>NC_136061.1:407393744-413273744 GCF_964261635.1 Lissotriton helveticus | reverse complement strand
TAGAAAATCTCCAGTGTCCCTGATGTATGTTGGCAGTTCATGGACATAGGGCTGAAGGAAGTAATCTATGTCTCTTGATGTGGTCTCAAAAAGTCCTCAAATCGCGGATATGATGGGTCTTCCTGGGGGGCACAGTGTATCTTTATGGATCTTGGGTATAAGATAAAGTTGTGGGGTCTCGGGGTAGTCATTTTTCAGGAAATCTAGTTCTTGCTTTGAAATTAGCCCAACTCCTCTCCATTCGTAGAGTGCCTTATGAAACATATTTTTTTTACTCTAATGATACAGGTGGAACTGATGCAGCTGTAGCACTCCCTAGCCTGCAATTGTGTTTGTGCCGCCAGGTTGTATTTGTCTAGAGGCCATAAGACCACATTTCCACCTTTGTCGGACCATCGAACCACGATATCCTGTTGTTGTTTTATTTTCTTTGTCCAAGGTCGTTGTATTGTATCTTTTGGTTGTGATTAGTCTTAATAAAATCCTTCCTGCTAAGTTTCGCCAATTCCTTTGGGTCTTTGACTACATTTCGGCATAAATTTCGAATCTGTCTTTAAGCATCATTGGGGTAAAGACTGATTTGGGTCTGAATGGTGTATGCTCACTTTCATAGAAATTATTACCACTTCCATAGGTGATACTTGACTGTTTCAGTTCTTCGCAATCAAGTTCTGCCAAATCCTTGAGAAGGCTCATGTCTCCACACTGAGGCTTCCAATGTTGGTAGTTATTGTCTCATGTTCCATTGCATTACTGGTTACATTGTAGAAATGTTTTTGTAATTTGAGTTTGCGTATAAATTGATAAAAGTCTACCCTCGTTTGTGTATACTCAAAATTAGTTTTCACACAATATGGCAATCCTAATGATACAATTTGTTGCTCCTCTTCATTCATAGCCATGGTGGATAGATTAATTACTGTGTTGTCAGTGTCTTTATTTGTTTTTACCTCCTTCTGTTCCTTCTGTATGTTGATGTTGTGGTTCTGTGTGGTTCGCTTTCCCCATCTTCTGTACTTCCTTCTTCTTCTGTTTAACCTCTTCTTTTGCTTTTTTGATCTGGGCGCAATGGCCGCGGTCATAAACTCCTGATGCATTCCTTCCATAAAAAAAAAAACTCTTCAACTGCTGTAGGAGGTTACAATTGAGATTGCTGCTCCCTGTGGCTTCTAAATACAATTCCACTTCTGAACTCAGTTCGGAATCACTGGGCTCTGTCGTTCTCATTTGGTTTTCAGCTGTAAAGTATAGTTGTTGGTGATGGATGTTTTCGAATTTTTTAGAAAAATTATATATTCTCCAGTTTAAATAATCATTTCTGTCCCGTTGGAATTTTATTGCTTTTCTTTCTTTTGTTGTCTTTTCATATTTTGCCACTCTTGTTTTCATGTCTGCTAGTATTTTATTGACTTCATCTTGATTTTCCATCTTTTCCAACTCTTTACAAATTGCACCAATTCTGACAAGGATTTTCTCACGGTCACTTGTGTTGTATTTTATTAATATTTGCAACATGCGCCCCGATGATTGGGCACTGCTGTCTGCCCATTCTTGCAGTATCTCAGGGTCTGGATTCTCATACGTCGGCGCCACAAGAATCCTCAGTACTCTTGGAATGCGCCTTACATCCAGGTATCATTTCAGCGATTTGCATTCCCACCATTTAGACACTTCCTTTGTATGCAGTTTCTCCAACTCTTGCGTCAGTTTTTTCAGATCTCTGAAAGCCGGATCTACTCTTGTCCCAGTTGCCTTTAAGGCTGATGATGGGTTTGTATCGGCATCACAAAAGATATCTAGCGCCGCCTCTTCCCGCTCCTTGACCCACTCCTCGGACATCACTGGAATTTGTTCTATTTCTGTGATACCCACTAACCGTGTTAAAGTCTATGGGACTACCTCTCCCATCAGCCGCCTGTGAGGACTCTCAGACCACCCTACGATCCACACCACTGAGCTTACCTGGAACTCTGATTGCCCTCCAGCCACCACGAGATTCAGGACGCTCTCCTACGTGCAGATTTTTGGACGGTCGGCTACGGAGGGCTCTGTGTTTTCCTTTTCAAAGACAATACCATTTGGGTTTCGGCGCTCCTAATCAAGGAGGGTCGCATTAAGATTCCGGTAAATCTTCTATATACTACCAATTTTGGCATCCATAAAAGAACAGGCGCTGACTCCGTGGGAATGTATCAAAGAAAGATGTTTATTCCAAAGTGACGACCTAGACGCATTTCGATGGCGAACCGCCTTGCTCACTACATCAGATGTCTTTGAATTAACACAGTATATATGTCAAGCACACTTAGTAGGTTGTCACAACAACTGTTTTAGGCAATAGACATGGAAGATTTAATATAGTGACCCATTACAGTGCATTATAATAAGGAAGGAAAATTCACCCCACCATTGTTCTCGGCACAACAGTCATTTCTTGCAAAACATAATTATGCAAACTGTGACATTTGACAAACCACATACCCCTTATTACGTATATACAGTGATGTTAACAGCGTTGGTTATGGGCTCAGCTGTGTCCATATAAAAAGGAGAAAGAGAAGAGTTACATCTATATTGTATTCTAACCTCCTTGCTATTACAGAGAAATGTCTCTCACTTCATCCTATTAAATACCATAAGGAGCAACTTTCCTGGATATGTGTATGTATGTATATATATATATATATATATATATATATATATATATATATATATATATATATATATATATATATATACATATATATATATATATATATGTATATATATATATATATATATGTATATATATATTCACTGAAAAAACCATAGGTTATAGACCATATATAGTTAGGAATTAGCATTTACAAAACCTTGAAAATTCACTGAAAAAACCATAGGTTATAGACCATATATAGTTAGGAATTAGCATTTAAAAAACCTTATTTTACTCACACAAAACCATTGAAATTCCATATATAGTTAGTTGCACTAACTATATATCGCGCACCCGCAATCCACTGCTGATCATGTCACATATTACATCATTCATGACATGGTCAGTGACATCACTGATGACATCACTGATGACATCTCAAATGACATCACTGATGACATCTCAAATGACATCACTGATGACATCATCTAGTGTCTGTGTGTTTTTGTAAAGTTTAAATATGTTTTACATATTGAAGAATGAGTGGATGTATAAGTGTCTGGATGAAGGATTTAGTAGGTGCGTGACTGACTGTATGAGTGAGTGATTAAATGTGTCTCACTGAATGCATGGGTTAGTGACTAAACTGTCTTAATTTGTGCATCATTATGTCTGTTGTTCTGTAAACTGCTGCATGTGTTGATCATTAGCTATACGAGAGGCTATATGTGTTATTAATTGGTTGCCCAAGTATTTCTATGGGAGATTGAGTTTGTGTAGGGGTGGCTGGAAGGTGTGTGACTCTATGCATAGATGTGTGAGCAGTTTATTCACTAGGTGTATGAGTTCAAGAGTGCATGTGGAAACAGCTACATGGGCAGTTGACTGTGTGCATGAGTGTATTGATGAGTGAATGGATATCTCAATGCTACATGTCATAGTAAGTACATATGTAAAACACAGTACATGTGAGAGTTGGCATATATAAATAACTGCATGAGAGCCACTGAATGAGTGAGTAGTTGTATCGATCATTGTGAACTTGTATCAGGGATTGTATAAGAGAGTAAATATGTGTTAGTATATGTTTCAATAAGTAAGGTGTGTTTAACTGTATAGTTGAAGAAATGGAGGTGAGATTGTTTCTTTGCATGACTGACTGGGTGTGTGAGTAACTCCATGGATGAGTGGCAGTGTGTGAGTGTCTGTATACACTGAGTGTATCTAAGGTTATATTAGAGTCTGAAGAGGTTTATCGTATTAGCACAAGAATGATGTCAAATGAGATGTCATCAGTGATGTCATCAGTGATGTCATTTGAGATGTCATCAGTGATGTCATCAGTGATGTCACTGACCATGTCATGAATGATGTAATATGTGACATGATCAGCAGTGGATTGCGGGTGCGCGATATATAGTTAGTGCAACTAACTATATATGGAATTTCAATGGTTTTGTGTGAGTAAAATAAGGTTTTTTAAATGCTAATTCCTAACTATATATGGTCTATAACCTATGGTTTTTTCAGTGAATTTTCAAGGTTTTGTAAATGCTAATTCCTAACTATATATGGTCTATAACCTGTGGTTTTTTCAGTGAATTTCAATGGTTTTTTAATAGCAAATATCATAAGCTGTCGAATGTCAAGTACGTGGTAAGTGAAAACATTTTCGTGTTTATGCACACTGATCTGCTTTGAATGGTGCCCCCCCCCCCTCATTTCTATTAGGAGTACTCTCTCTTTGCAGATAGTGAAAGGTAGTTAACGCAGGCCTTTGCCCCCATTGTAATCCGTCGTGCCTGCTTCTCTCTCCATTTGATTGATTGTTATCCAAGTATTTACTGTTTTAGAATTAGTTCTCTTTGGTTCATTCTCTATTTACAAACAAACACAGAGTCGCAATACTCTGTTTAGTCTTTGCAGATAACGAAAAATCGTGTAAAAAAAAAAGAAAAGGAATCGAGCAAAATCAGTAGGCCACTAATGGGATCTCTTTTTGACCTCGCTAAAATAGAAACATTAGGAACAACCCCTCATGACAAATACAAAACTAGTGAGATGAACTGAACTCCACACAATGATGGCTGCAAAACAGCTCGGCTCCGCCACCCACCCCGCCCAAAATAACGATAAAGAACGGCTGCCATGATTGGTTGCGGAATGACCACGACGGAGCTACGAAATGGTGCTGCTCTCATGCTAACCCCAGCTTCAGTCTGAAACATCCAGAAACACTGTAGACTACCAATTCGATCAGTTCCGGTAGCGCCCCAATGTAACCCGGTAGAGAAGAACTAGCCCTCCCCTCTTTGACTGATGGTTCTTGTTGCCTGTCCCTTCTGTTGTCATTTAACAGAACTATTTAGCCTGCTGAAAGGGGTTGTGTTCCGACCGCTGGTTGGTGGAGACATTTTGACTATATTCTGTACCTGCGTTGTCGCGTAATGCGTCATATGACGCGCCGCGTTAGCGCATCCGGAAGTCATCCGGGGCGCGCAGCGCGTAACGTAAGCATAACAAGTCATGTGACTTGTTAATAAAACTTTTCATTGGTTCATTTTACTTTTCTTATTGTAATGATGAAAGGCTTGGTCATATGACCTAAAAATTACGCTTTTCATTACTTCCGAACATTATTTTTTCTTAAATATATGTTATAATGTTCCAGGCTAATGTACTTTCCCGGAAATTTTACAACTGTCCTGCAAGTAAAATATATTCTTTTTTCGAGAAAAAGAGCGTTTCTTCGTCCCATGACGGAGCCGTTGA
The DNA here is from genome assembly GCF_964261635.1 of Lissotriton helveticus. Lineage (NCBI taxonomy): Eukaryota > Metazoa > Chordata > Amphibia > Caudata > Salamandridae > Lissotriton > Lissotriton helveticus. Next base: position 413,268,337 of record NC_136061.1, on the reverse strand, counting down.
GCAAAAGAGGGTCGACCTGCTGTCTTAGTCGCCGATACGCCTGAATATGAGATTCTTATCGATCACTTTATGTTGCAGGAATAGAAAACACAACAGCCCTTGACCATTTATCTTTACTGCGTTCCTTCGTATTATACCTTTTACCCTTCATGTAATTGGTCTGCTTTATTTCACTTGCCTTTTAATGATTCTAAAACAGTCACTATTATTAAAAACTTTACCAATGTATATACTACTACCATGTTTTCTTTTAAAAACCTTTATTGTGAAAATTTCATTATACAAATACGAGCCTATAACCACGTGGGCCTGCCACAGAGCAAACTGTAATCGTATATGATGAATAGACATTTACACTGTAGAGGAACGTAACGGGCGGGCCATTAGGTTGCAAGAACTAAGGTGTCTAACAGTTACGGAATCGGTGGACGTACATTTTATCATTAAAATACGACAGGGCCAGTTACAATAAAATTATCTAGATATACATTTGCGGGCAAGTACCATGGATGACGTTAATTCGAACTTTCAACAGTACAGTAATCAATAACACATCAGAACTTAATATCAATAGGGATGTCGAAATATTCAATCAATTCTCGTCCCCGCCCGCCATGTGCTTCAAAACTGCATACGTATCTCGTGATTTCAAGGTTCTGCAACCAGTACACAACAAGGAGTTACGAGTCCCATTTATTCCGGCGCCATTTTGGGCGAGGACGGGCAGGTCCAGGATATAGTCAAAATGTCTCTACCAACCATCGACTATGATGATGTTCATATGCTGTATTTATTAGAGTAACACTCATCTGTCCACATGAAATTAATTTGCCACAATCTAAACATGTCATTTTAATCTTTCCAAAGTTCTTCTAAATATTTGGGACCGTTTCCCTTGCCTCTGAAGCTCTCAGTGCCACTTCTTTGATGAATGTACTAGCAGGTCAGGGGTTCTCCTCCAAATCTCTCTTTTATGCAGCACTATAATTAATTGGTGCCACCTCTCCATATGACGATGCATGGTATAGTTACCACAACTATATTTTTTTTCGGTTCCTCTGGAGAGTTCATCGTGGCAGATGAAGCGTGTAACGTACCGGGCATTTACCTTTTTTTGCATGTACAGGAAAGGAAAAAAAAATCGAGCGTCCGAGTTCTAAGGTGTCCCAGGGCCATTTTAGTGGACCAGGCCCAAATCCAAAGAACAGGCCGCCATTTTGAGAGTCCTCTTGCAGCCGCCTGTCGCTGTAGCATCAAGAGCAGCCGAAACTCAGCTGAATGGCAACTGAAACGGTAAAGGGGCGCCCCACTACAGCAGACGAGCCTCCACCTAGGAAGGCCCATTCACGCCGGCTCCCCCCCCCTTCGGGCACCCCACGCCGTTATTCGGAGCAGTATTGTAGGATGGCCACACCAGTGCGGCAACTTGCTAGACATCACCTCGGTGGTAACCGAATCTCAACACCTTGTGGTGTCTCCTATTCAGAAAACATTGTTATGCTGCCTTCGACCTATTCGCCGCAAGTGCGCACACAACTCAACTGCATAGCTTGCTAGACACCACCTCGGTGCCATCCGGATCTTGGAATGTCAGCACCTTTTGGTGTCTTCTCTTCAGAAAATATTGTTGCGCTGCCTTTGGCCCCATTCGCACATCGGTCCGCTACTGACGCCATCTCACAGGCTAATGGGGAGCCCCACGCCGAGTTTCAGCATTGTAGAATAACCACACCAGTACAGAAACTTGCTAGACATCACCTCGGTGCCATCCGGATCTCGGCGCCCCACTGCAGATGAAGTGCCTCTCAACTATGAAACCACCACGGTGACATCCGGATCTTGGCGCGTTGTGCTGCCTTCGGCCTATTCGCACATCGGTCCGCTACTGACGCCATCTCACAGGCTAATGGGGCGACCCACGCCGAGTTTCAGCATTGTAGGATGACCACACCAACTTGCTAGACATCACCTCAGTGCCATCCGAATCTTGGCATCTCAACGCCTAGTGGTATCTTCCATACAAAAAATATTGTTACGCTGCCTTTGGCCCCATTCGCACATCAGTCCGCAACTTAGACATCACCTCGGTGCCATCCGGATCTTGGCATCTCAGCGCCTTGTGGTGTCAGTCAGAAAATATTGTTGCGCTGCCTTTGGCCCCATTCGCACATCGGTCCGCTACTGACGCCATCTCACAGGCCAACGGGGCGCCCCACGCCGACTTTCAACATTGTAGGATGGCCACAGAAGTGCGACAACTTACTAGACACCACCTCGGTGCCATCCGGATCTTGGCGCGTTGTGCTGCCTTCGGCCTATTCGCACATCGGTCCGCTACTGACGCAAACTCACAGGCCAACGGGGCGCCCCACGCCGACTTTCAGCATTGTAGGATGGCCACACCAGTGCTGCAACTTGCTGGACACCACCTCGGTGCCATCCGGATCTTGGCGCGTTGTATTGCCTTCGGCCTATTCGCACATCGGTCCGCTACTGACGCCGCCTCACGTGCCAACGTATTTTCTCCGCATTTTATACCCTATGCCGCATAACAGGTCATGTGACTTGTTTATAAAACTTTTCATTGGTTCATTTTACTTTTGGTTTCCTAATGATGGAAGGCTTGATCATATGACCTAAAAACAACACTTTTCATTGGATGAAAACTTTTTTTTTCCCCCAAACGATGAAAGCCCCACCTTGTTTCTGGATGTTTCAGACTAAACTGGCGTCAGCATGAGAGCACCACCATCTCGTAGCTCCGTCGTGGTCATTCCGCGAGCAATCATGGCAGCCGCTCCCCACCAGAAGCCTGCAGGAGTCGGGGCCCCCAAAACTTTTGATGAATTCTCAAGGCGGAGGGGACGCTTTCGAGAATGGGGTCCAAGACCTAGCAGACAAGCGTCCGATTTCCAAGGTGTCCCAGGGCCATTTCAGTGGACCACGCCCAAAAAGGAAAGAACCTGCCGCCATTTTGAGAGTCCTGTGGCAGCCGCCTATCGCTGCACCGCAAGAGTGGGCGCAACTCAGCTGAATGGCGGATTTTGACACAGTGGACCAAAAGCGGACGGAATGGCAACTGAAACGGTAAAGGGGCGCCCCACTAAAACAGATGAGACTCCACCTGGAGAGGCCCGTTCACGCCGCCTCCCCCGGGGCGCCCCACGCCGTTATTCGGAGCAGCATTGTAGGATACCAAAACCAGTGCGGCAACTTACTGGACATCACCTTGGTGCCATCGTTCTGCTGCCTTGGAACTATTCGCACAACAGTTTGCTACTGATGACCCACCCCCCGCGACGCCCCCCGCCGTTATTTGCTGGGTGGCAACTTACTAGACATCACTTTCGTGTCATCTAGATTTCGGCGCGTTCTGCTGCCTTGGAACTATTCGCACAACAGTTTGCTACTGATGACCCACCCCCCGCGACGCCCCACGCCGGAAATCTGGACGTTGTGCTGCGTTGGTACTATTCGCACAGCCGACCGCTACTTCGTTGTTTTTCCCTAAAAATGTTTATATGTTATTACTATTTTTGTTTTCTTGTATATATTTATAAATTATTAAAGTTTTATAATCTTACTACTTTGTCGGAGTGCTATATATTTTTAATGTGACACATAATTGTAAAAACTTTGATGTACAAAGAGTCATCCCTGGAATCTTCCGCTTCACGCTCGGTCCCCTCCCCAATCACAATACAGGATGGTTTTCAGATAATAGCAACGCTTCTGCTGTGACGGATCTCATCGAGTGTGGGCCTTGATCTACTATAACTCCTTTGAAGAGGGGTGATTCTTTACAGCTGTGGCCATAAACTACATCTGCAGGGCTAGCTGATAGCCTAGGACCGGCCTGGACAATCGGACACAGAGGAAAAGGAGTGTCAGAGGGTGCGGTAGTGAATAGGGCGAAAGGGAGGTGTCGGGCGGGCACAGGGTGTGATTCTCAGGGAAGAGCAGCGCAGATGGGGGGAGGTTTATTACCCATGCATAAGACAGAGAGCGGGGGTGACCACTGCCTGGGTGAGATGCTTGCGAGGGTGGGGAGCCATGCTAAGGATCGACAGCGTGCACAGAGTGGGTCTGGTCAAGGCATCTAAAATGGCTGCCGTGCACGACAAAAGTGTGGCATTTGAAAAAAGACAAGATGGCGCACACAATGTTTTTCAACAATTCCTGATTTCCTTCGAATCGAACGTTAACAGACGTTGGGGCATATTACCAAAGTTAAGCGATATTTATCCCTAACGATGCATTGCAAAGATTTTTTTACCGTCAGAAATTATCGCAGATAAACCTTGCTATTATCAAGGTTTATCGCAAATACGATAAAAAACGACCGCAATGCATTAATATCGCTGAAAACTCAGCGATATTCATGCATTACCGAGCTAATGCTCTTAGCCATGTTATCCACCTCCCATTGGATAACATGGCTAAGAACTGCTCAGGGCAGCTGTTACTTTTTGGAGATATTCGCGCTTATCTCGAATATTTCCAAAAGTTGATAATAGGAGATAGCGATGTTAGCGACTGTTTCCAGTCGCTAACATCTTGGCATGCCCACTTTGCATGTCATTAGTGATAAATATCACTCACATGCAAAGTGGGACCCAAGATGGTCGCTATCTCCTACTAGCCGTCGCTAACTGGTGTTAGCAACAGCTTGGTAATACAGATATAATTTTATCTCCGCGAAGCGGAGCGCTGTTACAGATATATATCTTGTTTTTGAACGTTAATTTCTCAAAATGCACTGAATCACATATATTGAGACATAGCAAAGGCACATCGGGCTACCAGTCCCTAGGAGATAGCGATGTTAGCGACTGTTTCCAGTCGCTAACATCTTGGCATGCCCACTTTGCATGTCATTAGTGATAAATATCACTCACATGCAAAGTGGGACCCAAGATGGTCGCTATCTCCTACTAGCCGTCGCTAACTGGTGTTAGCAACAGCTAGGTAATACAGATATAATTTTATCTCCGCGAAGCGGAGCGCTGTTACAGATATATATCTTGTTTTTGAACGTTAATTTCTCAAAATGCACTGAAGCACATATATTGAGACATAGCAAAGGAACATCGGGCTACCAGTCCCTAATATTTTACCAAGTTTCGTGCAAATCCATTCAGCCGTTCGATTATTATTATTATTTTTTTTTTTTGCCCCGCGGGGCCCTTTTAAAACCTCCACATCAAACCTAGGGGGTCAGCGAGGATCTACTATGCCCCCTTATGGTCATTTGCCCCTTCGCTTTGGCCTCCTCTTGTCTCTCGATCCTACCGAGAGACAAGATGGCGGCCGCTACGTACTGTTTGGAATGTTTACAGACACCGGAGAGCCAATCAGCTTCGCTTCGCAAAGCTCCGTAACGCGAAAAGTACGCGAAGCGGTGCGCTGTTACAGATATATATCTTTTTTTGAACGTTAATTTCTCAAAATCCACTGAAGCACATATATTGAGACCTAGCAAAGGCACATCGGGCTACCAGTCCCTACAATTTTGCCAAGTTTCGTGCAAATCCATTCAGCCGTTCGATTATTATTATTATTTTTTTTTTTTGCCCCGCGGGGCCCTTTTAAAACCTCCACATCAAACCTAGGGGGTCAGCGAAGATCTACTATGCCCCCTTATAGTTATTTCCCCCTTTGTTTTGACCTCCTCTTGTCTCTCGATCCTACCGAGAGACAAGATGGCGGCCGCTACGGACTGTTTGGAATGTTGACAGACGCCGGAGAACCAATCAGCTTCGCTTCACAAAGCTCCGTTGCGCGAAAAGTACGCGTCCTGGGCCGCTGCCCAGTCCGCTGTTACAGATATATATCTTTTTTTAAACGTTAATTTCTCAAAATCCACTGGAGCACATATATTGAGACCTACAAAAGGCACATCGGGCTACCAGTCCCTACAATTTTGCCAAGTTTCGTGCAAATCCATTCAGCCGTTCGGGCTAAAAGTGAGGCCAACCGCCCTATGGAAATTAACATGGGAAAAACGCGTTTTGGGACCCCCCTTTTTTCTCGGCCCCCACTGGACGAACCCCCCCCAAATTTTCAAGGGCTGCTCAGAAACAAAATGTGCCATTTTCCTGAAAATTTCAGCCAATTCCGTCCACAAACGCCAAAGTTATTAGACATAGAATTTTCAAAAAACCCATAGAGAAAAAATCCTAACTATATATACCTACTGGCGACCGCCAGTAGGTAATATATATATATATATATATTACCTACTGGCGGTCGCAGGTAAGTAGTTATAGTTAGGACCTTCTTTCCATTCAAAAAGCCTTTTTCTTTTCCCAATAACTTTGGCACCGGTTGATGAATCTTCACAAAATGTTCAAAACTAGTGGGGCGCTTTGGTCAGCTCCTATCTTGAAAGTGTCGGGGTGATACGGTAAGCGGGGGCTGAGATAAAAGTGTGGTCCCAAAACATGTTTTCTCCATGTTAATTCCCGTAGGAAACTTTAGACACGGCTACACCTGAACTGCTGAACGGAATTACACCAAATTTGGCAAAAAGTAGCTCCCTGGTTCACGAGGAGCCGACAGGGACCGTGGGGCACAGGGGCTCCACCCACGGTCCTCAAAGTAGAGGGCCAGCCCCGTGGGATGGGGTCCCTGGGGCCAGAAGGGGCCCGGGAGGGGGGCCAAGTGACCCCCCTCCCCTGTGTATTACAAAAAACCAAAAAAAAACTATGAGAGGCCAGGCCCCCTGTGGCGCATTTTCAGTTGGGGAATTAATTCCCCTTAAATTCTGAGGGGCCCTGGGGGCCAACTAGCCCATCAGATACCTTCAGTAAGCGCCACAGGTCTGCGTAGCAGAAAGGTGGCCCATGCCATGCCCCTTTTTACACCTCTCTGCAACACAGCTCTGTGGTGCTTACTGGAGGTACCTGGAGGGCTAGTTGGACCCCAGGGACCCACAGGATAAAAGGGGACTTAATACCCCAACTTACAACACACCAGGAGACGTATTTGCAGAATGGTGGAGAAAGGGGGCATGGCCTTTGTCTACCTCTCACCAATCCCACTGCGTTGGGCTTACTGGAGGAAAAAGGTAGGCTAGTTGGCCCCTAAACGACCCCCGGCAGTGAAGGGGACTTCAATCCCCATCCAAAAGCGTGCCAGGGAGTGCGTTTGTAGAGTGGTGTGGAAAGTGGGCATGGCCTGGTACGCGTACTCAACAATGCTGCTGTGTGGGACTGACTGGAGGTAATAGTTTGGGACGTTGGCCCCCAAGAATGTCCTTGGGGGCCAACAACCCCTCGTGTTACCTACAGTAAGTCCCACACAGTGGGTTTGCTTAGACTTCTTCGGAGGCCATGCTTCCCTTTCTCTACCACTCTGAAAACGTGCCTCGTGGCAGACCACGGGATGGAGGATGAAGTCCAATTTAGTCCTGAGGGAATTTGGGGGCCAAGAATCCCTCCTGGTACCTCTTGTAAGTCCTATGCAGCGGAATTCCTGAGCGTTGGTTGGATGCCTAGCACCCTTTCTCCACCACTCTGCAAACCCGACTTCTGGTTAAAGTAGAATATTTCTGCTCCTCTGATTTAGAGGTAATTTTAATCCCCCTGCCCTATTATGTACTAGGGGCTTACAGAGGAGGTCATGCTAATCACAGGGGTACCCCAATGCATAGTGTTCCCTAGTTTATATAGGTGTTTTCACTGTATTCTAAGTGTCTTTTAGCATATCACTGGCTTTAGGTCTGGTTAGTCAGAGTCAGTTACCACCAGAACCCGTCAGAAAAAGTTGTGGGCATAGGATGATTTTGCAACAAGGCCTCTGTCTGCTCCTCTGTTGGTTCTTTCTGCACATGCCTTGCTTCTTCCTGCACTTTTCTTTGTCTTTGTGGACTTCTGTTGCTTCTTTCTGCATTTCTTTTGCTTCTTTCTGAGCAGTTTTTATTCTTTCTTCACATGTCCCACCTCTGTAGGCATAGTTAGAAACTAGCATTTAAAAAACCTTTGAAATTCACTGAAAAAACCATAGGTGTATCAAAGGTTACATTAGGGTGAGAGGAGGTCTGCCACTCTATCTCAAGAATGATGTCATCAGTGATGTCATTTGAGATGTCATCAGTGATGTCATGAGTGATGTCATTGACCATGTCATGAGTGATGTAATATGTGACGTCATCAGCAGTGCATTGTGGGGGCGCAAGTTATAGTTAGCTGAACTAACTATAGCGGGGGAATTTGTATGGTTTTGTACGAGTGAAATGTCCAACTAACTTTAACGCCCCTGAAACCTTTGTTTTTTTAGTGAATTTCAAAGGTTTTTTAAATGCTAATTTCTAACGATAACATGCCTGAAACCTATGTTTTTTAAAGTGAATATGTATATGTATATATAGTTAGGACCTGGTTTCCCTAGGAAAATAATTTTTGGTTTAGCTAATAACTTTGGTGCCGGTTGACGAATCTTCACAAAATGTTCAAAACTAGCTTGTCAGTCACTTCAGCTGTTGTGTGGAAAGTTTTAGGGTGATCCGTCAAGTAAGGGCTGAAAAGAAGGGGGGTCCTAAAACATGTTTTCTCTATGCAGTTTACCCTAGGGATTTTAGACACAACTACAGCCAGAAACACTGACTGAAATTACATCAAATTTGGCAGACAGCTAGATCTTGGTTCAGAAAGAGGGCCTTTTGTAATTTGGTGTAAAACTGTTCAGTAGTTTTGGAGTTATTAGAGTAAAAAGATGTATGCATACCTAGAGATCCTTCATAGATCCACCTATCCACGGGCCAGCAGCAATGCCATGATTGTCTGGCCATGACCTGTGAGGAATGTTGTGGCTGACATTTTGTGCATCAGAACTCAGTTTCCAGGGAGGAAAATACAATTTAAAAGTGACAGAAGGAGTCACGGTTGAGGAACTCTGACCCCATGGGACTGATGGAGGGGTCTGTAAAAGACCCCTCATGGGCAAAAAATTGTCCAAAATTGATTTGTTTAATGTGTGAGGATCCACGGATCCACTGGGATCTGCAGATCCATACTCCTAATTAAAAGACCACATACAGTCACTCACAGATTCACACACCTACTCACACACTCACTCACACACCAACACAACCACTCACAAACCCATATACGTACTCACATACTCACTCAGACCCACACAGCCACTCACACACTCATTCACTCACACACTCACACAACCACTCATGCACCCATACAGCTACTCATAAACCCACTCACAGACCCACAAAACCACTCACACACCCCTTCACACACCCACACAGCCATTGACCCACTCACACAACCAGCCACATAACATCTTACATACCACTCTCTACAGGACCACTCTCATATCTACTCACACACCCCTAGAGCTACTCACACACCCACTCACAGACCTACACAGCTACTCAGACAGCCAATAACAGACCCACAGAGCCACTGACATACACACACACTCACACACCGATACAGCCACTCACACACCCAGTCACTAACCCTCAAAACCACTTCTGCACCAACTCACAGACCCACACAATCAATTACACATCCACTCACCCACTTACACACCCACACAACTACTCACACACCCACTCACACACCAATATAGTCACTTACATACCCACACAGCCACTCACGCACCCACTCACACAGCCACACAGAGGCAGTTATACACTTCTATAAATTGCAATAGCATATGTTTATATTAAATGTTTTCTTTTAGTATTGAAGAGGGTGGTGCTGAGCGATGAATCGTGAGGCACTCTGCAGAAGAGTTAGCAGGCATCTGATGAGTAAGGCATGAGGCTGACAGCTTGTGTTCTATCTATTTAGAAGGAGCAGTAATAACCCGTCGTCCAAGTCAGGATAGGGTTCAGGATAGTCGGTGGAGGTGGCGAAGGTCCGGGAGCCCTAAGCTCACGCGACCATCTTGGGTGCGCGCTAAGCTCCTCCTCCAGATCCAGCAAGTCTTAAGGAAGCATATATTATCACGTGAAACACCAGCATAACCTCTGAGAGAGAAGCTGGTAAACAGTTTGATGTAAAAGTAAACAATTGTAATAGCGTTGGAGTGCAACGACTACCAAAAATACAATAATTGGAACAGGATTGTTATCTGCATTAATATTAATGTCCACCACTCTGCGTGCTAAACTGTGAGTATCTGATTTCCCAGTTTTGGGATTTTTGGCCCCAGCCTCATGCCAATCGAGTATGTTTGCGAAGTCCTAGGCCTGCCTTGGACAAGAGTCTGGTCCTGGACTTGTTTGCACTGGACCTGGAGGTGTGTACCAAATCAGCCCTCGAACATGACTGAAAATGAATGACCCAGTCACTGGTGTAGTGTAGTCCCTATATTCCCAGTAGGCTCTGCGCATTGGAATAATATATCCTATAGATGTGACGTAGGACTTAGGTCGACTAGGTCTCTTTCGAATATATTAGACTTAATTGTGAGTGCCAGCTAGCTCAGAGGTCACTAGAAACTTTCTCGAAGAAACAAGAAGGGATTAGTTTCTGACAACGGCATAAACATGACAACTTTGTTTCTCCAAGATAAAACGTATCTTCAGAGTCGTGGAAACAATAGATAGATATTTTACTCAGTCAATCGTGCATGCTTCATTTCATCAGAGGTGCAGAGAAATAGAGAGACAGGCGTTTTCAATAAAAGTATTTATTGAACAGTCTTCTTTCTCATGCAGAAGAAATGAACTGCTACAATCGTAATACTGGCTGCAAAGTACAATATGTACAGCAAGAAGAGTATTATAAAATAATATTGTAAAAGCATGATATGGTTTCTAAGCCATAAAATACATACATAAATAAATAAAGATTCACAAAACAAGCACACGGGTCAGAGCTATACTTGACCGGCACAGATTTCCACTGTTTGTAACACCTATCTAATATTCGATTCCTTGTGCGACAGAGTCAGGGATGCGAGCCATATACACCCCCTAATCATGATTAGAAATCTCTTTAACACTTTACAAAAGATGACCCGCACCAAGGTACATATATCAGTATTGTATTGACACAATTCTATAAGTCACAATATTAATTGAAAATTAATTTGGAAACTTCCCACAGATAAACAAATTCGAAGTCTTGATTGAAGGTTTCAAATTTTCTTTATTCAGTATTCCATTAAAAGATTACAGAATTGCCTGTTGCCAATGCGTTTCATCACAACCCTGACTTCTTCAGGGCTCAACACGTAATTTTCTTGACAAAAGTTGCTTCAACCTCCGTATAATGTCTATGTCGACAATATTTTATATTCTCAATAGATAATTATGGTTTATCCCATTGTATCCAATAGTTCGTAACAGGGAAAGTTCCTCCTGCGGCCCGTTCCCGTTCCAGGCTGTAGTTCTATAGACGGTCGATAGAACTACAGCCTGGCACGGGAACGGACTACGACGAACTGTACAAATGTTTAGTACCAGAAAATTGGACCATTAGAAGCTGGGCCGCAGGAGGACATTATACGGAGGTTGAAGCAACTTTTGTCAAGAAAATTACGTGTTGAGCCCTGAAGAAGTCACGGTTGTGACGAAACGCATTGGCAACAGGCAATTCTGTTATCTTTTAATGGAATACTGAATAAAGAAAATTTGAAACCTTCAATCAAGACTTCGAATTTGTTTATCTGTGGGAAGTTTCCAAATTAATTTTCAATTAATATTGTGACTTATAGAATTGTGTCAATACAATACTGATATATGTACCTTGGTGCGGGTCATCTTTTGTAAAATAAATAAATAAAGACTAAAAGTACTCAACTGGTGCTCTTAAAATACGCCTACCCCAATGTACCTAACCTAAGTCTAGTACGAGGGAAGAAGTAAGTGAGGTGTAGCATAAGTTTAGTATTCTTTGCCAAGAATCTATCCAAGATTTCTCTTAGGGTCTAATCAGCTCCGTACCTTGGTTTAGAATGAAGGAGGTCTGGTATCTCTCTGTCTCGGGACTCGATTTCCCAACACCCCGCAAAGGGAGCTTGGAAACACTGGAGCTGGATTTCTCGGCCAGAGAAAAGACAGCGTCTCTTTCAGTGCGCCAGCTGGAGGGTCGGCTTCCTTCGGCACTTGCTGTAGCGATCTGTGTCGGGCAAGTAGATAGTCGAACTGCTCCAAACTATCGTGTGTTTGCTAGGGCAAGTGTGGGTATATTTATACCTTGAAGGTGCTGAGTTTGACAGAAAGTTGGACATATTAACGTCATCAAAGAATCACAGTTCTTTGAAAACTCCATGAGTTCTTGGACAAATCAATATTCAAGCAAGGGGAAGTCCCTGACTGCTGAAGCCAAGTTTTCCAAGAAATCGTTGTGGCTTTTCGGAACTAGTGGAAGTATCGTGCCTGTATTTGGACTGCATGGGCTATGTCTAAATATGGTTATGATTTCTATGCCTATATAAGGACAAGGTGATTTATACCTATATAAGGGCATGAATCGGGAAAATTACACTAGGGTCCTAAAATGCTATACAACACTGGTTCATGTGTGTAGCATAGTGGTGGCATCATACTGTGTTTTGTACTGATCTTAGTGGGACCAAGCCTTTTACCTGCATTACAAGAGTAGGAGCATACTGGCCCACTCTATAACTTTCTGCAGCTAATGAAGGACCTGGAATCCTTGCACCAAGATCTTGAGCACATGGATGTATTCATGTGGTGTGTCACAAGCGTAATATGCAATGTATGAGCTAGGGTTGGACTGGGAACTGAAACCGGCCCTGGCAAACTGCCTGTCCGGCCCTGGGGGGGATGGGGATGAGCTGTTTGCTAGGGCCTGTTTCGGCCTATTTTGTTACAGAGGGGCCATATTTCTGGCCCCCACTAACAAAAACAACCCCCACCCTGGCAGCCCACTGGCACCCGCTACGGCCAGCCTGGGCCGGGTGTGAGCATAGGAGTGAACAAGAGTGGCAGAAAGCTCTAGCTTCCATTTTGCAAGCTTTCCCCGCTCCTGTGCAGAAGCAAGAGGTGAACTAACTTTCCCAGTAGAAGAAATGTATTGCTGACATTCCTGAGACTGGAGGGAGGGAACCTAAGCACTGAAGTTGGAAAAGAGCATACAGAAATTCAATGGGATCCTTCAATGAATAAGGGCTAATGATTAGTCTTCTTAGAAACTGCCATTTGGTAGATGGTACAAGTTAAAGGTTCCTGTTATCAGTGTGTGATCATTGCTGGGTGTGGCTATGATACTCTAGTCAGATTGCTCACACCTCTTTGGGCCTCTATTGTAGGTACTCGGGCCTTGAGTGGACCCTTTTGCAAAGGGCATCACTCAAGACAAAGGATGAGTCTGGAGGACAGCCTGAGGTGGACACATAAAAGGAAAACCTACTGAAACAGGTTCTGAAAGTGCAGACTGGGAATGCACATCACCTGTCTGCTGGGCCTGTGTAAGAGTGGGAGCTTCTTGCCGACGTGTTGATTTTCCAAGTTCTGTCTGACCAAGTAATAAGTGTTCCACAGACTACTTCCATGCAACCAGAGCTGGTGTCTGCCTACGAGTCAGCTTCCTTGAGGTGAGGGGGCATCACTTGGAGTCTGACCTAAAGGAATAATTGCCTTTGTTGTCCTGGGCTGCCTGTAGAGTCCTGCCTAATAGAGGAGAGAAGGGGCGAGCCAACCCTGCAGTTTGAATTAGGCTGGTGACCCTACTGCTGTGGTCTGCCCACCAGAGACCTGAACAAACCATGACTGGCATGCTCCCAACTCAGAAATTGTCACTAAAGCCCACAGGAGTGTCCACAGCACTGCAAAGATGAGTGGATCTCATTGTCACCTCTGCCATCACAACCTTGACACTTGCCTGAGTGTTTATTATTAGCCTGCACTACTGAAGAAGGGAGTGACGTAGCCCAGTGGCACCTGCTTGTGTGCCCGAGTGACTGTTATCAGCGAGGCCTTGGCACTGGTTGATCTGTGCCAAGTGGCCCCTGCTGCCAAAGAAGAACTTTGTGAACCAGTGGTACCTGCCTCAGAGAGCCTAAAAGAACTCACTCAGCATGTCAAGTATGTGTCATGGGGACCGTACTTCCCAGAAAAAGAAGCTGGCTTATTCATTGTCAGCATGTGCTGGAACAATTATTGGCTGCCCATGGCGCTTACACTATGCATGCCTGTTCAGAATCAGCCGTCTATGACTAAAGCACCTTGAACCTGCCAATTAGCTGCCCTGGGCCCTGTGCCTGGAAGAAGGACTGTGTCAACACCTCACCCCAGGGAGGCGTCAGAAATTGTAAACAAGACTCACCGGATTAGAGAAAATAGGCCCATTGTACCTACGACATCCACCTCCTGTCAATGCCATCAAACCTCGAAAAGGAATACTGACTGTTAATAGCCACTCACTGCTGGTGTGTCTTGAACCCTAGTGAGTGTCTTGCGTCTGCTTGATCTGAGCGGGACAACCGCCTGAATTGACGGTGCCTGCCACATCTCCAGTAAGCACAAACTGTGAGGAGAGGTCTGAACTACAGCCGACTGGGATCCACGAAATGGGTGAGAGACTGAGCGTGAACACTGCCGAAAGAGACTAATAGCTAAACAGTGATGGATCGCTAACCTTCATAGCTGCACTAGCCTTGCACCTGCATCTCGGGTATATGGTACTTTTGTATCTCTGTGTAGTGCTGAGTCTATCCGTAGATCCGCAGAGCTGACAGATCTCAAACTAAGATCTGATTGACTGACATCACATCGACAAAGATGCCATGGCAGCCATTCTAGGACTCATAGATACAATCCTTTGTTCTAGGAAAAAGTTAACAATTCACACAGAAGAGGTAGCGTAGGGATATCCTATACCCCTAGGTCTTTTTCTAAATGGTGCGTCAGAGGATTCCTGGTGACAAGTTAAAAGAAATGGTGCGGTCTCCCACATTTTATTTTTTTTTAAAACCCCAGGTGTGGGCCAGGGCATTGTAATTGTTTAGGAGAGGGTGCATGTGGCCCGTCTCCCTGAGGCTTTGAGAGGCTCCAGAGACCCCACCCACCAGGCCCAGTGTTCATATAATGTGGAGGGGTAGGGTGCACACTGTACCTCTCCCTGAGCCTAGTAGAGGCCCCGGGGACCCCATCTCCTGAGGCTGGTAGAATAATTTTGAGGAGGGGAAGCACAGCCCCCCTTCCCATACATGCATGAGGCCCCAAGGGGCCCCATTCCCTGGGGAAGGGGTTTCTGGAAAGGGGAGGTGTCCCTCTGCAAGCCTCAAAGAGGCCAAGGGGAAGAATATTTTTAACGGAAGGGAGCATGCATGGGGCCTTGATCCAACAAGATAGGCTCCTTGGACCCCATTCCCCGGAGCTCGGCTGTAGTGGACCCCATGTGCCAGAACCCTGCATTTACCTACCTGGGAAAGTACTAGCAAGGAATGGAAATCTATTCCTTGCCCACACTCACTACTAAGGCAGGGAACACAACTTTGCTCTCACCCAGGCAGTAGCAGGGAACAATGCTGCTCCTACACAAGTTTGAGCAAGGTAGTGGCACAAGCTCCTTCCAGCACACAGTTTAGTGCTGCCCAAGGACCCAGCAAGTGTCACCGGGCCCCGCAGCCCTCAGTGAAAAGTTGTGTGTGCCCTAGGTGCCCAAAGGGACACCCACTTAACAAAAATTGCTGGCACCCACTATGAGTGCTGGCTGGTGATCCAACATGGGCTGGGGGGCCTTGGGGCTCCCCTCTGAGCCTCCAACATCAAAACATAGTGTGGGTGCCCCGGGTGGGCAATGGGCACTCACAAAATTAAATTAAAAAAAATAAAGAATAATAAAAAGAGCAGCAAAAGCAGTTAATGTAGTATCCAGTGCTCCAGCAAGGCGCACCATCAAGCCCTAAATCATTTATAAATTATATATTTTTGTGCTAGGGTCCCCTTAGAAGAGGCAGGGGCACCACTAAGTATTTTTCTACGTTGTGGGGGACTGCAGGGAGTGTAGCAGCCACCAACAACACTAAACAAGCATTGAAAATGCAATAGGTCTCGCAATAGAAGAGTTTGACATTTTTCGTTTTGCAAATGGATGAGTGGCGTTGCGTGGATGAGTGGCGTTGCGTGGATGAGTGGCGTTGCGTGGATGAGTGGCGTTGCGTGGATGAGTGGCGTGTGTGAGTGGCGTTGCGTGTGTGAGTGGCGTTGCGTGTGTGAGTGGCGTTGCGTGTGTGAGTGGCGTTGCGTGTGTGAGTGGCGTTGCGTGTGTGAGTGGCGTTGCGTGTGTGAGTGGCATTGCGTGGATGAGTGATGTTGGAATGCAATAGGTCTCGCATTAGAAAAGTTGTATTTATTGGTCTTGTAAATGACATATTTTATTTATTTTTTCATTGTTAAAATTGCTAAATTGATGGCTTTGTCATTTACAATCCCAATAGTTATAACTTTCGCAAATGTGACACCGATAGCATTTGGAATGCAACATGTTTTGTATTTACGTGACTTATATGGCAGCTCTCGTCGTTATGCTACATCTCTAGAGAGCAGGAGAGTGCAGCAGGGGAGAGAAGCACAGCAATGCAATATGTCTCGTATTAGGAAAGTTTGAGCTATTGGTATTGTAAAGGACACATTTTTTATGTATGTGCTTGTTTTTAAAATAGCGAAATAATAGCTTTGTTATTTACAATGCCAATAGTGTTATCTTTCGCAAATGTGACACCTATTGTAACACAATATGTGTTGTGAGGGTGAGTGAGGGTGAGGGGTTGAGGGTGAGGGGTTGAGGGTGAGGCGTTGAGGGTGAGTGAGGGTGAGGGTGAGTGAGGGTGAGTGAGGGTGAGGGGGTGAGGGGTTGAGGGTGAGTGGGGGTGAGGAGTTGAGGGTGAGTGAGGGTGAGGGTGAGGGGTTGAGGGTGAGTGTGGGTGAGGTGTTGAGGGTGAGTGAGGGTGAGGGTGAGTGAGGGTGAGGTGTTGAGGGTGAGTGAGGGTGAGGGTGAGGGTGAGTGAGGGTGAGGGGTTGAGGGTGAGTGAGGGTGAGGGTGAATGAGGGTGAGGCTGAGGGGTTGAGGGTGAGTGAGGGTGAGTGAGAGTGAGGGTGAGTGAGGGGTTGAGGGTGAAGGGTTGAGGGTGAGTGAGGGTGAGGGTGAGGGGTTGAGGGTGAGTGAGGGTGAGGGTGAGGGGTTGAGGGTGAGTGAGGGTGAGGTGTTGAGGGTGAGTGAGGGTGAGGGTGAGTGAGGGTGAGGTGTTGAGGGTGAGTGAGGGTGAGGGTGAGTGAGGGTGAGGGGTTGAGGGTGAGTGAGGGTGAGGGTGAGGGTGAATGAGGGTGAGGCTGAGGGGTTGAGGGTGAGTGAGGGTGAGTGAGAGTGAGGGTGAGTGAGGGGTTGAGGGTGAAGGGTTGAGGGTGAGTGAGGGTGAGGGTGAGGGGTTGAGGGTGAGTGAGGGTGAGGGTGAGGGGTTGAGGGTGAGTGAGGGTGAGTGTGGGTGAGGGTGAGTGAGGGTGAGGGTGAGGGTGAGTGAGGGTGAGTGAGGGTGAGGGTGAGTGAGGGTGAGGGGTTGAGGGTGAGTGAGGGTGAGGGTGAGTGAGTTTGAGGTGTTGAGGGTGAGTGAGGGTGAGGGTGAGGGTGAGTGAGGGTGAGGCTGAGGTGTTGAGGGTGAGTGAGGGTGAGTGAGAGTGAGGGTGAGTGAGGGGTTGAGGGTGAAGGGTTGAGGGTGTGAGGGTGAGGGTGAGGGGTTGAGGGTGAGTGAGGGTGAGGGTGAGGGGTTGAGGGTGAGTGAGGGTGAGGCGTTGAGGGTGAGTGAGGGTGAGGGTGAGTGTGGGTGAGGGTGAGGGTGAGTGAGGGTGAGTGAGGGTGAGTGAGGGTGAGGGTGAGTGAGGGTGAGGGTAGGTGAGGGGTTGAGGGTGAGTGAGGGTGAGGGTGAGTGAGGGTGAGGCTGAGGGGTTGAGGGTGAGTGAGGGTGAGTGAGAGTGAGGGTGAGTGAGGGGTTGAGGGTGAAGGGTTGAGGGTGAGTGAGGGTGAGGGTGAGGGGTTGAGGGTGAGTGAGGGTGAGGGTGAGGAGTTGAGGGTGAGTGAGGGTGAGGCGTTGAGGGTGAGTGAGGGTGAGGGTGAGTGTGGGTGAGGGTGAGTGAGGGTGAGGGTGAGTGAGGGTGAGTGAGGGTGAGGGTGAGTGAGGGTGAGGCTGAGGGGTTTAGGGTGAGTGAGGGTGAGTGAGAGTGAGGGTGAGTGAGGGGTTGAGGGTGAAGGGTTGAGGGTGAGTGAGGGTGAGGGTGAGGGGTTGAGGGTGAGTGAGGGTGAGGGTGAGGCATTGAGGGTGAGTGAGGGTGAGTGTGGGTGAGGGTGAGTGAGGGTGAGGGTGAGGGTGAGTGAGGGTGAGTGAGGGTGAGGGTGAGTGAGGGTGAGGGGTTGAGGGTGAGTGAGGGTGAGGGGTTGAGGGTGAGTGAGGGTGAGGGTGAGGGTGAATGAGGGTGAGGCTGAAGGGTTGAGGGTGAGTGAGGGTGAGTGAGAGTGAGGGTGAGTGAGTGGTTGAGGGTGAAGGGTTGAGGGTGAGTGAGGGTGAGGGTGAGGGGTTGAGGGTGAGTGAGGGTGAGGGTGAGGTGTTGAGGGTGAGTGAGGGTGAGTGTGGGTGAGGGTGAGTGAGGGTGAGGGTGAGGGTGAGTGAGGGTGAGGGTGAGTGAGGGTGAGGGGTTGAGGGTGAGTGAGAGTGAGGGTGAGTGAGTGTGAGGGGTTGAGGGTGAGTGAGGGTGAGGGTGAGTGAGGGTGAGGCTGAGGTGTTGAGGGTGAGTGAGGGTGAGTGAGAGTGAGGGTGAGTGAGGGGTTGAGGGTGAAGGGTTGAGGGTGTGAGGGTGAGGGTGAGGGGTTGAGGGTGAGTGAGGGTGAGGGTGAGGGGTTGAGGGTGAGTGAGGGTGAGGCGTTGAGGGTGAGTGAGGGTGAGGGTGAGTGTGGGTGAGGGTGAGTGAGGGTGAGGGGTTGAGGGTGAGGGGTTGAGGCTGAGTGAGGGTGAGGGTGAGGTGTTGAGGGTGAGTGAGGGTGAGGGGTTGAGGGTGAGTGAGGGTGAGGGTGAGTGAGGGTGAGGGGTTGAGGGTGAGTGAGGGTGAGGGTAGGTGAGGGGTTGAGGGTGAGTGAGGGTGAGGGTGAGGGTGAGGGTGAGTGAGGGTGAGGCTGAGGGGTTGAGGGTGAGTGAGGGTGAGTGAGAGTGAGGGTGAGTGAGGGGTTGAGGGTGAAGGGTTGAGGGTGAGTGAGGGTGAGGGTGAGGGGTTGAGGGTGAGTGAGGGTGAGGGTGAGGGGTTGAGGGTGAGTGAGGGTGAGGCATTGAGGGTGAGTGAGGGTGAGGGTGAGTGTGGGTGAGGGTGAGTGAGGGTGAGGGTGAGGGTGAGTGAGGGTGAGTGAGGGTGAGGGTGAGTGAGGGAGGGTGAGGGTGAGTGAGGGTGAGTGAGTGTGAGTGAGGGTGAGTGAGGGTGAGTGAGGGTGAGGTGTTGAGGGTGAGTGAGGGTGAGGGTTTGAGGGTGAGTGAGGGTGAGGGTGAGTGAGGGTGAGGGTGAGGGGTTGAGGGTGAGTGAGGGTGAGGGTGATTGAGGGTGAGGGGTTGAGGGTGAGTGAGGGTGAGTGAGGGTGAGGGTGAGGGTGAGTGAGGGTGGGCGAGGGTGAGGGTGTGAGGCTTATTGAGAATGTGTGTGGGTGTGTGAGGATGTGTGAGAGTGTGTGAGGGCGGGTGTGTGTGAGGGTGGGGGTGTGTGAGGGTGGGGGCATGTGAGGGTGTGTGGTTGAGGTCATGAGGGTGAATGAGGGTGTGTGAGGGTGTGAGGGTGAGTGAGGATGTGTGAGGTTGAGGGTGTGAAGGTGTGTGAGTGAGGGTGGTGGTGGGTGAGGGTGTGTGAGTGTGAGGGTGTGTGAGGGTGTGTGTGTGAGGGTTAGTGAGGGTGAGTGTGTTGTAAGGGTGGGGGGTGAGGGTGGGTGTGAGTGAGGGTGTGTGAGGGTGAGGGTGTGTGAGGGTGTTTGTGTGTTGTGTATTTGTGTGATTGTGGTGTGTGTGCTTGTGTGACTGTCCGATAATTATATTAACGTATTTAAGTTATAGCGTTCTAGTTTTTATTTGGAATCCCGTACTATTTTGATTGACGTCCGTGTCAGCCAATGAGATTTCAAAATCCTCTCACGTTGCGTAACAATTTACTCGCGTCTAATTGGAAATCCCCATATTGTTGAAAGCGGGTCCCGTGTAAGGAGTGTTGGCTTCGTTGTCTGTTCCGTGCATCGTTCGACAGGTAAGTTGTTATTTGTTGTTTGTTTTGTGTGTGTATAGTGTTATGAATTATTCGATTTGTTGTTTCCTATTAGTTTTATTGGCATAGTAGTGTCTTTGTTTTGCAACGAAGGATGTTTATTTTGAATTGTCGGCTCTTTATGTATGTAATGCATTGTATCCTATTGTTCAGATCTAATTTTTAAAATGGTTGTTTTTGGTTAGTAGTTGTGTTAATAATTAGAGAAGTTTTTTTTTTTGTGTGTAATTGTGTAGTATGTTGTATATCTGCGTGAATAATTTATATTGTTTCATCTTTTCCTTTATGTTATTTCAGTTATTATTAAATGTATGTTTGTATAGCTTTTATTTTGATGTGTATGTAAATTTCGTGCTGTGGTTTGTGATACTTCCTCTTTAATAATTAATGCAATGTCTCCGCTTTGTGTTACGATGTATTTTTAAAGCAATATTGTCTTGTTATATATGCTTTCTCCATGTTGCTATCAGAATTTTGACTTATGTCCACATTACTGTAGAGTAGGGAATTTTTTTTTTTGGTATATTGGATGTAATTTCGTGTGAATAAATGCTCGTGTTATATGCGTACGGCTTTTTGTGTAACTCTTGACAATTGTGTTTAATCCGTCCCATTCCCCGGGTGAATAATGCTTATTTATTCCCCCAATAAAAAATAGGCTGTTTCACATTTGTGTTTGTACATCCTCGTCCTCGCTTCCTGCCAGATATTTCTTCGTTGTTTTGTTGGTGTTATATTGTCCGAATAATTTTTGTTTTGTGACCTGAAGCCTGATAAACATCATTGCATGCTGTAGCTCACATTTGTTTTGTGAAGCTAAGAGACCTATGTAATGTTTATTGATGCTGTTAGCGCTGAATCCAAGTTGCGTAATATGTTTCTTATATTTGATGTAATTCCGTGTGAATAACTGCTATTGTTATATGCGTACGGCTTTTTGTGTAACTCTTGACCATTGTGTTTAATCCGTCCCATTCCCCGGATGAATAGTGCTTGTTTATTGCCCCAATCAAAAGTTGGCTGTTTCACTTTTGTGTTTGTACATCCTCGTCCTCGCTTCCTGCCACATATTTTTCTTTGTTTTGTTGGTGTAATATTGTACGAATGATTTTTGCTTTTTGGCCTGAAGCCTGATCAACATCCTTGCATGCTGTAGCTCACTTTTGGGAAGTATATTTTGTGTGTAACGTATCTGATGCAGTACTCCGTAGACCCCCTTTTTTTCCGTCCTAAATGTTGTTTATGTCTATGAAAATGGCATAACATTCATCAATTTGCAGAGTGGGTGAATGATGCAGAGTGGGTGAATGATGCAGAGTGGGTGAATGATGCAGAGTGGGTGACTGAAGCAGAGTGGGTGACTGAAGCAGAGTGGGTGACTGAAGCAGAGTGGGTGACTGAAGCAGAGTGGGTGACTGAAGCAGAGTGGGTGACTGAAGCAGAGTGGGTGAAAGATGCAGAGGGGGTGAAAGATGCAGAGGGGGTGAAAGATGCAGAGTGGGTGAAAGATGCAGATTGGGTGAAAGATGCAGATTGGGTGAAAGATGCAGAGTGGGTGAAAGATGCTGAGTGGGTGAAAGATGCAGAGTGGGTGAAAGATGCAGAGTGGGCTAAAGATGCAGAGTGGGTGAAAGATGCTTAGTGGGTGAAAGATGCTTAGTGGGCGAAAGATGCTTAGTGGGCGAAAGATGCAGAGTGGGCGAAAGATGCAGAGTGGGCGAAAGATGCAGAGTGGGTGAAAGATGCAGAGTGGGTGAAAGATGCAGAGTGGTTGACTGAAGCAGAGTGGTTGACTGAAGCAGAGTGGTTGACTGAAGCAGAGTGGTTGACTGAAGCAGAGTGGGTGACTGAAGCAGAGTGGGTGACTGAAGCAGAGTGGGTGACTGAAGCTGAGTTTGTTCAATTAGCCATTAGAAATGTAACTTACATTACTGTGTTAAGGTTTTATATTTTAATGGATGCATTTCTTTAACTTATTAAAATAAAAATTTGATAAGTAAACACACTTGAGCTTCATATTGTTTCGAAATTTACCCCCATGGATTTTCAAAATCTGAAATAATTATGCCGACACATGGTATTCATCCATCTCCAAGATTCCCTCTGAATTAAATAAATTTCAAGAACAAGAAAATAATTGACACGTCATCAACCCTAAATTAAACACTTGTATAGTTTCACTACCAACTATAAAGCTCTTAATATGTTTAGAACAGATAGGGACACACATTGCTATATTTTTTATTCTTTGATTTGGGCCTGGCATAATGATGGGTTGTTTGACTTTGGAAAGATAACATGTCGGAGGACGTCTCCACACAAAGAGTATAGTGCAGGCACACAATATAGACCCCATCAGATTTGGAACCACATGGCTTACTGCTTAAATCAAGGTCAATCATTGATCTGCTGTTGGTTGTTGGGTTGTGAGTGAGCCTATTAAAGACCATATTTTGCAGGTGCTTGAAGGAAGAAGAGGTTGTTGTTGGAGGCGGTGAAAGGGTAAACACATGTTGTTTTAGTACGAGTATAATAGTTTGATGAAGCAGAGGGAGCTGAAAACCACCAGCATCCAATCCGAACCTGTCCATACAGCCTTCCACTTATCCTTCCATTCAGCTCTATCTTTCTGAATACCTACCGTACCACCTGCGTGTCTGTCTGTCTGTCTATCTATCTATCTATCTATCTATCTATCTATCTATCTATCTATCTATCTATCTATCTATCTATCTATCTATCTATCTATCTATCTATCTATCTATCTATCTATCTATCTATATATATGTATATATTTATTTATCTGTCTGTCCATCCTATGTGAAGTGGCTCATCGAATTATAGCTGGCATGTTTACTCTATTGCAACAGATTGAAACCTAACATCTTTAAATGCTGATTTAACACGTCAGCTGCACTTGCTGCTTAATCATCCTTGGCAGCGTTTCATTGCCTCTGAAATACCCATTCAGCAGACATCATTGCTTAATTGCTGTATAAAGACATTATCTGACATCAACGTACTGTTCCGGGACTGGATCTTCGAGTGATGAATTACTAAATTAATAGCTGTGTTCCTACTTGAAGTGAAGCTACAATGCTCAGCGATTATCCACACATGTAGTGTGAATGTTCATCAATATACATGGAGAAAATTATATTAGCAGGGAAATTGACTTTTAGAAAATGCAATAGGTCTCGCAATAGAAGAGTTTGACATTTTTCGTTTTGCAAATGGATGAGTGGCGTTGCGTGGATGAGTGGCGTTGCGTGGATGAGTGGCGTTGCGTGGATGAGTGGCGTTGCGTGGATGAGTGGCGTTGCGTGGATGAGTGGCGTTGCGTGGATGAGTGGCATGTGTGAGTGGCGTTGCGTGTGTGAGTGGTGTTGCGCGTGTGAGTGGCGTTGCGTGTGTGAGTGGCGTTGCGTGTGTGAGTGGCGTTGCGTGTGTGAGTGGCGTTGCGTGTGTAAGTGGCGTTGCGTGTGTGAGTGGCGTTGCGTGTGTGAGTGGCGTTGCGTGTGTGAGTGGCGTTGCGTGGATGAGTGGGGTTGGAATGCAATAGGTCTCGCATTAGAAAAGTTGTAGTTATTGGTCTTGTAAATGACATATTTTATTTATTTTTTCGTTGTTAAAATTGCTAAACTGATGGCTTTGTCATTTACAATGCCAATAGTTATAACTTTCGCGAATGTGACACCTATAGCATTTGGAATGCAACATGTTTTGTATGTACGTGACTTATATGGCACCTCTGGTCGTTATGCTACATCTCTAGAGAGCAGGAGAGTGCAGCAGGGGAGAGAAGCACAGCAATGCAATATGTCTCGCATTAGGAAAGTTTGAGCTATTGGTATTGTAAAGGACACATTTTTTATGTATGTGCTTGTTTTTAAAATTACGAATTAATAGCTTTGTTATTTACAATGCCAATAGTTTTATCTTTCGCAAATGTGACACCTATTGTAACACAATATGTGTTGTGAGGGTGAGTGAGGGTGAGGGGTTGAGGGTGAGGGGTTGAGGGTGAGGTGTTGAGGGTGAGTGAGGGTGAGGGTGAGTGAGGGTGAGGAGTTGAGGGTGAGGGGTTGAGGGTGAGTGAGGGTGAGGGTGAGGTGTTGAGGGTGAGTGAGGGTGAGGTGTTGAGGGTGAGTGAGGGTGAGGTGTTGAGGGTGAGTGAGGGTGAGGGTGAGGGTGAGTGAGGGTGAGGAGTTGAGGGTGAGTGAGGGTGAGGGTGAGGGTGAGTGAGGGTGAGGCTGAGGGGTTGAGGGTGAGTGAGGGTGAGTGAGAGTGAGGGTGAGTGAGGGGTTGAGGGTGAAGGGTTGAGGGGGAGTGAGGGTGAGGGTGAGGGGTTGAGTGTGAGTGAGGGTGAGGGTGAGGGGTTGAGGGTGAGTGAGGGTGAGGCGTTGAGGGTGAGTGAGGGTGAGGGTGAGTGTGGGTGAGGGTGAGTGAGTGTGAGGGTGAGGGTGAGTGAGGGTGAGTGAGGGTGAGGGTGAGTGAGGGTGAGTGAGGGTGAGGGTGAGTGACTGTGAGTGAGTGTGAGTGAGGGTGAGTGAAGCTGAGGGTGTGTGACGGTGTGTGAGGGTGTGTGAGCGTCAGTGAGTGTGTTTGCTGCATGTCTGATGCTTGTGGATGTCTGTTGCTTGTGGATGTCTGTTGCTTGTGTATGTCTGCAGCTTGTGATGCTTGTGGATGTATGACGCTTGTGGATGCCTGATGCTTGTGGATGTCTGATGCTTGTGATGCTTGTGGATGTCTGACGCTTGTGGATGTCTGTTGCTTGTGTAAGTCTGATGCTTGTGGATGGCTGCTGCTTGTGATGCTTGTGGATGTCTGATGCTTGTGGATGTCTGCTGCTTGTGGATGTCTGTTGCTTGTGTATGTCTGCAGCTTGTGATGCTTGTGGATGTATGACGCTTGTGGATGCCTGATGCTTGTGGATGTCTGATGCTTGTGATGCTTGTGGATGTCTGATGCTTGTAGATGTCTGATGCTTGTGATGCTTGTGGATGTCTGATGCTTGTGGATGTCTGTTGCTTGTGTATGTCTGATGCTTGTGGATATCTGCTGCTTGTGATGCTTGTGGATGTCTGATGCTTGTGGATGTCTGCTGCTTGTGATGCTTGTGGATGTCTGATGCTTGTGGATGTTTGTTGCTTGTGGATGTCTGTTGCTTGTGGATGTCTGTTGCTTGTGGATGTCTGTTGCTTGTGGATGTCTGTTGCTTGTGGATGTCTGTTGCTTGTGGATGTCTGCTGCTTGTGATGCTTGTGGATGTCTGACGCTTGTGGATGGGTGAGTGGGTGAAAGGTACAGAGTGGATGAAAGGTACAGAGTGGGTGAAAGGTACAGAGTGGGTGAAAGGTACAGAGTGGGTGAAAGGTACAGAGTGGGTGAAAGGTACAGAGTGGGCGAAAGGTACAGAGTGGGCGAAAGGTACAGAGTGGGTGAAAGGTACAGAGTGTGTGAAAGGTACAGAGTGTGTGAAAGGTACAGAGTGTGTGAAAGGTACAGAGTGTGTGAAAGGTACAGAGTGTGTGAAAGGTACAGTGTGTGTGAAAGGTACGGAGTGGGTGAAAGGTACAGAGTGGCTGAAAAGTGCAGAGTGGGTGAAAGGTACAGAGTGGGTGAAAGGTACGGAGTGAGTGAAAGGTACAGAGTGGGTGAAAGGAACGGAGTGGGTGAAAGGTACGGAGTGGGCGAAAGGTGCAGAGTGGGCGAAAGGTGCAGAGTGGGTGAAAGGTACAGAGTGGGTGAAAGGTACGGAGTGGGTGAAAGGTACGGAGTGGGTGAAAGGTGCAGAGTGGGTGAAAGGTACAGAGTGGGTGAAAGGTAGAGAGTGGGTGAAAAGTGCAGAGTGGGTGAAAGGTACAGAGTGGGTGAAAGGTACAGAGTGGGTGAAAGGTACAGAGTGGGTGAAAGGAACGGAGTGGGTGAAAGGTACGGAGTGGGCGAAAGGTGCAGAGTGGGTGAAAGGTACAGAGTGGGTGAAAGGTACGAAGTGGGTGAAAGGTACGGAGTGGGTGAAAGGTGCAGAGTGGGTGAAAGGTACAGAGTGGGTGAAAGGTAGAGAGTGGGTGAAAAGTGCAGAGTGGGTGAAAGGTACAGAGTGGGTGAAAGGTACAGAGTGGGTGAAAGGTACAGAGAGGGTGAAAGGTACAGAGTGGGTGAAAGGTACAGAGTGGGTGAACGGTACAGAGTGGGTGAAAGGTACAGAGTGGGTGAAAGGTACAGAGTGGGTGAAAGGTACAGAGTGGGTGAAAGGTACAGAGTGTGTGAAAGGTACAGAGTGGGTGAAAGGTACAGAGTGGGTGAAAGGTACAGAGTGGGTGAAAGGTACAGAGTGGGTGAAAGGTAAAGAGTGGGTGAAAGGTACAGAGTGGGTGAAAGGTACAGAGTGGGTGAAAGGTACAGAGTAGGTGAAAGGTAAAGAGTGGGTGAAAGGTACAGAGTGGGTGAAAGGTACAGAGTGGGTGAAAGGTACAGAGTGGGTGAAAGGTGCAGAGTGGGTGAAAGGTGCAGAGTGGGTGAAAGGTACAGAGTGGGTGAAAGATTTAGAGTGGGTGAAAGATTTAGAGTGGGTGAAAGATTTAGAGTGGGTGAAAGATTTAGAGTGGGTGAAAGATTTATAGTGGGTGACTGAAGCAGAGTGGGTGACTGAAGCAGAGTGGGTGACTGAAGCAGAGTGGGTGACTGAAGCAGAGTGGGTGACTGAAGCAGAGTGGGCGAATGAAGCAGAGTGGGCGAATGAAGCAGAGTGGGCGAATGAAGCAGAGTGGGCGAAAGATGCAGAGTGGGTGAAAGATGCCGAGTGGGTGAAAGATGCAGAGTGGCTGAAAGATGCAGAGTGGTTGAAAGATGCAGAGTGGGTGAAAGGTACAGAGTGGGTGAAAGGTACAGAGTGTGCGAAAGGTACAGAGTGTGCGAAAGGTACAGAGTGGGTGAAAGGTACAGAGTAGGTGAAAGGTACAGAGTGGGTGAAAGGTACGGAGTGGGTGAAAGGTACAGAGTGGGTGAAAGGTACAGAGTGGGTGAAAGGTAGAGAGTGGGCGAAAGGTGCAGAGTGGCCGAAAGGTACAGAGTGGGTGAAAGGTACAGAGTGGGTGAAAGGTACAGAGTGGGTGAAAGGTACAGAGTGGGCGAAAGGTGCAGAGTG
This sequence comes from Lissotriton helveticus, assembly GCF_964261635.1. Taxonomy (NCBI): domain Eukaryota; kingdom Metazoa; phylum Chordata; class Amphibia; order Caudata; family Salamandridae; genus Lissotriton; species Lissotriton helveticus. Next base: position 413,240,966 of record NC_136061.1, on the reverse strand, counting down.
GCCGAAAGGTACAGAGTGGGTGAAAGGTACAGAGTGGGTGAAAGGTACAGAGTGGGTGAAAGGTACAGAGTGGGTGAAAGGTACAGAGTGGGTGACTGAAGCAGAGTGGGCGAATGAAGCAGAGTGGGCAAATGAAGCAGAGTGGGCGAATGAAGCAGAGTGGGCGAAAGATGCAGAGTGGGTGAAAGATGCCGAGTGGGTGAAAGATGCAGAGTGGGTGAAAGATGCAGAGTGGTTGAAAGATGCAGAGTGGGTGAAAGGTACAGAGTGGGTGAAAGGTACAGAGTGTGCGAAAGGTACAGAGTGTGCGAAAGGTACAGAGTGGGTGAAAGGTACAGAGTAGGTGAAAGGTACAGAGTGGGTGAAAGGTACAGAGTGGGTGAAAGGTGCAGAGTGGGTGAAAGGTGCAGAGTGGGTGAAAAGTACAGAGTGGGTGAAAGGTACAGAGTGGGTGAAAGGTGCAGAGTGGGTGAAAAGTACAGAGTGGGTGAAAGGTACAGAGTGGGTGAAAGATTTAGAGTGGGTGAAAGATTTAGAGTGGGTGAAAGATTTAGAGTGGGTGACTGAAGCAGAGTGGGTGAATGAAGCAGAGTGGGTGAATGAAGCAGAGTGGGTGAATGAAGCAGAGTGGGTGAATGAAGCAGAGTGGGTGACTGAAGCAGAGTGGGTGACTGAAGCAGAGTGGGTGACTGAAGCAGAGTGGGCGAATGAAGCAGAGTGGGCGAATGAAGCAGAGTGGGCGAATGAAGCAGAGTGGGCGAATGAAGCAGAGTGGGCGAATGAAGCAGAGTGGGCGAAAGATGCAGAGTGGGTGAAAGATGCAGAGTGGGTGAAAGATGCTGAGTGGCTGAAAGATGCAGAGTGGTTGAAAGATGCAGAGTGGGTGAAAGGTACAGAGTGTGCGAAAGGTACAGAGTGTGCGAAAGGTACAGAGTGGGTGAAAGGTACAGAGTAGGTGAAAGGTACAGAGTGGGTGAAAGGTACAGAGTGGGTGAAAGCTACAGAGTGGGTGAAAGGTACAGAGTGGGCGAAAGGTACAGAGTGGGTGAAAGGTAGAGAGTGGGCGAAAGGTGCAGAGTGGCCGAAAGGTACAGAGTGGGTGAAAGGTACAGAGTGGGTGAAAGGTACAGAGTGAGTGAAAGGTACAGAGTGGGTGAAAGGTACAGAGTGGGCGAAAGGTGCAGAGTGGCCGAAAGGTACAGAGTGGGTGAAAGGTACAGAGTGGGTGAAAGGTACAGAGTGGGTGAAAGGTACAGAGTGGGTGAAAGGTACAGAGTGGGTGAAAGGTACAGAGTGGGTGAAAGGTACAGAGTGGGTGACTGAAGCAGAGTGGGTGACTGAAGCAGAGTGGGTGACTGAAGCAGAGTGGGCGAATGAAGCAGAGTGGGCGAAAGATGCAGAGTGGGTGAAAGATGCCGAGTGGGTGAAAGATGCAGAGTGGGTGAAAGATGCAGAGTGGTTGAAAGATGCAGAGTGGGTGAAAGGTACAGAGTGGGTGAAAGGTACAGAGTGTGCGAAAGGTACAGAGTGTGCGAAAGGTACAGAGTGGGTGAAAGGTACAGAGTAGGTGAAAGGTACAGAGTGGGTGAAAGGTACAGAGTGGGTGAAAGGTGCAGAGTGGGTGAAAGGTGCAGAGTGGGTGAAAAGTACAGAGTGGGTGAAAGGTGCAGAGTGGGTGAAAAGTACAGAGTGGGTGAAAAGTACAGAGTGGGTGAAAGGTACAGAGTGGGTGAAAGATTTAGAGTGGGTGAAAGATTTAGAGTGGGTGAAAGATTTAGAGTGGGTGACTGAAGCAGAGTGGGTGAATGAAGCAGAGTGGGTGAATGAAGCAGAGTGGGTGAATGAAGCAGAGTGGGTGAATGAAGCAGAGTGGGTGAATGAAGCAGAGTGGGTGACTGAAGCAGAGTGGGTGACTGAAGCAGAGTGGGTGACTGAAGCAGAGTGGGTGACTGAAGCAGAGTGGGTGACTGAAGCAGAGTGGGTGAATGAAGCAGAGTGGGTGACTGAAGCAGAGTGGGTGACTGAAGCAGAGTGGGTGACTGAAGCAGAGTGGGTGACTGAAGCAGAGTGGGTGACTGAAGCAGAGTGGGTGAATGAAGCAGAGTGGGTGAATATATATGTCTGATGCTTGTGGATGTCTGATGCTTGCATGTCTGCTGGGGTGACAGCGTCAGTACAAGTCAAGCTCTAAGTTGGTGTGTGTCAGAACTGGTTGCCTCGGGGAAAAATACAAGTTCTCCCTGTAAATAAAGAAAGAGGAGGTGAGAAAGGAGGGTCCGGCTTGGAGCTGGGAAAGAGGCTGAAAGGGAGGGGAGAATGCATAGAGCGCATTCCAATGAAGTCTGTTGCGAGGCGTGGGGGGCAGCCTTTGATGTGCGAGAGAGCTGCCGTGAAAGAAGTAAACAGCAGGCATGTAATTAGGGGGGAGGAGAAGTCGCTCTGGGGTGAATACCTGAGGCCAAGCTGCCCGCGGGAGGGAGGCTGATGGCTGTGATGTGGACGCGCGTCGTGAACTAGCCTCTTGTTGCCTGTGGGAGGGAAGACGGAGGGAAGGCAGAGAAGGGGAGGGGGGATGAATGCGACACGGCGGGCAGGGGAGGGGGCGGAGCGGGGAGAGCGGCATGAGGGTGTGAAAGCAGCAGGGGCCTGGAGTGCGGCTAAGGGAACTGAAGAAATGCGACACGGCAGGCAGGGGAGGGGGCGGAGCGGGGGTGTGGGAGGAGTGCGGCTGAGGGAAAATACATGCAAACAGGCGGCTGGGGGCATGTGCACGCGCTTTTAAGCTCAATGCACATGCGCATTAAGCTTGAATTTCACGGGCACTGCAAGGAATCGCCACGATTCCTTGCAAGTTGGTTAAAGACTGTTTAAGCCCCTATAGTCTCGCAAGCTCGATGCGCATGCGCATCGACAGGCGAGACCTAAAAACACACATAGTAGGTTTCCTGGCTGATTGAATTCATGATAGCTTACCATATTTTTTGATGCACTACAAGCTGCAGCTGTATGCTCTTCAGATGAGGTGTAGGGACCATTAGTAGTTGGTTGTATGCCTGCACATTGTGTCCTGAGTACTGGGTTTTGCCTGTACTCGCATTTTTACATATATACAGTAAGTTGATCGTGGAGCGGTCGAGCAGCCAAGCAGAGGAGAGCAGAGGAGGTGGTGCACGCCAGCTGAGCCGCCATCGAAGCCGCGAGCCGTATGCTGTGTACCGTGTGCCATGTGTCGTGAACCGGAGCCGAGGAGCCGAGCTGATTTGTGAGCCGCACCTGGATCAGGGTCCGGGCCCGGGTTGATTTGTAGCTGAGTCCGAGTCCGTGCCTGAAGCCGAGGCAGGACCGCAGGATTGCAGCTGGAGTAGGGCTGGCACAGGTCGGGGGGCTGAGTTAGAGCCCACACCCAGAGAGTGGCGAATCGAGAGACCCAGCGGCAGCGGGTGCGGCACACACTGGCACATATTGAGGAGGACTTCGAGGAGGACTGTCTGCGAGTACGCGAGCACAGCCGGGACCAAAGCGGTGAGGAGCAGGGAGTGGTGAGGGGGGCGGTGGTGGCAATGGGTGCTGAGACTTGCGGGAGCCCGGGGGCGATTTTGGGTTGGTCTACGGTGGCAGTCTAGTCCAGTCCAGCCTAGCCCAGCCTAGCCCTGCTTCGTCCAGCCCGGCCCGGACCTGCCTCATTACTCTCGCTGCCTTCACCTCACCTTCACCTCACCTTGCCATCATCAAAACTCTTTGAGAGGACATTGAAAGACCTGGCAGCTCTGCCCAGTACTTCCCTATTTTCTCTCCCTCCCCTAACAAGACTCCAGAGTCGCCACTCTATCGCCTGCCCTGTGTCATAGTAGGATAACAGGACATCTCGAAAGAGCGCTAAGGAGCCATGAAGAGCATGAAGCTATGAAGAGCAGTAAAGAGATGGCAGCGTAGGAGGGAGGAAACAAGCGATAATCAACAATTCAACCACTGACCTGACTCATCTAGTTAAGCCAACAATTTAATAAAGTAACAAAGTAACAAGTCTACAGGCCCACTGAACCTGCAAGTCAGTTCACTGAACCACGTACAATTCAGTAGTCACTCTCCCAGATCAGTGTCACTGTAAGGAGCAAGGAAAGAGAGAGTAGAAAAAAAAGAAGAAACAATAAAACAACAAATACAAAGGGGCGATAATTTCAGTTCACATTACATCAGACGTCAGCCCTCCTGCGAAATAATGAGATCGGGGAGGACGCGAAGGAATCCACCACAACCAAGTAAACGGAAATCAAAAATCAAATCAGTAATTAATATTTCCGATAACAACGTAGTCAATTCTCCAAAAACCACCTTAATTCCTCCAATTTATTCGATTTTTGGAACCATGAATCACACGGGCAAATTTTCATTCTTGAAAAAACCTGTTACAGCAATCTACACAATGCCTGTAACTCCAAATGGTTTACAAAAATCTCTGACACCGAGTAAAGTGAACACGCAAACGGTACTGATTTCATCTACCACACCAAAACTAAACACCTGTTCAACAAATGGTAACGGAAAAGAAGAATCAGGCAGGTGCACATCAACGGCCCACCTGTCCATAATTAAAGGAAAATATAAGCATCAGATTCAAACACAAGCCCAAGTTCACATGGAAGTTGGAACTGATGACCAGGTGCTAGACCAATTCAAGTATAAAATACTGTTAAGCCCCTCCAAAAGGATCATGGATAGCTCCACGGAAAATTCGCAAACAAATGGCTCACCAAACACAAGTCAAAAGCAAGCAATAAGGACAATTACACCCACAGTAATATCAATAAGTGACATAAACCTGGAGCAACTAGGGGTGGGCAACCCCCAAGGAACAGTGATGCATTAACACCACCAATTCAGACGCAGCATATAAAGATCAACCAAACAATCATTCGACCCCCAGACAAGAGTCACGACCTAACCAAGCAATTTTTGACAAAAAAAAAAAGACAAGGTGTGTAGTTCCTGGTTGGAGTCCCAAACCCCTTTTGTCAATAAAGCAACCTCACAAGTGCAAAGCATAATCCCAGTTAATGTCAATGTCAAACCGAATTGGAGTGCAAGTGAAACTAACCCTAAGCAAACAAATCAATTGAACAAGTTTACAATAGCATCCAACGATGCTCAAAGTAAAACTCTGGTAGGCGGTCAAATATGCAACCAAGCACCTTTGGAGCCAGCAACAGTACATTTAATCGAGATACCAAGTGGGTCTGATGAGGAAGTTTACATACTTGCGGATCCTTTTAAAAAACAAATCTAGCATCTCAACAGGGTACAACCATAATAGAGATATCTAGTGCAATGGAACTATCGGACGAACTACCACCAAACATCCCAGGGAACGCAAGTCCCTCGACCAAATTAAATATCAAACAACGAGCTGATAAGGCGAGGGAAAAAGTCGAGGTAAACACAATCAGCAAAGGCAACACATCGAACTACAAGGTCAACCAGTGCCAACAATCAGAAAAGCATGGCACCAGTCAAAACTTAGAATCTATAATCAAATTACACAGCGCACTGGGGAAAATACTAGAAACATCAGTCAAAACGTTGAACATGCAGTCTGACAAACTTGACATCCAAATAAACTTCATGAGCATAATTGCCGAGCATATTTCTGATAGAAACAAAAAACTGGATACTTTAGCAAACGCTTTTGCAACTCTACAGGATTATAAGAATCACTGGGATCAGCTTACGAATTGCACATGTAATCCAATACTTGAAAAATTAAAGGACTTACCGACAATACTGGAAAACATTTTGCAGGAATGTAAACACACTAAATATGGCAGTAATTGCATATTTGACCCTCACAAAGTCACGACCAATAAAGACACAGCCAGATTGCCATTTTCACTTTCAACAAATTCAAACCTCAAGAAAAAAAAGACATCTGACACAAAAATTGGTCACTTAATTAAAGAACAGACTACAACAGGGATAGATCCCCAGGGTGAAACTAATCAAAGTCAATCCCTGTTTGTAAAAACATGTCCAGGATTGGAAAAAACAAATATTGCAGAACCCCAACAACAAGCATTAACGAAACAACAGAGAAAACGAGCAAGAAAAATAAGAAAACAACAATTAAACAGTAGATCCAGTAACACGCAGGCCCCGGCCAATTATCCAATCTTCAACTTCGTCAAAGCATCAACAAATTCCGTAACTCAAAAAGCAAAGGGAGAAAACCAGTCATGCAAAACGACTAAGAATCAAGAACAACACCGGCCTCAAAATCTAAATGAGGGGGAACAACAGCCAAATGACATGGAGGTACACCCTACTGGGACAGCTCATGTGCCAAGACTAAATCCATTGTTATCCATGGAAGTAAGTAACAACGATGAATACGCGACTCACTCCTCAGAAAAGAGCAGCGCTAACTAGAGTCTCGAGAGTGACGAATATTTACCTACACAACCAAACACTATAGTAGGGTACCCAAAAGGTCAATCGAAAGTTAACGGGATCAAATTAATACAAAAATCCTAGACTGTCCAGCAGGACCAAGATTTGACAACAAGGACCCAATTAGGAGAGAAGCATAACTCGCGCGTTATGGATAAGCAGGAACCTCCAAGGGTGGGAAGTCCCAAACACGACAGCTCCAAACAAGGAGTATTCCTTACCCAGCAAACTGGGTGCAGTCCCATCAGATTTTCCAACAGATGGGACACCAAAAATAACAGGCAAGTCATTGCGAAAGACGACAAAAATCTTTAATGTCAGCTAATAGTAAAGATTCAAACGGATCTTGAAGACACACAGCCAACTGGTGGCCCGGAAAAAGCAACAAGGATATATCCACTCAACGTGAAACCACCCAATGAACACGCACTCAATTTTGAGTTGTGTGGCTCGAAATGTGAAAAGTCATAAGTTGTTGCAATCGAGCACCCGGAAGACACCCAGAGGTATGAGAATAAGTACAACACGAAAAATACATCACATGACATAAGGGACAGAGCAAAAGAAAATACTACACGACAGTGGATAAACAACCGGGCACTGTACAGTCCTGTGGTAACGCAAGGAATAAAATCGAACAAAAAGGGTAGGATTATTTTCATCCCAAATTATGAAACACAAGGCCCACAAGTATATTTAAATAGAGGAAACATCCTACATCTGATGACTGCAATTCCAACTCTTAACCATATAACGTCAGACAATCTATTGTCAATAGAATTTGTGTACCTTGGTACGAACATAGTAAAGGAATGGACCTTAACGACCTGGAGGTACGCAGAAACGGCCGAGGAGATATTGCATGAAATCACTAAATTCGAGGAATGGGGAATCACCTTGAAGGCAGAGGTAATACCAGGTTACCCGTCCCCTCTCTTAATGAAACACACTGCAAGAGAGAACAGTTTACTGGCAAGACGATCGACACACTCGGTGCTACAAGGTGCCATGGGTGCGGATAACACGAAACCCGAATACTTTTCTAAACCAAATCGTTCAATAAGAGAAGGTTGAATTAAAATCCAGGAGGGCAAAATGGATCTAAGCCCCGTAAAAATTCTATCCTGGAATGTCGCTGGTGCAAAAGACATTGTAACTGACAAAAGAAAAACGGATTCCTGGGACACCTATGAAATCATTGCACTACAAGAAACATGGCTAGTAGCTCCAGTTGACGTTCCAGGTAGAATAGGTTTTCATGTTAGTGCTACTTGAACCGAACACTTCGGGCGAGCAAAGGGGGGTCCTGTCGGTTTATATTTCCCCCGCACTTAATATAAAGTCCTCCCAATTATCCGCATCGACTGCTGATATGCAAAATATTTAAACTTGAAATGGGACCTCAGGCCGGTATTGGAACAGTTATCCTCATCAATATATACGCCCACCCAAAATGCATAGTAAAGCAAGAGCTCTTCAATAAAATCTGCGATCTTATATCAGGACTCCGTCTCGAAGAACCAAACTGGGAAATAATACTCACAGGTGATTTCAACGCCAATCTACTACATCCTCATGAAGATGAAGATAACATCATCTCTGCTAATGAATTTTGGGCTGTTGAATCACAGGAGATCCCGTATGCAATGAGAATCGACAAAGCGGGTCGGCAATTGATGTGGGAGCTCGAGCAGCAAGGAATGCGAGTTTTAAACGGGAGAATAAAACAAGATAGACCCGCCAATAGTACCTACATCGGTCCTTGCTCAAGCACAATACTGGATTAAACCGTAGTCTCTCTTCCACTCCTCGGATTAATTAAAAAGTTCCAAATCATATACTCTCCAGACAGTGACCACTCGGCTCAGTATATAGAAATTAATTTAACTCCACCAAAACATCTACATGCCCCAATACTAGCAGGGGAAACATCAACAATAAATCTGAAACGCTTAAGGTGGACGAGCGCAACACTACCGCAAATAGCACTAGATGCAAAGAATCTAATGCAAAGATCCTCTACGGGCAATGAATTGACAGTTGAAACATGGACTGATTTCACAAACATATTACCAAAGACTGGAACCAACGTCAAAACAAGGCCCAATAAACAAAATTGTAACCACCTCAGCCAGGCAACTCGCTCTTTGAGAAGGAGTTTACGGCACACTGTGAGGAGAGCACAAGGTCACAGTCCGAATTCCAAGCTATGGCAGGATGTCCGTCTCATCAAGAAATCATATAAGAAACAAATTTGGATTGAGAAAAAAAAGAAGATTACCACCTTCTGTGCAAAAATATTATATAACGTGAAAAAAACGACTCAAGAGCATTTTGGCTGCAGGTAAACTCAGGTAAACTCTCTAATAGACCTGCAAATGTTATAAGCAAGACATGCATCACAGAAACGGCATGGGTACAACATTGATATGACATCTTTTCAATAAATTCCAGAATATATTTACCATCTCAGTATTTAAAACCTCTAACGCTGAGACACAGTTGGCAACAGCCTCTGATATGACAAACATCGCGGATAACAAACAGAAAGGTCCAGACGATATACCACAAACATATGACAATTTAGATATATTACAAATAATAAAGAAAAGCAGGCAATACAGCGCACCAGGACCGAATGGCATTCCCCAGGCAATTTATAAAGTAGATCCCCATTATTGGGCCAGCAACTTCAACAAACTGTTCCGGACAATACACATCACCAGTCGGATCCCAGAAAGCTGGAGAGGGGCATCTTTCTGCTTTCTACAAAAGCGGTGATCGGAAAAACCCTGCTAATTACCGCCTAATCGTATCGTATCGTAAGGGGAGCTTATATAGCGCACTGACACCATGGGTTTCCTGGCGCTGGTTGGAAATAGAGGAGACAGAGAGATTAGCCAGATTGGGGAAAAAGCCAAGTTTTTAAAGATTTACGAAAAAGTGTCAGAGAGTTGGAAGTTTTAAGGAAGAGAGGGAAAGAGTTCCAGAGCTTGGGGGCCAGGTATGCAAATCTCCGGCCTCCAGATCTGCAGAGCTTATAAGAGGGAACAGTCAGGAAGTGAAGATGGGAAGATCTCAAATTGCGGGACGGGCAATAGGGTCGGATGAGAGATTTTACAAAGGTGGGACAGCAACCAGCCAAAGATTTGAAAGTGAGGCAGCCGATCTTGAAGGCTGCCCTAGAAGCAACAGGAAGCCAGTGGAGTTTAACGAGAAGGGGCCTGGCAGATTGCCACTTCGGGATCCCTAAGGCCAATCTCGCCGCCTGATTTTGGACCACCTGTAGTCTGCCCATCGATGTTTTAGGCAGACCATGGTAGATCGAGTTGGAAAAATCTAGGCGGGAGAGGACGAGGGCCATGATGACCTGCAGGAGGGCATCAGGTGTCAGAAGATATGCCACTTTCCTGATCCTGCGCAGTTGGTAGATGCAGGACGAGACCACGGTCGCCACCTGCGGCCCTAGGGATAGGGCGGAGTCAATAGTGACCCCTAAGCTCTTCACCGAAGCCACAGGGGTGGGAGAAGGGCCCAATTCCACCAGCCAGAATTGGGGCCCCCAGAAAGTGGAGCTCCTACCAGGAAGGAGGAGCTCCGTCTTACCGGGGTTCAACTTTAGCTGGTTATGGCCCATCCACTGGAGAATATGGGACATAGCTGATTGAAAGTTAGAAATAGCAGAGGGGGAGTTAAGAGAAAAGATAAGCTGCAGGTCGTCCGCGTAATTAAACACGGTAACGTCCCACAGCCTTAGGGAGAAAAGAAGGGGACGAAGATAAAGATTGAAAAGGAGAGGGGACAGAGAAGAACCCTGGGGGACCCCACAGGGCGAATGCTCTCTAGGAGCCCTAAAAGCACCCAGGCTTAGGGTCTGAGACCTGCCCGTCAGGAAGGATCTGACCCAGGCCAGAGCCAGGCCCTGGATACCAGCCTGCTCGACACGGCGGAGAAGGATGTTATGATCCACCGTGTCGAAGGCGGCTGACAGATCTAACAATACCAGGGCCTGGGGGGTACCCCTGTCAACACCGTCCCTCAGGGCATCCAGCACTTCCAAGATCACTGTCTCCGTAGAGTGGCCGGGTCTGAAGCCAGCTTGATTGACCTCGAGGAAGTTGGAGCTCTCGATAAACTGTGAGAGACAGGTGGTGACGTGGGCTTCCAGGATTTTTGAGAAGAAAGGTAAAAGAGAGATGGGGCGGTAATTTGCCGGAGCAGCGGGGTCAGCCCCCGGCTTCTTCAAAAGAGGCACCAACACGGCCTCCTTGAAGGAGCCCGGCACCGTCCCAGAAGAAAGGGAAGAATTTAGCAGGGGGAGGATACAGTCAGGTAGAGTATGACAGATGTCCCTAAGAATGGAGGGAGGGCAACAGTCATCCGGGGATCCCGACTTGATACGGGTGGCAAGAGTGGCCAAAGAAGTGGGGTCTAGAAGAGGGAATTGTGTAAAAGAAAAGGTGTTGTGAGGGGGGGGAACAGATCCAGCGCCAGGAACCGTAACAGGGATGGTGTCCTTAATCAGTGCGATTTTTTCAACGAAAAAAGTGCTGAGGGCATTACATGCTTCCTGTGTAGGGGCCTGAGTGGGAAGCGTCCTGGGGTCGGAAGTAAATTCGTTAAAGATTTTAAAGATTTCCTTAGACTGGCCAGGGGCAGATAAAATTTTACCCGAGGCATAGGTTTTTTTGGCAGCCAGAATAGCAAGTTTGTACCCATTGCGGGCAGCCACGTAGGCGTCTCTGCTCACAGGGCTGTAGTCTCTCCTCCACTTGCGCTCAAACTGGCGAAGTTCCAGATGGAGGGCTTTTAGGTGGGGGGTAAACCATTTGTGGGAGTTACTGTGCCGGGATTGGGGGAACTTAGTGAGGGGAGCAAAGATGTCACTGGCTGTAGTAAGCCAGTCTGCCACGAGGCCGTGGAGCTCGTCGGTACCAGTGTCATTAGGGGGCAGAGTGTAGGTTTGGGACAGGTGAACCAGTAATTTGGAGGAATCGACAGCCTTCCACTTGCGAGCCCTGCCATTCTCCCGTGGGGGGACCTTGATCTGGCCGACCGCTGAAAAGGTGGTGTCAATCAGGCAGTGGTCCGACCACACACAAGGTGTTATTAGTGGGCAAGAGGACGTGACTCCATGGGTCCAAACATGGTCGAGGATGTGGCCACCCTTATGGGTGGCAGACCTGACATTGACGCAGAGGCCAAATATTATGCCTCACTGGTATTAGCTGACCTTATAAAATGGTCAGATGACAACAACAAAATTCCCGTGAATCAGTCCGGGTTCCGCCGCGGTACAGGTACCATGGTGAATGCCATAGCAGTAAGTCTGATAGCCGAGAAAAGCTTGCAAAATCACCAAACTCTATATCTATGTTTCGTGGATTTCAAGGCGTGATTTGACCGTGTATGCTGACAGTTACTCTGGGCCAAACTAAAGCAGCAGGGTCTTCCAAACGCGATCCTTTACCCAATAATGGAACTATATACTAATACCTGGATGCAGGCAAAGACTGACAACGGTCATCGGCTTACACAGAAAATCAGTACGTGCGCAGGACTAAAGCAAGGCTGTGTGTTGGCCGCTCATTTGTTCAACTTATTCATGGCCGATTTGTCACCAAGGCTAGATGGGGTCAACGCACATCCTCCACGGCTAGGAACATTGCCCATCACACATCTTTCCTACGCCGATGACGTTGTACTCCTTAGCCACACCAAAATAGGACTGCAATGCCTCATGCAGGAACTGGAGGACTACACCGAACAGAATCTCTTGGAAATAAACATCAAGAAAACAAAGGTCATGATAACAACCCAGCGCCGTATAAAACAGTCAAATTTTACCATCAACAATAAGAAACTGGAAGTAATAGAAAGCTACAAGTATCTGGGGATACTTTTGGACAGACGGTTCACCTTTTGCACGCACTTTGACGCCATAGAGAAGAAAGGGTCCGCCCTTCTACATGCATTCAGCACTTTATCCTAGAAGTTAAAAGGTCCCTTGTTCACCCCCCTTTTAACAGTCATTAAAACCAAGCTAATTCCAACAATAGCTTACGGTAGCGTGTTACATTGCGGAAGGAGTGCTCCACTCTTAGATAAAATCCAAATAAGAGTGTACAAACGCATATTCGGAGTACTATGTGATGACTCTCCCACGCAGGTACGGCTTGAATTTGGCTTGCAGTTACAAACATTGCACAAAAATTATGAGACAGTCGGCATCTGGTTGAACCGTGAAACCAAAATCAACTTTGCAATTTGGGAAGTCATCCAAAATAATCCCAACTCCAAGTATGCGAAGTACCTAAAATCTTCCCTTGAAATCACCGAGTTGGCATCATTGTGGAACAGGAAGTTACCTTTATCCTCATTTAGGAAGGTAACAAAAAAGGCAGCCAACATGCATTCCTTGAACAATGATAAAACAACCCTGAGACATCGATCACACGCATGGATGGTATTACATTCTTACAAAAAGCTGGCACCCGCAGCCTATTTCGGGCTTGCCTTTCCATCGCACTTCAAACATAAATATTTAACTCTACGTATGGGAAAGTTACCCACAAATGCAGACCAACCTGGCTGGAGAACATCAGGTCTAAAGGGGTGCAACTTATGTGGTGCCGCTGTGCAAGATATGATCCACCCGATTTGCATTTGTCCAGCATTGGATAGTGAACGCCGATGCTTACTAAAGGCAAAATTTAAGGAAAAAGGAATTTGCACATGCCGGTCAGGGATCCTACAAACGCTGGACTCAGTGGACCCTCAATTTATTTGTAGAGCAATCAAGTATGTTAATAACTTTGAAAACAGAAGAAACGATCATACAAATTAGAAATCTCGAAAATTTTTCATCTGTATTTTACATTAGTTTTGAACGAGTACAAGAATCATTTGGACTTACAGAACCGCCAATGTTCTTTCCTCTTTTATCAATAGTGTTTTAATATGAGTACTCGAAGCACTCTTTTTCTCTTAATAAGTACATATTTCTTTTTTTTTTTAACCAATATAGCATGTAACATTGTAATGTTTTTTATTAACTATACAATAAAGAATTTTTCATTGTGTCCTGAAAAATGTCGGGAAAAAAATCAAAGAATTCTTTTTTAAAGGCTTTATTGAATTTTTTTATCACAAAGACTATTATTAAACATTGCAAAGTATTAATTACAGAAATATACATTTGATTATGGTTATTGGTGTCGTTTTGACAAAGCCAAAAGGTAAGCATTATATGTGTTGATATACTGACTCGTTGATAAAGCCAATAGGCCTACCACTGTAATGTTGGAATTTTTAAACGTAATGTTTTAAACTCAGAAAATCACTGAAATTCACCATTTATAGTTATCTCCAGTAACTATAACTCATGCACTAAGGCGAAAATACCCATACCATATGCACTGTCTTCTCATCAATTATGTTATTTCAGTGTTGCAGTGGTGTTATGAATAATGTTATCGAGCATGTCATGAGTGATATGTGTTTGGATTATCTGTGAATGGCAAGGGTGCGAGTTATAGTTATCTCAGGTCACCAGTTATAGTTACTAGAGATAACAGTACCTGGTGAATTTCAGGACTTTAAAACATTACATTGTCTTTCAGATTTTCACCTAACCATGACATCACTTTAACCTTTTAACCTTTATTTTGTTCAGTAAATTGTTAGTTTTTTTTTACATGAAGTAATATTTTATTATTATAAGTAAAGCCAACCACCCTCAGGTAGCCAACCCCCCCTCATGTGCAGCGTGGGGTTAGCCCCAGGGCTTGGCCTATGAGCAGCCAAGCCAAGTCATGCACAACATTCTGGCATGTGAAATGTGCGGTTGCTTTCACTTGGCCTTGCCTCACCCAGGCAGACTGACTGACTTTGACAGAGGGTCACAACACCAAATATTAAGAGTGAGCCTATTGGCTTTATCAAGGAGTGATCATATCCCAAAAATATATATATATATATATATATATATATATATATATATATATATATATATATATATATATATATATATATATATATATATATATATATATTTAGAACATGTATTTATAAAATGTTGTATTTAAACGGTGAGTTCAATGAGATGACAATGTGCTGCTACCAGTTCTATATATATTGGAATTTTAAGTATTTTCTCTTTATCTATGGTCATGTGATCTAACCATGTGTTGTTGGTGGGAGTGCACCTTGAAACACTTAAAAATAGTAAATTTCCGCCGTGACCGATGGACAGAGGCACAAGAAACCAAACAAAAAACTTGGAAAATTGCGGGATGCGCGTAGGATCCGTGCATCCTAGTGATAAAAAAAAAGAAACGCAGTCTCCCGCGGTAAGTATGTTAATTTGCCCCTGGGGGGGCCAAATCACAGGGGCATTATTGAAAAAATAGTGTGGGGGGCCTCAATCCACCCACACTGCCCCTGGGACCGCCACCCCGGGGCTCTAATTTAATATATGCGGGGGGCTCACGGGGCCCCCCTGCAGCCCCGGGGACCGCCATCCCCTGGGGCTTCTTCAAAATGGGTGGGGGTGCTCTCAGGCCCCCCAGCCCCAGGGACCGCCACCCCCCAGGGCTTAAAATGTTAACCGGGGGGCTCTGAGGCACCCCCAGCCCCAGGGACCGCCACCCCGAGCTCGATTTTAATGTATGCGGGGAGGCCCCGGGGCCCCCTCGCAGCCCCAGGGACTATTTTGAAATGGATGGGGGCTCTCAGGCCCCCCCAGCCCCAGGGACTGCCACCCCCTGGGTCTGTTTTGAAATGGGTGGGGGCTATCAGGTCCCCCAGCCCCAGTGACCGCCACCCCCGGGGCAAGAATTTAATGTATGCAGGGGGCTCACGGAGCCCCCCAGCAGCCCCGGGGACCGCCACTCCTGGGGCTTCAAACAAATGGGTAGGGCTCTCTTAGGCCCCCAGCCCCGGGGCTTAAGAAAATTGGGTAGGGGGCTCTGAGGCCCCCCCAGCCCCGGGGACCGCCACCCCCCTGGGGCTTCTCAAAAATGTGGGAGCGGGGCCACGTGGCAGACCCCGGGGTATGGGGTCCCCGGGGCCAAAAGTGGCCACAGGAGGCCGCAGGGCAGCCCCCCTCCTAATAATTTATTTTTTAAAAAGGCCCATGCCCCGGGGGAAGGGGTCCCCGGGCAGACTATGGCTGCAGGAGGGGGGTCACAGGGCCCCCTTCCAAATTAAAAAGAAAAAAAATTAGAGGCAGGCCCTGAGGGATGGGGTCCCCAGGGCCAAAAAAGTATTAAAAGAAGGGAGGCTACACAGCCCCCCTTCTTAAAAAAATATTTTAAAAAAAGGGATCGCGGCCGGAGGCCATGCCCCCTTATTGCACCACTCTGCAAACGCGCCCCCTGGCGCGTTTGCAGAGAGGGAACAAATTCCCCTGGAATACTTGGGGTCCCTGGGGGCCAACTAGCCCACCAGGTACCTCCAGTATGTGCCAGGGGGCTGTGTTACAGAGAAGTGTTCTGAGGCCACGCCCCTTTTTACACCTCTCTGCAACGCAGCTCTGTGGAGCTTACTGGAGGTAGCTGGTAGGCTAGTTGCACCCCAGGGACCCTCAAGATTCAAGGGGAGTTAATCCCCCAACTTAAAACATGCCACAGGGTGCGTTTGCACAGTGGTGAAGGGAGGGGGTGGGGCCTGAGGTGACATGTGTGCAAACACGCCCTGTGGTGCGTTTTAAGTTGCGGGATTAAGTGCCCTCGAATCCTGAGGTCCCTGGGGCCAACTAACCCACCAGGGATGTCATTTGAGATGTCATCAGTGATGTCATGAGTGATGTCACTGACCATGTCATGAGTGATGTAATATGTGACATCATCAGCAGTGCATTGCGGGCGCACAAGTTATAGTTAGCTGAGCTAACTATAACAGAGGAATCTCAAAGGTTTTGTATGAGAGAAATGTTCAGCTAACTATAACGTGTGGAACCTATGGTTTTTTCAATGAATTTGCATAGTTTTTTAAATGCTAATTCCTAACTATAACATGTGTGAAACCTATGGTTTTTTCAAGTAATTTGCAAGGTTTTTTAAATGCTAATTCCTAACTATAACGTGTGTGAAACCTATGGTTTTTTCAGTGAATTTCAAAGGTTTTGTAAACGATAATTTATAAATGTATTAATTATTATGTCTTTCTGTTTATACTAATTTCCTATATTTTTAATATAAATATTTATATTTATTTTATTTTTTAGATTATATTTCATATTCTTAGTATAAAATAATAACAAAACTAAATTCCAAAGTAATTTTTGGATGAATTATTGCTTGACGTCGGTTGCAAGTATAACACAGCTCCAGCAATTCTCTTGGGGTCCTATGCTCACAATGCTGTATCAATCCTTACACCTGCTTCAAGCACGTGCAAGGTTTTGATGCAGCATAAGCTCAAAACGCACTGAATAAAATGTTATACATTTCACTCAGTCACTTTTACGAGGCCTTGCTGCACCCCCTTCTGCACAAGAAAGCCTCTTCTGGCACAGCGCTTTACAATGTAATACACCCTCCAGATGCATCACATTGTTAATAGCACACACCATGGCACATCTTTTGCACCACCGCTGTGTCACAAAAGTAACGCAACGGCTGTGTAAAAGAGACACAAGGGGATTGTAAATCTACCCTTAACACATACAAATTTACCCAGGCACTTTCACCAGCAGCGCAAAGTGAAGCATACACCAGTAACATATTTATGTACATATGATACATTCAAGTGCTTCGGACATACTATAGTATACTATAGATAAACACCTTATAGATTTATGTTGTAGCAGTTCCTTATAGTTCTGCACTTTCACATTCTCCATACACTAGTAACATATTCATTCATTCATTTATGAACTACACATTCATTCTAACAAACTTTTACACACTACCATAGAAATATAGTTCTTTCTTTGACCAGTGAAGGTAGTTCTAAAAAGAACTGTTTTTATCTTTTGTATTTTTTGTGTGTTTTCTCAACAAATTCCAAGCGGAACAAAAGAATGAAAAAAAGAACAACTAATGTCGAGGACAGCAATGATCCTGCATCCTGCATTTCATCAAGTCTATAGACTGTTCCCCATAACACAAAATTTTATCGCAATAAATGCATAGAATTTTAACTTTAGCAAAGTCAGAATCAATTTGTGGGTGTGGACTACTTGCTGAAAATGCTGCTGCCGCAGTTGATGTGCTTGGTGCAGTAGCAGGTGGATTCTCGTGCAACCTCCGTCTTGCAGCTCGAGCAAAGTTCTTGGGGTTTAAGTTCTTCACGGGTCGCACCATATTTGCTGTGCCAAAGGAGTATTTTTACATGGATCACCCCTTGAAAGAGTTGTTTGGCCAATTTTACAGGTTACTTTTGGAGCATTTACCTTTTTTTGACCTTCTGGAAAAGTGAAAAACTTCCAAATTAGAGCTTCTTTCCTCTTCTTTGGACGTTCTTCAGGAATGAAATCTCCCTCTGAAGAACTGCTGGAAGATGACTCCATTGCACTTATTATGGTGATCTTCCTTCTATTTGAGAAGATTCTCAGAACAAATGCTTCTTCTTTGAAAGTCAAAGTCGAATAATTATAATGGGACGGAACTTTCAACAGTCGCAATAGGAAAAGTTATGAACCAATCAAATCTCTACTTTTAAAGTTACATGGCTAAGCATACACTTATGATGCGCTTGCGCAGCTCTTTCAATACGAGTACGCATGATGTTCTACCGCGATTTGTGTAATTCTTTTTAAAAGTAATATATGATTGTTACAAGTATTAAAAACAATTCATAGTTATCCCAAATGTCTGCCCTTAGTATGTACATTAAATACATGCATGTTTTAAACCAACTAGAAACATTGCCCCCTTTCGCGTTCTCTCCTGGGTTACCATAGGGTGGGTGATCTCCCGTCCTATCTGTACTATTCTCGTTCCGTTATTGAAGTCATATGTATATATCTGCATCATATATGTTTTTAACTTCACTATTTCATGCACACATTTTTGCACAATATTGTACATGAATGGTATGGCATATACCTTCCACGATGGGGACTGATCTGAACAATTGGCTCACTTGGGCAGGCAACTTTTTGCACATGGAGTTATTTTGCACACAACATCAGAAGTGAAATGAAGTAGATCTGATGAAATGAGAATTGACAACATGAATTTAAAGGTCGTTTGACATTTTAGTAAGAGGATGCTCTTCAAACTACAAATCGCTATTTTCGCAATGGGTAGAGCATCTTTCATTTATGTAGTCCTGTATGTGACTGATATTTTGACTAAATGAATGAAGAGCATTTTTATGATCATGACATTTCATCTGCGTATTTGCACAACTATAATTGCACTAATATATTGTGGCTGCTATGTATATATATATATATATATATATATAAAATTGCTGCCATTTGCACAATTATATTTGCATTAATATATTAATTGCTGCTATATACTAAATTGCTGCTATATTGTTGTAAAGAACTTTATTTGCGTTTATATTGATTTTAGATACGGCATTTTAGCTATCTTTGATCAAATGTGTCGCATTTTCATTGTGTAAGATTTATGGCATGTCCTAGTCTTTTAAACCTGTCTTCACAACGACCAGTCTGTCATCACTGCCCATTGTTTTGTGATGCTTGATATCCAATCATGTACGTTATTTCCTTGCACTTTAAAAGCGGGCCGCGATCCCTTTTTTTAAAAGTTTCCTTCCTCTATGGCGTCATGTGATCAAGGCCTCTGGGTAGGCCGAAACGTCATTCTGGTGGGGTGCGCTTTGTGTTAATAAACACCTAAATTGCTCACCTACATTCCTGGGGCGACTCTCGTTTCTTGTCCTCGAATCGCTCCCTGAACTGGGGGCTCAGTGATTTGGACTGAGTTTGCTGCATATATATATATATATATATATATATATATATATATATATATATATATATATATATATATATATATATATATATATAAACAAACAATCCTGCTCCCAGAGAGAAGGCACGTACACGAAAGCTGCTGGAATAAGGCATCTTTATGTTCCTGGGTCTCCCTCGACCCCGAGCTCAAGAGACGCGTTTCGGCTTCGCATATATACACCGTATTGTAGGTGTAAAGAGCGCGCACACAAGACTGCGATGTTCACCTTCTTCATTCTAAATTACACAGCTCAGTTGCCGCCATGGGAACTTGGGGACCCAGGTTCGAATCCTGTTGTTGGCATTTAACTCAACATTGTGTGAATCTGGGCTAATCACATAATCTCCTTGGCCCTAGAAATATAAAATGTATTGTTTAATCACCACTTTCACTACTCCATTGATTCAAAGCTAGGTTTGTGCTTTCTAAATACATTCTCTCACACAGAACACTTTGAGCATCATCAGAGAAATTTGCTTTTCAGAATAGACTCAGCACATAAATGAGTTCTGCAATCTTCCTACTCACAAAAAAGACAAAATAAGTAATTGTGAAAACAAACATTGGACAAATCATATATGGCCAGGATTAGTGGCAGTGTTTTCCCCGCTCTCAAACAGGTATAGCATGGAAAGGAGCTGTGCTGGCCACCGTCTCAAACAGAGCATACAAAGCAGAAATATGCCCGAGGTCTCCATTTCACAAAATACTGTTGATACTTCATGGTAGACATCAGTAGCAGGCCTTCACCACAACATATGTGTAGTACAGAAAAGAGCCCGACCTCTCCCTCATATATAACATATAATGCACTAATTTACCAATTAAAGTCATCACCTGAAATTATATCACATGATCTTTAACCCCTTCCATGCTGATGACGGCCCCGGTCCGTCATGCATCACGGTGGGCGTGTGCTGATGACGGCTGGGGGCCGTCATGATCCCGCCCACTCCTAAAAACGGCCACACAGGCGCAGAATTGCGGCCACGCCCAAGGGGTTAAGCTCTCAATTATATTACAGGACATAACATGAAATGGACTACTGACCAGAGGAAATGATTGCGGGGCTTGTAACCATGATGACATCACGAGAAACAACTAACAGTAACAATACAAAAATGAGCCTATTGGTGACCGGCCAGATGTACCTTCCCAACACAGTGTCTGTCAACATTTCCAACAGCAGTTGTCAGGCGTGTCTTTCAAACACTGTGTAATCTTCTGTTGTTAGCTATTCATGGCCTGACCATAAAGCTGGCATCAACCAGGTTTAAACAATAGGATTGCAAAAGGAGAGTAAAATAATATATGTACAGTAGCACTGCCAAAAATAAATCAGTTGGCTAATGGATAAACCAATAACTCTATCAAGTATGTGGTTGTCCAGAACACTCGAGCAGTTCTAAACAAAGAGATGGTGCAGGAATGGGCTCTTTATCTTTGCGCTCCTCAATTCTAACATCACTGGTGCCCCAGAAAGTGTTCATGGCACCTCATTCGTGACCTTGGTATTCCAGTTATAGGATCCAACACATTACTCTGCCAAACCACCTCATTACTAAGCAGAAATTAGCTGAAAATACCTCTACCTTTCAAATATTAAGGCCTCATTTATGAGAGGTGTGTGTCATGTTTGCACCACGCAGCATCGTACATGCATGACCCAAACCTCTAAGTCAGATTTTTTAAGCTGCGCAAAGCCACTTTGCGTGGCTCTGAGTGGCTTCAAAATTCTGGAGTAGCGCAATGCTGCGCAAATTGCTGCTTTGCGGTACTCTGCCCTGGGTAGTCGTTCTATGGGCGTTGCGTTGGTGTGCCACTCACCTCCCATGGATTTTGACGCATCCCCAGATATACAGGAACTGAGGATGTGCCAAAAACGTACACCTTCCTAGGGGAGGAGTATCGAGGAGAAATACCTATTTCTTCTTGTTTCTTCCTCAGCGCACTTAGACAAAAGAATATGCCGCAACAGATTGGTTTTGTGCAGGAAGGTGCCCATATAATATTACAATACATTTTGCAACATGCAAAGCGCATGAGAGTGGCTTAAGGGGCACTTGAAAGGGAGAGGAATGTAGATTGGTTGGGGTCCTTAGTGAGAGCAACTACAATACTTGGTAAAATAAACATTTTGAAAGACTTACAAAACAGAGAGTGAAAGAGATTGTGTGTTTGTAAATATTCCTGGTGAAATCCAACAGATACGTCACCATAATGGACTTAAAGCACCAGTACCCAACCATGTACCAGAAAAAAAATGCATTGGGGGTGTAATACCCCAAACTCCCCTCCCAAAGCTACGCCCCTAAATGCAATTTCTCATACCTTTTTAAACACCTGTATAGCATGTCTTCGCAAGTTCCAAACTGCCACGGCTTGTGGGCCATTTTCTAACTAACTGGTTCCCTAACATAGCTACTTTTAATTTGGTGCCGAAAATAACTTATGTGACATCTAGGAAGAACTGTGTAAGTAAGTCTTCATGGGTCTCGACCAGATCAGGGCCGCAGCAGTCCCCCGATTGCTCTGCCAAACTCTAAATGAGTGAGACTTGGGCAAAGCTCTGGCCAGCATGCGAGAATTCAGCAGCAGTCAAAGTGAAACCAACTCTGATGGTGCTCCTGGAGAGCACCGGACAGGACTGCAGGGAGCTCTCTGTAAGCAGAGATGGGGTCCTGCGCCTCACATTGGAGGAGCCCCATGCCCTCACTCCAGAGGGCCTCACCTTCCATGGATCCCGTGAAAAGTTACTTAGCCTTCTTCGAAATTATTTGTAAAGGTTATGCCTCTTTACACAGAGTTTTCTTGTCTTTTGCTCTGAGGGGGGCCCCTGAGCATATTGGGGCCCCCCGCACCGCAGTGGCTGCAGGGGTGTGTGTTACGCCCCTGCACCCAACCCCACACACATTCATTCTCTATCCAATACAAATACTCACTTAACTAATTAATAACTAATATAGACTTTCACATAGCTAGTAACCAACTTTTGTAGTAGTTTACACAACAAGAGATAGAGTGATACAGGTATTCACACAGGTTAATCACTATCCCATATATTTAGTGAGACAATTTAAATTCGTCACTTAGACAGTCAATCACATTGCTATTTAATCCTCCATTCAGACACTTATACATCCAGTCATTCTTCAAGGCAGATTGCTATATATATATAATACTTATTTAAATATCGAAGCAAACCACATTCACTGGATTTTTTTATTTATTTTGAAAGTTTTATATAGCGCGGACAAGATCTTTGCAGATATCAGAGCGCTTTACAAATACATGGGGTAAGGAAACAGGAAACATGGGAGTGATTAACAAACTTTTGAGCAAAGAATAGTTGTAGGTAAGAAATGAAAAGCAAAATAGGGTTGGTACATGGGGGAGCATAATAATTGACTAAAACCAATGATACAAATCGACAATCAGATGGATGATGTCATCAGTGATGTCATCAGTGATGTAATTTGAGATGTCATCAGTGATGTCATCGGTGATGTCACTGACCATGTCATGAATGATGTAATATGTGACATCATCAGCAGTGGATTGCAGGTGCGTGAGTTATAGTTAGTACAACTAACTATAATGTGGGAATTTCAATGGTTTTGTACGAGTGAAATGTCCAACTAACTATAAAACCCCTGAAACCTATGTTTTTTTCAGTGAATATATATATATATATATATATATATTTGGATGACACCTCCCCTGTCCGCTTTCTATTGCTATAACATCCAGTCAATGGGATTCTTTGGTAGGACTTATTAAGTAAAGCCCCGCGAAAGACTGTCATCTTTGAACACACAGCAGACACCCGGCATTGAGGAAGGCAACCGCCGAAACGCGTCTGCCAGGGGCTGCGAATGTGTGGACTTCGCGCTAATGTTGTGCTGTATCCTGGTGGCAATCAACTGGCGTTGGGCAACCCTTGCATGTGTCGGACCGTTTCTTAATTGGGCGGGATTGGAGGAGTATTGTGTGCGGAGGTCGGCTCCGCTTTCCAGCACGTCCCTCGTTCTGGAGCTCCACGTATTCCGGCAAACTCTGTTGGTTTTCAGTGCATGAACTGCACAACGTGGTGCCCCCCCGACCTGGACTATTGGTATAGGTATCGGGGAGAGGGAGCATATGGTCTGCTGAGAGGGTTGCCCGGCAATGTTGGATTCCGCCATGGTGACCTGCAAATACATGGGAGGGGCAGATCGGAGAGCATTATTGTATGCCAATGCGGGTCACTGTACCTGGTGTTGAACTCTGTACTGGCGTCTTCCACAGAGCGGGATCGTCGAACGGCACCCAAGAATCTCAAGAGAGGAAAGCGGCAAAGCACTTGTTGGATGACACCTCCCCTGTCCGCTTTCTATGGCTATAACATCCAGCCAATGGGATTCTTTGGTAGGACTTATTAAGAAACCCCCCGCGAAAGACTGTCATCTTCGAACACACAGCAGACACCCGGCATTGAGGAAGGCAACCGCCGAAATGCATCTGCCAGGGGCTGCGAATGTGTGGACTTCGTGCTAATGTTGTGCTGTATCCTGGTGGCAATAAACTGGCGTTGGGCAACCCTAGCATGTGTCGGACCCGTTTCTTAATTGGCCGGGATTGGAGGAATATATATATATATATATATATATATATATATATATATATATATATATATTACCTACTGGCGGTCGCCAGTAGGTAGTTGTAGTTAGGACCTAGTTTCGATAGGAAATCCACAACATTCTATTTGGTATAACTTAGGCTCCGGTGGACAAATCGTCGTGAATTTCTCCAAGAAAATGGCCTGCTCGGTTCCACTCCTTCCCTGAAAGTTTGGGGGTTATTGGTCTAGTGGGGGCCGAGAAAAAAGGGGGTCCCAAAAGTTGTTTTCCCCATGCAATTTTCCATAGGGACCTTTAGCCAGGGCTACAGCCCGAACGGCTGAACGGAATTACACGAAATTTGGCAGAGAGGTAGAGTTCGGTTCGCAGATTGTGCTTTTCATTAAATGGTGTTCAGTAGTTTCTAAGAAAATTGCCAGTAGAATCATAGAGATATCCAGAGATGGAGTGCAGCACTCGTATGAAAATTCGTTCAATTACGAGGGCGAGCTGCATGCTGATTGGCTGTGAACTGTCTGTCAACACTCGAAACCAGGAAGCGTTGGCGGCCATCTTGTGCCTCGGTTGAACCGAGTCACAAGAAAACAGTAAAATAAAGTGGAGAAATAAGGAAAGAGGGCAGGGTAGAAACATTCTGAGCCTATAGTCTTGGTCAGGGGGTGGTACATGGATCTTTAGGCTCATTTTTTATTTATTTTTTAAATAAAAAATGGCGGGGTACTCGTGCAGTACTTGCACACGGTGGAAAAGGTGAAAACAAATAGAAGTTCATTTTTATTCATTAGGTCCCATGGGGGCAAATTACGGTGGCAATTTTTTTGCATAATGGGGGCTTGTAAGGTGCCCCGAGCACCGGGGCACTCCTCTGGTTTTATTTTGAAGTATGCGGGGGGGTTATGGTCCTACTCCCCGCAGTCTCGGGAAGCAGCAACTCTCAGGTCTTTTTAAAAAAAAAATATGTTTTGAGCTCTCTCTCTCTCTCCCCGGGGAACGCCACCTTTCTAGGGCAGTAATATGTAAAATGACCTTCCAGCTCCGAGTACCTGCATTGTCTGGGTTTTTTTTTTTAATGTTGGGAGGGTGGGCTTGATAATACGTCCTTGTTAATTTCCTTAGAAGCCTATGTTCTGGTGTTAACATGGGCTTCTATGGGAAATAACAAGGCCGTATTATCAAGCTCATTATCGCCGTTTTATCAGCAGTTTTCTGCCAATAAAACGGCGATAATTTTAACACCGGTCCTTGATAATATGCACCAGTTTACTGGTAAAAAAAAAGAGCAATGGGCTATATTATCAACAAAAGGCGATACATTATCGCCGCTTTTATCAGCAGGAAACTGCAGATAAAGCGGCGATAATGGTCTTGATAATATGCTCTTGTGAATAACCATAGCAGCCCAGATTAACATCAGAACCTGGGCTGCCATGGGAATTTTACTAGGGCCTATTTCCTGCCGATGAAAACGGCGATAATGTATCGCCTTTTGTTGATAATATGCCCCTACATTTCTATTATAGTATGTAAAACTTTCCTTTTTTTTGTGTAGCAGTTGTACTCTCTACGCATGCGCAGACTCATTTCGAAGCCCACGTTTTTTTCTTTTTCTTCAAGTTCAACAAGCAAACCTTTCTTTATTTCAGGTAGTAAATTTGTCGCTTTCTTTTCCCGGGCCGTGTGTGTCATCCACTGCTGTACTTTTGTAATATATTAATAATCATATTTTTTCTATAGTTATTTGAAAGGTAGTGTTGAGGCGCCAAACGTTGATTATGTACTCCGTCCACCGCCATTTTAGTAGTTTTTCACCGTTGTTTTTATTATATCAGTTACTTAGAACTCAGTAGTTCTCTTTCTCTCTCCCCGTACACGTCGCGGGGAACGCCACCTTTCTAGGGCAGTAATATGTAAAATAAAATGACCTTCCAGCTCCGGGTACCTGCATTGTCTGGGTTTTTTTTATTAATGTTGGGAGGGTGGGCTTGATAATACGTCCTTGTTAATTCCCATAGAAGCCTATGTTCTGGTGTTAACATGGGCTTCTATGGGAAATAACAAGGCTGTTTTATCAAGCTCATTATCGCCGTTTTATCGGCAGTTTCCTGCCAATAAAACGGTGATAATTTTAACACCGGTCCTTGATAATATGCACCTAAGTTTACGGTAAAAAAAAAGAGCAATGGGCCATATTATCAACAAAAGGCGATACATTATCGCTGCTTTTATCGGCAGGAAACTGCCGATAAAGCGGCGATAATGGGCTTGATAATATGCCCTTGTGAATTCCCATAGCAGCCCAGGTTCTGATGTTAACCTGGGTTGCTATGGTTATTCACATGGGCATATTGTCAAGCCCATTATCGCCGCTTTATCGGCAATTTCCTGCCGATAAAAGCAGCGATAATGTATCACCTTTTGTTGATAATATGCCCCATCATTTCTATTATAGTATGTAAAACTTTCCTTTTTTGTAGCAGTTGTACTTTCTACGCATGCGCAGACTCGCTTCGAAGCCAACTTTTTTTCTTTTTCTTCAAGTTCAACAAGCAAACCTTTCTTTATTTCAGGTAGTAAATTTGTCGCTTTCTTTTCCCGGGTCGTGTGTCATCCGCTGCTGTACTTTTGTAATATATATTGATAATCATATTTTTTTCTATATTTATTTGAAAGGTAGTGCCGAGGTGCCAAACATTGATCGCGTACTCCGTCCACAGCCATTTTAGTAGTTTTTCACCGTTATTTTTATTATATCTGTTTCTTAGAACTCAGTAGTTTTCAAACCTAGTCTTGAATATCTTACTATAGTATTTCAACATTATTTTTATTCTGGTCCGTCATACCCCTTCCCCACAAAATAAAAGAAGTATGTAGTTTTTTTAAATTAACTTTTATTAAAACAATAAATGTAAACGAAACTCAATTATAACTATAATAGAAGCAACTAGAAAAATAATTTTAACAACAAACAATATTATAAACAAATTGTTAAATAGACTCCAAAAGATGTCTGATTGGTAATCTGCAAAACAAAAAAGAAAATTAGAGTTTAGAATTATGTAGATGTGAGTAAATGAGCTGAAGCATTACAAGTTTTGGTAACTGTACGGTTTTACGTGTGCAGTATGCCTCGTACATTTCAGTTCTGTTATACTGCCGCGTTCAAGTGGTGTCTATATGGAAGTGCCTACTGCGTTCCTGATGCCCGTTATGCCGACTTATTTCTAATGGTTTGTAATGAAGGCTTTGTAGATCTAGGCCTCTGTGCTTACCGCTGTATAAACAGTGCGGCTAAACGCTTCGGCCACTTGGTTTCACAACTTCAGTTGGGCTGTTCTTCTACACGTCCAAGCAGACAGCAGTGTCTATACATTTAAGAGAGAAAGAGAAATGATGTCACAGAGAGTGAGAGAGAGAAAGAGAGAGAAAAGAACATTAAAACTGTCTCGCAGAGTCTGGAGTTGAGATTTTTTCTTGAAAAGTCAGACGTAGATTTACAAGCTCCTTGCGTCACTTTACCCATGTTAAAAGTGCCAGAAAAGTGGCGTAATAAGCTTGTAGATCTCTTTGTCAGACTGTTGTAACCTATCTGTTGTCGCTGCTCGGAGGTAATTATAGATTTTACAGAGAAGCTGCTGTACACTACGCACTCTGGGCCATAATATCAAGCCTGGGTTACAAAATTATTGCCACTTTATCGGCAGGAAAGTGCCGCTAAAGTGGCAATAATGGGTTTGATAATATGCTCTATGGGATTCCAATCAAAGCTCATGTTAAATGTCCTCGACACATGGAATAATGGGACGTTAGAATGTTTTTGCAGCGGCGCATGACTTCTTGGCACGCAGTTACATTGAAGATGACCCGAGTTTTCCTCCGATGGTGATAGAGGCTCCGGTCATTGAGGAACATGTCTGTTCATTCCCACTATTGAATTGGATGGCTGAAATGTTTTCAGATGAGAACAATGACTTCCTGTTGGAGGCTGTTGCTACATACTGTGCTTATACGCTGGTGGAATAAGACTGTTTGATTTTTCTACCTATTCTATATTATTTAGTTACTGCTTTTTATCAAAGATCGAATATTTTTTTTTCCAAAATTGAACTTGCCTCTGCTTTTTAGGCTTGGGCTCTGCGTTCGTAATGTGCCCACGTTTATATTATGTGCTTTGGTCAAGGAAATGTGCAGTGAGCTGAGCCTTGCACCCACACCATGTTAAGTTAGCATGGGTTTATTAGAAGCTTAAACGCCATTTTTGTTTTCCTGCTCTGCTTTGCACACAACACGCACTTGCAATATTGTTTATAGAAGGGTGAGTATTTTGCTTCATATGAGAATAATTTGATATACTACATTTGTAGACTGCCTCACTACTTTAGTGTGTATAGTGAGAGCATGAAACATCAAGGTTATGTTGGATACTGCGTGTGTTATTCGGAATGATGTTCGCACGTTGGAGCCATGAGAGATATGCAGCTGTGGCATCTCTTATACTTGCACGTTTAGTAATGAAGTGTGCAGGCATGATTACACACAGTTTGAGAACATTAGTATCTTGACAGTTTGTGCAGAACTCAATGTGATCCACTACTGCTGAGTAACAGAGGTATGGGTCTGCCTATGTAGTCGTATGAGATCTTCTGTAGTTATAAACTAACCTGCTAAGTAGGGAGAGTGAAATTTAGGTATATTTTAAATCTGTTTCCCTTTTGCATTATAGGATGCTTTCTCCCTTTGTATTTTATGGAATAGTAACAATGCTGACAACTTTGTTTCTGATAATATGTTTGCTTGTAATATGTAAGGTACTGGGAATGAGATTACGGTGTTAGAAATCAACATTTCAAAGTTGCAGGTGTGTTTATTAAGTGCTTGTTTTGGACTGGTGTAAGAATGTAACGAAAGAGTGCTCTTGTTATCTACCTTACCTGAGGTAACCTAAGTCGCATGTTGTGGGTTGACTAATAATTGGTGTTTTTGCTATAGGAGGAAGAACCAATGAGTCACTGATTGCTAGTCTGTTAGCGGGGTTGGGTACTAAGGTGGGGTTTGGAACACCGTAATTCACTGAGGTCGTAAGTCTTTATGCACAGTTGTGTGTAGGAGCAGAATCACTGCAACAGTAGGTACAACAAAAAGGCTAGATAAAGGGCCTTGAGTTTGAATCAAAATATGAAATTGAAGAATAATTGATAAGTGCAGCCAAGAAAGGGAGCAAGTGTGCAAATGTCATAGTGCCTTCGGCCGGGGTAGTTGTTATAATAAAAAGCGTTGATAAAGGGCCTGTACTTTGAATTTGAATTAAAGAAGAAGGTATTAGGCAAGGCTGTGTCCTTGCGCCCCTTCTTTTTACCCTTTTTATTAACGCTATTGATGATGAACTCAAAATGGCTAAATGTGATGCACCATAGGTGGAGGGCCAGGATGTACCAGTGCTGTTATACGCAGACGACGCGGTACTACTCTCAAGGACACCACTAGGCCTCCAGAGATTGATGGATAAGTTCACAGATTTTATCAAGGGCAGAAAGCTGCAGATTAATAAAACTAAAACATATGCTTTGATCTGTGGCCATAGAGCAGGAAAAACGAAACCCTTTTATATAGATGATCAAAAAGTTTTAACAGTTGAGAAGCTCTGCTACTTGGGTATAATCTTCACCGGTAACGGAATGTGGACACAGGAGGTAACGAACGTCAGGGCCAAAATGGCCAAAAGTGTATATGGGGTTTTTAAATTTGCTGCTAAACTCGGGGACCGTCGCATTCACGATATGTTACATATCTATCAAACCAGATGCGTATTGATAGCACTCTACGGAGCTGGGGTCTGGGGCTACTGCCGCCATGTAGAGCTACAAATAGAGGAAAACAGGTTTCTAAAAAAGTTACTGTGTTTACCTATGTCAGCCTCCTCCGAGCTTATACATAATGAAGTGGGGATAGAATACTTGACGGATTTAATAGGGCTAAGTCCATTGATGGTGTGGAGATCTATATGGTTGAAGGAAGAAACTACTTTCAATAGAAGCATTATTAATGACTGCCTTTGCCTGGACAAATGTCTACAGATCCCTTGGCTCAAATATGTAGTGTCAACATTTAAGGATATATTTAATATAAATATCATGGAAAACCCAAGCAGTGCGACTGATATCCTCAAGAGAGAAATTAAAAATACTTATTTGAGGAAGAAAGTCCTTGACCGTCAAAGTACTAGTGGGCAGTTATTAACCTTTAAGTTCTATTTTTCTTATGCGCATACTGATGGCTTCCAACAATACCTAACCACGGTTACTAGAACATCGCACCGGTTTGTACTCACTAGAATGAGATTAGGTATTGTACACCACCTGGTGGCATTTCCATGTATTAAAAAGTATCCTACTGTCCCATGTCCATGTGACAGAGTCACTAAACAGAGCACTAGTTCACTTTCTCCTCATCTGTGATTTATACTTGCACCTCCGTAATTGCTTTTCTTAAACGTCTTTTTAAAAAATACGGCACCTTATCTGTGAAAACTGCTATGAGTTTGCTGTTTTTATTACATGAGCCGGATATCAGCTTTTTTACTGCAACGTATATTCTAAAATCAATTGCTGTTAGAAAAAGTATGTTATTTTAATATTTGTTGCCCTGACTGCTGTTATACCATACCAATATACTGTACATGTTTTAAATGTTCTCTGTGCTTTTATGATTGTTTTTAATAATCGAATAAAGCTTACGGAATCCAATCAAATCGAATTAAAGAAGAATGATTGATAATCCCAGCCAAGAAAGGGAGCAAGTAGGTGTGTGTATGTGTGGATGATGTGTTGATTGAGCAGAAGATGAATAAGGTGAAAAATAAGAAAGGCTGCAGACATGCAAACTTTGTACTTCTTTGTAAGGGAAGTGCCTGTTTAGTTTTCCTGTGTGTATATATATATATATTTTATTTTTTTTTTGACTGAAAAAACCACAGGTTTCACATACGTTATAGTTAGGAATTAGCATTTAAAAAACCTTAGAAATTCACTGAAAAAAACATAGGTTTCCCACACGTTATAGTTAGGAATTAGCATTTAAAAAACCTTAGAAATTCACTGAAAAAAACAGGTTTCACACATGTTATAGTTAGGAATTAGCATTTAAAAAAACCTTGCAAAGGTTGTTGTAACTGGTATTGGTATCTCCACTCTTTTCAAAATTGTAGTTTCTATTTTTGAATGTATGTATCAAAGGTTATATTATGGTGAGAGGAGGTCTGCCACTCTTTCACAAGGATAATGTCATCAGTGATGTCATCAGTGATATCATTTGAGATGTCATTAGTGATGTCATGAGTGATGTCACTGACCATGTCATGAGTGATGTAATATGTGACGTCATCAGCAGTGCATTGCGGGCACGCGAGTTATAGTTAGCTGAACTAACTATAACGGGGGAATTTCATTAGTTTTGTATGAGTGAAATGTCCAGCTAACTATAACATGTGTGAAACCTCTGTTTTTTTAGTGAATATATATATGAAATGAAATGAAATGAAAATAATTTTTATAAAGCGCAGATAGCTGCCCAGAGGGCGTCCAAACGCTAAGACTAGTAGTGCAGTTTGGGAGAGACATACGGGCCGGGGGGGAATCTCTACTTATTAAACAGGAACGTTTTCAATTGTTTACGAAAGGAGGTCAATTCAGAAGTAGCCCTTAAGTAGAGAGGGAGAGCATTCCACAACTTGGCCACGTTAAAGGAGAAAGAGCGGCCTCCTGCTCATGATCTCCTAATTTTAGGCACTATATCCAAAAGGGCATGGGCTGAGCCCAGTTGTCTAGTGGGGTGATACGGAGTAATCAGAGAAAGGTTGATCGCCGGGCCAGTAGCCCAAAATGCCTGATGGGCGATACAAAGGGACTTAAAGCTAATTCTCTCTCTGACAGGAAGCCAATGTAGGCTTTTCAGCCCAGGCCTGGCAGATAACCTGCGGGGAATTTGCAATAATGTTCGGGCAGCACAGTTTTGAATTACTTGCAATTTACGTACGGTGGAGTCAGGGGCTCCTAAATAGAGAGCGTTACCGAACTCCAAACGAGATTGGATCAGGCCCTGCATTACTATGTGTTTGGCTTCAAAAGGTAACAAGGGAAGAATCTTCTTAAGGATTCTTAGAAGACCAAAACAAGTAGCAGACAGTCTGTTTGCCTGATAGTCAAACGTCAGAGACCTGTCTAACCATATTCCTAGGCTCTTTATGGAGTCCTTGGGGGTTGGTGGTGGGCCCAAACAGGGGGGCCAGATCGAGTTGATAGAGGATGGAGCAGATCGACCCAGCAGCATAAGCTCTGTCTTGTCTCCATTAAGCTTGAGACAAGACGTAGTCATCCAGCTTTTAACCTTCTCTAGGCATGATGAAGAGTTCACACCCGAAACGCGTCGGATCAGCGTGCTGTTGGGGGCGCTGCTGATGATCTCTGCAAGTCTTGCAAGGCACTCGAACCTACCTACTCGTGGTCGGCACTCTCAGGTAGAGAAGCCATCATAGAAGGTTGCTATGGGAATGAGTTTGTAATCTTCGATGATGTTCCCCTGTATTGGGATGCCTGGGATGTGATGGACTATCACCTTGAAACAAGAACATCCATCACAACCCCTCTCAGACCCCTGGAGATAGCTTGCACTGGAGGCCTACGGGGTAGTGTGAAGTTCTCTGTGCAGATCAGTAATAAGAGCATCATTCGTCAAGAGTTAATTCTGGATGCCGAGTGCCCATTTCTGAGATGCCAGACTGAGGTGGAGTGGAATGAGGCCCACAAGTTTCTGAAGGTGCAGTTTCCTGTAAAGGTCAGGAGCGCCAACGACACTTATGAGATTCAGTTTGGACACCTACAGCGGCCGACACACTGGAACACCTCCTGGGACTGGGCGCGGTTTGAGACTGAGAGCACCAAAGCTTCCAGATGCAACAGCGGATATGGGAATCCACCACTTCTCCTATGCAGTGATGCCACATGTCGGTTCATTCCAGGAAGCTGGTGTTATTCAGAATGCATACAATATGAATTTTCCTCTTCTCACCGTTGCAAGTGCCTCTGCAGAACAGAAAACCTGGAGTGCATTCTCTGTGTAATCACCAGCCATTATCTTAGAGACCATCAAGCAGGCCGAGGACAGACCTGATGCCCTGGTGATTAGACTATATGAGTCCTATGGCAGTACTGTGGACACATGGATCCGCTCTTTTCTTCCTGTGAAAGAGTTCATACTTTGTGATCTCCTTGAACGCCCAGACCCCCATGGACACTTGCCAATGGAGGAACGAGGAGTGAAACTGTCCTTTACACCCTTCCAGATAATCTCCCTTCTACTTGTTCTAAAGAAATAACGGCTACAACTCCTCCAAGGCCTGCGCAATAGACAACACTGGATCATACGGGGTCCTGTGAATCATGTTTGAGCCAAGATATATGCTGAGACTGACTTTGGTGTTCCCCTGAGAAGCATGTAGCATCAGAATAAAGTTTAAGAACAAGTCCCACCTTTCCCTCGCTGTTGAGCTCTTGAGGCGGAAGCCGAGAGCAGGAGACATTTTAAAAGATTACTTTTTAAAATTGTGAATGTGATAACTCTGTGTTTTTAAAACTACTCGACCTCTTGCTCCCCTCGTGATTTACCTCCCCGTGCAGCCGAGTCAGGCGCTGCAGCGGGTCGCAGGAGAATCGCCGTGACCTCCGGGCACCGCCCACTGACCCAGGCCACGCCCCCTTGTTATTTAAGGCGCGTTTTTGGCCTGCGCTTCGCATTAGACTGAGCTCTTGAGGCGGAAGCCGAGAGCAGGAGACATTTTAAAAGATTACTTTTTAAAATTGTGAATGTGATAACTCTGTGTTTTTAAAACTACTCGACCTCTTGCTCCCCTCGTGATTTACCTCCCCGCGCAGCCGAGTTAGGCGCTGCAGCGGGTCGCAGGAGAATCGCCGTGACCTCCGGGCACCGCCCACTGACCCAGGCCACACCCCCCCATCTCTGATATAAAAGAATGTGCTGCTCCCGGAGGCGCAGCGGACGGGCGCAGCGGGCGCGCCGGCGGTGCGCCGAAGGCGCCCCAAAGGCAAGCCCGTCCGCGACCTTACGGGACCAGGGGCCATAACCCCTGGTTCCCACACAACAAAGGTCAGGACGTACAGCTCGGCAGCTATTCACAACATAGGAACCGCAGCCGCTGTACACTGTACACACATTTATCCACCAGCTGAACTCCCCTCTCGCTGCCCCGGATGTAAACATCTCTTTCATAACACTACATCGCCTGCCGCGACGCAGGAATATTATATGTATGTGCTAAATTGCCGGTCATTACCGAGGCACAGCACACAATTTGCCCTGCTTCTTGAAGAGCGCAAGCCGGACGCCATCTTTTTGACAGAAACATGGCTTACATCCCAATCGGAGCCAGACATAGTCTCAGCCTTACCCCCCGGTTTCCAAATATATAGACTAGACCGGACTGAAGGGAGAGGAGGAGGCCTGGCTATCATACTAAAAAACCAGTATCGCTGTCGCACCACAACTGAAACTATTCCTGAGTGCGAGAACTTAGCATTCAGCATAGATTTTACTGCGAACAGCTCCTTCTCCGGCACTCTGATATATCGCCCCCCAGAGCCGGCTAAGTTGTTCTATAGATCTCTTCCAGACATCATAGCCAAACGAATCATGACCTCCGCTAATTACATGATTCTAGGAGATCTTAATTACCACTTCAATTCCCCCACAGATCATATTGCCATGGAACTAACAGATGATCTAGCAGCCTTACAACTAACCCAGCTGGTCACAGCCCCTACTCATGAAAAGGGTAACCTACTCGACCCAATTTTTAGCAACTGCACCGAGCTGATGGTGGGCCAACCCATTCGTCTTCCCTGGTCGGATCATTTTTTGGTCCCGTTTACCTGGCTCACCGGCAAGACTCCCTTGCCTACCCCCCCAGGTCTCAATGAAGAGAAATTGGGCAAAACTGTCTATGGAGTCTTGGATAACCAACTTAGATTCCACTCGCCCACCCCCTTGCTCAGACCCCAACTTAGCAAACAAGAATTATGAGGGCTGGATCAGGGACTCACTGGATACGATTCTCCCTTTTACGAGATCTATTTCAAAGAGGCTGCACAAATCATCACCCTGGTTCTCAGACACCTTAAGAGAACAAAAACGCCTCTGTAGGAAACGAGAGAGAGCGTGGCGACTAGATTTTCTACCTGAAAAAAAAGTCCCAATATAGAGAGGCAATAAAGGCCTACAGAGATGGGGTCAGGGCGGCCCAGGCCATCTACTTTGCAGACAAAATCATGGAAGCTAAATCCAAACCCAAAGAAATTTTTCACTTAGTAAAAAAATGCACTATAGTGAACACAGCTCCTCCCTTGGCAAAAACACAAGAACAATGCAATGAGCTAGCGGATTTCTTTCATAATAAAGTTACCCAGATCTACTCCTCCTTCCCGACAGCAGCCACTAATCCAGGAATATCCGACCAAACATCTCCGAGACACTCCACTCCCCTAGATCAGCCAAATTTGGAACATTTCCCCCCATTAGACCTTGACACCCTTCATCAATTGGCACGCCAAGTCAAATCTGGCTCCCCCCGTGACCCAGCTCCTCCGGAGTTTTTGCTTCAGGCAAGTCAAGCCACCCTGCCCGTGATACTGGATCTATTAAACTCCTCCATCTCCTCTTGTACAGTGCCCACCGTATGGAAGAGAGCCATGGTACGGGCACTGTTAAAAAAAAACAATCTTGACCCAGAAGAT
Organism: Lissotriton helveticus; assembly: GCF_964261635.1. Taxonomy (NCBI): domain Eukaryota; kingdom Metazoa; phylum Chordata; class Amphibia; order Caudata; family Salamandridae; genus Lissotriton; species Lissotriton helveticus. Next base: position 413,205,167 of record NC_136061.1, on the reverse strand, counting down.
CACTCCAGTTACCGCCCTATTTCATTACTCCCCTGGGTAAGTAAGGTTCTGGAGAAATATATAAATACCCAGTTAGTACAATTTCTTGAAAACAACTCGCTATTGGACTCGACCCAGACGGGCTTCAGACCTAAGCATGGCACTGAAACCGCCTTGCTAGCGGTCACCGAAGAAGCACGCAGGATACTAGACCAAGGAGGATCAGTGGCAGTGATCCTCCTTGACCTAAGTGCAGCCTTTGATATGGTCAGCTATTCCACCTTGCTGAACCGTCTACGTAACATCGGAGTAACAGGCGACGCATTAAGGTGGCTCGACTCCTTCCTGACCAACAGATCTTTTCAGATCTTTGACGGGGAAATAGTATCAGCCAGAAAATCACTGAGCTGTGGGGTGCCGCAGGGCTCGTCTTTAAGCCCTGCGCTGGTTAACATATATATGAAACCACTGGCTGGGGTCGTCGAACCATACGGTATTAAAATCATATCATATGCCGACGATACCCAGCTAGTGGTTTCCCTGACTCAAGAGGGTAACAGGCAAACATCAGAAGGTCTGATGAAATGCCTAGTGGATGTCAAGGGTTGGATGACATCCTCCTCTTTAAAACTTAATGGAGATAAAACGGAGCTCATGCTCCTGGGCCCAGTATCCCCAGTGCCACTCACCTCCCTATGGCCTGCCTGTCTGGGCACCCCTCCTACCATTAAGGAGAGTGTAAAAAGCCTAGGAGTATGGCTCGACAAAAGTCTCTCTTTCTCCACTCAGGCCACTAAGCTATCTGCCACATGTTTTGGCCTACTCAGAACATTGAGGAAAGTTCTACCTCTTCTTCCAATGGAGGCCAAACAGGTGGCAGTACAAGGCTTGATTCAGTCCCGGCTAGATTCGAACAATGCCCTATACGTGGGAGCCCCTGAGATGACCCTACGAAAGCTGCAGGTGGTACAGAACTGTGCAGCCCGTACCTTGCTTCAGATCCCACGCACCCAGTCAGCCAGAGCCGGATTAAAAAGCTTGCATTGGCTGCCAGTGAGACAGAGAGTGACATTCAAGGCACTATGCATTGCCCACCGGGCCTTCTGGAAGACAGGCCCAGCAATCAATGACAACTTAGTCACCCACTACCACCCAAATAGAAATCTTCGCTCTACGGAGGCTTTCTTGGCTGTGATTCCCAAAGTAAGGAGAGCCAGGACCGGAGGAAGGATGTTCTCTCTAAACGCCTCGAAGTTGTGGAACTCACTTCCTTTACAACTCCGGTCCAATTCGAACCTGCTCTCCTTCCGCAAACAATTGAAGACCCTTCTGTTTGCAAGGTCCACTGAGCTCTAACCTCTCCGCACTGCCCAGCTCTGTCTACATGCTCAGCGCTTGGACGCCCATTGGGCAGCAATCGCGCTATACAAATCAATATTCAATTCAATTATTCAATTCAATTCAGCTTGCCAGATCCACCCTGGCTGAGGCGTCGTCCTCCTGTGCCAGAGAGACCACCAGCTGAGTATCATCCGCGTATGTGACGATCTTAATCCCATATGGACGGACGATCTCAGCTAGCGGTCTCATGTAGACGTTAAATAACGTCGGACTCAAAGATGAGCCCTGTGGGACTCCACAGCCCAAAGGTTTACTTGAGGAGATGGTATTTCCTTCATGTACCTGGAAGGTTCTGTTACTCAAAAATGATTTAAGCCACTCCAAAACTCTACCTGATATTCCTATATCTAAGAGACGCTGCACCAAGATCTTATGATTAACCGTGTCAAATGCAGCGCTTAGATGGAGGAGGATGACTGCCACCGATCCTCCTCGATCCAAGATTTCTCTCATTTCCTCCGTAACCGCCAACAGAGCGGACTCCGTCCCGTGTTTGGGGCGGAAACCCGTCTGTGAGGGGTCAAGCAGCTGATTACTCTCTAGGAAAAGTGTTAAAATACCATTTATGTATTTCTCTAGGATTTTACTGGCCCAAGGAAGCAGGGAGATGGGACGGTAATTATTAAGGTTACTAGCGTCCATATTGGGTTTTTTCACAAGCGCCCGCACCATGGCCCGTTTCCACGCAGGTGGAACCGTACTTGTGGAAATTGAGGCATTAAGTAATTCCAGCATAGTAGGAAGAATGGTGCGAGTGACAGCAGCCAATGTACGGGGTGGAGCAGGGTCACTGGGAGAGCCTGATTTAACTTGCGTCATTAGAATGGCGAGTGGTTCCGCGCTCAGCAAGGGGATCTCATCTATCAAGGGCGAGAGACTGCGTATGGCTTCCTGCAAAGAGGGCGATCATAAGTCCACCAAGTCAACCTGATCCGCGGCCAAGAATGATGTGTAGATGGTATATATATTACCTACTGGCGATAGCCAGTAGGTATATATAGTTAGGATTGTTTTCCATAGGGAAATCGCAACATTCTATTGGGAATAACTTTGGCGCCGGTTGAGGAATCTTCCTGAAATTTTCCTTAACTTTGCCTCGCGGCGCTCTGGTCCTACCCTGAAAGTTTGGGGGGGATTCGTCAAGCGGGGGCCGAGATAAAAGGGGGGTCCCAAAACATGTTTTCCCCATGTTAATTTCCATAGGGCGGTTGGACTCACTTTTAGCCCGAACGGCTGAATGGTTTTCCACCAAACTTGGCAACATTTTAGGGACTGGTAGCCCGATGTGCCTTTGCTATGTCTCAAGATATGTGCTCCAGTGGTTTTTACGAAAATTAACTTTGAAAAAATATATATTGGGCTACATTGGGCTATATATATGTTAGAGCCCAAATGTAGCCCAATGTAGCCCAATGTAGCCCAAAGATGGCCACCAGAGACAAAAAAAACAAATGTAGCCCAAATATCAGCCAGATGTAGCCCAACTATAGCCCAATGACTGAATGTCCCAGAGTGTTCTAAAGAACAACTAGAGCGCTAACAGTCTTACTTATGACAAAAGTATGGCACACCTGAAGTCATCTTGATTGGAATAAAGTGTTAACACTTAAAACATTTAATTTGCAAAGGAACAAAATGAGGGGGTTCATTTTGCCATAGAAATTATGATTAGTGCTGAAGAAAGAAAAATTAGGGCACATTTTGAGTGACTTCTCAAATCCTCTTATATTTCATAAAAAAAATTCTGATATGCAGTCTCCCAAGATGGCCACCAGAGACAAAAGAGCCTGTGCTTAAAAACTCTGTTAGCAAAGCAGGCATTTGAGATTTAAAAAATAGTTAGGATTGTTTTCCATAGGGAAATCGCAACATTCTATTGGGAATAACTTTGGTGCCGGTTGAGGAATCTTCCTGAAATTTTCCTTAACTTTGCCTCGCGGCGCTCAGGTCCTTCCCTGAAAGTTTCGGGGGGATTCGTCAAGCGGGGGCCGAGATAAGAGGGGGTCCCAAAACGTGTTTTCCCCATGTTAATTTCCATAGGGCGGTTGGACTCACTTTTAGCCCGAACGGCTGAATGGTTTTCCACCAAACTTGGCAAAATAGTAGGGACTGGTAGCCCGATGTGCCTTTGCTATGTCTCAAGATATGTGCTCCAGTGGTTTTTACGAAAATTAACTTTGAAAAAATATATATTGGGCTACATTGGGCTATATATATGTTAGAGCCCAAATGTAGCCCAATGTAGCCCAATGTAGCCCAATGTAGCCCAAGATGGCCACCAGAGACCAAAAAAACCAAATTTAGCCCAAATATCAGCCAGATGTAGCCCAACTATAGCCCAATGACAGAATGTCCCAGAGTGTTCTAAAGAACAACTAGAGCGCTAACAGTCTTACTTATGACAAAAGTATGGCACACCTGAAGTCATCTTGATTGAAATAAAGTGTTAACACTTAAAACATTTAATTTGCAAAGGAACAAAATGAGGGGGTTCATTTTGCCATAGAAATTATGATTAGTGCTGAAGAAAGAAAAATTAGGGCACATTTTGAGTGACTTCTCAAATCCTCTTATATTTCATTAAAAAAATTCTGATATGCAGTCTCCCAAGATGGCCACCAGAGACAAAAGAGCCTGTGCTTAAAAACTCTGTTAGCAAAGCAGGCATTTGAGATTTAAAAAACGTTTTAATATATAAAAACGTTATCCGCTAATAGAATTAGCATTTTAAAAACCTTGCGAATTCAATGAAAAAACCATAGGTTTCAGGCCTTATATAGTTAGGAATTAGCATTTAAAAAACCTTGCGAATTCACTGAAAAAACCATAGGTTTCAGGCCTTATATAGTTAGGAATTAGCATTTAAAAAACCTTTGAAATTCACTGAAAAAACCATAGGTTTCAGGCCTTACATAGTTAGGAATTAGCATTTAAAAAAACCTTGCAAATTCACTGAAAAAAACATAGGTTTCAGGCCTTATATAGTTAGGAATTAGCATTTAAAAAACCTTTGAAATTCACTGAAAAAACCATAGGTTTCAGGCCTTATATACTTAGGAATTAGCATTTAAAAAACCTTGCAAATTCACTGAAAAAAACATGGGTTTCAGGAGTTATATAGTTAGGAATTAGCTTTTAAAAAACCTTTGAAATTCACTCAAAAAACTATACGTTTTAGTGGTGTTATAGTTAGCTGGACATTTTACTCATACAAAACCATTGAAATTGCTCCTATATAGTTAGTTGTACTAACTATATTTCGCGCACCCGCAATCCACTGCTGATGATGTCACATATTAGATCATTCATGACATGGTCAGTGACATCACTGATGACATCTCAAATGACATCGTTGATGACATCACTGATGACATCATCCATGTGACAATCACACTATTACAATTTTTCATCACTCTTTGTAAAATACAGAGTATCATATTTAAATCCATTGTCACAGCAATACAAGTATCTAAAAATCCACTCAGTGATTCATAGATGTATACACACATCTAATCACTTACCTATGGATTCACTCATACATGCTGTCAATGAACAATAGAACACTATCAAAAATACTTATACATCTATATCGACATTAAACAACAGCACGCATCCTATTCACATATGAAGTCATCCTACTCACTTATGCAAACAATGGATCATACTTACATATTTACTTAGCAAAACACTTATACACACACCACTTCTTCTATTCATTTAGATAGTAAATCATACTTAGCGTTTATTCTCTCGCTAGTCAGCCATAACGCGTTTCACCACAGAAGTGGCTTGATCACATGACAACGTTCAAACATTGAATGGACCATTAAGACAGCTAGCACCAAAGGCACGTGACTAAATTAGTGATAGACATAAAAGAAAAACAGTGAAATACTACTGAAAGTCTTCCTTCGAAAAAAGAAAGGAGCAAATAATGTATACAATATACAGATGCTAAACTCACAAGAAAAACCTGAAAATAGTGAGGACATTGACATACACCATCTAATAAATATTTTCAGCGATCATACGCAAAAAGACGAGTACACCTAAATAATTTTGTGTTCTTGACCAACGCTGTTTCCAAAAAATATAAGAAAAGGTGAAAAAACCTATAAATAAACTCTACAGATCAAATATATTTACATAAATGATTTCCCAAGAAAAATACAACGTATTATTTGACTTAGGTTCAAATGTATGAAAAAATACTTCATGATCATACAAAAATAGTTCTATGTAAAAAAACACTTATCATTTCATATATTTACACATAAGATTTTGCACAGGGTAAAAAACAATTGGTCATAACATAATTTCAGGCATAATGCCTAATGATCATCAACATGGGTGTACTCATGGGTATGCTAGTGGTCCCCCTTCAATTAGTGATGGTTCCAAATTCATAAGAGCTAGTAATCGAAGGACAGTAAACAGTAAAGAAAGAGTGTCACTGTGTGCGTAAAGTGAAAAAGTGCTAAAGTTTAACAAACCTCGATGTGAGGATTTGGTGAATAAATTAAAAGAGGAGGGGCACTCTACAGGGACAAAGTCCGAGGACTATGTGGTTCAAATAACATATTTCAATGCCACTAAATAAAACGATGTAACCTTAAAAAGAAGTAAGGCTAAATCAGTACACAATGAGTTGCAAAATGAAAGCAAGAAGGAGAAGGACACGGCGGACAGGTTCTCTGTACAGTTTTTCTAAGGGTTACACTAAAAATGTTAACATTCATAAGCATGTGTGTAAATCCTCGGTGTTGTTTAACCCCCCAGGACTTTTGCTGTTGAAGTTCAGGATATACCTAGTCTCCAACTTGCGCATTAGGTGCTCACGATCACCTCCCTGCTTGGTTTTAGGAATTGTGTCGATGACATAATACTTGAGATCCATTAGATTGTTGTTATGGATCTCCCGAAAATGTCTCGCCACAGGGTAGGTGGGGTCAGAGTTGGTGATGGCCCTGATGTGCTGCAATATTCTATTGCTGGCCGGTAGCTTGGTACTTCCCACGTACCGTAGGGGACAAGTACATTCTAAGATGTAAATAGCATACTCGGTTTTGCAATGGAGGGATTTGGAGATTTTGATCTCCTTACTGCTAAAGGCAGTACGGTAACTAGTTTTGTTAATACCGTAGGTACAGGCTTTACACGAATGACACTTAGTGAATCCCCGTGAGCTTTTCAACCAATCTTTTGAAGTAATCACCTCAGGACAGTTAGATACCAGGCTGTTATGAAGGGAAGTAGCCCTTTTATAGGTGATGCTAGGTTTGGTAGGCATAGCTTGACCTATGATGGGGTCAGAACGAATTAAAGCCCAATTCTGATTAATAATTTTATTTATAGCACTTTTTTGAGCACTATAGGGCACAATGAGTCTGACTGAGCTGGAGTCTGATGCTTGACTGGATTCAGTTATGGGCAGTTTGTTTGCTTTGGATGTAAGGAGAAAATTTCTATCCTGATTTGCAGTTTTGTTGATGGCTGTTTGAATAATATGAATAGGATAACCTCGGGCGAGGAATCTATCCCTACATTCATTTTGTGCCATCTTCCAATCTGATTGGTTACTGCAAATCCGTTTAATTCGCAGCATTTCCCCGTAGGGGATGCTGCGAATGAGATGTTTAGGATGAAAGCTGGTGTAATGCAAGATGGAATTGCCAGCTGTCTCCTTACGGTATAGTTTAGTTTCCAGTATATTGTTATGGATGTATATTTCTATGTCTAGAAAGTGAATGTTGGTATCACTCATGGTACAGGTGAAGTTTAGATTAATGTTATTGGTGTTCAAAAGGTCAACCCACTCCTGGGCCTCTTCCCTGCTACCATTCCAGACAAAGATAAGGTCATCAATATACCTGTAATACATTTTGACATGATTATTGTAAAGATCGCCTAGAGTCCCTTTTAGGACCAGCTCCTCCCACCAGCCCATAAAAATACAGGCGTAGCTGGGGGAGAAGCTGGCTCCCATTGCCACCCCCCTCATTTGTTGATAGAAGGTTTGGTTAAAGGTGAACATGTTATGATGTAGACAAAAGGTCACCATATCTAGCAGCATTTTGTTATGCTCCGGGTGGGTGGGTCTATTTTTGGAAAAGAAGTAACTCAAGGCTCTTAGACCATCTTTGTGGTCAATACAGGTATATAAGGATGATACATCCAAAGTCAGCAATAGATATCCAGGGTCCCAAACAAAGTTCTGGATTTTGCCAAGAAAATCACTGGTATCTCTCAAATAGGAAGGCAATCCAGTTACACAATCCTGTAAAAAAAAGTCAATGTAGTTTGAGGTGTGTTCTAACAAACTGTTCCTACCGGAAATGATGGGCCTCCCGGGGGGGTGCACAGCGTCCTTGTGAACTTTAGGAATAAAATAGATGTTAGGAATAACCGGATAGTCTTTTTTCATATACAAATGTTCATCTTTAGTAATTAAGCCAGCACTCTTCCAGGCCAAAAGTTTCGAATGAAATGAATTGAAAGTCTCTTTAATTGCTGACGCACTGCTCATTTTGTAACAATTGCGATCATTCAATTGAGACATTGCTTCAGTCATGTATTGATCTCTGTCCCACAGCACCACGTTACCCCCTTTGTCCGAATTTCTGATGACAATCTGGTTGTTTTGTTGTATTTTGGCCACAAGATTATCATAAGTTCTATTTTGTCTAAGTATCTTATTTTTCATGGCGCATGTTTTAAAATTCAGTTTTTTCAATTCATTTATCACATGCTCGTTGTAAATGTCAATGCCATCACGTGGCATGATGGGGTTGAACTTAGATTTGTTCTTGAAGGGAGTTACAATTTTCTTTTCAGGAGCTTGGTAGGCAGATCGACTGTTTTGAGACGATTGCGAGGGTTCAGTGCGGCTCTCAGCATGAAGATCCGTTAGTACACTGAGTAAGGTTGATGGTAACTCAGTGGATGTAGGTGTCCCGGTAACTATTTGGCTTCCCCTGTGAACATCATTACCATTAGTTGCCTCAGTGGCTTGCTTGATGGTGTGGAATTTGCGCAATTTAAGCTTACAAATAAATTGATATATATCCATCCGCGTGGTGGCATAGTTGAAATTTGATTCCTTACAATATGAAAGTCCCAATGATAAGATTTGTATTTCCGCTTGGGTGAGTGTAGTTTCGGTTAGATTGATGACAGTTTTTTCCGAAGATTTTTCGATGTTTTCATCAGATTTACGATCCGCAGGGGAGATAGAGTTGCAAAAATTTCCTGCCATGGTTAATTTTTCCAACGGCCCTTCCCCTTGCCTCTGTAACTGCTGCTTGTGGGCGCGTTTCCTTGCTTTCCGCCTTTGGCAGCGTTTGCGGTTTCTCCGCTGGCAGCTTGATTCTGCCGATTTCTTGGTCGCAGAGTTGATAATCGGTCCATGGCTAAAAAAACAATTTCATCGCCTGGTGACGGGATTGTTTTGGGGTCCACAGGTACTGTTCTCATTGTGTTGACTTCATTATCACTTTCGGCAGCAGAGCTGAAGTCAGAGAGAGTAGATTCATTAGAGGCATTGGATGTAGTGGCTTGCATTCTATTTTTGTTTCTCCCCACTGTTTTCCCGCTTTTGATAGAATCGAATTTGCGCGCGAAAGTGAAAATACGCCCGCTTTCATAATCTATGAGATCGCGCTGAAATTTGAAAGCTTTGCGTGCCTTCATTTTTTCTTCCTCTTTTTTAAGGCGTTTTGTCATTTCTGCATTAAGCCCATTTATTTCTTCGGGCGTTCCCATTTGTGCAATTTCGTCTGTTAAGGTTACCACCCTTTTCTGTAATTCAATACGATCAATTTCTGCAAACTCCACAAGTAGAATTACCAATTCTCTGGAGGAATCAAGATTTCTCTGTGCCCATCTTTTCATTAGTTCTGGATTGGGCTGTTCATAAGTGGGTGCCAATAAAATTCGTAGCCCCCTCGGGACTCTACCAACTTCCAGATAGCTCTTCAATGATTTGTGCTCCCACCATTTCGCCTGTTCAGCGCGCATCAACTTCTCCAATGCTTTCATTTTATTTTTCAAAGTATCGTCGAGTTTGGCATTAGTGTTTTCTAATGGTTCGGAACGATCACGAACCTGGGCAATGTTAACGAACACTCCCTGAGCTGCCGCTTCTCGATCCTTTAACGTGTCGGCCGACATGTTAGTTTCCGTTGAGAAAAGAGAAACGCTGATTTCACTTAAAAGCGTGACTCGGGCTGAAAGATGTTGGTCACCTTCCGTTTACCGAGGGCTTTTAGCACACCAAACACCCCACAATGTTAGAAAGGTCCTACCTTTCACGTCCTGCTTGTAGTCCCGTGCACCCTCCGGTACCGCGGGAAAAGCGAGCGTTCCAGGCGCCTTGCTATCTCCGGTGGGGGGGTAACGCTGGTATAATCCTTCCGGATTGAAAAACGAAGGCTCCACGCCGTGGCTCGGAGACAGGCTTCAGTTTACCAGCCACCACAATTCGTTTGGGGGTTCGTGTATAACTGGTCGAAGCTCCACCAGTTATATATCCAAGATGCTGCTTGAAAAAATCGGATGCCGCACGTTGTCCTCCAGCATACAACGAAGAAGCAGACACAAACCCAGAGTAAGTGCAAAGAGTAGCGTTTATTCTCTCGCTAGTCAGCCATAACGCGTTTCACCACAGAAGTGGCTTGATCACATGACAACGTTCAAACATTGAATGGACCATTAAGACAGCTAGCACCAAAGGCACGTGACTAAATTAGTGATAGACATAAAAGAAAAACAGTGAAATACTACTGAAAGTCTTCCTTCGAAAAAAGAAAGGAGCAAATAATGTATACAATATACAGATGCTAAACTCACAAGAAAAACCTGAAAATAGTGAGGACATTGACATACACCATCTAATAAATATTTTCAGCGATCATACGCAAAAAGACGAGTACACCTAAATAATTTTGTGTTCTTGACCAACGCTGTTTCCAAAAAATATAAGAAAAGGTGAAAAAACCTATAAATAAACTCTACAGATCAAATATATTTACATAAATGATTTCCCAAGAAAAATACAACGTATTATTTGACTTAGGTTCAAATGTATGAAAAAATACTTCATGATCATACAAAAATAGTTCTATGTAAAAAAACACTTATCATTTCATATATTTACACATAAGATTTTGCACAGGGTAAAAAACAATTGGTCATAACATAATATATATATATGTTCCCAAGTTGTGCCTGATGTGAAGACGCACTCGCAGTTGATAGTTCATACAAAACATTAATTTCCAAAACTCTGCATTTTCTTCCCAGTAGATTATCCTTCTGACGCGTTTCAGAGCAACATGCTCCTTTCTCAAAGGCTTGCCAGCAGTTAATGAAATGATTACACAGCTTCTCCTCTCACCTGCAGGCTTTTATAATGATTGCCCTTCAGTGGGCCTCTCAGTGAGTGACAATGTTCGTGCATGCTGGGATTTGTAGGAAGTGTAATTCCAATTCTCTCCATTCAGTGGGTTTTGTGAGTGATGCCACAATTAGAGCTAAAGAAAATGTATGGGGATTTTGCATTTTATACCCCTCATTTATTTGGCCTCCACTTGATTGATCACACCGAAACCTTCCATGCACAACCTAGACAAAAAAGAGCATTTTTTGGGAACCTTTTGTGAAGATTTATTAAACAACACCAAAGTTATTACAAAACAAACAAGGCATTTCCTATTGAAATGCTGACCTAACTATAATTACCCAGTGGTGACTGCAACTGGGATATAACCTACTGGCAGTCGCCAGTAGGTATTTATAGTTAGGACCATGTTTCCAATTTTTTTTACTTGCCTATATCTTTGGCGCTGGTTGACAAATCTTCACAAAAGTTTCCCAAAAAAGTGCCCCGGTGAGTCTGGTCGCACATGGCCAAGAAAATGGGGTGGGGGTAAAAAAAAGTGTGTTTCCCATGTTAATTCACATAGGGATTTTAGTCGCGACTACAGCCCGAACCCATGGATGGAATAACACCAAATTTGGCAAAGAGGTATCTCTTGGTCCAGAAAGAACGCTTTTGTTATTTGGTGTAAGTCTATTTAGTAGTTTTTGAAAAAATAAAAATAAGGATCTATAGGGGCGCAAATCCTTCGAGGATCCGACAGTCCCCATACTAAAATTGGATTGGCTTCCAACACTCAGCAGGTGTTCGCAGCCATCTTGGGACTCAGCTTCAGCTGAGTCCCACAAAACAGAACATTAAAATAAAATGACCCCCTAGCTATCACATAAATCATAATCGTTTGGTATTCATTGGTGCAAGTTACCTGTTCCAAGTGGGGTGTCTTTATACCTATGTATTTTTCTTCCCAAGGGAAGCAATACACAAAACCTTGCAGGCTTTTGATTGTCCACTACAGCCTAATATGGCAGTGAAACAAAAGATAAGGATAGGTATGGGAGACATCTTCTTGTTCTTTTGCAGACTGATACCTTTGCTCATCCAAAATCTGTGATTGAACCAAATGATTGAATTGATGTTTCTCACCTCTCACCGCTCAGTCAACTTTGGCAAAAAAGTTGCTGTGTCCTTCTTGATTGACCATCTGTGCCATGCACAATGGTCCACTGAAATGTGTTTACAATAGCAGGCAAAAGCTGCACTACCACACACCAATATATATTTTTTAAAGCAGTCATATCTGTTGTTGTGTTGTGTATTTAATCAGGTAAGTAGAATTTGTTCTCAAAATCATGGGGGTTGTCAGGAGGATGGTCACTAGCCTCAATTGCCATCATCTGTATTTGTATCTTTAGGAGAATTATTATTTTTTGGTATGAAGTGTTTGTTCATTTTAATCACTGTCAATGTTTCCATGTTTTGAGGAGAGAGATTGGTCATTCTGACTTTGACAACTGCCCCAGTTGCACTTAACATATGCTCCGAAGATACACTCGCTACTGTATATGCTAGATGCTTTATTGCCAGTCTGCTGAGTTCTGAAACTGTTCCTTCTTCACAACCCGATAGGTCAATGGGTGCAGAGCTAGGTACACCTGTGTTGAGTCATCCAGATAGTCTTGTACCGTCATCTCAATTGTCATTGGTGCTGCCGTTTGCTGCATATGTGTTGCCTGTGCATTTGATTTAAGTCCTGCCATATAAAACTAAAATATTGATTATGCTGGAAGTGAATCTGTTGTTGTTGGCTTAGTTGTAGCCAGCTATGGTGTTGATTACTGCTGCAGAGACTGGAATCTAACAGCTTCCCCTTTTCCGGAGGTTGAAGGCCTCACTTCAATTCTGCATTGGCCTTGAATTTGCAGTCCTTCTTCTTCTAGATCACCTGCTTTCCTGAAGATATGTGTCCTTTAAATTGATATGCCAATTATTATATGGGAATGAAAGTGATCAGCTCTTTTTTGTACTGTGGGTCAAGTATTGTGCACAGACTACCTTTTGGTAGGAAATAATCTGTTGTTGCAGCCTTTGGTTAGTGTTCAAACAAATGATTCAGCTATTGACCAAAGCAGCTGCATCTTCATTGACATTTCAAAATGTTTGTTCCACCTTTTTCAAATGTTTCTGATGTAGGTTCAACAACGGGGTCTTGTTGCTCATGGCATTCTCCTTTTTCTGACTTCCTGTGTCATAAACTCAAAAGGGAGTAACATTTGTATCAGGAACTCTACTACTCCTATTTGTTCTCATACATTTTTATGGCTTTGGCAGTTTCATGTCCTCTCCTTTGATTCACATAATTATTGATAGGCCTGCACTGCTCAAACAACCATTGCAGAATGTAGTAAGTTGAGTTCCAATGTGCTGGCACCTACTGTATAAGGGCTTTGTACAGGTATTTTATTAGCACGCTGAATGATCCTTAACTACTTCTGGGATTTGAACGAATAACTAAAATGGGTTATTCTTTGACAGGTAAACAGTACAATATGTTGTTGACTTACTTCTTTTTTGAGGAAGTACTGAAGACAGGACTTTGAAGTATCCTCTGTGAGCCATGCCTTTAACAATATTACTACCTTTGTCAGTAGCATCAAATACAATGTTTAGACCTCTGGGTTGCAGCCTTTTGTTGACTTTGGTTTTCAATTCATCCAAGATGTTGACAGCTGTATGCAATGTGTCCATGACGAACAACGCAAGTGTTGCATGCCAGCAAATGCCCCCAAAAGCATCGTCAGCGGTGAGACCAACAGTAAGTCGGTGCTTCCCTTGCTTGAAGTACAGCCAGTGTGAAGTGATGCATATGTAATCTGTTGCTTGACAACTGGTCCAAATGTCTGCCATGATGTGGATGGACCCAACAGCACACTCCTTTATACATCCATAATCACACAGCAGCACCTGATCATGCAGGGCTGGCACATCAACTGTGCAAAACTAGGTCAATCTTGGAACCTTCCCTTTTGTGCAGAGTGTCTCCCTGAATTAAAAAAAACTCTTCTTTATCCATGAACAAAAGTAGGAGGTCAGGAGCTAATATTTTGACCAGCTTTCCATTGTGTAAATGGACTTTTTCATGGGTTTGTGAAATGGTGACTCCTTGGTGATCATAGACTTGAGAGTTCGTTGTTGTGACTCTATTCTTTGTGAACGTCCGGATCTGCTCCTACTTCTGGAAGATCAGGTGTTGTAGGCTTTGGATCCTGTTGTTGAATATCCTATGCAGATTTGGTCTGCTGCTGGGACAATTTGATTTCTGACTCATTGAGCCACATAGCCAGACGACTGCAGTCACTGCAGCGCTGAGAGACATGGTCTTTGATTTTGTATGTGGTGTTGTTGATCCATGTGTGATCCTTCTTCCAGCCTCTTCCTGTCCAGAGAAGGGTGCAACAAGTACGTTGCATTTCCAGAAAAATTAGAGGGAATTGATGGTGGCACTGGCAGCAGATTCCTACTGCTCCTCACTGGCCACTTTCTTGGAAGGAGCCTCCTTGTTTGGGGCAATCTTCTTTACTTTTTATATGAGATAGCACTTAGCACAAGAAACTCAGTACTCAGTAGGAGAATCTGGTGTTACTGTCAGCTATTTTGAAGACTTCTTTCTCAGTATTGTGTGTGACATGATGTCTCCTGTACCTGCAGGCAATACAAATAAAGCCAAATTCAGTGAGATCTAGCCCAACCATCACCATCACAAATGCTCAACAATACTGTATTCATGCATAAAGTAACAGTTTTTTCTAGACTTTCGACAGGAAAAGCTAACTTCAGTCCCCTTGGTCCAATGAGTATCCTATAGGAGGTTAAGGGTCAGGCAAAAATTAAATTATTGAATTAAATATTGGGCAGTGTCCCTCCAGGGCCCATAAGTGTCCTATGAGTGTTGGGGGGCAAGCAAAACCTGAATAAATTAAATGAATTAAATCATTGTTGGTGTCCCTCCAAGGGAAGTTCCAACCCCACGGGGGCAGGAAACATCAAATAAATGAATTAAATAATCACTGGTGTCCCTCCAGGGCCCATGAAACCTCCATAGGAGGCAGAGGTGACAGGCAGAAGTTGAATACATGAATCAAAAACTGTATACTAAAATCAGCCACATGCAATAATAAATACAGCAGGAAAAAGGAAAATAAATAACAAAAATGTCATTGTCTTCGCCTATCGATGTTCCATTAAGATGGCTTTTGAAAGTAGAAAAAAGGATTGAAGCACATACTGCCAAACAAAATGGTGGTGCCTAGCACATCCACCACATGGCCATTGAAGAAGGAGGCATGGAAAACAAAGGAAAAATGGCCACACACTCAAACACAAAATGATGGTCACCACGTGGCCAACAAAGAAGTTAATTATTGGGAACAGTGGGTCCTCCTATAATTTATACTAACGAACAATAAATATAGACGAGAATCAGTGCTATATTGGTTCACTTATGTCCAGCCGGACATGGTTTGATTTAATAGATACAAACAATCAGTGCTAAAATTCGAGACAGAGGCACCACCCAGAGAAATCCGGTTGACGCGTGGCCAATTTGTCTTTTTTTTAATATCTTTTTTTATATCCTTACTACACAACAACATTTCAAGCGCTTCATTTCACAACTAGACTGCAAGCCTTCCTGTCCTTCTTTATTCTCTTGAGCACCAGAGGTTACCCTGCTTAGCAATTGATGTCAATTTTTATTATTTGCCATTGATTGAATGCAAATGCATTGTTTCCAGCTATGTTTTATATGCTTTTAATTGTTTTCACGTTTACTATGCACTCTTGTCAATTAATGATTTTGATTCATCTCATTATTACTATGGAATCAATTCGCTCACCCAAACCAGATCACTACCACATTGTTTTCAGTTTTGGAGTTCTCATGTGTCAATCTTTTTTCTAATGCCTGGCATTTTGCTTCCTACCTCCCTCCACATTCTTCTAATTCACAGGCATTGCTAATTTTCAGACGTATGTAAATTTCCGTCCTGATGATGATCTATGTACCTTGTTATATATTGAAACGTCGTCGACTCCTTTAGACAGAATGCATGTTAAACACATTTGTTAAAACTTGTGCATTATTGGCTACGTCTTTACAAAGCTTGCCCTCACGATTCATGTATTGGCGATAAGCTCTTTTTCGTGCCTGAAAATGTTTTGTGTAAGTGTTATTGTCTCTGTGTTTTGAACCTTGAAGGATACAGGATTGTGTCCCAATCTATGACGCTCTGTCTTGAATTTTAGCACTGATTGTTTGTATCTATTAAATCAAACCATGTCCGGCTGGACATAAGTGAACCAATATAGCACTGATTCTGGTCTATATTTATTGTTCGTTAGTATAAATTATTGAAGGACCCACTGTTCCCAATATTTAGCTGATACCCAGGGTCCTTCCTACCTTGCGGGTTCCCTTGTCTTTTTGAAACACAACAAAGAAGGTGGCACAGAGAGCCATAACACACACACACAGACAGACACACATATACATAGTCTATACAAAATGGACACTGCCGCATTGGCAGCAAAAAAAGAGGCATGGGGAAGAAAGACAAAATGGCAGCCGATTACAAACGCATACACTAGCTACACAAAATGGGCACAGTTGAATGGGCAGCAAAAAGGAGACATGGAGCACCAAGAACATGGTTGCCCTATCCTGTTTGGATCCCGTACTTCCCACCCAAAAAAAATATATTGTAGTATTGCAAGAAGAGGGTTGCAGAGGCATGTTTATTTGCCCAAAATGTATCTGAGCGCCACATGGGACTGCTCCTTACCCCTCACCAGTACATCAGCAATGTGAGAAAATTAAATTAAATTGCCCTGATGTTAGTCAGACTTAGCCTTCAGAAATGGATTTCAAGTTTGTGGTACACTCATTTGAAATCAGAAATCTGGGAATTACATTTCAAAGAATTCACACACTTATCAGCTTTGGCAGTGAATGTTTTCTCAGCTATCAGTACTTCTCTGGATTTAGATCTATGTTGAACTCTATGGGCATGATTCTGATACGGTTTAAGAAATCTTCCTGATCAAATCAGTTTGGAAATGGTTTCCAACCAAGTCGGATTGGGAGAGTCTGACCGACCAAGTATGATGCATCCGGATGCTTCCAGATACGATTGGGTTGGCCTCCCATTGACTTCTATGGGAGCCTCTGTTCTTAACTGCATCATAATCTGACCCTCGGTCGGGAAGACACGTTCCCAATCCGATTTGGAAAGAGCAAATGCTGTTAGGAGGCCTTACTAACCGCATCGTAATCAGGCTGTAGGTGGGAATGTTTTCCTAACCGCATCGGAATCAGGCCCTATATTGTTGAAGAGAAACTGATATCACCCCAGTAAAACCAGCATGAAAGTATCCAGTAAATCATAGAAGATGTAGTTAATGAAATGCTGAAATGTAAGAAGGACTTGACAAAGATTAAAATGCACTGCTACAAGGTGCAGGGATTTTCAGGGGGGCAACATGGGTACCCCCTCAGGGCCACGACCAGTGGGCAGGACAAAGGGGGCCCTGATAGGGGCCCCCAAAGGCACTTTCCGACAGTAGTTCCATGTCGGAAAGGCTGACATGGAACTGCTGTCGAAAAGTGCCATCATAATCCTGATGGTGGAAACGAGTTTGTTAGGGATTAGGAGGCCCTTCAGACAAGCTGACATGCTCCTTGAGCCTGACAGAACCCAGTCAGATTAAACGGCCGGTTTAAACTCCTACCACCATCTCTGTAATACACTAGTCAGAGTTTAAACCTTAGATGTCGATCGGAAAGTCTCCGACCTGTGGTCGAAGGCTTTCCAACCGACATCCAAATCAGGCCCTCTGTTGCCAAAATGCTGAAGAGAAACATCAAGGACAGCATACACCAATCTATTACTGGATTGTGCAATCACAGCCAAGAAGTTCCAAGCTTTACACATGAGCGCTATACAAATAAATATAACAAACAGAGCTGCAGCACCACACAGCACACCAACTATCTTTCCACCACAGAACTGCCAGCACAGTGGTATTGATACATTCACATAGACACCAATCTATGCTGTTCAGTGCGTACTGCGTTAAAGAATCCCTACTTTGGTCTGCAGCGGGCTAAAATCTAGTTTCTGTTGCATGACAGTCATCATCTCATGACAAGGTCGCAACTGACACTGGCAGCACAAGACCTAAGAGACAACCTCTGCCTTTTGTGTTTGCTTGGGTCTATCATGTGTCAACAGACAGCTATCGTTTTAGCAGTTGTTTTGGGGTAGCTGGACCAATGGTAAAAAAATAGTGCTTATCGTACAAATGTTTTTGCTTATCTTTTGCAATTAAAGTAATTTCACCACAAACAGAATCAGGATTTTACACTGGTTAAAGGGCAGTTTGCGAATGGCCGAGAGTGAAAACTTCATGCCACACCATGTGTTAAATATGTAAATGTTACTATATATAAAACTTAATAAAATGCAGAATGAATATTGGAAATAAATAGTATCATGCCTGTTGCAGTTTTAATAATAAATCACATATTTTTTACATATATCTAGATTCAGAGCTTTTAAAATGTAATAAAGATATGTAAGTCTCTTTTTCAATTTAAACCCCCCAATTGAATCCTCAGCAAGGGTTATATTTTTCGGAAAAGTTATAAAAACTTACTACAATTCCTGGTGGTATGCACTAGCCAAGTCCAAAGTGGAGAAGACTTTTATAAAGAAACCCAATTTGAATCCAACAGACCCTAATAATTACCGCCCTATATCCTGTCTCCACCTTCCTGCTAAAATAGTGGGAAAAAATCTAAATATGAATCGTATTGGATTTGATATGTGGCGCCTTGCATGAATGTAAAAAAAGTTTATAGGCCGGCCCTCTTCCCCGGTTAAAAAAAAATCAATACATAAAGAAGTGGCCAGGTCCCAGTCGATGGGGTCCCTGAGGCCAAATCGTCGGGGGAAGGGGCTGCTTGGCCACCTCCCTTAATTGAATTTTTTTTAAAGGCCGGACCCCGGGAAGGCAGGCTGCGCTGTTTGACATATCTTCACAAAAGTTTCAAAAGTAGTACGCACCTGAGTTCAGCCCCTGTCAAGTGGGGGAGTCAAGGGAGGAGTAAAAGGAGGGGCCCAAAACGTGTTTTCCCCATGCAATTTCCCATAGGGATTTTAGAAATGACTACAGCCCGAAAGGCCTAATGGAATGACACCATATTTGGCAAAAAGATAGATCTTGGTCCAGAAAGAGTGTTTTTTGTGATCTGGTGTAAATCTATTAAGTAGTTTTTTAGATATTAAAGGAAAATCAAATATGTATATCTAGAGCCTCAGACCCTCGCAAATCCAACAGATTGCATGCTGAGCTCTGATTGGCTGTCAACTCCAACTCTTGAACCAGGAAGTGTTGTCTGCCATTTTGAGACTCGGAATCCACTGAATCCCAAGAAAAAAGTTAAAAATAAAGAAAAGAGGGCAGTGTAGAAATACCCTCACCCCGCTGGGGTCTGGACGTCTGGGCAAAGAAGCATTTTTTTCAAAACTTTTGCAGGAAAAAGAGTGGTGGATTTGTGCAAAACAATTCACATTCTCCCGCGCTTGTTTGTATTTCAGCCCCCGGGTGGACTAGGTCCCGGGGCAATATATATATATACGCTCCCAATCTCTGCCAAAATGCTTGCGCACTCTGTAGCGGGCGCCGAGAACGCGACGACAGAGTCGCGTAAAATCTCCAAGACACTCCAAATAAAGTCAGCACTCACGGGGGGTAAATCCTTACTCCGGATTTATTGACACAAAGTTTAGAAATAAACGCGTTTCAGCGGTACGCCTTCGTCAGTGACTGACAAAGGCATACCACTGAAACGTGTTTATTTCTAAACTTTGTGTCAATGAATCCGGAGTAAGGATTTGCCCCCCCCCCCCCGTGAGTGCTGACTTTATTTGGAGTGTCTTGGAGATATATATATATACTTGGAAAAACAGAAGCGGTTGGAAATAACTAAGTATGCGGATGCAGGTCGCATACCTAGGGGTCTGCGTATAATGTTGCCACCAAGTTTCGATAAACCTAACCCCCAAATGCTGAAGGAGTGGGGACAAAGTAATTTAGCGGCATCAATGAACTTAGTCCACATTCTCATAAAATATGCTGCCTCTGATAGAGAAGAAATCCTGACAATCATCGAAAAACTCAATGATGACATCGCGAAAATCAAAGAAACTGAGGAAATGAAAAAACTGAGGGAGGCGATGGAAGAAAGGCTTAAAAAACATCAAGACAAAATAAAGATCAGAAAGGTGAACAAATATGCACGTGATCAAGCCGATTACGCCCAAGGCCGTATATTCACTTTTGCCCGTAAATACAGTGTGGCCAAACGACAGCAATACAGTGGAAAAACCAACAAGCAGCATGTTCCACCTCATGGCCGCAATGAAGCGGGCATTTCTGATAATGACACAGAAAGCGTTGAAACGGTGTCCCTCACCAGCGGGTCAAGTCAGGATTCGGAAATGAATGAACAAATGGCCCCCATCCTAAATTTGGAGGAAGAACTCTATTTTTTAGTCGAGGAAAGACTAAGGACATTACATCCGAGGCAAAAAAACTTGGCAACAAACGCAGAAACCAAAAAAGGCGAGAAAGAAGGAAACAGAGCAAAACAAAAATGTACAGGCAAAGAAATCGAAACAGGGTTGGCAGAAGAAAAAACAGCAGGGGGCAGATCAATAATCAACTTGACAGATGGTGTTCTAACAAAGGCTGAAGAACAATTACTTTCTCTTGGGCTGAATTTTTGTCCAACGCAGCCCTTTAACTACGCTGCCACCCAAATCGACATTTTCTGTTTTATTAGAAAAATCAAACTTCAGCAATTCTTTGCCTTACAAAAATTGAAATCTAATAATGACACTAACATCCCATTGATGGCAAAGGATGCTGTTGACACATTCCAATATTGTATAGTGTCTGAGATCAAACAGCTATATACTAAAACCTGTAACCATAAGAGGAATACATACCACCAAAAAGAAGCTAACTATCATAAGCTTATGAAAAATTTGAGTTGCAATCCTGACATCGTGGTGAAGGCCTCGGATAAGGGTGGCAATATAGTTATTTGGTCAAAAACAGACTATATTACCGAGGCTTACAGACAGTTACATGACTCTTTTTGCTATGAAGAATCCAGCAAAAGGAGTATTTGAATGCTAAAATAACTCTGGAAAAACTTCTACACAAATGGCTAAGAGAAGGTTTGATCTCTGGAGAAGAATTCAAATACATGTTTAAAGAATTTCCAGTTCTCCCAGTTTTCTACCTGATCCCCAAAGTCCATAAAGGTACTTTGCCCACACCTGGAAGACCGATAATATCGGCTATCAATAGTGTTTGTGAAAATGTGGGACAGTATATAGATTATTTTTTACAGGACATGGTAAAGAGCCTTCCTAGTTACGTCCGAGATACCAGTGACTTTCTGCAAAAAATCAATGAATTGGAATGGCAGGAAGACATGTTATTGATTACATTGGACGTTGAGTCCCTATACACAAGCATCAGGCACACGGATGGCCTAAGGGCAACTAAGTACTTTTTGGACAAAAGACCTGTAGAACTTTACGAACACAACAAAGTTATTTTAAGCCTGATGGAGTGGTGTCTCAACAATAACTTTTTCATCTTTGGGAAGGATGTGTGGAAACAGCTAAGAGGAGTGACTATGGGATCCTGCTTCTCCCCCAGCTACGCGTGCTTGCATGTGGGCTGGTGGGGGGAGCAGGTTCTTAATACCACACATGCTGTATGGGTACATGAAAAAATTGTGAGGTTTTTAAGATATATAGATGATGTCTTCATTCTATGGCAGGGTGATGAAGAGGAGGCCCTGCTCTTTATTGAGGAGATTAATGACAACTTTTTAATACTCAATTTTATGTAGCATATTAGCAGAGAAGAGATTGAATTCCTTGATGTTAAGGTCTATGTCAAAGCCAACAGACTAGAATCCACTCTTTTTAGAAAACCCACATCAGGGAACACCACTCTGCATGCGTCCAGTCTACACCCTAGGCATACTATTTCCAGCATCCCATACGGGGAGATTTTGAGGATCAAAAGAATCTATAGCTCTCCCAATGATTTGGAGACTTGTATTATCAGTCTTAGAGCTCGACTGAAAGAACAAGGCTATTCTGATAAGATTTTCAATCAAGCTTTGGCTAAAGCTAGATTGAGAACTCGGGAAAGTTTGTTGCCATCAGAAACTTTAACTGTAGATACATTGGATTCCAGCTCCATTCTGGGTGAAGAATCCAAAAGTTGCCCGAGGTTCATTACCTCATTCAGTAATGAGGAACACAAGATTAGAAAGATCGTTCAAAGAAATTGGCCAATTGTGTTTTACCCAGTAAACCTTTAGTCACATTTCGAAGAGCTAAAAGCATGGGAGCCACTCTTGACACTAGCAGTCCGAACTTAAGCAAAAAAATATATGGCTGCAGCCTAAGGCGGGTTTCCGAAAATGCTCCCATTGTAGGGCATGTAAATTCGGTGCGAGCAAAACACACTATCGCATACCATTTGACCCTCAAGAAGTTCCTATCAAAGGCAATCATTCATGTAAGACAGACTTTGCGGTTTATGTCCTGACGTGCACCTGTGGATTAAATTACATCGGAAGTACGAAGGCACAAGTGCACGTCAGGATTCTCCAACACCTCAGAGCTATATTACATAATGATACTACATACCCGGCAGCACGGCACTTTGCACTAAAACACAATAAGGACCTAAGTTGCCTGTCCTATTATGTAGTAGGAGCAGTCCCGAAACCTAGGAGAGGAGGGAATAGGGAGTTGCTACTGAGGCAGTTGGAGACGCGTTTCATTCTGGAATTCGATAGTAAGTGGCCTAATGGCCTCAACACTACTGAGGACATCCATACGTTTTTGTGAAGAATTGAAATGAATATCAACCTTTTGAGCCTGCCTTGAATTAGATAGCCAACAGTTGAAAAATATGAGTTTTGCTACTAACATCTTAGTAATTATCACACAGAGTCCCAGAATAACATGCAGTATATTCATTGGTGCTGCATCCACCCAACCAGATGAGTAGTCAGGTTCCCTGTTGCTCATCTGTCTCGCCTGCTTCCATGGGGTTTGGAATTCATTCATTGATTGTTCTTGATTCCAATAGATAATCAGGTTCCCTGTTATCTATGGCTTTATGAAAAAAAATCCATTCATTTAAATTGACAAATTATCATCTTTTCTAGATTGCTATGCTGATTATAACTTTTCCTCTCTTATATAGAGAACTTCCACTTGATATTTTGCACATTGTATATAATAATAATGAATTACTGTTTTAAAATGTGTTTTAGATTTACCTTTTAAGAGAAGAATAAGGCTTTGTCCTATTTTTTATAGAGGTAATATTCTGATGCATTTTTTTACTCAGAGAATTATTTATTATATACTTTAGCACTTTTATAGATGTGTTGGCACTGTATTGAAAGCTTCTTTGCACACTTAGGCAGAGGTGTTTAGCCACTTGTTTAGTATATATTTATTATCAGCACTTTTTGCACTTTACAGCCTACGTATGTCCCAGCGAATATTTTTGACTGTTTCTAAAAGAAACAATTGACATGGTAAATTGGTGTCTTTTGCTGTTCAAGTTGGGGCTTGCTCAGTATAACGGATTTATCCAGTGAGTTGTTTCCCTTTAATAATGTTATATTTGTATACTCATTATCATGCCTTGAGAATCCAATGAATTAATGGGTTGGTCTTCGTATTTATGCAATTTAGACATGTTTTCAGTGCAAAACATTCATAAAACATAATGGGCATGTTTTTGAATTCAGCCTCGATAACAACAATCTTTTAACCATGTCTAAACATGTCACATGACTAAGCTGGAGGCGGGTGTAGGCGGGGTGTATCGCATTATAAAAATTATTACATTCTGCTACCCTCTGCATGTGAACAAGGGCCGTTTGGCTCGAAACACGTCATTGCTGGTTTTATCATCTGACCCCTCTCTGCAGTAAAGAATTGTAACCCTCAATTGTGGTCCGTCTCCTGCTTCGCCGATCTCGTGGGATTTGGATTGGAGGTAGCGGTGTGGAGTTCTTTGGTATATATATATATATATATATATATATATATATATATATATATATATATATATATATATATATGTCATTGGATCAAGGCCTCTTCGGAGGCAGAAACGCGTAATGGCGGAGGTGCAGGCGTTTCTGGAATATACCTGCTTTCCACTTACTTTGGGTCTGCTTTTTCGTCCTTTGGATGGTTGCGGGCGGAATATATATATATATAAAAGGATATATATATATATATATATATATATATATATATATATATATATATATATATATCAAAACAAAACAAAAGGCATTGAGTGATGCATAAATTAAGCAAAAAAGGAGGAGAGAACTCTGGGTAGTTCTCAAGTTTAGGTGGAAAGCAGCCCCTGTAAGAGCACTCTCAACACCAGCGACACTCTAGATCTGCTCACCTCAAATGTCTGTTTTTCTATCAAAGTTTTTAAGCATGGGATTAGCACAGTGCTATCCACGCCGAGATAGAAAATGACAAAGTCTTTTGCAATTTATACAGCAAAGTCTTTAAGCATAGGACTAGTACAGTGCTGTCCTTGCCGAGCTGTAAAATTACAAAAGCCATTTATCACTCCAGGCACAATATTACAGCTTTGAATTAGTGAAATACCAACTCAAGCCAACCTGAAATGAGTACAAGCAACCCCTGACACAGTGTTTCGCTCTAATTAGAGCTCTTCAGAGAGGTATAGCTTTGTCCAGACACAAGGGAGCACCCAGTATTAAGTCAAAACAAAACCCTTTCAGGCATAGAGTGATGCATAAATTAAGCAAAAAAGAAGGAGAGAACTCTGGGTAGTTCTCAAGTTTAGGTGGAAAGCAGCCCCTGTAAGAGCACTCTCAACACCAGCGACACTCTAGATCTGCTCACCTCAAATGTCTGTTTTTCTATCGAAGTTTTTAAGCATAGGATTAGCACAGTGCTATCCACGCCGAGATAGAAAATGACAACGTCTTTTGCAATTTATACAGCAAAGTCTTTAAGCATAGGACTAGTACAGTGCTGTCCTTGCCGAGCTGTAAAATTACAAAAGCCATTTATCACTCCAGGCACAATATTACAGCTTTGAATTAGTGAAATACCAACTCAAGCCAACCTGAAATGAGTGAAAGCAACCCCTGACACAGTGTTTCGCTCTAATTAGAGCTCTTCAGAGAGGTATAGCTTTGTCCAGACACAAGGGAGCACCCAGTATTAAGTCAAAACAAAACCCGCACTATGTATGAAATTACAGCCAGTCTTGAGAAATTCGGGGGCTATTTCTTTCCCCATGGCTATTGATTTCACCCACGTGGGTTATATCTGGTGAATTCCCTTGTGGATTTTACTGTGATTCAAAATCAATGAATTTAAATGAAAGAATACTTTTTTCTAACGAGGGGTTCTTCAGCATGCTATGAGTCCTTCATGTTGAGCATTGTTGGTTAATGACACTAATATTTTAATATACTCTATCTTATTGTTTTATTCTTTACAAAGATATTGATAGTTACCATGTTTTAACCTCAACATGAAGTTTTGAATTTTTGCACTTTTAAATGTTAAAGTACAGTATTGAGCACTACGCACCCAGTATTTTCTTTATGTTTAGTAAATCTGGCTGTTGTTACTACCAATCATGTATCAGGGTTTTGCACACTTGCACTTTAAAAAGAAACTGCTGCTTCATTAGCGTCATGTGACCAAGGCCTCTGGGTAGGCTGACACGTTATAAATTATTCACCTTAAGCTTGGGTCGGCTCCGGTGGAATCCATTTGAGGGAGAACTGCTGGAGGCGCAGGTTCGAGGTCTTTGCAGCATATATATATATATGTATATATATATATATATATATATTCACTGAAAAAAACATAGGTTTCACACCAGTTATAGTTAGGAATTAGCATTTAAAAAACCTATTAAATTCACAGAAAAAACCATAGGTTTCACACCAGTTATAGTTAGCTGGAAATTTTACTCGCATAAAACCATTGAAATTCCCACGTTATAGTTAGTTGGACTCACTATAACTTGCGCGTGCAATGCACTGCTGATGACGTCACATATTACATCACTCATGACATGGTCAGTGACATCACTCATGACATCACTGATGACACCATCCAGTGAATGTGTGTATTTAAAAAAAAAAATATATGTGTTGATGGAAGAATAAATGTTTAAATAAGGGTTTACATGGATGTTTTAAAAAAAAAATTGATTGATTCACTGGCTTATTAAGTGTATCTTAGTGTATACATATATTAGTGAGTAATGTTTAAATATTTAAATATATGGATTAGTGTTTCACTTTGTGTATAAGTGGCTGCATGGGTTGGTGAGTAGCTACATGTGTATGTATATGGTTATTAGATGTTTGATTTAGTATCAGTATGAGTGTTTGTATGGTTTGGTGGGGGTATTACTTAGCACATAGATGCATGAATAACTGACTCTCTGTATGTGTTTTGAAGACAGCATATGTGCAGGACTGTATGGGTGGATAACTGTGTATATGTGTGTGTTACTGACTGAATGACTGTCTCACTAGTGTCTTTATCAGTAACTACATATGTTTTAATGTAGTATATGTGAATATTGATGTATATAAGTGAGTATATGTGAGAGTAAGGGATTGTAAGAGTTCCTGTTTAAATAAGTATGTGTTTCTATAAGTGATTGTTTAAGAGAGTAAGTATGTGTAAGGTTCCTTAGAAGTAAGGTGGTAGTGTGTGTATAGCTGAATATGCAAATAAATGGATGTTCAATAGTTTATTTGCATGTGTGAGTATGTGTGAGAGTATCTTTTGGATGACTGTCGGTGTGTAACAGGATGTATATGTGTATCATTATATTTGATGAGTGAGTATACGTATGAGTGATTATATAGAACTGTTGGTGAATGAGTGGATGTGTATATAGATGGTGGAATTATTGAATTGGTTCTTGTAACTGGTATGGGTATCTCCATTTTTTTGAAAATTTTAGTTTCTATTTTTGAATATGTGTTTTAAGGGTTACATTACAGTGAAAGGAGGTCTGTCACTGTATCACAAGGATGGTGTCATCAGTGATGTCATGAGTGATGTCACTGACCATGTCATGAGTGATGTAATATGTGACGTCATCAGCAGTGCATTGCACGCGCAAGTTATAGTGAGTCCAACTAACTATAACGTGGGAATTTCAATGGTTTTATGCGAGTAAAATTTCCAGCTAACTATAACTGGCGTGAAACCTATGGTTTTTTCAGTGAATTTATTAGGTTTTTTAAATGCTAATTCCTAACTATAACTGGTGTGAAACCTATGGTTTTTTCAGTGAATTTCATAGGTTTTATAATAGCAAATCTCTATAGGTATGAAATGTAATATTTTTTATAACGAATTTTATATTGTATAATTATGTAATATTTTTTTGTTTTTTTGTTTTATTTTTTTTCCCCGGAGCACTCCCAGGGCGCGTACCGATGCGCTCACCGGTAAGCGTAGTGCAACGGCGCGCCCCGGGGCGCGTACCGGTGAGCGTCCCGTTAGAGCTATTCCCGCGAACGAAAACAACATCGTGACGTATCGCGTAGCCGCGTGATGCGTCATATGACGCACAGCGTAAAAGCACGCGAGCGCATACGATCGTGAAACGTCCTGACGCGCTTACGCAACGCGCCCTGGTTCACAACACTTTTGGTTTCCAAATGATGAAAGCCCTGGTCATGTGACTTGAAAATAACACTTTTCATTGGTTTACAACACTTTTGGTTTCCAAATGATGAAAGCCCTGGTCATGTGACTTGAAAATAACAATTTTCATTGGTTCACAACACTTTTGGTTTCCAAATGATGAAAGCCCTGTCATGTGACTTGAAAATAACACTTTTCATTGGTCCAGAACAGTTTTGTTTTCCAAATGATGAAAGCCCCCTCCTTTTTTCCTTATTCTGACTTTGTCCTTTGACTGAGGAAGACCTGTTTGGGGATCTGTCTCTAATCTTTTCTACTTTAAAATGGCTACAGTAGTAGCAGCAGCTGGAGCATCTACCCCCCCACCACCACCACCACCATCAAAAAGACCACCAGAAGATTACATTGGTGGTCAAGAAGAACAGGAGGAGGATGATGAAGAGGAGGGACAGACAAGGCATTTGCTGCCTGAAGATAATCAGCCCTACAAACCAAAAGAGCACTTCGTATGGCAGTTCTACAAAATCCCAAGGGGTTTCAAAAAAGTCAATGCTGCGAAGGTGACTTGTCTGATTTGTGATGCTGAGCTGTCCAGGGGAACCCTAACAAAAAATATTCCTTCGGGAATCATACCATGATTCGGCACATGATCCGTTGGCACCCAATCAACTATTCTGCTGCAGAGGTAAGGGACCTCTGCAGTAAGCTACCCCCATCAACATCTAGACCCTCAACATCGAAAGAACCAACTCCATCGGGTTCAGAGGCAACAGAGACAATGCCTATCATACAATCAAAATGTAACGATTTTAAAATCATGTGCAAATATTGTGGAAAGTTACTTTGCTATGGTGAGCAAAGTATAAAACTTATCATCTGTGCTGGGGATAACCATAAGTGCCCGAAAAAACCCTAATCTTTTTTTTTTTTGCTCCAGTTGAGCCATTTACAATTCCCTGTTTTTTGTTTCTCCCCATAAAAAATACAAAAAAAATATAAAACTGTTCAGAAAACCCAAAAAAAGTAAAAAATGTTCAAAAAAACAATAAAAAAATATAAAACAACAAAAAGAATTAAAAAAACAGTTCTTTTTAGAACTACCTTTAATTTATAAAAATAAACCTATATTTTTAAAGAATCTCTGTCAATCTTTTTTCTGCAGGGTACGCGTACGGTACGTGCACCGGGGCGTGCACCAGGGCGCGCAACCAAAAAACAAATAAATAAATAAAGAAAGAAAGAGTGAGCATGAGGGAAGAACACAGAGAGAGTAATGTTAATAGAAAAAGAGCTAGAGGGAGCAACACAGAGGGATTGTTTATTACATAGTAAAAAATAGAGAAGGTGTAATAGGGTGTAAGTGAGAAAAGGAAAATGAATAAGGGAGCGAAAGAAGGGAATAGAGAAAAAGAAGACTAAAGTAGAGGTACTGGTAGAATGTGAGTGGGTGTTGAAAGTAAAAGGAAGGACAGTAAAGAATGGGGAATGAGGGGTAGTGACGGAACCGGAATAAATGAACAATGGTGAGGGAGGGTGAGAAAAGAGCAGTGAGTGTAAGTAAAGAGGGGTGAAAGAGGGTGGATAAAAGTGAATAAGGTTAAGACATGGGGAGTGACAGAGAGAAAAGACCGAGAGAGTAAAGGAAGGAGTGACTGAAAAAGTCTGAGTGAGGTGTGTGTGTGGTGTGTGTGTGGGGTGTATGTCAGAGGTGTGTGTGTGTGTTGGGGGGAGGTGTGTGTGTAGGAGTGAAGTAAATGATTAAAGGAAAGAGAATGAGTGAGGGAGCAAAGGAAGGGAACAGAGGGTAAGGTACGTAAAGAATAGGGACTGAAAGAAGTTGAATGTAGGAGGGGAAATAGGGAAAGGGGAGTAAACATGGAGAATATGAATAAGCGAGGAAAACAGAGTAAAGAAACAGGAGTGAGGTAGGTTGAGAAAATAGTAGTGAGGTTAAAGCAAAGGGTGATGACAAACTACATTTTTTTAGTCACACTTACCATATAATAAATGTAACTTTAATTAATTTTTTTTACTACATTTTGTATCTGTGAAAGAGAGAAGAAAAAATAAGTTATAGTTAGTAAAATATGTATTTTAAAATAAAAGATACAATGAAGAGGTTAAAAATCATAACAGTGTATTTAGAAATAAAGTAAGAGTGAAGGACACAGAAAGGGAAATAAAGTAAGGTAGAAGGACAAAGAGAGGGAAAAAGAAATAGAAGGAGAGTAAATTACTAAGAGTAAGGCATATAGATTCACTGACAGAAAGGAAGAGAAGAAGAGAAAAATGAACTGAAGGTAAGAAAGATACTAAAAGAATGTGAGTTAGCAAAACTAAATCAGGAAACAGGATTTGCAATTTCGCACAAGAAATCCACCAGCAGGCAACATAAACCTTGAAAATTATGATTTTTATCAGAATAACTCCTCAGGTTGACATTTGCCTGTACTTTTTCTTTGCAAGGAGTACATTTTGGGGGGTGGTGGTGGGAGGAAGGAAGTGCCCCACAGTCTCCAACTTCCTGTTCCTGTCCACCAGGCTCCTCCCAGTGCTTTCTTCATGTGCTGGTCACTTTGATTTGGATCTTGACCTGGAAGGATTACTTTTTGTGGATGCTGCTGGATATTTGGATTTTTGCAAAACTGAAAGCACTCAGCAGGTGCAAAAGTTCAATCTTATCATTAGTAACCATTCCCTGTAGTGCTTCCTGAGGGGCCCCTTCAGGGTTCATTTGCCTACTTGCAACTATTCTATGACCCTGCTCTGACCCTCACAGTAGGCTCAGAGAATAGCTACAAGTATACAACAAAGGTCCTGTTACACTGCAACAGAAAGCAATTACAGACAAAACTGAAAGCACTCAGCAGGTGCAAAAGTTCAATCTTATCATTAGTAACCATTCTCTGTAGTGCTTCCTGAGGGGCCCCTTCAGAGTTCAGTTGCCTACTTGCAACTATAGGCCACAAAGGTCCTGTGAAAAAAAAGTGCACTGCAACAGAAAGCAAATTACAGATAAGGAAGCAGGTGCCAGCCAGACTGGAAGTTTAAATTCAGTGACACATTAATCAACCCCAAATTAATTCATGTCAGTTGAAGCAGGGCAGGTGTGCTTGCTTTTTTTCACCCCCATAATCTACAGTGATAAACCAACCAGAGGGTGGCAGTGATGTACCAGAGGGTGGCATAGGTGTACCAGAGGGTGGCAGTGGTGAAACAGAGGGTGCTGTGAACCTGTGATGATGAACCAAATGTAGAAACAACATAGTCGTGGCCGTTGCGAGCCGACAAGTAATTTCGCAATTGCGAACTGGTACAGAACCCTCGCGAACTGGCAGAAATCCTTGCGAACACAAAAAAAAGAAAAATCCGCAAATTCGCGAGAGTTCGCGGATTTTGCGGATTGCGAATCCGTAAATACGCAAGTTCGCGGATTGCCAATTCGCAAAATCCGCCCATGCCTACTGATATCACTTACTATGAGATCCACTTACAGTACCTATATGACAACTCAATTTTTTATATTATCTTGATCACTTTTATTCAGAATATAATTTTAAACAGCAAACTAACCTTTATTAACTGCTCCCGTCTTCATAGCCCATTACCTTTACTTAAATTCTGGTCCTAAAAACACTAGGTATGAATTTTTTAAGTCAAAAGGCAAACGTTGTTTGAAAGTCAAATGAGTGTCATTACAGTGGGTCCAACCTTTACAACTTTTTAAATAGCATGTGTAATGCCCTGATGTTGTTGAAGGACCGTCATGATAAATAATAGCTACAGTTGCAAAGGTTCTTCCTGAAATTGATAACTGAGAAGCCACAACATTTTTAATAGAAGTTGACAATTTACTTCCATCAGGTCTACATCGTTGGAACATTAAAATCACATATTTACCATAAGTTTGTAAAAATAATGTGGACAGCATTGCAGACTTACATCGGGTACACACCATATTGTGATCAGCTGCTTTAACTAGATTATTAAAAGGCACTGATTTGCAGTCTGGTAAAGTCAAATATATAAATCTTTCAGTGTCTATTCTAGTACTACTTGATAAACTACAGTTGTCGCAGTCATGCTGCCATTGATAAGAAAGGCTAAAAAGATTTTTTATATCTACACCTTCATCTTCCAAAACATCAAACATATACATTAAAAATTCCTGACAATCCTGCTGAATAATCTGTGAAAATTGATTTTGACCAGAACATATGTCTAGAAGATTTCTTATTTCTGAAACACTTTCTATTTTTGCTCTATCACTGCTACATTTCTCAAACACAGAATTCAATAAACTGCAGAATGTTTGTTCCCGACTTTCAACAATCTGTTCTTGTAAAATTGTAACAACATTAACCACTTCATTAGCATAGCAGTTGCCACCAGAACTGTTTTCAAACTGAAATCCAACAACATCTTCAACAGAATCCTTTTTCTTTCTGCTTACAATTACAGTTTCATCTACTTTTTGTCTTTTTGCTACTACCTCACTGCAATTATTCTCATTTCTTCTTATTCGGCCTACCACACGTTTTTCAAACAGAGGATATTGAGGCAAATGTGGAGCATACTCTCTTCTTAACCTATTGTATTCTTTAACACAATCTAGATCAGCACAAATCTTTGTTTCATCACACTCAATCAAGTACAATCCTGATAAAGTTCTGACTCGTGATAATGCCACATATGCCATACCCTCTTTAAACACAGAACTTCCAATGTTCACCAAAGCACTATCTACACTTAAACCTTGAGATTTATGAATTGTCACTGCATATGCCAAACAAACAGGAAACTGTTTTCGGCGAACATATAAGTCTTTCACAAGCAAAAATCTAGCTGAACAACGACAAATTTGTTCTATTTCGTCAATGCCATCAAATTTAATTTTTAAAATTTCAATTCCATCTCTATTTTTGTAATTCACAAAACCAACAACATGACCCATAGCTCCATTTACCAGACCTCTTTCAACATTTAAATTCCTTCTCAAAATGATACGACAATTTAAACACACATTCAGAGTCTTTTCAAAACCAGCAGTTTTAGATATAGTCTTCTCTAATGAATCCAATTTTGATTTCAAATTTTCAGACAAAACAATTGTTGCTCCCATATGCTCTATTTTATCTATAGCTTCCAGTTTCACTATCTCTTCATTTTCTAACTTTAACATTTTGTTGTTGAACATGGAACATTCTTTCAGAGTTGGCATCAAACATATGCCAGATTTCTTCTCGTTAATTTTCTTAAAAATATTCTCTGGAAGAATGTTTTCATTTGGGTACAAATTTGAAATTAATCGTCCATGTAAAGCTTCTTTCCCATGCTGAATTACTTTTCCGATTCTTACAT
Source organism: Lissotriton helveticus (assembly GCF_964261635.1). NCBI lineage: Eukaryota > Metazoa > Chordata > Amphibia > Caudata > Salamandridae > Lissotriton > Lissotriton helveticus. The sequence continues at coordinate 413,172,188 of NC_136061.1, read as the reverse complement.
CTTGTAGAATATTTTTATAATCTTCATCCTTTGCCTGCCGCATATTTTGGAGTAGTTCTGCATATTTGAAATGTAACCATATATTAACGTTTCCTATGCTTCCTAGGGACTTCCTGGTATCTTCATGCGTGACCATTTTAAACACTGGTTGTCCTTTCACTGGAGTCAAATGCAGTAGATCTCCAAAAACAATAATGTGTTTCCCTCCAAATAACACATCATACTCTGTTCTAAGAATTTCTTGCATTCTCAAATGCACAAAAGCAAGCATTAGATTTGAGACCATGCTTACTTCATCAATGATAAGAAGTTTCATTTTCTTCAGGACTCTCGAAACTTCGGAACACGCATCTCCAGATAGCTTGTGGTATTGCAATTTGTTATCATGCTCCACTGGCAGCATCAGTAAACGATGTAAAGTAATCCCTTTAATATTATGTGCTGCCAGCCCAGTTGGAGCGGTAACAACACAAGATAGCGGTGATTCAGTCCTTTTCTGCAGATAAGTTGCAATTGCTTTAATCAGAATTTTTTTTCCAGTTCCCGCTTCTCCACTCACGTACAGTTGGACAGGCTTAAATGTTGTACATGAGCACTCTTTTTTCTCATGACTGAATCCATGTTCAATCTGTTCTGTGACTTCGTCATATATCTGCTTCTGCTCAAGGTTTAGTTGTTTCACCAAATCTTCTAAGTTATCTACATCATCTTGAGCTTCTTCCATAGCTCTTTCCACCTCATCCATGGCTGTGGCAGCTTCATTTTGGATAATTGGTCCACCTAGTGGATCCTGACTCAATGAAGTAGAACTCTGACTGTCTTGAGAACTGTCTCTAGCAATCTCTACAGCAATTGTGGCTTCTTGCTCTATCTCTTCGTTCAACATTTGCAGATAATTTGGAAAAACAGGACATTCTATGGTATACTTGGTTGCATTAAAAGAATCTTCGTAACAGAGAAAATCTCCAAGTAGTTCCTCTTCTGTACGCCATGGCTTAAAGAGTTGCAATAGAGCTAAATAGTAAAATTCCCTTTTCTCTGGATTTTCGCAACTCAATTTTCGATGATTAATCAAATGGCCTTTTCTCTGCTTCACTAGACATCCTTCACACCCAATGACAGCATATATTCCATTATTGATATCTTCTCTGATGTTCCTCTTATAAATATATCTTTGCAGAACTTCATAGAGACAAGCGTTCTCAAGGTAAGGACTTCTATTTGGATAGTATGTATCCAACATGTTTGTCTTCAAAATATCTGTACTTTCTGGTTCTTTCTCCGCCAAATGCTCTATTTCTTGTACAGATTTCAAAACTCGGTTTCGTGTTGCAGCAAGACCTAGACTCACCCAAATGATGGTTCTAGATTTGGCATATAGACTTGCTGATGACAATCGATCAGAACATTCACATGCTCCAATTTCTCGATGTGACAACATCTTCAGACTGTAACTGTATAATTTCTTGCTTAGACTCTTTTCATGTGAAATGTCCTCCCACATTTCCTTCAGTTCTGTCTTTTCTTTTTTTGTGATGTAAGACGTCACATATCTAGCCACAGCAATAGAGTTGTCAGCAACGAACTGAATATCCATGTTAGCATTCCACATGGACAAAATCACTGGGTTGTAGTCGTTGATGTACTTGGACTCTTCGTTTCTTTTTAAATTGTATGTATTTTTTGGTGATTTCCTCGTCACAGTATGTCGCAGAGAAGACATCAAATTATTTACTGTTCCTTTAGAAATCACTGGTCGTGAAAACGCGAAACGACATTTTGTATAGAACTTGTCCTTGTTTCTGAATTTTCGACGACAGTACTTTCCACAATGATGGGATTGAAAGCGTAAAACTTGTTGCCTTAAACTGTTTTCTTCGGTACTTTTCGGAACAGCACATGTTGAATACTCTTCAATGTAGCTCATCACTGTCTCATCCGAATCTGTTCCAAATGTGGGTGCATCTTTAATCCACAACAACATATGTATATGAGGAGCACCTCTCGCTTGATACTCCTTTCTCCAAAAGAAATCCAAAACCTCTCCAAGGGGAGGATTTTTTTGTTGGTAATAAAAGACATCATAGCTTCAAATCTATGATTGAAATATCTGCATACATTCACTGGATCCAAAGAACACAGTTCTCCAGCAGTTTTGAATTCTATATTTTGTATATTTGCATTTGCCTCTCGTAGAAATTGAAGTAAGTCGTCCCATGCATACTCAGCACAGCTAAGAGTGAGGAACCATGTAGGAGTTCCTAAGTTTCTAAGCATACATTTCTATTCCACATGACGACGGTACCAATACTCATTTGTACCACGCTGACATGCCATGAGATTGATTAGATGAGATTCCAAAATATTATCTTGCAGATTGACTTTCTCCATAAAGTCCCTTGCCGAAACATTTTGCAGATGTGCTCCACTTTTCAGTATATGGTTTACTGCATAAGAAAGCCCAGACAAGTCACTTTCATACAGTAGATTAAACAAATATGGAATGCATTGACGAAACCTTGGATCTTCAGCATATAATCTTAAAGTTCGATATTCAGATGCAGGAATTTGAAGGGGTCGATCGTCATATCGTCCACCTCGACCTGTTGGAAATAAATGTGGAAAACAACGAGCTTCCAAACTTTCTTCCCATACACTAATGGGACTTCCTTTTGCTGCTTTCATTTGAAACAAGTCAATTGCATTCCCCATCACTTCTTTGGAATGCAAAGGATGAACAGTATAATGTTCATATATTTCTTCACTTCTAGACACATCAACTTTTTCAATTTGGCCAGCTGAAGAATCACTGTCTTCATCTGCAGCTGTTTCCTCTGCTCCAACACATACATGTTTGTAGTACTCATTGTTTTTGACCAAATACAACGTTGCCTTTTTGACTTTCCTAACATCCACTAAATCTTGCCAGATTTTCTTACTCTTTGTCGGAACCCCATTAACTAGAATAACCAGAGGTTCCTCTTCCCCTTTCTCTACACCAATTGTATCAATATTTTTCTTGAAATCTAGAGGCAAATAAACAACTCTTCCCTTTAATCCTCTCTGTAAATCTGAAGGAGGCAATTTCCCTATCTTAGGCTCCATGCGAACAATTGCCTGAAAAGGATGGACACATTGAATCAAAATAGACTCATATGTATTTAAATCCATCAATTCAGGAGGAATGTCTACCAACTCCAGATTATTATGAACAGCTCTAGCAGGCATTCTGTTTTGATTTAATTTATCATAACAATATTTACAAATACGCTGATCAGAACTCAAATCAAAAGAATTCTCCACCCACAAATAAGTGGCAAAATCCTTCCACTCATAATTATTTATCTTTTCACTTTTTACGTATAAATCAAGTAATCTAGTTTGATGCTTATAATGAGTTCGTCGACAACACACACAAGTAAAATTCAGCCTTTCACTTGATTTCACCTTAAACCTGGTAATTTCCTGGTCAAACCTTTCTGTACTTGAAATCTGTACATTGTCTTCCACATTACCTTGAATTTCTGTGTCAATTTCTACACTGTCCTCTTTATCACCAAAATAACAAATCTCAATTTCTTCACAAATCTTCTTCACATCTAATTCAGTTCCATGCACTGTTTAATTGTTTAAGCTTAAGTGCTGGACTTTTTGCATAATACAACCTTCTCACTAATTTCCTCATTTTGTTATGATGCACTGCTAACATCCTAAAATGATGAAAAACACTCTGACATACTTTTCTAGAAAGACAAGCCAGTGAATGCCCTTGCAAACCTGTGTTTTCTCTCACTCTACAAGGATCTAAGTCTTGCAACATCTTCATTTTCTGTTTTAGAGTTTTCTTACTATATGTACGTATGAAATTACAAAACAAATCGATTGATTCCTGTCGCACACTACAAATACTACTACACTTCCAAGTGTACACTGGACCCTTAGTACGCCTCCCTAAAACTTCATCAGCTAACACCTCTTCTGGTTCTCTAGGCACAAGTTTCTCTTTTTCAATCTGACAACCGTCTTTCACCTCATATGCTCGACCACTGGTGTCAACTGCATGCACTAAATCATTCGCCTGAAAGTAACTCTCCTCATTAACAAATGGATCACAACTTGAACTGTGCATCCATTCTCCAGAAAAAACTTTACAAAAATTAGTCCGATTAATTACTCTTTTCCATTTACTGTTTGATTTGAAAACATCAATTGTCTTGTTAAGTGTCCTAATTCTACTGATTATTAAAATAAATAATTTTTTCTTAACTTCAAAAGCCTGATCAACAATCTTCTCTACACTTTTCTTTTTCTTATAAAAAGCAGATCTCTGTTTACCTTTTTTAATATTTTTTAACAAACTTAAAACCACCCTATTGCGAAACATTCGTTTACGAATGTCCCTAAATTGATTTTGCCTTCTATTCCTATACATATTATTGTCTCCTGCTGCAGTAGTAACATTTTTTCGGAATCTCTCCTTCCTCTTCAAATTTGCTCTCTCCTTCTCTTTTTCTACATTCTGTCCAACATTTTTTTTTATCTAGATATGTTCCGTAAGAAAGACTTAGTTGTCTTACCAGGAGCTTTTTTCCTGTTTTTTGAAGTATTTGTTGTAGGAGACTGCTTTAATTCCGTTGCTGTTTTTGAGTTTTTTCAGCTTAGCATCTTTTCGTCTCCTTTCCCTTGAGGGTATATTTCCTTACTATTGAAATCTTGATTTTAATCTGTGGAAAACAAAAAAAAATCATTATAGACCACTATTACCAAACAACAAAACAATGACAATAAGCAAACAATATAAACACTATAATACTTATACATATGACCTTATCATCTGCACCCTGTTACCATCAATTATACTCAATGTATTGAGGCCTGTCGAAGGGGCACAGATTAGATAATGTTTGTCTAAGGGTCAGAGGAGGTAAGTCCTCTCAATTGCACTCATGGACACAGGCCTCAACTCCTTTGCGACCCTGGACATGCCTCACCTCATCTGCACAATCCACTTCCTCATTTGAGGAAACACAGGTAACATACATTTCCCCTCTCTTGCAAACATTCCTACCAAGCATTACCAAAACAATTACACAAACCAACAGCAAAGAAGCTCAGTGTCCTTCCTAATCTGAGGTAACACAGGTGACATGATTGGGAAAAGTTCAAATATTTTTATGTAATCATGCACACAATATTTATTCCTTCTCAAAAATGTAAAAGCCATTGATTTGCCCCAAAATCGTTTTTTGAATAACATTTTAGAAACAGAGCGCAGGTCCTATGTACAAGCATTCCATTTCAGTACTGAAAACTCACTATTTTACAAAATACATTTCCTCTCTCTTGCAAATATTCCTACCAAGCATTACCAAAAAAATGACACAAACCAACAGCAAAGAAGCTCAGTCTGCTTCCTAATCTGAGGTAACACAGGTGACATGATTGTGAAAGGTTCAAATATTTTTATGTAATCATGCACACACTATTTATTCCTTCTCAAAAATGTAAAAGCCATTAATTTGCCCCAAATTCGTTTTTTGAATAACATTTTAGAAACAGAGCGCAGGTCCTATGTACAAGCATTCCATTTCAATTCTGAAAAATCAATATTTTACAAAAAAAAATTCCTCTCTCTTGCAAACATTCCTACCAAGCATTACCAAAAAAATTACACAAACCAACAGCAAAGAAGCTCAGTCTGCTTCCTAATCTGAGGTAAAACAGGTGACATGAATGTGAAAGGTTCAAATATGTTTATGTAATCATGCACACACTATTTATTCCTTCTCAAAAATGTAAAAGCCATTAATTTGCCCAAATTCGTTTTTTGAATAACATTTTAGAAACAGAGCGCAGGTCCTATGTACAAGCATTCTATTTCAGTACTGAAAACTCACTATTTTACAAAATACATTTCCTCTCTCTTGCAAACATTCCTAACAAGCGTTACCCAAAAAATGACACAAACCAACAGCAATGAGGCTCAGTCTGCTTCCTAATCTGAGGTAACACAGGTGACATGATTGCAAAAGGTTCAAATATTTTTATGTAATCATGCACACACTATTTATTCCTTCTCAAAAATGTTAAACCATTGATTTGCCCCAAAATCGTTTTTTCAATAACATTTTAGAAACAGAACGCAGGTCCTATGTACAAGCATTCCATTTCAATTCTGAAAAATCACTATTTTACAAAATACATTTCCTCTCTCTTGCAAACATTCCTACCAAGCATTACCAAAAAAATGACACAAACCAACAGCAAAGAAGCTCAGTCTGCTTCCTAATCTGAGGTAACACAGGTGACATGATTGTGAAAGGTTCAAATATTTTTATGTAATCATGCACACACTATTTATTCCTTCTCAAAAATGTAAAAGCCATTGATTTGCCCCAAAAACGTTTTTTGAATAACATTTTAGAAACAGAGCGCAGGTCCTATTACAAGCATTCCATTTCAGTTATAAAAACTCACTATTTTACAAAATACATTTCCTCTCTATTGCAAAAATTCCTACCAAGCATTACCCAAAAAATGACACAAACCAACAGCAAAGAAGCTCAGTCTGCTTCCTAATCTGAGGTAACACAGGTGACATGATTGCAAAAGGTTCAAATATTTTTATGTAATCATGCACACACTATTTATTCCTTCTCAAAAATGTAAAAGCCATTGATTTGCCCCAAAATCGTTTTTTCAATAACATTTTAGAAACAGAGCGCAGGTCCTATGTACAAGCATTCCATTTCAATTCTGAAAAATCACTATTTTACAAAATACATTTCCTCTCTCTTGCAAACATTCCTACCAAGCATTACAAAAAAAATGACACAAACCAACAGCAAAGAAGCTCAGCCTGCTTCATAATCTGAGGTAACACAGGTGACATGATTGTGAAAGGTTCAAAGATTTTTATGTAATCATGCACACACTATTTATTCCTTCTCAAAAATGTAAAAGCCATTGATTTGCCCCAAAATCGTTTTTTGAATAACATTTTAGAAACAGAGCGCAGGTCCTATGTACAAGCATTCCATTTCAGTACTGAAAACTCACTATTTTACAAAATACATTTCCTCTCTATTGCAAACATTCCTACCAAGCATTACCAAAAAAGGACACAAACCAACAGCAAAGAAGCTCAGTCTGCTTCCTAATCTGAGGTAACACAGGTGACATGATTGTGAAAGGTTCAAATATTTTTATGTAATCATGCACACACTATTTATTCCTTCTCAAAAATGTAAAAGCCATTAATTTGCCCCAAATTGGCTTTTTGAATAACATTTTAGAAACAGAGCGCAGGTCCTATGTACAAGCATTCCATTTCAGTACTGAAAACTCACTATTTTACAAAATACATTTCCACTCTCTTGCAAACATTCCTAACAAGCGTTACCCAAAAAATGACACAAACCAACAGCAAAGAAGCTCAGTCTGCTTCCTAATCTGAGGTAACACAGGTGACATGATTGCAAAAGGTTCAAATATTTTTATGTAATCATGCACACACTATTTATTCCTTCTCAAAAATGTAAAAGCCATTGATTTGCCCCAAAATCGTTTTTTCAATAACATTTTAGAAACAGAGCGCAGGTCCTATGTACAAGCATTCCATTTCAATTCTGAAAAATCACTATTTTACAAAATACATTTCCTCTCTCTTGCAAAGATTCCTACCAAGCATTACCAAAAAAATGACACATACCAACAGCAAAGAAGCTCAGTCTGCTTCCTAATCTGAGGTAACACAGGTGACATGATTGTGAAAGGTTCAAATATTTTTATGTAATCATGCACACACTATTTTTTCCTTCTCAAAAATGTAAAAGCCATTGATTTGCCCCAAAATCGTTTTTTGAATAACATTTTAGAAACAGAGCGCAGGTCCTATGTACAAGCATTCCATTTCAGTTATGAAAACTCACTATTTTACAAAATACATTTCCTCTCTATTGCAAAAATTCCTACCAAGCATTACCCAAAAAATGACACAAACCAACAGCAAAGAAGCTCAGTCTGCTTCCTAATCTGAGGTAACACAGGTGACATGATTGCAAAAGGTTCAAATATTTTTATGTAGTCATGCACACACTATTTATTCCTTCTCAAAAATGTAAAAGCCATTGATTTGCCCCAAAATCGTTTTTTCAATAACATTTTAGAAACAGAGCGCAGGTCCTATGTACAAGCATTCCATTTCAATTCTGAAAAATCACTATTTTACAAAATACATTTCCTCTCTCTTGCAAACATTCCTACCAAGCATTACCAAAAAAATGACACAAACCAACAGCAAAGAAGCTCAGTCTGCTTCATAATCTGAGGTAACACAGGTGACATGATTGTGAAAGGTTCAAATATTTTTATGTAATCATGCACACACTATTTATTCCTTCTCAAAAATGTAAAAGCCATTGATTTGCCCCAAAATCGTTTTTTGAATAAAATTTTAGAAACAGAGCGCAGGTCCTATGTACAAGCATTCCATTTCAGTACTGAAAACTCACTATTTTACAAAATACATTTCCTCTCTATTGCAAACATTCCTATCAAGCATTACCAAAAAAATGACACTAACCAACAGCAAAGAAGCTCAGTCTGCTTCCTAATCTGAGGTAACACAGGTGACATGATTGTGAAAGGTTCAAATATTTTTAGGTAATCATGCACACACTATTTATTCCTTCTCAAAAATGTAAAAGCCATTGATTTGCCCCAAAATCGTTTTTTGAATAACATTTTAGAAACAGAGCGCAGGTCCTATGTACAAGCCTTCCATTTCAGTACTGAAAACTCACTATTTTACAAAATACATTTCCTCTCTCTTGCAAACATTCCTACCAAGCATTACCAAAAAAAGACACAAACCAACAGCAAAGAAGCTCAGTCTGCTTCCTAATCTAAACTCTCTATCTATATTGAATGAATCATAACTCACCTTTACAAATGCTTTGGGAGATTGAGAACAGTGTCAGATACACACACCAATATTTCTTTAGCAGAGCAAAAGGTATGTACTTCAGGCACTGCAACCATGAATGGCACAGAAAACCTCTAATTCTACACACATATCCCTCATGTTAACCAATTAAAACTCTTCCCTCTCTATTTTCAAACCAACACTCTTCCCCCCTCAGCCCTTTCTGCCTGTTACCATAGCAACTCCCTCCTCACTCACCTCTCAGGGTTAAAAGTTTTTTCTACAATGTTGCAATTGAACTTAGCAAGGATGTTTGACCTTTCAATACACCAGCTTATCAGGTGAAATCTTTCTTTTAATGACTTTTTCTTAACCATTCAAATTACTTCTTTCACAGAACAGAACCATGCACCCTAACTTTCAGTTTTCAACTATCTGAAACCACCAATCATTGCTTGTGATTCAAGAGCACTGAAACTCCACAGTTTTTTTTGCAAACTCCTACTGTTCCAACTGCCATTTCATTCCTACACTTCATCTGACTGCACCAGAACCTCCTCTCACCATGTACTCTGTCTGGATTATTGGACATAGCTACATTCACTGGGCTCAAAGGTATGCAGCTATCAGAAATGTTCACAATCTTGATTTACCAAATGTGCACATAAAATGGATTGGCCAAAGAGGATTGAGATGTCATCAATTGATACCATTGGTGAAAACCTTTTACCATCTGCCACACCCTGACCTCATAATTTTGCACTGTGGTGGAAATGATCTAGGCACTTTGACTGGGATAGGTTTGGAGATGGTTTTAAAGGACATCTTTGGGCAATTGATGACACTTTTTCCACAAACTGCCTTGGTATATTCCAATATATGCCAAAGACAGAAATGGAAGTGGTCCAACCAATTTTGTCCACAATTTGAGAAAGCACGGAAACATGTGAATAAATCTGTTTCTGCTTACATGAGAGACTATGGAATGGGTTCAATATACACCAATAACTTGCATTACAACATGCAAGATATTTACAGAGGAGATGGTGTGCACTTATCAGATGAGGGGAATAGAATATTCCTCCTGAATATAAGACTGTGCATTGGAACCTACTTGTAGGTACCTAAATCAGCCACAGAACCCAAAAGCTCTTTTCAGAGCTACCCTACCTCTGATCACTCAAAATGATTACTTTTCTCTAACTTTTTCCCCTATTTTTCACCAAAGTTACACTGCCCAAAGATAACTTCACTGTTAAAAACTCAGAAGTACCTGTCTGAACTTAAACCTAACAGTGCCCTATCTCTACTGATATATTTATTTTTTTATGCAATTTACAGCAACAAAATGGAAGGAGAACAAAAGAAATTTAATATTTCATTCGAAATTGATCTCGAGAGCAACCCAGAGGAAGAGATTGAAGATTTAGACTTTTTGGATCAGTCTCTTGATCAAGAGTTTCTTAAATATGTGGAAGAAATGGAATCATGGAATCCAAATGAGGACATTCCTGACGAAATAATGTTGGAAGTGTTATTAAATTTTGAAAAATCAGAGCAATTTTTTTTTTTTTAATAATTAAAAATTGTTCCAGACATTATTCTTTTTTATATGTAATTCATGAAATAGTACCAAAATGAATATAATATAATGTGAGACTTATAGTATACTGTGCAACTTTTGTATGTTAATGAAGAGCTGTTTTGCTTGAAATGCATTGGAATTTAGTTAAATGTGAAAAGAAATGCATAATTTAAAGAAAAATGAAAGATAAGGATTGAACAACTCGCTACGCAACAAATGTTTGGAAATGAAAATAAAATTTACAAACAGTGAAAAAACTGCATTATAATTGAATGAAAGGATAAAGGAGTGCAAGGAAGGAGTGGTCCCTGTGTCCACAGGTAACACACAGTAATTTTGCTCATAGTTACTTCCTTTCTCCCACTATATTATCTCCAATGTGTATTTGACATCTCTTTTTCATCTCCTGCCTCCATGTTATTTCTACTTTCCTGACAAACTATGGTATGGATTCCATATACCACAATAACTTCTGTAACAACATGCAAATTATCTACAAAGGAGACAATCTACATTGAATTTAAAACTCTGCATTGGTACCTACATGCTGGTACTTATATCACCCACACAACACAACAACTCTATGCAGAGCTACCCTACCTCTAAGCACTTTAAATTATTATTTTACTGTTTCACTGGGTTTGATTTTCGGTACGCTCCCCGGTGCGCGTACCGGACGCTCCCCACGCGAAAATCGAAAAATAAATAAAAAATGTTTTTGGTCCCGCGGGACCCTTTTATGGCCCCCACATCAAACGTAGGGGTCAGGGGGGGTCTACCCTGCCCCCTTTTGGTCATTTCCCCCTTTGTTTTTGCCACCTCTTGTGTCTCGATCCTACCGAGACACAAGATGGCGGCCGCTCCGGACTGTTTGGAATGTTTACAGACACCCGAGAGCCAATCAGCTTTCCGCGCGCGAACTCGCGTTGCGCGCTGGTACGCTTCCCGGTGCGCGTACCGGGGCGCTCTTACAGATATATATATATTTTTTTAACCTAATTTACTCAAAATCCTCTGGAGCACATATCTTGAGACATAGCTAAGGCACATCGGGCTACCAGTCCCTACAATTTTGCCAAGTTTGGTGAAAATCCATTCAGCCGTTCGAGCTAAAAGTGAGTACAACCGCCCTATGGAAATTAACATGGGGAAAACACATTTTGGGACCCCCCTTTTATCTCGGCCCCTGCTTGACAAATCCCCCTCAAACTTTCAGGAAAGGAGCGGAGCGCAGCAAGGCAAATTTGAGGAAAATTACAGGCAGATCCCTCAATCTGCGCCAAAGTTATTCCCAATAGAATGTTGCGGATTTCCTATGGAAAACAATCCTAACTATAACTACCTACTGGCGACCGCCAGTAGGTAATATATATATATATATATATGTGATCATATGTGTATGTGTCATGTGATCAAGGTCCGAGAGGGACCGAAACGCGTCATGGCGGTGGTGTTGGGCGGAAAATATAAATAAAAATATTTAGCACGACCTTGGGTACGCTTCGTCTCTTGGGAGAAACGATTCCTGTGTGCTGGAGGCGATAACAAGGATATATATATATATATGAAACGAAGAGTCCTGACCGCCACTGGTAGCGGTTTCAACAGGCGCAGACCTCCACTCCAAAACTCGATGTTTTGTCAAATTTCAAACACCAAATGAGCCATCACACTAATTCCAGTGCTAGCAATCCATATTTATTTCAGCAAAAGTGCAAGAGCAAGTGCCCTCCCTGACGCGTTTCGCTCCGCAGGCGGAGCTTGATCACATATATATTATATGTAGATGCTCCCAAAGAGGACACCGCACACAACGTTCGTTTTTCCTTTTTATTTGATAGGCAGCTGCAGGTTAAAAGCTCGTTCCTTCAGCGAAATTCAGCGCCGTAATGAGCCACACATGTTTCGGAAATTCCTTCCTTCTTCGGTTGCCTTACATCGCATGCCATTACATCGCATTTTCAGAAACTACCTTTACAACGCATTCCATTACATGGCATTATACCTTAACAACGCATACCATTACAATGCATACCATTACATTGCATTTAAGGTAAGTGTTGGATAGTATAGGGGTAATAATTACTATTCTAACTCCAGTGAGTGCAACAGTAGGGTAAATGTTGGATAGTGTAGGGGTAAAAATTACTATACTAACTCCAGTGAGTGCCACAGTAGGGTAAGTGTTCAATAGCTTAGGGGTAAAAATTACGATTCTAACTCCAGTGGGTGCAACAGTAGAGTAAGTGTCGGATAGTGTAAGGGTACTATGCGTTGTAATGGTATGCATTGTAATGACTTGCAATGTAATACCTGCGTTGTAGTGACGCGTTGTAATGGCATGCATTGTAGTGACATGTGATGTAATGGCTGCGTTGTAATGACATGTTATGTAAAGGATGTTGCAATGTAATGACTGCTATGTAAAGGTAGTGAGATGTAATGACTGCGTTGTAAAGGTTGTTTCACCGGCATCCAGCATCAAGTGACTGAGCCCCAGGGGATAGGGTCCCTGGGCCATGCAGCCCCCTCATCCCCATGAATCCATCCTGATCTATTGGAGTGCAATCTGTAATGACTGTGATGAGTGGGTTGTTTCTTGACCTCTCCTGGTGAAAGCAGAGCCCATGGTTCTCCCTTTAAATTACTATTAGTACACAAATGGGCAAAGTCACCTGGAATCCTTGTCTATTTGACCCTGGCCTATCCACCTTAGTAGTATGCAAAAGTCTTCCCGCCTTTTGCCAGCATGATGGGCAGCTTACCAAAAGGTCCCTCTGCGCGTTTCCTGCCCATTTTAGTGATGCCTTCTTGATGCTGAAGAAGATGAGGACATTTCCATGAAACAAAGAGCACTTACTTTATATAGTTAAGAGGAAGTACCGTTGTTTGGTGGAGATTTAATTCTTTGTGGTCTCATTGTCTTCTCTAAAGGAAGATTCATGTTATCACATATTTCTGGAAAATGACGCATGAGGAACAATCACTGGATAAATTTCCTCATGTCAATAACTCAGCTGTAGACATTTACCCAATGAGTTAGCACTTACTAATTAACCAGTGGAAGTACTCCAGTTGGGTAGATATGTTTTGCAAAACTGTGGACTCTTGTTGGATAATGGGGCATTTGAGGTTCTGTCTGTCCTGGGCCAGTCACTCGCACAGCTACTGACACACCCACACAGACACTCACACACCCACTCACAGACCCATTCTGCCACCCTCACGTCCACTTACTGACCCACACAGCTACTCACACACCCACCTACACACTTATATAGTGATTCACATACCACAAAACCACTCACACACCTACTCAGAGACCCATACAGCCATTCACACATCCACATTACTACTCACACACCCACTCAGAGACCCATATAGCCACTCACACACCCACAAAACCCCTACACACCCACTTACTGCCCCATACAATGACTCACACACCCAGTCATAGACCAATACAGTCACTCATACACCCACTCGCAGATCCATACAGCTACTCACAGACAAACTCATTCACCTAACAGCCACTCACAAACACGCTCACACACACACACACACAGATACTCAAATACCCACTCACAAACCCATACAGCTACTTGCACACCCTCTCACCAACTCATATGTACACTCACAAACCCACTCACACACCCTCAACCCAGCTCACATATCCACTCAGATACTCACACACCAACTCACAGACCCATACAGCCACTCACACATCCACTCTCTGATCCATACAGCCACTCAAACACCTACTCGCATACCCACAAAACCACTCACAGTTCAATACAGCCTCATACATACCCTCTCATGACCCATAAAGCCACTTACACACCCACTCACCAGCTCAAAACTCCACTCACAAGCCCACTCACATACCCTCAAACCTACTCACATACCCACTCATACACCCATACAGACACTCACACACCAACTCACAGCCCATACAGTCACTCACACATCTACTCTCTGACCCATACAGCCACTCAAACACCTAATCACATACCCACAAAACCACTCACACACCAATACAGCCACTCACATACCCTCTCACAGACCCATACAGCCACACACACACCAACTCATCGACTTATACAGCCCCTCACTCACCCACTCTCAAAGGTTACAGTTAGGAAATACACTTTTTAAAAACCTTCATAATTCACTAAAAAAACAAAGATTATATGTACGTTATTGTTAGGAAATGCAATTAAAACAATTCACTGAAAAAAACAAAGGTTACATTATAGTTAGTCTCAGATTTTACACGCACAAAACCATAGATATCAGTGCTGTTATTTGAGATGTAATCAGTGATGTCATCAGTGATGTCACTGACCATGTCATGAGTGATGTAATATGTGATGTCATAAGCAGTGCATTGTGGGGGTGAAAGTTATAGTTAGCTCAGGTAACTTTAACTGATTAATTTCTAGGGTTTTGTTTGTGTGAAATCTGAGACTAACTATAATGTTCCTGTAACCTTTGTTTTTTCTGTGAATTTCTATGCTTTTTAATGTTATTTCCTAACTATAACATGGCTGTAAGCTTTGTTTTTTTGTGAACAAAATATACATAACTATATTTATATATTTCAACAAAGGAATGAGTGTCACTCTAAAACAGCATTTGAATAATTGTTTCCTTGTTGCACAAATTAACAAACAGGCCAACGCATTTCGACATACTAGTCTTGATCACAGCTGATCTAGACTAGTATGTCAACATGCATTGGCCTGGTTGTTATTTTACATAATGGGGAATAAATGATTAAAACACTGCTTTGTAGCGCCACTCATTCCTTTGTTGAAACACATTTTATCTTTATGGGCTGATGGGAGGAACATGTGCCCCCGATCTTGCTGACTTTGAGGAACATGTGGTACTATGGATACAGTTTATAGATGACATTTGAGGTAATCTGGAATGGCAATGAATTATCAGCCCAACATTTCCTCCATACTCTCCATGATAACCAATACAATTTACACTTCACAAAGAACATACGTAAGACACTAATTGAGTTTCTGGACATAGAGGTGTCTGTCCACGACAATAAAGCAAACACCAAATTGTACCGTAACCCATGGTGGGTTACAGTCCCTTGCCCACCTCCAGTGCACACCCCTCAAACTTGAATGACAGTATCCTGTTTGGGGAACTGTTGCCTGCCAGGAGGAATTGCAACACTGAGGAAGATTTTGATCATGAACAAAGGATAATGATGCTCAGGTTGTGAGAAAGTCATTACACAATCTATTTTCAGGGTTAACTCTGTACCTAGATCTCAACTCCTAGACCCCAACACCAAACAATCAATTCTGGATACTGAAAAAGTTAGGTTCATAACCACCTTCTCGAACCAAGCATTGAATGTGCGTAACATTTTCAATAAACACTGGCTCGTATTACAAACAGATGAAGTACTCAACAAATACCTACACCCCACCCCACAGATTACTTTCAGAAGAAGTCACTCATTGACAGAAACCCTGAGCCACAATACAGTGACCAGCCATACCAACATTGACATCACACCACGCAAGGGAGGATTCTTTTGCTGCATGAAGTGCAAAGCTTGCGGTAACCCTCTAGCTGTTCCTGAATTAAGGTTCCTAATACATCTAGGAAACACATTATCAAGAAGACATACATCTGTGATACTCATTATTGCATGTATTGCCTAATTTGCCCTTGAGGCAAGTTATATCTTGGTAGCAGTATCCATAAAGCCAAGAAGCGTGTTCGGGAACACATGCGGGCAATATGCCATAAAATTAAGACATATCCTGTGGAACGACTTTTCAATAAAGTCCATTTCAAAAGTGAGAACTTACAGAAATGTGTGGTGACTGATTAAATAGAAAAAAACACAGGGGTGACAAAAGAGAACACAGATTGAGAGTTCTTAAATCCAGATATATTATTTATTTAGATACTGTGATGCCACTAGGCTTGAATTCTAGTGATGAGATGGCAGTACATTTGGGTTAATTCTGCTGTTCATATTTGTATTGTGTTTTCCAGTGGCCACTTAGGCCATGTGCTGTCATTAAGAATTTATTTGCAGCTGGCTGTGTTACTAGTAGGTTATTTATCTTAACTATTTGTGTACAGTTACTACTGAGCTGATTTTTAACCTTCACTTTATTTTTTATTTTTACCTAGGTACCCTCCCTAACTGAGCATAGCCAAATGTGCACTTTGTGTCTTCACTTCTTTAGAAGCACCTTTAGCAGACCACTGCCTGAGATCGAAAGACACATTTAGCCCACTTGACTAAGGCATTCTTCATAGCTGCATTATTCTAGATGCACCCTGGTGTAGTTTCTGTACCTTTGCTAACCCTTCATTTATGTGGATATCATTATGGAGTATATTACATCAACTGCCACCCCAGTGGAGTATTACAGCTCTACATACAGTGCTGGTATTTACTGGTCCTTCATGTCCCACATGGGCTGGTACAACAGTCTCTAGAAATGTGCCTTATTTGCATATTAAACATATTATCGGCTTCTGTGGGGGGATGGTGGGTGGTCACTCTGACTTTACCCTCATGGGCTGTATGTATGATTCCTCCAGGGTTTTTTGGGCTGGGTGTCTTTGTATGTTTATACACCCCGGATGACATGCCTATTGTGCCTGTCAGGACAGTACTGCTAGGATGGTAATTGTACATGATTGCTTGGTGCCATTTTAACTCTATCGCTGTGCTATTAACAGTGTTGTGTTATGTGATCTGCAACCTTGTGTCCCCAATACCTTTCCAAAATTCTTCTGTTTGACATCACTGTGTCAGTAAAGGTGTTATGCAAGGTGATCTATAACCTTGCGCTCCCACTTATGAGCTGGCACATTGATTTCCATGGGACTTCAAGGCGTGTTGGTATTGTGACTTTGGAACCTTCAACAACGCTGGGAACAACACCGTTGTTGACAATCACACCACTGTGTATGGTATATGCCTCTTTTGCACATTTCATTATGGTGGCTTTCCTTATATTGCATTTATGGGTCCTATGTCTGTTCGTTCCATTCAGTACGGAACTATTGCTCGCCAGCTATACTCTGCATCCGTGACCAAAGCGTTATGCCTAAATGCGGTGGAGAAGCTTGTGAATTAAATAGATTTATCACCCGCAGAATGTGTCTGATTATTCCTGTAATTCTGGTTACTGAATATGTATATGTATGTATGTATGTATGTATGTATATATATATATATATATATATATATATATATATATATATATATACATATATATATATATATATATATATATATATATATATATATATATATGTATATATATATATATCCATTCAAACATCTCCTCCGTTCCGGATTCGAAATGACAGGACACAGCGAGGCTTCGTTTTATAGTTTTAATATCAGGCTAGCATGACCGGTTTCGGCGAGATGCCTTTTTCAAATGCTTTTAGTCCCATCATCATGTCTCCCACTTTTTAAATCTCCGTGATAGGCTCCTCCTTACCCAGTTGTGGTTGGCTCCCCTACACCTCATGCTTTCACTCGCGAATAACAAGGGACTACCAGTCCCATAATGCCGCAAAGTGATGCCTCAGTGCAGTGTAATTGGGAAACTTGATACAAATTAACATTAAAAAATCTTCGTGCCCCATACTTTCATCCACCGACCTCTGTGATAGAAACAGTTCTTAGAGGCACAATTCAAGTGACGGCGTCTCTGACCGTGATGAAGGTTCGTTGTTGGCAGTCATTCAGTGACTCTTCAGAGGGTGTGGTGGAGGGCCAGGAAAATAATGCGCTACTATGGCTACCATCAGAGAAATTCCCATGTTTCTGTGGCCGCTTTTTGGAAAGGGTCCTGCATGCGCGCCATAGGGAACGCGGTAACATCCATTCAAACATCTCCTCCGTTCCGGATTCGAAATGACAGGACGCAGCGAGGCTTTGTTTTATAGTTTTAATATCAGGGTAGCATGACCGGTTTCGGCGAGATGCCTTTTTCAAATGCTTTTAGTCCTATCATCATGTCTCCCACTTTTTAAATCTCTGTGATAGGCTCCTCCTTACCCAGTGGTGGTTGGCTCCCCTACACCTCATGCTTTCACTCGCGAAAAACAAGGTACTACCAGTCCCATAATGCCGCAAAGTGATGCCTCAGTGCAGTGTAATTGGAAAACTTGATGCAAATTAAAATTAAAAAATCTTCGTGCCCCATACTTTCATCCACCGACCTCTGTGATAGAAACAGTTCTTAGAGGCGCAATTCAAGTGACGGCGTCTCTGACCGTGATGAAGGTTCATTGTTGGCAGTCAGTCAGTGACTCTTCAGAGGGTGTGGTGGAGGGCAAGGAAAATAATCCGCTGCTATGGCTACCATCAGAGAAATTCCCAAGTTTCCGTGGCCGCTTTTTGGAAAGGGTCCTGTATGCGCGCCATAGGGAACGCGGTAACATCCATTCAAACATCTCCTCCGTTCCGGATTCGAAATGACAGGACACAGCGAGGCTTCGTTTTATAGTTTTAATATCAGGCTAGCATGATCGGTTTCGGCGAGATGCCTTTTTCAAATTGCTTCACTGGTTTTCGACTTAATGTGGCTGTGGGCCTGCTAATCAGACCCACAGCCTGCTTTTCTCTCTCTAAATTCACAGACATGTACTATAGGTACATAACCAATTTGGTACTGGACACCTTGTCAGCCCCTATACAGTGCACTATAGGTGCCATGGGCATAGGTGCATCCAAGGCCTACCAGGGGCTGCAGCATATCTTTTGCCACCCCTGACTGGTACTTAAATCGACACAACTGGCTGTTCACACAGCTGGGGCAAGGTGGTGTAATCACCCCTTGCTTAGATATAGTATACCTATGTCTAAAACCTATATCTGGACACATATATACCTATAAGTCACTCCTATGGCAGGCCTTAACAATCCTGGAGGCAGAGTGCTTGGTTTTATGTGAGATGGTGCTCTAGCATGAGCTGAGCCTGTCTGCAGCTTTCGGAACCATTTCCTTATAGCTGTTCTAGTGATACTGCCATACCATATACTCTTAAGTGCATTATAATCCTCGCGGTTAATGCTAACTTTGGTTTGGCTTTATCAAAACATGTCGTGTTTGGTGTCATACATTTTGGAATACTACCCCCTCGCCAATTCTGGCGACGGGGGTAGCATTCCACCCTTCTAGAGGGAGAAGACATGTTACTTACTGCAAATGCGGTTAATCCTAACCAGAGCCCCAGCATCACAAAATGGATGCTGCTGCCACAGACACTAGTCTGGCCTCCTGCTGCTGACCGAAACTCGACAGAGGAGGCTTGATCAAAGGATCTCCGGTCACAGGGAGGTGTTACACCACCCCAGACAGGAGATAGTGGATTGTAGCAGGGAGGGTTGAATGAAACTAGACACTGCCTGGGGCACACAAGGTGTCACTGGGCAGATTCCAGTCAAACCGGTTCTGGGGCACTACAGCCCCAGTCTTGGCGGCAAACTGGACAAAGGAAAGGGGTGTAACCACCCCCTTCCTGGGTCCCACCCATAGGAGGGACCTAGCAGGTAATCCAGCCCTCAGATTTGGAATATAGGTGGGAGCAGTGCCAATGCACATCAGATTATCCTGACTGAAACTTATGAAACGAAACTCTGGACCCTTCGACATCCCACTCGATGTGGAAGACTGAAGAATCTCCCTTGTGGTCAAGGAGTGACCACCCTGTGCAAACAGGCACCGTCCAGCACCTTGATGTTTGCTTTGTTGCAGTTCCAGCCGGAACTCGAGCAACAGAGATCAACAAGACCCAGCGTGCCTGCCTTCTAACAGCCCGATCCACAGTCCCTGCAGAGCTGAGACCCGTGGAGGCCACCTGAAGCGTGGGAGTGGCCATCTTGGAGAAACAACGAAGCACTGACCGTGCAGCATCCAAGGCCCCCTTGAAGCTATGCATTGGAGTCTAAGAATTTCCAGTCCCAAGCAGCTTGTGCACCGAAGCTCACCCCTCCACACTCGACGAGTGCTGCGTGGGGCCCTTTTGCATCTTTCTGCTCGATGCATTGGTCCGGTCGCTTGCCTGTTGGCTAGTGGCCCCAGTGCCAACAAAACCTTGAATTTACACAGCCAGTCTGATTGCTCCAGATTGGCACTCGCTCCCCTGAAAAGGAGCACCCGCTCAGACCTTGCTGGTCCGAGTGTTAAGCCTTCTTCGAATCCTGCATGGGTTGCCTTTGCCAAGGCTTGTTGACTCCGATCCGGAAGTTGACACCGCCAACAGCGAGAGCCTTTGTGGGACAGCTCGTGATCCACTCCAGGACATCCTCGGTGCCCCAGAGTTCACGTGGCCATGGAGACAAGGCACCCGACAACAACCTGATTGCGCCCGACATCGCCTGGTTCCTTCCTGGTTCCTTCCTGGTCACTGGCTAGTGACCAAGACTCTGTCCCCAGTGCTTTCAGGTACCCATCAACTTCGATCCACCCTGGATCGCACCGGACACTTCTCTTCTGGACGCCTGCAGCATCTTCATCCTCAGGCACCATCGAACTGCGTGACGAAACCCGACACACTTTGGCACCTATGCACCCGCTTCCTGTGGGTGAGGTAACTTACTAGCGCCGGTGTTCCCACACTGGTACACAACTCTAGTGCCTAAGTCTAAAGTTTGGTAGTCCTAGTCCAGTTGGAAGACTCCTTTTGCAATAACTTTGTAACTTTTACGCACCATTGACTTTACATTGGTGCAAGCCGTGCTTCCCGCACTGCACCCGAATCCCGCGGGCTACTCCCGTCCTAACTGCTGTTAGTCCAGTGTAGTCCCAGCGATTCCCAAGGCCCTAGGCCTTACCCCCCATCGATTAGTGATTGTTATACCACTTTTTTGATATATGGTTTGAGTGGCCACCGGCCTCATCCAAAAACGTGCAACTTGTCTATGTTATACTGTGCTTTTATTTAAACGCTTGTGCTTCATTGCTCATAAAGT
The DNA here is from genome assembly GCF_964261635.1 of Lissotriton helveticus. Lineage (NCBI taxonomy): Eukaryota > Metazoa > Chordata > Amphibia > Caudata > Salamandridae > Lissotriton > Lissotriton helveticus. The sequence continues at coordinate 413,150,690 of NC_136061.1, read as the reverse complement.
AGTGGGGATTATTCTAAGAATAAATACATATATTTTGATAATATATAACTTGTGTGGTGTCCTTTCATTTGATATTACAGGATTGTATATGGTAAAACAGCTGGCTTCACATGTCCATGCTACCCCTTAGCTTGTCTATAAGGTTGACTTACAACCACCACCATAAGGGATTGTTTGGACTGATACAGGGTGCCCACATAACTGTGGACATCATATACCAGGCCAACTTCTCACATTGGTGAGCAGCGGTACGGATTTGAGCTTGCTGTTGTTTTACCTTTGCAATCTTTGTATCAAATTGAAAGATCACATTAAGTACCATAGGTACATATAAATAAAAGCTTAGCATATTTGAGTTCTACTGAACTAAGTGGTTGTAGGTAGAAGGGCTTAGCACACCCTGACTACAACTCACTAGTAAGGGACAGTAGGAAAACACTTAGTGTAGGTAGGTGCATCACTTACACCACACTAGAGTCATGTCTGGCACAGGTGAACCTTCAGGCTCTCTACCTGTGAGGGTTGACCCTCCACAGGCAACCTCCAGCTATGGCAAATTCAGCTACAAAGACTTGAGTGCCTTGTGCACTGCAAGGAAGCTGAGAAAGGGTCACAACCCTACTATTCCTATCATGATAGCCATCCTGGAAAAAGATGACTTAGAGAGAGCTAAGGTAGTTCCCTCAGGATCAGGAGAAAGAGTAGATCCCCCAGAGACTGAGAACACCTCCCCAGAAGTAGAAAATGTGGAGGCAGACCCAGAATCAAATGGTGAAGATTCAGATTTGGATCAAGGGGATAACCAGGTCCCAGTGGCAAGGCTTAGCCAGGCCAACTTGGATCTACATGGAAATGGAGAGGGCCAGCACCTCCCCAGAGTACATAACAGGATTCTCCCAGGCAATAGGAGAGAGAGAAGCCCTTCCAGGGATTCTCACATTTCTAGTGCCTCAAGGGAATCACAGAGAGGAATGACTTCCCCTCAAAGAAGAGAGCATTAGGCCAGGATGAGAGCAGTTATTCTCCAAATAGAGAGAGAGGAATTAGCCCTGGCCCAAGCTAGACTTGCTCTTGCAAGAGAGCAGAGATTGAGTGGGGAGACTCCCACTGGTGGCAGCATTATCCCAAGAGATAAGGACAGGTCCTATGACAATAGAAACCTGAGTAAGATTGTGCCCCCCTACGAAAATGGGGATGATATCCACAAATGGATAACTGCTCTTGAGAGGGCCTGCATGGTACAGCAGGTCCCTGAGGATCAGTGGGCAGCAATCTTGTGGCTCTCCTTTTCTGAGAAAGGGAGAAATAAGCTCCTCACAGTTAGACCTGAGGATGCTAAAAACGACTCTGTCTTGAAGAGTGCTCTTATTGATTGGTTTGGCCTAACCACTGAGCAATACAGGTTGTTGTTCAGAGACACCCAATAAGCACAGACTCAAGACTGGACTGATTTCGTTGATTGTGCCACTAAGGCTCTGGAGGGTTGGTTGCAGGGAAGTAAAGTGTCAGACTATACAGGATTGTACAATCTTATAATGAGAGAGCAGATCCTTAATAACTGTCAAAACCAGCTATTGCATCAACACCTTGTAGACTCTGATCTGACCACTCCCCAAGAATTGGGAAAGAAGGCAGACAAATGGGTCAGAACAAGGGTTAAGCAGAAACCCCAGAACCAAGGAGGTGATCAGAAGAAAGCAGATCAGAAGGGTGGTAATCAGAAAGATAAAGACCAGAAGTCTTCTCTAGGCCCCCAAACTAATAATAAGGAGGGTGGTTCCCAAAATGGAAAAAAGAAGAATGATCGCCCAAAGGAACCTTGGTGCAATACTTGTAAGTCTACTTCTCACTGGGGAAGTGAATGCACTAAAAGGAACCCAGTGGCTACTACTGCAGTCCCTAAGACACCTGCACCCCCTAGTACAGTTAGCAGTAGTAGTACACAACCCAAGGGGATAATAGGGTTAACCCTGGGATCTGAGGGGGAGACTGGCTTAGTCAGGATCCCTACTCAGGCAGTTCTGATCTGTGAGGGGGACATAGCTATGTCCTCTACTGTGAGTCCTAGTAACCTGGGCAAGTACAGGCAGACGCCTTTAATCAATGACAAAATGGCTCAGGCCTACAGGGAGACTTGTGCCAGTGTCACCATGGTGACACCTAACTTTGTGGACCCTGAACAGATGATACTAGGTGAGAATTACCTAGTGACCAATGCTAGCAACACCACTACTACACATAGTGTGGCTGTTGTTAATTTCTCCTGGGGAGGGGTAACTGGCCTCAAAAGGGTTGTTGTTAGTGCACACCTCCCAGTTGACTGTTTGTTGGGCAATGATCTGGAGGAATCATTATGGTCATAAGTGGAGTACAGGACTCATGCAGAAATGCTAGGGATTTCAGCCCATGTCCTTGCTGTAACCAGGTCCCAGGCCAAGAAGTCCCTACCTGAACCTGTGGTGGATCTTGAAACTATAGACCAACCACAACCCAAGAGAAGGAGCAAAAGGGTCAAGGCAGTGCCTTCCCACTTGCCCCAGGTTGAGGATCAGACCTCACAGGAGGGTGATTCTGTGATCCAAGAGGAGACTGTCTCTGAAGAGCTTGAACCTGATCAGGTTGAGTTTCTGGGGACAGGGGGACCCTCAAGGGCAGACCTGGGGCAGGCTCAGTTGACTTGCCCTTCACTTGAACCCCTCAGACAGCAAGCTGCTGCTGAGGCTGCAGGGAATGCTCAAGGTACCCATAAAGTATATTGGGATGATGGGCTCCTTGATTCAGAGGCTAGAGACCCCAAGCCTGGTACAACCAGGAGGTTGGTCATACCTTTGCAATTTAGGGGCTTCCTTCTAACCTTGTCCATGACATTCCCCTTGCAGGACACTTAGGCCAGAATAAGACTTGGGACAGGCTTGTCCCTCACTTTCACTGGCCTCATATGTCAGAAGATGCCAAGGAGTTTTGTCGCTCCTGTGTCACCTGCCAAGCCAGTGGCAAATCAGGTGGCACCACAAAGGCCCCCCTTATACCACTACCTGTGGTGGGGGTGCCCTTTGAGAGAGTTGGGATTGACATTGCTGGACCAATGGATCCCCAAACAGCATCTGGGCACAGATTTATCCTGGTGGTAGTGGATCATGCCACCAGGTACCCAGAGGCAATTCCCCTGAGGACCACAACAGCTCCTGTTGTGGCAAGGGCCCTACTTGGAGTTTTCTCCAGAGTGGGCTTTCCAAAGGAGGTACTTTCAGACAGAGGTACTAACTTCATGTCTGGATACTTAAAGGCAATGTGGAAGGAGTGTGGAGTGAACTATAAGTTCACCACACCCTATAACCCACAGTGCAATGGGCTTGTTGAGAGATTCAACAAGACCCTAAAGGGAATGATAAAAGGATTACCTGAAAAGCTCAGGCGTAGATGGGATATCCTTTTACCCTGCTTACTCTTTGCTTACAGAGAGGTCCCACAGAAGGGGGGCTGGCTACAGCCCTTTTGAACTTTTGTTTGGCCACCCTGTGAGGGGTCCATTGTGTCTTGTGAGGGAAGGATGGGAGTTACCTCTCAAAAAGCCCAAACTTGATATTGTGGACTATGTACTTGGTCTCCGCTCCAGGATGGCTGAATACATGGAGAAAGCATCCAAAAACCTGGAGGCCAGCCAAGAATTACAGAAAGCTTGGCATGACCAAAAGGCTGTTCTGATTGAGTACCAGCCAGGACAGAAGGTGTGGGTGTTGGAGCCAGTGGCCCCAGCAGCACTCCAGGACAAATGGTCTGGACCCTACACCATAATGGAAAAGAAGGGGGAAGTCACCTACATGGTGGACTTTGAGACCCCTAGGAACCCCCACAGGGTGATCCATGTGAACAGAATGAAAGCATTTGTTGACAGGGAAAGCATGGGCTTGCTTATGGCTACAGATGGGGATCAGGAGGAAGAGAGTGGCCCTCTCCCAGACCTGCTTTCCCAAAACCCTGATGATGGCTCAGTTGATGGAGTAGCCTTGGCAGGCAGCCTCACTGACCAGCAACAGATGGACTGCAGACAAGTTTTGCAAGCCCATAGACACATGTTTTCACTCACACCCAGTCAGACTACCTGGTGCACCCATGTGGTGGACACTGGTGATAGTCTACCTGTGAAGAACACAATTTACAGGCAACCTGACCATGTCAGATATTGTATCAAGGCTGAGGTGCAGAAGATGTTAGAACTTGGAGTGATTGAGCCATCAGAGAGCCCCTGGGCCAGCCCAGTAGTCCTTGTACCAAAACCTCATACCCAAGATGGAAAGAGAAAAATGAGATTCTGTGTGGACTATAGAGGTCTCAATGCTGTCACTAGGACAGATGCTCATCCCATTCCAAGGGCAGATGAGCTCATTGACAAATTGGCTTCTGCCAAGTTTCTGAGCACATTTGATCTGACAGCTGGCTATTGGCAAATCAGGTTAGCTGAAGAGTCAAAGGCCAAGACAGCATTCTCTACCCCCAGTGGGCATTATCAGTTTGTGGTGATGCCCTCTGGTTTGAAGAATGCACCTGCCACCTTCCAAAGGTTGGTGAATCAAGTCCTTTCTGGGTTGGATGACTTTTGTGCAGCATATCTAGATGATATTGCTGTCTTTAGCTCTACCTGGGAGGATCACCTGATCCACCTGAAGAAGGTTCTGGAGGCCCTGCAAAAGGCAGGCCTGACTATCAAGGCTACCAAGTGCCAGATAGGGCAGAGCAAGATTGTGTACTTGGGCCACCTAGTAGGTGGGGGTCAAGTTCAACCATTGGAGAGCAAGATCCAGGCCATACAGGACTGGGCTCCTCCAACTACCCAGACACAAGTCAGAGCCTTCTTGAGCCTGACTGGGTGTTACAGAAAATTTGTAAAGAATTATGGGTCCATTGTGACACCATTAAATGACTTGACATCCAAGAAGATGCCCAAAAAGGTTCAGTGGACAGTTAGCTGTCAAAGGGCATTTGATGACCTGAAGAAGGCCATGTGCTCTGCACCAATCCTTAAGAGTCCTGACTACTCCAAACAGTTCCCTTGTTCAAACAGATGCTTCTGAGTTGGGGGTGGGAGCTGTGCTTTCACAACTTAATATAGATGGTCAATACCAGCCCATTGCTTTCATTAGCAGAAGGCTGACCCCCAGAGAGAAACGTTGGTCAGCCATTGAGAGGGAGGCCTTTGCTGTGGTTTGGGCCCTGAAGAAGCTGAGGCCATACTTGTTTGGTGCTCACTTCCTAATTCAGACAGACCATAAGCACCTCTTGTGGCTTAATCAGATGAAGGGTGAAAATCACAAACTACTCAGGTGGTCCATTTCCCTACAGGGGATGGACTTTACAGTGGAGCATCGCCCAGGGACTGACTATGGTAATGCAGATGGTCTCTCCAGGTACTTCCACTTAGAACATGAAGACTTATCTGGTCAAGGTTAAGTTTAATGTTCCTGCGTTTGGGGGGGGGGGGGTTGTGTAGGAGAGTAGGGTCTGCTATCCTATGGTCACCCCAATTTTTGCTTTTTGCTTCACTGGTTTTCGACTTAATGTGGCTGTGGGCCTGCTAATCAGACCCAGAGCCTGCTGTTCTCTCTAAATTCACAGACATGTACTATAGGTACATAACCAATTTGGTACTGGACACCTTGTCAGCCCCTATACAGTGCACTATAGGTGCCATGGGCATAGGTGCATCCAAGGCCTAACAGGGGCTGCAGCATATCTTTTGCCACCCCTGGCTGGTACTTAAATCGACACAACTGGCTGTTCACACAGCTGGGGCAAGGTGGTGTAATCACCCCTTGCTTAGATATAGTATACCTATGTCTAAAACCTATATCTGGACACATATATACCTATAAGTCACTCCTATGGCAGGCCTTAACAATCCTGGAGGCAGAGTGCTTGGTTTTATGTGAGATGGTGCTCTAGCATGAGCTGAGCCTGTCTGCAGCTTTCGGAACCATTTCCTTATAGCTGTTCTAGTGATACTGCCATACCATATACTCTTAAGTGCATTATAATCCTCGCGGTTAATGCTAACTTTGGTTTGGCTTTATCAAAACATGTCGTGTTTGGTGTCATACATTTTGGAATACTACCCCCTCGCCAATTCTGGCGACGGGGGTAGCATTCCACCCTTCTAGAGGGAGAAGACATGTTACTTACTGCAAATGCGGTTAATCCTAACCAGAGCCCCAGCATCACAAAATGGATGCTGCTGCCACAGACACTAGTCTGGCCTCCTGCTGCTGACCGAAACTCGACAGAGGAGGCTTGATCAAAGGATCTCCGGTCACAGGGAGGTGTTACACCACCCCAGACAGGAGATAGTGGATTGTAGCAGGGAGGGTTGAATGAAACTAGACACTGCCTGGGGCACACAAGGTGTCACTGGGCAGATTCCAGTCAAACCGGTTCTGGGGCACTACAGCCCCAGTCTTGGCGGCAAACTGGACAAAGGAAAGGGGTGTAACCACCCCCTTCCTGGGTCCCACCCATAGGAGGGACCTAGCAGGTAATCCAGCCCTCAGATTTGGAATATAGGTGGGAGCAGTGCCAATGCACATCAGATTATCCTGACTGAAACTTATGAAACGAAACTCTGGACCCTTCGACATCCCACTCGACGTGGAAGACTGAAGAATCTCCCTTGTGGTCAAGGAATGACCACCCTGTGCAAACAGGCACCATCCAGCACCTCGACATTTGCTTTGTTGCAGTTCCCGCCGGAACTCGAGTGACAGAGATCAACAAGACCCAGCGTGCCTGCCTTCTAACAGCCCGATTCACAGTCCCTGCAGAGCTGAGACCCGTGGAGGTGACCTGAAGCGTGGGAGCGGCCATCTTGGAGAAACAACAAAGCGCTGACCGTGCAGCATCCGAGGCCCCCTCGAAGCTGTGCATTGGAGTCTGAGAAGCTCCAGCCCCGAGCAGCTTGTGCACTGAAGCTCACCCCTCCACACTTGACGAGTGCTGCGTGGGGCCCTTTTGCATCTTTCTGCTTGACGGGTTGGTCCGGTTGCTTGCCTGTTGGCTAGTGACCCCAGTACTGACGAAACCTTGAATTTAAACAGCCAGTCTGGTTGCTCCAGATTGGCACTCGCTCCCCTGAAAAGGAGCACCCGCTCAGACATTGCTGGTCCGAGTGTTAAGCCTTCTTTGAATCCTGCGTGGGTTGCCTTTGCCAAGGCTTGTTGACTCAGATCCGGAAGACGACACCGCCAACAGCGAGAACCTTTGTGGGAAAGCTCGTGATCCACTGCAGGACATCCTCGGTGCCCCAGAGTCCACGTGGCAGCGGAGACAAGGCACCCGACAACAACCTGATTGCTCCCGACATCGCCTGGTTCCTTCCTGGTCACTGGCTAGTGACCCAGACTCTGTCCCCTCTGCTTTCAGGTACCCATCAACTTCGATCCACCCTTGGATCGCACCGGACACTTCTCTTCTGGACGCCTGCAGCATCTTCATCCTCAGGCACCATCGAACTGCGTGACGAAACCCGACACACTTTGGCACCTATGCACCCGCTTCCTGTGGGTGAGGTAACTTACTAGCGCCGGTGTTCCAACACTGGTACACACCTCTAGTGCCTAAGTCTAAAGTTTGGTAGTCCTAGTCCAGTCGGAAGACTCCTTTTGCAATAACTTTGTAACTTTTACGCACCATTGACTTTACATTGGTGCAAGCCGTGCTTCCCGCACTGCACCCGAATCCCGCGGGCTACTCCCGTCCTAACTGCTGTTAGTCCAGTGTAGTCCCAGCGATTCCCAAGGCCCTAGGCCTTACCCCCCATCGATTAGTGATTGTTATACCACTTTTTTGATATATGGTTTGAGTGGCCACCGGCCTCATCCAAAAACGTGCAACTTGTCTATGTTATACTGTGCTTTTATTTAAACGCTTGTGCTTCATTGCTCATAAAGAGTAGTGGGGATTATTCTAAGAATAAATACATATATTTTGATAATATATAACTTGTGTGGTGTCCTTTCATTTGATATTACAGGATTGTATATGGTAAAACAGCTGGCTTCACATGTCCTTTGCAGTTAAGCCTTTAAGGCTGCTTAGTCCATGCTACCCCTAGGATAGCTTGTCTATAAGGTTGACTTACAACCACCACCATAAGGGATTGTTTGGACTGATACAGGGTGCCCACAGAACTGTGGACATCATATACCAGGCCAACTTCTCACACAAATGCTTTTAATCCCATCATCATGTCTCCCACTTTTTAAATCTCCGTGATAGGTTCCTCCTTACCCAGTGGTGGTTGGCTCCCCTACACCTCATGCTTTCACTCGCGAATAACAAGGGACTACCAGTCCCATAATGCCGCAAAGTGATGCCTCAGTGCAGTGTAATTGGGAAACTTGATGCAAATTAAAATTAAAAAATCTTCGTGCCCCATACTTTCATCCACCGACCTCTGTGATAGAAACAGTTCTTAGAGGCGCAATTCAAGTGACGGCGTCTCTGACAATGAGGAAGGTTCGTTGTTGGCAGTCATTCAGTGACTCTTCAGAGGGTGCGGTGGAGGGCCAGGAAAATAATCCGCTACTACGGCTACCATCAGAGAAATTCCCATGTTTCCGTGGCCGCTTTTTTTAAAAGGGTCCTGCATGCGCGCCATAGGGAACGCGGTAACATCCATTCAAACATCTCCTCCGTTCCGGATTCGAAATGACAGGACACAGCGAGGCTTTGTTTTATAGCTTTAATATAACTTTTAAAATCTCCATTATAGGCTCCTCCTTACCCAGTGGTGGTTGGCTCCCCTACACCTCATGCTTTCACTCGCGAATAACAAGGGACTACCAGTCCCATAATGCCGCAAAGTGATGCCTCAGTTCAGTGTAATTGGGAAACTTGATGCAAATTAAAATTAAAAAATCTTCGTGCCACATACTTTCATCGACCGACCTCTGTGATAGAAACAGTTCACAGACTCCGTGAAATACTGGCACAAAGGATTTAATGATCCAACATTCAGCGCCGAGACACCCCTGGGTATTTGAGGCGCTATAAAAATTTCGAAAAAAAAATAAATATATATAAATAAAGGCTAGACGCGTTTAGACGGCGTACCGCCTTGGTCACTACGTTATATATATATATATTCCTTTGAATCTTCTAGCCCTTTGGTTCCCTTTTGGCAGAAGTCACAGCACAGCAGCAGTTAAGTTTTCAAAAGTTCCTTTTTATTTTTTACACACCATGTGCAAAATAACGTGCAAATAGGATGGCCTACGCGTTTCGGCTACTGCTAGCCTTCCACTGGACCATAGAGTCCCTGATGTCTAGACCTTCTTTTAAATGCTTAGTGAGCGTGCCCTTTTCCCTTTCTACTGCTCCTCTAGACAAATATATATATATCACGTCACCAGCCTCCAAGTACTGTAGCCCCCGACCCTGCAGGGCAGCCTCAAAACAATGGGCACAGAGCAGCCCATCCTTTAACACTCCATCAAAGAAACGCACTGAGGCCCAAGACGGAGTAAGCACATTTATTCACGGGCATGACTGCGTAACAGCATCTCCTTTTCCTTACACGCTTTGGCGATATCTTTAACTTTGTTCACAGGTGGAGACCAAAAATGCACAGTGCTTACGTGCGCGCCTTTTAACTGAAAAGTCATTTTTAATACAAACCCCATGATGCATTGCAATGATCGTTGTAATATATGGCATGGAACCTTGATAGACTCTCATTTTTGTTAAATGCTTTAAAGTTCCTATATGGTGCAAGCATCAAATGTTCTGGTGGGATTATTCACTCACGCTGTCAAGTGTATGTTTCTCTCGCAGAGTGCCACATATCCTTATTGCTTTGCAATAATTTCCATCCTCCGGCACAATCAAAGTGAGAAATAATAACACTCTGAATCCCTTCCTCAAATGCTGCCCTTTTGATGTAGTAGCATTTCCTTGACTTGGCTTGCAGCGATGAGTGTGTCATGCTCCCAATTAGAAATCACATCACCAGCCTCCGGTGGAGAAGCTTGTGAATTAAATAGATTTATCACCCGCAGAATGTGTCTGATTATTTGTATACTTCTGGTTACTGAATATGTATATGTATGTATGTATGTATGTGTGTGTGTGTGTGTGTGTGTGTGTGTGTGTGTGTGTATTTATATATATGTATATATATATATATATATATATATTACCTACTGGCGGTCATCAGTAGGTAGTTATAGTTAGGACCTTGTTTACATAGGAAACTCATTTTGTGCGCCAGTGGACGAATCTTCGCGAAATCCTCAAAACTTATGGCCTGCCATTGTCAGCTACTATCCTAAAAGTTTCGGGGTGATTTGGAGAGCGGGGGCCGAGAAAAAAAGGGGGGTCTCAAAACATGTTTTCTCCATGGTAATTCCCTTAGGAAACTTTAGACACGGCTACAGCCCGAACTGCTGAACGGAATTTCACCAAATTTAGCATAAAGGTAGCCCTTGCCTCAGAAAGAACTCTTTTTCTTAAATGGTGTAAATCCGTTGAGTAGTTGCTGAGAAAATCAAAAATAAAAATATCGATATATAGAGGCGCGGTGGATCCGCGCAAACTGCTGATCACGAGCTGCATTCTAATAGGCTGTCAACACTCCAAACCAGGAAGTGTTGGCAGCCATCTTGTGCCTCGGTAACCGAGGCACAAGAAAACAGAAAAACAAAGGCATAAAAGAAGAAAAGGTGACAGGGTTGAAACACCTTGTTCACTTTGGCCTGCTCATTGGGTCCCAAAAGCATTTTAAAAAAAAAAATAGCGGAATGCTTGCTGGGTGCATGGATCAAAAAATTTTTTTTTTAAAAAGCAAGGACTTTCTCGCTTTGTTATTTTTAACCCCTGGGTGGGCTAGTCCCGATGGCATGGAAAAATGTAATAGCGGGGGCCCAGGGAGGCCCCCGCAGCCCCGGGGACCACCAGCCCCCGGGGCTTTGTATTTTTTATCTCCCAAGGCCCAGCTTCCGCCACCCCTGGGGCTTTTTCAAAAATATTAGCTGGGGGCACACAGCCCCCTCGCTGCCCCGAAGACCGCCCCTGGTGCTCTTATTTTAAAAATTTTACCTGTGTAGTCTCAAGCCCCACCACAGACTCCGGGGACCGCCACCTCCCCGGGGCACAAGAATTCAAATTTGGGGGTCCGTACCGGCCCCCCGGCCCTGGGGACCACCACCTCCCCGGGGCTTTGAAATTGTTGGGAGGGGAGCCATGCGGCCCCCCTCCTGGAGCCTTTGATTGCCCTGGGAACCTCCACCCCCCAGGGCCAGCTCCTGCAGTGTCCCGGGGTGCCCAACCCCTGGACACTCCTGTTTGCTGTGGTAGGGCCGGAGCACGTCTCCCTCCCTACCGTAGCAAACTCTGGTTTGGATTTTGGAAGAGAGAGCAGGAAAACATGTTCTCTCTTCCACAATCCAAAGCAGAATTGCTTTTCCACATGGGGAGCTGCATGTTAGCAGCTCCCCATGTGGAAAAGCAATGCCGGCTCTCGAAGGATGGAGGGAGCCAGCGGGACCGTGGGGGCATTGGGGCTCCAACCACGGTCCCCATCGACGTGGTTGGGCCCCGGGGAATGGGGTCCCCTGGGCAAATAGAAATTAGTGGTAGGAGCCGGGTTTTTTAATGAAAAATTTGGCGTTGCGACCCTAGAGCGATGCTTAGTGTGGCCCTCTGGTGTGAACGCGCTGGGTGCATGACTCCCAGCACGGCCCCCTGGTGTGAACGTGCTGGCTGCGCGACTCTCAGCGCGGCCCCCTGGTGTGAACGCGCTGGGTGCACAGATCCTAGCCACGCTGTGTGCGCGACTCCCAGCAAACAAAAATGTAAGATTTTTTTATTATAAATTTAGGTTATATGTTTGGGTGGCTCTAAAAAGAGCCCTTGTGTTTATTGGGAGATTTTGGTACCTACATGTAAGTGCCTATGCAGAGTCTAATGTTGTTGAGAAAGACTCTGTTTCCCTCATCTGTGAAATGTACACCACCTCTCCTGTAGAAGCCATCCACATTAAAACACAGATTGTTGTTGTATATGGACCCCATACTATAATCTCTGAGATAAGCAGAAACAGCTTTATTGACATTTTCCTAGCTTACTCAATCTGTGGACAAAATTGATTGGACCAGTTCCATTTCTGTCTTTGGCATATGCTAGAGTAGACAAAGGCAGTTTGGGGGGAAATTAACATCAGTTCTGCAAAGGTGTCCTTCATTAGCATATATACAGACCTACCCCAGTCAATGTGCCTAGGTCATTACCACCACAGTGTACAATTATGAGGTTAGGGTGTTGGAGATGTAAAAAGGATTTAACCAATGGCATCAATTTGTGCCACTTTAATCCTCTCTGTCCAATCCATTTAATGTCTACATTTTTTAAAGCAAGGTCTTTGTCAATACCTCTGCTTTCAGCATACCTTTTGCACTAGAACATATAGCTGTGTCCCACAATCCTCACTCTAAGCATCTTGAAGGGAAGTCTGAATGCACTCAAAAGATGTCTGTAGATGAAGTAGGCAGTTGGTAAAATAAGAGGTCTCTAAAATGGTGGACAAGATGCAGTTTTAAAAAAGAAGAGAAGTGATTGGCTGTTTTAGAACATTATGGAGTGAAAAATAGGATGCATGTTTCTGTGTTTAAAAAGCATGTTTCTTATTGGTAAGTAAAAACTGTTTGAAAGGTACATTAGATAGGATAAGCTGATATTTTGAAAAGCCAAGCACACTTGCTGTTTGAATTTGCAACATTGTATGTTGAACTTGTGACTTGTGTGTTCAGTTGAGTGTTCCATGAACTGTTACTATGTAAACAGGCATTAAGCAGAATGGGGGTATGGTTGGAAGTTATGTGTGGCATTAAAATGTGCATTTCTTATAAATATTACAATATTATGGAGATTTCCCAAGTTACGTGTATGGTTAGAAGTAGTGTGTTATGAAAAATAAATGGTAAAATTGTTTGTAATTGATTGAATAGCTTTATTTCGATATATTTGCATATCATAAAAGCATTACTATACAGAAATAGATAAAAATGCATAAAAAACTAACAATGTGCATTATATAAAATCTACAGAGTCAATAATAAAATCATAAGATAGAATATTTGCCCAGACATAAGAACAGGTTAGAGGCTGGTTCCACCAAAACATATTACTGGAGCAGGAGTTTCCTTGCAGATCTTATCCGCCATGCCCAGCCCAGAAATGTTGCCAGGCAACAGGCGAACAAAGGACGAGCATCAGATCGTAGTATACCTAGAGCCTCCAGATGCGATCTAGTGCTGAGGCTCCTGCATAATGGTTTCAGCCATCTAGACCTGGGCACTACATATGCGGGACACTCGAACAACAGGTGGGCGGTAGACTCAACCTTTAATTCACAGAAAGGGCAGTATGGTATCGTTTGCAACGGAGGCTTCCAACTAGAATTATTTGTAATATACTTGTGAAGTCTCGTCTGGATCCGCGGTTTCATCGCTTACCCTGCACGGACCAGGCGCGACTCCAGAAAATTCCAGAAGCAATTTTGTTTAAGTTAGAGGTCAGTTGGCAAGGGTTGATATGTGTAACCTATTTAAATGTGTCTTAGAATTTGAATTAACCTGGGAAGCAATGTGATTCGATATTTACATGTATATGTGTGCAAAATGAGCGGAAAACTTTGCCATTTTTTGGTTTTGCTAAGAGCCGTGAACTATATTTATTGTGTGCATATGAAAATCAATTTGAAAGGTGAGTTATTATTTTGTGAGGTGTACTATATCCTGCCTTTCTTTTTAAACATGAAATATAATTCATAAAATTTGAAGTTACTCATATATTTTGTAATGTAGAAATATTAATTGCAGTTTTTTGTAATGGGTTTAAATGTTGTTTAATATACACTTTGCATAGTATTATGTGTGTTTTGGAATAGGGATTGCTGATTATGGCTGATAGTTTTAATGTGTAGATATGTACATTAGTAGTTTAGTGCATAATTTTAGGTGTTGATTTCAAATTGGAAATGTATATGTCGAGTTAATATATTAGTGATGAGACTAGTTTTTATAAGTCTCTAAAGATGTATAGTTAAAATTATGCAACCTAATTTTTGGTGTTTTGTTTCGATTTGAAGCTTGTATTGTGAATTTATGTGGCGTAGATAGTGTTTTATAGAGAAATAATAATTTATGTTTTTCAGTGAAATTGTGAGACTTATACTAGAGAATTGTGAAAGGTTTCTGCTTTGTATGTGGCTATGTGTAATATTAAAGGTAGTTGTAGAAAAGTGATGTAGCAGTAGAGATGTATGCAATAGTTTTATTCTATAAAGAGCTTGCTTGCTGATCAGGTATTGCCTTGTTAGTACTGAGACACTCCTCCAATCACCCATTGAGCACTGTACATTTATTCATTCAGTGTAGTAATACCTAAGTACTTATAAATTATCTATTCACTGTGTTTGGTATAGTCAAATGTGTACAATGTATGGGGTCCCCTAAACCCTTGCACACTACTGAGTCCCTCCTGCAAAAATCCAGGTAATACTCATGCTTGTCTGTAATCACACTGTGAGTCTGTGTCCACTCCTACAATCGTTGTGATAGAAGCATATTCTTATCTAATCACTCTGCTAAAACATAAGTACTTATATACTCACCTTGCTGCCAACCACTAGCACTCTAGATACCCAGTCACTGTCTATACACTTGCACAATGACTCAAGCATTGAGACAAGCAGTGGTACAGTTAAATGTGCACAATGTATGCAGACTACTAACTCAGTCCTGCAAAAATCTAGGTAATACTCATGCTTATCTGTAATCACACTGTGAGTCTGTGTCCACTCCCACAATCATTATGACAGAGGTATGACCTTATCTAATCACTCTGCTAAAACATAAGTACTTATAAAGTCACCTTGCTCTCAACTAGTAGCACTCTAGTTACCCAGTCACTGTCTATGCACTTTCATAATGACTCAGGCATTGAGCCAGGCAGTGGTATAATCAAATATGTACAATGTATGTGGTTCCCTAACCCCCTGTAGACTACTGAGTCAGTCCTGCAAAAATCCAGGTAATAGTCATGCTTGTCTGGAATTAAACTGTGAGTCTGTGTCCAGTCCTACAATCATCCTGACAGAAGCATGTCCTTATCTAATCACTCTGCTAAAACATAAGTACTTATAAACTCACCTTGCTGTCAACTACTTGCACTCTAGGTACCCAGTCACTGTCTATGCACTTGCTTAATGATTTAGGCATTGAGACAAGCAGTTGTATAGTAATATGTGCACAACGTATGCAGTCCCCTGACCTCCTAGAGAATTGAGTCAGTGCTGCCAAAATCCAGGTAATAGTCCTGCTTGTCTGGAATCATACTGTGAGTGTGTGTGTCCTCAGTCACTGTCTATGCACTTTCATAATGACTCAGGCATTGAGACAATCAGTGGAACAGTCAGATGTGCACAGTGTGTGCAGTCCCCTAACCCCCTACAGAGTAATGAGTCTGTCCTGTAAAAATGCAGGTAATATTGATGCTTGTCTGGAATCACAGAGTGAGTCTGTGGCCACTCCTACAATCATCCTGACAGAAACATGTCCTTATCTAATCACTCGGCTAAAACATAAGTACTTATAAAGTCACCCTGCTGTCAACTACTAGCACTCTAGGTACCCAGTCACTGTCTATGCACTTTCATAATGACTCCGGTATTGAGACAAGTAGTGGTACAATTAAATGTGCACAATGTATGCTGTTCCCTACCCCCTGCAGACTACTGAGTCAGTCCTCCAAAATTCAGGTAATGGTCATGCTTGGCTGGAATCACACTGTGAGTCTCGGTCCACTCCTACAATTATCCTGACAGAAGCATATCCTTATCTAATCACTCTGCTGAAACATAAGTACTTATAAAGTCACCTTGCTGTCAACTACTAGCACTCTAGGTACCCAGTCACTGTCTATGCACTTTCATAATGACTCAGGCATTGAGACAAGCAGTGGTATAAACAAATGTGCACAGTGTATGCAGTTCCCTAACCCCCTGTACACTACTGTGTCAGTCCTGCAAAAATCCAGGTAAAAGTCATGCTTGTCTGGAATTACACTGGGAGTTTGTGTCCAGTCCTACAATCATACTGACAGAAACATGTTCTTATCTAATCACGCTGCTAAAACATAAGTACTTATAAACATACCTTGCTGTCAACTACTAGCACTCTAGGTACCCAGTCACTGTCTATGCACTTTCATAATTAATCAGGCATAGAGACAAGAAGTAGTACAATTAAACGTGCACAATGTATGCAGTTCCCAAACCCCCTGCAGACTACTAAGTCAGTCCTGCAAAAATCTAGGTAATACTCATGCTTGTCTGTAATCACATTGTGAGTCTATGTCCACTCCTACTATCATTGTGACAGACGCATGTCCTTATCTAATCTCTCTGCTAAAACATAAGCACATATAAACTCACCTTCCTGTCAACTAGTAGTACTCTAGGTACCTAGTCAGTGTCTATGCACTTGCATAATGACTCAGGCATTGAGACAAGCAGTGGTACAGTCAAATGTGAACAACGTATGCGGTCCTCTAACCCCTTGCAGACTACTGAGTCAGTCCTCCAAAATTCAGGTAATAGTCATGCTTGGCTGGAATCACACTGTGAGTCTCGGTCCACTCCTACAATTATCCTGACAGAAGCATATCCTTATCTAATCACTCTGCTGAAACATAAGTACTTAAAAAGTCACCTTGCTGTCAACTACTAGCACTCTAGGTACCCAGTCACTGTCTATGCACTTTCATAATGACTCAGGCATTGAGACAAGCAGTGCTATAAACAAATGTGCACAGTGTATGCAGTTCCCTAATCCTCTGTAGACTACTGAATCAGTCCTGCAAAAATCCAGGTAATAGTCATGCTGGTCTGGAATTACGCTGTGAGTCTGTGTCCAATCCTACAATCATCCTGACAGAAGCATGTCCTTATCTAATCACTCTGCTAAACCATAAGTACTTATTAACTTACCTAACTGTCAACTACTAGCACTCTAGGTACCTAGTCACTGACTATGCACTGGCATAATGACTCAGGCATTGACACAAGCAGTGGTACACTTAAAAATCCACAATGAATGCGGTCCTCTAACCCCTTGCACACTACTGAGTCAGTCCTCCAAAATTCAGGTAATAGTCATGCTTGCTGGAATCACACTGTGAGTCTCGGTCCACTCCTACAATAATCCTGACAGAAGCAAGTCCTTATCTAATCACTCTGCTGAAACATAAGCGCTTATAAACTTACCTTGCTGTCAACTACTATCACTCTATGTACCTAGTCACTGTCTATGCACTTTCATAATGACTCAGACATTGCAACAAGCAGTGGTACAGTCAAATGTGCACAATATATGTGGTCCTCTAACCCCTTGCAGACTACTGAGTCAGTCCTCTAAAATCCAGGTAATAGTCATGCTTGTCTGGAATCACGATGTGAGTCTGTGTCCACTCCTACAATTATTCTGACGGAAGCATGTTCTTATCTAATCACTCTGCCTGAAACATAAGTACTTATAAACTCACCTTGCTGTCAACTAGTAGCACTGTAGGTACCCAGTCGCTGTCTATGCACTTTCATAATGACTCAGAAATTGAGACAAGCAGTGGTACAATCAAATGTGCACAATGTATGCTGTTTCCCAACCCCCTGCAGACTAATGAGTCAGTCCTGCAAAAATCCAATTAATAGTCATGCTGTGTGTGCACTACTACAATCATTCTGACAGAAGTATGTCCTTATCTAATCATTCTGCTACAACATAAGTACTTTTAAACTCCCCTTGCTGCCAAGTACTAGCACTGTAAGAACTTTGTCACTGTCTATGCACTTGCTCAATGACTCAGGTATTGAAACAAGCAGCGCTACAGTCAAATTTGCACAATGTATGCGGTCCTGTAAGTCCCTGCAGACTACTGAGTCCATCTTGCAAAAATCTAGGTACTAATCACGCTTGTCTGGAATCACACTATGAGTCTGTGTCCAGTGCTACAATTATCCTGACAGAAACATGTCCTTATCCAATCACTCTGCTGAAACATGAGCGCTTATAAACTCATCCTGCTATCAACTACTAGCACCCTAGGTACCCAGTCACTGTCTATGCACTTGCACAATGGCTCAGGCATTGAGACAAGCAGTGGTACAGATAAATGTGCACAATGTATGAAGTACCTTAACCCCCAACAGACTATTGAGTCAGTCCTGCAAAAGTCCAGGTAAAAGTCATGATTGTCTGGAATCTTACTTTGAGTCTGTGTCCAGTGCTACAATCATCCTCACAGAAGCCTGTCCTTATCTAATCACTCTGATGAAACATAAGTACTTATAAACTTATCCTGCTGTCAACTACTAGCACTCTAGGTACCCAGTCACTGTCTATGCACTTGCACAATGACTCAGGCATTGAGACAAGCAGTGGTACAGTTAAATGTGCACTATGTATGCGGTCCCTTAACACCCTGCAGACTATTGAGTCAGTCGTGCAAAAATCCAGGTAATAGTGAAGTTATGCTTGTCTGGAATCACACTGTATTCTGTGTCCACTCCTAAAATCATCCTGACAGAAGCATGCCCTTATCTAAATACTCTTCTGAAACATCAGCGCTTATAAACTTATCCTGCTGTCAACTACTAGCACTCTAGGTACCCAGTCACTGTCTAAGTACTTGCACAATGACTCAGGCATTGAGACAAGTAGTGGTACAATCAAATGTGCTGAATGTATGCGGTTGCCTAACCCCCTACAGAGTACGGAGTCAGGCCCTGCAAAATTCAGTAAATAGTCATGCTTGTCTGGAATCACACTGTGAGTCTGTGTCTAGTCCTGCAATCACCTTAACAGAAGAATGTCCTTATCTAATCAGTCTGCTAAAACATAAGTACTTATAAACTCACCTTATTGTCAACTACTAGCACTCTAGGTACCCAGTCACTTTTTTATGCACTTGCAGAATGACTCAGGCATTGAGACAAGCAGTGGTACAGTCAAATGTGCACAATGTGTGCGGTCCCCTAACCCTCTACAGAGTACTGAGTCAGTCCTGCAAAAATGCAGGTAATAGTCATGCTTGCCTGGAATCACACTGTGAGTCTGTGTCCACTCCTACAATCATCCTGACAGAAGCATGTCCTTATCTAGTCAGTCTGCTAAAACACAAGTACTTATAAGGCCACCTTGCTGTCAACTACTAGCACTCTAGGTACCCAGTCACTGTCTATGCACTTTCATAATGACTCAGGCATTGAGACAAGAAGTGGTACAATCAAATGTGCACAATGTATGTGGTTCCCTAACCCCCTGCAGACTACTGAGTCAGTCCTGCAAAAATCTAGGTAGTATTCATGCTTGTCTGGAATCACACTGTGAGTCTGTGTCCACTTCTATAATCATCCTGACAGAAGCATGTCCTTATCTCATCACTCTGCTAAAACATAAGTACTTATAAACTCACCTTGCTGTCATCTAGTAGCACTGTTAGGTACTCGGTCACTGTCTATGCACTTTCATAATGACTCAGGCATTGAGACAATCAGTGGAACAGTCAGATGTGCACAGTGTGTGCAGTCCCCTAACCCCCTACAGAGTAATGAGTCTGTCCTGTAAAAATGCAGGTAATATTGATGCTTGTCTGGAATCACAGTGTGAGTCTGTGGCCACTCCTACAATCATCCTGACAGAAACATGTCCTTATCTAATCACTCGGCTAAAACATAAGTACTTATAAAGTCACCTTGCTGTCAACTACTAGCACTCTAGGTACCCAGTCACTGTCTATGCACTTTCATAATGACTCCGGTATTGAGACAAGTAGTGGTACAATTAAATGTGCACAATGTATGCTGTTCCCTACCCCCCTGCAGACTACTGAGTCAGTCCTGCAAAAATCTAGGTAATACTCATGCTTGTCTGGAATCACACTGTGAGTCTGTGTCCACTCCTACAATCATCCTGACAGAAGCATGTCCTTATCTAACCACTCTGCTAAAACATAAGTACTTATAAACTCACCTTGCTGTCAACTAGTAGCACTGTAGGTACCCAGTCACTGTCTATGCACTTTCATAATGACTCAGGCATTGAGACAAGCAGTGGTATAATAAAATGTGCACAATGTGTGCGGTTCCCTAACCCCCTGTACACTACTGTGTCAGTTCTGCAAAAATCCAGGTAAAAGTCATGCTTGTCTGGAATGACACTGTGAGTTTGTGTCCAGTCCTACAATCATACTGACAGAAACATGTTCTTATCTAATCACTCTGCTAAAACATAAGTACTTATAAACTTACCTTGCTGTCAACTACTAGCACTCTAGGTACCCAGTCACTGTCTATGCACTTTCATAATTAATCAGGCATAGAGACAAGCAGTAGTACAATTAAACGTGCACAATGTATGCAGTTCCCAAACCCCCTGCAGACTACTAAGTCAGTCCTGCAAAAATCTAGGTAATACTCATGCTTGTCTGGAATCACATTGTGAGTCTATGTCCACTCCTACTATCATTGTGACAGAAGCATGTCCTTATCTAATCTCTCTGCTAAAACATAAGCACATATAAACTCACCTTGCTGTCAACTAGTAGTACTCTAGGTACCTAGTCACTGTCTATGCACTTGCATAATGACTCAGGCATTGAGACAAGCAGTGGTACAGTCAAATGTGAACAACGTATGCGGTCCTCTAACCCCTTGCAGACTACTGAGTCAGTCCTCCAAAATTCAGGTAATGGTCATGCTTGGCTGGAATCACACTGTGAGTCTCGGTCCACTCCTACAATTATCCTGACAGAAGCATATCCTTATCTAATCACTCTGCTGAAACATAAGTACTTATAAAGTCACCTTGCTGTCAACTACTAGCACTCTAGGTACCCAGTCACTGTCTATGCACTTTCATAATGACTCAGGCATTGAGACAAGCAGTGGTATAAAGAAATGTGCACAGTGTATGCAGTTCCCTAACCCCCTGTACACTACTGTGTCAGTCCTGCAAAAATCCAGGTAAAAGTCATGCTTGTCTGGAATTACACTGTGAGTTTGT
Source organism: Lissotriton helveticus (assembly GCF_964261635.1). Lineage (NCBI taxonomy): Eukaryota > Metazoa > Chordata > Amphibia > Caudata > Salamandridae > Lissotriton > Lissotriton helveticus. The sequence goes on along the minus strand of NC_136061.1, from coordinate 413,129,583 downwards.
GTCCAGTCCTACAATCATACTGACAGAAACATGTTCTTATCTAATCACTCTGCTAAAACATAAGTACTTATAAACTTACCTTGCTGTCAACTACTAGCACTCTAGGTACCCAGTCACTGTCTATGCACTTTCATAATTAATCAGGCATAGAGACAAGAAGTAGTACAATTAAACGTGCACAGTGTATGCAGTTCCCTAACCCCCTGTAGACTACTGAATCAGTCCTGCAAAAATCCAGGTAATAGTCATGCTGGTCTGGAATTACTCTGTGAGTCTGTGTCCAATCCTACAATCATCCTGACAGAAGCATGTCCTTATCTAATCACTCTGCTAAACCATAAGTACTTATTAACTTACCTAACTGTCAACTACTAGCACTCTAGGTACCTAGTCACTGACTATGCACTGGCATAATGACTCAGGCATTGACACAAGCAGTGGTACAGTTAAAAATCCACAATGGAGGAGGAGCTTGGCGGGCATCCGAGATGGCCGCGTGAGCCCAGCGCTCCCCGGACCCCCGCCGCTCCCGGCTTAATATCCTGCTTTAATCCTGATTTCTTGCGAGGATTCATATAGAGGACGTTGGGCTGATCCACCTGGACCCTTCAGAAACTGATTTGGACATCGGGTGCCTGAATTATGTTCGATTGAACTTTTGGGCTCCGCCCCCGAAGTGCGCCCGGGACTGGGTGAGGTTCGGTGGCCGTCTTGGAGTTGAACAACAACGGCAGGGGGATTAGTCTTGTGAGTCCCCCTCTTAAGTTTCGGTTTCGTTTCTGCCTCGGACTGGGACATTGGTGAGAGGGTCGGGCCAGAGCTGCGGCCGGGACACACATAGGTTGTCTGGCCCTTGGCTGCACTGTTCCTGGAGTGGGCTGCCTCTATCCTGGTGATACCCCTCTTGAAGTCCTTTGGTCCCGGGGCCTCCATTTCTGGTGCCCGGTCCGTCGACCCTGGTGACATTAATCGTGATGCATCTTCAAAATGGCGGGCAGAGGGGACCGAGAGACGCGCAAGACGAAGACACCTCTGCGCGGGGGTCCGGTTCAATCTAATGTTATGGATCGTTATACCCACTCTAAGGGGTCCCCCGGAGCTGCCCTGCCCGGTCCTACTGCGTCGGACCAAGTAACGGATGCGTCGACGGAGCCCTCCTTGCAGGACATCATGGGCGCCATTTCTGGCATGAGGGAATCCATAGGCCAACAGTACGAAACTTTGGCCCACAAACTTGACACTGTGGCAATTGAGGTGAATTTGATTCGAGCCGATCTCTCCAAGACGAACGAAAAGGTGAAGTCGTTGGATATCAAATCTTCCAGCCTCACGACGGACGTCTCTGATATTCAGACGGAGATTGGCAATCTCCGTAGGGTGAATGATTTCATGACCCGGCGCTTGGAGGATTTTGAGAACAGGGCACGTCGCTGTAATGTTCGCGTGGTTGGTGTGCCGGAGAATCCAGAACCCCACTCGGTTGATCTCCTGGTTGAAGACCTTATCCAGAACCACCTTTCTCCGTCTGGCCTTAGTAAATTTTTCGCAGTGGAGCGCGCACATCGTGTTCCGGGGGGCCAGGGCAAGCCAGGCGCCCCGCCGAGACCTATTGTTGCAAAGCTTTTCCACTACAGAGATCGGGACGCTATCCTGCAGGCCTCGCGGGTGAAGGGCCCGGTAGCCTTTGAAAATGCCACAGTGAACTTTTATCCGGACTTTTCCCAACAGGTCCAGAAGCAGCGTAGGGGATTTCGTGGTGCCAAGAAACGTCTTAGGGACTTGGGGATGCGTTACGCAATGCTCTTTCCGACCAGGCTGCGGGTAGAGTATAATGATCGAACTTTCTTCTTTGATCGGCCAGATGCTGCGAATGACTGGCTGGACTCCCTGCCTAATCGTCCTCCTGAGACTGAGTCCGAAGCCCACCTGGGCGGTGCTGAAGGTGGTGTAGAGAGCTGAACGTTTCGTCTTTGACTGCTGCCTTGTTTTGTATAACTGGTCCGGGGATGTAAGCCTATGTTCCTCTATCTCATTTGTGTTTTGATATATAGTCTTCTTCTCGCCATTGGTTTGATCGGGGGGCGGGTGGGACAGAGCCTTTCCTCCTCCGGGGTCCCTTGTGTAGAATAGGGGTTATTGGGCGACAGGCACACTGCAGGTTGGGGGGGCTTTTTAGCTTTTTGCAGGGGTGCAGGGTGGGGGGTGTTTTCTTGTTATTTGGGGGGTGGGTGGTTGGGAAGTCAGTTGTTTGTGTGTTCTGTGTTCAAGGCGACTTTATTCTGTATTTGAATTGCTTTTTGTGGTCATGCTCATTGGTGGGGGGTTTGGGCTTTGTCGGGTGGGATGGGGGTAGCGGGTTGCGATTTGTTTCGTGGAACGTTAACGGTCTGGGTGATCGTATCAAACGAAGTGTGGTGTTGAAATGTATACGACGTTTATCCCCTGACATTGTTTTCCTGCAGGAGACTCATTTGATAGGCAATGTTTGTCACGCAATGAATAGGTGGCGCTATCGCCTCGTAGCACATTCGGGGTTTACCTCGGGTTCCAGGGGTGTGGGTATCCTTATTCGGGCTTCCCTCCCCCTGGCTATTGATGATGTTATTCAGGATGACCGGGGGCGGTTTGCTGTCCTTGTGGGTCGATATGAAGGCCGTGCCCTCTCCTTATTAACTGTATATGTGCCCCCCGGCTTGCAGACTTCTACCTTTTCAGATTTGGGCCGTGTCTTGTTGGACCTTCCTGATAGTACTCTCTTTCTGGCTGGTGATTTTAATTTGGTAGTCTCTGGCCTCCATGATCGCCACCCCCCTAGGGATACCCCAGCGGCTCAGCAGTGGTTGGGTGGCTTTTTGGATATCTTCGGCCTGGTGGATTGCTGGAGGCTTTTGCATCCTACGCAGCTTCAGTACACCTTTCACTCTGGTGCCCATGGGAGTCTGTCTCGGCTGGATTATTTCCTGATGCCTGCGGCTCAGTCCCCGGCGGTGCGTGAGATTGTGCACATGCCCAGGGGTATCTCTGACCACTCTCCGCTCTGGCTTCGTTTTGAGGTTGGGGTGGAGGCAGTGGGCAGGGTGGCTCCCATTAATCCGTGGTACCTTACCTCCCCCGAGACCCGCACCCTTTTGCTTAAGTCCTTGGACTCGTATTTTCTGGATAACGAGGGGTCGGTTTCATCTGCTGTGTCCCTCTGGGAGGCCTTTAAGACCGTGATTCGTGGACAGGCCCTCTCCCTTATTGTTGAGGCTAAGAGAGCGAGGAATAGAGAGGTGGTTGATCTTGAGGGGGAGATTTCTGCATTGGAGGAGGGTTTGGAATCTGGTATCACGCCTGAGAAGCTCCATGCCCTGGGTCTGAAACAATTTGCTTATAAGTCCTTGGTCACGGATGCCGCCAAAGTGATGTTTCGGGAGCAACAGGGACGTTTGTATGATGTGGGTGACAAAGCGGGTAAATTGCTGGCGTGGCTGGATAAGAAGGAGAGAGCTAATCGTGTGGTACCCGTGATTCGGTCTGCATGTGGTGTGAGTGTAACGGACCCGATTGGGATAGTTGACCGGTTTGCCGAGTACTTCCGTGTGGTGTATACCCCTGTGTCTGTGAGGGATGTGGTTGACTCTCGCCTTCTGTTGCGTGATATAGCCCTGCCCGTTGTTTCTGATTTAGACCGTGTGGCGTTGGACTCCCCCTTTACGGTTGATGAGATAGCTACTGCCATCCGTTCCCTCCGTTCGGGCAAAGCATTGGGCCCGAACGGGTTGCCAATCGAATTGTACAAGTTGCGTCCCGATAGGGTGGCTCCGTATCTCCGCGCCATGTTTCTGGAGTCCCGGGAACGGGGTATTCTCCCTTATGATCAGAGACTGGCCACGATAGTTGTCATCCCCAAGGAGGGTAAACCACGTGATCTTTGTTCCTCCTATAGGCCCATATCCCTACTAAATGTTGAACCCAAGGTATTGGCGAAACTCCTGGCATCCCGTCTCTTGACGGTCATTAGTGACTTGGTCCATCCGGATCAATCTGGATTTATCCCACATCGCAACACGGCTCTGAACCTACGTCGTCTTCACGGAGCGATCGCGAGGGCGGGGCTTCTGACGGAGCCGGCCATTTTGGCATCGTTGGATGCATCCATGGCCTTCGACACGGTGGAGTGGCCTTATCTTTGGGCGGCTCTTGAGAAATTTGGTTTTGGACCTGAGTTTATTGGTTGGGTCCAGTTGCTGTACGCGGCACCTCTGGCGCAAGTAGTGGTGAATGGTAGGGTCTCGGCTCCTTTCACCCTTGGCAGGGGTACCCGTCAGGGATGCCCCTTGTCTCCGTTACTGTTTGCTCTCGCCTTGGAACCATTGGCTGCCTGGCTTCGGTGGGAACCGTCTCTCAAGGGGATTCGCTGGTCTCCGGACTTTGAGGACCGCGTTTCGCTTTACGCGGACGATATCCTTTTATATCTCACCTCCCCGCGTAAATCTCTGTCTGTTCTGTTTGACGTTCTTGCTTCTTTTGGAGCCAACTCGGGCCTCGTTATTAACTGGACCAAGTCCTGTGTATATGTTCTTTCGGGGGTTTTGCCCCCCTTGCCGAGCAGACTTCCTATCCAGGTGGTCCAGTCGGGTTTCAAGTATTTAGGGATTTTTATTACGTTGGACCCGACGCTCCGCTTTGAGCGTAATCTCCTCCCACCGTTGCTTAGACTGCGCTTGGATGTGGCCCGCTGGCGCAAGCTTCCTTTGTCTCCTCTGGGCAGGGCGGCCCTGTTTAAAATGATGTCCTTGCCGCGATTCCTTTACGCGCTTCACAACTCCTATGACGCTATTCCTAAGACCTATTTCCAAGAGATTGAGAGTCTTCAACGGCAATTGATATGGGATGGGCGACCGCGTATCGCACTAGCAAAGCTCACCATCCCCTGGTATGACGGGGGCATGGCGCTCCCCGATATCAAGCGATATTACTGGGCTTCCCAGTTGTCTGCCATTAATCACGTGATGTTTTCCCCGGGTCGTAATCCTGCATTCGAGATGGATAGACTCCAGCTTCCGGGTGGGGACTTTACTAGAGCGCTTTATTCCCGATCGGCCGGGCGCCATCTTGTGGGCCCATCCAAGATTGCAGTAACTGTATGGCGAGCTGCGAACGTGAGTTTGGGGTGGGAGGATCGATTGACGTTGGCGACGCCGCTTTATGCCTCGGAACGTTTGGGCGGACTCTGGTCCACCAAGGGTTTCGACCGCTGGGATGTGATTGGGATTTGTAAGGTGGGTGACGTGTACTCGAACGGTTGTGTGAAGTCGTTCCAGGCCCTCCAGGCGGAATATGGTTTGAGTGGTAGGGAATTTTTTCGCTACCTGCAGGTCCGGCACGCCCTCTCCTCAGTCTTGGTTCCTGATGAGGCCCTGCCTGAATCTTCCCCCCTCGAGGACCGTGTCCTTGATGGGCATCTTCCCGATAGCACTATTTCTCTGATTTACAAGAAATTGATTAATAATCGGGCGGACTTACTGGTCCGACTTCGGGAGGCTTGGGTTGGCGATGGGTTGGTACTGGACGACGAGGATTGGCAGTCGGCACTCTCTTCTCCCAAGGAGGTGGCCATTCCCGCCCGTCTCCGTTTGGTTCAACTTAAGATTCTTCATCGAGTCTATGTCACTGGTCCGCGTCTGGTTACGATGGGCTTTTCTTCGGATGGGCTATGTAAGCGTGGATGTGGTTTGAGTGCGACTTTTTTACATATCCTTTGGGAGTGCCCAGTTGTAGCTGCTTACTGGACTGCTGTGCTTGAGGTGATGACTGCTGTAACGGATGTGGCCCTGCGGCCTGAGCCTCGACGATGTCTGTTGAATGTGTGGGAGCCCACTGACTACTCTGTGGCCCAGACCAGATGGGCTACCCTTGGTTACATGATTGCGAAGCGGGATGTCGCGCAACTCTGGGGCGCTTCCAGGCCCCCTGAGGTCTCGAGGTGGGAGGACAACATGGACTGGTCCATGTTTCGTGAGAAGACGGTTTATGTGGCCAGGGGCAGACCCAGGGCGTGGACGAAGGTTTGGGGCCAGTGGAATGATTATCGTGGGGGTATTTGCGCCCCTCCCCTTGTAGACACTGCTGAGATTGTCCTTTCTCCCTAGACTAGCGTTCCCGGAACCTTTCCATAAGGTTTTTTATACTTCCGGTTCTCCACGCTGCCCCCCCCCCCCTCCCGACTTGATTGGGGCCTCCGGGCTCTGGGTGTGTTCTCCTGATCGTGGACCGTCCCCTCCGTTCTTTGGGCTGACCTTAATTATCTGCATTCGCCTTTTAGTGTTTGTTTTTCCTTTTGTAAAAATAAAAATACAAATTGTTCTGTGATATCTGTAGAGTAATGCTTTGTACTCGAGCTGTGCCTAACCACGGGTGTACATTTTTATTTCATGCATTGTGCCTTGTTATTAGCGGCCAGCCTGTGAGGTTGTAGGCCCATTCTTGTACTTTTCTATGCTTACTCCAATAAAGGTTTTTGAAAAAAAAAAAAAAAATCCACAATGAATGCGGTCCTCTAACCCCTTGCAGACTACTGAGCCAGTCCTCCAAAATCCAGGTAATAGTCATGCTTGTCTGGAATCACACTGTGAGTCTCGGTCCACTCCTACAATAATCCTGACAGAAGCAAGTCCTTATCTAATCACTCTGCTGAAACATAAGCGCTTATAAACTTACCTTGCTGTCAACTACTATCACTCTATGTACCTAGTCACTGTATATGCACTTTCATAATGACTCAGACATTGCAACAAGCAGTGGTACAGTCAAATGTGCACAATATATGCGGTCATTTAACCCCTTGCAGACTACTGAGTCAGTCCTCTAAAATCCAGGTAATAGTCATGCTTGTCTGGAATCACGATGTGAGTCTGTGTCCACTCCTACAATTATTCTGACGGAAGCATGTTCTTATCTAATCACTCTGCCTGAAACATAAGTACTTATAAACTCACCTTGCTGTCAACTAGTAGCACTGTAGGTACCCTGTCGCTGTCTATGTATTTTCACAATGACTCAGGCATTGAGAAAAGCAGTGGCACAATCAGATGCGCACAATGTATGCGGTCCTCTAACCCCTTGCAGACTACTGGGTCAGTCCTCCAAAATTCAGGTAATAGTCATGCTTTTCCGGAATCACACTGTGAGTCTGTGTCCACTCCTACAATCATCCTGACAGAAGCATGTCCTTATCTAATCAGTCTGCTAAAACATAGGTACTTATAAAGTCACCTTGCTGTCAACTACTAGCACTCTAGGTACCCAGTCACAGTCTATGCACTTTCATAATGACTCAGAAATTGAGACAAGCAGTGGTACAATCAAATGTGCACAATGTATGCTGTTTCCCAACCCCCTGCAGACTAATGAGTCAGTCCTGCAAAAATCCAATTAATAGTCATGCTGTGTGTGCACTCCTACAATCATTCTGACAGAAGTATGTCCTTATCTAATCATTCTGCTACAACATAAGTACTTTTAAACTCCCCTTGCTGCCAAGTACTAGCACTGTAAGAACTTTGTCACTGTCTATGCACTTGCTCAATGACTCAGGTATTGAAACAAGCAGCGCTACAGTCAAATTTGCACAATGTATGCGGTCCTGTAAGTCCTGCAGACTACTGAGTCCATCCTGCAAAAATCTAGGTACTAGTCACGCTTGTCTGGAATCGCACTATGAATCTGTGTCCAGTGCTACAATTATCCTGACAGAAACATGTCCTTATCCAATCACTCTGCTGAAACATGAGCACTTATAAACTCATCCTGCTATCAACTACTAGCACCCTAGGTACCCAGTCACTGTCTATGCACTTGCACAATGGCTCAGGCATTGAGACAAGCAGTGGTACAGATAAATGTGCACAATGTATGAAGTACCTTAACCCCCAACAGACTATTGAGTCAGTCCTGCAAAAGTCCAGGTAAAAGTCATGATTGTCTGGAATCTTACTTTGAGTCTGTGTCCAGTGCTACAATCATCCTCACAGAAGCCTGTCCTTATCTAATCACTCTGATGAAACATAAGTACTTATAAACTTATCCTGCTGTCAACTACTAGCACTCTAGGTATCCAGTCACTGTCTATGCACTTGCACAATGACTCAGGCATTGAGACAAGCAGTGGTACAGTTAAATGTGCACTATGTATGCGGTCCCTTAACACCCTGCAGACTATTGAGTCAGTCGTGCAAAAATCCAGGTAATAGTGAAGTAATGCTTGTCTGGAATCACACTGTATTCTGTGTCCACTCCTAAAATCATCCTGACAGAAGCATGCCCTTATCTAAATACTCTTCTGAAACATCAGCGCTTATAAACTTATCCTGCTGTCAACTACTAGCACGCTAGGTACCCAGTCACTGTCTAAGTACTTGCACAATGACTCAGGCATTGAGACAAGTAGTGGTACAATCAAATGTGCTGAATGTATGCGGTTGCCTAACCCCCTACAGAGTACTGAGTCAGGCCCTGCAAAATTCAGTAAATAGTCATGCTTGTCTGGAATCACACTGTGAGTCTGTGTCTAGTCCTGCAATCACCTTGACAGAAGAATGTCTTACTCCTTATCTAATCAGTCTGCTAAAACATAAGTACTTATAAACTCACCTTATTGTCAACTACTAGCACTCTAGGTACCCAGTCACTTTTTTATGCACTTGCAGAATGACTCAGGCATTGAGACAAGCAGTGGTACAGTCAAATGTGCACAATGTGTGCGGTCCCCTAACCCCCTACAGAGTACTGAGTCAGTCCTGCAAAAATGCAGGTAATAGTCATGCTTGCCTGGAATCACACTGTGAGTCTGTGTCCACTCCTACAATCATCCTGACAGAAGCATGTCCTTATCTAGTCAGTCTGCTAAAACACAAGTACTTATAAGGCCACCTTGCTGTCAACTACTAGCACTCTAGGTACCCAGTCACTGTCTATGCACTTTCATAATGACTCAGGCATTGAGACAAGAAGTGGTACAATCAAATGTGCACAATGTATGCGGTTCCCTAACCCCCTGCAGACTAATGAGTCAGGCCTGCAAAAATCCAGGTAATAGTGATTGTTGTCTTCAATCACACTGTAAGTCTGTGTCCACTCCTACAATCAGCTTGACAGAACCATGTCCTTATCTAATCACTCTGCTAAAACATAAGTACTTATAAAAGTCACCTTGCTGTGAATTACTATCGCTCTAGGTACTCATTCACTGTCTATGTATTTGTAGAACACTTATGAATTCCAATAATTATTCAATTAGTACATGTGTACTTCAGTAAATTAATTGTAGTTTCAAAAGGAATGGTTTTTATGTAGAATGTGTTTGTTTAGTAATAGAATAGTATATTGTATAGATGTATTAAACAAATATTATATATATTAATTTTTTACAGATTTTGTTCATAATCATTAAAATAAACTTTTTATGGCTAGAAAAATAGAATAGAGGAAACAACAGAAAAAGGACTATTATTTCAAGAAAACTCAACAGCAAGAATTAGATGAACAACAACATGTGGGGAAAAAGAAAAAATATTGCGTTAAGAGAACAAAAAAAATTATTAAAAACATTTCAAAGCCTAGAAACAGTGTGCACATTGTGGAAAGTAAAAAGAATGCCTCAGCAACAAATGAAAATAAGAAGAAAAGAAACTTAAATAATGAGAAATCACATTCAAAAGACACAATGTATGTTAATAGGAGAAAAAGTCAAAATGAAGAAATTAGAAAGAAGATGTTTTACAATAGAGTTGTCTTTCATTTGTTGAATGATGTGAAGAAATACAAAAGAAGATTAGCATTTTATATAAAGAAGAAAGAAATTGAAACTATTGTTGAGAAGGCTTTTGAATTAAAAAGGAAATTATTCATTTTAGTTTTAAACATAATTCGATCACTAGATGAGCCAATACATTTTATGAAGGCCAAAAGTAAGAGGAAAAGAGTAATTAACAGAACTACCTTTTGTGATATTTTTGGGGGTGAATGGAAACACAGTTCAAGTTCAGAGCCGTTTTTTAATGAAGAGAGTTATTTTCAAAACAATACATTATTGCTTGCAGGTGATACCAGTGGTCGAACTTATGAGGTTAGAAATGGTTGTCCAAATGAGAAAGAGACGATGGTACCTAGAAATGTAGAAGAACTAATAGCTGATAAAGTTCTAGGGAGATGTCCTAAAGCCCCAGTGTATACTTGGGATTGTAGTAGTATTTGTAGTATACAATAGGAATCTATTTTACGCAATTGTTTACGACAGTATAGTAAAATAAATTGTCAAACAAAAGATTAAGATGTTGCAAGGACTAGATCCTTGCAGAGTGAGAAGAAATACTGGTTTGCAAGATCATTCTCTGGCTTGTCTTTCTAGGAAAGTATGTCAGAGTGTTTTTCAACATTTTAGAATGTTAGCAGCACATCATTCTCAAATGCGGAAGTTAGTCAGAAGATTGTATTATGCAAAAAGTCCAGCAATTTTAAATTTTAAATGAGTTGAACAGTGCTCTTTTGCATGGGGCAGTATCAGATGTAAAAAATGTTTGTGATTAATAGGAGTTTTGTTACTTTGGTCCTGAAAAAGAGAGTACAGAAAGTGAGACATTAATAGAAGTGGATGTTGAACAAAATGTGAAACATATTACTACAGAAAAGTTTGAAGAACAAATGACAAAGTTTAAGGTGAATTCATGTGAAAGGCCAAATTATTCTTGTATTTGTTGCTGACGAACTCACTATAAAAATCTGACTAGGACTGTTGATCTATATTTAAAAAGTGAAAGAGAAAATAATGATAAATCTTCGTTCCGCCTCTGCATCCTTGCTAAGAGTCCCTAGAATAAGAACGTTGAAATGGGGTGGCAGAAGTTTCCAATATCTAGCCCCTAAGTTATGGAATTCCATGCCCCTACATCTTAGAACTCAAAAAAGTTTATCCCAATTTAGGCGGGATCTTAAAACCTGGCTGTTTTAATATTTAGCTGCACTATTTTCTATTTCATCCCCTCTGTCTTGTACCCTGTGTTTCGGATAGTCCAGCGCTAAGACGCCATTGGCATACACGCGTTTTATAAAACTCTTATTTCATTTCATAAGTGGAAGGAATTTTCAACTTATTTGTTGGTAGAGGATTGCTTTGATTTGGGTTCTGATCAGTGTATTTGTATATATTGTTATAACAAATTATATGATAATAAAATGCCTGCTAGAGCTGTTCATAATAATCTAGAGTTGGTACCTATTCCTCCAAAACTGATAGATTTAAACACATATTAGTCTATTCTGATTCAATGTGTGCACCCATTTTAAGCTATTGTTTGTATGGAGCCTAAAATAGGTAAATTGGCTCCTACAGATTTACAGAGATCATTGAAAGGAAGAGTTGTATATTTACCTCTAGATTTAAAGAAAAATATTGAAGCTATTGGTGTAGACTAGAGAATGTAGAAAGTGAACCACTAGTTATTCTAGTTAATGGTGTTCCTACTAAGAGGAAGAAAATCTGGCAGGAATTAGTGGATGTCAGGAAAGTGCAAAAGGCAACATTATATCTTATAAAAAACAATGATTATTACAAAAATGTGTATGTGGAAGAAGAAGAAATATTTTTAGGAGATGATAGTGAAACATCAAGTGGTCAAATTGAAAAAGTGGACATGTCCAAAAGTGAAGAAAGTTATGAACATTATATTGTACATCCACTTAATTCGAAAGAAGTGATGGGGAATGCTACTGAATTGTTCCAAAATCAGAAAGCAAAGGGGATTCCCATGAGTATACGGGAAAAAAGTTTGGAAGGTGAACGATATGATAAACGATCCTGTATCAAAATATCGGACAACAAGATTGTATGCAGAAGATCCAAGATTTCGACAATGTATCCCATATATATTTCATCGTTTGTTTGAGAATGACTTGTCTGGACTTTCATATGCAGTCATCCACATATTAAAAACAGGAGTACATCTCCAAAATGTTTCTGCAAAGGAATTTATGGATAAAGTACCTCAGAGAGACGATCATTTAGAATCTCAACTGCTTAATTTGATGGCATGTCAGCGTGGTACTAATGAGCATTGGTATCATCGTCATGGACAATTTAAATGCATGCTAAGGAACTTAGGAACTCCTACATGGTTTGTTACCCTAAGCTGTGCTGAATACTCTTGGGATGATTTACTTGAATTTGTTCGAGAAGCAAATTCAAATATAAATAATCTTGAATACAAGACACCTGGAGAATTATGCTCTTTGGATCCTGTAAATGTATGCAGATATTTCAATCATAGGTTTGAAGCTATGATGTCTTTTATCTGCAATAAAACGAATCCTCCTCATGGTGAAGTTGTGGATTTCTTTTGGAGAAAGGAGTATCAAGCTAGAGGTGCTCCTCATATACATATGCTTTTATGGATCAAGGATGCACCCAAATTTGGAACTGATTCGGATGACACTGTTTTATCTTTTATTGAAGAATATGTCAAATGTGATATACCAAAAAGAACAGAAGAAAATACCTTAAGGCAAAAGTGTTATGATTCCAAAGTCATCGATGTGGCAAATACTGTCGACGAAAGTACAAGCCTAAGGAAAAGTTTTATACCAAATGTCGTTTTGGATTTCCATGTCCTGTAATATCCAAAGGAAGAATAAACAGTTTCATGTCAGCTGTGAGACATACCATCACTAGAAAATCTCCCAAAAATACATACAATTTGAGAAGAAGTGAAGAATCAAAGTATATCAATGATTATAATCCAGTTATTCTCTAAATGAGGAATGCTAATATGGATATCCAATATGTTGTGGATAATTCCATTGCTGTTGCCCGGTATGTGACATCTTACATAACAAAATCAGAAAAGACGGAGTTGAAAAAAATGTGGGAAGAAATTTACCACGCGAAGAGTCTTAGTGAGAAATTGTACAGTTTCAGTTTGAAGATGTTATCCCATCGAGAGATTGGAGCGTAAGAATGCTTGGATCGGTTGTCATCTGCAAGTTTATACTCAAAGTCTAGAAGAATCATTTGGGTGAGTCTAGGTCTTGCTGCAACGCGAAATTGAGTACTTATATCTATACAAGAAATCAAATATTTAGCAGTAAATGAATCAGAAAGTACAAATATTGTCAAAACAAACATGCTGGACACATACTATCCAAATAGAAGTCATCATCTTGAAAAAATATGTCTCTATGAAGTGCTGCAATATTACACTTTTAAGAGGAATACTACAGAAAAAATAAATTAAGGAAAATATGCAGTGATTGGTACATAAGGATGTTTGTTGAAACAAAGCATAGGCAATCTGATTAATCACAGAAAACTGAGTTGTGATACTCCTGATAGAAGAGAATTTTACTATTTAGCACTTTTGCAACTCTTCAAGCCTTGGCGTACAGAATTGGAAATACTTGGAGATTTTCAGTTCTATGAAGATTATTTCAATGCTTGTAAGGATATCATTGAATGCACAGTTTTTGCAAATTATCTCAAAATGTTGAATGAAGAAATTGATCAAGAAGCTACTATTGCAGCTGAGATTGCTAGAGACAGTTCTCAATATAGTCAAAGTTCTGCTCCACTGAGTGAAGATCCACTAGGACAACCAATTCTTGAAAATGAAGCAGCAATCACCATGAATGAAGTTTAAACAGTAATGCATCAAGCTCAAGAAGATATTATGGACTTAGGAAACTTGAAAGAACAATTAAATATTGAACAAAAAGAAATATATCAGCAAGTGAGACAACATATCGACCATGGTTTTCTTCATGAAAAGAAAGAATGCACATCATTGCAACCTATCCGAATATATGTCAGTGGTCAAGCTGGTACAGGAAAAAGTTTCTTAATTAAAGTATTGCCCAGTTATCTACAGGAAACAACTGTCTCACATTTGTGTTGTGTTGTAACTGCTCCAACTGGGTTGGCAGCACATAACATTAAAGGAATTACATTACATCGTTTACTAATGCTATTTGTAGAGCATGAAAACAAATTGAAATATCACAAGCTATCTGGAGAAGCTTGTTATGAAGTTTCAAGAGTGCTAAAGAAAATGAAACTTCTGATTATTGATGAGGTGAGCATGGTCTCAAACTTAATGCTTGCCTTAGTGCATTTAAGAATGCAGCAAATTCCAAAAACAAATATGATGTCTTATTTGGAGGAAAACGTGATAGTTTTTGGAGATCTACTGCAACTCACTCCTGTAAAAGGACAACCAGTATTTAAAACACTTGTACATGAAGATACCAAAAAGTCTTTGGGAAGTGTTGAAAATTTTAACATTTGAACATATTTTGAATACAAAGAACTCATTAAAAATATGCGACAGGCAAAATATGTTGATTATGGAACTATTCTTCAAGATATAAGAATTGGAGTATTGACAGAACATGGCAAACAAGCTTTGCAAAGTCGACTACTTACAAACGTGTTTCCAAATGAAAATATAGTTCCTGAAAAAATATACAAAGAAATTGCAGAAAATAAATCTATAATGTTCTTAATGCCAACACTGCGCGAGTGTTCTACATTCAATGAAGAACTTTTAAAGCTGGAAAATGAACTAGTAATAAAAATGGAAGCCATTGATAAAATAGAGCATGAAGGAATCACTATTATTTGGACGGAAAAATTAAAAACAAAATTGGATTCTTTAGAAAAATCTATACCTAAAACTGCTGGTTTAGAAAATAATTTATATGTATGTGTAAACTGTTGGGTAATTTCACGGCATAATGTGGATGTGGAAAAAGGTTTAGTAAATGGAGCATTGGGTAAAGTTGTTGATTTTGTTAATTATCAAAATAGAGATGGAATTGAATTTTTGAAAATTAAATTTGATCAAATTGAAGAAGTAAAACAAATTTGTTGTTGTTCGGTTCATTTTTTGCTTGTTAAAGATTTGTATGTTCGTAAAAAACAGTTTCCTCTTTCGGTGGCATATGCGGTGACTATTCATAAATCTCAAGGTTTAAGTGTAGACAGTGCTTTGGTAAATATTGGAAGTACCGTATTTGAAGAGGGTATGGCATATGTTGCTTTGTCCAGAGTCAGAACTTTATCCAGATTGCATTTGATTTATTTTGATGAGAGAAAGATTAGTGCAGATGCAAATTGTGTAAGAGAGTATAATCGGTTAAGAAGATTGTATGCTCCCAATTTAGGTGAATATCCTGTATATGAAAAGCATGTATTAGGTCGAAAAAGAAGTTATGAGAATATCTGTAGTGAAGTAAAAGAGAAGGAAAAAAATCAAGATAATGTTGAGATTGTAAGCAAAAATAAAAAGGCCACTATTGAAGAGATTGTAGGATATCAGTTAGAACGTAGTTCAGGAATCAACTGCTATGCTAATGTAGTGGTAAATGGTTTTTTTTCTAGAAAGTCTGCAACAGCAAATTATGGAGAATCGAGAAAAAAGATTTTGGTCCTTGTTGCATTCTATTTATGAAAAATTGAGTACTGATAAAAGTAAAATACAAAGTGTTTCTGATATTCGCAATCTTCTGCATATATGTTCTGGTTCTACGCAATTTACGCAGAATGTCCAACATGATGCTCAGGATTCTAATGTATATGCTTGCAGTATTGAAAAATGAAGGAATAGAAATTGAAAATCTTTTTTAACTTCGTTATAAATGGAAAAATTCATGTGAAAATTGTACGTTTACTTCTACCACCAGGGTTCTCCAAACCGGTCCTGGAGGGCCGGATCCATGCCTGATTTTTAAAATAACTACATGTATCTAAATGGGGACGGTTTGGAGAACTCTGTTCTACCACTAACATAGACAATGAAAGATTCACATATTTGACAATCCCAGACTGTAAAACAGTGTCTTTCAACTAACTAGTTAAAGCAGCAAATCAAAACATGGAGTGTAGCCATTGCAAATCAGAAATGTTATCGACATTATTTATACAAAGATGTAGACAATATATCATTTTCATGATACAACGTTGTGCAGCTGATGGAAGAAAATTGGAAACTTTAATTAAACATTTTGTAGCAAGTCAACTATCAATTTCAGGAAGAACTTTTGTAGCAGTAGCAATTATCTTCCACAATGGTCCTTCAATAACATCTGGGCATTACACTGTGCATTTAAAATGCAATAAAGGATGGACATATTGTAATGATGCTCATTTGGTTGTTTAGACAACGTTTGCCTTACAAATTACCAAATTCCTACCAAATATTTTTAAAGCCAAAGTTCTAAGAATATAATTCGGCATATTGGGAATTTGTTAAAATGTATTAATACGATTACTATTGGACGATTTCAGCATAAAGGATTTCAAGAATATCATTTGGCCTAGAGGAAAGATATTTATATCAATTAAATACTTTTGCTTGGATATTCTGACAGCATATATTTTAAAGAACATCATTTAGAGTATATGGAAATTATAAAGAATTGTTGATTGATTTATTGTTTCGGCTCTTTCATATTGTAGTAACAAAATTCTCTTAGAAAGAAGCAGTTTATATATGTTTGATTTGTAATATATGGTATGTTGTTTTTATGGAATGTGCAGAGATAGTTGACTATATTGAAAATATTTTTGACACAGATTTGTTTTTTTTAAACAATCTTATTGATTGTTTTTTTGCCTGCTGTTATGTGATGAGTAACACTGAAATCACTATTTATAGTGAAATTCAATATATTCTGAGAACAGCAAAAAAGGCTAACTAAATATTTTATATTATGCTTAAATTATGTTGTGTTTATAAAATTATAATATTATACATTATAACTGTATTTTTTCTTCTCTTTTACCGATCATAATTCTAAAGTTCAAAAATGTTAAAAAATGTAATTATAAAATTATAAAAAAAACTGCAAAAAATGTTTAGAATATTTTTATATCTACCACGGTAAAGGTAAGATTAAATTAATCCAAACACTATCCATGTACTACTACATTCAGCTGTGCAGTATCTATATAAACCTCTAACCAGCTACTTAGTAAGTTACTACCCAAGCAGCCTAGTAATCCTCCTGTCTGTCCCATATACTTTTCCAATCACCCATCCAGCACCATCTACTTATCCTATTACTCCACCAATACCTAAGCAGTTATAAAATCACCTTGCAGTCAGTTTGCAGCACTGTAATCTTTCTAATTACTAGAGATGTGCTTATGGAATGTCCTAGGTACTAAGAGAAGTATACATACAACATTTTACACAATATGCTTGCAGACCTCTAACCACATACATACTATTGGTACAGTCTAATAAATACTACCCATGCTGCCTAGGAATTCTCTTGTCAGTTCTCTAATCACCCATCCAGCACTATGTACTTATATAATCACTTTGACAATCTCTATCCACTTATAAATTCACCAGACACCCTGTTTGTAGAAATGTATCATTCCACTTATTAGTCATGTATTTATGGAACGGCCTAGCTACTAAGACAAATATACTTACAATATTCTGTGCAGAATGTATGTGGACGTTTAACTACAAATATACTAATGCTACACTGCACTAAATACCCAAGTAGTACAGATGTACCCTAGAAATCTTCCTGTCAATCTCATGCACTTCTCCAATCACTTATCCTGGACTATCTACTTATTTTATCATTCCACCAATACCTAACCACTTATAAATTGAGCATAAACTCTGATTGCAGCACTGTAATCATTCCAGTTACTAGTCATGTACTTAAGGAATGCCCTAGCCAGTAACACTAGTACAGCTACAATATTCTGTGCACTATGAATGCAGACTTCTAACCAGCTACATACTATTCATACACTCTTGTAAATACCCACTTAGTACCTATGCAGTGTAGACATCTTCATGTCAGTCTCATGCACTTTTCAAATCAGTCATCCAGCACTTTCAACGTATCCTATCACTCTGCAAATACCTAAGCACTTATAAATTCACTATACACTCTCTTTGCAGTACTGTAATTATTCTAGTTACTAGTCATGAACTTATGGAAGGGCCTAGCTAGTAACACAACTACAGCTACAATTGTTTGTGCACTATCCATGCAGATCTCTAACTAGATACATACTATTGATACACTCTTCTAAATACCCAGTTAGTACCCATGCAGTCTAGGAATCGTCCAGTCTGTCCCATGCACTTCTTTAATCACTAATCTACCATTATCTTCTTATCCTATTACTCCACCAATACCTAAGCATTTATAAATTAACTGTGCACTCTGTTTGCAGCACTGTCATCATTCCAGTTACTAGTGATGTTTTTATAGAATGACCTAGGCAAGTACACATACAATATTCTGTGCACATTCCCTACAAACCTCTAAGCAGATACATACTATTGGTACACTCCACTAAATACTGAAGTAGTATCCATGCAGACTAGGATACCTCCTGTCAGTCTCATGCACTTCGTCATCACCCATCCAGCACTATGTTCTTATTGTATCACCTCGCCAATACCTAAGCACTTATGGGGCAGATTTACAAGCCCCCTGCGCCACCTGTACGTCAGTTTTCATAATGTAGTGATGGCGCTGGGGGATCCTCCATATTTACAAGGAGAGGAAAAGCCACCCTGCGTGGCTTTTCCTCTCCTTGAAAATATGGCCCATTCCAACGCAGCACTTTGCGTTGAAGGGGTGTTCCATTGGTTTTACTGTGTATGTTTCCACACAACACCCATGGAACAAGACACATCTCTAGATTTATGAGAAATCGTAAATCTGGAGATATGTGTGAATGTTGCGCACAACGAGGAGAAATGTTTTTATTTCTCCTCGTTTTTTCCTCTGTCAATGCATGCTGCATTCCACAGCACACAATGAAGGTGTCCCTTCCTGCACAAAAACAATCTCCCCACGACACAGACATCCTTGCACCATGATGCAAGGGTGCCTGCGTCAGGGCATGGCTGCAGTTTGTGCGCCAGTGCAGAGGGAAGCACAGAGTTGCGACATATTCATGTATACATGTCACATCCCTGTGCTTCGGAAGTGCTGCAGCGAGGTGCAGCTAAAGCTTGCTGTGTCATGCTGCAGCACTTCCTCATAGATCTGCACCTATAAATTCACCAGACACTACTAATGCATTCTTTCAGTCAATCATGCTCTACACATATATTCAGCCAAACTTTCAGACATTACCATGCAATTATAGTTCTTTTTTTTAACCAGATAAGGTAGTCCTGATAAGAACTTTTTTTTCTTCTTTTTTTGTTTTGTATTTTTTTCGTATTTTTTCAACAATTTTGTCTTTTGTTTTGTGTTTTTCTAAAAACTAAACAATAAAAGGAAAAAAAGGAAACAGGTAACTTTTGAAATTAAAGATCATTCCAAAAATAACAAAAAATCAAAAAAATCTACATCGGTGGTTGCGTGAGCAGCACAAATAACATCTTCCATAGCAAACTATTTTTTTGCACTTGATGCAGTGCTGCTCCAAAAAGGCAAATTCAGGCCTTATATCTATAGGAGGTTGAGATGTTGACGCTCCTGATGTACTTGCTCCAGCTGCTGGTGGATTTAGTATTATTATTATTAAGAAAAACAAGGGAACCCACTCGGTAAGCAAGGACCAAGGGTATTAGTAATATCAGTAAACAAAGGTCCTTGACAAAAGACAAAATACGTAGACTAAGAATAACTATAGGCCACAATCTGCACTATAATGAGTAAGGTGTCCAGCCGGAACCTGAATTTAATCAATGTAAAGAGTAGAAAACATTTAAAAACGGCATGTATATAGTGGGACACAATCCTGTATCCACAACAAAACAAAGGCTAGACAAACATTTTACAAAAATAGGAGATTAACAGGCAATGTTACACAATGTGAGAAGCTAGTACAAGTTAGAAAGGATAAATCTAGCTTTTCTCTTGTAGTAAAAACGCATTTATGTCACACAGTGGGGAACTAGTGTTTAGACTACAACAACTGTCGACGGCGTTTCAATCGTATAAAAATGAAGGATCATCATCAGGACAACCAATGAATTGCCTACTGTATATGGATTTAGAGCAGCTCTCCTCATCTCCTCCTGAGCAAGATCGCATGGATGTAGTGTACATAAATGCTTGTACATGGAAGCAGTGCCGCAAGAGTACTTTTTATCACTTCCTCTTGAACGGACCCTCTCACAAATCTTGCAGGTCACCTTCCTGGCATTGACTTATTTTTCCCTAGGTGGAAAAGTAAAAAATTTCCACACAACAGACTCGGGCCTCTGCTTAGGTGGTGCCTCCTCCAACAGTTCTTCATCCAAAGATACTTACTGCTGCTGCTGCTGTGCTGCTGCCATTTTTATTCTCAGTTTTAGAAAAAAAAAAAATCCAAAGATGTTCTCCTGGGACAAAAGATGTTCCTCTCAAGGTGCTCCAAGAAGAATGATTAAAATGGGTGGGGTCCTTCAATAGTTACAGTGGAAAATGTTATAAACCAATCAAATCTTTTTTTTTTAAGGTCACATGGGAGTCGTGCACCCAGCATGCAGGAAGAACGCACCAGACGCGACTCCGCAAAAATATTTTTAAAAATAATATACGTTTATTTCAAGTAGAAATATATGATTTTTATGAATACATTAGATAATCTCTTGCCCTAATATGTACATTAAAGACACATACATATAATTTTAGAATAAAAAAAATTCCACGGTAGTCGCGCACCCAGCGCACCCCAGCACGTATGCAACGTCACGCGGGGTCCCACCACCGTGCAAGCATCATGTACCGTAATGCACATGTGTCGCGAATACGTGGGAGAAGGGGTCGCGCACCGGTCGCATACCAATCACGCACACCAAGTAATATTATACGTAAATGACGTAACTAAAAACACGCACCCGTAGCACACCGTACATGGATCCTTCACGACTTATCCAAAATGGCGGCTAGAATACGGGCACCTGCCGTGGTAGGTAAAAAATTGGAGGAAAAAAATTAAAAACAGAAAATAATATAAATATATTAAAATAAAAAATAAAACTAAATAATTAAACAATATTCAGTTTTAAAAAAAGTTAAACTTTTTTGCAATTTTCAGAAGAATATATAATGTTGATTAATAAATAAAATATTTATTAATAAACAGTTACAAAACTGTAGAAAATCAGTGCAAGAAAATAGGTATAACTACTATTATACTTAAAAATGACCTTTTAAAAAACCTTTGAAATTCACTGAAAAAAACCATAGGTTTCAGGGACGTTATAGTTAGAAATGAGCATTTAAAAAACCTTTGAAATTCACTGAAAAACTATAGGTTTCAGGGGTGTTATAGCTGGATATTTCACACGTACAAAATCATAGAAATTCCTGTTATAGTTAGTTCTGCTAACTATAACTCACGCGCCCACAATGCACTGCTGATTATGTCACATATTACATCATTCATGACATGGTCAGTCACATCACTGATGACATCCCAAATGACATCACTGAAGACATCACTGTTGACATCATCCATGTGACAATCTGATGCACCTCATCACACAGTCGTATAACCTTTGTTCACTCAATGTAAAATACAGAGTACCATTTTTGAAACCATTGACACGCCAATACCAGTTACTACATACACAGGCACTGATTCCTAGGTCTACACACACAACTACCCATTCACCCACAGAATCACTCATACATGTAGTCACTGATCAATAGTTCACTATCAAATGCACTCATACACCTATATAGACATTGACACACCAGCACTCATCCTAGTTGTTTATGTAGTTATCCTACTCACTCATGCAAAGAATCAATCACACTTACACTTACATTTACTCACCTACACAGTAATACACACACTGTGTTATAGAATCACCATTACAAGTATACACTCATACATACAATCACTCTCATAATCACTGACTCTTATGTATAGTTATTTATATTCATCAACTCTCACATACACTGCCTTTTATTTTTGTACTTCGTTGGAGATGTACCACTGAGTCATATATTCGCTCACCAGCACACCCATAAACACACTTAGTAGCCCAAACAACTGTTACTACATGCACTCTTAAACTCATACATCTAGTCAATCAACCACTTACACATCTATGAACAGAGTTACATACCCCCACCCAACCACAGATACACTCAGTCTCCCATACAAATACTCAGCCAACTAAACAATAACTAATATAGACACTCATATAGTTAGTGACCAACTGATGCAGCAGGGTATACAACAACAGAGACAGTGATGCACACATTCACATAGTTTCGTTACTAACCCATGTATTTAGTGAGACACTTTTAATTACTCATTTAAACAGACAGTCAGACAGCTAGTAAATCCTCCATCCAGACAGTTATATATCCACTCAATCTTCAATACAGATTGATATAGGATCACTGAAATAATATCGAGGGACAGAATATCGACCAACAAAAATATCGTTGACAAAATATCGAGAGACAAAATATCGAGTTTCTATCTACAAACAGGTAAGTACAAAAATATCGAGTTAAAAATATCGTTTACAAAAATATAGTTGTAAAAAATATCGACTTTAATAAAAACAATGTTTAATTACATTAATATAAAAAATTAATTACTAAAATATACTTAACAATACTTAAAATAACTTTTAATAATTAAATAATTAATGAAAGTAAAAAAATAATATTTTTTTAATCATATTTCTTAAAACATATATATATATAGTAACACAACTTTTACAACGCACTACCATTACAACGTAAGTATTGGTAAGTATATAATAATTTTTATAATTTAAATTATTTAAAATTAATTTAATATAATTTAATTTAATTTAATTTCATTAAATTAAATTAATGTAAATTTAATTTTACTTTATTTTTACACTGTACCCCTGTACCCCAAAAACTCAAAACTGACCCTGAACCCTAAAAAAAACCCTTTACCCAAAACCCCAAAACTGACCCTGAACCCTAAAAATACCCCTTTACCCAAAAACTAAAAACTGACCCTGAACCCTAAAAATACCCCTTTACCCAAAAACCCAAAACTGACCCTGAACCCTAAAAATACCCCTTAACCCAAAAACTAAAAACTCACCCTGAACCCTAAAAATACCCCTTTACCCAAAAACTAAAAACTGACCCTGAACCCTAAAAATACCCCTTTACCCAAAAACTAAAAACTGACCCTGAACCCTAAAAATACCCCTTTACCCAAAAACCAAAAACTGACCCTGAACCCTAAAAATACCCCTTTAATTTAACATAATTAGAAATTAATCAATTAAATTAAATTAATTACCAATTACATTTTAAATAATTAACAAATATTATTTAATTACCAATTAATTAAATATTACTACCAATTAATACATTTACATATTTAATTAATTATAATTAAATTACTTCCCACCCTATTCCCCTATAAACCCACAACCCGCTACAGGAAATAAATTATTTTAATTTACATAATTAGCAATTAATCAATTAAATTAAATTAATTGCCAATTAAATTTTAAATAATTAACAAATATTATTTAATTACCAATTAATTAATTATTACTACCAATTAATACATTTACATATTTAATTAATTATAATTAAATTACTTCCCACCCTATTCCCCTATAATCCCACAACCCGCTACAGAATAAAATTACACAATAATTTAAAAAAATCATTAATTAAAAATAATTATAACATAAAATGACACTTTTCACACATATTATAACATAAAAACACTATAAATAATTAAATATTATTTAAAAAACTATATTTTTTACTATCTAGATTATATACTTGGATATTTTCACTTTCTATATTATTTACAGTCGATGTTACTTCACTTACCTTAAAAACGATATTTTGACTGTCGATATTCTGTCCTGTCGATATTTTGTCCAAACGATATTTAAAACTCGATATTCTGTCCAAACGATATTTTGGAGTCGATATTATGTCTGTGCACCATTGATATATATATAATACATATTTAAATTACAAACAAAACAACATTCACTGGATGATGTCATCAGTATTGTCATCAGTGATGTAATTTGAGATGTCATAAGTGATGTCATCAGTGATGTCACTGACCATGTCATGAATGATGTAATATTTGATATTGTCAGCAGTGCATTGCGGACGCAGGAGTTATAGTTAGCAAAACTAACTATAATGTAGGAATTTCTATGGTTTTGTATGAGTAAAATGTCCAGCTAACTATAACACCCCTGAAACCTATGGTTTTTTCAGTGATTTTCAAAGGTGTTTTAAATGCTAATTTCTAACTATAAGTTAGTGATATATATATTCACACACACACACGATGTGCATAAAGACTTCATCAGTGCTTGCAAAGTATTCCAATTAACTAAATAGAATAGATAAATCACCTGATGCAGTGCACATCAATTCACGTGAGGTTACAATAACTTTTGGAACCTGTTGTGTTTATCGTTATTGCACTCGTGAATTTTAACAGGCTTCAAGCAGCCAACTGAACTAATTTTACAGCCACCTTAGACACAGTTTCCCATCATCAAAGTTTTATAACCAAAACGACAATTGTAACAACATTCTATTGTTCAATGGTTAAAACGACAGTCAGCAACCATGTTATTTAGCATGTTCACCATATATATTCGCTCAGTATACATAAATAGGTTTATTTAAACTTATGGCACTGCTGAATTACTGTTTCATGGATAAAAGTAGCTTTTCAATGTTTTTAAGCTAAAATAGATAACTGAATTAATTACAACAGAAAGTCCACTACGTCACTTGAACTGTAGTTCATCTGTGAAAAAAATACACAAAACAAAAATGAGTTACAATAAAAAGAGTAACCTAACATATGGTCATATAACAAATCTATGGATCACTGAGGTATTTCTGAAAAGGGATCAGGGAGCTAACTTTTATCCCTAATAATCATACTTATTTCAAATGAACAAAATAATTATTCATCCATATTCATCCCTGCCAGTGGGATGCATCCAGCTTCCAGGATGAATTTGGACTCTAACCTTCAGAAGGATAATACCCTATTCTTTCCTCTTCGGTGCTTGGGTACCGAGTCAATTCCAAAGTATTTAACCTTCCTGCAATCACCTTCATGGGTATCATTGAAATGTTTAGCAGTGCTGTAGCTCTGATCATTGCCTGTTACTGCAAGCATGTGTTCTAAAATGTGCTTCCTATCTTGGAGTGAATGGCACTGTGCTAATACTATGCACAAAGACTTTGATACAAAAGCAGACATTTGAGGTAAGCAAATTTAGAGTGTCGCTGCTGTTGAGAGTGCTCTATACTACAGTGCTTTCCGTCTAACCTTGAGAGCTACCCAGAGGTCACTGCTTCTTTTTTTGCATAATGTATGCATCACTCTATGTCTGAAAGGGAATTGTCTTGACTTATATTGGTGCTCCCTTGTGTGTGGACAAAGCTATACCTCTCTGTCGAACTCAAATGAGAGCGAAACACATGTCAGGGGTTGCTTTTATTCATTTCAGGTTGGCTTGGATGGTATTTACCAACCCAAAGCTGTAATACTGTGTCTGGAGTGGTAAAAGGCTTTGGCCATTTTACAGCTCGGCAAGGATTGCACTGTGCTAATCCTATCCTTAAAAACTTTGCTGTAGAAATTGTAAAATACTTTGTTTCTTTCTATCTTGGCGTGGATGGCACTATGCTAATACTATGCATAAAGACTTTGATACAAAAGCTGACATTTGAGGTGAGCACATATAGAGTGTTGCTGCTGTTGAGAGTGCTCTATACTGGAGTGCTTTCCATCTAACCTTGAGAGCTACCCAGAGGTCACTGCTTTTTTTTGTGCATAATTTATGCATCACTCTATGCCTGAAAGGGAATTGTTTTGACTTATATTGGTGCTCCCTTGTGTCTGGACAGATCTATACCTCTGAAGAGCTCAAATGAGAGCGAAACATGTGTCAGGGTTGCTCTTATTCATTTCAGGTTGGCTTGGATGGTATTTACCAATCCAAAGCTGTAATACTGTGCCTAGAGTGGTAAAAGGCTTTGGCCATTTTACAGCTCGGCAAGGATAGCACTGTGCTAATCCTATCCTTAAAATATTTGCTGTAGAAATGGTAAAAGACTTTGTACCTTTCTATCTCAGCATGGATGGCACTGTGCTAATCCTACGACATTTGAGGTGAGCAAATTTAGAGTGTCGCTGGTGTTGAGAGTGCTCTATACTGGAGTGCTTTCCATCTCACTTTGAGAGCTACCTAGAGTTCTCTGCTTCTTTTTTTGCATACTTTATGCACCACTATAAGCCTGAAAGGGTATTGTTTTGACTTATGCTGTGTGATCCCTTGTGTCTGGACGAAGCTATACCTCTTTGACGAGCTCTAATGAGAGCGAAACACATGTCAGGGGTTGCTTTTATTAATTTCAGGTTGGCTTAGATGGTATTGTACCAGCCCAAAGCTGTAATACTGTGCCTAGAGTGGTAAAAGGCTTTGGTTATTTTACAGCTCGGCAAGGATTGCACTGTGCTAATCCTATGCTTAAAAACTTTGTAGTAGAAATGGTAAAAGACTTTGGGCCAGATGTAGGTAAATGTCATTGACCGATTCTTAAATACCGAATTTTACCGATTCGGTATTCAAGAATCGGTAAATGATATGTAGTGAAAAAATCGGTATTTTTTACCGATTCGGTAAAAATCGGTATCGGATTTTCGGAATTTACCGAATCGGTATTTACCGATTCGGTAATTACCGATTCGGTAATTCCCATTCATCCCTCTGGGCCAAAAGGCCCACAGGAATGCATTGGAAATACCGATTCGGTAAATTCCGAATCGGAAAGCAAGCAAAAGTGAAACTAATGAAAACAGCCAATCAGGTGCTACCACCCGCCCAGGCAACTGCAACTCATTAGAAGGTTCTGGAGAGGCAGTCAGAGCTGAGCAGAGACACAGAGCAGCAGGGAGAGTTTTTTGTGTATTTTCCACAAGAAAAATGGCAAGCAACAGTGAGAGCCAGAAGGCAGAGAGGAAAAGAAAAATTAAGTTCAGCAGCATGGAGCTGCATGTACTGGTGGAGGAGGTTGTGAGAGTCCACAAACAACTATTTGGCAGGCACTCCCTCACTGTACCTGAGTCTGCAAAACGTAAGATGTGGCTTGCAATTGGAATAAAGGTCAATGCAGTTGGAGTCACAAGCAGGAACATTGAGGACCTGAAGAAACGCTTTTATGATATCAGGAGCCTCACAAAAAAGAAGATGGCAGAAATCCATAAGCAGGCTGGTGTCACCAGTGGAGGCAGGAACCCAGCGCCCCCCCTGACTGACCTTGAGGAGTTGGTGGCCTCTACCATCGAGCCAGACAGTGTTGTGGAACTTGGAGATGTGGACAGCTCAGCCAGAGCAGCAAGAAAAGGTAAGACGCATGCGCAGCATGACACTCCATAGCAACCTGCTTCCCTTTAGCCTCTGTGTACAGGCCAACCCCAGTCCAGTACTGCTAGCACTATTCAGGAGCAATGCATTATGGAAAATGTAGTCAGCTAATGTAAGACCATGTGTAACTGCACAGACATCAGCAAGGCACTGAAAGTAATGCAGAAAAATGAAAGTTAAATGTGTAAAGCATTTATTGTAGTGACTGTGACACAGTAGCACTCAGTTGACATACGCTTATTTATACCTAGGGGCAACATCAGGCAGTCGAGCCACAGCAACAGAAGGGACTGCACCAGCGAGGGAGGAGAGTGAGGAGGCAGGGCCAAGCCATGTAGAAGCATCGCAGGAGGAAGAAGACACGACTGCCATCACACCAATTAATTACCCATATACTTACTCATACAGCTACTGATCAACACATGCAGCAGTTTACAGAACAACAGACATAATGATGCACAAATTAAGACAGTTTAGTCACTAACTCATGCACTCAGTGACACACATTTATTCACTCACTCATACAGTCAATCATGCACCTAATAAATCCTTCATCCAGACACTTATACCTCCACTCATTCTTCAATATGTAAGACATATTTTAACTTTACAGAAACATACAGTCACTGGATGTAGTCATCAGTGATGTCATCAGTGATGTCATTTGAGATGTCATCAGTGATGTCATCAGTGATGTCATTTGAGATGTCATCAGTGATGTCATTTGAGATGTCATCAGTGATGTCATCAGTGATGTCATTTGAGATGTCATCAGTGATGTCATCAGTGATGTCACTGACCATGTCATGAATGATGTAATATGTGACATGATCAGCAGTGGATTGCGGGTGCGCGATATATAGTTAGTACAACTAACTATATATGGAATTTCAATGGTTTTGTGTGAGTAAAAAAAGGTTTTTTAAATGGTAATTCCTAACTATATATGGTCTATAACCTATGGTTTTTTCAGTGAATTTTCAAGGTTTTGTAAATGCTAATTCCTAACTATATATGGTCTATAACCTATGGTTTTTATAGCTAATATCTATAGCTGTAAAATGTATTCTTCTTTAAATCAAAAAATATATTTTATATGTTTATTAATAATTTTTTTATTATTATTTTTTTTTGTTCGTTCCCGGTTCGCGAACCGGGAAGCTTCCCGTTA
This sequence comes from Lissotriton helveticus, assembly GCF_964261635.1. NCBI lineage: Eukaryota > Metazoa > Chordata > Amphibia > Caudata > Salamandridae > Lissotriton > Lissotriton helveticus. The sequence goes on along the minus strand of NC_136061.1, from coordinate 413,101,023 downwards.
GCTCAATTTGGTGCCGCGACCCGGTCCGCGAACCGGTAAACGTTCCGTTTGCGCAACTGCCGCGTTAGAAATCAACATCGTGACGCGTCGCGGAAGCGCGACGTATCACGTTGTCGCGTAATGCGTCTTATGACGCGCCGCGTTAGCGCACCCGGAAGTGCTCCGGTACGCGAACTGAGACGCGAAGCGCAGCTCCCCGGAAGCGATCCGGGGCGCGTCGCGAAAGCGCGACATATCGCGTTGCCGCGTAATGCGTCTTATGACGCGCCGCGTTAGCGCACCCGGAAGTGCTCCGGAGCGCGAACCGAGGCGCGTAACATAAGCGTAACAGGTCATGTGACTTGTTAATACAACTTTTCATTGGTTCATTTCACTTTTGGTTTCCTAATGATGTAAGGCTAGGTCAGGTGACCTAAAAATAACACTTTTCATTGGTTTAGAACTATTTTTTTCCCAAATGATGAAAGCCCCCACCTTTTTTCTCACTCTGACTTTCAACTTTGTGAAAGGAAGACCTATTTTGCTCAGTGGAAAATGGCTTCACTAGTAGCTGCAGCTGGTGCACCCCCACCACCACCACCGCCTCCTCATAGGAAGAGAGGACCACCTCCACAGTTCCTTCCCAACACAGAGGAGGAAGAGGATCAAGAAGAGGAAGAGGAAATACAGGGAACACAGTTTTTACAAGAGGAGCCCCGGGTATCTCATCATAAAAATAGTTTCATTTGGCAGTTTTTTTCTTTTCCTGAAGGACAGAAAAAAGTTAATGCTCGGTATGTGACGTGCCTCATATGCAAAGAGGACTTATCTAGAGGCACAGATAAGAAGTATAGTTACGGCAACTATACTATGCACCGTCACATGCTGAGGTGGCATCCACTAAATTACAGCCGGGCAGAGATGCGTGACCTCCAGGACAACCCACCAACTCCTGTGGCCAGGACATCGACACAGGTATCTCTGTCGGGGCCAGAGGCACGGGAAACAGTGCCAAACATTCAGGATAACTTTGTCCACATGAAGATTGTCTGTTTATATTGCGGTACCTTACTCTCATGTGCCAATATGAGCATTAACTTAATAAACAGAGCATTTGAAAACCACAAGTGCTCTAAACGCCCCAAAAAATAAATTATTTTTTTGCTCCTGTTGAGCCCTTTCCAATGCTTGTTTTTTGTTGTTTCCCCCCCAAAAAAAACCCAAAAAAACATAAAATTGTTCAAAAAATACAAAAAAAACAAAAAATGTTCAGAAAAATAAAACAAAAATATAAAACAACAAAAACATTTAAAAAAAAGTTCTTTTCAGAACTACCTCCCCTTTATAAAAAAATTGCTAGAATGTTTAGCACTCTGGCAAGCTCTATTTCTTTTGGTTCGCTTCCCGGTTCGCTCGCCGGTACGCGAACCGGGAGCGAACCCAAAACATTTTTTTTTTAAAAAGAAGAGTAAGTATAAGGGAAGTAAACAGAGAGTAATGTTAAAAGAAAGACAGCTATAGGGACTAAACCAGAGATACTGTTTAATAGATTTATTTACCGAAGAAAAGATGGAAGAGGATATAATTGTGAAAAACAAAATAGATAAGGAAATGAAAGAAAAAAAGGAGAGTAGAAGAATAACACAGAAGAGTTTCTTAGAGAATGTGAGTGAATGTTCAAAATAAGATTAAAACATGTGGAATAACAGAGAGAAAAAACAGAAAGCAGAAAAGAAGAAGTAACAGAAAAAGAATAATTGAAACAGCAAAGAAATGTAAATAACATAGGCCCATATTATCAACATAGGCAATAAAAGTTTTGCAGCTTTTATCGGCAGAAAACTGCCGCTAAAACCGCTTTTGCAGCAGTTTTCTGCCGATAAAAACAGCAATAATTTTATTGGCTCTGTTCATAATATGCCCCTTAGTGTGCTTCAACTACACAGAGAAAGCATAATGAACAAGTAGTGAAAGAGTGATCAGTCAAAGACACTAAGAGTAATAGAGACGGAGTGAGTGAATAAGAGTGAGGAACTTTGAGAAGAGAGGGACTGAGAAAAGGAGTGGAAGGAGTAGAGTAAGTAAGTAATAGAGAAAGGAATGAGGGAAGTAGCAAAGGCAGGAAAGTGAGGGTTAAAGAAATGAAGCAGTGGAACTAATAGTAGTTAAATGTGATAGAAATGTAATGAAAAGAGTACAAAACATTTACCTTATAATTGTCGTTAACTTAGTCACTTGTTATTTTTGTACTTTCAATCTGTGAAAGAGAGAACAAACATTTGAAAAATATTAAAACATGTATTTAAAAATTAGAAAAGACAAGGGAAAAGATTGAAGGACAAACAGTTTTTCAACGACTTTGACACTTACAGAAGCTTCTGCTTCTCCAGGCCCCCTACACAGTCCTAAAGATATACATTTTAAACTAACAGTATCTTGATGCAGATGAAGTGAGGCCTATCTTGGAACATGGTGCATCTTTTGCACTGCTGTTGTCTCACAAAAGTGACGCAATGGCAGCGCAAAAGAGGTGCACATTCATCATAAAACTGTTCCTAACATTTTAAATGATTGTTTCAGGATGGCAATAAGGTGTGTCCTATCCAGACGTTTGTTTCAGGTGAGGCCTACTCAGGATTGCAGATCAAATTTAGCCTTGTTGAAGAGTACAGAGGAGATAATACATGTGCAGGCCAACCAATAAAGTTCAGACTTCCTCTGTTTCCCTGGACAGGCCTAAACTTCATCTGCACAATTTGATTCGTAATGTTACGAAACACAGGTAATGTATTTGAAAAATGTGCAATTTCTTTTGCTCATTTCACAATCACATCACTTGTGTTTCCTTTGGTTAGGTATCTCATTGTGCAGATGTAGTCCAGCATATGAAAGAGTACGCACTGCATGCAACAACTTTGACACTTACTGAAGCCTCAGCTTCTCCATACCCCCTACACAGTCCTAATTATATACATTTTAAACTGACGGTATCTTGCTGGAAAAGAACTGAGGCCTATCTTGCAACATGGTGCATCTTTTACACAAAAGTGACGGAACAGCGGCGTAAAAGAGGCACACAGCCTTCATAAAACTGCCCTTAACATTTTAAATGATTGTTTCTAGATGCTGATAAGGTGTAACCTATCCACAGATTTGTTTCAGGTAAGTCCTACTCAGGGTTGCAGATGAAATTTAGGCTTGTTGAAGAGTATAGAGGAGATAATACATGTGCAGGCCTACTAACGAAGTGAGTCATGCCCACTGCACTCTTGAACAAATGTCAGACCTCCTCTGTCTCCTGGAACAGGCCTAAACCTCATCTACACAATGTGATGTGTAATGTTAGGAAACACAGGTAATTTAATTGGATGTATGACGTTACAACGCATACTTTTACCACGCCTACCATTACCACGCAATTTTTACAACGCAGGATCCATTACAACGAATACCATTACCACGCATGTATTTACAACGCAGATACCTTTACAACGCATACAATTACAACGTAAGTATTGGTAAGTATATAATATTTTTTAAAATGTGATTTAATTAAAATTAATATAATGTAATTTAATTTAATTTAAATAATTTAATTTAATTTAATTTAATGTAATTTAATTTAATTTAATTTAATTTAATTTAATATTTTTTAAAATGTAATTTAATTAAAATTAATATAATGTAATTTAATTTAATTTAAATAATTTAATTTAATTTAATTTAATGTAATTTAATTTAATTAATTTAATTTAATTTAATTTAATATTTTTTAAAATGTAATTTAATTAAAATTAATATAATGTAATTTAATTTAATTTAATTAATTTAATTTATACCCTGTACCTTTTTACCCAAAAACCCAAAACTGACCCTGAACCCAAAAAATACCCCTTTACCCAAAAACCCAAAACTGACCCTGAACCCTAAAAATACCCCTTTACCCAAAAACTCAAAACTGACCCTAAACCCTAAAAATACCCCTTTACCCAAAAACCCAAAACTGACCCTGAACCCTAAAAATACCCCTTTACCCAAAAACCCAAAACTGACCCTGAACCCTAAAAATACCCCTTTACCCAAAAACTCAAAACTGACCCTAAACCCTTAAAATACCCCTTTACCCAAAAACTGAAAACTGACCCTGAACCCTAAAAATACCCCTTTACCCAAAAACTGAAAACTGACCCTGAACCCTAAAAATACCCCTTTACCCAAAAACTGAAAACTGACCCTGAACCCTAAAAATACCCCTTTACCCAAAAACTGAAAACTGACCCTGAACCCTAAAAATACCCCTTTACCCAAAAACTGAAAACTGACCCTGAACCCTAAAAATACCCCTTTACCCAAAAACTGAAAACTGACCCTGAACCCTAAAAATACCCCTTTACCCAAAAACTGAAAACTGACCCTGAACCCTTAAAAATACCCCTTTACCCAAAAACCCAAAACTGACCCTGAACCCTAAAAATACCCCTTTACCCAAAAACCCAAAACTGACCCTGAACCCTAAAAATACCCCTTTACCCAAAAACGCAAACTTATAATATTTTTAATAAAATAATATACTTACCAATACTTACGTTGTAATGGTATGCGTTGTAAAGGTACCTGCGTTGTAAATACATGCGTGGTAATGGTATGCGTTGTAATGGATCCTGCGTTGTAAAAAATGCGTGGTAATGGTAGGTCGTTGTAAAAGTTGCGTGGTAAAGGTTGTATACCAATTTAATTGAATAACGTGCAATTTTTTTTGCTCATTCCACAATCACATCACCTGTGTTTCCTTAGCTTAGGTATCTCATTGTGGAAATGTAGTCATTCATATGAAAGACTATGTAGAATGTGAGCACTGTATGCAACAACTTTGACACTTACAGAAGCCTCAGCTTCTCCATGTCTACTACACATTTCTAAATGTAGATCATAAGTACAAAAAGTACAGAATTAATTATACATGTTAAATGGTTTATTTTTGCTGTTCTCAGAATTTATCAAATTTCACTAAAAACAGTGACTTGAAGGTATTCATCATATAACAGCGGGGAAAAAAAACACAATCAAAATGATTGTGTTTAAAAAACCCATATAACATAACCAATCAGAAATCAGAACTCCTCAAAAGTAACTTACTTTTCATGACGTCGAAGGATGTCCTATGAACAGCTTACACTCGGTTGTGCTGTTTTTATTTTCAGCCCGCCACTTTCTGAAAGAAAACCTCCATCGTTTTGAAAAATATGTTACATACAATAAATGACTTCTCGCTCTCTACCACATGTTTCCACAAGGCCAAATCATGTAAGAGCCATTTATAACTCTTGGAATTCTTGTAAGCAAATCCCGTCATTTTGTATTTCCGCAACTTTCAGAAAGAAAACGTTCAAGATCACTTTCACAATCCTGGACTAGTAATATCTTACCCTTCTTGCTCACTCATGTTCTACATTTCCTATGACACTGATACTGCTTACTATGAAGCAGACTTACACTACCTCTATGACTACTACAATTATTTAATTGTCTACATCACTTTTAATCACAAAGAAATATAAAACAGTAGATAAAATTATATCAACCCCTAGAATCATTATACGCCAGTTACCTACCCTAAATTCTCTTTTCTGAAAACCGAAAGTAAGAATATTTTTAAATAAAAAGGCAACATTGTATCGTAGTCAAATGGGAATAATTTCCGAAACAGCAAATTTTTTTACATTTTAAGCTGTGTAATAAGCGGATCTGTCAAATGACCATCATGCCATATAATAGCTGCAGTTACAAATGTTCTTCCTAAAATCAACGACTGTGTAGCCACAACATTTGTAATTAAAGTTGAAGACTTACTTTCATCAGGTTTATATAGTTGGATTTTCAAAATGACATTATAATCAAAAGTTTGGACCAATAATCTAGACAGCATTGCAGACTTACATTCCCTCTACTCCATGTTTTGATTGGCTGCTTGAATTAGCTTATAAAAAGAAACAGTTTTTATGAACTCATACAAAGTGCAGTTATTTTTCCATGACGTCAAGTGTTATGGTAAGAACACCGTTTGCTTTGGGAAATACTCTGTTGTCCTTCAACTAATCTCTGCCCACCACTTTCTGTAAGAAAATCTTCTTTTTTTCCAGGAACTATTTAAAACTCAAAAATAACTTTTGACTCTGTACTACACTTATCCTCAAGGCCAAATCGTGTAAGAGCCATTAGAACCTCTTGAAATTCCTCAGAGCAAATCCTGAGATTCCTTCCCTAAAATTTTGGTTTTAAAAACACCAGGTAAGAATTTTTAAGGTCAAAAGGCAATTTTTTTTTAAAGTTAAAACAGAATCATTGCAGAATGACCAGCCATTTCTAGACTTTAAATAAGCTGTGTAATGTCCTGATGTTATTGAAGGACAGTCATGATATATAATTGCTGCAGTTACAAAAGTCCTTCCTGATATTGACAACTGTGAAGCCACAACATTTTTAATTAAAGTTGTCAATTTTGTTCCATCAGGCCTACATCGTTGGAACATTAAAATGACATACTGGCCATATGTTCGTATAAATAATGTTGACAACATTGCAGACTTACATTGGCTACACTCCATGTTGTGATCAGCTGCTTTTACTAGCTTATTAAAGGACACTGATTTACTCTCTGGCAAAGTTAAATATATAAATCTTTCTGAGTCTACACTAGTAGTACTTGATACCCTACAGTTCTCGCAGTCATGCTGCCATTGATAAGAAAGCCCAAACAGGTGATCTACATCTACACCTTCAGCATGTAATACATCAAGCATATACATTAAAAACTCCTGACAATCTTGCTGAATATTTTGGGAGAATTGTGTTTGACCTGAACATCTGTCTAACAGATTTCGAATTTCAGACACACTTTCTATTTTTGTTCTATCAGTGCTACATTTCTCTAACACAGAATTTAACAAACTGCAAAATCTTTGATCAGAATTGACCACAATCTCTTCTTTTACATTTTCTAGAGAAAACAAAACATTAACCACTACATTAGCATAGCAGTTGACACCAGAACTGTTTTCAAATTGAAAACCAACAACATCTTCAACAGAATCCTTTTTCTTTCTTCTTATAATTTCAGGTTCATCGACTTTTCGTCTTTTTGCTACAACCTCCCTACTATTGGTCACATTTCTTCGTTTCCGGCCTACCACACGTTTCTCAAACAAAGGATATTGAGGCAAATGTGGCGCATACTCTCTTCTTAACCTATTGTATTCCTTAACACAATCTAGATCCGCACAAATGTTTGTGACATCACACTCAATCAAGTACAATCCCGATAAAGTTCTAACTCGTGACAATGCCACATATGCCATACCCTCCTTGAACACAGAACTGCCAATATTCACCAATGCACTGTCTACACTTAAACCTTGCGATTTATGGATTGTCACCGCATATGCCAAGCAAACAGGAAACTGCTTACGGCGAACATATAAGTCTCTGAAGGACGCCTGCTGCTTGCTACGGACCACGGACTTCTCTCCTCCTTAACTACCTGCCATCACAGCTAGCGGAACCCGCTCCGCGGGTCCCGCGTCGCAGAAGGGGGCAAACGAGGTCTGTGCTGTACTGCTGGGCGGTGAGTGTGCGACAGGGCTGCGAGCTGCAACCCGGACTCAGTCTCCCAGGAGTCCCGGGTTGCCTTGGCCGTTACAGCTGGCCTGCTCTCCCTGACCGCCCCGCCCAGCCCCACACGCCTCATAATCGGCTGCATTCCCTACCTGCATTGGGACTCTGAAGGACGCCTGCTGCTTGCTACGGACCACGGACTTCTCTCCTCCTTAACTACCTGCCATCACAGCTAGCGGAACCCGCTCCGCGGGTCCCGCGTCGCAGAAGGGGGCAAACGAGGTCTGTGCTGTACTGCTGGGCGGTGAGTGTGCGACAGGGCTGCGAGCTGCAACCCGGACTCAGTCTCCCAGGAGTCCCGGGTTGCCTTGGCCGTTACAGCTGGCCTGCTCTCCCTGACCGCCCCGCCCAGCCCCACACGCCTCATAATCGGCTGCATTCCCTACCTGCATTGGGACTCTGAAGGACGCCTGCTGCTTGCTACGGACCACGGACTTCTCTCCTCCTTAACTACCTGCCATCACAGCTAGCGGAACCCGCTCCGCGGGTCCCGCGTCGCAGAAGGGGGCAAACGAGGTCTGTGCTGTACTGCTGGGCGGTGAGTGTGCGACAGGGCTGCGAGCTGCAACCCGGACTCAGTCTCCCAGGAGTCCCGGGTTGCCTTGGCCGTTACAGCTGGCCTGCTCTCCCTGACCGCCCCGCCCAGCCCCACACGCCTCATAATCAGGGCTCCTCCCCTTACTTTACCGCTACTACATCTTTAGCTGAGAGCCCTGCTGCGCGGGAGCGTGCGGGAGGGCGCCGGGAGAAGCCCGGGACAAGGGCGGGACCGTCTGTGGCCGTCCGGGGCCGCAGGAGGCCGGGCCGGGCCCCCTTTCTTGTTTCTTGTTTCCCCTTAGCGTTAAATTAAGGCTATGCCGTCGCCTCCACTACGGGAAACTCCCTTAAGGGATGGTGCTTCCAGCTCTGGGACTTTGGACAACTACTTTAAACCCAACAAAGGAGAGGCGGACTTGGAAGGTTCACTTGAAAAACGTAGGGCGGAGCGTAGGCGCTCCATTGAATCTATGAAAACTAGGCCCTCGCTAGATATCATCCCCTACCCCACCACTCAAGAGGTAGGTGCGCTAACCACTAGTTTAGATAATTCTACTTTAGAGGATTTCCCTGTTTTATTAAGGGAAGTTCCCTCTACTTCAGGGTTAGCATCTGCCAAAAATACAGAGCCAGTCCCCCTAGAGATTTCTCACAACCCGGTTAATTTGGTAACCCAAACCCAACCTACACTAGTGGCTATTAAGAGCAAGCCTAAATTAAACGTCTTGGCAGAGATACACAGGCCCCCACCCAGTAAACGGGCTCGGAAAACAGCAGGGGGGCGGGGGAAACCCAAAATATCACATCTGGACTTTGGCAAAAAACACACTAACACCACCTTACCGGGGAAAACTACGGAGAGAGTGCCGCCACCTAAGCTCTCAAACCTCAGCACATCTGCCACCACTAAAGAGCCAGAGGCTATCACGCCGATTTCAAACCACTCACTTTCTGCTAAGGGAAGCATTGAATTTCTACTCCGCTCCCTTTTGCAGCCCATTACCGACAGTTTAAAAAAAGTCGAGATTAGGCTCACCTTACTAGAAACTTCTCTTACCACTCTGAGTACTCTAGTAAGCAAGCAGACTAAGCTAGCGGAAACTCATTCCTCGGCTGGGGAACCTTCTAAATTAGAATCCGCAACTAATGCTAATAAAGCCCCCTCCAGTGGCATGACACCTGCCGTCCCTCTGCAACCCCTCATGGCGGTCCAACTCCAAGCACGGCTCAATAACCAAAGTAACAGACATATTGATCCGGTGGTTTCTGCCCCACATAGTTCACAAACAGAGCCAACTCATACAAACCCAGATCAGGTTAATGCTCCCCCACACACGCCCGTTTGCACAACTCCCAGACCACGGAGGCCAGACCTCCCACCTGAGGCTAACAGATTAATGGTGGTCCTAGCTGGTGCCCCCCATCTAAGATCAGGAGAAAACGAGGATTATCAATCCCTTAAGAAAAAGGTAATTAAATGGCTCAACTGGAACCGACCCCTGCCACCCCAATTTAATAAAGAGATCATCATGGTCAGAAGGGTTCCATGGCTAGGGAAGACCAGGAAAACCATAGTGGGGGACTGCATCTTGGTAACTTTTAAAGACCCGGGCACGGTTCGATATATCTGTGGAGGAATGAACCGATCCCTTGATTCCACCATACAGACCCTCCGAGTATCCTTTTTCTTTCCCCCAACTCCCAGGCACCAGTCCCCAATACACGATGACTGGACAAGGGTGGATTATAGACGCAATCATAAAGGCTTTGTTCAACGCCCGTACTATCAACCGCCGGACACACCTTTCTGCGATTTCAATCGCTTCAACTGTCTAAACGGGTTGGACGGGGTCGACTGACTTACCGTCTGCAAGTCTGTGCCAGGGGTATCGGGCTTCTGTGGCCCACTGGATCCCCCCACTGTGTCCCCCGATGCAATCTCCGGCCCATTGAATGATTCATCTGCCCTAGACCATGGTCGAATTGAATCCTCCCACCTAGCCACTGATGGAGTAGTTGCTGTCGAGCGGATAACTATGGCTCCCTTCCCTGTGGGTGAGGGGGAGTCGGGACCCCTGGAGCCACATGCATTCTTTGGTGCCCCAGCCACAGGCCCCACAACACAAGTGGACCATGGACTTACCCCCTCCATCCTTTATGCCAGGACTTCTCCCACATCCGAACATCTGAGGATAATCTCCTGGAACATCGCGGGATTAGCAAATAAATTGGAAGAGCCGGCCTGGGGAAAGTACATAGAAACTGGTGACATATGTATGTTCCAGGAAACCTGGGCCAGAGAGGACTATGGGCATCAAGGCTACTCATCCTTTTTTATTCCAGCTAGGTGGGAAGGCAAAGGTCGACCATCGGGGGGCCTTGCGACATGGATTGCTGTTCACCTGGGCTGTGTGGCAACACGGCTCCCATGTAGCTCTGATGACATCCTCGTGGTCTCACTAACATGGCCAAATAAAGTTAACCTCCTGCTGGTCAATATCTATTCAAGGCCAATGGGAAAGGCAAAAGAATCACCGACTTTTAATGGACTCTCGAATTTTTTATCTGAACTGTCGACTGATTCATATTATGTGGTGGGTGGAGACTTTAACTCTCACTTTGAGCCGCTCCCCGGCCTACAGGAAGGGTTCCTATCAGAAGAAGAAGATAGGTGGGCAGTACCAGGGGTTGATGTGCCATCTCCGAAAGCTTGGACCCCACTAGCGTTGCAAATTACTGCCCTTACGTTAAGGTACGGACTCAGAGCGTGTAATGGGCGAACCAACTCCGATACACCAGGCAAAATTACTTATAATCGCCATGGAAGGGAGTCACACTTGGACTATATTTTGGTTCAACTAGCGAGGTGGTCAACAATACAGGATTTTAGGGTAATTGATAGGATGGATAGTGACCATAATGCCCTCGAGTTAGACCTTGTACACCCAGCACCCCAGGGCATAGAGACCCATGAGGAAGGGAATTATCCCACACTCCTTATAGACAACACCAGGAGAAGAATTAGGTGGGAGCATATGGTCACAAATAAGGACAAACTCCCACTGCTTTATGCAGAGATTTCCCCCATCCTGGAAATTGTTGGGAACCTGGATAGTGTGGCAAACAATACAGACATAAGGAGTAAACTGTTTGATGCCCATAAAGAACTCATAAAAGCGGCGGCACCCCACTTTACACGTAAAGCACGAAAGCCAAGAGAGAGGTCCCAAGGCAAAGCACAATGGTATAACATAGCCTGCAGACGGGCCAAAACAGAACTCCTTGGAGTAATTAAGGAGGGTAAAGGAGGGGAACATCTTAAGCAATGTAGACAAGCCTATAAGAAGCTTCTTGTACAGGCCAAAACAGAATGGGAGGAAAATCAGTGGGAAGAGCTCACAAAGGCCCTAGCAGTACTAGATCAACGCCTCTTCTGGAGAATGGTGAATGGGGGATCAGGGAGTCTACATTCGGCAGTGGAGCCTAATATAGCTCCTGGAGTGTGGCAAGCCCACTTCCAGTCGCTATATAGCGCTGAGTCCGGAGAACTCCCTGTGTCAATTGATACAGCGTATCAGGGCTTGCAGTCGGACCAAATAACATTGAGCGAGGTTACTGCTGCTATTTCAGGCCTGGCTTCGGGGAAGGCGCCTGGGCTGGACGGGCTACCGGGAGACCTGTACAAACAGGAGATCATCGTCTGGGCGCCCTACCTCGCAGCTCTCTTTAACGGTGTCCTCGGTGGGATGGAAATCCCCAGTACTTGGCTGGGGGCTGAGGTGGTCCCGATTTTCAAAAAGGGATCCCCCCTGCTCCCAGCCAACTACAGACCAATTAGCCTGATAGATGTAGCACAGAAGCTGTTCGGCAGGGTTCTTCTGAACAGGCTTCAGGAATGGATTGAGGAGGTGGGCGCCCTCAGTCCATATCAGGCAGGTTTTAGGAAAGGGGTATCGACTGTGGACCAGGTCTTTAGACTGAACTTGATCTACTGGAGGACAGTGAGGTTCGAGGGCGGTAGTCTGTACACGATTTTCGTGGATTTAAGAGCCGCCTTCGACCTCGTGCCCAGGGGAAAACTCTGGGTTATCTTAGCAGGGATGGGCGTTCCATCAGACATTCTATTGACCCTGCAGAGGCTGCATCATAACAATTATGCCCAGGTGAGGTGTGGGAGGTCGGGGGAGCTGACTGATAGATTCCCCGTGGGCAGAGGGGTAAGACAGGGTTGCGTGCTGGCGCCGACCCTGTTTTGCCTCTTCGTCAACGGGGTAATCGCTCATCTAAACGCCACCGACTATACAGATGCCCCCAAACTGAATGGCAACAGTGTGCCCGCAATAATGTTTGCGGACGACACACTGTTGGTATCCAAAACACCTATGGGCATCCAAAGGATACTTGATGCCTTTGTGGCCTTCTGTCAGGATAGAGGGCTGGAAATCAATGCCACAAAAACCAAATATATGGTATTGAACCCAAGCCCCAAACAGCGCCCGAATCCCCTACTGGGAGAAGCGCGACTGGAAAGAGTAGCCACGTTCGAATATCTAGGCATGACACTCAATGAAAATATGACCTGGGAGAGCCATCTAACCAGGGCTAACCTCAAACTAGTACAAATCACCGGGGGTATTTCCCGGATGATGACCGGGTCGACCTATCGCCCATTGGGGGCCCTAATTCAGATATATAAGGCACAGGCAAGGGGGGCGATCTTATACGGGGCTGAATTGTGGGGCCACACCCCATGCCGGATTTTGTCTTGCACAGAAAATAGGTTTTTAAGACAAATCACCGCACTTCCCCCCAGCACCCCGCTTCTCCCCTTGAGGCTTGACTTAGGGCTACGGCCACTAGCTGACGAGATAAGTCTAAGACCCATTGCCTTCTGGCGCAGGCTATGGAGCAGCGACGATCTCGTCGATTACAGGGCAGAACTGGTCGAACTACTAAAACACCCTAAGGCGCTCAGTATTCCCTGGGTCCAAAATATCCAGTCAGTTTGCACAGATTTGGGGCTCCCTGAATTGTGGACTGAACCAGCAAATACAGCACCAAGAATCTCTAAGAGAGTCTTGGCGAATCTGTACCACGAACACAAAAGGGTAAGGGCTTTAGCTACCCAGACAGAGGGGTCCCTTTCCTCCATATTTCTCCAAACTAAGGATCTCTATACATTTGAGAAAGCTCTTGATCCCGTATATCCCATACTCACTAGAAAGTTATTTCTCCAGTGGAGATACGGCACACTGCCTTTACGGTCCTTTTCCAGCACTTGGTCACAGGTCCCTTCTACCAAGTTCTGTCCTCTTTGCATTGACAAAGAGGAAAATGATTTGCATGTGATTTTTTTCTGCCCAGCATATAAGGCAGCCAGAAAGTACTGGCTGCTGCCTTTGATTAAGAATTTGGGTGGTAGGGAATATGCACCGATGTACAGGATTTTAAAATGTGATGTTTCCGGCCCGACTGTCTTTGCACTTTCCAAATTCTTTACGAATGTCTGGCATACGCGTAGTCGTCTTTTAAAAAATGCTGGGTAGACTGTAGAATCGCTCACTTCTTAATAGTACCTGTATTGTTTGGGTTTTTAATTTTAAAATCATGCATTGATGTTTTATTGACTGTGATAGATTAATGTGATTTTACTGTATGTGTATCTTTTATGACCAAATGGTCGAAATAAAGATTGGAAAATGAAAAAAATGAAAATGAAATAAGTCTTTTACAAGCAAAAATCTAGCAGAACAACGACCAATTAGCTGTACTTCCTCAATGCCATCAAATTTTATTTTTAAAAATTCAATTCCATCTCTATTTCTGTATTTCACAAAATCAACAACATTACCCATTGATCCATTTACCAGACCTCTTTCAACATGTAAATTCCTTCTTAAAATTATACGGCAATTTAAGCACACATTCAGAGTCTTTTCAAAACCCGCTGTTTTAGATATAGTCTTCTCTAATGAATCCAATTTTGTTTTCAAATTCTCAGACAAAATAATTGTTGATCCCATATGCTCTACTCTGTCAATAGCTTCCAGTTTCACAATCTCTTGGTTTTCTAAATGCAACATTTTGTTGTTGAAGATGGCACATTCTGCAAGAGTTGGCATCAAACATATTCCAGATTTCTTCTCAGTAATTTTCTGAAAAATATTCTCAGGCACAACGTCTTGTTCTGGATATAAATTTGACAGTAATCGTGCATGTAAAGCTTCTTTCCCATGCTCGGTCACTTTTCCAATTCTAACATCTTGTAGAATATTCTTGTAAACTTCATCCTTCGCCTGACGCATATTTTCATGCAGTTCAGCATAATTGAAGTTTAACCATATATTGACGTTGCCAATGCTCCCTAGGCACTTCCTGGTATCTTCATGCGTGAGCATTTTGAACACAGGTTGTCCTTTCACTGGTGTCAGCTGCAGAAGATCTCCGAAAACAATGATGTGTTTGCCACCAAATAACACATCATACACTGTTTTAAGAACTTCTTGCATTCTCAAATGCACAAAGGCAAGCATGACATTAGAAACCATGCTTACTTCGTCAATGATAAGAAGTTTCATTTTCCTCAAGACTCTTGAAACTTCACAACAAGCATCTCCAGATAACTTGTGGTATTGTAATTTGTTATCATGCTCCACTGGCAGCATCAATAGACGATGCAAAGTAATACCTTTAATGTTATGTGCTGCCAGTCCAGTTGGAGCGGTGACAACACAAGACAGCGATGACTCAGTCCTTTCCTGCAAATAACATGAAATTGCTTTAATGAGGAAACTTTTTCCAGTTCCCGCTTCTCCACTCACGTACAGTCGGACAGGCTTCAACGACGTACATGAGCACTCTTTCTTCTCATGACTTAATCCATGATCAATTTGCTTGGTAACTTCGTCATATATTTTCCTCTGCTCAACGTTGAGTTGTCTTTCCAAGTCTTCTAAGTTAACCACATCCTCCTGAGCATGTGCCATGGCTCTTTCCACTTCATTCATGGCAGTGGCAGCTTCATTTTCGATAACAGGTCCTCCTAGTGGATCCTGACTCAATGAAACAGAACTCTGACTGTCCTGAGAACTGTCTCTGGCAATCTCGGCTGCAATCGTTGCTTCCTGCTCGATTTCCGCATTCAACATTTCAAGATATTTGGGAAAAGCAGGACATTCTATGGTCTCCTTGGCGGCAGTGAAAGAGTCTTCGTAACAGAGCAAATCTCTAAGCAGTTCCTCTTCTGCACGCCAAGGCTTAAAAAGTTGCAAAAGTGCTAAATAGAAAAACTCCTTTTTTTCAGGAGATTCGCCACTCAATTTTCGATGGTTTACCAAGTGGCATTTTCTTTGCTTGACGAGACATCCCTCACTTCCAATTACAGCATACACTCCTTTATCAATATCTTCTTTGATGTTCCTCTTGAATATGTAATTTTGTAGAACCTCATACAGGCAAACATTCTCGAGGTGACTGCTTCGATTTGGATAATATGTATCCAACATGTTGGTCTTCAAAATATCGGTACTGTTTGGCTCGTTTTCCGCCAAATACTCAATTTCCCGCACAGGTTTCAGAACTCGATTACGCGTTGCAGCAAGACCAAGACTCGCCCAAACGATACTCCTGGATTTGGCATAGAGACTTGCTGAAGACAACCGGTCAGAACATTCGTAAGCTCCGATTTCTCGATGTGACAACATCTTCAGACTGAAGCTGTACAACTTCTTACTGAGGCTCTTTTCATGGGAAATGTCCTCCCACATATCCTTCAATTCTGTCTTTTCTTTTTTGGTGATGTAAGATGTCACATACCGAGCCACAGCCATACAGTTATCAGCCACAAACTGTATATCCATGTTAGCATTCCACATGGACAAAATCACTGGGTTGTAGTCGTTGACGTACTTGGACTCTTCGTTCCTTTTCAAATTGTATGTGTTTTTAGGTGATTTCTTCATCACATTATGTCGCAGCGAAGACATCAAACTGTTTACTCTTCCTTTAGAAATCACCGGTCGTGGAAAGGCGAAACGACATTTGGTGTAGAACTTGTCCTTGTTTCTGAATTTACGACGACAGTACTTTCCGCAACGATGGCTTTGGAAGCGTAGAACTTGTTCTCTTAGGCTTTTGTCCTCCTTTGCGTTTGGAACAGCACATGTAGAATACTGTTCTATGAAACTCATCACTAAGTCTTCTGGATCTGTTCCAAATTTAGGTGCATCCTTGATCCACAGCAGCATATGTATATGAGGAGCACCTCTTGCTTGGTACTCCTTTCTCCAGAAGAAATCCAACACCTCTCCAACAGGTGGATTTCTCTTGTTCATGATGAAAGACATCATAGCTTCAAATCTATGATTGAAGTACCTGCATACATTCACTGGATCCAAAGAGCACAGTTCTCCGGGTGTCTTGAATTCGATATTTTCAATGTTTCCATTTGCCTCTCGTAGAAATTCAAGTAAGTCTTCCCAGCCATACTCGGCACAGCTCAGAGTGAGGAACCATGTGGGAGTTCCTAAGTTCCTCAGCATACATTTTAAATCACCATGACGACGGTACCAGTACTCATTAGTACCACGCTGACACGCCATGAGATTAATCAGGTGAGAATCCAAAATACTGTCTTGCACATTGACTTTATCCATAAAGTCACTTGCAGAGATGTTTTGCATGTGTATACCACTTTTCAAGATGTGGTTCACTGCATATGACAGTCCAGACAGATCGCTTTCAAACAGGAGATGAAACAAATAGGGAATGCATTGTCGAAACCTAGCATCTTCTGCATACAATCGTAAAGTCCGGTATTCAGAAGCAGGAATTTGATGAGGTCGCTCATCATATCTTCCTCCCTGACCTGTTGGAAATAGCTGTGGGAAACACCGAGCTTCCAAACTTTCCTCCCAAACACTAATGGGACTCCCTTTGGCTTGTTTCATTTGAAACAACTCAATAGCATTCCCCATGACTTCCTTGGAATGCAAAGGATGAACACTATAATGTTCATATATTTCTTCACTTTTAGAGGGTTCTACTTTCTCAATTTGACCAGCACACAAATCGCTATCCTCTTCCTCACTTACTTCCTCTTCTGCAACATATACATTCTTATAGTACTTATTATTTTTTTTCAAATACAATGTTGCCTTTTTGACTTTCCTAACATCCACTAAATCTTGCCATATTTTCTTATTCTTTGTCGGAACCCCATTAACTAAGATAACCAGAGGTTCCTCTTCCACTTTTTCTACTCCAATTGTGTTAATGTTTTTCTTCAAATCTAGAGGCAAATAAACAACTCTTCCCTTTAATCCTCTCTGTAAATCTGATGGAGGTAATTTCCCTGTCTTTGGCTCCATTCTTACAATAGCCTGAAAGGGATGGATACTTTGAATCAAAATAGATTCATAAGTATTTAAATCCTTCAATTCAGAAGGAATCTCAACCAATTCCAGATTATTATGAACCGCTCTAGCAGGCATCTGGTTTTGATTTAATTTATTACAACAATAAGTACACACACGTTGATCCAATCCCAAATCAAAACAATTTTCTACCATCAAGTATGTTGCAAAATCCTTCCATTCACTATTATTTTCCCTTTCACTTTTTGCATATAAATCCACTAACTTAGTCTGATTCTTATAATAAGTGCGTCGACAACACACACAAGTGAAATTAGGCCTCTCACTTGATTTCACCTGAAACGTGGCAATTTCCTTCTGAAAATTATCTGTACTGGAAACCTGTACACTATCTTCCACATTACCCTCTTCTTGTGGGTCAATTTCAACATTCTCCTCTTTACTTCCAAAGTAACAAAACTCAATTTCTTCACACATATTCTTCACATCTATTTCAGAACCATGCAAAAGAGCAGCGCATAATTGTTTAAGCATAACTGCTGGACTCTTAGCATAATACAACATTCTAACTAATTTCCTCACTTTATTATGATGCACTGCTAGCATCCTGAAATGATGAAAAACACTCTGGCACACTCTCCTGGAAAGACAAGCCAGTGAATGACCATGCAAACCTGTCACTTCTCTCACTCTGCAAGGATCTAATTCTTGCAACAACTTCATTTTCTGCTTCAAACTTTTCTTATTAAATGTCCGTACAAAATCACAAAGCAAATTGATGGAATCCTGTCGCACACTGCAACTACTACTACACTTCCAGGTGTACACAGGACCCTTAGGACGTCTTCCTAAAACCTCATTACCTAACACCTCTTCTGTCTCTGTTGTCACAAGTTTTTCTTTTTCAACTGGACAACCATCTTTCACCTCATAAGCTCGACCATTGGTGTCAACTGCATGCACCAAATCATTATCCTGGAAATAACTCTCCTCATTAAAAAATGCCTCACAACTTGAACTATGCATCCATTCTCCGGAAAAAACTTCACAAAAATTACTACGATTAACTATTCTCTTCCATCTACTATTTCTTTTGAAATCATAAATTGCCTTGTTTAGCTTACTAATTCTATTGATTATCAAAATAAATAACTTTCGTTTAATTTCAAATGCCTGATCAATAACTTTCTCAACTTTTTTTTTCTCTTATAAAAAACCACTTTCTGTTGATCTTTCTTAATATTTTTTAACAAATTGCCAATTATCCTGTTGCGGAACATTCGTTTACGAATGTCCCTAAACTGTTGTTTCCTTCTACTATCATGCACAGAGTTATCTCTTGCTCTAGCAGTAACATTTTGGATTGGCCTTTCCTTTCCGTTTAAATTGCTTCTCTTTTTCTGGACTAAAACATTTTCTGTAGTAGTACTTTTTTTTTTACAAATGTTTCTTATGAATGATTTCGTGGTCTTACCCGGTGCTTTCTTGGTGACTTGACGATTTTTTATTGTAGAGGACTGCTGCATTAATTGATGAACCTGCTGTCTTTGACGTTTTGTAGCCTTTCTGATTCTATCCTTAGACGGCATTCTCAAAATTTGAAATGATCTGCAGTTGAATCTGTGGTAAAATATAATAAAAAATGTTATTAACCACTATTACCAAACAGTAAATCAATAACAGTCATCAAAAACTTAACACACTACTTGACATTTTTACATAGAATATTTTTTAGTGCTTTGGCAAATTTAGAATACACAAATAGCAGAAAAGGAATGGAATTCTTCTTCATTTTACCTGTCCTGTTTTATATGTGAATCTGATCTAATTTTATGAGCATATTTTAATATTTTATTGAAGACACTACACATAACCTGTTTTTGAAGGTGTGTTTAATTTTAAATGAAACGGTTTACATTTTTACTTTTCATTTATTGTAAATTTTAAAAATAAATGTTTATAGTTCCATAGGCTCAAGCAGGTCAGCTTCCCACCCTATGTCATACAATTCTGACAAATCGGCATCCTCATCATGTTCTTCATCATCCTCAGGATTTAAATCATCCAAGGGATCTACTTCCACTGACGTTTCAATTACAAGTTCAATGATAAGGTCGAGATCAACTGATTGCTGATTGTCACTCATGGTTGATGTTGTCGTTATCTTTAAAGAAAGAGAACAACAATGAGATGTTGCAGAGTAAGAGACAAATCTCAGAGATTATAATAGTAAAATTGGTTAACAAGAGTAACATTTTGCAGCTATTATTTAGCCATGTCCAGCGATGCTGAGGAGGTGAGGCCTATGTCCAAGTTTTCAGTGAACAGGACTCATCTCTTCTTAACCTTGGATAAGACTCACCGACTCTGTGTCCCCTGCTCATACTTAAATGTACAGGGGCAGATTTATGCTAAGTGGCGCATCCCCACGGATGCACCAGTTAATGTGCACCGCTGCTCTGCCACCCATAGTGTGCCGCATTTACAATGTGGAGCACCATTGAGCAAAAACAGCACAGATGGGTCACGCATCTGTGCCGCAAAAGCAGCACATTGCAGGAATCACGTCATAAGCGCGACATGTCTACTGCAATGCACAGGAGGAAGCCTCACATTGCATGGTGCATCACTTCTTATGCCTGTTTCAAACAGGCGTAAGGATTTGATTCAGCAATGCTATAAAGCTGACTCAGTGAAATCTTCTAAATTTCACTGTGTTAGTTTTACAGGGCTTTCATGCAAATTAATGCATACCTTGCAACAAAACACCTATATGAAAACTGACGCAGGTTTCATGTGGCACAGGACTTTACAGCATGACACATCTGCCTAGATGCATCAAGTTGTAAATATGTCGCCACATAGCAAATCTTTTGCACCGCCGCTGCATCACAAAAGTGACGCACAGTGACGCAAAAGAGACATACACCTATCATAAATCTGTCCCTAACATTTTAAATGATTGATTCAAGATTACCATAAAGTGTGGCCTATCCAGAGGTTTGTTTGAGGTGAGGCCTACTCAGGGTTGCAGATGAAATGTACGCTTGTTGAAGAGTACAGAGGAGATAATACATGTGAAGGCCTACCAATGAAGTAAGTCATATCCACTTCACTCTTGAACAAAGGCCAGACCTTTTCTGTGTCCGTGGACAGACCTAAACTTCATCTGCACAATGTCATTCGTAAACTTAGGAAACACAGGTGATGTAATTGAAAAATGTGGAGTTTCTTTTCCTCATTTCACAATCACATCACCTGTGTTTCCTTTGCTTAGGTATCTCATAGTGCAGATGGACTCTAGCATATCAAAGAGTACACATAAGTTGAGCAGTGTATACAACAATTTTGACATTTACAGAAGATTCAGCTTCTTATCTTGTTGGAGATGAAATGAGGCCTGTCTTGCAACATGGTGCATCTTTTGCATCACTGCTGCATCGGTTTCATGTGGCACGGGACTTTACAGCATGACACATCTGCCTAGATGTATCAAGTTGTAAATATGTCACCACATAGCAAATCTTTTGCACCGCCGCTGCGTCACAAAAGTGACGCACAGTGACGCAAAAGAGGCATACACCTATCATAAATCTGTCCCTAACATTTTAAATGATTGATTCAGGATGACGATAAGGTGTGGCCTATCCAGAGGTTTGTTTAAGGTGAGGCCTACTCAGGGTTGCAGATGAAATTTACGCTTGTTGAAGAGTACAGAGGAGATAATACATGTGAAAGCCTACCAATGAAGTAAGTCATGTCCACTTCACTCTTGAACAAAGGCCAGACCTCTTCTGTGTCCGTGGACAGGCCTAAACCTCATCTGCACAATGTCATTCGTAAACTTAGGAAACACAGGTGATGTAATTGAAAAATGTGGAGTTTCTTTTCCTCATTTCACAATCACATCACCTGTGTTTCCTTTGCTTAGGTATCTCATAGTGCAGATGGACTCTAGCATATCAAAGAGTACACATAAGTTGAGCAGTGTATACAACAATTTTCACATTTACAGAAGATTCAGCTTCTTATCTTGTTGGAGATGAAATGAGGCCTGTCTTGCAACATGGTGCATGTTTTGCATCACTGCTGCATCGGTTTCATGTGGCACGGGACTTTACAGCATGACACATCTGTCTAGATGCATCAAGTTGTAAATATGTCGCCACATAGCAAATCTTTTGCACCGCCGCTGCGTCACAAAAGTCACGCATAGTGACGCAAAATAAGCTTACACCTATCATAAATCTGTCCCTAACATTTTAAATGATTGATTCAGGATGACGATAAAGTGTGGCCTATCCAGAGGTTTGTTTGAGGTGAGGCCTACTCAGGGTTGCAGATGAAATTTACGCTTTTTGAAGAGTACAGAGGAGATAATACATGTGAAGGCCTACCAATGAAGTAAGTCATGTCCACTTCACTCTTGAACAAAGGCCAGACCTTTTCTGTGTCCGTGGACAGACCTAAACCTCATCTGCACAATGTCATTCGTAAACTTAGGAAACACATGTGATGTAATTGAAAAATGTGTAGTTTCTTTTCCTCATTTCACAATCACATCACCTGTGTTTCCTTTGCTTAGGTATCTCATAGTGCAGATGGAGTCTAGCATATCAAAGACTACGCAGAAGGTTAGAACTGTATGGAACATGGCTATGTAAGTCAAATAATCAAAATCTAAATTTGCCAAGCACACATGGGGGCGTATATACAAGGACCTTGCACCACAGGGAAAGGTCTTAAATTAAAATGGGAAAAATAACATCAGAGAGACTCAAAGGCCTTATAAATATGCCCCAAGCAACCTATGAAGCTCTAGCATTACATATCAAGAAACCTAATTGATTTCAAAAATCGTTTTTAAACACATCATCTAAATAAATTATATACCTACATTCATCGGGAAGTGACTTAAAATGCCCTAAGACACATGAAAGCGTTTTTTTTAAGCCCTTGCTCCATTTTTAGATCACTTTTAACATGGCTATGTAAGTCAAATAATCAAGATCTAAATTTGCCAAGCACAGATGGGGGCGTATTTACAAGGACCTTGCACCACAGGGAAAGGTCTTAAATTAAAATGGGAAAAATAACATCAGAGAGACTCAAAGGCCTTATAAATATGCCCCAAGCAACCTATGAACCTCTAGCATTACATATCAAGAAACCTAATTGATTTCAAAAAACGTTTTTAAACACAACTTGTAAAGCAATTATATTCATACATTCATGGGGAAGTTACTTAAAATACCCTAACACACATGAAAGCGTTTTTTTTAAGCCCTTGCTCCATTTTTAGATCACTTTTAACATGGCTATGTAAGTCAAATAATCAAGATCTAAATTTGCCAAGCACAGATGGGGGCATATTTACAAGGACCTTGCACCACAGGGAAAGGTCTTAAATTAAAATGGGAAAAATAACATCTGAGAGACACAAAGGACTTATAAATATGCCCCAAGCAACCTATGAAGCTCTAGCAGTACATATCAAGAAACCTAACTGATTTCAAAAATCGTTTTTAAACACATCATCTAAATAAATTATATACCTACATTCAAGGGGAAGTGACTTAAAATGCCCTAAGACACATGAAATCGTTTTTTTAAGCCCTTGCTCCATTTTTAGATCACTTTTAACATGGCTATGTAAGTCAAATAATCAAGATCTAAATTTGCCAAGCACAGATGGGGGCGTATTTACAAGGACCTTGCACCACAGGGAAAGGTCTTAAATTCAAATGGGAAAAATAACATCAGAGAGACACAAAGGCCTTATAAATATGCCCCAAGCAACCTATGAAGCTCTAGCAGTACATATCAAGAAACCTAATTGATTTCAAAAAACGTTTTTAAACACAACTTGTAAAGCAATTATATTCATACATTCATGGGGAAGTGAGTTAAAATACCCTAAGACACATTAAAGCATTTTTGTAAGACCCTTGCACTATTTTAGTGTCACTTTTAACATGGCTATGTAACACAAAGGAACAAAATCTATTTGTAAAACACTTGACACAAATCAAAATTTTAAATACACAACTTTCTTCATAATGTTCTCCCTAAACCATACTATTCTCTATCTAAATTAAATGAATCTTTTCTCACCTTAGCAAATACTTTATGAGTTTCAAAACAGTCTCAGAAACACACCAAATTGTCTTTAGCAGAGCAAAAGGTATGCACTCCAGAGTCTGCAGCCATAAAAAGCACAGAAAACCTGTAATTCATCACACATATCTCTCATGTCACCCAATCAAAACTCTTCCCTCACTTTTTTCAAATCAACACCCTTCCCCCCTCTGCCCTTTCTGCCTTTTTTGCATAGCAACCACCTCCTGAAAGACCTCTCATGTTTGCAAGTTCACACAACAATGTTTCAATTGAACTCTGAACTCTCAGTACACCTGCGTATCCAGTGCAATCTTTCATAAAATGATTTTTTTTGACCATTCAAATTACATCTTTCAAAGAACTCATCCATGCACCCTAACTTTCTGTTTTCAGCAATCAAAATCCACCAATCACTGCTACTGCTTCATTAACACAGAAACTCCACAGTTTTTTTCATTTTAAACTCTTATTTTTTCAACTCCCATTTCATTGCCACACTTCATCTGACTGCAGCAGAACCTCCTCTCACCATGTTTTCTGTCTGGATTGTTGGACATAGTTACATCTACTGGGCTCAGAGGTATGCTGATAACAGAAATTTACCTAACCTCAATTTACAAGATGTGGAAATTAAGTGGTTTGGCCACAGAGGATTAAAATGTCACCAATTGATACCATTGGTGAAAACCTTTATGCATTTGCCTAAACCTGACCTGTTAATTGTGCACTGTGGAGGAAATGACTTGGGCACTTTGACTGGGGTAGGTCTGGAAATGCTTTTAAAGGACACCTTTGAGCAATTGATGGCACTTTTTCCTCAAACTGCCTTGGTATATTCAAATGTATGCCAAAGACAGAAATGGAGGTGGTCGAACCAATTTTGTCCACAAATTGAGAAATCGAGGAAGCATGTAAACAAATCTGTTTCAGCTTACATGAGAGACCATGGAATGGGCTCCATCTACAACAATAACTTACGTTACTACATGCAAGATATCTACAGAGGAGATGGAGTTCACTTCTCAGATGAAGGGAACAGAGTTTTCATTCTGAATTTAAAAATGTGCATTGGTACCTACTTATAAGTACCTAAATGTACCATAAACCCAAAAGCTCTTCTCAGAGCTACCCTACATCTGATCACTCACAATTATTATTTTACTCTAACTTTTTTCACTAATTTTCAACAAAGTACGCTCCCCGGAGCGCTACCCGGTACGCGAACCGGAAGCTAACCGCGCGAATTTTTTTTAAAAAATGATTTTTTTTCACACATATGGGCCTCCTCAGTCACCCTCAGAAAACCTAGGGGGTCAAAATACGTCTACCGTGCCCCCTTCTACCCATTCTGAACATTATTTGCCCTCCATCTTGTATCTTTATTCGACCGAAACACAAAATGGTGGACTCCCGTAACGCTGCCGGTTCGCGTACCGGGGCGCTCACCGGGAAGCGCTCCATTAAAAAAGGTGGGAAAGTAATTTACAGAAGAAACCCTGGAGACACTTTCACCAAATATAGATTAGCTCATACTACATATCAATCCCTACCATTTTCACACATTTGGTTGGAATTCCATTTAGCCATTTAGCCTGTAGACCTCTCTAAATACCCTGAGGTAAATTACTTCACAAAACACATCTGAAGTGTTGGAATCGACAACCAATTAAAATGTTACTTTCATTTTCTACTTTTTTTACCTGACATTTGATTGGTTATGTACCTGAATATATATAAAAAAAGAGAGAGAAACACAGCCATTTTGACTACTACTTCCTGAACTACATTGCCAGATCATTTTCACTCACAACTTAAACTTGTTTTTAAAAGGTAAGATATTATTTTATAAATTTGAAAACATTTTCAGATAGTTATATACTATCCCTCTGTAAGAGTTAGACATTGAGAAAGGCTTGTTTATTATAATTATGGATTGATTTAGGTTTCTGTGGTATTATTATGAATTTACATAGGCTTTCTCACAGGCACTTTTTAATAGTACTACTTCATGCCTCAAAACTACCTGTCTGAACTTAAACCCAACAGTGCCCTATCTCTACTGATATATTTATTTTTTATTCAAATTTCAGCACAAAAATGCAAGGAGAACAGAACGTTTCCTTTGAAATTGTCCTAGACATGAATAATGAGGAAATAATTGAACCCATTGACTTGGAATTCATGGATGAATCACGAGACCATGAACTTCTACAATGTGTAGAATCTGTGGATCATTTACTTCATTATGATGACGGTCAAATGTGGGAAGTTATGTTCACTCAACAAGAGGACATATCGGACAGTCAAATGTTAGACGTTCTATTAAATTTTGAAAAAGAATCAGAAAAATAAAATTATATTTAATATTTAAAAATAGTTTGAGTCTTTAATCATTTTTATATGTAATTCATAAACTAGTACCAAATTGATTATAAAGTAAAGTCAGACTTATAGTATACTGTGCACAATTTCAAAAATACATTTATATTTAATAATCATTAATACTGCTACTTAAATAAAAAAATAAAAAAACAACAAAAAGAACAATCAATAAACATACAATATTTCAAAATATCATAGTCTATCATTCTTTTTTCCTTATAGTACGCTCCCCGGACCGCTTCCCGGTGCGCGTACCGGGCGCTACCCACGCAAAAAAAACAAAAAAATAATTATTATTTTTTTGCCCCGCGGGGCCCTTTTAAAGCCTCCACATCAAACCTAGGGGGTCAGGAAGGATCTACTATGCCCCCTTATGGTCATTTCCCCCTTTGTTTTGGCCTCCTCTTGTCTCTCGATCCTACCGAGAGCCAAGATGGCGGCCGCTCCGGACTGTTTAGAATGTTGACAGACACCGGAGAGCCAATCAGCTTCGCTTCGCGAAGTTCCGTTACGCGTCAAGTACACGAACCGGGGCGCTGCCCGGAGCGCGCTTACAGATATATATATTTTTTTGAACGTTAATTTCTCAAAATCCACTGGAGCACATATCTTGAGACCTAGCAAAGGCACATCGGGCTAACAGTCCCTACAATTTTGCCAAGTTTCGTGCAAATCCATTCAGCCATTCGGGCTAAAAGTGAGGCCAACCGCCCTATGGAAATTAACATGGGAAAAACGCGTTTTGGGACCCCCCTTTTTTCTCGGCCCCCCCTTGACGAACCCCCCCCCCCCAATTTTCAGTGGCTGCTCAGAAACACAATGTTCCATTTTCCTGAAAATTTCAGCCAATTCCGTCCACAAACGCCAAAGTTATTAGACATAGAATTTTCAAAAATCCCATAGAGAAAAAATCCTAACTATATATACCTACTGGCGACCGCCAGTAGGTAATACATACATATATATATATATGTGTATATATATCCAGCTTCACTGTCACTAAATGACCGAACCAGCACTCACGTTGGGTTAAATCTGTTAAAGATTTGGGGCCAGATGTAGGTAATTCCTATTTACCGACTCCTAAATACCGACTCATACCGAATCGGTATTTAAGAGTCGGTAAATAGGAAGGAGGCAGATGTAGGAAAAAAATTACTGAATCTGTAAGAGTCGGTATTTACCGAATCTGTAAATACCGAATCGGTATTTCACATTGATTCCTATGGGCCTTGAAGCCCATAGGAATCAATGTGAAATACCGAATCGGTATTTACAGATTCGGTAAATACCGAATCCTGCAAGGGTGCAGGGGGTGTCACTTTGACACCCTCTAGCACCCCAAGTACAGGTATGTGTGCCATGTGGCACACATACATGCCCTAAGGGCATGTCTGTGTGTCACATGGCACAGGTGTGCATGCACAGATGTGCATGCACACCTGAATTCGGTATTTTACCACCCAATAGGATTGGGTGGTAAAATACCGAATTCTGAAGGCCTGTAGCACTGTGAACAGTGCTACCTACATCTGGGATTTACTGAATCGGTAAAATTACCGATTCGGTATTTTACAGAATCGGTAATTTTACCGATTCTGTAAATTTACCGATTCTGTGTAATTATGGCCCCTACATCTCAATCACCAAATACCGGTCGGTAACGGCCGAATTCGGCCGTTACCGACCGGTATTTGGCGACCTACATCTGGCCCTTATTGCACAAAAATTAATAGCAACAGACGCGTTTCAGCTTTCGCTTTCGTCAGTGTCAGCTTCGCGTCTCCGTGGCGGAAGTTGATATTGGCAAACTTTTCACTAAAATAAACATGGGACTTGTAATTCAGTTTTGGTCGCCATCTTAAAGTGGTTAAATCATAAAGTTAAAGTGCAATCGGCTTATTTTTACGTGCAATCCACATGGTTCAATATATACATGGTTTCTTCAGATAGTGAAATGACAGGCAGCATTTAACAATTCATTCATTTGATGTTTTGTATTGAAACCCTGAATGGGTCGAGTCAAAATTATATTGTTTTCACTTTTGGAATCATATGTATTTCATTATATATATACAATGCAAGCCGCCATATCAATTTATGAAAACTTGAATGGATAACCAATTGTCACACTGATTTTATCACAAATCTGACCTTGATTCAATATACATATATTTACATAGGTTAATTCATCATGCCCTGAATGGGCTGGCATTGGATTCCACAATGAGAAACCTTCTCATAGTAAATACTTCCTATGTCCAGTTAAGGCCTTCCTATCTGCCTATTTTTCTTCATGTGTTAATGAATCAATGGTCTCATGCTATGTTTTACAATTAAGATAGGTTATAATTGTTGATAATCATCATTTCCCCCCTGACATGTGTACTGTCCCTAATGGTTCAGGTTTGGACTATAGGTGGGTTATGAGCTCTTCCCCTGCATTAAGACCCTTAGGTGACTTTGTCTGTAGTTCGATAATATATCTGGACTCCAGACATCGTAATATTTTCTCCTTGTCACCTCCGCTGATGTCAAATGGGATACAGTCTAGACAGAAGAAGGTTAAAAGATTTCTGTCACTATTGTGATGAATAGCAAAGTGTCGGCCCACCGGATAGTTATCATCTTTGTTCACAATGGCCCTTTGGTGTTCCAGTATGCGTTTCTTAACTGCATTCACTGTGCTCCCTATATAACGGTAGCCACAGGGCCACTCCAAACAGTATACTACATGAGTAGTGGAACAAATCATAAATTTCGAGATCTTAGTGCGAGACTTTTTATCAGGGACCTGAAATGTTAGAACCCTCCTGCTGGTACTGCAGCCCTTGCATTTCCCGCATGGGTACGAGCCATGCATGGTCTGCAGTCCCGCAGTGGGCATCTCTTTTGAAGGATGACTCTGTACAAGTTTATCTTTTAATGATCTTGATTTCCTGAATGTTATTAAAGGGTAGTCCGGGAGATCTTTCCCTACGATATGATCTGATTTTAAGATTCTCCAATTTCTACACATTATTGCTCTCACTTTGAGAGCGAAACACATGTCAGGGGTTGCTTTTATTCATTTCAGGTTGGCTTGGATGGTATTTACCAACCCAAGGCTGTAATACTGTGCCTGGAGTGGTAAAAGGCTTTGGCCATTTTACAGCTCGGCAAGGATTGCACTGTGCTAATCCTATCCTTAAAAACTTTGCTGTAGAAATTGTAAAAATACTTTGTTCCTTTCTATCTTGGGGTGGATGGCACTGTGCTAATCCTACGACATTTGAGGTGAGCAAATTTAGAGTGTCGCTGCTGTTGAGAGTGCTCTATACTGGATTGCTTTCCATCTACCCTTGAGAGCTACCCAGAGGTCACTGCTTCTTTTTTTGCATAATTTATGCATCACTCTATGCCTGAAAGGGAATTGTTTTGACTTATATTGGTGCTCCCTTGTGTCTGGACAGAGCTATACCTCTGAAGAGCTCAAATGAGAGTGAAACATGTGTCAGGGGTTGCTTTTATTCATTTCAGGTTGGCTTGGATGGTATTTACCAATCCAAAGCTGTAATACTGTGCCTAGAGTGGTAAAAGGCTATGGCCATTTTACAGCTCGGCAAGGATAGCACTGTGCTAATCCTATCCTTAAAAAATGCTGTAGAAATGGTAAAAGACTTTGTACCTTTCTATCTCAGCAGGGATGGCACTGTGCTAATCCTACGACATTTGAGGTGAGCAAATTTAGAGTGTCGCTGGTGTTGAGAGTGCTCTATACTGGAGTGCTTTCCATCTAACTTTGAGAGCTACCTAGAGTTCGCTGCTTCTTTTTTTGCATAATTTATGCATCTCTCTATGCCTGAAAGGGAATTGTTTTCATATATATATATATATATATATATATATATATAGGGGACCCTGTTATTGGTAAATACATCAAAGTAAACCCAATATAACATTTAGAAAATCCACATCTATGGCAGACAAATTAGTAAGCAATTTACTTGAGAAACCGGTTTCCGCTACATGGGGGGCCCTTAGTGGGGGATTCAAGAAGTGCTCCACCTGCAAGGCATGTAGACATGGATGTAACAAAACCCAATACACAGTGCCTTTTAAACACAAGCCTGTACAAATCAAAAAGCGCATGACATGTAGGACTGAATTTGTAGTCTACGTGCTGCAGTGTCCCTGTGAACTTCGGTATGTGGGCAGTACCCACCTGCCTGTCCACAAGCGTATACTGCAGCACATAAGGGCCATCGTAGGGAAGGATCAGGCATACCCGGTGGCCCGTCATTTTGAAAGCCTACACAACAGTGACCCATCAGTTCTACAATACTATGCTATAGACTGTGTCATGAACCTCAAGATAGGGGGTGATAGAGATGCAAAGCTTCGATTATTGGAGACCCGGTATATAATAGAGCTGGACAGCAAGAGCCCACGGGGTCTGAACGCAAGTGAAGATTTATACATGTGTCTTTAAGTATGTAGGCGTAACATACCGAAGTTTCTCCATTGCTACTGTGTTTTAATTATCTTTGCACTTTATACCCATTATCTCCCTGGAATTGGAAATCAAATACAAACAACAGTGTACTGAACAATATTATAGATAAGGGATATAGCAATTGTTAGAATCAATGTGGTGTAATAATCATCAAAAATGATCAACTACCTCCCTCCACACCCTTCCATGATTTTATAATTCAATTTATGATTTACTATACACAGATTTGCACTATTTAGCACTTTATGGGTGGGATTTGTGATGAGAACTTTTAACATACAATTTTGAGCCTATATGAATTGTTTTGGTTAACAACCATATACCCTATTATTAAATTGTTGTTTTCTAACTGGACATTGATATGTATCAAGATAATTGTTTTAATTGATATTTATTGAAGTTTTTATAGAACTTTATTTATATTGTAGAAATGTGCACATAATAACTGCGGCTGATTTGCACAAAAAGAAAAGTTTCCTTTTTTTTAAATAGGAGGTGTTTTTTAACAATTACAGACACTTTGTCTTTTATTGTAAATAATGAATATATAATAACGTTTTATACTGTTTTATATATTTCCCTCCTATTTGTCTAAACAATGTAATAGTGTATGTAATATGCGAAATTATTTCTTGCATATTTTGCACTGTACAATGTTGCACATTCGATTGTCTAAGTTAGGTAAACATGGCACTGTGCCATTGATTCAACAGAAAGAAAGACCAGTAATAACACTGATCATTATAGGGTTAATGTGGGTAGGCTGTGAAACATCTAGCGCCACCCACCATTGATGAGCTCAATAAGTACCCTCATCACTTTCAAGCAATGTATCATGTGATCAAGCCTCTGGCTAGAGGCGAAACGCGTCATGCGGGCTTGCTGGGTGTTATTCTACCTTACGGAATAAAACATCAATTACGCACCAGAAATTGGGTCTGACTTATTCGTTCTTTACATCAGTCCAAGCAGAGTGACTAGGATGCAGAAGCGTCGGACGTAGTGAAAGGAATATATATATATATATATATATATATATATATATATATATATATATATATATATACACAAACCTCCTTTGCAGGAAAATGAACACGCACTCGTAGGATCTGGCTTTCAATTCTTTATTTCTCCATAATTCTCCATGTAAATTACAAAGGAGGTTTGGATATTTGAATTCGGCGGGGCTCTGCCGCAGAACACGCACCGATTAGAGAAGCGCCAGGGGTCAACCATTTCGAGCCAAGTTGTCGTGATATATATATATATATATATGTATATATATATATATATATATATATATATACATATATATATACATATATGTATATATATATATATATATATATACATATATATATATATATATATATATACATATATATATATATATATATATATATATATATATATATATATATATATATATATATATATATATATATATATATATATATATATATATATATATATTTAGTTATTTAACATCCATCATGGGCAATTTAAAAGGTAAACAGAAAAAAATAAATGCAAGTTTGCAAATGTATCACCATACACTAAATATCACGGAAGTGAGACTCATGTTTCGTAAACCTGCTAAACACAAGTCTAGTCCTACCAAAAGTCAGAAGAACATCCCGTAAATTGGAAGGAAAGGCAGACAAGAAGCTAGAGAACCGGACTAAAGAGTCGTGCTCCGAAATTCACAATCACACGAATCAGTCAAAAGATTTCACCGGGAGTCAATTAGGCAAACTCTAATTAGCAATTATTTTGCCCCATAAAGAAACTTGCCATGATGAATTATAACTGCGCCGTAATTAGTCAGCAGGACACTGCACACCATCTCTTGAAACTTTTCATCTAACTTAATTACAGCTCACAACCAATTATAATTACCATTAGGAGAGATTCATTTATCCGTTAACATTTCTAATATATATTAGATTATCTAGAATCTATGGGTCTCTGAGAGGGAAATAAGTGAATGTTTAGAGTAATAAATGATGAAACGGGAGGATGGCACCGCAGCCGGCTCCTGTCAAGGTTTTAAAACTCTTTCAAGGTCAGAACGCGGTGAACAAACGATGTCTAATTAGAAAGGTTTCGGAGTAGTAAGAAAAGGCAGAGGTTGCATATTCAGTGGCCTTTGTACTTTAGTTGCTTCAGACAATTGTATATATTGGAAGTAATCAGAGGCAGTCAGAATCTTCGCCGCAGAAAGTCCCATGGAGTATGAACATCTCACTCAAATTCAAATTCACTTTATTCGATCTGTATTCATGCCAATCATAAAAGCTCAATATACAGCATTAAATGTACATTGTAAAAACATTCGATTAAAAAGAAGATAAAAGCAGCATAAAAAGACACAATAAATAATTTTAGACAATTATACAATTTTCTGGTTTTTAGTCAAAGACGTAAAATAGACACAACACAGTAACAGACCAGATGGCCAGACAACATTCTTAGAAATAACAAACCCGAGCTACATTGTTTGAATTTAAGCTTGCACATTATTTGAAGTAAAAATCTTTAATAATGATCAATGTAAAATTTACAAAAGAAAAAAATGTGCCAGTCAGATTGGGGTGACACGCCATCACAAGGACAGCATGATGGAGCTTGAGAGAAAAAGTATCGATGGAAAATCCAGCATACCTGGGATAAGAGGTAATCAAAACCTTGTTAAAAAAAATCTGTTGCGGGGATTTTTTACGATCAACAGGTAAGTCAGCTGTCCATCAAGATAAACCTGGACCGTATATTTAGCCTTATTTCATCCATTGGGATAGAAAGCAAGTTTTTGTTATATTCAAACATTTACTTTGTGTTTCAAATAAAATTCCCAACCACAGGGCAATTAAAATCTTGTTTATATACATAATCCAAGGAATCTTCTGTACATGTTCTAATGTGAGGCAATCCGTGATAAACTGTTTTGACAAATTAACAAATTCCCTTCACCAAAAAGAGTGCCACAAAAGATTTGGGCATTAGTTATAATGGGGTAACTCAGTGACCCTCAGAACCTGGGTCTTGAAGCTTAACAAAAACAGTGGTACTGTTGGGAATAGAACTATTTCTTTGCTTCACTGTACTTAATACATATTATGTAGCAACATTGGATGTATGGTACACAAAGACACACAACACTGAATTTAGTACCAAAGGTAATTCTTTAGTATATACCTTGCCTGTATTAATCAATGGATAACTGGCTGTTCAAAACAAAATAACATAAAGAACACATAAACCGTTAAATGCTTAGTGACTGGTAGTGAGTGGTGATGACCGTGCTGTACAAGGATAATAAAGGTTACATATATTCATACATGTAAACAAAACATAAGTTCTTGTGTGTCCACTTTTGAAACCAATAGTTACAACAGAATGAAGTTTTTCCTTATTTGCGTTGCGACTTTGCATGGACGGATTGACATAAACAACGTCGACGTTTCGACCCTATGTAGTAGTGCAGACTTAAATTGCATCTGTGTGGGGTCTTCATCAGGACAGGGGATGTGTTGGACAGCCCGCAAACGTAACAAGCATTTGCAATGCAATAGGCCTGCATTAGGAAAGTTTGAGCTATTGGTATTGTACATGACAAATATTATATTTATGAGTTGGTTTGGAAAATAGCTAAATTAATAGCTTTGTCATTTATAATGCCAACAGTTTTAACTTTCGCAAATGTGACACCTATAGCATTTGTAATGCAATATGTGTTGTATTTCCTTGACTTAGATGTATTGATATTACAAATAACAATGTTTTTTAATTTTTTTAAATAATTAATACTTTAAATAAAAGTTATTGTAGTTTATAATGGCAATAGCTTTAACTTTTGTAAATAACTTTTGTGAAGATTATGTTCAGTGTATTTTATTGTGACGAAAATCCAAGAACAGAAGTGAAATATTAACATCTTTTTGTGACATTTGTAATAAAGCTTGAAACATTGAGAGAACATGTTTGAACCAGTTATTGTTGAATGGTTGCACAGATTGATGTTGTGGTGGCGCTGAGGGATGTTGTGGTTGCGACGAGTGATGCTGTGGCGTTTAGTAATGCTGTGGTAGCGCATAGTGATGTTGTGGTGCCCCTGAGTGATGTTGTGGTGCCCCTGAGTGATTCTGTGGTGATGCTGAGTGATGCTGGGGTGATGCGATAGATAGAGTGCAATAGATAGATAGAGTGAGGGCGATAGATAGATAGAGGGAGGGCGATAGATATATAGAGGGAGGGCGATAGATAGAGTGAGGGCGATAGATAGAGTGAGGGCGATAGATAGAGTGAGGGCGATAGAGTGAGGGCGAGAGATAGATAGATAGAGTGAGGGCGATAGATAGATAGAGTGAGGGTGATAGATAGATAGACAGATAGATAGAGTGAGGGCAATCAATAGATAGGTAGATAGATAGATAGATAGATAGATAGATAGATAGATAGATAGATAGATAGATAGATAGATAGATAGATAGATAGATAGATAGATAGATAGATAGATAGATAGATAGATAGATAGATAGATAGATAGATAGATAGATAGAGTGATGGCAATAGATAGAGTGAGTGCGATAGATAGACAGATCGAGTGAGGGCGATAGATAGATCGACAGATCGAGTGAGGGCGATAGATAGATCGACAGATAGAATGATGGCGATAGATAGAGTGAAGGCGATAGATAGATAGATAGATAGATAGATAGATAGATAGATAGATAGATAGATAGATAGATAGATAGATAGATTGTATTGTATTGTATTGTAATTGCATTTATATAGCGCTTACTACCCCTGACGAGGCGTCAAAGCACTTTTTCGGCAAGTAGCACGCTACTCCGGGACCCATAGAGGATTAGTGTTGAATTAGTATAGTGAAACATGCAAGTACATTTTAAGTGGTGGATAGGTTAGTCAGTTATTTGGATTTGGAATTATAGCAGAAGGATAGAGGAGGACAAAGGTTTGTATTTATTTATCGCTCGCTTGTTGACGCATGCTATTCAGGAAGCCTATAAAGGATTAGTGGTGAATTAATACTGTGAAATATGAGGTAATTTCAGTGGTGGATATTAGTCTGTTACTTGGAGTGAGAAGGATAGCGGATGGATAAAAGGGGAAGAAAGATCTGCATTCATATAGCACCTGTTACCCCTGATGGGTGTTGAAGCGCTTTTCTGGCGAATAGCACGCCACTCCGGAACCCATAAAGGATTAGTGTTGAAAATTAGTATAGTATAAATATGAAGTAATTTGAGTAGTAGATATGTTATTCAGGTATTTGGCAGTATAGATAGAGTGAGGGCGATAGATAGATAGATTGATAGAGTGAGGGCGATAGAGTGAGGGGCGATAGATAGAGTGAGGGCGATAGATAGATAGATAGATAGATAGATAGATAGATAGATAGATAGATAGATAGATAGATAGATAGATAGATAGATAGATAGATAGATAGATAGATATAGTGAGGGTGATAAATAGATAGAGTGAGGGCGATAGATAGATAGAGTGAGGGTGATAGATAGATAGATAGAGTGAGGGTGATAGATAGAGTGAGGGTGACAGAGAGATAGATAGATAGATAGATAGATAGATAGATAGATAGGTAGATAGATAGATAGATAGATAGATAGATAGATAGATAGATAGATAGATAGATAGATAGATAGATAGATAGATAGATAGATAGATAGATAGATAGATAGATAGATAGATAGATAGATGGAGTGAGGGCGATAGATCGATAGAGTGATGGCGATAGATAGAGTGAGGGCGATAGATAGAGTGAGGGCTATAGATAGAGTGAGGGCGACAGATAGATAGAGTGAGGGCAATAGATAGAGTGAGGGCGATAGATAGAGTTAGGGCTATAGATAGAGTGAGGGCGATAAATAGATAGAGTGAGGGCAATAGATAGATAGAGTGAGGGCAATAGATAGAGAGAGTGAGGGCGATAAATAGATAGAGTGAGGGCAATAGATAGATAGAGTGAGGGCAATAGATAGAGAGAGTGAGGGCGATAGATAGATAGAGGGAGGGCGATAGATAGATAGAGTGAGGGCACTAGATAGAGAGAGTGAGGGCGATAGATAGATAGAGGGAGGGCGATAGATAGATAGACTGAGGGCGATAGATAGATAGAGTGAGGACGATAGATGGATAGAGTGAGGGCGATAGATAGAGTGAGGGCTATAGATAGAGTGAGGGCGATAAATAGATAGAGTGAGGGCAATATATAGATAGAGTGAGGGCAATAGATAGAGAGAGTGAGGGCGATAGATAGATAGAGGGAGGGCGATAGATAGATAGACTGAGGGCGATAGATAGATGAGTGAGGACGATAGATGGATAGAGTGAGGGCGATAGATAGATAGAGTGAGGGCCATAGATAGAGTGAGGGCCATAGATAGAGTGAGGGCCATTGATAGATAGACAGAGTGAGGGCGATAGATAGATAGAGTGAGGGCCATAGATAGATAGATAGAGTGAGGGCCATAGATAGATAGATAGAGTGAGGGCCATAGATAGCTAGATAGATAGATAGATGGTTGTGTGTGGGGGGTTGTGTGTGTGGGGGGTTGTGTGTGTGTGGGGTTGTGTGTGGGGGGGTTGTTTGTGTGTGGGGTTTGTGTGAGGGGGTGGGGTGTGTGTGGGGGGGTTGTATGTGTGGGGGGTTTGTGTGAGGGGGTGTGGGGTGTGTGGGGGAGTGTGGGGTGATGTGTGTGGAGGGGTTGTGTGTTTGTGTGGGGGGTTGTGTGTGTGGGGTGTGTGTGGGGTGTGTGTGTGTGGGGTGTGTGTGTGTGGGGGGTTGTGGGTGGGAGGTTGTGTGTGGGGGGTTGTGTGGGGGGTTGTATGTGGGGGGTTGTGTGTGTGGTTGTGTGTGTGTGGAGTTGTGTGTGTGGGGTTGTATGTGGGATTGTGTGTGTGGGGTTGTGTGTGTGTGTGGGAGTGTGTGTGGGATTGTGTGTGGGGTTGTGTGTGTGGTGGGTTGTGTGTGTGTGGTGGGTTGTGTGGGGGGGGGGGTTGGGTGTGTGTGTGGGGTTTGTGTGTGGTTGTGTGGGTGAGTGTTGTGTGTGGTTGTGTGTGTGCTTGTGGTTGTGTGTGTATGGTTGTGTGTGGTTGTGTGTGTGGTTGTGTGTGGATGTGTTTGTGTGTGTGCGATTATGTGTGTGTGGTTGTGTGTGTGGTTGTGTGTACTTGTGTGTGTGGTTGTGTGTGTGGTTGCATCTGTGTGGGTGCATGTGTGTGGTTGTGTGTGTGGTTGTGTGTGTGTGTGGTTGTGTGTAGTTGTGTGTCTGGTGTTGTTATAAAGCTTGTAATGCTTATGATGCTGATTTTTCCAATCAGTTATCCAGTTTCATCCGCTCAAACATTAAAGAATGGAGAGTGTATGGCTTGAGAAATAAATCCCTTTCATGCAAGCGGCTTTCTAGTGTTCTCTTTTGCTTGTCAACAGTATTGAGCTCAGACTTTATTTTTTGCACTTTTTGTTAAATAACTGGCAGAGTGACAAGTTTCTGAATGTCTCCTTCGAAAATACAAAGCATTTTTACCTGTAGTAGGTTGTTCCCCTTACAAACATTCCCAAGGTCAATGATCGTCATAATAGAAGCAAGGTGAAATTCCAAAACCTAGCCACTAGTAGTAGTAAGCACTTTATTCGGTTTAGAATTTTCAGCAAACCATAAAAGTACATAGTAAATCATACATTCAAAAACAACATATGAATATATATTCAAACATCGCATGTCAATCGTTTAAAAAAATAAAAATATATATATATATATTGCACCAATAAAAATTAAAATGTGCCAGAAATACACTTAAAGATTCTTTCTGTGTCTGATGCAGAATTTAAAATACCTTGCGATGGGGAGAGCGAAAGATTCAAGGTCTAAATATTGAAGGGACAATAGGGCCGGGCAACAGAGGCGCATACCAATAGAAATACAAATTTACAAAAGAGAGTCATATGTAGTGTGGATTGAGGGGAAATACCTTCGCATGGGCACGGAGTGAGGGGCTGCGACCAGTCATTTGTGTGGGGGAAAGTAGTTAGCCTGAAAATTATATCTAGCCGGAATCTGGTCAGCAAGAATCTATCATAGTTTGTTAAAGACCAGATTAAATATGGTTGAATCTGCAGTGTAGTTTGGATCAGTACAGAGTGCTGAGTTGAAGGTTTACAAGCTATGTCGGACAAACGGAGCTTTGCTAGGTGGGATAAGCATTTTGTTTTCAGCTCCTTTCTGCTGATGGTGACCATTTCTTGGGGGTTTAAGTAGAGTTGTTCCAGGCCCATGTCAATCAAGAGGTTTTTAACGTACTGGAGCCATCCAATCTTAGAGACATTTTCTAACTCCAGACAGTCCCTTGCTATGCTTTGAGAAAAATGCAGCTTTTCCGAGGTCCAGATGCGGTGCCACAGAAGAATGGGCTCTGCCTTAATAAGGTCGGTAATGTAGGGAAGGCCCAGTTCAAGATGGAAACTAAACGTAGATGTTCCTGGCGGGACCGCAAGAAGGAACCTCAGAAAGCTGTTTTCCACTGTTTGGAGGGAATCCGCCCTGATGTGTCCCCACACTCCTGCCCCGTAAGTAGCCGTGCTAATACATTTGGCCTGGTATACTCTTATCAGTTCCTCAGGGGCTCTTTTTCCCCAGTCTCTGGGTGAACTTTACCAGAGCCATGGTAGATTTTTGGAACTGAAGTTTTCTTGCCTCAATGGCTTGCTTCCAAGTACCCTTTTCGTCAATCAGAATTCCCAGGTATGGATAGGTGGGGGTATTCTCAACTCTAGAGTTATTAATATAGATCTTCATCCCTTTGCCTCCTTTTTTTCCACAGTTCATGATAAAAGTTTTTGTGACATTGATTTTTAAATCAAGATTTGCCATAAACTGGTGGTAGCGGGACAAAGAGCGCTGGAGTTCAATGGAAGTGCGGGCTATTATCACAGCGTCATCCGCATTACTAGATGGCATGATATGACTGCACGTGAATCCACAACGAGTTTATGCTCCAAAAGAACCCTCCTCCGACAATATTGTTTTCCCTTTCTTGGCCTCGATATAAGTGAGAAGGAGTGTTGAAGAGTGGGGGAGGGAGAGGAGAAGGAGTTGGGTGGGAAAGCAAAACGATTACAGGAGAGCGGCTGCGATAGGAAGGGACTCACTTAATGATCCATGACGGCTTGAAGGCTAATGAGATTAGAAAGGCAGATGGAAACACAAAGGAAGGAGGCTTAATTACAAGAGCAAGGGGAAGAAACAGCAGACATGAACACAAAAGGAAGACCCTGAACATCATTGTGGAACACTGGGGAAAACCGAGCCTCCTAGTGAAGGGGAAGAAGTGAAGAAAAAGGGGAATGTAACAAATTAAAGAAGGAAAGTATAATGGAAATATAGAAGGAGAGAGGGAGAAAAGATAGGAAGGAGCGTGAGAGAAGAAGGAAAGGAGAATGTGAGGCTAAAGGACGAAGGGAAGGCAGGAGGGGAGACGAGAAAAAAGAACTGTAGCTGAATGGAATGGAAAATACAAGAAGGGAAGGGAGGAAAAGAAACAAGCTCTCAGCATTGCGTGGTGGAGCGGAGGGGCGGGGGAGCGGATTCCTTTGAAGTCTGATGCCGAGGCTCAGACAAATGATGTGCAATGTGGCTTGCGATGTGCACGCACCTGGCTCACATGAACTGTACCTAATCCGCAGTTTGGGTACCCTTTTGAAAGCCTTACTTTAATCTCGCCAAAAAAGCATTGCTAAAGCAATGCCTGAGGCTCGACCTAAAAACGGGGGGTCAGAACTGTGTGTGTGTCAGGGAGGAACTCTCTGTTGTGACCATTGGTTTCAAAAGTGGACTCCCTGTGTGTCCTGAGGTCAACACGGCTAGTTCAAGTTGGCAGCAGCTGCTGAAGCCCTGGTTCTTGGCTCCAGTTATTCCTCCTTCCTTTCTGATGCGTCTGCACACTTCCTGTCTGGAAATGCATGCAGGGATAGAACATCTGCAGAAAATTTCCAAAAAGGGACAAAATCTCTTGGAAACTAAGAGGTACATTTAGAGCTTGATGAGATGGGAGGACCAGTGTAATTCAGCAGTTCTCCTACACACCAAGTTCACTATTCCCCAACTCAGTTAGAAGTGGGGAGCAGATGACTGTCTGCTGGAGTAGCCTCCACGTACCCCGTGATAGTCAAAGGCAATATCTAACCCGGGGCAAAGCACTACGCTATGCTCGCATCGTTTGCGAAGTTTGCGCTACTTCGCACTACGCGAATTGCACGTAGCACAGTGCAAACACACGTAGCGTAGTGCAGCGGTCAATTTTTGCTTACTCATGGTCTTCAACGTCAAGTTGGTGACAG
This sequence comes from Lissotriton helveticus, assembly GCF_964261635.1. Classification (NCBI taxonomy): domain Eukaryota; kingdom Metazoa; phylum Chordata; class Amphibia; order Caudata; family Salamandridae; genus Lissotriton; species Lissotriton helveticus. The sequence continues at coordinate 413,060,087 of NC_136061.1, read as the reverse complement.
CGAGCAAGCAAAATGACATCCCGGCGAGACTTTTTCCTCGTTCGCAATCAGCAACATCAAGATGCCGATCACGAGCGTGGAAAATAAACCTCCTGGCGAGATTCTCAACCGGGGGAGGTCAGGTTTCTCTTTGCGAGTGGTCGCATATGCTCGCAACCGCTTGCGATGACAAACTACCAGTCCGCGTTGAGAAAGCTGCCACTCGAGTAGAAATCTACTCGAGCGGCAGAAAACGACCGCTTGCACTGTGCGAGATGCAAGCAAGCATCCAGCACTGTGCAATCAGTGCGAACAGCATTTTGCACAGTGCACTACGCAGTTCGCGTAGCTACACGTAGCTTGCGTAGTGCAAAGTGCACTTCGCGTAGCTACGTGTAGCACTACTTCGCAAACTACGCCCAGGGTTAGCAACAACCCATCTGCCCCAGGGTCACTTACTTTCATATGTCAGAAGGTCTGCCCTGCTTATGATGGGAGGTCTCTGCGATGTGTTGGGATTGTTAATCACCAATTTGTCATTGTCATCTATATGTCTCCCTGATGTAGTAATAGCATGGTCCCAGATAGTCCCAAGGCAGGTGTGGTGGTCTCAGTGGAGTAACATTAGCCCCTGCCCCCTCTAGCTGGTGGGGGCCCAGAGCTCCAGGACCACCCCAGTACTGTGCACAGGCAGCGTGCCCCTCACTAGAGAGCTCCTGATTGGGTCCGGAGAAGGGGGGACCCCCTCCATGTACTTTGATGGGGCGATCCCTCAAGTTTCGATATTGCATAGAGTGGTCACTGTTCAGGTACTTAGCAGATCCACGAAGCACCTGAACAGAAAAATGCTGAGGCGTCTGAAGGCACCTACAAATAGGTGCAACCACAGTGATTATGAAAGGCATGTTTTTTTCTTACTGATGGGTGCATTTTTCCCTGCAGGCGATGACACGTTTGTAAATGTACTGTTTTCATCTTCATGTCAATTCATATTTCAGCTTGGGTGCAGGCCAGATGGTAGGTGAACGATGGTGACCTGTGGTGCGGTAATTTCATGATTGGCAGGGTCACTTCTGGTCACCTTGGCATCTGACAAGGAATAAGGCACATAGATTACAGGTTTCACCTGGGCCTCAAAAGGTGCATTTGCAGCATTCAAAGCCCTTTACTAGTATTGGACATTGGGTCAGTCACTTACGTGGCCCTTACCAGCCTTCAATTCCCGATGTTTGCTCTAAAGGTGGGTGGCCCTTTGGGTTGGAAGAGAATGAGGTCTGCATCAGGAGACCAAGTTATGGCTCCGTTGCTCATCTCATCTCTCTGGTGGGTGCTGGGGGTAACCCAGGTGGTAGCTCCAGGGGGAAGGGCTTCTAGCATAAGTGGGTATTGCCTCAGTTTGCATAAGACTGGACTTATTTTGCTCAAAAGTGGGGCCCACAGCAGGTCCGGAAGGGTTAGGGGTACCGAGGGACCAGGTGGAAAGGTAAACCATGAGAATTATACAAATCTTTTAAAGCACAGAGAGGGACTGGGTTATAGATAACTTGACGTCTAGCTGACTATGTATTTGGGAACAGAACATTCTACTAATTCTCTAAATATATGTTCTTACGTGATTTTTGTGAATTTAATGACATATTTTTGTTAATAAGTAAGCCTGAAATGGTATTGTATAACCAAATGCAAGAAATTGGGCCTCGGAATATTTTTTTAATGATGGTGGGGTCATGAAGTGAAGGGGAGTGTCCCATTCCAGAGGCAATTGACGTGTCCCCTCTATTTGGTGGCATGTTCCAGTGAGTTGAGGCACAAGACACATTGCTTCAAATTGTAAATTCATCATGTCTACCTTCTTGGAGAGTTTATCTTTGCAATTAATGAATACAAACGTCTAGATTGTTTATCTGCAGAAAAGTGAATCAAATTCCGACATACTCAACACCACAAACTACATTGTTGGACACGACATAAACACAACATTGACAACAAATTCAACATTACAAGAAACAGATGAAATGAGCTCGAGTTCTGTGTTTCGTAAACAAGTTACTCATTTTTGGAAACAAGAGAAAAATAAACAAAGCCATGTAGGTTAAAGTTTCGTTTTAAAAAAATGTTTTAAATTTTTTATTTTTTTTTTAAAACACACACAAGAGCAACCTTTGCCAAAACCAGACAGTGAACTATTCTGGCTCACAACAGTATTTCATTTAGAATGGATAATTTATTTTGGGCCAAGTTGTACAAAAATGAGCCAACATAGTATATTTTTTTAAAGCACACTTGTGTGGTTAAATAATAGTTGACGCGTTTCGAACCCAATGATGTGAGTTAACAGGGTTCTCGCCAGGACTCAGAACTCCTTGTGAGCTCTTTTTGAGATCCACAAATCCCTTCTGTAAAATTAATCCTTGATCTGGTGCATCCATAATAGTACTGGTGGTGTTCCAACATTTGTTTTGAGAACTCTTATGCGTCCCTATGCAATCCGTTATAACTGGACGCGTATGTGAGACACTGTGTTCTTGTTATCTGGATTCCGAACGCCTGTCCATGGGCGCTGGCATTGATTTAGTAAACAGTCTTTTGTCTTATGCATCAAGCGCGGAGCCCGGGACGATAGCTCCTTATCTTTGTGAAAAGCCGGAACCCGCCGGTGACTTTTAATTGCTCAAGGGTAGACATTCAGGGGCGGCCTTAGGCATGTGCCAGCTGTGCACCTGCACAGGGCCACCAAACCCCAGGGGCCACCATGCCAATATCTATCCTTAATATAATAATCCTCTGAGGATGGATACATATTTGCGTGGCGGCCCATGGCAGGGATTTGGCGGCCTCCGGCTCTGTTCCCCTTCCAAACACCCTGACGCCCCCTCTTCGCTGGCCTCCGCGCTCCGCCCCACCCGGACCCCCTCTTCCGGGGCCCCCTAACTACGCTCCCTGCCCAGGGCCGCCATGAGCCTAGAGCCGCCCCTGAGACATTTCTAATAGCTGTTGTTGAGAAAGTCGTTGTGCTGTTTCAATTGTTTTCTCTTTGGATGGAATATTTCATTTCTTATGTCACCGAGTTCTATTTAATGTTTTAAAGATGATAAAGACAACAAAATATTTAATTAAATGAATGCCTTTTCCAAATATTAGGCTGGGTTGGAATATGTGTCTTTCCTTTTCTGCCACAGTACAAATCTTTTAATTATGTTAAGTGTTATATGATTCAATGCTAAGTAACTGCATTTCACTGAAGGCCAGAAAATATTCATAGTACATATATTGTCATTCTGCGAATCTCTAAATGATCTGCAATTAGAAAAAAAAGACCTGCAGTGACAGCAGCCTTATTTTAGGGATTACATAGATCATCTCTAAAATATATTTCACTCTAGTTTCTTGTTTTGACAAACAATTTTATTGATTTTGAAAACAAAAAAAAGCAGCTGAACACATTTGACCAGAGTATTTACGGCAGCACAGGCCACTTTTGCAGTACTTAGAAACAGATACGCACTCCATTTCACAACCCCGACATACAAGGTATACATTCATGTACATAAACAGGATCAATTGTGATCAGTCTAGTTGGTCGTCCATTTACCCCATACTCTCCAGTATTTAGCGGGACATCCCTGGGCTTCAAATAGTCCAGTTTGGCGCCACCTGGCCACAATTGGGGGTTTGGGGTTTGGGTTGTACCCATGTGGCGGCAATATCGCGTTTGGCAACTGCTATGGCTGTCCCCAGGAACACCATATCCGATCGGGACCATATAGGCCATTCATGACCCCCCAGAAGAAGTCGTATGGGATCATGGGGGACTTGCCGGCCCAGGATGTGTGTGAGTTCGGACTCTATCGCAGCCCAATATGAGGCCAGGCTGGACGGCCCGGAGAGAGGCAAAAGCCATTCACTCTAGTTTCTGTGATGTTGACCCACAATATCGAAGTTGAATTTCAGCGTTCACATATATCAAGACTATAATATGGACTTCTGTTTATATCTTTTGCTAGGAAAGGTAGAGGATTCCACCTTTACTGGGTGTGTGCACAATTATACTTCGACCATGCGGTCTTCCACAAATTACTCAACATCTAATGAATTCACAAGTTTTTCTTATTCTTTATAGATGTCCTTTATTTTCATATTTGATCATATTCGATTTTTCAATTGTTTTATAAGGGTACTGCGATTTACTTCATCACTCCACATATACCCAATGCATTTCGGGTCATATGGGACCCTACATCAGGGGTCTGTATGCAGAAAAAACAAGGAAATATTGAGCCAGCCTTATACATAAATCATGAATCAATAAATAGGCTCACTTTTAACTGGTCTGTTGATTGGACCAGGTTATGTCACGTGATCGCGACTAGACACTTCCGTAAGTTTTAACGAAGCGATGCTTGTTTTTGTTAAATTACATGTTATATTGCTTACGGTTTTTTAAGGTGGATATATTGTTTCCTCACGCTACAGTCCTCCCTGATTTTGGCTAGGGATTATTACAGATTTGAGGTTCATTTTTGATAATAATGTTGTGAGTTAATATCGCCAGTACCTTTGATTCTGATTTATGACTTTGACATGTTGTTTGACTTACCCAGATTTACTCAGTGTTATTTTGGCTCTGATAGCCTATTTATTGATTCATGATTTATGTATAAGGCTGGCTCAATATTTCCTTGTTTTTTCTGCATACAGACCCCTGATGAAGGGTCCCATATGACCCGAAATGCATTGGGTATATATGGAGTGATGAAGTAAATCGCAATACCCTTATGAAACAATTGAAAAATCGAATATGATCAAATATGAAAATAAAGGACATCTATAAAGAATAAGAAAATCTTGTGAATTCATTAGATGTTGAGTAATTCGTGGAAGACCGCATGGTCGAAGTATAATTGTGCACACACCCAGTAAAGGTGGAATCCTCTACCTTTCCTAGCAAAACGTTTCAATACAGTGTTCTTAGACAAAACACTTTGGGAGGAGTTGCACAGAAATTAAACGGATGAAGTAAAGACACTAAAGAAAGTGAACTCAAGAGTGCACCAACGGACCTAGTAATATTGTATATAGAACTATCTTCTGTTTATATCTGTCATAACAGAGGGACTATCTGTAAATCTACACCCTGAGGATAGTTCGGGAGTCGATTTCATGGTCAAGATATATCTGCATTTCGCTATATCGGGTTTGGATACTGTGACATGCACCCGTCGATTTGTACACGTTTTCATCAGATTGAGACTTATTTCCCGCATATTTCCTTATATTTTGCTATCGATTTTAACTGTTAATTATTGCACAAAAAGCTTCATGTGACCCTAAATCATAGGGTAGGCGCCTCCTACATCTGTGCAAAAATGCTCTTTTGTGGTGCTCATTTGTCTTCCATTACTATTAGTATAAATTCAGTTGCTGCAGCGCCATTTTCTTACTACCAAGCAGTAATCCCTTGATGGCAATCCTATTTGTCAGACTTTACAGCCCTTAGCAGGCACAGAAACTGTAACCTTGCCACACTGCCTGGAGAAGGACAGTACAACCTAAAAACAGGTCTCTATTAACAGGGCCAATGACACACCTACTGCACACTGTCACTTGAGGAATCCCAGCAGGGTGTATGTCTACTTTGGTGGGTAGGGAAAGGGAAAGGCCATTCAAACATGTTACTCCATTGTCACAAGAAGTTGTTAGACATTTAAAAAAGGTTTTAGAGTGCAAGAAATGCAAAATAGGGTAGATAGAGGCAACAATAGCATTCGACAACACATATTAGCCTATTACAATGAAGTGATTTAAGTAGTCTGAAAAAAATGGGGGGTCCTAAAGAGGGTGTGGCCTAAGAAGCATAACAAAACACCATTTGCAAGGGTTGTGACCTCTGTAACTAAGGACAGACCCTAATGCATGTGAGCTAGAATTACTTCTGTTCCTTGTAGTTCTGATTCGCCCAACCTCCTGGATGTCCTGGTCATCCTTCCCCTTTGGTCCTCCTCTTCCTCTGGGTCCTCCTTGTGCTGGTTCTGGTCTTCCTAGTGGCCCTGGTACTCTGGACCTCGTGGTTCCCCTCTCTCCGTCCCCTCCTCTGCCTGTTCCTCCTATGCCCAGTTCACCTCCTACAGTTCATGCTCCTGAGTCTTTATCTCCTCTCTCTGGTCTTACACTCCATCCTCCTTGTTCTCCTCTACTGTCCGGCAGCGACTCCCTAACCAGCTCTGAAGTCAGCCACATACGCTTTCCAAGCGCAGCCTGACTGGGTCACCTCAAGCACAGTCCTTTAAATCATGGTGACAGAAAGAATTTTTTTTCACTTTTTTGGTTATCGAAGTGTGATCAAAATGCCTTTATGTACTGTATAATCTGTGCTCAAGCACTTTACATACAACCACAGTATACAGTGAAATATGTAGATATGTGTTCCTTTTCTATGCTCTAATCGTTATTATTAGCCAACCCAACAATACTCATTGAAACCACTCTGGCAGGTGAAATATTTATTTCTCTGCAGCTCTGTTTGGGGCCTCCTGACCTGTAGGTTAACATACAGACCCCTTTGTGAGTTGCAGTGTGTGGTGTTTATGTGTACATGGACAAGTAGAGGTCTGCATTCAGGCGCATTGTGACTAATACAAAGTGACCCTCCACCCTCGTCAGGCTTTCCACTGTGGAACAATGAATTCACCTCTTCACAAAGGCGCTGGTACAACGGTCTGTGTGTGCAATAAAAACAGGCATTGGCAAAGACAATAGGTATTGCTTTTTAATGTTTGGATTTGTCAGAAACTTACTACTGATGCTGTGGAGCATGGGACAAACAAAATGCTTTTTAACCATGCTGTGCCACACTGGAAACAAAAGAGAAAAGGTGTGAAAAAATGAACCCATCATTTTGCTAGGGCACGTGCGTGATGACGCAATGGAGTAACAAAGGCCCCGCTGCCCCTGCAGTGGGGGGCAAGCTCCAGGTGGCCCATCAGCACATTACCCTGGCCAGAGAGAACCTGAGTGAGTCGGGAGGGTGGGCCCTCAATATACTTTGCAGGCGGGGGGGCTTTACTTTTGCTATGCCACTGTGATGACGCGCGTGCGGCATGTGTAATCACATGTGTGCATACACATAGGGTGAATCAGCAATGTCTTTTTTTTTGTTTTTGTTTATTAACAGTTAGAAGAGGGCATGCACCACTTTTTATGGTCTGACTTGACAGCGCAGCCGTTGCCAGACAGTGATGTGAGCATCACTACAGGGAGTCTTTGGTTCCATCCACATGTTAGGAGCTAAGAGTCCATATTTTGATTGGGCAAAGGTTATGTGCGTTCTCAAAAAAGTGCTTGCCCTCCAGACAGCTGTGATCATTTTGTTTATTTATCCAGCTGCCTGAGCTTGAACTTTCAGTGGCACACATATGACAGTGTAATGCTATTAAAGTGTCTTAGATAACTAGATCATTTGTGGAGTTTTTCTCTGTCAACAGCATAGATGGGAGGAGGGCAGTCATCAACCTACATGGCTGTTTAGGTCTGACGACTTGACTGTGCTACAGTCACCTGATCTTTTAAACCTCCATTAACATTATTTTAGAGTTCTTTGCTTCACATAAATATATATCCATTCCCAGGCTAGTTACTTGTAAGGCTTCACATGACCATACAATTTTCCTTTAAAGCCAGAACTATTGGCAATGCTTGTTTGAAAACGTAGTGGCCTCATAGCAAATGACAACTGCCTAAGGGAAGATATTCGATGGGGTGAAGCAGCACTTGAAAAAGAGAGCACGACAAAACATGCATTCTCATGCAGTGCTTAAAGGAAAGAAAACAGCAATTCCCTGAATGTGGCTGTGCAAGGATGCAAGTCATTCAATCAAAAAAGCCTAGGAGACAGAGGTTATACACCAGGGGAGATTCAAACGCAATAAAAGGAAGGAAATCCATTGAATAGGAAACAAGCACTTGAGAGTGACAAGAAAGTTAAGCAATGTGCTGGTTTTAAACCCACTGTAGGCCTTTGGTGTGGTCCAGAAGGGGTCTTTCGACAACAGCTAACCGTCTGTAGCTGAGACCTAAATAAATATGTATGAAAAAGTTGCTGGAAGAGATGAAAAACAATCTCTAAACCATGTGCTGCTCATCCTAGTGCCTGCGAGTGGCCAATGTGTGTTGGCATGGTGATTCAGAGACCAGAGCGACAGCACGCAACGCGGGGTACTACACACAGCGTTGGAGACTTCAGAGATGTGAGCTGGGAGGAATGTGAACACCTGCAGTGAAGCGACCATGACCCGGCAGAGGAGCAGCCGCCAAGGACACTTGTTCAATTATGTTAATGGGTTGTCTGTCCCTACTTCTAAGCCTGTCACTCAGCTTTGCCATTTTGCTTTTCGATGGCGGCTTTGAAATATGATGGTACGGGCATGGCATGGCAGAACCAGTATTGGCAAATCCAATACGCCTGGCTTTGGCAAGCATGCAGTGTTTTTCATTCATTTTATGATTTTTCAAACGTCCACAAAATGCAAAAAAAATGGCAAACATAAAAAATATATCATTTAAAAGGAGTGACCCAGAGGGTCATGCACACGAGAACTTGTAATCAAGTGCTCTCATTTTCAGGTGGCTGTGCACATATTCGCGGACAAAATGCTGTCGCTCACACTGCAAGGCAGTCAACAGATGAATTGGGCGACCCATTGCCCTTTGCTGTATGCTATGATGGTCAGAATCAAAATGTGAACAGACCAATGGAGGCAGAGAGATGAATTAACGCCTGTGTGTTTTTTTCTGTGACATTACTGGAAAAGATTACGCTGGCAAGACAGCTGAAGTTGTGTCTTGACCAGACCTTAGAAGAAGACCCAAAAAGTCCACAATTTGTATTGCCACAAAGTGAACAAAAATACAATTCAGAGGACCAGAGATATAAACGTGTGCTATAAGGTATATTTTACATAAAGTTTAGGTAAGTGCGCGCTCTCAAGATTAGGTTCTGTTCACATCAGTGGAGAGGGCGCACAAAGATGAAGGCCATTGGCTCGTTTATCACTTTACTGAAGCTTGGTGCAGGCTGTTATTTTATACTTGTACACATGTTCTTTTGTGGGCATAAATTCCCAACCAAGGACAGATGAAAGCATGTTATGTGCTTACAGTACACTTTAATTCTAATTGGCGTCCCCTTGCTTACAAATAAAGGAAGGTGCTAATTGTCATTACATTATAATGAGTCTTAATTGGTTTTTCATCATGGGCTTCATCTGATCCCTGCTTCCTTAGACTGCATTGAAATTATACAAATATTTTATTATATAAATATTAATTTACGGGCTGAATTCCACCCGTTTGCCTGCACCAGTTAGGAGCACGCTTTAAGCTATATATATATATATATATATATATATATATATATATATATATATATATATATATATATATATATATATATATTCCCTGCCGCTTCCCAGGATCAAATTTAAAACGCTAAATTGAATCCAATTAAAACAGCCAATGTGACACGTTTTGGCAGAGAGACCAGCCTTTCTCACACGTCGACGCCATATTGATTGCCTTATTTAAACTCAACAAAAGGGGGTGGTGATGGACGGAGCATCCGAACCAATCAAACACTCACACCCAGTGAAAAGATCTGGGTTTGATCCATCACCGTTCTTTAGCCCACTCTGCCACCCCAGTTCAGACATGGCTATATGCAAATCAGTCTGACCCTGTGCCTCATGGGAACCTGCCAGCCCGAACTGCCAAGCCATGCCTTCCCTGGACCGGAAACAAGCTTCCGAGGACCGGTTTCTGGCATTACAGCCGTCTTCAGTCCGGCTTGCTTGAATCCAGTGGCAAAGTGAGCAAGGAACTCACGTCTGAGCATACCCTACCACACTTATGGCGGCCAGAGCGGTACAAAAGGGGGTGGTGATGGACGGGGGATCCGAACCAATCAAACACTCACACCCAGTCAAAAGATCTGGGTTTGATCCATCACCGTTCTTTAGCCCACTCTGCTACCCCAGTTCAGACATGGCTATATGCAAATCAGTCTGACCCTGTGCCTCATGGGAACCGGCCAGCCCGAACTGCCAAGCCATGCCTTCCCTGGACCGGAAACAAGCTTCCGAGGACCAGTTTCTGGCATTACAGCCGTCTTCAGCCCGGCTTGCTTGAATCCAGTGGCAAAGTGAGCAAGGGACTCACGTCTGAGCATACCCTGCCACACTTATGGCGGCCAGAGCGGTACAAAAGGGGGTGGTGATGGACGGAGCATCCGAACCAATCAAACACTCACACCCAGTCAAAAGATCTGGGTTTGATCCATCACCGTTCTTTAGCCCACTCTGCTACCCCAGTTCAGACATGAGGATTATGAATCCGGAACCGGTCCCAGGATGCTTGTTTCCGGTCCAGGGAAGACATGGCTTGGCAGTTCGGGCTGGACTGTTCCCATGAGGCACAGGGTCAGACTGATTTGCATATAGCCATGTCAGAACTGGGGTGGCCGAGTGAGCTAAAGAATGGTGATGGATTAAACCCAGATCAGTTGACTGGGGGTGAGTGTTTGATTTGCTCAAACGCTCCGTCCATCATCCACTTTTGTATCGCTTTGTTCGCCCTAAGTGTGGCAGGGTATGCTCAGACATGAGTCCCTTGCTCACTTGGCCACTGGATTCAAGATAGCCTGGCTGATGAGGATTATGAATCCGGAACCGGTCCCAGGATGCTTGTTTCCGGTCCAGGGAAGACATGGCTTGGCAGTTCGGGCTGGACTGTTCCCATGAGGCACAGGGTCAGACTGATTTGCATATAGCCATGTCAGAACTGGGGTGGCCGAGTGAGCTAAAGAATGGTGATGGATTAAACCCAGATCAGTTGACTGGGGGTGAGTGTTTGATTTGCTCAAATGCTCCGTCCATCATCCCCTTTTGTATCGCTTTGTTCGCCCTAAGTGTGGCAGGGTATGCTCAGACGTGAGTCCCTTGCTCACTTGGCCACTGGATTCAAGATAGCCTGGCTGATGAGGATTATGAATCCGAAACCGGTCCCAGGAAGCTTGTTTCCGGTCCAGGGAAGACATGGCTTGGCAGTTCGGGCAGGACTGTTCCCATGAGGCACAGGGTCAGACTGTTTTGCATATAGCCATGTCAGAACTGGGGTGGCCGAGTGAGCTAAAGAATGGTGATGGATTAAACCCAGATCAGTTGACTGGGGGTGAGTGTTTGATTTGCTCAAACGCTCCGCCCATCATCCCCTTTTGTATCGCTTTGTTCGCCCTAAGTGTGGCAGGGTATGCTCAGACGTGAGTCCCTTGCTCACTTTGCCACTGGATTCAAGATAGCCTGGCTGATGAGGATTATGAATCCGAAACCGGTCCCAGGATGCTTGTTTCCGGTCCAGGGAAGACATGGCTTGGCAGTTCGGGCTGGACTGTTCCCATGAGGCACAGGGTCAGACTGATTTGCATATAGCCATGTCAGAACTGGGGTGGCCGAGTGAGCTAAAGAATGGTGATGGATTAAACCCAGATCAGTTGACTGGGGGTGAGTGTTTGATTTGCTCAAACGCTCCGTCCATCATCCCCTTTTGTATCGCTTTGTTCGCCCTAAGTGTGGCAGGGTATGCTCAGACGTGAGTCCCTTGCTCACTTGGCCACTGGATTCAAGATAGCCTGGCTGATGAGGATTATGAATCCGAAACCGGTCCCAGGATGCTTGTTTCCGGTCCAGGGAAGACATGGCTTGGCAGTTCGGGCAGGACTGTTCCCATGAGGCACAGGGTCAGACTGATTTGCATATAGCCATGTCAGAACTGGGGTGGCCGAGTGAGCTAAAGAATGGTGATGGATTAAACCCAGATCAGTTGACTGGGGGTGAGTGTTTGATTTGCTCAAACGCTCCGTCCATCATCCCCTTTTGTATCGCTTTGTTCGCCCTAAGTGTGGCAGGGTATGCTCAGACATGAGTCCCTTGCTCACTTGGCCACTGGATTCAAGATAGCCTGGCTGATGAGGATTATGAATCCGGAACCGGTCCCAGGATGCTTGTTTCCGGTCCAGGGAAGACATGGCTTGGCAGTTCGGGCTGGACTGTTCCCATGAGGCACAGGGTCAGACTGATTTGCATATAGCCATGTCAGAACTGGGGTGGCCGAGTGAGCTAAAGAATGGTGATGGATTAAACCCAGATCAGTTGACTGGGGGTGAGTGTTTGATTTGCTCAAACGCTCCGTCCATCATCCCCTTTTGTATCGCTTTGTTCGCCCTAAGTGTGGCAGGGTATGCTCAGACGTGAGTCCCTTGCTCACTTGGCCACTGGATTCAAGATAGCCTGGCTGATGAGGATTATGAATCCGAAACCGGTCCCAGGAAGCTTGTTTCCGGTCCAGGGAAGACATGGCTTGGCAGTTCGGGCTGGACTGTTCCCATGAGGCACAGGGTCAGACTGTTTTGCATATAGCCATGTCAGAACTGGGGTGGCCGAGTGAGCTAAAGAATGGTGATGGATTAAACCCAGATCAGTTGACTGGGGGTGAGTGTTTGATTTGCTCAAACGCTCCGTCCATCATCCCCTTTTGTATCGCTTTGTTCGCCCCTTTTGTATCGCTTTGTTCGCCCTAAGTGTGGCAGGGTATGCTCAGACGTGAGTCCCTTGCTCACTTTGCCACTGGATTCAAGATAGCCTGGCTGATGAGGATTATGAATCCGAAACCGGTCCCAGGATGCTTGTTTCCGGTCCAGGGAAGACATGGCTTGGCAGTTCGGGCTGGACTGTTCCCATGAAGCACAGGGTCAGACTGATTTGCATATAGCCATGTCAGAACTGGGGTGGCCGAGTGAGCTAAAGAATGGTGATGGATTAAACCCAGATCAGTTGACTGGGGGTGAGTGTTTGATTTGCTCAAACGCTCCGTCCATCATCCCCTTTTGTATCGCTTTGTTCGCCCTAAGTGTGGCAGGGTATGCTCAGACGTGAGTCCCTTGCTCACTTGGCCACTGGATTCAAGATAGCCTGGCTGATGAGGATTATGAATCCGAAACCGGTCCCAGGAGGCTTGTTTCCGGTCCAGGGAAGACATGGCTTGGCAGTTCGGGCTGGACTGTTCCCATGAGGCACAGGGTCAGACTGTTTTGCATATAGCCATGTCAGAACTGGGGTGGCCGAGTGAGCTAAAGAATGGTGATGGATTAAACCCAGATCAGTTGACTGGGGGTGAGTGTTTGATTTGCTCAAACGCTCCGTCCATCATCCCCTTTTGTATCGCTTTGTTCGCCCCTTTTGTATCGCTTTGTTCGCCCTAAGTGTGGCAGGGTATGCTCAGACGTGAGTCCCTTGCTCACTTTGCCACTGGATTCAAGATAGCCTGGCTGATGAGGATTATGAATCCGAAACCGGTCCCAGGATGCTTGTTTCCGGTCCAGGGAAGACATGGCTTGGCAGTTCGGGCTGGACTGTTCCCATGAGGCACAGGGTCAGACTGATTTGCATATAGCCATGTCAGAACTGGGGTGGCCGAGTGAGCTAAAGAATGGTGATGGATTAAACCCAGATCAGTTGACTGGGGGTGAGTGTTTGATTTGCTCAAACGCTCCGTCCATCATCCCCTTTTGTATCGCTTTGTTCGCCCTAAGTGTGGCAGGGTATGCTCAGACGTGAGTCCCTTGCTCACTTGGCCACTGGATTCAAGATAGCCTGGCTGATGAGGATTATGAATCCGAAACCGGTCCCAGGATGCTTGTTTCCGGTCCAGGGAAGACATGGCTTGGCAGTTCGGGCTGGACTGTTCCCATGAGGCACAGGGTCAGATGGTTTGCATATAGCCATGTCAGAACTGGGGTGGCCGAGTGAGCTAAAGAATGGTGATGGATTAAACCCAGATCAGTTGACTGGGGGTGAGTGTTTGATTTGCTCAAACGCTCCGTCCATCATCCCCTTTTGTATCGCTTTGTTCGCCCTAAGTGTGGCAGGGTATGCTCAGACATGAGTCCCTTGCTCACTTGGCCACTGGATTCAAGATAGCCTGGCTGATGAGGATTATGAATCCGGAACCGGTCCCAGGATGCTTGTTTCCGGTCCAGGGAAGACATGGCTTGGCAGTTCGGGCTGGACTGTACCCATGAGGCACAGGGTCAGACTGATTTGCATATAGCCATGTCAGAACTGGGGTGGCCGAGTGAGCTAAAGAATGGTGATGGATTAAACCCAGATCAGTTGACTGGGGGTGAGTGTTTGATTTGCTCAAACGCTCCGTCCATCATCCCCTTTTGTATCGCTTTGTTCGCCCTAAGTGTGGCAGGGTATGCTCAGACGTGAGTCCCTTGCTCACTTGGCCACTGGATTCAAGATAGCCTGGCTGATGAGGATTATGAATCCGAAACCGGTCCCAGGAAGCTTGTTTCCGGTCCAGGGAAGACATGGCTTGGCAGTTCGGGCTGGACTGTTCCCATGAGGCACAGGGTCAGACTGTTTTGCATATAGCCATGTCAGAACTGGGGTGGCCGAGTGAGCTAAAGAATGGTGATGGATTAAACCCAGATCAGTTGACTGGGGGTGAGTGTTTGATTTGCTCAAACGCTCCGTCCATCATCCCCTTTTGTATCGCTTTGTTCGCCCCTTTTGTATCGCTTTGTTCGCCCTAAGTGTGGCAGGGTATGCTCAGACGTGAGTCCCTTGCTCACTTTGCCACTGGATTCAAGATAGCCTGGCTGATGAGGATTATGAATCCGAAACCGGTCCCAGGATGCTTGTTTCCGGTCCAGGGAAGACATGGCTTGGCAGTTCGGGCTGGACTGTTCCCATGAGGCACAGGGTCAGACTGATTTGCATATAGCCATGTCAGAACTGGGGTGGCCGAGTGAGCTAAAGAATGGTGATGGATTAAACCCAGATCAGTTGACTGGGGGTGAGTGTTTGATTTGCTCAAACGCTCCGTCCATCATCCCCTTTTGTATCGCTTTGTTCGCCCTAAGTGTGGCAGGGTATGCTCAGACGTGAGTCCCTTGCTCACTTGGCCACTGGATTCAAGATAGCCTGGCTGATGAGGATTATGAATCCGAAACCGGTCCCAGGATGCTTGTTTCCGGTCCAGGGAAGACATGGCTTGGCAGTTCGGGCTGGACTGTTCCCATGAGGCACAGGGTCAGATGGTTTGCATATAGCCATGTCAGAACTGGGGTGGCCGAGTGAGCTAAAGAATGGTGATGGATTAAACCCAGATCAGTTGACTGGGGGTGAGTGTTTGATTTGCTCAAACGCTCCGTCCATCATCCCCTTTTGTATCGCTTTGTTCGCCCTAAGTGTGGCAGGGTATGCTCAGACATGAGTCCCTTGCTCACTTGGCCACTGGATTCAAGATAGCCTGGCTGATGAGGATTATGAATCCGGAACCGGTCCCAGGATGCTTGTTTCCGGTCCAGGGAAGACATGGCTTGGCAGTTCGGGCTGGACTGTTCCCATGAGGCACAGGGTCAGACTGATTTGCATATAGCCATGTCAGAACTGGGGTGGCCGAGTGAGCTAAAGAATGGTGATGGATTAAACCCAGATCAGTTGACTGGGGGTGAGTGTTTGATTTGCTCAAACGCTCCGTCCATCATCCCCTTTTGTATCGCTTTGTTCGCCCCTTTTGTATCGCTTTGTTCGCCCTAAGTGTGGCAGGGTATGCTCAGACGTGAGTCCCTTGCTCACTTTGCCACTGGATTCAAGATAGCCTGGCTGATGAGGATTATGAATCCGAAACCGGTCCCAGGATGCTTGTTTCCGGTCCAGGGAAGACATGGCTTGGCAGTTCGGGCTGGACTGTTCCCATGAGGCACAGGGTCAGACTGATTTGCATATAGCCATGTCAGAACTGGGGTGGCCGAGTGAGCTAAAGAATGGTGATGGATTAAACCCAGATCAGTTGACTGGGGGTGAGTGTTTGATTTGCTCAAACGCTCCGTCCATCATCCCCTTTTGTATCGCTTTGTTCGCCCTAAGTGTGGCAGGGTATGCTCAGACGTGAGTCCCTTGCTCACTTGGCCACTGGATTCAAGATAGCCTGGCTGATGAGGATTATGAATCCGAAACCGGTCCCAGGATGCTTGTTTCCGGTCCAGGGAAGACATGGCTTGGCAGTTCGGGCTGGACTGTTCCCATGAGGCACAGGGTCAGATGGTTTGCATATAGCCATGTCAGAACTGGGGTGGCCAAGTGAGCTAAAGAATGGTGATGGATTAAACCCAGATCAGTTGACTGGGGGTGAGTGTTTGATTTGCTCAAACGCTCCGTCCATCATCCCCCCCCCTTTTGTATCGCCTTATTTAAACTCTACACAAACCACGTGATGCATGGATATAGAAAACATATACAACTGCTTTCATTTTTTGTAACTACAATATTTGAACACTTTTTTATATGACATTGTTCTGCATTCTGTCACTCAACTGTTGTTTTTGCACTTGTCACCCCGAGTGGGACGGGTATGCTCAGACGTGAGTCCTGTGTTCTCCATGCCACTGGAATCAAGCTATCCTGGCTGATGAGTGCTGAAAGCCTGAAACCGGTCCTAGGATGCTTGTTTCCAGTCCAGGGAAGACCTGGCTTGGCAGTTCGAGCTGGACTGTTCCCATGGGGCACAGGGTCAAGACTGATTTGCATATGGCTTGGTTCAAACTGGAATGGCATGGTGAGCAAAAAAACGATGGATTTAGGCCCAGCTCTCTGTACTGGGGTGAATGTATGACATTGTTCTGCATTCTGTCCATCAACTGTTGTTTTTGCATTTGTCACCCCGAGTGGGACGGGTATGCTCAGACGTGAGTCCCGTGCTCTCCACACCACTGGAGTCAAGCTATCCTGGCTGATGACGGCTGATAGCCAGAAACCGGTCCTAGGATGCTTGATTCCGGTCCAGGGAAGACATGGCTTGGCAGTTCGGGCTGGACTGTTCCCATGAGGCACAGGGTCAAGGCTGATTTGCATATGGCCATGTCTGAACTGGGGTGGTGTGGAGTGCAAAAAAACGATGGATTTAGGCCCAGCTCTCTGTACTTGGGTGAATGTGTGACATTGTTCTGCATTCTGCCCATCAACTGTTGTTTTTGCACTTTTTTAATATATGCATCCTGATTTGAATATTGGATGCAATACCATCACGCAAGTGGTTTCATCCTGTGACTCCACGTTTTGATGCTAATTTCCAATGAGGACCTCTGGTATAATGCCTAAGATAAGTGTCGGGTCCTGCAATACAACTTTAACCGTGCATATACATAAGTGAAATTGCAAGCCACATATAAATTGACATCGTGTTTGTTGAGTTGTTTGTGTTTTCATAATATTATGCGCCCACATACACTACTCGCAATGAACAGACACGTACAATTTGCTGTGCTAAAATGACTGTAGTCCGTGTGCAGAAACACTGTCATTTAGAAATGCTTCTAAATTACTCCCCAAGAGAAAAGGAAAACATCAGACGCCCATCTAAAAACTGCCCATCTTGCTTGAGGAAAGGGAGGGAGTTTTAGAGTCCTGTGCTGCTGATCACTACTGATCATTATGTCTCAGATCTCGTAAAGCACTCCTAACTGGGGCAGCAGCCTTGTCAATCACTGTTATAGCTGCTCACCATTTACCACAGCTCCTCTGATACAAAACAAAGATGTTACTTGCACACTTCGGAGTTCAGATTAATGATACCTCTTCTCACATGAAAACGGCAAACTCATTTTTCTCCATCCTTGGCAGTGTTCTTCATTTTAGCAGTGCGTAGAGATTATATCCCATGGCAGTTATAGTTGGGATCGTGCTCCTATAGGAAATGCATTTTTGTGTTGGCACGCTTGATGGATCTCCACAAAACTTTCCCTAAAAGTGCCACTTTTTGATTAGTTTGCAGATGGAAAGTTTCGGGGGCATCCGGCAAGCAGGGGTCAAGAAAAATGACGGTCCACGGGTCTCAAAATGGTAAAAAAAAAAAAGACATAAAGGGGCAGGTCAGCAATATCGTGACAACCTAGCTCTAGTGGTGATGTCCTGAGGGACCCCGCCAGGGGCCAAAACATTTTGGAGCAAATTCACGGAGGATCTGCATATCCGTGGCAAAATGGGAAAAAAATGGAAGCTTGGGCATCCCCCGTGGGCCCGAAGTAGTTTTAAGATGAAGGGGTGTGCAGCCCCCCTCCCCTAGCTGCTATTAGCCCAAGGGACCCCATCCCCAGGGCCCGATCTAACAAATATATGGGTGCTGGCCCCTCTCCCTGAGCCACATTCAGCCACAGGGACAGGTCCCCGTGGCCTGATTTATTAAATATGGGGAGCCATTATAGGCCCAGGGGCCTAAACTTCAACAAAAGTGGAGGTATCTGCAAGTCTCCTATTGCCTTTAAAGTGTCACTAAAAGGCAGTAAGGACCCCATCCCCCAGGGCTGCTATTTACATTTATAGGGAGGCCCCCTTCCCAGAGCTATTAATTCCACTGGTGACCCCATCTCCTGGGGCTGGCTCACATGCTGTGTCCTGAGGAGCCCACCCCAGTACACATCAGTTTCCCTGCCAGCACCGGCACCAAACAAGTTCTCACCCTGCCCAAACATGATCACTCTAGCCTTAACAGCCCTGCACTAACTACAAGTTGCAAGAAGAATTTCCTTCAAAGCTCTCTGCATCACCCACAGAGTAAACCACAGCATCTAATGAACTCCTCATGAATATTAGAAAAACCAAAAATCACATAGAATTCAAACATTAAATAAAAATGTGACGTGGGTTCCATTCTCACTGTGCCATAGGACTCAAGCTATACCTCACTGAAGAAACCTATGAACGGTCGAAACTGGACTGGGGTTGCTTTTGGTAGCTTTGGGAGGTGGCCTCATCTATGTGTTCGGGATGGACTGTTCTCATAAGGAGCAGGGTAGTTACTAATTTGCCTATGGAGGGCCTTTTTTCTAGAGTGGCGCTGTGAGGGGAAAACAATGGACTGAAATGCATTCCAAGCTATTGCAAGTGGCTGAGATTACTTCAAGCATTCTATTCATCACCTTGTGATGCCATTAGAGCCCAACCCTGGGGCTGCACATATTATGTATGGGAGAGGGAAAGCACAACCCACCTCCCTAAGCCAGTAGAGGCGCCGGGGAGCCCACCCCAAGGGCCAAAAGAACTTTGTATGGGTAAGGGAGCTGCGTGGCCACCCCTTTCAGGGCCAATACAGGCCCTGAGGAGCCCATCCATCAGGGCTGTAATTTTGTAAAATGTGGTCGGGCCGTGTGGCCCTCCCCTCTCTGAACCTCGAAAAACCCTGGGGACTCCATCCCCGCGAACTGGCTCAGATGCTATGTCCCAGCAAGCACACTGCCGGGACATAGAGGTTTCTCTGCCTGCAGCGGCGGGGGCAAGGAAACCTCCATTTGCCGCACTTGGCGGGAGCATCTTTAAAACTCCAGCCAAGTGGGAGCAAACACTAATTCCACTCCTAGCAGGGGAGAGCTTAAAAAATCATCTTGCCTGCCAGGAGCGGACAGATCAAAAGATAGCTCCAGCCCAGAGGGAACAGCATTTGGAGCTGTATGTGGGGAGCCGGCTGGGGTTGCGGGGTCTTAGGGGCCATATAAGATGTCATCAGTGATGTCATAAATTATGTCAGAGAACATGGCATGAGTGATGTCATATGTGAGGTCATAAGCAGTGCATGGCAGGAGTGCAAGTAATAGTTAGTGCTGCTAACTATAACTGGTGAATTTCTGTGTTTTTTTAGTTTAAAACATTAATGTAGAAACAGAAGTGGAGGACGCTCCTTCTCCCACATCACAGCAAAGTCCTGGAACAGCCTCCCCACACACCTCCAGACCGTCACCTCACTTCCGGAATCCCGAATGGCCCTCAAGGCATGGCTGTTCGAATAGGCCTACTGCCAGAACCATCCGCAAGACACTTAGAAATAGACAAGGCAGTCAATGCAACCTATGGAGAGTTAAATGAAATCGGAAGAATTCCAAGATGGCTGCCGAAATGTATTCAGTACCAAACCACTCTAGTGTTGTCAGGGTTTTCCACTGAAGCCTAGAACAGAAAGTTCAGCGCATTAAGAGTCTATGCTGTGCACTTCACTAAGTTTCTTCCCCTGTGTGGAAGGTATTTTTGTTTTGTCAAATTATTTAGATATGGTAGAGGCGTCGTTTTTTGCTGCATCATTTAGTTCCTTTGCAAAATTCTGGTCTGGCAATTACCTGTTTAAGTGGGTGGCGTCTCAGAAGCGATTTTGTTTTCAGACGGGTAAGGCGGAGTCTCGCTTATTCTCTGTTAGCGTAGTGCAAGTGTATCCTTCCTAAGCTCCGGTTAGTAGAGTCAAAGTCTGGAGACTAGCATCTCTTTTATTCAGCTGCCGCAAGACAAGATCAGTGCCCCTTTTCATTCCCCTGGCTCTGAAGACAGAAAAAGAACAGGAACAGCCAGGGCCTTCAGGAAACGCTAGCGGCTGAAAACCTCAGGACATTCCATACAGAAAGCTAAGAAAACTAACTGTTTCTTATTATTGAAACTACTGTCTGATAAAGATTGGTTTGTGTCTATGCTTGAGTTGCTCAAAGAACACAAGAAAGGATCTGTAACTAAGAATTGTAAAGAGAAGACTATATTAGGAAACGAGTTTGATGAGCCACTCAGGAACCAATATCTTCTCTTTCATGAAACTAAAAGGAATGGAGAGTAGTTATTCCATTTGTACATAATATTAAATGCAACACAGAGGGGCTCAATCCTGATTTAGTCTGGGTATGTAGTAATGGCACTAAGAATAATATTTAGTTAATAAATACAGATATATAGATGTTTTGAACAGATGTACAATGTTTTTTTTTACAGTTTTAACTACAACTACCCTCAAAAGAAGCAAGAACTATCTACAGGTGGTTCATGTCAGAAGATAAGGTGCGTCAACAATAAGGTAGAAGACCAGAGAGAATCAGGCAGTCACTTCTTTGTCCCCATCCCCTTTCACCCATTGGAGCCTACCTATCATTCTGTAAATTTATATTACGGAGGGGTTCCGCAAGGGACATTGGGAATTGTCGGCATTCTGCTGCTTTGTAAGCTTGTACAAGGGTCTGAGACTGCGCGACTTGCAAGTGCCTGGATACCCTAGCGGGTGATTGCCGTGCTTTATAAATGCTGATTGATTGATTAAATGTTGTCATAAACAAATTCACCCAACTATACCAATACTTTAACAGCCCAGGGAAAGGGGGCCACACAGCCCCACTTCCTAAAAAATAAATAAATAATTTTTTTTTATAAACACTACGGTAAGTTGCAGGAGGCCTGCCTTCTTTCTCCACCACTGTGCAAACAAGCCTCCTGGCACACTGCTGGTGAAGGGAGGAAGTCCCCGGGGCTGCAGAGGGTCCTTGGGGGCCAACAAACCCTCCTGTTAACTCCAATAAGTCTCACACAGGAGGATTGCTGAGAGGTCTTTGGAGGCCACGCCCCATTTCTCCACCACTCTGCAAAAGCGCCATCTGGCCCACTACTGGTTGGGGAATTCATTCCACTTTATTCCTGAGGTTCTCAGTACTAAAGTGGACTTCTTCCCCCAACTGGTAGTGTGTTAGGAGGTGCACACCCACTCACTGATTCATAGATCTACACACACAGCCACTCGCTCATCCATAGAGGCACTCATGCACCCACTCAGTCAATCAACCAGGAAATTGTAAACGCGCTACTCACCCTGAGGGTCTCAAGGCATTGGGGGCAGGAGGGGCAGCAGTTCCGTTTAGCCGAAGAGCCAGGTCTTGAGAGCCTTCCTGAAGGAGTTCAGGGAGGGGGTGCGTCTGATGTCAATTGGAAGCTTGTTCCAGGTCTTGGCCGTGATGTAGGGGAAGGCTCTTCCCCCTGCTTTGGTTTTGCGGATGCGCGGGGTCTTGGCGAGGACGAGGTTGGTGGATCTGAGGTTTCTTTTGGGTACATGCAGGGTGATTCTATCACTGAGGTATTGGGGTCTGATATTGTGTAGACATTTGTAGGCGTGGGTGAGTATCTTGAATGTGACTCTCTTCTGGACGGGGAGCTAGTGGAGCTTCCATAGGTGTTGACTGATGTGCTCATGTTGAGGTATACCAAGGACGAGTCTGGCGGCGGTGTTCTGTATTGTCTGGAGCTTGTGGAGTAGAGACTTGCCAGCATAGAGGGCATTTCCGCAGTCCAGCCTGCTGGTAATGAGTGTGTGGGTAACTGTCTACCTTGACTTGGGGGGATCCATTTGAAGGTCTTACGGAGGATTCGGAGGGTGTTGAAATATCTGGAGGCAACGGTGTTGACCTTTCAGTTCATGGAGAGGGAGGAGTTGAGCACGATGCCGAGGTTTCTGGCGTGACCCGTGGGGGTCGGGGGCTGCCGAGGGTGGTGGGCCACCAGGTGGTGTTCCATGCTGACGGGGTGGTTCAGAGGACGGGGACTTCTGTCTTCTCAGAATTTAGCTTAAGGCAGCTGTTGCTCATCCAGGCTGCAACGTCCTGCATTTCTTCCTGGATGTTGAGTTTGGTGGTGGTGGGGTCCTTGGTGAGGGAGAGTATGAGCTGGGTGTCATCGGCGTAGGATACTCTGCTGAGGTCGTGCTGTCGGACGATGGCGGTGGGGGGGCCATGTAGATGTTAAAGAGGGCTGGGCTGAGCGACAATCCATGGGGGACTCCGCAGTTGATTTCCATGGGTTTGGAGAGGCAGGGTGGCAGTCTGATCCTTTGGCTTCTGATGGTGAGGAGCGATCGGATCCAGTCGAGTATGGTTCCTTGTATACCGGTGTCGTGTAGATTGGCGGCGAGTGTACGGTAGGAGACGATGTCGAAGGCTGCTGAAAGGTCAAGTGGAATCAGGGCTGCGGTGTGGCCTTGGTGGAGGAGGGTGCGGATGTCATCTGTGACGGCGAATAGGGCGATCTCAGTGCTATGGTTGCTGCGGAATCCAGATTGAGAAGGATCGAGGATGGCGTTGTCTTTGATGAACCTTGACAGTTCTGCGTTGACGGTCTTCTCCGCGACTTTAGCCGCTAAGGGGAGGAGCGAGATGGGTAGTTCTTGAGGTCCATTGGATCTGCTGAGGGCTTCTTGAGCAGGGGCTTGACTTCTGTGCATTTCCAGTCATTGGGGAAGGTGCCAGTCTCGAAGATGGTGTTTGATAGTGCGTCGTAATTCTGGTGCGATGGAGGCTCTGTGGTAGATCTGTGGAGGGAAGGGATCTGTAGGGTCCCCTGAGTGGATGCCTTTCATGGTTGAGGGGGTGTCTTTGGTGGTGATTGGTGTTCAGGAGTAGATGGTCGGCTGGATGGCATTGCATGAGAGCGGAAGGGCTGCGCAGTCAGGCGTATGGTCCTTGAAATTGTTGTAGAGGTTTTTGATATTCAGGTGGAAGAAGGATCCGAGCTTGTTGCAGAGGTTCTGGGAGGGAATGATGTCCGTTGCTTCACTGTGGGGCTTGGTGAACTCCTGGATGACGCTGAAGAGTTCCTTGGAGTTGCTTGAATTGGCAAGGATCTTGTTGTGGATCAATGTCTTTTTGGTGGTTCTGATGCGTTGATGGTATGGTGTCGTTGTAGGTGCTGTAGTTTATTCGTTGTCTTGCTGTTTCTCCAGTTCTTTTCCAGGCATCTGCAGGTGCGTCTGGTTTCTTGGAGGTTGGTGGTGAAACAGGCGGCTTTCCTTGGGCGCTGTCTGTCAGAGTTTTGTAGTGGGACGAGTTTGTCTGCGCTGTTGAAGATCCATGTGTTGAATTCCCTGGCCGTGAGGTTGGCGTTGGTTGTGGTGCTGGGGGTGTTGTGGTTGAGGGTGGAGATGAGCTGGTCCTTCATGACCCTGCTCCAGTTCCTTTGCCGGAGGGTTTGGGCGGCTTGGGTTTGTAGACGAGGAAGTGTACATATTGGTGGTTGGTCCACAAGGGTTGCGTGGTGTGACTGAAGTGGATGCTGTTTCCTCCTGCGAAGATGGGGTTGAGGGTGTGTGAGAGGGTCAAGAGCGGGCTTGCACCCTGCTCGCCTCAGCCAGACGAGCAGGGTCATGGCCAGGCGAGGCTGCGGGGAGGGAGACCGGGTCCCAGGCCAAGGAAGTGAGGGCACTCAATCATTAATACAGCCACTGAAATATCCACTCATACACCCATACACCCACTCACACACTGAGTCAATAACCCATTGAGTTAATCACACACCTACTCACTCACCCATACAACGAATCACGCAGCCACTTACTCACACATACAGTTACACACACACACAATCGCTCATAGAGATACTTACACATGCTCACTCACCTATCCAGACAGATACACCAGCACATTCATTCACCTACCAATATAGTCACTCATATACTCAATCACTCACCTATGCTGCCTTTCACATACCCAGTTACTCACCCATGTAGTTACTCACCCATGTACCAAAGACATACCCTCTTACTCATCCACATACCCATACACATACTCACTCACCCATACACCCCTCACATACCCAATCGCTAACCCATACAGCCACTTACTCACCCACTCATCCATACAGGCAGTCACACACACCTTCACACACCTTCATCCACCCACAAAGACACTCAGTCACTCATACAGGTACTCAGACAACCAATCACTCACCCATACAGCCACTCATGTATCCACTCACATACTCATACAGCCACTTTGATGCCAACTGACTGACTGATACAAACATTCACACTACCAGCCACTCATCCATACATTCACTGAGACACATAATCACATACTTATACAGTCAGTCACACAGCTATGGAATCATACATACAGGCACTCATACACCCACTGGTTCACTAATACACCGCAGTATATATATTTAACACTGATAAACGTTTTGAGATGTCATCAGTGATGTCATTTGATATGTCATCAGTGAGGTAATCGGTAATGTAACTGACCATGTCATCAGTAATGTAATATGTGAAGTTACAAGTAGGGCATTGCGCGGGGCGCGGGTTTTAGTTATCTCAGCTAACTACATCTGCTGAATTTCACAGGTTTTGTACTAGTGAAATCTCATGCTAAATACAACATCCCTGTAATCTTTAATTTTTTCTGTGAATGTATATCTATATATATTCACAGAAAACGTTATATTTAAGATAACATTTCACTCATACAAAACTAGAGAAATTCAGGGGAAACACCCATTACAATGACGGTGTTTTCACGCGCTGCCATCGCAACGCGACTTTCACATCGCAGGAGACTTTACCTCGCATGCTTTTAGATCACGTTACAAATGCGCATTCACAATAACATCGCTAGCCATGACAACGCCACGGGTGACGGATTATGCAATGAGCAGCACGATATGCAACATTATGCGATGAACAGCACGATATTCAACTTGCTCACAGCACGATATGCAATACTTGCCACGGGTGACGGATTATGCGATGAACATGACAGCACGAACACGGAAGATGACAGCAACTTGCTCAAAATGAAAGCACCACGGTTGACGGATTATTAAAAGCGCACAGCACGATATGCAACTTGTTCAAAATAAAAGCGCCAACTTGCTCAAAATAAAAGCGCCACGGAAGATGACAGCACGATATGCAACTTGCTCAAAATGAAAAGGCCACAGGTGACGGATTATGACATGATGCATATGCAATAAAAACGCACAAACACGGAAGATGACACAACGGGCCACGTGACGGATTATGACATGGTGACGTCATACCACGGATTATGACATGATGACGTCATACCACGGGGCACACATCATATGCAATGACATATGGTTACATTAGGTGCATAAATCATATGCAGTGAAATATGGTTACATTAGGATGGTTACATTAGGGAAATACATTCGGATTATGACATGGTGACGTCATACCACGGATTATGGCATGGTGACATCATACCACGGATTATGACATTTATTTATTTATTGAAGTTTATATAGCGCTAGCTGGACCCGAGGGTATCAGTGCGCTTCACAGCATGTACAATTATGAGCAAACAAGATTTGAGCGGGAAACGAGAGCAGAGAAGAAAACAAAACAAAAACACCTTCAGTAACCCCACTCAGGGGAAGTTTGTAAACAGTTGCGTAACATGTCTCCAGGTGGAGAGGATTCACGAGGTGGAATAGTAATCCTTCCTCAAGTCCTTTCTGGGTTACTCTTTACGGTCGAGAGCGCTCTAGGAAGAGAGCTTGGAGAAGTGTCTTGAATTTCGGGAAGGAGGTGGTCATTCTGATGTGAGGTGGGACGGAGTTCCAAATCCTAGGCGCATTACCCGCCAAGGATTTATTTGCAGTTTTGAGTTTCCGCGTTTTCAATGGGATGAGTAAAAGCGTGTTGGAGCTTCTGAGGTTCCTGGACTGACCGGCCCCTATGAGTTTGGCGGCCAGATATTCCGGTTTGCCTGTGTGCAACGCTTTATGCGTGAGACAAGCTGTGCGGAAGCTGGCTCGTTGATCAATAGGAAGCCACTTCAGTTCCCTAAGTGCCGGAGAGATGTGCTCAAATTTCTTCGGTCCTGTGACCATTCTTGCTGTGGCATTGAGGGTAGTGGTCAGGGGACCTAGGTGAGATTTTGCTGATCCGGTCAATATTGCGATTCCATAGTCCATTCTGGAATGCACCAATGCTTGTGTGGCCTGTTTAAGATCTTTTGGAGGGAGGAAGGGTTTTATTCTGTACAGCAGCTTCAGGTGTAGGAACGCGCTTTTTGCGGCTTTTGAGATGTGTTTTTTCATGTCCAGCTTGGGGTAGAGGGTAATTCCTAGGGATTTCACCGAATCCATTAGTGCAAGGACTCCATTGAGGGCATCTATGGCTTTGAGCCATTCTTCGATTTGAGGGTTTTTGTCTCTATTAGAGATGAGAACTTCTGTTTTCTCTTGGTTGAGTTTGAGGTGGTTCGTTGAGAGCCACTGTTGGACCTCTTTGAGCGTGACATTTAGTCTGTGGATGTCTTCGATCGAGGTGGTTTTCAGGTAGAGTTGTGTATCGTCCGCATAGAGGTGGAAGGGGATGTTGGAGTTCCTTAGAAGAGTGGTGAGGGGTTCCATGTAGATGTTGAAGAGTTGTGGAGAGAGTACTGACCCTTGTGGAACTCCTCTACTGACGGGGAGGGGGTCAGAATCAAAGTTGTTGATTTTTATTCTTTGTGAGCGGTTGTAAAAGAAGGAGGAGAACCATTTTAGTACCGTCCTTTCAATGCCTGCTCTCTCTCCTGGAGGACTTTGAGGAGCAGGGTGTGGTCAACTGTGTCAAAGGCGGCCGATAGGTCAAGTAGGATGAGAAGGCTACAATGGTCCGAGTCAAGTGACATGTGAAGATCGTCTAGGACATTTAGGATTGCGGTCTCGGTGCTGCATCCCTTTCTGAATCCTGATTGGTGTGGGTCTAGTAGTTTGATGTTCTCTAGGTGTTGGGTTAACTGAGGGAGAACACATCTTTCAAGAATTTTGGATAAAAGCGGAAGGTTTGATACAGGTCTGAAGTTGTTCATATCCTCAGTGTCCAGACCTGGTTTTTTTTAGTAACGGAGTGACTTGACCAACTTTAAGGCAGTCAGGAATGAGTCCCGTGCTCAGTGAACTGTTGATTATCTTGCACCAGATTGGGGCTAGGGTACGCTTCAGGTCTTTCTCCAGCCTCGAGGGTAGCTGATCTAGGGAGTGGGATGAGGGTTTAGCAGTGGCTATCAGCTTAATAATCTCTTCTTTTTGGATGGGGCAGAAGGAGGCCCAAAGCGTAGGAGAGATCCCTGGGGAGTTGCTTGTTGTTGCAAGTGTCGAGGTTGCCGTGAGGGTGGAGGGGTAGGTGCTGAGTGATAGATCTATTTTCGCAATTTTTTCGTTGAAAAAGCTAGCAAAGTTGTCACAGAGCGTTTTTGACGCCCTCGTGTTGGTTGTCGATGGTTTAGATGTTTGGGTCCTAATGATGTTAAAGAGTTAATTAGGGCAGTTTTTTGCGTTGTCTAGGGCAGAGCAGAAGAAAGATGTCTTTTTGTTCTTGATGTGCTTATTGTAGGTTCTGCCTGCTGCCTTGAGTTGATCACGATGGAGGGAGGAGGGGTTATTCCTCCGAGCTCTCTCTACGGTTCTGAGGTGTCTTCTTCCTCGTTTATGTCAGTGGTGAACCAGGACCTGGAGGGGGTGCTTCTGGGCTTTTTAAGTTTCAGGAGCGCCAGCCGGTCCAAGGTGGGCAACAGGTTAGAGTAGTAGAGCGAGGTAAGTTCAGTGGTTGAGAGGTGCTCTGCTTCGGTTGGGAGGAGCATGTTTAACCCTTCTTCTAGTTTGTCTCTAGGGACTCGGGATGTGTTCCTGGTCCATTTCGGTGGTGCCAGAGTGAGGGGTTTGGATAAGGCCGGTTGGTTGATATGAAAAAGAATAATGTGGTGATCGGACCAGTCAACGGGGATGATGTAGTCAATAGTGATTGATTTCCTATCCGACATGATTGGATCCAGGATCGCTCCTCTGTGGTGAGTTTCTTCTGAACAGTGTTGGATCATGCCGTTATCAAGCATGTGGGTGTTGAGAGATTGGATGAGCGGGTTTTTTGTTTCATTCCATCTCAAGTTGAGGTCACCCAGAATTATGCTGTTATCATTGCTGAGAGCGCATTGGGTGATCAAGTTCGAGAGCTGTGTTCCAAATTTGTTATGGTTACCAGGTGGGTGGTACAGGAGATGGCAGTGTAGGGAACTGTTAGTTTGCGCTTTGATGGTGACCGATAGGCATTCGAAGGAGTTATAAAGGCCTGAGGAATTTTCTAAAAGGGAGAGGTCGCTTTTGTGAATGATTGCTATGCCACCCCCTCTGTGCTCAGGTCTGTCTTTGTGGATGATTGAGAAACCGGGCGGCACCAGCATATCCATGTTGGGGTAAGACAGGGTGTTCAGCCAGGTTTCTGTGATGAAAGCTACATCGAGGTCATGTGAGAGGATGGCTTCTGCTATTTCAGTAGCGTGTTTGGAAGCAGATCTGCTGTTGATGAGCATGCAGTTAATAGGCGGTTCTTCTTTAGGCTTCTGATTGCCAGGGTGGGCACAGGGTATGGAGGATAGGTGTGCTGGGGGTCTGGTGGCTCTGTGGTGGGGAGGGTCCCTACCCATTCCAGTAATAACTTGGATTACGGATTTGGGCGAGGACAACAAAGTCGGAGCTTGAGCTAAGGTGGACAGAATCGTTATCTGAGGGAGGGGAGCAGGCTTGTGGTAGAGAATGGTGGGATGATCATATGATGAGGCGAGTGTGGTCGCTTCCTGGGGGGAGAGGTTGGGATTAGTTCTTCTGGGTCTGTCTGTTCGTGACTCCAACAAGGGTTTCGTGAGTGAGGGCTGAGAGTCTGGGAGTTCCGAGGTCTGGGTGAGGGTTTGAGAGTCATTTCTTTTCGTTTGCGGTGGAATGGGGGGGATTTGCAAAGTCTGGGGTTGACAGCTGAATTTTTCCTACGGTGGAAAGGGTTTCCTTCAGGCCATGAATCAGGATTCCGAGCTGGGCTTCTAGCAGGTCAAGGCGTTGCATCAGCTTGTCTGAGGGGGTGGTGAGGGTGGGCAGGGGGGGTGAGGGGCTTTTGGGCGTTTCGTTTCTAGGGGGTTCAGAAGCGGCTGGGGTGCTGACTCTGGCTTAGCGCTCATCTGTGGTGAGGCCGGCAGGGGGGGATGAGGTCTAGTTGAGGATGGGGGTAATGATCCAATCCGGTGTGGGGGCTCTGCTCTGGTTGAGACGGGGTTGG
Source organism: Lissotriton helveticus (assembly GCF_964261635.1). Taxonomy (NCBI): domain Eukaryota; kingdom Metazoa; phylum Chordata; class Amphibia; order Caudata; family Salamandridae; genus Lissotriton; species Lissotriton helveticus. The sequence goes on along the minus strand of NC_136061.1, from coordinate 413,030,381 downwards.
CGGGGGGTGGGGCTGGGAGACGGTTTTGCTTGGAGGTCGGGCTTCCCTTTGGGTGAGTTTCAGTGATCTGGGCGCGGGCCGTCTGGTGCGGAAGGTGGGGCTGTGGAGCAGTAGTGGTTGGGCGGAGGGCTCTGGAGGCTGGGTGGGGTGGGTAGGGGGGGTGGGGGTGGGTGGTTAGAGGAGCTGAGGTTGCGGAGGATGCGTGGCAAGAGACTTCACGTGACTTGTGGGGGTGGGTTCTGGGATCGGGCGCGTGTGGGATCAAGAGGTTAGGTGCTAGGGTGGGGTTGTTAGGGGGGGTGATCCGTGACTGTTGTGAGTTAAGTGATGTTGCCTTCTTTAGTGCGGGGAAGATGGAGTCGAAGAACTCAAGGTTCTCGTCCTTAGCCTGAATTAGTATGGTGCCGTTCTCGAAGATAGTAATGGAAATGTCTCCGGTCAGGGACTGGTGTTTCAGGAGGGAGATTGTTAGTTTGCGGCTGAGGGCTGTGATGGTGGTTTTGGAGATGGGGAGGTGAGAGTTGAAGATAGAGACCCAGAGGTTGAGCCTGTCGGTGTGGAAGATGAAGTCCATTTTCCGTTGCCCTCTGAATGTGCAGTGGTATATGTCGACAACTAGTGTTTCAGGATGTCGCCTGATTAATTTGAGCTTAAAGTGTTTTTATCGCTTTGAAGGAGAGAGTGGGGGGGGGGTTATAGCGAAGGTATTTTGTCTGTGGGGTGTCAGGTAGTTAGGTGTAGGGCATGGGTAAGTGTCCAATTGCGAGGTCGGGGTCATCTTTGCTTGTCAGGGGCAAGAAGCGGTCGACACGTATGGGGGTAGTGTTGAGTAGGGTAGAGGCTGGGCAGTTCGGGGAGGTGTGTAGTGGGGTAGAGCGCGCTGAGGTCTCACTAGTGGCGTAATCTGTTGGCTGGGTGGTACGAGGTCATCTTCCTGTGGGATCCAATAGAGTGAGGGAAGAGGAGTGGCACGTCGGGGGCGCGGTTTGTGGGTAGGAGGGTGAAGGCGTTACTAGTGGAGGGGCGCAGTTTGCAGGTAGGAGGGTGAGGGCGTTACTAGTCGCATGATCTTTTGGCTGGGTGGAAAGGGGTCGTCTTCCTGTGGGACCCGGTTGAGCGAGGGAGTAGGAGTGGTGCGACGGGGGGGGCAGTTTGCGGGTAGGAGGGTGAAGGCGTTACTAGTGAAGGGGCGCGGTTTGTGGGTAGGAGGGTGAGGGCGTTACTAGTGGCGTGATCTGTTGGCTGGGTGGAAAGGGGTCGTCTTCCTGTGGGACCCGGTTGAGTGAGGGGAGAGGAGTGGTGCGTCGGGGGGGCGGATAGCGGGGAGGAGGGTGAGGGCATTAGAGGTCCTGTCAGGAAGCCTCTCTGGGGTGCAGGGCGCTAGTAGACCAGAGCCCTTGGTTCTCTTCAATTGGAGGTGTGAAGCATGATGCGTGGCCTCTCTAACCTGGGATTGCTGGGTCGTCGGGGCTCAGTCCAAGGCCGGGCTTCTCTGTCAGGTTTCGTGCTCCTTAATTGATCAGATGTGTTCTGGACGTGGCGGCCATTTTAGGGTCAGGTGGCCCCCTAGCCGGGGTGTGAGCTGGTTTTGGTTGACCTTTAGGACCTGCGGCGGGGGGAGGGAGGTTGTTCCGGTCACGCGGGGGGGGGCGCTTCGGTCCCGAGAAGGGGTTGCTCCGGGCCTCCCGGCGCTTTTGAGGGTCATCAGAGGCTTTCGTGCTCCTTGGGCAGATGTCAGGGCGATGAGGCCATTTTGGGGTCAGGCGGCCTAGAAGCCAAAAGAGCATGCTGGGGCTCCGAAACCTCAATGCTGGCGGTGCTATGGTGCTCCTCTAGGACGTTCCGGTCACGTGAGGGGATTGCTCCGGACCTCCGGGCGTTTGCGGGGGGCATCAGAGGGTTTCGTTCATGAGCAAATGTCCGGGCGGTGAGGCCATTTTGGGGTCAGCGGCCTAGATGCCGAAAAAGCGTGTTGGTGGCCCCGAATCCTCTATGTTAGCGGTGCAAAGGTGCTCCTTTAGGTCGTCACGAGGATCCTCTCTCTTCGACCCCAGGCTGGTGGCTTTAGGGGTGAAACCGGCCTTGGAGTCCTTTCTTTTATCTGGCTGCAGCTAGTGGGCAGCCATTTTAGGGGCAGGCACTCTCCGAAGGCGAGACGGGCGACGTCGGTTCCACGTTAAATCCAGCCTCCGCCTGCAAGGAAGTCTCCGCTTCGGGCTCAGGTGGTCCCTGTGGTCGGCGCTTTGTCTATGACCACCTCTGAGCCTTCGCCGGTTGTTCGCCGCAGGGCTCAGTTTTTTTCCCACCGCTCGTGCCTTTTAGTGAGCTGCACCCTCCACTACAGTTTCTTGCGGGTCGCTTCGCCGCCATTCACTGTCACGGGTAAGTGCCCATCATGTTTTCTTCTGCTGGTGTGGTTTCAGTGCGGGAGGGCGCCGTTCCGGTTCTCCTGTCGTGGCGGGAGGGTGGGGGAGGAGGTTCCCGTGATGGCCGAGCCGACTGGTCTTTGAGTTTTCTAGACAGCAGATACATTAACAAAATTAACGGGGAAACACCCATTACAACTACGGTGTTTTCACGCGCTGCCATCGCAATGACAATGCCACGGGTGACGGATTATGCGATGAACAGCAGGATATGCAACATTATGCGATGAACAGCACGATATTCAACTTGCTCACAGCACAATATTCAACTTGCTCACAGCACAGCACGATATTCAACTTGCTCACAGCACGATATGCAATACTTGCCAAGGGTGACACGATATGTAATACTTGCCACGGGTGACGGATTATGCTATGAACATGACAGCACGAACACGGAAGATGACAGCAACTTGCTCAAAATAAAAGCGCCATGCAACTTGCTCAAAATGAAAGCACCACGGGTGACGGGTTATTAAAAGCGCACAGCACATCGTGTCTCAGTAAACCTATTTATATTGATACTTTGAAAATGTACAACATTTCGTGTTACTAATCCCCAAAAATCACTTCTGCAACATAAAACAAAAGAAAGCCTTCAATTGAAAAAAGGTACAACATTTTTTAAGTAATCGGTTGGTGAGCGTATGTTGACATTCAATATTATACTATACAAAATTTATAATACAACATGCCACAGATACTTAATAAACACAGTGGGAAAAACGATTTCATAGCATGCGATTTTGTGAACTGCGTTGTATTTGCATAAAGCAGCAGAGACACTACAATAGCGTGTGAACAGCATGCGCTGTGAATGCGTGCGATGTGATGCCTTTGGCGATGTAAAAACTGTGTGGTCATTGCTGCCGTTGTGGCGGTTAGCGCTGTATCATCATACATCCAAATTCAGCAGTTATAATTATCTGAGCTAACTATAACTCGCGCCCCCGCAATGCACTACTTATAACATATTTAATCACTCATGACATGGTCAGTGACATCACTGGGGACATCTCTGATGACATCTCAAATATCATCACTGATGACATCACTGATTACATCATTCAGTGATTGTGAGTGTTTTTTAAAAAGCGTATGAGTATTAAATATATATACCTTGGTGTATTGGTGAATCAGTGGATGTATGAGTGTCTGATTAGATGATTCAGTGGGTGCGTGACTAACTGAAAAGTGAGTGATTTGGTGTCTCAGTGAAGGTATGGGTGAGTGACTGGTTGTGTGAATGTCTGTATCTGTCTGCCAGTTGATGTCTAACTGGTTGTATGGGTGTGTGAGTCAGTACGTGAGTTTCTATATTGTTGAGTGATTGGTTGTCTGAATACCTTTATGGATGTCTGAGTGTCCGTGTGAATAAGTGAGGGGGTGTGTGACTGCCTGTATGGATGGGTGAGTGGGTGAGTCAATGGCTCTATGGGTTAGTTAATGTGTGTGTGAAGGGCTGTATAGGTGAGTGAGTGTGTGTATGGCTGTGTCGTTGAGTGAATGCATGTGCCAGTGGTATGTGGGTGAGTAACTGAATATGTGAAAGGCAGTATAGGTGAGTGACGGGGTGAGTGACAATATTGGTAAGTGAGTCAATGTTAGAGTGGCTGTATGAGTGAGTGTGTCCTTCTGTTAGTGACTGTATAGGTGAGTGAGTGTGTGGTATTATCTGTATGAGTAGCTGGGTGAGTGTGTGTGTAACTGTATGGGTAAGTGGCTGTGTGATTGACTGTATGGGTAGGTGAACAGGTGTTTGAGTAACTCTACGGGTGACTGACTCCATGTGTGAGTGGCTGTATGGGTGTATGAGTGAAGATGCCAGTGCCTGTGTTAGTGAGTGAGTGGGTATGTGAGTGGCTGAATGGGCAACTGAGTGGATGTGTGTGTCGATCTATGAATCAATGAGTAGTTGTGTAACTTCTGGTATAGGTGTGTGAATGGGATTGAGAATGGTACTGTGGAAGTTGGAGTGGGTGCATGAAATGTTATATGGGGTGTGAGTGGGTGTGACAGAGATTCTGTGGATGATGTCATCAGTGATGTCATTTGAGATGTAATCAGTGATGTCACTGACCATGTCAGGAGTGATGTAATGTCAGGTCATGAGCAGTACATTGTGGGGGCCTGAGTTGCTGAATTTCTCTGGTTTTGTTTGAGTGAAATGTCACTTTAACATCCTTGCCTTTATTTTTTTAGTGAATTTCAAAGGTTTTTTTATTCCATTTCCTAACTATAACGTGTCCCTGTAACCTTTGGGTTTTCTTCAGAGAACATATATATATATATATATATATATATATATATATTCTTTGAGCAAAAAGCCTTGGAGCTTTAGAAGTGCACACGACGCTGCCCCAAGCCTTCCAGCCCTTTTTGCCTCGCTGAGCTTGCCTTCCCAAAGCCTTCCTATTATTGCCAGTTCCAACGCGTTTCGAGGCTGGAACGCCCCGTATTCATGGAATGCTGCACACTGGGATTGAAGAAACAGCGCTTTTATTTCAATTGTATTCATTGAATGTAACCGCCCTAAGTGGGCGCGGCACATTCTGGACAAGCAATGGCATGCTGGTAGTTTGAGTCCCAAAAGCGCTGATAATTAATAACCTTGAGTAGGCTCAGTCCCATGTGATTCATTGAGCTTAGTATTTTCCTTGAGTAGGTGAAGGAATCCGGGTTTGCAAGCGTTTTCGCCCATGAGGCAGTGTGCCTCACAGAAAGGATTGTTCCCTTCCGAGGCCGTTTCCTTTCCGACTGTTCAGTCCTCCTGGAAGCTGGTGCAACTCCTCACGGTCAAGACAGCCGTGTAGAAAATTGTTTGAGCAAAAAGCCTTGGAGCTTTAGAAGTGCACATGACGCTGCCCCAAGCCTTCCAGCCCTTTTTGCCTCGCTGAGCTTGCCTTCCCAAAGCCTTCCTATTATTGCCAGTCCCGACGCGTTTCTTAGGGCGGTTACATTCAATGAATACAATTGAAATAAAAGCGCTGTTTCTTCAATCCCAGTGTGCAGCATTCCATGAATACGGGGCGTTCCAGCCTCGTAAAAACACATACTCACTAACCCACCCATACACACAATCATCCACCCATACAGTCTTGCACACATGCTGTCTTCAAAATACATACAAATAGTGAGTCACTCATTCATGCATCTGTGCTCTAAGTAATATCCCCCACCGAACCATACAGACACTGATACTGATACTGATACTCAAAAAAACAACTAATAACCCATATACACACTCATGTAGCTACTCACCAACCCATGCAGCCACTTATACACAAAGTGAGACACAGATACAGATATTTAAATATTTAAACATTACTCGCTAATATATGTATTCACTAAGATACATTTAATAAGTCAGTTAACCAATCAATTTTACACAAAAAACATCCATTTAGACATTTATTTACTCATTTATTCTTCCATCAACCTTTAGATATACATATATAAAAAATATTTATTTTTCAGAAAGATACACATTCACTGGATGATGTCATCAGTGATGTCATTTGAGATGTCATCAGTGATGTCATGAGTGATGTCACTGACCATGTCATGAGTGATGTAATATGTGACGTCATCAGCAGTGCATTGCACGCGCAAGTTATAGTGAGTCCAACTAACTATAACGTGGGAATTTCAATGGTTTTATGCGAGTAAAATTTCCACCTAACTATAACTGGTGTGAAATCTAAGGTTTTTTCAGTGAATTTAATAGGTTTTTTAAATGCTAATTCCTAACTATAACTGGTGTGAAACCTATGGTTTTTTCAGTGAATATATATATATATATATATATATATATATATATTTATATATATATATATATATATATATATATATAATATATATATATATATATATATATAAAATTTCTATGGCAAAATGAAACCCCTCATTTTGTTCCTTTTCAAATTAAATGTATTAAGTGTTACCACTTTATTCCAATCAAGATGACTTCAGGTGTGCCATACTTTTGTCATAAGTAAGACTGTTAGCATTCTAGTTGTTCTTTAGAACACTCTGGGACATTCTGTCATTGGGCTATAGTTCGGCTACATCTGGTGATATTCGGGCTACATTTGGGCTCTTTTGTCTCTGGTGGCCATCTTGGGAGACTGCATATCAGAATTCTTTTAATGAAATATAAGAGGATTTGAGAAGTCACTCAAAATGTGCCCTAATTTTTCTTTCTTCAGCACTAATCATAATTTCTATGGCAAAATGAACCCCCTCATTTTGTTCCTTTGCAAATTAAATGTTTTAAGTGTTAACACTTTATTCCAATCAAGATGACTTCAGGTGTGCCATACTTTTGTCATAAGTAAGACTGTTAGCGTTCTAGTTGTTCTTTAGAACACTCTGGGACATTGAGTCATTGGGATATAGTTGGGCTACATCTGGCTGATATTTGGGCTATATTTGTTTTTTTTTGTCTCTGGTGGCCATCTTTGGGCTACATTGGGCTACATTGGGCTACATTTGGGCTCTAACATATATATAGCTCAATGTAGCCCAATATATATTTTTTCAAAGTTAATTTTCGTAAAAACCACTGGAGCATATATCATGAGACATAGCAAAGGCACATCGGGGTACCAGTCCCTACAATTTTGCCAAGTTTGGTGGAAATCCATTCAGCCGATCGGGCTAAAAGAGAGTCCAACCACCCTATGGAAATTAACATGGGGAAAACACGTTTTGGGACCCCCCTTTTATCTCGGCCCCCGCTTGACGGATCCCCCCGAAACTTTCAGGGAAGGAGCGAAGCGCAGCGAGGCAAAGTTATGGAAAATTACAGACAGATCCCTCATTCGGCGCCAAAGTTATTCCCAATAGAATGTTGCGGATTTCCTATGGAAAACGATCCTAACTATAACTACCTACTGGCGACCGCCAGTAGGTAATATATATATATATATATATATATATATACATTTTTCAATAACATCCAAGTTTTAACGCACTCTCAGAAGCCAGGATTGTACACAGTGTTGCTTTATTGCTGTTACGCGTTTCGGAGCAAAGGCTTCCGAAACGCGTAACAGCAATAAAGCAACACTGTGTACAATCCTGGCTTCTGAGAGTGCGTTAAAACTTGGATGTTATTGAAAATTGAATATCTGGCGGGGCTCTGCCAGCACGACGCACCACCAGACTACGGGTGGTTCCCCCTGAAATGAGCCGCGGAGAGTGTAAGCATATATATATATACATATATATATATATATATATATACATACATATATATATATATATATATATGTATGTATGTATTGTATTGTATTGTATTGTGATTGCATTTATAGAGCGCTTACTACCCCTGACGAGGCGTCGAAGCGCTTTTTCGGCGGGTAGCACGCTACTCCGGGACCCATAGAGGATTAGTGTTGAATTAGTATAGTGAAACATGAAAGTACATTTTAAGTGGTGGATAGGTTAGTCAGTTATTTGGATTTGGAATGATAGCAGAAGGATAGAGTAGGACAAAGGTTTGTATTTATTTATCGCTCGGTTGTTGACGCATGCTATTCAGGGAGCCTATAAAGGATTAGTGGTGAATTAATATGGTGAAATATGAGGTAATTTCAGTGGTGGATATTAGTCTGTTACTTGGAGTGAGAAGGATAGCGGATGGATAAAAGGGGAAGAAAGATTTGCATTCATATAGCACTTGTTACCCCTGATGGGTGTTGAAGCGCTTTTTTGGCGAGTAGCACGCCACTCCGGAACCCATAAAGGATTAGTGTTAAAAATTAGTATAGTATAAATATGAAATAATTTGAGAAGTAGATATGTTATTCAGTTATTTGGGCAGTATATTAGTATAGTTGAATATGGAATATGGAATTTGAGAAGTGAACATTTTAGTCTGTTAATTTTGATTGAAAAAGGATAGTGGGGGGATAAAAGAGTGAAGGTTTTTTTTAAGTCTTAGCAGTAGGAAGAGGCTTTTGGATGAGTAAAAAGGAGTTTTGGAGGGAAGGAGTCAGAGGGGAGAGTTTAGAAATGTTTGTTTTAGGGGATCGGTGTAGTAAAAAGAGGTGTCAGATGATGCATGGAGGGGTAGAGCAGGAGAGAGTCTAGAAAAGGTTATTTTGGCGATCATAGTAGTGGTATGGGGTTTGGGATAAATGAGAAAGTGGATGTAGAGGATATATTGATAGATCTATAGGATGAGAGATAGGGAAGTGCATTAGAAGGAGTACTAGAAAGAAGTTTGAGATGAGTCAGAAAGTTAGGCTAGAAGATATATTGAGCGAAGTATAGGCTGAGAAATAGGCTAGTGCATTGGAAATGCTAAATTAGAAGAAAGTGATAAATATATAGATCCATAAGTACATTGAAAGTATATAGATACATAAAGGAAGTAAGTATATTTAGATTAAATATATTGATAGAGGCACAGGATGAGAAATAGGGTAGTGCATTGGATATGCTTTTTCAGGAGAAAAGTAACAGACACACAGATCCAAGTACATGGAAGGTACATAGATGTACAATGGAAGTATGTACATGTAGACCAAAGATGATTTTTATTTATTGATGAATATTATTATTATTATTATTATTATTATTATTATTATTATTATTATTATTTTCTTCTCTTAACAACATAATTGTTTTACATGTTTTATAAAGTAATACACAAAGATAGGTACATATCTATAGTGAAAACAAATGCTTATATACAGAGGGATATGCTGTAAATTTCTATTTCCGTATGGTGCTTATGTGGGGAAGACCCAAATCTTGAGTAGTTTTCTGAAGATTCATGTATGGTGGGATTTTGAGGCGAGATGCTCCTTTAGAGCGTAGGTTCCTTTGTTGAATGTGTTTGGTGATTTTATTCCTAATGCAGAGTGGGCCTATTCCATGTTTTGCTTTGTGGGTAATACAAAGCAGCTTGAACGTGGATCTTCTGGCAACCGGTAACCAATGCAGGGCTTTCAAGGCAGGGGAGATGTGGTCTTGTGGTTTGATATGCAAGAGTAGTCAGGCAGCCGAGTTCTGAATCCGTTGTAGTCTTTTCATGGTTGTTAAAGGTGATCTGTGGTAGAGGCTATTGGCGTAATCGAGTTTGGATAGAACAAGGGAGATGGTAGCTTGGACCTTGTGTGTAAATCCCAAATGAGCGGAAGTTCGTCGCAGCGTTTTTATAGTAGAAAAGCTTGATCTTGCTAGTTTATTCACTTGGACATTCATCGACAGCTTGGAGTCCATGGTCATTCCGAGGTTTCTTACTTCCTTCGATACTTTAATCAGTGATCCCAGTTCATCAGGCCATGCGGCAAGCGGGTTGTAATTTTTCTAATCGCACACGTGAGTATTTCAGTTTTTGAAGCATTCAATTTGAGATGGCTCTAAGTCACCCACTGATCCACGGCTCTGAGACATCTGAAAATTGGTGATTTTCCAATGTTTTTGGGGCATTCCAGTTGAAGGAGTATTTGCGTGTCATCTGCATAGTTGTAGCACGTGAGGTGAAATTTATTGATCAGTACTGGTAAAGACTTCATGTAGATGTTAAAAAGCATGGGCGAGATGATAGAACCTTGAGGGACCCCTGCTTTTGTGGAGTACGGTTTGCAGACATGTCACCTCAGGTCCCGCCCCTTCCTTCACCATTGTGCAAACGTGCCCCCTGGTGAGTTGTAATTCCCCTTCAATACTGAGGGAACCTGAGGGCCAACTATCCGACCAGGTACCTCCAGTATGCGCTAGGGTGCTGCTTTGCAGAGAGGTGTTCAGAGGCCACACCCCTTTTTACACCCCTCTGCAAGGCAGCCCTGTGGCGCTTACTGGAGATACCTAGTGGGCTAGTTGGACACTAGGGACCCTCAGGATTCAAGGGAACTTAATCTTCCAACTTAAAACGGCCACAGAGCGTGTTTACACAGCTGGGAAGGGAGGGGACGGGGCCTGAGGTGACGTGTGCAAACACACCCTGCGGAGCGTTTTAAGTTGGGGAAATAATTCCCCTTCAATCCAGAGGGCCCCTCGGGGCTAACTAGCCCACCAGGTGCTTCCAGTAAGTGCCACTGCGCTTCGCTGCGTTGCAGAGAGGTGGTCCATGCTGTGCCCCTTTTTACACCTCTCTGCAACGCAGCTGTGTGGTGCTTACTGGAGGTACCTAGTGGGCTAGATGGACCCTACAGACCCTCAGGATTCAAGGGGACTTAATCTCCCAACTTAAAACAGCCACAGGGCGCGTTTAAACAGTGGTGAAGGGAGGGGATGGGGCCTGAGGTGATGTGTGCAAACACGCCCTGTGGCGCGTTTTAAGTTGGGGAAATAATTCCCCTTCAATCCTGAAGGCCGCTGGGGGCCAACTAGCCGACCAGGTGCTTCCAGTAAGTGCCACTGCGCTGCGTTCCAGAGAGGTGGTCTAGGCCGTGCCCCTTTTTACAACTCTCTACAACGCAGCTCTGTGGTGTTAACTGGAGATACTTGGTGGGCTGGTTGGACCCAAGGGAGTGACCTTTGACCAAGCTTGCAGGCAGGGCGCCCCTACGCCGCTGCTCGTCACCTGATTGCCCTTGCTGCCTCTGTGTTTCCTGAGTTTTTTTCTCTCCTTCCCCCTGCCGGGGCGCCAGTTCCCCTGCCCCCCACCACTCCCGTTCCAGCCCTTTCCCTCTGCTGCTTCCCTGCGGCCCTGCCCCCCTGCACACCCATTCGCCTCCCCACTCCCGCCTCCCAGCTGCTCCTCCCTCCCAAATCACCTCATATGTAGGCCGAGAAGCGGACGCACGCAGCGGACGCACGCAGTGGACGCGTGCAGCGGGCGTGCTGCTGGCACACTGAAGGCATGCCTAAGGCAAGCCCGTCTGCGCCCATCCGCGCCTGGACCGCGCCCGGCGCCCAGCACCCAGTGCCAGAAACCCTGGACCCCGCGAACACCACGACACCAGAATCCACTACGACAGCAGTACCCTCCACGCACTCAAAACCGGCCAAAGCCACACCTGCTTCCAGGCCGCCCCGAAACGGATCCACGGACCCTTCTCCTGCCTCGCCTGCAGCTTCATCTGCGACAGAACCACCAAACCTCCAAAGACTGGACCCAACCACCTCTGCTGCATACTCCTCAACACCCGCTCCGCATGCAATCACGCCGTCGAGCACTGGGATCTGCTCGACCCCTCCACCCCAGACGTGGCCTTCCTGACCGTTGACCTGGTGGAACGACTCCTCGGCGCCCGACATCACCATAGCCATGGTGGACAGCTACAAGATCACCCGCAGGGACCGCTCCAACAGAATCGGAGGAGGAATAGCTATCGTCCACAAGTCCACCCTCAAGGTCGCCTACCCACGCTGACAACACACTCAACACCGCCGAACACCTGCACTTCCGGATCCACACCGACCCCAACACCACCCTCAGAGGTACACTCATCTACAGACCCCCCGGAACCCGGGCTCAGTTCAGCGACTCCATCGCCGACCTCGCCAGCACCCACGCACTCGCCTTCACGGACTACATCCTCCTCGGGGACCTGAACTTCCACCTCGAGAACAACAACGACGCCAACTCCGCCACCCTGATCGACAACTTCACCAACCTCGGCCTCAGACCCACCCACGCTGCCGGCCACACGCTTGACCCCATCTTCTCCACAGGCTCCCACGTCGCCTTCGACCACACCACCGAACTCCACTGGACCGATCACCGCTGCATCCATTTCACCTTCAAGAAACCAACCACGCAACATCACACCCAACTGCTGCCTTGCCGCCTCTGGAGCAAAGTCACCGAAGACCAGCTGATCACCTCCCTCGGAAAGAACCCACCCACCGACCCCACCAACCCAGACGCGGCAGCCCGCAACCTCAGATAGTGGATCGATGACTGCGCCAACACCCTCGCCCCGCTCAAGAAACCCTCCAACAGCCACGCCAACAAGAGAGCCACCTAGTTCACCAACGATCTCCAGGCCTCCAAACGTACATGCCAGAAACTGGAGAAGACATGGCTCCACGAACGCACACCGGACAACCAAGCAGCCCACTAGGACGCCACCTGCAGACACCACCACGCACACAACAGCAAAGAGCTCTTCAGCATCGTAAAGGAACTCTCCAACCCCAGCGCCAACGCCAACGAAATCCCGCCCTCACAGGAACTGTGCGACTCACTAGTCTTCTTCTTCCACCAAAAGATCGCTGAAATCCACGACAGCTTCAACACCACGACTGCCCCGACTATGTCAGACTCCACCCCCCCTGTGAACACCACCAGCGCCAACCGCCTGACCTCCTGGTCCAACGTCAATGACAACGAGACACACAAGGTCATGAACTCCATCCACTCAGGATCTCCGTCTGACCCATGCCCCACCACGTATTCAACAAAGCAGACGCTGCCATCGCACCCCAACTACGGAAGGTCATCAACATCTCCTTCGAAACAGCGACATTCCCTGAAAGCTGGAAGCACGCCGAAATCAACGCCCTCCTCAAGAAGCCCAAAGCGGACCCCAAGGACCTCAAGAACTTCCGGCCCATCTCCCTGCTCCCGTTCCCGTCAAAGGTCATTGAGAAAATCGTCAACATACAACTGACTTGCCACCTGGAAGACAACATCTTGGACCCATCCCAGTCCAGATTCAGACAAAACCACAGCACCGAGACAGCCTTCATCGCTGCCACAGATGACATCAGGCACCAACTAGACAACGGCGAAACATCAGCCCTCATCCTCCTGGACCTGTCATCCGCCTTCGACACGGTCTGCCATCGCACTCTAAAGACACGCCTCCTAGAAGCCGGAATCCAAGAGAAGACTTGACTGGACCCCGTCCTTCCTCTCCGGCAGAACCCAGAGCATCCACCTCCCACCCTTCCGATCCGAAGCCATCAACATCGTCTGCGGCGTCCCCAGGGCTCATCCCTCAGCCCGACGCTGTTCAACGTCTACATGGCCCCCCTCGCACAAGTGGCCCGAAATCACGACCTCAACATCATCTCCCTCAAGGACCCACGCACCGCCAAAACCAACCTCCACGCCGACAAGATGAGCAGCAGCCGTCTGAAGCTGAACTCGGACACGACAGAGGTCCTCATCCTCTGACCCACCCCCTCAGCCTGGGACAACTCCTGGTGGCCGACCACACTGAAGACCAGCACCAAAACCCACTGGCCATGCACGCAATCTAGGATTCATCCTTGACTCCTCCCTCTCCATGTCGAAGCAGGTCAACGCTGTCTCCTCCTCCTGCTACAACACCCTCCGCATGCTCTGCAGGATCTACAAGTGGATCCCCACCGAAGCAAGAAGAACAGTGACACAGGCCCTCGTCAGCAGCAGACTGGACTATGGCAATGCACTCTACGCAGGAATCCCAGCCAAACACCTACGACGACTACAATGCATCCAAAACGCCTCCGCCCGACTGAACGTCAAAATCCCCCGCCGCAGCCACATCACCCCCCACCTGAGATACCTACACTGGCTCCCCGTCGACAAGAGGATCACCTTCAAGCTCCTCACCCACGCACACAAAGCACTCCACAACGCCGGACCAGCCTACCTGAACAGCAGACTCAGATTCCACCCCCCCACCCGCCAGCTCCGCTCCGCCAGCCTCGCCCTGGCAGCTGTCTCCTGCATCCAACAAACGACCTCCGGCGGCAGATCCTTCTCCTACCTCGCTGCCAAGACCTAGAACACCCTCCCTAACCACATACGGCAGACCCAAGACCTTCTCGCCTTCAGAAGGCTCCTCAAGACCTGGCTCTTCGAGCAGTAGCAGCATCCCCTCCTCACCCTCCAGCGCCTTGGGACCCTTACAGGTAAGTAGAGCGCTTTACAAGTACTCTGATTGATTGATTGAAGGGACACTCAGGATTCAAGGGGACTTTATCACCAAATTAAAACGGCCACAGGGCCTGTTTGCACACATGTCACCTCAGGCCCCCCCCTCCCATCACAGTGTGCAAATGCGCTCAGTGGCGCATTTTAAGAGGCAGATTTAATCCCCCTGCCCTATTATGTACTAGGGCAGAGGTCTTCAAACTTTTGTAGGCTGAGCCCCCCCCCCAGTTTAATTGTTTTAGATGTCGGCCCCCCCCCCACCATCTGACAGAAATTTCTGGAATCTGGTACACTACATAATCGACGGCCACGTGCATATCACGGGCCATATTCGGCAAATAATGTTTTACATAATTAGAGTGTTTAGTAAACTGCAGGTTTGTGTTTAGGTGTGGTGAAATGACAGAGGTTTATTACACAGCTCAAAACACAATTTTCCAAGATAAAATGTGCGCACATTCTTTTTACTAGGATGCTTTGTTTTACACCTGACCTAGATTAGTAATAACACCACCAACATAAATGTGTGGACCCGTTTTGATCTAAAATTGCATGAAACAAAAACATTGCTCTGCAAATAGTAATAGACTCTCTCATATCAATCAAATTAGAAAGAAATGAAACAAAACAGTATTTATAAGAATCTGTTTAGGAATTATTCCAGGCCATCAGGGCAAAAACAGAGCTGCCTCTATCAAGGGAACCCCTGAAAGGCTGGATTGCATTGCATGTAAATATGTCCTTTTGTAATTTAGGACAAAAACCTTGATGGGGCACGACATGCCCATACTTGTGTACAGGGGGACAACAAGACCCGAACTTCGGAGGGCTAACACTCCCATCCAGGGCTGGGGCTAGCACTGGCCGCACATAGTGCAACAGTCTGTTTTGGTGCCCCTCCCCCATATCTTCCTTCTCCATGAATTTCCACACTGCCATTCACCAACAGTGCACCTCATCTCTCTATAGCACCTTTCTGGTAAACATTTCATTTTTTTCATCGCGCTACTCATAGTTTACCCACACTCAGTTCTTTGATCTGCATGGTACACGTTCTTTGTAGCAGGCACATTAAACCTCTGCACCGTGCAGGTGTCAGAAGTACCCATGTGAGTCCACGTTGAGCGATGCGACAGTGTGGGAGTAGGGTAAGAGGAGTGACTGCAGGGTGAGTGAGGTGACCATATGAATTTGGGTGCAGATGTAAGTGCAGAGTGGGACACATGAATGTATGGTTAGTGATGGTCTTATTTGAGTGAGCATGCACATTGAGCAGTAAGGGGGACATGTGAGTGAAGTGTTTCATTGGTGCAGAGTGAGTAGTGTGCTTGTGTGATTGCAGGGTGAGGTACAGGGTGAACAGCACAAGTGCACTGTGAGTGCAGAGTGATCACTGAGTTCAGGGTGAGCGGGTGATCAGTGTGAGTGCCTGGTGATCAGTGTGAGTGCAGAGTGATTACTGTGAGTTCAGGGTGAGCTGGTGAATGGTGTGAGTGCATGGTGATCAGGGTCAGTGCATGGTGATCAGAGTCAGTGCATGGTGATCATTGTGTGTGCATTGTGATCATTGTGACCGGTGCAGAGTGATCACTGTGATCGCTGTGAGAGCAGGGTGAATGGTGTGAGTGCATGGTGATCGCTGTAAGTGCATTGTGATTGCTGTGAGTGGAGGGTGAATGGTGTGAATGAAAGGTTATCAGTGTGAGGGCATTGTGATTGCTGTGAGTGCAGGGTGAGGTACAGGGTGAACAGCACAAGTGCACTGTGAGTGCAGAGTGATTACTGAGTTCAGGGTGAGCGGGTGATCAGTGTGAGTGCCTGGTGATCAGTGTGAGTACTGTGAGTTCAGGGTGGGCGGGTGAATGGTGTAAGTGCATGGTGATCAGGGTCAGTGCATGGTGATCAGAGTCAGTGCATGGTGATCATTGTGTGTGCATTGTGATCAATGTGACTGGTGCAGAGTGATCACTGTGAATGCAGGGTGAGCGGGTGAATGGTGTCAGTGCATGGTGATCGCTGTAAGTGCATTGTGATCGCTGTGAGTGCAGGGTGAATGGTGTGAATGAAAGGTTATCAGTGTGAGTGCATTGTGATCGCTGTGAGTGCAGGGTGAATGGTGTGAGTGCATTGTGATCGCTGTGAGTGCACTGTCATCACTGTGAGTGCAGAGTGAGCATGAAAGTGAAAAGCGAGAATGAGGAGTGAGTTGTCTGAATGCAGGGTGCATTCCCAGACACTTGAAGTAACACAGCAGGTTATTGACGGCAGCGTAGGGTTTCAGATATGTTAAACTATTGCTATTATGGCATTAACCAGGGATCAAGGTGCAAGAAATAAATGTGCTGATCTTTCAACAAACTTCCAGTTTTATGGTTTGGGTTGCCAGCTCATTATTTTGATGGCCCAGTTGGTACAAAAATAAATAGGCACCTAAAGCTGTATTGTCAGCACTTGTCTGTGCATACTTTGAACAGCAAATATAAATAGTAGCACTTTTAATTGTGTTTTAGGGCTCGCTGAATGGTCCATGACTGATAATAAAATATAAAATGGAACAAAGACAGAAAAGTCACATTACAAATGTATACGTACCTATTTATTTTTAAGCATATTTGGTGTCAAGAAAAGCAATTTGCAGGCTGTTTAAAAAACACATGGATGGCTGTCATTTTTCTTTTCGTAACTTGAAGCCCTGTGGGTGTTGCGGTGCCTGCCCTGCCTGTGCACATTTAAAAGAAACTTTGCCTGCCTGTGCACATTTATAGAAACTTTGTCTCCTTTCTGCAAAGAGCTTCCTCACAGTATGAGGTTAAACTAGTAGATCTGAAATGCTTCAGCTGCTTTGGGAGGCAGGATGTCTCCTTTGCTAAAACTGAGAGCAAGTAAAGACTGTCCTTTCAGCTGCAGTGGGAAGCAAGGAGTCTCCTCTGCTATGAAAGCAAACACAAAGGACCAGGACAGCCTGTTAGTTTGCTTTCGTTTTTAGCAGAGGAGACCCTGCCTCCCACTGCAGCTGAAGCATCCTAGCTCTACCCATTAACCCCCCCCCTGGGAAGGCTATTAGCTCTCTACCTCACAAAAGCACAAGTCCGTGCCTTATCTATTTCCCCTCACTCCCCCTCCCCCTCCAGCCCTCGGTTACCGGAGCTCGACAATAAACAGACTCCATTTGAAGGGGTGAAGACTTGCACGCCTCTGGGACAGTAATAGAATCTGAAAGGAAAGATCTTCGGGAGTGCGCGCACCCCCTTAGATGGCGTCGCGCCCCCCCTGGGGGGGGGGCACGCCCCACAGATTGAAGAACTCTGTACTAGGGTCTTACAGAGGAGGCCATGGTAATCACATGGGTACCCCAAAGCATAGTGTTCCCTAGTGTATGTAGGTGTTTTCACTGTAGTCTAAGTGTCTTTTAGAATAGCACTAGCTCTAGGACTGGTTAGTCAGAGTCAGGTACCAGCAGTACCCATCTGAAAAAGTTGAGGGTACAGGATGATTTTGCAACAACGCCTCTTTCTGCTCCTCTGTTTGTTCTTTCTGCACGTCTTGTTTCTTCCTGCACTTTCTTCGTCTTTGAGGACGTCTGTTGCTTCTTTCTGTATTTCTTTTTCTTCTTTCTGTGCATTTTTCTCCTTTCTTCACATGTCCTTCCTCTGCAGGCATAGTTAGCAACTAGTATTTAAAAAACGTTAGAAGTTCACTTAAAAACCATAGGTTTCAGGCACGTTATAGTTAGCAATTAGCATTTAGAAAACCTTTGAAATTCACTGAAAAAACCATAGGTTTCTGGCAAGTTATAGTTAGAAATTCGCATTTAAAAAACCTTTGAAATTCACTGAAAAAACCATAGGGTTCAGGCACGTTATAGTTAGAAATTAGCATTTCAAAAACCTTAGAAATTCAGTGAAAAAAACCATAGGTTTCAGGGACGTTATAGTTAGTTGGACATTGCACTCGTACAAAACCATAGAAATTCCCCTGTTATAGTTAGTTCAGCTAACTATAACTCGCGCGCCCTCAATGCACTGCTAATGACGACACATATTACATCACTCATGACATGGTCAGTGACATCACTCATGGCATTACTGATGACATCTCAAATGACATCACTGATGACATCATCCTTGTGATAGAGTGGCAGACCTCCTCTCACCCTAATATAAACTTTGATACACACACTCAAAAATAGAAATTAACATTTTTAAAACAATGAACATACCAATACTAGTTACAACAACCTATTCAGTAATTCCAAGATCTACACACACATCCTCTCATTCACCAACAGTCCTATACAGTCACTCATACATGCACTCACTCATCATATGTACTCATACACCTATACATCCTGTTACACACCAAAACTCATCCATAGAGTTACTCACACACATAGTCACACAGGCAAAGTATCAAACATCCATTTACTTGCAGAAACAGTTATACACACGCCACCACACTTACTTCTACAGAACCGTACACATACTTACTCTCTTAAACAATAACTTACGGAAACACATACTTATTTATACAGGAACTCTTCCAATCTCTCACATACACCAATACTCACATATACTAGTTTAAAACATATGTAGTTACTCTAAAAGACACTATTGAGAAAGGCATTCACTCACTAACACACCCATAAACACACTCATCCACACATACAGTCCCCCATACAGGCTGTCTTCAACACATACAAACAGTGAGTCACTCATTCATGCATCTATGCACTAAGTAAAACCCCTCACCAAACCATACAGACACTCAGACACTCATACTGATACTCAAGAAACCAAATAATAATCCATATAGACACTCATGTAGCTACTCACCAACCCATGCAGTCACTTATACACAAAACAAGAGACTAATTCAGATATTTACATATTCAAACATTACTCACTAACCCATGTATTTACTAAGATACACTTAATCAGTCAGTTATACAATCAATCTTACAAAAAAATCATCCATTTAGACACTTATATACCCATTTATTCTTCCATCAACCTTTAGATGTACATATATAAAACATATTTAATTTTCAGAAAAACATACATTCACTGGATGATGTCATCAGTGATGTCATTTGAGATATCAGTGATGTCATGAGTGATATCGCTGACCATGTCATGAGTGATGTAATATGTGACGTCATCGGCAGATTAAGTTATAGTTAGCTGAAGTAACTATAACGGGGGAGTTTTTATGGTTTTGCACGAGTGAAATGTCCAACTAACTATAACCTCCCTGAAACCTATGGTTTTTTCAGCGAATGTATATATATATATATATATGTGTGTATATATATATATATATATATGTGTGTATATATATATATATATATATATATATATATATATATATATGTATATATATTTATATATATATATATATGTATATATATATATATATATTCATTCCAAAGCCCTCGCGTTCAAGATATGCACTCCTCGATATTCTGACTCATTGTCACGTCTTAGCCTCGATGCAGCACGTTTCCCCTCTGCCCCAGTTATTTCACAGTTGATACTCCGACGTGTTTCGAGGTCAACGCCTCTTAATCATGAGTTCCCAGAGGCATAGAAATAGCTCACCTGCATTTGCTCTTATTTAATTAAGAGCAAATGCAGGTGAGTACCATATTTAAAAACCATTGACACACAAATACAAGTTTCTAAAAACACACTCAGTGATTCCTACATCTACACACACATCTAAACACTTACTTATAGATTCACTCATACATGCTAACAAAGATTAATAGAACATTATTAAATATACTTATACACCTACATCGACATTACACACCAGCACACATCCTATTCACTTATGCAGTCATCCTACTCACTTATGCAAAAAATGATCATACTTACATTTACTAAGCTACACACGTATTCAAACACCACTTTATTTATTCACATAGATAGTAACTCATACTTAGTGTATTATAAAATCATTATTACAAGTATAGTTTTCGATACAGTCACTCATACAATCACTGAGTCTTAAATATACTTATTTATAAACAACACCTGTCACATACACTGCCTTTTATATTTCTACTTTGTTGGACATGTATCATTCAGAAATATATTTACTCATCACCACACCCATAAAGAGATTCACTCACCCAAACAAGTGTTTCCATGTGCAGTCTTAACCTCATATACCAAGTAAATCAACTATTTACACATCTGTGGACAGTCACACACCTCACACTCAACCACACACACATTCACTATCCCATACAAATACTCACTTTACTAATTAATACTAATATAGACTTTCACATAGCTAGTAACCAACTGATGTAGTAGTTTACACAAGAGATACAGTGAAACAGATATTCACACAGTTTAATCACTATCCCATATATTTAGTGAGACACTTTAAATTAGTCACTTAGACAGCCAATCACAGTGCTACTAAATCCTCCATCCAGACACTTATACATCCACTCATTCTTCAATGCAGATGGCTATATATATAATACATATTTAAATATCGAACCAAACCACATTCACTGGATGATGTCATCAGTGATGTCATCAGTGATGTCATTTGAGATGTCATCAGTGATGTCACTGACCATGTCATGAATGATGTAATATGTGACATCATCAGCAGTGGATTGCGGGCGCGCAAGTTATAGTTAGTAGAACTAATTATAACGAGGAATTTCAATGGTTTTGTACGAGTGAAATGTCCAGCTAATTTTAACACCCCTGAAACCTATGTTTTTTTCAGTAAATATATCCATAGATATAGATAGATATATAAACACATATTCTCTCCCATATAGAGAAGAGTCTGCACTTGTTCATGAGTATTTTAACTGCTTTATTTTCAGAACTGGTATTCCACATGCGGCAGAGTTCAGGAATCACGTTTCAGCAGTCAGCCTTTCTCAACTGAACAGGACGCCAGCAATTATGTATGGTCTGCACGTGAGTCCAATCAGACCAACATGGTGAAAATACTTCGCTGCTCATTCTTAAATATTTTTTCATTACGTGACTAGTGTCATTTATTATTTTAATCCCAGTATGGGCGAAAATATAACTCACTATAAGTATATTTCCTAAAAAAACTAAAGGTTACAGGGACATTATAGTTAGGTTAGATTTTACACACACAGAACCAAAGAAAGAAATTTGTCAATTACAGTTATAGTTATCTCAAGTAACTTTAACTCGTGCCTTAAGGTATCTGTAACTCACGTACCTTCCATACACATTTTTCTCATCAATAATTTGATTGCAAATGTTGCATTGATAATAGCAATGATGTTATAGAGGATGTCATAAGTGATGCAATATGCAGTGCATGGCGGGGGCGTGAGTTATAGTTACCTCAGGGCATGGGTTATGGTTACTTGAGATAACTATACTGTTAGAAATAGGGTTTCTGGTTGGCTAGGGTATGCACCTAAGTGAGGCAGAAGCCACCACTCTAGTCAGGGTAAGTAAGTTACACACCTAAGATAACTCCTGCTCATCCCCTTGGTAGCTTGGCACAGAGCAGTCAGGCTTATCCCAGAGGCAATGTGTAAAGTATTGTATACAACCAACACACACACACAGTAACACAGAGAAAACACTACAAAAGGACTCAACACCAGTTTAGAAAAATAGCCAATATTTATCTAACTCAAGCAAGACCAAAACAACGAAAATAGAACATTCACAAATCAAGATATCACTATTTAAAGATAAAATCAACTTTAGCTCTTAGAGATCAAGAAAAGCTCCAACTGGGGCTATTTGGTTACGGTTGACGTTGATGACTCCACAAAGTCAGTCCAACCTTGATGTAGGATATGGTTACGGAGTCAGGCAGACCCCAGTACAGCACCTTGGATGCGTCGGTAAAAACAAAGACAATGCAAAATACAGAGGTGGTGAGTCATCGTGGAGGATGGCGCGGCGTCAGTTCCTTACTGTTGCAGGGGAGGTGATGTGTCAGTTCCTTACTGTCAGGCTGAGGAGCTGAGGTGTCGGTTCCTTACTACTGCAGGGAGGTGACACTGCGGTTGCTGGTGCAGTACCTCGAGTCCTTACTGTGGAGCAGCGTTTAATAGATATCGAGAGTCAAGCTGTGAGGCTTCCGTTTCCACTGTGTCGGTGTCATTCCAGGCCACAGGTGCCGGTGTCAAAGCGGTGCGCCGCGGACTTTGGTGGTGTGGTGCTCGAGACTCATGTTGTGGTGTAGCTTCAGAGGTGCTGAGGTGTCATCGGAGCCTGCAGTGCCAGTCACGGTCGCTACACTGAGCGGGACAATAGCTCATGTGCAGGCAGCAGCACAGTGTCAGAGCTGCAGCTAGAGGACTGTTCTGAAGCAGATGCCCTGGTTTCTTCTAAGTAGCACTCCAGACTCACTTCCAAGGGCCCGGGAACTAGAATTGGCACCAATTGGCAAGAAGGACTCCTCAGCAGAGGGGTCAAGGGGTTGCAGGTGAAATCTTAACAGGAGGGAAGCTCGGCTCAAGCCCTTGGAGAACCTTGGAAGCAGAATGTAGAAAGCAAAGTCCAGCAGCAAAGCAAACAGCAAACTGGCAGTCCCTCCTGCCAGCTATCCAGCTATTCTTCCTGGCAGATTGTTCTCAACCCTGAAGTGTTCTGAGTATATAGTGTAACAGGCCCAGTACTTATATCCATTTCAGCCTTTGAAGTAGACAAACTTCAAAGAAAGGTGTTTGTAGCACACAAGACCCTACCCTTCCCTGGCTCCAGACACACTACAGGGGGTGGAGACTTCTTTGTGTGAGGACAGACAAAGCCCTATTCAAGTGTGAGTGTCAACTCCTCCCTCTACTCTAGCGCAGGAAGGCCCATCAGCCTGGTGATGGGCCATCAGGATATGCAAGGCACACTTCAGCTACCTTTGTGTAACTGTCGAGAGTGAATGCACAAACAGTTCAATGGTCATCCTGACTCAGATGTGTACTCAGAGGCAGGCTGGGACACAGAATGTTTAAAGTAAGAAAATGCAAACTTTCTAAAAGTGGCATTATCAAACCAGCAATTTAAAAACAAACTTCAATAAAAAAAATGTGTGTTTAAATTTAGTCCAGAGACACTAAACTCCAATTTTCTATCAACTTCTAATTTTCAGATCCGCTTTTAAAATATTACAAGGCAGCTTCAATACTAGCCTATGGAAGAGATAGGCCGTGCTGTAGTGAAAAACGAATTTAGCAGTTTTTCACTACCACGACATGTAAAACACAACAATACATGCCCTATCTGTTAAATACACTGCACCCTGCCCATGGAGCTACCTTGGGCCTACGTTTGGAGTGCCTTATATGTAATAAAAGGGAAGGTTTGGGCCTGGCAATTGGGTGCACTTGCAAGGCCGACATGGCATTTTAAAACTCCATGCACAGACACTGCAGTGGCAGGTCTGAGGCATGTTTGCAAGGCTACTGGTGGGTGGCACTATCACTGCTGCAGGCCCATTAGTATCGTTTGATTTACTGGTCCTGGGCACACATGGTGCACTGTAGTAACGACTTACTAGTAAATCAAATATGCTAATCATGGAGAAAACAATTAGCATTACATTTCAGGGAGAGAAGATATGCTTTTTAGCATTGATTAGCAGTGGTAAAGTGCCCAGAGTCCTAACGCCAACAAAAAGAAGGTCCGAAAAATAGGCGGAACTAGGCAAAAGGGTTGAACCCTGCAAAAAAGGTCCAAATCTAACATATACAATAGCTGCTAAATTTCTATGGTTTTGTGTGTGTGAAATCTGAACCTAACTATAATGTCCCTGTAATGTTTTTTTTGACAGCGAATTTTAAAGTTTTTTAAAATGATATTACCTAACTATAATATCGCTGGAGCGTTTGGTTTTACATTGAGTTTCTATTTTTTTAATGCTATTTCCTAACATTAACATCCCTGTAACCTTTGGTTTTTTAGGGAATGTGACTGTTTTTTAATATAAATTGTGCTACAATTTGACCCATAAGTTCAATTTACTAATATACATTTTCACAAGTTTCAAAATACATTTTATTCAAATTCATTCTATTATATATTTTACAACAAAAAATTAAGGTAAGGTAGCGTATGCAGTCTGTATAAATGTAATGCACCAAGTCTTTCTTTATTAAAAACTAATTTTATGGATCCAGAGATCCATCGCAAATTTCCGTTCAAATAAGGGGTCTGCTGGTTATATTGCACACATTCAGGGGCACATTATGATGGCGGACGGACCTGAGTCCGTCCGCCACCATAGAGTAGGAGGGAACCTCCGCATGGCCTGCGGAGGTCCCTCCAGTGCAATTAGGATGTGACCGCCAACCTGGCGGTCACATCCTCTATTTTTAACATTGCGGCGGGTGCGGCTTCAAGCTGCACCCGCAGCAATGTTAAAAATGCACGCTTTGCATTTGTATGTAGAAAGTGGCAGGCACCGCGCGGTGCCTGCTACTTTCTGCATACAAATGCAGGGGGGTACCATAGGTACCCCCCATGTGCACCCCCCACGCCCCCTTCACCTAGGGGGCCCGCAACGGGCCCCCGCAGTGAAGTTACACATGCTTTTCCACGGCGGAAAAGCCGCCGCGGAAAAGCATGTTTCTGAGCCCATCCTAATCTGGCTGACGGTGTCTGAGAGACACCGTCACCATATTAGTGCTTTTCCGCCGCGGTTGTAAGCCAACCGCGGCGGAAAAGCAGCGGACGGAAACCAGGACCCACCAGCCATCCTAATGTGGCGGTGGGTCTTTGGTGGGTCCGCAGAGGATTTTCCGCATCCTCCGGGCCGGCCATCATAATGAGGCCCTTAATACTAAAACAATACTAAAACAAATACTAACACATTTTATACAAATGTATGCTATTGCAATGTGTACAAGTGTATCACTGCCTGTGTGTGTGTGTGTGTGTGTGTGTGGGTGTGTTCGTGTGTGTATGGGTTTGTGAATGGCTGTGTGAGTGGCTCTGTGGGGCTATGAGTAGGTGAGTGAGTGGTATTATGTGTCTGTGAGTGGGTGTGTGAGTGAATGTATGGATGTGTGAATGGTTGTGTGGATGTGTAAGTGGTTGTGTGAATGTGTGAGTGGCTGTGAGTGGGTGTATTAGTGCTTTTGTGGGTCTATGAGTGGGTGTGTGGCTGTATGGGTGTGTGAGGAGGTGTGTGAGTGGTTGGTTGTGTGAGTATGTAAGTGGGGGCATGAGTGTGTGAGTATTTGAATAGGTATGTTAGTAGGTATATGTGCTTTTTTAATTTGTGTTTGGATCTGCAAATTTTCTAAGATTTGCGGGGGATCCAGGTGGATCCATTGATCCTCACACACTGAAAATAGATTTTTGGGGATAATTTCTTGCAACGTGACAGACGACCTCCAGCAGTATCATGGGGTCAGGGTAGCTCTATCCTGACCCCTTCTATTACTTTAACATTTTATTTTCCCCCTGGAAACTGAATGGCAACCGCAACTTTCCTCTCAGGTTGTGGCCAGCCAATCACAGCACCGCGGTTGGAGCTTGGATCCACAGAACCGCAGTGAATCCGCGTCTCTAGATATACATACATCTGCTTCAAACCTACTTAACAGATTTACACCGAATTGCAAAAAGCACTGTTTCTGAACCGAGATCTAGCTTTCTGCCAAATTTGGTGTAATTCCATTCAGCGGTTTGGGCTGTAGTTATATCTAAAATCCCTATGGTAAATTGCATTAGGAAAATTCATTTTGGGACCCCCTTTTTAGGTCTCATCTAAGCCATCCCGTAGGGATAGTGAGCGAGATTATAGTAAGGCTTTCAAAAAGTCTCCCCAAACTGCGAATTAAGTACAGTTCATGTGAGCTGGGCACGTGCACATCGCAAGCCACATCGCACATCGCACAACCACACCATTTGTCTGAGCCTCGGCATCAGACTTCAAAAGAAGCCGCTCCCCCGCCCCCGCCACCCAATGCCTCTCCCCGCCCCCAACACGCAATGCCGAGAGCTTGTTCGTAGTGGCGGGAGGAGTACAGGGAGGCGGCATGCATCCAAAAGGTTGTCATGTCGGGACTTTTGTTTGCTTGGGTGGTTTGAGTCCGCAAGATCAAAGGGCATTTTCCGTTGCGGTGTCAACGGCCTTAGCCCTGCACATTATCAGCTTCTGGGGAGCTACATTGATAACATGGATTTGTTTCCCCCATCCTTCCTCCTCTTCAGGTAGTTCTTGCTTCCACATACACCAACCCTTCCCCCATCTTTTTATTGCTGCTTGCCCCTTCAACACTGGCTGTAGTCATATCGCTTTTTTTCAAAGCAAAGTGTCACTTAATTACATTTAAAATGCCTCCTTCTCTAACTCCCTGTTCTCTTCTCCTGCGCTAATATGCTGTTCTCTTCCACCCGCTTCCTTCCTTAACTCCCTGTTCTCTTCTCCTGTGCTAATATGCTGTTCTCTTCCACCCGCTTCCTTCCTTAACTCCCTGTTCTCTTCTCCTGTGCTGATCTGCTGCTCTCTTCCACCCCACCTCCTTCTTTAACTCCATGTTCTCTTCACCTATGCTGATCTGCTGCTCTCTTCCACCAGACCCCCTTCTTTAACTCCCTGTTCTTTTCACCTGTGCTGATCTGCTGTTCTCTTCCACCCGCCTCCTTCTTTAACTCCCTGTTCTCTTCTCCTGTGCTGATCTGCTGCTCTCTTCCACCTGCCTCTTTCTATAACTCCCTGTTCTCTTCTCCTGTGCGGATCTGCTGTTCTCTTCCACCGCCTTCTTCTTTAACTCCCTGTTCTCTTCTCCTGTGCTGATCTGCTGCTCTCTTCCACCCCACCTCCTCCTTTTACTCCCGGTTCTCTTCTCCTGTGCTGAGCTACTGCTCTCTTCCACCCCACCTCCTTCTTTAACTCCCTGTTCTCTTCTCCTGTGCTGATCTGCTGCTCTCTTCCACCCGCCTTCTTCTTTAACTCCCTGTTCTTTTCTCCCGTGCTGATCTGCTGTTCTCTTCCACCCGCTTCCTTCTTTAACTCCCTGTTCTCTTCTCCTGTGCTGATCAGCTGCTCTCTTCCACCCCACCTCCTTCTTTAACTCCCTGTTCTCTTCTCCTGTGCTGATCTGCTGCTCTCTTCCACCCGCCTCCTTCTTTAACTCCCTGTTCTGTTCTCCCATGCTGATATACTGCTCTCTTCCACCCTGCCCCCTTCTCCAACTCCCTGTTCTCTTCTCCCGTGCTGATCTGCTGTTCCCTTCCACCGCCTCCTTCTCTATCTCCGTTTTCTTCTCCCGTGCTGATCTGTTGTTCTCTTCCACCCACCTCTTTCTCTAACTCCCTGTTCTCTTCTCCTGTGCTGATCTGCTGCTCTCTTCCACCCCGCCTTCTTTAACTCCCTGTTCTCTTCTGCTGTGCTGATCTGCTGCTCTCTTCCACATACATCCTTCTCTAACCCCACACACACATACATACAACCACGCACACACACACATACAACCACACCTAACCACACCACACACACAATCTCACATACAACCACACACACAACTACACACACATAACCACACACACACAACCACACCTAACCACACACACAACCACATACAAACACACACACACACAACCACACACACAACCACACACAACCCCACACATCACCACACACACAACCACACCTACACACACAACCCGACACACAACCACACACACAACCATACACACAACCACACACACAAACACACATACAACCACATCCACACACACAACCACACACACAACCACAAACACAACACACACACCCACACACAGCCACACACACAACCACACACAGCCACACACACCACACAACCACAAACACACAACCACACACCCAACCACACACACACACACACAACCACACCCAACCACACACACAACCACAACCACACACACAGCCACACATACAACCACACACACACAACCACACACAACCACACACAACCACACACACAACCACACACACAACCACACCCAACGACACACAACCACACACCCATTACTGAACGCCACAGCATCAATCTGTGCAACCATTCAACAACAACTGGTTCAAATATGTTCTCTCAATGTTTCAAGCTTTATTACAAATGTCACAAAAAGATGTTAATATTTCACTTCTGTTCTTGGATTTTCGTCACAATAAAATACACTGAACATAATCTTCACAAAAGGTATTTACAAAAGTTTAAGCTATTGCCATTATAAATTACAATAACTTTTATTTAAGTATTAATTATTTAAAAAAAATTAAAAGCCATTGTTATTTGTAATATCAATACATCTAAGTCACGTAAATACAAAACATGTTGCATTACAAATGCTATAGGTGTCACATTTGCAAAAGTTAAAAGTATTGGCATTGTAAATGACAATGCTATTAATTTCGGTATTTTCAAAACCAACACATAAATACAAAATTTGTCATTTACAAGAACAATAGCTCAAACTTTCGCAATGCAAAACCTATTGCATTGCGAATGCTTGTTCTTGGTTCCGGCTTGACGGATCACCCTGAAACTTTCCAGACAGCAGCTGAAGTGAGAGGCATGTTATTTGTTAACATTAAATTTATATAATGTAGTTATGGTTAGGTCAGAATTTGCCATAGGAAGAGCATTTTTTGTTTGACAAATAACGTTGGCACCATATGACCATTCTTTATTAAACTTTCCAAACTAGATGTCCGTCCACTTCACCTTCCTCCTAGAACGTTTCAAGGTGAGCTGGGAAGCCATACTGAAAAACACAGCTGAATAGAATAACACAAAATTTGAAAGTAAGAGAGCATGCGTTTTATTAATTGGTGTAAATCTGTTTCGCTGGTTAAATTATAGTGATATTTGGATAGGGTTATCGCAAATTAAAAAAATTCACTGCTCTGATTTGCTGCGAGGTCTTATATACCAGTCTGTATTTTCGGTTCCATGATGCATGTACCGTCTAGCAAGACCCAGCGATCTATTAGCTTGGACGCAAGATGAAGAAAATGTTGCGCCCGCCATTACACTACTCGAAGACTTTTAAAAAAAAAAAAATGTTATTGCCATTTGTTACTCAGCAGTGCACATACATATTATTGCCTATTCCTGTGACTCCCTCCTGGCTCTTTAGAATGTCCTGCCCATCCAGGCCTCTGGTTTCTCCTTCATGTCTCCTCTTACCCTATGGTTGCCTGCCGCATACACTACTCGAAGACTTGATCCCATTGTCCAGAGGTTAAAATTAAAATAACATGTCAGTGGGCAGAGCAGGGGTACACCCGTCCCCAGGCTCTTCTGGGAGTAGGGGTGCAGCATGTCCCTGTGAAATGCTGTGAGAGTCCCGCGAGAGCTGTGGTACCGCGAGACCGAACAAGTTTTAATAAGTTGCGCTTGAGCTGTCTCCCTGTATTCTGGGTGCCGCTCGGGCTGCAGTACCACAAGAGTACCATGGTACTGGAAGAAATAATGAATAAATAAACAAGAAAAATAAGGGTGGGGGTGTGTGCAAGGGTTGGTAATCCACCAGAAATGGAAGCAGCCCTTGCTGCCAAGGCAACGTGCATTAGGGTGCTGGGCGCATGGGAGGAGTTGGAAACAGGGCTAACCACAGACCAAGGCATGCAGCCAACCTCACACCGTGCACAACTTAAATCTATGATCAGTGAAGAAGTTCAGTGATTTGATAAAAAAGCAGGCATTCACTGAAAAATCCCAAAAGTTAAAGTGACGCTATAGTGAACTAATGTAATAAAATCTTACTTTTTGCTAAAAATACCCAGGAAGTTTCCCTAAAAAAGGTTAAAGTGATGTTATAATTAGGAAACTGAGGTTTTAAAAAAACACTGAAATTTACCACTGATGACATATCAAATGACATCACTATCACATCACTGGTGACATCATCCAATACATATGACAGTTTGCCATAAGATTTTCATACTGGAAAATATGCACCCAGGCACATGCAGCCCCTGTTTTCTAGAACATCTACAGTACTAATGGGCGTATCCTTTCACAATAAGTGGAACAAGCACAATATGAAGCATATCTGTAAAATCACCCACAAGAAGTAGATATTATGCTCTTATTTTGATGGTATTCTAGTGCGTGGGAAATGTAATGGATATGTAGACAATAACGTGATCAGCAACTAATTAAACCTTGAATGCCATTCAAAAACAGTGTTTGGTTGTTATTTACCTATGGGAAAAATGTTTTTTCATATGGTGTGGTTGTGCGATCTCACCATGTAACAATGGCATAATTTTGTATCAGGTTGCGGCATCAACTCTGTCAGTCAGGGATTTAAAACTAAAATGATAATAAAATTGTTTTATTATCATTTTATTCTTCATTTGTTGGCACTGAGCAGTGGGGCGACGTTCCTTTGCTATTATGGAGTAGCTGCCGCTGCAATAACCAGTTACCACTGGTCTACTGATTTCGGGTAACAGCAAAGCCAGTAGTGTTATGTGCCCGGGTTAGGCCCATGTCGCAATGCCACACATTTTCTTACATTGTCCTCTATCAGCACAGTAACATTTCATTGTAACCTTTGCACACATTTGTGTGCAAGCTTGACAATGTTTGGATTAGTTTCGTTGCAATTGCTCTGCTTTATACATCTGGCTTTACACAACATTATCACGAGGCCTTGAAAACCGAGTACAAGGCATTTACGCACGCTGTACAAATGTCGTTCTACCTTCATCCACAGGGCGATAGGGCTAGCTACATATCCAAAACAATGCTAATCTGCATATATATGACAAGGATGCTTTTTTATTATAAATACATAAGTGTTTCCGGAGCTTAGCAGAGGAGGCAGTGCAACTGACATCGAGTGGTCCCTGCATTCTGAAGCTTTGCCAAGCAGCTGCCTAACATCTCTGTGAGTGGTGTCCAGTTTGCGACCAAGACGGGGTCCTTCATTCTTTCCTGCCAGGTAATTTGGTTGAATCAATTCAATTCAATTTGCTTTATTCAACAGCATGTGGAATTGGAATTGGAAGTGGATTTGTAGAGCGCGTAGCTACCCGTGGGTGTCCCAGCGCTGCACTCGTTGAATTAGCTCGGGAACAGAGTGACCATGGGGAACAGCCAGGTTTTCAGGAGCCTACGGAATTTTAGTAGATTGGTTTCCCTGCAAATGTTGAGGGGAAGGGAATTCCAGAGCTTGGAGGCATTGTATGAGAATAGGCGTCCTCCTGACGGCGCTTTCTTGATTCTGGGAACGCTTGCCAGGAAGAGGTGGTCGGATCTTAGCTTCCTGTTGGCTTTGTATGGTTTGATTAGGGATCTCAAGATTGGGGGCCCTTGTCCTGTAGAATTTATGTGTAATACAGAGGGATTTGAAATTGATTCTTTCATGGACTGGGAGCCAGTGTAGGGAGCTTAGGGCAGGCTTAGCAGAGCATCGATTTGTTGTGCCTGATAGCAACCTAGCTGGCGAGTTCTGGACAAGTTGAAGCTTGTTTATGACTGATTTGGGGGCGCCAGTGTATAGGGCATTTCCGTAGTCCAGTCTGGACAAGATGAGACCCTGAATGAGGAGTTTCCTGGAGTGGGGGGTAAAAGGGAGAGGTTTTTACGTGTGGTGCGTAGGAGACCAAAGCAGGTTCCCGCTGCTTTTCTAGCATGTGTTTGAAAATTGAGGTTCTGGTCGAGCCAGACACCCAGGCTTTTTATTTCTTTTTTTGGAGCAGGGGTTGGTCCCATGCACCATGGTCACAAAAGTTTGGTGGTGAGTTTAGATTGATTGCCTAGGAATAGGATCTCTGATTTGTCTCCGTTTAGTTTGAGGAGAGATTCGCTCATGCATCTGGAGGTTTCTTTGAGACAGGAGCATATATTTTCCTGGCAGTGGTCCATCTGGTTTAGGGAGATCACAAGTTGGGTGTCGTCGACATACGTAACCAGGTTGATGCCAAAAGGGGCTGCAATTTCCTCCAGAGGGGACATATATACGTTGAAAAGAGTAGGGCTTAAGGATGAGCCCTGGGGCACCCCGCATTGGAGTGGAGCAGCTCTGGATCGAATGTTGCCTTTGGCTACCTGAAAGGTTCTATGTTCTAAAAAAGATTTGAGCCAGGATAGGGCTAAACCTGTGACTCTAATACTGCTTAGACGATGGACAAGGATGGAGTGGTCCACCATGTCGAACGCAGCGCTTCGGTCTAGGAGGATCACTGCTGCAGATCCATCCGCGTCCAGAATCGTTCGAGCCTCTTCAACCACTGCCATCAGGGCGGTGTCTGTGCCCTGACCAGGCCGGAAGGCTGTCTGTGAGCGGTGTAGGAGTCTGTTGGATTCGAGGAATGTGGAGAGCTGTTAGTTAACAAATTTCTCTGCCACCTTGCTGATTCCAGGCAGTAAGGATATGGGCCGGTAGTTGCCCAGCTGTAGGGTGTCTAGATGGGGTTTATTTAACAGTGCTCTGGCTGTGGCCCTTTTCCAGTTGGGAGTGACGGTGCCTAGTTCTAGGGAGGTGTTTATTAAGTTGGTGTTGGGGGGGGTGGTGGGTGTCACAAGTTTCAGGATGTTGAAAGGTGCGGGGATGGGTGGGGAGCCACTTTTGATTGAATTTAAGATGTGGCGAAGCATCTCCCTTGTCAGGAGAAGAAGGAGTCCAAGAGGGGGTCATTGATTGCGGTGGCTGGGGGGAGGTAGTCTGTGGGGGGTAATTGGGGACGGGGAGGGTTTTAGGAGAATTTTAGTGGAGAAAAACTCTGCCAGTTCGTTGCATCTGCGACCTGAAGGGTCGGTGGCGGGTGGTGGATTAGGAACTTTCAGCAGTTTCTTGACGATGCAAAATGTTTCCCTAGAGGAATTGGCGAAGGCTTGGATTTTTTCTTCAAAGAAGGCCGCCTGGGTTGTTTTTAGGTTAGCTTTGTAGGATCTGATGGCTGCTTTGTATTCAATTTTTTTGTTATTGGCCCAGTCCTTCCTCCATATGCGTTCAAGTTTTTTGCATTGTTTTTTCAAGTCGCGGAGTTCTGGGGTGAACCAAGGGGATTTGAAGGTTCCCTGTTTTTTGGGTAGGATTTTTCTTGGCAGTACTTGATCTAGTGAGTTTTCTATTCAAGTAGTGAATTGCTCGTCTGCTAAGACTGGGTCTGGCTCGAATGATGGGGTGGTGATTTCAAGTTCGCGTCACCAGTCCTCAGGGCCTAATTTTGACAAGGGGCGTTCTGGGAAGCGGAGTCGGCCCGCAAGGGAGTTCAGTGTAGGTTTGCCAGTTGAATGGTACTAGGCAATGGTCTGACCAGGGGATGGGGAGGGGCTCACTCGTTTTTAATTCGGTGATGTTTGAAAAGATGGGGTCTAGTAAGTGGCCTTTTGCGTGTGTGGCAAGGTGGCTTTTCAGGAGAAGGTGGTAGGAAGCTAGGTCAAGTGTTAGGTCTCCTGCCACTTTGTCCGAAGGGTCATCAAAGTGGAGGTTTAAATCTCCCAGTATTGTGAAGTTGGGAGAGGAGCAGGCACATGCGATGATGGCTTCCATTAGGGAGCTGCAGAACTGTCCATGTGCTCCTGGTGGGCAGTATAGAAGAATGCCCGAGAGTGATTTTAAAGGGGAAAGTTGGATGGTAAAAGCATTATCATAAAAGCATTATTTGATGTATATACAATAAAAATATGTGTTGAATGATAAGACGATCTTAGAATACAAAAGGTCATTTTAAAAGTCGTAATACAACAATTTTGCAACAATTTTGGAAACAAGTTGTCGTGCAAAGCCTGAAACAGACATCACTAAAAACAAGTATCTGGAAGGGCATGAGTACCAATTTCATAACAATTCCTGCCATCAAAGATACTTAGTAGTTAAAATAGAGATAAAAGTAAACTGGATAAAGAAGAGTACAATTCATCACAATCATGTTTGTATAAAGTGCAGGTGCTACATTCAACTCAAGAGATAGTCTAGGTTAATAGAGACATCCCTATGATTTTAAAGAGTGCAAAGTTACAATGCTTTGATGGCTTCCTCTAGAGTCAAAAAAGCCTATGTTGAGGTCACCCCATGTGTGACTTTGATCCTAGTTAGCCATACTTGGCCCAAAAACGTTGCCACGCCACATGAAAACAAACGTTTGGATCGGAGGGGTCTTTGAATAAACTACAGATGTTGCAGACTGCTGCAGCCAGACACTTAACTGCCACACAAAGTAGGAGTCAATATCAGCCAAAATAAAAAAGCTTCATTGGTTAACAGTCAAGAAACAAACTCAATTTAAGTCTCTTTGCTTGGTTTTCAAAGCCCTTCATGGAATCGGCCCAGAATTCCTCAAACACCGTTTCAACTGGCACCTTCCAAAGAGAACACTGCGGTCATCCGACGCCAAACTCGTAAACGTCCCACGGGTAAAAAAAGTCAACTGGGGCGGCAGAAGCTTTACCGTCAATACGGCTAAATCTTGGAATGCTCTTCCTTTAGCCCTTAGAAATATGACAAATCTTTTGCCATTTAGGAAAGCACTAAAAACATGGCTTTTTGCCAATAGATCCGGTGTATTTTCCTCTCCCTCCCCACCCCCAGCTGTTTCTTCACATAGTGCCAGGACACCTTTAGGTATCAGTTTGCGCTTTATAATAACACCTAAAATTAACATTAACATCCACTTGACCCCATGGTCCACATCCAAACTCATTACCTCAGTTAGGGCTCTAGTGTAGTTGGTAAGCTCTGCAGTGCATCTTAGGCAGGCCCAGAAGGGCAGAGGACGGAGTGTGGCAATGGCTCTAAATGGCCACCTATCCCATTCGAACATTAAAGGTGTTAATGGGGTGTTACGGGGAAGCATAACCAAGTCCCTCAGAAATGTATGTTCAGCCCTGCTGATCTCGTCTACATTTTCAAACCCCCATTGCTCGGCTCCATATAGAGCCGAGCTAACTGCTTTTGCATCATAGACTACGAGAGCAGGGGCGACCGGTCTGCTATACGAGCTGCGGTGTTCTTTGGTTAGGGTCCTGGTCACGTGTTTATGATTCAGGAGCATTTTGGCTAAATGGGGCCTCCAATGCATTTTTATCAGAGAGTCGAATACCAAGATACTCCAAGGTCTCGACTCTCTCCAAGGGAATATCATTCAGTATAAAATTATTCCTAAAAGATTTATAGGGGTTAAAGACCATGAGCTTTGTCTTTGTGGTGTTAATAACTAGGCCCCGTGAATCACAGAAGAGTTGATATCGGTTCATCAATTTTTGTAGCCCTACAGGGGTATTTGACACCAACAAGGTGTCATCAGCGAATAGGGGGGGGTTGGCACTTTCTCGCCCGCCAGGATAGGGGTGTCAGCTGGATCATCTTGTAGGAACTTCAGCACCCCATTCACCTATAAAGAGAACAGAGTGGGAGCTATTACGACCCTGGCGGACTCCCTTGCCAACCGATATCTGCTCTGTCAGCTGACCGTGGGCTCCCCATCTTACCTGGCCATAGTTTCCCTCATGGAGACAGGTTAGTAGGTTGAGAATTAGAGGTGGGATGCCCATGTCTTTAAGGATCTGCCACAATCTGGCCCTAGGCACCAGATTAAATGCGGTCTGTAAGTCTATAAATGCCAGAGGCTGCCTTTTCCAATTAACACGACTTTCCAGCGTATAAGCATTAACCTAAATACCTGGTCGATCGTCCCAGTGCTGGCTCTAAAGCCCGCCTGGTATTGGGAAAGGACTTCCTCCTCTTCTGACCAGGATTGTATTCTTTGTAAGAGGACCCTGCCTAGGACCTTTTGCATGATGTCCATCAAACGTATAGGCCTGTAATTAGAAGGGTCTTCCCTATCACCTTTTTTATAGATAGGGACCATTACTGCGCCTTTCCAGGAATCTGGGACTGGGCATCCTGAAACTATAGCATTGAATAGTAGCTGAAAGTAACACAACCACCCTCTAGGATCAGACAGAAATAAGTCTCCTGGAAGACTGTCTGGGCCTGGGGCTTTGGCGGGGACTAGTTTCATAATCGCTGCCTCTATTTCCACCCTCGAAAATGGATCACTTACATTCCCTATGGGAGAGACTTCTTTGAAGCCGCATGGCTCCTCCAAACATCCGTCCTCTAGAGTGGAATATAGTTTCTCAAAGTGGTCCTGCCATTCTTGGCAGGTAATATGGTTGGGGATAGCGCCTGAGTCCCTGGTATTTCCCCGGCTCACTAGGGACCAGAAATGGTTTGTGTTCTTTCCAAGGCACGCATCCTTCAGCTTCTGCCAGTACTGTTATTCCCACTCGATTTTTGCTATGTGGAGAGCAGCCTTGCATTGTTTCCTAGCCGATTTGAACTCTGGGCAGTTTTTAGTTCTAAGTGCCGAGGCTAAAGCCTGTTTTTTGAGCTTACAGTTCTTAGTGAACCATGGATGTTGTTTTTTTGGGTGAACCCGTGAAGTGTTGTACCTACAAGGTGCCTAAAAATAAGAGCTTAATATCTCTACAGTGCAAGAATGGATAACTGGGACTATTTCCTGCACAAATGTATCTGCAACCGCAGCCCGGAGTTCTACAGTTTTCTTGGACAAGGTGTTACGAATGGCCCCTAAGTTTCATTGCATTGATTTGAATTGCTAAGTTGGTCCACTTTTTGATAGGAGGTATATTAAGTAAAGGGACTGACCCTATACTGTCAACTCCCTCATGCTCCAACATATCTTCTGAGCTCAAAGGTACAATTAAAGTCCCCTGCGATCACAATTCGAGGACCAGGCAAGCAGCTAGATAAAGCTTGTTCTAAAAGCGTAATGGTAGGCATCAAGTTACCCCCCTTGGTTCCTCTAATATAGAAATTAAACAGGTCTACAATATCCCCACCGTTCGGACCGTTGATAGGAAGTCTCAAAATATCATGACTTAGGATTGAGTGTGTATGAATACGACAACCTAGAGCAATGTTCACCTAAACAATCAAACCCCCCTGAAGGACGCCCTCTCCCCACAGTAGTAGCTGGAATACAAAAACAGGCATAGCCTGATTTGTATAGTGGCACCAAACTCCATGTCTCCTGAAAGATGCAGAAGTCAAAGCCCTCAATGAGTTCATTCCAGGGCGGGAGTAGGAGTTTGTTTTTTAGACCAGCCACATTCCACGATATGAGCCTAGGCTTACTGGGAGAAGGAGCCCGGGCCAGAATAGTATTGGTCGATGGTAATCGGCTTAACTGCACTGGGAGAGCGGGCATCTCAGGGAAATCTAACAATATGCTTGATTCTGATCCTGTCCCATATGTCCTCTGTTCGAATTCAAGGGGATTGCTTGAGCCATCATTACAGAGAACAACCAATACTATGTCTTGTGCATCAGGGTTGGATAGAGGGGTTTTAGTGTTGCACATTAAGCTGGTAGTGCTTGGGACCATGTTTGAGCTGTCTCTATTAAATTGACTGCTTCCAAGGATGTCCTTTGCTCCTGAATGTCAGTTATCCCACCCCCTATATGAGCTCCTGTACTCCTGAATTGTATGGATGAAGTGGGCGGGAGCAAGTTCGATATTCTAAGGCAAGAAGATTTGACGCCAGATCGGGGTTACAGAGTGTAAGTTCAATATAATCATAAGTTTGTGCGGGGGTGAACATCTACGAGTACAGGTGATGTACTCTCGAATCACCGGGCGACAGCCCCTAGTGTGCCGAATCCAGTGTATTACTTAGTTACTTAGGGAGGGATTCAGGACTTTCATGAGCAGCATTGCGATTACGCTTAGGAACATTGGACATATGGATTGTATGGCCATGTGACTGAGAAGCAGCATGTGAGTAATGAGTCTGCTGTTGTAGTTTAGCGAGAGTATTCATTCCCAATGAAGTTCTAACAGAACTGCTACTGGAACTAGCTTGTTCTATCCACTCTCTGGGGGCAGTTTGGTTAGGGCGTTCCTTAGGTGTATAAGCCTTAGAGATCTCCGAGCCTTCAGATGTAATATGGCTTGCATTGCTATAAAAGTTATCTCTCAGAGTTTGGGGAGTAGATTTCAAGGGGAGTGCTACACAAGAAGAAACAGTACCGCTTACTTTAGCCCTTTCAATTAGAGGTAGCTTGTCTAGTGATTTGATTTCTTTATTGTGATAAGGTGGCTGGTTTGATTGCTGATGACGGGGTGGAACCAATGGTATTAACGTTTTGACCAGTACTGTAAGCTCTTCAATCATATGCCTCATAGTTACTATTTCACACTTAAGTAAGTTAATGGTCTGAGAGAAGTCCTGCGGGGCAAGTGGTTGTTTATCTACGCTATCTTGTGCTTGTGGTGTGCTTGTCACCT
Source organism: Lissotriton helveticus (assembly GCF_964261635.1). Lineage (NCBI taxonomy): Eukaryota > Metazoa > Chordata > Amphibia > Caudata > Salamandridae > Lissotriton > Lissotriton helveticus. The sequence goes on along the minus strand of NC_136061.1, from coordinate 412,991,897 downwards.
GTATATCTGGGTTTGTGTTGATGTCATGCATGGCCAGTATGGCAAACCTGTTTGAACAGGGGACTGGGAGTTGGGGTACACACTCATCAGTGCTGATGGCAGAGTCAGGAGTTTTCGTAACCTCAGCCTGTCCGTGGCATTTTGCTTAAACCGTTGGTACAATGGTGCTATTGTCCCAATTTACCTTACTAGAATGTTTCTGGAACATTGTGGGAGTAATTTTTGGATGTGACGGACTAGTAGGAATGGAAGACAAGAGGTTATTAGTGCATATTAATGATGGTTCTGAAACTAGAATCTCCTCACACTCCATTACCAGAGTATCAATTCTATCCATAAAACAATTACTAGCAGCATGCTTCCTATTTTTCCTAGCCTTTTTACCCTTACCTGCATCACTATTAGTGCTACTACCCGCTACTGTGCCCTCCATGGATTTCCGTCTGCCCATAGTTCAACAAAAAAGAAATAAAAATATGAGAAAAGAATAAAATGAACAATTAGCAAATAACGTCTCTGACTCAAAAATTAGCAATTGACACTAATATAGAAATATCAGATATGCACAAAGACTGATGCAATACAGTGTAGAACCAAGGTGCAGAGTATGGTCACAGTAGGGCTTGCAGAGCGGCTCATGCAGTTTTAGAAGCCGCCACGGGCAAGGGAGAATTTAACACAGTACCTTGACTCGATGGAATATGGCCATAACACCAAAGAGGCTCCGTCCAACAGTTAGATGAAAGGGGGTGACCCTGCCCTGCCTCTTCCTGGCGATGACTGGCCCGTGCTTCACCCGGGCGCGGCCCGCGCTGCAGGAACCCGTGTCTGTATTTGAAGCGTCTCCTGCGCTCTGGTTGGCTGGCGGCTCCTACCGCGGAACATGCAAGGCGACTGCTGCTGTAAACGGGTTGAATCATTCAGTGGAGGGATTCTTGGCTATACACCTACATACACTCTAGATGCACATAGAGCAGAGACTGCATAGTAGGAGTACACCTGATTACCACCATGTCTTATATGCCTTCATATATACACACTGTTTTAGCACCATGGTGAAACTACATCTGCTATTCACTATTTTGGTGCCTGTAATCACTTCCATAGGCTTCTGTCTACTGATTATCTCACCACATGTATTTTATACAAGTATAACAGTTCAATAAATATATTGAAAATATCCCATTGTGTATACTCAGTATATTTCTCCGAGAACAAAAGTGCATGAGTGATTGGGCGAAGGAGTTCTAGACGCTTTGTGGGCAGACCCTTTGCAGCGGCTGACAGGTCACCTGTTAGTTACGGATTGTTGCGGTACTAACAAGGTGACCGTTTTCCCAGAAAGTATTATGGCATGCTAAAATGGCAAAATAATACTGCCAAAAAATATGGCACATAGCTTTTTATTTCTTGCCACATAATTTAGTCACCTCTGCCATTTAGGTTCTATTTTACCTCATAAATCCAGTTGCCCCAACTTAATGTCAAGCGCAACATTTTACGGGAATGTAAATGTGAGCTTGGTACTGTTGAGGACGAGGCACTGAGCAGCGGGAGGTTCTATTTCCCACTGAGTGGGTTCCTTAGAAAGCGAGAAGTCCCCTGCACCTGTACCAGATGTAAACAGCTTTAAGTCTATAACAGTAAACAACATGTCATGACTGATCACCCTAGCAGGTGTGCTAATATGCCGCTTATAGGGTGGTAAGCTACAGTCACGTCTCCACAACTTACTAAAGTTCAGTTACTTCTTTAGGGTGGAATGGGAACAGAAGACGAGGGTGGCCTACCCTCCCAGGTAATGCGCCTGCTCTGCATCATTAAGGAAAGGCCATGAATTGGCCAAATAGGTTACCCGTGGGGAAGCAGGCGACGTGAGAGGCCAACATAGAAGATAAGGAGTCCGTACAGTTTTATAGCTTCAACTGACATTAGCTTTCAATCAATGTTGTGTCATCTGTATCACTGGCGCCATTTTAGCCATTCTTGCAGGCAGGACAAAATGATGGGGACTACTGATGATATGGGACAGATGATGATAGCGCGATAAAAACTGGAAGGGGACTGTGGGGCTTTGCATAACTTCCAATCATCCTCCATTGAACAGACCGGCAGCAGCGGCACCCTTGCTTGATGGGTACCAGGACTTGCTGATTTATGATAACAATATGGGAAGGCCCAGCTTTGGGCCCTGGGAAATCTGATCGTCTATTTTTAAAGTGGGCGCTTTGGGAGGAGGGTACCAGACCACCAGCAGGGTCTGCAATATTTCAGAATTACCTTCTGCGGGAAAGAATGAAACAGAACACTTTGGAATGTCCTGAAAAACACTTTACACGATTTCCAGCGGCCGCTCGTTTTGACAGTAACCCTATTTCTGGGTTCCTCTCAGCAAGAGATTACAGTCTTACTTCTAGGTCTAGTTAAAGCAGCAAACGGTGCTGGATGGGAGGAGTGCTTCAAACTTCTCACCTGCTGACCATCACTCAGGCCTGCGAGCGACATGTTAAAAAACATTGATAATGAGTTTTTACTGTGTTCCACGGAATCAGTATTTTTTACTACGGCCCTGATTCCAAGTTAGTCAGAATGAAGGTGCTATTTTTCGCACCTGATAAATAACCTTGGGGTTTATTACTTATAGGGTGTGATAAATAACACCTATCTTAGGTTTTTGGGATAACGTGGATTTTGGTGCTTAATGCACCAAAACCTGATGGGTACAGGAAATTACATGTTTTCCCCTGTTAAATTCCATTAGGTTTACCTGCCAAAATTCAATGAAGGGTGAGATTTTTAACACATCCGGTAATAACTGAAAGCAGTAAACAAAACCCAACTTAGAATCCCGTCGCTCAACAAACAGGGATTTATATAAGAGTCAGAAAATTCTGATAAAAACTTGTATTCAGAGCCTGCATGAGTTAAATACCGAATGTGTGCTATTTGTTGCATGTGGCAAATGATGCACCCGATAAACAGCACATGCACAAAACATCAGGAAGTGCCCATTCTCAAGCATCACAAGTTTCTGGGGTTAGAAAATGAATCCCTAGAGATCAGAAAGCCATAGCAACACACAGATGGATCTCAGGACACCTCCAAAGCACACCAACAACTCTTTCCTGTATGGGAGTGTGCAGGCATTCATTTTGTGTGGACAATACACCTTGAAAACAAGACAAACACTATCTATTGTCGTCCTCTGATGCCACTCAATCATCACAAGCAGAAACCTGCCAAACTATTCTATCATGAACCCCAGAAGACAAAAGAAGTACATGCTAAGGGATCCTGAGGTGTAGGTCCTGGCCAAGGAGGTGGTAATACACCATGACCCTTTAATGTGTAATCTCATGCTGAAGATGATACACACAAAAAATTCCTGTGAAAGGAGATGACATACAAAATCAATACTATATCAATAGGTCTAAATGAAGTTGAGAACGAAATGCTAGGTACTTAAGTGAGATGCAAAGAAAATGCACTAAAGCATAGCAACTGGTAGAAGTTATCCACCTCAAGCCATGGGAAGACAGAATTTTGACCATTCTCAACATGTCTGAGTGGAAGACAGGGAAGGAGGTCGGAGGGATCCAATGTAAAAGACATAAGAGTACTAATGGAAGTACACATGCTTGTTAAAAAGTTGTCTTGTCTGAGAATCATCATCACTGTGTACAGTGTAATTTGGTACACATGTCCAATCATAATGCATTGTAATCTTGAAGATGAAGAGTAGATGTATCTACCCATGGAGTGTGCTGTAGAACCACAGTAGGACTAATGTTAATTTTCAGCAGAATCACAGCACTGTGGCTTGATCCAGGGAACCTAACACAGCAGGTCAGTATATAGATGTCCACATCACACAGCATGTGCACATTAATAGTGAACTTCATTTAACAGTTTCTGCACACTTGTTTCTGTCTACGTGAGACAGCCAGATGTACGAGTGCAGTGAATTGACCCTAGGATGTCCTGAAATACTACTGTAGCACAGATGTTTGCTTTGCTGGCATTGGTTGTGTGGGTGGTCAAGGGGAGCTCTATATGCTGCTCACTCACTCTATGCAAAGCATCCATCACATAGCGGGATATTTTGCTGAAGGTTGACAAGAGAAATCCCATACACCAATTCTACTGTCCAATGAATGGGGCCTGCTGCAAAAAGTTCTAGCTCTGCTAGCATTTTCCCGTAGAGAGGGTGGCAGTATATCTCGGTTTTAGACTCAACAACATCTGTAATAATGAAAATACGTTTTTTGCATTGGTGCCTATATTGAGCCTGTACATCCCCCAGCTCCCATTTATGGGTTACAGCCTTACTGTGTCAATCCTGGCTCTCCTGCGTTGCTGTGCCATTTTAGATCATTTAGTTTTCATACTTATGCTGCGTGGTTTATTGTAGCAGCACATGGATCCGGCGTAGAATGTTATAGTGGCCTAACAATGCTAAATCCATGGTGGTGTACTGTGGAATGGATGTGTGAGCTGCAAAAACCAACCTATGAGAACTTCCGCTGTACAGGTCTGGTTTTGTAGGTCTGGCCCAATGTGCAGAGCAGTGCTTAATTTGAGCAGGTGCTTTCAAGTGCTCAGCACCTGCACTTCTTTCACAGGGGCAGGGATGCAATTTCTAAACCTGCAGGTGGTGGTCTCAATATTAATTGTTCAATTCAAAATAAAAAGAATAACATACATTGCATGGTGACTGGCTGGTAAATGTTCATAGGCAGGCCAGCATACGCCTGTCCAGGCAGACATGATTATGTACCACCACGTTAGTGATGATGTCATCACACTGATCACGACTCCAAGAAGTCATCGACAAACTATGGCTTGCATTCTTTTCCCCTAGTCTGCTGCACCCTGCCACTGCCTGAGCCTAAAGCTCCAATTGAATAATTGTAGCGGGGGGCTGGCTCATGGCGGAGTTGAAGCAAGGAAGCTGCAAGAGCGCATTTGGAATTTGGGAGTGAGGGCTCTTGAGGAAGAATAGATAAAAGTAAGTGTGGACTTTCCACTTGTTGCGAAGCCAGAGTAGCATATCCGACAGCCCTGCATTGCTGCTATCCTCAAAGTGCTTGATGCAGCTGTGGCCCAACACAACTTTTGTGCGCCATGGAATCTGTGCAACTGCACCGCAGCATGGTAATTGCTGAGCGTGCATGAGTCCAGTAGGCACCACAGCCATACTTACCGGCATTGGCAGCATTACTGCTGGGGACAATGCCTGTGCAGGCAGGATCACAGCAAGCTGAGCAGTGGATGCCGATGCCGTTGCAATCCCTGTACCTACTAATTACAGGCAGCACTAGCAGTGACATGACCTGCTGTGCTCAAGCAGCCGCCTGTTCCACAATAAACCCAGTCATACCACTCTGATTAATATATGCAAAAAAGCATTTTCATTTGGTGTACATTTTGTTTTTGCACTCAATGTAGGTAAGAAAGTAAAACAAGTCATCTTCCGCTTCTTTAGGAATGACAACAGGAAAACGCGGAGTTCAAAATAGCAGGGACATGTACAGGCTGACGACAGGGGTCACAGGCAGCTGCAGTATTAGAGATGAGAGACAACAAGAGTAAAGAGGAGAAGAAACAACAAGAGAGGAGAGAGATAAAACGGAGCAAAGTCAAAGAAAAGGAGGAGAGCAAAATCAGATACAAAGAGAAAGCAGCCATGATGTGAAGAAGAGAGCATTAAGAAGAGAGAAGATAGAATGAAAGGATGTGGAGGACAGGACAGGGGAAAAAGCAGACAAATGATAAAATGGAGACACAGCTAATCACTGCTAGAGAGCCAAGATCGAGAGGAGAGAGAGCAGAGCATGGATAAAAGTGAAGAGAAAAAAAGAGCATGGCTAAAATGAATGGAGGGCAAATCAGAAATACAGGGTGTGACAAAGGTGATAGAAAACAATTAGAGAGGTGAGAGGATAGACTGTTGGAGTAAAGACTTAGGGGACAGACAACAGTTCAAGGTTAGAAGATAGAGACAGAGGTAGTGAGAGTGTTGTAAGTGGGGCTCACCGCAGGAAGACGTGAGCGGTGGTATCCTTGGGAAAACGTTCAGGACCTGCACTTCTTTTTTTTACAAATTAAGCACTGGTGCAGAGTGTGTGTCATTGTATTTATTTTTTAAGCACAAACAGAGCAGGTTTGGTTTTTTTCATTATTGTGTTGGTCATGGCTTCTGTATTATTTTACAGTTTTTCTTCCATTCCTTACACTTTCAGGAATTTTTACCACCTGCTTTTAACTTGAGGTATTTTTCACTGGTACTCAATGACCTTGCATACTTGTAAATGAGTTCAACCACATTATTTTTTTTGCATGGTAAATATCACCTAGTAAATATTGTATGCAGACTACATCCATGCGGGACTAGCACGTGCTAAATATCTGGCTTTTAACTTGTGATCATACAATTTGTTAAAGTCATACGCTATTTACCGTGGCATGCAACAATTACCACTACACCAAACTCATAATATGGACCCAAATGTGTAAGCCTGCAAGAGTGGAAATTGCAGATCAGCAGCAAGTCCAGCCTTGCTGTTTTGTATGGAAAAGAGTGCTGTGTAGCATCATGTTCAGCTGAACCAAAAGCTTGTGTGCAAAATCCCGAACTGGGTTATTTGATTTCACTCCACGAGGCAAACAGTACAACGCTTTCTGGGTGGGCTGTTATCCGGTAATGCTTATTAAGAAAGGGGAAAAAATGGTCCCTCATAAAATAAGATTACGTTTTGTGGCAAAAAAAAAAAAAAAGACGTCCACGGTAGCTTAACTCTCCTGCATGCTCCTGCAATCATCCATGTTGAATTACTTATAAAGATGCATGCCTTTAGTGGGACACAAGTTGCCCCTTTTAATTTAAATCTACATGTGAAAAGTGAGGCCGTGCCGAATAGTTGCTGTACTACACTGAAACACGTTCAGTGGATGGGTGACTTATAGTACCAGAGCGACACAGGGAAACGTGCTTCCACTTTCCAATCTGAACAAACATAATATATTGGGTTGTGCATCCCCAAAAAATCAGTACAGCTAAAAGGGTGAGGATACATTAAAATTATATAAAACCCTAACATCTTAATCTTCTATACCCAGCAATACTAATCTGCGACCATTGTAGGCATCGGGTCATTTACAGTTGCAATGTTTTCATGGAGATGCGAGGGGGAATAGCGGTGCTGCTTTGTAGTTTTTCAGATATGTGCTAATTTTTAGTAAGGATATTTCTGTGTGGTAGAATTTTCCGGGTAGATGTCGTTCAATCTGGCAACAGATGAGCCAAACTCGGGGTTCACTAAAGCTGCAGCACTCCCACCGAAACAATGAAAGAAAGTTAAAGTCAGATGGCCGTCAGCAGAGAGGAAACGATTTCTAAGTCGTGCACACAGACAGTTTTGCTGTTTTAAAGCCATAGGCAAAAAAGCAAAACAATTGCATGCATGTATGAAGAGAAGCTCTGGGCTCGCAATCGTCTTCCGGTGGTCTGCTCAATTGTCAATCACATTTTAATTCCACAGGAATTGGCAAGTCCACTGTAGTGGTCTCTTTTACATTGTGAGCGGTGGTGTGTGTGTGTTTTTTTTTACCCTTGTCACATGTTCACATCTGCCTAAAAAGAAGTGCAACTTCAGTGTCAGGGCTGGTAGGCCACTAACTTATTTTTCTGACGAAAATATTCCCATCGTTTACCCTTTAATTCTGTATGTTTATTCTATATTTTCTGGCTATGCCAATTCAAATTCAGTGCAATATTTAACTTTGTGGCAACAGGAATCCTTTTCCTGCACGGTGGGCTAAAACAAAAAACATGCTGTGCCAGGTACACCTGCCCACTAGGTGCTTATCTATCTGCTCCATTAAAATTGATTTTTTTTAAATGTACATTTTCTTTACATACACAGCTTGTACACTGGTATGTTTTCTAATTCCCTTTTTTAGTGTTGTGACATATAAAATAAATTAAAATACCATAAACTACATATACACTACCTTGCATAGCCCCAAACTATTGCCTTTGCAAGTCTGTTTCGAAGCGCTGCAGTCAAATGGAACTTCGGAGCGTGCACCCACAAAGGACTAACCCTGATAGGCAGCTTCCTAGAGGAGTAGAAGACCATTACTAAAGCAGAAACTCAGTCCCTAGTTTGGATTTGTGGCAATTGCACGCGAGGATGAGGGCGAAACAAGTGTCTTTCGGGGGAGGGGGGGGGGGGGGGGGAGGGAGGGGGACAGGTGATATTGACAATGCGACAAGCCCTCAGCTGTACATCCATGAACATAAGCTATTGCAATATCGTTCCACGGCACTTCAAGTTATGCCCGTTTTAAGTAGGTGCAGTTGGTGTGTATAAAGTGTGCCAAAGATTAAGATTTAGGAGTCTTGACTTTTGCTCGTTAAACTATTGTTTAAAACAACAACAAAAACGCACATGCAATGTATGTACATGAGCCTCTGGGAATGGCCCTGATCCACTGGTCTGTTAAATTGTCACTCGTGTGTTGCTTCTGTCCACGCCACGATACAGCAGGGCAACGTTTTATCCAGTCCCTCCCTTCATTTTGATTTACTGCCAAACACGGGTTAATTGTCCACATCCACTGGCAATGCTGGCTCAAAGTGTGTTTTATTTAGTTTTCATTTTAACTTGAAATACCAGCTGTCTTCAACGCCCTGTCAGGAGTAGTAAGCGCTATATAAATGCAATTTATTTTGCTTGCTCTTCGGGTGCTCGGTTGAAAGGAAAATGATGTTCTGTCACCCATTTAAAATTGCTGCGATAAGGGCCTAATAGACAGTGCAACACTGTAGCTGCCTACAATTTTGAGTACTTGATTAGGTGGTAATTTCTTTTCTGCAATTCGGATAATAGAGTCATTGGACAGCTGAGAGGCTTACCCAACAGGTTTCTTAATCTTCTAATCATTGTTGGTAGCCGCATTTGGATGGCTGCGTGATCCACCCCCTACCTCCACTTTAATTTGCGCCATATGCTTACATTAAAATATAAATAAATTACTGACTTCGCCAATGCTTGTTCTAAAGAGGACTGGAAGAGAAACGGCGTCCCTCTAACGAGAAAATGCGCATTTAAAGGAGGGGGCAACTGTGCAACTAATTTTACAAGAATAGGGCTGTCAATTCTCTGCAGTCAGTCTAGTCAGAATTAGGTATTTACCACGAAAACGGTTTCTCAAGATTTTTGCACGTCCCATTACAGAACAGTTTACCTATTAACAGGAAGTACAGGTGTACTCATTTTTGTGAGCCAGCTGCCTACAGAATGACAAATGACCTTGTTTTATATAGCGCCACATCCCAAAACCATGCTGCTTCTAAATGTAGCAATAACCAGCGATAGATATGTATACACACACACACACACGCACGCACATAGTATTAGTCCCGTACATTGTGGCAACTGACCAAAGTGAACCGAGCGAGCTAAAGTTCCTGAAGGGAACTGGCTCTAATATTGGTTGGACAGGGTTTCTCTTACTGCAGGCATACTACGTGCCAAGTATAAGCACACCGAGTATTACCATCGGTATCCCCAATCTGTCATCTATGCGGAGGCATTGTTGGTCCATGTTGGCAGAGCAGTGCGATGGCATCGGAACAGAGGCAGGCATAACCAATGTGTGGATTGTATGCTTGCACCAAGGACCGGATTTTGGATTGATGGGAAAAACAGAACACATGTTGTTGACACCTCACCAGCAAAACATCACAGGGGGTTGGTCTGGTTTGGTAGCAGGGCAGATTACATAGGTGTATAATTATTTGAATGTTCTTGCATGATGTTCACGGCTTCCGCCTCTTACTTTACCCCAATGTATCACCATTTGCTACAGATAAATATTGCAATTGTTCACTGAATGAAATGGATGGGAGCAAAGGGAGGGCAGACATTAAACACATGGTATTTTAAAAAAAGATGTTTATTTGGCTAGCCATAATTGTGAAACTGCTTGCATCTCTTGCAGGGCAATATGGGTAAAAACATTATAAATACATATATATCTTCGTACAAAAGAGCATATTTACAATATATATATGTACATATACACGTGCAGCAAAATGTTTTGCTTCTTTTAAACATTCATTCTTGTAAAGAAAGCAGGTTTTCCTCTCAAAATATCTGGACAGTTTGCTAAAAACAAAAAAGGGAGACTTATTAAGCAACCGTGGGTGGGGTGTGCAAGTAGTGTAAACTGGACGCCTGTAACAATCATAAAAACACTACAATGGTAACTGATGTCTGGAGACGGGGGCAGAGAGTATGTATTTGGTTATGATCAAATTACGACAGTTTTGATGCCACAATATTAAAATAAAAGACTAAAGATGTAAACCAAAGTCTATCATTCGTTACAAGAGTTATTAAAGCATTTACAAGTGGCCATGAAGTCGTTCGAAAGGGAAGTGAACCCTTGGGACACCAGCCATCTTCAATACACCCATGCATAAGGCTAGCTGCAGAAGCGCGCCGGTGACACCGCGTGGTGAAAGCATAGTGGTGCCAGCAGAATGATAGGGTAGGACAACAAAACATACTTGAATTTACATTTGGAACGTGAATCAATCAATGGTGCAAATCATCTAATAAGTAACAACCGATTCAATTAGCCTAATGACGCTCTGTTGAGTATTTCTAGCGGGATCTGCGGACACACACACCCAACAAAAAACGGATATGTAGCAAGTGAATTCAATCTCCACATTGAATCCGCCTTCATATTTCACTTTATGGACTTTCAACGTGAAATGCTTGAGCTGTGCAGTGAAAATGTATTTTGTGGGACAGGAATGTTTGAAACTGCACCACAAAGCCACAGAAGCACGTTTATAGAGAACCTTTTAACGAAGGAGACTCCGTTTCAACATATTGCTACCAGAGTAAAAAAAAAGCCAACTACGCTCATTAAAAGTTAACAAGATTCTAAGAGTGGCGTATTCATGCTCGCATGAAATAATAAAGTAAACACCAGCTTCAGAGGCCTCCTTACTTACAAAGCCAAAAGAAGAAATCTAAACATCACTTCCCCTGGCAGCCAAAACAGTAGGTTCGGTATAATTTCACTACAGAGCAGCGTTGCTGGTAGACGCAGTGGCTGTAATGGAACAGAGTTCAGGTGGATATTTCAAGTTACTTGTCCTGAAGATAACCTACATTACAAGGATGGGCATCTTAACACAACTAAGGGAAGAGGAGGGTCGTGTACAACAGGAGTGATGGGCATTCAAGTAATGAGCAGCGGATGAGATGGAATACAGGTGTCCAGTTAAAGTCATCGTATTTCCTGCAAAATTGGTCTATCACAGTTCCACACAGTGGTACAAGGTAAGGCTTCGGGGACTGCTGTGTGCCCCCCAGTTCAATGTCCAACATTTACAGTTTTAGGCCCGACCATACAAAGCCCATCTTATTATTGCCATTCAGAAAGAGCACACCGATGTCCAAGTTCTGTGCACCCTTCGCCAGTGCAGTATTAAAGTATTTTAGGCCAGGGGGCTCATACTGTCGTCTCCCCCTTCCCTGTGCCCCTCAACCTGTGGTAGAAGCTCTGCCAGGACTGCAGGGTCTTGCCGGACCAGACCCAGACGCCGGAGGTGATGCCCACAATCATGGTCATGAGATACTTGATCATAAAGACTGTGAAGTCCGGGCCTGCTGGAGGGGAAGGCCCCGGCGGCGGGCAGGGCACGGCCAGGCTCTTGCAGGTCTGCAGCCTCCAGCCCCGCTCCCAGGCCCCCCGAGAGGCCTGCTCGTAGAAGAGGCATGCCAGCAGCAGGGCGGCGGGCACGGTGTGGAGCACGCTGAAGACCCCGATGCGCACCATCAGCCGCTCCAGCTTGTCCGTCTGCGACCCACCGCTCTTCATCACGGTGCGGATCCGGAAGAGGGACACGAAGCCGGCCAGCAGGAAGGCCGTGCCAGCCGCCAGGTAGGCGGCGAGGGGCCCCAGCACCAGGGCCCGCAGCGCCGGGGCACTGCTCAGGCCCACGTAGCAGACGCCGCTGAGGGGGTCGCCGTCCACCCGGCCCAGCGCCAGCACCACGATGGTCTGCGCGGCCGGCAGGGCCCAGGCCCCCAGGTGGAACCACTGCGCCTGGGCCTCGATGGCCTCCCGGCCCCACTTCAGACCGGCCGAGAGGAACCAGGCGAGCGAGAGCACCACCCACCAGGCGGAGGAGGCCATGCCGAAGAAGTAGAGCAGCATGAAGAGCGCCGTGCAGCCCTCGCGCTTGGTGCCCTGCACCACGGTGCGCCAGCCCCCGGGCCCGGCCGGCTCCAGGCAGGCGGCGCGCCGCCCCAGCGCCCAGCCCGCGCCGTAGGCCACGGCCACCATCAGGTAGCAGCCGGACAGGAAGATGATGGGCCGCTCGGGGTAGCGGAAGCGCCGGGTGTCCACCAGGTAGGTCAGCACGGTGAAGAGCGTGGCCAGGCCGCAGAGCAGCGCCCAGCTGCCCACCCAGGCCCGGGCGAAGCGCGCCTCGGCCTCCGAGAAGTACATGAGGCCGTGCGGGCGGCCGGGCTCGCAGGGGGCGCCGCAGTCGCGCTCCCCCAGGAAGCGGTAGCCCAGGTAGGGCGGCACCCGGAGGTGCAGCGGGCAGCCGGAGGGCGCCGGGGGGCCCGAGGCGCCGGCGGCCGAGGGCGCGGGGGTGGGCGGCGGCCCGGTGGGCGCCTCCGAGCTGTTCTGGCCCACGCAGATCTCGCCGGCGCCGTGCACCGGGAAGAGCTCGCAGCGCAGCCGCTCGGGCCACTGGAAGCCGAACTTGTTCATGAGCGCCTCGCAGCCGTGGCGGGCCCGCTCGCACAGGGAGCGGCAGGGCGGGATGGCCTGCTCCAGCACGGTGCAGACCGGCGCGTACATGGAGCACAGGAAGAAGCGCAGCTCCGGCGAGCACTGCACCTTCACCAGCGGGTAGAACTGGTGCACCTCCAGCCCGGCGTCCTCCTGGCTCACGTGGCCCAGCAGGTTGGGGAAGATGGTCTGGTTGTAGGCGATGTCTGCGCAGAGAGGGATGGAGATGGGCTGGCAGAAGCCGTGGTCCGGGATGGAGAGCCCCTTCTCGCCGTGGTACGGCTGGGCGGCGCGGGCCGGGAGCCCCAGCACCAGGAGCAGCAGTAGGGCTGGGGGAGGCGCCATCCCCGGAGAGAGCTTTGCAAACCTCAGGGCAACTCCAACAAGTTTACGGCAGGCAGTCCGTGGAGGCTCGAGGGGAGCGTGCAGGGCCAGGCAAACTGAAAATGTAACAAGTGGTGATCAGTCCAGAAAGGCGTGCTCCCTTCTGCACGTGTGGCACTTTAGGAAATAACGGGGGTATGTTCGTGCCTGTGAGGCAGTGCTGCCTGGTTTCCAAAGTATGTCCAGTTTTTTGGGCTGTAGCCAAATCTTTAGTTTCTCTTTAACGTTCAAGTCCCTCCCAAAAACTTCCAGGTGCGGCAAGCTTCATTCTTTTTTCCCCGGAAAACTTTTCTATCGAGTCTGCGCTCTTAGTTTTTAAAATGTGCCTAATGCAATCCAGTTAATGGCACGAAGGTCCCTTGTCGTGGAGCGGAGCACAAATATAACGGGTTTCGGTTGCACCGAGGAGTGCCAGGCGTCAGTCCAGGAAGGAAGCCTTACCAGGCAGCGATCTCCCCTCTTCTTGCGGTATTTCAGGAGAAAGAAAGTTAAACTCCAGCAAGGAATGGTGCTTTCAGGTCCGAGGTCGCCTTTCAGTTAACTTTCCGTTGGCGAATTGTCTTCTCGGTTTCTGCCCGGCGTCTCTTGCCTTGCTGTTCCGCTGGTACTTTAGCTGAGTACTCACTCGGTTGACAGGCAGGAGCAGCAGCAGTGTTTTTCGCCCCAGCTGCCGCGGCAACACTTTACAACGCCGCGCGCCCACTTCCTACTCCGCGAGACTTCGAATCAGCCGCGCGCCTAGTTTGTATACGGTGTTATAAAGGGAATAGCCGCCCCTCCCCCTCCAATTCCCATTCAATAAACTGTGGAGTGAAGGAGCGCCAGGCGAGGGCGTGCGCAGCAGTTTTCCGGGCCAATCGCTGTTTTTGTTTTCTTTATTGCCGCGTTCCAATTGGCTGCTGGTATCACGTCGCGTGTAATGTTTAGAGTTGAGGTAAAAACAAAACTAAACCCTGTAGCCGGACTCCCCCCCTATTCCAGCGTGAATTGGTCTGACTCAGAGCGCCAAGTAGGAGCAGGCGGGAGCTCGGACGGCGGCCTCTGGGAGTTTGTTTTTCCACAGATTTATGGCTGTGTGAAAGTTGTAAACCGTTAACGTCTGGCACAATGAAGTCAAAGAGATACTACATCAAGTGCAGGGTCCGAGAACTTGGAATAAAGAAAGATATTCTCTGTGGGTTTTTTATGTGAAACTGGCAGGTCGAGGGTCTTCAGCTTCACACAGACAGGTTAGCCACGCCACGGAACTCAACCATGGAGCCATGGTGTCAAAGCTGAAAACCTCTCTATACATTGACATCCAAATAAATCACTAAACAATCTAGCTAAACGCTACTTAGGCATGAAACAGTCATTATTTAAACCAAAGTTATATATTGATAAAAAAAGGCCGCTCAACACTTCTAGCAAAAATAGCTGTTTCCAGAAAATGCCATGATACTTAAACTCGTCTTCTTGTTAGGAGTTTTAACTTGGCTCATAAGCCAATTGAATTTGCTGGGGGAAAAAAGTTCCTTTCCATTGAAAGCATATATATTGCTGGATGATGCTTGACGCTTGTTCCTTGCCGGAGAAGGGAGCTAATCCTAAAACGTTGGTTAATATAGAGTTCCGTGTTCACTTATTGTAGAAGGCTTGCTATTTGTTCGGTGTAGTCAAATTTACATTATTTTACACTTTTCTAGCTGATTAAAATCAGTTACATTAAGAGGTCTGAAATAAAGATTAAGAAGCCTCTACGATGCCCTTTTATTAGCCCCAATTTTAATTCTCAAAATATGGCAGGTGTGATGGAGAAGTTCTTTTGCCTAATGGACATCGGAATCAGTGCAATAATGAGTGTTGGGGCAGAAAGACAAAGCTCTAATCAGACCCCCCAGGATATAGCGGCATGGATTAGCAAATTTAGCGGCACAAAAATGGAAATTTAGCGGCACAAATATGGAAATTTTGCGGCAATTTTGCGGCATTTTATTTGGCCATTTTTCCTACAACAAACAGATATCTTCTTTTTTTAGTTATTTAACAACATGAAGCTATGTATATTTGGTTTATTTACAATGTAGACACTTTGTTTCCCTCGAAAAGCAAAAGACTGCCCGTCAGCAGCCCAGGGCAGCAAAACAGCATCACAGGCGTCCCGCCTTGCGTGCGGCAAGGCGGTGCTTTATATCGCGGTTTCAGCGCCTCCCCAATGCAGCAGCTGTGCCCAATTCAGTGGTGGTGCACCCTAGGATGTGCATCTGTCATAGCTCCCTGCTGCCTTCACGGGTCTCGGTTCCAGCGCACATCCCCGCAGTGCATTGCACCTCCACGCCCACTCTACACTGCACAGCTCTCGTTTCCAGAATAGGGTGGCCAACATGGCATTGGTGCAAATTCAAGACGGTAAGGTTAAAAATTCAGGACAGAGGGTCAAAATTCAGGACAAAATGTGAATAAATGTACTTTTTCCAGACACTTCATAGGAAGTTGCGCGATAGTATAGGGTGTCGGAGAGCAACACAGACTGCAGGGGAGGAAAATGCATGTGGGAGACACCAGAAGCGCATGCACTCTCCTGGAGTGATTAACACAAAAGAAAAAAGTTGTGGCTGAAAGAAAAATAGTGGAAGCAGGGATGCAAGCCAATAAAAGCAATGATAGAAAAGCAATGCTCAGTGGGAGGGACAAAGGCATGATTGACAAGCTGGGACAAGAATAAGAAGCGGCAAAATTAGGTAGATAAGAACAATTAACCAAATGTGCGCAATTGGCAGGCTTCAAGCCCCTCTATACTCTTGGTAAGTCACAATATGGGCTGCACGTCTGCTGTTTAGTGGGCCTGAACAAATTATCCTTACCTAACCATAGAAAGACATAGTCAAACACAAGCTACAGGGCACAGTAGTCTAACGTTCAGCATTGTTGCACTTTCTCATTGAGGTGCACTTTCTTTGTGTTATATCTCTCAGAGAACCACAGCACACATGTGGGAACATCGTACCTCTCAGAGTGACTCACAGGCAAAACCACATGTGATGCTAACTACTTTGGCACGCATTCCAGTGGCTTGGACCAATTCAACCATTCTACCTTTCTCTTTTTTTTATGCTTCAGATTGTCTGCCATTTTATCTGCTGTCCTGGTCTTTGCCTCAGACGAGCACTCCTTTACCTTCTCAACTGTTTGCGGGGAACTTCATGAATGATTCACTGCCGCATGAAAATGTACAAACTCACTTGTGCAAGATTTCTAAATAAACAGGCAGCACTAAATGACACATCTTGCTGAAGTGTGCCGGGGGATCGGGGCATCCGTCTGCACGGCCATGTTCCAGTGTGTTGTTGGCGGTCATTTGATTAATAGTTCTTGACCCTGAGATCAGACTCTTTTTTGTGGTGTGAAGTTCTACTTTCTTGTTCTTTCTTCTGCAGTGTACTTTACCGTAGTGTACTTCGTGTGAGATGCACACAACGTTACACTTGTTTAGCAACTCAAATACAGCAGAATGGGCTTTTTGCATCTTTGATACTTCTGAAACATTGGTCAGGCTCGATCGGAATATGTCTTACCTAAAGATCTTTTTACTCGTCATTTCGTAGTTTCTTGGCACTATATACCTATTCAGACCCCCCCAGGACATAGCGCCATGCATTATCTTTTGTAAAAGTGCTGCGATTTCAACAAAAGTGCCGATTTCGCGGGCATTTTAGTAAAAATCGCGGCACTTTTAAAAAAGTGCCGATTTCGCGGCAAACCGCGAAATCGCGAAATCCTGGAGGGTCTGTCTAATAGAGGGTACAGCAGAGCTACCAATTGTTGCCTTTGACACGAGAATGACTCAATTTTTAATCCCACAACACTAAGCACACTAGGCTTCAAGGAACCAACTTTTAGAGCAACAGGTGCAGTCCCTGTATGCGTAGTGTTGCACCTTCATGTACATATGTTGATTGGTTTTAGCTGTGCGAGGAATGAAGCTAAGGATGGAACACATTTTGGAACATGGAGATGAAGGGGCTAAAGGATGGAGCCGTGGTCCTTTTCATACCTCTGTTTTTTACCCTCAAACTCGTTTTCTTTACACTGGCATGGTGAGTGAGTTTGCAGGATCACAAGGGAAGACCATCTCCAGGGACGCCTCCTTCTGCTGTGTTCATCATTACAGTCATACACCAGACGCAGCTGCTTCTCCTAGACATAGCAATGTAGATTATCCTTGCAAACCCCACAAGCAACCCTGTTCAGCACTGGATGGATTTCAGCCTTCGCCTCTACTCTCACGCACCAGTCTGGCAACGTGCACCTCTGGTGCTCTAATCAGGCACTGCATGGCCAAAATCAGGGGCGCAACTAGACCCGAATTTAGGGGAGGGGGGTCTAGACCTAAGCAGTGTTGGTGGGGATACTATTTTGCACAGTGGGAATCGAGACATCATTTGAATACACATTTGGAACGTAAATAGGTTTGGGTTTAGTGCTCTAACGCACGGAGAAGACATATGCCTATGCCTGTTCTTTCCTGCAGTAGCACATTAAAGCCAGATCTTTTGTCTTTGCCAATGCATTCCTGCAACAACCACTAACAAAGCTAATCAGTCTTCACTACGCCACTTATTGGCTTTGTCAATGTGTTTAGCCATGTTGCACTGGAGCACTCCGCGGCTACATGTTTATAAGAAAAAAACACTATGAAGCGGTCGGCGTTGATTGCATCATAGCACTTTTTTTATTGCTGGCGGGAGGGTAGGAATCATCTACTCTTCTGTTTGCAATCCCTCCCTCTGATATGCCTTCCAACTCACCCTCCCGCCAGCAGCTTAAAAAAAATTCCATGATGCGGCCAGCGCTGGGCACATCAGAGTGCTTTAAAAAAAATCTTTTCAGCCCCACTGCACAACAGCTGTGGTCCTATGTAACATGGCTAAAAACATTAGAAAGTCAATAGCTCGCATAGTAGTCATATAGGCTTTGCCAAAGGTCGTTTTAATTTCATTTTCAGCATTGCCAGGCTTTCTCCTGTGGGCTCGAACAGGAAAAAAGTAGGTTGGAGCATCTTCCCAAATTAGGGCAGATGGTCAACAGTACTTTGACCGACACTCTAATATCCGACAGTCCATTGGTTAAAGGTTTCACTAGGGAACTCAGCATAGGCTTCACCATCAGAGACATGACTGTTCAGCTGACTCTAAACAGAGCTAGGCAACCATGATTTTAGTGGGCTGTATAATCTGGCATGTTTTCAACAGAGTATCCCATCTGCCAAACTGTAAATAAGGGCCTATTCTGCTTTATTTGTGGAGTGTACTGTGTATAATACAGCGGAACGGTTGGAACTGCCTAGGTTTTACGGAGCCTAGAGACTGTCATCTTGAAGCTTATTACAGGTAGATAAAGAAAAAGTCCATGCGTAGGTGGTGTTTGGATGTGCCAATAGGAGTGCACCCTAGAAATATCATTACTGGTTAGAACTCGTACACTGCTGCACTTTTCGGCCTCGAAGTCACAGTGTTTTTTCAGAGTGTTTCAGCACACTGGATTTTCTTCTTCAGCCAGGTTGTATGATTGTCCTGGAAGAATCTTCTAACGAACAATGCAAGGAATTTTAAATGTTCATTGGCAGTTAATTAAATTAAAGTATTGATAGCCCATATCCCTGTGCTCTTGATGTCGGTCCCACCTATCTGCTCCTGATGCTGAGATATATGCCTGGTTCACATAAGGGCCAGGGCTTGTGGTTTCTTGATGACCCTGGTGGTTGTTGGTGGGGACAGGTGAATGAGACAGAGATGAAACTCAACTTAGACACACCTGGGCTTTTGGTAGTGTGATCAGAATGTTGTTTTTTTGCAAGGTTGGATCAGTACCCCGTAAGCATGCAGGATTTGGACAGTCCCAATGTTAGAGCTATGCAGCCTCGGATTACTATCCGACAATATCCTCAACATGCTTACGTGCGATTTGTCATAGAGATTTGTCCTTAATTTGATCCTTGTGTTCTCTGACATTGTGCCAATCTTGACCTGCAGACCATTGTAAATTCCTGACCTGCTTCAATTCTCATCCTTTTGATTCATGCTGAGTAGTTTCCCTTTCCACTCACTATGATGCAGCTTAACCCCTTGTTCGGTCTGATCACTGCACACTTCTCCTTCCCCCATTGTCCCTGGATGCACCTTCCACTTCCCTAGGCACTCTTTGGCCTGACCCCCAATGCTGCTTACACCGCCACTAATGGTGCCTTCTTACTGGGCAAGACCCAAGCACGTCTGAGATGGGAAAGTAGCACAATGGTATCCACCATAATTAAACACAGACCGTGGCATATTGACAGTGATTCTTAGCAAATTGTCTATTTTTTGCATGATTGATAGAAGAAGTGCCTGATTGGGCCCTGTTTTGTCAATCATACTGAGAGTATAGCACCATGACTCGCTATTGGTGAGAAGCGTTGTTGGGCAGTGTTCCATTTGAGAGCCATTAGGCCTGTTTGTAGGTTTGCCTTTTATTAGACAACACTCTGCACGTCAGTGCTATAAAAACTCAAACTTGGCGTGACTGTTTGGTCATGATTGGTGGTTAAGATAAAGTAGACATGGGCAGATTATAGTTTTACCTAATCATTCAAATGGTCTAAAATAGAACTGTCATAAAGGGCAAGCAGACACTGTTTAAATATGATCCTTCACCAATAGCAGTAATTAGACACAGCTCCTGACATCAACACATGCACAACATGCGATGTGTACATATGTTTTGCCTGGTCCGTCTCTTGCGCCTGCCCCCATACCTATTTGCTGAAGCTTCGACCATGCCCATCCTTTGTGGGCCCACTTCCTGTGCTGTCACGAAGAACCCCATCTCGACTTCCTCTCCCTCCTCGACCATCCGCTTCTCTCTTATTCTCCTGCTCTCTCCTGTTTCACCACTTTCTCTGCCTCTTTGCCCTTTGAACTCCTATGCTGCTTTCTAGACTTTTTCTCTTTCCTTTCTCTTTAATTCTTTGCCTCTCTCTTCACCATTTCTCACCATTTCCTTGCCATTTTCTGTGCATCTCTCATTCTTTATCATGTGTTCCTTGCTGATTTTTTGTACATTTTCTCATTTTATCTTTGCCGCTCTTCTGCATTTCTAATTCCTTTTTATGCATTCTTTGCCTCTCTCATTTCCCAACTCTCCCTGACTCTTTGCCCATTGAACTCCTGTACTGCTTTCTGGGCTTTTTCTCTTTTTATTTTCTACCACTTTCTTGATCATTTTTCACCCTTTCCACTCCATTCCCTGTTCAACTCTCATTTTTTCTCAGTCATTCCTTGCCACTTTTTTGTTCATTTCTTAGTCTTTCCTTGATGCTTCTCAGTGCATTTCTGATTCTTTCTCATTCGTCGATTTCCTCTCTCCTGTTTCACAGCATTCTGTGCCTCTTTGCCCCTTGACTGCTTTCTGGTTCCTTTTCTCTTTCCTTTCTCTTTTGTTCTCTGCCACTCTCTTTAGCATTTCTCACCGACCCAGTTATTAAATTCCACAAGAAACTGAAGATATTGTTCTTCACCTAGTCTTGGCCCTGGCACGGCCCATGCTGGGCCTGATTTTCAGCACCAGGTAACCCTGCTGGGTGAATCTTGCTCCTGGCTCTGCCATGAACTCAATATGGCTCCAAACCTTATAGTTAGTTAAGTGGTTACCACCTCAACAAAGTATTGATTGCCTCTCACAAGGTGCCAGGACTGCTCCCACTGGAGCAGAGACAAACCTGATTTGCATATAGCTAGGTCTAAACTGAGGTTATATAGTTTGCAAATTAACAATGGACTTGGATGTGTCCCTCAGTAAATACCAGTGGCTGGGATTAATTCAAGCATTCCATCCATCACTTTTTATGTATACTACAATTTGTAATGACAGTATTTGTGTTGTGTCACAATTTTGTAGCTCTCCATATCTGTATTAGAAGTCATGATGCCATTGCGTGAGACAGTGAAGCCCCCTGCACATTGAGAGTGAACTTGAATATCGCAAATTAACAAAAATGTCTGCCATGGACCATGACATTTAATACACACATTAACGACATGCATTCTGGCAGTTCCACCACCACCACCCCCAACAGAAGCCTTGAGGCATACCAGACAGTGCAGCTGTCTGGTTTGTCTAATGGCATCTTGGGGACATTCGGAAAGCTTACACAGGAATGCATTCCACCTTTTGCTTACCACTGGGTCTGTGACACACATGTGTTTGCTTTCTGTTTGGTGGCTTTATTTGTTTTAAGTTATTTGGCTTGAGTTCTTCACTTGCCAAAACCCTGTAGACCGTATTCTTCCACCAGTACTGAATTTCTGAATTTCGACACACGACGAAGAGGGAAAATGAATGATTTATCTTATTTTCCCTCGTTGTTTTCTGTCAAAATCTCCCCCACCCGGCCCCACCGCTCTTACCTGCCCGGGCTGCGGTTGCTCCATACTGCATCACTGCACTCTTCTCTTCACCACTTCACTCTATGCCACTTCTATCAATGCCTCTCTACTCTACTCTACACCACTCTACTCTTATTACTGCACTCCATGACACTGTACACTATGCCACTGCACTCTACGCCACTTCACTTAACTCTAAAACAATCTGCTTTAAGCCACTGTATTCCAATGTGTGCCATTCCACTCTACGCCACTGCAATCTACCCTGCACCACTCCATCCAACCTCACTGCACTCTACACCACTTTACTCAAAACCAAAACACTCTATGCCAATCTATTCTGCACCACTGCATTGTGCGCTTCTGTACTCTGCCATTCAACACTGTACTGTGTCACTGCACTCTACGCTACTCTACTCTACATCTCTTTACTCTGCACCACTCTACACCACTGCATTCTAAATCAATGCACTCTACTCACTCTACACTATTGCACTCTACAACACTCTACTCTGCACCACTTTACTCTGCACCATTCTACTTTGCCCCACTCTACTCTGCGCCACTATAATATACGCCACTATATTGTACGACAACCACTCTATGGCATGCTAATCTACTGTACACCACTGCACTCTATAACACTGCACTCTCTACCACTTCACTGTATGCCTTTCTACTCTACTCTGCACCACTCTACTCTATTCCATTGCACCCTACCTCACTCTACTACACACCACTGCACTCTTCACCTCAGTAGCACTGTTCTGTGTACCACTCTAGTCTATGCCAATGCACTCTAGTCCACACCACTCAACTCTACGCCACTCTACTGCACTCCACGCCAATGCACACCATGCCATTCCACTGTACGGCACTCTGCATCACTTCACTGTACTCCACTCTAATCTAGTCTGCACCACTGCACTCTATGCAACCGCACTCAATGTCATACAGCTCTATACCTCTGCGCTCTACCATGCACCACTCCACTTCACTCCATGCCACTTCACTCTACTCTGAAACAATCTACTCTATGCCACTGCACTCCACTCCGCACCACTTCACTCTATGCCATTGCACTCTACGCCACTTTACGCAAAGCCAATGCAATCTACGCAGTCTACTCTGCATCACTGTACTTTATGCCACTTCAGTATAGTTCCCCTTTAACACTCCACTCCACAATACTCCACTCTATGATGCTCTACCCCATTAAACTCTACTCCACTCTATGCCACTCCACTCTACAGCACAACTCCACTCTACGATGCTCTACGCAGCTAAATCTACGCCACTCCATGCCACTTCACTCTATACTATGACACACTACTCCACTCTAAGCCACTCCACTATGCCACCTCACTCTACTCTATGCCACTCCACTGAACAACATTCTACTTCACTCTATGCCATTCCACTCTCCTACACTACTTCACTCTATGCCACTCCACTCTCCTACACTACTTCACTCTATGCCACTCCACTCTCCTACACTACTTCACTCTATGCCACTCCACTCTACAAAAATCTACTCTGCTCTGCATCACTCTACTCTTCAACACTCTAGTTCACTCTACGCAACACCCACTAGCCCACTCCACGACACTCTATGTCACTCCATTCTACAACACTCTACTCCACTCCACTTTACACCCTTCCACTCCATGACACACTACTCCCTCCACAACACTCTATACCACTCAACTCTGTGACACTCCATTTCCCTCCACTCCACTCTACATCACTCTACGCCTCTCCATGCACGCCACTCTATGCCACTCCACGACTCTACTCCATAATACTCCACTGTACTCCACTTTGCGACACTCCACTCTCCTTTACCCCATCAACTTTTAGCCATGCTGAACAACAGCCCCACTGGTGTACTACATGGCTAAGACAAATTGGCAAAGCTAATAGCTCTTGCATAAACGAGACTATTGGCTTTGCCAATGCTTATCTCTACAACTGATGGTCCATCCAGCGAGTGAGGGGTTCTGTTGTGAAATCTGATGTCCTGAGGTTAAATCCCTGTGCCTCGGATCCTTTATCCACTGAAATTAGGACAGTTGTAAACAGATACAACTTGCACACCAGTTTTATGTGTAATATAAAAACTGTACTTTCACATTTATGACAAGAATACTGTGCACACGTTAAGCGAGATGTATACCTCGCTTAACGTGTTTATCCACGGCGACAGTCCCTAAAGGGATTTGATGACTGTATCTTTTCACGAAACTGAAAGATAGAAATGGAGCTTTCACCTACACAAATAATTAACATAGGGGAGTTGGCAGTGATCTGGCTTTTTGATCTTTTTATGTTGCTAAAAAGTAAGTGCTGAATTGTTCCTTGAAACAAATGTTACCAGGCGTTTGTAAAATCCTGTACGGAACTCCCTTTCAAATAAAAGTGACTCCTCTGTTTAAGTTGTTTATTTTTTATTTGTTTTGCGGTTTTATGTAATTCGAACTGAACCCGAAGGTATTGGAGCGCTTTACATGAGTACCCGCACGGAACTGAACCACCTTCTCCTGTGCGTGTTACTGCTCTCTCCGAATGACGAAGGTGAATTTATGTATAGGAGCAGGAAGTTTCTCCAAAATATAGTTTTGTTTTTGTGATTAGGGAGCATCGACTGCAAAGACAAATCTAGGGAGTATTAATACAAAACGCATCCGAACTTATTTATGGTACCGAACATCGAAGCCCCACGCTTTTTTTTCTTTGCGCTTTTTTCTTTGCTACTCTCATAAACACTCTAAAATAATGAAATCTTGCAAAAGAAGGCGCATTGGAGAGAACTGCCTTGAGACCAGGTCAACAAAATAAGCTGCTTTAAGTCTATCAACATAAGGCCTTGAAAGAGGCTTGAAGGGTGTAAAGGAATTCCTCAAGTTCCTGTTTACCAAATCCCCTCCTTCCTTTTAATCCCGTGGCAGGCTCTGATTGAGTTACCTCTGTCTGCTGGCCCTCTGCAGGTCTTAATCCCTCCCCCCCAGGCCGCACAAATATCTCAATCTTTCTTCTGCAAGAGAAGGGAAAAAAACACTTTTTAAAATTAATGGTACTCTCCCTAGAAATGTGTGAATTTTTGCCTAAAAACCGCGTGCCCCTTGGGTACATGCAGATAATAAACTTTCGCTTTATCTGTGCAGCAGATGAAGGAAATTAAGTAATTTGCTAAACACGGCCTTATCCACTTCATTCTTAGTAATTGAATGTACCAAACGCATCTGGAGGCAGCAACATTATATAGAACTGGGAAGTGCTTATTGATACAGTCTGGGAAAATTGATAGAAACACAGATTGGAGAAGAGGGGTGTGACGTCACTAGAGGGCACGCTGGGGACTACTTAACTCCATAAATCGAGCTTCGGATATTAAGCATGCCAAGGAAGGATTGCCCTTACAGAGAGAGGTTCTACAGGGATTCAACAAATGTGGATTTTTCAGCCTCTGACTCAATTAGACTCAGCTCCGTTGGGAGCCCCGGGGCAGCATTGGAAGCCACAGGCCTCTCCAAATTGATTGTTAGTCAAGGCCCATTTTCTTGATTAAATCTTGATCTTCCCTAACATACTTTGGGATTAGGTCGCCCCCTAATTAGTCACTATTTACAGTTCTGCTACGCTAACTGGCTGAGGTTTACTCGTGCAGCCTTTTAGCATGACATGAGAGAAACCAGCCTGCATCTTTGATAGTTCCCTTGCTTTTTAAATAATTGATATCGCTAGATGTCTTGCGCTCTTTCGAGACAAATCTTGAGGGAAGGAATTTGCACATTTCCCAGTGAACTGCAACTGAAAGTCCATGGGAATGCAGCCATGTAAGAAGAACAAATAAATGTGTCTGATTTCCTGCTGGTGTTCCCCCATACATAGAATGGAGAAACTGGGGTTCATGAGTTTTGGGGCTATACATATGT
This sequence comes from Lissotriton helveticus, assembly GCF_964261635.1. Taxonomy (NCBI): domain Eukaryota; kingdom Metazoa; phylum Chordata; class Amphibia; order Caudata; family Salamandridae; genus Lissotriton; species Lissotriton helveticus. The sequence continues at coordinate 412,966,345 of NC_136061.1, read as the reverse complement.
AGGGTTCATTCCAAAACATGAAAGGGTGTCTCTCTGAAAATATTGTCAAAATGTCCTACAGCTATTTAAGAAAGGAGGTGTCAAATGTAAAATCTAGGAAAACGAACTGAGGCATTAATGCACAATTTGTAAAGTGCCACAGGATGCAAGGTTGTTTTTGAAGCTACAAGCACAAATTTAAAGGGAAAGCAAGAGGAATGTGGGGGTATATGTGGTCGTATGCCAATCACAAAAATGCAGGTTATGTGACGTGGGAATCCTCACCTAAATTATTGTGTCAGTATTCCAAGACCTCATTTTCAATGGTATGTCCTGTTCTAGGTACCTCTGCAATATTGTAACCAGATCTAGAGGCCTCATTGCCTTGTGTGGAATATAGTAAGGGAGGGGCCGGCATCGGACACGCCGCATGTATGGTGGTCGTGCTGGCCCCCGATGATGATGCAGAGGCGGTCAAGTGGGGATGGGGTGATCCTGGGTCATCTGGGGGTAGTAATCCACCAGGCAGTGGTGGGGGTGTTCCTCCAGCAGGTACAGGTAGCCCGCAGGCCCCAGTTGGCCCTATGTGGGGGGGGGCGGGTGTTCCCCCAGTTCCTCAGGATTTAGTAGCCTGTTTAGCAGCGGTTCTCTCTTGGTTGGGTAAAGTTGGGAACTGGTCCCCAGCAGCTGGGATGTCTGGCAGCAGGGAGGACTTACTTGATAAAGCCACGCAACTAGTGGCTCAGTAGGACGGGCATCGGGGTTGCGCCAGGGGAAGGGCTGGATGCTCCAATCCTTGTCACTCCAGCAGGGGACGCAACCCCTAGTGGGGCCAGCAAAGAAGTGGCAGCAAGCAGCTCAGGTGTGGACTCAGCAAAGGAGAAGCCAGCAGACCCCTCGGGCGCAGCAGGTAAGCGGCAGGCTTTGCCTGTGTTAGGTGTGGGTGAAGCGCGCACACCTAGGGAACAGGAAAGCAAGAGGAATGTGGGGGTATATGTGGTCGTATGCCAAGCCCAAAAATGCAAATCATGTGACGTGGGAATCGTCACCTAAAATATTGTGTCAGTACTCCAAGACCTCATTTTCAATGCTGTGTCCTGTTCTAGGTGCCTCTGGAGTATTGCATCCAGATCTAAAGGCCTCATTGCCAATATTTTCTAAGCCATGTGTGCAATACTGTGCTTAGTTCTGTAGGCCCTATCTGTAATATTGCATTAAGTGCTGAAAGCACCATCTGAAGTTTTGTGTTCAGTCCTAAAGGCCATGTGGAGGTCTTGTCTGAAGTATTGTGTTTATTTCTGTGCACCACTTGTGGAGGGCTGGATGTAGTTCTGGAGATCGCAACTGAAAATGTGTCCAGTTTTGAGGATTGCACCTTCAGGGGGATAAAGGCACACCAAATGATTACCAGATGATCGTTCAAACCACAAGTGCTGTGAGTAGAGGTTTAAACATGTTAAATGGTATGCTGGGCAAAGGATGAACGTGACTGCATCATAAAGACATTATTGGGAGTTTTACAGAACTTGCTGTTTTATGATGCATTGAATGCACAGCACTTTGTAATTCCGTATGACAGTTACAGTACTCTTGACAGAGGTGTGTATGCGCTCCATAATATGTGAATCCCTGATTGTATTCATACCTGTGGGTTAGCTTTTATACCCCCTCAATGAATTGGTACAAGACTTCCCTGGTTGTTTTTCAGGAAACCCTTGCTAATCCCTTGGCCTCAATTCTTTTCAGATGTCCCTGGATAGTCCGTGTGACTTACCTTACCTGCCTCGCATAGGCACTGTGTGGGTCAGGTCTAGGTTCTCTAGTGAGTTCTTGATCGGGACAAAATAATCGCCTAATTTTGTGGAACACCTCTTCATGTAAGTAAGAGAACAGTCCATTTAAATGTGCTGATGCTTTATCAGCAGTTCATAAGGCATGTTGCCAGCCATGCCAAATACACAAATTTGAGTTTGCAGTAGTCTCACACTTTCACTAGTTTTTACTTCAAACTCCTAATAGTTGTAAACACAGTAGTATTGACAGAAGTTTTCAGCAAAGTGTATTCCTAGAACTCATATGAGGAGACTTGCAAATGTAAACATAAATGGTCCTATTGTGGGTTTCCAATGCACCTTGAGTTCAAGTGCTTTAAGAAGTCCAAGGAGAAAGGATCACAGAAGTGATGTGCAGCCACAGCTTTTTCTCTTTTTCCAATTGATTTGCATTGAAAACCCCTTGGCTGAACTAAAACGCTAACTCCAGTGCTTGATTTGTAAAATATTAAGTGCAGGTGCTCACATTTTTTTAGGGCGCCACACCCACTCCCCAGCTCCACCCATTACTCCACTGGCCTAACCCACTTACTATATTGGCTCCATCTACATCCTCAACTGGTACTGCTGAAAACCAGATGTAGTACCCTATCTGAATCTCCTCAAGTAAGGTTTTGATAGGAGCTTCTCCATCCCCCTAGAAAATTTTGAAAAAAATGAAATCACAAAGTTCATTTAAAGCACAATTTTGGAATGAATTGGCAAAAATTGCTAGTGCATGTAAAGGGGACACATGAAATATTCCAGTACCAATGACCCTCAGCATCCTAGGGGACTTCATCCCCCAAACAGAAACTCGCTGGAAGGTGTGTTTGCTGAGTGGTGGGGAAAAGGGGCAGGCTCTCAGCAATCCGGCTATGTGGGACCTACTGGTGGTAGCAGGAGTGGTTCTTGGTCCCCAAGTACTCTGAGAAGCCAAGGGGACTTCATTCACCAACCAGTAGTTCTCCCTGAGGTGCCTTTGCAAACCAACCTACCTAGCAGATCTCCTGGTCAGATCATGTGTAAGACAATCCAGAAGTAAGAATTCTCAAATCCTGGAAAAACTGAAACTGGGATCTTCCTAAGCCCTTAAACAATCTTTTACTGGTTCAACCTCTAGAACCTGGAACTTACGAACATCTTATAGTTCAGAAAAGGTCTTAAGAATTACTTATTCAAATCGTATTTCTGTGAGCCTGGTTCTTCGACAGTTCTATTATAAAGGGATCAAGAATGGCCCTATCTTCACTACAGTTTCATAACTGACTGGGATCACCCCACTGAAGTCATGAACACAGCATCTTCTCCAGTGTTCAGCACTGAGAGCCGGTTTGGGGCACTTTATTTACAGTTCAGGGCAACTAAAGTAGCTTTTATCCTCTCTTCTCCTCCCACTCCCAACCCAAACCATCTTGCTCTAGCTTGATATTTTCATGAATAGTAATCCTTTTACTATGTAAAGCGCTTGAATACCTCATGGTGACAATACGCAACCATTTTGATTCTCTGTCCTCGCCCTGTTAAATAAATGCCGTTGCTTAGCACTGGAAACCACCAGCACAAATTAGGCACTAGCTAACTCACACCACACCACAGGGAACTCCACCGGCTCACGATACACAAACACACTTTGAAAAACTCCTTACACACACATTGAAGGCACTACACAACTTAGGCCCCACTGAAAGTCACAATTCCTTTCCCGAACATCTCTGTTCCACAGGACTACTCACACACATTCCACACATACATAGAACCAGATCAGGAGGACAGGTGTTCTCCTACATTGCTCCTAAAGTGTGGAATGGCCTCCACTCCACATCAGAGTCTCCTCCGCCTCCTCCACTCTTCTTGAATTCCGCAAGAAGCTAAAGACCTGACTTTTCAATTAACCAACCTGCCATGGGCACATAAACCTGCTACCATCGTGGGTGATAGGACACTTTGCAAATAGACATAACATAACTCATAAGTGGTCCATGAACTTCACTGTGGGTATTATGGTTTCAGAATCCCTGACTGAAGTGTGGAGAGGAACAAATCATTTAAGAGACAAAAGTCTGTAGTAGCAAACTAAGAAGTGACCAGGAGAAAAATTGGAAAAGATAGAAGTGTGGGCAGGGTTACCGGTCCAGTTGAGTCACAGCCATTCAAGAATTGTGTATGCCCTCCCTTACGGACTGTGCCTAAGAAGGCCATTTCATGATACAAATTTGTCATCACCCAAAGGTGAATCTGTGAACGGTGTTATATGTCCAGTACTTTGCTTGTTCAAATACGCTTCTCTTTCCCATGCCATAACTTGTGCTTAGGTCTCTCAGTACAGGGGCACGCCTGGTGAAGGTATACATAGAGGCAGCCTTCAATCTGTTAGCAGTCCACCTTCAAGACTTCTGCCTCTTGGATTTTCAGTTTGAAGGTGCCTTTTTTTGCCAAATGTTTGACCATGGATTGTGTTGCCTCCCGTTCCTACTTTGAACGTTTCAGTATCTTCTTAGAATGGCTGTTCAAACAGAAAGATAGAACAGACCTGGTTATGCATTACTTGCATAGATTCTTGTTTTTTGAGCTGAAGGGCCTCTGATAAAGAGTGACAATGATTCATTACACTGCAAATTGATTTTAAGGTCTTGGTTTCCCCTGGCAGGTGACAAAATGAATGGACCAGCCACAACATTATTTTCCTTGGCATTGTGATTGATTTGGTGTGAGGTGTCTGTTATCTGCCGCTTGAGAAGGTGGTGCCATTCAGGGCATTAATAAGGACCTGCTAGTGGGCCAGCAAGGGCCCCTTGCATCAGCTATATGTATCGATCGGACACCTCAGTTTTACTCTTCGCATCATCTCAATGGGCCATCATTTTCAAGATCAATATCCAATATCATGTCTGGATTAAAAGACTAGCACCATATGACCAGACTATGTGCAGAGATCAGGCAAGACGTATTCATTTGAGATTCCTTTTTGGACTTTTAATATTAGTGTAGTATGGTGTCGGGAATTGTGCTTGTTCACCAATGTGCTCAGTAGTGCAGGTTTTGGGACCATTTTAGGGTCTGAGTGGTGAGTGCAGAAATGGTCTATTGAATGGTTTGAGTCTGGTCTGAAAATAAATGTGGAATTCCTTGAGCTGTTTCCCTTCCTTGTTGCTCTACACGTATGGTTCGACCGCTTTGGTGGCCAGTCTGTGGTCTTCTAGTCTCACAGTATATCTGTGGTTGAGTCAATTAATCTGCAACATGCTAAGTCGAAAATGGTGATAAGACTTCTCAAAGAGATTGTGCTCATTTGCTTGAGATATCATACTGCTTAGTGGGTAACATGGTCCTCGTGTAATTAATCATGCTGCCTATGCCTTGTCTCATTTTGAGCTTCTGGTTTTCAGGGGCTATCACCCTGGGTCAGCAGAGGAAATAACTCCATTCCCCACTCATCCTTGGAAAAGTGGCACAAAGTACTGCCAGACCTCATTTAAGCTAGTCTAACACCTAAGACCTAGAAAGCCTATGAGGAGGAATTTTACTGCTTCTTAGATTTTCTGGATGGGGCCATGGGCTTGGGATCAGCTTCTTGGGCACCTTAGAGAGGATGGGAAGTCGACAGCATATGTAAATAGACATATCACAGCACTGGTTTCTTTTGTCAGGCCAATGGAGGCTACTGAATACACCAACTCGTTTAACAGTCGAAACATATTGAAAGGTTGGAGGAAACTCAAGAGCACAATGAAGGCCACAAGGAAGCTGATTGATATGGACAAACAGCTTGACATTTGTAGCACCACCAAGCCATTTGCACTTCAAGGCAGCATTCTGGATTACCTTTTATTGCACACTGAGTGTTAGTGAGCTGGTGGCCCGCGCAAAGGGCGACTTGTGATGGAGCGTTTGGTCCTCACCAACATGTGTTGGCTGGGTGATGCATGCTTTAGCTTTCTCAACTCCCCTCTTCTAACACAATTTAACGGGGGTGGGGAGGTAGGTTCGGAGATGGTAGTCCTTCAAAAGGCACCTTTGCTGCCCTGTGGTGGTGTTTGACAGAAAACGCAGAAGTTCAAATGGTCACTAGCTGGATTCCAGAGAGAAAACCAGAATCAAGCGCTTCAGAGAAAAGGGAGCAGGTCTATCCAGACACAGAAATCAAACCTTCAGGGGCATCGAGGTGTCAGACCTAATTAAAGAACAGATCGCCAAAGGCAGGAAAGAAGGTGCCCCAGGACCGAATGGCATTCCACCTGCTCTTTATAAAGTAAAGAGCAAAGAGTGGGCGGACATCCTGCAACCTCTATTCCTGGAAATCAGGCTGCTAAACAGAATACCACTTTGGGCTGAGTCAAACCAGATAATTCCGCTTCCGTAAAACGACTGGAACATCAACAAATATCCTCGCAATCTCACTAATAATTGACGCAGCAAAATCATCTAAGATTCCTCTACATTTGTGTTACATTGACTTCAGTGCTGCTTTCAACAATGTAGAGAGAGGCAAACTGTGGGGGAATCTGACGCGATGGGGCATACCAAAGACTATTCTAAACATGCTAATGCTCTTATACATGGATACCTGGGTGCAGGTGAAACTAGGTGGTGGTACCCACCTGTCCTCAAAAGTGCCCACTACAAAAGGATTGAAACAGGGTTGTGTGCTTGCACCAACCTTGTTCAATCTTTTCATGGCGGATCTCCCAAAAGCGCTCGATGCCTGCAACTCCCACTCTCCAAGGGTAGGTGGGAAAACTCTAGCCAATCTTATGTATGCAGATGACGTAGTGCTGCTCAGCCACACTCATATTGGCCTTCAAAGAATACTGACTGAAATGCAGAAATACGCCACAGAAAGCAACCTAAAAAATAAATCTTAACAAGACACGGTCAATGTCAATAAATAACAAAAAGAACCCACAGAAGAACTGGTTCCTCGGCGGCACAAAAATTGACCCAGCTTGTCAGTATAAATATCTGGGAGTTACATTCGACAAGGAAGGGTCTTTTGTGCGTCAGAAACAGGAAATAAGAAGGAGAGGCCTACTGATCGCCATGACGATGAAAAATCTTACAAATCAACTGATGGGCCCGACTTTGACCCCACTACTGAAGCTAGTTCAGGCCAAACTGCTCCCCTCGATCACCTATGGTAGTGAGGCAATGCGGGGAAGAAACGCTAAAGACCTGGACAGCATGCAGGTTAAAGCCTATAGAACATCTTCTCGCTCCCACTTTATACATCAACGGCTCAAATAAGGCTGGAGTTTGGCCTGCAAAAACAAGTTTTATCCAGGTACGGGGCATACATCATCTGTTTGCACAAGATAAGAGGAGCCACTACTAACATGCTAAACTATCTGCTTTGACACGACATAGAACACAGGGATTTCTCTGAGGCGAGAAACCACCTTCGGCTGACCTTGGAAGCCACTAAACTCTCTGATCTTTGGGATGTACAACTTGGTCACCCCAATTTCAAAATACTTGTCTGGAAAAATGTAAAATCACTCTCCTTACTGGAGGATAAGGCGATTTTCTCAAAATGATCTGATGCATGGATGACCCTCAACTCCTACAAATCACTAACTCCACAAACATACTTTAATCAGGGCTATCCCAAAGCCACACAAATGAACTTCTTAAGGCACAGACTGGGGATTCTTCCATGCACCAAGCACCTACCACCATGGAGGACAAATGGACATGGTACTTGCAGGCTGTGTAACTCCAACAATGGCCACATCCTTCACGTAATCTGCCTACGTGAAGAGCTGCACCAAGCACAGCAACAGTTCCTTAAAGAACCATTTAAGCAGAAGGGCATCCGCACCAGAAGGCAAGCGGTGCTGGCCTGCTTAAACCTGTCAAATACCAAACTAAACTGCAGATATCTAAAATTTATGGTGGTGGTTGAACGGATAATGCCAAAAATACTGAAAAATGTTCCACAAAACCCGTCGACCCAAGTTGACCAGTACACGGACAAAAGGATTTAGTGGAACCTTATCGAGGATGTCCATCAGAGGGACAAATTGTGCAACAAGCAGAGTCCATGTGGAAAACACGACACACAGTTAAGCTAGGCGAGAGCAAGTGTAAACTGAGATGTGCACTTTCCAGCATTCAGTGAATAAATGTTTGTCTCTAATCAGCACCACTGAACTATCATTTTAAATTGTAATGAATTTTTCACTCTTTGACTTTTTATTGGTTTTAAACCTGGATGTTTTATGAATTTTTGAATATTTTATTGCAATGGTTTTAATTAACTATGCAAAATAAAAATAAACTTAAACTGTAGTGGTGTTTGGGTGTACATTAATCAGCCCTCAAATTGCCAGGCTTCTACACTATTTGTCTATAACAGTGGGGTTTCTTTCTCCACGTTTCAGTTCAGAATAGTGTTACCCAATGTCCTTCGTGTGACAGGGATTGAGCCTGCTAATTTCAATCCTCACTCCTTTCGGATTGAAGAAGCCACTTCTGCCACAAGATAAGTAAAACGGATTGCGAGGTGAAGATTAGATTGTTACAATTGCAATTTGGCCCCTTAACCTGATTTAGCAGGGTGTATGGCTGTTTTGAAGTTGTACCACTGATATTGTTTCTTATGTTCAGCCAGCAGCAGACATTTTCCTAGTATGCAATTTTAAATGGCGAACTTTGAAGGCTGGTTTCAAGATGAAATGGTTTGGTGCCCGTGGTCTCTGAGTGCTGCAATTGAGAGAGGTTGTTGAAAGGACATTAGGCGCAAGGTGTTCGCCATCTGCCCTCATAGTATTAAACTTTGGTAGGATCTATATGGTTCATCATGACAGAAAGACCACATTGATCTCCTAAAGTCAGACATGTCCTAGTTGGCTATGAAAATTCCTCAAGCAGTTATTGACTGTTCCCATATTATTCTGAGGAGAGTCTGGTGACAATGGCCATTTGTAAAGGGTTGTAATTTCACCAAGCATCTAAAAAGCTACATGCCTAATCTTCTTAATATAGAATGCTTGAAATCCATCTTTCACCATAATTGCTTGAGGGTGCGAACGTTTTTCCCTGATTTCTTTTGTAGCTCATTATCTAGCCCCTGGGCAGAGTGGGGAGACGGGCTTATGCCAGGGGATCAGGTTATGGTCCAGTTGTCCAGACACATATTTCAGAATGGAGTCAGGGACTACCAACAAAAAGGCATCTAGCATGGTTGTCAATTATGCATTAGGTATGGACAAGGTGTTGGATTATGCAGTGCAGAGAAGACGTGTTGAGTTGTCAGGCATAAGTATATAAATGATTATCTACTGCTGATTCTGGTTAGGAGTGGCAATGTCTAGTTTGCACTGTAAATATGTTATGCACACATTATTGTTTGGATATGAAATGGCATCAATTATGCTTTCATGTTGTGATACGACCTAAGAGGTATTTTCGGGTCAGTTTATTGTGTAGTCCTTGCTTCAAGGCTCTGCCCTCTCAACAGCTCCCCTCCTAATATGCCTTCTTATAGCTTCAGCTATCAAAATAGGCTCGCCCGGTATAAATATCTAATTGGACTGACAAAAAGGAAGCATATTATTTACTCAAAATACATTTGATTTACAACATCAGAGTGGACGTTTTTGTCTGTGACATGTACAATAAACAAATGTTGTCATTAATGTGATAAATAAAAATATATGTCCTCTTTAGTAAACTGGCTATAATCTTGCTGCAGTATTATTCTCTTGGACAATACCCTCCTGACCACAGATGAAGCTGACCTCTGCCTCCTGATATTGCTGAATTGCTCAGCTGCCTTCGGTACACTCAACAAACCCACCCTCATACACACCCTCAATCTTGAGTGGGATCCACCAGCAATGTACTTCAGTGGCTCTCCTCCTACCTTTCCAATTAACACCAGTTTGTTCACATGGACTCTTCCAGGTCCCAAAATGTCCCTATCACCTGTGGAGTCCCCTCAGGTCCATACTGTCCCCAGTCATCTTCGACCACTAAATGGAGTTGCTTGATGCTCTACTCGCAGATCACAGCATCAATATTCACCAATATGCTGATCATGAACAACTCTTCTTGAAAGTCTTCTCTGCTTCAGAAGTCCAATGCCTCAAACACTGCCTGTACATCATCCAGATCTGGAAGTTCAACGCCTACCTGAAGCTCAGCCCAACCAAGACATAATTCCTGTTAATTTCCAAGAACAGCAAACCAGAAACGGTACAAACCTGGTTCAGTAACATGAATATTAAGGGCTTCGATCCACAAATTCCACTAAATTCCAAATCACTGGGATTCTGCAGGAACACCAACATTACGCTCAAGGAATACATTGCCAAAAGACCGAAACCTACCTTGTACCAGGTCTCTATTCTCAAAAAAGCGAAACTATTTCTTCCAGGAAGTGACTTCAGAAATACTGGTCAAGCCATCATACTCCAGAATGTTGATAGTGGATTTTAATTGAGCCTCAAAATATCAGCTTTACATTATTGTCTAGTACTATTGTTTATTACAACCTCACATGGACAGATACTGCTTCACCTTACCATGTACAACATCTCATTTATATAACCAGAAGTGGGAGTGATAAGCTATGTAAGGCATAACACTCAGCCTCCCAGACTATTACAATTAAGTAAACAAAACAGGATTAACCTATGTTATTGTGATCTCTTCAAACCGAGAGATCGGTTATGGGGTCCTAGAATCGCTCAAGAAAGTGAAGGATCTGCACTAAGGTGAATTTGTGTGATCATCAGGTACCACCTGTGGCATGCTTCATCATCGGATCCTCGCCCACTACACCTACAGTGAGTGGGTGGGCTCAACGTAGTTTGTAAGCAGAACTCTTATGTACAAATTTAGCCTCACAAGCTCAAATGAAACTCTAGTTTCAGATCCCTTTGCATCGTCCCTGTTTTTCAGCTAAGACCACCATCATGTCAGGGTTCATCACCATTATTCCAGGGATGCCCTTTAACACAATAGGAGTAGCCTTCATAGTGACGGAGGTAACTCCCATCATTCCAGATATGGCTACCATTATGAACAGAATGGTTCCCACAATGCTACAAATGGGCTTCATGATGGAGGGCATAATGTAAGAAAAGGTCATCATATGTCAGGGAGCTAAGGGAGGGGACACAGACACTCACTCAGGCACACTCACACATGCTTTCACTATGACACACACAGGCTGCAGTTCATATGTATACAGACATACAATAAAATAAACTGACCGTCGCGACTGCGCATGCAACCACACAACTCCTTACTCTTACATTCTCATTGTGAATGCCGCACTAACTTTGAAACTCGGCATAAACACCAATTCCCTCAAGGTAACATCTAGAAGAATTTGCATGGCCAAAACAGTGTGGAAAATTGAATACTTTATGGTAAAATAGTTGCCAAGCCCTTTACCACACATTCTTACACATTTTTCAGAGGAAAACTCAGACTGCTGCCTAAAAAATCACTCTCATGTCACCTGGGAAAGGTATTTTCATTGGATGTGTGTGTTTTTGCATCTTATTTCTTGCAGCAGTATGTCTATTTATTGCTTGATTGCACACATCCGATTTTACCTCCAGTTTGGTGCCACATTTGGCTAGCACCTTTTTGTGCAAGCATCTTTTGAGTATACAAGTTTTGTGTGGCCCAGCACTTCACCCCACTTGACAAAGGCCCAACCCCATTTCTTTTTAACCAATATTTGCCTAGCACCGGCATGGTAAGGTGTAACATACTGCCACAATCACATCTTCGCAAAGGTAACTTTTGGCAGCACTTTTTGCTTAAGTGTAGTGGAAAATGTAGGTAACCATGTTCTATATTTGGTACAAAATATGGTTCTCATGTCAATGATGATGAAACGTTCGTCTAATACTTGGCAGAGCTGATCCAAGGCATACAGTGAACAAGCCAGTGGAGTCAAACCAGCTGCATTTTCGACAGAATTTAAACGCTGATTACCAGTCTAAGCAGAGAGGCTAAGAATTAAATTCAAAATGTGCCTCACATTATATATATTCAAGGAAGCACAGCAGCCGACTGTGAAGGTGGTTTGCTGATATCCTTGTTTAGAATGTAGTATTTACGCAGGACAGAATCAATGCTTGAATGAGTATATTTGAAATGTCCTTAAATGAAGATTTTGAAGCATGGTCACTGGCAAGGTATCAAATGTATGTCCTGTGATCAGTGGACTTTCTGAAGGGAAATAAGCTTTACGGGAAGGAGCAAGGGGCAGAGCTCCTTGCTCCCACCCCGGATGCAAACATACTCAAAGGAAATCAAGAAACCGAGGCTCCGGCACAATGCCAGAATAGAATATATCAGGAATCTGATAACCCAGCTCCCAATCACCAAGAAGCTAATTTGTGCTCAACAGTAAGTACTTGTTTACCACTGATATAGTCTTATTCTATAGTGTAGACATGTCTCACTTGTTATTGGGATTCTTAAATCTGGCATTTAGTCTTTTTCTAAGCGCGGCCAATCTTGGCAGCTAAAGAAATCGAGGCACCGTGACACAAGCTTCACACATTTAGGACAAGTCTGAAAGCCACTATCACAACTTGTCCCTTCTTCTCCTGGCTTCACAATTGGAATTTTAATCCCTAAGCACCATTTAATGCTAGGGGGCTTTAAGAGTTACCCCGCACCAAATCTGTGGTGGGCAAGTGTATGTAGGCTGCGTCCTCCTCATCTGATGTGCGCACCCACTACATGGACTTCCATTATTTAGAAAGATACTCTCCAATCCATCCTAGGGTGAGTCATTTTATTGCCACTTGGTCTTCAATGAAGTAAAACAGGACCCCCTCTACTCCTCCCACGACGCACATAGAACAACGTGTCCACCCACACAGTGATTGAGGTCAAGAATCCTTCAATGCCCGAGGTCACAGAAATGACACAACCAGCATAGACTCGGGCACTGAAGTGCACTGGGTGAAACAAAAAGCTCACTCATGAAACTCCAATGTGGCGAGAAGACTGTACATGGCAAGAGTTTGCCCCTGGAAATATGTCGGGGCGTGGGGGACAAGATGGGTTCATTCCCAGCATCCAGATCTCAGGACCACAGCTATTTTCTAACGCCAAGCCCTTCCGAGTGGGAACTGAGGGACCGACCTCCCAAACATTTCCACAACACGACTGACCAGCTCGAGACGTTCTCAGGTGTGACATGTCCTGGCACGGGGGTGGGGGGGGGGGTACGCCACAGCACTCAGGTGCAGCCGGAGTCAGGGTCCGGCTCTTCCACACTATCGCGAGACCCGCAGGTGAGATTCACGCTGCGAGAGCGGCCTTTGAAAGGACGCAGCTGAGTGGGGGCCGGTGACGCCGGCGTCAGCCTCGCCGCAGACAGCCGAGACAATAGCCAGGTATCGCCTGTCCGAAACGTGACCCGCCACCTCCGCCGGGAAGCCAGCTCTGACAAATGGGCCCGCTTTGTGTCGGCCGCTCGTCCATCACCTGGAAAGGCCATGGGAGAGGTGGGCGGCACCCGCGTGGGATTGGACACCAGATATACCTCACCTGCAGGGGCAGAGGGAGCGAGAAGATCGCGAGACCCCTCCTCGGGGGCGCTGACCCCAAACCCTCAACCCTCAACCCCAGCGTGGAGTTGAAGTTCTAAAGGTGTTTCATTAGCACTGGATTACAGGCCTTTCACTGTTAGAAAGCGCTTGTAATTAGTATTAAAAGGCAGGAATGCTCTCAGATGGAGGTAGGCAGATCATGGAGCGCCTGGCAGGTGCAAACATGTCTGAAAAGAAATGTGTTTAGGAGGCCCCCCCCCCTGAGCTGCAAGAATTAGGGTTTATGGGCAGCCAGCCGCTGTTTCAACTTTCCAAAGCAGGCTGCAATCAACTTTAGAAAAGTGTGGGTTGCATACTTTCCATCAGGAAATTATAGATTTGAAACCTGCAGAGGTACATTTCTGTTATATTAACAAATATTTTTATAGCGCTTTATTACCGTTAGTGTGGCCTCTTAGTGCGGTGCGTCCAGGAGAGCCCTTAGCCCTCAGTACTAGCTCGTCTGATGCCTTTGATGCTGGTGGTTTGTGTCCCTGACACTTGTGCGTTTCTGAATATCATTTAACTGAAACCTTGGCAGCCACCAGAGGATTGGCAGAGAGGAGGAAAGTTAGCCTTGTGTTAGGAAGGTCGGATGAGGAAGTGCAACACCCTAGTAGGCCTCGGACAAGGGGGACTGTAATCAGCGATTACTAATGAATAACACACACATAACACCTTGCAGAATGTACTACCAAACAACACGTACATTTACCCTGCTTCATATATGGGCACACATACATTGCCACTCCTGCCATGAAATGGGCAACATGTGAAAATAAACTGCAAATGCAAACAAGCATTGGCTGCCAGCCTTTTGGCTTTGTAAAAAAAACACACCCACCCTCGACCATCGCTTCCGCCAAGCATGCACAAATGCCAAAGCAGGCATGGTTAAAGGCAGATGCGAGTTGCAGAAATGGACAAGAACTGAAGGCTACAAGAACAAGCATTTACAATGCAATGGTTTCGCCTTTGGAAAATTTAGAGCTATTGGCATTGCAAATGACAACATTTGTATTTATGTGTTGGTTTTGAAAACAGATAAATAAATGGCATTGTCATTTACATTGCCATTAGCTTAATCTCTCGCAAATGTGAGACCTATTGTACCCTACGGACGAGCTCAGCAGACAGCAATTACTACCACACACACCCAGAGCCAGCCACACACACCCAGAGCCAGCCACACACACACACCCAGAGCCACACACACACACCCAGAGCCACACACACACACACACACCCAGAGCCACACACACACACACACACACACACCCAGAGCCACACACACACACACACCCAGAGCCACACACACCCAGAGTCACACACACCCAGAGCCACACACACCCACCCAGAGCCACACACACACCCAGAGCCACACACACACCCACCTAGAGCCACACACACACCCACCCAGAGCCACCCACACACCCACCCAGAGCCACACACACACCCACCCAGAGCCACACACCCACCCAGAGCCACACACACACCCACCCAGAGCCACACACACCCACCCACCCAGAGCCACACACACCCACCCACCCGGAGCCACACACACCCACCCACCCAGAGCCACACACACCCACCCACCCAGAGCCACACACACACTCAGGAGAGCAAGCACAGCGAGGGGGCAGGGTACTAAAAGTAAAATACTAAAAATAAAATATTCCATGTCGCAATTAAAGTTACCATCACCCAGTCACTGGTTAATGACTGTAAAAACATCATCATCACCTATGTACCGAAGGGAGGAGTAAAGAACCTCAGGATGCCCTTCAGTGTAAAAGTCTTCATTGGCTTAGGGTGCAGGTGAGCCTTACTTGTGTTTGAGCCCGCAGGCTCTAAAGCAACTATGGCCAGATGTGGGAGTCCCTCCTCAGGGGACTCAGTACCAACCATGCCCAGGTGGAGCCCTTGTGGGCTTTAAATCAGAAATGCCCCTGGGAGCCTCTCAGGCTCTCACTCAATTATGCCCCTTGAGCCTCTCTCCTTGCTCCGGTCCCGCTCCGATCGGGTCACTTTGCTGCCAGCATGCGGGACTCTCTGGCTGCCGCTCTGCTTCCTTTGCCGGCCTCTCGCTGGGGCCCTCCTCTCGGTGGGGGAGCATCGGGGAGAGACGCTGGCTACACTCCGGTGGTCGTGCTTTGGCGGCGGTGGGGGTAGCCTCGTGTGGTTGCATGCTGTGTATTTAGGGGGCTACTGTCATGTTTTCCCTCTGTTTATAATCTTAATAAGGACCCAGGAGTCTTTCGTGTCACACACTTCTGCTGTTTTCGAAGCAACACAACTCTTTGTGAATCAGAAACGTTTTGGGTCTTTGCCTCGGCATGTGTGCATATAAGACATGTAAAAACAGCTGGGGTTTTGTTGTGGGAACGTCTGAAGAAGGGAGTGTGCTTCTGAGGGGACGGTGGCAATGTCGAGGGGATCGCTGCGCAAGGGGTGTCTGGTGGTAGGCTAGCAGTTCTGTTGGGATGTTGGTGCTGGGGTGTGAAGTCGTTCCAGCTCCTCACAGGGCTGTGCTGCGGGTGCTGCGGGTGCTCTGAGGTCACGTCCACGTGATGGTGGCTGTGAAGTAAGGACGGACTGTGCTGGTGGGACGCTCTGGGCGTGCCATGACGCTGGAGAACGCTGTGCAAGGTGTGCGGAAGGCTGTGCCAGGAGGGTCTTGAGTCAAATACTGGAAGACGGGGCTGCCTGAAAGAAACTTTGGGCGGGTCTGCCTGTACAGGGGGTGGAGTCACACAGGCAGGAAACGTACAGTGAGTGAACTGGCTGTGCAGGGACTTTTCGTCCTTTGCGTGCGTGGAATGTCGTGGGGCTGTGCGGGGAGGGAGAGGTCTTAGCCTGCATGGAGTTGCCTGGAGGATCGTGCTGTGCGTGCAATGACGGGTTACGTGCACGAGGGCGTGGGGATCCCCATGCAGGGGCTGTGCAAGGAACGGACAGGGTCGAGAGTTAGGGCTAGCGCCAAGTGCAGCCTACGCAGTACGGATGGACTTCCTTGTAGATAGATGACTGGCTACATTTATTTTAAACAAAACAAATGCAGAAAACGAAACGTGATAAGCATGCAGCAAACATGGGGGAAGTGGCGGCACACACTGTTTATGGAATGTCGTGGGGTCGTCACTCGTGCAGTGTGTGTGGGAGGGCTAAGCATGTAGGTTATAAGGGAGTTTGGACTGTGCACTGCAGTGACTATTCGGGATAAAGTTCTATTGATGGAGGATGGATGGGGTGGTTCTGGACCCATTGTGGGTGAGGCAGTGGAAGGACGTTGGACGTGCACGCAGAGCAATGGTGGCAGAAAGCAGTGTGTTGTGGGGGGATGCGTCAGGAGATGTCGGATGTGGATGTGCTGGAGGTGTCCATGACTTATGCAGGGGTGGGTGTAAGACTGTAGGGGGAGTGGGGCCATCAGCGGAGAGCGTCGTCATCTCCAAGTGACAGTTATTTTTGACGACACGTTTAGAATCCTGAAATTCCGTTTCCATTGTATTCGGGGTGTACCTCAACATTTCTAAGTGTCCAAAAATATCTTCTCTCGAATAGGCTGTTCACTGAATGTGGATGCGTCTGTGTGGGTGGAGTGTGAAGGCGGCTTGTGTAGAGGGTGTCAGTGTATGCTTAGGAAGTTTAAGTGTGGTTGTGTGTGCGCAGGGGGCGTGGGGCTGCTTTTGTGAGTTGTGTAAGGGTGTCAAGTAAATGTGTATGCAGGCTGTTCGTGTGCACCCTGTGGGTTTGTATGTTTACAGGTGGCAGTCTTCACAACTTTGGATACGTCTCGTGGGGCGGAAGGGGTGCGTGTCCTACTCTGTAGCCTCATCAGAGGCACGTGATTGCCATTCTGAGCTACTTGCCAGTGGCCGCCGAAGCACTGTCAGCGGCTGGCTGCGGGGCGCAGGTTGTGACTGGCGGTCATGTTGATGCTTTCGGTGGAGTGAGGTGGGTTGTGGCTCAGAGTGCCAGTTGTGGGGGTGCCGGCAGAGGAGGCTGGGTCTGCGCAGCTTGTCTGGTGTCTCAGAGTGCAAGCTTCCGCTATGCCGGCTGTGGTGGTGGTTGTCAGTGCTACTTGTGTGACTGCGGATCGTGGGGATTTCGTCTGACTGCGCAGACTCGGGCTACTGGGTTATGGCTATGTGGGATGAGGAACTGAACGCACTGGGTTTGCATGCGGTGGATGTGTTTGGATGTGTATATTGCTGCAGTTTTAACTATGCAGGTTGTGCCTAGCGGTTCGTGTGGTAGCAACACACTTTGATTGTCCTCCGCTAGCATCCTAATGTGAGCTTTGTTGTGAGCGCGGGGCTCCCTGCATGCGACCACTTAGCTGTTAGTGCCCCCGTTCCAACTGTGAAGCTGCGTAAATGCCAGTGTCTTTCATTCTGTGCAGCTAGTAGTCCGTCTGGAGCTGTGCCGTGTTCCGGCGAAGCAGTGTGATGCTTCTGGCAGAGTGCACGCCTGTTGCCCCTGGCACAGATCGCCGTCATATTTCAGTACTGAAGTGTGTGCACATGGTGCAGTGTAGTGCCAATGCCGATGGAAGGCCGAGACGTCTCCTATTCTGTCGCGGCAGCAGTGTGAGGTCGTTGTCTAAGCCAGTGGGACCTCGCGGCCCGTATCTGGTTCGTGGCCATAACAGTGAGGCTGCAAATAACTTCTCTGCCCGCATCCACCGCTGACAGTAGCGGTCTCCGCTCCAACCCCTTTTGCACCTTTGTCCCCGGTCCCGCGTGTATGAAGGGGTTGAAGGAGGCCAGGATACATAGCAGGGGCTGAAATCACTCTCCACCGGGCGCCATCTTCAACGAAATGCCCAAAACAAACCTCTAAAAAAAAAAAAACACCGCCCACCACCGCAATGACGTTGTCAAAGGGGCAGGATGAGAAAAAATCGCCGGGAACGCCCACCAATCGCCGCAGCTTTCGACGAGGCAAAACCTAAAAACGATGCAGCAAAACACACACATTGTAGCATATACATAAAGGAAGATAAAAGATGCTTTAAAAAAATGACATGATTATTCGCCTATTGTGGGAGAGACCCACCGATGACACACACCACACATACACCATGGCACACAAACAGACACAAATATACTTATAGCCAGGGTACTTTGGAAACAACACTCATGACCTGCATTCAGTTGTGTGCAGGGGAAAATCTCTTCAGTCAATCGTACTGTTATATTAACACAATTTGTAGAGCGCTCATATAGCCTGAGGTGTCTTGGCGCTGACATAACTGAACACAACTGGAAAGAGAATCGTAATTATTAGACAGCCACGTTTTGAGCTCCTTCCTGAAGGAGATCATGGAGAGCAGAGCTCTGATATGAGGGGGAAGACCGTTCCAGAGCTCGGTCGTTCCCGTAATAAAACTGATATAACGTCATAACATACAGATCATATTGATCGCCTCCATGATTATAGCCCCATCAACAGTGGACCTGCAAGGTGGAACAAATGCAAACAACTACACAGAACTGGAGATCAACAGCAATCGCCAGCACACTGTCCTTTAACAAATCCTGTTGATGTGGAAAGCACAAAGCAAATGCCTACGACATAACACTCACCAATCTGAAATCTTTTTCACCCTAATGTAGGTGTAGGTGTCTACTTCTGCACTGAGTTGTCCTCAAATGTGAGTGCAGTGTAGTCATTAAAAAAATATTAACTGCTAGTAGAGGTTTTGAGTACAATTACTTGAGATCTTTTTATCCATTCTTCTCATTATTCGTAGGCTACCCTTGAGTTTTAAAGAGACTTTTGTCTCTACTTTGAGATAAGTCCATTTTCACATTATAAAAAAAAATAACAATGTGCCATTTAAGTCTTTTTGCAGAATTCTTCTTATGTTGATGCTAGCTTATGTATATATTATATCGATATGAACTTAATTTTTCGATCCTCCGGGTAGTACTGGTTTTTACTTGTCATACAGCTTTGTTATTAGGCCTTGCGTTAGGCAGAACTTTTTGATTTTAGAAAAATTATAAAATTATTCCAAAATGGATGCCACTTTTTCATGAGTAATGTGACATTGCGATAAGTAGTCCTACATTTATTTTGTTGAATGTGCACTATTTGTATTTTGTTATGACAAACAGTCCTTTGACCCGTGACCAAGGTGCGGCTGCACCGAAACGCATCGGGCGTTTGCTTGCTACATGTTTAATAAATAAATTCACGCTTTAGGGATGTGGGCTCGAGCTGTTTTTTTGTGGATTGACAAAAGCATTTGGATCAGCATTAGAGGTTTGCGACCTCATTTGAGCACGCCGCCGCAAAGTTGGCAGAGAGACCAGTGACTTTATTGGTTGGATTGCTTCTTCGGAAAAATCTCTCTGCCTGCACCTGAGTTCAGGGCACCGGAAAACAGATGTGTGGACAGCTCTCAGCACCTCCCACAGAATCGGCAGATCGGCGGCGGTTGGAGGACAGCTGGGTATCAGCAGAGGACGGGAAGGAGAGTGGAGCCATTTCAGCCCGGCAAAAGGTATTCCAACAACCAGGGAGCAGGCAGAACCACCGTTGTGGAGCTGCTGCTTAGGACAAAGCGTGATCGGTTTGAGCACGTCAAACCGGGGATTTAATTACACCATTTCCCGCAAATCTTTATAACATGATTTCGGCTAGCAGGGAGGTTTCGAGGAGGGAAGCAGCAGAACTGCTGTTTGTCCCATTAAATAAAACCATCACGGATATAGACAGATCTGGGAACAGTATAGCCGAAGATTCTTTTAATAAAAGAGAACTTTGGAACAAACTTTGGAAAAGCGCAAAAATTGAGCAAGTGAAGTGGTGCGAAGCCACTGCTCTCTAAAAATATGTGGATTGCGCATTTTCATAACGCCTACATTCAGTGATCTTGATCCTGCATTAATCACAGAATGGGTTTCAAATAACCATCAATGTTCGACTGGCATGCTCAAATTACTAATCAAATATGCATTGAAAGACACTGCCAAGTTAGCTGAAGAAATTGATAAACTCACTACTCAACAAAAAATGATGTACTCTGACAGCAGATTTGAATCAAAAATGAAGAAATTGACATTAAGGCTTGAAAAAGCCAAAGAAGAAATTCAATTAAAAAAACAAAGAAAATAACATCGAGATCAACTCGATTATGAACTTGGCCAAATTTTCCCTTTTGGCCGCAAATTCGACCAGTTGAGGGAACTCAACCAGACGAAGGGGGGAACTGCTGAACAATCATCAAGTGTGAACGTAAGACATTTACCAGATGAATCTATGGTGGAGAAAGTGAATCCTGACACCAGCACAAGGTCAGAAGAAGGAGCAAGATACACTTCAAATCCACAAGATAGCGAAGGAGTAAAATCCAACATTTTCACAGAGTTCTCATTGATGGCCCAAGGTCGACAGGGTACAGCAAGCCCAGGACCATCAGACATGCCAAGTCGAGGTCGAGGCGCCAGAGGAGGATGCAGAAGAGGCGCAAAGAAACAAGGAGTACTGGATGCCTATGTGGGAATGACAACAAGAGGCAAGACGGTGACAAAATGAAGGACACCCTCACAGTGGTAAATCTATCTCATACAGTTAACTCTTGATCAAATTGATGTGTTATCGTTAGGACTGACATTTTTCTCTACCAGCAAGTTCAATTATAATGAAGGGAGAATTGACTTATTAGAAAACAAAAGTTGAAAAAAGGGTTTAGGACTAAAAGGAAAGATGTTATACCATCTATCACTACCAGCCATACAAATGTAACCATTGGCGATATATACCTTTTTCAAACTATGAAGGCACTAGAAAGTGGCGATGAATGCATTGACAATCTTTCAGAGTTTTTAAATGATGAAATGCTAGAAGTTGATTGCACCATTGGTAGTAATTTAAAGCCAAAAATCTAGATTTCTGCCCCAGATACTCAATGAGGCTATTGAAGTGTTTGAGAAAGGAGTGATTTCTGAATTAAAAAAAACTAGAAAAATGTGTAAAACATGCTTGCGACAATCTCACACGTAAACAACATACAGCAGTTAAAGAACTTCTAGAAAATAGACCTATAGTCATAAAAAAATCTGACAAGGGTGGGAATGTCAGGATCTGGCCCAGACAAATGTTTCTAGATGAAGGCAGGCAGCAATTGGAGGATGTTGAAAGCTACAAAGTGAGTAACAAAATTGGTTACGACAAAAGTAAGGAGGTTTTTAAATCCCAATTGTTATAGTGGAAAAATGAGAAATTGTTATCAGACGATGAGTATAAATATCAAAAATTTGAACACCCCAAATTGCCGATAATGTAATTGCTGCCCAAGATACATAAAAATAACCAAATTCCACCAGGGCGTCCCATTGTGTCTTCAATAGGAATTACATATGAAAAAATATCGACACTAGGGACTTTTTGAATGTGATTGAAAAAGTGAATTGGGCTAATGATATATTACTCATGACACTTGATGTCAATAGCCTATACACATGTTTACCGCATACCTTAGGAATGGAGGCCAATCAGCATTTTTTGAAACAATGAGATTTATCTTATCTTAAACATATAGAAATGTTGCTCAGCATGATGAACACATGCTTATTCAAAATCAAATGAGAATGGAGTACTTGACCTGAGTAACCAGGGTTTGCAAAGTTTGCGTAGTAAACCGATAAAAAAACCCTCATTCACGTACACAAGTCCGAAAGGCAGTATATCTTGGTTCTCCGCCCTGCTTTAAAAACGTGACAGCATCATCATTGGGCTTGTTTCTTAGTTGTATGCTTCCTCCATCTGGAGGTGAACCACAGGTTATTGCAGTAGTGATCAGAGAAAGGTTAGGGTGCTCTGGTGAAGTGAATATCAAAAATGTGGTGTTAAAATCTCGTATACCTAGATTTATACTTTTAATCAGTCTAGGTTCGAGATGCTTAAAAACTGTGTTGTGTGTAGGAAGACTTGTTATTAGTCTACCGCACTAAGAGTGTCCATAAAAAGGTCGACATGTTTCAGCCATTGTGGTTGCCCATATGGGCCAAGGGGGCTTTCTTCAGGACCTAGAGGAAATGGAGACCGTGTCTTGTTATAGTCTCCTTGAATCTTGGTATAATTGTCCGATTCTCAAAGGTCAAATAGTACCTTAAGTCCTAGTTATCAGACTTCATCAGGCGGCCAGGGATCTTTTTTACCTGCTGCTGCGCGGTGCAGCATGACTTATGCTGGCCCTTCCTCTGGCAAACTGGGTGTGGTGGGCTTCAGGCTTGCAATGTGTTATGTATCAGGGAATATATATGGAGGAAAGACTATTTGTGTACTTTTCATGGTTAATTTAGAGGTTGGAAATTTGTTTCAGTTTCAAAATTAGTTAAGTCAAAGGACCATTTTGTTTTTGGGGGACGTTCATATTTATATTAAGTAAGGGGGAGTTTTTTTAGTGGCCCTAAATAAAAACTAGTTATCTCACTATGTCATGCATGGTTCTTTCTTCATAAAGTGAGGATGGTGAAATTAATGGTTTAGTGTCCCAAACTCAGCCATGGCATGTTATCGTTGAGGCCTTGTAGGTTCGTATTTAGGCGAAGGACCCATCTCTGTTCTTTCTCAAAAAGTATCGGCTCTGCATTGTGATTTTTCATTACTAGAGTTTCCAGGATTATCCATTTGAGGTAATTGAAGGTGTGTTTTGCTTCAATGAAATGATTGCACATTTTTGTCGAACTCCTTTTGCACTTGACATTGCACTTGTGTTCGCATATTCTTTGTTGCACTTGTGTTCGCATATTCTTTGTTTTGCTTTTCGACATGTCATCCCTATGTATCGTAGGGCACAGGGACACATGATCATGTAGATCACGTGTGTGGAGTTACAGTTTGTATGATGTTTGATGGTCCATTTCACTTGCAAATCTGATCATTGTGTGTAAGTTGCCCCTATCATTAATATGCATAGGGAGTACTATCCATCAAGTTAAGAAGCTTATTTTGGAGCATGTTAGGGCGATTGCCAACAAGGATAGACAATACCCCATTGCCAGACATTTTAAAGAGTTCCACAACAAGAACACTAATCTGTTTTTTAACTCACATTTTCAATAATTGATTGCACCATTTTTTAATCTTTTGTAGGAGACAGAATTATCAGCTTGTCAGGTTGAAGAAATGCATCAGAGCTTTTTTGATACCGCATTGAAGTATACATTTCAGCTGAAATGAATTTTGTTGGACAGTGCAAGATATATAACATGGGCTTATTTGGTCAGGATTTTGCCAAAGTTGTGATTAGCCCACTGGGGAAGAATTGTATTAGCAAAGTCGTACAAATTTTCTATCTAATTTGATGAAGAATTTCTTTTTTCTGTGATTGGCCCACTGGGGCAGAATTGGAAATCATTTTAGATATTAATTATGTTTGCCATGTATTTAAACATATTTATTGTTTAAGCACTTGCATATTTGACACAATACTCTTCTGTCATATGCAGATATGCGGTTGATTTGGTTAAAATTGCATTCAAAATGACCATTCCAAATGTGACATTGCGATAAGTAGTCCTACATTTATTTTGTTGAATGTTCACTATATGTATTTTGAATTGACAAACAGTCCTTTGACCCATTACCAAGGTGCAGCTGCACCAAAACGTGTCGGGTGTTTGCTTGCTATATGTTTAATAAATAAATTCACGCTTTATGGATTTGGGCTCGAGCTGGTTTTTAGTGGATTTATGGATTGACAAAAGCATTTGTGTGTATATATATATATATATATATATTACAGCACGGCACAACTTCATCAAGTTTGCAAAAATGGTCAGCACACTGGTTTCCGATTTCCAAAATTATTTATTGCAAACCCCCCTCGCCCAGACAGACGCGTTTCGCTCTACTAGCTTCGTCAGTGTCAATTTGTGTATTATCAAATTACGCCATTTTAAACCCTCCCACCATCATTTCATTCCACAAAATAGAAAGAGGTTTTCATTTGTAAAAGCGGTAGCCATCTTATAGTGTACAAAATTCGCCTTACATTTCATGGGTTTTCAATGGCGATAAATAAAGTGCTTAAGTGCTCATATTAAAAGAAAACATTAATTTTGGAACCACAAACATTACATTTCAAAGTACATTCCATTATTATAATGTTGATGTGCATAAATCACTGTTACATCACAATACTACACTTATGTTGTCATTTATCATTCCCTGTATGGGTGTGATTAGCAGCTGATTCTTGCCCTGTATGGGCAGTGTCTACACTTTTATTCTCTGCTGAACCACCCTGTCTCATTTTGGATATCACAGGGAGCCAATTTATTGTTTGACTTAGAAGAAACTTTTATTCACTTATACTAGTAGTTTAGGCTTTCATTATACATGATCCCATGTATTTTCTTAGATTAAAGGTGAACCCACATCTCATCATCATTATTCAAACCCCATGGTGTTAGTGTTTTGAGGTCGATGATGTATCTGGACTCCAGGGTAAGGAGTGCCTTAACTCTATCTCCCCCCCGTTCTGATCGGGTCACTTGATCTATGCAATAATAGCTCAGAAGATCCCTATTACTCTGATGATGTTCTGAAAAATGGCGAGCAACCGGATAGGATCTATCCTTGTTAGCGATTGCTCGCATGTGTTCCAGGATTCTGAGCTTCGTGGGATTGATTGTGCTCCCTATATATCGCTTTTTGCATGGACATACTAGGCAGTAGATCAGAGGTCTTCAAACTTTTGTAGGTTGAGCCCCCCCAGCTGAATTTTTTTAATGTCGGGCCCCCCCGCCACCTGACAGAAATTTCTGAAATCTGGTACACTACATATTTGACCGCCACCCGCATATCCCGGCCATATCCGGCAAATAATCTTCAACACTATAAGAGTGTTTAGTAAACTACAGGTTTGTGAGTGAGTGTGGTTAAATGACAGAGGCTTATTACATAGCCCAAAACACAATTTTCCAAGATAAAATCAGCGCAAATTAATTTTACTAGGATGCTTAGTTTTACACATGACATAGATTGATTATAACACCACCAATATTAATGTGACGGGTGTGCCTGTTTTTCGCCACAGAGACGGTTAATCTGTGGATGGATTTTCGCTACAGCCATCCACGTCCAGTCTTGAACGGTACTTAGTCTTTAATACCGCAAGTGCTGAGACTTAAATAACAAACTGAGTAGAGCAGGTCAATCCATAACACTAAGAAGCTCCAACTCACTCCTTATTCCTCCAAAATTGAAAAATAAAACCACCCAATACCGATCGTTTTCTGGCAGCGCGCCCAGGATATGGAACGCTCTCCCTGGAGTCCTCAGATGCAACCCCTCCTTCTCCTGTTTCAAAAGGGACCTGAAACTCCATCTCCTAAACAAATACTTTCATGACCAACGTCAACTAACCTAGTCCTCCTTATCCGAGTTGTCTCCTCTCCCCCTGGACATTCAAGAATAGTGGTGACCGGACTATGTCACTCTCACCTATTTCTTTTATTGCTCCCCCCCCCTCCGCTCCACTGCATATTTATCTACCATGCTGTATTTTGTTCTGTGGTTTGCTTCCTTACTGCCTACAATGTAATGTAATATCCTTCTGCTGTTTACTGTGTGTTTGTAAAACGCTCTGATACCTACGGGTCAAGCTAGCGCTATATAAAACTTTAAAAATAAAAATAAAATAAATAAACCCAATCTCACAAAAAAAGGACGACCTGAAAGGCAAAAGAGTTTTGATAGCAGTTGTGCTGTTTGTACAGATTCTGTGAGGATGAGGCACTCTTGCTTTACTTCCTGAAAATAAAATGTATGTGCTCTCTTGTGTTGTTCTTTTGTCTGGTAACAAGTGGCTGCCTAAGAGTGAATTGGTGATGCTCATTTGGATATAAGAGTTTTTGTAATAATGTAAAAAAGAAAATCTCGTTGAACAGGAGAAGGCTCCAGGTTTTTCTTGTCTATAATTGGGCACACAGAGTTTGTTTCTCCCTTGCTCTGTTTTTACGGACCTTGCTGAAACCCCCAGAGATGTTTCTTTACACTACTGTAGTATGGGCACGTCATGCCCCATTGCAAATTTCGTCAAATTATTTTTCTCTGCATTGGTGTGCCAAGGTTTAAGAATGCTATGTGGGGCTTTTTCATAATTTCAGCATAATTGTGAGTATGAGTGACACCTTCTGACGAGCAAAATCAAGCAGTGAAGATGAGGGAAACATAAATATATGGACCATTTGAGCAAAGTGACTGTGCCAGTAAAAGCACATTTTTATAGCATACCAAGATTTACACTCTCTTACTGCACTGGCCAATGGCGATCTGACCAATGCCACCTTAACACAGTGAGTAACTGAATGTGTTGTAATGTGAGACACTTTACAACTGACACCCACTGACTGTAGGCTGGAGCCTGATCACGCGCGGCATAAAAGGAATTTGCTAATATATTTAAATTTTCTCCCTCTCCCTCTCCCTCTCCACTGCACAATACACTGAGGCTGAATAAATCAAATTACTATATTTAGGTCTAACAAGAAATATTTCAATATTACCTGCCAAGTGACTCGGTGTGACCAGTGCTAATCAGCTCACTTTCATTAACTGCATGATGCATTCTGGGAGCTGTAGTGCAGACCGGGTCCGGATTAGTTGGTCGAACTGAAGACAACACGTTGCTGATTTGTAAATGAAAAGTCCATGGCAGGCATGCATGTGAAATGGAGGAAGGGTGGAGGTCTGGAGAGCCACAGGCCCTTTCTAAATAGATTTGATTTAAATAACCTGCTGAACACGAGCGCTAGAGTTTGCTGATAACATTACTAGGGCGTGCAGACATTCGCTTCAAGATTCCCTCCCCTCTCCCACATCCATTTTACTTGATGCATCCAATTACACCGAGAAAAAAAATAACGTGTACAGAAACAGAACAATATTGCAGTTTCTGTTCACCATACCTTGCAAAACCGGGGTACCGAGAAGACATTTACAAGGCTCCCAGATAAGAAACACTCCTCTGTTCCTGACAGGGCTTGCTGAAACCCCCAGGGAGGTTTCTTTAAATTACAAAAGAATGAGCACGTCGTGCCCCAGTGCAATGTATATTCAAAACTAACAGCGTGAGCCGTGAATTACCCTCTCTCCCCTACCCCACCCTCCTCCTCCCACCCACCTCTTCTCGGACTTCTAAAACATCAAAAGAATGTTTTCATCGAAAGAATGTTTGCACGAACGCTGCAAATAAACTGGTGGTTAACTTTCAAACTTCCGACAGCAGCAGGAGAACATAAGTGTTTCAGCAGAACAATTCTTCACGTCGGAAGCAAAATGCAGATCTCAGTTCAAGATAACCTCGACAGGACAGGACAGCAACCAAAGGACGTAAAAGGCAGTGGCAGTAGTGCAGAAACCCCACACTACCCAAAAAGTAAAAGAATTAATTAAGGAGCTTTATACACCTCATTTTGCGGAACTTCCTGCCCTAAATGCTTTCTTCTTCATTAGTGTAACGTCAGTGATGACGTTACAAGTGCTGATTGGCTGCTGTGCATGAGTTAGCCAATCCAAAAGCCCCATGTGAAATGGGGAAAAAATGCAGAACGTAAACATACTTTCGAGCCGACTTGGGACATTTGAAAACAAAGGATGAGATTTTCAGGTGGAGTGCGCGCCCCCCCTGAGATGATGGTGCGCCCCCCCAGTGGGGCGCGCCCCACAGTTTGAAGAAGTCTGCAGTAGATTGTATAGTCCGAATTGCAATTCAATAGTTTAGTTATTTTTCTGTTGGGTTCACTTGTGTCTGTTCTACCTGGATAAGATGTGTTTTTTTGCTGAATTTACAAGCTTTGCAGCGGAGACAAGGAAAAAATCCATTAACACCTGCCAGATTTGGTGGTTGGACTTTGGATGAAAAGTGGCTATGGACCAGATGGTCAGACAATGATTGGCATCGGCGGTATGTTATTAAAGGCCTGTCCGAAAGATATTTCTTTAAAACATTGTCTGTGGCTAAAATGTGCCAATTCTTTTTGAAACTTTGGACCAGCTCACCCGACTTGGTATTGAAGTTGGTGATCATTCTAACCTGATCCTCCTCCTTCTTGGCCTCTTTAACCACCAAGAGGTCCTTCCTGTTCACTGTTTCTACTTTCTCTACAGCAGATTTTAAAATGTTACTGGAGTACCCTCTGTTTTGCAATCTTTTAGTGGCCTCTATTTGTGCCTGTTGGTAATCGGTGTTTGCTGAACAGTTTCTTTTTAGTCGCAATAATTCACCATAGGGTACATTTTTGATCAGACTTTTCAGGTGATAACTTGCCGCGTGTAACACGGTGTTGCCCGCTGTGGGTTTTCTATACAGTCTGGTCTGTAGGGTATTATCCTGTATAAATACCTCCAAATCCAAATAACACACACTGGTTGGACTAATTGTACTAGTGAATCTCAGGTTTAGGTTAATATTGTTTAGAGTGGCGAGGTACTCCTCAGCCGAGGTTTGATCCCCCCTCCACACAATAAACAAATCGTCAATATATCTGGTCCACAAGAGTATTCTGTCACTCCATCTGTCATCCATTGCTCCCCATGCCTCGTGCTTCTCCCACCAGCCCACGAACAAGTTCGCCTAGCTTGGGGAGAAGCACAAGCCCATCGAAGTCCCTCTGGTTTGTTTGTACAGTTGCCCCGAGAAAATAAAGATGTTGTTATACAGGCAAAACCGTATCATACTTAACAACATATTGCTATGTGTCCTGTATTTCTCAGTTTTTTTGTCAAGGAACCACTTTGTTGCTTTTAGGCCTTCTTCATGTGCTATGCAGGTGTAAAGATTTACCACATCTAATGTTATAAGAAGCATGTCAGGTTCCCATGATATATTGTCCATCATCCGGAGGAAATCCTGTGTGTCCCTCACGTAGGAGGACAAGTCCCTGACAAATGGGGCCAAATAGGAGTCAATGAAGCGGGATGTGTTTTCTAAAAGACCACCAATTGCTGACACAATCGGTCTCCCTGGTGGTCTTTTGGCATTTTTATGGATTTTTGGTAAATGATAAAATGTGGGGAGTACTGGTGATTCACATTGAAGAAAGAGAAACTCCTCTGTACTTAGCATGCCTTCGTTTTTCCATTCTGTCAACATTGCTTGGTATTGCGTCAGGCTGTTAGCATACTCAGCTCTTTGTATGACCTTGTAGCAATCTGTGTCTTTCAATCGCCTGAGCGCCTCTTGTTCATAATTCTCTTTGCTAAAAATCACTTTATTTCCCCCCTTGTCCGAAGGTTTTATTTTTATGGATTTATCATTTTTGAGGGATTTAATTGCCTCCCATTCTCTTCGTGTAATGTTAGACAACCTCATGTCCATCTTATCCTTTGCCATTCTTTCCAAATCAGAAAACACCGCCTCACTGAATACATCTATCGCATCATGACAAGCATTTGGCAGCCTTTTAGATTTGTTCTTAAGATTACTGGGATCTCTTGCTTGTGTTCCAGATATTACGCAATTTCCCTGATTTTGCGTTTCTCCTTCGGGAAGCTCTTGAGTTGGAGTTAACAACACTTGTAATAAAGTGTTGGATTGCTCTTCTGCTGATTCCTCCGTGGCGGATTCAGAATACGTTCCCACTTCCGTATTTTTCGGATTCAAGAGAAAGATTTTTTTGAACTTTAGTTTGCGTGTATATCTGAACAGATCTATCTTCGTGTCCACAAGGTTGAAATCGCTCGCCGGACAAAAACGTAGTCCCTTTTTCAATACCTTCATTTCATCACCCGTTAGTACTCTTTTAGACAGGTTGATGACGTTGTTATCTTCTTGTGATGTTATCGTCTCTTGCGGTTGGCCGCACTCCGCGTAACTCTTGGCGAGGTGGCTAGCTGTGTGTTTGCCTTTGCCCCTTTTGCCCCGCCTTGTTTTTTGGCTTGTTGGCAGAGGGTGATTCCTTTGTTGCGGTCTTAGGCGGGTTTCCTTCATTATTTGGTATTCGTCTAAAAAAGGTTGTTTGGTTGTTTTCTCTTTGGTTGCCGGCGTTGGAGGTTGCTCACAATCCGAGACCTCTACTTCCGATTCTTCAGTATCCACAGCGTTGGTTGCTGCATTGCCTTGAGCTAGTCGTCTCCTTGTCGCATCAAATCTGCGAGCAAAGGTTAAAATTCTGCCAGTTAGATAATCTTGCTCATCACGAAGGAATTTAGTTTGTTTCCTTTTCCTTATGGCTAGTTCATATTCTTTCAATCTTATAAGCATGGTGGTTTTTAGTTGTTCACTTGTCTGTGTGTCTTTGTCTTTCGCAATGACCTCCTCCAATTCAGTAATTTCTTTCATGCATTTGTCCGGGTCGCTCCACACACAGACATAGATTCTTTCAGCAAGCCCTCTTCAACAATTGGTCTGTTGTTGCGCCATTCACATTTTCTTTCCACCCACTAAAGCATACAGCATGGAGAAAAAGAGTCAGTCACTTCAGCCATTGGCTAAGTTCACTGTGAGTGACAGCATTTAGCTCCTGCTCTTTCACAAGGAGCACATCCACACAGAAAGTAGTTCCCTTCAGCACCATGGACTGCTATGGCAATGCGTGCTTTTTGAGACCAGAAACATGTTTTTGCTTCTTTCCATTTCTTAATATGTTGTGATTGGCTATCGGGAGGCTGGGAGCCGGTTGCTTCCTGCTGCTTCCTGCATCCTGCTGCGGAACCAGAGTCAGGAAGAAGAGGACAGAGGAGAAGCGGCTGCTGTCACAGGTAAGTGTTTTTTTTTATCGTCTGCCCCACCCTCCTGCCCCCGCCCCTTCTCACCACCCGGGTCCGATAGCAGCCGCTACTACAGACAGGGAATGAATGCTGGCACTCCACTCCATGCCACTGTAATCAACTGTACACACTTCTATGCCACATAATAAAACTCTATGTCACTCTGCGGCACACCACTCTATGACACTCTACTCTATGCACTCCACTCCACACCACTCTACTTGTCACTTGACTCTACACCACTTCAATCTGCTCTATGCAGCTACACTCGACTCCACACCACTCTATGCCACTTTACTCCACATTCCATTCTATGCCCTTCTGATCTATGCCACCCTACTCTATGCCACTCAACTCTATACCAATCTAATCTATATCTCTCTACTCTATGCCATACTACTCCACCCCACTCTATTCCACTCTACATCATGCCACTCTAATCTATGCCACTCCACTTTCTCCAGTCAATGTCCCTCTACTGTACACTACTCCAGTCTATGCTATTCTACACCACTTTACTTTATGCCACTCTACTGTACACCACTCCACTCTACACCACTCCACTCCACTCTCCTCTATGTTACTCTACTCTACACCATGCCATTAACTTTTAGCCATGCACACCCACGGTGCTATACAACATGTCTAAAACACATTGACAAAACCAATAACTTTCATATAGGCGAGACCTATTGACTTTAACAATGCTTGTTATAGGTAGGGCCTCTTCACTTTCTACACTGGTTGTGTGAGAGTATCCACCTTAAAAATATGGCTATATAAAACATCATTATTTGCTCAATATATGTTCAGTAAAAGTACAGGATTATGACATTTCTTAAGAAATGAAACACAAGGGGTGGCCTCTGCCCATCAGTAGCTTCAGCGTGTTACACAAGTATAGAACACTAGAGCAACCAAAAGAGTCCAAAACTGCATGATACCTGCATGGTCTGAGGTGGTGTGACTGTTGCCACCCACAAATTCTCTGCTCGTGATATTTTGGGACTCCCCAAGCTAATGCCATGAAACAGTAATATTAAGTAAAGGTGCCTAAAAGGATTTTGTTTAGATGAAACAATTTTTTTACTTTTTACTTCTTCAACTCCACCGATTCAATATGACTACAATCTGCAAATCTACATGAGTTATTCATACATATAGGCATTAAATGCACAGAAATCTTAGTCAAGAACAACAAACACGGGTATATCTTTAGGAAAATATATTATCTTTGTAGTTTTCAAAGTTTCATAGGGTACATTCAACATTCATGTTGATCAAAAATGCATACAAATGAAATAAGGTACATTTCCTTCCAACCTATATTCCATCAGTAAACATCCTCTCCTACTAGAATCTGAGAGTGACTAATATTTACACTGAATAATAGAGTCACTTAGCGTATATCAATACATAAGGAGTTGGATGATCAAGTCGACGTTTCGGTCTTTAATCGTATCAATCTTTAAAACCATCTTCAGGACAACATAAACTGCATTTTCGCAATGACCCCTAAAAGGACACAATACATATAATTACTATTATGCTACCCACCAACATTTAAGTACAGCACTTCAAGATAACCCGTGTAGATTAAAAGCAGATGAGACAACTTGTCAACATCACCAATGGTAATCAGTTGCTTAGTTCATTTCACACATTTCTTTGTCTCGGAATTAAGAGAAAGAGACATCACATCTCATAAGTGTATATGGTCTGGTACTCATTGTTTACTTGCAGCGAATACTGAGTCAACAGTTATGGTAAGACATACTTCATGGTTTAGATTAAAACAAACTACACATAACTTGCTTTTTTTGAAAATATTTTTTTACATTACACTACTAATATTCATTAGTTAAAGTTGAATTTCTTACTTCCAAAAACTGGTCAATCTTTTAGACCTGGGCAGTGTTGCTTCGACTTCTGACACTGCTTATTCTGATCGAATTCTAAAATTAAATCCGTCTATTAGTTTACAACATTTATAAGTTGTATTTAATTAGTATACGTTTTCATGACGTGATGTTCGAATTACCTGACTTCTTCGATTTTCAGAAAAGTGAAATCTAATTCTTCCCGTAGTGTCTGCTCGAAGGTGAGTCTTTATAGTGTTCAGGTAATTTAGTCTTCTGTCAATCTAAAGGAGGGACAACATATTGCTTAATGCACATATGACTAGGGGTGGGCGGGCAGCTACGCTCCGTCCACGGAGCATGCGTAGTGCCGTCTGCTACGCATTTTGCGGTGCGGGCGTAGTAGCCGGCACTACGCATGCTCCGTGGACGAGCGTAGCTGGCCAGCCACCCGCCTCCCTCCCGCCCTCAGTAAATACCCCCTTCAATGTTTAAATAAGTTTAAAACCACCTACCTGGTCCGCGCGCGTCCCGGGGCTCCCTCGTCTTTTTCAGTGCGCGTCTTGAACCCTAATGCACATGCGTGGCCGCCCGCGCATGCGCATTTCTCGCTAGAAATGCGCATGCGCGGGCGGCCACGCATGCGCATTAGGGTTCAAGACGCGGGCACTGAAAGAGACGAGGGAGCCCCGGGACGCGCGCGGACCAGGTAAGTGGTTTTAAACTTATTTAAACATTGAAGGGGGTATTTACTGAGGGCGGGAGGGAGGCGGGTGGTGCGTAGTGGGGCTACGCGAAGTGCGCAGGTGGGCGTAGTTTCTCGCCCACTTTGCGTAGCTTCGCGAAGCCCCACTACGCTCACTACGCCCAGGGTTACATATGACGCTTATATCTATTACCTAATTTACAGCCCTGCCTATTATTAGGCTCCAGGATTAGTCGACCTACTATGTGGCATTATTCCTAGCGTATTTCATATGCCTAAGGACAATTAAGACACTTGGTTCAATAGGAGTATTTAGCAAGGTTTAGATATACATGCCGCTTTTCACACTTTTTGCGTATTCATTGTTAGGGTATCAGCCTAATCAAAATGCTCCATCATGATTTCATATTAGACTTGGAGATATTTCTGTCAAGCTGCTTTTGATGTAGTATTACTGTTAACACAGATAGTCACTCGATATAGATGCAGAGTTTTATTCACAAAAGCTAGTACACATCTATTAGTTGAATCTACCAGGTACTGGTAGATACGCCAATACCACATTGGATATTGCACTTGTTATACGACTGCATCTATAGATAGTAGATGTATCTATATATATATTATAGAGACACAGCCTTAGTATCGGTCGCATTGTGACGGTCACTTGCAACGTACACCTCTATAGATGTAAGCGAAACAGTTCACAGATGTGTAGTTATGAGCCGCATTAATTTACTAACGGCACAAAGATACATGCATTTAGACCAACCAGATTGGTTCGTAATATCAATTTAGCTTAAATTGCTATAAAGGGCCGAAAGCAATCTCTGCAGTTAGTTAACCAAAGGGTCATACCACAGTTGTTTTATGTAGCTCTCGTTGCGATACACATAGGTGGGTATAGCATCATTTTAAAGGTATAACTGGCTGACTCCGTCTCGGTATACAGGTAGCCGTCAAACCCGATTATAAACAGAGACCGTAATAGTGAAAGTTACGCTCGGTCAAACAGCACTTACTTCATTTAATTCACTGGGGCATAGACGGTAGTGATCCTCTCAGTGGAAGCTTCACAAATGAAGTTGAACCACTATGGGAGTCCTTTTTAAATTCGTTGTTCCGGAAATTCAAGTATGTTGACCCGGACATAGATTAGTTGTCTTTCGGCCATCTTGATACCCCCAATTTACATAGAGATGTTTTTAGCGCGGCTTA
This sequence comes from Lissotriton helveticus, assembly GCF_964261635.1. Classification (NCBI taxonomy): domain Eukaryota; kingdom Metazoa; phylum Chordata; class Amphibia; order Caudata; family Salamandridae; genus Lissotriton; species Lissotriton helveticus. The sequence continues at coordinate 412,931,472 of NC_136061.1, read as the reverse complement.
TAGTTCACTCCTATTTGTTACGATGGTGTTTGTTATTGATTCAATTTAAATTATGCCCTCCAGCATTTGTGTATTCCCGTATTGGATATAGTCTCGAGATTTTTATTAACTCCAGTATAGCAATCACTGGGGAGAGACTGTTTATTTGCCAGGTCATATGAACTACAGCCAAATAATATAATTTCCCTGTAAAATACATTTTTCAAACTTACAAAAATCATTATTTTTTTCTAATTAAATATGTATTTTTAAAATTAAATAAATTCATTAAAAAAATGTAATAAGAGTATTAAATAGTATCTGAAAATCAACAGTACACCTCAAATTCACCCATGAAATATATAGCTATAAAAAAATCTGTATGTCATATAATAATTATTATTTGTCAAACAGGGAGTGACCCCACAACCCAAGAGAAGGGGTACCACAGGTAACTAAAAAAAAAAGAACTTTTGAGAACACCAAAAAGGTTCTTAATGTATATTTCACATTTAGAATTATCACAATCCAATGGGGCAGACTCACACAATCCTCACATAGCGCCATGAGACCGTTGGTATATGAGCGCTTTACAAGTTCCATGAACAAACAAACAAACATACACTTTTTAGAAAAAGGACCCTCTTAGGCAATTATAGTACAAAAACGAATTACTACCAAGGTGTATACGAAGTATATATAGATTTATTAATTACACAATTAAAAACCTCCTGAGATCAATGGGTAGGTGAGGTAATAATACCCCTAATATTCTCTACGCGGGGCACCTTAGGGCTCCACACGGTGTACACTAAACTTATTTCTGATGGGTGTTCAAGAGCTGCACCTCAAGTGTCTATACTCCTGCGCCCCGTCCAGTCCCTCTGTTATATATTGGTTCCCGGAAGATAATGTAAAAAAATGATTATACTAATGTATAAAGAGAAGGCATACGAATTAAGTGAGCAAATTGGGCATCATCTGGCTATTCGCACTAGGCAACAAAACACCGCAAACACAATTAAAGAGATCAAAGATCAAAATAATTTTCTTAGACAAGACCCAGAAGAGATCAGATCAGAATTCCAGATATATTATCAAAATCTATATAAAGAGACCAATAAGGATCAAGAACTAATCATGGAATACTTAGATCAAGCTACAACGACCCAACTTCCACAAATAGACCAAGATAATCTAGCGGCAATACCCCAGTGGATCGAAATGTTATTATCCATAAACAGTCTAGCCCCGGGGAAAGCAGCAGGAATAGATGGTATACCCGCTGAATTTTATGTCAAATTTCACAAATCGCTCAAAGGAATTTTAACATATCTAATGACTCAAGTATTTCTAGGGGGGAACCCACCAAAATCATGGGCACGGGCCAAAATCGTGGTCTTCCCACTAATTAACTGTGACTCTAAAATCTACTCTAAATTGTTAGCCACCCGATTAGCTCCAATCATTCACAAGATCAAATCAGCCCGTCAACACGGATTTGTCCCTGGTAGATCCACGACGGATCATGTACAAAGGGTAATTACACTCTTTGACATGGCAGAAGTTGCAGGAGACCCTATGGCGCTTATACTCTTGGACGCCGAAAAAGCGTTTGATAGGGTCTCCTGGCAATACCTATGGATTATAAATGCCATCCGTAGTTTATACCACAACCCAGAAGCAGTGGTCATGATAAATGGCGGAATATCGGGCAAGATTGAGGTGACTAGAGGGACGAGGAAGGGGTGTCCGAGCTCTTCCCTACTGTTTGCGATATTTATCGACCCATTTATTCGCAAATTGGAGACCAATCAGAGCATATTACCTATTAAAACTCCAAATGGAAACACCAAAACCCTGGCATAAGCTGATGACATCGCAATCACCACAAGTAATCCCTGTGTAGCCGTCAAAACGATGGAAGAAGAAGCTATGCGCTTTGGAGAAATTTCCGGGTACAAATTAAACCAAGGCAAAACCCAGATAACTATTAATAAAAACACAAACTACAGAGACGAAAGGATAGTTGGGAATGCTATATATCTGGGTGTTAATATCACCTCCAACCTAGATCAACTAGTAAAAATCAATATGGATCCACTTCTGAAACAAACTACGAAAAATCTCAGTAAATTACATAATCTACACCTCACCCTAATAGGCAGATGTAACGTCATCAAAATGATTCTTCTACCGAAATTTTTATACTTTTTTAGAACCATCTGCCTAAACTTTGACCAGCAAATCTTCAAAAAAATAGATAACATATTTCCTCGATTTATTTAGGGATATAAAAGATTACGCAGAGCCTACAGGTATATCTCGCTCCCCAGAGACAGAGGGGGCCTCGCTGTCCCAAACCTCAAGATCTATTTGTGGGCTACACTCTTGAAATATGATAAGGCCTTACTGACACAAATAGACATCCGATACAAGAAGGGGGTTTTCCATCTCCACAAGAACTCATCCTTGGATCGGAAACAGGTGAACATCTATGGCGATTGACCTATGACAATCACTTTAAAAAAGTTAGCTTTAAACACTTGCAGGCATCTATAACGCTTGGAAAAGCATACGTAAACTCCTTGGAATTGGAAGGTATTCCCACTACACGAGCCTATGTCGAAATAACAACCTACCAGAGATATTCTCGGACATATGTATGAAAAGATGGCTAATATAGGGATCACCCGATGTGGCGCCCTCTTTTCACCAACAGGCTTTAAATCATTAGAAGAATTGAAGAATGAATATGGGCTAGAACGTGGAGATTTTTTCAAATATTTGCAAATTAGAGACTTTTTAATGAAAAGGGGGGGGGGGCAATGCAGAGTTCCGTAAAATCCAGAACTTAGCTTCTTCACTGCCGGACGATATGGACAAACATATCCTCAAATGGCAAAATAAATTAGACATAAATGAGGATTCAGTCCAACTGGCATACCAGCTATCACAAACACTACTAATGTCCCCCAAGCTACAAGCACAATATTATAAAACCTTTTTTCAACTTTATTACACACCATACCAAATAGCTAAATGGAGTACAGGTAAAGGTACCCAGTGTCCAAGATGTGCATCAAATGAAGCCGACATAATACATATATTTGCCACATGCGACACACTGGGCCTCATTAGATGTGAAATCTCTAAATTCCTCTCCGGAGTCTGGAACACAACAATAGAAATATCAATAGCCGAAATAATGTTAATAATGTTAGGAATTGATGGAGATCTCAGGCCAAAGGAAATACAGGGACTCATTTTTATCTCCATGGCTGTTTTCAGAATATGTCTAGCATCTAGCTGGCTCGATCCAAACCCTCCAAACTTTCAACAGTGGAGGGTAAGACTCTTAGCTACATATAGCTTAGAAATAGCTATATATAGGAGGAAGGGGCGAAAAGGAAAAAAAGGCCTCGAAATCTGGGGTCCCCTAATACAGTGGATGCAACACATTGAATCGTAAAGTGTAAAGTGCAATATTTAATATTCTGAAACCAATGTGACTATATTATGAGCCAATCTCTCGCTGATATCTGACTATGTTGTAATGAGATGTACTGCGTTTTCTTTTCCTCTTTTTTTCTTTTTTCTTCTCTATTTCTCTCTTTCAAATAACCTGTCAAATGTGACCGGAGTGGGGGTGGGAAAGGGGGTGGGAACAAGGGGGAGGGAGGGTATCTGTTAAAAACTTCAATAAAGAATTGTTTAAAAAAAAAAAAAAGGATTATATTTCCAAGGCAACAAGGAATTTTTGGCGCCAATATGCCTGTAGGCCTACCCGATTTTTCGTGACAGAGGAGCACCATCCAGGACCGAGGTTTTACCATATGATTGGGAAGGTTTATTTGAGCCACGGCAAAGTAAGAGGACTCCCATCTCCACATCGGAGGGGTTAGGACCTACAGGCATATGTTGTTCTTTGTGTCTGTTTCAATTTTTAAACAAAAGAATCAACATTGTTTTTAATAAATCTGTATATACTTCGTATACATCTTGGTAGTAATTCGTTTTTGTACTATAATTGCCTAAGGGGGTCCTTTTTCTAAAAAGTGTATGTGTGGATTGTGTGAGTCTGCCCCATTGGATTGTGATCATTCCAAATAAGAAACTTTTTGGTGTTCCCAAGAGTTCTTCTTTTTTTAGTTATATAATAATTATTCCCAAAACATTTTCCTTGTAAAATGTAGCAAATATGAAGATTAAATAGATTACAAGATAAATTTAAACACAAACTCAGTCACAACCCACAAAATACCGCAACCCATTAAAAATAATGTTTGAAACACTTTATGTAAAATAATATTTTTCACTTAAAAATAGAAACTAATCACTTGCCAATTTAAAATTAACATATTTTAAAAAAAATATATATTTTTATTTGCTTTTGTAAAGTGCATAAACATAACAGGCATGTCACATATAACCATCTTCCATACCCCGTCCCCCCACCACCCTCCTCCCGCCGGACCCACACTCTCAATAGCGCCACAACAGATCTATATAATAGTGCCCCACAACTCTGTAAAGTGCAAAGATCGTTCCGAAGCTGCCCCTCATGCAACCGAGTATCTCTTCCTCTTCGATTCACAGTCCCCCGTCCAGGTAATGATATCGTCTCCACTTCCCCCATACTCTAATTAATTTCTTGGGGCAACCACTCGCTTTGTATGTGACCCTCTCTGATGCCATATACATATCCATGTCCCCTTCTGCAATCTTCTATCCGAGGAGGCATGGGAGATCCCCACGCCTGGGCCACGTCCCTCTTAGCCACCACTAAAGCTAGTGCTAAAAAAATCAGGAGTGGGCGATTCAAGTCCACATCATTTGTTATGCCCAGCAGCACCAGTTTCGGGTCCACCGGGAGAACCACCTCCAGCACCTCACTTAATTCCCTCAGAATCTTAGCCCAGTATTTCTGAATTATAGGGCACATCCAGATAATATGATAAAAGTCCCCCTGCACCTGACCACATCTCAGGCAGCCAGTGTCACTAGTTCGACCCATGTGGTGCAGCCGCAGTCTGTCGTAATATACCCTATGCAAGATTTTATATTGGATGAGCCAGAGACAGGACTTAATTGCGACTTCCCTTGGATGCATCAGGGCTGTCTCCCAGTCCACTGTATCTATCTCCCCTAAATTATGTTCCCATGTCTCTCTAAGCTTCACTAGCCCGTCAGGCATATTATTGATCAGAGCTTTATAAGTCAGGGAAACTACTTTGCAAGGGATTTGCTCCTGCAGTAAACGACCCTCAAGCGGGGCATACTCTGGCAAGTGAGGGGCGAGCGCCTTCTCCGTTCTCCATGCATGGCGCAGTGCACATATTTCAGATACTGAGTGCGGTGCAGTCCGTATTCCGATCTCAGGGTCTGGAACGACTTTAGGTCTCCCCTCTTCACCAGATCCCCTAATACGGAAATTCCAATGTCATCCCATCCTTTAATCCCCCTCAGCTTATATAGTTCCTTCAACCACACGCAGTGCCATATCGGGGTCTGTTTAGTTGGTTTGTATGTCCAGCCAATCGTTATGGCCGCTCTCACCCATACCTCCATTGTCACCTGCATTGCTGAGTGCAGTCTTTCTTTCCCTCTACCCCCGTATATATAGTGTAAACAGGTACGCTGTGCCATTGTTCTTCTCTCTAAGTAATATGTGGGGTGATCTGCTGGAGCGTGTAGCCAATCGTTTATCGGTGATAAGTGTTCAGCCCAATAATAAGCTTCGATATTCGGCAAGGAGATGCCCCCATTGTACTGATTACTTTGCAATGTATCTCCCCAACCAGAGCAATGACCGGAGCTCAGCATTTATATCTTTAAAAACCTGTTGGGGGAGGGGGAAATATTCATTTTGTAGGGCATAAAGGAACCGAGGCAACGATATCATTTTGAACATCGTGGCGTGACCTAAAATCGTAAGGGGGATCGTCTTCCACCTAGTAGCGTCATCAGCAAAGTTTGTGAGCACCCGCTGAACGTTTCTCTGGTATGAGAGATTTCTATCAATGGTTATATATATCCCAAGATATGTGCACCCTTTCGTTTGTGACCCTAAGAGCACCGGGCAAGAGGGGCCAGTCCTCTCCCCGTCTGGGGCTATATAAGATCGATTTGTGCCAATTTATCTTATATCCTGCATGGTCGCCATAGCGGCTCAGCAGGGTAAACAGCACTGGGATCGTAGTGGCTGGGTGGGTGACATACAAGAGGACGTCATCCGCATATAGCGATATTGTCTCCTCACATGTGTCCGTCTGCTCAATTTTAAACCCTCTTATTTCTTTTTCCTGCCAAATTTCACATGCCACTATCTCTATAGTAAGGGCAAATAGCAATGGGGACAGGGGACCGCCCTGCCGGGTCCCTCTCCTTATGGGGAAGTCCTCTGACAACACCCCATTTACCTTTACCCTGGCTCGTGGGTCTGTATAGAGGAGTCTCACTCAATTCCGGAACTTGGGACCAAAACCAAACTTGATTAACACTCCCTCGAGGAAAGGCCAATGCACTGCGTCAAACGCTTTTTCAGCGTCCAAAGATAAAAACACATGGGGATCCTGACGATTGTGCACCTCCATCAGCCAGTTATGGGTTCTCCTAAGATTTAACATGGTCGCCCTGTCCAATTTGGATCTGTCTGATCCAAATTGACCAGGTCGGGAATTACCCGTCGCAGTCGAGGGGCCAGAATTGTCACCAAGAGCTTAACCTCCACGAAGAGCTTAACCTCCACGTTCAGGAGAGAGATGGGGCGACAAGACGCACATTCCTCGGGGGGTTTACCCTGTTTATAGATAGGAATAATTGTGGCCACACGAAAATCAGGCGGTAGGATGCCCTCTTGGACTGCCTCATCAAACAGGGCCAATAGGTGGCCACCAAGGAGATCTGCAGTTTTTTTAAAGAATTCAGCGGGAAATCCGTTCCGGCCGGGAGATTTCCCCGGACAGAGTCTGGCCAGGGCCTCTTTGATCTCAGTGATTGTTATCTCTCCCTCAAGGCTCAACTGATCCTCTTCAGATAAAATGGGGGTCTCAATGCTGTCCATGTACGGCAGTACATCTGCTAGTGCTCTCAGATCTCTAGCTTTGTAAAAATCCTCATAGTAGGCGCCGAATGCCTGAGCTATCTGGCCGTTGTTCCGCCTAATTTGCCCCTGCCCATCAATCGCCTGTTCCACCCATCTCTTCGGCTTAACCACGCCAGGAGCTTTTCAGACTTATCCCCTAAATCATATAGCCTATGGAGGGTCGCCTGTGTCTGTGTTTTGGCTTCATCCGTCACTAGGGCCTTGTACTGCTGTTGTTTGTCCACTAGAAGTCTAAGAGTCTGTGCGTCTCGGTCTACCACATGCTTACGCTCTAGCTCCAGGATATGAGTTTCCAAAGTATGCAGCTCATCCTGCACTTTCCTTTTTTTCCAGGCTATCCTATTTTGGGCCCTGTCTCGCATAACTGTCTTAAAAGCTTCCCAGATAACTACGCCTGATGTGACCGATCCTATGTTTTCTGCAAAGTATACCTTTACATCTGCCCTGAGTCCCCTCACCAATTCCTTGTCTGCAGGTCCCATGCCGGCAAACGCCATCCCCTGCCCCTCGGCCTATGTCTCCTCCCTAGTCTCACCAGAAGAGGTGAATGATCCGAAATACCTTGTGCTTGATACTCCGCCACATCCTCAACGCTAAGGGCACGACACAGAAGGAAGACGTAATCCAACTTGGAATACACCTTGTGAGCCCCTAAAAAATATGAGTACGTTTAGGCGTCCAGATGCAACCACCGCCAGACATCTATTAGACCGAGTGTAGACTTGGTCTTAGCTAGGGGTGTTAGTATGGAGTCACCAAGCCGATTCCCTGACCTGTCCCGCAGAGATGACATAACATCATTAAAGTCCCCGCCCACCACCTATAATGTGTCTGGTGTGTTCAGGAGGATATCAGCTATACCAGATAGGGTTCTTGCCTGTAGTTTTGGTGGTGAGATTATCGTGATTCTCTGGTGCCCCCAGGTTCCCGTTATCCCCACGTACGTCCCCTTTGGGTCCGTCCATTTCTAAGTAGCTACAAAGGGGGGAGATTTCTTGATCAGGATAGCAACCCCTCTGGAGCCTGTCGTGTATCCAGCATGAGCCAAAACTTTATATGATCCTCTCGCCAAGAACCCAAACCGGGTGCCCTGAAGGTGGGTCTCCTGCAATAAGACAATATCTGGCCCTACCCTCTTCATGTATGACAAGACCAGCCCCCTCTTCACTTTATTGCCCAGGCCGTTCACGTTCCATGTAAGGATCCTGGCACAGCCACTTATTTGCACAGCCGCCTGGGGGCTACCCACCGTTGTAGAAGACATCATGTGTAAAATGCTTGTGTGGTAGCAGGAGTCGGGTGTTTAGTATACATGTGTGGGCAGAGAATAGGCTGTTCGGGTGATGGAGGTCTGTCGCCCACACAATCCCAAACTCTCAAAAGAAGTGAGGCCTACTATAAACCTTCAAAATAACCACATGTAAAGGTGTAAACAAGAACAAGCAAAAACTAAAAGAGATAAAGACTAGATAAACAACTCAAACACAAAGGGGTGTCCAACTTGCATGCTCCAGGCGAACACTATCAAGTCTTGGGAAGCCACTCCGGTCCCCGCTTCATGAGTTAGAGTCCTGGGGGTCCCCCTGAGACACTATGGCTTCTGGCGTGGCCTCCTGTTCCATCTCATTGATTTCAATTGCCAAAGGATGCAGCGATTGCCTGTCCGAATCGTCCCCCTCTGACGTGGAACCTTGAAGATCTCCCTCCACATCTGAGTGCGAATTCTCCGCCAGGCATGAGAACCGGGACCCCGTCGGCCGGCTAAGGCCAAGGGAACTATCACTCCGCCGTCTCCGTCGTTCAAGTCCTGATTTGGGGTATGGAGTCGCACCTGGAAGATGCTCCCCGCGGCTCTGTCTCGACCTCTGCAATTTGGGCGCTCCTCTGGGGCCTCCCATGACCCTCTCTACTGCATTTGTCTTTTGAACGCCAGTCATGGGTCGCGCCAACGAAGGTCGTTTTTCCACCCACTGCCAAGCCTCTTCTGGATTTTGAAAAAAATGTGTCTTTTATCCTTGTAGATCACTTCTAATTTAAAACAATAGCATGTACTGGATTTGGAGGGGTCTCAATTTTGCTTTTATTGAGTCATAAGAGCGTCGCTGCCTCTGCACTTCCTGGCTGTAGTCAGGGAAAATCATTATTTGGGCATTGTCTAGTTAGATCTCCCCATGTTTTCTAGCCTCCCGGAGAATCATGTCCCTGTCCAAAAAATTCAGGAAATGAGCTATTACTGGCCTAGGTCTTCCTCCAGCCGGCGGTTTGGCCAACAACGCTCGGTGAGCCCTTTCTATGACGAAACAGGTAGAGAATGTATCCTTTGGGAAAGTACGCAAAAGCCAAGAGTGCAGGAACTCTGCCATGTTTGTACCTTCGATTCCCTCCCTAAAACCTACGAATCGGAGGTTGTTGCGTCTTACCCTGTTTTCTGTGTCGTACACCTTCCATGACAGCTGCTTATGCGACGACTGAAGCTCCGCCATACCTTTTCTCACCTCTTGTATTGTGTCTTCAGCCACCCCCAGTCTCGTTTCTGATTTCTTTACTCTTTCCGCCAGATTTCTAAGATCCTGCCGTAAGAGCATTACTTCCGTGCCCACTGTTCCGATCTTATTCTCAAGGGCCTCGTGGGAAGCCTGGATTGCATTCATCAGCAGGGCTGTCTCCGAACTAGTATCCGCAGAGTCTTTATTCGGCGGGGGGGGGGCACTTGGAATATCGATCCAGTGTTCCCTGCCTGGGAGGTTTAGGGTCCCTGTCCTTCGTCCTTCCCATAGTGCGCTGCGATGTGTCACACACCTTTAGGGACTGATCTCTCTAGGCGCTGTCCAGCCAAGTGCTTCGCCCCGCCGTCTCCAGGACCTCCTCCGGGCAGTCCCTCCACTACCACTTGCCCGCGTGCTCCTCTGCCAAACCCCAGCCCCTGCCACCAGCAAGTACTCTCCCCACTGTTTCAATTCTGAGGGGGGCTAGGGTGGGGGGCAGGCCAGTCGACCCGGGCCCTCAGTTGGTCAAGTCCACAAGGCATGGGAGAAGTCGCACCACGCTGGGTCCACTCTTAATTGCCAGGTCCCTCACAGCCCATGTGACCCAGGATGATCCTCTTACAGATTGACTTGCCGAGATATGCCTGCCGCCACCACTGGTTTCTCTAGTTCGCGCTGCCCCAGGCGCCTCTCCACTCTGAGCTGCAGTTCGCTAGCATGCCCAGTCCGCGCCACCTTCCAGAGCTGTGCCCCTCGTACCTTCCTCTGGCAATAACCTTGTGCCGTCTCTTATTGTGCTCCACAAATCATGGACCTCACCAGGGGGGGGAGTAGAGGGGGGACTAACCCAGTCCCCACAGAATGCCGAAGGGGACCCCCTCCGTCCGGGCAGGCGGCCTCCCCAGACCCTCTTCACCAAGGCCTCAGGGTGTTCCGTCGCAGCTCGCGTCCGGGCTCCTCTCGGTCTCCTCGATTCCCGGCCGAGTGGAAAGTCAGCCATCCCACACCTCAGACCTCCGCGGCCCCGCTGCCGCCTCACAGCTCCCTTCAGGCTCCGCTGTCACCGATGCCAGCCACCACCTCTCGTAACGGCGATGTCCGATCAGGCTGCGGGCCACGATTTCCGCGCCCGCTCCACCTCCCCCTGTCACGGCGCCCCCCACGGGGCTGACGATGAGTGTCTTTGGGCCTCCGCTCACTTCCAGGGCACCGGAGACTAGGCGGGGACGCTCCCCAGGGCACCCACAGCTCCCGACAGTCTCCGGAGCCTTCAACCGCACCGCCACCCTTCTCACCCTCGCCATCTTGGATCTCGCTCGCGGGCCTCCAGACCGGTCCACACCTCTATGGAATGCGGGTCTGCCGTAGCCTCCACTTGCAATCTTCTGACACCGGGGGGGGGATATTGGACCCCCAGGGATCTGATTAATTCATTTTCTGGACTTTAGGCCTCCGTAACATACGTCGAATCAATTCACTGTGCCAGACCTGTGCAGACACACGTCTCACTCCGCTATGTTGCTGGCCACGCCCCGCCCCCTAAAATTAACATATTTAATACATGAATCAAATATTCTTAGTTTCAATTATTTTATTTAAATTTACTACCCACCTATGATTAACCATTTTATGCTTACCTCAAGACATAATAGCAATTTAAACATTTTTTTAAAAATTAACATATTAGTCAATTAATATTTGATTTTAAAGAAATCTACCCACTAGATGCCCCAATAAGCACCACAACCCAAACTTAAAAATGAATCAATAAATTATACATGTAATAAGCAATTAAACAAATAACAAAATATACAGCATAGTCAATCATTTAAAATTGATTAATATATAAGTAATTAAAATCTCTACCCACTCAATCCACCAATAAACCCAACAACTCAAAATAAAAATGTAGCACATTATTAATAAAAAAGTATTCAACTTTTAAACTCAAGTAACAATAACAGTTTCAACATAACTAACAAATTAATTAACATAAATGAATATATAGTTAACAAACCAATGCCCACTCAATCCTCCAATAAAGCCAACAACCCAGAATAAATATAAATAACAATACTATGTTTTAAAAAAGATACATTTGACAATAACATATATAATAAAATAAAAACACAAACCCATACAATTAAATGTCATAATAAAAAGTGATATTTAAGTACATTTCATTATAAACTTCAATGTAAGAGTAAACTGTTAAAAACGATACATGTACCTTTATTATTTGGGTCCATTATTAGGTCGAGCTGGCGTTGGAGCGCGAAGCGCTCCCGCCAGCGAGACTATAGTCACCTTCCTCCCTGTCAAGGGAGTAACAGCTGTGAACGAGCCCGATACAGACCTGGGCACGAGCCGACCCAGGTCTGTGAACGAGCTTCAAGGTTGAGCAGCTTGTGCACGTTTGTTGGACGTCAGGCGCTGCAAGCCCGCCAGACCAATTATCCCAGCATGAAACTCTACTTCCTGAGGCGCCACAAGACCAATTATCCCAGCAGGAGTCTCCACTTCCTCAGGCGCTGCAACAATTCTCACAGCATGAGACCCACTTATCACAGCATGTCAACAGGCGCCCCAGGCTGCTGGAGCACTCAACTATAATTAATGTGCAGTTGAGTGCTCCAGCAGCGTGGGGTGGCTCTCTGCATGCTGTGATAATTATCACTTTGGGGCCTCATGCTGTGATAATTACGGCGGCATGCTCTATTTGCAGCACTGAACATTTTCAAAGAAGGCGAAGCAGTGACATTCATTGGAGACACTCACCCTCACGCCCTCACCCCCTCACCCCTCACACACCTCCTCACCCTCACACACCTCCTCACCCTCACACCCTCACCTTCACACCCCCTCACACACACCCTCACATACCCTTACCAGCACAGCAAAACACAACACAACACAGCACAGCACAGCAAAACACAACACAGCACAGCACAGCAAAACACAACACAGCACAGCACAGCAAAACACAACACAGCACAGCAAAACACAGCACAGCACAACAAAACACAACACAGCACAACAGAGCAAAACACAACACAGCACAGCACAGCACAGCAAAACACAGCAAAACACAACACAGCACAGCACAGCAAAACACAGCACAACGCAGCACAGCAAAACACAGCACAACACAGCACAGCAAAACACAACACAACACAGCACAGCACAGCAAAACACAGCACAGGACAGCACTGCAAAGCACAGCACAGCAAAACACAGCACAGCACAACACAGCACAGCAAAACACAACACAACACAGCACAGCACAGCACAGCACAGGACAGCACAGCAAAGCACAGCACAGCAAAACACAGCACAGCAAAACACAGCACAGCACAACACAGCACAGCACAACACAACACAGCACAGCACAGCACAACACAACACAGCACAGCAAAACACAGCACAGCAAAGCACAGCACAGCAAAACACAACACAGCACAGCACAGCAAAACACAACACAGCACAGCAAAGCACAGCACAGCAAAACACAGCACAGCACAGCAAAACACAGCAAAGCACAGCACAGCAAAACACAACACAACACAGCACAGCAAAACACAACACAGCACAGCAAAGCACAGCACAGCAAAACACAGCACAGCACAACACAGCACAGCAAAACACAACACAACACAACCCTCACGCCCTCACCCCCTCACCCCTCACACACCTCATCACCCTCACACACCTCCTCACCCTCACACCCTCACCTTCACACCCCCTCACACACACCCTCACATACCCTTACCAGCACAGCAAAACACAACACAGCACAGTACAGCAAAACACAACACAACACAGCACAGCACAGCAAAACACAGCACAGCACAGGACAGCACAGCAAAGCACAGCACAGCAAAACACAACACAACACAGCACAGCACATCAAAACACAGCACAGGACAGCACAGCAAAGCACAGCACCGCAAAACACAGCACAGCAAAACACAGCACAGCAAAACACAGCACAGCACAGCACAACACAGCACAGCACAACACAGCACAGCACAACACAGCACAGCAAAACACAGCACAGCACAGCACAACACAGCAAAACACAGCACAACACAATACAGCAAAGCACAGCACAGCACAACACAACACAGCACAGCACAGCAAAACACAACACAGCACAGCAAAGCACAGCACAGCAAAACACAGCACAGCAAAACACAGCACAGCACAACACAGCACAGCAAAACACAACACAACCCTCACGCCCTCACCCCCTCACCCCTCACACACCTCATCACCCTCACACACCTCCTCACCCTCACACCCTCACCTTCACACCCCCTCACACACACCCTCACATACCCTTACCAGCACAGCAAAACACAACACAGCACAGCAAAACACAACACAGCACAGTACAGCAAAACACAACACAGCACAGCACAGCAAAACACAACACAGCACAGCACAGCAAAACACAACACAGCAGAGCAAAGCACAGCACAGCAAAACACAGCACAGCAAAACACAACACAGCACAACAAAACACAGCACAGCAAAACACAGCACAGCACAGGACAGCACAGCAAAGCACAGCACAGCAAAACACAGCACAGCACAACACAGCACAGCACAGCAAAACACAACACAGCACAGCACAACACAGCACAGCAAAACACAACACAGCACAGCAAAACACAACACAACACAACACAACACAGCAAAGCACAGCACAGGACAGCACAGCAAAGCACAGCACAGCAAAACACAGCACAACACAGCACAGCAAAACACAGCACAGCACAACACAACACGGCACAGCACAACACAGCACAACACAACACAGCAAAACACAGCACAGCACAACACAGCAAAACACAGCAAAACACAGCACAGCAAAGCACAGCACAGCAAAGCACAGCACAGCATAGCAAAACACAGCACAGCAAAACACAGCACAGCACAGCAAAACACAGCACAGCACAGCACAGCAAAACACCGCACAGCACAGCAAAACACAGCAAAGCACAGCACAGCAAAACACAGCACAGCAAAACACAGCACAGCACAGCAAAACACAGCACAGCAAAACACAGCACAGCACAGCAAAACACAGCACAGCAAAACACAGCACAGCAAAACACAGCACAGCAAAACACAGCACAGCACAGCAAAACACAGCACAGCACAACCAAGCACAACCAAGCACAGCACAACCAAGCACAGCACAACCAAGCACAGCATAACCAAGCACAGCATAACCAAGCACAGCATAACCAAGCACAGCATAACCAAGCACAGCGTAACCAAGCATAGCGTAATATAGCATAACAAAAAATAGCATAACAAAAAATAGCATAACACAACACAACAAAACATAGCATAGCAAAACAAAGCATAGCATAGCAAAACACAACACAACATAGCATAGCATAACAAAGCATAGCATAACAAACACAACAAAACAGCATAGCATAACAAAACATAGCATAACAAAACACAACATAGCCTAGCATAACAAAACACAACATAGCATAGCATAACAAAACACAACATAGCATAGCATAACAAAACACAACATAGCATAGGATAACAAAACAAAGCATAGGATAGCAAAACAAAACATAGCCTAACAAAACATGGCATAACAAAACATGGCATAACAAAACATATAATAGCATAGCAAAACATAGCATATCAAACACAACAAAACATAGCATAGCAAAACAAAGCATAGCATAGCAAAAGATAGCATAGCATAACAAAGCATAACAAAGCATAGCATAGCATAACAAAACATAGCATAGCATAACATAACAAAACATAGCATAGCATAACAAAACACAACATAGCATAGGATAGCAAAACTAAACAGAGCATAGCATAACAAAACAAAGCATAGGATAGCAAAACAAAACATAGCCTAACAAAACATGGCATAACACAACATGGCATAACAAAACATAGCATAGCAAAACATATAATAGCATAGCAAAACATAGCATATCAAACACAACAAAGCATAGCAAAACAAAGCATAGCATAGCAAAACAGAGCATAGCATAACAAAGCATAGCATAACAAAACATAGCATACCAAAACATAGCATAACAAAACATAGCATAACAAAACATAGCATAGCAAAACAAAGCATAGCATAGCAAAACACAACACAACACAACATAGCATAGCATAACAAAGAATAGCATAACAAACACAACAAAGCATTGCATAGCATAACAAAACAAAGCATAGGATAGCAAAAAAACATAGCATAGCATAACAAAGCATAGAATAGCAAAACAAAACATTGCATAGCATAACAAAACATAACATAACAAAACATAGCATAGCATAACAAAACAAAACATATCATAGCCTAGCAAAACATAGCATACCAAACACAACAAAACATAGCATAACAAACATAGAAAAACAAAGCATAACACACACAAGCACACACACACAACCACACACACAACCACGCACACATAACCACAACCACACACACAACCACAACCACACACACAACTATCTATCTATCTATCGCCCTCACTCTATCTGTCTATCGATCTATCGCCCTCACTCTATCTGTCTATCTATCGCCCTCACTCTATCGGCCTCAGTCTATCTATCTAATCGCCCTCACTCTATCTGTCTATCTATCGGCCTCACTCTATCTAATCGCCCTCACTCTATCTATCTATCGCCTTCACTCTATCTTATCGCCCTCACTCTATCACCCTCACGCTATCTATCGCCCTCACTCTATCTATCGCCCTCACTCTATCTATCGCCCTCACTCTATCTATCGCCCTCACTCTATCTATCTATCGCCCTAACTCTATCTATCTATCTATCGCCCTCACTCTATCTATCTAATCGCCCTCACTCTATCTATCGCCCTCACTCTATCTATCGCCCTCACTCTATCTATCTTTCTATCGATCTATCGCCCTCATTCTATCTACTTATTTAGATACTGATCGCCATCACTCTATCTATCTGTCTAGCTATCTATCGCCCTCACTCCTATCTATCTACCTATCTATCTCGCTCACTCAATCTCTCTATCGCCCTCCCTCTATCTATCTATCCCACTCACTCTATCTATCTATCCCACTCACTCTATCTATCGCATCACCACAGCATCACTAAGGGGCACAACAACATCACTATGCGCTACCACAACAACATCACTATGCGCTACCACAGGATCATTGAATGCCACAGCATCACTAGTCGCCACCACAACATCTCTCAGCCCCACCACAGCATCAATCTGTGCAACCATTTACCAACAACTGGGTCAAATATGATCTCTCAATGTTTCAAGCTTTATTACAAATGTCACAACAAGAGGTTAGTATTTCACTTCTGTTCTTGGATTTTCGTCACAATAAAATACACTGAACATATTCTTCAGAAAAGTTATTTACAAAAGTTTAAGCTATTGCCATTATAAATTACAATAACTTTTATTTAAGTATTAATTATTAAAAAAATTCAAAGCCATTGTTATTTGTAATATCAATACATCTAAGTCACGTGAATACAACACATATTGCATTACAAATGCTATAGGTGTCACAAGTTATAACTATTGGCATTGTAAATGACAAAGCTATTATTTTTGCTATTTTCAAAACCAACACATATATAACAAATGTGTCATTTACAATACCAATAGCTCAAACTTTCCTAATGCGAGACCTTATGCATTGCAAATGCTTGTATTTTTGTAGTCACAATATTTTGAACACTGTCTACACCAACAAGGCCCTTACTGAAGAATGAAGTGAAATCTGTGTAAATGATGTTGGTCAATTCACTGATTAAGTGGCATTCAAGTAATTCTTCATCAATTGACTGAGATATAAAAGGTAAAGCATGAGATTTGTTTGGGTATGCCAACAGACTTTACTGATTTGATAGATCAAATAGAGAGTCTTTGCTACATGCCATGCCCAGGAGACAAAAGCTGATATATGAAGAGTGTATTACTCCTTACAGTCACACCTCTTAGTCTGGGCAGTTAGGGAAGTCCCTAACTCCAATACAGGATACAGCTAATTAGTGGTATTAGACCTATCATTGGTAGAGCAGGGATTGACGTGCTCTTCCATACTCCACTCTGCCACTATCCAGTTTCTGCAGAGTTCCTTCTGAAGGTGGAGAGGCTTCTGTTAATGTTAGGGGGTGTTTTATATAGCGCTCAGCTACTCCGAGGAGTGTCCCGGCGCTTCAGACCTAACACGGACCGGGGAGCGGAAAGAGGGGGGGCGGGCGCTGCTGAACAAACAGCCAGGATTTTAAATCCTTCCTAAAAGCCAACAAGTTAGCGTTCCTGCGAAGGGTGACAGGCAGGGTGTTCCACAACTGAGGAGCCAGGCACTTAAAAGACCGGCCGCCAATCCGTACTCTTCTTATGACCGGAACCGACGCCCGCCAGCGACTCTGACCTCAGGGATCTAGAGGGCTGATAGAAAGCCAGCCGCTTTTGAATGTATTTGGTGCCGTAATTATGAAGAGCTTTGAAGGCCAGAGTAAGTGCCTTGAAAACAATACGTTTTCGAATGGGTAGCCAATGAAGAGTCTGCAAGAGGTCAGAAGCTCTGGTTCTCCGATGCAGGCCAAAAATGGCGCGCGCAGCCGAGTTCTGAACTATTTGCAGGCGTTGGAGAAGATATTCTGGCAGTCCAAGGTACAGGCTATTGGCATAATCCAGCCACGACCCAATAAGAGCCTGCACCGTAATTTTCCTGTGTGCCAGCGTGAGCAGAGGGAGAAATTTTCGCAGCATCTTAAGAAGGCCAAAACATTTCCCTGCTAGGCCAAGAATCTGGGACTTCATCGATAGATCATTATCGATCTTTACTCCATCTTGGCCGTCGTGGATGCATCCGACGGTGTAAACATATCCCCAGGCCACCAGGACTGCCAACTAGGATCAGACCCACAGCCAAAAAAGAGCAGCTCCGATTTATCCGAGTTGCACTTGAGGCAGTTTTGCTGGAACCACTTAAACACGGCCTCCAGGCAGCCACTAATATTCTCCCCATCAAAATCGGACCCCTTTCCACAAGTGAAAAGGAGCTGAGTGTCGTCGGCGTGAGACACGATCTGGGCACCAAATGACTCCATCAGTGCCGCCAGAGGGGTCATGAAGATATTAAAAAGAGTCGGGCTCAAAATGGAGCCCTGAGGGACTCCCACCTCAAGTGGCGGCACCACGGCAGAGAAGGGGGTGGCCCAGACCGTTTGACACCGACCAGCTAGGAAAGATTTAAACCATCTGAACACCGTCCCCCGCAGACCGTTCTCACTAAGTCTAGTAAGGAGGCCCACGTGGGGGACGGTATCAAAGGCCGCCGATAGATCGAGCATTACCAGCATTGCCTTACCTCCTGCATCTAATACCTCTTTGATTGCTTCTGTTACTTCCAGCAATGCGGTCTCGGTGCTCAAGTTGGTACGGAAGCCGGATTGAGTGCTGTGCAGGACGTTGTTGTTCGTGCTTCTCCACAACTTAGCAAAGGCTGGTAAAAGGGAAATAGGCCTATAATTAGCATGGACCTCCGGATCTAAATTGGGTTTTTTCAGAAGCGGAATGATCAGGGCCTGCTTCCAAGCTAGAGGAACCACACCAGTGCTGAGAGAAAGATTCAGCACGGGGTTAATAAGGGGATTGATCACTTCCACCATTCTAGCCAAAAATTTGGCTGGACAGGGATCCAGAGGGGACCCAGATTTTAATTTGGTTAGGAGATCCAAAGATGTTGCAACGGAAAGCAGGTGAAATTCTGAAAGAGTGGGCTCCATACCCGTAGAAGAACCAGAAAGGATGCTAATACCGGGGGCTGCCACTACCCCGGACGGCAGGAAGGAGTCCTGAATGGTCTTAATTTTATTGGTGAAGAATTTAGCTAAAGAGGTCACCCAGAGTTCCGAGTGCGCACACACCGGCGTACTCATTTTAGGAGAGGTAAATTCCCTCATAATAGAGAAAATCTCTTTGCTGGTGTTGGAAGCATCCTCGATTCTTCTAGAGAAATATACTTTCTTCTCTAACAGGATGTCCTTGTGGTAGGATTTAATGGAAGCCCTATACGCCAGTTTTGCCGTGATGTCATAATGGCGATGCCAGGATCTTTCCGCGATCTTACATTGCCGGCGATTTAAGGCCAAAGCTTTGGAAAACCAGGGAGCAGAGGATCGACTGGAGGGCTTGCGGGAAGAAGTCACAGGGGCAAGTTTGTCTGGCCGTTCCGTAAACCACGTCTGCAGAGAGTCAAGATCCTTCTCTAAAGTGCCAGACAACGGGCACGGATGGAGTAAACAGGCCTGAGCTAACATCTCTGGAGTGACACGATGGTAGGCACGTGGGGCTTGACAAGGCCGGCTGGGGATATTACCCGCTGGTTTATTAGCGCACAGAATGTGGAAGTGGACTAAAAAGTGGTCTGACCAATGGCTATCCAACAGCGCCGACATCCTAGCACCGTTGAAAAAACGTCAAATCAAACTAGGCAGCAAAAACGCCTCCTGGTTCAACGATGATCTTAAGAAATCAAAGAAACTCTGTCGCCCCCTTTAGAAGGCCTGGAAAAAAGACCCAAACACCAGCACCAGGGACGCCCTCAAAAACGCCACTCGCATACACCACCAACTAATCCGGTCAGCCAAGAAAGCCGCATTCAAAGACCGACTAGATAACAACGCCCACAACAGCAAGGAATTATTCAACATCGTCAAAGAATTTACCAACCCATCAGCCAACTCCAATGACATCACCCCCTCCCAAGCCCTCTGCGACTCCCTAGCTTCCTTCTTCCACAACAAAATCGCAGACATCCACAACAGCTTCGACAACCGACCCGGAGACCAACCCACCCAACCTTCTGCAGGACCTTCACCCCCCTTGAACATCCTTAACGACTGGAACCCAATCTCCACTGAGGACACCATCCGCCTGATGAACTCCATCCACTCAGGATCCCCAACTGACCCATGCCCTCACCACATCTTCAACAAAGCAGACTCCATCATAGCACCACACCTCCGAGACGTCATCAACTGCTCCCTCAACTCCGCCACCTTCCCGGAAAGCTGGAAACACGCAGAACTCAGCGCCCTTCTGAAAAAACCCACAGCTGACCCCACCGAACTCAAAAACTACCGCCCCATCTCGCTTCTTCCATTCCCGGCTAAAGTCATCGAGAAAGCTGTCAACAACCAGCTCGCCACCTTCCTCGAAACCAACAAATCCCTCGACTCCTCACAGTCCGGCTTCCGAGCCAAACACAGCACTGAAATGGCACTTATCGCAGCAACAGACGACATTCGAACTCTACTGGACAATGGAGACACAGTCGCCCTCATCCTCCTTGACCTCTCCGCAGCCTTCGACACAGTCTGTCATAGCACCCTTCTACAGCGCCTCAGAAACGTCGGAATCCAAGGAAAAGCACTGGAATGGATCACCTCGTTCCTCACCGGAAGAACCCAGAGAGTCCGTCTCCCACCATTCAAGTCAGAGGCCTCTGAAGTCATCTGCGGAGTGCCACAAGGATCGTCACTCAGCCCCACCCTCTTCAACGTATACATGAGCCCCCTTGCGGCCATCGCTCGCCAACACAATCTCAACATCATCTCCTACGCTGACGACACTCAACTGATCCTCTCACTCACCAAAGACCCTAACACCGCCAAAACCAACTTACACGAAGGAATGAAAGAAGTAGCCGAATGGATGAAGCACAGCCGTCTGAAACTGAACTCAGACAAAACAGAAGTCCTCATCTTAGGCACCTCCCCCTCCGCCTGGGATGACTCTTGGTGGCCAGAGGCTCTCGGAAAAGCACCCATCCCGACGGACCACGCACGGAACCTGGGCGTCATCCTGGACTCCTCACTCTCGATGACCAGACAAGTCAACGCCGTTTCATCATCTTGCTTCAACATTCTTCGCATGCTCAAAAAAACTTTTCGCTAGATCCCCACCGAAACTAGAAAAACGGTCACCCACGCACTAGTCACGAGCCGCCTGGACTACGGAAACACCCTATACGCCGGTACCACCGCAAAACTCCAGAAAAAACTCCAACGCATCCAGAACGCTTCAGCCAGGCTCATACTAGACATCCCGCGTAAAGAACACATCTCTGGTCACCTGAAAAACCTCCACTGGCTCCCCGTCAATAAGAGGATTACATTCCGCCTCCTAACCCACGCTCACAAAGCACTTTACGAACTTGGACCCGAATGCCTCAACACACGACTATCCTTCTACACCCCCTCCCGCCAGCTACGATCCTCCAACCAAGCCCTTGCCACTGTACCTCGCATCAACAAAACCACCATGGGAGGTAGATCCTTCTCCTACCTGGCAGCTAAAACCTGGAACTCACTTCCCACTCACCTTCGCCTTACTCAGAACCACCTAGCATTTAGAAAGCAACTTAAAACTTGGATATTCGACAAATAATTCCCCACCCTTCCTCAAGCGCCTTGAGACCCTATGGGTATGTAGCGCGCTATATAAATTAATTGACTTGACTTGACTTGACCATAGCACTGGTGAAGGGGCGAAGATATCAATGTGAGTGGTGGAGAACACTTGATCAAGCGTGTGGCCCTTGTTATGGGTGGGCACGGACAGGTAGGGAGAGAGTCCTAGGGGGGAGGTGATATCGCAGATCTTAATGGTATCAGCATCAGTCCCAATATCCATGTGGGTGTCAAAATCCCCCAGTATCATACAGTGCTCCGCTTTTAGGCAAAGAGTTGACGCCACCGCATACAGTCCTTCGTGAAAGGGGCCTGTGGGTCTCGGTGGCCTATAAATCAGTAGTCCTGTACAAGATTGGTACGATGACACAGATATGGAGAAGCCCAGGGATTCACAGCCTAAAGTTTCATCAGTTGGAATGATGGAGCACGTGACGCACCTGTTCACCACCATCGCAACACCCCCACCCCTGCCCTTGACCTTATCCTGCCTAAAAATGACATAATTAGGGGGAATTGCAGCAGCTATGTCTGGGTTAGAAAATTCACCCAGCCACGTTTCAGTAAGGAATAGACAGATCGGCTCCTCAACGACCAGGAGTTCATAAATGTCTAGAGCATGTTTGCTCAGAGATCTCGTATTCAAAAGCAGACATGAGCGCCTGATGGGGGGAGCAATAGTGGCAGAGGCAGAGACGTTGCCCGGTAGCCAACCGCAACCGGGACAGCACCTCTTGCCTTTATGCCGCCCAGGAAAAACCGTGCAGCAGTTGCTCACCTTTTTCCTGAGAGAGGAGAGCTCGGCGGCCGTATAAAATAACATAGTGCCAGCACACTTGGAGCGAGTATCCAGGCCCTGCCCGGCCGCACCCGTCCGCCTCCGGGACGCTGACGGGCGCCGACGGGCTTTCCTTTGGCGCTCCTTAGGCGCGTCCGCTGCGCGGTGTAAGGGCCTCTAAATTTATGACGTCTGAGCCGAGAGCCGGCCGAGAGAACCGCAACACTAGTCCGCCAACCAGCGTGCCTGGCTCCCCCCAAGATGTCCGCTCCCAACACACTCTTCCTACCAGTCCCAGAGACCCATGCGGCACCTAATCGGCCGTAGGGATGGGGATCCTCGGTGTAAACTCCTGCGCAGCGTCACCAGGGCAGTGAGGCAGAAAAAGAAAACTGCGCAGGGCAGGGATAGGTAAAGACTGAAAGCAAGATGTTACCAGGCTTCCGCCTCAGGTAAAGAAAAAAGATGCAAAGTTAAGTAAAATACACAGTAAAATACAACAGTGCAGATTTTAAAAATAAAGCGCTAGTAATCAGCGCGGAACAACAGTTAAAAATAAAGCAATTTCCAAAATGAGGCTAGTAGTCAGCAGTTAGCACCCACTCGTCCGCACCCAGCATCCGCCGTAGGCAAAACGGGGGTGGGGGGGTCAAAAGTCTTCTATCATTGGAAGCATTAGATCTTGTTGTCTGAGCTAAATTGGTTCTGCTTTGAGGGCTCACTGTCCATTAGTCTATGCCTGAACATCATCTAGCCAATTGCTACTTTCCAGCACAGAGGCTAAATATTGGAACTCTAGCACAGAACGCTTTTGCCTCCATTTGGGAGATTGGCTGCATAAAACAGGTAAACATGTTTTTTCTATCCTGAGTCCGATAGCACCATTAGATTTTTCTCTGGTTAATAAAAGTGCATTATTGGTACAAGGTACTCTCCTTTTGCCTGAGGTTAGTACCTCACTTCTCTAATATGGGAATGGTTGCTATTTATGATATCAGTAATTAAGGGTGATCCATATATCCCTACTTTAAAGACTTGCTGATCCAGGAAGACCACTTGAGAATGATGTTGACTCCACTCTACTGTACTCTGAGTTTGTTAATAAAACAAGCAGACTAATTTTAAAATAATTTTCAGAGCTTCCAAATGTCTTTGGTAAACATATCAACAGAAAAGGTATGTTTCCCTGATTCTATGGGAGCCTTACAATAGACTATGACTCACTTTTGATCACCAGCCTCGTCTGCTTGATGGTTTCACAAGGCTGAATGCCTCATTGCTTGCTGCCTGTGTGTATGTGGTTCCCTCAGCCCAGCTGTAATATGAGAGAGATTAACCCACCCCTTGCCAAGCACTGGAGTCAGTAGTGGATTATAAACCTATGCTGGTTCTAGTGGGACATTCATTGCTGGTCTACTGTAACCTTGCCTCATGTCCTGTGCCATATTCCAGATTGTTATCAGTGGAATCTCTAATGACTGGATTGTGACTCAGGAGGACTGAGAATGACTGACCATGAACTCCAACTCAACATTCTAATGAAGAAAGATGTTGGAGGTGAAGGATGATATTCCTACTCTTTAAGGATATCCTTCACACGGCTATGGCAAATGTCCGATATTGACCAACAACCCAACTGCTATGTTCTATGTAGAGAGGGTAAGAGTCATGCCCTTCCACATTGTGCGCTGGTGGAAGGCCTCTCGTTCTACATTAAGTACAGATAGTGCAGTGTTAGCAGACCATCTCTGTGTCTGCCTGCACTAAGCACAGGTTGTGATTAGAGCACTAATTACGGTTTTCTTTGTGTGTAGCGAAAGTTTTATACAGAGCCTCACAACACTGAGGTTCAACATGGACAGGCACAGTACAACTTAGCCGAACACAAAGTATAAGTAAAGGACGGGTAGCAGAAGGAACATCACACCATTCTCTTACACAGGCAGGTACAACACAGGTAGCTCACACACTAAACTGTGAGTGAGAGGTGTTAATGTGCTTTTTCAATAAGCAAACATAAACATACAGAAGGTACAAAACTCCTGAAAGAAACAGCCAAACCTCCTATTGAATTCCCATACAATAATGTATTCATATAGGATGAAGAATACTCACTTACCTACTATGGTATGTTTCATCAGTGGGTTACATATCTTGCATTGGGAAGCAGTCAAGACTACAACTTTTTACTGTTTGTACAGTTTCCCAGTCATGGGTTCTCTAGTGTCCGGGAGTTCATGTTTCTTAAGTCAATATTTATGTGTTCCCTTTGTTAAATTGTCAGACATATATTAAAATGTTATGTGGGTGATCCAAAAATATTTTTTAACTGGTGTCTCCCTACCACCAATTTTTTACAATGTAGAGGGCATAGCAAGAGACCCTCCTTATCTTTCCCATCAACATGTTTCAGTGCTTGAGTATTGCCCATTTGGGCTCAGACATCTTCCCTAGGAATACAGGTATCTCACAACAAATATTGTGAAATGATCCCTGCTTCATAAGGCATGTTCACCAGCTTCAGAAGGTGGGCGGGGGCAATTTCCCCAGGTCCCGCTCCTTGGAAAGGTCTTGCAACATAATATTTGTGATGCTGTTGGTACATGCAGCATGTTTCACAGGGCATGTCACTGTAATTGTAGCCTGTTCTATGAAATAGGCCATGCACATGGCACACTCGCAGCTTACTAGGTACAGACAGCGGTAGAGCATATGGGTACTATGCGTTCAATACTAAAGCATCTCCTACTTCGCTAACCATCTTGCTAATGTGACTGTGGAAACTGGTCTATAAGGTTTCACATAGGACAAAAGCAGTTGATCGACCCCCTGCGCTCTGTACTCTAAGACTTTGATCTCACATTCTTTCATACACCTTACCACACAAAGCTTCTCACAACTGTAAAAAATTGGGTAGAAAACTGAATCCAACATTGTCTTATTTCTCTTCCAAATGTTGAAATGTACTCCTTCTGCTGAATATATTCTTAGATAGTTCTAGTACCTTGATGTCAGAGACTCCCCTAAAGGAGATTAAGTATAACAAAGTAGCCAATTTCATTGAAATCTGTTTAACCTCATCACTGCGGCGCAAATTCCGCTGCAGTGCTGAACATTCCAATCGCGGGCGTGGTCATGACGGCTCCCGGTCGTCATCAGCACACGCCCACCGTGATTCATGACGGGCGGGAGCCGTCATGAGCATCGAAGAGGTTAAGGGATAGGTAAGCAGGCATGAAAGCTGACAAGAACAGATTTTAGGTTAGCCTAGACCACCTGTCCTGCTGCAAATGTCACTGAGTGCCACTTTTTTAAAATAACATTTACATATCAAAAAGTATATTTTGGATAGTTTCACTTTAGCATTTCAGATTATATCACTGCACTGAGTGGCCTTTATAAAGGGTGCTCTCAAATGCGGTGATCATGGAAAAGGTGGCACAGTGAAGAAAAGACCCTAGGGTCACACTGTTTGATCAAACCTGGATGTTTGTTTTGAAGCCAAGTTTCTTGATAACAGACTATGCAATTCTGATCCTGGATGGAACACATTCTTTACCTCCTCTGCTCTAATGACAGTTTTATGAGTAACTCAAGAGGCAAGTTGGTTGTCTCCAGGGCTCGAGTCGGGGTACCACGCGGGTGGACAGCGTCCCCCCACTTATTTTACCGGGGGGACACCATCCCCCCTGCCAAACAGCTGGACTTCACTCTTTGGCCTCTCTGGGCCAAGGAGCTTGGCACCTTTTGTGATGTCACTTCCTGTCGTGACGTCACTTCCGGTGACAGCGCCCCCCCACTTCTTTTTTTACGACTTGCGCCCTGGTTGTCTCGTGCCTCCTGTGAAAGGCCTTCATTATTGTAATAGATGAAGCAACATTATAGGCTATTAAACTAGATGGAAGAATGTTAGTTCAGTGCATATATGAAACTGAATTATTTGAAGGGATGTGAAGAAACGTATGTGCGCATAGTCACACAGTTTGTTGAGCTGAGCTTTAAACCAGGGTCTCTGGGTCAGGGCCCCACAACTAGTTTTGCCCTGGGTACAATTAAAGCTTCTGACTGGCCAGGGCATGTTATGCAAGGGCATTCAAAATACTCTTTATTTCTTTTATAGGGTGGAGCAACAGAAGAGCAAACACCCCTCTTCATAGACAGATGCCCCTTGGACAGAAACAATGTGAGCTCCCCTCCTTCTTAGGATAGGTACAGCTAGGGAAGAATCAACACAAGCTTTTCCCATCACTGGACATGTACAAATCGGGTAGCAGCAGTGCAAGAGTTGCTGTTCATCAGAATAAGGACAGCATGGAAGTGACAAAGAAAGCTTGCCTCTCTCACAGAAGGCGTAAGTGCCGTCTTCCATTTCCCGCAGAACACACCCAGCGGGGCAGAGTTGTGCAAACTTTAATCGCTCACAGGGTATGCACACTTAAGATGTGATTGACATGTAGCTTAGTGTGACCAGGCGTCCCGAATTTTCCAGGACAGTCCCCGTTTTCCACCAGCTGTCCGGGCAGGTTTCGAGAAATTTAGCTCATGTCCCAGTGTTTGGAGGGGGTCGACTATAAACGGGGGAGGTGTTTTTTTAATGTTTTACAAAGCGATAGTTAGCAGTTGTTCGAAGAAAGCAATTTAATTCACAGGCAAGCTACTGGGTTTAAAAATTGCATCTTATGTATGTTCTTACTTCCTGTTCTGTAATTCTCTGCTGAGGAGCGCTGTCATTCTGTGCGCTGGCTTGACGTAAAAGTATAGTCTTTCTTCTATTTTTGTGAAATGTCCCGTTTTTTTGCTTTAAAATTTTGGTCACCCTAATGTAGCTTAAAGACCGATCTCAGGAGCTGGTGCTCAACTCATTGAGAGGAATGTATAAGAGGATGAGTGAGTAAAAATAAAAGTTCTGACACCACTCTCACATAGGTGAAATTCCAGGTCAGCACACTGTGTTGAGTCTTTGGTTTTCATGTATTGAGAAATGTTAGTAACCGAGTAGGTAATTGTGTAATTGTGATTTGGAGCAGCCTCACTTCAGCCTATGTGACTATGCTCTTGACAGACAAACAGGTGCCAACCTCTTCAAAAATGTTTTGAATGCATACCCATCAGGCTCTGGGTAGCCACAGTCTCGGTGTGGCACCTGTTTAGAATGTTATGGGCCGCACTGGCAAAATGATATGCCTCTACGTCAGCCAACACTAAGCACAAGAAATACATTGTGTAGTGTTCTCCGTTTGCTTCTGTGTGTGGTTTTACTAAGCACATGACTCAAGTGGTGCAATACTTGCATTTTGCTTGTGTGTTTGCACTAAACTACATGGCACACATCCAGGGCCGGCGCTAGGCATGGGCAGTGTGGGCAGCCGCCCAGGGCCTCGCGCTCGGCAAAACACAGGGGGCCTCGTGCCCCCGTGAAAGGTCACACATTCACAGCTCACTACAGGGCCCCCTGCCTCACCTGATCACATTACAGGTGGGGGGAGGTGCAAACAGAATGGGGGGGTGCGGCACAACAGCTAGGCCAGCAATTATGTTGGCTCAAAATTCAGGGGCGGGCAGCGCCTCGGTTAAGTACCGGCCATTCTAGGCTCTGTTTCTGCATTTTGTTTCCAGGCAACAGAGGCCCCTTTGTTTCTTTCGAGCACCAGCCGGACATAGGTAAGAGGAGGTGGGTGAGGGGAGGAGGGAGCAGCCAGATCAACTGGCTTTTGTTATACTTTGAATATTGGTAGGGCAGTGTGTGTCTCTTATCTTAATTGAGCAGAATGTTTGAGACCAGAGGGTGGGGCATCTTGTCGTGTTAAGCAAAGGTGGACAGGGGCTGGGCTACCTTGGCAGGGAAGCAGCAGACAGCTGAGACAGAATATAGGCTCTGGAACCAAAATAAAAGAGACCCCATTAGCTTATCAGATAGCTGAAAGTGTGACTCGTTGCACATCGGAGCAGTTTTGAAGTTGTAAATCCAAGTTGTGATGGAGTTTTGCACTGTATGGGAGACTGCACGCATTTGTGCTTGTTGCAGGCAATGTTTGAGGTACTGGGGGAATTAACAGTAAAATTCCTCCAGACCTTAAAACTGACCCCAAACACCAAAATAACTGGTCCGCTTACTGACCTGTTACACTAGCCCTTCTGGCACTGCTAGATTGCCCTGGTGGCCAGTCCGACTCTGGCAGCAGCTGTCGCATGTGCCGGCGATATTCGGGATTCTTCAGGGAAGCACAGAGCCTAGGTGCCTCGGTAAAGTAGAGATAGCGACAGGCAGACCCCCTGTCCCCGTCAAAGTAGCTGCTCATGCACACAGACTGGGGTCAGGGGCAGAAGGTAATACAAACCTATAGGGCCCCTGCAGAGTGTGTTAAGGGGCCCAAGTCTCGCATATCTCATATTTATTCATTAGGCTTGGGCAGGGAGGGGGGTCCTGAAGGGGCGGGGCCCGCGTTAGGTCCCCTTATCAGAGGCATGGGGGCACACCTGTACAGTTCAAACGTTTCACCCACAATAGAATGGATTCCGACCGGGAAAGAAACGGGGGTATTTACATGGCGCCCTCCAGCGCTGTATCCTGAATGGATAAAATGATTTCATTTATTTTGTGATCAGCTTTTTGGAGGGCTTGACGGGCTAATTCATATATTACTCTAATGCGAGTGACTTGTTACAAATAAACCTCTGGGTTCGGAGAATTTTTGTTCGAGTTTATGAACGCCATTTGTCCGTCATTTTAGCCAGGCACCGGTCGCCCCACCCTAACGGCGGCTCAGCTTGCCCCCACCTCCCTTCTTGACTCCGATGCTGCAACAAAGCTCAGATACGCCGCAGAACTGGAGAGGCACAGCGGGATGGCAACCCTGACACCTCTAGCCCTTGATGAGCTGTTAAGAGGTGCTTCGAAGGTGACTGAGAGGGAGGGGCTGCAGGTTCAGGAGCAGCGACATCTATTCACATGCAAACAGCCCTGAATGGCCACGTCTTTGCAATTTAGAGGGGGCCTCGCACATTCCCCTCAGCCCAGGGCCCCAAACAACCTAGATTCTGCCAGATTACACCGAAGCAGCAAGTGGTTCTCTTCACAGAGCTTAATTACTGTCACTAAATTGTAAGCAAACCTCTGTTCTTCAAACATGCAGTTTATAATGTAATAAAATAAAGAAAAGGCACAATCGATCCCACACTGATTAACAAAGTATGGAGGAGAATCAGTTCAATCAGTTCTCTTAGAGTGTCTCCTGTAAGTACTGTACATCACAGTGGGGGATGGCATTTTGGACAGAGAGCCTGTCTTCTCCTTGTCTTGTGCAGGAGGGGGCGAGGAGCCCAAGATCATACTAGAATACTGCATGCCCACCCCTGTGCCCACCCTGGTGGATCCTGTTCCCCCTTCCTGTGATGGCTCCTGTCCCCCCCTGTGATGGCTCCTGTCCCCCCCTCCCCCACCCCCGCCGCCTGTGATGGCTCCTGTCCCCCTGTGGTGGATCATGTCTCTGCCATGAGTGGATTCTGTCCCAGTACTGGAACGGCTCCTGCAACAAGGGTGGAGTTCTTGATGGGCCTCTTCTCAAAAGGGCTCAGCTCAAAATTAATATGGAAAGGTGGGCGAGTGAGTAAGTGAAGGGATGGCTGGATGGCTGGAGGAATTAGTGAAAGGGTAAATGGATGAATGAAAGAGTGAATAAATGGATAATGAGAGAGGATGGATGGATTGATGAGTGAGGGGAAGGATGGATGAGAGAAAATATAAATAGCTGGATGTATGGGTGGAAGGGTAGCTGGATGATGGATGAGGGGAAAGATGGATGAGGGGAAGGATGGATGGATGAGGGAAAGGATGGATGGATGGATGGATGGAGGGAAGGAAGGATGGGTGGATGAGGGGAAGGATGGATGATGCATGAAAGGTAGGATGGATTAGGGGAAGGATGGATGGATGAGGGGATGGATGGAGGTGAAAGATGGATGGATGGATGGGTGGGTGAAAGGATGGATGGATGATGAGGGGAAGGATGGATGAATGAGGGGGAGGATGGATGGATGGAGGGGTGGGTGAAAGGATGGATGGATGATGAGGGGAAGGATGGATGATGAGGGGAAGGATGGATGGATGGATGGATAGATGGATGATGAGGGGAAGGATGGATGGATAGATGGAGGGGTTGGTGAAAGGATGGATGGATGATGAGGGGAAGGATGGATGATGGATGAAAGGAAGGATGGATGAGGGGAAGGATGGATGGATGAGGGGGAGGATGGATGGAGAGAGGGAGGATGGATGGATGGATGGATGATAAGGGGTAGGATGGATGGATGGATGGATGGATGATGAAGGGGTGGGTGAAAGGATGGATGATGAGGGGAAGGATATATGGATGGATGATGAGGGGGTGGAAGGATGGATGGATGGATGATGAGGGAAAGGATGGATGATGAGTGGGTGGGTGGAAGGATGGATGGATGATGAGTGGGTGGGTGAAAGGATGGATGGATGGATGAGTGGATTGGTGAATGGTGGGTAGGTGAAAGAATGGATGAGTGGGTGGGTGAGTGTGTGAAAGGATGGATGAGTGGATGGGTGGGTGGATGGTGGGTGGGTGGGTGGGTGGATAGTTGGGTGGATGATGGGTGGGTGGGTGGATGAGTGAAATGATGGATGAATTGATGGATTGATAAGTGGAAGGGTGAATGCATGGACGTATGAGTGAAAGGGTGGATGTAAGGATGGATGAGTCAGTGAAAGGGAGGGTAGATGGACAAAAGGATGAATAGATGTGTGAAGGAGTGAAATGATAGATGGATGAGTGATAGGGTCAATGGATGATTTCATGAGTGGATGAGTAGATGGAGGGATGGGTGGGTGGATGGATGATGTAAGGAAGGTTGGCTAAGTGAAAAGGTTGATGGAGAGAGAAAGGGAGGATGGATGACTAAAAGAGTGGATGGGTGGAAGGATTAGTAAGTAAAAAGATGGCTGGATTGGTGAAAGGGTAAATGGCTGGATGGATGAGTGAATGGATGGATGGGATGAAGAGTGGATTGATAAGTGTGTTCATTCTCTCAACGTTGTTTGATTGCAATATTTCATTGTATCTACTTTTTATAATAAATTGATATTTGCTCACCTATTTTCAACCCCCTCTACTTTTTGTCAATGTTACTGATATTCACATTAGTTAGCTTCCGTGATGCCAAATAAGATCAATAGTACTGCGATGTCGATTTCTGTGATGTCACTTCATGTGACGCAATATGCAATTAGGGGGGCCTCGCATCTTCCCTTTCGCCCGGGGCCTCAGAAGGCCTAGGACCGGCCCTGCACACATCGGGCTCATAAAACCACAGAGGAGGGGCGACATTTTGCTCTTGTCAATTCTTATTCCACGTGCATTTGACGTCACCTTGTTTTGCTTCCGGTCCTTCCTAGTCTCCAGGCTGGGCCCTAGGGAAATAAACGCGCGTTACTCTAACGGGCTCCGTGCACTACAGGAGAGATGAAAGGGCCAGGGAAATATGTATATTCTATCAAAACAGTTTTCCTTTTCGCCTTCTGTTTTATTTATGAGCTGCTCGTGTCCCTTGTTTGCTTTTTAACCTGAAGGTTCAAGGCGCACGGCGCAAGATATCTCAATCCTCAGATGTGTGTGGGTAACTGTCGAATGAAGGTGATACATCAAAGGAGGTAAGAGCTGAAGAAACTTTAGTCCAAATGTAAAAGAGCCAACACGTCCTGTCCCTGGGGCATCCACCTGCGAACTCTGTTAACTTCCAGTTAGAATACACAACAAGCACGGCCAGAACATGTAACGCCACACAAACAACAACATGAAGATAACAAGTAAGTAAGTACATGTATAAAAAAACAGAGGTAGGACTAACATTAACTCACTACATCATTTTCCTTTTTTTAAAGCGGAGTGTGAGTCCAAAGAAAAAATAGAAGGACACTTGGTGCAAGAGAAAAGTGTGCACTATTATAAATAACATTCTTCGCTGACATAGACACATTGCGAGAGAGGCAGTTATAATGCTCCAGTGGGGTAAATTTGACTGCTCAGTTGATCATTCAATATGTCAACTGAGTTTGGTACTTGCAACACAGAAGGTGTATTGTTTCGTGCATTGAGATAGTCATTCTCTTCCAATGTGGAAGAGAGTGAGTCAGACACAATTGAATCATACTGAATTGACAAAAATTGAATCTGAAGC
Source organism: Lissotriton helveticus (assembly GCF_964261635.1). Lineage (NCBI taxonomy): Eukaryota > Metazoa > Chordata > Amphibia > Caudata > Salamandridae > Lissotriton > Lissotriton helveticus. The sequence continues at coordinate 412,898,432 of NC_136061.1, read as the reverse complement.
ATTGACTCAGGTTGACTGGCAATTTCCACCAACCAAGAATAATTTTGACAAGATTCTTCATTCAAACTACCCACGTGTTGGTTGATTTTGCTCGCCTGCTCTGGGGATAGTTTAACTAAGCATCTTGTATTGCACCATACATTTTTATTGGTCAAAACACAACTTTTGGATACTCTAATTATCTGTACAGGTCAGAGTAAAAAATGTGGCTCCCCATTTCTGATTTTGTTTTTTAAAACCCACTCTCTAATTTGGAACTCTGTCTCTAACACCATGTTTGTTATTGAAATACGATTTATGAATTCCAGGTTGTTTCAAAACTCTCTGTGCAATAGCTTTGTACTCCCCACAAACACACGTGACATCCTTGGAAACTAGACTCTTAACCTAGACAGGGCTCCAGGGTATCTCTAAGACATCGAAAAGGTTAAACACCCATTGTATTATGTGGAGTGGTTAAATATGTCTAGAGTCTTGGTCTTAAAAATGCATCCACTGGTGCTCCAACAGCTATGGCAGATTGAATGCCTTCTTATTTTAACTTGTTCATCTCCTCATCCTTTTGATTTTGTATATCTATTTGAGGTTGGAGAGTACAGTGCCACCCTCCAAAGTGTGTTCCATTATCGGTCACAATTTCTTTACTGGGACCTTCTATTTCGAATAGCCTGTAGGAAGGCGGATACCTGACTATGGTTACCCCAGATTTTTTGCCTTGTGTTTAGCTGGTTTTTGACTTATTTGGCCTGGGATCCTACTAATCAGGGCCCCAGGCTATCTGCTCTCACTATAAAATGGACTCCATGTACTCTAGGTACATCTCCAATTGGATAATGGGTAACCTTATGAGCCCCTGTATAGTGTACCATAGGTACCCAGGGCATAGGTGCATCCAAGGCCTACCAGGGGCTGCAGCATGAATTATGCCACTCCTGGCTGGCCACCCAAATTCACACAACTGGGTGATCACTCAGCTGGGGCAAGGTCGTGTAATCACCCCTTGCTTAGGTATTGTATTCCTATACCTACCATTATATAAGGACACATATATACCTATAAGTCACTCCTATGGCAGACCTTAACAATCCTGAAGGCAGAGTGCTTGGTTCTATGTGAGATGAGGCTCTAGCATGAGCTGAGCCTGTCTGCAGCTTTCAGAACCATTTCCTTATAGCTGTTCTATGATATAGCCATACCATATACTCTTAAGTGCATTATAATCCTCGCGGTTGAATGCTAACTTTGGTTTGGCTTTATCAAAACATGTCGTGTAAGGTGTCATACGCTTTGGAATACTACCCCCTCGCCAGTTCTGGCGACGGGGGTATCATTCCACCCTTCTAGAGAGAGAAGACACGTTGTTCCTACTAATCCCGGTTAAAGTTAACCAGAGCTTCAGCATCACAAAATGGATGCTGCTGCCACAGACACAAGTCTGACCTCCTGCTGCTGGGAGTCCTTCCAGCGAGGGAGGCTTGGACAATAGGTTTCCTGTCTTGGGAGGTGCTAGCACCACCCCAGACAGGCCATAGTGTATTGGGGCAGGAAAGGCTGAATGAAATGAGACACTGCCTGGGGCACACAAGGTGTCCCATGCATAGTCCGGTTCAAGCCGGTGCTGGGGCACTCCAGCCCCAGCTCTGGCGCAAAACTGGACATAGGGAAAGGGGTGTAACCACCCCCTTCCCTGGTCCCACCCATAGGAGGGACCTAGCAGGTAATCCAGCCCCTCAGATTAGTATATAGGTAGGAGCTGAGTCAAGAGACTTTAGATTTATCCTGAACTGAAACTTGAAATGAAACTCTGGACCTTCGATGTTCTACTTGAAGATAGAAGACTGAAGAATCTCCCTTGTGGTCAAGGAGTGACCACCCTGTACCTACAGGCACCATTCAGCAATCTGCGGTTTACTTTGTCGAAGCTCCCGCCCAGTGCTTGAAATGGAAAAATAGAAGTGCAGGTACTCTGGACCAGAGTACCTGCCTCTTTCTGAGAAGTGCCGGTACTCTTCCATGAAAAGTATTACGTCACTCTTGAGAAGTGCCGGTACTCTCCCTCTCAAAATAAAAAAGTGCCGGTACTCCGTACCGGACAGTACCGGCCCATTTAAAGCACTGCTCCCGCCGGAGCCCGAGCACAGAGTCCAACAAGAGCCAGACTTCCAGACTTCTCTGACCCCGATTCACAGTCCATGCAAAGCTGAGACCCGTGGAGGCGACGAGAGACGTGGGACCGGCCATCTTGAAAAGCCTGCTCCTTGCTACTTGTGCAACTTCTGAGACACCCTCAAAGTTGTGCATTGGGGATTGAGAAGCCCCAGCCCCGAGCATCAACTGCACCAAAGATCAGCCCTCCACCCTACACGAGTTTTGCGTGGGGCCCTTCTGCATTTTCCTGCTCGTCGCGTCTGTCCGGTTACTTGCCCGTTGGCTAGTGGCCTCTGTGACGATGAACCTTTGAATCTACACACCCTGCCTGGTTGCTCCAGGTGGGCCCCTGCTTCCCTGCAAAGGAGAAGCCCCATAGACCTTGCTGGTCTATCCCAAAGCGAATATTCGATTCCTGCATGGGTTGCATTTGCCAAGGCCTGTTGACTCCAATCCGGAAGCCGATGCCGCCAACAGCGAGATCCTTTGTGGGACAGTCCGTATCCAGCTCCTGGTTGATGTCGATGCCTCCTGGTCCACGTGGCTGCAGAGTCAAGCTTCACGACATCACCTGTTTGCTTCGTGACATCGCCTGGTTCCTTCCTGGTTCCTTCCTGGTCACGGGCTAGTGACCCAGACTCTATCCCCTCTGCTTTCAGGTACTCTTCATCCTCGATCTGCCCTTGGATCCACCCGGATACTTCTCTCCTGGTCGCCTGCAGCATCTTTCTTCAAGGCTCCATAGGATTCAGCGACGAAACCCGACACACTTTGACACCTATGCACCCGCTTCCTGTGGGTGAGGTAACGCGAGTATTTCGGTATTCCTGTGGGTATTGACTATCCCAGTGTCTAAGTTTTAAGTAGCTTTCTCCTAGTCATTCCGGAAGTGTCCTAAAAGAACTAGTTTCCATTTCTTTCGTTCTCATTCCAACTCTATGGTAAGTCGCGTGTGTTTTAAGACACTGCACACGCCTCCCATGGGTCTCCTGCTTCCTATCCTTAGATAGTACAGCGTAGCCCCAGCGATTCGCTAGGCCCTAGGTCTATCCTTTGTTCGTGACGTGGTCCTTATACCACTATTTTAGTATATGGTTTTACGTGCCCCTAGGGCTGTATTGTATTTTGTGCAACTTATTGTATGATAATTGAGTACCTTGTTATGTGCTTATGCCTCGGACCTCAAAAGAGTTCAGAGGGCTGTGTTAGTAATAAATACATATATATTTTTACATATAACCTGTGTGGTGTCCTTTCACTTGGTATTAAAGGGGTTACATATGGTAAAACAGCTGGCTTCACATGCCCTCTTGAGTTTAGCCTAAGACTGCTTTGTCCATGCTACCACTAGGATAGCTGGTCTATAAGGTTGACTTTACAACCATCATCATAAGAGTTGTTTGGACTGATACAGGGTGCCCACTAGAATAGTGGACATCACATATCAGGCCAACTTCTCACATAGCCTTCTTAGAAATTTGATTACACAAGACGTAGTGGGAGCTGCTGTGAAGTCAAACTACACCGACTTTGAAAAATAGGGTATTAAGACCAACGATTACCTCTTGTCAGAAGCTTTTACATCAAAGGAACCGGCAAAAACAAATGCTACTTTTGACCAGGCCTCTTCAGGAAACTGTACCATATCCAATGGAGTTTGAATGGTTTTCCAATGCTTATTGTACAAGAGGCATATATTGCTTTTGGTTATCCAGCTACTAACTTGTGCAGCCATGGCAGGCCACCAAAAATATTGTTTTAAGTTCCTTCAGGTTCCACCTATACCAAGATGCCCATCATGCGCTTCTTCAATGAGTGTTTTCCAGATAAAGGCAGGTGGAACACATAAATCATTTTGTAGCTAAACTGCTTTCACAATTTAAAGCTCACGTCCTACCTGTGCAAACAGTATTAGAGTGAAGACCAAAGATCTTTCTTTGTGTCAGACTTTTTTTTAGCATACTCCATTGTAAACAGTAACAATTTATCTTTTTCCACTGTTTCCAACCATTCTTTTAAAGAGATAACACCATTGGAATCCAACACATCCTCGACCAATGCTGCCACACATTCCACATCATCATCATGTGCTATGTCTGTAGGAGAAATGTTTAAGGGCATCCTTGAAAGGCAATCTGCCCATACATTTTTCCACTAGGGATATACTTTTATGGTGAAGTTAAATCATCCTGTAATTGTGACAAGAGCTGTACCAACCTTGCTGAGGCCTTGCCTAAACCAGTGGCACTGAAGTAAGGGTTTGTGATCAGTAAAGATCTCAAAATGTGTTCCCCACAGGAAGGTTTTACATTTATCTACAGCTCAGGAAGAGGCTAAAGCCTCTCTCTCAAAGGTGCTGTAAAGTGTTTCAGCCTGTTTTAAAGACTGAGACGTTAAAACAATGGCCTGTGACTTGTTTATCATTTGTGGTAGAATAGCACATAACCCTGTTTGACTGCCAATTGCGGTTAACATACATTTATGTCCAGCTACAAATGAAGAAAGTGCAGGGGCTGCCATAATTACCTGTTTTAGAGAGAGTCCAGGGACACCCGGGACTGAACCCTGCACAGCTTAATGGCACTAAGGCCTAGAGTCAATAAACAAAACATTTTTTACAAGTAAAGAACTAAAAATGTTTACTTCAGTAGTTATACAAGACTCAAAATATATTGAATTAGTTAAAATAAATTTCACAGAAACAATAAACCAAATAGTTGCACAGAATGAGAAAATTAAACATATATACATTCTTATGAGTTAACATCCTAAAACAACATTTTTCTATAACCCAATGCATTTCGGGTTCAATCTGAACCCTTCTTCAGGGGTATACATATTTCTGAACATTCTGTTATAATTAAATTTGCAGTCTTCGGAGTCAGTCAGGTTGCGAATCTACAAAAATAAGTTACACTTCCTTCAGTTCTAGCAATAATGGAATACAATACAAGACATATTTCAGCTATAACTGAAGGAAGTGTAACTTATTTTTGTAGATTTGCAACCTGACTGACTCCGAAGACTTCAAATTTAATTTATATCAGAATGTTCAGAAATATGTATACCCCTGAAGAAGGGTTCAGATTGAACCCAAAATGCATTGGGTTATAGAAAAATGTTGTTTTGGGATGTTAACTCATGTGAATGTATATATGTTTAATTTTCTCATTCTGTGCAACTATTTGGTTCATTGTTTCTGTGAAATTTATTTGAACTAATTCAATATATTTTGAGTTTTGTATAACCACTGAAGTAAAAAAACGTAGTTCTTTACTTGTAAAAAAAAAAATTTTTTATTGACTCTAGGCCTTAGTGCCATTAAACTGTGCAGGGTTCAGTCCCGGGTTTCCTTGGACTCTCTCTAAAACATTTTAACAGGAGATAGGTACCCTCTCCTATACCACTGCACGCCAACACAGTAAAAAACATTATTCATAAAATACATACGTTTCATTATAAACGGTGTGCAGACCCACCCACATATTACAATTAGCTGTTTGACACTTTCAAAAGCTGCATTTGCTGACTCACTCCCAACAAATTTTACTCCTTTCCTTAATAAATTGAGCATGGGCTGTACATTTAGGGCGTATTCTTGAATATGCCTTGAATAATATTCACTTCACTCTATAAGGGATCGGAAGGTGTCTTTATCTTTTGGTGGTGGCACATCTCTGATTGCCTGGATCAAAGAAAATTTTGGATTGATACCCTGTAAAGAAATAAAATGACCTAATGAATCTAAATATTTAGTAAGAAACTAGTATTTTTATCTTTTGAGTGTATCCCAGTAGTATCCCAACTTGTTTGAAAATACTCAATAACGTTTTCCATTGTCTTGTGCTCAGCCATAGTTTCTGCATAGATTATTACATCATCTTGATACGCTAGCTCGCCATTGACACCTGCCAAAATGTTGACCAATAATTTTTGAAAAAAGTTTGCTGCATATGCCAAACCAAAAGGTAGTCGCAAGAATTTGTGCAGCCGAAAAGGTGTTATGAATGTGGTCAATTCTTACGATTCCTCAGCAGGTGGTATCTGATGATATGCAGACCTTAAATCCAGTAAGGAGAAGTACTTAGCATTACCGATATTAGCTAGCAAATCATGTATTTTTGGTAATGGCTGGCAATCCATGACAATGTTTTTGATGAGTATGCGCAAATCCGTAGAAAGATGAATTTCTCCACACTATTTATGCACAATTAGTATGGGACTGACACATCCTGAGGAATCAGTATTAGCAATGAACCCTTCATCAATTAGTTTGTCCAGAAGTGTTTTCAAATCCTGTTTTACTTTTAAAGGTACCTGTATAAGTGTGTGCACCACTGGCACACCGTTCTTCTTCAACCTTACTTGATGTTCAAAATTATTTTTGTATCACCTATTTTCTTACTGAAAACCTCTGTATTCTTTTAACAATCTCAAGCACATTCTCATTTGTTTCATCCTCAATTGAAGCAATAAATGTAGAATTGATTCAAATAGGGGTATCAGAACCTGTACTAACATCAATCCTAATTTGGCCAAATCCTGCCAACCAAAAATATTTTTGCCTTTGATGGTTACATAGATTTTTGCAATAGTTCTTCTTGCCAAGCTCATCAACTTTTCTAGAAAATGCCCCAACATGTCGATATCCTGAGCTCCGTAAGCTTTGGCCAGTATATCTGGTGAACTGATATAATTTTCTTTTGCCCAGATTTGGTTAAACAGTACATCTAAATTAATGGTTATTGGTGCGCCTGAGTCAGCCATCGTCTTTAACCGCACTTCCACAATTCTTACATCACATTGTGTCCCTTTTACAGGCTTGTGAACAATGGTATCAGAATCAAGTGTGAGAACCACTCTAGAAAAATCATGGGTGCATTCATGAGTGTCAACATATACATTGCTTATTGCTCCTACACAGACTTTGAAAGTTACCTAGTCTATGACACATTGCAACACTTCCCTAAAGCTGCACAAGAAGGGTTGTTACTAAGATGTGACCTAGATCCACATTTGAAACACCCAGTTGTGACTTTCTTTTGAAAACGTTTAATCGGTCTTGCCCTAAGTGACACAGAATTTACAGAATCCAAGTCTTTCACAATAATAAATCGAAGGAATGCCAGGCTCATTTGCTGTACCTCTGCTCGAGATTATAGATCACTCAATACTCTTCACAATATCTATAAGCTCGGAGAGAGTAGGATCATGGCAACTCAAAAGATGCTCTTGGATTTACATGGAATGACATCTATATACAAATTGGTCCCTAATATAAATATCTAAAGATGCCTCAAAATTGCAAGTGGATGCCAAGTTTCGTAATGCTGAGATATACTCTTCAACCGCCTTCTCATGGTTTTGTTTTCTTTTAGAAAAGTCAAATCTTTCCAAACCAAATTCTTGGCTGTTCTGTAAACTTATTGGGCAGTCTGGTAACTTCTTTGACATATTCATCTCATTGTTCAAAATCCTTCTTTGGAATAAACTCTGATAATTTATCAAAAATTTGTAGTCTCTCCTGACCAAGGTGAATAAGGGCCGAATTCCAAGTTTTGTGGTCCATTGAACGGGCAAACTTGCGGTGGCTGGCGGGAACTGCCGCACCAGTGGTCTGACCGCATATTACAAGTATGGCAGTTGAACCACCTTATGCCCGCCGCAAGCACCAGGGATCTGTGATCCCTGGTGGTGGTGGTGCAGCAGTCAGGGGAAGCAATATGCTTGGTGGTACCACTGCAGCAAGCATATTAGGAGTTTCCTCACAGCTAGCCTTTTCATGGAGGGGATCCCACCATGTAGCCCGTGTGCATAGGGATGCATACAGGGGAGCTTGTGGTGTGCCCCCTGTATGCATGCACCCCTGTTCCTGCACGGCATGGACTGCTCAGGCCGAGCCATGCACAAACGTGCATTGGCGGTCCCGCGGTGGGCAGTTTAAGGCTCACTTATGAGCCTTAAAACTGCACAGCCATGGGACAGCTATGCTGCCCATCTGCCCGACCCCAAAATTAATCATAATCTAGTGGGTGGGCGGCAGTGAGCTTGAGCGGTGTGGGAGCGGGGTGGTGGTGTGCCGTCCCACTCTCGCACCGCCAAACTCATAATCAGGCCCTAAATAATTTCCATTAAACCAACAACACATGCATGCAGCTCTTGCTTGCCTATTACAAATACAATGTATATTTATTATCTAATAATTTATGTCTTTATTTAGCAAAAGTAAAATTTCTATCAGTAACGCTATGCACAGCAACAATGATGTACGTAGAACAATGAGTGAGAAATGGTTAACATCATATTGAAAGCAACAGCAGAGTTAACTAAGCCAAATATCATTTACACACAGGGATGGAAAACATTTCTCTGTGGTACCACTTTGTTGTTTTGTGGCACAGCCATCCTTGAGAGTCTGCCGGCAGGTCTCAGCATGGTGCTACTCCACTGCACATTCGTTCTCGCTGAGACTTTGGGCCTTTGCTGCCATGCCTGTACATGGTGTGGTCGTGTAGTAAACCCAGTGTAGCAAAAACTGTACTGAGGTTCCCCACTAACACCACAGAAACAAACACACAACACATGTAAGGGAGTATAGCTCCCATTCTATCCACATTTTGTTTTAAGAAACTTAGTGGGTATGTTTAAAGTGATGCGAATCAACACAAAATGTTTATTTTAAATTTACTTTCTAGTGCAAAACATTTTTTTGTGCTGAAAAGTCACCTGAAAGTAATGTCTACTGCCGCTTTGGTGACATACCATGGGTGTTACCTGGTTATTCCCATGCTGCCAGCCATGGTTTTTGCCGCATAATCCTGTCTACTAAATGGACAGGGTTTCGCATAAATAATAAGCTTGTTTGAAATTAACATTATATAGGACAACATCTTTTCTTTCTCCAATCTTTTCCATCTTTGCATTCGTGCTGAGCTGTACAGCACACATCCAAAGTGGGAACAGTTTAAAAGTTAGTTTAAGAATAGTATTGTACGGGAAGGGCACCCTTCCAGGATAAAACCTATGCTAGTCATGACGCAGATGCCTTTGCAATATGCTGCAAAGGTATTTGTATGGCGCTGGGGTCCTAATTGTGCACCAGGGCTGGGGGGAGGGTAGGAAAGTGCCATATCTATGTAGATATGCTCAGCACTATGGCCAAATGCATGTGCTATCAACTGCATCTTCTGTGGGGAATCTGCAATTAAATTTCAGAGCACGATTTAAAAACTCTTGCTCATAAACTGGTGGTCTCCAGAATAGACTAATGTAACTCTCGCTTGACTGGTCTTCCCAAAACCCATCTCACCACCCTGAAACCGATTCAACACTAGGTAGCATGGTCATCAAGGGGCCAAAAGGAATGAGCACATCACACTTATGCTGATCACTCTCCAATGGTTGCCAACTGAAGCCAGGACTATTTACAAGACTGCCTGGATCACCCATAAAGCTCTACACACATCCACTCTCTGTTACCTGGTAGACGAACTCAAGCTATCCGGCAGCCCCAGATCATCGCAAATTGCCTGTGGAATACTACTAGAACACCTGTGCTTTAAAAAGGAATGGCTGATGGCACATTCCTTCTCGAGTAGCCCAGCCAGAATCTGGACCTCATTGCCTTTTAATCTATGCACAATCACCTCCCTGATGACTTTAAAAAAAAAAATGAAAACTGTTCTCCTCTAACGATATTTTAGCTTCGACACTGCAAATAACTCTTGGACCAGACATCTACATTACCTCAACCGTTTAACTGCTGTATATACCATCTATACATTCCGTTTTGTGTTATGATCTACCATGTCCTATTCTCTGCTGTTTTTTTAGTTATTTACAGCAGTATTTGTTCATCTTAAACCATCTATAACTTCCATGCAACAAAATGTTCCTTTTGTAAAGCACTCTAGCACCTTTGGTTAATGCCTGTGCTATATACATATGCATAAATAAATAAATATCTTGCTGCTACATTTTGTTATTATGGTTTTAACCAACTTCCTGTTTTCTGTGATCCAGGTCCACTCTTTGTAGATGTTCTTGACTATAATAGCACCAGTCAAATATAGTGGAAGGTTATTTCCTAACTTGCATGACCCATTGCCTTCTGGCCAACTTGTCCGCATATTAAAAATGGCCCACTCATCGCATTTATTGTGTCCTACCTTTGCTTGAATTCACTTCAGTTTGTTGCTCACTCTGGGTGCCTTTAGTTAGGTGCCTCACTTGCCTCAGGTTTCTTTGCCTTCAATCCAGTGTACCATCATAGTTTTTGGAAGACATAACACCTACTGAGAGACAGACCTGCCGACCTACAAAAGTTTTTCACCTTGCAAGAGAAGAGTTTGAGGGGGTTGGTGGGAGGTTTGTGAGAGGGGCTAGCATGTTTAGCTCATTACTGCCTAAACAGCCATGTTAGAGGGGGGCTATAGAGGAAGCAGGACTAAGGGGTCTATCAAAATACAAGAAACATCAGCGTCTGACTCTTTCTTGGCGCACTTGTAAGAGGTGTAATGGGTTTTAGACCCAATGAGCCTGCAACACACAAGCTAGAATCCTGCTCTATGTAGGAGTATCTAGCTCACCCTATGCGCACAATGTTGGCTTCTCACCGAGTGATCGTGTGCAGAGAGACAATGTTGTGTGACATTCAGCGGCACTATGTATGTTGGCAGGTCTGCAATGGGTGTTCCTGACTATCAGGTTTTACCTCCAGAAGTTCTTGATTGCAGTTCAGTCCCTGTTTTATCATCCGGAAGTTCCTGTGACCAAGGAATACATGAAGTCCTATCTTCAACGAGAGAAGACATAGGCATTGACTCCTCAAATACCAAATCCTGATAGTCATTTGCGAAAACAAACACATGTCTGGCAGTGATTATATTGCTTTTTCTAATTGAACAAACAGGTCTACAATATACATATGTTTGTATACCTTCTACCTTTTTTTAAAAAACAAATGTTATTGGCATTTCTATAACAATTCCACACAGTACAGTAATATCAATCAGTGACCTCACAAACAGTAAGATCAATATCAGTAATATACATATAAGACGTGCATCCTTCCTCCCCATTACCCTTTTCTTAACATTGGTGAACAATTTGGATATCTTGCTATAAATATCTCCTCCCTCACTCCAGAACTCCCCCCACCCTTCCCCTCAACACTGGCCAGCTGAAGTAAAAACTGCCTAGGTAAAGGCAAAAGCATACATGAGAGCGCATATCTAGCTCTGTCCAAACCTCTGTACTGTCAGCGTGTATTATGGGACCCTCAGCTGAGGCCAATAATCTTTACGGAGGTGGTGGACCACCAACACTGCGCTTATACCAGTATTCCATAACACCGGGTAGCATTCCTGCCCAACTCTGACATCCCTGGGAACATGGTGGGGCCGGGGTCTTCCTCCTCGCTTGGGTCGGAGTCCCCATCTGAAGTTGAATCTCCCTTTTGAGGCTCTTCCAGGACACCCTCCCAGGCTCTAGGTACTTCCATGGAACTTTGTCCCTTCTTGGCCTCCATAAGGAGAGCAATGCTCTTGTACCCTTCCCCCCCATCAGATTTTTCAAATGAATTCCTTGCACCAATCATCAACAATAGGGCCCGATTCTGCCTCCTACTTACGGGTAATCTGTTGTTTTGCAAATCTTCCTATCACTGAATATCTGTATTGTAAAGCTCACTGTTACCCTACTAAACTAATGACTGAATGTTTTGCTCTTGGGGCTTCTCAAAGATTGCTAAACAGACTTCAACGAGTCCAGAATGAGGCAGCCAGTCTTGTGCTGAATATTCCCAGAAGCCAATCAATTCGGAATGGCCTAAAAACCCTCCATTGTCTCCTCCTCAAGTGCACAAGAGAATTCAAAGCATTGATATTAACTGTTCCAGGCCACCCAAGTGAAAGGCCGAGTACATCTGCAACAAACTCAAAAGATTTCTTCCTCACAGAGCCTTATGTTCATACAATCAAAACCTGCTCTGCATTCCCGAGATTGAAAAGTCCAGAGCAGATGGACACTCTTTCTCTTTCTTGGCCCGAAACTCTGAAACCTCTTACCGGACCACGTTAGAGGGGCTACCTCAGAGAATTTATTTAAGAGCCTCCTAAAGACTGGTCTCTTCAGAGAGGCCTAATCATGGTCGGTCCGTCTTTTGTCTGTTCTTTCACGGCGTTTTACTTTTTTACCCAGCGCAGGGACACTCCTTGGAGCAGCTGTTTTGCACTTTAGAAATATATTTCATTTATTTATAAGTAAATCAATAAATGTGCATGTATTTATGCATGACGTAAGGTAGCTATTTTCTGAAGAAAAAAAACACATTTGTATTAGTATATTGGGTAAACTACCTGCAGCACACCTCTTCTGGGGAACTAGCGGTTTCCATTCCACCAACTGCATGAAAAAGTTTCATTGGCCTTTATTTATGTTAAAGCCTAAAACAACGCGATGCAAGAGACTTTTACAGGAGAGCTGTGATATTGTAATGAGGTCTATCTCCCCATGTCTCCAGCTCTTTCTTACTGACACACCACTGCAATACTTTGTGCCCTAGTTATGCCAAGGTTCAAGTACAGTGCAAATCAGAAAAATGTTCTGTTTTCAGACTGTGGATAAAATGTTAAGCTCTCCGAGTGGAAAATCTTACTTGATAAAACCTTGAAATGTCATCCATTGTTCAAAAATCCAGTTGTGAACATCACATCTTGGCTCCAACTTGCTCTTGAGGAGATCTCCTCGTTGCCCTAAAGTCTGGCAAAGTCTGGAAACGCTGACTGGGCCAAGTTGGTCTGAGTTTTTTGACTTTGACTAAGTTAGGTTTACCCTTCCCGCAGAAGCACAACTGAGATATTCTTTACCCCAGACACACTGCCCATGAAGACTGGGACCTCCTGAAATTGAAAAATAGCAGCAACGATAGAGCAGAGGTGGAGCTAACGTCTGAGCAATGGATATGGAGTGCGTGCGCTGGGGAGCTCAAACAAAGAGGTATTGGGGGGCTAGCGACTTTGGAGCCACGCCCCCTGGAGTTTTGGGCGGGTAGTGTAGTCCAAGACTGCAGGGTCATAATTGATTTGGTCTAGGTTAGCGGTGGAATTAGGGGGTAGGTAGCTGGGGGAGGTAGGATTGGGTCTCTTTGTTAGGTTGGCATGTCAGCTACTAGAAGTGATTGGAGGCAGTTGTTGAGTTCAGGCCATCTAAAAGATGTAATTAGGGTGGTTGGCTTGGTGCATGGGAAGAAGAGTTTGCTGAATGGGACAGGTGTGTACAAGGGGAAGGAGATGTGATATGGGGATGTCGCTGATGAACAGGTGCAGGTGTGGCCTGTCATAGACCGAAAGAAAGTTGGGTAATCTGCCGGATGGGCGGATCAGCTCAGAGGACGTGGGCTACAGAGTCCAAAGTTAGGTACAGGTGAACAGGTACTTGTGGCTACGGAAGAGCAGAAACGTTTGAGTGTGAAGTTACATTTGTTGAAATGAAAGAGGGGTGCATCTTTAGGGATGGGGAATGTTATTGGTCAGATTAAGAGATGTATGAATGAGCCCTTATTCCTAGACTGTATGGTGTCTGCCAAGGATTTGTTTGTGATGTGATGTGCACCTTATTAAAGCAGCCTTTTTCAAACAGTTCTATGTTGTCAGCAGTTTATTGGGATGCGCCGTCTCACCCATGTGGTCTTGGAAAGGGGCAGAGGCTTGATTGAGCAAGGGCAGTTGTAAGGGGTCGGTGATGGAGCAGGGAATGTGCCAGCGCGGAGGCTCTGGTAGGGCACATCTGTCAACGTGCTACCTTTAGCCACTCCATATGGCAGCGGGGACAGTTTCCTTCTGCCCAGAAAGGCAGCTGAAGCAGTCCCGTATTTGTTTTTCTTTAAGCTTCTCCAAACTTGAATAGTCATCAGTTGGACAATGTCCAAAGTTCACTCTTACAAATATCTTTTAATTGTCCATTGATAGACTTTTTGAGGATGACATAATGTTTACCGTCACCTCTTGGATGGGGGGTATGTACCATGGGGCGGGAGCGGTTTGTTATTTAAAATGTTTCTAATGCAGAAGTTTGCAACGGAATTAGCATGCCTGATTCTTACAATACTTCAATCCCAATGCATTATAAAAACTGCTTTGTAACCAAATGTTCTGTTACTTTGTAGCATTGTCAGGGGTGCAGGATATGTTAGAAAGACTTGGGAAATTTCATGGAAATGCAGCATGAATGTTATATGCAATGGCGCAACAAAAACTGAGGGAGTCAACCTCTGCGAAGTACCTGGAGGGGCAACGAACAACCAATCTGATTTTCACAAACATGGGATTGGGTGCCTGACGGTATTTTAAAAGAAACACAGTAAATGCATGGTGAAGATGACAGGTGTCTCAGAGCCCATGGGACCAGGAACCCTTGGCCCCCTACACTGCAGGAGATGTGGAGCCTCTGTGCTATGGCCCTGGTCATCTGCTTTTGTACATATGAGTGGGGCAGGATTCTGTGTAAATTTCCCTATCTGGCCTCACGTCTGGGACGTATTCTTTAGATGAAGTCTTTTATTATATTTTGATATTTTTTCATGGATGAATCTGATTACTTCTGCTACAAGTACAAACTGGAGCACGGGTCATTCAGTTTCTGAGCAAACCAGTTAACATACAGGTTGAATCCTAACAAAATCTCCTTGGGCCTCATAAAAGGTACCCCAGTCCTGATGCTGACTAGATTATCTGGCCGAAACGTGTTTTCAGTTTCTATACTGAAATGAGATACATTAAATATTAGACAATAGTATACAATACCTGTTTGGATACTTACATCATTATTGTTATACCCATTTCTCAGAGGTTTAAATAGCATACCCTTTATTTCATTATCCTCTGAGCTGAGCTATCCATATTTTCCCTGCTTATTTGAAAAAGATAAATTAAATTTGGTCTGCACTCCAGGATGGTCATCAGGCTAATGTGGCCTGTAGATAGTCAGTTAATACTCATTGTATCGTAATTTGTGGCTTGTCCTCTTCAATCTCAACTGTTAGACCAATTAATTGAGCTTAGAGAGAATGATAGATCTACATTCTCAATACAGCCACAGTTTCTTCTCTTGACACCCTACTAATATGTTGTGTGAAATGGGCTTTGACTGCAAATAAAAAAATGGCCTTGTAGTTCAGACCGTATACAGTAAGTGCCATAAAAGTCAATGTAATCCACCTTTTCGGGTTCAGTTTGTGATGATTCAATGCTACCTGCCCTCTCCTGGACCCCTGCTGTCTAACTCTAGGAAAGTGTGTTCCCCAAACGGGAGCACTTTCGCTGGGCACAAGTGCTGGAAGTGCTACCACAATGTGGCCATGATGTAAATGTACCTGTGCCCCACAACACTGTTAGACGTCTCATGATATTTCGTCTAGAAAAAAACCTTTTGAAAGGAGAAGCCATAAGTGTTTTCTGCACGATGCAGCTGAACTCTTCTCTGGGAAGGACCAAAGTCTGATTCTAAGTAAAATCTGAAATCCTGTGTGTTTTCTAGTCCCTAACATCCCACACTCAAGGGAAGGCACATTGCTCACCTGCCTGCATGCAGTAATCGTTTTCTGTCACCAGTTCATTGCCTGCTCATCTGCCACTTTGCCCACAGAACCTTCTCCAAGGCACCTGTGCACATCCTGCTGGCTTTCCTTCGAAGAGAGATAGAGATGGGAGGAATGAGGCGGTATATGATAACAAGCATTGGCAAAGCCGAGATCTGCACTGGATGCCAGCCTTTTGGCTTTGTCAATGTTCGTTTTGTCATGGTTTTTGCAAAACTTTATTGTTGGGTAAGTTGCTGGTCCCACCTCAATCTAAAAAAAAAACATTGGCTAAAAGCAAAACTCTTTTTTGGTCCCAAAAGCACACATGGCCATCACACATGGCCATAGTAGTCACTGACACTAACTACTTGTCATTGCATATGTGCTCCTTGCAAGGGAAGAATGATGTCAATTGCAGTGCAGTTAGCCAATGGCTGAAGTTTATTGACCCATTGCCCCACGATGTATGCTGTATAAGGCTGAAGAAATTGGGAATGACATATGAACAGACCAATGGGTGACGAGGGGGCGGAAAATCCCTTTAAGTAAGTACATTATATTTACAATTTTAGTAAAATCAAAAAGGTCTTGGTTAACAACAGGCCAAAATATGTGTTGAAAAAATAGGGTTTGGGGATGCAGCCAATGATAAAAATGTATTGTATATTGGGGCAGGCAGTAAATGATAAATAGATATTATAAAATGCATTATTTCATCCAGCTTTTTATGTTAATGGGTTGAGAACACCCTAGAGCACTTGGTTCGAGTGCTCTGTGCAGTATAAGTGGGCTGGCATGTCACCATTTGCAAGAACTGTTTTTGGATACCAGTCTGGCACGGACCCTGACATCCATATTAAAGCATTGTGAACAACAAAGTTAGCAGTTTCTTGGTGAGCTGCACTGTGCTTAACGGTTTCCAGGGTTGACAATGGAATTAAAATTACCCAAATTCCCATGTTAATTAATGCATACATAGCCTGCTGTCTAAGTTCAATATTAAGCTCAGCAAATACAGCTTCCAGGTTTTCTAGACTCACTCCTGGGCTAAAAATGAAATGTTCAATGAGCCCAAGTGTGTTTCTTCACAATTGTTCAAAGGCATGACTGTGGCGCCTCCAAGGACCACCTCTGGTGGCTCAGAGGATCATGTATTCTCAGGAACAGCGCCTGCACCTCTCCATTAAGAAGGTGCCTAACAGCAACATTCTTTCTTAAATTTCAAAAATGTTGAATGAGTTTAAATCAAAAACAGAATGTGATATAATTCAAGGTGCAATACAGTAATTAATATGAACCCTAATGTTTTAAGAAATGGTATGAAATATCAAATATATTCGAGTATGGAGAGAGCAAGAAGATATGATCATGACATAGTGAACATTTTGTTTATAATCTTGCATTAAAAACTGTATTGCTATCGAATGAACTCAAAACATTCTTACTTCAGAAATCTCACAAAATAATGGCTAGACTTCCTGGATTACTTTCCAGTTAAACGCCCAGCATACACTTGCCCAGGAGTGCAAAGATTGGACACTTCGGCCGGGGGCATAGGTTACACTTTATCGACAAGGTCCATGGGGCTGTAACCCCTGGTCTTTCATCTTGGGACCCCGGCAGCAGCACGGTGTTGGAGAGGCCGTGCCAGGAACAGGGCAGCAAGCAGACGGAGGGCTGAGAGGATGTAGGTGGTTGCACCTGTGTGGTCCAAGTAGATTAGGGAAATCAGTCCTCAGTGCTGCGGTATTCATTCTTTCGTAGGAATGACATGCAATCTTTTTAAATATGGTTCTTGTCAAATCTTTGAACCCCTGTGCACATGATTGTTCTGCGTGTTAAGATAATGAAGTGTTTGTAATAATCTTTGACATTCTTTTCATGATTATGTAACATGGATCTGCTTTGCTAAGCTGAATAGTTATGTTTATGGTTTCTTCTGAATAAACATGATCCCTTATCCCAAACAATACATGTTTTATCATTGACTCGGTTGGGTTTGGGGACGAGGTCCAAATTGGTGGACTCCGGGTCCTATGACATCTGTGCAAACACTAGTGTTGAACTATCTGGGACACCTGTAAGTGAGACCTTAGCATTGTTACCATCTATAGTGGTATCTTCATTGTACATATTCTCTTTTTGAGTTAAACTTCCAGGCTAAGCACCATAAAACTTGTCAGAACGGAGGCAACTGTGCTGGCAGTTTCGGGAGGGAGGCCAAGGACTGTGTACCCATGCTTATCCAACTCTCCTCTGCTCAAGCTGAGCACGGTTTCATGCTCAGTGAGGAGCCACTCTCAGGTTGGCACTTTTACAGGAACAGAATTATTGCAAGTGCCTAGAGGTGATTCAGTTATCAGTGTGTGCTATAAAAAAAAAGTACTCACAGGAGATGGAATAAAGGAACAAGGGACCAGATGGACAAAGATTACATTCACAACATTTGATCTCAAATTCTGCACTCACTTTTTGTGACTGCAGTCTGTTTGTGAACTGACCTATTTATAAATAGGTTGGTCCACAAAATACTGAACCAAATATTGTCGCAAAACAACTTCCCTAATTAATATTCATTGGGCAGCTTGCAATTTGTGTCTCACTGCGATTGACCACAGTCACAGGATGGGTGATATTCTAGGAAGCAAAGACAAGGAGATGATGGACTTAGTGCTGAATTTAGCTCACTTTGCCACCCCAGTTCAGACACAACTATATGTAAATCAGTCTTGACCCTGTGCCTCATGGGAACAGTCCAGCCTAAACTGCCATGCCATGTCTTCCCTGGACCAGAAACAAGCATCCTGGGACCGGTATCGGGCTAACAGTCCTCATCAGCCAGGCTATCTTTAATCCAGTGGCAAAGTGAGCAAGAGACCCACCCACGTCTGGGAATACCCTGCCAACTTAGGGAGAACAAAGCAAACACAAGGAGATGATGGACGGAATGCTGAAACCTTTCAGACACTCTCCCCCAGTTATAGATCTGGGTTGAATCCATCATCGTTCTTTAGCTCACTTTGCCACCCCAGTTCAGACACAACTATATGCAAATCCGTCTTGACCCTGTGCATCGTGGGAACAGTCCAATCCGAACTGCCAAGCCATGTCTTCCCTGGTCCAGAAACAAGCATGCTGGGACCGGTTTCAGGCTAACAGCCCTCATCAGCCAGGCTAGCTTGAATCCAGTGGCAAATTGAGCAAGGGACCCACGTCTGGGCATACCTGCCCGAACTGCCTAGCCATGTCTTCCCTGGACCGTAAACAAGCACCCTGGGACCGGTTTCGGGCTAACAGCCCTCATCAGCCAGGCCAGCTTGAATCCAGTGGTAAAGTGAGCAAGGGACCCACGTCTGGGCATACCCTGCCAACTTAGGGCAAACACAAGGAGATGATGGACGGAGCGCTGAAACTTTTCAGACACTCGCCCCCAGTCACAGATCTGGGTTGAATCCATCATCGTTCTTTAGCTCACTTCGCCACCCAGTTCAGACACAGCTATAACATACATGCCAATAGACCCGATTCAGGCAGGAGACTACCGATTTTTCAAGCCAAAAAATGGCTTTATTTTAGCTGTCTCCCACCTGAAATTGCATTGCAACGAATATTAATTCAAGAGTGAAATTACAAGCTAATCAAAGTTACAGTTGATTATGGCGCCAGTGCCGGTGGATAGGGGAAAATATGATAATCAAACTCCAATAATCACGTAAAACAAAGAGAGAATATAACTTCCGGATCAGTCCCGGTAAAGCACGAGTTCGTGCTGCCTGATATTTTGGCTCCAAAATAGTGCCTGTGTCCTGGTGTCTTCCAAACAATCCTGGAGATTCCAGGATTGTTTGGAAGACGCCAGGACGTACTCGTGCTTTACCGGGACTGATCCGGAAGTTACATTCTCTCTTTGTTTCACATGATTATTGGAGTTTGATTATCATATTTTCCCCTATCCACCGGCACTGCCGTCATAATCAACCGTAACTTTGATTAGCTTGTAATTTCACTCTTGAATTAATATTCGTTCTGCCAAGACTTAGCATAACCTACCGAGTTGGAATTATCACCGGCTTTGGGATATTACAGTTTTCGATCCAGCCACAGAGCCCTGAAGAGTCGTAGTACACTGTTTCTCTGACGAAACACATGTCGGCTGGCTGTGTGTTTTTTGTGTTTGATGACCTATTAAAGAAAACAAAGATCTCAACTTTGGATTGGTTCCATTTGCTTTCAACATTTGTCTACATGATATATTATCTTGTATGAGTGAGCGGGACTATTGCCTCCTGTTCCTGTGCACTGTCTGTGACCTGGCCAAAGAGGGCATGAAAATAGCTGAAATTGGATCATATATTTACATCTGTTCCAAACGGGGCCCCCCAAAATATGTTCGTCCCAGGGCCCTCAAAATCCTTAAGCTGTGCTTGGAGACAAATTCTCCTTATGTCACTGAACACAAGTGATCCTATTCCTGATTTATATTTAAAAGGCATGTTCAACTGCCATCTCGAGCTTTCCAGAGCGAGCTGCATGGTGACTGAAAAGGAGGCCCGCAGGCAGCTGTATTTGAAGCATACATTATTGTATTAGTAATTTTAGGAGATTTTTAAACCCCTTTCCCCATTATAGAGAAAGCAGCACCCTTGCTCCCGCTCTCCCGCCACAGCCCCCTGCTGCTCCTGCAAGCCCGTCACAGAATTTCCCATATGTCACGCGCTACTGCTCCAGTAAGAACAACACACGAAATTACTTTTTCTGACCGTTGTTGGTTTTTTTTATCACGGGGAGGAAATAGTGCACGTGTTTAAGGGAGGGTGGAGGCTGTTGCATTCTCTGACCATCCGACAAGAGGGACGGGGCTAAACCAGCCCTAACATTATGAATCACATCTTTCCGAAATAAAACAGGAAAAAATTGCGACCTGCCTTGGTCCATGCTAACCTCGTTAGCGCCCATGCGAGGGAAAAACTAGGCCAACCTTTAAAAAACCGATCAAAGCAGACCCCTACTTGTTATTATATAAATGTAATAAACCGCCATACATTCCCTGGCCTCGTGAAAAAAACAGCCATGTGTTCAGATATTGCACTGTCCTCTAATTTCATAGAGTCCATAAGGCATTACTGGACTAAAAATCCATCAAAACAACATTTCTTATGGCCCCTGCCTGCCCTTGATCAGAACAGAATAAGCCCTTTGGTAGCGCACATTGTAATCAGGAATAAAAAGTCCCATATGTTTTATCATAGTCAGAAATGCCAATGTAAGCGCTTAGATAATTGTTACTGTAAATAAAGTAACAACAGAAGAGAACGCCTCGCATTGTGAGCTTTTTTTGCAGGCGGTAACAGGTTTCCCCTCTCCTCCCCCATTACCACTTCCACGCCTTCCTTACTCTCTTCTCACCTCCCCCACCCCCTCTGACCCACGACCTCCTGCCTAATAATTGCATTTAGGCCCAATTGCTGTGAAAATGGCGCCTTTTGTTTACCAAGTTTTCTTGGTCGGTGGGTGGGGGAGGGAAATGGAAGAGAAGGCAAATGTGGAGGGGGAGGGTAGACCATGAATAGGCGAGAGGCAGGGGGAAAACAAACAGCATCCCCGCACAGGGAGGTTGTTGCGTTTGCCCAGTGACTTACATCAGAAGGTACAATAAATGTTTAAAGATAAAGTTTTTAAAAAAATGAGGGATGCTAACTTTTGCCTAAATGGTCGGCAGCTTCCGCCTTAAATAGAGGTGCCAATCTTTGGTGCAACTCATGGACGCTTTACTAACGGTTCAAATGCACATAAAATTACTCGAAATATTTTTATACAGCGGTTAGACGCCTGCAACTTCCAAGCACTGCACATCACGCATGTTGTTATTAAATATGTAAATGCCCACTTTCAATATTGTATATTTTTTATTCCATGTCTAAGTGCATCTTCTTTTTTCAAACTTACCTAAATATATAGTTCAGTAGACTAAAAGTGTCATTATAAACATAACAGTAAAATGCATAAAATAGTAATAAAAGAGAAAACATTACATTTTGCAAAGTCATGCAAGAATGTTCCACCTGACAAATGCAATCGAGTGATGATGTATAGAAAATAAAAACACAAAACTTTAATTCAGCTCTTACGATGCAATTTTCTTAGTTCTTGATAAAAAAGGATATATTCGTAAGCAACATAACTGCGTGTCTTTTCTACAAAGATGTAATGCACGTAGTATCACATCCTGGCTTCCGGGTGGCCACTTAGGTCTTCCTTCAGTATCAAGCCCAATCACATTTTAACAAAAAGAACTAGAGCACTGAAGCTTAAATTGAGGAGTTTGTTTGCCCAGGATTACCCGTGTGTGGTCGAGTGGGGAGCGCCGGGATTTAGGTGGCAGCAATCTTGCTCCAATCAACAGAGTAACCTCCAAACTGAATCCGAAGTGCCAGAATTAGAACCAGGGTCGCAAACTAATCGCAACAGCAGGCACGTCGTTCCACTGAGCTATATTATAGGCAGTAGCAAAATATCCAAAATTATCTCTTCGTGTCAAAAAATAATAACTAGGCAACGCCCTTCAGTCGTTCTGGGCGCTACTTAGTCGCCAAGTCTTTGGCGCGTTTCTCTTGGGCATCTGTTCTGAATTTAGCGCTCTCCATCATCACGTGTCCATGGCACACACGTTGAAACGATTATCGGATATATGTGAACGGGATCAGACTGCCACAGTTCTAGAACAAATAGCCACGGAAGTATTCGGTGGCTTTCCTCCAGCGAGGACAACAAAGAAGTCATTTTTCAAAACTAGTCCGACAGCCATTGAATTGCCCCATTGGAATCCCCCTCTTTTTTCTGGTACCCTACTGCAGGAAATCGCCCTGCTCTGCTGCTTTTGTTTCTGCTGTGCGAATAGTTTGCGGCTTGGCGCGAGGCACGGGGCATTTCCGCGCCAAACTCTTACTGCTCTGTGCGGTCTACCACAACAAAACAATCTCCATGGATTCTTCGAGAGTTGGGGTGTTTGCAGCACGCCAATTCCAGCTGAAGCCTGTGATGAAAAGTGTGCACTACGATGCACACACGTCAGTCAATGTATGCAAGGTTCGAAAACTCTATGGGGCAGATTTACAAGCCCCTTACGCCACTTTTGCGTCACTTTTCGGAAAAGTGATGTAAAAGTGGCGCAAGGAGCTTGTAAATAAGCCCCTATGAGCTTTGCTCATTTAAACATCGACCAAACTAAGGCATTTGTGTGATGTGGAGCAGTGTCATAGCAAGGGTGCACCGTGCTTACATGCAAGTAACGAAATGGGGCCCTGTCCTCCCGCAAGTTACTAATATAAAGTCGTAGTTGGCATGTAATGCCCCTTCCCTCATCCCACTTCAGGTTGCCACTGTCCCTGCTGCACTAAAGACAGCTTCACTCCTGGTGTGGAAGAGATATGGAGTCATAATTTGTAGGTCTCGCACCTGGCGACGCAGCGCGAAGCGCTGTCGCCAGCGAGACCTATAGTCGTCGACTATGCTTTCAAGAGCTTGCAAGGGCGACAGGAGATGGGCACGCGCAGCCTGCAGTCCGGATCGGATCTGTTGACGCGCGCGTTCACCACGTACAGTTACGCGCTGTGCCCATCTCCTGTCTCCCTTGCAAGCCTCATGCACTTACTTTCACTTTCCCTCCCCTCTCCGCCATCGGCTCCACGGCCCGTAAACGCGCATCGAAGTCGATTTCCCTCGCCCCACCAGCAGCTGCAGACTCGGCTTGTTATCGCAAATGAATCAACAAATTGTTGAGCCAGACAGGTACGGTATTTTAGAAGCTGCCCGACCACACCACACTGGTCGTCGAAGCCTTTTACAATAACCTGAACAGGTCCAGGCCGACTGATTACTTGACTTTAACATGGGATGGGGCTCCCGAGTCTCCGCCAGAACGAAGCAGCTGACTCGTTTCGTACTATGGGAGTCGCGACTGTCGGCTTCCGCCGTCTCCGGCAACAAGGACTGTTGCCCACTCCGCAGCAGCATGGCCTATGGGTCAGCGTGTCCCCTATAAGTACTGCGCGCCACTTCCCGAAAAACTCCCTATTCATTCATTGAGGCCAGCAACGACTGAGCATTCTTTGCAAGAGGCCACATCCAGCCAACCGACTTACCCGTGAGTGGCGACCACCAAGCGTTACGGTAAAAACGTGGAGTCTGGTCCTGGGGTGCGGGTCGCCTTTTCAGAGCAGGAAGAGGGCGCAGAGCAAAGCAACCACCCTCCGGGGGCTCCCAGCCGCGCCTGCGTACTCTGGCAGACAGAGCGCTACACACCTCAGGGGGTGGTACCAGACGCTGCACTTCCGACACATCTGACCAATGGTAGCACCCGAACAGCTCTACTATCGTGACGTACTCCGTGAACTAAAGGAAAGAAGGAAGTTCCTCCATGTAATGAGGGGGCTTTATTTGATGCGTCTCTCTGCTGTGTACCAATTGGAGCACCATTGTTTACACGTTTTGATGCTCAGATAGTGATCAAGGGGCGTGCGGGTGAGATGCCTCACCACGGTAATGCGGATATCCATCTAATTCTTCTTTAACTCCCCTGAATTTGGGCGATAACATCTTGCAAGTATTTTGTTGCCATGGGCACGCACCTTTTAGATGACCGCGTGGATATCCATGTCTCACGAAGATATCGCAGTAAGCTGAAGCCACCGTGAAAGGTCTTCCTCAGTTCCGTATCCATCAAGGTTGCAAGGTGAATGTTTCAGCCACGCAGCAGCATTGTAAGCAGACATACTGTTCCCAAGAAATAAAAAACATCATGTTTCTGCTATTGTTTCTTTTTCCACTATTACGTTGCAAATATATCTGACATTGTGGCTTCTCCGTGACCCACTCGGTCTAATGCCATGTGAGGAATCTGCAGTTAGAGTATCCACCGGAAAAAGCTCTAACTTAGTAACTTACACGACATCTGCATGTGACATTTTGGATGTGGTATTAATGAAAAGGGCCTGCCACTCAAGTCACCTAATGCACCAGACAGAGTCATCAGGATGCCAGTTGTTTTTGGGCAAGGCATAGTGGGAAATGCAAAAGCATAATGCTTCTCCTACACATAAGTCACTTGTTCTTCCTTCTGTTTTTATTTCTTTATTGCACACACGCACAACCCTACATACACACAAAACCCCACATGAACACAACAACCCCCCCACACACACACACAGACCCCCCACACCTCCCCCCACACACACGACCCCCCCACACACACAACCCCCCCACACACACACCCCTACACACAACCCCCCTACACACACACAACCCCCCCACACACACAACCCCACACACAGTGGAGAAATGTGGCTCAATGGTTAGAGCGGCAGACCCTGATGCAGAGGTCTGGCCTGGGACCAGGGTTCAATTCCCGCCTCGGTGGGTCTTGGGCTCAATTTCCTCGGACCTGATAATTCTCGCCTCGGTGCTTAATCTAATCATGGGTCCCACTCTGCAACTCTGGGCAATAGCTTGCTTAATCTCCACAACAGCGCTGGGATGCCTGGTTTCACTTTGGGGGTGCCCAGGAGAGGGTATTTCACAGGGAAAAGCCAGGAAGGGTTCCACAGAGGTATGCGTACAGCGCCAAGACTCCTCAGGGTATAAGTGCGCTATACAAGTACGAATTCATTAAATTTCATTAGACAACCCCCCCACACACACAGTGCCACATAGTTACACGCAACATAATTACACTCTATCTATAGCATCACTCAGCAGCATCACTGAAGGGCACCACAACATCACTATACACTACTACAGCATCACTGAACGGCACAACATGACTCAGCGCCACCACAGCATCAATCTGTGCAAGCATTCAACAA
The DNA here is from genome assembly GCF_964261635.1 of Lissotriton helveticus. NCBI lineage: Eukaryota > Metazoa > Chordata > Amphibia > Caudata > Salamandridae > Lissotriton > Lissotriton helveticus. The sequence continues at coordinate 412,872,845 of NC_136061.1, read as the reverse complement.
CAACTGGTTCAAATATGTTCTCTCAATGTTTCAAGCTTTATTACAAATGTCACTATTTCACTTCTGTTCTTGGATTTTCGTCACAATAAAATACACTGAACATAATCTTCACAAAAGTTATTTACAAAAGTTATTGTCATTATACATGACAATAACTTTTATTTAAGTTTTAATTATTTAAAAAAATTAAAAGCAATTGTTATTTGTGATATCAATACATCTAAGTCACGTAAATACAGCACATATTGCATTACAAATGCTATAGGTGTCACATTTGTGAAGGTTAAAAGTATTGGCATTGTAAATGACAAAGCTATTAATTTAGCTATTTTCAAAACCAACACATAAATAAAATATTTGTAATTTACAATACCAATAGCTCAAACTTTCCTAATGCGAAACCTATTGCATTGCAAATGCTTGTTTAATTTAATTTGTTGCAGCGTTTTCAAACTCTAAACGTGGCCGTGAATATCATAAAAGCAAAGGAATAATAATAACAAGCATTGAAAATGCAATAGGCCTCGCCTTTGATTAAGTTAAAGCCATTTGCTTTGCTAATGGTATTGTATAGCAAAGCAAATAACATGCATATTTATAAAGTGCACTTTCACCACTTCGGGTATCTTGGCACTGAATAACAGATGTTTCTTGTTACCCAATGGTACTCATTTTATCTACCTCAGCTGGATAAAAGGCTGAGTGGACCTGCCGGGAATCAAACCTGTGACCATGAGGTCGAACACAAGCCCCTGTATTAGACACATTAGTCCACTGAGCCACCAGACCCAGTTAAATGGCTTTAACTTAATGAAAGGCAAGACCTATTGCATTTTTAATGCTTGTTTGGAATATCCATGGAAGGGATTGAACCATCCGCATTGCCAATGCGGCGGCAGTGAGGAGAGAAGGAGAAGCGAGCCACTGGCAGGTAAGGGGGAGACCGGGAGCGGGGGCAGATGCTCTGCAGTGGAAGGGGGACGCATGCAGTGTGTACACATAATTGTGCCCTGTGATTGTTGGAGGGGGTGTCAGATCCATGCATCCGCTCCACCCATGTGCGATATATAATCAATCAATCAATCAAATAATTCGTAGAGCTCACTACATACCCGCAAGGGTTCTAAGGTGCTGAGGGAGGGGAGAGGGGGGTGCTGTTGCTAATGGTCGAGCAGCCAGGTCTAGAGTTGTCTCCTGTAGGTTAGAAGGTCTTCGGTTTGTCGTAGTATAAGGGGGAGGGTGTTCCAGGTCTTGGCGGCACGGTGGGAGAAGTATCTGCCTCCAGCTGTGGTTCTATGGATGCGTGGGACGGTAGCCAGAGAGAGGTCTGCGGAGCGGAGATTCCTGTACGGTACGTAGAAGGAGAGTCTACTGTTGAGGTAGGCTGGGCCAGTCTTGTGGAGTGCCTTGTGTGCGTGGATCAGGAGCTTGAAGGAGATTATTTTGTCAACAGGGAGCCAGTGCAGGTTCCTCAGGTAAGGGGTGATGTGGTCGCGGCACGGGACGTCGAGGATCAGGCGTGCAGAGGCATTTGAGATTCTTTGCAGTCTGTTGATGAGCTTGGTCGGGGCGCCGGCGTAGAAGGCGTTTCCGTAGTCGAAGCTGCTGCTGACTAGGGCCTGGGTGACTGTTTTGCTTGTCGGGATCCATCTGTAGATCTTGCAGAGCATACGGAGGGAGAATACGGAGGGTGTTGAAGCAGGCGGAGGAGACCGCGCTGACTTGTTTGGTTATGGTGAATTTCGAGTCGAGGATGACTCCCAGGTTGTGTGCGTGGGGTGTCCCTAGTGATGCAGGCCACCACGAGTCGTCCCATGCTGAGGGGTTGGGCCCGAGGATGAGGATCTCCATCTTGTCTGTGTTCAGCTTAAGGCAGCTATCCTCCATCCATTCGGCGACGGCCTTCATTCCCTGGTGGAGGTTGGATTTGTCGTTGAGGGGGTCCGTGGTGAGGGAGAGGATCAGTTGCATGTCGTCGGTGTAGAAGATTATGTTGAGGTCGTGATGTCGGGCGATGCATGCGAGGGGCGCCATGTAGACGTTGAACAGTGTTGGGCTGAGGGAGGATTCCTGCGGGACGCCGCAGATGATCTCGGAGGCTTCGGATCGAAACGGGGAGAGACAACCTCTGGGTTCTGCCGGAGAGGAAGGAGGAGGTCCAGTCGAGGGCCTTGTCTCGGATCCCTGTGTCGTGGAGACGTGTGCTTAGGGTGCGGTGGCCAACGGTGTCGAAGGCGGCGGAGAGGTCCAGAAGTATGAGGGCCATTGTCCAGTAGGATCCTGATGTTGTCTGTGGCGGCAATGAGGGCGGTCTCGGTGCTGTGGTTGCTGCGGAATCCTGACTGGGAGGGGTCTAGGATGCTGTTGTCTTTGAGGTAGCGGGTGAGCTGGACGTTGACTATCTTCCTCGATTACCTTAGCTGGGAACGGAAGCAGGGAGATGGGCCGGAAGTTTTTGAGTTCGCCCGGGTCCGCCTTAGGTTTCTTCAGTAGGGCGTTGATCTCGGCGTGTTTTCAGCTCTCAGGGAAGGTCGCGGTCTCGAAGGAGAGGTTGATGATGTTGCGCAGGTGGGGTGCGATGGAGCTGCCGGCTTTGTTGAAGATATGGTTTGGAAAAGGGTCAAACAGCGAGCCGGAGTGGATTGTGCCCATGGTCTTGATTGTGTCCTTGATGCTCACTTTGGCCCAGGTTGACAGGGGGTCGTGGTCAGTGGGGTGTGGTGGGCCCGTCGTGTTGGGGCCTGTTAGGGTCGTCCGGGGGTTGAAGCTGTAGTGGATGTTGGTGATCTTGCGGTGGAAGAAGGTGGCGAGGGAGTCGCACAGGGCTTGCGATGGCGGGCTGTCGTTGGTGTTGGAGCTGGGGTTGGAGAGTTCCTTCTCGACGTTGAAGAGCTCCTTGCTGTTGTGTGCATTGTTGTCGAGGCGGTCTTTGAAGGAGGTTCTCTTGGCGGTCCTGATGAGGTGGTGGTGGTTGCGGATGGCGTCTTTGTGGGCTGCACGGCTGCTATGCGACTTCTCGCTGTGCCATATGTTCTCCAACTTCCGGCAGGTGCGCTTTGATGCGAGGAGTTCCGGAGTGAACCAGTTGGCTCTCTTGCTGGTGTCTTTGAGGGTTTGTTTTTTCAGTGGGGCTATGGTGAAGTGGATGCAGTGGTGGTCGGTCCAGGAGGGTTCGGAGACGTGGCTGAAGGAGACGTGGGGCTTGAGGAGAAGATGGCATTGAGCGTGTGTCCGGCGATGTGGGTCGGCGTCGTGATGAGCTGTTCCAGTCCGAGGTTGGTGAGGTTGTCTATCAGGGTGGCGGAGTAGCTGTCGTTGTGGTTCTCCAGATGGAAGTTCAGGTCTCCGAGGAGGATGTAGTTGGTGGAGGTCAGTGCGTGCGTGCTGATGAAGTTGGCGATGGTGTCGCAGAATTGTGGTCGGGGTCTGGGTGGTCTGTATACGAGGGCAGCCTCTTAGGGTGGTCTTGGGGTCCGTGTGGATCTGGAAGTGCATGTGTTCGGTGGTGCTGAGAGTGTCGTCGGTGTTTGTTGATACTCTGATGGTCTTCTTGTGGACAATGGCGATTCCTCCTCCGACTCCGTTGGTGCGGTCTCTGCGGGCGATCTTGTATCCGTCGGGGATGGCTATGGCGATGTCTGGAGAGGAGGCTTTGTTCATCCAGGTCTCGGTCAGGAAGGCGACGTCTGGTGATGCGGTGTCGAGTAGGTCCCAGAGCTCAACGGCGTGTTTGCGTGTGGAGCGGGTGTTGATCAGGATGCATCTGAGCTGGTTGTGTTCTGTCGTGGCGGGAGTCTCTCCTTCTTCGATGCAGGAGAAGCTGCAGTTCTGGCAGGTGAAGGGACCATGGGTGCGCTTAGGGGTGGCCCTGCAGCAGGTGGGGGTCCATCCTGGGTTGAGAGCGATGAGGGTGCTAGCGTCGTATCGGAGGCGGTCTTCATGGCTGATGCGGGGGCCTGGGGTTCTGGCGCTGGGTGCGGTCCAGGCACGGACGGGCGCAGACGGGCTTGCCGTAGGCGCGCCTTCAGCACGCCAGCGGCGCGGCCGAGTAGCGCCCGCCATTTTAAGGGGAGGTGGGAGGGAGGAGCAGCTGAGAGGCGGGAGGCAGGGGGCAGCGAATGGGCGCGGGGGTGGGGCCGCAGGGGCAGCAGCGGCGGGAACTGCGGGAAAAAGGGCACAGAGGGCCAGGGAAACAGCAAAATGGTCACAGAGAATCACAGGGCACAGAAGACACTCAAAGCGCTGGTGGAGCTGCAGCGGGGGGGATCGACCTACCTGGCAAGGTCATTGATCGCTCTGCTCACCGTGCAGCGGCCGCCATTTTAAGGGGAGGTGGGAGGGTGGAGCAGCTGGGAGACAGGTGGCAGCGAATGGGCACGGGGCAGAGCCGCAGGGGCAGCAGCGGCAGGCACTGTGGGAAAAAGGGCACAGAGGGTCAGGGAAACAGCAAAATGGTCAGAGGATCACAAGACACAGAAGACACTCGGAGCGCTGGTGGAACTGCAGCGGGGAGGAGAGACCTACCTGGCAAGGCCAAGGGTCGCTCTCCTCACCGTGCAGCGGCCGCCGTTTTAAGGGGAGATGGGAGGGAGGAGCAGCTGGGAGGCGGGTGGCAGGGGGCAGCGAATGGGCATGGGGCGGGGCCGCAGGGGCAGCAGCGGCGGGAACCGCGGGAAAAAGGGCACAGAGGGTCAGGGAAACAGCAAAATGGTCACAGAGGATCACAGGGCACAGAAGACACTCGGAGCGCTGGTGGAGCTGCAACGGGGGGAGCGACCTACCTGGCAAGACAGGGTAGTGGAAATTATTCCCAAGTAACTGAGTAAGTGTCACGAAATTTCACTCTATCTCCTTCATAGGAACCCCCACCCGCTACCACCCCAGCCCCTACACGTGGGACATGCAAAGCACAGGGGGGTATTTTAGCACAGGTAAAGGGGAGATGCAGAAATATCAGCCTTGTCCACCATAGTGTGACACCCCGCCTCCTCCCGAACTGGGATCTATCTGCTCACAGGTGAGAGGGAGAGACAGAAAAATCACCCCATCTCACCACAGTGTGGACTGCCCTGTGCGCACTGCACAAATGCTGCATGCACAGCACAGGGGCGTATCTGCCTACAGGTGAGGCGGTGCGCAGAAACCACACGCTGTGAAACAGAAGGAGCTACAAACCGTGACAGAGCAGGAACCAAACACTGTGAAACAGCAGGAACCACACACTGTGAAACAGCAGGAACCACACACCTTGCTAAAGCAGAAACAGCACACTGTGAAACTGCAAGAATCGCATTGTGATAGAGCAGGAACTACACACTGTGAAACAGCAGGGACCGCACACTGTGATACAGCAGGAACCGCACAGGGTGGTTCAGCAGGAACCGCACAGTGTGATACAGCAGGAACCGCACAGTGTGATACAGCAGGGACTGTACAGTGTGACAGAACATGAACCACACACTGTGAATCAACAGGAACCACACACTTTAGACCACCAGATGCCCAGAAAAGTGCTGTGCTGTGATAAAGCAGCGGGCACTGATACATGCCCCAAGTTCTATCCTATGTGTGCTCTGTCTGTGTCGAGCTTTGATGTGCCCTGCACCACGCCCACCCCCGCGTGTCCCCGGCAACTGTTGTCACGCTCACCATTCCCAAGGCTGCGCCTGTGTGTGGCTGCCAGGGTGGTGCGATTGTAGGAACGCAGGGCCCTACAACCCACCCATGTGCCCTGCCAGCCTACCGAACCTCTGACCAAACCCTGCAAATTTAATTCAGGGAGTCTTTCACACAACACGTGCTGAAACTTAAAAAAAATAACAAATACAGAGCTCACGGTCCCGAGCTTCTGACCAAACCCTGCAAATTTAATTCAGGGAGTCCTTTACATAACACGCGCTGAAACTTTAAAAAAATAACAAATATAGCGCTTGCGGTCCCAAAAATGAAAGCAGACCGCACATGTAACTTACAAAAAATAACAAATATAGTGCTTACCGAGTAATTGAAGGAGGCCGTGTCCATCCGCAAGTAAAAGATGCAATCCCAGTGGGCGGGGCCAAAAGCGGACAGGGTGGCAACCCTCAGTGTAATGATTGCCTCCGGTGCAATCATTACATTGTGTATTGCATAATCCATGACGCAAAACAACGCGCACAAATCTAAAATGCAGGCGGAGCAGCGGCACGACTTCTGGAAACGTATTGATTCCAAGAAGCCCTCGCATGGCGAGAGCAGTGCGCCTAGACCATGCGAGACCTAAAAATGTCCCGAAGGAGACAGTCATGTAGGTAAAGTGGCCACGTCATGTCTGCCAACCAGTCCTGGTTTTACAAATATACATTTGCGTGCTGTGGTTTTTAACGCCCTCCACATAGCGTTACATGAAAAAATACGAGTCACCAAAGTGAAATGTACTGTTTGCTAAATGGCCAAAAAGAGCTGAAAGTGTCAAAAATGTCATGGGGCCATTTGGGAGCCACGCAAAAGCCTGTAGCATGATATCAAAGACGGAGTTGGCAACTAATTCAATTCTATGGGGCTTATTTACAAGCACCTTACACCGCCGGTATGTCACTTTTTCCCATTTTAAAAGTGACGCACTGGCGGAGCAAGGGGCTCCTAAATGTGTCCACCGTATTGTACTTACCAGCCACATTCCAGACATAAGGACTGAAACTTCTAATTGGTCAGGGCGAGGCGGCAGCATACGTGTTTGTTACCACATACAGAGTGAAAGTACATTGAGGCATGGAGGAGATACGGTAAATTCCCCAGAAGTGCCCTTTAATCAGGGGCAGGTTTAGAACCACAGCCCTTAGGTGAAAGTTCAACAAGTTAACCAGATGACACCATCCATCGGCTGGCCATCTTGGAGAGTGCAGTGGTCACCAGTTGTCTGTAGAGGGGGCAGTTAGAGCCCGAACCCCAGCTCTGTTTGTCCTGCCCCCCTCCCCCCCAACCCTCCTTTGGCTCCACATAGTTGTTGAAAGTGCCGAAGCGCCACGTAAGGTAAAACATGCACTGCAACTCTCAACACATGCATTTGCCCAGCTACCTTTCACTGCATAGCAGCATTGTTTTGCTTAAAATGGTTAAATCTGACTTTGTGTGTACGTGTGTACACAAGCATATCTATAAACACATATATGGAAATAGTCAGAAACATGTTGAGCACCTATCTATATCTCACAAAAAAGAGAGTTTCCCAAGGACCAGAAAGGACTGGGTCAATAGGTTATATCAAAGAAAAGATTCCTTTCTGGGTACTTATTTCACAAGGTGACCATGAGGCCTATCCGTGGCAATTGGCTGTATTTGGCATTTACAATTGACAAATTCAAGAGGTCAAAATTTAAGTCTCCACACTAGGTTATTTGTACTTTTTACTCAAAGTTTATTTTATAGAAATTCATATTTAGGCATTCATTTTAAATACACTTTATAATTTAACACTGTGGTCCTCTGGTACAAATATATATCTAATGGCTAACAATTCCGTATTACGGTTATCTAACACAGAGTCACCACTTTGTAGTATGCATTCAAAATTTAAAATACAATAGTACAACAAATTAATAAAAAAACATTTTATCACAGTTTAAAATGGTCCAAAGAGTCGACGCGTTTCGGTGCGTTTATTATACTGAATGCACCTTCATCAGGACAGAATGAGTTAAAAACAGGTTTACATCTTCTTTCTGAAAAAATGAATAGAATGCATATTATTAGTGCGAAATTTCTAATTTTGAGTTTTTTTCCTAGTTTGTGGGCTTAATATTTTAAATTTGCGACAAAATTTCCTTACTTTAAATTTAAGAAAAAGATCGTCCTTCAAGTAATTTTCTGGGACGTATTGTTCTTTGGTTAGTCTGGTAGCACGTGTTTATCAATTCACGGCCGTCAGTGATCTATAAACATAATTTCCTTATTAATAATGTTTTACATTGTTTGTATTTTCAATTTACGAGTCGGTTACGATTTGGTAGGCTGCACTTACTTATATTTGATTATTAAGAACATGTAATCACTAAAACGGGATAAATGGTGTCTTCTCCAGGTGGCGTATTTTTCTTAAGGTATATATTCCCCTCTTATGTGGTCTCCCGACAATACTCTTAAATGGAGGAAATATAACATATCTTTTAGGGCCTTAGACATCTTTAGAGAAACTAGATATCCGACATGCTAGTTTTCTACCTACCGATTATATGAATCCTGTCAGTTTTAAAGGCTTTTTGCTCATTAAGTTGGTGGTCTTGACGGTTCTAGAGATTGTTGTCGCTGCCCTCGCTTGCCAACCTCGCTCCTTTTATTTGATTCTTAAGAGCTATTCGTGGGGCATAACAGAGGTATAGATGTTAATATAATGTGGGCAGTTTGGATACTGTCTTTACAACACATACAATCTTAAAAGTATATATATAGACACAGGCCCTTATTCCCTGATAGTCTACTGTAGTCTTACTTTACGTTTATTACGACCCTTTAAAACAGGATAATGCGTGAACAACAACTTATTCTCCTAAATCCCCGTTTAGATTAAGAGTGTCCTAATACCTCATTTCAGTTATACGGGCACTCCTTAAGTTATTTACCATTAAAGTTACCCCTGCCATTCCGCTAAAACTGCGAGCTCTCTCCTCTCTATACTGAGCATGCTTTCATTGCTCTCACTCTACTCAGCTCCGTGTAGCGAGTTATCGAGAGCGTTCTTACCTTTAATCTGGCTAGTGCTTCCTTCGTGTGGCTGGCGTCCGCTTCACTGGAGATGACAACCACACGAAGGCTGCCGGGTACTATTTATACCGGTGGTAATTGAATTATTGTACCGTCGGCTGCATTTAATTGACTGTTAAATGTACTTAATTTCATCCATTCCGGCCATTATTGTAGTTTTTTAATCATTGTCGCTTCATCTGACCCGGGCAATATCTAACAAAGCACCGGAAGTGCTAAGTGTGCACAGTGCAAGGCGGCCATATTTGTAGTTTGTCGACAGTGCGCAAACAACTACAGGGCCAAAATTACTGGAAACGAGGCCAATATAATTGGAGGCCCAGTCGTTACGGCGGCCATTATTGTATTTTATGGTCAATGCGCGACAAAATGGATAAAACTTTCGGAGGCACGATCGATGACTATGTAAGCCGCAACTTAATTTGATAAGAGCGGCTCGTTGAGATATATCTATGTGCCTACGCAGGAAACTTTTTTGCGTGCTCATCTTTTAAACTAAACTACTATTGGAAACTCTCCACTATTTTCATTGATTATATTTCGTACATGTTCCTGTATCTAGTGCTCTCCATGAATTGCCGGGAATATTTTGCACAGTACCTAATACCGGCAATTTTATGCGCACCATATTGAAGGTATTTTAGTAATTGTCTCTACGCATTAGCCTTCATTTGTTGAACTGCGCATGCCCTGACAAGTATAATCACAATCACATTGTTTATTCAGAGCATTCTACTGCAGTTCTATATTTATTTCTCAAACAGTAAATCTCAATTTAACAAACAGGGGCATGCATGTGTTTCATAATATTGTGAATGCAAATGTCGATACAATCCAATATTATTTCAAGATGTGAGTACAGTTCAGTATTATACATCGCTCTCTTTTTGAAGGAAAAAGGAAATACATCCTATGCATTATTACTGTCAAACAAAGAAGTCTATTGCTCTAATTATAGACATCTCTACCGTGTTGATGGATTTTATACATAGCTATCTATACAACCACATCAAGCATGTACAATTTGTTTGGCAGTTACACTCAAACTACAGCTTGTAGCCACCTTTAGTCTATCAGCTCTAAATATTATTAGTTGTCATAGAATCCCTAGCAATATCAGTTAATCCTAAACATTATCTGATTATTTTATCCCACTCCTCACGGTTGTTGAGCCCTTGATAGTAGGATTTAAATTTTGACATATAGAACTGTTCCCTCAGTTTGCGCTTTTTGTTGGCATCTCCACCTCTCACAGAGACTTTGATTTTTTCAAGAATGAACCATTTTAAATCGTCTAGTTTATGGTTCTCTGCAGTCCAATGTTCAACTAATGGTGCATTTTGCCTTTTAAGTCTTATTGCTGATCGATGTTCTGTCAGCCTCAAGCGTATTTCTCTTCCTGTTTCTCCTATGTAACATTTGTTACAGGGGCAAAGGATTAGGTATACCACATTGGAGGTCCGGCAATTAACGTGGTCGTTCATCCAATGGGAAATACAAGCGAGGGCAGCGACAACAATCTCTAGAACCGTCAAGACCACCAACTTAATGAGCAAAAAGCCTTTAAAACTGACAGGATTCATATAATCGGTAGGTAGAAAACTAGCATGTCGGATATCTAGTTTCTCTAAAGATGTCTAAGGCCCTAAAAGATATGTTATATTTCCTCCATTTAAGAGTATTGTCGGGAGACCACATAAGAGGGGAGTATATACCTTAAGAAAAATACGCCACCTGGAGAAGACACCATTTATCCCGTTTTAGTGATTACATGTTCTTAATAATCAAATATAAGTAAGTGCAGCCTACCAAATCGTAACCGACTCGTAAATTGAAAATACAAACAATGTAAAACATTATTAATAAGGAAATTATGTTTATAGATCACTGACGGCCGTGAATTGATAAACACGTGCTACCAGACTAACCAAAGAACAATACGTCCCAGAAAATTACTTGAAGGACGATCTTTTTCTTAAATTTAAAGTAAGGAAATTTTGTTGCAAATTTAAAATATTAAGCCCACAAACTAGGAAAAAAACTCAAAATTAGAAATTTCGCACTAATAATATGCATTCTATTCATTTTTTCAGAAAGAAGATGTAAACCTGTTTTTACTCATTCTGTCCTGATGAAGGTGCATTCAGTATAATAAACGCACCGAAACGCGTCGACTCTTTGGACCATTTTAAACTGTGATAAAATGTTTTTTTATTAATTTGTTGTACTATTGTATTTTAAATTTTGAATGCATACTACAAAGTGGTGACTCTGTGTTAGATAACCGTAATACGGAATTGTTAGCCATTAGATATATATTTGTACCAGAGGACCACAGTGTTAAATTATAAAGTGTATTTAAAATGAATGCCTAAATATGAATTTCTATAAAATAAACTTTGAGTAAAAAGTACAAATAACCTAGTGTGGAGACTTACATTTTGACCTCTTGAATTTGTCAATTGTAAATGCCAAATACAGCCAATTGCCACGGATAGGCCTCATGGTCACCTTGTGAAATAAGTACCCAGAAAGGAATCTTTTCTTTGATATGAGCACCTATCTATACACACATCCGGTTGACCCCGCCAGTTTTATCTGTGTGGCCCCAACCCCTAAAGTTCACTCCGGAGGAGTCACTGGCCTCCACCTGCCCTCCGTGTCGGTGAATCTCTGGAGCCCAGGCCCCCTCTCCGCTGAGGGCATTTAAGACCACATCTGTGGACCCCAGTGAGACCCCGTGAGCTGATTTAAGCTGATGGCTGTATCACAAAGGGAGCCCTAATGCCCTGCATTGTTTGCAGCAAAGCCGCCTTAAATCTCACCTGAAGAGGTAATTAGAAATATAATCCCGGTCTTAATTAGCCGCATACTTATCGCGCCCTTAATAGGCCGGGATCACCATCACAAAAGGCGCTGATGGCTCTCCCAGCCCAGGGCGTACAAACATCGCCTCTCACCCTGGCCCTGACCTCCCCCCTCCAGGGGCGCTCTTCACGCGTATCCCGGCATCAGCACAACACTGACAGGCATTACCGAAAGTAAACGCAGCGCGCCTGCAGGTTCAGGACTTGACTTTTAATAGACGTGCCCTGTCCTGGCTACCACGATCACTCGGGAGCAAGTCAGGGCAAGTCCGCGCCTTGATCCGTTTGTGGCACGCCCTGGGATGGGGGTTCGAGGTCCCTAGGACTCCTGCAGATGGGATCACAGCCTGCACATACGAAAACAGGCTCCAACACTTTTCTATTGCTCCTGGTTATACCTGCACCGTCATCTGAATTGGGGCTAAATCATACTTATGATTTAGCTACAGACCAACGTTTATGCTTTTTTTGGTTGAAGGAAAGCTAACACCACAACGTGTCAGTGCGGTTCGAGGAGCAGGTGCGCGTACCCTCCATCTAGAAGGCAGCATGTCACAGGCCTTCCTTTCACAGCCAACATGGGCCGGACGGTAGCATCACTTCAGGGCGCCATTTCACGTGTCTGCGGTGGGCAGAATCTGCGAGTTTTTGTAGTTCGCCTCTGGAATAGAGTCAGGGCAGAATCAAACCCCCCCGCTGGTGGTAGCTCACTTTCTGTAGCCCAACCTTGGGGAGGAAAAGACATTCGAGGCGGTTTGCCAATTGCCATTGAAATCCAGTTGTTATAGACACTATATGCCCTGCGTGTGTTCAAATAAGCAACATTGCATAATGCTGCATTCAATGTTGCTTTCTCAGTTTGGTTAATGACAATGCCATCGAAGTGTGTGTTAATTGCTGGATATCTTCACGGACAGTAGGCATCTGTCCAGCATTGGAGGTCAGAGGTGAAGAGGTGCTGGGGCTGCTCACCATATCACCAGGGCCTCAGTCTAATCCCTAGGGAGTGCACATGTTGTGTGGCCTCACCTGACTCCAGGACAAACTGGGGCAAAGAGGTCTGTCTCGTGCTCGGGTGGGTCCCTGTGGAGGTTTAAAGTTGACAAAATCAACCTCACTCGAAGGAAAAGCTCGGTTGAGAAGTACCCCACACTGCCCAGTGGCATAATGCAAAATGATGGAGCTAGCCTGCAGAATGTAATATCACACAGATATCAATTGACCTTAGGCTGAATGGGGACCCACTGAAGGGTTGTGGGGTCCTGAAGACTTGCCCCCCCCCCTGTGACGCAGGAGTTGCAGGGGCATGCATTATGCCCCTGACACTGCCTTTTGGAAAAAGAATATGATGTTTTTCTGTGACAGAGTTCACATATCTGATCAAGGAACAGTTATATTTTTTGAACACTATGGTTGCTTTTGCAATATTTGTTGTGGTTGGATGGGAGGTGACCCAGTACCAAAGGGCTATTTTGCGGAACCTTGTTTACCACTGAATCTTGCCAGTTGTGAGTGCTGTATAAGAGTATTTAGACATTTCCCCCTATTTAAAAGCTTTAGGGTTCGTTTTGGAGAGAAGGGGGTCTTGTCCTGCTCACTATTGACTCTCAGACATGACCCATACCAGGCTTAGGGCTGAAGTAAGAGCAAACAGTCTAGTCCTAGGTTATCAAGGTACAGAGGTGGACACAATGAAGACACCCCCCTCTAACCCCAAATAATTTAATGAGGTTTATGTTTTGGAAAAATGACGGCTGCATTTACTACATATTACATTTTACAAATGCAAAGAATATAATTGGCGTTCCTTTTTGTGCCCATCACTTTGTGTGCTTAAAATAAAGGAGTGCTGTCAACTGTGCCAAAGAGCCAAAACTAAATTATCTTCTTTTATTCGATGAGTCTCTGCATCCAATGATGAATGGTCTTGTCCTTTCACAATGTTGGGCCCTCCATGCCTGAGCCACCCTTCCCACCTCTGTTTACACTTGGCCTGTGCCAAGAGTACCAATACCGCTGTGACAGCCTAGACCACCATTCCCAACATATAAGATCTGAGAAATGAAAACGAGTCACTCGTTCGAAAGAGAAAGAGCTAGAGAATAACAATCTCTGCAACACATTAAAACCCTGAAATAGAGCAATGTGCCACATTTAAAAACAAAAAAGACCTAACTAAGTAGACAACATCCACCAGCACCAGTGTAAAATTAACCGCCATAGCTATCATTACAAATCAGAGTAATGCATAGGATTAAAACAAAATTAAAGGGAGCAGGATGGCTAGGACAAAGCATGCTGAAGGTTAGGTTTGGGGACAATGGGGGTTGACCTTTGTCTGCCGAGAGTATGGCCAGGGATTCACTGATGTACCATGGATACTTACCCCTCCACACACAAAACCTTCAATGTCCATGACAACGCCTGAGACCAGGTCTTTGGGTTAGTGTTTGTAAGGCCCCCGGCCATATTTATTTCACATACACACAAAATCATTTTTAGACATCAAAGATTGCATAGTGACCACATTATTTACATCTTGTTTACAAGTAAGATCTAGCCTTGACAGCGACTCTAGTGCATGGGAGTCACCTAACCATAACTCGTTTGCTCCTGTGCAACCAACAAAACATAACCTGTTCCCATCACTGGTTCTGCAACCATTCTCTTAAGCACCTGCGTCCAGAGGATGGATCCTTCCTTATGGGATGACCCAACCTTCTCTCTCCCATACTGGGTGCTCTTTTGCACCCAGTATGGATACTTACCTGGGGCACCCCTACACCCAAGTTCCTTGTCCCCCAAGGGCCTGTGCTATCTTGCGCCAACCGCACCTGTGCAAGTGGTTGACAAGTAAGGCCCAGGTGCCAGCGGCCACCCGCAACCCCATGCACCACTGCAACCTCCTTTCAACTTGCAGCACCCCTTGCAGGATCCAGTGCTGCTGATGTTATTTTGGTATAAAAGGATGCTGTAAAGGGACCTAAGTATCCCCACCGATCATGACCTCACCCACCACAGGCCAGCATAATTCCCCTAATATCTGCCTCCTACCCCGGTACTGTGCACGTTGGCCCAGCCTGGCCAACAAGTTCTCCATAAACATCGCATTACCTTCTTGCGATAAGTGTACCACATCCTGTGAGAAAAATCGTTCACCCTTGATGCACCCTTGAGGTATAGATGATAGTCTAGCCGTGTTCAACAACTTACCAACCTTCCTGTTAAACCGTTTCATCAACTCATTGAGGGCCCTGGCCGATTTATCACCTCTCCAATTCAACCTCGGGACAATGTTGGACCATGCTATTATGGCCTCCAGGAACTTCTTTGAATAGCAACACATTTCAGAGACAATCCGTTCAAATAAGAAATTTTCACCATAGCTCGGTCAGTTCATTACCTCCCAAATGCACGATTACAGTCTCTGGAAGCGGAAGACTCCGGGGCAACATTCTGTCCAATGCAGTTCTCAAGGTGGCCAAGCCTAGCCCTCCTTGACTGGAGAAAGGCAGCTGATATTCGGCCGTCCTTGCCCGTGTTGCAGAGTCACCTGCTGAATAAAAAACCTTTGAACGCCTCATGTAAGAGTGCCCAACGTAAGAGTACCCAACGTCAGCACATCTGTAGCACCTCTTGCTCCAGCATTAACAGGAGGAAATGAAGTTTCCAGAAGCTGCATCACCTTATCATGTCCTCCACCTGCATTGACAGGAGAATACTGTAAAGAATAGGAACAAATTATGCCAGTGCATTTATAACATGTTCAATCTCACATAGGGCTTGTAGCTGTCAGACTTCAACCTGTATCCTTTGAACTGCTTGTCCCATCCGCCCCCTGCCTGCCACTGTGGTGGCTTCACCAATCCGAAATGAATGCAAACTATACTCTGCCAGATCTAACCCTGCTGACACCAGGCCCTATTGAGCATGCCTGGCAAATTTGAACCATATGAGTGGCATCCTGTCCTCATATATCAAAAAGAGGCCTACGGCCCCTTGTTCCCGGTGTGCCATAATGGTTTCGAGATTCTCCAGCGGACAGCATGCATTCCCTGGGGCCCTGTGAAGCAGCATGTGGTCCCCCCTACCCATTTAGTCGGGTAATGGTGACCACCAAGGAGCCATTTGGCCATTGAATATCTGCTAGCTGCAAACCACCTCTTCTGTCCTTGTTCTTTGCCATATGCTCCCCCACCCTTAGTGCTCCATAGAACGCCAGGAAGAAAGCTATCCTAAACATGTAAACCCCAACTGGTGACCTGCACACCCTCTCAAGGCTGGCCATGATCCTTGCAGTTTCTTTTTTTTTTTTTATTTCACAATTTTTATTAAACAGGTATTTATATACATACAATACAGTGTTAATGTCTTATTTTCGATACAACTAGGGTAATGCCGTGTAAGTTCCAAAAATCTTCTTGTTACATGGGGCGCACGGTGGGGCATGATATTGAAAATCTTATCTGGCCCCCTGCGTACTCGGCGGTAAGGTCAAGTCTAGCGGTTGACTTACATCCCCTCTTTCTCGGATGTTAAAGAGATAGGAAGAAAAGAAAGAAGGAAGAAGAGGCCCTAGGGGTGGGGGGGGTGGGGTGGGGTGGTGCAGATCTGTCAGAAGATTCTTTGCTAGTATTGGTGTGCTATCTTTTTATGGGGGCTTTTGGGTGGTCAGGTGTTTTTCCAGAGCGCTCCACATGTCCCCTCCGGATTGGTGGCATGGCGAGTGGTACGTAGCTATATTGTCTGCCCCTCTTAAGAAGGTGATCCAGTTGAGCCAGCCTTTGAAGGTGGCCTTCCCGGTGTCTTTCCAATTCGTGAGGATTGTTTTCACTGCTGCCATTAGGAGTAGGTCGATCAGGTCTCTGTCCTCTTTCGCTTTGGGGTTGGGGGCTATGGCTGTCGCAATGAGCTCTGTGATGTTAACTTGCATGCGGTGGCCAGTCACGTCGGATATGAATTGTCTGATTTTGCTCCACAAGACTCTGACTTTGGAGCAGTTGAGGATCAGGTGTTCTAGGTCTCCTTTCTCTCTGTGGCAGTTCCAGCACTTGTCATTTTCTCTAATACCGGCTGCGGCTAGACGGGCTGGAGTCCAGAGCAACCTGTGGAGCAGCCAGTATTTCGTTTGAGCTAGCTGTGGGGTAACCTTATTTCTAGTTGTGGATTGCCATATTGCTGTTTTTTCCCTGTCTGTGAGTTTTTTACCCATGGCCTTTTCCAGGGGTTCTAGGGCTTTGATATTCAGCCTTGTTGTGGTTGGGCTGAGTAGCTTATACAGGTGGGCTGTCTGGTGCGTATCTTGTTTAGGTTTGTCATGTACTCTAGGATGGATGGGGGAGTTCCGCTGAGGTTCGCTTTTGTGATTGCCACTTTGATTTTTAGGAATGCATAGAAATCCAAGCTTGGGTGGTTGTACTTGTGTTTAAGGGTCTCAAAGGTGAGGGGATGTCCCTGATTCATTAGTAGTTGCGGGGTGGAGATCCCTTGCCTATACCAGTTCTTGATGTCTAGTGTCTTCTCTCTGTATTTGAGCTTCGTATTGTGCCATAAGGAGATCCATTCCGTGTTTCTTATACTATGTTCTAGTTTTTTATCTACTTTGAGGAGGGCGGACTTTGTGCTCTTCAGGATAGTGTTATTGGTTTGGGGATGTTTGTTTGCCGTCAGTATTGCTATTGGGTCAAGGCCCTCTAGTAGTGCTCTCTCTAATGACAGCCATGCAGGCTCGTAGTCTTGATTTGGGGTCACCCAGTGGATACCTTGCCTAGCTAGGCATGCGGTGTGGAATGTTTTGAAATTAGTGAGGTTCAGACCGCCAAGGTTCTTGCTGAGTCTGAGCTTCTGTAGGCTTATTCTTGGCTTTTTATCTCTCCATATGAAATTGTTGATCAGCTTATCTAGTTGTTTGTGGAACTCGTTCGTGGGTGTGAGCGGGAGCATGCTGAGCATGTAGTTGACTATGGGGGTTATCATCATCTTTACTGATTCTATTCTTCCCCACTAGCTAATGAACTTAGGAGACCGAGTATCTATGCGCCCTTTCAATTTCTTTAGCAGGGTGCTCTCGTTGTGGTCTAGGGTCGACTTCAGGTATCTGCCGAAGTATAGGCCAAGGTATTTTAGATATTTTGTTTGCCACGTCAGTCCTGAATTCCCTAGGGTTGCTTTTGTGGTGTGGATGTTCAATGGCTTGCACTCTGACTTGTCTCTGTTGAGCTTGTACCCTGAGACTTGTGTATATTCCTCAATGGTGGTCATTAGTGCTGCTATGGATGTGTCTGGTTCCTCTGTTATAATCAGTACGTCATCTGCGTAGGCAGCCAGTTTAATCGTGGAATCTTGTATTGGGATTCCTTTTATGTGTCTGTTGGTTCTAATCATAGTTAGTAGCGGTTCTATGGCCAGAAGGAAGAGGGCTGGTGATAGTGGGCACCCTTGTCTGGTACCTCTACCTAGTGTTAGTGGATCAGACGTGCTACCATTAACTACCACCCTGTTGTAGAGTGCCATTACCATCTTCCTGTATTTGTCTCCTAGACCAAACTTCCTCATACAATTGTCTAGGAAGGGCCAAGATACTCTGTTGAAAGCCTCCTCGGCATCCAAGGCTATCATTACTGCTGGGGTGTAGCATTTTGTTTTGTGTTCAATTAGGTGACATAGTAGTCTAGTGTTGTCATTGGACAACCTGTTCTTTAGGTAGCCGACCTCTGAGTTGTGGATCAGGTTAGGTAGATGTGTGTTTAATCTCATCGCAAGTACCTTAGCATAGATCTTGCAGTCCATTTATTAAGGAGATAGGTCAGTAGTTGCATGGGTATTGGGGATCTTTACCTTCCTTGGGTATTACTATTATGTTTGCCTCGGACATGGAGTGAGTCATGCCGCCCATTTGGCTGCAGTGTGTGAAAACCTCAACCATCTTAGGTTTTAGGAGGTGCAGGAAGCGCTTATAGAAGGCGGCCGTGTAGCCTTCTGGCCCTGGCGCCTTGTTGTCTTTTAGTGAAGCGACTGCCTTCTCTATTTCCGCCCCATTTATTTCGCTTTCTAGGGCTTCCCTCTGGTCTACTGTAAGGCTTGGCATCATTAGTTTGTCTAGGAGACTAGCGCCACCATCTGCTTTGAGATTAGTGTCTGTCGTGTATAGTTCCTCGTAAAATTTTCTGAAGGGCTCGAGGATCTCTCTGTTTGCTGTCTGGGACTTGGAGTTAGTGTCTGTTATAGCGGCGATGGTGTGCTGCCTCTGTTTACTCTTAAGGTAGGAGGCTAACGCCTTCCCTGCTTTATTTGCCGAGCACAGGCTGATAGCTTTATATTTGTTAATCCACGCCCCCGCTCTTTCACTTAGGATTCTGTTCAGTTAATACTTCTTTTTTGACAGCTCTGTCAGCATATTGCTGTCCTTTAGGTTGTCCTTGTGCCCTCTTTCTAGTTCTTTAATCTGGTTTTCAAGATCTGTTATTTTTTTATTTCTTGCTTTGTTCATTCTGGCCTTGATACTTATGATTCTACCGCTTAGCGTGGCCTTCAGTGCGTCCCACAGTACTCCTCTGTTCGTATCTGGGGTGTCATTGAATTCGAGGTACTCTGTGATAGCTCCCTCAATCTCTTTCACGTTGTCAGGGTGCTTGAGAATGTCACTATTCATTCTCCATCTACTACTGGGTTTCTCGTTATGTCTCCCACTCAGTGTCAGGCTGATGTGTGCGTGATCTGATATAGTTATCGCCGATATCTCTGTTTGATCAATCAGGTGTGTGTGGGAGGCTGACATAAGGATGCAATCTATCCTGCTATATGAGTTGTGTGGGTGGGAGTAGAAGGTGTAGTCCCTTGTGTCTGGGTGTTGTAGTCTCCACGGGCCACTAAGTTGGATTTTGGCGCATAGGTTTTTTAAGGTACTTGTTGTCTGAGTTCTTGGGCTTGTTTTTGCTGAGTGCCTGTCGATAGGATCGTCTAGTACTTGGTTTAAATCCCCTGCCACTACTATGAGTTCGTCTTGCGGGAAGTTATCTAGTTTCATTTCCACCCCTTCCCAGAAATCTTTGTCGTTCGAGTTGGGGCCATAGATCTTAGCTATGTGTATCGTTTCATCTCCTCTTCTGAGGGTGGTCATCAGTAATCTGCCATCATCATCTGAGTAAGTGTCTTGGATTGTCAGTTTAAATTTCTTATTTACCAGGGTGATCACCCCCTTTTTTTTGTGTATAGCCGGTGAGCAGGCCTGATCACCTATCCAGTTTGCCTTCAGTCGTAGTGCGTCGTCTGCAGAGAGTTTCGTCTCTTGAAGGACGCATATGTAGCTTTTGAGTTTTGTTAGATAGTCTATCACTTTCCTACGTTTGACTGGGTGATTGAGGCCCTTGACATTGAGTGATACAACTTTGAGGTCAGAGGATGCTTGTGTGTGCACTAATGTCGTCATCCTATGCCGTCAGTGGCGCCTGCATTTCGGGGGTCTGTGCCTTTGTCTGGCAGAACCATCTGCCTTGATTTATTTCTTCTATGTGTTTGCATGTGGGCCTGCCTGTCCAGTCTGTCTACCTGTCTCCGTGATCTCCCCTCCCTACCTAGGGTGTGGTGTGTTGCCTCAGAGAGTGAGGCTAAAGGAAAAGGAGTAAGAAAGTTAGAAAAGATAAAGAACTGTACCTGCCAAGAACCCCCCCTGCCCGTCCCCCCTCCTACTCCTCCCCCCACCCCCGTATTCTTTCTGTCGGACGTGTGACATCGAAGCTCCCCCCCCCTCCTTCCTGAGATTGTATTGGTGTCTCCGTGCAGTGTTTATTTAAACAAAAAAACAGGGTAAAAGGATATGAGCTATTTCGGCCATTTCAGTTCTGTTCCGCGCTGCGGTTGAGTTAGAAGTTCGAGGTATATGTTGTCTTTCTGAGGTAGATCGGTTATTTAGTACGTAGGGCAGTGAAAGTAAAGATGGGTCAGGTGGTTTTTTAGGTGTTTGTCCCATTGACCCCTTGTCGGCGCTGGTGGTTCTCTTTCTCGTTTTTTCTGGTTATTGTTATAGCCTTGCAGGGCATTGAGCATCAGGACGCACCGCAGGAATCCGTTGGGGGGTCCCGCCCATCCCGAGGACCGGGGCCGCCTGGGCTTGAATGTTACTCGCCCAGCTTGAGTGAAGTGCCCCGCGGAGGCTCGATGCGGGGGCGGGTAGGCCCGGTTTGTCAAAGTTAATCGGTGAGTGCGATGGTTCCGGCCACTGGCATTGTTCCGTACCATGGGTCAGTGTTAGCCTAATAGGCGTGGGGGGACTGCATTGCATTGGGCACTGGTGAGCTCTGCCTTTGTTGTTGTAAGGCAGGAAGATAGAGAGATTGCATCCGGGGGTCTTGGGACATTTCCGCGCGGGAACCGGCGCATGGTGGTGCCCGATTGCTTGGCGAGTAGTTGCTGGGCCGAGTTGGCAAGCATGGGCTGTGTGCTCAGGGAGGATGGTTCTGTCTTCCTCTGGCTACGCATATCCACGTTTGCCTGGTTTACAATGATACGCCTGTCAATGTTGTGTATTTCTAAGCAAAACCCACAAATGAAAAGAAACCGGCCTACAGGATTTGCCAATGCTTCTTCCGGTTGGTAATACATCCTTTGTGAAGAATAAGCGGGGATAACCAGCACTCACTTTTTGTAAATTTGGCATTAGTGCGTGCACTGCTTACAATAGCGAGTGTTGTTGTGCACACACGGACTAGAGTGGTGAGATGCTGGCTCCAATCTTGCTAATAAAGATTTAAATCTCAGGTGTTGTCGTGTAGGCCGATGTAGCTGGGAGTGGCACCGACGTCGTAGGGGACAGTGGGCTGCGTATCAGTTGTAATATGTGCGCATGCACGCAATGTCATTTTGGCAGAATTTATTTATTTATTTATTTAAGAGTTTTATATAGCGCTACTAGACCCGGAGGTATCAGAGTGCTTTACATGAGGAATTTAGCATTTAGCATATTACAAACTTTACAGAATTTACATGAAAGATCGTTGCGAGGAAGAGGAAAAACAAGGTTATAAAAATACATCTAATGATTAGATCATTACAAAAACAGAAGATATTAAGGAGCGATGGGAGCGAGGGAAAATAGGGGTAGGGGAAAAGAGGGAGCAGGGAAACGTGGGAATGAGTGGGAGCAGGGAGAAAGGAACTGACAAAGGACGGAACAAGACGGCAGGTCAGGATCAGAGAAGAGGGTGAGAAGGAAGATGGGGACAAGAAAAGGGGTTCTGAGAGAGGGAGAGGAGGTCATCGGAGGAAGATATAAAGAGACAGCAGCGAAAGGACGAGGAGTGCCATGCACCAATGTCCGGCTGGGTAGGTGAGGGCCGCGGGCGCCAGACTCCTCTGTAGCCGAACCAAGCGGCTCCACCGGGCATCGGCCATGTCGTCTCAACGTCTTTACATAAGTTTCCACAAAATTATAGAATTACACCAGTTACAAGTTACATGAGGAATTTAGCATTTAGCATATTACAAACGTTACAAAATTTACATGAAAGATCGTTGCGAGGAAGAGGAAAAACAAGGTTATACAGATACATCTAATGATTAGATCATTACAAAAACAAAAGATATTAAGGTGCAATGGGAGCGAGGGAAAATAGGGGTCAGGGAAAAGGGGGACAAGAGAAGGGAAACGTGGGAATGAGTGGGAGCAGGGAGAAAGGAACGGACAAAGGACGGAACAAGATGTCAGGTCAGGATCAGAGGAGAGGGTGAGAAGGAAGATGGGGACAAGAAAAGGGATTCTGAGAGAGGGAGAGGAGGTCTTTGGAGGAAGATATAAAGAGACAGCAGCGAAAGGACGAGGAGTGCCATGCACCAATGTCCGGCTGGGTAGGTGACGGCCGCAGGCGCCAGACTCCTCTATAGCCAAACCAAGCGGCTCCACCGGGCATCGGCCATGTCGTCTCAACGTCTTTAAATAAGTTTCCAAAAATTATAGAATTACACCAGTTACAAGTTACATGAGGAATTTAGCATTTAGCATATTACAAACGTTACAAAATTAACATGAAAGATCGTTGCGAGGAAGAGGAAAAACAAGGTTATACAGATACATCTAATGATTAGATCATTACAAAAACAAAAGATATTAAGGTGCAATGGGAGCGAGGGAAAATAGGGGTCAGGGAAAAGGGGGAGAAGAGAAGGGAAACGTGTGAATGAGTGGGAGCAGGGAGAAAGGAACGGACAAAGGACGGAACAAGATGGCAGGTCAGGATCAGAGGAGAGAGTGAGAAGGAAGATGGGGACAAGAAAAGGGATTCTGAGAGAGGGAAAGGAGGTCCTCGGAGGAAGATATAGAGAGACAGCAGCGAAAGGACAAGGAGTGCCATGCACCAATGTCCGGCTGGGTAGGTGACGGCCGCGGGCGCCAGACTCCTCTATAGCCGAACCAAGCGGCTCCACAACACACCACATTATGCCACTGCCCCACGTCACTGCACTGGACACCAAGTTTGCAGTACGGAGCACAGCAGCCACACTGCTCTACAACATACCTTAGAAACATTGCCAAAAGCCAATAGCTCTTGCTAAAGACTTATAAGGACCCAAAGGCGAGAACTATTGACTACGCCAACGCTTGTTTAATTCTGCTGAGACTTTATCGTGTTACATGCTGTTTGGTGTATGATTCACGGCAAACATTGTCCGCCCTTGTTTTAAAAATGTACAAGGAAAAGAGATACATAGTTTCACTGAGGCTTCTGGTTGTAGTGGGAACAGGTGAGAGGGTCATTGTGAAGAAGATTCTTTGGAATGTTGGTGTTTAATTAATGAGTTCACTGATTCCAAAAGGGCTAATAAAGTTTTAAGTAGCAGGTGGTGTTGTGCAAACGCAAATTCCAACAAAATAGAGAGGTTCGGGGCACTCGTGATTCCATAGTGAGTAGTTTTGCGTGCCGATTTTTCTGAAACGCAGTTTCCTTTTGTATAATGATCCCAGCTTTTGAGTTGTGTGTGCACTGATACCACGAAGAAAACCTGAGCAGTTTCCTTTTTGTGTAACGATCCCATCTCTGAGTTGTGTGTGCGCGGATACCATGAAGAAAGCCTGAGCACTCTTGAGGGCATGCAGCTATGTAGATTCTGGTGAGCCGAGCGGGGATCGGTGTCATTATGGCGGCGTTTTCCCATTGACAGTGTACTGTGAATCAGCCTTTATCGGTCTCCGGGGCGGCCTGAGAAGACGCAGCTATGTGGTTTCTTGTTGACCGAGCAGGGGATCGGTGTGATTAGGGCAGCGCTTTTCCATTCACCACAATTTCATATTGGAGTTCATAGGAGTGGTTAATGGGCGGCCAGCTGCCCTGACGTTTCGTTTACAGTGCCAGGATTACAGGGTATTGCAGAGATTTAACTAGGGAGGGGTGTATCTATATTAAACTGGCAGTGCAATTCAGCGACGGAGCTGGCCACAGTGCAGCCACGTGACAGGAAGGTTGGTTTTGTGTCTCGCACTTAAATAACACACGGACACCAGATCGGGTTGCACTCGTCTTTATTCCTTTACCTCCATACTTCAACTGACACTTCTTCCTCTCGCCCCTCCCTTCTTCTTCCTGCCGTGCCTGACTCGGAAGTCGCAGACAGGGTCAGGCATGGCGACACAACATCTCTCCCCTTTTTGATTTGTCAACTGTCCCATGGTCCTTTAAAGTTATTCGATGGGTCGAACTGGCCTCCGGATAATTCTCTGTGGTCGGCAAGGGAGATGCCTCTCTCTCACTTCGTTCATATCAGCCACACAACGATGTTCTACTTGATCATCCGTTTCTGGACTTGATATGTCTGTGTCTCAGTCAGGTTCTTCTTCTAGCGCATACACTGCTGGATTCCACGTCTTGAATTGCGACACGTTTCTCATGGTCCTTTTAGTTCCAGAGGCAGCTGTGATCATAGTCACTTTTTTCTTTATTACTCGGAGCGGGTGGGCATAGTAGCGACTGTCGGCTTTGGTTTTCTGCTCTTGCCTCACCAGCACCCAATCTCCTTCTTGGATGTTAGACACCTTGGCATATCGATGGTTGTCAGCGTATTCTTTCATCTTTGATTTCTTGGTCTTGTCAATATTCACCAGTGTCTCGTTGCAAGAGGTTGGGGATTTAGACCGCCTGACTGCGTCCGAGGTCGGTATCCTGGTGCGCGTGGTTCTTCCAAGCATCAGGGTGGCAGGATATCTGTTGGTGGTACTATGTGGTGTGGTCCTGTATGCTCGCAACACTTCATTGAGTGATGGTTAAATGTCACGTTGAGTCAGTTCATCTTGCTGAATTGTTTTCTTTATGGTGGCCCTGAAACGCTCAACCATCCCATTGGCTTAGGCCACCAGGGAGTGATTTTTCTGTGTTTGAAGTTCAGGTGGTTTGCGAATTCCATGAACTCATGCCTGTTGAAGGGTGGTCCTTTGTCTGTCTTCACTACCTTGGGGATTCTCCATGCTGCGAACGCTTCGTCAATGACAGGTATGATGGCGATGCTTTTGTGGATGAGATTTGGTGTGCAGTAGGGAATTGTGAATATTCATCCATGATAACGATGACGTATTTTCTGGATTCCAGCGGGCCAAAAAGGTCAACTGCTACTTGCTGCCACACACTGTCTGGAGGTCAGACATCTGCAGTGGGGCGTGTGGTTCTTCTCGCCCCACTAGTTGATATTGTGGACAGTCTTGAAGTGTGGCTTCTACCATCTGGTCAAGGGACGGGAACCAGCTTCGCTCCCGCAGTGCTTTCTTCATGGCTACTACGCCTCTATGACCTTCATGTGCTAGATTGACGGTCCTTTGTCTTAATTGTGGAGGAATAACAATTCTTCCCTCTCTCAGGAATCAATCAATCAGGAAATTTGTAGAGCGCACTACTTACCCGTATGGGTCTCAAGGTGCTGGGTGGGGTGCTGCTACTGATCGAATAGCTAGTTCTTGAGTAGTCTCCTGAAGGTTAGTAGGTCTTGGGTGTGCCATAGGAGGATGGGGAGGGTGTTCCAGGTCTTGGGGGCGAGGTAGGAGAATGATCTGCCATCGAAGGTTGCTCTTCGGATGCGATGGACGGTAGCTAGGACATGGTCGGCTGAGCGGAGCTGGCGGGACAGGGTGTAGAAGGTGATGTATGCTGGTCTGGTGTCATGGAGTGCCTTGTGTGCGTGGGTGAGGATCTTGAAAGTGATCCTCTTGTTGACGGGCAGCCAGGGCAGGTCTCTCAAGTGGGGTGTGATGTGGCTGTGTTGAGGAATGTCGAGGATCATGCGGTCCGAGGTGTTCTGTATGCATTGCAGTAGTTTCAGCAGTTTGGCCGGGGCTCCCGCGTAGAGGGCGTTTCCGTAGTCCAGTCTGCTGCTGACAAGGGCCTGGGTGACCGTTCTTGTGTCGGTTGGGATCCACCTGTATATCTTGAGGAGCATGCGGAGGGTGTTGAAGCAGGAGGATGAGATGGCATTGAGTTGCTTGGTCATGGAGAGTGTTGAGTTGAAGATGAATCCCAGGTCGCGTGCGTGGTCAGTGGCTGTCGGTGCTGCTCCCAGGGTGGTTGGCCACCATGAGTCATCCCAAGCTGAGGGGGTGGAGCCGAGGATGAGGACCTTCGTCTTGTCCGAGTTCAGCTTTAGACGGCTGTTCTTCATCCATTCGGCGACGGCTTTCATTCCTTCGTGGAGGTTGGTTTTGGCGGTGAGTGGGTCCTTAGTGAGGGAGAGGATCAGTTGTGTGTCGTCGCCGTAGGAGATGATGTTGAGGTCGTGTAGTCTGGCGACGTGGGAGAGCAGTGACATGTAGATGTTGAACAATGTCGGGCTGAGGGATGATCCTTGGGGTACGTCGCAGATAATCTTGGAGGCTTCGGATCGGAAAGGGGGGAGATGGACGCTCTGGGTTCTCCCGGAGAGGAAGGAGTGTTGTCCAGTCCAGTGCTTTGTCTCAGCAGTAGTCCGTCCGCGTTGATCGAGAGATCATGCTTGACTTGTCTAAAGGATGAGAGTTCTTGTGTGTTGATGGCGACATTGGGTTGCGGATGCTCCAGATGCCTCCAAGAATTTGTGTGTATACGTCGCATGATGTCTTGAAGAGTGGCGTCTTTGGCAGTGGCTTCCATGATGGCTCCCAGTGGGACGGCAGGTGGGCGTGCTTGATCAGTGACAAAATGAAGGTATTCTTTGGATAACGAGTCGCATGTCTGCATCAGTGCTTGGGGATGTTGTGATATGTAATCCGCCGGATTCTTCTTTCCCCAGTTAGTGAATGATGGTGTACGTGTAATCCTGTAGGCGGATCCCCCACCTCTAAATCTGTGGAGGGATCTGTGCTCAAGGGTTGCCGAATATAGTGATTAGGTGAACAGATGGAAGTGCTCACGCCCACACACTGCCAGACTTTCCTTTTCAGGCTGCAAGTATACTTTCTCCTTGTCGGTGAGGCTGCGACTGGCATAGGCCACAATGTGATGTTGGTCTCTCTCATCATCATACTGAGCTAGGCTAGCGCCAAGTCCGACGGGGCTAGCGTCTACCGTAATCACGGTCTTTCTTCGAGGATAGAAGTATGCCAGGTGTATGGCAGATCTCATTGAAAGCATGCTCGCATGAGTTGGACCAGTGGAAGCTTTGGCCTTGTCTCGTGAGTTCTCACAGCGGGTAGCTGATGGTCGCATAGCCTTTGATATACCAGGCACAATAACTCGCCATGCCCCGGAAGAATCGAATGTCACTGATGTCATGGGGTTGCGGAGTGTCGGCTAGTGCCGAGACTTTTTCAGGATCAGGTCTCATGCCGTCTTCAGGGAAAATGTGACCATAGAACTTGAGAGTTGATTTATGGAATTCGCAATTGTCTCAGTTGAGTATGAGGTTGGCTTTGAGAAGTGCATGGCACACACGATCCAGCGCTCATGCGCCAAGCATGAGGATGTTGTCACTCTAGTTAAATGAGTTCGGAATGTGGTGTATCACGTGCCAAACTGCCTCTTGAAAGGTTTCCGCTACTGAGGAAATACCAAAATTGAGGCGCTTGTATCTGAAAAGTCCTTGATGTGTGGTAAACGTGGTGATGTATCTAGATTTTTCATGGAGTTCGAGCTGGTGATACCCCTTGTTGAGGTCTAGTTTCGAGAAAACTGTCGCTCCATTTAAACGAGTGATGACATCACTGATGTGAGGTCCTGGATGCCTCTCCCTTTCGATGGCTGTGTTCGGGACTCGCATGTCTACCCACAGGCGCACATTATTCTCATGTCCTTGTTTGGGTACAACTACTACTGGAGACACCAAGGGAGTAGGTCCGGTTGACCTTTCTATGATGTTCGCTCTCAGCAGGTCTTGGAGTTCATCATTGAATGCTTGTTGGAGAGGAAATGGTGCTTTCCTATGATGCTGAGCCACGGGCGTCACTTGTTCATTAATGTGTGGTTTGACTTTGACATGGACAAATTTTCCTAGGCCCGAGAATAGTTTTAGAAACTTGTTTATTATGTCGGGCGAATCGTCAACTTTGAATTTCTACAAGCTTCAGGCGTTCTGCTGTAGGTAGGCTGAGAAGGCAGTCAGCAGCTTCAGGGCCTTCTATGACGTGAATTTGAGCCTGGATTGTTCTGCTTGTAGGTCAGTGATGTGTGAAATCGTCCTAAACACGGCAGCAGTTCCTTGGACATCCACGTGTAGACGGGCACTGCAGCCGGTTCTAACTTCGGCTTCGGGCACATCCTCTTATATTCGGTCGTGCAGATGTAGTTGAGCGGTGCTCCAGTGTCTAGAACGAACTTGGCGGAATGATTACCTATTTGGATATGTAATCGAGGGTATCTCTTTAACTGGTCCAGGTCTGCTACCATGCACACATATTCGTCACTGTCTTGTGATGTGGGAGTGAGGGCGGATGATTCTCTTGACATTGATCGTCGTGATCGATATGAAGTATGTGATTGAGTGCTGGATATGGACGAGTTTGTTGAGCTGTCTCTTCTTCTTTGCACTGCCCTCACATGGTGGCGTGATCCAGTACTTCACTAGGTCGGTCCGGCCTCTTTAAGACGAGTTTGGCACATTGCTTCAAAATGGTTGTCCCTCCTGCATCAGTGACATTGTTGTCCCATGGCTGGGCAGGGGCCTGTGTGAGGGTAATCCAGGCCACAGCGATAGCATTGCGGCATTTGTTTTCGGGTGTGGCTGCTTCTGGTTCCGCCATGGGACGAACTTGAGGATTTTCCAGGTTTCCGATGATCTGGCTGAAATCTTGTTTCTACTTGAGATTGTATTCGGAAAGATTGTTCTCGCTTATCCGTCTTGCTAGCTTCCATCTTTTTCGCGTGCTCTTCCGCTTGATCGTTTATTTGTGTGAGCTCCTCGATGTCGTCGAGTGAGTAATGTTTCTTTAACAGCCTACGTTGGAGTGACTCTTATTGGCACACTTCAATAATTCGTAGACAAAGCGCATCTTCGGTGTTGAAGTTATTGAACTCGCAGTATCGTGCTAGGCGCTTTAGGCGCGAAGTGAAGTCACTCATGGACTCGTCTCGTCTCTTGAGACGCAAGGTTGAACGTGTAGCGTTCATAGTCCAGGTTGCGCTTGTGAAGGAATTTCCTGTTTAAGGCTTCTCGCACATCTGTGTATGACGCAGCATTTGCTGGAGGTAGTTCTTTGATGATCTGTCCGATATCTTTGCCCACCAGGTTCCGTAACGCTATGAGTTGATGTTCAGGGTCACTGACTTGTGAGCCGTTCATAAAGACTTCAAAGTCTTCTATCCAGCTCTTCCATTTGGGACCCATGTTGTTTCCAGAGGTCAGCATTAGAGGTTTGGGAGGATGTAGGAACGATACCCCCTTTAATATGGGTCTGTGTGGCATAGCTTGGGCTGGACCGGGCGGTGCGTTTTGTGAGGAGTCCGGTTGAGTAGTCATGATGAGGCACCGTTGGCTTTACCTCTCGCTCCCAACAACCCACAGCAGCATCTACGAGGCTTCAAATTATGTTTTTGGCGGGCCCAGGGGTGTCTTCTGCTCTTTGCCGGACCTTAAAATGGCCACCGGGCTGGTGGCAATGCTCCCTCATGAGGTGTGCCTGACTTTAAAAAGGCAGCCAAATGTGACCTCTGTGTGCCGTTTTTTTTAACAGTGGGAAATCGGTGCTCTTGCCCAAATTCCATGCGCTGTTCACTCGTCTGGAGCTCCTGGGGGTTTGATTCGCAGGTTGCTCTCGTTGTAGGCAGGAATGTGGGCCAAACTGCCATACACGTTCACCTTGATGATGACATGCTCTGC
Organism: Lissotriton helveticus; assembly: GCF_964261635.1. Taxonomy (NCBI): domain Eukaryota; kingdom Metazoa; phylum Chordata; class Amphibia; order Caudata; family Salamandridae; genus Lissotriton; species Lissotriton helveticus. The sequence continues at coordinate 412,842,981 of NC_136061.1, read as the reverse complement.
TCGGCAGTCACAACAGCACTTCGTCAGCTTTTCCTTCGCGTGCAGTTCAGGGGGGTATCCTGGCATCCCACCCTCGTCGCCAGGTTTCGTGTCTCGCACTTAAATAACATGCGGACACCAGCTCAGGTTGCACTCGTCTTTATTCCTTTACCTCCATACTTCAACTTGCGCTCCTTCCTCTCACCTCTCCCTTTCTCTTCCTGCCATGCCTGACTCGGAAGTCGCAGACAGGCTCAGGCATGGTGACACGACAGTTGGGTCCTGGTGCCGGGAAAACCAGATGTCTTAATGAATGGGGGTTGACGCTTTATTTGTGTCTGTGATGTTTCCAGCAGACAGTGACTGGCTTGCCCGTAGTGCAGCCATCTAGTCTGTGCATGGGTGTACTTCATTTCACAAATAGGCAAGATTTCCTCGCAGATGCTTGTGTTTCTTGAGAATGCTGCAATTTACTTAAGTATTACTTGGGAAACTCTATCTTGCGATTGTGTATGAATGGGGAGGGAACCCTGATGTAGGGTAATTGATAGGCTGAAAACGGGTGTTTATGCTAATTGGTGGTAACAACGGCTGGCATCAAGAACTAGGCAGTTCAAGATGGATGTAGACAGAGGTAGTTGTTTGTAAAGGTTCGAAGGGGGACGGCGAGGCCTTCGGCTATAGCGGTCATCAGCGTTGCTGAGGAGCCGGGTTCGAATTTCAGTGGGAACGCTCAAAATTGTGCGATTCTGGGCAAATCACTTAATCTCCCAATTTTGGTGTGCCTTTCTGTAATGGACAGGAGCTTGTGTGAGATCCTCTGATACCACATGGCTAACCGGTTGGTGGTAATATTGTGACGGTGTGGCTAGTGAGGAAATTTGATTTGTAACATTGTCGAGATTGTAGTGGGACCCTGGTTGGGATTCAAGTTTAGACGGGGTCGCGCATCATCTTGCGATTCTGGGGAAATCACTTAATTCCTGCATTGTGACGTTGCTAGTGAAGACATCATAACTTTTAGTGCGATAAGTGGCCCCAGTGCGCGCTTCGAGGGGATTGTGGTGCAATTTCTATCTTACGCCTCGGTGAGGGGGCGTCACCAGCATCGGGATGGCATCTATAACACGAGGGGGAGGAAAGGGCAGTGGGGGCACATAAGGTTGCAGCAAGAGATGAGTATGCCTTAGTAGTAAGGGTTTCAGGAACTTCGTGCGGGGGAGAACTGGGGAGACAGTAAACACAGCCCGGGGAGTGTTGAAAGGGGGATAATGTCCTAGATGTACCCTTCAGGGAGCTTACAATTTACTGCCCATGTTCATCCTTAGGTTCCTTGCCCCTCTGCTGCACTACTCCTTCCAGGGAGAGCGTACATGGGCTAGGGGTGGCGCTGCATAATTTATGCAGGCATGCTTGCTGGCATGGAACGTTCTTTGTCCCTTTATTTCATAAGTCAGAGGTGCCCTTATCACAAGGTCCGCCATGCATTCCAGTTTTGGCAGCATACAGACAGGTAGCATACTTGCTCAAAAAATGGTGCTTACTAGGCAACATGTCCAGGTTACAGGATTCCTTTACTATCACCTTCAGAATGCCAGTCGGTCGTGTACCTTTCGTTAGATAGTCGGGGGGGTAGAGTGTCCTGCGATGCCACTCATCTAGTGATCAGTTAATCCTGTTGTGAATAGCCACACCTCTTCTGTGTTCAGTATTTTCAGGGCTTAACCCAGCTTACTACAGGATCAGGCATGTTAGGGATTTATGGATTGATGTAGTTTTCCATGGCCAGGCCAGAAATCCTCCCTTTAATTTAACAGTGCACGCGATGCACTCTTACGTAGTCCATCATTTGTTTAGTTTGAGTCTCTTGTTTAGCCAATAAGATAGATTAGCTGCTGCTAGCTGGTTCTAGGGCATAAGTAGGGTGCCCATGTGTAGATGGCACCGTCCCATTCCTTGCATAGGGTGTATGCGGTCCACCCGGCCAAGAGGGCACACATGAGTAGACTGAACATTTCATGTCCGATATAGGTGTTGGTCACTGGGACACTTTCAGCTACACCCGCAGTTTTGCTGTTCTTGTTCTAAGCAGCAATGTCGGCCTGGGAAGAGGCTTAGCCGATTCCAGCTGTGCACATAACATAAGCGGGAATTCAGGGGCCATCAGGCCTCCACACAAGCAGCGGCCCAGATGGCTAGATTGTCAACATCTCTTCAGTGGATAGGAGTCCGGCCCTATCACAGTCAGTAGGGGCCTCGCTCTGTGAACGCACTCAGAAGTCATGACCGAAAGTGCTTAGGCCTTCCAGGGCCTTTGCGTGTCAGTGGGTGCCATTGGAGGCCCAATTGGGCGGTGTGCAATTATGGGGATCACACAGCAGGCTGGTATCATGCGCGAGAGCCCAACAGAACGTGGCCACTTTCTTTGCCAAGCTTAGGGGACTCAGAATAAGGGCAATTCCATTTTGAGGAGTACGATCTTAGCAAGATACATGTTGGGTGACCTCCACTTGGGGGCAGTCCTCCGACGGAAGTACCTTATTTCCGGCAACAGGTGCAGGGTCTTCTTAGGGGGCCCTCAGGGGAAGCAAACTTGTAGGGCCACCATGACCCGGGGCAGCAGGGGGTCTGCATTTCCTGGACACTGGGTTGGTGTGCAGACAGGCACAGGTTCTAACCTGAGCCTACTAGGTAGGGGACGGTAGTGGAGCGCGACTCGGCTCATGGGGGCATGCATGCCCATCCGTCATCAGGAGCGGACTCGTGCATAGTTTGTGAATAGCACATTTTGGTCTACCTACCGCAGCCAGTGGATCGAGGTAGTTGGTCACTCTAATCAGAATTGGGGCTGCGTCATGCGCAGCAAGCCAGATAGTTCACTGGGCCGGATGAAAGTATTATGTTTGCCAAAGTGGCACCTATGTGCTGGGTCACTTGCCGTGCTTTGGGCCCGTATAGCTCATTGGCAGCAGTTGGAGTTGACGGTGCGGGCTGTGGGAATGCCTCTCTCGGGTCGGTGACATTGGTGGCCTTCAGATCCCACACATTAACACCTGGTGGAAGACGTCAGGTGCCATGGGGGACTACAGTTCCCTGAGTGTGTTTATCCTACATTTAAGAGGTAATGATAGGTATGGTCTGAGTCACCGGGCCGCGAGGGAAGCTCTGTCTGGGTTTGCCCAAATTGGGATAGGATGTTTCCAAGATAGCGTGGTCTTATAATCCCAGGGCAAAATTGGGGGCCAGGACTAATGTCAGATGCCCCCTTTAATGTTTCGGCCAAGTGCCTGGAAGACCGGAATGGTCTAGCGGTGCCCGGGTCAGGGGCCTGCCTGGTAATGCGCCCACAAATTGGGCATGGGAATCGTATGGTTCACTGCAATAGTGGGCACAGACTGGTAGATCCGGGCATCTGAATTAGGACATGGCTCTGAGCCTGTGGATCGTTGGAACTTGGTGGTTCTGGAGTGGTCTGGTGGTGGGGAGGGCGAAGGGCGGTTGGCGCTTGTTGCCCTTGTGGCGGTAATGATGCCACATAAATTGCCTTACATTGTTAAGGGGAGTCCGCCTGCATACTCCCTAGGCCAGCACTGAGGGGGAGATACAGTAAGCTCACCCCAGAGAGAATGGAGACACCGGCTGGGGACAAGGGCTCCAGTTTACAATCTAGGGCATGGGGCATTAACCCCTGGTTATTCCCTATGAGCCCCGATGGGCAGCCTGTTGGTGGAGGGGTAGGCCCCTCAGGTGGCGGACAAGGGCCAGATGGCAGGGGCTCGCCTCTCAAGGATGCAGGTGGGTTGCACCTTTCGTGGTTCTCAGTTGGGGGAGAGCAAGCCAGAAAGCTCTTTAGTGCTGGAGCGATAGAGAACAATCTTTGTCAATAAATTAAGTTCTGTCATTTCTACTGATAAATTATGAAGTTATGATCAACATAAATGAAAATATCGTTCAGTGATCAAAGTTGATAAATCTATGTTGTATGAAATTTGAATCTTATTGATGATATATTGTCATGTTTATATGTGATGTTTTATAATAAACATGGCCTCTTTTACCCACAGCTCTGGTCGTCCAGTCTTGATTTGTGGGTTCTGCTGGTGGCGGGGCCGTGAACTACCTGGGGGTCTGGGTCCTCTGTCCCATCTGTGTACCCTAGCATCTTTGCAAAGGAGGAAATTGCAGCAGTGTGCCGCTAAGTGTAGGACACAGGTCACCCTTCCCCTCTCAGGGTCTCAAGAAATGAGATTAGAGACTTGGATGAAAACCATTCACCAACCCCCTTGCTTTCCTGAAACCTGTAGTATGGGTAATATGCCCCTCATAGTCACGCTTTGTCTCAGGCACTAAGCTGGGAGTCACACGGTCTGGTAGGCTAGGGCACCAAGCCACCATAGTTGATCTGGGACGAGTGAAGGGAACGCCACTGCTTCTGGGTGGTAGTATCTGAAGTCCTGCATCTTAAAATGAAACAAAGCATCTGCTGCATTGTTCAATACTGCAGGCACATGTTTGGATTGAAAGTTGACATTCAGCCTCAAACACAGCCGTATGATTTCCTTCAACTGTGTTAAGAACATCTTACACTTGGCCACTTGCTGATTAATGCATTTCACAACAGTCTTGTTATCTGACAAGAATACCACTGATTGATTGCGGAACTACGCTGGCCGTATTATGAGGGCCACCAAGATGGGAATGAGCTCCAAGAAACCAATGTTTGCTACCAACCCGGCTCCACCCAGTCTCCTGGCCACTGTTGAGCACACAAAGATGCACCCAAAATGGCACCAATGCCCACACTGACTGCAGAATCTGTAAACACACCTAACCCCCTATTGGTCTTAGCGGGCGTGCCCGTACCACTGCCCCATTGAAAGCCTTCCAGATTCTCATATCCTGCCGGACTTCACTTGACAATTAACAACCTAGTATTGATAAAGATCAATTTACAATGGTCAGGCGATTTCAGTAGTTGTTTCCTAAGTTGAATTTGCCCGGCGTAAAACGCCTCTAATACCATACGAAATTACTCAATAAAGAGGCAGGCGCTGGAGACTGGAAGACAGGAAACAAGTTTTATTCCGACGGAGTGGAACACATCAGATCGGACAACAAGGTATCGTCTCGAGGTGCTCTCTCAACTTCTCTGAGAGCTGGTCTTTTATACACTGGTTTTAGACATGTGAACGTCCTTTATTACAACAGGGACATTGTAGAGCATGAGAATGACATCAGAACGATATCCCTGTCACCCCCCAGTTCCGGCCCATTCCAACACATGACAACAGTAGAGACCCTTTCCCCTCATATGATTGGGAGGGGCTATCACGCAGCTGAGTGTTCTGCCGATCTCTCTGGAATGTGTGCACCTGATCGAATCTCTGGGGGTGGAGGGTCGTGATCAATAGTGGCCTCTTTCAGGAGAGGCGAGTGCATACAGTAGGGGGCAATAAACTGTAACCTCGGGCTAAAGGATGACCAGCGGTCAGTGCTGACGTTAGGCTCAGAGGAAGGGTCATCAAAGGAGGGGTATTCATGGACGGAAAGGAGGTGTTGGTCAGGCGCGGGGTGCGATTCTCTGGGACAGAATCATGCGGGAGGGGAGGGCTCCTGACTTGTGCATGAGAGAGCGGGGGCAGTCAGGGTGCATGGGGGATGCTCGCAGGGTCAGGGAAGTGCGCTGATGAGCGATCGTGAACAGGGAGACCATGGTACCTAAAATGGCTGTCATGTATGCTCGTACGTGAGTCTGCAAGATGGCGTAGATAATGTTCAGTATACGAACTAAATTTCCACAGTCCTCCCTTTAACATGTCTCGCCAGCTTGTCAGTTCGGATCAATCCCCATGAGACCACGCACTTCTATTTCGTATAGGGGACTCATGTGCTCTGGTTTAAAGTTCAAAGTCTTAGAGCACATACAGTTGGAAATAAGTGCACATAAAGGTGGTAAACATTGAATACCTAAACAACATCCACATAGTATCGTGATCGGTATCAATAAAAACGTGAACAGTCTCCATCCCCAGTTCTTTAAAGTGTCCCAGAACCAGCCTCCAAGCGACCATCCTTCCTGTTCCTGGTGAACCTCCGAGGACAGTCTGTGGAGGTGTTCGATTGCTTTATAGACTGAAGGTGAGTTATCTGGCACGTAGGTGCAACAGCTGGAGCCGATGACACGGCATGCACCTCCACGGTCGGCCAGAATCACATCTAAAACAAGACAGTTTTGAAGAGCCACCAGGCGGACTGCCTGAAGCTCAGCCGTGTTGTTGGCGAGGGCGCCAGCGGTGATGTTGATGGTTGTTTCTAATGCCTGAGTTAGATATCGGATTGCGCGGCTATTGGCCATTGGTCCCCACAGAGGAACTAGTCCCTTTGCTGCATCCAGGAACTGTGCTCCGGTGGAGTCGGCTTGTTCAACATCTCCAGCGCGCTTTTGCCGGTGGTGGTTGGCTGGGGCCACATACGTGGGAGGAAGAATGAAGGCGATGTAACACGTACCCTTCCAGCCTTTTGGGAGCCACGTGTAAGCTTTGGTGCCACAAACAAAGTACATATTCGGGGAAGCAACAAAGGAAGGGGGGTCAGCTGAGGCCAATGGTTTGGTGATGCGGCAAGAACTGTGACCCACCAGCTGTGTTCCTTGTCCTTCGAGGCATACGAGTCCTGTGACATTGATGACGGACAGGGCCGTAGTCAGGGTGGCAGCCGTTTGTTTCCGCAGATGAGAGAAGGTGGATCTGGCTGGATTGTGGAGCACTTGCATTTCGACCCTTTCTTTGGCAGGGATGTTCGTAAGGAAGGTTGAACCTGAAATTGCAGGACAAAAGGGCTTTCCTGTATTGTTCAACAAAAACCCATAGTAGAAGTGCGACACTGTCTGACCAGAAGCAGCATTGTCCTTGTGGCTTTCTTGCATGAGGATCAACCAGGCGAGGCAAGAGCCGTGAACTGAGAAAGGTGAAGGAATAAAGGGGATTGAGTGTCCGGTAGCATGTGGGAGCAACCCACAGATCCAACAGTTTGTGGCATTTGTAACAAGGTTGTGCTGGTGCAACAGTTGTACAAAGGAATTGTTCCAGAATTCCCTACGCCTTTCTCGAAGCTGAGGTGAAAGGGTGATCAGGTGGTGCTCTTTCACGGTGGTCGGCTGGACAGTGGTCGGCAACATTTGGTGAGCGGGCGTGCTTTCCTCCAGGATCCAGAAGGAAGTCATGAGGAGGAGGCAGAACAGGGAGATAACGAAGAAAGCGATTGTCTTTGAGCTGTGCAATTTGTCAGTTTTTGGATTCCTATAGTGGGTATTTCCTGTTGCTTTCGATGTCTTCTTATCTGGCGCTTCCATCATCTTCTTATCTGGCGCTTCCATCATCTTCATCTTCAAGGTGCTCGGTAGTGGGCAGAACCCCAGACTTAGTTTAGCTTCTCTCCAGGTAGCCCTTGATTGCTTTGGGTCACCGTTCTGAGACTTTTAACTTAGTCAGTGGTCTACTTAGCCGAAGCTCCCTCCTTTCGACGTAGGAAATACCCTTCTCGAGATGGCACAGTGGGATCAGAGTGTTTTGAAAGTTCAAGTGCCTCGGTATCAGGATAACAGTTCAGTGATGGTCGGTCTTTGTTCAGGAGCTCTTCTTGGGTGTTGACGTTGTCTGTCGTGGCCAGGGTTGAGGAGACCCTTTTGCAGTGATGGGCGTGCAGCCAGTGCTTCTTCCCCTCCACTCGAAGAGCCGTCCGAGTGGTGATCAGTACTTGCCAGGGGCCCGTCCACCGGGGTTCCAGACTCTTCGCTCGTTGGAAATTTCGGATTAAAACGTAGTCACCCGGTTGGATATCGTGACCGGGACCCCTGGAAGTATCGGGGATGGCCTGCTGCACCTGTTGATGAATGACAGACAATGTCTTAGTTAACTTGTACAAATAATCTGACAGCAGGACGTCGGGGACGTCATGAATGGAGGTTGGTTTGGGGGCAGTCCAGAGGTTCATAGGCCGCCCAAACACAACTTCGTAGGGGGTCAAGTGATGCTTAGTGGGGGTGGAGCGCATCGATAGTAGTGCCAGTGGAAGGGCATCTGGCCACTTAAGCCCTGTGGTGGCCACTATTTTTGACAGTTTCAGTTTCAGTGTAGCGTTGTGTCGCTCAACCAGGCCAGCGGATTGGGGGTGGAAGACCGCATGGAACCTTTGTTTGACCCCCAACCCCTTCAGGATAAGTTGGATAACTTCAGCTATGAAGTGGGGGCCATTGTCGCTCCATAAAATTCGACAAAGGCCGTAACGAGGAAAAAACTCCTTCAGTAGTACTTTGGCAGTAGTCATGGCAGTGTTATCACGGGTCGGATAGGCTTCCACCCATTTGCTGAAGGCACATACAATGACTAATACGTACTTCAAGCCTTGGCACCTCTCTAGCTGGATGTAATCCATCTGGAGGACCTCAAAGGGGTGGTCGGGGATCCCAAACCCTCCCCGGGGTACCACAGTTCCTTTCCCGGGGTTGTGTTGTAAGCACATAAGGCACTGTTGGACTAGGCGTTTGGCTGAGTCGGGGATCTTGCCGTTGTGCCAGATTTTGGAAATGAGTTCAATCATGGGGGCAGAACCTATGTGTGCAGGGGAGTGTGCCATTGTCAGTATGGGGATCAAGTATGCATCAGGCAGCAACCATTTGTTTGTGTCCTTTGTCCGCCAGCAGCCTTCATCGTCCCTTAGACCCACCCGTGCCCACTCAGTTAGTTTGTGTGGTGTGCTGGTTGATTGGATATCCCTGATCGTTTTCCTAGCGTCGGTCCATTGTTCTGCCTGTGACCTGGTCACATATATGCGCGTCGTGGCCCTATTCTCAGTTGTGGTTCGGGCAGTGATGTCGGCTAGTGCGTTTCCCTGTCCAACTAAATCTGTCACCTTCTTGTGTGCCTGACATTTGATCACTGCTAATCGTGTGGGGAGAAGGACTGCTTCAATCAGGGCGGAGACTAGATCTCCGTGAAGGATGGGTGTACCATGGGACGTCAGGAATCCCCTTTCCCTCCACAGGATCCCAAAATGATGAACTACTCCGAAGGCGTACTGGCTGTCCGTGTAAATGTTCGCCGTGGTTCCTTCTGCTATGATACATGCTCGTGTGAGGGCAATTAGTTCTGCTGCCTGTGCTGATCGTTGTATGATGCAAGCTGTTTCAACTACTGTTCGAGCAGTCGTTACCGCATAGGCAGCAGAAGTGGTGCCGTCTGGGAGTTTGATGCAAGAGCCATCTACCCATAGTTCTCCGTCAGGGTCTGTGAGAGCAACGTCTCGGAGGTCAATTCTACTCCTAGTCTGTTCGTCTGTGAGAGTCACGCAGTCGTGTATAGGGGGCACATCGGGGTCATTTTCGGGCAAGGGTAGCAGTGTAGCAGGGTTCAATGTCGTGCATCTCTTCAGAGTGATGTGGGGCGCAAGCAAAGTCAATTCGTATCCTGTCAGTCGTGCACTAGTCAGATGTTGAGTCTTTGTCTGGTTCAAAAGTGTGTCAACTGCATGGGGTACTAGTACTGTGAGAGGGTTCGAAAGTAAAATTCCCTCACTCTGTCGGATAGAGACAGCAGCAGCGGCTACTGCTCGAAGACAGGCTGGTAGAGCTCTGGCGACTGGATCAAGAGTGGCAGAGAAGTAGGCACAAGGGCGCTGTTTGGCGCCGATGGACTGGGTCAGAACGGACAATGCGCATCCCTCCCTTTCGTGAGTGTAGAGGGAGAAGGGCTTGGAGTAATCTGGTGTTCCTAGAACGGGTGCCGAGCAAAGGGCATCTCGCAACTCCTTAAAGGATGCTTGGCATTCGGGAGTCCACGGGAGTGGGAACAGAACATCTTTGGCCAACAGGGAAAGTAGGGGTTTTATAATGAGACTGAAATTTGGTAGCCATTGTCGGCAGAAAGAAGTAAGGCCTACTAATGAACGGACTTGCTTCTGTGTTTTTGGAATAGGGGTGTCTAGGATGGTTTGGATTCGGTCGGGTGTAAGTTTTCTCCCTTCTTTGGACAGGAGATGACCTAGGTATGTTACTTGGGACTGACAGAACTGCAGTTTCTTTTTGGAGACCTTGTGGCCATTCTCCGCAAGAAAGTGCAAGAGTTGGATAGTGACTGTGATTGCAAGTGGAGTGGTGTCGGCCGCCAAAAGGATATCGTCGACATATTGGATCAACACTACTCCATCTGGTAGCTGGACAGCGTCCAGCTGCCTTCTCAGGGCTTGGCTGTAAATGCTGGGACTTTCAGTGTAGCCCTGGGGAGCTCTACAAAATCGGTATGAACGGTTTTTTAAAGTGAAGCCGAAGAGATAACGGCTGTCTGGATGGATGGGGATAGAGAAAAATGCATTTTTAAGATCAATAACGGTGAAGGTGGTGGCAGTGGACGGGATGAGAGTCAGAATGGTGGCAATGTCTGAGACTACGGGGTACTGTGGCACCACCACTTTGTTGACTTCTCGCAGATCGATGATGAAGCGATACGCTTTCTCATCCCCCTCACCTTGCTTCTTAACAATGGGTAGGATAGGACTATTGCAGACATTACTAATTACTTCCTCTACCACTCCTGCATCTACCAAGGACTGAATAATCGCCACCAATGCCTTCTCGCCTTCGGGCGATATCCGGTACTGTGGGAGTTTCGGGAGTATTGCATCTGGTCGAACAGTTATGTGTACAGGATCGATCATCATTCGTCCCACATCTGAGTCGTTTCTGGCCCATAGGTGCGGGGGTAGCGAATCGAGCAAGGATAGGTCAGCATCTGTCAAAATGTACAGGTGTCGTGCGGGGTAGGGTCTGGACATGTTCGGGTTGTCGTACAGGATGACTCGGACTCCTTCCGGGGAACACCTAATAGTAGCTCGGAAATGTTTCAGTAAATCAATACCCATAATAGCATCAGGGGAGTTGGAGGAGAGTAGAAACGTCGTGTCAGTGGGATTGTTTCCTAGGTCAAAGGAGATAGGTACAGACAAGGGGTTAGTGGAGGGCGTCCCATCGAAACCTATCGAGGTAATGTGTGAGCCAGACAAGGGTGCCCTTGGAATCAGTCGTTTTGATAATACACTACGTGTCGCTCCGGTGTCTACCAAAAATGGAGTCTTTGTACCCAGGACCTTAGCGGTGACATAAGGACCTTGCTGGTCTACACAGAGCTCGACTGGATCCCCCCCTTGCCCCTGGCAGTCCTATGCAGAGTCGTGATCATTGTAGCCATCGGACTGTTGGCACTGATTTTGTCGGGGGCGGTCAAATGTGTTTGGTCTACCAGATCGGTCATTGGTGGTGTCGTGGGTCTGTCCTCGTCCCTGCCCTCCAGTTTTGGGGCCATTTGCCATGTCCCTCGTCTCTTTATTTCTAATCAGTTCCCGAAGGGCTGGGCACTGAGACTTCCAATGTCCAAATTCTTTACAGAATGCACATTGATTCTCATCATGGTCGGTTCGTGGAGTGCCAGGGGCGGGGTTGCGGTCTCTAGGGGTCGAATTCCTAGGGGCATTCGACTGGTAGTTCCCCCTACACCGTTCCCTCCCTGTGGCCACTCCCTGTAGTTGTGCAATCATTACTCGTTCCTTTAGGTCCTTTTTCTTTTTCTCAGTTGCCCTTTCGTTCTCATTCTTTTGGTGTTCGTAGTACTGAGCCATCTGGAGGATAGCTGCAGGTTTGGAGGCTCCCCAACTACTTTCGCTAGTCTGTAACTTTTGGGAGACCTCTTGCAATAGCCCCTTTACGTAGTTCTGCACGAATAGGTGTTGTCCGGTTGCAGTGGTCATGTCTTGGCCACTGTAGTCGGAGAACACTGTTTCAAATCGTGAGAAGTATTCTGATACGTCCTCCTGAGGTTTCTGGCGGCAGGCCGTGACTATCGACCAGTCTACCTTCTTTTCTGGGACCAACGTTTTTAGCTTCTGCACTATTTTGTCGGGGAGTTCCAGTATGTCTTTTAAAGGTTTCTTTCCGGGCTCTCGCTGCCTATCTAGTTCATCGAGTTTTGTCCAGGTGTGTCCGAACAGCTCTGTGTGGTCAGTTCTCCGGATTTGCTTCCACACATCAGCCGGCAGACACAACCCGAAAAATAAATCCATGTCCGCTAAAGTCATTATAGTTGAGCCCAAAGCTGTGCCTAATTCGGTATAGAATGCTGTAGGGTTTTTTCTTAAATCGGGCAGGGTTTGTCTAAAAGTTAAAATATCTTGCCGATCCCATGGTTGGTAAACCCAGTTGTACACAACCCTCCCTTTGGCGTCTGCATGGTTGATATCATCGTTTGTTCCCTGACCTCTCGGGGGAACCCAATAGGGGGCGGCTTCTCTGATAGGCATCATAGTGTTGGCTGCTCCTAGTGAGGGTTCAATCGTCTCAGGGACTGTGAGCTTGACCTCTGGTTTCTGCTCCGCGAGGTGGCGGAAGACCTAAAGCATTTGCATGAAGAGATCCGTCATATCGCTTTCAGCCCCATCTCCGACATCAACCTTTCTATATAGGGCCGTCAATTTAGCAGGACCCTTAGTCTGGTACCTATCCTCATACGCGTTCAGGGTGTGGTAGCTGAACCGTAAAATAAAATGCCGTGTATGACTACCGGCATGCGAGTTGTGCATATTCATCGTATATTCTTCACTCTCCCTCCGTTCTACCAGGGTTTTTGCTATTTGGTCGATTCCATCCCGCTCATCTTTGCTCAACCTATTTGGTCTGGCTGTTAATTGTTTGCCAGTCTCAAGTTCATCTGGTGTTGTTATCGATGTGGCTGGTGCGAAGACCGTAAGAGTCGGGGCACTAGCGCTAGGGTTACCTTCGACTGCACTCTGGACTGGTGAGTGTTGTGCTAGAGGCTGGCAGGGAGCATAAGGAGGAGGCATGTAGATCATTGGAGGACCGAGCAGTAACTCGTCATTTGCCCGTTGTTTGGAGGGTACCTCCGGGTAGAGCGTAGAGGTGGTCCTGACAGGGCATTGGCCTGTCAGTCCTGATTCTTGCGTTTGTTTAACTTCCTCTCTTCTTCTTATTTCTTCATCTAGTTCTTTTGCGGCCAGATGGGCTGCTTTTCGCAATTCTTTCACTGTTTTTGCTTCCTCTTTTTTCCTGCGATGCTCTGCTTCTTTGCGCCACATGCCGATACTATCGAGCATAGTGGATGTTACCTTATTTATTTTTACAGCTGCTTCTAGTGTTTTTATTTTATTTTCATCAAAAGAACCTATCAGTGGCCACTGGTTTTTAGGATCCCTTTTTGTATATTTATGCCATAACTTACTATAAGCTATAGCGACTAGTCCTTGCTTAGTAAACATGTCCTTATTAGGGGTGCCCTCCAGTGGAGCTGGATGGTTCATCTCTAATAAGCGGTCCGGGTTGACCCAACTATGAACCAATGGGGAGAAGATAGGCATGACGAATTACCATAGGGGGCAAAAGCCTGCACTACCTATCTTTTCACTATTTGCAAAGGCTGGACAAAATATTCTACTTTACACTATTTGCAAACAGAGAATACCTCCCGAAAGACCCAATTCCAAACAGTCAATGTTTGGTCAAACAATCAATCAATGAGGAACGTAATAGGTACGACGTGTTAAAGGTTTGCGTTACCTACCCTTCACTTTCTGCAAAGGGAGAGAGAATATTCCTATTCTTCCCCGTTTGCAGGCAGAGAAGATCCCTAAGAGAACCAACTTCGAACAATTCAATGCTCGATTCAATCAATCAATCAATGGGGAGAAAAAAGAATAAGCACGACGTGTTAAAGTTTTGCGTTGCCTACTCTCCCCTATCTGCAAAGACTAAACAGAGTATGGCGATTCTGTGTTTGTTTGCAAATAGAGAATTTCTCAGAGACAAATAAGTAATACTAGTATTATCAAACAATCAATCAATCAATTTCGCAATTTTGTCGTGTGTCACGACCTTACCTGGACCGCATGGACAGTTTCTCGTCTTCCGCTTCCAGCGCCCGATCGTCCTCTACTCTCTGTTGCTATCGCGGCACTCCTGGTGGTTCCCAGTCAGGACCGTAGATCACTCGGGAGAGGTCTGCTTGGAATCAGTGAAGTTCAGATGATCGGCTGTCAGACGAGGGTCTATCGGACAGGAGCTCTTCCGATCGTTGCAGTCGTTCACTCTGTCGTCGGGACCTCTCCCACTGGATCCACGTGTCGCTGATGGGCCCCGCGTTTGGGACGCCAATTGATAAAGATCAATTTACAATGGTCAGGCGATTTCAGTAGTTGTTTCCTAAGTTGAATTTGCCCGGCGTAAAACGCCTCTAATACCATACGAAATTACTCAATAAAGAGGCAGGCGCTGGAGACTGGAAGACAGGAAACAAGTTTTATTCCGACGGAGTGGAACACATCAGATCGGACAACAAGGTATCGTCTCGAGGTGCTCTCTCAACTTCTCTGAGAGCTGGTCTTTTATACACTGGTTTTAGACATGTGAACGTCCTTTATTACAACAGGGACATTGTAGAGCATGAGAATGACATCAGAACGATATCCCTGTCACCCCCCAGTTCCGGCCCATTCCAACACATGACAACAGTAGAGACCCTTTCCCCTCATATGATTGGGAGGGGCTATCACGCAGCTGAGTGTTCTGCCGATCTCTCTGGAATGTGTGCGCCTGATCGAATCTCTGGGGGTGGAGGGTCGTGATCAATAGTGGCCTCTTTCAGGAGAGGCGAGTGCATACAGTAGGGGGCAATAAACTGTAACCTCGGGCTAAAGGATGACCAGCGGTCAGTGCTGACGTTAGGCTCAGAGGAAGGGTCATCAAAGGAGGGGTATTCATGGACGGAAAGGAGGTGTTGGTCAGGCGCGGGGTGCGATTCTCTGGGACAGAATCATGCGGGAGGGGAGGGCTCCTGACTTGTGCATGAGAGAGCGGGGGCAGTCAGGGTGCATGGGGGATGCTTGCAGGGTCAGGGAAGTGCGCTGATGAGCGATCGTGAACAGGGAGACCATGGTACCTAAAATGGCTGTCATGTATGCTCGTACATGAGTCTGCAAGATGGCGTAGATAATGTTCAGTATACGAACTAAATTTCCACAGTACGATGGTCCCTCAACCTCAGGCCAGACATGGTCTGCGCGAGTGACTTGGAAAATGGGTGGCCCATGAGTATGATACGAGGAATAAAATTCAACTGCCCCACCACCACCTGCAACTTATGTAATGTCACTTTATTGGCAGCCACACATTACTCCAATGCTCTTGTGAAAGCCTTGACTTTCTCCTGGGAAAAGCTTGGATACACCTTCCTTGGAATCCAACTCTATCCCCAGGAATTCAATTGTTGTAGCTGGCCCAAAGGCCTTTACCTGGGCTAGTGGTACTCAAAACATTAAAACACACAAGATGATGGACGGAATGTTGCACATAGGCAAAACATTCACCCCCAGTCATAGATCTGGGTTTAATCCATTGTTATTTTGCTCACCAAGCCAACCCAGTTCAGACATGGCCATATGCAAATCAGTCTTGACCCTGTGCCTCATGGAAACAGTCCAGCCCGAACTGCCAAGCCATGTCTTCCCTAGACCGGAATTAAGCATCCTAGGACCGGTTTTTGGCAATCACCATCATCAGCCAGGATAGCTTGACTCCAGTGGCGTAGTGAGCACGGGACCACGTCTGGGCATACCCTTCCCACATAGGGCGAACAGCAAAACACACAAGATGATGGACGGAATGTTGCATTCACCCCCAGTCACAGATCTGGGTTTAATCCATTGTTATTTTGCTCACCACGCCACCCCAGTTCAGACATGGCCACATGCAAATCAGTCTTGACCCTGTGCCTCAAGGGAACAGTCCAGCCTGAACTGCCAAGCCATGTATTCAATGGACCGAAATCAAGCATCCTAGGACCGGTTTCTGGCTGTAAGCCGTCATCAGCCAGGATAGCTTGACTCCAGTGATAGCCAGAAACCAGTCCTAGGATGCTGTATCGTGGTGAGCAAAATAACGATGGATTAAACCCAGATCTGTGACTGGGGGTGAATGTTTTGCCAATGTGCAACATTCCATCCATCATCTTGTGTGTTTTGCGGTACTCAAAACATTCCCATCAATTCCTGAAAAGATTATTACATTCCGCCATGTCTGGAGAACTCAGAAACAGGAAATCATCCAAATAATGCAGTGCCCACTGGTGCCTGGATCTCTGCCAGAATACTGACTCTAAGAAAGTGCTAAACCTCTTAAACTAAACACAGGAGACTGAACAGCCCATGGACATATTGTAATTGTAATTGTAAGTAAAACTTATACAGCGCACTGTAACCCGACAGGCATCCTGGCGCTAAAAGAGGGAGGTAATGAAAAGGCCACTAGGAACTGAGCAGTAGAAGCATTAGCTTATGGGAAAGAGCCAAGTTTTTATTTGTTTACGGAATGGCAAAAGATCATTCAGCTGTCGCAGCTCTAGGGGCAGCTTATTCCAAAGTCTGGCAGCCGCAACACTGAAGGCCTGACCCCACAGCTTGACTCTTCTGGTCAGGGGAATTTACACCAAGAAAGCTCAAGAGGATCGAAGACAGTGGGGAGGAGCATACCAACTGAATTTTCTCTGTAATAGTGTAGGGCCCAATCCATGAAGCGCTTTGAACACAACACAGAGTGACTTGAAATAAATTCTCTGCTTTATTGGGAGCCAATGCAGCTCCACAAGGGCCTGAGAAGAACAAGAATGTCGAGGACGAGACAAGGCCAACTTAGCTGCCATATTCTGGATTCTCTGTAGTCTACCAGTCACGAACTTAGGGGATTCCAACAAAAGGGAGTTACAATAGTCTAGTCTACTCAAGAACACGCTCCTGACTATCAGTGGGCGTGTCTGAGCAGGAAGCAAAGGAAGAATCTTCCTCATAGCCCTAATGAGGGAAAAGCAGGTCCCCACGGTCTTATTGACGTGTGTCTCCAGAGTCAGCTTTTCATTAAATAGGACCCCCAAGTTACGGACAGACTTGGACGGTAACAGCGGGGCATCCGCATGGATAGGCCAGAAATCAGCAGGAAGATGCAGTGGCACTCTACCATTCTGGATGCAGAGAATTTCAGTTTTGTCTGTGATGAAGGGTTAAAATCACGCTCTACCATCTGATCACCAGGAAGACCATCTCATAGCTGTCTTAATAGCGAAATGTCACCTAGGGCCCTGCCACAGAGAACCTGAAATATGCTTAAAAACCCTCAATTTTTGCTAGGCATGATTAACATATTTAATCCGGCTAACTCCTTGAATCCTGGGGTTATAGACCCAAGGCTGAGGCCCAGAAGACCTGTCTTGGCCTAACAAAATACAAAGGCCACAAAAATGTTAATAAAACATTTCTCTGCTGCACTGAAAATAACATGGCAAATTAGCTTAATGTGGAGTAGTAATTTTCCACAAAGTCTAACACCCACCCACACGTACACAGACCAGTGCACGTTGGTACAGCTTCCTGAAAACCTTGCTAGAGTAATATTTTGTAACATAGCTTGCACAAAGAAAAAAACAGCAACCTCTCGCAATAATAAATGTACGTGACAAAGATGTTCTTTTTTTCAGAAATGTACAACCTGTTCTATTTCAAAATGTCCGTAACAAGATGTTCCTTAGAGACATCCGTCCGGTGTCCTAGGACACATGTGGTTAAACTGCCTGCACAGTATGGGCGTTGGCCCGTGCGTCACCATGGAACCTTGGTTCCTCAATTTCAGGTATATCAGACCCAACTGTCAAATTCTAAGACAGGACTCTTCTGCAGATGCCTGGCATTGAGCGTGGTGTTGTCCTCCGGCTAGCCGTATCTCTGACCTGGGACACCGGCGCCTCACTCAGGTTGTTGATCTCCCAGGGCAGAGACCCCTTCTGCTCCTTTATATCTTTGATATAATCTTTTAGCCATCTCTCTCTCTTCTAGTCATTAGGGGACTGGTCTTATTTCCAGAAAACCACCAGACACTGAATTAAATAGCAAAATGTTCTATTCTGAGCTAATTCTACTTGTGCCCTCCTAGCCTTGACCTCACCATTCAGGGTCCTGATAGAAATGTTTAACCTAATGAGTATAGATCTATCTTAAATATTTTGCTTGTATGCACTAGAGATCTACATCAATGTGCTCAGTAGCATAGGATCTTTGATCATCTGTGCTCATGTTCGTTTGTATACATTTTATTCCAGTCTTGCCTTGCTATATTTTGAGCATTTGTCATCTAGCATTTACTCCAGACAGAGTGAAGTCTGGATCCTTGGTAGGAACTTGCCTTAGAGCCAGAATTAATATGCGTTTATCTTTCTGCTTGTAAACTATTAATAAAATGTGCCACTCCAAACTTGAAATTCCGGTATCTTACATCTTTATTCCTTGCCTCTCTCAGTGGAATGCTGTGTTGGTGATTTGAGTCCACATCGGTGGTGACCACTGACCGAAAGGGTCAAGACTTACCCTTTCTCATCTGCATTAAATTGCAGAGAGTTATCTCTTAGCCACTGAGCCACGTTCCGCATGCAGTTGTGAAAGTTCTCCAGGTTGGATGACTGATAACCGTCCAATGAAAGAATCAGCTGGGTATCATCTGCATAGTTGACTACCCCTCAGCCAAAAGATCTAATAACGTCCATCAAAGGACGCATATAAACATTAAAAAGAATGGGGCTAATCGCAGATCCCTGCGGCACACCATGATGGACTTTGGTAAATTCAGACTGAAAAGGATGGAGGGCCACCGCCTGACGTCTGTCAGATAAATAGGCATGGAACCATTTTAGTGCCTGACCAGCTACCCCAATGTCTTCCAACCGTTTCAGGAGGACCGAGTGGTTGACCGTGTCGAACACGGCGGAAAGGTCTAATATGATCAAGATGGCATGTTGATCCTTGTCTGCACACAAACGAAGATCGTCCAGCGCAGTCAGCAAAGCAGTCTCCGTGCCATGCCCTGGCCGAAAACCATACTGGACCTCATCCAGTAGATCATTGCCCTCGAGAAACTGGGAGAGTGCTCTACTCACAAGATGTTCTACAATCTTAACTGGGTAAGGAAGAAGTGAGATTGGCCTGTAGTTTTTAAGACAGGCTGGGTCTAATGAGGGCTTTTTCAATAAAAGAGAGATGATTGCTTGCTTCCAGCAGGAAGGAACTCTATCCCACTGTTCAATGATTGATTACACAGCTGTCTGAGAGGGGGAAATAGCTCAGCACGCATACATTTGTCAAAAATAAAAAGCGCCCTAAAATTGGAAACAGTAAATGAAAGTCATTGGGGTGCACTGGTAGCAGCCCAAAGGGAGATTCTATATCCACATTTGCTAACAATGTCCCAGGTCCCAACTTCTGGAGCACTGCATAAGTGAGGTGTACCTGATTCAGCATAGTGTCCCATCAATAGCTTCATTAATGTCTGACCTCTAGGCACTGACAAGTTATGAATCAAGCGGTGCTCCCCTGGATCTTTCTTTTGGATCACCCATAAGGGGAACACATAACATTCTCAAGATGACTGGAATCGAATGGACCTGCTACCCTCCCTAGATTCATCTCCTTCAAATCTTCTTTCTGGACATGGCTAGGATTAGCCCACAGAGACTGCTGATTTTTGAAGTCGGTTATGCCCAAACAGCTATCAGTCAGGATTCTGAATCCGTTCTTAAAACTATCATACAATGACATTCAACCTTGTCACCATTGTTTGCCAGTTAACCTGGGAGGTGACCTCAACCAGTTGTAGATGTTCATTCCTGCTTTTTGGGACCCCTATCCTTTGCAAGTCCTTGAGGCTCTGGAGCAGGATCTTTTATTGAAATCCCAGCATGACCCCTTATTTGCTACCCCCTGTGTTAGCAGTTACTCCTGACATCACTTAAAAGGGCTGACTTGGAGCAGCCTCAGGCTTTTGCGGAATCATGAAGTGCGGCCAAATGTTCAGATCAATCTGGTCTCATGCCAGCATGGGTCTAGTGGCCTTAATCCTCCTAAATTAGTTGTCATGCTCCCTCCAAGCGGTGCCTCCATACTCATCATGCACGCACACTATCCTATTCTGATAGCATGCTAATTGTGGCCCTAGCGTCGGGAATGGCTCAGTCATGATTGCCAAGAAAATTGTGAAGCCCTTGACCCAATTCAGCAATGTCTCCTCAACCCTCTGTCCATAATCCCTTGAACGGGAGTACTACTTGACCCTTTGTTCTCCTAACGCTTGGGCCTCTCTGCAATTAACTTGCATATATCCACATAATTACTTTTCCAAATCTTCTCCTTCACCTCAGCCGGCATGTGCCTGCGCCAACTGATTGTGCTCAGAACGCACATCCCACAAACCAATGATCAGCACTGGTGCCAACGTACCTGCTGCCGTTGACTTCTTGGAAAAGGACAGAGCCTGACCGCTGCTAGTACTGCTTGCTCCACCCTGCCCGTGGGTGAAGTACCAGCCACTACTGACCCCTGTGCAACCTGAATGGCCAATAGAGACCTTCAAGCCAATGCTACAGGTGCACCTATAACCCCCACCTTCAGTTGTATACTTTGCCCCCACGCTATCCACACTCCACTGCAACCCCCTTAGAGGTGCAGACAACATCCCTATCTTCAACAGCCAAGGCAAAACACTAGCTAAGTTTGCAACCAAGACTGGCTGTCCCATGCCACCTGCTGGTGTGACCCCAATCACCATGCAACTATTGCCATTCTGAACAATGCCGTTGGTTGCCGCTGGCACTATCATTGCGGTGAGCTTCCCTGAACTTCAACACCACCTACATTGTCCCTGGCACAACCTCAGAGATAACAGACGCACCTTGAGCCCCTTACTACTCACCCCCTGTCCCCTGCCACGCTTCTTCACTAGCGGGAATACCTCCCAAGGAGCTACCCCTGGCCTCCTAGGCCTCTCAGCAGAAGCAACTGGCTCCGTAGGTTGTCCACCCCCCTATGGGCCCTGAAGTGCACATCTACCCCTTCATATCTACTCCAGTATGCGTGGGCTTGGCACCCTGCCCTTCTTAGCTCAATTTGGCATCCTTGCAGTGATCCTAATTGTTATACCAAACAATGCCATTAACATCTTGACCAGTAGCAACCCTGGCGCCAACAGAGCTAACAACCAAACAAAGCCAATTGCTTGGTAAGTAGAAAGTTAATGCACTTTACGAAAGTCCAAAGGAATATGCCTCAATAAGCAATGCAATTATCCAAGATGGAAACAAAAACAACGCACCAACAAACAAGCATTGGCATAGCCAATAGGTCTCGCCTTTGTGATCTTGTAAGCAGTTAGCCAGAGATTTTTGTAATGTTTTTAAGTTATGTCTTAGAGTCGTGGTTTTTATAGTACTGTGCAGTTGGCTCCTTCTGACAACAAGGCCTTAGGAGGAAATCTTGACACCCTTCTGCCTGCAAATAAGCAACCTCCTAGTGATTCACTGTTCCATCGTAAGGTCGCACCAAAGATTGATATTAAAATGGATACTGCAACAGGCAAGATAACGCCACCTTCAGACAACCAGCATGCAGCTCCAGTGTCTGCTCCAATTGTGCTTAACCTAAATCCTTCAAAAACAAGTATTCCTACCAGCAACACACTGCATGTCAAACTCCATTATCACTATTACTGGACTAAATACACTTGTAATGCAATTTGAAGATTTTAAACCCCTCGGCTTGCAATTATAAACGGAACCGCCAACTCAACCAGTGGTTTTATCTGGGCCGTCTCATCAGTCCTTAATGCCCAATTCTCCTGTTGTACCTCCTTATCCGTGTACAGACTGTGTCAATTCTGAATCCTTAATAGTCAATTCATCTTCCTCATGTGGGAGTTCTTTACTTGACGACTATAGTTCCTGTGCAGATAAAGTTGGGATAGCAGGGAAGGGAAATCAGAAGCTTTCATGTACATCTAATTTCCCTATAACTAAGTTTGGGATTATATCACATTATGCTTCTAGGGACAAAAATGATGTCCTTAATAGGAGCTCAATTCTGAAGTTACTCGAGTCAGTGGTGAGTGCCAGACATATTGACAACACACATCTGGAATTGATAGAGTTCAGGAACAAACCAGCCTAGTAGGGTGGCGACGTTATCTTAAAAAATAACTCAGCCAGTGCCTTATTTAGAACGGCACCATCCCATTGAAATATCAGCAAGAGCCGGAAGCCTTTTGCTTATTGCCCGGACTCGCGTATTCCACTGGGAAACCCAACCCCCTAACCAGGATGGCAGCGACCCCATAATTGTCTTCATTGTTTGGGTGAGATGAGACCTGGTAATGTGGAAAACGAAATTTTACACCAACCTCAATACCACTGGGGGTTTGTTTCACGTCCTGCATTTAAATGAGCAATACTCTGGGTTACTATGGACCCAGTGATTGGCCAATAGGGGGTATTTTGTGTCGCATTGTTGATGACAGAGCAGCTTGATTGACTACTGATACTGATGTCATCTAGAGGAATGTCGGCGACAATGTGACGAGCGTCTTAAAACGGAGAGACACCGTTGAAAATATTGTGACCGAATTTTGTGGTGTGCCACGTTAGAATAGTGAAGTATGCCACTCAGTGACACAATTAACATATTTGTGATTTTACGTAGGTCATGTGCTGCTGAATTTGCGCTGTTTATTTCATCTGTGTGTATTGCGGTTAAAACGAACATGTTATCAAAAGCGCAGGTTTCTGCAAGTACGGCAACATGTCACAATGATTTAATAAAATCTACATTCTGTATGTGTCTTATAGGCACTACGATGCACAGCTCTGAAAACCTGCACTCGCCCAATTTAGTTATTTTGTGTATTTACGTCTGGGGTTCTCTCACTTTTAGTGGCACAATAATAAATTTCCTAATTATAGTGGCACATAATGTAAACACTTTTTCAGCTGTTAGAAATAAGGTGCTGAAAGTTGGCTAATGTACGAGTGGTTAATACCTTTCTGGCACGTGGCCGTGCTGAAATGAAAACCTGCTTAAGCAGGAATGGTTAGGAAACAAGCCCACACAAAACAACAAGTGCGGCCGCTACAGGGAATGCGACCGCACTGTGTTTAATTAGTAACCTGATCCAACAAGGAATGCAGCTGCCACCCTACACGCCGCTGCTCGCTCCTGAGAGCAAAACGTCGTGGGGGTGAACATTTGGAGATGATGTGGGACATGCACCCGCCTTTGGCCATTTGTGTGCTTTTGTTATTGAAAGACACACGCAAAGGCCAATCCAATGTGTGGGAGGAGTCAAACCCACACGGAGAAGTTTGGAGTGCTCACAAGAAGCCTCCCATAGAGCAGCGCATGTGCGCTGCGCTAGCCCGCCCTAAAAAGTAAGCCCTTCTGAGAACGGTGAGTACATTTGCCCAGGGAATCACTTCAGGTAAACAATTCTAAGGTCCTCCCTCCAAGCACACACACACTTAATAGCCAAAAGAAAACTATCCCCAAACCGGGCCTCACTGCAACACCCACCTCCCCCCCTTTACCGCCACAGCCTGCCAAAGCCCCTCGAGCCCTCCAGAGTTGCCACCACAAGTTGAGAAAACGAAATAAACTCCAGAGTCTGGCGAGAAACTGGAGGTCAGCCAGTGTGGCACCCAGTGGGCAGAGCATGATTAAAGGATGTTGGCAGAGCCAATGGCCTCAGTGCTGTAGGGATTGGCAGGGAAGGGTCGTCCATGATCCGGGGTTGTGGGGAAGTGAGAAGCAGAAGAGCTGTGTCCAAGGCAGGCGAGTAGGAACAAATGGATTGGCTGCATCCCTCTGCTCCTTTTAAGGAGCGTAGTCTGATTAGTGCCGGGCGCCAGACGACCCCAGGCCCAGGGCGAGCGCAGCAAACCTTGAGGTGACCACCACAAGCATCTGCCATATCTCAAGCTCTCCCGAGTTGGGAGAGCCTCTGTAAATCTTTTAGTCCACTGTCACCACTCACAACCCAATGAAACCAGCAACATGTCACTTCAAGCAGTGTGGCCCAGTGGTGCGCTACAATTGGTATCACCTCTGGCCCACACTGGATGTCTTGCTCTGAAGGCCAGGCAATGCTTACAGCTGAGGTGAACATCTATCTACACTCAGCCACCTATTGCATATCCAAAAGGAGGGTTCGCTTTCCATTAAAAAGCTGAACCGTCCCTAAATCGGGCTTGTGAATATTTTTAGGGGACTCCTGCACTTAACTTTGGATGCAATTATCTTCACAACTAGTGGGAGTTGTCTTTCATTTACTTTATAATGTCTTTGTGATGACAATTCTTGATTTAAATATTTTCTTTCAGTAAATCTGTGTTAGTAGCCCTACTAGTAGTTATTCGTTATTTTAGGGGGTGGTGAGATGTGTAGAAAGGGCTCACAACTCGTAAAATTAGGGCAAACAATTCTTTGTTTAAAATATACATTGTAAGGAACCATTTTTTTACTACAAGGTTGCATTAATAATTTAATATGCAAAATAAGAATCAGCAATGAGAACTACCAAAGTACCTTTAGGTTGCGGGTGCTGCAATTCTCTCAAAACCCTAAGTTTCAGTTCCTATGACTGTGTAAGACAGCTTTGCCCACCAGAAATCAATATGTTTTCTGCATTGAATGAGAAAATGTTTGCTATTAAGACTGCAATTGCAAACCAAATGCAACGGGCAAATTCTTTTGTTGTGTGTTTCGTATATTAGTCAATATCATTCAATTTCTACAACATGCTCTTTCTATCTTTGCAGGCTCCCTCTTTCTTTGACTCATTTCCTCCCTATTGCCCCACTTTTCTCTTCCCTCTCTACTCACAACACCATTTACAGAACGGTATTTTTTATCAGAAGAGTAAGAGATTAATTTAGAAGCTATTTTGCATGATATGCACAAACACAAGTGTGCAAATCCCATGTAACTACATTCCTATCCTTTCAAACAATGCATCCACTTTTCCCGTTTTATCCCTTGGGGAATGTTAATGATTTGAAACATTTCCGTGGAGTCCTTTTAAGCTTGGGAAGATGCCTCGGGGTATGTTTAAGTAACGCTGAGAAAACAGCCAGTTTTGCCATTGCATACATCGACTGCATAATCACAGTTATAACGTCAAGGGCTTTGTTTAATGTTTAATTCTGGGTTACATCTGATTAACTTGTATCATCTGCATCACTTCTCTAAAGTAGGAATCTTCCACAGATTTTTCTGCTTAGAAAATCCCCTACTGTTTGTCAGGGGCAGAGCTCAAGAATTCTCTTACATTGTTGTGCATGTGAACATCATAAGTGGCAGCCATTTTACATTTGAAATGGGAAAAGGCCAAAAAACAAGCCTTCTTCTGCGATCCACTCAGTATGTAGAATAATAATATCCTATCACAGACTTGGTCCTTCTCTTCAGTTCAGAAACGAGGATGAAAATGCAAAGCTGTTAAACATTATAGATTACCCATCCTTTGAGATTACCCATCCTTTAAATGAAGCTTTTCTAACCTCCCGTCTGCTTGAATTGTTTGTCTCAGCGAAGAGACTCTTCTAAAAACCACTTAACAAATATTATTGACTCTTATTTATTGAGTGACTAACACATGCCCCTCCTGGACTTCTAATGGGATGAAAAAAGTGTGTGGGGTCTCTAAAAAGGGCATGGACCATGTATGTAGGGAGTGTCTTAAACACATAAACTACATTTCTGTGATTTCTATATTGTGGCACCTGACGTTATTTTGGTGCTTCTCTGTGCTTTCTATTATTGTAAAATCAGCTAAGACAATTGGCTTTTTCAACAGTTGCGAGCTGTTTAACATAAACGAGTAACAACAATGATTTTGTGGTAAATAGTTAATATTGAAAATGTCTCTATCACTCCCCTTATGTTCACTCTATGTTAGACATGTACACCCCTTTTCTCTCCACATCTCCTTAATTCATGTCTTACACCTCATTTCTTTCCTCTACAGCCCTCTGTTTTCACTCTCTCCTGAATACGCTCCCTCGCATCTCCTTCACTGAGCAAACCTAAAACACAGAACACAGCCAATCACCTGTAAACACTGCATTTTCTTTTGACAACTGTGTACCTTCTTTACACATTTGCACTAAATCACAATTGCACTGAATCTCAATTACAACTGGACTATGTAACCACTGCTCTGTGCGCTCTGCAGAGAGGCCAAGGATTGGATGACCATGCACTCTGGACACCTTTCTGAACCACTAACAGGCATTGTGAGAAGTTCGCACTGCCTTCGGGATCATCTTCAGAGCTCTCTATTGTGGCCCTTTGTAAACACCAGGAAGTAGCCCCACAACCACAACAGCATTTCAGGGGAAAATCAACTTCTGTCATGTGCCACTCACTCCATTCCGGCAGCACACAACATTGCTTGCCATCTTCTGTAGGGGCCTAAACACAAAGTTGGGTGCACATGGAAGTGATTGTAATGAGTTCCACAATGCCAGAACACGCGCCTGGAGCCTGTACAAAAGCTTCTGACCCAAAACCAGCAAGCTCTGTGAGGTGAAGAAGAACGCTTGAAGGGAGCGAGGTTCAGTGGGGGTTGTGTTGCATGGATCTAGAGGGCAGGGGAAGTGATTCTGGCTCAGCAGGGCCACTGCACCAATCTAGCTGCAGGCACATGTGCAAAGTCTACTACCCACTTGCCAGGTGAGGCCCCAGTGAAGAATGTGGCTTATCTCCCTTGGTGCTGCGCTTTGGGAGAAGGAACGCTGTCCCCCAATAAAGTGCAGTGTCTCAAAGTGCGCCAACTCTGCATTTGTGCTACATGCAACCCCAGCATGCCAGGTGGGAGCTGCAATGAAGAAGAGTGGTCATCACCCTGTGAGTGCTGCTTTGACCCTACCTGTGTGTCAGGAGGAAGGGGCTGTGAAGGAAGAAAAGGGATGTTGTATTAATTCCACATGCAGCCAAGAAGACACTGTGGGCCATGAACCGTGGAGAGCGAGAGCTGCTACTTTAAGTCTCCCATCCAAGAACATCAGAGACCTGCACCTGGATTCCAGGACACACTTACTGCAAGCGCCCAGGACTGCGGCTGCTGTGACCGCAGCTTCCCACCATTTGGGCACAGTTGGGTTGCCACGGTGCGCATGGACACTCCGAACTGCCACACCGCTTGTGCAGGCAAGATTGACAATCAGACCGCTGTGCTTTCAGGAACTTGCTCTGATTGAGGCGCTCCAGGGTCATCAATTTTTTGCAACAGATCCCTCGCAGAACTTCTGAGACTTGAACGCTTTCGCAGAGCCTAGCTTGGATGTTGCCACACGTAAATGGAAAATAACCATAAGCTATAAGCAGGGAAGTGGAACTTGAAAGCTCTACCAGGTACTGCTAGTGGTCTTGCCTCAAGAAGGCTGTGTATATTATTTGCAGTGTCTTGTATTGTGTGTAGTATCATTAGATAAATACTCCTTTTTACATAAAGCACATATTTGACAGGGTAATCATTTATTGGGGTTGCAGGATGTATTCTGAGTAAAGTTCACGCCTATCTCCTCCCCAAGAAGCCTGAGACGGCTTGACCTGCGATACCACTGAGAGTCAAGTACTGAAGGGGTACTTGGCCCAGCTGCTCCTAGCCAATGGTATGCTGGCCCTAGGACTTCAGGAATAAAAGGCTTCAACCAGCACAGTTTGGCCAGTAGCTCTTGCTTGCCCCATGGCCCGCTGAAAGGGGTTTGTGACAAATAGTATGCTATAAAGCCCACATTTGGGGTACGAGTATAAACCGGTCAACATGAGGCTGCCTGGAAAGCTGCCTATGGAAAAACGTTATGGATCTTCCCATTCCTCAACAATTGCACCGGTAAAAAACAAAAAAGTAAAATAGAGACAGAGAATGCCTCACAGGGCACCCAAAATACGCATAGAAGATGACAAATATGGATATCAACATTATTAGCAATTACATGTTATCGGTCATACAAAGAATAAACTACGAAGAGAAATAATAACAGAAAAACAAATAACTGTTCCACATTGCCTTTGTTTGACAAATAGAGACGTTTCATATATAGGGAGAGCCTTTGCCACCCGTAGCCACATCCAACATGTGTTTTATTCATATTCCAGACCGCTGGATTCATAACAATGGTTCTTCAGTATCAGATGGGGGGAGGGGAGGTGGCTCCAGATATAGTCCCCTATAGTCAGCCCACTTTTCCAAGGGTATACAACTATTGAAGATAGAGCAGTAAATGCCTAATTGCGCTCCACAATCAGCTGAGAATTTAGCCATACATTCACCTTATTGGCAGTTTAGAAGGAGGCTCTAAAATCTAAAACCACCAGCATAATATGTCTATACACCGCACTTTTTTTTAAATCTAGAAAAACTCTTGGACCTCTAAACCTGCACACAATGTAGCAAAAACAGCACCACAATCTGCTGAAACAATTATAGGAAAAGATCTTCCAAAAAAATGAGTCTCACCAGCGAAACAAAGAAAAGTATCTGTTGTACTGTGGTGCTTTAGTTTGTAACATGTTTTTTGTTGTGCGATATTATTACTCTTGGCTTGGATGCCTGTTGTTACAAGCATCCTGTATTTGACTCCCAGTCTGAGGTGTGGAGAGGGCAGTGTGGAGCCCGACTGAAGATTTTCTGCTTTTTGCTCAGCGCTACCATTCTTTAGGTGAGGGGTGGCTAGTTAACTTATATAGGGCTCTCACACAGATTTTGCATGAGTGTGGGCCAAGGAGATAATAGCTCAATGTTCTATAAACTCAGGTTGGCACAAATACAAAAACCTTGCAGGAAAAGGGCGTTTCAAATGTCCACTGGAAGCACTCAGCTGGCTCCCAGTAGAAAGCAGTATCAAATTCAAATGTATATGCTGCATGCACAAAGCGCTCTGGAATGGAAATAGAAACTGGCCTGCTATATCCTAAAGAGGAATTTCGCATCCGTCAATGCACAAGTCATCTGCCAGAAAAGAAAGCATTTGCAAACCCAATAGGTTTAGCATATGCCAGATTTATTGGCTTTGTCAATGTTTTTAGGCATGTTGCACAGCAGTACAGGCTGCTATGAAACATTACCTAAACTATTTGATTTCCACATAGAATATTACCTGACTGGTATTTTGGTTTCTCTCTGAACTTTCTATTATTTCCATAAATGTAACACAACAACTGGCATTCCTAAATACGAGCCAGGACTATTGCCCTACTCAATGGTTGTTAGCTGTTTAAATAATATTTTAAAAAATTCTGAAAATGTGAGACATTACTATGGCCTATGGAAGGGGCAGTGAGTGGTCTTCAGAGTGTCTCAATCACTCCTGTTATGTACACTCCATTTTGGACTTGTAAACCCTTTTTCTCTCCACATCTCGTCAACCTGCATATCTTAAACTTATTTTCTTTCCTCTTTGGCACCCTCTTTTCATTTTCTCCTAAATGCACTTCTTCTAAACACACAACACACCCACTCACCTCTAAGCTCAATATTTTTTATTTTTTATTTTAAAAAAAAATCTTTATTTTAGTTTAGTGGAAGAACAAAGAAAGAAACAGTGGTGATCCCGCACATCATCCCACACAGGGGGCACAGTCAAAAGCAATGAGGAAGGATGACCGGCAATAGTAAAGTTGCAGACGGACAGGCAGCAGGTCGATGCCATAGGCAAGGAAGCAGATTCGGCAAGGGCACATTACTAAATATCCATCTGCGTGGAGATCAGCCATAGGTGGGTAGCTGTTGGTGCCCAAGGAGTTATCCTGTCCGGGTTGAGAGGCTTCGGTCATCCATACGGGCACCGCAAACAAACATATAACAAACATTACAACCCCCACCACCCCACCCCCCTCCCCTCCCACCCCCCCAGTGGTGGTGACCTCAGCAAATCTCAGTCATTCATAAGGACCCTTTATTAGACCTGAAAGAGGTGGAGTGATCGTATGGAGGATGGGCAGACCGCAGAAGGTAGGCCTTGTGACAGAAAGCGAACCAAGGGACCCCAGCGGTATTGGAACTTTTTGAAGTTACCTAGGAAGATGTCCGCCACTCTTTCCATACTAAGCAGTTTCCATAGCTTTGCGTGCCATAAGGAGATCGCCGGTGGCTCCGGTTTTTTCCAGGTGGCGGCCAGAGTAAGTTTAGCAGCTCCAAGACAGAGCCACAAAATCTGTTTGTCCGCACGAGTCTGATACACAAGGATTGGGTCTCGGAGACCCAGCAATACATAAGCCATAGAGTCCGCCACCGGATAACCAAGTATTTCCTTGATGTGTGAGAGGATCTTCTCCCAATACGGGCGGATAATCTGGCAATCCCACCAAATATGACGGAAATCCCCAAGCAGACCACAGCCCCTCCAGCACCTGTCAGAGGCGGCCGGGAATATGCGACGGAGTCTGGCCGGGTACAAGTACCAGTCCATGAGCGTCTTAAGGTGGGCTTCCCTCAGGTCTAACGAGTGATTATATGTAGCAATGTCGCGCCACAGTGCCGACCATTCCTTGTCCAAGATATCCCGCCCCAGGAGCTCCTCCCATTGCTCCATGTAGCGGGGACGAGGCGACACTGCCGAGATAAGTAGGAGCTGGTAAATAAAGGAGATGACACCTTTCATGGAAGAGGTCCGGAGTATGAAGGCCTCAAAGGGCGAAGGGGGTCTCGTAGCCGCTTCGAAGACCTCAGGCGACGTGGCCCAATGGAGCAGCTGGACATGGTGAAACCGTTCCGACGGTGGGACACCATAGTCCCTTATGCAGTTATCAAAGGAGAGGGGAGGCATGGCCGTGGAATAGGTGGGTCAAAGGTCTACAACCCCCCTCCCTCCACCCCTTGAAAGGGCCCTCCTGTAGCGCCGGCAAAAAGGCCGGATTAAAGTGTAGGGGCGTGAACGGAGAAGGAAATGTGGTCCAGCGGTCATCAGCGGCCAGTGTATCCCAGACCTTCAGAGTTGTACTGGTTGGAGTACTAATATAGGCATGCTGGGGCCTATCTTTCTTGGGTTTCCAGGCAAGGTCCCAAATTGATCTACCTGCGACACTCCTGTCCATGTGTAACCAGTGTTTCTCTGAAGTTTGTTGGGACCATTCCACCAGAACTCTTAATTGCGCTGCTTTGTAATACAAGTGTAAATCCGGAAGGCCTACGCCCCCTTTAAGCTCAATATTTTGACAACTGCGTACCTCCTTCACACATTTGTAATGAATCACAATTGCAACTGGAACACATGCCCATTGCTCTGTGCATTCTGCAAATAGGCCAAGAATTGGATGACCATGTATTCCACACACCTTTCAGCCTCAGCTCCAGAACTCTTAATCGTTGGCTATTGTAAACATGCGGAGACCACACAGTTTGTCTTGAGTTCCCTGTAGAGCCCACTGTAGTTTTTACCCTATGTTAGTCTAACTGCTCACGTAGAAGGCCGCTTTTGCTTTGCACATGTTGTGAAGTAACACACTTGTTTTTGTGCCACAGTTATTTTCTAAATAGGCGGCACATGTTTTGTTATTCAGCTCTTCAGTCTGAACTTTTCGTTCAAGGTCAAACAACATTGTGCCCTGTTTATCTCTTACATTCATTATCCAGAATTTGAACTGTTTTTTTGCTAATATACTTAAGGACATGAATATAGGTCCTATTAGGAACCCATTTCAATGTCCGTGTTTTAATTAGTATTGGGTCTAAGACCCATAGGGACTCCGGCCACCTAAAGCCTGTGTGCTCGCTATCACATCTTTCAACCCATCCTCTATGATCCTAAAAGGCAATTGCATAAGTATCTCAGCTCTACTATTTACAACTTTTGTACAACTAACTTCTCTCAAGTTACGTTTTTGGTGTTACTGAAAACACCACAGTTAAATAAATAAGTATAAAGAACGTGAAGTTTATCAGTCTTTATGCATTCATTGTCTTTAGCAGAGACACTGGAATTATGCAATTGTGCGGCAGCTGGATTTTTCGCACAATTATGGGTTTTCTACATTTACCACATAATCCATCATCTGCTGCAAAATCTTCAGATTTTAACTTAAAAAACGTTTTTCAGCTCAAACTGTTCAAATGTTACTAAAAACGCAGCAACACCTGTTACCACGTATGTGGAAAAGTTTCACTGGTCACATTTATGTTGCTTTATGCTATATTCAGGTGATAAACCGGTACTAATGAGGTGCAACCTATACCCAAATAGTGTTAACAAGTGTGAAAATGAGAAATAAATTAAGTATTACTATCACAAAATGTTCCACGTTATACCACATGATTTGGCTTTTCGAGCCGCATAATTTGGCCCTCCCGTGTCACATAATTCCAGTGGCCCTGACCTTAGGACCCTGACGTAATTGGAAACATATTCTCTTCAAGTATGTGCCTTGGATTTGGTGCTAGCCGAGCTGCTCCTCTGGTGTTCTATTGTTGTGGTTCCACCACCGTGAGCTGAGAACTTGATCTTGCTTTCTATTTTCTCCTTCCCTCTCATGCCACTCTTCTTCATTCCCTTTCTGTACGAACTCTGTGCTTTGAAGCAAGCCAAACGTGATGCAAACACTATATGAACATTCTCTTTCCTTGTCCTCAATTCATCGTACCTCTCGTGCCACCTCCAGTCGATGCTCTTCTAGTCGCTGCCAGGGCTTCAGGAACATTAAGACCCTGATGGTGTAAAGACACAAAACAACCAACAGGACATGTCTTTCTAGAAGCCCTTCATTCTGGCCAGGTTTGAAAACAATTACCATCCCTGAAATTCTGGCAGGCACCAATGCAGCCGAGGCAGAGCCTGAATTGAGCTGGTCATCGCCGGTAGGGACCATAGGCACTTATTTTTAGGGTAGTGTTGCGAGAGCGGATAGACGGTTTACGGATCGTTGTTTCCGCCCCCCCTTTCCGCGACACTGCGATGATGTTTATCGAGTCCGGTAATCCCATTTGCCCTTATTTTCATTCTATCTTATACAGAAAGTGCTTCAGGAGGGAAAGCCCGACCCTGGTTCCCATGAAGCATTAACCATTCGTACATCGAGTAAGCATCTACCTTGATTTTCCTTGTTTTAACATCCCTCACCCCCGCCCCTCCTCCCTGAGCTGAAGATGCCTTCTAACGCTTTCATTCAGTTGACATGCATGCATGATAATACGCTCGCACTAAGCGACGTGAGCGTTTACAACCACTTTCTAATAAGTATGAAAGTGATGTTTAAAATATATACTCACCAGCGCACTTAAATTGATAGCGTATGAGTATGAGTGACACTGTAAAGTCACAGGCCATTTGGCCCTCACCACAGAATCCATAGCCTGGATTCTAATACTTCTGTAGAATATCTAATAGATGCATACTAATAGCACTCTGCTAGCCTGCGCTAGCAATTCAGTCACCATCTAGTATGCACTTTACTGGTTCAATTCCACACGCATGAAGGGGAGAGCATGGAGCACGCTATACACTGAGAAACTATGTTACATCCACTGAGAAACTACGTTACAGGCACGTAATTTGTTTGTTTGTGATTGTCTTTTTTCATCCACAGGTTTCTCCTTTTTTCCTTCGCCTAATTTGGTTGTAAGGACACCAACTGTAAGTACGCAGTTAGGTCACTGGGGCCGAGGGTTGGATACACCTTAGTGAGTGTATACCACCCAGGTTCCCATCACTAGGTCCTGACGAAAACCTGGTACATTCCACTACAGGTTGAAACATGTAGACCTTTTTACACTCACATAGATACTGTCAGTCAATCTAACCAACGGAAGTATCAAATAACTATTTTTAACATTGTCCAGTAGCTTCAGAATAAAACTTTTTCCTTGAAGTTATACTTGGTCAATTTTTAATCTCACTTTTTTCGCACCACACTCACACAAAATTACCCGCTCCACTGTAGTCAGGTGTCGCAGCACACCCGGATGGCACTTGGCTTACCGGGTGGGACCCCGATGATGAAGCATGTCACCAACCAGGTTGGTGAGTGAGGGGTCTTCTAACAAAAGAGCAATTTTCTTTTGATTTTTCCATCTCCCCACACCCCATGTGGGGGGAGATGAGCACTTAACAGTTCACATCACTCCTCCTCCCTACTGCAAGCTGTTGTTGTCAGATTGGATGGCCCAGACCCGCCCTGTGTTTTGGCTTGCCTACAGCCTCCAGGTCAGATGAAAAATAAAATGATAATAAAATCCTTTATTATCATTTGATTTTTCATGTGTTTAAATCAGCTGGCACTTAACAGTGGGGCAACACTCCTCCACCATAATGGAGAAGCCACCTCTGGACCCAGCGGTACTGTAGTGGAAAGACTGTTGGGCCAAGTATTACTACAGGCGGTGTCACAGCAAAGACTACACCAATAGTTACCCAGCAGTTTCACTGACTCTATTTAGAGCAGGTTTTGAGAGTGCCCTACCAAACCCTAAATAAGTTCAATAGTCCTGTGTATCGATATGATTCCTCACATCAAGATGAGGATGAAAAAAATCCTAATCCAACTCTCCTCCTGTGGATTCCACACAAGACATTTTGAATCTATATTTTGGTGGAACTCTGACCAGATGTCCTGTGAACTCCACACTCATGGACCTGTATCACCAGTGACTCTAATTTAGGTGGGAAGTCCACTGCAAGTAGTCAGAAATGCATATTTTTTGTTCCGAGAAGGACAAGAAGTTGAGTTAAGTTAAGTTCTTATTAATCTTCTGGGCCAGAAAGTTAACTTCCTGGCACTAAACTAATGTAATCAATTTCTCGGTATAGGTGTAGCTCAGTTCAAAATGGAAAGTATGACCATCTTCTTCGATGTAAAGACGCTGTAAAGACGCAGAGAGGTACTCCATCCCATTATCCCTGACAGCTGGAAATGGGACTTGGAAAATGAATTTGAAATCGTTCCTACCATCCATCTCACAGGAGTGACACAGTCAGAATCCATTTTTTCCTAATGCAAGCAAAGAAAATAGATCCATCTCCCTTGTTTGGTAGTAAAGGACAACTATAATTGGGGTGTAGTGGGCCTCTCATCACTATCTTGGTGCCACTGCACCTGCTTCTCTGATGATAACTACACTCTTATTTACATCAGGTCCCTCAAGAATGGGAGCACAATGCGATCAACTTGGTTGTATCCTAAGAGAGGGGCAATGAAGTGGATCTGCTTACCTTTGAGCTGGATAGAATATTTGTCTCCGGCTAATGAGTCAATTAATTACTATTTTAATGGTGTGATGCACATGCTCCCTAAGTGGGAGCCAGTGGCAGCTGGTGACATTTGAAAGTGGTGGGGTGTAAACGTTTGGTATGACTTATATGTATTGAGTGACGCGGGCAAGCTTGAGGGACATATGAGGGGTTGAGGCTGGATCCTCCTCCAGAGAAAAAAATTGAAAAAAAGATTGGTTCATTTTACTGCAAATTAATTTAGTGAAAAAGCAGTGGGAATGTATATTTTTGAAATTTAAACACATAAAAAACTGCCCTATATATTACTGCATTAATATGTTCAACAGTTACTGTAATGTGCAGAATGTACAGCGTGACAACTTCAGCCTTTTAAAGTGTGTGCTTGCCCAGTGTCTTGCATTGCATGGGGCATCAACCTTAGAAGAAATGCTCCAACCAGGCTTCAGGAAGGACCCACAGCTGCTGATTACAATCAGCCATATAGAAATATGTGAAGACAGGTCTTTAATTGGGATGAACAATAAGGGGGTTCTCCAAAAGGCAAAATGTAAAATAAATGTATGTGAGTCCCATAGTGTGTTATCCCACCGGTATTCTGGTTTCTCTCTGAGATGTAATTGCATCCAGATATATAACACAACTTATCTACACCTAAAACTTGTCAGTACGTTTGGCTTTGTCAATGGTTGTTAGCTGTTTAACACAAATGAGTAACAACAAGGATTTGTTACAAATAATCAACCTTCAAAATTTGAACATTGTGAAATTTCAATGGTTTTGAGGCCTGTGAAAGGAGTTTTGGCTTTCAGTTGTGTGCGCTTTATGGTAGATATATATAAGTGCTTTTTCTCTGCACATATCGTCCATCTGTACATCTTCAATGACCTCTTTTTCCTCTTCAGCACCCCCTTTTCATGCTTCTTCCCTTCACCACTTCCACATATACAATGCACTCACTCACATCTAAGCAATTTATTTACTTTTGCCCTGTAAATATTTTGCCATCTATGCACCCCCTTCACATACACTTTCACAAAATACAATTACAACTGGAATACATGAAGACCATTGTTCTGTGTGCTCGGTAGAGAGGCCAAACCACTGTCAGGCAGTTTGCTTTGGCTTCTGCGTCAGCGCTGTCAATCAAAACCCCTCATAAACACCTGCACAGCTCAAAGTATGCACAGAACAAAATACAGAAAGAAACACAACAGGTTTATATAATTCACTCTTGAGGGAGGCAAGATTAAGTAAAACTTGTAATAAGAGAACAACCAAATCGCTGACATGCATTGCCTCAACCTTTTTAACACTCATTGTTGGTAAATCAATCCATGTTTTTGGCAATAATGCTGTTAAGGGCATGAAGATAAGGCCAGTTTTAATGTCATACAACAGATAACTATCTACAGTAAGCGCAAATCTCTTGCTTTGCACTTAACTCAGATATTTGGATCAACTTCACAAGGGAACAAGAACCCTGGCCTGTTCTCTTTTGGATCCATTTCGTGGGGGAACAAATGCAGCAGCTCCACTTCTAACAGGGCCAGCGACGTGCAGCCAGGGTCTGGGGTGTCACAGTGGGGGAGGTTAGGGTGGCAAGGGGTCTCCGAACAATATACATAACAGAATAATAGTATTCTAACACTTCGTACGCTATGAGTAACGCTTAACTTATATGGATTGTGACTCCGTCGCCCATGGGAGTGGAGCAAGCAGGGTCGCCTCTTGAGTACTGTGGTATAAACGGGGTCGTTACTGCACGAAATGGATATCGCACTGGTTTGTTTCTATGGTTGTCATTTTCAGGCACCATGAATGTTGTGTGCAGGTTACTGAAACTGCCGGTTAATATGCCGTGTCTCCTCGATATTTCAACTTGGAAGCCGGTCCTTTTGTATGTCATTGTAAGAGACAGTTTTTTCAATTAAAATATAATTATTTGAGAATTAAGGAAGGGCAATTCGCTTCGTGCTACTGCATGTTATTTAAACTGCAGATGGAATGGCCCATTAGCCCGCCCTTACTTTCCCAAACGAAATCTGCGTTCACAATCAGCAGCCACCTTTTGTGTACCTAGGTTTAAGCTAGCAAGAATGGGTGGGAGGTCCTTTTCACATCTAGGACCCACCCTCTGGAATGCACTCCCTCCCCACATCCGCAAGGAGGAGAACTATGCCATGTTCAGGAGAAGCATCAAGACCTGGTTGTTTGAGAAATAATTCCCGCTTGTTTTCATTTCATTACACCTATCTTGTCTTGTATCTTGGCGCCGCGAAACCCTTTTTGGGTAGCTGCGCGCCTTACAAATGTATATAAAAAAAAATTGAACTTTTCAATCTACGCCTAATACGTATATATATACCTTTGCCCAACAGTCATTTCTCGCATTCTGAAGGTGTTATACAAGACCTCGGGGTCCTTTGAACTTACTCGTTACCTGGAGCAATAGTCATATGAGGTAAGATTGGGATATCATATAATGCATATAGGGGCATAGTGCTTTTCAATTTGAAGGAGCAAAATACAGTGGTTAATATGTTTCTGGTAGCATAGACAGTGGCCGTTATCTCAAGCTATGGGCCATTAATATAATTTATATTTAACTTAATATTAAGATAGAGTGTGCTTCTCTGTCAAATTATATGTTTCAGCAACGACTCCATAATCAATATTATAACTATTTCTTACAGATCATCAACAAAGATAAACAGCACTCACGAACCGATATTGTTGCCACATTACATTCTATCCTTCAGTAGACTAGGATTTTTCTTAAAGTGAGCTAAGAATCCTGATACTTGGGCATGTAGTTTAATGATTGTTACTGGCCTCGTAGGCAAGAGACATATAGTATAACCATTTGTGCTTTGTAAAAAATAGCCAACATGCAGTAATGACAACTCGTCCAAGCAGAGGTTTTCTATAAATTTATAAATTACATTGTACCCCGCAGGCGATTCCAACCTACAAGATCAGTTAAGCACTTCATGGAGTGATACGCCCTACTTGACAGTTGATGTGGAAATTATTAGGTGAGGCATGGATATACGACATTGAACATCGCTAAGTAGGGTTATGCCACAACATTAGTGTGGTCTCCTCTCATATAATCTTTTGACTCAGGCACTTGTTGAGCTGCTCCGAATTTCTTGTTAGGTATCCCACAATTGACCCTTTAACCACCACATACCTGCTGCGCGGCATGAGGCATTTTTTGTAAAACCTTAGGGTTTCGTGTGTCTTTCTCATCATTCGGTCATGCAGTCAGCTTATTTTTGACTATGGATTGATGCAATTAGAGACTTGATGATAATTTATTAATTATTTCATTCACAGCACGTCTCTTTGTTAATCTGCATATGGCATTTTGGATTGAAACCCTACCTGTATGATCTTCTATGCAC
Source organism: Lissotriton helveticus (assembly GCF_964261635.1). Classification (NCBI taxonomy): domain Eukaryota; kingdom Metazoa; phylum Chordata; class Amphibia; order Caudata; family Salamandridae; genus Lissotriton; species Lissotriton helveticus. The sequence continues at coordinate 412,804,463 of NC_136061.1, read as the reverse complement.
TGGTTCCCTATGGGCCGTGTTTGAATATTTGAATATATGGTGAGTAGGTATTTCTTAGTAGCAACCCTTATGTGCAGTGTATTTGCTTCGGCTTGCGATATTAGCTTCCCATTAGGCGACGCGGGCTACAATTGTATAGATCTTAATATTGTATAGATCGTTTTCTTTGGGTCAGTTTCTGATGTCGCAGACGGGGAGGCATTATCTTTCCTCCTTTGATCCCGGTTCTTTTAGTATAATCATGCCACGGGCATTTCTTTATGGCAGTACTATTTACGATTGTTTCTCCCACTGTTGGTTAGTACCCTCTAGATTGTTTCTCCTTCTTCATCATATTCCTTATCTTTCTTCTTCTTCTTCCCCCCCCCCTTTTTTTCTCCCCATTCTAAAGCCCTCCGGTACAGGGAACCTATTAACTCTTGCATCTGTTTTTGTAAAATATGTTTTTAAATTGTAAATAAATACTATGTGAATGTTATACATATGTAAGGATTAGTGTGATTAGGCTGGTAAAATATGCACACATCCTTTGTATGTTGTTTTTCCTTTTAACAAAATAATTGTGTTTGTGTTTCAAGAAAAGAAAAAACTTCCATCCTATGTTGTAAATACTGTGTATTATGTTGTTTGTTATGTCTATCGTGATCTTTATATGTTTGTAATTTGTGTCTTTTTATGGTCAGTTTCAGCCCTGACGAAGTTACATACTGTAACGAAACGCACTGGCTGTTTTATCTGGTATAATTACCGAAATAAAGAAAATAACTTTTGGAATAATAACATTGCCTCCTTGATCCTTTTGAGTGCGCCTCCTACCCTTTGTTTATAGTCTAGTATTCGGATTTGTGCCTTAGGACAACAGAAACTTGGAGTGTGCAGCACCACTATTATATTTTTGATAAACACTATTGTTTTGGTTGTGCTTAACCTTGGTCAGGTTGTCCTGTTCTTTATTCTTACATAGGTGCACCCAAGGCCTGCCAGGGGCTGCAGCATATCTTTTGCCACCCCTGGCTGGCCATCCAAACTGACACAACTGGCTGATCACTCAGCTGGGGCAAGGTTGTGTAATCACCCCTTGCTTAGGTATAGTATTCCTATACCTACCATTATATATAGACACATATGCACCTATAAGTCACTCCTAAGGCAGGCCTTAACAATCCTGAAGGCAGAGTGCTTGGTTTTATGTGAGATGGTGCTCTAGCATGAGCTGAGCCTGTCTGCAGCTTTCGGAACCATGTCCTTATAGCTGTTCTATGATATAGCCATACCATATACTCTTAAGTGCATTATAATCCTCGCGGTTATTGCTAACTTTGGTTTGGCTTTATCAAAACATGTCGTGTAAGGTGTCATACCCTTTGGAATACTACCCCCTCACCAGTTCTGGTGACGGGGGTAGCATTCCACCCTTCTAGAGGGAGAAGACATGTTGTTCCTACTAATCCCGGTTAAAGTTATCCAGAGCCTCAGCATCACAAAATGGATGCTGCTGCCACAGACACAAGTCTGTCCTCCTGCTGCTGGGAGTCTTCCAGCGAGGGAGGCTTGGACAATTGGTGTATTGGGGCAGGGAGGGCTGAATGAAATGAGACACTGCCTGGGGCACACAAGGTGTCACATGCATAGTCCAGTTCAAACCGGTGCTGGGGCACTCCAGCCCCAGCTTTGGCACGAAACTGGACAAAGGGAAAGGGGTGTAACCACCCCCTTCTGGGTCCCACCCATAGGAGGGACCTAGCAGGTAAACCAGCCCCTAAATTTGGTATATAGGTAGGAGCTCAGTCCCAAGACTTTAGATTTATCCTGACTGAAACTTGAAACGAAACTCTGGACCTTCGACATTCTACTCGACATAGAAGACAGAAGAATCTCCCTTGTGGTCAAGGAGTGACCACCCTGTGCAAGCAGGCACCATCAAGCGATCAACGGTTTGCTTTGTCGATGCTCCCGCCGGAGCCCGAGCACAGAGCCTGACAAGACCCAGACTTCCAGGCTTCCAACAACCTGATCCACAGTCACAGCAGAGCTGAGACCTGTGGAGGCGACCAGAGACGTGGGATCGGCCATCTTGGAAAGCCAGCGAATTGCTTTCCGTGCAACTTCTGAGGCACCCTCGAAGTTGTGCATTGGGGATTGAGAAGCCCCAGCCCCGAGCACCAACCGCACCGAAGATCAGCCCTCCACACTCCATAAGTTCTGCGTGGGGCCCTTCTGCATTTTCCTGCTCGACGCGTCTGTCCGGTCACTTGCCCGTTAGCTAGTGGCCTCTATGACGACGAACCTTTGAATTTACAATGCTGGTCTGGTTGCTCCAGACTGGCCCCTGCTTCCCTGAAAAGGAGAAACCCATCAGACCTTTCTGGTCTGATCAAGAAGCCATCTTCGATTCCTGTGTGGGTTGCCTTTGCCAAGGCTTGTTGACTCCAATCCGGAAGCCAACACTGCTGACAGCGAGAGCCTTTGTGGGACAGTCCATATCCAGCTCCTGGTTGTCCTCAACACCTCCTGGTCCACATGGCTGCAGAGACAAGCTTCATGACATCACCTGATTGCTTTGCGACATCGCCTGGTTCCTTCCTGGTTCCTTCCTGGTCACTGCCTAGTGACCCAGACTCTGTCCCCTCTGCTTTCAGATACTCTTTATCCTCGATCCGCCGTTGGATCCACCTGGACACTTCTCTCCTGGTCGCCTGCAGCATCTTTCTCCAAGGCTCCATAGGAATCAGCGACGAAACCCGACACACTTTGACACCTATGCACCCGCTTCCTGTGGGTGAGGTAATGCGAGTTTTTCGGTACTCCTGTGGGTATTGACTATCCTACTGTCCTAGTTTCAAGTAGCTTTTCCCTAGTCCATCCGGGAGGGTCCTAAAAGAACTAGTTTCCAATTCTTTCGTTCCCATTCTAACTCTATGGTAACTTGCGTGCGTGTAAAGACACTGCATGCGCATCACGTGGGCCTCCTGCTCCCTATCATTTGGTAGTACAGCATAGCCCCAGCGATTCTACAGGCCCTAGGCCTATCCTGTGTTCGTGACGTGGTTCTTATGCCACTATTTTAGTATATGGTTCGAAGTGCCCCTAGGGCATTACTGTATTTTGTGCAACTTATTGTATTTTAATTAAGTATCTTGTTATGTGCTGGTGCCTCTGACCTCATAAAGAGTTCAGAGGATTGTGTTAGAAATAAATACATATATATTTTGATATACAACCTGTGTGGTGTCCTTTCACTTGGTATTAAAAGGGATACATATGGTAAAACAGCTGGCTTCACATGCCCTCTTGAGTTTAGCCTAAGACTGCTTTGTCCATGCTATCACTAGGATAGCTGGTCCATAAGGGTTGTTTGGACTCGTGCAAGGTGCTCACTAGAATAGTGAACATCACATACCAGGCCAACTTCTTACAAAGACATTTTCACTTTACTGCAAGCAACCCTGCCTGATGCAATGAGGCCAGAGGAGGGGGTCCTGCTAACAGAAGAAGCAGATATTGCTAACAGATTTAAACAATTTTACTCGGACCTTTACGCCTCATGCCTGTCTGATATGGACCGGGAGATATTAGATTATCTGGAGCACATTCAGTTACCCTTCCTATCAGCCACGCACAGAGAGTTCTTATCTCTACCTATAGAAAAGGACGAGATCCTGGAGGCACTGATGGGAATGAGGACGAACAGTGCCCAAGGACGGATGGACTTACTGTGAATTTTTACAAGACCTTCATAGACCTGCTGCTCCCGCACATAGCAGAGTTGTTTGAAGACATGTGCGTATCGGGTCAGGTGCCACAATCAATGAGGGAAGCCATTCTAGTAGCCATTCTCAAACCAGGTAAACCCCCAGAGGAATGTGGGTCCTACCAGCCGCTTTCCCTGCTAAACGTGGACACTAAGTTGTTTGCGAAAATTTTTGCTAACTGCCTGGCCCTTTTGACCCCGGAACTAGTAGCCCCGGAATAGGCAGGGTTTGTTCCCAACAGGAACCTCACTTATAATATCCGCACGGTCTTCGGCACAATACAGCATGTCCGACAGGACACGAAGGCCATTGCTGTCTTCCTGGATATGGAGAAGGCTTTTGATTCTGTAGAATGGCCCTTTATGAGACATGTGTTGACCAGAATGGGACTTGGCCTGTTTTTTTTGCAAATGATCGGGGTGTTATATAACGCCCTTACCATGCGCATTCGTCTGGGGGACCTAGCCACAGATTCCATCTCCATTGCCAGGGGTACTCACCAGGGCTGTCGTCTGTCGCCAATGTTATATGCATTGATCGCAGAGCCCTTGGCGTGCGCGCTTAGGGAAAACCACAGCCACAGGGGCGTCTGCTTCCCCTCTTATGAAATCGTGGTATCCACATACGCAGATGACACCCTGTTATACGTGAGGGACCCTGCGAACAATCTCTCTCAGATCCTCCGAGAGGTGGTAAACTTTGGGGCGGTCTCTGGGTTAAAGGTACACTGGTCCAAATCCATTGCCTTCCCGCTTACACCCTCCACGTCGCCATTTGAGATGGAGTACCTGCTACTGTGGTCCGACGAGTCGGTTCGGTACCTGGGCATCAAATTGCACACAGATCCTGACATTGTTTTTCGGGGAAATTATGGGACGGCAGCAGCAAAACTAGAAGACGACGTCAAAACTTGGATTGGGCTGCCGCTATCGTTACTCGGGAGGGTCTCCATCATGAAGATGGTGGTACTGCCTAGATTCCTCTTCTTGTTCGCAAATATCTCGATAGTGCTACCGCGCTCCTTCTTCGCCAGACGTAACAAATGTTTGGTGAGGCTGTCTTGGGCGGACAAGCAGGCTCGCGTCCAGTGGCAGGTCCTCACATTACCATACCACCTAGGAGACTTAGGCGCCCCAGATCTTGAACTCTATTACAGGGTGCCGCAGAGTGCGCAGGCACACAGTTGGATCCACGGCACAGATAACATTCCATATCTAAGACTTGAGAGGCTGTTTGCTGACCCGCTCCCCCTCCCGGCCGTCATCTTTGAGACGGCGGACAGCAGAACGGGGATTCTGGATTCCCTGAATTCGACGCGGCATGCATGGCACTGCTTACTACAACAGCAGGCGGGGGCACTGCTGTACTCCCCGGAAATGCCAGTGGATTGGACGGTCTGGATGACCCCCTGCAGTGATAAGGGAGTCATACGCGCGCTCCGAGCACTGGGCATTTACAAAGTGGGGGACCTGTTTGCGGACGGCGTCGTTAAAACATGGGACGAAGTCATGACCACTATAGATGCACCCTCCCTCCTGCAGCGTTTCCAGTTTCACAGAGTGCATGGGGCACTGCACCAACAGCTATGGGATGATATGGCCGAGCCTTCGAGGTGCAAGAACTAACGTATCTCATTAAAACGAATTCCCCCCGCAAACTAGTCACCAATATATATATAAATCGGTAATGTCCCAGAGGATCAATTACTACACCAAGGCCAGACTGGCCTGGCAACGCGACTTGGACAAAACAATTGATGATGATTTGTGGCTGTATTGTTGTACTAACATGAAGCGCATATCACTGCATGGCAAGCATAGATTGATCCATTTCAAATTCATTAATAAGGTGTACTATACGCCAGAGAGAATGCACAGGTACGGATTGAGAGAGGACGCAACCTGTGACAGATGCCTCTCTCCGATTGCAGACTTTTTACACTTAGCGTGGGATTGCCCAGGGTTTTTACGATACTGGGGAAACATATTTTGAGAAATAAGCACTATTGCCGAGTTGGAGATTCCCCAGGACCTGGCGGTGGCTTTACTGGGCTACTCTAAATAAGCTGCCGAAAGTGGCACGTAAGTTGGTAGATCTGGGCCTGCTGACGGCAAAGTGCAGAGTGGCAATGTGCTGCCTAAGGGACCCCCTACCCACAGTGTCACAATGGTCACGTGACATTCTTTATTGCTGCACCCAATCTGAAAACTTCAGCGAGCTACTCCCCCCGACGAGCAGACCAAAGAACTTTTGGGGACTATATACTTCATACTTGAAGGGTGGGGGTGGGGGTACAGAGTCAATGGCGGAGGCAGAGGTGAGGAACAATGACCCAGCGCCATAGAGGATATAGCTAATTTGTGGATTAGGATGGGCTCCGAAGGCAGGAGACACAGCTGAGTTTGGACTAATAGGTGGGATGAGAGCAAAAGGCGGGAATTAGCGGAAGGTCATGATAAAGACGGGGGAGTAGGGGCGGATTGGCGAGGCCATCAAAGCCTAATTGTACAGTTTGCGCGCAGATGTTAGAGTCCTGACGTAGACTGGCTGAGCTGACACCTTTTAGTTTGTTTGTTAGCAAAAAGTATTTTTGAGATCTACTCAACATTATGGGAACGCAGTGGAAAAGCTTTATACATTGACTGGAATATCTACCCTTGTTGACAGCGCTGCCCGGCCTCCGGGATATGGGTGGCGTTGCTGTGAGTAAAGCTTTATGTATATATGCGGCTGGCCTCAGGGTTGTAGGCGATCCGCTGTGTTTGTCATTAAGATTTTTCATAATAAAAAAAATAATACCCTCCTGAAGATCGACAAGGGAAGGTGAACCCAGTTCTTCATAAGCCGCATGCACTCGCTTGTGACACTGGACATGTTGACCCTGGCGACTTTTTCAATATCATGTACTATTTTTACCTCCAGATATCTCACCTCTTTTGATGTTTGATGTTGGGATGCCTCTACGTTCCAAGTCATGACCTCTGTCTTCCCCGCGTTAACCTCATAGCCCGAGACCTTCCCAAACTCTCCTGCTCGATGCAAAACAGCTGGAAGTGTATCTAGAATGTCTGATGAAAAGATCAGTATATCGTCTGGGTTTAGGGCAATGGTCCTTTCCCACCCATCATACTTAAAAGATGGAATGTTTACCTCCGCTCTGAGTTTTTGGGCGAAGGGCTCTATATAGAGGTCAAAGAGAAGGGGGATAGAGGACAGCCCTGCCTGGTACCCTGGTAATTTTGAAAGGCTTAGTCAAGTTGCCATTAACTAGCATTTTGCAGTAGGGTTTTGATAGATTAACTGGATGGTTCTGTGGAAAGTCGTACCAACATTGTATTTTTCCAGGTCAGCCGTCAGATACACCCAGTTTACTCTGTTGAACGCCTTTGTGGCGTCCAACGTCATCACTGCCAGAGGAAGTGAGTATGTTGAAGCTAGGTCTATTGCCCCAATGAGGTTGTAATTGAGTTTGTGCAGCCTTCTGCCTCTAACAAAACCCTTCTGATCAAGACGTAACATATCACCTGTTACTCTGCCCAACCTTTCCGCTAGGATTTTTGCAAAAAACGTATAGTCTGTATTGAGCAGGGAAATGGGTCTATAGAACTCACATTTAGCTGGGTTTTTCCCTGGCTTTAATATTATATTAGGAAGATGGTTGCTTCGCCCCAAGAGTCTGGGATTTTAACCCCCTTACATAAAAGATCATTAAAGAATAAGGTCATAACTGGGGTTAATACCTCGCTCAGGTATTTGTATAATGCGTTAGGTAGTCCATCTGGGCACGCCGCCTTAACTCCCTTACTTGAACATATAGCCCTCCACACCTCTTCCTTTGATATTTCCTGCTCTAAAATATACTGTTGTGACGCTGTCCAGGGTTTGATCGTATTCGAGGACAGTCATTCGTCAGCTTGCTGTTTATTCACCTTACTATCTTCTGTGTATAATTTCTCAAAGTAGTCATAGAAAGCACCCTCAATTCTTGCATCAGTGATCAGTCTAGCCTTGGTTTCCTCATCTTCAATTTCTCTGATCACATTCCGGACCTTGTCTGGTCTTGCTTTCCAGGCTAGTAATCTCCCTGCACCTTCACCGTACTCAAAATGAGCCAGCATACTCGCTTCCCATCTCTTGGCTACCCTTTTTTGTTATATAGAATCGAGCTGTTCTTTCAATCCCTTTGGGTCTCAATGTTCCTGTCTCTTCACCTCTTCCTTAGTGCGCCCCATATCTACCTCGATGGTTTTCATATTTGCCTAGATTTTAGCTATCTCCTCCCTGTAGCTTCTATTTCTGTAGCATAATCTGACAGAGTGTCCCTCTTAGAAAAGCCTTCAAGGTGTCCCAGAATACTGGTGTAGAGGCTGCGTTTTTCCTTTCTGGAATATGTTTAGCTGAGATGAAAGAGGATTTTTTTTTTGTTTTTTATCCCATATGCTCCTCGAATCACTGACAACATTTCGATTTCACTAAAATCGACCTACACAAATATCGTGTCTTAAATATAGATTACAATTACATCAACACCCTATACTTATTTATAAATTTACTAAAACATCGATCTCACTATATCGATATACAAAAATCTCGAGTAAACTAATATCGATCACACTTATATCGAAATACAAAATATCGACAGTCAATAATATATATACCACAATACAAAAACATCGATTACCAAAATATAGACATCAATAATATCGACATTACCTAAATATCGACTTTTCTAAATTATTCTTACAGTTTCTAGAAACATTATACACATTAAATAAATTAACATTATACCCATATAACTAGGTATTTACATAACACTATTAAATAATTATATCTCTCTAAAAAAATATTAATAAATTACTAAATCTATGTAACAATTAAAAATTACTTTTGTTATATATACACAATTTCTTTTAATATTATAAATGTTTTAAAGCTATACTATATAATTATATTATATTTAAAATACTTACTAATACACAAACTCTCTGAATAAACATTTCACATTCAGCAAACTAAACTAATTAAATGAAAAAAATTCGAACTAACCAATAGGAACTGTTTTCTAGGTTTCTAACCAATCACAAACTAACACTAATTAAACATACCCTATATAAAGAGCTACAATTAAGACTCAAAAACCAGCAGAAATTATTCAGCTTCAAGGAAAACTGCACTTATTTCTACTACCCTAAAGATTGTTCTCATACGAATATACTACAAATCAACTAAAAGTAAGTAATGTTATGTTTCTGTATAAAATGTTACATTATCTGCAACCTGCAGTTCATTGTAAATATCTAAAACTGCTTTTCTATCTATCTCTACATATTTCCTAAACAGATTCAAGGTTAACAAACAGATGTACATTTTATAGAAAAGTACAACAACAAAGTTGAAAAGTAAGTTTATTAACATTCCTCTTTAAACACTAAATAAATGCTAAATCAACAGTAAAAATGTTATAACTAACTCATAAATTCCTACTTAAATGTCTGATTATTGTTTTTTATTAAACACAGTTTTCAAAGAGTTAAAATGTGAAATGCTTGTTTAAAAAAATGTTACTTCTATTATAAAAACCAAGCATTTGCAATGCAATAGGTCTCGCATTAGGAAAGTTTGAGCTATTGGTATTGTAAATGGCAAAGTTTTTATTTATGTTTCTTTTTTTTTAAATAGCTAAATTAATAGCTTCGTCATTTACAATGCCAATAGTTATAACTTTCGCAAATGTGATACCTATAGCATTTGTAATGCAATATTCAATTCAATTCAATTCAATAGATTTATATAGCGCGCTACATACCCAGAGGGTCTCAAGGCGCTTGAAGAGGGGTGGGGAATTACTTGTCAAATATCCACGTTTTGAGTTGCTTTCTGAATGCTAGGTGGTTCTGAGTAAGGCGAAGGTGAGTGGGAAGTGAGTTCCAAGTTTTAGCTGCTAGGTAGGAGAAGGATCTACCTCCCATGGTGGTTTTGTTGATGCGAGGTACAGTGGCAAGGGCTTGGTTGGAGGATCGTAGCTGGCGGGGGGGGGTGTAGAAGGATAGTCGTGTGTTGAGGCATTCGGGTCCGATTTCGTAGAGTGCTTTGTGTGCGTGGGTTAGGCGCCGGAAAGTAATCCTCTTATTGACGGGGAGCAAGTGGAGGTTTTTCAGGTGACCAGAGATGTGTTCTTTACGCGGGATGTCTAGTATGAGTCTGGCTGAAACGTTCTGGATGCGTTGGAGTTTTTTCTGGAGTTTTGCGGTGGTACCGGCGTAGAGGGTGTTTCCGTAGTCCAGTCGGCTCGTGACCAGAGCGTGGGTGACCGTTTTTCTAGTTTCGGTGGGGATCCAACGAAATGTTTTTTTGAGCATGCGAAGAATGTTGAAGCAAGATGAAGAAACGGCGTTGACTTGTCTGTTCATCGAGAGTGAAGAATCCAGGATGACGCCCAGGTTCCGTGCGGGGTCCGTCGGGATGGGTCCTTTTCCAAGGGCCTCTGGCCACCAAGAGTCATCCCAGGCGGAGGGGGAGGTGCCTAGGATGAGGACTTCTGTTTTGTCTGAGTTCAGTTTCAGACGGCTGTGCTTCATCCAATCGGCTACTTCTTTCATTCCTTCGTGCAGGTTGGTTTTGGCCGTGTTAGGGTCTCTGGTGAGTGATAGGATCAGTTGAGTGTCATCCGCGTAGGAGATGATGTTGAGATTGTGTTGGCGAGCGATGGCCGCAAGGGGGCTCATGTATACGTTGAAGAGGGTGGGGCTGAGTGAGGATCCTTGTGGTACGCAGCAGATGACTTCAGTGGCCTCTGACTTGAATGGTGGAAGGCGGACTCTCTGGGTTCTTCCGGAGAGGAACGAGGTGATCCATTCCAGTGCTTTTCCTTGGATTCCGACGTTTCTGAGGCGTTGTAGAAGGGTGCTATGACAGACCGTGTCGAAGGCTGCGGAGAGGTCGAGGAGGATGAGGGCGACTGTGTCTCCATTGTCCAGTAGAGTTCGAATGTCGTCTGTTGCTGCGATGAGGGCGGTTTCAGTGCTGTTTTTGGCTCGGAAGCCGGATTGTGAGGAGTCGAGGGATTTGTTGGTTTCGAGGAAAGCGGCTAGCTGGTTGTTGATCGCTTTCTCGATGACTTTGGCCGGGAAGGGAAGGAGTGAGATAGGGCGGTAGTTTTTGAGTTCGGTGGGGTCAGCTGTGGGTTTCTTCAGGAGGGCGCTGAGTTCGGCATGTTTCCAGCTTTCCGGGAAGGTTGCGGAGTTGAGGGAGCAGTTGATGACGTCTCGGAGGTGCGGTGCAATAATGGAGTCTGCTTTGTTAAAGATGTGGTGAGGGCAAGGGTCTGTGGGGGATCCTGAGTGGATAGAGTTCATCAGACGGATGGTGTCCTCAGTGGAGATTGGCTTCCAGTCATTGAGGATGTTCAGGGGGGGTGGGGGTCCAGCAGGGGATTGGGTGGGTTGGTCTCTGGGTTGGTTGTCGAAGCTGTTGTGGATGTCCGCAATTTTGTTGTGCAAGAATGAGGCTAGGGAGTCGCAGAGGGCTTGAGAGGGGGTGATGTCGTTGGAGTTGGCTGAGGGGTTGGTAAATTCCTTGACGATGTTGAATAATTCCTTGCTGTTGTGGGCGTTGTTATCTAGTCGGTCCTTGAAAGCGGCTTTCTTGGCAGTCCGGATCAGTTGGTGGTGTATGCGGGTGGCGTTTTTGAAGGCGTCCTTGGTGCTGGTGGTTGGGTCTTTTTTCCAGGCCTTCTCGAGGGAGCGACAAAGTTTCTTGGATTTCTTAAGATCATCGTTGAACCAGGAGGCCTTCTTGCTGACTAGTTTGATTTGTCGTTTTTTCAGTGGTGCTAGGATGTCGGCGCTGTTGGATAACCATTGGGTGAGGTTGGTGGCTGCTTGATCTGGGTTTGAGGAGTGGGCGGGGGGGTTTTGAAGAAGCGATGAGGAGATCTGGTCGATGGTGATTTTGTTCCAGTTTCTTTGCAGAGTGGGTTGGGGGTGGTTGTTGGATGTGGACTTGTTGTAGGTGAAGTGAACGCAGCTGTGGTCAGTCCAAAGGAGAGCTGTGGTGTGGCTGAAGGAGACATGTTTGCTGGAGGTGAAGATAGGGTCGAGTGTGTGACCTGCGATGTGGGTGGAGGAGGTGACTAGTTGTTTAAGTCCGAGGTTTGCGAGGTTGTCCAAGAGGGTGGTGGTGTTGCGGTCGTTGTTCTTTTCAAGGTGAAAGTTGAGGTCTCCCAAAAGGATGTAGTCCTCGGAGGGGAGCGCGTGTGGAGTGATGAAGTCCGTGATGTCTTCACTAAATTGTGCGCGGGGTCCTGGTGGCCTGTAAAGGAGGGTGCCTCTGAGTGTGGTCTTGGGGTCGATGTGGATCTGGAAGTGAAGGTGTTCAGAGTTGGCGAGATTGACGTCTGAGCTGGTAGAGATGCGGATGGAATTCTTATGGACGATAGCGATGCCTCCTCCTGTGTGGCCGGTACGGTTCTTGCGAATGATCTTATAGCCTTCCGGGATGGCAATGGTGATGTCTGGGGCTGATGTGGCGTTCATCCATGTTTCTGTTAGGAATGCGACGTCCGGAGAGATGGTGTCTAGTAGATTCCAGAGGTCGATGGCGTGTCTGTGAACCGAGCGGGTGTTGAGCAGGATGCATTTTAGGTGGTTGGTGTCAGGTCTCTGAATGGTGTTGGTGGATGAGGAGCTGGTTTTGGTGCCGTCGAACTTGCAGGAGTTGCAAGAGAAGGGTCCATGGGTGTGTCCAGGAGCGGCTTGGGCGCAGTTGGGGGAGCGGCCGGGGTTAAGGGCTAGGAGGGTGGTGGCATCGTAAGTAAAGCGAGTGGGGTGGACATTACGGGAACCAGGGGGTCTGGCGCTGGGCGCGGTCCAGGCGCGGACGGGCGTAGACGGGCTTACCTTTGGCGCACTTTCGGCGCGGCCGTAGCGCGTGGACGCTGCGCGTGGGGGCATTGGCCATAAATGGAGAGTGGAGGGGGCGGAGCGTGGGAGGGTCAGCAGCAGGGAGGCGGTGGTGGGGAGGAGGGGCGTGCCTGGGAAGAACAACACAGAACAAAATGGAGGTCAAAGGGGAGGCGAGGCAGGGGCAGCAAATCGACTGTGGCACCGAGAGTGCTATCTAACTACTTGCAGGCTGGTAAAAATAAACACAAAGTCGCGAGCACAATGCACAGTGCACAAAGCAGGGCGGGCGGCGCTCCGATTCAATGCGCTATGATTACAGGCCAGTTACAAAGCAGAGTCTACGTAATGTCAATCAGCTTTAAAATTTCACTACGTAAATAATACAGAGCGCAGGCGATACCGTTGTGTCCAGTTAGGGGTGCGATGTGGTTCACCAAGAGCAGGCAGCAGCAATGGGAGAGGAGCGAGGGGGGGAGCAACCGGTCTGGAACGAGTCCGGGCGGTCACAAGGGGTAAGAGGAGGTGGCAGGCTCTCTGAACGTGGGTGGGAGGGTCAGCAGCAGGGAGGCGGTGGTGGGGAGGAGGGGCGTGCCTGGGAAGAACAACACAGAACAAAATGGAGGTCAAAGGGGAGGCGAGGCAGGGGCAGCAAATCGACTGTGGCACTGAGAGTGCTATCTAACTACTTGCAGGCTGGTAAAAATAAACACAAAGTCGCGAGCACAATGCACAGTGCACAAAGCAGGGCGGGCGGCGCTCCGATTCAATGCGCTATGATTACAGGTCAGTTACAAAGCAGAGTCTACGTAATGTCAATCAGCTTTAAAATTTCACTACGTAAATAATACAGAGCGCAGGCGATACCGTTGTGTCCAGTTAGGGGTGCGATGTGGTTCACCAAGAGCAGGCAGCAGCAATGGGAGAGGAGCGAGGGGGGGAGCAACCGGTCTGGAACGAGTCCGGGCAGTCACAAGGGGTAAGAGGAGGTGGCAGGCTCTCTGAACGTGGGTGGGAGGGTCAGCAGCAGGGAGGCGGTGGTGGGGAGGAGGGGCGTGCCTGGGAAGAACAACACAGAACAAAATGGAGGTCAAAGGGGAGGCGAGGCAGGGGCAGCAAATCGACTGTGGCACCGAGAGTGCTATCTAACTACTTGCAGGCTGGTAAAAATAAACACAAAGTCGCGAGCACAATGCACAGTGCACAAAGCAGGGCGGGCGGCGCTCCGATTCAATGCGCTATGATTACAGGTCAGTTACAAAGCAGAGTCTACGTAATGTCAATCAGCTTTAAAATTTCACTACGTAAATAATACAGAGCGCAGGCGATACCGTTGTGTCCAGTTAGGGGTGCGATGTGGTTCACCAAGAGCAGGCAGCAGCAATGGGAGAGGAGCGAGGGGGGGAGCAACCGGTCTGGAACGAGTCCGGGCGGTCACAAGGGGTAAGAGGAGGTGGCAGGCTCTCTGAACGTGGGTGGGAGGGTCAGCAGCAGGGAGGCGGTGGTGGGGAGGAGGGGCGTGCCTGGGAAGAACAACACAGAACAAAATGGAGGTCAAAGGGGAGGCGAGGCAGGGGCAGCAAATCGACTGTGGCACCGAGAGTGCTATCTAACTACTTGCAGGCTGGTAAAAATAAACACAAAGTCGCGAGCACAATGCACAGTGCACAAAGCAGGGCGGGCGGCGCTCCGATTCAATGCGTTATGATTACAGGTCAGTTACAAAGCAGAGTCTACGTAATGTCAATCAGCTTTAAAATTTCACTACGTAAATAATACAGAGCGCAGGCGATACCGTTGTGTCCAGTTAGGGGTGCGATGTGGTTCACCAAGAGCAGGCAGCAGCAATGGGAGAGGAGCGAGGGGGGGAGCAACCGGTCTGGAACGAGTCCGCGAGAGGACAAAAAAAAGCTCCGGACCACCGCCTCCTCCCAGGCCTTCAAAAGGGACCTCAAAGTTCTCCTCCTCCAGAGACACCTCCAAAAATAATTCACGTCCTCTTGCTATTTGTGAGGAAGACTTCCCACTACTGATAATTTCTACTTTCCATGACCATGGAAGTGCCTTCCCAGTGTATGCCTGTGATTGGAGGGTCTGCCTTTTTGCAGTATTTTCCATGTACTGGTGTTCGGTGCCCTTTTGTAACATGCACACACCACTCTGCCCTTGCAACACACGGCTGCTACCTCTCACATGTCTTTGCCTTTGATACTTGCACAAGTGCCACCTTGCCCATGTAACGCTTGTTCCTGAGCCTGAGTGTCTAGCACTTATTGCAGGACTATACCTCTAATTATACTCTGTTTTCTCTTATAACTGCACACTTGTCACTTTCATTTCCTCTTGTGCACTTTTGACTACCTCATGTATTTTGGTTGCTCACAATTTTTACTCAAGTATTTTGTTTGCTCACGATTGTTACTATTACCTTTACTACCCATGTATTCTGGTTGCTCACAATTTTTACTCAAGTATTTTGTTTGCTCACGATTGTCACTATTACCTTTACTACCTCATGTATTTTTGGTTGCTCATAGTTTTTACTACCTCATGTATTTTGTTTGCTCACAATTGTCACTATTACCTTATGTAAGTAACGTATGTTTTTGCAACCTGTTCTTTTGTAATGTTTCTCATTATGTTTCATTTCTGTTCCTAATGTGAAGCGCTCTGACGCCTTCGGGTAAAGTCCGCGCTATATAAAAATGCATAAATACATAAATAAATAAATACCGCCTTCGGGTAAAGTCCGCGCTATATAAAAATGCATAAATACATAAATAAATAAATACCGCCTTCGGGTAAAGTCCACGCTATATAAAAATGCATAAATAAATAAATACCGCAAATCAAACATCCTCGTCACTCTGCCGGCCTGCGACCAGGAAGTCAGGCAGGCCGGCGCGACAACCGGAAACAGGAAGTAGGAGGGCGGGAGCCTACCCCGCCTCCCACGGAAGAGCCGCGATTGTTTGGAGCACCGGAGCAGGCAGGAGCCTACCCTGCGCCCCGGTGCCGAAGCAGGGAAGAAGATTCCTGCTGCCGGGCCCTGCAGCTGAGGAGAGCCGCCGCACGAAGGAAGCCGGTGAGTGGGTTGCTGAGCTGCGGGGGGGGGGAAGCATGTGTGTGCGCGCGCGTGCGCGTGCGGGGGGTGGGGCGGGCTGTGTATGTGTGTGTGCGTGCGTGCGTGCGTGTGTGTGTGTATGTGTCTTGGAGTGCGCGTGTGTCTGTTTAAGGGAGGGTACGTGTGTGTGTGCAGTGTGAGTATGTGCGCATGCGTGAGTGTAGAGTGTTTGCACAAGGGAATGAGGCAGGAGAGGGGCACGGCGCTGTGCGCGCTCACGAGGTCAAAACCGAGCAGATCTGCGCTCGTGCACCCTCTCCTGTCCACATTCCCAAAAACGGGTAGCAATAGTTGTCGTGCTTCGACCTAATAAACTAAAGATTCATCATACCATTACTTTTTTCCACAGATACCTTTACTAATTAAAGCTGCAACATAACAACAAACATTCTACCATCAACAACTAAAAATTAAAACTAGGGAAGCATAGAAAAAATGCCCAAGTACTAATATTTGTTTTTTAAAGACTCACAATGTGTATATTTAACGGTTTGTATATTTAAAACAGGTATTATTTTTAATGATATATACATCAGATTAAATGTTGCAAACGTTTTCATATTAAAAAATAGTACCTTAGCAAATGTGTTATAAAAATACACATATAAACATTCACTAAAATATGCTTCATTTTCTTTCCACAGACCACTACAATCTATTAAAGCATCAATCAACAAAAAGATCTCCTTTGAAAATCTACTACTTTTGAATAGGTAATTACCCACAAATGTTACATACTTATTTTCTTTCTCTTCTAATAAAATGACTATTTCTAATAATATTTAATACACATTTTCTAGATTTAAGAAACCAACAATGACACAAGATGCAAGATGTATCTCATCTCAGAAAGGGAAATTTTTGTTATGCTATATGGGGTATACTTATACTCAGGAAAAACAAAAAGACCTTAAAGTTAACTGATAATGTACCAAGTATTATTCTAACAAATGCTATGGTCATGCAACAACCAGAGAAACAAGTGTGATTAATACTACTGAACATAACCATCCACCTAACATCTCTGAAATAGAGGTTAAATCTACTCTAGACAATATTAAGGAATTAAGCAAAACCACTGACTTACCAACTAGTGTAATACTTAAGGAATTAATACCTAGAGTACCTAGAGAGGCAAGAGGTCAGTTACCAACTATAGCTGCTATAAAAAGAACTATTGCTAGAACCAAAAAATCTAGTAGACCAACAATAGCAACACCTAAAACTTTTGAAGAGGTCTTAATTCCACCTGAGCTTACCATAACTCATAGTGATGAACCTTTTATCTTCTACGACAACAACAACAAAGATAAAAGGATAATAATGTTTGCAACAAACACCAACCTAAAAAAATTAACAGATAGTCAAACATGGATGATGGATGGCACTTTTAGCATATGCCCTAAACCATTCTATCAACTATATACTATACATGGGCAATTCCACAACACCTGCATACCATTCATCTATTGTTTGCTACCAAACAAACAAACTTCTACATACACAGAAATATTAAACAAAATCAAAGAAGAAACAACAGACTTCTTTCCCCTAAAAATTATAATTGACTTTGAACAAGCAATGATAAATTCTATCCTTAAAATATATCCACACACATCCATACAAGGATGTTACTTCCATTTTAACCAATGTATATAGAGAAATTTGCAAAAATTAACACTTAGGGGTCCATTAGGATGACGGGCGGACTTTGTCCGCCCGTCATCCTACCGGTGAATGGGACCACCCACCATAAGGGCGGGGGTCCCGTTGTACATATTAAGATGCGCCCACCACAGTGGCGGGCGCTTCCCGCATTTTTAACATTGCGGCGGGCGGTGCTGGAAGCACCGCCCGCCGCAATGCTAAAAATGCACGTTGTGCATTTCAATGCACAACATGACAGGCACCGCGAGGTGCCTGTTATGTTGTGCATTGAAATGCAGGGGGGTACCATAGGTACCCCCCATGTGCACCCCCCACCCCCACGGAGTCCCTGGGGGCCCGCAACGGGCCCCTGCAGGGGGACTCCGCCTGCCTTTCTGTGGCGGCATTGCCGCCACGGAAAGGCGTGCCAGAATGCGCATTGTAATATGGCTGGCGGTGTCTAACAGACACCGCCACCATATTAAACATATTCCGCCCCGGCCGCAAGGCCACCGGGGCGGAAAACAGGCGGGCGGTGATTTTCACCGCTGCGGTCCCCCCCGCCATCCTAATATGGCGGGGGGGAATTTGGCAATGGATGTCGGGCGGATTGCCTCCGCCAGGCCGGCGGTGGCTACCGCCAGCCTGGCGGAGGCAATCCGCCCGACATCATAATGGACCCCTAGGTGTTGAATATGCAACCAATATTACATTTGCATACCAAATAAAACACCTCATTGCCCTAGCATACGTGCCAATAACCGATGTGGCTGAACACTATAATCTTTTAATAGAAAGTCCTTTCTATACACAAAATGAACAAAAATTGGTTCCACTTTTGGATTATTTTGAGGATACCTGGGTGGGAAGACTACACCGGTCAGGCCACAGACGACAGCCTAAATTCCTAATTCCTTGGTGGAATGTATATCTACCAACCCTAAATAAAGAGGCCAAAACAAACAACGCAGTGGAGGGTTGGCATAATGCCTTTCTATCTTCAACTGGCCAAACAACTCCTACACTACACAAACTACTAACAGCAATACAAAAAGAACAAAGTTTCCAAGAGTTAAGAATGGAGCAATCCATTCTACAATTAAAACCCAAACTATCAAGACAAACAGCCCAAATGTACCAATATTTACAACAACAAGTACAACTTTACCCCACAACAAGAGGACTAGAATACTTAAAAATGATAGCCAAAACACTAAACTGAAAATAATTACCCAAAAAATTTCTGGACATTTAAAAAATGGCTTAAATGTAACCAAATCATCTTATTCACAAATTATAAGACATTTTTTTTTTCTAAAAATTATAAATATATATTAATTTTTAGCCAAAAAATATCTAACTCAACAGAATAATTTTTTTAATTGAACATTTCCCAACCCACAACATTTAATAACATAAATGCATTTACCTTTTCACAACAACGTAATTAGCAAATCCAATGGTCCATAACAATCCATGCAGTAATAAATACACAGCATAAAAAATAGAGTGGCCCAATACAATGCAAAAATACAACTGTTGGAAATACATCCGAAATCCCAATAATTCGATAAATATGAATCCCTCAAAAACCCAAAAAAGGCTAAAGAATTTTTGAAACGCTCCAGAAACCCAAATAAATCATCGATTTGTAAAACACATAGCAGTTACAGCAACTGAAATGCACTTCTTAAAAAAAAAAAAAGTAACAGCTCGGAAACTGAAACGTACCAGATAAAAAAAATCATTCCCACCTACATAAAACTTAGATTAATACATTATTAATTACTAGAACATACATATATCTAACAAAAAATTAATAAAAAGCCACAAACACAATAACTCCAAGGCTGTTACTGAGAAAACGCTAAGAAAAGGTAAAAACGTTAATAACCAACTACATACGAAGTTAACCCTACCATACTAGTCCACAAACAACACATAACAAAGTACTACCTTCAAAATTCTCTTAAATTAGTTAAAATATAACAAATAGCAATCTTACCTTCTCAGACGTGAAGTAGCTTCCAACCGCGAGCTTGAATCTTCCAAAATGACCCAAAAAGACTAAGAGCGGTTACAAAATAAAACACCCAAATGATAGTATTATCCAAATAATAGTTAAATAAATGTCAAATTAATTTGTTTTACTAATAGAAATTTGTTAAAACTGTAAAAGTTAATTTTGCTGTATTTATCCTATGTATTATTAATTTTTCTAGAAAAATATTATTTTGATATACTTTTTTTTATTATTACATTAATTATTAATATATATTAATATTTAATGTTATAATAAAATAAAACATAATGTGTTTAAATTAGTGAAAATAAAAGTGTTAATTTTCATTATTTATATACAAATTGTGACTAATATGTTTAATGTATTAATATTAATATTATAAAATTAATATTAATAAATTAAAAATATATAACAGATATTATAATTTAAAATGTTTGTAAAATATACATTAAATTATATGAACTATAAATATTATCTATGCTGTTATTTGAAAATATATCTACATATATAACATATATTGAAGTTCACATTTATATGTAACAAATATATTACTATATCATTTATTAACAATTGTGATGTATTGTAATTTCTCTTAAAATGTATATACTCTATATAGTATATTGTTCAATGTTTTCTCATTTACTATATAATTTACATATACCACAAATGTAATTTACTGCAAAGGTATCGAAATTAAAAAGAAATTAGTGACATATTATATTTATTTTTTTGTTTAAATTGTATAAAATCATTTTTTAAACATGTATTATTTGCTTTAATTACAATATGAACAAATAAATAAAAGATTTTTTGTTTAAAACTGTGTCATTTTGGCCTACTACCCATTATTAAAGAATTACTACCAATATATAAAATTTTAAATTGTTTTACAATATATATATATATTTATTTTTATTTTACATATATAATTAACTATTACTATCAATTTACTATTCACACATAAATATACAATTTATTTAATTGGATACTGGACACTAAACATGAAACATTTACTTATCCAAATCCAATATACATTTTTTTTATTAATACTAAACACTTAACCTATTAAATTAACTATTCTAATTCCAATCTACATTTAATTAGGGTAGTTGCTGGACACTGAACCTATTAAATTTACTATTCCTACTCCAATCTACATTTAATTAGGGTAGTTGCTGAACACTGAACCTATTTAATTTACTATTCCAACTCCAATCTACATTTAATTAGGGTAGGTGCTGGACACTGACCTATTTAATTAACTATTCCAACTCCAATCTACATTTAATTAGGGTAGGTGCTGGACACTGAACCAATTTAATTTACTATTCCAACTCCAATCTACATTTAATTAGAGTAGGTGCTGGACACAGAACCTATTTAATTAACTATTCCAACTCCAATCTACATTTAATTAGGGTAGATGCTGGACACTAAACCTATTTCTTTAATTATTCCAACTCTAATCTACATTTAATTAGTGTAGGTGCTGGACACTGAACCTATTTAATTAACTATTCCAAATCCAATCTTCATTTAATTAGAGTAGGTGCTGGACACTGAACCTATTTAAATTACTATTCCAACTCCAATCTACATTTAATTAGGGTAGGTGCTGGACACTGAACCTATTTAATTTACTATTCCAACTCCAATCTACATTTAATTAGAGTAGGTGCTGGACACTGAACCTATTTAATTAACTATTCCAACTCCAATCTGCATTTAATTAGGGTAGGTGCTGGACACTGAACCTATTTAATTTACTATTCCAACTCCAATCTACATTTAATTAGAGTAGGTGCTGGACACTGAACCTATTTAATTTACTATTCCAACTCCAATCTACATTTAATTAGGGCAGGTGCTGGACACTGAACCTATTTTATTTACTATTCCAACTCCAATCTACATTTAATTAGGGTAGGTGCTGGACACTGAACCTATTTAATTTACTATTCCAACTCCAATCTACATTTATTTAGAGTAGGTGCTGGACACTGAACCTATTTAATTTACTATTCCAACTCCAATCTACATTTAATTAGGGCAGGTGTTGGACACTGAACCTATTTAATTTACTATTCCAACTCCAATCTACATTTAATTAGGGTAAGTGCTGGACACTGAACCTATTTAATTTACTATTCAAACTCCAATCTACATTTAATTAGGGCAGGTGCTGGACACTGAACCTATTTAATTTACTATTTCAACTCCAATCTACATTTAATTAAAGTAGGTGCTGGCCACTGAACCTATTTAATTTACTATTCCAACTCCAATCTACATTTAATTAGGTTAGGTGCTGGACACATAACCTATTTAATTTACTATTCCAACTCCAATCTACATTTAATTAGGGTAGGTGCTGGACACTGACCCTATTTAATTTACTATTCCAACTCCAATCTACATTTAATTAGGGTAGGTGCTGGACACTGAACCTATTTAATTAACTATTCCAACTCCTATCTACATTTAATTAGGGTAGGTGCTGGACACTGAACCTATTTATTTAAGTATTCCAACTCTAATCTACATTTAATTAGTGTAGGTGCTGGACACTGAACCTATTTAATTAACTATTCCATATCCAATCTACATTTAATTAGGGTAGGTGCTGGACACTGAACCTCTTTAAATTACTATTCCAACTCCAAACTACATTTATTTAGGGTAGGTGCTGGACACTGAACCTATTTAATTAAATATTCCAACTCCAATCTACAATTAATTAGAGTAGGTGCTGGTCACTGAACCTATTTAATTTATTATTCCAACTCCAATCTACATTTAATTAGGGCAGGTGCTGGACACTGAACCTATTTAATTTACTATTCCAACTCCAATCTACATTTAATTAGAGTAGGTGCTGGACACTGAACCTATTTAATTTACTATTCCAACTCCAATCTACATTTAATTAGAGTAGGTGCTGGACACTGAACCTATTTAATTTACTATTCCAACTCCAATCTACATTTAATTAGGGCAGGTGCTGGACACTGAACCTATTTAATTTACTATTCCAACTCCAATCTACATTTAATTAGAGTAGGTGCTGGACACTGAACCTATTTAATTTACTATTCCAACTCCAATCTACATTTAATCAGGGCAGGTGTTGGACACTGAACCTATTTAATTTACTATTCCAACTCCAATCTACATTTAATTAGGGTAGGTGCTGGACACTGAACCTATTTAATTTACTATTCAAACTCCAATCTACATTTAATTAGGACAGGTGCTGGACACTGAACCTATTTAATTTATTATTCCAACTCCAATCTACATTTAATTAGAGTAGGTGCTGGACACTGAACCTATTTAATTTACTATTCCAACTCCAATCTACATTTAATTAGGGCAGGTGTTGGACACTGAACCTATTTAATTTACTATTCCAACTCCAATCTACATTTAATTAGGGTAGGTGCTGGACACTGAACCTATTAAATTTACTATTCCTACTCCAATCTACATTTAATTAGGGTAGTTGCTGAACACTGAACCTATTTAATTTACTATTCCAACTCCAATCTACATTTAATTAGGGTAGGTGCTGGACACTGACCTATTTAATTAACTATTCCAACTCCAATCTACATTTAATTAGGGTAGGTGCTGGACACTGAACAAATTTAATTTACTATTCCAACTCCAATCTACATTTAATTAGAGTAGGTGCTGGACACAGAACCTATTTAATTAACTATTCCAACTCCAATCTACATTTAATTAGGGTAGATGCTGGACACTAAACCTATTTCTTTAATTATTCCAACTCTAATCTACATTTAATTAGTGTAGGTGCTGGACACTGAACCTGTTTAATTAACTATTCCAAATCCAATCTACATTTAATTAGAGTAGGTGCTGGACACTGAACCTATTTAAATTACTATTCCAACTCCAATCTACATTTAATTAGGGTAGGTGCTGGACACTGAACCTATTTAATTTACTATTCCAACTCCAATCTACATTTAATTAGAGTAGGTGCTGGACACTGAACCTATTTAATTAACTATTCCAACTCCAATCTGCATTTAATTAGGGTAGGTGCTGGACACTGAACCTATTTAATTTACTATTCCAACTCCAATCTACATTTAATTAGAGTAGGTGCTGGACACTGAACCTATTTAATTTACTATTCCAACTCCAATCTACATTTAATTAGGGCAGGTGCTGGACACTGAACCTATTTTATTTACTATTCCAACTCCAATCTACATTTAATTAGGGTAGGTGCTGGACACTGAACCTATTTAATTTACTATTCCAACTCCAATCTACATTTATTTAGAGTAGGTGCTGGACACTGAACCTATTTAATTTACTATTCCAACTCCAATCTACATTTGATTAGGGCAGGTGTTGGACACTGAACCTATTTAATTTACTATTCCAACTCCAATCTACATTTAATTAGAGTAGGTGCTGGCCACTGAACCTATTTAATTTACTATTCCAACTCCAATCTACATTTAATTAGGTTAGGTGCTGGACACAGAACCTATTTAATTTACTATTCCAACTCCAATCTACATTTAATTAGGGTAGGTGCTGGACACTGAACCTATTTAATTTACTATTCCAACTCCAATCTACATTTAATTAGGGTAGGTGCTGGACACTGAACCTATTTTATTTACTATTCCAACTCCAATCTACATTTAATTAGGGTAGGTGCTGGACACTGAACCTATTTAATTTACTATTCCAACTCCAATCTACATTTAATTAGAGTAGGTGCTGGCCACTGAACCTATTTAATTTACTATTCCAACTCCAATCTACATTTAATTAGGTTAGGTGCTGGACACAGAACCTATTTAATTTACTATTCCAACTCCAATCTACATTTAATTAGGGTAGGTGCTGGACACTGAACCTATTTAATTTACTATTCCAACTCCAATCTACATTTAATTAGGGTAGGTGCTGGACACTGAACCTATTTAATTAACTATTCCAACTCCTATCTACATTTAATTAGGGTAGGTGCTGGACACTGAACCTATTTATTTAAGTATTCCAACTCTAATCTACATTTATTTAGTGTAGGTGCTGGACACTGAACCTATTTAATTAACTATTCCATATCCAATCTACAATTAATTAGGGTAGGTGCTGGACACTGAACCTATTTAAATTACTATTCCAACTCCAATCTACATTTATTTAGGGTAGGTGCTGGACACTGAACCTATTTAATTAAATATTCCAACTCCAATCTACATTTAATTAGAGTAGGTGCTGGTCACTGAACCTATTTAATTTATTATTCCAACTCCAATCTACATTTAATTAGGGCAGGTGCTGGACACTGAACCTATTTTATTTACTATTCCAACTCCAATCTACATTTAATTAGGGTAGGTGCTGGACACTGAACCTATTTAATTTACTATTCCAACTCCAATCTACATTTAATTAGAGTAGGTGCTGGACCCTGAACCTATTTAATTTACTATTCCAACTCCAATCTACATTTAATTAGGGCAGGTGTTGGACACTGAACCTATTTAATTTACTATTCCAACTCAAATCTACATTTAATTAGGGTAGGTGCTGGACACTGAACCTATTTAATTTACTATTCAAACTCCAATCTACATTTAATTAGGACAGGTGCTGGACACTGAACCTATTTAATTTACTATTCCAACTCCAATCTACATTTAATTAGAGTAGGTGCTGGCCACTGAACCTATTTAATTTACTATTCCAACTCCAATCTACATTTAATTAGGTTAAGTGCTGGACACAGAACCTATTTAATTTACTATTCCAACTCCAATCTACATTTAATTAGGGTAGGTGCTGGACACTGAACCTATTTAATTTACTATTCCAACTCCAATCTACATTTAATTAGGGTAGGTGCTGGATACTGAACCTATTTAATTAACTATTCCAACTCCTATCTGCATTTAATTAGGGTAGGTGCTGGACACTGAACCTATTTATTTAAGTATTCCAACTCTAATCTACATTTAATTAGTGTAGGTGCTGGACACTGAACCTATTTAATTAACTATTCCATATCCAATCTACATTTAATTAGGGTAGGTGCTGGACACTGAACCTATTTAAATTACTATTCCAACTCCAATCTACATTTATTTAGGGTAGGTGCTGGACACTGAACCTATTTAATTAAATATTCCAACTCCAATCTACATTTAATTAGAGTAGGTGCTGGTCACTGAACCTATTTAATTTATTATTCCAACTCCAATCTACATTTAATTAGGGCAGGTGCTGGACACAGAACCTATTTAATTAAATATTCCAACTCCAATCTACATTTAATTAGAGTAGGTGCTGGTCACTGAACCTATTTAATTAACTATTCCAACTCCTATCTACATTTAATTAGGGTAGGTGCTAGACACTGAACCTATTTATTTAAGTATTACAACTCTAATCTACATTTAATTAGTGTAGGTGCTGGACACTGAACCTATTTAATTAACTATTCCATATCCAATCTACATTTAATTAGGGTAGGTGCTGGACACTGAACCTATTTAAATTACTATTCCAACTCCAATCTACATTTATTTAGGGTAGGTGCTGGACACTGAACCTATTTAATTAAATATTCCAACTCCAATCTACATTTAATTAGAGTAGGTGCTGGTCACTGAACCTATTTATTTACTATTCCAACTCCAATCTACATTTAATTAGGTTAGGTGCTGGACACTGAACCTATTTAATTTACTATTCCAACTCCAATCTACATTTAATTAGGGTAGGTGCTGGACACTGAACATATTTAATTAACTATTCCATATCCAATCTACATTTAATTAGTGTAGGTGCTGGACACTGAACCTGTTTAATTTACTATTCCAACTCCAATCTATATTTAATTAGGGCAGGTGCTGGACACTGAACCTATTTAATTTACTATTCCAACTCCAATCTACATTTAATTAGGGTAGGTGCTGGACACTATACCTATTTAATTTACTATTCCAACTCCAATTTACATTTAATTAGAGTAGGTGCTGGACACTGAACCTATTTAATTTACTATTCCAAATCCAATCTACATTTAATTAGGGCAGGTGCTGGACACTGAACTTATTTATTTTACTATTCCAACTCCAATCTACATTTAATTAGGGTAGATGCTGGACACTGAACCTATTTATTTACTATTCCAACTCCAATCTACATTTAATTAGGGCAGGTGCTAAACAATGAACCTATTTAATTTACTATTCCAACTCCAATCTACATTTAATTAGAGTAGGTGCTGGTCACTGAACCTATTTAATTTATTATTCCAACTCCAATCTACATTTAATTAGGGCAGGTGCTGGACACAGAACCTATTTAATTAAATATTCCAACTCCAATCTACATTTAATTAGAGTAGGTGCTGGTCACTGAACCTATTTAATTAACTATTCCAACTCCTATCTACATTTAATTAGGGTAGGTGCTGGACACTGAACCTATTTATTTAAGTATTACAACTCTAATCTACATTTAATTAGTGTAGGTGCTGGACACTGAACCTATTTAATTAACTATTCCATATCCAATCTACATTTAATTAGGGTAGGTGCTGGACACTGAACCTATTTAAATTACTATTCCAACTCCAATCTACATTTATTTAGGGTAGGTGCTGGACACTGAACCTATTTAATTAAATATTCCAACTCCAATCTACATTTAATTAGAGTAGGTGCTGGTCACTGAACCTATTTATTTACTATTCCAACTCCAATCTACATTTAATTAGGTTAGGTGCTGGACACTGAACCTATTTAATTTACTATTCCAACTCCAATCTACATTTAATTAGGGTAGGTGCTGGACACTGAACATATTTAATTAACTATTCCATATCCAATCTACATTTAATTAGTGTAGGTGCTGGACACTGAACCTGTTTAATTTACTATTCCAACTCCAATCTATATTTAATTAGGGCAGGTGCTGGACACTGAACCTATTTAATTTACTATTCCAACTCCAATCTACATTTAATTAGGGTAGGTGCTGGACACTATACCTATTTAATTTACTATTCCAACTCCAATTTACATTTAATTAGAGTAGGTGCTGGACACTGAACCTATTTAATTTACTATTCCAAATCCAATCTACATTTAATTAGGGCAGGTGCTGGACACTGAACTTATTTATTTTACTATTCCAACTCCAATCTACATTTAATTAGGGTAGATGCTGGACACTGAACCTATTTATTTACTATTCCAACTCCAATCTACATTTAATTAGGGCAGGTGCTAAACAATGAACCTATTTAATTTACTATTCCAACTCCAATCTACATTTAATTAGAGTAGGTGCTGGACACTGAACCTATTCAATTTACTATTCCAACTCCAATCTACATTTATTTAGGGTAGGTGCTGGACACTGAACCTATTTAATTTACTATTCCAACTCCAATCTACATTTAATTAGGGCAGGTGCTGGACACTGAACCTATTTAATTTACTATTCCAACTCCAATCTACATTTAATTAGGGTAGGTGCTGGACACTGAACCTAATTAATTTACTATTCCAACTCCAATCTACATTTAATTAGAGTAGGTGCTGGACACTGAACCTATTTAATTTATTATTCCAACTCCAATCTACATTTAATTAGGGCAGGTGCTGGACACTGAACCAATTTAATTTACTATTCCAACTCCAATCTACATTTAATTAGGGTAGGTGCTGGACACTGAACCTATTTAAATTACTATTCCAACTCCAATCTACATTTAATTAGGGCAGGTGCTGGACACTGAACCAATTTAATTTACTATTCCAACTCCAATCTACATTTAATTAGGGTAGGTGCTGGACACTGAACCTATTTAAATTACTATTCCAACTCCAATCTACATTTAATTAGAGTAGTTGCTGGACACTGAACATATAGAATTTACTATTCCAACTCCAATCTACATTTAATTAGGATATTAGCTGAACAATGAACATATTTAATTTACTATTCCAACTCCAATCCACATCTATTTAGGGTAAGTGCAGTGAACTCCAACTATGTAGATTTGTGTTATTAAATCCGCACCCGTATCCCCTATAAAACAAAAATTCCACTCATAAACAGTTATTAGTGAATGTAAATTAAAATTTCACAAATATTAATCTAATTTTTAAATGTATATTCATATTTCTATATTATTATTTAACTAAATATTAACATCTCTATATTAATATTGTAACCACTCCCCAACCTTATCCCATTTAACACAATAATCCACGGTGAAATTTATATATTTATTTAATACTTTACAAATAAAAAATGTAAAATTTTTATTTGTAATTCAAATAATTAATTTCCACATTCATAATTTTTATTTGTAATTTCCTTTCTAAAAATATTTTTTATACATATTTTTTTCAAACACCACCTTTATCCCTATAAACTCAACCTCCCGCTCCAACAAATTGTAAAAAATTTCTTTTTTCTAAAATCATTTTTCAAAATATAAATTTTGCTTTTTGAATTCCATTAAACTAATTTACAAAATACATTTTTTTATGTAATACTTTTTAATACACTCACCACCCTTATGCCCTATAAACCCAACATCCAGCTCCAAAAAATTAAATAGATTTTCAAATTTCAAATTTCCTATTTATAAAATAAAATTTCATATTATAAAATTTGATTTTCAAATTATAATTTATAAAAATATATATAGTTATTTTTAAATTTCTTAATTTATATATCTAATACACTCCCCACCCTTATCCCCTATAAACCCAACATCCCGCTCCTAAATTTTTTATTGATTTTCTAAATTCAAATTTCATATTGAAAATTTAAATTTTCATATTTAAAATTTAAAATTTAGAAATCTATTTTGTATAAAAAATTTTGATTAAAAAAAGATTGTATTTTATATTTTTCATACACTCCCCATCCTTATCCCCTACAAACCCAACATCCCGCTCCTAAAAATGTTATAAAATTTTCTATTTTCAAATTTAATATTTCTAAATTATAATTTCATATTTCAAATTTAAAATTTCGAAATCTATTTTATATAATTTTTTTTGCAAAAAAATAATATTTAATTTATATTTTTCATACACTCCCCACCCGTATCCCCTATAAACCCAACATCCCGCTCCTAAATTTTGTATATATTTTCTTTTTTCATATTTCATATTTAAAATTTATAATTTCATATTTCAATTTTTAAATTTCGAAATCTATTTTATATAATTTTTTTTGCAAAAAAATAATATTTAATTTATATATTTCATACACTCCCCACCCTTATCCCCTATAAACCCAACATCCCGCTCCTAAAATGTTTATATTATTTCTAATTTCATATTTCAAATTTCTAATATTTAATTTCGCATTCAAAATTCTATAAAATATTTTTGTACATTATTATTTTTAATATTGATATTTTTATTACACTCCCCACCCCTATCCCCTATAAACCCAACATCCCGCTCCTAAAATTTATAATACTATATATAAATATTTTATATTATCATTAAACATTATAGCAAATTTATATAACATTTTTTATTAATAATATATTAAACACATATATTTTAAAATGTCGATATTTTGACATTTCGACATTATATATGTCGATATTTCTATCATCGATGTTACTTTTCTCGATATTATTGACTATACATTCCTACCGATATTTTTAACAACGATAATTAGAACATCGATATTTCTTACCTTCGATGTTTCAAACTCGATATTAGTGCAAATCGACATTGTTAACTCGATATTTTGACTGTGCACCATGCTCCTCACCCAGTGGACCCATTCCCCCACCCTCCTCCTACCGCCCACCCTGGAGAACACAACAAACTATTTTCCAGGACTGGATGTAAGTTCCAGTTGCCGCGTCTGGAGACACCCCCCTCACCAACACCTTTATACATGTAACACCTATACAGTTCTACTGTGCTATCAGACCATCTTATGCATCATATACTTCTGTTTAGATTGCAAAGAAAATGTGCTCCACCCCTATTGGCCTCAAGGAGACCTAGAAATGTTTTTGTTTCTTAATTAGGAGCATCTTCGGATCAGTAATAAACACTCTAATACTGGCTCAGAGGCTGTGGATCTATTTCTCCCCTTTTCCAATGCTCTCTAGAAGCTCATCTGCCTCTTGTTAAGACTGCACGTTATGCATTTTATTCTGATGCATAACTTTCAGTGAAGCTGGGAACTTGGGTTGGGCCACTGCCCCTAATTTTTTTTAACTCATCTAGCTTTCTTACAGTTTCCACTGTCTGTCCAAGGTAGTTCTAGCAAGGGCCGATTGAATTTCAAAGGAGAAATCTTTTCCCTTCAGCGACTTTGCTTTCAAAGCCATATTCAAGATTTTTTCTTTTAACAAGTACGTGTGAAAGTTCACAAGGATTTTCCTAGGTTTAGTTTTGTTGGGGTTTCTTCTGAAAGGATCCTGTGTACCCTTTGCATGTCCTTACACCGTTCTTCCTCTGATTCCTCTAACTGGATTGATTCCTTAATTAAAATGACAATATAATACCTTGAGTCTCTCCTCCTTCCTTCCCTTCTGACACACTGAGGATGAGAAGGTTACACCTCCTAGAGTTGTTCTCCAGTTGCTCTAATTTCTCCAGAACCTCTTGCTCCGCTTTTTTGAGGTCTAATATGTCCGCTTTTGCAGTGCATAATTCAGGTTTTAGTTCCCCCAACGAGCTCTCAAGCGTTTCAATCCTTAAACTCAAAAGATCCATTTTTTTTCTCTAATGACTCACAGAAACTCTGATCTCTCCTTGATTACGTTCGGAAACTGCAAAGCCCTTTTTACTTTCTCCTGAAAGCATATGAAACACGACTACCAAGGGAACAAACGGATTCCTCGCAGAGCTGCTAGGGGTTAGGCCATCTTTGCCTAGCTCTGTCTCTGATTCTCTGAGCTGAGGAAATCTACTAGGACTCACTGGGGTGACATTTCTGTCCCGTATCTCAGTTGATGGTCTCCCCTGGCTGTCTGCAGAGTTAACAAGGGGGGGGGGGCTGCCTCTTTATCCACCATAATGTTAGGATGCGCTAAACTCTCCCGTCTAAGTGCTTCTGCCTGCTTAGCAACATCTAAAACGAAGGGCTGTACCTTGAAGTAAGACCTTAGGGAGGGAGTGATTTATATTTTTTCTACTTTGTTATTTTTTCTCCCCCTCTTCTTCTGCTGTTGTGACCCTTCACTCCACACTCTAAAAATGTGTGAGAGATTACTCCTTCCTCTAAGACTTGTATGGGGTTTTGTGCGAGGAGTGGGGAAACCTCCCCCCTCGACTTTATGCACCCTTCCCCCTCGTTATGCCCCATTTTTTCCTACATGGGGGTATGAGCAAAATTGAAAACACCTTGTGCTCTCTTTTGCTAGTTCTAATGCACCAGGTTGATGTAAGAAATCCTCGGGCTCGCTTCCCCGGTCTGACCTTGTGGGAGTCCCTCCTTCGCATCCTTTTCCTCCGTCTTGGCTCCTTGCATATGTCGGGTTTCACACAGAGTTGCAGCTCCTATGGCTGGGCAGACTGAACTTGTGCTGCCGCTGCCACTACTATCCTCGGAGGAGACTGCGCGCTACTGCGCTGTGGCTCCTCCTTAGCCCCAGGGCTGCCACTTGCCAACGAGACATGGCTCCGGAAACCACCGAGGATCCGTTGGGTGCCACAGCCCCACAACACATCCCCTAAGAAGGTAAGAAGCGGGTGGGCTGCATCCGTAAATTTCCTTTCTTCGCTATTGAATACTGGCTACATTTCGCGGCGTTGGTGTGGGTGCTTTCCTCTGGCGTGCAGCGGCCAGCTCAGGCGGCGACCGCCATGTTCTTCCCTCCATACTTGTGTTTTAATCCCCTGGACGGGGTCACTGTTGCCACACTAATAACATTAGTAGCTTGAGATTATTTTCATATACCCAGCACTCTGCAGCTGCATGTACTTGTGAATACAAATATTTTGCCTGTAAAATATAACATGAAAAGTTAGAGTTTAGCAGACAGATACTCCATCACTAATGTAACAAAATATCCTGCCCATCTTATTACAAGTGTCATAAGCTGTAATGCACTTGTAATCAGGTGGATGGGAAATCTGTCAGGTTTCTGATGGTGTAACCAGTCTGCCAAACTCTAAATCAAGCCCTTTTTTCTGTTGTGTGATAATACATACATGTGGAAACTTATCGTTCAACCA
This sequence comes from Lissotriton helveticus, assembly GCF_964261635.1. Lineage (NCBI taxonomy): Eukaryota > Metazoa > Chordata > Amphibia > Caudata > Salamandridae > Lissotriton > Lissotriton helveticus. The sequence continues at coordinate 412,771,782 of NC_136061.1, read as the reverse complement.
CCTTAAATTATATTGAATGTTACTTACAACATGTGCTGAAAACTAAATCAAATATGTGGTTCAAAGTCTTCATAAAGAAAGGGAGATTATCACTCCACATACGAAACGTAATTTTAGCTCGGTACAATCAGTCATGAAACAATACCACCATGCAAACACTGATGGTACCACTCTAACAACAAATAGGTTCCACAGAAATGTTCAGCTGATTTCCAGATATGATCACTGCACACGTCTTCAAACTGAGTGAGACATTTATTTGAAAAGTTTTATAGAGTTCGAACATCACCCGTGCCGGGTATCAGAGTGCTGTACATGTAATCAGACCATAAAAGACGTTAAGCAGACATAGGGTGATCAACATAAATATAACATAGCTGTACGGAGACAAAGTAAAATATAGTTGAGGGGCAGGTAGATCCTGGGTTTAAAGCATGCTCAAAAGGTAGCTTGGTGATTTCAAGGCTATAGTTGCAGGCAGCTTTTTCAAGAACAGTCCTTTTAGTTTTTTTTTTTTAATGAGGATATAGAAGGGTTAGTTCTGATTTCCAGGGGAAAAGCTTTCCACACTCTTGGAGCGAGGCCGGAGAAGGCACGGTTTTCTTCTTCTTGAATTTATGCGGTTTCAGTAGAAGAGTGCTTGAGCTTCTTAGTGTCTGGTTTAGACCAGATAGTTTGAGTTTATTTGCAAGGTAAATTGGAGTGTTATAATGGAGTGCTTTGTGTGTCAGGCAGGCTATCTTGAACTGGATCTTTGCTTCAATAGTGAGCCAATTAGGTTGGGATAAATCAGGTGTGATGTGATCTTGTTTTCGTGATCCTGTGAGGAGTCTGGCTGCTGAGTTCAATGTAGCTCTCAGAAGGGGCCAGTCGTGCTTTAGGTAGCCCGGCCAGGGTTGCAATTCCGTAGTTGAGGCTGGAGATGACTAGGGATTGCACTGCTAGCTGCATGTCATTAGTTGGTAAGAAAGGTTTGAGTTTGTAAGAAAGGTTTGAGTTGGTAAGAAAGGTTGAGTTGGTGATTGGCTTCTCTGGTGGTTGCACTGATGTGGTTTTGCATATTCAGGTGTTTGTCCAGAGTTATCCCTAATTTATTTAGTGGAGTCCACACGTGAGGTGTGCAGTTGAGTGCTGTTACTAGTTTGAGCCAGTCTTGAATAGGGGCTGAGTCATTATGGGGATTAATCAGGAGGAAATCGGTCTTGAGTGTGTTTAGCATAAGGTGATTATGAGTTAGCCAATGTTGGGTTTTCAGCAGAACAGAGTTAAGAGTTTTGATGTCATCAGGTGATGAGATCTTTAGTATTGTTGAGTGTCATCAGCATACATGTGGTATTGGATGTTAGAGTACTTCAGAATTTCGGTGAGGGATTCCATTAGTAGGTTAAAAAGCGTGGGTGACAGTGCGGATCCTTGGGGCACTCCTATTGGTACTGGCTTCCTGTTAGATCGAGAGTGTTTGATTTAAATTCTTTGCATTCTGTTGTGAAGGAATGAGGCAAACCAAGTTTAAACTGGATCGGATAGTCCCATCCTTTTCTCGAGGAGATGAATTAAGTTATCATGTTTGGCTGTATTGAATGCTGATGAGAGGTCGAGTAGTATGGGCAATGTAAATGTCATGGTACTTATAGAGCGCACTGTCACCAGACGGTCACCTTGCGGTGTCGCCTATTCGGCTTCCTGGCGCTGATACTCATACCGCTGTGGAACCCCTCCTGGCTTTTCCTGTGAAGTGTCCACTCCTGGGCACGCCCAGGGTGAAGCCAGGCATCCTTAGCGCTGTTGGGGCCGGTGTGGAGGCTAAGCAAGCTATTGCCCAGAGTTGCAGCGTGGGGCCCGTGATTAGCATAGGCACCGAGGCGAGAATTAACAGGTCCGAGGAAATTGAGCCCGAGACCCCGCGGAGGCGGGAATCGAACCCTGGTCCCTGGCCAGAACTCTGCATCAGGGTCTGCCACTCTAACCATTGAGCCACACTCCTCCACTGAGTTAATTTTAGTCAAGTCATCTCAAGGTGTCGCCGGCGGTGTGTATTAGTGCAGTTTCTGTACTGTGTCTGCCTCTGAAACCTGATTGGAATTGGTCCAGGAGTTGAAACTGATCTATGTGATTACTGAGTTGATTGAGAACACATTTATCAAGCAGCTTGGTTAAGGTCATGCTATAGAGATTGGCCAGAAGTTGTTAGGATCAGATGATGCTGCATTAGGCTTCTTTAGGATGGGTGTGACTGGTCCAATTTTGAGGCAGTCAGGAATCAGGCCCTGTATAAGAGATTTGTGAACGATTTTAGACCAGAGTCGGAGCACAGAGGATACGAGCTCTTTGAAGTAATTGTCAGGTCGCGGCTCACTGAAGTGGTTTGATGGTTTCAGAGTTGTTATATTTGTAAGTAGTGTGTCATCATCTGGTAGTGAGAAGGAGTCCTACTACGCATTATTTTTGGGAGTATCCTCCAGGAATCCTAAGATGGGGGAACTTAACAAGAATAAACATGGAGAGGGAGTTGGTTGGTCTTGGAAATGTGTGCTTGGTATGGTTAGTTGTAGATCTAGCTCAGTTTTTCTTGTTTTGTCTCTTACATGAGCCGACAAAAACAGCCATCATGAAGCAAGAATCTTCAGGGTAGTGCATTGATATACTAACTTTCAAAGATGGCTTCCACAGTCTAGTTCACATTTGTTCTCATGTGGGATGTGATCTTTACCCTGTGACCACCATCTTGTTTGGGAAAGACACACCAGATACTCATCATTTAGGCTCCCATCTGAGAAGTATAGAATGTTACTTAAATCTGCGTTCAATATTAAATACATGAACTCAATATTCAAAATATATATGTTTTGACCGACTCCATGTAATGAACCATAAATGTACCTAAAGGCTATGTTTATCACCTTGATTGCCTCCGAGATTAATTCTCTACTAATGCAACCAAAACTCCTGCATTTTATGTTGATGCTCTTGACAGCCGAGTTTTATTTAAGACTATATTTTTACATCCCTTTGTATTTTCTATTTGACGTGCTCAGATATTCATGCAAAAATTGACATACTGGGATTCATTTTTCAAGATGGCTATTTTCTGAGGTGTTTTGTAGCAACGTTTATTTACATACTTGACACCCGTACTGATTTAGGAAGCAGCTTATCGTCTTTTCAATACTAAAGCCTATTAATCTTATTAATTTATCTAGTCATTCTACAACTTTCGAGGAAGCTGCGATTGAACTCGTTAAAAGTTCACAGCTAGTTGCATGGGCAGGGAGCTAGTTACCAACAATAATGCACTGGCCAGGTATGGTTTCAGAAGATGTCCTGTGTTAGAGAAGTTAAGGCTGGCCACGGGGCTTTTAGCTCACTTGTTTCTGTCTTGTCTCTTATTTGCCATGATGTCATAAGGGTCAAAAGCTACATGCCCATTTCCTCTGGTTTGGTCATAATCCGATGGTAACCACGGACCAGAAATTATGTTATGTAATTTGCCACTATGCCATCATTATGCTAATTAGTAGTCAAAAATGAACTTGCATCAGTGGGAATTTAGAACCCAGAAATCAACTGGTCCCAATACGGTGAACAAAGTATGAATGGACAAAATGTTGAACAGTATGTTTGAATAGATTTTCTATACCTAACTCCACATATTCGTACCTTGGTGATATTTATATCTTCAAGGTACTCAGGTGTGGAGCTAAGAATAGTAAATCCATACCTCTGTCTGTGCGCTGAGCTCTGTAATATTTTGTCCCTTCAGTTTAAAATTCCAGACCAAAAGTTCTTCTAGACTGGAAGAACTCACACTGTCAGCATACACCCCCCCCCCCCACCACATCTGAAGCACAAGATCTTATTTGCAAAGTCCTGAAGGGCTCCTTGCTCAGCCCAACGCTCTTCCACATCTACATGACCCCGCTGGCCAATGTCATATGAGCTCACAACATAAACATCCTCACTTACACTGATGACACGCAACTGATATTGTCTTCGGAAAAAACACCCAAGACCAGGAACACTTTTACCACATGCATGACAGAAGTAGCCACCTGGATGAAATCCAAGTGCCCCAAATTTAACTCGGACAAGTAGTCTTCGGGAAAAAACGCCTCACCATGGGACTCCTCCTGGGGGTCCACGGACCTTGGACCCACACCCTGCTCGTAAGTGCGAAACCTCAGAATATTCATAGACAACAAATTGGACATGACCACCCAAGTCAATACAGTGGTCTCAGCCTGCCTCAATGCACTAAGCATGCTGAAGAAAATCGTCAAGTGTCTACTAGACAACATCAGGAAAACGATCCCCCAAGCCCTCATCAGTTGCAGATTAGACTATGGAAATACCCTGACTGCAGTGATTACCAACCAGCTCACAAGGAGAATGTAGACCATCCAAAACACAGAAGACAGACTAGTCCTCAATCTCCTGCACCGAGCCTAAATCACACCACACCTTAGGGAACTCCACTGGCTCCAGATATACAAGCACACAAACTCACCTACATAGCTCTCCCCAACACTGGTCCTGCCTACCTGAACAGCCACATTCACTTCCAGCCACCTCCGCTCTGCCAGGCTCTCACTAGCACACATCCTAGGTATACACAAAAGCAGAGTAGGGGGCCATACCGTCTCGTACCTGGCCCCTAAAGACTGGACTGACCTCCCACAAACACATCAGAGCCTCCTCTCTTCTTGACTTTTGCAAGAAACTGACGTTATGGCTTTTCGAGGAAGCCCGAGAGCAGGCCTCACACTCCTGCTTTAGAGTGTCTGGATACCCTCACGAGTGATTAGCATGCTATAAGAGGACAAATAACATAACATATATGATCTTGCGTACAATAGCAATTCATTCCGTTTGTCATGCTTGTGCTAACTGAAATAAAAACGAGGGTTAAAAAAAAAACTCTGCAAATCATATCAAATGTATCAAGTTTTGTTAAAACATGGCTTATGAAGCTAAAATGGCTTGCATTGTAAATATGGCCCCTCTCCAAATGGGTGCGGCTAGCCCTGGTGCTGGTGGATTGTGCCACGAATATTGGCTTGGTAAATCTTTTTAGGCATGTGTACAGCAGCACAGATGCAATGCAGGATTGCTGAAAGTAAAGAAATTAGAAACTTTTTTTGGTTGCAATCTCCACATTATGCAGCACATAATATATCATGTGGCCAGTTCAGCAAATTAGCAAATGCACAAAAAGTGTTGTAGCCACGCAATCACATAAATCTATTGGCCCTGTTCATAATTTAGTAAAAGTAAGCCTTGCTATGTAGGACCCTCCTGTGCTGACTCAAGATGCCAGGTGCTGACATTTTGTGAAGTCACCCTCAAAGGAAGACATGGCTGCATTTGGATGATATGACACACGGTGCGGCAGTCCAAAAGCAGCACCACATTATGGCCCATGTTATGAGAAGCCTATAGTTTTGAATGTGGCTTGTAACTAGGTCTGAGTGTGAAATTCCGCTCAAGGAGTTTGCACTTTTTCCCACTCCATAGTGCAAGGAATTCCCAAAAACTACGCAGAGCAAAGTGTTTTCCTCGCTCACCAACGTTAAGTGTGAGCTAGGAGAATTTTACTCCAAACCACCTCATGGGCGGTCACGAATGGCTGCTACCTCTCGCATTGAGGAAGCTGTCGCTCGAGTAGAACACTCTAATGACAGAAAGAAGTAGCCCCCTCTTGCGCTGTGCATGGTGCCGTTCGTGCTGATTTTGCAGCGAGAGTCAAACACCTGGTGCTTAAAATCAGCGCGAATGGTGTGACCAAACACACTCCACCGCTTGCGCAACTCCACACATTAATCCTTCATTACTCAGTGGATTTGTAGTATTCATCTCGGAATCCCTGTTAATCTCTTGATACAGACCGTAAACTGCCTTAGTTCTACATCCCTGGAGTCAACAGGTCTTCCAGCAATAAGGGAACTCCCTGAGTGCAGCATCAATCCCCCCAGTTGCAGAATGTGCACAGGGCACATCACAGGAGACCGGCTCACCCACAACCTAATCTTATTTGGGCTGCACCAGTCTCAAGAATTTATGTGGAAACACCAGATTGTACTCTGGTCGTGCAGGTATATGTCTATATATAAAGATATGTAGAAATGCAGAAATGCAGATATATGCAGGTATGGGCTCCGATTGTGTAAAACGATTCTCGATGTTGTTGAAGCTAAGGATTGTGTGGGTGGTGACATTCTATCACTCTTCGGAAAAGTTTCAAAGTGAAGGGCTTCTGTTCTGATGCAGCACTTCAGATATGCACATTAGTGCTGGAAAAATATACACAGAGAACGGTAGTGCTGCTTTGTTTGTGAAAATGGAAGTGTGCGAAACAAGGAAGCGCGCGTGCAGAGAACCGTCTCACACATTCCAAGCGGTGCTGGAAGGAACCATCTTAAAAATGGCGGGTCCTGTACATTTCCACAAACCGTAAGGTGCAGTTTGGGATGGTGGCAGCATACATGTTAAAATATTCCTCCCTCTCAACCTTACCGTGCATGAGAAAGAGCAGCAAGGCACAAAAAAGCAGACTGTTGTCCTTTTCATGAATATTAATCGGCGAGCTCTCCCTGCTATTTCAGATCCTGAACCAGTGCCCCCCTCAAAGAGCCCCAAATGAAGACACTAAAAGCTCTGGGAACGGGCTGCGCCGAGGCCCAAAGAGTGGAGGCCTGGAAGGCAGTGACATCTCAAACCTGAGTTCAGAGGTCAGAGCAGGGGGCGGGGCCCGGCTTTGTCTTCTCTCTGCTTTGCTGAAAGCCCGACCCTAATGGAACTTTTCTAGCTGCGTTTTGGGTTATTTAGCGTCAAAAACAAAAGATTTATTTTTGGCCTCTCTTGGTTTTGTCCGAAAGTGACAGAAGTGACATACAGGGAGCCTCCCTTTAGGCCTCGGAGGCATTAGGCCTGTATCAGCCGCCAAAAGCTGCCTTTATTTATTTTTTCTGCAGATTTCTCTTTAGAAGTTGCGTTTTCTTAAAAAGAACATAATTCTAAAAGACATATGTGCGCTGCGCTTACATATAACATACCGATAGTTAGTTCCAAAGCTCGCAACGTCCCAGGTTATTATAGTAGGCAAGCTGCATCAAACATTTTAGAAATCTTCTTAAATCATATTTTGTTATTTACTCACCTTTAAGTTTAACCATATTTATCCAAGCCCACCCCACCTTTGATACTCTGTAATAAAAAAGCTCACCAGAACGATCACTTATGAAAATTAACCGAATTTTCTGTCCTTCTAAAATAGTGTGTTACATAAAGCTGTGGAATACTTTGCTAGTTCTGTGGGTAGTTACATATTGAACTTTGCTTTGTGAAACATGCTTTCAGAGTGTGCATGTGTTGCACAATAAATACCTTCAAGCACCAGTTCACACACTAATAATGTGCTATTCATGTTATGTGTATTTGTTTAGCTCACAAGACAACGGATGGGTGTGGGGCGTCCAGGGCCGGACTGGGCAAACTGCTCAGCCGGCCCCCCTGGTTGGCGGGGGGTGCAGCCGAGCTGTTTGCTATGGCCGGTTTGGGCCAATTTTGTTACAGGGGGCCAATATTGTCTGCCTTGGTAACTGGGGCCCAAAACTGGCCCCTAACCTGGAGAAACGCCCGGTGCCCGCTACGGCCAGTCCAGTCCTGAGGGCTTCCTGGTGCTGAAGCAGGAGCTGCATGTACCGAGCCAGGGTCAGTTTCTTGTCTTATTCAAGAACTCAGGAGAAGGCTCTGATATGCAGGGGAGGTCTTTCCAGAATTTAGGAGCGAGGTAGGAAAAGGCATGACCACCAGAGCTGATTCTGCCTATGCAGGGGTGTGTGCGAGTTGGAGCCTGTCTGAGCAGAGGTGTCTGGTCGGATTGTGGAAGTTTATGCAGCTGTTGAGGTATGTGGGGCCAATGTTGTGTAAGGCTAAGTATCTGCGCGTGAGGAGTTTGAAGAGTGACGTTTGAGGATTGGGAATCAGTGGAGCTCTTTGAGGTGGTATACAACCTTTACCACGCAACTTTTACAACGACCTACCATTACCACGTATTTTTTACAACGCAGGATCCATTACAACGCATACCATTACCACGCATGTATTTTCAACGCAGGTACCTTTACAACGCATACCATTACAACGTAAGTATTGGTAAGTATATTATTTTATTAAAAATATTATAAGTTTGCGTTTTTGGGTAAAGGGGTATTTTTAGGGTTCAGGGTCAGTTTTGGGTTTTTGGGTAAAGGGGTATTTTTAGGGTTCAGGGTCAGTTTTGGGTTTTTGGGTAAAGGGGTATTTTTAAGGGTTCAGGGTCAGTTTTCAGTTTTTGGGTAAAGGGGTATTTTTAGGGTTCAGGGTCAGTTTTCAGTTTTTGGGTAAAGGGGTATTTTTAGGGTTCAGGGTCAGTTTTCAGTTTTTGGGTAAAGGGGTATTTTTAGGGTTCAGGGTCAGTTTTCAGTTTTTGGGTAAAGGGGTATTTTTAGGGTTCAGGGTCAGTTTTCAGTTTTTGGGTAAAGGGGTATTTTTAGGGTTCAGGGTCAGTTTTTAGTTTTTGGGTAAAGGGGTATTTTTAGGGTTCAGGGTCAGTTTTCAGTTTTTGGGTAAAGGGGTATTTTAAGGGTTTAGGGTCAGTTTTGAGTTTTTGGGTAAAGGGGTATTTTTAGGGTTCAGGGTCAGTTTTGGGTTTTTGGGTAAAGGGGTATTTTTAGGGTTCAGGGTCAGTTTTGGGTTTTTGGGTAAAGGGGTATTTTTAGGGTTTAGGGTCAGTTTTGGGTTTTTGGGTAAAGGGGTATTTTTAGGGTTCAGGGTCAGTTTTCAGTTTTTGGGTAAAGGGGTATTTTTTGGGTTCAGGGTCAGTTTTGGGTTTTTGAGTAAAAAGGTACAGGGTATAAATTAAATATAATTAAATTTAAATTACATTAAATTAAATTGATTAAATTAAATTAAATTAAATTAAATTAATTAAATTAAATTAAATTAAATTAAATTAAATTAAATTAATTAAATTAAATTACATTATATTAATTTTAATTAAATTACATTTTAAAAAATATTACATTAAATTAAATTAATTAAATTAAATTACATTAAATTAAATTAAATTAAATTATTTAAACTAAATTAAATTACATTATATTAATTTTAATTAAATCACATTTAAAAAAATATTATATACTTACCAATACTTACGTTGTAATTGTATGCGTTGTAAAGGTATCTGCGTTGTAAATACATGCGTGGTAATGGTATTCTTTGTAATGGATCCTGCGTTGTAAAAATTGCGTGGTAATGGTAGGCGTGGTAAAAGTATGCGTTGTAACGTCATACATCCCTTTGAGGTGTGCCGTGATGTGAATGCAGGGTTGGCGGTCGGAGGAGGGAGGGTGGAGGTTGGGGGGGGTGCCTGGCCGCTGAGCTTTCTGTGGTCTGGAGTCCTTTGGGCAGCTGAGCGTTGGTTCCAGCATAGAGTGCATTGCTCATAGTCCAGCTTACTGGTGATGAGGGCTTGAGTAACTGTTCTGCAACTGTCTGTGCGGGGCCATTGGAAGATCGTCTTAAGTGTAGCACTGACTTCCATAGTTTGCAGCATAAGAGCACGACACATAGTGTGTTATTATTTTCTTAGCTCACTGGGGCCAAAGTTATCAACTTTCTAGATGAAATGCATGAGTGGCCCTGCCAGGGTGTAAACCTGTTAGGTGATGGATGCTCATAGATACCCGACACAAGCAGTTAATCACGGAGTTATCCTACTTTTTGGGTTGCAGTACGCATACAAGCCACTTTTTTGTTTGATTTGAACTCTCATTTGCAAGTATGCAGTAAAAATGAAAATGTAGCTCTTTGTCCATCGTCTGAGTCACTGGTCTTTTCTTCTGTACTCAATCAGGTGTATCTATCCCAAAGACAGCCACCAACCCAGACCACTGAACTAAAAAAGTCTTCCCTTATAGGTGTGTCTTGCATTTATGCTAAATCATTTGGAAATAAAATAGGAAGAGGTCTGGGTATGTCAGGTGGAATTACATGCTATTTGAATGGCTCAACAAAGTAAATAGGTAGTGAAAACACTATGCTTCTGTAATGGAGTTTAGCTCATTTGCACCGTGCTAATTTAGCATTTGATGTTTTTTCTCGGGTGGACCTGTTCAAAATTAATTCTATTGGTACGGAAAAAAAAAATCAGAGTGGCATTTTCTCCATAAGGCAGTGTGCATATAACTGCTGACAAAAAATAATCAACAAATTAAAATAACTTGAGGAAACCTCCAAACACTCATATGCAGAGCTTCATTGTAAATAAGTGCTCTGTACCACGTTATTCATTCAGAGCTGCAGTCAATCATGCTTCAACTATGGAGAATCCATGCCCATCTGCCATCCACCTTATGTACCAGAACATACACTGCCCATTTCATCTCACGTGACAGGAGAAATAACTCCCATCAAGCATTGTGCATTGCTGGCCATGGCAAGATGGCAGACGTGCTCTAGCAGACCTGAGATCCAGACCCATATGGTCAAAAACGTGGAGCAAGTGCCCACCATGCACTACAAGGTAGACAGGAGGCCGCTAGAGGAGAGCTGCAGAGGGCCGGGAGGCTTTGTGGGGCGTGCAGCCGAGGAGGAGTCAGCATGTGGTAGCATCCCAAGGGGACAGCTTGCATACTGCTTGGCCCGCTCCCATGGAGTGCCTGTGAGCAGAGGGTGCAGTGGAGATCACTTGGGCCTCGTCGGCTGTCGTGAGGCACGGAGCAGGTGAAGAGTCATGCTGAGTCGCTTTGGTGAGCCCGGAAGTCCAGTCAAGTGATGGCTCGGTGTGCTGGGTCCCCATTCTGGCTTCTCTTATGTGGCACTGCAGGGAAACAGGCATTGGCGGGGCCTGTAACCCCCGCTCCCGTGTACTTTTTTGACTGGTGGTCATCCGTCTCCCGCATACACATGAGGGCACGCATGCTCTATGGCAGCTGATGTGACAAGGAGCCCTGCCACATGCCGCAACAAGAATGGCTGAGGTGAGGAGATGGGGAGAGCACAGACGTCAAGGGTGTGCCCCCAAACTTTCATTCATACCTTACTCAGTGAGACTGCTTGTGACCCCCAAAGACAGAGAGTGACTCATGCATTAGGCCTGGGGGGTGAGGTGCATCCAGAGAGAATGGTGATACCGTCCTTTGAGTGACAGCATAGAAGTCCCGCGCACATATGAATTGCTGGCCCCTCTAGTGCCTGGACTGCATGTGCCTCCCCAGATGAATAAGTCTATCTGGGGTACCACGGTCCCCATTCACCTGCGATTGAGTCACCTGCCAACAGGAAGAAGCCCTTCCCTGACCCTTCCATGAAATGGGTCCTGAGCTGAGAGAGGCAAGGAGGACCCCACATAGTGCATGTGTCACCGGGGGGAGGTTGGTGAAGCCCGCACCCCAGGGGACCCAGACACTGGAGGAAAAGGCCGTTAGTCAGTTCAAACCACCACACCGCCGATCGGCATCTCAGTGAATGTAAATGTAAATGTAAATGTAGTTGAGCTTATATAGCGCACAGCTACCCGCAAAGCAGGTGTCCCGGCGCTTGCTTAGGGAACCCTTCCTGATATTCCCCTGTGAGATAGCAGGGTATCCACAAGGTGAAAGTCAGGCATCCCGCCACGAGGGGCCGTTGTGGAGATTAAGCAAGCTGTTGCCCAGAGTCGCAGAGTGTGAACCCGTGAGTCGAGGAGGCACCGGGGTGAGAATTATCGAGTCCGTGGAATTTTTAGCCCAAGACCGGCCACTGGACCCCACAGACACAAAACTCAACAAAATTCTAGCTGCCATTGCCAGCATCAGGGAGGACCTAGGAGGCAGAGTGGATGCAGTCGCGTTCAAATTGAGCCTACTGTGCGATGATCAATGGAAATTCTATGCATGTGTCACGCAAACGATAACCACTCTCCACACCCTTCAGCCACCTACAGGGGACCTAGAAGGAAAGGTCAGGGACTTCATGGCCAGAGCCCATGTGCGGAGCAGATGACTTCGAGGGCAGGTCACACTATAATAACTTGTGAATTGTTGGCTGTCCGACAGGGGTCGAAGGGTTGGATCCTGTTGCATTCTTTAAGAACTTTTTGTCTACAGTCTTGGTACCTACAGGCCTGTTGCCCTTCTTCTTACTGGAGAGGGCTCATCAGGTGCAAACCAGGCGGCCTCTGCCAGGTGCGCCACTGTGGCCCGTGGTGGCCAAGTTGATGAGCTTTAGAGATAAGGAAACCATCCTGCAAGCTACTCAAAATGCAGGACCCATCACTCACGACAACGCCCGCATTTTCCTATTCCTGGATTACATGCTGGTGGTCCTGTGCAAAGTGTTTTAATTTTCACCACACCTGTGCTAAACGTTCATTAGCTCATTACTCAGAACATGAATATACACACATTACACACAATTTCAATAAGCCCAGAAGGGGAGGGGGAAGGGGAAGGAACAGGGGAAAGGAATAAGCATTTCTTAATAGTTCAACATCACTATTCAATAAATTCAAATGCGTGTGACCCTATTTGAGAATCACAGAAGACAAATTACACAGATCCCCAAAAGGGGGGTCAAAAGCAGTGCTTAACAATCAACATCATATTTTTGCACAGAATCTCCTATTCAGCTATACACATTCAACTGTTCTGTAGGAGTTCAAATTTTGTAGAGAAGTCTACGTTTCGACCCATAGAATGTAGGACAGTATATCCTTACTACGCGGGTCTTCGTCAGGACGTGAGGGAGGGAAGGAGTGTGGGGCTGTTCCTAAAGGTAATAAGAAGAGATTTTTAAAAAAGGTCTCCAAAAGGAGTCCCTACACAATAGATAAAAATAGAAATAAAAATAAAGAGAAATTATAAATACACAAATAGATGGGATTGGTGATTGACAAGGAGGTATGAAGCCAGGTTACCTGCTCAGGAGTCAGGTAAAGGTTCTGGCCGTATCCGAGCGAAATGGTGGAATTGGTTGTACCTAGGGGCCAATTAATGAAAGGACCAGTCAATGAAAAAGCTCGCCGCCCATGTTTGTATTAAAATTAGAACCGCACTTAACCAATAGTCCTACCTCTACAGCGTTGCTGTGTAGGATCACGGATAGGGTGTTAGTGCAGTTGGTAAATTCGGTCCATACGCGTCAAAGTTCATCAGTGAATCTGTGAATTATTAGGGGCCAGGTTAGAAATGGCGTCTAGAAAAAACGGGGTCTAATTACTACTACGTTATCTGCACCACAGCGTAGTAGTAATTAGACCCCGTTTTTTCTACACCCTATCCGTGATCCTACACAGCAACGCTGTAGAGGTAGGACTATTGGTTAAGTGCGGTTCTAATTTTAATACAAATTTAATAGGATATACTGTCCTACATTCTATGGGTCGAAACGTAGACTTCTCTACAAAATTTGAACTCCTACAGAACAGTTGAATGTGTATAGCTGAATAGGAGATTCTGTGCAAAAATATGATGTTGATTGTTAAGCACTGCTTTTGACCCCCCTTTTGGGGATCTGTGTAATTTGTCTTCTGTGATTCTCAAATAGGGTCACACGCATTTGAATTTATTGAATAGTGATGTTGAACTATTAAGAAATGCTTATTCCTTTCCCCTGTTCCTTCCCCTTCCCCCTCCCCTTCTGGGCTTATTGAAATTGTGTGTAATGTGTGTATATTCATGTTCTGAGTAATGAGCTAATGAACGTTTAGCACAGGTGTGGTGAAAATTAAAACACTTTGCACCTTGATTCGATCTTTTGTGAAATAATTCAACGTATCAAACCTTGAATTGTGTAATTTGTTGTGTATTGTCTGGGACCCCTTCTTTCTATATCGAGCAACTACCCAGGTCCTACTGACTGTATGGGTCCAACCCCAATTTTACAATATAGGTGGTCCTGTGCGGCAGGGCTTCGTTCCTGAGAGTATAGAATACATTTTGCTCTTCTGGTCTGACTTCTTCTCTCTTATTCTCGACCAAAATGAAAGTCATCAGAAATCACACCAGCTACTTCTTTATGGATCCCACAGATGGTTGGAACTGGGTGGAGCAGCGATGATATGAACCCTCAGAGCCAGGAACACCAAAAATGCACAAACAACCGACCATCCCTGATGTGAAAGGAGGTGCCATTGGCATGGGAGTGGAGGGACTGTGACATCAGGCACGCCCACCCCGGCCCAGGCCCATGAGGAACAGATGCAGGCACTTTCAACTGCCACCAGCATGTGTGCGGGGAGGGCTTCCCACTACATTGATGATACAGACAGTGTATCGTCAGAGGCAGGGTCAGAGTCCAGTGCTTCAGATTGCAGCACTACCTTGCCTGATCTACCAATCGCTATGCCTCAAACAGTAGATGACATTGCCTAACTGGATGTGAGTGGGGCACCACCACTCACTGGTTTTGGGACTGAAAGCAGGGGGGCGAGCCTGGGCAGACACAGGATGGAGAGATGGCTGCTCCCCCTGATGTCCTGCCCTACTCACCTTGTAAAAAAGGGGCCATACATAGGTGGGGTGCTCGGAACTGCAAGCCTGATGGACTCATCCTTAGCAGTGTCAAAGAGAGTCAACCCCCCCTTCATCCTGTGACATACCGCTCATATGCATGCCTGTCCTTGCTGGTGGGCCACCTCACTCACCCTCCAGGTGACATACTGTGCACTATGTGCTCTATGGCAGGATGCCTCAGGATCCCCGTGAGTTCTCATGTACATTACTTGTTTGTACATTTAGACATTACTCTGCCACCCGGGGATTGGGAGTTGGTAGTTTTGTTTATTGTTCTTACCTAGCCATAGAACATGTTTAGCTGTTACCACACACTCAGCCTGCCCCCACACCAGAGCGCATTGCGACCACAGTACCCTCTCCCGGATTCACCCCACATCTCCTGGACTGGAACTATAAAATGTCTAGTATATTGTTTTAAAATGGAATCTCTGAGGGATGGGTATAGCTCGAAATCGCCAAACAGTACATCAGTATGTCAGGAGGAGAGGTGCCTATGTAGTGTATCTCCAGGAGACACTTGTCACCAGGGGTGAGGATGTTTGCATCCAGAAGCAGTGGAGAGGCCAGTGTTATAGCACAACATATTCAGGCTGTGCCTGAGAAACACGTTCATGGGTTCAGCCCTCTGTGCCCTTCAAAAGCAGGGTGATTGAAATAGACTCTGAGGGACCCACAGATGGACTACTCACATCCCCGCTACCCAACTCCCCCATAGTCAGAACAGCGTTCTGTCTGTCCCAATGGCTTACACACTGCTCTCTGGCCTATACCTGATGCACATTGCATCCAGACACTAGGGGATATTTCTATTACTCACAACACATGAGTTGCACGTGTGACTGGACCGAATTCTATGCCATCGCACTATAAAGCTGAATTTCATAGAGGTGGAGTATTTGGAAATAACCCTGTTGGAACACAACCGGCTACTCCTTCATGTAACATAGGGAGCGCCACTCCCTCCCAAACCAACTTGGCCCTTACTGCCCACAATGTTAGAGGACCCTGTATTTCATGAGTCAACTAGCAATGCCTTGACAAAATATATGACTGACAACCCGATTGGTGGAATGGGAGGCCCTGAAGACGGTTATATGTGCTCACTGCCTACATATTGTGGTGGGCGCAAGAGGCACCCTCCTTCATGAACTGACAGGTGGAGACTTTGCTGGAAACACTTGAGAATGATGCACGGGACGATACCTCTGTGAGGGCCAACTTGACTGAGCAGATAGAGCTACATGCCTGCCAGATGGCATCACTATGTTGTATTTATCATAGGGCACATCAGGCTAGGATACATGCCCTGGGTGATAACCCTGGCTGTCTTTTAGTGTAGCTACTGAGGTTCTGACAGCTACTGCCCCAGTGACCGCTGTCCAGGTTTCCCCGACAGTACTGGCCACTAGCCAGTATCAAATACATAAGTTGTTTAGCGAATATTATCTCACAATCCATAATCCGCCCCTTGGGTTCACCAGGTCAAGATCTTTGAGTTTTTGTGCTTGGACACGATGCCCACTTAAAGGAACAGGAACATCGAGGAGTAATTCAAACCCCTTGCCCCCACATGTAAAACTCAGGAATTTGATGGACTGCCTATTGAGTTTGATAAAGCTTACGAGGCAACACTCACCCCCAAGATGTTGTAGCTGTACACACCCACCCATAGTGCAGGACCGCTGCCTCAGACCCTCCATGAGGCATCGCTGGTCTCATACTGGGCAGCGACTATAAGATCTTGAGTCAGACCATTGTAAAGCGGCTCCTTGAGCATATGTTGGACCCTCAATATGGGTTCATACTGTGACTTAACAACCGCAGGCTGTACGGCATACTGGAGGAAGCCCTGAGATAATGGTCTTTTGTGGCATGTGTTGTCTTAGACCTAGAAAAAGCATTTGACACCTTAGACGGGTGGTAGATGTTTGCGACACTAGATGCTTTGGGCATTAGAGGCAGACTACAGAGCCTAATAAGACTCCTTTACACAGAACCCATGGCAAAGGTGAAAACAGGGCAACAAATATTGGCCCCTTTACCAGTTGGTGGCAACTCGTGTCAGGGCTGCCCCATTCTCCTCTGCTCTTCGCCCCAGTGATGGAGCCTCTAGCGCAGAGCTCTAGCAGGCAGGTCAAGAGTGGGGCAGACCGATACGAGACACGACCCCAAGGTCTCCATATACACTGATCATGTCCTAATTTACATCAAGGATAACAGGTCGGGCATTGTTGAGATAGCGAACATCCTAGACGTCTTCAGACCTGTTTCGGGACTGGTGCTAACAAAATTGGGCAAAGATCTGCTTGTTCCTGATCCATCCAGAATGACTACCGCTCTGTGACATGGTGAGCTGTTATGCCCTTCTCTGGAGCCCTGCACCTTCTGCTATTTGGTTATCAATTTTTATCATGCGACCCAAGGTCGGCAGGTATGAGCACCCTGGGTGACCTATTGCTGGATGGAGACCTCATCCCCTTTGACAAGCTTGTGGACAATACGCACCTCTAGGTGGGCCATTTCCTGTCCTACTGGCAGCTGGCAGGTGCACTGGAGTGGCTATGGGGTATATTGGACACAGAACTGAACCCACATCCGTTATTTCAAGCGATGCACACAATGGGTGCCAGTTGGTGGTTGATTACCTGGCTGACTAGGACCCTTTCCCACACACTGCAGGATCCCCTAGAGCCACTCAAGCGGACTTGGAAGGGGACAGTAGCAGCCCAGTGGCCCAGAAGGAATGGGGCAGAATAGTGCAGCACCCGCAGAAGGTCTCTTGCAATACCTGCGTTCAATACATAAAATACAACATCCTACCCAGGCCAATATTCACAAAATCTACCCTGAGGCATTGTCGGCATGCCCACACTGTCACACAGTCGGGGCAGATATTTTGCATATGTACTGGAGCTGTCTCAGACTACACTTTTCTAGTCCCTTCCTCTCTTATTATTCTGAAAAAAACAGCACACCACCTGAATATAGGGTTCCACCTATTAAATCTTGATTTGTAATTCTGTTTTTCTAAGAGGCAACGCTACCAGTCGGGAGGGGCAGTAGCGGGGAAGGGGGGGGGGGTTGTATCAGCATTACATTCAATTTTTCCGACATCTTTTGACATCTCATTCTGATCAAAGATCCTGCAAGTTTTGGAGGCTTCAATCGCAGTGCAAGGAGTCCCTCAACTGGAGAGCCCCTCTTCTTGCCATGCCAGTGCGAGGTTGATCATGGGATACAACAGGCAGCTGGGAGGTGATCTGGCCTTGCAATGTGGGCCAGCTTTAGCCCAGTAAACTTACAGGTTCACGTAGGGATCTGAAGCTTTCAGATGGGGCTTCCATGGCCTGAAATGTTTGGGAGACATCTCTGCTTTCCCTGCATCCCTGGGATACATTCAGGATGACAGGAGTTTTACTTAGGTAAATGAGGAGGTTGACTTTGAGTAGCGCAAGATCCAGCTTCAAGCATTTGTTGTTCCAGTGCCACCTAAATGCAACCCAAAGGGAAATATTTTTAATTAAATGTATGAATGAACTGTTTTTATTTGTGATAGTGAATCCAGTTAGAGAATCTTTAAAGTAGTTCACGTGGCTTGCTTGAAGGTATTTATAGATATTCTCGGAGTATGGGTTCTTCTCTTTACACATTATGAGGATGGAAGGAAAGAGCGCTGGAAGGAGAAAGCAGGTGGCCTTATCTTCACCTGATGATGAACACAGTGACGGATCCAGAAGATCGATCAGTAGGAGGTCCATTCACTCACTTCATGCAGGGAAAGCATACAGTAAATCTAATATGGAGAGGGTGGTGAAGCAAGCTGTAGAGGAAGCTTTGATAGTTGAAAGGGAAAAAAAAAGCAGAGGTAAAGATGAGGGTAATTCCTCTTCTTCTTGTTTTTCTTCTCCTGATCAAGAACCTTCTCCTTCACAAATGTATTCAATAAAGCATCTCTAAAAAAAAAAAAAAAAACTATAATGGTTATACACTGACACTTGTGAATAAACCATTGAACCTTTTTAATGAACTGAGGAATGTTTATGCTTGCACATTGCAATGTGTGCAATGTCCACCTATGTTGAATTTGTGCAAGAGTATCTAAAAAAACGTAATTACAGTACCTTCAACACTGAGTAATGTCAGGACAATACCTGCTGTACGTGGACTGCAAACAAAACAGCATAGGAAGCTGCAGACAAATGCTAAGTCCACAGGCACCGTCAATTTCTCCTCAGAAGCTCTGTACAGCCTACAAATTGGCAGCCGCATCTAGGAATGAGACTTGGAATCCAAACTGAGAGGCAGAGAGGTGGACGCTGGCAGGACCAGCCATAGTGTGCAGCCTTGTGTTCCAGCAGGAACACCTCCCAGTCTGCTGGTGTCCTTCTGGGTCTTTTCCTTCAAAAGGATATGGAGCTCACCGTGGTTGGCTGCAGCCAAGCGGATCTACACTACTTGACAATCCACAAATCTTGTTGCAATCCTCTTGATGCTGCACCGGTGATCAAGGAGAGATGATGACATGCAGGAATAAGCTGACCCTGCAAAACGCTGCATGTTTCGGGGTTCTATTTTCTATCGTGGTGAGTCCTTAGCTACAGTGTCAACTTCATACAGTGGTTGACCATATCACACGGACTTTGGTATCCCATAATCGTTGCCAGTGAATTGATACCAGTAGGCCAAATACCGTTAAACTATGTATTGTATATATTAACATAGCAGCAGTGAAAAGGCGATCTCGTCATCTGCCACAACTGCCACACACAGTGATATATTCCAGGTGCCACGGACCACAGAACATAGTAAGTGAGCCGTGTGGCAAGAGACACTATGACACCACTACACTTACTTGATTAAAGAAGACATCCCCAGCAACATGCCCCAGGTACTTCTTCCACATTTCCCCTAAAGCAAGGATCGGTACACACCTCTTGCCACAGCTCCTTGTTGCATAGCCAAAACGTCCCATGCACAGCACAAGAGGATCAAGAGCACAACGTTTGGGAACCCAAGCCCGGAAGGCCTCCAAAAGAAGAAGAAAACTGGGTAAGCCACTGTGAGAAGTTGGCCTGGTATATGCTGACCACTAATTATAGTGGGCACCTTGTACTAGTCCAAACAACCCTTATTGATGATTAGGCTAAAGACAACCTTTATTGAAAGCTATCCTAGTGGTAGCTATGGAGAGCAGCCTTTAGGGTAAGTCTCGAAGGAATGTAAAGCAGCTTGTTTTACCTGATCAGAACCTCCTGAATGACCAAATGAAAGGAGAACCACACAAGGAATATATAAACTATATGTATTTATTACTAAACACTCTCTACTAACCTCTTTATGAGATTAGAGAACAAAGCACACAATATTAAATCACTAGAATGACAGTAAATAGCACAATACATAGTGGGCTCCAGGGGTAGACCAAACCATATACTAAGAAAGTGGTATAAAAACTACAACTTGACTAGATACAGTGCCTAGAGCATGTAGAATCGCTGGGACCCCAAGGAACTACCCAAGGAAGTGACACGGGACCTACGGAGGACGGGTGCAGTATGACAACACAGGCGCAAGCTCCGTACAACTCTATGGGAAAGTCGCAGTTGGAATTTTAAAGATTAAGGACACTTCGGGGAGGACTATGAGCAAACCCTTTCAAACACAGAAGGTTCTAAGGCCAGCACCCTTGTGAGCACTGGAGTACTCATGTTACCTAACCCAGGGAAGCCGGGTGCATAGGTGTCAAGTGATGTCGGGAATCTTCATCATTTTCAATGGTGTGATGCTGAAAGGTGCTGCTGCCATGAAGGGAAAAAGTGTCCGGTGTGATCCTAGCCTGGATCAGAGATGAGAAGAACCTGAAAGCAGAGGGGACAGAGTCTGGGTCACTTCAGGGTGACCAGGGGCTCGGTAGACGAATGCCCACCGATGTCGGGTGCTTCAGATGAGATGGCGTGATGCTTGAGTCTGCAGCCACGGGGACCAGGAGACGTGAGGATGACCAAAGTCCAGAGGTGAACTGTCCCATGAAGGATGTCGAGTGCTGGGGGGTCAATGTCCGGATGTAACACCAACAAGCCATGGCAACTGCAACCCACGCGGTTAGAGGAAATCAGCTTCGGTGAGGCCCAGCAAGGTTCCGAAGACTCTCCAAGCAATGGAGAGTCAGGGCATGTCTGGAGCAACCAGGAAAGCCCATGGAGTTAAAGTTACCTTCAAAGGGACCCACAGGCCAACGGACAGGGGATCGCGAAGGGACCTCAAGAGGAATCACAAAATACCAGCCCACGGAACACTCGTGGTGTGTAGGCCAGAAATCTTCACTGGAAACACCGCTTGGGGTCAGGACTACATATAGCCCAAAGCACAGCCTCAGGGGTCGCCGGAAAGCATATACTGCTGCAAAAGAGCACGGTGCACAAGGGTTCAGAATTGCTGAGAGCACAGATCAACCTCAGAGACCTTGGGAACCCACCTCCTGTGTTCTTCAGAGTCCTCAGGAGCTTTGGAGATGCAAACCGGTCTGATGCGTTTTGATGTCTACTTAGCAGGGGAGTAACTCCTTTACTCCAAGGGAAAATCTTCAGTCGTCCAGCGTCTTGCAGATTGTTGAAGTACTTGGTTTCTGTAGCAGAGTTTAGTCCAGGTAAAATCTAAAGTCCTGTAATCAGTGGTTCCTACTTTATACCCAAGGAAGGGGTGGGACAAACCCTGGGGACCCACCTATGGGAGGGTCAGGACAGAGGGGTGGCTACACCCATGTCCTGAATTCCAATTTAATGCCAGAGCAGGAGCAAATGGCTCCTGCAACCGGTTTGAGCTGGACTATACACAGGGACACCAAATGTGCCCCCAGTGCAGACATCAAAGCACTCTGAGAGTGCACCCACCTAGACCCAATACACTAAAGCCTGTCTGGGAGGTGGACAAGAAGCCTATTGTCAAGCCTTCCCCTGCTTGAGCTTGGCTCAGCAGCAGGAGGGCAGACTTGTGTCTGTGGCTGGCAGAATCCATTTTGTGATGCAAGGGTTGAGAAAGCTGGTACGGGTGTACCGGTGTGTCGCATATGTCCCTTTAGGAGGGTGGAATCATACCTCCCCACCAGTTACTGGCAGGGAGGTATGATTCCAAACACAACATGTTTCCTTGCAGCTGTTTTAAAGTTAGCATTTACCGCAAGGTTATAATGCACTTATTGGCTGCATCACAGAACAACCCAATAAGATATATGGTTGTTACGTGTTCTATACCTGTTTTGTGTACCATATCATATTCACCAACTAAAACCTTAAAAAGTTGAAGGTTAATATTGAACAAAATCATCCAGATATTTTGGCTTAGTGCGTGTTCTCACACTTCTTTTATGTACCAAATCTTCTTCACCAAATTCTTTGTTACATTGTGAACCATTATTAGGAGAAACATCAGAAGGAACATTAGAAAGTTCTCTATTAAGATTCCACACCCTATGGTCTTCTGTTTTTATAGCATTTTTGAACACTTTGATATCTCTCATGGGATGTAAAAATTTAGAACCACCAGAGACAGATGTCTTATGAGGGCTGCGAATCTTAACTAAGTCTCCAACCCTCACTATAGTTTTTTTAACCGCAGTTCTTCTGTCAAAGATACCTTTATTCATATACATATTCTTAACCTCTTTCTCAATACGTTCTTTGTCTTCATTCATGCACAAAGAATGAGACGAACCTTTGGGTAGTCAAGAAGGACACAACAAAGTGGAAGGTTTACGCTTACGAAAAAGCTCAAAAGGTGTCCTACCTGTAGAAGAATGAGGAGTTAATCTGTAATTTTTCACTTTATTATAAATTTCTGCTTCCCAATAGATATGATTGGAAAGAGCTCTCTGAATAGTCTCTTTGAGAACTCTGTTAAACCTCTCAATGATACAGTTAGTTTCTGGATGATAAAGTGCTAACTTCTTGTGCACAATTCCTTTATCATCCAAAAAGCTAACCATATCCTTGGAAGTGAACTGGACTCCATTGTCCGAAAGGAGCGTCAAAGGAAAACCCTCCCTTTTGAATATTTTTTTTAAAGAAACTATATAACGTCCTTGGTTTCTATTGAATTAGTAATTTTTATCTCAGGCCACCTGGAATAAACATCAAGAAGAACTATGACAAATTTATCCACACTAGTGTGTTTGATAGAACCCAAGATATCGATAACTACTTCCTCCCAGAGATCTTTGGGAAGAGTTCTCACAGACATAGGTTGTACACTTGGTTTTAACATTTTGTCACTTATGTTGCAATCAATATAGTTGCTAACAACTCTCTCCACAAAAGTGTCCATCCCAGGCCACCAGTAGCTTTGCCTGAGAATTTCTTTTGTTTTTGAGATTACAGGGTGACTCTCGTGAGCGGAAATCTACAAGTTGTGGCCTCAAAGAAGTTGGTGGAATGAGTCTTGTGCCTCTCATCAAAATTCCATTCTGACATGCCAGCTCAACCTTCACATGAAAGGAACCACTAAGAGTTTTGTCAACCTTAGCATTCTTGACCCAATTTCTGGCAATGCCCTTACATACAGATTGAAGAGACACATCATTTTCCAGCTTATTTTGCCACATCCTTCTTGATGATACTCTCATTGACAAGACAGACAGCAAAATCCTCTAAATCATCAATTTCCTCCTCAAACTCATCATCCTTGGAATTTTCAGTGTTTACCAAGCGTGAACAGCAATCTGCTAAATTATTCTTTGCACCAGGAACATAAACAACAGTAAAATTGAACTCTTGGAGTGCTACAACCCATTTTCTAATTGTGGAGGAGATGTTGTCAAGACCTTTTTTTGCGAAAATTTCCTTCAACGGTTTGTGGTCTGTCTTTATAGTAAAATGGGTACGCCAAAGAAATTTGTGCAATTTTCTTATTGACCAGAATATACCCAGTGCCTCTTTCCCAACCACAGAATAGTTGTGTTTAGCTACTCTTAGACCTCTGGATAAGAACAAAATAGTTTTCTCTATACCTCCATGATTTTGTAACATAACTGCACCTAAACCAGCAGAGCTGGCATCGGTCATAACAATGTGAAACAAAAACACAGCAAAGTCTGTATTAGGAGTGGAGGGTATCTGCACAGGGAACTGGGGGGTTCATCACTGGCCTCCTGCTCCTCGTCAGACTGGCGCTGCAATGTCTGACGGGCACCTTATAGGTGCTCTTTGTTGGAGTTCTTCTGTTCCGGCCAGTTGGTGAGTGCGTGTGAGGGGTCCAAACAATAGTGTAGTCGTGCGGGAGTGGTGAATTTAAAACAAGGTGAAACAGTCCACAGTGACCTTTATTGATGTGGCTGGTTCCCTTAGTTAAAAAAGTGGGAGGGGAGATAGAGAGACAGGGAAGGTAATGGCTAGCTAGCTCAACCCTCTGGTCAGGTCGACATGTTTCCTATAAGGTGCCCGTCAGACATTGCAGCACCAGTCTGACGAGGAGCAGGAGGCCAGTGATGAAGCATGACATCTAGCTTGCTGGGTGTGTGAGGCTTTCTAGTTCCAATAAGGGAACCCCCAAGTTCCCTGTGCAGATACCCTCCACTCCTAACACACACTTTGCTGCTTTTTCGTTTCTCTTGGGGAACTTTGTACCCTGTGTTGCTAACAGTTTGTTGGACTAGTACACTGGACCCCACTAAATATTGTCCGCTGAAGGTTCCCCCTTTTTTGTAGCATAGGTCATAACAATGTCATGACTAGGCTCAAAGCTGCTCAAACAAGAACCTATAGACAACAATTGTTTAATCAGAACAAATTCTTTTTCACACTCATTGTTCCACGTGAAGGTTACTCCTTTCTTAAGAAGTAGTCTCATATTTTGTGTCTTGAGTGCAAAGTTAAGGATGAATTTTGCATAGTATTCGGTCATACCTAAGAACTTTACCACTTGTTCCTTATCGCTAGGACTGGCTAAGTGACATATAGGGGCCAATTCTAATTCGGTAAAATGCCCACTGAATAGCCGTACGGAGCTTTTTTCCCATACGAATCGGATACAGAACCGTACCCGTACGTACGATGTAGTACGATGTGTACCGAAAGCAGTTTTCCGTACGAATCGTACCGAAGACCGTACAACTCACTAATCCGTACGAATCGGATTCGGAACGTGCAGTACGTGATGTCCGTGCGGATCGAAGCTGCATTTTCCGACCCAGCAAGTACGATTCATACCGACAACACTCTTCCTACGGGAGCTTAAAACGTCCGTAAAAGCAGATTTTGCCTCAAAATGCGTATGAAACGGACCCCCCCGGTATGGTGCATATACCCCATGATTGCAGGGGCACAGTGCATCGGGGTACGGTGCGTACACCCCTGGATTTCTGGGGTACGGTGCGTATATCCCCGTGCATACACCCCATGATCGTAGGTGTACGGACCGTAGGGGTACGATTCGTACACCCCAAGGTCAGAGGTGTATGGTGCGTACACCCCATGCGTACACCCCTTGATTTTAGGGGTACGGTACGTATGTGATAGTGTTGCCCTCTGTACTAATTGCTCATACGTGACATTTACCGTACAAATCACGTACTCATTCCCCGGTCCGGATCATACTTGGCAGGTTGTACGGTATTTTTACGAATCGTACATTTCACTGTGCTGGTCGATGTCGTACGGATTTACCCTTCATTTCTGTACGGTTCGCAATGATTCGGACGTATTTTCTCACAGCGGATCGTACTACACGATTCGGACGGATCCGTACGATTCGTACGGAAACGGCTACGAATACGAATCGCCGCACGGATTCGTTTCCCGAAACGGAATCAACCCCATAGTGTCCACTAGCTCTTTCTTGAGCTCTATAGCTGAACCAGAGATTTTGTGACCAAGATAATCTATTTCAGTAAGATTGAATTTACATTTTTTTGCTTTAAGGGTGAGACCATTAGACTTCAGTATCTTTAAAACCTGTCTCACTCTGTCATCGTGTTCTTTCTTGTTACAACCATAAACAAGCATGTCATCTTTGTATATCTTTATCCCTTTGACCTTACTAACAAGCATTGGAAATGCAATAGGTCTCGCAGCATTAGAGTTAGTGCATTTAGAATTGTTTATGGGTTTTTTGTTGTAAATCTTTTGCATTTTTATTTTTTGTAGCCAATGCTAAAGAATTACAAATCAAAAAAGCAATAAACATTTGTAAAAGCTTTAACTAAAAATCCTGTGAGACCTATTGCACTGTGTGAGGGTGAGGTGTTGAGGGTGAGTGGATGCGGTGGTGGATGTAGTGGTGGTGGATGCGGTGGTGGTGGATGCGGTGGTGGATGTGGTGGATGCGGTGGTGGATGTGGTGGTGGATGTGGTGGATGCGGTGGTGGATGTGGTGGTGGATGTGGCGGTGGATGTGGCGGTGGATGTGGCGGTGGATGTGGCGGTGGATGTGGCGGTGGATGTCATGGTGGATGCGGTGGATGTGGTGGTGGTGGATGCGGTGGTGGATGTAGTGGTGGTGGATGCGGTGGTGGTGGATGCGGTGGTGGTGGATGTGGTGGTGGATGTGGTGGTGGATGTGGTGGTGGATGTGGTGGTGGATGCGGTGGTGGATGTGGCGGTGGATGTCATGGTGGATGCGGTGGATGTGGTGGTGGATACGGTGGTGGATGTAGTGGTGGTGGATGTAGTGGTGGCGGTGGATGTGGTGGTGGATGTGGTGGATGTGGTGGTGGTGGATGTGGCGGTGGATGTGGCGGTGGATGCGGTGGTGGATGTGGTGGTGGATGTGGTGGTGGATGTGGTGGCAAGATTGATTGGTGAAATTAGTACATGCAACCGGAGTAGTTACAGTCCTGTAATGAATGTCTACTGTTGGATTTATAGCTTATTAGTCGGGTCTTGCTATTATGAGCATCGTTCAGCTTTATCTGAAGTCTCATTTGAAGCAACCTCTCCAACCCACTGATGATAGCTTAATTTGCTTTGCAAAGATTTGTAATTGCTCTGTCACTAAGTACATCCTAGAAGAGATGTTGCATCAAAGTAATTACAACACTGACTCGCCAGAGATCAAGTTGTAAAAACCCAAGATGACACAGAACTAAATTCTAAGATGATAGTAAAATCTATTAAGAGTATCCATCCATCCACTCATTCACTATGAATTCTGTTATGGAAGATGTGTAAAATGCTTCAAGTTAAATACACAATTTCTCTCTCATAAGATGGGGAGTAACTCATTTTAGGGACTCTTCGGGATTACATTTTAGGTTAATATAATGTAAGTAGTAAAAAATATACTTTTTATTTTTGCTTGCTTTGTTTTGATTAGTTTTATAAATACTAACAATAAGCCCGTATTTTTTAAGCAATTCAATGCAACAGAAAATGCTCTTAACAGGAACACAGAACGCTGCTATCAAGTGAGTAACCGCTAGATGGCAGAGCGTAGATGAGTAAAGTACAGGGAAGACAGGATGTGTTTAAGTGCCACTCCTCCGACTCCAACAACGAGGTGCGAGACTGCTAGTTTCGGCTTGGACGAGGAGTTGTCCACTAATAGTTAATCAGTCTAACTTCCAAACACTTCCCGGGCAGAGAAAAACACCGCGTACTGTGAAACGGACCACGGGCGGCAACAGGTAATAAGCACAGGCAAAGCAGACACAAGCTGGTGCGATCGTTACATTTTTAAAAATGTTTTTCCTGCAAGCCTAAACCTCTTTAAAAAAACAAGAAGCAGGAAAAGTAAACATGTCACCACCAAAACTTGCCAGACTAATAACACTGGCAGTAAGAACAACAATTCCAAAAATAGAAACGGCACATTTAATTGTGAAAAAATTTGACTTTGTGTTGTTTCTTCCACAGAGGCGGACTTGGAATAGGTGCAGAAACACTTTTCAAATTACTGTAAAACGTACACACGTATATAAAAAGAAGGAAAACAAGAACATCGACAAAAGAACCAAGACGGAGGGAAGAGAGGGGAGGGGGGAGGAGAAATGCGACACGGCGGGAAGGGGCAGGCAGGATGACTCAGGGGAGGGGGCGGAGCGGCATGTGGGTGTGAACAAGCCGGGCCTTTGAAGTGAAGCTAAGCTTCACTTCAAAGGTGTCGGAGGAATGCGGGCGGCTGTGCACGCGCTTTTAAGCTCAATGCACATGCGCATTGAGCTTAAAAGTCACGGGCACTGCAAGGAATCGCCACGATTCCTTGCAAGTTAGATAAAGTGTGGATGAGCCCCTATAGTCTCGCTTGCTCGATGCGCATGCGCATCGACAGGCGAGACCTAAAAATGTGTTCCATCATCCTCTGAAAACGGCAGCGGCAGATATTAGCCCAAAAGGCATTTAATTCTAAGGAACTTGAAGATCCCAAAGGGCGTAATAAATGCCGTTAAATCTTGGGAATCTGGGTGTAATTTCACGTGATGGTACGCTGAAGCGAGATTCAACGACGAACATTTTTTGGCTCCTTCTAAGAGGGACAGCATCTCTGAGATGTTGGGTAAGGGATAATGGTCAACAACAGCACACCTGTTAAGTTCCCTCAAGTCTATACAAAGTCTAGACTCTCCATTGCTTTTGAGGGCCATGACAACTGGAGATAACCATTCTGAGGCTTCAACTTCTGTGATAATACCTGTATTGGGTAGTTCTTCTAACTCCAGCTTCATATTCTCTTTTACTTTGATAGGAACACCTTTGACTTTACTGATGACAGGCACAACATTTTTCTTCAAGATGATCTTGTGTGAGTAACCTTTTAGACAACCCAGACTTTCAATAAAAACTCGTGGAAATTCATTTTCAAATGAAGGACCAGAAATACACAAATTGACCTGACCCATAGGAAGTTGTAAATCATTACTGGTGAAAGGTTTCAAAAGAACTGAAGGCATCTCATTAGGATCCAGTATAATTCTAAGATCTCTTTGATGGATCCAACTAACTAATGAATCCCCCCTTTCATAATGGAATCTTTCCTAGAGGTACTGCAATGTTTGAACGCAATGACACCATTGAAATAACCAGAGAGTTTAATAGGTTCTCCTCCATAACCTTTGGATTTGATGTCAGGTTTATTTAAAACTACAAATCCCTTTAAATGCTTATCAAAAATTTCCTTAAGAATGAGGGTAATTTTGCCCCGGATCAAATAACATTTGTACAGGAGTATCATTAATGTAAACAGTCTCTAAAGAACCGCTCTTTTCACCATCAGAAGTTCTGAGTATAATCTCTTCTACATCACAATCTTCTGAGTAACCAATTTCATGGCGACGATGATGCAAAATTCACCCCATACTCGTCACCATTGTAAAGATCCTCCAGACAGCCAAAGATGAAGTAAAGGTTTTTTATTTATTTTATTTTTGGAGTTTTCTATAGCCCTAGCCAGACCCGGAGGTATCGGAGCGCTTTACAACATTGTTATAGACAGATTACATTGTTAAAAAACAGATTATTGCACCAAGAGTGTCCAGGTAAATAGTGAGTCCAAGGTCAAGGAGGTTCGTTAATCCGATTTGACGTAGTTTCTGGGTCTTTTGTCTTGTGGTCGGGAGTTGAAGGGGATCCGTTTTTACTTTGTGAGGATTTGGTTGATGAAGAGCGCTTTGAGCTGGCTCTTGAAGGCTCTGTAGGAGGAGTTCGTCCTAATATGTATGGGAATGGCATTCCAGATTTTGGGTGCATTTCCGGTGAAGGACCTAGATAGAGTCTTTTGTTTGCAGGTTTTCGGAGGGATGAGAAGCAGAGAGTTAGTGCTTCTGAGGTTTCTTGTCTGTCCCGCTTTCTTGAGTTTGGCAGCTAGATAGGTGGGTTTGCCAGTGTGTAGAGCTTTGTGTGTGAGCCAGGCGGTTCTGAAATTAGGTCGCATTTCTACTGGGAGCCATTTGAGTTCAGTTAGCGCGGGAGTGATATGTTCATATTTCTTTACTCCCGACACCATTCTGGCTGCTGCATTTAGTGTTGTTCTAAGTGGAGCCAGGTGTAGTTTAGCCGTACCTGTGAGAGTGGCGATCCCGTAGTCTAATCTGGATAGGACAAGGGACTGAGTGGCTTGTTTGAGGTCCGTTGGTGGGATGAAGGGTTTGATTTTACTTAATAGCTTTAGGTTGAAGAAGGCACCTTTTGCGGTGCTCTTGATATGTTTAATCATATCCAAGTTAGGGTCCAGAGTGATACCCAATGACTTCACTGAGTCTGCTGGGATGAGAGTGCAGTCTAGAGCATCAATAGCCTTAAGCTATTCCGTGATTTGCGGGGTCTTTTCCTTGCTGGCTAGGAGAAGAATTTCCGTTTTGTTTTGATTTAGTTTCAGATGGTTGCAGAATAGCCACTCTTGTACTTCTCTTAGGGTGATGTTTAGTCTTTGCATGTCTGCTAGGGAGGAGGTTTCAAGGTATATCTTGGTGTCATCGGCATAGAGATGGAAGGGAATGTTGGTTTGTTTGAGGATGATGGTGAGTGGTTCCATGTAGATGTTGAATAGTGCGGGTGATAGCACTGACCCTTGGGGGACACCTCTAGTTATAGGGTGTAGGTCGGACGTGAAGTTTCCTATTTTTATTCTTTGAGATCGGTTTTGTAGGAAGGAGGTGAACCACTGTGCAACCACCCCATTGGCACCTACCCTATCTGTGAGAGTGTTGATGAGTAGTTTGTGGTCGACTGTGTCAAAGGCCGCCGAAAGGTCCAGGAGTATGAGTAGACAGCAGCGGTTCTTGTCCAGTGATTTGTGCATATCATCTATGACATTTAGGATGGCAGTCTCTGTGCTTCATCCTTTCCTGAAGCCTGATTGGTGTGGGTCGAGGAGGTTGTTGAGGTCCATGTGGTGGGAGAGTTGACGGAGAACACATTTTTCTAGTAATTTTGCTAGGAAAGGTAGATTGGATACAGGTCTGTAGTTGCTAAGATCGTTGGGGTCAGCTCCAGCCTTTTTTATTAGTGGTGTTACCTGGCCTATTTTGAGGCAGTCAGGTATCCTTCCTGTTTCCAGGGAGCTGTTAATGATCCTAGTCCAGGTGGGGGCTAAGGAGTTTTTGAGTTGTTTTGCCAGTTGTGCGGGGATGGGGTCTTCAAGGTGCGATGAGGGTTTGGATCCGGTGGATAGTTCAATAATTTCAGTTACAGTGGTGGGAGTGAAGGTTAGCCAGTTGTAGGTAGGTTGGCTGGGTGGGTTTGCATCATCTTTACTGAGTATCGGGCCGGTCTTTGATGGAGGTGGATGTGCCGTCAGTGAGAGCTCAATCTTTAGAATTTTATCGCTGAAGAAGTTAGCAAATTTGTTGCATAGCTCTTTAGAGGCCGGGATAGCAGCCGGAGTTGGTTTAGATGTTTGTTGTCTGATAATGTTGAAGAGTTCTTTGGGGCGGTTTTTTGCATTGTTCAGTGTGTCGCAAAAGAAGGAGGATTTTTCGTGCGCGATGTGCTTGTTGTACATCCTACGTTTTGTTTTGAGTAGTTCGAGGTGAGTTGACGAGGGGTTATTGTGCCAGAGTCTTTCAGTTGCTCTTAGCTGTCTTCTTTCCACGTTTAGTTCAGAGTTGAACCACGATCTCAAAAGGAGGGTTTTGCTCTTCTTTTGTTTCATGGGTGCTAATTTGTCCAACATGTCAGTTAGGGCCTTGTTATATTGGGTGGTAAGTTCCATAGTGGATCTTTCGTCTTCATTGGGGGGGAAGAGTGAGTTCAGACTTTCTTCTAGTTCTTCCAAGGGGATCTGTCTCAGGTTTCTTGTCCAGTGGAAGTGAGCGTTCCGGTTAGGAATTTGATGCATTTGTTGATTGATGTGGAAGAGGATGAGATGATGGTCTGACCAGTCGACTGGGAGGGTGCGAATGATGGTGATTGCATCCTCCTGGGCTATGATGGCATCTAGGATTGAGCCTTTGTCGTGGGTTTGTTCAGTGCAGTGTTGAATCAAGTTATTGTTGTGAAGGAGATCGTTTAAGGTTTGCATTAGAGGGCTGTTTGTCTCATTCCAGTGAAGGTTTAGGTCACATAGTATCAGGTTGTTCTCATTTGAGAGTGAGTAGTGTGAGATCAGGTCAGCCAGCTGTTCACCAAAAATAGTATTGTTTCCTGGTGGTCTATAGATGAGGTGACAGTGAAGTCTTTTGTTGTCTGACATTTTGATGTTGACTGACAGGTAATCCAGATTATGATATTTGAGGGAGTCGATTTCTGTTATAGGGATGTTCTTTTTAAATATGATTGCCGTCCCTCCACCTCTTTGGTTGTTCCTGTCCTTGTTGAGGATAGAGAATCCTGGGGGTACAAGCATGTCGAAGATAGGTGGGGAGGTTTCATTTAGCCAGGTTTCAGTGATGAACAGGATGTCTAAGTCATGTGTTAAGATGGTTTCAGCCAGTTCAGTTGCGTGTTTATTCGCAGATCTGCAGTTGATGAGCATGCAGTTGGCCATTTTCTTGTTGTTTAGCTCTAAGATTGGGGGGGCCCTAGGAATGTTTATGAGGTGCGCTGGAGGTCTCACTAATTTTGAGGTTGTGGTTTCTCTCCCAAGACCGATAATTACTGGGTTCCTAGCACTTGTGGTGGAGGTTGGCTTTGCTTTATAGGCTTCAGCAAGGTCCCTCGCTTCTTGCATGGACATTACAGCGCTCGTTCTCTTGGGTCTGTGTGGATGGTTACTGAGGGGGGTTGTCTTCCAACTCAGTCGTGAATTTATGTGGTGGAGTCTAAGTTTGTTGAGGGGGCCAGGGAGTGAGAGGGGTAGGCCTTGAGTAAAGGGAATGTTAAGTTTAGATAAGATTCTGTTAATATTTTGGGTCGCTATTCCTAGTTGGAGTTCTAGTCGAGCCAATCGTTGGGTTATGCTCAAGGAAGGAGGGGTGGAGGGTATGGGGCTTTGTGTGTCCCGCAACCGATCCTTGGTTGTTGGAGGGAGATTTGTTATGGTAGGTGGAGAAAGCGAATCTGTGTGGGATTTCCTCTCTCTGTCTGTGATCTTATTGTGGTTTATGGGGGTAATCACTGGTATTGGTGGGGTTACTGGGTTTAGAGTGGGCAGGGCATTCAGGACAGTTAGCAGTGGGTCGGTTTCTTTGGTTACTGGGTGGGGGTAGGGGGAGACCCTTGTGCTAGAGAGGGGTTGGGGTGTGTTGTCTAGTGAGAGTCTAGAGATGGGTGAGCGTAAGCGGGATGAATATTGTGGGCTCAGGAAGGCGTTGAGGTGAATGATGGAGCTAGGGGGCAGAAGGTTGGCGGTACCCACGGGTGGGGGTTGAGTGGGTGCAAGGGTTGAGTGGGTGCAAGGGTTGGGAGGTTTTCGCTTTGTGTGTGGGTTGAGGCTAGGGAGTCTTTTGCGTTGGTCTGAGCTGGATGGGTGAGGGCAAGGCGTAATGTGGGGAAGAGTGAGTCAAATGCCTCTAGGTTGTCGTTGTTGGCTTGGATCAGGATCGTGCCATTGTTGTATATGGTCACAAAGGAGTTTTCACAGCGAGTGCGGTGGTTGGGGATTAGCAACGTTAGTTTGCAGCTTGCAGGGGTGGTGGTCGTTTTATATATGTGGAGGTGGGATCTGAGGATGGAGTACCACCCCCTGGGATTCTGTGTGTGGAAGATGAGATCCATTTTCCGTAATCCTTTTGTGGCGCAGTGGTATAGGTCTGCAATTAGGCATTCTTGATGTTGTCTTAGCAGCCTTTGCTTAAAATTCCTTTTCGCTTTGTGCGATAGGTTGGGGGGGGTACATGATGGAGAAGGAGTTTCTGCCATGGGGTTTTAAGCCATGTGCTGAGTTGGTTTGGGGGAGAGTCAGTCTGACCTGCGGTCCCTTAATTCTGTTCTGTGGGTGCATTATAGACCGCAGGGGGGCTGGAGGATAGGGAGTGTTGGAGTCAACTGTGCCGGAGGATAGGTTAAGGGCATTCAGCATGGTCTTGTTATCTGAATTTATCGTTCCTGGGTAGAGGAGTCATTGGGTGCTTTTCCTTGCCAAGTGCTGGTTTGGCCCAGCAGTCAATTTATTGTGAGTTTCGGCCAGTGCTTAATTGGCATGGATTGTTATGACCTGTTTTGTTGCAGACGAGAGCTCCGGGGTGATTAGTCCCAACCGGGCGCCAATTTGGAGTCGGGTTTTAGGATTGTACAACTTGTGCTGAATGAAGTGTGACCTTCAGGTTTTAGTTCTTGTTTGGCTTTCTTAGCTTCACTGGTCAGGTGACTGCTTGGGTTCACTTGAGTTGTTTAAGCACATGGACAGTTGTGTTGTCTGTGTGGTTTTCCGCGTGTGACCGCCATTTTGGGATCAGGCTGCTTCGATGAGCTAATGGAGGGGTGATCAGGCTTCCCCATTTTGCCAGGACGGTCCCTGTTTTTCACCAGCTGTCTCGTCAAAGTTCAAGAAATTTAGCTCATGTCCCGGTTTTTGTCGAGGGTCGACTGAAACAGTGGAAGGTGTTTATATCTTTTATGGTAGTTAGCAGTTTTTTTTTTCTTTTTGGTTTTTTTTCCCAAGAAAGCAATTTAATTATCAGACAAGCTATTGGGCTTAAAAAATTACATTTTATGTAAGTTCTTACTGCATGTTCTGTAATTCTCTGCTGAGGAGTGCTCTCATCGTGTGAGGTAAAATTGTAGTCCTTCTTCTGTTTCTGTGAAATGTTCCGGTTTCTGGCTTTATAGTCCTTCTTCTATTTTTGTGTAAAGCCAAAACACCGGGACAATTCACAAAAATAGAAGAAGGTCTATAAAGCCAAAAAGCTTTATAGACCTTCTTCTATTTTTGTGAATTGTCCCGGTGTTTTGGCTTTATGATTCAGGTCATCCTAGCTCATGTTGTTCCTTAGATGTGCTGCTGTGACTGGTGAGGTTTTGGGGTAGCTTCAGATGCCTTGAATGGTGGCGGGACCTGTAGTGGATTCAGATGGCGACAGTAACTGGACTTGCAGTTTAGCTGTCCTACGCGATCGCCATTTTGGGGTCAGGCACCGGGATTCGCCGCTCCTGTGAGTGTCTCCTCTCCTCAATGGGAGGATTGCTGTTGTCGGGCTTGTGATCGATTTCTTCTCAACAGAAATTACGGGAGCGGGAGCATGGTGGCAAGCAGGACGGCGGCTCACCTTTGGTGCTGGCTTTCATGCATCGATTGGAGTATGCAGGGGACCGGAGGTTCCGGTTATGCAGACACCACAGCTTCTTTCCCGGAGTGCGGTGATTTCTTAACTCGCCCGTTTCTTCTCCCGGACGGTGGTGGCTGCGGGGGGCGCTTGTACTGCCTTTTCTCCCCGGCGGTGTAATTCGCTGGTCGTTCCTCCGTGTAGGGGGGAGACGAGGTGCGAATCATCGGGCACTTTTCCGGGCGTGCACACACCTCCTTCAGGCTACTCGTATCTTTGGCAGGTTTTTATGTTCCACTTGTTGCCCGTTGGTCTCGAGGATTTCCCCCGTTTCGTGATCCTGGCGACAGGAGCTCCGGGTCAGTACTCCATATTCGCGGCCATTTTCCAAATTCTCAAATTTAAGTATTAGGTAACACCTCAGCCTGCTAGTACTAGTTTAAAGCATCCAACAGAATAACAGTTTCACCATATTCAAGAAACACATTCCATGCTGCAGCTAGGTCATCAGAGTTCCAGAACTCTGAACCAATGGAAGAGGAATAAACTTACAATGGCTGACAAGTATTTTAAAGCGAAACACACATATAAAAAGTACAGAATATCATAGCCGGCATAGGGGTGACTGATAGGTTTATATGTGCAGTGATATAAGATTGATATAGTGAACCTATATCTAAGTAAGGGTTGCATGCACCACCTTACACAGGCTGCAGTAGCAGACATGTTGTGTCATTTTGAATGGTCTCCCAGGGGTGGCATAATACATGCGGCAGCCGCAGGAAGGTCTCTGGGGTACCAATGCCCTAGGTACATATAGCATACCATATACCAGGGACTTATAAGGGTACCCCAGAATCTAATCTGGAGAGTACCTAAAGTACATGCAATCAGTTTAGAGGAGACAGCAGCTAGGCTGGGGTCCTGGATACCAGGATCCCAGCCAGTCTAAGTCGAAAACAGTGAAACATCAACAAAAAGTGGGGGTAACTATAAGAAGCAGATCCTACTCTCCTACAGCTACTCTTTTACCTTGCCCTACAAGTTGGGCTTGGCTTTAAGCTTTCAGCATGCTTCTAGACGTTCTCCTGTCTCAAGGTGGGAATGACTGAGAAGAAAAGGACAGAGACAGGAATCCTAGTTCTGTACGGTGCACGCTCTACCAGTGCTGCACAAAGGAGGCATTTAGGGAAGAAGCAACCACTCTTCTACACTTATCTGATCCATTGAGTCCACCCTCCTTATAGCCATTCGGGGGCACAGGCTTCTTGGGAGCTATCCCGATTTCAATAGGCCTCCTGCCTGAAGAGGCCCCATGTAGGGTTGCAACTTCGTCCCATGTTAGTAGGAGATCATGAGTCCAGTCCTGGCTTTGTCTCTTACACACCAATATCAGGTGAAGAGATCTTAAGTTGTTCCATTTCAAGGTTGAACAGTTCATCCAGTTCTTTTTTTTTGTGCATTTTGAAACGTGTATTACTTCATTTGAAACAGGAATAACATTTATTTTTGTTATTTGAAGAGTTTTATATAGCGCGGCTAGACCCGGAGGTATCAGAGCGCTTTACATAAGGTTAGCATTAGAAATTAACAATGTTACAAAGTTACATCAGTTACAAGAGC
Source organism: Lissotriton helveticus (assembly GCF_964261635.1). Lineage (NCBI taxonomy): Eukaryota > Metazoa > Chordata > Amphibia > Caudata > Salamandridae > Lissotriton > Lissotriton helveticus. The sequence goes on along the minus strand of NC_136061.1, from coordinate 412,735,560 downwards.
AAATGAAGGCATAGAGAAAAACCGTGTTACATAATTACCTACATTACTAGAGCATTAAATAATATAGAGAAAGAAGTCCTATGGTGCATAGTCACGCTTGCCAGAAACCAAAGAATAGGACTATGACTTGTAGTGGCCGCCTTGCTCAAAGTCACCTGTAACACTTTTTTCAATCCCAGTCTTTTTATCTACACATTACTGCTTTCATATTTATTACTCGAGTTAGTTCAGTGTTTGCAAACCAAGAAAACAATACCCAGAATGCACTGGGTTGTCATAGGGAAGCCCAGGGGTGGCATGGAGTGCCCTAGCCAACCTACCCGACTATATACGGTTATCAGGCAACTCTAGGTTTTCAGAGACTTATGGTTCTAGGCCTAGGCTGGTCTTTAATAAATCATTGTTTCCAAATGTGTTTGTGCAAATGGTTCAATTGAAACAAACCAAGAACGCAATTCCCAGAATCCATTAGGTTGTGTAAGAAAGTCCAGGTTTGGGACATTCCATCCCTGATGATGTGGAGCCATCTTGTAAACTAAGCACTGGTGGAGTTATTTCCCATGGAATAACTTGAGCGATACACCTGTGCATTGGTCCAATGGATTCAGTGTCAGTAAACCAAGAGTACAGCTCAGTAAATAACTAATATTGGTTATCAAATGAGAGCCCACAGTGATCTCTGGCGACACAGAGTGGGGTAGCAATCCTAGCCTTAGGTTGTCAGATGCCTTCCATTAACTGGGACTCCATATCTAACATATCCTTTTATAAATCATATCTCTCATGTATGATAGACGAATTGGTTGAACTGAACGGACTAAAGACTACAAATCCCAGAATGCACCAAATTGACCAGGTGAGATGGGTCATCTGATACCCCTGCCTGGTAGATTAGGGATTTCACATGCTCATAACGTGACATAACATATCCCTAGTCTGCAGTCTAGCTTGGGGGGGAGGGGGAGGGGAGGTCTGAGGGTCTGCAGTAGAAATCTTGGGGAAAGCAAATCCCAGTAGATTCCGCCTTTCAGAGAGCTCTCAAATTGAGCTACGTCCCTTATCAATCAAACCCGTCAAGGCCCCTTTTTGCATTCTGGAATTTGTTGACCTGTATTTATAACGAGGAAAAAAATACATGTACCGAAATGCTACAAAGGTCTGCACTGTGTGTGCATCTCAGACCTGACAGAGGATAAATTGCAGGCTCTGCTGTTTTCATGAGTTTGAGTTTGATAGAATGAGTGTTAATATCATGTATTATTATTTGTAGATTTGTTATTGTGTTTTTTGTACGTTTTTAGTAGCAGTAGTAGCAGCAGCGTTATTATGACCATGAAACTACTAGATATGAGGAGTGTTCTGTAAAAATGATTCATGTTACAATATCCTGGCAGTTTGTCCCAGGTTACTGTAACTCTGGTGAGTAGTAATTGATTTAAATACCCGTGCCTTCACTGGACAATAAATAATATGTCACACCCACCTGGTGAAGGCAGCTCCCCTTTTCGTGGCAGCAGAAGGCCGAGCAGCAGGTGCTAAGACACTTCCTGTCACTGCTGATAGGTTTGGACTGTCTTATCTCTCCAGCCATGACTTCATGCTGAAGATGTTCTGTCCACATGGATAATATTTACTCAGCTGAGAGAAGAGCAGCTCTCTTTCAGTCCATACCAGCCTCTGTTTGCCTTCACACACATGACGACACTGGCAGACAAGCATTCCTTCCACTCTTCCTGTATTTTCACATTTTGTTTTGTCTCTGTCTCCCTCACTGGTTAGCTGCTAAAAATCACAAACAAAGCTATGTAATAAAAACCCATTGAAAATTTCCTGGTTCAAACTTCAGGCAACGGGGCCTATAGGTATGATCTAAAACTTAATTAAGATTTTCCTAACCTTGGTGTCAGAAAGGCTAGATTTTATTAAAGACACGGGGGCTCCTATTATGCAATCTCTTCTTGCTTTATTTTTACAGCAGCCAGGCAAGAATTACGTTTCCCAGAAAAACAAGATAAATGAACCACAAAATGACATCAGAATACACCCACCAATAAGGTGTTGAGTACAATACTTATGTGACTGCGAACAACAAGTCCTCTTTTCTTGAAGCGAAAAATTAAACAGATAAATAAGAAGAAAAAACAACTGTTAATAAAATAAAGAACATAACAACCATGTCCAAAAAACAGATTAATAAGATCTGAGAAAATTGTCCAAAACACGGTCGATGAAATCCAGAAGAGAAAACCCGTTCTGTATATCAGGTGAATGCCCATCCAGATTAAGAGGAGGCACTGGTAGAAGGAGCCAACACTGCATAATAAAGGGAAGGGTTAGAGAAAAGAGGTGGTATAATACTCCCCTCCGTGTCTTTAACAAAATCTAGCCTTTCTGATATCAACACTAGGAAAATCTCAATTTTATTACAAGGCATGGAGGCTCCTATTATGCAATTTCAAAGCACTGCAATCACAGAATCCGAAACATGCACAACTGGTTTACAATAAAAAGTTCTAAATGTACTCACATTTGACCAATCTGCAGATCTGAGAATATCGTGCAAGGCAGCACCAGCCCAAAAAGCCTGAAAAGCCATAGCTCCTCTGGCAGAATGGGCACCAAAGGAAGAAATGTCAATAACAGTGTGAGTTATAATCCATTTAACACAAAGAGCCAAAGAGGGGGAAGAAATCGGCGTGTGAGGTTTCCAAAAAGAGATAAGTAATTGAGGGGATGAAGGGAGTCTAAAATATGCAGTTTGTGAAACATAGGTCTTCCAACAATTACCCACAGAGGATACATCTAAAGCTCTCACATCAGAAAAAATGTTTCAAAGAAATAAGACATAAAAGCATAGTAAGTTTAGCTGTTTGAGGGAGAGAGAGACATTATCTGGCCAATAATTTCAGCACCAAATTAACATCCCACATGGAATTATATTTAGGAAGAGGAGGTTTATCATGTCGTACTCCCTTTCGACAAATTAAAGGATGTTCACCAATGGGTCTCCCATTGACACGTAGAAGTTCAGAGGAAATAGCAGATCTATATGTATGGATGGTACGATAAACTTTACCCAGAGAATCTAGTCTAGCCAAGAAATGGAATACTAAGATGACATTGGCTGTAATGGGATTTGACCGCTTGTCCAAACACCACCTACACCAAGCGAGCCAGGCGGACTTGTAGACTCTAGAGGTAACAGTGGCCCATGACTGTTGTATGAATTGGATAGCTTCTTCCGAAATTCCTGGGGTTCTCCAGGATGACCCGAAAACCTCCGGGTGATCAGTATCAGGGATCCGTCCAGGATCATGCTGTCCTGATGTCCCAATGGGTTGATTAGTAGATCCGGGAAAGGAAGAATCAAAACTTGAAAGTCCAAGGACATTTCCAGCAGAGAGGGATACCAAAGTTGGGCCTTCCAAAAGGGAATTACTAAGACAAGGGAGGAAAGTTGCCTGCGTGCTTGCGCCAGAACTCGAGTTATGAGAAGATAAGGAGGAAAAGCATACAGAAGATTCTGAGGCCAACATTGGAGAAAGGCATCCGTGGCGACAGCTTGAGGATCCGGTCTCCCACTGAAAAAGGAAAAAAGCTGGGAATTCAGTTGGGAAGCAAAAAGATCTATTGACATTCTTCCAAAGATGAAAGAAAGTCAATTGAACACTGAAGGCGCAACCTCCAGTCGCTGGAATCCTGTAGATATCTGGAATACCAGTCTGCTACCACATTTAATTTCCCTGGAAGGTAAACCGCCCGCACAGAAAGATTGTGTTTTAGGCAATAATCCCAAAAATGTCTGGCTAGATCTGCAAGAATCTTTGACCTTGTACCTCCTAGATGATTGTTATATTTGACCGCGGTCAGATTGTCTATACGGGGAAGAATGGCACTACTTACTTTATTTTTGGTAATGGATTGGATGGCAAAGGAGCCTGCAAGCATCTCTAAACTGTTGATGTGCAAGAAGGACTCCTTCCAAGACCTTACGCCTCCAGTCGAGAACTTGCCACATCTTGCGCCCCAACCTGTCTGACTTGCATCGGATTTTAAGACTAAATCTGGGTCGGCAGAGAAGATATTTCTTCCGTTTCAGGTGTCTAGATGTTGAAGCCACCATATAAGCTCCTCTTTGGACTCCTGGTCGAGGGAAACAGGATTTGAATTCGCAAGGCCCCTGCGAAGATGACAAATTTTCAGTCACTGAAGGGGTCAATAATGGAGAGGGTCTGGAAATATGGCTTGAATTTACGAGGCCAGAAGGCCTAATAACCGGGCTAATGACCTGAGAGAAAAAAAAAGTAGAGAGAGAGAGAGAGAATGATGAATCTCCTTCTTTATAAGAGAAACTTTTTGAGGTGGAAGTTGCAAAATGGATTGGGAGGTATCTATGAGAAAATCCGAGAAACTCTATTTGCTGTGAAGGCACCAGGACAGATTTCTGAAGGTTCACCAGAAAACCTAGTCGTAAGAGGAGACTCTGACACAGATGAACATGGGATAACGGAAGGATTCTGTCTTGGGCCATGATAAGAATATCATCGAGATAAATAATGAGATGAATTCCTTGAGCTCTTAGAAAAGTCATCACCGGACGTAAGATCTTGGTGAAACACCAAGGGGCAGAAGATAGACCGAAGGGAAGCACCTTGTTATGATAAAAATAATTTTCCCATTGAAACTGGAGACACTTTCTGTGAGAATGATGAATAGGAACAATTAGATAAGCGTCCTGAAGGTCGAGTCTGAACAACCAATCACCCTGAATGAGAATGTCTTCGAGATGTAAAATGGTTTCCATTTTGAAATTTCGATAAAACCACAAAGTTGTTGAAATCCTTTAGATTTAAGACCAAATTAAACTAAACTTCTTGTTCTTTTTTGTACCAGAAAAACATTTCTGAGAAAACCTGAAGGATCGTATGGTCCTTGTTGATTGCCTGTTTGTAAGGAGATTCGAAAGATATTGTTCTGTTCTTGGGAAAAATGAAGAGGAAGAGGAAGGTGATGCTTCACCGTAATATGATAGAACTCTATTAGGTACCCTAGAATCGACCGAATGAGCCAGGGATCCGTGGAAGAGAAATCCAAGCATCTAGAAACAAAGCCAATCTGCCCCATACGGAGGGAGGGCCAGAATTGTAAACACTTACCGGAGTACTGCTCTTCTTTATTCCTGTATCCTTTGGACCGGAAACCTCTGGAATGTCGGAGAAAGAACTGGGGCTTGTATCCAGAACAGGAGTCGATTGACCCGGCTGATTGAAGGAGCCAATGTTGAGGGAGCGGCCAGCAAAGGGACTCCGAGCTTTGCCAGCCCTAGCAAAAACCAGAGGGGTAAAAATCTTTTTGATAGACGTTTGGTCTTTATCAATAGTTGCAATGGTGGAAACATATTTACCCAATTCTTTAATAAAGGGGTGCCAAAAAGAAGACCTTTAGCAGAAGCCAAAGAAACTAATTTAGGGTCAATTTTAAGCAGAATGCTTTTCCTTCTCTCCAACGAGATATGGGCATTAACATTCCCCAAAATACAAATAGCCCGTTTGGTCCAATTGGAAAGGGTATCAGGGTCCACATTAGTGCCTTCCATTTTGGCTTCTTCGGCCAGATCAGAAATTCTGGTGAGAGGACCTACCAAATCCAACAATCTATCCTGGCAATTAGATCAGGCTCTATCCACTACCTTCTTGGGATCCTTGCCAAACTTGACAAAAACATAGGCATGTTAGGGTCAATAACAGGAGTATTAGTCACATTATGGAGGGAAAGGCGGGGATGCTCAGATTTCAATGTATTTATCGTGGACTTATCAAGGAAATTACGTAGGTAAAAAGAAACATATTCAGCCACATGATCGGCAGGGAACCACTCAGTAGAGTTAGGGTGATGAATAAGAGTGGGATTGAGCATAGGTTCACCCAGATAGTCCACTAAATCTTTAGAATCAGGGTGAAACGCACCACCGTCATCAGGAGAAATGTTACGCCTTTTGTCCGGAAGCCCGTGTACAAAAAGATAATTGGATCCATCCAAAATATCTGAGTCATACATCATACCAACATCCTCATCATAATCATCAGTATCCCTTAAATGGGAAATAACAATAAGGTAAGTGGGAGGATCCAATTTAATAGAAATACCCTTAGAGGAATCAGAAGCAGCTAGGTTTTTTGTATTTTTTTAACAGAAGACCCTTCACGAGAAGCAAACATTTTGGACAAAGAAGCCTCCAACTTTCTTGAAATGTCCAACAGTGAACCAGAAACGACCTTTTGAACAGAGTCTTTAATAAAAGATTTGAAATTATCCATAAAATGCTGAGAATCCTCCTATTCAGCCATGCTGAATTCGTAGTAACAACACCCCACAAGGAAAAGAAACAAGAACAGAAAAAACAAACCAGCACACAAAAGGTTAATATTTGACAATATCGAAGGGAATGAATAGAGGGAGTGTCCATGAGGATCAACTCACTAAAAAATATAGGCGGGAACTAAAGGAAACACACCACAAGGCGGAATCCAGAGAACATCACTGCTACGTGAGGAGAAACACCCGATGACCTGAACCGGTAAGCCAATTAGATAAAACAATCACAGATTTGAATAAGGGAAAAAGAATAAATATACTTATCATGACCTCGAGCAGCAAGAAAAGTGGACTTGTTGATGGCAGTCAACATAATTATTGGTGTACTCAACATCTTATTGGTGGGTGTATTATGATGTCATTTTGTAGTTCATTTATCTTGGTTTTTTTCCCTAGGAACGTAGTTCTTGCTTGGCTGCTGTAAAAATAAAGCAAGAAGAGACTGCATAATAGGAGCCTCTGTGTCTTGTAATACAATTCACACTAAAGTTTTCATCTAATGCTTAACTACGTCACCACACGGTCTTCCTTCATGCACTGCTCAGGACCCCTCACAAGATATCCCATATGACATTACTGGTGACGCCACATTTCACGTTATCACAATCACTATAACTGAACATTGCTGATCTGCCCAAAATATACGATGACATGCTAATAAAAGGATTCGGCTCCAGTGACAGCCTAGCTGTCCACACACAGAGTACATTGAGAAGTTGGGAAGGAATATCAATGTCAGTAATAGATGTCATTGTGGTTATTAGAAGTAGAGGAAAGACTGCAGTTCTAAAGACAGCCAACAGATGCCCTAAAAGTAATGCCATGCAGTGCCAAGGCTATTGTTCCATTAATACGATAAACGGCAGCAACCAATGACATTTATCATGTATTATATTTTATTTAATTGAGGCTTTTGAAATAGCTAATATCTAGCCCTGTGATGAAATGGAGTACCTTGATTTAAGAGCTGCTGTGTGTGGATGATAAAAAGTGGAGTGGGCATGTGGAATATGTTTACAAATAACACATAGAGCAGGAACATGACAAGGGAAGAGGTGAGTGAACATAGGTAGGATTAGGGGCCATCAGCAGAAATGGAAGATTTTAGGGAGTTTCTGAAGGACAGAAGAAATTAGGTCAGTCTTAGATGAAGGGGGTGTTCATTCCAGGTAAGGTGGTTATAGTAGGAGATAGCTTACATTTTTATGTTTCTTTAGTTTTCTTGGGAGTGCCCAGTTTTATCAGGTTTCTGGTGCTTGTGATTTGGAGCCAGCCACAGAGAGGTAATTGCTTAGTGTCACTGTTTCTGCTATGGATCACCTTATAAATGATGCATAATGACCAAACCCACTGCACATCACATGCTGAAGCCCCTGAGGATCCTGAGTGTTGGGGTATGTGGTTGTACTTGTGCTGGTAATGAGGAGGGTGGCTGGGTAGCTTAATCCTGTAAGTGTGGTGAGCAGGGTGTTTCCAACGTCAATTTGCAAGATGCAATAAGAAGCCGGTGCTGCGCACTGGGAGTTGGTTTGGGAAAATGTGGACTGGACCTTAAGTCACACCCTGTGCGCAGTAGCCTCAGTGCCCAGCTTTTATCTTTGGGGACCATGAGGACTGGGCATAGGGCCTCACCGCAAGACACACCGCGAGTATAGTGCCAACTGCATACTACCATAATACTGCAGGGCAATGGGGACTAGACAAAGGGTTGACCCAAATCCTGTGCTCAGTGGTTGCTGCCCAGGGACAAATGTCAAGTGCAATGTTTTTCAGGCAAGAGGACAGGGCTTATGGCATGGATGCAAGGCACAACCTGTATGTTCTGGCTTGATTCAGTGCCAGGCCTCTGGTCATGCCTCAGTGTCCTGTTGATGTAGGGAACATTGTTAACCATATCAACTAAGGCATTAGGATTCTATCAAGAAAACCATTGAAATCCACTGAAAACAACTGTAGTTAAAGTGCACGTAAGGATAACTAACGAAGCCTCAGCAGTGTTTGTGAAACAAAAAAATTTAAAAGCTTGGCAATTCACGAGTAAAGGTTCTGATGGAACATTAACCCCACTCCACCACAAACAAGTGAAAAGGTGAGTACACATGTGAACAAGAGAATGTGTAAATGTGTGGCTGAGTTTTTTAGGGTTTCAAGGATTGAGTGACTGAGTTCATGGAGCTGAAGAGTATGTAAATTAAATATTGCACAATGTTTGTGTTTGTACGTACCTCTACTTTGGGAGTATGTTTTTGATATACAAAACATTTTGGCGAGAGGCCATCTGAAACTTGGTGGCGCTCACCAACTTTTAAATGCCTTTATGAGCCACTGTGATGGTGGCTCCTGTGAAGGCACATCTAATATCTAGATATGGCGGGGATTAGTCTGTCAGGGTTGGCAAATTTAATGTCCTCTGCCACACTGACAGATGGTGAGCAACCCACCAATCTTTAGATTAGGCCCTTAGGGGCCAGCTGTATCTACCAAAATTGTGATCGCAAACAGTGAAATTCGTTTCACCTTTTGCGATTGCAAAATCATAGTGTGCAATGTAGATATGAAAAAACCCACTTGCAAAATAAGGAATCGCAGAATTTGCAATTCCCTATTTTGTGCATGCATTTAGAGAATTGCAATTTGCGATTCCCTAAATGCTATTCTAGTAGGCATCGCAAATGTGATATTGCTTTAAGGAATCACAAATTACCGCCAACTTCAAGTTGGTGGTAATTTGCGATTTCCGAGAAAAATGCACTTTTTTGCATTTTTCAAAGTGCCATGTGGCGCATGTATGTGCGCCACATGTGCACACATGCACATTTCAGGGTTGCAACAGGGTGTCCTTTTGGAACACTTGCATCCTTGAAATTGCATGTGCAATTTGTGAGTACCTATTGGGTACTCGCAAATTGTGCATGCAATTCCCATTCATTCCAATGGACCTCTTGGCCCATAGAAAGAAAGGAATGGGAAGCCATTCCTTATATGCGACTCGCAATTTGCAAATAAGGAATGCGTAGGAATCGCAAAATATTAGTAGATTCCTATATACATTGCATTTTGCGAGTCTATAATAGCGAGTCGGTAAAATTCACTATTATAGACTTGCAAAATGTAATGTTGAAACATCGAGCCCTTAGACTCTTATTGCCAAATGTTTACAACCTTGACTACTTGATGGCTGGTTGAGAGTTAAGGTAATGTTTAGGTTAATACCGTAAGTTACTACCTTAACCTTTTGATGTTTCATCTCTTATTTATTTATTCATAAAACGCAGCATTCATCCGGAGGATATCACGGCGCTAAAGAAGCAGGATCAGATGGTAGGGGGGATGTAGGGTGCTGCCAGTATCTCCAGCATTAGATCTTGGGAAACAGGTGGTTTTCAGTCCCCTTCTGAATGCCATGTAGTCTTCAGTAAGACGTAGGTCTAGTGGTAATTCGTTCCAATGTTTGGCAGCCAGGTGGGAAAAGGTGCGGCCTCCTGCCCTTTCTTTCTTTATCCGTTTTGTTTTAGCTTTTGCCTACCAGCATGACCTTAGGCATCTGGATGGGGCATAGAATTGGATTTTCTTCAGAATAATTTTGGGACCGCGTTGATGTATAGGGTGACCAACTGGCATTGGTGCAAATTCAGGACGGCGAGTGTAAAAATTCAGGACAAAGGGTCAAAATTCAGGACAGAAATTCAGGACAGGAGGTCAAAATTCAGGACAAAACTTCAGGACAATAGGTACGTTTTACAGACACATCAGAGGTCGCGCAACATTATATAAGTAAGCCCAGCCATTTCCAAACATATTCAACCATTTGCAAACCTATCCATCATGTATCCTTCCATCTATCATTTCACTCATCCATCCCTTCATCCATCCCCTCATCCATCCTTTCACTCATCCTCCATTATCCATCCATCCATCCACCCTTTCACCCTATCCATCTGTACACTTATCCATCCACTCTTCATCCCATCCATCCATTCAACTCATCCATTCAGCCATTTACCCTTTCACCAATCCAGCCATCCTTTCACTTACTAATCCTTCTACCCATCCACTCTTTTAGTCATCCATCCATCCTCCCTTTCTCTCTCCATTGACCCTTTCACTTAGCCATCCTTCCTTCCATCCATCCATCCACCCACCCATCCATCTACTCATCCACTCATGAATCCATCCATTGACCCTATCATTCATCCATCTATCATTTCACTCCTTCACACATCTATTCATCCTTTTGTCCATCTACCCTCCCTTTCACTCACTCATCCATCCTTACATCCACCCGTTCACTCATATGCCCATTCATTCACCCTTGCACTTATCAATCCATCAATCCATCCGTCATTTCACTCATCCACCTACCCACGCATCATCCACCCAACCATCTACCCACCCACCCACCATCCACCCACCCATCCATCCTTTCACCCACCCACCATCCAATCCACTGATCCATCCTTTCACCCACCCACCATCCACCCACCCATCCATCCATCGATCCTTTCACCCACCCACTCATCATCCATCCATCCTTTCACCCACCCACTCATCATCCATCCATCCATCCTTTCACCCACCCACTCTCCATCCATCCATCCTTTCACCCACCCATCCATCCATCCTTCCCCTCCATCCATCCCCTCATCCATCCATCCCCTCATCCATCCATCCTTCCCCTCATCCATCCATCCCCTCATCCATCCATCCCCTCATCCATCCATCCTTCCCTTCATTCATCCATCCTTCCCCTCATCCATCCATCCTTCCCTTCATCCATCCATCCTTCCTCTCATCCATCCATCCTTCCCCTCATCCATCCATCCTTTCATCCATCATCCATCCTTCCCCTCACCCATCCATCCATCCCATCCATTTATCCTTCCCCTCATCCATCCATCCTTCCCCTCCATCCATCCATCCATCCTTCTCCTCATCCATCCATCCTTCTCCTCATCCATCTTTCCCCTCATCCATCATCCAGCTACCCTTCCACCCATACATCCAGCTATTTACATTTTCTCTCCATCCTTCCCCTCACTCATCAATCCATCCATCCTCTCTCATTATCCATTTTTTCAATCTTTCATTCATCCATTCACGCTTTCACTAATTCATCCAGCCATTCACCCATCCCTTCACTTACTTACGCGCCCACCTTTCTATATTAATTTTGAGCTGTGCCCTTTTGAGAAGAGGCCCATCAAGAACTTCACCCTCGCTGCAGGGGCCGTTCCAGGACTGGGACAGAAGCCACCCAGGGCGGGGACAGGATCCACCACAGGGGGGACAAGAGCCATCACAGGCGGGGGTGGACTGGAGCCACAACATGGGGGGACAGGAGCCATCACAGGCGGGGAGGTGGACTGGAGCCGCCACATGGGGGGACAGGAGCCATCACTGAGGGGAGGGCAGGAGCCATCACAGGAGAGGGAACAGGATCCACCAGGGTGGGCACAGGGGTGGGCATGCAGTATTCTAGTAACATCTTGGGCTCCTCGCCCCCTCCTGCACAATACAACGAGAAGACAGGCTCTCTGTCCAAAATGCCATCCCCCACTGTGATGTACAGTACTTACAGGAGATACTCTAAGAGAACTGATTTAACTGATTGTCCTCCATACTTTGTTAATCAGTGTGGGTGCGATTGTGCCATTTCTTTATTGTATTACATTATAGACTGCATGTTTGAAGAACCGAGGTTTGCTTACAATTTAGTGACAGTAATTACACTCTGTGAAAAGAACCACGTGCTGCCTTGGTGTAATCAGGGGTGTAATCTGGCCGAGTCCAGGATGTTTGGGGCCCTGGGTAGAAATGGAATGTGTGAGCCCCCCTCTAAATAGCAGAGACATGACACATTCAGGGCTGTTTGCATGTGAATAGATGCCGCTGCTCCTGAACCTGCAGCCCCTCCCTCTCAGTCACCTTCGAAGCACCTCTTAACAGGTCATCAAGGGCTGGAGGTGTGAGGGTTGCCACCCCGCTGTGCCTCTCCAATGCTGCTGAGTATCTGAGGAGCTTTGGTGCAGCATCGGAGTCAAGAAGGGAGGTGGGGGCAAGCTGTGCCGGCTTTAGGGTCGGGCAACCGGTGCCCTGTTAAAATGACGGACAAATGGCGTCCGTTAAAGAATCCTTCACGGACAACGGACAGACGGCCGAAATTACGGACTGTCCGTGAAATTTACGGACGGTTGGTCACCCTATTGATGTAGGGCCAAATTTAACTAATTCTCACAAAGTTTTTCATGATAATTTCATTGGGTTTTCGTGGTTTCAAACTCAAATCTGTACGGTCAACTCTATTATAGGTCCCGGTGAAATATGTGATTTCATACTGCTGCATTTTGCGCAATAATAAAACCCTTAGGGCCAGATGTAGGTAGCCAAATACCGGTCGGTAACGGCCGAATTCGGCCGTTACCGACCGGTATTTGGCTTTTGAGATGTAGGTGGTTCTGAATTTACAGAATCAGTATATTTACCGATTCGGTAAGTTTACCACTTCGGTATTTTACCGAATCGGTAAATATACCGATTCTGTAAATCCATATGTAGGTGGGACTCTTCAGAGTCCCAAAGGCCCTACAAATTCGGTATTTTAACACCCAATCCAATTGGGTGTTAAAATACCGAATTCAGGTGTGCATGCAAATGTGTGCATGCACACCTAGCCATGTGACAGACAGACATGCCCTTAGGGCATGTCTGTGTGCCACATGGCGCACATGCCTATTTTTGGGGTGCCAGAGGGTGTCAAAGTGACACCCCCTGCACCCTTGCTAAAATCGGTATTTACCGATTCTGTAATTACAGAATCGGTATTGCCCATTGATTCCTATGGGCTTCACAGCCCATAGGAATCAATAGGAAATACCGATTCAGTATTTCCAGATTCGGTAAATACCGAATCTTAACGATTCGGTATTTCCACATCTGGAAATACCTACATCTCCCCCCTTCATATTTACCACTTCTTAAATACCGAATCGGTATGATTCGGTATTTAAGAAGTGGTAAAATAAAATTACCTACATCGGGCCCTTAGTGCGGCATTTTCCTCAGTGACAATCAATAGCCCCGCAAAGAAGTGAAGCATTAATAAAATGTAATGGCCATTAACAGCACTCTGCTTTGAATATGTATGGTCCCAGTCACTAAGAACACTGAACAGCCTCTAGCATTAATAAGAGTGAATGATCCGCTCGAGTAATCAACATGAATATACTTAGACAATGCCCACTAAAAGAAAACAAAGGTAGGCACGATCAGTGTCAGAGCTCCTATGAAGTAATGAGAAACAATGGCCTGATGTAGAAAGGAACAGAAAGGCAGCAAAAAAAATAAAATAAGAAATAAGGTGACTTGATGACAGCAGCATTAACGAGCTTCAGTGCCTCCTCTGCTTTAAAGACACGTAAAAAGTTAGTAAATTCCTTCCCCACAAATACTTAAGAGCCAAGGATGAAATAATGCAGCCCATGCCCTCCTGCCTTGTCTAAGGCTAGGAGGGCAAATTATACTTGCACCTGGGCACCAACTCCTCTCTTTGTGTAAAAAATACATTGGTAATGCTGTTTCCCATTTCTGTTGGCCAAGACCAAAAGAAACATCAGAAGAGGGTGAACTATTACCCACTGTCCAGTTTTGGCGGCTGGAGACAGATGTACCCTCAGGACTGGACAACATGGAATCCTCCCAGGGGTAAGGAATCGGATAGGAAAAGACAAAGGGAATGATAAGTAAAATAATTGTCCTTATCATACAGTGTGATTGCATGTTGTATGGGGGTTAGATTTAACCCCATTACTCTAGCAGAATTTTTTTTCAAGTCTCCCACTAGGTTTGTGAACTGAGATTTTTTTTAACTGAGCACAGTAGAGTTGCAGAGAAGTAGGGGTCCACAGATGGGCTGCATGGGGCGGGGTTCATTGATTGAAGATAAGGGGCAAACAGAGAAACTGAAGGAAGGTGGGGTATATAGAAGAGCTGCAGGAATGATGCAAAAGAGTGCTCAGAAAAAGAAAGTTAATCATATGTTTGTCCTGATGAAGGTGGTCATATAGGTTTAACCCACCGAAACACGTAAATGCTGGAATTTTAGTAACATTTGTTAAAAGACAGAAACATATGAGGACACGGAATTAATCCTTCTGTGGTGTGCTGTCTATTGTTGCAAATGAACAATCTAATGACAAATTGAAGTGTCTTACTATATTCCTTTCCATGGATTTGTTTGGATTTTAACGATTTATGAAAGTGTAATACATTATGTTTTTAATTGTGACATATTAAATGTACTCTGTGATATTTTATTTAATATTTTTATTGAGCAATTGTTTAAAACTTTTTTTATTAAATGACTAAATAAGTGGCTTGACATCCTGATCATCACCTTGATGAGGGATTGCGTATGATAGCAGTGGATATCTGTATATATGATTGTGTGTATCTCCAAAGGGCTAATTCATTTTTTGACTATTCTGTATATACTATACCAGAATGAAGTATATTGTGCACAGAGTCTAAGGGAACCCCAAAGGTAGGCAGGGGTAAAAGTAGATAGCACCCTACTCTCTATTTGTGGTTGTGTGGGCGAGCAGTAAGGCTTTATCAGAGGGTAGTGTTAAGCATTTGTGGTACACACTCAATCAGCAAATGATGTCACACACTCAAAGACTGAACTCAGACCAATTTTGTTTGTATAAAAATATTGTTGAATCATTTTATTTCTAGAACCAAACCAAGCCTGGCACAGGTAAGTGAAATAAATGTTTTGCAAAATATTATGCAGTGTTTACAAGTGAATGCAAGTTCAAAATACAGTTGTTTGAAATACAGGTAGTCAGGGTATTGAAATACTGTGCAGATTACTTTTTAGGTTACCTTTTAGATTACTTTGTAGATTACTTTTTTTACTCAGTGTGATATGCCTAGTAAAATCAGTTTTTCACAATTGGTATTTTTTAGGTTTCCATACAAATCAACTCCACACAACATTTTTCCGAGAAACACAGTCAAGGGATTCCTATGGAGGGAAGGGAAGTTATTGGTTACCAGGTAAGTACAAAGTCTTTGGGGTTGAGGTTCTGGGGTAAGAACAAAGGTTTCCCCGGGGTAAAGGATGCACTCTCGTTACACCCTCAGTGGCAATAGAGCGGCCGGGCGTAGAGTTCTGAGGCCCAATGTTATCCAATAGGGGACAGGGGGCTTCCGGTTGGTGACTGTGTAGAGATGTCATAGAATGTACTGAGGTTCTACTGTAAGGAGTTCTCTTGTGAGAATTCTGGGAATGTCGGTTGGAGAGCACATAGGATTATGGAAGTTGCTCAATGATGGAGATGCCATAAATAATAAACTACGACTTTAAGAAACTTCAGAAGGCTCTTCTTTTCATGGCGAAAAGTTTCCTGTGCTAGGGGCAGGTACTGGCATCTTCACCCTTGGAATAGTTATGAACATTTTATTCGAGGACTTTGAATCTACTTTCCTGTGAGTAAGCCCTTTTTCTTTATCTTCCTTGCGATCTGCGATCTCCCATCTGGATATTTGTGCTTAGTTAAGTGAGAAAGAAGAAAGAATTCAAGCGTTTTATTAAGTTAACGCTGTTAATTTAGAGCGTGTCAATTTCTATTGCGCTGCTCGTATTTGGCTGCGTTGTTTAGCAACTGGATTCCTGGAGCTTTTGCACTAGCCATCATTGCCTCTGCTCGTGCCATTTCTATTCAACTACGTTTCCTATAAACTAGATTTCTCGAGCGTCTTCACGTGTCGATCATTGCATCTGCTTGTGGTATTTGTGCTCAACCACGTTGCCCAGAAACCAAATTCCTCATGTCTTTGCAAACGGCAGTCACCACCTTTGCTCGTGCTGCCTGACTCAGCTGTGTTGCCCAGCAACCTAGTCCCTCACCATTCAAGAGTGGTTAGCTCCTATTGTGATGGCCCCAAAGGATGGTGGGAAAATTCGCCTTTGCATTAATTTGCGTGTCTTAAATAGGAACATTTGGGTGGATAGACAACCTCTCCACAATATATCTGAAATGCTATCTACTATGGGAGGGGGAGTGTATTTAGTGTCCCTGATATGTCAGCTGCATATCATCAAATCAATTTGCACAAAGAATCTAGACATCTGACTTCATTTGCTACTCCTTTAGGTGCTTTTAGATATAAAAGGATGCCTTTCGGACTAGCATCGGCTATTGCTGTGTTTCAAAAAGTGATGGAAAAGATTTTTGGAGATTTGAAACAAGTAAAATGTTTCCAAGATTACATACTTATTGTGGGAAGTAATATTTGTAACCATGACAAAATGTTTGAAGAAGTAATGAAAAGGTTGGAAAAGCATGGGTTGGCGTTAAAGAAGGAAAAATGTCAAGTGAGGAAACATCGAGTGGAATATCTAGGTTATGAAGTCAGTGCAAGTGGAATAAGGCCCCAAAAAAGTATTATAAAAGCTGTAACTATCGCTCCTGAACCTTCAGACAAAGACGAACTGAGAACATTTCTAGGATTAGCAGAATATTGTGCTAAATATGTTGCAGATTTTACAGAACTTGTGGAACCTCTAAGAATGTTAATGAAAATAATGTGCCATTTATGTGTAATGATGATTGCAAAAGAGTGTTTGAGTCTATCAAGGAAGCTATATCAAATGCCCCTACCTTAAGGCGTTTTGAAATTGCAGGGAAAATATATTTGTCCATGGATGCTAGTGGAGTAGCGATTGGAGCAGTATTGTCACAAGTAGTGAATGGTGAGGAACTTGTCAATGTATTTACATCCAGAAGACTGCAAGGTGCTGAACATTCGTACTCGGTCATCTAGAGGAATGCTTTAACTTGTTGCTGGGGCGTTAATCATTTTAAATTTTATGTCTGGGGTTTGCCGTTTAAGATCCAAACTGACCATAAATCTTTGACCTATATTTTCAAAGGAGGAAGAGGGTTGGATGGTGGTGTGACACCAGGCATATGAAGGTAGTTGCTATCTGTCATGGAATTTAATTTTGAAGTAGAGTATGTAAAGGGTACAAAAATGTGATTACAGATTGTTTATCAAGGATGCCATTAGAATACTGTGATGAAATTTACAACTATTTTGTGGATGTGATTAACAGTGGTGAAATGGCTTTGTGTTCTGAGGAGTGGGAGAGAGCAAGAGAGTGTGATCCTGTATTATTGAAAGTGAAGACAAAAATTGTTCAAGGTTGGAACATTGAGTATGGCAGGGATGATGAACTAAGTGAGTTCTTTAAAGTGAGAAATGAGTTGAGCATTTGTGAGGGAAAGGTTTGGAGGAGAAATCAGTTAGTACCTCCTAAGAAAATGCACAAGCGTATTCTGGATATTGTTCATGAGGGACATCCTGGATGTAATATGTCCAAACGTAGAGTCAGAGAATCATTCTGGTGGGCTGGAATGGATGGTGATGTAGAGGTTGTAGTAAAGGATTGTCAGTGACAAATCTAAAATCATGAGGCAACCTCCTCTAGTATGTACCGAGTTTCCAGCAAGACCTTGGGAAAGATTGGCCATAGATTTTATCGGGCATGTAGGCAAATTAGGGTACAAGGATAGATATAATCTTGTATTGGTAGATTATCACTCTAAATGGTTTGTGGTGGAGGCGATGAGTGAAGTCAATACCGGAAGTGTGATGAAATTCTTGGAAAAGGTTTTTCTAGAGGAAGGAATACCTGCGTCTTTGGTGTCTGATAATGGAGTACAATTTGTCTCCAGAGAAATGGAGGTGTATTTGAAAAGGATGGGGGTCAAACATGAGAGAGTGGCTCCTTTCAGACTGCATGCTAATGGTCTAGTAGAAAGAGTAAACCATTTCATAATGGACAACATTCAGCTTTCTCTTGCTAATGGGTGCTAATGGGTGTATTTGAAAGGGATGGGGGTCAAACATGAGAGAGTGGCTCTTTTCAGACCGCATGCTAATGGTCTAGTAGAAAGAGTAAACAATTTCATAATGGACAATATTCAGCTTTCTCTTGCTAATGGGTTATCCTGGAAAGAAGAGCTAAGAAAAATTATGTGGACACCTAGGGTTAGTCCACATTCAGCTACTGATGTACCTCCGTTTGTGTCCTTGAAAGGGAGAGAACCTGGGAAGAAAGAATGTCTTGTGTGGTTGAGCAAGATAGACAGGATTTAGGTGGATCGTTGTAGAGTAAAAGAGAGATTTGAAAAGGGACAAGAGAAAATTGAAAGAGCATACAATTTGAACAAAGGAGTAAAGAAGATATAGGTTCAGACAGGTGGTTGGGTAGTAGTTCGCAAAAATGAGTGGGTTCGCAAGGGTGAGGCAACCTCCTCTAGTATGTACCGAGTTTCCGGCAAGACCGTGGGAAAGATTGGCCATAGATTTTATCGGGCATGTAAGCAAATTAGGGTACAAGGATAGATATAATCTTGTATTGGTAGATTATCACTCTAAATGGTTTGTGGTGGAGGCGATGAGTGAAGTCAATACCGGAAGTGTGATGAAATTCTTGGGAAAGGTTTTTCTAGAGGAAGGAATATCTGCGTCTTTGGTGTCTGATAATGGAGTACAATTTGTCTCCAGAAAAATGGAGGTGTATTTGAAAAGGATGGGGGTCAAACATGAGAGAGTGGCTCCTTTCAGACTGCATGCTAATGGTCTAGTAGAAAGAGTAAACCATTTCATAATGGACAACATTCAGCTTTCTCTTGCTAATGGGTGCTAATGGGTGTATTTGAAAGGGATGGGGGTCAAACATGAGAGAGTGGCTCTTTTCAGACCGCATGCTAATGGTCTAGTAGAAAGAGTAAAAAATTTCATAATGGACAACATTCAGCTTTCTCTTGCTAATGGGTTATCCTGGAAAGAAGAGTTAAGAAAAATGATGTGGACACCTAGGGTTAGTCCACATTCAGCTACTGATGTACCTCCGTTTGTGTCCTTGAAAGGGAGAGAACCTGGGAAGAAAGAATGTCTTGTGTGGTTGAGCAAGATAGACAGGATTTGGGTGGATCGTTGTAGAGTAAAAGAGAGATTTGAAAAGGGACAAGAGAAAATTGAAAGAGCATACAATTTGAACAAAGGAGTAAAGAAGATATGGGTTCAGACAGGTGATTGGGTAGTAGTTCGCAAAAATGAGTGGGTTCGCAAGGGTGAGAGTAAATATTTGGGACCTTTCCAGGTTAACACCTTAGCTGCGATGGAACATCCAGCTCCAGAGCTGGACGTTCCATTGCGCAGGTGCAGTTGGAGTGTTCAACGGCCGACGGCAGCACTACGGAGGTAGTGGTGCCGTCGGCCGTTGGTCGTACGCAGCACTTATGAGGTTAAGGATATTAAAGGAAGTGTTGTGAAATTGGACGATGATTCTATGTGGAGTTGAGGAAATATATGCAAGGTATGTGAACGATAAGACTACATGGCCAGTTGATAAAAATGTCATGCTATGTATTTGGACCATGAAATATTCTTGTATGTGAAATGTTTATTTATATTTTAGTTTTCTTTTGGACTTCCTATATACTTATTGTGAATGCTATGTAATGATCTTTAATGTTGAAAATTGTATTATATATTTGTTTAATAATATTTGATTAGCTATAAGGGTGGGCGTAGTATACGTAGTGGGGCTACGCGAAGTATATTTAGCTTTAATTAGGTATTTAGGAGAGGGCGGGAGGGAGGCGGGTGGCGGGCAACTTCGCTCCGTCCATGGAGCGTGCGTAGTGTTGCCTACTATGCCTACTTTGCAACACTACGTACACTCCGTGGGCGGAGCGTAGCACTACGCCCAGGGTTAGATATTGACTATATTTTGTTTCTCTGTTATGGTAGAGGGGAGATGTGAAGAGATGTCATAGAATGTACTGAGGTTCTACTGTAAGGAGTTCTCTTGTGAGAATTCTGGGAAGGTCAGTAGGAGAGCACTTAGGCTGATGGATGTTGCTCTATGCTGGAGATGACATAAATAATAAACTACAACTTTAAGAAACCTCAGAAGGTTCTTCTTTTCAGACTGCTTAGGAGCAGGCCACAAGGTTGTGGGAGCAAATCTCCTGGGGTTTAGCTCAGGGCAAAGGGGGATCTGAGTTAGCACCCAAAGTACACCCGCAGCAGCACAGGGGCAGCTGGGTGCAGGATGATGCTCTGGCGTCGGGTGCCATGTAGATTTCAATGGGGATTCACCGGTTCCAACAAAGACTGCAGGCTTGGGACGAAGATCTTCTGGAGGTGACCACCGGTTAGAGAGGTAAGTTGGGATGCCTGGGGATGCTGGGACACTGTTGGTTGGGCCACCCAAGGCCGTGGGGTTTTGGGTGCATGAGTGTCTTAAGGCGTCTGGTTTCTCTTATCAGCTCCGGTCGCGGTCAGGGGGAGTCTCCATAAAGAGGCTGGGAGATTCGAGGCAGGTCAGAGTTGACTAGATCTCGGGTCAGGATTGTCGGGGAGACCTCCTCGAGGTGTTGGGCCAGTTGAACTCGGGCCGTAGGTGACGGGTGCAGAGTGGTGCAGACTTGCGGATTAGGCTGGAGCCAGAGTCTGTGGGTGAACGACTCCGGTGTTCACGGGAGACAAAGTCTTTTCTGTGGAACGCAGGGCAGGTCCTCAGGGTTCTTGAGGTTGCTGGCTGGAGGACGCATCAGAGTTTTTGCTTCTGCAGGTTTGAGGTGGGGACAGGCCGGTAGGGCTGGGCCAAGTCAGTGGGCGTCCTCCTCTTCTTAGCTTCGGCACTGCTGTTCGGTCATTCTTCTTCTTTCCTTCTTGGTCGTTTCTTTCCTGAGGAGGCAAGGTTCGGGTGGCCCCCAAATACTGGATTTAGGGGCTTTACAGGTAAGTAAAGGTTGGGACCAATGGGTCCCTTTCTTGTGGTGGGTACACCCCCTATTATGGCACCCTCCAGTGGGAGGGGGGCATATGCCTCACTCTGGTTGGCTGGATCCCCCCATCTGCAAGATGGCGAGGACTGAGAGTTGTGCTTCACCTCGCCTCCTCCACCTGAGGGATGGGGTTGGCAATGGTGGGCACACGTCCGTTCCTCACTTGGTTTTCCCGCTGATTCTCCCACCTAAAGTGGGGTTCAGAACAGGTGTGGGCCAATTGCTGGAAGCTGTAAGCCTTTGAAATTTCCTCTTCGTGGACCCTGCCCATCCTGGTGAAGGAGGCTTGGCACCTCGTCCCAGGATGTACATTGTTTCAGACCCCAAGAGCAGCAGTCTCTCGACCCAGGGGTTCAGAAACATGTCTGGTGGTGGCAGCTGGTGAGCAGCTACTCAGCCTGGGCACTAGTGTTTAGTTGTTTTTCAGGGGGTATCTCTAAGATGCCCTCTGTGTGCATTTTTCATTAAATCCCACACTGACATCAGTGTGGGTTTAATGTGCTGAGACCTTCGATACCAAACTTCCCAGTTTTCAGTAAAGCCATTATGGTACTATGAAGTTTGCAATAACAGACTCCCAGCACTATATACTCTTAATGGCATTACTGCACTTACAGTGTCTAAGAATTGACTTAGACACTGTAGGGGTACAGGGCTCATGTACCTGTACCCTCAGCACTGGTATAGTGCACCCAGCTAGAGGGGTGGCTGACAGGGCAGTGGGTTGTAGGCATGGCACACAGGGGTGTGTGCCATGTCGATTCTTCACTTTGTTCTGCACCAAAACATGTGTGTGTGTGTGTGTGTGTGTGTGTAAAGGTACAGGGCCTCTAAGGGTGGCACAATAAGTGCTGCAGGCCATAGAGGCCTTCCCTGGCCACAGTGCCCTTGGTACATGTGGTACCATTTACAAGGGACTGGCCTGTGGCCAAAGAGTGCCAATTGGGTTTTGTTTTCAATGCAGTTTAGGGAACGAACATATGCCCTGGGTACCTATTTGCCAAGAACCCAGGGCACACTCAGTTAACGTACATTAGTAGTTCAGCAAAAAGTGGGGGCAACCATGCAAAAAGAGGGCACTTTCTTACACAACCCCCCCCCCCCAAACGAAAGAGGATGAGACTAACCTTTCCCTAGAGAGTCTTCATTGTCTAAGTGGAAGAACCTGGAAAGTCCATCTGCATTGGCATATGCAGTCCCAGGTCTGTGTTCCACTCCAAAGTCCATTCCCGGTAGGGAGATGGACCACCTCAACAGTTTAAGATTTTCACCTTTCATCTGCATTGGCCATTTGAGAGGTCTGTGGTCAGTTTGAACTAGGAAGTGAGTACCAAACAAATATGGTCTCAGCTTCTTCAGGGACCAAACCACAGCAAAAGTCTCCCTCTCAATGGCACTGCAACTCTGTTCCCTGGGAGAAGCATTCTGCTTATAAAAGCAACAGGTTGGTCTTGGCCTTCATCATTGGTCTGGGATAGGGCCGCTCCTATCCCTAGCTCAGAGGCATCAGTCTGCACTATAAACAGCTTGGCATAGTCTGGAGCTTTGAGAATTGGTGCTGCGCACATTGCCTCTTTCAGGGTGTCAAAAGAGGGGAGAGGGGTTGGCCTGGCGGCTAAGGCGCCCGACCTCGGACCTGGGGATCTGGGTTCGAGTCTCGGTAATGACGCCAAAAAAAAACCTGTGATTCTGTGCAAATCACTTAATCTCCCCGTGCCTAAAAAAAAATGAAAGTGTGCCCTCATGTAACGTAACTGGTGGTATGTAATGCGCTCTGATAACTGATTCTGTTCGGTTCTAGTTCGCGCTATATAAAACTCCGAAAAAAAAAAAAAAAAACCCTTTTGACAGCTTACTGTCCAGTTGACCTTTTTGGACATGGAGGTACGTTCTGTTAAGGGAGTCACAATGGACCCCTATCCCTTCACAAACCTCCTGTAGTACCCAGTCAAGCCACGGAATGCCCTGACTTGGGTCCAGTTTGTTGGAGCTGCCCAGTCCAGGATGGCCTGGATCTTGGGCTGTGAGGGTTGCACTTGGCCTCCACCAAAAAGGTGGCCCAAGTATACCACAGTTCCCTGCCCTATGTGGCATTTGGATCACTTGATAGTTAGGTCTGCAGTTTGCAGGGCTTTTAAAACCTTCCCAAGGTGGATAAGGTGTTCCTGCCAGGTAGAACTAAAGACAGCAATATCATCCAAATAAGCTGCACTAACAGGTCCTTCCTGGTTCACCAACCCTTGGATGGTGGCAGGGACAATCTTTAAACCAAGGGGCATAACTGTAAACTGATAATGCCCATCAGGTGTGGAGAATGCTGTCTTTTATTTTGCTCCTGGTACCCTGCAGTGAAGTCAAAGGTATTTAGACATTTGGCTGCACCCAATTTGTTTATCAACTCATCTGCTCATGGGATAGGGTGGTACAAAAGGGGGGTGGTGATGGACGGAGCATCAGAACCAATCAAACACTCACACCCAGTCAAAAGATCTGGGTTTGATCCATCACCGTTCTTTAGCCCACTCTGCCACCCCAGTTCAGACATATGCAAATCAGTCTGACCCTGTGCCTCATGGGAACAGTCCAGCCCGAACTGCCAAGCCATGCCTTCCCTGGACCGGAAACAAGCTTCCGAGGACCGGTTTCTGGCATTCCAGCCGTATTCAGCCCGGCTTGCTTGAATCCAGTGGCAAAGTGAGCAAGGGACTCACGTCAGAGCATACCCTGCCACACTTATGGCGGCCAAAGCGGTACAAAAGGGGGTGGTGATGGACGGAGCATCAGAACCAATCAAACACTCACACCCAGTCAAAAGATCTGTGATAGGGTGAACATCTGTCTTGCTGACACAGTTGAGCCCTCTATAGTCCACACAAAAACTAATTTCTCTCTTTCCAACCTGTGGATGGGGTTTGGGGACTAGAACCACTGGGCAGGCCCAGGGGCTCTCAGAGGGTTCAATAACCCCTAACTCCAGCATCTTTCTGACTTCAGCTCTGATGCTTTCTTTGACTTGATCGGACTGTCAATAGATTTTGTTCTTGACAGGTACACTGTCACCAGTGTCCACATCATGGGTACACCAGTTTGTCTGGCCAAGAAAAGAGCGTAGCAAACTTTTGCAAGACTTGCTTGCAATCAGCCTGCTGTTGGGCAGAGAGGGTGTCTGAGTAGACAACTCTATCCAGTGACCCATCTTTGGGGCTGTAAGAGTGGAGGTCAGGGAGAGGTTCACTCTCTGTCTCCTGATCCTCATCAGTCACCATCAGCATGGTGATGTCAGCCCTGTCATGGAAAAGCTTAAGGCGGTTCACATGGCTCACCCTTTTGGGTGTCCTGCTTTTGTCCAGGTCAACCAAGTAGGTGACCTCACTCTTCTTTTCTAAGATGGGGGAAGGGCCGCTTCATTTGTCCTGGAGAGCCCTTGGTGCCACTGGCTCCAAAACCCACGCCTTTTGCCCTGGTTGAAATTCTACCAGTGCAGCTTTTTAGTCATACCAGTGCTTCTAGAGCTCCTGGCTGGCCTCAAGATTTTTGGAAGCTTTTTCCATGTACTCTGCCATTCTGGACCTTAGGCCTAGTACATAGTCCACAATGTCTTGGTTGGGTTCTTGGAGAGGCTTCTCCCAAGTTCCCAACCCTCTTTTACAAGGCAGAGTGGTCCCCTGACAGGATGGCCAAATAGAAGTTAAAAGGGGGAAAACTCTACTCCCTTCTGAAGCACATCTCTGTAGGTGAAAAGCAAGTATGGTAATAGGACATCCCATCTCCTTTTGAGCTTTTCAGGGAGCCCCATAATCATGCCTTTCAAGTGTCTTGTTAAACCTCTCAAGACCATTGGGTTGTGGGTGATAGGGTGTAGTAAACTTGTACTGCACTCCACACTCTTTCCACATGTGCTTTAAGTAAACAGACATGAAGTTTGACCCTCTGTCTGAAACCACCTCCTTCGGAAACCCTACCCTGGTGAAGACACCAATGAGGGCCTTGCCTACTGCAGGAGCTGTAGTAGTCCGAAGGGGAATTGCCTCTGGATAACAAGTGGCATGATCCTCCACCACTAGTATACATTTGTTTCCTGGTGCTGTGGGAGGTTCAAGTGGACCCACTATAGCCATACCTACCCTTCCAAAGGGACCCCAAACACTGGTAAGGGAATTAAGGGGGCCTTTGGGTAACTACCTGTTTCGCCACTGCCTTGACAGGTGACACAAGAGCTGACAAGCTCCTTCACTTTCTGTGACATCTGAGGCCAGTAAAAGAAGCTGACTAACCTTTCCCAGGTTTGGTTTGGCCCAGATATCCAGGTAGGGGGATGTCATGAGCTAGAGTTAGTAAGAACTCCCTGTACGTCTGAGGCACTATCACCCTCCTAGTGGCTCCAGGGTTGGGGTCTCTGGTCTCAGTGTACAGTAGGTCCTCCTCCCAATAGACTCTGTGGGTACCACTGACATCTCCCTTTTCCTGTGCAGCAGGCAGCTTGCTGCCTCTGGCTTTCAATGTTGGACAGTAATGCTGTCCAAGGCACAGCTCTTCCCTAGAGGGTCCTCCTTGGCCTAAGAGTTCAACCTGGTAAGGGTCAAGCTCCATGGGCTCAGTTCGGTCTGGGGTGTCGAAGTCCTCTCCCTGAGGAGAGGGGTCCTGATCCTTTTGCTGTACAGAAGCAGTTTCCCAGTGTTCTTACCTTTCCTCTTGGAAGGTTGGGCAATACTTTCAGGCTCCAATACTTCTTTTTCACCCTGCTTTTGGCTATGTGCTCTTGTTTTCACAAACACAATCTCAGGGATGTCCAGCATTGCTACATGGGTTTTTAATTCTACCTCAGCCCATGCTAAGGTTTCCAGGTCATTACTAAGCAGGCATACAGCCGGAAGCTTTGGAGAGACCACTACCTATTTCAGTCCAGTTACCCCCAACTCCAGTCTAATGTCACCATAGCCATTGCATTGTTAGTGGTAACACAGTCAGCATTGGTGACGGGGTACGTTTTCCCAATCAGGTATTGCTCTGGGGAAACCAGTGTATCTTTCACCATAGTGGCACTGGCATCTGTATCCCTTAGGGCTTCTATCCTAGTCCCATGGATACAGGGGTGTTGTAAATAATTCTTTACGTTGGGTGGCTACACAGCTAAAATGGCAAACTCAACTTGCCCTTCTGTGACTAGAACTGCTTCAGTGTGCATCCTGATTTGCTCTGGGCACACTGTTGATCCCATCAGGAGACTGACTACACCAGGAGTAGCTGTAGGAGGACTAGGGGGAGCTCCAGTTAAGTGTCCCTACTTCTTACAGTTGTTACACCAGGCCTTTAGGGGATAGAGTTCTTTCCCTTGTACCTATGATTGGACTGGGAAGAGTTTTGGGACCCACACCCCTGTGCAGGTTTTTGGGGCCCTTTTGAAAACTCAGGCTCTTTTTATCTGGAGAGTTCTCACCCCCTTTCCCCTGGGGAGGTTTGTAACCCCTTTTTTTTTGGTCACCCCCAGTGGTTGTTTTTGTCACCCTTGTCCTAACCCAATGATCTGCCTTCTTTCCCAAATCTTGGTGAGAAATTAGACCTA
The DNA here is from genome assembly GCF_964261635.1 of Lissotriton helveticus. Classification (NCBI taxonomy): domain Eukaryota; kingdom Metazoa; phylum Chordata; class Amphibia; order Caudata; family Salamandridae; genus Lissotriton; species Lissotriton helveticus. The sequence goes on along the minus strand of NC_136061.1, from coordinate 412,708,752 downwards.
GGTCTACCAAATGCTGATGTAACTTTTCATTAGTGCAATTACTCAAACAATGTTCCTTCATAAACAAATTGTAAATTCCATTGTAATCATGCACATTATTTCCAGTTAACCAACCATCTAGTGTCCTAACTGAGTAGTCAACGAAGTCAATCCAGGATTGGTTTTCGGTTTTGTGAGCCCACCTGAATCTAATTCTGTATTCCTCAGTTGTACAAGAGTACAAAGCCCCCAATCAACGTTTTCTTCATGAGGTCATGAGACCCAGCATCTGCCCCTGTAAAGGTCAGGAGTCTGTCCCTGCAGCTTCCAGTGAATATTTCCCGAAGGAGTGACCCCCTCACCCCCCCCCCCCGAGTGACTTCTTCTCTTTTCCCATTTCACAAGGGGTCTCAAGGGCTGTGAACCATTTTATGATATCATTACCCTCTTCATAATTAGGGACAATCCATTTGGGGATTTTAGGATCATAAGATTGCTCTTTATCCTTATTTAGTAAACTGCTGCCACCATTGATGGGTGCTAGGCCCTTCTCCGCTCTCTCTTTTTTTCAGAGCCAGGAGTCTGATCTCTAGATCCAATCTTTTGGTCAACCTTTCCTAACAGGTTGTCCTCCTCATTGAGGCTGTCCTCCTCATTGAGGCTGTCCTCAATAGAACCTCAATAGAACCTGATCCACCTGTGTGGGCTCGAGGTGCTGTGAAGTTTAATCTTGGAGTCAGGGCCACTATGGCCCTTTTCTCTCGATGAACTGGGGGCGGGAGGGCGGAGGTTGGTAGGTATCCTCATCCCCTCCATCTTCTTCTTCATCTGAGGGGTCTTCACCATTCTCAGATGAGTGGTCCTTAGGATACTCTGCCAGCAGCTCCTGGAGCTTTTGTTTGGTGGGATGGGACGCCATGCTTATATTTTTAATCTTGCATAGAGACCATAACTCCTTAAAAACTAGGTGGAGGTAAGGTGTGAGGTCGAGCTCCTCAACCTGGTCCTCTAGGCCATTGTGGTTATTTTCACTAACAGCTGGGTTCTTGTTAAGAGACATTGTTAAAAAGCTTCTAATCCCTCTCATCCCTAGCTAAAGTGAACTTATATTTCTTCTAAAATTCTAAAGGAACTTAACCAAGGCCCTCAAACGACTTTTAGTAATTTGGAAATATTTTGTCAATTAAAAAATCAGAATTCTAAAGACAATTCAAGAATTCGGTCATTTGATCAGGTGGTGACTAAGGGGCATATTATCAAGGAACGGCGTTAAAATTATCGCCGCTTTAGCGGCAAGAAACTGCAGCTACAACGGCGATAATGGGCTTGATAATATGCCGTAGAGAATTCCAATAGAAGCCCATATTAACACCAGAACATGGGCTTCTATTGGAATTCTCAAGGGCATATTATCAAGTCCATTATCGCCGTTTTAGCGACATCTTAACATTTGCCTAAACGTTGTTGTTGCATAAAATTAACGTTGATGTTCTTGCAGAACATGAGCCAAAATATTTCTATTTATGCGGAGTCCAGGTTATCATTAGGGAGCAGCTACTGGCCCCACCAACCTGAGAGAAGTTGAGAGAAGTTTCACTTGTGCAATGGTGGAAAACACCTGTAAAGTTGCCTTGGAAAACAGGGCCAGGAACCAGAAGGCTCGACAAGGTAGAATTGTCAGATTTTTACCTATTTAAGAATGCGCTACGTGCACTTAGTTGAGACTTGCTACAAGTGATCATCCACGCATCGTGTCCCCGCCCAACTCTCCGTCCTGAGGGGCATCAAGGACCTGATTCATCATTAGTCTCCCAGCCACATTAGAAAGACACAGAAAAGGGATGCGTGTGACAGTATATTTCTTTTACATAGCTTTGCTAATTGTTTAATCTTTGCATATGTATCTTGTTGAGATCATTTTATATTTAGATTTTAGTAAACCATTTTTATGTTTTCTTCTTAATAAACATATTAAACTGGTTGATGTCACTTCTCTGCGAGTGGGCCACTTATGCCAACCGTATAGCTATAAATTACCTGACTGTGGGCAATTAGACTGAACCAGTAGGAGGCAGCCACCACCTTAAGACTACAGCACTACAGCACAACCGCACCATACCGTAACACACCAAACATCATACATACACACCACCATCACTAGATACCAACATATCTACCACTGTATGTCACCGCCATATTATAGGCCAATACATACACCACTATACACCAACAGATCCACCTTCGTACGTCCACACAAACATCATACGCCCACACACCCACCCTCATACAGCGACACACCCACCATGATTAGAAAGTGCACCCACCTTCCAACAGCCATACAATCATAGTCATAGGCAATACATACACTACACAGCCATAGAACCAATAACTTATCATACGCCCACACATCAACACACCATCATCATAAATGCACACTAGTAAAACCATTCACATTAAGTATCATTCGTCCATGCATCATCATAAGTCAACACATCCACTATCCTTTGATAATACATCGACTAACATATGTCTGCATAACTGTAGAGCTGTGTGAGTTTGTAATGACAGAACCCTTGTGGCTGCAGAACTGTGACGTAAGCACTAGAGCATAGTGAAGTGAATGTAAGTTTAGAATGTTGAGTTTGCAGTTACACACAGAAGAATTTAGACGAGTTATATTAAGCTCCGTGTGTGGCGTAGTCATTGGTGAGTACCTGGGCTGGGGAGGACGCTACAATAACTATACGCCAACAAACCCAACATAAAATGCCCACCTTTAAATACATGTGCACTCACCATCATATAAAAACAAGCATTTACAATGCAATGGTCTTGGCATTATTAAAGGTAGAGCTATTGGCATTGCTCATGACATTTTTTTTTTAAATCATAAATAAATGGCATTGTCATTTACATTGCCAATAGCTTAATCGTTAAATAAATTACATTGTCATTTACAATGCCAATAGCTTAATAGCTCGCAAATGCATGACCTATTGCATTTACACCCACACCGAGCCACACACACAAAGCCACCCACACACATACAGCCCCACACATACCCACCCAGAGCCACACACACACACCCAGAGCCACACAAACAAACACCCAGAGCCACACACACACCCAGAGCCACACACACACACACCCAGAGCCACACACACATACACACACCCAGAGCCACACACACACACACCCAGAGCCACACACACACACACCCAGAGCCACACACACACACACACACACCCCCAGAGCCCCCCCCCCACACACACACACCCAGAGCCACACACACACACACACACAGAGCCACACACACACCCAGAGCCACACACACACACACACACAGAGCCACACATCCAGAGCCACACACACACCCAGAGCCACACACACACACACACACACACACCCAGAGCCACACACACACACACACACACACCCAGAGCCACACACACACACACACACAGAGCCACACACACACACACACACCCAGAGCCACACACACACACACACCCAGAGCCACACACACACACACACACACACACAGAGCCATACACACACACACACCCAGAGCCACATACACACACACACAGAGCCACATACACACACACACCCAGAGCCACACACACACACACACACACAGAGCCCCACACACACACACACACACCCAGAGCCACACACACACACACACACACACACCCAGAGCCACACACACACCCCCAGAGCCACACACACACACCCAGAGCCACACACACACACCCAGAGCCACACACACACGCACCCAGAGCCACACACACACACACCCAGAGCCACACACACACACACCCAGAGCCACACACACACACCCAGAGCCACACACACCCAGAGCCACACACACCCAGAGTCACATACACCCAGAGCCACACACACACACACCCAGAGCCACATACACACACCCAGAGCCACATACACACCCAGAGTCACATACACACACAAGAGAGCAAGCACAGGGAGGGGGCAGGGGAGCAAGCACAGCGAGGGTGCAGGGAAGCAAGCACAGCGAGGGTGCAGGGAAGCAAGCACAGCCGGGGGCAGGGAAGCAAGCACAGCCAGGGGGCAGGGAAGCAAGCACAGCCAGGGGGCAGGGAAGCAAGCACAGCCAGGGGGCAGGGAAGCAAGCACAGCCAGGGGGCAGGGGAGCAAGCACAGCCAGGGGGCAGGGGAGCAAGCACAGCCAGGGGGCAGGGGAGAAAGCACAGCCCTCTGGAGCTCCTCTGTACGGCTATCGGCAACGGTCCTACCAACTCCCACGCATCTTGCCACACACACACCCAGAGCCACACACACACCAATGTCTTCCCAGTACCTCAGAATGGTTCAAGTTACTTAAAAAGATGATGCCACAATATTCAGTCTTTCAACGGGTTGAATGTCCCTAAAACCACTTCACTTGTGCTTCAGGCACTGTTGTTATGCTTAATACACTGTTCGTTGCAGGTCTGGGCCCTCTGGAGCGCTCCTGTATGCTCCGTACGATCACGGCAAAAGGCCCTACCAAATCTCACGCATCTCGCGTGAGACACGTACACCTTCGGCAATGTTAAACAGTGGTACGAGCCGTCTGGGTCAGAAGCAACCCCATGAAATGGTGGGGGGAGGGAGTTCACGACTGTGCAAAAAGCTAGAGTAACCAGCAGTGTCAGCATGACTTGGTATCAGCCACCGCTATGATTACCATCGCAAAGCTGCTTGTGACTGCTGGCTTCTAAGACAGGAAAGCTGAGTATGTTTTTGCTCTGACCCTCCACATCTAGAAAAGGACCATCACAACCAATGGACTTTAAGCACATAAGTCCTGAAGGGTACCAGAACCTGAATTGCTTGGGCACTCACTGCTCCACTAAGGGGTGTACAGGTCTAACAGACAAACCATTGAAAATCTAAAACTGGGTAAAAGAATAAAGGCACTCGCACCCATGCAGAGCGCCACGTGAGGCTTTTGGCACTGCAACAGCTTAGTATGGTAGGTACAGGATAGGTCTGCCATTGCTTAAATCGACGACCCATATTGCTGGTTCTTGAGGTTGCTGTTATTGGTGAACATGGGGAAGTGTTATTTATCATAATTAAACAACCAAAACACTGTAACCACATGAGACCAACAATCAGGGGCGCAACAGCGTAAACCAACTGAGTCAAAAACTTACAGACTACTCTTCAAAGAGGTTTATGAACATGTACCGCTCCCCACTAGAACGGAGGAAGGAGAGGGTGTGTGCTGCTCAATTACAGTTTATACCTTCTTTTGTTGCTGGTTACAACGCAAAGCTTCAATTCCAATTTGTAATGGAATCTCTTTCCCAGCTCAACTCCTCCACTGCAACCTCTTTGAAAAGGATCTCCATGCTCAAGTCAGCATGGGTGTCTCTGCGCTCCATCTTACAGCCCAAATAAAACCACTAGACTCACTGCTAGCGTATGATAAGTGTACCATCCCTCTAAATACGCCCATCCAGTTAACGCTTCAGAGTTGCAGATGGCATTCCTTTACTAAAAAACAAAGCATATTTTTTAAAAAGTCTCCCTAGTTTCCACCAGGTATCAGCTACTCTTTTCCAAAAGCCTGAAGCGCACCTGCCACCTTACCTATTTTCAACCTACTCAGCCCACTGCAGAAGTCCTTCACCAACTCTTCGAAAATGGTCCTCACTCTAACTTGGCCATCTTGGAATGTTGTTTTGGTTTTAATTAACTAAACAATAAAAAAATATCACTCATTCACTGGTCATCTCTGCTCCAACAATCACCGTTCTTCCCGACCTCTCCACAGCATTCACTTGCCCGTTGCCCTCGCACCCTGTTCTACCTCATGATGCACAGACTTTGCGTCATTCGAAACTCTTCACCGAAATGCTACCTCCCCTCCCTCGTGGAGTTCAAGCGGGGACTAAGCACCCTACCTGCTCATACCAGACTCCACCTCAGCCCTAGACCAGGCCCTGTGCCCTCACCAAAGCCTGAATGCCACTGGAAAGTAAGATGGAAACCTCTATACGTTTATTTAAAGTCCGAGCCTCGCCACACTTGGATCACTCTGGCTACTTTGTACAGCAGAGTAGCAAGAATGCCAGTGCCCCTGATGCCAGCAAGGAAAATGGCCCCATTGATTGCAGCTGAGGTAGCAAAATACAGCAATTTTCAGCGTGCCCTCAGGGCTGTACACCCCGTGCACTGCGCCTGCCGCCTCAATGGCAACTAAGCCCATATTGAAACTGTAAGAAACTCAAAAAGGTAATACATTTCAATAAACACAATTTGGGGAAAAAATGTATAACTGCATGTAAATAGTCACGTGATTTAGGTGAAAACATTCCGTCACGCAACCGAAACAGGTTCTTCAATTTTGTCCTTCGAGAGAGCAGTGTGAACAACATACCGGCTAAATGTCATACCAAGGACGGCTAAGTGGTGTGGTGTGAGAAGCCCTTAATTTTCGAGAAAGTCACCGGAAAACAGTCTTGGAACTGTGGGCGTTTTCCCAATACGTGTGCGGCTGTTCGGGGAAATACTATTTACTGACGAGGCAGGGAACTCACTTCCTTGTGCTGGGTTTTGTGTTTAATGCAAACACCGAGAGGGAGGCAAATTCCATTCACATCTTGCACCACCCTTCGCGGCTGAAACAGGTGAGATGCGGCGCCCGTACCTGACGGGAGCCGACACGGTCTTGTAATCTACCGGAGCCGCGTTTGCACAAACCTCCTCTGCCCCCGTCCACCTGAAACAGGCGAGAAGCGGCGTCCATACCTGGAGGGACAGCCAGCGTCTTGGAATCTACCAGAGGCCAGAGCAGAGTCACAAAAACCCTTCTAGAGCCAAACGTTCAAGATCGGACCCGCAGGAGGCATTTTATTTTACTTGGAAGTCAGTGTAGAAAAAAAATAAATAGCGGCCGCAAAGCTTCCGAATTTTTCGGAATCGGGGGCGTGTTTTTGGGTTCTGAGTGACAGGTGATGTCACAGGGCGAAAGAACGCCAAAAACACGCCCCCGAATCCGAAAGAGACGGGGCTTGTTTGGAGTGACTCCCTTCTCCTCCAATGGCTGGCCTCTGTTTAGGAAGCCAGCCAATGGAGGAGAATGGAGGAGAGAGGCGGGTTCAAAGCCCCCTAACTCAAAAACATTAATTCTTCGGGACTCCGCCCTCACTGCTTAGCTGTGAGAGCTAGGTCCCTCGACCTAACAAACTGTCAAGCTTGCACTAATCTATCAAGCGAGATCCAAGAGGCTCGTTGTTTTCCACACTTCACTGAACCAGCTGCCCCCATAGAAAAGGTACTATGCTAGTTAACAGGAGACCCAAGGATAGGGAATGGGACAAGAAAGAGAAACAGAGACAAGATAACTTTAAACTACCTATTGCTGTATATAGGCTCAATCTGCACTGCAGACACATTGATATCTAAAGACAAGAAAGAGTTCTTTACAATTTCATCACACTACATTTATAATACATTTATAAAATTAATTTACAATCATATTTAACATTAAAGTATTTGTACACCTGTTTTTTCAAAGTTTAATAATCCCTATTAGTTTTCCCAATACTTTCCCATAGGGAGACTCCGCAGTTGGAGTGGAGATCTCCCTATGGTAAATTTTATGGAAACATTCCCTATACTTTACCATAGTAAGATCTTCTTGAGGTAAAGTATGTGGAAAACTAAAAAAGTTTAGTAACCTTGAAAAAAACGGTAAATATTTTATTATGTTAAATATTATTGTAAAATAATGTTATATATTTATTTTAAATGTAGAGCAAGTAGAAAAAAATGCTATAGGACTGTAAACTTTTCAATTAAATCGTTTATTAATTTTAATAAATGAAATTAAAGAAAATGTATTTTGCTGGGGTTCAAATCATGCAGTGACAATTATTAAAAGTGATGTATAAAATAAATTAAAAGTAATTTAGTTATATATATTTTTTCCTTCATATCACCAAAAAGCGTCAGCAAAGCAAAAAACCGCATCATCTAACTATCCGTCCAGCGGTCACTGCAATCGCCCTGGTCCGTTTTCACCGGGATCCTCACCTTTGCCAATGAATCGGTGTAATCATAGGGATGGATAGCCAACCCAAGGAGTGACACCAAATTTGAAAGTCAGACCATATAGACAGGTCAGCCCTCTTAGCTGTTCCCTGGTCAAGGTAGCAGATCCTGACTGCGGCCCTGACTCAGTCTTCCGCTGTCGGGTATGGGGTCACTCCATTTCAAGCAAATTTCCCTCCTCGCGTTAAGAATCAAATAAAATAGCAACCTTCTGTGAGACTGCCTCAACACAAAGTTAGTGTTCCATCATCTCCTAGGAGGATAAGTGTTGCATTCAATTTGATCTCCCGATCGAAGATACCTTTTAGTGCTAGTTGTATACCGTCCCACAAATCTATCAGGCGCAGGCATTCAGCGAAAATGTGGACATCATTGGCTCCTAAGCAGCCACACTTCATACACTTAGGGCAGTGGTGCCCAAACTTTTTTGACCCGTGGCTCCCTTGACCTAATTGGCAGTTGGCCGTGGCTCCCCACCATTTTTTTACCGGTGCACCGGGGTGCCGCGGCGCACACTTTGGGAACCACCGACCTAAGGCAATTAATTTGTGTCCTCTGGAAGCTGAAACAGAACCATGTCCTCATTGGTCAATGTGAGGACTGTTATCATTGGTCGATAAGAGCATATGCTTTGAAGAGGACTACTGGGGTTTCAGGCTATCACACCGCTTTTATTATTTTAGATTGTTAATTTTGAATGAACAGACACCTAGGCTGCGACTACTTTTTTTCGTTTCAGTTCATTGTTTTCTCATGTTGAATTGTAGTTTGTTAAATTATAAATTCTGTAGTTATTTAATGTACATAACTCTAAAAAGGGGGATGGTATAGAAGATAACTATGCAGTTGATATCTCCTCCTCCTAAATGTCTTGCTTCACCAGGTGACGCTGTTGTGACGTTGTAATATTGGTGAGAAGCCTTTGGGACCAAATTGGAAGCATTTGTCGGTGATGTGTTTATTGCAAAGAGGAAACTAGCTATGCTGAAACATATTTTAGCTATAGAGGAAAGAAAGATATTGAAAACGTTACCAGATTTCAAGGACCAGGCTGGTGGTGAAGAGTATAGTTCCGATATGGAGGATTCATCTGATGACGAATGTGTCAGCCACTGGAGGAAAAGGTCAGTAGGTAAGTCAGTGTAGTAGTAGAGAGGCTACTGTGACACAGCAAAACTGTGTCACAATGTTTCTGAGGGTGGTGGAACATAAGAATCAATTTGATCTGAAGTTTGTTTTGACCATTTTGGCAAAGTCTCCTTTCAGATCTGAAAATACATAATTCCTAGTGGCATCACTCCCCCAGTCGCCTTTGCCAGATCCACTCTCCCTTCTTAATAACAGTGCTTCGACTTTAAATGAGAAGTTGATGCTGCTCGAGCATCCGTCCAAGTCTTTGCGATCTGCATTTTCCATTTAATTATGATCAAGATCACTCAAAACTATGACGTGCAAAGGCAAGTCCGCTCAGTAAAGGATACTTACTCTAACAGAGCAAAGCGTGTTTCAGCACCTACAAAGAAACGTCTCCATTTGTACGATTTGAAAGAAAGACATGTGGACCATGCCTTAAGTATTCTTTAGACATTTGGGCGGCGACGCGGCGCCCCTGGCTTCTCATCACGGCGCACCGGGGTGCCGCGGCGCACACTTTGGGAACCACCGACTTAGGGGGAGGTTGAGGGGCACACATGGATATTTTGTGCGGAATCCAATAGAGATGATTAATTGTAAAAAAGTGGTTCCGCTACAAGTTAGCAGGTTTAACAGTTGAGTACAAAGTATTCTATGAACTATCTCAAACTAACTCGATGACCTTCTCTGAAAGGGTTCCCTCCATACAACATAGAGCTGCAACAACATCTCCTTCTCTGACACCAAGAATCCCTCATACCACCTTGCCACCTCTTTATTCTTAGGCCTGATGTCCTGGAGAGACACCTCCAAATCATAATTAGGGCTCCCGGTTTTATGGTATTTTTTTTTAACATTTCCGTCTGTATTTATCCATATTTATTTTTTGGCCAACTCATTGGTATTTATTCATATTTATTTTCTGTTTTGAGAATAAATGGATCTGTAAAATGGTATAGTTCCACGTTTATTTAACTCTTGGACGTGCACTCATACATTGGTGCCTGTCATGTTTTAGTAAATTAAGCAGCCACTTATAACAAAAGACTACACTCACAGATACATTATACTACAAATATGTGTTAGCATAGGCCTGTATTTAATGAAATCTCATCCTGTTTTTCAACTCTCCATGCTGTCTATCTGCTCAGCTGGTGTCAGCAATTAATGAAATACAGCATGGAGAGTCTCTCAAAAGAAGCACCATTTTCATTATTTTTCCGCTTTGAAAAATAAATACAGACAGGAAACACATAGTTTTCTGTCTGTATTTATCTGTAAAAATCAGTAAAATTGGAAACCCCGGAAGTCTTCATCATAATCACCCCCAATCTCCTTTTTCGATGCCACAAACCAGGAAGGTTGTTGGATAAACTTAAACTAGACAACTCGTTACTGGTTTTAGCATTTAATACTAAAGAGGCGCACTCCCTCCAATGATACCAAGTCAGACCAAGTTGCACGCCCCCCCTTCTGAGTGGAAGACTTAAAGCATTCTTTAAACATTCTGGGGTTACGGGGGAGTCCCAAATTGGAGTGAAATCTGAGTAGTATCCGATGCCCCACCTCCTCCTGACTCTATACCAAATATTCAAGGCAGATCTCACTGCCTTTAATCAAACCTTCTTAAAGAACCTGGGAGCACCAAATGCATAAAGAAAAAGCCTTCCACACTCCAGTATCTTACCATTTCCCCCAGAAATTTCTCCCAAGTTGAACCATCCACTTTTACCAGAAGCATCTAGATAATTTTAAATTGAAAAGCAACACAATACTAGTTAAACTCAGGTAAAGCCAATCCCCCTTTATTCACCTTCCGTTTAAATTTTCAGGATACTCTAGCTCCTTTATTGGCCTAGAGAAAACTTGCCACCTTCCCCTGAATTTTATCAATGCCCTGCTTGGTAAACCCAAGTGGAATAGCGTTAAAGAGATAGGTTAGTTTAGGAAGGATAACCAAGTTCATCAGATTGACTGGTCCATAGATTGCCAACTGGAGTTTTTCCACCTACTTAATAGGCATTCAATCTCATTAGTAACCCTTAACGGATTAAGATGTGGTATTCTATCAATATCGCTCACTACAAAGATACCAAGATATCTAAACTTGGAACTTACGTTCCCCTCCCAATTCGCAATATTCCAACACATAACCCTAGTTTTGGTGGTGTTAACTAAATAACCGGAAAAAAGCCAATTTCCACCAACAGTTGTGTCGGGATCGAAGTTAGGGGGTCAGCCGTATAGATTAGTAAGTCGTCGGCATAAAGCATGACTTTACAGCAATAAGGCGAGGAACTGAATGGGAGAACTAAAGCATCCAATGTCAGTTGTTGGGTGAGAGGCTCTATATAGATACCAAAAAGCAGGGGAGATAAAGGGTAACCCTGCCGTGTCCCTCTCACTATGTTAAAACTATGGGATAATATACTGTTAAAGAAGATCTTGGCCGAAGCTCCCGCATAGATAGCCTTAAGTGTGTTGATAAATTTAGGGCCAAATCCCATTGAACTCAAACCCTCCCAGCATACTCAGTCAAATGCCTTGGCTCCATCAAACGCTACCACAGCCAAAGGTTCAAATCGTCCTATATCAAGATCAATTGTGCCAATTAACTGTTGGGTCTGTTCCTGTAGATATTTCTTTTTTTTTTAACACTTTATTTAGCATTTAGTTATAGTCATATCAGTACACTGGGATCAGAGAAAAACGTTCAGTGAGTACATGCAGTCAAGATACACAGTTCCCATGATATAGTCAACAATGCTGTGCTTTCATATGCCGCCCCAAAGCGTGTAACTCAAATCCCCTCTTCACTAGTGCACTACACATTCCCATCACATGTTTAACATAAGCGGTGCATACACACAAGGCCTTGGCATATATCAACTGTAGCAACGAAAATAGAGTGCTATCAAAAATGGGCGCGATGACATGCGCCAGGTGACAATTTAGCCCACACAAGTAGGAACTATACCGTGGTCCACCTGCATGGGGGGGCTTGTTGCCGAGCCTGAAGATATGCCCTGAAAGGCCCCCAAACATCTTTGGGCCTGGAAGTGGGGGGGAGCATTGTAGCGTACATATCACTGTTTGTGGAGCAAGATGCCATGCTTTTTAGCCATCCTTTTACCGAGGGTGCTACCCTGCCACCCCAGCAGATTGCTACTTCCCTTTTGGCCAGGAGTAAACTAATAGCGACAAACCTGCGGGTTGCCTGCAGGAACTGTGTAACATATCCCAGCAATGCTATCTCAGGTAACGGGACCATAGGAACCTTGATCATATCGCTCACCATCCCATGAATGGCCACCCAGCATGAGTGTATGTTCGGACAGGTTCAAGCAAGATGAGCGAAGTCAGCGTTTGGAGCGCGGCATCTGATGCAATGCTGCGATCTGGTAGGGTCTATTCTATGGAGGCTAGCAGGGGTGATGTACATCCTACGAAGAATCTTAAAATGAAATAATTTGTGTCAGCTGTTGAGGGAGACCTTTTTCGTGACCGTGCAGCAGGCATTCCATTGTTCGTCTGAGATCGGACCTCCCAAGTTCCCCTCCCATGCTTTGCGTATTTTGTCATCTTGATCGGCATAGTAGCAGTGCATGCCCTATAGAGTTGGGAAACTATGTGCACTCCTCTCTCGCTGCCAATCACCTTGGTATGCAGGAGGAAGGAAGGGGGCTCCAGAGGGTAGTCTGGGAAGGAAGCTCACAGGGCAGAACAAAGTCGCAGAAGGACAAATCTGTCCATGAATGTGGTGTCCGGAAAGAGAGATTCGTCATCAGGGTCAAATACATGTCCGTTTGGGAATGAATATGAGATGTTATTTCGCATGACATTACTTCGCATGCTATTACTACACGGTTATTACTTAGCAATAACCGTTACTACGCAAGTTTTTACTTCGCATACCATTACTTTGAAAGTGTTAATGTATGCTAAGTAAAAACTTGCCTAGTAATAAAAATGGTATGCGGAATAACGTCATTTTTTAAAAAAAAAGTCTAAAACACAACACTATAGAAAATACACTACCCTACACATCTAAAACACTATAACACTACACTACCCTACACTTCTGAAACAACACTACACTACCATAAACCCTAAATCACTACCCCCTGCACTAACATACACATTCCCCTACTCTGCTCCCTACATTCATTCACTACCCATCACAACCCCGACACTACACTAAACACTAAAACAGTAAACTACACTACACTAACACTACTACACTACCCTAAACCCTAAAACACTACCCCCAGCACGACCCTGCCCCTGCCCCCAGTCCTGTCCCTACTCCCAAACACTACCGTTCACAACCCCCTACACAACACTACACTGCACAACCCCCAACACTACCCTAAACCCTAAAACACTACCCTACACTAACACTACAACACTACCCTAAACCCTGAAACACTAGCCCCAGCACGACCCTGCCCCTACTCCCAGTCCTCTCCCTAACCCCAAACACTACCCTGCACAACCCCCGACACTACACCCTAAACCCTAAACCCTACACTAACCCCACAACACTACCCTAATCCCTAAAACACTACCCCCAGCAGAACCCTGCCCCTAACCCCAGTCCTGTCCCTACACTGAAACACTACCCTGCACGACATCCTGTCCTGACACTACCCTAAACCCTAAAAAACGACCCTACACTACACTAACCCCACAACACTACCCTAAACCCTAACCTTACACTACCTAAACACTACCCTCTACACTACCCTACACCCAAATACACTACTCTACACTACACCTACACAACCGTCCCTACTCCCAAACACTACCTTGCACGACACCACCCTAAAACAGTATAACCCTACACAAGAACACAACCCTGCACGACCCTACACAGCCCCTACATGACCCTACACAGCCCCACTTACCACTTCTACGCGTGGTTCCAATCTTCTCCCCCTTCCTGCTTCCTCCGGCTTCCTACGTCCTCGGCAGCAGCAGCAGCAGACCCTGGGAGCAAATGGCTGCCACAGCGACCTCCAAAAGCAGCGCCCGCCCCCTACGCAAGCATTGTTAGTACGCATGTGATGTAACAGCACGCGTACTAAAGGCGACGCGTTGTTACATTGCATGCGTACTAACGCATGCGAAGTAATGGTATGCGTAGAAATGCCCGCGCACTAATGGATGTTTCCCTTGGGAATAGGTCGCCTATCTTAGTAAAGTCAAATTTATGGCACGTCTTCTGTATCAGCTTTTTGCTAGTTATGGGTAACAGTTTAGGGTTTGAGAGTGGGAGATCTGAGGAATAGAGCAGCGGATTGTGCGTAACCTGACGCAGTTGTTCCCAGCTAGGGGTCGATGCGGGTTGAATATCGTTGGGGTCTTTGGGGAAATCCTTTGGTAGTATTGCCGCTAAAGTCTGGCAGGACTAGGTCTGATTCTGGTCGGAGATATGGGATTCTGTCGTCTGGGTGGTACCATGCCTGTGCGAAACTACACTGCACTGCTAAATAATATAGTCTGAGATCGGAAACCCGAAGCCACCTCTATCGCAGGGCAGCATCATCACCCTCCAGTTGACCCTGGGATGTCCATCCCCCCACAGCAGCCTTATTAAATGGAAACGAAGGGTTAAAAAAAAATACTTTGTGAGTGGAATAGGGATGTTTTGAAATAAATTTAGGAATTTAGGAAGCACAACCATTTTAATGAGGGAAACTCGACCCGCAATGGACAATGGAAGTTGCAGCCATTTCTCGATCTGTGTCTCCAATTTAGCAACAGCTGTCCCGTAATTACAGCAAATATTCTGCTCCGTCTCCAGATGTATATGTATTCCCAGGTATTTCACTGAGTCATTGTTCCATTCCAGAGGGAACTCCAGGTCTCATTGGACTGTACTGGTAGTGAGGGGAAAAATTACAGATTTGCGCCAGTTGATTCCCAGTCCGGAATACACACCAAAACGCAAGATTTCCCGGATAAGGAGGTCCAAGTTAGTCTGGGGGTTGCGAACATATAAAACTGTATTGTCAGTATATAGTGAGACTAACAACGGACCTGTACGAAACTGTAACCCTCTATGTAACTGTTTTTCTTCAAAGTGCTGAATAAGGGGGTCAATGGCTAAAATGAACAACAGCGGTGACAGCGGGCAGCCCTGTCTGGTGCCGCAGGAAAGTGAGAAGGGGGAAGTCAATGTGCCGTTTAGTCGGAGCCGAGTCGTCAGTTGGCTATATAGCAGAGCAGTAGTGGCAATGAAACCAAACGGCATTCCCATGCATTGCATGATGGACAAAATGAAAGGCCATTCAAGGGAATCAAATGCCTTTTCAGTATCTAAGAGGATGGCAGCCGCCGGGGTTTCAGGGTTGATTCTGTGTAACGTGTTAAACAGAGTGTGCAGATTGAATGCGGTAGATCGGTGTGGTATGAATCCAGACTGGGCAGGGGAAATTGACTCCATTAAAAGGGACAGTCGGCACGCCAGAGCTTTTGCCAGGATTTTGTAGTCTAGGTTAAGGAGTGACAATGGACGATAGGAGCCACACAATAGGGGGTCCTTGCCGGGTTCGGGGAGCAAAATAATGACCGCCTCACGCAGGGTGGGAGGCAATACCTGCCGCTCAAAGGCCTCTGCATACATTTCAAGGAGCCGGGGAATCAATAAATCTTTACAGGCCTTATAAAAGTCAGCTGTGAAACCATCGAGTCCCGAGGCGGAGGAGCTCCTCAGGGCAGAGATGGCATCATCTATGCTTTCCTCCGATATGGGTACAGCGAGAAAGTCGTGCATGAACTTGTCAAGGTACACTAACGCTATTTCAGAGAGATAGCTCTCCTGTTTCGTTTTATCAGTGCCCAGTTTAGTGGTGTATAGTGTCTTAAAGTAGGAAAGAAATTTCCCCTGAATGTCCAGTGAGTCCGTGATGCGTTGCCCCAGTGCGGTCGTCAACTCAGAGATGTATGCCTTACTTGATGGAGGTCTACTCATTTGAGCTAGTATTCGGCCCGGTCGCTCACCCTCGCCGTACACCCTTGCGTTATGATATTTTCCCATGAAAAGTATTTCCCTCTCAGCGGTGTCTCTGAATTCTGTGAGCAGGGAAAGCCTACGCTCGTCTAGGTAGGGGCCAGTTGCCTGAAACTGGTTTGTATCTAATGCTCCTAATTCCCGCTCCAACCGAGCTAACGTGTTGCGTAAATCTCGTAACACACCGGTGTTCTTGGATATGCATACTCCCATCATGTAGGCCTTGAAGCCCTCCCACAAGACTGCTGCAGTGTCTACTGAGCCAGTGTTAAGGGTAAAGTAGTCTTCTATTGCCTCCCGTAACCCTTCTCAAAATACTTAATCACCTAGCGTGCGGCTGGGGAACCTCCATTGCCTTTCAAAACCCTCAGGGGGCGGCAACCTCAAAGTCACCAATACTGGAGAGTGGTCTGAGAAGGTTCATGGGAGTGTCTTGACCGTTTGGCACCAGTTGATTGAATCTGGGGAGACTAGCCAATAATCTAGCCTCGTCCATGTGTTATGACAGCTAGTGTAGTGAGTCTAGTCAGTATGATGTGGGCTTTGTATCCTACTATATCAGTTAGGGCAAAGTGTTCGCAAAGTGAGCTCAGCGCCTTTCTCGCCCGTGGTTTGGAGTCCTGAGCGTTAGATGTAGTGTCACGTGATAAATCCTGGACAAGGTCACCTCCTACCAAAAGGGGAACTGGGCCTAGCTGTGTCATTTTGGAAGGTAGGGTGTAATAGAAGTCAGGAGAGTCATTGTTGGGGCCGTATACACAGACCAACGTTAATTTTTATCCCATCAAGACACCCAGCACAATAATATATCTACCTTTGCTGTCACGGAGCACTGAATGTAAATGGAATGGAAGTCGTTTATGAATGAGTATTGCAGTGCCCCTTGCATAGTTGCTGTAGTTCGCAAAATATCTGTGCATTCCCCAGCTTGTGGCAAAGCGGGACTGATCCGGAGGAGGCAGATGAGTTTCTTGTAAGAAAGCTACATCTACCTTGCGACATAGTAGATACTGAGTTATCTGCCTTTTCTTTCAAGTGTTATTCAGTCCGCGGACGTTACAGGAAGCCAAAACCACTTCCGAGGGGCCAGCGTTAAGTCCTATCTGAGTCATGGGGATGATGAGAATGAGTATTGATTGAAAAGCGACCACATGTATCCATCACAATCGACAATCTGTGTACTTGTAGATGTCCCAGTGCAGCCTAATAGTGTTGCCCCTTACCCCCCACCCAGCCTCCCCGCCCAACCAGAGAGGCAGAACCATTTCTAAGATAATAACAGTGCAATACCAATCCTTCATCTGTAGCGCTGAGAAGTAACCAGAAATGGTATTTTCTAAATTCACGCATCATTCGTAAGGTGAACACCATTAGGGGAGGTGGCAGCGCCCCCAAAAGCAATGTGGCAACTGACATAGAACACTAAAAAAGTGATTTACCGAAATCCCAGCAAATCTGAAGACACCACATAAGCCATATCAAATAATCAAATCAGCCATGACCATATCCCTTAAACAGCTCCATGCTCACATCTGAACCAGTCTGTGAAGGGGGGAACCATTATCCTCAATCGGGCGTTTGTTATTTAGTTTGTGCTTATGGCAGAATTCCTGCACCTCTGCTGGATTGTCAAAAACACGAGCCCGTCCATTCACCTCAACGTGTAGCCATGCAGGATATAACATGCCATATTTCAATCCTAAATTTCTAAGTATCGCCTTGACTCCAGTATACTTTCGCCTTGCTTCTTGCACCATGCCGGTGAAGTCTGGGTAGAAGGACAACTTGGAGCCCTGCCATAAAGTTTCGCCCCGTTCCCTCGCCAGTCGAAGAGCAGTGTCGCGATCTCTGAAATTCATGACTCGCGCGATGATGGGTCTGGGCAGGCATCCTGGGTTGGGTCGTGGGCCCAATAATCTGTGAGCACGTTCGATCACAAAGCCAGCAGTGAAGGCCTCCCTGCCAAACAGATCTATCAGGATAGTCTCCACCAAGGTGTCCATGTGACCCGTTGCTGTAGATTACGGCACACCTAAAATGCACACATTGTTTCAGCGGCTGCGCGCCTCCAAGTCCTCTTTCTTGACCGCGACGTCTTTGAGGATGCGTTCCATACGGTCGTGTTTTTTCAAGGATTGCGCTGTCCCGTCCTCTAAGTGGGAGGTGCGAGATTCTACCATGTCAAGACGTCGGTCGTGAATCTGGATTTTTGACCTCAATTCAGCCATGTGTTTGTCCAGGGTGTCAAAACATACATCTAGGGCTCTAAATCCTACTATCATTTCTTGCAACAGCGAGCCAAGTTGAGTAGCGTCCCCTTCAGGTGTTGCGTCTTTCTGACCACCTTCAGCCATGGTGTCAGTAGCATCCTGGGCAGTGTTGGAGACCTTTTCGAAGGGGAGAAGGCGTTGCTTAGGATCCTTGCGGCCCATTCCGCTATTCCCTCCACCGAGTGTCAAAGTTGCCCAATATCTGCGTTATTCAGATCATGGCCGCAGTGGGAACGTAAAGGCTGGTAGGAAAGGATCAGGAACAAGGGGAGACCGTGATCATGATTGGGCCATGTGCGCTCTGGCCTGGAAGCTGCTGATATCTTAACTGTTGATCAGGCGTGTCCCCCTGTGAAGTGTATGGAATGGCGGCAGTTTAAACAGGGTGTATCCACAGGGCCTGTTGCTCAGAGATCAGGGAGCATGTAGCTGGCCGAAGGCACAGTCCTTACAACGTGGAGGGAGGGTGTCGGATGTAGACCGTTAGTTCCCCGTGCTAGATTATGTGCAGCTGTCATGAGAGAGTTACTGCATGTCAATGACGGCCTCAGCGTGAAGTTCTGGAAACCTGGGGCAACCAGGCATCACCCTTGACCTATTGTAGCCGTAATTTATGGCAGAGGTGGATGTGTGAGCCTGGATCCAGAGCTGTTGTATGTTTCAGGTGCCTTGCAACAGTCTACAATATGGTGGATACCCGAGGCCCTGCGCAGTGGGGGGCTGGGGAGAGCTGCGCAGGCCGCGGCCGAGCAGGAGCACTGTCAGGAGGGAGGGAGCCCCCGGAGCGCTCTGGAGGATTTGCGCCCAGGCAGCCGATACGGTAGAGCAGGCCCTGTCCTTCAGCGCTACTGCCCACCATGCCTCCGAGTTAGTTCAGCGCGAAACAGGCTGGGGGGTCAAACGGACCTCCCGCATTAATCTAGCGCTGTATAGGCTGTTCTAGTGCCGCTCACTACCCCGGTAAGTAGCCCGCAGACTCACCGCACCCCGAACACAGTCTCCGGCTCCCGGCTGCGACATCCGATGTTCCTCAGTCTGCCGGAGCCGCCATCTTGGATCTCAGATGGCCACCACACAATCGCCGCAACACACCTCCAATCTTCGTTATACCGCGTCGGTCATGGCCGCCTAGTGTTCAGTACACCTTCTGCTGCATCCTGATGTCTTTACCCGGGTTTGCGAGGTCTCTGTAGGGTGGGAAATCGCCGATGGGCCACGCCGATCGGCGGAGCCTCAATGCCAGGCGACCATCTTGGTCTCCGGCTTGGCAACGCCCCTTCCTGCATATATTTCTTAGGAATAAAGCCCATCTGATCTAGATGGATAAGCTGAGGAGCGAGCTTAGCCAATCTCCCCATTAAAATACTCATAGAGATCTTAGAATCCGCATTAGGCAGACAGATTGGCCTATAAGATTCCGCTCTAGTAGGATCTTTCGAGGGTTTTAAAATGAAAACTAAGGAGGCCTCTTTCCATGATTTAGGCACCTGACCACCATAACTATAGATAGAATTAAACAGAGCTTCCAGAAATGACATCAGTTCCTCGATTAGAAGGCTATATACTTCATTTAGTAAGGCATCGGTACCGCCGGCTTTACCTTTCTTACCCTTAAATATACTCAAACGGAGCTCCTCCTTAGTAATTTGAGCACTAAGAGCCTCACTACTCGTATCTTTTAGGTTGGGGAGCTGCAACTTCCTCAGCCATGACTTAATGCACTCCAAATCAGGAGAACGTTCTTCCCCATATAGGCTAGAAAAGAGAGACACTAAACAGACCTGCATATCTTCCTGCATCCCTGAGATGTCCCCTCTATTGTTTACGACCAGCTTTTCAATAAGATTCCTGGACCTGTCTGTCCGGGCCTTCCACGCCAGTAGTGCACCAGCTTTTTCCCCATATTCAAAAATCTGCATGGACTTCACATTCCACTGAGCCTTACATTTTTGGTCTAAATAGACCCTGTATTCTAACCTTGCGTCCTCACGTTGCTTCTGCAACCTTGTCTGAACATCAGGGGGCCGCATTCTAGCTTGGAGCAGACTGCCCACCAATAAGCCTATTTTATCCTCCTACATTTTTAGGCTTGAACTTTCAGCCCTTTTTTGGGCAGAGGACAAGCTTTGCAGTTCCCCTATGACAAAGTCCTTAAGCGTGTCCCATACGACATCCAAGGTGGCAGATCCGAGGTTGTCCTGAAAGAACAACCCGCATGCTTGTTTTAATACCCCACCTATCTTAGGATCAGAAAGAGTAGCTCTCCTTAGGGTCCATCTAGGTCTCAAAGAACTACAATACCCACCCAGGGAGAGAATCATTGCCGCATGGTCTAAAATATGGTCTGGAAGTATGTTTATAGATGTTATTTTTTCAACAATAGTCCTGTCAACAAAAAAATTGTCCAATCTAGAAAAATGACTACGTTTTTTACTATGAAAAGTAAAACCCTGACTAGTACCCATCTTGTATCTTCAGACATCCAACAGACCCAGTCCTAGCAAAATGTTTTTTAACGTCCATCGAGCCCGGGGGTGTTGTCGTATCAACCTCTATTAGATCTATCCTGTACAGGATCCAGCAGAACATTAAAATCTCCCCCCATTATAATAGGGACCGAGACCTCCATTAAGCTCCATTCCAAATTAGATAGATGGGAGGGTCATCGATACTGGGTCCATAAAAAACGGCGCAAGCTAACTCTACCCCCCCCCCCCCACAGCCCAAGGTAGCTATCAGCCACCTCCCAGATTTATCGGGCTTAGAGGCCTTGATGGTACAGCCTGCTCCTCTCTTAATTAGAATCGCAACCCCCCTACTGTGTGCAGACTGTTCTGATAATAGGACGTGTTCAGTCCAACGACATTTTGAAAATAGAGTGTTCCCTTCTAGGGTATTTAAGTGGGTCTCCTGGTTAAGACAAATATGAGCACTACTCTCTTCCAAATACTTCATTATCAATATCTGCCTACATTTACATCTAAACGCATTGACATTCCAGGATAAGATTTTTAATTCGTTAGTCCCCCACATCTAACATACCAAGGGCCACAGTTACCACAGGCTGGCATAGTGATATATTAAAAAAACTAAGATGATAGACGGAAAACATTTTTTTTCTATTTTTTCCCAATGTTCCTCACCACATGCCCCCCCTTAACCACCCACCCATTCACCCCTATGGCCATCCCACCCACCCCTGGATAACCCTCCCTACCAACATAGGCCTAAAGCCTAGCGCCTCCTTTGTCGGCCCAAAAACAAAAATAATAATTTAGTGCATCAGGACTCTCTCTATCCCCCACCCCATCCCCGACCTCCACTCCTCTACTTACTAACTCCCTTCTTAATTTCCTCAAACAGCAACTTTAGTTCCTCCACAGAACGATGTATATAGATATGGTTGTTCCACATAGTAAAGAGGGAAGTAGGGAACTTTAACTGAGCTTTTCCCTAGCTCCCACTGCCTCAATAAAGTAGTATGGCAGAGATCTGATCTGATCGAGAAGGAATAGAAGCCTGCTGGAAAAGATCCTGTTTTTTAAGGCGGAGGACAAAATTGCCTCCTTGACAGTATAAGTAAGGAAATTAATTTAAATTCTCCTTGGCCTTTGTTGTCCACGATTCCTCCTAAATGGATCTCGATGTACCCGCTGGATTTCAGTAGAGAGGTCAATATCTGACTGATTTTTTAAAGCTGTATCTCGTAACAGTTTTATCACAAAAGCCTTAATATCGGCGCCTTCCGTATTCTCCAGGATATTGATGAGTCTGAGGTTGTTCTTCCGGTAGTGGTTTTTGAGACGTTCCACATCTTCTTTCATTTCCTTATTTTGTCGGGTTAACCTCTGCAGACGTCTTGTTGATGGCTTGTTTAAGGATAGGTACTTCCTGCTCTAAAGCCTCTGTTCTCAGAGAGACCTCCTCAAGTTTCTGCGTAAAAGCAGCACAAGATGCTTGTATAGCAACTTGGTTCTGCTCAGATATTACAAATCTACTCTTCATTTCCTCCTTGAAGGCTAGAAGGATATCTACCAGTGTTTCTGAGCTCATCTGAGAGGGTGGACTACCAGCAGGTATTGATGGTGTAGATTGCGAGGGCTCCTGTCCAAATTGGGGAACCCCCACAAGCCTCTGCCACCTCTACTGCCTTCAAGGCCTGGAATAAATTAAATGTAGAGATAGAGATTACGTTTGGCGCTACATCTCAAGGTTTCCCCAGCAAGGGAGGGCCAGTAAGGGTCTCCGCATTAAGGCCCAATTCCATTCTGGAAGAACCAGAATCTTCAGCTGCTCCTTTCAGGGCACCAGCAGGAGATGCAAGGACCTTAACAAAAGATTTCAGGGAGGGGGTGACCTTAACCTTGGATGAAACAATCTTCTTCCCTCTGCCCCTACTCCGGGGCTCTTGCCAGCCATAGTGGTGGGAAGTGTATTTGTCTCTGCTTTCCCTCCCAGACCTTCCTTAGCTAGCTCCGGGGATTTACTACATCCTTTCACTGTAATATTTGCATCAGAGCCAGAATGGGGAGGAGGCAGGGCTTCCAGCCCTTGGAGAGACGTTACAAGAGCCACCCTTGTACGGAGAGTGTACTGACACACTTTCCCAGTTGAAATGGAGGGCCTATTCTATGCAATCCTACCCCTCCCCATATGCTGCAAAACGAACCCCCAACTGGACCCTATCGGGCTTCCTGTAGTCATTTTTGTAAACCCCCAATTTAGAAATGTAGAAAGAGGTGTAGAGAGAATTGCCTCAGAGAGGAGTGTATGGAATCAGTGTGATCAATTTTCTCAATCTTAAATACATCTGTCCACCAAGCACATCCCTGAGTAGAAAGCAGATCCTCAGCCAGATCCAACTTATGGAAAGCTTCCCAACATCAACCTGGAAGCAGGAAAATGCAACCCAGCAGCAGCGTGGCAGCATGGCAGCAGCTTGGCTTCCCAGCCGCTCCCTCGCAGCAGGGAACTCAGCGCCACACCGGCGGGTGAGTGCTGCCACCGCCTGACTCAGAAACCATCTAGGGGAGACACGACTGCCACATGCGCTCACCCTACATAAAAAATGAAGAAGACGGGGTCAACAAAGCGCCAGGTATGAGGGAGGGTAGAGAGGGGGACGTACAAAGGTGAGAGAGTCCCGTTAAATTAAATCATGCTAACAGAAGACCAGCGGCTGTTATGCGGCGGCCGCCATGTTCCCCGCTGTCCCTCTGCTCCCTTTAATTATATTTTTTATAAAATTAATGTTGAAATAATTGTTAAAATTATAAAAGTCGTTAAAATATTTTATAATTAAATACAAAATATTTTCAATTCATGTATATGTCAACATTAAATTAACTTTATTTAGGGTGCCCTATACTCTGAAATAACAGTCCAGAAGCAGATGACGAGAGTACTCACTGTATGTGATCATCGGATTCTTGAATGATTGTTTCCCTTAGAACAAGCAAGGTGCTTACATTCACTTGCTAGGAGGGTGTGGTTACTTGTTTATTTAATGGGAGCTTCGTTGTACACTCAAACTGTTTAAATCTTATTTATGACATGAAGACTCCATTGTGTATTTTTGTATCTGTAGTCAACTGTGCCACTGCCTATGTAACAATGCAACAAATCGTATATGTGATGCTTGTTTACAAATCTGTGGTCTGAAAGAAATGTAAAAACCCAGAAAACACTGGAAAAATAACTCTATTTAGTTTTAAATATTTTAAAGAAATTAATTTTAGTTAACGTTATTTCATATGGGGTTTTATTTTAAGTTCCTACCTTCATTATTTTTATTGGAGGATGTTGCAATACCAATCTGGTTATTTGTTGTGCTGGACTTATTTCGGTTTCTTATGCCAATTGTAACTTAATTTAGTGCCATTCCCTTTTTCAGGGGCTGGAGATGTGTAAATCTACACTTTTAAGTGAAATTACACTTGGATTATGTGAATAGACCAAATTAGTAAAGTTACTCACAAATGTAAGAATAAATTACGCATGTAAATTACTCACAAGTGCAAATTACCTTTGTGTTTGCCTAGAAAGAAGCACTTTGAAAAATGAGAAACGTATACTCCATCAACTCAGGGTGCCGCCACCATTGCAAGCCTTCTGAGAGTCATGTGAAATTTTGCGACAAGTAGTCTGTCTTGACTTCACTTCTGTGTAGTGCATAGTGCGAGCATCGCAGACACGAAGTCTCACAGAAAGTGGTGACCACATTCTATGTGCACCATTGACCTCTCCTGATGTTGAAGACTAGCACACGCAAAACGTTTCAAGGAGCATGAGTTGGCACTTTCCAAGGGTATTCAGGTATGCAAGTGCCATCAATCATGACACTCAACCACCATCATATGGCCACCCACACACCATTATATATGGCAAACCTACTGTTACATCTCCACACATCGAGCAATATACACCCACACACATTCAGAATTACACACTTACACCCTCCATCATAATTCCATGTACTTACCATTAAATGCCCATAGGAACCACATCTACTGCACACACCATTATATGCCTGCACAAGATAGGCCCACACACTGGTTATCAAACAACCCAACAGCCACGTTCATATGCATACAACCACCAACATATGTACATGTTGAATACACTCAAAAAACGTCCACACTGCCATCATCATACACCCACGCAGACATCATATGCCAACAAATCTACCATCGTACATCCAAACCCCCATCATTCATGCACACACCTAGTAGCACACCCACATAGTCACCAACATATGCCAATACACTGACTTGCACACACCCACACTACCAGCGCTTGGCAGCAATTACCAACATTTACAGTGTCATTCGAAGAACATAGTGATACCATTTTGTATTTAATAACAAACCACTAAACATAATCAATGATTCTTTCAAACACTTCTCAGTTTACGCTTTCTCAAGTAACACCAAGGGTTGGGTTTAAAACTTACTTCGTACAGCAGGGTTGTGACATGAGGTGAAGGTCCTTTTACAAAATGTCATTACAAAAAAAGAAATTCCCTAAAAGATTAAAATTTAAAGCTAGTTAATGTTGATGATATGTTCATAGTGGCTTAGCCATAAAAAAATAAAAAGACCAGAAATTCCCAAGAAAAGGTGCTGACTTAACATCATGACACAACCCGCCAACCTTTACATCTACCCACACCATATAGTATTAAGAGCACACAACTGTTCAACCAAAAACTAACAAGCTACACAATATAAAACACCATGAACTACATCACATGGCAACGCTCCATCGTCATATATTCCTTTTCACAATCAATCCATCACAAGACACACGGCGGCTGTGGACGTTTTGCCGGAGAAAGCGAAAGACAACACAGATGAGAAACACAGAGCCTGGTATGTCACATGAATCCCTGAACAGAGACTTCTTTAGTCGAAAAGATCGGAAGGAGGATTTAGCACATGGTTCCTAGAAGATGGTTTAAAGACCAATTTGAATGGTAGACTGAAAAGAACGAGAAGCTACATAGTTATCCTTGAATAAAGACATGGTGGGGAAGAATGTGAATGCATTTAAATATTATACAGACAGAACTATAGTCAATTCAAGGATAAAGGAAATCTAACAAAGGAAAAGGAAGTGACGAGAATAATAACCAGATTTACGTTCTAAAAAGGAGGTGAATGGTGCATTACAGATCAATTTGAGAGGAGTTGAAGCAGACGCTAAAAGTCCTAGAAAAAGAAAAGAACAATATTCAAAAGAAGAAAAAAGACTCCGAAGGTTTTCAAAGATGTCACCTTCACTTTGTGTTTCAACATCATCTTACGCCCCTGTTATTATTTAATACATCTTGTGATAATATGTGTATGAAAGGTTGCATATTGGCACAATACGTGTTTTGATGTGTGTTGAAAGGTGAATGTTTGAGTGCATGATGGTTGGCATATTGATATAGAATGGTGGTGGTGCAGTGTATGGTAGCAGATGTAATCATATATGATGGGCTGCGTTTGCATATATAACAACAGTTGTATTTCCTATAATTGAGGCTGCGATTGGTAGCTGGATGTGTTTGAGCAAACCATTTATCATGCCTGTAAGAACGTAAAAGGATGCATCTTTACTTACCTAAGATCCTGCATGCACACCGTTTATGACTGATAAATGTTGGCTCTGTGGGCGTATAATGGTTGTTCTGTTGGCATATGATGGTGTTTGTCAGCTTGAACTATTGTATTTGGATATATGAAGGTAGGCATGTTGACTTATAACATTGGCTGTATGATCATTTAATGTTGAATCTACAGACGTATGTTGCTGGATGTGGGCATATGAACATGGCTATATGGTGGTGTTTGTGTGCATGTAATGTGCTTCTGCAGTAATATATGATGTCTTGTTTATGGCTGCAGGATTGTGGGTGGACTCATGAATGAAGGGTAATAGCTTATTTTCGACTACCACCGGTTTTAAGCATGTAATCATTTTGAAATGTTTTTTAAACTATTTTGCAACGCACTGCCAATTTGCTAAATAGTGCACATGCACTGGAAAAAAAACAATATGTTTGAAGCTTGCACTTGAAAATGCGATAAAATTGCCTGTTGCAGAGCATTACAATTAAAATTAAAATTGCTTTGTTCCTACAGTGAATGGATGAGAAAAATGAATGTGTGATAGAGTGGTTTCTTCTCAGATGTTAAATTGTTCCTCATGCACTCCGATGGAGGTAGAAAGGAACAAAGGGCCTAA
The DNA here is from genome assembly GCF_964261635.1 of Lissotriton helveticus. Classification (NCBI taxonomy): domain Eukaryota; kingdom Metazoa; phylum Chordata; class Amphibia; order Caudata; family Salamandridae; genus Lissotriton; species Lissotriton helveticus. Next base: position 412,681,536 of record NC_136061.1, on the reverse strand, counting down.
TTTATAGTGTAGTGGACGGTTATTCCATCACAAACTAAACATCTATTCCATCCACCATATTCGAAGGCCATTATATTCTATGGCTCTCATAATAAGGCGGATGGGATATCCGTCATGTTTGCGACAGAGTAACCCGTCCACCAATCTCCAAACCAGGCCTGAAGTCATAAAAAGAAGATGAGACTAAAATACTCATGCGGGCAGATTGTGGATGTGATTGGCAATAACTCAAACCAATGGCTGAAGGTTCCTGAGCAAACTATGCCAATGGCTGAAGGAGCTGAACTAAAGGCCCTCATAGTATGAACAGAATACAATATGTTTGCCATGAATAGTGTAAGTGCCAATAGACTTTCAACCAAATAGGAAGGAAATGTAATGAAATTCATCCAATTGGAAGGCTTTCCTTCAATTATTTCACTGAATATATTTCCTTCTCTCACTTAAGGTGAAAGAATGATATTGATCACTTTTTGAGGACTACCGTAGCCATTGGTGCCTTTTATGGCAGTGTGGTAACTTAAAAAAATGTGCCCTACTTTAACGTTATTTTAGAAATTTATCAAAAAAACCTACAAAACGCTATTTCATAGAATGAGTAGCAATTTAACACCGAGGAGCTTTCATGATTACCTCAAGGCCCTCTTGCCTCCTTCATTTCCAATTTCATGAAATTAAGACGCTGATGCTTCTTCTCTATTTTCTCACTTTTATCTGCAATTCACTCCTCTTTCAATTGGACCACTCATAGGACTAGGGCTGAGAATAGGGAGCAGTCCATGCTCTGTAGAAAGCATTTCCTGATAGAACCAGGAGGTAAAAGCCCAAGGGCACAAAAACCCCTAAGGTGCTGTGTCACAATCTGAATCAATCAATCAGGGGTTTATCAAGTGCAGCCACTCACCCTTAAGGGTATCAAGGTGCTTGGGGGGGGGGGGTGAGGGGGTGGGAAGGTGTTTGGGGGCTGCTGATACATCTGGGTGCAGGGATTCAATCAAAGAGTTAGGTCTTGAGATCCTTCCTAAAATTGGGTCAGCGACAGGGATTGCCTGTGGTGGAGGGGCAGGGTGTTCCAGGTCTTGGTGGCGAGGTAGGAGAAAGATCTTCCTCCGGCTCTGGTCTTGTGGATCAATGAGACGGTGGCCAGTGCCAGTTGGGCGGACCGAAGGTGCCTCGCGGGTTCGTGGAATGAAAGGCGATGGTTCAGATATGCTGGTCCTGGGTCGTGGAGGGCTTTGTGGGAATGTGTGAGGAGCTTGAATGTGATTCTTCTGTTGACTGTGAGCCAGTGTTGTTCTCAAACGCGTTTGGTGATGTGGCAGCAGCAGGGGATATTGAGGACCAGTCTGGCTGCAGCGTTTTGAACATTCTATAGTTTCCTGAGGACTTTCTGGGTGGTGCCCGCGTAGAGTGGGTTGCCTTTGGCGAGTCTGCTGGTGATGAGTGTGTATGTAACAGCTTTTCTGGATTCTGTGGGGAGCCATATGAATGTCTTTCATAGCAGGCAGAGCATGTGAAAGCATGATGAGGATATGGTGTTGATCTGGAGGTTCATTGTGAGCGAGGAGTCAAGTATGATGCAGAGGTTACGTGCGTGGCCCACGGGTGGGTTGGGGGGTTCCCAATGCAGCAGGCCACCAGGAGCCATCCCAAGCTGAGGAGTTGGGTCCCAAGGTGAGTACTTTGGTCTTGTCTGAGTTGAGTTTGAGACAACTATCTTTCATCGAGGTGGCAACGTACTTCATCTCACTGTAGAAGTTGGTTTTGGTGGCTGTGGGGTCGTTTCTTTCAGGACAGTTTTTCAAAGATACTATTTCTAATCTGACTAAGATCAGAACTGGATCAGAACTGGAGATCACACACCTGGGATGTTGTGAAGACATCTCGGGTTCGGTGGGGTGATCGGTGAGAGTGCCTCACAATCGGAGCACGTTTGGCCCCGCGGCATGTACGGCGAGGAGCTGGATACCTCGCCGGTACTTTTCTCATGAGGCTGCTCTCCGGTCGATGCCTGTCCCCAAGATGGCGGCTCGACACTAAGTAGCTCGATTCATGCTGCCCTTCCTCTGGATTCCAGCAACTCCGTCCTGACGCCGCAGTCACTCAACTTCCTCCTCAACTACTACATAAAAAAGAAAACATTTACCCGACCCCCAGGAGAGTTCCTACTCGTCCCTCGTCTTGGGATGCCTGGACCTAAGATGGCCACCATGTCAGACATCCCTACACTCCCTAGCTGTGTCTGATCGTGAATCTCACCACGGAGGCCCTCACAGGCACGACGCAAGGACTTCCTAACCTGATGACAAGATCAAAAGGTGCTCTTACCCCTCAACAGGCGCATACCCACCTGACATACAAGCTCCAGCTCAGTTCCCCCTTATATAAGGTTGCCTGACTTCAAGATGGCCGCCACTTCGGACATTACTGCTAGTCAAACAAGCCACTGACCTAAAAGCACCCCTACCGGCTCCCTAAACAGCGACTCGACACCGTAACAAAAGACATTTGGAGTTTTTGGGTTTGACTGTCATCGACTTCTAGATGGCCGCCACCTCGGACATTACTGCTAGTCAAACAAGCCACTGACCAAAAAGCACCCCTACCGGCTCCCTAAACAGAGACTCGAAATTGAAACAAAAGACATCTGGAGTCTTTGGGTATGACTGTCCAGCTCCACTGCCAAGAGCTGCCTATCACTAATAGGGATTTCACCTTAGATCAAAGGATCTTCGGAGCCAAACACACGCCTCTGGACCCCAGCTACACCGCCCTTCACCTCTGCCGCAACCTAACTTTCACGCCTTAAATAAACACTCCAGGAGATCATCAAGCCATTCCCCCAAATTGCTCCAAGATGCCGCCGGCCATGAGTTCAATCATGCAGTCATGCCCGTTACAGAATCTCCTTTCCCCCCTTGGTCAGAACACCTACACCATAACTTTCCCACAAAAACTCTCCTTCAAAGCAAAAAAACGCTTTAAACAGAATCTTATTAGGCAACATCCCGAAACGCTCATTGTGGACACCTACCACTGCTCATCAAGAGGGCAAAAAAAAAATGGACTACATTTTCCACACCTTAAGATCGGACTCATGGGTTACCACCTTCAACTCACTCCTCCCTGTCTCAAAAACCACCCTCTCAGAACATAACCGGAAAATAACTATCTCCCCCCTCAACCAACAGTCTCTCTCCGGAGACATCAACATCACCATCTTCCGTAATGGCACCATTCTTATACAGGCGAAAGATGAAAACCTTGAGTTCTTCGACTCCCTCTTCCCCACTCTAAAGACGGCTACTGCTCTCTATCCTCACCAGCCACGCACCTCCCCCCCAGTGGCTCCAGTCAATCCCCCAAGCCGCAAAGCAGGCTTCCTTCACCTCTTCGTGCACCACCGCCCATGCCTACTCATATCACCAGCCATTCGCCTCCCCCAGCCCCGTCCCTCAATTCCCCTATCCCCACGGCCTCCTCCACTCCCTCCCTACCTCCCAGAACTCTGCCCCCCTCCCTCCCTTCCATCTCCCAATCCCCCAGACACCCCCCTTTCCTCCCTACCTCCCAGAACTCTAACGTGCTCCATTCCACTCAGTGAAGATAACCACCTCTCACAAAGGGGCTGCAACCCTCCTCCCTCTCGTTTCCCTGACCACCTGATCTCGAAACCTGAACCTAATCCCCTTACCCCTGCTATCCCCCCAGTCATTTTCCCACCCCAAACCTTTTCCCCCTCTCCGGCCCCCGCCCATCTGAACCCCAACGCTGTCTCAGTCCCTCCCTCCCCAACTATCCCTCCTAACAACATCTCGCCCCACTACTTCTCTCCCTCTTCACTCCATCCCTCCCACTTCGAGAAATCGATCCCTCCTACCTCCTCTCCCCCCCCCACAAAGGCACTGCCCCTTTGCCCCTCTCACTTAAGGCCCAGCCTGCCCCTCACTACCCCTCCCCCAGCTCCCAGGATGTCACATCTCTTGGACCTTCTTGAAGCCCAGATCGCCACGCTGATCCTCGGACTAAAAGAAACCCTTTCCTCCCTTGAGAAACTCCAGCTACCCCCCCATCTCGTCTCACCTCGCCTCCTACTGCAACCTCCCATTAGGAATGATGCCCCCCCGATTGGACCCCTGTCCCCCCCAGGCTCTCGGCCTCCTCTTACTGAACCCCGGACTGAATTACAAGTTGACTGTCCCAGAAGAACCTCTTCCTCTCCCTCCCCTCACGAAGTGAGCTACAGAGTCACATCCCATAAACCCCCCCAACCATCCCGCACAAGCTATACTCCGGCTTCCCTCTCCCCTCTCTTCGATCCAAGTCATCACTGGTATGAGAAGAGACCCGCCTCACCGCAAAACCGCCAGACCCCCAGCCCATCTCGCATCCCTACCTAGAGCAAATTTGGTCAACCGGAACCCGGATGCAAACCCCCCCATCAATTGCATGCTCATCAACTGCAGATCAGCCATCAAACATGCGACTGAACTAGCCGAAACTATCCTCTCTCATGACCTAGATGTAGCCTTCATCACCGAAACATGGCTGAACACCCTATCCCCTCCCATCTTGGACACGCTGGTGCCTCCCGGCTTCTCACTTATCCACAAAGACAGACCCATACGCAAAGGAGGCGGAATAGCAATTATCCACAGAAGTGACCTCTCCATTACTGAATCCTCCTCCCTCGTCTACAACTCCTTTGAATGCCTCTCGGTCAACATCAATTCGCCCCACCACAGCCCACTCCTATGCCTTCTCCTTTACCACCCTCCAGGCAACACTACTGTATTTGGCAAACAGCTGTCGGATCTGATCACTCAAACCGCTCTCAACAGTGACGTCAAAATAATTCTGGGCAACCTCAACCTAAGATGGAACGCAACCAAAAATCCGCTCATCCAATCTCTCACCTCCCTTCTACAAGACCACAATATGATCCAACACTGCTCAGAAGAAACACACCATAGAGGAGCGATCCTTGATGCAATCATTGCGGACAAAAAGACAATCTCCATTGACCACATCATCCCCGTGGTCTGGTCCGACCACCATGCCATCCTCTTTCATATCAACCACCCGGCTCTTTTCCTCCCACCCACCCAAACCTCCCCCAAGTGGGTCAGAAACTTATCGAAAGTCCCCCCTGACAAGCTACAAGATGCCATCAGTTCTCTCCTCCCGAGCTCGACAGAGCTCCTCTCAACCACGGATCTCACCTCGCTCTATCACTCCAACCTAGAGTGTGTCCTGGACCAGCTGGCACCTAGAAAACTAAAAAAAAACAGAAGCATTCCCTCCAGGTCTTGGTTCTCCACTGACATCAATGATGAACGCAGACTCCTAAGAGCCACGGAAAGGTCCTGGAGAAACAACCCCACTGCCCTCAACCGGGACCAACTCAAAACAGCCCGCAAAACCTACCTTAATCATATCAAGAACAAAAAATCATCCTTCTTCTGCTCTGCTCTAGATGAGGCTAAAAACCGCCCCAAAGAACTCTTCAATATCATCAGAAACCAAACCTCCATACCCATGACAGACAGCTTAACTGCGTCCAAATCCCAGTGCGACGACTTTGCTAACTTCTTCAACGAAAAAATTGCCTCAATTGACCGATCTTGCAGCAATCTTTCCGCCCTATCAGAGTTGCACCCTACTGCTTCTACCCACCCAAGTTCTTCAACGGCAACAACTCGCTGGTCTTCCTTCCAACCCATCCAAACCGAAGCAATAAGCAATCTCATTGCCATCGCTAATCCCTCGTCGCACTCCTTTGATCAGCTGCCCTCGAGACTGACGAAAGACCTGAAACTTACTCTAGCCCCTATCTGGGCCAAGATTATCAACAGCTCCTTGAGCGAGGGTTCAATCCCTGACTGCCTTAAACTAGGTCAAGTCACGCCACTCCTAAAAAAACCTGGCCTCGACCCTACGGTCTTCAACAACTTCAGACCAGTGTCAAACCTGCCGCTCTTATCGAAAATCTTGGAAAAATTTGTGCTATCTCAGCTAACACAACACCTGGAGATCTTGAATCTTCTTGACCCACACCAATCTGGGTTCAGAAAGGGCTGCAGCACAGACACCGCAATCCTCAATGTGATGGATGACCTGCACAGGTCTCTCGACTCCAACCAATGTAGCCTCCTCATCCTCTTAGACCTCTCGGCAGCGTTCGACACAGTGGATCACAACCTACTACTCAATGTCCTTCAGAAGAGAGCGGATTTGGATAAAACTGTTCTCAAATGGTTCGCCTCCTTTCTCAACAACCGCACTCAAACTATCAAAATTAAAAGCTACAATTCGGACCCCCTCCCCATTACTAGAGGAGTCCCACAGGGGTCAGTACTCTCTCCACAACTTTTCAACATCTACATGGAGCCCCTCACTACAATTCTAAGGAACACCAACATCCCCTTTCACCTCTATGCGGACGACACACAACTCTACCTGGAAACCAATTCGATTGCAGACATCCACAGACTAAATGACACACTCACAGAGGTACAACACTGGCTCTCATCCAACCACCTCAAACTTAATGAAGAAAAGACAGAAGTGCTTCTCATCTCAAACAAAAATGAAAATCCCCAAATACTCGAATGGCTCAAAGCTTTAAACGCCCTCAATGTTCCTCTTGTTCCTACAACCTCCGTCAAATCACTGGGGATCACTCTGGACCCAAAACTGGACATGAAAGAACACATCTCTAAAACTGCCAAAAGTGCTTTCCTTAACCTGAAACTTCTTTACAAACTTAAACCCTTCCTCCCCTTGAAAGACCTGAAACAGGCCACTCAGGCACTGGTACTCTCCAGGATTTACTATGGCATTGCTACTCTGACTGGAACAGCCAAATCTCATCTAGGTCCTCTGACGGCTACCCTGAATGCAGCAGCTAGAATGGTCACAGGAACTAAGAAATATGAGCACATCTCCCCGGCTCTCAAGGACCTGAAATGGCTTCCTATAATCTTCGAGCCAACTTTCGCACAGCCTGCCTCACACACAAAGCCCTGCATACAGGTAAACCGGAATATCTGGCCAATAAACTCAAGAGAGCTGGTCATTCCAGGACCCTCAGAAGCTCCAACACGCTCCTACTTATACCTCTGAAATCCCAGAAACGCAAAAGATCTAACAGGTCCTTTGCGGGAAATGCTCCTAAGATATGGAACTCCATCCCCCCACACATCAGGATGACAACCTCCTTCCTAAAATTCAAGACACTACTCAAAACCTTCTTTCTTGAGCGAGCTGGATTGTAACGAGATTCACCGTCTGACTTTAATAGTTCACTGTCTCTTTTGTCCCAGCGAGAACCTGATGACTCTCCCTTGTTCTCCGCCATGTTGCCTTCATGCTGTCATTGTATAGACATTTACTTCCTACTATGCTTTCCCATACTTTCCCTACCCTGCTCGACCTACCTGTTATGTTGATACTTATCTGTATCCGTTGTGAAGCGCTCTGATACCTCCGGGTCTAGCTAGCGCTATACAAAACTTAAATAAATAAATAAAATAAAAAGTTAGCAGGACTAGAGCAGCAGCAATGAAATCAATAGCATAACCAAAGTAGTTGAAACATACTGGTGAGCTAATCAAAGATCCTTTGTATGCTGGTACAACAAGAACCAACTGACCCCCAGAAGAGGAATTACCTGACTGAAAGTGGCTGGTCAGACTCAAATAGTATTCATCTTTGGTGGCCACATTTGAATAGGCTTTGTTTTTGATGACCGTCTTGGCATTGAATTTGTGTTTGGTGGCCGTCTTAGAATAGAGTTTCTCTAAAGGAAACCTGAACTGAACCTTCCAACTTTACGGTGGCCAACATACAGATCATTATCAGAATAGTATGTAAAGTATGGATTTTGTTGGATATGTTGTAGAATGTTGTTTAGCTGAGGCATGTCTATTTTACACATCTTTCTTAGTTTCCCAGCTTAGTATCTGATAAGCAGGTATCATGTTTGTTTTTACATACTCAAGTGCACTCCAGAGTAATCTCTGAAGTTTATTGGTAGTAAAATACTCTTTATTCAGGGATATCAATTTTCTTTAGATTCTTTGGATTCATTTTGTAAAGAACTTCCCAGTGGAATATGCTTTTGTATAACTGATTTGTACCCTGTCCCTACTGGGCGAAGGGTTACCCCATTACCAACTTCTGTGGCCAGGGCTGCCATTAGCCCAGCACATTTTGTCTTCAGTAGGGCGCATTCACAACCCCCAACCAAGTGTTTTCTTGATTATCCTAGCATCTCAGGTTTGTTACATGCAACAAGTGTGAAAATGTGACATTAACTCCTTCTCGGGAACGCGGTGAAGACCATATGCATCCACCAACTAGGCTCCTTTTAACTGCAGGGTGAGGTCCTTTAACATATTCAGCTCCTCAAAAGCTACTATTTAAATAGTTCTGTTAATTCTAAAGCCTCATCCTCATTAGGAAAGATTTTAAAGGAATTTTCACTTAATTATGATAGCTAAATGACAACCTTTTGCTGTGCATTTTGTGATCATAGTTTGCTACACCGTGGAACCCAATACATAGGAAAATGTAAACTCACTGTTTAACTCAGAAGTATTGTATTGTAGTTGCCTGATGAGGTACTTAAACACTTTTGGAGGACGAGTAGGGTGCTACCCTATAAATATGCTTCATTTGAAGATTGTGGGACTTATAATGTCACATCTAGCTGGCATGAATATGTAGTAGAGTTGAAGGAAGAAGAGATCGCACACTTAAGATTACAAAGCATCATGATGCAGGCTTATGAGACCTTAGTAGGAAATGTTTATTCTCATGAATGATGATCAGTGGCTTGCATTTATCATGTCACTGCTATCTTATTAGTTATGCTTATGAGTTTAGTGGAGTAAAGGTGAGTGAGGGATAGTTACGCACTACATCCTTACTTGAGAAATCAGTTATAGATGTTGGGTGGAAAATCATTTGTTGTGATAGAGTGAGGTTGTTGCTGCTTTTATGCATCTAGGTGGTTTTGAACATTGTTGTCTTGAACGGGAAGAAGTCCATAGCTTTGCAACCTGTTTTGGGGAGTTAGGTTCCACAGGTGTGTGACTTCTTTCGGGGTGGGACAGTCAGCCCATAGTCACGTGCCAGTCCAGAACAAGGGTGCTAGTATGTGATTATCTTTGCAGTTGTACCTGAAAGAAGGATGTACCAGTGCTGTAGGAGCCACGGGGACAGTTCTTAAACTAGCCAAAGTCACTGAAACCTTTTGGTTTACAATAGGATGCAAAGGAAGAATATGTTTCTTTTTCAAGAGGTGGGTCAATGTAATTTTCAGTATCCAGGAGAGCCTGACAAATGAATGATTCTGCTACAGTTCTGCCAACTTCTACAGCCAGCATTCTGGTGAGAACTTCAGATTTAAAGTTAGTCCAAATACAATACATGTAAAATATTATTTTGTTAAATATACATAGTTATAATTTATTTAGAATCTACCTAGTTAAAAGTTTATAATTTATTTAAAATCTTGTCAATACCAACATAAAAATGGACACTTTTCAGTAAAGATAACAATTGAAATTAAATGTACATATCCTAAAACATGTGCATTGGTCAAATATCATAATAATTAAAATATTACATTATTTAATGAACAGTTTAAATAGGTATCCTAAATCACATAAAATTTTACAAAATAGTTCTATCATTGAAATCATACCAAAAATAAATAAATGTGTAAATGGAAGAGGGCCGCAAATTCTTTTTTAACACGAGACCCACAAACATTGAAGAAAGTGTATAAATAAAGAGAACCACATTTACTATTCGAAATTCAATCCAACAAACAATAGGGAAAAGCATAAATCAAAGAGGTGAGATTTACTATTCTAACTCCAGGCCCACAAGTCTTAATGAAATTCATTAATTTTGAGTAGGTCAGGTCTGTTAGTCTAACTCCAGTCCCAAAAACACTGGGAAATACATAAATTAAGGGGTGAAATGTACTATTTTATCTCCAGTCCTCCAGAAATTGAGGAACATGCATAAATAAAGGGTGTGAAATTTACCATTCTTGTGCCAGTCTCAAAAACATTGGGATAAAAGGCAGGGTAAGATTACAAACACTATGAAAAGTTCATAATTGTGAGAGGGGGTGAGACTTGCTATCTTAACTCCAGTTCACGTAAAAGTTTGGAAAGTGCATACATGAAAGGAATGAAATTTACTATTCTTACTCCAGTCCCACAAAAATGTGGGGAAGTGCATAAATGAGGGGGTGGGGAGATCAATTCTTCTAACTTCTGTCTTACAAATATTGACGGAACTAAGTAAATTGCAGAGGCAATACTTCCTATTCTTAGTCTGAGTCAGGAAAAAGGGGCAAAGCACATAATTTGGGGGTGAGTTGATATTTACTATACAAATGCCAGCCCAAATATATATATACAATGGGGAAAGTGTAAGGCTTTTGAGGGATTCAAAAGTACTATTCTAATTCCAATTCCATACACATTGGAGAAAGGATATAGTATGGAGGGCAGGGCAATGGTGGTATGGAATACTATTCTGCCCCAGTCCACAAATGCTGGGTAAGGTGTATTAAATTGAGGTGGTGAAGTTGGCTGTCTAGCTGCAGTCCTGCAAGCTTTGGGGCATGCACATATATCTTGGCGGTGACATTTACTTTTCTAACTCCAGCTTAAAATACATTGTAGAAAGTTAATAAATGAAGCAGGTGAGATTAAGGACCACATATACAAAGAAATATGTTTGCGATTTCCTAATTGTGAATCTGTGCAATTTGCTATTAGGTAGTAGCAGGAAGTGATGTACTAATGAGTCTCAGACACATTAAGCGATTCCGGTGGGTCGCAAATTGACTTACCTCATCAATATTCATGAGGTAGATCACAATTTGCGACCCATTGGGAATCGCTAAAAACACAGAGATGGTGGCCTGCTGGGGACAGCAGACCCCCATGTTTGTGTTTGTTTTTAAATAAGGAAGGGGTTTGGCCCAGCGAAGTTAAGGAGGGAAGGTAGGGCCGATTAACAAGAGCAAACGAAGGGAATGTACCTCCACCACCAATATTTTGAAAAATTATTTAAACAGAATAAACGGAAATCAATACGTGTATCCTAGCCATCTATTTAGGCTAATTAGTTTTAATTATTCAACATATTTAAAAAAAACAAGAGGGACATGTAGTCTACTCGACAGAGAATCCATTTTAGTGAAGTTACACTAACAATACATACAGACAAAAATAATAATTACCACAAATTAATTGCACAAATACATGTAACTGATATTACAAAAAGTCACAAATCATTTTCACAAAATTAATCAAACATAAAATCACGATAATGTTGAAAATACAATACACAGTGAGACAATTAGAATATGAAAAAATAGAATCAGTTTTGTATAATAATAAACAATTCGTCATTTAGCAAAAAAAGCAGCTATATACAATAGCAATTGCGAATTTACGCAGAGTATCCTATATATCAAGATTCAGGCTATACTCAATATTAGTGGCCGACGCGTTTCAAGTCCCGGTTTTTTCAATTGCCGGACTCTCATCAGGGCGGGATAAGTCTTTACGTGATAAGCCAACTGTTTAAGATAGAAAAACAAAACTGATTCGAACTGGACTTCCTCAAACCGTCTTCATACAATAAAACGCATACATTTAGGCAAAGGTTGCTTTTTCCTACCTGGCCATTGACCAGCGGTAAACTAAGGGCCTTCTGATGTGCGTTCATGCGGTACTCGCCTACAAATGACAAGGCAACAAGAGGCTAAGTCAGGTTGTTTTTAGCCCGGGGAATTCAGTCGGCGTTAGTGAAAGAAAAATGGTTTTTACCTACAAAGGGCTCCAATTGGGCGTGTGCTCTCAACTCTTATGATGTATGCAGATGCAATCGTGGCGTATTTAAAATCTAGCAAAGGATAAAAGGTAGCAATGAGGCATTTTATTCGTCGAGTGTTAAATGAACACAAGTCGCGCTCACCAGAAATAAACTTACTTGAAATTATTGCTGATTTATGGAGGGGTGCCACAGTTTTAAGATGCGCGGTTAAGCGCCGGTAGAAAAATCTGAAAAACGGAAGGTACGAACATATTAACAGTCGGGACCCTGAATGGTGCGGAATGAAAGACTTCAACGCTGCCGGCCTCTCGACCGGGATACAGGGACCCGCTTACCTTCTGCTTCAGTTTTCAGAAAGACATAATACACACACGGACAGCGTGAGGACGAGCCTGCAGGTTGTCGTCTCCATTGCCACATAAAAACAAAATCACATGACCATGGCAAAGGCGGAGCTAACCCCGCTAGTCAGCAAATTGCATTCTGGGATTTGTATTTTTGTCCCATTACCTGTTTATTAACCACTGTTCGTCAAGGCTTAGAAAGCGGAGTTGGAGGAGCGAAAAAAAACACAGGTTAAGCTCTGGTGAGCTCACTCATGCAGTTTAATCCTTTGTTTATGGTATCAAATTTCATAATCAAATATGATTCCTTGCGCAATAAGGCACTATCAATGCAAAGAGCACCATTTTTTGTATCAATTACTGCCAAAACAGTCCATTTGAATTGATTTTCACTGTGGCCCACGGCCAAAAAATGTTCGACCATAGGTGCCGATTGAACCCTTTTCTTGATTCGAGATCTGTGCTGGGTTATTCTTATGTTTATTTGTTGACTCGTTTTACCAATGTAAACCTTGTCACATGGGCAGAGCACCGCATAAACAACATTTTTCGTTTTACAATTAGTAAACTTTGTATGTTTCCATGCAATTCCGTTATGGTCAAACACATCCCCCTCCAGTGTTGTGGGGCAGGCAACGCAATTACCACATCTGTGGTGTCCAACAATCTGCGGCAAATTCCATTGCGTTAGTAGATCGCTTCTGGGTTTCGGAATGTAACTGTCAGCGCGTATCAACTGCTGACCGATACTCAAGTTTTTCTTCATTGCAAAGATAGGTTTGGACATAGGGCAGGTAAGATTCTCTAACAAATGCCAATTTTTTAGGACAATTTGTCGAAACTTATTGGTGTGGGCGCCAAAAGTAGTGACACAGACAAGTTTGTCTAAATCTGACTTGATCTTTTTCTCTAATAGAGTCTCTCTGGGTGTGAACCTTGCTCTTTTTTTAGAGTGCTTCAATAATTTTTTGGGGTATCCCCTCCCTTCCATTTCTCTACAAAAAGACTCAGCATGCATATCAAAGTCCCTGAGCTCAGTGCAGTTCCTTCTGATTCTTAGTAATTGCCCATACGGCAGATTTTGTTTTAAACACTGGGGGTGTGAACTTTTGTAGTGCAAAATCGTGTTTCTGTCTGTATCTTTTTTGTACAGGGATGTGGTAAGCTGTTCATCTTGGCAACTGACTAAGACATCTAAAAATGTCATTTCGCTGTTACTTGATTGTATTGAAAATTTGATGTCAGAATGCCGTGAGTTAACCCAATTGTGGAATAGGTCTAACTCGGTCTGGCTCCCCTGCCACAGGAGCCAGACGTCGTCTATGTATCTCCACCAGTGCACAATTTTATCGAGGAACGGGTTATTATTGAAAATGAATTTCTCCTCGTATTGGGCCATATAGAGTACGGCCATTTCCGGCGCATAAGGACAGCCCATGGCTGTCCCTTTGACCTGTACAAAGAACTCATTTTCAAACTTAAAGTAATTCATACGGAGGGAAATTTCAGCCAATGAGATTATGAAAGATGTGGGCACCCTATGTGGTCTTTCTCTAGATTCAAGATATACTTCAATCACCTCAAGCGCCTCGTCCTGAGGGATCTGGGTATATAACGATGTTACGTCCATTGTGGCCATAATTTGGGTCTCTTTATTAAACTGTATGCCCTCTACCTTCGTGATAAATTCAGTTGTATCTCTGAGATAAGATGTTACATGGCATAGAAACGGTTTCAGGAAAAAATCGATATATTTAGACACTGGTTCCAATACTGAGTCACAGCCTGAGACTATAGGTCTTCCAGGGGGGTCTACGCTGTTCTTATGTATTTTAGGCAAAAAATACAAGACCGGTGTTCGCGGATGTTTATTATTTAGGAACTCAAATTCTTTGGGACCAAGATAGCCTTGTGCAAGAGCATCTTTAGTCAGTGTGTCTATTTTACTCCGAATCTCATGTCCATGAGATTCGGAGTAAAATAGACACACTGACTAAAGATGCTCTTTTGCTCTATGTTTGACCATAACGGAATTGCATGGAAACATACAAAGTTTACTAATTGTAAAACGAAAAATGTTGTTTATGCGGTGCTCTGCCCATGTGACAAGGTTTACATTGGTAAAACGAGTCAACAAATAAACATAAGAATAACCCAGCACAGATCTCGAATCAAGAAAAGGGTTCAATCGGCACCTATGGTCGAACATTTTTTGGCCGTGGGCCACAGTGAAAATCAATTCAAATGGACTGTTTTGGCAGTAATTGATACAAAAAATGGTGCTCTTTGCATTGATAGTGCCTTATTGCGCAAGGAATCATATTTGATTATGAAATTTGATACCATAAACAAAGGATTAAACTGCATGAGTGAGCTCACCAGAGCTTAACCTGTTTTTTTTCGCTCCTCCAACTCCGCTTTCTAAGCCTTGACGAACAGTGGTTAATAAACAGGTAATGGGACAAAAATACAAATCCCAGAATGCAATTTGCTGACTAGCGGGGTTAGCTCCGCCTTTGCCATGGTCATGTGATTTTGTTTTTATGTGGCAATGGAGACGACAACCTGCAGGCTCGTCCTCACGCTGTCCGTGTGTGTATTATGTCTTTCTGAAAACTGAAGCAGAAGGTAAGCGGGTCCCTGTATCCCGGTCGAGAGGCCGGCAGCGTTGAAGTCTTTCATTCCGCACCATTCAGGGTCCCGACTGTTAATATGTTCGTACCTTCCGTTTTTCAGATTTTTCTACCGGCGCTTAACCGCGCATCTTAAAACTGTGGCACCCCTCCATAAATCAGCAATAATTTCAAGTAAGTTTATTTCTGGTGAGCGCGACTTGTGTTCATTTAACACTCGACGAATAAAATGCCTCATTGCTACCTTTTATCCTTTGCTAGATTTTAAATACGCCACGATTGCATCTGCATACATCATAAGAGTTGAGAGCACACGCCCAATTGGAGCCCTTTGTAGGTAAAAACCATTTTTCTTTCACTAACGCCGACTGAATTCCCCGGGCTAAAAACAACCTGACTTAGCCTCTTGTTGCCTTGTCATTTGTAGGCGAGTACCGCATGAACGCACACCAGAAGGCCCTTAGTTTACCGCTGGTCAATGGCCAGGTAGGAAAAAGCAACCTTTGCCTAAATGTATGCGTTTTATTGTATGAAGACGGTTTGAGGAAGTCCAGTTCGAATCAGTTTTGTTTTTCTATCTTAAACAGTTGGCTTATCACGTAAAGACTTATCCCGCCCTGATGAGAGTCCGGCAATTGAAAAAACCGGGACTTGAAACGCGTCGGCCACTAATATTGAGTATAGCCTGAATCTTGATATATAGGATACTCTGCGTAAATTCGCAATTGCTATTGTATATAGCTGCTTTTTTTGCTAAATGACGAATTGTTTATTATTATACAAAACTGATTCTATTTTTTCATATTCTAATTGTCTCACTGTGTATTGTATTTTCAACATTATCGTGATTTTATGTTTGATTAATTTTGTGAAAATGATTTGTGACTTTTTGTAATATCAGTTACATGTATTTGTGCAATTAATTTGTGGTAATTATTATTTTTGTCTGTATGTATTGTTAGTGTAACTTCACTAAAATGGATTCTCTGTCGAGTAGACTACATGTCCCTCTTGTTTTTTTAAATATGTTGAATAATTAAAACTAATTAGCCTAAATAGATGGCTAGGATACACGTATTGATTTCCGTTTATTCTGTTTAAATAATTTTTCAAAATATTGGTGGTGGAGGTACATTCCCTTCGTTTGCTCTTGTCTTTAAATAAAGCAACTTTTTTTTAAAAATGCAGCCTGTTTTCCTTAAAGTACAACAGGATGCATTTTGAAAAAAGAAATGAAACATTCCGGTGAGACCACTGCCTGCACGTAAAAAAACATTTTGTAACCATTCACAAAGGGGAAGAGGTCCCTTGGGGACATATTCCTGTTTGCGACTGGTTTACCACCTACTTAAAGTAGGCGATTAAATGCAAATGTTTTGCAACCACATTCCAGTTGCAAAACCTTCATACATCCCCCTGCGACTTGCTATTAGGAAGGGACGCCCTTAACCCACCCCTACGTAATAGTGATTCACAAACCCTATTTTGCGATTCGGTAATAGGTTACCGACTCGCAAAATAGGGTTAGAAATTTCAAAAGGCTATTTAGCAGCCGCAAACCGCCCAATTCTCTCTTTGCAACCACTAAAACCTTTTGTTGACATGGCCCTTAGTATTTTAACTACAGTCATTCAGAATTTGTGGAAAGTCCATAAAAAATGATGGAGAATTTCTCTCACAAACATTAAGGAGAATATGTAAATTGTTAGGTGAGGTTTGTTAGTTTAACCACATCCCAACAAATAATGGAGAAAGTACACAAACTGAGGAAGGGGTGTCATTTACTATTCTATCTCCATCCCAACAAACTTTGGGAAATTGTTTAATATGGGGGTAAAATGTACAATTTTACTCCAGTCCAAAGCAGCACTGGGGAAAGTTCATTAAGTTTGAGAGGGTCAAATTTAATATTCTAACTGCAGTCTACAACACATTGTTGAAGTACAAAATTTGAGGGTTATATTTTCCTATTATAGGTGCAGGTGGTAAAGCATTGGAAGAAGTGCATACATTGAGGGGAGCAGGTGAGACTTACTGTTCTGACTACAGTTCAACAAACTTCAGGAAAGTGTATAAATTGTGGTGGGGGTCAAATTTAGTAAAAGTTTATTTAAAAATTGTAGAAACAGGTGGAATGGTAGGGTCAAATATACTATTTTGCCAAGAAAATAATATATATTTTATTTCAATATCATTTACAATTAATTCTGTGTTTCATTTATACGTTTTAATTTTTTTCCGAACATCATAAATATTTTATATATTAGGGGTGTGGTTTGCACGCCGATGGCGGAGGTCGCCTGAACGCTCGGCTCCGCGATCGAGCCGACATTAATCCTGCATAGAAGGCAACAGCCGATCCCTGACCCACAAGAGATCGAGTGGGAAGGGACACGCAACCGGCGACAGGCAATAGAATTGCCCGGCGAGGCCTGCGGACGGCGAGAGGAGCCGAGCGAGATCCGATGCTCAGAGAAGGCGCTGCGACTAAAATGGCGGCCGGGCGCCGCTGAGTCCTTGTAGGCGGCCAGCGGATCCACAGAGCCTGAGCACTGAACCGGACCCCCCAGCCCGCTGGAACAGAGTGCGACGGATGCCCGGACAATAGGGAGACGATCGGTGACTCCCGCGCGGCGGCTCTCACACACACCCGCCGCGCGGCCCGCACTGGGGGCTATACATCGGGCCCGGGCCCGAGAAGGGTATGCCCGCGAGTTGCGGGGGCTTGCGAAGATGTCCCGCGCCCCGGCAAACCATTGGTGAGTGCGGCCCCCCCCCTGCAAAGAGGTTAGACGGAGCGGCCCGGCCTCCCCGAGCGGTGCAGATATTTGGAGATCTGGCTTGCGGTCCCCCAGGGGGACGGACAGCGTGACGACCATGGCGGAGATCTGCCGTTGTGGGGACTGAGATCGGGGCCCGGCGCTCCCGCCCTATGAAAAGTTGACGGCCGGGGCCCCCCCGTCCCCCTGTGGTGGAGCCTGGTGGAGGGTGTGGGAGCTGACGAGCCTCTACTGCCTACTCCTGGAACTTAAATTGTGGGCCACGAGCGGAGCGTAGTGGCAGGAGCGAGCGATCGCCGCCCAGCGCCTTAGTAAGGCCAAGGAGGACGACGGAGCGTGCTGGGGATCCAGTGCGAGGTGGGGCGGTGGCGACGGCCCCGAAAATACACTGTTGAGCGGAGCTTGACGTCGCTGGAGGCGCTGGGCAGGCCCCTCACCAGGGACCGAACCGCGAGGGGCTGGAGTGGTCCTTTGGCTAGTTTGTTGGCGGCATTGCCCAGAGCAGGGGAGGCCGGTGCGTGGGATGTGGTGGGCTGTGATCCACTGTAGAACCTAGTGCAGACACTGCTGCTGCCTGGTCCGCCGCCCCGGGTGGAGATCCCCGCTTGCTCGGCTTGTCACTCGCTGTTGCCCCCTGATGCGGGGAGATTGAGAGACTTTGATTATTACTGTCCCGATCCGGCACTCTTGCACTACGATGTGGATAAACAGGTTACGGTACCTTGTGGCTGATCATTGGAGCTTGTGCAGTGCTCGATCGGGAGGAGTCCCTATCGGAGAGCGGAGGCCGGATAGCCGAAGCGAGACTCGTTAAGGTACGCCTGCTGTTGGGTGGTTCGTCCCTTTGCTCGCTGTGGTCAAAGTTGGGCGCCACGACTGAGATGGGGAAACCGAAAGGAGCCAAGGGCAGCACTCAATCCGCGTCGGATGTGGAGATGCCGGACAAAGGAGAACAACCGGACCCTGAGACGCCATGTGACCCGCACCTCCAGCACCAACTGGATAAGATCTTGACGGCGATAACAGATACACGAGCGGCACTCCAGCAAGACATAGCGCAAGTCGCAACGGGTCTCGGACTGCTCAGGGCTGATCATGGCAAGCTTTCTGGCAAGGTCAAGGAGGTTGAAAGTGCAGTTCGTACCCTGGAGCCGGCGCAAAAGTCACTCTTGGCCACTATGACGGATGTGCTGGCCCGAATAGACGCTCTGGAGAAAAGGGCAGAGGACGCTGAAATGCGCAATCGCCGGAACAATATCCGAATAGTGGGGCTACCAGAAAAAATTGAAGGGGGAGATATGGTCCGCTATTTGGAGGAGTGGTCCCAGACAGTATTGGCGCCAGAAGGGCTATCCTCCTTTTACACGCTGGAAAGGGCACATAAGGTTCCGTCCAAGCCGTTGCAGCAGGGCCGCCCCCCGCACCCAGTAGTGGCGCGGCTGCCACACTACCGGGACAGAGATTTCCAGCTGGAAAACAGTAAGGTCAACATCTTCCCGGATTACACTTATGATACACAACGCAAAAGAGCCTCTTTCTTAGCGATTAAACGAGAACTGAGAAGCGAGAGTATACAGTACTCCTTATTGTTCCCAGCCCGGCTCCGAATAATATTGGATGATACTACCAAATTTTTTGATACACCAGAGGAATCGTGTAGCTGGCTGGAACTATACAGAGCCGGAAAGGACGGCCCTGGCTCGCTTTTACAACGGTCCCTGAGGAACGGTCACGGCGGAAGTCCAGACGGATATGCAATAGACGCAGGGGGCTTGGGCGACCTTCCTTACTGGAGACGGCGGCGGAGAGGAGAGGAGTTTTGGAGGTGGTATCCAGCATATCGGGATCACAAGAGGCACCCTTGACGGAGGGCACAGAGTCAGGCAGAGGTGAAGGCCGATCGGACACGGAGTACTCCGAAACCGACAGTGTGCCCTTGCCCACGATCACTCCGGAGACGGCTGAAGGAATGCTAGACGGACAATGAAGATTCTTGGTGAGCTCTTATATCTATAGAGAGAGACTTTAGAGGAAGATTTACTGTGTGTTGCGAGAGGGGATTGCTGTCCTGCTAATAGTTGGGTGGAGGGTGAAGCATTGAGCTGGCCATAAGTCATTTGAGCTCGATCGCACCCAGGAAGTTCGAGCAGAGGGCGGCTTCCCGTCGGCGCTCGACCCCCCACATTGCCCCTAAGGCACACCTGCGGTTACTACCGTCGGGTTTACTTGATTGGTTTTTTGGGTGAGTTTGGATGGGAACTAGATTGCAATCTTTAGGTCCTGTTCTGGGGGCGGGGGGGTGGAGGGGTTTGAGAATGTTGTTCTGTTAAGGGGTGGGCACGCCATCGGTGCAAAGGGTTTTGTATGTTTCAACCACGTGGAATTTGAGTCGAGGAGGGAGTACAGGGCATTGTGGGACAATGGGTGAAGTATCTAACTTGAAATGCATTACCTGGAACGTACGGGGACTACACACTATGACAAGACGACACAAAGTGCATGCCTACTTAATACGCAGAGGAGTCCAAATAGCGTTACTACAGGAAACACATTTAACAAAGACGGAAGGGCTAGCACTACAACGCAGATGGAGAGGACAAGTTTACAACACTACATATTCAGCTTATGCTAGGGGCGCGCTGATTTGGATTAGGGCTGGAGTCCCTTTTCAAGTGACTAGACACATAGTGGACCCTGAGGGGCGGTTTGTGGCCATAGCCGGTAAACTGGGAGGCAGGGATATTAACATTTGCAGCATCTACGCACCTAATGTGGACCAGTTGACCTTTTTCGCGACACTGTCGGGCTATCTGGCCCACTACTTGGTGGGACCACTACTGATGGGTGGCGACTTTAACTCAGTGGTAGACGTCGCCCTTGATAGATCACACACCCCATTGGCGGACTCCCCAACACACCGGATAGCTAAGGGTCGACTGGAGTGGCAAGCAAGGTGGGGTCTGACTGACATTTGGCGAGCCCAACACCCGCATAGCCGAGATTACTCCTACTTCTCGGGAATGCACGAGCTCCATGTGAGGCTAGATGCGCTCTTGTGCTCTACAACGCTGACATCCACAATTTCCAACACCGAATATCTGACGAGGACGATCTCAGATCACAATCCTCTACTAGCTGACGTGCGATGGTTTCCGGGCGCCTCCTGTGTTCCTACCTGGCGATTGCGCCCCGAAATGCTAGAGGACCCACTTTTCCACAAGGATCTGGGGGAGAGGATCACTAACTACTTTGCAGAGAATGAAGGCACAACTAGGGAGAGAGCGACAGAATGGGATGCCTTCAAGGTAGTGGTAAGAGGGTACTGTATAGCCAAAAAGGTAGGAGTGCGTAGGGTGCTGTTAGACAACCTCAACAAGGCAGATAAGAAACTCCGAGAGGCGGAGATCTTGCGACCTGGACACCCTGAGCTTCAACAACAGTGCGCAGCAGCGAAAGAAGCGGTGGCAGTTGAAGTAGAAAGGCTGCGCAGTTTCGACCACAAGACTTATATAACCAGGTCCCTTGCGGAGGGAGATAAATCGGGAGCATTGCTGGCCTGGTTGGCCAACCCCATGAGACGTAGCTCACCTACAATCTCGATGTGCACACCTGAGGGCGTCGAAGTATATACTCAACCTGAAATTCTTCACAGTTTTTCAAGTTACTATACAACTCTGTATCAGAGCAGATTAACAGCTAGTACTTCGGCCATAGATAATTTATTTAGAAGGACTCCCTTTCCCGCAGTTAGGACCCGAGCAAGCGCAGGACTTGGGCAAAGACATTGAAATCGGGGAAATCCATTGCGCCATAAAACGGATGGCTTGCAATAAAACCCCCGGGCTGGACGGACTTCGCATTGAATTTTACGCTAAATACATGGATTTGTTGGCCCCTAGACTACTGGTAATATACAAAGAGGCGAGACAACTGGGTTGTCTGCCACGCACAATGCGTGAAGCGTTGGTGATCCCCCTGCTCAAACCCGATAAAAAGAGCAATGACACGGCGTCTTATAGACCGTTGTCGATGCTTACAACGGATTATAAAATTTTAAGCAGCATCCTAGCATCCAGACTGTTGGAACACATGCCCATGCTGGTTCATGAGGACCAAGCGGGCTTTATACCTAAGCGCAACACCACTATGAACATTCGCCGACTGGTTCGTCTGTTAGAAGAGAACCATGGAGAGGCCCCCACCCCATGATACTGTCGGTCGACTTGGAAAAGGCGTTTGATAGCCTGGAGTGGGAGTACCTCCACAGAGCACTTAGATGTTATGGGGTGGGCAAGGGATATCTACAATGGACTTCCGTGCTATATGCCTCAGCATTGGCGCAAGTGAGATCGGGTGGGCTGATATCCCCACAATATCCGGTGGAAAGAGGTACGAGGCAGGGATGATCACTATCCCCGTTGCTTTTTGCACTGGCTGTGGAACCTCTCGCAATGACGATTCATACGGGAGCCCATTATAAAGGGCTACGATCCTTGTCGGGGCAACAGTTCATCTCCCTATACGCTGATGACCTTTTGCTCTTCCTAGAAGACGCTGATGGAGCTCTGAGGGGAGCTGACACCGCACTGACCACCTTTGGTGAAATATCTGGCCTTAGGGTGAACTGGTCCAAGACGTGCTTATTCCCAATGCGCAGGGGAGAAATCCAGCCCACCATGACCAGGGCAATTAGAGGGGAACCCAACTGTCTGAAATATTTGGGGGTCTATATCTATCACACCCCAGCTGATGTTTTAGAGGGTAACATCTCTCGCAGCATTAGAGTGCTTAAGGGTAGTATGACCTTTTGGACCACCCTCCACTGTCAGTAGCGGGTCGTATAGCGCTGCTCAAGATGGTGGCGCTACCTCGCCTGCTATACTATTTTAGGACGCTCCCGATTTGGATTCCTCCGGCTGTATTTCGGCACCTGAAATCATTGATAGTGTCCTTCCTCTGGGGAACGGGCCGACGCAGAGTGGCACTTGCAACCCTGATGAGGCCTAAGTCAGAGGGGGGGCTGGCTGTACCCGATTTCGAAGCGTATTACTTAGCAGCTCAATTACAGACATACACTCAGGAAATAGCGCGAGAGTTCCGAGGTCCAGAGGAATCACGGGGCCTGGGAATACCTAGACACGTGCTCTCCTACATAGCAATGCAGCAGAGGTTAGCTCTTAAGGACCTAACACATGAGGAACGTACACTTAGGCTATGCTGGAACCGAACGCAGCGCAGAGCGGGGGTGAACCACCCCTACGCCCCTGAAATTCCGCTGGGGATGCTCACAGCATTACCGCATGGTGGAGACTGGTCGCAACTGCAGAACTGGGAGGAGGCGGGGATCCAAATTCTGGGTGACCTCTACGAGGACGAGATGTTACTATTGTTTCCAGCGCTCTTAGATCGCTTTGACATACCTAGAGGCGACTTCCTGCTGCATGCAGCGATCACGCGAATACAGGCACACTGGAAGAGGGGGCTTGAAGAACCAAAGACAACAATGGCATGCCAATATACCATGATGGCAGCTGGGACGGTTAAAGCAGTCACATGCCTGTACACCAGAATACTTAATGAGGGACTTCCTCCGCTGGAGGCGCTTAGAGGTAAATGGGAAGCGGACATAGGGAAGGAAATCCCTGAGACAACATGGGTTCAGCTGATGCGCCGGGCATGGAAGAGTACGTGCAACGCGCGGTTCCAATTAGTCCACTTTTATATTCTGCACCGGGCGTACTTGACCCCGGGTAAGATACGAAAATACTTTGCTATAGATACCGCGGCTTGCCCTAGATGTCAGGCAATTGGAGTTGAGCTTGGCCACATTTTATGGACCTGCCCTAGCTTGACCCTCTACTGGAATGCGGTGGGGGATACTCTTAATGGAGTAACAGAGCAGGCATTACAGTTTGACATGGCGGTTGGGGTTCTCCATTGGTTCCCGCATACCCCCAAAAACAAAGTTACTAGCAAATTTATAGATATGGGACTTATCCTAGCGAAACGTGAAATCACACGGCACTGGAAAGCACGAACGGGTCCAGTAGATGCTAAGTGGCGCAATGAATTCCTTAAATGGGATGGTGGCGAGAGCACTTTGAGATTTCAACTAGCGCGGAGACAGCAGAACGATAGAGCGTTAGAGACTGCACAGGCGTGGGAGGCCTTGGTGCAGGCATTACGTGATTATGACACACGAAGCGACTCAGAAGACTGATGTTATGACCGGACTGCTTCCCTGTAACACGACAGGTTCGATGCATTTTCTTTCCAATCTGGCGGCCCCAATGCTCCAGACCCACAACAACTGTCCTGACAATGATGCACCGATGGCGGGGACCAGGAGGGAGGGGGGGGGCTAAATTTCAAATTCTATTCCTCTATATACTAGGGACACAGTGGACTAGACAAGGAAGCCCTCCACGGGACTGTACCCTGCTGACCAGGATCGCCTCAGAAGCCAATACTTAGCTTTAAGTGAGGTCTGAGGGGGAGGGGGGAGATAGTAGACACAACTAAGTAAATACCTTATTGTTAGCAGCAAGGGATAGTTTAGTTAGTTTGTTTGTTGGGGTATTGGGAGGAAAAGAAAAGCAGATGTAGAATCCTTGTTGGCCGGACGAAGTAATGATACTATGAAGTGTATAGACAAATTGCGATTCTGATTAATGCCTCCCGTCCTCCGGGTTGTGGGCTAAATGGCTGTGTATACCAAATTTCTCTAGATCGTTGAATCCAAATGGTGATTGTATAATTCTCGACCGACGTAAATGTGTAAAGATCATCTGCAATAAATATATTTAAAAAAATATATATATATATATATTTTATATATTATAAAAATCAAACCACAAATAATTCAAAATATTGTATTTTATTGGACTGGATAAAATAAATTAAACATTTATTAACATACATTGTTTCATAACTGTAATTAAAATTAAAAGAGCAAAAAACATAATTTAAGAACAATTCTAAATAGCAAAAATATATTCAAATTAATCTGCGATTTTAGACCGGATTACGACTTTTGGCAGTGCAGGAGTGGGCAGCATGCCACCGCCGCGCACCCACACTGCCAATAGTCGTTGCCGCCTACCAGATTATAAGATTTATGGTCTGGTGGATGGGCGGTGTGGTGGTCCCGTGGCAGTGCTGTTTAAAGGCTCACTGTTATCCTTAAACAGCAGCGCTGTAGGACCGCCAGTGCACGTTCCTACACAGGAAGGAATGCACCATGTTGTGCATTCCCTCCCGTGCAGGAATTGAGGGTGCAAAACTGCAGGGGGCACAACATGTGCCTGCCTGCATGCACCCTCTTGCACAGGGGCAAGAGGGGGCCCTGCAGGGCCCCCTTTCTTTCCTTACTACCAGCAGTTACATGGAGGAAGAACCTCCATGACATCGCTCCAGGGCCCGCTCTAGGGTGGTGCGATCAGTGCCACTGCACCGGGCGCTGACTTGGCATGGGGGGGTAATTTTTGCAAGTGTATTGTCATTTAAAAAGCATCTGCTGTGGTGTTCCTGGCCTCCAGCAATTATCAAGCATCAATTAAAATGTCAAGATAACTCCGGTGAGTAATCGTCTTCCTGGAAAGACAATAATGGAAGTTTTGACTCATCCAAAGGTAGTGTAGAGAGTTAAAATGCCTGCTGCAAAGAACGTGTAACATGCAGATCACAAAGTGCATCCAATGCAAATAGGTCAGTGGGTTACTACATCTGTAAGAGAGCTCCTTTTGTTACTTGATGCTTGTGTAAGTCACAATCCTAATATAGAACATTGAGCTATTAACTGTCATCAAATAGCTGAGTGCAAAAGTATTATGTTAGAGCTTTATGTTTTTTTTGCTCATCTTTCATTATCCTAATCTTGCCAAAAGGGTTCATTTGGGTAGAAAACAATTCTTGTTATTAAAGAGAACCCTTAACAATGGTGTTCCATTTTAAATTCTGAATGTGTGCTTTTCCAGAATAAAGGCTCTTAAACTATATTGCCTACCAGTATTGATGACATGTCACTCCTACACTAAACCTTGTAGTCCTGTCTTATGTAACATTTCCTATACACTGATTTACACACATGATTGTCTCAGTGCAATGTGTGTGTGTGATGTAAAGTGCTCTGACACCTTACAATGGTATGAGTGGTGCTATAAAACTAAATGAATCCGAGAGACAGTGGTTCTGGAGACTTGAGGGGCACTGTTAAAGGGTGGTGGTGAGGGAACCCGTGGCAGAGGTGGTCTTGGAGCGGGGGCAGGGGCACCAACAAACATTGTCGCACAGGGTGCCACCGGTGTTAAAGCCAGCCCTGCATCGCTGGTGGTGGGGGAAGTCGTAATATGCTTGGCGGTGCCTCAGGGCACCACCAAGCATATTGCAGCTCTCAGACCACAGTTGCCTTCCGCAACGTGGTTTTCACTTTGGACGATATGCAATTCCCCACCAGTTCACTTGGACGTGAAGGTACCCCTTTAAATACCTTGACTGATCAACTCTGGTTTGAGGAGAAATTTACTGTGTCTACCTCTCGTTGGCTCTTCCCATTACAACACTGACCGAACTCTTTGGAACCCGGTCCTGATGATGACCTAAATTCTGCTCCCAGACGCAGTTTCTGGGATTTCCAGAGGGTGGGTGTCAGTCTTGTCTGTATGTGGGTATTCACAAACTCTATTCATGGCCTTCCTCATGCTGGATAGAGTCAGAGATTTTGACTACTATCATTAAGGGCAGGAGTAAGTCCCTATGCAGGGTGAAAACGGGGAGGGATCACCCTCAAAATTGATGGTGCCATAGATGAAAGGGTGTTTAACCTAGTAAAAATGTTACAATGGTAAAACAAGTTCAAAACGGAAATGCACTTTTGCGTTATATTTACCATAGGCAAATGTACACCTTTCCTTCCATTCAAAGGCAGGAAGAGTTGTCACATAGCCGTATGCGTAACTATGTATGCATTTGAGTAAGCTGTGTGCAGTCTCAACTACTCAGTATAAATGATGGAATTCTTTGTGGATTCAAAACAAGTCATATTGGTACTCTGCACATAGGTGTAAGCCTACAGGAGAGTATTTCGAACTTTTTAAAGCATCGAGCTATTAGTTTCTGTTATAAATAAAAGCGCCTTTTTTCCGAACAGAAGGAACCTTATATTTTATGGTTCTATATTCCACCAGCTATTTGCCTACAAATGTTTAAGATTTTGGCATCTCTTGTCGATTTTGTTCTTGTCTGCTGTGTAAACAAAGATATGCAATGTATGCTGAAACAACTTTAAATCTGCAGGCACGCACTTATAACGTATTGATTTCATTTTTTTCTGTGCATTGTGTGAAATCAAGAAACGGTGCCACAGCTGTCCTGAGACGCCCAGCTCGCCCTTAAGCAATAAGTTTCCGTCAGGCTGAGATTTCTGCCTCTCGGTATGTAACAGAAGCTGCTAATTTCCCCCTATCTCCCCCTTTAAGGCACCATATTTTTAATTCCTGCTTCAGTTTCCTGGTGCATCCTTTTAAACTTCCCAACAATTGTTGCTATTCAAGCCCTTCCCTGGGGCCACCTGCCACCGCTTCTTTCTTATTCACTTGGGGTGCAAAGATCATGCACAATGCGGGCCGAGGGGGAGTCTTTCAACAGGGCCCCTCCTGGGAGCAGGCCGCGCTGCCCCAGAGGACATTGAGGCCAGCCGTGGGCCCGCTGGCTCTGAATGGAGAAGGAGGGCCCGCGCCCGGCCCTTGAAAGCCCCGAGGCACGCCGGGCCGGCTCAGCTCGGGGATGAGGCCAGTAATGCGGAGCGCTGTTTGCCCGGTGCAGCTTGGTAAACATTGCGCACAATGGAGCCATGGACACCCAGCCCTGGGAAAGCACTGCGCTTGCCAGTCAGGGCAGCCCCTGTGTCAGTCAACAGACGAGCTGCTGACAGCCCAGATGTAGCCAGAGGCTGGCCTGACATCTTCCCGAATCTAAGCAGTTGCAATTTCAGAGGCCGGAACCTACCACCTCGAACAGCCTTTCTTATGTTGTAGCTGAGCAAGCCTTTCGAAGACTGTTCTCTGATTCTCCACTGCCCCAAACACAACCTGCCCCCCCCCACATCCCACCCCACCTGCCTTTCAGAAGCTCTTTCCTGACTTCCCTCTCACCCTACATCCTTTCCTTTCCCCAAACTTTCAGAGGTGCAGGCATTGCTATCATGAGCCCGACTCCGCCTCAGCCTAACCAGCCAGCAGTGCACATAGTCTAAATCAACATAGAGAAAGGACCACTTGGGCCATCGAAAGGAGCAGGCCGGGCTTAGATTGGACTGAAAGAATAAGCAAGAGGTCCACAATTTATGTATGGACTTAAACTTTCGTATTAGAGAACAATGGTATTTAAAACATTTTACTCAATATCAACAATAACGTGCACTGCAGCAGTATGCTAAATGTGTAGTCTACGTGGGCACGTGTGTATGTGTGAGTGTGCACAGACTTACATCTAGATGTAAACTTAGACGTCTCAACCCTTCAGCTGAGGAGGTGGAGATGCCTACAACCCTTCAGCTGAGGATGAGGAGATGCCTACAGCAGCATTTATAGTATAACGTTGCTATTAGTAACTTTCCGCCTGTTTGTGAAAGTCTCCACCACTAAGGTGGAGATCTTGCTTTACCCAACAACAACTCTACTTGATCCTATCTTTAACAGTAGGATGCCAGCTTATGTGGCCTTCGCGAACAGACACTCGCCACTTCTTGTTACCAGTCATTTTGCTGCTCTTCATGGCAGGCTTCTTTATGCCCGAATTGTTGTGAGGGGAATGATTCCATCAGGACTTTATTTTGGAATTCGCTTTCAAAATTACAGGACCCCTAAATATTCTGCAGTTCACATTGTCCTTACTAATTGAAGATGCCATGATTTTCTTTAATTGTGAAAAGTCACCACAACTCATGGCTCGCTGTTCATCCTACTTCCTACAGTCTTGATGATGACTCACTTATGACCCAGGGTCGAAACGCCTTAAGCAGTAACTGGAGCAAGTTTTGGGATTTAATCACCCCAAAATGTTCTCCTACATGTAGAAGAGACAGGACAGCCAGCTTGATGGCCATCTGCAAATTTTAACCTTGGTCTTCCGGATATCATTGTTAGAGATTATCTTAATTTGAACTAGAAGATCAGGACTGCAAATGAATCTTATTGGAACCATACTCTTGGGTAAAACTTCAGCTTGATTCTTAAGATGGGGATTGCCTTATTGATATAGGCCCCATGAAACTATTAGCCAGCCCTGCCTGTATTCTAGCTATCTGTTCTCTCTGTGACCCGGAGAAGAGATTGTCCCACTTCATTTTGATATCCTACATTATGGGGGACAAATATCACTGCCCTGTTGAACTAACAACCCCCATTGGATTGTTGCTAAAATCCAATATGGGTTTTCAGGTGGCTTGAGGCCTGACCAAAAGTACTGTATGCATTGTTGGAATACGTCCTATTATGGGAAGCCATAGAGGTCCTTTGAAGTCAGATGGAGTGTGGGTCTTTCAATATACATTTGTGTACTCATACAAAAAATATATTTGGTAAAAGTGGTTGTAATTTGCACATTGATTTTTACAGAATGCATTTGTATTTTGTGAGCCGACCTATGTATTAATAGTTTGGCTCACAAAGTACAGAATTGTTGTGGGTCACAATTCAACTTACTTCACAAATATTAATGAGCAGGTTGCAAATTGTGAACCACTACTATTGGCAACAATCTCAGGCATGGTGGCCTGCTGAGGTCAAAAACCACCATGCCTGTGATTGCTTTTCAATATAGCATTTTTTAATGCAGTCCCTTTTCCTACATTGAAAATGAATGCATTTAAAAAAGAAAAAATGACATGTTTTACAAACATGGTGTATTAATAAACAGTGAACAGTGGTCCTGTAGACCACTGCCTATTCCTAAAAAAATGTTTTAAAACAATCACAAATGGACTCCTTGCAATTTGCTAAAAGGTTACCACCTTCTTCGAGGTGGTAGTAGAATATAAGTGTTTTGCTACTGGATTTTAGGCCCCAAACATTACCACGACCCATAAGGAATTGATGTTTGGAAGGGACGTCCTTAACATTCCCCTTCCAAAGAACAATTCGTAATGGTTCCCTAAACCCAGTTAACAATTCAGAAAATATTTTTCAAATCATTAAATGAGCTTTGTATATTTTAACAAGAGTTTTGGCACTTACTGAATAAAAGGGTTTGCGAATGCTAAAACAGGTTGTAAATGAGGCACTCTGTTACTTCTTTTTTTCCACTTTTCACAAAAAAAGATAATTTGAATTTTTTAATACTCGTGAAACTGAAACGCTGATGAATATGAATGTGTTTCTGTTTCATAGGTGTGATTTTTAAGTGTATGCAGTAAAGTTAACTATTTCCTTAGCTGAATCGTCTGCAGATGGCTCGATTGGGTTTGTAAAATGCTTTTGGTTCCAACTGTTTGTTGGAGTGATCGGGTGTACCACAGGCAGTGGCTTTTGGGACAGTGGAGTCGCTAGCCAATGTATTCATTATTCCTTTTTTTTAAAAGCACCAAACACCCAAAGACGCAACATAAATTTGAATGGCTAAAAAGAGCAATGAATGATAGAGACTTTTGTGACAGGTAAGTCTCCTGCGTGGTGATGGACATGCACCCCAACACAATTGACCGAGCTCCGTTGATATCAGGACCCCTGGTAAAGAGTTTTGGTCATGGGCAGACATGGATCATGCATGTGCACCAAGTCTCATGTCTGTCTCGTGGTAATGTGGTCTAGTTGTACAGGGAGGGGTGCACCAAGTGTTAACCTTGTGATGGTAGAGGGCTACCATACCGTGAAATGACACAAGCACGGTGGTGGCAGTGTACCGGTTTTGTGTTTCATAGTAAGTTAGTAGGCCTTTTTGTCTATATCACAACACCAGTGCCTCCTGGCCCCCTCAAGTAAAGTTCTGTGGCTGAGTACTTAACTCAACCTTGGCCTGTATGGAGTGTGTGTCGACTGAACAGAGTGACACTTGCATGTGCATGCTGGGGTGTATGTGTGTAGCTGTGAATGGTACATAACATGGAGGCCTGCGGTTTCCGCTTTGGAAGAACAGGACCTGGAGAGTTTAGGAGAGGTGAGAACTGCAACCACAGACAGGAGATGTGTAGTTCTGACATTTCTGAGAGCTGGGTTGGGAACAGACTACAGGAAGGTGAGCAGAGTATCCTCTGTGCATATCACAGGTCTCTCTGAATCCTGGAAATGTTACTGGTCAGTGAGGCTTGGGCTCAGATGATGGGACTGAGGAGGTTGGCACCGTGGAACAGGGAAACTTAAAAAAAAAATATATATATATATATATATTTGTATTTTGCATTTTTTCATCCTACCCAACATGGACTACAAATAACAACAGCAGTGGTATGAGAGTCAAACAGTGGTACATCTCTATATGTAAGATGGTACATGGGCAGCAAAATAATACATCGCATGCAAACATATTTTCACCCCCCTTTCTGAACAGAGCACTACATTTATGTGGAGGCCACTCGACACCGGAGCGTCACATGGCCAGCATTTGTTCAAGGATCAATTGAGGAGCTTGTAACACCATCAACAAAATCCATTCCATTATAATTAATCCACTGGCCCCATATTTTGTGCAATTTTTGGCAGCAACCCCTAGTGGCATACGTAACCTTTTTGGTTGCCATATATAGATCCATTCCCCTTTCCATTCCTAGACAGTCAGAACTTCAGCCGCACCCACCTTCTTGCCAAATCATGCTAAAAAGAAGCTGGGCCCTAGGTAGATCTATGTTATGTTATGTTATGGACTCTTATATAGAGCGTGACTCACCAGGGGGCATCTCAGCGCTTACCTAGGGGATAACATGAAGCAAGATCAGATAAAAATTACTCAAAGAGGAACAAGGTTAAAACAGGAAGGTTTTGAGTTGTTTTCTAAAAACCCAATAGGACGTGGATTTACATAGAGCCTCTGGTAGCGAGTTCCAGTACTTGGGAGCAATGTATGAAAACGCTCTACCGCCTGTGCGCGTTAAACAAATATGCTGGACCTTCAGAAGGGCCAATGAATTAGATCTTAGATTGCGTCCGGACATCTGTTTACAGAGCTTTTTTTACAGATAACGGGGCCCCAACCCTTGATGCTTTAAACGAGAGACAACAGATCTTAAAAAAAGATATTTTTTTCACTGGAAGCCAGCGAAGTTCTCTAAGTAAGGGAAGAGGTGGGGATCCTGGCGTCGGTTTAAAACCATCCTCGCTGCGGTGTTTTTGATCACTTGAAGTTTAGCTAACGTAGTCTCACCCCCTTTCGCCAACAGCGCGTTCCCGTAGTCGAGCCGACTCATAACCATCGCCTGGACTACTATTCTGCGATGTTCTAATGGCAGATAGGGAAGTATCCTACGTAGAAGACGGAGGCTGTAATAGCATGCCCCTGAGATATTCTTGATGTTATCTTTCATAATGAGTTTGTGATCCAGTTGTATTCCTAAACTTTTTACTGAGAAGGTGGGGGTAGGTGCCTCTCCCAGCTGTGAGGGCCACCAATCGGCGGACCAGATGTTCGCGGCTCTGCCAAGGAGCATCAGCTCGTTTTGTTCCGGGTTAAGCTGGAGACATTGCTCAATCATCCAATCCGAGATTGCCAACATTCCCCCAGAGAAACGTAATTTCTCGTCGGTAGGATTGGAACCAATAGGAAATTGCAGCTGTGTATCGTCGGGATACAATACTATCTCAAAGTTGAATGGTTGAACGATCTTGGCTAGAGGAGCCATATACACGTAAAAAAGCGTGGGGTTTAGGCGCAAACCCTGAGGCACTCCCTTGTCCAACAAAGATTTTTGAGATGTGAAAGGGCCCAGAATGGTGGTTTTCCATCTATCGGTTAGGAAGTTCCTCAGCCACTGCAGGGCCACGCCCCTTACACCACACTCATGTAATCTCTCCACCAGCAGTCGATGAGAGATAGTATCGAATGCTGTGGAGAGGTTCAAGAGGATCAGCATCATGGACCCTCCAGCATCAAGAGTTAGTCTCAGTGAATCGGTGACAGCCAAAATGGCCATCTCTGTGCTAAAGCTCGGACGAAAGCCCGACTGTGAAGAGTCGAGAATGTCGTTGAGTTCTAAGTACTGGCTAAGTTGTTTGTTAATTACTGTTTCCAATGTTTTACCGAGCAAGGGCAGCAAACATATTGGTCTGTAATTGCTGAGCACCTGTGCGTCTGCAGATGGTTTCTTAAGGATGGGTCAAACGTAGGCTTCCTTCCAAGTAGCTGGAATAAGACCAGTCAAAATAGAAGAGTTAAAAAAATTGTATTGCAGGAGCACATTTTGGAGAGAGGAGGGCCATAATGTTGGGGGAGCATAGGTCCCCCGGTGAACCCGATTTCGCTACCGACAGTAAATTTTCAGTATCCTACAGTGAAATGGTCTCAAACTGGTTAAGATGACAGGTGGTGGGTGTAGGAAAATCGCCCAGATTCATAATGAGTGCGGAGTTGTTAATGCTCATGAAAGAAAAATTAGCATAAATCATAGAAATATTTTCTTGGAAAAAGTACGCTATTGAGTCACAGAGTGGTTGGGATTCTGGTGGTGACTGTTTGCAAGCTGGAGGGAATGAGAAGTCCTTGACATTGTTAAATAATGCTTTAGAAGAATTTCCAGATTGTTCTATTTGGTTTACGAAGATATAGACATCTGACAGTTTTGATTGATTGATGATAGTGGGATAAAGCTGATTTGTAAGCTAGTTTATCAGCAGAGTTGTTTGTACACCTCCAACGTCTCTCTAAAGCTTTGCATAATGACTTTTCAGTTTTCAGGCCGCCAGAATACCAGGGGGCAGAAGACCGCCGAGTAACTGGGTTGTTTTTTTTTCACAGGAATAACTACATCAAACGTCTTTACTAAAGCAGAGTTAAAACTACCCAACATAGCCAAGGGATCCTGGCAATGTTGCCCAGGGTCCACTATATATTGAGGAAATATCTCATTGAAAGCTTCCAGGGTAAATTTTTGCCAAGGCCTATGCCTTCCACTCTTTAATGGCTTTGGGTGACTCATATGAGTTAAGCCAGTTTGGGGCAGGAATCAATGATCTGTCCAAGTGAGGGAGAGCGGGGAATATATCCTTAGCCGCTCTGAGTTTGTAAAGATAAGATCTAACCTGTGGCCTGGGCAGTGGGTGGACCCAAGCACCCTTTGTGATAGACCAAGGGCGCTCAGACTGGATATGAGCTTCATTACTTCAGGGTTCATCACATCTTCTATGTCATTAAGGATACCCAATTTAACTTATGCGGGCTCTGATGGAAATATAACCTCCAGGACTTTACCCAGCTCCTCCAGAATTGCAGTCCTGTACATTTGGATGAGGGGGTAACCCCATACTGTATGCATGAAGTCCCCTCTAGCAGATTTACACCAAAGGCTTGTCAGGGATTCTGCCTTTACCCATCTTGTGGAGTCTATCCCTGTCATAGCATGCCCTATGCAGGATTTTGTACTGCCTAAGGCACAACCGGGACTTCTCTAGGATGCATAAGTGCCGCCTCCCAGTCAATATCTTCTCATTCTCCCATATCCCATACCCATTGCTCCCTTAGGGTGCACAGGTTATCGAGTATATTGTTTTTCAATGTTTTATAGGGGAGTAATATAGCCACTTTAGTGAGTTCCTCTTGTACAGTCTCCCCGCCAATGGTGCATACTCTGGTATCTCAATGGCTGCCAGACCCTTAGCCAGCCTAGCGTGCCATAACTGTACATATTTAAAAACCTTGGATTGATGTAAGTAGTATTCTGTACGGAAGGTTGACAGAGATTTAAGCTCCCCACATTCCAGAATGTCACCAATGGTGGAGATTCCAATCCCAAGCCTCAAATCCCTGCAATTTGCCTATCTCGGGCCATGCCCATGTCCCATGCCACAGAGGTGTCTCTTTTGTAAACTTACGGGTCCACACCATGACTCTTGTTGCCCATTCTCACACATGGCCTTGAGAATATATCATAGACTTGTCCCAATTAATTTGGGGGTTTGGTAATGTAAAGCAGGATGTAATCTGCAGAGAGGGAAATCGTTTCCTCCACACTGTCAGCGTCTGTGGTCTGGAAGCCTCAAATGTCAGGATGTACTCGGATTTCGCAAGCCAGTCATTCCATTGTGAGGGAAAAATGGAGGGCGGAAAGAGGACATCCCTGTTGTGCTCCTCGGTCAATGGGAAATTCAGAGGACAACAAACCATTAACTTTCATGGCGGATTTTGGCTCTTGATAGAAAATTGATATACAGTTCCTAAATTTAGGCCCAACACCAAATTTAATTAGTATCCTTTCTAAGAATGTCCAGTGTATCGCGTGAAACGCTTTCTCCGTGTCTAGGAATAAGAAAACGGGAGCGTCAGTTCAGGTCTTAACTTCTGACATCCAGCTGTGGGTTCGATGTAGGTTCAGCCAGGTAGAACGACCCAGCATGAAGCCGGATTGGTCCCTATGAATGAGGAGAGTGATGACCTGCAGCAGACGTTTCACCAGTATCATGGCCAGAATTGTTACCTCAGTACTTAAGAGTGAGATCAGGTGATATGATTTGCAACTGTCTTGTGGTTTGCCCTCCCTATGGCTAACCATTATGGTGGCTGTCCTGAGGTTGTGAGGGGAGGAGAGTGCCAATTTCACCCAACTCCTGAAATAGGTTTAACAAATGAGGTCCTAGAATAGAAAGATAATGCTGATAGAACTCAGCAGGGATGCCACTGGACCGTGGCATCTTTCCCGTCTTTAATTTGGAAACCACTGCTTGTATCTCGCCAAGTGTGAGTTCACCTCCTAAGGGTGCCACAACCTAAGCACCCAGTATCGGGGTCTGAATACCGGCAAAGTATTGAGTAATTGCAGCGGAGTCCCACAGGGGTCGAGGCTAGTAAAACGATTGTAATAATTACCGAATGCCTAGACAACCTTGGTGTCTGTGGCATATACTGTCCCCTCATTGGCCCTGATACTACATACCCATCATGCTTCTAATTATTTTATGCTAAGTCAGACAAGAAGTTTCCCGGCCTTGTCCCCCACCTCGTACAACCGGTGCAATGTTGCCAGTCTCAGAGATCGAGCCTTGTCCTGCGCCAAATCATGGTATTCTGTACAGAGAACCTCCAACTGTCTAAAAAGCAGAGTGCCAGGTAAGGCGATGGACCGTTCCTCCATGTGATTTACCAATCTAGCGTTTCCAGTTCCGCTACTTCCCACTTCTTTTTTTGAGAAACCAGATTTTGTGTCCTGTCCCTCAGGACGGTTTTATAATCGACTTTATTTTCCATGGAGAAGAGTTCGATGTCTACCCTAATGCCCCTATCCATGGCCCAATCTCGGAGGTCCCAAGCACTTAGCTTCCATCCCGTGGCAGGAGATCTGGGTTTTGCTCCCAGCTGCAGAAGGAGAGGGAAGTGGTCAGACAATCCTCACACCAGATATTCTGCTCCGGTCACCTCTCCCACTTCCCCGTCAGGCACAAACATATAATCCAACCGGGGGTAGGACCCATGCACCCCAGAGAAAGAAGAGTATTGCATGTCATGCGGGTGCTTACATCTCCATACATCAGGCAGCCCCAGTGTTTCCACAAATCGGGCTGGGGGGTAGTTTGTGGGTGCTCAGTATGTACCACAGAACGATCCAACTGCATTTGCAAAACATCATTGAAATCCCCACCTAAAATATAATATGAAGGTAACTGGGAGTTTCCAAAAGGATATCAACCATCCTAGCCAACAAGGGGATCTGCAGCCAGGGATGGGGAAGTGGGTGGGGTTGATTGCTGCAAATTAATGTGATCACCTGTCGAGCCCCTTTTTCTTTCACTCCCACATCATTTCCAAATCACCGTGTAAGGGGGTGACTTTTTTATCGAAATTGCCACACCCCTAGACCCTGAAGTATAGCCAGCATGAGCCAGACTGAACCGGTCAATGCAGTCACCACCAAACCCGCGTCGAGAGGGAACAGGAAAGGCCCACACGGTGCCGCGGCGGCGCCTGACACCACCTGTGTGGATACTGTGGCGGAACACCCCATCCCTCTACAGACTGTCCCGCAATAGGAAAAAGATGCTCAGGTTGCGGGAGATTCAACCACTTCAAAAAAGTGTGTAGAGCCAAAAAATTCCGCAAGCCGCGACCGAGGGTCAACGCGGTGAGGGAGGATGACAAATCACCAAGGGACATGGATGATGATGAAGAGGAAGAGAGGGTAGTGCACAAGGTGCACATGATTGGGACCACAACCCGCAAAGCACGGCGCTTGCCTGAATGTCATCTTCATGTGGGGGACCAAGAGATTACTCCAGTGGTTGACACTGGGGCCACTATTAACATCATGGCAGCAGCACTCCATCGTACATTACGACCCACACCTCCGCTTCAGCCCTCCGCAATCATGGTGTTCGCATATGGACAGGACACTCCGCTGAAGATCCTAGGGCGGTTCAAAACGGCAATGACGCATGGGAACCAGAAAATCCACACCAATATCTACGTCAGGGAGGATGGTCAAGGCATGCTCCTAGGATGCCGTGCTGCTGAGGACCTGGGGATTGTATGCTTCTCTTTCAGCGAGCATCAAGAATCCATACAACATCTCCTGGACGAATTTGCAGAGGTGTTTGAAGGGATTGGCAGATTCAAAGGGAAAGAAATACACCTGCATGTAGACCCCACCGTTCAACCGGTGGCCTTACGACATCGGAGGATTGCCTTCCATCTGAGGCCCCAAGTGGAACAAGAACTAAAGAAACTTGAGGCTGCTGGCATCATTGAGAAGGTGACGGGACCCACTCCATGGGTCTCACCCATTGTGGACACTCTGAAGCCCAAGCAGCCAGGGGCGGTGCGCATCTGTGTCGACATGCGCCTCCCAAACGCCACCATAAAGCGTGAGCGACACATCACCCCTACCATTGACGACCTCATAGGAGAAATGGCAGGGGCCTGCTGGTTCTCCAAACTCGACTTACGATCTGGATACCATCAACTGGTTCTTGATGAAGCGTCACGCAACATAACCACATTCTCCACCCATGTGGGACTGAGACGCTACACACGGCTAAGTTTCGGAGTATCCAGCGCTGCCGAGGTGTTTCAACATGTCATACAAGAGTTGATTGCTGACATCCCAGGAGTCATCAACGTCAGTGTTGACATCATGATCCACGCCAAGTCCTTACCCGAACACAATGTCCGTCTCACCCAAGTACTCCGAAGGCTGTGCGAAGCTGGTCTGACGCTCCATCGTGAGAAGTGTGAATTTCTGAGAACCAAGCTGCAATTCTTTGGATATACCTTTTCCACGGAAGGCGTCAACCCAGATCCCGAGAAAGTGCGTGACATCAAGAGCGCTGTTGCCCCAGCCAGTGTGACCGAGGTCCGAAGTTTTCTACTGCGGTAGATTTATCAAAGATCTGACATCGCTCACAGCGCCTCTCCGAGAACTGACTAAAGACTCTGTCCCTTGGGAATGGGGCCCTCTTCAGGAAAAGGCTTTCAAAACCATCAAAAATGCCCTGTCGGAAGCGACTACGCTAGCTTTCTTTGACCCGGAGAAGATGACCCAAATTGCGGTGGATGCTGGCCCGGTGGGTCTGGGTGCTGTCCTGCTACAGAAGCGACGACTGGAGGAGGACTGGGCACCAGTGGCGTTTGCAACCTGGCGGATTATCTATCACCCTCGAGAAGCCACGGACAAGGAGAAGAAGGATGCCGCGGACACGGAGGAATACGTTCGATACATCACTGCCAGATCCTGTCCCATTCCCCTGTCGATGCAGAGCCTAGCAGAAGCCACGGCACAGGATGAATGTCTCCAGAGGGCCAGAAGAATTCTACAGCAAGGGAACTGGCACAAAGCCAAGGAAGAGTGGAAGATTTTGACCATTCCGGCTCAAAAGATAATGGAAAGCCTGCATCATGTGAATGACGAACTCACTGAAGATCCCACGGGTTGTTTGCTGCGAGGGCATCGTCTGGTCATACCCACTGCGCTCACTACCAGGTGTGTGCAACTGCCCATGTAGGCCATCAGGGCATGGTCAAGACTAAATCACGTCTTCGCTCTAAGGTCTGGTTTCCACTCATGGATGAGCTGGTAGAGAGCATGGTTCGGTCCTGTCCAGCTTGTCAAGTCACCGGAGACCTACCTCACCCTGCCCCGATCATAACTGAACCTCGCCCGCAGTCTCCCTGATCCTGTGTGAGCATGGATTTTGGCAGTCTTCTAGATGGCCGGCACACCTTAGTGGACATTGATGACTATTCAAAATACCCGGAAGTGGAGATTGTTGGGACTCTCAGTGCCAGTGAGGTAATACCCAAAATTGAGAAGATAATGGCCACCCATGGGTTGATAAAGGAACTACGGACTGATAATGGACCACCGTTTCATGGTCAAGAATACCTCACCAATCCTGGAATACAGCACCGTCGAATCACGGCCCGGTGACCTCAAGCTAATGGTGAGGCCAAACGGTTCATGAGGACTCTCAATAAAGTCATACGAATTGCCCATGACAAAGGACAATCCATTGAATTTGCCATTTTCACCTTCCTGCGTAGCTATCGGCAGACCCCTCACACCACCACTGGGGTGGCCCCTGCCCACCTGCTGATGCGTCGGGTCGTCATGGACACCATACCTCATCATCCTCAGTGGCAACCAGAGAGGCCCGATAATTGCCGGATTGACATGAGGCGGAAGAAAGTTCATGCTCAAGTGAGCCACCGCCACAATGCTCAAGATAGCCTGGTCAAGGAAGGTGACCTGGTCCTGTTGAGAAATAGATGCCAAGGGGGAAAGTTCCAACTCCCTTATGAAAAGTTGCCCTGGACTGTGGTGAGCGTCAAGGGAACCCGAGTTGTTGCGACTCGAGGAAGAGAGACTGTGACTCGAAATATTTCCCACTTCAAGCGATTTCATGCCACGTCAATGGCCCCTACTGAGACCTCAATGGACCTTGCTGCGACTTCCAGTGCTCCCACCGTCGTGGGTGACCCCCGTGAGGACCTTGACTTGAGCAATGTCGGAGTTGGTGAAGCTGGGGCAGAGGTGAGCCCTGACGCCCCCGCTGTGTCTGACTCTCCACCACCTGACGAGGCTCCAGAGGCGGCTGAGCCCTTGCTGCCTGGTCGAGGTTTGTCTCAGTACAATTTGCGGAGAAATCTACACCCTCATCACGACTACGAGGCTATGTAATGTAAGACTGTTCCTTATTAAATGTTATGTTGTTTAAAACCTTGTTGGGGAGGAATGTAATGTCGCGATATGTAATGG
Source organism: Lissotriton helveticus (assembly GCF_964261635.1). Taxonomy (NCBI): domain Eukaryota; kingdom Metazoa; phylum Chordata; class Amphibia; order Caudata; family Salamandridae; genus Lissotriton; species Lissotriton helveticus. The sequence goes on along the minus strand of NC_136061.1, from coordinate 412,641,527 downwards.
CGTGACTACGTCGTGACGTAGTGATACACGCATGGGCTAGTTAATAAAAGAGCAGGAGCACGTCCACGTCGGCCAATTGGCGACGGAGACAGCGACTTGCAATTACACCTCACTTAAGGCTCCTGTGATTATTAAAGTGCTAGGCCCCCAGCCCCTGCCCGTCACGTCCATTCCAAAGTGTCGGCACTGACCAAGTGTGCGACACAACAGTGAACACCATGCTGCCAAAAAGGGGACAGAGGAAGAGCAGGGGCTATAGCCCTTTACTCCACACTTGTTAACTGTGAGACTATCCCTCAAGCCAGTGTGAACATCCCTTAAGAATAAGAATTGCTGCCCCCCTTCTATTCAATCGAATCAGCACAACACAAACCGGATGGTTGTAAAAACATACAGCAAATGTAAACAACTGCAGAATTTATCAAAGATAAACTAATTAGAGTGCATGCTAAACAATCTACATACTACACATCTAAGAAAATAGGCAATCAAAATAGTGATGATTGTAGTGTGCATAGCTTTACCAAAGATGCATTCCCAAAGATGTCACAGCACTATGGACTGAATTTCCTTCCTTTTCCTCACCTGCGTGGACCACACATGTGAAACCACCTGTATCCCAGAGGGGTTGTCCCAATTCTTGGTCCCCTTAACTACCTACCATGGTCTTCCCCCCGAACACCATGCTGCCAAAAGGGGGGCATAGGATGTGAGAGCAGGGGCTATAGTTGTTTGCCCTGCTCTGGTTAACTGTGAGACTAGGCCTCCAAGCAAGAGTAAATGTCCCTTTCTATCCATCCCATCAGTGCTGACCTAAGAAGTATTTGGTGGAAAACCTGCTATCCTTGAGAGGAGTCCATGTTGCTTGTAAGGTATCACGTGAGACCATGCAGTGAGGACATCTGGGAATGATCAACCCAACCAAGCAAACTCCCTCAGAATGGATTCCCTCACTTCCTTTCTGCCCAACTTTTCACTTTTCATTACTACCCAAAGACACAACAATAAGATCTGGGAACTGGAGTCCCTCATGGCCTGTTTGGATCTTCCACCATCTTCTGCAGCTGAGTGACCATTGACCCATATGAGTTTGGAGAACATTTCTATTAAAAAAAAACAAAAAGGAAAGAAAGGCAGGTTAACAACTTGCATAATTAAGGAAAAATTATTATAGCTGTTCTGGGTGGATGTAACGTTTGAAAGAGTAAGATTACTGCCGTCCAATCGTTTACCTTCCTGCTGTACAAGCCCTGCACCTATTGTAAAGGAGTCACTATTCTGAATGAATGGGAAGAATACCTGGACAGAGCAGCTCCAATAGCATTGAGGTCAGAGGCAAAGACTGCTGAGAACTGGTAGTGTGAAAGGCAATCACCAATGTAAGTGGATAAAGAAAGCAGCTAACCATTTTTCCGGTCATAGAGCAAGGGAGACCCTCAGACTAGCCACTGGACAGATCCAGCAGTACCATAGCGGTCTGAAGGTCTATGTGGGGCCCTTTACCAACCTGGTCCATTTTGGACCTCTTGAGCCTGATTATCAATTTATCCTGGACAATGTGGGTATCCAACCATTTTAAGCGGCCTGACTGATCCTGCTAGGAATTGCCAACCAATTCATCCATTCTAAGGGCGGGGTAGGAAGCCACTGCAAATGCAGCCGAAAACAGCGCTACCTCATATGGCAAGCTGAACATCCTGTTTAAATTGACTAAAATGGAGGTGAGTTTATGCACCTCAAGTTGCCTCCTACTGTACTTGGACACTGGTCTCAGCCTGGCCTAACCAGTGCCTTTCTCACCATTAAGCTATTGCCCATGTCCCTGTAAGTTTTGTAACTTAACCTCATAACCAGTCGCCCAGATTATGGGAATGCTTTACTGATAGGAACATATGATACCCTGTTAAGTAAATTGAAAGTAGTGTAGAATACAGCCGCATGGCTGATTTGCAACCTTCCTGCATGCTCTTCCTCCACCGTTATCCTAAGGATATTACACTTGCTGCCCATCAGAAAGCGGGTTGTTTTTAAACTCTGCTATCTGACACATAAAGCTCTTCATGAGACCCCCTTGTCTACATCACACCTTAACTATTATCTGCCATCAAGATCCTCAAATCAAGCGTTTTTGCTAACCCCACGCATATGCACTTCAAGATTTGGCGGTAGATCTTTTTCCTATATGTCTCCATATCACTGGAACAAACTCCCGCCTAATCTTCGTAGCTGCCCAGACTTTACAAACTTTAAGAAGATGCTAAAAACCTGGCTGTTTTAGAATGTGTTCACGTTGCCATGACCAGCACAGCACCGAGATACTCCTTTGGGAGTGAGCTGTGCGCGATATCAAGATACCGAAATAGATAAATAAACCAACAGCCTACACGTGAGCCCCAGCAGAGGACACTGGCCTACCTTGTTCGGTCTTCCAAAAAAAAGGACTAGGGCGTTACCTGAGAAAGAATGATTGTCCCGCAAAAACCCCTATAGCTCTGGAAAGCTCTATAGTAGGCCACTTCACTGCGTGCACTTTGTTAACGAAGCTTCAACCAAATCAGGCAGGGCAGGACACCAGTATTTCACAGATCCTTTGGGAGCACCATCATCCCTGCTGCATGCGGGTGGAAACTCCAAAAGTCTTGAGCCTAGGAGCGAGACAAAGCAAAAGCTGTGTTATTATGAATTCCAGGGACATCTATGGCTTTAAACATGTTATGTTTCAGGCAGAGGAGAACCAAGTGTTTCAGTAGACTCAGAACTAGCCTAAAGGAGCCCCCTGCCTATTAATGGCCTAAATCACTGACATATTGTCTGACCAGAAGATGACACTGCTATTCCTCAACGCTTCTGACCAAGGAGTGACTGCTATGTTAATAAGGAATAATTCCAAGGAAGGTGATATTTTTGGTTACGCCTCCCTCTACCATGCTAGTGGTCAATCCCCATGCACCAGTGAGTACCTAAAATCGCATCAAACCCCACACTGCCCACTGCATCAGTGTACATGGTGTTGGCCAGACCACTGAGCTACTGCACTGTTCCAGAAAACGGCAGCAAATTCTTAGATCTTCCCTGACTTCAACGGGTAGTCTTGTGAGGTGGTGCTTCTTCGTTAAGTCTACCATTGATCTAGCTATGGATCTGGAGAAGAGGTACACCTTGCTAATAATCCTAAGAGCAACATTAAGCTGCCCCACCAGCACCTGAAGCTGGAGCAACGTCACCACATTGCGCACTTATACCGTGTCGGTTGAGTCACTGACTGCATTTGCTTTTTGTTCATGTGGGATGCGCCATTCGCCAGCAATGGAGTCAATCAAGTTGCCCAGGAAGGTAATGCAGATGGTTAGTTCACCAGTTTTGTTAACAGCGAGTGGAGTCTCAGAGCAGTGCAATGAAAGCTCCCAATGAACCTGGTGGGCCCAGGAAGAGGAAGTGGTCCAGGTAGTGAATGACATTCTAACACCCTGTTCACTCTGTGAATATCCACAACCAAAATAGATTGTTCAAAATAGGTGCAAGATAGGAAGCAGCCCATTGACATTAGAGGTGGGCGAACTATTCCAGTCCGCCGGCATAATTGATGGAATTTTGATGACTCCGCATTACTCTTGAGTTCCGGACAAACTCTGCCAATCGTCGTGTGACAGAATTTTTTCTCTTGCACTGATCCAGGACAGTAAATTGGCGAGTGCGAGTGAGATTTGGCATCCCCTAGCATGAGTTCCGAGCGTGAGGAGGACACAGCGCAGAAACTCACTGATTGTTTTATATAACTCTGCAGATTTCCACAAAGTCCATTTTTGCAAGTTCAGCCCAACCCTAATTGACATGCACATGCCATGATAGAACCCACCCTTCTTCTGGAAACCAAGAAGGTCATAATCCTCGGGGTGCACAGCCAGGAGGTGGAAGTCAGACTGAATGTCTGTATTGGCAAGGATGGTGCAAGGTCCAAGTCACCTTAATCTCTGGTATAGTAAACATGGGGATCTATAGTGTCATTGACAGACTGTCCTCGGGGGAAAACAGATTATGGACCAGCCTGAACTGGCTAGCAGTCCCGGCCGGCCAGACTCGCAGGTGGGATGCAAGGGAGGCGTGCGGAGAGGCGGGGCACACGGAGGACGTGAGGGCTCCTCGCAGGGAGGGGTAGACGCGCAGGGAGAGGGGGTCGTGTGGGGAGACGGGAGTCACGTGGGGAGAGGGAGCGTCTTGTGGGGAGAGGGGGGTAACGTGGGGAGAGGGGGGTCACATGGGGAGAGAGGGAGTCATGCAGGGAGAGGGGGTTTGCGCTGGGGGGATTTAATTGTATTAATTAAAAAACTATTTAAACACCCGCCGGCCGGGTCCCGCGTCGTCTCTGCTCCTCTCCTGCAACCGGCAGGAACAGGAAGCAAGCAGCCAGGCTCCCAGTCTCACCCCTAAGCCAATCACAATGCTGCAAGCAGTGTTGTGATTGGTCAGGACGCCGGTTAGCCGGGGGCTAATGGTCCAGCCATGTTCTCCATGTAGTCCGCATTGCAGCCAGCATGCAGAAGAGCAGAGTTCGCATGACTGGTTTGGTCGGCCCTGTGGGGCCGACCAAACCAGCCATGTGCACTCAGGAGTGGGCACACCACTCCTCCCCTGCCCAGCCCTGCTCGCAGAGCGGGCCCGCCCACCCGCCTGCCAGCAACCAAACCCTTCTGCTTTCTCACAGTGTGAGAAGCTGAAACATAAAATTGTAGTTATTACTGTTTCTGATTCTCGCACTGTGAGAAAGCAGTGGGGTAACGCTCCTCTGGCCTAGTGGAGGAGCCCCCTCTATGGGTACGTACGATAGCTTTATTAGACTGAGTAGTTTTTTATTAATGTTTAAATCTTTACACAGTAATAATTTGTGTTTAAAAGATTGAAATCGCCAAAGCCCCAAAAGCAATTAAACTGTTTTTAACTGTTTAGAGCCAACAGTTAAAACTGAGGACCAAGATGAATAATTCTTTATTCCATGAGACGTTATCCCATTTTATTCAATATCCTTTATTTTTATTAATGCTAAATGATCCTTTGTAAACCTACTGGGGTACATTTGCAGATACTCCATCCTCTGCATATAATGCATTGTTATATCCTGCTTAGTGGCTCGAATGCTTGTACTGGCCACACTTCATTCACGGTAGCTTAGATGTTCACGCCCTCTGTTTATGTACAATAAAGAACAATAAGCTGATTTTTCTTTGCCCATGTTTGTGTCATGGTAGTTTTCTGCTCTTCTGCATTAGGGCTTTAGCTGGCAGACCTATCAGTGGTTGAAAACATAAGGGGTTACTCCACTGCAGCTTCTCTGACATAAAGTGGAACATTGGGTTTGTAGGACACTTGACTTCACAGATCTTATTGGCTGCGTAATCTGACTCACCTTGACATTTTGAAGAAAAAGTCTTCCTTAAGCACAGAAGTATGTAAGTTTGACTTACTCATACAAATGTTAATTTTCCATTCATGAAAGGATTTACACCCATGAACGTTTTCCTTTGAGCACATATTCTCACAAGTGGTCGTTGTAATTGTGCCGCGTATGTAAATGTAAATGTACAGGAATTTATATAGCACAAATCACCAAGTGGTTTCTAAGCGCTTGCTTAGGGAACCCGTCCTGGTATTCCCCTGTGAGATAACCCCGGCAGGGTATCCGCAAGGTGAAAGCCAGGCATCCCGCCGCGAGGGGCCGTTGTGGAGATTAAGCAAGCTATTGCCCAGAGTCGCAGAGTGTGAACCCGTGAATCAAGTAGGCACCAGAGCGAGAATTGTCGAGTCCATGGACATTTTAGGACTCAAGACCCCACTGAGCCAGGAATTGAACCCTGGTCCCAGGCTGACCTCTGCTTCCAGGTCTGCCTCCTCTAACCAGTGAGCCACACTTCTCCATAAGTGGACCCACTAACTTGCATGTTTAAGGGTATTTCCCAACTTCTTTCCATTGTCACCCTGGAAGGTAACTCCTCACAATGGTTGCAGTAACACATTTTTTATAAAGGGCAGGAAGGGAGTGTATCCAGGGCGCCCAATCATTCCCAATCCCTCAAAAGAAAAATATATATATATATTTTTGAACATGTGAATTTGCATTTGCTCGGTAGATTCCTCTATACACATTCATATTTAAAATGGAATCTTCAAACTTTTGGTTGGAGCGTGCCGGGAAACTTGCAGTTTCTGTACATTTCCAGGGCAACATCTATAAACTCTTGTGAATTCCTTAAAGGTCATAATGCTGCAGGTGTTCAGTTTTACAAATCCATTTCATTTTTAAATTGAACCCTAGCCAATAGGTCTCGCCTTTGGGAACTTATAAGTGTTTAATCATGCAACAGTGGATGTTGTTGCACCAAGGATATTATGCTGCATGACTAAATACTTATAAGGTCCCAAAAGCGAGACATATTGGCTATGCCAATGCATATTTTCTGATGCCCCCTCACCTTTCTTTACTGCATCCACCACCTTGGGCACATCCTTGCTCACCGCAGCTACTCCCTTCTCACCCTCCTTGTCCTTCTTACTGTGCACCCACTTCTCTGGCTCAGCAGCAATGGCATCCCCCTGTGTCTTCAAGTCTGCAACGATGGAATGTCACATGCTCAGTGGGGCCCAGGGGAGGTCAAGGAGGAATTCTCATAGTGTTCTACCAGCTGAGACAGTAACTGGGCGCTAGATGACAAGGCCTCCTTAGTATGGGTCAGGGTATTTTTACTGGTTACAGGCAGTGTAGGGTTATTTGCAGGTGGCACAGTCCCCTCTGAGACTTTCTCGCCACCCTCTGTGAGATACCTGCCCGGTTGGGGTAGAGATTCTACCTGCCCAAAGCAGATTTGCTCCACTGTCCCTCAAACTCTTGGTGAAACTTTTTAGAGACTGTCTGATCTCTCCCAAGACTCGCAGGACTTCATTGGACCCACTGTCATTGACCCAGGGAACAAATGCCAGGGCGTCGGCGAGGCTAGGGACACCTGTTTCAAGGGTCGGCTACTGTCCACTAGCTAGATGACCACTACAGGGCTGGCATCAGTACAAGCTCCTGCTCAGTGGTCTGTGGCTCTCCAGGAGTAACGCACTGCCTGGACGAGCCCTATCCCCCATTAGACATACCCCCAGGGTCTGGTTTACTAGCCCTTTAATTGATGGGGGGGATGTAATAACGGGTGGGGGTGGACATTGACCCTTCTAAGGTTCTCTACAAATTGCACATAGGACTCTGAGGAGACCCTCCCTCATCTCCCAACTTTGCTAGCACTAGCCTAAGTCACTGGGTAGGCTGAGGGTCCCTAGCCTGCCTCATGCTCACCCACACAGCCATGCCCACTGTTCGAGAGATTAGTAGTAAATGCAATCAAGCAGAATTACAGGACAGGGATGCAATGGGGACAAATCAAGGCAGGCAGATATGATACAATGGAAGGAGAACACAGCAGCATTTTTTGGATGCGCCCTGTAGGCCCCATGTCTCACCTTTGCACCAAGAATCATATTTCATGGCCTTGGGCCCTGCAGCACCTGCTGACTGACCACAGTGGGAGTGAGAGGAACCACAACAGTGCCCCACAGTGCGGGACCGCAGCCACCGCAGGCCTGGAAAGGTGGTCGACGGCAGACAGGAGGAACAGAGAGTTGCTAATTATGAAAACAGAATAGGGGGTGAGGTCGAGCTCAAATCAGAAGAAAATAGGACTGTGCAAACACTTCCCCAGCGGCCCCTACCTCAGAAATGGGCTCCACAGGGGAAGCTGTGCCGAGGCGAACCCAATGCCCCGACATGTGAAGTATCAATGGAAAATAACTCAGCCAGGGACGAGGAAACAGCGTGAGGAAAACCTCTGCAATTTAACAAGGGAGTTTGAAGAATTATAATAAAGAATTACTTAGTCAGATTCAAGGTCAATGGGTGTTGTCTCTACAATTTAAAATGAGAAGTTACTCTGTCGGTCCCAGGCTTAAATGCGGGTGGGGAAAGTGGTAATAGTTGAATTACTCCATCGGACCCGAGATTGCTGGGCGAGACGAGTTACGCCCAGAAATTAAGAGTTAAGATGTCGGGTGTCACGGGCCTGGAGATGGAGTTGCTCTTTGGTGCTGGCTATCCACTGGGAGCCTCGGGACGGCAATGGCAAGCCTTGCGGTCCGTCGGTGGTGCATGCCTGTGTATGCGCACGCACTGTTCTCGACCCTGTCGTCAAGTCTATGCTTGCATTCTGTGCGAGGGTTTAAGCAATAGTGTCCTTCAGTGCCTGTGGTGGTCCCCGGCGATGTGTACCTCGCACGCCAGTCAGGCACGCGAGTCAGGCACATGCGCAGCACACCAGTGAGTGGTCACTGCCAGATTGGTACTAACCGTGAAGGTATGTGAACGCTGCATGTTTTCTAGGCCGACATCTTACACACTTTATCAGGTTTACATATCAATCCATGCCAATCGTGCATTAACAAACATTTTCAAATCCAATCGATCTATTGTTGGCCGCCACATTTTTGGCTTTATAAATGTTTTTTTAATTGGTTTATTGCTTTTTTAACAGAAATGACAAAATCAAAGAAATAAAACAATCATAGAGAAAACAAAAAAAACTCAATAAACCAGGCAGGTGGGCACTAGTAGAACAGTAAGAATTTTATAAATTCCATCGTAATGAATACCGGCGAGTGAGTGGGGTCAATCATACAGTCAGTGCCAGACAAGGGATAACCTATATGTTCCAGGGACAGGGACCCTTAGCACCACCCCGGGCCATAGGCACGCCGCTGCCACCGCCTCTCTTCCCAGTCGCCAGAGTCAGCAGGACAGCTCAAACATCCGACAGCCCAATCGGTCTAGACCATTGAGCGTTAGTCCACAGGGGAAGGAAGTGAGCTGACCTCAGTAGGGATAGTAGGGAGTGTGCCAGTGGTGCGGTGATGGAGGGGACAAGGGTGATAGCGACCCGGTGTCTCTACTCCTCCCTTGAGGGACCAAATGCAGGTAAGTCACCATTATTGTGGCCCATGAGGTCAATAAGGGGACTCCGTATCCCTTTAGCTTCTTCTCTGTGCAGTGCTTCCCTCTCGCTGTCTACCCACTTTATCACTTTTCTACCCCAGATACCCAGGTCGTGCCAGAGGCTGATTTCCAACTCATCGTTAGTTACCTTTTCGCAAGTATAAGAGCTAAATCTGCGAATCAATCAGTTGCCTTCTGAGCTGCGTTATGCGTATGTAGACCTAGCAAACAAAGCTGAGGAGGGCAGTCAAATTGCCTATCGGTGGCCCTTTGTATCACCTGTATGATGGAATCAACATAAGGGGTCAGGATCGGACAGGACCATACCATATGGAAGAACCCAACCTTCGGCACACAACAGTAAGGGCGGTCCACCGATGCCCTGAGGAACATAGTGTGTAGTCGTCGGGGTGTAAGGTACGCACGGTGCAAGTAGTAAAATTGAATATGCTTAAAGCAGGCATTCCGAGATATCTTGGGGCAGACATCAGTATCGACTTCCAGGCAGAGCCAGAGAATGCTGGACCTAAGTCCATTTCCCATCGGTGTCCTAGGAGTAAGAGGTCCACCTGCACGCCTCTTACGGTACTCTGTACCGTAGGGTAATTGCCTTGGTCATTCCAGGATTGAGAAAAAGATACCAGAGGCAATCATGATCCAGGGTTTCCGAGGAGCCCATCTTCTAAATACTTGTCTTGTAATGGTTTTTATAAAATATTATTGTGGAATTGGCTGGGCCAGGGCCAATTCTAAAACCTGGACCCAGCAGCGTCAGCCTTTAACAAGGGTACAGAGCCTTTAACAATCATAATAGGCCTTGGCAGTGGGCAATAATGCTTAATTAAAAAATATATAAAGAACTCAGGGGCAGATGTATCAAACGATTTTTTTGTCACAAACGCTGCGAATCAGTAAAAAGCAGCGTTTGCGACAAAAAAATCGGAAGATGGAATGTATCAACTAAAACTCATCGCAATATTAAGGAATCTAAAATTTTGCGATTCCTTAATATTGCGTAAGCATTTAAGGAATCGCAAATTGTGATTCCTTAAATGCTATGTAAAAAGCAATTAAGTTTTGCGAATTTACACTAAGAAATCGCAAATTACCACTAACTTGTAGTTGGTGGTAATTTGCGAATTCTTATACAAATGCACTTTTTGGCATTTGTAAAGGTGCCATATGGCGCTCATACATGCCCTTAGGGCATGTATGTGCGCCATATGCGCACACATGTAAATTTCAGGGGTGCAGCAGGGTGCCCTTAAGACACCCTTGCACCCTTGAAATAATTCTCAATTTGCGATTAGCAAATTGCGAATCGCAAATTGAGAATAACTTCCCATTCCTTCCTATGGGCCTCCTGGCCCATAGAAATGAATGGGAAATTATTCCTTAATAAGGAATTTTAAGAAATCGCTAAAAAATAGCGAATTTTTAAATACATACCATTTTGCAATTCTCAAAATCGCAAATAGGTGTTTTGATACATCTGCCCCAGAATTCCATCACTCGCAGTGAAGTTAGCTAATTGCTACATTCTGAAAGTTATCGTACTATGAAGTTGAGCTGGTTCTCGACTTGTGGCATTGAATTTACGGTTTAGAAGTTAAAGTGCCCCGGTGGATGGTGAGTAATGGGGGAACTGGTAGGAGGGCTGAAAAGAGTATTGCAGAGAATAAAGACGGTGTTCCACAAGGTAGTTTGAAATTGCCTGCGGCACTTCATTGTATTTCATGCAGGCACATACTAGCACAGTTGAGATTTTATGCTGCTAGAAATGTACTCAAGATATCGAAGAGGGGGTGATAAACTCCTGAAATTGAAAAAGAGAGAAGCATTGGTGATGAACAAGCTATATAGCTTGACGTCTCATGACATTAATGAATGTGGAGGAAGGGAGAACTAGACATTCCTGGCTCTCCCAATTCGCTCTATGACTGAATTGGAGCAGAACATGCTTGGATGATAGGAAGATAAATGGAACAAGCATTGGCAAAACCAATAGGTCTTGTCTATGCAAGAGCTATTGACTTTGCCAATAGATATTTGCATTGTTCTACTTATATCAAAGAGATGTGTGGGGGGGGGCTGTTTAGGTCCTGCATACGAGCTCCTTACAATATCTGAAGAACCAACAAGAGTGTGCAGAGAGTGTATAGGAACAGTTTGTTAGAGGGGGATACGCTCCAATAGGAGCAAGATCCCTCACACACCCAGATGGGTGCCATGCTCCATCATTGGGCTAGCTCCTCGTTGGGCTGGCGCTGCATTGCACGACGTGCACCCGCAAGAGGGCACTTTGTCGTAGATCTGTCTATAGAGCTGCCGATAGATTAAGTGAGGATGTGTTTGCTGGTAGTGTAGATGAGTAAAATAGATGTGAAAGGAAAAAAGTGTATTAAAATAGACTCAGTGACCCTCAGGGACAAACATTTTTAATGAATGAGTTCACTTGTCTAGTTAAAATGGTGATTACAACAGAAGGATATAATGTCCCTAGATAGCTTAGGCATGGATCCAGCACTGAGTTTTTAGTTTACAGTAAAATATGTACTTCTCGAATTACAAAACACAGTTTTTATGTGCAATGTATTCCAGTACTTTGTAAAAATGTTGAGGTAAACGCAATACCATTTTGATTTTCTCCACTAAAGGCATCACACTTTCCTTGCTTCTGACGATTATCTGACCACCCTTCTTCATACTTCAGTACACTCGTTTGTTTTGATTCCAACTCTTCCTATATCCTTAGCCCTGTTAATGCCGCTGTTGTGCTGGTGCACCTCTTTCAGGAAAACCTTAATGTCACAGATGTTATTAGCTCATTCACTGTTCAAAGGCTTTCCTTCAGGTACCATGCACCTTTAAAAGGAAAAATCAACCTTGCCACTCAAGGTGTTTTTTTTTTTTAAGAAAAACAGGTTTCTTCCAAGAGAGAACCAGTTAAGACTGAAATTAAACTTTAAATGGGCTCCTGTTGTCTAGTTTTATAATGTTATCATTTTTAAGGAAATCGATCACCTAATTGCTAAGGACGCACAGCAAGCGAATCACAATAAATGTTTTGTGCAATGAGCTCAAGCATTTGCCACTACGGTTTATCATATATGTTAACTTAAAACAACTAACATTTTCAAGAGCTTTCCAAGTAAATCTTTGTGAAATGTTTAGGTGTCTGCCTGGCGCCACAATTCCAAGATAATGGCAAATGTTCATTAAAAGTGGTAATTACAAAAATCAATATTTATTGAATAGTCACAAACGATTTAGCCTACTAGATACTCTTTTCCATGGTTGAAACTTTCTTTGCAGAGAGTAAGGCGAGTCTTTCTTTGCAGAGAGTAAGGCGAGCCTTTCTTTGCATAGAATAAGATGTGTCTTTCTTTGCAGACAGTAAGGCGAGCCTTTGCAGAGAGTAACGCCAGCCTTTCTCTGCAAAGAATAACGTGAGTCTTTGCTTGCAGAGAGTAAGGTGAGCCTTTCTTTGCTTAGAATAAGGTGAGTCTTTCTTTGCAGACAGTAAGGCTAGCCTTTGCAGAGAGTAAGGCGAGCCTTTTTTTGCATAGAATAACGTGAGTTTTTGTTTGCAGAGAGTAAGGCGAGCCTTTCTTTGCTTAGAATAAGGTGAGTCTTTCTTTGCAGACAGTAAGGCGAGTCTTTCTTTGCAGAGAGTTAGGCGAGCCTTTCTTTGCATAGAATAAGGTGAGTCTTTCTTTGCAGACAGTAAGGTGAGCCTTTCTTTGCAGAGAATAAGGTGAGTCTTTCTTTGCAGACAGTAAGGCGAGCCTTTCTTTGCAGAGAGTTAGGCGCACCTTTCTTTGCACAGAATAAGGTGAGTCTTTATTTGTAGAGAGTAAGGTGAGTCTTTCTTTGCATAGAGTAAGACGAGTCTTTCTTTGCAGAGAGTAAGGCGAGTCTTTCTTTACATAGAATAAGGTGAGTCTTTCTTTGCAGAGAGTAAGGCGAGCCTTTCTTTGCATAGAAAAAGGTGAGTCTTTCTTTGCAGAGAGTAAGGCGAGTCTTTCTTTGCAGAGAGGAAGGCAAGTCTTTCTTTGCAAAGTGTAAGGCGAGCCTTTCTTTTCATAGAATAAGTTGAGTCTTTCTTTGCAGACAGTAAGGCGAACATTTCTTTGCAGAGAGTAAGGCTAGCCTTTCTTTGCAGAGAGTAAGGCGAGCCTTTCGGTGCAGAGAGTAAGGCAAGTCTTTTTTTGCAGAGTGTTAGGCGAGTCGTTCTTTGCAGACCGAGCATACCCCAGGCTATAGCAATGCTAGAGTGATTGTAGGTATAGCCACATAGGCTTCTCCAGCACATGCATACTTACTGGCAAGTACCTCTCAAGGAGGAAGGTACCGGTGCTCATACCACAGAGCGGGTGATGTTTTTTCTATACAGATGTTTACGGTTGTTTTAGCTTAATGTTGAACTGAACCCTTCTTCAGATTCATAACATCCACTGTGTTTGTAATGTTAAGAGATAGGCAAAAAAAACAGTCTTTGGAGGTAGAATCTGGGATTTTTTTTTAACGCTCAACCAATATTTATTAACTGGATTGTGTTTTTGCCTTCTTTCCAATGCACTTATGTCTGTCCCCTCTTTAAAGACTCTTTAGCAGAACCTCTGTGTAAAATCCTCATGGGGCTCCCAATAGGGTGACCAGACGTCCCGGTTTTCCACTGACGGTCCCGGTTTTTGGAGCAGTGTCCCGACACTTCACTCCAAATTACAGATATGTCACGGTTTTTGTGCAGTGCCCAGGTTAAACACAGAAATGTCCGGGTTTTTAAATAGTGTCTCACACGAGACACCATTTAAAAACCGGGACATTTCTCTGCTTGCCTCGCACAGGTGCCGAGACAGGTCTCTATCGGGCTCTCCATTTTCGCCCTCAGGATGAAAAAAGAATCTTACGGCTGCAGCAATACCACCCTTCACTGCCTTCAAAGAGACCCGTTCTAGTTCTTTCACAGTCTTATCATTCCAGAAATGAAGCATTTTCAATGTTATATACAACAAAGCCAAAGTTGGTGCTTATTTATCTTATGCAGCTAACAACAACTGACGAAGCTAATATTCCTAGCTTGTTGTAGGTGTAATGTTACATGTTGTTTAATTTATCTGATTCGGTGCTTAATTTGTAAAATACTAAGTGCCAGAGCTCTGACCAGGAGGCCACTGCAGCTTACACCACCCATCGCCCCTGTCATCGATGCCAAACAACTACTAACCATCTCTCTCGCATGTAAATACGACAGTTCAGCTTATTCCAGGTTACCAAAGCTAAAGGAATGACTGGGGAGGTAGGTATTAGAATTTTTGTATGTATATTGTTTTCCTCAACAACTGTTATACTGCTCATCTCTAATTTACATGAGCAGCGCCACCTTGTGGCAGACTGCCCTACGTGTGGTGTTGACAAGTAGTCGGCGGTACCGAGCACCCGAAACCAATTAAGTGCTGATGCTCAGCACCGGAAAGCTCCGGCTCAAATTAAGCACTGATCTGACTTTAGTGACAGAAGCAGCAATTATTTCAGGCAGGGCACTCTGCTAAGCACAGATTTTTTAGCTTATGTGTTTTAAGCCACGCCCTTAATTACGTCGGCCACATCCCTTTTGAGAGATACCTCAGTTTTTCATCCTATTTTAAAGCCTGGGTACTTCTGTCATGCACCTGGTCTTTGTAGAGCACTGTATGGGGGTTCAGCGCGCTGCCCTGTTTGGGAGCACTGGGAAGGCACCGGGTGCATGAATGGTTGAAGGGAGTGTGGGGGGAATTGTCGTGTGTGGTGCGCAAGTGGTAATATGGTCAAGTTACCGCAGCCTCCAAGCCTGCTTGGGTAGTATTTCTACTACATCTGAAGACCCTGTGTGATGTAGAAGCGGTGAGACGTCTGCGGGTGCAGTTGTCTCATGGTACACGGTTGGGTGAGATACACAGGGTCAGAGGCGACCTCTGCTTGCTGTGACCTTCAACACTTTCGTGCTGTAGTACCCTTCTCCCCACTACTCAGACCACCTACCTGGGAGGAAGCTGTGCACTGGACGGTTCTCCCAGACGATCAGAAATGCTGGCTTGTAATTGGACAGTAACTGCCTCCTGAAGAAAGGCACTCCCCAAAGTGCACTCAGGGAAAGGTTTTAAGCACTATGATGTCATGGGTTTCATCACAGCAAAGAATGGATGCACACAGTGCCTAGGGGTATTTTTAAAGCTGCTCAACAGGAGACACTTATGTACGTCAGCAGCGTTCACAGAGAAGACCTTGAGTCCTAGATCTGTGCTGCTTAAACCAGGTGTCTTAAATTTAGTGGGTTCAAAATGCAGGGCTTTGAGAGAAATTAAGGCTGAATTTAATCACCAATTGGCTCTGCCAATACTTGTTGAGTATGCAATTGGTTCTTGTTTTATTTTTCACTTGGCCCCATCACAGGCTCTAAGAATGACAAAATGCTTCAAAAATGTATTTTTTTACATTCATTTGAAGCATTCAGTTAGTCCAACAGGTGCTCAGCTAAGAGTATCATTCCTGCACATTAGGTCAGTGTGTGCCTCAGTCAGGCCACAGATGCTGCTGTTCTCAGTGGGAGCCATACAGCTGCTCTCCCTCCCTCCTTGTCCTTCTCCACAGGAAATACGCACTCTCTGCCTATTTCATACCTTTCCTGGTCCATAAACAATAATTAAGGTGTACCTTCTTCCATCCTTCTGCTGCTCTGCAGGGAATAAAGGGCCCCTCGTTGTTTCACGTTTCTGTGACCCTTTCATCTGTAGGGTTTTGTAACCAGAGCACAACACAAGAAACGTTGTGTGCCAGTTTAAGGTGTTCTCCTGGAGTAAAACGGTTTCTTGTTTGTGGGGATAGAATGTGAACTCAGCTACAGAAAGGTGCTCCTGCCTCTCTTTCTGCCTTCTTTACTCCACTGCCTTGAAGATATTTCAAATGTTAGTTGTGCACCTGAAGCATCTTTTGAGAGATGATTGATCAACATTAGCTAAAAGAATATTATTTGTGTTTCACGCATGTTTGCTTATTTAGTAGTGGATTATTCAACTGTTATCTCTATGTCTCGACATACACTAAAACAATCTTTGGGAGAATAAAATTTAAAAAACGATTTCAAAATAATCTTTATTGCATTTTCAAAAAGCAACCACAACAAGAATAAAAGAGACACAATAATTGAAAAGGGGACAAAGTATAAAATCGTTAATAAATCATAATGTAACTTGGAGAGAAGATACCTTCATGTAAACACCGTGTCTGTCATACATATACATATACAACACCAGAGTAAATACATTGCTCAGCATGTGTGGATAAAAACAAAGCAGCAAAAGAGAAGAAGTAAGGATAAAGTGGGAAGGTAACTTATGTCGCTTGGCGCAACAGTCTCATTCCTTAAAGTGTATAATGGTTATCCATACCAGGTTGAGGGCATAGGGTAAGGTGAAACTGTAGATAAGGCTCGAGAGTTTTATATAATGAATTTTCTGCTAACTTTTTGAAGTGCTTTAATTGGGTACAGTGCTCTATATCCAGTGCAAAGCTTATTCTTGGCGTTGTATGTTTTAAAAAGATCTTCAAATGGCAAAAATGCAACAGTGCATTGAGATACCTCAAGGGCTATTTTAAGATTCCTATTAAAAGTGTGCAGTGCCGAATCTTCTCCAAAGGTCTCTTGATTTAATATGGGTCTTAAAGACCAAGGGGTTGTATGTAAAAGATTAAAGGCCCACCGTATAATTTTAGAAATGGCTCGAGCATGTGTACTTGTTAAAGAGAGCTCGAGGCATAATGCTTCCACGGGGACTGATTGGGTGACTTTCAGCAGTTTTCAGAGGATAATCCCTTCTTTCCCTTTTATTGGTCGCCAGGTTTTAATCTGTATATATTCTAAGGCATAAGACACAATGGGTGGGATTTTCATACTATAGACCTCCAGCATGGATTTAAAATGCTTATTACCAGTTGTGCAATAAAATCTCTGTAATGCCCCAACATGGGAGTCTCAATATATAGCGTGGAATCCGGACGGGTGCGTCCCAGATTCAATGCAGGGACCTGAAAGAAGGAAAACCGCACTGGTCGGTGCGGACGTAAAGCGTTCTGTATCCACGCTCTCGCTATATTGAGCAGGGAAACTACTTTGGATTATCCCCTCCGTCGCTTACATGCGGCCGCGCCCTGATGAGTCACATCTCCTTCACGGTGTGACGAAACACGTGTCGGCTGGCTATTATCTCATGTACTGATCCAGATTGATCCATAAATCTTCTTCACATACGAAAACCTGGTGTTTGACCTTATTTTCATCCTCATTAACTTTGCTTCTAAGTATTGAGTCCTGACAACAGGACCGATTACCACATAAGCGTGTGCACAGGACTGGTTTTCCATTATAAAATCGAAACTACAAGCCCAGAATGCAAAGCAATAAACTGGTATTGTTGAGCTCTTTTTATCAATGGGCTAGATTTGTCCCATTTGGGGACATCAGAAGCTACTTTCCGCTTCAACCTCCCTCCCCTTGCCTATCCCACCGGGGCTCTCAAGTTTCCCAGCTCCATGTGTGAGTATCTCATCCAGGTCAGGATTTCCTTCAATTCTGAAACTTTTAGTCCTCTTTTAATATTGTGAATAAAAGGACTACAAGTCGCAGAAAACATTGTGGACTGGATGAGCGACTCACACATGCATCTGAGAAACGTGTGAGCTCTGGCCATGAAAACTCCCCCCACCCCCCTCGAAATCCAAACGTTGTCTTGTATGACCGACCTCCAGAGAAACAGAGACTTCAATTATCCCGTTCCATGCGTGACAGTTCACCCATCCCAGGAATTTTCTTTAAATTCCTCTAATCGTAGCTCTATATTTATAATGGGTTCACCAGGCCTACAAATTCCAGCATGCAATGAAAACAAACCTGAACTGGATGGCTTCTTATGCACGGAACTGGGAAACATGAAACCTCAAGTAATGTTGTACAGTACTTTTATTAAATGCTAATTCTTTTAATGATACGTATGTTTTTCTCTCCTAGTACTTCTTGCTAGTACCGAGGACTACAGCTGACATTACTTAAAGTAAAATGGGCCTAAAAGCCGTTTTTTCGCTCTTATATTGATTTTGGTAAGTCAGTCCACTGCTTTATACTTGTAAAAGTATGAAATATGGCATATTTTGTAAGTGTGACAGTTTGTGTAGTGGGGCGAAAGCTGCCTTTCGCATTTCGGTATTTGCGTTTTGTATAGTAATAGTTCAACGGCGGAAAAGTATCTTTATGTGTTCACTGTGAATACCTTTTCTTGTTTTCATCACTTGTAGTTCCAGGAGCAAGATGGTCCAGTCCGCGCTTTCTCTGCACTAGTTTCTCAAAAACAGTATTTCCTTTCGAAACATAAAACCAGCAACACATCCCCCAGGTCTTTAAATGGGATTGAAACAAGCCTGGCTGGGCCTAATTTGTCCCCGGTGGCCTGGAGATATGCAGTGATTTCATTTCCTGTCTTTACTCTGCGCCACCTGGCCGTGATTAGCAGCCTTTGGGCTACACGAGCCCCCTCTGGCCACGGTAAGCCCAGGTGACTCACAAAAGCATTGGCAATTATTTGTCGTGGCCTCGGACCCCCGGGCTGTAGAAAAACAGGACTTTTGTGTTTCCAAATGCAAGCCAAACAAAAGCATTGTTAGGGGAAGAAAAATTAAAGCCCCCTATTAGCATCCCCCCCGCTGCCCAGGTTTTAATGAATCCCGGCCCCCACTATTTGTTCCCGACCATCTGAAGAGTAGGGCTACCGAAAAGCTCCGAACCTAAAGTGGATTTACTCGACGCAAGAGGCGCTGGGTAAATGCATTTTAAGTTCCGAGCCTCTTCCTGGCCTTTCCCATTATTCGGAAGGGGCTGGAACACACGGCAGGCCTGGATTACTTAAATGGGTGAATTAACGGCTGCGGGAGTGAGAGGAGTCGTGCTGGGGGGTTGGTGTTCACAAGAGGCACACTTTGGGTCAAGTTTTCAAAAGGTAGAAATAACTTGTATCCGACAAAAGAGATGTGCAATATTCTCAAGTTGTTTAAGTGCACGCGTGAGCAACTTGTCCAGGGCAGGTGTTTTTTCCCTTTGCGTTCTGGTACTTGTAGGCAGAGGTTAATTTGCAAAAAATTGTAACTCAGGTTGCAAATGGCTTTCCTAAGAGCCTATAGCTGGCATTTGCATAATTGTAAATAATGTTTCCAAATTTGAGGGGGGGGGAATATATCGATTTTACCTACCCCTAATACAGACATTAAAATGCAACATTTGAATATATACCAAACATGCCAAAGAGAAACCCCCCAAGAAACTGAGTGAGACAAACTTACTACAAAGGTAATTCTTGACATATAGATGTTAGCTGACCCCCACGTCATGAGAGTGACTTTCACAGAGCCCTCAAGTTTCCAGGCTCAGTGTCTCAGTAGCTCTTCCAGTTCAGGTTTTTCTTTACATTTGGTATGCATAGTCCTGAGGTTTATAAAGGTACAAACAGTACTACAAATCCATGAATGCAACAAAAAGACATGGCTAGGCTGGGGTACTCGCACATTGAACTAGAGAACTCTCCTTCCACACAAAGCTAATATTTTGTTGCGTGCTTCCCATTATAAGTATAGATTTACAAATCCCAGCCGGCTAAGGGCTCTTGGCTGAAAAAGCAGGTGTGGAGCCATGTCATTTTTATGACATGGGACAAGTTAATGCGTATACCTCTAATGATGTCACTTTGTCCCATGTGAGGTATGAATTACCATGTCATGTGTAAGCAATTCTGTCTTTTTCAACGATTCATTGCCAGATGAGAGTAGCTTATCTACTCTTGCTTTTCCTCAAGTTATCCCATGTTAGGCATGAGTAAATCATCCAGTCTTTTCTTTGCATTCTGGGACTTGAAGTTCAGCATTAAGAACAGACCAGCACTACACACTGTGGACTTCGAATATAAGCAGCACTTAATGAACTACATGGGACATATTGCGATCTCTGTCCACAGAAATACTAATACAAATATGACACCTATACCTCGGTTCTATACCTACACCTGAAATCTAATCTAAACTAAAATGTAAAATTACAGGTTTTGCATATTTTGTATCCACATTTACAATTTGTGGGTCCACAGAATGGTAGTGGAAATCAAAGCCAGTAGGGTATTTTTAGAAATACTGGTCGGCTGACTGTCACTGTAAATCTGGATTAGATATGGCCAGGTACTGCAGAGTCCCCTTCCCTTATACCAGCAAACCACTCTTTTAACTCAAAAACCTTTTGGGGACAGTCAGATTCTCTGCTCTCTTCCCCCAAGGCAACAATGTCGACAACACACCGGCTTGGATTAAGGGTCTGAATAACCCCGGCCGTATTTTATTCATAACTTTTATTTTTTATTTTTTTATTTTTTTTATTTTTAAAGTTTTATATAGCGCTAGCTCAACCCGTAGGTATCAGAGCGCTTTACAAACACACAGTAAACAGCAGAAGGACATTACATTACATTGTAGGCCGGCAGTAAAGAAGCAAACCAAAGAAAAAGAAAATAATACAGCATGGGAAATAAATATGCAGTGGAGCGGAGGGGGAGAGAGCAATAAAAAGAAACAGGTGAGAATGACATAGTCCGGTCACCCACTATCCTTGAATGTCCAGGGCGAGAGGAGACAACACTGATACCAATAACAAAAACATTAATCTCAATATTTACATCATTTATACAATGTGCAGAACGTCCGTTCCATTACATTGATATGTACAGTGTGTCGTTTGGCTGTCCTTACAATGTTTCTAATGCATAGTCATTCCTATCATAAGCTATGTGATCAGCAACATTATCTTATACGGCAATGTCAATGACTGGTCCAAGATCAAGATCAAGCTAGGTCCCACCCTCCTACCGGAGTGACCTTGCGCAGGAGGCCCCGTTCGCCCGAAGGTTACCTCAACTCGGGCACCCCCTGCGCCCTCAACATTGTCTCCATAAGGGACTGTGCAGTTATGCCCAGCTTACTAGCGCCCTTGCGCATGTACAGGATTGGCCCATCAGCCTACTGGAAGAGGAACTTCCCCTCCGCCACACCCTTCCAGCCTACCAGCTGTAACTGCCCCTGGAGTTGCATGAGAGACCATCTGTCCCCCACTCAGGAGTCCCCATTAGACAATGGTGATGCCTTCTAAGGACAGTAAACTATGCCCACCAATCAAGACCTTTCCGCCTGGCCAAAGGATACTACTTGACTTTCCATAAAAATACGACAAAATGCACTAGAAGGAAAATTCGGTTAGTACGATAAACCATTGCATTATTACAATATCTTTTACCTTATCTACTAGAAAAACAAGTGAAACAAAACTACACATTCCCAAAATTTCGGCCTCGGGATGGTGGGTGGGAAAAATTCCTCGCAATCCGTTGGGGCTGTGGAGCGGTGGAGAAAAAGACTGATCTCCTGCTCCACACCTTTTTATGGCCCCCTCGGCAGGGGAGATGGTTGGAACTGGCTCCCCGGTTGTATTTTCGTCATATGAGGTCACAGCTCCCGCAGCCAATCAGCTGCAGTTGTGGGAATCGCCCACGTCACTTCCGGTGCCCACTGCGACCCCACCCCCGCCTGGGCTTTGGGGGACCGGCGCTGCCCCCATACTCGGCGGCGTGCCCGAATCCTGGTCCCACCTTTGTAGGAGGTTTTCTCTCTTACGATAGATGGTATCCGTTTGATTCATCATTCTCTCTTCCATGGAAAGCTTCAGTTTTAATGCATGAGGGACTCTTTTATCCAAAAAAGTACACTAAGGCCCAGACGTACGAAGCCATTTAGCATTTCTTAATGGACTGAATGGCTATCTTGACCCACTATAAGAAAATTTAAATGGCCTTTTCCGGTATACAGAGGGCCAAACCCGACTGAAATATGTGAATTCTACACTGTAGAAATCGCAAAATTTAACCACGAATTAGGAATCGGAAATAGGGATTACCTATTTAGGATTCCTAAAGCACATGTAGAAAGCATTTCCTAAATGCAAATTGGGCAGTTAGGAAATGCAATTATCATTGACTTAAAGTTGATTGTAACCATGTGCAAAATAAACAATAATACAATAGAAATGCATTTTTTATTGTGACATGAACCCCACATATGCTAACTTACATGTGCACTAGGAAATTCGGCGTGCCTCCAGGGGGCCTTAAGCCCAGAGACACAGCCGCGGTCGGTAGGGGAGTACCTGCAGGGGTGGTGACGTGGGGAGGGGGAGGGGCAGGGTGGGGGTTAGTAATGTATGGATAATGGAGGTTTGCAGGTAAGTAAACATTTCAATAAATCAAACTGCAACCCCAAAAGCAATGCAGTGCGCGCAACGAAATTCGTTTGATTTATTTAAATGTTTACTTACCTGCAAACCTCCCCTACCGACCGCGGCTGCAGAGACACCCTTCTGTTTGCATTTCTTAAATTACGATTTCCCATTAGGAAAACACAATTTAGGAAATGCAAGCCATTTCCTATTTCGCCCATAGGCGGGACTGCAATGGCTTTTCCTATTTGCGATTCCTGAACTGTGGGCATCGCAAATTTTGTACATATCCTTTTGGATTTCTCAAATAGCTATTCCTACAGAGATGCTATTAAAGATTAGTACATCTAGTTCAAAGTCATCACGCATTCATGTTTTTGATATATATCCTTTCTATACATGCTACCATTAGAACCAGCAACACTAACATCAAATGGTTAATTTGAGAGCTGTGATAAGAACATGATGTGATAAATCAAATGTTTAATGCACCATCATCAGGTGCATATCTGTAAGCAATTTGCTGGACGCAGTGTTGCGCGAATAAGGTGGGCCAACTCAGCTGTTCATCATAGCTATGTGCCCAGAGACAATTCAATCTCAGATGTGCATTACATCAATGCAAGGGTTGTCTGTCAATCCAGATGAAATAGACGGCCGACAAGGACGCTGTATAAAGCAAGTCACCTTATTCCAGGAAGAAAATCAAATTTATAAAACTAACATGATTTATTAATTACATCAATGAAAACCCGTGAGCATACCGATTATGGTTTGCAGAGGAAGGAAGTTGCTGGCACCTGCTGTAGGCTCCTGTGTACATAAATGTACTTTCTTATCATATTAGAATTATTATGTGAAACTGTATCCAGGCGGTTTATCTACAGCTACATCGGCCCAGGTGTGGAGTTTCAGAATTCGTTTTTTTTGCAGGTCACACGTTTTATAATAAAGCCTATTTTAATTTATAGTGCAAACACAGCTGTTATTTGACAGCCATAATCCGACCAGTGAGGCTTTAAAAGTGTTTTCTAACACAATGAACGAAAGAAGGAATGCACACAGACGCACAGAAAGGGTTTTGGACTCTTTCCTGCAGCTGGGGCACAGAACGTGAAGCAATCACTTGAAGGTGAAATGGCCATTTAATAATTTACATTATGTATTCATCCCTGAATACATTTCTCTTTCTACAATTATACTCTTATTTGATAACATTAATATGTATATATATATATATATATATATATATATATATATATATATATATATATATATATATATATATATATATATATATATATATATATATTCCAAACAATCCAAGCAGGGTCCTTCCTGAATCACTCCCAAGTCAGGTGGCGCAGAACAGTCGGCAGAACCCAAGCGCCGATACTCATAATCATCAACAATCAAAAGGATTTCAATGCGCACTCGGAGAAGTATAAGGAATCACCAGTTTTATTTCATAAATTATCGCTACGCGTTTCGACACCCGGCGGTGTCTTGATCACACGTGTGACACCGCCGGGTGTCGAAACGCGTAGCGATAATTTATGAAATAAAACTGGTGATTCCTTATACTTCTCCGAGTGCGCATTGAAATCCTTTTGATTGTTGATGATATATATATATATGTGTGTGTGTGTGTGTGTGCGTGTGTATATATATTTTTTAATTTTTTGTTAGTGTGACTTTCCATTGTTTAACATTTTGCAAAGGGTTGTAGTCACTGTTTGCCCCAAGATTCCTAGCCAGTCCAGAGACTCTGGGCACCAAGCTTGGAATGGAAGTGTCAGGGCATCTATAAGTAACCCTAGGCCTGTAATCAAAGCAAGGGCTGTAGGTGTAGGTCCGCAGCATCAGTGTAAAGTATTACCTAAACGGGGAAGCTGCCATTGAATTGCTGCACCTGGGACAAAGGTCTGCAAATCTGCAAGAGTGAGATTTAGGTTTTTGCGCTAATAGCTAATGTTGTAACAAAAACTTGAACTTTGGAATGTTGGCAGCTGCATTAAAAACAATGGAGTAGTTTAGACCCAATTATATATGGGATAAAGCACCACCTGCCAAACATCATAAGGATATTGTAAGCCACTGAGTAGTTCTGTGACCATATAGAGGAACAACACCACAGGCAGAGATCCTTTATAAAGTCCTGGAACTCTCAGGTGACTTGCAATATCCTTATAATGTATGGTAGGGGGTACTTTATTCCTCATAATAGACAGTCACACTTTCATCCTTCCTACATACCACTTAAATACAAGATGTGTTGCTCTTTCATATAAAAGACATGGTATGTTTGCAGACATGAAAGAAGGAAAGTAGACAGATATTTGCTGCAAAACGATTCTGGAATCAGTTTAATGAAAGTTAGATTTTAAAAAACGCTATAGTTCAGAATGTGTACAAAAAGCTGGGAGATTCTATCTTTTGTTGACTACTTAAGCATTCAAAAACATTTTGCCATAACTATCTCTTTTCTGCTGACCATTGCTCGATTAGAAAAACACTCTTGAAGAGGGGAAAGCCAGGTTTTGTTTTTGTTGTTTAACCTGCAGCATTTATTATGCTCCCTGTTCTGCCTTCCTCATGGCTTCTGGCAGCACGCATTTCTGACATCAGAACCCAGCTGTAATAAGTTATTAAAGTTAAACAGCTACTTAATTTCCTTATTACAGGCAAGTAGACATGTCAGAAGTCGCCTGTAGTAAGGAAATTAGAGATCGTTTTTAATACAGGTATTGCAGCACCCTGTGTAAATGGGATAAAGTACCCCCTATTGTACATTGTAAGGATATTGCACATCACCATGTAATTCCATGACCATATAAAGGAATGAATCCGAAGGCCAGGTTCTTTATAAGGGTATGGAACTGTGAGGTGACTTGCAATATCCTCATCATGTATGGCAGGGGGTACTTTATTCCCAATACTACATGGTCACACCATCACCTTTCCCACAAATCGTTTAAATCCTTAGTGCTTAGCTGTTTCATATGAGAAAGAGAGAATGTTTGCAAAGATGAAGAATAAAAAAATAGTTTTTCTTGGAAAACTAAACACATAAAAAACAGGTGGATATTTGTTGAAAAAGATATTAGAATCAGTTTAACACAAGTCATATATTGTTTAAAAGTCACAGTATCTCAAAATGTGCAAAAACATGCACAAGGATTCCAACTTTTCTATAATTACATAAAGAGTGTAAAAAATAAGCATGTTGCCATAAATATCTCCTTTTGCCTAAAATAACAGAGCAGAAGAAAGGAAAGCCCCATACTCCATGATCTGTCCTGCCTTTCCCCTCAGCTGCTGGTTCTGGCAGTAGGCACTGTGATGTTAGAACTCAAATGTAATAAGTAACTGCAGTTGAGTTCAGACATCTTTTGTAATAATTGGTGACATGGTGCGTCACAAGTCATCAATTATAAAGAAATTAGAGCTATGTTTTTATACAGGGTTTGCACACTCTCATGTATTATATAAGGGATAACGTACCCCCTGTTGTACTTTATAAGGATACTGCAAGCCATTGAGGATTTCCATGATCATAGAGATGCACAAGGCCAAAAGGTGTAGAAGCATGTGTAGAGATTATATCTTTTCTATAAAGACCAAGAGTGTGCAAAAATAAAAATGTTGTCATAAATGTTTCTTGTTAGTAATTGGGTCTCAAGTTGGCAGAGGGATGCACCCGTCCAAGTAGGGTCCGCAATCCTAGTCAAGCTAGCTACACACTAAAATATAACTTGTGCTTACCCTCTGGCAACACACACAGTAACACAATAAAAACTCCACAAAAAGATTACACAAAGGTTTAGAAAAATAAACAATATCTATCTGAGTAAATCAAGGCCAAAACGACAAACATCCAAAAGTAGAACTGGAGTTATGAAATTTTACAGAAGAAACCAAACACAGTGCTCAAAAGTCAATAGAGCTAAAAGATTGCATGAGGTTGAGCTAGATCAGGGTAAATCCAAAGTTCAGGCCGACTGCGTTTGAGGACAGGCCAGCTGCAAGTGACGGACAGGTCTCGCTGACAAAATACATTGGATAGAGGAAAGTGTCGACCTCGAGGTGAGAAGTTGAGGAGACGCCCCATCATCGTAGATCCCGTGGAGGCGAGCGTCGGCGCCGATCCACACTGTTGAAAGTAGCTTTGTTGATGAAGCACTGTACGATGCAGGCACTGAGCAGTCATTGAACTTCGCTGTCCATTGTTGTTGAGCTGCGCCAGCTGTAGAGTCGCTGTCCTTGAGCAGCCGCTTCATGATCGCCGAAGGGCAATGAGTCAGTCAGATTGGTGCAAAGTCGCTGCTGCGTTGAGGTTGAGGGTTAAAAACAGCAGCAGAACTCACTCCTGGGGCCCTATGGGGGGAAATAACCCCATTGTGTCGAAAACAGGACTGCCTAGTCAGGTGTTACTGTTAGCTCTTCCTGGGCAGGAAGAGGAAGTAGCTATCAGAATGTAGATGAATACAGACGAGTTCTCTGTCACACCCACCCTTCCTATGTTTGTGGCTTTCTAAAGGGAATGCAGAGTGTAGCTTTCACCCACCCCAGACGTGTATTGGAGACACACTGATTGTTTTATATAGTTTTAGTTTTTACCCAATACCCATGCTGCACTGCTTGTCTGTATTTACCACTCAAGCACCTGTTACCAAACCCCCTTAACCTACCTGAACAGATCACTGCACTCTCATGGAATGTTAATGGTCTTAATTATACATTTAAGTGGGGTGCAGTGTTACAGTACCTTAAACACCACTCCCCACCGGCGGTGCTACAACAAGAAACTACCAATAACTGTCCTTTCATACAGCGAGGCGGTTACACCAGGGTGTATCTTTGCCGGCTACACTATTACTTCATCTGGTGCAGCATTTCTCCTCCATATACAAAAAGATCAATTGATGGACAGAATGCTAAACAATGTCAAACATTCCCCATACAGAGAACTGGCCCGAAATCCATTGTTTTTTTTGTTCATCCCACTATTCCAGTTTGGACCCAGCCACATGCAAATCAGTTGTGACCCTGCTCCCCATGGGAGCAGTCCAGCCTGAACTGCCAGGCCAGGTCCTCCCCAGACTAGAAACAAGCATCCGAGGCATGGTGAGCACAGGACCAACGTCTGTGCATACTCTTCCCACTTAGGTCTGCAAATGCAAAAAGAACAATTAATGGACGGAATGCGGAATACTGTCAAACGTTCACCCCCAGTACAGAGATACGGGCCTAAATCAATTATTTATTTGCTCACAGCTCCATTCCAGTTTGGGGCTAGCCACATGCAAATTAGTCTTTACCCTTCTCCCATGGGAACAGTCCAGCCTGAACTGCCAGGCCAGGTCTTCCCCGACTGGAAACAAACATCCTAGGACCGGTTTCGGGGTTTAACCCATCATCAGCCAGGAAAGGTTGACTCCAGTGGAATGGCAAGCCTGGGGCCCACATCTGGGTATATCTATCCCACTTAGGGCGACCAATCCATGTTACTAAAACCCGCTGCAACATCTCTGGATGCATTGTTGTCATTGAAGGGGACATAAAAGGCACATGTTGGATGATCAAATTTGTAATGACCCCACCACACTCATGAACACCCACTTGATTGACCTGACAGCATGGGCCAGGTCCCTGGCCCCTGACGGATGCTTGGTGCTTATTCCACCCTCAGCCTTGGGTAAACACTTTATATTCCTACTTCTGCAGATCCTCCTCTCAATTAGACTATTTCCTTCTGCCTTCGTTGGATGTGGCTGGGCTGCTGCAGGCTCGGATCCTGCCATGCGCACTGATGCTCATACCCCAATAGCCCTCACACTCAGATCGCCCAGACAGGGATGAATGGGGCAATGAAGGTTGAGTGCCTGATGGCTCCAGGAAACCACCTTTAATGATTATTTCACCACTAATAAAGATCTTGTGGATTTGACCAACGTACTTTGGGAGGCCTTGAAGGTGACCCTGAGGGGACTGATAATATCCTACCAAGCCGCATCCAAAGCTTGCAAACACAGGGATATAGCCGAGTTGGAGCATGAAGTGAACATGGCAGAGGGCGACCTCACGGAAACACCTAATGACTGAGTGAGGCATACCCTAGAAGTGAAAAGGCTTGCACTGAGACGGCGTTCCAGATCAGTTGTTGGTGTAAGGAGAGGAGAGCTGCAATCGGCTCAGGTCAATGAGAACGTCTCTCAGACCCGAGGGAGTTCCTAATGCCCAATTAAGTATCCACTGGATTTTCTGTTAATGGAACATACTCTTGGACACATTATCCTTGTTACTATATAAGCCTGATCCTTACGGAAGATGTGAATGATCGACTGATCAGAGGAAGTCCTAACTTCAGGAGTGTGTCCTTTACTTCAGATAACGCCTTACACAAACCTGGAAATTGCAGTTTGATATTATCACTGCCCTGATGAAGCCCTGTTTTGAGAGAAATACGTTGGCTGCACATTTAATGGTCTCAAATATTAAAGAAGAATTTATGCACATCACTGAAGACTCAAGAATTTTCCTTTTTATACATGATTGTTTATACCTATTGCCTCTCTTTCCATTGTATATTGTCTTGCACTGAGACAGACCCTGCTCAACACGGTTACCTTGGCATACCTAACCATACAAAATAAGCTGTATGAGGTGAGGGATAAGGCGGGGAAACTCCTACACTGGCTGGATAACAGGGAACAGGACCTCTGATTAGCCCCCAGCCTGACTACAAACATAAGCTTAACACTCACAAATACCCATCGAACAGCTAAAGAATGCACACATTACCACACACGCCTCTACAATAAAAGCCACACTCCCACTGCTGAACTGGGCAACCCGATCATTGAAAACTTAACTGTCCACAAACTTACCGTTGCGAGCAGACACGACCTAGATTAACCTCTCACCCCCAGATAGGTCCTGAAGGCAATCTGGGCACTACCACCGGGAAGACGCCCAGACCTAATGATTCCCAATTGGAAATGTATAAAAGTCATGGTTGGTCCCCCCGCTTGATCTGTATAATGATGCCCTGAGCTCAGGGGAGCTCCTAAATGATTTAACGGGAAGGTGTGCAGGATCTCAGTAATCCAGAAACCACAGAAGCTACCTGATACAAGCAAATCATACAGACCGATCTCCATTCTCAATAGGTAGACCAAAATTCTTGCCAAGGTGTCAGCGAACAGCCTGGTGAAGGTAATTGCTTCCCTGATACATCCAGACCAATACGGCTTTTTGCTGGAACGTGGTATTTGCCACGGCCTTCACAACACCATAGCCCTGACCAGAGATGGGACAGAATGTAGGGCCATCATCTCGATTGATTTTGATAAAGCATTTGCCTCGGTCTTTTGGCCATTCATGTTCCATCTACAGAAACATATGAACTATGGTCCCCTCTTTCGCCACTACGTCCAAGTACTATACTCACAGCCATGGGCGAGATCTGGGTAAACCGGAAACTCTCCCCAATCTTCAACATTGAACGTGGAACAACCTTCAAAATTGAACGTGGAATAAGGGCATGGCTGCCCCCTGTCACCTCTCCTATTCTCTCTCGTCATTGGGCCGTTGGCAGAGTAGATTCGACGAGACGCACATCTCAGCGGGTTCCCATGGCCTGATGGTTGCAAGGCAGAGCCTTGTTATATGCTGATGACCTCCTACTTTACATCAGTGACCTTGATACCTCCCTGCCCCAATTCTTAACTATTTTGCAAATCTATGCACACTCATCAGGCCTTACCATGAACTGGTACATCCCCTGAAATGATGCACAAGAGGACATTAGGTCTGCCTTTCCCTACAGTTTAAATACATGGGAATACACCTCTCACTTATCCAAAAACAGGCATGGGACCTAAATATCACACCCCTAATAACTCAGATACAGAAAGATTCGGACCATTGGGAAAGTCTTCTGCTAAACATAATGGGAAGAGGAGCGCTGTTCAAGATAATAGTGTTTCCCTGTGATAGAGCTAGATTTCATCAAGATTAAGCATCGCTCTGTTTTGTGTTTCAGACAGACTGTATTTAAAATGGCACGCAGATTTTGGTGCAAGTCAAAACACATGGCACATAAAAAATGAAATGAGGCCTAGTCAAATCATTTTTAAAAGTGGCACTTTTGTGCATGCAAAGTAAAAGACATGAAATGAGGCCTGGTCAAAATTCTTTCAGTCTCAAATGCTTTCATTTAAAACCATGCTTAATTAATTAATCATGGATGTTTAATGTGTTGAGTTTAGATTTAACCTCACTTTAGAATGTACATTTAATTTAGAGAATGTTTTTTTTTTACTTTTAAAGTAGCACATAATTGTGCTGAATTAACATGTGTTTTTGCAGTGTAGAAAAAACTTGTGATTTCAGTTTCCTCTTTAGCTTTGAAGATAAGAATGGAGTGTGTGTTCTCACCTCACAGCTCCTTTTCCTTGTAATCTACACCCCCTGTTTGGCTTTGTTGAATATTTAGACAATACATATTCAGTTCATAACACATCTTCCTTATAATATGTATTAATTATTCAACCTTGCACTAACACTATATGTGGGGCAAAGGCATTTTGCATGAAAAGCTATTTAAAACATTAGAGCACGTTGCTATGAGTATGTATTAACTGTTTGTGCTTTGTAGTTTTGCACTGGTGCATGTTTATGCTATGTTGTACATTCATTGCACATTTTGCAATGTTGTGCACAAATAATAATAAAGCTGCTTTAAACTAATAGCTTTTGCTAGGTAATTACTAATACAGGGTACTAGTATGGGGGAGGCAAACATAATGGGTTTTATTTCATAAATTAATAATATTTTGTGTTTGTTTTGTTTTTGGGCCCAAAATAAAATGGCTGCCTAAGAATCCAGCATGGCTGAGAATTGTTAGCAGTGTGCTGAATGAGAGACGCATGTGCAGAAGAATGTGCCAACTGCTTGAACTGCCAAGTGCCTCAAGTGAAGACACATGGGTCATGGGTCAAGGCCACAACTCCTGTCGTCGTGCCAATGTACCAGTGGTTGTGGGAGAGTGTCGTCCCTGCGTGCGATGTGAAAGAGAGAAGGAAATGGACTGATACATTTTTCCGCCTAAATGTTGCAATATTTGTATAATTATTGATGGTGAAATATATGACTGTATTAAGCCTTAACGTTTCCTTTGTTAAAACTGGTATGAGTAGGATTTGCAATGAGAACAGGATGGTGGGACCCTCATGTCACCTATGCTAACCAATCACAGTGAGAGTTTCTACTGAAACTGCAACATTATTAGTGTAGTCCGCCAAGAATTAGAGTATAAATAATGACCCTTAGGGGGCGTGTCAGTTTTAGAGGAGAGAAGGGGAGAGGAGCAGATCTGACCAGACGTCATATGGGTTAGGTATGTGAACATCGCGGGTGCAGCCTGGGAGGAGATTGCATCCAAGGAGAGACAGAGGGAGGAGGGGGCCTTTGCTCATATTTTTTTCAGAGAGGAATAGGCTAGCCTTGCACATCATATTTTTGGCAAGGCAGATCACATTTCTCTGTGGTCTTGTGAAGGGAGGGCAGCCTCTCTGTGTGAGACACAGAGAGACAGATGAACAAACCAGGGCAGAGAGAGCAGCTGATGGAACAGGTTTAGATTTAGATGCTAAAACGCTAAGTTAATGCTTTGACTAGTTAACTAGTTTTGAAAATAATTATTTGTCTTATGCATTTATTTCTCTTTATGGGAGAAATTTGCAAATTATTAATTAGCCTTGCAAAACTCACTCTTGAATTATATTTTCCTGAACTCTTTAAATAATTTTGACTGACATTTGATGCCTCATTCCCTTCCTTTCTGGAGTGCTTTGTATGCAACCTATAACATGTTCTGTATTAATTCTATTTTTCCTATTTTCAATTCTGTTACCTGATTGATATTTGACTAATGAATAAAGGGTCAGAGGACCTTAACTTTTGACTAGAAAATAAAACCCTTTAAAAATATTCACAATTCTCTTTATTGGCTTAAATATTAATTGCAGTTTGATTTTTCATGTTTATGTAAAGTCTCCTGAAGGTGATACACGGTTGCAAAGGTCTATCACCTTTAAAGCGGTAAACTAGAGGTAAATGAGGTTTTGCATTGAGAAATTACCGTGAAATTACCGCTGTATCAGTTTCTGGTAGCAGAGGTAAGGTTAACACCTAGTTTAAGGCCTAAATAGCACTAAAAAATAATTGCCCATGTTAGATAAATGTCCAGATTCTCAAAAGAAAGTCCTGATTCCTGATTCCAATGCTGAGAACCTGAGGACTGGCAAAGCAGTACTGGAAGGTGATGCAAGAAGGTGTTTGCTGGAGTGGTGTGAGTGCCAATAGGGTTGTGAAATGTTGTTAATTTGCTAGAAGGCACTACCTGCACAATATGACGCTTGCCTTCTTCCGCACCCTA
Organism: Lissotriton helveticus; assembly: GCF_964261635.1. Taxonomy (NCBI): domain Eukaryota; kingdom Metazoa; phylum Chordata; class Amphibia; order Caudata; family Salamandridae; genus Lissotriton; species Lissotriton helveticus. The sequence goes on along the minus strand of NC_136061.1, from coordinate 412,608,736 downwards.
CAAGCCGACATGGTGGGCGATGGGCCTGCAGTGTATCACCTACCACTAATGTGTACTTAACCCCTACAATGGGGTCCTGGGGATTGCAGACATAAGGCTATACTTCTGAGCTAATCACCTTGTAAAAATAAATTACTTAAGGTTTGAAAGATGGAATGTCTCTCCTTAGTAGTGGAACTCTGAACCCCCGAGCACCAGGGCATGCTCAGTCTCCTTTATTGTACCACCACACCCACAGCCCTTCCACCTGCACCAGAAACATCCCACACTTGTTAACACCATGTGCTGCGATTAACCTGATAGCATGGAGTACCAACAGCAGGAACGCCACTGTGAGCTGGGCACTGGCTTCAGCGTACAGCCACATTGAAGGACTTTCCAGCATGGGACAACATTCGTATATCTAAATTGGGGGACGTATGAATAGGGCACAGCCATGTGCACATTTTAATACCCTGTAGACACTTGTATACTGCACAAAATGCAATTCTACTGATATCTACAAATGTGTCATGCCCGTGAGGCTTCCCTCAATCCCATGCAAACCCTCTCACAATAAAGCCCCCTTGAAACACATGTCACAGAGTCTAAGATGGGCAGTAAAGCATTTCCACTTTATACTGCACACTGGTAAATAATACCCCAGACCCGATAATGGCATTGAGGGAAAGGTGGGAGCGCAATGTGGGGCGCCTAGAAGAGGAGGATTGGTTGCAGGCTAGAACGACCTTAGTAATCTGGCGATCTCTATGAAATTGCGGATAATTCAACTTAAATACCTTCACCGCGTATATTACAGCCCCACAAGACTTAATAAAATGAGGAGTAATTTGGACCTGCAGTGAGATTTCAGCACTCCTGGGTTACCTTCTTTCATATAGTATGGGATGTCATGTCATACAATGGTATTGGCGGAATGTATGCACCACACTTTCAGAGGTGGTGCGCAGGACAGTAGTAACGGAACAAAAGATGATCCTACGTAGGCTAATGGATACATGGGGTGGGAGCCGGTGAACAAGGCTTTTTGTTGCCAAAGGCTTCCTTATTACCAAGCGCAGCATAGCACGGCACTGGCGCTCCGCACAAGCACCGCCAATGGCTGAGTGGACACATGGATTGGACTATTGTGCTGCGGCAGAATAACTCGTACTAAATCCTGTGGCAACCTGAGAAGCAGCAGAATGCCTGGGGGGATTAGAAAGCCTAGAGTGACGGATGGTTTTACCCTGCAAGGTTAACAAACCTACTGTGAATTCATTTTCCGATTATTTGTTGAAAAGGGGGTACTTGACTATTGTGCAGCATTGTTTACTTGTTTTTACAGACGCTGTTGTGTAAATATTAAAACCTAATAAACAGTGTAAGAAAAAAATTGGAGTCTCAAAAAGTATACATTGGGGGGAGGAGCCAAGCTGGCGACCGAGATGGCTGCTTAGACGCTCGGCTCCGTGAGCCTTCTCACCCCGCGCATACATCCTGGCAAATATCCTGAGTCGCAACGACATATTTAAGTAGACGAAGGATAACTTTTACTTACCGTATGCTTCTGAGGCTTCTACGTGCGGCAGACCCGTGGAAATGTCCCCGACTGTTTTGCGGCCTTCACGGAGCTGGGACCGGGGTGTCGAGTGAGGCGAGCAGCCGGCCGCGACTGTGACAACAGCGGCCACTGGTGGAGGTGGGAGTCGGCAGGAGGGCACCGATGGTCCGATGGGCCGCTGGCGACAGTGCTGACCCAATGCGTCTAGCGGAGTGCTTTGTGAGGTGTGCGGTAAAGCAGGGTCGAGGGGAGTGCGCGATACTTGGCCCCCTTTCCAGTGTTGTGTCCGGGCATGATTATTGACCTTTCCCGGTCTTGACGGGCGGCTCACGGGGAGCGGCGGAGATTTTGTTTAGCCCTTTGGTGGCCCTTCGTTGAGAAGCCTACCCTGACCTTTGGGGTCCCCGTGGTGGATCCTGTTGCGCCCCGGTGTGGGGCCGGCCCCGAGGTGAGATGGAGATGGGCGAGGCCGGATCAGCCAAGATGGCGGATGGCACCCTCTTGCGCAAACCACATCCTGACAGAGAAACCGCTGTGAGAGAGAGTCCTGAGGTCTGGCGACACGAGATGATGCCCACGTCCAGAGATATATTGGCGGCGCTAACAACCCTGCACATGACCCTTCTCCGGGACGCCCGAGATCTGGGAAAAAGGATGGCCGCCATTGTTGTACCGCCGTTCCACACGGACATAGTTCGATCTCAAGGAAGCGCCGATGTGCCCGCCTCTGCGTCAGTGATGGGTTTTCCAGCTACACCTCGGTTCGTGGAGACGCCGGAATATCCGGTTCATGAGATCGCTTTGGACAGATCTGTTGTACATACGGGTGCCTCGTCGGGGCCTTTGTCTGCTCGGCGGCTGGGTAAACAATGTCATTCTGTGGTTTGGGCTGCCCCGGCGGCGTTTCAGCGCTTGTTGGATGGTGTGATTCGCCTTCCCTGGCTGGCGAGACTGTGTTCGAACTGGAAGGTGTCTTCGGGATTGCTGCGGACACAGTTGGATTTTCGCTATTCATATTCGACTGGGTTTTGGGGGCTGAGGTCCCATGGAGTAATAACACTGCTCGGTTCGCCAGGACTTCTTGGACCCTCCACGCTGCTCTGTGTGTCGATTGATAAGTGGATGTATGTTGGTACTACTGATAGAAAAGGCCAGGGGTGAAACCGTCTAGGACATGATGGAACTTATTGTTGGCTGCCGGTGATTTGGGGGACACTCAGCGGGAATGTTATTGATTGTGCTATCGGTGATTATTGTTTTCCATGGCTATCCTGAGCTTGCTTTTAGAATGTTTACTGTGCGCGGTGGTGGAGGGGGAGGGGCGGGTGGCCAGATCGATGGCCCTTCCCCACATTTCTCCTCTTTTTTCTCCTCTTTTTCTTTTTCTTCTCTTCTTCTATATTTCGGGTCTCTTATTTAGGGCGACAGGCATGCTGCTGGGGGGGGATAGGCCGTGGCCTTCTGCAGGGATGCGGGGTGGGGGGTAGGGGGACGGGGTTTGTTAATTTGTCCTTTCTTTGTTTCTATGGCCCTTTGTCTGTCTTTCCTTTTGGTGTCGCCGTTTTTCTTGTTTCCTACAGTATGTTTCGTTTTGAGGGGTGGGGCGCAACCTTATTTCGTAACGTGTTTGTTATTTACATTTATCCTGACTTGTTTGCCCTACCCCCAATACTTCACACGTATTTGCACTATTTGCGGATTTCCTGCTTTATGCTAGCTACTGTAGGACCTTGTATGATCGTGTGACACTGATTCTGCATTTTTCTATATTGTAAAATGAACCTTCTCGAATCCTGAATTTTGTATTGTACGCTGAATACAAGTTATATCCTGGACTATTGTTAGGCCCTGATTTTCGGGTTGCTGTATTCTCCTATATTGCTTCGCTGTACTTACAACTTGACTAGCGGCCGGCCCGGGTGGTTGTAGGGTCATACGTGTATTTCCTTGAGGTAACAAATAAAGGTTCTTAAAAAAAAAAAAGTATACATTGCCATAGAAGTCCCTGGCACTTAAGGAAGCTACTTTGTGTGGTGATGTGCTCCCGGTGAAAGCGCTGAATGCTGTCACTCACAGTGAAGTTAGTCAGCAGCTGAGGTGGGCTGACCCACTGCACCTTACTGTATGCTGCAAATATGATTGACACAGTAAGAGACTAATAGCTAAAAAGGGTTGGCTGGAAGCCCCTATAATCAAGTATACTATAGATATTATTTTTGTGAAATCTGTAGGTCTTGGCTAGTGCCGGACCCAAAAAGGACTTACCTCTTGCATTTCTGAGCCAGATAGCAGCCTTGATTGGGGTTGCACTCACTGCTAAGACACCATCTTTTTAATCCAGGGGTTCCATTTGACAAGCTAATTTGATAATTGTTGCCTTAGTTTACCTCCTGTGAACGAAGCTAACACACATGATAATAATTTGTAATAGAAAACACCAGGGGATGTACTAACAAACACCCCAAGAGTGCAGTGCATGCTAGCACACATTTATTTGCAGAAAAAAACAGATTGCTGCAGTGTGCTTCATTGCTGCAGGCTTCAGCTAATGAGCTAACTTCAGATTTAGCGCATGCGCAGGACAGACGGCACATTCTTTTTGGTGATCTGCCCCGTATGCGCACCCAAAAATCAGGGGGTGCACGGTGCAGATATGGGCAGCTTGTCCCATAGATGACAAAGTTCCAGGACTGGATGTCATCGAATGAGGGGACTACCCTGGCCCAGGCTGGATGAGCCATCTCATCTCCATCTCTACTGAGGTACCGGAGAGTGAGACCCGGCATAAAGAATAGGATAGAATAGGATAACATTTGTAAAGCGCACTTATACCCAGGAGTGTCAAGGTTACAAAGAGAAGAACTGTTCGCAAGCACCTCGTTCCTTTTCGTGAGGGACTGATCTGAAGTCTACCAAGTCCATTGAGAACACAAGACGAGGAAATGGCTGCCTTGTTATCTTCCATTGAGTCCCACACAAAACGTTCTATCAAAAGAGGAAGCTGCACATGGATAACGTTTACAAAATATGCGTCATATCCTGTTCTTATTAGTGTGTTGGCCAATGGTGGCTGTATGCCCTCTATCTCATCACTAAGCTCCACTTAAGAAGAAGAGCCTGAAGCCTGCATTAAGGCGCTTTTTGCCGGATGCGGATCCTTCCTGCTTCGGTTTCAGGAATGTATCCCTAGGGTAATTGAGAGACCGGTTTTAATCCGGTCTCCAAACAAGAGACCACTGATGTGCCGGGTAAAGAGAGACTGCGCGAGCTCCCTCTGGGAACTGCTAAGAAAACAAGATTTTGATTGTTCAAGACGTGACGTCAACGTGCTTAGCACTAATGTATGTTCTTCTTCTACCGCAGAGGCACGAGGCATCTAACCCTAGCGCGCGTGCTTCTGAAAGGTCGACTCTAGGAAACTCACTGAGAATGTGCTTTATTTAATATGCAAGCAGACATAACCAAGGCTTCACATGATTTTTAATCAAATAACCTAATCTTGGTGCTGGAGAACAGATGTTTATTGTTACCCACTTAATGGTACTCACCGTATCAGCGTGAGAAGGATGAGAGGCTGGGCGAGCCTGTCAGGATTCAAACCCACAAGCGTCAGAACAAGGACAGACACAAGACCCCGCCTGGAGGTTGTGTTGAATAATGTTCAGCCTACTAAACACAAAGATATAGAACCACAAAGGTTAAAAAAATACGAAGATGTATTTAAAAAAATCCGATTTATAAGGAAACACTGCTTTTGACTTCAGGGGTAGCTTTGACGTGTATGCATTTATTTATTTTTGGGATTTTATATATAGCGCAGACTTGGCCCTGAGGCATCAGAGCGCTTAACAATAGAGTCGAAAAAGACCAGTACCCTGTAGCTAATACAAACAACTACCCTAGGAATAGTGAGAGAGATACCCCTTACGAGGGGTAAGTATAGTGCTTTAAACGGGATAAAAAGGGTGGCGGGACGTGTTAAATGGCGCCTGGCCATGAAACATAACTAGGACTCCTTAAAAGTGGCGTGGCCTAACGGAGGGGCTCGAACCCTGTGCTCCACAAATTCATAAACAGTTCCTTCACAAATTATTTAGCAACAATATATTCAAATTAATGCAGAAATATTTTTCTGTGCCATTAGAAATAGTAAGTCTGAAAAGTTTTTTTTTTCTTCTAGAGAAATTACTAGTAGCTTTTAACAACTGACACATTTTATGAGCTAGTTACTACAGGCAGCCTATTTTCTAACTCTGCATACAAAAGCCTAACCGATATTGTTAGTGTTACTTGTATCTATGAGTGAATGGATCAGGACTGTTCACTTTCGGTTTGATAACATTATGGAGAGATATGCTGTTGTTTATGCACTTGTTCTGACATAGTGCCGTCGCACTGTGTTGCAGTGAAGCAGGATGTTAGAGCCAAGAGCGACAGAGTGCCATGAACTAGTCAAGTCAACAGGACTTTGCTTCAGCTACAGTGAACCCTTCATCCCTGTAACTAGGAGAAAGAAGAGTTTTCAAGAATACTTTATCCCCGTTTAAGATCCCCCCGCCCCCTATGTTCTGATAAACTGAAGCTGTGGCAACATTAAGCGCGTCCTCTCGATAGACAGAACGGTTGTGTTTAACTTGACCTTTGGAAGATGACTGTAAAATTCCCTAAGGAAATGTAAATGAAACCAGTTGGAAAATATTGGCGCTGCATTTCTTTTGAACTTGAAAAATGTCTAGAATCTGCTAAATACTTGATAGCAGCAGTTTTATCAGCATTCAGCAGCTAATCTCTGCCTATGTGGTACATTTAGAACAATTAGAGCCACCGCTCCTAACCCTGCAGAAACCAGTGTGCACTTTCAGATCACTATCAAGCAGTAGGGCTGATATCAGTGAAAAATGCTGTGCAGGGGAGTGGGGGAGGTCGGTCACAATAAAACAACAACAAAATAAAAGAACTTACCTGCTGCCGGACACTTCACTGCTCTTCTGCTTCTCTGCTAGTGCACAGGCTCGAGGCCCCCAGACTCCCCTATGGCCAATCCAGACACTGCTCTCATGCTGTTAATACCATCACCCAGCATGAGAGAAGCGCCGGGATTGGCTTGAGTGGACTGGTTGACGGGGGCTGGGAGCCATGTGCGCTTTCAGCAGTGCCTACCACTCCCCCTCTGTGCTTGCTGCAGAGCTGGTGTGAGGATGCCCCCCCCAAGATTCGGCTCCCAGAAGAAAAATAAAATGATAATAAAAGTATTGTGATATTTTATTTTTCAAGTTTGCATCTGCTGGCAGGGGGGTGACGCTCCTCCGCCATAACGGAGGAGCCGCCGCTGCTATCAAGTGATCATATATTTGGATTAGCTCTTGATCATTGCTGTATACAAAACAAAGGAGCCTCTTCAAACATCCATCAAAGGCTGGGGATAGGTGGTACTTTACTAAGTCGTATATTTTCCATGCTGAATGAAAAAATGGAGAGCCCAATATAGACCCATCTCAGCCCCTGGTTTTAAAACCTGCCAGCTCTGAGCACCGACAAGACTTAAAGCCCTGGGGAAATATCCATGCTCATAACCAAAACATAGCAATGAAGAGGAGGGGATGTATGTCAGTACAACGCGATCTTTTAGATCGCGGTACTTGACATCACAGATTTTACAACTCAAGTCGTTACAACGACTTGCGTTGGAGGGCGCGGATTTAGGAATTTTATAATTTTATATTCCAACACCAGTCCCCGTAACAGTAGGGAAGGTGTTGGAATATAAAATTACAACATTCCTTATCCCACAGCGCACTCCAGAGCAAGTCGTAGTAACGACTTGCGTTGTAATAGCTGCGTGGAAAAGGTCGTGCGGTGTAAACACCGCGTTGTAAACGACGTTTCCCAAGAGGAGGTAATATCAGCCAAAGGAACAAGTAAGGTTCACTGATAGTGTGAGCCGGGAGAGGCTAAGGTGCACCCGGTTTGGAGCATGCGTAGTTAACAGAAGAGTCATTCATATAGGAGAGCTTTGAGGTTTTTATGAAGGCATTGTGACATGTGGTCAAGCAGAGGCTCGGATGTTTAATTAGGATCGGGGTAATGTGGTCAAATTCACTTTAACGGATAGTCAGTTGGGCTGTAGCTACTCCTCTTGGACCTATTGGCTGCCTTTGACACGGTTGACAATGACACTCTGAAAAAAAGACTTTACGAAGCCGGCATAGAGGGGACTGCTCTAGACTGGATCTCTTCCTACCTTTGAAACAGAACTAATGTCATCCATACCCCACCTTTCTCGTCCAAACCATACTCCACAAAAACAGGGGTGCCTCTAGGCTCTATCATCTCACCCATGCTTTTCAACATCTACATGAAGTCATTACCGATGCTGATCAATCAATTTCACCTCACATGCTATAACTATGCAGATGACACACAAATGCTCCTTCACCTGGAATGCCCCAAAGACATTGGAAACTCTCCAATTTTCAGTTGTCTCAGAGCCATGGATCAATGGATGACTTGGAGCCATTTCAAATTGAATGCTTCCAAAACGGAAATACTCATGTGTGGCAATTGGAAACATTATTACCCACTTGCCGCCTGGCCTCATGAACTGGGATCACCACCTAAAGTATCGACGAAAGTAAGAAACCTCGGAATGACTATGGACTCCAAGCTATCGATGAATGCCCAAGTGAACAAACTAGCAAGATCAAGCTTTGTCACTATAAAAACTCTGCAACAAATCTTCCCCCATTTGGGATTTCCACACAAGGTCCAAGCTACCATATCCCTTGTTCTGTCCAAACTCTATTAGGCCAATAGCCTCTATCACGGATCACCTTTAACGACCATGAATAGACTACAATGGATTCAGAACTCGGCTGCCAGACTACTCTTGCATATCAAACTGTGAGACCACATCTCACCTGCCTTGAAAGCCCTGCATTGGTTACCGGGTGCCAGAAGTTCCACGTTCAAGCTACTTTGTATTAGGACCGCTCTTCATCAGGAATAAAATCACCAAACACATTCAACAAAGTGACCTCTGCTCTAGAGTAGCACCTCGCTCAAAATCCCAAGATACAAGAAAAAAAACATGGGTGGCACACCCTTCTCTGTTCAAGCAGCCAAACTATGGAACTCTTTACACTTTACACCCCAACAGATCCACAGACAACCACCTTTTCTTCAGAAAACTACTCAAGAATTGGCTCTTCCCCACATAATCACCATACACAAACAGAAATATACAGCACATACCTCTGTATATAAGCATTTATTTATACTGTAGATATGCACCTATCTTTGTGTATTGCTTTGTATAAATATGTAGAAAAAGTATGTTGTAAGCACAACACTTGAAAACCAGAGTTTATCTAATGCATATTTCATCTACATATACTTACTTCCTTTATGCATCTATACACCTTCCATGTACTTGGATCTATATATTTATTACTTTTCTCCTAAAAAGCACTTGGATCTATATATTTATTACTTTTCTCCTAAAAAAGCACATTCAATGAACCAGCCTATTTCTCATCCTATACCTTTATCTTTAATCTATATATACTTACCTCCTTTATGCATCTATATACTTTCCATGTACTTATGGATCAATATATTTATTATTTTCTTCTAATTCAGCATATCCGATGTAATATATATTCTACCCCAACTTTCTGACTCATCTCAAACTTCTTTCTACTACTCTTTACAATGCACTCCCATATTTCTCACCCTATAACTCCATCAATATATCATCTAAATCCACTCTCTCATTTCTCCCAAACCCCATACCATTACTATGATCCCCAAAATAACCCTTTCTAGACACTCCCCTACTCTACCCCTCCTTGCATCATCTGACACCTCTTTTACTTACTGAACACCCAAAATTAGACTTTCTAAACCCTTCCCTCTGACTCTTCCCCTCCACATCCCTTTTTACTCATCCCAAGCCTCCTCCTACTGCTATGACCTCCAAAACAAACAAAAAAGTCTAAATCCTTCACACTTCACTCTTCTATCCCTCCACTATCCTTTTTAATCAAAATAACAGACTAGCATGTCCGCTTCTCAAATTTCATATTTCACTATATTAATTCACCACTAATCCTTTATGGGTTCCAGAGTAGCATGCCACCCGCCGAAAAAGTGCTTCAACACCTCATCAGGGGTAGCAAGCACTATATAAATGCAAACCTTTTTTCTTCTTCTATCCCTCCACTACCATTCTATATCCAAATAACCAAATAACATATCCACCACTCAAATTACTTTCATATTTCACTATACTAATTCAACACTAATCCGTTATGGGTTCCAGAGTAGCGTGCTACTCACCAAAAAAGTGCTTCAACACCTCATCAGGGGTAGCAAGCACTATATAAATGCAATGGGAGAGGATGAAGCCTTACGGCTGGATCGGTCGACCTTGAAGCTGGGGAACCGGGTTCGAGTCTCGGCAACGACGCTCAACATCCTGTGACTCTGGGCAAATCACTTAATCACGCCGTGCCTAACAAAAATGAATGTGTCTTTCTGTAATGAAACCAGTGCTCATGTAAAGCGCTCTGATACCCGATGTCTCGGGTCTAGTTTGCGCTATATAAAACACTAAAAAAAACATACAAAAATAAAAACTCTTTCCCTCTTCTATCCTTCCACTATCCTTCTGAATCCAAATAACTGACTAAACTATCCACCACTTAAATTACTTTCATATTTCACTATAATAATTCACCACTAATCCTTTAGGGGTTCTGGAGTAGCGTGCTACTCGCCGAAATTGTGATTCGACGCCTCATCAGGGGTAGTAAGCGTATATAAATTCAATTACAATACAATACAATACAATAAAACACCACCCCACTCATGCATTGCTCGCAGTTCAAGTGGGGTCTGCAGAGTGCCTCAAGGACCAAAGTGAGAAGTGTAGCATCAACGGGGAGATCTTCTCAACAAACAATATGCCACTCCCTTAGTTTGATTGTGTCAGCAAATAATAGTAACTTGTTTTGTGCATAGAATTAAATACCACCATTTTGAGTCATGTAAATAAAAAGCTATATTATAAGCTCTGTAATGATATTCAGTGTATCGACCTTAGTTGCATGAAAGGCCAGTATTAAAACATGTGCATACAGATCACACAGATGTCAGCAGCGAACATTTAACTCACTGAATCCTCTTACTAGCATAAAGGGTTAACCTTCCATCCATTTTTAAAATCTGGGATGAGATAAAGGTGCAAGGTATTGTCAATAGATGACTCCCTCAAACACCTGCATACCAGTAATTGGAGATGCTCAGATGTTCCATCAGGGTTCCACATTCAAACGAGAAACACATTGGAACAAAGATGGAACCTATCAAAATAAGAAGGGATGACTGACTCCATCTCTTCTCTCTGAGGTTGAGATAAATTTGAAATGAGAACAAGCATTGTCAAAGCCCATAGGTCTCACCTATGCAAGAGCTATTGGCTTCACAATGTGTTCTAGCCATGTTGTGCACCAGAGTGGCGGCTGTTCAGCATTGCTAAAAGTCAGTGCAGTAGAGTGTCGTGGAGTATCGTGGAGGAGAGAATCATGGTGTAGAGAGTCGTGGTGTAGATTGTAGTGTGTAAGGTGTCGGTGTGAGATATCAGGGTGAAGAGTGGAGGGGTATAGAGTGGAAGATTTAGGGTGCAGGGGCCTATAGCGGTTGGGCGTAGAGTAGAGGAACGTACAGTGCAGTAGCGTAGAGTGGAGTTGAGTGTCACAGACTGGAGAGACATAGAGTGTCATGGAGTAGCATAGAACGGAGAACAGTAGAGTGGTGTAGTCTACTATAGAACAGAGTGGAGTAGAGTGGAGTGGGATTGAGAGACACACAGTGGAGTGGTGTAGAGTGTTGTAGAGTGGAGTGTCATAGAGTGGAGAAGAGTGATGCTGTGTAGAGAGTCAGAGTGGAGAAGAGTGGCGGAAAGTGGAGTAGAGTGGAGTGGCATAGAGTGGAGTAGAGTGGAGTGGCATAGAGTGGCACACAGTGGGATGGTGTAGAGTGGAGTTGTGTGTTGTAGAATAGAGTGGAGTGGAGTAGAACATAGAGTGGCGTACCGTGGAATTGTGTACGGTGGAGTAGTGTGTTATAGAGTGGAGTGGAGTGGTATGGAGTGGAGTGCAGTTGAGTGGACTTGTGTAGAGTGGAGTAGAGGGTCGTGGGTTCGGGTAGAGTGTCGTAGAGTGGCATAGAGTGAAGTCGATTCTCACAGCGTAGAGTGGCTTAGAGTGTCTTAGAGTGGAGTGATGTTGAGTGGCATAGAGTGGTGTTGAAAAGGACGGGTAATGTCCTGCAGCCTTTGTTTAATATTCTGCGAAGGAAGCCTAAGTCTTGTACCTGTAACACTAATTTTCATCTCTGGTTACTTATATTAGTTCTATAGCGGGGCTAAAGTGTCTTCTTTGTTATTGCTTAGTGCTTTACCTTATGTATGTAACCTAAAGGCAAGATATAATCTGTGGAGTGGTGTGGCTCACTGGCTAGAGGCGGCAGAACCGGAAGCAGAGAACGGCCCGGGACCAGGGTTCAATTCCCGACGCGGCAGGGTCGTGGACCAGGGTCAGCGGACTCGATAATTCTCGCCTCGGTGCCTACTCTAACCAGGGATCACACTCGGCAACTCTGGGCATTAGCTTGTCTCATCTCTACAATGGCCCCCCACATTCGCCGGGGATGCCTGGTTTCAGCTTGGAGATACCCAGTAAGGACCATCTCACAGGGATAGCCAGGACGGGTTCCCCAGCGGTCTACAGCGCCACGACGCCTCAGGGCAGCAGTGCGCTTTACAAGACACATACATTTACATTTACATAATATTCCAGCAAAGTGTCTTTAATTTGACATTTTACATAGCATACAGCAAAGAAAGAGCTCCACAATGCAAGTGATTGTTATTTATTAAGATTTAATAATATCAGCATGAGTTTAGAAAACAGACAAGATATTATTACCGAAAACCAAGGGAAACAAGCGCTTTAAGACAAGCGCGGCCCAGTGGCTAGCGTTTACCTTATGGGAGCAAGCAGTGGCGGGCGCGATAATTGCAAACAGATGGCGCTGCTGCTCGCTCCCGCAAGGCAAACGCAGCACATGCATGAGGGCCTATTGGAAACAGTGCAGAACATGCACAAGTTTCCACAAAAGCCCGGAGCGATTTCACGAGGTTCCTCCTAAGCACCGCTTGAGCGCTGCATAGGGGAGACCTGAAAAGTTGCTCTATTTAAAAACAATCCCAGACATGGTGGTCTGCTGAGCCCAACAGGCAACCACCCCTGGGAGGGCCTGTCATTTCCAATGGGCTCGCAAATTGAGAGAGGCTCATTAATATTCATGAGCCTCGCAATTTGTGACCCCATTGGGAATCGCAAACAGTATAAAACACACTGTTGTACATGCAAAATAGTGCCTCGCAAATTGTGAGTCTCAGAAGACTCACAATTTGTGAGGTGCTATTTTGTGCATCGTACATCTAGCCCTTAGGGTATTTGGTCAAAATATTTTTTACCACCACACTGCAGAATTACAAAGAAATGTGCTTCATTTGTACTCTCCTCATTCTGATATATTTTGAAATATTTTCACAGTCCATTTACAGACATTTGAATTTTGTTGTGTGCTAGAAAAAACCTTTCCATTCCAACCCCCAGTATTCAGCAAGATTATCACATACATGCTCTCACTTTGTGGTCAGCAAAAGAAACGTAAATACCAAGCTCCCTTGGAAGACAGAGCCTGACATTTGGCCTCTGTCTTTGAATGCACAGCAAATGTGACAAGATGAGAAGAAAATTTAAAGGTGAGCACTCATGAAAGATTACAAGGAGCGAGGGTAGACAGGCTATGCTCCATGGGAGGGACAAAAACATGCTGGACAGGCTAAAAAAATAAAGCTAGCAAATAGAAAGCAAGCAAATATAAGTTACAATCCTCAAAGCCAATGGTAAGCAATTGGTGGAATGCAATCTCAGTGAAGTTTAGGAATGTCCCCAGGAAGTCTTTTCGCAAAGGGACAGCTGCACTATCTGTTATCTTCGACCTAAAAAGCAGTCCATAATCTTGCCTCTGAAGCTTATTTGATCTTTCAAAATGAAAATCGGAGTCCCATGATCAGTTGTTTCAAAAATATAAAGAGATCAAAGAAAAAAAATACCTAAGAAAACCCAGCACATAGACATCTCTGTGGCTCGATATGAGGAAAACATCTATTCGAACGCAAAGCGCATTAAACCTGACTGTGAAGAGATTTTGCATGTGGATTATGTTCGCAGTGGATTTAACAAAACTATTTTGTATTCCAAAATTGCAAAAAATTTCACTGATTCACAGATTTAGGAAAGTTTTGTAACAAACTTGAATTTGTACGGTCAGTTTCAGTTTCAGATCTCTCTACAGTTTCATTTATGGTGAACTTTATGATGTCTGTTTCTTTCTCTGAATTTGTTTTCTCTTTAGTCAGTGCTTTCACTCTGTTAGGAACTTCTCTATAGCTGGTACTTGGAAGCTCATCCTCATCGTGAGGTATTTCCTTTTCACCAGTTTCAAGATATTGGTTCCTGCTTAGACTGTCCTTCAGTATTTTCCTGATTACCAGTTTTATCTTCACTTTGCTCAGTGTCCTTACTGGTATCAGTTCCTACCAAATCTCGACTTTCAGGTCGTTCTTCAAAATTTGGTATTTCAACAGCTTCACTTTCTCCTTCAGACGCAGAACTAGCATCTGATATCTCCAGATGTCGACGAACAGGTCGAGCTTCAGTATCTGGATATTTTTCTGGTTCACCTTCAGAATCTGAATCAGTTGTGCTTTCACCTTCGTCTTGTGGATTTTCAGGTTCAGGCACTCAGATGGTATGACTGGCATGTACCCATCTCTTTACTCCAGCACATTTAACTGCAGTCGTGCTAACCAGAATGAATTGTATGGGTTTCTGTCAACGAGGCACTAAGCAGTTTCTTCTTCTGTGTACTTTTATCCTAACCCAATCTCCAGGGACTAGATCATGAGCTGGATGTTTTTCTTTCGAGTTTGCTTCAGTTCCCACCTGATTGAACACAGAAGTTACCACGTCAGACAGATTTTTGCAGTAATCCAGAATGGTGTCATCATTAATAGTTAACAGTTTATCAACCGGCAACAAATGCTTGTCTCATCACTCTTCCCATCAGAATCTCATGTGGACTTAGTCCTGTCTTTTTATCAGGTATGCTCCTTAAGGTCATCAGAACAAGTGACAAAGCATCAGGCCATTTCAGTCCAGTGGCCAAACACATTTTTGCAATTCTGTTTTTTATTGTTCCATTCACTTGCCCAACTACCCCAGAAGCCATCGTTTCTCTTTGTAACAAAAGCCTCCGCCCACCGGGAAAACCAGAAAATGTTAACAAGTACATATCAAGGTCGGTTACAGAGTGGTCGCTCGATAAAGTTCAACTGCATTCGTGTGAAGGGACCGTCCTCCCGTCCTATGGTTCCCAGACTCACAACTGTTTTTCTTCTTGGATTCAATTGTTGACACACAATGCATCTCTGACATAGGCTTTCAGCAATCATCCTAAATTTAGGATTATACCATGTCTGTCTAAACATCCTGATCATTGCGTCCCTTCCAATATGAGCTTCAACATGGTACATTCGGGCCATGTTTGAAATCATGTTATCAGGCATTACTGGTCTTTTCATCTTTATAAACCCAAATTTTACCCTATTCTCTCTGTCTACATCCTGCAATTATCCAGATGTCTTTCTCTTCCTCACTAGCTTCTTCCTGCATTTGCTTCACTTCCTGCCAAGTCTCAACTACTGTGGTTAGCATTAAAGGACTTGAAACATGTTCAGCTCTTCTGTCCCGATTTATAGATGCAAGATTTTTAGCACAGTATTTTGCAATTGAATCAACATACCAGTTACCTCTGGTAACATAATCATCTCCTTTCTTGTGAGCTGCACATTTCACAACAGCAATTTTATCAGGTAATTGAATTGCATCAATCAACATTTTCACAAATTCAGCATTTCTAATGGGGGATCTCACAGAAGTTAAATAACCTCTTTGGGACCACAGTTGGCCATAATCATGGACAACCCCAAACCCATACTGACTATCAGTCACTATGGTGACCCTTATCTCTTTTCCCACTTCACATGCTCGAATCAAAGCAATCAATTCCGCTATTTGAGCACAACAAATTCCTTTCAGGCAAGATGCTTCCAGGACATCTGCCACTGTAAATACAGCATATGCAGCACTCAGAGCACTTTCATCTGTTCTCAGGCATGAACCATCAACAAACATTACATAATCAGATTCAGGCAATGGTTCATCTTTGATGTCAGGCCTTGGCTTAGTACAATATTCAAGGACATTCAAACATTTGTGATCAACTTCATTTCTCTATTCAACTCCCATAACATCAGGTAGCAGTGTAGATGGATTTACATTCACACGTCGGGAAATCGTCACATTATCTGCACCTAGAATTGTCTTCTCATATTTTGTCATCCTGTTATTTGTAAGGAATTGTGGGCCCGATGTAGGTAAATTAGATTTACCGATTCATAAATACCGAATTTTACCGATTCGGTATTCATGAATCGGTAAATCTAATGTAGGTAATTATTCGGTAACAAATACCGAATCGGTAGGATTCGGTATTTACCTATTCTGTAATTACAGAATCGGTATTTGTCATTGATTCCTATGGGCCTTGAAGCCCATAGGATTCAATGGCAAATACTGATTCGGTAATTACAGAATCGGTAAAAATACCGAATTGCCAAGGGGGACAGGGTGTCACTTTGACACCCTGTTGCACCCCTGTTTCTGGCATGTCTGTGTGTCACATGGCACAGGTGTACATGCACAGATGTGCATGTACACAGGAAATCGTTATTTACCATGGAATAGTATTCCATGGTAAATAACGATTCGGTAAGGGCCTGTGGCACTGATTACAGTGCCACCTACATATTGATTTACAGAATCTGTAAATTTACCGATTCTGTAAATCAATGGCCCCCTACATTAAAAATCCCAAATACCGGTCGGTAACAGACGAAATCGGCCATTAACGACCGGTATTTGGCGAGCTACATCTGGCCCTGTGTCTTTGTCCTTGTGAGGAGAATCTCCACTGAATGAGGTACATATACCCTTACAGGAAATCCCATCACTATACCTTCACTTTGTTCCAAACTCACACTCATAGCAGCTACTGCTTTTAAACATCCTGGCAATGCTCTTGCAACTGGATCCAAATCAGCAGAGAAATATGCAAATGGCTTTCTCAGTTTTCCATGTCTTTGAATTAGAACTGACAATGTGCATCCTTCTCGCTCAACGCAATACAGTTCGAACTCCTTTTCATAATCAGGCATCCCTAATGCTGGTGCTTTACATAAACTTGTTTTTATCTGCTCAAAAGCTTTCATTTCAGCTTTATTCAGCACTATGGGATCATTTACATCTGCATTTGTCAATCTCTGCAAAGGTTGGGCTATTAGTGACAATCCACTAATCCATTGTCAACAGTAACCTACCATTCCTAGAAACATTCTCACTTGTCTCTGTGTTTTTGGAGACTGCATTCCTTGTATCATTTTAATTCGCTCTATTGTAACTTGCCTAATTCCTTTAGCAATCTTGTGACCTAAGTATTGCACTTCTTCCTGACAAAAACGTAGTTTTGATGGGGACACTTTATGTCCTTCTTCTGCCAAATGATTCAGTAATGCAACAGTTTCTGAAACACATGCATCTTTTGTTTTTTATGCCACCTACAGGTCATCACTGTATTGAACCAGAACTAATTCTCCAGGCATGCTTAAACTCTCTAATGATTTCTTTAGCAATTGATTAAAGATAGATGGACTTTCAGTATACCCCTGAGGAAGCCGGTACCATGCCAAAATACAGTCTCCAAACCAGAAAGCAAATATTGGCTGGCTTTCAGGATGTAATGGAAACAGTAAAGAACGCGTTAGACAGATCAATGACTGTATACCATTCTGCATCATGTGGAATTTGGTACAGAATTACTGCTGGGGTTTGGCACAATTGGACAACATGGAACAACAATTTTATTGACCTTTCTCAAATCCTCTACTATTCTGAACGTTCCATTAGGCTTTTTCAGTCCCATTATAGGTGAATTACAATGACTACTTTCTATCTCTCTCAAAATTCCTTGTTTAATCATTTTGTTTATCACTGGGGTTATTCCTTCAACTATTTCAGCTGTCATTTTATACTGAGGAATGTTTGGGTAACTCACTCCTTCTTTCACAGAAACTTTCACAGGATCTACATTTTTCATTAATCCAATATCTTCTCCTGTAAAATCCCACACTTGTTCTTTGACTACCTCTTTTAATTCAGCAGGTATCTTTTCTCGATCAAACACAGGGAACATAACATTTTTCTCTGATTCTATCAGTGACATGGTCATTTTATACAGGCTATCTTCATCTGGGGTTTGAAGCTCTATGCCATCTGGTGAAGAGTAAATGGTACAGTTCATTTTACACAGAATGTCCCTACCAAGAAGGTTAACAGGACTACTGTCACACACCGTAAATCGGTGCATGTCCTTCAAATTTCCAATTTCTACTTCAACTGGTTTCATTAGGGATGTTTTGATCTGTCTATTTGCTACACCTACAACTTGGATGTGTTCTCCAGAGAGAGGAAGATTTTGGACTTCTACTGATCTGACAGTAGAACGGGTAGCACCTGTGTCCACTAGGAAAGTCACATTTGCATCATTCACCTTTCCATTCACATAGGGGCCAGATTGATCTACCTCCAGAGTGGCGCCAAGTACGCACTCTTCTCCCGCTCTCAGGCACCGTCAGAAACTGTCATCCGACACACTCCCATCTTCCTTTAACCAATACTGTGGACTCACATTCACTCCAGGTGATCTTATTACCTGTTCTCCTCCGCAGAATCCTGTTTCTGCACTATATCTCTGCAGATTTACACTAGGTGGAAGTGGAGGTTGTGGCACCTGACTTTGTTGAGTAACTACCTGCTGCTGTGGTGATGTCTGTTGAATTACCTCATTCTGCACCTGCGAATTCAATGATGTATTTTTGGGATTAACCTTCGATGGGTACTTACACTCTTTCTTCCAATGCCCTATCCTGCCGCAATTATGACAACGAAACTTTCTCTTAAGCTCATCCAGATTTCCCATTACTTTTGTTTTATTAAAATTTCTCTTCATTTTTCCTTGACCTCCTTCTGTGATTTTATTTTCTAATTGTGCTACTTGATGTTCAGCTACTTTCACTTGTGCCCACATAGCTTTCTCTTTAAGCTTTCTTTGTTTAACCTCAATCTCACCACTACAGTATTTTGCGTGTCTCAAGACCTCATCTACTGAACATGACTGCCATCCCATCAAATTATGCTTAATCATGTCTCCTATTTCTGGTCTCAATCCAAACACAAAGCGATACACAAAATGGCTCATATCTTTTTCATTCAACTCCTCATATCCACTGTACAGTTTAAACACTAATAACAGTCTCTCATAGAATGCATGTACTGATTCTTTTGGTTCTTGTAATGTCCTGTCAATCTTTACCCAATCTGTCTCTTTTGGTGGAATTGTATTTTTCAGAAACACTATCACTTGTTCATACTTTCGCATTACTTCAGGTCCAGGAGCACCTGTTACTTTATCTCGTGGATATTCCGTTTTTGGCCAATCCACAGTAATCTTGCACTCAGACCATAGATCTGCTGGTACTACTATGTCAAACAATCCATCAAAATCCTCCCATAGTACCTTTGAAACTTTAACAAATCGATCCACCTGTCGATACTATTCCACTGGCTTCTCTCTCAGTCTGGGGAAATCATTTGTGAATGACAATATATCTTGTCTAGTCCAAGGAACATGTACAGGGAGAGGTGTGGCGCCGCGGCTAGGGCGACTGACTCCGAAGTCTGGGGATCATGGTTTGATCACCGGCGGCAGATTAGCCCAGCACCATGTGACTCTGGGCAATAGCTTGCTTAATCTTCTGGATGGCCCCCAGCTGCCTAGAGACCCTTACGGGTGATTGTGCGCTTTACAAAATGTGGATTTTTATTATTATTATTATATCCTCCTCCCGATATTTCTCTCATAGGAAATTCATTTACTACAGGTTCTTTTTCTCAACTGGGAATGCTAATGTTGGTTTATCACTGCCTTCTTCCTTTTTCTTTGCCCATTTATATTATCTACTTATCAACATCTCCCCATCTTCTCAGAAATACAATTAGCTCCTTTATTTGGGTTATTCTTCCATGTTTTCAATGTCTTTTTCTGTAAAATCTACTCTGTAAGGTTTCTGTAATGTTTTATGCTTTACAAAATCTACATTTAGCTCACTTGCTAGGGGGGCTGGCAATAGTCCACAGAGAACACCTTGTCTGTAGAATCAGCAATACCCACATTGAGGATTGCGAAAGCTTTTTTTTCGTCATTCAAACCTCTCCGACACACTCCATCTCAGGACTGTTGATTTATCGCCCTCCGGGTACACCAGGGAAATTCATCAACGCCCTTACTGACATAGTATCACAATTAGCTTCTACCGCCCCTAATTTCCTCCTTGTGGGCGATCTCAATCTTCACTTTACAGACCCCACAGATTCTATAGCATTTGACCTCCTTCAGGATCTTATGTAATTCAACATCCGGCTGGTCAATCACGAACCCACCCACGACAAGGGACACCTTTTGGATCCCGTCTTTACCAATATTGCGGACATCACTACTGGACCCCCCCTCCCTCTTTCATGGAGTGATCACCTCTTAATCCCCATTTCCTGTCATCTCTACATAGCACCCCCCCATCCCTCGAAAATCCGGGCTACCGACCGACATTGGCACAAGCTAGTACCAGCGGAATGGGCCAGGATTCTTTCAGACTCTACACCAACCCTCTCCCCTGACCCTGTCACTGCCGACGAACAGTTTAATTCCTGGGTCACATCCTCATTAGACCAACTCCTCCCTAAAACCACCACTCTCAAACACACCAAACGAGTGAATCCCACTCCTTGGTACACGCCGGAGCTTAAGTTTCTGAGACAGGAATGTAAGAGAACGGAACGTTCCTGGAGGAAGGATAAGTCTAACGTAAAGAAGGGCGTCTACCACACCGCGTTACAAATGTATAAAACCGCCCTCCGTAAGACCAAAAGTCTTTTCTTCCAAGAAAGAATAGGAAACTCCGCATGCTCCAGTAAGGAATCTTTCACTATTTTAAAAGAACTCCTCAAGGTCCCAGCCCCCAGTCCAAGAAACCCACCAGACCCCAAGGCAGATGAGGAAAAATGCTATAAACTAGCTAACTTCTTCACGGAGAAGATCCAGAAAATCCTCGACTCCATTCCAACCACAAACCCGAGTGAAAAAAAAGAGACTAATCACTCTCCCCCCTCCCCCTGTCTCACCTCGTGGGGACAGGTGACTGCCGAAGAGGTCGAAAGTACTCTTAATAACATCAAAAGCGGATCACCCAGGGACCCTGCGCCGCTACGTTTCCTCAAGAGAGTAGCCCCCACGATCGTCCCCCCTCTCACCCAACTTATCAACGCCTCACTGCAACAGGGAGTCGTCCCCTCTAGCTGGAAGGCGGCGGTCGTTAAGGCGCTACTTAAAAAACCTTCTCTGGACCCTGTGGACTTGGCCAACTATAGGCCAATTTCTCTTCTCCCAGGGACCAGCAAGGTTGCCGAAAAGCTTGTGAATAGAAAACTCTCACAATTTTTGGAAACCAATAATCGGCTGAAAAGCTCGCAGACGGGTTTCCGCCCAGGGCAGGGCACTGACATCGCCCTCCTTGTGGCGGTGGAGGAGGCCAGAGCACTTCTAGACACGGGAGGATCAGTGGCAGTGATCCTCCTCGACCTCAATGCGGCCTTCGACACCGTTAACCACCAACTCCTTATTCACCGACTAAGGAGTGTCGGTGTAGAAGGAACCGCACTGTCCTGGCTATCGTCCTTTCTGGGTCATCGCTCCTTTCAGATCTGGGAGAATAACACCCGGTCCTCCAAAACACCCCTCCAATGTGGCGTACCTCAGGGCTCCTCCCTGAGTCCCACATTATTTAATATCTACATGTCCCCATTGGAGGAGGTTGTCACCCCGTTCGGAGTGAGGATTGTTAGCTATGCCAGTGGAAGAGGTGTGGCGCCGCGGCCAGGGCGACTGACGCTGGAATCTGGGGACCACGGTTCGATCCCCGGCTCCGGCGGCAGGTTAGCCCAGCACCATGTGTCTCTGGGCAATAGCTCGCTTAATCTTCCCGACGGCCCCCCAGCGCCTAGAGACCCTTACGGGTGATTGTGCGCTTTACAAATGTGGACTTTACTTTACTTTATGCCGATGACACACAATTAGTGGTGTCCCTATCCCACCCAAGCCAACAACCCGCGGACCTATACAACTGTCTGACGCAGATACAAGGTTGGATGAACCGGTCATCTTTGAAACTCAACGGCTCAAAGACTGACATTCTCCTCCTTGGTCAGAAGGGGCTTTCCCTTTCACATAACATCTGGCCACCCTGCCTAGGCTTGCCTCCGGACCCGAAACCCGAGGTTAAAAGCTTGGGAGTGTGGCTCGAAAAGGATCTATTGTTTGCAATGCAAGCAAAGAAAGTAGCCGGGACATGCTTCGGGCTCCTCAAATCTATTCGAAAGATCTTACCCCTACTCCCCCCCTCCTCCCAAAGACTGTTGATTCAGGGCCTGATACTATCTAGGCTCGACTACAGTAACTCCATCTATCTAGGCGCTCCGGAGGCAACCTTGAACAAGTTACAAAGGATCCAAAATGCAACTGCCCGGATCCTCACTAACACTCCTGCCAGAGCCTCGGCCAAACCAGCCTTGAAGCTCCTCCACTGGCTCCCGGTAAGAGAACGTGTGAAGTTCAAAGCCCTATGCCTGGCTCACAGACTGCTTCAAAACAAAGGCCCCCCGATCCTAGCAGAATTCATCAAACCATACAAAGCCCCAAGATCCCTCCGATCCGACCAGGAACATCTCCTCGTCATTCCCAGAGTCAAGAAGGCACGCACAGGCGGAAGGCGTTTCTCAGTTCACACGGCACACCTCTGGAACTCCCTACCCCGCGACCTGAGAATAGAACCTAACTACCTACATTTCAGAAGGCGGCTGAAAACTCACCTCTTCCCTCAATCGTAAACCCCCCCCCCCTGCCCCCCCCCCCCCCTGACCTGCAGTGGTATGGATCTTAGCGCTGGGATACCCACGGGTGACTACGCGCTTTATAAATTTTTTTAATAATAATTTAATAATAATAACTTGCCAATCCTTCTAATCGATCATGCATATTTTTTGCTTTCCAAGTAATGCTTTTGCACATAAACATTAATTCATCATCTTGGTATGCTTTTAACCTATATGTTCCAATTGTTCCAATTATTAATTCTTCCATGTCGATTTTTTGTCTAGCCACATCTAATACTTTAGGTTCATGTTCTTTTACTTTCAAAGTTTTAATCCAATCACTTAATTCCTGTTCTGTCGGTCCTACTGGGGTTTGTGAAAAATCTATTTTCTCTATACTTTTCTCTGGAGTCACAAAATCAGATTCCGCACCAGTTGGAAACCTCTAAGGAAGACTTTGGTTGAAAGTCAAGGCAGGTGGTGTCATATGGCTAGTGTGCCTCACCTCAGACAAATCTGGATAAACCTTTTCTCTTACTTTTTGCAAACTCTGATTCAAAGGAATTGTTAAGGACGATTCTTTTATTTTCCGATTTTCGAACACTGGAATCACAGGACCTATTGTTACAGGGACCGTTACAGCTTCTATATTTTTAGTGAGTTCCTGTATCTTTTCAGTTAGGTCATTTGTAGAGCGTATATATTCAGAAGTACTTGGTTGTTCTTCAATTCGCCTCCCTACTCTAGCCATACTTCCTCTAGTTTCACCATTTTGTTTAGGTGTCTCAGTATGTCTAGTTTCTGTTAATGGGACGTTAGAATCATATCTCATTTCTACTCTTTGTGGAAGATCTCTGAAATTTGAAAATCGTCTTGGGGTATCAGCAAACCTATCCTCCATTGGCGGAGCATTTGGGGTTGTATTTACAGAACTCGATTGTTATGGTGGTGGTCTTCTTTTTAATATCTCCTCTAGCATTGTATCCTCTGGTTCACAATCCTCATAACCTTTCCTTTCTGTCTCCACATTATTTCTTTTCTCCATGCATTTCCGTCCTACCACTTCATCAACCATTCTAACTGGATACATCCCATCACACATGTTAGCATTTCTCCATCTCCGCACCCTACTCTCATGAGTTTCTTTCCATAGTCCACGAAATCTGCCTCTTGGTCCTATGAACTCTCCAAACCTTTCTTGTTCCAATTCATGCATCTTATCTTCCCACTCAGCTAATGCTTCAAATTGAGTCGGATAGGTCTTGGTTCAAGCTTCATCATCTTGTCTCTCAAATTTCGTAGTACCGCAAGACTAAAAGATCCTACTTCTGGATAAGCTAATGTACCATCATTCTTAGTATATCTAGCCCAATTTTCTAACCATATACATGTATGGTAGCCATATTTTGTCATCATGTACGATGCCGGCGTTTTAGACGAAGGAAGCAATCTCTTGTCACTACTGCCTTATCCTTTTTAAACACACTTCAATTTTTGGAAACATGTAGATTTTTCTTTCTCCGCTCAGTAATAAAACTCAATTTTTCTGATGATTTCCTGACTTTCAAAACAATCGCACACTCTTCCGCAACCGTTTCGTTACACCAACCTATCAAAGCGCTGTTCACACTAACGCACCAATTAGAATAAGATACGTTTCACTTTCGCACAACCAATGATTAAACTGCCTTAGCTGATGCACCAATCAGCTCTTACTCCATCCTAGTCACGTGGACCAATCCCAGCGCGACACTTTTGACGTTAGCCCTGCTCCGGCCTCTGCAGCTTCGACTAACCCGTCCTTTACAAAATTAATCGGCACACTGTATTTACAACTTTATACAACTAAAACCAGTTAGTAACCACATAAAACAACTCCATTTGTCTGTTTTGCTAAAATCAAAGTGATAGTTTCCTCAATCACACAACTATTCTGTATTTCCAGTAGACAGCGCTTACCTCTTCTCTACCACAGAAATTTTTGTTTCGCTGATAAAGTAGCACATCCCTCTACTTTACCCTTCTCTCAAGCTTAGGTTAAACTCTATTACTCTCTCAGGGATAAGTTTTAGATCAGAATACACAATGATTCCTGTGCTTAATCCAAGATTTTATAGGCTGCCTTCGCTATACATTTACCACTTTTACACATAAAGGTCCCTAAACTTGTAACATACGACGATGTCACCACTTTGAAACAGACTATGTGATGTGCGACTTCACTTGCCACACGTCCTCTTCCTGCAGTCAGAGTAACCAGCTTCCTACTTCCCAGAAGCCGTTTCCGGACTACATATAACGCAATAAAGACTCAACAGATGATGTTAGTCACAAATTCTGTATATCAAAATTCTGTATACTTTACCCTATACATTATATCCTAGTTAACCTATAGCAACCAATGCTCTGCTACCAAGAAATAACTGATGCAGCGCAGCTTTAGAAATTTCCTACAAACCATCACCATATCCCCAGAGAAACCATTCACGCATTACTCACCAGTGGGGCCCATAACACTGTGAGTCATTTATTCACACATACGCCCTACTCTGAGGATTCGGTGAAGAAACCAGAAATAGGAGAGCTGCTGGATTATAGCGGCGTGTCTAATACTAAAATTTTTACATTATATACATCTGCAGTTTATTCTCTATGACCGTGGTTTTTTTTAAGAAACATTTAAACACACCACTATTATTTGTCAATGGATCTGCTAGTAAAAGTTAACTAATGGACAACAAGACCAGCTTAATTCTCCATTTATTTACTCGTTATTTTAGAGATTAAATCTCCTAGCATGACCTTTCTTTATTCATTCTATTTTAATAGTCATATAAAATATGAATAACATAAAGAAGGAAAAAGGTTAAATTCAAACATTCATATTTATTAATACAGCAGTTCAGAAAATAAACGGAAAAACATATTACCAAGATTTCAGGACACGGACATCAGCATAAAGACAGAATAGTTCCCAAAGACCACCTCTCTATTCTCTCTTGGTGTTCTCCTCCCATAAGGACAACGCACCCATTCAAAAAGTTAAAGTTCAGAAAAATGTCAAAGTCCTTGCGCCATAGAAGGAATCTGCATTCTGGCAGCATGTCGGGGTGCAAAGATAAAATCAAAAAGCAAGCTTTTTTTATACTTCCAAACGTCCTCTTTTATACCCATTTTCCCTAACTTATCTATCTAAAATTTTTAACGTTTGGGGTCTTTGACTGTTCTGATTGGACAAATCGAGGGGTGGATGAGCATAACCTCATCACCTTATTGTTCACATTTCCGCAAACTCATCATTATGTTTGGAAAAATAAAGTTGCTATTGTTTCTTAGGAGTCTCTTCCGCTTGTGTCCTTTTTTTCGAAATTTGTAAAGATCTTCCCAGGCTCACGATGCTGACAATCAAATTTGTTGGCACGAGGTTGTGTGTCCAGGCCACACTGTCCTTGACCCATACTACACAGGCACAGTCTGCTCGCGCTCTTCTCGAGTTCAGTCACGCATGCATACATCATAGCAAACTCGGAGTCGCAGACAGCGTCCATTTTAAGGTAGGCCGTATATGCCATAATGAGAACTATTATAGAAACAAACACAATTAAACGTTAATTTTCAAAATATAGCCCTTCTGTTTACCTTGCCCCCATTCTAAGGTAAACCAATTAGTTATTACCTAGCGAATCAGCAAAACATAAGCGTGATTTACTCACCATTCTCCATCATTTATGCCACAATTACACAGACAAAAAGCATATCCATGCAAATTTTGGTTAGATTATAACAAAATGCGCACAAATTAAACATGACAACTTCACTTAATTAGTAGATTATGGTTCACAACATCAGCAAATTAATATCCCACTTGTGTTTGTATGTGTGCATTCTATTCTATGTTGGTCAATTTTAAAACCACATGATTAATTCATGTTACTGTTATGGGGAAGTAACTTCACGAGTGGTATACAAAAATCTTTTGTTTCCAACCTCGCTCCATCAGTGAAAAACTTCCAAGCAATGGATACTGGTGGTAACCTAGAATCATCAGCCTGACCATCTTCCCATTCTTCATTTCCTACTTTTTTCTGGATTTCCCATCAAAGAAAGGTTTGCTGTACCAAAAAAGAGGCGTTACGCTTATTCGAGGATCCATGGAGGTTTTAAGAATCCTCAAACAGCAAAAAAAAGAATGGAGAGATCCGGTTGGTTACAAACTAAACTGACAATTCTTAAGAAACAAGCACCTCATCCTTGTGCAGACTCCATTTGGCAGCCAACTCCATTGAGAAGGATACACTGAATTAAAACATCATCTTTTTCTTGGGGAAAATATTGAACCAGCACGAAAGCCAGCAGAGTCAGGAAACAGCAGGCTCAGTTTGCAGGCCACATTAGCACAGCTTTCTGATGAAAGCTTGGTTGAAATATCAACCACATCAACAGGAATTGAGCAAACACTCCAAGAGGCTATGGACATTTCTCACTTTCCCACAAGGTGACTAAAAGGTAAAAACTTTCAGTGTCACCTCCATTTTATGTAACCCAGTTTTGCTTTGTGGCCACAGTGGCCTTTATTCATTTGAACCTACAAGGATGTTCAAGTATTGCAAAGCTCTGCTATTCCTCCAAGTGTGTGTTCCTGGGCTGAAATAGAGCGGAGGAGACAGGAAAAGGAAACTGAGGAAGAAAGAGTACCTGCAAAGGTTCTGCAAGCCCAGGAAGAAAAGCTTGGTCCCAGGCTAAAGATGTTTACAACCTATTACACAGATATACATGGGTGAAGAGAACTGTAGTAAAATCTCTTCGCTTTTGGGCCGTCATCTCACAAAATATCACACAAGGTTCTTTGCCAGTCTTACAAAGTAATTTCATTATAGAAAATTGAGAATAAAAGTTAAAAAAAACATTCAAAGTATCTGTGGGGGAAAAAACTGTTTAAGAATCTAAAAAAATAAATAATGAACCCTACACACACAGCATGTTGGTCTCTGGCCTGGTGACCATTCCCCCATACACATGACCAAAGACAGTGCATTGCTACGTTTTTTCTTCACTGAAGAAAGCAAGGCTAAACCTGTGGTTAGCTTTGCTAATAAGACCTTAGCATATGTTTAAAAAGAACTATGAACTCCACTGAAAAACACAGTGAAATTATGGTTACGAAACAAAACGCAAAAACCCCTGAACTTTGCTACCCCAATCATGCATTGCTTATGACCTCATATATGACCTCACTCATGACATGTTAATTGGCATCATTTATTATTACATCACTAATGACATCTCAAATTACATCATTGAGGAAATCACTGATGACATCAGCTGTGATAGTACTGTTGACATTGGACCGTGGAACGTAAATAGTTCAACAATGAACAAAGGAACAACGGTTGTAAGCAGCGGGACCTCTCTTTCTGGAGGAATGGGCGCCCCGCCAGGCCTGGTGGTCAACTTCTGCTGCACACAGCCAAATGTCATTGCATTGCTGTGATAATTGAGAGAGATGGTGTTTTTCAAGTTCTTTTTAAAGAATGTGTTTTTTATTTCATTCCACCATGTGTTGATAGCTATTGTCTAGTTTTACCCTTTTCTTCTAATCCATTCCTTCTACCCTGTCCCTGAATTTGTTTTTTTAATGTATTATTTCAATATTTGTCTCACCTGCCTGCCTATGTGGTTTTGTGGCAGAGTCCCCTTTTTGCTTGCTATAAGTTTGCACCTCATTAAGATTTGATTGCGGTAGATGCAGTAGATGAAAGGAAAACGGTGAGCATTTAACTCACTATCATGCTGCTCTTGTTTTTTAGTCAAATGGCAATGATTGAGTGTAAGAGGATTTTCTACTTCAAACCTCAGTTGTTAAGTGCTTCATTATTGCAAGCCAGAGTTATGGTTTCTTGTTATATGTCTTAAGATACCAAGAAAGGAATGGACTTTATTAATTTGTTATTGAACCTTCATGGTTTGCAAATGTACCCTTCTTTGTTGCACCTGCGGGGCAAATTCTGATAACTGTCATTGATATTTTGCTGAATTTATGATTTTAACCTTAGTTCAAGATAAAGATCCATCCCAGTGGACATAGCAGAGACATGAGTTTGTTCCAAGTTTGCATGTTGCAAACACCATCCTTATTTAAGGCTATCAGTAGTAAAAGACAATGAGATGTTACCGAGGAACTCAGTCACGAAATCAACACAGGGAAGGCTGCCTTCTACTCAGCAAGAAGGGAAGCCCGATTGCAGGACTAGCTGCAGAGAAAAAAGGGGGTTACTACCCAAAGCAGACATGACACTTTCAGCACATTACTAGAGGCTGGCAGACACTAACAAGCCAGGAATCTATGTGTGGGGAGGAGGGTGGTGGTGGGGATGGGGGGTGGAGGAGTAGCCTATAAGGGGTTATTGATTCGAGCTATTTCGCTACCCCAAGTTGCATGTCAGTGCTGATAGGTTTGCCAGGATGCCCATCACCAATACCACTCAGAAATATTTGGAGTTTTTTATGATTCTAGCTTACTGTCTTGGGGTGTAACTGTCTATTCTATTACCTTTTATTACTTTCCTCCTCCCTCAATCCTCTGGATTGTGCTCAGTTTCAGGGTCACATTCATTTATTGAACAGTGTTTATTCTCTTACGAGATATTTTAAAGGAGGTTTTGTGTCCCAATTATTTTATGTTGTGTTTAAAAAAAAAAAAAAAAAAACATGCAGCACTGTACAAAAGTCCTCTAATAAATGTAGAGTCCTTGTAATATGTTTAAAAAGCAAACCTCATGTATCGCTGATGGAAGGAAAGTCCTCACGCACCGCTTCTGTTATGGATGAAATGTATTCAGTAACGTGTTTCAACCTAAACAGGTCTTAGTCACGGCCTCGTTTATAAAGAATCATTCTGCACATCAAAGACACTTTCATTCACTAATTAAATCAAGTAGGTTGTTTATTTTTTTTAATTGTCCATTGATTGTATTTTAGCACTACTCGGATCATTTAAACTCTGCCTTATATTCTATGTAGGGTTATTTTTTAGACTTTATACAAGGGCTTATTAGCTTTCCTTATATGTTGTAAGGGGATAGGCTAGTCTCAACTTATATTATATTGTATCATTGATTTATGCAATTTATATATGATTAAGATGCAGTGTGATGTTATGTATTATGAAATGAGTAAAGGAATGTGGCACCAATTGAATGGAAATACGTGGAAAACATGAATACTGAGTGCACATATCTCACGGTTGGTGGGGTAAGTTGTCAAACATTTCAGGCGCATGCTCTTGAGACCTTTATGCACCTGCAGGCACAGGGCACGACCCTAAATATACAGCCCACCCAGCCTTTCAGTCTTTTGCAGTCTATAAAATAAGTGACACTGAATTGGAATAATCTTAACATCGTGATTACAGAACTTTACAAGCCTGCGAAAGTAATCGTTATATGAATATTACATTATAAATATTAAAATAACACATTTCTACAAAAAAGGCATAGAAGACACCAGATTAACAATGATTCTTTCCCAGGTCTGGTTGGCCTTGTCACAAACCTTTCTAGTCTGGTACCATTAAGCATGTTTCAGTTGAAGTGAACCAAGACTACAACTCCCACAAAGCACTTTGTTGTAAAAGAAAGCCCAGGAGAGAAAACATAATTTTCCCTGGCGTCGTGTGGAAACCCTCCAGATAACCGTTCAGCAATTTAATCTCGTGAAATGTGTGTTTTCACTTTTCGTCCAGTGATGGACTACTTTGCGAACTTGGACAGTCCTTACTTTCTCTGCTGATATTAGTAGGAAATAAACGAACTGTCTGCTGTCCGCAAAAGGCGACGGGGGCTCCATTGAAACAGTCAGCCCCGCGCTCCAAAAATACAAACAAAAAAGATGGCTGCCCAGTAATAGTAGCACATAGCACTCTGGAGGCTTCTATCGTGACGAATGTCTTCAAGCCTTTGTAGACTCTTAGCAGCAGAAAACAAGCACCTCTGGAGGTATGTGGAAGTTGTTTGTTTCAGGGATGTGGAAACTGGAGCGCACGATAAAATGTTTTAAATGGGATTGGGATTTATACAGCGTAAACAGGGTTAAGTGAGCTAGTTAGCCATCCCATCTGGAGCCTAAAGAAGATGAAAAACATACCAACTGCTCTCGGGATAATCCAGTTTCCCTTCCCTTCTGTCTCCCTCACTCTCTCCTTCTGAGCAAACACTTTCAGCCGCTCGCTCCTTCCCGCCTCAGACATGCTGTGCCCCTCCCAGAGTGCCAGCACCAACAGTATCCATATCAAAGCCCCTCGCCCCCAGGGCCCATTAGAGAGTGTTTATTTCTACATATGCTCCCTGGGGGTGGATTGTCGCTCACAGCCATGCAATGGGGGCTAGCCTTCATCTTCTCCTCACCAGAATAATCGAGAAATG
Organism: Lissotriton helveticus; assembly: GCF_964261635.1. Taxonomy (NCBI): domain Eukaryota; kingdom Metazoa; phylum Chordata; class Amphibia; order Caudata; family Salamandridae; genus Lissotriton; species Lissotriton helveticus. The sequence continues at coordinate 412,577,537 of NC_136061.1, read as the reverse complement.
ATTAAGGAATACACAACATTGATACCGACCAACACTGGTGGGAAAACCCTCCCAAGTATGTGCTCTGGCTGCTGTCTTTTGTCAGTGTTACCTTTCTGAAGGAGAATCTCCTAACCCAGAAAGTTAAAGTAATAATATTTTACAGAGAAAATGCAATTTGCAGGAGAATATAATGTCTGTAAACAGTAATAAAAAAGTCTCTTGGTGGATAAGGTGGGAGTATCACCCCCGCAACATCCGTTTGCTGTCAGTATATTTTCATGCAAAGTATCAAGGCACCTTAAATCCGAGGTATTAAAAGAAACCTTCTCCATGATCATCACCACAAAGGCCCCCCTCATGAGCTTACCCCACTGCAGAAGCTTTGAATATACATGTTTTATGTGTGGAACAGGGAGTGATTGACTCTTTCCTTCACCGCTGTTACTGACATTGAGAGATCTTGTCCCATGTTTGAGCACGCCATTATACAAACTCATTTGATATGTGTCACCCTCCCTTCCAGAGATTCCATCTCAGGGCCTCTGTAGTCAACCTTGCACCCTGTATCGGGGTCTGTCTAAGGCTCTACAGTGAAGGCGATCTGCTCCCAATTCTTCTTCTTCTTCTTGATGACTTTTTGAGGGTCACCAAAGTACTTGACTACTCCAACCACAAGGCCCGCACCTACTTACATGCGTTGGCTATTGAGGAATTGATGCTATCTGTGGAAGTGTGATAACGAGCAAGTCAGGGTAGGACATAGTGGGAGACTAGTGTGGCATGGGACAGAGCCGAGCAGGGTAGAACAGAGTCAGAACCGAATCATCACCATATGAGAGAGATCGCGCTCATCCATTCAGAGACAGAAATGAAGAGCCGGATGGAAGTATGGTGATAAGAGATAGGTAGGACAGAACAGTACTTAATCGAGGAGCAGAAGAAGACCAATGGGTCGTAACGGAGCAAGAGGCAAAGTTGAAAAATTGCAAAGAGCTGGGACTGAATACGAGTGTGTGTGTGTGGGGGGGGGCGGTCCTATAGCACTCAGTCACTGCAATACATGAAGGCTGCAAATTCTGTTTATCTCATTGTGTCCTTCAAATCATGACTTTAGTCTTAATGTTCCAGCACCACTGAGGGAGAGGATGGTACACTGCAGGAGGGAGGGTTGAACCACCATATTCAAACATGGGATTGGCATCACCTAGAAAAAACAGAATTCTCAAGTTTCCCTCCCTCACCCCCTATGACATGCTACCAATTGACATTCACAGCAAACATACCCGTTACAATGGCACATTGGCCACATCAAATTGACCACAGTGCCTTACACGACAACATACAACATAGCAGCCTTCTTAGCTGTGCCATAGAAGATGAGACGATCCATAGGCAATAAAATGGTCCTAAAACATGAAAGTTCAATCACTTTGGGTAAATGGTAGCTAATGAGCTGGTAGAATACATAACTCTACTGATAATATAAAGCCACACTAAAGAGGTACTACAATACAATTTATTTTAAAGGTTTTATATTGCGTTAGCTAGACCCAGAGGTATCAAAGTACTTTACAGAATCAAGAGTAAGGTAAATATCAATGGAACAGTGGATACATTCAAAATAACAATAAAGGGAGGTGAGAAATCAACACCAAATCCGGAGCAAGGCAAACATCTAAGGATCAATGGCTACATACAGTTAAAAATAAGGGGAGTGTTACAGAGGAACACACATTAAATATACAAAGAAACATTTGTAGGGGCATGATGGCAGGAGTTACTGAAATTAGGTCAAAACAATTAACAATATTAGGGGACATAAAGTGCTTGCTAGGCTAGAGCCAGCATTAACAGAGCACTGTACAGACAATTACAGAAATAAGGTTAGAACAAAAACAAGCATTGGAAATGCAATAGGTCTCGCATTTGTTTGAGTTAGAGCTGTTGCCATTGTAAAATCCCTATGCACTACCATTGTAAATTGTGGGTGTCACACCATGAGAGAGTCAAAGACAGACACCCAAAAAAAAAACCTGTGACGACAGCCACCAAGAAGTGTAGCTTTCAGATATTTCGGTTTGAGTGCATTTTATTTTCCGAGCTGGAGGCACGCCCACCTCTGAGCAGGAGACAACAGGCGTTGCTATGTCTGCTTGTGTTTGTGTCAGTACATGAACATCTGCTCTTTGAGTGTTTGTGTTTGGTGTGTGTCATTATGAGGGGTTGGTCGTATCTTTGTTTGCTGCATAGCTGCATTCTGTGCCACAAACTGATAAACATTCACATAAACTGATAAATAGTTTATTAAAGCATGTTTGTTTGTGTGTGAATGTCAGGTAAGTATATGTATGGATCTGTTTATAAGTGCGTATTTATGTTTATATATGCCTTATTTTGTATTTATGCGTATGTATGCTTATGTGTCTGTGTCAGTTTTGCGTCGCTCGGTGTTTGTGTGTGCTTGAAAGGTTTTTTGCATGTTAAGGTTTGGGCTTATTGGCCTTTGTGTAATGCGTGTTTGTGTGGGTATATGTGTTGATCTCTGCAACAGTTTTGTGTGCTGGTGCGTTTCCGAGTCTGAAGAAGTGCGCTTTCCTGCACACTGCTCGGAGAGAGAGTGGTGCGTTGTTGCCCTTCCTCTCCTTGGCGATATTAGGTGGCTGCCAGAGCTACCTGCAAAATGCTTTGCCTAACAGCTGAAACAAAACACCACTATAATCGTTTTTCTCTGCATGATAAAAATAAACACATCCGTTGTGGCTTAGTGCTGAGAGTAACCAACTAATGTGAATACCTTCCTGGTGTTATGTCGTTAAGTAAACACCAGTACACGCAGGTATGACTGTTCGCTGTCCTGGCCTGACCAGGACTCTTTTATTGAACAAAGAAATCCCGCCCCCAATTAGCCAATTAGCCCATCACCCTTCATAAACAACACCTGTGGCAGCACGATCCCTTTTGCTGCCATTCCTGGTCAGGTAAGCACCATGACCACACCACATTCCTCCCCAATTTACAATCAAAACGAAATTAAATTATTGATTTACATAAGTAACATAGTCTCTTAAACGTGTGGAACGAACAGGACAATTTCTCAATTGATAACGACCAGAGCTCCTCGATTGATGTTCAGAGATACGAGTGGGAGACACATTTTGTCCCAATACCCCATCCACCCCCACTGGAATCAACGGAGGAAGAGGAGAAAGAGACGTTGGAACAACATCCACCCGTACAGGAACTGGAGGAGCGAGACACACTGGTATAACATCCCCAGAATCTGATGACACTGAATCCGTATCTGAATGCAAAGTGTGACTCATATCCTGGATGTCATTACCATTTACACAAAACTTTTTAAAGAAAGAAACATTCCTCGAGATGGTTACCCCACCCCTCAATACCGTAATCTTAGTGCCATTAACAGATTTCACAACCCAGGGTTCAGGCTCAAATGGCAAACTAAATTTCCCTTTACGATGTCTATTTCTCATCATTACCACATCACCAACATCAAATGTCCGGGCTTTCGCCCCTCGGCTCAGCGCCACTTTGTCGTTCTTCACCTGTCGGTTTCTTAACTCTCTTGCCACGACAGTATAACTGGCCGGATGAGACTCCAATATTGGCACAAAATCCCCCACAGGACGATTCATACACAAGGACATTGGACTGACTTTAGTAGTGGATTGGGGTGTCAGCCGATACTCCTTCAGAAACAAAAAGATAGTACAATCCAAGTCTTGATGGTCAGAAACAGCAATCCTTAAGGCTTTATTCAGGGTCCTCATGAACCGTTCTACCTCCCCATTAGCTTGAGGCCATAAAGGAGTTACCCTACGATGCAAAATACCCCTTGACTGTAAGTAAGAGGAAAACTCATGACTAGAAAAGGGGGGTCCATTGTCGGTACGTAATTCAGATATCAAACCATGGGTTGCCATAATTTTATCGAACAAAGGAATTGTACGACTTGCGGTGGTAATGTCCATGATCTCCACTTCGGGATACTTAGAAAAGTCATCAATCACCACCAACATGTGACGACCATCAGGTAAGCATCCGAAGTCCGCACTAGCCCTTTGCCAAGGAAAAGAAGGAACCTCCTCAGTGATAATAGGAGCGGGAGCATCTCCCCCCCCCAGCAGCCTGACACAGTGCACAACCCAGAACAGTGTTCTCCACTAGAGAATCCAAACCAGGAAACCATAACTTGGACCTCAAACGAGACTTCGTTTTCACCACCCCTTGATGGACCACATGTGCCAGATCCACCACCCGCTGTTGAAGGCTTGCTGGAATCACCAACCTTTATCCCCTCAACAAACATCCCTCTGGGGAACAGGTCAATTCACCTCGAACTTGAAACAACGCTGTCAAGGTAGATCGGGCATCATCAGTACGGCATTTGGCGGCACCCATAACATCATTCCACTTTCCAGACCCAATAGCCTCCAAGCATAGCTGAAGACAGCCGTCATGAACAGTGGCGTCCACCACTACCTCCAGAGAAATCGGGAGAGGCCGAGACCTCTCGACCACCATCCGAACATACTCCTCGGTCTCCTCAGCATCATTTGTCTCAAACACTGAGGCAGGTCGAAAATGCCGGGACAAATAATCAGCTGGATTCATAGCCCCAGGACGAAACACCACTGTCAAACAGTAATCCTGCAGCTGCAGAATCCACTTCTCAATCCGTGGCGGTGGTTTTGAAGAAGAACTCATAAATAGAGGAATGAGTGGCTTATGGTCCGTATACACTACAAAAGGCTGACCATATAAGTACAGATGGAAATGACGACACCCCAATGCACTGCAATGGCCTCCTTTTCTATGTGAGATTATCGTTGTTCAGTAGCAGTCAAAGCACGACTGGCATACGCCACAGGAGCCAATTCACCATATGTTTGACGCTGGGATAATACTGCCCCCAGTCCACCGGGACTTGCATCTACAGCCAGTTCCGAATCCAAGGCTGGATTGAAGTAGGCTAAGGTGGTATCCGCAGATAATGCCCTTTTTGTGGCTTGAAATGCTGATTCTTGCTCAGAACCCCAGTCCCATGGAACATTGGACTTTGTAAGTTCTCGTAGTGGGGCAGTTAGAGTAGACAATCCCGGAATAAAGCGTCCACAATAATTCACCATGCCCATGAAACTCCTCACCCCAGATACGTTGACAGGAGCAGGAGCAGTCTGGATATCAAGCACTTTCAAGGGATCAGGAGACACACCATTTTGGGAAAAATGATAACCAAAAAATGAAATGTCAGTTCTCAAAAATTCACATTTCTCTTTATGTAAAGTTAACCCATGATCCAGCAAACGTTGGAATACACCTTTCAGACAACTATGATGCCCATCTAAAGTGGGAGAATGAACCAAAATGTCATCGCTGACATTAATTACTCCTTCCAGTCCTGCCAGCACTCCCTGAATAGTGTCCTGAAATATTTCAGCAGCACTGGAAATGCCAAAACTTAATCGTTTATAACGCCTGAGCCCGACATGTGTGGAAAAGGTGGTAATTCCCCAGGAAGTAGGGTCAAGCAATAACTGATGGTATCCAGCGAGGAGATCCATTTTAGAGAACCACCTGGACCCACTGACTTCTACCACAATGTCATCGACTGTGGGAGTGAGATGACGCTCCCGCTTAATTGCCAGGATGGGTAATCGCATGTCCACACAGATTCTGACCTCTCCAGGCTGTTTAGGTTTGCGGGCAACTACAATTGGGGATACCCACGGAGTCGGACCCTCTGCTTTTTCAATAATGCCAGCTTCTTCCAACTTGATCAACTCCGCCTCCACCTTCGGTCGAAGATGGAAAGCCACACGCCTATGACGTAGTGCCACTGGTCTAACAGACTCATCAATATGTAATTTGATCATTCGATCTTTCAGACACCCTATGCCTTCAAACAGTTTCGAGTACTGACTTAACAAGTCATCCATGGTCCATTGATGGATAGCCAGTGCAAAAACCACCAGCTGTAGGCTCTCAGCGGTCTGACAGCTCAATAGCATCCCGTGACCCTCCTTGGTGACATAGATAGCTGTTTTCACGGATTGGGTGCCATGGGAAACCACCGCAGAGAAGACCCCAGCCAACACAAGAGGTTCAGTGGCTCCAAAAGCAAATACTTTGACCGATGTATCACTCAATACTGGTAGGCTTGGCAGTCCCTTCATCATGGATTCAGCCATCACATTAATGGATGCACCAGTATCAATCAGTGCCGGCACCAACTGACCATCCACTTTGACATCACATTTGGGCAAACCCCTCCGTACTGCACCCCCAGGCTGCAAAGCATGTAACACATGGACAACCTCTTCATCATCATCCATATCCTCCAGATCGGGAAGAGCAGCAAACACTTGGGCAGACGGCCCAGGAATAGACCCCCGGGCAGGAGCTGAACGGCATACTTTTGCAAAATGGTTCACTTTGTTGCAGTTGGAACACCGCTTCCCAATCGCCGGGCAGGTCCCATTATGAGGAAATGAGCCCCCACAGCCATAGCATGTCCGACGTCTATCCACCTTACGAGGCAACATTTTCTGTTTCTCTGACCCTTGAACCATCATGGCATTGACTGGTTCCATCTTCACCGACTGTTGGAGAGCAGCATCCATATGTGCCGCCCTAACCTTTGAGAGTTCTTTTGACCGACCACGGGTCAGCATATCCGCCATTGGCATATTAGGCACCTGTAGTATTGCCTCCCGTAACTTGCTGGAGTAGCAGCCTTGTATGAACTGAGCTCGTATCTCATCTGCCACATTGGGCAACCTACATGTGCTGGCCAATACCCGCAATCTGGCAAAGAAAACGTCCACTGACTCATTGGGTAACTGCCTTGCCTGACGTAGCAGAAACCTCTCATAGTCAGGATTCGCCAGAGGTTCAAAATGCGCAGTCAGGGCCTGTTTCAATGTATCATAGGTATTGGGCGTTTCCTCCACCACTGATCGCCCCAGCCGATGAATCGCCGCCCCACCAAGATGTAACAGCATGGGACGCTTCCTCTCCTCATCCAAATTAATCGCCTCAAAGTAGGTCTTCAGACGATCCACCCACTCTTTCCAACGCGCAACCTGCGCAGAGGGGGGCCATCTATCAAAAAAGGTTCTACCGGGGGTACGGTAGACATAATTGCGTCCACCCGGACAAGTCAACAGGCGAGCCCAATGTCCATAAAGAATGCCTGCACCAGTCGGGCACACCAGCCACAGGTGACCCAGTGGACCAACACTTCCGGGCCGCCAAAGGTAGTGGAACCAGTCAGATCTCCAAGATCAGCCCACACAGAGGCAGCCACCATGCTCCAGAGGCCCCCAAAGCTCGCTCGACAGTCCTTCAGCAAGCAGCAGGAAAACTGACAGCCTCCGCGCTGTCAAAAGCCGTGAGCCAGCCAGCCCACCAGCACACTCACAGAGACGGCTCCGGACACGCCCCCAACTTCGCCGAGGCAGGCAAGGGAATACCACGCAGCAAAATGCCGGATCCGAGCACACAGCGTCCAAAAGGCCGAACAGGGACACAGGAACCATCCGATGAAGCACCGCCAGTCCACTGCTGCCCCAGCAGACAGGCGGGAGAACAGCCTCACAACACTCCGGACCTTTGTCGCCAAAATGTTATGTCGTTAAGTAAACACCAGTACATGCAGGTATGACTGTTCGCTGTCCTGGCCTGACCAGAACTCTTTTATTGAACAAAGAAATCCCGCCCCCAATTAGCCAATTAGCCCATCACCCTTCATAAACAACACCTGTGGCAGCGCGATCCCTTTTGCTGCCATTCCTGCTCAGGTAAGCGCCATGACCACACCACACCTGGGATCTGCTCTTCCCTGTTTCTGACCCAGCAGAGTTGAGATGAACGGCGAGTACAGACATCCAAGCAAATATATGTAAATGGCTGCTTTTATGGTGGGAGCTCGACCCAAGTATTCTGGGGTACCCTGTATGATCAATAACTACTAATGCACAATCCATGCACCCATGCGGCGCAAGTTAGTCCATATCAAGTGCCTACACTTAACTCACCTGGTTGCAGCACTGTTCGCCGATGAGCGGCTCGAGTGCAGGCAAAGAGTGCAGAGAGCCACAGGGTGTGCGGCAGCCCCACGTGTTCCGTCAATGGAATAGCACCTGGAAGACCTCTCACCGCCTGGTTCTATGGCCCCAGGATGTGCATAGGAGCCCGAAAGTGGGAGGCCTTTCCCTTATGAGTGCTGAGACCTAACACTTGCCTCCGGCCTTAAAGCACTGTAAATGCTAGCATGCTTTAACCGTTGAGCACGAGCCGCTAAAATTAAAGATAAGGTGTTGGGCGAGCTGCGCATAAGATGCGCGGCCGCCATTACTTAATGTTAAAAAAAGTTTTGGACAAGCGGCATAGCCCGTCCCACTAGTGGTGGGTGTGGCCCCATTGTAAAAGTGAAAGAGCGCATAGTGTGCTCCAAATACAAAACAAGCTGCCGCTATTGCAAAGGCAGCCTGCTTGTTTATATTTGCATCGCGCTTTCACACAGCACTCGCAGGGTGGGGCGGCCGCTATTGTTAAAGTGGAAACGCTATGTAAACATATAAACATGGCCACCATTTGCAAAGCCGGCTGAAAAAAAGAAGTGCCTACTGACAGTAATTGTAGGAGACAGTGTAACGCCACAAGCAAAAGATCCAGTCTGGATAGGCCGTCCCAAAAGGAGACAGGGCGGTAATAAGGAGGGACTAAAAAGCTTCATTTACAATCAAAAGCCAGCGTTTAGCATAGACGATGACACCAGCCAATCAAAAAGATGGGCGGGGATTCAACACCACTTCTAAAATATCCTCTACTACAATGTGCCTCGCAGACCAATGAGCGCATGCGTGCTGCAACACTAGGTCTGTGAGATTTAATAAATGAGGGATCATGGAGAGCAAGGCAAGTGGAAATGATAAGGTGAACACAAGCAAAAGAAAGGCCAGCAGATCAGCAGAGGGATGACCTGATCACAGGAGCCCAATAGAAATCAGGTTCGGTAAGATTCATGGGTTCCAGTATTTATTGAGGAGATGGCGTTTCAGGTCTCTTTTTAAAGCCAGGGTAGGAGGGGTTGCAGGGAAGGTTCCTAGGGAGGGCGTTCCAGATGCTGGGTGCATTTCCTGAGAAGGAGCGATTCTGGGTAGATTTCTTTTTTTAGTAACGGTGGAACGAGAAGAAGAGCATTGGAACTTCTCATCGGTCTGGCACTTCCTGCTCTTGGGAGTTTATTTTTTAAGTAGTCTGGGGATTGAAAGGGAAGTGCTTTGTGAGTGATTCAGGCGGTCTTGTAGATGCATCTTCCTTCGATGGGCCAGTTAAGGGACTTGAGGGCAGGCATGATTTGATCATACCATTTGCAGACTGTTATAACCGGGGAGCCATGTTGAGCACTGATCTGAGGAGAGTTAGATGAGTTTTAGGGGCACCGGTGAGTATAGTGTTCCCGTAGTCAAGTTTATAGAGGACTAGCGATTAAACAACCCAACCATCATATGGAATGAAAGGTTTGATTTTTTTTAGATGTTTAAGTGTGAAAAGTGCCCTTTTGGCTAAGTTATGGATATGGTACTTCAGTGACAGATCTTTGTCCAAGGTGAAACCTAAGGACTTAGCCTTGTCGGATAGAGTGAGCAGACGGTTTAGGGCTTTGAGGTCAGTGATCCAGCCTTGGATAGGGAGGTGGTTACTTTTGGGGGAGAATAGAATAATTTTGTTTTGTTGGGGTTCAATTTTAGATGGTTGGAGTAAAACAAGGATTGAATCTTGCTCAGTGTGAAGTTAAGATGAAGGATGTCGCTGTGTGTTTTGATTTTGTAGTAGAGTTGTGTGTCATCAGCGTACAGGTTATAATTGATCCCAGCCTGTTTCAAAATGATAGAAAGAGGTTCCATGAAGAAGCTGAAGAGAGGGGGGAGAGTATTGAGCCCTGTGGGACACCAAGAAAGACAGGAGTATGATTTGAGAGGCAGGAGTTGATTTTAATTTGTAGTGTTCGGTGCTGGAGGTAGGAAGTGAACCAATTTAGGACTGTGCCATTAAGACCAGAATGAGTCTTCAGAGATTCCAGTAAGGATGAGTGGTTGGCTGTATTGAAAGCTGCTGAGAGGTCCAGTAGGATAAGAAGGCAGGCATCTTTATTCTCTAAGGAACTATGTATGTCGTCAGCAATGTTAACCACTTGGATGCTAATGACAAGGGTAACTCGTCATGGAGTGCCCATTCATTTAAATGGAAATTACATTAAATGTCTAGGCACAGGCTTAGCATCCAATGGCGGTTTCTGTGCTGCAGCCTTTCCTGAAACCAGATTGGAAGGAGTCCAGTAGGTTGTATTTGCCTATATGGCTGTCGAATTGTTGTAAGACACATTTCTCCATGGTTTTAGCTAGGAGTGGGAGGTTAGAGATGGGACGGAGGTTTTTGGATCATTAGGGTCTGCCTTGTGGGTTTGTAGTATGGGATTGATTTGCCCAAGTTGAAGGGAGACTGGTACACACCCAGAGGCAAAGGAGGTGTTAATGATTTTTGTCCAAAATGGGGCGATCATGATGTTTAGGTTGCGTACTAGTTTTTCCGGGAGTGGGTCTTTGGTATGAGAGCTCGGCTTTAATTTCGCAATGATATTAAAGACTTCTAGCTTGGTCATGGGTTTGAAATTTGTCCCAGTGGTGTCGTTTTTCAATTGGGTGTTAAAAAGGTTGTCTCCTGTATCAATTAGAGTTGATTGACTGATGAAAGGATCAGGAGGTTTGAAGAACCGGGTCAGAACCCAGCGGCGCCAGGGACACGCCTAAAATCTTCGGGGACCCCCTGTCTCAATATACAAAGACACGGGATACTTCTGGGTGGCGTCAGAGACCAATTTTATTAGCTGCAGCTAGTAACAGAAATCATAACAATACATCACAATGTATATTCCTAGGAGACTGTTCAAATTGTTAAAATAAAGTATCTCTTTTTATCCTAAAAATTCCCATTATAAATGTACACCCACTGCACCAAAATCTAACCAATGCAGGACATTATTAGACCAAATTCCACATGACGTAAACTCTTTTTGCAATGGCCCAACCCAGGAGTTAATTATTAGGAATGTCCCAAATTCAATTTCAGCTAGCTGGACAAACCCATAATTAAAAAGCACAACCCATGTAATGTAATAGATGCTGAACAAGATAATGCATGTAAGGAAACTAAAGGTTAACGAGGTCCTGAACATTAAGTGGCAATCTTAGACAAGGATCAAACCAAGAGAAATTGGCTTTGCGAAGCCAGTTTCAGGTGAAGAGGTCAGTTTCTCCGCAGTTCTTTCAGAGTCGAAAGAAACCAAGTCACTTTATTCGTAAGCTGCATTTTCAGGCCTACGTGAAGGCAACACAAAATAAAATAGAATCAGGCTCGTGAATTACAGAACCTCAGGTTGGGTTGATGTGGAGAGAGGGGAAATGTTAAGAGAGATTGGTCAAGTCAGAAAGGCCGTGATTTGAGGGAAGGGTTGATCAATTTTGGCAATTTTGTGTGTGAAGAAGCTGGCAATTTCCTCACATATTTCATTGGAGGCAGTCAAGTTAGGTGGGTCAGATGAGGTTTGTCATCTGACAATGTTAGAGTTCTCTGGGCCTATTTCTAGTACGATCAAGTTGGCTACAGAAGAAAGATGCTTTTTCTCCTCTGAAAATGTGCTTCTTATAAGCTAACCTTGGAGACCTAAGGAGAGCTAAATGTAATAACGAGGGTATTTGTCTCCAAGTCCTTTCAGCTAGACTAAGTTGTCTTCTTTGATTATTGAGAAAAGGGTTAAACCAAGATTTAGATTGGATTGCTCTTTGTTGTTTAAGTTTAAGCATTGCAACTTGGTCAAGAACATCAGTTATCGCCTTGTTGAAGTGGTTGGTGAGTTTGTTTGCGTTTTGAGAGTGCGGGAGATGTTGGAGTTGAGCAAGAATTTTAGACTCAAGTTCAGTTGGAGGGTCTTGTTTGAAGTTTCTGTTCCACTTCTTTGGCTTGTTGTTTAAGACTGGGGAAGGAAAGACGATGGTCAAGATATTGAACAGAATGAGATGATGGTCAGACCAGTCAATGGGAGCGATGTCAATAAGGGAGATCAGTTCATTGCTAGTGATGATGGCGTCAAGTGTAGTGCCTTTGATGTGGGTAGGTTTGTTGCAGAGTTGCTTTAGGTCATTCATCTCAAGAAGGTTTGCGAGGCGCCTGACTGTGGAATCTTCTGCATTATGCCAACGAATGTTATAATCGCCTAAAGACACATTCTTCGAGTCAGAAAGGGAGAAATGAGTGAGAAGGTCAGATAGCTCTTCAACAAAGAGTAAGAGCTCACCAGGAAGGTGGTAGATAGTTTGCAATGTAATAGGTGGGGAGCCTTCGACATTGAGTTCCACGCCGACGTATTCAAACGTCGAGTATTCAGCATTCTTTAGAAGGTAGAATTGAATTTCTTATTTTTGGATTAAGGCTAGACCTCCACCAGTTCTATCAGGTCTGTCATGTCTAATGATGGAGTAATGGGGCGGAGTAAGTAGGACAAGGATGGTCGTAGAGTGGTCATTGAGCCAGGTTTCTGTGAGGAAAGCAATGTCGATATCCTCACTGAAGATGGTTTCAGCAAACTTCGTGGCATGTAGTGTGGCAGATCTGCAGTTTAAGAGCATGCAAGAAAGAGGGTTAGGATTATCCTTAGCAGATTTGAGGGTGTGGATGGTGGTGTATTGCGGCAGAGGTCAAGGTGAGTTGTGAGTTGCAGGGAATTGATTTAAGCCCACTATTACTGGGATGTTGGAGGAGGGGAAATGGTCAGTTGCCTGGATCATGGGGAGATAGGATTTGCTAAGGGCGTTTAATTCCAGAGCAGAGAGAGCGCAATGAGCGCGATAAGGCCTGTGTGACCGCCTGCAAAAGGGAATGGTAGGCCAAAGGGATAGTTGAGAGAAGTTGGGAGAACTTGTAGGTGGAGTATCATGAGTGTAGGGGCCAGCTGGGTGTTCTGTTTAGAGAGATCCTGTCTAAGATGAGTTCATTCTGTAGCCAGAGAGTTGAGTTTCAGTTCTATTTGGTTCAGAATCCGAGCGAGAGAATTAGAGGAGTATCTCACAGAGAAGGTGGGGGGAGACGCAGGAAGATCAGTATAGACGGGGAGGGAATCACCACATTAGGAGGATGGTCAATGACATTCAGACTAAGATTTAATAAACTCTGGGTGATATGCTTAGGGTCTGCCATTAGATGGAGGTTAGTGTTGGAAGAGTAATTGTTCGAAGATGTTCTCAGGGAAAGTGCCTTATCGCACAGATTGCAATGGACTTCATTAGTTGCAGTGTAACTGAACATTGAGGAGAGAGCAGGAGGGGACCGTCTAGAAGGCAATTCTATAGGATGAGTGTTCGAAGGTGAATCTGAGTAGTTGGTTGTGTCTGGTGGAGATCGAGCGTTGGTGAGAGTAGGTAAAAATGTAAATTGATACTTGTATAGCGCACTACTCACCCGCAAGGGTCTCAAGGCGCTTGTACGAATACCACTGTGGAACCCATCCTGGCTTTCCCTGTGAGGTGTCCACTCCTGGGCACCCCCAAGGTGGAGGCCAGGCATCCTTAGTGTTGTGGGGGCCGTGAGTATGTGGTCAATCTTGAGACGGGGCAGGGAGTTCTAAGCTAAGAGGTGAGTCTATGTCTGAGGTCCTGAGGTTGACCCTCGTCAGCAAGGGTGGTGAAGGAGTACCACTAGGAGGAAGGGCATCAGCTCTAGGATTCACTGAGGCGGGACTGTGAGAGGGGCACGCAACCCTTGGCGAGGCATGCAAATTATCAAGGATAGTGTTAGAGAGGTTGCACGTTAGAGAGGGCAAAGAAGTCGGTAAGGAGGGTAAGGATCAGCAGTGTGATTCGGAATGGGTGATTGGGTTTATGGAAGAATTCAGGAGGGGCCTTGATAAGGATGCCGGGTTTTCAGGAGGAAATTGCAAAAACCACAGTTGATGGACAGAATGTAGAACAATGTCTTATATTCACCCCAGTACAAAGATCTGGGCCTAAATCCATCGTTTTTTTGCACTCCACACCACCCTATGTCAGACAATGGCTATATGCAAATCAGCCTTGACCCTGTGCCTCATGGGAACAGTCCAGCCCGAACTACCAAGCCATGTCTTTCCTAGACCGGAATCAAGCATCCAAGAACTGGTTTCTGGCTATCAGCCTTCTTCAGCCTGGATAGCTTGACTCCAGTGATGTGGAGAGCCTGGGACTCACGTCTGAGCATACCCAGCCCACTCGGGGTGAAAATTGCAAAAACCACAGTTGATGGACAGAATGTAGAACAGTGTCTTACATTCACCCCAGTACAAAGATCTGGGCCTAAATCCATCGTTTTTTTGCACTCCACACCACCCTAGGTCAGACAATGGCTATATGCAAATCAGCCTTGACCCTGTGCCTCATGGGAACAGTCCAGCCCGAACTACCAAGCCATGTCTTTCCTAGACCGGAATCAAGCATCCAAGGACCGGTTTCTGGCTATCAGCCTTCTTCAGCCTGGATAGCTTGACTCCAGTGATGTGGAGAGCCTGGGACTCACGTCTGAGCATACCCAGCCCACTCGGGGTGAAAATTGCAAAAACCACAGTTGATGGACAGAATGTAGAACAATGTCTTACATTCACCCCAGTACAAAGATCTGGGCCTAAATCCATCGTTTTTTTGCACACCACACCACCCTAGGTCAGACAATGGCTATATGCAAATCAACCTTGACCCTGTGCCTCATGGGAACAGTCCAGCCCGAACTACCAAGCCATGTCTTTCCTAGACCGGAATCAAGCATCCAAGGACCGGTTTCTGGCTATCAGCCTTCTTCAGCCTAGATAGCTTGACTCCAGTGATGTGGAGAGCCTGGGACTCACGTCTGAGCATACCCAGCCCACTCGGGGTGAAAATTGCAAAAACCACAGTTGATGGACAGAATGTAGAACAATGTCTTACATTCACCCCAGTACAAAGATCTGGGCCTAAATCCATCGTTTTTTTGCACTCCACACCACCCTAGGTCAGACAATGGCTATATGCAAATCAGTCTTGACCCTGTGCCTCATGGGGACAGTCCAGCCCGAACTACCAAGCCATGTCTTTCCTAGACCGGAATCAAGCATCCAAGGACCGGTTTCTGGCTATCAGCCTTCTTCAGCCTGGATAGCTTGACTCCAGTGATGTGGAGAGCCTGGGACTCACGTCTGAGCATACCCAGCCCACTCGGGGTGAACATTGCAAAAACCACAGTTGATGGACAGAATGTAGAACAATGTCTTACATTCACCCCAGTACAAAGATCTGGGCCTAAATCCATCGTTTTTTTGCACTCCACACCACCCTAGGTCAGACAATGGCTATATGCAAATCAGCCTTGACTCTGTGCCTCATGGGAACAGTCCAGCCCGAACTACCAAGCCATGTCTTTCCTAGACCGGAATCAAGCATCCAAGGACCGGTTTCTGGCTATCAGCCTTCTTCAGCCTGGATAGCTTGACTCCAGTGATGTGGAGAGCCTGGGACTCACGTCTGAGCATACCCAGCCCACTCGGAAAAAAAAATTGCAAAAACCACAGTTGATGGACAGAATGTAGAACAATGTCTTACATTCACCCCAGTACAAAGATCTGGGCCTAAATCCATCGTTTTTTTGCACCCCACACCACCCTAGGTCAGACAATGGCTATATGCAAATCAGCCTTGACCCTGTGCCTCATGGGAACAGTCCAGCCCGAACTACCAAGCCATGTCTTTCCTAGACCGGAATCAAGCATCCAAGGACCGGTTTCTGGCTATCAGCCTTCTTCAGCCTGGATAGCTTGACTCCAGTGATGTGGAGAGCCTGGGACTCACGTCTGAGCATACCCAGCCCACTCGGGGTGAAAATTTAAAAAAACAAGGTTTTCAGGAGGAGCACGGTGAGGCTGTTCGGGGAGTGTGAGTTGAGTCACGAAGGAGAAAGGCAATTTGGGTGTTTAGCCCAGTTGAGAGCAAAGTGGCCATAGAACTGAAATGTCTGTCAAAAATGTTGAGGTTAGAGTCAGATGCTTTTATGAGAATAGTCCTAGTCCTGTATACGGATATATCAATTTACCCATTGAACGAAAGGGAGTGGGAAGTCGTCAGTTTTATTCCATACAGAATTTTGATTGTTTTAGTGATAGGAAGGTGGAGAAGGAAGATGTTTTTCCATTTAGTCGGATGTTTGGAGTGTAATATAAAGTCAGTTTTCTTCAGGGTACTAGACAGGCTATGGTAGGTATCCACTATTAGAGTTTCAAGGTGAAGTTTCATTAATTTATGTTTGAGATTTTTCTTAGCGTTCTTTGATATATTTGTCAGATATAAGATGCGCCACAAGTTTGGGCCCTGACTCATGAGAGCAAAGTCAGGCGGATTGTGAGGGGGTTTTGTTGGAGACATGATTAGTTACAAGAATAGAATAGTTGCAGTCTAAGACTAGGAGGCGTCTGTTAGAACACAACGCTAAACAGGGAGACCCACATCGAATATGCAAGAGCAACACATTAATTTCAGAGCATTAGAGAAAGTCAATAATGAGCACCTCAGAGACTATTCCGGTAAGGAGTGGTTCTGCAGAGGTGCATCTCGGAGACGGCTGGAGTCAAAGGAATGGGTAGGAGTCATCGGGGTTAATACCGTAAAGGGGGGGGTGGAAGATTCTTTAATTATAGTTGAAGTGCCAATTAGATGAATAGTGTGAGTTTTGGGAGTAAAGGTTTGAGGGAACACTTAAATTATTGTTCCAGTGTGGCCGACCAGTAAGGCTCAGTGGAATTCTTACTTGTGCAAAGGATAGGAAGTCTTTCTTCTGTTTCTGTGAATTGTGCAAAGTCCTACATCAGTTTTGTTAAAAACCTGCACTTGAAGAGTCCTTTTTCCCTTTCACTAGGGCTGCTGATCGCCATCTTGGGAAGCCCAAAAGGTAGAAAGGAGGGTGGCTCTCAAAATGGAGGGCAGGGTAGGGCACAACACAGAGCACCCCCATCCAGGAGAGAACACCATGATAAGAAGTGACAAAGAAGAAACACTCAAGCGAGGAACCATGGGGAGACAGTAAAAAAAGGCGTCCTACCTCTAGGCAGTCCAGCCCGACACGACAGGCTGCCAAAACATGAGCCAGTCGGGCAGATCCCAGCACTCCCTGCGCCGAGAAGACACTGCCTCAGCCGAACCTCCGGTGCGAGCAAGGGTGCACAAAGAGGCTGCAGTGATGTAGACAGACCGCAACCTCGGGCACTAGACAATCGCACCCGGTCGCACCTTATCAATCACAGGCAGGAGAGATCCTGGCAATGTGATGGGCATCCCTGCGGAAACCATAGAGCGGGACAGCCACGACTGGCTCAGGACGCTCCCTCAGCTAATCCGAAAGCAGACCGCCAGCGAATCTGATGGGCAGCCGCACTGGCAAAATCTGTCCCCCTGGGGCCAGGGGGCCTCAGACTCAGCAAGATCCCTCGGGCAGCCACAGCAGAGCCTGGCTGATGCCAGAAGTGAAACCAACGGAGGGATAACCACCCCCGCCGGATGGCCGGCACTGCTGAAAGTGCCCCAATCCAGGTAAGAAAGCAGCCGCAGCTCGATGGGCACTCACCCACATTGAGACGCACACACTAGGTCCTGCAGGCAAGTGGGAGATGGCGGGCTGGATTGGCAGAAGACAGTCGGCAATTCGTGAAGGGCAAGCAGTCAATCTCTGGGGGGTTGGCTCGTCCAGGCTCATCATGCCTGGGGTGCTCTGACTCCCGATCCCAGCTAGACTTCAAGGGCAGTAAAGGGTCCTCTCGCTTTTCTCCACAGCGGGTAGGACCTCACTAATAATAATCACGAATGACTCAGGCGCCGCGCCGGGTTATGAGGCAGGACTAAAACCAGGGCTATTACAGATTAATCATTCCCTAGACCCGGAGCTTCACCACTGAGCTCCATCTCAGCGGCCATCTTAGAAGTGTTTAAGCGAAAGATGATAGTATTGTTTCCAATTAGGCTCTCATATGCTGGCCGATTCCAGAGCGATCTTTTTCCTACCTGACCCTGCAAAACAAAATGAATTTTATGTTAATACTCTTTAGCACTGAGTCCATTTTTATAGGAGTCTTGAATGACCTTCACGCCTACCTAGATTCGGTCAGTACTGCTGTCTTAGTTCTGCTTGATCTATCTGCAACCTTTGATATAGTCTCACCACAGTATTATATCTTCCTTCCTTAAGCATGAGGGTTGGGAGGCCGTATCCTGGACTGATTCACATAATTTCTGACAAACTGCTCTCTAGCAGTGTACGTGCCTCCTTTTTAAACCGAGTTTTAGAAACATTCAGTGCAGCGTCCTTCAAGGCTCTGCTCTTAGCCCAACATTATTCATTACTTCTCTGTGTTACTCCTCTTACTTCCATTGTTTCCTCTTTCAGCTTCACTTTCTACTGCTATGCCGACAATACTCAACTGATTCTTAGACTGGATAGAGTAGCGACTTGGTTTTACTCCAAAGTAACTTCAAACAATGCATGCCTTCTATTGCGTACTGGATGAACTCTAACGTGATCAGGCTCAATTCTTCCAAAAGAGAAACCTTAGCCTTCGGTTATCCTACCATCTGGAATCCCACCTGGTGTCTGGAAGAGCTTGCCTCGTCCGGTCTCCATTGCGACAATCTTAAATATCATTTTCAATGCTATTCTCTCCTTTCACAAACATATTTCTTTTACAGTTTCCAATTGATTCTTTCTCTTAAAGGCCCTTGTCCTGTCCAGGACAAGGGCACTAGGACCCTGGGGCAGCGCAGGGGCGAGGGGACACCGCACACCACATCCGGTCAAGGGGTGGGGAGAGGACACGCTGATGCTGGACCTCGAAGCATGAGGTCGTGACATGCATATGCTGTGAAGAAAGAAACAATAAAGACATACCTGTACAATACCCTTGTGTCCTGCGTATTCTCCTGGGTCTGGGAACACGACATCTGGCGACGAGAGTGGGATCGGAATCATCCGACGTGGAGAAATCGCGATTTTAACCAGGAGCCCACCCTGGATCGCGTCGTGACCAGAAGGAGGAGTGCAGCAACATTGATTGAGCAGCAGCGACGCGGGAGCCCACCCCGACCGCTGCACGAGGAAAGGAACAAAAAAAACGACCCCTCCGGTAAGCGCCTAGCAAAGAGCGCGAAATCCAATTGAAATAGAAAAGCAGCGCGAGCTCTCGTGACCCACGAGAGTCTCGGCGGCCATTTTGGGGTCAGGCGCGGGAGCCAATAGAAACTGCAAAGAGCGCGGCGGCCATTTTGGAGTCAGGCAGCGCTGCAATTGGACGTGAAGTCCCGCGAGAGCACGGCGGCCATCTTGAAGACAGGCATATAAACCAATAGGAGCCAAGACCGAGTGCGGCGGCCATTTTGAAGACAGGCGAAGCGCGAAAAAGAGCCAAAAATACAAAAATAAGGGATAAAGGCACCGAAAAAGAGGAAAAGAAAACCACAAAGGGTGGTTAAAGTAAAAGACAATTAACACGAGGGCCATACAAGAAAAAAAAAAAATAATAAATAAATAAATAAAAGCAAAAAGGAGAGAAGCAAAGTAAAGCACATAAGTGACAAAAAGGCAGCATACAGAACATAGTACCAGGGAAGAGGGCATAAATACATAAATACAGGTGCAACTAAAGAAGAAGAGGGGCCAATAAAAGGACAAAGGAAAGAAAAGAAAGGAAATTAAGAAAAAGGCACAAACAAGCATATGCAAAGGCAAAAAGAGGCAGAATTAGGAAATAAGGGTTGAACAAGGAGCAATAGAACAAAGAACAGAAAAGAAGGTAACAGCACAACGAACAGGTGCAAATAAAGAAGATACAAGAGAACAAAGCACAGACAAAGAAGAAAATAAAGAAAGAACAAAGGGTGACAAGGACGAATAAGAGAATTGCACTAAAGGAATTGAGCGCTAATAAAGCACAAGCGAAGACAAAAACAGTGAATAAGAGAAAAAGACAACAAGTAAAAGGACAAAGGAAAGAAAAGAAAGGAAATTAAGATAAAGGCACAAACAAGGACATGCAAAGGCAAAACGAGGCAAAATAAAGGACAAAAGAAAGGAAAGAAAGGAAATTAAGGAAAGGCACAAACAAGCATATGCAAAGGCAAAAAGAGGCAGAATAAGGAAATAAGGGTTGAACAAGGAGCAATAGAACAAAGAACAGAAAAGAAGGTGACAGCACAACGAACAGGTGCAAATAAAGAAGATACAAGAGAACAAAGCACAGACAAAGAAGAAAACAAAGACAGAACAAAGGGTGACAAGGACGAACAAGAGAATCGAACTAAAGGAATTAAGCGCTAATAAAGCACAAGCGAAGACAAAAAACAGTGAATAAGAGAAAAGACAACAAGTAAAAGGAAAGAAAGGAAATAAAGACACACAAAAGAAAAAGACAATAGAAGAAATAACAAAAAAAAAAAACAAAAAAAAACAAACAAACAAAAGAGTGCCAGGAAGAGCACGGAGAATAGAAGAGTGCCAGGAAGAGCACAGGAAACAGAAGAGTGCCAAAAAGAGCACGGGAAACAACAAAAGATAAAGACAATAGAAGACATAACAGAAAGAAAAAAAAGGGGTGCCAGAAAGAGCACGGAGAATAGAAGAGTGCCGGAAGAGCACGGAGAATAGAAGAGTGCCAGGAAGAGCACGGGAAACAGAAGGGTGCCAGAAAGAGCACGAGAAACAACAAAAGAAAAAGACAATAGAAGAAATAAAAACAAAAAGAGTGCCAGGAAGAGCACGGAGAATAGAAGAGTGACAAGAAGAGCACAGGAAACAGAAGAGTGCCAGAAAGAGCACGGGAAACAACAAAAGAATACCATAGAAAAGAAGAAATGACAGACCCCAAGCCAGAAAGACAAAGTGCACAATACAGAAAACCACCACCATTCAACTTGTCGGAGCCACAAGTAGGAATAAGGTGGGAGAATTGGATCAGACATCTGGAGAGATACATGGAGGAGACGGATGTGACAGAGGCAAAGAAACTGGGTCTATTACTAAATTATGCAGGCGATGACATTGGGGACCTCCTAGTGACGCTGCCAACAAAGGAAACAACTACTTATAAAAAACTAAAGAAATGTTTAGCAATGAAATTTGACCGGCAAAGAAATATTGACCTTGAAAGATACAATTTCGCAACTGCGTCTCAACAAATAGACGAAACACCAGATGACTTTGCGACCAGGCTGAGGAAACTTGTAACACATTGTGAATTTGACAAATTTGACAACACACAAGCAATAAGATTGCGAATAATAGAAGGATGCCGTGACAGGAGCTTCCGTGCAAAGATACTAAAAGAGCCAATATCACTAGAAAACATCCTGGCCCTAGCAAGAGCGGAGGCTAGAGCGACAGCAGACGCAAAAGAAATGGAGCGAGGAAAGTTCATAGAAGAAACAGTGCCGTGCCTGTTGAGCAACGTCACAACGCAGATGATGGGTCTTATGGCAACTGAAAGACTGGAAGAAGATGATGCTATCACAAGCACCCCACCGGAGCGAGGAAAGTTAACAGAAAAAAAAGCGCCGTGCCTGTTGAGCAACGTCACAACGCAAATGATGAGTCTTATGGCAACTGAAAGACTGGAAGTAGATGATGCCATCACAAGCACCCCACCGAAGGGGCTAACAAACAAAGGAAAACGTGTCACGTGGACCGAAGAGCACCACAAAGAATTGAAAGAGACAAGACTTGCTATGACGGCCGAGTACGACGCAGCACATGCTGACCGGGGACAGCGCAGAAAGCCAAATTCAGATGGCAACGAAATAGAACTGGTAGCAAAGGTGACACAACATCAACAAAGAACAAAATTACCGAAGACAGGTGGTGGAAATGAGAGAATGAAGAAGAGTGAGGCTATCACACACAAGAAAGAAAAAAGCGTGGAACAAGAAGACACTGCTGTAAGAGCTCAAACAGCGAACGCAACAACAAAGGCTCAGGAGAAAAAAGGAAGACATGCGAAGAAACGGAAAAGAAAGAAAGGAGGCATTGTGATGGTCAAAGAAGGACAAGCAAGGAAATGGAGCAACGAGATCCCCGGAGGCAAATTGAAGATGACAAAAGCAAAAGAACGGATGGCAAAGGCGGCAGTTTGGCCAGTGTCACGTCACAGGGCACCTTTCGCATGTCAGCAAGGCAGACGCAAGAGAAGCGGAAAGGTCAAAGCAAGAACTATAGAAAGGCACACAAAAGGAAGAAGCTCAAGCGGATATCAGAAAACAGCGATCAAGAAGGAAGCACATGGAATGAAAGAGACTAATTGAAGAGGT
This sequence comes from Lissotriton helveticus, assembly GCF_964261635.1. Classification (NCBI taxonomy): domain Eukaryota; kingdom Metazoa; phylum Chordata; class Amphibia; order Caudata; family Salamandridae; genus Lissotriton; species Lissotriton helveticus. The sequence continues at coordinate 412,555,137 of NC_136061.1, read as the reverse complement.
GTAAAAGAAGAGGCCTCTGGGCCATCGAACAACATCTCTCTCTCTCTCTCTCTCTCTCTCTCTCTCTCTCTCTCTCTCTCTCTCTCTCTCTTTCCTTTCTCAAAATGTTTGTTTTGCAACAGGGGGGGAGATGTCCTGTCCAGGACAAGGGCACTAGGACCCTGGGGCAGCGCAGGGGCGAGGGGACACCGGACACCACATCCGGTCAAGGGGTGGGGAGAGGACACGCTGATGCTGGACCTCGAAGCATGAGGTCGTGACATGCATATGCTGTGAAGAAAGAAACAATAAAGACATACCTGTACAATACCCTTGTGTCCTGCGTATTCTCCTGGGTCTGGGAACACGACAGCCCTGAAAAAAAGTAATCCCTTTCATACCGACAGAACAGGGGAAAGGAATTATCCAAACCAAGACCGTTCCTACTGTAGACCACTGCAATGCAGTTATGGAAAACTCCCGAAAAACAGACTCTTTGTTTACAGGGTTAGGTATACAAAATGTGGCAGCCCACACCCTACTAGGGTTAAGACAATTCTGGTATGTGTCAGATTATCTCAAGGTCCTTCATGGTTAAATATTGAGAAAATATGTCTGTTCCAAAGTGCTTATCCATCTGGTTGTTATGGGATCTGACCCAAAATATATATTTAACAAAACGTTAAGCCCTATGGGCACTCACATAGACTTTGGTTGGCCAACCACCCCTCTCTGACCCGCCATTTGGCAGGAAGAGAATAGGAGGACGTTCCTTTATGTACCTTATAGCTTAAGGCCTAGAACCACATTGTAGCCACCCATCTCCAAATTAGACTAATCTGTTCTTTAAGAATCAGGAATAAAACTCACGCATTTGCCCTCTGATCTAATGGCAATACGCTATTACTTCCTCTTTTTCCCAATATTGGTGTTATAGCGCCAGGAAAACTTTTTCTAGGGTAACAGTGCTCTCTTTATATATTTCATTCATATTAGGAACTACAAAAAGTCGACATAGTACTATCTGTGTTGGCTTCTGTGGAGATCTCTTATTTATTTAGGACTCTGAGCAGTGTTCTGTGAAGTGAAGATCACACTCATTCAGGTCGTCAGGATACTTTATGTTAGTTGTCTAGTGTGATGGAAAGAATGTTTTTGTGGTAAAGTGGGAGAATGACTGGGTGTCTGCGGCAGATGGCGATTGTTCAGATGGTAGGCGAAGAGAAGCAGTATAAAGTCAATGTTTTCATAGCTTTGCGGCCAGTAGAAATCTGGCCCTTTTCGCAGATTGCCAGTAAGTAGGCTGTTCCAGTTTGTGGTCAATTCTTTACACTGTTAGGGTAAATTGTGGAATCTCTTCTTCTAGGCACTCAATTCTCACTGTTGAAGATAATTAGACCTACTGCCCCTGCGTTTACGTGACTTTGAAACATGTTTTGTCCTTTGCAAAAAACGTTATATTTGAACGGTAATTTTACTTCATCGCTCCATACCTATTTTTAGCAGCAACACATATATGAACACCTAAATGAGATATGAAAAGAGTGATGGGGCTGTTGGACCACTCTGACCCTCTGAGAGCAGTTTTTGACTCAGATGTATCGACAATGATTGTGTACAAAATATTTGAAAACTGTAATTAGTTAGCAGGGGAAAATACATACTGCTTTCTGCTTAGTAGGCTGCAGATGTTGACCCTTTATTGGCCTATAGAAGAGGCATCCATAGCTTCTTGTTTCCACTGCCTAAACATGATGCAAGGAAATATACCATTGATTAGGGTGAATTTCTTTCTCATCCTCTACCCTTTTCTAAATAGCAAGTATTCTACTTTTGTTAAATTAAAGACCTAGGTACCTTAGTGCACATTCAACGTTGTCTAGTGTTAACAACTGTGTAAACTAGATTAATTGCTTTTCAGTGATAAGTCTTGAGGAGTTTGCATCTTTTCAAGAGTGTTGCAGACTGAGAAGTGTGCTGTGGACATGGTAACCTCTGACTTAATACACTAAGAAAATAAACATGACACAACACATTCTATGCTGGTGGAAAAATATTATGTAATATTGATCGCGAATGCAGAATTATTTTCAAAAGGAAATCCAATACCCCATCCTATCCCTGGAGAAAAACTTACAAATACTGATCTTTGGTCCATACAGTTTTTAGGTCTCGCGACCTATCAATGCGCGCAAGCGCATTGAGCGGAGCGAGAATTCATGTCCTCAAAATCCTCGTCAAACCAAGGGCTTCTTGCTGCGGTTTTGTTTGAGTTCACGTGAATCACGTGACCAAACAAGCACGCGCATCAGCCTCCCTCCCTCCTAATTGCATTTTTTTTACGGCCGCACAGCACATCAAAGGGCTTCGCCCAGCGTGCGCTCTGCGGCTTCTCCTCCCCTAACTAATCATGGCTGGCCATGTTACTCTCGGCTTCCTCTCTGCTGCCCTTGCTCCCCATACCGTAATGTTTTAGCAAAGCACATTGCAATACAAACAATGGTGTCCGCCGCATATTTTTTTCAAAGTAGCCGCTGGCCGCACGCCACTCCTAACATGGGCACATACAAACAATGGCGACCGCTTTTCAAGCTTCTCTTCGCCGGGGGACCGCTTTGTAATCTCTGCTGTCTGCTTCCCATACCGTAATGTTTTAGCAATCTCTGCTGTCTGCTCCCCATACCGTAATGTTTTAGCAAAGCACATTGCAATACAAACAATAGTGTCCGCCGCATATTTTTTTCACAGCAGCCGCTGGCCGCACGCCACTCCTAACATGGGCGCATACAAACAATGGCGACCCCTTTTCAAGCTTCTCATCGCCGGGGGACCGCTTTGTAATCTCTGCTGTCTGCTCCCCATACCGTAATGTTTTAGCAATCTCTGCTGTCTGCTCCCCATACCGTAATGTTTTAGCTAAGCACATTGCAATACAAACAATGGTGTCCGCCGCATATTTTTTTCACAGCAGCCGCTGGCCGCACGCCACTCCTAACATGGGCGCATACAAACAATGGCGACCGCTTTTCAAGCTTCTCATCGCCGGGGGACCGCTTTGTAATCTCTGCTGTCTTCTCCCCATACTGTAATGTTTTAGCAATCTCTGCTGTCTGCTCCCCATACCGTAATGTTTTAGCTAAGCACATTGCAATACAAACAATGGTGTCCGCCGCATATTTTTTTTCACAGCAGCCGCTTCTCATCGCTGGGGGACCGCTTTGTAATTTCTGCTGTCTGCTCCCCATACCGTAATGTTTTAGCAAAGCACATTGCAATACAAACAATGGTGTCCGCCGCATATTTTTTTTCACAGCAACCGCTGGCCGCACGCCACTCCTAACATGGGCGCATACAAACAATGGCGACCGCAGCTTTATCACAGTGCTACGCCTTCAAACCTTGTTAAGAGAGGGGGTGTTATGCTGGCATTAACCTCTATTAATTCGAAGGTACACAAACTTAGTAAACAAAATGCTTTTGTAGAGCTCTTTTACTGCTGATAGCATACATTTTCAAAAACTGAACAGCAACAAGGGCAAACTCTGCATGTATTTGCTGCATAGCTAAACATTTATAAGGTCCCAAAAGCGAGACCTATTGGCCATGCCAATGCTTGTTAATGTTATGGTGTATAGAAAATGTAAGCTAACGATACCCTCAGAGTGGTTAGGACCTTTCAGTCATTTGCCCTCATCCCATACAAACAGAATAGACCTTGCAAACAAGACCAAAATGTCTAGAAAAAAGCACAGGGCTTTTTCAGAAAGATGAATGTTAAAAAAATATTGTATTGCACCCTGATATGTTGTAGTTCTTTGTGCACTAGTATTTTGTACCTTGCATTGCTACAGCAACATGCTGCCTAACTGCACGAGCCGCGCACAATCTTCTGAATGCTTGCAACCTCTGGTAGCTCTGGGCTCGAATGTGACAGGAGGCTGTCTCCTAAAGCACTGTGCTTATCCGCCCTTTTTGCCTGAAGCTCTGCATGAGCTGCAGAACACCCTCCAGTTGACCATGAGCTCAAAAGCGCCAGTGAGGTCTAGGCATTGAGAATGCTTAACGTGGTGCTGAGCGAGGCATCCAGCAACATACCATCTGACCGTACGAGGAGTGCACCACCTTCTCCTCAATGACTGTCATCTCTGGTAATATTTCAGCACAAATGTAGGAATACCTGGAAGTGTAATATTGCATTTCCTCTTCGGGGCTTTTATCAGGACTCTGATTATTCCACTGCTTTTTAAGTTCTACTCTATGTTTGCCGCTCATTTATACTATGTTCTTTGTATTGCACTCTTCTCTCTTATGTATGTAAAGTGCTCTGATATCTGCAAGGATCCAGTTCGCGCTATACAAAACTCTGAAAATAATAAATAATAAATAATAATAAAATAATTCCATGCTGATCCAGGAGGGTCCACTAGTGGTAGAAATTGGGTGGAGGTGATTGCCTACATTATGCGGATTCAGAAGGCAGCAAAGGATCAGCTTGCCAGTAATTTAAGACAATAACAACAATGCTAATGCCCTTTCTGTGCTCAGTAATATTCTCTTAGTAAATGTTATGTTATTTGTACTTGTAAACCGCACTATTACCCACAAGGGTATCCTGATGCTGAGCAGGTGTGTTCCTAACCCTGCCTATGGTAAATTGGATAACTGAAGAGCCAGGTCTTCAGCTTCATGCGAAATTGAAGAAGAGAGAAGGAGGCCCTGGTGTGGAGTGGGAGCTCGTTCCAATGCTTTAGCTGATGTGTAGGAGAACGCCCATCCACCTGATCTTGTTCTGTATATGATTGGGATGTGTGCGAGCAGAGTGGAATGAAATGTTCAGGTAGGTGGTGGGTCCTGAGTTATGTAGTGTCTTTAATGTGTGTGTGACGAGTTTGAATTGGGTGCATGTGTGCATTTGGAGCCAGTGTTGTTCCCCGAGGTGTGGTGTGATGTGGGTTCTATGTGGGAGTTTGAGGATGTCTCTGGCTGCTGAATTCTGGTTGGGTTGTAGTCTTCTATTGAGTTGAGTTGAGTTGAGTTGAGAGGGTGTCCCCATAGTCCAACTTGCTGGTGACGAGTGCGTGAGTACGGTTTTTCTAATGTTGCTTGGGAGCCATTTGAAGATCTTCTACATCTTCAGGACGTGGAAGCCGGATGCAGTGACAGTGTTGACTTGTGCGGTCATGTCCAGTTGGCTGTCAATGATCATTCCAAGGTTCCTGGAGTGGGCTTTGGGTGTTGGTTAGAGTTTGGTTGGCCGTCAGTTGGAGTACCATGGTGAGCTGTTTTTGCTAAAGATCACTAGTTCTATCTTATCAGTGTTGAGCTTGAGGCAGTTGGCTTTCATCCAGTTAGCAACTTTGGTCATGCAGGCAGTGAACTTGCTTCTTGTGTTGGAGGTCATGTCTGAGAAGAAGGGTATGAGTTGTGTGTCGTCTATGTGGGAGAGGATGTTGATGGGTGTGTGGGTGACGCTAACAAGAGGGATCATGAATGCATTGAAGAAGGTGAGGCTGAAAAATGACAGTTGTGTTCTAGCCGTTAAAAAGGAGTGGATCCAGCGGAGAGCAGGTCCTTGGATGCCAGTCTTGTGCAGGCTTCTGATGAGGATGATGTGTGAGACCGTGTCAAATGCTGCAGAGAGGTCCAGGAGAATGAGAGATGCCATGTCTCCTCTGCCAAGGATCATGCACCTGTTGCCTGTGGCGACACTGAGTGCTGTTTCTGCACTGCGGTTCGGCCTGAATCTAGACTGCGTGGTGTCGAGGAGCTAGTGGTTTCTAAGGTGGTTGTTGAGGTGTCAGTTAATAATTTTCTCTCAGGCATTTACCAGGTACGGTAGGAGGCAGAAGGGTCTGTAGCTGGTAAGCATGGCTGGGTCAGTGGAAGGTTTCTTTAGTATGGGAATCGCAGTGACATGTTTCCAGGTTTTTGGGAATGTGGCTGATTTGATAGAAGCACTGAAGATAGGTGTTAGTGCTTCGTTGATCGATGGGAGTTCTTTGGTTAAGGAGTGGTGGGTGTGTTGTGGTTACTGTTCTTTAGTTACTGTCCCTTTAAGGGAACTTTACTAGCTCTGCCTTCCTGACATCATTGTCAGAATGTTATGTTTTCTCCTGAAGAGTCAGTTGCTGTCTTTCCTGGTTGATGGTTGCATCAATAAAGCTCTTCCTACAACTTTACCTGCTTCAGAGCTTTTATCACTGGCGACGAGGGTCAAGGCTTGATTGGGGACAAGCACCTGCAACCATCAACTCCCCTACCCTTGGAATTTCGTTTTAAACTTGGATTTGGAATTTTTTTTTTTTTTTTCAAAAAAATAAAAATAAATAAATAATCTCGTTTTTGGGACTTTGGACTACACTGGACATAGTGTATTTGCTTAGGACTGGATTTCCATCGTCTGGATCTTTATTCCACAGACTTTATTGCCTCTTTTCGATTGGATTTGTTTTTCTATTCATTTCTGAGACCCTCTACACTGTACTGGCTGACTGTCTCCTTCTTCGTTTATTTGAACTACACTTGGAGTCATACTGCCTCTACTCTACGTTGGCAAGCCTTGCAGTGCCTTCTTCTCGATTTGTGCTGAATGGAAAACTTCACAAAACAGGTACTGTCATTGGCAATGCCTTGAAGCAACCGTTACCTGTTGTTGTTTAAACTGACTCGCGTGTGCCATCTTCGCGCTTGTCATTGCGCGAGCGCCTCGTTCCCTTCTCCGCTCCAGCAGCTTCAGGTGAGCGTGTGCTTCGTTCTTTTCCCTGCTCCGACACCTGAAGGGAACGTATACCACTGCGCGAGTGCCTTTCTTCTACGCCCTGGCAACTCTGACTTCCTGACGTCTGACGACTGACGTCATCACGCAGCGGCCATTTTGCTTTTCCTTAGCAACCACGCCGATGCGCACGGCAGCGCATTTTGTTTACAAGTATTATCCTAAACACAACGCCGATGTGCACGGCAGCGCATTGGTGATTTTACAGGGATTATCGTAACCACAAAGCCGATGTGCACGGCAGCGCATTAGTGATTTTACAGGGATTATCGTAACCACAACGCCGATGTGCACGGCAGCACATTGGTGATTTTTTAGATTACCACGTTGATGCGCACAACAACCCCAACGCAATATTCAAGAAGAAGAACAAAACTTTCTTCCCTTCGTTGATGTGCACAACAATCTCTACTATTTGGTGATATTTTATTGTTTTCTTTCATGTGCATTTATGCTTTTGACTGCTGTCACCAAAAGTTTAGACAAGCATTACTAATTTTACATCAGTTTATTGGTATTTATCAATCATCACTATTTATCTGGACGCTTTGAGAACTTACACATTTTCCCCACTTATTGTCATATTTTGTTTTACCTACATTCTTTCATTATTTGGTCTGTTTTTACGATGGCTACTACATCTAGCATGTCACAGCCACCACCATTCCTTTCAGAGGAGGGTGAACCCATTCTCCCTTGGAAGAGATGGAGGAACTTGTTTGACTCGTATTTGGTTGCTATTGGGGGAGAGAAGTTTTCAGCTTTCAGAAAACAAGCTATCTTATTGCACAATTTGGGTGTTGAGGGTAGGCACACATATGATAGTATGGACACTATACCTATGGGTGGAGCTGATGGTGAACCTGCAGATGTTTTCGAAATGTCTATGACTATGTTGGAACAGTACTTTGGTCCAAGGATTAACGTTGTTTTAGAGCGACATAGATTTTTTACTCGAGCTCAAGGCGCTCGTGAGCGTGTGGGAACATATGTTGCTGCCTTAAAAACTCTCTCACGCACGTGTGATTTTGGTGATCTTTCTGAATCTCTTGTCAGAGATCAACTTGTTCGATGCACGAACAGTTCTAGAGTGCAAGAAAAATTATTGGCAAGAAATCCTACACTAAAAGATGCAGTGGATATTGTAGAAGGTATGGAGAACACCTCTACATGGGTCAAAGAAATAAGAAAAAATAAAGAGGATGAGAGTCAAACTGTTAGCGATCATAAGAAGAAAACTCCTGACTCTGTGCATATGCTAGGAGAAGATGAATTCACTGAATGTCATCAAGATGTTGCCAAAGTTAGTGTTGGACCTAAGGGTAAATCCTCTCAAAATAATCCATCTTTGCAGAAAAGTTTTTCTGAAACACGCCCTTCTTCTTCTAGGGAATCCACTATTTCTAAGGAACATGATTCTCGTCAACAACGTTCCTTCACCAATCAAAAAATGCGCTGTTTTAGATGTGGGAGTTCCTTTCACACTTCCAATTTTCTTCAATGTTTTGCTAAAGACAGCATTTGTAATAATTGTGGTATCAAAGGGCATTATGCACGTGTGTGCAGGTCTGGTAAAAAGAAAGAGGGCAACGAACCAGGTTCTGATATTATACGTACAGTTGTGGTTTCTAGTGTTAGCGAAGGTATGGTTGATGTTGAACACATATTCATGCCTTTTTGTGATATTGCCATTGACAAATTCGTGTTCAAACTTATGGCTGACTCAGGTTCTCCTTTTACCTTAATCGGGAACAAAATTTGGGACGAGGAGGTTGGGTTAGAGAATGTTAAACTTTTGCCTTCTGATATCTCTCCTTTGAGTTACAACAAGTCAAGGATAGAGGTACTAGGTTATACTGTAGCTAACATTTCTTTCAGAGGAAGATGCATCTCTGGTAAGGTTTATGTTGCTGTCAGAGGTGATAATCTTCTGGGATGGCGGCATCAACATGATTTGGGGATCATCCTTGATCCAGGAGCGAAGGATCCAAAAGATCAGGTTATGTTGAAGGAAGATTTTCTTGCTGCACACTCTCATGTTGCTACTTCTCCTCAAGTAGATTGTGTCCAGTTCTGAGACATACTTTGCTGATTATCCAAAAGTCTTTACAGATACCTTGGGATGTTTGAAGGGTTTTGAGCATAGAATTATTCTCAAGAAATCTGCTAAGCCATGTGTGTACAAGGTGAGAAAGGTACCCAACATGATGCTTGAGCCACTTAAGTGTGAGATTGAGAGATTGTTGAATTTAGGAGTGATCGAAGAAATAGAATCTTCTGAATGGTTGAGTCCAGTGGTTCTAGCACCCAAGGATGGTGGAAAGTCAATTAGGATGTGTGTGGATTTACGCGGATTGAATGAATGGATCTGGGTGGATCGGCAACCATTACCCAATATAGCTGAGAGCATTAGTACGTTGAAAGGTGCGAAGGTATTTAGTGTACTTGATCTCTCTTCAGCTTACCATCAAGTTGTGTTACATAAGGATTGCAGGCATCTTACATCTTTTGTCACGCCATTGGGTGCTTACCAATTTTTACGAATGCCATTTGGTTTAGCTTCAGCTGCTGCGTGTTTTCAGAGGGTAATGAAGATGGTCTTGGGTGGTCTTCCAAATGTCATGTTCTTTCAGGACGATATCTTGTTGTATGGAGTAGATGAGGGTGAACATGACACAGTGTTGAGGTCTGTTTTGAGCAAGTTAGGAGAGAGTGGACTTACTGTAAAAAAAGAAAAGTGTCGCATTGGTTTAAAGTCGGTTACATATTTAGGACATGTCATTTCTGGGAATGGGATTCAGCCTAAACTGGAGTTAGCTGAGAGCATTGTTGGGGCACCGACTCCCGTAGACAAAGATCAGGTCAAGTCGTTTTTAGGGATGGCAGAATTTTATTCGAAGTTTGTCAAAGGTTTTGCCAGTCTTGTCGAACCTATTAGATCTCTTTTAAAGAAGGGTGTACATTTTTCTTGGTCTGCTGATTGTGAGAGGGCGTTTGAGTCGGTAAAGAAAGAGATTGGTAAAATGCCTACTTTGGGTCATTTTGACTCGAAACTCAAAACTATTCTCACAACTGACGCTAGTCTTAAGGGTTTGGGTGCTGTGCTTTCACAAGTGGTGAATGGTGAAGAGGTTGTTGTTGCTTTCGCTTCAAGGGCCTTAAGGGAGGCTGAACTTAATTATTCTTGTATCGAGAGAGAAGCGTTAGCGGTGTTTTGGTCAGTACTCCACTTTAAATTTTATTTGTGGGGAATTCCTTTTGTTGTAAAATCTGATCATCGTCCTCTGGTACAAATCTTTTCATGTCATCAAAGTGATCATATGACGCCTAGGTTGAAAAGAGGGAGTGAGGGATTGCAAGAGTTCAACCTTAAGGTACAGTACATTCCTGGATCGAGCAATAAACCTGCCGATTGTCTTTCTCGTCTTCCTATAGTAAGAGATTGTATCACTGAAAGTGTTTGTGTGAATTGGGTTTTGGAGTCTAGTATTTCCAGGGAGGAATGGTCACGGAGCGTGGCTAATGACGTTAGTTTTCAACTACTTAAAGGTGTGATTAGAGATGGTTGGCCTAATTATGATGCTCTTGAAGGTGTTTTGAAGCCTTTTTGGTCTGTGAGGGATGATTTAACTTTCATTCAGGACAACTTGATGAGAGGTGACAGGGTGGTACCTCCAGGCGATTTGAGAGAGAGAATCATTAACATAGCTCATGAAGGGCATTTGGGTAGGAACCTCACGAAAGCTCGTACTAGGGAAAGGTACTGGTGGCCTGGTATGGATAGCATGGTGGAGGCTGTTGTCAAGGATTGTCATTTGTGTGCTGTCAATGACAAATCACGCACCACTAGTCAATCTCCTTTGTCACCAATTGAGGTTCCTGTTGCCGTGTGGACTAAATTGGGCCTGGACATTGCGGGTCCGTTTGAACTTATGCCTGCTCATGAAAGATTTGTTGTCTTGTTAGTTGATTTTACTTCTAAATGGGTTGTTTCTAAATGCATGAGTGTTGTCAATTCCAGAACAGTGATTGAGTTTTTGAAGGAGGTATTTGGGTCAGAGGGTGTTCCTAAATTCCTGCTCACTGACAATGGGGTGCAGTTCACCTCCAGGGAGATGGATGATTTCTTGAAAGACCTTGGCATTATTCATCAGAAGACAGCTCTTTACTCTCCACAAGCTAATGGTCTCACGGAGAGGATGAATAGAGTTGTGAAGAGTTGTGCACAGAGGGCTTTGGAATCCAAAGTTTCTTTTAGCAGTGTCTTGAGGGAGACGTGGTGGGCGCATCGCACGACTCCCAATGCTGTCATGCAGAGATCCCCTTTTGAAGCCTTGAGGGGTAGGTTGGCTTGTTCCAAACTCAATCCTACCTGGCTTCCCGAGAAGGGTCGTGGTGACAGTGTGGAAAGAGAGGTGAGAAGGAGGGAAGCGTTGACAAATTACCAGCAGAAATATAAACATCGTTATGATACTAAAATGCATGTCAAACTCAGGAAGTGGAATGTAGGTGATCGTGTTCTGGTGAAGAAATCCAAGTGTGGTCATAAGGGTGTTTCAAACTTCACTGGTCCTTTCACCATTGTTTCCATCAGGAAGAATGTTGTCACTTTAGACAATAATTGTACTTGGAACATGTCTAAATTGGCCAAATGTGATGCTGTTAAGTTCTATCCCAACAGCAGTTCCAGTTCTTCCTGCAATCCTAGTGTTACTTCTTCTCCTCGTTATCAAAGAACTGTTTCTGGGAGGGCTTCTCACCTTCCTCGGAAATTCAATGATTATGTAATGACCTAAGCTTTATTCTTTTCGTGTTTTTATTCTTATGAAGATTTATACATTTTCCTTCCTGTTTCATTTATTGGAAAGGGGATGTGTTGTGGTTACTGTTCTTTAGTTACTGTCCCTTTAATGGAACTTTACTAGCTCTGCCTTCCTGACATCATTGTCAGAATGTTATGTTTTCTCCTGAAGAGTCAGTTGCTGTCTTTCCTGGTTGATGGTTGCATCAATAAAGCTCTTCCTACAACTTTACCTGCTTCAGAGCTTTTATCAGGGTGCAAGGGTCTTATGGAGTCCTGGAGTGGATAGTCTTTATGGTAGCAACTATTTCGATAGTGGGGAGGTGTAGAGAAGAGGTGCTACCAGTGCCTAATTTATGCGGGTGGTTGCAGACTTTGATCCAGAGCAAGATGGAGAAAACACAAAAAAGGAAAGAAAGGGAATGATACAGACAGAAGAATTGTGAGAAAGCAGTGAGGAAAGAGTAGCAAAAGTAAGATAAAGAGGAAGAGCATGTTCAGAGGTGGATAAAAGTGGCATCAGGTAGAATCAAGTTTATGCAGCCTCCATATTTTTCAACCCCAACATTCAATAGCACCACCACAAGCCTCTGAGAAACCCATTGGGCCCCAGCACTTATTCTTTTACCCTTTTACAAAGTAAACACTGTTTGCTACTCTGGTATAAAAAGTAAAACAGTTGTCTAGAGACAAGCCAGTACTCTCTTGTTCTGGAAAGAATATTAAAGGTATTGCTTCTCTCTGAGAGTTGCCCTGGCACTTTGTATTAAAGGTATTGCTGATAAGTTGAAAATTGTAATTGTAATGCTACTATTAAAAATATTGCTGTGGTGAAAGAGGTGCCTCACTAATTAAGCCTTGAGACAAAAGGCGTCCAATTGATTCAATCTAACTCTCCCAGCTACATCCCTTTATCCCTATATAATGTAAATATGTATTGAGGAAAAGTCAGCCCATAACGCACCGGATGCCCAGGCTGCTGGCGCAAGGCGCCTCTTAGTTCCCATCGTAAATAATTACCAAATAAAGAGACGGGCACTGGAAGCAGGAAGACAAGAATAGAGTTTTATTTCTCATGAGGAGAGCCTGTCATTTCGGACACTCGCATAGTGTCTTCAGGAGGTGCTCTAACAAGTTTCTCTGAGGCTTTGTCTTTTATACACAGGTTTACGGCACACAGACATCCTTCATTACAATCAAGACATTGTGAAGTATGAAGATATTCCAACACGTGGCTACAGTAGGGGCCCTTATCCTCCATACAATAGGAGGGGGCTGTCACGCAGCTGAGTGTTCTGCTGATTCCTTTAGAATGTGTGCGCCTGATCGAATCTCAGGGGGTGGGGAGGTCATGATCAATAGTGTCTCCTTTCAAGAGAGGCGAGTGCATACAGTAGTGGGCAATAAACTGTATCCTCAGGCTAAGGGATGACCAGCAGTCCATGTAGACAATTAGGTTGAGGAAGAGGTCATCAAAGGAGAGATATTCATGAAAGGAAGGATCAGTGGGGAAAATCGAGCGTAGAGAAAAGGGTTTATCAGAAGAGGGGTATTCATGGAAGGAAAGGAGGTGTTGGTCAGGCGCGGGGTGTGATTCTCAGAGACAGAGTCATGCGGGAGGGGAGGGCTCATGACTTGGGCATGTGAGAGCGGGGGGGCAGTCAGGGTGCATGGGGGAAGCTTGCAGGGTCAGGGAAGGGCGCTGATGATCGATCGTAGACAGAGAGACCATGGTACCTAAAATGGCTGTTGTATATATGTGTGCATGGGTCTATGCTGGCGGGATAACACAGTCAGTGTTTTGCAATGTCCATTCTGCTTACGACAAGAGGTACAGTGAACACAAATGAACGCCGCTTATGTGTATATACATTGCCAATTTCAACAGTCGCCGCTTTTTAACATACGCTAGTACATTTGTGTTTACCCCAACTGATGGGGTGTACGTATATCCAAGTGTGGCCAATGAAATAGCGTTTGTCAATGCTAGCAGATTGCATATAACCATATGTAGTCGCTATGATTGGCGAAATGTGGTACGTATGAATTTACATTTGTTGGGTTATTCGTACAAGTCTAGAGATCGACATAACACTTTAGTCGAGGGCAATCAGGAAAAACGTTCCGACATATTATAGACTCAGGTTCTGACTTTCTTTTCAATGACATCAACATACAGTAAAAAGTGCTATATGAGACTTTTGGACTTGAGTGACCGATGAAACATTTTTGAAAGCAATAAAAAAATAGTTGAGGGAGGAATTCAGTTCGATGTAAGCAACTAGTCAAGGGGTGGGTAGAAAGTTCAGGAAGGGGGGGTCTTAGTGAAAATGGTTTTCAACGACGAGCCACCACTGGTAGACTCTGGTAGTCCGTTTTCTTTTCGTTGGCGCTTTTGAGCACCGGCGGTGGAGCTATAAGTCCAGCTCGGAATCATCCTTACGCGTTGCAGGGTGCGATCAGTCCTCTGCTGTTAGATCACAGTCCTGTTTCCTAACTAATCTTCTTAGGGGTGCCTTATGCTGGGCACCTGCGTGTCTTTCTTCTTCCGTGGCAAAACCTAATTCTATAGTCAAAGTTTATGCGAAAAGGGTGAGTTTGTTGAATAATCAAGGGAAGAGAGGGCGGAGTGGGGCCAGATCTTTGAACACACCAAGGGACCAAGGGAGCAAAGGACAACGAGCAGGCAGGCCCATCAGTCGGACTCAAAAGGGGACAGGGACTTCAGGCACGAGTGGGTCAGCAAGTCGAGGGCTTCAAGGTAGCCCTTCATTCCTTCATCTGCCGAGTTTGAAAGTTGTGCCTCGTCCCGCGTCTCGTTGCTCTGCGGCTCCACCTTTGGTTGCGGTCACACGTGCTTCATGTTCTGTGGCCAGGCTGTGCGTCACGTCCAGCTCCTCTCCTCCGGTGATTGTATCTTTGAATGGGTAAAAAACAAGTTTTTAGAAAAACTGGCAGGAGAAGACTTTTTTTTTTTTTTCATCTCAATTTCGTCCTCAATCCTGCGTAGGTGGGGGGATATGTTCATCGTTCACAGTCAGAAGTCATCACTTATGGAGTATGTAGGAGGGCATTTCTACTGAATTGGTAAACCTATTCGGCGTTCATTCGTGACGTACGTGGGGGGGGAAATCGGACTAGGTACTGACAATCTTACATTTCCCTTCGGGGTCGGCTAAATCTTGCAAGCAGGGGTTATCATCACGAGGGGGGGGCAAAGACCAAACATGCTTTTCTTGGGGAGTGACGGTTAATCAAGGTTATTAATTGTGCTTCGGGGATAGCTGATATGGAGCCGGGGTCAATCGGGAGAAGCGAGGACGCTTTGGACATCCGCACTTTAAGTGCAGAGGGGTGGGACAATCTGGGCATTGGGGATCGCATTTCTGATGAACTGACAAACAGAAGACCATTGACGTTATAGTCCCCCTATAAAAAGGCCAGATTAGGGGACGTCAGTTGTCTGACCTGTCCTTTCTTTCGTTACCAACTCGGGTTCTATCGTTTTGCAGAAAGGAGAGGTAGTAATATGGCAAGTTACAATCGTTTTATTTCCTGTCAATTTTGCCGAACAACTTTGTGTTCGAAGAGACCCAATTAGGTTTGTGCCGGTGGGGCACAACGTTCTTGCACAAAGGGGGGGGAACAGGGGGACCCTCAGAGAGAGAGAGAGAGAGAGAGAGAGTCGCCCGCACTCTAAACGAACCATTTGGTACACGTATGACGTGGAGAGAGAGAGAGAGAGAGAGAGAGAGAGAGAGAGAGAGAGAGAGAGAGGAGCGTGTACAATAATGGTCCATTCAGTGCGCACACAACACAGAACAGTAGGGGTTAAGTAATACGGAAACACAGGCGGAGGGATGACGTAGATCCATGCATCACGTACACACAAACTCAGACGGGGAGACAGTACATGTATTATATACAAAAATCCAAGACAAAACATAGAACAGTTATTGGCCAAAATGATCTCTTCCTGTACGCTGCGCATTCTCAGCATCCTAAGCTCTCTTTACCTTTTTTTTTTTCTTTTTATTGTCGGCTGCTTTCACTGAAGGTTGTGGTTGCACACACTTACGCCTCTGCCAATTGGTCATGAACTAACTTGGTCGGGCTAATGCTCACGGTGGTATTTTCGAGTCATTTTCGCAAATGTGTTTCCAGGCTGAGACAACAGTTGGTGTCAATTGGAGAACAATGGGGCAGCTTTGTCTATGAGGATGCGAAAAAGGAGGTAGTAGGTTTTAAATATTGGCAATATTCCTAGTCCTCTCGGCGGAGGATACTTGTGTAAACCTTACCTCGGAATATTCATTAAACTTTCCCTATTTAGTTAAACGTAGGAATGTATTCATTATTGTACGTCATTTTTGGTTGCATTATTCGGGGTTTGTCGCGGTTAGGTACCATAATCAAACCCTCTTTCCCGTCTCTTCGTCCGCTAGATCACCATTTTCGTACATTAATCGACATTCCGATGTGACCTGCAGAGAGAGGGAAAAAGAAGGGGGCAGGGGCTACATTGATAGACACATTAGCGCGCATAAACCCAGAAAGGCTTTTACTTACTGCATACTCGGCCTATCTCCACAGGATGCAGTCCCTGCCAACTGGGCGTTCAAGCCCAGGTGGACCGATAGTGTGACTTTTCTTATACAGGTAGCATATAAAGTATAGGCTAAATACCAGGATCTTTAGCGGTTGCTTTTGGCTGTACAAAAAATTGCAAAACACATACAACAAAAACCTGGGCCGTTCATATTTGCAATATTTCTGAGCACTATACTTTTTAACTCTTAACTAATCAAGCTGAGCCATTCCACCTGTAATTCAGTTATATCGGAACCAGGGGTCATTTATTCGAAACGTACCAATTTACACGTGACAACTACGTAGCTTTTCAAAAATCTTTAATAAAAAAGGTCAGTGCATAAATACGGGCCTACAACCCAGGGGGGCTGGCCAGAACCGTACATGTGGGAATACTTATTAGTGGAAAACCTAATGGAGTCGGTGGTTGTTGATTTCATACTAAAAGTGCGACAAGTACAATAAAATCATATCAAAACTTCAGTGTGAGCAAGTATCATAAGCGTTGAAATTCGAACTTTCAATAATCATGATGCGCCAAAACTTAACAACAATTCATTGTCCGAATGTTCAATCGGTACCCATCTCATGTCAATTCATTGTCCTTCATTGTCCGAACACATAATCAGTACACATCCTATATCAATCTATATGTTTAAAAACTTCATACATATCCCATGACACCAAGGCTGAGCAATCGGGGTACAACAAGGAGTTGAAAGTTTCATTTGTACCGGCGCCATTTTGGGTGCAACCAGGCAGATCCAGGCATAGTCTAAATCTCCACTAACTCGTGGTTGGCCCAGAGCCTCTTTCGGCAGTCAAAAAAGTTCCGTTAAAGGGCAAAAGAAAGGATCGGTGGTCTGAACCATCAGTCAAAGGGGGGAGGGAGGCAACAATTTTCCTACCGGGTCATACTGGGTTTTCACCGGAACTGATCCGAACTGTAGTCTGCAGGATTTTAGTCATTCAAATCGAGGCTGGCGTCAGCATGGGAGCGTCGACGTCTTGCGGCTACATTTTCATCGTTCCGTGGGCAATCATGGCAGTCATTCCCCATCGGGGGTTTCTGCGGGGGTCGGAGGCCCCCGCGGCTCCCATAGAATCTTCAAGGTCGTGGAGAACTTTTATGATGGTGGAGTCAACAAGTGACCGGGCCATTCCTTCATGCTGGGCCCGCTCTTGCAGGGTCGACCGCCATTTTGAGAGTTCGGCAGCCACCGGCAATCGCGGGGTCAAATGAGCAGACGGGCTCCAACCTGCCGGGCGAGGCGTCGCAGCATCGCCACAGTGGACGAACCCTTTGCTGGGTGCGAGGAGCGTTGGGGGTGCAGCTGGGGAGCCTTCACCTGGGGAGGTGGGAGAGGCTCGTTCGCGCCGCCTCTCCCTCCTAGTGCACCCCACGGCGTCTCGCTTGACATTTGTGATGGCCGGACCAGGTGATGAGGACGAGGGGGGGGGTCGGAGGCATGTGCAAGACATCCCCCCCCAGTGTTGTCGCAGCCATTATAGAAGAAGTGGCGCCTAGTACGTTTCGGGCCGGGCCTCCGGTTGATGGCGGCCGGACGCTCTTCGCCACGGCCCCAGGAACGGGTCCCTTGGTTCATCCGGGGGACAGACCTTGGCGCATGGTGCTGTTTTCAGGCTATTCGTGTAGTGGCCTCTCCACCCCCAGGCCTCTTATGGAAGCCGGTCCGGACTGTCTGAGAGAGGGGGGGGTCGGGGGCATGGACATTCCCCCCTACAACTCTCCAGCGTTGTCGCAGCCGCCACCGCGGCCGTATCCCGTCGGCCCCGGCTTCCCCTCAGGCCCACCTCATGCGATGACCTCCGGCCGACGGCTGGCAGCAGGACCCGCCCTACATGTGTTGAAGATCTCGTCTTCCGGCTGGGCGTAGCCGCAAACCTGTTGCACTTTGGGAGTTTCCAGAATGGGGGCGGATGTCTGCTGACTTGTATCTTTCCCAGGTTGCCGTTATTGGGGCGTGGCAGGCGGTGGGACAGACATGTTTGGAGCAGTGAGGGGCGATGAAGCCTCGTTGCCTCGTGGCCGTCGCAATGTCAAGCTTGGCTTCTCTTATCATTTTCATGTTTCTTATTACGGGCTTATTTCTAACGTTTCTTGTTTCTAGGACAATCATATGTTTTATCATTAAGTATTGTTATCGTTTCCTTATTCGTTATTTAATAAAAATTTCATCAGTGGCCTACTGATTTCGTTTTCCTATTTCTTTCTTTCTAGTTTGTTTTGTGCTAAAGTTTCTGTTAACAGGATACAGTGATCACTTCGTTATTATTGCATATGTCCTTTTCACTAGGGGTGCTCTCTGGTCGGGCCAGATGACCTACCTCTAGTAAATGGTCCGGGTGGAACTGGTTTATCAATCAGTGGGGAGTAGATAGGCATGACAGATTACAACGGGGGACAAAGGTCCGCATTACCTACCCTTCACTACTTGCAAAGACTAGACAGAGTATTTCTTTTCTATGTTATTTGCAAACAGAGAATACCTCCAAAAAGAACAATTCCAAACAGTCAATGTTCAGACAACCAATCAATCAATGAGGAACGAAATAGGCACGACGGGTTACAATGGGGGCAAAAGCCTGCGTTACCTACCCTTCACTATCTGCAAAGGGAGAGAGAATATTCCTATTCTTCCCCGTTTGTAGGCAGAGAAGATCCTTAAGAGAGCCAACTTCGAACAATTCAATGCTCGATCAAACAATCAATCAATGGGGAGAAAAATAGGTATGACGGATTACAATGGGGGACAAAAGTCTGCATTACCTATCCTTCACTATCTGCAAAGGGAGACAGAATATTCCTATTCTTCCCCGTTTGTAGACAGCGAATGTCTCAAAGAGCAACAGAGCAACCAATCAATCAGTGGGGAGAAAAATAGGCATGACGGATTACAATGGGGGACAAAAGTCCGCATTACCTATCCTTCACTATTTGCAAAGAGAGAGAGACGTTCCTATCTGTCGCTGTTTGCAAACAGAGAATGTCTCCAAGAGAACCAATACTTCAAGTAGCACCCAAGGCTAAATGAACCAATCAATGAACAATACCAATATCTAAATACCGTTTCCAATATCAACAATCAATCAATCAATCAGATGGATAAAGCCATCCTACCAATTAGACGTAAAGACGTCCTACTTAACCTTACCCGGACCGGACCGTGTGGACAGTTCTTCGCCTTCCTTTTTCCAGCGCCCGATCGTTCTCTTTCTCCATGTTTTTACCGCAGCATTCCTGTGGGATTCCAGTCAGGACAATAGGTCACTTGAGAGAGATCCGTTCGGAATCGGTGAAGTTCATTCAATCGGCAGCCGGACGAGGGCCCTCTCAAGGCAGGTATACTCCAATCATTTAGATGTTCACCCCATCGTCTGGACCTCTCTTACCGGACCTTATGTCGCTGATGGGCCCCACGTTGGGCGCCAATTGAGGAAAAGTCAGCCCATACGCACCGGATGCCCAGGCTGCTGGCGCAAGGCGCCTCTTAGTTCCCATCGTAAATAATTACCAAATAAAGAGACGGGCACTGGAAGCAGGAAGACAAGAATAGAGTTTTATTTCTCATGAGGAGAGCCTGTCATTTCGGACACTCGCATAGTGTCTTCAGGAGGTGCTCTAACAAGTTTCTCTGAGGCTTTGTCTTTTATACACAGGTTTATGGCACACAGACATCCTTCATTACAATCAAGACATTGTGAAGTATGAAGATATTCCAACACGTGGCTACAGTAGGGGCCCTTATCCTCCATACAATAGGAGGGGGCTGTCACGCAGCTGAGTGTTCTGCTGATTCCTTTAGAATGTGTGCGCCTGATCGAATCTCAGGGGGTGGGGAGGTCATGATCAATAGTGGCTCCTTTCAAGAGAGGCGAGTGTATACAGTAGTGGGCAATAAACTGTATCCTCAGGCTAAGGGATGACCAGCGGTCCATGTAGACAATTAGGTTGAGGAAGAGGTCATCAAAGGAGAGATATTCATGAAAGGAAGGATCAGTGGGGAAAATCGAGCGTAGAGAAAAGGGTTTATCAGAAGAGGGGTATTCATGGAAGGAAAGGAGGTGTTGGTCAGGCGCGGGGTGTGATTCTCAGAGACAGAGTCATGCGGGAGGGGAGGGCTCATGACTTGTGCATGTGAGAGCGGGGGGGCAGTCAGGGTGCATGGGGGAAGCTTGCAGGGTCAGGGAAGGGCGCTGATGATCGATCGTAGACAGAGAGACCATGGTACCTAAAATGGCTGTTGTATATATGTGTGCATGGGTCTATGCTGGCGGGATAACACAGTCAGTGTTTTGCAATGTCCATTCTGCTTACGACAAGAGGTACAGTGAACACAAATGAACGCCGCTTATGTGTATATACATTGCCAATTTCAACAGTATATACTCTGTTTATTTTATCATCTGCCTTTGTAATCATGCATTTACTTTGTATGTTTTATTGTTGGTCTGCGTAAGGTCTCTCGAGCATCATACGCATACCTCATATCCACGTCACCCACATGCCTTCAAGCCAAACTGTACTTGTACTAATGGATTCTAATCTTGATGCATTGTTTAGAGTTTCTTTTCGAAGTACTATTTTATTTTGAATTAATAAATTACAGGCATTGCTGCTCTGAAAAAAGTGTTGGCACACTTGTATGAAATGTTTTGCAGTTGAGTAGAGAAATGGTATAAAACCCTTCTATTTCAGCACTATTAAAAGTCGAAATACAAGTTGTGTAGCTCTATGAGAGATATGTGCACTTTGTATTAAAAGTAATGTTACTCTGTAGATAACTAGAGATACTTGAAAGTAAATACATTGTTGTTGTGAGAATGGTGCTGGTACTTTGTGCCTGATTGTGAGTTTGGCGAATGGGATAGTCCTTCACAAACGTGACAGATATCCTGTCCGCTGTATTACAAGTTCAATAGGATATAATGGAATTGTAATTTGTTCGAGGGATATCCATCACATTTTGACGAAGTAACTCTGGCCGCCAAACTCATAATCAGGGCCTTATTAAAGTATTGCTGCTCTATAGATATATTCTGTACTTTGTATGTAAAGCATTCCCATTCTGAGCGAGGACTGTTACTTTGCATTAAAAGTATTCCTACCATATAGAGAAGTGCTGGCACTTTTATATAAAGAACGTCTGACCTATTGAGACGTGCTGATACTTTGTAGCAAAAGTATTACTGTTGTGTGAGAAGGGATGACGTATTAAAAACATTGCTTCTTTGAGATAGCTACGTTGTAGTAAAGGAACTGGTGTTTTAAGAAAAACACCCACTCTCCAATAATGATCCTCCCCCACATTATAATTCCACCCCCCCCCCTCCTGGTTTTCCTCCCCTTACTCCTCACTTGATCCCCCCTCGGAACAATCCTAACCCATACAACTACCCAACTAATACTGTTCTTCCAAACTCAAACTCAATCCACACTTTGACACCCCTTTACACTGAACCTCTCCTTTCATCCCTCGTTTCTGAACTCTCCTCACTCAGAAACGCTATCTCTCTCCTTACTAATACCATCGCCTCTACCCATACCTATTCTCCCACCCCCTCCCAATACACACTATCTCCGCTCATTAACACCAATTCCAACCCACCATCACACTGCCCCACAAACGAGACTACCAACATCAACTCTTCTCCGCCCGCATATAGCTCCTCAACCTGTCCCACACCCGCTCAACCTTCCTCAATCGTCCCACTCCACAATTCCATCACGCCCCCCCACCCACAACCTGATACTTGCCTAAGAACCTCTGAAACTAAACCTTACACGAACTTACCTTCCGCCCCCTGTTTACCCTTATCTGCTACACCACTCATTCACCAATCTTCTGACACTAAGCACTCTACTCATCAATCTACTATCCCAGTTCTCCTAGGTATAAGCAGACTCCCCCTTCTTCCTACCTCCCCTAGACCTCCACAACAATTGAGACCTATCCCCCCTTGTCCCCCCTGTCCCTCAACTCAACAACCTGACCCCTCTCCCCTACATTGCATGTTGATCAACTGCCGATCCGCCTCCTGCCACGCCACCGAGATTGCTGAAACCATTCTCAGCGAAAACATCGACATAGCATTCCTAACCGAAACCTGGCTAACCGCCCACTCCACTCCGATTCTCGACTTGCTTATTACCCCAGGTTACTCTATCATCAAGAAAGATAGAATAGAGCAAACGGGAGGCGGCCTTGCACTAATTTTTAAAGCTGTACATAACATCTCGCTTGTCGAATCACAAAACCCTTCATCCTTTGAATACCTTTGCGCAGATCTCCTTATGCACGACTCTCCCACCACTCGGCTGTATACCATCTACCACCCCCCTGGAAATTGTATCTCTTTTTCTGAAGAGATGTCTGACCTTATTATCCAAGCATCTCTCTCACACTCTAAGAATCTCTTCCTTGGTGACTACAACATCCACTGGAACAAAAGTGATGACCCTGCTGTCATCACATTGAAGAATACCATGGACATCACCAACATGTCCCAACTCTGCCATTCCCCCACTCACAACAAAGGTTCCACCCTAGATGCTATCATAACCAGCAACGACCTGGCCTCCCTCTCTTGTATACTTCCTGTCGATTGGTCTGATCATTACCTCATCCTCTTCAACGTGAACAGACCCTCTAATCGTCCCGCCCCCATAAACACCCTACCTAAGAAACCTACACGCAACCTTCACCTTATTCCTCCTGGTTAACTGGAATCCACAATTAAAACCCGCTTACTTCTCCCCCCTCCCTCTGACAGCACCAATGACCTAACTAACCATTATAATAACTCTATTCTCGAAGCCCTTGATGTAATTGCTCCAATTAAACTCAAACAACAAAAAAACAACCCTCCCAAATCCTGGTTCAATTCTGAACTCAATAATGAAAGACGGTCCCTTAGACAATCTGAACGTATTTGGAGAAATCGTCCCACCGCTGACAATCTGGTCCTCTTCAGAATTGCTAGAGCCCAATACAAAAAACACATCTATAACGAAAAAGCCTCCTTTCTCCGGTCACAACTTGACCAGGCTAGAAACAGACCTAGAGAACTCTTTAGCATTGTTAAAAAACAAACCTCTACTGGCCCCCCTAAAATATCAGCCTCTATTGACAAATGCAAAGAAATCGCCAGCTTCTTTATTAACAAAGTCAATAAGATCGAACTTTCCTTCTCCTCTCTCCCCCATCACTCCAACCCTCCTACATACAACACACCCTCCCTAACACTCCTAAGTCACTCTCGTCCAGTCTTCCCACTCTTCTCGACCCTTCTATAACCCTTCCTACCCCCGCTCATCCACACCCCCCTCCTAATGAACCCACAGCCAAAAACAATGCTTCATGGAGTGAATTTTGTCCAGTTTCAGAGTCATCAATCATTAACATCATCACCAAACTCAAACCTTCCTCCCACTCCAAGGATCCTCTTCCCGCCCATTTGGTCCAAGACCTCAAATCTACCATTGCCCCTATATGGACCAATATCATCAATTCCTCCCTTGCCACTGGTTGCGTCCCGGCCTCCCTTCAGCTTGGCCAAATCTCTCCCATCCTGAAAAACACCTCTGCCGACCCAAATGACCTTAACATCTTACGCCCTATCTCTAACCTTCCTTTCCTCTCTAAAGCCCTGGAAAAATGTGTCCTATCTCAACTAGAGAACCATATCCTCGCCTTCAATCTCCTTGATGTTTTTCAATCTGGATTTAGAAAAGGCTGTAGTACAGAAACTGCAATGTTAAACATCACAGACGACATTCATCGCTCCCTTGACAAAGGTGAATCCTCACTGCTAATACTCCTTGACCTATCGGCGGCATTTGATACTGTACATCATCCCACCCTTCTCAATACTCTCAAAGCTCGATTTGGCTTGGAAGGCACTGTACATAAATGGTTCTGCTCATTCCTTCAAAACAGATCTCAGCAAATCAAGCTTAGCCACTTCCTTTCTAAACCCCAACCTGTCTCCCTCGGTGTCCCTCAAGGCTCTATCCTATCCCCAACCCTTTTCAACCTTTTCATGGAACCACTCACCCTCATTCTCGAACAAGCTAAAATAAGTTACCACCTCTACGCTGACGATACCCAACTATACTACAAGATCAAATCCCACAATGACATCCTTCACCTCAATGACACCCTGACTAGAGTACAAGCCTGGTTCCATCTCAACCATCTCAAATTGAACCCTAAAAAAACTGAAATCATTCTTTTCACCCCCAAAAACAATACCCTTCCCATCCAAATCTGGATCGACGATATCAAAGCTCTCAATTGCTCCCTCTCCACCTCTAATTCTGTTAAATCCCTAGGCATCAGCATCGACCAGAATCTCAATCTCATCCCCCACATTAAAAACACAGCCAAAAGTGCTCTTTTCACCCTTCACCACCTCAATAAAATCAAACCTTTCATTCCAGCCGATGATTTCAAAATCGTTGTCCAATCGCTTGTCCTCTCCAGGATTGACTATGGTAACGCCACGCTTACCGGCTCTCCTAAAACCCATCTTGCTCCGATTAAATCTGTCCTCAATCTAGCTGCACAACTTATCTCTGACTGCAAAAGATTTGACCACATATCCCCCGTCCTCAAAAATCTTAACTGGCTCCCAATTGAAGGAAGATCCGCTTACAAAACCGCTTGTATCACCCACAAAGCTCTTCACCAAAACACCCCCTCCTACCTTGCAACCAAACTAAAAAAAGCAGGTTGCTCCAGGTCCCTGAGAAGCACCAACTCCCTCCTCTTGATCCCACCTAGACTTAAATGTCAAAAAACCCAATCACGCGCATTCTCTGGTAATGCTCCTACCATTTGGAACTCTCTCCCCAAGGACCTTCGCTGCATCCCCTCTTACTCCCTTTTCAAAAGTGAACTCAAAGCACTTCTCCACAACAAATATTGGGGTATATAACAATACTGTCACTGAGCTTGTCCACTCTTCTCTCCTCTCTTATCCCCCCTTCCATTCTGAATGCAACTTTATATCCCTTTTAACTGTTTTCGCCTTTTTGTAAGTTTACCTTCCTTTTATTCCCCCCTTTTAAATGACGTATTGCAATACTGTATCACGTTGCTAATTTTGCACCTATTGTTATCCTATATTTTGTTGTTCTACCTCTGTTGTAAAGCGCTCTGATACTCCAGGGTCCAGCAGCGCTATATAAAACCCTCGAAATAAATAAATAAATAAGTAAATAAGAAAGCTACTGATACTTTGTATTAAAAATATTGTTGCTCAATAGATAAGTGCTGGAACTTTGTATGAAAAGCATCGCTGCACTGTGAGAGGTGTGGGTACTTTGCATTAAAAGTATTGCAGCTCTATGATACGTGCTGGCCCTTTGTATTAATAGTATTGCAGCTCTAAGATTGGTGCTGGTACTTTGTAGTAAAAGTATTGCTGATCTGTGAGTGGTGCTGGTACTTTGTATTAAAGGTATTGCTGCTCTGCAGGAGGTGCTGGTACTTTGTATGAAAGGTGTTGCTGCTCTGTGAGAGGTTCTGGTACTTTCTATTAAAGCTACTCTGCAAGAGGTGCTGATACTCTGCATTAAAAGTATTGCCTCTATAAGATATATTACTTTGTATTAAAAGTATTACCACTCTAAGATATGTGCTGGTACTTTGTATTAAAAATATTGCTGGTCTAAAATAAGTGTTGTTACTTTGTATTAAAAGTATTACGACTCTAAGATATGTGCTGGTACTTTGTATTAAACATATTGCTGGTCTAAGATAAGTGCTGTTACTTTGTATTAAAAGTATTACCACTCTAAGATATGTGCTGGTACTTTGTATTAAACATATTGCTGGTCTAAGATAAGTGCTGTTACTTTGTATGAAAAGTCCTGCCGGATAGCTGTGTAATGATGATTCTTTAGTCTCGGTTCGAAAATATAAAGGTAAGAACTCACAGCCTTACAAGAACTGTTCATTTAAATCATTTTTTGCTCCCTAATTGTTCACTTTTCTCCAAACACCGCTTAAACAACAGCTGTCTCTACACCCCAAGTGAAAAAATAAATATTGTTCGGGGGTTCAATCTAACCATAAATTACGAACAGAATGTTTCTTGAAATTCTCAGAAGGTGGTTTTTAGCCCATGGCCCCTACCTCTTCCACCGGTTGCTGCCGATGGCGCACGATTTGTCCTCTAAAAATATACTTTTAAACTTTGCATCTGAGACTTCCTGGACTGTTAAAAGATCTCCTGCTCTCGGGGGCTTTCTCCCCCCGGATGGCTCTATTCCTGTCTCATTTGTATTCCCACTTTTTTGTCAGTCCCCCGCGCCGTTCAGACTTCAAGTGCCCAGAAGCCTCCAGGAGGTTTCCTTTGCAATATATAAATCCCATATCAAAGTACCCTCGTCCATCCATCAAATTCAGAACAAATGTGTCCAACCAGGAATTACCATTTGTGAGAATTTTCAAACTTACATCTGTGAAGCTGTCCATGTGGAGGGACATCTGGTCATGGAGATATAATTTAGGATGGCCACGTGCCCTATTGTCTGCGCCCCGGACAACCCTTAGGCCAAGGGCATTTGCCCCGTAGTACAGGGTTCATCCACCCCTCCCCCACCCCCCTTTGTACAGGCGAATTGCCCCAGCGCTTCTTAGTGCCTGCTGTCTTCCATCATTGTTAGGTCCTCTGTTCCCCTACTGTCAGCTGAAGCCCCTTAGTTTTTTCAGAGCTGTATTGGTATGTTTATTGAACAGAAATTTTCTACCAACATACTCAACTGCTGATAAATTAAATGCCAGCATTTTGATGATTGCATTGTATTTTACGCGCATTGACTCTATTTCACGGTTGCAATCTGTAAGCAGCAATCTCCCCTTGATGTTGGGGATCTGCCCCTACGTGTCCCATCATTTGCCCCTCACTGTCGGCGCCCTCCCCTCAATGTCTGGGATCTGTGCTAATTGCCTCCAAATAATGTTTGGGATCTGCCTCTAGGTGTTACGTCCTATGCCATCTAGTGCTAATTGCCTCCAATTAATGTTTGGGATCTGCCTCTAGGTGTTACGTCCTATGCCATCTAGTGCTAATTGCCTCCAATTAATGTTTGGGATCTGCCCCTGGGTGTTACGTCCTCTGCCCACTAGTGCTGGTTGCCTCCTCTTAATGTTGGGGATCTGCCCCTAGGTGTTAAGTCCTCTGCCCTCCTGTGCTGGTTGCCTCCCTTTAATGTTTGGGATCTGCCCCTAGGTGTTAAGTCCTCTGCCCTCTAGTGCTGGTTCCCTCCCCTTAATGTCTGGGATCTGCCCCTACGTGATACGTCCATTGCCCTCTAGTGCTGGTTGACTTCCCCTAATATTACGGATCTGTTCTTAAGAGGTATTTTTTTTTTTTTTTTTTTAGTTTTGACATACAAATAGTTGAAACATCTTACATCAGTAATCATTTGGTGTTGTGGGTTTTGCTACATATTACTAGTATGGACTAGTCTACAGTTTAAGAGACTTACAGGTACATGCATCATTGTTGCCATTTGCGATTCCTTAATTGCGAAAATTAAGGAATCGCAATTAAGGATTCGCAAACGGCAATGCATCAAAAAAATCGCAATTTTTTTAGCGATTCCTTATTTTTCCTTAATTGCGATTCACAATTTGCGAATCGCAATTAAGGAATCCCTTCCCATTGATTCCTATGGGCCAAAAGGCCTATAGGAATGAATGGGAAGACAATCTCAATTTGCGATTCGCAATTAGCTAATCGCAAATTGAGATTGCGATTTCAAGGGTGCAGGGGTGTCCAAAGGACACCCTGTTGCACCCCTGAATTCAATCTATGCACATATGTTGTGCACACACATGCCCTAAGGGCATGTGTGTGCACAACATGACAGTTTGAAAAATGCACAAAATTGCATTTTTCAGAATTTTCGCAAATTACCATGAGGTCCAACCTCATGGTAATTTTTTCCTCCTAATTGCGAATTCGCAATTTTTTTAGGTGTCATCCATTGCATTTAAGGAATCGCAAATTGCGATTCCTTAAATGCAATCGCATTTTTAGAAATCGCAAAAAATAGCGATTTCTTGTAGTTTTTGATTGATGCATCCCAAATAGTGATTTAGGAATCACAAACGGCCGAATTTTGCGATTCGCACCGTTTGCGATTCCTAAATCACTTGATGCATGTGGCTGTTAGCGTGTACACATTTGGATATAGCAATTCTTGTTGATGAAAGATATGCAAAATCACTACCATATAGTTGAAAAAATATACTTGAGAAATCGATACATCATCACTTTATCCCCCCAAACTCCCACCCTGGTTATCCCACCAACAACTATACCCCCCAATCAACAATAAAGTATGAAAATAGCCGCCTGTGGACATTCTTTTCTACCAGGCGCAAGAACCCTGGTGAATCAAACATAATCATGGTGCAATAGGGTCTCCGAGGGAAGGTGAAGGGGGAAGATGGGGGGGAGGGATATGTGCAGCTGGGGGGGAAGGGAGGGAGAAAAAAGAGGGGCCAGGCCAGATTCATGGGTTACTCTGGGAAAGGGGGAGGGAAAGCCGCCCCCTCTGCTGCCCCCACCCTTTCAGGTACCAGGCATTTATAAGTTCCTCCAGCTATGGAAGGGGTTCCAATGCGTCATCAGCTGTTAGCACTTTAAACTGCTCAATTAATTGAGCCCATTCAAGGGAAATTGGTCTTTTCCTTTGACCCAAGTATTCTTCCGGTCACAGCGCTTCTCCCTCTGCCACTGTCCATCTAATAACCTCGTCCCTCGACTTGCCCTCCCTAGGTGACATATGAGCCTTCCAAGGTTGAGTAATTAAACGTTAGGCGAGCATCAGGGCCAGGCCTGCAAAGCTACAGAATAATTTCGACTTCTTGGGCAGTTGAAAAAGCCCCAGTAAGCATACCTCCATTTTGTCTCACGGCAAACACCCCGCAAATCGGGATAATCCCTGAGTGACCTCGGTCCAGAACCTCTCCAAGACAGTACATGACCATAACGTGTGAGTGAAATCAGCGGGCTGTTGGGAGTATCTGGGGCATAGAGCGGATGTTTTGGGGTACATCTTTTGAATTGCCAATGGTGTTAGGTAAGCCCTGTGGAATATTAATAATTGTATTATCTGCAGGCGGAAGTTCTGCAACACCCGCCGGGGATGCTCCATTGCAGCGGTCAATTCCCCTTCTGTCTCTCAGTAGAACCCCTTCCCACTTCTGTCGCCCCTGTCCCATCACGCGCAAGGACTGAAGTAAGTGAAACGTAGGGGGTTCAGTCTGATCTAGTAGCCAGTACTGTCTGACATATTGTGAGACTGATGCATGCGTGAGGAACAGGGTGTCTGGTACTCCATTAGTTTGCACAAAATCCCCATGGGGCATTAGCGTCCCATCCAAAAATAGGTCGCCCACAGTGGTCGTCCCCGCCTGTCTCCATTCCCGCACCCGAACAGTGGATAAAACGCCTCAGCAGGTGGGCAAGCCAAGGAGGGGGGCATTGGGAGCATAAGGATTTTGCACTTTTGTATACTTTAAAGCTAGTCTCCAGTTGTGTAATGCAATGGATAAGAGATATGGGGGTCTCGTACCTTGGCGGCCTTAGGGCACAGCAATGTATGTAGTGTCCCACTCTGTATACGCGCAAGGCCTAGGGCACAGCAATGTTTGTAGTGTCCCACTCTGTATACGCGCAGGGGTATAACCCACTTCAAATAAATTATGGCCCGTCAACCAATACGCTAACCATTGTAGCTGCCCAACAATGCAATAGGCCTTAAAGTCAGGCGCTCCCATTCCGCCGGCAGTGGGCGTAAATTGCATCTTAGACAGGGCTAGTCTGTGTCTACCCTTTCCCCACAATAGTGCTGTAAGCAAGGTGTCCAGCGCCCGAAAAATCCAGGCAGGCACGGCGACATGAATATTCACGACATGGTACAAGAATCTGGGTAACACTACCATCTTGGAGACTGCTAAGCGGCCCGCTAGAGTCAACGGCAAGGAGTTCCAAAAAGCCACTTGGGAACGGAGTGAATTTATGGTTCGCACGATATTGCCATCTATGGTATAAGCTGAGGATCTATACATGTGTATGCCAAGGTATTTGAACAAACGAAGGCCAATGCAAAAGAGAAGGTCAGGTCTTCAAGACCTTCAAAGACTTTTCCATTGACAACCCAATGCTTGAACTCATCTTTTACCCTATCAGCTCTATGTCTGACACCAACACCCTTCTAAACAACATAAACACTTTTTAGGAAAACTGTTAGCATGTACGGCCGAATTAAAACAAACAAGTGAAGGCCAAAGCCTTTAGCACCTTGGGACTGTAGGGGGTTGTAAAAGTCACAGAATTCCCTTTAGCATATTACACATAATTTCAGCAAAATTATGCATAACTAGATAAAGCGTGAATCTGTCATTTTATGCTATATTTTAACGTGAAATGCATCCTCAAGCCAATTTTTTACATGAGGGTGTATTTCAAGCTAAACAAAAGTACTAAAAAACAAACGCATAGCAATAACCTACTCACATTCTGTTCCCATTTCTTTGTACAAACTTTTTACCACAAATGGCGCCTTCACCGTAAAGTTTTACAACACATAGCGTTTAATTACACTTAATGGTGGAATTGCAGAATTTCATTAGTTTCATGTAATAACCATAATGTGAAATTCCCAAAATTATGTGAATTAAGCTGCCATGATTAAAATTTCACCCCGACCTACTACAAGGAACCTACTGACAGTAAATGATTCATTTGCAGGCAGGAAAGAAAATGGAAGAGAAATAGAACTCCTGATGACCACATGCTACTGAAATCCATGCAACAAGCAGACAGCTCCTTACCTCAGACAAAGCAAAGAACTATCCCAACACCATCAACAGAGCCACTAATAGAAGCAAATTACTTTTAAAACCAATCAAGCATTTAATCAACCCAACTATTCTTCAATCAACAGAAAAGTGCAATGCCATCAACCCCTTCTTCAGTGAAAAAATCCAGAAGACCAGACAACACATCTACAACACCAAGCCTGCTTCACCTCTTATGCTCCCCTTCCTGTAGAATCCTACAATGGTCAACCTTCAAATCCCTATCCCTCGCAGATCCCGCCAACCTGCTCCACTATCTCAAAGCAACTTCTTATGAGATGTCTTACCCTCGTTCTTCATCAATCTCTCATCGGGGATTCTCTTTCACCACTACTCACCATTGTCAATGCTTGCTATCTCAAGGCATCTTCCCAGAAGCTCCTAAAACAGAGCAGATCCTCTCACTCCGAAGAAACCTGGACTAGACCCTGATGACCTTGCCAACTACCAGCCCATCACTCGTCTACCATTCATTGTCAAGATTATTTAACAAGCATTTGCAATGCAATAGGTCTTGCATTACTGAAAGTTTGACCTACAGGTGTTGCATTATTATTTGCAACGCTAATAGGTCAAACTTTTAGTAATGCAAGACCTATTGCCTTGCAAATGCTTGTTACTTTAGGCGTCAAACTGCAGCTAAGCACCAGATTTACAAACATCTTTCTGTGAGGTGTGATTCACTCCTAACATATTCCTGAATTTCAGTCATGTCTACTTATGGAAAAAGCTTTGGAAATGTAGCTTGTAGTATCTTTTTGAAGGGGTGGAGGCGGATAGGTTGTGACTGAATTAATTTAATACATGATGCTGTAGTTATGGGAGCACTGAATAGGAGGCTATGTCATCTCGCACCCAGGACAATATTTGAATATCATGAAATCAAAGAAAATGAAGATATAATAAATAACTGCTCAATAAATGGAGTGGAACGTAGAATAAACAATAATACAGCAAAATGAAAAAAGTCTGAATCAAAAGTTGTTTAAGCTCACCTAACTCATTGGTAAGATTTCAACTCAAGAGACCAGCCGGCAAACCATCAGGAGAAAGCATGGTGGAAACACATTGAGAGATAGAGTTGGAGCTCTGGTAGAGATGTGTCTGCATTTGCAGTTCTTCTCATAATTTTGGAGAACACTACATAAAGAGGGCAGAGATAAGGAGGAGAGATGCTTGGTGTGCTTGGGTCACAGACAGTGCTTAATTTTAGTTGGTGGTTACCGGTGGGGGTCGCAGCACATATGTTAGGGGACCGACACATATTTTCTCATTATACATTTCTTGAGGACTAGAGAGTGAAAAACTCCCAAACGGGAAAGAAGGTGAAAGAGATAAAAGGAAACCCCGTCACCCACAGAGGAAGCAGAAAGAGGCCTGATGTGTACTCAGCAGTGCTCAGCAGTGCTTTGGGCACCGGCACTCATTATTTTACAAATTAAACATTGGGGTAAAAGAAGGTACGAAATGGCTGAGAGCAGCGGAACAGCTCAATCACAACATACACCAACAATGCAAATTGGTCTCGCATTTATGAGAGTTAGAGGTATTGACGTGTTAAATGATCATGTTTTTTAGTGTGGTGTGTAGTGGACTTATGTGGGTTGCATTGGAATTGTTAGTTGTGGAATTGTGTGTGGTGGAATTGTGTTGTATGGAGTGGATTTGTGTAGTGGAATTATATAGCATGGTGTGCAGTGGATAGTGATTTTGTGGTATTGAGTGTAGAGGAATTATGTGTTTGTGTGTTATGGAGTGTAATTATGTGGAATGGTATTTTGTGTTGTGGAGTGGTATGTAGTGGAGATTTAATCATGTGGTGTGCTGTAGAATTTTGTGGCATGATGTGGAATTCTGTGGTGTGGATTGGATGCATGCTGTGTGTTGTGCAATTGTGTTGCTGAGTTAAATTATGTAGCTTGGTCTTGAATCATGTGGTGTGGATTGCCAGTGTGTGGAGTTGAATTGTGTGGCATGGAACTGTGTAGATAATGAACACTAACTTGTCAAAATAGGCAACCTCTTTTATTAATCACACAAGCTAAATAGCAAGTATTAAAGAGCACGCGAAAGCACACATAAAACAGATAAAACTCCACCACTATGGCCATAGCACACTGATCGTCAATAAATTGGTCTGTGCATACCAGAACTAAGCAGTAACCTTTAGTCAAATCATCACAGAGCACTGCTGGCAGAACTGGAGAAGGAGTGGGGCAAGTCTTTTTGTGTATGAGGTGGAGACCTGGGAGAGAGAGGGGCATGTTGATAAGGGAGAGGGTACTCGGAAGTGCCTCTACCTACTTGCACTGAGAAAGTGAGGGAGAAGCAGCACCCAGACAGGTGCGGATCGTGCAATGCCCCACCCCACTTGTTTTTTTTAGCTCACTTAAAGCTCCTTTCTCTTGTATCTGATGGCTTCTTTCACTGTGTGAGCTTCCATTTTAGAAGAAACCTCCTCCTTGCACAAACTGGTTCTGCTGTTTTTATGGCTATTAATAGACATGCCCAGCATTGGTGTGTGAGAAAGATACCTCTAGCTCTGGCTGAGTAAAATGGACTGTAGGCAAAGCCAGCAAGAGACAGCTGGATTGACCGGAGTTGCTATGATGGTGCACTGCCTTGCACTTGAGGCCTGCTGCCACCTGTACGCCTCCATCTATGCAGTAAAGAGGCTTTGAACACCCACATCCCACTAAACAGCTGTATCTTAGGCTCTGTCTACAGCAGTTCATAGAATCCATGTGTACAGTAGCTGTTTAGAGGAGGAGAGAGCACTGCAGAACCATACCGGCGGAAGAGGCGTATGAGACAAGTGATTTTGGGAGATTTAAAAGACATGGAGATGATGACTGGTTGGGAGACAGATTGAAAATCCAACAGATGGTAGGGCACGCAGATACAGACGAGTAGAGAGCGAAGCTGACAACATAAGGAGACGGATTGTTGTCCACAGAGGGAGGTTGAAAGGAAGATGTACATTATGAGAAAAGTATATTTAGGCAAGCACACAGTCACTGACAGTGAGTGGTACAGCCAGAGAGCAGGGTGGGCAGATGAATAGATGCACGTATTTATGCATAGATGGGTGGGTAAGCAGACGAACAGAGAGAAACATAAACAGATTAAAAGGCAGATGGACAGGTAGGCAGCAAGCAGATTCACGGCCAAATAGTCACAAAGACAGATAGGTAGACAGATCAGCAGAAAGGCAGATGCAGACAGGCAGATAGACAAGACAGACATATTTGTAGACATACAGATGGGACAGTGAGACATATAGAGGGAAAGGAGGACAGATATTTGTTCGGAGAGATCGGGAGGTAGACCGACAGAAGGGGCTCTGAGCCATGTCTGTGGCCCAGGCAGTGGCACTCAAAGATCGATGCTTTCTGGCTGCCCACTTAAGAACCGGGCTTTAGAACCCAGCGGCGCCAGGGACACGCCCAAAGTCTTCGGGTTCTCCTATCTTGGCAAAAAGAGACACAGAATACTTCTAGGTGGCGTCAGAGATTAAATTTATTAGCTGCAGCTAGTAACAGTAATCTCAGCAATACAACAGGGTGTACAACTCAAGAAACTGTTCAAATTTAGTAGAGCAAGCATCACCTTTTATACACAATATTCTCATTATAAATGTACACCCACTGCGCAAAATTCTGACCAATAGGACACATTTTCTAACTGAGTATCACATTAACAAAAACCCAATTTACAGTAACCCAACCCAAAAGTTAATTATTAGGACTGTCCCAAATTCAATCTTTGCAAGCCGGACAAATTTATAATTGAAAAGCACAACCCATGTAATGTCAGAACATAAAGGAAACAGTAATAGATGCTGGACAAGATAAAGCATGTGCAAGGAAACTAAAGGTTAACGAGGTCCTGAACATTGATTCGCGATCTCAGACAACGATCAGCCAGAGAAATTGGCTTCGTGAAGGGTCAGTTTCAGGTGAAGAGGTCAGCGTCCTGCAGTTCACTCACAAGTCAGAAAAGCGCCTTGTTTAATGCATACATGAACAATGAGGCCCATGCAACTTTGTTCGTCGGTTACCTCCACGGCCTACGTGAGGGCAACACAAAATGGCGTTATGTACAACGCAAACAAAATGGAGTCTGGCCCCGAAAATCACGGAACCTCAGACCCTCCTTTTGCCATTACGCAGGCAATGACCTAAACTCACGTCAGTCTGAATCCAGATCTATATCTATTCTCATCAGGTCATCAAGGTGTTGCTGTAACATCATCTTATTATCCTTCGCTTCTCTCGGGACTGGTCTTCTCACACAGATTGTAGCACAAAGACTACAAATGGCGGGGCCACACTGGATGCATAAGCAACACGAGAAAAGGATCGCTAAAGTCATACCAAGGAACATCAGAATCTTCCATCCCCATTTGGACAACAGTTCCCAAAACCATCCCATCAATGACCAGTTCCCTTCATCTACATGTATAAACTCAGCGGACTTATGTAACCTCAAGATGGCTTGGTACACTGTCGGGGCGTTATCTGGTATGAAAACGCAGCAACTAGACCCGATCAATTTACATACTCCACCTCTATCTGCAAGTATAATATCTAAAGCAAAGCGGTTCTGTAATGTCATAAGGCGATCCGCTTGAAGCTCGGCTGTAATATTGCTAAGAGCACCTGCAGTCCCGTTGATAGTGGCCTCGACCACCCTCGTAAGCTGACGAATATTCCTACTATTAGCCATAGGACCCCAAAAGGGCAAGAAACCCTTAAAGAAGTCTCCAACTTCTTGTGCAGCAGTGTCTTTCACATCGATAACACCTCTACCATATCTTGTCTTATGGTAGTTGAAAGCAGCTGTGTATGTAGGGGGAAGCAAAAATGCCACATAACATGTGCCTGAAAAATCAGAAGGCAACCATGTATATGCTCTGTCATAACAAAAAAAATACGTGCCTTTGGCTGGCACGAACGGTGGAGATTTCTGGGACGTATAAACATAGGTGTGAACACACACACTCTTACCAAGCTGAGCTCTCGGATTCTGACCATTACCTTGCAGACAAAAATGACCTCGGTGGGGTACAATCCAAATAGGAGGAGACCTTTTCTGTCTCTCTTTCTCTGTCAGACTAATACTATATCTCGTCTTGTTCCAACCAACATATGCTCGTACTTCATCTTTAGGGATAGCATTATATGCATCAATATCTCTGACCATATTATTATTAACATCTACAGCTACCTGGTACTCAAAGATCGCTTTGCAGAGCACAGCAGGAAATAATGCGGCAGCGTTTTTAATTGATCCCGTTTTTCTATTTTATTTCATTCTTGTTTGTTTTACCTTGGTTTTAGGCAGCAGTCTTGTCCCTTACTCGCACCATAATCGTTAGTGCACCGCGCTTGGCGGGTCCCTGGTTTCCCCGGTCTCCTCGAAGTTTGGGCGCCATATTGGGGGTAGTTTCCTGGACGCCTGGCGGCGCCAGTTCTGCTAGCAGACCAGCTGTCGCAAGGACACGCTGGCCTGCATATAAAGTGATCCTCCTACGCGCAGCGTTCTCGCGTAGCGTTCTCGCCGTAGTGACGCCGGAATCACGCCTGAGTCCAGCCCGTCTGCGCCCGTCAGCGTCCCGGAGGCGACTAGGGCGACGGGCTGGGCTGGTTTCAGACGGCTTTTTCATTTGCGTCATTATTATGCTCCGATATACGGCGGTGGAGCTCCGGTCCCTACATAAGGTGGGGGTCTCCTGTCGCAAAGTATTTCCGGGTCGTCACAAGGGTAAGAGACGGTGTCCTGGCTGTGGATGGCTGCCACATAAGACCCGGGCTGCCGTATCAGATAGGGAGGAAGACAGCGTGAAGCATCTTTGTCTGCTCTTAAATACTAGATCTCTCAGCAGACATGCTCTGGATATTTATGATCTTCTGGTAACAGAAAATCCCCTTTGCCTGATGTTGACTGAGACGTGGCTAGGGGAGTTCTCTAACCCCGATATTGCCACAGCGATTCCCCCCGACTACAACATCTTTAGGCAAGATAGACTGAAAGGGCGGGGAGGTGGTGTGGCACTTGTGGTAAACAAACAGGCCACTTGTACCACTATTCCTATGGATGGTATCATGGGATGTGAATCTCTTGCCTTTTCCATAATACTATCGCCTCATCAATCTTTTAAAGGACTTCTAGTCTATAGGCCCCCGGGACCGACAGGCACCTTCTTTGAAGAGCTCCAGTCGATAGTCTCGGCACTGGTGCTGAGATCTGAGCATTGTATATTGGCTGGCGATTTCAATATCCACATGGACGATGGATTGGACGTAGACACGATCAAAATGATTGATGTTACGGCCCCTCTAGGCCTTTCTCCATATCACTTGGGACCGACACATGAAAAAGGCCATACCCTGGATCTGGTCTTTTCGACCATTTCTATAGAGATGCTGGTACCTTTGCAGGTGCTTTGGTCGGATCACAGGCTGGTCAAATATTATGTGTCAGAGGCAAAAAAAACATCTAGTGCTCCTCCTCGGCAGTTATGTCAAGTGTCGAGGGCGTACCATTGGGTGACTCCAGAATTGCTGGCACAGGCATGCCTGGATCACCCATGTCCTATGACAGGAGACTTGGAAAGGGATTTAGAACTGCTGCAAGCATGGCTGACGGACAGGCTGGATGATCTTGCCCCGGAGATGCCCCCCGCAAAACAGCTAAACGGGTTTCTGCCCCTTGGTTTACTGAAGCACTGGCGGCTTCACGGCGGCAGTGCAAGGTGGCAGAGAGGGCTTGGCGCTCGCAATATGACCCCGCGGCTAAGCTTGCTTACAGGACTTCTGTAAAAGCCTACCATCGTGACATCCTCTCTGAAAAAAGAGGCTATTTTGCGAGGAGGATTGAGACTGCCTCTAATTCTTGCAAGGAGATATTCGCTATTGTGAGGGAATTTACGGCCCCATGCACTCTTTCGACTCAGGTACCCCCTTCTGAGGCGTGGGTGAGCGCCCTTGCCAACTTTTTCACCTCTAAGATTAAATCGATCCAGGACTCTTTCCCCCTGAAGGTGGCTGGTTCATCTCCTTGCACTGAGGGTGTCTCTGATCTTACAGCAAGTGCGGACCGGTTCTGGCAGACTTTCCATCACTCTCAGTCTCCTCGTCCTTGGAGCTTATGGCCAACCTTAAATCTGGGTCGCCTCTGGATGCGTGCCCTGCCAAATTTTTGGCAAAGGTGGCCGAAGTCATAAATCCCATTGTGAATCCCATTTTGAACCGCTCCTTGAGTGAGGGGGTGGTCCCGCAGGCCTGGAAGCAGGCGATGATCATCCCTCTGCTCAAAAAGCCTGGCTTGGATTCAGAGGTTTTGGCCAACTACAGGCCCATTTCTCTCCTGCCCGCTTTTGCTAAGATCCTGGAGAAGCACGCGCATATTGTGCTCTCCAACTATTTGGAATCCCATGATCTGCTGCACGCCACCCAATCCGGCTTCCGCACCAACCTGAGCACCGAAACAGCGCTCTTGGAAGTTTCGGAGGCAATTAAGGAGGTGCTGGATTCAGGAGGCTAATTGATGCTTGTGATGCTCGATCTGTCGGCGGCCTTTGACACCGTCCCCCATGAGGGTCTCCTTGCCAGACTTTGAGATCGGTCTGAGGGGGACGGTGCTCAGCTGGTTTAGATCGTTTTTGGCTGGCCATCGACAAACGGTCTGGGCCTCCTCCAGTTCTGCCGAGATGCCGTCATTGGGAGTCGGGGTCCCGCAGGGCTCAGTGCTGAGCCCGACTCTCTTTAACATCTTTATGACCCCTCTGGCGGCGCTGGCGGAATCTTTGGGGGCCCAGATCGTTTCCTACGCCGATGATACCCAGCTCCTCTTTACCTGCGGGAAAGGAGCAGATTTTGACGGAGAGAGTATCCGCGGTTGCCTTGGGGCTGTTTTTAACTGGTTCCAGCTTAACAGCCTCAAGTGCAACTCGGATAAATCGAAGGTACTCTTCTTCGGCTGTAGATCGGACCCAGATTGGCAGGAATGGTGGCCTGCCAATATGTTTCCTCCAGCAGGCTCTTCCCACCTAGCCAAGAATCTGGGGATTAAGATCGACAATGGTTTGACATTGAGATCCCAGATTCTGGGCCTCACTGCTACTTGCTTTGGTCTCCTCAGGATGCACCGCAAGTTTCTTCCTCTGCTCCCGGAGGATCACAGGAAGATAACGGTTCAGGCTATAATTGGCTCGAGAATGGACTATTCGAATGTCCTTTATCTCGGCTTGCCGGAGTATCTGCTGCAACGGCTGCAGGTGGTCCAGAATTCAGCAGCACGGGCCATTTTTGGACTATCCGGCCGAGCTAGAACCTCGGGCCTCCTGCAGTCACTTCATTGGCTGCCTATCCGGAAGCGGATAGTTTTTAAGGCCTTGACCTTGGCCCATAAAGCCCTACATGCGTCTGGAGCAAAATATCTCCAAAAGAGGCTAGTTTTTTATCGCCCTGCCCGCTCCCTGAGATCCGAGTCTTTGTTCCTTGCCGTGGTCCCTCGTATAAAAAGGGCACGTACAGGGGGCCGATCTTTCAGGTTGCTGACACCGCAGCTTTGGAATACTTTACCAGTGACACTGCGCAGCACCTCTAATTTGTTGGCTTTTAGGAAGGGCCTGAAAACCTGGCTTTTTACTCTTTAGATATGAGTCTTGACTTTCGTTCATGTTTTTTATTCTCTGCTTCTTTCTCTTTGTTATGTTTTGGCACAGGTCTGCAATAAAGCGCCGGGACACTCTCTGAGTAGCCGTGCGCTATACAAGACAAATATAACATAACATAACATATCTACTATTCCCTGTATCAAAGCATTATTATTTGCATTGTCTTTGACAGAACGTACAGGAGATGCTTCATTCGCATAGATTTAACATTGACTGGAGTGCCCATACTGACCCATTAGGCGAAAAAGGCAAAACCAAATATGGCATTCCCTTATCAGTCGTATGTGGCATAAGACCATACACCCAACAATTCGTGGTATTTACAACTAGCTGATGCTGATGTAACATCTGTATAAACGAATTGTTCACACATTCTAATCTTCGTGTCTGTTCATGTTCAGGCAACGTATGAAACTCATGTGGGGAAACAGTAGGAAAAGAAAGAGTAGGTTGGGAGGTAGATGCAAGTGTCTGTTGTGATGCATAGAAAATCCAACCCACACAAACCAACGTAACATAAGAAAACACATTTTTAAAAACATTTGCTACAAACCAATATATACATTTGTTCTCTGAAATCAACTCTTTTAACACCCTTGTCAGACTCAAAAGATTCCATCCTCTAATGTGCTGCTCACGGCAATTTTCCTTCTTCACTTAAGTGTGCGTCAAGATCGTACTAACGACCCTAAACCACAGACCTTGTGTCAATACGCGGCTCACCCCTTAAGAACTTATACCGTGACCCTGCAGCTGAGTCCGGATGGTGACTCGAAAAAGAAAAAGTAAAAAAAAAGTCTCTTGATCTGACAAGGTGTAATTCACTACATTAAAAAATTCAGATTTATTTGTCCATTTCAAACGTCCTTTTTTGATCTCAGATTGTAGCGCTCTTTGCCAGGCACAGTCTGATCCTTAAAGAGGAGTTCCGGATTCGTCGTGTCGAGTCTCAGAGACGGAGGCACAGCAGCTTGCAGAACATCATCATCCTCGCGTTCCGACTGAGTCCATGTCAAATGTGCATCACTAAAAGGTACGAATCTGGGAACCCTTTCGCATTCCGAGTCACCTATTCCATCCCTCACCCACTAGTCATACGGAAAGGGCAAAGGGACTTTCTTAGTATGGGTGGCATGCACCCAATTCTTTTTACCAGCTACTCTAACAGCAGTCCGAGTTACTAACAAAACCAAATAGGGACCAGTCCATCTCGGCTCCAAATTCTTGGATCGCTGAAAATTCTTCGTCAAGATAAAATCACCAGGTTGGATCGTGTGCCCTTGATCTGCAGTAGCTGTCGGCAAACTGTCATAGACCTGTTGGTGGAGAACACGTACTTTAGCAGTCAAGTCATGTAAGTAATCCACCAACATAGGGTACTCAAGGTCACTGTATTTTTTAGGACGAGGCACACCCCAAACATTCGCTGGACGACCAAAACTATTTCCTATGGGCTAAGTCCCACATGAGAATGCACTTTCATCCTTGTTGGCAAAAGAGCCAACGGCAAGGCATCCGGCCATGTAAGACCAGTGCTTGCTTGAATCTTAGCGAGTTTCAGCTTTAATGTGCCGTTATAGCACTCGACAAGACCTGCTGACTGGGGGTGATTCGCAGCGTGGAACTTCTGATTTATCCCTAATCCAATACAGACTTTCATCATGACTCGACCCACAAATTCACTCCCATTGTCCTACCATACAATTCTCAGCAACCCAAATCTAGGGAAATACTCTTTGAGCAAAACCTTAGCTGTAGACAAGGCAGTATTATCCTTTAGGAGGTAGGCCTCTACCCATCTGGAAAAGGCGCAAACAACCACAAGGACATACTTCAGATTGTTGCATCTCTCCATGTGAATGTAATCTAGCTGTATCACTTCAAATGGATACGTCGGAGGAGCAAAATGACCAGCTAGAGTTGGAGTTCCCTTGCCAGGATTATACTTCAGACAAATCATGCAATGCTTCACAACATTCTCAGCACATTTCAGAATTCCAGCATTCTGCCATACTGGAGCCAACAACTTGCATATTCCCTTCAAACTAATGTGAGCCATTCCATGAGCCATAGTAACCACTGGGAGCACATACGCATCAGGCAACAACCATCGCTGGTGTTCTAACAACTCAACCCAACAACCCGTCGAATACAA
Source organism: Lissotriton helveticus (assembly GCF_964261635.1). Classification (NCBI taxonomy): domain Eukaryota; kingdom Metazoa; phylum Chordata; class Amphibia; order Caudata; family Salamandridae; genus Lissotriton; species Lissotriton helveticus. The sequence continues at coordinate 412,513,248 of NC_136061.1, read as the reverse complement.
CATACCCGTACTCTCTCTCCACGTACTCACTTCTTTTTCCGTAGCTTCAGCCTGAATCATCTTCACACTTTCTATTGTGTCTTCACACATTCCACCAGCCATAACCCAATTAGCTGGGCCTGCAACATACATACGGCTCATCATGTCTTTCGCCGTTTCTTTCGCAACTTCATCCGCCAACGCATTCCCTCGACCTACATCGTCCACAACTTTCTTACGCGCACTACACTTCACAATTGCAATCTGCTTTGGGAGAGCAGGAGATTCCAAAAGTTCATTCACTAACTGCCCATGCTGAATTTTTGTGCCATGGGAAGTAAGGAATCCTCTTTCTCTCCACAAACGTCCAAAACTATGGGCAACACCAAACGCATACTGGCTATCAGTATAAACATTCACTCGCTTTCCCTCTGACAATACACACGCTCGTGCCAATGCAATCAACTCTGCTGCTTGCGCAGAATTCTGTGCTATGCGTGCTGTCTCAACAACTGTATGTAAAGTTGTGACGGAATATGCTGCAGTCGTTTCACCATTCGGAAGCTTGAAACACGAACCATCTACCCATAAAGTACCATCAACATTCTCAAGAGGAGTATCTTTTAGGTCAACTCTAGCTTTCGTTTCTTCCTCTGTACGAAGAAAACAATCATGCTGTTCTTGAGCATCTGACTCTACAGAAATCAGCAACAACGTAGCTGGATTCAATACATTACATCTTTTAATGTGAACATGGCTAGCCAAAAGAGTCAACTCATAACCTGACAGACGTGCACTAGTAAGGTGCTGTGTCTTGGTCCTGTTCAATAAGGTATCCACTGCATGTGGGACCATCACAATCAACGTATTATCCAATACCAAACCAGCAGACTGTCGGATAGAAACAGCCGCTGCCGCTGTAGCTCTCAAACAGCTCGGCAACGCTTTAGCTACCGGATCTAACGTCGCTGAAAAATACGCACATGGGCGTTGCTTGTCTCCAAATCTCTGTGTCAATACTGACAATGCACAACATTCTCTCTCGTGTACATACAACGTGAAAGGTTTACTGTAGTCAGGAGTACCCAATACCGGAGCCGAACACTATGCATCACGTAATTCAGAAAAACTTTTCTGACACTTATCAAACCAAGGGAGAGGATGCGGAGTATCTTTAAGAGTCAGCACCAACAGAGGTTTCGCTAGCAGGGAAAAATTAGGGATCCATTGTCTACAATACGAGGTGATACCTAAGAAAGCACGCACTTCTCTCTGTGTGGATGGTACACTCATTTGCGCAATCGTTTGAATTCGTTCTGGGGTCAACCTTCTTCCCTCCTTCGACAAGAGATGACCTAAGTAGGTTACTTCTTGGCAGCAATACTGTAACTTGGAAGGTGACACTTTATGATGAAGGTCAGACAAATGTCGTAACAAAGAAAGAGTAGCCTCTTTACAAATCTTTTCGTCATCAGCGGCAACCAACAGATCATCAACGTACTGGATAAGAGTAGCACCAGTAGGCAACACAAAGCTATCAAGCTGAGTTTTCAACGCCTGACTATAGATGGAGGGACTTTCACAATAACCCTGGGGAGCTCTCTTAAACCGGAAGCTTCGTCCTCCTAAAGAGAAGCCAAAAATATCCCTACTCTCCTCAGCAATCGGAATGCTAACGAAAGCATTCTTCAGGTCAATAACAGAAAACCAGGCTGCCGAAGCAGGAATCAGAGTCAACAAAGCAGTGATATCAGGGACAACAGGAAACTGTGGCACCACAATCTTATTCACTTCTCGAAAATCGATCACAAAGCGATACACAGGTGGCTGAGAAGCATCAGTACGCTTAAGGACAGGCAAAACAGGACTGTTACACACATTACCTCTCGTTTCCTCAACTACACCCTTCTCAACCAGATCATAGACAATCGCTAATAGAGCTCTCTCACCATCACTAGATATTTTATACTGCGGAATACGAGGTAGCCTAGCATTCGATTTGAGGGTGACAACATAATGTGGAACTTGCAAAAGACCAACATCATTAGGACCTGTAGCCCAAAGTGTATCAGGAAGAGAACGCAATTCCAGCGGAAGACAATGTTTAGACACATACATCAGAGAAATCACTTTCTTACCTAGGGTAATATGTACTCCCGAAGGAGAACAATGTAATGTCGCATACAATCTTTTCAGCAAGTCCAAACCCAACAGATTCTCATTACAACCAGTCGTCAAAATAAGAGGAGCTTCCAATTCACAAGGGCCAATAGAAATGAGCAAAGGATTAGAAATCGGGTTACAAACTGGGGAGCCTGAAAATCCTACAGAAACATTGGTCAAGCCAGACAAAGGTGCGCCAGGAAGTTTAGAGTGCATAATAGAACTCTTTGTTGCACCAGTATCCAAAAGAAAAGGTTCTGTTACACCTGATGTAGTCACTTCAACATAAAGTCCACTCTGGTCTACTGGAACTGACACTACTCCCTCTCTTTGCCCATGGCCTTCCTAACTATCATTATAACCAGCACTCTCACTCCCGACATAATAATCATCAACATAGTACTGTGCAGACTGACCACTCTGAACATTCTGTCTGTCAAAATAATTTGCAGAATTCTGAAGGGAAGAGGAACGCTCATTCTGGGGTAACACACCACGTTCCCTACCCCTAGGAGCTTGCTGGAAACTACCACGACCTCTCTGACCAGATACGCCATTCGCACGCTGTAACAAAGCCGAGCAACTATTCTTAAAATGACCTTCCTCTCTGCAATAAGCACACTGATTAGGACCAGGAAAGAATCGCGGAGCATTAGGCTCAGGTTTCTGTAACAATCTCTGAAACTGTGGAGGTTGCTGAAACTGAGGCTGATTCTGACGAGGCGGATAAGCTTGCTGCAAAAGAACCTTTGTCTTTAAATCTTTAGTTTTCTTCTCTACTTTATCCTTCTCATCTTTATCCCTATTCTCATAATATTGTGCAGTAGCCAATATCTGGGCCGACGAAGAAACAGCCCATGAACTCTCAGAGTCCTTTAACTTATTGGAAAGTTCGGGAAGCAAATTAAAGACAAATTTGTCCACGAACAACCTTTGACCACCTTCCGTACTCATGTCCTGACCACTATGATCGATAAACGTTTCTTCAAACCTCGTGAAGAAATCAGACACACTCTCATCTTTCTTTTGTTTACATACTGCTAACTTGTCCCAATTCACTCGTAAAGCAGGCATCATAGTTTTCATTAGATTAACAATCCTACCAGGTAATTCTGCAACTAAAGGCTCAGGTTTGGCACCTCCAACCTGTCGACCATCTGAAGCAACAATATTAGCCCACGTATCTCCTAATTCTGCCGCATGATTCTCATGTTGAATCTTCGCCCACAAAGGTTGAGGAACTACATTACCTATTAACATATCTATGTCAGCTAAATTCATAATACACGCTTCAACTGTCTGGGACAACTCCTTGTAATAACCAGCAGGATTCTTACGAGGGTCAGGTAAGATCTGCTTAAGAGTCAAGACCTCTGCTCTCTTCCAAGGTACATGTACCCACACTCGCTGAAAATGGGTCTCTACAGCCTGAATACCCTGATTAACATTAGCAGCAACTGCCTCTCTCCATACAGGGGGAACTTCTCTCATAGAATACTGCTTCACTTTCCTCCTAACAGAAGGATCAGGTTCGTACAATGGCTGAGACGGAAGTCTAGTTCTGAAGGCAAGTATCGTCTCTACAGCATCAGTAACATCAGATTCCACTATCGTCCCTTTAGCAAACTCTGACTGAACATCAAGCACTTCCTGCGGAATCGGACCCAACTCATTATCTTCCCATTCCTGCCGCAGAAAAGCACACATTACATCAAAAACATACCTTTGCTTAGGCGGCTCCCACTGAAAGAAAACATCCATAACTGCTGGCAAATTATACCTGGAAGCATTTAAAATCCATCTACGAGCCAACAGATCCAACACTGCTCGCTCTTCGGAACTAGGAAGCTGACTACGACTCTGCTTACGTTCCGAAACAGGGGTCATACTCAGTGGCCCAAACAATGGAGACAACAGATTAACAACAGTTTCTGTCATTCGTTTTCGAGCAGAAGGGGAAGAAGTAGGCGTAAAAACAGGAAAGTTAAAATCTTGAGACAAAGTAGGAACAAGAGCAGTAGGAGTCTGAGATGCAGAAGCAGAAGGCAAAGGAGTTTGAGGCAAAGCTGGAAGCAAAGCTTGCGACCCTAGATTAGGTTGCGCAGTAGGAGGCAAAACCATCTGTGGAGCACCGGGTGGCTGAACAACTGCAGGAGGTTGAACAACAAAGGGTAGAACAACCGGGGGTAATGGAGGCGCAGTAGCACCCTGCACATAAGGGGGTGGCAATCTCAGTAAATGAGACATCAAAGGATCTTTTTCAGGGTCTTCCGTCACTTTCGGAGAAGACGGCAAGGCCGGATAACATTTATCTATGGCCATGCAACGCTGTCTATCTAAAACTTCACACACTTGATCTTCCTCATCTGACTTAAACTGCCTAGCAGCTTGTAGTACTGACATATTCGTATCTTTCCTATCTCTTTTTGCTAGCTTAATTTCTCGCTGTTTGGCTTCCTTTAGCCAAAGGCGGAAAGAGTCAAACATTGCCAGCCGGGCTTTCTTCTTAAATAGCGCAACTTCCAGATTATATAAAACATTTACTTCAAAACTACCATGTTGGGGCCATCGTAAAACACCATCTTTCCTTGTATAGCGGACCCACACTTCATTATAAGTGATAGGACCCACTCTGTGTTTTAAATAGAGCTCATAAGTCGGAGTTCCAACCGGAGGTATCGGACACGAATCCTCCAATCGGGAATCCCTGTTGCAACCACAACTAAACCATTTCCCAATTTTGCTAAGACCAGGCATCTTATATCTCACTAGTCTAGCTTCAAACTTCAAGGGGTTATCAACTATCGATACACTCGTAAATATACGAGCCCCTCGGCTTCGATTTTTGCAAAAATCAAATCAAAACCAAGAACCAAAACAAAGTTGTGGGAGCGACCCACTTATACTTAACCAAATATCTGTCACGCCACCAGAAGACCGTCTATCGTCTCGCTTTACAAAGGATCAATCAAGGGTCCAAGACAGGGCGACAGTCAAGGTAGCAGTCCTTCGTAGCCATTGGAAAGCGGGAAGCCTCGCAGAAAAGACCTTCAGTCCACGTCGACATGCAGGGGTCAATGAAGTGGTGGCCTTCCTCCAGAATTTCCTCACGTGGCTCCTCACGATCCTCGGGCTTGGACCGGTACCGCTGAAGTCGCCCCACGTGGGCGCCAACTGAAGAACCGGGTTTTAGAACCCAGCGGTGCCAGGGACACGCCCAAAGTCTTCGGGTTCTCTTGTCTTGGCAAAAAGAGACACAGAATACTTCTAGGTGGCGTCAGAGATCAAATTTATTAGCTGCAGCTAGTAACAGTAATCTCAGCAATACAACACGGTGTACAACTCAAGAAACTGTTCAAATTTCATAGAGCAAGACATCACCTTTTATACACAATATTCTCATTATAAATGTACACCCACTGCGCAAAATTCTGACCAATAGGACACATTTTCTAACTGAGTATCACATTAACAAAAACCCAATTTACAGTAACCCAACCCAAAAGTTAAATATTAGGACTGTCCAAAATTCAATCTTTGCAAGCCGGACAAATTTATAATTGAAAAGCACAACCCATGTAATATCAGAACATAAAGGAAACAGTAATAGATGCTGGACAAGATAAAACATGTGCAAGGAAACTAAAGGTTAACGAGGTCCTGAACATTGATTGGCGATCTCAGAAAACGATCAGCCAGAGAAATTGGCTTCGTGAAGGGTCAGTTTCAGGTGAAGAGGTCAGCGTCCTGCAGTTCACTCACAAGTCAGAAAAGGGCCTTGTTTAATGCATACATGAACAATGAGGCCCATGCAACTTTGTTCGTTCGGTTACCTCCACGGCCTACGTGAGGGCAACACAAAATGACGTTATGTTCAACGCAAACAAAATGGAGTCCGGTCCCGAAAACCACGGAACCTCACCATGCCCTGGAGGTGGGCGCACAAGGGCAGGGGCTGCAGTTGATACCCTGCCTCCTCCCTTCCGAGAAAGTGTAGGGCATAATCTAGGGGCTATTCGTAAATGCACTGGCAATCCTGGATGAAACGATAACAGTGGGCACCATCAAAAATTACATTCTCTCTTGTTTGTCCTATTCTTCTGAGTCACATTTGATCGTATATTTGATTTTTTTTCACCTCGGTTGTTGATGGCAATTATTTCTATTAATGTTGACTTAGAGCTTCGTGTTTATTCAGAAATTGATTCAAAGCACGGCAGCTCTCTAATAGCGACTGTATGTACTGAGGAATATTTCAGCTAATTGTATCCACCAGAGCAAGATGTCTATGCTAATCCTCCCCAGCGCTTTGGTCATCGCGACCGACTGATGCAATTGATGCTATGAAACACAGTCTGCCCCATCAAGGGGAAATAGCAGCAGATCGGGACAAAAACCCTGTACCTATAAAGCATTTGGTATTTTATACATCTATTTTGGAACAAGATAGTAATAATTAACTTGCATTCTAATAACTAATCATCCTGGCAGACAAGGAAGGTCTCTTGCTGACGGTACAAGTGAGGGGTACTCACGCAATTCACAGCTTACTAGCTTTTGAGACGAGTTGTAAGGTCGACGCAGGCTGGAGCCCGTAACAGTTTGGGTGTGGCAGAGCAGAGAGAGAGGGATGGAGGGGCGAGACAAGAGATGATCTCTGTGTGGATTGGGACCAGTCAATGGCAAGGGCAGCAACGAGCCTGCAGAGCTGGAGAGCAGGAAAAGCTGGCCCAGGAAAGGGAAGGGATGGCAAGAAAAGACCAAAGCGAGGAGAGCAGAGGGATCCCACGGCTGCATGCAGCGACAAGCAAAAGCAAAGCGTCTGCACCTGAAGTTGAGGAGACTGGGTGTTGTGCTGAAACATAAAGCGCTGCTCCTGAGCATTTATAGTTTAAGCGTGCAGGAGGGCAGGATAATGAGGGATGGCATGTTGAGGTTACACAGAAGGGGTTGCCGATGTAGATGCGAGGCAGGAGAGTGTTTATGGAGTGCGCAGTGATACGGAGCTGGGCGTATAATGCAGGGAAGGGTAGCAGGAGAAAAAGAGTTCTCCTGAACAACAGATAAGCCCATAAAGCGAAAGGAATCTGTACTTGGCCGGTGATATTCAGCCTGCAATGGAAGTGACCTATCAGCTGTACGATCCATTTAGGAAACAGCAAAGTAGTGCAGCACTGGAGCCTACCTATGGAAAGCAGCAGGCAGGAAAATGTTTGTTTTTCTCATTACAGAAGGTCTTGCAGAGAGCGCATGCCTGCTGAAGTTCAACCTAAAAAGCAGTCTACGTTCAACTTCAAGATCACATTAACAAAAACCATCTTCTGCATGACTACCATTCTGTCTTCAGATCACATTGCAGTATGGAAACAGCTACCTTACACATCATAGTCCAAGTCCTCTTGACTGCTGATGGCGAGGGCCCCTGCCTCCTGATATTGCTAGACTGCTCAGTTGCCTTTGGCACAGTCAACCATCCTACCCTTCTAAGCACCCTGGACTCTCCAATGGGATTCACTGGCAATGCCCTTCACTGGTTCTTTTCCTACCTTTCTAATCTACACCATTTTGTTCACAGGGTTCTCCTTCTACCTTTCCAACCGACACCAGTTTGTACACAGGGGCACCTCTAGGTCCGAAAAGATCATGATAACTTGATGAGTCCCCCAGGGTTCAACACTGTCCCCAGGGCTTTAAGTGGGCTGGGTGCTGAGCAGCCGCAGTCTTTTAAAGGAGTCGTCGAAACGGGTCTCTATCAGGCTCTGTTTTGTACCCTGGCACAGGAGATCTGTTTTTTCTGGACTGAAATGACAGCAGGCACATCGATGTGCACTGCTCACGCTACTCACTTCTCACTAATGTTCGCTGCTCACACTACTCACTTCTCACTAGTGGAGACGTTACGGCATGATGTCATGCCAGGTGAGCGTTATAGGGGAAGGGAAATTCATTAAAGAGAGTCATTTTCTCTCTGGATTTCCCTTCTATTTTTGAAGCTCAGACGAAGCAACATTGTCATGGGGTCAGCAGGGTCTGAAGTGGAAGATTTTTCAATATCATATACTAGCCATAGTTGCTGCTTATTTATCTTATGCAACTAACAACCATTGACAAAGCCAATAGTCCTGACTTGTTGTAGGTATGATGTTACTCATTATATCATATATCTGGATGCAATGACAGAAACAGCAAAATACAAGTCGGGCGGCACACTATGCTAAGCACAGATTTTTAGCTTACATGTTTTTAAAACCAAGCCCTAAATTACATTGGCCACGCCCCTTTGAGAAACTCCACCATTTTTTCATCCCACTTAAAGCCCTGACTGTCCCCTTTCATCTTCAGCCTCTACATGGAGCCTCTTGGTGCTCTGCTCACAGATAACTGCATCAGAGTTCACTGATATGCTGATGATAAACTACTCTCCTTGAAAGGATCCTCTGCTTCAAACATCTAATTGCCGCTCCTCATCCAGGCCTGGATGTCCAGTGCCTGCCTGAAATTCGGCCCCACCAAGACAGAATTATTACTTGTCCAGAACAAAAAATAAGAAAAAGAACAGCCTTGCTCAATGACCTGAATCTTGACCACTTCGAATCCCAACTTTTACCAGATGCCAAGTCACATGGATTCACCCTGGACATCACCCTCATTGAACGCATTGCCAACAAATAAAGATGGCCTGGTACTACCTCTCTCTTTTAGGGACAGCAAAACTGTTTTTGTCAGAAAGTGACTTTAGAACTGCTGTTCAAGGTCTCATACGTTTGCATCTGGATGGTAGTGATGCTCTGCTTCATGGTATGCCAGACCCGAGGCATCCTAGAAGCCACAGCCTGTCTCATCCAACGCCTCAAGGAGTATGATCATATCACTCATATTCTGATGATACTCTCTTACCTCCCCTTGTTTGGCCACACCACCTTCAAATCCAGCTGCATCATTTACAAAGCTGTCTCTGCCAGTGTCCCTGCTTATCTTACAGGCAGGCTCACCATTTCCTGTGGTTCTCTGCACACCTGCAGTCAGTGCACTATCACACCACAGAGTAAGAAGTGTCAAAAACAAGGCAGCAGGTCTTTTCCATCTATGTACCCAGGATCTGAAACTGCATCTCCATATCCATCAGGACCGCCCCAATGATGCTCCAAAATAGGAAAGAGTTGAAGACAAACCTCTTTAAAGAACACTACAACACAATGCAGGGGCGTAACAAACACCCCTGCAGCCCCGCTCTTTGGTGAGAGCTGTGAGAGAGAGGCTTGCGCTAAAGCAAGCCTTTCTCCCTCTTAAGCAGGTGCAGTCTGCAGCCTGCTCTGAGCTTCAGCACTGACTGAAGAGAAACAAAGTAAGAACTTACATTGTTTCTCTTCAGTCAGAGCCAGGCCGGAAAAAAGATGGGGGTGGGGGCTCCAGAACGAACATTCCCCACAGAGCACTGCTCCTCTGAGAAGAGGCAGCACAGAGCTGACAGGGCCAGGAGCAGGGAAATTTTAAGGATTTTGGGGGCGCTGGGCCAAATTATTTTGAGGGCTCCTGTTTGGAACAGCTTTGAATTTGTGTTCCTATTTCAGCTTTTTCATGCACGCTTTGGCCAGGTCCCTGACAGTGCACACGCACACTATTGCAAATTCTAAATGTGTTTACCTCTACTATTAAGGGGTAGTAATTTGTGTTTTCAATATTGTAACACAGTAGCAGCTCACTAATGTTATTGCTAATAATCACTGTGTCACCCTCCCATTTCTCATATTTCAGGTCCTTTTGATCTAAAAGAACCTTTTTTTATGGATTTTGCATGAAACATAAACACAACATCTCTGCAAAATGTCTGTAATCGACTTTCACACATCACCCACATTAAAAATAAATAAAGAAAAATTGTATATAAAACAAACTGTCTAAGCATTACTCAAGATCACCAGGACAAGACTGCAGAAAAGAACTGGCTCTATGAGGGGGTCCCCTGAAAGGTGGGGGCCCTGGGCCAGAGCCCACTTTGCCCATATCCTAAAACATCTCTGGCCAGGAGAAGGTTTGCAGCTCCAGGAATAGGACTCTGCTGGGATGAGTTGGAAGGTAAGCAAGCATTGGAAATGCAATAGTCCTTGCATTTGTTTGTGTTGGAGCAATTGGCATTGTAAATGGCAATGTTTTTTACTTATTTGTTACAGAGTGTATGCATGTGGTTTGTTGTGGAATCATGTGGGTTAGATTGAATTAGTTGTGTAATTGTGTGGCTTGGAATTGTGTGGTGTGGAGTGAATTTGTGTATTGGAATTATGTGGCATGGGTGCTGTGGAATTGTGTGGATAGTAATTATGTGGTATTAAGTGTCCTAGAATTATTTGGAGTGGGATTGTGTCAAGCTACATACAAACACTTAAACTGTCCTCATGATATCTAGCACTCTTTGTTTTTCAAGAGATAGCTTCGGTATTTATCTGTGATTAAACATAGCGCAATGTATTAACCTTTTCAAAACTACGGTGATGGAATTCCAACGCACGAGAAGCGTGAGGAGCAGGGGAGGCAGGGCTTTAGCAAGACGCAATGCAGATAAGAGGAGGGACTATTACACGCTGTAACAGGAGGAACCATGAAAGTACTATCATGGCCAACAACATTGTTCTCTTAGTGAAATCTCCTGGGCATCAACCAAACAGCCTGGGGGTGGGACTTTGGAAAGCAGTCCACCAAAAGGGGGCCAGCATTTCTGACTGGCACAGCAGAGAGCGAGTGAAAAGCGCTCTGACTCTAAACTTGACCTAAAAAGCAAAACTATGCTGCTACTTTGGGTCTAGGAAACCAGGGGAAAGTTTCAGAGTCAGACTTTTCATCCAGCATGAATGGCACTGTTGGAAAAATCAGGGCAGGCTGAAAATGAGCACCTCGTATAGCAGGGCCTAGGGAGAAGGGGGGTGAGAAGGCACAACCTCTGCCCCCCAGAGTACACAGTCGATGCTGGGTGCCAAACACGAGGTATTGGAGATGCCAAGATGGACCAGTAAAGCTTGACACAGGCCGCCAGGACAGGCTTTCAGCTGAGTGCAGACCTAAAGTCCCAACACCTACAGGGATGCCTGAAGGGGTCTTTTGTAATGGGGTCACTTTATAGCTTCTCTGACCATAGCTTCCTACTATCTCTTCAGGGAACAAGAGATACACCACCCATATGTCACACTCTAAAACACGTCCTGTTAATGCAGGTAAATGTGAGGAGGAGAGTGGGGAGAAGGCTGAAATAGGCCCCAATGGTCCTTTTCCTGCTGACCTCTGTATATCCACAAGCATGTGTACACATGAGGGATAGTTGCCCCTTTCCCCTTACCGGCTTTGTGTTAAACATGCAGGCTAACAACTGCATGTGTAGTCTTGGGGTGAATGCGACCTATTTAACAGTTCTATGTGTACAAGTCTCAGAGCCCCGTCTGCAGGTGTACATATGGCTTCTGCATTCATTGCTTTCAAGTACAATTCCCAGGGCCACAGATGAACCTGAGTAAACTAGAGATGACGGCAGATGTTTTTCTACATTCCAGTGTCTGTGTTCATCCTCCTGGGTCCCAGTCACATGCATGTGCACATAGGCAGCTTGAAGGCTTCTTTTTGCTCTGTGTACAACCAGGAGCCTCCTGTTATATTCAATGCCTTGATATGTTGACATCTGAGACTCTGTTTAACCCCTTCTATCCTAGTGGTGTACGGTTGGAGAGGAAAGGAAGGAAACAACATTGGTTTTTTTAAAAGGGGATGTCTCCCAGGCAGTCATAATGGAATAATAAATGGAGTACTGGTTCAGACAGGCATCCCCTTTGGGTCCCTCTGCGTACACGCAGACACCGGAAGTTATTGTCACCTTGGCTGAAGCACACGCTAACCAAGACACTGTGTGGCTGCTGCCATGACAGGATGCCAATGCTCTCTTAACTGAGGTGTCCCACATGGTCAGCTCTATCCGCTGCTACCTAATCTCAAAGCTTATGGTGTAGTTCTCAAAAACAGCAGGCACGTAGTCACGAAAGACGGAGATGACAGCAGCTGCGAGTTAGTACACCACTTTGATTTTTACTTGTGTTAATAGAGTATTATATTAATAATGTTAAAATGTAAATATTTTGCTGACCCATTGATCTTTTATGGTTCAGATCTTTTTATTAATTTATCCAGGAACAAATACTCTTACCTAAATCCAAAGGCTGATGAGGTAGAACAGTGGGAGAACAGAAGAAGGAGATAGAAGGCGAGGAAGGGAGGATACCAGGGGGGACTGGAAAAGGCGAGAGGGAAGCAATAAAATATCAGGGGGTGTCATCCAGGGAGCATAGTCGCTCTCGCCAGAATTAGCTCTTTTGCAACATATTTAGTGTCAGCAGGCTGGGTCTTTTAGTACGTCATACCCACTGCGGTCAGTCTTTGTCTTGCTGATCAGACGTGCCCCTTCGTCCTGTAAGCAGGAGTACTCATAAGTAAAGAGGACAAGTAAGTCCCCAAAAGTCCTGTGCCAGATATTGGATGCATGGGCCCCTCATTTTGTCAAAGTGTAGCAACTTGTTCTGCAGGGAAGCAGTAAGCTTGTCCATCCCTGCGAGGTCCCACAGTTTATACAGCCAGTCAAAGTGAGACGACAATGTATCTGTGCCCCATTTGGTTTTGATTACATGTTTAGCCCCACACAAAGCCAAAACTTGCTTTCCCTTTGTTAGAGTGTACAGGGTGTGTTTGGGCATTGGTGAGGTTCAGTAGGACGTAGCTCGAAAGACAGGGTATATCTGTTGCAAACATTTCATTGATATCTTTCAGACGGCCTACCAGTAGCATTTGACTTTGGGACAGAACCAGAGGACACGAGTCAGTGTGTCTGGGTGGCCGAAGTTGCGTTAACAGCCATTAGGACTGTTGAGTTTCCATTTCACCTCTGGCTGGGGTGTAGTACCAATAGTGTGTAACCTTAAGCATTGCTTCTTTTCCTGAGGCACAGAATGAGGAGGTGTGCACTTTGTGGAGGATGTCAGTCCATTTCTTTATGATGAAGTGAAAGTCCAGCTCAGCTTCAGAGCTGTGGGGCAAGAATAGTTGCACAATTCCCATGTTTTGAATGGTGTACCCAGACCCACCTTATCTAGTATTTTCCACAGAAAAAGGCCTGTGCACTCGATCAAATGCATGGTCTCTGTCAATTGACAAGAGAAGTTCTAGGACGCACTCTACGGTGAAGGTATGTCTGCCTGTCAGTCTCTCAGACACCCTGGAAGAGAAAGCTGCACAGTGTGAAAGGTTATGTTTGTGACTGGTTGTCTTTGTCTTTATCGATTTGGAGAAATTTGGGAAAGACACCTTGGATTGTTTCTGCAGGACAGTAGGTTGAAGAAAGAGGTAGGTCTTACTTTTGGGCTGATGATCGACAAGGCAGGAGTTGGGGAAACTTATGAATCTTGAGTTGGTAGGTTGGGTGTTGGCAGGAGATCCTTGAGTTGTTCTCTGAACAGTAGCAGGTTTGATGGGTTTTGATGCTCTATAGGAAGTCTGTTTCAAGGGCTGTTGTCAAACATTAAATGGATCAGACCTCTGCAGAGTATTTTAAAGTGGGTTATTGCAAAGGTGGTGTGGGGTTGGAACATAGCTTATTTTTTGGGGTCATTTTGTCCTTGATCGATAATCGTGCTTATCCGTACATGGCTTTGTGAGGTAGTGTAGTGGAGGTTGAAAAAGCAGGAAGAGTGAGTAGTTAGCATCCAGGAAATACAACAATGTACTGTTTAAATACATCTGTCCAAGACTGGTAACAGACAGTTGCATGTGTTAAAAACCTTAGCCCTGCCCGGCCTTTACAATTTATTATCAGAGTGTAAACACTAATGAATTAGCAAAATAAAAGGCATCAGGGAGAGATTCCAAGACCAGGTTTACTAATGTCACAATGTCAAAGGTGATAAAGTGTTGATAAATAAACACTGACCACAACAAAAGCCAATGTGCTGACCTAATAGATGCACCTCATGCAATATACTCTTTTTTTACCTTTTCCTATGTTGAAATATGACTGAAGGGGGAGGGTTGGGAGCTGTGGCAATGTGGATGTCTCTGGGTATGACCTGGTGGGGGATCTTTTTTCTTGTTTGCATAAGAGTCCACCACAACATTGCTGTATCACTGTACCGAATACAACGAGAATGCTGTATGAGTGATAAGGGAAGTGAAGGGGTTTGAACAAGGCTATTATATATGGCCCAACACAAAAAGTGCTTGTGGTGGGTCAGAGGTAAGAATGTGTCCCCCACTCCAGCAAAATCCTCTCCTCCATCAGTGGCCTTTTTGTATGTGTGTGGGTGTGTGTTTGTCTGTATGTATGTAGATGGAGAGAGAGAGAGGGAGAGAGAGATTCAAACAATGTAATCAAACAGTACTGATTTCCTACAAAAGGTAGTTGGACAATTTAATGTGTGGCAAGGTGCACTGTCTGTTTTTTCCGTGTCGTCACCCAATACATTAATCAGCTATGGTGGAGGGCACTACTGGAGCCAGGACAAATAGCACTGGGAAAACAGGCACCATCTGGCCTCTATAGAGACAGCAGTGAAGACTCTGGAGTAAATGAATACAACCTTTGAGGCTAAGGGTTCTGGGAAAGTATGAGAAAGACGAAGGGCAATAAGGTCTGTACAGGATTGATGAAGAGCATAAGAATGCACTGGAAGCGCTAATCAAGGGACCCAGCGAGAAAGTATGAAGGAAAGAAATCGCAAGGAGCTATAGGGACAAGGTCAGCTGGGGTATAAAAGAAGAAAAGAGAGGTAGGGAATGGAGAGGGTGAGAAAATGGACGAAGGGAATACAAAGCAGATAGCATAAAAAGAACAGAGAAAGGGAGAGAAATACTGCACAGGAGATAGGAAAAGCATAGTGGAATGATTTTGACAGGATGGGAGTGAAAAAGTTGGAGATAAAAGTGATAGAGAATAGAAAGAAAAAGGCAGGGATGAGAATGATGAAAAGATAGGATGCTCAGAAATAATAGAAAGAAAGAGACAGAAAGCAAGAGGGAGGAAGGAGGTGTGTAAGAGAAGAAGCAGTGGATGCACTTTTGGTAAAACTAAATGATGAGTTGGCCCTATGTTGTATATCATGGCAGGAGTCTGCATCAGGAAACCCGCCTAAAATAGAGCAAACTTCCCCAGTGTACTTATGGCAGGGACCCTGTAGTGGATAGACCACCACCTAATAAGACTGTAAGCAAACGAAGCCCACCTGTTAACTCCACCATCCAGGGTTACTTATAACAGCCCTATTGGTACCAGTGGAGTAGCAATAGCCCCTGCAGTATGGCAGGTGGCTGGCCTGAGAGATATTGAGTGGTGTGGAGAATAGGGGGCCCCATCCTTGTACTTTGCTTGGGGCCCCCTAAAGTTTCATTACACCACTGACACAATGCATTAACTGTCCACACATCTGCTACCTCTCCAATCACTTACCTTTAGCCTTGTCTTTGATCCTGTACAACTTACCTTTAGCCTTGTCTTTGATCCTGTACAATTGTCCACTGCCTTTAGGGTAGGTCATGCTACAGAAATACTACCAGTACATCCAATAATGCTTCTTTCCCATTCTGCAAGCAATCAATCCTACACTAGGGAGCTAGTTTGCCCATGATTGAGCAAACCCTACCAGTTCCAAGTGACATCTCTTAGTTCTTTGACAATGATGGCTTACACTCTAATGATTTAGGACAGACCTTCTTTCTGTTGTTCTGCAAGATCTCTGTATTTGAAATGGGGCCTCCACCCTAAGTGCAGACTGTCTCTCCTTAGTTATGGCATCCTGCCCCTTAGTGCATGCTGTCTCTGACGCATATTCCAAAATATCTCTTCTTAGTACAGGCTAGATCCTCTCATAACTTATGGCCTTTAGTTCAGATGCATTTATTTATTGATTTGTTTTTATAGAGGTCTACATATTAACTGTCTGTCACTTTAGACCATTTCTGTATCAATACAGGCTGTCTCCTGTGGTATTCTAGCCACTTTAGACTCTCTGCCCTATGCTAGGGCATCTGTTTCTTCTTCTCCATGCAGACTGTCTCCTTCTTGTGTTATATTCTCCTTTCTTGATTCCAGAATTCCTCTCCTTGGTTGTTTATCTAAGTTTGGAAGTCTGTCCCTAGTGCAGGAATAACTCCTTGGTTATATCCTCTGACCTTTAGTGCAGACTGCTTCTTTCTCAGCACAGACTGTCTGACTTTGGTACTAGTAAGTCAGTACGTGCAAATTCTCTCTGAAATATGGCACCATCCTTCTCTTTGTTCTGACATCTAATTCAGTATTGGCTCCTTTTTAGATCTCACCTACAGGCACATTTTTGTTGTCTCAGTTGAAATATCTATAGTGAGCCATAGCAAATGTTGCAGCGGGATTTGGGCTGACCCATTGCATATCAGTTGTTGGCTTTCTTGTCATTCTCATTTGCTTTCTTCCTATTCAATATTTGTCCTTCCCCTTGTTGTGTTTGCCTCACCTCTGGAGCACAGCTTCTTCACCATTTTCTTGATTGGATTGCTTGTATCCTTCTTCTGCTTACATTCTTTGAACCACTTTTTAGGTCTCTCCTACCATACAGCTTTTAGCTGGCTGATCTGCGAACACTTCCTGTGAACCTACCAACAGCTTACAGTAGGCTAGAGGATGATGATTGATTACCATTGGTTGACATTGTTGTCACTACAATTTGCTTGCTTCTTATTCACTGCTTTGCCTTCTTTTTCTTGTATTTGTCTGTTAGATTTGGGGGTCTCTAGTTGGCAGAGGTAGGTACCTTTGGCCAAATAGGGACCCTTGCAGTAATACAGTGACAACACTACAGATGGACACCACACAGGTTGTATTATAAAAATAAGTATTTTTATATAGACTTCACACAAGACCAAACGACAAAAATCCACAATACTGCACTCAAGATATACTTAAAAATAGGTTTTTCACTTAAAATCAGTCTCTAGCAATAGATAACTCCAATGTGAGTTATCACAACGTCGTGACAAGAGAAATCTCAAAGTACGGCGTGGACCTCGAGGTGCACGGCGTCGGGCCGGAGTAAAACAGATCCCCAAAGACCTTGGAAAAACGATGAAGATCAAAGACAGCTCACGGCGTTTGGGAGGTGCGGCTTCGTTGGCGCTGCACGGCCTCAGTTTCTTACAACCCATGGGGAGGTGTAGACTCGGTTTCTTACTGCAGCGCAGGGGAGGTGAAACGACGGTTCCTTACTGCGTCGGGGAGGTGACATCACGATGGTGCCGAAACCACAGTTCCTTACGATTTGGTGCTGTAGATGGATTCTTGGTCACCCACGTCGAGGATCGGCTCCGCGATGTCGATGTCCGCTTCGGAGTCGATGTGGCCCAGCAGCCGACATTGGGACCACAGCACAAGTCGAAGCAGCTCTCACTGCTTTGGGCAGGTTACGGCGTCACTCGCTGGCGTCTATGTGGCACGGCGGCCGGCGTCGGGTCTACGGTGCAAGTCGGAGCAGCGCTCATGGCTTCAGTGCAGAAGACGGCGTTGCTATTTCATTCTGCAGCAGCTAAAACCTCGGTTCTAGATGCAGGCAAGCAGAGGGGTGAAGTCTTGTATCCCTGAGACTTCAGGCAGGAGGCAAGCTCAAGTTCAAGCCCTTGGAGACCTTACTCAAGATGATGAAAGCACATCAGTCCTTTTTCTCCTTTCTTTTTCAATGAAGCAACCACCTTTACAGAACGAGGGAGCGACCCCACTTACCAAGAGACAGGGTACCACTAGTACAGAAACAGCTAGATTCTCTTGGAACTATTGAAATTGCCTCTATTCAGTGAATAGAATCAGTCATACACATCTCATATATTCAGACTTCCACACAGCTCAAATGGAACACTATAAATTGGAACCCTAAAACCAACTGCAATATACACAACGATAAAGAGCTTTTACTTAATGTGAAAAAAACTAGCACAATTTATTCCAATAGTTTTGTTTCAATAAAATACAGTTAAAAACATCACATTTATACAATAAGACAAACGTAGTTCGCAAAAAATATAAAAACAAGCAAAGAGAGACAGGTTAAATGGGAACAAAATAAATCATTATTTCAAAGTTATTCCAAATGGAATCCATATATTAATAGATATCAGTCTAAAAAACTATTGGTAATCTTAGACATCAGGAGGTTCCGTGGATGTAACGTATTACACAAAAAAAGGGGCGTCGACGTGTTTCAAGGTATGGACTTATAGATGTACCACCTTCATCAGGACTCTAACAATGTTCGTCTCTCAACTAGTTGGTGTATAATTCATAGGCCTAGTCAAAAACATAAATACACAAAAATCACAATATATAATGCATCTATCATAAATCACTTTTTTTCTTATATAATAAAAATTAAAAACTGCTCCTATTTTAAACAGAAAACATTCTATTAATCTAATGATGGTAGAGGAGGTAAATGGTCTAAAACGAGAATCATCAAATAGTGTTATCAATGTTAAATGGAGACAAGAGGAAAAGCTCAAATAGATACGTGTCACAGTAATGTAATTTTCACTTATCTACACAGATAGTTTATCATCATGTTTATACAATTGTTTAAAGGGTTCTCAAACCAGCACAAAGAACACATCACTTTCACTTTCAGAACACCACACCTTGCTCTAGTCATTTTAATAAGCACTGATATCACCACCTCAGAGTATAGAGATATGGTGGATCTAATAACTCACAAGTCATGTTGTTATATTCTCTATAGCTCAAAGAATCATTACAGGGGTAAAATGCCCACCTTGTACGTATTTCATTGAGGATGAGAAATTTACTCCAAAATAATTGTGCAGATATGTGGGTCCTTTCAAACCTGAAATACACAATCCATAACCAGATAAGCTCGCTAGAGATACTGGCTCTATGGTTCCTATATAGACATTATTCTATTCTTATAACTACCACTAAAAGCTAGTCAATCTAGGCTCACAGCCTGATCGGGTATTCTTTTGTGTGAGCCACCATTTAAAGTGCAATATGGTGAAAAACTCCCGTACCTGAAACAACAATGGGGTTCAATTATTTAGGACACCCACAGTCAGATTTAATAATAAAATATAAATTGACATGTGTATCTATATTAAATTTAATTAAAAGAGGTCTCTCAATAATTGGATATATATTGGAGTCTTTCTCTATGAAAGGCATGTTGAAGGAGAGAGCTTACAACAACGTACACTGCAGCCATAAAAATATTGTAGCGGTTCTCAATCCATGACAGCCTCACTATTATAAATAATACATGTTTACAACATTTAACTAGCTCGAATATTCCAATCCAATCCAAAAAAATTCTTTATTTCGGCCACATGGGCCATAAAAGATGCAGTAAAAACAATACATACATTTAAAACACAATATTTACAAATAAAAATCCTACTGGACCTGCAATGATAAGAAATACAAGGTAATATAAATTAACCAGACATTTTCTTCCTTATTATCCATGCTGCCATTAAGAATTTAGAAACCGCAAACACAATGTGGCCCAGGGTGTTGGTTTTCATGACCCTGTAGGCCTGTAAATACTTCCTAAAGCCCAAGTTCCGACACAGAGGTGCTAACCAGCGCCTCCTCGGGCTCCGATAGGCGTGGCAACAAAACATTATGTGCAAGTCATCTTCGTCATTGACTTTGCAGCATGGACAAAGTTTATCACCCCCTGACGACCATTTATAGGTGAACACTTTGGTAGGGAGTGTGCCAAACCTCCATTGCAGGAACAGTTTCCTCGCCAGGAGAGGAAAAATAAAATCCATAAAAGGTTCAAACACATAAGAACTTTTGGATTCCATAAAACGCCCCGTCAAAGTGCCACTATCATGAGCATTAACCATGTCAACAAGGTTTTTATTCTTGTACAGCTGGGCAAGGGTTTTGCGGGAAATACTTCGACAGCCCTGAGCTGGATCATCCCATAAGTCTGGCAAGTTCAGGCTAAACAGTTCCGACTTAATGAATGCCAACCAAGGAATTTTACAGTTAGCATTCAGCCTCATGACATGAGTAAGGTCCTGCCTATAATGATACAGTTCCTCGGTGGTCCATATCCGGTGCCAGAACTTCACAGGTTTCGACAGTAGATCCTCAGCAATAGAGGGAAGGCCCAGGTCAAGTCTTAGGGGGAGGAGTGGTGTACCTTGCGGGAGAGCAAGTAAGCGTCTCAGAAAACAATTTTCCACCCCTGCCATAACCTTCCCTGCTTTATGTCCCCACAGCTCGCTGCCATAAGTGGCTGCTGCCTTCGCTTGGGACCTGTATGTTTCCAAAGCCGGGCTCACGGGCTTAAAGGTGGACTTATTGGCCACCTTCAAAAGTGCGCCTGATAGCTGCGACAATTTCAGCCTAGATCTTGCTACCTGGGAGTCCTATGCTAAATTTTCTTGAAGTGATACCCCCAGATAAATAAAGGTCGAGACCCTCTCGAGACTAGTTTCCCCCAGTTTTGGATTGGGTCTAGTTTTGGCGGGGGGGTTGAAGATCATGAACTTAGTTTTTTCCGTGTTCACCTCCAACCCATGTTGGCGACAGAAAAGGCCAAAACCGTCCACAATCCTCTGGATCCCCATAGGGGATTTGGAAAGAAGGAGGGTATCGTCAGCAAACATTATTGCCGGGACCCTCCTTCCTGCCAAAACCGGGGCATCATTGTCTCTAACAGCGTCAAGATGTTGAATGACGCTGTTAATGTACAGACAGAACAGGGTCGGAGCCAGAACACAGCCCTGTCTGACGCCTCGACGGACCGGGAATTTGCCCGAGAGCTTTCCATCCCTCCCACACCTCACTTGTGCAAAATTGTTCTCATGCAGCCTAGTGATGATACTAAGGAGGTGGGGGGGTACTCCTAGCTTCTGCAGAACCTCCCATAGCTTCCCTCTGGGGACTAGGTCAAAGGCTGACCTCAGGTCCACGAAGACCATGTACAATCGACCTCCCTCTAGCGTTACCGTCTTCCAATATAGGAGAAGGAGGCGAAAGATTTGGTCCATGGTCGACGTGTTCTTCCTGAAGCCAGCCTGGAGGGGGCTCATGATGTCATTTTCCTCCACCCAATCTAGGAGATGGTCTAAAATGAGGCGCGCAAAGAGCTTTTGGGGCACATCTATTAGGCTTATAGGCCTGTAATTGGCGGGGAGCAGAGTGGATCCCTTCTTGTGGATTGGTACAATCTCTGCCCCCAGCCATGACCCAGGGACCGCCATACCTCCGAGAATGGCATTGAAAAGGATGAGAAGGTATGGACCCCAGATGTCAGGGTGATGCCTAAATAGATCCCCGGGTAGCCTATCCAGACCTGGCGCCTTCCCCATTGGTAAACGCTCTAGGTCAGCCTCCACTTCCCCCAGGGATAATTCCATGCCAAAAACCTGAGAACCCAGGGGCAGTTGCAGTGCTATGTCCGGGCAGAAGTTAATGTCTTGATAGAGTACCCCAAAGTGGGCCTCCCAAGCCGCGGGGGCAATGTTAGGTTCAATTGCTTTATTGAATTCCCCTATCCCATTATTTACAAGGGCCCAAAATTTTCGGGAATCCCTAGCTTTTAGGGCATCATGAAGGTCCTGCCAGTGGTTCCAATCCCACTCGGTCCTGGCGGTCACCGTCACTGATTTGTAGTGCTTCCTAAGGTCACGTACATTGGCCTTATTGGACCCCTCTTTTATTGCAGCAATAAGCTCAGATTTTGCTGCCCTACAGGCGGAGGTGTACCAGGTAGGAACATGGGTCTTTTTCTTTCGAATAGGGACCACCGGATGGAATACCTCAGCCAAATCCCTCACTAAATCCTGATGTATGTTTCCCAGTTTCTCATTATAGTCTGGGGTTCTCAGTTCATCCAGAAGTGCATCCAGCTCCATGAACCTTGGGAGTGCCAGCTCATATAATTTAGTAATGGCCTCTTCTGAGCTCACCAGCTTTCCCCACTTAACCCGGCGCCTATTTGTTGTGAGGAGCAAATCCCCCATGTCTTCCCCTTGATCTACCGGGGATGAGTCCGCCAAAGGCAAAGGGCACTGGATATTTAAACAAAGGGCATTGTGATCACTATCTGTCCTATTTATTACTATAAAGTCGAGGACTTTTGGCCAGAGTGTAATATCCACCATGATGTAATCTAGCCTCGACTCATGGCCCCTCCTGTTAAAAGTACACACTGAGGGGGTATCGGAAGGAGTACGACCATTACACGCCCTCAGTGCGCAATTCAGGGTAAGGGACATGAGTTGTATTGCTAGGGGGGACCAGGCTTTAGGGTAAGGAGAAGACGAGGGTGGAACCCCCCAGTGGTCATCCTCGGCCGTAAGGGCACCATCCAGTAAACCTTCCAGAGGTTCAAAGTGGCAATTGAAGTCTCCTCCAAGCACCACCTTGAGATCTCCCGGAAGTTGACCCAAGAAGGAGGACAGATCGTTTAAAGTTGGTGATTCATTTGGCGAGGCCACTGGTCGCGAGTAAACATTAACAATGGCCCACGGTGGTTTGCCAGGCCATGTAAGCCGAACACACTGGATGTCCTGCGAACACGTATAAACCTGTTCCGCCTGGCACCCAGTATGACTCGCAATCCAGATTGCCAAGCCACCCGATGGCCTCCCCCTCCCACTCCATTTTGCAGGGATTTCAAATATTTCAAACCCTCTCCTAGACTGGGTGACCCTCGCCCATGTTTCCTGGAGAAGCAGGATATCACATCCACCTACTAGGTGATCCCATTCCGGTGAGCCTTCCTTATTTGCAATTCCTGCCACATTCCAGGAGAGAATTCTCAACCCTGGGTCATGTGGCAGGCTACCCTGGCCTCCAGTAGGAGGTTGCACAGTGACCATAGGTGGATTAGCATCTAGGGGACCAGTGCTGCAAGCCGCGATGGCGGGAGGCCCAGCCATCTCCGCCACCCCAGTTTGCAAAATGTGGACAGGCCCGGAGTTAGGTGAGGGTCCCAGATGCCACAGACTGTCGTCCGTGTCAGCCATTCGCTCTTTAGGGATATCCTGCCGGGTGAGTTCAGTCACAGGGACTATATCCGATCCCACACGTCTTTGCACCTCATCCACCATCTTCCCAGGACCGGACAAGATTTCCCTAGTTTGTGGTCAATCGACCTGATCCAAACAGGAAAACCTGTTATGATGTATGAAATTTGCCTGGGCATGTGGAAAAGGGTGCCTTGGTCTATATCGCGAGCCATCTACAGCAAAGCCTACCCTAGTCCACCCCTTCTCACTCCCTACCACCGTGTTGCTATCACTAGGATAAAAATATGAGAGGGGTACAAGTTCAATATTGGACTTGTCAGGCCTTACAAGCCAATTGCAGATGTAATTTGCAACGTGTGGGCTTTTAAAACTTAGAATGATACAGTCCCCTACCCTATTCTTTAAAGTAGGGCCAATCCATGGGATCCTCCTTACCATCAAAACCTCACCTTTCAGGTTTGAGGGCAGCGGCCTATTGATGCTAAGCCAGCTTATAACCTTATTACGTAAAGAATCTTGGGTCTCCCTTACACCACCAGTTAGCTCAGGAACTCCCACCATGATTGCCGTGTATGGAACTGCTTCTGGGGGCAGGTTAACCACCCTGCGCCTATCAGGGGGGGGGGGCGATACCACCAGTCGGGCCATTTGTGGAACCCACTACCGCCCCCAATTGCGGCGCCAATTGCGGCGCAGGGGGTAGCTTGGATCTCCTGGGAGCCGGGACAGGGGGCCTAGGCGCTGGAGGTAACAAAGTGCGCGTCTGAGAAGCAGACGCACCGTTGTTACTCAGCGATACCCTATTGGAGACCTGTGACAATACAGAAGAAGGTGGTCTATTCCCAGCTGAATCCCCGGTAGCTATGGGAACATTTGTAGCTAGCCCGGGGCTTTTCCTAGTGTAGTTGTTTTCCAGGGACTGGAGTAGATTCTCTATAGCGTCCAATCTAGCTGAGATGGGGGTTAGCAGATTTTTAATAATGACTGTAAGTGAGTTAATTATTATATCTGTACTATTAGAAGTTTCCCCACCAAAAATAAATGGGCCCGCCGGCAATAAAAGTGACACAGGAGCTGGAGAGCCCATAAGATCCGGCCTAGACCCAGATAAAATGAGCTCAGGGGAGACCGAAATATCTGTACTATCTTCAAGGGATGATTCAGTTATGTCAGTTTTTGCCCTTTTTGCCCTCTTTGTTTCCCTGGGCCTTTTCCTTTTTGAAGGTTGTTCCAACCGACTATCTGCAAGGTCTATGAGCAGGGCCGCCTGTCCCGCTTCAGGCGTGTCAGATCCCATATTATCCGGAATAACAGAACGGTCAGCAATCCCAGATGGCCGGGGAGAGTTTCTATCCCTCTGCGTTAACGGAGTTCTTAGCTGCTGAAGAACCGACTCAATAGTCTGATCAATGCTATCCAGTAATGACATATGAGTAGCCTCCAAAGGAATGGGTGTACTAGCATCAGTTGAAGAAGTTTCCCCATGGTCCAGGAACACACTTTCGGGACCCATCTCAAGGTGAGAGTCTGTGGCTAAGTGACATTTGCTAGTTTGGGAACTCGCCTTTGGGAAAAAAAATTCCAGAGTACTTACGCCTTGCTGTGCAGACTTACTCCGTAGGGCTCTAGTCGCCATTATGGGGTAAGTAGAGGGGGGGCAATGGAGCGGGGGCGTTAGAGGGGGGGCCCGGTCCGGTCTCTGCCGGCCTCTAACGGCCTAGAACGGCCCGCCCTTTGCCCGGTCTTCGCCCCGGCCGTTGCCCCGCGCGCGTCCCGCGTGCGCGTTACTGCCACAGCTTATCTAGAAAAGGATCTGGTAAAGGGGGCGGGAAGAGGACCAGCTGCGGCCAATCCACGCCGCTAGGCACGCTGGTCCTCGCAGTCCCGCCTCTGCCCTTGGTGGTCAGCTGCTAGGTCCTGGTAACGCGTTGGTGCTCACTGCACGTTGGTGGACAAAAGACTGAGTCCACAAGTATCAGAGTCTGTGCCTACGAGCGGCACCCGCGGAGCGGGGGCCGCGAGGCGTGGCGAAGTGGCCGGATAGGAAGCAAAGCAGGACGCACAACACTCCAGCAGGAAAGGACCCAGGGCGCGCTCACTCCGTTCTGATTTTAAAGGGAGGAGGGGGCGGGAAGAGGACCAGCTGCGGCCAATCCACGCGGCTAGGCACGCTGGTCCTCGCAGTCCCGCCTCTGCCCTTGGTGGTCAGCTGCTAGGTCCTGGTAACGCGTTGGTGCTCACTGCACGTTGGTGGACAAAAGGCTGAGTCCACAAGTATCAGAGTCTGTGCCTACGAGCGGCACCCGCGGAGCGGGGGCCGCGAGGCGTGGCGAAGTGGCCGGATAGGAAGCAAAGCAGGACGAACAACACTCCAGCAGGAAAGGACCCAGGGCGCGCTCACTCCGTTCTGATTTTAAAGGGAGGAGGGGGCGGGAAGAGGACCAGCTGCGGCCAATCCACGCCGCTAGGCACGCTGGTCCTCGCAGTCCCGCCTCTGCCCTTGGTGGTCAGCTGCTAGGTCCTGGTAACGCGTTGGTGCTCACTGCACGTTGGTGGACAAAAGGCTGAGTCCACAAGTATCAGAGTCTGTGCCTACGAGCGGCACCCGCGGAGCGGGGGCCGCGAGGCGTGGCGAGGCGTGGCGAAGTGGCCGGATAGGAAGCGAGGCGTGGCGAAGTGGCCGGATAGGAAGCAAAGCAGGACGAACAACACTCCAGCTCGAATATTAACCGAGTGAGGTCACTATGTTAACTACTGACTATATATCGGATACCTCACTTTTGTATCTGTCGGAATTCCAACCCCAGACTGTGAGCACAATGCGGGGAGCCGTCGATAATTTTCATAATGAAAAAAAACCCTCTTTTACATAAATATTTCACATAATGTGAATCCTTCCACATGACGTGATCCTCCTACACAAGTCCCGATATTACTCCCGATCTTAAGGCTATCTAAACGAGTCCAAGGTTATAGGGGTTTTAGGGTTTAGTGTAGAGAGTGAATCATTTTTAAACGGGTCCCTTCCTGTCGTCACGGCTTCCCGACTGCCTTCCGGTATGTTAGCGATATAAACGTCCATACTGCATCCCCTCTGGTTTATATGTCAGACGGGATTCTCTACACCTGAAATTACTACGTCATGCATAGTCGCCGGCGAGTTCTCCGCTTCTCTTAAAGCAGCCATATTTACAAGTGGGTCCCACTGACTGCAAATCTACTAAACTTTATTTAAAGGTGCAATAAGAACTACACGGGGCTCGATCTATTTATAAACACGTACTGTCGAAGAGCATCTAGGCCTCCTATATTCGAAGTTACAGTGAATTCATATTATATGGGGACTGATAGACAAATCCCCCAGACTTATCATGGAAATTTCTTAGCAAAAGGGGCAATGCGCAAATTAAAAATATATATATTCCCCTTCAGTCTGATGGTTCAAAATAAAACCTACAGTCTGCTGAATTTGTATTGGTTACCCCGCCACAGTGTGATGCCAGTAGCAATGAGATGGCGGCCAGTACGACACCGACTGTTCCGCGCAAAAACAACACTGGGCTGAAGGTCACTCCTAATATGATTATTCGCTCATCTTTGACTCTCCTATCCTTATTCAATGAGTTTCATCCAGTCCTCCTTGGTTTTAAGCCCTGACCTGATGGTGTCTACAATTGAAATGTGCCACTGCTCTTGATTTTTTCCTTTTTAATGTCAAGTCTCCTCCTCTCTTGTTACCCTCTATTCATTCAATAATGAACCATCTGAAATCAGTACAACTGTGCCCCTCCTTTCTAAAGTGACTCACTAGCGGTGCATTCTCTTTAAGATTTTTAATGGCTCATTTATGTTCCAGTAATCTTATACGAATCTCTCTTGACGTCTCACCCTCGTATCCCTGATTACATGGGCATAGAAGTAAATATATTATATTCTTACTCCTGCAATTATTTAGAGCTTTAGAAACAAGATTATGTTTATTATATGTCACTTCCTCCCCCACCATACACTGGGCGCACATACTGCAATGGCTACATTGGTAATTTCCTATAGTTAAAGTGCCATCTAAGGTACGCTGCTTTATAGTGGGTCCCTCACGATAGGTATGTACAGGTTCCCTACGCAGGTTGTTATTGTGTTTAAAAGCAAACAAGGTTTTCTCTAAAGTCGTTAACTCATTATCGTTGAGGTTTTAGGGGTGTTATAGTTAGCTGGACATTTCACTCGTACAAAACCATTGAAATTCCTCCGTTATAGTTAGTTGTACTAAATGTAACTTGCGCTCCCGCAATCCACTGCTGATGATGTCACATATTACATCAGTCATGACATGGTCAGTGACATCACTGATGACCTCACTGATGACATCCCAAATGACCACTGAAGACATCATCCAGTGAATGTGGTTTGGTTTAATATTTAAATAAGTATTACATATATAGGAATTAGCATTGAAGAATGAGTGGAAGTATTAGTGTCTGTATGAAGAATTTACTAATAGTGTGATTGACTGTCTAAATGACTAATTTAAAGTGTCTCACTAAATATATGGGATAGTGATTAAAGTGTGTGAATATTTGTATCAATCTGTGTCTTGTTATGTAAACTAATGCACACGTTGATTACTACCTATTTGAAACTCTGTATTAGGTTTTAATTAGTTAAGTGAGTATTTGTATGGGAGAGTGAATGTATGTGTAGTTGGGTGAAAAAGTGTGTGGTTGTCCAAAGATTTGTAAATAGTTGATTTAATAGGTATATGAGGTTATGACTGCATGTGGAAATAGTTGTTTGAGTGAGTGAATATCTTTATGGGTGAGATAATGAGTAAATATATTTCTCAATGATACATGTCCAACAAAATAGAAATATGAAAGACAGTGTATGTGACAGTTCTTGTATTTAAATAAGTATATGTAAGACTCAGTGATTGTATACGTGACTGTATGGAAAACTGTATACTTGTAATAGTGATTTTATACCACACTAAGTATTACTTTCTATGTATAGGAATAAAGTAGTGTTGTATAAGTGTGTAGGTGAGTAAATGTAAATATGATCAATTGTTTGCATAAGTGAGAAGGATGGCTGCATAACTGAATAGGATGTGTGCTGCTGTGTAATGGTAATATAGGTGTATAAGTATATTTAATAGTGTTGTATTGATGTTTGTCAGCATGTATGAGTGAATCTATGGGTAAGTGTTTAGATGTGTGTGTAGATCTACAAATCATTGAGTTGGTTTTTAGGAAGCTGTTTTGGTGTGTCATTCTTTTAAATATGGTACTCTATATTTTATAGTGAGTGATGAAAGGTTACACTAGTGTATGATAAGGTGTAACAGATTGTCACATGGATGATGTCATCAGTGATGTCATCAGTGATGTCACTGACCATGTCATGAATGATGTAATATGTGACATCATCAGCAATGGATTGCGGGTGCGCAAGTTATAGTTAGTACAACTAACTATAACAGAGGAATTTCAATGGTTTTGTACGAGTGAAATGTCCAGCTAACTAAAACACCTCTATAACCTAGTATTTTTTCAGATGAATTTCTAAGGTTTTTTTAAATGCTAATTCCTAACTATAACATGTCAGAAACCTATGTTTTTTCCAGTGAATTTCAAAGGTTTTGTAAATGACAATTTTTAAATGTATTAATTGTTATATATTTTTTTGTACTGATTTACTATATTTTTTAAACTATTTATTTTTAAATATTTTATTTCTTAAATTACATTATAATTACATTATACATTACATTACAAAATATACTTTCTCAGAATGAATTACTTTAGTTTAAATACTTTGCAAATAGGCAACAGACTTAGGCAACACAATTTCAAACACAATGCAACATTGAGCTCAATGGGAATTTCTAATTAAATGCAATTAGTTACTTTATGGATTACTTTTCTAACCACAGGACTGGATCCTAGATTCAGTCTTGGGACATCTCCTGTAAACAGTTGAGTAAAAGCGTTTTGGTTACAGTAGTGATTTTTAAGGAATATTATTGTATTTTAAAAGTTGACACTTCAAAACTTTTTCACATAGAATCGCCAATGTTATCCTACGGGAGGAAATTCACTTAGCAGGTAAGTAGTGTTATTGTTACTTTTTTTTAATCAGTGGTGGATCCTGGATCCAGCACTGGTGCATCTCCTGTAAACAGTTGAAAGAATGCGTTTAAGTTATACAGGCGATTTTTAAGGAATATTTGTAGTTTGTAATAATCGACACTTAGAAATTTTTCTGGTGAAAACCAGACAATGGATTCCTATGGAAAGAAATACCAGTTACTGGTAAGTACGGTTAGAATTACTTTTCAGGGTCAGTGCTGGGCTGAAAGATGCAGCACTGGGTTCCCTCCTGATAACAAGTGAATAAATCGGAATTCGTTGTTCGGATGATTTTAGGTGAATATGTTAAAGTTCCAAAACTCCACACTTAGAACAATTTCCAAGTGAAACCAGTCAATGTTAGCCTATGGAAGGAAATTCAAGTTACTGGTAAGTACGGTTAGAATTACTTTTCAGGATCAGTACTGGGCTCAAAGATGCAGCACTGAGGTCTCTCCTGATGACAGGTGAGTAAATCGGAATTCGTAGTTCAGCTGATTTTACTTTAGTCCAGTATATACAGAGCCACTTTCCTAAACCATCCCCTCCCTTCCCAACTGTGCAAACACGCCCTGTGGCACATTTTAAGTTGGGGAAATTATTCCCCTTCAATCCTGAGGGTCACTAGGGTCCAACTAGCCCACTACGTACATCCAGTAAGTGTCAGAGAGCTGCGTAGCAGAGAGATGTAAAAAGGGGCACGGCCTAGACCACCTCTCTGCAACACAATGCAGCGCAGTGGCGCTTACT
This sequence comes from Lissotriton helveticus, assembly GCF_964261635.1. Taxonomy (NCBI): domain Eukaryota; kingdom Metazoa; phylum Chordata; class Amphibia; order Caudata; family Salamandridae; genus Lissotriton; species Lissotriton helveticus. The sequence continues at coordinate 412,483,186 of NC_136061.1, read as the reverse complement.
GGAAGCACCTAGTGGGCTACTTGGCCCCCAGGGTCCCTCAGGATTGAAGGGGATTTTTTTTCCTAACTTAAAACACGCCACAAGGCGTGTTTGCACACGTCACCTTAGGCCCCGTACCTTCCCTTCACCAATGTGTAAACGCACCCTGTGGCCCTTCTAAGTTGGGAGATTAAGTACCCTTGAATCCTGAGGGTCCCTATCAATCAATCAATCATGGCACTTGTATAGCGCACTACTCACCCGGAGGGTCTCAAGGCGCTTGGGGGAGGGGGTCCGCTACTGCTAGAACAGCCAGGTCTTGAGTTGTCTCCTGAAGGCGAGGTGGTCCTGGGTCAGCCGAAGGTGGATGGGGAGGGAGTTCCATGTCTTGGCCGCCAGGTAGGAGAAGGATATGCCTCCGGCGGTGGCTCTTTGGATGCGTGGTACGGCGGCGAGGGCGTGGCTGGAAGACCGTAGCTGGCGGGTGGGCGTGTAGAAGGTCAGGCGGTCGTTGAGGTACTTGGGGCCCAGGTCGTGGAGAGATTTGTGTGCGTGGGTGAGGAGCCTGAACGTGATCCTCTTGTTGACGGGGAGCCAGTGCAGGTCCCTCAGGTGGCCGGAGATGTGGCTGCGTCGGGGGATGTCCAGGTTGAGTCGGGCGGAGGCGTTCTGGATGCGTTGGAGTCTTTTCTGTAGCTTGGCTGTGGTTCCGGCGTAGAGGGTGTTTCTGTAGTCTAGTCGGCTGGTGACGAGGGCCTGGGTGACCGTCTTCCTGGTTTCGGTCGGGATCCATCGGAAGATCTTGCGAAGCATGCGAAGGGTGTGAAAGCATGATGAGGAGACGGCGTTGACTTGTCTGGTCATCGAGAGGGAGGAGTCCAGGATGAAGCCCAGGTTGCGTGCATGGTCTGTTGGCCTGGGAGTGGGGCCCAGGGCTGGGGGCCACCAGGAGTCGTCCCAGGAGGAGGGCGATGGTCCCAGGAGGAGGACTTCTGTCTTGTCTGAGTTCAGTTTCAGGCGGCTGTTCTTCATCCACTCGGCGACGTCTTTCATCCCTTCGTGTAGGCTGGTTCTGGCGGTGTTGGGGTCTCTGGTGAGGGAGAGGATCAGCTGGGTGTCGTCAGCGTAGGAGATGATGTTGAGGTTGTGTTGGCGTGCGATGGCAGCAAGAGGTCTCATGTAGACGTTGAAGAGGGTGGGGCTGAGTGATGATCCTTGCGGGACGCCGCAGATGACTTCGGTGGCCTCGGATCGGAACGGGGGGAGGCGGACTCTCTGTGTTCTTCCGGCGAGGAACGAGATGATCCAATCCAGTGCCTTCTCTTGGATGCCGGTGTTGCTGAGGCGTTGGACTAGGGTGCGGTGGCAGACAGTGTCGAACGCTGCAGAGAGGTCCAGGAGGATGAGTGCCGCTGTTTCCCCGTTGTCGAGCAGGGCTCGGATGTCGTCGGTGGCTGCGATGAGGGCGGTCTCGGTGCTGTGGTTGGCTCTGAAACCGGACTGCGAGGGGTCGAGGGATCCGTTCGTCTCGAGGAAGGCGGCAAGCTGTCTATTGACGATCTTCTCGATGACTTTGGCAGGAAAAGGGAGGAGCGAGATGGGGCGGAAGTTTTTGAGGTCAATGGGGTCCGCTGTTGGTTTCTTCAGTAGGGCGCTGAGCTCGGCATTCTTCCAGCTCTCCGGGAAGGTGGCGGTGTTGAAGGAGGTGTTGATGACGTCTCGGAGTTGGGGTGCGATGGTGGAGTCGGCCTTGTTGAAGACGTGGTGGGGGCAGGGGTCGGTTGGAGATCCGAAGTGGATGGTGTTCATTGTGCGGGCTGTGTCTTCAGTGGTCACCGTGGTCCAGGAGCGGAGGGTGGCGGTGGGGTGCGTTGGTTCGACGGTTGGGTGCGTGGACGGTGGGCCGAAACTGTTGTGGATGTCGGTAATCTTGCGGTGGAAGAACGAGGCGAGAGAGACGCAGAGATCTTGTGAGGGGGTGATGTCGTTGTTGCCGGTGCTGGGGTTGGAGAACTCCTTGACGATGCTGAAGAGTTCCTTGCTGTCGTGGGTGTTGTTGTCCAGTCGTTCCTTCAGTGATTTCTTCTTGGTGGTGCGGATGAGCTGGTGGTGCTTGCGGGTGGCGTGTTTGAGGGCGGTCATGTTGTCAGTGGTCTGTTCGAGGAGCCAGGCTTTCTCGAGGGTGCGGCAGGTCTTCTTGGAGTCCTTGAGTTCGTCGGTGAACCAGGGGGCCTTTTTGCTTCTGGGTCTGCTGGGAGGGTTCTTCAGTGGTGCGAGGTCGTCGGCCCTAGGGTCCAACTAGCCCACTAGGTACCTCCAGTAAGCGCCACAGAACTGCATTGCAGAGAGGTGTAAAAAGGGGCGTGGCCTCTGAACACCTCTATACAACGCGGCTCCCTGGCGCATACTGGGTACCTGGTGGGCTAGCTGGCCCCTAGGGACCCTCAACATTTCAACATTGAAGAGGAATTAATTCCTCAATTTAATATGCACCACAGGGCGCGTGTGCACAATGGTGAAGGAAGGGGGCGGGGCCTGAGGTGACAAGTCAACTAGCCCATCAGGTACCTGCAGTATGCGCCAGGGAGCTGCGTTGCAAAGAGGTGTTCAGAGGCCACGCGCCTTCTTACAACACTCTGCAACGCACCTCTGTGGCGCTTACTGGAGGTACCTGGTGGGCTAGTTGCCCCCCAGGGGACCTCAGGATTGAAGAGGAATTATTTACCCAACTTAAAACGCGCCACAGGGCGTGTTTGCACACATATCACCTCAGGCCCGCCCCCCTACCTTCACCACTGTGCAGACGCGCCCCGTGACGCTTTTTAAGTTGGGGGATTAAGTCCCCTTGAATCCTGAGGCCCCCTGGGGGCCAACTAGCCCACGAGGTACCTCCAGTAAGCGCCACGGAGCTGCGTTGCAGAGCGGTGTAAAAAGGGGCGGGGCCTCAGAACACCTCTCTGCAACGCAGGTCCCTGGCGCATACTGGAGGTTCCAGGTGGGCTAGTTGGCCCCCAGGGACCCCCAGTATTCAAGAGGAATTTGTTCCCCATCTGGAAACGCGCCAGGTGGCGCGTTTGCAGAGTGGTGCAAGAAGAGGGCATGGCCTCTTGCGCGATCCCTTTTTTTAAAGAAGGGGGGTGTGTGGCCCCCTTCTTTTTTCTAACTTATTGGCCCTGGAGACCCCATCCCCCAGGGCCTGCCCTCAAATTTTGTTTTTTAAAAGTAGAAATCGGGAACGGGCCGTAAAGAACGGTGATGGATTAAACCCAGAAGTGTTGACTGGGTGTGAGTGTTTGATTGGTTCAGATGCTCCGTCCATCACCACCCCCTTTTGTAACGCTTTGTTCGCCATAAGTTGGCAGGGTATGCTCAGGCGTGAGTCCCTTGCTCACTTTGCCACTGGATTCAAGCAAGCCTGGCTGAAGATGGCTGTAATGCCACAAACCGGTCCTACGAAGCTTGTTTCCGGTCCAAGGAAGGCATGGCTTGGCAGTTCGGGCTGGACTGTTCCCATGAGGCACAGGGTCAGACTGATTTGCATATGGCCATGTCTGAACTGGGGTGGCAGAGTGGGCTAAAGAACGGTGATGGATTAAACCCAGAAGTGTTGACTGGGTGTGAGTGTTTGATTGGTTCAGATGCTCCGTCCATCACCACCCCCTTTTGTACCGCTTTGTTCGCCATAAGTTGGCAGGGTATGCTCAGACGTGAGTCCCTTGCTCACTTTGCCCCTGGATTCAAGCAAGCCTCGCTGAAGACGGCTGTAATGCCAGAAACCGGTCCTAGGAAGCTTGTTTCCGGGCCAGGGAAGGCATGGCTTGGCAGTTCGAGCTGGACTGTTCCCATGAGGCACAGGGTCAGACTGATTTGCATATTGCCATGTCTGAACTGGGGTGGCAGAGTGGGCTAAACAACGGTAATGGATTAAACCCAGACGTGTTGAGTGGGTGTGAGTGTTTGATTGGTTCAGATGCTCAGTCCATTACCACCCCCTTTTGTACCGCTTTGTTCGCTATAAGTTGGCAGGGTATGCTCAGACGTGAGTCCCTTGCTCACTTTGCCACTGAATTCGAGCAAGCCTGGCTGAAGACGGCTGTAATGCCAGAAACCGGTCCTAGGAAGCATGTTTCCGGTCCAGGAAAGGCATGGCTTGGCAGTTCGGGCTGGACTGTTCCCATGAGGCACAGGGTCAGACTGATTTGCATATGGCCATGTCTGAACTGGGGTGGCAGAGTGGGCTAAAGAACGGTGATGGATTAAACCCAGAAGTGTTGACTGGGTGTGAGTGTTTGATTGGTTCAGATGCTCCTTCCATCACCACCCCCTTTTGTACCGCTTTGTTCGCCATAAGTTGTCAGGGTATGCTCAGACGTGAGTCCCTTGCTCACTTTGCCACTGGATTCAAGCAACCATCACCACCCCATTTGGTACTGCTCGGTTCTACCGAGGCACAAGATGGCTGCCAACACTTCCTGATTTGGAGTGTTGACAGCCAATTAGCATGCAGCTCGTGCACGGCAAGGTGCGCGGATCCTGTGCGGCCATAGATATATATGCACTTTTAAATGTCATTTTCTCAGGAACTACTGAATGGATTTACACCATTTAAGCAAAATGCATGAGTCTGAACAAAGGACTACCTCTTTTCCAAATTTGGTGTAATTCCATTCAGCAGTTCGGGCTGTAGCCGCGATGAACGGTTCCTATGGAAAATTGCATGGGGAAAACACATTTTGGGACCCCCCCTTTTTTCTCGGCCTCCGATTCACGAATCACCCCAAGACTTTGAGGATAGGAGCGGACCGGAGGGCCCCACCAGTTTTGAAATTTTTGCGAAGATTCGTCAACCGGCGCCAAAGGTATTCCAAATAGAATGTTGCGGATTTCCTATGGAAAATAGGTCCTAACTAATATATATATCTATATATATCTATATATATATATATATATATATATATATATATATCAAATCAACACAAGCACCAATCGCTTGCAGCGCCTCTCCCCAGCCGCTTTAAGACAGCGGTCCGCGACGAGGCAGGCAGCCTCAATTATCCAACAACACGGCCGTCTTGCGATATCTCAAAACAGCAGTTACGGACACAACGGAGCTCTTAGTAGCAATCAAGATGTATTGCACAAATGACCGGCAACAACACTCAACGCGTTTCAGGATACACTGCCTTGTTCACGAGTGTCGGAATCCATGTTTGCTTCATTTTTAAATAAACACGTGATACCCTTTCACCATAAGAAGTGAAGGCAGACTTTCATTTACGATAAAAATCACAAGTGTAAACAAATAATATCGTAATTCTTAAGGGTCTCTCTTAGATCTGTGCTTGTTCAATAAAGTTATAGTTCATTTGACATTTTTTACAACCTTAAGATCAGGCAGAATAACACGTCATACTCTGGAAGACATTTAAATTAACTTTAGCTTACTGCCATAAGACAGACGAATTCCTCGTCTTCTGAATAGCCATTTCTTGTTCAGAAACTGCCTTCACATGAATATTTTAGCTTTATAAATTATAGTGCATCGTGTTGCCCCAGTGGGCTCTACACACAAATTATGGGTGGTTAACCCACAGTTATTCGGCCCAGTGGGCTATGAAAATCAATTCTCCAACATTTCTTCTTCTTTTGAGAGTCCACTAAAATTAAACAAAATAACAAATCACTAAACAAAATAATAAATTTGCAACATACATTCCAAACATCATAATACTAAAAATCATATGCTCGGAGGCTAGAGCAGATCTTATCAAGCTATAGCAGAACATTTATTACATAATATTAAAATAGTCTTTACCCATTGTTAACCTAAATGCGCAGCTAATTCCTCATCACAATTATGACCCGAAGGAACCAGGGTCCTGTACTGTATGATCAATTTGGATTCAAGCCTGCGGAGTTCCTTCAGTCTGTTTCCGCCTCTCTCATTGCTTTTTATGTAATCAAGCACTACATAACTTAACAAATTACTGTTTTGTCCATGGTGACTCTGAAAATGACGGGCCATAGGGTAGTCTTTGTCACAGTTCTTTATGGCACGTAAATGCTCTAATATCCGCTTTTTAGCCAATGGATAGTACTTCCTATATAGGCCTTTCCGCTCGGACAGAAAAGAGCATATACCGCATATTCAGTATTGCAGGATGTATGTTTGTTAATCACGTAAGGCTTACATTCTGCCGATAGTATACATGTTTTTCAATTTTTGCTGTTCTTACAAGCCTTACAGCTCCTACATGTATAGAAGCCTTGAATTCCTGCTACTCCTGTTTTAGATGGTTCCACTGCTCTGCATAGAGTATCTCTGAGGGATTTAGCTCTTTTATAGGTAATTTGTGGATAGGGTCCTATACAGCCCGCAAGATCTTTGTCAGTGCCCAGTGCTGGCCGGAATTTATTCAGGCTTTTACGCACTGCATGTGTCTGCTTATTGTAGGTGGTTACGAATCTTATGGTCTGGGTAGTGTCATCATTCGCTATATCTTTCTTTTCTAAGAGTAAAGATTCTCGTGTTCGTTTGGACACCTCACTAAGAGCTTCATTGATAGTTTTTTGTGTATACCCTCTTTCTAGAAAGTGTGTGGTCATGATGGTAGATTCCCTTTCAAAGTTTTTTACTGTACTGTAGTTTCGTTTCGCTCTGAGGAGTTCACCCAGTGGTATACTCTGAATAAGTGCGTTGGAATGGCAACTTCTGGCGTGCAACAGACTGTTGCCCGCAGTGCTTTTTCTAAAAAGACAGCTCTCAATTCTATTGTTCTCAACAGTAAGTCTTAAATCAAGGAATTCTAGTGATTCTTTAGACCATTGTGACGTTAATTGGAGATTGAAACAGTTGATTTTAAGTTCTTTCACAAAATGATTTGCTTCATCTTCTGTCCCACTCCATATACAAAAAATGTCGCAATGTACCTGACGTACATTACGACTTTGTCCTTAAAATGTTCAAGCTTGCTCACTACTTCCTCTTCCCAAAACCCTATATAGAGACCTGCAAAAGATGGAGCAAAACAGGTCCCCATAGATGTACCAAGGGTTTGGTGATAGATTTTGTTATCGAAGAGGAAGTAGTTCTGCTTAAGGCAAGTGGTCATCATTTCTAATAACATCTCAGTGTGAGCTAAGTAAGAAACTGACCTCTCCCTAAGGAAATATTTGCATGCTTCAATCCCTTTGTTGTGAGGGATACAGGTATATAAACTGGATACATCCATTGAAAGCAATGAATACTCTTCTTTCCAATCTATTTCTAACCGTTTACGTAAGAAATCGCCTGTATCTTTGACATACGAGGGGAGTTGTTTAACTAGATCTTGAAGAAAGAAATCAACGTATCTAGAGGTGTTTTCAAGAAAACTCCCTCTGGATGACACAATAGGTCTCCCTGATGGATTAAGTGGCTCTTTATGAATTTTTGGCAATAGATATAGCGCTGGCAACTTCGGGAATTTGCATTCTAAATGTTTTTATTCATTTTGTTCTATGAGCCCTTGTTTATTCCATTCATATAATTGGGTCTGAAATTGTCCGATGGCGTGCTCATATTCCATCCTGTTGCTCCTTTCATATTTGTCTATCTGTAATGTAATGTAGTAATGTAATGTAATGTAATGTAGGGGACACTTATATAGCGCATCTATCACTCCATGGAGTATCTTGGCGCTCAACCAGATGGAAAACGGTTTAGGAAAAGATAGATCGATGGGAGCGCTTAAACCAATGCTGTGCAGGCTGCGTCTGTAAGGGAAAACACCCAGGTCTTTAGCGCCTTCCTGAACTGTGTTTCATGACATAGTAACCTAAGGTGAGAGGGAAGCTTGTTCCAAGCTCTGGAACCCAGGACAAAGAGAGACTTTCCTCCCTTGGTAGCCAATCTAAATCTGGGGATGGTTAGTAGATTCTGGTTGGCAGACCTCAGGCAGCGAATGGGATAGTATCGCTTAAAGCCAGTGCACAGATATTTAGGCCCCTGCTGATGGAAGGCCCTGAATGTGATCAGCAAGATTTTGAAAAGGATCCTTTTACCAACTGACAACCAGTGTAGCGCTTTTAGTGCAGCTGACGCAGATGACTTTCGGGGCCAGCGTAGCACCAGTCTGGCAGCAGCATGTTGGATCATCTGCAGCCTATGGAGTACGGACTTATTAACTCCGGCATACAGGCTGTTACAATAATCTAGCCTTGAGCTTATTAAGGCTACTGCGACTGCTTTCCTGGCTGACAGAGGAAGGAGATCAAAAAACTTCCTCAAAGATTTAATGGTGTGAAAACACAGGCCGGCTACGGCCACCGCTTGCTGTTTAAAGCACAACTGGTCGTCAAATTTGATGCCCAAATTCCGAGCAGATGTTATAGTTTCGGGGGGTGATTCAGCATCGTCTGGCCACCATTGTTTTGGAGAAAACAGATTTCGATTTCCAAACGGCAAGATCTCCGTTTTGCCGGAATTGCATTTAAGGTGGTTTTCAGTCATCCATTTGAATGTGGCTGTTAAGCAATTCTTCAAGTTTTCTTCCGCTCCCCGCAGTTCTCCATCCAGTACCAGAATTAGCTGAGTGTCATCTGCATATGATATTGTGCTGATGTTAAACGATGCAATTAGCTCAAGCAGGGGTACCATATATAGGTTAAACAGGATCGGGCTTAGCCTCGATCCCTGAGGAACCCCGGAGCTGATGACCTTAGCTTCTGACTGGAATTTGCCCAAGACAGTAATTTGTCGTCTGTTGTTCAAAAAATTTCTCAACCAACTTAAGACTGTCCCTCCTATTCCTGAGGCCACCATCCGGTCTACTAAGATGGTATGTGAGACCGTGTCGAAGGCTGCCGACAAGTCTAATAGTATTAGGACAGCCTTCTTGCCTTGGTCGACAGCCATTCGTAGGGTTTCCGCCGTGAACAGGAGGGCAGACTCGGTGGAATGTTTCGATCGAAACCCAGCTTGGTTGGGATGTAGAATGTTATTCACCTCCAAGTAGTCCGTAAGTTGATTGTTAACGAACTTTTCAACCAGTTTGAAAACCACGGGAAGCAGGGATATCGGTCGCATGTTGGAGAGAGTCGACGGATCAGCGATAGTCTTTTTGTGGAGGGGCTTGACTGCTGCGAGTTTCCACTCAGGTGGGATTACCGCTGTGGCTAGCGATGAGTTTATGAGGTCGTTTATGATGGGGTTAACAGCCTCCACCGCCGCCTGAAGGACCAGGGGTGGGCAGGGATCAAAAGGCGATCCAGATTTACTGGCCAAGATGGCTTTAGCTGTGTCCTCCAACGAGACAGGTGTGAAGGACTCAAAGCGTGACGTCCCCCTCGCCGTTTCAACTCCCTCAGCCCGCTCTAAGCTGCAAGGAGAGGAAAGCGGTAGAGGAAAAGTCTTCACAATATCAGCAATCTTGTTGTCGAAATAATCGGCAATTGAATTGCAGAGGTCCTGTGAGGGGGGAATCTCTTGTGACAAAGCTAATGGTTTTGTAAAGTCCCTTACTATTTTAAAAATTTCCTTTTGGCTAGAGCCCACAGTGGATATGGCCTGTAGGTAATGGGCTTTCTTTGCTAATTTGATCTCGGCATGGTAATGCCTTCTAGCTGTTTTATAGATATTACGGGCCGTTCTCTCATAATTTCTACGCCATCTCCGCTCAAGAACTCTTACTTCTCCCAGTTCTAACTTCAGAGCTGGCGAGAACCACGGGGCACTTCCTTTGCTCTTTTTAGCAGATGATTCTTTCCTATCGGCTGGTCCCAATAGATCGCCAGCAGAGCCTATCCAGTCACAGAATTTCTGATTATCTATTATGGTGTCTCCTATTAATTCCGGTGACGTTTCTAGTAGTATGTCTATTAAGTCGGGTCTACTGGGAAATTTCTTCCAGTTCGGTTTAAAGGTATTATTACGTGTTTCATCATTCGACATGATAGCAACAGAAGGTTTATTGTTTAACACTATGTCAAATGGAATAAGGAAATGATCAGACCAGATTTGAGGGCGCGGCTGCCCGACTGTGAGCCTAGCAGAATTGGAACAGATACAGTCCAACAAATGGCCGGCTACATGGGTCGGCTCTCGATTTCGAAGGGTAAGGCCAAGAATATCAATGATGTCCATAAAACTGTCTACCCCTTGTTCCTTAGGAGAATCTAAGTGCAAATTTAGATCTCCTAACAACATAAAATGTGAGTACCTGAGCACTAGATCACTCAATGTGTCCCCCACGGTTTCAAGAAACTCAGAGGGGGAGCCAGGAGGGCGGTAGATAAGGGCGCCAGAGAAGGTAAAGGAGTCATAAATTCCTAGGCAAAAAGCTAGTGCTTCCGCTCCTTTAATGGTTGTCAGTGCATGGATGGAACATTTGAGTGAGTTGTGGTGGATTATCGCCAACCCTCCTCCTCGTTGTTCATTCCTATCCAAACGCAGTATTCTGTAGTCGTGGGGGAGGGCAATAGCCAGGTCCGGATTGGACCATGGTCTCAGCCATGTCTCAGTGACCAGGAGCCAGTCCAAGTTAGATTCAACGATCAGATCATTTATGTTCTGAGCGTTCTTGCAGAGTGAGCGAGCATTTATAAGTCCTCCTCGCAGCACGATATCGTGAGAGGGGACTTCAGGGGCGTGAGAGGGAACTTCAGGGGCGGGCAAAAGGGTCAACTCGAGCTTACATTGACCGCAACAGATGGATCCGGACCACTTGTCGGGGTCTAACGCCCCATGACAGTGTATGCTAGTAGAATTATAGGAATGTAAAAGATCCCTAGACATACCTGTTGAAGCTTTACCAGGAACCAGGTGTGGCAAGATGTCCTCTGCCTCCAGCACCGCCTTAGCGCGGACGGGCGCAGACGGGCGCAGACGGGCGCAGACGGGCGCAGACGGGCGCAGACGGGCGCAGACGGGCTGGACTCTGGCTCGACTCCGGCGCGAATCAGGCGCGTTCGCTGCGCGTCACCGCTGCGCGTGAGCATGGTAGGTTTTAGTAGGGCTCACCTGACCTGGGCGTCGGAGCACTGAAGCGCTCAGCACGAATGCACAGGCAGACTTCCCCAGCTCCTCCCAATATGGCGGCTAAACAAATTATTCCAGCCTACTTAGTCCGCTAAAAGAGCAGTGAGGGCACAATTATAGTGCTGGTATGTGGGCAATGGTCCTACAACAGTAAAGAATCAATTAAAATAATTTAGAGCAGTTTAATAAAAAAACGAGCGCAAATAAAAAGCGCGTTTAAAATTAGCGCTACCACTGTCAGAGAGCTCGCTAATACACAGGGTGAATATTAGGCGCGCTACACAAATTAAAACGATCTCTGCTAATTGTCTAAGGCCCTCTTTGATGTAATTTTCTTTTTACATGACGACAACGTTGCCGCCTTTGTCAGACTTCTTTATTACAATAGAACTATCCTTCCTGAGATTCCCTAGAGCTATCCTTTGTGCATAATTTACATTGCTACCTTTATTCCAAGTCTTACGTTTTGCAATTTTCCACAGTTCTTCACTCACACCTTTCTCAAACACCTCAATTGCTTCGTTTTTTATTTGAGGCAAAAAAAATGGATTTTAGTCGAAAATCACACTTAGCACTAAGGTCAAAAGGGATATTCTCATGTGCAAGACAAGTAGTTGGGTCGGAGTTGCTAGGGTTTACTTCTGCTAACACATTCATAGTATGTAATACTTCAACATCAGCTATTCGCATATCACTTAATACATTTAATGGTGTATTAGTATGAGTATCAACTTTAGTAGCATGCCATTTCTTCAAACGCAATTTACGAGTGAAAAAGAATAGATCGATGCGACTCTGTGTATAATTAAAATCATTAGTGGGGCAAAAAGAGAGGCCCATAGACAATAGTTCTACCTCTGTCTTACTCAATATCTTGTTCGATAAGTTGATCAACGTTTTCTCATCCATTATTTCGTCTTGATCTGGCCCCTTGTTCGACTTCCCACGGGGCTTCCTAGGGTTCCTAATGGTGTATTGGTGCCTCTTTTTCTTCTGTTTCCTCTTCCTCGTTTTGGAAATCCTTCCCGTTTGTTGCTTGACTGTCGTCCCTTGGCAACCAGGTCGAATTCTGCTAAAATGCTGGTTTTTACCCCAGTGTATTCGTGTATGCTTGAGAAGTCACTGCCGCTCGTGATACTGGCACTGCTTTCGCCTGTGTGGTTTACATCAAGTTGCTCATCTATGTTCATATTAACTCCAGCTCTACTTACTCCCCTGTGTCTGTAAACCGGCCAAAAGCGCAGAGATACTCCAGATGGAGTCGATTCCAGCGCTATACAAACTCGCAAATAAATAAATAAATAAATACTAGACACAACAGGTTATTTGGTTGTGGATGCTGCAGTTCTTCTGAGGTGGTCATATTTCTTGGAAAATTTAAGGATTTGTCCTTTTTGATAATCGACTAAGTTGCGTTGGAATTTCCGTTGTTTTTTTACTTTGATATCTCTTTCAATTTTATCCAAACTTTTATCCATTTTTGCCACCTCATTCTGAAACTCTTCCTCGCTACATAATGGTTTTAATTCAGCGGTTAATTCATCAATAGTGTCACTCAATTTTTCGCAGTCCTTTCTTGCATATTTGACTAGCATTTTTACCATGTTGGTAGAACACTGATGATTGTTGTCAATCCATTCTTCCACTAATGCAGGATCTGGATCCTCAAATGTAGGGGTTATGAATATCCGAAGGCTCTTTGGCACTCTTCCAACCTCGATATATTTTTCTAAAGTGGTGGCTTCCCACCATTTGTTTAGTTCTTTTTTCATAGCCTTCCATAGTTTGTCGAGAACTGTTCTTTTATTGTTGGGGATTGTCGTATTGCTTGTTTCCCCGTTAGCGTTCACATGTCTGTCATCAGTTTGACATCCATCAAAAAGCTTTATTGCAGCCTCTGAGCGTTTTTCATTTCTTGCCGACGCCATTTACAGTGCAGTCTGAATTCAGATGACACCCAATTGGCCTTGGAACTTTCCTGGGGGAATTCTGATGTATTGACTCTGGCCCTTGGATATTTTATACCACTCGGACTGTTCGGATTGCTTGCTATGTCTCCACACGCTCTCCCATAATCCAGGGTCAAAGTGTGTTAGCTGTCAGCTAAGGATTCAATACAGCGGGTTGTTTGCTGTCAACAGTACCGTAATTGCATCCGAAAAAGGAACAAAGTAGGGTTGTAGAATACCCGTCTGACCTTATCTCGTTCAGCAGTCACACCGTTACCGTGTTTCCTCAGCGGGCCGGGTAATTCCTTATGAATCAAATCAACACAAGCACCAATCGCTTGCAGCGCCTCTCCCCAAGTAAGTACTGTGAAAAAAAAACAAGCCGCAGAGTATCTAAGGGCTGGAGACGAGCACAAAGGTCCGCATGATAACGCGACCGAAAAAGTGGTCCGTTATCATGCGGACCTTTCTGCTCCTCTCCAGCCCTTAGATACTCTGCGGCTTGTTTTTTTTTCACAATACTTACTTAGACTGACACCAGCTCTCTATCCGTGGTTGGTGTCCTTTCTATTCCTCGTCGGGGCTCATGTTTTATTACTTCTCTGGTTTCATAATACCACACTTCGTTTTTGCAACTTCAATTACGTATTATTTTGTGGATTATGACCAGTCCACATTGACAATTTAGTCGGTTATACCAGACGTGGTGGGACTGTCTTTTTTCAAGACAACTGTGTCCGAGTTCTGACTACCTTTTAGGAGACAGTGTTCCGGTACTCATCTTCACTATATACAACTTTGGTTTATGATACCAGAGACCAAATCTTATTCTACATAGAAGGCCTCGATCCATTACGGTCACAATCATCTGTTTAGCCTTGAGAAAGTCGTGGTACTGATTGGTTGTACCGACGAAACACGTGTTGGCTGTTTCTGTTTGATGCTCTAACTATTTTCATGACGTTTTTTGAACAAATGGAATTACAATCATATATGAACTTTTTGTTTTGTTATCCTGTCCAGGAATGAAGACTCCACGATACTTGGAACTGGGCTTATGTTACCATTTGCTACACAAACTGTTGTGATTAATAAGTCACTTGTTTCTACTTATTCTTAGGATTGTGCTGCTCTTGACCCTCTTTTTTGCATGTATAGACTGTGAGACCCAGCGGTGTCTGGTTTGTTATGTTTATTCACACAGGTTGGACTTGTTAGTCCCTTCAGTTGGATTTCGTGAGGGATTTAGTGTACTGCTGGACACATAACTGTTTTAGCCGTTCCCTGAGGGCTGGTCTTACGCCCACTCCACACCCATCCAGCACAGGCGTCACGAGAGATGTGACATCTGCTAATAAAAGGGGCCGGGCGCATGTGCCCTGGGACAGTTGTAATATCCATATCTACGTGTCAGTGTTATTCTTACCTTGCCATATGGGCCAAGGGCCCACGACCTGGACACGTCCCTACCCATAGACAGGCCTCTAGGTAATGCCGCAGATTGTACACCACCTCCGATCTCTCCTCAAGAGCCTATGGCCTATTAATAAATGCTACAATGTTCTGTTAGGCGACGCTGTCTCCGATTGCCTTCCGAATATGGTACCTGGTCACGTGACCGTTGTGATGCCATGGGTTTCTCTCGGCGCCCCTTCTCCCTTTTCTGATTACTCTGCCTGCCAGCGGTGGCGACGGCTCGCGGGGAGGAGCCGTGCCTGGCACCCAGCACTGGCGTGAGGCGAAGTGACGAGATCACCTAAATAGTGTGACCTTATCACAGATTCTCGGGGGAGTGTGTGTGTGGAGGGGTGGGGGGAGGGGGGGTTAGGTGCATGAGTCTTGGGAACTGAGTGGCCGAGGGGTGACAGGAGTGTGCAATACACACAGAGCGGAGCCTCAGGCCGGGGTGCAAGGCAGCAGGAGATGCGGCACTGACTGCAAGAGGGGCGGGGGAGGCAGGTAACACAAACCGAGAGTTCCGGGACACAGAGAGACACGGACAGGCAGATTAAGGGAGACCGGGGCAGAAGACACAGAAATTCAACGAAGGCCGGGACGGGAAACAGTTAAAATAAATAGTACAAAGGGCACAGGGGCAGTAGACAAGAGAAGCGGATGGGCAATAAATAACACAGGGCTGGGGAAACTGGGGCAAAAGATGTGGGTGCTGACTGGAGGAGACAGGGGCACTAAAAACAGACCGTGCCAGGGGCACAGAGACAATAACTGGCACGGAGACAAGAACTGTCTGGGTGGGGGCAGGAGATCAGTATAACAGGCAGTGCCAGGGGAACAGCACCAGCGACCCGAGGGACGAACTGGAAGAGGCGGCAGAAGTGGGTAAAACCGACGCACCAGGGTACCAGGGTACTGGGGCAAGAGACATGGGAGATGAGTGGAGGAGGGACATGAGATAAAGAAAAGAAACCAAGCACTGTAATATGGGTACTGGGGCAGGAGGCAAGAGAAGAGGAAGGACAGTGGATGATACAAATAGTAGAATATATGATTATACCACGATTTCAATTACCACGCATGGCTTTACCACGCGAATTTTACATCGCAAGTGGCTTTACCACGCTGGTATTTACAACGTAGGATTTTACTACGCCTAGAAACGTCTTACCTGCACGTCTTTCTCTACGAGCCCTTACTTCCATCCTCCATTGAAACAAGCGTCAAAACACGTATACCAAAATAAAAAAAGGACTGTTTTTTTGACGTACACGGCACGTCTTTGGGGGAGGCTCTTTCCTTTTTCTTTTAAAATTATGTTCGTTTTTTTTTTTTAAGTAAACTGCTTGTTATTTTTTGGGGGGGAGACCCCCCCCAGCCCCCCTCTGCCCCCGCCTGTTATTTTTGGGGGGGGAGACCCCCCCCAGCCCCCCTCTGCCCCCCAAGCCCACGCAGAACGACTCGAAGGAATACCACATCTCCCCCCCAGCCCGTGGTAAAGACGTCGTGGAAGGCACCCTGCGTGGAAGGCACCCTGCGTGGTAAGTGTCACGTGGTAAATGTTAGTAGTGGTAATGCCTTCGTGGTAAATGATGTTTCCCCAAATAGTAATGGAGCAGTCAGAAGACACGGGGACTGGTGCAAGGGCATGAGCACAGGTACGGCGTTGGCAGAGGGGCAGCAGACGGTGCCATGGGCGGGAGAAGTGACTGGTAAAGGGTGGTGCTTCAAGTAGTCCGTAACGGGTGGGTGGGGGAGGGAAGCACGTGTCCTAGGGGAAGAACAGTTAAAATAGCGCTATTTGCTGCCTCTAAGCGCTGGACAGCAAACGTGTAAATAACCAACCGTATGCCAAATTGGAGGCGCGGGATGGACGGGAGTCTGGTATGTCCTAATATGGATTCAACACCCTGACTAGCGTGTTACAGCAAATACCAATGGAGAACGCGCAATGTAATGAGACTTCTTGTCGACAAGCAGGCAGGTTAGCGCAGAGAAGGAGCACTAGAGACAGACAGAGACGGGGTGGGGAGGCCATGGGCCGTCATGCTAGGGAGAAAATAAGCCAGCTCAGTTTGGTGGTAAACGCAAAATAATCGGGTCCAGAGGGCCCATCAATGATCAGGGCCTCGGTGCCGATGCACCTGCTGCACCTTGAAAGGTATGGGCATGTGAATTGAATGGGGCAGGAAGAAGAGAGGTAGCCCAGACAGAGTAACGGAGAAAAGGGTTTATGGGGGAGGAGACATACAGAGAGTAATAAAGACAGGCAGTGCGCGAGATAGGATAAAATGTGGAGAGGAAAGGTTTTTCACAAAGAAGGTCGTGGAGTTAAAGGACAGACAGGACAAACACACACCAAATGGGGCAGCAGATCCAACTATGGGCACGATGCCAGGTATAATATAATATCCGTAGACCGCACTCGGGGGGTAGGGGGCGGGGGAGGTGGGGGTAGGACGTGCACCAGAATGTGTTCTCACGCAGGCGCTAATTAGAAGTCGTGCTGCACGAGGCGTAGATACCGACACTGTGACAGATGTTATCGCGTCGGACGCCAGGCAGTGCCAGCTCCCGAGCAGCTGGGCCCTGGTGCTGAGCCCTGCAGGGGTCCGTGCCCCCCACGGCTGAGAATGGCACGCAGACTTCCATTCCGTTTCCACACCGACCTGCTGTCACGCGGCTCGGATGATTGACAGCTGCCTACAGTTCATGAGACGTGTATTTTTTCGCAAAAGTGGCATGCGTGCTTGCGGTAAATGTGGAGACTTTGGAATAGGCCCGTAGGGCTGGGGCGGTAAACCCATGCTGCTATCAGCATTCACAGCTGCCCATGCGTTTTTTCAAAACAATCTTCAGGATTCATCGCAGATAGTCTATTTATTTCTGCACATCTGATAACTCCAATCACCCTTCGCACTTCCTGTGTCATTCCTGTCTAAATAAGGCAGATCATTCTTAAGATTTGAAGCACAAGACTCCCACTACGAATCTGTGATACTCTCTTTTGGCCTCGCCTCAGTGCCAAGAGTTTTTACAAAGGTACTGGTGTGATTAGTTGAATAATAGTCTGCATAATCTAAATGTTACAGATTTTCTGTATTTAGATGGCTGGTTGATATCTATTTCTCTTTCTAAGGAGGAAGTGCATATAAAGCTGGTTAACGCAAAGTTGGCGCAGCATGGGTTTCTGTTGAACCAGGTCATCATCCCTGTCTCCAGTGCAAAATCTTCAGTTCATGGAAGCCCATTTTAGAACAGACCTGGGGCCTGTCTTTCTACCAACGGACAGAGCACTTCCATTACAGAAACTTCTATCAGAGTTTGAACCTGTGGTTATTTTGTCAAAACAAAAAAGTGCCAGGGTTCTTGTCAGGAGGCAGCTCATTTCTCCTGTTAGTGGCGCCTAAAACAGAACCAACAACTGAGCGTGAAACCCTACAAGTGGGGAGAAGATGTGGCATAATGCCCAGAGCGGCTGACTTCAGAGCTGCGGAACCAGTTGCGGGCCTCGGAGTCGGCTCAACATCCTGTGATTCTGGGCGAATCACTTAATCTCCCTATGTCTACCAAAAATGTATATGTCCCTACCTGGTGCTCAAGCACCGGTGTCGATGATTAAGTGCCGGTACTGAGCAACGGAAACCATTGGCTCAAATTAAGCACTGGTTGGAACTCCTCACGAGTGTCTTGTTGGCAGTGGTTGACTTTTCAGGGTCATGTCGCAGCCACAACTGCTGAGATGGCCTGGGCTCGGGTGCATCCAGGAACACTGTTAAATAATCTGATGAACTCTTTGCCCCCAACAACAGGAGAGTATGAACAATTAGTTTGGGTATCCATAGCCTGGGAATTGAGTTTATGTGTGTGTGGGGGGTGCAAGGTGGTACATGCATCTGAAGGCTGTGTGAGCAGCTTCTCTTGCCGACAGATTCAACCAATTTTTGTTTCCATCATTAGTGAGTTTTCATCTTTGTGAAGACATTTTCAACAGATCGAATTGCAATGGGGTATTGAAAACAATAGATCTGTATGCTAGCAGGCAGAACGCCCTCTTTGCAATCTTTTGTTCAGCTCAATCAAGTGACTATTCTAGGAGCGGATGCTACGTCATTCCATTGGCCTTTAGGTCTACTTTAAGCTATTCCCCTGTTTCCTCTCCTTCTAAAAGTGTTGATAAAGATCTCCTTCTTTCG
This sequence comes from Lissotriton helveticus, assembly GCF_964261635.1. NCBI lineage: Eukaryota > Metazoa > Chordata > Amphibia > Caudata > Salamandridae > Lissotriton > Lissotriton helveticus. The sequence continues at coordinate 412,464,590 of NC_136061.1, read as the reverse complement.
AATTTGTTGGAAGCAGCCCTGCAGCAGCTTCATCTGACAATCTAGAGATTCATCAGCTAGACCTCCAAAGGAGGCCCTGTGAAGGTGTTCCTGTGAAGTTGCTGTTGATAGAAAGCTAGGTGTCCATGGACATTTCAGGTTTATAAAAGACATTAGGAGAATTTTTCTAAGTAGTATGTGTCTAAGAACTTGCATATTATAAATGTCACAAGTGTAGAAAACCTGTCTTTTCTGTGTGGCCATCCTAGATTTTTTTACTTTGCTGGACCCTATATTTTCACTGGTTTTATAACTCAGTGCACTTTACATCTGCTAACCAGTAGTACATTGTATGTGCCTCCCATTTACACAAGGTTGAATTAGCATATTCCTAATTGCTATATTTAACTTACCTATAAGACCCTAGTATAGGGTACAAAATGTAGTTAGGGCCTGTAAATTAAATGGTACTAGTGGACCGCAGCACGTATTATGCCATTTACTACAGTGGTAATGGAAGCAAGGCTTCAGGCCTACCAGTGTAGCCTGACTAGCATTGCAAAAACTGCAATTTTACATGTCAAAATAAACCCTTTTTACAGGTCAAAACCTCCCTTTTAAATACTAATAAGTCACCCCTGACTAAGCCTTTTCACCCAAAAGGCACGGTGCATGGTATTTAAAAGTAGGACATGTAGAAATGTAATTATTAACATGTCCATACAGAGACTAGCACCCAAACTATTTTTCGCTGTGCCAGGCCTAGCAGTCCCATGTATAAAACCAGAGTACAGATTAAAAATCAAAATACTGTATTTCAGGAATGGGACTATCTAGACAAACAATTAAACAACTATTACGTGTTACTTGTACCAGAGAAGACCCCAGTGTGCCAAGAGTTTTTCTCTCTACCAATTCCTCTTCCCCTGCTAGTTTGTTTACACCCGTCATTTTGCTAAATTTGAAAGCATAGGCAGACAGTGTTGGGTAAGAGGGTCATTCTACGAAGTGGATCCATGTTGCCACTTCAAGATTGCACTAATAATGGATGCAAAAATGACAGTAGCATGCTCCCACTATGTTCTCGTGTGCCTCATCTTCTCACCCTCTTGCTGCTTCTATACTTTCTCAGCGTTTTTTGTGAGGCCCCAACAGCTGCACACTGCTACCTGGCCATTCGTATGTATTGATGTTTGCAGCATCTCACACATTTACAGTTCAAAAACGGCAGTCATCCATCTTGAAACCATAAACTAACAATAGAGTATACCAAAAACAATTCCCAGATGGCCACATGTGCATCCACACGAATGTGTGCTCATGGACAGACATCTTTGAATCTTTTCTTTTGTGGTTTGTGAGAAAAAAACATTCCAATAGATCTAATAATACATGTGCTTGCGCACAAACTGCAGTCATCTTTCAATTCAATTTCATAAAACCAATTGCAAAAAAAGCTTAAAACCGCCTTAGAGCCACCCACTACTTTCCATTTTTACCATTGGTTGGCTTCAATGTCACTCTCATTTCCTTGCTTCTTACTGGCCAGCATCTTCTGCTTGACTCCAGCTTCCTCTGGAGGATTTGAGTGTTTGTCCCAGCTGTTGAACATTGATTAAGTGCAGCTTCCGGTCTGTGGCCAGTGGCTCTCCCCGGGCTGCCTGTTCCTGCGGGTAACGTTAAAAAAAACTTTTTTCATGCACACCATAAAAGAGCATGTATTTGCAACCTGACCCCTTCCCCCTGCAGGCCATCAATTTGCTTGTACCCTCTTGTCTCTTTCCCTCGATCATCCTTGTTCTGGCTGCAACCTCCCTCGTGTTGCTTGCCCCTGCTCTCTTCCCGCTGTATGTTGTGTTGCTTCTCCCTACCTCCTCCCTTGCACCTCTCTCGTGTTGATTGGTTCTCCTCCCACTGTTTGTTGTGTTGCTGCTTCCTTTCTCCTATCTCACCCCTCTGTCATGTTGCTTCCACCTTGCCCTTCTCTCGCTGTCCATTGTGTTGGCACTCACTACCACCTCTCACGCACCTCCTTTGTTTTGCTTGACTCCGCCCTCCTCCTGCTGTCTGTCATGTTGCTGCCCTCCCCCAGCATGGTTCCCCGCACCCCCTTAAACCCTCCTATCTACCATAAAAACATTAACAAAGACAAATAGCACTCGCATACACAAGAGCTATATTTTTAGACATTTTAAACAGCAGCGTGGGCTACTGTGCAGTATGACTGAAAGTAAAGAAAAAAGAAGTAGAATGATGTGGTAAATGCTGGCCAAGTCATAGTGCTTTTTTCTTTTCCTTTAAGCCATGTTGAACAGCAGCCCGAATTGCTGTGCAGCATGTCTAAAAAACATTGTGAAAACCAATAGATCTTGCATAGGCAAAACCTGTTGGCTTTGCCAATTCTTGTCTTATTTTCTGTCCACTCTAAACAAGTTTCCGCCGGCAGAGCCAACAGTGGCACTGCCGAAGAAAACATGAAGTATCCTGTTTGCCAAGCTTTAAATGAGGGCTCTAGTTTTCCCTCTGTGGTAGAAGCCTATGTTAAACACTGTAGGCAGAGGTTACGGTTGTGATGCCCCATTTTAACCCCAGTAGTCAATGGCGGGCACATCCTGAAGTACCCTGAGCCAAATCCAATAACTGGAGATTTGGGCATTGCAACCACTATCTGTTAAACATCATAGGTAGGAATCACTGCACTGAGAATATCCTGCAATACAGTGTTTCCTTCTATACCTTTGCATTGTTTATGTCTAGTCTTTAGCTGGGTATGTAGATTAATGTACTTTCTTTTTAAATTAACAAATTGGCTAAACATTGGTGTGTTATTTGCTATTGTGTCCCAGGCTTGAGAAAATTACATAGTAATGAGAAATAGTACTGCGATGCTTGAGGACATGTCAGCTTTGATTCTTTCTACAAATTCGGAATACACATCCACAAAAGTCCACTCTATCAATTTTATCCATAACGTTCTAGAGTTTGTCCTGAGCGCGGAGCTCTGACTCTTCCTTTTACTGCTGCAACACAGAGTTTTCCCAAGCTGCTATTTGCTGTCCCATTTGAGGCATAGCCTCAGTATGAACAATAATTAATTACAATGACATCTAGTAAACACCACCCTATATGTATCTGTTTACCTTAAATTGTGACTCATTGAAATCACCACTGTTTGCAATATAATTCATATCTGGAATCATTGAAGTAAATCATTCCGAATCCTGGGATGATAATCCTGCCAATATTTCTAACACCCAAACTTCCAATTTAGATTGTCCATATGTAGCATGGATTCTTTCCATACACTATCATGTTCTGCCGATTTTAGAATGCTCTACAGGCTTTAGAACAGATTGAGAAAGTGATTACCAAAGTTATCTTTCTTATCACGTACTTCCAATGCAACAGTATGGTCCACCAGCAAACAGCTCAAAAAGAAGAAATCAAGGGCTAATTACACCACAACACGAAATTGAGTGGTTTTATCAGGGACGTCCCCTTCACTCAACCACAGAGAAAGGTAACATTTGGCATTTGTGACGAATGAAGTAGAGTCCAACCTTTGCTGTCTGTGGAGTAATTGTGAATAATCATCTCACCCGTGTCCTACTGTTTCTCCTTTGACATCATTACTAACTCAGAGTAGTAGGAGGAAGGGATGTAAGCATTGAAGTCACCAATGATAATTATTTTTGCTTGTGCATTATCGAATGAAACTCGTTTGATAATCCCTCCCCTGTGAAAGTTTTTGCTATTTTACTGTCCTATGTGGTATGTAGACATTAAAAATCACATTATTTACAGGTGGCTAATACTAGGAAATTGAATAGGATAATTGTTATTTTTTTTATCACATGTCCAACTGATATTAGATGACAGAGGTATATCCAGACTGCATTTAGCATAACCATTTTAAGATCACAGTGGGGTTGAATACTTCAAATAATTTGTTAATAGAAAGGCATCAATTAACAAGGTTTATTTAAGGCATATTCATTCAGCATCTGGAAAAAATGATTAGTGATATGACTGACAAAATGAGAAACACCAGCAATGTTCCAACTTTTAAAGTGTAATGTTTTCTTAGGATGATTTGCTTGACTTTTCTAGAGATTAACAGTGACTTTCAGACTCAGTTCAGTTAGTAAATTTGTTCAATAACCTTAGGTGATTTGCATATAGCTCTGTCCTTGGCAAGCTGATTTTCTACTTTTACATGCCACAAAAATGAAAAGAAGAAACGCTGAAGCATAAAAGTGGCGACCATATGCTTGAAATAAAAAAAAAAAACAGAAAACCAGCTTGCCAAGGACAGAGCTATATGCATTCCCTAAAAATGAAAATAAGAAAATCTTCAGCATAAAAGGGGCGACCATATGCTTGAAATAAAAATTAAAAAAAGAGTCATTGGATAAAATTTAATACAATAGTATGGATATCGTATAGAGAAAATCACACTACAGAAACCTTTTTTCATTTTTTTAATTAAAAGGAAGTGTGGGCTTTAAATGACAGCAACCTGAAGACAATTTGACAAACATAAGAATGACTAATATAAAAGGATAAAGAAGTGAAAGCAAAAAGAATTGGCAAACAATAGTACTGACTCACCAGTCCTGACACAGAAGTAGGCACATTACAAGTAAAGACCATTTGACCTTTAATCCTTTTGGGAATCAGTGACCCAACTTTACAAGAAGTAGCATCCATGGAAAAAGTATCAATAACATTGATAATACATCTGACAAGCCCGGAGAACTCCATCCCGTGCTTATGATGGAGCTACATGACAGCCCCGGGAAATCCAAGGTAGTTCCTGTCGGTAGATTAGCTGCAATTCCGGAAGGGGAGTGACCACAGATTCAATTGCCATGGGCAGAGGAGGAAACACGCTACTTAGGTATTCGGTTGGCAAACACAGAAATGGACTATCTTAAACTTAACACTAAACCGGGTGGTGGAGGGACTGCGAGGGTCAATTCGATTCTGGACGGAGTTACCATTTTCTCTCATGGGGCGCATAGCGATTGCCAACATGATTGTTTAGCCTCGCTGCTTATATGCACTGCAGCATTCATTTGACATCATTCCTTTGATCATACTTCCACACATTGGAAAGTCTGCCGATAGATCTTTTGTGGAGGAAAAAACATAGACGGGTGTGGCTGACAACTCTGCAGAGGACATGGGAAAAGGGAGGATTGGAAGTGCCCCGCCTAGAGTTTTATTACATAGCATCGCAACTCCAACATGCAGTCCATTGGTTAGACAGGGAGGGAAACTGGGAGAAGAGTCTGTTGGTGGGTACTCACTGCGACCACAAGCTGACAGCGCTGCTGATGCTGGGAAGTGGAGTCCCCAATAAGTACCCATACGTTGTGCGCCACGTGCTTGATTAAAAAAGTTGTTGGATATATTATGTTGACAATAAAACATGTAAGAACCAAGAAGTATGTAAATGTTAACTAATATTGATGACATTTACTGATACGGATGTAATGTGGTTATCAAAATGCCAATAAAATATATTTAAAAAAACTAAACATAGATAATACATAAAATAAAATAATAATCAAAATAAATACGTACGTTCTAAAGTTCACTTAAGGGGATACACATTACATTTTACCCTGATAGTGTGGAAAATATTACCCCCAGCAACCCTGACAATGGTGACAACTCATTGGAAGCACTAACTTGTTAGCATACAATGAAGACCTAAATGATAAATAGTGGCCTGTTTTAGGTCTTGTGTTAGCCAAGACCTTTTTCCTTTACCAAAATGATATGTATATTGTACTTAAATAGACTTTCAGCCGGGCCTCTTCACACATTGGTCCATGTTGTGTCATTCACAATTCTTCCTCCCCCCACAGCATACAGCATGGGCAATGGGTCTTCCCACTTAATTCACTGGTTAACTTCGCTGTGAGCGGTGGCATTGTGCACTTTCTCAAGCAATACATACACACATAAAATAGTTCCTTTCAAACAGTCTCTAGGACTACTGTAGCAAAGTGTGCTTTGTGGAACCAAAACCATCACAAAAGCAGCATTTCCAAAGTCGAAAGGCTGGAAGCCAATGCTAGACCTATTGGTTTTGCCAATGCTTGTAAGTAATGCACAAACAACAGTTGATGAAAAGAATGCAGAACAATTCCATACATTCACCCCAGTACAGAGATCTGGGCCTAAATCCATCGTTTTTTTGCTCACCATGCCATTCCAGTTTGAACCCAGCCATATGCAAATCAGTCTTGACCATGTGCCTCATGGGAACAGTCCTGGGCTCACTGTGCTACTGGAATCAAGCTATCCTGGCTGAAGAGGGGTGAAACCCCGAAACCGGTCCTAGGATGCTTGTTTCCGGTCCAGGGAGGACCTGGCTTGGTAGTTCTAGCTGGACTATTCCCATGAGGCACAGGGTCAAGACTGATTTGCATATGGCCAGGTCTAAACTGGGGTGGCATGGTGAGCAAAAGAATGATGGATTTAACCCAGCTCTCTTGACTGGGGGTGAATGTTTTGATTTGTTTTGCAATCCGTCCATCAATTGTGTGTCTAATGCTTGTAAGTAAAGCACTTCGTACCACCCTTACATGCTGTAAACAGCAAATGATAAAATTACCCAAATTAATGGGACTCAGTGTATTCATCTAAGAAAGGAGGACTGAGTGTGTTGCCAGCAATCAAACTGCCTGATCATTGCTTGTTTGATAGGGGGAGCAATCAACTCATTGAGTCATCTTTTGAGATGACCACCTTAGCTGTCTGAGGGCAATTAGACCCATTGTCAATATGGTGCTTATTTTGTTCAAATAAAATAAGCCTGTATATGAAATACTATTTTTTTGCGTCACACAATATCCCTATTCACTGGGGGGCGGGGGGCGCTCACTTGACAGTAATGAACACATATATCTGGATGGACTGAGTGCGGCTTGGCAGGGTACACTTTCTACACCCACTCGACACTTGTCCTCTGTTCCAAATATCAAATTGGTAGACGCGTATGTGAGGTAAAGTAAGTCATTCTTTCAAAACCAAGCATCACATACTTGAATATTATACCAATGGATGCCGTTTAATACAAGTGCCGTACTGCAGGACACGATTCCCAAGTACACTTTTTAAACCAAGTCATTCCAAACACTGTCACACCGAGTAGGTCCACCGTTTTGATCACAGCAAGCCATGAATATTGCAGAGGGGCACAATTAATGAGCTGGCTTTTTGAAAAGAGATCATAAAATGTGTAAGCTTTAGAAAATATTTGTAAACATATGTTAAGTGAGTCACTTTTCATAAATGAAAGTGGTTGTAAATTGTTCTAAATTGACAACTACTCAGGGAATTGAACCCATGAAAATAGCTCTCCTGTTAAAGCTGATCATCCGTAAATGTGGGACAAGATAGTGTGAAGCTGTTCTGCTCTGATAGGTTAGTTAGGGCCTCGCAGCCATGGCCCAGGGGAAGAGAGCCCTGTACCTCTGCGCATTCTGCCCATGCCTGGTGCTTGTCCTGAAAGTACAATGTACCACTGTCCAATGGCTCCTATCTTGGTCTGCTCTCCTAGAGATTCCTTCAGGAAAATGGTTTGTGAATACCCCAAAGATTCATGTTTGTGGGGTTACACAAATAGCCAAGTTGTTTTCAACCACCAGAATGCTCGCAACCAACACAGGACTAATTTACTCACATCAAAACCTATGCATGAGAAAATTCCTTTACAACTGAGAAGCAAACATTCCCGAATGAGAACTGTGGTTTTGCATTTGTAAATCAGCCTGTATGCAGGTGTAGTCTCATGTAAAAATGCAAATACTTTTAAGGATGAGGCCGTGTGTCCTGAATGTAATAACAGTTTTTGATGATATAGGCCCAACATAATCATTAGAAATTGGAGATTAGCTTTATCTCTAGTACACAGTGCTGGTAGGTTGGGAACCTTGTATGTAATATTCAAGATTCTTGAACAGTTTAGCTGGAAGGGGTTGTTTTATAAAATTCATGCATGCCCAATTGCAATCATGTCCAATGGCACACTTTCTATAATGTCATCCCAACAAGTGCATTTGACTTACTAGTTCTTTCTTGATATTAACACGCTGAGTACCAAATATACAGGATAATAGCAGTTCAAAGCTGCGTACTGCAACATCTGCTTTGCTTAGTTCGTGTTTTATTTGAACAACAAGTATGATTGAATGTTTATGGATCCTGCATTGTAGGGTCATGTATTGCCTCGAATAGTCACTGCTCTGGAGCACTAGGTAGAGATACATGGTTGTCTGGTTTGTGTATTAAAACGGATAAGGGATATCATTTGTTTACCTTGGTATATGGATAATCCAGCCCCATGATCCCACAACACTGTCGAGTCTCTACTCCTTACCATTCCAGATTCCTAGGACAAGCTTAATTTTTTTTAGCCAATGCTCCCTATTCTCTGGTGCTTTTTTAAGACTGTCATCATCTGGGGACATTATTCAACTGCGGGTGCCTATTAATATTCTCCATACTTACTGGTCAACTGACTTTCTTGCTATTGGGTTTCTTTGTAAATACTATGAGCTTCCTCTTATATATTCTTATACCTCAAAGTGCTCTGAGGCTACCGTAGTGTGGTTAGTATTGCTTTTCAAAAACCTTAACTCGAATACATAAAAAAAGAATTACATGACTACACAAAATATACATAACAAAGTTTGTTCTTCCAATGTGGCTGCAAAGGTTATGCTAAGGTTATAATAGCCCTTCTTATAATGCCCTGCGATAATTATTCTTCCACGTATTTGTTTTTAGGACTTGTCCATTGAATTCCAATTTCAAGAGTGTCCATTTGCTGGTTGGTTGTCTCTATGCAAATGTAGTCTACCAGAAGTTTACTGGTGGGTCTGGAGCGCGCAGTCATTCATGGGTCTTTTACATGGACCATATTTCACATGAGTCTGGTCTTAACAATGGCCACACTTGGCAACTAGCCAAGAAGGAGCTGCTCATGTGATCTGGGGATGGCGTCGCGAATTAGGGTGGCCACTTCACTTTTACTAACAAGGATACTATTTCAAGTCAAACTCATTTCATGTACAAATAAATGCTGTTAGTTGTGTTTAATTAGGTCAAAGGAAGCACACTAAGGCTGGAATACCCAGAATGCATTATGCACCGTCACATTAAAGCTCGGCAGCTGACAGAGTGTGTGCACGTTGACATGGATTGAGGTGGCCTGTCATCTTTTCTTTCTGAGCAGTAATTCAATCATCCATGCTCACTAAAGGTTCAAGCGCATATTTCCTCCTTGCAACGTCACTGAACACCACTTGGTCGGTACCATAAGAGTAAGGGGTCCGATCCCTTTTTACAGAGGTCACTCAGACCATGACGTCCTTCCTCTCGTTAGTTTAATGCAGCAATGGCGACATTTTAAGATTCGCAGGTTTCCACGCTCCTCCTTCCAGTCTTCTGCACCACTCCTGACATGGCTCAATCGACCCCCGGAAGAAATTTTCCCAGCAACAGAAAATGATTTCCAACAGGCCATCATGCTGCTTACTCTCCAGATATAAAATGCCACTTTCTGGTCAGACATCTGATCAAGGGCCACCCTGCTGCTGTCGAGGCATGTGGGGGTGTTCGGAACGCGGGAGACAGGCATAAACACTTTCTCATTATCACAGAATAAAAAGGCAAAATGAAAAAAAAGAGAGAGAAGGTAAAGTTTCCAGGCTCTCGGGCCACCTGCTGTGCCAGTAATGAAGCTGTGTCACATGACCAGGGAGCCGGGACTTTCATCTGCGCCATCGCTGAAGTGACACCTGTCACGTGACCTGGCTGAGGCGCCTTTTATGTGCGCTCCCCCCTGACGTGGCTCCCTCCTGCGCTCTCACGCAGTTATCGGATATCAAATTAACAAGGCGGGATGGTGCCCGCGCGCGGAGGGGAGGCGCGCGCTCACTTTCAATCACTATCTTTGTCTTCTGTTATAGGGATCATTAGACTCTGCCCAGGATTTATATTTTACTGCCATTTTTTTGAATATGCATTACCTGACAGCTTCAGATAATCCTGCCTTCTTATGCCACAGCCCCTTGCAGTCTTGACACTTGTGGTTTCACTTTTCCCATTTTAAGTAACTTCTCATAAACCCCAGTTTGCCAGATGATGTAGGACGAAGGACTGACTTAAAATGACACGCTAGCCACTTGGCCATATGTAGGTAAATGGCATTTACCGAATCGTAAATACCGAATTTTACCGATTCGATATTTACAAATCGGTAAATGCCATGTAGGTAATTATTCTGTATCAATTACCGAATCGTTATGATTCGGTAATTACCGAATGGGTATTTACCGTTTCGGTAATTGCCACTGATTCCTATGGGCCTTGAAATTTACCGAATTGTCAAGGGGGACAGGGTGTCACTTTGACACCCTGTTGCACCCCTGATTCTGGCTTGTGTGCCATGTGACACGCATACATGCCCTTAGGCACAGGTATACAGATGTGCATGTACACAGGAATTCGTTATTTACCATGCAATAGTATTTCATGGTAAATAACGAATTCCTAAGGGCCTGTGGCACTGTTTCCAGTGCCACCTACATCCCAGATTACCGATTCTGTACATTTACCGATTCGGTAATTTACAGATTCTGTAAATTTACAGATTCGGTAAATTTACAAAATCGGTAATTTTCTGGTCCCCTACATCTGAAACTACAAATACCGGTCGGTAACGGCCGAAATCGGCCGTTACCGACCGGTATTTGGCCACCTACATATGGCCCAGAAAGACTTGCATCGGTCATTAGAATGTTACCCTCCTGTCCATCTCCTTAATTATTGCATTACTCCTACCACATGTCTCTGCACTCACACAGCTCTCAAGTTACCCAGATCGACGTGTAACGCATCCAGTCCAGTTTTTTATGCATTCTGGGATCTGTAGTCAATACAACCTATCGTTGCACCTAGATGACTAGCCCAAGAATTCAAAGAAAACCTCTTCAGTGGATATATTACTCTCGCATGGAACTGGGAAATTTGAAGGCTATTATGAGACTAGCAACCTGCTATCTGGAAGAAAGAACCCACCTAGGTTGTGACATGCAGAATACAGTACAAGTTTCCTGCAAGGCAAGGACAAACCTGACATCTGTACTTAGGCCTGGACTGTGTTACTACCAGTGGAATATTGCTCAGATGGCAGTGGAGGATTCAACAATGAGTTTGTGAACCGTGCCTTGCTCCTGTGAGGGTGCGCTCTCGTAGACTTTACCCAGTCTCACTGGTCAGTAGATGAGAGAGCCTTTCCTCCTGGGAAGATGCACAGCCAAAGGCGGTAGGTGTGCCTACCAAGGGGTTTGTAGGTGACTGTAGAGCCTTGTTACATGCCTTGTGACTAGACAGTAACAAAGGTCACCCAAGTAGAGGACACTAAGGTTGACTAGAGCAAGGGTCACCCAAAGAGAGGCTTCTGGAAGACCTTTTGGAACCCGGCAAGCTGGGTATGTGCACACCGTCCAGACGCACGGTCAGTCAGTGCTGGTGAACATCTACTAGATATTAGATGGACAATCAGGGCCTGGAAGGCACAAGGCTGTATTTGACCTCTCACTCCCTACCTCTTCAAAAACGTCTGCTATTTCACAACACAAGGGCTGTGTTCCACAAACCTTCGAACCCCCTAGCCACTCAGTTCCAATTCCGGTCCCATGAATTATTTACTTCTCTCCACTTGCACGCACTACAGTAAATTTAGAATCAAATCATTTGTTCCCACTTTCAAATGCTCACTCGAGGCCTCCATTCTCTGCACTCCCACTAACTTGATGCCATTTAATTCTACTCCCTGTTCCAGTTAACAGTGATGTTTGCATGTGTGACCACACGTCCCCTGAAGCTTAACAGATTCTTGAAGGCCTCCTGCAATACTTTACTAAAGGGCTTTCTACTGTTAGTATGGTAGCGCACTGTCTTGGCCCTTTGGGATCCTCACTCTGAGTACTCGAGGGAGTGAAGAGTTATTTGCTGGAGAAAACTCCAACAGGCTCTTTGACACTCTATCAAGGTCGATAATATCGACCCATAATAATATCTCATCCACTGTGTCGACTACCACTACATCTCAATGCACGTATATACTTACTCTTTTTACGTCCACCTATACTTAACTTGAAAAATAAGTATGTAATTACTATTCTTAACTCCACCTGTACTTACCTTGGGACTTAAGTATGTAAATACAATTCTTACCACCTGTTCTTAATGTGGGAAGTACGTATGTAATTACTTTTCTTACCATCACCTATGAACACGTTGCTATGTAATGGTTAGTTCAATGTACTATACGCAATGTTATTAACATGCAATATAAGTAAATGGGTAATGAAATTCAAATTTGTACATAAAGGGCACCTAAAATATGTCTTGCCTGGAGCCCAAAAATCATTAAGTAGACAAATAGTAACGAATAGAGAGAGGTAAGCAAGCCATTGAAAGTTCGAGCCAGACTCGAGCCTGAAGTCTGGCTCTGGGTGAGTTTGATGACCTGTTGAATTCTCGAGCCTATAACGAACCAAGCTTTTCATGTGGCTACACCCTGCCATCCTCGCGGTACCCAGGATGTGGCGTTAAGGATAAAGCTGACCACTGTGGAACTGGGGAACCAGGTTTGAGTTTCAGCATCAGCTCAACAGCCTGTCATTCTGGGCAAATCACTTATTATACCCATGCCTGAAGAAATACAACATTAATGGGATCTTGTGTAATATAACTAGTGCTCAAGTATAGCACTCTGCTACCTTCAGTTTGAGTTTGCACTCTAAAAAAAGCTGCAGAGGAATGCACACAGAGGTAAAAACAAGGCATTAACATGAAAAGGAGAAACAAATAGATACCCATTTAGTGGAGGATTTGTACAAAGTCTATCCAGACAACCTGATAACTCGCAAAGTGGCGTCACTAGGGGGGTGCGGGGGGTGCGGCCCGCACCGGGTGACACCAACTCATGGGGTGACACCAATCTGCACTGCAGCCTCGCCTCTGCTCTCATCTTTACTGTCGCTCCCTGTGCAGCTTGTTCCTCATGCTGTTCACACTCGCCAGGGTCTCGCAGGAGATCTGCAATGCTTGACTGTAATTTTCTTTGCTCACAAGGCAACTCTATAGCAGCCTAGCTCATCTGAGGGTGAATGGTTTCCTATTTTTCAGTATCTTGCAGTCTTCAGTTTTCCAGTGAACCAGTTCCAAATTTCAGCTTGCTCTTCACTACAGTGCCACCTGTTGCTCGCACTCTTGTTTATACAAATTCAGGAAAGACAGATGGAGTAAGAGAGAGAGGGAGACAGAAGGAGCTAGAGGGAGTAATACAGAGAGAGGGAGCTAGAGAGAGCAAGACAGAGAGAGAGGGAGCAAGAGGGAGTAACAAAGGGAGAGAGGGAGCTAGAGAGAGTAAGACAGAGAGAGAGGGAGATAAAGGGAATAAGACAGAGAGAGAGAGGGAGCTAGAGGGAGTAAGACAGAGAGAGAGAGAGAGAGCTAGAGTGAGAAAGAAAGAGAGATGGAACTAGAGTGAGAAAGACAGAGAGAGAGGGAGCTAGATGGAGTAAGACAGAGAGAGGGAGACAGAGGAATCTAGAGGAAGTAAGACAGAGAGAGGGAGCTAGACAGAGAGAGGGAGCTAGAGGGAGTAAGATAGAGAGAGAGGGAGCTAGAAGGAACAAGACAGAGAGAGAGGGAGCTAGAGGGAATAAGAGAGAGGGAGCTAGAGGGAGCAAGACAGAGAGAGAGGAAGCTAGAGGGAGTAAGACAGAGAGAGGGAGCTAGAGGGAGTAGGATAGAGAGAGAGGGAGCTAGAGGGAGCAAGACAGAGAGAGAGGGAGCTAGAGGGAGTAAGACAGAGAGAGGGAGCTAGAGAAAGCAAGACAGAGAGAGAGGGAGCTAGAGGGAGCTAGACAGAGAGAGGGAGCTAGCGGGAGTAAGACAGAGAGAGAGGGAGACAGAGGGAGCTAGAGGGAGCAAGACAGAGAGAGAGGGCTAGACAGAGAGAGGGAGCTAGAGGGAGTAAGATAGAGAGAGAGGGAGCTAGAGGGAGGAAGACAGAGAGAGAGAGGGAGCTAGAGGGAGGAAGAGAGTGAGAGGGAACTAGAGGGAGGAAGACAGAGAGAGAGGGAGGGAGCTAGAGGGAGTACGACAGAGAGAGAGGGAGCTAGAGGGAGTAAGATAGAGAGAGAGGGAGCTAGAGGGAGTAAGACAGAGAGAGAGGGAGACAGAGGGAGCTAGAGGGAGCTAGAGGGAGCAAGAGAGAGGGAGCGAGAGGGAGCTAGACAGAGAGAGGGAGCTAGAGGGAGTAAGATAGAGAGAGAGGGAGCTAGAGCGAGCAAGACAGAGAGAGAGGGAGCTAGAGGGAGTAAGAGAGAGAGAGGGAGCTAGAGGGAGCAAGACAGAGAGGGAGCTAGAGGGACTAAGACGGAGAGAGAGGGAGCTAGAGGGAGTAAGAGAGAAGGAGCTAGAGGGAGCTAGAGGGAGTAAGACAGAGAGAGAGGGAGCTAGAGGGAGTAAGAGAGAGAGAGAGAGGGAGTTAGAGGGAGTAAGACCGAGAGGGAGACAGAGGGAGTAAGAGAGGGAGAGAGGGAGCTAGACAGAGAGAGGGAGCTAGAGGGATTAAGATAGAGAGAGAGGGAGCTAGAGGGAGCAAGACAGAGGGAGCCAGAGTGAGTAAGAGAGAGAGAGAGGGAGCTAGACAGAGAGAGAGAGGGAGCTAGAGGGAGTAAGACAGGGAGAGAGGGAGCTAGAGGGAGTAAGACAGAGACAGGGAGACAGAGGGAGCTAGAGGGAGCAAGACAGAGAGAGAGGGAGCTAGAGGGAGTAAGACAGAGAGAGAGTGAGCTAGAGGGCGCTAGACAGAGAGAGGGAGCTAGAGGGAGTAAGAGAGAGAGAGAGGGAGCTAGAGGGAGCAAGACATAGTAAGAGGGAGCTAGAGGGAGTAAGACAGAGAGAGAGAGAGAGCTAGAGGGAGCTAGACAGAGAGAGAGGGGGCTAGAGGGAGTAAGAGAGAGAGGGGAGCTAGAGGGAGTAAGAGAGAGGGGGCTAGAGGGAGTAAGACAGAGAGAGAGGAAGCTAGAGGGAGTAAGACAGAGAGAGGGAGCTAGAGGGAGCAAGACAGAGAGAGGAAGCTAGAGGGAGCAAGACAGAGAGAGAGGGAGCTAGAGGGAGTAAAACAGAGAGAGGGAGCTAGAGGGAGTAAAACAGAGAGAGGGAGCTAGAGGGAGCAAGGCAGAGAGAGAGGGAGGTAGAGGGAGTAAGAGAGAGAGCGGGAGCTAGAGGGAGTAAGAGAGAGAGAGCGGGAGCTAGAGGGAGTAAGAGAGAGAGAGCGGGAGCTAGAGAGAGTAAGACAGAGAGAGGGAGCTAGAGGGAGTAAGACGGGGAGAGAGGGAGCTAGAGGAGTAAGACAGAGATAGAGGGAGCTAGAAGGAGTAAGGGAGGGAGCTAGAGGGAGCAAGACAGAGAGAAGGAGCTAGAGGGAGTAAGACAGAGGGAGAGGGAGCTAGAAGGAGTAAGACAGAGAGAGAGGGAGCTAGAGGGAGTAAGACAAAGAGAGAGGGAACCAAAGGGAGCTAGAGGGAGTAAGACAGAGAGAGGGAGCTAGACAGAGAGAGGGAGTAAGACAGAGAGGGAGCTAGAGGGAGTAAGACAGAGAGAGTGAGCTAGAGGGAGTAAGACAGAGAGAGGGAGACAGAGGGAGCTAGAGGGAGCAAGACAGAGAGAGGGAGCTAGAGGGAGTAAGACAGAGAGAGAGTGAGCTAGAGGGCGCTAGACAGAGAGAGGGAGCTAGAGGGAGTAAAAGAGAGAGAGAGAGGGAGCTAGAGGGAGCAAGACAGAGTGAGAGGGAGCTAGAGGGAGTAAGACAGAGAGAGAGGGAGCTAGACGGAGCAAGACAGAGAGAGAGGGAGTTAGACGGAGCAAGACAGAGAGAGAGGGAGCTAGAGGGAGCAAGGCAGAGAGGGAGCTAGAGGGAGTAAGAGAGAGGGAGCTAGATGGAGCTAGAGGGAGTAAGAGAGAGGGGGCTAGAGGGAGTAAGACAGAAAGAGAGGAAGCTAGAGGGAGTAAGACAGAGAGAGGGAGCAAGACAGAGAGAGAGGGAGCTAGAGGGAGTAAAACAGAGAGAGGGAGCTAGAGGGAGCAATACAGAGAGAGAGGGAGCTAGAGAGAGTAATAGAGAGAGAGGGAGCTAGAGGGAGTAAGAGAGAGAGCGGGAACTAGAGGGAGTAAGAGAGAGAGCGGGAGCTAGAGGGAGTAAGACAGAGAGAGGGAGCTTGAGGGAGTAAGACAGGGAGCTAGAGGGAGTAAGACAGAGAGAGAGGGAGCTGGAGGGAGTAAGACAGAGAGAGAGGGAGCTAGAAGGAGTAAGAGAGGGAGCTAGAGGGAGCAAGACAGAGAGAGGGAGCTAGAGGGAGTAAGACAGAGGGAGAGGGAGCTAGAGGGAGTAAGACAGAGACAGAGGGAGCTAGAGGGAGTAAGACCGAGAGAGAGGGAACCAGAGGGAGCTAGAGGGAGTAAGACCGAGAGAGGGAGCTAGAGGGAGCTAGACAGAGAGAGAGAGAGCTAGAGGGAGTAAGACAGAGAGAGAGTGAGCTAGAGGGCGCTAGACAGAGAGAGGGAGCTAGAGGGAGTAAGAGAGAGAGAGGGAGCTAGAGGGAGCAAGACAGAGAGAGAGAGAGCTAGAGGGAGTAAGACAGTACCTAGCGCCGTACATTTCCGACAGAGGTGGTCCATGCCGTAAGTCGTGAGGGGGTGACACCATGAGTTACCCGCACCGGGTGACACCAACCCCAGTGACGCCACTGAACTTCTCTGCTTAAATTGAGTGGTCGTAGGCAAATACTTTATTTCACTGATACTTCTATTTCTTCACAATCTCGTATGAAAGACTTTCAAATGTGTGAATTCAGAATACGAGCTGTAAAAAAGCATATTGTGTTTGATTTAATAGTCTATAATGTTGCTCTATCATAATATAGGCCACATACGGGAAGCAACCTTTACAACGCAACTTTTACAACGGACTACCATTACAACGAAATTTTTACAACGCAAAAACCATTACAACGCATGTATTTACAACGCATTTTTTACAACGCAGGTACCTTTACAACGCATACCATTACAACGTAAGTATTGGTAAGTATATAATTATATTTTAAATTTTATATGTTTGGGTTTTTTTAAGGGGTATTTTTAGGGTTCAGGGTCAGTTTTCAGTTTTTGGGTAAAAGGGTATTTTTAGGGTTCAGGGTCAGTTTTCAGTTTTTGGGTAAAGGGGTATTTTTAGGGTTCAAGGTCAGTTTTCAGTTTTTGGGTAAAGGGGTATTTTTAGGGTTCAAGGTCAGTTTTCAGTTTTTGGGTAAAGGGGTATTTTTAGGGTTCAGGGTCAGTTTTCAGTTTTTGGGTAAAGGGGTATTTTTAGGGTTCAGGGTCAGTTTTCAGTTTTTGGGTAAAGGGGTATTTTTAGGGTTCAGGGTCAGTTTTCAGTTTTTGGGTAAAGGGGTATTTTTAGGGTTGAGGGTCAGTTTTCAGTTTTTGGGTAAAGGGGTATTTTTAGGGTTCAGGGTCAGTTTTCAGTTTTTGGGTAAAAGGGTATTTTTAGGGTTCAGGGTCAGTTTTCAGTTTTTGGGTAAAGGGGTATTTTTAGGGTTCAGGGTTAGTTTTGGGTTGTTGGTATTTTTAGGGTTCAGGGTCAGTTTTCAGTTTTTGGGAAAAGGGGTATTTTTAGGGTTCAGGGTCAGTTTTGGGTTTTTGGGTAAATGGGTATTTTTAGGGTTCAGGGTCAGTTTTGGGTTTTTTGGGTAAAAGGATATTTTTAGGGTTCAGGGTAAGTTTTGGGTTTTTGGGTTAAGGGGTATTTTTAGGGTTCAGGGTCAGTTTTGGGTTTTTGGGTTAAGGGGTATTTTTAGGGTTCAGGGTCAGTTTTGGGTTTTTGGGTAAAGGGGTATTTTTAGGGTTCAGGGTCAGTTTGGGGTTTTTGGGTAAAGGGGTATTTTTAGGGTTCAGGGTGAGTTTTGGGTTTTTGGGTAAAGGGGTATTTTTAGGGTTCAGGGTCAGTTTTGGGTTTTTGGGGTACATGGGTATTTTTAGGGGTCAGGGTCAGTTTTGGGTTTTTGGGGTACAGGGGTACAGGGTAAAAATAAAATAAAATTAAATTTAAATTAAATCAATTAAATGAAATGAAATTAAATTAAATAACATTACATTAAATTAAATTAAATTAAATTAGATTAATTTTGATTATTTTAAATTAAAAAAATTAATATATACTTACCAATACTTACGTTGTAATGGTATGCGTTGTAAAGGTACCTGCGTTGTAAAAACATGCGTTGTAAATACATGCGTTGTAATAGTTTTTGCGTTGTAAAAATTTCGTTGTAATGGTATGCGTTGTAAAAGTATGAGTTGTAACGTCATACATCCGCCACATTCAGGGTTGACAACTGTCTTGTCTCTCGGTTCACTAATGGCACTGTTGCCATCGTGGGAAAGAATGGATCTGAGTAATTCTCAGTGCAGTACTGTAATGTGACATATTAATGTCAAAGCTTCCACGTGTTAAAGAAATACACTTTTTGGATTTTGAAGAGACTTTATCATATTTTAAGTGAATTGTTGTTTTCTGATTTACATGGTAGACATTTTCAGGGTTCGCCTCATACCCGGGCTGTTAGAGCCAAGCCACACCCTTGGCTCACCTTGTTATTTTGTTGACTCACACACCTCTGGTAACAAAACAGGACAATGTGTGGAAATCGAACACAGAATATACTGAGGAAAAGACGAAAACGGACCATTAGAAATGAAAGAAACCGAACAGTTTCTAACAGGAGCAACTAAAAAGACAGGGAGCAGCCAGAATAGAAATACATAAAAAATTCATACAGAATACAAGTCAGCACCTTTTTAAAATTCTAGCACAGAGTATAGTATAAGGGTATAGGATAAGAGGTTTCTAACCGAGTTAGAATGTATCAGATACTTGTTTCTGATATGTTTACATTGGTTAAGTCACACACATTGTTATATTGGACATATTTTATCTACATCCAGTTTCAGAGGAAAAAACTCTACCAACAAGTTTATTTGAAACTTGTGTTCAATTGTTACCATATGGTTGGGAGGACATGTATGGTAAGCTTGCTCTGTGATTGTCCTAACAATTGGTTTGCTCTCATATTGCTCGTCTAGCAGTGGTAAGACTTTGTGAAAATGCGTGTCTGTAGAAATGTTGGTTTGTTTGAATGCTCTATGTGCCTACCACAATAATGTACATTGTGCAGTATACAAATGCTAAACCATAAAATACTGTGTGTACATATTACACAAAGCCAAAACTACCAGTTATGTCAATGCTTGTTTTCTCCTACCGCCACAGTTGAAATCATTTTTATTTGCATTTAGGATGCGATTATTCAGTTATTGTGGTACTACCTTATCAAATACCGAAGGTGTACCAAAATGTGTTCATGGTCATAGTTGGTGTTTTGGTATACTGAAAGATCTGCACTACCCTCTCCTGCACTCCCTTCTTCATGATTACATTTTCTGGTAGACGTGTACAGGCCCATTTCAGGGGGATTTCATTGAACCACCCACTTTGGTGACAGTGGGTGATGTTTCATATTCCTGACTTGCTCTGGGCGCTCTCGGCTGAGGGGCCTGGTTGTTCCCGCTCACCACGTTGGAGTCACTGCCTGCATGAGTGGTCACCTTTCTGGTGACCACTTACTTGGTCTGTATGGTGGTGAACGCATGCAGTGGAATTCTTCTGGCAGTTTGGGTCAGTCCACACGATTCCGTGGTGGTGATAGTGGTGTGTCAGACTTATCTCCTAGGTGCTGGATGGCCATGGGACATTGCATGAAGCAGGCTGGCCAACTAATGGCCCCGAAAGAGACTGCCCTGAAAAGAGGGAGGTGACTGCATTGTCAGAAGCAGCACCTACAGTCCAGACTTTTGAAGCTTCTTCCTTACCTGTCTAAGATGATGATTATAGTGCTTTCCCCTTTGAGAGCACATTCCAAGATGGCCACCAGCTACCAACTGACCAGCCACTTTCTGGTTCATGTACCTTTCCTGTAAAATGAGACTTGCAGATATTCTTAATGTGTTTCAATGCCTTTGAGTATTTGTTGGCAGATTTCTTGTCCCCCATGCTCGCATATTTGTCCCTTTTTGCCAGTTCTCTGTTGGTAAAAATATTGTTGGCCCTGTTTATTCAGCCCTGTGCTGTGCTTTGCTTCCTTCTAGTCTTTTTTTCTCCTTCTCCTGGTCCCTCTCCAAGATTCCTCCTGGATAACCTTTGGTCCCTTTTAAGACCCTGGTTTTTGTGCCTCATGGTAATTTGGGACCTCTTATGCAAACACCTATCTTTTGGCATGGCTTTGAGCAGTACAAAAAAAATTGACTTCAGGAAGGTGTCACACATACCTAGGAGTAGCCAAGACCAAGTTTAAAGGTGTACAGTCACGTTCAGCCATTAACATGTTTATAGCTGGACCTGCTATTGGCTTGCTCCAGCCTGCAGTCATAGTTACAGATGAGTTTGATCATTTTTTATTCAGTGTAGAAATGGTAGATGTGAAAGAAATACTCATATGTTTGTTATATAAGCATAAATAGTGAATTGCCTCTCAGATCCAGTATCACACATCGACGAATGTTAACCTACAGCCTGTAACAAATTTTTAACATCACATTCTAATCAAGTGCTAGAATTACTGTCAAAATAATGTCTATGTTTTAGGGTTAAACTATAAGTAATTTTACTGGTACTTATCACTGTACATAAACACATTTTCTTTCACCACTTTAATTGAAATTTTATTGCAAATACAACGTCGTGACTAAATAGAGAACATGCCTGCTCCCATATGGACCGATGAAATATAGTTAAAATATATTTAATATATATTTAATATAAATTAGAGTGACGTAAATCTTCAGATCAGGCAGAGAGGACGCCAACTGAATTCCGCACAGCAACATATAAAGGCAAGAACCCCAAATGGAGTTATCATGAAAATAGAAGGCAAATCCCCAAAGATCTAAAATAAAATCTAGAAAAAAAGAAGGGGCATTTTAATTCTATATGATTAGGGTTTTGTTGACAGCTGTGCATATGCTGTCCGCTATGAATATCCCTACCACTCAGCAAAGTTTACTTTGCTGAGTGGTAGGGAAAGCAGTGTATCTCATTTTTTTTTAGAAAGACCTTTTTCACACATTAGAAACAAAACACAACAAACAAAAACAAACCACAAACCACAAACAGAACACATCGAAGTTTCCTGTCATAAATCATACCCTTCTGTCACACAAGGAAGGTTTTTTTTCTATCAAAACAAAACCTGTCAAAGAAGGCCTCCACAAACCTGTTTAATAGTTCCTTTGGACACCAACGTGTTTCGGCTACATATCGAAACGTCTGTCATGCATTAAACCATCTGTTACGCATAAAAATCTGCCTGTAAGTATATATCAAATGAAATTATTTTTCACACATCAAAAAATTCTGTCAGTCTACAATCTTCTGCTACACGTTTAAAACGTGAATCACACATTGAAACCTATAGCTATATATCGAAGACTTGTGTCCAGAACCATCCATCAAACTTAAAACCTATTATGTATATAAAACACCTGAGTTTCATATCAAAGCCTGCAGTCATTCATCAAAGAGCTGCTGTGACACCTCTATCATGGATCAAGTACTTCCGTCATACATAGAAGTCATACATAGAAGTGTTCTGTCACACCTCAAAGAATTGCTGACTATTTACGTGATCCGCTATGCATGTGACCAGCAGCATTTGTTTAAAATGTTTCGTTCTGTTCTTCCAAGATGACGGATAAAAAAATAAAAAGTGCTAGCCTCGTCTTCACCTAAAGATGGTCCTCTGAATTTCATATTTCCAGCTTTCATTGCACTGCCAGCATAATGAATAGTCACCGCAGAAGCTTCGCCAGCAATGGCATCTCCCAAATTTCAGCGCCTGTGACATGGGAGAACAGTTAGTCATAATAATGATAGTAATAACACATGTATTGAACATGTACATAGCATATATAACACGTTATATAGAATATTTCTATTCTAATAAGCGTTATTACTTGTCAACAGAATGGTACTCAAGAGTTACAAATGAAGAACACTAGAAAAAGAGATTATTAAGATCCAGTCAGACTCTCAGGGCCTGATTTAGAGTTCGTCGGCAGGGTTACTCCGTGACGGATACCTCGCCCGCCGTATTACAAGTGCATTATATCTAATGGCACTTGTAATAAGGTGGATGGGATATACGTCATGGTTGTGACTGAGTAATGAACTCTAAATCAAGCCCAACGTTCTTTCTTTTGTGCTTGGAAGTTTCCCTACTGCACAAATTAATATATTCTTTGAACCTCGAAGGGAAGAAAGGCTGAATCAGTTTTGCTCACATTCAAACTCATGACCTGAAATTTACACATGATCCCTGTGGGAGGCCCCGACCCAAATATCTAGACCAAAGGGAGGAGTTGAAATAAGAAGAGCTAGAATGCGTTGGGTCAAAGAGATCATGCAGATGGGTTTACAATACAGTTCTTCATACTTTTTTACACAACTGGGTGGTGTTTGGGTGGTGTTTCCAAGCCAGGGCTCAACAATCTGGGACATTCTACAGGCATGTGCTACAAACACCACTGCATTGATTGGTCTCAGTCTTCAGATTATGATGAATTCTAATACATCATTAGCACCCCTTCAGAGCTGTCTTTAAACATGCTGTGAAAATTTGCTCCAACGCTCCCTAACGATTTGGCACTCTTGCATTGTTCTCTCACCTGTGCTGTTTGGTGGTGGAGTGTATGAAAGTTTACCAGCCATCAATGGGTAAATTGAAAATTAAACAGGGAATTTTGACTGTGTTGCTCAGTTTTCCACCAATGAGGAGGCGTTTTGTGGTGTAGTAAGTCAAACATGAGTTAAAATTGACCAAATTAAATTCAGGATCGGATCAAGGGCAAGAAAATACCAGAGACTTTGACTATCTTTGTAAGCAGCAAATAATTTCCCCTGTGAAAAGAAGGATAAAACTAGCCACTTTTCCAAGTGGCTAGAATCCTTGCATCAGTCCTGATATTGTGTAGGGATATAAAACAACTAGAGGGAATTATTAAACAGGCATTTACAATGCAATGGTCTCGGCATTATTAAAGGTAGAGCTATTGGCATTGCTCATGTCATTTTTTTTTTTTTTAGTTTTTAAATCATAAATAAATGGCAGCGTCATTTACAATGCCAATAGCTTAATCGATCACAAATGCGGTAAGTACTATACATTAGATGTACAGTGAGTAGTAGCAATGGTCTCATCTTTGTTAAATTTAGAGCTATTGGCATTGCTCATAACATTTTTGTTTTTAAAACATATAAAAAAAATAGCATTGTCATTTACAATGCCAATAGCTTAATCTCTGGCAAATGCGAGACCTATTGGATTTGCACCCACACACACACACACAGAGCGGGGAACAGCACTGGGAGATTAAGAGCGGCACAGCAGGCGCCAAAGCTAAACAAGCTTTGAAGAAGTAGTAGATTGCCACTTCTTCATTATCTAGATTGAGATAGTGACATGCCCACCTTCTGGAAGCAACAGCACAGAAGACCCTGAACGCAGAAGAACATATGCATGTTATTTATAGTGCATGCATCAAGCTAGGGGTCAAAGGAGCGCTGCACATTGCAGGTAGCTGGGAGGTGATTTTATTTACATGAAGTGAGCAGATTACACAAATACATGTCACATTTTTAGGCAAAGGGAGATACATTGATTTGTCCTGTGGCATAAGGCATAATGATGGGGCCCTCTGCCAAATATAATGAGGGGCACCTTAGTCTCATATGTCATAAATATTCACCTGCCTTGTGTTGAATGATGCTCCCCCTGCCCCACCAAACCCTGATTTTTATTTAATGGTAATCAAACGCAAAATCATAGCTTTTCGAAATCCCTGCGACCAGGTCATTGATCTACTCAGATAACGTCGCCTTTTGCTGTAGGTGATAGAACGTTCTAGAATGGATGCATTCACTCAACCTATGTCCTAGAATGTTGCAGTGGTTTGAAGAGTGACGTGATGCTGTTCCGCACTGCTGTTTGAGCTCGCGCATGGAAATGCACCTATTTCACTTAATATATGGAACGCACTGCGGTCGGCGGACTTTTGATCATGCAATTTACTCAGATTCACCTCACAGAAACAGCTCTGCTTGCTGCCGGTCAAATATGGTAATTGTTGCTACAGTGCTAAGTTTCTATTTAACTACATTTCAAGAATTCATGTTTTACTGATGGGGGAATGGTTCTTGGCTGGCATTATGTCCGCCCCCTCATACCCCCCTCCCCAGCCCCAAAAAGAATAGGCATTTTCATGCAGCATTTGCCTCTATACCAAATAATTTTAGAAGCTAATTTCGCCCCGTTTTCACCAAACTTCTTAATCGCTTTGAAATAAGCTCGCTTTACTGCCAGGAGAGAGTACAGTGTGCGCAGCTGTGCTCTGCACTGAAATTACTCGAGTTTAATAGAAACGCGCTTTCCAACACCTTCCTGCACTAAAGAAATCTCTTGTAGATGCGCACATCTCTTTCAATCGAAATAACCAGTTTGTATGATTTTCTCCCGGTGCCAACTTCCCGTTTTTCGAGGCATACATTTTAAGAATTCATGTTTTACTGATGGGCGACTGGTTCTTGGCTGGCATTATGTCCGCCCCCTCACTCCCCCTCTCCCCAGCCCCAAAAAGAATAGGCATTTTCATGCAGCATTAAATGGTATTGTCATTTACAATGGCAATAGGTGAGCATTAGAGAGTAGTAGAGAGTATTAGCGGACACAGAGACGCACACACACAGAGCCACACAGAGAGCCACACACAGCCACAGCCACACACACACACACACACAGCCACACACACACAGAGAGGCAAAGCCACACACACACACAGAGCCACACACAGAGCCACACACACACAGAGCCACACACACACACAGAGCCACACACACACACAGAGCCACACACACACAGAGCCAAAAAAACACACAAAAAATAATCTGGAAATGAAAACGGTGGCTGTTTGAAGGCTAACACGTAAAATAACTTACTAATGAGAAGTGTGCGAAGATACTCAGTGATGAGCTCTTCTGTAAACCTCCTCCGGAATACCACTGTACCAGGCCGTCAGTGAAAGAGAATAAGAATGGATCCGAATGCATCTAAATACGCGAAAACTCATGGAAGTCTCTCGAAAAGGAGATGTCATACCTTAGTGTTTAATAACGTGGTGAATTACCCGATCCAACGTCTCAAGCACACTCTGGATGTAGACGCCGTTAGTCAATGGCCATGGTACGGTGACCCTCGTACGCTCACTTCATGACCGGCCAGTGAGCTAAAATGACTCCACCTCGAGACTACTACTCTTAACTTCGTACAAGCCGCTTAAGAACTCACCAACAGGAATAACCGGATGACTCAAACACGGGCTTCGCTCCTTGAGCTGACACGATACAAGCTCCTCTACTAACACCATGCGCAGAACGTACACAACGTGATCGGATGGTGGTCATGAAAATAGAAACAGGACTGCTGATGCTAGAAATGGGCGCCATCTTGGAGTGTGTAAACGGAAACAACTACGGAACAAAGTGAGCAGCAAAGTGTCTGGTGTTGTGTGATTGATTATACAAACGTGATATCACCGCGAAGTAATGCAAGAAAACTCCAAACCACTAAACAGGAAATAACAAAATGGCCATAATGAAATTGCCAGTGTTAATAAAATCGAAACAGTGAAAAAAACAGAAATAAAAAAAAAACGCCCACCACTAGAAAACTCCAAACCTCTAAACAGGAAATAACAAAATGGTCATAATGAAATTGCCGGTGTTAGTAAAATCGAAACAGTGACAAAAACAGAAATAAAAAAAACGCCCACCACTAGAAAAGGGGCGGGGCTTAAAACATAGAAAGACGAGAAAGAAAACGCCACAGAATCCGAAAAAGACGGGGCTTGAACAGAGTGACGCCCCTTTCCTCCAATGGCTGGCCTCCGTTTAGGAAGCCAGCCAATGGAGAAGAGAGGCGGGTTCAAGCCCCCATACTGGAAAACATTAAATCTCTGACCGAGACTGCGCAAACGCAGCCTACGGTCCTCGACCTAAAAAACTGAAGCCAGAGCGAGCTGCTGACCCCAACGGACTACCCAACACGTTATTCAAGCAAAATATGGGCTTTTGAGCCAAGTGCTTAACGCCTCTCTTCAATCCCATTTAATCCCGGAACAGCGTACCAAAATCTTGGAAAGGGAACATTTTCCATCCAATATATAACAAGCATTGGCATAGCCAATAGGTCTCGCCTTTGGAACTTTATAAGTATTTAACCATGCAACAGTTGATGTTTTTGCACCAAGGATATTGTGCTGGATAACTTAACACTTATAAGGTCTCAAAGGCAAGATCTATAGGCTATGCCAATGCTTGTTTCTCGTGTTGTTGATCTCTACTATGTGGATGCAATTCCCTTGACTTAAGGCCAAAATTCCTCTCTTGGGCTCCCGATGCATTATGTTATGTTATGTTATGTTAATAACTTTTATTCGGCGCACAGCTGCCCCAGCGAAGGGGCGTCCTGGCGCCTGATCAGATACCACAACACAACAGGTCAGAGCTGAAAAGAAGAAAGATCAATTAACAGAAGCGAACAGGTGAGTTTTAATGGCGCGTCTGAAAAGAGTAAGGCTATCCAGGGCACGGATGTGTACAGGGAGGGAGTTCCATAAATCAGCCGCCAGAACACGAAAAGAGCGCCCTCCCATCCTACTCAGTCTGAACCTAGGCTTAATCGCCAGATGGTGAGATTCAGACCTGAGGGACCGTGTGGGGAAATACGGAGAAATGAGGCCCGCAAGAGCAGGAGGGGAGGAAAGCTTCAGAATCTTAAATGTCAGACAGAGAGCCTTAAATTTGATTCTCTGTCTAACCGGAAGCCAGTGAAGGGAGGTCAGGACAGAGGAGACAGAACATCGTCTCGGGAGGCCCACGATGGCGCGTGCAGCAGCGTTCTGCACAATCTGAAGCCTCGAAGCCTCAGCCTGGTTCACTCCAAGTAGCAAAGCACTCCCGTAGTCCAATCGCGACAAAATGGAGGCCTGAACCACCAGTTGCCGCGTGGGGGGGTCGAAGAACTTAAGGACAGGTCGCAGTCCTCGCAGGATACCGAAACAGGTAGCTGCTGTCTTCTTTGTGTGACTGGCAAAAGAAAGATGGGAATCCAGCCAGACCCCCAGATTTTTAACTTCGGCCGCTGGAGTAGGAGAAGCCCCCAATTCGGGAGGCCACCACTGGTCTCCCCAAAGTTCCGTCTGCTTCCCTAAGATCAGGACCTCGGTTTTTTTAGCATTAAGCTGTAAGCAGTTGCTACGCATCCACTTAGCCACAGCTATAAGTCCTGCCCGGAATCTGGGGGCATTCACCTCAGGGTCCCCGCTGAGTGTCACCGCCAGCTGCGTGTCGTCGGCGTACGATGTCATGGTAAGGCCACATTCCCTGACGACAGCAGCCAGCGGTTTCACATACAGGTTGAACAATGTAGGGCTTAAAGCGGAGCCCTGGGGGACTCCCAGACCCAGAGAGTGGAACGAGGACTGGCCTGGTGGAATGGCTACTTTAAAAAACCGGTCCGAAAGGAAGGAGCGGAACCACTCAAGAGCTTTCCCACCAATACCCACTTCCTCCAGACGCCGCAACAAAATGTCATGAGACACCGTGTCGAATGCGGCGCTCAGATCTAACAATAGGAGCGCCGCAGTCTGCCCCGCATCCAGCACTGACCGCAAATGCTCGGTCATAAAGAGCAGAGCTGTTTCAGTGCTGTGTTGAGAGCGGAACCCATTTTGACTCTCGTCAAGAATGTTATTACGAGAGAGATGGGTAGACAGGATGGTGTTCACGTGTGCCTCAGTGACCTTAGCGGTCCAAGGCAGGAGGGAGATGGGCCGGTAATTTTCCGGGAGCAAGGGGTCAAGATTGGGTTTCTTCAAAATAGGGCTGACCACAGCTTGCTTCCAGGAGGGAGGAACCACGCCCTCAGTGAGGGAAAGATTGATAAGATCCAGGATGGGCTCACGACACATAGGCGGGAGCAGCGTAAAAAGCTCCGGCTTCAGCGGGTCTAAGGGAGAGCCCGATTTAACTTTAAGGCTCAGAGTATCAAATACCTCAATAGACATAGCCGGCAAGGAGGACAGAGTTTCCACAACCAAAGTCTTCACAGCACTAGGAGCCTCCTCGAGAACGGAAGATGTAAAACCTCGGTAGATTACCTGCACCTTCTCCACGAAGAAGGATGCCAGACTCTCACAGTGTGAGTCCGTGCAGATTTCTATCGAGGTAGTCCGTTTCCCCATCAGATCTTTAAGTACCTTGAAGATAAGTTTGGAAGGATTAGGACTATTGGAGAACTCAGTTGCATAATAGGCAGCCCGAGTTTGACAGATGGCTCTATGGTAGTTCTTGAGCTGGGCAAAGTACAGCGATTTTAACACGGGATCAAAGGACTTAGGCATTAGGCCACAACATTACTAGATCTTATTTGTTCAGTCTTTTCCAGTCTGAAGTTAAATCTGGTGTTAATAGTCCACACCACAGACATTCCACACATTGAAATGGCTGCCTTGTGACCTTTCAGTTTGCCTGCATTCAGGTGATTGGTCCCAAGTCAGCCAATGTCAGGGCTGCACTAAGCTGCTAATCTGACTGGAGCAGTGTTAGAATCCACACTTCCGGGATTCCACTAATAATCATCTGTGTGGGTCAGCAATAGACCTGAGAAAAGGGAAATGGGACAAGAAATAGAAACTGAGACTTGGGGCATATTCACTTTGCCTGTTCTTGCTGCTGGGCTCAATCTACACTGCAGAGGTATTAACATATACAACAGGAAATAAACAATTTTACTACACTGTAATTTGCATTACATTTAATGGTTTCTGCAATGACATATGAAATACCTTGTGACAATCTCTGTAAAACCCAATCTCTAGTGCCGGTGTAAACCCTAAGACTTCTTAAAGCTGAAAGATTCGATCTCCCTTTGTAATAGATTAATGAAATAACCTGAGCTATAATACATATTTCTACACCAATAGCTACCTTCCATGAATTGTAAATCAAGTCTGTAATTTGAATGTCTCCGTGTACATAAGTTGTAAAATAATGAATACACTTTAGTGTTGTGTATACACTAATGACAATATATATTCACTTCCCACCAATGGCAGTACCTTAATATTATATGTGACTCGAGTAATCTAAACAAAGTCTGTACAAGATCAGGATTCCTCTAGCTTATCTTTGGTACCAGAGTCATCCTTCGGAGGATGGCTCGAGTACTAATGTGTAAATAAAAGTCCTAATCTTTGATCTCAAGTGTTAAATATTGTTGAAAATATGAAGAGTTTCAATGCCCTGTTAACCATGTACTAGCTGCAGCAACTAAGTATCTTGCTAAATTCCTCGTGTTTCAGACATGCTCTGAAACACAAGGAACTTACACTCTGGATCTAAGATGGCTGCAGCAATTGCAAGTCTTGTGAGAGTCTTGTGGTGCTCTGGGACATATAGTTTGTCTTGACTTGCGTGTTTTGCATAGTGCATGCTGTGCTGCTGCAAAGGCTCACATCAAATGATGCCTACAATCTGTTGATCTTCTCTATAGACTCAAGCACCTATGAAGTTTGGAGGAGCACATCTCTGTGTCTGCATGGCATACACAGGGGAGAACAGGACATATATCATGACAGCTACTCAGAATGGCTGAAAAATACAGCAAGGCTTAGTTGTTACCCACCCTGATTGGTCATTCTACAGCAAGTCAGATTGGCACAGCTGCCTCAGAGCTTTATATGTCTTGTTTTGTGTCCCAGAAAGATCAGCCTGCAGAGGATGGGCTTTTGCTCCTTTTGCCCTGCAGCCCAGAAGGTAGGGAGTATATACACCACCAGCACAGGAAGACATACAAAGGAATGGAAATAATATTTTCCATTCCTTCCTTGAAGGAAACACGTGATGTTTTAAAACTGAGAGCACGTATTTTACTTCTCAGGTCCTATCTCCACATTTTTTCAACATAGAACAACAGAGTGTTCTATATTGGGAATTGTAGGAGGGGTCTGTGATAAACACTGTATTTAACTGGAAATGATTTTTTGAGGCTTTCAGAACAAACAACCCCTGTGCAACTCTTTTGAGAAAGCTCTTGTGAAACTAAGAGTACAGCGAATGTTGAGAGTATACCAGGGCATCATTACAGCACTTGATCACAAAAGGCCTTTCAATGACCTCAACTCATACAGTTTATTCCAGTTTGTTCACTGCACAAAGTTTTGGGTGTTTGTAATAATTATAGAAATAACAGTGCTATAGAGTGGTACGTGCCAGATTTTAAATATAACCAAAGAGTGTGTAATGAGTTCCTTTTCCTTCAGTGCATGCAGGAATTATATTGCGTGAGTATTCTGGAAATCTATCATGGATCTAGAAATGTGCTCTATTACCACCAATGTGGCACAGAAATATTGTTTTATTTATAAATGTATTGCATGTTTACGTAGACAGAGAAACATTAATAAAAGAATTGTTTGTTTGTTTATTATATTTTTATATGGCATATATAGCCATAAAAAGAACCTGCTGCAATACATACAGTTAAAATCTGATTTGTACAAACCCTGTAGCCATAAAACAGTATAAAATACAATAAAATACTGCTAAAATCTAAAAAAGGAACTTGACCAGACCATTGGGAGAACCTAATTCATCATCAGCAAGGGGAAGGAATCACTTATACATTAGGTAAACATTTGTACATCCAACATAAATAAAATGGGCCAGGGGTATTCCCAAACATGGGTAGCATCACATTTCTGCCCTGCCCCTTTTAAATGATATAACCAGTTCCTTCAACGACTCCTGTATAGCAATTAAAAATCTTCCAATTGCACATGTCACATTTAAAAATCTCATATTCGGGGAGGAGCCAAGATGGCGACCGAGATGGCTGCGTAAACGCCCGGCTCGGTGAGCCTTCTCACCCCGCGCATACATCCTGGCAACTATCCTGAGCCGTAACGGCATATTTATGTAGGCGAAGGATAACCTTCACTTACCGTTTGCTCCTGAGGCTTCTGCTTGCTGCAGACCCGTTGAAATGTCCCCGAATGTTTTGCGGCCTTCACGGAGCTAGAACCGGGGCCTCGAGTGCGTTGAGTGGCCGGCCGCGACTGCAACAACAACGGCCTCTGGTGATGGTGAGGAGTCGGCCGGAGGGAACTGACGACTTGCTGGCCGATGGCGACAGTGCCGACCCAGCCCAACTTGCGGAGAACCATGTGGGGAGTGCGATACAGCTGGGTCGAGGGGAGTGCATGATACTTGGCCCCCACTCCGGTGTTGTATCCGGGCACACTAACAACTTTTCCCGGAGTCAGCGTGCGGCCCCCAGGGAGCGGCGGAGTTTTTAGCCTTTTGGTGACTCTCCGCTGAGAAACCTGCCTTGACTTTTGAGATTCCCGTAGTGAATCCTGTCCCTCCCTGGTGTGGGGCCCGGTCCCGAAGTGAGGTAGAGAAATACGAGGCTGGATCAGCTAAGATGGCGGATAGCACCCTCTTACGCACACCTCATCCGGGCAGAGAATCCGTTGTGAGGGAGAGTCCTGGGGTCTGGCGCCACGAGAAAGAGCCCACGTCCAGAGATATATTGGCGGCGTTAACAACCCTGTATATGACCCTGAGCCGGGACGCCGGGGATCTGGGAAGAAGGATGGCCCCCATTGTTGTCCCGCCGCTCCACATGGGCATGGTTCAATCTCAAGGAAGCGCCGATGTGCCCGCCTCTGCATCAGTGATGAATGCCCCGGCTGCGCCTGCGTTCGTGGAGACGCTGATAGACCCGGTCCGTGATACCGCTTTGGATTGCTCTGTTGTATATGTGAGTGACTCGTCGGGGCCCTTCTCTGTACGGCGGCTGAAGAAACAACATCGATCCATAGTTTGGGCTGCCCCGGCGGCGTTTCAACGATTACTGGATTGTGTGACTCTCTCTTCCAGGCTGGTGAGACTGTATTCGGGCTGGGGGATGTTTCCGGTATCGATACTGACACAGACGGATTTCCGCCATACGTCTTCGGCTGGATTTTGGGGGCTACAGTCCCATGGAGTAATGGCGCTGCCCGGTCCGCCCGGATCGGTTGGACCCACCACACTGCTCTGTATGCCGATTGATGACTGGCTGCATGTGGGTACTATTGATAGGAAAGGCCAGGGGTGAGACCGTCTGGGACATGGAGGAGCGCATTGTTGGCTGACGGTGTTTAGGGGGACACTCAACGGGGATGTTATTGATTGAATTGATAATTATTGCTTACTGTGGCTAGTCTGACCTTGCTTTTATGATGCTTATTCTGCGCGCTGGGTGAGGGGGGGCCGGGTGGTTTGATCGAGGGCCCTTCTCCACATTTTTTCCTTCTTTTTCCCTTTTTCTATTATTCTATACTTCGGGTTTCTCCTTTAGGGCGATAGGCACGCTGCTGGGGGGGGGTAGGCCGTAGCCTTCTGCAGGGGTGCAGGGTGGGGGGTAGGGGGAAGGGGGTTGTTTATTTGTTCTTTCTTTGTCTCTATGGCCCTTTGTCTTTTCTTCTTCTTGGTGTCGTCGTTTTTCATGTTTCCTACAGTCTGTTTTGTTTTAGGGGCTGGGGTGCTGTTCGACACGACCTGTATGTGTTGTTTACATTTATCCTGACTCGTATGCCTTGCCCCCATGTCTTTAAGAGTATTTGCACTCTTTGCAGATTTCTGTTTCATGTTGCTATTGTAGGACCATGTATGACCGTATGGCAATTATTCTGATATTTTTTATTTTTTATTTTTCTTCACTGTAAAATGAACCCTATTGAATCCTGATTATCACGCTGTACGCTTGAATACGAGTTATATCCTGGATACGTATCTGACCCTGAATTACGGGTTGCTATGTCTTTCTATATTGCTTTGCTGAACTTCAGAATTGACTAGCGGCCCGCCGGAAGGGTTGTAGGCCCATGCTTGTATTTATGTGAAGTGATAATAAAGGTTCTCAAAAAAAAAAAAAATCTCATATTCACCAGTAAGCTAAGCGCGTGATCCCTACTAAAAATTTTATAGACAGTAAAAAGGGGTTTCAAAAATGTTTTCCATTCTTCTAAGAACCACAAACAGTCCAACAGAATATGTGGCCATTGAATTTTACTTGTAATCCACATGTGCACAAACCTTGTTCATTCATCATAGCGGATTTTATCTTCCAATCAGTGTTGCATGGGTTCAACCCCACTCTAAATTTCAAGATTAAATTTCTAAGTTTTGGGTTAGGCATGGCCTCAAGATAGGGGAATATTTGATCGTTAGTCCACCTGTTTATCAAGAACCGGGTGGATGATTTACTCCTCAAATAACCCACATCTTCCTCTCGGGCCTTCGTATTAATATTAGCGTGCAACACTGACTTGGGAATCTCCATCGGTCTGGTTCTAGGGATAGATTGACACACAACTTTTCTAGCCTAATTCTAGCTTGGGACGCCTAATTTAATTCGCTAGCCTCTATTTCTTTTTTGCAGAGTTTTGCTATTTTGGCAGGCCCCTCTCCATTCATTCTCTGCCAAAAATTCAATACTGCTTGCATACCCCGAAAATTCCAGGCTGTAAGATAACATTCTACTTGTGCAGCCTGTATCATTGTTGACGAGGGGAGTGCAAGGAGCTGTTTGATGCATTACTCCTCTTCTAGGTTCCAATCCGATTTACCTCCCATATATAATACCTTTACACCATATTGGAACTGTGGTCATACCAATGCATTAAAAGCCGAAAGAATTGGCTGCAGAGAGGGCCTCCATACTTTTGCTTAAAATGTTTGAGGCCCCATACTGAGGAGAGCGCCTTTTATTTAAGTGATTGTATGTGATCCCTCCAATTTAACTTATTGTCGAACCACATACCCAAATATTTGTATCTATCCACTTCTTCCACTCTAACCTCTCCCAATTTCCAGTACAGGGAGCTCTTCTTTTTCCCCAATACCATTATTTTGTTTTTTTCTAGGTTGACCGTGAGGCTTTTTTTTAGGCAATATTCGTAAAAAAAATCCAGGTTTTTTTGCAAGCCCAACTCTGTCATGTCCATTATCACTAAGTCATCTGCATATAACAGACAAGATATATGGGTCCCTCCCATCTTAGGGCTTACCCCACCTGCCCTACTCAATATATTGGGCAAATCTGATAAAAAATAAGGAGAATAACAATGGTGCAAGAACACAACCCTGCCGCAAACCATTCATTATCTGGATTTTGTTAGATAGGGTTCCCTGGGTGTCCAAGATAACCCTGGCCCAATTACTTGAGTGCATTTCCTGGATTAAAGCGAGTACTGCTTTGTTTATTCCGAGCCCTGCTACCATACTCCACAGTAGACTACGATCTACTGAATCGAAAGCAGCTCAGAAGTCTACAAAGCAGCAAAACAGATTACCTAGCACTTCGATTGCCTTTTTTGCCATTGCCGATAGACTGAGGCAGTGGTCAATGGTTGAATGGCCCTCCTGAAACTCACCTTGCTTTATTGGTATTAGGTTATACTGCTCTGCCCAGGATTTCACTACGCCTAGTAGTATTTTTAGAGAAAACTTTCTCCCCTACATCCAGCAAACTTATTAGGCGGTAGTTCTGAGGTAGTGTAGCATCCTCTTATTTATAAATTGGCCTCACAATAGGCCCTTTCCAACTTTCTGGGAATACTCCAGAAGTTATAATATGTTGAAAGGTCGCATTTAGAAACCTTTCCCACCAATCTGTACTATTTTTAATATGATTGCAGGCAGATTATCTTGCCCTGCTGCTTTGGTTAGCTTTAGAGTTTGAATAGTTTATTTTATGTTTTGAATGGAGAAGTGCAGCCCTTGTAGTTCTGACTCCTCGTAACTTATTTCCAGGGTCTTTTCCCTATTTCTACCATTGTACAGTTTACTCAAATGACTACCCCAGTCATCTTCGCCCACTAAACACCGCATTTGCTCCTGTACATTTCCCTCTTTTACAAGGCGCCAGAATGATCCTATATTATTTGTGTTTATCACGTCTAACATTGTATCTCAATTTTTGGCCATATATTCTAATTTAGTGTCTTTCAACTTATTTTTATAATCTTGTTTTGCCACTCAGAAGCTCGCCAGACTGTCTTTCCCATTTTCGTACCCTCAATTTTAACTTCCTACACTCATTATTAAACCACCCATTTGTTCTCGCTTTTTTCTTGGAGGCGGGCCCTGCTTTTACCTGAATCCTTAGACAATTTACGACCTACTCTATTGTATGCTCATACCGGGTTAAAATTGTATCACCTTGCACCACTTCATCCACAGCCTTATAATCAATTATTAAATTATTTGCCAATTTCAGGCTGTCCTCTGTTATGCGCGTAGTTATACGTCTAGGGTATTCAATCTGTATGGGAACCACTTCTTCTCTTTCCGACTCTTGTTCCATCTTTATTAGTAATTGTAAGGGCCAGTGGTCGCTACCTTCACACTGCAGTATTTCAAATTGTTCTACTTCCTTGAAATATAAAGGAGTAATCAATTGGGCAATTCTGATTCCCTATGCG
The DNA here is from genome assembly GCF_964261635.1 of Lissotriton helveticus. Lineage (NCBI taxonomy): Eukaryota > Metazoa > Chordata > Amphibia > Caudata > Salamandridae > Lissotriton > Lissotriton helveticus. The sequence goes on along the minus strand of NC_136061.1, from coordinate 412,428,809 downwards.
GAAATTCTTCCTTGCAGGGCGGTCGGTATTAGACTGTCCATTGGCACTAAATAATCCTATGAATCCAAGAAATCTTACTAAATGTTTATCTCGTGCGGAATTGCCAGCACCAGCAAAACTTGCTGCCGGTACTTGTGCAATGGTTAAAAGGTCTTTAAAAAGTTTATCGCTATGGGAAGGATCTAGTTTATGGTTAAGGTCTCCTAAGATCATTATCAGATATCGTGCTTTTGTTGTACTAATAACCTCTAGATCCTTCTCTAGCAGATCAAGTTGCTTTTCATAGTCTATTCTTGCACCTGGCTGAATATATACGTTGATCACAACTATTAGTTCCCTTCCTCGCATACCCTTATACAGTTCTACCTGGCAGGCTAATAGCCACCTACATTTCACTTTTAAATTGGTTATTTCATTGGCTCTTTTTCATGATACCAGTGTAATCAACCCCCCTGAGGGGCGCCCTAGATTCATTCGTACTGCCTCTTTAGTGAGCATAAAAAAGCCATCTATAGGTTCGGGTATCTCACACAGCCTGGACTCTTGACAACACAGAATATCATAGCTACCCAACATTTCCCTAAAGGTGTCTTTGGATAGCTGTCTTCTATACCCCCCTATATTCCATGAGAGTGTCCATAGGCTGTGTGAAGACTCTAATTCCTAATCCAGCTCACACAACCCTTCGTCCATACTATTCCCCCAATTTATTGCAGATTCGGACAATGGATCAAATCGATTGCTCAAGGCCGGCCCTTGTGCGCTATTTGTTATTGTTACTTTTAGCTCTCTTTGATGTTTATCAGTGCGTATTCTTCTATATTGGGCACCTAATATGTCATACTGTATTTGCTCCGGGCGTAAACCTGCATACTAGGTAAGGGTCCCAGAGTCCCTGGGATTACCCTCATCTATACCAAGTTGGCAATCATCCACAAGACTTATTTCCTCCTTTTCCAGGGCTCCCTCTGCCCTTATCACCATCTGCTTTACAAATTCAGAATAAAAAAGCAATTTTTTTACCTTATTTCCATCTGGATTAGTTATAAAACATATTTGTCTGATATCATCAGAAGTAACCCCACCCAATGTGGAGCATTTTAATAAAGAATCAAATGCAGCATTTAAAATATAAAAACATTTTGTATAAGGTTAGTCCATATAAATGTTACATATACTTTAGGGTAACACCCGTTTCTTGATGTTTATTCTGAGACTGTCAAATCAAATCAAATCACATCACAAACATTTATTGAGCGTGCATATCACTCAGGAGTCTCATGGCACTGGTGGATGTCTATGAAAGGATAAGGCTTCATATGCAGCTAGAGGTTGAACAACCATGTCTTTAGATTCCTATGAAAATGATTGTGATCACTAATAGTGCGTAGATGTAAAGGTAATTGATTCCAGAAAGACTGAGCTAGGAAGGAGAAAGAGTGCCCTCCACCAGTAGCGATGCATATTCTGGGAGACACAAGAAGCGCTTGATTGCTGGATCTCAAGGTTCTACCAGGGAGATTCCAGGTTAATTTTTTTTACATACATGTTCTTATAAGTCAAGCAAAGTACCTTAAAACTTATACGTTTTCGTACAGGCAACCAGTGCAAACGTTTCAAACTGGGAGCCGAAGGAGATCTTGAAGGAAGATCAAGGACTAAACTTGCTGCAATATTCTGCAGAGTCTGCAACTTGGATAGAAGATTTTCATTGGTGGAGGCCAATAGGGCATTCCCATTGTCCATACAGTTGATGATAAGAGCCTGGACTAGTGGTTTTCTTGCCTCCGGTGGAATCCACTTAAAAATGTTACGCAGGCTACGCATAATTCCAAAGCAAGCGCCAAAGGTCTTATTGACATGGTCTTTCATTGATAGTTATTGTCCAATTGGAAACCCAGATTTCTCATGGACTGGGTTGGAGTAGAACAGAGGCCAAGGCTAGAGGGCCACCAGTCTGGTGTCCAGTACTCATCCGCCTTGCCAAAAAGTAAAATCTCAGTTTTCCCACCATTCAACTAAAGGTTGGTTAGTGCTCATCCACTTCTCAATTTGGGACATACAGTCTATGAAAAGCAAGTTCGTTTCAGATGGATTAGGACCAAGGGTGACCAAGATCTGAGTGTCGTCAGCATAAGAGACAACCTCTAAACCATATGATCGAATCACCTTGGCCAAAGGGGTCACATTTATTTATTTATTTATTAAAAGTTTTATATAGCGTGAACAAGATCCTTACAGATATCAGAGCGCTTCACATAGACAAGGTAGGGGCAGTAGGAGTGAACAGGGATAATGGGAGCAGTGTAATAGTCATTAACATGATAATAATAATAGCATACATAAAACATGTCAATATACAATCAGGTAAACAAGTAATATAGGACAGCACAAGTCGTTGATCCCAATACAAGGGTGTTCAGGTACACCTTGGGTGTGTGGATGGCTTATACCAGTGTTATAGTATATAGAGAACACTGAGTGAGGGCAACGGGAGAGTGGATCAGTAAACCAGCGTGTATCCTATATTGGTCGGTAGACGAGAGTAGCGTAGTAGTGTCCCCATCAAGTAGAAGTATAGTGCCAAAGGACAATGTGGACAGTGGTACAAAGCCATGCAGAGTCTCTGATCCAGCACCTACGAGGTTCAGGAGATCTTGGCCAGAAGGATGGTTTTCACCTCTTTCTTGAAGAGTGCAGTGGAGGAGATAAGCCTGGTTTCAGGGGGGAGCGCATTCCAGATCCTGGGTGCCATTCCTGAAAAGGAGCGCTTGTATGTTTTCTCTTTCCGGAATCTACGAGGTTTCAGGAGTAGATTTTTTGTACTTCTATTGGATCTCGAACCTCCTGATATAGACAACTTTTGAGCGAGGTAGTTGGGTGCATTGTGGTGTACGGCCGCGTGTGTCATAATTGCAATTTTTAGCTGTATTCTGGCTTCAAAAGGCAGCCATTTTAGAGACTTTAAGTCTGGGGATATATGCGAATGCTTTCTTGATCCAGTAATGAGTCTCGCGGCAGCGTTCAGGGAGGCTCTTAAGGGTGCTGTTGTGGATAGCGGGAGTCCGCTGAGGGCCACAATTCCGTAGTCTATTCGGGGGATGACTAAAGCTTGTACAGCAGTTTGGAAGTCTTCGGCGGGGAGGAAGGGTTTAATTTTCCTCAGTGTGTTGATTTGGAAATTAGCTGCTTTTGTGGCTTTGCTAACGTGCTGCTGCATGTTGAGCTTGGCATCGAGAGTGACACCTAGGGATTTCGCAGAGTCCACGATTGTAGGTTGGACATTGAGTGCTGTTAAGTTATTGAACCAGGTTTGGGTGATGGAAGTTTTCGCCGGGGTTGAGATGAGTAGGAACTCAGTTTTCAGAGCATTTAATTTGAGGTGATTATCGGCCAGCCAAGATTGAGTGTTAATAAGCGTGGAATTCAGATGTTTGATATCTTCCGGGGATTGTAGTTTTAGGTAAAGTTGGAGCAAGGTGGCGAGCGGTTCCATGACGAGGTTGAACAATGTGGGGGAGAGGGAGGATCCTTGTGGAACCCCTAGATCTGCAGGCACAGGTGTAGATAGCACATTGTCGATCTTGAACTTCTGAGACCGGTTGTGAAGGAAGGACGAAAACCATTTGAGAACAGTTCCCGATAGACCCATTCTAGTGCTTAGCAGCTCCAGCAAGTTCTCATGTTTGATCGTGTCAAATGCTGACGAGAGGTCAAGAAGGATGAGGAGGCAGGACTCATTGCGGTCAAGAATTTGGAGCGCGTCATCAATTATGTGTGTCATAGCTGTTTCTGTACTATGTTTCGCTCGGAAGCCTGATTGATGAGGGTTGAGGAGGTCAAATTGGTCAATGTGTTTTGTTAGTTGGAGTTGGACACATTTCTCCAGCAGTTTGGCCAGGGTGGGGATATTGGTGATGGGCCGATAATTGTTTAGGTCAGACGGATCAGCTGTAGGTTTCTTGAGTATAGGCGTGACTTGCCCCACCTTGAGGGAGTCTGGAATGAGGCCTTGTTGCAGAGAGCTGTTGACGATTTTGGTCCAGAGAGGGAGGAGCAAGGGGATGAAGTCTTTTACAGCACTAGCAGGTAGAGGGTCTGTGAGGTGATTAGAAGGCTTTAAGGTGCAGAGCAGTTTGTGTATTGCTTCTTCCGAATAGGTATCGAAGTGCATCCAAGTTGCCTTATTTTTAGGTTGAGTGTTAGACATTCTGGTGTGGTTGGGGAATCGGCTTACATCCATGATGAGGTCATTTCTTATGTTGTCAGTCTTTAGCTTAAAGAAAGCAGAGAAGGCTTCACAGTGTGGGGAGTCGCTTGTTGTGCTGTTTGATTGTAAGGGTTGTGTCTTTGTTTGGGTCTTGATTAGTTCAAACAGCTTTCTTGGCCTGTTTTTTGCTTGGTCCAACAGGCTGCTAAAGAAGTCCGACTTTGTGCGTTTTATTTTCCTGAAGTAGGCATTTCTCTTGTTCTTAAGCCTTTTGAGGTGCAGTGCTGAAGGGTCAGATCTCCAGGTGCGCTCTGCCAATCGCATAGTACGCCTGTAGTCATTGAGTCTATCATCGAACCAGGGGTTAGAAGTTTTGGTGGAGACTCTCTTCAGTTGCAGGGGGGCGACTTCATTGACTATTGTATTCATAGAGTCAAGGTAGTGGTCGATCAGTGATTGAACATCCGAGGCACCTGAAGGGGGATGGAGGAGATTGCCGATGTGGGGAGGCAGGGTAGAGGGGTTAAGATTCTTCATGTCTCTTTTCCAAGTTTTGGATTTGATTGGTTGGGCCGGGTTAGGTTTAACTATTTCATTGATAAAGAAGGTGATAATGTGGTGATCTGACCAATCGCATGGTAGAATCGCCTCCAGTTGTGTAGAGTTCTCTTTGGCAATGATGAGATTGAGTATCGAGCCTTTGTCGTGTGTTGGTCTATCGCATATTTGGGTAAGGTCAAGCGCATTAAGGAGAGTTTTGAGACTATTCACCACTGTGTCTTTCTGATCGTTCCAGCGGAGATTGAAGTCACCCAGGTAGACTTGGGTGGTCTGCCGACCGGCATTGGAAGTGATCATGTCCATGAGTTGTTGGGTGAATTTGAGATTGTCACCAGGTGGGTGATAGATGAGATGTAAAGCACAAACTTGTTTGCCTTCGCTGGTGATGTCGAGGCAGAGGAGTTCACAGGAGGAAAGGGAGGGGGCGGTGCCTTTAGTAACGGAGAGGTTGCTCCTAAAGATGCAAGCAATTCCCCCGCCCGTCTTGCCAGGAGACCTGTCCAGCCTAATGATGTGATAATTGGGGGGGACTAGTATGTCCATAATCGGGGTAGACGTTTCAGTAAGCCACGTTTCCGTTAGAAAGGCTAGGTCCAGATCCCTAGCTGAGACGAGATCAGCGATGTCGGAGGAGTGTCTCTGGGCTGATCTGCAGTTGAGTAGGATGCATTTGAGTTTGGGAGAGAGAAGGGTGGTCGAGCTTTCTGGTGTGAGGGGAACTTTTCTGAGGTTGTTAGGGACGGAACCTCTGTTGTTGAGTGTTGGGAGCCTCAGAGGGTTTGTAAGAATTGTGGGTATGGGGATGTGTGTGCTGGATATGTGTTTTACCGGACCTGTGCCATAAGAGCGTAGGAGAGAGCATAGGTCGCGGTCCGACAATGGGTTGAGGACACGACGGGGGCGATGGGAGTTGTTGCGAACGGGGATAGTCGGCCAGCGCGGGTGTCGTCGGAGGCGAGGGTATGTAGGGAGGGTGCGTCGTTTGTAGGGTAGAGGGATGGTGGGAGGTAGGCTGGGCTGTGAGGAGAGAAGGTCTTTGATTGCGTGGATATCTTTTTTGATTTGTAGAATATCCTCTTTGACTTGTTGGAGGGTGGATAAAGTCAGGTCGGGAGGTGCAATGGGGATGGGGTTGGTGGTGAGAGCCATTGGTGAATGATTGAGTAGTGCGCTGGAAAGCGGGCAGGGTATCAAGGGGGGGGATATATTAGCGTTGTTGGAAGGTTCTGCAGTGCTAATGAGTGGTATGGCATGCAAAGTGTGGGCGTGTTTGTGGGCGAGGGGTGTGGGTGAAGTAGGTGAAGCAGGCGGTGGGTGGGAGGCATAGGTAGTGAAGTCAGTGGGAGACGGTGCCGGAGAGTAGAAGAGTGAGTGAAGGCTGAAGACAGTGGGGGAGACGGGAGGGTAGTGAGGGCTGAGAATAGGAGGCGGGAGAGAGGGGGATGCTAAGGTAAGGGAGGCGGTGTGTTCTGTATCTTTTGTTGGAAGGGTGAGAATGTCGTGGATGGGGGTGGGGAGGGAGCTGGGGAGGGAGAGGTGTCTGCCGTGGGGGGGATGGGAGGGGGGTGGATAAACTCCGAATGGTGGTGTGTTCAGATGGTGGCGTGTTGTGGGTGAGAGTTGTTGTGTCAGGTGTGAGAGACTCTAGGGTGGGAGTGGGGAGGGAGCTGGGGAGGGAGAGGGGTCTGCCGTGGGGGGGAAGGGAGGGGGGGTGGATAGACTCCGAGCGGTGGCGTGTTCAGATGGTGGCGTGTTGTGGGTGGGGGTTGTTATGTCAGGGGGGAGAGGGATGAAGGGGGTGTGAGTGGGAGTAAGAGGGGTCATGTTGGAGGGGAGGCTAGTATATGAGGTGGAGATATTTGTGACTGTCCTTGGGGAGTGTGGGGCATTAACAGCGGGTGGGCCATTTACTGGGGTACTGGGGGTAGAGGTGTTGTAGGTGGGGGCTGCGACGTCAGGGGTGATAGTGCTGGTGGAGTTCTGGGTGGGGGTCCGCAGCTTGGAAAGGTGCTCTTTGAACTTGGGGAACAGGTTGTCTAGTAGTTCCAAGTTCTTGTCCGTGGATTGAATTAGGACAATCCCGTTATTGTACATGGTAATGGTAGTCCTGCCAGGGAAGAGGTGGGAAGGTGAGATAGAGAGGGTTAGGCCATGAGTTGTTTTCCTGGTGGAGGAGACGGCGAGTAGGGATTGGAACGTTTTTCTCCATTGGGCTCTGCGTGAGGTGTGGAAGATGATATCAGTATTCAGGGCTCCATTGCCCGATGAGAAGTAGGTGTCGGCAAAGGGTGTTTCAGGGTGCGACCTCAAGAAGTTATGTTTAAAACGTTTAGTGGCTTTTTTGGTGAGAGTGGAGGGGTAGTTAATTCTAAAAGTGTGCTTGCCGTTGAGCTCCATATTAGAATGGCTGTGATGTTGGGTGTAGGAGATAGGACTACAATAAAGACTGTCAGCCGCTTGTTACAAGGCCAAGGAATGACACTAGTGAGTGGCCAAAGTATAAGAGGTAGAGGTCAGTGCAATCCACGAATATGAGGTAGCAATCAGTTAAAAGGACCCAAAGTAACACTAGTGAATGGTCAAAAATGAATAAACAGACTGAAAGAGGTAGCATTGGTGTAATTCAGGAATAGAAAGTGAATGGGTGCGGCTTACAAGAATGAGCAAAATTTATGAGGTAGCAATCAGTGCATAATAGAGATAAAAGTGAGGTGGGTGCAGCTTCCAAAAAATACAGCATACAAATAGGCATAAAATACAAAGGATATGTTGGAACCAATATAGGTGCAATAGACAAATCTTAAATATAATATGAAGTATAATACTGCAATAAAAGTGCACGAGGTTATAAAACGAAAAGCATAGAGAATAGGGACGAGAAATAAGGGAAAGCTAGTTAATGAGGGTGACTGGTCTGAGAGGGCCACCGAAGTGGCGGACTAGTCTAAGATGGCCGCCAAAATAGAGAATAGGGAGGCAGGAGTATAAGTCCTTTGTCTGTTGTTGCTAGATTTAGCTAGTTCAGTTTCCCTTTCTATTAATGGGCGAGTTGGTCCAACTTCTATGTTGCTGCTTCCATGTTGCTGCTTGGTGAGGAGGAGAGAACCTTATCACAGTTTAGGTGACCCCTGACCGAGTTGGTATGCGTCTTCATGGTCATAGGGCAGTGGTGCGATTTATTACTGAAGTTTATAGCCCCCGCCATTTTTAACAAAAGAGACTCTGCCACGTCGCCGAAAATGCCCTTGTTAGGAGAAAACTAAAACTTGATCAGTCCGGGCAGAGAGAGGGCATGAATGATCAGTATAGTAAAGTACTAATGTGTACACACCTTTTAGTGGTTCAAGCGTCCACTCATTGCATAGCACCCCTGCACAGGCTGCAACTCCGTGCCCGTCGACTCCTGGCGGTAGCAGGGGTGGCGCGGAGAATGGCCGATGTCTCCCCTGGCTGAGAAGTCTGATCCAGCCGTCCTGTCCGTCCGTGGCAAGCCTTGATGCTCCAGGTGCCCGTCCTTTCGCCCGGCTTGAGCCTGCAACCGGTGATGCTAGGAGAGGGAGACCCGCGGGGGTGAGCTCCGGTCATGCCCAGCGGAGCCGACCCTCTCGATGTCTGCAGGGGGGGGGGGGCGCGGCGGCGACAGTCTCCTCTGGCTGTCGGGTCCCCGGAGAGCCCAGACCAGAGAGCCGCTCTCACTGCCGCAGCCGGTGCCCGATGGATGTGTGCGCTGTTCTAGGTGTTCTAGGCGCGACCCGCCACCCCATACTCACCAGAGGAACCACCACAGGTCCGGTGCAGACACGGGAGCCCTCCTCAGCTCCGGTGGTGACGGGCGGGGGCACAGATGGTTGGTGTCCCTCCCGTGGGTAGCATAGCACTCACGTTCACGTTGCGCTCCAGGCGAGGCCAGCGGTGCGAGACCCCAGTGGCGCCCCCACAGGTCCGGTGCTCTTCCGGGAGCCCTCCTCCTATTCGCGTCCCTCAGCCTCCCGACCTCTCCAGGCAATCCCGGATTCCAGCTCCTCAAATGTGCAGCGCCCGAGTCGCAGCCGTAGCCACAGCAGGCTCTCCCCACCGACCAGGGCTCCGCTGCTGTTCCGATGGTCCCGGACTCCAGCTCCTCCTATGTCCAGCGCCTGAGCAGCAGCCGCATCCACAGCAAGCTCTCCCCACCGACGAGGGCTCCGCTGCTGCTGTTCCGGTGAGTGTTGCAGGGCCTTTAAAATCCAGTTACTTGTCGTTAAACATGTTACTTGTTCTGCATCCAGTTACTTGTTTTGCTCGGCGGGGATGGGTGCTATCCGGGATATTTCCAAGAGGGGATCCCAAGCACTAGGAGCTCCGGACTAGAGCTCCTACCAGGCGGCCATCTTGTTTTATAGCATAAAGATTGAAAAGTGTTGGACCCAGAATGGAACCCTGTGGTACTCCCATCTTAATTGATCTACTACGAGAGTTTGCACACCCCACCTGTACTATTATAGCACGATCAGTTAAGTAGTTCTTGAGCCACTGAAGAGCCTTTCCCCTGACACCAATCTCCCAGAGCCGGCGTTCTAAAATGCTATGGGAGATGGTTTCGAGCGCTGCAGATAAGTCGTGCAGGACAAGGAAGGATGACTGCCCTTTATCTAATGCCCATCTGATGTAATCAGCTACCTCCAACTAAGCTATTTCGGTGCTATGAGCTGGCCGAAAACCCGATTGAGAAGGGTCGAGCAGTCCATGGCTCTCGAGGTGGGCAACAAGCTGTTTGTTGACCAAGAACTTGAGCATTTTACCGAAGTGGGGGAGCAGCGATATAGGACGATAGTTACTAAGGAGTTTTGGGTCTGCGGTAGATTTCTTTAATATTGGCCTGACCCTGGCAATTTTCCATGATGTGGGAAACTTCGATTCAAACAAAGATTTATTAAATAAATCGGTAAGGCAATCAAGCAGCACTGGGGTCACCACAGGGAAAATTTGTGAAGACAAAGGGTCGGTAGGTGAGCCCGTTTTTATTAACATTAACATTGGTTTCTTGTTTCTCCCTTTCCCCTTGTATGCTTTTCTTGTACATTTCATTCTTATCTTTATCTACCCATATGTGTGTGTGTGTGTGTGTATATATATAATATATATATATATATATATATATATATATATATATATATATATATATATATATATATATATATATATATATTTTTTTTTTTTCAGAGGTCAAGAAAGGAATAATTTATGTCACTTATACAAGGATTATACTAGGGGATTCACCCCGTGATAAAATAGTACATGACAGATAAGATCAGAACAATTGATTTATAAGTGGCTATAGAAATCAGCACTTGACCCATAAAATGATAGTATGTACATAAATAATAATTGTTTGTTGTCGTGAATTGGTTTTAAATCATGCACTTTAATCACTTTTGTAATTTGCCAATGAAAACCATGGTGAATGTATGTATATATATCCACTCAAAGATGGCCACCGCCTTTTTTTTTTTTTTTTTACTTTTTTGAAGACCTTTATTTATAACGGTGGTACATAAAGCCCAAGAAAAAGCCCGAAAGCTTAACAGTACAGTACATAGCAATACGTCAGTGTATAGAGGATTAGTTACAGATTTACAGAGGTCAAATTTTAAATTGCAGTTCGTAAGGATAAGTGGTATCAGGACAATTTAAATCAGAACATTGATGTCAGCCGCTAAGATCAGGAGGAATAAGTACACGTTTCGTTTGATATACCAATGCTGCGACTATCCTCATAGGAGGAAACATATGAATGATCAGGAGCACACACCATTTAAACTTAAATAATCGGGAAGTCAATCCACTATATAGCTTAGAAGAAAAAAGGAAAGAAGGCCCATAGAACAAAAAGAAAAACAAAAACAAAAAGCCCCCCTTCCCACCCCCCGCCCCGCACCCCTGCAGCTGGCTACGGCCTACCCCCCCCAGCAGTGTGCCTGTCGCCCCAAAAAGGAGTCCCGAAATATAGAAAATAAGAAAAAGGTCCTAACCTACAACTACAATAAGAGTAGTGGGAAGCGGGGAGGAGCCGTTCACCATTCCCCCAGCATCTCCCTCCCGCAAGCCAATAACAGCACAGGGTGTAAAGACCGGTGACAAAAACCATTACTAGCAAACAATTTTCATAGCACAAATTCGGCATATGGCGCAATCAGGGAAATCAGCACGTCGCACATCGATCTCGGTCAGCAACGAAGAAACTGTAAGATTGTAGTAGGCAGTGTTCATCCCTGTCCCGTCTTATCTTTTCTGCCACTGCATACCAAAGTGTCCCAAGCGAGCGTGAATAGCAGCTCAAAAGCGTCAATTTTTTCCAACCATACCACGGCCATACCCTTCTCACGCTGATCCAGTGATCCCGGCCAGGGCCAAAAGTACATTTTCCACAGGATATACAGTGGAGCTGGGTCAGGGAGGAAAGTCTCAGTGTCTAACAAAAGCTGGAGCGGTCCCCGGGTAACCGGGAGCACAACTTGGGGCGAGCACTCACGTCGCGATGCCAATCCGAAGACCACATGGCGTCCCGGGCTAGCAATATCTTCAGCAAGAGACGTTTCGGGGCTGGGGGTCTCAAATCTATCAGCACCGGAGAGGGCCGCCATCTTGTTGTAAACGGGCTTAGAGTGAGGCATGTCGCTATGTACCCTTTGAGCAACCATTCTCGATCTCCCCAGTGCACACACGATGCCATCCACCTGGCTGGTCAGGGATCGAACAGAGTGCATCATGTCGTGGCGAAGGGCTACAATAGCTGCCATAAGACCACCATAGTACCCGTCTCTTCCGTGTCCCCTCTCCACCATGCCTCCCAGCCCCATACGGCCACGATCCGCGTGTGACTCAGTCTCCTCGAGGTTGCTCTCCATAGTGCACGGTGCGGTCATTGGCCGAGACTCGCTGATTCGGGCCAGGCAACACACAGAGGGGCACCAGTTATCTGCGTAGCGCAATAGTGACCGATAAAAGCGCTATGGTGCGATAAGCCACTATCTATAAAAAGGGGGGGGGGCAGCCCTGCTCGATGTTAAGTAAGCAGAAATTCGGGAGTCTCCCGCCGACAGCGGGACAATGCACCAGCAATCTTCTCGGCAGCAGACAAACAAAGTTCTTGCGATCGTGCAATTCACCCCAAACAAATCGTCAGGCACGACTAGAAGTCGTATCCACCGCCCAGCAGGATATGCGTTACGAAAGTCGGCCGTTTCTCGCCAGAAATGATCCGACCGGCCCCTCTCAGTCTCAGACGCCCGTTGTTGTTCGCTTGGTGGCCAGCTTCGATATCTACTCGAGGCCCCGGTCACATGACTGCCACGGGCCTCAAACTATAGCTGGGTGTTTCTCCCGTTTGCGAGTGGGCTCAAGCCTCAGGATTTCTCCATGGGTCGTCGGAAGTTGGCATTTGCCTCACTATGCCGTTTCAGTGCAGGATCGCCGGCAGGATATGTGCGCAGGAGGAGATGGTCTTCGGAGCCGAGGCACTACACGCCCGTCCCGGACGCCATCTTGGCTCCTCCTCTCGGCCACCGCCTTTTAATGCATGAACCTTCTTTTATGTTGATGAATTTATCTAGGCTTGGTGGGCTTTAAAATGGCGACCAATCATTAACACAAGTTGACACTGACGAAGCTTTGATAGCGAAACGCGTCTGTCTGGGGTGTGGGGGTTTGCAATAAAATATTTCCATACACCGGATTACCTGTGTACTTTCCGTTTATCCGACGACACAAAGTTGGAATGGGTTGCAGTTTACGAGCGTCTCACCAACGCTGGCTTTGAAGCACCCGGGAATAGGAGGCGCGACGGCTGTGAGGAACCTGTGCAATAAGTTAATTTTGGCCGTTAGCCCCAAGGCATTTTGAGCGAAGAAGATCGTAATACTGGAAACAGTGAGGAAAGACTCCATAGTGAATACATCACACATCTAACAACTGAGGAATTGGTTTACGAAGCTGCTGTACGGAAGGTTGCGGGGAAGACGTCGGCGGACCTCGACTCGGCGCCAGCTTCGGAAACAGTGAGTAGACCAACTCTGGACAGTAACTAATCTTAAAACGCTCAGCCTTCATCCCGTATGGTACCGTTGAATATTGCAAACCCCAAGCGCAGTGAGTAATCACCGCCCCGTTTTGACATTGATATTATAGTACATACGGTTGTGAGTTGCAATGCCCAACACGGAGGACAGTACTGGGGAGAGAGAATCAGCGGCGAATGTTATGTTTAGGTCTCGCACAGAAAGACCACAAAAAGCGGATAATACTGTAGTAACACCAGCCGTAAGCAGTAATTTGAAAATACTTTTTCAAAGACTTGAGAGGCTAATAGAAAGAGAGGCACGTAAATGGTGGGAGGCCACCTCTCTCCACCGGTATATCGAATGCGACAGAATCCCCAGGGGGCTCCGCATATTTACAGTTCCATCGTATGAAAATCCAGATCCCGCCCTTTTGAAACATTGGGCAGAATACACAGCGGAATCTGCTAAAGGAATGGTCCGGTTACTAATTAAATATGCATGGAGTAACCGGGAAAAATGTCTGAAAGACATAGCAGACCTGGAGGAAATAATCGCGAAAGAAAAAGATACAAAAACGTGCGATGACTTAAGAAGTGCCATGACAAAGAGAATCAAGGACTATGAGATGGGAATCAGAAAACGAAAACAGAATAAATTCCAAAGGGATGAGCAAGATTATCTCACAGGCAGAATTTTGACTTTTGCAAAAAAGTATGATGCAACGCGGAAGAAACTGGCGCAGGGAACTGCAAGCACCAGCAATGTCGACACTGAGGAATCGGAGATTGAATTATCTGATGGAGAACATGGGACAGCTGCACCAACTAAAGGCAAAACGCCAGAAACACCTTTTTTCGACGAGTACCAGGTCATAAAGGAGACTTGCCAACGACCACAACAAAGGAACCACCCTCCCCAGCCAAATCAAAGAGGAGGACGACGCGGGGCAAGAGGGGCAAGAGGAGGCACACAAATGAATACCTCACCGAGGGTGACACGCAGTGCATCAATTCGCAAGAAGCGATAACAACAAAAGAGGACAACAATGTGATAAATCTGTCGAAAAGAATACTGAAGGAACCCGAAATCCATGTACTTAGAAAAGGTTTAAGCTTTTGCCCTAGTAGCGAGTTTAACCTGGTAGATACTAAAATCGATCTATTCAGGTATATACGAAAATTGAAATTTAAGAAAATCTTCCTCCTACATCCTACAAACGCGATTATGGGAACGCGTCCGGTTGACACCACGGAACAACCGATAGATGTAGATACGGACGCATTGGCAGAAGTACTGCTGACCCCAACACAAGATATTCAAGAAAGAGGATCGCAGACGAGCCAAGTAAACGCAATATCTGAAGCATCATTACAAATCAGAGAACCAAGCAATATGAAAAACAAGTCAAAAAAACTACCTAATGCCACCCATGATGCTATAGACGTTTTCAATAAAGACGTGTTGATGGACTTGGAGAGAATGTTAAAATCAAAAATGGATTTGAAAACATCTAACATTTCAAGGAGGGAATGGGAGGCGATTAAGTCTCTCAAAAATGATAAAACAATTGAAATAAAACCCTCCGATAAGGGTGGAAATATAGTGATCATGAGTAAAGAGAATTACGAACAGGAAGCACTAAAACAACTAAAAGATATTGAGTGCTATGTAACCATAAAAAGATCAGAGTATATCAAAAGTATAACGGACTACCAAGTAATGTTGGGAAAATGGAAAGACGAAGGCATGCTGAATATAGAAGATTTTTTTTTTGTTGAAATGTGATGCGCCTATATTACCCACCTTTTACCATCTCCCTAAGATCCACAAAAATGCAAAGAGACCACCAGGGCGACCGATCGTATCGTCGATTGGTAGTCTTTTAGAAAACACTTCGCTTTTCATTGACCATTTCCTTGCACCAATTGTCAAAGACCTACCCTCTTACGTGAGAGACACCCAAGTTTCCTCCGTATGATGGATAACATATCTTGGGAGCCAAACATGCTTTTAATCACGCTGGACGTCGTGAATTTATACACATGTATAGAACATGAACATGGTCTAGCAGCTACCAAATGGTTCCTGGATAGGAAGCCAGAAAAATATCGTACACGTAGTAGCATGTTATTAAGCATGATGCGTTTCTGTCTATTTAACAACATGTTTCTTTTTGGAGGACAATTATACAAACAGATCAGGGGGACTTCCATGGGCTCGTGCTTCTCCCCAAGCTATGCGAACTTGTTCGTAGGCTAGTGGGAGAAGCACGAGGCATGGGGGGGACTAATGAGACTTGGAGTAACAATTTGTTATTGTGGACAAGGTATATCGTTGACCTTTTTATAGTGTGGCGAGGTGATCAAATATCAGCGGAGGCATACATTGCTGCTTTAAATAACAATCAGTGGAACCTGAAATTTACTAGCACAATAAGTTCTACTAGTGTATGCTATCTAGACTTGGAGGTTTTTGTAGAAAACCAGACCCTCCAAACACGACTCTATAGGAAACCTACATCTGGCATCGCTGTACTACATGCGGCTAGTTATCATCCGAAGAGCCTTATAAAGAGTGTTCCCTATGGCGAACTCTTACGACTAAAAAGAAACTGCTCAGCAGATAAAGATTTCCAAAAAGCAAAAGCTGATAAAAGTGAGAGATTCAAAAGGAGAGGATATTCGACCAATCGTTTTAATCAAGCAGTGAAAAAAACGTCAACGATTAATAAGAGGGATCTCCTGTTGGCCAAAAATAAACCAAAAGAGGATGACCATGTAAGAATGATTACAACCTTTAATAATACATCTGGTGATCTGGTTAACTGCTTTAAGAAGAATTGGCACATATTAACTACTGACAACATTTTGAGAAAACATCTGACAGATAGGCCTTTAATAACTTATAACCGCTGTCAGTCATTGTCAGAGTCACTTCTCCTCTAAACCCCAACCCACAGCCTTAACTGACACAAAAGAATTTTTTCCTTGCTTAAGGTGCAAAGCCTGCAAAGGCAGCAGAAAAGTTTCAGAGTTCCCAAGCAGAACAGGTGATGATGGACCAAATAGAAAAATAAAACATCTCCTCAATTGTAATTCGGACTACACTATATATTGCCTTGAGTGCCCATGTAAGAAAAGATACATTGGGAGCACTATCAATGCAACAAAGCTGAGAATTTTAGAACACATGCGAGCTATCACAAATAAGGATAAAAACTACCCAGTTGCTCGCCATTTTGCTAAATATCATCAGAGCAATAGGGATCATCTCAGTTTTTATTGCATAGATCAAATACCCAGATTAGAAAGGGGGGGGGGGATAGAGAGAAGGCCCTCCGAATCTTAGAGTCAAGATACATCATTGACTTAAAGACCATGACACCTTGGGGTCTAAATAATGATGAAGAGATGTGGGTGCATCTATAAATTGAAAACATGGGATCATGTGATTCAGGAACCAGGTTCTGCTGCTGATACTAGGAACATGTTTAATGAATGGAATCAAAAAATTGAATCTCTAAACCCCTATGTCCGTTGTGACGCTGCAACTCTATAACATCTATAAAAACTAAAGAAAAAAATATTTAATTCGCCCATTCAGGGCCGTATAAAAAACGAAATAAAGAGGTCAAGAAAGGAATAATTTATGTCACTTATACTAGGATTATACTAGGGGATTCACCCCGTGATAAAATAGTACATTACAGATAAGATCAGAACAATTGATTTATAAGTGGCTATAGAAATCAGCACTTGACCCATAAAATGACAGTATGTACATAAATAATAATTGTTTGTTGTCGTGAATTGGTTTTAAATCATGCACTTTAATCACTTTTGTAATTTGCCATTGAAAACCATTGTGAATGTATGTATATATATCCACTCAAAGATGGCCACTGCCTTTTAATGCATGAACCTTCTTTTATGTTGATGAATTTATCTAGGCTTGGTGGGCTTTAAAATGGCGACCAATCGTTAACACAAGTTGACACTGACGAAGCTTTGATAGCGAAACGCGTCTGTCTGGGGTGAGGGGGTTTGCAATAAAATATTTCCATGCACCGGATTACCTGTGTGCTTGCCGTCTATCCGACGACACAAAGTGGGAATTTGTTGCAATATATATATATATATATATATATATATATATATATATATATATATATTGTCGCTACAAAATCCAACACGCAGTCCTGCGAAATTAGAAGCAGCACTCACAGGGGGGTACAAAGCCAAAACTTCTTTATTTGGCAACCAGCACACACTGTGTGCTGGTTGCCAAATAAAGAAGTTTTGGCTTTGTACCCCCCTGTGAGTGCTGCTTCTAATTTCGCAGGACTGCGTGTTGGATTTTGTAGCGACAATATATTGGATGGGCACACCCCCACCTAAAGGAGCACCCGCTCGTGAGTGCAGCAGGCTGGTGTATCGTTGGGAGCAAGCATATATATATATATATATATATATATATATATATATATATATATATATATATATATATATATATATATATATATATATATATATATATATATATATATATTTATATATATTGTGAGAGAGAGAGAGGGAGAGAGAGAAAGAGATAAGTGTGACTAGATGTTTGTAATGGCGTTGCCATAAAACAAACTAAAATTCATGAGTTAAGGTGCTATATTCACTTTGTCCACACGCTATATTTACAAGTCAACTTTAACATCTGTTATTACGAGGGAAAGCTTAATTGAGATGCTTTTGGGAGGCTATGTTCATAAGTTTGTAAAAAAATGCATACAAACACACTTGCATGTGTTTCATTCATGACGGCACCACTGGAACTCTACAACCCCCTGTCGGTGAAAACAAAAACTTGATATCTGTGTAGTATCCTCTTACCGAGCATATTTGGTAGCCACCATAGGGTGGAGGGCGAGGTTACCCTCAGGGCCCATTCGAAGAGAGCCCCGTCCACTAAAACTAGAACAACTGCTGCTGAACTCAGCAAAGCGATGCGAGGCAGCGTACACTGCACCCCTGGGGCTGCACGGGAAACGTGTTGCATTATTTAATGAAGCTCGGTATCGGCGGGTGTGACAAGGGGCTTTGCAGCAGATGCCACAAGGCAGCAATACTTCTGTTGCTTGACAGAGCCTAAAATACATGACATTACTTTGCGTTACTCCCAGACACCGTCAAAGCACACAATTACCTGTACTCACCCTTGCATCAGTTGAAAGCATACCTTTGAACTTCTTTGGCAGTGAGTTTAGGCTGAGCCATAACAACCTATGACACTGTGCCAAAGATACTCATGTCACAACAGCCTGTCAGTGGCAGGGTATGCTTGGCAGGAAGGATACCGCAGCATTCGGTGCTCAGCAGCAGGAACCCCCAACCCCTCCCACCTCCTCCATCCACACACACACACTTCCCGAACAATAGACACAGTGCTAAAAGAAAATACCACATGCATTTCCCATCACGGGACCATTGGTCTTCCTGAAGCCACCCAGTCCTTGCCACGGGATATCACACCAAACCATGACAGAAGCAGAACGGACGGCTGGGCATCCACCTAAATTGCGCCGTGCTTGGTCACTTTCAATGCAAGTACCATGAAAAATTATTTTTTTAGAAACACAACAGAGGTTTTCTAACCAATGCTAGACAAAACAAGGCTTGAGTCCAGCAAGCAGGCGCCACTGCGCAGGCAGCCCCCTAGCGCAGCGTGTAGCAATCAACACATGAAGTATAACGGGTGGTCGTCTCTCGAAATCTTTCTCCACAGAAGCGCAATTATCGCCTGCTGCCTATGCAGAAAGGATATACCTGAAAGCGGCTGTAGAACTCCAGAAGACCCGTAGATGCAAGGTTGAGTATGTGACACATCTGCAAAGTGGGCTCTGCACCCAGACAACCAGCCAGAGCCACCTAGTCCGCGTTGTACTTACATTTCCAAACACCACCAAAAGCCTCCCTTGGGCTGACTGTGAACGAATTCTCCAAAGAGCAAACTTATTTTCTGTGCACCGTTATAGCATCCTCCGGTGCTCGCATTGTTTATTAGTAACAAAAACATAAAACAAAACAGTTTTGAACCAGAGAGGTCCACCCAGCAACTTTTAAACAGAACTGAGCGTGCAAAGATGTATCCTTAGTCCACAGAGGCGCGCAGAAATAAATAGTCCGCACTCTCACTCACCTGTAGGCATTTTTTCCTTCAGGGAAAACAGAGAATAATCCAAAAGGCTATTTTACTCCAGACCTGGTGAAGACAGTTCCCCTCTCGGTCCTGCCAGTGCATACATGTATGTGCGCCTGCTGCTGTCCCACATTCACCATGCAAACACAAGGCTTATATAGTGCTTACAGAGTAATTGAAGGAGGCCGTGTCCCTCCGCAAGTAAACAATCCAATCCCGGGGCGGGGCCAAAAGCGGACAGGGTGGCAACCCTCAGTGTAATGATTGCCTCTGGTGCAATCATTACACTGTGTTTTGCATAATTAACGACGCGCACAAATCAAAATTGCAGGCAGAGCAGCGACTCGACTTCTGGAGCTGTATTGATTCCAAGAAGACCTCGCATGGCGAGCGCAGCGCATGCGCTGCTATCGCAGGCGAGACCTAAAAATGGAAGTCACATGTCGCCAAACAATTACAGGCTGATAGCTCTGAAAGACGTGGCAGCTAAGCTCTATGCCACTTGCATTCTACAAGATCTACAAGTCTGGAAGAGGAGAAACAATTTATACCAAAAAGTCAAAACGGGTTTTGACCCAGCATGGGAACGGCAACTAACCTTGCAACTCTGGGTGTCTTGACAGAAAATGCAATAAGGAGGAAAACTAGGCTGTTAGCCTGCTTTGTTGACCTCAAATTGGCTTTCATTCAATTGGCTTTGGTCAAAACTGAAAGAACATGGCAAGCCAGGGAAAAGGCTCAATTCAATCATAGCTTTACACAGCGATACATGGGCACAGGTCAAATTGGGAAACAGCAGCAGATTCACTTCAAAGATTATCTCCAAAAATGGCCTGCAACTAGGGTGTCTTCTAGCCCCTTGTTTGTTCAACTTATATTTAATTGACATGAACAGCTACCTGACAAACATTGATAGCCACCCACCTATACAAGCAAATGAAAAAATGGTATGCTTGCAGCATGGCTATGACATTGTCGTCTTAAGCCAAACACCAATCGGCTTGCAAAGAATGATCAACGCATTGAAAAGTTATATCGAGCAACAAGGGGTAGAGTTGAACCTGGGAAAAACCAAAGTGGTGGGTCTATTGAACTTCAAATACAATAAGCACAAGTGGTTTATTAAAGACGAAAAAGTTGAGCCAGTACATTCGTATAAATACCGGAGAATCACCTTGGGGCACCAACTGTCCTTTACCAACGATACTACGAACTTTCAAGCAAAAGCCTAGTCTTTAATTTTTGCCTTAAAGCTTTCGAAAAAGAAATTGAGCAGTCCATCACATAGCCATCTCTTGACCGTGATGTCAGCACAACTTCTACCCACCCTGAAGATGGTCTTGAAATATGGCATGGCAACGAGACAGCAATCTTAAATCAGCTTCAAACAAAGGTCTACAAAACAGTCTTCCCAAAGTGTCCTCCCCATCCCAGGCACGCTTGGAAGTCAGTCTCCAAAACCAGAAATATCAACAAATCAACACCATTGTGAAATTGTGTTGGAGACTTTGTGCCGCGGAGAGCGGAACCTTCAATAATCTATGCTGGCTTGAGATAAAGGCTCAAAACAAGCCAACTCGTGGGGTGCCTATCTTAAGAAGGCTATGGTAGGCCTAGAGTTACAAGAAGCATGGGACAGCAAGGTGGGTCTAGCTGCATTTGCCAAAATAAGTAATATTACATCAAAAAAGCTGCCACTCATACAAGATAATTGCACAGCGGTGGCACACATGGGCAGTGATAAACTCAAGCATACGTCACTGCGCCCTTTCATTTAGCAATCAAACAGAATTTTATGCTCTTTCGTTTTGGCTTATTTGACTCTAAAGGCCTTCTCCCTACATAGAAGGGTGGGTATCAAAACACAAATTGCCGATTATGCAGCTACAAATTGGAATCAATAAGTAATCTCATGTGCACATGCTCAAAAGTCATGACACAAAGGAAGATACTCCTCTATTTTATCTTCCTAGAGCGGAAAATACGTTCCTGTAGGCAAGCGGTAATTAGCTGGTTGGGCGGCTCTTCCATTCCACTGGTATGCCGAGGAGTAAAATGTGTTATGCTGGTAAATGATCCACACCGTAGAGTTGACCAACACCTATAGATTTCAGCACAAAGTCAAGTCAACCCAAGGGCAACAAAAAGATAATGAACTTACTGGTTACCTGTTTTTTAGCACCCACCGGCAAAATGTATAGTTTTAACCCAAATGACACCTCGAAACAGGAGATGGTAAACCTGGGAACACGGGACTTGGACCAATCATAAGATCTCGTCCCTGGTGTCATTTTTTTTTTAATTGACTTTATTTTAGTGTAATGCTGCCATTTCGGTCATAATTTTAACATTATAGATCTCGCCTTTGGGACCTTATAAGTGTTTAGCCATGCAGCACATTATCACCCACCGGGCAGATTTCTGTAATGGAACTAGTACTTATGTAAAGTGCTTAGATACCTTCATTTGCAATACATAATGCAAAAAATAAAAATGAATAAGTGGGACATAAGTGTTTAGCCATGCAACAGTTGATGTTGCACCAAGGATATTGTGCTGCATAATTAAATACTTATAAGGTCCCAAAGGTGAGACCTATTGGTCATGCCAATGCTTGTTAGCTTCTTGTAAACCATGCCTTGTCGGGCACCGAATCAGGTAAGTACTGGCATGGTTCATGTCCCCAGCTTCAAGGCCAGTCCTAAGTCACGGCCATACTAGTCAGCTGCCAGCAAGGGAGCACCGGCCTCCCTGTCGAAGCAGCAAAAGCTCTTGTGAGGGAGAGTAGTGAGGGGCAGAGGAGCAAACATTCACTTCAGTTACTATGGGCATAGCTATGATTAGTCAGCAGGTGCAGTGAATCCGGGACGCAGGGGTGAGGGCTCCCCTGCCCCTAATGCCAACCCATATCTGAAAACTAGGGGTGCAACAAGCCTGTTGCAGGCCTTCACATAAGTAACAAAAAATGTCCCATAGCCCTAGTTGGGTATTAAATTGCAGCCATTAGTTTGGGTGCAGTGAGCCCCTCAGACCCCTGGGGCTCTGTTGCCACTGCTTCTGCTGCAGTATTGATCTCTACTCCACACTGACAACCACAGATCTGGCTGCCTTTTGTAGTCCAACCAGGCAGGAGAGAGCCCCCAGTCTCACTTTACTTTCATTAGGGCACGGTTGGCCCTACTCCTCCAACCTATGGCACTGTAGGGATGGAAAAACCATGCACTGACCCCTTAGGATCCACATAGTCAGTCCCCTCAGCCATTGGCTGCCACGACAGGATGAGGCATATTTAAACACATTTCCACATCAATGCACATTGTGGCCAAATCTTCCCTGACTGGAGTACACTTGCAGTTACTGTCAAAAGTAACATTATTATTAAAGTGTGAGCTTGGAACACCAAGTTAACAGTAGCATGGGGCTTCAGCACCTAAATACCTTTGAGTGCTAGTGAGCTATAAAACAATATAAAATAAAGTAAAATAATGGAACAGTTTTTAGTAACTGCCCTTTTCCGAATCTTCCAGGTTGGAGTGTGGATTTTGGCATTCAGGGTATTCTATGAAGTTATGGCTTAGATTTAAAGGTCAATGAAGCAAGTAATAGCGGAATATAATTTTAGTGAAAAAAATCAGTCATAGAGAGTTGATTGAGTAGATCCCCTTTGCAGCAGGCGTGTGACCTCGAACAGATCTCTCTTTTGAGAGTGCCTGCCTCGGGTGCACCACAGAGGCCCTTTCTCGCAAAGTTATGGTGTTTAAAAGAGTTGCGCGCATTCCGCCTTGGGAATGTTTACTCTCAGAATTTGAAGTCGGAGACTCGAGGGACTTGGCAATGATTTTGTAAAGAAAAAAACCTTGGGAATGAGTGAATGCCTTTTTCTTCTCAAGACAGTACAGTAGAAGCGTCCCGCGAGTGGTGCGCGCGTGGCCAAATGGTGGCAAAAGGGAAGAGGTTGTGAGAGAGAGGGGGAGCAGGAGGTGAGCCCGCGGGTGGTGCGCGCGCGCTTGGGATAGCAGTCTTCACTTTTCAAGCACTGCAATCATGCTTGTGGCGCACCGCTGCTCGCTCCCGCAAGGTGGATGCCGCCACAAGCACGAGTTTAGTGCTTGAAAAGTGAAGACCAATGGCTAAAGGCCCTCCTAGAGCAGCGCTTGCACTCTGCCTAGGCGAGACCTAAAAAGGACCCTACTTGTTTATAGAAAGTGTGTCTTAATGTTTGTATTTATTTAAGTTATGCACTTTATGGTTAGAAATAACTGAATAAAGTTATTCACTCACTCACATAAAAGTGTAGTGTTTCACGGGCCACCTGCCTCCTTCACTGCCCTGATTGCATCTTAAAACCTATTGTGCTCTCTGATTTATGTGATTGCATGGCTCCTCCTAGCTATCAATGTCAGCACCACATATTCGGTGTCTCGAAATATTCCAAGTTCGCCTACTGTAAGGCAAAGTGTTGCTGCCTTAAAAAAACAAAAAAACACTCTTATTAAACACCAGGTGCCCCCTTATATGGCATTCTCATGGCCACGGCTATGGGAGGGCTAGCAGGGGCCATGCCCTTCCATGTTTTATATGACTTCCCCTTCCCCAAATCAATCTCCCATCCAGGTACAGAAACTTTTATCACTGTACATAGGCCAACGGTGTTTCTGTGCTGGAATACGCGAGATATGGGTAAATATTTGTAAGCCTCTTCCTGCTTTTCTCTTCTGCTCTTTCCCCCGGTTACATCTCTTCTGTTTTATTGTGTTCTCTACCCCATGTTTCTCGGCTTTCTCTCCTCCTTTTTCTGCTTTTTACAATTCTTTACCGTGCTTTGTTCTTCCAGTCCCTCTGATTCTTTCCTTCCTTCTTCTCCTTTCTTCTCACTCAGTATCTGCTTCGTACATACTAGTTCTCCCGGGTTAAATGACTGTCTCGTTTAAGGTTGCCCGTTTTTTTCTTAACATTTGAGGCAGATTTATCAAGGTTTTAACTTGGTGCAAAGTCACAAAACGTAATGGCTACCATTGCAATGTCTTGATAAACTCTTTACCTTTCAGTTCAACACATTTTCTTGCACTGGAAAGTTGTACAAAAGTAACACAAATTGCCTTTTTTGAGGTACATGAGCGTTCCCATTTATCACCCATGTTTTTGACACCAAAACTCTATCTGCTCACTTTTATAGACCGGGCTTTGCACAAGAATATACCTCCTTAAGGCAGGCAGAAAGTAAGAAAAACTTTTTTTTTACAATACAAAGTTGTGAAACTTTACATGTGTACAGCACACACACACAATGTGGAATAAAAAAAATATGTCTGAACATGGTATTTTGTACTGGTAGTGTGCCATTCCAGTCCAAAACATATGCTAGACAACACACACACCTTTGCACTATGGTGTACTAGGCAGTCTAACTGAGCACCAGCGCCTGGGAAGAGGGCACACCATAACTTAGTAGATATGGCACTGTCCTGCTCTCGCCCCCTTAGCAACGTAAAGCAGCAATGTTCATTGCTCTGCTACTTGCATCCAGCTGCCCCTAGCTTTAGTGTATATAACCACAGAGACAGCCGACACGTGTTTCGTTGCACTAGGCAACTTTTTAAGGCTATGACGTACAACGCACTGTTCATCCACGTAAGATTTGTGACAATGAAAATACTGCAGCCTCTGGAGCACCATTGCAGAACGTGTGACCGAGGACGCGTAGTGCTCAAGAGACAGCTTATTTTTCTTCCAGACTTATCAAGGTCCCAGCATGATTTCAAGATATCTTTTTTCACGAGTTGACTGATACTGCACCGTTTAACTTTGACCGAGATCCTTACTTTCTAGTCCTCGGGGCTCCGGGGGCCGCAGTGTTTTCATTCTCACAAATCTTAAGTGGATGAACATTGCGTCATACGCCAAAGCCTTGAAAAAGTCACCTAGTACGACGAAACAAGTGTCGGCTGTCTCTGTGGTTATATACAGAATCACAGAATGGAACCATCAGCTTCTCTGTGCCTACGCTTTGTGCATCACAGTTAATTCTACTTGAATGGACCCGTCAAAGTGTCAGACCTTTTACTTTTGTGAGTGGTGGTGCTCTGGACACTTTTCAGACAATTCCCTACAAGTACTTAAGGAGAATACCAAACTCCCTATTAAGTTGTATTTACAATATTATGTTTAACCAAGCATGAAGGGGCTTCCATCTTTGAATCAAATGAACATCCATTCAAAGATACCACCCATGTGTGGGCATCTGCATACTTGAGCATGCACAGGCAGCCATCTTTGAATGGCATTAAACCCCATTAAAAATGCCCTGTGCAGATCACTGTGAGTGGTATCTATACCACCTTGACCACCTCCATCAAAGAGGCGTGCAGATGAATATGTGAAGCAGTTGTGACCATTATTTCTTTCTGTACATGCATAGATCTCTGGAAAAGTCCATCACTATCTGGTATCTTATCTTTCTTTTCCATTGATTAGAGAGCCAGTCTTACCTCTCATTCCCCACTGATGGGTTATCTTGCAGTGATCTAGCCTATCTGCCAATTACTCTCCCTAGTTCAGTGATTACTGTTATTTTCTCTGCTTGCCAACTATGTGAGTTGTCTACCAGATGTGTCTCCCTTGTCACTGTGCCAGGTTTTGTACTCCAAATAATCAAATTTCTTAAGTACTTCTGAGGCTTTCATACAATCTTTCTACTAGATGACCCATATTTGGGAAGGGCCTTATTCTATTTTTCCAAGTGTAAAAACTCATGGCCAAATCTTTCCTAATTTCTTAAATATTGGAAATACATACTCCGCTCATCCAATTGTAAATGCTTCCCACATTAATCCCATGTCTTCTATCAAGCTTTGATATTCCCTAAAAAAGTTTTGGATAGCCCTCTAAAACATCCCATTGCTCTCAGTATCAGCAATGGGGTGTTAAGCCTCATCTGTCTCCAATTAATGCCACCAGCCGGGAAGGAACATTTGTTACTGTGTCGCTCAAATAATTCTGCTTTGTGAAGGCATGAAGGGTCTCTTCCCAAAATAACATGAAATCCATATGAGTATGAGCTGTGAACATGTGGGTAAAAGAAGCAGTCTCTCCTGTTCCTATTTAGACTCTCCATACTTCATGTACATTACACTTGGACGCTCTGTCGCAATGGTTGTTATGTAAATACAACTAGAGAGTGAGGGTAAACAGGGCTACTCTCCTACCCCTTACTCATAATAATTACCAACAAAAGAGCGCCTATTTAGATGTGTTTCTAACAAGACAATGTGCCCAAGTCATACAAAACACAGATAATAAACCTAAACACTGGGTGGTCAAGAAACTAACAGGACAAAGGAAAGAAAAACTATTTTCTAAAAAGAGCCCTCACTCACCCTAGTGATGACATGCTTCATCATGGGGCTCATCACAGGGGAGACCAAGTATCCCCCCTGTGTGCTTCAACGCCTGCAATTGCAGCGGAGCTGGTATGTCAACTATGTTATGTGAAAAACAGTGAATAAGTGGTGACATTAAAAGATCACAACCGGAACCCAACAACTTTATTAAGAGATCCAGTTGTTCACATTAAAATGGTGGGATCACTACGGGTTGAAATTAAAGCCCTAGTGATCTTGTGTAAGTGGTTGTTATACCTTCAGCTGTGCTCCACTAGGGCAGAATAAATCATTTCAACTCTACAACAAATATGAAGTGAAAGTCACCGCTTTAGGAAAGAATATCTGTCCTGGAGGCACTGCTTCTTCCTACAAATTCTGGATAAATGAGTTGCTATGAAAATTGAAAGCACACACATTTAGAAAACAAATGTTTGCAGTTTAGTGTTTCTCTTATTATGATGTTCCTACCACCTGAGTCGAACAGCGCCTCTGACTTCGAAAGGGACTTCATTTCATATTTAAATAGCAACTTCCCTGGTAAAACTTGCGTCGAATGGTCTTTATAGTGTTTGGTGGGTGGCACACCATCCGACAGGGTGGCAGAGGCCATTACGTCCACAACCCTAATGGACTACTGCTACTAAATTTAAAGATCGCCATCGGGCAAGTTGTGATTTCTGTACGTTCAGAGGAACCTCCATTATGGTGGTTCCTCTGAAGGTACCAGAAGTTTGGTGGACAGGCGCTGGCATTTTTTGTTCAAAATTGGACTTTGTTTTTGGAAATCAAATAACTAATGACCCCCACACCCAGAGAGGTGTTTCCCTGGATGTGGGGGTCATTATTTTAATTTTTCTGTCCGTCACTGCCTGGCGGTGATGGATAGAAAAAAGGGCACCTAACCATCCACCCTGAAGAGAGCGGGCAGTGTGATACCCATACTCTGATGGCCAGCACTTCTTCAGGCTGTCTGAGTAAGCTTTCTGTTGCCTCAACCAATGGGGCTGCCGCAAGTCCTTCTGACTTACAATAGGACGTGAGGGCAAGCAGTTTTTCGGACATGGTAATCTATCACATTTGTGGCAGAGTACCCTGTCCTCCAAACTCTACATCAATCCCTGGATCTTAAGCACCTGCCCCTGCAAGAACTTCTCTAATTTCCCGTGCTTTTCTTTACCAAGATGCATCCAAAGACGCATTTCAGTTGGAACATTCCCTTTTCCGAGGTGTATCGCCTAACCTAACTTTTTCTTATCAATTGTTGTTTTTGAACCAAAACTGCAAATTTTTTGCAGTTTATTTTATAGCACGATCTTGGCATTGGGTGCTTTATATAACAACAATATTGTTACACATTTCTTTTTTTAAGAATCAGAGAGTTTAAGTTTCAATGTTGAAAGCAATGTTTGGTAACCCACACCTCCTTTTGGTGCTTGTGTAAAGGCATGTTTGCTTTGTTACATAAAATGCTGTTATAATTACTCGTTATCCTCTGCCTGTGGGCAGCGTCATTCTATCCTTTTTCTGTGAGTCATCCTATCCTTTTTCTGTGAGTCATCCTATCCTTTTTCTTTGAGCCGACTATTCTTTTTCCATTTTGGAAACCATGTTATGCATCTAAACAGACTGGTTCCTCAAACAATCATGTGTTACGAGGGCAGACTCCCAAACTCAATGTCCAGGTTCAAAAGGTGTTAGGCGTCCACTGTTTGGGGTCAGACGCCTCAAGTTATTCCATCTTCCATCAACAAATGATCCACAGTCCATCACAGTACAAACTGATTATACCATTCCACCTACTGACACGGTCTCCGATGGGAGAAAAGAATTGATCCTCAATTACCATGAATAATAATGGACTACATATGTATTCCTCCGGGGCCATCATTGACTAGAGTCAATTGATCACCAGGAGAGACTTGGGAGAAAATATTCAGTCTCATGAAGGCTTTTGTCCCGATCTCAGTTTTGGAAAATGGAATTTGCATCAACCAGGTTGACACTGAGGCATCGAGTAGCGCCTACATTTCAATTGATGATAATGACATCATTCTCAGCCACAGTTCAATGCAAAGCTGGGGTACCACATCAGTGAGCGCAGAGCCTACGAAAGGTGCTAAGCAATGAAAGAGGCTTCCCCCATAAATGACGACTTTCATCAGCCTCTGAAAATATTCCTGTTTTGTAAAGATGTTTTGTTGCTGAGTTATCCTCGGATTGTTCTGTTGAATAAGTACAAATTAACAGGAGGCTCTCAAAAATGTTGCATTGTGTTCCAGAACTTATGGTCAAGCAGTGCCTAATGGGGATAGTACCGAAATCAAAGAAGGGAAAGATGAAATATACGTTTGCTCTGTTGGGAACAATACTCCTAAACAAAATAGTGACAAACTGATTAAAACTACAGGGCCAAAGTATACAAGCTATGGGTAAGTGGGCAACAGCAGAAGAGGGGCATATGAGTCATTTGACTTGGACTAGACATGATGAAAAATTTAAAGAAGACCTCAAATATTAGACAGCAATGCTAAGCATGCTATCAGAACCTCTGGGCACAGGGCTGCAGTTAGCAAGCAGTGGTCCTTACCACTATAGTTGTGGAGTTGACAATTATGATTGTAAAATACCACACAATTATTATACCTGTATTTTAAACCTGAGTTTTAGATCATCGTAATAAAATGATCTCTAATGTTGTCTGATACCAGCGGAGTGGTGGAGAAGTGTGGCTCACTGGTTAGAGGAGGCAGACCTGGAAGCAGAGGTCAGCCCGGGACCAGGGTTCAATTCCTGGCTTGGCGGGGTCTTGAGTCCTAAAATGTATATGGACTCGACAATTCTCGCTCCGGTGCCTACTCGATTCACGGGTTCACACTCTGCGACTCTGGGCAATAGCTTGCTTAATCTCCACAACGGCCCCTCGCGGCGGGATGCCTGGCTTTCACCTTGCCGATACCCTGCCGGGGTTATCTCACAGGGGAATACCAGGACGGGTTCCCTAAGCAAGCGCTTAGAAACCGCTCGGTGATTTGCGCTATATAAATTCCTGTACATTTACATTTACATTAATGTCTGAATCAGTGGCATTGTCCAAATGAATGTCCCACTAGCCACACCTTCATTCAGATGCATAAAGCAGACCTGCAACACATCTCTTGGTAAACTGTTTTTAGGAGGGTGAGAGAGAGAGAGAGGCCATGTTCATTGATGAACTCGGTAATGTGTTTTACTGTAACAATACATCACTAAGAACTTATTCTCTTTCCTTCCAAAAGGCATCTAATATTTCTCTATTGGACAGTTTTATTGCCTTCCATCTCAGGTTTTCAGAGTCTGAAAGAGTTTATTGGAAAATGAAAAGCTTATGAATCCCAGATATTACTGACAAGTGGGTCTCCCATGCATAGGGAGTGGAGCAGGGCACCCCCACACCAGATAGAGCTCAGATACCTTCCCTGCAACTCACACGATTTTCTTTTTTTTTTATTTAAAAAAAAAATAATTTATTTAGAAGTTTTTCCAATACAGTACAGTAGTAATGCAGGGGGAGAATGTTTACAGCGGGGGGGAGGGGGGTTCTTGGTATTTCCTGGTTCCATGTTTGCCCCGAGTATACATAATTGAGCGGCTGATTTTCCCCCGGAGAGTGTGAGAGAAAAAGAAAAAAGAGAAAGGCGGAGGGAGGGGTGGGGGGGTTACACTTAGTCTAGGCTGCGTGCTTGCGGTGTGCATTGGTGGGTTGTGCGCTTGCGAGTTTACGGGGGTTTGTGTGACCCCAGGTGTGCCTCTAGGGCCGCCCACATCTCATTCTTGGCGTTGTGGTTTGGTGAGAAGTTACCCGTGATGTTGTCTGCTCCTCTGAGGAAAGTGACCCAGTTTATCTATCTCTTGAATGTTGCTTTGGATGTGTCTTTCCAAATCGCCAATATGGTTTTAACTGCTGCTGTAAGTAGGATGTCTACTAGGTCTCTCTCTTTCTTCCTTTCTAAGTTTGGTGCCATGAATGCGGTGGCTAGCCCTACGAAGCCTGGTTGTATGCTTCTCCCTATGACAGTGTTGATCAGGTTGCTCACTCTTGTCCAGTACGTTCTGACCTTGGGGCACTCGAAGATGAGGTGTTCTAAACTGCCCTTTTCCATTTGGCAGTTCCAGCATGTCACTGTCCCTTATGCCTGCTTTTTCAAGTTTGACAGGAGTCCAGAAGGATCTGTGTAGGAGCCAGTATTTTGTCTGTGCGAGTTGTGGCGTCACTTTGTTGGTTGTGGCTGATTTCCATAGCCTACCCTTTTCTTCCTCACTGAGATGTCTTGTGTATAGTGTCTCCCAGGGGTTTGTTGTCTTTGCATTCAGTGTGGAAGTTTTGGGGCTTAGGAGTTTGTAGATCTACGCTGTCTGGTGTCCAACCTTGTTGAGGTTGCTCATGTACTGTATGATGGTGGGCGTTTCTTTGTTTAGGTTCGCCCTGGTGGTGGCTGTTTTTATTTTGAGGAACGTATATAGTTCTATGTCTGGTAGGTTGTACGTCCTCTTGAGGTTCTGGAATGTGATTGGGGAATTGTTTTTTTCCAGTTGTGCTGGGGTTGTGATCCCCTTTTTGATCCAGGCCTCGTTGTACATCACCTTCCCTTGGTATTGGACTTTTGTATTAAACCAGATTGATTCCCAGTTGGTTCCTCTGATCCGTTGTCCCGTTTGCTTGTCTACTCTTAGCAGGGCTGTTTTGGTGTGCTTGATGATGTGGTCTTGTCTTGCGGGGTGTTTGTTCGCTGTGAGCATCGCTATTGGTTTATTCCTCCCAGGATGTTCCTTTCGATTGTTAGCCACTCCGGTATGTAGTCCTGCGTGTTGGTAATCCAGACCATTCCTTGTTTAGCTAGGCAGGCAGACTGGAAGTTCTTAAAGTTCATAATGTTCAGTCCCCCGAGTTCTTTGTTGAGCCTCAGTTTTTGTAGGCTGATTCTAGGCTTCTTGTCCTTCCATATGAACCTGTTTATCAGTTTGTGAAGCTTTTTGTGGAAGTCTTCTGTCATTGTTAGGGGTAGCATGCTGAGCATGTAGTTGATGGCTGGTGTCACCATCATCTTAATTGTCTCCACTCTGCCCCACCAGCTGATGTATTTGGGGGACCATAGGTCCAGTCTTTCCTTTATTTTCTTTAGGATCGCCTCTTCATTGTGCTCCAGGGTTGTTTTGAGGTCCTTACCGAAGAGTAGGCCCAGGTATTTAAGGGGTTTTGTTTGCCATGCTAGGCCTGAGTTGCCTAGTACCGCTCTTGTTGTGTGCACGTTCATGGGTTTGCACTCGGATTTGTCCCTGTTTAGTTTGTAGCCTGATACACTTGCATATTCTTCTATGCAGTTCATCAGTGCTGCGACGGACGTGGTTGGGTCTTTCGTCGTGATTAGCACATCATCTGCATACGCTGCCAGTTTCACCGTCTTGCTCTTGATTTGGACTCCCGCTATATCTGGGTTCTCCCTTATCATTGTTAGTAGCGGTTCTAGGGCTAGTAGGAAGAGGCCTGGAGATAGAGGGCAGCCCTGTCTTGTGCCTCTTTCCAGAGTTAGTGGCTCTGATGTGCCGTCGTTCACAACAACTCTTGCTCTCGGTCTGTTATACAGTGCCATAACCATGCCCCTGTATTTGTTTCCTAGCCCAAATTTTTCCATGCATAGGTTAAGGAATGGCCAGGAGACTCTGTCGAAGGCCTTCTCCGCATCCAGCGCTATCATTGCTGCCTGGTCTTCACAGTGCGTTGTTTGGTTGATGAGGTGGCAGAGTAGTCTTGTGTTGTCTTGGGACAGTCTGTTTTTGAGGTATCCTACTTGTGAGTTGTGGATGAGGTGGGGCAGGACTGTGTTTAGTCTGTTTGCTAGGATTTTTGCGTAGATTTTACAGTCCACATTGATGAGTGATATTGGCCGGTAGTTCTGTGGGTGCTGGGGGTCCTTCCCCTCTTTTGGGATCACGATGATGTTGGCTTCCGCCATGGAGTCCGTCATGCGACCTTCACGGATGCAGTGGTGATGTTGTCTTTCCGCAATTTGTGCCTCATGGCTAAGAAGCCCTTCCTGGTTTCAACTGTGTAATTGGAGAAGTCTTGTGTGATGATGATCTTACACCCATTCACTTTAAGGGTTTGTCCTTTTCTGGCAAAAGCGAAAATTGCTTCGCTGTGGTTAGCGCGCAGCGGCTTGCATATTATTGGTCTTGGGGCTCCGCCGTTTGCCAGTTTTATTGCTGGGATTCTGTACGCTTTGTCCACTTCGAAAGGTCTAACGAACGTCAGACCTGTCAGCTTGGGCAGGAGGTTCTCAAGTAGGGCTGCGCATGAGCCTTGTGGGTCTTCTTCTCCCTCTGGTGCACCTAGGAGCCTTATGTTCCCCTTCCTGCTCCTGTCATCCTGTTCTGCTAGCATTTTTTTTAGGTTGTTTGTTGTCCTTATTACTAGGCCCAGGTCCTTGTGTGCAACACTAGTTACGTCCTCTAGGTCGCTGATTCTTTTCTCTGCAGCGTCGATTCTGCCATTTGGTTTGCTTTGGTCTGCCCTTATGACTGTCAGCTCCATCTGCATATTGTCTATTACCTTTTTTGTTGCCTTGGCTACTTCGTTGCCCTCCGTGATTTTCTTCAGGAGTGTGTCTAGTGTTATTTCGTGATGTTGGCCATTTTTTTGTTTGCATGGCAATTACGGGAGGTCTTTCCTGGCTTTTTTTATGTCATTGGCGTTTTTTTTCCTCGCGCCCCATCATTGTATCGAAACCCCTTCTGACAAGGTACGTGTGGAGTCTGCCTTCTTTTTGTTGTTTGATTGGGTCCTCTTTCGCACCTTTCGTTGTGGTCTTCCTCTGCGCGGGTGCGGGTTCTTCGCGGAATCTGCTTGGCCACTTGACCGTCCTGGTTCTTGTCTTCGCTCCCGCCAGCTCAGAAGGTCTGCCTTGCTTAGCCTATATGGCTTGAAGTTCGTTCAGCTTGTCGTGGTGTTTCTGTGCCTTGCCGCTAAAGGTTGCCTGAGGTCGTTGCTCTGTTTGTGATCTTCCTCCCCTCGCTGCTGTTCACATGACAACATTCTTACCAAGAGAACATGAGGTGCCTAGCTGAGCCAATGAGAATTAGTAGAAGGCTTTCACCAGTAACAAAATTGCAGACAGTTTCAGGTGACCTAACTATTTTGCAAACGTTTGCTTCTAGAGTGCCAGGACACAATGCAACTAAGGTTCAGAGACGGACACATCCGGTGGGATATTTTAGCCTGAGCAAGAAAATATGGCAGTGGCAGGTTACAGTTGCGCTAAGACAGGTCAACGTCTGCTAATGCATCTTCTGTGATGCCATCTCTTCATATATTGGATTTTCAGAGAGTTTTTTAATATGTGTCTTGTCTTCACAAGATATGAATAATTCAAAACAACTTTTATAAACTATGTGACTATTGCCCTTAGTGTTCCACAATACTGAGTTTTTAATATTTATCTGCAACAACGTTAATCGCAGAATACTGACTGACTACTACTAAGGTCCTTATTACGAGTGTCCAGAGCTCAAAGCAAATTACAGGTTTCAGGGGTCTCTGGCAGCAGAATTACCATGCCTGCAAACCAGGCACTCATAGACACCGAACCTAGAACTGAGAGAGGCACTGTCGACAAAGCGCTCAGCCTCTGCACCAGGCCCCTGCTGCCCTCTTCCTGTGGCATATGAGGAGCAACAAATGCTTTGCCAGCCCTCTATGCGCCTGGACCTTCCCTTGCCCATCGCCACCTGCACCATAGATAATAACAATGCCCCTCGCCCATTTACCATCTGCTCCAGGCAGGTGGTAAGGGGTGTGGGTTTGAGTCTGCAACACTCCTCTGAATGAGGTAAACACATAGAATTGGCCCTGTGTGCCCAGATCCACGAGTTATTCTCCATTCAGGTGAATATAACATGTAGTCCCTGTATTTTGTGTAGGGATAAGGACAGCATCTGTTATTCAGGCCCTGGTATCTCCGCATCAAAAGTCTCATAAGTGGTAATAAGTGCCTATATCGTCAAGGCTAGTGTATGTAAGATGGTGTAGGTTTACTATTCTTAACTCCACATCTATGGACAATGATAATATATATTTTTGGTTGAAATACTGATATGGCGACTTAACAATAGTAACGCTAAACTTACTTGTATATACTTACCTTGACTATAGTGGTAGTTGACATTCTGAACTCCGGGCCATTAAAGTGCAGGAAAATGTTGTCCAAAATCACTTGTGTAGTGACTCGCCAGTTCACAAGTTCTTGGGCGTCTACCGAAGATAGCCCAAGTATCATAGGCCCAGATGCATGAAGATAAAAACCGCTCGCAATGGGGCAGATTCTCAGAATCTGCCCCTTTGCGACCGGTATTTTTGCATTTGGTGTGCATCACCCCAAATGCAAAAATCGCAAATTGAGAATTCGCTAAATTGCGATTACTTGCATCTAAGGAATCTCAATGCAATGAATTAAAGTTTAAAAAATAGCAATTTCGCTAATAGGGCTCGCAAATTACCATGAAGTGCAACTTCATGGTAATTTGCAAAAACTAAAGTGCATTTTTCAAAGGGCATGTGTGTGCCCAACATATGTGCACAGATCAATTTCAATGGTGCAACAGGGTGTCCCTGCACCCTTGAAATCGCATTCTCATTTTGCGCTTCGCTAATTGCGATTCCCAAATTGAAAATTCTTCCCATTCATTCCTATGGGCCTCTAGGCCCATAGGAATGAATGGGGAGGTATTCCTTAATTGCGACTCGCAATTTGCGAATCGTAATTAAGGAATTTTAAGAAATCGCTATTTTTAAAGTGTTTCTTCTTGCATATCATTTTGCTATTCCTTATTACCGATTCCTTATTTTTCGCTAATAAGGAATCGCAAAATGGATGCTTGATGCATCTGGGGGTAAGTCATTGATATAACGAGTTATGATATCTTCATTTTTTTGTTTTTTTCAGTCGATGTCTATAAATAGTCTTTAGTTTGCTCCAAGCAAAAGCAACACAAAATTTCGTGTTTCCTTACCTGTGCAATACTGTTCATCAAAAGCGCCAGTCAAACCGTGTTTGGGGTTGCGTTTTAGGGCACGGGGCGAAAAGGTCACGGAATTCCGTATCCAGCTTCACTCCCGGGACGGTAAATATTGATCGAACTGTTGGAAACAAAGAAAGCAAATGTGATATTCAGAGAGTCAAATGTTCAGTGGCAATAAAAGGGCGACTGTTAATAATGTGCACCTGCCATTCAAGCACTTCTTGAGTCTGAAGCAGCCTATTCGACCTTTATGTATGTATGGTCTAGCCTCACCCGAGCGTCAAGTGCTCTGACGTCACCTCATCTCGTCCACCTATAGAAAGAACCAAGGTGCGCTCTGCCGATATTCCCACAACTCTGCCACGCGATCCATGCACAGCCTCGTCTTTCCACAGTGCTACAAGGCCACGTCAATGGAAGGTTTGAGCGACACAAGAATGGCTTAAGTTAAAGCCCAACTACTCCCTTCAAGATGCGGCTAATGCGACGGAAGGTTCACTGCACTCAAAAAGATGCTGAGGTCCAAAACATTTCCCAAGCTCGCCTTTCATTATAACATTTTCTGTTTCCTTTGTACGTGCTCCAGAGCAGTGTGCGGCACAGCGTTAGGCGCTTGCACGCCTCGTCAGTGGTAGTAAGCGCTATAACAGTGCAAGTATGATCCAATACCTATCTGTTTTCCATTGTGTATTTGTATATAGGTTGTGGCTGGCAATCTGAAAGGTCGCTACACCAATAAACAATAAAACACAGTGACCGCTAGCCATGAGCCCCAGAAAAGACGAGGAGTGTTCAGCTTATCTACTCTCTGGCGTGCTCTCTGAAACCTTCCACATGAATCCTACAGCTCGCTGGATCTACAGCCGAGGGCTATCTCTGCTAATTGCTGTTACTCAGACATGAGGGAGGACAATTATGCGGTTTTACAGCAGGTAAGTGGTGTTAATTAGTGTAAGGAGACGCAGCCCCTCATCCCCACCCATCTGTGTACACAGCTGTAATGTGAGTGAATGGCATTTAAAGACATGGTGGCATCTGGAACCAGGCGGTGAGGTGAAGAGTGGAGAGGACAAGGGCAGCTGCTTGTTTGGGCCTGTTAGGGACTGGTCGGGCCTAGGGACAGTGATGCTGCCCATTTCCCCATTCACAAGCACCCACAGTACCCACCCACATCCACAACCAGATTAACACACTCACAGCAAATGCACTCTACTCATTTACTACAAACTAACCCTACACACATTTCAATGTCCCAGCTCCCACTACCAATCCCAGAAACCATTCTACCCCAACTGCCACACATTTGCACCTTCACTTACACACAAAACACCACTGTATCCTATACCTAACCAATCCAGACATAACAAATACAACCCAAATCTACACCATACTAAACTATATCCCATCTAGCCACAAACTCCGTGCTCTAATTACTCCTAACAGACCCCTTTCTCTCACCAACAAACCTATAACCAGCCTTTCATCTTTTCATTCACCAACACACTAATTTTCTTTTTACCACAAACACACAACCACACAACCCTTACACTCTGATGCACCATATATATTACCTCTTTCAGCAATCAAATCTAACACAAACAATCTTAACTCTTGTTCCTCCCCCACACACAAAATACACTCTCTTCCAAAACTCAGCACCACCCCCTTTACCTTGCAGCTTCCACTCAACAACAATACTTAGCATAAAAATTCTTCTCAGAAAACAAATACATCATCGCATCCCATCATTACTCCTCAAAAACAAAACATAACACATACCAGCACAACAAAATCTCAGACACACAACTCATATGTTCCATCACAATTCCACCCACCTTCCTGACTACACAAATAATATACACCCTAAATTAACTCCACTGCCAAGTTTTCTCTCTTCCCCCACGCCTAACACATATACAGCAACACAGCCAGTGGCGGCTGGTGGAATTTTAAAGTGGTGAGGCACAAGACCAATTAATATTTTTTTGCATGCAAGCAATCAAAGTGAGCGAGCCTGATTGTTCTGAGGGAGGTTTGGGAGAGATTTCCCTCTGGAATATTAAAAAAAAATGCTTATATTGGTGCAGTTTTCAGCACTACGTATGTTTGAGTATGAGTGTGTTTGTCGAGAGTGGGTGGGCAAGTGTTTGCAAAAAAAGTGTGGGGTTTTGTGTTTATGTATGCGTATATGTGTAGAAGAAAACGTCTTTGAGTACAAGCCCATGCGCACAAACAAGTGAATGCACATATGAACAGATGCTTGTGTGCATGGCAGGGTGTGTATGTATAGAAGTGTGTGCACAGTACTGTTGTACAAATGTAAGTGTCTGTGACTGTGTGAACGAATGCGTATATTTTAGCAAGTGGGTCACAGAGTGAGTTTACAAGAGCTTGTTGGCTCGAACGTTTGTGTGCGTGTTCAGTGAGTGAATATTCATTAAATAAATGACAGATTCATTTGAAACTAGTAGCTGAGGGAGCTATATTCCAAAGGTGGAAAGTGCACGCTCTGTGATCGAATCAGGCTGGATTCACATGACCATTTCTAAATCATTAGCCAATGCTGTTGCCATCTCCATTTTTTACAAAGGAATTGGTGTAAACATTAAACAAGTCGATTTAAAAGGCATTCTGAAGGTGTATACAGTTCTTCTTCACAAACTGACTGCGCCCCTATAAATATGGCAGGCAGGAAGACTCATAACGTTTGTTAAATTAAATGGCAGCCCACACACTCAATTCAGCTCTTGGTAAGTTGAAAAAACAAACCTGCTGTGCGCTCGTTTTTTGGTCTCAACTGAGCCAGCGCATGCGCTGCTCTGGCAAGACATTTAGTGAGTGGGAATTCAAAAAGCCGACCACAGCTTTTTGTGTGGCCACGAGCGTGCGGTTACACACACAGGCACGAGCAGAGGCGCCATCTGGCTTTCCTCCCTCGTCATGGGCACGCGCACACACTTGCAGCGTGTTCATTACTGCGGCCGCACCACCCGCTCCGTTGCTTGCTGACCTCTCCCCTCCTCGTCCCTCACCCCTCCCTCCACGTTATGGGGCCATAAATACTTCACATACACACTACTTTGTTGCTGGCTGCTGCGCTTCATTTTTAGGTCTCACCTGAGCCAGCGCATGCGCTGCTCTGGTGACACATTTAGTGAGTGGGGATTTAAAAAGCCGACCACAGCTTTTTGGGTGGCATAGAGCATGCGGTTACACGCACAGGCATGAGCAGAGGCGTCATCTGGCTTTCCTCTTGCTCTCCCAAGTGCGCGCGCCTCGCTCCGCCTCTCTGTGCCCATATATGTCTCTCTTCAGCAGTCACCTCCCTGCTTTTTTGTGTGTACTGTCTATGACTTTCACCTCAGACCTGCAGCGACAACATTGTTTCCGCACAAATAACCTGATTCATTTAATTTAACAGTTGGCTCCGCCCACGATTGCTTAGTAACGCAAATGAAAAGGAAGCTATTGACTTCATACTCTGGGTCGTGTTTTCGCAGCAGCTGTGCTCCTGTTTGCCATGGCTCGCGCTCACAGGTCGACCATGCACCATGAGAACTCGACCGCCCCGCCGACTCCACTGACGGCTTGCATCTAAAGCGCAGCAAGTTTTCCCTGATCTTTGACGCTAGGGGAGAAAACAAAGTCGTAGGAGAGTAGAGTTCCTCCTTCTCTCACACACCCCCATTACCCCTCCCAGATAATGACTCATGGCTGGCAACTTCAGTAAGTGGGTGGGGAGAAATCCGGCAACTCTACCAATCACTGACTAATGGTTTAAATTAAAAAAACACGGCTTGCAAGCGCCGGAAGGAACTTTTTGGAAAGTGCAAAACGCTGACTTTTAATCTGCGAAGATCACATGCGAGTGGTTTATCCAGAACAGTTTATTGTTACATTCTGGCACTGCCAAGTTCAGATTCTCTCTATTTATAACTGCAAGCGAAGGACTGAAGATAAACAACATATCTGCAATGAGGATCCACGCATGGTACGTGTGGCACTGGCACCTTTAGCCAACTCTAGCCTTTCATGCTGTTTTTTGAGGAACTAGTTGCAGTTTTAAAAGTGAAACTACAAGTCCCAGAACAAATTATGAGAATAGCTTAAAAAGCTAGGACATACTGCCTGATGTGCCACTAGTGTTCCGACAAATGCACAATTATCACCTTTTAACCCTCTCTCTAGCTTCTCTCTCTCTACCTCTCTCTCTCTCTCTACCTCTTTCTCTCTCTCTCCCTACCTCACTCTACATCTCTACCTCCCTCTCTACCTCTACCTCTCTCTATCTCTCTCTACCTCTATATCTCTCTACCTATCTCTCTCTACCTCTCTCTCTACCTCTCTCTACCTCTCTCTCTCTCTAGCTCTCTCTCTCTACCTCTCTCTCTACCTCTCTGTCCCTCTCTCCACCTCTCTCTATCACTCTACCTTTCTACACCTCTCTCTCTACACCCCTCTCTTTACACCCCTCTCTCTACCCTCTATCTACCCCTCTCTCTACCCCTCTCTCTACCCCTCTCTGATTACCCCTCTCTCTACCCACCTCTCTACCCACCTCTCTCTACCCACCTCTCTCCACACACCTCTCTCTACACGCCTCTTTCTCTCTCTCTCTACACACCTCTTTCTCTCTCTCTACTGCTTGTCTTAAAAAAAAGCATTTGCATAGTCAATATATGTCACCTTTGGGGCCTTATAAGTGTTTAACCATGCAACAGGTAATGTTGTTGCACCAAGGATATTGTGCTGCATAACGAAATACTTATAAGGTCCCAAAAGCGAGACCTATTGGCT
Source organism: Lissotriton helveticus (assembly GCF_964261635.1). Taxonomy (NCBI): domain Eukaryota; kingdom Metazoa; phylum Chordata; class Amphibia; order Caudata; family Salamandridae; genus Lissotriton; species Lissotriton helveticus. Next base: position 412,388,583 of record NC_136061.1, on the reverse strand, counting down.
ATGCCAATGCTTGTTTACCATGGCTGCAGGCGCTTTTCTTTTTCCAACAATTGGTGCCTATAATGTCACTTCAGGTTGGGAGCAGCTCGATAGTGTCTGTCAATAACGAGCCAACCGGTGCACTACAGCATACTATGGTCTCAACAAGCAGTCAAGGGATTCGAGGCCACACAGCCCAATTAGTCACACAAGTAAACACAAAATATTACAATGCCCAACTCAATGGTCCGCTGCTTATAGACCACACAATATAGCATACAATAACAAAAGCAGTGAGGCAACAATAGCAATTAAACATAGATAAGAAAGAGGTTCTTGAGTCTTCAATATAGTGTCTGTATCTGTCTGTAGCCGGCTGCACATGTGTTAAATTAAGAACATTAAAGAAGGATACAGACACAATATTGAAGACCCAAAAACCTCTTTCTTTTCTATGTTTAATTGCTATTGTTGCCTCTCTGCTTTTGTTATTGTGTGCACTACAGCATACCTGCTGCATGCTGATAATCCCAGAAATAGGAACTGCCGAACTCAACCATAGCCCACTCCAAAAGCTTGCATTATCCAAGTGCAAAGTCTGATAGTGCGGAGATGAAAGGAGTGCTGCAATTGTTGCCACCCACTGCCCTGTATTTCTATCATGTAAAATCAAAAGGACTGGAAGAGTTGTGTTGAAACAAGGGATGATGGGGAGGGCAGCACCAAAATTTAACTTTTGAAGTTTTTTTCTTCATTTTTGGTCATATGGTACTCTTTGCCCAGTCCTTAGTCTCTGTTTTAGAAGGTCTTCATAGGTCTGGGCAGAGGCACGGTACTACTATTCCTTTCATTAGTGAGGAGAAGCTTAGTCCTTCAGTGTGCACTCCACGACACGTCCTCTCCAGCCTGGATCTTAGAAGAATAACATTTCAAAAGTGTCCCATTTGATTCAATTTGTCTTCATGAAGGGATCCTATGAAACAACCTTTCTGTCCCGATGAAAGTCATCGAACCATAGGGCGCAAATTTGGCTGACACATGTTGACCTGGTTCTTCCAGAGAGAGATATGAGAGACACCTAATACTTCTCTTTTCACATCTCGCATTTTTTAATCATACCACTACCTTTGATCTTCTTAATAAAATGTGTCCTTTCTAAAGGTAGGAGGTATTTTCAAACATACGGTCTCAGATTCAAGAGATCATCCTTCCTGGTGGAGGAAAAGACCCAATGATGTAACGATCAGTGGCAAAGTACATCAACGGGGGATATGCCTTTGGCGGAACAACACTGTTGAGGGTCTCACAATTTTGGTGTTGCTTCTCCCCCTGTCTCAACACAACTCTACCACTCTTTTTGATTTTACATGTTCATTTAAGGAAAGTAGAGTGGAACTTTAACTTCTCCCTCCATCTTTTGATTTTTGAGAACTGTATTGCTATCAGCGAGCCCTGCCCCTTCTCTTTAATGTGAATGACGCTCTGCTGGCTGCGCCCTAGGGCCACTTCATAAGCGCCAAAGTTTGAAATCTATTCACTACTGCTTTGGGCAGTCACTCTCCTCACTTTTGCCCCGAGAGCAAGGAATTCCTCACCCAGACAGCACATGTGCAGGAGGACTCCAGTCCAACCTAACAAAAAAAAATATTTTAAATTGGTTCACAGGTGAGCAATGGAGCACCAATCAGTTAGCACTTAAAGCTGCTCCATGGTGTTCATTTGCTCCATTTTGTCCTCTTCCCCGATGCTGGGAGGGAAACGCCCCCTTCGCCCATTAATAACAGGCGCTGCTCAACACAGCAACTCTCTTTTAACCGCCTCTCATCTATTGGACAATTTAGAACCTTACAACATGACCCACATGCTGAACCACCTCCCCTAACTCATACACCTTCCACCCTAAGCAGACGCAAACAAGATAAGCAGCATGCCACTCTTCATAACTCCGCATCTCCAGGTCTACTGCACAACAATGCTACTCTAAAAAAAAACATAGCTCACCTAATCACTCTCAACCACCACCTCCACCACCTACACACACAGAGCTATCAAAATGCCTTCTTAGCCAACTGGACCAGGAACACAATGCAGAACAGTTACACTATTGCTATCCTCATATAGCTAATACCAGCACTAAGGGCACACCTGCTACAAGCCCACAACATACTGCTAACTCTTCTAGAAACAAAGTTACACCATCACCAAAGCACATTCTCTAAACTGCCTATTAATAAATGCTTGATCACTCAAAAACAAGCATCACATCTACGACCTTCTCAGTGACACGCAACCTGACTAACTCTTCATAACTGAATCATGGTTGGAGATGACATGGCTCCAGTTTTGTGTGAAGTCATTTCTCTAGGCCATCAAACTATCACACAAAATCAAATGGGCAAAATAGGAGGTGGCTTAGCTGTTGTATTCAAGCAAACATTAAATGTCACTAAAGCTGATAACCTCTCCATACAAGGTTGTAAGGCCCTCTTCACCGGATGCAACCCACCATCTTCCTCCTGTAACTTCCTGCTCCTTTACAAACCTCCATCTAGCAATGCAATACTCCCAGACACACTTCTATACACAGTTTCAAACCTTATAACACTACACTCCAATTTATTCATTCTGGGTGACCTAAACATTTGGTTTGACAAACCCAATATGCCCCATCCAAACCAATCATCACAGGCCTAGATGCAATGAACCTACATAAGATTGTGCATATACCGACACACATCGCTGGACGCATTCTAGATGTCACTTTTGCAAATACAGAACTAGTTACCTTTCAAACAATGACTCCCATCACATGGTCAGACCACTATTTGCTTGCCTTCCAACATAAAACAACACAAAGCAACACACCTAAAACCACCTTATATGCATCTACCTATCGACCGTGGAGCAAACTCAATTCTGAACACTTAGAAACACAACTAACATCCAATACAGATCTAGACACAATAAATTCAGTTCATAAACTATATAAGTAGCTACAAGAAGCTTTTCATATCCTAAGAACAGCAAAACAGAACAAAAGAAAACAGGTACCTCAGAGAAATACAGAGCTAAAAAAGAAAAAATGAGAAAGCTCCAATGTACCTGCCTCAAAACAAACACCTATCAAGAAAGATTTCACCTATAGAAACTCAACAGATTATACAAGTCAGCAATCAGAAAAAGCTAAGAAAAAATACTATTCAGACAGAATTCAAAAGGCTAAATGTACAAATAAAGAATGCTATACAATTCTCACTGAATTTCATAAACCGAATTACCTAGATGGAGCGCATCCCATTACCCAAGAATTTACAGACAAACTGGTAAATCATTACACGACCAAAGCAGACACATTGGACTCCTACTTAAAACAAAAAAAAACACCAGCAACTACCCTTTTCCAATAAAATACTCCAATAGTACGCCAACCCAGCCTCTCCACTCCTTCCAACAAATTTTATACAATGAATTTATGGACCCGGTCAAAGCAAGCAGGCCTGTCGGCAGCCCTTCTGACCTGCATCCACCACAAACCTTCCAAAAAATTCTTTTAACTACTTCTCTTGACACACCAGTAAGCAATGTATCTTCCCCCACCTGGGATTTCCACACAAGGTCCAGGCTACTATCTCTCTTGTTCTGTCCAAACTCCATTACGCCAATATCCTCTACCACGGATCATCCTTAACAACTATGAATAGATTACAATAGATTTGGAACTCTGCAGCCAGACTACTCTTACACATAAAGCCACAAACGCACATCTCCCCTGCTTTGAAAGACACAAATTGGTTTCCAGTTGCCATAAGATCCACACTCAAGCTGCTTTTTATCACCCACAAAGTAATACATGGAACAGGACCGCTCATCAGCAGCACTAATATCACCAAATACACTCAACAAAGGAACCGCTGATCTAGATTGGCACCTCAACTCAAAAACCCACCATACAAGAAAAAGCCATAGGTGGCACATTCTTCTCTGTTCAAGCAGCCAAACTATGGAACAATTTACCCCAAACATAAGATCCACAGATAACTACCTTATCTCCAGAATAGCCCCTGTACTCAAACATACATATACAGCATATCCCTCTGTATATAAGTATTTATTTGGACTACAGCTATGTACCTACATATGTGTATTGCTTTGTATAAATGTGTATAATAATTATGTTTATAAATATATAGATATTCATAAGTTCTGCTTAACAAATGTGCATATAACTTATGGTTATATTTTTCTATGTTCAACATGTATATAGGCAACTGCATAAATAAGTAAATCTTTTAGCATAACTATTTATCTACAATTTCTTCACTAGAGAATTATAAAAAATACATATATATAAACATATAAATTAACTTAAATAAAAGCAAACTTGAAAGTCTGAGTGTATTAAACACAACTTAAATCTACATATTACCTTCCTTTTACATATATACATTCCAGGTGCTGATGTACCTTTCTATTTATTACTTTACTTCTAATTCAGCATCTTCAATGTACTACCCTAAATCTCACCCTATACCTCTCTCAATATATCCTCTAACTCCACTCTGACTCATCTCAAACCTCATTTTACTACTCTTTCCAATGCACTATTCTATTTCTTACCCTATAGCCCTCTCAATATATCCTCTACCCTTGCTCTCTGACTTATCCCAACCCCCATTCTACTACTACCATGATCCCCCAAAATGACCCTTTCTAGACTCTTTGCTCCTCTACTCCTCCTTGCATCATGTCATATCTCCTTTACTATTCAGATCTCCCAAACAAGCCTTTCTAAACCCTTCCCTCTGACTCTTCCCCCCTCCACCTCCTGTTTACTCAACCCGAACTTCCTACTACTACTATGAGCTCCAAAATAAACCACTTTCTGGACCTTTCCCTCTTCTATCCCTCTACTATCCTTTTCAATCCAACTAACAGACTAACATGTCCACCGCTCAAATTAATTTCATATTCTCCTATACTAATTCCCCACTAATCCTGTTTGGGTTCCAGAATAGCGGGCTTGTAGTTTCCTTGCAGTCCCAGTCTCTTGGTTGCGAAAGTACCTAGGATTATTTTGTTTGTCCCATCTCCAGTGTAAACTTGATTCCTTGCTATAGAACCAACCTTTTGTCTTCTAGTCCTATGGTTACAGTTTTTAGTCTATCTATGCTAGTTTACGTACTGGAGTTTTCTCTCTTCTCTTTGCTTTGTACTCCTCTCAGTGACTGCTAATCTACTATTTTGTCCTCTCTTGTGTGTGAGTATTCATCTGTACAGGGGTTGGCTCCTGGTTTCCAGGAGGCAGTTCCTACCCCGTCCCTTGTGGTATGTTACAAGTACGCCTAAGTGTCTTAACTGTTAATAGTGTGTCATTTTAAAAAGAATTCTCTACTGGGTCTCCAGCTGGCCCCATAGAGACTTGTCTCATCTTTGTAGGTACAATCCCTGTTTTTACCCCAGAGACCAGATACAGAATCACTTCCGCTACCTCCTATCTATGGGTCTTGCAAGGTGACTGGAAAAATAAACTGCAGAAAAACGTGATTTTCAGTATTGCTTTAGGAAATTCTGAGGAATAGGCCACGTTACAATGCATTCGTTTACAACGCATGCCATTAACAATGCCGTCATTACAACGACCTCTTTGTTATATCGGATACCATTACAACGTAAGTCGTTACAACGACTTGCTTTAGGGGTGAGTGCTGGATTTTGGAATATTATAGTTTACTATTCCAACTCCAGTCTCTGCAACAGTAGGGAAGGTGTTGGATTTAAAATCCAACACCTTCTGCCCCCTACAGCAAGTTGTTGTGACAACTTGCTTTGTAATGGTATGCGATGTAACAACGCAGTTGTTGTAATGACCTTGTTGTAATGGCATGCAATGTATCGATGTTTCCCAGTTCTGAATCTCATCTATGTACAACGCTAGTGGTAACCCAGAGTGTTTGTCATTTATTAGTACCTTCTCCTATATGTACACAGTAGGATTGCCTTGCCTTCTATGCCCTGTTCCTGTCCCTTACCCTATTTGTGCCTGTTCTTTCCTGTGTTTTGCCTTTGCCTACTCCATTGTATCTGTACATCAACTCTCAGTTTAATAGGTAATTTCATGACCATAATTGGAGCTCGTCTGGAGCGCCATAGCAACTCCCAGGGCATCTCAGCCCAGAGTTGAGGCAAATGAGGGCGAGGTTGGTGTCTTCTTTGTTTGGGCTTGTTAGTCCCCGGCACAGGCTAGGGACAGAAATACTGCCAAATTTAATCTCTAGGCAGCTCATACAGGAACCTTCAATGTCATTATGCACCTTCTCTCCCTGCCAACATTTCAGGTTTTTACAACTTGCCCCCACCCAACACACGCCAGTCCTCCTTTAGCATTACTCATAACCATTGCCCAACCTTCTTCCCTTTCGTCCTGTATGTCTAGAGCTTGGGTGCCATTTCAACACACAACCAAGCTCTGTGCTATATCACAACTAACATCAGAAGGAACACAGCACTACCCACACCTATGACGGGACCTAGGCGCTTATGTATCAAAGCATTTTCCCATACACATAAAATCAGTGAAACTCTTTAATGCATCTCGCCCATTATCCCCTAAAAGAAGATGCAGTTTCTCCTATAGAAATGCATCTGTGTATATGTACATACGTAAATACTGTATGTTGTCTGTATATGTATGTCTGTATATACATTATGAGAACATGTTTGTAAATAGGCATCATTAAAAAAACTCTCTACTGCACTCTCAACACACACTGCCAGCCATCCTTTGTAAGCACTCCTGATTTTTTACCCAAATCTTCCTATATTCCTCTTCTGCACTCTCAACACCACTCATCCTTATCTGCCACGTATCCTTGGCATATACTCCATTTCTCCATTCAATTATTTCTTCCTCCCTCTCTCTGACTCCTTCCACTTTCTACAGACTTCCACTGTCTCTCATAACTACATTTCAGGCTCCCCTCAATCTGTCTACTCGTCCAACTAACATGGCCACACCTCACCCTTAACCATTAATCACTCACTCCTAAACTCTATTTATCTTGTATTAAAAAAGAGCTGGCAGTGAATGCTTGGGATTTTCGTCAGCACAAGAATAACCAAATAACAACTACTCTCCTATCCTACTACCTACTACCACTAACCTTGGGTTTCAGAGCAGTGTGCTACTTGCTGCAAACATGTGAAGGCCTTGTTGGGGATAGTAATCGCTCTATAGATGCAACAGCAGCCTCAGTATTGTCCAACGTTGGCATTCAACAGTATCCATGTGGGGTGGAGGGTTGGGGGGGGGGAGTGGCATAAGAAAACTTTGGACTAATGCGCTTATTTGGAGGAGAAGCGGGTGTAGCAAAGCAATGAGGTCTGCATTGGCTCCCGGTAGATCTACGGGTCCAATTTAAAGCGGCCTGTTTGGTGTTTAGAGCGGTACACCTCTTGGGTCCTATTCCACTACAAAATATGTTTGCATGGTATTCTGCCCCACGGCTCTTGCGGTCGTCATCGGCTCACCTTCTGGTGGTGCCCAGGTTTCAAAGAGTGAGGATGGGCGGCCGCTCTTTTAGAGTGGCGGCAGCTAAATTGTGGAACTCCCTCCCACTCACTCTCAGGAGCTACAAGGATTATCTTCCGTTCAGGAAGGCCTTAAAGACATATCTTTTTCCCAAGTAATGGCTGCGCGACTGCTCTTGTCTAGTGCGGGGTTCTCTGATCAAAGCGCCAGGATGCCCTCTGGGTGACAGGTCTGCGCTCTATAAGTATGCTAAAAAAAAAAAAAAAAATGAGGTAATTATTTAGCACTGATGAGATGTAGTTCTGCTCTTAGCATCAGCCAAGACAGTCAGCTGCCCAAGGGCTCTTGTTGGATTCGAGTAGGGTGAAAGGGCTGAACTGATTTGTGACCGGCCCTTGCTGCCCCCTATATCTGTCACTCCTTTATATGGAATCATAATTTGAATTAGTCAGTGGAAGAGTTTCTCTGTCACTGTTCAGCGCGTCCTGAGGAGTACTGGTGCTAGGTTGTATGACAGAACCACGCGTGCCATAACAACACAGTCTGAACAATGACTGCATTGTTACCAAGCGTTCCCTTAGCACACAAGTCACACAATGACTTGCCTTAGGGAAATGCTGGGGTTTGAAATAGTATAATTTACTATTCCAACTCCAGCCTGGGTATTAGTAGGGAAGGTGTTTAACTTGAAAACCAAAACCAGTCCAATACTGCATTCCCTAAAGCAAGTCATTGTAATGACTTGCATGCTAAACAAATGCATGGTAAATACACAGTTGTTGTTCAGACTTCATTGTAAAGGCACTGCATGGTTCAGACTGAGTGGTAAATGATGTTTACACTGGTGCTGTCATGTTAAATGAGAAGTACTGGTACTATGGAGAAATGCTAGCCTAGTCGATTTAAAATGTACGTTACCAACCCTAAGGTAAGCCTCTTATTGGAGGAACTGCCCATTGTTTATAGTAAAATCATGTCCTGTTTCCTGGTGTGACAATGCCTTTCAAGAAAAGGGTCAAGTTGCTGATGCATTTCAATGTTGAATGACAGTCATTGCAACTTTGAAAGTTTGAGGGGTTTCTTGTGCTGCTATTGAGATCCTCATGCCTTCAGAGAGGCCCCAGGGCGCCAGAGGGGTTGTTTTTTCTGGATTCAGGTCAGATTATTGGCAGATTATTGGGTGGACAAACAGGTAACAACAAGTAGGCATCGATTTTCATTGTTTCATACTTTTTGCAGAAAATATTGAAGAGGTTTATTTAACATCAACTCTCCAGATACTATTGATATTGAAACATACTTCGCACCTTCAAAGGTCTGCCATTGTGGAGATGTGACATGTAAGCATAAGCTTATGTTTAATTCTAAGTGAGAGAATATGGACTGTACCCTGGGGCTCCAGTGGGCCTGATCTAAGAATGACCCTGAAGTGACTTGTAGGAAATAATTATCCACACCTCCTGGCAACCCAGGCCTCCCTGAGAAAAACAATCGGTACTAACTCACAAATTGATAAAAGGGACTGACACCTGTGCTTTGGGGAGAGGAGCAAAGATGCCTCCTAAAGGAGAGAGGACACGGACATAAATGTTTGGATATCTGCATCGTTAACCTGGTATTTAGACAGAGTATTGAAAACACAAATATCAAAGGAAAAATATTATGTTAAAAATATCGAGAGCAAGAATATAATGAAGGTAAGTTTCTATACATAAGTAAAGTTTTACTATATATAACTCCACATAACACCAGCTGACTCATGCTTAGAGCTGTTGTGTTCCCAGTGTACTCTTGTGGCAAAATTATGAAACGGTAGTGAATGAGTATGGGCCATGGGTCTTCTGCCCTCTCGAAGGACGGGTTGCTCTTTGCTAACAAGAGTCTGCTGGTTTATGTCTATGCCTGGTGAACCCACCTCTTGGGGCAGACGGGTACGTAGCCCATAGGTATAAAGAGCCACTTTTAGAATTGTTCCTATGTCCATATATAACGTAACATGAGTATGGCCCAACAGAGCACCTACCCATCCACACATGGCTACGTTTTAGGTTTTTCATGCATATTCTGCGCAATAGTGAAGGATAGAGCTGAGGAGTCCACGTTCTCACGTTGTTGCTTCTCAGGTGTGAGAATTTCAAACTGCCCTGGTTTTCTGTCCTAAAAAACTTTACGTTCAATGCTTGCAATTCCACATGTCACGTTAGAAAGGCAGATTAACAACTCCCAAAGCAGAAAATGGACTGAGCTTATAAAGCAAGACTGGTTGAGCCTCTCAGACCTGGCACTGGGCAGCATGGGAGCTGTGGGAGGCCCCTGATCACTATTCCCAGGTTGAGGGAAGAGGGTCTCCAACCGAATGGCATTGTTCCTAGAACTCCCAGGCTGGTGGTGAGGGGTCTCGTTAGACACATAACACCAGCTTAGCCTTGGTAACTGGTAATCAGAATTCCATGGGATGGTTGGAGTTCTGTCATGTACCACTCCCTGGCTGCACCCAGGGCCACTACAAGAGCAGATGACAATGTGGTTCTGTAATCCCTAGCCTCATCCAACAAGAACCAGTCCTGCTACAGAGCCACACTCACCAACAGCCGAGCCGCAGTGGGCGCAGAAAGGCCCATTCAAAGAGATCCTCCCAGACCTTTGCTAAGCAGTTCCATGTCCCTACACTCCCCCCCCCAATCCCCTCACGCTCCCCTGAGAGAACAAGCAAGAAGTGGAAAGGGAGAGATGAGGAAAGGAAGAAGCGCTCTACATTAGCAATGAACATAACACCTTCCCCTCCAGTGACTCCTCATTTACATACCGACTCTGACAGTCTAATTATCGCAGCCGCGCCACGCTTAGAATAAATAAATACTAAAGTGGCTGATGAAGAAAGCTGAAGTGGAAGACTCAGTCTTCCAGACAGGGACGCGCCTTTTTAAAGTGTTTATATACTCGGGTGTTTTTCTGGTGAAGGGGGTATAATGAGGCCCCAGCCTTAGGTTTAATTGAGTTGCTCGGCACATGTCACCTGTCCAAACTTTGCTCTAACTTTTGTTATCATGTATGTAGTTCGCTATTTTCAAGCAGCCCACTGCACAAGGCACAACCAGAGAGATAAAGTCTCAAAGGGGCTCATAAGAAATAAGGAAGGGGGGGGGGGCTAGTACATTTTTGCAAGTACTGGGGACACAAAGGATTGCACTTAAACCGATGGCCCACTGTGAAGTACAGATAAATCAGGAAGCTGAGGTCGTATGTTGAAAGCTGGTATTTATTTAAGGTTAAGTAGTTAAATAGAGAACCCCACCAGGAGCAGTATGATCTCTGCTCAGCCCGTACTCCAACTCACACTGTAACTGACCTTCATCTAACATTCTAACATTCAACATTCTATACTCACGTGCACAGGCTGAGCAGTACTCTACAACTTCTCCCTTCTTAACAATGAAAAGAAGATTTCACAAAATCATAATGATAAGTTACAATACAAAGTATTATGCTAAATATATAAATATAATTAAGAACATTTATATAATAAATGTATTGCAAAAACATATGAAGAGGTGGAGTGAAATTGATAAAACTATTTTCTGAAAACGCAAAGAAGAGTGTAGAAGCGTGAAAGTAAAGCATGAGCTAAGAAAGAGAAACACTGAGTAACACAATAAAACGAAAAGGCAACATAAACCCCTCTTCTCCCTTTTACAGAAACAATAGCTGAGCTAAGTGAGTAAGATGTAGAAGATAAGTAAAGAAATAGAGGAGACAAGGAGTAGAAAAAGCAAAAACAACCAGGGCACACTGATTGGTCAGACCAGAGTGAAGGTAGGTTGAATATTGAAAAAGAAAAACAAGTGTAGAATAGAGATGACAACTACCACATAAAAGAAGTAAAACATGCACGCAAAATGTGGACATAGCACATTAAAGAAGCAAGAGATGCGTGCAAGATGTGGAGATACCATGTGAAACTTTGTCATTCTCCCGCAAAGCAAGATGGAGAGAAAGGCGTGGGAGGTACCCACACGGCACATATAAATTACATAGCTCAATAACTAGGTGAGACTATATAATCATTTGATGTTTATTAAACATTTTAGAGACAACCAATTTTAAGTTAAACCTTCCTCCTTCAAATGTCTCTTTTAAAATTTAAAACAAACTCCCAAATTTTAAAACATATTGCACCTATGAAATTCTAAACATTCTCCCTCAAAGAACGTTGGAGAGAAAGGCGTGGGAGGTACCCACACGGCACATATGAAATTTAAAACAAACTCCCTCAAACCAAGCCGGTAAGAAGAGAACACATCTCTTGAAAATAAGAACATACATAGCTTAATAACTTGGTGTGACAATATAATCATTTGATGATTATTAAATATTTTAGAGACAACCAATTTTAAGTTAAACCTTCCTCCTTCAAATGTCTCTTTTAAAATTTAAAAACAATTGATATGCCTTTATACATATCATGAAACGCTTATATAAAAATGACTGTCAATACATCACATTCTTAACTTTAGATATGCCTGTATGTATACCATGAAGCGCTTATTCTAAAACGACTATTGTTGCATATTTAACTTTTGAAACTCTTACTCTAAAATCATTGTAAAAGTAAAATCATTAAGTACTTATTATTAATGTAATATAATAATCAAAATATGCAGCTTAAGTAAAGGTGATAGCATCTGTATAATAGAAAATATATGCTGATGTAGAAAAAATAAACATTCGTTAAAATCATGGGTAAGAAAACCTGCATTTTAAAACACTATCATTCCTTGTTGAAGTGCAACCGATTAAAATGACCATTGGATGGTGCAGCACAGTTGTCAAAAATGTCAAAAGTTCCAAGGAGACAGATTAAGATGAGCCTTAAGTGAGGAATCATCCAAATTCGAAACGCAAAGGAAATAAGTAAATCAGTACCTGCGAAAGATCCAATAAATCAATGCGAGGTCCCTGAGTAAAAACAAAGTATAGGTACAGCGAAGGACAGCAAGGTCCTTGAGTTAAAAACGAAATATGGGTACAATAGAGAATAGTGAAACATGTGCCCATCATTGTAAAAAGAAAAGACTGAACCGTGATAGGCAAATATAAGGTAAAGCGTGTCCATCGCTGTTGAAGAACTGCGGTGAAATAAACAGCTGAAATATAAAGCGTGCCTATCGCTTTGATGAAATTGCTGAAGTTCATTTTAAAACAAAACAAAGCGTGCCTTACGCACTGATGAAAATGCTGAAATGTAATTTTGAAAAGACAAAACAAAGCGTGCCTATCGCTGTGGAGAAAGCTGTCTTACAATAGGCAAATTCATATTAAAGCGTGCCTATCGCTGTAATGGGACGTTGAAAAACATGGAGAAGACTGTGCATTCAATGATGTAAAATGCCAAATTAAAATGGCTGCACGTCAACGTGATAAATGCTGAGTGGCTCTCGGTGCCAGCGTGCCTCAAGGAACTCCGGCGGTGGCAGAAGGCTGTGGCAGAAGGCTGACTCACGTCACAGAAGAAGATGATGACGGTGACACAGGATGTAAGGAGGCATGCGCTGAGTGCGTGCGCTTGTTGTGAAGCTGTGAAGATCGGGGGAAATTTAAATGTGGCAAGGCAGTTAAACAGTCAAGTGGCAGGCCATTATAAAAATTGATTAAAATAAAATGAAATGTCACCGCAATGTCATGGCCACGTTGGTGTGAAAACACACACACAGTCAAACATCAAGAAGAAAATGAGCTCACCTGCGATGTAATTCAAACGGGAACTCTGCCTTAACCCGAAGTCCGACACAAGGCTTGTGGACTTCAGGCTGCTAGTAACGAGCAAAAATGTTTCTATGCTGCCAGGAATTTAAAAATGAAAGGCCGAGTACTTTGAAGAGCAGGAAAAGCGGCTGTCACACGATGCAGCTGACTAATCTGCTGTGCAGAGTGACGAACGATGACAGGTCACGTAGTTCACTGGAAAAACTGCTCACAGTTAAACTCTGGTCAAAAGTCATCCATTCACCTTTCCATCCCCGAACTGGTTTCAGTGTAACTGACCGATGTGCACACTGTAAAAGGAACGTGTCACACTCACAGGTCAGTCAGCAGCAGTCAAAGGCAGAAATAAGTCAAACATGGCACATGAAAGTAGAAGGCGATCGATGGTCGTCACTAGTGGGGTTCTTGGTGCTAACTTGTACTGCTAGGAAAAGATCCTTATCTTTTAAGTTTCTTTCTTTTCGTTCCGTTTAGTTTTTCTTTAGAAAGTCTTTGAAATTTGCACGTAGGTCCGTTTCTTAAAATCGTCGCCAGATGTGAAGTACAGATAAATCAGGAAGCTGAGGTCGTATGTTGAAAGCTGGTATTTATTTAAGGTTAAGTAGTTAAATAGAGAACCCCACCAGGAGCAGTATGATCTCTGCTCAGCCCGTACTCCAACTCATACTGTAACTGACCTTCATCTAACATTCTAACATTCAACATTCTATACTCACGTGCACAGGCTGAGCAGTACTCTTCACCCACATATAGGACCGATTCACAAATGTATACAATAAAGCCATGACACAAAAGTCCCAGGGCCTCATTTATGTAAGCCTTGCGCCACCGGTGCGTCACTTTTTCCCATGTTAAAAGTGACGCACTGGCGGCGCAAGGCCTTCATAAATAAGGCCCCCAGTATTCCACAGGTCTACATTCTTAAAAAAAAATACTAGTAAAATGTCTTTTGGTGAGGGTGTCCCTTTGCATAAGGCTTGCACAGGCATTAACATGCTTGTCAGAGACCTCGCCCTTTTGCGCTGCCACAGATACACTGTGTTGACCAAGATCCTTGTCAGTGGTTGCGTCAGGGATGGGGGGGCTTGCTCGACACTAAATGTAGAGCCTTCTTACCTGTACCCCCTCCTCCATAAATGATTACTTATTGCTAACCTTCATGGCTTCACAGTCATTATTAATAAGATGAACCCTACACCTGAGAAAGGAACTGGTGTGAATGTAAACCACACCCACCCATACCGGGTGCCATGAAGTGGATGGCATTCTCATCCTCCTCTTGAACTACGGCAACCAATACCAAAGCCTGATAAGTTCAGCAGATAGCTCAGATAGGTGGGTTGAGATGACTTTGACGAGTGGGTGAGGCATAATCAAGGTTACCACTGCGTATTTAGAACATTATCTCTAGGTCCCATTTTCTTGTCCTACCATTAAAAAGGGCACACCATAAAGGACCGTGGCGTTCAATGCCCTAAAAAAAACGTATACATACAAGACATACATTCTACAAGACACACATTCTGCAACACCACCTGATTATTTACTACACAATCTGTAAATGCTTACGTGAGTGCTGACTGGAGTACACCAACAACAAAAAGCCCCATCCCATTCCAATCCCTGGAGCTGATAGTGAGAGGCACAAATATACTAAGAGGACCAGGTAGCAATCACAAATGTAAGCAAGAAGAACACCTTCAACCTTTCGGCGTAAGGCCGCCACCCCCAGGTAAAGTGACCTTTAACACCAGAAGGCCAAAGACCACAGCCGAAGAATATGCCAGGGCAAGAGCAGATCAAATCCATCTGCTGATCATCATGTTAGATGCCGTGTGCCTCTGCCCTCCTGCACAATAGATGGTGAAGGAAACAAAATATACCACACAATTTCCTAGGAGCCTTCAGAGGCAAAACCCTTGAGGAATGGAAACAAGAATCTGGGCGAAGAACATCGTCTGGCAGTACCTTTAGGTAAAGCTTCCTACACAGTAGCTCCTATAGGCTATAGCCAATGTCATTTCTACCAGAAAGGGTAATTTAATTCTGAAGAACTTTAAATATATTTCTCACAAATGTTGATAAGTTGAGCCTTTAATGGTTTAAGTAAAAGCAGAAAACTCCACGGAGGGGAGTGGTGGTCCTTGGTAAAAATAAACATTGAGCAGTCTGCCCTGTCGAAATACACCTCAATATTCCGAAAAGGTCTTAAGTTCTGTTCACTGAGCTCAGAGGGTAGGGACTGACAACTTTAAAGAGAAACCATCCCAGGCAAACTGAGGCACAACATAAATGTCATAGGGTAGAGAGCACCAACACAACTTCTGAATCAAGCGTCTTACAAAAGACCTAAGCGTTAACAGACATCTAAATTGATGCATTGCGAGGACAAGGTGAGTTGGTAGCCCTCTTCACTGGAGCCCAAAACACTCAAGTTTCAAAGTACCTGGAAATCCAACAACTGCAGAGGTGAAGGAATAAAAAGGGTACTTCCATCCAGATGGACTGCAAGGGCACGGGGCAGAGGAAATCATGTCCTGAAGGAGAACTGAATGACCGAATAATGGTCACCAGCACCCCCATGATCTTGGCCAACAGCCTGGGAATGACAAGAAATGTGTGAAAAGCATACACCAGCTGTGGGGGCTAATTGCAGGGTCAATGATTCTTTCCCTGGTGGCGCTGTCGGGGAATCAGGTGCTGAAGTTAGGAAGGAGGGAATTTTCTGGGGAGGCAAAGATCTAGGAACAGAGTTACAAACCGCTTACAAATGGCCTGAACCACAAATGGCTGCAGGACATTTCCTTTGTGCAAGGAAATTCTGAAGAGGTGGTCCACCTGAAAATTGTCCATGCCCAGAATGTAGACAATCAGTAGCAAGAACATCTGGCTCTTATCTAAAGAAGAACAAAGATTGTTATTGAGTCCCTAAATACCCCTGTATTCCAGCAGGCACAAGGACCCTTAGCGAGTGGTGTCATCTCTTTGTCGCAAACGTTTATGACCACGCTCATCAGGCAAAGAGACAAATGCTGTCTCAGTGACCTGGGCAATAGTCATGATATTGTTCCAATGTGATGCAACAGCTTTCCCTGGAAATGGTGCTGAAAATAATGCAAAACAGTGCCACGGGCTTGCATGAATGGGCCACACGCATGGGAAAATGGTCCCACAGGGACAGGGAAGTAACCACCACTGCAGACTCGGATGACAGAGCTTTTAAAAAGGCTCTCCCCAATGTGTATGTATGCCCGTGTTAAGAGGGTAAGAAGAGGGCATACTGAAAGTGTGATCCCTTGATAGAACTATTAGCACTTGTCCATCCTTGCTCATCATGGCACTTTCACAAAATTCCAAGTCCCTCTTCACTGCCAGGGGAGCCAAATTATGCAACATCTATTTGTTCTGGTACAAGTTGTTTTAACAACAAAATGTTTAAAATATCAATGAAGAGGCAACTCAACAAATGCAATTAGGGGGTTACTCCTAGAGATAGTAATCATGAAGACTCCTGGTGTCACCAGAAAAGCATTCATTGGAAAGTCTTGACCTTCAAAGGAATCACCTTGACTCATGTTCATTGCCTTCAAATTGATGACCAACTTGATTACCAGGAATATAATTAAGTAGAATCCTCTGTCCCACTGGACCAGAGGCGATGGGTCTTTTTGAAGCAGGTGCTGAATGCTCCGCTGCAGGGATTCATTCCTGGTGTGGATATGTAGCCATGGTGTCAGAACAACCATGATTTCGAGAGTATTGAATTGCCATTTGCTCAGGAAATGAATCCTCAAGGTGATGCATATTCTGAGGTACATTGGCAATGACAATCCTACAGCTTACTGGCACCAAGCTCCCCGGCCAGAGCTGCTCCATTTACACAATGACAATGCGTCATACAGTATCTTACTTTTAGTGCTGTTACTACCACCCAGAAGTAGGCTTGAGATCACTATCCTGGGTGAGTTAAGTGTACAAAGGGAGTGCCTCGGTTATCCAGCTGTTATTTAAAACCTACTGGGACACTAATGATAAACAACAAAATCCACTGTGGACGCTGGCCAATAGGCATATTCTGCCCCGGGGACTCTGAGAAAAGGCTTCCTAATCTCCTTCTAACTTTTTATTCCCATATCTGAAAACACTGGGAATGCTTATAAAATGGCTCAATTGAGCTAGTGTGTGCTACAAAAAACAAGCATTGGCATAGCCAATAGGTCTCACCGTTGGGACCTTATAAGTATTTAGCCTGAGATATTTACTTTGCCTATTTATTTATTTATTTATTTTTAAAATTTATTGAGCGCGAACAAATGCCCGTATGCGTCTCGGCGCTATAACTCATTACATGATCCTCCAGTGCTAGTTCAGAGGGGGGGGATTACTGGTTAAACAGCCATGTTTTTAGCCTTTTGCGAAACAGCAAAAGAGAGTGACTTGCCCTAATCGGTATTGGAAGGGTGTTCCAGAGTCTGGCTGCAGTAACCGTGAACCGTCGATCTCCCCAGGAGACTATCTTGGTACGAGGAATCGTTAGTTGGTTCAGTGTTAAGGATCGAAGTTGTCTTGGGGGGCAGTAAAGTGTCAGCTGATTTGTGAGAAACTGTGGTCCTTGCTTATGTATAGCTTTGAATGCTATACAAAGTGTCTTGAATTTTATCCTGTTTTTAATCGTGAGCCAGTGAAAATTCCGAATTGTTTCAGCTATGGGTTTGAATTTAGGGGTCCTGGATAGCAGTCTTGCTGCAGCATTTTGTATTGTCTGCATTTTGTTAACCACACGGGTTTGGGCATTGGCAAATAGGCCATTACAATAATCCAGTGAGGATAACACCAGGGAGCTTACCAAGGTTTTTCCGGCACCCTCTGGTAGAAAAGGGATTATCTTTCTTATAAGTCTCAACTTGTGGAATGCCGTTGCTGCTATTTGATTGGCATGAGCAACAAAGTTGAGGCTTTCATCGAAGACCACTCCAAGATTCCTGACCCTTGGAAACGGTTTAGGAGGAGCTCCAAAGGATGAAGGCCACCAAGTGGGGGACCAGCCTGGTGAAAGTTTTCCGAAAATGAACACCTCCGTCTTCTCGGAGTTTAACTTAAGGCAATTGGAGGCCATCCAGTCTCCAATTGCTAGCATGCCTTTTTGGAAGCATTCGGCCACCTTTTCTCCATCATTATTGATGGACAACACTAACTGAGTGTCATCTGCGTAGGAGGTAAGGCTCATCCTGTGCGATTTGATGACTTTGGCTAGGTCCGACACATAGATGTTAAAGAGTGTCGGACTCAGGGATGAGCCTTGAGGAACCCCACAAGGCAGAGACATGTTAGCCGACTGGAAAGGTCCTAGCGTAACAGCCTGTGTTCTGCCAGATAGAAATGAGGCAAGTAGGTTGTTTGCTACCTGTTGGATGCCCATCTTTTCGACACGGTCGATCAGAATAATGTGACCGACCGCGTCGAAAGCGGCAGATAAGTCCAATAACACGAGCACTGCTGTTCCTCCCTGATCTCGGATGATTCTGATGTCCTCTGCAGCTTTAATCAGGGCTGTTTCTGTGCCGTGAAAGTTACGGAACCCGAATTGGGTATTGTCCAACTGATGATGATCTTCGATGAATACAGACAGCTGCTGATTCATCGCTTTCTCTGCCACCTTTGCCAGGAATGGAAGGCTGGCTATAGGTCTATAGTTTTTTAAGTCATTTTTATCCAGGTGCGACTTTTTTAACAGAGGTTTTAAAAGGGTGTTTTTTAGTGGGTCTGGGTAAATCCCTGTTCTGAACATGGTGTTACATACTTGTGTAATTACCGTTATTAGGGAGTCCATGATCGGGGGAAGAATTTTAAATGGACATGGGTCCAAGGTTGATCCTGTTTTTATTGATATAATAATATCCATTGTTTGTACCTCGGTGAGTTCTTTAAACTGAGTTAACAGAAATTCCGGTGGGATGGTACAGGTGGGACATGTAGAAACGGCGGTCTTGGACGAAAAGGTTTGATAGATGTCGTTAACTTTTGTGAAAAAGAAATATCTATGTCTTTAAGCTGTGCTGTACAGAAGTCTGCAGCATGCTGAAAAGGTATTATAAAGAAGTGTCAGAAGCATTTTTGTTACCTCATATATGACCAAGAAAGCATTATGTACAACTGAACGACCATATTAAAACAGTATTAACAATAAATAATGGCTTGAGTTTTTTTGTCCTTTCAATGCAGGCAACTTTTATCTGCCTGTCCCAATGGTTGCTTGTTATGTTTTTTTTTGTTATGGTGGGGCATAAATAACAGGAGGATGAAGGTTGAGAAATAGTATCTGTATAACAGTCAGTGAGAGAGTCAGTCAGTTAGTCAGTCAGTCAGTGAGAGCGTCAGTTAGTTAATAAGTCAGTGAGAGAGAGAGTCAGTCAGTCAGAGAGTCAGTGAGAGAGTCAGTCAGTCAGTGAAAGAGAGTGAGTCAGTCAGTCAGTGAGAGTGAGTGCGAGAGTCAGTCAGTGAGAGTCAGTCAGTAAGTGAGAGAGAGTGAGATAGTCAGTGAGAGAGAGAGTCACTCAGTGAGAGAGTCAGTCAGTGAGAGAGAGAGTCAGTCAGTGAGCGAAAGAGAGCGTAAGAGAGTCAGTCAGTGAAAGAGAGAGAGTCAGTGAGAGGGTGCGGGAGTCAGTCAGTGAGTCAGTGAGTCAGTCAGTCAGTGAGCGAGTGAGTCAGTCAGTCAGAGAGTAAGTGAGAGTCAATCAGTCAGTAAGAGAGAGAGTGAGAGTCAGGCAGGCAGTGAGAGAGAGAGAGAGAGAGAGAGAGAGAGAGTCAGTCAGTCAGTCAGTGAGAGAGTCAGAGAGTAAGTGAGAGTCAGTCAGTAAGAGAGAAAGTGAGAGTCAGTCAGTCAGAGAGAGAGAGAGTGAGTCAGTCAGTGAGGTAGTCAGTGAGAGAGTCAGTCAGTCAGTTAGTCAGACAGTGAGTCAGTCAGTGAGAGAGAGAGTCAGTCAGTCAGTGAGAGAGAGTGAGAGAGTCAGTCAGTGAGAGAGAGAGAGAGTTAGTCAGGGAGAGAGAGTCAGTCAGTGAGAGAGAGTGAGAGAGAGAGTCAGTCAGTCAGTGAGAGATAGAGTGTGAGATAGTCAGTCAGTGAGAGAGAGAGTCATTCAGTCAGTCAGTCAGTGAGAGAGTCAGTCAGTCAGGGAGAGAGTCAGTAAGTCAGTGAGAGAGAGTGAGAGAGTCAGTGAGTCAGTCAGTCAGTCAGTCAGTGAGAGAGTCAGTCAGCCAGTGAGAGAGAGTGAGAGAGTCAGTCAGTCAGAGAGTCAGTGAGAGTCAGTCAAGGAGAGAGAGAGTGAGAAAGTCAGTCAGTCAGTCAGTGAGAGAGTGAGTGAGTCAGTCAGTCAGTCAGTGAGAGAGAGAGTGAGAGAGCCAGTCAGTCAGTGAGAGAGTCAGTCAGTCAGTCAGTGAGGGAGATTGAGTTAGTCAGTGAGAGAGAGAGAGTGAGAGAGTCAGTCAGTGAGTCTGTCGGTGAGAGAGTCAGTCAGTCAGTTAGTCAGACAGTGAGACAGAGTGAGAGTCAGTCAGTGAGAGAGAGAGAGAGAGAGAGAGAGACAGCCAGTGAGAGTCAGTCAGTGAGAGAGAGTTAGTCAGTGAGAGAGAGTCAGAGAGTCAGTCAGTGAGAGAGAGAGAGAAAGAGAGAGAGAGAGAGAGTCAGTCAGTCAGTCAGTGAGAGTCAGTCAGTCAGCCAGTCAGTGGGAGAGAGAGAGAGTCTGTCAGTCAGTGAGAGAGTCAGTCAGTCAGTGAGAGAGTGAGTGAGAGAGTCAGTCAGTCAGTGAGAGAGTCAGTCAGTCAGGGAGAGAGTCAGTGAGAGAGAGAGTAAGTGAGTCAGTCGGTTAGTCAGTCAGAGAGCCAGTCAAAGTCAGTCAGTCAATCAGATTGTATCAATTTATTCTTGCTGGTGAGGGACATTGTGACGCGTCTTATCAGGTGTGGTTTCTCTCTGACCATGCCCCTCTAATCTTGGAATGTGGGGTGATGGGCCATCAACCCCATATCCCTTTGTGGAGGTCCAGACCTGAGTCTCTGGGAGACCTGGAATATAGCACTGACATGCAGGATGCACTCCTGGGTGTGTTCATGTACCCACGGGGCAGAATCGGAGATACTGAAAGTAGTTTTCAGAGGGGCGAGTCATGGTAAGAAATACGATATTAGGAGGAACTGGGAGAAAAGGAAGCACAGCTAGCTGGGTTGCAGCGACAGATGCAGGGGCCGGAAGAGAAAGCATTGATTGGAGGCATGAAGAGTGGTGGCAACTGTCTGGGATAGGCTGGACTGCCACATCCAAAAAGATTGAAACAAAAGGGTCAAATCGAGCACACTCCTAGCAGACATATGTACATTAACAGACTAATAGGTCTCCTAGTTATTTCACAATATATGAAGATTCTCCAATAATGACAACAGTTGAACATCACAAACAAACGGGAAAATTCAAATTATCATGTTCTTTATTTAGGAAATCCATGGGAGTAGACTTGACAAAAAACAGCCGACACGTGTTTCGTCAGTACTGCAGATCAGTACTAAGACTTTTTTCAAGGCTAAGCAAAACGAAATAGTAGCGTCGTATCTCAAATAGGAGCTTGTCCAGATAGAAAAAGTTAAAAGTCAGGAACCATAGTCAAGAGGATGCAGGACGATCATATAACATCAAGAACCAACAGTCCAAGAGTTCGAAGTCAGATCGTTCCGGGTACTAATATTCAGGTCAATGCACCAAATGTATTCTTAATACACCATCCAAAGGACTCACCCACTCGGGTATCGTGGCTACATGAACTCAATATATATGATATGGGTCATACAAAATGTCTGATGAAAAATCCCAAGTGTCGGGAGGACAGAATTCTGTAGGTTCAATTTAGTGAAGACATACTTGTATATAAACTCGAATAACAGAGTCCCCTCGTAATAGGTAACAGTGTGCTGTCAAAGAAAGAATAATATTACGTATTCAATAATCCAGTGTTGGCGACATTAAAACAGAGTAGTCGATCCCAAGTACACCCTGCTTATCTACAGCCAAGCCCCACAGCAGTTGAGGAGCAAAAGCGTGTAAAGTAGACTCCACCGGATAACGGAATCAAGGGAAAAAAAAAAAAACCTCCAAAAAGATTACTGCCAACGACTTTACAAAGAGGGAGATAAGTTGGGCGTATGATGGCTTGGTAACTTAAGAGAGAACGCCCTCCACCAACTATTTTCACTCTACGGGCTCCCGATGGTGTGCTGGTTATGGGTCAGATAGCTAATTACACAACCCCTTCATTTTTTTTTGTTTACATTTGTTTATTGGGTTTTAGCATTTCTTGTTACAAGTTGATATAATACAGTTATAATATATCGACATGCGTTTGCAGGAATTTGAAAAATTACTGTAGATAGTAGAATTTACAACAGTACTGCATATTAAACACATTAAACATGGCACAGTGGAATATTCTGGGTGTTATCCTCTTGCCCAGTTCCATTTCTGTATTAATACTCTTGCTAGAACATGGCTGGGTGAGTTTCCCATGGTCATGGATTGATGTTTTATCCCCACGTTTGCATTTTTGCGTTATGACGTGATATTTGATAAATGCGTTCCCTTATGTGAATAATTGGTTTCGGAACTGCAGATGAAGAATAAGAACTACCAACTTTGGTGGATGAACAGGGGAAGTTAGTGGGGAGCGGCTGGAATGTGTAGGTGAAATCGATTGTGCGTCTGGTTGTATTTTCACTACACAATGCGGCATCGTGTATGTGGGGGGTCCACGGCGGGCAGTTTCGATTTAGTGCATGGGATTAACTGGTGTGGCCTTTATGTATTGCTTGCCTTAGTTTCCTGGGCTCGGTCTTGCACTTACTTCTGCCGGTCCCATGGGGGATAGGTGTGGTGTCTGAGATTGAAAGTATAGGTGAGTCCGTTTGCGCTGTTTCATGTGTGAATTGGCATAATAATTGTGCCCACTCCAAAGATATAGGATGTTTACATTTTCCCTTCACTTCCTCATCACTCAATACCTCTTCTTTCGCCGCACCCCATTACACAACTCCTTCATGACCACCTCGCAGGGAACTATATGACAGAGGGACCAGGAGAGGCCATAGCATTGGAAGAACTGCTGACGAGGGGTGATACCCCGAAACACGTGTCCAGGGATGGCGACGACAGCTAAGATAGCAGAGCATCGAAAGAAGATGCATCGCGGAACACGTAACTACATTTACCATAGTCCTTAGAGGCGATACCGCTGGTGTGTGAGTAGTGTGCGACCCCACCCCCAATTGTAATGTTAAAGCTGCCTCGAGCAGTTGGCTGACGAGCCTGGGACCCCGCACCTACGCGCCTGAGTGGTACTAAACCTGGCAGATATTTGGCAGCCACCGGCAACCCCAGAACACGGCCTATCCCTGCTGACGAGGGGTGATACCCCGAAACACGTGTCCAGGGATGGCGAAGACAGCGAAGATAGCAGAGAATCGAAAGAAGATGCATCGCGGAATACGCAACTACATTTACCATAGTCCTTAGGGGCGATACCGCTGGTGTGTGAGTAGTGTGCGACCCCACCCCCAATTGTAATATTAAAGCTCCCTCGAGCAGTTGGCTGACGAGCCTGGGACCCCGCACCTACGCGCCTGAGTGGTACTAAACCTGGCAGATATTTGGCAGCCACCGGCAACCCCAGAACATGGCCTATCCCTGCTGACGAGGGGTGATACCCCGAAACACGTGTCCAGGGATAGCGAAGACAGCGAATATAGCAGAGAATCGAAAGAAGATGCATCGCGGAACACGTAACTACATTTACCATAGTCCTTAGGGGCGATACAGCTGGTGTGTGAGTAGTGTGCGACCCCACCCCCAATTGTAATGTTAAAGCTCCCTCGAGCAGTTGGCTGACGAGCCTGGGACCCCGCACCTACGTGCCTGAGTGCTACTAAACCTGGCAGATATTTGGCAGCCACCGGCAACCCCAGAACACGGCCTATTCCTGCTGACGAGGGGTGATACCCCGAAACACCTGTCCAGGGATGGCGAAGACAGCGAAGATAGCAGAGAATCGAAAGAAGATGCATTGCGGAACACGTAACTACATTTACCATAGTCCTTAGGGGCGATACCGCTGTTGTGTGAGTAGTGTGCGACCCCACCCCCAATTGTAATGTTAAAGCTCCCTCGAGCAGTTGGCTGACGAGCCTGGGACCCCGCACCTATGCGCCTGAGTGGTACTAAACCTGGCAGATATTTGGCAGCCACCGACAACCCCAGAACACGGCCTATCCCTGCTGACGAGGGGTGATACCCCGAAACATGTGTCCAGGGATGGCGAAGACAGCGAAGATAGCAGAGAATCGAAAGAAGATGCATCGCGGAACACGTAACTACATTTACCATAGTCCTTAGGGGTGATACCGCTGGTGTGTGAGTAGTGTGCGACCCCACCCCCAATTGTTATGTTGAGGGGGAAATGCCTGGGCCTCGACGGATTCCTGGTTGAGTACTATCAGGAACATTTTGTCAACTTCCACTCTGGAAACCCTCTTAGAGGCACACAAGCTTGGCGAACTCCCGCCACATATGAGAGAAGCGGTTATACTCATGCTTCCAAAGGTGGGCGAGGACCCTTTGGAACTCTTTATGCTAAATGTGGATGTAAAATTGCTCGCAAAGGTCTTAGCTCTCCGCCTGGTGTGGGTTATAGTACACTTAGTGCAGAAGGATCAGTGTGGTTTTACACCAGTGAGGGGTTCCCATATAAATCTATGGCGACGGTTCATGTGATGCATGAGACCCGGGTGTCCGCCTTTGGAGCAGCTTTGGTAGCATTGGACATAGAGAAGGCTTTCAACACCCTGTCCTGGCCGTATGTTTGGGAAATTCTGTGTTGTATGGGACTGGGGACCAGGTTTCTGTCTTGGGTCCAGTTGCTTTATAAACTAGCCATGGCGAGAGTGTGGTTGGGGGTGAAGGTGTCTGATGCTTTTAGTGTAGGGAGGGGTACTCGGCAGGGCTGCCCATTGCCACTGCTCTTATTTGTGATGGCAATGGAGCCACTGGCAATATATCTTAGGGACCAACTGCAAGATTTGAGCATACCAGTGGGAGATAATAATCATGTTATGTAAATGTACACATGACACTTTGATATATGTGAGGGATCCTGAATGTTCGGTGCCACTTCTCATGTAGTTACTGTAGCATTTTGGCGGAGTATCGGGACTCCGCGACAACTGGCACAAGATGGTGCTCTACCCCCTGGCTACTCTGGTGGACAGCGACGAGGCTGATCTCCCACCAGTGGGAATGCCGTGAGAAACACGTAGCTTCAAGTATCTTGGTCTCCAGATTACCCATGACAGCCAATTCCAGTAAAAACTAAATATGGGAAGGATACTGGACAGTCTCACAAGCTCAGTCCGATTCGGGGCTACACTGCCTCTGTCGGTGATGGGCAGAGTGGCTTTGAGTAAAATGGTCCTTCTACCCCGTTGCCTTCATATGATGCAGAACTCATTTTGTGCCCTAACATTGGCGATATTTCATCAGATAGATAAGTTATTAGTTGATCTGATATGGGCGGGCAAAAGATGCAGGGTTCGACTAGAGATACTGAAGGTGGATCTCGATAAATGTGGGTTGAGATTCTCTGATTTAAAACTGTATTACCTATCAGGTCTCTGGCAGTATGCGGCGATGTGGTGTAATTACACCTGGGGAAAGAGTCTGATGTTGGGGTCCACTGGAGCGCTTTGACTCCCCCATTTCCTGATGTGAGGCAGGGGACTACCGCCGGGAACCTACTACAGTGGCACTGCCATGGGACTTGACCATTAGGAAAGTTTTAAATAAGGCACCATACGCCTGCTTCTCCCGCTATGGTGGTTGTGCCCCTTCCTGCATGTCCATGAGTCTATGAACTTCGAGGGTTGGATAGATGGGGGTTGCCGGACTGCAGGAGATTTGTATTTGAATGGTAATTTCATGACCATGGAGGAAAAAGAAATGCATTATGGAGTTGATAACCAACAGTTTCTGTAACAAGCAAGTATTTCACATACTGTCCGTGAGATAGGGCCCACTTTCCCAGAGGAACTGGAGCAGTCCTAGGAACTCTGGGTAATTTTGGACCCTAGTCCCTTTAACGGCATTATTTCCCAACTAAACGTAGCCTTGAAATCTGATGGAATGAGAAACGTTGCTCTGAAGTGGGTAGTTTGTGATTGGGAATTAGAATTGCCATTATCGTACAATGAATAGCGCAGAGCTCAAGCACAGGTGCATTAAGTGACTAGCAATGCCCACTTTAAACTGGTGCTCTTTTCTTTATCACACATGTCTAACTCATCTGCATAGGGCATACCCGGCGAAGTCAGCGGGATGTACCAGATGCGGGATAACACCTGCAGACTTTTGTCACATTTCATGGAATTGCGCATAAATTTGCGCGTACTGGAAGGAAGTGAACGGGAAGATACATGGGGTGACAAGGGTGGCTGTGGAAATGTCAATCTATATCTGTTTGCTGGGACTGTTGCCCCTCCCTCCGAAGGGGAGAAAAATGCGATATAAATTTGCCCAACTGGGCCTGCTGCTGGCACAATGCAGTATAGCTATACACTGGGCCAGCCCCGTCCACCCGGCTCGCAATAAAAGTAGGATAGATTTGTTGGAGTGGGCGGTGGCAAAGGAATGTAGGCTCCGGTGATTGCGCACGGATGAGCACACAGAAAGGGATCATGAAATATGGTCTAGCATGTTGGACGCACTCCGGGAATGCAGTGGAGAGATGGGGAGGGAGACACTGCTTCAGATGGGGAACATGATCTAGGGTTCTACATTAGATGCACACGCCAAATAATGAGCAAATAATCGGTCCTGAACGGGTCTGATGATTTAGCCTCTGATTAGACGTTATGGTAGTCTTACATCTCTCAAAGCACAGTTGTAGCACACCCTTACTAGTCACAAAGAATTCAAAACAAGCATTGAAAATGCAATAGGTCTCGCAATAGAAGAGTTTGACATTTTTCGTTTTGCAAATGGATGAGTGGCGTTGCGTGGATGAGTGGCGTTGCGTGTGTGAGTGGCGTTGCGTGTGTGAGTGGCGTTGCGTGTGTGAGTGGCGTTGCGTGGCTGAGTGGCGTTGCGTGTGTGTGTGGCGTTGCGTGGCTGAGTGGCGTTGCGTGGCTGAGTGGCGTTGCATTGGCATAGCCAATAGGTCTCGCTTTTGGGATCTTATAAGTATTTAGCTATGCAGCACAATATCCTTGGTGCAACAACATTAACTGTTGCATGGTTAAACACTTATAAGGTCCCAAAGGCGAGACCTATTGGCTATGCTAATGCGTATTGTGTTTAACAGCCCGTGTGTATTTATCTGTGTGCTGGGGAGTGCACGAGTATGTCTGTATGACTGTCTCTGTGTGGGTGCGTGCCTGCGACTGTGTCTGTGTATGTTAGCTTGCATGCCTGAGCTCGTGTTTAAGGGTATGTGCTCACGGATGATTTGAAAGCCTGTGAAGGTACACGGCCCAGGGGTTGGCAAAGCCTGAAGCTGGGTGCTATGGAGTGCTTTTGAACTCTGAGGCGTTTGCTACTGTATGCCCAGCAAAACAACTTCCAAAATCCACCAGCCGCCACTGCCACAACCCCTGGCATTCAGCCCTTCATTGAGGAGCGAGGCTTCTTGGAGGGCAGTGTGCTGGGGTGTAAAACGCCAAAGGAATCCACAGATGGACAGAAAGTATACACTGGTACTGTTAAGGGCAGGTCCAGTTAGAGACGCAAATGTAACTAGTCCTGAAAGGGAGTTGTAGTCTGAAGGATGCAGGTGCAAGTAAACTATTGTATGCCACTTGTGTACTAAGGACCAGCATATTAAAAATTAAAGTATAAAAAGTGCTTTCCTGGTCGTTGGGTGGGTGCTGTAGAGCATGTATATGCTTGTTGGCCCCCTCAGCACTTTTGATGTTCCTGTGATATTTCGCTAACCTATCTCGGAGCCTTCTCTTTTATGGCTGGTTACATTTTCATGCTTTTAACTAAAAGCGCACAAATTTTATTGGGAGTATTGTGTTTTGAATGCGACGAGGTT
Source organism: Lissotriton helveticus (assembly GCF_964261635.1). Lineage (NCBI taxonomy): Eukaryota > Metazoa > Chordata > Amphibia > Caudata > Salamandridae > Lissotriton > Lissotriton helveticus. The sequence continues at coordinate 412,360,194 of NC_136061.1, read as the reverse complement.
AAATCACAACCTAACCAAGCACTCCTTGTTCAAAGTTACAATGCTACACTGTAACCTAAACATTGTATAAAGGCAACTGCAACAAACACTGGCAAAGTCAATAGGTATCATCGTTGTGACTTATTGGCTTTGGCAATGGTTGAATACCACACTGTGCAGCATCATTGAAGCTGTGCAGCATGGCTGAAGTAAAACAAAAAACTTTTACATAGCAGTCTGCATCCTCTCTACAAAAATATATTTTTTTTAGTTACTGTAGAAATTCAAATCAATAACTAAAAACAAAACACTTTTTTTAATTGGGTGTAAATGGAGAGGAAGCAACAGGAGCAGAAGTAATGGGGTGAAGCAACAGGGGGATCAGACTCAATATGGGGGCTGGTGTGGTCACTGAAGCAACATGGGCAGGGCAGACGGGCACGCAAGTAGCACAGGGAAGGCGGGGGACATGGATTCAACAAGTGGAGGGTGACACAAGGAAGCAACACACGGGAGGGCAGGGGGGCACAGAACGACAGGGGAGGGTGGAAGCAACATGGAGAAGTATACGGGCAAGTGCAACATGGAATGGGGTGGGGAGGCGCACACGGGAACAAGCAGCAGCACGAGAGGAGAGATACACAATGGAGAATGCTAAAACAAGGAAGAATGCAGGCTTTCTGCAGCGGATAGCTGGAAGGAAAGGCACATACTATAAATAACATAATACAAATAAAATCAAAATATCAAGCAATCAGTGTCTTCAGTTCCCAAGCTCACAAAAACAAGCATTGGCTGCGCGGCCGTGAAAGTGACGCAACCGCGAAAGTGAAACTGGCGTTCAGAACAAGCAGTAAATGGAATAGGGTCCTCTCTATTCACCCCCTTTGATCGGCGTCTTTATTTTCCCGTGGCAGTCATGTAAATAAACAAGTGATTGTAAATAGAGCAGAGGCTTGTTCCTGTGAAGTAGCCAGCATGAGGAGCCGTTGGGTGGAACTTCAGCAGGTCGCAAATTCCATGACTAGGCTGCGATGCCCAGATTGGGTGAAAGGGCTACCGCGTTCTGTTCTCGAGGCTTCTCATAACAAAAGACCATGCAGTGCCCCAAGCTGCACATCCGAGATTGTGAGTTTAATTAAATTGCCAATCCCTGCATGTTGGTTTTACTGTGTTGTGTACTGCTATTTGCAGACGTCCCTTACAGTCAAGTGATTACAAGTAGAGCAAGGGGGGGATTTTACATGAAGCAGCCTGCTGGAAGAGCCGGTGAGGCGGGCTTCGGTGGGACGCAAATTCCACAATAGGGTGCAAAGGCCAGACCGGGAGGAGTTGCCATCGCACGCTGTTCTTGAGGCTTCCCATGCCAGAGTCCTTGAATGCTGAAAAGAAACTGTGGGGCTCGTTGCTGAGCTAATAAAAAGGTGCGCAATGATGAGCAATGAAAACGAGCCCTCAAAATTTCCAGCCCTATTTTCACTTGCGCTCAAAATGATGTGAAAGAGCAGCAGGGGAGAGGGCGTGAAAGAGCAGCAGGGGAGGGGGCGTGAAAGAGCAGCAGGGGAGGGGGTGGAGAGGAGGCTCTGAGGGAGAGTGACGACTAAAGGCCGAGAAAGAAATGCACAAGGCGGGCAGGGGAGGGGGCGGAGCGGGGAGAGCGGCATGTGGGTGTTAAGAAGCCGGGCCTTTGAAGTGAAGCTAAGCTTCACTTCAAAAGGTGTCGGAGAGATGCGGCTGACGGTGATTGCGGCTGTGCACGCGCTTTTAAGCTCAATGCACATGCGCATTGAGCTTAAAAGTCACGGGCACTGCAAGGAATCGCCACGATTCCTTGCTGCTTAGTTAAAAGTTGTTTACGCCGCAATAGGCTCGCAAGCTCGATGCGCATGCGCATCGACAGGCGAGACCTAAAAAGCATATATCACATGTATATATGTCCTGACAAAATGTATTCAAGTTCTTTAGTCCACAGGCGAGTATGTCCTATCCAGATCATGTATAGGTTTTCAAGGACCATCCACGAATCACATCCATTGGAAAAGCTAATTTATTCACCTAAGACAAATTCCCAGCAGTTATTGAGGCCAACACGTGTTTCGTCTGTACACCTCAGTATTCAGACTTTTTCAAGGCAGAATGGATGAAGCGTAAGCCGGGGTTTCACGACGCAACGGATCCTCCTTGTTAGTAGTGTCCAAGAAGACACTTCTGGTAACATAAACAAATGTGTAGTTCTGGTAGTATATTTCCTTGAATAGCTGGCAAGTCCTCCGCTATATCTGTAATGTAGACATAATAGTGCTGCTAATAGTTGTAGCTAATGCACCAAAACTTTGAAGCCCCCAACTTTGGCTAGTGGTGCCCCACGCAATGTTGTGGCCGACTTCCTTCTGGCGATGGAGCAAAATCAACCCCTATTACCAGTCTGGGCCAAACCCTGATAAGTCGGTCCACTCTCACACCAGAGTGATTCATTGACACACTGGTCCATGTGCTTTTCCGTACTACATAGAAGAAACATGTTAGTCTTACACTTAATGTTGAGACCCCTGCGCTGGTCACACGTGATTTCGCATATTGGTAACATGTATGACTGACAGATCTATCCCCTCCTTCTTCTGTGCTTTATCTTGAGGGCCATCTGCTTGACCTTGACACCTACCACACATTGATGAATAGGAATGTCTGTACTGAAATGTTTTGAGCTGCACCGTTACTTGTATTTTTCTTGACAGAAAACGGAATAAATACATTTACACATAAAAAAAAAAAGTGACATATATTCAGAAAGTGAATACTTAAGAGCGCACCACAATTTGTCACACGCGGAAGCCAAGATTAAAAAAAAAAATTCCTCTGGCTTCATAAATAATTTAATTCTTGCTTATTTGATACAGATTTCACAAACTGCATATTTTGGGAAAGGTGGCAAAGCCAGGATTAAATGTCAAGTCTCATAGGGCCAGATGTATGTAGATAGCATTTTGCGATTCCCTAATTTTGAATCATAAGGATTCGCAATTAGGAAATCGCAAAATGCAATGTATGAAGGTGTAGAGTGCACCTTTTGCGATTCCTAGGGAGTCACAATTGACCTACCTCATTAATATCAATGAGGTAGGTCACAATTTGAGACCCCCATAGGAATCGCAACAATCACGGGGATGGTGGCCTGCTGAGATCAACAGACCACCATGTCTGTGATTTCTTTTTAATAAAGCAATCTGATTTTTTGTAAAGCAGCCCGTTTTCCTTAAAGGAAAATAAGATGCTTTAAAAAACGAAAAATGAGACGTTTTATTTTTATTTTTTAAGAGCAGGCAGTGGTCCGTGGGACTACTGCCTGCTCTTAAAAAGGGATTTAGAAACATTCACAAAGGGGAAGGGTTGCAAATGGGTTACCACCTACTTGAAGTAGGTGGTAAAATGAGAATGTTTTGCTACCGCAATTGAGGTCACAACACATTCATACATACCGATGCGATTCGGTATTAGGAAAGGACGCCCTAAACACATCCCTTCCTAATACCGAATCGCAAACCCACTTTCCGATTCGGTAACAGGTTACCAAATCGCAAAATTAGGTTTGCTGCGTCAGAAAATTCAATGTTTGCGTTCGCAAACTGGCCGTTTGCGAATGCATAAATGCTTGATACATCTGGCCCATAGTGACATGGCTAAAACATTCCCACTATCCCATGTTTAGTTGTGAAAGTTGGGTGTTTGTGTCTGCCCATCTTAGTGACTTGAATATCATTGTTGAAGTGTCTTTGACATGTATTTTTATAGCACTTGCTACTTTAACTGACCCTGTTTCTAGGCACTCTAAATGTTTACAAATAAGAGGCTGAAGGCATTAGGAGTTTCTGAGGCCAAAAATTATTTTTCATTCCATTTCAATATTCAGGTTACTTTATTTATACATTTGACTCGCCATAGGTAGCAATAGCAAGCAGAGAAGTCTTATCCTAGGGTACTGTAAAGGGAAAGTGAGCAAGATACAGCAGAACACAGTAATGTAAAATCTAGGGCTCTTCTAGAGTCTAGGAGTTAATTTAGAGGACTGTATGGGATGAAACCCTCAAAATAGCTCCGTAATTCACTGTGCACACCATGTACAATCTTCGCTTCCCTTACGTCCAGCTTCCACTACTACACCCTTGGCCCCACCCTGCTGACATCAGTGCAGCCCTCACTCATAACACAGACCATTATTTGACCGCTGGGAAAATATTTGCGAGTACCCACGCGCTATTCCGAGTTTCCTTCCGCTTGAAATTATCCACAAAATACAGACCCAATAATTGCAGTCACGGAGACAGCAGGCCTGTTGTTATTGATGCTGGGCAGGGGCTGCAGGCAGCAACAACCCAGCTCCAACTTGTCCGCTCAGCAGTATATGGGAAACGAAAAAGATACTCCTACAGACAGATTCAAAGCTGAACTTATCCCAACCAACCCCCCTAACACCCACACGCCCTTTTCTAGTTCCTGGACTGCCCATTAACTTAATTAGACTTTTGTAAATATTTTAGGGCAGTTCCCTGGAGGATCAGGATTACTGCTCTGTAAGTGACTACATTCCTCAATAGAATTACTAATGTTAAACATGTTACATACTCTGTTGGGCAGGAAACTTTAGGCGCTGAATGCATCTAACCCACATTTGTCTTGCGAATAAAGGCTGCCCTTCATAGGCACATCTCCATAGATCTTATTCCCTGTCTTAGGTGCACTATATTATGGCCACCCGAGGCTGTCCAGCCTGCCCCTAGGAGAACAGCAGGAGGGTCCTACTGTCCACCGTGGCGCCAAAAGAAAAGTGCTGGAGGGCCGCAAGCGTCCCACAAGTCAAACATTGAGTATCCCTGGAATAGTACATTAGTTGCATTGCAAGGAGGAGAGGAGTTCACAAACCAGTTGGTATGCAATTTGTATATCGCGTATTTTTTTTAAATATGCCCTTAGTATATCAGGGTGCTAGTCACTGAACAATACAACATTGTTGGCACTCCTGTAGGTTTTCTTTGGTTGGATCACAGTATATCAACACCCAAAGGTAGAATCTGTCATTGATATATCATCAGCTAGTTTTAAGGGCCTTTACTATAGGAAAATCAGAACCTTACAGCCTGCCCTCCTTCAGTTGCCATAGCAGGAACATCCACTTGTGCAACATCCAGAAGTCACAGTAACATTCTTGCCTGTGGTTGAAAGTCAAAGGAAGCTCGGACAGCCCAGATTTTAATTCACAGGTTTTACTTTATCTCATTACGTGGATCAGAGCCGTAAGGAAGTCTTCTTCACTCTTTCCGTACTCTGCAACACCCAATGAGGTTCATTTATAAATTAATATACTGGATATGCAAGGGGGAATCAAGCATAGCTTCAGCAACTGTAATATTCCGTTTGCCACCTTGTTTAGCATTCACTGAGAGTTACAATAGCTCATTTGCACACGGTTTAGCAATTCCTATCTGAGACTGTTCGTCTGTGTTAATTTATACAGTCCATTGTAGAAACGACGTTCACTGTGTTGTGTGTTCATTTAGACAGAGGCTCTTGTGAAATCCTCCAACTCTCCATTGCTTTCTGCGGGTTCATCGTGCAAATCAACAAGTCGTAGATTTCCGGGAGGGTGTGAGACCCTGTTCCATACACCCGCAAAAAATAGTATTGTGTTCCCTTTTCTGCCATGGAAAGGCAGTCAAGGGGTTACTTTTACATGAACTTCCAGAGTGGGAAACCTCTGAATTTGTGGCTATTCATTGCACTTTGCAGACTCACTTCCATGTAAATTTCACTTACGACTGTAAGACATCTGCCATTATGGCTGATTTTCCACGGATGTAAATTTAGAACAATGGAGAGGAAAGGAACTCCACTTTCCGCCGGTAAGGCCTGTGGTCGCAGCAGATTTATTTTGGTGGGACGTGAAAGTTCAAGATTAAATAAAGTTGCCTTTAAATCCTGTATTTATCTTGTCAAATTATCTGTTCTTCAAAGACAAAGGACAAATGTCAGGCTATGTCTTCTGCTGCTTTTTTTATCATGGGGCCTGACGTTTACAAACTCTTCTCCTTTGCAGTCAGAGAAAGAAAAGTAAAGGAAATGATGTGACAGTCTTACTGGGGTACATGGAGTGTGAAAGGAGAGGCTGTAGGATGTAATTTTTTCGTACACACACCAAAATGTAAGGGTCATAAAACTAACCCTGGGCGGTGAACTCCGCTCGTGGAGTTTCCCTCACTCCACGTTTACGCGGAGCTCGCGGAGTTCTGAAAAACTCCACTTCGCGCAACGGAGCAGAGGTTTTTTTCCTCGCTCACGTTCACCAACGTCAAGTTGGCGTGCGCGAGCAATAAAATTCCACCTCCCGGTGAGATTTTTCCTCGTTCGCGATCGTCAACATCAAGTTGGCGAGCGTGAGTGTGGAAAATAAACCCCCAGTGAGATTTCTCAATGCGGGAGGGTCAGGTTTCTCATTGCGAGTGGTCGCGTATGCTCACGACCGCTCGCGTTGAGAAAGCTGCTGCTCGAGTAAAAATCTACTTGAGCAGCAGAAAAGGTAAGCTTGCGCTGTGCATGGTGCTGTTCGCAATGATTGCACAGTGCGGACAAGCATCCGGCACTGTGCAATCACCGTGAACGGCATTTTTCTACTGTACTCCGCTGCTTGTGGAGCTCCTTGTAGTGCGACAGAGTTGTTTTTGCACTTCGCGTAGCTTCACGTACTTCAACTCCGCGAACTCCGCCCAGGGTTACATGAAACCTTCTTGCAACAATTATTTAAAAATTGGAGACCTGTTTAATATATCTGATTTCTACTCAATTGTCCATGATTAACTATCTCCTATCCATATTCCATTGACGTTGTGATCCTACAACATGAGGTCATAAAATGAAACCTGGAGTATTTTCATGAAAGACAAAGGGCAACTTTTCATTGCTAGTGTGGTAAATCCATAAAACCACCTTCCGATCAATGTTTCTGGACAAAAGAAATATTAGAACTAAGCAAATGTGGGAGAAGCTTGAAAGAGAAAAAAAAGGCGGAGGAGAGAAAGGACAGGGTTGTAGACTAAGTGCAGTGTTTGGGGTTGCTGTTGCTTGGAGAATGACAGATTAATTGGACTCGAGGCTTAGGCTCTACCCTCGGTGTTTCTTCCCTGTTGAAAATTCCATTTTACCAGTTCCAAATAACTTCTGTTAGATCTATTTCGGGAACTTGCTAATTTCGTCTTTGGAGTATATATATGTGCAGCAGCAAAACAATCGGAATCCTAATTATTAATTAAAATACCAACTGGAACTATTAGACTCCGATAACCAGATCCAAGATGCCACCGGAGTTAATAAGCATTTTCTTGCAGCCATTTGTAAAATTTCGAGAAGTTCTTACACTGGCAAATAGAAGAAGTAAAAGCCTACGTGATTTTCCTTCAGGGTATGGTGATGAATATGTTTATCTTTTGCTGAAATTACTGGAGACTGTTCATATTTAGCATTCTCGGTTTGCTGTTACCAACGCTTCTCTACTTGTGTTGCCATGTTTGCCATAGAAGAGGCACCCATAGCCTTGCATGCAATTGCAGGCAACAGACATTGCAGGCATTCAAATTAAATTCAGAAATGGTTTGATTAAAAGTGGCATTGGAGAACATATGAATGAAAATTTACTGGCAACTAAGAGGAATAGCATGAGTTATCTTGAAGAGTTATTCAGGACTGTTTAATAATTTACAGCTTTTCATTAAGTGAGCAAGTTTATAACTACACTTTCAATGGACTTTTTATTTCACAAGATTATAGTGATGCATGGGTCCGAAAGCTATGGACTTTCTTTTTGCCATAGGAGATGCCTATTTACAAAGATTTCGACACGTCTTCAAAGCAGAAGGATGTGTGAAGAGTCTTATGTGGCGTTGTAGAATCTAAGATTCAGACGTTGCATTAGGCAGAATGTAAGGAGATTAACACCATTTCTTGTAAAAGAGCTGCTCCTCTACTTACTTACTTCAAAGAACGTTCCTACAAGGCTCTGTTAACTGGAAACCGGAAGGTATCCAGTCAAGTGCTAGAGAGATAATGAGTGGAGTTTGGCATTAAAGGACGAAGTCGAGAAGATTTGTGATCTTGGAGAGGAAAAGCAACTATTCCCATGTGTTTAGGTGAACACAACAAGTGATGCTTAATCCTATTTCATCAGAGTAGGGATGACCTGCCTGCAATTGTATATGTCAGCTGTTGTCATAGCCGTTTCTGATATCCTGCACCCCACCGCACCTCCCTAGGACATGGTTTCTGTTCTCCATAACTTTTTATCCACCTCGTTAAAGGCAACCAAGTCTCCATTCTACTGTGCGCGCTGCACTGGCCTCCTGTAGCCAAAAGGATCACATTCAAGGCTGTCTACATTGCTAATCTCATGCTACATGGAATAGAATCAAACTTCCCTGGAAGTTATCGGCACTCCAAGATCAAAATGAGTGCAAATTATTTATTATTTATTTTAAAGTTTTATAGAGCACGATCCAGACCCATGTGGGTAGCAGAGCTCTTTACAGTATTGACGGGTGGTATACAAAAGACTTAGGAGGGGAGAATATCATTGGTATACAAAGGGGTAGATACAATATACCAGAAAAACAAACAGTCTCAAATCCCGGATACATTTGGGATAAAAACAGGTAGATTCATTATACAAGAAAATAAGCAGTCTCAACTCCCGGGTGGGATGCTTAGAAGGACCGGGAAGGTATCATCTGGAAAAGCCATGGATAATGCCGTAATGGTGGGTAGAACAAGGTTCTCCTTTTTAAAGTGTGCCAAAGACGAAAGTCTTCTGATGGTGGGTGGGAGAGAGTTTAATTTTCTTGGAGCAGCCACAGAGAAGGCCAGATTGTTGGGGTTTTTATTCCCAGAAGCGAGCTGGTTGGAGCGAAAGGTCGCTGGCAGACCGGGAGTTTCTGGCTCCTCTGGATATCACGAGTTTCTGGGCGAGGAATGCAGGAGAATTGGAATATAGAGCCTTGTGAGTAATGCAGGCCGGATTAAATTGGATTATGGCCTCAAGAGGAAGCCAGTTCAGAGTTTTAAGGTGGGGAGAGATGTGGTTGAATTTCTTTGAACTGGTTAGGAGTCTGGCGGTGGCATTGAGGCAGGGTTTCAGTGGGCCCAGAGAGCCCTTGTGTAGATCTGCGAGAGTACAGCATCCATATTCTAGTCTGGAGATGAGTAACACCTGGATTGCTGTTTTTAGGTCGGGAGTGCTGGGGGGTTTCTTAGGTAACTCAGGTGAAATCTGGCAGTTTTGGCCATCGAATTGATATGGCAACGCATGTTCAAACTGCTGTCTAAGGTTATTCCAAGGGATTTAGCAGAGTCCACAATGATAGGAGGGCAGTTTAGCACTGTGATGAAATTAAATGAAATGAATTTGTACTTGTATAGCGCACTTATACCCTGAGGTGTCTTGACGCTGTACGCATACCGCTGTGGAACCCTTCCTGGCTTTTCCCTGTGAAATGCCCACTCCTGGGCACCCCCAAGGTGAAGCCAGGCATCCCAGCGCTGTTGGGGACGTTGTGGAGATTGAGCAAGCTATTGCCCAGAGTTGCAGAGTGGGACCCATGATTAGATTAGGCACCGAGGCGAGAATTATCAGGTCCGAGGAAGTTGAGCCCAAGACCCGCCGAGGCGGGAATTGAACCCTGGTCCCAGGCTAGACCTTTGCATCAGGGCCTGCCGCTCTAACCATTGAGCCACGCTTCTACACTAGTATAGCCTTCATCCATTCCTGGATGTCTGGATTGGTTTTGTGTGGGGAGATTAGAAGAAACTCCGGGGCATATAAACAAGGCCAGGTGATAATTATCGCTAAGCGCACTTAGCGCTAGGATAAAAATCGCCGGCCAACGCTTATCTCCAGAGCGATAAAATTCAGAGCGTAAACTGCTAATTGTGAGATTGTCTCTGTAAATACATCAATAATCCCACAAAGTTTGGCGATAGCTTGCTGATAGGGATAGACATACTTAGCCATGATATCTACCTTACATAGGATATCATGGCTAAGTCAGAAAAATTCCAGACATTAAAAAGCAGCATTAACCGTGGTTAGCACTGCATTTTTTATCACTAACAGGGTTAGCGATATCCTTGATAATAGGAGAAATGTCGCTTAGCGACATTTCTCCTATTATTCTACTCTGGAAAGCCGCCTTTGCATCTCATTAGAGATGCAAGGGGAAGCGGAGAGTAAAAGGGTGCTAGCATGCATATTTGCATGTTAGCACCCTGTTGCTGATTGGGCACTAGTTTTATCTCTGCTTTTTTGGCTTTTAAAGCCAAAAAAGCAGAGATAAAGCCCTTGTTAATATGCCCCTCTGTTTTTTTAGCATTGAGTTTGAGCTGGTTAGAGGTGAGCCAGTGAACAATCAGCTTTAAAGCCTCATTCAGGGAGAGAATGTCTTTAGGAGAAGAGATTTTAATGTAGATCTGTGTGCCGTCGGCGTACATGTGGTACAAGCACCTATGTGAGCGGTTCAAGGTAAAGATTGAAGAGAGTAGGCAACAGGGTAGAACCCTAGAGGGAGCGGATAGGTTGCCATTGATTAGGACTCTCTGTGAGTGATTCTGGAGGAAGTACCTAAACCATTCAAGAACGGTGCCATCCAAACCCATCCTGAGTTTGGTGTGTTCAAGGACTGTTTCTTGGTTAACCGTTTCGAAAGCCGAGGATAGGTCTACGAGGATAAGAAGACAGGTTTTGCCTTGGTCAAGGGATTGGAGGGCATCATCCACGATGTGGAGGAGGGTGGTTTCAGTGCTGTGTCCAGGTCTAAACCCAGATTGGAAGTCGTCTAGTAAGTGGAAGTTGGAGATGTGTAGGCTCAGCAGCTGTTGCACACATTTCTCCAGAACTTTGGCTAGGAGGGGGATGTTAGATATAGGTCTATAGTTGTCAGGGGAGGCAGGACTCAGCGTAGGTTTTTTTAGGATTGGGGCGACTCAGTCAGCTTTAAGAGAGTCAGGTATCGATCCTTGTAGGAGGGAAGCTTTGATTATTGCAGTCCAGGAAAGGATGATAGCCTGAGTGGCGGCGGCTAGGCAGTTAGACGGGAGAGAATAATTGAAGTGAATGTTCGGGTTTAAGGTAACCCTGGGCGTAGTACTTTGCTACGCCCACGGAGTGGGCGTAGTGTTGCCTACTTCGCCATTTGCGAAGTAGGCGTAGCAGGCAACACTACGCCCACTCCGTGGGCGTAGCGAAGTTGCCCGCCACCCGCCTCCCTCCCGTCCTCCCTAAATACCTAAATAATGGTTTAAAAAAGAATAAACACCACTTACCTTGTCGGCTGCATCTCCGGGGCTCCCTCTGGTAACCGCGCCGCCATGTTGGATACTAATGCGCATGCGCGGCCGCCCGCGCATTTCTCGTGAGAAATGCGCATGCGCGGGCGGCCGCGCATGCGCATTAGTATCCAACATGGCGGCGCGGTTACCAAAGGGAGCCCCGGAGACGCAGCCGACAAGGTAAGTGGTGTTTATTCTTTTTAAACCATTGTTTAAGTATTTAGGGAGGGCGGGAGGGAGGCGGGTAGTATTTAGCGAGGGCGGGAGGGAGGCGGGTGGCGCGTAGTGGGGCTACGCGAAGTGCGTAGGTGGACGTAGTTTCTGGTCCACTTCGCGTAGCCCCACTACGCCTACTACGTCCAGGGTTAGTTTAAGGAGGATACAAATATATCAAACTTCTACAGATCCTACTTGGGTGGCTCAACTGTCTATGTTCAAACTGCACATCTGTGAAAGTCCCTTTTAGCTTGCATTAGAAATGGAATCCAACTCCCCAGATGGAAAGGCTGAGTCTGGAGCAAGGTCCTACATGGGGCGAAGGCACTGGCATTGTCTGTGTTAATAAAAAGTGGTCACTTACATCTGCCACTGATCAAGTGGAATTGCTTCAGATCATGAATGGTGCTGCCAGTAGTGACACTTAGAGGGCTGCTATTCTCTGGGGGAAGATATGAAAATCATTATTTTAGAGTTTCTTTAAATAATCATCAGTCTAACTCTCAACATGGGAGTCTTCTCCTGTAGGCATCGGCACACCACACCAAAGGACTGAACTTGCAGGTTAGTGTGGCTGTTGTTTACCCTATGTTATTCAGGAAGCTCCAGTGGAAGACCGGTTTTAAATTTGAATGGCTTTAAACATTCACGCTTGCCAACTAACCAATCTTGTTCCTGATGCTCTTTAAGCTTGAGGAAACGGTAGAGAAAAATTTGGATGCTGAGAGTGAATTTTGTCAAGAAATGAGTTTCTATTGCCGATAAGTGGTGACAGTGGCCATGAGGTGCCTGTGTTTAACTGAGTATTGACTGATATTATTTGTAAATTTTCTGTGGGTGTAATGGGCATCCTGTGCTAGAGAGAACAGTTGTAAGATAGTCTTAGTTAAGAGAGTGCAGCCAGCACATTACTAGAGCAGACCACAACTTTAGCATCTCAAATGGATTATTCAGTTGGATGCTTGACTAGATTTGTCATCAGTCGAACAACTTGCCTAGGTTACCACTTTTAGGTCTCACCTACCAGACAGCGCTAGCTGTTTGTTGGGGAAAAGACCTATTTTCATCTTACTGCGGGATTAGAGCTTACCATTGGTTGGCTTTACTGTGACTCTTATTTGCTTACTTTTTATTTGTAAGCTTGTTTTGGCTTTCCTTCCTCTTCTCATGTCTGTCCCTCCCCTGGAGCATGGACTCATTACTTGTGTCCTTCCACTGCTTGCTTTTCAAGAAATACTTTTTTCTTTTGAGTTAAGCACTCCATGAGAGGGTTTGTGTTTTCCAGCTGTCTCCCTCGTGTACCTCATTCCTCCGGTCACATTCCATATTGTTTTCTGTCACCTCCACATTGCGCTCAGGCTGAGCAGAGTGTGCTGAGCAAAGTGTGCTTAATGATCCTTTCGGACGATGAGTGTATACTTGATATGGGAATTGAGAAGACTGTACTTTGTCATCGGCTAAAGGATAGAAAGGGGACGCAGAGCTGTTCAGATCAAAATACTGATGGGGAGAATCAGAGTACTAACACTGAAATTTTGCTTACCCTAGACAATACCCTCCCTTTGATAAGCACCCGCCATATTAAGCTAAGCCAAAAGAAACTGTGCAAGTCAGCACTAAGGAGATAGCATTTCTAGTTCAACCACTATTACTAACACAAGAGGTGATATCTCCTTTACAGTCTGGATGCAGTGTTGTTCCTCTCATCTAAAGTGAGCAGGAAGCAGCGAAGCCGTCACATAGTGAGGTGAGTGGTAGCCAAGGAACGATAGATGGACTGAAAGAGTATGGACCTGAGCTGGAGTCAGATACTGGACCTGAACCAGAACTGGTGTCTTTGGGAGGTGATATGAACCCCTGGCCCCCACGAACGCCACAACACCCGACACCGCTACGACTCCAGCACCCTCCACGCCGGACGGTCACGCACCTGCTACCTGGCTGCACCCAAGGACCCTTCTCCTGCCTGAACTGCAGCTTCACCAGCATCCGGGCCGCCAACCCACCAACCAGGAAAGAACCCAACCACCTCACCTGCATCCTTCCCAACACCCGATCTGCCCGCAGACACGCCGTCGAACTCTGGGACCTACTCGACTCAACCGCCCCAGACGTCGCCTTCCTGACGGAGACCTGGCTGAACCCCTCCTCTGCACCCAACATCGCCACAGCCATCCCGGATGGCTACAAGATCACCCACAGGGACCGCACCAATTGGAGTAGGAGGAGGAATCGCCTTCGTCCTCAGGAATACTCTCAGAATCTCGACCAACACCGCCAACACCCTCCGCACCGCCGAACACCTGCACTTCCAGATCCACACCAACCCCAACACCACCCTCAGAGGAACCCTTGTCTACAGACCCCCCGGACCCTGACCACAGTTCAGCGACTCCATCGCCGACTTCGTCAGCACACACGCCTTCGCATCCACAGACTACATCCTTCTCGAAGACCTGAACTTCCATCTCGAGAACAACAACGACACCAACTCCACCACCCTGATCACCAACCTCGCCAACCTCGGACTCAGACAACTTGTTACAACACCCACCCACTCCACTGGCCACACGCTCAACACCATCTTCTCCCCAAGCCCCCACGTCTCCTTCAACCACACCACCGAACTCCACTGGACCGACCATCACTGCATCCACTTCACCTTCCGGAAGCCCACCACACACCACCGCACCCAACAGATGCCTCGCCGCTGCTGGAGCAAAGTCACAGAAGACCAGCTAACCACCACCCTAACCCAAACTCCTAAAACGGCTTCACTGCATCCAGAACGCCTCTGCAAGCCTGATCCTCGACAGCTACATCACACCCCACCTGAGAGACCTGCATTGGCTCCCCGTCAACAAGAGGATAACCTTCAAGCTCCTCACCCATGCACACAGGGCACTCCGGACCAGCATACCTCAACAGACGACTCCGCTTCCACACCCCCACCTGCCAACTCACTCCCCCGACCTCGCCCTTGCCACAGTCCCCCGCATCCGAAGACCGACCTCCGGCAGCAGATCATTCTCCCACCTCGCCGCCAAGACCTGGAACACCATCCCCATCCACCTACGGCAGACCCAAGACCTGCTGACCTTCAGACGACTCCTCAAGACCTGGCTCTTCGAGCAGTAGCAGCTCTCCCCACCCCCCAGAGCCTTGAGACCCTCGCGGGTAAGTAGTGCGCTTTACAAATGTTATCATTGATTGATTGATTGATAGATGAGTGGAGATGATTTGATAAAAGAAATGCTAACAATTATTTTAAAAGAGATCGGGGAATTTATTTCATTTTCATCACAGACACTCGAGATTGCACAGCTATATGAAAGGATGTCTAAACTTGAAGAGAATATACTCAATGTCACGAAGAGGCTAGCAGAGGACAAAAGTCGTATCTCTGATTTAGAAGATAATCTCTCAACCATGCAGCAAGATATGCAAGCTCTAAGCAAAAGCAAGCACCAGATAGAGTTAAACCTCCAGAATTTAGAAAACTACAATAGACAATCCAATCTCTGGCTAGTGGGAATACCGGAAGGCTCCGAAAGTGGTGAAATGGTCGAATGGACTGGGTCAATCCTGAGAAAAGCAATGCCAGAGCTGCAAGGGGACCTCACAATTACCATGGCTCATAGGGTTCCAGCACTGAAGCAACAAAACGCTAAATATCCGCGCACAATTCTACTCAACTGTTCAGACTATAGAATGAAGGAGAAAATATTAAGTACTGCAATAGCAAAAAGATTGTTCTCTCCTACAGAGATTCAATACTTTAAAATATTTTCAGATATGTCCGCAGCTTCAGCACGCAGGCGGAAGGATTTCGACAAGATGATTGGCTCTTTCAAAGGGAAGGGTGCCCAAGCAACAATTGTTCAACAATCAAAGCTTAAAGTACTGGCCATAGGAAAATTTTATATTTTTTCAGACACTCACGAAGCTCAGCCATTTTTGGAAGAATTGTCTGGTGCTTGAGATAGGGCCTGTCTGAGGCACAGAAAAGGCTGAAGTGGAGGTAGATAAAAAGCCTGTATCAATGCAGAGTCTGTTAGATTGAGGGTGATTAAGTGCGAGCAAGGGGTTGGACCTGAGGGCGCATTTGGATGCAGCAATATGGCATCCAGTAAAGAGGGGTGGAAGGGAGGAATACTGAGTAATTCCGTCCTTCAGGGGTGGGGGGCTGGGGGGAGGTGAAGGGGGTGAAGCATTTAGTAAAAAGAGAGTTCTTCTGTAGAGACTCAGATTTTCACGGTGCATATAGGTGCTGTCTTGAAACGTCAAATATAATTGTATGTCTGCTTTTGGTATGTAAATGTAAATGTAGGTGTACTTATATAGCGCAAACCTGTCACCCAAAGGGCATCCTGGCTTAGGGAACCCGTCCTGGTATTCCCCTGTGAGAAACCCCGGCAGGGTGTCCACAAGGTGAAAGCCAGGCATCCCGCCGCGAGGGGCCGTAGTGGAGATTAAGCAAGCTATTGCCCAGAGTCGCAGAGTGTGACCCCGTGATTCGAGTAGGCACCGGAGTGAGAATTGTCGAGTCCGTGGAATTTTTGAGCCCGAGACCCACCGAGGCGGGGAATCGAACCCTGGACCACGGTCGATCTCAGCTTCCGGGTCTGCCGCCTCTAACCACTGAGCCACGCTTCTCCACTCCTCTATATGTATGGCATATACGTATCTGAGTCCACAGTTCTTTAAAGATGCCTATTGGATGGAGCACATTTTTTTCTATTTTTGGCCAGTTTTGTAATTATGAGTACTGTCTATGGGCCAGATGTAGGTCGGTCGGTAACGGCCGAAAATCGGTATTTTCGGCCGTTACCGACCGGTATGTCAGAAATGGTATGTAGGGCCCTGTATTTTACAGAATCGGTAAATTTACCGATCGGTAAATTTACCGATTCTGTAAAATACCGAATCGGTATTTTTACCGATTCGGTAAAATTGAGATGTAGGTGGGACTCTTCTGAGTCCCACAAGCCTTACCAAATCGGTATTTTACCATCAAATCCAATTTGATGGTAAAATACCGATTCCGGTGTGCATGCACACCTCTGCCATATGACAGGCAGACCTGCCCTTGGGGCATGTATGCCTGCCACATGGCACCCGAGCCTATTTTTGGGGTGCCAGAGGGTGTCAAAGTGACACCCCCTGCACCCTTGCTAAAATCGGTAATTACCGATTCTGTAATTACAGAATCGGTATTGCCCATTGATTCCTATGGGTTTCACAGCCCATAGGAATCAATAGGAAATACCGATTCAGTATTTCCAGATTCGGTAAATACCGAATCTTAAAGATTCGGTATTTACACATCTGGAAATACCTACATCTCCCCCCTTCATATTTACCACTTCTTAAATACCGAATCGGTAAAATTCGGTATTTAAGAAGTGGTAAATAAGAATTACCTACATCGGGCTCTATATCCTTTATGCCTTTTTATACACTTTAGATTCCAGCTGCTATGCAATTAAATCCGCTGCTAGCTTTTCTGCTCTTAGTTTTGCTAAATGTGCACCATAGACTGTTGCCTTTTTAGGGAGTATTTTTGGAGGCTCTTAGCGATCAATACCGGTCAAGCACGGGACACTTTCTACAGTTTGGATGTAGTCAGAATACCTGCTCGCACTAGTCACTTTTGTTATTATAAGTACTGTATTTGTCTTGCAAGTATGTATTCTCAGCTGCTAAGTATTCAACTGGATAACCTCTACTTTTATACTCAAGGTCTTGGCACAAGTCACTTTAAATATCCCAGCTACTGTTAAAGTTAATCTTTTGCTGTTTCTTTGCACTTTAGATGCCCAATTTGTATACCTAGATATTTACATTTTCGGATATTTTTCAGTTCATGATGCGAGAATTAGGGTCATGAGAGGTGTAGGACTATGGGGTACGTATGTAGGGGCAGTTCGCAAGGTCATTAGGTGTTTCTTTACAGCTCAATTATGAGTAGGAAAAACCTTACGATTCTTTCTTTTAATTTCAACGGTCTTAATAACAATCTCAAGGCCCGAGCAAATGGCAGCTGGCTCAGAGAATACAATCCGGATATTATTTTCCTACAAGAGACCCATTTCCGGGGTCTGTCAGACGCAAGAAAAATATTTAAGAATTAGGCAGGCTTTTATTGCTCATCTAATACAGGGTGTGCACAGAGAGGGTGGGCATATATGTTGGTAAACACGTGAAGGTTGTACAAAATCAGGCAGCCCGCCTCATATACAAGATCCCTAAGTGGCAATCGGCTAGGCCCCTGCTCCGCAGGCTTCATTGGCTACCAGTGAAGGAGAGAGCAGCTTTTAAGATGGGATGTTTGGTATTCAAATCCCTTCACTGCTCCTGCCCTGCCTTTTTGAGATCTCTGATTACTTTGTACCAACCTGCCCGCTCTCTTCGTTCAGCCTTCCAACATCTGATTGTAACCCCCAAGTTTAAACTTCATAAACTTGGTGGCTGTCGTTTTGCTTCCCTTGCCCCCAAATTTTGGAATCCCCTTCCTCTGACTATTAAATCTAGCACATCTCTTCTTCAGTTTAGAAAACTTCTTAAAACTTTTTTATTCTCCCTCTCTGAATAAACTGCTTTTTTTTTTTTTCTGCTCATTAACACGTCCCTTCAGCCAGCGCCATGAAACCTCCGGGTGTTAGAGCGCTTAACAAGACTCATTTAACATAACATAACAATGTCAAGTAAAAATAATGCAGAAAGACCAAGGGGGAAGATGGGAGTTTGTCTACAGAAAACTAAATCAGACAAATCTTACATTGGCTACAATTTATGCTCCTGTTCTTGATAACCCGCTCCCATCGTTACAGCTTAAGCAGGCCCTATCTGGCGTACCCGGACCTATTATATGGGGGGGTGATTTTAATTTTCTCTAGGACCCCTTAGTAGATTCTTCTAGGAAGGCTCAAAACAAAATAAACCACAGATGTCTATTGCTCTGTCTAGCTGCAAAATTGATTTAGGTTTAGTAGATAGATGGCGCCTCCAAAACCCCGGAAAACGCGACTATTCATGTTTTTCGGCAAAGTATGACTCGGCGTCCAGAATAGATTTCTTCTTGATCTCACATGACCTTACTGTCAACAAGTATGATCATATTCCAAATTCCTTATCTGACCATGCTTTAATTAAAATAGAAATTGTCTTTGGAGATCTGGAGGGATCGCAATTTTTAGTCGCAAACCCTGCGATTTGCAAAATAGCAGCGTTTGCGACAAAAAATTCGCTAAACGGTATGTATGGAGGAAATTGAATAGCAAAATTAAGGAATCGCAAAATTTGCGATTCCTTAATTTTGCGTGCGCATTTAAGGAATCGCAAATTGCGATTCCTTAAATGCTATGCATCAAGCATTAAATTATTGCGATTTCTCCTTAAGAAATTGCAAATTACCACCAATTTCAAGTTAGTGGTAATTTGCGATTTCTTTCACAAATGCACTTTTTGACATTTGTGAAGGTGCCATATGGTGCACATACATGCCCTTAGTGCAAGTGTGTGCGCCATATGCGCACATATGTAAATTTCAGGGGTGCATCAGGGTGTCCTTATGACACCCTTGCACCCTTGAAATTATTCTCAATTTGCGATTCTCAAATTGCGAATCGCAAATTGAGAATAACTTCACATTCATTCCTATGGGCCTCCTGGCCCATAGAAATTAATGGGAAATTATTCCTTAAATGGGATTAGCAATTTGCTAATCGCAATTAAGAAATTTTAAGAAATCGCTAAAAAATTTAGATTTTTTTATGAACATACCATTTTGCAATTCTCAAATAGCGATTCTCAAAAAATCGCTATTTGAGAATCGTAAATAGGTATTTTGATACATCTGCCCCTAGATTTGGAAAACGAGTCCTGGTGTACAGAGATGACCAATGAGATTGGTGTCTTCTTTTCCATCAATAAAGACTCAGCTCCAACTAATACAGTTTGAGATGCATTTAAGGCTACACTAAGAGGCATAATTACATCAAAAGAAATCCTGCAACAAAGGGTAAAAAAAGAGGAATGATTAAAGATTGAGGCAAGACTTGCACATGCGAACCTGGAGTGTATCAAGGACAGAAATTTAAATACAAGACAAGAGTTACTCCATTCAAAAATACAAATGTAGGAGTATTATTATCAATTAGGAGAAGCAGCAAGTATGACCTACCACCAGACAGTGTACGAAGAGAGCGAATATACAGGGAAGTTCTTAGCATGGCAGGCAAAAGAGAAACAGGTTCAAAATATAATTGAAAGTATCTGGGATGAGGTAGCTAAAATACGACTAACTAGAACAAAGGATATTGGAGATGCCTTTCTTAAACATTATAAAGAAATCTATCAGTCAGACCAATGTCAATGTCAATGTCAAAAGTTTTTGTAGCGCCATTCTCACCGTAAGGTCTCAAGGCGCTTGTAGCATAAGAACCGGGGGGGGAGAAAAACACTGAGAGGGCGTCAAACCAGAGGAAAGCAGGTCACAAGCTAGGGAAAAAGCCAAGTTTTCAAGGCTTTACAGAATTGCTGATACTCCTCAGTGGAAAGAAGGTGGGGAGGCAACTTATTCCAAAGGGCAGGTGCAAGGAATGAAAAGGAGCGTTGCCCGTACCTAGAAGTTCGCACCCGAGGTTGCACTAGAAGAGACTTGAGGCTAGATCTTAAGACCCGCTTGGGAGCGTACCTGTTTAGTTTTTTTTGAAGATACCTAGGCCCCTTTTTATTCAGTGCATTATGGGTCAAGCATAAGATCTTAAATTGACTTCTTTGCCGTATGACCACCACTTGCCTCTTGACCATATTTTAGGCTTCCTCGATAATTTGCCAATCCCCCACCTAAATAGGAAATTCAGGGAAGAACTACTAGATGAAATCACAAATGAAGAACTTGAATTGGTGATTGGTTCTATGGCAAACTGTAAAGCTACCGGAGAAGATGGTCTGCCAGACGAATTTTATGAAAGGTTCACCTTAACTCTCAATGTACACATTTTAAAATTGGCTAACCACTTACTTAAAGGAGGCGAACCTCCAGCATCTTTTTATACAGAAGTTGTGGTTAGCGTGCTGAAGAAGGATAAAAATAGGGAAAATATCAACTCCTACAGGCCTATAAGTCTGTTTGATGTGGATTATAACATTTTAACAAAACTGCTCAAAAACAGATTTAACAGAATAGTGGGCCCACTTATACATGTGGATCAATGCGGATTTGTAGCTGGGAGACAGCTTTCTACCAACACATCATTTTTAAAAGAAGCACTAGATTATTTTAATAAAAAGGGGATAGAGGCTCAGGTGTGGTTTTTAGATACTGAGAAAGCATTCGATCTAGTATCATGGGAATGTCTATTTTTAATTCTGGAAAAGTTTGACTTTCCAAAAGGGTTCCTACAATTAATAAGAAATTTATACAAGGACTCACAGGCACAAATATTAATTAACTCTAGGAACAGGGGCACTTGTCGAATAAATAGGGGTACTAGACAAGGTTGTCCTTTATCCCTCATTTTATTCGCTTTATTTATAGAACCCCTGGCAATAGCGATTAGGCAAAAAATGGCAACTACTGCCCCCCTACAAGGGATGACAAATATAAAACTATATGCAGATGAAATTGTCCTTTTTTTAAACTCCAAAGAGTATACTAAGGAGGAAATCCCAGGGATTTTCTCAAAATTCCAGGCAGAAGGGGGCTATAAAATAAATAAGGCCATGACTGAAATTCTACTTTGTAATTGCTCTGTTGATACGCTATTGCCAAATTTTAGGTCAGTGTATAATTTGTGCCCGACGAGATACCTAGTGATTTATGTGATGGAGAAAATAGAGGATTTATTCCAATTGAACTATATCCCATTGATACAAACAGTTAAACGTCTTCTAACGCGATGGAATCAATTACCATTATTAATACTAGGCTGTGTGGCGCTCATACGTGTGTCTATTCTGCCTCTATTCAATTTCTTATTTGCAGCCGCTCCTTGCGCAATACAATTGTCTTTCGTTTAAGGAGATAGACAGTCTTCTCTCATCCTTTCCATGGGCAAATAAAACACCTAGACCGGCACTTAGCACTTTAAACTACTCTATTGAAGAGGGAGGGTTGTCCCTCCCAAATATAAGAGAGTATTATTATGCTAATTTTGCACATAACAGTCACAGATTTTTTTTTACAGTCAAACCCCCCGTAGATAGAGAATTTTTTTATGAATAACATTTTAATGGAGTATAACATTTTAGATCCAACGAGAATAGTTAAGTATCCTAAGAAAGTAAGGTGTAAGGCTCTTCAATGGATTTTTAAACAAAAAAAACAACTATTAGCATTTTATAGCATCCCCATGATAAATGGATCAACAAGGCTGTCTCATCTTTATACTGGGGAGAAAATATTGTTTGAAAATGGAAGGAGAATGGATATAAGCAAGCTAGAGACTTTGGTAATCTCAACTCCTTGAACAAAAATGTCCCGAGATACAAATGGGGCTCCTTCACTCAAAAGATGAGCTTAAATGTTCATTTATTAGCATAAGTCACTATCTTGAAAATATCGATGCTAGAAGTATAACAACAAGCTCAGGAATAAGTGAAGCTTTGGAAGCTACAGTAAAACGATCAGTTAGCGCATGGGTGAACATTTTTAATGACAATAAGCATCTCCCCATTTACGAAAAAATACGAGACAGATGGAGGAAAAAAGAAGACCTGCAGCTTCCAAGAATAACTTAGAATAGAATTAACAAACTGAATGCGACAGTAATAAAAGGCGCTAATTTTAAAACGCATGCAATTCTTTACAAAATGGTTGATCTGTAGGACATCTTTTTTTGCATAATATTTATCCACAAATTGAGGATAGATGCTTCTGTTGTGCTCAAGAAGGAGGAGGCACTTGGTCACATATTGTGTGGGACTGTCCCAAAATTGGGAATCTTTGGGAAGAAATTGAAAAGTATCTTAGAATTACTATAGATTACTCTATTACCATTGATAAATGTATTGCAGTCTTGGGATGCTCCCCAAACATGTTATTAAACAATAGCAAGAAGAATGCCTATTTATATCTGCTTTAGTAGCAAGATCTCTAATCCTTTCAAAACTGGCGTAGTAATAAGATTCCTTCCTTTCAAGAATCGAGAGAAAATCGTATTAAAGTTAAAGAATTTGTGAGAAGGTATGCATTAAGATCAGGATCATCTAGGAAGTTCGAGAAACGTTGGAGCTCCAGAGGAAACTAGTCCCGGGTTTTTGGTGTAATGACTATTGGTAGACTGTCTAAATTGAAGCATAATACTAATATTCTGTATAGACCTCTTCATGTTATTTTTAAGTTACGATATGGCCTAATGTTATGTCATATTCAACACATATGCACTTTAATACAAGTTTTCCGTGCTGTTTTTAGGTCTCGCGCCTGCGATGCATATGGCGTAGCCATATGCATCGCGCAGGCGCGATACTATAGTTGCCGGGTCTGCTTCCCAGGAGACAGGAGACTGGCACGCGCACGCTCAGGAAGGCGATCGGAGCCGGTCGCGCGCTCGCGTTCCCAATCTCCTGTCTCTCTGGGAAGCACACAAGCAAGCCCAGCAAGCCCCGCCAAGGCACCACGAGCACGTCCCAAGTGGGCGCCTACCACGAGGACAACGGCAGCAGGGTAATGCTTGTTTATTTTGTAGGCGTGCAGCCGTTTGTCTAGTTCAGATATTGCCTTTATGATATGCAAAGCTCGTGCTGCAGACAGACATCCTGCTGAGCGGGCTTTGCTACGAACTCCGCCTCCAGGCTGTCACCCCACCAAAGCGTTGCTTCATGCCATCCTTATCTATATGGCCCGAGGCGTTGGGGTCCTGGTGTCATTTAATGCCTCGGATTATCTCAAATGTATTGGAGTCACTGACTTTAGAGCGGCCCCATGGGCTTACACGATGTCACGTGTCCTTTTTAGCATTCTTTATTTCTCGGCCTTAATGCCTTTTAACTGTCTTATAGATATGTGTCCATTAAAGCAGTTCTTTAAATAACGCTAAAGAATGTTAGCTACAGCAGAGTGATTAACCAAAACATGACAATAATTACAGTTCCGGTTGGAGACCTTTGTTAGGAAGCATAATTTGAAAGTGATTTACATTGAAATATTTATTAAAATGTCTTTGAAGAAAGTGGCATTTTCCGACTGCTCCGTTTACTACGAAAGTCAAACTTGGCCTTTTAATCGGTGTGTTCTGAGTTCTGCCCTGTTTTTAGCTGGTTGCTTCAAAATGAGGGGCAAATGAAAGTTGAAGGTACTAAGTCCCACAATGCACGCACCTTGCCTAAACGCAAGTAGCACACCTGTGCACATTTCACATGTCTAATGTATACACTTTAGACATGATGTGAGCGTATGTTTATCGTTTTGAAATACTTCCTCATTCCAGAGAGTGGCGGAAGGTCAACTTCATTTGTGGGGGGCTCTGCCTCGGCATGTCTCGCACACTCATGCTATGGAGTGGACAATAGCCCCTAGTTACAGCGACCCCCAGAGGCCGCAGCTGCCCATGCTATGCTGCTTGCTATTCCGTGGCCCACCACAGCGCGCCCACAGGCCGGCCTCTCGTGCAGAGGGCAGCGCCGACCCTCACCAGCCTGCTTCATACAGCCCTATGGGTCCTGCGCGTGCTGCGGCCCGTCGCACCCTCTCTGTTCCCCAGGAGCATGCGCAGAAGATTGTACTTTAGATGGAAACATCCGCGCGCAGCTTCTGTGTGAGGGGCCGCGGGATTCCCACAGAAGCGCCCAGGGTCCATCACCACCCCCTTTTGTACCAGGGTTATTAGTGGGCACGATGCCATGGGTCCTGGTGCAAGCAAGTGAAGCTGTCCTTGTCGCTGCTGAGGCGGCGATAAAACAACAAATATCAGCATTCCAAGGCCCCTAAGGGCTCTAGTTCCTGGCGCCACTGCACCTGCTGCACCAATAGTAGGCACACTGCTGGTTTGAGTTCGCCGGCATGGGGTGACCATGGCAGTTGTGGGGGGGGGGGGCGGAGGGTATTGCTCGCTTCTCTTCCCATTTGGCACTGCGGAGTAAGGCAGGAACCCACAAGGAGTGGCTTAAAGGCCTGCACAGGTGGTTTATCAAACGTACCTCTCTCTCTCTTCTACTGCGGGCCTCCAACGTGCTTTAAGGTATTTAAAAGACTAGGCCAGGTATTGTGGCCTTTTGTATACAATTCAGTGTTGAATGGCTCGTGGGAAACAAAATAACTTTAAAAAAAAGAAAACTCACTAATGTCAAAAACTGGTGACATTGGGCTGTCAGGCAGCAAGATTCATATTTTGGTGGTAAAAACAGGAACATAAAGTGCAGCTTTAGCTCGCAGTCTCAGTGTGAGGTGCTTTGGCTACCAAATAACCATGCAGGGGACATAGTAAGCCTCGTCGCCATCTGAGCCAAGTCCACCCTGTTTAGCAGCTCGACATTGCGGTACATTTGAAGGCACTTACTGGCACATCATATAAACAATACTACAACACAAATAGTATCAGCTCTAACTACTCTCACACATAGAAAAGGTACACAACAGAACAGCAGCAGTGCAAGCATCAATAATATATAAAAAAAACAGCACAAACAGCAACAGTGCAAGCTTCCGTCATATACACAATAGTACAGCACAAGCAGCAACAGTGCGAGCTTCCATGATAATAGTACAGCACAAGCAGCACACAATTCCAATGCAATAAGTCGGACATTACTAGTCATTAAGCTGCTACTGTTGCACTATTACTAGCAATACCAACAGCTCAAACTTTTAGAATGCGAGACCTATTGCATTGCAAATGCTTGTTAATTATGTGGTTTACTCATTTTTATGGACTTTTCATGCCACTCAAAATCATAACAGCTGGATGTTTCTTAAATTGACATATGTATATATTATTGAATTATGTAAATTGGAAAATATCTCCAGCACCTATACACTTTGCACTTAACACTGTATGTCCATATTGTGTCTTAAGTTGAACTCTCAACAAAAAATATTTTTAAAAAAACTCCACATTGCGCTCACCCATATGCACTTCTGTCCCCCTATTGCTTTCTTGCCTGTTTGCTTCTCCCCAACCTGCTCCACATTGCTCTCTCTCACCCATTATTTCCTCCTCTGGCACCCTCTTTGTTGCGTCTGACCCTCCACCATCTGTGTTGCTTTCACCCTTCCACGCTCTTCATGTTGCTTCATGCCACGCACTCCTTATATGTTGTTTCCCCCTACCCACTCTCTCCATGGTTTTTTTTCCAGGATTTTTATATAGCACGAACCGAACCCGAAGGTATCAGAGCGCTTTGCACGAGCACCAGTTGCGTTACAAATGGACCCATACATCTTTTTTTTGTTAGGCACGAGAAGATTAAGTGATTAACCCAGAATGACAGGATGTTGAGCGTCCCTGCGGAGACTTGAACCCAATTCCCCAGCTTCGAGGTCGACCGCCCTAGCTGTTAGGCCACATTGTTGCTACCTCTACCTGGGCTTCAAAAAGAAAAAAAACACTTTCAGGCTACTTTTAATTATTTTTATTTAAAGCTCCAACTTTGTAGCAGGCACACATTTGTGGTGAGCGCACCTAAAAAATTACACAACTTCCATGTCATAACACCCTACAAGGATGCTGTGCAGCATGATTGAAAAACATTGACAAAGCCAATAGTTCCCAAAGGCTTTTTCAATGCTTGTTGGGTTGAGCTTGCAAGGTGACGCAAGAAAGTAAGCACTCTCTTCCGGCATCTGATGTGTCCTGTACAGGTTTAAAACCCAACAAAACGAGCTCATCATATGATGGCTATCTAGAAACAGGTCTGGAGAATCATTATTCGGGCACCCTGGTCTGCTTTATTGACTTTGGTACTGGGCAAGGATACTGATCTACAGTTATCCCAACGTACTGCGAGTAGGATAAGAGTTAATAAGGCAGCCCAGCTCCTGAACTCATAGGTTTGGGCAGCATTAAGTAACAGGGTTCAGGTATGGTCACATTGATCATGATGAAGAACATTAATTTTCCCTTATTGTAGCTCCACTTATCCTGAGCATTCTTTGGTGTTCTTATTTACAGACCAATGATTCAGCTAATGATTGAGGTGAATGGGCATAGAACGCTACAGTGGTTCTACACGCAATGGGTTTAAGAAAATATATTGCTGTACTTAAGAAGAAGAAAAAAAACACTCATTGCTCAAGTGACCAAGAATGGGTAGAGTTTTGAAGCACACTAGTGTGTATATAGAGAGTGATAATGGTCCGGCCATTAAGTCTCAATAACAGCGATATATGATTGAGTCTTTGTTACACAATTTTTTTGACCCACTTATTGGTGGCACCAATGAGGTTTCGATACGTGTTTTTCACGCGGTCCTCATCAGGACTAAAGGCTATTGAGAAAATTTGGAGCGAAAGTGAACAATCCTAAAGAATGAGATAGCTAATGGTTGTCTCTATGCCGGGGCTCACTATCTGAATTCGGGATAGGAATAGGTCTAAAGTCACTCTGACCATAAGAAGTAATCTTAAGGGAATGTATGATGGAATTCCGCATGCGTTTTTCACGCATGCCTTAGGAACTCCATCATTTAAACAAATGCGTCTTTAGCATGCATTTGTTCTGCTCGCAAGTCATTTTAACGGCTTGCTTTAGGGGGGAGCTGGATAGTGAAATAGTTTAATTTACTATTCAAACTCCAGTCTGCACAACAGCAGGGAAGGTGTTGAACTTTAATTCCAACCCCACTCCACCACGGCACCTCCCTATACTAAGTTGTTGTAACGACTTGCGTGCAGAACGACTACGTGCTAAAGATGCATTCATTCTGTTGCTGGCGCTGTGAAGGCACAGCGTGATTCCGGCTTCGTCCTAAAGGATCTTTACCATCTAAAGGTAAGGTGCAGAAAGTGCTCAGCAGGCTCTGGCCTTGGCAGCTTCAGTACTTGCTTGTAGTAGGCAACAGAAAATTGAGATAGAGAAGTCAGACTGGTGTAGGCACCTTATTAATTAGGGCAAATCACTAAGCAGTCTAGCCAAATTCAGTAATCTGGATGTGTAGTTAAGAAAATACTTAACAAGTTTGCGCCTCAGCACTTCTTCAGTACGCATCCAAGGTCGTCAGCTAAAGGTTGATCACCATTTAGAGGTAAGTTAAATTCTTGCTATTCTACGGGGTCAATACATTTGGTGGGGGGAAGCAAATTTTTTTTAATTTTTATTTTGTCTCTATTTTCGATGCGCAAATGAGCATTAACTGTCTTGTGACCGGCTGCGTAGTACTTCTTCCACCTCATCGCATTGAATTGCATTTTCAGGTGTGAGAACATTGAGTAGACCGTCTATTAGAATAGCAAACCCATGCGTCTGTTGCGGTTGCAGTCCAGCCAGATTAACATGCCAGGCATCAACACTGATGATCAGCAGGGAAGTGCTTTGGATTAGACAGGGTATTTTTGTTATGGCATCCATAGTCATTGCGAGTTTAGGTTTCCAATTTTGCACTGAAAATAGCCTCCTGCAACCAGGCAGGAAAATATCAGTGAGGCATAATGGCCAGCATGGCCATGATTTTTACCATCAAAATCATCATCAAAAATGGAAAATAACTGACACCCGGTTAGGCAGTCTCTACCGGAACTCATGAATCCACTATCATCAGAACTGGTTCTTCATGAAGGAAGGTCTCTGTGGACAGACGCCTTTTTGCCACACCACAAACGGCCATACGAGGGTGACAGACTGCAACAAATGGCCTCAGATATGGCCTCCTTGCTAGGGGTTGTGAAGCGCTCAAAAAGTTAATGGTTTTGCCTTGTTCTTCGAAATTGGCTCTGTAAAATCTTTCTCCAGAGCTGCCTATTGTACACCAGATCAAGTTTGATACATATGGGGAGAAAGTTTGAGATAGTGACTCTAAGAAGGATTTCAAGCGCTCAGTGCTGTCAGCACGAGCTCTGTCAGGAGCCCTAATAATAATATCTCACCACATAGGTCTGTAATTCCTCTTCACAGGGTTTGACTGAGGGCCCGCAATCTGCATTGGCCCGGTCTGTATTGTAAAAGGAACAACAGGCGCTTTCTAGGCGTCGCGAGTTTGCCTCACTTGTTGAACTTGGCCCGGTGTCGCCGTGCCTCTTCCCTGCCTCCTCGAGGTATGCGTTCCGTGTCGCGCGGCTGGCTGGCTGGCTGCCTGAGCGCGCGCGCGCTCTGACTGTCCCCCGCTCCGCCTCGCGCTGTCTCGCGGCAGGGGTGCTTTCATCTCCTCCCCTCGGGATTGGAGATGTCACCGCAGGACGCGCTTGTCCGCGTCTCAGGCAGCGGCAGAGGCCTGCGGCTTTGACAAACTTCGTTTAATTGGGAGGCAGCCAGGAGGGTTTGAAAGAACTGAACCACCGCTGAAACCCCTTTTATCAGGCATAATTTAAACTCCACACGGGGAGAGAGAAAAAAAACATATATGTCGAAAAGAAAAGTCAACTTCCCTCCTGCTGTGCGCTCCCGCCTCCTCCCCCGGCCCAGGCAGGTTCTAGTGAGATTCCAGCTTTTCATTTTCCGAAAAATGTCAAAGTGGATTTGTGCAGTGTGGCTGGGTGAAGGGAAAAGGAGTGCAGATGTCGCCTCATGAAGGCGGCGGCGTGCCAGGAATGGAAGCTGCGATTCCTTTGCTGAGGGGATCTGTCAGAACATTTTAAATAAAGCTTCTAAGGGGCTTGACAGGTCGGACGGAGCAGGTTCGCCCTAATTGAACGCACGCTGGCAGAGGGGCCGGCGCCCCGGATACCACTTAGAAAGATGGAGATCTGGGGCACTGAAAACCCCGGGAGGGAATTTTCTACTTGGGTCCAAAAGTGTGGGCTTCGTGTGTAAAAAGTGGTGGGCCCAGAATGATCATGGGTCTTACTGGTAAGTGGCGATGGGCCCACATGGGTGCCACTGTCAGGGTGTGGGCTTAGAAGGTGGACAACGGCAACAAGACGTAGTATGTAGGGTATTAAAACGGCCTAATTTATGCAAATATCCCCTCCTGCCTGTTAATGCCGCATGCAGAGCGGTACTGCTTGGGCATTAAATAGTAAAACCTAAGCAGAAGAGTTGAATCTGTGCAATGGAGCATAAATAATCTCAGCGCATAAATGCGGTGAGGTAAACTGACTTTCAGCTGTGGAACCCAGGAATGAAGGAGTAATAGGTGGCCATGTACTGCCCACCCACTGTACAAGCTGCTCAGACGTGTGCCCAGGGATGAGGACCACAGCCTCTTAAGGGAAACTGCAGAGGCAGTAACCATGAGACATGCCTCTGAAACCAGAGTGGTGTATTGACAGATTGTTTACAAGTGTGGATTTCATTGGTACCTGGTGTGATATAATTATGTGTCTGTGGTTATTGCAGTGGCTAAGTTTTTACATTGGGCATGGAGAATCCGTTTAACCAAAACATGCCCAAGATGATTATTTTAGCCTCACAATGTATATATACTCTATCTGTAGTTCCTTTTTAAAATAAAAATGATCTTAACGTTAGTCTAATGTGTATAATGGAAGCTTGAATGTATAATACCTTTTACCCAATTAAATTTAAATTATATTTTTAACTTGTGGAACGGATAGTTGTTTTTCTACAAAACCCTGGGAATGTTTTTACCTATATTGGAGTGTGCAATTAATGACTAATATCCTTGACTATATTGATTTTATTTTTAACTTGCTGACATTTTGTATTACTATTGTTGTCTTTTATGATTCATCATCGAAATAAAGACTTTTGATTGATTGATATAATTATGCTTTCACTGGAGTTTCTTTAATAAGACGTGGGGTATAATATGGCGTTTAATAGGGTTTAATTAGTAAGAGGTGGGATATAATATAGGTTTCCTTGGTAAGAGGTTGGGTATAATATGGGATTTAAGGGGGGTTCATTGTTAAGAAGTGGAGCATAATATGGGGTTTCAGTGGGGTTTCATTGGTAAGAAGTGGAGTTTCATATGGATTTGCTTGGTAAGAGGTGGGGTAGCATATGGGTTTCATTAGTAGTAAGAGGTGTGATGTAATATGGGTTTCAGTGAGGTTTCCTTGGTAAGAGGAGGATGTATAATATGGGTTTCCTTGGTAAGAGGTTGGGTATAATATGGGTTTCATTGGTAATAGGCGGCGCAACCAAATGGGTCTCATTTGTAAGATATGGTGGTATAATGTGGGCTGCATTGGTAGCGGATTATGCGTGTAATGTGGGAGTCACTGGTTAGAGGTGGTGCAAGCCAATGGCTGTCATTGGTAACAGGTGGTATAAAAAGAGGTTCAGTCATAAGTTGTGGTACGATATGAACTACATAGATAAAAGGGGACGGGATCAAAAGAGTTACACTGCAGTGGTGTAATATGGATCTCTTTCATATGAGGTGGTACACCAGTGGCACAGTGAAGCCCCTTCCTAAGAAGCAACAACTGGGGCTGCCAGTGGGTTTGATGGCCCAGGCAGGGACCCAGTGAAAGTATATATATATTGGGGGCTCTTGTCTGTAATTTCTAGGGAAGCGCACACATAACATTTCAGACCAGAATGACAGAGTGAAGAGGTGTGCGTATAGAGCCGGCAATATATATATATATGATAGCGATGGGCACAGGGAAAGAGAAATTATGAAAAACTATGATGAAAGGAGCGAGTGAGAGGTGGGCAGCGAAAACCAGAGGGTGGTGAGGATGCTCTAATGTCAGAGCAGCAAAAAAAGAAGGACCCGCACTCCCTGAGCCCTCTTTTGGCGGTGATTCACCATCTCCTTTATGGCTGTAAAGACCTCAATGAGGCGGGGGATGTGGGTGGCACTCCTGCACTATCGACCAATATCTCCCTTATTAGTGTGGGAGCAGGCCTGCTGAGTTGAGTTATTATGATATGAACACAGAGTGATGTGGGAGGGTGGTGGTACACCTGTAATTAATATTTGTATATGGGAAAGGTTTGAGGAGAGGATATTTCCAAGGGTGAATGAAAAAGAAAACAGGATTCCAGGTATCTGTATTTTATATTTGGTTGAGGGAGGGCAGTAAAAGTGAGTGCAGTGGGGTTGGACAGCAGGACAGCAGGTTTTTAAAATATATATTTGGGCAGGGAAGAGAATGATCATGCAGAGCGTGATAGGCAGGGTGGCAGGACCCCAGGTCACTTTTTAATATTTTGGTTACTTAGGAGCAGAGATTGGTGGGGTGGTAGCCAGGTCACCAAGTTATGCCTGGCTCCTCCATGATTCTTCCTTCCCTGCTCTGCTTCCTTCAGTAAATGTGAATAAAAAGGCCATTGTTCACCTTAGGGTTTTGATAGACCGTATAGACCACTCAACCTTTGCTCCCATTTTCTTTTTGATGTCACTCGAACCTCTTGGTGAGAAACATCTGTTATTCACAATTACCTATATACAATCTTATATTTTATCACTCAGGCTGATGCTGCTTTGCTTTAACATGGATAATCCTGGCACACCAAGCACTTTAAATTGACTCTATTCTGCACAATTGCTCCTGTTCAGACTTTCAACTAATATGTTGCTCTTCTTACAAGCTCCAAGCACAAGTCTATGTTAGCTCAGCCACCACATTGCAACCACAAACAGCATATAAACTCAGCAGTTAATTTGACAGAGCATATGAGCATAACAACTTTGTTTGCACATGATCTGTACTGCACTGCCATTTTATCAAAAACTGAAAAGACTCAGGCAGATTTATAGTGTGGCAAACCCAGCACACCAGACACTTTAAATTTACTTTATTTTGCAGCGTTGCTCCTGTTATACTTGTATATTGCCATTTTGCACAACGATTCTTTTCTTTTAAAAGTTAAAAAAAAGTTTTATTGAATGTACTTTAGTGCAAAGTTTTTCATTAACTATGCACGTGAATGAAAACAAATTTGAAACACATGCTTGTGAAAGATTTTGGGCACTTTTCACAGAAACTGGGGTAGGGGTTGCAACTGTACATAGGAAAATCCCAGACAAATACAAGGGAGTCTTCAGTCTAATCCGTATACTGAAAGGAAGCCCATGGTACTTTTTCATTATTTACTCCAATCTGTTATAGGAGAGAGGCCCATCAGGGCCGGCCTAAGGCATGTGCAAGCTGTGCACCTGCACAGGGCCGCCAAACCCCAGGGGCCGCCACGCCAATATATATCCTTAGATACATATTTGCGTGGCGGCCCCTGGCAGGGATTTGGCGGCCTCGGGCCCCCTACCTACACTCCCTGCTCAAGGCCTCCGTGAGCCTAGAGCCGGCCCTCGGCCCATTTCTAAGGTGCAGGACTGCAGGGATGCCCTCATAAGGATGTGTATCTTGCCAGGTAAAGTAAGAGTTGATTGCATGAGGTTGACCATAGGTGTTAAGGCCTGTGCTATGCAGGCATCATCCATAGGCGATAAACAAAAGCACCACCTCGCACCAGCTTGTGTCTGAGGTATGGTACTTTGAATTCAGCACGTTGATTGACCAGTGAGGGAACTTCGCTGCTGGGATGGATGATGTTATTGGTTCTCTGTTGGTAAGAGAGTAATCCATGTTGTTTAATGCCAGTTGGGGAGCTTCTGCATTGTTTTGGTCAGGAGGTCTCCATAAACACATCAGCAGTAGCTGATCTGTGTCATTTTAGACATCGATATGACGAGGAAGTGCACTCTGACTAACTGGAGGATCCCATTGAGAAGTCAAAGGTGAACAAATACAATCTTTGATATATTGTTAAGCTGCATGACCAATGACAATTCAGAATCAAATGTCCACCCAAGGTTGAACATCAAACAAGGTAATGTCATGGAGAAGGGAAAGGTGGCCAGGTAGAGGTGCTACTTAAAAAAAACATGGAATTCCCATGGCTGACAAACACATTCTCTGTCTTAGAGCCATTACGGTAGAGACAGTTGTTGGACATGAGTGAGGCACCCCATTACATGCCTGCAGTAACCCAAATCCTCAGAAAATTCTATTGTTGGTTAAGTAGAATACGTGTACCTGTCATAGGTTAGGATGGCTGTTGTTTATGAATTAAAGAGGGAAAAATATGCTTTTATACAATTTTATACGGTATTCAGTCAAAATATCGAGTTGGAAATGTCGACTTACACAAAGATCGAGTTAAAAAAATCATGACAGAAATATGGACAGCAAGAATATCGTTGTCAAGAATATCGAATTCAAGGTAAGAAATAGAAATTAAAAAATATAGAAGTCATTATTATCATTTGCAAATTATAGTTGTTTAACATATCGATTGAAGAGCTCATCATCTCTCCAATTGGGGTGGTGCCCAAAAAAGAACGGGGTCAATTTCGCTTGATTCAGCACTTGTCCTGGCTAGAAGGTGGGTCAGTGAATGATTTCATTGCAGAAGACATAACCTTATTGTCTTAATCCTCAGTGGATGTGGCTTTGTCACTGGTGGTGACGGCGGGCCTGGGGGCATTGCTGGCAAAGTGTGACATAACGTCAGCTTTTCAGCTGCTTCTGGTACATCCAGATAACTTTCAGACTATGGGTATTCAATTTGAAGGACGATGGTTCGTGGATAAGGTTCTACTGATGGGATGCTCCATATCATGTGCCTTGTTTGAATGCTTCAACTCTTTTTTTGCAGTGGCTGTTCACATGGCATATGGGCCATCTGATAACCGACTACTTTGATGATTTATTTTTAGTGGGGACAGCGGGCTCAGCGGACTCCCAGGCTCTGCTGGTAAGGTTCCAGGAACTCATGGGTGACCTGGGCATACCTTTGGCACTGGAAAAAACAGTGGGTCCGCATACTGTGCTGTCAGTTTTGGGCAGTGAAATTGTATGTATATATGTATGTATCAGGTATTTTTAAAGTGCAAACTAATCATCCCTAGGGTTCTCAAGGCACTGGGGGCCGTCTGGGAGATTAAATGAGCTATTGCTCATCTGACTGGATGGAAGTGAGTTTGCTACAAGAGAAAAAGGAGAACAAAATGCTAGTGTTGTTAACATGAATGTTTGTGAGGGACAAAGTGAAAGTGAGGGAGGTCCAGGTGCTGCTGGGTCACCTAAACTTTGCATACAGGGTGCTGAGGCTGGGCAGGACTTTTTGCAGAAGGCTGGGGCAAGCGCTCTCTGGTTTCTCACAACCCCATCACCATGTCAGGCTCTCAGCTGGGGTTAAGGAGCATCTACAAATGTGTGGATTTTTTCCTGCAGTCCTTCAATGGCATTCCATTAGCACTGCAGGGTGAATTGAGCTGGGATGTACAGATATTCTTTGATGCTGCAGGTGATCTGGGTTTTGGTCTATTGTTGCAGGGAAGATGGCGCACGGAGCCATGGCCAGAATAGTGGGCAAAGGGGGCAGGGGCATTGCCTTCTTGGAATTGATCCCTCTAGTGGTGACTTTGTGGGGAGAAGAGTTGGTACACAGGAGGGTGCTCTTCAGAGTTGACAACATGTCTGTGGTACAGGTGGTGAATAGACAGTCAATCAGTGTCGCATTGGTTCTGAAAATACTGTGATTTTTTGTGTTGAGTTGCTTGCGTTATGATATTTCTTTCAGGGTGCATCATGTGCCAGGTGTGAACAATGACATTGTGGATGCTTTGTCTTGATCACAGTGGGGGAGATTCTATAAGTTGGCCAAGGACATCGACAGAGACCGGACGCCCATGCCAGAGAAGTTGTGATTGGCAGGCAGCGCAGGATGGTACAACTGGTGGTAGGGCCCCTTGCGAGTTGGCTCGAAGAACGTACGGTCAGGCATGGTTGAAGATCTTAGTATCAGGGGCACAGTGCAGGGAGGAGGGCTGATTGCGAGACAAGGATGCTATTCCGTTTATGTTGAATTTAATAGAGAAGGGCTTGTCATGGATTATTGTTACAGGAAAATTGTCAGGAGTCACATTTATGGGGAAATTGATGTGGGACTATGTCCCATATTAGGGTGAATTGGGGCACAAGATGCTGGAAGGCCGGGCACGAGAACGGGGGGAGTGTGGGGCAGACCAGGAGGCCGATCACTTAGAATTTGCTTTGCAATGTTATGCTGCAGATGCCGCAGGTGTTCCATCATAATGTTGTGGCTGTTTTTCGGCGCGTTTTGGGTATCAGAGTTGCTGGAGTTAGAAGGGAGTATTGTGGGAGGACATTTTCTAGTGAGGAGATAGTTGGGAGACTTGGCTTAGGAGATAAAAAAATGGATCAAAGAGCGCAGTGGAGGAGTGTAGTACTGCACGCAGTAGAGGCGACCGGGTAATGTCCAGTGGGAAGGGGCGAGCGATGGGCTAATTGTTGTGGAGTTGACTCTGGCATGATCTTTAGACACAGGCCCGGGAAAAAGGCTGCGGTGTCTCAGCTGTTATCCATGCTGCGTAAAGCACTTGAGCGATTGGGCTTGCCCCCTGCTGATTATGGAAAGCACTCCTTCCTCATTGGCCTGGCAATGGAAGCAGTTTATCAAGGGTGGGCGCATGAAGATATCATGCATTTGGAGCAATGGTCATCTGACTGTTACAGGAGCTATGTGCAGGTAGTAGGTGAAAAGGAAAGTGCAGCGGGTCAAACATTTTGAAATCCTTACAACTGTTTTGTTTCTTTCCAGGTTCAGTGGCAGGTTCGGCAGCAGATGACATAGCCCTTTGAGTCGTGGGCCAGTCCTCCATCAAATGGGCAGAGTTACAAGCACACCAGAGGGGTTTAGGGTACAATTTAGGTTTTAATAAAGGTTTGTTCCCCATTACTTGGAAAGGGGTCATGTGTTGGAGAGAGTTGCTTCAGTGCCTGAACGGTATGATGAAGGAAGGTAGGTGCC
The DNA here is from genome assembly GCF_964261635.1 of Lissotriton helveticus. Taxonomy (NCBI): domain Eukaryota; kingdom Metazoa; phylum Chordata; class Amphibia; order Caudata; family Salamandridae; genus Lissotriton; species Lissotriton helveticus. Next base: position 412,323,793 of record NC_136061.1, on the reverse strand, counting down.
AAGATTTGTTGATTATCCATTTAGGGGGAAATGATCTGGTGAGGGAGAAAGGTGTAGTTCTGATGAGGGACATGAAAAAGGACTTGTTACAAATTAAGGCAAATTGGGCTGGATGTTTTGTCTTGTGGACAGAGTTTCTCCCAAGAAGGACTTGGAGGGGAGCGAGCAAGCCCGCTGCGAGTGACAGGGCACACAGGAAGGTAAGTAGGGAAATGTCTCGGTTTTGGAGGGAAGTGGGATTCGGCAGCATTTGCCCTTCTGATATTAAAATGGAGGTCAGGGAGTTATTCTGATGTGATGGAGTTCACTTGTCGCACATAGTGATGGACTTTTATTTGTTGGAATTGAGGGAAGTGTTGTCTAGGACATCAGGAGATAAGGTGCATGGAAAATAAGGATCATAGAGGGGGGGGGGCAGAAAAAGTTGGCAGGCTCACTTTTTCTGGGTGGTGGAGGCCTGGAAAGGTTTTCAGGACTTGTCATAAATTTGGTTGGCGTTGCCAGTTGGGGAAACATGGGCAAAGGGACGGTAGGCAGTTACTTTAAGGTTCAATTTAGGATGTTTTGTTGCTTAGGGGTTCATACAGGCAGTCATAGGCTGTAAGGGAAAAATTAAGTTGGAAATGCTGAAATGCACTACAGTTAAATGAGATAGCTGTGGGGTGGGGATGTGGGGTGGGACCACAGGGGTGGGGACATTGGTTACCTCAATTTGATAAATAGTTAAGTTTCGTTTTGTAAGGCTGTTTGCCAGGTAAAGTTTGTAATGTGCACCTGTTTCAATAAAGAAGCCCTTTTCACATGATAAAGTGGTCAGTTTTATGAGCTGTGCACCTCTCTCCTAAGGTGGACTTGGGAGGAGGCAGCCGACGGCAGGGAGGTCTGCCCCCCAGGCAGAATGGGAGGGTGGCGCAGTCCAGGAACTGCCATAGCCCAACTTATAAAAGGGGGTACATTTGTTCTCCCTACCACTATTTAAGGTTCAGGTGACCTGGCGGTTGGTGACGGGGAGTGACACAGGTGTTTTTCCCCGCCCGTCCATCCCTTTAGCTAGAGGTTGCCTGGGGTTAATTAAAAAAGAAATCCTACTGGGGCTCCATTGTTGAGACAGGTGCGCCGGGGTAAAATTGTGTACGCTGTCACTTGGAACAGGTGCATATCGGGCCTGGAAAGTTTTGCAGGACCTGTCAGAACTTTGGTTGGTATTGCCAGTTGGGTAAACATGTGCAAAGGAAGGGTAGGCAGGTAGTTCAACGTTCAATTTAGGACGTTTGGTTGCTTAGGGGTTCATACAGCCAGTCATAGCCAGTAGGAGAAATATAAAATAGAAATGTTGAAATGCACTACAGTTAAATGAGACAGCTGTGGAGTGGGCATGTGAGGGGTGTGTAGGGGTGGGGGTGGGGACATTGGTTACCTCAATTTGATGCGTAGTTAGGTTTAGTTTTTTAAGGCGGTTTGCCAGGTAAAGTCTGTGATATGCACATGTTTCAGTAAAGCTGCCTTTTCACACAACAAAGTTGTTAGTTGTATGTGCTTTGCCCCCCTCTCCCAAGTTTGGAGTATTTCATATTTCCCACTTTCCCATGAGTGGCGTGGTATGTTTCTTACTGTCTATAAGAACAAGATTTCTCTGTTGCTCGAAACAGATGACAGGCTCAGCTGGTGTCAGTGGGGCCTTCGGCCCTAATGCAAGAATTTAAAATGGGCCTTTCATTGCCACACCAATTTGTAAAACATCCATTCTTGAAGAACAGAGGGCCCCTCAAAGCCCTGGGCCCCAGTGCCAAAGACCTGCTGCACCACTGATAGCTACACCCACTAGCTGGTGTGCAGAAAGATGGCAGAATTGTGATCAGTCTTCACTCCAAGGAACCAGTTTTCTACATGGACCGGGGTATCCACCATTCTTAAGAGACCCTCAATATATATGTTTTACTGTTTTGTGCTGCATTGATCCTAACTGCAATAACGCCTTCTTGAGTGCTTATGCTCCCACTGCAGAACCTAAGAGCGGCCCAGGTGGCTTCCTACTGAGGTTTAGGACCATAAGTACAACAACGCTGTTAATGAATAATAATTAGGCAGTCTTCATTTGTGCCTCTCCTAGACTGGCTACCAACCAAGGATGGTGGCCTGCAAGCAACAGCATACCACCATCACTGTGTTTGCATTCCCAAATGGGAAACTTGTGTTCTTTAAAACAGCCTGTGTTCCTTAAAGGACACAATATCCAAAGGGGAACTTGTCTGATGGGGATAGTTTCCCTTTGCAAACAGATGACCACCTCCTTACAACACTTAGTAACTTATAAATGGTTTGTGACCCCAATTATGTTTACAAACCATTGATACTCAATTCCTAATTAGGAGGGGACTCCCTTACTAATTACGGCTCGCAATGAGTCTGTAAACTACATTTTTGATTCGTAAATGATCTTCTGAATACCAAAAAGGATTTAATAGACACAAAAACCCAATTTGCAGTCTTAAACCCAGTGATTTTGAGAATCTCAGAGTTTGCGACTTCAAAATGGTCTACTAAATCTGGCCCCTAGTACAGTAGCACTCCTATTTGAAGAGGTCTTATTTCCAGGCCCTGAGCTCTCTGGAGCACCACCATGTTCTAAGATGTTTGTGCACAGGAACCTTACAAAGTGGGAAATAATTGTTATTATTCCACATTTGGTGATGTTGCCAATCTTGGCAAAAGGAGCTATATGCATTGCTCAGGCTGGATATGGCGCAACAAGATGGAGCAGGCCGTACTTAAGCTGTATTGGCCCCTTTTTTGTTTAATGTGAGTGTGGATCATTTATGATTCCATTTTGTATTACGCAGTAACCTGAGCTTGAATGAACTTGTGTCCTAAAGCTAACCAATTTGCAAAGAACATGTTTAATGTATCTCCATGATCAATTGTTGAGCTGTGTATTAGCTGGCTAAGTCTCATATATAGAATGGTGTGCTAGAGGTGGTTTGCCACAATGTTGACTGGGTCTAAAGGCAATAGTGTGAGGGAGTTTCACAAAGAGAAGGGAAAAGCAATTATCTTCACCTGAATGTGCTTTACTCAGATGATGTACAAAGATTTATTCTCCTACAACACTCAAAACACAGCCCATATCTAAGTGAAGAGTCCCCCTTTTTAGGTCTCGCCTGAGACTGCGCACCCAAAATGTGTCATTTTGTACTTGGCTGTCGTGAGGGCTAGGAGCCCCCTTGCTAACATCTTCCAGATTAATTTGGTCCCTCACCATCCCCATGTTGCTAACCACCCAATGCTTCTGCCCTGCATGGCAGGCTGTAAAAGACCTTGAGGGCTGTTCTTGACTTGGGTGACATCAGAAAACCCTCTGATTTCTGGAGGTGAATCAGACAGTGGAACTCCACTATACAATTCTCAGGTGGAAGGGGTTTCATTAGCACTCATGCCTATCTTTCCTTTGGGTCACTCTGTCATGTTGCTTAGTCCTGTTTAACTCAGGTCAGAAATCACTTGTAGCCTCTTTTCTGTAGCCACAAGTAACCAGCAGTCACCGAGATTAATTCAAGCATTCAACTCAACACTTTTTGATATTCCTCTACTTCTTCACCAGCAATATTTTTTGATCATACTTTTCTTCATCAACACAGTGACGGAGAGGCTTATACAGAAATATCTCAATCAAATATTAGGTTGGCGGTAAAGTCAGATATATGTTTAGCAATTGAAGCCTCGGACTAGTCAGTGACGATATGACAGACTGAGCCACAGGTCAGGTGCTACCTGACTTGGTCAATTCTGCCATAGACTCACCTTTTAGAAAGATTAGCTTTTGGAGAAATCCTCAGGCTGGTCACCAAGCCTACCTGCCTAAACTGGAGATCAGTTAAAAGAGCAAAAAAGTAGGTAACACACCGTCAGGGAGCAGGTACAGCTGACGTGGCAAGGACTGGAAGAAACCAAGCTCCAAAGCCCGCTCAGCAGAGACACGGTCTCGAGGGAAGCATTTCAGCATACTGGATGCAAGCTCTTCAGTTCCTGTCACTCTCCCCAACCTGGAAAGACAAATCTACATGAAGTGTGTCATATTTTCCTCTTGACAATAGTCCTCTACATATTCTGATGCAGTATATCCATTCTTGTAAAGCAATGTAGCTTCCAATAGGACAACAGAAAGTAATTCTTCATGTCTACATTAAGCTGTCAACTTCTGCAGGAAATCATTGTTTGTAAGCGGAAAATGTTCAAATCATGACCCCCCACCATACAATGGAGTGCTGAAATGCATTAATAAGCACTTAGAAATTAGTAAAAATAATTACATCTTCTAAAGTGTTGTCAGGCGGCCACTGCTCAATTTTCACCGGTGGTTGCCACCAGCACTCATTTTGAGGACCAACACTCCACTTTCTTCATCAGACATTTCCCGAGAATAACAGAGGAAAAAAACACACTAACAGGGAAGAAGAAGGAAGAGGGAAATGGAAAACATCCACAAATAGAGAAAGCAGGACCCTGTAAGAGTGAGATAAAGTGATAGGAAAATGACTGTAGTTTTAAATTTGAAGATTTGTAAAAAAAATGAGATACCTCCATGAGGAGTTTTACTGCTTCTCGGAGAGGGCAGAAGAGTAAAAAGTTATTTTTTGTTATTGGGCAACTCACGAGAGATGTTGATGCTCACTGCTCTTCTCTCAATTCCTTTGTTTTTCTGCTCAAAACAGCAGTAGAGAACCAGTCCCTATTCTCACACGTGCCACAGCTTTAAGCATTTAAAAAAAAGCCCCCAAAACTCAGGACTCGGTAAACATTTTTTTAAAACTAAAGACAAATCAGACTAAAGACGGAGAATGTATTCTCCTGAAGCTTAAAATGCTTCTCCCAGGAACTGGAAGGAGGGCAGGAGAATGTCGTTTTTTTCCCTTCCCACGTGAGACAGTGAGATCTGAAAGCAACAGTTCTGGATGCTTTAAACTCAGATTTACAGGGCCGTCGGAGCTCCGAGCGACTGAAAACACGAGCGTTCGTGTTACAAGCTCAAAAATAAAAAAGTTGTTCACAAAACAGATGATAAAATGGTGACCAGTGAATTGATGTAGTAATTGGTCCCGGCTCTCAGAGAGGGCAAAACAAAGCAAGACGCATGACGAATGCATGCCATGGACAAATGGGGAGAAAGATTGGGAGAGCGATGATGGAGACAGCAAATAAGAACCTTATGGGCGGACTGAAACCCACAAAGTATATACATCGTGCCTCTCTGAGACAGCATATGTGCTGTTTAGAGCCAAGACCTAAAAAGGTCTTTGAGGTAGAGCCAAACCTCAACCCTGCCTTATGAGCCACAGGGAAGTGGCTTGATAGAGAATGGTGTCCTACTGCCAGCCCCAATAAAAGTACTACCTCTTGACCCAGAGATCCACAGATTCTAGACAGAATTGCTGATTAATAGAGTCTACAAACTCAGCAAATAGATGAGTGGGTGTCATCTTTGTCTTAAGGCCTAAAAGCTAATTGGCTTTTAAATGTTTGCAAGAGCAGCGTGTGCACTAGGTAGTTTATACTGGATATTCTGCCATTAGCTTTAATTGCTGTTTCTGGTTATATTATCTTCCACTAAAAATATATTTCCTGACATATTATATTTTAGATGTAAGTGACATTATTTTATTTTAGATGCACGTCACTGCTGTAAAGGATAAACACCTTTGAGTATATAATCAAAAAAGCATTGCTAAACCAGTAGGTCTCACCTTGTGGATCTATTGGCTTTGCCAATGATTGTTAGCCATGCTGTACAGCATCCAGAATGCTATGCAGCATGGATTAGGGAAAAACAAAAAGCTTTTACAAAACAAGCTGCTATAACGTGGTGGTCACATAATTTTGTAGACATGTGCAACAAGTGTGCCTGCAAAATAAGGAAAGAAATCTTTTTTTTAATTGCAGCACATTGAGGGTGAGCCACATGGAGGGCTAATATGTTGGGGGAGCAATGGGATGGGGAAAGCAACATGGCAGAGAAGTGGTGGGAAACGACATGGAGGGTGAGTGGAGAGGAGAAGCAACATGCAAGAGAAAGAGGGAACGGGAGTGGGTAAGCAATATGGAGGGTGGGGACAAAGAGAAGATGCAATGCGCAAGAGAGCAATGTAGAGCAACTAAGGAGAAGCAACTGGGCAAGCTAGCAATGGGGAAACAGTAAGAGAGGAGAATAAGTAACAGGCGAAAGCGGAGGGTGCAGATGAGGGGAAGCAACATGGAGGGCGGGAGTGGGGAGAAGAAGGAAGGGGCGAGTGCAATTTAGAGAAGAGTAATTGCACGATGGCGAGGAATGGAATAAAGATGCACTCTCTTTGAGTACTTACACAAAAGAAAAAGTAGTTCCCTGGAAGCGAGCATGAGAGCCATGAAATCAAACAACTTTTAAAAAGGCAATGCTCCATGGAAGGAACTAACATAAAATTGATGGAAAAGCCATCAAATTAAAAGCAGGAAAATCAGTAACAGTAAAGCCAATTAATATTAAGCAACAGGCAATCTCCAAGCCCTTGTATGTTCTTGGTAAGCCCATAATATTACTTGAAACAGATAGCACATGCGCTGTCTTGTAGCCTGAACCTAAAATGTCCCAGTGCTAAAAACTAGAGGGTTCATTATCCTATCCTTGTGGAAAACACGCTTTGTCATAATGTAATGCTCTAACTCGCTTCCTTGAATGGCTTAACGCAAAATTCATGTTCTTAGCATTTGAACATCAGAAAAATACATTTTTGAGAGTCAAAAGGAGTGCTAAACTGTAATGCTCAGACCAAGATCCTCATCATGAATGGCCTGATAAATTGACTAGATTTTGAACCCTTCATTGCCCCTCCCACCGCAGGTACCACTACAGGGGTATTAGTAAATCTTAGTCCACTATTAAATTAGAAATTACCAGGAAAATGGTAATTCCGAGTAAAACTCCCTCAGTAATATCTCATTATTCCAGAAAGAGCTTTCAGCTGTTTGAGCAGCCAAAATCTCCATATAAAAGTGAAAAATGTATAATTCTGCTAGTAATTAGTGAAGCCACTCGTAATGAGGGTCAAAGTGTGTGAAATGGAATTTTAAAGGCATATACTATACCAGAACAGCAGAGTGATAAATGGAAGTAGAACAATGGGTTGGCATGACCTCAAGCTATCTCCTTTTTGGTTCATTCCGTAGGTATATTACATGGAGGATGAGATGGACAGGCGTGTAGCGTTCTTCCTCCACGACGTAGGATTTATTTATGCCACCTTGCAGAGAGGCACCCTTTGAACAGTTGTAACAGTTTCGTGACATTGTGGGCAGATCGCACGGTGGCATTTCATCAGATCATTCTTCAAGGGTGGGCATGCCTTAAAGGCTGCATTTATCTGATTGAAAGGGATTAACCTTACATTCAACAATGTTGATCTATTTACCACTACCACACGTGAGATACCTCACCAGTCCAAGAGTGGGAGCTGGGACTGCCTAAGCACTGAGAGTTATTTCGTCTCCTACTTTTTACCCCTCACTACTGTAAAAGGGAAAGATGCCAGGAAGCCTGGCTGGCACATTGAAAAGAATGCTGTTACTGTAGTTCATAAGTTACTTTTCTTTGTAGGAGTGGGGGTAACCAGCTTTGGCTATTTTAGGGTACAGGTCACTCAGGAGTTGTAGGTGATACAAACCCCCATGCCTCAATCACTCGCTCTCTCCCACCATGAAATGTACATCGCAGAGGTATAGACTGAATGTTTTCAGTCAGAGCTTTGTACTGGCATGCAGTGGTGGCTGTACCTCAAAGCCATGGGCCTTATCCCAGAACAATTGTTTTCTGAGTTGACTAGGCCCTCACACTGGAGAAATGCAAGACTGGGTGCCTCCTGTCACCCTTTGAACAGACCGTGTTCAGTGCATCTGCAATATATTCGATTCTACTTATTGCAGGAAGACAACAGAAGATATTGAAAGGCGCAATGTGGGGCAATCATGTGGGCTTAACATATAAAACCAATTGGTGCAGAGACAGAATATTGAGAGAAAACATTGAGTTGCACAAATATCGAGTCATTAATATCGTGGTTCAGAAATATCGACAGCAAGAATATTGTGGTCAAGAATATCGACTTAAGGTAAGTAATATCGATTTTAAAAATATTGTTATAGTGTTTAATAGTGTTTGTAAAAATATACTTGCTAAAAATATCAGGTTTTTTATTAATGTTATGTATTTTAGTATATATTTTAAATGTATGTGATGTATTTTTGGTATAAGAATTGTTTGTATTTTTAATATATGTATTACATTTTTAGTAGTTATTAATTTTTTTAAATGATTTGTGCGTTTTTAGTTCCGTAGTGGGTTGTGAGTTTAAAGGGGAGTAGGGTGGGAAGTCATTTAATTATATTAAATCTATTGATTATTTTTTATTTATTAATATTTGTTTAATTGAGGTGTTATAATGTTAAACGTGTAAAGTAATTTATTATGAATTAATTAATAATTGGTTGGTAATTCATTTTAATTGGTCATTAATTATGGTAATTGTATAATTAATTTTAGGTGTGTGTTGTGGTGTTTATAGGTGTAAACATTGGGAAGTAATTTATTTTTAATTGATTAAGAATTGGTTGTTAATTAATTTTAATTAATTAATTGGTAATAATTGATAGTAATTGTGTAATTGATTTTAGGTGTGTGTTGTGTTGGTTATAGGTGTAAAGGGTGGGAAGTAATTTATTTGTAATTGATGAATTAATAATTGGATGTTAATTCATTTTAATTAATTCATTGGTAATTAATTATGGTAATTGTTTAACTAATTTTAGGTGTGTGTTGTGGTGTTTATAGGAGTAAAGGGTGGGAAGTAATTTGTATTTAATTAATATATAATTGTTAATGTTATTTTTTATATTTATTTTGGGTAATTGTTTATTTGTGTGTGTGTTGTTTTTACTTTTAAATGGGTAAAATGTGGGTATTAAATACATTTTAATTACTTTATAACTAGTTGTTAATAGTAATAGTTTTTTTATTTAAAAATAAGTTTTAATTGTGTTTTATCATTTTATAGTTCACTTTAGGTGTGTGTTGTGGATAGTATAGTGTTAAAGTGTGTGTGGTCTATGTTTATTAGTTTTTTATTAATAATATTGTTTAATTGATTATTAATTAAGTTAACTATGGAAGTACATTTAATTGAAAATGTTGAAGTGTTTTGTTATTGGTGTGGTGTTATAGAGTAGGAAATAAAAGAAATACATTTATATATTAAATAATTTCTTTGTTGGTAAATATTTTTGAGTTTAAAAGAATTCTTTGTAATAAATGTATTTATTATTTTATTTGATATATTATTTGTAGGTTTTTGTTATATGTAATTATTATATGTTTTCTTTTTACATATTTAATTGTTTTATTTATCATTTTTTAAATATTGTTTTTTTATTTTCATGATTATTTTTTTATTTTTTTATTTTTATTTTTGTTTTACCTGTTTGAGTGTGAATAGTAATTTTTGTCTCTCTGCTATCCAACACTTTCCCTAATGTTGCACTCACTAGAGTGGGAATAGTAATTTTTACCTCTTCGCTATCCAGCACTTTCCCTACTGTTGCATTCACTGGAGTTTGAAAAGTAATTTTTACGTCTCCGCTATCCAACACTTTCTCTACTATTGCACTCACTTGAGTGGAATTAGTAATTTTTACCCCTCCGCTATCCAACACTTTCCCTACTGTTGCACTCACCGGAGTGGGAATACAGATTTTTACCTCTCCGGTATCCAACACTTATCCACCTGTTGCATTCAGTGGAGTGGGAATAGTAATTTTTACCCCTCTGCTATCCAACACTTTCCCTACTGTTGCACTCACTGGAGTGGGAATAGTGATTTTACCCCTCCGCTATCCACCACTTTCCCTACTGTTGCACTCACTGGAATGGGAATAGTATTTTTTACCCATCCACTATCCAATACTTATCCTACTGATGCACTCACTGGAGTGGGTATTATAAAGTGTACCCATCCTCTATCCAACACTTTCCCTACTCTTGCACTCTTTGGAGTGGGAATAGTCATTTTTACCCCTCTGCTTTCCAACACTTTCCCTACTGTTGCACTCTTTGGAGTGGGAATAGTATTTTTCCCCCTCCGCTATCCCACACTTTCCCTACTGTTGCTCTCACTGGAGTTAGAATAGTAAATATAATTCTTCCGCTATCCAAAACTTACCCCACTTTTGCACTGACTGGAGAGGGAATAGTTATTTTTACCCCTTGCAATCCAACACTTTCCTTACTGTTGAACTGATTGCATTGTGAAATGTACGTTTAAATATATTTTAGTAGCTTAATGTTTTAATTTATTATAGATTTTTGTTATTTTATACTTTAAATTATTAATATATAATGTTAGTGTTTATATTAGTTAACATAAATTAAAAATAACAGTTTAATTGTTTTAAAGTAAATAAATTATTATGTGTGTGTGTTTATTTTTTTGTTAAGTTTATTTGTTATATTTTATTAAAATGTATATCAAATATTTTTATTTTGGTAAAATTATATATCATATTTAATATATTTAATATATATTATTTTATATTGATATAAAAGTCGATATTTTATTCATCTATATATTTTTTTTAACATCTATTTTTTTTGTCTATATTTTTGTATTTACCTGTAACTATAGGGATCAATATTTTTGTTGTCTATATTTTTTACTCAATATTTTTTACATTGATATTTTTTACATCAATGTTGTGTCAGTGAACCACACCAATCTGGCTCACTTACAGTCTACTCTGGGTTAACAAAGGTGTCGCTAGGAATGTTAATGTTCCCTCACTGTCAGAATAGCATGTGCCCATTACCACTATTGGCTAATCGCATTCCCCTGTTAACTACACATTTCCAAGCTTACTAAATAAAGTACCACGATTCCACCATAAAGCCCTACGCCACTCTCTGTAAGTCTATCATGTCTTTCACCCAGCAGGGCTAGCACAGTGGAGTTTTGTAAGTACAGTTCTCTCGGTGCCAGTTTCAGAGCACAAGCTCACTTTGGCCAAGGGCTGCAAACAGTTTTCTTGAAGGCAGCGATTGGTCCTATTCACTCTCCGTCTCCCAGCCTTTAGGTTTGGCAGCACCTTACTCCATGATGTGAAGCTCAAGACTTTCCACAATGGAGTAAGTAGAGCTACTTACTGCAGTCCATAAGTCCTTTTGTGTTACAAACAACCATCTCTTAACTGCAGAAGAGGATTGCTTGTAAGTTTATGTTTCTATCTGGTCTTTTATAAGAGTGGGAGCTGAAAGTGAAGCATGTACTGAATCAACGGGGAGTTGCTTGGCACTGTGGGAGGGACGTCCATGCCTTGCCTCTGACGGTACATAAGTAACGCTTTATACTCTTTTCACTCTCTTTTTATGCGAACAGTTGTTTTTTGCACCGGCCCAAAGGGGAGCCTGCAGGGATGAGCAACTTTATGTGCAGTCTCCAGCCCGTGGCAGCCTTTTCCAGCTGTAAATTGAGTTCCCCCCCCCCCAGAGTATTAACTACAGGTTAAGAGTGAGACACGTTATCAACCGTAACAGGCTCATGTTCCGTCAATTGGTAAATCTCTACAAAAAGATTAATATAAACCATTCCAATCTATTATTATGATTATAATAAAATACACCTCCTTTTAGCCCGTCTCCTCAATGCTACAGTGACTTTTTAATAACTCATTACATACCTGCCCCACACATCACTGAGCTGTTTGGCCTTACTCGGCATGAGTCGCCACTCTGGAAAAAAAAGAAGTTACAATGTTGAACAACACGTGTCCTCCTATCTAACGCACTTCATACAAATACATGTGAACCTGCTGCCCTACGTATAAACCATCCGCAGGGTCAGTCCGTCATAGCCTGTCACACATGCTCATTGCCACACACCAGGGGCGCAACTAGATCTTAATTTCGGGGGGGGCTAACATGGCAAATGAAGGGGCGTGGCTAATGTTAATCAGTGGGGCGGAGCTAAAATGGCAGATAATCAGGATCGGTTAATGCTCAGGTCAAGTTGAGAAAAAATGTGGTGATTTTTGTTAATTTGATGCATTTATATGCTATTGTCTTATGAAAAAGGAACAGAATGTACTGAATTAAAAGGCCAATTTAATATATTTTACTGCAAAGCACTTTAGGAACACAATATAACCAATTTCCACAGAAAAAATATTTAATTTATTAACTTCATACAGACTTATATTAGCATAGGCAGACAGTAACCGTTTACATGCTTTACACACTACTCAACTGATACACATGTGTATTCATACATTTGTATCCAGCATTTTGAAAGCCTCACAGCTGCCATCTTGGGCTCTGGGGCCATACCCTTAGTATGCAGGAACAACTGCTTACAATACTGAGGCCAAGCTGCCGATATTTCTATGTGGTATACACTTTACCTCCTATGCTCATACAGTATCACATACTATGGACATCGCTTACAAATCCATTGCGTCATTCCATGCCATTGGTAGGAGGAACGCCTTAAGTATAGAAGTTTAACAACAACACAATATGATACATAGCAAACAATCAGCATTGGCATTTGAATCAGTATAAGCGTGCGTGCACATCGCATCTGACAAGAGCAATCTAACACGCACCTCTTGCCTCTGTGAGGGGGAAACCATTCCAGCAGTGGTGCCATACCTACACTCTATGGTTCAGTATAAGTGAATTACACAGATCCACAGTCTACGGTCTATGCTGGTGTGTGGCTACACAAATATTCTTCTAGCGGGTCCCAAATATCACAGGGTCACGACTGCACTGGCACAAGTTCCCATTAGCTCGTAAGCTGCTCCTGGCAATAGCAGCATACTTAAGCCGTCTGTCGCCCGGGGCAGGGTGCTCAGCCCCCACTTCATGGCCACCCTTATAGCTAGCAACAACACGAGCGCAGCCAGTTTGCGCATGTCCAGGGGTATCCCCTTCACAAAGGCCAGCAGTGCCGCCAGGGGTGAACACTCAAGCGGAAGTCCCAATATGTCACACAGTCAAACAAAAATCTCCTCCCAATATGAGGCAAAGCCCGGGAATGTCCAGACGAGGTGCAGAAAATCTGCGGCTAGAGCAGAGCACCTGCCATATCTAGAGTCGTCTCCCAGCCCCATTTTGTCCAACCCAACCGGGGTGCAGTACATGTGATGTAAAAAGTTTACATGTAAGAGTCTAAGTCGGTAGTTTGGGGATTGTGCCCATGACTGTGTGTAGCAGTACTACCATTAATCATCTGTTAACAGACGTGACTGCTTTACTGCTAGGTATGCGTACTGGCTCGTGGTAAATCGGTGCGGCGAGGGAGTCTTGAAAAACATTTCTAATACCTGAAACGTCGGGGGGCATTCGGAAACTTTGCATTTCATGTACGCATAGCATTGTGCACTTGGCAATATGTGTAGGTCCCTGGCACCCCAAAACCCATACCCACCCCAAACCCTAAAATTACCCCCATGGAGCCCCAAAACCCATACCCGAGCTGATCCCTAAAATTACACCCTTGCCCCCCAAAACCCGTACCCACCCTGAACCTTAAAATTACCCCAGGCACCCCATAACCCATACCCACCCTGATCCCTAAAATAGCCCCCTGACACCCCAAAACCCACACCCGCCCTGAACTCTAAAATTACCCCTGGCACACCAAACACATACCCACGCTGAACACTAAAATTAACCCTGTGGCACCCCAAAACCCATACCCACCCTGAACCTTAAAATTACCCCTGGCACCCCAAAACCCATACCCATGCTAAACAATAATTTCCCCTCTGGCACCACATAACCCATACCCACCCTGAACCATACATTTCCCCCCTGGCACCCAATAACCCATACCCACCCTGAACCCTAAAATAGGCCCCTGTCACCCCAAAACCCATACCCACCCTGAACCTTAAAATGACCCCTGGCACCCCAAAACCCATACCCATGCTGAACCATAATTTCCCCTCTGGCACCCTATAACCCATACCCACCCTGAACCATAAATTCCCCCCTGGCACCCAATAACCCATACCCACCCTGAACCCTAAAATAGCCCCCTGACACCCCAAACCCCACATATGCCTTGAACCCTAAAATTACCCCTGGTACACCAAAACGCATACCCACGCTGAACCCTAAAATTACCCCCTGGCACCCCAAAACCCATACCCACCCTGAACCCTCAAATTGCCCCCCTGACACCCTAAAACCCACACCCATTCTGAACCCTAAAATGACCCCTGATATCCAAAAACCCATACCGGCCATGATACCTAAAATTACCCCCCTGGTACCCCAAAACCCATACCCACTCAGAACCCTAAAACTACCCCCTGGCACCCCAATTCGTAACCCACCCTGAACCCTAAAATGTCTCCCTGGCACACTAAAACCCACACCCACCCTGAACCCTAAAGTTACCCACTAGCACCCCAAAAAATGAACACTACATTTGCATATTCGGAGGGGACTGTCCTCTGACGTTTCCATGTGTGGGTGCTCTTGGATGCAAAAATAGAAAGATCCATGGCCCTGTTCACCATTCATCTAGTGAGCAGTGCAGTGGATGTGAAGTCCATCCAAGTGCACAGACAGCAGGGGCAAAGGGATGGCAGTGCAGGTGACGCTTTTCCATTGTAAATTAATTTCTGCTGGCGTCATAGCCCAGGGTGTGCTGTCTGTGCACTTGTATGGAATACACATCTATACAAGTGCACAGACAGCACACCCTGGGCTATGACGCCAGCAGAAATTCCTTTACAAAGGAAAAGCGTCGCCTGCACTGGCCAGCCATTTCCCCCTGCTGTGCACTTCACACCCCATGCTCAAGTGCTTAGGTGAAATCCCTGCCCTCAGGCAAGGATTTCACCTCAGTGCCACTCTAAAGGAAAACAAGAGGTGGGGGCAGGGGGGTTCACTCGCTGAAACTGTTCAGAGGCTGGCTGTCTGGCTCGGGCTGCCGGGCCTCTCAGAAAGGATAAAAAAAAATCACATTCTCGGATCGGATGCATTTGTGAATCATTTCAGTGCATCTCATCTTAGCCCGGGCAGAGGAGGCGACGGGGGGGGCTGAAGCCCGGCGAGCCCAATGGGTGTTGCGCGCCTTCCACACACAGACCAAACTTCTTTTTATTCCTTCAAGTCAAAAATGAAGCGAGACAACTGGAGCTGGGTGACAGGGTTTGGAACTCCAGGATGCGGGGTTCAAAGGCATATATAGTTAGCATTGATATTAAGCTAAAAAAGGAATGAATTTTCGAAAAAGGACCCAGGCTTTTTCAGGGTAACATGAATTAGCAATCATTTCTTACCCCATAGTCCTGATCTGCCCACAGTCTTTAGGATACCCAGTTCGAGGACCCTCGATACGATGCTGACCACAGTAATATTCAGCAACATTCTAAAACATACAACTTTTCACCAGAGAGTACAGAATCAAGAATTGCTTTGTGTATAGAATCAAGAATTGTTTTGTGTACAGAATCAAGAATTGCTCTGCCCTGTATATCACTCCATCGTTTTCTGGGACGTACCCTGTGGCGGCTAATCCGCAGTGGTGGAGGAGCATCGCCCCACTATCTCAGAGCCAGCAGCTGAAGAATAAAATTAAATGTTATTGTTGTTTTATTTTTCAGCTGCTGGCTGGGCGAAGCAGATGCAATGAGGGACGGGGTTGGGCCATGAGAGGGAGGACGAGTGGAGTGGAGTGTACTTTTAAGTGTGCATGTCAGTTTGGCTGGACAGACATGCTCAGTTAGGTTTTTCCAACCCAGCTGTATTCCATAGCTGGGTGGAAAAACGGCACAGACTCTCTGACCCTGAGCGAGCGTTAAACCAGCCTCCTCAGGCCAAACCCCTCCCTGCTCTCGTGCAGCATGATACTGCCTCATTCTCTTACACTCCCACAAAACATATCCGCCCTGAGTCTTGTGTATCACCCAGTACTGTAACAGCCCATAAATTAAAAAATAGTTTAAATAGTTCCCTCGTATTAGCAGTGGAAATATACTAGTTAACTGATCACAAACTGACAAAGCAGAATACTTTAGAGAAGAATAGAGAGGAAAGCTGTTAAATAATGAGCAGGAAACTTAAATAAGTAAGCAGAATTCCAGAACAATGGGCTCACCCTGAACACTGCATTGTAGAAAACAGGTGTTGCAGTATTAACAGCTAGAGTTAGCAAGACCTAAAAACATACACTTGCCTTGTGCAAATCTAGGCTATATAGAATGCCATAAAGCAGACACAGACATTCCCATTATTACACCTGTAAACCTGCGCCTGGCACGACTTTCCCAGCCTACTAATGGGAATGTTGATGAATTCCCAAAAAAACATGAAAACAATAAAAATGCTTTTATTAATGAATTGGAGTCATTGCCTTTGCATAACACTGGACACACAGCTAAATATGAATACTCACTAACAGACGCAAACAGATTGCATCTTATGACATCCTGATACGTGCCTATATTTGTGTATTGCTTTGTATAAACAAGTATAATAATTATGTTTTAAAAAATATAGACATTTGTTATTTCTGCTTAACAAATGTACATATTTGTTTATTTGCAGAGTTTTAGATAGCGCTGGATTGACCCGTCAGTATCAGAGCGCATATTACTGATACATATTACTATTATTATTACTGATACATATGACATATTACTGATAGTTACATTATTCTGTGTTTTTAACATGTATATACGTGACTGCATAATTAAGTAAATATTTTATCATAACTATCTACAATTTCTTCACTATTGAATTAAAACATTAAAAAAATACATTAATTTAAAGTATAACACACTTGAAGGCCAGAGTTTATTAAATGCATCTTTAATCTACGTATACTACCATCCTTTTGCATATATATGCCGTCCATGTACTTATATATCTATATATTTATTATTTTTCATCTAACTCAGCATATCCAATGCATTAAGCTATTTCTCACCCTATACCGCTCGCAATATACCCTCTACCTCAACTCTCTGACTCATCTCAAACCTCATTCTACAACTCTTTCCAATGTAGTACCCTATTTCTCACCCTATACCTCTATCAATATACCCTCTACCTTCACTCTCTAATCATTCAATACCATTATTATGATCCCCAAAATAACCCTTTCTAGACTATTCCCTCCTCTACCCCTCCTTGCATCATCTCATACCTCTTTTACAATTGAGATCTCACAAAGAAGCCTTTTTAAACCCTTACCTCTGACTCATTGCCCCTCCACCTCCCTTTTACTCATCCCAAACCCGCTAATGCTCTGAGCTCAACAAAAAATATATATATTCTTGACCCTTCCCTCTACTTGTTGTCCTGCATAGTTTTTGTATTGGACACTATGCTATGTCAAGCTTTAACATTTTTTCCAATTTGTGTGTGTGCAACACTGTACAAAACACTTTCAAAGTTGGAAATGTTTGGAGAAAAAAAATCATTTTTCCTTTTTAACACCTGTCTCAAGGAGGCGTTATTTTATGGCACAAAGCCCTTGTCACATATTTACAAAGTCCTGTTTACCATTTTTAGTAGTTAGGGCATTGGGTGGTTGCATGGGGGAACACCCAAGTACTACCCAGCACATATGAACTTTTGTGCTGGAAAGTAAATCCCAAATCAATACTTTACCCCATTTTGCATCACTTTTTTGACATAAGCACGTCACAAAGTGTTAATAAACCTGCCCTAAAGTATAAGTTATTACCTGTGCTAAACTGGCAACAAAGAGCTGAAACTCCTTGGAAAGAGCACAGGTCGAACCAGCTTGCTTCAATTATGAGGAGAGTGTTTTAAAGTCACAAAGACTCGGGGGCCCATTAGCATGTCTGGCGGATCGCCACTGCCCGCATGGCGGTGGCGATCTGCCCAACATTTGTACCTCCCCGCATGCCAATTCCCTCGCCATATTACTATGGCGGGGGACACCCGTCCGCCGGTTTTCCGCTTGTAGGCAATCCGCCCGATTGCCTACCGGGCGGAAAAGCTGTTAACATGGTGGTGGTGTCTGGTAGACACCGCCATCCATATTAGTATGCAGGCGGGGACATGCCTTGCCGCCACCGAAAGACATGCGTTTTTCGACATTGGGGGCCCGTAGCAGTCCCCCAGGGATTCTGGGAGGTGAGGGGTGCACATGGGGGGGTACCCTTTCAATGTACAACATGGCAGGCCTGTGCGGTGCCTGTCACGTTGTGCATTGAAAGGCACAACTTGCTTTTGTGGCATTGCGGCGGGCGGTGCTTTTAGCACCGCCCGTCGCAATGTTACAAATGCGGGATGCACCCGCCAGTGTGGCGGACGCATCCTGATTGTAGGTGCGGGACCACTGCAAGCATTGTGGGCGGTTCTTTTTTCCGGGGGGTATCCGCCCGCCATACTAATGACACCCTTAGTGTTTCCCTTCTGTGACATAACTAGGAACTGAGCACTAGTGGGGAGGCTTTTGCGGCTGTTACCAGAACGTGCAGTTGGATCTAGCCCAGTGTGCAGGTGATGGTGGCCTGCTTGTCCCAGAAGCTCCAGAATTAAGCCAACGTGAATGTCTACATTTTGGAGGCTCAGAAGAAGATTTCAAACTTTCTGAAGCATGAAACTATTCTTACTTTTAAGGTTGATGAGCAAATTATCTGGTACTGCCTGGGCCCACCTACTACGCATTTTCTGTGAAGAGGCAAGCATTTATTTCAGGGCCGGACTGGCCATACGGGGCATTGGGCATTTCCCCAGGAGGCTGGAAGGGTGGGATTCAGTTATGCAGCAGTAGGGCTAGTTTTGCAGTGGTGGGGATCAGTTTTGTTACTGGGGCCAGTTTTGCAGCAGTACTGCAATATCAGCCGTCAGTAACAAAAGCAGCAAGCAAGCATTTCCACCCTCCCGGGGCCCAGCAGTGCCTCACCAAGGGCTGGTCCAAGAAAATTGCCAGGGATGCTTTGCGTTCTCAGTCCAGCTCTGATTCGTTTACAACTCAACAAGGAGTGAGGCGCGGCATCATGGAAGGCGTCCTGCACAAGTCCACTTTAAGAGCTTGTTTTTAGGTCGATCCTGGGCAGCGCATGCGCTGCACTGCGAGGCAGGCTGTATTGGAGTATGTACTTGAAGCCCCGCCCACTCTTCGCCCATATTTGTCATTGGCTTGTGTCATTGGCCTTCGTAAATCCTAGCTTCTGATTCGTAAGTAGGCTTGTGAGTCCCTGCTTAGTACCGCCTTGTCTTCATTTGTAACCTCCCATTGATGGAGCGAGATTCAGAAATGTTTTCCATTTCAACTCGTGAAGTCACACTTCCATATATCAAGAATAATTATATTAATATTTGTGCTGTGTGTGTATTAATTCAACTTAGTTTAAAGTTACATCTACACTGAAAACGCGGGAAACTAACATGTGTGCTTATAAATGTGCAAAATGTTGTATTTCCTTGTATATGAAAAATAATAAATTAATCGTGTCTATTGTCATGTCAAAAATTAATTGCAGCTGTTTAGAATAAATGGCATGTGCTTATTTTGCTTTCCTGTCTAAGTGGTGTCACTCTATTCTGTATAGGTGCCTAAAGAACCCTGCTGGATTAAATGAAGAATGGTAGATATAAAATGCTGCTTTAATTGTGCATTTTTAGCTAGGTAATTTAGACTAATGGGTTAATCATTAGCAATGGAGGGTGGCAACAGAACGAACTATATTACTCGCATTAATTATTCTTTTGTGTTTGTTTATATGATAGTTTCTAAAAGAGGCTTTGGGCCTAGTGAATATTCACGTTTTACTAAAATCTGCTTGGAGCCAGAGAGAGTCCATGTTGGCAGCGATTTCCTCCGGCCTGAAACAAAATTGTCGTGCTGAGCTGACAAACCTTAGTCGAGCAAGGCCAAGGCCAGGAACCGGCAAGAAGGTCTGAAACATGCTACGTATCTGAGGAAGCCAAAAACTTTTCCTTGTATCAAATGTTGCAACTGGAGGAAGCTGCGTTGTTCGAAAACTATAGACAATGGTCTCTAAGAACGTGACGGAACTGTGATTCTGAAAATGTGGTAACACGTCGCCTGTCACTTTTTGACCAATGGGACTCCGATTTCAGCAGAGAAATATGCTCTTTCTTAGATTAGCTTAGCGTAGAAAGGTATAAAAACTCTTGCCCCGTGGAAGAGTTATGCTTCTCCTTGCGGACCTTTCGATGAGGGCGTTGTGCTGTTGGACTTTCCTTGGAGCACGTAAGAGCCTTCAAAGACTTTACTCTTTAAATTCTTTATTATAATTAGCTTAGTTAGGGACTTAGGTTTTGAAAATGCCAAAATGATAAATTTCATTTGCAATAATATTCTGATTCATAATAAAACTGTCATAACCATTTGCAATGATTCAAATAAAAATGCTTTAATAACATTTCTAATATATTTTCCAAATGAGTAGCTAATAAAAATCTTACTTTAGAAAACAAGCTGGTCTTGTATTTCATGAGTTTAGGTTACCATTCGCTAGATCTTATCGCCACAGTGGCTTAATTAATTTGTAGGGTTTGTATAGTGTGATGAATTCATTTACCGTGGTTGTATATAAAAGTTTATAAATTGTGAATAAGTTAATTAGATCACATGGTCCAGTTGGTCAAATTATGTCATATTAGATTTATGGGCCTTATGATTGATTAGTAATTGATAAAGTATACTGTGGAGTTGGGAAGTGTAGCTTATGACATATTTCCTATAGTCCGCTGGATCAATTTCCTAGTAGCAGACTTGATGGTTGCTATGGTAACCGACATGCTATACATGGTAGTTGCATAGGATCGATTATTAACATATGTTGAGTTCGTTTATTTGCGTTATGTGTAGTCGAAAGGTATTTTTCCTGTAGTGTGAAAAATCCTAGTTGTACCGGTACAGAGTGGTGTGACAAGAGTGAAGTCACACAGTGCATTTGATCTGTTTCAGAGTTGTGGTATCGTCGTGTATCACAAGTGTTGTCGTCGTGCAACACGTGTTAGGGATATAGGTGTGTTAGATAGAATGTATGCATAGTGAGGATTGTCTATGAAATCGAAGATTTGAGTATAGGGACAATGTGCCCGTTCTAAAAGTCTTTGTGGGAAAAGTAATAGAATATATTCGAGCTTGAGTGAAGGGTAGGATAACTTCGTTTATTTTACTGACGATTCATGTTATCTATAGTAGGTTAGAGTCCTGCTAGGATTTCATGTGTGTATGGTTAGGGATACTTTCCGCTTGAAAGTGTGTAAATGGTTTTGTAATTTCGTTCGAGTCAAACTTTGAATTGCTACTTTATGTGCATTCAGAGAGAAACGCGTTCGCTATTACGTGTTTGAAGGGTAGAGTAAAAATTTACTTTATCGGCAAATGTATATTCTGTGAGAGTAGCGTCGTCTATTCCACGCAAAGAATTTCTTGTGTGTCTATAAAAGCTATCACTTTATTTAGAGAAACAGACAAATGATTTGTTCTTTTTGTTGTCGTTAATCAAATTTAATTGAGAAAAGCGTCTTTAAAATGGCGCTGTGAAAAGTTTTTGTGAAGGAGGGTTGAACGCTGAGAGTGAGACGCGAGAAACCGCAGCGGCTGTGTACGTCACACAGTCTGCGCAGTGATTGGGTACTATACGTCACAAGCTGTACTCTGATTGGCTCACGTGACTTCGTTGAGCTGAACACTGATTGTTTTTTGTGGGAAGCTCTGTTTCTATTGATCGAGCAAGATAGTGACGTAGCTCGAACCTGATTGGCTTGTTGGTGTGTTTCGCGCACGGATTGGCTGGTATTACAACCAGGAAACATTTACGATCATTTCTGATTAAACGGATTTGATTTAAAAATGACTTATTATTATAAGCATGTTGAGAAAAAGACTTCGATGCTTCAAAAATTTAACATTTTTATTTCACCTGACAAGAAAATAAAAACGCGAGGTGGTAAATTACTTCATAAGTACAAGACACCTGCAGCATATATGGAAGGTGAATATGGTTATCATACTGTTCTGTGGTTTGATGTTTGGAAACATTATACAAAGGATGACGGAGTATTGGTTTGGCCGGATGATGGTTCTTTTAACATAAAAATTTTAAGAAATTTAAGAGAAAAGATGTCGGCTCTTATACCGAAGCCTAGACCAACTCAATTTGAAGCTTTAGTTGAATGGGAGGATGAGATGTTTCAGCTTCAGAAAGAAGCAAGTGGGATAAAAAGACCTCCGAAAACACCGAGTTATAGTGGGAAACACATGAAGATAGAATGCGTATGTGGAGACAGGGAGATATGTGCGATGGTCTCTATTTAATTAGAGAAATGGTTTTAGGGTCTCCAGGTGAAAAGAGAACTGAAAAGAAAAATAACACTGTTGTAGAAAGCGAATCTGAAGACGCAGTCTTAGAAGAAATTTACATTACAAATAATAAGAATGCACCATTAAGACAGCCTCGTTCATGGTCCACTCCGATGATTTCTACCGAAACCACTCCAAGTGCACCTCTTTTAAATGACACGCCAAAATTATACCCAAATAATTCTGAATCTTTTGAAACTCCGGAACGATTTGAAACAAGAACTAATTCTAATGTTCATATAGAAAACAGAAGTTTTCCAATGGAAAGGGAAGCCCCTAGAAATCTAATGAGAACTGACAGGAATGAGGAAGTTGCAAATACTTCAGAATACTTACGATCAAAAGAAGAATTAATTAGGCAGATAACTAAAAACATGGATGCAGTGACAGTTCCAGTAACGATTGGTCCTGTTCAACCTGTTTTCGATCAAAAGGAAATTAAACAACCAGGTTTAACAATTTCATTAAATGCAGAAATTCAAAAATTAGCTGAAAAATTTTATTCAGATTTGTCTGAAATTAATCGTGAAAAATCAAGAATGCCTGACTTGACTTTTAATCAAGGTTCTTTTAACCAGACACCAATGGGTGCAGAGTCAGATGCTGAGACTCCTGAGAAAAGAGAATCAAATCCAAAACTTGATGTTGCAAAATTAAAAGCAGACTTGGAAGAATTAATAATTGGCACAATTGGTCCCGACAGTTTAAAATTCTATCGAGATGATGAACTACTGTTTATCAGTAAAAGTATTCAATGGAAAACAAAGAATAAATACGATCAATTGGAAGAACTGGCAGCAGAATTAAAAATTGATTTGAGCAAACAGAAAAACTTGGGAAAGCACTACAGATTAGACTTTACAGAGAAGGACATTGGGAACTTTAATACAGGAGGGAGAATTACACACATAAAAGAATTAATTGTTTACATCAAGAAATTGGGTGACTTGAGTAAATGGAGAGTGAAATGGACCAAAAAGAGGGAAGATGAAAGGTTGGATAAATTGGATCAACTGTCTAAACAGTTTCCAATGAGGGAAATTGCAGGTGGAGGGTACGTGCATGTCCATTGGTCAAGACAAGACATTTTACTTTTCACTAATGATTTTCCTCGTCTGAGAGAGAAACCTGTGGAATGGTACCGACAGGTAGACAGGTTCATCAAAGTTTCAAAGGTTCTGTGGATTGATCTAGATGGATTTTTCAACATTGTCGTCCCATCAGATCTTTGGACAGAATGCAAAGTTGCTGTGAGTTGGCCAAAAACTGAACCAGATCGAATTAAAGAGACAGGTGCTCCAGCACCAGAAGTCATGGATGTTTATAACAAAGTGATTTACTGGTTGAAAAAGAAAATTGCTCCGAAGGAAGTTGATTGGGTTAAAATAGACAGAACAAATCAGGAACCAAAAGAATCAGTACATTCATTTTATGAAAGGTTATTACTGGTTTTTAAACAATACAGTGGATATGAAAAGCTGGATGAAAAGGACATGAGCCACTTTATTTACAGATTCGTCTATGGTCTTAGACCAGAAATTGGAGAAATGATCAGGAATAATATTGTTGGATGGCAATCAAATTCAGTTGATGATATTTTGAGAAAGGCAAAATACTGTAGTGATGAGTTGGAAGTTAAACAAAAAAATTTAAAAGAAAACGCAATGTGGGCACAGGTGAAGGTGGCTGAGCAACAGATTGCAAGCCTTGAAAATAAAAATGGAAACTTTGTACAGAACCAAATTCATGGTCAGGGAAAGTTTAAAAATAATTTCAATAATTTCAACAAACCAAAGTTTAATGTGAAAATTGAAGAATTAAAACAAAAGTTACCTTGTTTTAATTGCGGCAAAACAGGTCATTGGAAGAACGAGTGTAAAAATCCACCCTGAAATTTTAAAAATACATCATTAAACCCACAGATGCAGAATGATGATGATCTGCAGCAACAGTTACGGCTACAGCGTCAGCTAAATGACCTGAGTCTTCAGCTACAGCAGCAATTAACACAACAGCAGAATCAGATTCCACTGCCTCCATTTCCTAATTGTGGGGGAGGTCAGAAATACAATCCAGATATTGGATTCAGCGGAGGTGAACAGGTAATAAGAGCTCAAAGGCAAAATTTGCAAAATACAACAGGACAATTTTTGTTAACAGGAAAACAAGGAAGCGATTCTGATAATTGCTTCTGACGGTGCCCGAGAGAGGGGGAAGAGTGTGTGATTGGAGCCACTCTTGAGGTTGATCAGTCTGGTCCATTTGTAAATGGGAAAGTGAATGATATAGAAATCACTTTTCTTGTGGACACTGGTGCTACCCGTTCTACTGTTAGATCAGTAGAAATTGAAAACCTACCTCTCTCTGGGGATACCATCCAAGTAGTCGGAGTAAGTAATCACAAATGAAAACAGACCTTACAGAGCCTGTGAATGTGGAAATCGGCAGTTTTAAAGACAAACACAGATTTGTAGTTTGTAATAGCAGTCCAGTGAATTTACTAGGGAGAGATATATTATGCAAAATGAATTGCAGGATATATTGCTCACCTGATGGGATTGAATTACAAACCATGGAGGAAGATGGGTTATACAGACTAACTATGCTAATGGTTGAGACAGAAGAAACAAAATTATTTTCTACCTTTGATGAAGAAAATTTACCAGAGGAATTGAAAAAGACAGTTAAATCCGAAATTTGGGATTTGACTGGAAATGAAATGGGTCTGATGAAACATGTCGATCCAGTCAAAATTATAGTGAAGCAGGGAATAGAATTTCCAAACATTCCTCAATACAAAATGAAAGCAGAAACAATTGAGGGTGTTATTCCTGTAATTGAGAAATTCATTAAGCAAGGTATATTAAAAGAGATTGTGAGTAGCCCTTGTAACTCACCGATTATGGGGATCAAAAAGGCAAACGGAACATATAGGATTGTTCAGGATTTGAGAAAGATTAACCAAATTGTTGTTCCTTGTTGCCCAGTTGTTCCAAACCCAGCAGTCATTCTTTACCAAATTCCACATGATGCAGAATGGTATACTGTCATTGATCTTTGCAATGCGTTCTTTACTGTTCCATTGCATCCAGAGAGCCAGGAAATATTTGCTTTCCGGTTCCAGAGTAGAACCCTCGCATGGTGTAGAATTCCTCAAGGGTATACTGAGAGTCCTTCTATATTTAATGAGTTATTGAAGAGATCTTTGGAAGATTTGAATTTACCTGGCAGATCGACATTAGTACAATACATTGACGATTTGTTGATTGCAGCAAAAACAAGGGACAGCTGTATAACAGATACAATAACTCTGTTGAATCATCTGGCAGGAGAGGGACATAAAGTGTCTCCTGCAAAATTACAATTTTGTAAACAAGAAGTGAAATACCTTGGTCATAGAATTGCAAAAGGAATGAGACAAGTGACAATAGAGAGAATTAAAATGATCCAGGGAATGCAACCTCCAAGAACACAAAGACAAGTGAGAATGTTCTTGGGAATGGTTGGTTACTGTCGTCAATGGATCAGTGGATTTTCAGTAATTGCAAAACCACTACAAAGATTGACAAAATCGGATGTAAAAGATCCAATTATACTTACTGAAATTGAATTGGAAGCTTTTGAAAAACTAAAAAGAAGTCTGTGTGAAGCTCCAGCTCTGGGCATGCCAGATTATGAAAAAGGTTTTGAGCTGTATTGCAGCGAGAGAGAGGGGTGTGCCTTGTCTGTGTTAATTCAGAGACATGGAAACATGAAAAAGCCTATTGCTTACTTCTCAGCAGTTCTAGATCCAGTTGCAAAAGCCTTACCAGGTTGCTTAAAAGCAGTTGCAGCAACAAGTGTTAGCCTTGAGCAGAGTGAAGGAATCATAATGGGATTTCCTGTAAAAGTTTATGTTCCTCATTCAGTTGAAATTCTTCTTACAAGAAGTAAAACGCAACACCTTACAAGCAACAGGTTGACAAAATACGAGAAGATTATTTTGGGATCAGACAATGTTTCAATAGCAAGGTGTGTGAATTTAAATCCTTCCACACTGTTACCTGACACTGAAAATATTGATGAAAATGATGTGGAGCATGAGTGCTTGGATGTCATGGAATACTGTACCAAGCCGAGGCAGGACATTAAAGATGTACCATTGCCTGAGTCAGATTTTGTATACTTTGTAGATGGCTCCTGTCTAAGATCAGAAGGAGGTGTTTTGAGAGCAGCATACTCAGTCTGCACAGTAGCAGATATTGAAGAAGCATCATGTCTTGAAGGAATGCGTTCAGCACAGGTGGCTGAATTGATTGCTTTAATTCGTGCACGTGAATTGGCAAAAGATTTGAAAATTACCATAATTACGGATAGTCAGTATGGGTATGGAGTTGTGCATGATTATGGACAACTCTGGTCTCAGAGAGGCTACATGACATCAGCAGGTTCACCAATCAGAAATGCAGAATTTATCAAAAGATTAATTGATAGCATACAGTTGCCAAAAGAAATTGCTGTAGTAAAATGTGCAGCAC
This sequence comes from Lissotriton helveticus, assembly GCF_964261635.1. Lineage (NCBI taxonomy): Eukaryota > Metazoa > Chordata > Amphibia > Caudata > Salamandridae > Lissotriton > Lissotriton helveticus. Next base: position 412,296,873 of record NC_136061.1, on the reverse strand, counting down.
ATAGAAAAGGTGAAGATTTTATCACCAGAGGCAATGCTTATGCGGATGAAATTGCTAAGTATTGTGCAAGGAATAATTATGCACTTAATCGGGAGAAAAACAAAGAATTTGGTTCAAGTTCATTGATGCTAACATCTGTTGTTGAGACATGGCAGGAAATCAGAGATTTGCAAAAATGAAGCTGATGATGAAGAGAAAAACACATGGTTAAAGGCAGAATGTAGACAGCGAGATGAGGACGGAGTTTGGACTTACAAAGATGGCAGAGTAGTTTTACCAAATTGCATGATTGCTGACATGGCCAGAATGTATCATGGCCCTGGTCATATTGGAAGAGATTCTATGATTAGGCTTTTCAAAGAGACATGGTTTAATACCAAGTTTAGAACAATTGCAGAGTCTCTTTGTCAAAGGTGTTTGACTTGTCAACAAATGAACCCAAATAGGAAATCAATTGTGGGAACAGGAATCATAGGTCGGGAGGGTGGTCCTTTCACCAGGCTACAAATGGATTTCATTGAGATGCCGAGACACAACTGTTTGAAATATGTTTTGGTGATTGTGTGTTTGTTTTCAAGGTGGGTGGAAGCATTTCCCACACGTCACAGTGATTCAATTACAGTGGCAAAGTTGCTTCTGCGTGAAATAATCCCAAGGTATGGTTTCCCTGTCACTATTGAGAGTGATGGAGGGGGACATTTTGACAACAAACTGATGAAGTTGATCTGTGAGGCATTACACATTGAGCAGAAAATACATTGTGCATACAGACCAGAGGCATCTGGAGTAGTTGAGCAGATTAATGGAACAATTAAAAATAGAATTGGAAAAATGTGTCTTGAGACTGGTATAAAGTGGACAGATGCTCTTCCACTTGTTCTAATGACCCTGAGAAGTACACCAGATAAAAAGACAGGTCTAAGTCCTCATGAAATTATTATGGGCAGAGTCATGAGACAAGCTTTTGTACCAGTAGGAAAACTGTTATGCATTAATGACAGTGCAATTTTGGAATACTGCAAGAGATTGTCTGACGTAGTGACTTCTGTGTCTAATCAGGTGGTAACTGAAGTACAATCGAAAGACAAAGTGCAGACACATGATCTGAGACCTGGAGATTGGGTCAGAACAAAAGTTCATTGAAGAAGAAACTGCTTTGTCCCGAGGTGGCAGAAACCAAGGCAGGTGATTCTCGTAACAACGAATGCAGTGAAGTGTAGAGGATTAAAAAGGTGGATCCATTCCAGTCACACTATTCCAATACCAACACCTGAAAACTCTGATGAAGAAAGCGAGACAACAGATGATTCAGATTCTGAAGAAGAAGCTGGAAGAAATCCAGATTCTGAAGATCGACAGAGAAGTCGACATCTGGAAAATTCATCTGTGAATGGAAATTTGATTAGAAAAGACTTGAAAATTATTGAAATAGATTCTGAAGATGAAGATAATCTGCTAGATAAAGGAGCAGCAGAAGAGTCAGACAAAGAAACAGAAGAGGTAAAAGAACGTGAAAAGGATAAAAGAAGAATAACAGAAATTACAGAAGAATCTGATCAAGTTCGGAAGAAAGACCAGGAGAGTAACGAAAGGCAGAAAACAAGCTCTGAAAGCAGGAACAAGAAAACCGGAACTGGGAAGTTAAAGGTGATTGAAGAAGTGGAGGAAGACGAATTACTGAGTACCAGTGATGGGAGAGAAAGTGGTGTTCTTAACGGAGTGAAATTGCCGATTAGAGAAGACCCTGAGATAAAAATTGAAATTTCTGACAGTGACTCTGGAGAGAGTGATGAAGAATGTCAGAGGGAAAGAGTGAAGAAAAGATCGTGGAAAACAGAATCTAATGTGACTGAACCAAAAAGAAAAATTTTGAGAAAAGGAGAGACCTGGCCAAATGAAAACGGAGGGTTGAGAGTCAGGTTAATAAAGAGATCGAGAGAGCAGGTGAATGAAATAACTAGTCGGGAAGATCCTGAAAGTAAAGCAGAAAAAGGAAAGAAAATAGAAGTAGTGACTAGAAAAACAAAGAGAGTTTTGAGGCCAAATCAAAAGTATAAATCTCCTGAATGGGCATATATAATTATACCACCTGTAATTGAAATAAACAGTAGCAGCCAGGAAGAAATTGAGGACAATAGTGACAATGATTGAAGTACTAACCTGTTAGAATTTAGGAATAAGTTTAAGTTTCTGATCTTGGCATAAGGCTGAAGAAATTGTGTTAGGTGACACAAGGTCGAAGAAATTGTATTTAGTTGGAGAATAACTTGTGACGCAAGGTCGAAGAAAGATTGTTAGAGTGTTTTTAAAAAAAAAATAATAATAATAATTTTTAAAAGGGGGGTGTTTTAAATTTTAGGTATTTGAACATTTTTGTTTTCTCTTTTTGCAAATAAGGCTTCTTTAAAAAAATAAAAATAAAAAAAAATGCCTTTTGTTATGACGCGTGGTACTTCAAAATGTTCCATTTTCAAGAAATGCTGCAAGATGACTCTGGTGTGTGTGCTCATACTGATTCTGCTCTGGTTAGTTTTAGCTGTCATTTTTCCTTTCGGAATCGATAAGGAGAAGTACAAAGTCAATATGACAAGTAAAGCTTCAGTTAGTCAAGACAAACATAGTGCAACACACAAAGCTAACAAGGTTATTGATCACAGACCAAATATTCATCAGGATAGGTCTGTTGGCGATTTTTCAAGCAATACATTTTCGAGGCTTTTAGAAGAATATATTAAGGTCATGAGTGTCAAAGATTGCTATATCTGTGTAAAGTTGCCTGCTTCTGTCTCTGAGGGAGTGACATACAATATGCTTCCTCTTACTTATGGCATAACCTGCAGTGTGATAGCTAGTTTGTGTTACCAAACTGGTCGTTTAGAGTACTATTATTCAAATTATGACGAAATCTTTGCTAATCTGAAGATTGAAAATGCTTTAAATAAACATAAACAAGCTAAACAGATGAGGGAATTCTTTTTAGTCACTAATGAGCTTACTTATGAGTACGCTTATAGAAATAAATTAACCTGTAAATTGAGAGCTGAAGAAAAGACTTTCCTGAATCTTGTTGAGGAGAGAAGGGCGATTTATAAAAGAAACGAGATGGTCAAACAGACCAAATCAAAGTTTTGGCAGAAGGAGGATGAAAAGCTTAATGGCAAATCTTTTGATAATGTTGCAATTCACATAGACAAACCAATTAGTGGCAAGCTTTGCATTAGGAGAGATAATACTCTTTTTGATAATTTCTTTGTAGGAGCTAGCAATTGTGAGGACACTTACCAAATCATGGGGGGTTGGGGATTCAAAGGTGGCAGAGATCCAATCTTTCCTGGGATCTATTTTATCTGTGGAGATAAAGCTTATTATAATCTCCCCGACCATTGGTACGGGACATGTTTTGTTGGTCTTGTTTTTCCAAAACTTTTTCATGTTGACAGAAATGCAGAGGGTTCTTTTGAAATCAGTAATCATTTGAACAGGTTTAAAAGAGAAAGTTTCTCAGAAATTTTGGGAGACATTTTTGAAGCAGTGATACCTTTAGTAGGTATAACCCTGAATGCAGGAAGAATCAGAAAATTATCCACAATTGTTGACAGATTGTCCACTGACACAGCGGGTGGTTTCCAGTTAGTGGATGTGGAGGTCATTGCGGTTAGATCGATGGTGATGCAAAATCGCCTTGCCCTGGACATACTCCTAGCTAAAGAGGGAGGAGCCTGTGGCATTTTTTTTTTTGTTGAAACTTTTTATTGAACATAAAAACAAGAAAACAGAAAAACAAAACATAGCAAGGCATTACAATAGAATAGTGTCACCATTCGGCTCGTGGGGGGGTACAAACGTAAATCAGAGATCGTTGCAACCAGTAAATCGGGGGGAAGGGGGGGAAAAGGAGACCAGAAGTATACAAAACATCTATAATCCTGCGGAGGAAACATCAGGTTGGGAGGAAGACAAGTCAATATCACATTCCGATATGGGGGGAGCACATATATCACCACAGTATGTGTTCCACTGAGTCCAGATTTTCCCCCATTTACCAGGTGTGCCACGGGAAACATAAACGGTTTTTTCTCAAAACATGCACCAATCCATGTTTTGTTTCCACACTAGGACAGTCGGAGGCCTCTGGGCTCCCCATAGCTGGGCAATGTCACGCTTGGCGATCATGTTACCCAAGGTCACCCATCGAAGCTGCGCCAGATTGTAATCATTCGGTTCCCAGACGTTCAGCAGGCACCTCCGCGCTTCAGGCATCAGCCGTACACCCGTGACCTCACTCATTACCGCATGCACGCGATTCCAATAGCTCAGCACAGCCGGACATTCCCAAATTATATGGAGAAACGTGGCCACCATACCGCAACCACGCCTGCACAATCCATCAGTCGAGAATCCCATTCGCACCAGACGCGGACCAGTCACATATACCCTATGCAGAATTTTGAGTTGGACAAACCAAAGGCGTGCCGGGATAGCCACCTCTTTCGGGGAAGAGATCGTGGCCTGCCAATCTTCATCATCGAGCTCCAGACCATCACTGGTCCACAACCCTCGGAGGCCTTCCAATAAGTCAATCCTAGTGTTAATCAGTTTTTTATAAATGAGCGAGATAGTGCTATCAGGGACATGCCCATCTAGTATCCTATCTTCAAGCGGGGATGCTTCCGGCACGTCCGAGCCTCGGGGAAAAACAGACAAGATTGCGTGCCGGATTTGTGCATACCAAAAGGATTCCCTATCATTCAATCCATATTCAACTTTCAATTCCTCAAAAGTTTTGATCCTACCCTTGATCCACACATCATCGACCCTGCTGATCCCTATCATGTCCCACCGATCGAATCCCTTTGATTGCCAAAGGGAGCCAAGTTTATCCGAGGCAAAGAGTGGAGTAGCCCGGGTCGGTCTGTCTGCCCATCCCGTGGCCGCCGTAGCCCGATACCACACCTGCACCGCTGTTTTGGTGGGACCCGTGAGAGACCTACCGGCCGACATCGCGTATAGAGCCCTGTTGTAATCGCCGCCGGGCAGCAACCATTTATCCATCGCAAAGGCCGGGTTTAGTGAATGAGCATAGGTGCCGTGGTTAATGGCCCCTAACTGAGAGGCCCAATAATAGCGACGGATGTCCGGGAGTGCGATGCCGCCATCATACCAAGGGAGCGTGAGCTTCGCGAGGGCAATACGAGAACGGCCCCCCCATATCAACTGTCGCTGTAGACATTCAATCTCCCGGAAATACCCGGCTGGTACTACGTCAAGCGTGTTGTGAAGCGCATAAAGAAATCGGGGGAGCGACATCATCTTAAACAACGCCGCTCGTCCCAGGGGAGAGAGAGGGAGTCTGTTCCACGTTTCTATATCCGCCCGAAGGCGTCGGAGAGGGGGCAACAAATTGCGCTCGTAACGAAGCGTGGGGTCCAGGGTAACAAAGATTCCCAGATATTTGAATCCCTCGAGCACCACCGAAATAGGACATCCACGTGGCAAGAGGGGAGCATCGCCGGAAAGAACATAAACGCAAGATTTTGACCAATTGATGACTAGACCGGAATTTTTACTGAAAGAAGTCAAAACGTCGAAAAGGACGATCAACGACTTCCGGGGCGACGTAAGGTATAAGAGTATGTCATCCGCGTATAGAGATATACGGTCTTCAAATTCCGGAGACCATCTGATACCCTTCAAGGATGGTTCCCATCGCAACCAAGCCGCCAATGGTTCCAAGGCAAGAGCAAACAGAAGTGGGGACAGAGGACAGCCCTGGCGTGTACCCCTACCAAGCGCAAAGGAGGCCGAAACACGCCCATTCACCACTACCTGAGCTAAAGGGCCAGCATAAAGCAGCTGCACCCAACGGATAAAGGCGGGTCCAAAACCGAATTTAGAAAGGACCGCCCAAAGATAAGGCCACTCAAGCGTATCAAACGCCATAGTGGCGTCTAGGGACGCCAAGATGGCCGACTCCCGCAGAGTCCCGGCTCACGCTAGGACCCCATGGAGGCGCCGAAGATTAAGTGCCGTATTGCGATGTGGTATAAAGCCGGATTGGTCCGGGTGAACAAGATCTCCTATAACAGATATCAAACGAGTGGCAAGAACTTTGGCCAGGATCTTAGGTTCAACATTAATTAGGGAAATAGGTCTGAAAGATTCGCAGCGGTCACGCGGCTTTCCCTCCTTATGGATAACCACTATGGAGGCCAGCCTTTGATCAGGAGGAAGAGACCCTTTCTCTAGGGATTCCAAGAACATCGATCGCAAATACGGCGCAGTACGTCGGGACGGAGCTTGTAAAGCTCGATGGGGAGTCCATTAGGGCCCGAGGCCTTCCCGGAGCGAATCGATCGGATAGCGGTCGCAATTTCATCAACCGTGAGCGGAGCTTCCAGTAGGTCCCGCTCCGGGTCAGACAAGCATGGCAGCGAGATATCGCGTAGAAGCAAGCGGGAGTCCTGATCTGGTCGATCGGACACAGGGGAGTACACTACCCGAAAATAATCGGCAAACCGCGTAACGATCCCAGCAGGGTCAGTGATATTTTCACCATTCACATCCACTATGACGGGGATAACTCGACTCGCGCATTCTCTCCTATCCAACCAAGCAAGCAACTTCCCAGCCTTATCTCCCACATCATACAGACGCCCCTGCTGTTCACGACCCATCTCTTTCGCAGCGTCAGTCACAAGTGCTCTATATTCATGCTGTTTTAGGTCTAACAAGTGCAGCTTCTCAGGGGAGGCTCCAGAGTCCAACTCTCCCTCAAGGATGGTAAGTTCAGTCTCAAGACGGACAGCCTCTTCCCGCTTACACCTCTTAACATTACCAATCGATGAGAGGGCTTGTCCTCGAGTGACAGTTTTATACGCCTCCCACAAGGAGACAGAAGAGGACACTGAATCCACATTTTCAGCAAAGTAATGATCGGTCGCTTTAAGTAATTCCACTCTAATCTTAGGATCACGGAGGTACCATGGGTTAATCGGGGCAATCCGACCTCCCGACCCCAGACGAGCGTTCACAACTAACCACAGCGGGGAGTGATCCGAAATACCCCTGGCAAGATGTTTCACCTCTCCTATGAGGGAAGCCTGGGAGGAGGGCATCAAAACATAATCTAATCTCGAAAGGCTGCCATGGGCCCCAGAGTGAAAAGTATACTGCCGTTGCCCAGGATGATGTAAATGCCAGCAATCGGTTAGCCCCATTGCCTCCAGGAAGTCCCCCAGCCAGGATTGAGATTTAGCGAGGACACGGGGAGGGTGACGATCATACATTCCAGACACTACTGAGTTGAAATCCCCCCCCGCTACAAGTACACCCTCGGGCACTCCCAGGATCACTTTTCCCAAATCAGCATAGGTCGTAGTTTGAAGGCCTGGGGGTATGTAAACCGAGAGTAAAGTAGTCTGTGGCATTTTACATGTGCAGCATTGCTGTACTTACATTCCTGACGAGAGTAAGAATATTGAAATGTACATTAGAAACATCACAGAGATGCACTCAGAAATAGTCCCTTTAGAAGAGGATGATTTTTCAGAACGTCTTTCAAAAAGATTCCAAGCTATTAAAACCTGGTTTCAAGAAATTGGTGGTTCAGTTCTTGGCAAGATTCTAACACCTTTATTTGTGATAATTTTTCTGATAGTTTTGACAAAAATCAGTTGCATGTTACACAAGAGAAAGAAGCACATGAGGGAAAAGAAGAGAATTCACATGGTCAAAAAGGAGCAAGAGAGGGAGGTAGAGCTTGAGGAGTTACGCAGAGCTCAATATGACAGTTGCAAGGATTTTGCTGAAACTAGTCTTTAGAAATACTAACATAGAGAAAATTGAACCATTTTCGTATAAGATAAAATTTGCTAAATTTTGGGTGTGGTGTGGTGATTTGGGAATCACCAGATGAGGGAGTTGATGGAGCGAGATTCAGAAATGTTTTCCATTTCAACTCGTGAAATCACACTTCCATATATCAAGAATAATTATATTAATAATTGTGCTGTGTGTGTATTAATTCAACTTAGTTTAAAGTTACATCTACACTGAAAACGCGGGAAACTAACATGTGTGCTTATAAATGTGCAAAATGTTGTATTTCCTTGTATATGAAAAATAATAAATTAATCGTGTCTATTGTCATGTCAAAAATTAATTGCAGCTGTTTAGAATAAATGGCATGTGCTTATTTTGCTTTCCTGTCTAAGTGGTGTCACTCTATTCTGTATAGGTGCATAAAGAACCCTGCTGGATTAAATGAAGAATGGTAGATATAAAATGCTGCTTTAACTGTGCATTTTTAGCTAGGTAATTTAGACTAATGGGTTAATCATTAGCAATGGAGGGTGGCAACAGAACGAACTATATTACTCGCATTAATTATTCTTTTGTGTTTGTTTATATGATAGTTTCTAAAAGAGGCTTTGGGCCTAGTGAATATTCGCGTTTTACTAAAATCTGCTTGGAGCCAGAGAGAGTCCATGTTGGCAGCGATTTCCTCCGGCCTGAAACAAAATTGTCGTGCTGAGCTGACAAACCTTTAGTCGAGCAAGGCCAAGGCCAGGAACCGGCAAGAAGGTCTGAAACATGCTACGTATCTGAGGAAGCCAAAAACTTTTCCTTGTATCAAATGTTGCAACTGGAGGAAGCTGCGTTGTTCGAAAACTATAGACAATGGTCTCTAGGAACGTGACGGAACTGTGATTCTGAAAATGTGGTGACACGTCGCCTGTCACTTTTTGACTAATGGGACTCCGATTTCAGCAGAAAAATATGCTCTTTCTTAGATTAGCTTAGCGTAGAAAGGTATAAAAACTCTTGCCCCGTGGAAGAGTTATGCTTCTCCTTGCGGACCTTTCGATGAGGGCGTTGTGCTGTTGGACTTTCCTTGGAGCACGTAAGGGCCTTCAAAGACTTTACTCTTTAATTCTTTATTATAATTAGCTTAGTTAGGGACTTAGGTTTTGAAAATGCCAAAATGATAAATTTCATTTGCAATAATAATCTGATTCATAATAAAACTGTCATAACCATTTGCAATGATTCAAATAAAAATGCTTTAATAAAATTTCTAATATATTTTCCAAATGAGTAGCTAATAAAAATCTTACTTTAGAAAACAAGCTGGTCTTGTATTTCATGAGTTTAGGTTACCATTAGCTAGATCTTATCGCCACAGTGGCTTAATTAATTTGTAGAGTTTGTATAGTGTGATGAATTCATTTACCGCGGTTGTATATAAAAGTTTATAAATTGTGAATAAGTTAATTAGGTCACATGGTTCAGTTGGTCAAATTATGTCATGTTAAATTTATGGGCCTTATGATTGATTAGTAATTGATAGAGTATACTGTGGAGTTGGGTAGTGTAGCTTATGACATATTTCCTATAGTCCGCTGGATCACCATGAGGACTGTCCCGTTTACTTCGGTTGCTAAATGGTACGGCCCGGTAGTCAGTAAGCACTATTCTCTTTAATGAATCTGAATTCTGGGGACAGGCACCAGCTGGCCTCTTAAAGTGAGAAGAGATAATGTCCAGCACCTCTCCTGGAAATGGCGGTACTCTTTGTTTTCTACAGCCCATGTATCCCTTTGTGACAGTCTGGGGTCCACACCAGCTCCACTACACAGTGTGCCAAACTGACTTTCCAATTTTTATTATTTACTCATTCGTTTTATTTTCAAAAACGTTCTTATATTTTCTTGTTTCTCTTTCATCTCCTATCTATTCTGTAAAAAGGATGTCTTCTTAAAGCTGTCTGCCATACCCTCACATTAGAAGTCACAAGGCGTGTTTACAAAATCCTTCTGCCAGTACCACACACAAAACAAGTGGGCGGGGGTTTGAATCATAGTTGACATATTCGTCATAAGAGTTGCATTTTATTTGGAAAACCGTTTTTCTACATTATGCTGATAAGCGTTTCTTGTGCTCTTGATGAGCATGTAGATATTTTTCTGAAAAGAAGAACCTTCTGCATTTAAAAGGTCTAAGATATGTTAGACATCAATATATAAGCGTGTGAATATGCGATGGTAGTTACAAAGTAATGCTACAGAATGTTCCACAACAGAGCATGTGCTTGCATAACATGTTACATAATTAGCTTTCCAAGGCCGCTGAATTCAACCAGCTCTGCAACATGACTTGATTCTTCACCCTCTCATGAACACGCGGCTCCAGTTCATGACGTAGAAAAGTATGCGCCTGCATGCAAGATGTCCGTCAGTGAACTTCTCTCACACATACACACTCACTGCTGCCCTCTGTCTCACAATCCCTCTCTCTATCTCTCTCTCAAATACTTTCTCCCTGCATCTCTGTTTCCTTTCCTCCTCCCCACATCTCTCACGAAGATACTTCCTCTCCTTCTCTCTCTCTTTCTTGCCTTGTCTCCCTCCTCTCACACTCGGCTCTCTCTCTTACTCTGTCCCTCCTCTCGCTCCCCTTCTTCCCCCTCTATCTGTTTCAACAAGAAGTGGGGACCACAGAAGTCTCTTCGTGTACTGGGCAGATGATTCTAAATTGTAAACGAGTTCAGTTCAAAATCTTGTGTATAGCTTTCAAGTCCCTGCGCGGCCTGGGTCCTACTGAGTTAACTCACTACTTTAAACCCTATACCTCAAAAGGGCGCTCTGGTCTGCTGCCTGCAGAAACCATGCCGCCCCCTAGTCCAACAAGCTTTTGCAATGTAATAGGTCTTACATTACTGAAAGTTTGAGCTATTGGCGTTGCATTATTATTTGCAACGCCAATAGATCAAACTTTAAGTAATGTGAGACTTATTGCATTCCAAATGCTTGTTGCTTTTAGATTTGTTAATAAGGACAAATGTGCCTAGACGAGACACAGCACCAGCATGAGTTACCCAAAATGTGTTTGCCATGTTCTCTATTTATATAGTTTGTATTATAAATGCGCCGCAAGCTTGTTTTATATTAACATGTATAAGTGAGGTTTTTGTAGAGCGCAAATCCTGTACTTAACTACTTCAGTGTGCTCTAAAACTGGATCACACAATTTGGTCAAGTGGGGAAGCAGGGGTTCGAGTCCATGACTATAGATTAGGAATTTCTGAGACTGTAGGGTTACATCCTTCCCTCTTCCGTTTAACACAACTAGTGTTCACTTTTGCAATTGTTGTTATTCAGTTATTGTTAGTATATAATATATGTATGTAGTCATGAGATTGAAAGGTGGGCTTTTGTGTTTGGAATGTTTCGATAGAAAATGTGTGAACACATCAACTCAATGACCAGGTTCCATTTGAGCTACTGAGAAAACTAAAACCCTTCCTTGAAACTGCCGACCTAAAAACCGCAGTTCAGGCATTAGTTATCTCCAGAATTGAATACGGCTGCTCTACCCTATCTGGTCTGCCAAAGACTTCCATGGCTCCTCTAAAAGCTTGCCTCAACGCTGCTGCTAGACTCTTATCCGGCTCAAAAACATTTGACCACAATTCACCACATCCGAAGGTCTTGAACTGGCTTCCTCTTGAAGCCAAAATCCAGCTCAAGGTGGCCTGCATCACACACAAAGCCCTGTACACGAACTCCCCGGCATACCTTGCCCAGAAAATTGTGGTATCTGGGAAATTCAGAAATTACCAGTCCGCCAGAGACCTCGTGCTCCAGCCACCCCTCTTCCGCAAAGAAAAAACATATAACCGAGCATTCTTTAGGGGTGCACCAAGAATCTGGAACACGCTACCAACCTCCATCAGAAGAATACCTTCTCTGTCAATCTTTAAAAAGGAAGCTAAAACCTTCCTAATGAGCACATTCCTTCAATAACTCACTTGTGTCGCGCACACCACCTTTTATTATGGCTTTTGTTTCTGTGCATAATCTCCTGTATTGCTCGGCCCTCTCTGTGTACCAATTCTCACTCCTTCACATGTTCTGCCGGTTCTCTCTGCCTTTTGTTATCATTTGTCCCCTCATATACAATTGCTGGTTTTCCCTTTTTATCGCTGACATGTCGCTCGCTTATTTTGGTACTGCACTGATCATTGTATATATCTCTGCTCTTGTCCAAATATGTTAAATTCCCTAACCCCCATTCCTTGCATTTTGCCTATGCCTAACCTGTATGTAACGTGTCTATCCCTGTAAAGCGCTCTGATACTCTAACAGGTCACGTTTGCGCTCTATTAAACCTCAAATAAATAAATACACTGTATGAAATAATGTTGCACTTAGCAAGTGTCTCTTTGCTAATTAGCAAATTCTATAGAGGCCGCGAGACCTCTTGGTTTTTGATCATTGATATTTCATTGTGGCCACTGAGGTGTTGAGCCTCTTCTGGAGCTCTCTCAAGTCAGCGAAGCCCTCAGTAACATTAACATAAAATAGCATTTCCTGCTTTGCCTTACTCTGCCGCTCAACTGACTTGACAGTCAGAAGAATTTTAGGTGAGGCTCAACATCTCAACGACAACAAGGCCTTAGAGACCCGCAGAGTTTACTCCTCAGGTTGTAGGGCTTCAATAAGACTTATGTGATGTGATGCGTGCTTCAGAGAGACATACTATGTCTGCCACTGTTGACTAATCAGTTTACAGTTCAAAATCTGGGCTAGTGGGGGGTAGGCGGAGCACAGTCCAATCCAACCCCCCCACTCCAAAATCTGGGGGGAAGGTCCTCCTGTCCCGTACCGTTCCTCTCCGCTTATCAGGTTCCCTTGGACACTTCTAGCTGCACCTTTTCTTCTTTATAATTATAACAAGGGGACCCAACGGATACCTTTGGACCATGGGCGGACAGTTTATTATAGAAAACAAAGGTCCTAAGGCTAATTTAATTATACAAACAATGAAGTTATAGACTTGAATCAGTACTATATCTGTTGTTCCTGTACCCAGCCGGGTCAGGGAATTTTTATTCAAGTTAATCAAAAAAGGAAATAAGTGACCGCAGAGAGGGTCAATTTCAGCATTTGATAGGGTACAAGCCTGCATCTATCCAGGATTAAACCAAAATTTACAGAAGGGTAGAAATAGGAAAAAACAGGAAAAGACATACAATATCAGGCAAGAAAACGTAGGAGCCACATGTCCCTTGCAAGTGGTTAGCTAATGCGCAAGTTAAGACAAACAATTCCTGCAAACACAATAAACACAATGGGTATATTGAGAACTGTTTAAATTGTCGACGACGTTTCGATCCCCTGGCTCCTAATGAACCGGGATCATCTTCAGGACTATGTAATTAGTTGCCTGTTTAGATTTGATGCGCCTGTAGGAATAGGGACAGAAGAAAGGACATAACAAAATAAATCAGATTTCTCAGCTTACAAAATTATTAGAAAACGTACTCCATGTGTCAAAAACTATTTTAAAAGTGTGCCACAACTGAATATAGTAACAGTCCTGTCAATGATCATGCGTAGAATGAACTTACTGAAAAACCAATGTTATTGTGCTGGCTATTGCAAGCTCCTACGTGCACAGGCAAATTTGAAGTTGTGCTGGGTGCCTCACGGTGAATTATCATGGCTAGGGCACATCGTAGTGACTCCAATCCATGCGGCATCTGTGAACATGTGCGTGGATGAGTCTGTGTGACCCAAGGGGGCCCACAGGCAATGCTATCAGGAGTCTGGAGGTCATGGTGCCGAACGAGTGAGTGAAAGTGTGGTGAAATATATTGAGTGTCCGTAACATTACTGGGTAGTGAAAACGGCGCAGTGCTCAGAATTCGAACTAAGGGGGCCGGTCAGCTAACCTGTGGGGTTCCCGAATGGAACACTGGTCAAATATTCGATTTAGAGACTGCTCTGTGTGGCGCAATTCCAATGAAGCCTAAGGAATCAGGGAATGATAGTCAATTAATTGTTCAACCTCGTGATAGAAGGATGCAGTGACAGGGGGAATTTGTGTGCATGTTACCTCTTATTACGGTCACAAAACAGAGATGGGTATTGAAGACCTCTCGTGGACGCCCTCTTGGTGGGGGGGCGTTTTGAGGTAGATATTCTTAATTAGTAAGGGAGTGCGAGGCTCCCGTGGATCGGCAACCCAACCAACTGAAAGAATAATATATGGGATTAGCAGAAGCGGTTGCGTAAGAGTTATAGGCAGAGTAACGGCATGGTTCTGCCAGAGTGCGTAATGGGCTTACCTTCAATAGTTTGGCGGCGGTACTGCTCCAAAATCGAGCGAAATTCTGACTAACGGTGGAGTCGATGGTCAATACACCGGACAGCACGGGAATCGTGTAAGACTACCTAGGGAGCCGGAGGTTTATTGAAGTTGAACAGGAAGCTACGTGATAGGCAGCGAGGGGGGACTTGGCACTTTTTTTTTTCAACATTTTTTATTGTTGAAAGAAAAAGAAAAACATGAAGCAGCAATAAGACAGTATATAAGTCCACAACATAAATGTACACTTTTCGATACATTTGGAACCTGGGAGACACAGTAGAGACCCTTCCATCCCGTCATAGTAATACTTTTCCGCATATACATCAAGTAATTCAAGCATAATAGGACAAATTCGCAAAACAAAGATGCACACCATTTGACGCTTGGCGTGCAAGTGACCACATTATTCAGTACTGAGTGGGGGCACATCATCCACATCAGAGATATCCAGTAGTCTATCCCGTTCACGTTGCATTTCTACTGTAGGGGACAAGCAAATAGTACCCCTGTATCTATTCCACCTCCCCCATTTGTAGTCCCATTTCTTGGGGCAGCATCTATGTTTGTAGACATCTTTTTCGGCAATCCATGTCAACTGCCCAGTCACGTAGAGTCGGAGCTGTCCCCACCCCCCATTTCTGGGCAATATTATGTTTTGCAATGGCCCACCCGAGCGAGGCCCATGTTTGCTCTATTTGTGTTAAGTCAATAGCTTCCCAGATCTTTAGAAAGCATAGTTGGGGGAGGCCTTCAGAGATTTATCACCCACCCTCTCGATTTGTTGTGTGACCTTGCTCCAGTATTGTTGCACTACAGAGCAATCCAAAGGACATAAAAGAAGGTTCCCGGTTGGTTACATTGCCGAAGGCACAGGGGATCAGTCCTCCTTCCTATCTTGACCAAGATCCCTGCGACTGAATACACGCGATGCAGGATCTTCATAGGGATAGCCAGTAGCCACTTCTTTGGGAGAGGCCAGAGCATCACGCTAATCCTCATCTTCTAAGTCTCTCAGATCTGCCTCCCAGAGTTGTTGCAGGCATCTTAAGGCGTCTGGGCGATTGTTTATTAGCTTTTTGTATGTGAGAGATATGGCCTTTTTGTGCATGGGGTCAAGTATCAGTCAGTCCTCCAATGGAGAGGCCTCGGGTAGAGCGGCGTCCTTGGGTAAAACTGCTTTGACTGCGTGACTGATTTGCAGATAGTGGCATGTCTCGGTCTGTGCTAGTTGGTATTTGGTCTGTAGATCTGAAAATGTGGCTAATTTACCCCCATCCACATGTCACCGACTGTTGAGATACCTATCATATCCCACTTGTCAAAGTCAGGGCATTTGCTGAGCTGCCCCAACAGATCTGGTTCCCAAAGTGGTGTGGCCTTTGTGAGCGTGTCATGCCACCCCATTTTCTATTCACGCTATACCAGACCTCCCCTGTGCATGCCGTGGGTCCCGTGAGGTTGAGCTTGCGAGGGTTTGTGTAGAGTGCTCTAGCGTAACCCCCCCACCTCACCCCCGGCCCAAGAGCCATCGGTCTGTACGAGAATTTGGATCGTCATATTCCCCATGTACCCATTTGTTGAGTGGAACCAGCTGGGACGCTTGATAATAAAGCCTCATGTCGGGTAGTGCAATACCCCCATCATACCACCCCATCGTCAACTTTTCAACTGTAGCCCGCGTACAACTCCTTCGATACCAGAGAAATAGTTGTCAGGAATCGTGTTAGGGGTGTTTTGCAATTCATAGAGAAACCGCAGTAGTGCTAGCATCTTAAAAAGGGCTGGACGCCCCAGGAGAGTAAGGGGAAGGGATCGCCAATGTTTAGTGTCGGACTGAAGGCGAGTTAGGGGCTCAAGCAGGTTGGACTCATAGAATAAATTCGGGTCCGGTGTATTATAGATAACAAGATACTTGAAGCCCTTTGTTGACACTGGTATGTAATACACTCTGGGGGCCTCACGGAGGCGCACCCCACAGCACATAAAGCTGGGTCTTAGTCCAGTTGATAGTATAGCCCGAGTGGGCGCCAGAGATATGGAATATATGGAGAACCTGGCAGAGAGACCGTGAGGGCGAGGCCAAATATAGGAGGATATCATCCGCATATAGGGAGATACGGTCTTCGTGGTCCCCCGACCACTTCTGTCTCCTAATCTCTGGATCTCCCCTGATCCAGACTGACAGCGGCTCCAACACTAGGGCAAATAACAAGGGTGACAGAGGACACACCTGTCTAGTACCCCTCCCCAGTAGGAATTGTCTCGAGACGTGGTTGTTGACTGCCACATGTGCTGTTCGGTGGGCATAGAGCAATTGGATCCTCTTTATAAAGTTTGGGCCAAAACCCATCTTATTTAAGACTGCAAAGAGAAAGTCCCACTTGATAGTATCAAACGCCATGGATGGATCCAATGATAGTAAAGCTGCATCCTTCCTGATCGTATCACATCAACCCAGGACCCCGTGGAGTCGCCTCACGTTTAAAGCTGTATTTCTCCCTGGCATAAACCCGGATTGGTCGGGGTGCACGAGCTCTGTAATGCAGGGGATAAGTCTGTTGCTTAACAGTTTAGCTAAAATGTTCGCCTCAACTGTCAGGAGTGCGATTGGGCGATAGGCCCTACAGTCATCTGGCGGTTTGCCCTGTTTGTGAATGACCACAATAAAGGCTGTTCGAACAACAGCAGGTAGTGCCCCTTCATCAAGACTTTCAGTGTACATTTGGAGCAAGTGGGGGGAAAGTTTGGAAGCCAGTGGCATCAGGAATTCGATCGGGAACCCGTTGGGTCCCATGGCTTTACCCGAGCAGACGTCTTGTATCGCTTTCTGGATTTCAGCATCCGTGATCGCACCCTCCAGGAAGTCTTGGTCCTGTGTGGACAGACATGCAACTTTAATGGTCGACAGAAGGTCTGCAGCCACGGATGATTGGGACGTCCTAGTGGACGCGTACACCAATGAGAAGTAAGAAGCAAATGTATTGGCGATCTGTTGGGGATCGGTGATTGTATCCCCATTGGCCCCGCACACTGAGTGAACCCACCTTGACAGTTGTTCTTTTTTCTGCAACCAAGCAAGGAGTTTACCCGTCAGTTCCCCATGTTCATAAATCTTGTGGCGTGTGGAGGTATACCATGCTTTGGCCAGGGGTAGATCAAGCAAGAGCGTCCCAAGGTCTCGCAGTGTAGAACGCTGCAGCCCAGGTGGGGCATATGCAGATATAACATTCATGGCCTGTCCCTCCCAGGTGCCGGAGAGCGCCACGTAGCGACCCTGCTCATCCGACCAGACCCTGTTTATTTAATATGGACATCCCCTGCGTAGGAGCGCCCCAGAACCTGACGTAAATCCCGAGTGGGTGGCCAGACGGTATCCTCATCTATTTAGTGCAACGCATTAGTTACAAATTAAGTGTGTCTCCTGAAGAAGAACAATGTCTGGTGCCTGCCGTTTTAGGTATTGCAGAACTACACCCTGCTTGATTTTATCTCCCAAGCCATTAACATTCCATGCTAGGAACTTGAGTGCTAAGTGTGGCCCCATGTTTGGACAGAGGGATGAACAGTGTAGAGGCGAGAAACAGAGGACATGTCAGTGTTCATGCATTGAGGGTGGGATACATAAGAGGGCCCATTGTGTGGCCGTATGGTGGACCGTGTGCTCATAAACTTTACGGATGAACTAGTGCTTGCAGCTCTGCAGACTTCATGTGCTCCCCATGGTGGGGTGATATTAACCTCAATTTGGACATACAGTACATTAGATACCGAAAATTGCTGCAATAATTAACAAGACCCAAAAAAAAAGGGGAAACAAGAAAAAGCCTCATAAAGGAACAAAAATCAAAGCAGGTGAAACATACACCCCTGATCCCCCAACACCCAACACAGTGGGCATAAAACGAACCGCCACCCTAAACTTGCAGAGTGCCTGTCGCCCACCCTCAACAGTATTAGGGACGTGATACAACCCCACTCCCTGGAGCATCAACTTGTGAGAGCATGTGCATCCCCAGCATACGACCCCATAGTGTGCAAATTGGACATGGTAAACTGTAGCCAAAAAGTAACACAAAAACCAACAATGCCAGCATCAATGGAACAAACAATATCATCAAGCTAGACATTTAGAATTTGCATTCTGCTAGAGGTCAAGTGGAGGGCTATCGATGCAAGACCAGTCTGCGACCCTCAGGTCATTATTCAAAAAGTCAATTTGACCAAAGAACAGCTCATTACGCCCTCAAACCACCAATCTTGTCAGTGGGACTAAAAGAAGAAAGGAGTGTCGCCAGAAGACAAGTGCAATTATATCACCCCCCTCGGAGGCCGGCAGAAATGCAAAATTTAAGTATGTGAAACCGTGAACAGCACTGGAGAGATAGAACACGGTGGATTGTCAAGAAGGCGCAGTGTGTCCATCGAGACTCAACTCAGCAGATTCCAGAGATCAAAGGCCAGCCACGCCAATGTCAAGCCACCAAACCGTACCCTGTTAGGCTCTGCGTTGCTGAAGTACCACCCGGCGGGGACCCGGTCCACGGGCTCGACCTGTCGCCTCTGCATCTGTCACCAGCTGGCTTACGATGGCATTTTTCAACTGTTCTCCAACCCTCAAGGCAGTCCCAAGCATCCTCAGGCCTAGCAAAGAACCACACCTTCCCCTCCGATTCCACACGCAGCTCGGCAGGGAAGATCATGGCGTATTTGATTATTTGGTCCCACAGCGCACGCTTCACCTCCAGGCAACTGTGACATTGTTTCTGGACCCGTAGAGTGAAGTCTAGAAATATAGTGACCTTGCTATTGTCTATGGAGAGGTGGGGCCGTTCATGCCGTTTGTAGGACATCATCTCTGTCGCGAAAGTTGAAGACTCTTGCCAAAAGCGGTCGGGCGGCGTGCCAGGCCTGGCTCTTCCCGCCAGCACTTGGTGTGCGCGTTCAATGGAGAAGTGTTGGGATAATCCCTTTGGCTGCAGACGCTTGTGGATTAGGTCTTCGACAAAGAGATCCGCTGCAGGCCCTTTGGCCCTTTCCAGCACTCCCAAAATACGGATGTTATTGTGACGCATGTGGAATTCACTTCATAGTCATCCAGTTGCAGTGGCATGGCTTCCTGGGTAGTCTGGAGGTCAGCCACCTGGCATTTGAGGAGGTCAGTGTCTTTTGACATGTCTTTGGTCGCACTTTCCACTTCACGTACTCATTCCGCCATCTTCTTCATGTCCGCTCTAATCAGTAAGTCCTCCGAGGCTATGCGGCTTTCCAGGGAGGTGCGCACCAACGTGATGGCGGCAAGGAGGTCCTGCAACGTGGGGTCTTGTTGCTTTCCGTTAGATTCAGGCCCAGGTTGCTTCTCATCTCGGCCCTTCTGCCACGCCTATTTTTCAAGCTTGGCCTGGAGTGCTCCACGTCTGCTGCGGCCGCTTACCATGATGGCGCAGTAAGGTGTGGTGGATCAAAGATGGGGTCACGGGGCTAAACCGGCTACTCATCGCCGCCTGCTTATGAGACCAGCCCAGAACGGCCTAACGTTTTCCACCAGTCAATCCCAGACCCTAGTGTTCCCCAGTTCCAAGGAATACCCACACCAGTAAGGGAGGGGAGGGAAGAGAGTGTGACTATCTCGCTAGGGCCCACACAAAGCACTTGACGCTGTGTCTGCACTGAATTAGCCAACGAGTGTTGGGCCCAGTATCGGATTAATGCTCTCCAGTTCCCCTGCACGCGCGATAAGGTGGTGCGGCCGTAGCTCAAACAGCCAGCTCCTTGAGGCCAGTCAGGGCCTGCCACGGTCGCCTCTCTCACCGTCTGCTATGTCTTGTGGTGCGGGCTCCTTAGGCGGCTTCAGCTCCGGATGTTAATAGGTTGCATGCCACGGCCCGCCCCACACCACTGTAATGCTGCTCCCCACAATTGGAGCCCCCAGTGATGGCCTCGAATTCTATAGGCAGGACCCAGGTGGATCGATGGCCTTGACCCTAGTTAAGGGGGCGCACTCAGTTCCCCCGTAGCCGCGGCTTACAGCACCTCACCAGCAGGTCCCAAAGGGGGCCGGAGGAGCAGGGCCTGCTGCCGGAGTTTGATGTGCCCCAATTCAGAGAAGGGACCGAGCCGAGGCGTAGGGCAGGAAGCGCACCAGACATCTGCGCAGCTCGCACTGGAGGTGCGAGTCCGCGTTTCAGGATATGCTGGCTGGTGGTGGCCTCTAGGGGCTCGTGGAGCACATCAACGATGAGGCCGGATTTTGTTGGGCAGGCGGGGGTCACGCACTCACCAGGGAGATCACTGGTAGCAAAGATCGACGTCCGGTCCCCCAAGCATTCAGTCAGGCCTTGTGTCTCCGCCGCTGCCGCGGTGTCGATTAGGCGAGCACAGTCGATGTGGAGCTCGGCGTCCAGCGTCTATGAGCCCCGCAGCACAGCTCCTTGCTCCCACGGCTGCTCAGGCGCCGCCAATCAAGCAAATTTTCGGTGCAGGGAAGGAAAACGGCATCAGGGTCAAACGAGCTCCATAGCAGGCAATTGTGGCCGGGGCAAGTCGAAGTATATCGGATTTATCGGGAGTGGAGCAACAGAGTGAAGCTACCGTGCGGCCATTTCCCTGTGCAGTTGGCCACGCCCCCCTTCTTGGCACTTTTGACAATGCCAACAAATGACACAAGTCAGACAAGCTACAACAGCAAATCCTCTGCCCAGAGGAAACATGTAAATGTATTGTATTTATATAGCGCACTTCTACCCGGAGGCCTCGTAGCGCTGAATTCAGACCGCTGTGGAACCCATCCTGGCTTTCCTGTGAAATGTCCACTCCTGGGCACCCCCAAGGTGAAGCCAGGCATCCAAGCGCTGCTGGGGCCGTTGTGGAGATTAAGCAAGCTATTGCCCAGAGTCACAGAGTGGGACCCATGATTAGACTAGGCACCGAGGCGAGAATTATCAGGTCCGGGGAAATTGAGTCCAAGAGCCGCCGAGGCGGGAGTTGAACCCTGGTCCCGGGCCAGACCTCTGCATCAGGGTCTGCCGCTCTAACCATTGAGCCATGCTTACCAGGCCACTCAGCATGTGAACTGGTAAACATGGGAAGTAAATCAGATGAAAGGAGTTGCTGTCTAAATAGTTGTGTGAGCGCAAGAGTGCCAGGCATGACTCTAATGCCTTGAGGTGTTCCGTGGTGGCAGTGCGAAATATATTCAAAGGCCTCATCACTGCAGTGGCACAAAAGGAAATAGCTTCAGTGCTGTATCCACCATGTAAAAACAAGCATTGACAAAGCCAATAAGCTCACGTTTACAATCCCTTTGTTAATGCTTTTTTGGTGATGTTGTGCAGCATCAGTATGAAGCAAAATGCTTTTTGTCGATGCTGTGCAGCATCTAAAAAAAAGAAAAAGAAAAAAATGCTACATGATGTGAAGAGTACATAGTGTGTACGCCTTAGAATATTACTGACGCCTACATCATTCAGTAGGTGTGCACATAATGTGATGATGTAGAGAAAGAGCTGGAAAACATATGCACTCTCATGGAGTGCAAAGAAAGTAATTCCCAAAAAAGGAGCAGTAGAAGGATACAGGTCAGCCAGTCAAAAGCATTGTAAAGAGGGCATGCTCTAGTGAAGGAACAAACACAAGAAGATGGATAGCACCTGAATAAGAAGCAAGAATATAAGACTGACAATGAAGCCACCCACTAAAAGGAATAAGTGGCTCTAAGCCCACTCTATGTTTGGGCATAGGTATCGCACATGAGCTCTTTCCAACCAACAGCTGTACTTTCTGCAAGAAGAGAGCTAATAAAAGTACTGTCGTTCCTGAAAGCAGCTCAGTCAGGCTGAGCTGGATGCACTGCAAGAACAAATGAAATAAATCCCAGTTCCTTCAAATAAGTGCCAGTGGTGCGCACCAACAACCACCAGCTCAAATTAAGTATTGCTTGGGACATCTTGCGTTCCTACCTGCCTCAGAGGCGAGTACTATGAACTGCCCGTCCGAATCACCTCTATGTCATATTCCACCCCATGGGATATCCAGGCTTGGGTCCTTATGCTCCCCAATGAACTTAATCCAAATCCCCCTTCATACTGAAAACACATCTCCTCATCCTCTAGTACCCCAATAGCAGGCCCAGACCCATGGACCCCTAACTATATTATATATTGTATAAAGCACCACCAACAATGTGTTTTCAATACTGAAAAAGACCAAGGGGTTTGTTTACCAGTTCTCGGGACTCGGATGACTTACAGAATCTTTTTGGCAGTTAATAGGGTGTAGTTTACTCCTTAAAATAATTGGCCATATCAGGGGCGGCTCGGCTCCTTCGTTTGAGCAGAGGAGCGTCGCTCCACTAACAAAAGCCCCAGGCCAGAGTTGAAAAATAAAATGCTAATCAAGTTTATTTACTGACATTTTATTTTTCAGTGACCAATCCTGAATTACGTGTTGGGATGGGTTGGGGCCAATGCTGCCGAGTGGCAGCAACAGGGAGTTATGTGCTTTAAAATGCGCATGTCCCTTTGGCCGGAAGTCTTGTGATGGCTGAGTTAAAGAAAGTGCATGCCTCCAGCGCTCTTAGGAGCGCTAAGTGAGGACGCTCAAACCAATCCTTGCACTGCTCTCATGCTGGTGAGAGCAGTGCCAGGACTGATTAGGAGAGTTTATTTATTTATTTATTTATTTATAAAGTTGCTGGGTCCCGCATTGGAGCCTGCCAGAAGACCGAAGGAGTACGTCACGGAGGAAGGTCTTTTATTTTTTTTTACACCTGCCGTATATGGTAGCCACCACTGGGCCATATCATCAACTCTTTCCCTACCCCTCCCTTGAAAGCCCCTTTTTAGGTTTTGCCTCTGTGGCGAAGCCTAGCAGTGCTCTGATGTACGCCCTTGGAAGTTCTCGTTAGAGGGTTAAATAATATTGCTGGGTATATCACTATTATGGTTCTGGACAACCAATTGCCACAGTTGTTAACAGGGCAGAACTATCATCCGTTCAGCGGTACTAAGGCCCTGGGTATGATGGACCCACTTCGCTTCGATTTTCAGATGTCTTGTTTCTACTGAATCAGGGTATGGGTCCAACTTTCAAGGCTTGCATTGGGGCCGACTGCAGCCTGGCTACTTAACTGCCACCAAACACAGACTCAACCAAATACAACCACCAAACATCAACATCATCCAGTAAGTCCTTTTCTGAGACCAGATCCTTCCTACCAGGCTGATCAAATACCCGTCCCTTCCTATTAGGTGGTTCTCTTTAGAGACCAATTCCTTCCTGTAAGGAAGTTCTGAATCTGCCAGTATATAAAGAGCCTCTTATCGGTGTACTAGTGTGTAGCAACTCCTTTAGCTTGCTCCAGCTGTTGGATTCTTTGCTCCTACTCTGGGACAGTCCGAACCCTGATCCAGCTCTGGTCCAGGCCGGCCAGCTCCTGCTTGACTCTGCTTCAGGCTTGCCAGCTCCAGCTCTGATCCAGTCTTGCTCTTAACCAGGTCCCAAACTTCAGCCTTGCAAGAACTGTCCTGCAATTGGGACCCACCATTTTTGAGGCTTTCAGTGCCTTTCAACTTTTTCCTTCTGCACTGTGAGAAACTACTGCATCCACTCTATAACCTAGGTCACATCCTGGGATATAATATGTGGCTTTGGGAAAGAGTCACCCTTTTCCAAGAGCGTCTAAGAATATTTCCATGTATACGGTGCTCTTGCTAGGAACAGACTGTTACAGTTGGAATATTTCAAGGAGGCCCTTACTGATTCCATAATGATGGGTTTAGAAGCTGTGATCTCTTCTGCGCCAGGTACTCTGCTTATTGAAGCTCAGCAGCATGAAAGCCAATATGTCTATCCTTTGAGACCTATTGGCTTTGTCAATGGTTTTTAATGATTCTGTTCAGCATCTTTGATGCTATTCGGCATGGCTAAACAAGTAAAAAATAAAGCCTATGACATTGCCGCCTGTGCAAGTTTGTAGGCCGTTTGTAAGCCTAGCCTTCAAAATGGCACAGGCACTTTTTTTTCTTTTTATTTACTGATCCGAGTTGGATTGGTAAATAAATAGAAAAAATGTACAAATGTTTTTGGTTCTTTTAAAGCAGTGGGGGAAACAAAACCGGGGAGCAGAGCAACATGAGGGAACAGAAACAAAACATGGAGCTGGGGGTGGAGCAAAACTGGACCCCTGTGGAGGAAACAACACGGAGGGCGCAGGTGGTGGGTAAAGAACATCAAACAAGCAAGAGACAGAGAACAACGTTAAATTAAAGTGAAGCAATGTTACACAATGGGTGGGATGCAAGCCTCTCTATGTTCTTGGTAAGCCCTTAATATGACTTTTGGAATCAGACAGCTAAGCTACATGTTAGGCTTGACCTATTGAACACCTAGAAAGCTTACTGACCTATGCCAAAGACCAGTTATGCCAACCCTGGGACTTTCATGAACTTAGCTCAGTTTATTGCAGAGTTGTTCCTTGCTCCCCTGAAATCCAGTCCCTATGCCAATATCTCAATATCTGGAGAAGAAAGATTCAATACAGCCAGACACCAATGTAGCAGGAGGTGAATTGCATAGCTCCCACTGGCGATCCCCATCCACCAACATCCTGATACCCAGTACCCCCACATTGAAAACGAGATCCTTGGGGGGGTACCCTGCACCTCTGCAGCAGCAGCTGGTGACCTGATGGTTGGTGGTGGTGTGGTGTTCGGGAGAGAGGAGCGCCTTGCACTTGTGTAGCCAAGATGGTGGTTCACTGAGGGATCAAGACGAAAGGCAGGCTCCGCAGCGAAGACGATGGCGGCTCCTGAGCTGTGAGTGGGTAGGAGAGATACTCTGGAGCAGACTGTGGCAGATCAAGCACACAGTCCAGGCGGCGCGGAGTCCTGCCTGGTAAAGCTGAGAGATGTGAGACCTGCTGAATAGGATGAAAGCCGCGGGGCCTGGGCGTGGTGCCAACGGCGCTGACTGCGCCCGCTACCCAGCGAGATGTGGCCTATGAAATCCCATCTGCGCCTCATGAATCCAGCATGCTGCCCCGCCTGATACATGCTTGCTGCAGTGGAGGCTGTGGTGCCCCGGCACCACTAACGGAAAATTCATCTGTGCCCCGGCTTGGAGTCTGCCGAGAGCGCTGGTGGACACGAGAGCGGCATCATCTATAGGCCGTGAGAAGAGCATTGTGGCGATATGGGTGTGAGAGGGACTGGTCCCGACACCGTTACGGAGGCGATATGCAGGGGAGCTGAGTGGACTTCGACCCCTGTGGGGCGTCCCCTCTCATCTTTGTCTACACTAGGCGGATCCCCAGTGAGTGACTTGCTTGGGCGAGTCTGAAGATCTGGCTGTCGGCACCGACGTGGAGGTGACGTGAGCTACTGCCATTTGGGGAGGCATCACAGCCCTGCTAACCATGGTGGCCTCTGCCGCACAGCTGAAATTAGGCCCTCAGACAGGGATTGAGAGGACCGAGCTGGGGCGGCTGCCGAGAAGAGAGGGACAACGGTCCACCTTCCTTGCTGTCAATAGGTGCCTCTGCCAACTGAGCGTTCCTCATGCCATGCTATTCCCAGCTCGCCTCCGAGAGGTTACACCTTCAGGTGTCCATTTCATCCAGACCCCGCAAGACGCTTGGACCTAGATTGAATCAAAACTGGGCATCAAATCGGGGAGCCTCCCCGCGCTCCATTCATCACCGAAGGAAAACAGCAACCGATAAGAGAGGAGCCCCATCAATGGCAGAGGCCCACGATGAGCGCCACAAAGTAAGCAATGCGACGTTAATGCGGCGATCACTGTTTAAACACTGCGGAAGCCTCGATGCCGATATGTATACAACTCACAGAGTTGTCTCTATATAGAGGACTCCACTGTAAGATGGCCGCCATAGGAGGTAGATAAATCTAGATACCATCAAAAAAGCGGGAGAGAGCAGGTATTTAAATAGATGCTAGGCGTGTCACAGTTGAGTTATTCTCTCGCGAGACTACGCCACGATTGAGACCGTTTCGAAGAATCACAATTTAGAACAAGTAAGTGTGTGAGCTCTGTTACCTATCTGAATAATTTGTAAACTAGAGATCTAAATTTCGGCAAGGGCTACCCCAGATTTATGACGGGAGCAAAGTCATATCAATGCCATATCTTCTTCGCCACAATTCAGGGACATTGATATCACGATTGAAGTACTCTAATAACTACATATAAATGTTTATACATTTTTTGTATCAAAACCAGTCTCTGAGTACGAACTTAAACGTCGTAGTTACCTAAGGAGAATTAATACTTGATATAGCGATATGACAGTAAATGCATAACGCAAACACGAAATACTTTATGCTCGTTTAAGTTTAAGCAACAGTGAACACTTGAACAAGTGTATAAATCCATATAAACACTCTTTAAAGTAATGTTCTGTGTAAGTAGCATAGTGATTTATCCAGCCAACTTAAATATGTTATAACCGACAGAATCCATTTCTTTAGATACGCTGTGGAGACGCAAATTCAAAAGGCTCATCCCATCATCTTTTTCTTGCCTAAATTCTTACAAGATAAGGTAATTCTTTTGGCTTTCATATATCGACGAGTGCAATGCAGGGTTATCCGCCATTAGACCACTATATATAATTGGAACCTGTTTTTTCTGGCAGGACTCTTGGAAATCGTAAAATCTTATATATCGCAAACGCTGATTCCATCATCTCTTCTTGCTCGTATGCTAACTAAGCAAAGGTAACTCTTTAATTTCAATAGTCCAATAAGCACAATGTCAATAGACCTTTAGGTGCAATTTGTAGTGATGTGTCTGAAACTGTAAATCCACCGCCCGCAATGGGGTTTATTTAGACAACATGCAGGCACCATACATCTATATATATGGTGACGTTTTTCAAAAAGAGGTTGTTTAGGCTAAATAACCTATGTAAGTACAAAACTATATATGATTCCCCCAAACTAGTAAGTTTGATGGTGTAGAAAAGCATAAATTCGTCTCATCACAACGATAGCAAGGCATTTGAGGTGATGAAAATAACAATTGAAGTATGAGCAAACAACAGCAAAACGTTATGGTGTTCAAAGTAATAAGGCAAGTCGGAGACACCAATAGCAGATTCATGGCGAAGTTCGCAAAAAACTATGTATCAATGTATCATGCACATATCATTAGGAATGCATAATGTTCCTTAACGACAAGCTGAGCATCAGCAATACTTGAGTTAATCAATTCATGTATTAATATATAGATTTGATGTAATTACTAAAATAATGTACAGGAAAGAGCCTAACAGCTCTATAGGCACTTGGTTTATATAAGTTTTTAATTTTTACATTAAAAAAGGTAACAAAATTATTGTTGTATCTTTCACAGGGGGTCTCTACTCTCTAAAGATTGAATTGTCCTGAGGATGGCCTTAAGGATGTAACAACTACAAGGCCGAAACGTCGACTTTTTTTGTCCACATCATTTAAATTGAAATAATTTAGACAATTGAATCATTGTTTTAGGTTGTGCAAGATTCATTGTTATTTAATCATTAAGAGTGGACTACAGCGCAAGTGGATCCCACGAATAATTCATTTATTTCTAATCCATTTGTTTTTGATGAATCTTCTTATTGTAACAGTACCCTTTTAATACAAATTTTTATAAAGAAATATTGTTTAACAAACATAAAACCCGTGTAGCTTTTCTTCTTCTTGAGTATTTTGATTACTGTGTCCAAACTAATGAGACAAAATATAATAACAGCAGGCATTAATTAAATTTAGTTGATCAGAAATACATATAGTTTGTGCGATCAATTACCTGTGATTCAATTTTGAACAAATTCCCTTGTAGGAATCTTTATTGTATTGAATTATAGTCCAAGCTCGCAAGGGTATATTGGGTCACCCACCCCTCCTAAACTACAAAGTAAGCAGAGCAGTAACGGAAATCAACAATACTGGCATGTGCCCCCAATCTTTTCTCAGTGAACACAGGGACCAGAACTCGAAAGGATATCAGGTTCCTCTATCTGCGGAGGACATGGACACTGATCTACCTAAGATTACCCCTAAAACTGCAGACAAAATTATTTGAAAGTGGGTTATGAGTAACATTGGTCAGCTCACATGATGGGAATGATGCTCTTGGAATGTATGTCTGTCTTTTATCTTCTATCTGCGCTCTTCTTTCTTATAGTGGGGATATGACCCTAATCCCTAATCCCAGCTTGATCTGTATGGGGATGGACAGGGTTAGGATGTGCTGCATAACCACTGGCCACTTTCCTTCACCCCTTGTTGCAGTTCCGTGGGTCCTTCCGCGAATAGATGCCCATTGGTGTCATGTTTGGATGGGGTCCGGACTATTGCCTGTGCTCGGGAGAGGGAGTTGGGGTTTTTATTGTTTGTTTGTTTGTTTTCCAGTTGGGGTTTAGGGGTGCCTGGTGAACGGGGTACAATTGAGACATACCACTAGGAACATAAGAGTGTAGGCTAATGAGTGTCCCCAGGGAGTGGGGACAGATGACACCAATTGACATATGGCCCCCACCGTAGAGTTAAAATTGCTTTTGTGGAATGTCAGACGGATGAACACCATGTCTAAATGACATAAAGTATATGCCTATCTTGCTAGGAGAGGGGTACACACCGCCCTGCTGCAGAAAACACATATAATGGCCAAAGAGGAGACCCCTCTACATCGCAGGTGGTGAGGTCAGGCCTTTTATACAGACTACTCCGCCTTTGCCAGAGGGGTATTGGTGTGGATTAAACTAGGGGCACCTTTTCAGTAGACTGGCCACCTAATGGATCCCGAGAGGTGTTATGTAGTGGTTACTGGTAAATTAGACAGCCGGGATGTGATCATTTGGAGTCTCTATGGCCCAAATGTAGACCAAATATCATTCTCAGCAATCCTTTCGAGAACATTAGCACCATATCTAGTGGGGTCCGTAATCCTGGGAGGAGATCACGATTGTGTGGCACACATTGACTTAGATCGCTCCCACCCACCCCATAGGCAGTCCCCAGCCGCCAGGACTGCTGATGTTTTGAAGGAATGGCAGTCCCAATGGGGCCACCTTGACTCATGGAGAACATTATACCCAGATGAAAGAGACTATTCCTTTTTCTCACACCTACATGAATTACACATCTGGTTAGATGCTATCCTTTGTACACCTAATATGCAAGATCTCATAACTAGTTAGTATTTAGCTAGAACAATTGCTGATCACAATCCCCTTTTGTTAGGATTCCATTTGACACGGACTAGGCTGTGTATCCCCACTTGGTGACTAAAACCGGAATCCCTAGAAGATCCAGTTTTTCAGTCCGCAGTATGAACGGCTATAGCGCCTATAGGGCAATACTTTTCAGAGAACTAAGGCGCAGCATTAAGCCCACTTGTAGTATGGGATGCCTTCAAAGCGATGATTAGAGGTAGATGTATCTCTGAAGCAACAGAAATTCATGGGGCCCTTCTACGGGAGACATTGGCCGCTGAACAGAAGTTGAGGGATATTGAGAAAAATAGACATGACTGGAAGCTAAAGAAAAAGTGGCCGAGCAGGTTGAAAGGTTGCGGTGCTTCGATTACAGGAATTATATGATCCACGCACATGCAGAAAGGGACCATACTGGGGCACTCCTGGCATGGTTGGCTAATACTGTAAAGAGGGGATTGGTCATCCTGGAACTTAGAGAAGAGCACACTCCCACGATCTTTCGGATGCAAGATATCAATCAGGCGTTCCACGATTATTATGCCAATCTATATCAGAGCAGGTGACCGGAACCAGTGCAGACATAGATACCTTTTTGGGAACTCTGGTGTTGCCAATCATGTCCGAGGCGGAGGTGGATTCCCTAGAAGCAGACGTTGAACACCACGAGGTCAGGGCCGCCATTAAATTGATGGCTAGGAATAAAAGCCCCGGAACCGACGGCTTGCCAGTCAAATTCTTCTCTGTGTATGTTGAGGAGCTGGGCCCCCGGCTAATGGAACTCTATATTTTGGCGAAACAAGGGGGCAGACTCCCTGCGAACACAAGGGAAACCCTGGTCATGCCGCTATTAAAACCCAGTAAGCCAGCCTTTGATAAAAACAGCCCACAAGTCGCAATCAATGCTCAATCTGGATTACAAGATCCTGAGCCAAATTCTGGGCACATGGCTTCTCTCATACATGACGACCCTCATTCATCAGACTTCTGTGTCTCATATAGTACGGAGGAGGCCACAGCCTTTGTGGTGGATATAGAAAAGGCCTTTTATAGCCTGGAATGACCATATCTTTTAGGAGTGGTAAGAAGGTTTGGGCTGGGATCTAACTTCGTGGAATTTACTGCCTTACTATATATGCACTTTTGGGCACGGGGAACGGTCACGGACAGTTATCAAGTGGGCAGGGGTATTAGGCAGGGTTGTCTCTTATCGCCCCTCCTCTTTGCCCTGGCTATGGAGCCTCTGGCCTGTCGAGCCGGAACTGGCGTCCCTACCGGGGCCTTTAAGTAATGGGTAGGCAACACCATATTGCACTATATGCCGACAACCTTTTACTTTTCCTCCGCACCGTGAGAGAGGATTTTGAAGGGGCAATAGAGCTCCTTGCACACCTCGGAAGGGTATCGGGCCTATTGGTTAACTGGAGAAAATCGTGCCTGTTTCCTACTGCAGCTGGTAGAGATAGATCAACAGTAGTAGGCAAAGTACTATGGGAATCCAGAAGGTGTTAAAATCTGTCATGACCCTGCTGACCTCCTGGAGGGCAATATCGAGAAGGCTATCCAAGGAGTAAAAATTAGTATGGAGCTCTGGGCTACCTTCCCCCTCTTGGTGATCACAGAGTCACCCTATTGAAAATGGTGGCTTTACCAAGGTTGCTATACTTCTTCAGAGTTCTCCCATTATGGATCCCGGCTGGCGTAATCCATGACTTACAATCATTGATAGTGGGGTTAAACTGAGGATTCAGCAGGCGCAGAGTGGCACTGACCACCCTTCAGAGACCTAAGGCAGCAGGTGGCCTGGCCCTTCCAGACTTTGAGAGCTATTACCTGGCTGCGCAGCGGCAGTGGCTGATGCAGTGGGTGGCCAGGAGGGTCTGTAGGACAGAGCATATGGATCCTTATGTGCCAAGTCTTCGACTTCTATCCTGTACTGTGTTGCTGCTGCCCGCCCCGAGAATAGAAGACAGTTCTGAATTTAAGAGTACTCCACAAGTGTTGGATCAGGAGTTTACAGAAGCTGAAAATTAGACGTCCATACCCCCAAGAAATCCTGCTGGAATTTCTTCTAGAACTTCCCCATGGGGGGGAACTAGCACGGGTTGAGGTAATGGATGGTGGCCGAGGCAACAACTATTGGAGTGCTATACGAGGACAGCTGTTTGCTATCATTCGAAGACTTTCGTAGCCTTATGATTTACTGCAGGAGCACTTTCTGGTGCATAGGGCCCTCACAGCAGCGATTCAAAAACATTGGGGGTCTAGGGCTATTGGAACCTTCACTTTCTGGAGGATATCTATATTTAGTAGCTTCCTCAGGCACATAAAAGGCAGTCACTTGTTTATACCGCCAGCTTCGGGCGAAGGTCTATACACACTTGATAATTTACGATTGCGCTGGGAGGGCGATCTGAGTATTCCTATAAAAGAAAAAGTTTGGGATGACTTAGAGGGCCGCTTTCCTAGAGTATCTAGGAATGCCCATTTTGAACTGATCAACTTTTTTATACTTCACAGGGCATATCTCACACCCGGATGGATAAACCGGTATTTCACAACAGATGCTGCTAAATACCCCCGATGTGAGTCAGGGGCCAAATTCCTTCATATGTTCTGGAGTTGCCCGGCGCTGGGAAACTTTTAGGGCGCAGTGACAGATGTTCTAGCTGAGGTGACCGAGAGGGAGGGTCACTGTACACCGGGGCATTGTTTACTACACATACCTCTAAGACTAAAGTGACCAGCGGATTCCAGGACCTGGTGCTCCTGCTGGCCAAGAGGGAAATTGCTAGACACTGGAAGTCCTTGAGGGTCCCTCTGTGAAGGGATAGAAAAGGGGGGTCATATGCTGGATGGATTATGAGGGGGCTATATGCCTGAGAGAGGCCAGACGAGGCAGAGGATCCTTGGAGGCTACCAGGGCATGGGAGGCATTAGTAGTAGAAGAGTTGAAGCACCCAGATTCCACCTCCCTGGAGGAGGCACTGGATACCCCCTGATAATGCAGATAGCACGCTTAATCACCACACGAAAATCCCGCTTTGAGGTCATGTAATCTTTCTTAATATGAGGCATTGGAGGGGGAACACAGGGACTAGGAGGCACAAATCGGCACAGGACACTATCCTACACCTTCTTAATGCTGTGCCTTCAACAACAATAGATTTCTTCCTAATAGGTAACTGACTCAACCATGGCACGCCTGGAGGAGGGGTTGACTGTTTATTATAGTTCGATTTGCAGTATAAATCCAAGGGACTTGGCTTAGATATTGCTGGAAGTATTTTTAGGTGTACGAATGCTTTCAATCATGTACTTTGCACGTAGATTGATGGGCTAGTATTCTTCCATACAAGATTCAACCTGGGTGAGAGGGGGCTTTTCTTGACTATCACCTGACTGGATTGATAGATATGTACCTGTCTCTATGTGTCCTATTGTGCTAGAGACATGGGCCTAGTTTTGTAAATAATAAAATGTGGTTAAAAAAATGAAAGATTCAATACACAACATCTGATTGAAACCACATGAAGTCAGTTTCTGATTATCATCAATACCAAGAAACTCGGAGCTCAGAAAGGAAGAAATATTCTGTTATAGTTCTGGACCAGCAAACTAGCAACAAACAGGGCGGTAAGTGGGATGCTACAGTGCAACTCTACTTTAATGAGACTCCATTCCCACATGACCGCCAAACACAAACTCCACTCCTAGATTGCCACTGAAACAACACCATTCTAGTATGTCTCTTTTGAAACAAACCCCTTCCTGTGAGGGGATTCCTGTTCAGAGACCAGCCCCTTCCTGTGAGGGGATTCCTGTTCAGAGACCAGCCCCTTCCTGTGAGGGGATTCCTGTTCAGAGACGAGCCGCTTCCTGTGAGGGGATTCCTGTTAAGAGTCCAGCCCCTTCCGGTGAGGTGATTCCTGTTCAGTGACCAGCCCCTTCCTTCCTGTTAAGAGATCAGCCCCTTCCTGTGAGGTGATTCCTGTTCAGAGACCAGCCCCTTCCTGTGGGGTGATTCCTGTTCAGAGACCAGCCCCTTCCTGTGAGGGGATTGCTGTTAAGAGACCGGCCCCTTCCTGTGAGGCGATTCCTGTTAAGAGACCAGCCCCTTCTTGTGAGGGGATTCCTGTTCAGAGACCAGCCCCTTCCTGTGAGGTGATTCCTGCTCAGTGACCGGCCCCTTCCTGTGAGGTGATTCCTGTTCAGAGACCAGCCCCTTCCTGTGAGGGGATTCCTGTTAAGAGACCGGCCCCTTCCTGTGAGGGGATTACTGTTAAGAGACCAGACCCTTCCTGTGAGGTGATTCCTGCTCAGTGACCAGCCCCTTCCTTCCTGTTTAGAGACCAGCCCCTTCCTGTCAGGGTATTCCTGTTCAGAGACCAGCCCCTTCCTGTGAGGTGATTCCTGCTCAGTGACCAGCCCCTTCCTTCCTGTTTAGAGACCAGCCCCTTCCTGTGAGGTGATTCCTGCTCAGTGACCAGCCCCTTCCTTCCTGTTTAGAGACCAGCCCCTTCCTGTGAGGGGATTCCTTTTAAGAGACCAGCCCCTTGCTGTGAGGGGATTCCTGTTCAGAGACCAGCCCCTTCCTGTGAGGGGATTCCTGTTCAGAGACCAGTCCCTTCCTGTGAGGGGATTCCTGTTCAGAGACCGGCCCCTTCCTGTGAGGTGATTCCTGTTCAGAGACCAGCCCCTTCCTGTGAGGTGATTCCTGTTCAGAGACCAGCCCCTTCCTGTGAGGGGATTCCTGTTCAGAGACCAGCCCCTTCCTGTGAGGGGATTCCTGTTCAGAGACCAGCCCCTTCCTGGGAGGGGATTCCTGTTCAGAGACCGCCCCTTCCTGTGAGGTGATTCCTGCTCAGAGACCAGCCCCTTCCTGTGAGGGGATTCCTGTTCAGAGACCAGCCCCTTCCTGTGAGGGGATTCCTGTTCAGAGACCAGCCCCTTCCTGTGAGGGGATTCCTTTTAAGAGACCAGCCCCTTCCTGTGAGGGGATTCCTGTTCAGAGACCGGCCCCTTCATGTGAGGGGATTCCTGTTAAGAGACCAGCCCCTTCCTGTGAGGTGATTCCTGCTCAGTGACCAGTCCCTTCCTTCCTGTTAAGAGACCGGCCCCTTCCTGTGAGGGGATTCCTGTTCAGAGACCAGCCCCTTCCTGTGACGTGATTCCTGCTCAGTGACCAGCCCCTTCCTTCCTGTTAAGAGACCGGCCCCTTCCTGTGAGGGGATTCCTGTTAAGAGACCGGCCCCTTCCTGTGAGGGGATTCCTGTTCAGAGACCAGCCCCTTCCTGTGAGGTGATTCCTGTTCAGAGACCAGCCCCTTCCTGTGAGGTGATTCCTGTTCAAAGACCAGCCCCTTCCTGTGAGGTGATTCCTGTTCAGAGACCAGCCCCTTCCTGAGAGGGGATTCCTGTTAAGAGACCAGCCCCTTCCTGTGAGGTGATTCCTGCTCAGTGACCAGTCCCTTCCTTCCTGTTAAGAGACCGGCCCCTTCCTGTGAGGGGATTCCTGTTCAGAGACCAGCCCCTTCCTGTGAGGTGATTCCTGCTCAGTGACCAGCCCCTTCCTTCCTGTTAAGAGACCGGCCCCTTCCTGTGAGGGGATTCCTGTTCAGAGACCAGCCCCTTCCTGTGAGGTGATTCCTGTTCAGAGACCAGCCCCTTCCTGTGAGGTGATTCCTGTTCAGAGACCAGCCCCTTCCTGTGAGGAGATTCCTGTTCAGAGACCAGCCCCTTCCTTCCTGTTAAGAGACCGGCCCCTTCCTGTGAGGGGATTCCTGTTCAGAGACCAGCCCCTTCCTGTGAGGTGATTCCTGTTCAGAGACCAGCCCCTTCCTGTGAGGTGATTCCTGTTCAGAGACCAGCCCCTTCCTGTGAGGGGATTCCTGTTTAGAGACCAGCCCCTTCCTGTGAGGTGATTCCTGTTCAGAGACCAGCCCCTTCCTGTGAGGTGATTCCTGTTCAGAGACCAGCCCCTTCCTTCCTGTTAAGAGACCGGCCCCTTCCTGTGAGGGGATTCCTGTTAAGAGACCAGCCCCTTCCTGTGAGGTGATTCCTGTTCAGAGACCAGCCCCTTCCTTCCTGTTAAGAGACCGGCCCCTTCCTGTGAGGGGATTCCTGTTCAGAGACCAGCCCCTTCCTGTGAGGTGATTCCTGTTCAGAGACCAGCCCCTTCCTGTGAGGGGATTCCTGTTCAGAGACCAGCCCCTTCCTGTGAGGTGATTCCTGCTCAGTGACCAGCCCCTTCCTGTGAGGGGATTCCTGTTCAGAGACCAGCCCCTTCCTGTGAGGGGATTCCTGTTCAGAGACCAGCCCCTTCCTGTGAGGTGATTCCTGTTCAGAGACCAGCCCCTTCCTTCCTGTTTAGAGACCAGCCCCTTCCTGTGAGGGGATTCCTTTTAAGAGACCAGCCCCTTCCTGTGAGGGGATTCCTGTTCAGAGACCAGCCCCTTCCTGTGAGGGGATTCCTGTTCAGAGACCAGCCCCTTCCTGTGAGGGGATTCCTGTTCAGAGACCAGCCCCTTCCTGTGAGGGGATTCCTTTTAAGAGACCAGCCCCTTCCTGTGAGGGGATTCCTGTTCAGAGACCAGCCCCTTCCTGTGAGGTGATTCCTGTTCAGAGACCAGCCCCTTCCTGTGAGGTGATTCCTGTTCAGAGACCAGCCCCTTCCTGTGAGGTGATTCCTGTTCAGAGACCAGCCCCTTCCTGTGAGGTGATTCCTGTTCAGAGACCAGCCCCTTCCTGTGAGGTGATTCCTGTTCAGAGACCAGCCCCTTCCTGTGAGTGGATTCCTGTTTAGAGACCAGCCCCTTCCTGTGAGGTGATTCCTGTTCAGAGACCAGCCCCTTCCTGTGAGGTGATTCCTGTTCAGAGACCAGCCCCTTCCTTCCTGTTAAGAGACCGGCCCCTTCCTGTGAGGGGATTCCTGTTAAGAGACCAGCCCCTTCCTGTGAGGTGATTCCTGTTCAGAGACCAGCCCCTTCCTTCCTGTTAAGAGACCGGCCCCTTCCTGTGAGGGGATTCCTGTTCAGAGACCAGCCCCTTCCTGTGAGGTGATTCCTGTTCAGAGACCAGCCCCTTCCTGTGAGGGGATTCCTGTTCAGAGACCAGCCCCTTCCTGTGAGGTGATTCCTGCTCAGTGACCAGCCCCTTCATGTGAGGGGATTCCTGTTCAGAGACCAGCCCCTTCCTGTGAGGGGATTCCTGTTCAGAGACCAGCCCCTTCCTGTGAGGTGATTCCTGTTCAGAGACCAGCCCCTTCCTTCCTGTTTAGAGACCAGCCCCTTCCTGTGAGGGGATTCCTTTTAAGAGACCAGCCCCTTCCTGTGAGGGGATTCCTGTTCAGAGACCAGCCCCTTCCTGTGAGGGGATTCCTGTTCAGAGACCAGCCCCTTCCTGTGAGGGGATTCCTGTTCAGAGACCAGCCCCTTCCTGTGAGGGGATTCCTTTTAAGAGACCAGCCCCTTCCTGTGAGGGGATTCCTGTTCAGAGACCAGCCCCTTCCTGTGAGGTGATTCCTGTTCAGAGACCAGCCCCTTCCTTCCTGTTTAGAGACCAGCCCCTTCCTGTGAGGGGATTCCTTTTAAGAGACCAGCCCCTTCCTGTGAGGGGATTCCTGTTCAGAGACCAGCGCCTTCCTGTGAGGGGATTCCTGTTCAGAGACCAGCCCCTTCCTGTGAGGGGATTCCTGTTCAGAGACCAACCCCTTCCTGTGAGGTGATTCCTGCTCAGTGACCAGCCCCTTCCTTCCTGTTTAGAGACCGGCCCCTTCCTGTGAGGGGATTCCTGTTAAGAGACCAGCCCCTTCCTGTGAGAGGATTCCTGTTCAGAGACCAGCCCCTTCCTGTGAGGGGATTCCTTTTAAGAGACCAGCCCCTTCTTGTGAGGCGATTCCTGTTCAGAGACCAGCCCCTTCCTTCCTGTTAAGAGACTGGCCCCTTCCTGTGAGGGGATTCCTTTTAAGAGACCAGCCCCTTCCTGTGAGGGGATTCCTTTTAAGAGACCAGCCCCTTCCTGTGAGGTGATTCCTGTTCAGAGACCAGCCCCTTCCTGTGAGGGGATTCCTGTTCAGAGACCAGCCCCTTCCTGTGAGGTGATTCCTGCTCAGTGACCAGCCCCTTCCTGTGAGGGGATTCCTGTTCAGAGACCAGCCCCTTCCTGTGAGGTGATTCCTGCTCAGTGACCAGCCCCTTCCTTCCTGTTTAGAGACCAGCCCCTTCCTGTGAGGGGATTCCTGCTCAGTGACCAGCCCCTTCCTTCCTGTTTAGAGACCAGCCCCTTCCTGTGAGGGGATTCCTGTTAAGAGACCAGCCCCTTCCTGTGAGGGGATTCCTGTTAAGAGACCAGCCCCTTCCTGTGAGGGGATTCCTGCTCAGAGCCAGCCCCTTCCTGTGAGGGGATTCCTGTTAAGAGACCAGCCCCTTCCTGTGAGGGGATTCCTGTTAAGAGACCAGCCCCTTCCTGTGAGGGGATTCCTGCTCAGTGACCAGCCACTTCCTGTGAGGTGATTCCTGTTCAGAGACCAGCCCCTTCCTTCCTGTTTAGAGACCAGCCCCTTCCTGTGAGGTGATTCCTGCTCAGTGACCAGCCCCTTCCTTCCTGTTTAGAGACCAGCCCCTTCCTGTGAGGTGATTCCTGTTCAGAGACCAGCCCCTTCCTTCCTGTTAAGAGACCGGCCCCTTCCTGTGAGGGGATTCCTGTTCAGAGACCAGCCCCTTCCTGTGAGGTGATTCCTGTTCAGAGACCAGCCCCTTCCTGTGAGGTGATTCCTGTTCAGAGATCAGCCCCTTCCTGTGAGGTGATTCCTGTTCAGAGACCAGCCCCTTCCTTCCTGTTCAGAGACCAGCCCCTTCCTGTGAGGTGATTCCTGTTCAGAGACCAGCCCCTTCCTGTGAAGGGATTCCTGTTCAGAGACCAGCCCGTTCCTGTGAGGGGATTCCTGTTCAGAGACCAGCCCCTTCCTGTGAGGGGATTCCTGTTCAGAGACCAGCCCCTTCCTGTGAGGGGATTCCTTTTAAGAGACCAGCCCCTTCCTGTGAGGGGATTCCTGTTCAGAGACCAGCCCCTTCCTGTGAGGTGAATCCTGTTCAGAGACCAGCCCCTTCCTTCCTGTTTAGAGACCAGCCCCTTCCTGTGAGGGGATTCCTTTTAAGAGACCAGCCCCTTCCTGTGAGGGGATTCCTGTTCAGAGACCAGCACCTTCCTGTGAGGGGATTCCTGTTCAGAGACCAGCCCCTTCCTGTGAGGGGATTCCTGTTCAGAGACCAGCCCCTTCCTGTGAGGTGATTCCTGCTCAGTGACCAGCCCCTTCCTTCCTGTTTAGAGACCGGCCCCTTCCTGTGAGGGGATTCCTGTTAAGAGACCAGCCCCTTCCTGTGAGGGGATTCCTGTTCAGAGACCAGCCCCTTCCTGTGAGGGGATTCCTTTTAAGAGACCAGCCCCTTCTTGTGAGGCGATTCCTGTTCAGAGACCAGCGCCTTCCTTCCTGTTAAGAGACTGGCCCCTTCCTGTGAGGGGATTCCTTTTAAGAGACCAGCCCCTTCCTGTGAGGGGATTCCTTTTAAGAGACCAGCCCCTTCCTGTGAGGTGATTCCTGTTCAGAGACCAGCCCCTTCCTGTGAGGGGATTCCTGTTCAGAGACCAGCCCCTTCCTGTGAGGTGATTCCTGCTCAGTGACCAGCCCCTTCCTGTGAGGGGATTCCTGTTCAGAGACCAGCCCCTTCCTGTGAGGTGATTCCTGCTCAGTGACCAGCCCCTTCCTTCCTGTTTAGAGACCAGCCCCTTCCTGTGAGGGGATTCCTGCTCAGTGACCAGCCCCTTCCTTCCTGTTTAGAGACCAGCCCCTTCCTGTGAGGGGATTCCTGTTAAGAGACCAGCCCCTTCCTGTGAGGGGATTCCTGTTAAGAGACCAGCCCCTTCCTGTGAGGGGATTCCTGCTCAGAGCCAGCCCCTTCCTGTGAGGGGATTCCTGTTAAGAGACCAGCCCCTTCCTGTGAGGGGATTCCTGTTAAGAGACCAGCCCCTTCCTGTGAGGGGATTCCTGCTCAGTGACCAGCCCCTTCCTGTGAGGTGATTCCTGTTCAGAGACCAGCCCCTTCCTTCCTGTTTAGAGACCAGCCCCTTCCTGTGAGGTGATTCCTGCTCAGTGACCAGCCCCTTCCTTCCTGTTTAGAGACCAGCCCCTTCCTGTGAGGTGATTCCTGTTCAGAGACCAGCCCCTTCCTTCCTGTTAAGAGACCGGCCCCTTCCTGTGAGGGGATTCCTGTTCAGAGACCAGCCCCTTCCTGTGAGGTGATTCCTGTTCAGAGACCAGCCCCTTCCTGTGAGGTGATTCCTGTTCAGAGACCAGCCCCTTCCTGTGAGGTGATTCCTGTTCAGAGACCAGCCCCTTCCTGTGAGGTGATTCCTGTTCAGAGACCAGCCCCTTCCTTCCTGTTCAGAGACCAGCCCCTTCCTGTGAGGTGATTCCTGTTCAGAGACCAGCCCCTTCCTGTGAGGGGATTCCTGTTCAGAGACCAGCCCCTTCCTGTGAGGTGATTCCTGTTCAGAGACCAGCCCCTTCCTGTGAGGTGATTCCTGTTCAGAGACCAGCCCCTTCCTGTGAGGGGATTCCTGTTCAGAGACCAGCCCCTTCCTGTGAGGTGATTCCTGCTCAGTGACCAGCCCCTTCCTGTGAGGGGATTCCTGTTCAGAGACCAGCCCCTTCCTGTGAGGTGATTCCTGCTCAGTGACTAGCCCCTTCCTTCCTGTTTAGAGACCAGCCCCTTCCTGTGAGGGGATTCCTGTTAAGAGACCAGCCCCTTCCTGTGAGGGGATTCCTGTTCAGAGACCAGCCCCTTCCTGTGAGGTGATTCCTGCTCAGTGACCAGCCCCTTCCTTCCTGTTTAGAGACCAGCCCCTTCCTGTTAGATGATTCCTGCTCAGTGACCAGCCCCTTCCTTCCTGTTTAGAGACCAGCCCCTTCCTGTGAGGGGATTCCTGTTAAGAGACCAGCCCCTTCCTGTGAGGGGATTCCTGTTAAGAGACCAGCCCCTTCCTGTGAGGGGATTCCTGCTCAGAGCCAGCCCCTTCCTGTGAGGGGATTCCTGTTAAGAGACCAGCCCCTTCCTGTGAGGGGATTCCTGCTCAGTGACCAGCCCCTTCCTGTGAGGTGATTCCTGTTCAGAGACCAGCCCCTTCCTTCCTGTTTAGAGACCAGCCCCTTCCTGTGAGGTGATTCCTGCTCAGTGACCAGCCCCTTCCCTCCTGTTTAGAGACCAGCCCCTTCCTGTGAGGTGATTCCTGTTCAGAGACCAGCCCCTTCCTTCCTGTTAAGAGACCGGCCCCTTCCTGTGAGGGGATTCCTGTTCAGAGACCAGCCCCTTCCTGTGAGGTGATTCCTGTTCAGAGACCAGCCCCTTCCTGTGAGGTGATTCCTGTTCAGAGACCAGCCCCTTCCTTCCTGTTTAGAGACCAGTCCCTTCCTGTGAGGGGATTCCTTTTAAGAGACCAGCCCCTTCCTGTGAGGGGATTCCTGTTCAGAGACCAGCCCCTTCCTGTGAGGGGATTCCTGTTCAGAGACCAGCCCCTTCCTGTGAGGGGATTCCTGTTCAGAGATCAGCCCCTTCCTGTGAGGTGATTCCTGTTCAGAGACCAGCCCCTTCCTGTGAGGGGATTCCTGTTCAGACACCAGCCCCTTCCTGTGAGGGGATTCCTGTTAAGAGACCAGCCCCTTCCTGTGAGGGGATTCCTGCTCAGAGCCAGCCCCTTCCTGTGAGGGGATTCCTGTTAAGAGACCAGCCCCTTCCTGTGAGGGGATTCCTGTTAAGAGACCAGCCCCTTCCTGTGAGGGGATTCCTGCTCAGTGACCAGCCCCTTCCTGTGAGGTGATTCCTGTTCAGTGACCAGCCCCTTCCTTCCTGTTTAGAGACCAGCCCCTTCCTGTGAGGTGATTCCTGCTCAGTGACCAGCCCCTTCCTTCCTGTTTAGAGACCAGCCCCTTCCTGTGAGGTGATTCCTGTTCAGAGACCAGCCCCTTCCTTCCTGTTAAGAGACCGGCCCCTTCCTGTGAGGGGATTCCTGTTCAGAGACCAGCCCCTTCCTGTGAGGTGATTCCTGTTCAGAGACCAGCCCCTTCCTGTGAGGTGATTCCTGTTCAGAGACCAGCCCCTTCCTGTGAGGTGATTCCTGTTCAGAGACCAGCCCCTTCCTTCCTGTTCAGAGACCAGCCCCTTCCTGTGAGGTGATTCCTGTTCAGAGACCAGCCCCTTCATGTGAGGGGATTCCTGTTCAGAGACCAGCCCCTTCCTGTGAGGGGATTCCTGTTCAGAGACCAGCCCCTTCCTGTGAGGGGATTCCTGTTCAGAGACCAGCCCCTTCCTGTGAGGGGATTCCTTTTAAGAGACCAGCCCCTTCCTGTGAGGGGATTCCTGTTCAGAGACCAGCCCCTTCCTGTGAGGTGATTCCTGTTCAGAGACCAGCCCCTTCCTTCCTGTTTAGAGACCAGCCCCTTCCTGTGAGGGGATTCCTTTTAAGAGACCAGCCCCTTCCTGTGAGGGGATTCCTGTTCAGAGACCAGCACCTTCCTGTGAGGGGATTCCTGTTCAGAGACCAGCCCCTTCCTGTGAGGGGATTCCTGTTCAGAGACCAGCCCCTTCCTGTGAGGTGATTCCTGCTCAGTAACCAGCCCCTTCCTTCCTGTTTAGAGACCGGCCCCTTCCTGTGAGGGGATTCCTGTTAAGAGACCAGCCCCTTCCTGTGAGGGGATTCCTGTTCAGAGACCAGCCCCTTCCTGTGAGGTGATTCCTTTTAAGAGACCAGCCCCTTCTTGTGAGGCGATTCCTGTTCAGAGACCAGCCCCTTC
The DNA here is from genome assembly GCF_964261635.1 of Lissotriton helveticus. Classification (NCBI taxonomy): domain Eukaryota; kingdom Metazoa; phylum Chordata; class Amphibia; order Caudata; family Salamandridae; genus Lissotriton; species Lissotriton helveticus. The sequence goes on along the minus strand of NC_136061.1, from coordinate 412,254,659 downwards.
CTTCCTGTTAAGAGACTGGCCCCTTCCTGTGAGGGGATTCCTTTTAAGAGACCAGCCCCTTCCTGTGAGGGGATTCCTTTTAAGAGACCAGCCCCTTCCTGTGAGGTGATTCCTGTTCAGAGACCAGCCCCTTCCTGTGAGGGGATTCCTGTTCAGAGACCAGCCCCTTCCTGTGAGGTGATTCCTGCTCAGTGACCAGCCCCTTCCTGTGAGGGGATTCCTGTTCAGAGACCAGCCCCTTCCTGTGAGGTGATTTCTGCTCAGTGACCAGCCCCTTCCTTCCTGTTTAGAGACCAGCCCCTTCCTGTGAGGGGATTCCTGCTCAGTGACCAGCCCCTTCCTTCCTGTTTAGAGACCAGCCCCTTCCTGTGAGGGGATTCCTGTTAAGAGACCAGCCCCTTCCTGTGAGGGGATTCCTGTTAAGAGACCAGCCCCTTCCTGTGAGGGGATTCCTGCTCAGAGCCAGCCCCTTCCTGTGAGGGGATTCCTGTTAAGAGACCAGCCCCTTCCTGTGAGGGGATTCCTGTTAAGAGACCAGCCCCTTCCTGTGAGGGGATTCCTGCTCAGTGACCAGCCCCTTCCTGTGAGGTGATTCCTGTTCAGAGACCAGCCCCTTCCTTCCTGTTTAGAGACCAGCCCCTTCCTGTGAGGTGATTCCTGCTCAGTGACCAGCCCCTTCCTTCCTGTTTAGAGACCAGCCCCTTCCTGTGAGGTGATTCCTGTTCAGAGACCAGCCCCTTCCTTCCTGTTAAGAGACCGGCTCCTTCCTGTGAGGGGATTCCTGTTCAGAGACCAGCCCCTTCCTGTGAGGTGATTCCTGTTCAGAGACCAGCCCCTTCCTGTGAGGTGATTCCTGTTCAGAGACCAGCCCCTTCCTGTGAGGTGATTCCTGTTCAGAGACCAGCCCCTTCCTTCCTGTTCAGAGACCAGCCCCTTCCTGTGAGGTGATTCCTGTTCAGAGACCAGCCCCTTCCTGTGAGGGGATTCCTGTTCAGAGACCAGCCCCTTCCTGTGAGGTGATTCCTGTTCAGAGACCAGCCCCTTCCTGTGAGGTGATTCCTGTTCAGAGACCAGCCCCTTCCTGTGAGGGGATTCCTGTTCAGAGACCAGCCCCTTCCTGTGAGGTGATTCCTGCTCAGTGACCAGCCCCTTCCTGTGAGGGGATTCCTGTTCAGAGACCAGCCCCTTCCTGTGAGGTGATTCCTGCTCAGTGACCAGCCCCTTCCTTCCTGTTTAGAGACCAGCCCCTTCCTGTGAGGGGATTCCTGTTAAGAGACCAGCCCCTTCCTGTGAGGGGATTCCTGTTCAGAGACCAGCCCCTTCCTGTGAGGTGATTCCTGCTCAGTGACCAGCCCCTTCCTTCCTGTTTAGAGACCAGCCCCTTCCTGTTAGGGGATTCCTGCTCAGTGACCAGCCCCTTCCTTCCTGTTTAGAGACCAGCCCCTTCCTGTGAGGGGATTCCTGTTAAGAGACCAGCCCCTTCCTGTGAGGGGATTCCTGTTAAGAGACCAGCCCCTTCCTGTGAGGGGATTCCTGCTCAGAGCCAGCCCCTTCCTGTGAGGGGATTCCTGTTAAGAGACCAGCCCCTTCCTGTGAGGGGATTCCTGCTCAGTGACCAGCCCCTTCCTGTGAGGTGATTCCTGTTCAGAGACCAGCCCCTTCCTTCCTGTTTAGAGACCAGCCCCTTCCTGTGAGGTGATTCCTGCTCAGTGACCAGCCCCTTCCCTCCTGTTTAGAGACCAGCCCCTTCCTGTGAGGTGATTCCTGTTCAGAGACCAGCCCCTTCCTTCCTGTTAAGAGACCGGCCCCTTCCTGTGAGGGGATTCCTGTTCAGAGACCAGCCCCTTCCTGTGAGGTGATTCCTGTTCAGAGACCAGCCCCTTCCTGTGAGGTGATTCCTGTTCAGAGACCAGCCCCTTCCTTCCTGTTTAGAGACCAGCCCCTTCCTGTGAGGGGATTCCTTTTAAGAGACCAGCCCCTTCCTGTGAGGGGATTCCTGTTCAGAGACCAGCCCCTTCCTGTGAGGGGATTCCTGTTCAGAGACCAGCCCCTTCCTGTGAGGGGATTCCTGTTCAGAGATCAGCCCCTTCCTGTGAGGTGATTCCTGTTCAGAGACCAGCCCCTTCCTGTGAGGGGATTCCTGTTCAGACACCAGCCCCTTCCTGTGAGGGGATTCCTGTTAAGAGACCAGCCCCTTCCTGTGAGGTGATTCCTGTTCAGAGACCAGCCCCTTCCTGTGAGGTGATTCCTGTTCAGAGACCAGCCCCTTCCTGTGAGGGGATTCCTGTTCAGAGACCAGCCCCTTCCTGTGAGGTGATTCCTGCTCAGTGACCAGCCCCTTCCTGTGAGGGGATTCCTGTTCAGAGACCAGCCCCTTCCTGTGAGGTGATTCCTGCTCAGTGACCAGCCCCTTCCTTCCTGTTTAGAGACCAGCCCCTTCCTGTGAGGGGATTCCTGTTAAGAGACCAGCCCCTTCCTGTGAGGGGATTCCTGTTCAGAGACCAGCCCCTTCCTGTGAGGTGATTCCTGCTCAGTGACCAGCCCCTTCCTTCCTGTTTAGAGACCAGCCCCTTCCTGTTAGGGGATTCCTGCTCAGTGACCAGCCCCTTCCTTCCTGTTTAGAGACCAGCCCCTTCCTGTGAGGGGATTCCTGTTAAGAGACCAGCCCCTTCCTGTGAGGGGATTCCTGTTAAGAGACCAGCCCCTTCCTGTGAGGGGATTCCTGCTCAGAGCCAGCCCCTTCCTGTGAGGGGATTCCTGTTAAGAGACCAGCCCCTTCCTGTGAGGGGATTCCTGCTCAGTGACCAGCCCCTTCCTGTGAGGTGATTCCTGTTCAGAGACCAGCCCCTTCCTTCCTGTTTAGAGACCAGCCCCTTCCTGTGAGGTGATTCCTGCTCAGTGACCAGCCCCTTCCCTCCTGTTTAGAGACCAGCCCCTTCCTGTGAGGTGATTCCTGTTCAGAGACCAGCCCCTTCCTTCCTGTTAAGAGACCGGCCCCTTCCTGTGAGGGGATTCCTGTTCAGAGACCAGCCCCTTCCTGTGAGGTGATTCCTGTTCAGATACCAGCCCCTTCCTGTGAGGTGATTCCTGTTCAGAGACCAGCCCCTTCCTTCCTGTTTAGAGACCAGCCCCGTCCTGTGAGGGGATTCCTTTTAAGAGACCAGCCCCTTCCTGTGAGGGGATTCCTGTTCAGAGACCAGCCCCTTCCTGTGAGGGGATTCCTGTTCAGAGACCAGCCCCTTCCTGTGAGGGGATTCCTGTTCAGAGATCAGCCCCTTCCTGTGAGGTGATTCCTGTTCAGAGACCAGCCCCTTCCTGTGAGGGGATTCCTGTTCAGACACCAGCCCCTTCCTGTGAGGGGATTCCTGTTCAGAGACCAGCCCCTTCCTGTGAGGTGATTCCTGCTCAGTGACCAGCCCCTTCCTTCCTGTTTAGAGACCAGCCCCTTCCTGTTAGGGGATTCCTGCTCAGTGACCAGCCCCTTCCTTCCTGTTTAGAGACCAGCCCCTTCCTGTGAGGGGATTCCTGTTAAGAGACCAGCCCCTTCCTGTGAGGGGATTCCTGCTCAGTGACCAGCCCCTTCCTGTGAGGTGATTCCTGTTCAGAGACCAGCCCCTTCCTTCCTGTTTAGAGACCAGCCCCTTCCTGTGAGGTGATTCCTGCTCAGTGACCAGCCCCTTCCTTCCTGTTTAGAGACCAGCCCCTTCCTGTGAGGTGATTCCTGTTCAGAGACCAGCCCCTTCCTTCCTGTTAAGAGACCGGCCCCTTCCTGTGAGGGGATTCCTGTTCAGAGACCAGCCCCTTCCTGTGAGGTGATTCCTGTTCAGAGACCAGCCCCTTCCTGTGAGGGGATTCCTGTTCAGAGACCAGCCCCTTCCTGTGAGGTGATTCCTGTTCAGAGACCAGCCCCTTCCTTCCTGTTTAGAGACCAGCCCCTTCCTGTGAGGGGATTCCTTTTAAGAGACCAGCCCCTTCCTGTGAGGGGATTCCTGTTCAGAGACCAGCGCCTTCCTGTGAGGGGATTCCTGTTCAGAGACCAGCCCCTTCCTGTGAGGGGATTCCTGTTCAGAGACCAGCCCCTTCCTGTGAGGTGATTCCTGCTCAGTGACCAGCCCCTTCCTTCCTGTTTAGAGACCGGCCCCTTCCTGTGAGGGGATTCCTGTTAAGAGACCAGCCCCTTCCTGTGAGGGGATTCCTGTTCAGAGACCAGCCCCTTCCTGTGAGGGGATTCCTGTTCAGAGACCAGCCCCTTCCTGTGAGGGGATTCCTTTTAAGAGACCAGCCCCTTCCTGTGAGGGGATTCCTGTTCAGAGACCAGCCCCTTCCTGTGAGGTGATTCCTGTTCAGAGACCAGCCCCTTCCTTCCTGTTTAGAGACCAGCCCCTTCCTGTGAGGGGATTCCTTTTAAGAGACCAGCCCCTTCCTGTGAGGGGATTCCTGTTCAGAGACCAGCACCTTCCTGTGAGGGGATTCCTGTTCAGAGACCAGCCCCTTCCTGTGAGGGGATTCCTGTTCAGAGACCAGCCCCTTCCTGTGAGGTGATTCCTGCTCAGTAACCAGCCCCTTCCTTCCTGTTTAGAGACCGGCCCCTTCCTGTGAGGGGATTCCTGTTAAGAGACCAGCCCCTTCCTGTGAGGGGATTCCTGTTCAGAGACCAGCCCCTTCCTGTGAGGTGATTCCTTTTAAGAGACCAGCCCCTTCTTGTGAGGCGATTCCTGTTCAGAGACCAGCCCCTTCCTTCCTGTTAAGAGACTGGCCCCTTCCTGTGAGGGGATTCCTTTTAAGAGACCAGCCCCTTCCTGTGAGGGGATTCCTTTTAAGAGACCAGCCCCTTCCTGTGAGGTGATTCCTGTTCAGAGACCAGCCCCTTCCTGTGAGGGGATTCCTGTTCAGAGACCAGCCCCTTCCTGTGAGGTGATTCCTGCTCAGTGACCAGCCCCTTCCTGTGAGGGGATTCCTGTTCAGAGACCAGCCCCTTCCTGTGAGGTGATTCCTGCTCAGTGACCAGCCCCTTCCTTCCTGTTTAGAGACCAGCCCCTTCCTGTGAGGGGATTCCTGCTCAGTGACCAGCCCCTTCCTTCCTGTTTAGAGACCAGCCCCTTCCTGTGAGGGGATTCCTGTTAAGAGACCAGCCCCTTCCTGTGAGGGGATTCCTGTTAAGAGACCAGCCCCTTCCTGTTAGGGGATTCCTGCTCAGAGCCAGCCCCTTCCTGTGAGGGGATTCCTGTTAAGAGACCAGCCCCTTCCTGTGAGGGGATTCCTGTTAAGAGACCAGCCCCTTCCTGTGAGGGGATTCCTGCTCAGTGACCAGCCCCTTCCTGTGAGGTGATTCCTGTTCAGAGACCAGCCCCTTCCTTCCTGTTTAGAGACCAGCCCCTTCCTGTGAGGTGATTCCTGCTCAGTGACCAGCCCCTTCCTTCCTGTTTAGAGACCAGCCCCTTCCTGTGAGGTGATTCCTGTTCAGAGACCAGCCCCTTCCTTCCTGTTAAGAGACCGGCCCCTTCCTGTGAGGGGATTCCTGTTCAGAGACCAGCCCCTTCCTGTGAGGTGATTCCTGTTCAGAGACCAGCCCCTTCCTGTGAGGTGATTCCTGTTCAGAGACCAGCCCCTTCCTGTGAGGTGATTCCTGTTCAGAGACCAGCCCCTTCCTTCCTGTTCAGAGACCAGCCCCTTCCTGTGAGGTGATTCCTGTTCAGAGACCAGCCCCTTCCTGTGAGGGGATTCCTGTTCAGAGACCAGCCCCTTCCTGTGAGGTGATTCCTGTTCAGAGACCAGCCCCTTCCTGTGAGGTGATTCCTGTTCAGAGACCAGCCCCTTCCTGTGAGGGGATTCCTGTTCAGAGACCAGCCCCTTCCTGTGAGGTGATTCCTGCTCAGTGACCAGCCCCTTCCTGTGAGGGGATTCCTGTTCAGAGACCAGCCCCTTCCTGTGAGGTGATTCCTGCTCAGTGACCAGCCCCTTCCTTCCTGTTTAGAGACCAGCCCCTTCCTGTGAGGGGATTCCTGTTAAGAGACCAGCCCCTTCCTGTGAGGGGATTCCTGTTCAGAGACCAGCCCCTTCCTGTGAGGTGATTCCTGCTCAGTGACCAGCCCCTTCCTTCCTGTTTAGAGACCAGCCCCTTCCTGTTAGGGGATTCCTGCTCAGTGACCAGCCCCTTCCTTCCTGTTTAGAGACCAGCCCCTTCCTGTGAGGGGATTCCTGTTAAGAGACCAGCCCCTTCCTGTGAGGGGATTCCTGTTAAGAGACCAGCCCCTTCCTGTGAGGGGATTCCTGCTCAGAGCCAGCCCCTTCCTGTGAGGGGATTCCTGTTAAGAGACCAGCCCCTTCCTGTGAGGGGATTCCTGCTCAGTGACCAGCCCCTTCCTGTGAGGTGATTCCTGTTCAGAGACCAGCCCCTTCCTTCCTGTTTAGAGACCAGCCCCTTCCTGTGAGGTGATTCCTGCTCAGTGACCAGCCCCTTCCCTCCTGTTTAGAGACCAGCCCCTTCCTGTGAGGTGATTCCTGTTCAGAGACCAGCCCCTTCCTTCCTGTTAAGAGACCGGCCCCTTCCTGTGAGGGGATTCCTGTTCAGAGACCAGCCCCTTCCTGTGAGGTGATTCCTGTTCAGAGACCAGCCCCTTCCTGTGAGGTGATTCCTGTTCAGAGACCAGCCCCTTCCTTCCTGTTTAGAGACCAGCCCCTTCCTGTGAGGGGATTCCTTTTAAGAGACCAGCCCCTTCCTGTGAGGGGATTCCTGTTCAGAGACCAGCCCCTTCCTGTGAGGGGATTCCTGTTCAGAGACCAGCCCCTTCCTGTGAGGGGATTCCTGTTCAGAGATCAGCCCCTTCCTGTGAGGTGATTCCTGTTCAGAGACCAGCCCCTTCCTGTGAGGTGATTCCTGTTCAGAGACCAGCCCCTTCCTGTGAGGTGATTCCTGTTCAGAGACCAGCCCCTTCCTGTGAGGGGATTCCTGTTCAGAGACCAGCCCCTTCCTGTGAGGTGATTCCTGCTCAGTGACCAGCCCCTTCCTGTGAGGGGATTCCTGTTCAGAGACCAGCCCCTTCCTGTGAGGTGATTCCTGCTCAGTGACCAGCCCCTTCCTTCCTGTTTAGAGACCAGCCCCTTCCTGTGAGGGGATTCCTGTTAAGAGACCAGCCCCTTCCTGTGAGGGGATTCCTGTTCAGAGACCAGCCCCTTCCTGTGAGGTGATTCCTGCTCAGTGACCAGCCCCTTCCTTCCTGTTTAGAGACCAGCCCCTTCCTGTTAGGGGATTCCTGCTCAGTGACCAGCCCCTTCCTTCCTGTTTAGAGACCAGCCCCTTCCTGTGAGGGGATTCCTGTTAAGAGACCAGCCCCTTCCTGTGAGGGGATTCCTGTTAAGAGACCAGCCCCTTCCTGTGAGGGGATTCCTGCTCAGAGCCAGCCCCTTCCTGTGAGGGGATTCCTGTTAAGAGACCAGCCCCTTCCTGTGAGGGGATTCCTGCTCAGTGACCAGCCCCTTCCTGTGAGGTGATTCCTGTTCAGAGACCAGCCCCTTCCTTCCTGTTTAGAGACCAGCCCCTTCCTGTGAGGTGATTCCTGCTCAGTGACCAGCCCCTTCCCTCCTGTTTAGAGACCAGCCCCTTCCTGTGAGGTGATTCCTGTTAAGAGACCAGCCCCTTCCTGTGAGGGGATTCCTGTTAAGAGACCAGCCCCTTCCTGTGAGGGGATTCCTGTTAAGAGACCAGCCCCTTCCTGTGAGGGGATTCCTGTTAAGAGACCAGCCCCTTCCTGTGAGGGGATTCCTGCTCAGAGCCAGCCCCTTCCTGTGAGGGGATTCCTGTTAAGAGACCAGCCCCTTCCTGTGAGGGGATTCCTGCTCAGTGACCAGCCCCTTCCTGTGAGGTGATTCCTGTTCAGAGACCAGCCCCTTCCTTCCTGTTTAGAGACCAGCCCCTTCCTGTGAGGTGATTCCTGCTCAGTGACCAGCCCCTTCCCTCCTGTTTAGAGACCGGCCCCTTCCTGTGAGGGGATTCCTGTTCAGAGACCAGCCCCTTCCTGTGAGGTGATTCCTGTTCAGAGACCAGCCCCTTCCTGTGAGGTGATTCCTGTTCAGAGACCAGCCCCTTCCTTCCTGTTTAGAGACCAGCCCCTTCCTTCCTGTTAAGAGACTGGCCCCTTCCTGTGAGGGGATTCCTTTTAAGAGACCAGCCCCTTCCTGTGAGGGGATTCCTTTTAAGAGACCAGCCCCTTCCTGTGAGGTGATTCCTGTTCAGAGACCAGCCCCTTCCTGTGAGGGGATTCCTGTTCAGAGACCAGCCCCTTCCTGTGAGGTGATTCCTGCTCAGTGACCAGCCCCTTCCTGTGAGGGGATTCCTGTTCAGAGACCAGCCCCTTCCTGTGAGGTGATTCCTGCTCAGTGACCAGCCCCTTCCTTCCTGTTTAGAGACCAGCCCCTTCCTGTGAGGGGATTCCTGCTCAGTGACCAGCCCCTTCCTTCCTGTTTAGAGACCAGCCCCTTCCTGTGAGGGGATTCCTGTTAAGAGACCAGCCCCTTCCTGTGAGGGGATTCCTGTTAAGAGACCAGCCCCTTCCTGTGAGGGGATTCCTGCTCAGAGCCAGCCCCTTCCTGTGAGGGGATTCCTGTTAAGAGACCAGCCCCTTCCTGTGAGGGGATTCCTGTTAAGAGACCAGCCCCTTCCTGTGAGGGGATTCCTGCTCAGTGACCAGCCCCTTCCTGTGAGGTGATTCCTGTTCAGAGACCAGCCCCTTCCTTCCTGTTTAGAGACCAGTCCCTTCCTGTGAGGTGATTCCTGCTCAGTGACCAGCCCCTTCCTTCCTGTTTAGAGACCAGCCCCTTCCTGTGAGGTGATTCCTGTTCAGAGACCAGCCCCTTCCTTCCTGTTAAGAGACCGGCCCCTTCCTGTGAGGGGATTCCTGTTCAGAGACCAGCCCCTTCCTGTGAGGTGATTCCTGTTCAGAGACCAGCCCCTTCCTGTGAGGTGATTCCTGTTCAGAGACCAGCCCCTTCCTGTGAGGTGATTCCTGTTCAGAGACCAGCCCCTTCCTTCCTGTTCAGAGACCAGCCCCTTCCTGTGAGGTGATTCCTGTTCAGAGACCATCCCCTTCCTGTGAGGGGATTCCTGTTCAGAGACCAGCCCCTTCCTGTGAGGGGATTCCTGTTCAGAGACCAGCCCCTTCCTGTGAGGGGATTCCTGTTCAGAGACCAGCCCCTTCCTGTGAGGGGATTCCTTTTAAGAGACCAGCCCCTTCCTGTGAGGGGATTCCTGTTCAGAGACCAGCCCCTTCCTGTGAGGTGAATCCTGTTCAGAGACCAGCCCCTTCCTTCCTGTTTAGAGACCAGCCCCTTCCTGTGAGGGGATTCCTTTTAAGAGACCAGCCCCTTGCTGTGAGGGGATTCCTGTTCAGAGACCAGCACCTTCCTGTGAGGGGATTCCTGTTCAGAGACCAGCCCCTTCCTGTGAGGGGATTCCTGTTCAGAGACCAGCCCCTTCCTGTGAGGTGATTCCTGCTCAGTGACCAGCCCCTTCCTTCCTGTTTAGAGACCGGCCCCTTCCTGTGAGGGGATTCCTGTTAAGAGACCAGCCCCTTCCTGTGAGGGGATTCCTGTTCAGAGACCAGCCCCTTCCTGTGAGGGGATTCCTTTTAAGAGACCAGCCCCTTCTTGTGAGGCGATTCCTGTTCAGAGACCAGCCCCTTCCTTCCTGTTAAGAGACTGGCCCCTTCCTGTGAGGGGATTCCTTTTAAGAGACCAGCCCCTTCCTGTGAGGGGATTCCTTTTAAGAGACCAGCCCCTTCCTGTGAGGTGATTCCTGTTCAGAGACCAGCCCCTTCCTGTGAGGGGATTCCTGTTCAGAGACCAGCCCCTTCCTGTGAGGTGATTCCTGCTCAGTGACCAGCCCCTTCCTGTGAGGGGATTCCTGTTCAGAGACCAGCCCCTTCCTGTGAGGTGATTCCTGCTCAGTGACCAGCCCCTTCCTTCCTGTTTAGAGACCAGCCCCTTCCTGTGAGGGGATTCCTGCTCAGTGACCAGCCCCTTCCTTCCTGTTTAGAGACCAGCCCCTTCCTGTGAGGGGATTCCTGTTAAGAGACCAGCCCCTTCCTGTGAGGGGATTCCTGTTAAGAGACCAGCCCCTTCCTGTGAGGGGATTCCTGCTCAGAGCCAGCCCCTTCCTGTGAGGGGATTCCTGTTAAGAGACCAGCCCCTTCCTGTGAGGGGATTCCTGTTAAGAGACCAGCCCCTTCATGTGAGGGGATTCCTGCTCAGTGACCAGCCCCTTCCTGTGAGGTGATTCCTGTTCAGAGACCAGCCCCTTCCTTCCTGTTTAGAGACCAGCCCCTTCCTGTGAGGTGATTCCTGCTCAGTGACCAGCCCCTTCCTTCCTGTTTAGAGACCAGCCCCTTCCTGTGAGGTGATTCCTGTTCAGAGACCAGCCCCTTCCTTCCTGTTAAGAGACCGGCCCCTTCCTGTGAGGGGATTCCTGTTCAGAGACCAGCCCCTTCCTGTGAGGTGATTCCTGTTCAGAGACCAGCCCCTTCCTGTGAGGTGATTCCTGTTCAGAGACCAGCCCCTTCCTGTGAGGTGATTCCTGTTCAGAGACCAGCCCCTTCCTTCCTGTTCAGAGACCAGCCCCTTCCTGTGAGGTGATTCCTGTTCAGAGACCAGCCCCTTCCTGTGAGGGGATTCCTGTTCAGAGACCAGCCCCTTCCTGTGAGGTGATTCCTGTTCAGAGACCAGCCCCTTCCTGTGAGGTGATTCCTGTTCAGAGACCAGCCCCTTCCTGTGAGGGGATTCCTGTTCAGAGACCAGCCCCTTCCTGTGAGGTGATTCCTGCTCAGTGACCAGCCCCTTCCTGTGAGGGGATTCCTGTTCAGAGACCAGCCCCTTCCTGTGAGGTGATTCCTGCTCAGTGACCAGCCCCTTCCTTCCTGTTTAGAGACCAGCCCCTTCCTGTGAGGGGATTCCTGTTAAGAGACCAGCCCCTTCCTGTGAGGGGATTCCTGTTCAGAGACCAGCCCCTTCCTGTGAGGTGATTCCTGCTCAGTGACCAGCCCCTTCCTTCCTGTTTAGAGACCAGCCCCTTCCTGTTAGGGGATTCCTGCTCAGTGACCAGCCCCTTCCTTCCTGTTTAGAGACCAGCCCCTTCCTGTGAGGGGATTCCTGTTAAGAGACCAGCCCCTTCCTGTGAGGGGATTCCTGTTAAGAGACCAGCCCCTTCCTGTGAGGGGATTCCTGCTCAGAGCCAGCCCCTTCCTGTGAGGAGATTCCTGTTAAGAGACCAGCCCCTTCCTGTGAGGGGATTCCTGCTCAGTGACCAGCCCCTTCCTGTGAGGTGATTCCTGTTCAGAGACCAGCCCCTTCCTTCCTGTTTAGAGACCAGCCCCTTCCTGTGAGGTGATTCCTGCTCAGTGACCAGCCCCTTCCCTCCTGTTTAGAGACCAGCCCCTTCCTGTGAGGTGATTTCTGTTCAGAGACCAGCCCCTTCCTTCCTGTTAAGAGACCGGCCCCTTCCTGTGAGGGGATTCCTGTTCAGAGACCAGCCCCTTCCTGTGAGGTGATTCCTGTTCAGAGACCAGCCCCTTCCTGTGAGGTGATTCCTGTTCAGAGACCAGCCCCTTCCTTCCTGTTTAGAGACCAGCCCCTTCCTGTGAGGGGATTCCTTTTAAGAGACCAGCCCCTTCCTGTGAGGGGATTCCTGTTCAGAGACCAGCCCCTTCCTGTGAGGGGATTCCTGTTCAGAGACCAGCCCCTTCCTGTGAGGGGATTCCTGTTCAGAGATCAGCCCCTTCCTGTGAGGTGATTCCTGTTCAGAGACCAGCCCCTTCCTGTGAGGGGATTCCTGTTCAGACACCAGCCCCTTCCTGTGAGGGGATTCCTGTTAAGAGACCAGCCCCTTCCTGTGAGGTGATTCCTGTTCAGAGACCAGCCCCTTCCTGTGAGGTGATTCCTGTTCAGAGACCAGCCCCTTCCTGTGAGGGGATTCCTGTTCAGAGACCAGCCCCTTCCTGTGAGGTGATTCCTGCTCAGTGACCAGCCCCTTCCTGTGAGGGGATTCCTGTTCAGAGACCAGCCCCTTCCTGTGAGGTGATTCCTGCTCAGTGACCAGCCCCTTCCTTCCTGTTTAGAGACCAGCCCCTTCCTGTGAGGGGATTCCTGTTAAGAGACCAGCCCCTTCCTGTGAGGGGATTCCTGTTCAGAGACCAGCCCCTTCCTGTGAGGTGATTCCTGCTCAGTGACCAGCCCCTTCCTTCCTGTTTAGAGACCAGCCCCTTCCTGTTAGGGGATTCCTGCTCAGTGACCAGCCCCTTCCTTCCTGTTTAGAGACCAGCCCCTTCCTGTGAGGGGATTCCTGTTAAGAGACCAGCCCCTTCCTGTGAGGGGATTCCTGTTAAGAGACCAGCCCCTTCCTGTGAGGGGATTCCTGCTCAGAGCCAGCCCCTTCCTGTGAGGGGATTCCTGTTAAGAGACCAGCCCCTTCCTGTGAGGGGATTCCTGCTCAGTGACCAGCCCCTTCCTGTGAGGTGATTCCTGTTCAGAGACCAGCCCCTTCCTTCCTGTTTAGAGACCAGCCCCTTCCTGTGAGGTGATTCCTGCTCAGTGACCAGCCCCTTCCCTCCTGTTTAGAGACCAGCCCCTTCCTGTGAGGTGATTCCTGTTCAGAGACCAGCCCCTTCCTTCCTGTTAAGAGACCGGCCCCTTCCTGTGAGGGGATTCCTGTTCAGAGACCAGCCCCTTCCTGTGAGGTGATTCCTGTTCAGAGACCAGCCCCTTCCTGTGAGGTGATTCCTGTTCAGAGACCAGCCCCTTCCTTCCTGTTTAGAGACCAGCCCCTTCCTGTGAGGGGATTCCTTTTAAGAGACCAGCCCCTTCCTGTGAGGGGATTCCTGTTCAGAGACCAGCCCCTTCCTGTGAGGGGCTTCCTGTTCAGAGACCAGCCCCTTCCTGTGAGGGGATTCCTGTTCAGAGATCAGCCCCTTCCTGTGAGGTGATTCCTGTTCAGAGACCAGCCCCTTCCTGTGAGGGGGTTCCTGTTCAGACACCAGCCCCTTCCTGTGAGGGGATTCCTGTTCAGAGACCAGCCCCTTCCTGTGAGGTGATTCCTGCTCAGTGACCAGCCCCTTCCTTCCTGTTTAGAGACCAGCCCCTTCCTGTTAGGGGATTCCTGCTCAGTGACCAGCCCCTTCCTTCCTGTTTAGAGACCAGCCCCTTCCTGTGAGGGGATTCCTGTTAAGAGACCAGCCCCTTCCTGTGAGGGGATTCCTGTTAAGAGACCAGCCCCTTCCTGTGAGGGGATTCCTGCTCAGAGCCAGCCCCTTCCTGTGAGGGGATTCCTGTTAAGAGACCAGCCCCTTCCTGTGAGGGGATTCCTGCTCAGTGACCAGCCCCTTCCTGTGAGGTGATTCCTGTTCAGAGACCAGCCCCTTCCTTCCTGTTTAGAGACCAGCCCCTTCCTGTGAGGTGATTCCTGCTCAGTGACCAGCCCCTTCCCTCCTGTTTAGAGACCAGCCCCTTCCTGTGAGGTGATTCCTGTTCAGAGACCAGCCCCTTCCTTCCTGTTAAGAGACCGGCCCCTTCCTGTGAGGGGATTCCTGTTCAGAGACCAGCCCCTTCCTGTGAGGTGATTCCTGTTCAGAGACCAGCCCCTTCCTGTGAGGTGATTCCTGTTCAGAGACCAGCCCCTTCCTTCCTGTTTAGAGACCAGCCCCTTCCTGTGAGGGGATTCCTTTTAAGAGACCAGCCCCTTCCTGTGAGGGGATTCCTGTTCAGAGACCAGCCCCTTCCTGTGAGGGGATTCCTGTTCAGAGACCAGCCCCTTCCTGTGAGGGGATTCCTGTTCAGAGATCAGCCCCTTCATGTGAGGTGATTCCTGTTCAGAGACCAGCCCCTTCCTGTGAGGGGATTCCTGTTCAGACACCAGCCCCTTCCTGTGAGGGGATTCCTGTTAAGAGACCAGCCCCTTCCTGTGAGGTGATTCCTGTTCAGAGACCAGCCCCTTCCTGTGAGGGGATTCCTGTTCAGAGACCAGCCCCTTCCTGTGAGGTGATTCCTGCTCAGTGACCAGCCCCTTCCTGTGAGGGGATTCCTGTTCAGAGACCAGCCCCTTCCTGTGAGGTGATTCCTGCTCAGTGACCAGCCCCTTCCTTCCTGTTTAGAGACCAGCCCCTTCCTGTGAGGGGATTCCTGTTAAGAGACCAGCCCCTTCCTGTGAGGGGATTCCTGTTCAGAGACCAGCCCCTTCCTGTGAGGTGATTCCTGCTCAGTGACCAGCCCCTTCCTTCCTGTTTAGAGACCAGCCCCTTCCTGTTAGGGGATTCCTGCTCAGTGACCAGCCCCTTCCTTCCTGTTTAGAGACCAGCCCCTTCCTGTGAGGGGATTCCTGTTAAGAGACCAGCCCCTTCCTGTGAGGGGATTCCTGTTAAGAGACCAGCCCCTTCCTGTGAGGGGATTCCTGCTCAGAGCCAGCCCCTTCCTGTGAGGGGATTCCTGTTAAGAGACCAGCCCCTTCCTGTGAGGGGATTCCTGCTCAGTGACCAGCCCCTTCCTGTGAGGTGATTCCTGTTCAGAGACCAGCCCCTTCCTTCCTGTTTAGAGACCAGCCCCTTCCTGTGAGGTGATTCCTGCTCAGTGACCAGCCCCTTCCCTCCTGTTTAGAGACCAGCCCCTTCCTGTGAGGTGATTCCTGTTCAGAGACCAGCCCCTTCCTTCCTGTTAAGAGACTGGCCCCTTCCTGTGAGGGGATTCCTGTTCAGAGACCAGCCCCTTCCTGTGAGGTGATTCCTGTTCAGAGACCAGCCCCTTCCTGTGAGGTGATTCCTGTTCAGAGACCAGCCCCTTCCTTCCTGTTTAGAGACCAGCCCCTTCCTGTGAGGTGATTCCTTTTAAGAGACCAGCCCCTTCCTGTGAGGGGATTCCTGTTCAGAGACCAGCCCCTTCCTGTGAGGGGATTCCTGTTCAGAGACCAGCCCCTTCCTGTGAGGGGATTCCTGTTCAGAGATCAGCCCCTTCCTGTGAGGCGATTCCTGTTCAGAGACCAGCCCCTTCCTGTGAGGGGATTCCTGTTCAGACACCAGCCCCTTCCTGTGAGGGGATTCCTGTTAAGAGACCAGCCCCTTCCTGTGAGGTGATTCCTGCTCAGTAACCAGCCCCTTCCTTCCTGTTAAGAGACCGGCCCCTTCCTGTGAGGGGATTCCTGTTAAGAGACCGGCCCCTTCCTGTGAGGGGATTCCTGTTCAGAGACCAGCCCCTTCCTGTGAGGTGATTCCTGCTCAGTGACCAGCCCCTTCCTTCCTGTTAAGAGACCGGCCCCTTCCTGTGAGGGGATTCCTGTTAAGAGACCGGCCCCTTCCTGTGAGGGGATTCCTGTTCAGAGACCAGCCCCTTCCTGTGAGGTGATTCCTGCTCAGTGACCAGCCCCTTCCTGTGAGGGGATTCCTGTTCAGAGACTAGCCCCTTCCTGTGAGGGGATTCCTTTTAAGAGACCAGCCCCTTCTTGTGAGGCGATTCCTGTTCAGAGACCAGCCCCTTCCTGTGAGGTGATTCCTGCTCAGTGACCAGCCCCTTCCTTCCTGTTAAGAGACCGGCCCCTTCCTGTGAGGGGATTCCTTTTAAGAGACCAGCCCCTTCCTGTGAGGGGATTCCTTTTAAGAGACCAGCCCCTTCCTGTGAGGGGATTCCTGCTCAGTGACCAGCCCCTTCCTGTGAGGTGATTCCTGCTCAGTGACCAGCCCCTTCCTGTGAGGTGATTCCTGCTCAGTGACCAGCCCCTTCCTGTGAGGGGATTCCTGTTCAGAGACCAGCCCCTTCCTGTGAGGTGATTCCTGCTCAGTGACCAGCCCCTTCCTTCCTGTTTAGAGACCAGCCCCTTCCTGTGAGGGGATTCCTGCTCAGTGACCAGCCCCTTCCTTCCTGTTTAGAGACCAGCCCCTTCCTGTGAGGGGATTCCTGTTAAGAGACCAGCCCCTTCCTGTGAGGGGATTCCTGTTAAGAGACCAGCCCCTTCCTGTGAGGGGATTCCTGCTCAGAGCCAGCCCCTTCCTGTGAGGGGATTCCTGTTAAGAGACCAGCCCCTTCCTGTGAGGGGATTCCTGTTAAGAGACCAGCCCCTTCCTGTGAGGGGATTCCTGCTCAGTGACCAGCCCCTTCCTGTGAGGTGATTCCTGTTCAGAGACCAGCCCCTTCCTGTGAGGTGATTCCTGCTCAGTGACCAGCCCCTTCCTTCCTGTTTAGAGACCAGCCCCTTCCTGTGAGGTGATTCCTGCTCAGTGACCAGCCCCTTCCTTCCTGTTTAGAGACCAGCCCCTTCCTGTGAGGGGATACCTGTTCAGAGACCAGCCCCTTCCTGTGAGGGGATACCTGTTCAGAGACCAGCCCCTTCCTGTGAGGGGATTCCTGTTCAGAGACCGGCCCCTTCCTGTGAGGGGATTCCTGTTCAGAGACCGGCCCCTTCCTGTGAGGGGATTCCTGTTAAGAGACCCGCCCCTTCCTGTGAGGGGATTCCTGTTAAGAGACCGGCCCCTTCCTGTGAGGGGATTCCTGTTCAGAGACCAGCCCCTTCCTGTGAGGGGATTCCTGTTAAGAGACCAGCCCCTTCCTGTGAGGGGATTCCTGTTAAGAGACCGGCCCCTTCCTGTGAGGGGATTCCTGTTCAGAGACCAGCCCCTTCCTGTGAGGGGATTCCTGTTAAGAGACCAGCCCCTTCCTGTGAGGTGATTCCTGTTAAGAGACCGGCCCCTTCCTGTGAGGGGATTCCTGTTAAGAGACCGGCCCCTTCCTTCATGTTTAGAGACCAACCCCTTCCAGTGAGGTGATTCCTGTTCAGAGACCAGCCCCTTCCTGTGAGGTGATTTGTTCTACCATGATACTAAAAGCCTCTGATCAGCGCATCAGTGTGTTGCGACTCTTTCAGCTTGATCCAGCTGTTGGATTCTTCCCTCATGCTATAATCCAGGTGAGCAGTTCGTAGCCTGCCAGCTCCTTCTCTGCTGGTTCCAGCCTTGCCTGCTCCTGGTCGGATCTGCTGCTGGCTTGTCACCTCCAGTTCTGCCCTACTCCTGGTCTTACCCAGATCTAAAACTTCAAACTTGCATGAACTGTCGCCCAATTGGAGCACATCACTTATGCTTTCGGGCACTATGTTGCTGAGGGCATCCTCTCTGCAACCAGTGTTACATCCTGACGCCAATAGGCTAGCTTCCGGAAGGGGTCACCCTTTCCTGAAAGCCTCAAAGAAAGATGTGAAGGATCAACCCTTACATCCTGCCCTTGACACCAACAACCCACGGCAATGCAAGGATAAAAGGTACCTCTCAGATCCCAATGCAAGGAGTACCTTGTGCAGGCCATGCCCTTACAACCTCTGTTGTACATGCAAATACTTCGGACACATGCACACTGGAAAGGGGAAGAGAATCCTTCT
Organism: Lissotriton helveticus; assembly: GCF_964261635.1. Taxonomy (NCBI): domain Eukaryota; kingdom Metazoa; phylum Chordata; class Amphibia; order Caudata; family Salamandridae; genus Lissotriton; species Lissotriton helveticus. The sequence continues at coordinate 412,237,264 of NC_136061.1, read as the reverse complement.
ACTGGCAGCTCCACTGAGCCCATCAGCCCCTTGCAGCACACAGATTTGCCCAGCCCATTAGCCTGGGTAATTCCCATCAGTACCTCTCAACCCCCTCCTCTCCGGTCACGCGGTCACTCTTGCTCCCCTTTCTCCCTCTTGCACTCCTACGTGTATCCTCACTTGGCTGCCGCCCCAGGATGCTCTCGCCCTCCATTTTACTCCTCCGGGAAGCGCTCACAACCACTTGATGGCCCTCTACTACTTCCTGCCTGTCCAAGAACACTGTGTTGCTCATCCTTTAAGCATTTCTGCTTGTCCTTTATCCCAGTTACTAGCATTCACTGCTCCCTCAGGCTGCCAGAGCTGCTCTCAACTACCACTTCCTCCTCACAGAAGTGTTGATCAGGGAACAGCAGCCCGGAGCCTGCTGTGTCAGGAGGAGGAGAGACAGACTGAAGCCCAGGCAGAAATAGGTATAGTAGAAATAACCAGAATAAAATAGCTTGATGTATGTATCAGTGTGTGCATGTAGGTTTATGTGAACTTCTGTAAGTGTGTGTTTGTGTGTACATGCATGACAAGGGTGTATAAGTCCTTTGACCACCCTAGTAAAATCTGACCCTTGCACAAGGGTGGTAATTATTGAAAACATATATGCATCAAGAGTTGACGATCATTGTCTATTGCTGGTAAAATGCTGCCCCTCGCATAAATCCCTCGCAGATGTTGGCATCCATTGAATGATGAGGCCTGTTCTAGCGTATTTCTGGCCCAAGATTAATGGTGGCAATTCCTGGCATACTATGAGCAGCCATGGAAACATAAAAAGGAATGTCAAAACATGCTGCAGAAACAGTATTTATGGACACCTACTTGCTGAAACCGTAACAATTGACACTTTTTTTCAAAATTGCTCCTGTAATCGTATTTCCTTTTACAAAAGAGCAGATAATATATATCAGTGGACTGAGAGCCTGCGGCAGAGACCGGGTCATTGGTGGGATCCAGCCTTTCATTCTCCTGAGGGTTATAAAAAGAGTACTTCTGATGTGGGTGGTAATGGATACAACCGGCCAAGCCTCTCTTGACTGGACACATATTGACAATTACTGAAGCATCGTGAGAATAATAAATTGTGTACGGGATGGCTCATGGTGCTTCGTAAATGGGATTTTTTTTAAAGTGATGAAGCCAGTTTTACTGCACGCCAATGTGTGTTTTCCTCACCAGTGTGAAAAATGTGAGTGCACCTTTGCCTGTAAATCAGAGTTGGGCAAGTTAGTTCTGATAGCCCCTTGGTATAACTGAAACGGTCCCAGCCCCTTAACTTACAAAGCAATTGGCCTGTTGGATGATATTCAGCATTGTTTGTTGTATTCTTATATATGACTGTCTGCGCGTCCCAACCATCTTTTCCTGCTGACCTTCTGTGCTTCATCAATGTTACTAGTCTTCCCAGTATGAGACTTTGACAGCTGAAGACTTACCCTGTTTAGTTGCTCATTAAAAATCTCTTCAGACTCATGATTAGGTTGCCATCTTTGCAAACAAGAGCTCTGAGACGTAATCACGGCTCCCCTGCCTCGTATGATCCTGGGTAAATCACGCCATTCTCCCCGGGCCTCTGATCCCTTATCACGCAAAATTAGCACCGTTTAGAAAGAAACTAAATGCCGCTTTTAAGTGCTATATAAATAGAGAAAAAATGGAAATTTACATGAGAAAAGTAGATCGGCAGCCTTCCCTTCTCTCTCACCAGCCAAACACTGCCAAGTTTGCTGAAGAGGCCTGCACAGGCGCAGGTCACGCCACTCTGATTAATGTGTCGCTGCTAATTGTGCGCAAAATGGCCGCCCTTTGAGGCCCTGCGAGCAGGGCATTGTCCAGCCAATGGCGGCGCCATCTCTTAGCATGTGAATGCTGTGCTCCAGCCCACACGTCAAAGGAGGGCTACTTCTTGGGGTCACGGGGCGACGCCCCTTTCTTTGAGGGGCTGTTACCATGCTCTACTAAACCTGTAAACCTCTCCCTCGCCCTCTTTCCCTTCTCCACCCTTTTCCCAGGGTGTCAGAAGACATAGAAATCCAGCTGGATTTATGGCGGGCACCACCAATAATGGGCATCTTTCATTCCGGAGCTGTCTGGGAATGAGTGCCCTCTCGGCCTGGGCGTCTGCTCCTGGGAGCAAGCGCTGCACAAATAAACCTAACGCAACAATAACAACATCTAACTAACCATGGCACGAATACACAACCGAGAGAAGGCAACCGTGTTAAAGATAAACCAACTTTCCTAATGCTAGTAGCATTAGAACTATGCACAACTGCACACAGCTAAACAGAACATAACCAAAAAGAACAAATGAATCAAGATGTAAGGTAAACTACAAAGGCACAGAGAGACAGGACTGGTTGCAGGCATACCACCAGACAGAGACACATCTGAGCAGACATAGGCATAGGAGGGATTGCAGACAGACAGACAGACAGGTAAACAGTGAAAGGGACAAGCTAACAAAGAGATGACATACAGGAGGGCGAGGCAGACCGGCAGAGAGACGCTGTCAGGGAACAAAAAAGAAACAGAAATATACAGCTCAAGAGAGAGTTGTATTGTGGGTATTTTATTGAGTTGTTATGTTGTCCATGTATGGCATCCCGTCAGGCAAGGATAGAGGCAGACAGACACAGGCAGACATGTGTAGATAATTGAAAGAAATACGAGGAATTAGATAGCTGGACCAGGGTAGAGGTGAAGGCATACAGAGAAAGACTGACAGAGACAGACAGACAGAGAGGAAGGGGCAGTGAGAAAGAGAGAGCAAGGGTTGGCACCAGAACACAGGAGAGGAAGAGGAGAGGAAGAAAAGGAAAACACCAGAGAGAAGGAGTGAGGGAGAACTGATGCATATGGACACGCAGACAGGCGGACTGATGGATGGATGGACAGCAGCGTTTCACTTAACTTAACTTACACAGGACACCACACAAATGCATTTCCAATAATGTGGAAGTCAAACTCGGACTAAGAAAGAAAATAGGCCCAGGCACCAAAATGAAAGTCCACATTAGCGAATTGGATAGCTCAAAAGAGGCCCACATTTGCTAGCAGAGCCGTTTTGAACTTGTAAAGTCATGTTGTACAAGTGTTTTGCAAAGGTATGGTGTGGGCAGTACTAAATTTGAGCCTATGGTTTCCATAGCTCAGCACTGGCGCGTAATTGTAAGCATGGGGCCTGTGGCAGTCTGCCACAAGGTGGTGTTGTAAGGCTAATTTAGAGATGGCCACACCAACAGTTAATTATTAACTGAATATACAATTAAAAATTACTATTCCATGCCTCCAAGCCACTCTTATAGCTTTGGGGCCTGAAATAGTCCGAACTGACACACTTGCAGGAGTGTGAATGTTGGTATTTGTGATGTTACTATCATTGGTGACATATGGGCAATGTGTGGTACAAGGTGCATTGGCCTCGTGACGAGAGCCCTGACACTTATTGTTTTGCAAATTAAGCACTGGGTATGGGGACTGCTTCTTACATGCAATGATTGTGATAATATAAGGGAGATCAACAGAAATACCTTCCCACCAGATGCTTTCCCACCAGATCATAAAACATGCCCCTAAACCTCCAAAAATCTGTCCCACACACTGATCTATCCAGGGCACAAGTCCTAAATAAAGAAGTGGAGGGACGCTCAGAGACGGAAGTGATGTCACGAAAGGAAGTGACATCACGGAAGGTAAAAAAACCTAGAAGTGGGGGGACGCACAAATACGTGAAGTGACGGCACGCCCGGAAGTGACGTCACGAAAGGTAAAACAAGCATTTACAATGCAATGGTCTCGGCATCATTAAAGGTAGAGCTATTGGCATTGCTCATGACATTTTTTTTTCTTTAAATCATAAATAAATGGCATTGTCATTTACATTGTCAATACACACCACTCTGCACTCAACTGCACTCACCTGCACTGCACTCAACTGCACTCACCAGCACTGCACTGCACTCACCTGCACTGCACTCAACTGCACTCACCTGCACTGCACTGCACTCAACTGCATTCACCTGCACTGCACTGCACTCAACTGCACTCACCTGCACTGCACTCACCTGCACTGCACTGCACTCACCTGCACTGCACTGCACTCACCTGCACTGCACTGCACTGCACTGCACTCACCTGCACTGCACTCACCTGCACTGCACTCACCTGCACTGCACTGCACTCACCTGCACTGCACTCACCTGCACTGCACTGCACTCACCTGCACTGCACTCACCTGCACTGCACTGCACTCACCTGCACTCACCTGCACTGCACTCACCTGCACTCACCTGCACTGCACTCACCTGCACTGCACTGCACTCACCTGCACTGCACTCACCTGCACTGCACTGCACTCACCTGCACTGCACTCACCTGCACTGCACTCACCTGCACTGCACTGCACTCACCTGCACTGCACTGCACTCACCTGCACTGCACTCACCCGCACTGCACTTACCTGCACTGCACTCACATGCACTGCACTGCACTCACCTGCACTGCACTCACCTGCACTGCACTCACCTGCACTGCACTGCACTCACATGCACTGCACTCACCTGCACTGCACTGCACTCACCTGCACTGCACTGCACTGACCTGCACTGCACTGACCTGCACTGCACTCACCTGCACTTCACTCACCTGCACTGCACTCACCTGCACTGCACTCACCTGCACTGCACTGCACTCACCTGCACTGCACTGCACTCACCTGCACTGCACGCACTGCACTCGCCTGCACTGCACTCACCTGCACTGCACTGCACTCACCTGCACTGCACTGCACTGCACTCACCTGCACTGCACTCACCTGCACTGCACTGCACTCACCTGCACTGCACTCACCTGCACTGCACTCACCTGCACTGCACTCACCTGCACTGCACTGCACTCACCTGCACTGCACTCACCTGCACTGCACGCACTGCACTCACCTGCACTGCACTCACCTGCACTGCACTGCACTCACCTGCACTGCACTCACCTGCACTGCACTCACCTGCACTCCACTGCACTGCACTCACCTGCACTGCACTGCACTCACCTGCACTCACCTGCACTGCACTGCACTCACCTGCACTGCACTCGCCTGCACTGCACTCACCTGTACTCCACTGCACTGCACTCACCTGCACTGCACTGCACTCACCTGTACTGCACTCACCTGCACTGCACTGCACTCACCTGCACTGCACTCACCTGCACTGTACTGCACTCACCTGCACTGCACTGCACTCACCTGCACTGCACTCACCTGCACTGCACTGCACTGCACTCACCTGCACTGCACTGCACTCATCTGCACTCATCTGCACTGCACTCACCTGCACTGCACTCACCTGCACTGCACTGCACTCACCTGCACTGCACTCACCTGCACTGCACTCACATGCACTACACTCACCTGCACTGCACTCACCTGCACTGCACTCACCTGCACTGCACTCACCTGCACTGCACTGCACTCACCTGCACTGCACTCACCTGCACTGCACTCACCTGCACTGCACTCACCTGCACTGCACTCACCTGCACTCACCTGCAGTGCACTGCACTCACCTGCACTGCACTCACCTGCACTGCACATACCTGCACTGCACACACCTGCACTGCACTCACCTGCACTGCACTCACCTGCACTGCACTCACCTGCACTGCACTCACCTGCACTGCACTGCACTGCACTCACCTGCACTGCACTGCACTCACCTGCACTGCACTCACCTGCACTGCACTCACCTGCACTGCACTCACCTGCACTGCACTGCACTCACCTGCACTGCACTCACCTGCACTGCACTCACCTGCACTGCACTGCACTCCACTGCACTGCACTCCACTGCACTGCACTCACCTGCACTGCACTGCACTCACCTGCACTGCACTGCACTGCACTCACCTGCACTGCACTCACCTGCACTGCACTGCACTCGCCTGCACTGCATTCGCCTGCACTCCACTGCACTCGCCTGCACTCCACTGCACTGCACTGCACTGCACTGCACTCACCTGCACTGCACTCACCTGCACTCACCTGCACTGCACTGCACTGCCCTGCACTGCACTGCACTGCCCTGCACTGCACTGCACTCGCCTGCACTGCACTCCACTGCACTCACCTGCACTGCACTCACCTGCACTGCACTCACCTGCACTGCACTGCACTCACCTGCACTGCACTCACCTGCACTGCACTCACCTGCACTGCACTCCCCTGCCCTGCAATGCACTCTGCACTCACTACTCTGCACTCACTACTCTGCACTCACTACTCTGCACTCACTACTCTGCACTCACTACTCTGCACTCTGCACTCACTACTCTGCACTCACTACTCTGCACTCATACTCTGCACTCACTACTCTGCACTCACTACTCTGCACTCACTACTCTGCACTCTGCACTCACTACTCTGCACTCTGCACTCACTACTCTGCACTCACTACTCTGCACTCACTACTCTGCACTCACTACTCTGCACTCACTACTCTGCACTCACTACTCTGCGCACTCACTACTCTGCACTCACTACTCTGCACTCACTACTCACTACTCTGCACTCACTACTCACTACTCTGCACTCACTACTCACTACTCAGCACTCACTACTCACTACTCTGCACTCACTACTCTGCACTCACTACTCTGCACTCACTACTCTGCGCTCACTACTCTGCACTCACTACTCTGCACTCACTACTCTGCACTCTGCACTCACTACTCTGCACTCACTACTCTGCACTCTGCACTCACTACTCTGAACTCACTACTCTGCACTCACTACTCACTACTCTGCACTCACTACTCACTACTCTGCACTCACTACTCTGCACTCACTACTCACTACTCTGCACTCACTACTCACTACTCAGCACTCACTACTCTGCACTCACTACTCTGCACTCACTACTCTGCACTCACTACTCTGCACTCTGCACTCACTACTCTGCACTCACTACTCTGCACTCACTACTCTGCACTCACTACTCACTAATCTGCACTCACTACTCACTACTCTGCACTCACTACTCACTACTCTGCACTCACTACTCTGCACTCTGCACTCACTACTCTGCACTCACTACTCTGCACTCACTACTCTGCACTCACTACTCACTACTCTGCACTCACTACTCACTACTCTGCACTCACTACTCTGCACTCACTACTCTGCACTCACTACTCTGCACTCACTACTCTGCACTCACTACTCTGCACTCTGCACTCACTACTCTGCACTCTGCACTCTGCACTCACTACTCTGCACTCACTACTCTGCACTCACTACTCTGCACTCACTACTCTGCACTCACTACTCTGCACTCTGCACTCACTACTCTGCACTCACTACTCTGCACTCTGCACTCACTACTCTGCACTCTGCACTCACTACTCACTACTCTGCACTCACTACTCACTACTCTGCACTCACTACTCACTACTCTGCACTCACTACTCACTACTCTGCACTCATTACTCTGCACTCACTACTCTGCACTCACTACTCACTACTCTGCACTCACTACTCACTACTCTGCACTCACTACTCTGCACTCACTACTCTGCACTCACTACTCTGCACTCACTACTCACTACTCTGCATTCACTACTCTGCACTCACTACTCACTAATCTGCACTCACTACTCACTACTCTGTACTCACTACTCACTACTCTGCACTCACTACTCTGCACTCTGCACTCACTACTCTGCACTCACTACTCTGCACTCACTACTCTGCACTCTGCACTCACTACTCTGCACTCTGCACTCACTACTCTGCACTCACTACTCTGCACTCACTACTCTGCACTCACTACTCTGCACTCACTACTCTGCACTCTGCACTCACTACTCTGCACTCACTATTCACTACTCTGCACTCACTACTCACTACTCTGCACTCACTACTCTGCACTCTGCACTCACTACTCACTACTCTGCACTCACTACTCTGCACTCACTACTCACTACTCTGCACTCACTACTCACTACTCTGCACTCACTACTCACTACTCTGCACTCACTACTCTGCACTCTGCACTCACTACTCTGCACTCACTACTCTGCACTCACTACTCACTACTCTGCACTCACTACTCTGCACTCACTACTCTGCACTCTGCACTCACTACTCTGCACTCACTACTCACTACTCTGCATTCACTACTCTGCACTCACTACTCACTACTCTGCACTCACTACTCACTACTCTGCACTCACTACTCACTACTCTGCACTCACTACTCACTACTCTGCACTCTGCACTCACTACTCTGCACTCACTACTCACTACTCTGCACTCACTACTCTGCACTCACTACTCTGCACTCACTACTCTGCACTCACTACTCTGCACTCACTACTCACTACTCTGCACTCACTACTCACTACTCTGCACTCACTACTCTGCATTCTGCACTCACTACTCTGCACTCACTACTCTGCACTCTGCACTCACTACTCTGCACTCACTACTCTGCACTCACTACTCACTACTCTGCACTCACTACTCACTACTCTGCACTCACTACTCACTACTCTGCACTCACTACTCACTACTCTGCACTCACTACTCTGCACTCACTACTCACTACTCTGCACTCACTACTCACTACTCTGCACTCTGCACTCACTACTCTGCACTCACTACTCACTACTCTGCACTCACTACTCACTACTCTGCACTCACTACTCACTACTCTGCACTCACTACTCACTACTCACTACTCTGCACTCACTACTCTGCACTCACTACTCTGCACTCACTACTCTGCACTCACTACTCTGCACTCACTACTCTTTGCACTCACTACTCTGCGCACTCACTACTCTGCACTCACTACTCTGCACTCACTACTCACTACTCTGCACTCACTACTCACTACTCTGCACTCACTACTCACTACTCAGCACTCACTACTCAGCACTCACTACTCTGCACTCACTACTCTGCACTCACTACTCTGCACACTCACTACTCTGCGCACTCACTACTCTGCGCACTCACTACTCTGCGCACTCACTCCTCTGCACTCACTCCTCTGCACTCACTCCTCTGCACTCACTACTCTGCACACTCACTCTGCACTCACTACTCTGCACACTCTCTCTGCACTCACACTCTGCACTCACACTCTGCACTCACACTCTGCACTCACACTCTGCACTCACTACTCTGCACTCACTACTCTGCACTCACACTCTGCACTCACTACTCTGCACTCACTACTCTGCACTCACTACTCTGCACTCACTACTCTGCACTCACTACTCTGCACTCTGCACACTCACTCTGCACTGTGCACACCACTGATATCATGGAATCTTCCACCACACTTTCTAAAACTCTATAGTCCGAAGCATAATAGGCACAGAACCAAAAGAAGGGTAGACATTGCTTAAAATAATCTTATTGTATTTATGAGAAGCAAAAGCGAGACTGTGAAATGTGCTGAATATCAGTTTGTTACGAATCAACAGAGTGGAGTTAGAGAACCAAGAAATAGTAATTTAGAATCCGGGTTAGAAGGAGTAGTAATCACAAGCGGAGGATCAACGGGCGCGAAACACCGTGGTGGGCGCGCAGGAGACGCAGCGTGAGCGTGCACATCAGCTGAAGATCGCCGGAGAAGACACCGTGCCTGCCTGCTGCCGTGACTGACCCGCTGCAGAGGGAAAGAGCCCGGTGAGTGGGGGTAGAGGGGGGTGGCAGAGAGGGAGTGGGCAGAGAGGGAGGGTGTGTGTGTGTGTGTGCGTGTGTCTGTCTGTGTGTGTCTGGTGTGTGCCTGCCTGCCTGCCTTTGTGTGTGCGCGCCCACAGACCCTGGTCGGCTCGTGCACCGCTCTGTACTCCCTTGCGAGCTTACTCGGCGACAATAGTTCTCGTTGCCGAGACCTAAAAACTAGAAGTGGGGGGACGCTCTTGCTTGGAGGGGGCTATCTTTTGTGTGAAGGGGGCTTGTGGCCTCGCTGGCGTGTCGCATTCCGCCTGTGCAAACCCCAACCAGTTCAAAATTCAGTTAAAAATAAATAATAATAATTTACAAAACGGCAACGAGTACATAATATTGCAGAAACCTTTCATATATCATTCTACACAGCTCATCTGAAAGTGACGCAATGACCTACTAAGAATGTCCGTAATCGAGAATAGTCTTACTTAGTAGACAAAGTTTGCAATAGCCCAACTTTTGCCCAGTGCACTCGGGTAAAACTAGATGGCGGAAAAGTGAGAAAAAAAAACATGAGCCTTGCAAGGCATACACTGATGTCTAATGCAGTTGCTTTTACCCACTGAGCTTGCTAACCAGACAGTTTACCCCGAAGAGGAGGAGCGCGAGAGAGGCGGGGCGAGGCTTGGAATCGCACTCGAGGAGCTTTTGGAGGGGCTGTTTGTGCTTTTGTAACCTGACTCCAGCCATGACGTATCACTGAATGGGCTTGCCAGGGGGGTGCCTGTGTCGGTAATGGCTCACTTGCTGGAGTGGAGGCGCCCTGCCTGGGGCCTTAATTATACTGTCTTTGGGAACTGTCGGCTCAGCACATGACCCGGAGCCGTAGACAGCGCTAGCGCCAGCTCAGCACAGCTTTTGCACAGGGGGGGACGGTGTCCACCCAGTAAGACCCCTTAAAATAAGTGGGGGGATGCCGTCCACCCGCGTGGTACCCAGACTCGAGCCCTGGATCTATCAGGCCAGCCCTTGGGCACTGCCATATTTCACAATCAGCCACAATTTCCTTTTATATATATTGTTGTTTGGAATAGGTGTCCAAATCAGCGATAGTGAGATGCACATTATAACAAATAATTTTTTTATCTCAGTCATTATGTGCTGATGTATATTCATATAAGTAACAACGTTTGTACCCTTCAATATGTTTTCAACATAAATTTGTGTTTCAAAAAGCATACACCCATGTAGAAATAATTTCTGGCAGATTTGCTCATTGTGAAACAAGTAAATTCAGCTTCTTATATAACTAGATGCAAGCTACTGTTCAGGGCTTACGACTGATGTCTGCTTTAAAACATTAGACCAAGTAAAGAAAAAAATCCTTTGTAGGCGCGCTTACCCACTGCTACACTAATAACCCAAGCCTCCAAGAGTCTATTGGGTCTCCCACTCCTCTGCTTACTAGATTACCCTATAGGCCAGTGTGACCCTTGTGGAAGTATTTCCACTGTTCTAGTAGTAACAATCCTTCAGTGCATATAATTAGGGGTGCCACCAATCAGATTCATTCCATCCGTTTCTTCACTTGGAGATGAGACCAGAAGGCAAAGCAGAAGCCACTCAGATACCACTAGTTATTAGAGTCTGAGCACAGGAAGTGAAATGAAGGAGAGGCGGGAAGTTCACTGGAAGTAAACTGGCCATCAGGCACCAAACCTGGAAGTGTTATTTTAAATATTCCAACGTTATCTTTGAGTGCCTGACCCCCTGACGGCCTGAACAACGTCCAGCAAGGGACTCACTGAAGCAGCCATATGTGGAAGTATGGACAGAGACAGACCTGTCAACATCAGGGGGAGCGACAGGCAGAAAGTGCACTAGGTGTAGAATTCCATATGACAGGCACACCTATAAAACGGCTGGATAAGCTGTATGCCAATCATGATGCGCGAACAGTCTAATAATGTACCAGAGAGCGCCGGGAGTGAATTAGAGTCCACCCTGGGTTGGAGTCCTACCTGCTCTGTAGTTAGGAAGCGATGAAACCCCTGGCCAGGAATCCTCATTCGGAGCACCCAGCGCCTGCATAAAATTAGAAACAGATGATGGCGAAGGAACTTTAAAAAACAAGCTTCATACATGCTGTATGCTTACAGGGTCAGCGACAGCCAGCAATAATGAGGTACATGGGTTGGCCCAGGAGACCTAACATAATTTAACTACACAGAGGTTAGGTCCAAGGGGTACATAGGGAGATAGCAGTGGATGATTCCAAAACACAGTATTTGAAAAGAGTGGCAAGAGGGACATTTCAACATGATTCTGGCTAGTGTGTTCTCGTCTAAAGTGATACCATCATATCCCAGGGCCACAACACTGACTGAGGAAAACCTTGGAGTCTACAGAGGAACAAGTGAAGAATTCTGGGTGTCATCTTCAAAGCAGATCCCACTTTTAGATTTAAATATGTTTTATTGTGTTTTCGTATATATAAAAGAAATTAGCAGTTACGGCTCAAGTTGCTTGTTGCACCACACAGATAAATAGTTCAGTACGGCAAGATGAGATGAGCAACCTCAAAACACATTTTGTAATAAGGCACCAATGAACATACAAGCCCCCAATGAACCTCCTTCCAGCCACCAACCCAACCGCCCTCCCCACTAGATCCACGTCTTCTAGAATTACAAAAAGTGAGGTCTGACACGGAACTATACCTTAGACTGGGCCGACGAAATACCAGAGAAGAGGCCTGCTCTAGTAACATTGTGGTGCAACCGTCAGGTGTGATATTTTCAGGAATCTGCGACAAGTCAACTCTCGATATTCCAGGGAGAGAACTCAATGCACGCCCTCCTTGTCTTTTGGAAAGAAACTTTCCGGTGTTCCAGGTCTGCTGTAAGTTTCTCCATCCCCAACATGCCCCAGAATAGTTGATGCCACTTCCCATAATCTGGTGCTCTCTCTGTACCCAGTGCGTTGTTAGTACTTGTCTGGGGGAACACAGAGCCATAGTCATGGCTTCACCCTTTGCGGATCCTAGTGGGTATGTTAGCAGGTTAGCATACAGCCTATACTGGGAATCATGGTATTTCAATGTCGAATATAGTGTTGATGCTCTTGAGCACATCCTCCCAGAAATGAGTTACCCTGGGGCAGCTGCACATGATATGTATTAATGTCCCTGTTCCTCTACTGTTCCTCCTGCTTGTGGTGGGGGTGTGGCTGGGCGCCATTTATGTATATGTACTAGTGTGTAATACCATTAGTGTGCCATCCTGAGAAGCGTGTCCTGGCCTGAACTACTGGTTGCTGAGATCCGTGCTCTGGTGTAGATGTCTCGCCACTCCCTACTTGTCATTTTTCGCCCTAATTCAGTTTCCCACTGAGTTTGTGCTGGTGAATGGAAAGCCCTTTTCTGCCTTCACAGCAATTTATATGTCAGAGAGAATGTACTTGTCATCTCGCTTTGTGACGAGTCATTTCTCAAATGGAGTTTAAGTATTACTCAGATCCCACTTTTAATCTCCGATCAATGCGGTCTTAAAGGGCATCAAAATGCAGCTTTTATGCTTCAGAAAAGCCTCCAACTCTGCCTCCAACCATGCCAGATTGCAGCTAATCAGACACGTAATATCAGGAACATCATTTATTCCAGGTTGCCTAAGCTTGGGTGCCTAAGCCTACAAAAACGTGACATGCCTTGAAATCACTCCACTGGCTTCCGGGGAAATAGGAATTACATTCAATAGTCTATTTACCCTAAGCAAGGCTTAATAAAGCAATGGCCAGGGTTTGTTACAGAAACTAACATCCAACTGTCCATCAACCAGACCTCTTTGATCATTCACCTCTAACTTGATACAGTCACAATGGCTCTTAAGATGAAAACACAGTAATAAAGGAACCCAAGCACTGGAATGCTCTGAACCTTAGTCTGAGGACAATATCAGACGATCCACAACCCAGGACACTTCATGCTGTCAATCAACTGAGAGCCTGGAAGGAAGAAGATAGCAACTGAGGAATAATGGACAAGAGGACACGTCTCACAGCTGGACAAAATCAAACTACTTCTGTTCAACTTCTCTAATGTCGGCTGTACACCCAGCACCCCAGAATTACCATTTCCCTTTTGCACCATGCAAAAAGTTATAATATATGGGATTAAAAAAAACCTGCATATTGCAAGCCAGAAAGCAATTTTTCAAACATATAGGGCATAATAACGAGTCTGGCATTCCGAGGACCAACAGGCCTGTGGTGGCGAGGCTCTGGCGCTCCAGACACCGCCACACCAGTGGTCCAACTGCCCTAATACGAATTGGGCGGTCGGACTGTAATTTGACAGCCGGTTCCGCCAGGGAACCACCATTCCCTGGCGGTGGCGCAGCAGTCAGGGGCTATGTAATATGCAGGATGGTGCGGCTGCGGCACCGCCATGCAGATTGCAAGTTTCAGGACAGCCAGCGGTTTCATGGAGGTCTTTCCTCCATGAAAAGGCTGGAGGTGCTGAAACAAAGGGGGCCCTACAGGGCGCCCTCTGCACCCTCAGCCTGGGGATGCATGCCAGGGGGCACAACATGTGCCCCCATGTGTGCATGCACCCAGGTTCCTGCACGGCATGGACTTTCGGGTCCATTCCGTGCAGGAACCCCCATGTGGCGTTCCCATTGTGGTGCCTCTTTCGAAGGTACCACTGCCTTTGAAAGACGCACTGCAGCGGGACCGCCAGGCCACCTGCCTGCCAGACCACAAAATTGGCGTAATCTAGCGGGTGGCAGCGACCTTCGGCAGAGCAGTGATGCGGCGATTGGCACCGCCGTGCCACCGCTCCACCAAAAGTCATAATTAGGCCCTAAGCGTTTCCTTACAAGGTCATTGAACTCTCAGGTGACTTACAATATTGTAGTATGTAGAGTTGGGGGTATTTAATTCTTTACATATACGTCCACTCAAATACTGTACACGTAAATGGAAAACATATCTGAAATTAAATGTGGTGTTTCTCAGTGCAAAACTAATGATATATGTGTTCAGTCTTTGAACAGCAGTGGACATAACAAGCCATGTAATCGAAGAGCACTAATGGTAAAAAATACGAATATTGTGAAAAATGCATTTTTCAGTGTATTGACTTGATGTGCTTAGAACAGAAATGAATTACAAATTAGAAATAAGAAGTCAGAGCATTTCCTAACATAATGTTTGATTAGAATTGCTTCTACTATGTGGCCAGTAACAACTGGCCTGTAAAATCGCGATCCCTGCATAAAATTCTTGTTTGTGTAGAGACTGCAGTTATAAGTACTGACATATAATTGCTGCATGCTCTAAAGTTTGCACCCTCCATTGAATTTTGGCTGGTCAAACCTGCTGGAATTTAACAGGGGAACTTGCCCTGGTATTTACCAGGACAAGTGAATTTTGGTGTGGTAAGTACCAAATACTGCATGGGTTTTTTTGCCAAAAAGGCAGAACTGGTGCAATTCATTGGACCTTATAAATTCTGAGCCTCAGAAGGCTTTATTTTAACAGGTGTGATAAATTATGAGTATCTCACTGGGGCACTCCTACCCAGGCCTATAGGAGGAGGACAGATGTTCCTACAGATTTGTGTCCGAAAAGGGATTGAAAAATAATACAGTGTGTTTCTTTAACATATTTACTTGTGAGGCATTACTGGCAACAAGCCAAAATTATTCCCAGGACTAACCGGTCAGAACTCACTCACGACAAGAAACGAAAGAGCTATCCTTCATAGAGATCATGCACACTACTCCGGAACCCGTAAAGGATTAGTGGTGAATTAGAATAGTGAAAAAATGAAAGTAATTTGAGTGATGGATATGTTAGTGAGTTATTTGGATTGAGAAGGATAGTGGGGGGATAGAGAAGGGAACAGGGTTTGCATTAATATAGTGCTTGCTATCCCTGATGCGGGTTGAAGTGATTTTTTTTTCGGCGAGTAGCACGCTACTCTGGAACTGTAAAGTGTTAGTGGTAGAATAATATAGTGAAATATGAAAGTAATTTGAGTGGTGGATATGTAAATCAGTTATTTGGATTGAGAAGGATAGTGAAAGGGTAGAAGAGGTAAAAAGGTTTGCATTTGTATAGCGCTTGCTACCCCTGATGAGGTATTGAAGTGCTTTTTCAGCGAGTAGCACGCTACTCCGAAACCCATCGCAAAAGGATGTTATTAGATTTATTCACTTTAAAATCAAATGTACTGGTTACTGTAAATTTGGCCTTTTCTGGCTCATGGTACATGAAATAGGTATTAAATTGCCAATCTTCGTTATCTCCAGGCATTTTAAAGGGGGAGCAATGTATAATTTCACACCATAGCATTACCCCCTAGGAGGACATCCGTGCCGCTTTGGCCTGTTTGTTATCCACGGCTTTAAGTGGGCCGGGTCCTGCCGGTGCTCTGGCAGGCAGTTCTGAAAAGCAGGTGCTGAGACGGGTCCCTATCGGGCTCTCCATTTTTGCCCTCACCCTCAGGTTGAAAAATACATCTTAACTCTGCAGCAGTGCCACCCTACACTGCCTTTGATATAACAATTTAAAGAGACTCAGTATATGTTCTTTCACAGTCTCATAATTTTAGAACTGAAGCATTTACAATGTTCTATACAACAAAGCCTTAGTTGCTGCTTATTTATCTTATGCAACTAACAACCATTGACAAAGCCAATAGTCTTGGCTTGTTGTAGGTGTAATTTTACTTGCATTATAAATATATCTAGATGCAACAAATCAAAGAACCAGGAAATTACCAGTCAGGGGGCACGCTATTCTAAGCACAGATTTGTAGTTTACGTGATTTTAAGCCACGCCCTTAATTACATCGCCATTCCCCTTTGAGAGACCCCCATCCGCAGTTTTTTTCTTCCCACTTAAAGCCCTGATGCTATAACTTTATCACACTTCCTTTTCGAGGTATTTGTTGCTCTCTCCTGAACGCGAAGGGAACATCAAGAAAAATACATCACACTTTCTTGCCATATATGACACATGGATAGATACTCGGCCTTCCATTCCTGTCTGCTATTTTTGTTACCAAATTATCAGCTCACCACATCTCACAAAACACAAGTCTTGTGCCTTGTATTCAGAATTTGCTCTACATAATCTCATGTTGCTTTACACATCTGAGGTTGCTCCACATAGGCCTCAAATAAGAGTGACATGTTATCCATGCAGACCACTCTTTGTACCCCAGTGGGTCGGAGTTTTCCGCTGGTTATTATCAACAGCGCTAATCTGATGATATTTACGGAGCGGGAAATGGCTCAAAAAGAACCAGGAACGACATATTCTGGTTCAATAGGCACCAAAAGTTGCATGTTATACCTCATAATTGTTGCAACATTCATACTTGTCATTATTTATCGTATCCGATAAATAACAAACCCATGGGTATCGTTATTTTTATCTTTGTGCTACATGGCCCTTCAATGCCGAGCCAGTAGCAATGGAGGCGACAGTCGTCACATATTTCTACCACTGCCATAAAGTAAGCACTGGCTATATATTCCCAAACTAGTCTCAAACAGGGCCAGCTGGTTCCAAGTATTCCAGAATGATCCCTCCATTTGCGACAAACGGCAGCGCAGAGTGGCCGATGGCGAGTCAATCCTTGCCTTGGCCCCAAGGTTGGCCCTGGGCTCCGCCCACCGAGTTACAGACTTCCAGACACTCTGTAATGTCGGCTAATAGTATGTTGACCTTCAGAAATAAAGCGCGGCGGTTTACGATAGAGGTCATTTAGTAAAGAGGAGATGCTCAGACAGGGGGGCGCGGGGAGGGCCCCATTGTTAGTCAGTCATTATCATTACTGAGCGTCGGCTGGGAAGGGGCTAAGTACACTGCAGTCACCACACCCCGATAACAGTGGGGGACGAAACAGGAAGTCAACTGCAAGTGAAATCCATTAGACGCGCCATAAAGAGTATTAGGGGAGGCCGTAAAACGGGGACAAGGCAAGACGAGCTGCCAGCCATCCCCGGACCCGTAAACAGAGCAGAGCCCGAGCCTGGGGGCCGTGAAAGGGGGGTTGATGGCTTGCGTGGGGCGATAGGAAGGCACAGACTACAAGTTCTTGACTGCTTCTGTCCAAGCGATAGAGCGGCTCCGATCAAGGAAACTGACTATGTGTGGAAAAGGCATCTGCTATTGGCGGTTGTCATTTGTGTGTGGGCGCGTGCTGTGGTGACAGAGACTGTGGTCGCTGAAACCAGAGGCTTTGATCAGCCCGTGTCACGGTTAACCGACCACAGCACATTTTGTAAATACAAAATACAACAAGCATTTGCAATGCAATAGGTCTCGCATTAGGAAAGTTTGAGCTATTGGCATTGTAAATGACACATTTAGTATTTATGTGTTGGTTTTGAAAATAGATACATTACTACCATTGTCATTTACAATGCCAATAGCTTAAACTTTCGCAAATGTGACACCTATTGCATTTGTAATGCAATATGTGTTGAGAGTGAGTGAGTGAGTCAGTGATTGAGAATGAGTGGGAGAGTCAGTCGGTGAGTGGGAGAGTCAGTTAGTGAGTGAGAGAGAGTGGGTGAGTCGGTCAGTGAGAGTCTGAACAGTGAGTGAGTGAGTCAGTGAGTGGGAGAGTCAGTCAATGAGTGAGAGAGAGCGGGCGAGTCGGTCAGTGAGAGTCTGTTAGTGACAGTGAGTGAGTGAGAGAGTGGGAGAGTCAGTTAGTGAGAGAGTTATGCTATGCTATGCTATGTTATGTTATGTTATAATGAGTTTTCTATAGCGCTCAGCTACTCCGAGGAGTGTCCCAGTGCTTTGAACCCGATGCGGAACAGGGGCAGGAAAGAAATGCCAGACACTACTGAACAAAAAGCCAGGACTTAAGATCTTTTCTAAAGGCAAGCAGGTTAACAGTCTTTCTCAGAGGAACCGGCAAGGCGTTCCACAACTGAGGTGCCAAGCGTCTAAAAGAAGGGCCTCCTATGCGGGCTCGTCTAATATCCGGAACAAAAGCCAAGGCCAGCGAGGCTAACCTAAGCGATCTAGATGGTTGGTGAAAAAACAACCGTTTCCTGATATATTTGGCGCCAGTGCCATGGAGAGCCTTGAAGGCCAGAGTGAGCGTCTTAAAAACAATTTGTTTCCGAATTGGAAGCCAGTGCAAGGTTTTCAAAAGGTCTTTTGCTCTGGCTCTCCGGTGAAGGCCAAAAATGGCTCGCGCGGCCGAGTTTTGGACTATCTGCAAACGTGAAAGAAGATACTCCGGAAGTCCGAGATAGAGTACGTTGGCATAGTCCAAGCGAGATCCTATTAGAGCCTGCACAGTGATCTTTCTATGGGCCAGAGTGAGCAAGGGAAGAAATTTCCTTAGCATTTTAAGAAGGCCAAAGCATTTCCCAACTAGGCAGAGAATCTGGGGCTTCAAGGTAAGGCCATTGTCGATCTTCACTCCCAGAATCTTGGCCATATCGGAGGCGGCGGAGGAAGGAAACATGGCCTCGGGCCACCAAGACTGCCACCGAGGGTCGGAGGGGCAGCTGAAGAAGAGCACCTCGGATTTATCCAAGTTGCACTTGAGGCTATTGAGCTGGAACCATTCGAAAACAGCCCGAGGCAGCCTCTAATACTCTCCCCATTGAAATCTGAACCCTTCTCGCAGGAGAAGAGGAGCTGGGTGTCATCAGCGTACGAGACGGTCTGGGCACCATAAGACTCCGCCAGTGCCACCAAGGGGGTCATATAGATGTTAAAGAGAGTAGGGCTCAAAATAGAGCCCTGCGGAACTCCTACCTCCAAAGGCGGCACCACGGCAGAGAACGGGGGGGCCCAGACCGTTTGACGGCGGTCCGCTAGGAAGGACGCGAACCAACTGAACACCGCCCCCCGCAGTCCGATCTCCCGGAGTCTAGAAAGGAGACCGCTGTGGGGGACGGTGTCGAAGGCCGCCGAGAGATCAAGCATCACCAACATTGCCTTACCCCCTGAATCCAAGACCTCCTTAATTGCCTCCGTTACTTCTAGCAGCGCTGTCTCCGTGCTCATGTTAGTACGGAAGCCAGACTGGGTGCAGTGCAGGATGTTATTGGTCTCAAGGAAATTGGATAGGGAATTATGGACATGCTTCTCCACGACTTTGGCAAATGCAGGAAGGAGGGAAATGGGCCTATAATTGGCGTAAACCAAAGGATCCAAATTTGGCTTTTTCAGAAGCGGCAGGATAAGGGCCTGCTTCCAAGCTGGAGGAACCACTCTCGTGCTAAGAGATAGATTGAACAAGGGATTAATTAGGGGATTGATCGCTTGTGCTGTTTTGGCGAAAAATTTGGCCGGACAGGGATCCAATGGGGAACCTGATTTTAGCTTGGTGAGAAAGTCCAGCGAGGCTGAGTGAGAGAGAGAAGGGAACTCTGAAAGGGTGGTACCCACAGCAGTCAGGGACGGAGAAGGGAAGGCAGGAGTGCAAGAAGCTACTTCAGTACCAGGGGGGGGGAAGGAGTCCTGAATGGACCTAATTTTATTTGCGAAAAAATCTGCTAGTTGGGTGACCCAAGATTCGGAGTGACGACAAGTAGGCGTGCTCAACGTAGGAGAGGTGAATTCCTTAACTATCAAAAATAATTCTTTACTGATGTTAGTGGCAGCCTCGATTCTTCTGGCAAAATAGGATTTCTTTGCCAGCAGAATATCATTATGCTATGATTTAATGGATTCCCTGTAAGCCAACTTAGCAGTGAAATCATAGTGACGATGCCAGATCCTTTCAGCTTTCTTGCACTGTGGCCGCTTTTCAGTCAAAGCGACAGTAAACCAAGGGGCAGAGGCCCTACAGGCAATTTTACGGGCGGT
This sequence comes from Lissotriton helveticus, assembly GCF_964261635.1. NCBI lineage: Eukaryota > Metazoa > Chordata > Amphibia > Caudata > Salamandridae > Lissotriton > Lissotriton helveticus. The sequence goes on along the minus strand of NC_136061.1, from coordinate 412,216,698 downwards.
CGACACAGGGGCTAATTCGTCCAGTCTCTCCACAAACCATGATTGCAGGAGATCGAGATCAGCCTCGAGATTACCTGACAGCTGGCAGGGATGGGATAGAAAAGCTTGGGCCAGAAACGAGATGATAGGCTCTTGAAGACTGAGGAAGGTGACTGTGCATACTGGAGGGTAATTTGTCAGAATGAAAGATCTGGAAGTTCACTAAATAATGGTCCAACCACAGGACAGGGACTGGGGTGGAAATGCCAATTGGGATAGTGGAAAAAAGTTGATTGAGCGTGTGGCCCTTGTTATGCGTGGGAACGGAGAGGTAGGGAATAAGACCCAATGGAGATGTAGTATCAAAGATCTTAATAGAGTCTACACTATCCCTCGAATCCATGTGAATGTTGAAATCCCCCAGAAGAAGACAATGGTCCGCTTTTAAACAAAGTGCAGAGACCACCGCGTGAAGCTCTTCATGAAAGGAGCCAATAGGGCCAGGGGGTCTATAAATCGATAGCCCAGAGCAAGATTGATACGGAGATAAGGATAAAGAAAACCCCAAGGCCTCACACCCTTGAATATCGTCAGTTTGAATAATGGAGCAGGTGAAACGCTTGTCCACCACTATCGCGACTCCACCCCCTCTTCCGTTAATCCTGTCCTTCCTAAAAATTACATAATTGGGAGGGAGTGCCGTGGCTATGTCCGGGCCCGAACAGTCACCCAACCACGTCTCAGTCAGGAAGAGACAGATGGGAGTAGTCTCAGACAAAAGGTTGTGAAGGTCTAAGGCATGTTTACTCAAAGACCTGGTGTTCAGGAGAAAACACGTACTCTTATTGGGCAGTTTAATAGAGATGGTAGCAGGGGCATTGCCTGGTAGCCAGCCGCATCCTGAACAGCGCCTCTTGCCTCTGGGCCGACGGGGGAATACAGTGCAACAATTGCCTGTCCTGCCCCTAAGAGTAGTAAGCTCTTCCGCAGTGTATTTCAGCACGTTGGCAGCTAGATGGGAGCGACGATAGAATAGGATGGGATTGGAAAGATGAATCCAGTGCTGTCCGCACCCATCCGCCTCCGGGAGGCTGACGGGCGCAGACGGGCTCTCCTTAAGCGCTCCTTTGGCGCGAAAGAGGCGCATCCGCTAAACGTGTCCGCTGCTGTTTTGTTGTATTTTGTTATGCTAAGCTATGTTTTGTTGTGTTTTGCTATGTTTTGTTATGCTATCTTTTATTGTGTTTTGTTATGCTATGCTTTGTTTTATTTTTATTTATTCATTTATTTATTTATTTATTTTAAGGTTTTATATAGCGCTGGCTAGACCCAAAGGTATCAGAGCACTTTACATGAGCATCAGATCATAGTTACAGGTTACAGCGTTACAAAGGTTACACAGTTATTAGAGCATGGCAACATAGTTACTTGTAAGGTCAAGATAAACAATAAGCACAAATACGAAAGAGGGAAAGCAGGCAAGGGGAAAGATTCAGGGGAGGGGGCAGGAGCTGGGGAAGTGGACAGGTAATGAAGGCGGGAAAGAGGAGGGGAGGGAGAAGGACACCACATGGAAAGAGGAGGGGAAGGGCGACGGGGACACAAACCGGTAGACGAGTCAAAGCAACGTCCAAAGTCCAGTAAGCTGTGATCCCAGGGGAAGTGGTATCACTTCCCTATCTCTGTTGCGGGAGGCTCCCTTTACGCAGTGGACTCTCTCAGAGGGGTCTCTGAGACTCCAAAGCCTACATACTGGATCCTTCCCCAAAAAGGGGAGAGGGAGTGCTTTGGCAAGGGGTGCCATAACATACCTCAGCTGTGAGTGGCTCCCTTGGCACAGTGGACTCTCTCAGCGGGTACGCTGAGACTCCAGAGTATAAATAATGGATCTTTTCCCAACAAGGGGAGAAGGAGTGCTTAGTCAAAGGGCACAAAGGACAGGGGGCAAGGCAGACTAGCAGGTAAGGTGAGAGATTCAGGGGAGAGTGGATAGGAGGTAGGAGCTAGGGAGGTAGACAAAGGGAGAAAGAGTACTAAATGGGAACAAATTTAATTAATGAGTTATTATATAGCGCTGGCTAGACCCGATGGAATCAGAGCGCTTTACATGAGGGACAATAATGTTGCAAATTACATCAGTTAAAAGTTACATAAGTATCAAGAAAAGCATTTAAAGAACATAGGGGACAAGGTGAGTGGAGCAGGAAGGGTAAGGGGATAGGGTAAAGGGGTAGGAGGAAGACAGGACGTAGAGATGAGGGGAAAATAGTTACAAAAGATACCAGAAAAAACTTTTAGGAGCATAGAAGAAAATGAAAATGGGGTGAAGAATGGAAAGGGGGTGAGGGCATAAGGTTGCTTAATTTGTAAAATTTTAAGTGCAGGTGCTCAATTTTTTTTAGATCACACCCATTCCCCACAGCTCCACCCACTTCCTGCACTGGCTCCACGCACTTACTATATTGGCCCCACCCACATCCTCAACTGACACTGCTGAAAGCCAGGTGTGATACCCCATTTGAATTTTAGCAAAGGAGACCTCCTCAAGTACGTTTCTGATAGGGGGTTCCCGCCACCCCCAAGAAAAAGAAAATGTTGAAAAAAAGGAAAGCAAAAGGGCATTTAAAGCAACATTTTGGGATAGATTAGCTAAAAAAAACTAATGCAACTGATGCAACATAACACAGTGGTTATGGTTGACTTAACTAATAACAATTTATTTCTACCCACACAAACCCTTTTAAGCAAAATTAGGATAGTCAAAGACTGGGAAAAAATATAACTTTCTAACCTGCACCATGCGATTTGCATCTAGCGCTTTGATGGCAGTTCATAGCTCACTGTACTAGATTATGACTGTAACATATGAACTGCACAGTAACAAAAGAATCTCTGTTGCAAAAGCAGCATCCCTCTGAGATGGGCACACAAAATACTGTTCTGTAATTTGCATGGTACAGGTTCTTTGCAGCAGGCATATTAACCCTCTGCGCTACCTTAGATGAGTTGAAGCTGTCACTAGACAAAACTCTGTTCTCTCTCCTTCAAGTACATTAATCACCAGAGTTATCTTGGCACATTTATTGTTGCCTGAAAACTGTTGGATATACAAAGAACTCTGCAGTGCTTTTAAAATTTCTGTGCAGCTACAAAAGTGGCCCCCCACTCTTCCAGCTTTCCGGTACAGCTTGACCGGCCTTGAGGTAGATCATGTATTAAGGACAGATGGAAGTCTGTGCTAAAGGGCGGTAGCAGTCTGGCAGATCCTTACATTAAGGACAAGTAGCTAACTATGTGTAGCAAAGAGTAGTCTGCCACCATTTGGTGTTCTGGAAAAGAAGCACAATGTGTGCAGTAAGGACAGCTGACACCGTCTCTGCATTTTAGAAAGGTGTGTGGGCTCTGTGTTAAGGGCAGGTAGCACATGCCTTTTTCCTAGGGCTCCTTTTATAACCCCCACTGTCCCAAGGTGTCTAACACACCATCGTCCTCTGTAACCATAAGGTCCTTGGACACCTCACTTATACAAAGACCCAGACTTCTCTAATAACCTACACCCCACTCCCTGGCAATGCAGCCCCAGATATTGTTTGCTTACAATTTTTAAAACAGTAAGTGTCAGGTCTCAAAGTTTTACTTAGAATAGAATGGCTAGTGCTACTGAATGTCGGCGTGCAGAATGCCATGGCTACCAGGGTCGGACTGGCCTACAGTGCAAGTAGGTAATGATTGATGGGCTGGTCAGACAAGTCAGTGTGCGGGCCTTTAATTTTGGCTGTTTCTGGGAGTGTCTATGATCTACTGGGCTGGGTTTTTCCTGTTGATTTCCCTGGTATTGAAACAAACATTACTATAAGCGACTGTACCTCTCTACATGCTTGTCCTATCCCTCTTTTTTGTTTCACCACTAATTTTTTCTGTCCTTTCCTCCTTACCTCTCTTTCACTCTCAAGACACAAGCAGTAGGGGCTAGCTATATATGTAACATTGTACAAACGACTACTACCATCCTTGGCTAACCCTGTAACAATGGATGCAATTGTATTCTGCATATAAAAATAATTAAACAAATAATAATTAAAAAAAATAAACAAATATCTGCAACAAGCTCAAATCCATGCCAACTTACATAGCTTGAAAATTAAATGTATAACTTTTTTTACATGCTCAAAGGCTGAAGTTGAAGGCTGCATACTCTTGAACCCACCTCATGCCTTTTTAATCCACCCTCAAAACTCTCCCTACCACTTTATCTCACTCTTGCAGGTTCCTTCTCTGCCCTGCTTTTTTCCCTTTGTCACAGTTTTTCTATCTTATTCGTTTTGATCTATCACTAAACCTTTCGATTTCCATGCAGGCCTGCCCACCTCAGGGATCACGTATTCAAGACAATAACATTTTAAAGTGCACTGTTAAATAAAAAATGAAAGTGGTGAAAGTTTGAAGATTAACTGTTCCCAGGAAAGTCGACACTCTTGAAGCCTCAATCCCATAGACATCCGTGCGCCCATGGTCAGGGAAGGTGTCAGGTGCCTGGCATTCAGGTGTAAAAAGACCATTAAATCACATTTCAAGGAGTTCACCATTACTAGGAGTTCACCATTACTCCGTGGTTCCCGGTGCACTCTCTACACCTGCTCATATAATGTAGCCTGTGTAACATCAACATTCTAGGATTCAGGCCTTGAGTAGGGGCAGCGCTTTCACCATCTGTGTGCAGACAGAAAGGAGCGAGTTCTGAGCACATTATCAACAAAATGAGCTCACGTCTCTTCAACCTCAAGAGTGAGGGGGCGAGCAGCTAGTGCCGGTCGTCGCGTGAGGAACATGTCAGTGATGTCATGCCATCCTTCCAGGGCAGTGGTGATGTGCGTGGGGAGATTTAAATCAGAGGGAGGGCCAAATAAATGATACAGACACTGTGCAAAAGAACTTGAGGCTCTCTCTCCTGGGAAATTCCAAGTGAATGTATGGTGAGTACCCAACTACAGAATAATGCAACCTGCAAGGTAGCGAAAATTTGACATTTATTCCAGACTTGCATCACAGATCACACACTACTAGGATCATATTACAAAATCAGTACGTACTCGGACTGCTGCCTTTCAGTTTTATCTAGTCTGAGGCCTGCTGCGCACCACACAGCTTGCTTCTTGTGTCGTCGGCAGAAAAAGCGGTGCGGCTGCACAGTATGCCAGCGCGGGCCGTAGTGAAAACACGGTTCCCATGTCTGACAAAGGACACACACACTTGACAATTCCCAAGTAGGGACGGAGCGCGTTTATAATATATTTGTAAACTGTGTTTATTGGTAGTGAAGTACTTGATTGATTGGAGCGACCCAGCGAGTGACCTGTAACTTATGATGAGGTAGGGACCCAATAAGTTTCTGGCACTGCGTGTGTGCTTAATAACGGAGGTGCAGCACCTAAATTGAAATACTAACATACACAATCACGGGTGAAATTGGCTGTTCACCGGGGAGACCCGTGTGAAAATAGTGAGCGGCCAATAGTGCGCCTAGACCCGGCCCTGAAAATTAAGCACCAGCACAAATTAAGCACTGGTAATGTATAGATACAGCGGAGAGACAAAGGGAAAGTTTGTCCAAGGTCTGACTGGGTAGGTGACGGCCGAGGGGGAATCCACGGCCCATCTCCTCTTCAGCTATCAGGTAGCTCCACCGGGCATCGGTCAAATGGCTAGGTCTCAACAGAAAAATATGATAGGGGAAGAGGGCGAGAAGAAGGGAGCGTAGAGGGGGAAGGGGGTGGGGTGAAAGGGTAGGAGGGGGAAACGACAGAGACGGGGGAAAGTCTGCCCAAAATCCGACTTGGCAGGTGACGGTCGATGGGGAATCCACAACCCATCTCCTCTTCAGCTAACAGGTAGCTCCACCGGACATCGTTCAAATAGCAGGGTCTCTACGATCGAGGGAAGGTTTAGAGTACATGTCCAGGAGGGACAGCAGGATCAAGGTCAGGTGAGGGATGTGGTTAAGCTCAGGACGCTGACTAGTTCTATTGTCCGGGAGCGTTAGAGCATCGTGGAGAGACCAACTGAGGCTGCCAAGTTGAGGTCAGGCAGGGGGGTTGAGACCTTGGTGTTAAGTTCAGTCGGTCCCCAAAATTCACAAAGCATAGGGGGTGTAATCTATGCCGAGAAGCGGCAGAAGGACAGGGCCAGTGTCCGCATGTCTTCAGCGGGGATGAGTGGCAGGTCTGGTGTGGCGTCTCCAGAGTCATTCTGCAATAATCAGGGAGCCCTCCCGTTCTGCAGCCACATCGAGCAAACTAGCTCCTCGCGTATATAATTACATCAAAGAAGCCGGTAAGACGGACCCCACAATACACACGTAGCCGCCATTTTAGGATTAGGTGACGGAAATAGAAGTTAGCTGCAAAGTCCATCTTTTGGTTATAACGAATTAAGTGACCTCTCAACAATGTGAGAATACAAATGTTTACACGCCAGAGCTGCATCACACGTTACCACGGTGGACAACAAAGCTTCCTCGTCTTCATGCAACTGCCAATTTAGGGTCAGGCATCATTCTTTAATAATTTCGCCAAGTGGGTAATGTCAGTCTCTCTGCTATGTTTTATTACGCTATGTTTTGTTGTGTTTTGTTACGCTATGCTACGTTTTGTTATGCTATGCCATGTTTTGGTATGCTATGCTATGTTTTGTTATGCTATGCTAAGCTTTGTTGTGTTTTGTTATGCTATGCTATGTTTTTTATGCTGTGCTATGCTTTGTTATGCTGTTCTGCTGTGTTTTGTTATGCTATGCTTTGTTGTGTTTTGTTATGCTATGTTTTGTTATGCTATGCTGTGTTTTTTGTGTTTTGTAACGCTTTGCTATGTTTTGTTGTGTTTTGCTACGCTATGCTATGTTTTGTTATGCTATGCTATGTTTTGTTATGGTATGTTTTGTTGTGTTATGCTATGCTATGTCTTGTTATGCTATGCTATGTTTTGTTTTGTTATGCTATGCTAAGTTTTGTTGTTTTTGTTATGCTATGCTATGTATTATGTTATGCTATGTTTTGTTTTGTTGTGCTGTGCTTTGTTATGCTATGCTATGTTATGTTTTGTTTTGCTATGTTATATTTTGTTTTGCTATGCTATGTTTTGTTATGCTATGCTATGTTTTTTTATGCTATGCTATGTTGTGTTTTGCTATGCTATGCTATGTTTTATGTTATGCTAGTTTTTGTTTTGTTATGCTGTGCTTGTTATGCAATGCTATGTTTTGTTTTGCTATGCTATGTTTTGTTATGCTATGTTCCGTTGTGTTTTGTTATGCAATGTTGTTTTGTTATGCTATGCTATATTTTGTTGTATTATGCTATGCTTTGCTTTATTTTGTTATGCTATGCTATTTTTTGTTATGTTATGCTATGCTATGCTATGTTTGTTGTGTTTTGTTATGATATGCCATGCTATGCTTTGTTTTGTTATGCTAGGTTTTGTTTTGTTATGCTATGTTTTGTTGTGTTTTGTTATGCTATGCTATGTTGTGTTATGCTATGCTTTGTTTTGCAATGCTATGTTATGCTATGTTTTGTTGTGCTATGTTTTGTTGTGTTTTGTTATGCTATGCTACGCTCTGTTTTGTTGTGATATGCTATGCTATGCTTTGTTCTGCTATGCTATGTTTTGTTATGCTATGTTTTGTTGTGTTTGTTATGATATGCCATGCTGTGCTTTGTTTTGTTATGCTATGCTATGTTTTATTTTGTTATGCTATTTTTTATTGTGTTTTGTTATGCTATGCTATGTTTTGTTATGCTATGCTTTGTTTTGCTGTGCTTTATTGTGTTTTGTTTTGTTTTGCTAGGCTATGTTATGCTATGTTTTGTTGTGCTATGTTTTGTTGTTTTTTATGCTATGTTCTGTTTTGTTGCGTTTTGCTATGCTATGCTTTGTTATTCTATGCTATGTTTTGTTGTGTTTTGTTAAGCTATGCTTTGTTTTGCTAGGTTTTGTTTTGTTATGCTATGTTACACTATGTTTTGTTATGCTATGCTATGTTATGCTTTGTTATGCTATGCTATGTTATGCTATGTTTTGTTATGCTATGTTTTGTTATGCTATGCTATTTTTTGTTGTGTTTTGTTATGCTATGCTATGTTTTGTTATGCTTTGCTTTGTTTTGTTATGCTATGCTATGTTTTGTTGTGTTTTGTGATGCTATGCTATGTTTTGTTGTGTTTTGTTATGCTATGCTATGCTTTGTTTTGTTATGCCACCCCTCCTGTCCATATCCCTTTTACAGAGTTCCTAAGAGGCCTTACACGGCCGAACCGTAACATATTGGTCCTTACAAAATACAACAGTGAAATTGTGGCTATATTTCCTTTTTGCTGACCTTTTTTAATCCGGTGAAGATGTTTAAAGTAGCTCACATCCCATAAAACAGCCCTTTGACATAAAGCAAATGTAAGGAGACAATCTATACCTTGGCCGAACTTGTCTAAATGGATGTGAAAACAGAATGATTTTCTGCATATACTTCAGGGGATAGAAAGAGGTCACAGCCTTCTTAAACTGAATTTCTCCTAATGCTAGTGCAGAACTGAAGAGAGAGCTTTTCTTTCAGGTGCCTGTAAGTATGTGCAGTTCTAGGAGAGTATTTATATAAGCAGTCACTGTGCCATGCTTACACCAACATGCAAGCAAGGGAATGGGCGCACTATGTTGTAAATGACAGGAAAGGTGAGAGAAGCACATATGAAGTAGGATGTCATCTGTGTACCAAGAACCCACTTTGACAAGCGCGAGCATCAAGGAGCGCGCACTTAGGACCCTGCCCCCCAGCCTCCGCCCCTACCTCGTTAGACCAAGTGGCGGCTGGTCAGCCCTAAGGAGGCGACCGGCCTCTTAATACTTCCGGAGCACGAGGTGACGCGCTTCCGGTGGGGCAGAGGGCGGAGACTAGGGACCTATTTAGGGTCCTGGGGCAGGGACCTCAGTCTCTTTTCATGCTCTGCTGCACCGGACCGGCTGCGGGCTCGTAGAAGCGTCCCCCACTTCCTTCCTTTAAGTTTTAACTCCTTGTAGCTTTAGTTATCTCCTTTTGGTTTAACGATTATCCCCTCGTGCGGAGTTGGAGGTCAGCGCGCAGCCGAGTCCGGATCTCGCAGAAGGAGGGGACGTCGAGCGCGGTTGAGACTACGCGGTGTCGCGTCAGCGTTGAGGAGGCGTCCATCTCGCCAGGTGAGGTGGGGGGTGCGCTTGGGGGGGCCGGTAGGCAGCCGTAGATAGTGTAAGTGGCGGGCTATTAGCCTGACCCGAGTTGGTGGTTTGCGGCTGCTGACGGGGCCCCCTGGGCGTGCAGTTCACCTTCCTATCGATGTGGCTTTGTGGTGGGGTAGGCACACGGGGAGTGCGCTGGGTCCATCGTTGACGAGTGAAGGGGAGCGAGGGTCACGCTTGCCCCTGGCGCGTCCTTTTTTGCCCTGCGGCGTCCCGGTACAGAGAGTGGAAGGGCGCACCTTGGTTGTGGCCGCATATGAGGTGACTACCCCCCTCCCGTCATGGCACGTTCTGCCCCATGGGAAAAATGTGAAGAATGTTGGCAAGCTGATTGCCTTAAAGAACACTAATGAAAGCGGGCTTGCACAGCCATAGCCTTAACAGTTAAAGACAATCGCATGCCCAAATCCGTTGATTGATACCGCTGAATATATAACAGAAATGACGTCATTTTAGAGATTACACGTCGAGGAAAGTGATGCACACGTTCTTTCGCCCCGGGGGATGCCCGGGGGATGCCCGGGGGGTGATTGTGAGTAGGGTACGATGTCGGCGCTGGTGGGGAGAGGCAGTTGTCGCTCCGTTGGCCGAGAGTAGGTTTGTGGTTTAATTGTACCAGGCGAGGGGAGAAGAGATAGAGGACGGGGGACCTGACTTGGCCCGGTGGCATTGGCCTTCCACGGCGTGGTTTGAGGCGCTGTCTAGGGGCATCGGTGTGTGCTTCAGGCACGAGTGTTGTGTCTCATCCGCCCATTCACACATGCTGGGGGCCGCCTGTAGTGGACGGGCTTGTGTTGCGTCTGTGATGTCGGTCTGGCCTAGAGCGGGCAGCTGCTGCCAGGACACACCGTCGGCTCCTTAAGCGCATATACATAGACACACACAAAGGTGTATATTGTTTGTATTGTTTATATAGGATTTGTCGTCATCAGGCACGAATAGAAAGCTCTCTAAAAATGATATTAATCAGACTGAGCGTCTACAACGGGGTACCAGATGCTGTGATACTCAAAAGTTGTTATTTCACGACAAGAATTAAAATTTGAACATTCCGTACAACTTTATGCCTCGGGTTCGCATTCACAAAGGGAGGGACTGGGTAAACGAGAAGTAATTTTGGTGTGTAACACCGAATAACTCACACCCAGTATACAGGTTTCACGGTGTATGCTGAAAGCCAAACTGAAATCCATGTATTTGTTTACTTATTTGAACTTCTGGACTAACAGCAGGTGAGATATTCACAACATACAAACATAGCACATAATACGTGACAGAACAAGAAAACATCACAGGCATTGTCCGTGTACATATAGAGAGAACGCGCGCTCTTACTGTCTTGCCTTTCATGGAAAGGGTACCGGCGAGGCTGGGCCATTGGAAGAGCGCAACATGGCGTCTGTGTACAGATGCGGGATGTTTCAGTCAGGGAATGCTCTATGGCCAGACTTCATGACTCTCTGTCCACCAGCTATCACTAACTTCTGAGACTAACACGAAGGATGCCCTCGGCGGCCAGACTTAAACGCCATCCTCACGAGCCCCCCGTTCCCTGGGGTCACAGAAACCCTCTGTGCCACACTAGTCCATATTAATTACATAATCACTTTATAGATTTATCCAGGTGCGTTGAGGTGGCTCAACAAATAAGACTGCTGACTTTAGGAGCAGGTAAACAGGGTTCAAGCGCAAGTTATATGTCTTGTACAGATGCGCTGTTTTGTTTAGCACAATACAGCAGAAGTTTTAACATTTGGACAAAAATACATAAGAGTTCCACAAGATGACAGTCCCACATTGAGTCCAACAATATGATTAGTTGTGATCTGAAAACAATTGCCAGCCTTACATCCTAAGACTGATTATACCATTTATGATCATCTAGTGTGGGAACACCTGACCGCACAATGCATATGTGTTGGAAATGGCCATCTCTTGTGTGGTATTCCCTCTGATTTTAGCAGGAACTGTTTTTGTTGGCATTAGGACTTTGCACACTTTACTCCTGTTAACCAGAAATTATGTGCTCTCTTTTGAAACATGTTGAAATTGACATACACTGATTGGCACATTTAATTTACTTATAAGTCCCTACTATATGGTACTACATGTACCCAGGGACTGGTAATTAATTGTTAGTAATTGGCTGCAGCACTCGTGCCACCCACTACTTCCTTGGTGTCTGTTTGGAGGTATACTGGCCTTGGAGGGAAACCTTTGGTGGCTACAAGTTCCCTTTCCACTATCCCTTACAGAAATGGTGATCAGGTTTTTTTACAGTGCAATATCTCTTCCTCCATCTGGAGTAACGTACCCACCCTTATGCAAAGAGGTAAAACATGTAACTGGGAAAGGGTCACGATCTCCTTCTTCCCTTTGGTACAGGGGTGTCCCTGAGCTTGGAACACTAAGGGGGAGGCCCTTCTAGCGTATGGTTTTAGTATATTTTGGCCAAAGAGGGAGTTTTGCGGCTGCTAGCCAGTTTCTGGACACAAGTCCACGGTGCATGTTAGGTGATGGCCCCGACCCAGAATGTTTTGGGGGGTGGCGGATGCCCACCCATCCCAGGATGGGAGGATCGGACCAGGGTTGTAAATGAACCAGGGACCCTAGTGTAGTCCTCCCGATTCATCCCCTTATAGGGGTATGGAGGGTCATAACCTCATATAGACATAGAAATCAATAATTTAGCCGGGCTGTGCTTATGCAGACCGAATACGGCTTGGCTACTTCCACTAAGTCCCTAGAATCAACCACGGTTTCTTAGAAGGAACCTGCCTGCAGCAGATGGGGACTGCCCCTGGCCGGTGAGCTAATTTCCTAGGAATCAGGGAATTGCCTAGGTTATGATTCCTTGTACGACATTATAAAGTCAATTGTACTGCAGACTCGCCCCCCTCCCCCTCTTCAGAGTATATTTATGCCCAGATTTATCCGGACAAGCTCACTGTGGTGTGGAGCATATCGACTTACTACTTGCCCGACGCCTTGCAGTTACAAGTGCCGAAAGGGGGGTCGACCCGCCCAGCTGGCGCACTGAGATAGGCTGTCTTTCTCTGGTCGAGAATTACAGCTCCAGTATTCCCTGTTTACCCTTGCTGGTGGCTGGGAAATTAAGTTCCGCAAGACACATACGGGACCTCCTTCATTCAAAAACCGAAGGGATGTAACTGATTAAGCCCATTGAGAACTCTTGGATAGTCGCCTGGCGGGGAGTTGGTAGACTTAAGCTACTCCTCAGTTATTCATTCCTTCGTACTGTGCTTAGGTTAGGTTCTCCGGGGGAGGCGTACTCCAGTAGCGCTAGTGGAGTAATGTTTAACCATACTGTTGGCATGGTACTTATTTGATAGGTTTTAAGCAACTTATGGCTTGGGAATCTTATAATGCGTTTACAGTACTACTCGATAACACTGTCAGTATATACATGGAACTTGAGAACCAGGATTACGAGTGTAGCAGTGCATTTCTTATGCTGGGGTTACACCTTCATATCAAGCCCGGGTGGCTGGTAAACAATGCTTGCATTTTTGTCATGACTGTGCCTGACTTTTCCATTTCTCTCCTGTTCATTAGTGTGCCCTGTCAAGGCGGAAGGGGTACTGGAGAGCCTGGTGGCAAAGAGGCACTGCTAACTGAGTTTGCCTGTACGGAGAGGGTCTTTTCCTTGACAGAAATGGCATGGTCAGGCATGATACCGCGGCCAGGAGCCTGGAATGTCGCGGCGACGCAGCTCAAGGGGGAATGGGGCCAAGTCGCGCTCAGCGAAGGGCCGCTTGCGTCACATCCGGCACCAAATGATTTCTGGTGAGGTGAGGTATCACAAAGAGGGACCCGGAACGGGGCCAAAGAGCCTGGAAGGTCTCGGTGAGGCGGCTCAAGGGGAAATGGGCCGAGTCGTGCTCAGAGAAGGGCCGCTTGTGGCACATTCCAGACTGAATGGTCTCCAGGGAGGTGATGTATCACAAAGAGGGAGTGCAGTTAGCATGCATTTGTACATATACCTGGATTAGGGAATGGGGGTCTTTCATTCAGAGCGCTGGTGGGGAAGGTGCCGGACCTGTGGGCCCTGGTCACCTTTGTGGTGGTAGAAAGACCGTGGAACAGTAAAATTGACCGACGGAATGGACGGGAGTCCGCCTTGCGTACTCCCTAGGCCAGCACTGAGGGGAGAGACGGTAAGCTCTCCGCTGTAAAATATGGCCCCGGCTGGGGAGGCTAGGGCGACAGGTCACGAGCCTCCTGGGTCCCTGGGCAACCTGGCGGTCTGTGGGCGGGCCCCTGGTTAGGACGGACAAGGATCAGAGGTTTGGGGCACACCCCTCATGGGCGCAGGTGGGTTGCACCTTGCGTGGATGCTCGGCAGGGAGGATGCGAGCTGGAAGGCCCCTAGTGCTGGAGGATCAGAATCTTGCCGAAGAAGAATATGAAAGTCAATAATAAAATTGTGTTGATAACTGTAAATAAGGAATTTGAAATGCCTTGTCATGTTTATGAAATGTCAAATATTAAACATGGCCGTTTTACACCCACGCAAATCTCTGTCGATGATTTAATGTGGGTTTCAGGTTATCAAGAGGGAGCGGGGAGCATGCTGGGGGATCCGGGTCCTATGACAAGCGCGAGCATCAATGAGCGCGCACTTAGGACCCGGCCCCCCGGCCCCCGCCCCTACCTCGTTAGATCAAGTGGCGGCCGGTCAGCCCTAAGGAGGCGACCGGCCTCTTAATACTTCCAGAGCACGAGGTGACGTGCTTCCGGTGGGGCAGAGGGCGGAGACTAGGGACCTATTTAGGGTCCTGGGGCAGGGACCACAGTCTCTTCGTCCTCTGCTGCACCGGACCGGCTGCGGGCTCATAGAAGCGTCCCCCACTTCCTTCCTTTAGGTTTTAACTCCCACCCACCCGTCCCTTTAGCTCAGTAGGTTGGAGGGGCGTGTTGCGGTAAAAAGACCTTGGCGGTAGAAAGACCTTGGAACAGTAAAATTGACCGACGGAATGGACGGGAGTCCGCCTTGCGTACTCCCTAGGCCAGCACTGAGGGGGGAGACGGTAAGCTCTCCGCTGTAAAATATGGCCCCGGCTGGGGAGGCTAGGGCGACAGGTTACGAGCCTCCTGGGTCCCTGGGCAGCCTGGTGGTCTGTGGGCGGGCCCCTGGGTAGGACGGACAAGGATCAGAGGTTTGGGGCCCACCCCTCATGGGCGCAGGTGGGTTGCACCTTGCGTGGATGCTCGGCAGGGAGGATGCGAGCTGGAAGGTCCCTTAGTGCTGCAGGATCAGAATCTTGCCGAAGAAGAATATGAAAGTCAATAATAAAATTGTGTTGATAACTGTAAATAAGGAATTTGAAATGCCTTGTCATGTTTATGAAATGTCAAATATTAAACATGGCCGTTTTACACCCACGCAAATCTCTGTCGATGATTTAATGTGGGTTTCAGGTTATCAAGAGGGAGCGAGGAGCATGTTGGGGGATCCGGGTCCTATCCAAAGCACTACTGTAATATTTAGCTGCTAATGGTGCTAACCCCACCCGTCACTAAGAAACTGCCAGGCCCCCTCCCATACATTAGGTGGGCCAATTAAAATGGTGCTACATCAATTGAGCTTTTGATTAAAAACACAAACACACTTGTGTTATCGATCTATCTCACTTACCAACCAGATTTTCTCCAACTGGTCTGTGATATTGCAAGACCCAGGTAATGCCGGACGGCCTTGAAGCATTTCAATTAATATGCATCCTGCGCCCCTAAAAAGTAAGGAAGGAGATAGGAATGTATTATACTTTTTAGTAGATGTTCATCTTGTAACGTAAAAGAAATGGGCCCCCCACATCATTCATAAATGTACTATACAAGTAACATTGCTTCTTGTAAACAGTTACTGACTTTGTATGTAATGAACACATGCGTTCTTTGGGTGTACTCGGTATTGTGTTGCTGCTGCCTTTCCCTGCACCACAAGTGGTTATCATGGTGTAGCAGAGATGCCATGCAAGGGCCAGGGCCACCTGTCCCCCACCCTGACTGGCCATTGGGGTTATCATAGAAACAAGCCAATCTGCTGTGATTCTCTCCAGTTGCAGCTCCCACACTGAATAGCAGCAGCAGCACTCCCTCCTTTATAAACTCCAGATATGGGTATTTGCCAGGTGTTGCAGTGGCAGGGAGGTGTTCTAGGTTAGACTTGAGGTCCATTGCTGGACCTGGATGGGTCTCAGCAACGCAGCTGTAGACTGAGCTGTGGCATCGAGGGTTATTATCAGAACAATATCAAGGGCTCACAAGAACTTAAAAAGTAAGGATACAATCCACTAAGGATGTCCATTGGCAGGGCTTGCCACCACATCAGAAAAGGTCTGCACTTTAAGATTTTAAGTGTTGCTGGTAAGGATTGAGGTGGCTTGGCAAAGCTTTGTTTAGGGGCCGGAAACTGGAGCAACAAAGAGTGGGTCAGATAAGAACAAGGGTCCATTACTACTGGAATTGTGGTTGGTTCGCAGAAAAAGCATTCCAGGATCATGAGGCCTCTTCCAATGTGATAAATAAGCATAAAGCAAAGAGCTCCTACCGTTGCCTCTCAACCCTCCAGTGACACAGTGTCTTTGGGTAATGTTTTAGAAATTAATTCTCCCAAAGTATAAACACTGAAATCATGCTCCAAACCCACATAGGCTTGGCGATCAATATAAAGTTAGGAAACTATTAGATAAGGAATTCTGTTTACAGCAGTTCCAATTCGCACCCTCTCATAACTACAGATTATTTCAATGGCAGCATTGGGCGGGTGTAAAACAAACTCAGGAATTAACGAGTAGAGAGAAAGTACCACTGGAGACAATGTTCTATAATAAGCATATTAAAAAAAGGACATCCTAGCTATACTTACATATACATTATTTACAACGAGGCAGACCACAAAGGTGCACCATTAACTAGGCAAAAAGACTTGAACACTAAGAAATCAGAAAAGTCATGGTACAAAATTTGGATAAAGACAGCCAAATTGTCCATATTTACACAACACACAAAAACATAGGATTTTAAGAAGGTGGTATTTCACATCTGCTAGACTCAAACCAATCTACGGGAGCCCAGACTTGTGTGGAAAGGCTGAGGTGAATTAGGCAGTATGAAACACACGCGGTGGTTCTGTAGTCACGTGCAGGGATCCAGTAAGGACTTTTTGACAAACATAAAGGACATTACTGGAGTTCACTAGATCTGGAACACGTGGTGTTATTGAGAGGTCCAGGCTATGGAAGTAAAACATGTACCCCAAAATTTAGACATCCCAAAAATTACCTCAATCAGTGTTCCCACATTTACTGGATTAGAGATGATGTTAAACCTCAGTTTCATGAGGCAACGTGTCCCCGCGACAAGGCTCCTCACAAAGCATCGGATATCAAAAATACAATACAATAAGTAAATGAGAAGGATTGAATGGACTCACTCAACAACTGAGTTCAAGATCAATGAAAAGTTAGAGGGTTATCTTACAGAATTAAAAAATAAATGGTAATGAACCAAAGCCGTAAGGAATCTCAATTTGATTGTAGTCTATTGAGGATGTTTCATGCCATGTCTCATCAGAGGCCTGTTCCAGGGAAGCCTGATCTTACCAGATATCCAGCTCTGAAGAGTAGTCAGTGGCTCCAAGAAGTACATCAGGAGGTCGGTACCAGAGCGTCACCACCTCGGTGGAGTAGGTCTGGCTAGGGATGGACTTGGCACGTGCAAGACCTGCCAAAGAACCAGAACAATAATACATCATGAACAGCAACATCAAAACAGGCAAACTCTAATAAGTGAAGAAGTCAGCATTATGTGAGTGTTGATGACCTGTTCTTAGTCTTTGTTTTTGAGACATGGAATGTTCAGAAGTTGTAACAAAGTAAAGTGCAAACCAGCATTCATCCGGGAGTTGAGTAACACTAAAGAAAAAACATTCTTCTAGAATTAGCTACGAATAATATTATTTATCAGTGATGATTTTACCTTTTTTTGTGTGAGTGTGGAAATGTTAGTCCAAAACTATTGAAATTCCGTTCCTTCTCCATCAGAAAAAATCACCTACTCTCAACACATTCAAATATGAATTACACATATCTTGACTGAAAGATAGTATCATTGAGTTATGCTCTTTTGGCCAGTGAACCTGACACAAGCTTTGCATTTCTGTATTGGTGGTCCCTGTATAACCTAATATAACCTGCAAGTACTCAGAGATTATTTCATTTTGGCTGATACTGACTGACCTATTCCTTGTATTGTATAATTACGTGTTTATATCTTCTATAGTAATAATTTAGCTTTTCTGTTCATGGAAGAACCTGCAACATATCCATGCATATCAAGTCATACTGACTTATTACAATTATATAGTTGCATATAAATTATTGCAAATATATTTTTACGGTTATACCTTGTGATTTTCTGCTAATGCAAGATCTTTTTTCCATATTTTTCAATATCACTGATACATTTTTCTGCTATTGCTTGTAACACTATATATTTCTACATAATGAAAAACATCTTTCTGTAAAGCAATCCAATGCCCTTGTTTTTGGTCTGTGCTATATAAATAATGTAAATAAAAACACAAAACAATTAGATAAAAGTTATAATCAATCAGTTTACGTTTTGTGTCACATAACTCAGCTCGTAAAAAAGATTTTGAAAAAACCTAACCTGATTTCATTATAATTAGATAAGTAATCTAAAAAATAAAAGGAAATTCTTTTGTAGGTCGTTTTAAAACAATTTAGGCCATCGTTATGAATTGACCACAGTTTTTATTCTCAAAACACAAATCAGATTTTTTTGGGTAATTCCATCAGAAGTAGGTGAAAGTGTAGCTGTAAAATGGCCCCGAATCCAGGGAAACATGCAGAACTTAAACTGTCAATCCCAATGTCTATGTTATTCCTCATTCCTAAACGCCTTTAGGGAATAACTCAAAATCCCCAGCAATGCCAGAATCTGGTATTACTGATCCATAAAATATTGATAATTTCTGGTCAGGTATTACTACTCGGAAATAAGGGCTAATTTTTACACTGGGAATGAGGTCAATTATGTTATGATTTTTGACAACTCACAAATTCAGCTGCATCTTCGGAGAGATGACTGACAGAAAGCACTGCGCCCAGTGTAAACAACACCAAACAAAAAAGGAAGGGTTCAGTGCTAAACAAGGAGATGAATAATTTTTGGGGTGATTATTAGAGGTTAAAGGCACTATTTTAATGGCTGGTCTATTTTAAAGTTTTAGATATAAATGCACAATTATTGTAAGGTACACCCTATTTACAATGCAAATCATGAACGATATATTTAATCATTGTGAATAATTAAGGTCTTTGCCAATGATTTTTAACCAGTGGTTTAAGAGGATCCTAGCAAGTACATAATGAGAAATGTAATATCACATGGATTTAGATACGGCACATTTCAGAGTCTGCGATACCTGCATGGATCCTTCCATTCAAATAGCTTAAGCGGCTTTAAATCCGTATGCAAAGTTTTGTGCAGTTCCATCCAGAGGTGAAAGTTATTGGGGGCAATGGTTCAAAAGAAAGTAGTAACGCCTACTGACTTAAAATATTTTGCTCTCCGCCACAGCAAAAACTGCAGGACAGAACTAAACAAAACTTGGCATGAAGCTTGACATTTACTCAAACTACCTCAGTACTTTATTTGCTGTAGTGTAAATCTCTTCAGTAGACTTTGTGGCATTTGTGTTACAAAAAGACGATGGTTGGCGTCAAAGGGTTAATCATACATAAAACTGTGTACATCTTGACAGTTTATCTATGGGTTACTGGCAGATCCAAGTTTTCAAGTCTTCTGAGGGTAACAAATTCTCTAGAAGAAGGGAAATTTTGTAATCCAATGCAAGATCCATGGATCCATGAAAGTTTAGAGGATCCAGACAATCTGATCTGATTAGCTATCAGCGGCTGTTTCTTTTTTTTGCAGTTGCCATCAGAGGATTCCACACACTGAATCCTGTATCCTCAAAAATAATGACACATGGAGTTTACGGGTACAGGGAAGGCAACACATGATCACAGTGAGAATGTGAGAGGGATCCCAAATGGATTCATACTGCCCCCTACAATTAGAAAAATGCTCTCCTTCGTTCTCCTGGGATTAGAATTTGGGTCTGTGGATCCCCAAATTTGTGGGTAATCAGCAAATTGTTCAGTATTTTTATTTGTCAAAATCCTGAAAAAAAACGAAAACATAAAATATCACAGTGCAAGTCTGCAGATGATTGGGTCACACGGAGGCTGAACACAGGCCAAGCCTTACACAGAGAGAGCATTATGCACTACTGAAGGCCATTCCAATGGCATGGGTTTGGTGCGGGGTCTCCATTCAGAGCCAATTATGCACAACCTAAGGCTTGCATCGCTGATTCAATGGTGCATGTGGCTGGCTGACTCATTGCACAAAGTCTGGTGAAAGGCAAATACTCGAGCTTCTTAAGCATGGTTGCAGGCAATACACAGCTAGTTCGATGCCAGTTGAGCTGGTTGGCACATGGATTGGCATAGGGCCCACCCAAAGATGATGCACAGCAGCCTGGAGGCATGGGGCTGTTCCCTGGCCTGGCCATAGGCTAGACCCTGTGCCCAAAGGCCTTAGAGGATGCTAAAAAAAGAATTACAAAAAATAGTCATCTACACCGGTTCTGCAGCGGCATTGTTGTGATGTGTAGTGGAGTAGGGGAGCCACACAGTAATTGGGCATATGACCTGGCGCAGGCCCCAATGTCAACCCCTGCTGTGCACGGGCAAATGCAATATGCAGAGGTATTTGACCCCACTGGACTTAGGGCACAAAGCTTGGCTGCAGGTTAGGGCCTATGACCTGAGGGGCCCAAAGTGTCAGTATCTTTTGCTACCAGCATGCATTTTGTGTCTTGCAATTTTAGTTTTTTTACATTATAGCTATCAGTCAGTGAATACTTAAGAGCAAATTTAGAGTGACGATGACAAAGTTTACTCTGTCGGATGGCTGCCGTTCGGAGGGACCTCCGTCTGCCAAATGTAGAGATGTCCGCCTGCCCCATGGACATTTCTCTACATTCACAGGAACCATTGTCATGGAAGTTCCTGACATTCTAGGAAAGTTTGACAGATGGTACCATTAGCCATGATGGCAGGCTGTCAAACCTTTTTGTTTTTCAAAAATAAACTCTATGTGGGAGCTTGTTTTTGAAAAACAAAAAAACTACTGACACCTCATACCTTGGTAGTTTTCTCCCAGGGTGTGGGGTGATTTGTATTTTTTTTCTGCCCCTCACTGCCAGAATGTTTCATGCAGTGATAGACAATGGCAAAAAGGAATTACATTGTCCACCCAAAATACTTGAGATCTGCCCGTCTCTAAATGCAACAAGCAGATGAGGGTTAGGCAGGCAGGGTACATTTGATGCAGTACCCTGTCCGCCAAACTCTAAATATCCTTATTCAGGCTCACAGCTTTTCCTAGTCAAGCCACACCATGCAAGCTGATCCTGCCTCTTCACTCCCTTGAGTTTACGTTCTATAGTACCCATACTTTTTTGCATGTAGACCACTGCCTCAGACTCAAAAACATTTCCACTACCAGTTTGTGTGAGCAAACACCACTTTAACACTTTGGTTTAGGAACGCCTCCACTCCCAGATAGAGGCAGGTAGTTTGAGTTACCAGGTAGTCATCAAAGCCTCCACTAGTATTCACAGTCACAACATCTCCACTTTCCATTAGAGTTGGGAAGCTCTTCACTAGTTGTTAGACAGACCCTCTAGTTTATTGTAAATATACATTCATAAGAAAAAGACACAAAGTATCCACATTTGTAATTATTAGCAAATTTCCAGAAAAGATGCAAGAATAGATTCTGCACTCAACCCTTTAGTTGGTACAACTCACTCAGTAATAACCCAGAAGGTCTTTCAATCAAGAAATAATTTATTATTTATTTATTTGTGAAATTTGATAAAGCGCGAACAAATGCCCGAAGGCGTCTCGGCGCTATAGTATTTGCATCAGGATCTCCACTGAGTAAGTACGTTAGAGAGGGACAGATTAATTGTTAAAAAGCCAGGTTTTTAAAAGTTTACGGAAGGACCAAAGAGTGGTGCAGCTTCGGATTGACTGAGGGAGAGTATTCCATAGTTTAGGGGCAGAAACCAGGAACCGACGGTCTCCCCAGGAGACCGACTTCGTGCGAGGCACCACTAAATCATTCAGAGTAGAGGATCGAAGAATCCGCGAGGGACAATAGAGGGTTAGTTGGTCTTTGAGAAACTGAGGTCCTTGTCCGTGGAGCGCTTTATACACAATACAAAGCGTTTTAAACTTGACCCTACTTCTAATGGGAAGCCAATGTAGTTTCCTGATGGTGTCTGTAGCAGACATGTGTTTAGGAATTCTGGCAATCAGTCTTGCGGCCACATTTTGTGTTGTTTGCATTTTATCAAGTACCCTAATCTGGGCGTTTGCAAAGAGGCCATTACAATAATCCAAAGTGGACAGCACTAGGGAACTTACCAGGGTTTTCACGGCAGTTTCAGGTAGGAACGGGGTTATTTTCCTGATTAAACGTAATTTATGAAACGCCGAGGAGGCTACCTGGTTAGCATGGGCAACAAAGTTGAGTTGGTCATCAAAGAGAACTCCCAGGTTTCTTACCTTGGGCGTGGACTTAGGCACAGTTCCAAATGGTCTAGGCCACCAATCAGGTGACCAACTTGGATTGAGTTGTCCAAAGATGACCACCTCGGTCTTATCCGATTTGAGCTTTAAGCAATTGGATGACATCCAGTCTCCAATTGCCAACATACCGTTCTTAAAACTCTCGGCCATTTTGTGTCCATTGTTTCTAATGGACAGGACCAACTGAGTGTCGTCTGCATATGAGGTAAGGCTCATCCCATGTGCTCGGATGGTGTTGGCTAGGTCCGACACATATATATTAAAGAGCGTCGGACTTAGGGATGAGCCTTGTGGTACCCCACATGGCAGAGACAGGTTAGTTGAATGTAAGGGTCCCAAGGTAACAGCCTGACTCCTGCCTGAAAGAAAGGAGGCCAGTAGATCTTTAGCTGCCTTCTGGATGCCCATTTTTTCGACACGGTCGACCAAGATGGAGTGGTCAACCGTGTCGAAGGCGGCAGATAAATCAAGGAGCACCAGCACTGCTGTTCCACCCTGATCTCAGATAACTCTAATGTCATCCGCTGCCTTGATCAAGGCGGTTTCAGTACCGTGGAACTTACGGAACCCGAATTGGGTGTCATCGAGTAGGTGGTGTTCCTCGATAAATTCGGATAACTGTGAGTTCATAGCTTTTTCTGCTACTTTTGCCAAGAATGGTAGACTGGCTATCGGTCGATAATTTTTCAGGTCAGCCTTATCCAGGTTGGGCTTCTTTAGGAGTGGTTTAAGGAGGGTTTTTTTCAGGATTTCCGGGTAAATCCCAGTTCTGAACATAAGATTACAGATGTGAGTGATGGCAGGTTTTAAGACGTCCATTACTGGAGGGAGAATATTGAAAGGACATGGATCTAAAGCTGATCCGGTTTTGATCGAAGAAGTAATTTCCGCTATTTGAAGCTCAGTAATGTCTTCAAATTGTGTAAAGAGAACCGCAGGGGGGGTGGAATGCGGAGTTAATGAGGAATTATTGATATCAGTTTTGGCTGAGAAAGCAGCATAGATATCGTTGACCTTTGTAAAGAAGAATGTGCCTAGTGCATCACAGAGGGCTTGGGATGGGGAGAAATGTAGGTCTGAAGAGTGTCCAGCTAGCTGCTTGGTGGTGTCATAGAGCTGTTTTGTGGAGTTCTTGGCTTGCTCTATGCGGTTGCTAAAATACTTCTTCTTGGCCTGTGTAATCATTACTTTGTACTATCATAACAATGAGGACAACAGCCCTGGAGCTCTGGAACTTTGATAACTATGCATGATTATTTTAAATCAGTGTACATCCTGGCTGCAGAGCTGTAGACTATAGAGGAAAAACGTCTTCTCACTTGATGAAGGATGGCCGGCATGATGGCTTGTAGCCGCAAAGAAGGTTGTAAGTTAGAATATTGTGGACAAAATATCATCTTACAGGAGCATTTTTGCCTAAATATCAACACAATGCTAAGTATATAGAGGTTAGTAAGTATAGGTTTACTATTCAACATTCAACCACCTTGAAGAATGCCAAGGCGGCCCGACTAGGGCACGACACGCCTATGGTGGGGTTGCTGGTCCGGGAGCAGGAGCTGGTGGCGGCAGCGGCTGACAACGCTGCCTGCACCAGCCTGCAAAGTGCGCTGGCATTGGGCTGTGGACGCGCTGGGACTCGGAAGTGTTTAAACACCTCCGGGTCACCAAGGAACTGGTTTATGCTGCCCCCCCTTTAAAAGGGGCAGCAGAGCGGCGCAGCGGTCTCTCTTCACCGCACTCCGCACCCAGCTGATAGACGCTGCCGGCTGCCCCTACGGGCATTTTCTAATCTGTTTACAGGCACATGAGCGCCAAAGCCAACAGGACAGCCCCTTGGGGGGAGGGTAGTTGTGGGTGTAGGGGTTTCCCGAGGTAGGGAACCTTGGTGGGCAGACAGGCCCCTTGCACAAGATCACTACGGGGTGGACCTCACTGGTGCACCAGTCATGATCTCACTCATAGGCTCAATGCAGTGTACGCAGAGACAATGAATAGTTTATAGTTAGGAATGGCTATGTACTAGAGTCTCCGTTAAGGTTAGCCATAACATTTGTAAATAATAATGTATGGAGTGTATTTGGTGTTTCTGCGTATTCATTTGTATAATGATATATGACATTTCTTATTATGTTTTGCGTGTAATAAATACGGCCGGGTTTTGTATGAACCCAAAGTTTTCTGAAAGGAATGTGTGGTGTGAGTCTCTGCCAAAGAGGGAGTGATGGGGGAGGGGGATCCATAGTTTTTATTTATTTATTTATATAGATTTTTTATTTATTGAAGTTTTGTATAGCGCTGGCTGGACCCGAGGGTATCAGAGCATTTCACAGCATGTACAGTTATGAGAGAAAAAATTTGGGCAAAGACGAGAACATAGAAAAGAAAAAGAAAACAAATAATCTGCAATTTACCAACTTAAGGGCCATGGACTGGCTCACAGGTTAAGGGGCTAGGACTCAGCAATACCTGACCTTAGAGCTGGCTAGTTAAAGTCACAGTTAAAGTCCTCATCCTGGGACCATCGCCCTCCGCCTGGGACGACTCCTGGTCGCCTCCTGCCCTGGGCACCGCTCCCAAGCCAACAGACCACGCTCACAACCTGGGCTTCATCCTGGACTCCTCCCTCTCGATGACCAGACAAGTCAACGCCGTCTCCTCGTCGTGCTTCAACACCCTGCGCATGCTCCGAAAGCTCCCTGTCAGCAGAAGGATCACGTTCAGGCTCCTTACCCACGCACACAAGTCTCTCCACAACCTGGGCCCCAAGTACCTCAACGACCGCCTGACCTTCTACACACCCACCCGCCAGCTACGCTCTACAAGCCTCGCCCTCGCTGCCGTACCACGCATCTGAAGAGCCACCGCTGGAGGAAAATCCTTCTCCTACCTGGCAGCCAAGACATGGAACTCCCTCCCCATCCACCTCCGGCTGACACAGGACCATCTCGCCTTCAGGAAACAACTCAAGACCTGGCTGTTCGAGCAGTAGCGGACCCCCTCCCCCAAGCGCCTTGAGACTCTTCCGGGTGAATAGCGCGCTATACAAATGCTATGATTGATTGATTGATTGACAATATTGTGGTACTCTATATTTTACGTAGGAAGATATTTCGATAAAATACCACAGAGAAGCACGATGAGTGTCAGTTGCCACTGGCAGGGTGTAGGATGGACTCCTCAGCCTTGAATTGTTGTAGGGTACCACATTGCAGCACCTGCGGCTAGTAGAGTTTGAAGACTTCAAGTGGTGCTACAAGAGTGAGTCTCTCCCAGGTGATTGGACGGCTGACTTCTTGTTCCATCATTAGTTAGTTAGTGTATATATTTTGCAGCTGTGTGTCTGAACAGTTTAACCTGAGTATTTTTGAAAAACAACAAATGCACCTCAGATAATGTAGGGAGACCTTCCCTCTCTGCAGTAGGTGGATCCTGGTTCTGAAACATTCATGGGTATAATCTGTAAGTCTGACAGTGTCTTACCAAAGTCTGCGAGCTTGAGCTCCCCCAAGTAGCTGATGAGCAGGTTCTGGGGTTTCAAGTCCCGGTGCAGCACATGCTGGCGGTGGATGTAGGCCAGGCCTCGCAGCAGCTGGAACATGAAGAGCTGGCAAAGGAAGCAGAGACCATGAACACATCTGCATTGTTTGTTAGGTCGTCAGATGAGATGTATTATGCACATGAGCACAGTGCATTATGGGTGCAAACGCATTCTTGGATTATTGATGAACTCCACCCCCTTCATGAACTTGCTCCTCCCTTGATGTTAGTTTACAAGGCTTAACACGTACTTACAGATGCAATCACATGACAATATGAACTGGGGAACCTAGTGCACGTTGATAAATATGTTTTTATGAGTGGGTTTATATGTCGCTTCGTTCTGAATCTAAACCTGTTTTTTTTTTATAAAGACCTTTATTGACAAGCATCATCTGCATTACAAATCAGCTTACTGCCTACAACCACTACGGGGCCGGCATAGCGTCACCAACAATGTTTGAATACCGGTTGTGGTAGGGGGATAGGGGAGTACACAGCAAGCCGCCTACAACCCATCCGGGCCGGCCGCGTAAGATGGAGTGTTGAAGTATGGAGGCAGTAATAGCGTTAAGGACAAAGGTCATGCTTTTAGACATTAAACAAACTAATTAAGGCATGCACAAGGTACCAGTTCCATCCTTAAAATTACATGTGATAAAGGAAAGACTAAATAAAATAAAGCGTCCACTGTTAATTGGAAGACATGGCCGCTGAATAAAAGGGGTCTATGACCTATGCCTTTTCGTAAGTCACTAAAGACAAGAGTTGTGTGACCTGAGGGGGGGACCGCATTAGGATGCAGATGGTGCATCATCTAGGGCGTCTATCGTGTGATCTGGAGCGTGCTCCAAACGATATACTTGCAATGGGCTCCAGATGTCTCTTGGGCGCGACATGGGGGGTTGAAGTTCCGCATATATATGGAGCTGTTCCTGACAGTATATGAGATCCCGGAGCCAGTCCTTAAATTTAGGCGCCCTACCTCTTCCCCATTTGCAGGCTATTTTCCTCTTAGCAACCAGGAGCGCTATGGAGGTGTATTTCCGCATTTTTGCGGCAATAGGTTCAGTGTATCCTAACAAGGCAGTGAATGGGTCCGTGGGGACGTGCAGGCCGGTCATGAGGTCCAGGGCGACAAGTACTTCCGCCCAATAACGTTGAATAGGTGGGCAGTCCCAAGCCAGGTGTCTGAAATCGGCTCCCTCCCACCCGCAGCGATCGCAGCGGTCATTATCGTGCAGTCTCAGCTTAAACATCTGTACAGGTGTGTAGTATAACCGGTGTATGTATTTGTAGCGTATGATTCGAAATCTACTACTAGCAGAAATGTCCCCAGTTTGTGTATAGCAATATGCCCACTGTTCCTCAGTAATGGGATGTCCCAACTCCTCCTCCCACCTACTCTGAGCCGCAGTTGGTCCGTATTCTCTGTTTGTCTGTGCGGATCGGTAGAGTTTCGAGAGGACATGCGCAGGGGCCTCTTGTTGCAGCAAAGCATGTAGTGGGGGCATCACAGGAGGCTCCAGGGGAAAGGTGGGTGTGACAGTTTTAACATCCTGTCTGAGTCTTATATAATAAAAAGTTCTAGGGGAGTGGGGATGATGTGCTTAAAAAATTCATTGCTGGTACTGAACTTCCCCGCAGTGTACAGGCTCCCCCAGGTGTGTAAGGATAGCTTACAGAGGAGACGACGGCAGCCACCCTCCTGTGTGACCGGGATATGCTGTCTCCCGAAGAGGGGCAGGAGGGGGGAGTACATTAACGTGCAATGGGTCAATTTGGCCAGGCCATGCCATGCGCTGACAGTGCATTGCACAGTAGTAGATGCGGTGTGTCTGGGGACCGCCGACGTACTGATGTAGGCTGTGCTGGGGACGGGGCGCATGTAACCATCTTCAATCGCCAGGTGAGGCATGAAAGGGGGGGTTTCATCCAATAAGCAGCATAGTGTGCTTGTGCACAGCTAAAATATAATTCGATGTCTGGCACCGAGAAGCCCACCGTGGAAAAGGGGCGTGTGAGTACTTCCCACTTAAGCCTAGCTTGCTTCCCCCACCATACCAATCGAATGAGTTGAGTCTTAAGTGCAGAGAAAAAATGGCGGCTGGGGGCGTATGGGATGTTTACAAATATCTAAACCTGTTTATGATATGTAGACGTGTGTATGTAGCTTCTTATGTCCAACTGTCTTTCCATATGTTTCATGTGAAATGTAGTTGTTGAACTTTGAATTTATATTTCACTTTGCTATGTACCTCTGTAGCGTACTTATGTATATCTTAGGCTAAGGATACATCTTTCTACACATCTCTTCGTCCATTTTACTGTACTGCTCTCTCAAGGTGAAATATTTTCGTACTCACTATAGAGAAATTCAAAATAAGCAAGTAAATAAATAAACAAGGCAGGGGAACCTGTTATTTTTCTTGTTAAAGTTGTGGGTAGGATTAGTGCTATTGTCAAGATTTGTGGTACGTTGAGGTTTAGCCTTGCAGCTGTGTTTAGAGTTAGTTTGGGCATGTTGGATACAGGTTTTGGTTGATGTAAGGGTTTCGTTAGCATCAGTGCTACACTTACAGATAAGGTGAAACTTCATGAAGATGGGGACAATAAAGGGACTTCCACTTTTTTCCTCTACTGATGTTCTCTTGACTCTCCTCTTCCTCCCAGGGCATCTTTTACAGGAAGGGCAAAAGCGGTGTTTCCAACAGTGGAGCCACTCCCGGCTCTGCCATTGAAACTCCTGTATGGCAGCTGTGAAGTGACTGAAAAGACATTAGACGGTGCCCATTTTAGGGCAGCCTTTCTGGTTCCTATTCAACTGGCGTCCATTCTGGGTAATGGTGCCCTTGCAAAGGAAACTGAGCATATGTTTCTGGCATGCTAATAGAAGCACGAGAGTGTGCCAGAGACATTTTGAATGAAAGTCCTGGAAAGAGGGTACATTTCCAGGACCCATGTTTGCCCAGGGATGGTGAGGAGATGCGGACATATCAAATGAGTCATGCAAAAAAGAGTTCTAGAAATAACTGATGCATTGAAGGAGTGGGTTGATGGTGAGTCATGAGGTCCGGAAGCCACCACTGGGTTTGTTTTCTCCTGAGTGGCTCCTGCCATGCCAGCCGAAGCCGCTTTAGATGAATGAAGTGGAAAACTTTGTTAGTTCTTATTAATACAAAGTAGTGAAGCAGGCCATTGCATCCATGGTTTGAATTAAGCTTAGCGTTATGTCAAAGACCGCTGCAACCTAAGTCTCTACCACTTTTAGACCGCAAACCTGAAGCTTTGGTTCATTCTGCTGTTGACCAAAGCCAAATACTCAGTTGTTAGAAAGCATTTTAACATGAAGAAAGTACTTTTACCTTATTTAGGTACAAGAGAACTCTATTCTGCAAAGTCACTCATTTAAGGATGGGCAAGCCGGGGCCATGTTTGAAGGGCCTGCTCGGCAAACCTTTTTGTTCCGAGAAAAAAAAACTCCCAAAGAAGGAGTTTGCTTTACCTGGACAAAACATAACCAACGCGTAGGGAGTTTTCTCCCTGTGCATTGGAGCCATTCTGAATTTTCCTGCCCATGTCTTCATTCCACACATCGTGGGCATAGGAGGTCAGTCATGGTCGCCCCCCTGTGCATTGGAGCCATTCTGAATTTTTCCTGCCCATGTCTACATTCCACACATCGTGGGCATAGGAGATCAGTCATGGTCGCCCTGACTGTATTCAGGTGGGACGACGGTCACTTTGAGTTGGTGGCTTCTTGGCAAGCCGGCCACCAAGACAGAGTTTTACACTGGCAGAGCCAGGAAGCAGCACGCTTCCTTTGAATCTAACTAGAGTGAGGGAACCTCATTTGGTGGAGTGGGAGCACCATTGATTTAAGGCAGCACTTCCGCTATGCGAACCTCCATATGAAGCTTTCTGTGTTGCTGAATGGCGTGCTGATGTGTTAAACAGATTTCTTCAAAAGTCAACTATCCAATGTCAACCAAAAGGCAATGGTGATCACATACAGTTCAGATTTTTGGGGAAGTGATAAGCTTTTTACTCCTGTGATCCTTTTATTGTTGTGGTGCAGCCCTCCCTGTGAACAGCTCAAGGGGCGGGCCCCTGTACACTTTAGAAGTGGTTCATGATGTGACGCAACAGAGGGTGGCAGTCTCTAACAGTTGGTACCTGTAATAATGCCCATACCCCAAACGCCTTATTAAAAATAAAGCACCTGCTCTTTCTCGTTGAGGTAAATAATGTGACCCCTCTTGTCTCCACCCAGGTCCTTACATTGTTCTTTACAGACCAGTAAGACCATTAAAATGCCTATGACTTCCCGATATAGCAAATTAGATTAAGCTGGCTCAGCGAGTTAATGTTCGCTTGTAACACGCACTATCATTTGAACATGAGCACTGCTTTAAATGGGACGCTACTCACTGGTACGGAGTACCTGCACTTTATTATTTTTCGCCCCTTGAGTATCGGAACTTCTCCTAGGACAAGGAGAGTACCGGTACTCATGGGCGCCTTGCCTAGACACAGGTGGTGTCACGGATTTTCTCGTGCCTCGGTAGCACTTTTCACAAGACCTGCTCTGATTCTGCAATCCTGAGCTGAGATCGCACATGAGCGCCAGAACAGCAGCTCTTGTCATCCGGACACAACAATCTTGTCATGCTTCTCTGCAACTCTTCCAGCAGCGGTGAGGCAGCAGGGTGTTTTGTTTACCCTTTGATCCTGCACAGTAGGAGTTGAGAGTCCACCTTAAAACTAAAGGACGAGGGCGTAGGGCGCATTCTTCAGGGCAGTACAGCTTTTTAGCATGCCATTGTTTTAAATGACTGTAAATGGTAGTTCATCAACAATTTAAATTAGGCATTTTTACTTGAATATACATTTTTACCCTTGCCGCCAATTTTATGATTACCTTCAAATAAAAAAACACCTTAAAGGCAACACCATTTTTTGGGGTTTGGTCAGGGGAGGGAGCATGCCTGTTCCTGTTTCTGTTCAGGAAAATGTGGTACCCAGCCCAGGACACCCGCATGTGTGTGCTGCTTGCCGTGGGATGATCTGTAGGGATCCGCAAGCACTTCATTCTTAATCCGTTGCTAGTCACGGCTGCCGTCCCGGAAACCTTGCTCCCGCAGGTCTGTCGCCCCCGAGTATGAATGGATGGTGGGGGGGAGAACATGAGAGGCTGGGGAGCTGGTCTTGTCGCTCTTCTCAGTTCAGGTACGAAACCAGCTGTGGTGCTTCGTCACCAGATTCTGTTGCAGGTGCAGTCAAAGCCCCAGGTTTTTTTTGGTACATAATATTGGACCATTTGAAAAAAAGGTGGCAGTTCACAGCTTGTGAAGTCACACAGACTTTCGCCTTGGGTGACATCTAGAGACATGCATAAGGCAGGCAGACACTGCTTGGCCGTGCGTGGAGAGGTGAACTGAGCCCAGGGAACTCTGCCCAGGGCTGGCCGTTATCATCAGAGGGTGCATCACTAACATCCGCCTCGTACTTCTTATCGGGATTGCCACCAAAGCTTTCTTTTCTATTTCCTTTCCCACACGTTGTGTAATTATCTGCATGCTTCTAGTCACGTCAAATTTCTTGAAACAAAAGGCTGTCACCTTGAGGGTACTGGTGTGTGTGTGTAAATAATGGTCAAAGAAGAAATGTTGTGCTGTTCCTCAAGTGAGAGGAGTTTAAAGAGTCAACCTAAGGCTGGAAACTACTGAGTCTCAAAGAGATCTACAGTTGGAAATCCATTTGTTGGATTTGAATGCCCTCACACACCCTTTCAGGTGTCATGCTTCATCATATGGGCTACTCCTCATTGGGTCGGCGGTGCAATACCCAACGGGCTCACCTCAAAGAGGGGCACTTTAACGGAGATCTTCTATCCAACAGCCGTATGGTGAAGTGTGGGTGTGGGGCCAGAAGAGTGTAGACGTGATAGTAAGTTTAAAAGGGGGCTGGGGCTACCTGAAATAGATTATTTTGTATTCTGGGAGCCTCCTGCCCTAATTAAAAGCAGTGAAACCGGCACTCATTGGAGTATAATGTCTCCTACTTGTGTGTCAGTTTGTGAAAGATAACGGTCAACATGTTTCTCGCGATTCTTCAGGACCAAGAGAACGGAAACTATCTACACTATAAAACTTTGGAAGGTTCATCAAAATCACAGTAGAAAAGTGTCTAATGTGTCAATATACCTGCGATGATCTGGATCTACCTAATTGTGTCAAGTATCCAGGCTTCAACAGTATCCGGTGGTCAACACATCAGGCTTTTGCTCCCATGTATGTTTGGGTTTTTTCCCCCCTGTGTTGTGCTTCATGACCTACCCATGCCACCGAGTCCGGGAGGTGTAAATAATGGAACATCCCCGCTTCCGAACCCCCCACAATTAAATATTGTGTCTCTTAGCCCCAGACGCGGCACGGGACCCTGTCAGGTAAGGTTTCTTTTTCTATTTATTTTAACCCCTCCCGCGTGACCCTCCCCCGCGACCCTACCCCACCCCCCTCCCCCGCCCCCCTCCCCTGCCCCCCTCCCCCTCCCCCCTCCCCCGCCCCCCTCCCCCGCCCCTCACCCGCAAGTATTGCAAGCCGCAACTGGTATTTAGTGCATTTAAACCGCTTGTTCGTATAGGAAACCATGCATAATCCAAATGCGACAGGCAACTCCATGGAATCCCTTAAACTTTCAGACAGTTCTAGATTTTAGCTGGTAATGCTTTTGCATGCTGGGACTTGTAGTTCCCCTTTCTCATTATAAGTAAGGGTTTCTAAAAATTCCAGAATGCAAAGTTTTGATGGCAAAATTCAGAGACAGTATTGAACATACCCTTGTTAGAAAAATGCTTTATAAAGGATTATTAGGGCCATAACTTCCGATTTTCTTACAATGCACTTAGATTTGTTGCATATAAAATTTGGAAAGGCTGAAAACCTAGCCCCGCCCCTGGCTCCACCCCTAATCCTGCCTCACACTCCACACCGAGTCTACTGCTCCTTTTGGTGAGCACCTGCACTTATTATTTTCCATTTAAAGCACTACACATGAGGACTTTGATTCCAGCAAGGCCAACTCGGCCTTCCATGGTTTACATGTTGAGTGCCTTAAATCGGGCCTAGGTAACAGCTGTTTGATATTAGTTAGAAATGGCAGAAGTGCACACTGAAGCTCTGTTTAAAAACACAAGTTATATTTATCATTACTTACACAGAGGAAGGGGATAGATTACTCCTGTAGTAGGAGTACCAGATACATAGATAAGGAAGAGACAGGGCGTGAATGGGAATAAGCAGAGCTCTCACCCAGAGGCACACACAGTGTGACATATGTAGAGTAGGGTGACCAACCGTCCATACATTTCACAGACCGCCCGTTATTTGGGCCTCTTGTCCATGAGGAATTTTTTACGGACGCCTTTTGTCCGTAATTTCGGCCATTAGAGCGAGCTGTTGCCCTGCCAGCAGGTTGAGAGTTCTTTAACTCTCACTGCAGGGGGCAGCTCACGCACCTGCGGTGATCTTAAGGGCCTGTATCAGCCCTACCCCAAGTCCGTGCAACCAAACCTCTCCCCTCACAGCCTCAGAATGCACCAATCAGCATTTTTTTAACCCCTTTGGAGCTGATGACAAAGCCAGCTCGTCAGCAACGTTACCTGCGCTGCGCGGATGATGAGCTGGCTTTGTCATAAACAAGCCATTTTTAAAATTTTAGCGCACAGCGGGAAAACGCGGTAGCGCGGTAGGGGTTAAAGTCTCACTCTCGCTTAACTATATGTTTAGGTAATACAGTGCCACATTTCAGATAATGTGCATTTTACCAAACTGGGACAACAGAAATGGGGAAAGTTACATATCATTTTTAAAGGGACCTTCACATAAATATGACATTTTTTCTACCGATGATTTTGGGACATGAGTGGCAAATCGCTAATTTTAACACACGTTTGGCCTATATCACTGGGGAATACAAAGGAATGGCAGACAATTCGATATCATGCAGGAGGGATGGGCGTTCTCTTCCAATACAATGGTGAGAAATAGTGCATTTGAAAGTACACCCGACTGCTTATTAATTGCCTAAACTTGATAGGATGTAACAAGACAATTTTACAGAGTGTTGAAAAGGGCCAGGGATTCACTTCCTGCTAGAAATAAGGTAAACGTGTAATGAATAGTCCATTTTATTGGAGGAAATTTTGTCCTGAATTTAGACCTCCTGTGCTGAATTTTTGTCCTGAATTTTGACTCTTTGTCCTGAATTTTTACACTCACCGTCCTGAATTTGCATCCAGGCCAATTGGTCACCCTAATGTAGAGCTAGAAAACATATGTATATAAGTACATACAGGTATTCATAGAGCGGAAACCCTACAAAAGTCAGGCTTGGTGTTGTTTTTTATTAGCAGTTTCACATAGAGCGAACTCGGCCCGAATGTACTGGAGCTCTTTACTTGAGCACCAGTTACATTGCACAAGAACACTTTTTTTTTAAGGCACGGGGAGATTAAGTGGTCTGCCCAGAATCACAGGATGTGGAGCCGACGCCGAGACTGGAACCCGGTTCCCCAGTTGGCAACTCTCCACCCAGGATTACCAAAGTGGCTGCACCTTTTGATTGATCAGTGTCTGAAAGATGTAATTCCCAACAGAGCGGAATGAGTGGCCTTAGTCAGCCTTTTTATTGGTTCAAAGATAAGCTTCCTGCTGTCAAGGTTAAAGGTCTCCAAGAGTAAAATTGTCCTTCCAGGAGCCAGACATACAATTTAAAGCCCTTCCCGGCGCCAAAGTACATTTAGCCCCCGCCCCACCCTACTCCAATTGAAAGGTTGTGCTCGTTTGTGCCACTTCTTTTTGTAGCACTCACTGCTCTTTGGTGGCAGCAAAAACAGATGATCATAAATCGTCTATGTAGACAAAATACAAACAATTGATCTTTGCGCTGTAATAGCGCCCTGACTACGGGGAGGAACCATAGCAATCTGTAGTAAGGCGCTACAGACAGTAGGCTGGATGGAGTGACATATTCCTCTCACAGGTAGAATACACCTGTGAAGAGTGGGCAGCAAATGAACTAACACACTGACGCACGACCCCTGTGCCCTACGTGGCAATCCTTTCTATGGCTTAACATACCTAGAACTGCACAACAGTGTGCACCGACAAGGTTTACACCCTGTTCTTGTAACAATATGGATGCTACGAACACTTTATTCTATTTATGAGTCAATGTAAAAAAACACAGTTGAAAGGTATGGGGAAGAATGACCCCAGGGTCCTCGCACGTCCTTAAAATAAGCTCGTCGGATCATTCGCTGGTGAATGGAACAAAACGTATTTCACTGAACAGGCTCTGCTCACTAAGGGCCATATGTATCAAGCGAATTAGCATTCGCAAAGGCCGAAATTCTGCGAATTTCGGCCTTTGCGAATGCTAATTTGACAAATGGTATGTATCAAACATGTTTGATGCAAAATAAGGAATAGCAAAATTTGCAATTCCTTATTTTGCGATTGCACTTAAGGAATCGCAAATTTTGCGATTCCTTAAATGCAATGTATCAAACAAAAAATATTCAAAAAATGCCATTAAGGATTCGCAAATTACCACCAACTTCTAGTTGGTGGTAATTTGCGAATTCTTTTCAAAAATCTTTTTTCCAAAAAACAAAAGGTGCCACATGACGCCCATACATGCCCTTAGGGCATGTATGTGCGCCATATGCCCCCAAATGTCTTTTTCAGGGGTGCAGCAGGGTGTTCTTGAGACAACCCTGCACCCTTGAAAAAATTCCTAATTTGCGATTAGCTAATTGCTAATCGCAAATTGCCCCTTCATTCCTATGGGCCTCCTGGCCCATAGAAATCAATGGGTAATTTGCGATTAGCAATTTGCTAATCGCAAATTAGGAATGGTAAGGAATCGCTATTAAATAGCGATTTTGTACATACATACCGTTTTGCGAATTCCAAATAGCGATTCCTTAAAATTCGCTATTTGGACTTCGCAAAACGGAAGTATGATACATATGGCCCTAAGGGCCATATGTATCAAGCCTTTTGTGATTCGCAAAGGTCGAAATTTGCAGAATTTCGGCCTTTGCGAATCGCAAACGGCCTTTTTGCATGTTTTGAGATGTATGAAACATTCCCAAAATAAGGAATTGCAAACTTGTGCGATTCCTTATTTTTCCATAGCATTTAGGGAATCGCAATTTTGCGATTCCTTAAATGCTATGTATGTAGCATTTTTTGCTTGCGAATTGTGGTTAAGAATTCGCAAATTACCACCAACTTGTAGTTGATGGTAACTTG
This sequence comes from Lissotriton helveticus, assembly GCF_964261635.1. NCBI lineage: Eukaryota > Metazoa > Chordata > Amphibia > Caudata > Salamandridae > Lissotriton > Lissotriton helveticus. The sequence continues at coordinate 412,180,878 of NC_136061.1, read as the reverse complement.
CGAATTCTTCCAAAAATGCACAATTTGGCATTTTTAAAGGTGGTATGTGATGCACACACATGCCCATAGGGCATGTATGTGTGCCATATGCACACACGTTCTTTTCAGGGGTGCAGCAGGGTGTCTTTGAGACAACCCTGCACCCTTGTAATAATTCTCAAATTGCGATTAGCAAATTGCGAATTCGCAATTTGAGAATTATTTTGCATTCATTCCTATGGGCCTCCTGGCCCATAGGAATGCATTGGAAATTATTCCTTAATTGCGAATTCGCTAAATGCGAATTTGCAAATAAGGAAGCTTAAGGAATCGCAAATAAAAAGCGATTTTTTTCATACATACCATTTTGCATTTCCTAAATAGCGTTTCCTTAAAATTCGCTATTTAGGAAATGCAAAATAGTTTGATGATACATATGGCCCTAAGAACCTACATCTGGCCTGCTGAGAACTGTGAAAATGATATGGAGACATTTACAAGTCACTCCGACAGGACTCATATTACATTTATCCTATATCTTATCACATTTTATCTGAACATTAACTCTTTATCACCAGGACTTAAACCTAAATAGGTGTTAAATACCCAGGGCCTCATTTATGAGGTTTTGGCACAGGGCAGCGCCGCAGGGAATCTTGCAGTGCTGACATGCGTCAAAACAAAAGGGCAGGAACGCGCCGAATCTATGAGATATGGTGCATTCCTGTCCTTTTCCCCTGCTCAGGCACACAATGTGCTGCCTAGCGCCAACACAGGCACCCGTGCACAGACGCGCAACACCCATAGGGTTGAAAGGGCTTGCGCCCCCCGGCCCCCCATCGTGTGTGTCAGCCTGGACTGCTGCATCTCAAGCTACTGTGGGCGCAGCTGGGCATTGTCTGGAGTCTTATCTCCGGCACACCCGAGTTTTTCACAGGTCTTTAAAGACCATTTGCATATTTACATACGTTTGGAAACTGGTTACCGAGGGTTCGTTTTTTTCTGGTTCCAGTACCCCTGGGCCCCCACTCTCCCTCTTCCTTACATTTGCCTTTTACATTTACTGCTGTAGTGTGAGAATGCATTTCATGAAAAGGAATATAAAGTAGGGTTGCTAAAAGAAAAATACCAGCCATGTGTTGTTTAAAGAGTCTGCAAAGACCTCACCTTGAGACTAAATAGGGTTATAAATAAAAAAGCATCTATTCATTTGTAATGTGACTTTTCTGTCTTTGTTCCCTTTAATCATCAGTCATGGATCATTCAGGCAGCCCTAGAACACAATTAAAAATGCTTTCTATTTATATTTGCTGTTCCAAGTATGCACAGATAAGTGCTGATGGGCTTTAGGTGACTGCTTATTTTTGTACCGTCTGGGACATCAATATAATGAGCTGGCAACCCTACTCACAAGACTGGAAGTTTGTTGCAGGGTGAGTAAAATATTTATTTCCTCCACCCTCGATCCCTGAACAGGGCTGGACTGGGAACGCACACTGACCTTGGCAATGAGTCGGGCCGGCCGTTGGGGGGGTGGGGGGGAGGTAGGTGTGCCTGGAAAATACTGCTGCTGCTTTTGGTACAGGGGACCGATATTGCCCTGTGTACCAAAAACTGCCCCACCAGTCCAAAACTAGCCCCCACCTCTTTGGCCCACCGCAAAAACGCCCGGTACCCGCTATGGCCAGTCCGGCCCTGTCCCTGAATAAGGCCATAATAGCAATAGTTTAACTTACATCTGAAACCCTACGCCAGCCCTCAGGGCCGGACTTGGAACCAAAACCGGCCCTGGCAAAGTGCTGAGCCCCCCCCCGCCCCCCAGGGGGTGGTTGGGGGTGCGACCTAGCTGTTTCAAGGGGCCAGTTTTCTGCCGATTTTGCAGCTATGCTGCAAAAACGGCCCTTTAACAAAAACAGCCCCCAGGGGCCCAAAACCGGCCCCCACCCTTGCGGCACACCAGGGGATTGCCCGGTGCCCGCAACGGCCAGTCCGGCCCTGCCAGCCCTCAATAACATGCTGAGTTACTTCAAGTGTCTGGGAATGCACACTGCCTTCAGACAACTCATTTCTCATTCTTGCCCTTCACTTTCACACTCTCCCTACACTCACAGCGATCACAATATACTCACACTGATCATAATGCACTCACATCATTCACCCTGCATTGACTTTCTTGTCAACAAATAGCTAACAACCTATTTGGAATGCCACAAGCTGTTGGACCCTTCTCAGTCAGGCTTTGGGCTGGCTACAGCACTGAAACATCTCTGGTTGAGGAAGCCGACAATATAAGACTTGCCCACGACCTGGGACAGTCAGCCATACTTGTCCTGTTAGGACAGTCGGCTGCCTTCGACACCATCTCCCACAGTATATTAGAAAAACGATTGTGGGGGATGGGTATCAGAGGAACAGCCCTAAGCTGGCTCAGAAGCTACTTAAAAGACCAAAATACTATCGCACAGCTGGGCACCCTAGTTTCTCGTGCCGGGTGGTAGACAAGGGAGCCCCCCAGGGATCAATACTTAGTCCCATGCTTTTCAACCTTTATGTGGCACCCCTATCCAAGGTGATCAGATCATATGGGTTTGACGTGTTGTCATATGCTGAAGACACCCAGCTATTAATCACCCTTGGTCCCAACCCAACTGATACCAGAATTAGATAAAAGAAACTGTATAGGTAGATGTAAGCTAACCATCTGCAGCTCAATGCCAGTAAGATCGAGACCCTCCTATTTGGCAAGGCTCATGAACTCTGGTCCGACTGGTGGCCCCAAAGGTTTGGCCCTTATCTGTCTCCTAAATCCACGGTACACAACCTTGGAGTAAAAATCGACAACAAAACATCTATGAAAGACCAGGTAAATCAAATATTGAGCATCTGTTATGTCTTAATGAGGAGCCTACGCAAGATCTTCCAATGGATTCCTTTAGAGTCAAGAAAAATGCTTGTCCAAGGTTTAATCATCAGTCATCTTGACTATGGAAATGCTCTGATGGCCTTAATTAACAAGGAGCTTGTCGCCAGACTCCAAGTCTTGCAGAACACAGCTGCTAGGCTAGTACAAAACCTTCCACCTCGGTCCCCGTCGGCGCCCAGTCTGAAAACTCGCCACTGGCCCCCAATTAAGAAACGGATCAGTTTTAAGATCAGTTTGTCTGGTACACAAGACCTTGTATGGTAATGGGCTGAGCTACCTGGCCAAAAAACTAAGCAGCCACAGGAACCTTAGTTCTGGAACTAAACATCTTCTCACTATACTCAGGGTGCTCAAAGCCAGGCACGGTGGCCGATCTTTTTCCCATCTTGTCCCCTGCTTTTGTAACAAACTCCCATTGCAGCTTCGCACAATTTCGGAACATGAACAGTTCCACAAAAAGCTTAAAACCTGGCTATTCTGACAGCTCACCCTCCCACTTTCTCAGCCGTTCTATCTTCACCTCCACCAGCATTCGCTACAGCGCTTTGAGACCCTCCAGTTGATATGTGCGCTTAATAAAACCCTATGACAATGACCACACTGCACTTATGCCACTCGCCATGAACTCACACTGTTCTCCTTCCACTTACCCTGCGGTCACATGAGCACTCCACTCATTCTGCATTCACAGTGCTCACTCTGCACTCACAATGCACTTGCTCTGTTCACCCTGTACCCCACCCTGCAGTCACTCGAGCACACTACCCACCCTGCACTCATGGAACACTTCGCTCACCTGTCCCCCTCACTGCTCACTCTGCAATCTCACTCAAACAAGCCCATCACTAACCATGCATTCATTCGTCCCATTCTGCACTTACATCCGCACCCAAATTCATATGGCCACCTCACTCACCCTTCAGTCACTCCTCTCACCCTACTCTCACACTGTTGCATCACTTACCGTGCACTCACATGGGCACTCCTCTCACCCACACAGCGCAGAGGGTTAATGTGCCTGCTACAAAGAACATGTACCATGCAGATCACAAAACTGAGCGCAAGTAAACTACGAGTAGCCCTATAAAAAATGAAATGTTTGTCAGAAAGGGGCTGAAAGAGGGTTGAGGTGCATTGTTGGTGAGTGGTAGTGTGGGAATTCATGGACAAGGAGGAAATGAGGGAGTGGTGCCAAAAAAGACTGTTCGGTCCGGGTGTGGCCAGTGCTAGCGCCGCCCTTGCTAGGAGTCTCTGCCCCCCCTGAAGTTCGGGTCTAGTTGCCCCCCTGCTGTGCACCTTGGTGCAAGGGTTCCTGCGTTGCAGGGCTGATTGATTTTTTGCAGGAAGTTACACCTTCCTGCACAAAATCAATCAACTCAGGCGATTTCCTCTTTTTATGTGTTCTGCAGAATGCCGCACACATAAAAAAGGAAAATACGAGGAGAAATGAAAACATTTCTCTTCGTTGCATTTTTCTAACACCACCCATGGGGTGGCATTAGAATCTGACACATTCCCAGGTTTATGATTTTTTGGAACTCTGGGAATGCTTCAGATTTCATGGGTGTTGCGTGGGAAGACCCCCAGCAACACCCATGTAAAGCCAGTGTTCTGTGTGAAAGAGGCACAAATTTTGAAGGCCATGAAAAGCCACGTAAAGTGGCTTAACATGGCCTTCTAAATATGCCAAGGCACACTGCACCACCAGAACGTCAAAAAAGTGACGCTCCGGCGGTGCAAAAATGCTCGTAATTGAGGCCCCTAATCCGGCTGGACCACAGGGTCCATCGGAAACAATATATAGCTCACTTCGGAAAGTATGAATTGCCCACATTATGGACTATGTTCCATACTAAGTTCAAGGCATGGAAGGTTGATTGGGACAGGGTTCGGGATCTGTGGCTAAGTGATCATTCCCAGACCATTCTCTTGGCCATTGGGTGCATAAATCAGGCATTAATTGGCTGTGCATGGTATCCGCTATAAGTACAGTGGCACATGTGAGTTAGGTCGGACCAATAATTTTGAGAGGCTATCACCGATTGTGTTGTGTACCCGCAGTTGCAGTACTGGTGCTTTGTCTTGTGGTACTCACCTGGACGTTGTTAGGATGGAGTCCTCCCGGGTGCTGGGACATGTACTGTGCCAAGTCTGTTTGCTGGATACAGAAACACAAAGTCAACAGAACTGCTGAGAAAGCCTCTATGCCCAACACAGAAAACAACACCACACGACCACCCTCTTGGTGAAACCCTACTTTTGTTCTACCACACAATAGTGTCCCCGGCCTTCTGCAAGTGCTTTTCTGTGTGGTCCTAAATAATGTTTAAGCTTAATTGCTAACAAAAGTAAATAAAGCCCAACTATTGTCCAACCGCCCTTCCTTCTTAAAAAAAGGGAGAGTGTAGCCTGGTTTTCTTCAAGCTCCAGTCACCAGTATAGTGGACAGATTATTCCTCATTGGCTCACTACATCCTTGATGGTTTGATTATGGATAATTGATCTCCTGTTAGACTTCCTTGTTCTCTGTCTTTCGGCACGCATCTGAGTACGCCCCAGCACTGTTGATGATTAGGTCACTCACATTTGCAGTACAAGATGCAATATCATGTCTACAAGGGATGAGTTGTCAAGGGCTCTGTTCTCAACCAACTGTTTGTAGCCACAACACCCCACAGTGCTGTTGAGATCTTAGAACCCAGCCTGGATACACCAACCCACACACAATGGAATCCATTGAATGTCCATTGTGTCTAAGCAATGGGCTCTCTTTTGGCCAATAAAATCCCCTTTATTCCTCTAAGCAACATTATCACATTGTGGTTCATGGTGCGCTTGACTATAATGCAACAACACAACAGCATACTGGAAACGTATCTGCAGGTGATTTAATCAGATCTTGGTATGGAGAATGACACTTAGCGTGTCTTACTTATGAATACAATGTTGGGTGTAGTTCTGGTAACGGTCTTCCAATGTGTGAGCATATGGGTTTCAAACAAGTAGTCAACAGCATTTTAAATTGGGTTAACATCTGTAGTTTAGCAGGGCTTAAATTCAGAGCCTGTAAGGAAATTAGGACTACCCTAGAGACCAGTGCCACTGGAGACACAAGCAGAAATGGAGCAGAATTAGTTGTAAGAGGCGGCATGTCTTTGAACAAGAAGAGGATCAGCCATCTTCCCCCACCCCTTCCAGATGTGCACAGAGTGGACTCCAGATCCCATCTCCAGAGTCTGGAGGAGGTTGGTCATTGTCACGCCACTCACCACATACTCAAAGACGAAGGTCAGGGATTCGCAGGTCTGGATGATGTCGTGCAAGAGCACCACATTGGCGTGTTTTAGGCCTTTTAGGAGCGAACCTAAAAAACAAAACCTTCCATGAGTTATCTAGTATCTGTGCCTTGTTTCCAAATGTCGTGAAAAGCTGCATTTTAATTTAACATTTCTGTGCGTCTTTGTTTCTTTAGATCTTTTACACTCAGGTGCGAGGCAAGAGGTCGTTTAGAAGATTATAAGCATCTTAAATGTCTGTGACAGGGTTGCTTCAAGGGACGCACAGTCTAATACTTTCTCTTAGAAAGATACACTGTGAGCATATATTGATTTATTACAACCTTGAACCCTGTAAAGCCATCTGTAGTTACTGGACTTTGATAAAAACTATCAGCCAAATTTACCCTATGGTGCCTGGTACATGGTGCATAAATGTTTAGAAACATAGGCTTTACCACTGCAGCTTGTGCTGTGTCCCTTGTCTGGGCCGCAGCAGAAGCGGCAATGGCAAAGGCTAAGGTTCCGACCACCGTCCTGGCGGTCACATCATAATATCAGGAGTGGTATCGCCGAATACTTGTCGGGTGGTTCCACTCCCGATACTATGTCAGTCAGACGCTCAGCCGACCGGCATCATAATAAGGGCCTATGTTATTTTATTTTTTTAATACCTGCGTGGTTAAGTACTGCATGGCAAAAGTACAAATCCTTACCTGTGTGGTACTTACCAGCATGCTAAAGACTGGTTGGTAAATGTCCTGGGTTTTTAAAGCTGCATAGTAACTGCTGTTTCCCCTCTTGCTTTCACCCTAGCACTCATAATTGTATTGGGGCACAGTTGGTTGTTTATGCTCTTTTGTATGTTTAGCGGGCACTTTCACCTCCTTAACAGTTTGCTCCTTCTCCCCCCCCCACATCCTATACTCAGGGCCACTGGAAGTATACGATTGTACGGCCGCGACGTTTTTTCACATAATTATAGACTTACTGCATGTGCCACATAATTCACCTTCTGCTGCAAATTCTGCAAATATTAACAAAAAAATAGTTTCTAGCTCAAATGGTTCAAAAGTTACTAAAAATGCAGCAGCATGTGTTGCTGTACAGCGAAAGGCCCTTTGCAAAGGTTGACTATTCACCTTTGTGTTGCTTATTGCTATATTTGTGTGTTAAACAGGTACCAACGAGGTGCAACCAATGACCAGACAGTGTTACCAATAGTAAAAAATACAAAATAATGAAGTAATACTATCAGAAAATGTGCTGCATTACACAGCATAATTTGTCTCTTGTTGTAGCATAATTTACTCAACCCTGCTGCCTAATTTGGCCCTCTCCTATTGCATCATTCCAGTAGCCCTGTATAACTCTAGGTCTTGCTGAGACAGAGCACGTGCTGTCGCTTGCAAGGTTAGTGAGTGCCTGCTTCACTTCCTCTTCTTGTGTTTGTCGTTACGCTGGAGCATAGCCAAGGCACTGCTTCTTTTGCCCAGTGTCCTTCCAATGATCGCTGCTTTCAGAGGTACTCTGTTTTACTTTTAACTTGTACCCCCTTCTTGCGTCCCCTCCTGCATTGTTGCTTGCCCTCTTATCTTCCTCCTGCAATGTTGCTTGTCTGATCCCCCATCCCCCTGGTTGTGTTTGCCATGTCAACCCACCCCAACTGCTCCCCATTTCCTTTCGTTGGTTGCCCCCTCCCGTCTCGCCAGGGAAAAAAGCACCCACAATTCACACCAATGCGTTCCGAGATGCTACAAAAATGCAGACAGCACTGCACTCTGCATGACCTTTTTGGCGCTGTCTTCATGCAAGGCCAACACCGCGACTTTCAGCCAGAAATAAAATGATTAATACAAGTGTGTTCTTTTTATTGAATGCCTTTTGTGTGTTTGTGAGTTTCATACATCACATCCATGCCATGATCCTCCTACCCTCAGACAACTTCAGACAGCTTTAAGTAGATTGCAGCCTTTGCACCCATTTATGGACGGTGGTTATCGTTTATCTTTGTTATTATTGCCTAATTTGTGTTTTGCCCTGCACCCTCTGCCTTTGGCTCATATTTCATGAGAAACCGGTCCCAGGATGCTTGTTTCCGGTCCAGGGAAGACATGGCTTGGCAGTTCGGGCTGGACTGCTCCCACGAGGCACAGGGTCAGACTGATTTGCATATAGCCATGTCTGAACTGGGGTGGCTGAGTGAGCTAAAGAATGGTGATGGATTAAACCCAGATCAGTTGACTGGGGGTGAGTGTTTGATTTGTTCAAACGCTCCGTCCATCATCCCCTTTGGTATCGTCATATTTCATGCCCCCTTTAAAAAAGGTTGATGCATAAATGTGTATTTAAATCTTTTGTTGGTTTAAGTTTGAGGACAAGGTGTGGTTGTCATAGTTCTGTTTTTTTGGGAGAAGGCAGAGAGTAATTCCATACTAAGAAAACAGGTCACTTCCCCTCACGGTCAGTGCTGGCCACATCTTAGTGCTTTTTGCCTATCTGTCAGCCATGCGGCACAGCAGCCGCACTGCTATACAGCATGGCTTAAGGACATTGACTAAGCCAATAGCACTTGCATAGGCGAGACTGTCTTTTCCAAATCTTGTCACTTCTTTATGAATTTTAATCTTCTATGTCTATTGCATATGTTTGCGAATAAAACGCTAAAACCTTCAAAAGCCAGGCCTGTTGGCTATGCTTTTTCGTTATATTGACCATCATGCAATGCGTGGAAGCTGCAGGAAAAAGACAACTATGTCCCCCAAGCACTAGGAGAACACTATCAATGTGTCAAAACAATTCAGCAATAGTTGGTTTCTGAACACCAAAAAGGATCCCAACTGGTAAGCCATGGCAGGCCTAAACGTGCTGCCATGTAATACTTGGAAAAGATTTTCATATGCACTGATTTATCCAACAAGCACAAAAGTCAGACTTGTACATTTGTATTCCCTGGGATACGGTAAGAATGAAAAAGATGGACAGCGAAGAAATAGATCAGGATAGATGCCTTTGAACTGTGGGTTAGAGGACACTTCTAAGAAGACCATGGACCCCCATGGAATACAAACCGGTGTATCTTTGATCAAGTCGATGCGGAACGTCCACAGGAAGCTAAGATGATTAGATTGAGGTTCACATCTTTGGACACATCAAGAAAAGGACCCAGTTCCTTGGAAAAGACTGTGATGCTAGAAAACTTCAAAGGAAAAAGAGGAGCAGGACGACCAGCAGCAAAGTGGCTGGACTCAGTCTCACAGCAACAATGAACACGCCATATAGAAGACAAATAAACAAAAAGAAGACACGGTTCTTAGGACAGCCTATTTACATGGTCGCCGACTCGCCAGGAGTCATCATTGACAATAAGACAATGTCCACTTTTTAATTGTAGAGAGCCAGTCTGGGTTCGAGTTTAGAATGCACACCAATGATGTTCCACAATTGATGGCACCTATTGATTGGCTGAAGTGGCTTTACAGGGTATGGACGTGGCGCTCAATGGAAAAGGGTTTGTGAACAGCGGAAGGTAGAAAAAAAGGTAAATGTGCAACTGCCCCTTCCTGCATGATCTTCTCACAACTTGAGTTAATCTGGACTCAATTAAAAAAAGGAACACTTTAAAAAATGGTGAGAATTAAATGAGGAATTAAAGTAGGCTATTGTAATCTCGGATGCAAAGATTTGATGATTTTTTTGAGAATGAGAGCCTGAGATCAGAGATGATATTACTGAAAAGTTGAACATGACATCTGGCACCCCGATTGAACATCCAAACTGCGCTCTCAGTCTTTGTAGCGCTACGTCTCACTCAAGTGCACAAAGCAGATGATGACATGAACACCTAATGTACTACCATATTCATAGACGCGAGCCATATATAAAAATAATTATAAATGTTTAATTCCAACAAGGAATAGAGAAAAGTGCCTTAAGACACACCATAATCACCCCCTACAAAAGAAATCATCAGCCAGCCCACTGCAAGCAGCAAGCTAAAGACCCATCCAAAACCGCCTCTTTATGAGCAACACCCAGGAGGGTGAACTATGGCTGCAGTGTGCGTGTGTCTTCATGTGTCTGTGTCTGTCTGTGTATGTGTTTTAGTGTGTCTGTGTGTGTCTACATTTGTGTGTGTGTTTGCGAGTCTGTGTTTGCGGTTCAGTGTATCTGCCTGTGTGTGTCTGTTTGTGTGCATGTGCCTGTGTGCGGCTGCATGTGCGTGTGTGCAGGCTCGCTTGTCTGCGTGTGTCTGGTGTGTGTGTGGCTCTGCCTGTGTGGTGAGGGTCGGAGAGATTACATGAAAAACAAAGAACCCCCAAATTCCGCCAGAGCCTGTCCTTTAGCGGTGGATGCTTCACCCCTGCTCTTTTCTCACAAGCTCTCCGATGGCCTCCCGTGGCTGGAAAGAACTAACTTACCACGTGGGGGCCAGGACATATTATTAAAGGCAGATTAACACATTTTCAAAAAGCCCTCCTGTGGCCGGGCTGGGAAGCGCTCAGCCACGCTCCCGTGCTTGTGAACTGGGGGCTGTACACGCTTTGTCTTGATGAAGATGGCTGCCGCCTCCCACTGAGAAGGCCACTCTGACCCGATGAACTTGCGTCTGAACAACTGCCTGTGTGTGTCTGTTTGTGTGTATGTGTCTGTCTATGGCTGCTTGTGCATGTGTGCGTGCTCCCTTTTCTGCGTGTGTCTGGTGTGTGCGGGGCACTGCCTGTGCGGAGAGGGTTGGAGAGATTTCACGGAGAACCCCCACATTTCTGCACAGTCTGTCCTTTAGCAGTGCCCACCTCCTTTATTTCTTGTCAAGCGCTTGCCTCCGTGGACGCTTCACCCCAGCTCTTTTCTCACAAGCCCTCCGATGGCCTCCCGTGGCTACTCCGCTCACTGCTCATTCTAATGGAAAGAACTAACTTGCCACGTGGGGGTTAGGACATATTATTAAAGGCAGATTAACACATTTTCAAAAAAGCCCACCTGTTACCGATGCTGGAAAGCGCCCTGCCACGCACATGCGCTTGTGAACTGGGGGCACTTTGTCCTGATGAGGATGGCTGCCCCCTCCCACCAAGAAGGCCACTCTGACCTGATGAACTCCCGTCTTAACAATGAACAGCACAACTCTGGGGAGTTTGCTTTTGAATGGGGGAAGGGGAGGGAGGAGCAGGTAGAATTCCCAATAAGGAGCCAGCGTTTCCCTCCATCATCACGCCAAACAAAGATGGCATCAGCCTGTCCACATGGGCCTCCCTAAAAGGGGACAAGGCAGTAACCCAAACCCCCAATTTTTAATCATGCACCAGCGTTTAACATAAATGATGACGCAAGCCAATTGAAAACAAGAGCATGGCTTAAAGTCCCCTTCTGAAACTGAAACTGTATAGATTCTAAAAGACACTCGCAGAGCGAGCAGCACATGTGCGCTGCAATGCCAGGCGAGACCTAAAAATGTGGTTAGAGTTTATGCAAATCATTTTACACCATACATAAACTACACCTAAAATATAAACATGTTATGTTTAGCTCCCACCAACTTAAAATATAAAACAGTGGATAAACACATTGCAGCAATCAAAATTCAGTGCACGTTCAGGTGACGCATTCAATACCTGGCTTGGAAGGCGCTGTCTACTGCGTCCACCTGAAGAGCACTGGGCCCATAGAAACAGACACCATGTCCTGCAGAATGGAAGTGTCTGAGGTCACTCGTGAGTAACCTACCATGTTTGTTTACTCTTTTTTTTTATAACTCTTTTTATTGAAACCTTTCCATGATTAGCAAGACATGTCAGTTTCACATTAGTTACAAATAAAGTCAACAGGCAATACACAGTACTCATGTAGTTACAGTAAATGCTCCATTCTTGTCGGCTCAACATATTTCTACTTATGGACATGGCATAGGACTCCCACTAGGGTCTGCTCCCCTCCCGTCTTAGGGCGACTGTTCGCTAGGGCCTCTCACCTCCCAGGGCGTTGCTACATCAATTGTCCCCCCCCGGTGTTTCTTGAAGCTCAAGCCCATTGTACCGGAACCAGCGAGCCAAATCTTAAAGAATTTCCACTGACACCCTCTCATTCTGTAAGTCACCTGCTCCGCACCCATAAATGTCCATCCCAGTTTTCGGAATATCTGGCGCTCCCCATTTCTTGGCTATGTCCAATTTGGCCACTATCATGCCTAAATTACACAAGCTAAGACTTTATCTGGGTAGGTCTATGTCAGAGGGTATCCTTAGCAGTACATATTTGGCATCCATTGGTAGCTGGACCCCAAGGACTTCACTGAGTTCCTTCACAATTATAGTCCAGTATCTTTGTATTCGTGTGCATTCCAATAATGTATGTATGAATGTGCCTCTCGCGGTCTGGCATCGGAGACACATTGGAGACTCTGCACTTCCCATTTTGTGAAGTCGGGACCTGGTGATGTACGTTCTGAGTAGTATTTTGAGTTGAATTGCCCTCAGCCTCAGTTTGATTGTGACCTCCCGTGGCCGCATCAGGGCCACCTCACAGTCTATGTCTTCTAGCTCTCCCAGGACCTCTTCCAAGGCCCTTCTCAGGGTCACTAGGTTGTCTGGAACATTATTTATGAGAGTCTTATAGGTCCAAGATATAGCTTTCTCTGGTATCTTGTCTTGCAGGAGTCTGGCCTCTAGTGGCGCGTATTCAGGGATTCCAACCACATCTAGTTCTTCAGCCCTCCACGCATGTTGCAATTGCATATACTTAAACCTTTGTCTCTCACCCATCTGAAAGTTATGTTGCAAGGCTGCAAATGAGATCAAGGAGCCTTCTTCTATTAGGTCCCCGATCGTAGAGATTCCTATCAAGTCCCAATCCCTGAATACCTTCAATATCCCCAATTCTGGTAATCTCCTACCCTCCCATAGTGGGGTTTGCATCGCTTCTTGTGCCAGGCCATTTGTTTCTTGGCTCCCTTCCAAGCCTCCAGGGCCCTTTGGGTCACCAGCATCCACTGTTTGACCCCTTCCCCCCCATATATGTAATGTAGGTGGGATCGGACTTCATACCGGACTTGTTCAAGGGCATGAGTTGGATGGGATCTCGACATATGCCCCCACTCATTTACTGCTATCAAGTGAGCCACCCTATAGTATGACCTGAAGTCGGGGAGAGCTATCCCTCCGTTGTACTGATTGCGTTGCAGCGTGCTGAGTGCAATCCGTGGCTGCCCCCCGTCCCACAAGAGAGTGCGCACCTCCCCATCTATCACCCTGAAGGTGTCTTCCGGAATCCTATGATATGTGTTTTGCAGGCTGTACAGTACCTATGGGACTGTAATAATTTTGTACATCGCTGCTCTTCCCAGTAGTGTTAGGGGCAACTTTCTACATCTCTCCATGTCGGCTTGGAATTCTGTCACTACCCTCCGAATATTTTGCGTGCGGCTACGTGAGCTGTCCATGGATTTGGATATCCCCAGGTACTTCCAACCCTCCAATGTTACTTGGAGTTCTTGGGGGAGATCCTGTGTCTCAAATGGACCGCCCACTGGGTAAAGGATTGATTTATCCCAGTTAATCTTGTAGCCTGCATGTTCCCCAAACATTCCCAGCTCTCAAAAAAGGATCAGGATTGTGGATGGGGAATCGGTGATATACAGGAGGACGTCATCCGCTTAGAGTGAGGTGCTTTCCTCCCTTTCGCCTGCCCTGAACCCCTTTACCTTTGGGTGTGCTCTAACAAGACAAGCAAGCGGTTCCAGGGTGAATGCAAAAAGCATCGGAGACAGCAGGCAACATTTTCTAGTTCCTCTTTCTATCCCAAATTCCTCTGACATTGCCCCATTCACCCTCACCCTTGGTATTGGAGACCTGTAGAGCAACTGAATCCATTCCATGAACTTGGGGCCAAATCCGAATCTCCTTAGTGTCTTCCACATAAAGGGCCAGTTGACCGCGTCAAAGGCCTTTTCTGCATCCAAGGAGAAGAGCATATGGGGCTCTGCTCTGCCATGGATCATACTCATTCAGTTCGCTACCCGTCTCAAATTGAATCGCGTAGCCCTCCCTAACATAAACCCGATTGGTTGGCGTGTTTTAGGGAAGTAATCAACCCAGACAATCTATTATCCAGAATAGAAGCTAGCACCTTGACCTCCACATTTAGGAGAGACATTGGTCTGTATGACCCACAGTCAGTTGACGATTTCCCTGGCACGTGGATCACCACTACTGTAGCTTTCCACAAATTAGGTGGTTGTGTGTTCTCTTTCCTGGCTTCTCCGAACATATACAACAGGTGAGGACCCAGCAATTTGGAGTTTGCCTTAAAAAACTCCGCTGGCAGACCATTGGGGCCTGGGGACTTCCCTGATTTTTGTCTATTCACGGCCTCTGTCACCTCCTTCAGCATAATCTCCTCTTCCAAAGCATCACGGTCCTCCGAGGACAGGACCGGGAGGTCTATTCTCTCGAGATACTCCCAGATCTGCTCATCTCCCATCGTGGTTCGTTCTTTGTATAAAACTGAGTAATAATCTGCAAAGGCATTCGCAATGTCTTGATGACCCAGTGAGGTCCCGTCCCTCTCTGTGAATGACTCCCACCCATCTGGATGCTATCTCCTTCTTACTAAGCCAGGCTAAGAGTTTCCCCGCCCTGTCTCCAGTTTCATATAGCCACGGTCTAAGGGTAAGGTACTGCTGTTTCACCTCCTTACGGGCAAGTGATTGGTATTCCGCACGGGTGAACATGTCATTTGTCACAGGATGGACGGACTAGGACCCACTCCCACATGTCCCTCCAGTTCCAAGAGTTTACCCTCTAGCTGCACTATCTGTTGCATCTCTTTCTTGTTCTTGTGTGCAATAGCATCTTGGGCTCTGCCACGCAGCACCGCCTTAAAGGCTTTCCAGAGGACCACTGCAGAGGTTACTCTCCCCTTGTTGTCTTGGAAATACAGCCCTGATTCCACCCTTAGCTCCTTCGTTAGCCCAGGATCCTTAAGATCCCAGGCATTTAGCCTCCAGCCTCCCGCTCTGCCCTGGGTCTCCCCTCTTACCTTGAGCCAAAGGGGAGAGTGATGCGACAACCCTCTTGCTAGGTAGTTCACCGATGTGACTGTGACTAGTTCCCCTGCTGAGGACCAGAAGTAATCTATTCTAGAGAACACACTATGCACTCCAGAAAAATATGAGTACATCCGGTCAGTGGGGTGATGCGTTCGCCATCCATCCTGCAGACCCAGGTTGCGGGCAAAGTCAGTCAGTTTTGTTGTTCCCCTCGCATTACCTAACTGTGCTGACCGATCACTGGCGGAATCAACCACTTCTTTAAAGTCCTCACCTACGAGGTGCAGGGAGGTATCCACCACCAGCAGGGCCTCCGCCACCTTCTCTAGAGTCTGCCACTGTAATCAAGGGGGTGCAAAAACACTGACTAACATGATCTCCCTGTGTCCCCAAACTCCCTGTAGTGCTACGTACGTGCCAATGGGATCGGACCAGGTCCTAGAAACATGAAAGGATATACTCTTCTGGGCCAGTATCGCTAACCCGAGAGCCAGAGGTGAATCCCACGTGAGCCAAAGTGGTATACATACCACTGGTAAATAGTCAAAATATCGACTAGAAAATATCGAATGGCCATAATATCGAGTTTTAAATATAGATTGGACAAAATATCGACTGGACAGAATATAGACATCAAAAATATCGTTTTTATGGTAAGTAATGTAATATCGAATGTAAAAAATATAGACAGTTAAAATATCGAAGTATATAATATAGGTTATTAAAATTATCGAATTTTTAATAATATTTAATTTTTTATAGTGTTTTTATGTTATTATATGTGTGAAAAGTGTGTATTTATGTTATAATTTATTTTAATTAATGAAATTTGTTTTTTTAATTTTTGCGTAATTTCATTCTGTAGCGGGTTGTGGGTTTATAGGAGAATAGGGTGGGAAGTAATTTAATTATAATTAATTACATATGTAAATTTATTTATTGGTATTATTTTTAATTAATTGATAATTAATTTATATTTGGTAATTAATTAAATTTTAATTGGCAATTCATTTTAATTAATTGATTAATTGTTAATTATGTTAATTTTACTAATTTATTTTCTGTAGCGGGTTGTGGGTTTTTTAGGGGAATAGGGTGGGAAGTAATTTAATTATAATTAATTAAATATGTAAATTTATTTATTGGTATTCATTTTAATTAATTGTTAATTAATTTATATTTGGTAATTAATTAAATTTTTATTGGCAATTAATTTTAATACATTGATTAATTGTTAATTATGTTAATTTTCCTAATTTATTTTCTGTAGCAGGTTTATAGGGGAATAGGGTGGGAAGTTATTTATTTATAATAATTAAATAAATCAATTTATTTCATTGTATTTAATTACAATTAATTGTTAATCAATTTTTAATTATTAAATTGTTAATTGTCAATTTGTAATTATTTTTTATTAATAGGTAAATATTTGTAATAATTAATTTTTATTTTTAATTTTAATTGATTAAATATTATATTATATTAAATTGGTAATTACTTTTAATTAATTTTTTATAGATATTAATTTATATTTATTGAAATAATATATGAAGTATTTAATTTCACTACTATTGCACTCATTGGAGTGGGAAAAGTAATTTTTACCACTATGCTATCCAACGCTTTCCCTACTGTTGCACTCATTGGAGTGGGAATAGTAATTTTTACCCCTACGCTATCCAACACTTTCCCTACTGTTGCACTCACTGGAGTGGAAATAGTAATTTTGACCCCTACGCTATCCAACGCTTTCCCTACTGTTGCACTCTTTGGAGTTGGAATAGTAATTTTTACTCCTACGCTATCCAACGTTTTCCCAACTGTTGCACCCACTGGAGTGGGAATAGTACATTTTACCCCTACGCTATCCAATGTTTTCCCTACTGTTGCACCCACTGGAGTGGGAATAGTCATTTTTACCCCTACGCTATCCAACGCTTTCTCTACTGTTGCACCCACTGGAGTGGGAATAGTAATTTTTACCCCTACGCTATCCAACGCTTTCCCTACTGTTGCACTCTTTGGAGTTGGAATACTAATTTTTACCCCTACGCTATCCAACGTTTTCCATACTGTTGCACCCACTGGAGTGGGAATAGTAAATTTTACCCCTACCCTATCCAACGCTTTCCCTACTGTTGCACCCACTGGAGTGGGAATAGTAATTTTTACCCCTACGCTTTCTCTACTGTTGCATCCACTGGAGTGGGAATAGTAATGTTTACCCCTACGCTATCCAACGCTTTCCCTACTGTTGCACCCACTGGAGTGTGAATAGTAATTTAAAGCCTACGCTATCCAATGCTTTCCCTAATGTTGCACCCACTGGAGTGGGAATAGTAATTTTAACCCCTACGCTATCCAACGCTTTCCCTACTGTTGCACCCACTGGAGTGGGAATAGTAATTTTTACCCCTACGCTATCCAAAGCTTTCCCTACTGTTGCACTCACTGGAGTGGGAATAGTAATTTTTACCCCTACGCTATCCAATGCTTTCTCTACTGTTGCACTCTTTGGAGTGGGAATAGTAATTTAAACCCCTACGCTATCCAACGCTTTCGCTACTGTTGCACTATTTCGAGTGGGAATAGTAATTTTTACCTCTACGCTATCCAACGCTTTCCCTACTGTTGCACTCCCTGGAGTGGGAATAGTAATTTTAACCCCTACGCTATCTAACGTTTTCCCTACTGTTGCACTATTTGGAGTGGGAATAGTAATTTTTACCCCTACGCTATCCAGCGCTTTCCCTACTGTTGCACTCTTTGGAGTTGGAATAGTAATTTTTACCCCTACACTATCCAACGCTTTCCTCACTGTTGCACCCTCTGGAGTGGGAATAGTAATTTTTACCTCTACGCTATCCAACGCTTTCCCTACTGTTGCACTCACTGGAGTGGGTATAGTCATTTTTAACTCTATGCTATCCAACGCTTTCCCTACTGCTGTACTCTCTGGAGTGGGAATAGTATTTTTTACACTTCTGCTATCCTACGGTAATAATATTGGATATTATTTAATTATATAATGTTACAAAATTTATAACTTTTATTAATTATTTAATTATTATAAGTTAAGTTAAGTATTTTTAAGTATATTTTAGTAATTAATTTTAACTATTAATTTAATTTAACACTGTTTTTAATAAAGTCGATATTTTAATAAACTATATTTTTGTAAACGATATTTTTGACTCGATATTTTTGTACTTACCTGTTTGTAGATACAAACTCGATATTCTGTCTGTCGATGTTTTGGCATCGATATTTTTGCTAGTGGATATTCTGTCCGTCGATATTATGTCAGTGATCCATACCACTACCCAGAAAGGTGCAGCGCGTCCCTCTCAGGTGTGTCTCCTGGAGGAGCACTATGTCAGGTTTTAGTCTTTTAAGGTATTTAATTACCTGGCCCCTCTTGATCTGGGGTCCCAGCCCATTTATGTTCCCGGTCATAACGTATAGCCCATGTCAGCCATATCTCCTGGAGATATCACTGCCCTGTCTACCCGAGGAGTGGAGTCCTAGCCTGCTGCCTGTGCCCAGTTGTGTCAGCTCAAGTTCCTCAAAGCCGTTCATGGTATTCCGGATGCCACCCTTTATATCCCCCCTGAACTCCCCCCCAACACCCCCACCCCACTCTCTCCCACTTCCCTCACACTTGCCCCAACGTGTCAACATGACAACTGTGTAGCAGGTACAGTTTGAGAGGGCTATGCAGCCCCCCTCCCTATCCCAACAACATGATTTGTTAACGAATGAGAGACTAAGGCCCGTGATGTGCCAGGTCTGAGAGCTTGTAAACACCAGCCTGGATTAAATAGGCCTTGGTAAGCAACTTGCTCTCTTTTACTATCCCTTCGGTGTCCGGCATGCCCTCGATCTTCATTCTTTCTTCACTTCCATCTGGGGTAGTTGGTCGCAATGTCTCTTTCATTTCCTTCAGCGCCGCGGATTCTTTTAGTAGGGTAATGTTCTGTAGCAACGGATGGTCACTGTCTGATACCTCCGAGTGTTCCGTTTCTTGCGGTTCTTGTGTAACCTGCCTCCGTGGTCTACCGCCAGAAAGTGGTCGGTCCTGTGACCTTTGATTTGAGTCTTATTCCAAGTCGCATTCTCGCCTTCCTCTCTACGACGTCATTTTGCACCTTCTGGGTGTACTACTGTGAGAGTCTGATCCATGTCCTAATTGTCGTTTGATTTTGGCTCTCACGATTTTGGGTCTTACCACCGTATCCAGCGTCTGACTCTTTGAGCCACCCCGCTCCGCGGTTCTTGCTATAATGGGCCTCTCCTATACCCATAACCATGCATCCTCAGGAGTCTGAAAAAAATAGATTTTGTCTTGGAATATGACCTTAAGCTTGGCCGCAAAGAGGAGCATGTATTGAATGCGGAGGTTTCTCAGCTTTTCTGTTACGGAGTCGAAAGTTCTCCTCTGCTTCTGGACCTCTCTGGAATTATCCAGAAATAATATTATTTTCATGTTTTGCATCCAAACTTTTCCCAGCTGTTGCATCTCGCGGAGTAGTAGGTCCCTATCTTGGTAGTTGAGGAACTGGGCTATTACCGGACTGAGTGGCGCCCCTGGCAGAGACCTGAGGGTGGGCATCCTGTGCGCTCGCTCTATCACGAAACAGGAGGAAAATGCGGCATTCGTGAGAGTGTCCATCAGCCATTTGAGGGGGTACCCTCTCATGTCTGTACCTTCGATTCCTTCCTGAAAACCTATAAATCGCAGGTTATCTCGCCCTGTTTTCTGCATCATCTACCTTCCACAGTGTATCTTTCAGGGCCACTGTTAGTTTGGTTACTTCTCCCTTCAGGTTTGTTGTTACATCTTCTGTTTCCGATATGCGCTGCTCTGCCTGCGTCACTCTTTTGGCTACCTTGCAGAGATCTTGCCGTAACAGGGTCACATCAGTACGCACTTCTGTAATCCTGCCCTCCAGCGCTTCTCTCGAGGCCTGGATCGCTTAGAGGAGCATTGCATTGTCTGGCGCTGAGGCAGTGTCCGTCATCGTTTCGGGGGGTGGTGTCACTACCTTCATGAATTTGTCCAACTTACCTTGTCTCTGGGGTTTGTGCTCACTATCCTTAGCCATATTGCATCCTTCTTGCTGTGCGTACCTTAGAGTTCCGAGCAGCTCATCTCTTTTTACCACCAGAGTACTGGTATCGTCACCTGCAGGACGCCTCTGCCACTCCTACAGTACAGTTCCTGATCGCCTCTAGCCTGTTTGCGCTAAGGGCTAGCCTAGAGTCTTAGGCAGATTAGGACTCTTCTCTCACCCTTCTGGCAATGCCGCTGGAGTATCATTCCTCTAGACTGTCTCTAGGAGGGGGCTTTTTCACAGTACCGGACCTCCAACCCCTCCCATCAATGTCCACTGCCCTCCTCAGCCGGTCGCCTCTTCTAGCTGTATTTTATGAGTTCACCGTCAGCAGCCTCAGTGTTCACTGGGCAGTAGATGGCTCCTCTCAGATGTGGGTAGACTGCAGTCTTTATTTATTCCGGGGGGTCTTGGCACTTCCTCACCCAGGGCCTCAGTCTCTCACTCCAGGTGGACTTCCCCTAAAGGAGGGGAATCTCTGCCCCATCACTCAGGCTTCTAACGCTGTGTGCAAGACAAATGTTCAGCGGGGCCAGGCTCCACTGTTTTTACTACTTGGCCATCAGGATATTCCCCTGAGCTCACCCTGGCGCATCCACACCTCTAGGCGTTCTGCTGGACTCTGCTTCTCCGCCCTCCAGTGGGCCGGAGCCGCTTCCGCTGTGTCACCAGCACACCTCCGGGGCCTAGGCTCGTCTGCCCAGCTTGCGTCACTCAGATCGGGTGTCCCAATGCAGGCAGCAACGTCGGATCGGCTTGCCACGCGTGCACTGCCAGCAGCCACATCAATCTGCCCCGCCTACGCTCACCGGGCTGTTTGCGGCCGCTCAATTCGGCTCCCGCACTCTGGTGGTGACCAGGCCACCACGGGCCACCACGGGTATCCCCAGGCCTGTGCTCTCATCGCTCAGTAGCCCGCCGGGAGCACCATCTGTTCTGGTCTGAGACCGCGTGTATGCGGCCCCTCTGCTACTGCTTGCCCCCACCGCCCAGCAAAGACCTCCGGATCCGCTTCTATCTCACTTTGCCCGTAGCCGCCGAGGGTTGCATGCAGCTCACCTCAACAAGCTCCTGGATTAGGCCCGGAAGGCAGGCGCCATCTTCACCAGCGGCGCCCTCGACCAGCATCTATCGCCACCTTTTTTCCTGCGAACCAGGACAGCACGGAGCTCGTCAACTTCTATACCAGGTAACAAAAGTCTTTAGGGTGGTATGCAGTGTGTTTAGCGATTAAAAGATGCAGGATTACAGGTCGGATCTGTGTCGGGCAGCCAGAGCTCCGATCTTTGCGGTTAGTCCGCCATGTTGCTGGCCACGCCCGCCCATGTATGTTTAATCTTACGCTTTGAAACAACTTTACTACTTTGGGGTATTCAGCATTTACAATGGTAAAGGTACTTCAAAAGTATAGACTTGCATATCTCAACCCTTAGACACAGAAGTACGA
This sequence comes from Lissotriton helveticus, assembly GCF_964261635.1. NCBI lineage: Eukaryota > Metazoa > Chordata > Amphibia > Caudata > Salamandridae > Lissotriton > Lissotriton helveticus. Next base: position 412,159,094 of record NC_136061.1, on the reverse strand, counting down.
TCCAAAACTACAAGTATAAAATACTACAGCCAAAAAGGAGCAGTAGTAAGTCCAGCACCACTGATACTGCAACACCCTCTCAAATAAAATAATTGAGGAAGGGACCTAAAGGAAAAAATGTTAAATTGAAACATTTTATTTTGACATATTTACAATATATATAAATTAAATAACATGTTACAAAATTGTATATTTTAACAATAAATAATATTTAATGATAATATATTTTGCTACCCTTTTTAAATTTAAAAATAAATGTGCCAAATAAAAAAATCTATTAATTCTATACATAACTATTTGCATTATTTGATTCATAATTATTGAATACAAATATTTAACTTCCTGAGTTTGTTTTTAAATAAATCTTTAAAATATTTGTTATTTAAAGTTAATGGTGCTGTAGCATTTTACTATTGTCTTCAAAACTTAACATAAATATAAAATCATAATTTATATTAATATTAATGATACAAATATGTTTACTATTTTTATATTTTCTCTTTACTTTAACATAGAGAGATCAGTGGCGTAAAGCACATGGAGGGGGCCCCCCTGGCGGCCCAGCCCACCACCTACCACTTTGCCCTACCACCCAGAAATCTAGTATATTTTGATTTGAATCTTCCAACATTTAAATTAAATGCCTCTATATTGTCTTTCTCTAAGTTCTAATGAGAAAGTGGGAAACACTCTTAACATACAAGCTATGCCATTTGTAACAATACTGTCAAAAGCAGATTATAATCAGAACAATGCCAAGGAGCGATCCTATTGTCTCAGGAACTGCCTATGGCTCAAGAACAAAGAACACCTATGAAGGGTCTGATATAGAATTGACAATACCTTGAAACTTTGAAAGACAAACCCAAACCTGAAATTCCATAAAAACACGACTGACAATATACATGAGAAGTACACAAGCTATAACTCAGTATCCTGTGAAAGTCAAGAGAAATAGACTGGTTAATTATCTGCTTGCCACACACTAGCGACTGTCAAGGGTTGTGCATGATAATAACGTGAACTGAGGAAGCAATTTCAATCATAATGTCTTCATTAGTAAGCATTGCAAAACAGGCAGGCAAACAAGGCTGAGGAAGAAAACTGTTTGTATGCTTCAGAACACTGATGCAGATGTTTGTCTGTTTTAATTGATCATTTCTGTAGTGTAAACAATGCTAAATACAAGATTCAAGGTACACGTATTACAGACAAGTGCAAGCAACACCATAAATAACACTGCATGTAGAATAGAAACAAACTATATCAGCAAGTACCTAATGACAATCTATACAAACTGTAGTTGGTTAAGCAAAAGAAAAAGTGCAAATACTTTCAAAGTGCAAAATAAAGCAATCACTAGCGCAGCAATATACAAAAATCATTGACATGAGTGCAGGGTGAGTAGTGTGCTCGTGTGACTGCAGGGTGAGGTACAGGGTGAACAGGGCAAGTCACAAGTGCACTGCAAGTGCAGAGTGATGACTGAGTGCAGGGTGAGCGGGTGAATGGTACGAGTGCATGGTGGTCAGTGTGAGTGCATTTTGATTGCTGTGAGTGCAGAGTGAGTGTAAAAGTGAAGGGCAAGAACGAGGAGTGAGTTGTCTGAATGCAGGGTGCATTCGCGGACACTTGAAGTAACTCGGCATGTTATAGACGGCGGCGTAGGGTTTCAGGTATAAGTTAAACTATTGTTATTCTGGCATTAATAGGGATAGAGGGTGTAGGAAATAATGTGCTGATCGTGCAACAAACTTCCAGTCTTATGATTAGGGTTGTTAGCTCATTATTTTGATGCTCCTACAGTACAAAAATAAGCACTCACCTAAAGCCATATTTTCAACATGTATCTGTGCATACTTTGAACAGAAAATACTAATAGAAAACACTTGTAATTGTGTACTAGGGCTGCCTGAATGATCCATGACTGATAATTAAAGGGAACACAGACAGAAAAGTCACATTACAAATGAATACATACATTTTTATTTATAACCCTATTTAGTTTCAAGATGAGGTATTTCAGTATCTTTAAACAACACATGGCTGGCATGTTTCTTTTGGCAACCCTACTTTATATTCATTTTTATGAGATTAATTCTCACATTCCAGCAGTAAATGTAAACTTCAAATGTAAGGAATAGGCAGAGTGGGGGCCCAGGGGGTACTGGAACTAGAAAAAAAACTAAGCCTCTGTAACCAGTTTACAAAGGTATGTAAATATGCAAATGGTCTCTGGCCTCGAGGCAGTTGCCTTCAACTCCCTTGCTTCTGGGCCTGAAAGCTGAGGTCACTGTGACCTGCACCATTTAATTTATGAGGTAGGACCGACTGTTATGAGGCAACTCACTGGTGCAATCAACCCCGGCAAGAGAGTGTAGTGCTGCCTGTGTGGTCCCGGGAGGCTGGAAAACAGGGGATGCTGGGGCATACCTGCCAAGGTTTCAGAATGCCATGTGTGACTGTTGTTGATGTATGTTGGATGGATCCCCTGTCAGCCCCAGTCTGCCCCCTCCATCACCCCCAGTCTGCGTCCCTCCATCACAGTTTGCCTCCCTCCATCACCCCCAATCTGTCCCCCACCACTTCCAATATACTTCCCTCCATCACTCTTTCTGCCTCCAGCTATGATTCCCAGTGTGCTCCCTCCCTTATTCCCAGCATGCTCTCGTTAATTACCCCTAATTTGTCTCTCCATCACTCTCAGTCCTCCCCTCATCATTCCAAGAGAGCCCCTCCATCAGTCCTAATATCCTTCAACGTTCCCGCTCTGTTAGAAACAGTCTGCCCTCACTTCCGGACTGACCCTGCGTCCCTCACAGTCTTCGGGATCTGTTAGAACCGTCCCCAATTGAACCCTTGCAGTCTACCCCCGACCACACCTCTGGAGCTAAGAACTTAGTGTAAATTGTATTCATATTGTGGTTTATTATACAATCTTCAACATTTCTAGAATATATTTTTTGTGTGTGTGTCCTGTTTTTCTGACCTTATATCTGTTGTGATTGAATCAGAGCGAAGTTTTGTAAGAAAACTAGGAGGAGTTGATTAATTGGGCCTTCCATGATGAAAATAGTTTCTTCTTTATTTCGAACTGAACCACTCTGGTCCTTATCCTAACCACACCTCCCGCGTCAGAATCTGCGCCAGGGTCACTTCCTTTCTGACCAATGAGTCACTTCCAGTAAGATGGCTCTGTCACTTCGAGTCTGCTCCCATGTCAGACCCAGCTTGTCCCTACACCATTGACTGCGGTACCCCTGCAGCACCAGCTGTGATACCCCTGCACGCTGCACCCTCTCCAGTGGTACACTACTCCTGCAGCATCAGCTGTGAAACCCCTGAACTCTGCACCCTCTCCAGTGGTACCCCTGCAGCATCGGCTGTGATACCTCTACACCATCGGCTGTGGTATTCCTGCACCAGCGACTGCGATATCCCTGCACCTTCTCCAGTGGTACCCCTGCACCATCAGCTGTGATTTGACACCCCTGCATGCTGCACCCTCGCCAGTGGTGTGCCGTGAGCCTCTCACCCATGATCCCAACTCCCTGCATCGTGTTGCACAAACACTGCTTTGATTGATAACAGTAAACCCAATAGGCCTGAGATGGGCACAGACCAGTGATCACAGTGGGAGTGCAAAGGCAGAGCTAGAGACGCACTAGAGTCCACTTCACAGCAGGGACGTGGCCAGACTGGAACATCCTGTGAACATGGTATCCTGTACACTCTCATGGTGTCCCGTGCTCTATCACGGTCTCTCAACTCTCTCCTGTGGTACACTAGTGATGTCACAGTGCCATCTCCTGTGGCACTCGTGATGTCACAGTGCCATCTCCTGCGGTACTCTAGTGATGTCACAGTGCCCTCTCCTGCGGTACTCTCGTGATGTCATAGTGCCATCTCCTGTGGTGTTCTAGTGACATCACAGTACCCTCTCCAGTGGAGCCCTCATGATGTCACAGGCCCCCTTTCTCCTCGTGATGGCACAGTGCCCTCTCCTGTGGTGCCTCGTGATGTCACAGTGTCCTCACCTTTGGTGCTCTAGTGATGTCAGTGTCCTTCTCCAGAGTACCCCTCGTGATGTCATAGGACCCCCCTCTATGGTGTCCTCGTGCTGTCACAGTAACCTCTCCTGTGGTGCCCTCATGATCTCACAGTGCCCCCTCAAGTGGAGCCCTCATGACATCACAGTGCCCTCCCAAGTGGATCCCTTGTGATGTCACAGTGCCCTCTCTTGTGGTGCCCTCGTGATATCACGATGACCTCTCCTGTGGCACCCTCATGATGTCACAGTGCCCTCTTGAGTGGAGCCATCATGATATCACAGTATCCTCCCAAGTAGAGCCCCTGTATTGTATTGTAATTGCATTTATATAGCGCTTACTACCCCTGACTAGGCGTCAAAGCGCTTTTGATGTCAGAGTGCCCTCTCTGGTGGTGCCCTTGTGATGTCACAATGACCGCTCCTGTGGCACTCTTGTGAAGTTACAGTGCCATCTCCAGTGGAGCCCTCATGATGTCACAGTGCCCCCCTTCAATACCATAGTGATGTCACAGTGCCCGCACCTATGATGCCCTTGTGATGTCACAGTGCCCTCTCCCATGGTGCCCTGTGGTTTGGTACCCTAGTGATGTTACAGTGCCCTGTCCTATGGTACCCCAGTGATGTCACAGTGCACTGTTCTGTGGTACCCGAGTGATGTCACAGTGTACGGTGCTGTGGTACATTAGTGATCTCACAGTGCCCTCTCTGGTTCCCTTGTGATGTCACAGTGCCCTCTCTTGTGTTACCCAAGTGATGTTACAGTGCCCTGTGGTACCACAGTGATATCACAGTGTACTGTGCCATGGTACCTTGGTGATATCACAGTGCCCTCTCCTGTGGTGCCCTGTGATTTGGTGCCCCAGTGATGTTACAGTGCTCTGTCCTGTGGTACCCAAGTGAAGTCACAGTGCCCTGTCCTATGGTACCCCAGTGATGTCACAGTGTACGGTGCTGTGGTACATTAGTGATCTCACAGTGCCCTCTCTGGTTCCCTTGAGATGTCACAATACTCTGAGGTTCCGGGTTTTTAGGAACCCGGTGGTGCCAGGGGGTAGCACCCGAGGACCTCTGAGTTCTCCCTTGTTCCGGACCACAGAAACACGGAGTCTTCTAGTTACCGTCAAAGATCAAGTTTTATTGGTAGCTACCAAGTAACACGTGTCCCAGAAGTACACTGCACGGAGAGTAGGTTCTCGGGAGACTGTTCGTTTTTACAGAACCAGCCGTCTCCTTATATACAAAAATAATAGCTGCAAGCAAGAATTCCTGAGTTTATGATATGGCTATACACATATTTCTACAATAATACAAAGAGCAGAGTCATGTAAGCAAGCCCATATTTTAGATGTCCAGTTTGTTGATAGATTACCCAGTTAGGCCTGGAACTCCCATCAGATATCGATGAAACCTTAATAAAGGAAGGCACAACCCAGTCATAAAACTGGCCATAAACAAGGAATGTGGACAGGTGCATGTTTGCAGAAAGCATGGTCTGTATGTGTGAATGGTTTGTGGAATGTTATGTATTGATGCTATCGTATTCGGCCACTGGGCGAGGAGCTGCCCAAACAGGTTTGGCCTAAGGCCATGGAGTCAGTTGGGACAGGTCAGGGGGAAGTCACGAAAAGGTGGACGTGTCCCTTTTGATCAAGCTCGACCTTTAATTGACTTAACATGAGGGCAAGATGCAAGATGGATGCCGTTCACAAAATGGAGTTTAAGGGATGGGGACGGAAACTACGATTTTGGGGTGTTGGCAACCCTCGATTGTGACGCAAATACATAGGAATGATGTCCTAATTATTATCGGTTCATAGATACCAAAATCGTCTTGGTGCGTTGAGGTTTTGTGACACGGGTATTGGACCTCGATATCGGGAAAACACCAGAGTCCGGATTTTTGAGAACCACAGACCCTCCTTTTGCCCTCATATAAGGCAATAACTCATGCTAATCTGAGTCCAAATCGGTATGAAGAAATTCGTGGAGATGTTGCTGTAGCATCATTCTGTTACTCAGCTCGTCCCGTGACACAGGCTTCCGTACACACGAGGTAGCACAGAGGCCACATAGTGCAGGAGCACACTGTATACATAGGCAAAACATGAACAGAAGTGCCAAGGTCATCCCAATGAAGATCAAAATTTTCCATCCCCAGGCAGTGATCAGCTCCCAGAACCACCCCATCAGGGACCAATCCCCTTTCTCAACGTGAAGGGAACCAGATATTTCGTGTAGTTTGGAGATGGCCTGGTATACTGTCGGTGCGTTATCAGGGATGAATATGCAACAACTGGATTGGATGACTCTACACACACCACCTCGATCGGCGAGTATGATGTCTAAGGCAATTCGGTTCTGAAGGGTCATAAGTCGATCTGACTGAAGCTCGGTTGTCAGATTGCCAAGTGCTCCGGCCGTCGTAGTCACGGCGGATTCAACTATCCTCGATAACTGGCGAATATTTCTGCTGTTCACCATAGGCCCCCAAAATGGCAGAAAACCCTTTGCGAAGTCAGCGAATTCCTGACCCGCGGTGTCGTCTTTACTCACGAAACCCCTAGCTGTCCTTGTCCGATGGTAATCTGCTCTGGCCGTGTAGGTGGGAGGCAGCAGAAATGAGATAAAACATGTACCTGAGAAATCAGGGGGCAACCACGTGTAGGCTTGGTCGTGGCAAACGAAATACGTGCCTTTGGCTGCCAAAAGTATAGGGGAAGTTCGGGAAGTAAATACGTATGTTTCCGTGCAAATGCTCTTTCCTAACTGTGCTGTGGGGTCCCTACCAATACCCTGTAAGCATAAGTGACCTCGGTGGGGCACTATCAAACTGGGCGGGATTTCTTTGCTGCCTGGCTCTTGACCAGGTAAACCCCATGTTTGGTCACGTTCCAACGGGTGTAGGGCCTGAGTTCATCTTTGGGCATTGTCAGATATGTGTCGATATCCCTACTCATATTCCTTATCCCTGCAATTAGTGCCTTGTTATTGGAATCGCTCGCAGTGGAACGGGTCGGGTATGGTTCTAGGGCGAATAGGAACATGGTCTGGAAAGCCCACAGAGAACCATAGTAGCTGAATGGCAAAATGAAGTATGGGATCCCCTTATCGGTTGTGTGTGGCATAAGTCCGCATATCCAACAGTTTGATGCGTTCATTACGGACTGGTGTTGGTGTAGGAGCTGAATGAAAGAATTGTTTACAAATTCGAGTCTTCGGGCAGACTCGTGTTCAGGTAGAGGGTGAAAGTAGTGCGGAGAAATAGTGGGAGGAGATGGTGGCTGGGTGTCATTCGAAAAGGTAACTTTAAATACGAATAGAGTATAACCAGTAAAAAACACAAGTATGCTACATAACATTAAAACACATAGTATCAGGAATCTTCTTTTGGACAGTATTGTGCATAACTGTTTTCCGAAGTTCGTGGGTCTGATAGGTCTCTCTACCCTTGGAAACTCCATCCTCTAGTTGCTGCCCGCGGTGGTTGATTGATTCTCCCAGGGAGCGCGCTCTGCTCAGTCCGGGGTAACTCCCGTGGACCAATCAGAACCGTGGACCTAGAACTTCCCAGTTGCACTCCCCAGACTTCAACCGCGACCCTAGCAGCAGAACCGGATGGCGGTTCGAAAAATCAAAAATGAGCTAGTTCCCCTGGGACGAGAGAGCTAAAAAAATCAAAAAAATAGTTCTTAGGGGAAAAGGGAAATCACATTAGGTCAATCGTTTATTAGTCTCTTTGTTTAGACCGCAGGTCGTACCGTCGTTTCCCAGGTATGGTGTGGTCTTCAAACAGCGTCTCAGGTTCGGTAGTGTCCAATTGCATAGACGGCGACACAAGTCCTTGTAAAATATGATCACTCTCCTTTTCAGTACTAGTTTCTTTCAAACGTGCATCGCTGAAAGGGATGAAGCGAGGTACGGATTCGGTCTCGGAGTCGGCAAGTCCTTTGTTGACCCACCGGTCGTATGGAAGGGGTAGAGGGACCCGTTTGCAGTGGGTCCCATGTACCCAGTTCTTCTTGCCTTCCACCCGAACAGCAGATCTCGTTGAAAGCAGCAGTAGGTGCGGTCCGGTCCACCTCGGCTGTCCGTTGTTGGTGCGCTGGAAATTCCGCACCAAAATCCACGAGCCGGGCTCGATGAGGTGACCTGGATCGTCAGAGGCTGGTGGAGAGGAACTGTGAACCTGTTGGTGTAAAACACGCAATTTAGTTGTCAATTCGCACAAATAGTCAAGTAGTACGGGGTGTTCTATCTCACTTAGTTTCTTGGGTCTTGGCACGCCCCAGACGTTGGCTGGGCGGCCAAACACGATCTCATGGGGGCTAAGTCCTAATCTGGAGTGGACAGTCATTCTGGTTGACAAAAGTGCTAGAGGCAGTGCGTCAGGCCATTTAAGACCTGTGCTGGCTTGGATCTTGGCTAGTTTGAGTTTTAGAGTGCCATTGTAGCACTCTACTAATCCAGCTGATTGGGGGTGATTTGCAGCGTGGAATTTTTGGTGGATGCCTAAACACTCACACACTCTCTTCATCACGCATCCTACGAATTCACTTCCGTTATCACTCCAGACAATTCTAGGCATACCGAACCTCGGAAAGAACTCTTTGACGAGTGCTTTGGCAGTGGATAAAGCGGTATTGTCCTTAAGGGGGTATGCTTCCACCCATCTTGAAAAGGCGCAGACAACAACGAGCACATACTTTAGGTTGTTGCACCTCTCCATGTGGATGAAGTCGAGCTGTAAAACCTCGAACGGGTAAGTTGGAGGCGCAAAATGACCAGTTGGAGTTGGGGTTCCCCTCCCGGGATTGTACTTCAAACACACCATACACTTTTTAACCACATTCTTTGCATATTTTGGGATATTGCTATTCTGCCATACTGGGGCCAATAGTTTACATATTCCTTTCGAACTGATGTGCGCAATTCCGTGAGCCATCGTTACTACTGCAAGTACGTATGCACTAGGTAATAGCCATCGCTGGTGTTCTGATAGTTCGACCCAACAACCATTCGCATCCAATCTACCTGTGCTTTCTCTCCATTCATTCACCTCGTTCTCAGTGGCCTCAGCTTTTATCGATTTTACGCTTTCAATGGTGTCCTCGCACATTCCCACATCAGCAGTTCATCTAGCGGGACCCATAACATACATCCGACTCATTGTGTTCCTTGCAGTTTCTTTCGCAACCTCATCTGCCAATGCATTTCCGCGGCCAACATCATCCTGAATCTTTTTGTGTGCACTGCATTTTATAATAGCGACTTGTAGGGGCAAGGTGAGTGACTCAAGGAGCTCATTAACTAGCTGGCCATGTTGTATCTTTGCACCATGGGACGTAAGGAACCCACGTTCACGCCACAATCTCCCAAAACTGTGAGCCACACCAAAGGCATATTGGCTGTCAGTGTACACATTCACTCGCTTTCCTTTCCCCAACACACATGCTCTAGTAAGCGCAATCAGCTCTGCAGCTTGTGCAGAATTGTGGGAAATGCGTGCAGTCTCTACAATGGTGTATAATGTCGTTACGGCGTATGCTGTGGTCGTATCACCATTCGGCAACTTGAAACATGAACCATCAACCCACAAAGTATCATTGCATTCGGGAAGGGGAGTGTCCTGTAAGTCTACTCTCCCTTTTGTCTCTTCTTCTATCCTGAAACAGCAGTCATGTTTGTCAATCTTGTCTGTCTCTGTCGGGATGGGTAATAACGTAGCGGGGTTGAGTGTATCACACCTTTTTATGTGGATGTGACTTGCTAGCAGGGTAAGTTCGTAACTGGATAGTCGAGCGCTAGTAAGATGTTGTGTCTTGGTCCTATTTAGCAAAATGTCAACTGCATGCGGAACCATAACGATCAGAGTGTTATTCATGACTAGTCCAGCAGACTGTCGAATGCAGACAGCTGCTGCGGCCGTTGCTCTTAGACAACTTGGCAGTGCCTTAGCCACTGGATCCAGAGTTGCCGAAAAATACGCGCATGGGCGCTGTTTGTCCCCAAATTGTTGCGTTAAGACTGATAATGCACAACCTTCCTTTTCGTGGACATACAATGTAAAAGGCTTACTGTAGTTGGATTTTCCCAACACAGGGGCCGAACACAATGCATCACGCAACTCGTGGAAACTCGTCTGACAATCTTCAGACCAAGGCATAGGATTAGGCGTGTCTTTGCGGAGTAGTGCCAGCAAGGGCTTGGCTAGTAGTGAGAAATTCGGTATCCATTGTCTACAGTACGATGTAATGCCCAAGAAGGCTCGAACCTCTCTCTGTGTCCTTGGGGCACTTAGTTCTGTAATTGCCTGTATTCTTTCTGGTGTCAGTCTCCTTCCCTCCTTCGATAAGATGTGACCTAGGTAGGTTACTTCTTGTCGGCAAAATTGCAGCTTTGAAAGGGAGACTTTGTGCTTCATGTCACATAAGTGACGCAATAATAACAACGTGGCTTGTTTGCAAATCTCCTCAGTGTCTGCGGCGATCAGTAGATCGTCTACGTACTGGATCAAAGTTGACCCATCTGGCAGCACAATTGTGTCTAGTTGTGTTTTCAGTGCCTGACTGAATATAGATGGGCTTTCGCAGTAGCCTTGAGGAGCGCATTTGAAGCGGAAGCTTCGTCCTCCTAAATTGAAGCCGAAAAGGTCTCTACTCTCTTCGGCGATCGGGATGCTGAAGAAAGCGTTCTTCAGGTCAATCACCGACAACCAGTCTGCTGAAGCTGGAACCATTGTCAATAAAGCAGTAATGTCGGGGACAACTGGAAACTGTGGGATAACTACCTTATTTACCTCTCTGAGGTCAATCACAAACCTATACACAGGGGGCTGTGAAGGATCAGTACGTTTTAAGACCGGTAAAACTGGACTGTTACAAACGTTCCCTGTTGTTTCTTCAATAACATCTTTATCGATCAAATCATAAATGATCGTTAACAACGCCTTCTCGCATTCGTTAGATATTTTGTATTGAGGAATACGTGGCAATCCGACGTTGGCTTTCAAAGTTATGACATACGGTGCTATCTCCAAACGACCTACGTCATTGGAACCATTAGCCCACAGTATATCAGGAAGTGATGATAATTCCGTTGGAATACCTTCTTTCGACAAATACATTGGAGAAATGACTTTTTTCCCTAAGGTAAGTTGTACTCCCGAGGGAGAACAGTACAAAGTCGCATACAACCTTTTTAGCAAATCCAATCCTAACAAATTTTTCACTGCAACCTGTTGTAAGAATGAGGGGTGCTTCCAATTCATAGGGGCCAACAGAAAGGGATATAGGACTAGAGATCGGGTTTCTAACAGGGGCGCCAGAGAAGCCTACTGAGACATTCATTTCGCCAGACAAAGGTGCGCCAGGAAGTTTTGAGTGCATAATAGAACGTTTTGTAGCACCAGTATCCAGCAGAAATGGCTCTGACACTCCTGAGGTAATTACCTTGACATAAGGTCCATCTTGGTCTACTGGAACTGAAACAACTCCCTCTCTTTGTCCATGGCTGTCCTAGCAATCGTTACCCTCATTGTCGTGTTCGGTGTAATAGTCGTCAGCATAGTACTGAGCTGACCTAGACGATGCGTTATTCTGTTGGTCAAAGCTATTCATGGAATTTTGAGGCGGAAAAGAAGCTGTGTACTGGGAGAAATTTCCACGGCCCCTACCTCTGGGGGCATGTTGAACACCTCTCCCTCTTACACCTGAAACACCGTTTAAGCGTCGCGCAAGAGCCGGACAATTACTCCTAAAATGACCCTCTTCCTTGCAATACGCACATTGATTCGGGCCATACGGAACACGCTGGTGGGAAGACTCGTTTCCTTGCGCGTCTCTAGAATACTGCTTATTCTGTTGATAATTGGGCTGGCTAGCCATACGAGGCGGATAGGCCTGTTGGAGAAGAACTTTAGTTTTTAGATCTTTCGTCTTTTTGTCTGCCTTGTCTAGCTCGTCTTTGCGCCTGTTTTCGTAGTACTGAGCTGTTGCTAGAATCTGCGCTGACGTAGAGACAGCCCAAGCACTCTCTGAATCTTTTAGTTTAGCACACAGTTCGGGAAGCAGATTGTGTACAAACTTGTCTACAAACAATCTTTGGCCACCCTCGGTAGCCATATCCTGACCACTATGGTCAGTGAAAGTTTCCTCAAATCTCGTGAAAAAGTCAGACACATTCTCGTCTTTCTTCTGCTTGCACGCGGATAGCTTGTCCCAGTTTACGCGTACTTCAGGCATAAGTGTCTTCATGTACGCAATAATTCTACCGGGAAGTTCAGCTATTAATGGCTCAGGCTTGAAACCACCGACTTGTCTAGCATCTGTAGTCGCAATGTTCGCCCACGAGTCACCTAATTCTTGGTCATGGTCTGCATGACGTATCTTACTCCATAAAGGATGTGGAACAACGTTCCCAAACAACATGTCTATATCCGCTAAATTCATTATACATGAGCTGGCAGTTTGGGACAACTCCTTATAATACCCAGTCGGGTTTTTACGGGGATCGGGTAGTGTCTGCTTTAGTGCTAAAACTTCGGATCTTTTCCAGGGGACATGTACCCATACACGTTGGAAATGAGGCAGAACCGGTGGAACTGCAGTTGCGTCACCTTCCCTCCAGACCGGAGGAACCTCTCTCATGGGGTACTGTCTCGCTCTTTTCCTGCTGGATGTACCACTGTCAGAGGATGACCCAGAATTACCACCCGTACTTCTATGTGATAATAATATCTCAACTGCTTTTTCAACGTCGGGACCTACAATCATACCCTCCCCAAATTTAAATCGTACACTACACAACTCTTGCTCGTTGGTCTTCTGACCATTATCTACCAAATCCTCACACAGAAAAACACACATCTGCTCAAAGACGTATCTTTGCGTTGGTTCATCCCATTGACGGAAAACGTTCATGACAGACTCTACATCATATCTTGCTGTGTCCATAGCCCAATTTCGTGCTAACTTATTCAAACATTCCCTTTCCTGATAATCGGGCATTTGGCTTCGTAATTGTCTTCGTTCCGTGTTAGGGGTCGTTTTAGGCGACCGAAAAAGTGGTGAAGGAAAGTTAGTAACAATACTGGCCATTTTATGCCAGACGAAAGGTGAAAGTGGGGGAATAACTGGTGGTAGAACAGAGTCACGCAAAGTAGAAACAAAAATGTTCGTGGAACGAGTATCAGAGAGACTAGAAAGTGTGCTAGGCGAAATTTTAGAAGGAACAGTAGGAGAAGTAGATGTGATCGGTGAGCCTTGAGGAGGCTGCGCCAGAGAAACAGGAGCCAGCTGAAGAGTAGCCGGTGAGTGCGGTAAAGGAGCCTCTATAACAGCTACCAGAGGTGCAACTAAAGGTTGCGGAGGTGCTGTGGCATTTTGTGCATAGGGTGGTGGCGAACTTAGCAAATGAGCCATTAATGGATCTTTTTCACGCTCTTTTACTGTCTCTCGCTGAAGAGATGGCAAAACGGGGTAGCATTTATCTATTGCCATTTTACGTTGCCTGTGCAACTGCTCACTTATTCGATCCTCTTCGTTGTCTTTAAATTTTATCGCGGCTTGCATTACTGAAATACCTCTTTCCCTCTTATTCTTCTTTTCTAATTTAATTTCCTTCTGTTTGGCCTCTTTACGCCGTAAGCGGAAAGAGTCAAACATCGCCGGTCGGGCTTTCTTCTTGAATAGTTTGACTTCTAGGTTATCTAAAACTTCTGAGTCGAAACTACCGTATTGGGGCCATTTTAAAACACCATCCTTGCGGGTGTATTTTATCCATACTTCGTTATATGTTATAGGACCTACGCCGTGCTTTACATAGAGCTCATACGTTGGAGTTCCAATTGGAGGAACCGGACAAGATTCCTCTAATCGGGAGTCCTTACTACAACCAAGACAAAACAAGTTTCCAAGTCTGCTAAAACCAGGCATCTTCGCTCACTAGTCTAGCTTCAAACTTCAAAGGATTATCTGTTACGATATATCTCGTGAATACACGAGTCCTTCGGCTTTGGGGCTTGCAAGTACCAAATCAAAGCGTATCTCAAGGATACCAAAAACTAAGGACAAACTAAGGACTGGGAGACGCTCCACTTATACTTAACTGAAGTATTTGAAGATCTGAGACGTCGCTAGAAGACTCGTCTATCGTTTCGCTCTACCAAAGATCACTGGGTCCAAAACAAGGCGATAGTCAGGGCAGCAGTCCTTCGTAGCCGTCGGGACGCGGGGAACCTCGCAGCAAAGACCTTCGGAACCACGTCGACATACAGGGGTCGCTGAAGTGGCTGGCCGTCCTCCGGAATTTTCACACGAAGCTCCTCACGAACATCTGGCTTGGACCGTCACCGCTTGATATCGCCCCGAGTTGGGCGCCAACTGAGGTTCCGGGTTTTTAGGAACCCGGTGGTGCCAGGGGGTAGCACCCGAGGACCTCTGAGTTCTCCCTTGTTCCGGACCACAGAAACACGGAGTCTTCTAGTTACCGTCAAAGATCAAGTTTTATTGGTAGCTACCAAGTAACACGTGTCCCAGAAGTACACTGCACGGAGAGTAGGTTCTCGGGAGACTGTTCGTTTTTACAGAACCAGCCGTCTCCTTATATACAAAAATAATAGCTGCAAGCAAGAATTCCTGAGTTTATGATATGGCTATACACATATTTCTACAATAATACAAAGAGCAGAGTCATGTAAGCAAGCCCATATTTTAGATGTCCAGTTTGTTGATAGATTACCCAGTTAGGCCTGGAACTCCCATCAGATATCGATGAAACCTTAATAAAGGAAGGCACAACCCAGTCATAAAACTGGCCATAAACAAGGAATGTGGACAGGTGCATGTTTGCAGAAAGCATGGTCTGTATGTGTGAATGGTTTGTGGAATGTTATGTATTGATGCTATCGTATTCGGCCACTGGGCGAGGAGCTGCCCAAACAGGTTTGGCCTAAGGCCATGGAGTCAGTTGGGACAGGTCAGGGGGAAGTCACGAAAAGGTGGACGTGTCCCTTTTGATCAAGCTCGACCTTTAATTGACTTAACATGAGGGCAAGATGCAAGATGGATGCCGTTCACAAAATGGAGTTTAAGGGATGGGGACGGAAACTACGATTTTGGGGTGTTGGCAACCCTCGATTGTGACGCAAATACATAGGAATGATGTCCTAATTATTATCGGTTCATAGATACCAAAATCGTCTTGGTGCGTTGAGGTTTTGTGACACGGGTATTGGACCTCGATATCGGGAAAACACCAGGGTCCGGATTTTTGAGAACCACAACTCTCTCCTTTGATGACCTTCAGATGTCACAGTGCTGTCTCCCATGGTTCCCTTGTGATGTCACAGTGCCCTCTCTTGTGGTACCCCAGTGATGTTACAGTGCCCTGTGGTACCACAGTGATATCACAGTGTACTGTGCCGTGGTACCTTGGTGATATCACAATGCCCTCTCCTGTGGTGCCCTGTGATTTGGTGCCCCAGTGATGTTACAGTGCTCTGTCCTGTGGTACCCAAGTGAAGTCACAGTGCCCTGGCCTGTGGTACATTAGTGATCTCACAGTGCCCTCTCCTGTGGTGCCTTTCAGATGTCACAGTGCTCTCTCAATGGTTCCCATGTGATGTCACAGTGCTCTCTTCTTTGATGCCCTTGTGATGTCACAGTGTCATCTCCCATGGTTCCCTTGTGATTTCACTGGGTCCTTTCTCAAGCTGGCCTTGTTGTGTCACAAATGTGCGACTGAGCCATCAGCTGAAGTGTCCTTCTGTGCCCTCTCCTAAGCTATCCCTGTGCCCTCACATGGTGTGTGGTGCCCGTCAGCTTTGGCTATGCCCTCTCTTATGGTGCTGGCATAGAGGCCCTCATGTTGGCCGTATAGTGTGACTGCACCCTCCCTCATGGTGCTTTCTCCTGTGGTGTTATGTGCAGGCCCGGACTGACCGTTGCAGGCACCGGGCAATCCCCCGGTCGGCCGCATGGGTGGGGGCCGGTTTTGGGCCCCAGGGGGCCGATTTTGTTACAGGGCCGTTTTTTGCAGCATAGCTGCAAAAACGGCCCTGTAACAAAATCGGCCGAAAACCGGCCCTGGCAAAGAGTGCGGTCGCACCCCCAGGGTAGAGGGGGGGCCGGCTGAGCACTTTGCCAGGGCCGATTTCAAGTCCCAGTCCGGCCCTGGTTATGTGGTTCCACTGTGGTTCTCCTCGGGTGTGACCTGCTGAAGGGCAGTCTATTGTTTTTTCTGGGGCCACAACATATGTCTCTGCAGTGCCGATAGTTCAGCGTTCCCTCCACAGGGCCCAAGACCGTCAGCAGGGCAGAACAGCATGGGCGCTCCACTGGAGTGTTTTATTGTATGCTTCATGTGGCCAGTTATGTCATGGGTGACAGGGACCCCCCCCCCGGCCATCCTGTGGAACCAAAAGCAGCCGCGACAAGAATGTTCTTTCTCTCTCCATCCTTCCCTTTTCTTGCCCTCCATCTCGCCTCCCTCTGATAGCTGTCTCTCTGCCTTGCCCCTCCCACTCTCTCTTTCACGCCATGATCTGCTTCCATCTGTATTAAAAAATAATAACAATAAAGTTCTCCTGCCCTACAGACAGGGATACCAAACGTGCACAAGTGCAGGTGACCATGGCACGTGACAGTAGACACTGAGACAAGCACTGGCAAGCCAATAGAGCTTGCTTTGTTAACCTTGACTTTGCCAACATCTTTTGCCGATGCTATGCAGCCTCAGAAAATGTCTGATATTGTGCAGGATTGGAGGGTGGGGGAGAGAGGGAGTAGGGTAAGGGGCAGGGGGCACGATGACAAGGCCGCGTGCTTCTGCGGTTGTGAATGTATGCCGAGATCTGTGGGCTATGAAGAGAGGTGAACTGAAAATGCTGCCCCACAAATACAGCATGATTAAAAAGAGTGGTCAAAGTAACAAACCGGAACAAACATTACATTTTGAAAAGCCGTGGACTGTCCGGACCGCATCTCGGACAGACTTACCTGATGCGAGGCTTGGCCTGCAGCTTCAGGGCAGGCAGGCGCAGCGGGAAGTACAAGAGGGCAAGGCTAGCCAGGCAGGGGGGCTGAGGTTAGTAATAATTAAATTATGCACGGTGCCAGCGGCCGCATGGTGAAAGACTGTCCTTCTCAAGACAGTCTCTGGTGTGGCTGGGTCCTGGGATGCCGGTCACACCACACGCACTTTTAATTGTAATGCGCATGACAATGGCATTACCAGCCCCACCCTCTATGCCCCCACCCTGAAGACTGCGCAGACTGCGCGCTGCGCACACAGCACACCCCCCAACCCAACATTTAAATAAAGTGAAGAGCCCAGAGGCCCTGGGCTACCGGCCGAGGCTGCGAGGCCCGGGCCAGCGATGCGCACCAATGTTTAATTAAGAGGCTGGGGCCCGGGCGTGCAAACCTTAATTAATGAAAAAGATCCGTGCGCGCAGCACCATTTAATTTATGGTGACTTGGAGGGCGCGTGCGCACCATTTAGGCTTGCTGGCTATGCTTAGACTGAGGGGGCCCCTGGTGCGCGGGGCCCCCCTGCAATGCAGGGGCTGCGGGGGCCTGTGTTACGGCCCTGAGAGAGATCTCAGCCCTGGTGGCGGGGCTCTTCCCATGGTAAAATATTGGGAAAAGCAAATTGAATGAATACATAAGATTTGAAAACTAAACTTAAAAAAAAATATTGAAAAGATTTTAAAATGTTTACATTAAAAAGTTATTCAAATATCTTAAACAAAACTATATGTTTTGTTTTTAGATTTTTTTACATTATATTACATTTAATTATATTTTTAATGAGTTTAAATAATTTAATTTAACATTATTTCCTATGGGTTTATATTAAGTCTCTATCTCCATTTTTTTCTAGTAGAGGGTGAGGCAGTACCAGTGGTTGATCCTTTGTGGAGCTGCAATTACAGCAGTTCTGAGCTAGAGTACATTTAAGACTTTTTGGGGTCATTTTCGGCTGTATTCACTTTAAAAGTACAGTTTGTGAATAACAATAGGCTTACTCTTTTGTGAGTGGGTGCATGTCCCTCCCTAAACCCCTCATCGACCCTCCCTAATCAGACCCCCCAGGATATAGCGGCATTGATTAGCAAATTTAGCGGCACAAAAATGGAAATTTAGCGGCACAAATATGGAAATTTAGCGGCAATTTAGCGGCATTTTATTTAGCGGTTTTTCCTACAACAAACACAGATATCTTCGTTTTTTTAGTTGTTTAACAACATGAAACCACGTATATTTGGTTTATTTACAATGTAGACACTTTGTTTGGCTTCAAGGCTGCATATAGGGCACAAAAATGTTAATGAATAATAATGCACACAATTTCAGTTTTTTGTCTTCACTTGTGCCATCGTGGAGGCACCTTATTGATTGGTTCACATACAGCAAGCCCTGAACCTCGTCACCACTTCACCCCCCCCCCCAAATTAAAAGTTTAATGTAGCATCATATTCATCTGGCTCCTTATCTCCATTATCATCATCTTCGTGAATGGATGGAAGTTATTTCAGTGGAGTTAACTGTCTGAACCCAAGCCACGGGAAAGCCGCTCTCCTCTAACATTAGTAACCAAGAGGCCATTGTTTAGCCCTCCTGACAGGTTCCACACCCACCTGCGTTTTACGGCATATTTCAAACAAGCATTACAAAACAGCTGAGCAAAACATCCTCACATGCACGCAATAAAAACACAGGCTGAAAAAAGTCTAATAGCGTTTGGGAAATATGTGTCAAAAAAATATGAACAACGTTTCCCATATTGCGAAACAAAAAATCCGACAATTGCTCTTTAACTCGTCACATTCTTAGTTTTCTCTTGATTTACACATTTAAATTTCATGAACATATTTCATACTTGACACTGTATGCTTTCTTCACATTCCTTTAGATGAAATTCTAAGAGTAATGGAGAGAGGTGGGCGAGGGAGAGATGGACTGCTGTTAGATGAGGGTAGAGAAGTTTCTGAGAAATGAAAAGGGACGAGGTGGAGGGTGAGGTTTGGAGGGGTAGGTGGGCGAGGGTGGGGAGACGTTGGTGTCTGGTGAAAATAGAGGATGCTGCCAAAGCACGGGGAGGCCTCGGCTGGCGCCGGTCTCCTCTGGGGCACACGCGTTGCTAGGTGCGCTGGCTTTGGCTCCTGCCTCAGTCCTGAGCCCTGAAGTTGGTCCCTGGTGGGGAGGGGGTTCAGTTCCCGTTAGCGCTGTTTTCTCTCAGCGCGCTGCACCAGATTGAAAGTGCACCAGCCAATCGCGATTCCCGGCTGCCTCCGAGCAGGGAAGCTCCAGCAGCACCGCGGCCGAGAAGACAGGGCAGAGAAAGGGACGAGCAGAGCCCCTCCCCCGCTGCCCAGCAGAGGCGGCAAGACTCAGCCCCGAGAGCCCACGAGAGAGAGAAAGAGGGGTGAATAGCAATGCCTCATTAACAGGTGAATGGGTCTTTCAAAGACCTGTGAAGAGCTCCGTGCGGCTCTGTGTGTGCTCGGAAGCTGCCTCGGGCCCCGGCTGACACACACGACGAAGGGAGGGGGCGCACAGCCAATTAAAGGGCATTGTTTGTTATGCTGTCTCCCAGTAGAGTAAATATCGCGGCCAATATTGGTATTATCGCGGCCATCGCGGTAGTCTGCCGATTTCGCGATTTTTTCGTAAATCGCGAAATCGCGAAATGCTGGAGGGTCTGCCTAATCCCTCCATACTCCTCCATAAACCCCTCCCATTTAGTATTAAGTGTCCCCCTTTTTCCACCCACTCTCTCTATTCTCTTCCACATTTAATAATAAGTAGTAAACTTACATGGGTGACAAAAGTGGAGTAGCAATAAAAAAAAATGTAGCCCCCACTTTGAACCAAATATCTTGTCCTTGAGTGAGTGAATGTGTGAATTTTGCAAACCCAAATTTATCTAGGGAATTTCAAGAGGATAGGCTTTGTACAGTAAAATTATTGAAGAATTTAGAAAAAAAAGCTTCACGTTTTCCAGGTATTTCTCTAGGAGTGGAAAAAAAATGAAAGTCTACTTACTGAGGCTCACCTTCCACAGGGTTTTTTTAGGGCTCCTTCTGAGAGAGCAGTAATGCCTGTAAGTCCAAAACATCCAAATGGTGCATCTAATCCATTTACCCAGATCACATATCTAATCTACTATCATCCACTGCCATTTTCATATATCCTTTTTTACAAGTTTGAAATGCAGCAACCAGTGTACATGAAATTATTATTCGTTACATATCAGTGACAAAATACCATAGGTTATAACAATCTTTGAAGACCAATATTTTCTCTTAGTTAATTGTTCAAGGCCGTGAGCCGTTGAAGAGGATTCGGGTATTCAAGAACCATGTAACTTTCTGGTAACGGGCTTGGCCTCAAAGTTCAACAATTTCCTGCCATATAACGTCAACTGACTTGACGTGAACATAATAATGGGTTTCCTTAGTCATGAGATCTTTGGTGCAAAGACTGACAAATACTCATTTGCACGGGACTTCACATTAGCAATAAATCTCTTTAGCACACAAGAAGAGCTAGTGCTCTCTCTTTCACTTACGGAACGTAATTTAAAAAAAAAAATCTCTAGCAGCACTATTAGCTATCAAAGAGATCTTCAGAATTGCTGACTGGAGGAAAGATTGAAAACAATAGTCAACTACAGCTATCCGAGAGTTGTCCAGAAATATTTATTTTGGAACTTAGATAATAGGGTCCGGCGTTTTGTAATTTTATTCCGTATGAACCTCCTACTTTTAAATGACTTAATGGCAAGTTGGTCTCTCCTTGTAAGAACAGGAAGATTCTGTAACCTGTATAATCTGGGCACTCAGAACATTGACCATATTCAGTTCATTTGCCCAGTCCTACTCCCTCATCACCTATGTCTATTATGTCCTCTGTTTATACAGAATAATGTCAAAACTGTAGCTACAGCTCGTGAGTTTCTCCTTTTCCCAAAGAATGAATTAGTCAGCAAAAAAAATCTTCATGTTTTTTAAGGTGTTATTAAATTTGCTCTAGTCATATTTTAAATTCCTGCCTAGATAGGGGTATGGGTACAACTGTTTTATGCTTACTTAGTCTTTCTGTCTCCTAACTGCAGGTTCAATTACTGGCTTATATGCCTTCCATTTTATTCTAGTACTTACTGAATATGTGTACTCAAATAGTTCTATCTAGTTGCGACGGTAAAAGAATTGTAATTGTATCCAACTCATTATACTGTTGCTCTTTATTTCCTCTTACTGTTTTTATCGATTCTAAGGTGTTCCTAAATTAGTCATGGATTTAGTTATGGAACTCTGTACTGAACTGTTGCTGCTAGATTGAATGAAGTCATCCTTTTGTGGATTTGACTAATCAGACCCCTTGCCTCTTTTATTCTTGTACTGCTTATAATTGTGTACATAATCGATTGTATTTACTTTTGCGTTTAAGGAATTATAACTGTATTTTATAATCCAATGTCATTGTGATACTTGTTCTTTTCCTCTTTAATAAGGCTTCCTGATTTCCGTTTTTACGCATTTTTACAGATAAATACAGACAGAAAGCAATTTGTTTTCTGTCTCCATTTATTTTTAAGAGTGGATAAATACAGAAAATATTGCGTCTTTTAAGTGACTCTCCGTGCTGTCTTTCGTGAATTATAGGCCAGCAGCTGAGCAGATGGACAGCATGGGAAATTAAAAAACAGGATGAAATTTCTTTAAATAATGACATATGTCACCATACATTTATGGTATAATGCTAGTATTTACCAGTGGCTGTATTGTTATGTGATATTTAAAAGCTTAAATAGCTAAAACACAACAGGCATCAAAGTATGAGTGCATGTCTATCAGTTAAATAAATATGGAAATGTACTGTTTGACGAATACATTTATACGCAAAACACAAAATAAATATGGATAAGTACAGAAAAAACGACACAAAAATAAAAATGGATAAATACAGACGGAAATAT
This sequence comes from Lissotriton helveticus, assembly GCF_964261635.1. Taxonomy (NCBI): domain Eukaryota; kingdom Metazoa; phylum Chordata; class Amphibia; order Caudata; family Salamandridae; genus Lissotriton; species Lissotriton helveticus. The sequence continues at coordinate 412,137,061 of NC_136061.1, read as the reverse complement.
TAAAAAAATAAATACCATAAAACCGGGAGCCCTACTCTTTAATCATAGTTATTAGCTGAATTTTGCACTTAACTATTGCTGCTAGGTCGAAGGATTTCCAGCTATCTCTATATAAGCACTTTCTTATCTCTTTTTGAAGATATCTCCTCCGTCTATTTTATGTCTGTGATTTTATCTGTCACAAAATTGTACTTTCATGATATGCTGGTATATTTCTATTTTTTTATTTTTTTCCTTCTAAAAAGTGAGTGATTCGTCTCTTGTGATTTATAAGAATAATACTCTATGGTAAAGGTATATATTTGTGCAGTGTAAAATGTTATTTTATCGTGTGATTCTCTGTAACCTTTTAATTGGACCTCTTTTTGAGTTCCATACCTTATTAAAAAAAAAAATGAATGAGTATAACTTCAACTGCAAAATCGGGGAAGAAGAAAAAATAACGGCTCACTGTAATTCAGCCAAATATGTGGAGGGATACAGTTTTGCAGCAGTAGATGTACATTTAGTTATGCCAATAATTACGTTTACATTTAAATCCAAATGAGAGCAAACATTGGACAAATGAGTGTTGCTCACATCCAGTGTTGAGTGGCGTGTAATCAGTGGCAGCCGCCACATACAACTAGTAGAGGGGTGGGGGTGTGCACAGGAGGGGGAATGCTGGGGGATTAAAAATTAAATAAAACGTACCTTAAGTTGACGGCCGCGTCTAGCGTCGCTCTGGGTGCTTCCTCTTCGTGTCCCAGAAGGCACTGGTGCTGCATCAGAGTCCCTATCCAATCCACACGTGGATCGGTCTGAGCAGACTAGAAAAATGCCCTGCTCAGATGAAAAATGCCCTGCTCAGACACAGGAGTCTGTGGGGTTTCTCCGGCCCAGCTCCTCAATGCAGCCGGGCTGCAGTAACCTAAGCGCGCATGGGTGTTTTGGTCGGCCTGAGATGGCTGGCCAACCACACATGTACACTTGGAGAATGCGCATAGCACTCCTCCTACTACCCCCTCCAATGCCCCGCCCGCCCCTCCCTGTACACACTTGCTGAGCCAGCTGCTTAAATATAAAACAACAATCAAATATTGTTTTATTTTTTAGGTGCTGGCTCTGCCAGTGGGGCGACGCTCCACCGCCATTGCGGAGGAGCCGCCCCTGCATGCAATGTGGCAAGTGAGGATGAACCCCTACTGCACCCCCCACTAATAAAAGGAACTCTGGAGGAAGTTGTTCTTGTGAATTACAGCTCCTATGAAGCAGCAGTTCTCTAGCCATTTGAGGTGAGACCCTGATTGCCACTGGTAGTGTTGCTCAGTTCGGTGCCACGTCCTCTCTGCATGCCACCAGCCTAGAGGGTACGTAGAAGTTAACCAGCCTACACTTAAGCTGGCGGAGCAGGGGGCTCACAATGCCCACGGGTAAGGATTTCCTCATAGAAGATAGAAGAGATTGAGGTGCAAATCTACACTCTTAGAATTGTGAATTGCATTTTTTAGTAAGTACTATTTTATGAACTATAAAATGCAGTTTGTGAATCAGGTCCTGGGTGTGTTTCTCTTGCTCTTGTGCTAACTAGCTCTTAATTTGCAAAAAAGATAAGTGTCAGGACCCTCGTCAGAAGGCCACTGCAGTGTGCATCAGGCATTGCCCCTTCCAGAGTTGCCAATGACCTTATCAACACGAATACTAAGCATAACACTCTACAATTGTGATATTTCACACTATTCTAGGCTCCCAAAGCTGTAAGAATGGCTTGGGCAGCTTGTATTGTCATTTGTAATGTATATTAAAGTAATAAACAACTGTTTTAGCGCTCATCTATAAATTAACTAAACAGCGCCACCATGTGGCATACCGTTATAAGTGCCAGTGCGACAATTAAGTGCTGGTGATGAGCACCGGAAACCATAGGCTCAAATCAAGCACTGACTCTACCGTTTTACATAAGAGAGTAGCTTTATTTGTGGTGCATGAGCTAGAGTGTGGTGGCAGGCAGAAGTCATATGAAAGAGTGGCTCGATTTGAACTTGAGTGCCCAAGCTGAGAGACAGGCAGGTATCTGGCTTGAGCCTGGCTCGATCTTACAGTGGCTCGCTCACCTCTTAATAGATGTGATTAAATTGATATGTGTAATATATATAGCTACCTTTATGATCAAGCCCTATGTATGCACCCTAGATGGGAAAGAGCAAGGCATGGACGCTTGTGAGTAGGCGCAGCACACTGCGCACCTATCAGATCATGACGTGGTCCCGCAGCTGTTTCGAAATTCAACAAGTTCACATTATGTTGTCTCCTTCGTACGTCATCTTCCGGCTACTAAAGAGAGCCTTGCAAGTTCGATCTTCAAACGCCCTCTGGTGGCCACTATTAGAACTTTCTTTTACCGCACCGAGCAGCCAATAACACATCTTTGTATGTCACCGTGCTAGCAAGGGTCACGTTTCTTTGCTATTCGAGCCGCTTGCCAAAGTGTGCCAGGCCATTCCCCTGAAGTCACCGCTGTACTGTGCAGGGACGAAATGGCCTTTCATTCCATTGAGCATTTTCCCGGTGGTCTAAAGGAGGCCGGTTTTGAAAACCCAGGGTCGTTGCTGGCTTCTGTCACTTTCTCCAGCTCCCAGTTTATGACAGCAGCCACAGGGGGCTTCGAGAGGGGGAGAGACATGGGAGACAACGAGCGAACTAAGATGGAGAAGAGGCAGAGGAAAGAGAGCGAATGGATGGATTGTTCGGGCCTCGCTACGCAGACTGACTGCTGGTTGCTGGTTATCCCACAGGTGGGAGCTCTTTGGGCAGGAGGGGAGGTGGTCTTCTACCTTCAGTTGAACTCCTGTGGATGTGGCCAGGGGCTCTTGTGTTTCATTACTGTGTACGTCAGTATCTTCCCACCCCAGCGCCTGGAGCATGTGTCTTTATCGCAGCACCTCTCAGGACCCCATGCAGAACACCAGCACTTCCCACGCAGGATTCACTTCAACCATATACCCTACCAGCCATGAACCAGGGAACCCCTCCATTAAAGCTTTGGGGTGCAGAGGGTGTCCAGGGCAACTGTTCCCACTAGCTCTGGCTTGCACCAAATCAGACAAAGCTTCCTTCGCCGGCTCAGGTTCATTCTGTTTCCAAGTGAGAAGTTAATATTTTCCTTGTTACTGCGTTAGTGAGAAGAACCTGTTTGACTACACGTGCCTCCTCTTTTGTCCTTCGATTGGAAAGGGACCCCGCTCAAGAAGTCTGGCCTGGAATACACATCCCTCTAACCATTTGGTTAGAGGGATCGCCGACATACACAACAGCTTCTGCACACAGACCACGCACCCAACCACCGAACCAGCGGCCCCCACCACCACCACCCTCTGCACCTGGACCTCGGTCAGCACCGAAGACACCACCCGTACGATGAACGCCATCCACTCCGGCTCCCCAACCGACCCCTGCCCACACCACATCTCCAACAAAGCTGACTCCATCATCGCACCCCAACTCCGAGACATCATCAACAGCTACTTCACATCCTCCATCTTCCCGGAGAGCTGGAAACACGCCGAGCTCAGCGCCCTCCTGAAAAAACCCACCGCGGACCCCGCGGACCTCAAGAACTTCCGCCCTATCTCGCTCCTCCCTTTTCCGGCCAAAGTCATCGAGAAGACCGTCAACAAACAACTCTCCGCCTTCCTCGAGACAAACGGATCCCTCGACCCCTCGCAGTCTGGTTTCCGAGCAAACCACAGCACCGAGACCGCCCTCATTGCAGCTACCGATGACATCAGGTCCCTGCTCGACAACGGGGAAACAGCTGCCCTCATCCTCCTGGACCTCTCAGCAGCCTTTGACACCATATGCCACCACACCCTGATACAGCGCCTCAGCAATATCGGATTCCAAGGAAAGGCCTTGGTCCGCGGCCACCGAAGTCATCTGCGGCGTCCCACAAGGATCCTGGCTCAGCCCCACCCTCTTCAACGTCTACATGAGCCCCCTCGCAGCCATCGCACGCCAACACAACCTAAACATCATCTCCTACACAAACAACACCCAGCTAATCCTTTCCCTCACCAACGACCCCGCCACCACCAGAGCCAGCCTCCAGGAAGGTATAAAAGACGTCGCGGAATGGATGAAGCTCAGCCGACTGAAACTGAACTCAGACAAGACGGAAGTCCTCATCCTGGGAACATCCCCCACCGCTTGGGACGACTCCTGGTGGCCCCCTGCCTTGGGCACCACCCCCAAGCCAACGGACCATGCACGCAACCTGGGCTTTATCCTGGACTCCTCCCTCACGATGACCAAGCAAGTCAACGCCGTCTCGTCATCCTGTTGCAACACCCTGCGCATGCTCCTAAAGATCTTCCGGTGGATCCCCACCGACACCAGAAAGACTGTCACCCAGGCCCTCGTCACCAGTCGACTAGACTACGGGAACACCCTCTACGCTGGAACCACAGCCAACCTTCAGAAAAAGACTCCAGCGCATACAGAACGCCTCTGCACGACTTATCCTGGACATCCCCCGCCACAGCCACATCTCTCCCCAGCTGAGAGACCTGCACTGGCTCCCCGTCAGCAAGAGGCTCACGTTCAGACTCCTCACCCACGCACACAAGGCTCTCCACAACATGGGACCCAAATACCTCAACAACCGCCTCACATTCTACACACCCACCCGCCAGCTCCGCTCCGCCAGCCTCGCCCTCGCCATCGTCCCACGCATTCGCAGAACCACCGCCGGAGGGAGATCCTTCTCCTTCCTGGCAGCCAAGACTTGGAACTCCCTCCCCACCTACCTACGACGGACCCAGGACCATCTCTCCTTCAGGAAACAGCTCAAGACATGGCTCTTCGAGCAGTAGCGGCTTCCTCACCCCCTTCCCGGCGCCTTGAAACCCTACGGGTGAGTAGCGCACTTTACAAATTTCCAGATAGATTTGGTGCCTGGCCTCCTCCTCTAATGTGGAAATGCCTAGAAGGAGACGCCCTGCACTGAGTCATTAGAGATATGGCTCTTGAACATGGCAAAGCCAATGATTTGTTTTGCCCCTTAAACTAGATATGAACTGACTCTACTGAGCCACTTCCATGTATTCATCTGGGATTAGACAGAGGCTCTTCAGGACAAGTCCAGAGAGCTCTATAACCAATGTTTCTGTTTCCCCACAACCTGGGACGGGGGCGAGGACCTGGGAGATCCCTTAAGCTGTGCTTTGCTACAAAGTCATTGTTGTACTCCAGCTTTACTACTCTTAAGACGAGATGAGCTGTCTGACCCTGAGAAAAGCCAGCTGACGTAAGCCTGTTCGGATTCAATAGGAAGACATCTCATGCCCCGACCTATGATACAAGTGTTAAATTACTATAAATCGTGAATAAAGTCCAATTGAAATTGTATAGACAGAGCAGCTCAATGTAACTGGCTGCGCCCTACAGGATGATTTTACTAAGCAGTAAATTTGTACCGCCCATTGTGCACCTACCTAGATTGTAAAGTACATTAACCGGCACAGGTATAAGACTATGTTGCGGAAATAATGCAAATGTACGTATGTGGCAAGCATATGCCTTTTACCTTCGCGGATGGCTGTGAAAGGCACCCCCTCCTCCGTCTTCATGCTGATCACCTTCAAAGCTACAAGCTGCCCGTTTATTCTAAAAAGAAGTAAGTAGAATTAATGCACGAACCTGCTACATGGACAAAAATAATGTGTCATTGACTTTGCAGTGTGTTCATGATATAATGTGTAATATGCAGGCATATAGCACTATAAATAGTGCTTAATGCCTGTTGGAAGTGTATAATGCAGGTTTGTATGAAGACCAGATGCCTATTATTGAGAGTACTCAAAGGTACCTATATAGGTTAGAGTCAGCTTTGGAGGTTGGACCGCCATGAAAAGACTGTGGGAAAGGGACATCATAATCCCTACAACAGTGCCTGCGCAGGACCCGCTGCCATGCAAGGGATACGCCACCCCAATTGGATATTAGATCCTGTCAGAGGCAGCAGTCTTTCCCCCAGACCTCTGCGGTCCGAATGCCTGCATTGTAATGCGGTAGTCAGACCAATGGCCGGCCTATCAGGCGGACTGCCACTGACGGCCTTTCAGTGGCGGTCTGCCCGACATCGTAGTCAGGCCCTAAGTCTTCAATTGCACCGTCAGTGTTTCTACTCTTTTTGATAAGGTCTGTATCAATGGAGTTGATGGGCGCACGAGAAGCCTCTCCCCTTAATAAGCTCGGGCTCTTCTGTGGAGTCATCAAACTCACCCATCTTGCTTTCTTTTTCTGTAGAGGGGTGAGGTTTAATAAAAGAATCGGTTCACACATATTTTTTCTTCAACCTGTGAGACACACTGTAAGGCGAACAAACCTCCAGTTATTTGGCTACTACTTCACCTTCTAGATAGCTTATTTCAGTTCCAAGGAGCAATACCCACTCACCCTCGCCATTTCATCGCCATTTTGCGGGATTATGACCCATGCCCATAGATGGGCATAGGTTCCGCTGTGGCTTGCCCAAGACCTCCATCCCCACTTCCACCATCCCCTCTACCTTCACACAGCAGCCAGACCACAGACCATACGGTTCCAGTTAAACCGCTCCCTTCAGGTCTCAAGTCCTTTTCCAGAAGAAACTTTCCTCCATGTTGCCCACCAATGTGGCCCAGCAAAGTGGGACATCAAAAGCCCCCACCAAGAAAGCCCACAGTGCCCCCGGAGATCTCTGGCATTTCTTCTTATGACTTAAGTCTTCAATCTTAAAGTGCATTTGAATGAAACACAGATTAATATGTATTTACATGTTTTGTATTTACATAGTGTGAACCTAGTTGAAAGGCATTGTACTGCTGCACATGGTCAAAGACACAGTTAATATGTGATAGGATGGGTAGGTGCTTTGTGGACAGTTATTGCATCATGATGTAGTGTTTCTTAAAGAGCCGAGTCTTGCAGCTCTTTCTTAAATTACAGCATGGTTGGGGCAGTCCTGATGGGTAATAGGATTCTCCGCCACATACTGGGTGCATGAATGGAGAAGACTTGTTGCCTTGTGTTTTTTCTTTGTTTGCACTTCTCCTTTCTGATGGAACTTACAGTATTGTTCTCCCGGATTACTTCTTATTGTGGTGGTGCTTACAGAATAGTCCTGACTCGGAATATAGGAGGTATATTTTAAAATATCTTTGAGGATGTGGCCAGTGCCTAAAAACATGGAGTTTTCCTGCCAGAGCGCCCATACTCCAACACAGGGATGACTGAGACTCCTTCAAAAGCAACAGTTTTATGGAGTAGAGGGCCAGTGGCAGGAGACACCTGAGTACCTGTAAACTGTATTTCAGTTTTCCTCTATGGATAATTATAAGGTAACATACCTAGAGGTCTTACTCCTTTTCTCCTTCTTGCTCTGTTACTTGAATTTTTAGGATCGCGGAGAACTGTGCAACGGACGGCTGAGTCTAGATTGGAGTGCACATGTGATTTAAAGAAGCGGAGAGGCTGAGGTTGGAGCCCTGGTTTCTGGGACCCTGTTATGGTCCTAGAGGTGACTAGTACTGCGCGAATGCTAGTTCTCTTGCCTTGGATCGCAACAGTGAATGGCAATCAAAAATTTGAGGTAGCCTTCAATGTTGCCTTTTACTAGGGACAGACCTAGAATAGGGCTGTTTGAGCTGTTGACAGGACTTTGCAGGGGCTGTTCATAAAGGCAGAGAATGGCCCCTAAAGCATCTTCTAAGAGCTGTCCCACTGGAAAGCTTCCACTCTTGAGGCTTTGGGGCAAAGACTTTGTCAGTCATATTGAAGTTAGGTGCCATGTCACAGCTGCCTAATAAAGAGGAGTCAGGCGGGAATACACATTAGGAGAAGCTGTTTCAAACTTAGAAATTAGTGATTCGTAGGTACAATGTTAATAATGCCCAATAAAGGATCAGATATCAAAAGGATCGTAAAGATGCGAAGGGCTCGTTTGCCAACCCTTAAGAAAAGAAACATAGAAATACTGCCACCTGTTGAGAAAAACAGTAAAATGCAACATAAGAGGCCTCTAGGCCTGTGTCCTCAACTCTCAACACAATCCTCATAGGAAATATGGGACTTTAGTTATCAGGTTAGACAAACTATTCGAAAAGTTAACCAAACGCCTTAAGGAACTAGAAGAGAAAGTCAATATGGGCAAATGAGGAACGAGCAAAATGATGTGTCCACCAGTATATCAAGCACTTTCAATCAGAAGAAAGGGTTTTGGGGCTCCCTTCTGAGGAAAAGTGTGATGATCCAACATGCTTTGCTACTCAGTGGATTCGTAACTCTTAGTGTTAAATGTTATGGATCAAGCCGTGACCTTTACATAGTAACAAAGAGGTGCAGGTACCTGGTTGTTATCACATAAAGGTATCTGCTTCAATGAACCTCAGAGTACGGAAGGGGGGGACTATCTGTATTTCATGTATGACTGGCAAGACTAGGCTTTGAAATCAGCGAGAACACGTTCACCTAGATGTTTGGCATTCACAAGATCCAAATATTTCATGAATTAGCTTCGTAGAGAGTAAGGTAAGAGAAGATCTGAATAAAATAAAAACAGATTGCAAGTCGAAGGGGTTCATTAAAGAGGGGTGCTCAACAAGCCAAGCTGTTGGTGGCGTGGAGGGCGATAGTCTTCTGGGACCTGGAGAAGGGTTAAGCAGTGTTGGACTCTCCGAGGGGCTTCCTATCTGAGGGAGTGACCCAAACGGAGTGTGTATTTTGTACCCATTCCATGCTTCTTGTAACCCGTGGCTTCATGGCAAAGGGAGATAGTTTCCGGTAAAGTTTTTTAAAAAGCAATGGATTTGTTGAGATTGTTAGGCATCCCGCTATTAAAGGTTGTTCTCCCATTAGATGGGCGTGACTATGCCGGATCACCATTTCTTTCAATTCTTTGCATCCTTCAAGGAAATTGTAGGGGATTTTGCAGAGGTTGAAAGTGGTTATTCTCATTTAACAGCTGCAACCTACTATTAATACTTGTCATCCCAATATCGTATAATTTGTCAAAAATTGGGTTATTAATGTGGGACGGCTTACACCAACCAACTTAATAAACACAATATGGCTAGGGTTAAAACACAAGTTCCAAAAGAATCCCTGTTCAATCCTTGGTAGTTGTGGCACAAGCAGTGGGTAATCCCTAGAGAAGGTTGTGTTAGCTTCAAGCAGTAGAAACTATTATAAAGTAAAGAACACAGCATAATTCCCAAACCAGAAAAATGGAGAACAAAATGTGTCAAGAATACATCGCTTGGGCGGTACGTGGACGTTCCCACTCTACTATCCATTAGCAAAGCTAGACAATGATTTGTGCCAAAATGTACACCTCCTGAAAACAGGCAGAGATGGAAATTGTTTGTATACCTTTATTCCTCCCAACTTTTCAAACAACATTCTACAGCACACATACTGGGTGGAGAACATTTTAAAGTTAGTCTAAGCATAGTGCTTTGTACTCAATAGGTGTCATTCCAGTACCAAACAGTTGTAGAAGACTTCTTCCAGCAGGGCTTACTTCATGCAGAGTTATCCCAGGTCCAGGGTTGTTCTGAGGAAGTAGTGGTTGAGGTGCTTGTTTTATCCAGTAGTAAGTCAGTGATTCAATAAATGTTGCCAATACTAACTGTATTCTCACAGTTCCCTGAAAACTTTTGCAGCATGCCCTCTTGTTTCCCTGTTTCAATATGGCAGAACACTTCTACCAACAAGCAGGTCTGTCTTTGTCTCCTTAGCCACTCCCCTTTTTAGCCCTCTCCTCCATCTGCCAAGATCCAAACTGGTTCTCCACGTTACTGTGCCTGGGACTTGGCTCTCTTGGAGAGTCCTAGGAATGATTAGGATACCTCCTTGCCATCTCCAAATGAAAATAGCTAGTCCTAAAGCTGATCTTTGTTTTTCCAGCTGTTCCTGCCCACTCCCAGTTAGCTAAAACCCTTTTAAGTGGTCAGCAGTTAACATGGCCCTTTCCTTCCGGATCTCAGATTCAGGCCATTGTCTTCTGAGCCAGGTTGTTAATTCTTCCAGCTCTAGAGGTGTGATCTGTGGCAGAACTGGTATTAAGTCATTTTTGGCTCAAGAGAGGAGCTTAATGTACATTTCACCATTACATACAATTTAAAAAATTGAGTAGAAAATAGCTTTGAATGAATTTGGTAGCACTTTCCCTGGCAGATAGATAGACTATTTTAATCCCGCACAGGCACCTCCTATTGAAAATGTTGCTGAACCTACACAGCGAAAAAGCTTTTAGGCCTTCAGTACCTATTTATAAATATATATATAATTAAATTTTTTACATTTTAGACCCAATGCCTTGTGGATGTAAAAGTTACAATTTTGGGGGGACTTACATGCTATTGATTTTCCTGCATGGCAAGACACTTTTTAGGTGGTGCAAATACATACTAGAGTCCACAGTTACTATTTAACTCCCACCCATGCCAGTGGTCATTTTTTGTGTCAACTAACATGGTCTTAGAGGAAAGTTAAATGGGTTAAACCAATTTTACCTATACCGTCTTAGGGCCAGAACACAAGCACGTTGGCACTGCCTAGCAGTGTCAAAGTGCACATCAAAAACAGTGTCCAGTAAAAGGAGAAAAATCTTGGGGGACAGTGTAGAAAAGTCGAATTTGCTACAGACATGATATCAACATAATATAAATTTGCATACAATTAATTTGAAAGGCACTCCTTTACAGAGGCTGTAGTAGTCATGAATATCTGGCAATGATCAGCCTCTCATTGACCTACATTGGGCAAACCTTTACACCATAAATGGTTGCTTTATATGTGCATGAAAATATATGAACACTATAAAACATATTACGTACAAAATAAACGAGGCAGGCCTTTTATTAGAAGTGGATACATGTAGGTTCTTGAACACCTAAGTAAAATAGAGGGTTTTCTTTCATATAAACTATTCGGCTCTTGACGAAAAAAGTGTGGTATGAAGAAAATGGTGTACCTATGTTTCTATGCAAGACAAAATCTTTAATTGCTGGTGAATAACATTTTGAATAATATCTACTGAATGCTGATACTTTTCTTTATCAAGAAAGATGTGTACTTTCTAGAGCACTGGGATCCTTGCTGCATTAATAATCAATCGGAGTCATTTAAACCTTGGTGGACGATTCACTGGTCCACCAAGGTGGGGCCGCCGCCTCACTAGCAGAGAATGGTCTTCCCTATTTAGATATCCCCTCCTGCCTGTCAAAGATCTGTGTGAGTGAAAGATGCAATCGCTGTTCTCCTCACAGCACTGCAGGGTTTCCGAGCGAGCATGGTGTTTTAAGCGCCTGCATACCACACGTTTGCTTGGAGAAAATAAACTCTTAAAGTGTGAGTTTGTTTTCTTTCAACACAAAACAAATGCCCCAGTGCATAAAGAGAGTTTCCTCTCTAGGCATTGGGCGGTTCTACATTTTCTCTGTCTGTGTCCATTATGACCCACTGATCCTGTGGTGGACCGACAAGTCATCTGATGCTATCGGCTGCGGTTCTGCCAGCAGTTTCCCACTAGTGTCCCTACCTCCATATTTGGTGTTGCAACTGCTGGTTTTACGAGGGAGGGGGGTGGTGGGAAGGGTGCAGCTGCTTTACAATGGTCCTCTTGGTTCACCAGCATTTGAGTGGCACAGGTTAAGGTTAGCTATGCAATTATAACCTCCTCCCAAAGCAATGGCCATGATTTCACATGCGGCAAACAAGATAACATCACCTATGGCACCACGGATGACATCATATAAGACAAAAACCAAGAACATCACAGGTGAGCCTTACAGCATCGCACATATGAAACTTAGCTATAGGGCAGCACATCTGTTTCCTGCATGGACCACAGGTAATGTGGTTGTTGGTCACCAGGCCGTTTCTAGGTGTTTTGACGCCCTAGGCGAGAATTGAAAAACGCTGCCCCCTCCCTTTTACTACCATCACTCTCTCCTCCTTGCATTAGAAAATTGTGACAACATTATTACCGAAAAGTTTAAGAAGCCACCGGATGTCTATGCTATAAAACAGTCTAGGCTCCATATACCCCGCATTACTTCTCCTTTGCATTAAATACGAGCTTTATAACAATCACTGCAAAAAGAGCATGTTTTTGGGAAAACATAGTTGTTGTCTATTTTAGGGGTTTGGCACCTCAACAAACACTGATAAGCATAGATTTCAAAATATTGGAAAACACTGGTAAAACACCACTGAAATTCATAACAAAACAAACACTGAAAACTGGACAGGCTGATGGATGGATCAGCATGTGCTGTGACTCTCAACCAGACCCTGCATTGCCTCTCCTCAATAATGTTCTGACCCCTCTCACCCCCTTCCATCCGAGCAGAGGGGTGCATAGTCCCTGGTAGGGAGCCCCACTACTGCTGTGCGTGAGTCACCCAACAAGACATTCACTGCCGGGAGTCTTGATGGGGTGAGTGAAAAGTGAGAACATGTGAATTTACGAGAAGCAGAAAGAGTGGAGAGAGATGGGTGACAGATTAGAGGGAGGGTTCAAAAGAGAGGTAGGATGAGAACCAGTCCATGGCTGTCCCTGTAACCCCAATGGTCACAGAGGTGTGGGTGATGAGCCCAGTGGAGGTGGAGGTCCAGGGGGGAGGTGATGATGGGCAGCAGTAGGGAGGAAACACTAGAGGGGGTGATGGAGAGTGACCAGGCTGTGAGAGGAGAAGCGAAAAATGAGTTGGTTAAAGATGAGGCTGCGGAGACCAAAGGGTGGGGAACGGGCTTTATTTGGCAGGACAAGAGGGGTCTGTAAGTAAAGCCCTGCTTTGGGTCGCTGGTAGAAATGGAATGCTCAAAGGAAGTTCATAAAGAAAGAGTGACTGATCGCTCGAGGACTGACAGGGTTGACTGGCGCACAGGATGGATTTGTACGGCAGGCAAAACAGCATTTTCCCTTCTAGGCTGCTCTCCATACAGTGATAAAAAGGCCTTTTCACAGTGTTGTTTTTTTTTAATTGCCAGAGCCTGTAGGTGGCGCCTTAAAGCCTGTCCTCGTGTTATGGAAGCGCTGGCCCTGCTGACTGGTGAACATGTTGAAGAGGGCGCTGCCGGTCCAGGGGAGCAGGGTAGACATGACTGTAGAAGTTTTAACTGAGGTGTAGATGCTTAGAGTCTGGGACAGTGAGGCAGGAAGGTTACCTCTCAGAACAACAGAACAGCTGCTCCTAGAAGCGGGCAGGCATCTTGGAGTCAGCACAGGGTGCGAGCACAGAGGTCCGACTCCGATCAGGTCAAGAGCGAAATCGGAAGTCGCATATTTATAGAGGCCCGCATATTTATCGATGTCGAAGGCCATTCAAGGGGATTCCCAAACTCATGTTTTTGCCGCCCTCCCCATTTTGTTGCCCTAGGCGGCCGCCTATTCTTGCCTAATGGAAGAAATGGCCTGGTGCTGCAGGATGTGAGATGATACATTAAATTAAAGTAAAACAGTTAGATAACACACTATATACAATCCATCTCAAGGCACTACTATCATCAGTAATGTCACTGATTAGATCATTAGTGATGACTGCTGTTACGTCAAATGTGGGGTCAAGAGCAGTGAATTCGGAAGGTGTTAGTGTTGTACAGCTAACCAAAGCTGCTGAATTGAAATTGTTCATGAGACTTTGCATCATCACATTAATGGATCTTCAACTTCATTTTTTGGAGGGAATTTGCAAGGTTTACTCATGAATGTAGGTTATTGTGTGATCTTAGTAGGGAACATCATCATGCCATTAAAAGATGTTTCACTGAATGTCTTGGGCTTGACCGCTGTCCATGGTCTTTTCAGGGCAGACCATGTCCTGAGAGGAGTACAACTGCCAGCATATGCAGTCAACGTACTTTGTTATGAAATCTGGAGTCCCCACTTTAAACTTGTGGCACAGTTGGTGCTCTTATGCTGCGTGGGTTACAAGCAGTGTGGAATCCAATATAGAGTGCTCCAATATACAACTGGCACAGCCAGTGAGTTATATGCACAACTTACTGTAATACCCCACCACTTGATTCTCTAATAAACAATACAGACTATACTGGGGTGCTCTTGGCCAGCTCTGCCCAGCACGCAGAGCGTGTGTGTGATGGGCAGAGTAATCCTGTGCAGGTTAGACTCTGGCCTGGATGCAGACCTGCCAACTCACGGGGTACCGTTGAGGGTCACACGTTATCAAATTAATTCACGCCGTCTTCCAGTGAAGAGCTAATATCATATGGTGAAACACAATATGCGCCAGAAACCTCTGCACTTGGTGTGTCTCCAATTCCAGTATGAAGCTTCTGCTCCCCCAAAGCCTGTCAGGGTTTTTTTTAACCTTCAGGGTTATCGTTAACTTCAGAAGCCTTTATTTGTATTTTTGGGGAAGGGTAGGAAGGTCAACTGAGGACGTGCTGGGTTCTAAGCTGCGTTATCTTTCATTGGCTACCTCCATTTCAGGCCCCTTCTGTATTTTTAGGGCAATAAAAGGCTCAAACCCCCACCCATGCTCCAGACATCACCTCCTCACAGGGTGGAAATATTTTCAAGGGTGTGTACTCTCCCATTATATATGTTAGTCAATTTAAAGCACAGATAACATACACGCCAACGTGTCTGAAGAGGAAAGTGAGAGATTTGGATCAGAAAATTGGGGGAATTAATCTTCCCCCTTGACTTCTATTGAAACAGAGGCAATATTAGTCGGAGACAGCAAAAATAAAGCCCTTCGGGAGTCTTCCGCTTGAATAGGGTGTAATGCCATGTATTAGATGATAAATAGTACCGAGGCTTCTTGGTCCTATTGATCTCAAGACGTTCCTGTTACAATTCAGCTGTAATCGCTTATATTGCCAGTAGGTGGCGCGCTATGCCCAGCTATCAGAAAGCATCTTTTGCAGTAATGCATAAACCAGTATAATATATTGTAAATTTGGGGAGTTTTAATGCAAAAAAGTAGTGACTTTAAGCTCATAAATCATGGCGCTGATGTCATACATGTAAATTCGTGGAAATTAAAGAATTCGGATGAATTCTTGTTTTTATCCAGTCAGAGAGATAGTTTGTTTGATTTCCTTACCATCGGGTAATTAGTCTCCAAGCAGGACACTGTATTTAGCTATTAAAAACATCCCACCGCTGTGCTAAACTTCACAAATTCCCTTTTTTCAACCTCGTACTCTTCAAGTAAGGTGAACAAACCCTGGTCTTGCTAATTGTGATCAGGGCCCCTTGTCAGCTGCGCATTCCAGAGAGCAAGCCTAAAATCTTCAGACAGAATGCGCTTCTTGGTCCAGAAAGAAACTTTTCACTAACATGTCATGTTCGAAACAACATAATTAAACATTTTCCTCCTCATTTGATCAAGTAGTGATGTCCAGTGTTTCGAGGACTGTTGCGAATAAATATTGTATTGGGTTTTTTAAAAACGCATTATATGGTAACTACACTAATATAAAGATGCAAAATATAAAAATATATAACTCGTTATGGCATGAAATAGCTACCTCCGGATTCTAGTTCGCACACAGAACCCCAGGATAGTGTCTTTTTCTTCCTCTCTCTATAACGGTAATTGACTTTTTATAGTGAGGATTTAGATACTAGCTTTTTACGTTTATACAATGTATGTATTCACAGATTAAAAAGTGCCATTTGCACTACCCAGATAACATCTGATGTGTGTTTTTAAAGAGAGTGATTTAATGTTAATGTATAGGTCTCCTGCTTTTGTTTATTAGTCAGGAAACGTCTTCCTCAGCCTAGTCTAGACATTATCACCTCTTTAATCCCCGAATGCAGCAATGCATGTGTTTATGCTGGATAGTTCCTTCTGCAAGTGACAGCTTCAGCAACGCCCTTATTTTCGGCCGTTCTGAGTTAGAGATGCAGAGGCGTTGTGGGGACAGGGCCACCACTTCCATCAGGGAAGCATCGCAGCAGCCTGTAGTGACACCCAGTGATGGCCCCAAGTAGAAGCAGGGGACTACATTTTGTTGGGACCCTGATAATCCAATCATGCCTGGGTTTAACAAAAATACACAATGGGGCTCATTTCATAAAAACATTTATAACAACAGGAAGTAGCACTCAATAATTCTCTTTAATATACTTCTCCACAGCTTTGTAATTAGCTCTGAAACGTGCAACTTCCTATTAGTAGAAGTTCAAGAGCGCACAATCTTTTTTCCACTTCTTATATATTTATGTTCCCTGAATATTCACATTTTATTCACATTTTTGATGTTTTGGAACCAAGTCACAAAGTTACGTAAAATAATACTACAGGCTTAATACTTGCCTTCGTAAACAGTCTCACACATGAGGCCATGTTGCATGTGTATGAGAGAGCATGCAATGAATGCCCTAGTGAAAAGTCATGGAGGTGGGGCACAGATTAACACAGTGATTCCACTCACACTGAGACACCACACTCAATCCAGAGCTAACAAGAAGCGGTGGACCGGCCACAAATTGAACAGGAAGAGGCGAGCCAGAACCAAGCCAATGGTCTGACTTGACTCTTCGAGCACGTGCACAGCCAAGCCCTAACATGTTTACTATGTAAACCATATAACAAACATCAAGTAAAACGTAATAAAGTCTCTTCAAAATTCAAAGAAAGTGTATTTCTTTAACATGTGGAAGCTTTGACATTAATATATCACATGGTTTCACTGCACTGAGAAGTACTCATTAAAATGATAGTTTTTAAACATAAACTTAGAACCATTCCCGCTCCCGTCCTCACACTGAGGGCTTTGCCATTAGTAAACCAAGAGGGAATGCAGTCATTATGCGAATCCGTGTGTGGCCCGGGTTATTATAGAGCAACATTATATTCTATTAAATCAAACACAAATGGTTTTTGTGCAACTGGAATTCTGAACTCATGTATTTAAACATGTTTTCATACGCAAATATAAAGAAAAAGGAATTTTAGTGAAATAAAATATCTGCCTAAGATTACACAATTGAAGCTGAGAAGCCTCGATCTATCTGGTTTTCTGGTTTCATTTTGCACACATCAACCACTAAATGGGCATCTATTTTTCTTTCCGTTTTATGTTAATGCTTTGTTTTGACCTCTTTGTACATTTTGTTGCAGTTTTTATGTAGCCCTAAGTGGACCCAAAGGTACTGAGCAGTTTACTTGAACATAAGTTTCCAGTGGCAGCTGCCATGGAATAGAATGGGTGGGACAGGGTAGAAAAAAAAGAAAAATGCACTTACCAGCCGGTTACAGCTTCTCCTCCATCCTCTTCGGTCGATGCACAAGAGCACACAGGCTCCCAGACTCCCCTAAGCCAATCACGATGCTGATGTCATGCTGGTAATATTATAACCAGCGTGAAAGCAGCTTCATGATTGGTCTGAGCGGCCTGAATCGCTGCTCAGACAGGGACTGGGAACCTGAGACTGGTCTAGCCAGGTGGTGAAATGCTAAGTGCGCATGTCTGTTTGGCCAGCCCAAGACGGCCCGCCAAACTGTCATGTGCACTTAGAGAGTGCCCACCACTCCTACCCTTGCCCTGGACGGGAAACAGCGTTTACTACGCAACTTTTACAACACTGTGCCTTTACGACGCAACTTTTACAACACAAGTCGTTACAACGACTTGCGCTGGAGGGCGCTGTAGGATAGGGAATAGATTAATTTACTATCCAACTCCTTCCCTACTATCCACGGGGACTGGAGTTGGAATAGTAAATTAAACTATTCACTATCCAGCGCCCCCCAACGCAAGTCGTTCTAACGACTTGCGTTGTAAAAGTTGCGTCGTCAAGGCATGCGTTGTAAATGCATGCGTAGTAACGACATACATCCGCCCTGGACAGTCCAGCCCCGCCAACGTGCCTAAAATGAAAACAAACTGAGTTAGCACGGAAAAATAAAACGATAATAACGTTGTGTTATTATCATTTTATTTTTTTAACTGCTCAGAGAGCAATGGGCGGCTCTCCTCCTCCTTAGTGGAGGAGCTGCCATTGCCAATTTCATTACTCAAGGTCACATTCATTTTTTTTCAGACAAGGGGAAATTAAGTGATTTGCCTAGAATAACAGGACGTAGAGCTGACGCCGATTCGTGAATACAGTTCCCCAGATCCAAAGTCGGCACCTCTGACCCTAACGCCACATTCTGGGTAGAGGACGGGTGGCAGGTAGAAGCCACATGAAAGCTTGGCTCGTTATTGACTTGAGGGTCCAACAGGACCTCGAGCTAAGCCTGGTCCAGAGCGAGGCTTCATCGAGCTTTCAGTGACTCACCAGCTCTACTAACAGGACAGAGCCCCCTATCTAAGAAGTAAGGAGGGACATCCTCTGTTCACGCCACCCTTAATTGGTGCCCACTTTATACAGCATGAGATGATAGAGTTACCCTAGTTGAAAACAGGGAATCATTTAGAGGTGTAATTGCTTACTTTCGGTGAAGAATAATTCTTCTACAAGTCAAATGTATGGCACAGTGTAGGAGCAGAAGGTTGTTGCAATTTTTCCTTCCTGAGGAAATGCAATTTTCTATGAAGAAAATATGTTTCGTCTGCTATCCCATATGTATGCATATGTGAGCAAAGCTTGCTTAGCGTCACGGGACAAGTACGTAATGGTCTTTTATGTACCAAGTTAGTGCATTTTGATCACAATTGCATTTATCACAATAATTATAATGCAAATAGAATACCAAAGGCTGAACACATGGCACTCCAGTCACACAGGGACAAACTGTCACTCTACCAAAGGAGGTGGGAGCTTTAAATGTAGGTGAGGTATCATGGGTAGCCGACTAAGGCATCTGCAGCCATACCAGTAAAATAACACGTGGCTTCTGAAGGGTCCTGCAGTTACCGTGTGACAGTTGTTTTAAGGTGCAATGTAAATTCTATCTGTTGAATTTATTTTTGTATTTTTATGGTACAGAACTGGGGCAGAGGGCAGGGGAGCATTCACATTCAATAAGAGTACACCCTATCCCCTACAGGGTACAGATGTCAGGCTTAGCATTATCAAGAGCAGTGAGCAATCACACCAAGATGATTGGTTACATAAAATGTGTTATCAGAGCTTAATTTGAGCAGGGGGTTTCCTGTGCTCTGCACTAGCACTTAATTGTCAACACCTGGAGTTATGACACTTTGCCACATGGTGAGCACAACAACAATTGTTTATTGATTAAATGTACATTAACATTGACTAATACCTGCCACCCAGTCATTCTTATAACTTTGAGGGGCCTGGAATTGTCACACTCATAAGAGTGTGATGTCAGTAGTTATGTTGGTACAGTTATTTCGCAGCGCTGGCTGGTGCTATGGGCGGTGTGCACTGTCGCAGCCTCCTGACAGGGCCCCGGCGCATACTTTTTTTTTTTTTACAATTTAAGTACAGTGTTATACAAAATGGACCTAGAGATAAATAGATGCAGTGTTGGTTTTAGAATACAGAGTTGCTCGGTGGGCGAGGACAGCAAAGGCTAGGAGACAACTAGGACAAACCAAGGGTTTCTAGGCGCATGTTGACTGGAAGGCAGGAAGGAAGTTGATTAGAGTTTGGAGGTGAGAAGTTCTTTGGAGAACGGGGCTGGAGACACTGTGTCAGGCGGAATGAGATGGTTGAGACAGATCGATGGGGAGAGGCGAGCAAGAGGAAAGGGCAAGGAGGTGGAGAAAAGAAAGAGTAACAGAGCAAGTGTTAGGCGGGAGACATGACACAGCGGAAGAAGGGGAGGGGACAGAGAAACATAAGGCAGGGTGCTGGGGATGAATGGATAGGGAGGCCAGGACGTACAACGGAGAAACTTCACAACCTCACTGAGGCTTGGATCAGGGGGTGGGCAGACAAAAGAGGGAAATTCAGAGACTGGCAGAATCTGGAAGTAAATGCAAGCAAGGGAACAGCAGGACAGGAAATGATCATGGGCCATGCGAAAGATGGCGGACCATGGAGCTAGTCACAAACTGGGACTGGCATAAGAAGAGGGAGGACAAATGAGAAGGAAAAGAACAGCAACAAGCAAGACGCGTCTACGGGGATCTGCCCTGTGATATGGGGGTTCAAGGGCATTTCCCATGAAAAAGAAGCAACCAAAACAGCACGCGACACCAGTGTAAGTTTTCTGTGGAATCAATACTTGTTAAAAGTCGAATGAGTTGAAACAGTGTCTTTATTCCTACACATACTGCCTCCCCTATCACAGGGTGAGGCCGCTGCACACAGCACACCAGTGGCCATCGCAAGTGGACTTTTAAACAAGTCAGTGGTTTAAGGGCAGCAGACTTTCTCAAGGAAGTAGCTTGTTGGGTATTCCATACACTAGTATGATCCATACGTCTTTCTTTTATAAATCATATCCAGGGCCACTGGAATTATACAGCAGACGAGGACAGAATTATGCAGCATGGTTGACTAAATTATGCAAGAAGAAAAGCCAAATTGGGGGATTAATGGAGCATATTTTGTGATATTATTACTTAATTTTTGTCATTTTTACATAGTGTAACACTGGGCAAAGGTTTCACTTCATAAGAACCAGTTTAACAACCATATACAGCAATAAGCAGCAGAAAGAAAGCCAGACAACCTTTCCAAGGGCAGTAACACGTCTCACCACATTTTTGGTAACTTTTGATTCATTTGAGCTAGAAACAACATTTAGTTTTTTGTAAAAATCTGCAGATTATGCTGCAGATGACGGTGTATGTGGCAAATGTGGCAAATCCATAATTACACAGAAAGGTCCACAGCCGCAAAATCCCACAGTTCCAGTTTCTCTGGTCATAGCCTCTGTAACAGCAGAAACAGACAAAGAAATATCATGGTCGAATGCAAGAATGTTTTTATAGTGGTATTTTTATCATTGCAATTATCGGCATTATTATTGATTGAGTGCATGTTCACCAAAACATTTTGGAACTAGCAACAGGCGATAAAAAAAAAAAGAATAGAGAGGCCCTGGAGTGCAAAGTTTTGGATTTCCGCATTTGATTTACGGAGACCACGTTTGTTGATAGCAGAGGCGTTGTGAAAACTACCAAGCGACTGAAACTTTGACTGCAGCCATTCACAATGCCATCCACGGCTGAGGATTATTCACTACGATAATCTTCTTCACTGATGGCGTCATCATAGACCAACTAACTCTGCCCAATCAAGAATAAAGATTGGTTTTAAAATTAATTCCAAATAGAGATCGGATACACCTATCAATTACCAAATACTGTTCTCAAACTACAAGGGATCACAGTCAACTCTTTGTCCTGAAGATGGTCTGACGGTTTTATATCCTTGACAGACCGAAACGTCGACTTAAGCATCTTACTCTCCAGAACATTGATTGTTTTAATTTTATAGAGAAGATGTTATTCATAGTTTTGTAAATAGGTGATTTTGTCCATACCTTGCAAACTATGTGTTGTTGCTTTTTAATTTATCCCTGAAATATTTTTTTACTAATATAACATTTTGTGAATACTATACTTTCCCCGTGTATGATATTTCTTGAACTGTTACATTTACTGTTGTGATTCAGTCAACTGTCCACTACTACGAGAGTGTGATTCTTGAAACTTTATTGTCCAAATAATTATAACAAAATATCGAGAAACAAAATCCCTTGTAGGCCATCTGTTTTACATAACTTTATTGCCCAAGCCTGCAAGGGTATATTGGGTTCCCACTCTGTATTGAAAACTGGAGTGCAAAGGTCAGCCTTGCCTGTGAGGGGGAGGGGAGGTTACCTTCCATGATGGAAAGGCAGGTCCGGTGCTGTAGAAGACTCCGTATACCAGACAGAGGACTTGAAAGGTAATTCTCCTCTGTTACTGTTTAACTCGCTGACCTTTGAGGTGTTGTCGTGTCAGCGCAGTGCAATGAGGGAAGCAACACTCCATGTGACCTGTTTAATTGAAAAATGAACATGAAAGGGCCCGTCCTTTTATAGGATATGTAAAAGATGGACCATGAAATGCTAAAACGCAGCATTCTCTGACGACGTCAGTGGCTAGACCTGTTTCTTGGTTCTGTCAGAATAAAGCTTGCTTCCAAGGTATTCCGGTCAAGGCGTGGTGTTGCATGGGTTGTCATTTTCCCACAGTCTGCTACACAGTTGTCCAGGTCAGTTGTACCCAGCAGTGCCTTGGAAAGCTAGTCCTGCCCCTGTGGTGAAACGCGCTTCCTCCCCCCAGCCTCAGAGAGGTTAGGTTGGTTAGGAGTGTCACGTGTTCATGAAGGTGCCACATTTGCCACCTACTCCCTTCATCCTTGTAGTGTAGAGGGTCCCAGATGTGATTCGGTCTCTGTCTTAGATAATAGTGGCTCCTGCCGCTGAGGGCTGGATGGGGCAAGGGTGTTAACCATTGGGACAGATAACCAGGCCCAAATACCTGCCCCTTCAGACACTGTGTTGTACAAGGGGGGTTGTACCCATATAGTCAGTGGGACCTGGGTGATCAATAGCGTTATATATAGGGGGTCCCAGACCAAGAACACAATTCCTATTTTGAAACACACACTATTTAAATGAATTTAGGAAACACACACTAAATGAAGGTGACCAGTGTTTTTAATCCACTGTACCAGACAAACAGTCAATGTTAAGAAATCAGACGTAAAATATACAAAATTCAATGCGCCCACAAAGAGGGAGGGGGGGAGGTGCAGGGAGGGGGATGTATTTCACTGGATTGTACATCACTAGTTAACATTCAAAAACAACATAATACATAGTTCAAAACGTAATTCCACATACATGAAAGGCCGTGGAACATGACTTATATCATAACAAAAAATTCCTAAGAAGATACTCCTATAATGATTAATATATCAAACTAGGGTTAGGAGTTCCTGGTTGTAGGGTGTAGATGTCTACGTTTCGACCCGGATGGTGTAGGACAGTGGATCCTTACTGTGTCGGTCTTCGTCAGGACGTGATGGGTGAAGGGGGGGTGGGGCGTTTAACTCTGCGCAAAAAATATAATAAAAGGTGTTACTCAACCGGTCTCAGATGAGTCCCGACACAACTACAGAATTATGGACAAGAGAGTCCATTCTAGAAAGATCGAAAAAAGGGAGTAGTAGGAGGTTCATAAAAAATGAGAAATACTGGGTGGGCTAGAAGCCAAATAGTTATCTCGTGCCACGGAAGTCCGCCATACAAAGAGTCTGCCATGTGCGTCTGAAAACCTTAATACCAATGTCACCCAATGGGACAGATAGGATTAACTGGAATGGCCTTGACACGACAGAACATTAAATACCTGGCACACCGGGAAGGTCCCGTCAGGCGGTTATGCAAAAGGGTCTGCCACGTGTGGAGTCAAGATCTGCCGTGTAAAATCAAAATCAAAACCACATTTGTAATTAAATCCCAAGTGGGGTGGAGAAACTGAGGTAAGGCTGTGTAGATTAAGGGCCCTACCTTGTTGTAAAAACAAACACCGAAGGTTAAGTCCTGGGTCAAGGCATGGCCGGCTACATCTAAAAACAATGGTGAACAGCGTGTCAGAAGCGCAGTGGCTTTTTCAAGTGAATCAGTAAAGAAGACTCAAAACAGCTCAGAACTCACCCGTGTAGGTTGTACACCGAGCAAAGCCCAGCTCTTTATCCAAAAGTTATTTGAGTGACGTGCGTTGTCAAAATTGCCTCCGCAGTATAAATCTGCAAAAACACAAGTTGATAAACATCTTAGGAAGCCGCCCAGTGTTTACAAATACGCCTGGCTGCTCCCAGCCAGAGGGAAAACTCACCCGCAGTATTGTTTGAAGGGCCAAACCGGCCTTTTCCAAATAGACCAAATCTTTCCAGTGGCGCGCGTTGTCAAAAATGCCTCCGCAGTGTAAAAATCTGCAAATACACAAGGTGAAAAACAGCTTAGGAGGCAGCCCAGCGTTACCAAACACGCATGGCTGCTCCCAGCCAGAGGGGAGACTCACCCGCAGTGTTGTTTGAAGGGCCAAACCGGTTTTTTCACATAGACCAAATCAGGGAAATGCCTCGTCGGTATACAAATGCCGCGTGTCAACATCTGTAGAGACACGGAGAGAACACACTTAGACGGCCGCCCATTAACTTACAGAACGCACGGATGCAAAACGCCAGGGGGGAGAGAAAGAGAGAGACTCACCCGCGCTGCTCATGGAGAATTCCGATAGTGGTGCGTGCGCGCCGCGTCTCCTGGAAACAGGAAGTGTTGCCCCGAGAGACGGTGTTATTTACTACTTAGGTGAAGACAGACTCGGGTTAGTTACCGCACATAGTCAGTAGTTCCTTGACGGATAAAGACTCTTAACAGCCTTAATTAAACTGGGATTTGTGTCATGAAGGGTAAACACAATCAGGACCAGTAATAAATCCAAGGCCAGGATAAAATAAATGTACACAGCGATGAATCAGGATGGGACTCATTGGCAAAAAACGTGATCATAGCACTGGACCTACCACACAGGGCGGTCAAAAGGGCTACTTATGACAGGCAATCCCTCCTGAATAAGAAAACACATGAAAAAACATTTTTAAGCCCATATATACATCTCACATTCCAAAGGGTCTGAATTGGTCATATATTATAGATGTCAGACGTGCCAAAATGGTGAAAGGAGCATCAGGGCTGTTGTCCATACCCAAATAGGTGGTTGATAGCGCGAACCTGCCAGGCACGGCGGTTAAAGCGCTCTATTATTCACTTTGAACATTCAGGTACATTGCACATTTGTAAGACAGATAGGTAATGCTTGTTTGGGTAAATTATACCAGGCTCATAGATTCAATACGTCCACATGACAAATCTCACATAGGTTTCGAAAGCACCAGATGGTTAGAGAAGCATCATAAGCCATTATGTACTCCTAAATCATTAATTACATGCGCGAACCTGCCGGGCACGGCGGTTAAGGCGCTCTGTAGCTCAAGGTAATCGTTTTAAAACAAAGGTAATCATTTCAAAACATCATAGTCCACAGGTAATTACTAAGGCACATTGATGAAGACACAATAAAGAAGGAATACCTAAATTCCCTATGGAGAGGCATACTAACATAGATGTTTCACAGAGTAGCCATTTGGGCGAAACTACTTTCAGACTCATTAAGGCCCCCTCGTACAGAATCAAAAAAACGGATCCATTTGATTTTTCTCACATTCAAGATGGGTTCAATGCTCCCACCCCTCGGGCCCAGCTTAACCTGCTCCAAAACTAACCACCTCAAACTCTCTGGTGGGTGGCTTTTCTCATTGCAATGTTCCACCAAGGGTGCGCCTGCAACCTTGCATCTCACACGGCTGCAGTGTTGGAAAAAACGTACTTTGACTCGTTGCTGGGTTTGACCCACATAGATCAAGTCACAAGGGCATAGAATGCAGTATATCACGTCGGTCGAGTTGCAGTTAGTATGCGACTTTAGTGGAACTTGTTGTTGTCCGTGGCTAAAGACCTTGGTTTGGATTGTCGCAGGGCATGCTTTGCATGAGCCGCATCGATAATGGCCCACAATGGGGGGCAGGTTCCACATGGTTGTGATGGTAGGTGCATCTTTGGTCGGCAAGAAGGAGCGAACCACACTGTCCCGAATATTCTTAGCTTTCTTGAAAGCATGAAGGGGCAATGAATTACTCCCAAGATCTTCTGATATCAAATTCCAGTATTTGTTGATGGTTTTTTTCACCTCATTGCTCCTTGTGGAGAAAGTCGTCACACAGATGAGGCGCTCCTCGTGGTTCACCGGTTTGTCACCGGGTTGAAGCAAGGTTTCTCTTGGGTTGAACCATGCTCTTTTTTTGGCTTTGTTGACCAGGCGTCTGGGGTATCCACGTTCGAGCAATCTGTTCATCAACACGGTGGACTGTTCTATGTAGTCATCCTTCCTGCTGCAGTTACGCCGAATCCTTAAAAACTGGCCAAACGGAAGGTTATCCCGGAGACCTCGGGGATGGTGGCTGGAGTATAGTAGTAGAGAGTTCCTCTCCGTCGGTTTCCTGAACAGCGTAGTTTTTAAGGTGTCATCTTCCACGAAAATGGTAAGATCCAAGAAATCTATTGTTTTTTTGTCGAACTGAATAGTGAACTTAATATCCGGGGAGCGTGCATTGAGCCAATTGAAAAACCTGGTGATTTCCTCCTCAGTTCCAGACCAGATACAGATGATGTCGTCAATGTATCTCATCCAGGTTTTTATGTGGGGTCTGAAAGGGTTAACGTCAGTGAATACAAACGTGTCCTCATACATGGACATAAAGATAATGGCCAAATCTGGGGCAAAGGCAGCCCCCATCGCCACACCCTTGGTCTGGAGGTAGAAACAGTTCCGAAAGACAAAGAAATTCCTCATCATCGCAATCTTTAATAATAGAATGATGAAAGATGGTAGGCACCCAGATTGGAGCCTCCCGCTTATCTAGTGCAATTGTCATTGCCATGAGGGCCTCCTCTTGGGGTATGCTTGTATAAAGGGAAACGATGTCACATGTTACCAGAAGGTCTTTAGCGGAGTCATAGGGATGCCCTTCAATCAGGTTGATGGTATGAGTAGTATCCCTGAGGTAAGTTGTAGTGGCTTCTGCTATAGGTTTCAGAAAAACGTCTATGTATCTACATAGGGGTTCCAAAACAGAACCACACCCCGAAACAATCGGGCGTCCGGGAGGCTGGTGGAGATCCTTGTGTACTTTAGGTAGGGTATAGATGGTGGGGAGTCGCGGATGCCTCTGGTTCAGATATTGGAATTCGTGTTCCGATAGGAAGCCTTGCTGTTGTTTCGGGGTGTGGTTCTGTTTTGGAACCCCTATGTAGATACATAGACGTTTTTCTGAAACCTATAGCAGAAGCCACTACAACTTACCTCAGGGATACTACTCATACCATCAACCTGATTGAAGGGCATCCCTATGACTCCGCTAAAGACCTTCTGGTAACATGTGACATCGTTTCCCTTTATACAAGCATACCCCAAGAGGAGGCCCTCATGGCAATGACAATTGCACTAGATAAGCGGGAGGCTCCAATCTGGGTGCCTACATCTTTCATCATTCTATTATTAAAGATTGCGATGATGAGGAATTTCTTTGTCTTTCGGAACTGTTTCTACCTCCAGACCAAGGGTGTGGCGATGGGGGCTGCCTTTGCCCCAGATTTGGCCATTATCTTTATGTCCATGTATGAGGACACGTTTGTATTCACTGACGTTAACCCTTTCAGACCCCACATAAAAACCTGGATGAGATACATTGACGACATCATCTGTATCTGGTCTGGAACTGAGGAGGAAATCATCAGGTTTTTCAATTGGCTCAATGCACGCTCCCCGGATATTAAGTTCACTATTCAGTTTGACAAAAAAACAATAGATTTCTTGGATCTTACCATTTTCGTGGAAGATGACACCTTAAAAACTACGCTGTTCAGGAAACCGACGGAGAGGAACTCTCTACTACTATACTCCAGCCACCATCCCCGAGGTCTCCGGGATAACCTTCCGTTTGGCCAGTTTTTAAGGATTCGGCGTAACTGCAGCAGGAAGGATGACTACATAGAACAGTCCACCGTGTTGATGAACAGATTGCTCGAACGTGGATACCCCAGACGCCTGGTCAACAAAGCCAAAAAAAGAGCATGGTTCAACCCAAGAGAAACCTTGCTTCAACCCGGTGACAAACCGGTGAACCACGAGGAGCGCCTCATCTGTGTGACGACTTTCTCCACAAGGAGCAATGAGGTGAAAAAAACCATCAACAAATACTGGAATTTGATATCAGAAGATCTTGGGAGTAATTCATTGCCCCTTCATGCTTTCAAGAAAGCTAAGAATATTCGGGACAGTGTGGTTCGCTCCTTCTTGCCGACCAAAGATGCACCTACCATCACAACCATGTGGAACCTGCCCCCCATTGTGGGCCATTATCGATGCGGCTCATGCAAAGCATGCCCTGCGACAATCCAAACCAAGGTCTTTAGCCACGGACAACAACAAGTTCCACTAAAGTCGCATACTAACTGCAACTCGACCAACGTGATATACTGCATTCTATGCCCTTGTGACTTGATCTATGTGGGTCAAACCCAGCAACGAGTCAAAGTACGTTTTTTCCAACACTGCAGCCGTGTGAGATGCAAGGTTGCAGGCGCACCCTTGGCGGAACATTGCAATGAGAAAAGCCACCCACCAGAGAGTTTGAGGTGGTTAGTTTTGGAGCAGGTTAAGCTGGGCCCGAGGGGTGGGAGCATTGAACCCATCTTGAATGTGAGAGAAATCAAATGGATCCGTTTTTTTGATTCTGTACGAGGGGGCCTTAATGAGTCTGAAAGTAGTTTCGCCCAAATGGCTACTCTGTGAAACATCTATGTTAGTATGCCTCTCCATAGGGAATTTAGGTATTCCTTCTTTATTGTGTCTTCATCAATGTGCCTTAGTAATTACCTGTGGACTATGATGTTTTGAAATGATTACCTTTGTTTTAAAACGATTACCTTGAGCTACAGAGCGCCTTAACCGCCGTGCCCGGCAGGTTCGCGCATGTAATTAATGATTTAGGAGTACATAATGGCTTATGATGCTTCTCTAACCATCTGGTGCTTTCGAAACCTATGTGAGATTTGTCATGTGGACGTATTGAATCTATGAGCCTGGTATAATTTACCCAAACAAGCATTACCTATCTGTCTTACAAATGTGCAATGTACCTGAATGTTCAAAGTGAATAATAGAGCGCTTTAACCGCCGTGCCTGGCAGGTTCGCGCTGTCAACCACCTATTTGGGTATGGACAACAGCCCTGATGCTCCTTTCA
The DNA here is from genome assembly GCF_964261635.1 of Lissotriton helveticus. Lineage (NCBI taxonomy): Eukaryota > Metazoa > Chordata > Amphibia > Caudata > Salamandridae > Lissotriton > Lissotriton helveticus. The sequence goes on along the minus strand of NC_136061.1, from coordinate 412,108,270 downwards.
CCATTTTGGCACGTCTGACATCTATAATATATGACCAATTCAGACCCTTTGGAATGTGAGATGTATATATGGGCTTAAAAATGTTTTTTCATGTGTTTTCTTATTCAGGAGGGATTGCCTGTCATAAGTAGCCCTTTTGACCGCCCTGTGTGGTAGGTCCAGTGCTATGATCACGTTTTTTGCCAATGAGTCCCATCCTGATTCATCGCTGTGTACATTTATTTTATCCTGGCCTTGGATTTATTACTGGTCCTGATTGTGTTTACCCTTCATGACACAAATCCCAGTTTAATTAAGGCTGTTAAGAGTCTTTATCCGTCAAGGAACTACTGACTATGTGCGGTAACTAACCCGAGTCTGTCTTCACCTAAGTAGTAAATAACACCGTCTCTCGGGGCAACACTTCCTGTTTCCAGGAGACGCGGCGCGCACGCACCACTATCGGAATTCTCCATGAGCAGCGCGGGTGAGTCTCTCTCTTTCTCTCCCCCCTGGCGTTTTGCATCCGTGCGTTCTGTAAGTTAATGGGCGGCCGTCTAAGTGTGTTCTCTCCGTGTCTCTACAGATGTTGACACGCGGCATTTGTATACCGACGAGGCATTTCCCTGATTTGGTCTATGTGAAAAAACCGGTTTGGCCCTTCAAACAACACTGCGGGTGAGTCTCCCCTCTGGCTGGGAGCAGCCATGCGTGTTTGGTAACGGTGGGCTGCCTCCTAAGCTGTTTTTCACCTTGTGTATTTGCAGATTTTTACACTGCGGAGGCATTTTTGACAACGCGCGCCACTGGAAAAAAGATTTGGTCTATTTGGAAAAGGCCGGTTTGGCCCTTCAAACAATACTGCGGGTGAGTTTTCCCTCTGGCTGGGAGCAGCCAGGCGTATTTGTAAACGCTGGGCGGCTTCCTAAGATGTTTATCAACTTGTGTTTTTGCAGATTTATACTGCGGAGGCAATTTTGACAACGCACGTCACTCAAATAACTTTTGGATAAAGAGCTGGGCTTTGCTCGGTGTACAACCTACACGGGTGAGTTCTGAGCTGTTTTGAGTCTTCTTTACTGATTCACTTGAAAAAGCCACTGCGCTTCTGACACGCTGTTCACCATTGTTTTTAGATGTAGCCGGCAATGCCTTGACCCAGGACTTAACCTTCGGTGTTTGTTTTTACAACAAGGTAGGGCCCTTAATCTACACAGCCTTACCTCAGTTTCTCCACCCCACTTGGGATTTAATTACAAATGTGGTTTTGATTTTGATTTTACACGGCAGATCTTGACTCCACACGTGGCTAGACCCTTTTGCATAACCGCCTGACGGGACCTTCCCGGTGTGCCAGGTATTTAATGTTCTGTCGTGTCAAGGCCATTCCAGTTAATCCTATCTGTCCCATTGGGTGACATTGGTATTAAGGTTTTCAGACGCACATGGCAGACTCTTTGTATGGCGGACTTCCGTGGCACGAGATAACTATTTGGCTTCTAGCCCACCCAGTATTTCTCATTTTTTATGAACCTCCTACTACTCCCTTTTTTCGATCTTTCTAGAATGGACTCTCTTGTCCATAATTCTGTAGTTGTGTCGGGACTCATCTGAGACCGGTTGAGTAACACCTTTTATTATATTTTTTGCGCAGAGTTAAACGCCCCACCCCCCCTTCACCCATCACGTCCTGACGAAGACCCACGCAGTAAGGATCCACTGTCCTACACCATCCGGGTCGAAACGTAGACATCTACACCCTACAACCAGGAACTCCTAACCCTAGTTTGATATATTAATCATTATAGGAGTATCTTCTTAGGAATTTTTTGTTATGATATAAGTCATGTTCCACGGCCTTTCATGTATGTGGAATTACGTTTTGATCTATGTATTATGTTGTTTTTGAATGTTAACTAGTGATGTACAATCCAGTGAAATACATCCCCCTCCCTGCACCTCCCCCCCTCCCTCTTTGTGGGCGCATTGAATTTTGTATATTTTACGTCTGATTTCTTAACATTGACTGTTTGTCTGGTACAGTGGATTAAAAACACTGGTCACCTTCATTTAGTGTGTGTTTCCTAAATTCATTTAAATAGTGTGTGTTTCAAAATAGGAATTGTGTTCTTGGTCTGGGACCCCCTATATATAACGCCTTCAGACACTGTACAGGAGTGAAGACCACGGATAGCTGCAAATTGCATCTATCCCATTGATCAATCGCATTCATGAAAATCTGGAATGATCTCGACATACTAAGCCCATCATCTGTTTGATACACTGCAATGAATTTGTTCTGTCAGCAGGGGGCGCAGTAGAAAAGCAAAGCTTCCTAATTTTTTTGTTTGCTTTTTTCTCCAAAGATTATGTTTAAGTGATCACGCTGTCGAGTTGTAACCCAGCCTCCTTCTGCGCTAAACCGTGTGATCCCAGGAAAATCACTTTTTGTGGCAATATTCCCTTATCTGCCTACACTCCTTTGTCTGCCAGAACAGTGAGTGTTTAGAAACAGGCTAACTCGTTGTCAAGAGAGATATCTCTCCTGCCCCCTGTCTCTCTCACTAGCATGCGCACTGGGAGGTACTCAGTTTCACTCAGTGTGCTCTATCAGTCCTCACTCTTACACAGCACACACTCACCTGCTGATGCCTTTGTAGACCGTGGCGTATGACCCTTCACCCAGCTTCTCCAAGTTCAGGTATGAGGAGGTGGTCCCGAAGGGCAGCCCCTTCCTCTGCTGTGCATGGAGAAGGAAACAGGAGATCAGACATGCAAAGCCCGATGGTGCCCACACACTCTTTCAGCCCCCAGGATATAGCAGCAAACTAAAACCATTGTGGCAAGAAAGTATGCAGATAGAAAACTACAAGTTTAGTAACAACTATGCTTCAAGAATGTATACATGTTTTAATGAGGACCTATTGTAGTCAGAATTCACAAACCAGCAGTATGCTGTCTCATTGAAGCATGGAGCAGATAAATGCAATATACAATTGAGCATCCTTTTGTAGTATTTCTACTTTTGGGGGGATATTTAAAGTGGCAGGAGCCGCGTTTTTATTGCCGTGTCACTGTTAGCAGTGTTTTATTACAAGTTGAGTGCAGGAGGCTTGGACTTACCCATTGGAAACCTTTTGTGACTTCCCTCTCCTGCAGAGGGTCGCTGTGCCTTCGCGCCCGCTTTGGCCGGACCCGGTGCACCTGCATGGTGTGATACCAGTTGGGCAGAGGCGAATTCACTTGATCCGGTACCTCCTTGAGGTCTGTAACCTGGAGATACATTAACACAGATGGAGTGAAGTTAGCGCGTGAAGATATGGATAAAGATTTCAGGCAACTGTAAGCTGCTGAATAAAGAGTGGCCAATCAGAGATTAGAAGGCAGCAGAATTATCCTACAGTGACGTCTGATTGGCATGTTCCTCTAACCAATCATAGTACTGCTCCTCCAAATGTTTCTGAAAGTAGAGCTAAGGCTTCTATAATCAGAAGTAGATGGAGTTTTCCTGCCTCACTCCATTCACCTGAATGTTACAAATTGCACTTATTTGGATTTCCCACAATTCCTGCATAAGCCGCTTTCAAGCCTACAATTTATTTTTAAGAAAACTATTTTTATATGTATTATGAATGAACAACTGGCAGACGTAACTAACGCACATATCATTCTTATAGGAATTAGGCGCTTTGTGTGGGCTCCATCAAATCAAGGAACCATGTCAAGATCAGACACAATCAGACAGTAAAAATGCTAAAAATATCCCAGCAAGGCTCCCAAATCTACTTGAGTTTATGACAGCATCTCCTGGACCAGTTCATTGGTTCTTTGAATTTTGAGCATCGTCCCCATAGCTACTCAATGTGCAGCGGAGCACCTTAAACCTCCAGTTTTTAGCAATATCTCTCTTGACCAGAAGTGCACTGATGGTCAAGGTCATAGTCACCTCCCCTCCGGAGCCCCCAAATTCACCCAACGCTCCCAGTAGCAATACTTTAGGCAAAACATCAATTTGCATTAATAGTACCGTAGACACTGTTTGGATAACTTTGCACTAATGCAGTTTATTCATTGGGCATGTCCATGTCATATAGAACAAGCATTTACAATGCAACGGTTTCGCCTTTGGAGAAGTTAGAGCTATTGGCATTGTAAATGACAAAATTTGTATTTATGTGCTGGTTTTGAAAACAGATAAATAAATGGCATTGTCATTTACATTGCCAATAGCTTAATATCTTGCAAATGTGAGAACTATTGTACCCTACGGACGAGCTCAGCAGACAGCAATTACTACCACACGCACACACACACCCAGACCCACACACACCCAGACCCACACACCCAGAGCCAGCCACACCCAGAGCCCCCCCCACACACACATATTCTGTAGAACTTCTAGATAAAAAAATCATAACTTTAAAAAGATACAGTAAACTGTTTTAAACATGATGCTAAACTATTTCCAATATTCATAGAATTATTTGTAAGTGTGCAGGATAGGTTGAAAAAAGTCCAAGAAAACATTTTGATAATTTTTAAAATGTTGATAGAAAAATCTTGTGGTCTCTGTTAAGAAGTCTCATTGACCCTCGAGATGAGGGGGTGGGGGTGGGGGTCAATATTAAACTTTAAAAAATGAAGTGCATCTTCTGAAAAAATGGTGCAGACCTTTTCCCAAAAGTGTAAATATGAGGAAAAGTTGGCTAAAACATTCTGAAAAGGTGGGTAGAAATGTCAATGGTGCACACAAGTCTTTCAGAAAAATGCTTTGAAATATTTGGAAAATTGTTCACAACTCTGTTTAAGTATGCTGAATTATTTGAAAATGACACCAAAAGTTTTGAATAAGTGTGCAGAACTCTTAGGAAACGTATAAAGAAGTCTTTGAAAAGTGAAAACGAGTCTCAGAAATGAGCAAATCATTGTTAGAAAAACCGACCTGAACAGTTTATGCCAACAAAACTCTTTGAATAAGAGCAAAAACATCCCTTTAATAAGCATACAGATATTTTGAAAACGTTTACTAAACTCTTTCAAAAGTTTGAAGAACTCACTGATATGTGAGCCTCCTTTTCAAAATGAGCAGTCCTCAAGAAAGGTGTATGCACTGCTTTATAGAAGGGACGGGACTGTGACAGGAGTGCTGAGCACTTTAAAAGTGTACAAGCTTTTCGAAGAAACGTGAACAGAATGGTTGACAGAGGCGTCTCACAGCTCGAGGTGTCCAGGTAAACACCTGCCTGCTGTCTTGTCATCTGCAGACAGCCACCGCACCTCCCAGATGCGGAATACCTCCTTTAAACCTCACACGCCCAGACAGCTGCTTCAGGGAGAGTTACGTAAGCAGTAAGGGCGCACTTGTCTGTGGCCTGTAGGAGTGTGGCAGCGGGCGGGGGCGCACGGGAGGGAGGGATGCGGGCATTAGAACTCAAGTCAGCACCCAGCAATATTTGAAGGGTGGGCGGCCGAGGGTAGGTGCCGGTGGTATCTCTCCCACCCCCACTCTGACACAACTCCGACAAGCTCGCTTAGTGCAGAGGGGGCGCTGCGCACACAGGAACACTCACAGTGGCAGCACAAGGTAGGGTACAGATAGACTCCCTGGGACCGGACAGTCGCCGAGGTCTGGACCAGACCAGATGGGAGGAGCAGGAGATGACGTGCTCGTGGAGAGGGTACACGCCGGGTGGCTCGCGGCTGGTTGATAACGTCACAGAAGCTGCTGCTCGGCAGGGTTGTGTACACTGGCTCTGCCTTAACCTACTAGCGTTAACGCCATTCAAATGACTTGCCGTGTCGTCTTACAATAATGGCATTAGTTCACTAGGGCGGATAGGCTAGAGGTGGCCGGATTGCAGCTGTCCTAGCCAAACACTCATTCATACCAGTAGTAAATACATCTATTACAGTGCTGTAAATCACCGCCCACTGACTGGAGGCGGAGACGTGCAGCAGGTAAATCCTGTGCCTCAGGCACGTGAAGTTTCCAGGCCCCATAACCAATGAACAATTAACAAACCGTTCTTTGACCAATCAACAGGTGGCAATGCAGTTCCGTGGTCCCTCAGCCAATAAACATTTTACCCGTCCTAGCAAATCATAAACCAGGGTTCTAACCCTTAGTCTAACGTGCAGCCAATGAACAATGAACAATTAACAAGAAACAGGGGGGCAGAGGCTCCGGTAGACGCTGCTCGGAAAGCACAGCGTCCTGTAGGGATTCGGGGGCGTGCTCTCCACTTCCCATTGGCTGGAAGGTAAAATTCCAGCCAATGGGAAGAGGAGAGGGCGTGACTTAAAAAAAGACACGAAAACGCCCCCGAATCACGTCAAGGCGGGCCCTGAACTCAGTGACGCTCCTCTCCTCCAATGGCTGGCCAGCATTTACGAGACCAGCCAATGGAGAAGAGGGGCGTGTTCAGGCCCCCATACTACTAACAAAAGATTTCGGCTCCGCCCACCCACTGCTTACGCAGTGGGACGGTAGCCGAAACCTAAAAAGTCCCCAGTTCCTGCCTGGCATGTTTCTTCAGCTTTGAAGAAATTACACTAGCTGCCTGTGGGGGTGTGAATCTCACATTTCCCAACTAGAAAAGCAGTGGGCTACATGGTGGAGGAGTGAGAAGCCCAAAGATCCGAATGGAACAGTTTCAGTAATGATTGGCATCAGGTGGGCCTCTGTCTAGAGTGGTACAAAAGGGGGTGGTGATGGACGAAGCACCTGAACCAATCAAACACTCACACCCAGTCAACAGATCTGGGTTTATTCCATCACCGTTCTTTAGCCCACTCTGCCACCCCAGTTCAGACATGGCCATATGCAAATCAGTCTGACCCTGTGCTTCATGGGAACAGTCCAGCCCGAACTGCCAAGCCATACCTTCCCTGGACCAGAAACAAGTTTCCTAGGACCGGTTTCTGGCATTTCAGCCATCCTCAGCCGGGCTTGCTTGAATCCAGTGGCAAAGTGAGCAAGGGACTCATGTCTGAGCATACCCTGCCAACTTATGGCGAACAAAGCGGTACAAAAGGGGGTGGTGATGGACGGAGCATCCGTTTTACAAAAGGGGGTGGTGATGTTTTTTACAAAAGGGGGTGGTGATGTTTTTTACAAAAGGGGGCCTAGAGTGGCTCACTTATGAAGTGACTGACAACGCAATGTACTAAGCCTGAGGGCCAAATAGAGGAGGACTTGCAGGCAAGTTAATAGGGCGAGCCGAGCCAGAGCTAAGCACTGGGTCTGGCTTGACTTTGAGTCCGTGCACAAGCAGAGCCATGAAAACGTTTGGCATGTATATCGTGCAACAAACATGTAAAAATAAGTGTATTTCTTAAACAGGTGGAAGCCCTTCACCTTAGTACATCCGATTATATCATTGCATATGCAGATATGGATTAAAAGAGATAATTTTTAGTAACTTTCATGGCCCAACCCTCAATGACAATGCCTTTGGTGCACTAGGAGTCACATCAGTAATGTAACCCTAAACAGAGTCTTATTATTGGGAGAGCAGCATTATAGTCTAGTAAGTCAAACATAAAAAATGCTTGTACAGCTCATACCTGAACGCAAGTATTTAAAAGTTCACTCAAATGCAATCATGTGACAAAAATGGAGCTCTGTGAAAGAAAATAATTGCTTTAGGATCAAACAATTTGGAGAAGCAGGGAAGTTAGTATTTATTTCAGGTTATCTGGTTTCACATATTGAAATTCCCCCACCAGATGGATATCTCTGTCTCCCTCTTTTTCGTTTATATCAAAGGTCGCAGTTTTGTCTTTTATTCTCGGCTCAGTGCGAGAAAAAACGAAACATATAAAGCAGAGTCAACTCAGAGCCCCCATACCCAATTAAAAAGCCAAGGATGCATTTATTTCAGGTGTCTGACACCCCAAACAGCCCTCCCCAAGCTAAGCCCCTGATGAAAGGTCTCTATACAAAACCTCTGCCTCTTCAAGTTTCAGAGGCTTCAGGCCTATCAGCCATCTATACCCTTTAAATAATCCCATTCTCCACCAATCAAGAGCATGTTACAATCAAACAAGCCAGGCTTTAATGTCTTAGCCTGAAACAGCAATTTCCCTTACGCTAGCCCAATCAGAGAAAACCTTCTATTGTGATCACACTTTAAAACCCAGCCCACCCCCCCGCCCCCCATTATATCTTCGACCTCTGCTACCAGAATTTCCAGTGATCATGCCAAGAAGCTACAGTTATAGGCTGTGCTCTCTAAACTATTTATTACATAAATATCGTGTTGTAGGGGTACCTACCTATATAATAAATATTATCGCACAGGCAGACTATATAACCGGAGAGGCCTCTTTAAGAGGGCAAGTAGCCAGTGCAGATGCTCTTGTTGGCTTGATTAGACATGCACGCTAGGGGGGCTGCACGCCATGTAGGTTTGTTTGCCCTTGCTACGAAGGGCGGGTTGCATCAGTAGGGCCTGCCTAACAGTTTGTAAAGAGCAAGATTGTGTTTATTTGGTTGGTTGGAAGGATGGGGGTTCTGAAGGCTGTCTAAGCCAGAATACTCTGCAAGGTTGAGTCAGTGTGTAAGGAAAACACCAGCAGCAAAGGAAGCCTCCAAGTATAATCTTGTTTTGCATCTTCGGAAGTGTTTCCCTGATGTCAGTGACTGGATGACATCTCTGTACCAGATCTGCTACATTACCTACGAAATTGCCCAAGAGTGAGACAGATGGAAACTAGTTTTTGTTTTCATGTGGCAGCCTGGTCCCCATCAATTTCGATGGATGAACCAGCCCACACCTTTCGACAGCACAAAACCTCAGACATGGGGCAAGTACGCAAGCATTCAAGGCCACCTCTTTTGGGGCACCAATCATGTGGGTGGAGATGGGTGTTGGGCAGTTGCCTACCTAGTTCTGGGTGGGTGTTGACCTCTAGTCTTGGTTACATGCAGTCCACCAAAGTATCAAAAAGAATGGTACCAGATGTTGTTTTATAAAGATCTCTTTGAAAAATTCTCTTTGAAAAATTACCTGGGACCCTCAACAGCTATTTTGGGTCAATGGTATATTTTCCCACTGACGTACTAATAACCAATAGAGTCATCTCTGGATCTTTACCTCTACAAGGAGTTAGTTTTTCAAGAAAGAAAAGACACTGTGGGAGCCGTGTCAAAGAAATGTGATCTAAAATTACCTCCTAAGCCAAAACAGCAGAAATGTATTCAAACTTGGGTAGGGGTAAGATTAAAAACAAAGGGGCTGATTCACAGAACTAATCTGAGACAAAATCCTAAATGTATTACTTTTGGAATTCACAGAAGGCATTTAGTAGTAGTAAAGTTAGGCTTTTGTCTTAAGTTAGGCTTTTGTCTTAAGTTAGGATTTTGTCTTAAAACCAAAACTTAAGACAAACTTAAGTTTAACTTAAGTTTACAACCACCAGTACCATTTAATAATCCAGACAGTCTACTATACTCACTAAACAACGAAATATATGACTGTATGCACACATCTTTTGTGTGTCCGAATCTTATGGAAAAACGCTAACACCAAGAGTCATAGCTGACAGTATCATGATGTGACAGGCTCAATTTGATTCTATATTTTGGGGCCAATAAGTGTCATTTTAAGAATTTGGGGGGCCATGGGCATGACATATTTTGGGGGCTCCTGTAATGGAGCACTTTACATCTTATTACCCATTTTTTGCTAATTGAAGCCCACATGCTGCCAAACAATACTTAATTACACGTCAAACTTATAGTAACCAAGCTACACAAAACAGTTACATTTTGTGCTGCTTAGGGATGACAAAGACTTAAGATAACAAGGGGTAGAAAGAGATAGAAGTAGAGACAGGCTTAGAAGAGAAACTGAGATCGAGAAACAGGTTAAATAGAAAGAAAATCCACTTTCGCGGGGAGGCCCTTGGAATTGGGAGGCCCCGGGCAATTTCCCATTTTGCTCATGCCTTCAAACGTCTCTGGGACTAACCAGACAGCAAATAGTGTATATGCCATGTACAGTAAGAGATTATGCTGCAACTGATGTAGTGCAAACAATTATTGCCCAATAATGGAAACAAGGCAAACCTACATTACTCGCTAGTGCCTATTTGTAAATCACAACGTTAACATCAAAGGCACAAGACTGCTTTCTGCTTGCTGTTATCTCTGAAGCAGTGCTCTGATACCAAAATCCTACTGTTGCTCTAGCCATATCACAACTGTACTAGTCTGTTTATTCATCTTATTATTTTTTCTCTCTGCTCATGTTTCTTAACCCCTCCCATGCTCGTGACGGAACCGTTCCGTCACGAGCCTCGAGTGGGCTGTGCTGGCTGACATTCTAAAGAGCGGGCGGGGCCGTGACGTCACAAGCACAGCTCACCTGCGGGCCGTGACGGAGCGGTTTCGTCACGAGTACGGGAGCGCCGCGCGGCCCCGCCTCCCCCTTAGCGCGAAGGGGTTAAATCACACACATTGTTTTTCTATTTTATTTGATACCTGTCTGCCATTAATTCAATTCTTGTGTGTGAAAAACAAGCGTTTGCAAAGACAATAGGTCTTCCTTTAACCTCATGCGCGCTGCGGGTTTTCCCGCTGTGCGCTGACTTTTTCAAAAAGCCGCGGTTCATGACGAGCTCAGCTCGTGATGAGTGTAAGACAGGCGTAACTCATGACGAGCTGAGCTCGTCATGAGCGTGGAAGGGGTTAATGTTCTAACACATGCAACCAAAAGATCTGCGGTTAAACATGCCACCCATATAGCAAAAGCAATCCAATCTCATGAGCACAACATGTTACTCCTAACTGAAACATGGCCCAACTACTCTTCCTCACCCTTAATAGGTATTCTAATCCCTCCTAGCGACGCCATCATTAGACTTGATTGCATTGGAAAACTCAGCAGTGGGATTGCATGCATCCACTGTAGGTCCCTGAAGGTAATGCCCTTCCAAAAAGATAATCTGTTCTCTTGTAAATACATGGGTGTGGAAATCTGCGCAGCAGGCGGACCCTTAGCTAAGTTGCACCACATCTACAACCCTTCTAGAGACAACCAGTTGTTTGCCAAGAAAATTATTAAAACTATCACAGTCCACTCTCTGTAACACCCAAATACAATCTTTCGTGGGGACTTTAATCTCTGCTGGAACAAAATGGACGGCGTACATCTGAACATTCTCAAAATCAACCCCAATGACCAAAATGTTGTGCAAGCTTGTCCAGACCCGACTCACAACAAAGGAGTGGCACTTGACCTAATTACATGCAAAAGCTGATTAGCGGCTCTATAACCCCATGTGACTGGTCAGACCATCACTACATCATTTTCCATGTCGAAGCCCATGCACAGAAATCAAGACATCAGGGAGCAAAACCGAGATACTGGTCCACAGATATTAGAAACCTAAATTGGAGCAATTTCTCCTCGCTCTGCCAAAGAAACCTTACATCCTAGGACAGATGGTACTAGGCACTATGGGATGTACAAGAGCTAAAGGGAAACCTAGCATCACACAAAGACCAATCTAATGAAGGTAGAAGCCCCTCTATGCCCCAAAAAGCTCTCTAACAAATTAGCATAGCATAGCATTGGGTCAACCACAACTTGAATGAAGTAAGGAGGAAACCCAGACATACTGAGACGCTCTGGAGACAAGAATCCTCATCCTTTCACCTACAACAGCCAAGAGAACTAAGAAACACCTACAAAAAACTTACACGGAATGCCAAAGCACAATTCTTTAGGTACCAAGTGGCTAATGCCAGAAACCTCCCAGGTGAACTATTTGAGATCAACAAGGAATAGACTAAGTCCTACAACACCAAAGCTGCCTGTAACACCCTCCCGATCACTATTCACAAAGAAACCATCTATACCAGCTTCCGCAAATCCTTAAATACCTGGTTGTTTAACCAGTAACGTCTTTCATCATTACTCCTCTGTATTTTGCTTCGTCCAGGCGCCGGGAAACCCTTTTTGGGCAGCTGTTGCGCCTTACAAATTAAATAAAGAAATAAATAAATAAAATAAATATTGTTACCTCCGAGAATTGGGAAGCTTTCTCTTCCTTCTGCGAGGAGAAACTAAAGAAAGTTGAAAACTCAATATCAACTGATCATGAACAGTTTTGTGATCTAAGTCCAAACACCCAGCACTCCCAGCAGAAAGCTAATAATACTGATAAGACACAAACACACATCACTCCCATTAAGACCAAGAACAAGGTTACCTGGAATGATTTCCGAACCACAAAGCCAAAATGCATAAAATCTTACTGTCAATGAAACCAATAGCACATTTCTTTATTCCCATTCCAGCAAAAATAGTGAGGTACCTAAGCCCTCTTCTCTGTCCTCTCTGGAAAAGCATAGTGAACTCCTTTCTAACACAAGGCACAATCGTGGACTGCCTAAAAACTGGACAAGTAACACCAATAGTGAAAAAACCTGACACCGACGTGACTGATCTAAATAACTTTCACCCGATCTCTAACATCCCATTCCTCAATAAGCTGCTTGGAAAATGTGTACACAAGCAACTATGCCAGCACATAAACAAAGTCAACCAACTGGACGCAATCCAATTACGTTTCAGACCGTGGCACAGCACAGAGACAGCCATCCTAAACATTTTGGATTATGCACTCAAAATACTCGACCAGAACGATTTGTGCCTGCTGATCCTCCTCAACCTGCACTCAGAGAGGAGGAGCCTAACCCGCGACCATGATGGCCGCCTGATCCCTCGGCTCCGCCGACCCTCTCGTTCTTCTCCCGAAACGCTGCTGATCCTGCATGTTATCCTGCCCGCTTGTTGGCGTCCCGGAACCGTGAAGCGATCCTGTGTCCAGCGGTGTGCTCCCCGGTGCGATCCAGCTGTCAGAGGCGGCGAGGCGTCCCGGTCTTTGTTTCAGTGCTGCATTGCCGAGGCCGGGTCTTTGTTCTCCGGAGGCTGCCGTCCCAAGTTGCAACAGTTGCTGACATTGTAGCAGGACGGGGTAGGCTGACGGTTTGCTATTGCCGCATTGTTTTCCTTGCTACAGCGAGCCGCCCTGTCCTGCACGCCTTCATTCTCGACTGGTGTCTCCGCCGTAGAAGATATATTCTACCCTCTTTTCGGCTTGTGGACGGTTTGGAGCGTCTTCTTGTTCTCCAGCACTGAGACGGCTGCCATTTTGACCTGGGCGCTCTGCATCTGAGACTCTCTACCCCCGGCGGCCATTTGGGGTACCATAGCGGTTTGCGCTGCATTGTCGCCGGGTGACAGACGAAGGGGTCCGTCCCGCTGCTATACCCCCTGGAGTGGCAGTGATTTGCGGATCGGCTACTGGTGGGCTGCTGATGTGATGGCCGACGGCGACCAGTCTCGAGAGATATGGTGTGACCCCGCGCCCAGGGTGCGCGAGATGGCAGCGCCCTCTTATCCTGCGGCATCCCTCAGGATTGCTGATATTATGTATGCCCTGGGTGATCTACATGTAGCTGTGCGTGACATGGCCCTGGACCTGGAAGGCCGACTGGATATCTCTGTGCTTGCAGTGCCCTCGGATGATCATGCTGAGCTCCAGGTGCGGTACACCTCGCCACACCCTGTGTTTTTATGCGACTACCAGTCTGCTCAGATGTACTTGACGGTGCTGGAGAAGGGAGATGTGGTTGCTTCCGTACTACCCAGTATTGATGCGGAGAGGTATGGAGATCTTGGTCCTCGGCAGACGCAAGCGGTTTGTGTCTGGACGCCTCGCCACACGGCTGTTTCGGGGCTTCGTCGCGGGTCTCCCTGGCCCATCTTGGAGTTGCTCCTGCGGTTTTGGCCGGCTGCCCTTCAAACATTTCGATTGTGCATTGCCCCTTCTTGGTTGGACGTTCGCCGTTTGGCTCTGAGGTGGACGGACTTTGGTGGATGGCATTGTGCTCTGCAGTGGAACTTTCTTTTGTCTTCTCCGTCCAAGATGGCTGCTTTGGAACTGTACTCCGTCGACATGCTGGATCGAAAGGGACAAGGTTGAGGATGTTTTTCCCTTTTTGCTGCATCCGGTTGTTTGCATTGTTGTGATTGTAATGGACAATGGTGGGATCTACATGTTGTTCGGGTGCTGGTTCGGGGTACGGGGAATGGTGGCCGAGGGTAAAAATGCTGATTGTTTTGGTCTTTTCCTGGCCCTCCTCCGGTCTTTTGTGATTTCTTTTCCTTCTTTCTCTTGCTCCTAAATTTCGGGTACTCTTGGGGCGACAGACACCTGCTAGGGGGGGGGGGTAGGCCGTAGCCTCTGCATGCGTGTAGGGTGGGGGGTGTTCCTTCCTTGTTAGTTTCAGTTACTATGGGCCTTATTTTTCTGCTTCTCTTTTTTATTCTTTTCTTCTCTTCTTTCTTCGGGTCAAGGGGTGGATTGGTGCGTGGTGGGTCGTGGCTGGGGTATACCATAATGTTTGCTCGTCCTTTCTCCTGTGCTAATTTCCTCCAGCCTTTTGTTTAATAGATAATGATCGTGAATTTTTCTGAATACTGTCGCCCATCTCGGTCCTGGTGCGGATTGTTTGGACTTTGCTCCTTCTTGGCTCCTATCACTTTGGACTTCGTTTTAAAAAACTTTTAAATTAAACCTTCAATTCTCCTACCTCTCGGCAGCGCACCTAATTACAGTGTAACTTGGACTAATCCTGTTTGCTTTGATATGCTGCTGAGTTGCCCGATTGCTCACTACTGTGCCTTAATCGATTTCGAGGCCGGCCTCTGGGTTGTAGGCCCGTATTTGTTTGCCGATATTCTCCAATAAAGGTTTTCAAAAAATAAAAAAATAAAAAAAAAACCTGCACTCAGCTTTCGACACAGTTACAACATACTCTTGGAGTTACTGGAACACAGAATGGGAATGTCTGAAACAGTGCTACACTGATTCACCTCTTTTCTCAATAACCGGTCACAAAGAATCAAAATGCTTTACATATGGATGAAAACTTAGGGCTTGATTCACAAAGGTAAACTTAGACCTGAAGTTTAAATTTAGACCTGAAGTCTAAGGGTCCAATGTGCCTAGATAAACTTAGACTTAGAGTCTAAACCTAGATTTCAGGTCTAAGTTTACCTTTGCGAATTGGACCCACAAAGTGTTATCTATTTTAATGTATTTTCTAATATTATGGTAACCTGCTTTTAATGTAGGCCTTTCATTTACAATTATATAACTCCCTGGAAAGTTAACCAATGCTGAGTGTCTCAATATCACTTCCTGTGATGTCATATGGTGTGTGGCAATGTGTGTGATGTCACTTCCACTATGAATTATTGGCATTTTAATGAATCAACGTCCATAGTGCCATTCTGTGAAAATGTATTTAAAGTCCAAAAATGTCCGAGCCTCCGCTTCTCACGTCAACTACGGCGCAAAAATCTCATGCATAGATAACCAAACTGCACCACGATAACACACACGCAGCACACTGAGATAAAAGACAACAGCCAGGGCATGGTTGGCTTATCAGGCACTCAACAGCAAACTGTCATCAGTCTGCACTAAAAAAAACACTTCCTCTGGGCCTCTTACAGATTCTGGGTGACGCAACGGGTAATGCTTGCAAAATGTGTCTTCCCAGACGCACTCAGTCCATTACATTTGCAGCTCTCCAGCACGCACATACCTAAATCTGCCTGTCCATTTCCCAAAGATCCATAGGCATTCTTCCAGCACACTTACCTCAAATGCACATTCCTCTATCACATAGATTAGAGCAAGTGTTGATAAATGAATGTAATTAGAGATGTTGTAAGCATGCCCTAATATGCATTCATATAGCACAAAGATTCTTAGATGTGCAAGCCTGTATCACAATCTAGGGGGCACAGTCCTCATGCACCAGTCACATTTCTCATGTTTACACCCGAATCTCTATTGAAAGTCACTTCAAATAGCAAATGTCAAATGAGAACCACATAATATTCAGCTATGACCTTGATTCATGAATGATTCGTCGTCCAGTAGTCACAAAAGTAGAACCTAGTGCAAAAGGGAAAGAATAATAACAGTGCTGGAGCCCTGGAATCTAATTATCCTGAATGGAAGAATGTCAAGGGGAATGTCTGTAATCCGTGAGAGGATTGGTAATAATAAGTAAAGTAGTGTTGCATAGCCGTGTAATTCAGGCCTTTCTTTGTGAATTATATTAGAGTGTTATTTGTTCACCAGAAGTGAAAGGGATCACATTCCACGATTATTCTTTTTGACATACGGAGTAAGAGTTCAGAGGAATAATGGGGTAATTCACCATATTGGAGGAAAAACACAAAATAAAGTAATTGGAACTGATGAAAAGGTGATCGTCGATCAATGATACATTATTCGGCCTATCAGGCCATAAAAGACACAAGTAAAATTCAACATTGCACAGCAGACTAAATAGTACGTCACGAGGACAGTAAGGACCACAATTGAAGCATCAATTATATCCAGAATCGATGGTTAAACGGGATAGTTCATCAAGAAATATCTCAGCAAAAAAAATAAATACAGAATATACTATGGTAAGTGGTTAAAACGTCTAAATGTCAATGGTAAAACCACAACAATAAAAACTGTAAGTGAATAAAAAAAAGCAGAGGTACTAGCCCTCCATCATCCTCCTTGCTTTGATGGCAGCTTTTAAAAAGAAGCATATTCTAAGACAGATGGTCGAAGTGTTTAACAATTGCCGTGCTGTAGTGCTTCATTGCACCTTCGGTAATCAAGGTTTTTTAACAAGGGCTTAAGAAACATATAGTGCAATAAAGATTGTTCAGAAAGGTAGTTGAACGGACAAAATGTTGTGGAACTCCCCAGATTAAAACAGAGCCGGTAAAACACAAAAGACGCCATACAGTGTCAGCACTGAACCAAAAAAAGCAGAGATTGCTCCCAATGAGTGCGGTATAGCCCGGAGCAGTGCGTCCATAGGGGTGTACGGGCGTAACCCCCCCGGCCGCAGCTCCCTCGGCATCTCTGAACTTAAGTAAACTGAATCAGTTTACTTAAGTTCAAAGACGCCGTGGGAGAACTGACAATCTTGTCAGTCAGCATGACGTCGGACCGCCCACCCCCTTCAAAGACTGAAGGGGGTGGACGGTCTGGCGTCATGTTGACTGACATGATTGTCAGACAGGGACAACAGGCAGCAGCACAAGTGCGCATGAGTGGGGACGGAGGGCGAATCTTTAGCCCTTACCCAGTCATGCGCACTTGTGTTTTCACTTGTTTGCACATGCCCATTAGGAGCCCCTCGGTCTCCTAATGGGCGTGCGGCGGGCGAAGAGTAGCCATGCCCTAAGCCACTCCTGGTGCTGCTGGCAGCACCAGGATTGGATGAGAGGGGCTGCCAGTCCACTACAGTGCCAACGTGAAGGTGCCAAGGGGAGCAGAGGTGGTACGGACTGGCTGCGAGATAAGTTTTCTGTCTATTATTTAATTACAATCTTAATCCCAGTAATTTCGCATGCTAATTTGCTAAATGGCATCTGCACTCCATAAGCACCAACTCCAGAGATAACAGCACCCCGACCCGGAGGTATTCAGCGTTGCAATATTGCGAGAGCACGGATGAGTTTTTAAATTAAATATAAATCGTGCTATCACTATACCGTAATGTGCATAATTTACAGTATTTGTCCTCATTGTGAAATATAGAAAACACATTTGCAATTGCGAAGTCTGATTCAGTTGTGTTACCGAGAAGACTTTACTTCAAGAACTCGAGGCTGAATCCTAGGTGGCATACTTAACCAAAATTCAAATCAGGGCTCGAGAAGCCTATATTGAGACAGCCAATTAAAATCTGGCAATAGATCAAGGATTCTGCTCTGGGCTTAAACCTTATTGGATTCTTGCTGCTAAATGTTGAAATATGACAACTAGAGAGCGTGTTTACAGATGTGAAAAGTGACCGAACATGTTCTTTGACATTAAATATTGGTTAAAATAACTTCGTTCTTTATAAAGTACTTGAAACCGCTATGCACTGTGTTGTAACTACAGTTAATGTATACCCCATTCCCTGTTCCTTCCTTTTCCCCCCTCCTCCTTATCACATGTTGGTACATTCCCCTGGACAGCCAGGCGCTCGCTATGGAATGTTGACAGAGCGAGCCGGCTTCCAGGTTGACAAGCTGACGGCTTTCTGTTGTGTTTTACTAAGCAATAAAAGAAACTGGAATAAGACTTTTTTGTCCCTCATCACTACATTTCTTGGCGACGAGGAGAAGGAAACTGGGCCAGGGACAGTTATTGCCGTTTCCCTGGGATGAATTTACTGCTTGTCGACGGAGGAACAAAGGATAACGGAGCCGGTGAATCGAAGAATAGGAGGAAGCGAGTGACCGATGCTGGCTGTCACGAAAAGCTGCAAAAGCTTCACAAGTAAGGAGATAAGGAGAAATAAGGCAAACCAAGTCAGAGACAATTTGAAAGAAAATACTTTGAGAAGGTTGTTAACTTTATCGGTTGCCAGGTCGGGCATCGCGTTACCTGTTTTAACTTGGAATTACAATGAAAGGGCAGGAGCGGAATTGAAGCATTGGGGCGGCGTGTCATCGCTCACCCTTGTGTGCCGGGTCGGGCACAAGCTGCGAACTGAGGGGAAGAGTGCGCTGTAATCAAGCCGTTTAGCCGCGTGACTTAAATCAACCAATTTTCACATAGATTGGAGGGCGGTCAGCGGAACCAATCACCCTGTTTCCTGCTGTGAGGCGCCCTGAGTTTATCACCCTGCACGAGGCCCCGGCGCGTTTAGGAATGACGCGCTGAATGAACGTTGAGGCTGCTCGGCGTTACCCGAAGCTTTCTGCGCGCACTAACCAACGGCGCTGACTGAACTCTCACACAAAGCAGAGCGCTTACCGGAAATCTCTCTTGAAGATACGTGGTGATTCCGTGGCTTATGTTCGCTTCTCGCTCCTGTGTGGGAACTAGGAAGAGCAGTGCTGAGGTGTCGAAAGAGGCAGCAGTTCCGTGGAGTGCACGCCCGGAGATCACAGCTCCATTCGAAAAGCGGTTTCTTCCTGACAGGAACTATTTTGAGGGGAAGTTTCTCCACAGGAAGTTCCCGCCAGTTGGAAGGAGAGCAGGCAGTTCCATTGGACATAATTTCTCAACCGTGGAAGCAGAAAGAGGACTGCATAAACCTCTGTGTTAATGATATTCTCTCAAGTGTTACAAGCATTACGTGGCAAAATAAGAAAGGGTGGTTTTTGTTTTTTGGTAAATACAAGTGCGTATCACTCAGCTTAGAACCACAGCAACTAGTGGCAGAGAGTCATTCTCACGTCTTTAGGGTATTGTTGCTCTCACTTGAGAAAATATAGACCTACAAGGATTTTAGGAACTTTATGGCAATGGCAGGTGCAGGAATGAGCCAACCCCCACCTTTCCTCAATGAATTAGGAGAACCAGTTATCCCTTGGAGAAGGTGGGAAGGTATCTTCAAATCTTATTTAATAGCAATTGGGGGCAGCAACTACACTAATATATGCAAACAACATATATTGCTACATAATTTGGGCACACATGGGAGGAAAATATATGAAGATATAACAGGGAGATTGATTGAGGATGAGCAAGAGGAGGTGGAGGAAGGTGTCAATGTTTATGAAAGTACGCTGAGGGAATTAGGGACTCATTTTAAGGAGAAAATAAATGTGGTGATGGAAAGACATAAGTTCTTCAAAAGAGTACAGAAGAGGGAGGAGAAAGTGAGCAATTATATAGCTGTGTTGAGAGGCTTGTCAGCCACATGTGAGTTTGGTCAACTCACAGACTCTTTAATAAGAGACCAATTGGTGAGGTGCACCAATGAAACCAAGGTACAAGAGGAATTACTGACCAAGAACCCCAATCTTGAGGAAGCAATAAACATAGCTAAGGGCTTAGAGCACACAGCACGTTGCATGAGGGAAATGAAAGCTACAGATGGTACAAACAGAGAGAGGTCTGAAAGCAAAGTTAGTACAGAGAGTGAAACGGTCTGTAAAGTAGGGGACAAGAGTAAAGAGGTTAATCGCAGCAAGCCCAGTTCCACGGTGTGTTATAAATGTGGTAGTCCCAATCATTTGGCAAATAACTGGAAGTGTCCTGCAAGGAATGTACAGTGCAGGAAGTGCAACAGGTGGGGGCATTATTCTAAAGTATGTAAAGCACCTGGCAGAGCAGTGCATGTCATTGAGGAGTCACCCCAGGAAGAGGGAAGGGAAAAATCGTACATTTTTCAAGTGGGGGATGAGGAAGATAACAGTGATAATGTTTACCCCAAATGTGATGTCTTACTTGACGGAGTGACGTTTAGTATGTATGCTGATTCGTGCTCCCCATATACCTTAGTAGATAAGAAAGTGTTTGAAGATAAGTTTGCCAACCATCCTGTAAAATTGTTGCCACCAGACATTAGTCCCAAGGGTTACAACAAGGGGAAGATCTCCCTTGAGGGAATGGTGACCATGAGAATCTCATTTAAGGATAGACACACAGTAGGAAAGGTGTATGTGTCCACGAGAGGCTCGACCCTATTGAGCTGGAAACATCAGAGGCAGTTGGGAATCATACTTGATCCAAACAACAAAGAGCAGGTGTTGTTAATTGACCAAGAAGGTATATCAGAGAATCTCACCGATGAGTTCAAGGAAGTGTTCAGTGACGGATTGGGGGTATTTAAGAACTACATGCACAAGATTGTGCTAAAGGAGGGGGCGGTGCCTGTGGTGCACAAGACCAGGTCTATACCTTTGCGCATGAGAGAGCCCCTCCAGCAGGAACTTCAGAGGCTAGTCAGTGAGGGAGTCATCACAGAAATTGAGAGTTCCGCATGGTTGGCCCCGATTGTCATCATGGCCAAAGATAAAGGGAACAGCATAAGACTCTGTGTGGACCTGAGGGACCTTAATGCGAATATCCTTGTGGACAGGTTCCCTCTTCCCAGGATAGGGGAAATGCTAAGCACGATCAGGGGTGACAAGTATTTTAGCGTGCTGGACCTATCCTCTGCCTATTACCAAATCAAGCTTCACCCGGATTCCCAAATACTAACAGCATTCACCACCCCATTTGGAAATTTCAAGTTTCAGAGAATGCCATTTGGATTGGCATCGGCAGCTGCTGCTTTCCAAAGAGTCATGCAACATGTGTTAAAAGACTGTAGGAACACTATCTGTTTCCAAGATGATATCCTGATTTTTGGAGGTTGCGAAGAAGAACACAATGAAATGGCTAGAAGAGTGTTGGAAAAGTTGAAAGAAGTGGGCTTCACCACGAAGCCTTCAAAATGCAAACTAGGAGTAAGTTCGGTGGACTACCTGGGACACACCCTATCTGAAGATGGCATCAAACCAAAACATGACTTAGTGAAGGCAGTGGAGGATGCTCCCATTCCCAAGAGTAAAGAGGACATACTATCTTTCCTAGGTCTTGCGGAATACATGGCTAAATTCATTAAGGATTTTGCAATGGTGTCACAACCGTTAAGAGACTTGATAAAGAAGGACAGAGTTTTTGAATGGGGAAAGGAACAGGAAGTGTCCATGAAGTGCATAAAGAAGGCTATTATTGAAGCCCCGTATATAGGGAAGTTTGATCCAAATGGTGCAACCATTATCTCTACAGACGCCAGCAACAGAGGCATAGGGGCAACGCTGGCGCAGAGAGAAGGCAACCAGATAAACGTGATAGCTTTCGCATCAAGAACCCTCACAGTATCTGAGAAGAATTACTCCACCATAGAGAAAGAGGCTCTAGCTGTCTATTGGGCCATCTGTCACTACAAGTTTTTCATTTGGGGTATCCCATTTGAAGTACAGACCGACCATAAACCTCTGGTCTCACTGTTCACCAAGAAGGACATGGAAAGCATGACGCCTCGAATAGCTAAATGGGCAGTGGGTCTACAAGCTTACAACTTCAGAGTATCCTATATACCCGGACAACAAAATAGAGTTGCTGACTTCCTATCAAGAGCACCCGCAGATGGAGAAGAGGTAGAGGAAGTGAAGAGTAGCTCAATCCTGGAGGTGCGTCTAGCGGCAGTGGAAAAGGTGTCATGGGAAACCCAGATGGAACGAGATGATGTTATGAAGAAGGTGAAGAGGTATATACTATCTGGATGGCCCAAGAAATGCAAGGACATGGAGACAGAGATCCAGCCATATTGGAACGTGAGGGAGGATCTATCTGTGGAAGGTGACCTAATACTGAAATCAGGGAAAGTAGTCCCACCAGAAGCCTTAAGAAGTAAAGTAGTGGATCTGGCTCACGAGGGACATCTAGGCAGAAGTTTGTGCAAAGCCAGACTTCGTGCAGACTACTGGTTTCCTACCATGGACAGAGAAATGGAGGACAAGGTGCGTGATTGCTACGCGTGCGCCCTGAGTGACAAATCCAAGATCACGAGGAGAGCACCTTTGTCACCTGTTGAAGTTCCGGAGGTGCCGTGGAGCAAGTTAGGCTTCGACATAGCGGGTCCTATCCATGGCAAAGGGCCCCAAGACAGGTACTTATTGGTCCTAGTAGACTACTTTTCAAGCTGGATAACCTGCAAGACCGTTCACAATGTGAGCACCAAAGTCATAGTTGATTTCCTGAAAGAGGTGTTCACACTAGAAGGCATACCCTCAACACTGGTGACAGACAATGGCGTACAACTGATCTCAGAAGAGATGAAGGATTTCCTCAAAGATTGTTCGGTGACCCATGTTCGCACGCCGCTGTATTGTCCCAAAGCAAACGGGAAGGTGGAAAGAGTGAACCGTATGTTGAAGGAGTGCATACAGTTGGCCAACCAAGCGGGGGAGAACATTGAGGAAGCCATAAGGGACATGTTGTGGGCATACCACACCACGCCGAAGTCCACTACAGGATGCACACCCTTTGAGTTGCTGAGGGGAAGAAAAGCTGGCACGAAACTCACACCCAGTTGGATGGGGAGAAAACAAATAAAGGAGACCGATCACAAAGAGATCAAGAGGAGAATTGAAGACAGTCAGCAGAAATACAAGGAATGGTATGATAAGAAGTGGGGAGTGAAGGAGAGAGAATTTCAGGAAGGACAAGGAGTCTATGTAAAGAAACCAGAGAGACTGTGGAGAGGAGGCAACAAGTTCTATGCCCCCAAGACCATCCAGCAGCAAAACAGAAACTCTGTGGTTGTGGATGATGGTAGACTATGGAGTCATGATCGTGTGGTTCCAGCAGAAGGGGGAGAGCCCAGGGCAGTAATAAGAAGAGCGGGAGGCAAAGACATCAGTGAAAACATCAGACTAGACAGAAGGAGTGACAGATTTAGGACCTCTCCTCAGTGGCACAAACAGTACATAATGAGATAGACACACACACTAAAGTCATAGGAGCCTAGGAGCACCCACCATTAGACATCCGGTCTTTTCCTGTTAGTTCCCTTAAGGGGGATGATGTGTTGTAACTACAGTTAATGTATACCCCATTCCCTGTTCCTTCCTTTTCCCCCCTCCTCCTTATCACATGTTGGTACATTCCCCTGGACAGCCAGGCGCTCGCTATGGAATGTTGACAGAGCGAGCCGGCTTCCAGGTTGACAAGCTGACGGCTTTCTGTTGTGTTTTACTAAGCAATAAAAGAAACTGGAATAAGACTTTTTTGTCCCTCATCACTACATTTCTTGGCGACGAGGAGAAGGAAACTGGGCCAGGGACAGTTATTGCCGTTTCCCTGGGATGAATTTACTGCTTGTCGACGGAGGAACAAAGGATAACGGAGCCGGTGAATCGAAGAATAGGAGGAAGCGAGTGACCGATGCTGGCTGTCACGAAAAGCTGCAAAAGCTTCACAAGTAAGGAGATAAGGAGAAATAAGGCAAACCAAGTCAGAGACAATTTGAAAGAAAATACTTTGAGAAGGTTGTTAACTTTATCGGTTGCCAGGTCGGGCATCGCGTTACCTGTTTTAACTTGGAATTACAATGAAAGGGCAGGAGCGGAATTGAAGCATTGGGGCGGCGTGTCATCGCTCACCCTTGTGTGCCGGGTCGGGCACAAGCTGCGAACTGAGGGGAAGAGTGCGCTGTAATCAAGCCGTTTAGCCGCGTGACTTAAATCAACCAATTTTCACATAGATTGGAGGGCGGTCAGCGGAACCAATCACCCTGTTTCCTGCTGTGAGGCGCCCTGAGTTTATCACCCTGCACGAGGCCCCGGCGCGTTTAGGAATGACGCGCTGAATGAACGTTGAGGCTGCTCGGCTTTACCCGAAGCTTTCTGCGCGCACTAACCAACGGCGCTGACTGAACTCTCACACAAAGCAGAGCGCTTACCGGAAATCTCTCTTGAAGATACGTGGTGATTCCGTGGCTTATGTTCGCTTCTCGCTCCTGTGTGGGAACTAGGAAGAGCAGTGCTGAGGTGTCGAAAGAGGCAGCAGTTCCGTGGAGTGCACGCCCGGAGATCACAGCTTCATTCGAAAAGCGGTTTCTTCCTGACAGGAACTATTTTGAGGGGAAGTTTCTCCACAGGAAGTTCCCGCCAGTTGGAAGGAGAGCAGGCAGTTCCATTGGACATAATTTCTCAACCGTGGAAGCAGAAAGAGGACTGCATAAACCTCTGTGTTAATGATATTCTCTCAAGTGTTACAAGCATTACGTGGCAAAATAAGAAAGGGTGGTTTTTGTTTTTTGGTAAATACAAGTGCGTATCACTCAGCTTAGAACCACAGCAACTAGTGGCAGAGAGTCATTCTCACGTCTTTAGGGTATTGTTGCTCTCACTTGAGAAAATATAGACCTACAAGGATTTTAGGAACTTTATGGCAATGGCAGGTGCAGGAATGAGCCAACCCCCACCTTTCCTCAATGAATTAGGAGAACCAGTTATCCCTTGGAGAAGGTGGGAAGGTATCTTCAAATCTTATTTAATAGCAATTGGGGGCAGCAACTACACTAATATACGCAAACAACATATATTGCTACATAATTTGGGCACACATGGGAGGAAAATATATGAAGATATAACAGGGAGATTGATTGAGGATGAGCAAGAGGAGGTGGAGGAAGGTGTCAATGTTTATGAAAGTACGCTGAGGGAATTAGGGACTCATTTTAAGGAGAAAATAAATGTGGTGATGGAAAGACATAAGTTCTTCAAAAGAGTACAGAAGAGGGAGGAGAAAGTGAGCAATTATATAGCTGTGTTGAGAGGCTTGTCAGCCACATGTGAGTTTGGTCAACTCACAGACTCTTTAATAAGAGACCAATTGGTGAGGTGCACCAATGAAACCAAGGTACAAGGGGAATTACTGACCAAGAACCCCAATCTTGAGGAAGCAATAAACATAGCTAAGGGCTTAGAGCACACAGCACGTTGCATGAGGGAAATGAAAGCTACAGATGGTACAAACAGAGAGAGGTCTGAAAGCAAAGTTAGTACAGAGAGTGAAACGGTCTGTAAAGTAGGGGACAAGAGTAAAGAGGTTAATCGCAGCAAGCCCAGTTCCACGGTGTGTTATAAATGTGGTAGTCCCAATCATTTGGCAAATAACTGGAAGTGTCCTGCAAGGAATGTACAGTGCAGGAAGTGCAACAGGTGGGGGCATTATTCTAAAGTATGTAAAGCACCTGGCAGAGCAGTGCATGTCATTGAGGAGTCACCCCAGGAAGAGGGAAGGGAAAAATCGTACATTTTTCAAGTGGGGGATGAGGAAGATAACAGTGATAATGTTTACCCCAAATGTGATGTCTTACTTGACGGAGTGATGTTTAGTATGTATGCTGATTCGTGCTCCCCATATACCTTAGTAGATAAGAAAGTGTTTGAAGATAAGTTTGCCAACCATCCTGTAAAATTGTTGCCACCAGACATTAGTCCCAAGGGTTACAACAAGGGGAAGATCTCCCTTGAGGGAATGGTGACCATGAGAATCTCATTTAAGGATAGACACACAGTAGGAAAGGTGTATGTGTCCACGAGAGGCTCGACCCTATTGAGCTGGAAACATCAGAGGCAGTTGGGAATCATACTTGATCCAAACAACAAAGAGCAGGTGTTGTTAATTGACCAAGAAGGTATATCAGAGAATCTCACCGATGAGTTCAAGGAAGTGTTCAGTGACGGATTGGGGGTATTTAAGAACTACATGCACAAGATTGTGCTAAAGGAGGGGGCGGTGCCTGTGGTGCACAAGACCAGGTCTATACCTTTGCGCATGAGAGAGCCCCTCCAGCAGGAACTTCAGAGGCTAGTCAGTGAGGGAGTCATCACAGAAATTGAGAGTTCTGCATGGTTGGCCCCGATTGTCATCATGGCCAAAGATAAAGGGAACAGCATAAGACTCTGTGTGAACCTGAGGGACCTTAATGCGAATATCCTTGTGGACAGGTTCCCTCTTCCCAGGATAGGGGAAATGCTAAGCACGATCAGGGGTGCCAAGTATTTTAGCGTGCTGGACCTATCCTCTGCCTATTACCAAATCAAGCTTCACCCGGATTCCCAAATACTAACAGCATTCACCACCCCATTTGGAAATTTCAAGTTTCAGAGAATGCCATTTGGATTGGCATCGGCAGCTGCTGCTTTCCAAAGAGTCATGCAACATGTGTTAAAAGACTGTAGGAACACTATCTGTTTCCAAGATGATATCCTGATTTTTGGAGGTTGCGAAGAAGAACACAATGAAATGGCTAGAAGAGTGTTGGAAAAGTTGAAAGAAGTGGGCTTCACCACGAAGCCTTCAAAATGCAAACTAGGAGTAAGTTCGGTGGACTACCTGGGACACACCCTATCTGAAGATGGCATCAAACCAAAACATGACTTAGTGAAGGCAGTGGAGGATGCTCCCATTCCCAAGAGTAAAGAGGACATACTATCTTTCCTAGGTCTTGCGGAATACATGGCTAAATTCATTAAGGATTTTGCAATGGTGTCACAACCGTTAAGAGACTTGATAAAGAAGGACAGAGTTTTTGAATGGGGAAAGGAACAGGAAGTGTCCATGAAGTGCATAAAGAAGGCTATTATTGAAGCCCCGTATATAGGGAAGTTTGATCCAAATGGTGCAACCATTATCTCTACAGACGCCAGCAACAGAGGCATAGGGGCAACGCTGGCGCAGAGAGAAGGCAACCAGATAAACGTGATAGCTTTCGCATCAAGAACCCTCACAGTATCTGAGAAGAATTACTCCACCATAGAGAAAGAGGCTCTAGCTGTCTATTGGGCCATCTGTCACTACAAGTTTTTCATTTGGGGTATCCCATTTGAAGTACAGACCGACCATAAACCTCTGGTCTCACTGTTCACCAAGAAGGACATGGAAAGCATGACGCCTCGAATAGCTAAATGGGCAGTGGGTCTACAAGCTTACAACTTCAGAGTATCCTATATACCCGGACAACAAAATAGAGTTGCTGACTTCCTATCAAGAGCACCCGCAGATGGAGAAGAGGTAGAGGAAGTGAAGAGTAGCTCAATCCTGGAGGTGCGTCTAGCGGCAGTGGAAAAGGTGTCATGGGAAACCCAGATGGAACGAGATGATGTTATGAAGAAGGTGAAGAGGTATATACTATCTGGATGGCCCAAGAAATGCAAGGACATGGAGACAGAGATCCAGCCATATTGGAACGTGAGGGAGGATCTATCTGTGGAAGGTGACCTAATACTGAAATCAGGGAAAGTAGTCCCACCAGAAGCCTTAAGAAGTAAAGTAGTGGATCTGGCTCACGAGGGACATCTAGGCAGAAGTTTGTGCAAAGCCAGACTTCGTGCAGACTACTGGTTTCCTACCATGGACAGAGAAATGGAGGACAAGGTGCGTGATTGCTACGCGTGCGCCCTGAGTGACAAATCCAAGATCACGAGGAGAGCACCTTTGTCACCTGTTGAAGTTCCGGAGGTGCCGTGGAGCAAGTTAGGCTTCGACATAGCGGGTCCTATCCATGGCAAAGGGCCCCAAGACAGGTACTTATTGGTCCTAGTAGACTACTTTTCAAGCTGGATAACCTGCAAGACCGTTCACAATGTGAGCACCAAAGTCATAGTTGATTTCCTGAAAGAGGTGTTCACACTAGAAGGCATACCCTCAACACTGGTGACAGACAATGGCGTACAACTGATCTCAGAAGAGATGAAGGATTTCCTCAAAGACTGTTCGGTGACCCATGTTCGCACGCCGCTGTATTGTCCCAAAGCAAACGGGAAGGTGGAAAGAGTGAACCGTATGTTGAAGGAGTGCATACAGTTGGCCAACCAAGCGGGGGAGAACATTGAGGAAGCCATAAGGGACATGTTGTGGGCATACCACACCACGCCGAAGTCCACTACAGGATGCACACCCTTTGAGTTGCTGAGGGGAAGAAAAGCTGGCACGAAACTCACACCCAGTTGGATGGGGAGAAAACAAATAAAGGAGACCGATCACAAAGAGATCAAGAGGAGAATTGAAGACAGTCAGCAGAAATACAAGGAATGGTATGATAAGAAGTGGGGAGTGAAGGAGAGAGAATTTCAGGAAGGACAAGGAGTCTATGTAAAGAAACCAGAGAGACTGTGGAGAGGAGGCAACAAGTTCTATGCCCCCAAGACCATCCAGCAGCAAAACAGAAACTCTGTGGTTGTGGATGATGGTAGACTATGGAGTCATGATCGTGTGGTTCCAGCAGAAGGGGGAGAGCCCAGGGCAGTAATGAGAAGAGCGGGAGGCAAAGACATCAGTGAAAACATCAGACTAGACAGAAGGAGTGACAGATTTAGGACCTCTCCTCAGTGGCACAAACAGTACATAATGAGATAGACACACACAGTAAAGTCATAGGAGCCTAGGAGCACCCACCATTAGACATCCGGTCTTTTCCTGTTAGTTCCCTTAAGGGGGATGATGTGTTGTAACTACAGTTAATGTATACCCCATTCCCTGTTCCTTCCTTTTCCCCCCTCCTCCTTATCACATGTTGGTACATTCCCCTGGACAGCCAGGCGCTCGCTATGGAATGTTGACAGAGCGAGCCGGCTTCCAGGTTGACAAGCTGACGGCTTTCTGTTGTGTTTTACTAAGCAATAAAAGAAACTGGAATAAGACTTTTTTGTCCCTCATCACTACACACTGTTCTGTTTTTACAAACAGTTGCCATATTTTCATTGTACTCCAATCCATTGCTACATTGGGTTATCTTCCCTCTGCTTAGCTCAGGCAGGCAACATCACATTTAATTCCTGTCGATACAGAGAAAGTTTAAAGCATTTGAGGGTTCATCTATTTGCTCAGAGAGGTGCTAAACCTCGTTGGCCTCAGTCTCAGGACGGCTGGCCTGGGTCCATGTGCACCGCGCTGTCCTCCCGGAACCTCAAAATAGTGAGTGGGTTTGCATGCTGTGAGGTGGACAGGGAGGGGGATGGCGCACGGGCTGCCCTGACCAGCCTAGCTGCTGTCCAATTGCGAGTTAGCCTAAGACACCAACAGGAACCTTCCATGCCATCACAGCACTTATTAAAAGTAAAAAGTGAAACTAAATTTACGGTAAATGACTCCCAGTAGGTGCCCGGGGTTGGTTAACAGTGCTGAGAGGGCTGGGCTGCACATGGTTGGAACCCGTGGTCAGGCGTACCCTTTGCTTCTCCTCATGATCACAACTTAACATGTTATTACCCTTCTCTCTGGCATTTTCCAACACCTGCGTCTTTCCTCTCTTCCTCGCTGTTTCCTCTGTACCATTTGTACGGTATGCCCCTCAAGCCCATGTCCAGCTCTTCGGCCATCAATTCTTTTTGACACGTCCTTTCATCTTCATTTCTTGCTCTCTCTCTATTCTTCGTTTTTCATTCCTCGCCTTCACCTCTTCACTTATTTACCACTTCCTCGTCTCCATTTCTTTAGTTGTGTCATTCTTGGTCTTTAACTTTAAATAAAAAACTTCTCCAAGTTCTCTCACCATTGGCCTTGGATTATTGTTCATTCCCTTGGATGTCTCTGCCTCACTATCTCATGCTCTGCAGCCACCCCAAGAAGTCTCAAGTTTGTATGTAGTGCGGGGTGTTGCAGCCCTCGCATTTATCTGTAACATTTGCGGCAGTTTATTTATAGACTCATGGAAAATGAGTATTCGGAGATCCGAACAACTTTTTCCCGTTTCATAAACAATAATTAGACAGATCAGTCTTAGAGTTTTCATTGTCGGCACACTGACCTTATTAAACAGGTAAGGCAGACTAGAAGCAGGCGTCTCTTGACGAGGTTTATGTTCCTAATGACCTGATAGCATTTTATCTGATGGCAGAAGGTACAATGCTGACAGCCAGGCCACCGCCAAGTGCTAGGGAAAAAGCCTGTGTGCCAATACCTGAGTTGTAGACAGATGTATGGACGCAGTACAAGCGTCCGTGGTGAGCTGGAAAACGAAGAAGTAAAGGTGGTGGTTGAGAAACTGCAGTTCAACACCAAACCCAAATCTGTGTGCATTGGTCGTCGTTTCCCTTTCTCTATGCACCCAATGAATTTGCTCAACTTGTGCCTCGTAGTACAAGGCACAACGACACCTATTAGGGACCTGAGTAACCCTCCATTTGAATCAAACGTTACTATTTGTGGCAGGCAATAAATGGTCACTGCATTTAATGCACAATGCACTTATTATCTATTGGTAACTTGATGCCTAGAAATAGTAAAGTTTGCTTCAATTTGAGTCCATAGTAAACCCTTGTAAATTGTAAGTCTAGCGGCAAGTAGTGCTTCATTTGAGCAGGTGGTTTCCGGTGCTCAGCACCAGCACTTAATCATTAGCACCTGCGCTTTTCACGAACACCAGTCAAGGACACATTAATTTATGGTAGGCACGTGGAGATGAAATGATTTGCCCAGAATCACAGAATGTTGAGCCGACTGGCGCCGAGATTCGAACCTGATTCCCCAGCTCCGAAATCGGCAGCTCTGGCCAGTAGCCACATCCTCTCCCCACTTTCATGGTTTGTAGTTGGTTCTGTGTTAGGTGGCGCTAACAGGAGAAATTGGCTGGTGCAAGCTGCCTCCTGACGAGAGCCCGGGCACTTATTATTTTTACAAATTTATCACTGGCTGCAAGCTAGACTGCCATGCGTGATGCACATCTGAGACGCATACACACTGAGTGCCATCACTGGGCCTGTCTTCAAAAACATAGCAATAGAAATGTTTCTGACGCTAGGCCCTGCTGGCACACAGCGTGTATATTGCTCATAGGTGGGTGGCACTGGCAGGGCCTAGCTTCAGAAACATTTCTATCTACATGTTGTTATATGACTTCCCTTTACTAATGTAATAACTGCACTGTCATAATTGCTTTATTAACCTTCTTGCATCTCAAATTTGCCTGAAAATGCACCATTTACCCACTCTTTTTCAAATATTTTCTCAGGGGAAACCCCCCGTATCCCCCTAAAGATGTTCCAGATCGCTGGCTGCGCTTGCTCGCAACGGTGCATTCCGGTTAACAGTTAACGCCCTACCACTTTCAAATGTCACCAGCCACCACTGGCTATAGCGTCTTGTCATCTCCGCATGTATCTCATGTTCTGTATATACTGTGTGCCCCGCCGCGGTCCGTATTGCATGTATGGGGTGACGGACTGTTCCTGGAGCAAAGGCCACGCCAACAGCCTTCCCGGTCTATCGGACATCACATGTGTGTATGCTTAGTGCGCAGCGTAATTTAGGCATCTCAACCATTCTAGTAGTTCCACATGTTTGCTATGCACCGCATTCAATCGCCGCATGTCGCCTATACTGGAAGTCACCCTGGTTTCATGATCTAATAACTTGCGCTCTACCTTACCTACGTCTACAGTTAATTGTTTGCGTATGTTCCATGCAAGTTCCATGCTGTGTCCCGTAGTAGTTAGCTTAAATTCCTCCCATTCAAAAAGTGTTTTACTTATGGAGGCTGTGTTAACGTCGAAGTATTCCAACATGGCTGTTCCAAAGGAGGCTCGGAATGCTGGGTCTTCTAGCGCTGCTGGCTGAAGGCACCAGGTGGGGACAGGTAATGGGACTACATCCCAGCTAAGTCGCATGTGTTGGAGGTTATGATCAAAGTGCGTGCACCCTAGGTAATCTTTCTGCCTGATAAGGGGTAACAGTGAAGGTAAACTTACAATGTGGTCCAGTCTGACATGTAGGTTGCGTGTGTGGGAATAGAAGGAGCAGCCACACATCTGTTAGGAACCAGTGGGCAAGCCAGGCGTTCTGCACAAGAGCATTCAATAAGGCAGGAGTGCATGTCAGAGGGGGGA
The DNA here is from genome assembly GCF_964261635.1 of Lissotriton helveticus. Lineage (NCBI taxonomy): Eukaryota > Metazoa > Chordata > Amphibia > Caudata > Salamandridae > Lissotriton > Lissotriton helveticus. The sequence continues at coordinate 412,076,078 of NC_136061.1, read as the reverse complement.
ATAAGTAGTCCAATGTGTCATCAAGCACAGAATTAAAGTCTCCAACCAATAGCCAGGGGATCCAGCTCCAGGGGGCTAGAACACTTGTGAGTTGATGAAGAAATGCTGCCTACTCGGTGTTAGGGGCATATATAGATCCTATCAAGATGGCTTGGCCATTTAATCGGACCTTTGCAAGCACATATTTGCCTCCCTCATTCGCTTTCACCTCCTCCTATATACACACTCATGTAGCTACTCACCAACCCATGCAGCCACTTATACACAAAGTGAGAGACTGATACAGATATTTACATATTTATACATTACTCACTAACCCATGTATTCACTAAGATACAATTAATCAGTCAGTTATACAATCAATTTTACGCAAAACAATCATCCGTTTAGACACTTATATACCCATTTATTCTTCCATCGACCTTGAGATATACATATATAAAACATATTTAATTTTCAGAAAAACACAAATTCACTGGATGATGTCATCAGTGATATCATTTGAGATGTCATCAGTGATATAATTTGAGATGTCATCAGTGATGTCATGAGAGATGTCACTGACCATGTCATGAGTGATGTAATATGTGACGTCATCAGCAGTGGATTGCGGGCGCGCGAGTTATAGTTAGCTGAACTAACTATAACGGGGGAATTTCAAAGGTTTTGTATGAGTGAAATTGCCAGCTAACTATAACATGTGTGAAACCTATGGTTTTTTTCAGTGAATTTCAAAGGTTTTTTAAATACTAATTCCTAACTATAACGTGTGTGAAACCTATGGTTTTTTCAGTGAATTTGCAAGGTTTTTTAAATGCTAATTCCTAACTATAACATGGCTGAAACCTATGGTTTTTTCAGTGAATTTGCAAGGTGTTTTAAATGCTAATTCCTAACTATAACATGTGTGAAACCTATGGTTTTTTCAGTGAATTACAGTGTGCCAAAACCCACCTTAATATCCAAACCCCCTAACAGACTAGCAATCAGTGACTCACTGGTTCTTCGTCCTATAGCAAAAACACCAATAACTAGTCAACCCAGAAAATGCAACTTAGATTACCTCAAGTAACAAGAGCACTCTTTCGTTATAGTCTTACACCAGTCCAAAATAAGCAGTAAATAAAGACACGTGCACGTTTGAAATGTTTATTTCTAACGCCGTAATCTCATGCACAGTACCTTAGATAATACAAGCAAACATATTATCAGAAACAAGGTTGTCAGCATTGTTACTATTCCATAAAATACAAAACGAGAAAGCATCTTATAATGCTACAGGGAAAGAGACTTAAAATATACCTAGATTTCACACTCCCTACCTAGCAGGTTAGTTTATAACTACAGAAGGTCTCATAGGATTACATGGGCGAACCCATACCTCTGGTACTCAGCAGTAGTGGATCACATTGAGTTCTGCACAAACTGTCAGTATACTAATGTTCTCCAAGTGTGTGTAATCATGCCTGCACAGTGCATTATTAAATGCGCCAGTATAAGAGGTGGCCACAGCTGTATATGTGCTATGGCTCGAATGTGCGAGGATCATTCCGAATAACAGACACAGTCTCCAAGATAACCTTGATGTTCCATGCTCTCACTATACACACTAAACTAGCGAGGCACTCTACAAATGTAGCATAACAAATTATTCTCATTTGAATCAAAATACTCAGCTTTCTCTAAACAATATCGCAAGTGCGTGTCATGTGCAAAGCAGACCAGGAAAGCAAAAATGGCGTTTAAGCTTCTAATAAACCCATGCCAACTTAACAAGGTGTGAGTGCAAGCCTCAGCCCCACGACACCCTTCCTTGATCGAAGCACGTGATATAAACGTGGACTAATTACAAACGCAGAGTCCAAGCCTGAAAAGCACAGTCAAGTTCATATTTGCAAAAAAAATGATTCGCTGTTTCATAGAAAGCAGTAATTAAATAATAAAGAATAGGAAGAAAAATCAAAGAGTCTTACTCCAACAGCGTATAAGCACAGTATGTATCAACAGCCTCCAAGAGGAAGTCATTGTTCTCATCTGAAAACATTTCAGCCATCCAATTCATTAGTGGGAATGAACATACATGTTCCTCAACGACCGGAGCCTCTATCACCATCGGAGGAAAACTCGGGTCATCTTCAATGTAACTGCGTGCCAAGAAGTCATGTGCCGCTGCAAAAACATTCCAACGTCCCATTAATCCATGTATCGCTGCTAAAGCCATAATCCCACCGCCAGAACAGAGCAAGTCATGAACCACTAAGGGGCTCATCAGCTGGTCATAATCCGCGTTGGGAGATACCGTACTGCAGAGACACAAATCCAGGGCCCAGTCGAAATCGCAGCTCAGGCAATGAAAGACAGGTTGAACGCATGTGAAAAAGGAAAATCGAAATGATAATCCATAAGCTGCACTCAATGTAGCCAGAGGCAGCGCTCCGTAATAAGTAAGCATTCGGTTGCACACCAGCAACAACCGAGAAATATTGTTGTGTGCTGCAGGATGTGCATCCATATTTAAGTAAACAAATTAATAGAAGCATACCAGCAACTTATGCGAGTATTAAGGGGAATCCACCAACGATGCTGGAAAACATCGAATGGAAAAATGGCGACAAGACACCAAATATAGTTTGAAAAGAAGTCACAATGCCACTGCTTATAACTTAAAAAAAGTAAAGTAACTCCGTAGTCAAGGACGCATTAAAGATAGTCTAAATTAACTCCCCAAAATACAAGGACAGGTCAGTATTTAATAATGCATGCACTTCAGTGCGGGTATTTGCCACGTGAAGGACAAATGTTTCTCTACCAGATGTAAGAGCGACCTCTTTTTGAGACAATAGCGCTCTTATACGGCTCATTTGGTTGACTCTGCGTTCAAGGTCGGAATCGACGGCCAGATAGAAACATCCAGCTTCCCATGCAAAGGAGTAAACAACAACTTTTTTATAGCAAACTACACACTCAGTTACCGTAATCATGTAACCGATGCCTGCTAACATTGCACAACAATCTGCATTATTTCAAATTAAATACCTCACGTTTCCAGTAAACTGAACGTTAGTATGATAGCAGGTGTTGGAGTGCCTTTCAAAACTCAGGCCAAATTAGGCACATCTTGTTTACAAGAGTCATGCAATAGTATGTGTCTACAAATTAAGGAGTGATCTGGTGCTATTGTGCAATCCATGCCATTCAGATAGACTTCTTTTCCCTCCCTCATACCCCTATATGTAAATGATAATAACCAACCTTCATGGAGATAAGCGCTGCCTAAAGATCCATATCTGCCTATAGCATACTATTTCATGTAAACCTCAAACTTAAACAGGCTAAAAAGTAACGTTATGATACCATGGATAAGCCAAATATGGAGCGACACGTGAAGAACTTACACCCCAACAACTTTGCTCGAGCTGCAACACAGAGGTTGAAGGACAACCCACCTGCTACTGCACCAAACACATCAACTGCTGCAGCAGAATTTTCAGCAAGCACTCCACACCCACAAATGAATTCTGATTTTGGTGAAGTTAAAATTCTATGCATTTATTGCAATAAACTTTTGTGTTATAGGAAACAGTCTATTGACCTGATAAAACGCAGGAAGCAGGAGCATCGCTGTCCTCGACATTAGTTGTTTTTTTCATTCTTTTGTTCCTCTTGGACACTTCCAAGCCCCATTCTAGAAAAAAATTGCCCCCGGAATTTGCCCCCCCCGAGAGCTAATTAAGAATAAAACGGAGACTTCTAGTTTTTCTTTTCACCTAAACATCCATGTGGGACCCCCTGAACAGGCCTAGAGGATCAACATGTTTCTACCCTGCCCCCTTTCCTTATTTTTCAACTTTCATTTACTGTTTTCTTGTGACTCGGTGCTACCGAGGCACAAGATGGCTGCCAACACTTCCTGATTTGGAGTGTTGACAGACAGTTGACATCCAATCAGCATGCAGCTCGTGCTCCTAATTGTACAGATTTTGGTACGCTTTCTGTACTTCGTCTCTAGATATCGCTATGATTTTCTCAGGAACTACTGAACGGATTTACACCATTTTACAAAAAGCACAATCTGTGTACCTAACTCTACCTCTCTGCCAAATTTGGTGTAATTCCGTTCAGCCGTTCGGGCTGTAGCCCTGGCTAAAGGTCCCTATGGAACACTGCAAGGGGAAAACACGTTTTGGGACCCCCCTTTTTTCTCGGCACCAACTTGACGAATCACCCCCAAACTTTCACGGGAGGAGCGAAGCCAAGCACGCCATTTTCTTGGAGAAATTCGCGAAGATTTGTCCACCAGCACCAAAGTTATTCCAAATAGAATGTTGTGGATTTCCTATGGAAACTAGGTCCTAACTATAACTACCTACTGGCGACCGCCAGTAGGTAATATAGATATATATACTTTTAGTTTTCTCCGAGGAGAAGAATGAGTCGCAACCATTCCGTAGATTAAAAAAGCATTTATTTGCAAATGACAGCGCTGGCATTCTGGCATTTCCTGATGCATTTCGGTCTCAACACAGACCTTTTTCAAAGGAAGAGGACGCCACGGCAGTGAGGTGTAACAGCTCCCCAGCACGATTGTTCTTTTAAAAAGTTATGGCCCTCTGGGGGTCGCCTCGAAAGGCTGGCAATTACTCATAGTCTGCTGGTATTTGTAGTTCGCTGTTACTTCAGTAAGTCTTCCCCATGCGATATGTTTGCTGCCGTTTTGTTTTAATGCTGCGCTGTTAAATTACGGAATCCCCGCATACCGCCTTTCAGGTTGCTGGGGTCTCTCCCAAGGTCCGGTCCTTGGAGGCTGCTCGCTGCCCTTTGATGCTTCCGCGTGAAAACAAGGTTGGTTCCAGTGCGGGCAATGCGGCGCTCTTGTGGGAGGTGCGTTTACTCGAGGCAGAACCAAGCCTCTTGACATCTGTGCAGGTTTCTCCGAGGAGAAGAATGAGTCGCAACCATTCCGTAGATTAAAAAAGCATTTATTTGCAAATGACAGCGCTGGCATTCTGGCATTTCCTGATGCATTTCGGTCTCAACACAGACCTTTTTCAAAGTAAGAGGATGCCACGGCAGTGAGGTGTAACAGCTCCCCAGCACGATTGTTCTTTTAAAAAGTTATGGCCCTCTGGTGGTCGCCTCGAAGGGCTGGCAGTTACTCAGATATATATATATATATATATATATATATATATATATATACTTCCATATCCCCCACACTCACTCCGGAGGGGAAGGACGAGCCACACTGATTGTTCTGGTTAGTCAGTTTCTTTATTTCGATGGCAAGACACTTTTTGGCCGAATATACATATATATATATATATATATCCAAGACTACTTCCTCAATATACACCGGGACCCAAAACTGCGGTGCAAAGCCAGGGATAGAGGTCACCCTGTAAAGTTATTCGATTCTCACCCAGCACAGCAGCCGCTGTGCGAATGCACTCCCAATCCAGCCTTATCAAAGTATCACATCCAGCATTGCGCGTGTGCTCAAGTTGAAATTTTATTCATTTCGGTTCCAGCATGTCTTAAACGGAATCATGAAGCAAACCCAACGCGTTTCGGCGAAAAACACTCGCCTTGGTCACGGGTGGCTAGTTTGTTAGAAATTATTTCATTAAATAAAGATACCACTTTACAAAATGCACATGTGATTTCCTCAGTGTGAAAATAAACATAGGACGTGGAACCTCTACATTGGCGGCCATCTTATAGTGGTGTGGATTGTAAGTAACCTTTATACATTGTTATGTACACATTAGATATATACTTTTTCCACATTATTACATCATAATGCGAAACATATTAATATGCCATTCCCAGTGGAGTATGACCGCATATTTAAGCAAACAGTCTATGGAAAGTGTGACTTATTATGATTTTCCCTTCAGAGTTTTAACCATACTGCGGAGCAATTACTCCCCTTCCATCCGGAATAAGTTTGTAACGTCCCATGGGCCTCATTTAAGGTTCCCCTGTATTATGTCAATAAACACTTAGCCTCATGCTATCCCAATTTCTGAATTAGGTATTCAATATCAACTGAGTAACCAAATTATATAAAGTGGTTGCACGCCAGTGCGTCCATTAATTCAACTACAGCCCACGTGGGATACTTGTCACTCAGTAAATGAAATTACAATAATAAAGAAACATCACAGTATTGTACGTCCAAAAAGTGTCCAAAATTACATCCTACTTCCCCAGTGGGAGGATGAGACAGTTTCACAGAGGATATCAATATTGCCAATCAGATAAGGTGCCACACTGGACGATGCTCCTCCGCAGCCCTGTGCATAAAGGGAGAGAGAGAAGAGAAAGATTGCGGACCTGTCAGAGTTGAAAATTAGATACTTAGTTCCACTCACTTCAAGCCACTAGTATTAGTTCCATGAAGTGCCCAAAACCCTAAATCAAATGTGATAGACTAAACATATAAACATTAAAATTTAAAAACATTAGATTGTCTCGCAGGGGGCTCAAATATACTAAATGTTCGTTGGCAAAATTCTAGGCAAAACTACATAAATTAGAATAAACTCGAATATCATTAGGAGGTCCTACATATGGAGCATAGTGCCTATAGTACATCAAAAGTAATTCGCCAAGGTGCCATATTATTTCCTCCTCTGAATTGAGGCCACCAGAATTCCGAGTATCTAGGTCAACAATGTACCTGTTTTCTAGCTGTCGCAACTTACGGATCTTATCACCTCCTCTTTTCATAGGAGGTAGTTTGTCTATCACAAAGAATTTGAGTAGGTTGCGATTGCTACTGTGGTGTTCCTCGAAGTGACGCGCAACAGGTGAGGTTTGATCTTTGTTTTGAATTGCCCTCATATGCTGTAAAACCCGTGTTTTTGCAGGGAACATCGTGCTCCCCACATACTTCTTGGGGCAGGGACAGACCAGAATGTACACACAATATTCTGACAGGCATGTTAAGTGTTTCCCAATGTTTTTATCCTTGTCCTCTATCGGGTAATGTACCTTCTTCACATTTGTGCTATACTTGCACGCTTTACATTTCATACATGTAAAGAAACCCTGGATGTTATTGGTTCTAGGTTTGATCGTGCTAACCTCATTGTGACTGACCTTATTCCTTAGTGAGTCTGGCCTGCGGTATGTCATACTTGGCCTGTCTCCCAAAACGTCAATCAAAGTAGATTCCGTCCTGAGCACCTTCCAATGTTTACTAAGGCTCTTTTGGACCTTCCATGATTTCGAATGAAATGTGGAAATGAATCTGATTGTTTCCTTCTTCTCACTTATTCCTTTGTGTTCCGGGTTCAATAGTGAGGCATGGCTGATCTTACTCGCCTTTTGAAATGCCTCCTGTATAATAGTATGTTGATAACCTCTCTCCCTGAAACGTTCTTTCATGCATTCACCCTCCAGGACGAAATCTTGATCCCGGTTACAGTTCCTCCGGGCCTGGAGGAACTCGCCAAAAGGAATACTTCGGATCAATGCCTTGGGGTGACCACTCTCTGCATGAAGCAGTGTATTCCCTGCAGTTTCCTTGCAATACAATTTTATCACTAGCTTACATTCAAAGACTTCAACTGACAGATCAAGGAATACTGCCTTAGATTCACTGATCTTCCCATCTAAGGTCAGGTTGAGGTTATTCTTATTAAGATCTTGAATGAATAGTTCGGCAAGGTGGCTAGGACCATCCCAGATGATAAATAGGTCATCTATGTACCGCAGCCATACCCTCACATGGCTGCGGTACAGATCATTGGTCCTGGCCACTTGTTGCTCCCAGCCTGCCATAAATAAATTAGCAAAGCTGGGAGCAAAACAAGTTCCCATTGCTGTCCCTTGTTTTTGTCGATAATAGGCCTCATTAAAGACAAAATAATTCTGCTCAAGGCAGAATGTCATCATTTGGATGATCATTTCCGTGTGTTCCAGGTAGGAGATAGATCTAGTCTTGAGAAACAGACGACAAGCGTCGATTCCATCACTATGTCTGATTGACGTGTATAAACTGCACACGTCAAGTGTAATAAACAGATAACTTCCCTGCCAGGCAAAATTCTTTAATTTATTGATGAAGTCCCTACTATCTTTCAAGTAGGAGGGAACTTCCTCAACAAAAGGATGCAAAAAATAGTCGATGTACCTCGATGTGTTCTCTAACAGAGAACCAATCGAGGACACGATAGGTCTACCCGGGGGACTGTTGGAGTTTTTGTGCAGTTTAGGCAGGAGGTATAGCATTGCCACCTTAGGATTGCGGTTGAGTAGAAAGGAATACTCATTCCACTCAATAATTCCCTTGCTTCTCCACTCCTTAAGTAACTCGAAATATGCGTTGTTGGTATTTTCTATGGCTTGTAATGAAGATACCTCATAACAATCCACACAGTTCAATTGGCGCATACCCTCAGTTACATAATCCTGCACATCCATAATGACAACATTGCCCCCTTTGTCCGATTGTCTTATGACAATGGAATGATCATCTTCCAAAGATTTAATGGCAAGTCGTTCAAATTTAGTCATGTTGTCATTTGCCCAATAGTTCTGTTTGGCCTTATTTTTAAAATCTGCAATCATCAGGGATTCAAAGGTATCAATGCTACAAGTGGGTAGGGAAGGGTTGAACGTGGATTTAGGTTTGAAAGGGTTGGGACAGTTAAAGTTAGTAGTGAAGCCTAAGGTTCTAGCATTGATGGATTCATTTTCAGGAGTCCCAAACTCCAAACATTTCAGGGAAATCAGGGATTCCACTTCATTTATACTTTCATTGACAGGTTTGGCACTAGATGGAGTGGTGGTAATGTTCTTCACCTTAAGTTTATTCCATTTGTGCAACCGTAGTTTTCTTGTGAATTTAAAAAGATCTATACGTTCTTGAGAATAACAAAAGTTAGAGGTGGGACAAAAAGAAAGACCATATTGCAATACATCATGCTCACTTTTCGAAAGAGGACGGGATGACAAATTGACCACATTTTTCTGATTCATTTTCCTCTTCTTTTCTGGCCCCGTGTTTCCACTCCCATGGGGGTTGAATTTCCTTTTGCAGCCTCCGCCACGCCTGATTTGTGACTGGGTTTGGTTCCGTCATCTCCAAGATTTCCTCTGCCGCTGCCTCTTCCTTTGAATCCTCTGCTTTTTCCCCGGCCCCGGTCTATCTGCCAATTCTGCTGTTGTTGTGTTTGATTTATTCGTCTGAATTCCTCCCAAAAATTTGTTGATTTGGTAAGATTCTTTGTGGTTGTCTCTGTTGTTACTGGTGTCTGTCCATCTTCATACACATCGCTTTCCACTACTTTGTCCCCCGATTCAGCTCCCACCTGAGTTTTGTCAATATTGGCTTGCACTCCTTTTCTCGTCACATAGTCGTATTTTCTGCTGAAAGTAAACACTCTTCCAGAGTTATAATCAATTTGATCTCTTAAGAATTTCCGTTCTTTTTTGGCAACTATTTCATCTTCGTGTTTGCCAATTCTCTTATTGATCTCCTCCATTTTTTTGCAAAAGTTCTCAGCAGTTTCATCTTGCCTATCTCATCCTTAAGTTCTGATATAGCCTTCAATAATGCCAGTCTATCCTTCCAGGCGTGTTTTATTAAAATAGACAGCATCCTATTTGAGCAATCCATCAGATTTTCCGCCCACTCCTCTGCCAGTTCCATATCTGGTTCCTCATAAGAGGGGGCTATCAAGATTCTTAGCCCCCTAGGGACTCTTTTTTCTTCTTGATATTTTTCCAAAGGTATGGCTTCCCACCATTTGGAGACTTCTTTACGGATTAATTTCTCCAATTTCTGGTACTTATTTTGTAAACTCGTGGGTACAGTCTGTGGCTCTTTATTGGCCTGCTGTGTAACTGCCTGTACGAACATTGTCTGTGCCCTGAGCCACCTGCGAGACTCGATATCCTCATCCATGTTGCCGTTATTGAGGATTAAATGCCTCTGTGCATGCTAAATGTTTGGATTTCCGTTTACTTGGCACACGAAAAGCTTCTTTCTGGTTTTGTAGTTTTTAAGATATATGGCTGGACGCCCGTGTTCCCAAACCGACAGACTTATTGTACGCTGTCATTCGGGCACAGGACAGTTGCGCTGCATTTGTAAACAAGATAGAGCAGTTTTTCTCGAGAGTCACTTTGTTTAGCCTTCGCGAACCCCGTTGGTAAATCCAACGTGTCTCGCCGGGCAAAGTCAAAATTATGCTGTTTTGGATTGCGTTTCGAATAACACGCACAGAGACATGTAAGAACGGACTCACCCTGGGATGGCGCTGACAGGTACAGCAAACTCCTTTCCGTCCCGAAATGAACGCCTCCACACGAGCGGTCCTGGTTCCGGTATATCTCGTCCCAATCCACAGTCCTCAAGAGGTCTCCCACTTCCACAATACTTGTTTTTCACCGCGGTCGACCAGTGTCTTTCAATATAATATCCAAGACCACTGGAACCTCTACATTGGCGGCCATCTTATAGTGGTGTGGATTGTAAGTAACCTTTATACATTGTTATGTACACATTAGATATATACTTTTTCCACATTATTACATCATAATGCGAAACATATTAATATGCCATTCCCAGTGGAGTATGACCGCATATTTAAGCAAACAGTCTATGGAAAGTGTGACTTATTATGATTTTCCCTTCAGAGTTTTAACCATACTGCAGAGCAATTACTCCCCTTCCATCCGGAATAAGTTTGTAACGTCCCATGGGCCTCATTTAAGGTTCCCCTGTATTATGTCAATAAACACTTAGCCTCATACTATCCCAATTTCTTAATTAGGTATTCAATATCAACTGAGTAACCAAATTATATAAAGTGGTTGCACGCCACTATATATATATATATATATATATATATATATATATATATATATATATATATTACCTACAGGCGGTCGCCAGTAGGTAGTTATAGTTAGGACCTAGTTAGTTTCCATAGGAAATCTGCAACATTCTATTGGGAATAACTTTGGCGCCGGTTGTTGAATCTTCGCGAATTTCTCAAAGAAGATGGCCCGCTCCGCTCCGCTCCTTCCCTGAAAGTCTTGGGAAGATTTGTCAAGCGGGGGCCGAGAAAAAAGGGGGGTCCCAAAACATGTTTTCCCCATGTTAATTTCCATAGGACGATTAGACACAGCTACAGCCCGAACGGCTGAACGGAATTACAAGAAATTTGCCAAAATGGTAGAGTCTGATTCGCAGATCGCCCTTTTGTTTAAATGGTGTAAATCCCTCCACTAGTTGTTGAGAAAATCAAATGTGAAAAAATTTATATATCTGGGCGGAGCCTAACCACACATCTCATCGTGAGATCTGATTGGCTGTCAGCACTTCATCCAAGAAGTGTTGGCAGCCATCTTGGGACCAATATACATGATAGCATCTCATTAAAAAGCATTGCAGTTAATAGAAGGTTTTAGGACTTTAGTTACATTATAAATCATTTGTTGATGGTACCATACTCATTTTAAGAATTGTGGTGTGTTCTAAGGTGATTTTATCACGTGAAAAAGCCTTCTGCTGGGATATCATGATTCATGTTTGAAAGAAAACTATTATCTCATGCTTTTCCCACAGTGGTTTGGAAGGGGGTCTATAAGCTAAACTGAAAGTATATTTTCTGTAAATTCACATTATCTTTCTCAGTCATGTGAGAATGAAGTCTGACATTCTCAGTAAAACATGTACATCCAACAAGGACAGAGACTGTCAGTTGATTCCTTTGTGTTCTACTGCAGCTTCCCAGAGTGTTCTAAAGAACAACTAGAGCGCTAACAGTCCTACTTATTACAAAGGTATGGCACACCTGAAGCCATCTTGATTGGAATAACGTGGTAACTCTTAAAACATTTAATTTAAAAAGGAACAAAATGAGGGGGTATATTTGGCCATAGAAAGTATGATTAGTGCAGCAGAAAGAAAAATTAGGGCACATTTTGAGTGACTTCTCAAATCCTCTTCTATTTCATTAAAAAATTCTGACATGCAGTCTCCCAAGATGGCCACCAGAGACAAAAGAGCCGAAATGTAGCCTAAATATCACCCAAATGTAGCCCAAGTATAGCTCAATGACAGAATGTCCCAGAGTGTTCTAAAGAACAACTAGAGCGCTAACAGTCTTACTTATGACTAAAGTATGGCACACCAGAAGCCATCTTGATTGGAATGAAGTGGTAAGTCTGAAAACATTTAATTTAAAAAGGAACAAAATGAGGGGGTTCATTTTGCCATAGAAATTATGATTAGTGCTGAAGAAAAAAAATTAGGGCACATTTTCACTTCTCAAATCCTCTTCTTTTTCATTAAAAAAATTCTGACATGCAGACTGAAACATGCACTTTGAATACCAGCAGCAGACGTCCCTGGTGAGCAGTAGCTTTACTACAGTGATCTGATGAGCAACTAGAGTGCTAACATTCAGAATTTATGGCAAATGTGTGACATATCTGAATGCCTTCTTGATGGAACCAAAGTAAACAAGCATTGAAAATGCAATAGATCTCACCCTTGTTTAAGTTAAAGCCATTCTGTTTGTAATGAGGTGGCTTTTTAGCTTTGCTTTTATTAGTGTTTTTCAAACTTTCATGTAAATAACATGCATATATATGCATATATGTATATGTATGTATGCATTTATATTCGTATTTATATAGATATGCAGTTTATATATGTTTATATATGTATGTGTATATATATAGATATATATAAATGCATATGCATATATATGTGTATATGTGTGCGTGTAGAGAGAGGTAGAGAGGTAGAGGTGTAGAGGTAGAGCTGTAGAGGTAGAGAGGTAGAGGTAGAGAGGTAGAGGTAGAGAGGTAGACACTAGTAGAGAGAGAAGTAGAGAGAAGTAGAGAGAGGTAGAGAGTAGAGAGTGAGTAATAGAGAGTTGAGAGTGAGTAGTAGAGAGCAGTAGAGAGAGTAGCAGAGAGTGAGTAGTAGAGAGTAGTAGAGTGAATAGTAGAGTGAGTCGTAGAGTAGTAGAGAGTGAGTAGTAGAGAGTGAGTAGTAGAGAGTAGTAGAGAGTAAGTAGTAGAGTGAGTAGTAGAGAGCAGTAGAGAGTGAGTAGTAGAGAGTAGTAAAGAGTGAGTAGTAGAGAGTAGTAGAGAGTGAGTAGCAGAGAGTGAGTAGTAGAGAGTGAGTAGTAGAGAGGGAGTAGTAGAGAGTGAGTAGCAGAAAGAGAGAATAGTAGAGAGTAGTAGAGAGTGAGTAGTAGAGTGAGTAGTAGAGAGTAGTAGAGAGAGAGTAGTAGAGAGTGAGTAGTAGAGAGTGAGTAGTAGAGTGAGTAGTAGAGTGAGTAGTAGAGAGTAGTAGAGAGAGAGTAGTAGAGAGTGAGTAGTAGAGAGAGAGTAGTAGAGAGTGAGTAGTAGAGAGTAGTAGAGAGTGAGAAGTAGAGAGTGAGTAGTAGAGTAGTAGAGAGTGAGTAGTAGAGAGTGAGTAGTAGAGAGTAGTAGAGAGTGAGTAGTAGAGAGTAGTAGATAGTGAGTAGTAGGGAGTGAGTAGTAGAGAGAGAGTAGTAGAGAGTAGTAGAGTAGTAGAGAATGAGTAGTAGAGAGTGAATATTAGAGAGTAGTGGAGTAGTAGCGAGTGAGTAGTAGAGAGTAGTGGAGAATATTCCAAAGTTTGACACAGCACCACTTGCACAACAAGTCCAATCAAATCATATCACTTAGAGTCCTTATTGAAGCGCTGAATCTTGGTGTACATTCAAATGCTTTTATTTTCCTTAAGCTTATGTACCACAGCCAGCCGACGCGTTTCGTTCTGTACAACAGAACGTCTTCAGGGCGTTATTATTTCCTTCAAGTTATGTCGGTATCCTGTTGTCATATAACTAGATATTTCTTCCAAATGTTAGACGAGTCGTAAGTACATTCTCATTGAAAGTGACTAGGTATAAATTTTACCCACACAATTCGGGCAGACTTGAGTAATTCATAGCATCCTCAAAGTCAGTCTTTCACAAATTCCAAAGTGTAGGACATGATAATCCAAATCCAAATATTTCTCAAGAAAAGTCATTTTCAATTGTTCGGAATACCGGCGTTTGGGCAGATATGACCCACGGACACGGTTTATGACTTTTCTTGAGAAACATTTGGATTTTGAAAGACTGACTTTGAGAATGCTATAAATTACTCAAGTCCATGGATGCTGCTGGGAACGCCCCCAGCAACACCCATTGCACGCCCCTTTAACGCAGGACACTGCGTTAAAGAGACTGATATTTATCAGGCAGGATTACGCCACAAAAAGTGGCTTAGTCCTGCCTGATAATATCACTCAGTCTTCTGCACCACCGGAACGTCACAAAAAGTGACGTTCCGGAGGCGCAAGGGGCTCGTAAATAAGGCCTCATAGATTTCACACGCGTTATAGTTAGGAATTAGCATTTAAAAAACCTTTGAAATTCACTGAAAAAACCATAGGTTTCACACCAGTTATAGTTAGCTGGACATTTTACTCATACAAAACCATTGAAATTCCCCCGTTATAGTTAGTTGTACTCACTATAACTCGGGCGCCCGCAATCCACTGCTGATGATGTCACATATTACATCATTCATGACATGGTCAGTGACATCACTGATGACATCTCAAATGACATCACTGATGACATCATCCAGTGAATGTGCTTTGATGTTTAAATATGTATTATAAATACACTACTTTGCATTGAAGAATGAGTGGATATATAAATATATGGTGGATGGTGGATTTAGTAACAGTGTCATTGATTGTTTCCTTGACTAATTTGTAGAGTCTCACTATATATAATGTGTAGTTACTAAACTGTGTGAAAGTCTTTATTGCTTTGTCTTAATTGCTATGCTAAAAACTATATTTGTTATTGGTTTCTTAATTGAGTATTTGTATGGGTAAATGAATGTCTATGTGGTTTGGTGGGGGGTGTGTGACTGCCAAAACATGTGTCAATAGTTCATTCAGTAGGTATATGAGGTTAAGACTACATGTTATAACAGTTGTTTCACTGAGTGTATATGTTTATGGGTGTGGTGGTGATGAAATAATTCTCTCAAAGGTACATCTCCATTAAACTTGGAAAAAAAGGCAGTGTATGTGACAGTTATATCTAATTAAGTGTGCCTAAGACTTAGTGATTGTATGAGTCACTATATGGATAACTATATACTTGTAATAGTGATTTTATAACACACTAAGTGTGAGTTACTAGCTATATAAATAGATGAAGTGGTGTTTGTATAAGTGTGTAGGTGAGTAAATGTAAGTATAATCAATTGTTTGCATAAGTCAGAAGGATGTCTATATAAGTGAATACAATGTGTGCTGGTGTGTAATGTTGAAATAGGCGTATAAGTATATTTGATAGTGTTCTGTTGATTATTCACTGCATATAACACTGAATCTATAGGTAAGTGATTAGATGTGTGTATAGTTCTATGAATAACTGAGTGGGTGTTTAGAAATCTCTATTGGTGTGTCAATGGTTTCAAATATGGCACTTTCTATTTAACAGTGAGTGATGAATGATTCTACTAGTGTGTGATGAGGTGTATTTGATTGTCACATGGATGATGTCATCAGTGATGTCATCAGTGATGTCATTTGAGATGTCATTAGTGATGTCATCAGTGATGTCACTGACCATGTCATGAATGATGTAATATGTGACATCATCAGCAGTGGATTGCGGGCGCGCGAGTTATAGTGAGTACAACTAACTATAAAGGGGGAATTTCAATGGTTTTGTATGAGTAAAATGTCCAGCTAACTATAACTGGTGTAAAACCTATGTTTTTTTCAGTGAATATATATATATATATATATATACATATATATATATATATATATATATATATATATATATATATACATGAAACATAAAATATAACAATTAAATTCCAAAACATTAAATGAATTGCCATATAAATAAAGCTAAATTAAAAAAAACTAACTACAATTTCTGTTATAAAAATGTAAAAACAAATACAAATATAAACAAATAGTATAGAATGCAAATTATAAACACATATTATATTTAGCCAATATTAGGAAATGTATTGGAGACCTGGAATAATAGATATACTATTCCTACTCCACTTTATGCAACAGTAGAGAAAGTTAAGGACTTCAGAGGGGTTAAATATGTTATTCCCACTCCAAACAGAGCGATAGCAGGGAAAGCATTGGACTTCGGAGGGGTTAAATTTACTATTTCCACTCCAGTCTGTGCAACAGTAGGGAAAGTGTTGGACTTCGCAGAGGTAAGATTGACTATTCCCACTCCAGTCTGTGCAACAATAGGGAAAGTATTTGACCTCAGAGAGGTTAAATTTACTATTCCCACTCCAGTTTGTGCAACAGTAGGGAAATAGTTGGACTTCTGACGGGTTACATTTACTATCCCCACTCCAGTCCGTGCAACAGTAGGGAAAGCTTGGACTTCAGTGGGATAAGATTTACTATTCCCACTCTAGTCTGTGCACCACTACATAAAGCATTAGACTTCGAAGTGAGGAGATTTACTATTCATACTTCAGTCTGTGCAACAGTATGGAAAGCATTGAACTTGAGAGGGTTTTAATTTTGCAATTTAAGTGAGAGGGAAGAGGGATTTTGTATAATATTTTAGGGATCGGACTCAGGGGAACAACAATCTCTGCAAATTAGAAAATGTATCGCCTACCCAACCAAATTTAGACGATTGCAAAAGCTAAAAACGAAATACATTTTAATAAATATATGTTGAGCCAAACATTCAATGTACAAGCAAATGATCCATTTAATTTATTTTTATTTATTTTTTCAAAACATATTATTTTCTCAATTGGAAAAATGATCTCGTAGATATACATGATTATACAAAAGACTTTACTAAAAAATTGTCGCTTATTCACCCAAAAACTACTCAGACCCCTACCCACAATTGCCCAAAAGGTGTTCCACTAAAATTGTGAAGTAATTCTACATTCGCTCATCTGACCATACATTCTACTATCATACCACAATTGTAACTGACATCCAGTGGTGGCTCCTCCGCTATGGCGGAAGGGCATCACCCCACTGCTTTTGAGCAGTGTAAAGGAAAGGAAATATAAAATGATAATATCTTTGAGCTATTATCATTTAATATTTCCTTTGCGGGCAGGTGGGTGGGGCTGCAGGGCAGGGGATGAGTGGTTTGCCGACTACTAAGCGCGCAATGACTGTGTGTCGGCCCTCTCGGGCCGCCCATACCAGTCATGCACACTGTCACCCGGTGCTTAATTTGTGCCGGTGCTTGTCGGTGCTAAGCACCGGCACTTCTTTAACAGGGCCGGGTCTAGACCTGAGTGGCAACTTATGTTAACGAATCCAGTACACAACGTGTGTCAAAATACATTCTGTCTCAACTCTCCTCGATGAAAAGTGCTTCAGCGCTGAGCCGATAATAATTCCATGCCTGCCCTTCAATAAGTAGTGCCGGATGGTGGGCCAGTGATTGCTCTGGATTTAGTTCTGACTGCGGGTCTGTGCTGCGGCCGCCGAGGCAGCGTTTGTAACCTTTTTTAAATTCCACGCCCTAGCTGGCCAGCCAGGCTTATCGTAATTCATGAGGGCGAGGCACACATGCATGAGTCACGACGCACGCACCGGCAGTTGAGCACAACAGCACTATTGTGTGAAGCAGTGTGTTGTGCAGTGTGCAGTAGCAGGCCTCTAAAGGCATTCACCATAACTGTAACACAGTAAGAAATCAACAAATGTTGCTTTTTCACCGTGGTGGTTGCAGTTTAAACTTGGAATGAATAAGCTTGCCATAATGAACGTTACGTAACAACTCCTCTGAGTTCGACTCCAAGCAATCATGCCGCTTTCGCTAGGCATTGTGTGTAATCCTGGAAAACAAAAAGGTTAGAAAATGTAATGAAAATACTTTGCATGCACTTAATTATAAGATTCAAGGTTACTTATGTGTTAGCACTTGATCCGAATTCCCTATATTGTACCAGTACTCTAACGTTCTTTCTAGAAGGTCACAGACGGATCCCCTTCTAAGCACTCCAAAAACTCAATCAGTAATTTCAACTGAGACAACCCACGGGGGAAGGGGACTGGGTGCGGTCCAGAACTGGAGTCAAAATCGAATTTTTGATAATATCTGTGATGCGTCTTTTGAGCCGATCCCCTCGTATTCCAAGCATGAAGCACTTGAGGGGGCACCATATTTATACTTTGACTCCTGATCGCGTGAGAGATGGAAGTCTTGTGAAAGTTTGAGTTTTGAAAGTACAGGTAAATAAGTAAATGAAGTCCAGACTCCACAGTGCCACAGCCAGCAGGCCTGTTAATAAAGGAAGTAACCTTAACTGCATTAACATTATGTAACCCAGTAAGTAACCAACGCTGCTTTTATTGTTACTACTGCTAAATTGTTGCAAATAAACTTTTTTGGTGGCATGATTAATGGAAATACAGTCCTAAATATTGGGGTATGGTGTGTTCCACTTCCACACATATCAGGAAGGGTTGTCTGCTTATTTTTTTTTTATTATTCATGCTGTTTTGGGATGTTGGATGCAGTTAATATGTTCCTGTGTTTGGCAATGAGATGTGGTCAGATTTTGGTATCCTGAGATTGGGAAAACAGTTGTGAAAATCTTTGCAGGTGTGGTAAGCTGTCTTGCCGATGGTCTTACTTTATGGGGGTCTAGGCTGTGTATGAACATTACAATTTGGATACCTATTGTAATTTTAGTGGAAACCTGAGATCAGCTGTGATACATGCTTCTCTGCCTATTGTTGGTTTGTTGTGGCTGTTTAGTTGAACATTGTCTTGATCATACATCAACGTATTTACCCCCTACTACTATGTGGTGATTGCTTGATTTCAGAATGTATTTTGATTTTACTTTTCACCAGAGATAGAGCTGGAATTGGCCAGCGTTAGCTGCCCTTGAGGTTTAATGTAAAGTGTAATAGAAGACATTAGCATTTTAAATCAACAAAGCCACTGTTAGCTTTTCAGATGAAAAATAATCCCTCACTCTTGGTAATCCATGCACTCTATTGGAAGTGGAATCATACACCAAGCAGGTAACTGCAAGGGGAGTGAGGGAAATTCTCATCTGGGCGTAGCAACACACCATTGAATGCATATTTTAAAGAACTAGTAAGAATATGTCTGCAGATAGCAGCACTGTCGATCCCGTCCAAAAATCCTAGAAAAAGGCTACTTTGTCAAAAAAGGAAATTTGTGTGTGGACCTCCCAAAGGGCGAAGGTATGTGTGTTTCGGTGGAAGCAGGCAAGGAAAAATATCTCAACTCAGAGTGGTTTGCTTAAAATGATTGTTCACTTACTTATAAAGGACAGACGCAGGGAAATTGACTAGCCGACAAGAAAATCAGGAAGTTACCTAACAGAATTATGCCTTAAAAAGGTACATACTGCAACACAGAAAAGAGGCCAACAACGTAAGACCCAGCTTGACATGTTCATGGGCCTGTCGCGTCTACTGCATTGTCACCTCTCAGAGCACTGTCCTCTCAAGAGATGTTGCGATTTCCATGTAAGGTAATTTTTGGTCAAGTGCCAGATAAGAAAGAGAGTTTGTGCAAACCTTTTCCAAAGACATGTCTTGGACTGTCAAAGATGTTTTCCGTGTGACGGACATTAAATACTCCCAAATACGCTTGACTATTCATTACTTTCTGAGGGCTATTGAAAAATCCTTCAAGTTCTACCACAGAATGCAATTGTACCTGAATATATTTTGGTGGTTGATTCTATTCCTAGCTCTCCTAACTCCTGCTGCTCCACTGCCACCTCCTCAGAGCTGGATAGGAATATGAAATAGGCCATGGGAGGCACCAAATTAAAAGTGACCCACATTAGCAATCAGGGTAGTTATGAATGTGTACAGATATGCTGTATAAGTATTTTGCAAGGTATGCAAGCATGACCCACCAAACCGTAAAACAGGCCCATAAACCAATAAAAAAACAGCCCATTCACAGATCAGTGAGACCAGCCCTTCAGGCACTGCCAGATTTCGCTGTAGGCCAGTCCACCCCTGCACCTCTTACATTGACAGCAGTGCAGAGTGTTATCCTGCTCATGTTCCTCTAGATGCCATGTAGAAAGCTGCAGTTGGTCATTGTATCATCAATGGCCTTTTCTTTGGACATCAACCACTGGGGCTCTTGGTTTCTGCACATTCATACATACTAATGTGCTCAGGGTACCCAGGTGCTGCTAAAAATGTTATTGGTAGAGAACATCATGCACCTCAGATAGCGCCTATTTTATATAAAGAGAAATTAAATCCACTGCATTCTCTGTAAGTGAATCTTAAAATACTGAATTTCTTCTCCATACTTCCTACTCCCACTAATGCCTGGGAAGGTGCACTCATAAGTCTCACAGTGACAGGGCAGTAGTTTGTTTACTCACTGCCACATGGCAAGACACTCACTAACATACTAATATGGGTACGCTTTCCACTGCCAATTACATAGGTGGCAGTAGATGGCAGAGTAGAGAGAAATCAATCTGCTTTTCTAGGAAAATATAGCTTCAGTCCTGCCCACTGAGCCTCTAAAAAGCTAACAGTGGCTTTGTTGATTTAAAATGCTAATGTCTTCTATTACACTTTACATTAAACCTCAAGGGCAGCTAACTCCGGCCAATTCCAGCTCTATCTCTGGTGAAAAGTAAAATCAAAATACATTCTGAAATCAAGCAATCCCTACATAGGAGTAGGGGGTTAAATGCGCTGATGTATGACCAAGACAATGTTCAACTAAACAGTCACAACAAACCAACAATAGGCAGAGAAGCATGTATCACAGCTGATCTCAGGTTTCCACTACAATTACAATATGTATCCAAATTGTAATGTTCATACACAGCCTAGACCCCCATAAAGTAAGACCATCGACAAGACAGCTTACCACACCTGCAAAGATTTTCACAACTGTTTTCCCAATCTCAGGATACCAAAATCTGACCACATCTCATTGCCAAACACAGGAATATATTAACTGCATCCAACATCCCAAAACAGCATGAATAATTAAAAAAAATAAGCAGACAACCCTTCCTGATATGTGTGGAAGTGGAACACACCATACCCCAATATTTAGGACCGTATTTCCATTAATCATGCCACCCAAAAAGTTTATTTACAACAATTTAGCAATAATAACAATAAAAGCAGAGTTGGTTACTTACTGGGTTACATAATGTTAATGCAGTTAAGGTTACTTCCTTTATTAACAGGCCTGCTGGCTGTGGCACTGTGGAGTCTGGACTTCATTTACTTATTTACCTGTACTTTCAAAACTCAAACTTTCACGAGACTTCCATCTCTCACGCGATCAGGAGTCAAAGTATAAATATGGTGCCCCCTCAAGTGCTTCATGCTTGGAATACGAGGGGATCGGCTCAAAAGACGCATCACAGATATTATCAAAAATTCGATTTTGACTCCAGTTCTGGACCGCACCCAGTCCCCTTCCCCCGTGGGTTGTCTCAGTTGAAATTACTGATTGAGTTTTTGGAGTGCTTAGAAGGGGATCCGTCTGTGACCTTCTAGAAAGAACGTTAGAGTACTGGTACAATATAGGGAATTCGGATCAAGTGCTAACACATAAGTAACCTTGAATCTTATAATTAAGTGCATGCAAAGTATTTTCATTACATTTTCTAACCTTTTTGTTTTCCAGGATTACACACAATGCCTAGCGAAAGCGGCATGATTGCTTGGAGTCGAACTCAGAGGAGTTGTTACGTAACGTTCATTATGGCAAGCTTATTCATTCCAAGTTTAAACTGCAACCACCACGGTGAAAAAGCAACATTTGTTGATTTCTTACTGTGTTACAGTTATGGTGAATGCCTTTAGAGGCCTGCTACTGCACACTGCACAACACACTGCTTCACACAATAGTGCTGTTGTGCTCAACTGCCGGTGCGTGCGTCGTGACTCATGCATGTGTGCCTCGCCCTCATGAATTACGATAAGCCTGGCTGGCCAGCTAGGGCGTGGAATTTAAAAAAGGTTACAAACGCTGCCTCGGCGGCCGCAGCACAGACCCGCAGTCAGAACTAAATCCAGAGCAATCACTGGCCCACCATCCGGCACTACTTATTGAAGGGCAGGCATGGAATTATTATCGGCTCAGCGCTGAAGCACTTTTCATCGAGGAGAGTTGAGACAGAATGTATTTTGACACACGTTGTGTACTGCATTCGTTAACATAAGTTGCCACTCAGGTCTAGACCCGGCCCTGTTAAAGAAGTGCCAGTGCTTAACACCGACAAGCACCGGCACAAATTAAGCACTGCCTGGGGGGCACCTATGGTGCCACCCCATACCTCGCATCATGTGGCAAGCAACGCATGGTGCCTGCCACTTATGCCGGGATGTTCAAAATGTGTATATTTTGTACTGTGACGTGTGCTACATGCCGCAATGCAAAGTATACACATTGCGACCGCCGTGAAGGCGGTCATATAATAATGCGGGCAGTGAGACCGCCAACTTCTAGTCCGGAGGTCCTACTTCCTCGACGGTGCCGGTCAGACGGAAGTCTAACCTGCATCGTGATTAGGCCCTATGTTAAGGTAAGTTACTAGAATAGAGTGATCTTGATATTGCCTTGTTTAAATTTAGGGACCTAAAAACATCTATAAAAATATCACCCCATTTGAGTTACTAAGAGCAAATCTAGACTCAATGGGCCAATAATTTGTTTACTTTATTTAGGGCACAAAACATATGTCTCCCAATATTTTTGTATCTAATAATATTATTCTGACATGCAACTCTATTGAAAGGACAATTGTACTTGAGACAAGATGTAATGTCCGGAATTCATTTTCATGTTGGTCTAGAAAAATATATTAACTGATTCCTCATATATGTGTGTCTAAAATATCCCTTGTCAGCATGTACTAACAGCAACCGCTGGAAAAAAAAATAATGCTGACCCTGATAACCATGAGAACTACTGATTTACTAAGGCTACCTTTACTTGCCAAAGTCCTTTGCCACTCACCTGGTAAACTTCAAATCTGACAATAAGCTGCTCAGTACATACCAATCTGGATTTCAATACTGCCACAGCACAGAAGCCTCTATGCTCAAAGCCACAGATGATTCCTTAAGAGTCTTTGATGAAGGCAACCATGTATGTTATTACTTATCTGCAACAACTGATACCATTGACCTCAAAAGCCTCTTTCACAAATAATCTAGAAGGATGGACACTGCAGTCACAAAATTAAATTGATTCAACCCTTATTTGTCCAACAGAACCGAAGCACCTCCCTACTGGCCATCGATGGCCACTCGCTGTCGAGTACCACAGCGTTCCATCCTAGCCCCTTTGTTATTCAACCTGTGATTTGACCAATGGGTGAGATTTTCTCCCAAACTACTGTTTGATGTACATTACTCATAATTTAATTAAGCACTGTATAAATCTGAACAACTGTAAATATATATTTCCTTATCTGTGTTATGACTCTTATTCAAGATGTGAGGCTTTAACTTTTGCCATGACCTCCATGTATGCCATGTGCTATTTGTACAGTCATCAAGGCGGTTGGCCCTAAACAACCAAAAATAGGAGAGGCACTAACCTATAGTTAGACCATTCATACAGAGTTAAACCACCCTTCTTCCTGTGGTATCAAAAGCATGTTCACAATGTGATATTCCATGTGACAGTGTTCTTTTTTATAATCATTCATCAAAACAACATCAAATGTGTTTTGCTCTTATCAAGAAGAGCTTTTTCAGAGCTATTCATTGGTCTTTTTTTTTTTTTTTTTTTTAAATATATTTTTATTGCAGAGTTATAAACAGCAGGTAAAGGAAACAGCCAGTGCACTTGCGGGCCCCCCCGTCCAATAACAGTTCACGGTTGTACACAGCCATTCAGCCCGCATCCCGGAGGCCGGGCGGCACATCAGTTCGCTCTGGAGGAGCACAGCATAGTGTACGTCCCATTGGGACCCCGGCGGAAGGTCGATTTACGTATCTGCGTTTACCCCCCCACCCGCAACAACATTCCCGTCAGCCATCCCCATGGTATCAACGTAGTCGCCCCCATCGGGGCCTGCCCAAGGCTATATGGGCCTTCGTACCAGGCCGTCCCACCCAATCAGGCCTCCCGCCACTCAATACCCCCTGTCCCAGTAGTTCCAGGCCCCCACCAGCAACCCTTCAATGGCTTCCGGCCCCCCCCAAACCCCTCTACAA
The DNA here is from genome assembly GCF_964261635.1 of Lissotriton helveticus. Taxonomy (NCBI): domain Eukaryota; kingdom Metazoa; phylum Chordata; class Amphibia; order Caudata; family Salamandridae; genus Lissotriton; species Lissotriton helveticus. Next base: position 412,051,831 of record NC_136061.1, on the reverse strand, counting down.
CTAATCCCCCCAACGCCCCCCCCCCTTGGCAACTGCAAAGGTGTGCGCTTCGCTCCACCGAATTGGATGGTTCCACTACAGTGCTGAATGACATACTGCTGTGTTCGCCCTGCGGTGTCCAGCGGCTTAGTTCTCGCCGTCCACATCCACAACCAAAGCATCACGCAGAGCCTGTACCACTAACTCCCACGCACGGGCCGCATCCAGAGCCTTCTCATTCCCCAACTTCACCGCTTGCTTCATCCGGAGCACGCTCTCGCAGTCAGACCATCTCAGCAACTCATTCTTCCATCTACGCAGTGAGGGACCCCCCCTGGCCTTCCAGTGCCACGATATTTCCCTTTGAGCCAATATCAGACCCAGATCTATGAATTTACTGGTCACCTTGGTGTGCTTAGTATGCGGGAACCAGAGCAAGAGACACGTCGCCATGTCGAAGTCTACCTCCCTGTCAGTCGCTTCATTCAGGAGTTCCCCTACCTCAGCCCAATAAGTTCCCAGTTGTGGACACCCCCAAAACAAGTGGTCCATGTCCGCCCCAAGGGACGAGCACCGGGGGCAACAGGCATCCGGCACCCGAAAGTGCCGCTGTAGTTTCTCCGGAGTTAGATAGGCCCTATGGAGCACATAAAAATGAACCTGCTGAAAGCGCGCGTTCCTGGTGCCCTTCCACGTGCGTCGCAGGATATGGCCCCATGCCGTATCCGGTATGGGCCGGCCAATGCTCCCCTCCCATTTAGCTTTGAGCCCATGGAGTGGTTCCAGCCCGTCGTGCAGCATCCTATTATGGAGGCACGTCACAGCTTTGAAGGTACCAGCCGCCATCACCACATATTGGCACGCCATAGTCGTCGTAGGTTCCAGGAGCCCCTCCTTCCAGTGCTTTTGCATGGCAGACACTACAGCCGCGTGTAGCAGGAAGCCCCCTTCAGGCAGTCCGAACTGGTCCCGGAGCACGTCGAACGGTGCCAACGCCCCATCTATATACAAGTCACCCACCACCTGTAGCCCCGCGGCCTCCCACTCCATCAACGGGGACCAATCCCCTCCGTGCGGCAGAGCTGTCAACATCCCAATCGGGATCTCCGGGGCATAAGGCCGCGAGGCCCTCGCCCTCCGGAGGCTCCTCTGCCAGCACAGCCGAAGCGTCCGCTCCTCCATGGTGAGGGCCCGTAATTCGAGCCGTTGCTGCATAATAATGTACGACAGCACATGGCGCCGTATCCCCCGACCCCGGTCCTCCTCCGGCCCCCGGAACACCCTGGCCACGTTCTGCGTAAGGACCTGCAACTGCGCTGCTAAATAATACAGCTCAAGATCGGGTACGGCCATGCCCCCCTCCAGCTTGGGGCGAAGTAGCGTGCTCAAGGCTATCCTGCGTCGGCCATGCCCCCATAGAAAGCCAATAATCATTGACCGCAGTTCCCTAAACACCCCCTGGGGAATCCAGACAGGTAGCGTTCGGAAATAATAAAGGAAGCGGGGGAGCGCCACCATTTTCAACAATGCTATCCTGCCCAGGACTGTCAGCGGGAGGGTCGACCAGAAAGACAAGCTGCCCCGTAGTGACCGGACACAACGGCCAATGTTACCCTCCAACAGGTCAGCAGCCGAGTGGTAAATGCGGACACCCAAGTAGGTGATGCAAGAGGGTTCCCACGCCACACCCAGGTCGCTACTAGGGGCCGGAGATCCCGCTCTCAGTGGAAACACGCAGGTCTTTGCCCAATTGACCTTAAGGCCTGACAATCGGCCGAACTCGGACAGCAGATCCATCGCTCCAACCAGTGCCCCCGAAGTGTCAGCTAGGTACAGGAGCAGGTCATCCGCATAGAGCGATATGTGATGCCACCGCCCGTCACTCACTATTCCCGCATATCGATCGCCTGACCTCGCATGGACCGCTAAGGGTTCCATCGCCAGGGCAAACAACAGAGGGGAGAGAGAGCACCCCTGTCGTGTTCCCCTGCCAACCGGATACGCGGCAGACACCAAGCCGCCCAATCGAACTCTCGCCGTCGCCGAATCATACAAGACTCTCGTCCACCTCCGAAATCCATCGCCCATGCCAAACCGCTCCAGCACTCCATCCAAGAAAGGCCATTCCAGACTATCGAAGGCCTTCTCAATATCCACGGACAGAACCGCCGGCGATCCCTCCCCATCCAAGATGGCGTCCATTATTCCCACCAGGCGGCGGATATTCATCGCCGTGCTCCTTGTGGGTATAAACCCGGCCTGATCCCTGTGCACCAGGCCCGTCATGTGCGGGGCCAGTCTAGTAGCTAGGATGCGACTCAGGATCTTATAGTCCACCGTCAGCATGGACAGCGGGCGATAAGACCTCACGTCCGTGGCATCCCGGCCAGGCTTGAGGAGTGGCACTATCAAGGCCTCCCGCATGGAGGCAGGCAATGCCCCCTTCTCGAAGGCCTCCGCATACACCACCAGCAGCCTGGGCGCCAGAGCGTCTACATATTGCTGGTAGAACTCGATTGGGAGTCCGTCCACCCCGGGCGTCTTGTTACGGGCCATATGTTTGATAGCCACTCGAATTTCCGTTAGCGTGATCGGGCTACCCAGGTCCCCCGCGTCGTCGTCGTCCAAGACCGGGAGCGGCCTCTCCCCCAGGTATTCCACGATGTCCTGAACCCCCACTCCCAGCTGACTCCGGTACAATTCCTCATAGTAACCCCGAAAGCGGTCCAATACAGCTGCCTGGGAGTACACCATCCCTCCCTGCGCGTCAATAATGCTGAGGACCGGGCAACCCCTAAGTTCCGGGTTAGCTAATCTGGCCAAGAGGGTACCCACCTTGTCCCTTTCTGCGTGTGCCCTGACAATGTACTGCCTATAATCATAGCAGCGCAAACGTTCCGTCTCCGCGGCTACCGCTACCTTCGCTTCCAATAACTGGGCCCGTATACCCGGCCTAGTTGGCCTGCGGCGCTCCAGGTCCCTCAAAGTGTCTTCCGCTTTCATTAAATCATTCAGCACAGACATTCGAGCATTCGAGAACCTGCCCAAGCACACCCCTCTCACCACCACTTTCAGTGCATCCCATTCAACAGACCTGCTCGTCGCTGTTCCTTCATTCACACCGAAATAACTATCAATGCCCTGCCGGACCGCATCGGCGAACACAGAATCCTCTAGCGTCTCTGGCCGAAGCCGCCATGTTGGTATTACGGAGCGCTCCCTCTGCCATTGAAAATGTACCAATAGGGGGTTATGATCGGATATCGTCCTAGCAAGGTACTCAGCATGGGTAATCAATGGGGCAAGGGAGCTCCCGCAAAGCACCGAATCAATCCTGACATGTAAATCATGTAGAGCGGAATAAAAGGAGTAATCCCTGGTTCCCCTGTGCCTCTCCCTCCAGACATCTAGCAACCCCCACCGGTCTTGCCAGTCCTTCCTGTGCGCGGCCAGCCTGCGCACAGGAGAGTCTACTAAGGGGGGATGGGACCTATCCAGAGCCACATCCGTAATCGAATTGAAGTCCCCCCCTAGCACTATCGGACCCGCCAGGAAAGAGGCCAAGGACCCCGAGAGGTTATCAAAGTATCGGCCTTGGTCCGTGTTCGGTGCATAAACACAACATAAAACCACATCCTGTCCGTATAATCTCCCCTCCACCGCTACAAACCTGCCATCCGGATCCATTACCTGATTCAACACCTGAAAGGGTATCCCCGCCCTCACCCAGATCAAGACCCCCCTGGCATACGCTGAATAAGTGGTGCCAAAAACCTGGCCCCGCCATCTTTTCTGCAAGGCAGCGCACTCTTTTTTGGTGAGGTGAGTCTCCTGGAGCATAGCTATCTGAACCCCCCTGCGTACCAGGTATGCATGTACTTTGTGACGTTTCACCATAGTCCGCAGCCCCCGGACATTCCACGTTAGGCATTTCAAATTAGGTAATGTCCCCATACCAAGTCCGTACAATCCGAATTAAACTCCAACGGTCCATGACCCCCCCAATGCAGTTGCCCCCCCCCAAACAACCCCAAAACTGAAACATACCCCAAACCCCACTCCCCAGGACAGAGCACACGAACCCAATGGCCGCCCCCATCCAAACCTTGATCCAACTTCTCGCACACTTATCCTGTGGTCTCCACCACAGTCGACCTTAAGGGCCTAGGGGGGGTGAGTCGCCGCCGACCCCAGCTAGCGGAGCCCGCGTCCCGCCCTTCATCCCCTCCAATACACTCAGCTCCCCCACCCGGCGACCCTGCCGCCAACAACAGGATATCACCCTACCATGAAGTCCCGATCTAGGCCAAAGTCTATCTTAGCCGCAGAAAATTTCATCCGAGGTCTGTGGGGTCACTGTCGGCCCCTTCTGGCTCTCTGCTTCCGAAAGATCCTCTCCTGTTCTGCTGCCTTCTCCTCCCGAGTCCGTTTCGGCCCTTTCACTGTTCTGTTGTGACCCTGTAATGGCCGCCGTCGCCGCGAGTGCATCCCTCTTCTCCGCCGCCATTTGAGCCTCCCGCTTCTCCCGCTGGCGCCTGTTACGGGATCTGATTCGTTGTGACTGCCGCACCCGGGTCTGCTTGGGTTGGTCTCGTCTACTTTGGCGCGGTCTGTCCGTCCCTGCTCTGTACGACTCAAGCCATTGCCAAGCTTCATCCGGAGTCTGGAAAAAGTGTGTGGTGCCATCCATGATAATCCGCAGCTTGGCCGGGTAAAGCAAGGAGTACTGAATGCCTTCCTCCCTGAGCTCCTTCTTCACAGCAAGGAACGATGCCCTGGCCTTCTGGACCGCCTGCGTATAGTCCGGAAAGATCGTCACTTTGCTGTTCTCCACCCCATAAGGGCCCGACAACCTGGCCCGCTGGATGAGGAGGTCCCGGTCTTTGTAGTGGAGGAGCCGCACCACCATTGGTCGGGGGGGGCGGCCAAGTCCCAGCGGGCGAGCGGGCACCCGGTGAGCTCGCTCCAGAGTGAAAAATGGAGTAAGCCCCTCCGGCGCCACCACAGTGCGGAACCAGTTCTCCATGTAGGCCACCGCATCTTCCCCCTCAATCCGTTCCGGCAGGCCCACGACCCGCACGTTGTTCCGCCTATTGCGGCCTTCGGCATCCTCCGCCCTCCGCTCTAGAGTGTCCAGTCGGGCCAAAATGTCTGTAATCCTGCGCTCCGCGGTCACCACCGAGGGCTTCAGGTCCAGCAACAGTTGGTCATGCTCCTTGACCCGATCCGCCAGCTTTGCGTGGTCCGCGCGTAGCAGCCCCAGGCCCGTGGCCACCTGGGCAATGTCGTTGTGCAACGCCTCCTTGGTGGAGGTGATCGCCTCAAGGATGGCATCCAAGCGCCGGTTCAGCCGCTGTTCCTGGTCAAGCTCCGGGGAGGGACTCTCACTCAGCCGGGCCGATGTCGCCGAGTCCCCCTCATGGCTCCCGGGCATCGGCCCTCCGGTCGCCGCCATGTTAGGGTGCTGCGTCACAAGTCCGGCCACCCGTACTGCGGGCGCTCTCGTGGGTCCGTGCTGATTACCGGGCACCGGGCAATGCAATGCCACCGCCAATGGTCTCAAAAACAATGACCAGTCGGATGAGCCCCGGTCCGTCACCCCCACTGGACCCGTGGGGGGAGGATGAGTCGTGGGACGGCGGCCGACGAGAACCCCCGATCTCCTGGGTGAGTCGGGCAGCGTCCCCCGGTCTCAGGACGTCGCGCCGCCAATCCCAGTGCTGCGAGCAGCCGGGTGCAGGGTCCGTCTCTGCTTGGCGACAGCCGGACTCAGGGCCGAAGCTCGGGACCGTCCGACCACCTCGCCGCCATTTTCTTCACACCCCGGGCTACACCTCGGCCGCCTCTTCCCCGATCTCCTCGGGGCCAGCAGTCCCCCAGCGATTCACCGATTACGGCCAGCAGTCCCCTCACCCTTCAGAGGGCAGGAACGTCGTCTCCGGGTCGCCTAGGGTCCCGAAAAACAGGAGAATTAGCGGGATTCCGCGCGGAGCAGCGAGCTCACGCCGCCATCCCGATCGGCGTCCAAGCCACGCCCCCTCTGCTATTCATTGGTCTTATCAGCTTATAACCAAATCTCAAATTTCTATCCAAAAGTATATCTTGTTTTATGCAACTAAGAGTCCACTTAAAGATTCATGATGTTGAATATATGCAAAGTTTGATGACATCAGAAAAATGTGCCATGGACCACAACCCTAAACGATGTAGATGGAATGGGGAATATAGGGTCAAAGTAAAGTTTGGGTTTTTGGGAGTCCAGTTAGTTGTAGGCTATGGTATTTGATCTCAAAATTATTGAAAAACTTTAATTCTTGGAAAAAAGGTTGTAATGTTATATCTGAAAAATTCAATAAACAAAAATAAGAGTAGCATCTTTGTTAAAGCAATTCACCTTGCAAGGCAAAGATGGAAGTTTTATATTAAATACAAGAAAAACACAACAATTAGAATGCGTGTAGACAAAGCTGAATCATAACGTTCAATTTGGGTCCCAAAGGAAATAAAAAGATGGGTATGGTTAGATGACAGAATCTTTCTGGCACAAGCGCCTATGCAGTTTATGTGGTCTGCATGGAAGAGCAGTAAAACACTTAGGGGCACCACCCTAGCGCAGATATGATAACTGAAGATAATTGTGTCAAGGATAATTCCAGACAACTGTAGTCCAGATGGCCTGACTTCACGGCATCTCCCGCTACATTCTTCTCCACTGCAAAAAACACAGTTGATGGACAGAATGTAGAACAATGTCATACATTCACCCCAGTACAAGGATCTGGGCCTAAATCCATCGTTTTTTTGCACTCCACACCACCCTGGGTTAGACACTGGCTATATGCAAATCAGCTCTGACCCTGTGCCTCATGGGAACAGTCCAGTCCGAACTACCAAGCCATGTCTTTCCCAGACCGGAATCAAGCACCTACAAATAAATCATAATCTTGTTGGGAAATAAGTGTACCACTAGACAAAGTCTGCAACATTCAAAGTCACCACCGCCTAACAAGGTATGCATTCTGTGAAGAGCTATCATGTTGTCTACTGATTACTTAATTCAAAATTGAATTCTACTAACTGCTTGAATGAAAAAGATTTCTCATTTAAAATTGATCAGAAATTTCCTAGTAAAAGGGAGAATAAAAACGGAAATGAAAAATACAAGCACTGCATCACTATAACGCTGAGAGGGCTTCACAGAAGTTACAAGCATGTAATGAGTTCTGTACCGCTTTAGTTGGGTTCTAGCACAATCTGTGTTGACACTTTACCCTCATGTTTAAAACAAGCTGAGATTTTCTGCCACCAAAAATGGTATGTAGTCCTTGAGCCTACTCTACACTAGGTGAAAACGGTACATTCCATGTGTGTTCTTTGTTTACCTCAGGGGATAGGCCAGATTGGAAGCCATGTTAAGTGTGGTTGTAGTCTGGGCATACAGTAGTTTAAGAACATTCAAGAAGTGCCTACCTATATTCTTCTGACTGGGGAGTGTCACACTGTAACTTTCTGCAGCACATATAGGCTCCTCAGTACAGGGCACAGTGATTGACATTGGCCCGAAGGTCTTCTTATGAGTAATGTAAGAAAACAGTATTGCATTTCAAATTGTGTTAGTTGGTATTTGTGTAGCTCACTCCTAGCATTGGTAAGGCATTGAAGTCATTAAAACTGACCAAAACATCTACCCACCCACTAAAACCAAATGCCATTAAAAATGGCATGGTTGACACAATATAGAGATTTGAAACACGTTTTGGAACCAATTCGAATTCATTTGCATGCTCAGGGTTCAGTAGAGGGATCCACACTTGTCTTTGCCAGTATATTATTATTGCATTCATGGCAGAAATGTCTATGACTGCATAGAGATACATGCAAGAATGATGGCAAAAACAGTTTGGAGAACATTTATTCATTCGGTTCACATGATTCTATAAAAATATTATCTAAAACAATACATCCTTTTATGGTTTCACTTAGTGGAAATGGTAGTTAACCAATTACAAATAGTTTCTATTAGAACCAACTGTTTGAAGACTTTAATTCGAATTTTTAACAAACAGCTATGGAAAAAATTCATTTTCAACCTTGGGACAGTTTTCTCATGTCAATATTTGTTTATTTGTGTTACGTGTTGTGGTTCTCGAAAATCCGGACCCTGGTGTTTTCACGATATCGAGGTCCAATACCCGTGTCACAAAACCTCAACGCACCAAGACGATTTTGGTATCTATGAACCGATAATAATTAGGACATCATTCCTATGTATTTGCGTCACAATCGAGGGTTGCCAACACCCCAAAATCGTAGTTTCCGTCCCCATCCCTTAAACTCCATTTTGTGAACGGCATCCATCTTGCATCTTGCCCTCATGTTAAGTCAATTAAAGGTCGAGCTTGATCAAGAGGGACACGTCCACCTTTTCGTGACTTCCCCCTGACCTGTCCCAACTGACTCCATTGCCTTCGGCCAAACCTGTTTGGGCAGCTCCTCGCCCAGTGGCCGAATACGATAGCATCAATACATAACATTCCACAAACCATTCGCGACATACAGACCATGCTTTCTGCAAACATGCACCTGTCCACATTCCTTGTTTATGGCCAGTTTTATGACTGGGTTGTACCTTTCTTTATTAAGGTTTCATCGATATCTGATGGGAGTTCCAGGCCTAACTGGGTAATCTATCAACAAACTGGACATCTAAAATATAGGCTTGCTTACATGACTCCGCTCTTTGTATTATTGTAGAAATATGTGTATAGCCATATCATAAACTCAGGAATTCTTGCTTGCAGCTATTATTTTTGTATATAAGGAGACGGCTGGTTCTGTAAAAACGAACAGTCTCCCGAGAACCTACACTCCGTGTGGTGTACTTCTGGGACACGTGTTACTTGGTAGCTACCAATAAAACTTGATCTTTGACGGTAACTAGAAGACTCCGTGTTTCTGTGGTCCGGAACAAGGGAGAACTCAGAGGTCCTCGGGTGCTACCCCCTGGCACCACCGGGTTCCTAAAAACCCGGTACGTCAGTTGGCGCCCAACTCGGGGCGATATCAAGCGGTGACGGTCCAAGCCAGATGTTCGTGAGGAGCTTCGTGTGAAAATTCCGGAGGACGGCCAGCCACTTCAGCGACCCCTGTATGTCGACGTGGTTCCGAAGGTCTTTGCTGCGAGGTTCCCCGCGTCCCAACGGCTACGAAGGACTGCTGCCCTGACTACCGCCTTGTTTTGGACCCAGTGATCTTTGGTAGAGCGAAACGATAGACGAGTCTTCTAGCGACGTCACAGATCTTCAAATACTTCAGTTAAGTATAAGTGGAGCGTCTCCCAGTCCTTAGTTTGTCCTTAGTTTTTGGTATCCTTGAGATACGCTTTGATTTGGTACTTGCAAGCCCCAAAGCCGAAGGACTCGTGTATTCACGAGATATATCGTAACAGATAATCCTTTGAAGTTTGAAGCTAGACTAGTGAGCGAAGATGCCTGGTTTTAGCAGACTTGGAAACTTGTTTTGTCTTGGTTGTAGTAAGGACTCCCGATTAGAGGAATCTTGTCCGGTTCCTCCAATTGGAACTCCAACGTATGAGCTCTATGTAAAGCACGGCGTAGGTCCTATAACATATAACGAAGTATGGATAAAATACACCCGCAAGGATGGTGTTTTAAAATGGCCCCAATATGGTAGTTTCGACTCAGAAGTTTTAGATAACCTAGAAGTCAAACTATTCAAGAAGAAAGCCCGACCGGCGATGTTTGACTCTTTCCGCTTATGGCGTAAAGAGGCCAAACAGAAGGAAATTAAATTAGAAAAGAAGAATAAGAGGGAAAGAGGTATTTCAGTAATGCAAGCCGCGATAAAATTTAAAGACAACGAAGAGGATCAAATAAGTGAGCAGTTGCACAGGCAACGTAAAATGGCAATAGATAAATGCTATCCCGTTTTGCCATCTCTTCAGCGAGAGACAGTAAAAGAGCGTGAGAAAGATCCATTAATGGCTCATTTGCTAAGTTCGCCACCACCCTATGCACAAAATGCCGCACTCACCGGCTACTCTTCAGCTGGCTCCTGTTTCTCTGGCGCAGCCTCTTCAAGGCTCACCGATCACATCTACTTCTCCTACTGTTCCTTCTAAAATTTCGCCTAGCACATCTTCCAGTCTCTCTGATACTCGTTCTACGAACATTTCTGTTTCTACTTTGCGTGACTCTGTTCTACCACCAGTTATTCCCCCACTTTCACCTTCCGTCTGGCATAAAATGACCAGCATTGTTACTAACCTTCCTTCACCACTTTTTCGGTCGCCTAAAACGACCCCTAACACGGAACAAAGACAATTACGAAGCCAAATGCCCGATTATCAGGAAAGGGAATCATTGAATAAGTTAGCACGAAATTGGGCTATGGACACAGCAAGATATGATGTAGAGTCTGTCATGAACGTTTTCCGTCAATGGGATGAACCAACGCAAAGATACGTCTTTGAGCAGATTAGTGTTTTTCTGTGTGAGGATTTGGTAGATAATGGTCAGAAGACCAACGAGCAAGAGTTGTGTAGTGTACGATTTAAATTTGGGGAGGGTATGATTGTAGGTACCGACGTTGAAAAAGCAGTTGAGATATTATTATCACATAGAAGTACGGGTGGTAATTCTGGGTCATCCTCTGACAGTGGTACATCCAGCAGGAAAAGAGCGAGACAGTACCCCATGAGAGAGGTTCCTCCGGTCTGGAGGGAAGGTGACGCAACTTCAGTTCCACCGGTTCTGCCTCATTTCCAGCGTGTATGGGTACATGTCCCCTGGAAAAGATCAGAAGTTTTAGCACTAAAGCAGACGCTACCCGATCCCCGTAAAAACCCGACTGGGTATTATAAGGAGTTATCCCAAACTGCCAGCTCATGTATAATGAATTTAGCGGATATAGACATGTTGTTTGGGAACGTTGTTCCACATCCTTTATGGAGTAAGATACGTCATACAGATCATGACCAAGAATTAGGTGACTCGTGGGCGAACATTGCGACTACAGATGCTAGACAAGTCGGTGGTTTCAAGCCTGAGCCGTTAATAGCTGAACTTCCCGGTAGAATTATTGCGTACATGAAGACAATTATGCCTGAAGTACGCGTAAACTGGGACAAGCTATCAGCGTGCAAGCAGAAGAAAGACGAGAATGTGTCTGACTTTTTCACGAGATTTGAGGAAACTTTCACTGACCATAGTGGTCAGGATATGGCTACCGAGGGTGGCCAAAGATTGTTTGTAGACAAATGTGTACACAATCTGCTTCCCGAACTATGTGCTAAACTAAAAGATTCAGAGAGTGCTTGGGCTGTCTCTACGTCAGCGCAGATTCTAGCAACAGCTCAGTACTACGAAAACAGGCGCAAAGACGAGCTAGACAAGGCAGACAAAAAGACGAAAGATTTAAAAACTAAAGTTCTTCTCCAACAGGCCTATCCGCCTCGTATGGCTAGCCAGCCCAATTATCAACAGAATAAGCAGTATTGTAGAGACGCGCAGGGAAACGAGTCTTCCCACCAGCGTGTTCCGTATGGCCCGAATCAATGTGCGTATTGCAAGGAAGAGGGTAATTTTAGGAGTAATTGTCCGGCTCTTGCGCGACGCTTAAACGGTGTTTCAGGTGTAAGAGGGAGAGGTGTTCAACACGCCCCCAGAGGTAGGGGCCGTGGAAATTTCTCCCAGAACACAGTTTCTTTTCCGCCTCAGAATTCCATGAATAGCTTTGACCAACAGAATAACGCATCGTCTAGGTCAGCTCAGTACTATGCTGACGACTATTACACCGAACACGACAATGAGGGTAACGATTGCTAGGACAGCCATGGACAAAGAGAGGGAGTTGTTTCAGTTCCAGTAGACCAGGATGGACCTTATGTCGAGGTGATTACCTCAGGAGTGTCAGAGCCATTTCTGCTGGATACTGGTGCTACGAAAAGTTCTATTATGCACTCAAAACTTCCTGGCGCACCTTTGTCTGGCGAAATGAATGTCTCAGTAGGCTTCTCTGGCGCCCCTGTTAGGAACCCGATCTCTAGTCCTATACCCCTTTCTGTTGGCCCCTGTGAATTAGAAGCACCCCTCATTCTTACAACAGGTTGCGGTGAAAATTTGTTAGGATTGGATTTGCTAAAAAGGTTGTATGCGACTTTGTACTGTTCTCCCTCGGGAGTACAACTTACCTTAGGGAAAAAAGTCATTTCTCCAATGTATTTGTCGAAAGAAGGTATTCCAACCGAATTGTCATCACTTCCTGATATGCTGTGGGCTAATGGTTCCAATGACGTAGGTCGTTTGGAGATAGCACCGTATGTCATAACTTTGAAAGCCAACGTCGGATTGCCACGTATTCCCCAATACAAAATATCTAACGAATGCGAGAAGGCGTTGTTAACGATCATTTATGATTTGATCGATAAAGATGTTATTGAAGAAACAACAGGGAACGTTTGTAACAGTCCAGTTTTACCGGTCTTAAAACGTACTGATCCTTCACAGCCCCCTGTGTATAGGTTTGTGATTGACCTCAGAGAGGTAAATAAGGTAGTTATCCCACAGTTTCCAGTTGTCCCCGACATTACTGCTTTATTGACAATGGTTCCAGCTTCAGCAGACTGGTTCTCGGTGATTGACCTGAAGAACGCTTTCTTCAGCATCCCGATCGCCGAAGAGAGTAGAGACCTTTTCGGCTTCAATTTAGGAGGACGAAGCTTCCGCTTCAAATGCGCTCCTCAAGGCTACTGCGAAAGCCCATCTATATTCAGTCAGGCACTGAAAACACAACTAGACACAATTGTGCTGCCAGATGGGTCAACTTTGATCCAGTACGTAGACGATCTACTGATCGCCGCAGACACTGAGGAGATTTGCAAACAAGCCACGTTGTTACTATTGCGTCACTTATGTGACATGAAGCACAAAGTCTCTCTTTCAAAGCTGCAATTTTGCCGACAAGAAGTAACCTACCTAGGTCACATCTTATCGAAGGAGGGAAGGAGACTGACACCAGAAAGAATACAGGCAATTACAGAACTAAGTGCCCCAAGGACACAGAGAGAGGTTCGAGCCTTCTTGGGCATTACATCGTACTGTAGACAATGGATACCGAATTTCTCACTACTAGCCAAGCCCTTGCTGGCACTACTCCGCAAAGACACGCCTAATCCTATGCCTTGGTCTCAAGATTGTCAGACGAGTTTCCACGAGTTGCGCGATGCATTGTGTTCGGCCCCTGTGTTGGGAAACCCCAACTACAGTAAGCCTTTTACATTGTATGTCCACGAAAAGGAAGGTTGTGCATTATCAGTCTTAACGCAACACTTTGGGGACAAACAGCGCCCATGCGCGTATTTTTCGGCAACTCTGGATCCAGTGGCTAAGGCACTGCCAAGTTGTCTAAGAGCAACCGCCGCAGCAGCTGTCTGCATTCGACAGTCTGCTGGATTAGTCATGAATAACACTCTGATCGTTATGGTTCCGCATGCAGTTGACATTTTGCTAAATAGGACCAAGACACAACATCTTACTAGCGCTCGACTATCCAGTTACGAACTTACCCTGCTAGCAAGTCACATCCACATAAAGAGGTGTGATACACTCAACCCCGCTACGTTATTACCCATCCCGACAGAGACAGACAAGATTTACAAACACGACTGCTGTTTCAGGACAGAAGAAGAGACAAAAGGGAGAGTAGACTTACAGGACACTCCCCTTCCCGAATGCAATGATACTTTATGGGTTGATGGTTCATGTTTCAAGTTGCCGAATGGTGATACGACCACAGCATACGCCATAACGACATTACACACCATTGTAGAGACTGCACGCATTTCCCACAATTCTGCACAAGCTGCAGAGCTGATTGCGCTTACTAGAGCATGTGTGTTGGCGAAAGGAAAGCGAGTGAATGTGTACACTGACAGCCAATATGCCTTTGGTGTGGCTCACAGTTTTGGGAGATTGTGGCGTGAACGTGGGTTCCTTACGTCCCATGGTACGAAGATACAACATGGCCGGCTAGTTAATGAGCTCCTTGAGTCACTCACCTTGCCCCTACAAGTCGCCATTATAAAATGCAGTGCACACAAAAAGATTCAGGATGATGTTGGCCGCGGAAATGCATTGGCAGATGAGGTTGCGAAAGAAACTGCAAGGAACACAATGAGTCGGATGTATGTTATGGGTCCCGCTAGATGGACTACTGACGTGGGAATGTGTGAGGACACCATTGAAAGCGTAAAATCGATACAAGCCGAAGCAACTGAGAACGAGGTGAATGAATGGAGAGAAAGCACAGGTAGATTGGATGCGAATGGTTGTTGGGTCGAACTATCAGAACACCAGCGATGGCTATTACCTAATGCATACGTACTTGCAGTAGTAACGATGGCTCACGGAATTGCACACATCAGTTCGAAAGGAATCTGTAAACTATTGGCCCCAGTATGGCAGAATAGCAATATCCCAAAATATGCAAAGAATGTGGTTAAAAAGTGTATGGTGTGTTTGAAGTACAATCCCGGTAGGGGAACCCCAACTCCAGCTGGTCATTTTGCGCCTCCAACGTACCCGTTCGAGGTTTTACAGCTCGACTTCATCCACATGGAGAGGTGCAACAACCTAAAGTATGTGCTCGTTGTTGTCTGCGCCTTTTCAAGGTGGGTGGAAGCGTACCCCCTTAAGGACAATACCGCTTTATCAACTGCCAAAGCACTCGTCAAAGAGTTCTTTCCGAGGTTCGGAATGCCTAGAATTGTCTGGAGTGATAACGGAAGTGAATTCGTAGGATGCGTGATGAAGAGAGTGTGTGAGTGTTTAGGCATCCACCAAAAATTCCACGCTGCAAATCACCCCCAATCAGCTGGATTAGTAGAGTGCTACAATGGCACTCTAAAACTCAAACTAGCCAAGATCCAAGCCAGTACAGGTCTTAAATGGCCTGACGCCCTGCCTCTAGCGCTTTTGTCAACCAGAATGACTGTGCATTCCAGATTAGGACTTAGCCCCCATGAGATCGTGTTTGGCCGCCCAGCCAACGTCTGGGGCGTGCCAAGACCCAAGAAACTAAGTGAGATAGAACACCCCGTACTACTTGACTATTTGTGCGAATTGACAACTAAATTGCGTGTTTTACACCAACAGGTTCACAGTTCCTCTCCTCCAGCCTCTGACGATCCAGGTCACCTCATCGAGCCCGGTTCGTGGATTTTGGTGCGGAATTTCCAGCGCACCAACAACGGACAGCCGAGGTGGACCGGACCGCACCTAGTGCTGCTTTCAACGAGATCTGCTGTTCGGGTGGAAGGCAAGAAGAATTGGGTACATGGGACCCACTGCAAACGGGTCCCTCTACCCCTTCCATACGACCGGTGGGTCAACAAAGGACTTGCCGACTCCGAGACCGAATCCGTACCTCGCTTCATCCCTTTCAGCGATGCACGTTTGAAAGAAACTAGTACTGAAAAGGAGAGTGATCGTATTTTACAAGGACTTGTGTCACCGTCTATGCAATTGGACACTACCGAACCTGAGACGCTGTTTGAAGACCACACCGTACCTGGGAAACGACGATACGACCTGCGGTCTAAACAAAGAGACTAATAAACGATTGACCTAATGTGATTTCCCTTTTCCCCTAAGAACTATTTTTTTGATTTTTCAGCTCTCTCGTCCCAGGGGAACTAGCTCATTTTTGATTTTTCGAACCGCCATCCGGTTCTGCTGCTAGGGTCGCGGTTGAAGTCTGGGGAGTGCAACTGGGAAGTTCTAGGTCCACGGTTCTGATTGGTCCACGGGAGTTACCCCGGACTGAGCAGAGCGCGCTCCCTGGGAGAATCAATCAACCACCGCGGGCAGCAACTAGAGGATGGAGTTTCCAAGGGTAGAGAGACCTATCAGACTCACGAACTTCGGAAAACAGTTATGCACAATACTGTCCAAAAGAAGATTCCTGATGCTATGTGTTTTAATGTTATGTAGCATACTTGTGTTTTTTACTGGTTATACTCTGTTCGTATTTAAAGTTACCTTTTCGAATGACACCCAGCCACCATCTCCTCCCACTATTTCTCCACACTACTTTCACCCTCTACCTGAACACGAGTCCGCCCGAAGACTCGAATTTGTAAACAATTCTTTCATTCAGCTCCTACACCAACACCAGTCCGTAATGAACATATCAAACTGTTGGATATGCGGACTTATGCCACACACAACCGATAAGGGGATCCCATACTTAATTTTGCCATTCAGCTACTATGGTTCTCTGTGGGCTTTCCAGACCATGTTCCTATTCGCCCTAGAACCATACCCGACCCGTTCCACTGCGAGCGATTCCAATAACAAGGCACTAATTGCAGGGATAAGAAATATGAGTAGGGATATCGACACATATCTGACAATGCCCAAAGATGAACTCAGTCCCTACACCCGTTGGAACGTGACTAAACATGGGGTTTACCTGGTCAAGAGCCAGGCAGCAAAGAAATCCCGCCCAGTTTGGATAGTGCCCCACCGAGGTCACTTATGCTTACAGGGTATTGGTAGGGACCCCACAGCACAGTTAGGAAAGAGCATTTGCACGGAAACATATGTATTTACTTCCCGAACTTCCCCTATACTTTTGGCAGCCAAAGGCACGTATTTCGTTTGCCACGACCAAGCCTACACGTGGTTGCCCCCTGATTTCTCAGGTACATGTTTTATCTCATTTCTGCTGCCTCCCACCTACACGGCCAGAGCAGATTACCATCGGACAAGGACAGCTAGGGGTGTCGTGAGTAAAGACGACACCGCGGGTCAGGAATTCGCTGACTTCGCAAAGGGTTTTCTGCCATTTTGGGGGCCTATGGTGAACAGCAGAAATATTCGCCAGTTATCGAGGATAGTTGAATCCGCCGTGACTACGACGGCCGGAGCACTTGGCAATCTGACAACCGAGCTTCAGTCGGATCGACTTATGACCCTTCAGAACCGTATTGCCTTAGACATCATACTCGCCGATCGTGGTGGTGTGTGTAGAGTCATCCAATCCAGTTGTTGCATATTCATCCCTGATAACGCACCGACAGTATACCAGGCCATCTCCAAACTACACGAAATATCTGGTTCCCTTCACGTTGAGAAAGGGGATTGGTCCCTGCTGGGGTGGTTCTGGGAGCTGATCACTGCCTGGGGATGGAAAATTTTGATCTTCATTGGGATGACCTTGGCACTTCTGTTCCTGTTTTGCCTATGTATACAGTGTGCTCCTGCACTATGTGGCCTCTGTGCTACCTCGTGTGTACGGAAGCCTGTGTCACAGGACGAGCTGAGTAACAGAATGATGCTACAGCAACATCTCCACGAATTTCTTCATACCAATTTGGACTCAGATTAGCATGAGTTATTGCCTTATATGAGGGCAAAAGGAGGGTCTGTGGTTCTCGAAAATCCGGACCCTGGTGTTTTCACGATATCGAGGTCCAATACCCGTGTCACAAAACCTCAACGCACCAAGACGATTTTGGTATCTATGAACCGATAATAATTAGGACATCATTCCTATGTATTTGCGTCACAATCGAGGGTTGCCAACACCCCAAAATCGTAGTTTCCGTCCCCATCCCTTAAACTCCATTTTGTGAACGGCATCCATCTTGCATCTTGCCCTCATGTTAAGTCAATTAAAGGTCGAGCTTGATCAAGAGGGACACGTCCACCTTTTCGTGACTTCCCCCTGACCTGTCCCAACTGACTCCATTGCCTTCGGCCAAACCTGTTTGGGCAGCTCCTCGCCCAGTGGCCGAATACGATAGCATCAATACATAACATTCCACAAACCATTCACGACATACAGACCATGCTTTCTGCAAACATGCACCTGTCCACATTCCTTGTTTATGGCCAGTTTTATGACTGGGTTGTACCTTTCTTTATTAAGGTTTCATCGATATCTGATGGGAGTTCCAGGCCTAACTGGGTAATCTATCAACAAACTGGACATCTAAAATATAGGCTTGCTTACATGACTCCGCTCTTTGTATTATTGTACAAATATGTGTATAGCCATATCATAAACTCAGGAATTCTTGCTTGCAGCTATTATTTTTGTATATAAGGAGACGGCTGGTTCTGTAAAAACGAACAGTCTCCCGAGAACCTACACTCCGTGTGGTGTACTTCTGGGACACGTGTTACTTGGTAGCTACCAATAAAACTTGATCTTTGACGGTAACTAGAAGACTTCGTGTTTCTGTGGTCCGGAACAAGGGAGAACTCAGAGGTCCTCGGGTGCTACCCCCTGGCACCACCGGGTTCCTAAAAACCCGGTACCTCAGTGTGTATGTTGTTTTCAGCTGGAGACAATATTTAACCAGAAGAATTACCTTGTTTTTCCAAAATAGCATGCAATTAATTTTATTTATTTTTGCAAACATATGACAAAATATTACAAAAATAGATATTAAAGGACTTTAGGTAGTTGGGTTCTTAGTTTAAAGGGGTGGAAGCCCCACTCAAATAATAAACACATTCCTTGTCAAGGTGAACCACGAAAGTCCCTAAATAAATCTGTGCTTAACCCTCTGGTAGCTTTGCACAAAAGCAGTCCGGTTTATCTTAAAGGCAATATGTAAAGTATTGGCCACAAACAGAAATAAAGTGAAAACACAACACAAGAAAAATCCGAAACCAATTTAGAAAAAAATGGAGTACAAGTAAAAAAATAAAATGACCCCAAAACGACAAATATCAAATCAATAGACCGGAGTTATGAATTTTTTAAGTTCTAGGAGAAAATAGCGCTATAAAGGGCACTCTCTGGTATTTGGTCGCACTGGAACCGATAAAAGCTGTAGATTCAGGCCAACAGTGATGGAACGGGGGTCAGATACAGGGACCAGGTTTGTTCCGGTGAAGAGTTTACCTTCTTTGAGTCTGTGTCCACGTTAGTAGCTTTAGCTGGAGCCGCGCGTTGGCGGTAGCCACGAATAGTTCATTGTTGGTGCAAGGAGCAGTCTTTGCAGGAGCTTTATGCTAGTGGGAGATGCAGGTGGTCGCTGTTTGACCTGAAGAGCAGGCTGTAGTCAGAACTTTGAGTTGGTAGGAGATGCAATGAACGTTGCTAACGAGATGAGCCAGCTTGCGGTCGCAAAGAACCCCAAAACTTCAGGATTTTCACCTGGATTGCAGACTTTGCTGGTTTGAAGCAGGAGGAGTACTTTCTGATGCCAACCAAGCGTCCAGGACCTGGAGGGTACCTCTTCGGGATCAGGACTCAGTCCAGTGGAGACCAGCAGCAGGTCTCAGGCAGGTCCAGGTGGTGCTGATAAGCAAGGCAGTTGCAGGGAGGCCTCCTAAGACATTTTGTCGGCCCTTGTAGCACAAACAGCAGGTCAGAAAACAGCCAGTTGGAGTGACTACTGGAGATCCTGGGTTCAAGGCATGCAGGTTCAAGGCATGCAGGTCCACTTCTGAATCTTCCACATGTCCAAGAGTGTTCTGATAAGAGGTTCTGAGAGTGCTATTCATATAACCTGTGCCAGCCTGAGGGCGTGGGAGGCCCCCTTTGTCTAACCTTCTCCCTTTCCTGGGTTTGGCTCCAAACTGTCTAGGGTAACAAATGACAGGCAGTCCAGGTGTGAGCGGAGGTTGTCAATGGCAAGGCATACTGTCTCAAAAGTCTGAAAGGAATTGAGCACAGCCCTCAAGCTACCATTTGACATTCACGAAGGGTGAGTACAACACTCAAGACATCCTGCTCAGGAGAGGACCACCCTGCCCTACCCCATGGCCCTCTTGTCCCCATGTTTGGAAGGAATGCACACCACAACTCTGGGGAGCCATTCACAGTCTTGTGACCTCAGACACTGGCGGAAAGGCACTTTTGGTTTGGGCAGAAAAATGCAAACTTTCTAAAAGTGCCATTTTCAGAATAGTGACTTACATTCTGACTTTATCATTTAAGAAGATTTAAAATTACAATTAAGATCAGTGAAAGAAGCATTTCTCAATCTGTTCCAAACTGAAGCTATCACTTATTAACTGCAATGAGGTAACCAAGTGTTAGTCTGGGAGAGATAGCTTTTCTACAGTGAAAAATGACTTTTGGGGTTTTTGTTTTACTGTCAGGGCATATAAAGCCTAAACACACAAGTCCTACTTTTTAAATACCATGCACCATGCCTTATAAGCCTTTAGGGCTATCTTAGGGATGACTTGTCAATATTAAAAAGGAAGGGTTAGGCCTAATGAAAGGTTTCTTTTGCCAGGTCGAAAAGGCTGCAGTAGGCGGCATGAGACATGTTTTACAGTGCTACTTTAGTAAGTGGTACAAAGAGTGCTGCAGCCCAAGAGTAGCATTTAATATGCAGGCCCTGGGTACATGTAGTACCATATACAAGGGACTTAAAAGTAAATTAAATATGCAAATGCAGTATAGGCCCATTTGACCATGTTTTCAAGGAAAAGCACACGCACTATGCCACTGGTTAGCAGGAGTTAAGTGCACAGATTCCTAATAGCCGACAAAAACAGGTTCAGCAAAGGAAGGCAACAAATCTGGGGTGAGCCCTGCAGAGATGACCAGGTCAAATAATGACCCATCAGAGAAATAAAATAAAAACAGGAGATGAAAGCAGAAATGAGATCAAAGAGTGGCCCAAAAGACCTGCCACTTTTTAGGGGGATAAGCAGAGGTGCTGTGACGGTCAGTAAAGAGAGCAAGTGACTGAAGTAGGGTGACGCTTGACCCAGACTGTATGATGTGGGTGCAAAAGGAAAATGTGAATGACACTTGAACAGACCAATGCATTTAGAGGGCTGACATAAGCCCCTATATTTACAAATATATGTCTGTATTTTTTGCATGAATGTTTTGGAATAGATGAGGCAGGGGCTACAGCTGACTCTAGGTCAGATCTAAAAACGTTATGTAAAATAATGTGAAAAGTGATGCCCTCTCTTGGTACAACTGATGAGTGGTTCCGAAAATTACACTTTGGCTGGCTGAGTATTAGATATACAAAAGTTGGGTCCGATTGAGTGCCTAAAACAGCAGTGGCACAACTCACTGAAGGAACTCATGCAGAGACCTACGAAAACAACCCAAATCCACAGTTAGATCCAGTAAAAAAAAAGTAAAAGGTTATTTCAACTAGGATGAACTTGAAACCAAGAAACTTTAAAGTATATATAGTGGGCCCCAGATTAGAGAGAGGCCCTGGAGAGAAAGCATATATTTTAGGTAAACAACGTGTTTAGTGGTACATGTAAGAATGCTGGAAGAAATTGACTCGAGAACATTTGATCATCCTGTTCACATGGCTTTCTAAAAATATAATTTGTAACAAAAATTCCTTTCATGGTTTCACATAGCGAGAATTTCAGTCGACCAATTACCAACAGTTTCTACGAGACCCGATTCTTTGAAGATTGGATTTTGATTTTTTAATGAACTACTATGGAGAAAATTCCAGGTGCACGTTGAAACAGTTTTCTAATTTTAATGTTTGCTTTTATTGGTGTTACTTGTGTACGTTGCTTTCAGGTGGCACAATTATTTAATCATTAGAAATCAATTCTTTCCTCGCAGTTTTCTAATATATGAACTGGACATTAAAACGTGTGAATTAACAAAACTTAAATATAGTGCCACCGATGTTTATATATTTTTTTTAAATTACTAAAAAATGGAGAATAGTAACTTACCAACTCTGGCATATTTTACGTGGATGAGGCCAGGTGCACAAGCAAAATGCTGTCACTCACCATAAAGATAGTCAATGGCTGAAATTGGCTGATCTTTGCTCCATACTGTATGATTTGGTGGGTGGAAGTAAAATGAGAATGACATTTGAGCAGGCCAATGAATATAGAGAGCTGCCCAAAAGAACCTCTGTATGTTTGTATTTTTAGTATCAATATTTTGGAAACCATGAGGCTGGAGCTACATCTTTCTCTAGGTAAGACCTATAAAAAATGGAGTTAAAAATGTGCAAACTAGTGCTCTCTCGTGGTACAATTTCATGAGTGTTACTTTGCCTGGCAGCGTCAAAGATGTACAAAAGAGCCGGACGCAGCAGGGTGTACATGACAGCAGTGGCACCCCCTGCACTAAAGCAACAGCTCATAGAGTTGACCTAAAAAAACAACCCCAAACCATCGACTAGAGCCAGCTAAAAACTGTAAATTGTAATTTACACCAGGATAAATTTGAAACGGGGAAAATTAAATCATATATACATAGTTCTAAATTAGAAAGAGATAATGACGAGAAACATATTACAGTTTAAAGGTAAACAAAGTGGGAGCAAGAATTGGAGTAATGTATGGGTCGGAGTAAATACTAAAGAAACTGAGAACACCAATAGTTCTTACCCTTAGCTGCAATTTTGAATAAAAGCAGAGTAAAAAATAAATCTCTGAAAAAAACAAAAGACCCGTATTTTTTGCATTCGTTTTTTTTCAAAGAATCTGCAATACAAGGATAACTACACACGTTATTTGCAAATTGACAAAATTAAGCCCATGACAGGCACTATGTAAATACTGCCAATATTTTCTTCTAGAACTTGTATACTGGATCAACTATTGTGCATGTGTGACCAATAGTTTTAATGGTTAAAAGCTTTGATACTTTTACCTGTGCAAAACTTGTTCATATCATGTGGAGGTCAATTCAGGGTTATAGGAATAGCCTGAGTTAGGTTTGACTTAAAGAAGAGTAAAGAATGGGGCATGTAAGTGAATCTGCCAGCTTTTGTTAGCGAGAGAGATGAGCATCACACGCTTGAAGAATGTAGTTTATCTAATGCACCATGGTAATGTTTCAGCTGCTGTCATTATTTGTGGTGATGCCAAAAACAAATCCTGCCTTAAGGAAATCGTTTTCAAGCTTTATATTTCCTGCAGTAGCATCTGTGTGTATCAGGATTACTGAAATGAACCTAAAAAGATCATCGTTTTCAATTGAGTTAATCTCTTATTTAGCCCATGTCGTAATAAGATGTATGTATTGCAAGTCTTTTTGTAAGTGCTGGGAAAAGTAAACACAGGTTACTGAAAAAGTGTGAGAGCTGACCAAATAAATGTTTGAGCAGCACGTTTTTCACCAACACTGGTGCACCGAGAGTAACCATTTGTTATTCCTTTAAAAGCATGATTGAAATTCATATTGATATCCTTATAAACAACAAATGTATTTTTGTGTAGAAATTCAGCCTCGTAAGGCACAAAGTTCCCAAACTATAAGTGCTGTAACCTTCAGGAATGGACAGCATGGCTCCAGATTTCCTTAACAGTAAGGCACAAGAATGTGTCCCCTACAAAAGTAACACAGGCTTCTGTTGGACATCGACCTGTAACCAACTAATCCAAAACACTCGCCCAATGCTTGAGCACATCACAAAGTGCTTTCCTGAGCTGCCACACTTAGGGCCAATTAGGATGGCTGGTGGACTCATGGTGAAGGGATACATAGGGGTGCCCAGTGCCCATATGGAGGGCCAGAGCGGAAGGGGGGCCCACTACAGTCCCCCAAAGTCCCTTTCTGCGTGCCTTTTCATGGTGGGTTCACCACCACCATTGTAGGCATTATTCCACCTCAAATGGGATCTGTGGCGGTCAGTCTTTCCAATCGTTACACAGTCGCCCGCCATCCAAATGTGGCGGGTGGAAAACTTGTTTGCGATGGTGGTGGGACCGCCAATGATGGGCTTTTGGTGGCGGGCCCACCGTCATCGTAATCGAGCCCTAAGTTCTCACCTGAGGAACATCACACTCTCGGCGACTAGTGTGCGAATAGGCTCGTAACCAGAATTATATTTTTGGGGCACATGGCCATCAGCTGTGACCACACTAAAGCACTATAGGTGTATTCTTTCCAATATACTTGCACAAAAGCACAGTATGCAAGGTTTTAAAGCACAGAATGCTTAATGGTGCTTTTTTATTATTCATATTATTTGTTGTACTACTATTCTACTAAATACCCTTCAAAATTGTTTTGCTGGAAGATTTCCTACCTGAGACATTCTGCATCAATAATGCATCATCCCACCTGAAGGCCTGAAGGGATAAATCTTAAATGAAGTAAAGTTAAGAAATGTCATCTGCTTCGTAAAGTGTGCAGTTTCCTAATTCCACTCTTCTTCATAACTGAAGTTTTAGTTTAACTCACCACTAATTTAAAATAACTTAACAGAGAGTTTGGAGAATTGTCTGTCATGGACATTTTGGGAAATTAGTGGGGAACAGAGTGTTTTAAACTTTTTAGGGATGCACAATGGTGAAAACGAAATTGAGTTTAAACATAATTTTACCGGGGAAGTTGCGAAGGCCCCACAATGAATTTCGCTATAGAGTTGTGACAAATGATGGATAGTTCAATTAGATTTGATCAAAAGCACCAGTCAAAACTGACTAGACTTGAAGCATGCTCCGACATTTGCATACAAGTTACAGGCGGTTGTCAGAAAGGTGATGTACAAAAAAGAGACCTTCCTCAGACATCCATCAGGAAACAGGTAGGCATGGTAAGGAGTAGGTGATTGTGTGAACCTGGAATGGGTCCAAGTGAGGCCTGTGGCTTGGCTGAGGGCATGTGTTCCTTCTCCAGTTAGAGGAGCAGTGGATGGGCAGGCAGCAGCACTGCCTATAAAGCTCTGATTGGTGGTTTCACTGTTTATATCTAGGATCTTACTGTGTGATAACCTTCCTTTTAGTTGCTACTTGCCTGGTACCTTCCACTGGAAGTCTACAGGGACTGCCACTTACAGAATTATAGACATTCTCATTTCATCTCTTTTACATGCAGTAGACTCCTTGCATAGTATTGTGAAGGTGGCACCCTCTATGTGCATAACATTGCTTGGACGAGCACACACTTTTCTGTGTGGCGAATGTAGAAAGCGTGGAAGCCTGTCATGTGCACCTGAAATGGAACATATTTACTTTCAGAGGGATTGTTCAGTATTAATACAGATGCAGATAAAAGTTAAGCCTCATATTATGAAAAAGTTAAGAGCCATATTTAAATGTATACTAGAAAGGCAAATCATCTCAATAAGAGAACTTGGACTTCTCAACAAGTAGGTTGTACTTTCCAGCGACTATAGCAGCAATTATATACATGGCTGATATGCATGAAAAAAGTAGGCATCAGCACTTCTCACTAAAGGGTCGATTCCGATCCGATAAAAAACGCTCCGAATCGTCGTACGGAGCGTTTTTTCCCCGTACGAATCGTACCTGTAAATGTCCCGTACGTACGACGAAGTACGATTCGTACCAGGAGCCGTACTCTGTACAAGTCGTACAAGACACCGTACGACTCTAATCTCCGTACGATTCTCCCTCGGAACCCGCTGTACGCGACATCTGTACGGTTCGCGGCTGGTTTTTACGACCCAGCAAGTACGATACGTGTCGGGTACGCACCGTACGACCCTTTTTCTACGGGAGCTGAAAACAGCCGTAAAAGCAGAGTTCGCGCCTCGGTGTATGAGCCGTACCCCCATTGTACGATCGGTGTACGAGCCGTGCCCCCATTGTACGATCGGTGTACTAGCCGTACCCCATGTACGATCGGTGTACGAGCCGTACCCCATGTACGATCGGTGTACGAGCCGTACCCCATTGTACGAGCCGTACCCCCATTGTACGATTGGTGTACGAGCCGTACCCCATTGTACGATTGGTGTACGAGCCGTACCCCACGTTGTACGATCGGTGTACGATGGGGGTACGGCTCGTACACCGATCGTACATGGGGTACGGCTAGTACACCGATCGTACAATGGGGGCACGGCTCGTACACCGATCGTACAATGGGGGTACGGCTCCTACACCCCATGATCGCAGGGGTACGGTGCGTACCTCTGCGATTATGGGGGGTACGGACCGTACGGTGTGTATGTGTTTGTGTGCTTTTCCGTACGACTCGCCCATACTTGACGTGGACCGTACGAATCGCGCCCTCACACCCCGGTCCGGATCGTACTCGTCGGGTCGTACGGCATGTGTACGAGTCGTACGGTATGTGTACGAGTCGTACGGTTCACGGTTTCAGACTTGCAATACGTACGGATCGCGACGAATCGGACGGATTCACGGAATACGGATCGTACTTCGCGACTCGGACGGTCGGGTACGATTCGTACGGAGAGGGCTCCGGATACAAATCGCACGGACGTTTTTTTTCCCGAATAGGAATCGACCCCTTGGTGTTTACAGTATCAAATCACAAGGGGGGGTTGTTAATGTATTTAGAAAAAGAAATGTTGATCAAGTAACAATGGTTAGATCGTAATTGTACATTAAAGACTACTATGCTGGGTGATTTTTTTAATCTTACACTAAAATCCTTTTTATAAAATAAGTGCAACATTGTGCATTGAAATGACATTGGGATAGGTTCAATGGCCAAAAGATAAGCTATAAATTTCACTTAAAATCTTCAATCGCCTTTTTCCACATGTATCTAGCTATCATTTTGCTCCTTTATGCTCTCTCTTGCTTTCTTCTCTCCCAATATCCTAAACTCTCTCAACCTTTTCCTCGCTACCCCTTTCTGGGTGCTGATTCATCTATCTTTCCCTTCCTGTCTCTCCTGCACTATCTCTTACTTTTTATATCTATTCTCCTCTCCTTCTCCTTTTATTGGACGTCTTCTCTCTATATTCTCTTCTTCTTTGTACTTCTCAATATTTTTTATTGTCTCTCCCCAGCCCTCTTCTCCATTGACCATGTAAGGCACCTGAAATGTTCACTTAGCTGTACGTGGCCATGAGCAGCAAAATCCACATTTATTCTACCACTGTGTTTTTCACTGTTCCCCAGTCCTACCACCAAAGAAGCCTTCTGGAAATGAAGTAGTTCCCTAAGACCATGGAACAAAGCAGTTAGTGCAATGTGGCCTTCATATCCGTACAGCTTGTAGTCCATTAGTGCTGCACAGTAGATCAGGCGGCATGGATTTGTTGGGATTTATCTGCTTTAGGGCAGAGGACAA
This sequence comes from Lissotriton helveticus, assembly GCF_964261635.1. Lineage (NCBI taxonomy): Eukaryota > Metazoa > Chordata > Amphibia > Caudata > Salamandridae > Lissotriton > Lissotriton helveticus. The sequence goes on along the minus strand of NC_136061.1, from coordinate 412,024,831 downwards.
CCTGTTGATGTTCACCTCACTACCTTCACAGTGCAGTGGATGTCAATGGTTCATCCACAGTACTGGAAACGAAAATGCCTCCGGTAAAAACACCAGAAACATTCTATTTCAAAGTCAGGATGCAAGGGAAATGCTCCCAAAGAGTCCCAAGCTTTTTTCTTTGTTTTGTTGTATTGCACAGCACACTGTGTGCACTGTCATCACAGTGAAACATAACAAAATCAGGCCCCGCTAATGGAATCTGCATAGAGCGACAAATGTGCTGCAACACCACATTTCTACACTACTCACAGTAACAATAGTACCCCACTTGTGTGGCTTGGCTATCATCTGTGAAAGGAAAGGCTCCAAAACGCAAAGAGGAAATATCAAGATTTTGACTTGTACATTGACCCATTCTGGCAATGTGGGTACCAGGAAAGCCCTGCAAACACCAACCTTTGGCTACATCACTTTTGTTATCATTTGGCTGTAAAGTAAAACTCCAGAGACTGTGAGGGTCCATACAATTCCTACCACCAGCATTTCCATAATTCTCCCAATCAAAAAGCATATTCAAACTATACAGGTCTTAGATTAAAATATATACAAGCAGAAAATGTTAGCTGATGTCATGCAGCGATGAGGTCAATAATAATATAAATTCTTTCACCCTGAGAAACTCTGGTTATGGTTTCCACAACATTTGGTTCAAGGAGATGAATTCTCATCGCATTGACCCAGACAGGGTTATCTAGATATTAAACATTTTTTTAAAGCTAGATAGGTGGTTATAACAACACTTTGTGACATGCCAGGCTACAATTGGTCATTTAACATTCACACTACTCCCAGTTAGGGTATTTGCAGCCCTCTTCATAGGCACAGTAACCAACAGACCATCTGGCTCCTGCAAGCAAAATGAAGATCTCTAGGGCTGAGATATTATCTCACCAGGCTATATTTCATGACAGTCCAGTGCCTATAGAAAGGCTGTAGGCTGGAGCAATGTCAGTCAAATGTAAGTCTACCTGACTTGTGATAACTCTGCCCCAGTCCAACAGGCTATTCAAAGCACTATGCCATATTGGAATATGGAGATTTTCTTGTTGGACATTACTTCTGAATGGCTGGTAGATTTAGGCAGTGACAATCATTTATGTATTAAGAATAGGAAAGGTCGGGAGGAGGAGCTTAGCCTGAAACCATGATGGCCGCCTGATCCCTCGGCTCCGCCGACCCTTTCGCTTTCCCTCCGGAGGGCTACTGATCCTGTCTGTTATCCTGTACCCGCGCTGCTGTTTCGGACTCGGGAGATTGTCCTGACGCCAACGGTGCACTCCCCGGCGTGTTTACTGCAGCGGACGCAGAGAAACGTCCTTGTCCCGTTCTGGGCATGATGGCGACGTCCCCGTCTTTGTTCTGTGAGGGCGGCCGATCCTGAGTGCCACAACCGTGCTCACTTCCGACGGCGGCGGTCGACTGGCGGAGAGCGGCTGCTGTATTGCTCCTCACGCCGCAACGTTTCATCCCGCTTGGCTCCCTCCACGCTTGCAACACTGTTCCTGCGACCAGTGCTACAATGTGTCCTTCCCCCAGCCGGTAGCCGACTCTTGATGCCTCTTTGTATTCCAGCAACGCTGTGGGTGCCATCTTGGACCACGCACTCGACACTCGCATCTACCGACACGGGGCTGCATTACTGGTGTATATGGCAACTGGCGCTGCACCGCAAATGAGTGCGGTGTTATACCGGATTGCGTGACCCCTGGGCCCCCGATGTTGTTTGCTCTGCGGAGTGCTGGCTGACTATTCCCGATGGATGTCTCTGACCGGTGTTGGAATCAGACCTGTTCGGGTGTGCCCCGAGTGCGGGAAGCTGCTGCATCTACCTCTCCTGCGGCGTCTCTAACGTTAGATGATGTTATGAGCGCTGTGAATACTTTGCGGGCGGCCTTATCTACAACTGCTCGGGACCTGGGGGTCCGACTTGACGCCATTCTGTCCGCGGAGCCCCCGACTTGCCGAGTGGGTTTCAATGTGCCGTGCTCTTCGCCACACCCTGCGCTCGAATGCCGGGCTGCGCCTACCCAGATCTGCGTGGAGGCCTTGGAGCACCCAGCTGTGATATTGCCTGTCATGGTTCGGCTACAACGGAGTGCGCTGTCTGTGCTGGTGTGCTGGCTGGGGGATGATTTTTGGACGCTATGCCGAGCAAATCCTGTGTGTACTACCGACATGTTTCTCTGCCCTATCCTGGCTTTATTGCTCTTGTCTTGGCTGATCGCTCTTCGAGGGTTCCTGTTTTGTTCAGCCGACGACTGTGGGACATTAAAGTGGACAGACCTTGGTGGACAGAGCTCTTTATTGTGGCCGTCGTTTTGTCTGTTTTTTCCATCCACAAGGGTTACGCTGCGATGGTACCTCGTCGTCATGCTCGACCGAAGGGGACAAGGTTGATGCTGTTTTTTCTCCTTTTTTGCCTCCTGCTGCCTGTTTTTGATTGGATAATGTTACTTGGACCGGGGAGTTAGTCGTTGGTTCTGCTTTGGGTTACGGGGCCGGGGGGGGCTGCTGGGGTTAAATGTGTTTATGGTTTTGTTTCCAACTGTTTAGCCCTCCTCCGATCTTCACCGATTCCCTTTTTCTTTTCTCTTTCTTATTTCTATATTTCGGGTCTCTTCGGGGCGACAGGCACGCTGCTGGGGGGGGGTGGCCGTAGCCTCTGCATGCGTGTAGGGTGGGGGGAAGGGGTTTTCCTTATTCCTTTTTGGTTTCTATGGGCCTTTCTTCCTTTCTCTATTCTTATTTCTGCCTCCTTTTGGGTGGTGGGTGGGATCGATGCGGGGTGGGTGGCGACTGGCGAGTGACGTGCTGTGGGAATGTACATCCTTTTGTGTTCTTGGTATGCCGCCATTTTGAATTAATCTTACGGCTTGCTGGATCTCTGTCGGCATCGCTCGCCCGTTTCTGTTTTGGACACTTTGTATGGACTTCGATCCTCCTCAACTCCTAATTTTTACGCTATACTATAAATTTAAAATGTAAACCTTTATTTATCCTGCTTCTCGGGCTTACCTATGTCCCTGGTGTACTATGGAATGATTATGCTTTGTTCTCATTTGTGACCGAGTCGCCGTTTCAATTGCTGCTTTGACCTGCAAGATGTTGGGGCCGGCCGGATGGTTGTAGGCCCGTATTTGTTTGCCAATACTACGAAATAAAGGTTTTCAATAAAAAAATAAATAAAAAAAAGAATAGGAAAGGTCATGAATGTTGCTGGCTTAAGAGCAGGATGGCTGGGGGGCGTGGTCTGGCTGCGGACAAAGATGGCCACTTGATCTACGTGCTGCGCTGTGAGGAAGGCTTCATATGGGGACGGCAGCTCCCTACACATGGATTGAGGCATTACACCAACGCCTCTCAGAACACATTGAGCCCGGGAAGCTGATGGGCTAAACTCCTAAAGCACCGGAGATGATTTTTAGAAGTAACGAGAACGGCAAGCTGTGAGGAGAAGTCAGGCCTGTAGACACGCCTGCAGCCCCAACTCTAGAGTGGCAGATGTTCCCGGCCTCCGTGTTCTACCGTGACTAATCGAGTCCCTGGCTTCTCTCTGACGTAAATAGGCCTGCGTATTTGCTGACGTTGATGGGCCTGGAATTACACAAGCGGCGGTGGCACTATCTCTGAATGGATTGATATCACCTGGAAAATATAGAAACAATGATAATTTAGAAGCTGGTGAGTGTTGTGGCTATGCAGAATTTAACGCTCTGATCCTTCGGTGGGAAAAGTGTGTTACATCACCTACAAGGGGGTGCCACATTCGAGGACATACCTGCAACCTTTAGCCTTAGAAGATTAAAATAACATGCTCCTGCCCTCTGTGCTTTCTGTCTAACCCTCAAAATCTTAACCTCATCTGCACAAACTGACACAAAGCTGTAGGTGAAGTTATAAGAGGAGTAATACTATTCTTCTGTACAATGTTGATAGCCTCGGGTGATGTGAGAGAGGGCTGGTTATTGAACCATGAGTGAGCATTGCAGCTACTACATAGCTTGAAGCCTTACAGCTAAGACCTGAATCTATTGCATGAAGATGATTTGGGTCCTCAAATAAATACAGACTTAAACCTCATATATTGCGCCTATAGCAGTTGGGATTTCTGTGGTGCCCTGAATGAAAGAAATACCTTTGCTCTCTACCTGTTTCATCATCTCCTACTAAACATTTTAATCATTGCCTATATAAAGTGTCTCTAAGGCCTCAATCACAATTCATCCTCTAACTGAAAATAAAAGCAGCAGTAGAGTACTTGAAGAAATTGGCCTCACTGATCCACTCCAAGCTTCGGTCCTTTTACCAATACTAAATGGTCTGAATATTTACTGAGTGAAGTGTAGCAAAAGAGGTGAAGGGACAACTGTCAAGTTTCCCTTCCAGAAATGTTCTGTTAACTTTAACAGAAGATTTGAGTAGAAAATACTAAAGTTGGTCGGCAACCTGCTTTACACAAAGGGGGGCGTGGCTTGACTGCCGAGCGGAATGGCTGCCTGAACGCGCAGCTCCGCCGATCGAGAACATTAATCCGGCAATAATCCGTTCTTGAAGACGCTGGGGCTCGGATCTCGTGCCCCTTGAGCCAGCGGAGTATCCCCACACTGAACGGCGGCGGCTTTACTGCGGTGCGGCTTCGCCCCGGGGGCGTCCTGTCCCCCTTCCCTGTGAACGCTGCGAGGCCCGCTGTGGATTTGCAGGCCGGGACCTCGCGTTGAAGCTGCCCGACCGGAAGTGGCTGCCACCCCGGCCCCGCACGAGTGACCTGTGCCGCTGAGATCGTGGTCTGGTGGCTCTGACCGCGCCGTCTGCCTGACGGGCATATTGCAGCGGGGGCTGGCGGCGGAGGCTACCTACATCGCAGCTCCGGCCACAGTGACCGAGGAACGCAGGGCAATTGAGGCGGAAGGACGGAGAAGAGCGCGGCTGCGAACCTCGCTTCCACAACTGCACAGTGAGTTGGTCTCTGTTTGCGCTGCCTGGTCGTGGCTATCTCTGGTGACGGGGATAGTGCCCTGGGGCTAGGTCCACTCGCTGCTACATCTGGGCGGACGGAGCTGCCAGCCTCAACGATTGATCTTTTGGGCGCGAACCGCCATTTTTGTCCTGGTGCCTGTGACCGCATACATAGCGGAACGTGGGAGATAACTGAATCGGGACAGTGGTCGCACTTTGCCTCCTCATATCAGCGCACCATAGCCGGACTATCGTGGACTTGTGAGACTATGCACCGGGATTCCAGACTGAGGACACCGCTTGTCATACCATAGCGCGCTGCCTACATTGTGGACTATACCGTGCCGGTATCACGCCCGCTGCCAGACGCGGTGCCTTGACTGGCTTACGCGAGTGGAGGAGGGGTGGATTCGTACAACTGTCGGTGGGAGCGCCGAAACCAGCTGCCATCATGGGCAAACCAGACACGAGACAGCCCAAACTCGCGTTTGATAAGACGACCAAGAAACCACAGGGTCCAGATGTCCCGGAGCCGGAATCACAAGGAGACGCCCGGCCCGTATTGCCAGCGGATGACATCAAGGCCATGTTCCAAGATCTCAAATCAAGTCTGCAGGGCATAGATGGTAAGATGGACGCGTTGGCTGCTCGGATGGACGGCATGACAAGAAGAATGGACAAGCAAGAAGGAGTAGTTGGGGTGTTAGAAACGCGGGTGACGGAGACGGAGGAATGCCAGTCGGATCTAGACAAAAAGCTACGTGGTATGGACAAGGTGTTGGCCCTGATCCAAATGAAGAATGAGGATTTGGAAGCGAGGTCCAGAAGGAATAACGTGCGCATTACGGGAGTGGCAGAATCAACAGACATTGCAAATATGGAACGTTACATAGAACAAATGATGAAAGACCTCTTTGGAGAAGAACTGTCCCCCATGTTCCTGGTGGAGAGGGCGCATCGTACATTGGGACCGATTCCAAAACCGGGAGCCACACCTCGACCCATCCTGGCCCGGATCCTCAACTATAGAGATAGGGACTCGATATTGCGACTGGCACGAGGTATGGCGGAGATACAATACAAGGGCAACCGGATAGCAATGTACCCAGATTTCACGCTACAAGTACAATTAGCGAGGAGGGAATTTCTGCCTGCGAAAAAAGTGTTTCAGCAAATTGGCACGAAATACTCACTGATCTACCCGGCGAAACTGAGGGTTCAGGGCCCGGGAAAACCCACATTCTTCACAGATGCGAAAGCGGCGTTGAAATTTGATAAACAGCTTGCCAAGGAACAGAAGGGACAACAGGAGGTGGCAGAGCTGGGGGACGCTGCACAGCTAAGTGATGTTGAATAATGCACAGTGCCTTTATGTCTCCCGTTGATGGGGACTTTTCATGTAAGGGAGGGGGGCTTGATGGAGGGAAGCCGGCCAAGCGCACAGCGGATAGGTATTGAGACGCTGCCCGTTTGGGTGAGGGATGTGTTACTGTTTGCTGATTGATTGCGATCTCTGATATTCAAACACTGTTGCTCCGCTTGGTTTGAGGGGCGGGGGGCCCTGTAGCTCATAGTGTCCGGCCTGCGCTCGATCGCCTTGCCACAAGTGCAGGGTTAGATGGCACATACCCGCGTACCCCAGAGGATGACTCCCACATTATGTTTCGACCATCTACTATTGTTGTTACTTTGTCCTGTTGGGATGGTATGGGTGGGGATGATTGCACGACCTAATTGGGGGGTTGGAGCAGGTGGTAGGGGTGGGATGGGGATTGGTTATGTTTGGTTTGCATTGTTAACCTACGATAACGCTATGTTGATATTGTCACCGGAGGTCAATTACATTAGAGTCTATGGCACCGATGTGGCGTGCTTGTGGATGGACTGGAGGTGGTCGTCTTTCCGAATGACTGTGGAGTGGGGCCTGCTCGGCCTTGGGTGGACTGTGATGGGCGCACTATTGGTCAGATTGTACACGCAACTCTTGGTATTACTATGGCAGCTGCTGGTGACTTAAGGTCTAGTGCACCTACGACTACTGATACGTCCGGCGCTATGGCATCAATAACTTGCCTGTCATGGAATGTGAGAGGAATGAATGACAGAAGGAAAGCGAGATTGGTTCATGCCTATTTAGCTCGGAAAAATGTGGATATCTGCATGCTTCAAGAAACACATTTACAGATCACTGATGCTCCACAACTCAAACACACTAGATGGGGGGAGGTGGTGCATGCCCCCTACTCGAATTATGCCAGGGGGGTGGCGGTTCTGATCCGAAAGGGACTACACTGGGTGACACACCAAGTGCTGAAAGACGGGGACGGGAGGTACATGTTAATCCTAGGAGTGCTGTGTGGAATCCAGGTACTGCTTGTGAATGTCTATGGCCCCAATGATGACAATCCTGCCTTTTATGAGCAGCTATGGGACAAAATGCGTCCATTCACCAATGCAGCGATACTGTGGTCAGGTGACTTCAACGTAGTGCTGTCTAACGCAATGGATCGACAGGGCGCTGCCCGTGAGCACCACCCGAAGGCGGCTGAGGCCCTGGGAGGTATTATCTTGGAAGCATCCCTGGTAGACTCCTGGAGGCTATTACACCCTCACGCGCGAGCGGGCACTTGTATTACGGCCCACAGGGCCGCATGGTCGAGACTCGACTACTGGCTGCTGTCCAGGGAACTGCATGCTTCGGTTTTGAAGGCGGTGCACTTGCCGAGATCGTTGTCGGACCACGCTCCGGTGGAAGTAACCTTAGCTACCCCAGCACAATACGCACAACCGTTCAGCTGGCGGTTTCCCTCACAGGCCTTACTAGACCAGGTGTTCAAAGAAGAGCTGAGAGATAAACTCGAAGAGTTCTTTGCGCTCAATGAGGGGACTGTGGACTCACCCGGTACACTCTGGGAGGCCTGCAAAGTGGTGACGAGGGGGCATTGCATGGCGCTCAAAACTGGCGTACTGAGATCCATAAGAACTACACTAGCTGCGCTCGAAAAAGACTTGGCAGCTCTGGAGGTAGAGCTTATTAGCTCACCTACGGCTGCGACCCAGGCGGCCTTCAGGACAAAACTCACCCAATATCAAGAGGAGGCCGTGCGGGAGGTGAAATTCCTACACAAATACGCTCAGGCTAGGAGATATGGGGAGGGGGACCGCCCCGGGAGGACACTTGCCGCAATGCTCAGGAAACCTAGAGGTGCGGAATATATTCTGGAACTGACCACCGACACTGGCGTAACAGCACGGACGCCGGGAGATCTCCTGAAAACTATGGAAGTTTACTATGAGAGACTTTACACCTCCAGGGTGCAGCCAGCGGACGAGGTGGTCACGGACTACCTCGACACGGTGGCGCTGGCGTGGTTCAACAATGGAGCACGCGAATATATGGATTTGCCGATCACACAAGAAGACATCCGTGTAACCATAGCTGGCATGCCCTCGGGCAAGGCGCCTGGCCCTGTTGGCCTCACGGCATCTTTCTATAAAGAATATGCGGACATCCTAGTCCCTAGGTTACACAGGGTGTACATGGAAGCGATTGAGGCTGGCAGCCTCCCCCCGTCGCTTCGTGAGGCCATGATCATTACGCTCCTGAAGCCGGGCAAGGACCCCACAAGTCCAGATTCGTATAGGCCGCTGTCCCTCATAAACCTAGATGCCAAGATATATGCTAAATTGCTGGCGGAGAGACTGACACCTATGATACCGCAAATAGCGCTATCGGATCAATCGGGATTTGTGGCGGGTAGGTCCACATCACATAACCTGCGTACATTATTTGGACTGCTGCATTACCTAGATCCGAAGGCCCAGGCCGCAGCTGCTTTGTTGGATGCCACTAAGGCATTCGACTCCCTTGAATGGAAGTTTCTGCAAGCACTGTTCACTAGAATGGGGTTTAGCAAGCTCTTCATACAGAAAATTTGCGTTCTTTACAATTGCCCGACGGCAAGAGTGAAGATAAACGGACAAGTCTCGCAGCCTATAAAGATCACTAGAGGGACCAGGCAGGGCTGCCCATTATCACCGCTGCTCTTTGCCATCGCCACAGAGCCGCTGGTGGCGAGATTGAGACAACATCACACCCAGAGAAGCATAGGTTTTACCTCTAGAGGGTTATTGGTGTCCCTTTACGTGGATGACATAACGATCTTTATGCAAAACCCAGCGGATAATTTTGACCCCCTCATGAGGGAAATAGTGCGATACAGTGGCTTGACCGGCATAGACATTAACTGGTCTAAATCCACACTGTTGCCGCTCACGGACGGCACAGTACGCTGTCATACCGAATTCCCCATCGCATGGGTTGAAGGGGAAGTAAAATACCTCGGAATACACATAAGCCGCTCCATACAAGATCTGTGGCTCTTAAACTATGGCACCACGGTGGATTGGCTAGAGACCAAAGTGAAAAAGTGGATCACCCTGCCGCTGTCACTGACAGGGCGTATAGCAATAACCAAAATGGTCATACTGCCTAAATTCTTGTATCTGTTTGCGAACATACCACTACCGCTTACGCTTGCCTTCTTCAAGCGCATACGCTCCGCCCTGCTCGAACTAGTGTGGGCGGGCAGACAACCTAGAGTACAGTGGAAAGTATTGACGCTTCCCTTTCACCAGGGTGGTCTGGCAGCCCCGGACTTCGAGCTCTATGCTTACTGCGCCCAGGCCCAGTACCTGCACTTCTGGCAACACCCAATCCCATATCAGCCTCACGTGGCGATTGAACGGGATGTATCGGCGCCTACCCCATTGACTACGGCGCTATACCACAAATATAAACGGTCGCCAGACGATGTGAACACGGTGGAAACGGTGCGATGGGCCTGGCAGAACATCGCAAAGCGAGCGGATATTACTGAACTGTATGCCCCGTCCATGCCGCTGAGCGGAAATCCATTATTGGGTCCTCTGCGAGATACGGCGATCTCTGAAAGGGCGCGAAAGTGCGGCCTGTTGGTAGCCGGCGACCTGTACCCCGATGACACATTTGTGGAACTGGGGGAAATCTGCGACTCGGAGGTCCCCACGGCTTCCGAATTACTGCTCTACTACCAACTGCGAGCAGCGTGTAAGGCCAGATACCCGATGTTCCCTGCGGTTCCGCCGTCACTTTCGGCGCTAGAAGAAGTGCTGTCGAACAGCTCTCCGAAAAAACTGATCACCCGGATCTATAGAATTACGCAAGACACGGCACCGTGGGTACGGCCTCAATCGAAAGCTCTGTGGGAGGCGGAGGCGGGAATCAGCATAACTGACAAACAATGGACGTTCTGCTGCACTCAATTAGAAAATTTGTCGCCTAATTACAGACTGCGACTAATACATTTTAATTTTCTACATAGAACGTACCGCACACCTGCGCAACTCTTTAAAATAGGGCTACTGGCTGAGTCTCGGTGTTGGAGATGCGGTGCAGAAGATGCAGATTTCTTTCCCTCACGTGGAGCTGCGCGCCAATGCAGCACTGCTGGGTAGAGATCTTCTCAAAACTGGGACAAATAATAGGAGAAACGATGCTTCCTGACCCGTTGGTGGCCCTACTGGGATTTGTGGCCGGCGTCCCCAAAGCCTCACGGAAACTGGCTGCCCTGTTACTCCTCTTGGCAAAAAGGCAAATTGCGCTGCATTGGAAGCGTAAGACTGCCCCAAAGGCGGAAAATTGGATTCAGTCGGCACTATACTGTCGAGATCAACTGACCACATATGGAGAGCTGCTACCACTGAGATCTAGACCTGCTGACGTCTGGTTGCCCCTGACAACCTGGCTGTCGGGTAGAGTATCGGATGAATAGTGGATAGTATGGCACAGAGAGAGACTGGTGATGGGTGATTGGCAACGTATAGGACTTGGAGAGTTGAATGGCTGGACCAAGAGGGAATGGACTGGGCGAGGTGACGACTGCACACGGATGAACTTTGGGCATAAGCCTGCGAAGAAGAGACTTGATGACTGGCATTGACTGGTTTGCCTGCTGGGTTGCTACTCCTCCCCCCCCCACGCTTTCCCCTCCCCGCGCTCCCCCCCCTTCTTACACACTCCACCACATCCTCCTCTTCACACAGGACATACGCTGCTGCCAAATGATCATGGTCCGGTTGACGAAGTACTCTTAATGATGACAAATGGTGATTGACAGAACTGAATGCGTTATTGGTTTAGTTTTACAGGGTTCTTATACATTGATGCTACATGATCTGTACAACTGCGTGAGCTGTATGACCACACAGACTGGTCCAATTGGAATTATAGATGCTGCCTGCCTCCGGGTTGTTGGCTAAATAGCAGTGTACTGGCTTCAAACGCTGAATTTGTGCCTGAAACCGATACTGAAAACAAATTCCGCTGCTTCCTAATTGGGTCATTTAAGCCTCTACCTCATAGACCCCATTGCCGTTCTGTGCTTCTGCACTGACTCAGTGCACCGCCCTGAGACTATAAACAGTCAAATGTCTACTATCAAGCACTGAAGCAAATCCTCCAAACTACCCCTTTTTGCAGACGTACTTAAACAGACACAGAACATGCCTATGAAAAATACTACATCCCTGGCAGAAGGCTAACGTCAGATCAGCCCAACCTCCACACAAGGGGAGACTATGGATCGCATATTACAAGAAATCTCTGCTGTCCGTCGGCGGTTAGAAGGAATGGACACAAACATATCCTTCTTAGCGGTAGAAGCTAAATCAATTTGAGTAGACATTGCAGGGTTCCATACAAAAACAGAAGGGCTTGATCACAGGTTGATGGCTGTGGAAGAACTTCTAGAATCAATACAAAGCAGAGATCAAGAGCTACTGTTCCTCCACAGTAAATTGGTTGACTTGAAAGATCGCAGCAGGAGGGATAATATTCACTTTTTCGGTTTCTGGAAAAAATTGAAGGACCAAACGCCAGAGCATTCCTTTGAAATATCCTTCCAAACTTAGTTGGCATAACTTTTGATCCTCCACTGGAAATACAACTTGCCCACTGCACAAAGAATCTGCAATGCATCCAGAATCACTCATTGCCTGCCTTTTAAGGCACGAACAGATAGGGCAACTACTAACATCAGCACAAACCCACAGTCCATTCACATATGATGGCAGGAAATTCGCATGGCAGCAGACTTCTCCAGGGAAAATAAAGATCGCCGCAAGGCATTTCCCTCAATGAGACCACAATTACGACAAATGGACATCAAGTATGGTCTCTTCGAACCTGCCCGCTTCCGCATCACCAAAGATGGAATCTCCAAAGATTTTTATGACCCTGAGGATCTCCGCCTCTTCATAGACCTCTTGAAGCCGCAGGATATGGACACACAGCATTCTACTCCGGAACCAACACAACCTAGCCCTACCATGCAGGCATCAGGAAACACAAGACAGAACATCAGTAACCCAAGACATCACAGTAGAGAGGTCTACTCGAACTCATGAGGCCAAGGCTTCAGCCCTTCAAACTCTGTCTGCCTTTACTCAGAAGCAACATAGAGACAAATCACGTTCCCCTCTATAATCAGCTTTGGATGGAGAATGAGACTGAGAAGGTCTTACCATAGTCTTGGTTATAGTTATAATTACATATGATACCTTCTAGGCCAGTGGCAGAGCTTGATGAACTCAAGACAGCAAGAAGAATGAAAAGGCCTAGCCACCGGACAGCTGAATATTACCCATGCTGATTTGTTCTCACTATGTTAATTGTATTAACTTTAATAAATATTCTGATTATTTGGTTTATTTCAGCATTAATATATGCTATAGATAGCTCTCATACTACTGAAATTCAAGGTTTTATTATTGTTGTTGCAGATTTATGTGAAATGATTACATTTATTGATGACAATATAATCTCACATGATTTTGATTGTATTATATACAAATATGCAATTTTTGAAATCCATAGGATGAATAATATGGCACAAGGTTACACCGGGACACTCCCTTACTGCCAATACTATACACATTTCAATCTGTACAGTGTAACTGCCCTCCTGTTTTGTATTTATTAGGTGTCGCCCCGCTCTCTTGATGGAGCCCCTTCTCATGATGGCGCTCCAGCGTGCTGGGACCCGCGGTTAAAAGTTCAGAATCCCCTGTGCCTCATTCCCTAATCACCCTTCCTCATATTCTTTTTTCTTTTATTCTTATCAGCTATCATTATCCCCACCCCTCCCCCTTCCATTCTCCCTTTAACAAATTATATTACATCGCATTTTCTAATCTGTGACACGAGTTTAGCCTCATACATTTTTCATCACTTTCTCCAATTATCTTACTGTATTATATTACTTGTGTTGTGGACCAGGGTTTCACCTCCCATTATCCCCCTCACTCTATTCTTCTCCCTCCTATTCCTCCCTCACAGAACTAGTAAGACCTCATAATCCTCTTTGACATATCTTGACACATTTTGGTAATACTTATAGCAATCACCTATTACTGACCGTTCTTTTCTGTTTCCCAGACGTGGTCACCACCAGCACTCTTCGTGTAATAACATGGAACGTTCATGGATTAACACATTACATCAAAAGGAAAAAATACTCTCTTATGTACAATCAAAACAGGTTGATATAGCACTTCTTCAGGAAGCCCACCTTAATGCTACTGAATCTGATAAATTGAGTAGAGAATGGGTGGGAAAGCTGATTCATAGCAGTGTACAAGGGAGAGATGCTTCAGACGAGAAACCCCCTCACAAATGCGGAGTACCGATCCTTATTCATAAATCTCTACCGGTCACAGTGTTAAAACTTGGATAGACCCAGATGGACGATACGTCTTTACCAAATTACGAATTGGGGAAACCTATATCTTCATTGATTCAGTCTATGATCTGACTGGAGCAAAAAAGTAGCTTTTTCTTCAGTTGAATTACCTTTTAAAAGAGATAGGGTCTTCACAATTCCTTATTGGCGGTGACTGGAACCTAGTAAGAGACCCAGTTCTGGACAAAACAGGCCCTTTAGATAGGAGCAATGCGGCAGACAGAGCTTTGATGGATGATATATTGGTAGATAATGGTTTGGTAGACCACTGGCGTCTTTCTCATCCGGCAGACGTAGAATATACTTTTATTTCTCCTACTCATGGCACACTATCTCGCCTTGATTACTTTTTGGTCTCTCAGAATGTGGCACAGTGGATTCAGGAATCCCATATACTAGAAGCAGCACTTTCTGATCATTCTCCAGTCCTCCTTTATCTGAAAATAGGACTAACCAGACCGGGGTGTAAGCCCTGGTGCATGAGGATTCAATAATATAGAACCCCCAAGGATAAAGCCCAATTGTAAACTCACCTTGAGGGTTACATTTCCACTAATCAAGGATCCATAAGATCAGACAGAACCCTCTGGGCGGTAGCAAAAGCTACCATACGTGGTCAGCTTATGAGGGATGCAGCACAAGCTAATAAACAAACTGCTGCCCGACAGTAAGAATTGGATCAAGATATAGGGGCCCATTATGATGTCGGGTGGATTGCCTCTGCCAGGCTGGCGGTAGCCACCGCCGGCCTGGCGGAGGCAATCTGCCCGACATCCATTGCCCAATTCCCCCCCCGCCATATTAGGATGGCGTGGGGGGCCGCGGCGGTGAAAAACACCGCCCACCTGTTTTCCGCCCTGGTCGCCTTGCGGCCGGGGCGGAAATTGTTTAATATGATGGCGGTGTCTGTTAGACACCGCCAGCCATATTACAATGGGCATATTGGCAAGCCTTTGAAAGGCAGGCGGTCTTTGGTTTGGGGCCCCCTGCGGGCCCCCCTGGTGATAGCCGAGGTGTTTGGTGCAAATGGGGGGTACCTCTGGTACCCCCCGCATTTGCATACACCAAGCAGCAGGCACCGCGGGGTGCCTGCCGCTTCGTGTATGCAAATGCGTGCATTTGCTTTTCAGATTGTGGCGGGCGGTGCAGTGAGCACCGCCCGCCACAATGTTAAAATGAGGATTGCGCCCGCCACTGTGGCGGGCGCATCCTAATGCACATTTCGGGACCCCCGCCCTTGAGGTGGGCGGTCCCGTTTCCCGATAGGGTGGCGGGCGGGCTCCTAATAGCCCCCTTAGTGTCCTATACCAAGTTATACACAGCTAAACCTATTCTTCAGCACTGCAATTCATTGGAACAAGCTTGTATGGCCCTGAATAATCTTTTTACTTATAAGGCAGAATATGCCCTACAAAGGATGAAAGGGAGACATTATGAACAGGGGTAAAAGGCAGGGATCTACTGGCAGCACAACTACGATAAATAGAAGCAGCCATGGCTATACCAGCTATAAAATCATCTGGAGGAGCCATACTAACTAGACTTCAAGACATTGTTAACAAATTTGCCCTGTTCTACAAATCTCTTTATACTACTGAGATACAAACTGATGATGATAAGCTAGATGCCTTCTTTACAAGGGCAAACCTACCCTGACTTTCGAACAAAGACAGAGAACGTCTAGGGGTGAAATCAGCGAAGAAGAGATCTTGCAAGCAATAGCCAATTAACCCTATCATCAGGCCCCGGGCATAGATGGCTTCCCTGAAGAATTTTACTGATGGGCAGGAACGGAGATAGTTGATTCTCGTCATGCTGCGTATCAGGAAGCAGAGCATAAGACTCCTTTGGGTCCCTTATCTAATAAAGCTGTAATCGCTATCCTGCCCAAACCTGGGAGAGACTCCCTACTTTGTGGTAGTTACCGTCCCATATGGTTATTAAATTGTGATATCAAAATTATGGCTAGTGTCCTAGCTTCCCTTCTACGCAAAGTCTACCCTTCCTTGATTCATCCTTCACAAGTAGAGTAGGCTGAGACCTTCCTCTAGGAACCACCTTAGCACTCTAGCAAACACGTTGTGGTCTGCCAATTGCCTCCAAAATGACGCACTTGCCCATTCACTTGACGCAGAGAAAGCATTTGACCGTATTGAATGGGAATATCTTTTTAAAGTATTAGAAAGGCTTCGATTGGGTGACCAGTTTATAACCAAAGTACGTCTGCTATACGATCACCCTACTGCACAGGTAAATTGCAGGGGGCTTTGTGTCAGAACCATTCCAGATTCATAGAGGAACTCGTCAGGGGTGTCCCCTTTCCCCACTCCTTTTTCTTTTAGTTCTGGAGCTTTTAGCAGCCACAATACGTCAAGCTACCAATGTTGCGGGCATACGCCATCCAACAAGAGAATTTTTTCTCCATTTATACGCAGATGACATTCTACTTACACTTACAGACCTACCACTTTCTCTACCATCCATACTTGAAATTATAGATTACGTTTCCTCCTTTTTGGGTTACAAAATCAATTGGGATAAAAGTGAAGCACTACCCATTTCAGAAGGGACCACAAAAGCGGCCATACATGGATTTCCCTTTCACTGGCAAACCTCAAGCCTCAAATATTTAGGCATACTGGTGAACAAAGGGTTAAAAGTGATGATTGTAGATAACTTAAACTCCCTGATTATTCAGATGCAAGGTGACTTTGAAAAATGGAAGGCACTAGGGCTTTCAATGTAACCACACTGCGCTCAATAGATTCTGAGATAAATTTCTGCGTATGGAATTCAGCTAAGCCTTGTTTAGCAGCATTGAAACTAAAGGCCCATCGCTCTTGCAGAGGAAGGAGCCTTCCTTCAGTAGAGAATTAGGCCCTTGCACTACAATTATCCCAAGTGGCTTACATGATATCAAAAACCCCTGATGTGCCACAATGGGTGCATATAGAAAAGCATCTTTTATCAACAGAAACAGGCCATTCCGCTTTTTATGGGACAGGGATTAGTCATAAGGACCCCACCAATCCGATTTTATCAGCTATGCGTAGGTCCTGGCAACGAGCACATTGGCTTGAACCCTCGAATTCATGGAAATGCCCGTTTATGGGATAACACAAACATACGCATTAACTGACAAACAGTAGCCTGGCCCCTGTGGAAAGCAGTAGGCATTCATACCTTGCACCAGATTAATGATGGTGATCTTAAATCATTTGCACATCTACAAGAGGAATTTGATCTACCTAACCAACAATCCGGAAAATATATTCAACTTCGTCAATGCTTAAGGAGGGGTTTAGGACCACAACCTTGGTCGTTACAGACTTCACCAGTAGTATCATACTTACATACATGGGGAAAACAAAAAGGGGTCACATCCGGTTTATATGAAGTTCTCACATACCATCTCTTTTCGCAACCCCTACTACAAGATTTGCGCACCAAATGGCAAACCAGATTATCAGTCTCATATAAGATGAGGAATGGAGGGAGATCTTTGATGATTTGAATAAGGGCACCCATGAGTCAAGATTGAAATTCTGTTTATTCAAAATCCTTCATGACTGTCACAAGTCACCAACAAAACTACATAGAGCAGGACTACATCCCCATGCTAACTGCTGGAGATGCGCTAATACTTGTTGTGATATAACCCATATTATTTGTGAATGTCCACTGATACAATCTTTCTGGGCTCATGTGGGTAAGATCTTATGTACTGCTATGCCTTGGCGCCTCACACTCACTTCTGCCACCATTCTCCTACATGATCTGAGTCAATCACAAACGCTCTCAAAACCTCAACATCGACTCCTACACACAGCTTTAGCAACAGCCAGAATATGTATATTACAACAGCGAACATCACCGAGTCCACCATCCAAGGCGGTATGGTAAAATATCCATGATTCATATGGGCTTCTTATGAACGAGTCATATACAATCCCCAGGATCAGAATGATTTGTTTCTCCATGTATGCTTACCCTTCCTAGATTCGGGAAACGATAATAATTAAATTCTTACAGTAAATAACCCTAATTAATTAGTGATAATATAGAACACCAATGGATGTTTTTCGCAATTAATATAATAGTAATTAGCCCTCGTTTTACAGCTTATCTTGCATACTTGCACTTGTATAAGCGTACATATATCTTCCACCTTCACTTTCTCCTTTCTTACACATGTTCATGTTAGTAATGTTGTGCACCACCTATTCTATATTCTCTATTTACATCATTATTTATGTCTCCAGTCATACATTTCGATAATCCCTTCTTTCCTACTATACACCTTTTTTTATAAACAGATTTTATTGGCATTTGGTTCTTAAAACATTCATTTGAGCAGTTCTCAGAACAGTCATCTGTTCACTTGTTTACATTGCATTGCATTGCTCTTCCTCTTTTCCGTTTTGATGTTGTTGCAGAGTAAACTGCTCAACATGTTCAACTGGTTCCGACTCCCAATCCCCCCTCCCTCGTCACTCCTGAGCAAGTCGCTTAATTTCCAATTTGTATGCGTCAGCGGTGTGTGTGTTCCTTCTTTATCTATCTGTGCTATCTGTGTCTGGGGTCCATGCGTGGTAAGGGGGGGGCGGCAGTCTCCTCAGTTCTCGTCTTACCTTAGGCCCTCTATGTCCCTATCTCGTTGTCCCTCCCTGTGGTGGTGAATTTGCGGGTCGTCCATTGTGTCATCTACATCTGGTGTTTGTAAATCATCCACTAGGCTCCCCCAGGCTCTCACTGTTTCCAGGTTCTCTATACCTCTGTTTGCTGCCCGCAGCAAGATTCTATTTTCTGCGTCTGCCCATCTCTCTAGTTCCCTTCTCCAGCTCTCAAATCATGGGCATCTCACGGACTTCCAGTTCTTCGTGATTTCCCTTTTCGCTAGTACAAATGCTAAGTCTTGAAACCTCCCTGTGAACTTTGTCTTGGCCGTGTGCGGAAACCAGTGTAGTATGCAGCGACTTGGAGTGTGCGGGACTTCCTTATATATTATGTTCTCGACTGTCATTAGTACCGCCTCCCAGAATCCCCTCAGGCCCGCGCAGTCCCACAACATGTGCAGGATATGTGCCTCTCTGTGCCCACATCTTGGGCAAGCCGCTTTTGCCGTTTGGAAGTAGCGCCTGATTCTGGCTGGCGTGAGGTACGCCCTGTGAAGCAAGTAATAGTTTATGAGCTTGAACTTAGCATTTCTAGAGACCTTCAAGGTGTGCTCTACATTGGCATCCCAGTGTTTTTCTATGAGCGGTGCTCCTAAGTCCTCTTCCTTTTGTACTCTCCGTCGTTCCATGGGTTTCTGAACGTCCCGTCTGATGGCTCCATATATGCAGGAGACCATTTTTATCCTACCTGCAGAAAGGAACACATATCTGCAACTGTCCAAAGCTCTAGGTTCTGTCGCTCCCGTAGTCCAATGCTTCCGGAATGCCGCCGTAATGGCTCTATTTAGTAGGAAATGTCCCTGCGGAAGGTCAAACACCTCTTGGAGGTCCTCGAATGGGAGCATTTGGGAATCCCTAAAGTGGTCCTCAACCACTTGTAGCCCCTCTTCCTTCTAGTCAACCAGTCCAGCCCAATTACCCCCATGTGGTAGCTGTCAGAGCTTTTCGATGGGTATGTCTGGGGAGTAGGGGACCCTGCAACCTGTCTGTTGTAACCATCTTGCCCAACACAGCGTGATTATTGTCTCCTCATCCGTCTTCCTGCGTGGTTCTGGGTTCAGCCTTAATAGTATTTTTGTTAAGACTGGGGGGGTTCTAGGGCAAATGGTGATTGTATCCTGTCTGGGTTTCTGCTGTCCGCTAGCCATCTCACAGACCACTGCAGCTGTGCTGCCAGGTAGTATGCCTCAAGGTCGGGGACTGACAGCCCTCCAGCTCGCCTGGGGCCCGTCCCCCATAGGAATGCTAAAATCTGTGAGTTTAGGTCATGGAATGTCGCACAAGGTAGCCACACCGGAAGTGTTCCGAATATCTATAGCAGGCGCGGTCCTACTGTACACCTTTTATAGAGCTATCCTCCCCTTATCAATCTCAATTTCTGCTCATACCCTTCCCCCTATGGTTCCGCAACACTATAACAACGGGGATACAATACTCCGTACTACTCTATAGCTTACATAGAATCCTGATAATATTTCTTCAGAAAAGACTCATCATATTTTCCTTTTCCCAAGCGCTTTAATCCTTCTTCCCTCTCCCTTAAGATGGTAACTATATCTTGTAGATTGGTAAGTATTCACCCAGAACCACCAGTTGCTATAACCGATCTATGAGCAGTATTAAAAGTATACACAGATTCCAACCCATTGTATAATAATGTTACGTATAAGTCACCTTACTGCCTTACATTTACATTTACAATGGTGTTTTCAATGTTTTAATACGGTTTATTAGAAATATCTTTTTATTAGATATATATTATTTGGTCAAAAGCTACTGCTCTTAGTTTCTCATACCTTAGGCAAGTACTGATTGTGCTAATACTGTTTTATCCTCCAGTTTTCTTGGACTTTCTTGTTCTACCCCACTACCTCCCTTCCCTCATCCCTTCCGATATGGGCTCGTTAACTATATGTCTATTTATAAGTTATATATAACCTTTAAGGGATTTTAAGTCATATTTGCTTCTTGTTAATTGATTTATGTATTCATTGTAAAATGAGACTGAAGTCATTGTTTCTTTATGATGAAATTTTATGCAAAAAAGTTTAATAAAGAATTAAAAAACCAAAAAAAAAGAGCAACATGACTGAATGTCCTGCAAAGTTGTGCAATTTTTTCACACAGCAATGTCTTCTTTGGCATACCATATGTGAAAGGTGAGAAGGGAGTTCCGTGAATGCCTACTGATTTATTGGCCTTTCAGCTGTGACTGTGAACTAATGTTGGTACCATCTTTTACATTGGCTCCTCATAGACAATACCATGATGTCCCCCAGGGGTCGATCACATCCCCAATATTATTCAACATCTACCTAACTCCCTTATCAAACCTGATTAAATCATTTATCCTCACATGCTACAATTATGCAGATGACACCCAAATCATTTAAAAAATGGATGGCCTGGAAGACCTCTACAATTTAAAACTTGATGGCTTTCTCCAGGCCATAAACATATGGATGATGAATAACCTTCACATGCGACATGGAAATACTTCCGACATAGGATTAGAAAACAAACACAACATCCATCAAGCCACACACCCTATATGGCATAGCTTGCTGCCAGCGGCGGCTCGCACAGGTAACGCTATGGGGCGGTGAGGCGGGGCTGGGTGTGAAGTAGTGGAGTGTGACATATGAAGGAAAAGTGGAGACTAAGGAAATAAATAAATAAAAGCACTTTGAGCTCGCAGCATTGCAAACTCGGCGATACTGCGAGCGCACAGTAAGTGCTTTTATTTATTTATTTCCTTACTCTCCACTTTCCCGTCATATGTCACACTCCACTACCCCCACCCATCCCCTACCCGCCACGCCTCACCACTCCACAGCATTACCTGTGCAAGCCACCACTGCTTGCTGCCCATTGTCGCTAAGCGCTTCAGTGCCCCACATAGGGTAGTAAGGACTGTACAAAAGGCTACAGTACAATATTTATCATTTGAGCATTACAAAGATTCGATTTGATCCTATTAAAATCTTTGTTTTTAGAAAAGGACAATCTTCAAAATCTGCTGTCTCACTCATAAGCCATTATCGGGCAATGGCCCTAGTCATCTACACTAGAAACTTAACCATTATTGTCCAGCTAGGAATTTGCGCTCTAGGGACAAAGTCTTGCTTACAGTCCCTCGTGTTCACTTGACAAGATGCTGCTGCAGGTCTTATTCTAACTTGACCCCATGCTATTGGAATGCCGTGCCCTATCATATTCGCACTTGTCCTGACTATTAATTTCAGGAAATTGCTTAAAACAGTCTCACTTAAATTTCTCAGCATTTTGTTTTACCTGTGCTTTTCGATAGGTGATTTGTGCGCTACAGTAAGTTATATTCACATAACATGAACATTAGCTGCTAATACAGTTTGAAATACTTTTCATTTACAGGTGTTTATATTTTGTTGGGCATTACAAAAGAATTGACATCCTGCAGTCTTTCTTTATGCACTGTCTGTACAACAGAGAGATTGTCATATAGTTAACTTCACACAAATATCTCACTATGCAGTAAGGGGACAAAAAGTTAACAACATCTCCATGTTAAAAGAATAAGCATACATTTGACAGAAGAAGTAGGCTGACATTTGACCTCTGCCTCTGAAAGCACAGCAAACGTGATAAAAACAAAATGTAAATGCATTTTTATTGCTCATTTACCTTCAGCTCCACAGCTGCACCTCTACTTCCAGCGCCTCTGTTTTCCCCAACAGATTGTATGCATTCAAATAGTAATGCAGTTGGCTTAAACTAAGTTTTCGATAAATACTGTGCCAGTTGCCTGGGTCATTTCAGTGGGCCAAGGATTATTGTAGGCTGGCCAGACCCTTATATCTCCCCTGCCCCCAAGATTAATGTAGGCTGACCAGGCCCTCATATCTCCCCTCCCCGCCTAGATTAATGTAGGCTGGCCAGACCCTCATATCTCCCCTCTCGAGGGATCACTGACATAATATCGAATACAAAAATATAGAATTACCAAAATATCGATGACAAAATATAGAATGCAAAAATATCGAACTCCTATCTACAAACAGGTAAGTACAAAAATATCAAATCATAAATATTGTTAAAAATGAAAGTTAGTCAAAATATCGATTTTTTTTAATGTCTTAAAAGTAATTTAAAATTAATAAAATAATAAATATAAATAACTAAAACATACTTAAAAATACTTAAATAACCTTAAAATTAGTAAATAATTAATTTAAGTTAAAAAAAATAAACATGCAATTTTTTTAATACATATATATATATATATTAACGTAATATTAATTAAAAATATACAATATTTTTACTGTAGGATAGCGGGAGGGTAAAATGTACTATTACCACTCCAGTGAGTGCAACAGTAGGGAAAGCGTTGGATAGCCTAGGGGTAAAAATTACTATTCCCACTCCAGTGAGTGCAACAGTAGGGAAAGCGTTGGATACCGGGAGGGTAAAAATTACTATTCACAATTAAATTACTTCCCACCCTATTCCCCTATAAACCCACGACACGCTACAGAAAATAAATTAATACAATTAACATAATTATCAATTAATCAATTAATAAAAATGAATGACCAATTAAAAATTAATTAACAATAAATGCAAAATGAATACCAATAAATAAATAAAAATATTTAAATAAATACAATTCAATTTCCCACCCTATTCCCCTATAAACCCACAACCCACTACAGAACTAAAATGCAAAATTATATTAAAAATAATAATTAGTAATTTCTAAAAATGTATATTTAATTTAATATAATTAAATTACTTCCCACCATATTCCCCTATAAACTCACAACCCGCTACAGAATTAAATTATGCAAAAATTAAATAACATAAAATTAATTACTTAAAATAAATTACAAAAATAATATACACTTTTCACACATATACTAACATACAAAACACTTTAAAAAATTGGATATTATTTAAAATTCGATATATTTTAATACCTATATTATATACTTCGATATTTTGACTTTCTATATTTTGAAAATCGATATTATATTACTTACCTTCAATTCGATATTTTTCACCACTATATTGTGTCCATTTGATATTTTGTCCATTCTATATTTTTACTTCGATATTATGGCTATTCTATATTTTGAATTCGATATTATGTCTAGTTACCCTCTCCTGTCCCTGTGGCCGTGGGCCTGTGCACGTAACCATGGAGACACTTCTATTCAGTTTAGAGAAAACAGGGGACCCCTACAATTAATAAGTTTGCTACTCGTAGGGCATACTAGTCATTAGAAAAAGGAGAGGAATTGTAGCAAACACTTTATAGTTCTAGTGCCATTTCCTATAGGGTAAATCTCTATACTAAAGCAGTAAATGTGACAAAATGATAGAAAAGCTATAAATAAACAATGTTTATAAAAATGATATTCATTTATTTATATTTTTATCTCTTGCTTTCTTTTTTTCATATATATTTTTTCATAGTTTTTTTATACTCAATTCATAAAAAACATATATATCATTCTAAATCAATTTGACATATATTGGACAACATTGAAAAACAACAAAACTATAAACAAAAAACCTCAAATGACTAGATGTTCAAAAGATTATTGAAGTTGGCAATGCGGTGGTTTGGAACACTACGCGCGTTTCAGCCATTGCCTTCATCAGGAGACCGTCATTTGCAACAAAATAATACAGACACTAGAAAAAGTACAAAAATTTGCATCAGAAACACATACAATTTATACTGCTATACAAAATTATATTGTACCCTTAGGCACGGTCACTTATATAGATAACATAGCAATGGATGCAGTTTTTTTCTTCATTGTCAGGCAGCTAAATATTTATCTAGTCTATGGTTAATGGATGGTAATTATCAAAAATCTGTACTTTAAAGGACATAGTTTCATGTTCGTTGCGTACCTTTTAATCTAAAAACAGAATTTCATCTATATAGAATGCACATAGCTATATATCTAAATATACATGGACATCTTCAAAAGCAGATACATATCATTATCAAACAAGACTAAATATCAGAGACACTGATTACTTCCTACATTAGTTGTTTTTGGTCAGAAAGTGACAAGAAAGAAGTCAAAGAAAAAGAACTAGGTGAAAAAAAGAAGGTTAGACTCAGGAGTGAAAAAGAAATAGATGTATTTTATAGAGTATAATTAGAAAAATGTAAGGAAAAGGGTCAGCAACCACAAAAAGAACCAGAATGGAGAAAATAATAATAAACAATTAATAGATAAAATGTCAACTAATTAGGTTGAACCTAAATATATATTTTTACTTACTAAAAAGTCGTATCGGACAAAGCGTCTTTGTTGATAATAACATATTTATAGAAAAACGCTTGATTGACAGGTTCCTATTATTTTAGCACAGGTTTCTTTGTTTATGGCCACAACCTATGCAGTATCTAAATGTTAAAAAGACAACAAAATTATGTCTATTGAAAAAGGTTGATTATTTGGCAGTTAGGTTGGTTAGAAAACAGAAATGCAAAACAAGAGTTGAATTTTAACTTACTCGAGTATCATTTAAATTTTCTTTACTTGTTGAGTGTTGAATAAAAACGGATTTTCACATAAGGTTCCACATAAAATAATTAATTATACCTAGGAAAACAAATCCAATAGTGGCTATATTAGTTGCCTCGTGGTAATAGTTTCGAAGGCTGTATATGAAAAAACGAATATTATTATTTTCCAATTTTGTTTAGGCATCCAAAGAGAAAGGCTTTTTATTCTTGTTTTCTCTCTCTATTCTCTTTCGATGATTGTGGCAAAAAGGACAAACACAGTACCAAAACTGATGTGAGTACTTTAGATTGTAGGTAGTCTTTTTATGTAGGAGTATAGATTCCTGTATCGAATAACATATGGAGAAAAATTCACTTTAGTTATATCGATTATCGGTATATAAGCGAAGGTGTTTTAAAAAAAGGGAAAGGCAAAAATGTTTATTGTTCCCCTATCATAATTACCTGGGAGAAAACTACGATGGGCGTATTATCCACATGAAACCCGTTGGATTCGGTATTGTTTGTGGCTTTGTTAGACCATACAATGGGTCTCTGAAACGAGACAAGCATAGAAGAGAGATGCTTTTAAAAATAAAAGATATATAGAGACAGGGTCTCTCTATGTTCGTTCATAATTGGCAGCCTAATGCGTGAACCTTACCTCGATATCGATGTAGTATAACTTGTGTCTGGGGTTCTAGAAGGAAGGAAGCCACCGTTCGTGTTCGGATACGACGTGAAAAGAAAGCTCCAACCTTCGTCTATATTTATATGCCTCGGGATGATTGAATTAAGGCTAAACTGGGAACCGGTGTGTTGTTCCTGGAGTCAAAAAACCGGTTGCGCTATACATTACGTAGACAAAGGCCGACTATCTTCATGGATAATACATGGATATAGAGATAGGACTAATCTTGAGATTTATCATGTTCGGGCGAAAGTTTCAAACTCAAAAACATCTTATTATTATTATGCCTATTATATACACTAAAATTGCGTATCAAATATGAAAAAGGATTTTAAAGATTATCACACAACATAATTGTTGACCAGATCTTAATTTCGCGGAGCCTCAAGATAAAAAACGGACTACTGAGAGATGACGCCATATTGAATATGAACGAACGGTTTAAACACAATGTACTGGACAGATCTACCATGTACCGAACAACGGGGACAAGCAGCAATTGGTGCTCATAAGATTAGATACAACCAGACTAACCTGATCCTATATGATTGCTTGTTCCCATGGAATTTCAGAATACAACCCATTTGTAAGGGTGTCCAAAATAAAAATCCAATACACTTCTCTTTTTTTCCTTATTTTTTCTGGACAGAGGCCTTCTCTTGTCTTTATATTTTCAAAATAAACCAACTTATGTCTTCTGGAGAATGTCCATTCTCTAAAAAATGAGATACTAAAGGTGCACTCATCTTTTTTGTTCTTACTGCTGATTTGTGTTCTGTTATTCTTGTGCCTATTGCTCGTGATGTTTCACCTACATATCCCTTATTACAGGGGCAGGTCAAAAGATAGACAACGTTCTTTGTTTTATTGTTTCTCAATGTTGTCCAATATATGTCAAATTGATTCAGAATGATATATATGTTTTTTATGAATTGAGTATAAAAAAAACTATGAAGAAATATATATGAAAAAAAGAAAAAAGAAATCAAGAGATAAAAATATAAATAAATGAATATCATTTTTATAAAAATTGGTTATTTATTGATTTTCTATCATTTTGTCACATTTACTGCTTTAGTATAGAGATTTACCCTGTAGGAAATGGCACTAGAACTATAAAGTGTTTGCTACACTTCCTCTCCTTTTTCTAATGACACTTCTATACAGGTCTGTGCAGGACTGTCCGCATGGGCAATCGGAGGTTGGTATTTGTGATATTGAGCGGAATGCATGGGTGCCTGCATATCACCCTGTTTCCCCTGGGTCACAACACTGAGTATTCACCTGAGGTACAATCCTCCAATCACATCACTATGCGCACCTCTATTGCATAGGGGATTATTAGGAATGTGTGAAATGGTGCCTGTGTTTCTGTTCATCTCTCTGCATGGGTTTCTATATACTGGTTGGATTGTATGCATCCATTAGTCTCTCTTGATGGGTGCATGTAGATGTGTTGGTCTGTTGGTGTATATTTGTTTTGTAATTTTGCATATATGCCAAAATGTCATACGCTCTACACAAAATGCTAACTTATTTTCATTGCTGATGGTTATTTACAATGTTTTTTGCTGTAAATCACTAATACTCGAAGCGCTGTATTGAATACGTATTTCTAACACACAGCGGCACTTCTATCAACATCACAACACTGAAAGGCTGTTTTAGTTCGTCTGTATTGGAGTCAGAGATCTATAGGTTACAAATCAACACAATTTCAGAAGAAGGCGCGTCTCATTATTATCAGCACCCTCGCTGGTATTTTTCAGAGGGGCAGGCATTTAGAACAAAGTGTTTTGCAGTTAAAAAGCCTACAGTTAGCAAATTCACCTGCCAGGTGACTGAAAAACACAGTCGCAAGGCGGTAAGAGTCCTTTGCAAGTCAGAATTTCGTTTAGCAAAGCAAATACATCTGTGTTGTATTTAGAGTCCCGATTAAAATATTTGTTAATAGCCAGCTGTGGTTTAAAACAAACAAAGCAAAGAATTATTGCTTTCTGTACACCGCGCATCTATGAGATAGAGGATTTCGTGTGTGATGATTAAATGTACCTTTGATGTGTAAAGAGTCTGTCATGCATTGCAACGCAAGCACTTCATTGGAGTCAACAGAATGGGGTGAAAGAATACTACTCTGGGCGGAACCAAAGCCCCCTCTATGCTTATTTAAAGAATAGGTAACAGTGTGTCTCGCAGACAGCTGTGCTGTCCAACAATTCCCAAAACAATTCCCAAAACATGGCAAACTGTGAAAGGAGCCTTGGAGATCTGCTGTCCTCGCAGGTCTCCAGGCCTATATTTGAAGCCTTCACAAAAAGAATCCTGTCTCATGCATATTAATGAGGCAGGAGGGTTTGCAAATCCTTGCAAATTATGGTTTTGCCTTGCAACAGACTTGTGCATCAATCGAAGTGCAAAACGTAGGTTGGGTCAAAGAGCAGTCAGTGTGCAAACACTCAGATGTTTTTTTTTTGTGGTTTTTTTTTGTGTGGAGTCTTATATAGCGCGAACTAGACCCGAACCGAATCAGGTATCAGAGCGCTTTACATAGCACAAGTTACGTTTTTTTTGTTGTTTTTTTTTACATGCTTTGCAACGCGACTTAGTGCATTGGGCCCATCATCCCCTCATCATCCTCCCAAGCAAGGTAGATATGCAGCCTGGCGGGCAGTGCCACCTCCTGTTGTATATCATCCTCTAGGCCTGTCAGTCTGATAGAGTAAATAAGCATTAGAATTCATCGCCCAAGTACCACAGGCCTTTCCATGCTCTACGTATGTGTATATTTACATGTATATAGAATCTACGCAGATGTGCAGGGTCTACAATGATACTTGCTGTGATTGTTGAGTGTGGGGAGGGGCCTTGGCCTCTCTGCAGGTTGCCTTAGAGGTTAAAGTCATGCTCTTTTTCTATGTAGTTGTAAATAACAATATTTGCCCCAAACCAGGCCACAAGGGGTTAAATGCGTGCAAGGGGATACAGTCAAGTCCAGTTGTTCTTGTAAGTACTGGCAGAGTTGGTGTTCATTTAAGGAGGTTGCAGAGTGTTATCCCTGATGTGTTTTCTCCCATTAGCTGGGCTGTACTAAGGTAACAGCGTGACATGTGAACTGTAGTAATAAATGGGTGAATGCACTGTTATTGAGCTAGGCTCGTTTGGACTGGCGTTGCAGGCCCACACAAGCACGCACACTTGCACTGGCGCATACATATAAACATACAAGAGCACACAGACTCCTCGCTGATCTAATGTGGCTATCACAATTGAACAACATGGCAACAGTTTAAACCTTGAAAGTTGAAGATTTTGAAAACAAAATCAGAGGAATGTATTTCCCCCCATTGACTTATATTGAAGCATAGGCAATTGTAGACACAGCTCAAATAAAACTATTTCTGGCTTTAAAAATCTGGAGTCTCCCTCTTGGAGCGGGTCTGTTGGCATGTACGTGAGCTGCACAGAAATGACGATTACTTTGGAGACATTTATGGAACAGACAGAACACAACAACACATTCCCGCCATCATTTATTTATATCAATATTTCCAAATGAACGAGCACAGAAGACGGGGGCAACGTATTGATGAGTCTGAAATACCCAAGCATCAGCGTGACGTGGCTGTACCTCTTCTGGCTTACACTGCAGGCTCCAGTCCGAGCTCCTGCGCTCCGGGGGGGCGCGGCGGCACCCCGGAAGGCACCAGACGACCCCCATGTCCCACACCTGCTTCCAAAGCACCTCTCTCCAGTTCCAAAGCGCCTCTGTGGGTCCAACGCGTCTTTCTGTCTCCAAACTTAGCGCCTTACTTCCCAAAGCCACCCTAGTCTAGCGTCGAAGCACCTCTGCCTCTAAGGCGCTAGCCACAAAGGGTTCTCTGCAGTTCCAAGGAGCCTCTGTGGGTCCAACGCGTCTTTCTGTCTCCAAACTTAGCGCCTCACTTCCCAAAGCCACCCTAGTCTTGCGTCAAAGCACCTCTGCCTCTAAGGCGCTAACTCACTAACGGTTCTCTCCAGTTCCAAGGCGCCTCTGTGGGTCTTTCTGTCTCCAAACTTAGCGCCTCACTTCCCCAAAGCCACCCGTCTAGCGTCAAAGCACCTCTGCCTCTAAGACGCTACCTCACCAAGGGTTCTCTGCAGTTCCAAAGCGCCTCTGCAGCCTCTCGGGTTGGCACATATCTCCCTCCGTGTGGGTTTCTTCCTTCCCCCCAATGGTCATGAGCACTGGTGCGATCGGAGCGGGTCACATGAGGGCTTCGAGCCCAGTCCCATGACTGAACAATAAGCCACAATCTCAGCGCTGCAGACGCCGGCCCGGGGGACCAACCAAGGCGAGTGTTTATTACCAAAACGAATTGAAGACGCGCGGGCCGAATCGGAAACCAACATCTGCCCCGGCAAAAATGTTCCCACTTCAAACCGGCCCCGCACTGTTGGAGGCTGAGACGGGATCGGAGTCGTCGGGCATTGCTTAAATCGCGGCAGCCCCCACTGTCCGGAAAGCCGCCCCCAGGGTCTCGGCTAGCCTACGGCCTTCCGGGGGACGCTAGAGGGGCAGAATGGGCACTCACTCCGGCCCGAATTAGATGTCTCGTTTAAAATGAGATAAGGAAGGACCCCAGATATGCTTTTTGTTATGATCGACGTCTCGTCAGGGGTAGTAAGTGCCATTTAAATAAATACAAATACATTTCTCTGTGATATTACGCGATGCTGAGTTCGCCTTACATGGGATACTAACTTGCGTTCCTCTTGCATTCGGATGAAGGGCACCTCTACTTAATTATGTTCATTCACAGGTGTTTGCAAGGGTGTCTCTTCCTGAGATGAGAACTATCCTTCGCATCATCGCTGCCAGCAGGAACCACGTCATCAGGACGAGTTTGGACCAGTCCTGGTTTAAATCGTATACGCGCCACACCTGCTGGGACTTGTAGGTCCAAACTTAGCAGGTTGGACTATTGCAACGCACTGCTTTTGGGTACACCTAAGAACCTGGTTGGTAGGCTCCAACGGATACAAAACATGGCAGCCAAGCTGGCCTTGTCTCGCCCGCGCATTGCCTCATCCACCGCAGCGCTGCGTGATCTCCATTGGCTACCTGTCCAGCAACGGATTCTTTTTAAGGCCTCGTGTTTGGTCTTTAGGGCGTTGCATGGACAGGGACCTGTTCTGTTGCAGAATCTTTTTTCCTGGTACACTGCTTCACGAACCTTGCATTCTTCCTCTGCATGCCTGGTAACGGTTCCCAGGTTTCAGAGGTTAAGAATGGGAGGCCGTTCTTTCAACTTTGTCGCTGCTAGTCTCTGGAATTCTCTTCCGCTTCCATTGAGGAGCCAAAGTGAATTTCCATCCTTTAAGAGAAATCTAAAAACGTATCTCTTTCCTAGAGTAGCGTGATCTCTGTGACCGTGTGCTAGTTTGTTTTGTCAAAGCGCCAGGATACCCTTTGGGTGACAGTGTTTTGCGCTACATAAGACTGCAATACATACATACATACTTAAAAGTAAAGTACAAGTCCCACTCTAAGCATGTTCAATACTATTGGCTTAAAAACAGGACTGTGTGATAGTCACCTATGTGACATAGGGCTGGCTGGGTGAGTGTATCAAGAAAGATTTGGCAATGATTTCAGTGCAATGATCAGAGCGGCTGTCTCCAGCAGAGCTCGATAGAGACCACCAGCCTTGATAGAGAGTGAGGGGGGTCTCTGGGGCCTGACCGGTGACCTATAGATCTGGCTCTGGGCTGAACATCTGTGGGGGAGACACAAACACTAGTATGAGCCTTTGCACTTTCTTACGTGGCCCAGCACACCTTTCCACACGGGAGCTGGGCTGGCATGTTTTCTCTTAAACTCATGCTGGATCCTAGGGTATAGAGTCCTTTGTCATGGGTCAGCCGGAAAACACAGGTCTTACCCAAGGTCCACTTTCTACATTATTTGTGTGAGAGGCGGGGACAGGAAAGACGAGCTTCTTGTTCCCCTGCCGAGGTGCTTGGATACACACTTTGTCAGGAAGCCTAGACTTGGATAACGCCGGACTCCATCTCTGTAACCGAGCTGTCGGCCTTATCATGGACTGGCCAGACCACCACCGCACAGTGCCTCGGCTGAGGCTGCCAGGAACAGAGAGCGGGCCCCACACTGACCCTGCACTGCAGTGCATGGGACTCAACTACCTTCCCGCCAACTACCCTTGGACACGAAGCAGAGCCTCAAATCGCAGATTTCATCTTGACTCCACCGGAGTCCTTCAATGAAATGATCCTCAAGCTTTAATCCACGCTGAGTCGTAAGGTAGCATTGAGCCATACGGTAGCATTGAGTCGTAGGGTAGCTTTGAGCCGGAGGGTAGCATTGAGTCGTAAGGTAGCATTGAGCCGTAGAGTAGCATTGAGCCGTAGAGTAGCATTGAGTTGTAGGGTAGCATTGAGTTGTAGGGTAGCATTGAGTCGTAGGGTAGCATTGAGTCGTAGGGTAGCATTGAGCCGTAGGGTAGCATTGAGCCGTAGGGTAGCATTGAGCCGTAGGGTAGCTTTGAGCCGAAGGGTAGCATTGAGTCAAAGGGTAACAATGAGTCGTGGGGTAGCAATGAGTCATAGGGTAGCATTGAGTCGGAGGGTAGCATTTAGCCGGAGGGTAGCATTGAGTCGTAAGGTAGCATTAACCGTAGAGTAGCATTGAGCCGTAGGGTAGCATTGAGCCGTAGGGTAGCATTGAGTTGTAGGGTAGCATTGAGTCGTAGTGTCGTGTATTTCTATAGGTTCTGAATCGATCCCCCTATTCCTGACCCTATTCTGGTTAAACTTACTAGCTAGTTAACTAACAGTCAGCCCATGAGGCAAGAAATCCCCCATGATGCAGATACCGTTATCTGACGCAGTCACACTACGGCACAGGAACGTGTTATCTGATTAGGTCATAACGCTTGAGATCTAATTAGACAAGCGATATTCCTCCAGCCCCTGATAAGGCATACGACGTTCTCATAACAAATCAAACCTATGACAACCTGGATAATCCGTGCGGCCATTGTTTTGATTTCACAGAGAACTTTAGTAAAGAATGTGCTAACGAGCAAGTCGTATGACATCTTTATTGACGTACCTATGTCCATCCTTACGTCAATCCCGGCACCTTTAAGGTATAAATATTGCCGACCTTGCCCTATGCAAAACACACGCGTGGTGACAAGACGGAGCAGCCATACTTGCCGAAGCAGAGAGCCGAAGCAGACCCCGCAGGCAGCAGCCCCGCCTTCCTGACGCGCTGAGAGACGCGCTGCTATCTCAAGCCGAGAGACCCAGCACCGGCGCTTCTGGGCAGCCCTCGCAGGCAGCCTGGAATATCGAGAGCAGAGAAAGAGATACCATTCCTCATTCATCCTAAATTCCAGGTACAGAACTGAATAACCCCTCCTAGAGAATTCTTTAGTTATTCACTTGGCAAAAACAAACTTAACTTAAACTGTAACTTTCTATTCCCGCCCACGTATTAGACTTAGGTCAGGTACACGGGGTAGGCGTATTTAGAAACACCAGTTGAGTACGTTTAGTCAAATGTATATGTGTATGTAAATATATTTTAATCATTTTAAACATCATATGGCTCAGAAACCATATCAATGTTTTTACAGTATTATTTTATACTATTGCTTCTAATGTATGCACTTTACTTAACTATAAGTATCGCAATAATATCGATCCATTTCTCTTGTACGAGAAAAGAGACTGATCAATAAATAACATCTTTTATTGAGCACGCCCGTCTCTTCCTTTTCTCTACATTCTGATGAGACTAAGAATGCACGTACTGACTGAGTAAAATAATTGCCTTGTGCTCACACGACTCTTGAGATTGACTCTTGATTAGGGGAGAGCAAAGTTGTCATGTTCTATGGTTGTCAGAAACTAAATCCCTTCTTGTCTAATCAGGGAAGTTAATCCTTCCTTGAACATTCGAGAAAGTTTCTAGCGAACTCTGAGCTTAGCTGGCAAACCCAAAAATTAAGTCTAGTATCGACAGTAGTAGACCTAGTTAACGTCTGGCCTAGGCCTTTACTGCTGTAGGTACTATTCCAATGCGCAGAGCCTATTGGGAAAATAGGAGCTACACTACATGGCGCCCAACGCGTTTGGAAAGGGCGATAAAACTAACGTAAGACATTTAGAGTAACTCAGTCGTGCTTTCTCACTCAGACCCCTTTTTCCAAATACTCCAAAGACGTCTGGAGTGGGTGAAAGGTTATTATATCCTCCAAAACCTCGCAGGAGGGAACTCCTATGTATGGTTTTTGGTCTAGTCAACGTTGAAGGATAAAACAGTTCCAGAATATTGTGCATCTAATCTCTGTTTCCATAAAAAACCTGATCTGCAAATAAAAATAATACCATCCTGTCAGTAAAATGGGAGACAGTGATGGAGAAAGAGAGGCAATTAGATTAGCTACTGAAATAGCAGATGCTGATGCTACCATGCAAGCAGCAGACGCGGATATAATACTCATTCCGGTCACCAAAAGAAGATCTATAACCTTAAAACTTATAGAAAATGGACTGACACCTAGAGGTGGCACAGTCATATTCGTAATCGAGGCACACGAATATCGGCAGACAGAGGTATACTATACATGGATACATTTTCCAGCAGCAAATGCTGTAACAAAGTACTTCCACTATTACAAAGTAGAGGAACCTCCTAATGAGTACACTCCTTTCGAGGAGGTGGAAGTACCACTCAAATTCCAAGAGCATTTGCTCTTATTTGATGGCGCCCTAAAACATAATAATCACATTACAAGGCTCGGTCCTTTAGGAAGACCAGGAGCAACGTGGCCGGTCTTAGCCGGATACACACCACATCCAGACATCGAAAGAATGCCTGCAGCAGACCTGTTAATACAGCTAAAACAACTACAAAAAATTCACAGACAATTAGTTCAGTATGTAATGCGGACTTCAACAATTCAGCCAGCGATTAAACTTCCACAGCTGACCCCTCACCAGGGGAACACAAATAAAATTACACCACAGAACATCCAATCCTGCCTAGGTAAAGTTCCAGCTAAACGGGAACAGATACCATTCTGGTTGGCACAGAAAATTACCCAAATAGAGGCGGTGTTTCCTGACACCACCCCGCTGGAAAAACACAGGATTCTGACTATATGTCTCCCAATGGGAATCGCACCACACATTGAGGACTGTGACACTTGGGGTACAGTCTTTGCTTCCATCTATACAAAAACACACGGTGTTCCATCCATTTTGGTAATACCAGATGTGCTTAAACAAATTCAAGATGAATACGGTCCAGAACCTGCTTTAACTCTTGGTATGAAATTACTGAAAGACTTCAAGCAGGTCTCGGCTATATTACTAGCCAACATAAAAGGTGAAGCAGCAAACGTGGCGATCCGCCAGAGGTTAAAAGAGACAGATATAGCAGACCAACCAGCTGAAATTGCCAGAATCATAGAAAAATCCTATGAAGAACTAGGCAGAGATAGTCTAGGTGGAATACCAGTAAAACCGCAACTGACTACAAGTCCAGAAAAAATGTTTTTTAATAATAATAATAATTCACCAAAAAAGAACTGGGATGGGAACAAACAATCCAATCCCAAAGAAAAGAAATTCCAGTCCAGAGGAAGGTCTCCTAGGCGAAGAGAGAAATCTCCAAACCCGAGACAAAGGTCACCTCAGAGTGACCCCTCTGGGAATAGATATAACCTTAGAAATAGGGATAATATTAAAAAACCTGATAGATATCAAGACATTGATACACGTCCCTCTCAATCTTTTCAGAATTCCTCGCAGAAATCGGAAAGAAGAGGACGATCAGAAGAGCACGCCAAGTCCAAAGACAAGGAACCTGCTCAACTGAAAAAGAAATCACAATTTCCAAAAAAGAAGGTAGCCAGTATCAAGGTAGTTAACAATGCCGAGAATACTGAGGACACAACTGAAAAACGGAGAATGGGCTCAGACAATGCTAGACAGCGCAGCAGAGGTGAGCATAGCTCGCAAAGTCCTTATGGATCATCTGGAGACAGTGGACACGAATGAATACCTTCAAGTGGAAACTGCAGATACCAGAGTTAGCAAGCCCCACAAAATATACGAGATAACATTACGTATAGAGGGAGATAAGACTAGGAAAATAAGGGGACTATTTTGGGATAACCTATCCAAAGGCTATGACATACTTCTAGCTGAAAAAGACTGGCCACCAGAGTTTGTCAGGGAGGGCCCTCATGGCGAAGAAGTAATTATGCCTGCCTTCTCGAATCAAATACCGATTCATAAAAAATACACACTTGCTAGAAAGTGGGCAGTGGCCTTAGCACCTGCTTTATATAAAAATCATGTAGGATGGGATGAGGATTCTCCTCCTCACAAAATCCAGTTAAAATCACAACCAACTGCACAAAGGCAGTACCCAATTAAGCAAGAAGCTAAAAAACAAGTAAATGAAATACTAGATCAGCTAGAATACCAGGGGGTGATTGAAACTTGCACCTCACAAATGAACAATCCTTTGTTTCCGGTCTCCAAACCAGACAATTCGTACCGTCTAGTTTTGGATTACCGACACCTTAACACATGTTGCAAAACTTTTGCAGTGCAAAACTCACACAGTGCTGCACTAATGAATAACATAGTGCGCAAAAAATACAAAACAACCTTGGACATCTCCAACGGATTCTTTTGTCAAAACATAGCACCAGAGAGCAGATATTTAACTGCATTCTCAGTAAATGGCACTCAAAAACAATTCTGTCGGTTAGCCCAGGGGTACAAGAACAGCCCGGGGGTATTCTCAGTGAGAGTAACAGAATTACTACAACTATATGATGATGAAGCATTATCTTATGTCGATGACATTTACTTAACAGATGATGACTTGGAAACTCACTTGAAAAGAGTGAACACCATAATACTTGGTTTCGCTGCAGAGGGTTACAAATTCAACTTCAAAAAGTCCAGAATTGCCCATCTGACGGTCCTATTCTTAGGATATGAGTTATCAAGTGAAGGCAAAAGCCTGGCAGACAATTTCCTAGAGAAATGTGCCGTAATCCAAGCTCCTAAAACACTAAAAAACCTACAGTCAATTCTAGGCTTCCTAAATTTCGGAAGAACATATATTGCAAATTACGCAGAAAGGGTCAAACCCCTTTATGATCTAATTAAACCAGACTTTAAAAGATCCAGTTGGACTCAAGCACACACAGAAATTTTGAGATCCTTACAAACAGACATGCTAATTAAAACAAAATTAGAAACCCGTGATAATACACGCAACCTTGTGATCCGAGTCATCCCAGGGAGATGCGGATTCACATACCTGACTTCTAATGAAGGAGATAAGGTACCAATTGCATTCAAATCACATTTGTACACAAAAGCTGAACAGAGATTCAACAACAAAGGAAAAATTGTTCAAGCAGTTCAAACCGCAATAGCTAGAGAAAAAGACATAGCTGACGGTAGACATATCACAGTCAGAACAGCAGAATCAGCCTTTGAGGCATTAACAACACCGTGTAATTTACCAACAACAACATTGGATCCAGAATGGTTACAATGGGTAAATTCAATCACAACGGACAAAGTATATTACTTCTTTGATCCAGAACTAGAAGAATTAAAAAATCTAAAATATGAAAAAACGTATCCTCTGCCAATCGAC
Organism: Lissotriton helveticus; assembly: GCF_964261635.1. Taxonomy (NCBI): domain Eukaryota; kingdom Metazoa; phylum Chordata; class Amphibia; order Caudata; family Salamandridae; genus Lissotriton; species Lissotriton helveticus. Next base: position 411,987,480 of record NC_136061.1, on the reverse strand, counting down.
ATTCTGCCTCTACGACACTACGCCTGTGTAATCTATACAGACGGACATGCTCAACCCTCCGTTTGGGGAGAACAGGCATACAATCCCACATGTGAGATTACAAAAGAAGTGTGGCACGGAGGTAAACTAAGACCTCTATTAACAAAATCACACTCAGTAGAAACTAATTCAGAACTACAAACTGAAATATTAGCTTTGAAAATGGCGCTAGATAATGCGGATCGCGAATTCCCGACACTTATAGTGTCAGATTCATATTTCTGCGTCAAAGCATATAACAAGGATTTGCAGACCTGGATTCAGAACGATTACAAAGATGACACGGATGCACCAATAAAGCAGAGACTGCTCTGGGAACAGGTAGCTCTTTTGAAAAAAGAACTACCAAAGACTCACGTGACACACTCACTGAGTCACCAGCGTGATGGCGTTCACGTTGTAGGGAATTCATTGGCTGAAACAGCCGCAGCGGCAGCCAGTAAACCGGCTCCCGTAGATCGGAAAAAGCGTACATTAAAATACATTGACGGCGAAACATTGCTGGCAGTAAAAACGTCATCAAAAGGCGACTGCTCGGCGTTACCGATCAACTATCCACTCAATTACACATACATCATAGATGCAAACTCCATTCCTTTTGCTCGAATCCCTGGAGTGGGGGATAGAGTGATTCCAAACATGGACAGGAGAAACTTGTTAATCGCAGACGCACACATGGGCGAGGGTCTCAGACACCTTAAATTAAAAGATTCTCTGGAAGAATTACAATCACGGTACTGGTGGCCAGGCATGAGCCTGCACTACACCATGTTTGTAAAAAACTGCCCAAACTGCAACAGAGATCGCAGTGGGGAGAGAAGCAGTTTAATACCTCGTCGTATCAAGGCAGATAATATTACCAGTAAAAAGAATGGCTTGCGATTAACATATACAGGCTAGTTCCCACTTATAATGTAGATCCACAGCACTCGGCTGACGTCCGGACTGTTATACAAGATTTGCGAGTCTAAATGGCATATACGCTAAGAGCATGCTACGTTCGACCAATTTTTTCTTTTTCTCAGGCAATCCAGCCTGGGGGAGGGAAAGAATGGCCAAATGAGCACAGCCCAGCGGGAATCTTCTCACTTCCTTCCTGAGGGTATGGGATGGTGTAAAGAAAAAACCAAGACAGAAAGCAATCTATAATAGAAAGGATATTAGGTTCGGGAGCTGGGTGGGTCAAACATCTAATAAGTGTCCAACGTAGTCTAAATAACTTGCCAAGAAATTCTCTGAAGGGATTCAGTCCGTACGAATTATTATTCGGAACTAGGATGTTGATCTCTGACCTTGATAGTCAGACTTCAGTGGTAACAGAAAAAAGCTTTGATGTCAAAGACCGTTTGGCTATTTTGCAGGACTTAAACAAAACAAGAAAAGACCTGAGCAACATACAGTTGAAAGAACAGCCAACAACCACTGAAGAATCACCACCTGTCCCAGCAAGACCTGTCTGGATTCCAAAAGTCGGGGATCTAGTCAGGGAGAAGATCGCGGTAAAGAAGGAATTTGGGCCTTCTTACAGAAAAGCAGTTCCTGTATTGTCTGTCAACGGGACAAGATCAGTTGTACTACCGCCACTTGCTGGAAAAAAGGAGAACCGAGTTGTATCCATCGACCTGGTAAAACCACAACATGTGGCCGATAACCAACGGTAGGCCAAGTGGACTCCCAATAAGTAGCAGAACACCAAGGTTTGCTACCAGTACAGAGGTCCTAACAAAGAGGCTCATCACATTCGAAACGCCTACAGAAGAACAACAAGGACTATGCAACAATGCAATAGAACTAAGACCTCTGAAAACCCAAATAAAGACATTTAGCAGAGACACACCAATCTATACAGAAGTACCAAGTGAAAATGCAAGAAACAAAAATCCTGAACCAATTGGAACAATTGACAGAACTGCATCTGGTTACTTCATCAACTTCGATGATTCCTCCGACGGTTTCAGCGAACAAAAGACACAGCCATCATCAAAATCCTTTAAAGACAAAGCGAAGGAACTTTTGAAACAACTAAAAGAAACATATCTGATTTCTCCATGGATTGAATTTTGGGTGGGTTTTGGTGCATTTATCCTCATACTTTGGCTCATCATGGTATTTACCTTGGGACGCTTCATTGAGGGAAAATATGCTAAAATGGACACAGCAAGTCAGAACATCAACTTGGTCCTCAAACCACACACATCTTCACACGTCGAGAAACGAGAACTTTCTTCAGCCAACTTCACAGCAATTCCAATACCTGGTGGGGTAGCCTGGGACAACACTGACTATGAAATTTATGGTCCGGTCGAGATCCTGAAATATCCACACCAAATTAAGATCTCTTTGAGTGACTTTGCAAAACCAAACTCATTTGCTGATGATTGGGACTTTGAAAGTATTAACAATATGATGTCTGACTTAGTAATGTCCGCTAAATTTACAAAACATGATTATTTGCAGGGTTCTACAAATTATGACAGCATGTACTGCTATAACCATTATGGTAACCATTTCGTGCATAAATCTGCACAACCTAGAAATGTTTTAAGTTATAATCAATGGGAACATTGTGCTACACCTCCAAAAGGGAGCTCTAGAACCGTTTATGACAAATATTCATATTTTTCAGGTTTTAACATAACTAATGCTGAAACATTTTATTACAAATTGTCAAACAAGACAGGGATGAAAACCATGATAACCAACACAAAATTGATATATTCAGATTCTTTCTTTGAAAAAATGAATACCTTTGGATTTGATTATTGGGACAAAAATGTTGATTTGAAAAGTGTTTGGGGTACAAAAGAATGGCAAGTACAGGGTTTAGAAGCTTTGTTTAGAGCCTGCATGATCCCAGAACAAATGATATTTTTAAATGACACCGTTCAACAAACCACCTGTCTTGGCCTAGCGAAAATCAAAGATTTAAATAACCTGTCTATTCCAAAGCCAACAATGTTTAGCAATAACTCTGATATAGACATAAACCATATACTTAACCAAAACAGAACACATCCTGATTGGAAACAATGGTTGATCTGGCCCACAGATACAAATAACTGTCAAGATAGATTCCTGAATAAAACACAGGGTTTCAAAATGAACAGGCCAGACCCTAGATATCCCCAAAGACATCACCCAGGGATAATAACAACCTACAGTGTGGGCAAATTATGCCTTCAATGGCTACAAACTTCCACACTGCCTGAAATTAAGCAACACCTAACTTTACTTACTGATGGTGCTGACTTGCGTGATTTCATACTGGGACCACGCAAACAGCGTCAGAAGCGTTTCATAGCAGCCTCTGTATATGCAGCATACAATGAGGCCTGGAAGGTTACTCAAATTGAGACAGCAGAAAGAATACGGGAAATTGACCGTATTAATTTGGAAAAATCACTTTCTGTAGTGGACAATGGGTTAATGACTCTGTCCTCCAGAATTTTTTCATTGGACAGCATTGTGTCTTCAGCAATCGATATATTATCGCAAGACTTACTGTTATTACAACATGGTCAGTCACAATTGCGTTCTATTGTACAGCTTGGCTGGACGTTACAAAATCTGCGTTCAGGCTACGTGCCTTGGCGTTTAATCAACACTACGTCACTATTCCAAATCTTTAACCTTACTGATAGACAAATCGGTATGGCGCAGAAGGGTGCTGATTATACAATCTTGAGCATTGAAAAACTAGAAAGATTACCAATGACAATGTCAGAACGACCTGTCAGTGAATGGATAATCCACGGAATCATAAATATTCCAATCTCAACCTTCAGGTTTCAATACTGCCAAAAATATATACAGGCTGGCATGTACGAGAAATTGGGAAAGGGGTACCTTAAAACAACTTGGAACCTGCCCTATTCACATGCATGTGTCAGTAACAAAGGACAGAAAGTGTTTCTTAGTGGCAACAATTGTGCTATGTCACTAAGCGGCACGCTTCTGTGTAACGGTATTAGTTTGCACGGAGCCTGTGAAGGGAATTCATACAACCTTTCATGTCACCAGCAAGGCGCACCTGCAACTGAAATAGAACCATTCTTTCAAAGACTCTATAATGGGAGTTACATTCTTATTGTAGACCGCAGATGCTGTAGTCTTATGCCCGGGACTCCTTATCTCGTCACTACGACGGCGAAGGTCAAGTGCTGTGGACGTTCTTTGTTCCCCAGCTCCTTTCCAGACAGGGAGGCAAGGGCATGGCCCGGTCTGAAAATTACTTCTATTCGAATAGACACTTTAAGCAGAATGAAAACAGTGCTTCTTCAGACGCCTACAAGGCTCACGTCATCTAAAGAAACGTATGATCTACAAGTCGCAAGGACGACTGCAGAGATACATACATTATTATCAACCAATTCCCCCGTACATTTCGCGGAAATCCTGAGCGAAATCTTAAATATTTCTGATACCACTGGGGTCTCAAAGGTATTTAAGACAGTATTTTCGATGGCATTAACACCATTCAAAGCCATACTGGGTATCTTTCCAGATTTCGTCCATTCGATTTTTGGCGGACTTCCCCTGATCCTAGGACTAATTGCAGGAATCCTATTCCTGGTCCTTATTTTTCGTTATGGCAACCCATGTCACAGAACAAAATCTCACGACAATGGAAGATACGATCCTAGCCATTGGATACCGGGACCGGATATCAAAAATCCTGGGACTCTCCCGGCTTAGAGACCTAAACATGACTTGGTTTCTATCATTTCGACCAATGTGGCAAAGGTGTGTTTTACCTGTACTAAGGTGTCTGCTATGCGGAGAAGAATGCGTGTTAGACACCTGTCTGACGCTACAATCGGATGCGCCGGTGGATGCAGATACACTGTTGGTTCCTACCAAGGTTCACGCACTGTGCTGCCCTCAAAGGCTGCCAATTCTGATAACGGCATTCCTGGAATCTTCACCACTGCGATTGAAGAGTAGTGAAGTTCAAGATGAAAGCAGCATCGAACAGGTACGACCTTCTGTCAGCAATGCAAATCAGAATGTCAATGGAGACAATCATGCGCACGAATGCATGGTTACCCCTATTTCCGACTTAGAGGAACTTTCCCATGAAGCTGTAGACAGTTTTTTCGAAAGCCTGAATGATATGATGTTCTGTCCGGAACAGAAATAGAGACTTTTGAGTAAACTCGCACACGGCGTTCCCTGAATTCGGCCTTCAACTTTAAAAATAAAGTCACATGAACAATTACAATCCAGTTCACGGACAGCAACTTTTTTCAGCAAGCCCCTAAAATATTTTTCTATATATTTTTTCCCGGGACACTGATCTTCTGCTTAAAGTAAGAAACTATTCCTAGAGAACTAAGATTTCTATTTTTTTTAGATACTTTATAGACTTTATATAGACTTTAGCTGCCCACTGGTATGTTCACAATATATTTTATGTGATGAAATGGTTTCGACCTTTTTTCTGTATAGCCATATTAAGAGCCATTTCATGTGTATTTCTCATATACCAACAAGCAATAATGCATAACAATGCGTGTTTACTTTTGCATTTAATTCATAGCTTAAGTGCATACAATATATATGACTGCAATTTTCCAGTATATTTGAAAATTTCAAAATGCATTTATGTATTTTGGGGTGGTAAGGTATACACTATACTCTATAGTATGTTGTACTATGTTATACTATGCATAGATTAGTAGATATGACCATAGTTAGCGTGGAGTGGGTGTCGTGTATTTCTATAGGTTCTGAATCGATCCCCCTATTCCTGACCCTATTCTGGTTAAACTTACTAGCTAGTTAACTAACAGTCAGCCCATGAGGCAAGAAATCCCCCATGATGCAGATACCGTTATCTGACGCAGTCACACTACGGCACAGGAACGTGTTATCTGATTAGGTCATAACGCTTGAGATCTAATTAGACAAGCGATATTCCTCCAGCCCCTGATAAGGCATACGACGTTCTCATAACAAATCAAACCTATGACAACCTGGATAATCCGTGCGGCCATTGTTTTGATTTCACAGAGAACTTTAGTAAAGAATGTGCTAACGAGCAAGTCGTATGACATCTTTATTGACGTACCTATGTCCATCCTTACGTCAATCCCGGCACCTTTAAGGTATAAATATTGCCGACCTTGCCCTATGCAAAACACACGCGTGGTGACAAGACGGAGCAGCCATACTTGCCGAAGCAGAGAGCCGAAGCAGACCCCGCAGGCAGCAGCCCCGCCTTCCTGACGCGCTGAGAGACGCGCTGCTATCTCAAGCCGAGAGACCCAGCACCGGCGCTTCTGGGCAGCCCTCGCAGGCAGCCTGGAATATCGAGAGCAGAGAAAGAGATACCATTCCTCATTCATCCTAAATTCCAGGTACAGAACTGAATAACCCCTCCTAGAGAATTCTTTAGTTATTCACTTGGCAAAAACAAACTTAACTTAAACTGTAACTTTCTATTCCCGCCCACGTATTAGACTTAGGTCAGGTACACGGGGTAGGCGTATTTAGAAACACCAGTTGAGTACGTTTAGTCAAATGTATATGTGTATGTAAATATATTTTAATCATTTTAAACATCATATGGCTCAGAAACCATATCAATGTTTTTACAGTATTATTTTATACTATTGCTTCTAATGTATGCACTTTACTTAACTATAAGTATCGCAATAATATCGATCCATTTCTCTTGTACGAGAAAAGAGACTGATCAATAAATAACATCTTTTATTGAACACGCCCGTCTCTTCCTTTTCTCTACATTCTGATGAGACTAAGAATGCACGTACTGACTGAGTAAAATAATTGCCTTGTGCTCACACGACTCTTGAGATTGACTCTTGATTAGGGGAGAGCAAAGTTGTCATGTTCTATGGTTGTCAGAAACTAAATCCCTTCTTGTCTAATCAGGGAAGTTAATCCTTCCTTGAACATTCGAGAAAGTTTCTAGCGAACTCTGAGCTTAGCTGGCAAACCCAAAAATTAAGTCTAGTATCGACAGTAGTAGACCTAGTTAACGTCTGGCCTAGGCCTTTACTGCTGTAGGTACTATTCCAATGCGCAGAGCCTATTGGGAAAATAGGAGCTACACTACAGTAGGGTAGCATTGATCCCTAGGGTAGCATTGAGTTGTAGGGTAGTATTGAGTGGAAGGGTAACATTGAGTCGTAGGGTAGCGTTGAGTCATAGGGTATCGTTGAGCTGTAGGGTAGCGTTGAGCCGTAGGGTAGCTTTGAGCTGTAGGGTAGCATTGAGCCATATGGTAGCGTTGAGTCAAAGGGTAGCGTTGAGCCATCGGGTAGCGTTGAGCCGTAGGGTAGCATTGAGTTGTAGGGTAGTATTGAGTGGAAGGGTAACATTGAGTCGTAGGGTAGCGTTGAGTCATAGGGTATCGTTGAGCTGTAGGGTAGCGTTGAGCCGTAGGGTAGCTTTGAGCTGTAGGGTAGCATTGAGCCATATGGTAGCGTTGAGTCAAAGGGTAGCGTTGAGCCATCGGGTAGCATTGAGTCGTAAGGTAGCATTGAGCCGTAGAGTAGCATTGAGCCGTAGAGTAGCATTGAGTTGTAGGGTAGCATTGAGTTGTAGGGTAGCATTGAGTCGTAGGGTAGCATTGAGTCATAGGGTAGCATTGAGCCGTAGGGTAGCATTGAGCCGTAGGGTAGCATTGAGCCGTAGGGTAGCTTTGAGCCGAAGGGTAGCATTGAGTCAAAGGGTAACAATGAGTCGTGGGGTAGCAATGAGTCATAGGGTAGCATTGAGTCGTAGGGTAGCATTTAGCCGGAGGGTAGCATTGAGTCGTAAGGTAGCATTGACCGTAGAGTAGCATTGAGCCGTAGGGTAGCATTGAGCCGTAGGGTAGCATTGAGTTGTAGGGTAGCATTGAGTCGTAGGGTAGCATTGATCCCTAGGGTAGCATTGAGTTGTAGGGTAGTATTGAGTGGAAGGGTAACATTGAGTCGTAGGGTAGCGTTGAGTCATAGGGTATCGTTGAGCTGTAGGGTAGCGTTGAGCCGTAGGGTAGCTTTGAGCTGTAGGGTAGCATTGAGCCATATGGTAGCGTTGAGTCAAAGGGTAGCGTTGAGCCATCGGGTAGCGTTGAGCCGTAGGGTAGCATTGAGTCGTAGGGTAGCATTGAGCTGCAGGGTAGCATTGAGTCGTAGGGTAGCATTGAGCCTTAGGGTAGCATTGAGCCGTAGGGTAGCATTGAGCCTTAGGGTAGCGTTGAGCTGTCGGGTAGCATTGAGCCATATGGTAGCGTTGAGTCGAAGGGTAGCGTTGAGCCATAGGGTAGCGTTGAGCTGTAGGGTAGCATTGAGCCATAGGGTAGCATTGAGCCATAGGGTAGCATTGAGTCGTAGGGTAGCATTGAGTTGAAGGGTAACATTGAGCCGTAGGGTAGCATTGAGCAGTAGGGTAGCATTGAGTCGTAGGGTTGCATTGAGACGTAGGGTAGCCTTGAATCGTAGGGTAGCATTGAGCCGAAGGGTAACCTTGAGTCGTAGGGTAGCGTTGAGTCGTAGGGTAGCATTGAGCCATAGAGTAGCATTGAGTCGTAGGGTAGCATTGAGTCGTAGGGTAGCATTGAGTCGTAGGGTAGCATTGAGTCGTAGGGTAGCATTGAGTCGTAGGGTAGCATTGATCCCTAGGGTAGCCTTGAATCGTAGGGTAGCATTGAGCCGAAGGGTAACCTTGAGTCGTAGGGTAGCGTTGAGTCGTAGGGTAGCATTGAGCCATAGAGTAGCATTGAGTCGTAGGGTAGCATTGAGTCGTAGGGTAGCATTGAGTCGTAGGGTAGCATTGAGTCGTAGGGTAGCGTTGAGTCATAGGGTATCGTTGAGCCATAGGGTAGCATTGAGCCGTAGGGTAGCGTTGAGCCGTAGGGTAGCTTTGAGCTGTAGGGTAGCATTGAGCCATATGGTAGCGTTGAGTCAAAGGGTAGCGTTGAGCCGTCGGGTAGCGTTAAGCCGTAGGGTAGCATTGAGCCGTAGGGTAGCATTGAGTCATAGTTTAGCATTGAGTCATAGGGTAGCATTGAGCTGTAGGGTAGCATTGAGTCGTAGGGTAGCATTGAGCTTTAGGGTAGCATTGAGCCGTAGGGTAGCATTGAGCCTTAGGGTAGCGTTGAGCTGTCGGGTAGCATTGAGCCATATGGTAGCGTTGAGTCGAAGGGTAGCGTTGAGCCATAGGGTAGCGTTGAGCCGTAGGGTAGCATTGAGCCATAGGGTAGCATTGAGTTGTAGTTTAGCATTGAGTCGTAGGGTAGCATTGAGCCTTAGGGTAGCATTGAGCCGTAGGGTAGCATTGAGTCGTAGGGTAGCATTGAGTTGAAGGGTAACATTGAGCCGTAGGGTAGCATTGAGCAGAAGGGTAGCATTGAGTCGTAGCGTAGCATTGAGACGTAGGGTAGCATTGAGCCGTAGGGTAGCATTGAGTCGAAGGGTAGCATTGGGCCGTAGGGTAGCATTGAGCTGTAGGGTAGCATTGAGTCGTAGGGTAGCATTGAGCCGTCTGGGATACGGCCTGATAGATTGCCAGTGGCTGAGATTAATTCAAGTATTCCACCCATTACCTTGTTATTGCTGTTGATGCCCTCAGTGCAATGAGCATGCCCAGACGGGGGTCCCATGCTGACCCTGCCAATGGAACCAAGCTATACCTGGCTGATGAACTGACAAAAAAGTGAGATGATGAAGAGGAATAGATACCACATGAATTACAACAAGAAGAACACAAATAAATTCCTTCTTGGAGGTGCTTAGTTCCTTAGTGTTATTGACACTTCACATACCACAAACAAATTTAGATAAGAGTAAATCTTTATACTTCTTAAATTGGAAATCATACAAAAGGAAAAACAAATCAATCAATATTATACAGTCACAATTTCTTCCAACCCATTCTTACTTAAACATAATGGATGCTACATATTTTCGAGCAATCCAACATCGAGGTAGTCCAATACTCACAGTAGGGGATTGATCAACCCTCCACTCAGTCCAAATGAGTGTGTATTCAATTACTTTTTGAGATGGTAGTATTCTGTCAGACTCTCCTGATATGTAGAGTTGACGCATTTTGGCCCACAAATGCGGGCCTCATCAGGACATGGGCAAAAGGAAAATACAACACCACATGTCAGGACCAGTCCCCAAAGGTTATTGTGATCGAATCACCAGCATATAAGAATTTAGAAATATTATTACAGATGAAAAATCTGCCAGATAACTAGACGATTATTGAGTCCCCAAGTTGACAACAAATCCCAGCAAGGGGAGGGGACTCGAGGGAACTACACCCAGGCACCCCAGATGGGTCTGTGTAGTACCACAGATAATTCTCTAAGCTGAAGACTGCTTTTAAAACTCTCGTCTTCATCGGGACGGTATGTCGTGGTACAGCTAAACTAGTCGGTAGGCTTGCAAATGTTTGGGCGGCCTTGCCCAGACGTAGAGGATTCGGGCAAACCTCATTGTTGCTTGATGTACCTAGCTGATAAGCACTACTCGGGGCAAAATCTATCATGACACCTTGATGTCATGACCCTTTGCCCTGCCATGTCAACTGATCCTGCCTGCAACTGGCACCGCTCCTGTCTTTTTCTTGCCTTGGAGACATCTAGACATTCATGTTCCACCTTCCTATCATCATTGTCAGACAACGGTAACAAAGTAGAAAGATTCAATGAAGCACAAAGCTTCAAGGGTATGTTTTCAGCGGTAAGTATAGTTAGTTTGTATTTAGTCAATCTACTGTTTGTAAGGTGCTAATTGAGAGTACGTGTCAGCAATACCTCGACCAAGTGGGGCACAATGACAGTAAGAGGATGTCCAATGACTATACTCTCACATCTTTCAATGCTGACACCCACTGTCGCTACAGCTTTAAGGCAACCGGGCAGTCTTGCTGCCTCAGGATCAAGAGTGGCAGAAAAATAAGCCCAAGTTCTTTGTGCATCCCCATGCATTTGTTAAGCACTGAGAGAGCACAGCCCCCTATTTCACTGCAGTAAAGTGTAAAAGCTTTGTTGTAATCAGCCTAGTGCTGGGACATGAAGGAGACTTTCTCTGAGCTCTAGGAATGCAACCAAACTGTCATTGTCTCATAGTATCGGTTCAGACACATCCTTATCAGTCAGCAACTGCAAAGGCTTAGCTACTAGGGAAAAGCTGGATATCCACTATAAACAGTAGCCTACCATTCCAAGAAACGTCCTGACTTCTTGTTGCTTTGTTGGTGGATCCATCTTTAGAATCACAAAGATGCTCTCTTGTGACACCTTCCTTGCTCTCTTCTCAATATAGTGTCCTAGATACACAAGCTCTTTTTGAAAGTATTGCACCATGCTCATGGCTACTTTATGCCCGTTCTCAGCCAAGTGATTCAGTAAGTCAATAGTGTCTTGTTTACAAGCTTCCTGGGTATCCAATGCCACTAGCAGGTCGTGGATGTATTGAACCAGGACAGAATTACAGGGCATCACCAAGGACTCAAGATCCCTTTTGAGGATCTGCTTGAAAATGGAAAGGCTCTCTGTAAACCCTTTTGGGACTCGGCCCAAAGCCAAAAACACGGTTTTGGAACCGGAAAACAAAAATGTACTGACTGTCCTCGTAAAATAGTATGGATAACAAAGGCTGACACAAATCAATCACAGTGAACCATTCAGCCTCACATGGACAACAAGGCACTACAATGTTGTTACTCTTTCTAAGATCTGGCACAATGCGGTACTTAAAGATAGGTTTCTGCAGGCCCATAATGGGGGAGTTACATGGAATTTCCATTATCTCCCTTAAAATGCCTTGCTCTATAATTGACTCATTCATTGGGGTAATCCCAGCTATCGTTTCAGGCATCAGATTGTACTAAAGGGTTGTAGGATATTCATCATTTGGCTTAACATGTATACAAATAGGCTCAACTCCTTTTATGAGACCCATGTATCTGAAAATTCCCAGATTTCAGGCTTCACCATCTCCTTAAGACTCAGTAGTAAATCATCAACTGTCATCAAAGAGTACAGTCCAATAGCAATGCCCCAACTTGCTAATTTGAAATCCACATTTTCATCATGGGTCTGAAACTCCACAGCCTTTGGCATGCAATATATGGTACAATTCAGTTTATATAATAGGTGATGCCCTAAGAGATTTCCAGGACTAGAATCACACACCACTAACTGGTGTCTCTCTTCAAATGATACTATTTTAACTGGATCTTCCTTCATGTCAGGGGTTTTCATTTGTTTACTGGCAACTTGGATTCTTTTTCCTGAGAGAGGTAGGTTTAAAACTCCGCTGTTCTAACAGTGGAACAGGTAGCAACAGTGTCACAGTATGCCCATTCACCTCACCTTCTACAAATGGTCTACGTCTAAGACTGTGCAAAGTACGTACGCAATCTTATTACTCCTTCAGGCACTGTCATTGTGACAAGTTAGAGCAGTAGCCCATAAATGTGTCCAGCATAAGAAAATGTTAAAATGGGTTTTGATTTTGGAAAGAATTCTGAGTCGATGATTTTGGGAACTGATTTGCAGTAAACATGGGACCATTGAGATTCTTCTGAGGCACTGGGGCTTGTGGAACCTTCATTACCAGAATTTTTGGCACATTAGAATTCTTCACTCTTGGCATAGGCACAGTTTGCAACTCTGTAGGGTCAACATTCTGCATTTGGACAAACCCCAAATTCTGACCTTGATACTCATTTGTACCCCTACTGAGATTCAAGTGACATTTCCACTTCCAATGCCCCAACACCATTCCTACCTTGCTTCATAGGTCCTACTTCAGGATATGCAACTCCTTGCATTTCACTAACATTTTCCTGATATGCCTGATTCTGGACTCCTCTTTGAGCTGCCTTCATCTGTACCAACATGAACCTTTCCTTCAGCCGTTTTTGTTGCATGTCAAACTTGTCACTGCAGTATCTAGCATATCTCAATATTTCATCATAACTCCATCAAAAACCTAGTTACGAAATGACCCATATCCTTTCTGTCTGGATTTTCCATCTTGCAATGCTGCTTGAAAACTTGCAACAATCTCTCATAATAAGCATGGACTGTGTCCTTAGGTTCTTGTGTAGTACTGCCAATCTTTACCCAATCAATATCCTTTGCAGGCAACTTTCCTTTCAGAAACGTTATCACTTGCTGATATTTCTTCCTCACCTCATCTGATGGCGCATGAGTAATCGGATTTCTGTGAAGCTTTTTCATCAGCCTCTGAATGGCTACCTTACACTCAGCCCATAAATCACTGTGTAGCACAAAGTCAAATAACGGGTTCAAGTCAACACACAATACTTGTGAGATTTTAACAAAATGCTCAACTTGGGTGTACCACTGAAATGGATTCTATCTCAGCTTTGGAAAATAATTTGTATATGAGACAAGGTCAATTCTACTCCATGGCACAAGTACAAACCCTTCACCTGGCACTTCTCTTAGTGGGAAACTCTGTGTTCCCTCATCATCTGCTTTTAATTTCTTTTGATCTTTCTTTTTTAGCCATCTGCTTTTTTATTTATCTAAATCCTGCCATTTCAATATACTGCCAATTAGTTCTCTCATTTGCAATTCAATTCCTGAAATCCTCATACTTGTTATGGTCTCGTCATCAAAACGCATGTGATAACTCTTCTGTTAAGATTTCATCCTTAGTATCTATGTCATATAGGAGGACAACTTGGAAAGTTTATCATGATCTTGCCCTGTAAGTTGTGTAACATCCTTGCACATGTACACTAGTTCATTTTCTAGATAAGAATGTATACAGGAAAAATCAAGATTACTTGAAATCATCTTGTTTATTTACAATTTTAACCTGGCCACATCCGCGGGTCTTTCTTTCTCAGGAAACTGTACTTTCAAAACCTCTAAAAGATCCATTAAACAATCTAACCAAATCCTCTACCTCCTGGGAATTAGCACCATTTTCGGTTCTATGGGTATCAAATGTTACTCTTCCTCTGGGGCTACTGCTTGCCATATAAGGGGGTTAATTACAAATACACATGCAAGAATTTTGAGGTATTGGGGCAGGATCCTCTATTGGAGTGATCCCTGTTGTGGTCCATGTTGAAGACATAGGGTCATTATACAGTGGGGTTACCTTAGTCGGGACTAAATGAGTTCTCTCATTCCTCCCCACATCAGGGGTATATGTTGTTTGGGGATCCCATCTACAGCTACACCACCCACCTCATCAGACAGGGCAACATTAAAAGGTGACCCACGGGCTGACAACAGCACATCCAAGTAATCACCAATAGAATCCTATCACCCAAACCCTCTGCACTCTCTGTATTGTCCTCACCTTTCGTGTAATTCCTCTTCTGGGGTCCGTCGCTGGTCAATGCAGGGTGCAACCTAGTTCCCTCAATTATTTCACCTTGCCATTTTTGTTGTTCTGCATCTCGTTTAGCTTCAACATAGCTATGCATGACTCTCTTAGATTTGCCTTGATATTTCTCTTTTTCTTTAGCATGGGCAGTATGCACCCAAGCATTAAGATCTTCATATTGTGTGGGTCTAGGAGGTGGCTTCATCTCATACAATACTTTTCCCACGTTTTCAATAATTCTCAAATTAAATGTGCCATATGGAGGAGATGTCAATATCCCTTAATTTTCTGTGATCTTATGCCAATGACTTGAACAAAATGAATGTAGCCCCACATTTAACGCCACATAGTGACCTGTGGTGCATTCTGGTGGCGTCTCTAAACCCTCAAGATTAGGAACCCTCACATCTCCCTTGATATATCCCTAATAACCCTGAAATATTTCATTTTCAACAACAATTTCAACGATCGCAGTAGAAAATTTGATTTAAAATCAAGGATATTTCTTCTCTTTAAACAAAATAACTTTATCTGGCACTAGCAACCAATCCCAGCACAGCACCTTATGGTTTGTCCTATTGCAGCATGGCTCTCAGTGATGTAACAATCAATAATAGCGTGGTACCTACATCAACCATCCCATCCCAGTGCGGTACACAGTAAAGTAATCGTCGCTCCTCGCAGCGGTTCACCCTCCTTTGCAATTTTTACAAACACAATTTCTCGGAACACTAACTAAACACAATAAACACAATTATTGTGAAGTGTACAAAATATTCTAAGTATTCAATCACAAAAGAAATAGCCTGGAGTAGTATTTTCTGACTTATTTACACACACACACACATGAATGAAATTCTCGACCAGTGGAAAATCACCCTGATTAATTCAGTTTCTCCTTTGAGCAGCCCAAAAACAACTTCAACTGCTCAACAATAAGTGCATCTTCATTTACATAACTATTTAAAACAGCATCACACTACACCACATAAACGCAAGCTTAACACACCAAATTGCGATGCATAACCCTAATAATACTCTCCTCTGATGCTAACTCGCTCTCTTCTGCTGCTACAACTTTTTTCCGAATTGCTGAAACACCACCGATCCTAAAAAAACGAGAACACAGATTTAGGGCTTTAAACAGGGCTTAGGCAATTCTAAATCTCATATACGGGTATTTTAGTTCCCTTCGCGTCAGTGACTAACCATCTGACATTCTACTATCCAATGCGTTTTGGTATCTGCACCTTGATCTTTTAGTAAACTTATCAAATATATTTCCCCATTCTTCAAATGGACCTTTGTTAGTTGACTCGAAGCGCAGTAAGGGATGAAACATCAGAAATACATTTCCAAATCTGGGAAGCAAATGTGACTCCAAAAGGACAAAAAATCTGCATATTTGATTAAATAGGTTTATTGTAGGATATGAATCCAGCCAGTATACATGCAAAGTAAAATTACGTTCAGAGGACACAGCTATATAGTTTTGCAGGAAGAAATGTGCCTGTAAGTTAAATTGTAAAAAAATGAGATACAGAAAAGCGGATTGTCACAATAACGTGTTCCATAAATAAACTTTTGTTTTCTAATCATCATCATCATCATCAAACCACTTTATTCGGTTAAATTAAAACCATAAAAGTACAGGCACAAACATACAAACATATAAGTGCAAAAATACAAAATACAGTACCAACAATGTAATCAAAACATAGTTTAAAGAAAGGATTAAATAATAGGAAAGTTTGTCAAGGGAGCATAGAAGGTGTCAGCATATAATAGAACTTCAGTAGGCGTCCAAGGAAATAGTAGAAGTGTTCAGCATGAAGCTTCGCACTGAAGGAAAGTCCAGCAGAGCGATCTGTTTCCTCTCAGAGTCAAGGGAACGTCTGCCTGACTAGCTGTGGAAACACAAATAAAATATAATAGTACCTTCAAAAACTTATATATTGCTTTCTCACCACCAAGTGCCAAACAAGCAGCTGGACATAAGAGGAGTCAACATACTCCCTACATTCCCATCTCTTCGAAACTGGTACTGTACCCCAACATCCTGTTATGCGATAAACAGAAGGCATCCTTTGACCATTATTTTTCGGAGTTCAATACTAGCTCACTTCCCACAGGCCTCACTCTCTGTCCTCTGATACAAACAATAAGCCTTTCTCTAACTAACAACAGACATGATAACACACCTGCAAAGGGAAAGTTATAACCCTGACGAATTAAGAAAAGCATTTTCAACAAGGGCTTCATGTCAACCTTACCTCTTCGGAATCAAAAATGGAGGTGAATTATATTATGAAATACACATACAATAAAATACTAATCAAAGTTAAATATAAATAAGCATAAGACAATAACAACAGTCAACTGATTATCTTAGTACATTTATGTTTATAAACCTTTACTGGTTGCAAAAAATATACTCCACTAATTCATTTAAATGTGACACACAAGTTAATGAAATTAAATGACGTATACAGGGTGAAGTGCAAATTATGCTGCTTCATGTTCTTTTTTTTTTTTTGCAAAAAGAACAAAGTAAGGTGGTCATCACAAATACAGATACATTTGTAACACAATATGCAGTGGAAAAACACAGGCGTCACACATCTCTTCTCGATACATTAAATGTGTGGAATACATTTAATCTGGTGGAGGTCATATTGCGGTTAGCTCGTCAATGGATGTAATTCGGGGGGATTCACAGATGTCACCACGGTAAGCATTCCATTTGGACCACAACGCCACCCACTTTTTAGGACAACCCCGGGCCACATATACCGTCTTTTCCTGGACCATGTACCAATCCATATCCCTTTTAAAGGAGCTAAGCATTGGCGGTGCATCTGCCCCCCACAATCTTGCTATGTTCCTTTTGGCAATTGCAAGTCCCAATGTCACCCATAGCTTTCCCTTGGATGACAGGTCTGTGGGTTCCCAGATATTGAGAAGGCACTGCTTTGCCTCCAGACGCAGCTCCACGCCCCACACCTCATGCATACAACCAAGTACCTGCCTCCAGTAGGTCTGCAGCAGCTGGCACTCCCACAATATGTTTAAGAAGGTAACAACCTCCCCATACCCCCTGTGACAGAGTCCATCATTGCTGCATCCCATCAGGACCAGCCGTGTGCCCGAGACATAAACTCGGTGAAGGATTTTCAGCTGGATCAGCCTAAGTTTCGCCGCAATTGCTATCTCCCTGGGGGGCTAGTGCCTCCCTCCATTCTTCATCATCTATTTCAAGACCGTCTGCCTCCCACTTCCCCCTGAGGGCCTGCAGCGTGTCCGGTGTGTGGATGATGAGTTTTTTGTAAGTGAGGGAGATGGCCCGTTCAGGGAGGAGGCCATCAAGGAGCCTGTCCTCAAGAGGGGAGGACTTCGGGAGTTGTGTCCCTGGGGGAATGTTGGTCTGGAGTGAGTGCCTAACCTGCCTATAGTGGAAGTGTTCTGTCTGGGCCAGGTCATAGGTGTGCTGGAGGGAAGCAAATTATATTACCCCGTTCGGGCCCCACAAGTCCTTGATCGGAGAAATTCCGATCAGGTCCCACTCACGGAACCCTTTAGTACGACTGAGTGTGCCCAATCTTTCCGAGGCCCATAGTGGTGTTGCCAGCTGCTTCAAGTTCTAGAGTTAAATTCCAACTCAATTTCCTGTCATCTTTTCCCAATGTCATGGTACATTTTCCTATATTTCCTCATGTTGTCGGGGGTTTTAAAGTAAAGGTTCTATTTTTCGGGGTTCAAAAGTAAAGGTTCGCTATACCCCAACTATCAAAATATCTTCTAACCTTTCAATTATCCCCATTGGTTTTAATTGAGGAAACTCAGGAGTCTCTGTGCATCAAGCTTGTATTTTCACAGAGCATGTCACATCTGTAAACATTTATAGAATCTCTTATGACTCATCTAATATTCTGTCTTAAGTTGGTCAAAGGACCTAAGTGTGTTCTCTATTAGCAAGAAGTACCTACTAGGCCCCATCTTTGCGAAACATCTAGTACTGAAAAATCCTACAGCCGTTGCAGGATCTGGTACTATTACTCATTTATTGCCCAACTACATTCCCCACTTCCGTCACCAATATAGTATTTGCCTCTGGCCAAAGCTCTCCCCTTGCCCTCCATAACATATGCAAGCATGTTCTTTTACGCATTAACTTTCCCTCCAAATGGGTCAATTGTTCCTCTGGTGACATTACCACTAGTTCTGATACCCAGTTGTAATTGCTAAGGTGGGGTAGAAAGAGTTATCCATGATACCCTTTCCAAAATACTATTTCCTGATCTCTCTCGACAACCTCTTTAACTCCTCTGTCCCCACAAAATAAAATAATTCCCTGGAGATTGGGGAGGCTGTATTTCGAAGTACATATCAACATTTTGGTTAGATAATAATTTAAATAATACCACTCTCCCAAAGAATACAACAGAGAGCCCCTCCTATGACCCACAACCTCATTAAATTATGTGTCTGGTTATCTAAAGGCCAATTACTTGAATCACTTGAAACACAGAATAAACATGGTGTTCCTGCCTTGTAACTGTAACAATTTTGGCTTATGCCCAATGACCTGAAAACTGCATGAATTTCAAACTCCCTTTTCATGTTTAGGAGCATGGGAATCATGAGCTGAGGGTTGCCCATATACAACAGTATATCGTCCACATACAATGATGGCCTGTCATCGATACCCCTCCCATTTAAAGCCCATCACTAATGGCCCGCTCTTCCTTATCCACTGCCACAAGACTTCAAACCAAAGCAAAAAACAGAAGAGAGAGAAGGCTACTCTGCCTCAGACCCTCTCCAAATAGAACGAGTCAACATCTACAATTACTCCTGCCACCAGATCAGTGTGTAGTAATGTTATCCACAAAATGAAATCAGGGCAAAAGGTAATCTTTTCCATCACTCCGAATATAAATTGCCACCCTAACAAGTTGAATGTCTTCTCAACATCTAAAAACATTGCTCACAATATGCAGACATGTACGCATTGCGTAGATTGAACCTGGTGGACCAGTGCAGCATACATCGCGAGGGGATTAAGATGGAAATCACTCCCCCAACCTATTTCATATGATCTTTGGCAGTGTGTTGGCTTCAACTTTACAATGCAATAGGTCTCGCATTATAAAAGTTTTAGCTGTTGGCATTGCTAATAATAATATTTTTTTTTTTTTTTTTTTTATCAACAAAAGAAGAGTGTCCATGTAGAAAGGACTGAGCCAATCACGGGAGCATCAGAACAACCTCACTGGGATGTTAAGGAAGGCCCTCACTCACCACCTAGTGATGACATGCTTCATCATCGGGCCCCACCAAAGAGACCGAGTGTCTCTTTGGTGTGCTGCAACGCCAGAATTACTGCGGAGCGGGATGGTGAGGAGAGGGCGTGTTGCGTGCAAACTTAAACTGGTGAGTGATGGAGGATTAAAAAACGTCAGTAGTGTATCAAAAACATTTTTTTATTAAATGATCACTAAAGACAATGGAGTTAAAAATATGTGAGGGACCAGTCCACTTTTAATTGAGTGGTGGGTTCCTACAATGTTGTCGACATGTTTCTTGCCATAGAAACGGTGTTAATTTACCCGGCAATTCTTCAGGACTGGGTGTGCAAAAAACCCCGGCGGTATGGACACGCTAAGGCCCACCCTGACCAAGGGACGTGAATGTGAAAAGATTAAATTAAAGAGTGTAAAAAGTGCAAAAAAATTAGGAATAGAGACTTATCCCTAATTACTCCTGGTTTAGGAGGCTTCTGCTGATCGTTTCTGCACTTTCTGGGTGTTATAAATAAACACCATGGGTCTCAGGAGGGGGGTGGAAGCGTATTCGGCACACCGCCCTCGACGCTCGGCACCCGTGGTACACCTAAGTCACCCTCAGACTGGACCCCAGTCCTGAAGAATTGCCGGGTAAATTGTCTTTAGTGATCATTTAATAAAAAAATGTTTTCTTTGATACACTACTGACGTTTTTTAATCCTCCATCACTCACTAGTTTAAGTTTGCACGCAACACGCCCTCTCCTCACCATCCCGCTCCGCAGTAATTCTGGCGTTGCAGCACACCAAAGAGACACTCGGTCTCTTTGGTGGGGCCCGATGATGAAGCATGTCATCACTAGGTGGTGAGTGAGGGCCTTCCTTAACATCCTTAAAATCACAGTGAGGTTGTTCTGATGCTCCCGTGATTGGCTCAGTCCTTTCTACATGGACACTCTTCTTTTGTTGATAAAATACTGACCGGGGAACAAGAGTGTCTCTATACTCTCCCTGACTCTCTTTTTGTAACACACACATTGCTAATAATAATGCAACACTAGCAGCTCAAAGATTCAGTAATGTAAGACCTAATACATTTTTTTAAAGTTTTTTTTATATAGCACGAACTGTGGTTGTGTGTGGTTGTGTGTGTGTGGTTGTGTGATTGTGTGGTTATGTGTGGTTGTGTGTGTGTGGTTGTGTAAGTGGTTGTGTGTGGTGTGTGTGGTTGTGTAGTTGTGTGTGTGTGTGGTTGTGTGTGTGTGGTTGTGTGTCTGGTTGTGTGTGTCCATTAGTTGTAATATTGGTTGCTATGTTATTGCATGGGTATGTAGTTGAGTCATGGAATAAGCTGTGTTTGAACGTTGGGTTGCTACGTTCTGTGCTCTGTTTCAGAGGGCGGGATTTATTATACAGCGCTGTCTGCCTGTCACAAGTGAGGGTCAGAGGCCCCGTCCTCTGTGGCCAGTCTTACATCCAGCTTCGACCACAGGAGAGGTGGTTCCCCTCGAATGGAAGACACCACAGAAGGAGTGGAATCGAAGCCGGCACTTCTAAGGCAGAGCACTAGTTGATAAGCCCCACACACGACCCCATACACTGCCTGCGTGTCTTCGCTAATAGCTTCTGTCTGTCCACAATACTCACACTGTATTACTGCACCCAGATGGAGTATCTTTTCTATGGTTTAAGTAGCTCTTAAAATCCCACTCTACCGCTATGCTTTTATGGACAGTAATGCTGACTTGCTGTATTACGACAACAAAAGAGATGCCCCAACCCCTCGTATCTTGATATTGTAATTATTTACACAGACAAATGTCACTTCATTAGACCTGGTCAGGTACTTTTATTTATACCCATCACTCATACATTTTTTGTTTTTTGTGAAGGTCTTATTTTTTAGGCAAAAAAAGAGAAGATATACATTACATCACATAACATAACATCACATCACATCAAAAAGACTTTACACAGTTTTCAACACAAATCATACATAAAACAATACATCCAGAAATACATCCAATTAATATAAAACATTAGACATTTAGGAATTCATTTCAACAAGTGCTACAGATCGAATCCTATTTTTCAATTTTTTTTATATAGCACGAACTGTGGTTGTGTGTGTGTGGTTGTCTGATTGTGTGGTTATGTGTGGTTGTGTGTGTGGTTGTGTGTGTGGTTGTGTGGTTGTGTGTGGTGTGTGTGGTTGTGTAGTTGTGTGTGAGTGTGGTTGTGTGTCTGGTTGTGTGTGTCCATTAGTTGTAATATTGGTTGCTATGTTATTGCATGGGTATGTAGTTGAGTCATGGAATAAGCTGTGTTTGAACGTTGGATTGCTACGTTCTGTGCTCTGTTTCAGAGGGAGGGATGTTGTTACACAGCGCTGTCTGCCTGTCACAAGTGAGGGTCAGAGGCCCCGTCCTCTGTGGCCAGTCTTACATCCAGCTTCGACCACAGGAGAGGTGGTTCCCCTCGAATGGAAGACACCACAGAAGGAGTGGAATCGAAGCCGGCACTTCTAAGGCGGAGCACTAGTTGATAAGCCCCACACACGACCCCAAACACTGCCTGTGTGTCTTCGCTAATAGCTTCTGTCTGTCCACAATACTCACACTGTATTACTGAACCCAGATGGAGTATCTTTTCTATGGTTTAAGTAGCTCTTAAAATCCCACTCTACCGCTATGCTTTTATGGACAGTAATGCTGACTTACTGTATTACAGCCCTCTGCCTCATCGTTTCTGTTGTCATTGCACAAACACAACCTGCACATGGAATTAAACAGCAGTCTGAAGGGACCAGGTGAAGCAAAGAACATCAAGAACCATCACACAGGGGCTGAACGGCCTTGTGTCAGTAGTCTCTGCGGTGGGGCCCTGGGAGGAAAGGGACAGGGCTCTATGCCGGCGGGGCTGGTGTGGAGTCACTTTAGCAAAGGATCATCAGTTGTCAGGGCTGTGGGGGTCCAGAAGCGCTCGAGCCCAAAAGCACCACTAGAGGCTAAACATATACCTGGCGCCGGCTTCAACTCATGAGTCTGTCAGCAGAGGTCAGCTCATTGCTGATTGGCCTGGACTGCCGGAAAATATGTGATGCACAGAAGAGAAAGCCGCATCTAAATATTTTTACCACTTGCACGTGTGATACTATTGAGAGTACGTACGTGTTGCTTCGGTATAGTGTCAAAACTGTCGTGATAGGATTCCAAAGCTCATATGCCACGTCACATGTATGTTTTATACCTGAAATAGATTTTGAATTAAAAATTGATGGAAAAAATTAAGAGGGACCCTTGTAAATTAAGCACTCCATTAATTGCTTTGTTACAGGTCTACCTGAGGGGTACACCCAGGGGCGTGGGGTGACTGCGAGATATGTTTACTTGTGAAGAGTAATGACGTGTACATGGACATTCCAAAGTATATTATTTAAACTGATCTTAGTTTAGGACACAAATGTTATGTGACGAGCAACAAGCTGAGCTGTTCGCGTGCGCCTAGGTGTGTGCTTGAAAGAGGGAGGTGTGACAGCATAGACCTGGGCATTTTTGCCCAAGGCAGCAAAAAATCGAGGGGTGGCGCTGCTTCTGATAAAAGAGGGGGCTGTCCTCCGTTTCAGTTCATTCTGTAACACATGTAGCTTCAAGCTATTTGGCCATGGTGCACCGACTCTTGTAAGTGATGTCAGCAGATACAGTGGGTGCGATCACAGACACACACCATAGACCGCCGTGCACTCCAGACAGAGATGTGCTGCCTGCACATGGAAGACACAACCGGTGATCAGAGACACAGCGCCTCCGTGGGACAGCGAAACACTGTGTGAGAGCAGAAACAGACGCAGTGACCGTCACTGAAGGCACGTGTATGGGGAAGTGTATGCGTGTGAGGGGAGGCACTGGCTGAGGAACTTGTCTCTGGTTGCGCTGCCGGCACAGCCCGCGAGTCTGGCGCTGGAGAGGGCGCACTGCCGCCTGCGCCTGGGAGTGGAGCCTGCGCTGCGTGCGGTGTGTGATAGGTATCTGTATGTGATTGTTGTGTCCGGGACCAGCAGAGCCACTGCCGGCCTCAGGCCTGAAACGGAAGTGTGGGGAGCCGGAGCCCCATCCAGAGGGAGGCGGGGGAGCACGGCCGGCTTTTAAACACTCGTCTGAGTAGTTCTTGTTAGTCACGTTTGGTCTGCTTCGGGGGGAGTTTCTCGGATGACACGTAACTTTCTGGTGGGCGCTTCTGAATGACAACTTTGTAGGGAACCAGGTTTTGTTTGGTGCACAAATAAAGTGGATTTCTCTGGCCTGGATTCACAGAGCTGAAACCTCCCAGTAAGTTGAGATCGCTTCGGAAGCCGCGAGTGGTGCGCGCGCGATCCATATGCTTTCAATTATCGTGCCCGTGTCTGGGCACGATAATTGAAACCATATGGCAGGAAATGTGCGTAATAGACACCAATAGGCTAGGGGCAGAGCTATGTGACCGCCTCTGGCCTATTGTGTGCTCTTTTACAAAAAAACACGCAGGGAAAGGCCAATTGCAGGCAGCAAAGGTAAAATCACACGCACGAGATTGTGCATTTCCAGGGTCCATTTCGAAAACGCGGACAAAAGGACTCTCGCTGCGCGAACACTGCTGTGCAGTGTATCGCTAGGCGCAAGACCTACAAAAACAAACAAAGAAAACAAGCCAATAGGAAGTGCATTTGTCTGTAAGAGATACCTCTTTTTGTATTAAGGTAAGACACATTGTTTATCTTACATGGTGGTAACGTCCTTGCTTTCCAAAGAGTCAAACCAGATGCTTGTCTATTTGGCCATATATCGTTCTCAAACTCTCTACCAAGAGACCATTGCACCCCAGTGTCTCTCCTCCCTGCATAAGAGCCAATCCCTCCCTGCCTTTAGTGTCATCACTTTCTCTAACATCTCCATGTCACTGCCCGACAGACATGGTATTGTAACATCCCATATTCATTTTCCCATTTTTCTACATTCTTCCAACTTTCTATGATTGTCCGTCCCTCAAATGTCTCTGACATCCATTGTCCTGCGCTGGCTCCTCCCTTAAGCTTAGCCATGCTAGCAATTTGCCGGCTTATCCCAACCTCATTCCCCAGTTCAAGGTCTACATACATTGAGCTTTAGCAGCCTCTCTCACAAGCCTGCTATGTATGGTCTGGAATTCGAAAAGCATTACAGGAAAGCAAAGATACGGCTTCCTGCTATTTATTTTGGTAACCATTTAAAAGGGCCTTTAAGGCAACAAGGTATGAGCTGAATACATTCTTGGGGTTTAAGGCTGAATAAGATATTTTTTATTTACATCAGTTTTACTGGGAAAGAAAGAGTTATCAGGCAGTCTCTTGGCCTCCAGGTTAACATACGGGCAAGCTGATAAGAATACCATAGGTACTAGAAACAAAGAAAATAACATGGCCACATCTAATAAATATATTAACACTGCATTTGCTGGATATTACAGCCGTCTGTCTACCTGCGGCAGATCTGCATCCCTCTACTGTGAATTCTGATTTTTGTTTTACAAATGTTTCATTTCCATAGCTGAATATGGAACAGTCCCCTCCACTAGAAAGAGAAATTACTGAGGTACCCGAGGCATTTGGCAAAATAAACAGTAATAAAACTCCTTGTTTGGACATCAGTCAACATCTACCAAGCCTTTTCTTTTGACTTAGCTCCTTTTCGCAGTCTATTGTTTTGTACTTGTATTTATGAACACGGTTTTGAACTTTCATTCGAGAGGTACTAATCACTGTAATTCCAAAACCTCATAATGACACCTGCTTATGTGCAAGTGTACACTGTAGTGCCCAGAGTCAGTTAGCATTCTAGTGCTAATCCTGTAATTACACCGAAAACCCACCCACCACTGATGTCACTGGTCACGTGACACAGCTTCAATAAAAGAGGCCGAGCCCACGTGCTCTGGGCCAGTTGCACCGAGTATCCAGTGTGTCCTGTGTCTGCATTCTTTATTAGCATGAGGGCCTAAGGCCCGACCCTACATCCACCTCATCCATTTAATAAATGTAGACAGAGAATTCAGGGTTGCAAATTTCAGATCAAACTATTTTGCATCTCACCTAAAATGTACGATCTCTTGAAATGATGAAGATGATGGAGAAAAAGACACAAGAGGGATTAGAAAATTAATTGAACCAATGGCTATGAAGGGGTTCCTTTTCCTATCTGCATTTGCATAGCATGCTTTTATATTGCAGTGTGATCTCTCAGCCCTTAGCGTGACCATATCCAAATTGGTTGTTGCACACTGGAGTGTTCATGCATGTGTGCGAGAGTGTATGTTGAAAGACTAACTGGGAGGAAGATTACATGTTGAGTGTGAGGTGCCTACGCAGGGGCGCAACTAGACCCAAACTTCGGAGGGGGGAGGGGCTAGGACTCCCAGCAAGGGCCGGCTTGAGCGCTGGTGACGGCCATTAAGACAGTCTTTTTTGTCGCTCTCCCCCATATCCTCCTTCTCCATGTATTCCCTCATTACCATTCTCTAACAGTGCACCTCATCTTCATAGCTTCTCTCTGATGTTCGTTTAATTTTTTATAGTGTTACTTATAGTTCCCTCACTCTCAATTCTGTGATCTGCATGGTACATGTTCTTTGCAGCAGGAACATTAACCCTCCATGCTACTTTACATTAAGCCAAAACTGCAGCTACACAAAATTCAGAACTCTCGCTAGTAGGAACATTAATCACCAGAGTTATTTTGATATTTTTATTGTTACCTGAAATATACCTGATGCACAAGGAAGTTCATGTGCTTTAAAAACAAAAATTATATTTAAACACAGCGCCCCCCCCCCCCACCAAAGTCAACGCCAAGTGCAGCTGCACCTGTCGCACAGCCCTAAAGCCAGTCCTGCTCCTAGCAATAGGGCAGGACAAGCATTTTCAGAAATGAGGTGAGATCTAACCTCATACTCGTTATATGAGGAAAAAGATTCATGTAAGTGGTGGGGTGTGATACTTCCCCCAAAATTCCAGCAAGCAAAACAAGTTAACAGATTTCTGGTAGATGACTTAAGGGAGAGTAGACTTTTCCCCTGAACCTTTTTTTTTTAATTTTGAGACCAAATTTGCTAAAACGCCGCAGACCCTTATGGACATTCATGAAATATTCCAGTACTTTCGTGGTACACCACGTAATCCTGGCCTTTCCTTGGAGTGGATCTCGTTTTTTGGTCGAGCCTAGACAGCGCATGTGCTGTCGGAAGACATACTGTATTCAGTATGTGG
Source organism: Lissotriton helveticus (assembly GCF_964261635.1). Lineage (NCBI taxonomy): Eukaryota > Metazoa > Chordata > Amphibia > Caudata > Salamandridae > Lissotriton > Lissotriton helveticus. The sequence continues at coordinate 411,960,542 of NC_136061.1, read as the reverse complement.
GCTTTCATTACACTCCTCGCTGCTGATTGGTTAAGGAGAGCGTCACTCGCAAAAGCTTGCTTCTCATTGGTGTTATTGCCTTCTATGTCTCACCTTCTCGTGTCTTGCTCCACCTCTGGAGTATTGGCCTATTGCAGGTATCCTTTCACAAAAGGGTTTTTCCCTTTGTGTTCAGACACTCTTTTGGTTTAGCATACTTTGTATTGGCCTGCCTCAGCTCGTTAAGTGTTGTGTTTACTTCGACCCACCCCGGGCGCTGTGCTTCAGGTTTCAGCATGGCGCCCGTTTTAATGCATGCTTTCCCCTCTCACCCACCATTTATCCATGTCCTTACTACAACAAAGATTTGCGCTCAACAAGAAGCGCTGTTAAGTGTTTCGTTTAATTCAACCCACTCTGCCACTCTGGGTGCAGCGCTTCAGGTTTCAGCACAGTGTCCTCTTTCATGCATGCTTTCCCCACCCACCCACCGTTTCTGCATGTCCTTGCTACAACAATGTTTTGCGCTCAAAGAGAAGCGCTTTATTTCCAACAGAAATCGATGGCTGGATCATGTTTTAATTCATTTAATTAATTATTATGTATTTAAATACCACAGTCTGCATCCAAACATGACTGTGTCTTACCGGTTTCATTTAATTTGTTTCACGCTGCATCAGAGTCAGAGCTCCCACTAGAGATCACTCGGGCAATAGGACGGCTTGTCTCAAAAGCTTCTGCAACCGGTAGTATCTGAGAAGCCATTGGTCCATGCACTTAAACGCTTCCCCTCCTTCACAGCCGGTTGGTTTGCCTTCCAGTGATGTCCAGGGTGTGAGTCATTCACTGGTAAATGCTTGTGTCCTGCAGCTGCAACACACTGGCAATATATGCTGTTTACGAGTAGACAGCAGATCTGCCTCTTCTCAGTCAACAGCTCACTGCTCCTTTCGGTCATGATTCTTCACCGCGCCAATCTCGATCTGCCTCGCTCTGTCACAAATGCAGTGGGCCCTAAACCCATTTCCGATCGTCAATAAAATGTTGTAAACATACGAAGTCCGATGTTCATAAATAAGTCACCTTTATTTAGCAAGCATTAAGTAAAAACAGTAGATGTTGCAGCACCCAGGATAATGTGCTGCATGGCTAAATACTTATTAGGTCCCGCAAGCAAGAATGATTTAATTTCAAATGCTTGTTTTCTAATGCCTCTAGTCAGAAATTACTTCAACTACACCATGGTCATCATTTTTTTCATGGGTGAGGCCCCTTATCCCAAGGAGTACATTCAATATGACAGCGCCAGAAATGTACCATGGATACTTCAGCCATAGCCATTGGGTGCCTTTAAAAATTCCTTTTGGTATACAAAGGTCTGTATTTTACAATTGACAACCCCTATAAAATGGGTACAGGAAATCGTATGACAAGAGTTACCTCAAATATCAGTTCCAACATTTTGCTATGGATCAACCCCATTTGCTAAGAATTACATGTATCATGTCAGGGCCTTCGGTCAGATGAGGTGGCGTGTGTTCTGCATCGCTGATGTTGGGTATGACTGGGCTAGCGGCTTTCTCAGTTAGACAGTTCGAGTCCCCACAGCCAATGATGGTGTCTTAATAGAAGCATGTCAGGGTCTGCAGTTTGCCATAGGTAACACCTCCCATTTATATTCTGTTAGTGCCCTTGTCCATAAGGCAGGATAGCCTCCAGTATACCAGACCAGCAGCACACTTACACTGACACACACACACACACATTCTCTCTCACACACATTCTCACTATATCCCATGCACTCTTTCGTACATTTGTACTGTCACACTTCCATTAGTCAATCTGCTTTTATTGTGTTAGAAAAGCTTGCCCTGCTGCTTCTGCTATGCCTTCCTTGCCTTTTAGTGAGGATTAATAAAAACATATTCTCCATATGCTGCTCAAAAATAATAATATATTGTCTTGTCAATGTTTGTCAGAAGTATTATGTGAATGAAAAGTACACTTCCTTAAAATAGCTGTACAAGTCTTATATTTGGTTTAATGTGTGAATTAAGCAGTTACAGTATTGGAAATGAACACATCTACATTCTAACATGTAATATCGTAGCATCCAAATGATCCTATGAAATGCTAGACATGAATGGCTGAAGGTGTCAAACGATCCTCAATCCATAACCATACCCCAAATGCCTCAGCCCTAGTCTCCCTCCTCGCGCCATCCCACATTCTCAGTCCACTCCCCTCTTGCACCAGCCCCGTTGTTGCAGATGAAATTAAGTAGGCATCTAGAACTATGGCAAGATAAGGTATTCTGTGTGTGCTTTTGTAGAAATATGTGTATATTCATGAGAGTTGTGTAATTTTTATATGTGCAGAGAAAGGTGTGTGCTCATGTCAGTGTTGGGTGATGATGAATAGTGTGAGTGAGTGCAGCATGAATGGTGAGAGTGTAGGGTGACAAATGTGCTGCATGAGTGGTGAGAGTGTTGGGTGAGCTGCATGAATGCAATGTGAGAGGAGGGCCCATGTGGGTGTCGGGTGAGAGTACTGTGTGCAGAGTGAGAGGAGTGAGTGCAGGGTGGTGTGAGGGGTGTAAATCCAGGATGACCGGTGTGCCTGTGTGGGATGACGGGTGAGAAACGAGAGTGAAGGGTGATCTGTGAGAGTGACTGTTGAGTGCATGGTGAGAGGAGTTAGTGCAGAGTGAGTGGTGTATCCCTATGAGTTCCGGCAGACTATTTATTGTCCCTGTGTGCAGGCAGGATGAACAGAGTGCCTATATGAATGCAGGCTGAGAGGTTTGTCAATGTGAGTGCAGGGTGAGAGGAGGAAGTGCAGGCTGAGTGGTGTGACTCCAGGGTGAGTTATGTGCTTGCTTGTTTGTGTGGTGTGAGTTCAGGGTGAGTGCTGTGCCCATGTGAGTGCAGGATGAGCTATGTGAGTGACAGGAGGACCTATGTAAATAGACAGTGAGCAATGTGACAGTGTGAGAGTAGGGTGAGAGGAGTGACTGCTGGGTGAGGGATGTGACCTGAGTGTGGGTGCGAGTGAAAGTGCAGAGTGGAAGGAATAAATTCATGGTGAGTGATATGCATGTTTGAGTGAGATTGCAGTGTGAGCAGTGAGAATGTCAGGTGAGGTAAGTATCACATGAGTGTAGGGTGAGTAGTGTGCTTGTGTAATGCAGGGTGAAAAGCCTGAGAGCATGGTGGTTGGTGTGAGGGCAGTGTGATCACTGTGAGTGCAGGGTGAGCAGTGTGCTCATGTGACCACAGGGTAAGTGGCTTGAGAACGGTGTACGTTCATGGCAAGGGGCATAATTGCAGTGTATTCGCTGTGAGAGCAGGGTGAGTTGTGTGCTCATGTGAGCGTAAGGTAAGAGGAGAATGAACAGTGTGAGTGGAGGGTAACAGCGTGAGTGGAGTGTGATCGCTGTGAGTGTAAGGTGAGCAGTGAAAGTGACAAGTGAATGGATTGTCATGTGCGTGCAGAGTGAGCAGTGTGCTCATGTGAGTTCAGGGTAGGAGGAGGGTGAATGGTGTGAGTGCATTGTGAGCAGAGTGAATGCAGTGTTATCACTGTGAGTTCAGGGTGAACATGAAAAGAAGGGTGAGCGGTGGGAATGAGGAGCAAGTTGTCTGAATGCAGGGTGTATTCCCAGACACCAGGAGTAACTCAGCATTGCATTGATGGCTGACATAGGGTTTCAGATATAAGTTAAACTATTGTTATTATCAAATCAATCAGGGATGGGGGGTGGAGGAAATAAATAATGTGCTGAACCTACAACAAACTTTCAGTCTCCTGGTTAAGATTGGCAGCTGATCGGAGTAATACCAGCACCACTGGTATTTTGATGTCCCAGCCAGAACAAAAATGAGCAAAATCACCTAATGCCTGTATTTTTAGCACTTATTTGTGTTTACTTCAAACAGCAAATATAAATATCACTTTTAAATGTGTTCAGGGTCCATTAATGATTCATGACTTATAATTTAACAAACAAAGAGAGAATAGTCATGTTACAAATGAATGCGTACCACTTTATTTATAGCCCTTTTTAGTGTCAAGATGAGGCCGTTGCAGACTTCTTAAACAAAAACAAATGGCTGGTAATTGACTTTAGGAAAGGTGACGTCCCTACTTGTGAGATACTACTTCACGAAATGCATTCTCCCACTGTGGCAGTAAAAATAAAATACAAATGTAAGGAATAAGCAGAGTACGGACCTAGGGGGTACTGGAACCAGTGAAAAAACACAAAGTCTTGTTAACCAGTTCACAAAGGCATGTAAATGGTCTTTTAAAGACCTGTGAAAAATACAGGTGTGGAGATAAGACTCCAGGCACTGCCCAGCCGAGCCTATGGAAGCTCAAGTTGCAGCAGCCCAGGCTGAGACGCACGACAGTGGGGATGAGACAGAGAGGGGGCGCTAAAGCCCTTCTAGTCCTATGGACGCTGAACGCCTGCGCCTATGGGTGCACATATGCATGTACCTGGTGCATATAGTACTAAACACACACCTGTTGAATGTGCAGGATTTCCCCAAAGTTATATATGTCTTAAGTGACTTTAGGAATACAAGATGGGTTGATGAAGAGAATAAAAGAGGTTACGACCAGCTGTGTTGAAGACCTCTAGACACCAGATGGAAGAGATCTACACAATTCAAGCCTGGACTGTTGTATTGCACTATATTGAGGCATATCGAGGGTAGATTGCCACAATTCAGTGTGCTCAAAATCCTTGGGGTCTGGGGTTTGTTTCCCTTGGAGTCAAGAATCCAGTTACAAGCTCCTTTGCATCGGTTTATACTTTGTACTCTCTAATACCTTGGGACCCGTGGTAATCAGAGCTTACTGCACTTCAACTGTGACTATTGGGGTTGTTCACCACTGCTAAGAGTAATGTCACTCGATAACTCTCTCACATCAGTCAGTAATACAATTTTAAATAGTTACATAGCAAGAGTGCCATGGGCCCTAGTGCAAGCACTGCACCTGCTGCACCAATTGTAGCTACACCCCTGTGTAAAAATAAAAATACGTTAATATATATAAAAGAAATACTACACATGAAATAATGGTTCTCAACACAAAATAGAACGGTTTAGCTTCTTCCTAGCCAGATCTGAACACCATCGATTTTAAAGTGTCTGAGAGATATGCGCTAGAATGAGCTTCAACATTAAGTTTGTTGTCCAATTTATTGAGTCCTGAACTTCTTAAGTAAAGAACCAGGGGCTAGATGTAGGTAAATGTTATTTACCGATTCATAAATACCGAATTTTACCGATTCGGTATTTATGAATCGGTAAATATGAAGGGGGGAGATGTAGGTATTTCCAGATGTTGAAATACCGAATCGTTAATATTCGGTATTTACCGATTCGGTAAATACCGAATCAGTATTTCCTATTGATTCCTATGGGCTGTGAAGCCCATAGGAATCAATGGGAAATACTGATTCGGTAATTACCGAATCGGTAAATACCGAATTCTGCAAGGGTACAGGGGGTGTCACTTTGACACCCTCTTGCACCCCAAATACAGGCATGTGTGCCATTTCACACACAGACATGCCCTAAGGGCATGTCTGTCTGTCACATGGCATAGGTGTGCATGAATTGGGTGGTAAAATACCGAATCTGAAAGGCCTTTGGGACTCTGAAGAGTCCCACATACATTTGGAATTACCGAATCGGTAAAAATACCGATTCGGTATTTTACAGAATCGGTAAATTTACAGATTCAGTAAATTTACCGATTCTGTAAAATGAAGGCCCCTACATGCCAATTCTTAAATACCGGTCGGTGACCGGTATTTAGGCTCCTACATCTAGCCCCAGATGTCTTCAGATCTGATTCCAGGCTGCAGAATAACGACTATTGACTTCAATAGGACAGGTTACAATTCATGCTCGCAAGCATGGGTGTTTACAGCCAAAATCACAATGCACAATCTTTGCTCCACACTCGCTACAGGACAGCAACCACCAGCCATAGTTGCTACTCTTCAAACTAGGCTGTATTTATATAGTTACTATGCAGAAATATGTGCAACTGTTCAAAGCGAGAATGTTTTTACACGGTGTTGGAGTATTTGTCAAGAAAACTCTCATGCCGATATGATGACCACTTCCTAAAATATCTGGAAGAGTCCACCCAAAGCTTTTATTATAAACAGTCCCAAAAGGGTGAGTGGAGAAGAAACATTCAGCACCCTTAACCCACTTTAGTGCTTTAGCTATGTTGTTACTTCAAAGTAGCAATGTGCATATTGTGTTATTGTTTTCATTCAGAACAGGCCTGCCAAGTGTCACGCATCAGGCGCGACACTATTGCATTTCAGTGCGGTGTTCCACATCACCGCACTGAAATGCATTGTCACGCATTTTAATACCACAATACCACAGCAGGCTCCAGCGTTGAAACGGCTGACGGTGCGCCCGGCGCGCCTGTGACACTTGCGCCAGCTCTGCCAGTGCTCCCCGCAGACTTCTTGCCTTTTTGCCGGCCCGGGGCCTTAACCCTGCGTTGTATTGCAAATTGGGGCCTCTCTGGCTTTCATCCATTTTACAAGGTATTGATAGATGGTTACTAAATCCATCTCCTGAAGCGACCCGAAAATCTTTGTGGTTATCATCCCCACAATTTGAAGTGACCCGATTCATTTAGGATACTGTTGACCTCCTTTGCCTTGAAAAAGTCTGGGCACGAAATTGGTACTGACGAAACACGTGTTGGCTGCTTCTGACGCTTGAACTTGAATACATGATTAAAAGAAAATCACATGCACAAAGACTTCAATTTGGTCATCTTGTCTTGAAATAATGTACTGATATATTACTTGCATATTACAATTGTATTGTTGAAATAATTTTTCAACCTATAAGTTCTCTTAAACATTACAAATTGGGTAGTGCTGTACTGACCTTCTTAATTTCCATACAAATGGTTAGTTCCCAAGGCAAGAGTGAGCTTTCTGTCCCAAAAGTATCATACACAATTGTCTCCATGGGAATGTTCTGGATTTCTTTTGAGATGTAGGACCTCCCTCACTCCCTTAGAGTCCCCCTCCTAGGCTCCGGAGAGCATGTTTCCCTGCCCTATGTAGTTCTATGTGCATAGTCTGTGAACCTTTTTAATTTTTCTCCCAGTCAGTCAGACAGTCATGCTAGTTCACTGAGGCACCTCTCTATTAAATGGACGGGGACCCTAGAGCAGTCATGACAGCGCAAATGATGATGAACAACCAAGCCTTTTTGTTGGCATCATGTAGTTATTTGCAGAACCACTGCAAACTTTTCTTTTAAAATAAAGCCCGGTTTCCTTTAAGGAAGACGAGCTGCATTTTTTTTTAACAGTTTACTTTGAAAGGCAATCACTGACATGGTGGTCTGCTGACCCCAGCAGGCCACAATCGCTGTGATGGCCTCTAGTCGCAGTGAGTCACAATTTGCAACCTATGTCATTAATATTAAAGAGGCAGGTCATATCGCAACCCACTACTGTTAGACGGACCGGGAGGGTCGGCCGAGGAAAAGGGGAGAGGTCTCCGGGGAGAGCCGTCTCCAGCGAATCGTACAGACAAGTAACTTCCCCCCCCACAGACGGACACCACACAAGGATAAAGTTCAACGATACTTTATAGGGAATTCTTCAAGTACGGTAGAATGGTACAAGGAGGTCTGGACTCAGGGGTCCCCTCTATTCTGGTCTCTGTTTGGGAAGAGGGTAGCGGGACAGTCTTGTTACCAAAAAGGTGGCAATAGCTCTCAATCCTCGAGCTCGGGGGTGTAGATGAACGGGCCGCGGCGGAGCCAGCAGGTCCTGAGATGGATGAAGGAAGACGACGGTCCGCGGCAGAGCCAGCAGGTCCCGATGAAGGTGGTGGTTACAAACGGTCCGCGGCCACACCAGCAGGTCCCGACGACGATGAAGGATAGGGTAGTTCCAAAAGCCGCGGCAGCGCCAGCAGGCAAGACGAGGGTGCACAAGACAGAGCTACGGCAGCGCCAGTAGTCCGTCAAGGATGAGTTCTTCTTTGCGTCTCTCGACTCCAAGATACAACTCCCGTCCTGCTCTGGAGCTGCCCCAGTTATAGGGCTGGTGTGCTTTGATGTCCGGACCCTCGCACTTGGAGGTCGGGAGGTCCGGGATGAGGGAGTTCAGACACCCAGCAGGGGGGTGGAGCCAGCGCCCGGGGAGGCGATGGGCGAGCGGTACTTGGCGGGGGAGAGCCATCGACACCTCTTGCTCCCATTGACTGACCAAGTAGCCCGCTCACCTCCTGGGTGGATGTTGGTGCCGGAATGTCTGAGGCCTGGCCAGGCCCAGGGTTGAGGTCGATCGGGGGCCAGGCGGCCTCGTGGTGGAGTGTCCAAGATGGCGCCCAGGATGGGCGCGTAGGCCGGTAGTGGGTCGGCCTACGCGGTCAACAGGTTCGAGTGTAGGGGTCCCTGCGGGGACGGTGGACGTGCAATGGTGGTGTGTGGTACTTGCGTGGCTGGCTCGGGCCTGGTTGGGCCGGGGGAGAGCGGCCCTTCATGTGGCCTGTCCAACATGCGTCCCCCCCAGCTGAAGGCGGGGAGAGTTACCCATTCTCTTGGGGACTCTTCTCGTCGAGGCGGAAGAACCGGGACAGGCCATCTGCGTTGGCGTGATCTGGCCCAGGCCGATGTTCAACTGTGAAGTCCATCCCTTGTAGGGAGATGGACCAGCGCAGTAACTTCGGGTTTTCCCCCCGCATCTGCATCAGCCACTGCAGGGGTCGGTGGTCGGTCTGTACCCGAAAGGGTGTGCCAAAAAGGTAGGGCCGGAGCTTCTTGAGGGCCCATACCACCGCGAAGGCCTCCCTCTCTATGGTGCTCCAGCGTTGTTCCCGTGGTAGGAGTCGCCGGCTGATGAAGGCCACCGGTTGATCACGGCCTTCGGTGTTCACTTGAGACAGGACTGCCCCAATGCCATGGTCGGAGGCATCCGTCTGGACGATGAACTCCCGGCTGTAGTCGGGGGCCTGGAGCACAGGGGCGGAGCACATGGCGGCTTTCAATTGTTCAAATGCAGCTTGACACTCTGGGGTCCAGTTGATTTTCTGGGGCTGATTTTTTGACGTGAGTTCTGTGAGGGGCCTCACGATAGTACCATAGTCTTTCACGAACCTTCGGTAATAGCCCGTGAGGCCCAGGAAGGCTCGTACCTCGGTCTGGGTAATGGGGGGCTGCCAGGACTGGATGGCGGCAATTTTTAGCTGCAGAGGGGCCACCAGGCCGCTTCCCACCTGGTGCCCGAGGTAGGTTACAGACCCTTGCCCAATTTGACATTTGCTGGCCTTGATCGTGAGGCCAGCTTGCTGAAGGGCGTGCAGCACTGCTCGGAGGTGGTGGAGGTGCTCGGACCACTGGTTGCTGTATACAGCGATGTCGTCTAGGTAGGCGGCGCTGAATCCTTCGAGCCCCGCCAGGACATGATTGACGAGCCGTTGGAATGTTGCGGGGGCATTCTTCATGCCGAAGGGCATGACTGTGAAATGGTAATGGCCATCGGGAGTGGAAAAGGCAGAACGTTCTTGTGCCCGGGGTGTGAGGCCGATTTGCCAGTAGCCCGCCGTCAGGTCGAAGATACTGAGGTAGCGGGCAGCTCCCATGCGGTCGATTAGTTCATCTGCCCGGGGGATGGGATGTGCGTCTGTCCTGGTGACCGCATTCAAGCCCCGGTAGTCGACGCAGAACCGGAGTTCTGGTGTGGTGCCGGGGGCAGCTGCTTTGGGGACCAGTACTACAGGGCTGGCCCAGGGGCTGTCTGAGGGCTCGATGACCCCGAGCGTGAGCATTTTGGCTACTTCCTCCTGGATGCAGGCCCGTACCCGATCTGGCACGCGGTAGGCCCGGTGGCGGATAGGGGGGCTGTCCCCCGTGTCCACATCGTGCGTACACCAGGAAGTGACCCCTGGGGTGAGGGAGAACAGGCTGGCGAATTGTGACAGGAGAACTTGGCACTCCTGGTGTTGCTCTCGGGTGAGGGCCTCTGAGAGTCGGACCCCATCTACGGAACCGTCTTTCTCCCGCGTTCGTAGGAGGTCCGGGAGGGGCTCGGAGTCCTCTTCAGCCCCATTGTCTGTGGCCATCAGGAGGCTGAGTTCTGTCCGTACAAAGTGCGGTTTCAGTCTGTTAGCGTGGAGGACCCGGAGGGGGTTCCGGGAAGATTCCAAGTCGATGAGATAGGTAGCCGGACCCTTGCGCTCGACCACTTTGAAGGGCCCTGTCCACTTGTCTTGTAGGGCGCAGGGTTCGGTGGGGGACATCACCCATACCTGTTGCCCAGGTTCAAATTCGATGGAGGAGGCATTCCGGTCATACCACCTTTTCATGTCCTCTTGACTGGCCTCTAGGTTGGCTTTTGCTAGTTCTCGGAATCGCCGGGTCTGGTTGCGGAGTGTTAGGAGGTAGCGGAAAACATCTGGTGGGTTCTTTAGAGGGGGCATCTCCCAGCCTTCCTTAACTAGGCTGAGCGGCCCGCGCACGGGGTGTCCATATAGCAGTTCAAATGGGCTGAAGCCCAGGGACTTCTGGGGAACCTCTCGATATGCGAAGAGGAGGCACGGCAGCAGCACATCCCACTGGCGACGGAGGGGCTCTTCCAACCCCCCGATCATCCCTTTGAGCGTGCGGTTGAACCGCTCAACGAGTCCGTTTCCTTGAGGGTGATAGGGGGTCGTGAACCGGTAGGTAACCCCGCACTGTTGCCAGAGAGATTTCATATATTTCGAAATAAAGTTTGTGCCTCTGTCACTGACGACCTCCCGGGGGAAGCCCACCCGGGAGAAGATCCCCATCAGAGCCCGGCCGACTACCGGGGCTGTCACAGTCCGCAGGGGAACAGCCTCCGGGTAGCGGGTGGCGTGGTCCACTAGCACCAGGATGAATCGATGGCCTTGTTTTGTGCGCGGGTCCAGGGGCCCTACGATATCGATTCCGACCCTCTCGAACGGGGTGGTGACCACGGGAAAAGGTTGCAGGGGGGCTTTCAGTTTGCGGCCGCTCTTCCCACTGGCTTGGCACGTGGGGCAAGATCGGCAATGCTGGTGTACATTGTCCCTCATTTTGGGCCAGAAGAAGTGGGTCACCAGGCGGCTATAGGTTTTGTCTTGACCCAAGTGTCCGGCCAGGGGGACATCGTGGGCCAGGTTTAGCAGAAAGTCTCTAAAACGGAGGGGTACCACTAGGACTCGGCTGGCCCCCAGCTCCGCGATTCTTTGCTCACTGTACAGCAGATCATTGTCCCAGTAGACCCAGTGAGTTCCGGAGGTATCCCCTGCGCTTTGGGCTAGCGCTTGCTGGCGGAGTCCCTCGAGGGAGGGACAGGTCTTTTGTTCTTGGCGAAATTGTTCTTGCGTGGGCCCCCCCTCTTGAGGCCACTGGTCGAGGTTAGCGAGGTCTGGAGGTTGAGCTGGTTCGGGGGGGACGTCACGGTCGGTGGTTTCGGCGGGGGCGACCGGAGGCGGTGGCGCCGGCCATTCGAGTTCCTCTGGGCGGTTGTTGGCACGGGCGGTCATGGACCGGGTGGTGACGCACGCCCAGTCCGGGACGCCCAGCATCCCCAGGTGCTCTTTTCGTTCGACTGCTGCCCATGGAGAGCTTTCCAGGTCATTACCCAGGAGGCAGTCTACGGGGGCATCATCTCGGACCGTCACCTTCAACATGCCGGAGACCCCTCCCCATTCGAAGGGGACGCAGGCCATCCGACACAGACTTTCTGAGTTATCGGCTGAACGTACAGGGCAGAGAATGTTTGGTAAGTATTGTTCGGGGGTCACCAGGTGACAGCGGACGGCTGTTACACTGGCCCCAGTGCCACGAAGGGCTTCAGCCCGGCGTCCATTGATGCCCACCCATTGGCTGTACTTCTGGGTATTAGCGGGTAGGGGGACCCGCGGGACCATGTCTCTCCCCCCTAGGCAGGCGAGAGCCATGGCGGCTGGCTCCCATTCTTGGTGTTCCTGTTCATATTCTTCTTGTTCCTCTGAGATCTGTTCCTCCCCCAGAGCAGCAGCGGCTACTTGGCGGGGTCTTGGGCTCTGGTACTGGGGGCAGTTTGGGTCGTTTGCATAGTGTCCGACTCGTTGGCATCGATGGCAGGTAACATTGGCTCGATGTCCCGGTCGCGCTGGGGTGCTGCCCCGGTTGGCCGGGGGGGTGGGGCTGGTAGTGGGGGTGACCGGAGCGTTGCTTCTTCCGCGTCCTTGGCCTCCACCTCCTCGGGGACGGTGCTGACCATTGTTGTTCCGGTTCTGTTCGGAGGACCCATTTCGACTCACTCTGGTGATATCCCACCGCTGCCACCAATGTTAGACGGACCGGGAGGGTCGGCCGAGGAAAAGGGGAGAGGTCTCCGGGGAGAGCCGTCTCCAGCGAATCGTACAGACAAGTAACTTCCCCCCCCACAGACGGACACCACACAAGGATAAAGTTCAACGATACTTTATAGGGAATTCTTCAAGTACGGTAGAATGGTACAAGGAGGTCTGGACTCAGGGGTCCCCTCTATTCTGGTCTCTGTTTGGGAAGAGGGTAGCGGGACAGTCTTGTTACCAAAAAGGTGGCAATAGCTCTCAATCCTCGAGCTCGGGGGTGTAGATGAACGGGCCGCGGCGGAGCCAGCAGGTCCCGAGATGGATGAAGGAAGACGACGGTCCGCGGCAGAGCCAGCAGGTCCCGATGAAGGTGGTGGTTACAAACGGTCCGCGGCCACACCAGCAGGTCCCGACGACGATGAAGGATAGGGTAGTTCCAAAAGCCGCGGCAGCGCCAGCAGGCAAGACGAGGGTGCACAAGACAGAGCTACGGCAGCGCCAGTAGTCCGTCAAGGATGAGTTCTTCTTTGCGTCTCTCGACTCCAAGATACAACTCCCGTCCTGCTCTGGAGCTGCCCCAGTTATAGGGCTGGTGTGCTTTGATGTCCGGACCCTCGCACTTGGAGGTCGGGAGGTCCGGGATGAGGGAGTTCAGACACCCAGCAGGGGGGTGGAGCCAGCGCCCGGGGAGGCGATGGGCGAGCGGTACTTGGCGGGGGAGAGCCATCGACACCTCTTGCTCCCATTGACTGACCAAGTAGCCCGCTCACCTCCTGGGTGGATGTTGGTGCCGGAATGTCTGAGGCCTGGCCAGGCCCAGGGTTGAGGTCGATCGGGGGCCAGGCGGCCTCGTGGTGGAGTGTCCAAGATGGCGCCCAGGATGGGCGCGTAGGCCGGTAGTGGGTCGGCCTACGCGGTCAACAGGTTCGAGTGTAGGGGTCCCTGCGGGGACGGTGGACGTGCAATGGTGGTGTGTGGTACTTGCGTGGCTGGCTCGGGCCTGGTTGGGCCGGGGGAGAGCGGCCCTTCATGTGGCCTGTCCAACAACTACGATTCAGATTTTCTTTTTTATTCGTTTCTAGTGACATCAACAGAGAAAACGACAGTCATCAATAAACATTAGCCATCCAAAACCTATTCACAGGGAGGTACAGTACAAAATCCACAATACAATCCGTAAGTTTGAAATACACATAGAGTAACAGCCAGCCCCAGGTACCCAAGAGCGGGCAATACAGAGCATGGAATCAGCAAGGGAGCATCGGTACTGCGTCACTCTAATCAGATGTTGACAAGGAGGCGTTGTCACTCTCGTCCCCTGAGGCCCTCCGTGAGCAGAGGGAGGCCAGGAAAGCAGTTAACCGTCCCACCCCAGACATCCAGGTCCTCACTCCGTTTGTCATCATTTAAGCTCTTTCAATCTCAACGCCTCAGCTACTGCCCATTCAGCTGCGTCATGCTCACAGTGCCCCAAGTCGGGGTCCGTTGTGCCCAATCAAGTGATTGCAACGTGCCATTTGGCAAAGATGAGGAGTAAATGTAAACATTTTAAAGCCATTTTCTTGCCTTTGTGTTGTGTCGAATGTCTCCCAAAATGCATGTGATTGGGTCTGCCGGACAGGGGATCGTCACCACCATTGGCGCCTGCACCCAAAAGGCATGACCCATCGGGCTGTACCAAGCGAGGTGTAGAAAAGATGCCATTGGATGGCAGCAATGGGAGCATCGATGGGACCTCGAAGAGTCTATTCTGCGTAGCATGGAGAATGTTATATTTGTCCAATGTAAAAAGTGAAAATGTGTGAGCTTGACGCTAGTGTTGTTAGCGATGGGCTGTACTAGGCAACACATACATGGCCACTGTAGCCCAAGTTCTCCGTCTCTGGCGGCTCTACCTGAGGGCATGACCAGGTGTCGCCATTCTCCCATCTCCACCAGGGCCTGGAAGGTGTATTAAGTGGGTGGGGCCACTTGGAAAGATGTCCATATTTCTATGGCGATAGCCGAGAGGATGGATTGTTGGAGGGAGTGTGCCATTCCCAAATTAAAAGCATCTTGGGCGGCTCCAAATTATATGAATACTTTGTTAGGGGATAAATCCCCTAAGTTTTGCACCAATCAATCCCATCAAGGGGACATATCTACTGAACTCATGAGTGCCCTAATTGCCAGTAGGTCCTAAAACATACATCGCTGGCAAAGGGGGCCTGTTTCAAGGTCAGTTTAAATGTGTGTTCCCCCTACATTACAGTGTGTTTCACAAGGAATGGCAAATAACCTTCTCCCCTCCCTCCTGCCATCATGATCTACAGTACTCTGAAGGTACTAGAAGTGACCAGTGTCTACTTCTTTTCCCAGTTATCCCCATCAGTGAGCCATCAATGAGTCCAAGTAGTATTGCTCCAGATTTGGCACTACCAAGCCCCCCTCCACCAGCGGATAGCACAGAATGTCCCTAGCAACTAAGGAGCATAACCCTGCCCATGTCAGAGAGGAGAGCAGGGCGTTCAGTTGCCCAAAGATGACAGATGGCATATGGTCAAATGAGTGTTGGATACATTAAAGGCACTGAGGTAGAAGGACCATTTTTGAGACAGCCACACATTGCATGATGGAGAGTGGAAGGATATTCTAAAATTGAATGGATGAGGAGAGGCTTTCGCCGATTCTGAGGATATTGAATTGTAATTGCTGTGCCATCATTACGCCCAAGTACGAAATGGACCGGTCTCCCATCGAAGAGGTAGGACCAGTAAGGTTGCAGGGTCTTGAGACAGCAGGGCCCCCAATAGGAAGAGTGGGGATTTCCGATAATTGATCCAAAGACCAGACACCTCCTCAAACCTGTCTAAGAGATCCAACAACAGGGGAAGCAAGTGTCATGGTGAAAAAGAGTGTCATCCACATAAAGGGACACAAGGTGATCGGTATCCCCCATGGTGATCCCCCAGTGCATCATCTCTCACCGAATCCAGATGGCTATCTGCTCAAGGGCAAGGGAAAAATGAAGCAGGGACAGGGGCCAGCCCAGCTGGGTTCTCTTGTCAATGGGCCAGCTCTCCAAACATAATTTACCGACTTGCACCCTGGTGACAGGACTCATATACAATAACTGCACCCAGGAGTGAAATCAAGGGCCAATCCCTATGGCGCTCAGCACCTGCATAAGGTATGGCTATTCCACCGTATTGAAGCCTTTAGCAATATCTATTGAAACAATAGAGAGTTTGTCCTCCCTACCGTCCAACTCGTACAAGACATGCGTCAGCCGCCGGAGGTTCATAGTGATGTTGCGACCCGTTATGGACCCACATTGATCAGCATGGACTAAATGCTGAATGCCGGGGCACAGCCTGAGAGCGAGAGCTTTGCAAAGGATTTTCGTAGCTGTATTAATCACGGAAAAAGGTCTATGGGAGGAGGGATCTGAGCTGTCAGACCTAGGAGATGTAGCACTCTCGCTTAGATTCTGGTAGTACCCCAGCACTATTAGCTTCCAGGTACACTTCCAGTAGGTGCTGTATAAAGGAAGGGGAATAGAACTGGAAAAACTCTGCAGGGAGGCCATCGCCGCCTGGTGCCTTACCACGGGGAGATGCCGGAGTGCATCTTGTATATCCTCTAAAGTGAGATCAGCATCTAAGTCCATGACCACCCTTTCGTCCAGTTGGGGTAGGGTTACAAGCTCCTGGAAAGCGGAAACATGGTCTAGAGCGGGAGGACGAGGGCTATAATAGACGCATTCCAGGTGGGCCCTGAAGGATTTGACTGTACCCCATAGTGTGTATCCATCCCTTCCCATTAAGTCATTAAGGTGGAGTACAGGGAAATGGTGAGTCTCCCTTCTAAGGAGCCATGTAACAAGCACCCAGAAGTGTAACCCTACCAGTAGAGGAACTGGCAATACAATTTTTGGGTATATTTATCCAGCCTATTCCTTTCCTCATCTACATGCGGATGTGCAGCCAGTTCTTCCCAGTGCCCAGGGGTGGCATCCTGTGGCTGTCATTGTACATGTGCCAATTCAGTTTGCCACAGCAACAGCTTGGATTGGAGTGAACGCCTCACCCCACAAGACAGCCCTACGCCCCTGGATCACCGCCTTCATCACGTCCCATTCAGTTGCGCGGTGTAGTGTGGAGGACCAGTTTACCTCAAAATAGTCTTAGAGAGCCTCCACAACAGTCTCCCGCCCCTCTGCATCTTGGAGGATCTGAGAGGTAGGTCTCCCTCCCATAGGTGAGAAGCGTGCAGTCCTCCAGCTGAGCTAACAGAGCACCGGGGCATGGTCTGAGAGGTAATGAAACAAATGGACTACCGAGCGCACCCTTTTCCCAAGGGAGTCCGAAACCAGTATACATTCCAATTGACTGTATGTGTTGTGAGTAGGAGAATAGCAAGTGAACTCCTTCGCGTCAGGGTGAGTGGCCCTCCATATGTCGCAGAGCCCTAGATTAGCGCCTGCCCCTCGTAAGGAGAGTGTTGTCCTAGGTTTAGTGGTTGACTGGGGAGGGTGTCTATCCAGACCTCAATCCAGGACACAATTTAAATCATCAACCCAAACCACCGATCTCTCTAGGGCCGGTAAGAGGACATCCAGAATCTTGGGGGGAAAATTACCGTTATCTGTGTTGGGTGCGTAAGAATTCACGCTCTGTCTGCCCCATCAAGTATCTCCTGTATTAGTAGGAAACATCAATCAACGTTGGCCTCCATGTAGGTCAGATCGAAAGGAACCCTTGGTACTATCCATATAAGGACCCCCCATGGCATATGTAGAGTAGTTAGCAGAGTCAAGCTGCCCCTTTCATTACCTACCTAATTTACTAGCCTCTAAGTCAGAGAGATGGGATTTCTGTAGACACACGCTCTAACTCAGGAAGAAAAACACTCTATCTTTTTGTGTTGGTACCCAGACACCTCACATTCTAAGATATAAACTTGTAGGTGTCTGAACCAACCACTATAAGTGTGAGTGTGAATCAAGGTGCCCCTCCTGTAACCTGAAGTCATAAGCCTGTACACACAAAACCACTAAAACACAAATAGGAACCCCCACCCCAGACAGGTATAACTGAACAACTTTTGTATACAAGTCCAATCAGATCAAAGTGCCAGGACGAACCCTACTATGCCCTAAATACACAACGGACACCACCAAGGGTCACCTCAAAGGAAAAGTGAAATAAAGAAAAAAAGGAAGAGGGATAGATGCCATACCCCCAGGAAGCTCCCTCCCACTGAAACGGTAAAATCAGAGGTATACAATCCCATCCACCCTACTTAGTGGCTGTGCAGCCCCTGCACCACCGGTGCACAGGGGGCAGTCATCAGCAGGTTCAAATCCATTTTCTAGCATGCTCTAGTCCATGGTCAGGTGTCAGTACATCTCTAGCCTTTAATCCATTACGGTACTGCTTTGCATGCGACTAAACCCAGACCGACCACCCTCTGCCCCAGGTAAACTAGGCTCAGGAGAACAGAGCCCCTCCGGACGGAGGATTAAGGTAATGACGTCTGATCTGTTGTACCAGTAAGAATAAAACATCCAGTAGAAAAGGGAGGAACTCCCCAGGTCAGAATATCACAGTTTCGGGCACAATTTCAGTGGTCTGTCGGGGGCAGCTCAGGACACCACCTCCATCAGGGTTGCAGTAATCAGAGACTCAGGAGCAGAGTCTATTGCACTATCCTCTCTGACCACGATGTGGTCGAACCCCTGCAGCTTCTGCTGGTGCGTCCACCTGAGCCCCTCCCTGCACGATCATGGAAGGGGTCCACATTGCTCAGCAGACATGCTGAGATCTGGCAGATAAATCCTGCCAGGACTTTACTTCTACCGGGTGCTCTACAGCTGGGTCGGCCCTTCCAAGGCCTCCCCAAAGGCCCAGGTGCCCAGAGCACCCCATCTCCAATCACCGGGGGTGGGGGGAAGGACCTAGCAAAGCCGTACAGCGGTTCCTGCAGCACTCTCGACTGCTCCTTGTCTCCTCCTGGGGAAGGGGTTGTGTAGCTACACGCCAGCCACAGCGCCGGACTTGAGTGCTGTTGTAGGCCGGGGCAGGAAAAAGGTAGACTCAGTTATCTATCTGGTGCTCTGCGGGCAGCCTCTGGCACTTCCCACAATGAGGGGGGCACAACACAAGTCCTTCATCCCTTGCTGGGCCCCACTCCGGATGAGTGGGCCCGCAAGTGAGTCTTTCCACGCAGTCAGCTCTTCAGCCCCTGCTGGTCTTAAGGGACCGAGCTGCACCGGGATGTCCCGGGCCACACTGTCCTATCGCTTCTCCTCGCCCCGCCTGCTCTGGATCTCGCAGGCCAGAGCATGGGGAGTGGAGGCCGCCCAGCAGGTCAATTGCGCCAAGGCTGGGTTCACAGGTCGAGTCCCTTGCAGCCAACAGGACTCCTCCACCCTGCAGCTGAGAGTCAGCACCTCTGATGCGGCCGGGGCCAGCCAATCACGGGTTCAGACAGTCGCGCAGGCCCACCACCTCGTGGGCCCCCAAAGCGGCAAACGTCAGCCCCAGCTCTACTAAGCCTTCCGTGCTGCTCTTCCAGTTCACTCAGGTACAGCCCCCGAGACATCGGATTGATCGGCTGAGAGACGGAGGTCACTAAGAGCATGTCCTGTTGGCCATCTTCCTAGACTACACCCTCTATGATTTGGATTTTTAAGGCCCACCTACTCAACGACCATCGGAAGTCATCTCTGGAATGAAACAAACAATACTTCTTCAAATTCAGGCCAAACCGATACATAGGGCCTGAGTTAGATCTCGGCAGGCGAGTTACTCCATCACAATGGTAACGGATATCCCTCCCGCCGATATATAAATCCCATAAGATATAATGGGATCTAAATCAGGCACTTAGTCTAACATCAGTAAGGATGGTTAGTTGAGACAATCACAGCTGTATTTTTCACTCTTTGAACATTCAAAATAATTCCATTTTAATATGCATGAAATGTCCTATGTCCATTGTTAGACCTGGCCTCTTTTGGCGTGTTTCCCCTGTGTTTTTGCATTCTGACCTCCTGGTTTTGACTCTGTTTTCGCTGGTTTAGTGTCTCTGCACACTTTGTCACTGCTGTTCAGTGTTAAAGTGCAAGGGCTCCTGTTGTAAATTGTATTATGGATTGGTGTTTCCATGATTAGCATACTTGATTTACTAGTAAGTCCCTAGTAAAGTGCACTGAGGGTGCCAGGACCTGTAAATCAAATGCTGCTAATGAGCATGCGGCACTGGTTGTGCCACCCACATGAGCAGCCTCAGAAACGGGTTCTCAGGCCTGCCACTGCAGTGTTTGCGTGCAGTTTTTACTGCTATGTCGACTTAGTAAGTGCACCCACTTGCCAGGCCCCAACCTTCCCTTTTCCTACATGTAAGCAGCCCTAAGGTATGCCAAAGGTACCCCTATGGGGAGGGTGTAGTGTATGTGAAAGACAGAACATGTACTTGTGATAAGATAAGATATTTTATTTTGCTTGATTAATTAAAATCGTTGCAAATACATAGCAAGAGTTATTCCCATTATACACAATTAAATACAATTAAAACAGTTAAAATATGCGTAATCTAAAAGTCATCAATTGCATGTTCTATATTTATACATTATTCACATAGGCTCTTGCATCTCATGTAGTGCTATCTGCCAATAACTACAACAACTTCCCAGATCGAGTGGCACAGCTTGATCAAGACCACTGTCCAGATTAAAGATCTGATGATTAAAATACTGATGCAGCTAAAACCAAGTATTGAGTTAATAGTATACTTTCAAGGTTTATCCCCATGGATCGGAAAGCGGCAGGGTTTTAAGTCTCTTTGTTACAGTCTCAAAACATTTTGTTAGCCGACAGTTGAGCTGAACATCAGTGGGTTTGAAGCATAGCTTCACTGCCTGCCTACAGGACCAGATGCCGTAAAGCCTGAAAAAAGGGCGCAACAAGGTGCATCTTATATCCTTTAAGTTGGGGCAGTTGCAGATAACGAGGATGATGTCTTCCTTCCCACTTCCACATAGGTGACAAGTCGGAGAGCCACCTTTCCTTTCCCATGGTGGAAGATGGGGCTTAATCGCAATTACCCCCAGCCGCAACTTCAAAAAGTTTTCCTTCTTACTTATCTTGATTCCGGTACTCAAATAGGCTTGGGGTTTCAGCCTTTCATAATCACTGAGCACTATCCAGCCGTGTGCCTTATTAGTGAGAATTGCTTTGTCTTCTAAGACAGATAGCATTGATGATGTTTTTCGTGCTGCTTTTTTTAAAGAAAGATGGTCCGTTGGAACCGCCCGGAGATCAGACAGGCCCAGTATCTCAATTGAATCGAGCAAGTAATCCCTGGCTGGGAATTTTTCTTGGCTGACCAGGGCTTTCCAAAGATGGAAGTTTAAGGTTCCTGCCTCAGCGCTTCGGATTTTTTTCCAACTTTTAACATAGGTGCTCCTCCTTTCCACCGTTTGTCTTTGAATTCCAAATTCTAACCGGATTTGAGCCGGGGAGACATATTTTGGGAGGTGGAAAATTGCTCTGTAGGCGTTAGCTATTACAACATCTAAAACTGCTGCATCTTTCCCTTTTAGAGCCTCACTTCCATATGACAGTGACGGCAGCAGTTTGGCCCTCAAGACCTGTAAGAAGGGTTCAAGCGTGAGGTCGGGGAGATGTCTCTTCAATGATTTCAGGGCTAGATACGTGGTGGTCCCCTTTCTTCGGCTGGACTCTTGCTGGGTTTTAAATGTGTTTTTATGATCCATTAGGATTCCCAGGTATTTATAGCTTTGTACTTGGTCCAAGCGTTGGCCGCCGAGGAACCAACTATGGGTCTTCTTTTTATGATAGTTGACTGCCATCATTTTCGTCTTCTTGAGGTTTATTTTTAGGGAGTTCCGTTTAGAAAAACTGCTTGTCATATTTATCAAATGCGGAAGGCCAATTGGTGTCCTACTAATTAAAACCAGGTTGTCCGCATATAGCAAGTTTGACATTAACTTGTTCCCCAAGTTGGGAGCATGGGATACACAACTGTCCAACTCCCCTGGCAGGTCGGACAAAAAAAGATTAAAGAGGGTCGGGCCAGGAAGCACCCCTGCTTGAGGCCCTTAGAGGTCTTGATGCGTTTTGAGATGTAAGCCCCTTCACCTAATTTAACCCTGATCCATGTGTCTGTGTGCAGCTG
This sequence comes from Lissotriton helveticus, assembly GCF_964261635.1. Taxonomy (NCBI): domain Eukaryota; kingdom Metazoa; phylum Chordata; class Amphibia; order Caudata; family Salamandridae; genus Lissotriton; species Lissotriton helveticus. The sequence continues at coordinate 411,939,022 of NC_136061.1, read as the reverse complement.
TTTTAGCTGTTCCAAAAGAGTAGTTGGAATACCCCAATTGTCCAGTTTTACCCAAAGTTTGGAACAGTCGACATGGTCGAAAGCGGCTGTATAGTCAATAAAACAAAGGAAGAGAGGCACCTTTGAAGTTTTGGCTGCATCCATTAGCAGTGTGAGAGCCAGTAGGTTTGTTGTAGTTCCTTGGCCGCTACGGAACCCGGTTTGATTGATAGGGATGATGGAATGATCAGAAGCCCAAGATGTTAACTCGTCTAAGATTGTTCCAGCATAGTATTTGGCATCTACGTCGAGGAGGGCGATCAATCGGTAATTATTTGGATCATTTCTTTTGCCTTGCTTGAATATTGGGCCAATAATAGATCCTTTCCAAGATTCCGGAATGGTAGCCATGTTTTTTAAGCTCTTGAAAACTGGTAATAGAGCTTTGCTCCAAAAGTTGGCATCATATTTATACAATTTTGGCGGTATCCCGTTAGGGCCGGGCGCTCCCATGTCTCTGCCCTTGGTTATTAGGCCTTTTATCTGTTTTTCTGTGGGGGCGTACCCTTCCTCTGCTATAGGGTCTATGGGGTCTGCATCCCCAGCCATCGGGGTCCCCTGTTGCTTGTGGAAGTTGGTGCTGCTGACCAAGTGTGTCACTTTTCTCTTGTTGGGGGATTCGATGACAGGTGTAACGGTATCTGCTCCCTAGTTATTAAAATGAGCGGAAAGGTAATCAACCCAGGTGTTCTCTGCTATATTGGAGCAGATTCCAGGGTGGTTCGGATGATCTATCTTATGAATTGTTTGCCATAACTTGGCACTATTGTGTTGCTTGGCATCGTGCAATAATTTAGCCCACGTTTCGTCGTTCTTTTGCCTTGTTTTTCTCCACTTCCTCCGTCTAAGTAGTGTCTTCGTTTGTCTAAGGGATGACTGCATCTCCAAATTCCCCGGTGTTTTTCGCAATTGACGAAGGGTTCGGTTTATGGTGTGTTTGAGGCTTTTAGTTTCTGGACTGGAATTTACTTTTTTTAATACGTCTTCTAGTTGTCTTGAGTTGACCCCTGTCCTAGTTGCAAAATTACAACTGAAGATCTTGATAAAGTTTTCCCATGCTGTTGCAATTGGGATACCATTTTCTTTTTCCCTCTCAAACAAGGTTTTTGCAGAGGCTGAAAGGGCTTCAATATTGTTGACATTACATCTTAAACGCGTTAAATTAGAGACTTCTTCGATAGCAATTGGTTTCCAGCTGTCTAGTGTAGTGGCAGATGTCGCTTTCAATGTTATTTCCTGTGGGAGGTGATCACTCTGGGCTATGTCACCTATTTTGAAGGTTGCTATTTTATCAAACATGGCTAATGTTACAAACGTGTAATCCAGTTAGGAGGATGTTTTTGACGAGTGAAAAGTAGCAACTGGTGGAGTATCCTCAGGAAAGCGCCCATTCAGTGCTCTTAAATGTATATGTTCTAGTTCTTGTAACAGCTGTCTAGCCAATCTTGAGGGTTTGCTATTGTTTACTTTACCCTGAGTCGGTATTCCCCAACGTGAAGTGAGTTCGTGCACAGGGCCGTCATCTTGGCTTGACCCAAGGAGGTGTAGGTTGAAATCGCCAGAAACGATAATATGGTCAGTTTCCTGCTCATCCATAATCCGTTTTATTTCATTTGACAGCTCCTTTACAGTCAGTTCTTTATGTTTATGATGCACGTAGGTGTTAATTATTATTCATGAATCGCGTTGTTAATTTTGAGCCTTATCAGTATTGCACGAGCAGCATTGGGTGATGTAATGTTTGCCTCAATGGGCTTTGTTGAGCCCACTGTATTAATTGAAGTCAGCATCGTTAGTCCCCCAGAACAGCGACCAAAGTTTTACCCCTTTGTTGCCGGGACAAAGTCTGAGCAGTAACCTTGGATATCCTTGGCATTCTCTTCCCAGGTTTCCTGGAGAAGTATTAAGTCAAATGTTTTCAAATAGTTGGCTACTTCCAGGTCGTCTAGTTTGGCCCCCAGGCCATTAATGTTCCAAATGCAAAGTTTAGTTTGTTCTTGATCAAGTGAGGCGATCCGTGGGGTTTCACTCACTTGTCACTTTGGACAATTTGTTGATATTGTGCGTGTAATTTGCGGCCGAACTTCTGGACCCAGCAACTCAAATGGAATTAGTTGTCCTGAGTTTCTGCTTAGCTTAACTCCTCCTGTTCGGGCCGTGAGCATACCAGGAGTTCTACTTCTTGCCCCTCTTAATACTGAGGTGGTATTTTGGTCTCGGGCGGGGGTTGAATCTTTTAAGAACGGAGTTGGATAAGGAGATTTCAATTCGAATAACATTACTATACCCCAGTGCTTGAACATACTTTCCACTTCCTTGATTTTATTTGCGATTTCACTTGAGCTCCATCTTGTCCTCGTCACCTCCTGGCCCAGGGGGTTATTATTTGGAAGGAATTCTATGGAAAGTAAATCCTTTGAGTTTATATTTCCAAGACTCGGGATAGAATTTATGAGTCGTAATACATTCCCTCTATTTAATATGTCATCTCTTCCCCGTGATATGTATTCCGGAATGAAAGTGATGCTGACCACTTCATCGGTTATCCTTTCCTTAATTTTACTAGTAGGGATTACGACCTGTGAAATAGGGCATAATTGCAGAGAATTGTTCTTTTCTACTCCTTGGATAACAGATTTGGGGGAAGGTGGTAAAGGGTCAGATCGAGACTTGGTTTTGCAGGATGAGAAGCAGTCCTTTGCCGGGCCCCCTGGCGGCAGTTTTTGTTGGTCCTCATTTTCTGACGAAAGGACTTCGGTGGATAATCCCCCCTGGGGTTGGTTTTCCTTGGTGTTTTTTGAGGTTGCCGAATTTTTGAAATTTTGTTCTAATAATGTTGCCTCCTGCCTTTTATTCGTTATTGTAGGGGTCCTTCTTACTAGCTTTTTTGCAATTTGTGGTGTGTCCTGCCCCTCAATCACTATTGGGAGCGTCCTTCTTTCTGGACTTGACAGTGGCCCCGGGGCGACAGCCATAGTTGTACAGGGCTCTTCAATGGACTTGTGTGTGTAACATGTTCTGATAGTGAAATACAGTGTAATTCATCACTATTGACCTGGTGGGTTGTGGATTGATTGTCTGGCTTTGGAGTGACAGGGGTTGGGAATGCGCATTCTCTTCAGACAGCCAATGGGGGGGGGGGGGCAGGTGTGTCCTGCGGGAAACAGCCTTTACAATGAAGGCTGACCAACGAGATACCTTTTCAACGAAGACTGAACAACGACAATGTGTTTACAACAAATGTTTGTACAACTATTTTTTTAACAACGAGTATACCTGTACCACGGATGCCTTTACAAAGAATGTCATTGTAAATGCATTAAAGGTGAAGGCATACTCATAGGAAAAAAATTCCATTTAAATGTAAGAATCTTGGTGAGCATTAAAATTAGTATTATGTGTATTTTATATATATATATATATATATATATATATATATATATATATATGTGTGTGTGTGTGTGTATTATATATATATATAATTACATTTGAATGTAATTATTTTGGTGAGCATTAAATGTAAGTATTATGTTTATTATATATTTATATATATATATATATATAGTATTGTTTATTATATATATTATATATATATATATAATAAACATAATTATCTATATATATATAATAAACATAATACTTACTTTTAATGCTGACCAAAATACTTACATTTAAATGTAACATATGATTGCATGCCGTCGGTCGAAACGCGCCATGGACAAGGCAGTGGCCTCCGCATACTAGATGGGCAACACTTAATTGAATAAACTACATTTTGCACCTCGATGGAGTCTGTGCCTGCTTCGTTTGAAGTTCGTGAATGGGGATTAAAAGTTTAGAATATATATCTATATATATATATTTATAGTGGCAAGGGTATTCTTAAGGGTTTAGGCTGGCAATGGGTTTTTGGGTGGCAAGGGTACTTATGAGGCATGGGTGGGAGTGGCATTTGGGGTGCAAAGGTATGGTGGGCAGATTTTTTAAAAGGGCTATACACACAAAGTGATTGAGGCAGCAGTGAAAAAAGCGAGGGGTTGGACAGGAGCACTCTACTTAGTCCTAAACCCAAGGGGATGAGAGAACAAGCATTGAGGCTGGTCACCACTTACCACTCAAAATCTGCTGAAGTAGGGGCTATTGTTAGGAAACATTACCACCTAGTGAAATCGGATTTCACTATTGCGAAATTTGTTACCCCCGCCCCGCAGATATCCTATCGTAGATGCAGCTCACTCGAGGATATGCTAGTGCACTACTATGAGGAGACATGTTCTTCCCTTGGAAGTACCTGGTTGAGGGAACTTGCGGGCCATTACAAGTGTGGTAAGTGCAAAGCATGCACACACTGTACCAATGTCAAAATGGTGGCACTTCCGAATGACAGAAAATGGAAAATAAGGCATTTTACCAACTGCAATACTGCTTTTGAGGTATATGTTTTGGTATGTGTCTGTGTCTTGTTCTATGTGGGAAGCACCATTTTTCCTGTGAAAAATAAAATATTGGAACATTTGAGAGCTATCAGGAATAATGATGTGTCTTACCCAATGGCGAGACACTACAATATGCTACATATGCTACATGGCCCCAACACTGAAAATCTCAAGATTTCCTTTTTTTGATGTTGACAGGATCCCAGCGAAAACGAGAGGAGGAGACAGAGAACGAATGCTGAGGAGGTTAGAGTCGGAGTACATCACCCATCTAAATAGTAAACAGCCGGGTTGACTCAATCAGGATGAATAGCTTCATGTGCACCTGGGTTAAAAAGTGGAGCTACAATTCACCTGTTTCAGTGTTCTCCGGGACAGCCCAGTGATCCTGTTCCCCCTGTTTCTCCTCTCCACTTTCCACTCTGAGTCGTCTCAATATGTATGTGGTGGGTTCTCTTCCTTGTTCTGATTTTGCACATATTGTTTCAGGCAAAGGTGCTTTTCCCTTTTTCTTTTTGTTCTCCCAGAGTTACCCCTTTTTGGTAGGTGACGTCTATTTCCAAGCAGCCCATGACCGACTATGAGCTAAGTGTTGAGTTAGTAGTGTGGTCACTTGACCAGGCACTTTGATGGCTACTCTGATTGTAGATCACCTGATCTCTTTTGAGAAACACTTGCCATGTTAGAGACCCATTATCATCGATTTGTGACATAGAGCTGTTTTGATTCAATGTGAGACTCCTGATGTAATAGGCACTGGCCATGTGTCATCATGACATTTGCTAGAGTCTAGCTTTGCAGGATAGTGTTCAACCAGATAGATCCTATTTTTGTTACTAGGAGTACAACTGGAGCTTTGACTGTGCATTGTTTTTGAAGTGCACTTTCTCTGTCCATAATGTTTTTTAAAAAACATCTTTTTTGTACGTTTCTTTATTTTATGACCAGAATATAGTTTTATAATAGATATGTTACAAGTTATACTTACCTGTAAAATAGATATATTATTGGGGTAAAGGCACTCGTGATAAAGTCATAGTGGTTGTAAAAAACAGTTGTTGTTAAAACTTTTGTGGTTTAGAATACGTTGTTGTTAAGGCTTCATTGTTAAGACTGAAGTTGTTCCAGAGTTTGTTGTTCCATCAGACAAACATATCCTGCCTATCCTGTATGAGTCAGGGCTGGCCTGAATAGACCTGGGCTACATTTAGAGTAGTGGGAGGAGATTTCCTTGCACCTGAATGGGCCTGGTCTGCCTTGGACAATGCTGTCTCCACGTCCTGCTGGGAAGCTGGGCCAGTGAGGACCAAACTGGTTTGGACTGAGCACAGACACTCTCTGCCTTAGAGAACAAAGAGAAATGCAGTATAAATATCTGGGCCCAGAGCCCAGAACTTAAGAACTCGCTTGGATCAAGGAACCCGCTAAGAAGAAGAGCTGGAAGAACTACCAGGAGGAGTACTGCCCCTTTGCTGTGCTGTAGTTTTGCTGGGTTGGCCTGCAGTTGCTGCTTCTGCCTTGGGAAGTGAAATGACTGGACTGAACTTTCTTTACTTGTTGCTGAGTATCTACAAGGGCTTGGAATACAGCTTGCCTCCTGTTCATGAAGTCTCAGGGACAGAAAAGACTTTACTTACCTCTGGCTACCGCCTCTGGAACCATGAGTTTCAGTTGCCACAGAGGGCGAAAGCAGCTGACACCGTCACCAACACCGCTGCGGGCTCTGTGTCCTGAAGGCGCTGCTGAGGGCACCGCTGCACTGTGCACCGCCGCCCTTGACTTACCGACGATATCGCTGCACGCTGACCTCGACACCTGTGACTGCACTGTGGTTTGGGGGCACCACTTGTAAGTCACACAATGCACCGCTCCGTCCCACACCGCTGTCTGGGCTGAACGATGCCAGCTCCCATCAACCGGCACTGTCGCTTGCACCGTGACCTGTCAAAACCGCGACTTGCACCGCTTCATTCCGCACCGTAGCCCTGGTCTCACGACGCCGCTGGATGACTGCCAAGAGCCGTTGCCTGCACTGTGACTTGATGGCACCGCACGCCACTGCTACGTTTCACACTGCAACTGCGATGGTTGCCACAACCGGCCAGAACCGACACAGTCCGCTGGAACCACAGGTACTGTTTATGAGTCTGCAGACACTAAGACAGGTCTGCACAGATGCGGTCGGCCGGAACTGTTGGATTCTGTTGTTTTCAGCACTGCTGTAGCACCGGATGAAGCTACCAACTTCAAGGGACTGCATTTTTAAGTAATATTTGGAAAGTGCCTATTTTTGGTTACTATATGTTGGTCTTTTATCGTTTTGATCTTGTTTGCACAGATAAGTATTGGTTATTTTTCTGGTGTGGTGTCTTTTTGTAGTGTTTACACTGTATTACTGTTGGTTATGTGCAAATGCTTTACACACTGCCTCTGAGATAAGCCTGACTGCTCATGCCAAGCTACCAAGGAGGTGAGCAGGGGTTATTTCAGTAGTGTATCCCCCTTATATTGACTAGAAGGAAGGGTCCCTATTTGGACAAAGGTGAAAACCATTGCCAACAACCGACACCCATTTCTAACATCCATTCAGTATTGTGTTTAGTTTGAAAAAGGAAAAAATGCAGTTATGTCTTTTCGCCATAAATTCCTTTTTTTGGGGGGGGCGTGGCCAAGGCGTCAAGATGACGGTCGCACTTTAAGAGTGCTCTGGACCCCCCGTCCGTCATCCGCCTTCATCCTACCTGCTGCAGTGCTCTCCCTTTCGCCCACACTGAGTCGCCTGTGTCCGCCATCCCCGACGCTCTCCTCCACTTCGTTCCTGGGCCCTGCAGGCTGTCCCGGAGGCTCGCGGGGCTCCCGGTGGCCTGGGGGATCGGCGCTGGGACAAGATGGCGGCACCCCGTGCGACCTGCGGGTAGTGACGGCTCCTCCACGAGAGCCCTTGGACGATCTCCTTACCTCCCCACGGTGGTCGGGGTGCCGACTGCGGACCGCAGAGCCGGGAGCGGGGGCTGCGACGAGCTGGCGCCTCCCCTCCGCGTAACTCCGGTGCCTGCTACTACACCAAGATGGCGGCCCCCTGAGGCGCTCCGGCTTGTTGTGCCGCTGCGTGCTTCCTCCGGCGCACATCCGCGCCTGTGCTATCGGCGCCCCTCCTGCTGGTCCTGGAGCCGGCTCTGCAGCGCCGAGCGGCGACCCTGCCTGATCTGCCGCTGTAGTGGAGCAGTCGCTGCGACCATCTCCGCCCTGGCCCTGGGTGAGGGGCCAGCCGCGGCCTGACTGGTGACCCGCGAAGGGGCCCCGACCTGAGGAGGCGTTGAGCGTCGTTTGCTGGGGCCGCTGTCTGCGATGCGCCACGCCTGTCCGGCGGCTGGCGGCCCTGGTCCTGCACTGCGTGGGGCCCCGTGGAGGAGCGACGGCTGCCCTGGAGACCACATCCTGCCTGCTTCACTGCCCGTGGCCCTTTCCCTGGTGATTGGCGCTGTCCTGCCTCCCTGTTTGACTTTCATCCTGAGTGGCCCACTCTGGCGGAGGGAGCCGGGCGTCCGCCCGCTTTCCGCTCCCACCCCACCGCGCCATCTTGGAGGTTTGGCCCCTGACCGGCTCTCACCCACGAGGGCCTCCACCTACATCTGCTGCTTCCTGGGGGCACAGGGACTCTGCTGTGGGCTGCTCCTGCCGCGACCTGGGCCTGACCTGCCTCTTGGCCCGAAGCCGGTGTGGCGTTGCCCTTGAGGCCTCCCCGCTGCCCGGGGTCTGGAGTGCTGGCACTGGAGCCTGGGAGGCTGCGCTTCAGCTGGATGCCTGACGGCCTGGTCGAATGTGCCGTATTGTGATGTGAGTGGTGTCCTCCCCTCTGCCTGCTGAGATTTGTGGACCGCGGCCCACCTTCTCTCCACCTCTGTGGCGGACCTCGGGGGCTCACCGGACCTGCCCGGGGCAGCCCATTGTGCCGAACTTCCCTCATCCCGGGCCGTGGCTGGCCTCTGCCCTCCTCTCCTGGGTCCCGACGCGACGGACACTGTGTGTTGCTTTCCCGCCTGCGATACCGGCGGTTGTGGGCCTGTCCCAGCATCTCCTCCTTGGCCCTACGTGTGGAGGGTTGCCGCGCCATGGGGAAGCCTCAGGCGCCCGCGGTTACCGTACCCGCTGCTCAGACGACCCTGGACAAATTTGCCACGGTGGATTGGGGGAATGGAGTGGATAAGCAGCCGGGCCCTGGCCCGGCTGGAGGGGACTTACAAACCATCCTTCAGGCGATCTCGACCTCGCAGACATCGGTCGAAGCCAAGATAGGGGAGGTTAAAATAGACATCTCCTCCATCCGCCAGGACCTCCGCATAGCCACGGAGCGCCTCACGGAGGCTGAATCCCGGATCTCCACGGTCGAGGAGGATGTCTCTACCATTAAGGCCCAAATGGCTCGTCTCCAATCACAAACCTCCGAGCTTCATCGTTGAGCTGAGGATGCGGAGAATAGGACACGCCGCAACAACCTGCGCCTACTGGGATTCCCTGAAGGGATTGAACGGGCAGATGCGGCCACCTTCCTGGAGGAATGGATCCGCACCTGGATGCCAAAGGACAAGCTCTCTCCATGGTCCGCGACTGAGCGTGCCCAACGCTCCTTGGCCCCCAAGCCGCCACCGGGTGCCCCTGCTCGACCGTTCATCCTTCGTGTACTCAACTTCCGAGACTGTGATGCTATTTTGAGGGCCGCTCGGGAGCTAGGGCAGGTACACCACCGAGACTCCAAGATAATGATTTTTCCCGACTACTCGAGAGAGGTCCAGTCCCAGCGCCGTTCCTATGAGGAGGTGAAACAGAAGCTCAGGGCGATGCACCTCCGATATGGGCTCCTCTTCCCGGCCCGGCTCAAGGTCTTTTTCCAGGGTCGGACCCTCTTCTTCGATTCCCCGCAGGCAGCGTGGACCTGGGCTACGGAGGAGAGACCCCTCCAGCTGCGGGCGACCCGCTCCCCGCACCGGGTAGCCCCAGACAATTCGGACGATGCTGCACCCAAGCCAGTGAGACGCAGGACTGGATCCCGCAGGAGGGGGACACGCGGGGTGCGGGGTTCCCGTTCGCCGGGCCCTGGAGCCCAGCGGGCCTCCTCTGAGGCGTGACAACACGACCCTGGACCGTCTACCCAGACCCCGTCCCTCATTGACCTAAGTTCGGCTCCTGGGCCCGCTGACACCCTGCGACATGCCCTCTCTGACACTGACCTCTCCAGTAGTCCGTTGCTCCATGGCCCCGAGGGCGAATCTGACTCCTGATTGAATGCGACTGTGTCCTGACCTGTTTTACCTGCAACCCCGAGGTTCACGCCTGGATCCGGGGGGCCGAGGATCGGCCTCGACGGGGCCAGGGGCTTGGCGCTCCTGTGGTTCCGGAGCTTCACGTCCGGGGGCATGGAGTCCTTCTTGCACCACCACGGGGGCACTGGCCTGTTCACGAACTATCGACCGTCTACTACTGTATCTGGATGGTGATGTTTCCGTTTGACACTGTTGGTCCATATCCTGCACTATGCAGGGGGGTCCTCCCTGTTGGTAGTCTATCCATAGTCCCTACCGTTAGCTAACCGTTTTAGTTTAGCACTTGTCCTAAGCAGTTGTAACCAGTTAAGGGCGACAGATGCTTCCCGTTTCGAAGTATAGGGTGGGGGGAGTTGGGGGGATGGGGGGGCGATCATTGTCCCTCAAGAGTTTGTTGTTTTCGGCCGCCTACGGGCCGCCTGTGTTGTTTTCCATCGCTAGTCACCTGTCCTTTTTGTCTTTCCTGGCACCTGCACACGCCCATGTCCCCACATGACATACCCTGGTTTCCCGGGTTGGATCCAGGACTGCCCCCAGCTCACGGGGGACTCTATCCCTTATGGCTCGGTTCTTGCTGATCGACTCCGAACGATCTCGCTTGACCCATACCTGCACTCACGCGCCCCGTTGCCCTCTGCATTGGCCATGTATGCCCCCGCGTGAGGCCCGACGTCCGAACACTTCTGGGCCTCCCCCTGACTGAGAAGGGAGCCCCAGACCCCATCCGTTCTGCACCAGTTCATGTCCCCCTGCATGGCCCACATCCCTGACACGCCACTCCATATTCTCTCCTGGAATGTGAATGGCCTTCTGGACCGTGTCAAGCCCACGGCGGTGCTCCGCGCTGCCCGCCGCCACCTCCCTGACGCCCTGCTACTCCAGGAGACCCACCTCCTGGGCTCTCAATGTCAATTCCTAGCGTGCTAAGGGTTTGATCGCGTCTGGTACTCTGGCTTTGCCAGTGGCTCTAGAGGGGTGGCCGTTCTTTTGCGGCGCAGGCTTCCGTTCACAGTCACCCACGTCTCCACCGACACTCAGGGTACGTACGTGGCGATATCGGGCCTAGTTGAGGGTAGCCCCCTAAACCTTCTCTCCGTCTACGTACCCCCGGCCCTCCTCCCTTCAGCGCCATACGCGCGTGGTTTCTTCCCTCCGCCAGGGCCTCACAGTTGTCGGGGGTGACTTCAACGCGGTCCCCCAGCCCCACAGGGATGTCTCAGGTCCTCCTTCGATGCAGCGACGCGCCTCTGCAAGGTCTCTGGAGGGCTGGGCCTCGGCGCTGGGCGTCTGTGATGTGTGGAGGGTGTGGAACCCTCGAGTGACGTGATACACCCACACGTCCGCTGCCCACCGAAACCATTCGCGGATAGACCTAATTCTTATGCCCGCCACGGACTGTCAGCTGGTGTCCGGGGCGGAGATCCTCGCTAGAGGGATCTCTGATCATTCCCCTGTCGCTGTGCGCATTGGGTCCCCACCTACTGGCCCTAGGACTACCTGGTGTCTTAATGCGTGGTACCTACAGGACCCGGACCTGGTAGACTCCCTCAGTCGGGAACTCCGCCACTACTTCTCCGCCAATGTGGGGTCGGTCTCTTCACAGGGTACGCTCTGGGAGGCCGGCAAGGCAGTGCTTCGAGGTGTCACTAGGGGACTTGTGCATGCCAAACGCGCAGCTCAGTCTGCCCACCTGGCGCAACTGGAGTCCTCGGCCATCCGCCTGGAGTGTGACCAACTGCAGTCTGACGCCGCAGACTCTTCCAGACAATTGGCCCTGATCCGAGACGAGATCCGACAGGTCTCTATGGAGTCTGCCAAAATGCTCTGGCGCTCCTCCGTTGCCCGCATATACGGATGGGGCGACAAAAACTAAAAACTACTCCATAATTTGATCTCCTATCCCAGTGCTCACCGTATTGTCCCGGAGATCCGTGCGGCCAATGGGACTTGCCACGTGGCGTCCCAGGCAATAGCACAAACCTTCGCACAATACTACGAGGCCCTCTACGCTGCACGCCCCCCCAGTGCCTCCCTTGCAGGCGTGATGGCAGAATCTGGAGTTTCTCGGCCTTGCCTTCCGAAAGAGGTAGCGGACGCCCTCAACGGCCCGCTTACCCTGGAAGAAATTCGCAGGGCTATCACCCTGTTGCACTCCGGCAAAACGCCTGGGCCGGATGGTTTCCCCCAGGAATACTACTCTGCGTTCCGTGAGGACCTGGTGCCCCATCTGACTGAGCTTTTTCGCCGGGTGGTGGAGGTTGGGTCCTTTCCAGCTGAATCAGACTTGGCAACCATAGTGGTCATCCCCAAGACACACCCACCCTCCATGGACTGCTCAGCCTTTAGGCCCATTTCCCTGATCAATACCGACATCAAGATATTCGCCACCGCCATTGCTCAGAGGCTCCGCCCTCTCTTGCCTGACCTGGTCCACCTTGATCAATGTGGCTTTTTGCCGGCCAGAGGCACCCGACATTGCATCCATCGTCTTCACCTCGCCCTGGCCCACTGTCACCGGCTACCCCCCTACCTGGCCCTTCTCCTTCTAGACTTCGAGAAAGCATTCGATACGGTGGACTGGGAATACCTAGGCGATGTTTTGGATAGGTTGGGCTTCGGCCCTCCCTTCCGCCGCCTGATCCAAGTCCTCTACAATGGCCCCAGAGCTCGGGTGCTCGTCAACGGTAAGCTCTCTGCCCCGTTCCCCATCCGCAGGGGCACCTGCCAGGGGTGCCCTCTCTCCCCACTTCTATTCGCGTTGGCGATGGTGCCCCTGGCGGCGCTCATACGGCAAGACCCCTTGATCCAGGGATGGCAATGGGATCGGAGCCAAACTGACAAAATCGCTTTATACGCGAATGACGTGCTGCTCTACTTGGCTGATCCGGAGTGCTCCGGCCACCACGCCCTGAGAGCGCTGGCGGCCTTCGAGCGGGTCTCTGGCCTCCGCCTCAACCCGTCAAAGTCCACCCTGGTTCCCCTCCACCCCTCCCGGGCCTGCTTCGATTGGCAGGCTGTGATCCCCCTTCGGAAACTGTCATTTAAATACCTGGGTGTGTGGATAACTCTCCTGCCTGAACTGGAGTGGGCCCTTAACATCGCCCCCCTAGTCACCCGGATGAAACAAGATCTCCGTAACTGGCAATCCCTCCCCCTTAACCCGCTAGGATGCAGTGCCCTCTTTAAAATGATGATCCTCCCACGCTTCCTGTATATCCTACAAAAGACATCGATCCCTCTCACAAGCGGCTGGTTCCGGGAGCTAGATAGTAAATGTCGGAATTTGTAAAGCGCACAGCTACCTCCACCGGAGGTGTCCCGGCGCTGTCCGTATACCGCTTAGGAACCCTTCCTGGCTTTCCTGGGAAATGTCCACTCCTGGGCACCCGCCAGGTGCAGCCAGGCATCCCAGCGCTTTTGGGGCCGTTGTGGAGACTAAGCAAGCTATTGCCCAGAGTTGCAGCGTGGGACCCATGATCAGAACAGGCACTGAGGCGAGAATATCCAGTCAGGGGAATTAATGAGCCGGAGACCCACCGAGGCGGGAATCGAACCCTGGTCCCTGGCCAGAGCTCTGCATCAAGGTCTGCCTGCTCTAACCATTGAGCCACACTTCTCCATAGTATGCTTATTCGATTCATATGGGGAAAAGGACGCTCCCGCTTATCACTCTCTCATTCCCGCATTCCCCCTTATGATGGTGGTATGGGCGTAACTAACCTTTACGCCTACTACCTGGCCACTAAACTCATCGTGATCCATGATTGGTTTGCGGGCGGGTGGTCTGACCCCGCCTACCGGGTGGAGCTCACTGTCCTTGAATTTGTACGCTTGCAGGGCTTCCTATATGGCTCCCCGGTGCCCCACGACATGCCCTCCGTCACCAGGTCGGTCCTTATGGCTTGGCGCGCCGCACTTCGCCTGGTGCGCTGGGACCGGAAACTGACCAGGCAGACGCCCCTTTGGAGCGGCACTTGGGTGGGCGAGACCGCGGCCCTGACGGGGTTCCATCGCTGGGATCTGGTGGGAATATCCCTGCTCGGTGACGTCTGGGTGGGGGATCAAATACGCTCCTTTGCTGACCTGCAGCAGCGTCACTCACTCCTACCCTCCCAATTTTACAAGTACCTGCAACTCCGACACGCCCTCCACACTCACCTCCCCACTCCCACTTCCATTCCGGAATTCAGTCCCCTGGAAGCCCAAGTCATGATGGGAGATCTGGGGAAGAGAGGGGTCTCCCGAATATATCGTGCCCTCATTAATAATTCCCCTGCATCCTTGGATCACCTTAGAGCGAAATGGGAGGAATGGGTGGGCCACTTGGACGAGGTGGACTGGCGTAACGCCCTTATGGCACCCAGAACCCTTACCACGTCCTCAAAACTGCGCCTAGTACAGCTCTAATACCTACATATGGCGTACTTGACGCCGGTCCGTCTCTTTCGCGTGGGTGCGCGGCCGTCCCCGGCATGTGCCCGTTGCGCTAGTACCCCAGCTGACTTCTTCTACGTGGTGTGGCTCTGCCCGGCCCTGGAATCTTTCTGGAGGGGGGTGGAGAGGGAACTCACGGGTGTGCTGGGGTGGGTGATTCCGCATGACCCGAAACATTTACTCCTTGGAGTGTTTGATGGCCTAGATGGCTCTCGAGCCGATAAGCGTCTCCTAGGTACGGCACTGGCGGTGGCGAAGCGAGACATTGCAGCTAAGTGGTCGGGGGGAGAGGCGCCAACCTTGTCGAAAAGGAGGAGAGGGGTGGACTGGTGTGGGACTCAAGAAGAAGCCGTCTTTGTGGCGAGGGGCTGCCCAGAACTTTTTAATAAATTATGGGGCAAATGGTTTGGGGTCCTACCGCCGTGAAGACTCTGATATTAGGTTGTGACCGCTGGGAACCAGTGATTCATTCTGTTCATGATACCCTGCTGTGGGATGTCAAGTTGGGGATTCCGGGGTGTTTTAGGGGAATATGTGACTTGTGGCGAATGATTTTTCTTATGTTCAAAACTTCAATAAAAATTGATTATCAAAATAAAATTCCTTTTTTTACTATTTTTAGGTCTGGCATAGAAACAGCTTTATATATATCTCGATGCCTCATTTAATAAAAAAACTTACTCCTATTCATTCTTTGTTCTGTTCAATCATTATTCCCATTTTGTGGCTGTCCGTAAGAACCCCTTTCAAAGGGCCAGGGGGCACACAGTTGAAAATGCATGCAAGCAGTCATAAATCTTTGCTTAGCTACATACTCACTTTTATGGAAAAAGAAAAGCATTTTTATTTCTACTGCTAAGAACACAAATGATAAATACAACATTTATAAACAACTACACAGTCCTCCTGAGGGCAGGGTTTCTTTAGGTGGTCATCCGGCTCCCACTCCCTCCTAGCTTTTCGTGATAGTGGTTATTCCCCATTCACTATATGAAACACCCAGTGCGAACCTGCTGGTAGTACGAGTCGCAAGAGTCCACTGTGACTCTGTTTTAAAGTCAACACTATTCCAGCATTGCAGTGCTAACTAGCAAGCAAGTTCTTCCAGGGCCAACATCACTTTTACCTGCACTTGCTGGCTTAGGGTGTCCAGAATTCCTGAGTGCACTCCGTCCATGGGCACTTGGAGCAGCAACAGATGAATCAGGTGAGTTTGTCGCAAACGGTCCAGGCGGGCTGCATCCAGCGGGCACAGAGTTCCTTGTTGCACCACTGAAGAGGCCAGAGGTTCTTTGTGGCTTCTTTGTGGCTCCTTCTTGTAGGGTAAGAGTTTGATCCATTCCAGTGGGGAATGGCGTAATGGAGCGATCCTGAAATGTGTCCCTTGCCTCGTTGACGGTGCACAAGTACTCCCACAGTGGCCTCGCTTCTCTGACAAGTGGCGTCGGTCAGGTTGCAGATCTTGTTGCTTCAGGTGACACCCTTAGGCCCACTCTGTACATGGGCTCTAGTCCCTTCAGCATAGTGAAGTCCTCAGCGGTGGCCCCTCCTGGCATACGGGCTTCTGGCAAACCATGGCACAAGGGCAGCGACCCTCTCAGTACAGCAATCTTCTCGCTTCAGCCCCTCCTACCACACAGTATCCCAGCTCCTCACTCCACACGGGCTCCCTCTCAATCAGCACAGCGATGCACATGGCCCAATTCAGTGCTGTAGAGTGGAGAATCGTAGAGTAAAGTGGTTTGGAGTGGCTAAAGTAGATTGGAGTGGCAAAGAGTGGCGTTCAGTGGAGTAAAATAGAGTGGAGTGAAGTAGAGTGGAGTAAAGTGGTGTAGTGTGAAGTAGAGTGTAGTGGAGTGGCATAGAGTTGAGTGGGGTAGAGTGTCTTGAAGTAGAGTGGTATAGAGTGTTGTGGCATGGAGTGTCATGGCGTGGAGTAGAGAATTGTAGAGTGATGTAGAATGGAGAGGCATAGAGTGGAGTACAATGACATAGAGTGAAGTGTATTTGCTTACAGTGTAGTAGATTGCAGTGTCGTAGAGTGGGGTGGCATAGAGTGGAGTGGCGAAGAGTGGAGTGGCTTTTAGTGAAGTAAAGTTCCCTTGAGTAGTGCGGAGTGGAGTGGCACAGAGTGGAGTAAAGTGGCGTTGAGTGTCATAGAGCAGAGTGTCGTAGAGTGTTGAGTGGTGTGGCATAGAGTTGTGTGGAGTGGAGTAGAATGTCTTAGAGTGGGGTGGTGTAGAGTGGAGCGGAATAGAGTGGCATACTATTAGTAAAGAGCACTAACTAAAATAAACAAATTTGTAGACAGAACATTGTTCATCACAGGCATGGGAGACTGATAAACTGGTAGTGGTAGAGATAAGTACAATCAATCAGGCTAAAACATAGGAGGCAGGAATTTTTTTTAAAGAAATATAGCAAGTTTACTGTTATGAGCTAGCATACAAGGGAAACAATTGAAAACACATATACTCATTTAGAGTGCCTCACAGAGAAAAAAAAGGAGTTCCCAGAAAGATAGCATTCGAGGAAGAATAAAAGGAGCCAGTCAGAGAGATGGTAAACAGGCTATGTTCTATGAGAGGGATAAAGACATGTTGGACAGCCTAAAACAAATAAGGCCAGCAAATAAAAATCAAATGTGATTTACAAAACACAAAGCCAATGGCAAGTAATGGTTGGAGTGCATTCCTAGGGAAGCTTTAAGCATGTCCCCATATGTCTTTGCAACCAGACAGCTGCACTGTCTGGTAGGTTTCGACCTAAAAAGGACCTGTTCACTCCCATACTATCACTCCTCCACCACCTCGTGCTGCTTAACTCCTGGTGAAAACAGTGCCTTCCACTACTATAAGATTAGTAATTTTTAGGCCCCTCCTGAGCTAATAGGACCGTAATTTGTGAGATAGGCCTATGTCATGGCGCACACACATGAACTGTGTTTGCCTATGACAATAAAAATCAATATTAGAGATCCAGACATCAGTACAGTTAGGAAACTCAGGGCAGGGGTACACATCTATTACCATGCGGAAGAATTTCCGTTTCAACACTGTCCATCACGCTACATAGCATGGAGCCCACTTCGGTCATTGGTTCTCTCGCATTGTGAGTGACAGCTTTTTGCTAAATCAGATGTGCACATCAGCTTAGAAAGAAGGGCACTTCAGTGCCAGCACTGGTCGGCAAATAAATGACTTTTCTTTCCATTTTTATGTTTTTAAGCCATCTTTGCTTGTTTAAAATATGTCTACAGATTATTGTAGTTCAAATTCAATAGTACCCTGTATTGTTGCAGCAATAAAAATCATATTTTTCTGGGATGTTCGTTACAACTAAAAAGGGTTCCTATACTTATAAAGAGTACACCTGCCGGCCAAAGATATGGCTGCTGGGTTTAGGCATGTTGTTTTTTCTTCTTTTTATTTTTGCGGCATCTGCTTACAATTACATATTTAAAACTTGTTTAACTATGACACCAGTTTGCCATGGAAAGACGTATTGTTCTTGCCAATGACTGAAATGACCTTGTGCCGTTAAGCTCTGTTTATACTTGTGTGCCACATATAGAAACCAGGATCGATCAATACAAGGGGGGGCCAATAGGCCCCCACGCAAGCATGGCGGGGCCCGGTCCCTCCCACACCCCGTCCCTTTCGGGGCCGCTTGCCCCGCCTACTCGCCCCGGAAGTACTGGTGTGCTTCCGGGGCGAGGGGGCGGGGTCGCGGCAGCGAAAGGGGTAAAAGCCTGGGGAGCGCGGGAAGCGGCCTCTTTGTGCCCGCGCTCCCAGGCTCGCTCCTCGCCGCCCCACCGTGGGGCCGTGTAATTTTCTGTTTTGTTTTTCCAGGTCCAAAGATTTGTCGGCGTTCAATCGGCGGTGACCGGAGATCGAGCGAGCTATGGGGCCCCCAGCGGCCCGTAATGTTTTTCTTCTTTGTTCCCTCTACAGGGTTCCGTGCTTGGGGAGGAAGCTGAGTCGACGAGGGGAGCGGACGAGGGCGAAAAAGAGGAGCCATCCGGAGGTCCGAGGGATTGTGGACAGACTCTCAGCGTGCGGATCATCAGCCCAAGGAGAAGAATCGGCGGTCAACAGGCATGGAGAAGCGACAGGATGACCAGGCGCTTCACGTGGGACAGAATGACCGGGGTCCGTTTTCTGCGCGAGAAGAGGATCCGGGGCTCGATGATGTACCGTCGCGGAGTGTACCTTCGCACAAGTTAAGTAGGGGGGCTCGGCATACGATTTGTGATTGCTGGGTTTCCTTGTAGCGAACAGGCAGGCAGAGGGGTACTGTTAAGCGGAATGAGACACCCAGCGCACTGTTGGTGGGTAGCGGGGAATGGCGGGGATTGTCGTTTGAAATATAGTGGTATGCTGTTGGGGAGTGTGGTGAGGATCCTTGGGGAAACGCATCCGTGGGGCAGATCAGCTCGGGCGGCTCATTTGGCAATATTTTGGTGTTGCCCTGTTAGCTTTCAAGCCTGGCCGAAAGTGAGGTGCGTAAATAAACCCATGCTTTCTATAGATAGGATACATGCATTTTGGCAGCGAGTATGTTTTTGGCAGATACGCCTATTTATGGAATTCATAATTAATGGCATTGTGTGTCATTTTCCTGATATTTTATTTACAAAGTGTGAAATGAGGATTACGCTCATACACAGATTCAGTGTGTGATTCCACTGACAGGGCACAGTTTGGGTGTGCATTCTCAGCAGGGAGCTGAGCTGAAGCCTTTTGTGCTGTGAGATAAGCAGGAAGCTAGTAATGTTTATACATATAAAAAAAAAAAAAAAAAAAAGCCCTTATGACCTGGTCTCTGTTATCTGAGGCAGTTTTACTTGGGGCAATTGTCTGACGTCCCCAGAGTCTAATTGCGCCGTTTTGTGTGGGATATCTTAGTGCTTGAGTTTTACCTCCGGGCGCTGTGACAGCCTTCGACCTCAACCCAGATCTGCGTGTTCTCACCCAGCACCCACAGGGACTGATTTTGAGTGTACTGCTAAATTTAGGATCCCTGTGCATATGTGTGCCTTAATATAGGCCCATTTACAATCAACCGTAAGTGGTACTCCTTTTATCCATCTCGGATAGGGACAGGCTGAGTCAGGCAACAGGGTTAAAACCGCGACCTGCATTCCACGCACTGATCTGTTCAACAGAAGTGTCGCCTCACTGAGGTATTTATTTAGGGAATTAACTAGGATTGCAATCAGGTGGAAACTTGCTGTTGAAAAGCCTCCTTCACACACAAGTCAAACACAGAAAGCCCTTAATGCCATTTACAAATTAAATATAGTACTTTAAAGTGAGGTAAATGCGGCCATTTTAAAGAAACCCGTCTTTTTGAAGTTATTCGGTGGCTTTACACAGCCCGACCAGGCCCGTTGAAGTTTCTTCTTCTCTGGCTCTTTAACACTGAAGGAACCCTCTCAGGTTGGTTTACCCGCAGAGTCTGCTGGGACCGGCGCAACATATTGGCTGATCCATCTGCTGGCGCAGGGCCCTATGAAAACACGGTCCGCTGCTCGGCCTCCTGCTCCTTGCAATACATTTCATGATGGGAGGTGTTAGGCACCCTGCCGCTGTCTTATCCCCCAATACTAGGTAGCCTTGTTTATCCAGCGCTTTGGCACTGGAACGGGCTAATTAGAAAGTCTGACTGTTATTTTATGCATTTATGTTTGCAGTTTTATATAGCGGGGACATGGCCCGAAAGCCATCAGTGCACTTTACAGCACACAGGATAATGGGTTACAGCGGGTTACAGTAACAGTAGTTAAACACTGGCTTTTACATCAGTGGAGGTGTATAGAGTGCCACGAGAGACCGTTAGATAATGTGGCAATACGGATATCATGGGCAGTTTATTAGAGAGCGCCATGCGGGGAAAGCACACTGCCAAGTGAGCAGAGGAATGAGAAAACAAACATTAAAATGGGGAAGAGTTAACTCGAAATGGCTGTGCTGCACTTGCTGACGGAGATAAAGGTTTTTTAATGGCAAATGGTGCAACAGGTGCAGTGACACAGGGGCCCAAAGTTCTAGGAACCCCTCTAAAACACCTAATATTGCTTTAGTTGGCTACTGGACATGCAGTTACAAATACGGGTATCTTGCAGACGACAGTGTCCTGAGTTGAATGGTGCAGTGGCGCCAAGTCAAAAAGTTGTCAGAATCCCTCTGAACAGTTAATACTGCTGTTACATAGGTAGGGGTGTTCCTATGCGGGCGTATAAATTACAGAACAGGATCCGGTACAAAAATACGCAATATAAAAATAATACAAGAGGGCGCCTTTTGCTCTCTTAAGACGCGATTGGCTACTACAGTGGGTTATACAAAATAACACAATGGTTAGGCTTAGCATGTAGAGTGTCAACTGGTAGGCCAATGATAAAGATCCTGCCTCCACTTAATGCGCATAGAGGGTGACGCAAAAGCACTGCCTATAGCCCTGATGAGAAATGCAGTGTTACGTTTAATGTCATCTTTTTAGCGGTGTCCTTACATTTCCAGGTCTCTTTCCCTTGTACTATTGAAACCCTGTAGCGCTTTGGTATGTGATATCACAGAGATTATAATAGACTGAGTCAAGGAAGACCATTGAGATGTTAAGTTCCCCGCCTTCCTCATGCGGGTGTTAGGAGGTAGGGCAGACTTATACTATGATGTTGATGGATGGGACCGTCATTCAAATACCCTAATTAGCATGTGGGGTGCGGCACGTGGTTATCTCTTGAACATACAACTCTTCTCTTTGGGCTTCATGCAGTACTCAACGCACTATCCTACATCCTACCACACCTGCTTACAAACAAGTTGGTGCAGTACATAGTTGGCTAGGGTGACCACCTGCTACTGGGGATAACAATATGGCAATGGGGCACTTCAGCTCACAGGTTAATCAAAAGGATGGGTCAGGGCCATAAATAATGGCCTGCGGAAAGGGGAAGATCTTTATCTTTTTCTTTAAATCAGGAAGGTCCAATGTAGGCACAGGAGGGGTGACAGATTGGCAGGATAACCAACACGCTTTAAAATATGGTGGATTTAGAGGCTCTGTATCTAAAGGCATTTCATATGTAATTCTAAATCTCAGAGATGCCGCCCATTGTATACCTACATTGGGGGCAAGAACACTGCAAACGATCATTTGTCAGATTGGTTGAGTGCAGGGAACATGAAAAGCTGGCCACGTGAGGTTAATGCTGTGCAATTGGGATGACAATTACTGTGCCCTTGTTCCTTTAGGAATCACCAACAAGACAGTCGTGGTAGCAATCTATGTGGTAATTAGACAAGGTTACCATAGTGGGTGGGCGGGCACTGCAATCTGATCCCTGTCTAACACCCTCCTTGCACTGACCCCGGGTATAAAACCTTTGACGCCCCCGGACCAAGCTAATTCTACTTACCAACGGTAACATGATAAAGTGGCTACGTAAGGGATATATCTATCGGGAATATTGACAACACTAGTGCTGGGTCGCCTGTGTGCACTTGCGTGTTTACTTAACAGCATTGGGCACTTGTTTCTTCCCCTCCTGTTTTATGGCCTAAGTAAGTCAGCCGTATCAAATATCAGCCAGGAAAATTGCCATTCCATAGTAGACCTGTTTTCAGGTAATTTATCAGAGGACATAGAGCACGCAAAGGACTCACTATAGTAGAGTGGATCGAAAGAGGATGGTCGTAACAATGCCTAAGTCCCATCTATGATACTGCTGGTGCTCTTAAATGGGCAAAAAGGGTCAGACAGATTTGCATATGAACAGGGCCGAACTGGGGGAGGCAGAATGGGTGGATGAACGGTAACACATTAAATCCTGATCTGTGGAAACTAATGTTGCATCATGATGTACAATAGGTGGCGGTATACTATGAATTGATTGGACAATCATGGGTGGCAGCGGGAGGGCCACCTGCTACTTGCAACTTGTTAAGGGAATGATGCTCAGTCTGGGATCATGAGAATAATATATATAGGTTATGGTTGCCCCTTAGTTATATTACGCATTACCACTGTCAGCCACGATCCAAGTCAACAGTCAGGTGCAAGGGGTTCGATACTTAGAACACGTATATCTCATCAAGTTGTGATTGGGTGGGTGCCAATACAAACGGACTGTTCCTTTTTAACGGATATCCTAATCATCCTTAAGGAGTCATGAGGGCGTTATGGTATGCACTGGGGACTCCATGCTTTGTGTCAATGCACTACACACTGGGTAGTATTTGTTAATGAAGGCCATTTTTACAGGGTACTCTTCATAACACTAATACAGTCACGCTACAGGGGACACCAACTGAGGCTATGCTCAACACTTAGTCGGAAGTGTTTAGGAGTAGGCATCTGGCGCTAATCGTATCTCAAACGTGGCAAGGGATGGCAATGTAAGACTAGCACTTGTACTGCAGTTATCGCCAGAAACACTAATGGTTTGTGTTTATCTTTTTCATTTATGTATGGCCGGGTCCATGGTGGATATCTGGAGTGCTCCGCATCACAACAGCTGCTACAGGTGGACAGCCCAAGGGATGCTGACGTCAGGTAGAGGATGGCAACCAACAAAACAAGTGTGATGGGCGAGCGATCAAAAGACGCAGGAGGTGCCATCACAGAGTTGATTGTTTCGGTGTGTAAGCCCTTATATTGGGCTGGCGGCAGTAATGTAGCAGGTTGTGGTTTCACAAAATGGCAGGATTTGCCGTAACAGAAAATGTATACCTACAGTAACGGCGCCTGTGCACGCAGGGCCACCAGTGTCAGGATGATATGCATAGATCACCAAGTGGTAAGTGACAACGGTAGAGATGGGACAATACACAAGGGTGTGCATGGCTAGCCTCGGCAACCCCAGGATGGATAGGCCTAGGCAACGCCTCATTTCCCCGGTTCAGGAAGTGGGGACTTCCATGGTAAAAGTAGTACCATACACTTAACACTTTCCAGAGCGTAGTGGCTGGGTGTGGATGGTTAGCAGACTGTACAGTATGCCAGTGGGAAGGGTAGAATGGTAGTACCAGGATACCCCCGGTCACAGCATCTGCAGGGACCCTCGTTCATTTAGGACATGGGGATACGATGATAGGACCCAGATTGCACCATAGAGGGGGGGCTCAGTTTTCCCCAGGCTGCACGTAAAAGGGGGGGGGGGGACTAGGCGAGTGCAAGGAGTCACTCGGTGAAGAATCGCTCGATAAAGAGGATCAACACTTGGTTTGAGAAACTATTTCATACACATTAATCGCAGAATATCCCACAGGGGGTCATCTCAGGACAGAGTAGACTAACAGTCGGCTGATAATGGGGGGTTGACGTTTATTAGAGGCTCTACTCACAGGGTGGGGGGTCCAGTGGACAGAGTCGGGGATGCCCTAGGGATAGGGAACTAAGTAGCAGGGGTAGAGGGTTTTGGAGTAGGAAGTTATGACCTTTCAGTGTAGGCGGGGGGGGGGCCAGATAGTCGGTAAACTACCTGGCCTGTGGCGGTAAGGTCATTAATCGGTGAGCAGCATTTTAAGGTCCTTACGGGGGGGCGGACCCATTCACGAAAGGGGCCGCCCGCGGGAGGGGCCATTGGTCTCTCTCAGAACTTCAGGGGCAGGATATGATATCCCGTTTTAAAGGGTGCGGGGGAGGGAGTCTACGCTTTCCTCAGGCTGGTAGCCACCCCTCACAACACTATGACGTCACTAAGGTGCGCGAGTGTCTGGGCCCTCCTGTTATGGTTAAATGGAGTTCGGGGAGCGCACGTGGGTGTAACGTGCCCTGGGTTGCGCATGCGCATCTTCAACGTGAGAGCGCAGCTGTAAAAAGGATCTGACACCGGTTGGCGACCTTGCCGTAGGACTTTATTAAAATTATTAAAAATGTTAAAAATATTAGAATGCAGTTTAATTTTCAGGATGATTAGATTACGTTAGGAGACACGCTGTACTAGCTATTTGTTAAGGTTAGCCCATCATACCATGTCGAAACGGATGTCAATCTAATATTCTGAAAAGTGTGCATTTTAATAATTGTCAGAAATGTTTATTTGATTAAAATTTTTGATTTGTTTTTATATTTTAATAAATACGGCCAGGGGGGGGGCCCCGTACCCCCCCTTGACTTCCAAAGACCCCCATGTGTTGACTGGTTGAATTAGGTAATTCAGTCGGTGTTCAAGGGGGGAGGTGGCCGGCAGTCCAAGACCATGATACAAGGGGGGGCCAATAGGCCCCCACGCAAGCATGGCGGGGCCCGGTCCCTCCCACACCCCGTCCCTTTCGGGGCCGCTTGCCCCGCCTACTCGCCCCGGAAGTACTGGTGTGCTTCCGGGGCGAGGGGGCGGGGTCGCGGCAGCGAAAGGGGTAAAAGCCTGGGGAGCGCGGGAAGCGGCCTCTTTGTGCCCGCGCTCCCAGGCTCGCTCCTCGCCGCCCCACCGTGGGGCCGTGTAATTTTGCCCACCCTCCATCCCTTGTTAGCAGACCTTGGGGCCTGGCAAATGGTAAGAATCAGGTTTGTCAATGGGCCGGACTATAGGTTTAGGGGGTTTGATCCAGTAGGCCTTGAATTTCCCGTTTACTGGAAGGTAGAACAGATGTAAATATTTTGTGCAGTACCGTGATATTTAACTAATTCTCTCCTTAGGCCTTTTTTCCCGCTTACAGGAGTATCTGTATATGTATATGTTTTGTGCTTTGCTGTGTATTAACAATTTTCTCCTTAGGCCTTTTTTCCTTTTAGAATAGCAATGTCGTATTTATTATGTGTGTCTGGCGGTAAGGTCATTAATCGGTGAGCAGCATTTTAAGGTCCTTACGGGGGGGCGGACCCATTCACGAAAGGGGCCGCCCGCGGGAGGGGCCATTGGTCTCTCTCAGAACTTCAGGGGCAGGATATGATATCCCGTTTTAAAGGGTGCGGGGGAGGGAGTCTACGCTTTCCTCAGGCTGGTAGCCACCCCTCACAACACTATGACGTCACTAAGGTGCGCGAGTGTCTGGGCCCTCCTGTTATGGTTAAATGGAGTTCGGGGAGCGCACGTGGGTGTAACGTGCCCTGGGTTGCGCATGCGCATCTTCAACGTGAGAGCGCAGCTGTAAAAAGGATCTGACACCGGTTGGCGACCTTGCCGTAGGACTTTATTAAAATTATTAAAAATGTTAAAAATATTAGAATGCAGTTTAATTTTCAGGATGATTAGATTACGTTAGGAGACACGCTGTACTAGCTATTTGTTAAGGTTAGCCCATCATACCATGTCGAAACGGATGTCAATCTAATATTCTGAAAAGTGTGCATTTTAATAATTGTCAGAAATGTTTATTTGATTAAAATTTTTGATTTGTTTTTATATTTTAATAAATACGGCCAGGGGGGGGGCCCCGTACCCCCCCTTGACTTCCAAAGACCCCCATGTGTTGACTGGTTGAATTAGGTAATTCAGTCGGTGTTCAAGGGGGGAGGTGGCCGGCAGTCCAAGACCATGCTGCTCGTGAGACTAACCTATAGCCGGGTTGTCAGAGGTTGCACGAGAGTAGACCACTTTTTCCGGGATGCCCAAGCATGTCTTGGTCCCAGTCCGACCCAAACAGATCCTCCTAGCTCGTTCATGCCTTCATAATATCATAGCTTTATGGTGAGCACGCACGCGCAGATCTTATGCTTCGGCTCTGACGCAGAAAAGGATGTTTCTCCTCAGAGAATCTGCCTGCCAGCTTGGAATCCTTACGGTTCACAAGACCAACATTACTAGAGAGAGAAAGAAAACACATCCTCGCAAACCTGGCACGAGTAAAAGCTGGCCAGCCATCAAAGCAGACGAGACCTGCTCTTGTATTTATAAAACAGTGGGGAAGGGCCCTCCGCCAGCTGGCTCCTGAAGCTGGTAGTAGTGGCAGTTTGTTTTCCTTTCTGACACGCAGTGTGCTACACAGTTAACAGCCACGAGCTTTCACATCCATGATGTTCGTCTGTGTATGTAGTAAAGGACCAGCGGATGTCTGTGTCCGTCTCTGTGTAGTGGAATTAGTTGTTTGTTTGTTGTGTGTTTAGTGAAGGAGCAGAGAATGTCTGTGCCTGTGTGTGTATAGTGAGATTAATTGTTCCTTTGTTGTTTATGTAGAGAAAGAGCAACTGGAGTCTGTACATGTGTGTGTGGTGGAATTAAGTGTTCGTGATTTTTTCATATCTCTCACCCACCCCCACCACGCTCCCGTTTCATTCTACTTCGAGTCCCCAGGATGATCTCATATTGTGAAGGGATCAAAACAGACCCCATTAGTAATACATTATACTTACTACATTGTGAGCCGTCTACTCAGCAATTAAATGTGATGCACAAATATGGCGATTTATTAATATTTGTGTGTTACGTTTTCTAGGCACATTTGTCCTCACTGTCACTTTTTCAAATGAACTCTAAGTTTGCTCACTGTTATTTCTTTTCTGATACTTTTGTTATAAAAACGTTGTTATATCAACACTTTCTGATATAATTTCTGATTAAATGACACATGGATCATGACACCAATACCAGGAAGTAACAAAAAGACAAGACGACCAGCATGGAGGTGCTGACGGTAGAGTCCCAACACTGATACGGAGAGACAGGGACACATGGATACTAATGGGACGACAGTGACGAAGAGATACTGACAATGGAGCACTGATATGGATCTAAAGACACAAGAATATTATTTCTGACTCGAGAACACTAGCGTGGGCACTGAGACGTCGGCTGCTACTACTGGGACACATCCATAGACAAAAGGAGGCTGACACTGGCACAGTTAATCTCACCTGAAGACACGGACACTGGCAGAGGGATACTGGTACAGTGACACTAACATTGAGATGGGGATATTGGCACTGGGATATGGCTACACATACTAATGAACCTGCCGAAGGGACAAGTGGATATGGAGACACTAGCACTGACTTGGGGCATAGACATTTGGACACTAATGAACGAAATGGGAGCCAGTTGCATGTGAAGAGGAAGAGGGTGTAGAAAGGTGGAAATCTGACTATATGGTTACCCCCACTTTTTGCCTGGTGTTTTGCTGGTTTACGACTTAGTTGGACTGGAACCCTGCTATTCAGGGCCCAAGTCTATCTGCTTTCTCTATAAAATGGACTCCATGTACTTTAGGTACATACCAGATTGGTTTCTGGGTCACCCTTGTGAGCCCCTGTATATGGTACCAGAGGTACCCAGGGCATAGGTGCACCCTAGGCCTACCAGGGGCTGCAGCATGTATTGTGCCACCCCTGGTTAGCCTTCTAAACTGACACCACAGGTCTGTACTTACAGCCTGGGTAAGGTGGTGTAATCACCCCTTACCTAGATATTGTATATCTATATCTACATTATATATAGACACATAGTAACCTATAAGTCACTCCTATGGCAGGCCTTGACAATCCTGGAGGCAGAGTGCTTGGTTTTGTGTGAGAGGGTGCCCTAGCATGAGCTGAGCCCCTCTGCAGCTTTCGGAAGCATCTCCTTATAGCTGTTCTATGATATAGCCATACCATATACTCTTAAGTGCATTATAATCGTCGCCGTTAATGCTAACTTTGGTGTGGCTTTATCAAAACATGTTGTGTAAGGTGTCAAACACTTTGGAATACTACCCCCCCCCCCCCCACCATTTCTGGTGGGGGAGGGTAGCATTTCACCCTTCTAGAGGAAGAAGACATGTAGTTATTGTTAAACCTGGTTAAAGTTCAACAGAGCCCCAGCATCACAAAATGGATGCTGCTGCCACAGACACAAGTCTGCCCTCCTGCTGCTGGACGAAACTCCGGCAGGGGAGGCCTGGACAATGGGTTTCCTGTCCAGGGAGGTTCTAGCATCTCCCCAGACAGGCTTTAGTGTATTGGGGCAGGGTGGGTTGCACTCAGTGAATGCTCTACAGACACTGCCTGGGGCACACAAGGTGCTCCATGCATTTCCCAGTTGAAACCGGTTGCTGGGGCGCTCAGCCCCAGCTCTGGCGTGAAACTGGACAAAGGGGAAGGGGTGTAACCACCCACTCCCGAGATCCACCCATAGGAGAGACCTTAGAGTTAGTCCAACCCCTAAACTTGCTATTAGTATAGAACCCCAGTCCCTAGGACTTTAGATTACCCTGGATGAAACTCTGATACATAATTCCTGGACCTTTCTATATTCCATATCGACTGGAAGATGGAAGAAATCTCCCTTGTGGTCAAGGAGTGACCACCATGTCCAAACAGGCACCAACAGCATCTTTCTACCTCGAGACCTTGGGTCCCGACCCCTACGCACAATCTCAATGGGTGTTTACCCTCTAAATTTATACAACTCTATATACATTGACGACCAAAATTTGAATTAAATTTAAACATTTATTTCCGACACCATAAATGTATTTTTTTCAAATGACTATTTGTAATCAATCATCAAACATGATTATGTGACATATACAATCATAAATTTCATTTACATGTATAAGATTTTCAAAATAACAATTCTTCTGTGAGTTCTCGAAGGTGCTCTATGCATTTCGGGTCACACCGGACCCTTCATCAGGAGCAAGTGCCATCTAAAAAACAATGTTACACAGCAATAAGCAGTGTGTAGCAACTGGAGTGTACAATGTATCAAAAGTTAATACAACTTGCAGTGCAATCAACACAACCATGTAGTGTTTGTGTAGTGCCCTTCACCTCAGTGTTCAACAGAAAAATCATGACCAAAAACTTACATAATCCGTCCTACTCATTACCCGTGACTCTGAAAGAAACAAAGCACCAACATGGGTTCAAACCTGAAACCTCATTGCTGATAAACCTACATCAAACTTAAAAGCTAGTGCAGACTATGCCTTCAGGACTTACCGAAGGGCTTCCACAGAATATACTGAATACCGCTGCCACCTTGAGAAATGCTCTCATATGTTCAACCTTCAAAAACGAAGCTTACATCGGGAACCCTGTGGGGGTCAAATACCAAACAAACAGGTTTCAAACCTTCACTCAAAATAACGCTCGCACAAAACTAACCAGAAATACATGCTCTAAGAAGAGCTTACCGGGACTTCCTCGTGCTCCGCAACAACGAACTCCGCTTCAACGAGCCTCCCTGGGATGCAACTCTATGGTGCCTGACTGGAAAACGGAGCTTAACCCCGTGCACGATCTTTAAACACAAAAAACGGACTTCTGTTCTAAACCTATCTATGACCGCCATCTTTGAATGGTGAAAAAATGAAAATGCTACGATCATTCACTAATCTGCTCTAACTAAAAAAATATAATAATGCCCATGGAGGCTAGTACACATAAGAACAGAATCTCAAACCTCTCTCAAACTCAAAAATGGAAATACTCTAGCGAACACTGAAACTCGCCCCCAACCAGGCGGAGGTCATAAAAACAAACAAAACAACTTTACTGCATATCAACATAAACACAACCATCTCACCCATTGTGCTGCCACCTGGAAAAAAGGTGCTGACTGAATATGTGAAACATAAATGAATGATTGCTAGATGGTGTTACAATTTCTATGACACATTGTACTGTATTTACAATATTTACATAAGTACTGAATCAACAATATACAGAGCAGTGAGCGAATTTACAAAAAACATGATAGATCAAATTTATCATTTAAACCTTTTGGTTCTTGGGTACCCAATTTTTTTATCCAGTATGCTTCTCTCTGGAGGAGGGATCTTGTGTGATCCACACCTTCAGGGAGAACTACCTGTTCTAGCACTGAGAACCGTAGTTGGGAAATACTATGCCTTTCCTGAGTCCAGTGGGACGCCAGATTGCTCTTTAGAGTTTTATTCCTTATAGTGCTCTTATGTTCTGAAATGCGCACTTTTATTTTCCTCTCTGTTTTACCTACATAAATTTTTCCGCAGGGGCATTTTATGTAGTAGATCAAGTTCGTAGAGTTGCAATCTGAATTATGATATAATGCGATTTCTTTGCCTGATTGAGGATGATGCAGCTTGTTTCCAGTGATCACGTTGCTGCAGTGGACACAATTAGCACATTTTTTCATTCCTCTGTTCACTGTAGTTTCTTTCTTGTACGTGGGAAATTTTAGAATTTCTTTGATGTTCTTCAACCTGGTGTAAGCAAACAAGGGTTTTACACTGAATAAGACCTTGAAAATCCAATTCGTTTTCCAGAAGGACCCAATGACGGTTAATTATGTTCTTGATTTTCTGACTACTTGTGTTAAATTTAGAGACATATACATGTCTTTCTTGTTTAACTTTCGATTTCTGGATCAACACATTTTTCCGTTCCATGGCGTGAATTCTTTTATTTGCCTGCTCAATTATGTGTGTGGGATATCCTCTTTCCTCATATTTATGCATTTGAATCCTTAATTGAGCTTCCAAGTCTGTTTTATCAGAGCATATACGTTTTAATCTCATAAATTGAGAAAAAGGGAGATTTTTCTTCAAACTCGGTGGGTGAAAACTTTGGTATTTAAGCGCATTGTTTACATCAGTATCTTTCCTGTGAAGGGATGTGCTAATTTGATGATTTGCAATTTTTACTGAAACATCTAAAAACGATATTTGAGCATCAATGATTTCATGAGTAAATTGAATGTTATCATCATACGTGTCCAGTTGCAAGATTTTTCTTTCTAATCTTTGTCTATCGCCTGTCCAAAGGATGAAAATATCATCTATGAACCTGCAAAACAGTTTAGTGCTAGTACTCCATTCTTGATCATTGAAGATATTATCTGATTCGAATTTCGCCATGTAGGTATTAGCATATGCCGGAGCCCCGGCAAAACCCATAGACGTTCCTTTCTGTTGAAGGAAAAATTGGTTGTTCCAGACAAAATAACTATGAAATAAACAAAAATGCAAAATTTCCAATATGAAAATTTATCTGCGTTGATGTCGCTTTGTTGAAGTAATGCCCACTCTACCGCCTCAATCCCTTTGAGGTGGGGGATTGAGGTGTAAAGTGACTTGACGTCAACTGTACATAACAACATATTCTCTGTGCAAGAAACTTCTTCAATTTTATTTAAAAAGTCGGTGGTGTCTTTAACATAGGAGCGCCATTGTTGTACAAATGGTTGAAGAAAAGTGCCTATGTATTGGCCTAATGGTTCAAAGATTGTACCACATCCCGTGACGATGGGTCTCATTGGAGGATTTTGTAGATCTTTATGAATTTTGGGTAGCATGTACAACTTAGGTTGCCTTGGTAAATCTATTGTCAGAAATTGTCGTGTAGAAGCAGAGATTACTCCTTCTTCAAACGCCTTTTCTAGGATGATGTTTAGGGTGACTTTAAGATCTTTAATAGGATCCTCATTTAAGAGAAGATATGTTGATGTGTCGTACACATGATCGTTGACTTTTGCCAGGTAAACGGAGGCTTCCATAACGACAATGGCACCTCCTTTATCCGCCTTTTGAATCACCAGTTGTTCATCTTGTTGAAGCGTCAACAATGTGCGTTTATCGTGAAATGACAGGTTTTGCCTCCTGGTTTTGTGCAGGTTTAATTGATGAAAATCATGTAAAACCGTTTTCTCGAATGCATCAAGAACTTTATGAGATACTGGAGATTGAAATTTCGATTTTGACTTGAATTCCATATACTCTGGTTCGGATTTCTGAGTTTGTTCAGTGACAACATTGTTGAAAAAATGTTTAAGCCGTAGTACTCTCATGAACTTGTAGAAGGATACTTCTGTTTACAGGATATTCGTGTGATAAGTCGGCACAAAACTTAAACCTTTGTTGAGAATCTTTATTTGTTGGCTGGTGAGTGTTTTATTTGAAATGTTGACAACTAGGTTGGTCTTTGACTTCTCAAGCGACTGCTTACGGATGCTTCTTCTTGTTCTTCTTGTCTTTTGGATGAACTGGGTGTTTGACTTGAATCCGTAGCCTGGATAAAAAATCTTTCGATTTAGATGTTGCTCCTCCACTCTTGTCTGAGGAAACTTTAGATCCAGTTTTATCTTGTATTTGTGTTTTAGCTGAAGGTCTACTTGCACTAACCTCAGAGTCAGAAACACTGCTTTCTTCCGATGTAGTGATGTTTGTTACTGTCTTCTTTTTTGGATAAACGCGTCTCTGGGCATAGACCTCAGCCCAGGTATAAACTTCATTTAGTTTATAATCCAAGGTGTCCCTCTTATATTTTCGAAGTTTCCCTTCCTGAACTTCTTTGGCATGTTTCTCTAGGCGTACTTGCAGTTCCTCCAATTCTCTATCAAAGTCTAAACGTTCCATTCTTTCTGACAAGTTCTGTTTGATCTCATTGATTTCAGTGGTTAATTCTTCAATAACTCTGGCCAATTCCTCCACTAATAATAATATCAAGTCTAAAGAACACTTGTTTAAAATAGAATACCATTTTTCCATGAAGTCTTTATTTAAATGAAATCTGTACAACATAGGCTTGATTGCCATTCTTAATCCTCGTGGAATTCGCTTTGCTCTGTGGTACTGTATCAGAGTACTCGCATGTAGTATCTGACTTAGTTCTCTTTTGACTAAGAACTCCAGTTGTTTTAGCTGCTGTATTACTGTGCTGCCTTGTACATTAGATGTTTTCACTTCTTTAATTAGTGAATAGATGTCTGTAGCTTGATCAGTTGTGTATGCTAAAGTATTAGCCCTGTTTTCTGTCATACTAGTAATGGCGTCGAAAGCCATGGTTGGGTGCTATCTCTGGAAGACAAACAACTGAAACTTTGTAGAATATGGAGATGCACGCCCTTTTCCAATTACTTGATTTCTTTTAACTTGACGTTTTTAATCTTTTAAATGAATCTACTTGGTTTAGCGTGCTGCAGGGGTGACACGTTTGTCCTAGGCCGTGTCTTTAACTGAACCTCCCTACCTCGAGACCTTGGGTCCCGACCCCTACGCACAATCTCAATGGGTGTTTACCCTCTAAATTTATACAACTCTATATACATTGACGACCAAAATTTGAATTAAATTTAAACATTTATTTCCGACACCATAAATGTATTTTTTTCAAATGACTATTTGTAATCAATCATCAAACATGATTATGTGACATATACAATCATAAATTTCATTTACATGTATAAGATTTTCAAAATAACAATTCTTCTGTGAGTTCTCGAAGGTGCTCTATGCATTTCGGGTCACACCGGACCCTTCATCAGGAGCAAGTGCCATCTAAAAAACAATGTTACACAGCAATAAGCAGTGTGTAGCAACTGGAGTGTACAATGTATCAAAAGTTAATACAACTTGCAGTGCAATCAACACAACCATGTAGTGTTTGTGTAGTGCCCTTCACCTCAGTGTTCAACAGAAAAATCATGACCAAAAACTTACATAATCCGTCCTACTCATTACCCGTGACTCTGAAAGAAACAAAGCACCAACATGGGTTCAAACCTGAAACCTCATTGCTGATAAACCTACATCAAACTTAAAAGCTAGTGCAGACTATGCCTTCAGGACTTACCGAAGGGCTTCCACAGAATATACTGAATACCGCTGCCACCTTGAGAAATGCTCTCATATGTTCAACCTTCAAAAACGAAGCTTACATCGGGAACCCTGTGGGGGTCAAATACCAAACAAACAGGTTTCAAACCTTCACTCAAAATAACGCTCGCACAAAACTAACCAGAAATACATGCTCTAAGAAGAGCTTACCGGGACTTCCTCGTGCTCCGCAACAACGAACTCCGCTTCAACGAGCCTCCCTGGGATGCAACTCTATGGTCTTCCAGAGATAGCACCCAACCATGGCTTTCGACGCCATTACTAGTATGACAGAAAACAGGGCTAATACTTTAGCATACACAACTGATCAAGCTACAGACATCTATTCACTAATTAAAGAAGTGAAAACATCTAATGTACAAGGCAGCACAGTAATACAGCAGCTAAAACAACTGGAGTTCTTAGTCAAAAGAGAACTAAGTCAGAAACTACATGCGAGTACTCTGATACAGTACCACAGAGCAAAGCTAATTCCACGAGGATTAAGAATGGCAATCAAGCCTATGTTGTACAGATTTCATTTAAATAAAGACTTCATGGAAAAATTGTATTCTATTTTAAACAAGTGTTCTTTAGACTTGATATTATTATTAGTGGAGGAATTGGCCAGAGTTATTGAAGAATTAACCACTGAAATCAATGAGATCAAACAGAACTTGTCAGAAAGAATGGAACGTTTAGACTTTGATAGAGAATTGGAGGAACTGCAAGTACGCCTAGAGAAACATGCCAAAGAAGTTCAGGAAGGGAAACTTCGAAAATATAAGAGGGACACCTTGGATTATAAACTAAATGAAGTTTATACCTGGGCTGAGGTCTATGCCCAGAGACGCGTTTATCCAAAAAAGAAGACAGTAACAAACATCACTACATCGGAAGAAAGCAGTGTTTCTGACTCTGAGGTTAGTGCAAGTAGACCTTCAGCTAAAACACAAATACAAGATAAAACTGGATCTAAAGTTTCCTCAGACAAGAGTGGAGGAGCAACATCTAAATCGAAAGATTTTTTATCACAGGCTACGGATTCAAGTAAAACACCCAGTTCATCCAAAAGACAAGAAGAACAAGAAGAAGCATCCGTAAGCAGTCGCTTGAGAAGTCAAAGACCAACCTAGTTGTCAACATTTCAAATAAAACACTCACCAGCCAACAAATAAAGATTCTCAACAAAGGTTTAAGTTTTGTGCCGACTTATGACACGAATATCCTGGAAACAGAAGTATCTTTCTACAAGTTCATGAGAGTACTACGGCTTA
Organism: Lissotriton helveticus; assembly: GCF_964261635.1. Taxonomy (NCBI): domain Eukaryota; kingdom Metazoa; phylum Chordata; class Amphibia; order Caudata; family Salamandridae; genus Lissotriton; species Lissotriton helveticus. Next base: position 411,904,016 of record NC_136061.1, on the reverse strand, counting down.
AACATTTTTTCAACAATGTTGTCACTGAACAAACTCAGAAATCCGAACCAGAGTATATGGAATTCAAGTCAAAATCGAAATTTCAATCTCCAGTATCTCATAAAGTTCTTGATGCATTCGAGAAAACGGTTTTACATGATTTTCATCAATTAAACCTGCACAAAACCAGGAGGAAAAACCTGTCATTTCACGATAAACGCACATTGTTGACGCTTCAACAAGATGAACAACTGGTGATTCAAAAGGCGGATAAAGGAGGTGCCATTGTCGTTATGGAAGCCTCCGTTTACCTGGCAAAAGTCAACGATCATGTGTACGACACATCAACATATCTTCTCTTAAATGAGGATCCTATTAAAGATCTTAAAGTCACCCTAAACATCATCCTAGAAAAGGCGTTTGAAGAAGGAGTAATCTCTGCTTCTACACGACAATTTCTGACAATAGATTTACCAAGGCAACCTAAGTTGTACATGCTACCCAAAATTCATAAAGATCTACAAAATCCTCCAATGAGACCCATCGTCACGGGATGTGGTACAATCTTTGAACCATTAGGCCAATACATAGACACTTTTCTTCAACCATTTGTACAACAATGGCGCTCCTATGTTAAAGACACTACCGACTTTTTAAATAAAATTGAAGAAGTTTCTTGCACAGAGAATATGTTGTTATGTACAGTTGACGTCAAGTCACTTTACACCTCAATCCTCCACCTCATAGGGATTGAGGCGGTAGAGTGGGCATTACTTCAACAAAGCGACATCAAGGCAGATAAAATTTTCATATTGGAAATTTTGCATTTTTGTTTATTTCATAGTTATTTTGTCTGGAACAACCAATTTTTCCTTCAACAGAAAGGAACGTCTATGGGTTTTGCCGGGGCTCCGGCATACGCTAATACCTACATGGCGAAATTCGAATCAGACAATATCTTCAATGATCAAGAATGGAGTACTAGCACTAAACTGTTTTGCAGGTTCATAGATGATATTTTCATCCTTTGGACAGGCGATAGACAAAGTTTAGAAAGAAAAATCTTGCAACTGGACACGTATGATGATAACATTCAATTTACTCATGAAATCAGTGATGCTCAAATATCGTTTTTAGATGTTTCAGTAAAAATTGCAAATCATCAAATTAGCACATCCCTTCACAGGAAAGATACTGATGTAAACAATGCGCTTAAATACCAAAGTTTTCACCCACCGAGTTTGAAGAAAAATCTCCCTTTTTCTCAATTTATGAGATTAAAACGTATATGCTCTGATAAAACAGACTTGGAAGCTCAATTAAGGATTCAAATGCATAAATATGAGGAAAGAGGATATCCCACACACATAATTGAGCAGGCAAATAAAAGAATTCACGCCATGGAACGGAAAAATTTGTTGATCCAGAAATCGAAAGTTAAACAAGAAAGACATGTATATGTCTCTAAATTTAACACAAGTAGTCAGAAAATCAAGAACATAATTAACCATCATTGGGTCCTTCTGGAAAACGAATTGGATTTTCAAGGTCTATTCAGTGTAAAACCCTTGTTTGCTTACACCAGGTCGAAGAACATCAAAGAAATTCTAAAATTTCCCACGTACAAGAAAGAAACTACAGTGAACAGAGGAATGAAAAAATGTGCTAATCGTGTCCACTGCAGCAACGTGATCATTGGAAACAAGCTGCATCATCCTCAATCAGGCAAAGAAATCGCATTATATCATAATTCAGATTGCAACTCTACGAACTTGATCTACTACATAAAATGCCCCCGCGGAAAAATTTATGTAGGTAAAACAGAGAGGAAAATAAAAGTGCGCATTTCAGAACATAAGAGCACTATAAGGAATAAAAATCTAAAGAGCAATCTGGCGTCCCACTGGACTCAGGAAAGGCATAGTATTTCCCAACTACGGTTCTCAGTGCTAGAACAGGTAGTTCTCCCTGAAGGTGTGGATCACACAAGATCCCTCCTCCAGAGAGAAGCATACTGGATAAAAAAATTGGGTACCCAAGAACCAAAAGGTTTAAATGATAAATTTGATCTATCATGTTTTTTGTAAATTCGCTCACTGCTCTGTATATTGTTGATTCAGTACTTATGTAAATATTGTAAATACAGTACAATGTGTCATAGAAATTGTAACACCATCTAGCAATCATTCATTTATGTTTCACATATTCAGTCAGCACCTTTTTTCCAGGTGGCAGCACAATGGGTGAGATGGTTGTGTTTATGTTGATATGCAGTAAAGTTGTTTTGTTTGTTTTTATGACCTCCGCCTGGTTGGGGGCGAGTTTCAGTGTTCGCTAGAGTATTTCCATTTTTGAGTTTGAGAGAGGTTTGAGATTCTGTTCTTATGTGTACTAGCCTCCATGGGCATTATTATATTTTTTTAGTTAGAGCAGATTAGTGAATGATCGTAGCATTTTCATTTTTTCACCATTCAAAGATGGCGGTCATAGATAGGTTTAGAACAGAAGGCCGTTTTTTGTGTTTAAAGATCGTGCACGGGGTTAAGCTCCGTTTTCCAGTCAGGCACCATAGAGTTGCATCCCAGGGAGGCTCGTTGAAGCGGAGTTCGTTGTTGCGGAGCACGAGGAAGTCCCGGTAAGCTCTTCTTAGAGCATGTATTTCTGGTTAGTTTTGTGCGAGCGTTATTTTGAGTGAAGGTTTGAAACCTGTTTGTTTGGTATTTGACCCCCACAGGGTTCCCGATGTAAGCTTCGTTTTTGAAGGTTGAACATATGAGAGCATTTCTCAAGGTGGCAGCGGTATTCAGTATATTCTGTGGAAGCCCTTCGGTAAGTCCTGAAGGCATAGTCTGCACTAGCTTTTAAGTTTGATGTAGGTTTATCAGCAATGAGGTTTCAGGTTTGAACCCATGTTGGTGCTTTGTTTCTTTCAGAGTCACGGGTAATGAGTAGGACGGATTATGTAAGTTTTTGGTCATGATTTTTCTGTTGAACACTGAGGTGAAGGGCACTACACAAACACTACATGGTTGTGTTGATTGCACTGCAAGTTGTATTAACTTTTGATACATTGTACACTCCAGTTGCTACACACTGCTTATTGCTGTGTAACATTGTTTTTTAGATGGCACTTGCTCCTGATGAAGGGTCCGGTGTGACCCGAAATGCATAGAGCACCTTCGAGAACTCACAGAAGAATTGTTATTTTGAAAATTCTATACATGTAAATGAAATTTATGATTGTATATGTCACATAATCATGTTTGATGATTGATTACAAATAGTCATTTGAAAAAAATACATTTATGGTGTCGGAAATAAATGTTTAAATTTAATTCAAATTTTGGTCGTCAATGTATATAGAGTTGTATAAATTTAGAGGGTAAACACCCATTGAGATTGTGCGTAGGGGTCGGGACCCAAGGTCTCGAGGTAGGGAGGTTCAGTTAAAGACACGGCCTAGGACAAACGTGTCACCCCTGCAGCACGCTAAACCAAGTAGATTCATTTAAAAGATTAAAAACGTCGAGTTAAAAGAAATCAAGTAATTGGAAAAGGGCGTGCATCTCCATATTCTACAAACCAACAGCATCTTTGCCAGTCTGCATTTTCGAGGCTCCCACCGGATCCCGAAGAATCTGCGACACAGGACACGCACTTCCAGACATCTCTGACGCTGACCTGCGCTCCCAGCAAAGCTGAGACCTGTGGCGGACATGAGAGACATGGGGCCGGAACTCCTGGACATCCTGCATTTCTGCTACTGCACCTACTTCCCGAGGTATCCCGAAGTTGTGCATTGGGGTATTTGAAGCCCCTGCCCGAGCACCTTTTGCACCGAAGCTCAGAGGCCTACACTCCACGAGTGTCTCGTGGGCCCGCTTTGTGCATTTCAGCTTGACGCGTCTTCGCAGTTCCTAGTCCGTTGGCTAGTGAGCCCCCACGAAGACCAATCTTCACATTCTTTAGCTTTCCTGGTTGCTCCAGCCTTGCTCCAACTCCTCTCCAAAGGAGGAGTTCTCTCAGGCCTTGCTGGTCTGCACCGAAGCCCATCTCGACATCTTGCGTGGATTGCGTTTGCCAAGGCTTGTTGGGTCCAATCCGGATACCGACACCGCAGTCAACTAGATCCTTTGTGAGACTGCTCGAATCCAGCTTCTGGTTGTCGTCGACGCCTCCTGGTCCTCGTGGCTGAAGAGACAAGCTTAACCTTCTCAACTGAAATCACCCGAAACCGGCTGGCATTTTCCTATCACCATCCTGGTCACTGGCTAGTGACCCAGACTCTGTCTCCTTTGCTTTCAAGTTCTTCAAATCTCCGATCCACCCTTGGATCCACCCGGACACTTTTCCTCTGGTCGCCTGCAGCACTTCTTTGCAGCTCTCCATTGGAATCGACGACGAAACCTGACACCAAAATACACCTATGCACCCGGCTTCCCTGGGTGAGGTAACACGAGTACTCCGATGATCCCGTGGATCTTGACTCTCAAAGTGTCCTAGTCTAAAAGGGTTCCATCGTAGTTCATCTAGAAGTACCCTTAAACTGTAACTTTGTAAATTGTTCGTTCTCCATAGAAAGTCAATGGTAACCCGCGGTTGTGTTTAGACACTGCACGCGTCTCCCGTGGGCCTCCTACATCCTAACCTTTGGTGGTTCTAGGCAGCCTCAGCGAATCCACAGGCCCCAGACCTGCTTTCTAATTCTCATGGTGTTCTTATACCACTATTTTAGTATATGGTTTGTGAGGCCCCTAGGGCATAACGTATACTGTGCAACTTATCGTGAGCTAATTAAGTTCCTTGTATTGTACTTTTACCTCTGACCTCATAAACAGTCCAGGATAAACCAGAAAGTATCATCAACCACTTGTCAGGAAATATACTTACAATTGACTGCACCAGGTTTTTTGCAGGTTTGCCATCAGAACTAGGGGGTGGTACATCGGATGGCCACAAGGTTTCTCTACAGTTGGAGGGGAGCTGCCCGTAGAGTAGGATTTCCGATTTGTCTTCGTTACATTTTAGTTGGACAGGGGCAAGCCAGTTGAAGACTGAGGAGAGACAGGTCTGGACCGATGAAGTGTCCAGATCCGTACCGGGCCAAGTGAACAGCAGCTTCGTGTCATCTGCATATGCTATTATTTTTGCGCCCAGTTCCTCGGCCAAGAAGATCAGGGGGGTCAGGTATATATTAAATAGCAGTGGACTTAAAGTAGACCCCTGTGGCACCCCGGTCGAAAGGAGCTTAGCCGAGGAAGAATAGGGGGGCTGCCACACCTGCTGAGTCCGGTTGTTCAGAAACGTAGACAACCACTCTAAAGCAGATCCAGTGAAGCCAATGGCTGCCTGCCGGGTGAGCAGAAGCTGATGGGGTACCATATCGAAAGCGGCAGAGAGGTCTAACATTATCAGAGCCGCTCTGCCGCCAGCATCCAGGCATTCCCTAATGGCCTCAGATATTTCAACCAGGGCTGACTCAGTGCTATACGCAGCCCGAAATATAAATTGAGCGGGATGGAGAGCGTGGGAAGCTTCAACAAAAGAATCCAGCTGGCGAAATGCGACCTTCTCACATACTTTGGCCAGCACTGGCAGCAGGGAAATGGGCCAATAATTGGCTGGGACTGCAGAATCCAATCCTGATTTTTTAAGAAGCGGCAGGAGTTTAGCCTGCTTCCAACAGTCAGGAACTTTAGCAGTCCGAAAGGAGAGACTGATAATCTCAGAAACCTCGGAGCAGACCACCTCCGCCACCCCACCTAGAACACGGGCGGGACAGGGGTCGGTGGGTGACCCAGACTTCATAGATTTCAGAACAGCTAGGGTGTCTGCCTCAGTTGGGGAGAAAGAGCTCTGAAAACCTGAGTAGCGGAGGGAGGAGATGACCTGGATACTCTGACCAAGACAAGTGGAACGCAGGCTAGCCTGAATCCCAGCTATTTTATCTGTGAAAAAGGAGGACAGGACCTCACACCATTGTGCGGAGGAAGGAACCGTTGGTTGTTCAGCACAAGGGGAAGAAAGCTCTTAACAATAGTGAAGATTTCGGGGGCGTGGTTTAAGCGCCGAACGGGATGGCAGCGTGAGCGAGTTGCTCCGCGCCGAGTCCCGCTTTTATCCTGCTCAACCTGCCCTGGTTACCCGTGGCAGCTTCAATCGTGGTCCGGAAGGGTCACTGACCCGGAGTGGAGGGTCTGGACCCTCGCGGGGCCCCGGGGAACACAGGCGAACGGAGCTGGGAGCCTGGCCGGCCGCACTGCAGAACAAAGGCAAGATGGCGGCGCGGCCGGATCGGGAGCGCTGGAATCCCTGCATCGCAGAGTACTAAGCGCACTGGAGACTGCCGGGCGGCGCTAGTGATACGGAAGGTATCGGAGCGGATCGTGACAGTGGATCCTGGGCAGCGCTGCGGTCCACGGCGGAAACCCGGTGAGAGCGGTGCCCCTCCCCCCTCCTGCTCTCCGGTCCCTGGCTGGAGGGGTCGGCCTTGCTTTAGCCTGGAGGCGATGTTGTAGGCATGAGCGGGTCGCCGGCGGATGGGAAAGCTGCTGATGACCCCAGGCGGACGGGGGCAGCGTTGATTGGGGGCCCAGGCGCTCAACTGAAGACCGCGCCGGGGTGGCGAGTGGCGGACTGCCCCTGGGGTTGGGCGGTGACCCGACCCCCAGCGGTTCCTGTGTGCCCAGGGAAGAAGTAGAGCCTGGAAGCGGACGGTGACCTTGCCACCAGAAGAGGGGTCTGTACGGGGAGAGGCGCGGAGCTGTTGGGACAGTGGCTGGGCACTGGTGCGCATAAGGGCCCGCGTGCTGAGATGCTGACATAAGTGGTATGCCCAGTCTGCCCGGAGCCACGTCCGTCGGTTCTTCCTGGAAGGGCGCGCTGGGCTCGCTACCCACCCATTGTGGATACCGGAGGCGCTGGGCGCATATGGATGGCACTGCGCAGTGCGCACTTTTAATTTGGCGGCTGGCGGTTGCACGTAGAGGGGGGCCCACTGGTCCCGAATAATCAGGCTGGAACTTGGGCAGAGGGTGCTGAACATTTCATTATCTGCCTTTGAGCGGTGTTGGGGAGGACCGAGCACGGTGCGGCCAGTGGGAGTGCCAAGGTGAGCTGTGATCAGTAGCGGCGGATCGGGTGGCGCATCTCTTGCAACCAAGATGGCCGCGCTGGGTGCAGGCCTCGGCGCGCCGCCAGCGCAGGAGGACAGGACTGCCTTGCCCCAAGATGGCGGGGCCCCGGCCCCGGCGGAGACCTCGCAGCAGGAACAGAGGCTGAACCAACGCCTGGACGCTATTCTGGACGCGATCACAGCTACAAAGGATGTGCTGCACCAGGACATTGCGCAGGTGGCGACGGGGCTGGGCCTACTAAGGGCAGACCACGCCAAGCTCTCTGATAGAGTGAAATCGAACGAACAACTGCTTCAAGAGCTGAAACCGGCCGTGGTCACCGCGGAACATCAACTGACAGACATCATTAGCCGGCTGGTGCTCCTGGAACGACGAGCGGAGGACGCGGAAGGACGTAACCGGAGGAACAACGTGAGGGTAGTGGGGCTTCCGGAGAAAATTGAGAAAGATGATGCGGTGGCATACATGGAGGACTGGTTCCGCACGGTGGTGGCGCCGGAGGGTCTGTCCCCCTTCTTCTCCCTGGAGAGGGCACATAGGGTGCCTGCCAAGCCACCCCTAGAGGGCCAACCCCCTCGGCCGATGGTGGTCAGGTTGCTGCACTATAAGGATCGGGACCTGTTAATACAGAGGGCGAGATCCCAGGGCCCCTTCCAGGTGGATAATAGCAAGGTCACGATCTTCCCGGACTACACGCAAGAGGTGCAGCGGGGCAGGGCATCCTTCCTCTCAGTGAAGAAGGAGCTGCGAGAGGAGGGGATCCAATACTCCTTGCTTTTTCCCGCCAAGCTTCGAGTGGTCGTTGATGACAGGACTCACTTTTTTCAGACACCCGATGAAGCATGGTCCTGGCTTGAACTGTATCGGGCGGGGACGGATCGTGCGCACAGACCCAACAAGGATCGGCAGCAACCGGTCAAACTCAGGCAATCCCAGCGCATCCGCTCTCGGAACAAGCGCCAGCGAGCCGAGCGTGATGCACAAATGCTGGCAGATAGGAAGAGTGCGTTGGCGGCAACAGCGATCATCACGGGGTCACAGCAGGAGAAACCATCTGAGGGCTCGGCATCGGAGGAGGAAGAAGGGAAAACCGGAGACGACGACTCGGATGTAGGAGGCGCGCGGGGACCGGAGGTCACCCCACAAACTTCGGATGGCATGTTTAACGAATGAGGACCGTGACTATTGCCTGATTCCGGGGTGCCTATCGGTATGGACTCTCCTGTCTTATTTGGACTGCCAGGTATGGGGCTGCGTAAGCAGTATGGGACAGCGGGCGCGGGGTGGTAGCTCTGCCGTTCTGGTTCGGGGCTCCATTGTCCTCCTCAGACCCTTAAGGTCTTCTGTGGTGACGACCACAGGTTAGTGTGATGTGTGGGGTGTTTAAGGTTTGGAACGGGGCCGAAGCTGGGTTACTAAGTCCTGTCCTGGGGAGGGGGGTGGAGGGAGTTTTGGGAACTGTTTTGAAGGGGCTGTACAATTGCTGCAATGCGGGACTCATTTATTGGCTAGCGCCACTGTGTAGAACAACACTTTATGGGGACGTTACCTAACTTGAAATGTATCACATGGAATGTCCGTGGTATTCGTACGATGGTAAAACGCCATAAGGTGCATGCCTACTTGGTAAGAAGGGGAGTTCAGATCGCAATGCTTCAGGAAACTCACCTGACCAAGAAGGAGTGCGGGGCATTACAGAGGAGATGGCGAGGCCAGGTCTTTGGCACGACATACTCGGCATTCGCCAGAGGGGTATTGATATGGGTAAGGGCGGGTACGCCATTTCAGGTCACAAGCCAGAGAATAGATCCGGAGGGAAGGTATGTAGCGGTCGAGGGGCGTCTCTGTGGTAGGGAGGTGGTACTGTGTAACATATATGCCCCCAACTCTGATCAAGCTCGTTTTTTCGAGGATTTATCGCGCTCACTGGCGTATTATTTAGCAGGCCCTATTTTACTGGCGGGGGATTTTAATTCCATCTCTGATGTGCTGTTGGATAGGTCGCACCCACCACTAGTAGACTCCCCGGTTCGCCGGCTGGCAACCCACAGGCGGGATTGGCAAGACAGATGGGGATTGTTGGATATCTGGAGGGCACAACATCCTGAGACCAGGGATTACTCTTATTTTTCTGTGTTGCACGACCTACATGTTAGACTGGACTCAGTGCTGTGTGGCAGCTCTTTGGCGAGTGTGGTGACTCATTCTGAATATCTGTCCAGGACCATTTCGGACCATAATCTCCTGTTGATCTCCATGCAGTGGCAACTGACGAGATCGGCAGTTCCGTCTTGGCGTTTGCGTCCTGACACACTGGAAGATCCGGTGTTCAGTGACTCGATCCGCCAGGGCCTTGATAGCTACTTTACAGACAATGCAGGCACAGCAGCCACGAGGTCGATTGAGTGGGATGCAATGAAGGTGGTGATGAGAGGGGTATGTATGAGTAGGTTTCTGAATGAGAGAGGTACGGTGCTGAATGACCTTGCGAAAGCGGAGGAGGCGCTGAGAGGGCTAGAACAGCGAAGACCCGAGAGGCCAAAATTGCAGGACCAACTGATGCAGGCTAAAGAGGCGGTGGCGGCTGAGACGGAAAGACTGCGTAGTTATGACTATAAGTCGTATGTTGTTAAAGTGCATGATGAACGGGATAAAGTGGGCACACTTCTTGCCAAGCTGGCCGATCCGGTGCCTAGGGGATGTCCGATCATGAGTATAAGGCGCGAAGATGGGGAAGTGGTTTATTCTCAATCGGCGGTCTTGGAGCGGTTCACCTCCTACTATAGGGGACTGTACTCGAGCCACCTGGTGGCAGGGGCTTCGAAGATAGGTGAATACCTGGGCCCGATCCCTTTACCGTTGTTGGATGCAGAGGAGGCGAAGGACCTGGGGGACCCCATCACTCTAGCAGAGATACGAGGGGCAATTCAACATATGGCGCGGAATAAGACCCCAGGGGTGGATGGGTTCCCGATTGAATTCTACGCCAGGTTTGTGGATATCTTGGCGCCCAGACTGCTGGTTGTATACGCGGAGGCGAAACGGTTGGGGCGGCTACCAGACTCCATGAGGGAAGCGCTGGTGGTGCCGCTGTTGAAACCCGGCAAAGACGCGTTAGACGTGACCTCTTACCGTCCATTGTCTATGTTGACGGCGGACTATAAGATCCTGAGTCGCATTTTGGCTTCCAGGCTCCTCCCACAGATGACCACCTTAGTGCATGGGGATCAGGCAGGATTCATCCCGACCAGGAGCACATCGATGAATATCCGTAGACTGGTCAGGATCATTGACGTTGCCGCTACAGCGGAGTGGGATCCTGTGGTATTAGCAGTCGATATCGAAAAGGCATTCGATAGCTTAGAATGGGAGTACCTGGATGGTGTGTTACAGAAGTTTGGAATAGGGGAGGGGTTTCGGAGTTGGACGAGAGTGCTTTATTCTTCAGCGAAGGCGAGAGTGCGGCTAGGGCCCATAGTATCTTCAGCTTATTCGGTGTGTAGGGGCACACGGCAGGGCTGTTCGCTGTCTCCTCTGTTATTCGCCTTGGCGATGGAGCCACTGGCGGCACAGGCACGGTCAGGAACTGTATATGATGGGATAGCGCAGGGGCCTGATTCGCACTACATATCATTATACGCTGATGATCTGTTATTGTACTTGGCGGATCCTGGGAGAGCTTTGGAAGGTGCGGTAGACATGCTGGGCAGGTTCGGGAGGCTGTCAGGTCTCAAGGTGAACTGGACCAAGACATGTGTGTTCCCCTTACGGAAGGCTACGCCCTGCCCGCAGCTCACGAGGCCGGTGGTATGGGAATCCTCCTGTTTTGTTTACCTGGGGGTGCGCATCTACCACGACGCTGAGGACCTCTTAGAGGGGAACGTGGAGCGCTGTATTGGAGCACTAAAGGGTTGCATGGAGTTCTGGGCGTCTCTCCCATTGTCCGTGTTGGGTCGGGTAGCACTGCTGAAAATGGTGGCACTCCCGCGGCTACTTTATTATTTCCGGACACTGCCAGTGTGGATCCCACAAAGAATCTTTAGAGAGTTGAAGATATTGGTGACCGGCTTCCTCTGGGGCCACGGACGACGGAGGGTAGCACTGACTACTCTGACTCGGCCCAAAAGCGAGGGGGGTATGGCCGTCCCCGACTTCGAGTTATATTATCTGGTGGCGCAACTTCAGGTCTTGACGCAGAACGTGGCCAGGGAATTCAGGGGTCCGGATCGTGATAGGGGGACTGGCATTCAGAGGCATGTCTTATCGTCCATCATCATGCAACAGAGATTGGACGTGAGGGATCTTGCTATCGAGGAAAGGACGCTCAAATTGTGTTGGAACAGGAGCCTAAAAAGGGCTAAGACAACCCGGCCATATGCACCGGAGATACCGCTGGGAATGTTGACCGTGCTACCGCATGGGGGTGATTGGTCCAGATTGTTGACGTGGGAAGAGCTGGGCTTACAGATGGTAGGTGACCTCTATATGGACGGGACACTGGTTCCGTATCAGGCTTTACAGGAACAATTTGGCTTACCGGATGGAACCTTCTTACTACATGCAGCGGTGGTGACGGCGATGCAGAGATACTGGGGGGGAGGGCTGGCGGAGCCGGAGGTGACCATGGCATGCCAATATGTGGTAATGGCGGCGGGCACCGTTAAGGCTGTGACATGCCTCCATACCAGAATGCTGAATGAGGGGCTGGCGCCCTTGATGGCGCTAAAATCGCGATGGGAGGTCAGCATCGGTAAACACATACCGGACGCGGTCTGGGGCCAGGTGTTGCATAGGACCTGGAAAGGGACGAGAAATGCGCGGTTTCAGCAGGTGCATTTTTTCATTGTCCATAGGGCATACTTGACTCCGGAGAGGTTACGGCGGCATTTCCGGGTGCTTGATGTCATGTGTCCGCGGTGCTTGGAGCCAGAGGTAGATCTTGATCACATGTTGTGGGGATGCCCGAAATTAGGGGACTACTGGCTGGAAGTCGGTGAACTACTGAATGCTGTTACGGACAGAGAGATAGACTTTGATATGGCTGCGTGCATGCTCCTCTGGTTCCCGCATACCAAGAAGACTAAAGTGACGAGCAAATTCATTGATTTGGGGGTCATACTGGCGCAGCGTGAAATAACCTGGCATTGGAAGTCTAGGGAAGGCCCATCGGTGAGGAGATGGAAGAATGAGCTGTTGAGGTGGTCGGGCTGCGAGAGTGTGCTTCAGTTGCGTCAGGCAACTAGAACTGGCAACGAGAAAAGTCTGGAAAGAGCACGGTCCTGGGAGTTGGTGGTACAGGTGTTACGGGACTATGCCACAGACGATGCAGAGGAAGACTAGAGTTTGACGGAGATTCCATGTGAGGTGCAAGATTGTCTGAATATCCTGATGGATGACGTGCCTCGGAGCTGTGGTAGATTCTGGGTGCCCGCATTAGCAGCAGTTACGGGGGGGAGGGTGGAGAGGGAGTGTTCTTGCAGTGGGTAGGTTAGTACCGTGCCGCAATATATCAATCTGAAGGGCCCAGAGAAGGGATAGATTAGTCCTGCAGGGAGCGACCATAAGGGCAGCCTGGGGCTTGGCGGTGCGGGGGGGGGAGGGGTGTTGCGGGATAAAAGCAGATATTACATGACATAACTGACCTGCAGCCCGGACAGGGCACACACTGAGGCATTTCCCGAAGAATGAAACTTTGAAGCGCCGCCCAGCCTCCGGGATGTGGGCTGAATGGCTGTGTAATTCAATACTGTCATGTTAACTGTCGGGAGGCCATAAGTGTGTAGGTTGGCCTATTGAATGGTTTTATTTTTGATTCTGCAATAAAAATATATTTATTAAATAAAAACAATAGTGAAGATTTCTTTACTATTATTGTTGGCCCTAGAAATCCTGCCAGCATAGTAGTCGCCCTTAGCCATCCTGATGGCAGCATAATATTCCCTCTGAGCAGTAGGATAATAGGCGCGTCTCCAGCATCTCTCTAGTCTTTTGCAGCCAAGCTTCAGTTCTTTCAAGGCATGCGAGTACCAGGTCTTGGATGGTGCAGAGCGTTTGTTGGTGCTAACGCCCCGTTTCGCAGAGGCCCCCACCCCTGTGCTAATCCAAGTCTTAAAGCGCTGCACAGCAGCGGGAAGCTCAGAGCCTAACACTGGGCACCCCTGGTGAAGAGCATTGGTCAAAGCAAGTAGATTAATTTTCGGATGGCAGGTGTTAGATGGAATATCACAAGATGGCTTCTCTAAAGATCAGGAGAACCTGATCAACATATGATCTGACCAGGTAAGGGCTTCTGGATCTAATAATGTTAAGGCAAAGTTGGAGCAGACTACATCCAAAAGATGCCCCCCTGAATCCGTAGGCAGCATAACCCACTGTGTTAACTGGGCTAAATTTAAAGATTCCGACAAACTAATTGAGTCAATATAGGCTCACCTGGACAAGGTTAGCCTTATCTCCTTTCGTTTGGGGGGGGTTGTTTAGGAAGGTTGAAATCTGACTATATGGTTCCCCCCACTTTTTGCCTGGTGTTTTGCTGGTTTTCGACTTAGTTGGACTGGGACCCTGCTATTCAGGGCCCAGTCTATCTGCTTTCTCTATAAAATGGGCTCCATGTACTTTAGGTACATTCCAGATTGGTTACTGGGTCACCCTTGTGAGCCCCTGTATATGGTACCTTAGGTACACCCTAAGCCTACCAGGGGCTGCAGCATGTATTGTGCCACCCCTAGTTAGCCTTCCAAACTGACACCACAGGTCTGTACTTACAGCCTGGGTAAGGTGGTGTAATCACCCCTTACATAGATATAGTATATCTATATCTACCTTATATATAGACACATAGTAACCTATAAGTCACTCCTATGGCAGGCCTTGACAATCCTGGAGGCAGAGTGCTTGGTTTTGTGTGAGAGGGTGCCCTAGCATGAGCTGAGCCCCTCTGCAGCTTTCGAAACCATCTCCTTATAGCTGTTCTATGATATAGCCATACCATATACTCTTAAGTGCATTATAATCCTCACGGTTAATGCTAACTTTGGTTTGGCTTCATCAAAACATGTAGCTTAAGGTGTCAAACACTTTGGAATACTACCCTTCCCCCCGCCAGTTCTGGTGGTGGGGGTAGCATTCCACCCTTCTAGAGGGAGAAGACCTGTAGTTACTGTTAAACCTGGTTAAAGTTTAAAAGAGCCCCAGCATCACAAAAGGGATGCTGCTGCCACAGACACGAGTCTGCCCTCCTGCTGCTGGACGAAACTCCGACAGGGGAGGCCTGGACAATGGGTTTCCTGTCCAGGGAGGTGCTAGCACCTCCCCAGACAGGCTTTAGTGTATTGGGGCAGTGTGGGTTGCATTCAGTGAATGCTTTTCAGACACTGTCTGGGGCACACAAGGTGCTTCATGCATTTCCCAGTTGAAACTGCTTGCTGGGGCGCTCAGCCCCAGCACTGGCGCAAAACTGGACAAAGGGGAAGGAGTGTAACCACCCCCTCCCCAGGTCCACCCATAGGAGGGACCTTAGACTTAGTCCAACCCTTAAACTTGCTGTAAATATAGAACCCCAGTCCCTAGGACTTTAGATTACCCTGGACGAAACTCTTATACATAATTCCTGGAACATCGACATTCCATACCGACTGGAAGACGGAAGACATCTCCCTTGTGGTCAAGGAGTGACCACACTGTCCACACAGGCACCATCAGCATATTTGCCGGTCTTCATTTTTTTTAGGCTCCCGCCGGATCCTGAAGAATCTGCGACCCAGGACATGGACTTCCAGACATCTCTGACACTGACCTGCGCTCCCAGCAAAGCTGAGACCTGTGGCGGACACGAAAGACGTGGGACCGGAACTCCTGGACATCCTGCATTTCTGCTACTGCACCTACTTCCTGAGGTATCCTGAAGTTGTGCATTGGGATATTTGAAGTCCCTGCCCCGAGCACTTTTTGCACCGAAGCTCAGAGGCCTACACTCCACGAGTGTCTCGTGGGCCCGCTTTGTGCATTTCAGCTCGATGCGTCTTCGCGGTTCCTAGTCCATTTGCTAGTGAGCCCCCACGAAACCAATCTTCACGTTCTTTAGCTTTCCTGGTTGCTCCAGGCTTGCTCCAACTCCTCTCCAAAGGAGGAGTTCCTCAGACTTTGCTGGTCTACAGCGAAGCCCATCTCAATATCTTGTGTGGATTGCGTTTGCCAAGGCTTGTTGGGTCCAATCTGGATACCGACACCGCAGTCAACTAGATCCTTAGTGGAACAGCTCGAATCCAGCACCTGGTCATCATCGACGCCTCCTGGTCCTCGTGGCTGAAGAGACAAGCTTCACCTTCTCACCTGAAATCACCCAACATCGGCTGGCATCTTCCTATCGCCATCCTGGTCACTGGCTAGGGACCCAGACTCTGTCTCCTCTGCTTTCAGGTTCTTCACATCTCCGATCCACCCTTGGATCCACCCGGACACTTTTCCTCTGGTCGCCTGCAGCACTTCTTCACAGCTCTCAATTGGAATCGACGACGAAACACGACACCAAAAGACACCTATGCACCCAGCTTCCCTGGGTGAGGTAACACGAGTACTCCGGTGCTCCCGTGGGTTTTGACTCTTGAAGTGTCCTAGTCTAAAAGGGTACCATTGTAGTTCATCTAGAAGTACCCTTAAACTGTAACTTTGTAACTTGCTCGTTTTCCACTATTTTAGTATATGGTTTGTGAGGCCCCTAGGGCATAACGTATACTGTGCAACTTATCGTATGCTAATTAAGTTCCTTGTATTGTACTTTTACCTCTGACCTCATAAAGAGTCCAGAGGGGTTGTGTTTAGAATAAATATATATATATTTGAAATATACCTTGTGTGGTGTGCCTCCATATGATCATTCAAGAGATTATAATTGGTAAAACAACTTGCTTAACTTGTCTCCAAGTCTTAGCCTGATGGCTGCTCTCCACAGCTACCACTAGGATAGCGTTCTATAAGGTTGACTTTATAACCTACCATCAATAAGGGTCGTTTGGACTGGTGCAAGGTGCCCACTAGAATAGTGGGCATCATATACCAGGCCAACTTCTCACAGAGGGGCTTTTCTTTCACATGTCACTTGAGCCTTGTGCAGCATTTAAACAGCGCTGCATCAACTTGCCCTGTCAACAGGGAAACACTGTGCTCACAACCACAGAGAGACAAAGAGTGTCTTAACATTTTTATTGGTCATGGGTGCTTTCAAAACAGCATTTGAAAGACAGCTCCTGAAAATGCCCAGGTTTCCTGGATCACTGAGCTTTAAAAATTACCATTTCTCCAACGATTATCTAAAATAGTTGTAAAGTAGAATACTAACAAGGGGGCGTGGCTTGGACGCCGATCGGGATGGCGGCGTGAGCTCGTAGCTCCGCGCAGGATCCCGCTAATTCTCCTGTTTTCGGAACCCTGGGCGGCCCGGAGACGACTCTCCTGCCCTCTGAAGTGTGAGGGGACAGCTGGGTGCACTTGATGAACTGCTGGGGGACTGCCGCCCCCGAGGAGACCGTGCTGAAGCAGCGGCTGAGGTGTTGCCGAGGGTGCGAAGAAAATGGCGGCGGGGAGGTCGGAGGGCCCCGAACTTCAGCCCTGAGCCGAGTTGTCGCCGACTGGCGAGGGACCCTGGCGAGAGATCCTGCAAGCCGCTGACTGGGGCGCTAGGGTCGGCGGGACTGTGATCTGAGGCCGTGGTGCGCTGCCTTGGCTCGTCCGGAGCTTGGGGACCCTGGCTGGATACCGTCTTGGGACTTCTCCTCTTCCCCTCGGGCTCCCGTGGGGGCGGCCGAGTGGAGTGGACGTCGCAGGCCGTGGCTCTTGTGCCTGTGAGTGTCGGTGGAGACATTGCACTGCCGGCGACCGGTGCTGCCCACGGGCGCTGACGGTAACCGAGCTCCTGGACTTGTGACGCAGCACCCTGGAATGGCGGCGACGAGTGGGTCGATGGCCGCGGGATGCACTGAGGGGGACTCGGCAACTTCCACCCAGCTGGGCGAGAGTTCCTCCTCGGAGCTCGATCGTGACCAACGGCTGAACCAGCGACTAGATGCCATACTTGATGCGATCGCCTCGACTAAGGACGTGTTGCACCAAGACATCGCCCAAGTGGCCGTGGGCCTGGGGCTGCTGCGCGCAGATCACGCGAAGCTAGCGGACAAAGTTAAGGACCATGACCAACTATTGCTGGACCTGAAACCGTCGGTGGTGGCCGCGGAACATAAGATCACTGATATGTTGGCCCGGTTGGACGCGTTGGAACGGAGGGCGGAGGATGCAGAAGGCCGCAATAGGCGGAACAACGTGCGGGTCGTCGGCCTTCCGGAACGGATTGAGGGGGAGGATGCAGTGGCCTATATGGAGAACTGGTTCCGCACAGTGGTGGCGCCGGAGGGGCTCACTCCTTTCTTTACGCTAGAGAGGGCCCACCGGGTGCCTGCTCGCCCACCGGGGCTTGGTCGCCCCCCCCGCCCGATGGTGGTGAAACTCCTCCACTACAAAGACCGGGATCTTCTCATTCAGCGGGCCAGGATGTCGGGCCCCTATGACGTGGAGAATAGTAGGGTTACGATCTTCCCGGACTACACCCAAATGGTCCAGAAAAACCGGGCGTCGTTCCTGGCAGTGAAAAAGGAGCTCAGGGAGGAAAGCATTCAGTACTCCTTGCTCTACCCAGCTAAGTTGCGGATCATGTTGGATGGGTCTACGCACTTTTTTCAGACTCCGGACGAGGTTTGGCAATGGCTGGAGTTATACAGGGCGGGTACGGACAGATCGCATAAAAGCAGGCGAGATGAGCCCAAGCAGCCCCGGGTGAGACAATCGCAACGCATCCGATCCCGCAACAGGCGCCAACGGGAGAGGCGGGAGGCCCAAATGGCGGCGGAAAAGAGGGATGCACTCGCAGCGACGGCGGCCATTACAGGGTCGCAACAGAACAGTGAACGTGCGGACACTGACTCGGGAGGAGAAGGCGGCAGGTCGGGAGAGGAACTTTCAGAAGCGGACAGTTCGAAGGGGCCGGAGGTGACCCCACAGACCTCGGATGGTATCTTTTGCGGCTGACATTGGGTTGGATTGAGCTAGATCGGGACTTCATGGTGGGGTGGTATCCTGTTGATAGGGGGCCGGGACGCCGGGAGGGGGGGATCTGTGCTTCAAGAGGGATGGAGGCGCGGGGCGTGGGCTCCGCTCGCTGAGGTCGGCGGTGACTCACCCCCCTTGGGCCCTTAAGGCCGCCTGTGGTGGAGACCACAGGGTTATGAGTGTGAGAAGTTGTTTCAAGGTTTGGATGGGGGCGGACATTGGGTTCGTGTGCTCTGTCCTGGGGAGCGGGGTTTGGGAAGTTTTTCTGTTTTGGGTGTGTTTGGGGGGGGGCAACTGCACTGGGGGGGTTATGAACATTCGTTATTTGATTTGGACTGTACGAAGTTGGAATGGGGACATTACCTAATCTGAAATGCCTAACGTGGAATGTCCGGGGGCTGCGAACTATGGTGAAGCGTCATAAGGTCCATGCATATCTTGTACGCAGGGGGGTTCAGATTGCTATGCTTCAGGAGACTCATCTCACTAAGAAGGAATGTACTGCCTTGCAGAAAAGATGGCGGGGCCAGGTGTTTGGCACCACCTACTCAGCGTATGCCAGGGGGGTGCTGATCTGGGTGAGGGCGGGGATACCCTTTCAATTGCTGAATCAAGTAGTGGATCCGGATGGCCGGTTTGTGGCGGTGGAGGGGAGGTTGTATGGCCGGGATGTGGTTTTCTGCTGTGTGTATGCGCCGAACACTGATCAAGCTCGATATCTTGATAGCCTCTCAGGGGCGTTAGCCTCCTTTCTGGCGGGCCCGATAGTGCTAGGGGGGGACTTTAACTCGATTACTGATGTGGTTCTGGATAGGTCCCATCCCCCTCTGGTGGACTCCCCGGTGCGCAGGCTGACCGCGCACAGGAAGGACTGGCAGGATAGGTGGGGGCTGCTGGATGTCTGGAGGGAGCGGCACAGGGAGACCAGGGATTACTCCTTTTACTCTGCGCTTCATGACCTGCATGTCAGGATTGACTCGGTGCTCTGTGGTGGATCCCTAGCTCCGTTGGTTTCCCATGCGGAGTACTTAGCTAGGACTATCTCAGATCATAATCCCCTATTGGTGCACATTCAGTGGCAGAGGGAGCGCTCAGTTATACCAACGTGGCGGCTTCGGCCGGAGACACTTGAGGATCCTGTCTTCCAAGACGTGGTTCGGCAAGGCATTGATAGCTATTTCGGAATGAATGCGGGCACGGCCACGAGTAGGTCCATTGAATGGGATGCAATGAAAGTGGTGGCGAGGGGAGTGTGTCTGGGCAGGTTCTCGAATGCTCGCACGGCTGTGTTGAATGACCTCGTGACATCGGAAGATAGGTTGAGGGACCTGGAGCGCCGCAGGCCGGCTAGACCGGACTTACAAGCCCAGCTATTAGAAGCGAAGGAGGTGGTTGCCACTGAGACGGAACGTTTGCGATGCTATGACTATAAGCAGTATATCGTCAGGGCGCATGCGGAAAGGGACAAGGTGGGTACCCTCTTGGCCAGACTGGCCAACCCGGAACTTAGGGGCTCCCCGATCCTCGGCATTCGCACTGCGCAGGGGGAGATGGTGTACAACCAGGCAGCGATATTGGAGTGCTTTAGGGGGTACTATGAGGAACTGTACCAGAGTCAGCTGGAGGTGGGGGTCCAGGACATTGTGGAATACTTGGGGGAGAGGCAGCTTCCGGTCCTTGCTGAGGAGGACTCGAAGGAACTGGGCGGCCCGGTAACGCTCACGGAAATACGGGCGGCCATAAAGCATATGGCCCGCAACAAAACGCCCGGGGTGGACGGATTACCGATTGAATTTTATCAGCTGTATGCGGATATTTTGACACCCAGATTGCTGACGGTGTATGCTGAAGCATTCGAGGCTGGGGCGCTGCCCGGATCCATGCGGGAGGCCTTGATTGTGCCGCTCCTGAAGCCAGGCCGGGACGCAGCGGACGTGCGGTCTTACCGCCCGCTGTCCATGCTGACGGTGGATTATAAGATTCTGAGCCGGATACTGGCCACCAGGCTGGCCCCGTATATGACGGGCCTGGTACATAGGGACCAGGCCGGGTTCATACCCACGAGGAGCACGGCGCTGAATGTTCGCCGACTGGTGGGGATAATGGACGCCATCTTGGACGGGGAGGGTGCCCCTGCGGTCCTATCTGTAGACATCGAGAAGGCCTTTGATAGTTTGGAATGGCCGTTCCTGGACGGAGTTTTGGAGAGGTTTGGTATGGGCGAGGGGTTCCGCAGGTGGACAAGGGTCTTGTATGCATCGGCGACGGCGAGAGTACGTTTGGGCGGCCTGGTGTCTGCGGCGTACCCGGTGGGCAGGGGCACGCGGCAGGGGTGCTCTCTGTCTCCCCTGTTGTTTGCTCTGGCAATGGAACCTTTAGCGGTCCATGCGAGGTCGGGTGTCGTGTACTTGGGGATAGCCAGGGGCGAGCAGTGGCATTATATATCGCTTTATGCGGATGACTTGCTCCTGTACCTGGCTGACACCTCCCGGGCGTTGGCCGGTGCTATGGAGCTGCTGTCGGAGTTCGGCCGGCTGTCGGGCCTTAAGGTCAATTGGGCGAAGACTTGTGTGTTCCCGCTGCGAGCGGGTTCACCTGCTCCTGACGGAGACTTGGACGTGGTGTGGGAACCATCTTGTTTCACCTATCTGGGGGTTCGCATTTACCACGCTACCGCAGACCTATTGGAGGGCAACATTGTTCGTTGTGCCCGGGCACTGCGGGGCAGCTTGTCTTTCTTGTCGACCCTCCCGCTGACGGTTCTAGGCAGGATTGCCCTTCTGAAGATGGTGGCACTCCCCCGCTTTCTCTATTATTTCCGGACGCTGCCCATATGGATTCCCCAAGGGGTCTTCAGAGACCTGAGGTCGATGATTATTGGCTTTCTGTGGGGGCATGGCCGCCGTAGAGTGGCCCTGACCACGCTCCTCCGCCCGAAGATGGAAGGGGGTATGGCTGTGCCTGACTTTGAGCTGTATTACCTAGCGGCACAGCTGCAGGTTCTTACACAGAACGTGGCTAGGGTGTTCAGGGGTCCGGAGGAGGACCGGGATCGGGGGATGCAACGCCATGTGTTGTCCTATATTATCATGCAGCAGAGGCTTGAGTTGCGGGCCCTCACCGTGGAGGAAAGGACGCTCCGTTTGTGTTGGCAGAGGAGCCTTCGGAGAGCGAGGGCTTCGCGGCCTTATGCACCGGAGATTCCGATCGGCATGCTGACGGCCTTGCCGCACGGGGGTGATTGGTCCCCGTTGCTGGCTTGGGAAGAGATGGGATTGCAGGTGGTGGGCGACCTGTACATAGATGGGGCGTTGGCACCGTTTGAGGTGCTCCGGGACCAGTTTGGGCTGCCTGACGGGGGGTTCCTCCTACACGCGGCAGTGGTGGCTGCCGTACAGAAGCACTGGAAAGGGGGGCTCGTAGAACCAACGACGACTATGGCGTGCCAATATGTGGTGATGGCAGCTGGTACGGTTAAGGCTGTGACGTGCCTCCATAATAGGATGCTGCATGAGGGTCTGGAGCCGCTCCTGGGGCTCAAGTCTAAATGGGAGGAGAGTGTGGGCCGCCCCATACCGGATACGGCGTGGGGACACATCCTGCGGCGTACGTGGAAGGGCACGAGAAATGCGCGCTTTCAACAAGTGCATTTCTATGTGCTTCATAGGGCCTATTTAACCCCGGAGAAATTACAGCGGTACTTCCGGGTGCCGGATGCCCGATGCCCACGGTGTTCGTCTTTGGGTGCGGACATGGATCATTTGTTTTGGGGGTGCCCGCAATTGGGGACCTACTGGGCAGAGGTAGGGGAACTCCTGAATGAAGTGTCTGCCAGGGAGGTGGACTTTGATATGGCGGCGTGCCTGTTGCTCTGGTTCCCGCACACCAAACGCACCAAGGTGACGAGCAAATTTATTGACCTGGGTCTGATACTGGCGCAGAGGGAGATATCATGGCACTGGAAGTCCAGGGGGGGGCCCTCGCTGCGTAGGTGGAGGAATGAATTGCTGCGGTGGTCTGCTTGCGAGAGTGTGCTCCGGATGAAACAGGCTGTTAAGTTGGGGAATGAGAGGGTTCTGGACGCGGCGCGTGCATGGGAGCAGGTGGTGCAGGCCTTGCGTGACTCTATGGTGGATGACGGGGATGGAGAGAACTGAGCCGGTGGACACCACGGGGCGCACACAGAAGAGCTAATTTCCGCGCTGTGGTAGATCCATCCAACTCGACAGGGCGAGGGGTACTCCTAGCAGTTGCCAGGGGGGGGGGGCCTTGGGGGGGACTGGTTTATGGGACTTGGGGTGGGACGGAAGCCATTAGGGGGTGGATAGCCTGGGTGCCTAGGCTCTATTAGGGAGGTTGCGTGCTGGGGCAGTGGGGGAGGGCTGGGGGAGCGGCCAGGCGAGTTGGGGCGGGGGCGCTTAGGGGGAGCCCCGAAGCGCGGGATGTTACCGCATTAGTTTTGGGATGGCTGACGGAGATTTTGTTGTGGGGGGGGGGGGTAAAAAGCAGATACGTACGATGGCTTTTCGACCATGGTCCCTGTGGGACTTGCACTGTGATTTTCTCCTATTGCTTGGATCAACATGCCGCCCGGCCTCTGGGATGCGGGCTGAATGGCTGTGTACAGTTTGGATTTATTATTGGACAGTGGGGTGTCGCGGGGGCACGGGTTGATTGTTTGTATCCTGTGGTTTCTAACTCTGCAATAAAAATATGTTTAAAAAAAAAAAAAAAACGTAGAATACTAACAACTTAATATGGTGTGTTCTTTAAAGTTGCAACCCCAATTGCTATTTAAAAGACGTTCTGTGGAGGCACATCCATGTACAACTTTGAAACCCCTTTTACGCAGTAGTAGTTTCTTCTGGAATTGCGCTCCTCCCCCCAAACACCACCACTTGCTAGAAGGCCTACCTGGAGAGAGAGAAGGGGAGTCATTACATAATGAAGTGATGAAAATTAGGTTTGAGAAGAGGGGTGTGAGGAATCAATGAAAGCTGCAAAATGAGAGGTGGTCAGAAGAAAGAAGAAATGTGATATATGTAAAGAGTTGAAGGATTGGGGAGAAGTTGGAGAGATGTGGAAGATGAAGTGAGAGGGAAAAAGCAAGCTTCAGGATGACTGGATTGATGGGCTAAGAAAATTCTGTAGGATGAGCTGAAAAAGAAGTGATAGAGAAAATCGAAAACAGCACGATTGACACAAGTGAGACAAAGCTGCAGCAGAAATCAGAAAAAGATGGGCGAGCTACATAATGAAAGGTAATACGGAAAGAAGCTGTAGACAGGTGAGAAACAAGCCTTGTGTTGTGGTAGAATGTGAGGAGTCATGAAGTGTCTGTAGTCAGAACTGAAATATGATTTGACTATACTGGCGAGAGAGGCAGGTTCTGGGAACATGATGCATCAAGGTGTGTATAACTGTAAATGTTGTTGCAAGGAGTTACAGTGAGGTATTTGTAGGTGTTCCTGTAGGAGGTATTACGTAAAGTGCTACTTGGAGTAGTAATAGTAAATTTATTGATTTCAGGGTAGTACAGTCAATTGTAAGTATATTTCCTGACACGTGGTTGTTGATACTTTCTGGTTTAATCATTCTTAGAACACTCAATAAGTAAGGCAGGTGCAGGCTAAACAGACACCCATCAAACATGGAGCAAAGTAGATGCTTCTTGTTGGACCTGGCCCTTTTGGCAGGTTCACCCCGAAACTTTTTTTTTGCTTTTTCCTAGCCTGTTTCTGTGACCTGGTGTGGATGATTTTAGGCCTCTGCGCACTTTTTCACTGTGGTACAGTGTAAAGTGTGTGTGCTCTCTGTGTATGTGTGGTGAGTGACCTGCCCTCCCATAGGAATGAATGGGGAATATGTATGCCCATGGTAGTTCCTGATGTGTGGGGAGTGCAGGGTCGAGTTTGATATGTGCGAACTCGTGAGATTGAATGCTGCGAAATGGTGTATGCGGCATGGTTGTGTCTAGTCTAGAAGTGCCACTTTTAGAAGTTGGCATATTTGTGTAGTGAGTCTGCTGGCACGTGATTGGCTGGTGAGCCTGGCCCAGAGTGCCTGGGCCTGCTTGTGGATTAACTGTCTGGTTTGAGTGTGACAGGGGCTGCAGAGCCCCAGGAGGTTGTCTGAGTCAGCCCGAGGATAAAAGGCAGCATCTGCTGCCAGGGAAGTGGGAGGAGATTAGCACCTGATAGTGAAGGGCTGTGCCTGCCTGCCACAATGCTGGCTCCACCCCCCCCGCTGGGTGACTGTCACCTCTGTCCCTGATACTGAAGGGACTTCCCTATAACCAGTTCTGGCTGGTTCTCACACTGCCTACACAAAGACTTCAAAGACTTTTCTGTGTATAAGAAGGGGCTGTGTCCCCTTCCAAATTGTTCTTGTTTCTAACTTGAATCTGCCAGGGGCGTGCTGCTGCTGGGGCTCAGGGGAATCCCTGAGCCCTTCCCAGCCCCTGGATGCCTGGAGGACTCCTGGGGGGCCCCTCTGCCTGTCCTGGAAGGATGGGGGACTTTGCTTTACCCTGTATGGACTGCTGATGTCCTGGACTCTGGAGACCTTTTACTGGGTCCCCTTTGCGTGCCTTTCCTGAAGGACTTTGCTGGACCTTTTTCTTTGGCTCCCTGTGTCGCTTGGGAGCGCTCTGCCTTGTCCCTGGCGCTGGGAGCGCTTTGCTTTCACCCCTAGCGCCTGGTGACACTCTGCTCCTGCCTTTAGCGCTGGGAGCGCTTTGTCTTGCTGTTAAGCGCTGGGAGCGCTTTTATTCCCGTTTATTGGGTTAATTTACGGGTGCCACCCCGTTCTAATTTAATTATTGGGAGCCGGTGCCCACCCGGCATTGCCCCGTGTTGTTCACCACCGCTGCCCGGGGCCAGGAATATCCCTACAAGTTGCCGTTCGTAAACGGAGGCTGCAGCGGCGAAGATCGGAGCCGCCGCGCTCTCATTGGCTGAGAGAGCCGAGCCCCCTCAACAACGCCGCGACGGGATAGGCCCGTGCGGCGCAGCGTCATGGCCGTTGTGGTGCCGTGATTGGCTGAAGAGCGGAGCGTCATCGTAGGCCTGACCCGGGAGCCGCACTGCCATTGGCTGACTCCCGGGTGAACAAGGAGGCTCGTCGCAAGCCCACGACATGATTGGCTGGTCCATCGGGACCTCCGGAGGAGCCGCCGAGAGCCGTGATGGAAGTGCACCTCGGCGAGGAGCGAGGAGAGAGTGAGCTGACCTCGCCGAGGGATCCCGCGTGAAAGCTCTCTGCCCCCTGGCCTAAGTCCCCGCGCTGGAGCGCTGAGGCAGCTCCCCGCCACTCCCCGAGGACCTGAGAGCGGGCGGAGGGCTGCCGGGACCGGCCGGGGCAGGGAGGAAGCGGAGAGTGCTAGCGCATGGGCGCTGAAACCAGCAGCGGTGCAGGTCGGCCCTGGAGTGACCCCGGGGCCACGCGGTGAGGCGCGCTTTCAGCGCTTGATGATCCTGGAGTTGGAGGGTTATCTCCTTTTAGTGATTCACGGCTGGCATAATTTGGCGAGGTCGTTCTTAGAGCGAAGGGGAAATAAAGTAATAGTATTATTTTTAATACTGATTTACATGAGACTATATTTCTCTTTAATGATAAGAACTTCCTAAATGCAAGTGCAGATGAGCCAGAGAGGCTCATGGGGGCCTATGAGTGCAAGAGCCTGTGTGGCTCCTACCTTTTGGCGCAGTTCTGTCCCTGAGGGCTAGTGAGAGCTCTGCCGCAGTTCTGCATCCCAGCTGCCCAGCAATTAGTGGGCAGCTGCACCGTTTAGGTTTTGTGTGATTCCCAGGTGCCCAGCAAGTAGTGGGCACCTGCACCGTTTAGGCCCCTGACATTGAGACTCAGGGCGTCCTAGCCCCAACAAGGCCAGTTGGCCTAGGGACTGCCACAGGTGGTGGCTTATGTAAGGTTGTGCGCAATTGTATGGTTTTTATTCCTGCACCTCTGAATGTTTTGAGACATCATGTGACTTTTGCGCTATTGTATTGTTATGGTACCTCTGAATGTATTTTTGATTACATCATGTGCTTTTTCTTAACACCGCTGAATGTGTAGGTTTATGCATTATGGGTAATGTGTTCTTTCCTAGACCCCTAAATGCTGTGTGATACTTAGGTGGTTTTCCTTTACTACTCCTCTGAATGTGTTTCATGCATCATGGGTAATGTGTTCTTGTTTATACCCCTAAAAGTATTTTATTCTTAGGTGGTTGTCCTTTCTGATACAGGTGGTCCTAGTGAGGTCCTGGTCCCCGGCGTGACATTCTCCTAAGGTGTTAGGGTTGCGTAGGTGGTACTTACCTGTCCCCAGTAGTTACTGGATGTGATTTACAACTGTTATTCTTTTTGCTATACTTATTTCTAAGTTCTATAAGTGCTATTTCTATATCTACAAAGTGTTGATTCTGACAGTGGCCCATGTGGCCCTGTCCTGTACATAATCCCTTATGAATGTTGCCCATGCCAGTTGGCACAATGTACATGTGTGATTTTTATCTGATGTGTTTTGACAATACAAAAGTTATTTTAATATAACCTTGTGTGGAGTTCCTTATGTGGTGTGCCTAGTATGTTGTTGCTGTTGTGTGCTGGCGCAAATGCTTTACACATCGCCTTCGAGTTTAGCCTTACTGCTCGTGCCAAGCTACCAAGGGGGTGAGCAGGGGTTATCTTGGCGTGTGACTTCCTTGCCCTGACTAGAATGGTGGTTTCTGCCTGGCTTTGGCGTCAGCCATAGCCTACCAGAAATAGCCAGTTCTAACACTTCTCGCTCCCATTCTGTTATTATTACTCATGGTGTCTCTCTGCATTTACGCTCTGATTATGGCTTCCTGGCCAGTGCACAGCAGATCTTAATGCAGAGGAGTATCCACTTGGACAGCGTCCTCCTCTGCATAGCCTTCTCTTACTTTGCCGGGAGAGCCCCACAAAAAGCTGATCATTCACAAGGTGTTCCTTCGTTTGATCAATGTAAAAACGTAAAGCCCTTGTGGGATCTACAATTGGTCCTTAAAACCTTGCAAGTATATGAAAATATACGCCCTGCAGGTCCAAGGACAAGTCCCCCGAGTCCGAGGGAAACATGATATGTGGCCAGCGTGAGCATTTTGAACTTGTCCTTCTGCAGGGAGAAAATACCAAATAGCAGAACACTTGTCGCATGTAAGTTACTGCTGTCATAATAGTCCAAGTCAGTTTATATATCCATTAGTATAGCATAGTATATACAGCATTTATATTGCTTGACTAGTATAGAGATACTGTCTCATAAACCAACTTCAGACATCTGTATTATGTTTGCATTGTTTTAACATTAGCCTAGCAAACAGTGCCACTATGGTCTACAGAAAATAGATGCAAGTATCCTTTACATGAAACAAAGTAATACAAAGTATCAATGTTACACAACTCGGTAGTAACCTGCAGCAGCAATATACTTGTAACACGAGGTTAAGGGTGGAGGAAAAGGAAGAACAGTGGAGAGCCACACACCTAGGTGCAGAGGGCAATAAGCCAGATGAAAAAAAATAGGGGCGGGGGCTAGCTTGACAAAGTTGAGGCAGCATAAAGTGCATCAGTGGGTGTAGTTGAGAAGCGAGGGAAAATTAACACACAGGCGAGGCCAGGGGGGCTGTAATTTGAAGAGCGAGTGGGCGCAGTAGCTCTATTGTGGCCATAGTAAGCAGAGGGTACCAACTTAATGGAAGGAGAGAATAGGTTTGGTGCTCAGTTTAGTTCAGGAAGAGACTAAACAATTGAAGAGACTAAGCAAACAAGTTTTCTATTATTGCAGCATTGTGCAAATTCTGGTTTGAGAAACATACGTTTTCAGATTACTGAGAATGACATAGACCCATATCCTTTAAAAGAAAAATGTTGCTTATAATTGCTACATCTTCAAGTCAACAGATCAGAAGCCTGTGGAGTCCAGTGACTCATTTATCACATGTCTGGAAGAGTTTCTCAAGCACTGCAAATTTGATAATTACACTTTCGTAGAAGGACACAGATCACAAATTATTGACAGTTAAGCATTTGCCTGGGTCTGATCGGAAGTAGCATAGTGGGTAGATAAACGATGGACTGGGATGTAGACCAAATAATTACTAGTAGTTGATATTAATTCAAGAATTCCATCCATCACTTTTTTCGTGTTCTTCACCTGTGAATTGTCAACATTCAGAGAGAAGCTATTACGAGAACCCCTCAATCAGGAGACACTTGCACCACGGCCTAAGCAACATGCACAGAACCATTCCATGATAAAGTCATGGCTCAACCAAGACATCAGAATGACGCAAGTGTGGCTGCCTCTTTTGTGAAAGACGTGTAGAAAACATGCCACCGCAGTGGCTGTACCCTTTTGGCATATACCCAACTACTGAAAGCAAGTGGCATTGATGAGGCAAAATCAGTTATTTTCATGGTATCTAGGAAAGGTCAGCTTTACCAATGATCACAGAGGTGCCATTGAGGGAATCAGATCATGCACGGCAGAGTCTGATGACCTACCTTATTTTGATCCTGGTCTACATAAAGATATTATAGAGAAGTCAGCCATTTTAGAGTGGGCCCTATTCTAGCATAAAGAAACTAAGGTCTAGAAGCATCCCGACACATGCCAGTCAGAGTTTGATGAATCCTTCATAAGCCAAATCGCTAGTTGAGAATGAGAGATTGGCTGTTGTGTGGGCCTTGAAATATTTTTATTTCTTCATCTATCAGAAACCATTTCCAACCACCACAGATCACTAAGTACTGGTGTCTATCTTTGGCATCCGAAAGCCCAAGATGTCTTCATCCGTCAAGCGCTGGGGCCTGAGACTGCAAAAACAGATTCAAAATCACCCAGAGGCTAGGAAAACAGAGAAATCTTGTTGCCCTCTTTTATTGTTTTGTGCTAGCAACTATAGAAGCACGTCATCAATTGCTGAGAAATATCTCAGATACATTATACAACAAGATTGCCATGTGGCTTTAGACAAAAATGACAACATCAAAATCTCAGTTGAAGGCCCAGTCTTTCAGCAGTGATGGAATGGATTGAATTCTGAAGGTGTCAAGACCTTGAGAAGGCAGAACGAACACATACTCTGTAACCTCAAGGAACGAATCACCATTCACAATTACCAGATTGAGCTTACATACCACAAGCGAGAACTTGTTCTGAGGGCAATTGTCTGATCATCCCTCATGTTCTCATAAAGAAGATCATCAACCTTGCTCATGAAAGCCAGAGACATTCTTGCCACTGAAAGTTTCTTTTGATTCCACTTAACGATGAACTGGTAGGTGGAAAATATGCTTGCAACATGCCATGTCTGTCAAAACACAGGAAAAAAACAGTCCTTCTTAACCTAAATGGTCAGGATTGCCACAAGACATATGGGAAGACATTGCCATACATGTGTTTTGATGCATCGCTGGAGGGTATTCTTTCCTTGTCCTAACTGACAAATCCTCCCATTTTCTGGAAGTCATGGTTGTTCATAACACCTCAGCCGCAAAAGCCATTCATGCTCTTAACAAATGTTTTTTCAAATTTTTGGCTAATAAGCAATATTAAAGTACAATATTGATTCACCCATCAATGGAAATGACTCCACAAAATATTCTTAGAGTACCTGACTTTTCATCGCACCAAAAACATGCAGTAATTCCTCTAGGGTAATAATAATGTGGAGCATTTTCAGGCCTCCCAGAAAAAAGGAGGTTGCAAATACTTATAAATAACAGATCTCTGAGGAGCTGCTTCATGCCCTCAGAGACTATTTGGATATGCTTCACAGCAGAAACGGACTAGTTCTGGTGATCTTCTTTTAGCTGGAAAACTCAGGGCCAAGATCACACACATTGTTTCTTCCACAGTACACTAGCATGTAGGGCTTTCGGATAGCTATACAAAATAGTAAATGAAAGCTTATGAGGGACCTAGTTTCGATTTGTTCAAACGGCTCGGGAACCTTCATGTGTTCTTTAGTCCTACTCAGAAACAGACTTAAAAGGAGCCATGATCCCAACCAGGAGTCATGGACAAACACTAATTCGCAATTCTTCCTATTCTGAACAGTGATCCATGTGAACATTTATTGACTGAAGTACTGTCAGACATCCAAAAAGTCCATGACGGAAACCAATCTTGGAAAGTTTAACACCTGACCCTGCTTGGTCATTCCCCGTTTCTTCTCCAGCTCTCAGTTTGGAGTCTTTTCCTCAGACAGTTGTGAGAGACTCGTTCATCTATGGTAGAGCTTACATGGCATACATGAAAGGTGGCATTTCGGGTGGCAGTCTCATCGCCAGAAGGTTTGGTGAAATAGGTGACTTATTGTTTAGACCTCCAGATTTGAGGGGTCTGGAAGATGGAATCATTTTGAGAACTGACACAGGTTTTCTGACAAAGTAACACCCCCTTTGTGTCACAGGGAGCAGGACATTGTTCTTCATTTTTTTTGTTGCTAATCCCTCTTTTCATGAGGAAATGCTTATTCATTCGCTCAACATAAAGAAGGTGTGTTGAGTTACGGTTCCGCCAGAACCAAAGAGATGTCTCCTTAACATTTGGGAGCCTACAAACCTCAATCATATGGCTCAACACTGGGCGACACTGGGTATGGTGTTAGCGAAGCGAAATATAGCTAAGCACTGGGCGAGTCTGACGCCTAACCCTCGCCAATGGTGTTGTCACATGGACAACACAATGATAATAGAGAATGTCCACAGGGAATGCCCCAAAAAATGGACTCGGATATGGGGCAAATGGAATGCTTTTCGGGGTAACATCTGCGAGTCCCCACATGAGGAATCCTTGTCAGACGTTAGTGAATAAAGGACTGAGGCGAGGATAATGTGATATGTAATATAACTCTCTGCAGCTATGTTGTCAATGAGTGAGAGACAAAACTTTCTGACTAATGTGGAAGGTAATCAACTCATGTATATCTTAACATACTGTGTATGCACCATTGAATATTGTTGTAACGTATCGATTACCGTCAATTGCAAAATGGCAATAAAAATGTTTTTTTTTTTTAAAGGTGGCGGTATTGATGTGCTGGGATTGTACCGAGAGCTTCAGATAAACAATTCGCTTTTTGTTACCTTTTGGAGTGTCATCCAGGGATGTAAGGCTACTGGAGTTACTATAAGGAGGAGGATTAGAGAAACTAA
The DNA here is from genome assembly GCF_964261635.1 of Lissotriton helveticus. Classification (NCBI taxonomy): domain Eukaryota; kingdom Metazoa; phylum Chordata; class Amphibia; order Caudata; family Salamandridae; genus Lissotriton; species Lissotriton helveticus. The sequence goes on along the minus strand of NC_136061.1, from coordinate 411,872,614 downwards.
TTCAATAGCTTATGAGTCTTCCAATGTTACTCCACCAGTGAGAATCAATGACCGGTCCACAAGAGGTGTTTAAAGGGGTTTCCTTATTAGAGATCTGTCAAGCAGGAACCTGAGGAACTCCTCAGACCTTCCTAAAACATTATAATATTCAGGGAGTGGGACGGGTGAAGATAGTTTTCATCACAAACTATTGAGATCAGAATTATTAGAGAAAGGTTTAATATTAAAATTTTAATCTTTGACAGTATTTATGACTTGTGATTCTAGGCCACTATACCTGTGATATTCCTCACAAGTGAATGAATGGGATGAGGACATTAGGAACAACACCTGGTAATTATTTACCAGTATTCTATCCCTGTTTTATTCCTCACAAGTAAATGACTGGAATGAGGACGTTAAGAACAACGCCTGGTTACTTACCAGTAATCTTCATCATCCTTAGTCCGTAGTCCACACACAGTCATTACAGTCGGCCCTCCCACCCTTGAGCCCCTAGCCTCAGAAGGCTTGATAGTTTATGAAGAGTTGTGGGCCTGGCCATAACTTATACCATCCTTAGTGGGTAGGCTTATGTCCACTCCTACTTCCTGATTTTGGTCCGGTGAATAAGGTGGGATCACTTAAGTATGTCTCCACTTCCAACCCCTGAGGTCGTCAGTTGACATAGCTGGAATGGAGGTCTAGCAGTAGCCTGGAACAACTATATGTGGTGTTGTGTTCTAGTCGTTGCACGTCACGTCATGACGTGACGTGCTGGCGGCCATATTGTGGATGCGCGCGCATCGCGCATTGAGAAGCGCGAAAGCCGATAGAACGGCAGCACGGCTCGGCGCTCTCTAGATAGGGATAAAGTAATAAATCATAGTTCACCTAAGCTACGTGTGGAGTCGTTATTGAGGGTAACCAGGATACATTACAAATGGCGACGAGGGTGCAATCCTGAAACCCTGCACACCATCGGGGGATGAAAAGTGAAGAAAAAAAAAAAAAGCAACTAAGAAATACCCCCCATCAACGGCGAATAGACTATCCCCAGCAGGAAGCGGGCCAACGGCGCCAGGCAGCCCAGGAAGAGAGGCCAACAAGCTTCCACACAAGGTACCTACTCTAGAGAGCATGGCAGAGCCTGATTGCCCCACAGAGAAGCATAAGGGCGCAAGGGGTGGAGAGAACAGACCCAGCACACACATAGTGGAGCGCGCCAGAACACATCGCACACTGCAGATCAAGGATAACCGCGCTGGCTGCCTTAGGGAAGAGGGAGGGGACAGACACAGAAGGTCCCCAGTCGCAAACTGAAAAACAAGAGCAGGACAGCACACCGGGCAGCCCCAGAAGTCAAGGAAGTGCAATACCCACGGTCAAAAGCGAGAAGATGAGTGCGCAAGCGGGATATGCAACGGCGCCAGTGCAATTCCTGCCCAGACCGGGAGAACCACTAATGAAGTGGGAGGATTGGAGAGAGTACATTGACAACTTCATAGGGGTTTTAGAAGACGAGAACGAGGAACAGTTCAACCCCAAGAGAAAAAAACGTATTCTACTACTCAACCTAGGGCCGGAAGGACTTAGAATTTACAAAAGCCTGGTGCCTAAACAAAGAGCTAGCACGGACGATGATGTATATGCCCATGCCATCGATGACCTGAACGAACACTACAGGCCGGCAGTGTGTGTATCAGTAGACCGGTTCAATTTCCAGCAAAGGAAACAACGCCCAGGTGAATCAGTAGAGGAATATGTGGCGGCCCTGAAGAAACTGGCGTCCACATGCAAATACGACAACTGGGAAGAAGAATTCATCAAGGACCAGGTGGTGAAGCACACCACGAGCACTACCGTACAGGACAAGCTATGGGCCAGTGGGGACACCACGCTGAAAGAAGTGATGGTGATAGTCAAGAGAGCAGAGTTGGCGCGCAGATGCGCGGAAGCGACGAAGAAGGAGATGGCGCCCAGCACCATGGTAAACAAAGTGGACGAAGAAGAACCCCGAAGAGACAACAAGTACAAGGGGTTGTTGACGAAGGCACCTTACAAATGGCGGAGCAACCCGGAACCCCCAGGAAAACCGCCAGGGAGCAACAAAAAGACATGCTATAGATGTGGGAGCTGGTCCCACGAGGCACACGACAGGAAGTGCCCCGCGTTCCGCGCCAAATGTTTGTATTGCGGCAACGTGGGCCACTATGAGAAAGTATGTCGGAAGAAATCCTCTAAAGGCATGGTAAAATATGTGGGCCAGGGAAGTGAAGAGCTGGATGAAGGCACAGAGGAGGACGTGGTCACCGTACTTTTCATTTATGACCAAGTGCTGAACATGGATGGCCAAGTGTTGAGCGTGGATGGTAGAAGATCGACGAAACCAGTTCTGGAAATGTCAATTGGGGGAGTACCGATGAGCATGGTGGCTGACACAGGTTCGCCATACACCATCGTCCAGAGAGCAGTGTGGACTGAGAGCTTTGCACCACACCTGGGCCCAGAACTGGAGAAGCTGGACATCCGTCCGGTCACATATAATGGGGACCGCATACCCATGGCAGGTTACAGACCATTAAAATTTGAGTTCAGAGGCCGGTCCGCCTTCTGCAAGCTCTACGTATCGGAGAGAGGACCCTCGGTGTTAGGGTGGCTGGACCAAGGCGACCTGGGCATCAAGTTGGATCCAGGGGGAAAAGAACAGATACTGCTCACCGAATTGGAATCCTGGCCAGATCTTGACAAATGGAAAAGTGAGTACCCCAAAGTCTTCGGGGGCACGGTAGGAAGAATGGAGAAATTCGCACACAAAATTATCCTGAAGGAAGAAACTGTACCGGTTGCCCACAAAGTGAGAAATGTGCCCTTGGCTGTGAGAGACGCAGTACAGGAAGAGCTACAGGACTTAGAAAAAAAAGGGATCATTGAACCGATCACGTGTGCGGAGTGGCTGGCGCCACTGGTGGTAGTCATGAAACCCAGCTGGAAGGTCAGGCTGTGTGTCGACCTGCGCGAATTGAATAAGAACATAGTGGTGGAGAAGTTCCCCTTGCCCAGAATCGAGGAAATGCTGGCCAGGACCAAGGGAGTCAAGTGGTACTCCACTATAGACTTGACTTCAGCCTACCATCAAATCGCATTACACCCTTAGAGCCGCAAACTAACATCGTTCATCACCCCATTCGGGTGCTATCAGTTCCGCCGTATGCCGTTCGGGCTAGCCTCGGCGGCTGCGGTGTTACAGAAACTGATGCACCAACTGTTTAAAGACATGGAGGGCGTCCAATATTTTCAGGACGACATCTTGGTGATGGGGTGAGACAAACCCGACCACGATGTGAAACTCAGCAAGGTACTGAAGACTCTAGAGGGTAAGGGCCTCACAGCTGAATGGACCAAGTGCCGGATAGGAATGGAGTCGGTGACCTACTTAGGGCACGAAATAGGGGTGCGAGGAGTGAACTCTAAAGCAGAGAACGTGAAAGCAATCTGTGAAGCGCCGCCGCCTACCAACAAAGAGGAGGTCAGATCATTTTTGGGCTTGGCGGAGTACTATAGCAAGTTCGTGCAGCACTTCGCCACTAAGACACACAACTTGAGACAGCTGACGAGAGACAGCACTGATTTCCGCTGGACGGAAGAAACGCAAAGTGAATTTGATGTCATCAAAAAGGAAGTGGTAGGAGCAGTACCACTCCAAGGATATGACCCTCAAGGAAAGACAGTGCTTACCACCGATGCCAGTGACAAGGGGTTGGGAGCTGTTTTGATGCAAGACCGAGGTCAAGGAAGGATGGAGACACTTTGCTTTGCATCCCGCACCCTCAGCGAAACAGAAAAGAAATACAGCGTGATAGAAAAAGAAATGCTGGCAGTCGTGTGGGCAATGACCAGATTCAGGCAATTCCTGTGGGGCACACGATTCCTGCTGAAAACGGATCACAAGCCCCTACTGAAGGTACTAACCTCCAACGGACACGCTAGTGCCACGCCCAGGATCTCGAAAATGTCCCTAAAACTGCTAGAATTCAGATATGATGTGGAGCACATCCCAGGCAATAGGAAAAGAGTAGCGGACTATCTGAGTAGGGCAGCGGCCATGGAACAGAGCGAGGGCGACCAAGCAGGAATGGAAGAATTGGTAGCACTCACGGAAGACCAGGAAACGGTGATAGGAAATCAAGAATGGAAGGAAGCGTACGAGGAAGACCAGACCATGAAGGAAGTGAAGTTATACATCACAAAAGGATGGCCAGACAAGAGACAGACAGGCGAGGAACTCAAACCATACTATGAGGTCAGGGAAGAGTTGTCGATAGACGACCACGGAGTGTTCGTGTACAGGGGTGAGAAGGTCATCCCCCCTGCAAACATCATCCCCAAGTTGTTGAACATGCTCCATGAAGGACATTTGGGGATAGGAAAAATGAAGCTGAGGACCAAGCAGAACTACTGGTGGCCAGGAATGGATGTAAGGGCCGAGAGACATGTCAGGGACTGCCCACAGTGTCAAGGGGCAGACAAAACACTCAAACCACTACGCCCGGCCATAGGAAAATTCGACCCCCCGCTGAACCCATGGGAGGAGTTGTCAGTGGATATCTTGGGCCCGATCCTGGATACACAGGGAATCAAGAAATACGTATGCGTCCTCATGGATAGGTATTCGAAATGGCCAGTTGAAAATAGATGAAGCAATGGACACAGAGACCATCATAAAGTTCCTAGCAGACACCTTCATGAGGGAAGGTATCCCGAAGTCCATCCTGAGTGACAATGGCCCCCAGTTCAGATCAGAAAAATGGAACAACTTTATGCAGAGAAACGGAATCCTAGCCAAGCACACGTCCATCTACCACCCAGCCGGGACTAGTAGAACGATTTAACAGGGTGGTGATGGGATCGGTCCAGGCAGCCATATCCAACAACAAGGACTGGGAAAGGGATATATGGCACATGGTGTGGGCGTACACAATCACCCCCACAGGGACAGGATACAGCCCCTTCCAAATCTTGAGGGGTCGTGAACCATTCACCCGAGACAACCGCGTATGGAAGGAAAAAACCATAACAAGCGAGTGGTCCCCAGCAGTGGTACAAGCAAATCTGGAAAAGGCACAAGCCATCTACTCGAGACACTACAACAACCGGAAGAACGTGAAAGAGACAGAATTGGAGAAAGGTGAAAGGGTGCGAGTAAAGTTGGCCACGCTACAAAGAAAGGGTGAGAGCAAGTACAGTAAGCCCATGCAGGTCAAGGAAGTGTTGGGCAGAGCAGCTCGGCTAAGCGATGGAAACGTGTGGTCCCAGGACCGCATGGCAAGGTGCAACAGAATTCTACGATGGGACCAAGGGGGAGCAGACCTAGAGGACATGGAGGAAAGGAACGCGGATCAGCAGCGTGCAGAAGTAGAACAGGACCGGAGAAGAGGAGAACCGCAGGAAGAGAGAGCGGATGACAGCAGCCAGGAAGCTGAGAGGGAGAGAGACACGTGGGGACGAGATGAAAGCACGGCCGCGCTAGGCAATGGGGAGGTGGGCATAGAGACTCAGGAAAGGGAGACTCTGTACACTCCAGTGAGGTTGACCCGAAGGGGAAGAGCGGTGGTGAAACCGGCAAGTTTCCGAGACTTCCACATGGACGGCAGACTGTGAGTTAACAGTTTCATTGTTTAGAAAAGGGGGAGATATGTGGTGTTGTGTTCTAGTCTTTGCAAGTCACGTCATGACGTGACGTGCTGGCGGCCATATTGTGGATGCGCGCGCATTGCGCATTGAGAAGCGCGAAAGCCGATAGAACGGCAGCACGGCTCGGCGCTCTCTAGATAGGGATAAAGTAATAAATCATAGTTCACCTAAGCTACGTGTGGAGTCGTTATTGAGGGCAACCAGGATACATTACACTATATAAATGCAAATACAATTTCAACAGTACACAAACCTTCATTGGAGTTGGCCAATTGCCTGCATACACTGTAATGTGGGAGACCCTAATAAAGAACTGCTGAAGATGACCAGGGTTGAGATTCCATACCAAAGTGTTAAGACTCAATCATAGTTCTCTTACGTCGTTTTTGAAACTATAAACGTTGAGTCTGTATTCACTTTCACGGAGTGCTAAACAAGCCAGTCACTTATGTTAGTCACCGACCTGCTCGCGCCCCAAACGGAAAGCTGCAGTTAATATGTAGTACCCATACCGCTGCAGGCCGTCGTAATTGTACCAGTCCTCATGATCTGGCCTCCCAGACCAGTTGCATCCTGACATCACTCACTCTCTTCACCAAAACAAACTGTCGGCTGTCAGTTCACGTTTACTACTCGGTGCTAAGGACTACTCAGAAAGTGTTTACATACCACAAAAGGCACGTGCGGACTACACAGCCAAATAACACTTCGGAATTTTGTGCCGCGCACTAGGATTGGCTGAGGTGCCTTCAATACTCCAATCCTATATCACCTTACATATGACGGGTACGAAACGACTTCCAGATTGTGCTGAGCCACAGTATTGGCTGTAATGCGACCCGGAAGTAGCTGATATACACACAAATTATCAATAACGGGCATCAGGCTGCATTTATGGACAGTACTTGCAACTAGTGGACTAGCGATCTCCCTAAATGGTATGTAAACTGTTCGCATTTATAATACGGTTTCGTTTCATGATCTTGATTAGTTCTACTATTTTTCATATGACTAGTTTGAATTTAAGACTGCGTTTTAGCTAATTTTCACATTAGCATTTACACGTATTCATAGTTGCTAAGGGGCCCCGTGCCATGTGGGACACCATTAGCCAGTCCGTTTTTTTTTTTTAACCAACTCAATTGTTGCATTCAAGAATGTGCAGTTGTGATTTTTGTCATTGTAGGTGCGGACTCAGAAATGCCTAACATGCAAAGCGAAGTTGAATAAATAGCCAGGACTGGCTGAAAGTATCACGTTTTATTTTATTATTGTTGTCATGTTTTCGATGCAGGGCTGATCTTGCCTTAAAGGATGCTAGAGGGCTTTGTAAGGTGAGGAAGGGCCCGTATCCCCATTCACATTTTTTGCATGTTTATATACATATTACACGCTTATTTGAAGTTTTGGCACATATACAAATGCAGTTTTTGTCAGTTAATAAAAGATGTTATAGTTCATACGTTTTTTAGAGCATTTTACGTATTGAGAAATGAAGAGCGAGCCACATTGTTTTATACATTTGTTACATTCATGTATTCATGAATGTTTTGACATATCTGTCCTTTTTTATGTTATGTAACTTTTTCGAGCACATTCTATTCTAGGAGGGTAACCTGGTGCTCAGCAGGTGTGAGTCTGGCCAAACCAAGGGTTTAGGGACTGCACCAAACGCCAGGTCTTCAGCTTCTTGTGGAATTCAAGAAGTTAAACTAAGACTCTTATATGTAGTAGCAGGCCTTTCCATGCTAAGGGTGATATAGGAGAAGGCACGACCGCTGTGTCTGGATTTCCATAGGCGTGAGATGTGTGCAAATAGGAGTCCTCTTGAGTGAAGGTGTCTGGAGTTTTCGTGGAAGTAGATGCGCTTGTTTTGTTGAGGTATGCTGGGCCGGAGTTATGTGGTGCTTTGAAAGTGTGAGTGAGGAGTTTGAATTATGATTATGTATGGGGAGCCAGTGGAGCGCCTTGAGGTGTGGTGTGATGTAATGTGAGTGCAGCATTGGAGTTTGAGAGGGATTCTGGCCGCTGAATTCTGAACAGTCTGCAATCTTCTGGTGAGTTGCTTGTTGATCCTGGCGTAAAGGGTGTTCCTGTAGTCGTGCTTACTTGTAACCAGGATGCGCATGACGATTTTCCAGGTGCTAATTGAATCTATTTAAAAAATGTGTTCAGCATCTTCAGGATGTGGAAGGATGAGGTGGTGTCAGCGTTGGCTTGTCAAGTTTCCTATCAGTGACGAGATTCTTGACGTGGGTGGGTGTGGGTCCAAGTTCTGTCAGCCACCAGGTGGCGTCCCATGATGAAGTTCTCTTTCAGAGGATCACAGTGTCGGTCTTGTTGGTGTTCAGCTTCAGACAATTGGTCTTCATCCAGTCAGAGATTTCGGTCTGGCAGACAGTGAACTTGTTCCGGGTGCTGGGTGTCTTGCCTGTGAGGGAGAGAATGAGTTGCGTGTTATCGGCGTAGGATAGGACGTTGATGTCATGGGAAACATATGATGCCAGCCAAAGTGATCATGAATGCATTGAAGAGGGTCGGGCTTGGGAGGATCCTTGCTGAACTCCACAAATGAGGCCACAGGTGTCTGAGTTGGCATGGTAAATGGGTCAGAGGAGGGTTTCTTCAGTAGGGGGAGGACAGCTGCATCTTTCTAAGCATCTCGGAAGGTCATGGAAGAGGTGGAGTTGTTCCGGATGGGTGTGAGCATTGTGCTGCTGGGTTGAAGTGCTCTGCAGTAGGTGTAGTGGGGGCAGGGGTCTGATGGGGCTCCTCAGTGGATGGGCTTCATGGGGTGGCTGCAGTTTCATCTGGGGGTGATGAAGGGCCATGTAGTTAGCTTTTGATTTTTGGATGAGATCTGGAACCATTTGACAAGCTCTGTCAGATATGTCTGCGGGCTAAAGGTGCTGTAAATGGCAGTGATTTAGTTGCAGAAGATTTAAGAGAGATTGTTGCAGAGGTTCTGCAAGGGGGTGCTGAGTTGGAGATAGCCGCTAGTGAGGTGAAGTCCTTCACAATGGAGGTCTCTTTGCTTCTGTTAGTGCTGGTGTCTATGCGATCTGCTAGGCCTGCGTGGTTGGTGGTTTGGATCATTTGTTGGTATTGTCACAGAGTGCATTTGAATGTGCTCCTGTCCATGTCGTACAGGATTATTCCCCATCTGTGCTCTGGTTGTTTGCAGTAGCATTTCATCAGCCCTAGTTCTTCCTTGTACCAACTGGTTTGGGGTCTGAATCCCATTGTATTGCTGTGCTTGAGGGAACCCAGGGAGTCTGTGCAGCAGGGGATCAAGTTGTTGAAATTCTTGATGGATATGGGGAAGCTATTGCTGGGTTCAGGTTGGTCGATACTGAGAGCTGTGTTCCAATCCTGGTCAGTGATTCAGTCTCGGTTTTGGCAGACTGGTCTAGCAGTGGAGCATGTGCGTTAGAACAGAACAGGGTCGCTGAACTTGACAAGAATGTGGCCTGTCTTGGAGACTGGTGTGGGCTTGTTGGCTCGGATGTTGTAGAAGGTGGTGAAAGTAGGGTCCAGCAGATGTCTGCCGACATGGGTAGATCCCTTTACTCTTTGGTGATTCCCCAGTTTTCAAGGTCTTCAATTAATGGTTTCAAGTTGGGGGCCTACTCAGTCTTCCAGGTGAAAGTACAGGTCTCTGAGTAGAATGTACAGGTGTGCGTCAAAAGCAAGTAGTGCGAAAAAGTTCGTGAAGGTGTTGGTGAAGTTGGAGTGCGGTCTTGTGGGTCTGTAGATAAAAGTGCTGCTAGGGTGACATTGGCTGTAATGTGGAGTTTGAACAACCGATGTCTATGGAGGTGGTGCTGCTGATGGCATTCTTGTGGATGATGCGATTCTGCCTCTGGGCGTGTAAAGTCTGTCTTGCCTGACGACCTTGTTGTTGGTGGTGGGGAGGCAGAGAGAGATCGGAAAAGGTGGGGTATGACTGTGGCGATGTTGGGTGCCAGTGCAGGTTCAGCAAGGTTTTGTTGAGGAACAGTAGATCTGGGGCATTGTTGTGCAGCAGGTGCCTGATCTATGAGGTGTGCGTGAGTGAGCAGGTGTTGAGGAGTAAACATGTGAGTATAGAGTATTGTGTCCGTGATTGTGTGAGTATGAGCGAGTAGGGTGTTGGATGCTGACTGTGTGGGTGTAGTGAGTGTTGGGTGGGGATAAGTGAATGAACACTAGAAAGGAAGTGCAGGAGAACGCTCCCTTGGTGTTGTGTGGTACAGTGCGGCAGCAACTTAGCAAGCGGCGGCTGGTCTTGAGGGTCGCAGTAGAAGGAAGGAGGACCAGATTACCTTTCGCACTAGCAATACTGGTAAGAGGGAAGAGAGCAGGGGTAAAAGGATGCAGGGGAGCGCAGGAGGCGGGAAGACAGATAAGCAGCGTGCGGGGGCAGAGGGAGAAAAAGAGCTGGAAAAGACCCAAGAAGGGGGTGAACAAAGAGGGCAAACAAGCATTGGCAAATGCATTAGGTTTCGCCTATGTATGTGATTAATAATAACATTTTTGGTTGTAAATTTTAGCTTGGTGAGCAGTTGTATAATATAAGTTACTGAAACTTCATGAAAGTGTTAGGACTTGTTTATTAAAAAAGGCAATATGTTCAGTAACAGCATTTTTCACACAATTATGGATGTGCTGCGTGCTATGGCTGCCATATCCATATCAGTGCTTAGGCCATAGGGCTCTTTGAGAATGTAATGCCCTTACACTTTGTGATTCCAATCTACCATGTGGCCTCTCATGCCCAAAGACAGCAAGCAGAGCACCAGTATCAGAAGACATATTTCTAACTGTGCCCCCACTGCACAGTGCCAGCAACAATTAGGTTGGCAGAGCTTCACAACTTTTGTGGAACTGAACCATAATTACCGGAAATCTATAACTGTAAGACTAAAAGACTAGAATTCTTGGCAGAACATTCACACTCACACATGCAGGCCAGACACAGTACTTAACCCATTTGCTAAAATGGCAAAGTGGAAGCAGGGAAGATAACGTGGACTGAAAGACGGACAGAAAAAGCAAAGGAATGTAAGAAAGAAAGTGGGACAGAAAATGAGAAAATGCAGATCGAGCAAGTGAGAGGAAGCAAGTCTAGTATTCATAACTAACAGCAATGGATATTAACTTGGGAAAACGTGCTCTCTGGGTCTATTAGTAGTGTTACAAACATCTAATATTGCAGCATTGTCAGCCAAGATTATGTTACAGTTTAGAGATACACTGGGGAAGTAGTAGACTAGTCAATTTGTTGCGGAACCTAGAACTAATTTCAATACCATTTCTGTGAGTGGATTCTTATTGAATTTTTTCTGTAGAAAACGATGATGAAAAGTCTACCACTCTATCATGACGCGTTAATCCAATATGGCGGATTTTTCAAAATGGTTGCCCATTATTTGAGATATAGGGTATAACTGTTTATATGCCCATGTGTGGTATCATTTTATATGGTTTTAGGGACGGGAAAGTCAAAAATAGTTTCTGATGACCATAATATCAAATAATCGCGGAATATGTCAGACAACGTTTGTATAATTTTTTCGTTGACTTATATGACAAAGTGTGAAGGAACGTACATTTTACAATTAACTTTTGAAATAGAAGGTTTGCTATTTTTGTGTTTTGTTTTGTAACTTTGTTGTTATTGTTTGCTTTTTTGTTAATCAAAAATGTTTCATTTATGTGTTTGTGATGTGGTGTTTCAAGAAGATGACGATGTATCTGTACTCACTGAAAGAGTGGAATTCAAAAAACATGCAAGGGGAGAAAAATATCTAAGTTTCACGTTTGTGTTGGGCAGAAAGTTCACAAGAAATGTAGAGAGCGTTTTGTTAACTTGAAAACTCCGTTCCAGGAGAAAGTATCAGATCCCACAACTTCTCGTGTTCTACGCTTGTGTGAAACCTCATCTTAACGACCGTTGAAAACTTTCCAGTTGGAGTCACAGTGGCTATAATGCCCATCCCATAAAAAGTACCATGGCCATCTATTGTAATAATATTGTGATCAATATTATCAGCTGCATATTGAACGAATTTCAGAGGACTTTCAGAAGGTTCCACAAGGACAGGTATAGTATTTCCCCTTCTGTTGCAGCTGAACGTTCAAAACGAAGAACTTCTGAATAGGAGCTGCAGAATCCCACATGTTTTACTGCTTCAATTACAAATCTCGAGCTTGTATTGTCATGTAATTGAACTGCCAGCCCTAACTGCACCGGTGCAACTAAGACTCGTGGGCGCACAGCTTGCATAATTGCCTGTTTTATAGAAGCTACTTTTCTCTCTCTGTTGGTTTTATCAGTAACAAAAACAAAACTGATAATAAGAGCCTTAACGAATCAGGAATATAGCTCACATTATAGTCAACACTACTCATGTTTTCAATGGGTGGAAATATTTCTGGTTCTACAGAGATGTCTTTAATATAATTTCTAATTATTTCAGCAGCTGCCATAAGGATCTTGTTGCGATCCTCTTCAACATCTTCATGGCTATGACTGTGGTACTCTTGCAATACATGCGCAGCTGTACTTTTAAAAGTAACGACATCAGCAGTCCCTGCAACTGTTCCTATGAAGATTTCATCTTCAAAATGCTCTTTGAGTTTTTGTTTCATATAATTCGAACTGTATGGTATATATTTCAAATAATGGGCAGACATTTTGTAAAATCTGCCATATTGGATTAACGCGTCATGATAGAGTGGTAGACTTTTCCCCATCGTTTTCTACGGAAAAGTTTCAATAAGAATCCACTCACAGAAATTGTATTGCAATTAGTTCTAGGTTAGCCCATTTTTCGAACTAATTTCACTAGACTATAGGGTAAAAGCCGAAACCTTCTGCATGGAGAACTAAACGCCTCCAGACATACGGCAATTGAAGTTGGAGATTTCAGGGTTCTCTTTTTGAAAGCACAGGATTGATTTCACAGCTCAGATTGGGCTGAGCAAAAACATCCAAGACATAAAAAGAATGGTATCTGGGTATTAATTAAACTTGTGTCATTTACTGTTGCAACACCTCACTTTCAAATGACCCACATTTCAAGAGTTTGGAATGTTGTTTATCAAAGGACACCTTTCTCTCAGTAACTGCTTTACACAAGGACAGATTGGGACAGAAAATAGGGCCTGGCACCTTAGTAAAAGAGGGCCCTATTAGTCAATCAGATCGCTAATATGTGGCCCATGTTTGCAACCCAGAGTAGTTTTGAACTTCTACAGAAAAGCTTTGCAAGTTGTAGAAGAGTGCATACATTTTCTCTTGCTACATGCGATTATCGTGGTAATATCAGGAAAAGCATTCCGTAACTGGCCCACCAAGCTATAAACAGGCCCAGATTAGAGGTGGGTGAGCCAGTGAAAGCTCGAACCAGATGCCTGGCTCTGGCTCAGGTCGAAGTACTCTGGGCCCCTAGAGCCCCAACGAGCCTGGTCGTCTCCCACTCAAGAAGTCCACAACATTTGCGCTCGCCCTGCCATTTGCTTGCAAGCCGTTATACTGTCTCTCTTCGGGTTTCGGGACAAGCCTACAATACACTGGCCACTCACCCTGCAAAACACTACCAAGAGCTGAAGCAATGCACTGCATGGAGATTGAACTGTGTATTGATTACTTAGATGTGTATTACAGGGTGAAATGCAACCCTCTCTTCCCCGCCTGCTTTGCAACTTGCACTCAGTCTGTTCGCACGTGGTCCTGAAAGATGCACGGGCTAATTAAGATTGCTGGGGTGTTGCATCTCAGAAGCACTCACGAGAACGGGAGTACACAGGGATTCACTGATGAGAGGCACCAGTGACAACAACCTCAGCTCTTCAAACACACGCGGAGTCTCTACCAGAATCAGGACAAAACAGGATGCTGCTCTCTCTGCATGAGCATCTGTAATAATCTTGTAATTGAAATCAGTGTGTCTAATCCCACAATAAAGTGTATTGCATCAAGAAAATGTTTGATTTTCTGCTAGCTCAGGTGTCGGAAAAATGCACTCGTAGCAGTCTTACAGGGAGAGTCATAAACTTGTCTATGGTTCCTCTTTGATCTAAGCTGAAAACTATTGCCGAATAGTGAACTGTTTGAGTTAGATGGTGCAAATGTTGTGCTATAGCCGGTTGGCGCAAACTGTGGTGTAAAAGTGCACTGCAGCAGTTATACATTAATCCGGCAGTGCTGTTGGCAATCGTCTGAGCATGAGGAAAGCAGCTGAAAAATGTGTTCTCGAATAACTGCCATCACAAACTCTCGGGCACCGGGGTAGTGAGGGAGAAAGAACGGTGCTGTGCAATTGAAAATGGACAGAGTCTGAAATCAACGCTCATGTTCCTGCTGCGTCTCCAAAGAGGAAAACAGGCTATTCTTAAAGAAAATATACATTTAATCATCAAAAATGATCAGTTACCCGATTTGTGGGGATGTAAGATCCCAGGACCATGTTAGGACGGCTCAGCATGGGTTGTAAGCGCTACAAATGAATTTTTCACGGCGCTTTTGGCACTCGTTCAGAATTGCACCATAAACAAGTACTGAAATGGATGCCTGCTTGTACCCGGGGGGCTTGGCGGCGGGAGGCCGAGCGGGGGTGACGGCCAGTAAAGTGCATGCTGTAAGATTCTAGCAGCTGAAAGAATTACTCGGAAGGCGTAATTATGAAGTATGTTTTTTTTCCCCAACATCGACCTTTATTGACATCTATAAAGTTGACACAGCAGGGTGCCTACATCCCATCGGGCCGGCACAGCAACAGTAAACATTGTTTACAGCAGATGGGGGGGGGGCGAACACAGCAAGCCGCCTACAACCCCCCAGGGGGCCGGCTGCGTCAGGTGGGCAAGTAAGACAGACAATCATCAACTCAGGTCTCTAACCATAATTCCCAATCAATAAGCCCAGCAAGCCATAGTAGAATATGCACCACCACCTAGCCTTTCAGACCTGCATCCAGTCAGATTCCATACCTCAAGCCTAACCGAAGTTCCCCTGCTCACCCAATCTTCATCCGCTTCCCCCACATTAAATAGAAATCAGCATGGCTTTATGACCGGGAAGCCCCCCTCCACATTCTCCTCCCCGTCCCTCCCCGCGTCTTTCATCCGATCTGGGTCAGGATCTACGTCCCCCGAGTCAGTATGTGCTAGTAAATATATTTGAAGAGGAGCCCATATGTCCCTAGGGCAGGATGAGGGTGGCATGAGTTCTGCGTAGGTGTGCAACTGTTCCTGACAGTATATAAGGTCACAAAGCCAGTCCTTAAACTTGGGGGCTCGGCCCCGCCCCCAGCGACAGGCTATTCGCCGTTTTGCCATCAAAAGAACCAGGGAGACATATTTCCACACCTTGGCAGGAAGCTGTTCCCTATACAAGAGGGCAGTCAGGGGATCGTCGGGCACATGTATCCCAGTCATCTCATCTATTGCAAGTAGCACCTCCCTCCAGTATTCCCGAACGGTCGGGCAGTCCCAGGCCAAGTGTCCAAAGTCAGCATCCCTGACCCCGTATCTATCACAACTGGCAGTGTCGCGTAAATGTAGTTGGTGCAACCGAGCAGGCGTGTAATATAACCGGTGAACATATCTTTAATGTATCAGGCGTAGTCTGCTATTAGCTGACATGGCACCCGTCTGCCTACAGCAATAGGACATTGTTCCATTGTGATGGGAATTCCCAATTCCGGCTCCCACTTATCCTTAGCGGGCGCAGGGTCTCTCTCCCAGTCTCCCTGAGTCGAGCGATATAATCGCAAAACCACGTGTTCCGGGGGAGTGTGTTGTAGGAGAGTATGTAATGGCACCCATAACTGGGGGCTCTGATGGAAAGCACTGGGTCAAGGATCGCACATCCTGTCAAACGCACGTAGTAGAAGCGTTCCAGCGGAGTGGGGGAAGTGGTGCCAAAGAAGTCATCACTAGATTTAAACTTCCCATTTTTGTACAGCTGGCCCCAAGTGAAACAGGTCAGTTTACGTAACATCTGGTGACAACCCCCTCTTTTGTGACTGGTAGATCATGTATCCCTTGCAAGGGCGCCAATGGCGAATAGAGAACAGGGCATTTAAGATTACGTGCTAAATCATGCCATGCACTGGTCATACATTGAACAGTTGTAGCTGCCCGGTGTCTAGAGACCGTGGCAGTGCTGAGATATGCGATGCTTGGTGTGGGGGCCTTGTAGCCATCTTCAACGACTAAGTGAGGCATGTATAGGGGAGGGTGCATCCAATAGGCCGCGAAGCGCGCTTGAGCGCAGAGGAAATATAATTCCATATCGGGGACTTCGAATCCCCCAGCTTCAAAGGGACAAGTGAGTATCTCCCACGCCAATCTGGGCTGCTTCCCTCCCCACACTAATCTAATCAACTGGGCTTGAACGCATTTAAAAAAACATCGACTTGGCGCATACGGAATATTTGTAAATAGGTAGAGTAGCTTAGGTAGGATTACCATTTTTATTAAAGATACTCTGCAGAGCTCGAAAAATCCACTCGACCGCTCGCATATGCGAGCTAAAGTTATCGAGGTCGAGCTGCTTTTAGGTCCTACTCTCCCTTTATAGCTAGTAGGAAGACAAACTAACTTTTGTCCTCTGTCTGTAAAAACGGAACAAATATGGCAAAATAACAAGATTTAAAGGTATTTTTATTGCTCACAAAGGTAATGAGCAATAAAGATGCCTTTAAATCTTGCTATTTTGTCACATTTGCTCCGCTTTCAGAGACTGAGTTCAAGTAGGTTGGAGTTCGGTCGAGGAAGTTTTTCAAGGTACTAGTCCTGCAGGACTAGTACAATTTCTTTGATTTTTCGAGCCCTGCTCTGGCCGCCATGGAGAGAGGCATCGCTATCCATCTGGTGATCTTATCTGTGATTTGATCCAATGTCCTTCCGTAATTGGACCACATCAACTCCTCTCGCACCTAGAGATCCGGATGCCTAGATATGTGAGTGTGTCGTCACACCATTTCAGCAGAATGTCAGGAGCGAATCTTCGTGTGGCATCCGTCAACGGGAATATTTGAAATGCTTCCCAGTTCACAGTAATCCCAGACAACTGGCCGAAGTAGATCAGCAATCGAAGAATAGGATTGAGGCCAACAGCAGGGTCCCGCAAGTACAGTGTGAGATCGTCAGCGTACAGGGAAATTAATATCTTGTCTCTCTGGGTAAATCAACGCATGGTCTCGGAAATGCTGTCTAACCTTTGCCGCTAGAGGCACTATGGCAATAGCAAAAAGTAGGGGCGATAGGGGGCACCCCTGTCGCGTGCCTCGAGTAATTGCAAAGGATGCCGACTGGACCATATTGATCATCACTCTAGCTGTCACGCCCGAGTACAGCAGATTAATCCATTCCAGGAAGGGGGCAGGAAAACCCATTCGCTGCAAAACGAAGGCGAGATAGTCCCATTCCAGGGAATCAACCGCCTTTGTGGCGTCAAGAAATATGGCTGCGGCGTTAGTGTCAGGGTCTATGTCTTGGAGGAGATCAAAGAGCGTACGCAAATTATATGACATACCACGGGTGGGCACAAAGCCCGATTGATCAGGGAGCACCAATGCTGTCATAAGGGGACTAATCCGATTAGCAATTAATTTGGCCAAGGTTTTTGCATCCACATTTATTAAGGACAGAGGCCTATACGAGTCACAGTAAGCTGCCGGCTTTCCCGGCTTAGGTATGGAAATAATTTGTGCCTCGCACATAGAGGGGGGAAGTATGCCCGTCTCCCAAGCCTCTTCAAATACATGTCTCAGTATTGGAATAAGTAGATAATGGAAGTTTTATAGAATTCGACGGCAAGGCCATCCGGCCCCAGCGCCTTAGCCGATTGCAACGGCATTATGGCCGTTATGATCTCCTCGTCCTCGTGGTGTCTCAAAAGAAACTCCCTCTTCCCATCCTCCAACCAAGCAATTGCTGTATCTTCAAAGAAGGAGCTGAAGTCCAGTGTCTGGGTTCTACGTGTCTTATAGAGGCCCTTATAACATTTACGAAAGATCTCCAGAATTTCGGCTGAGTCACTATGCGTTTGACCGTTACCATCCTCGATCTCCAGCACAATATTCGAAAACTGCGAGGGACGAATTAGCGCCACCAACGCCTTCCCAGGTCTATCCCCCTACCCATATTGGCGCTCTCTATGGTATTTCCCTCTAAACCTACACTCACTCTCCGCTGTCTCTTGATATTCGCGAAGTGTACTACGCAGTTTAGCTTGCAACTCAGACGTTGGATTGTGCTGTAGTTCTGATTCAATTTCCCTGAAGTTCGTCTCTAGTCGAGGCAAGGTGGGCCAGATATCTCTCAGAATACCTCCACTTTTCGCAATACACAGACCCCGTATGGTGACTTTAAAAGCCTCCCACACCGTGGAGTAGCTGTCCACGTGCTCAAGTTCCTGCCTAAAGACCGGGTACAGCAAGGACAGGGGTTAAAATGCCAGAACTGAAAGGGAGATTCCATATACGGAGGGGTTATAGCAATCAACACGGGGGAGTGATCCGAATAAGTCCGGGGGAGTTGTAAGGAGTGCATCACCCAAGGTACAAGGCCCTTTGTGACATACCATGCATCAATTCTAGGCCAGGATGCCGGAGCCGAGGTGTAGCAAGTGTCCTCCCGCTGCGCCGGTTGCATTTGTCGCCAGGCATCAATCAGTTTGTGGTCCCAGATAATCATCTGAAAGGTGGATTGCGCACGGGAGTAATGGTGTGGCTGTGGATGTGAGAGGTCTAGTGTAGGGTCAATCGTGACATTAAAATCCCCACCCCATAGCAAATGTGTGGAGCCAATCTCTAACACTTTGCCCCAGAGTACCCGAAAGAACTCCGGATCATCCGTGTTCGGTCAATAGCATGAGACCAGCGTGAATGATTGGCCAGCGATTCTGCCCCAAAGAATAGAATATCGGCCCTGTTTGTCGGTGGCGGAGCCCAGTGGGCTGTAAGGGAGGGACTTCTTCACTAAGAGGCACGTGCCATGAGCATATGATGAGTGGGATGAGAAGCATGTGTAGCTGGCCCAGCGACCAGCAAACGTGGAGGGGACAGCGGGATTAAAGTGCGTCTCCTGCAGCATCGCGCAGTGTATGTCATGTAAGATAATATGTGTCTGCGCTTGCGGGGTTCCCCTAGTCCTCTGACATTCCAAGTGAGAAAGCGGTATGTGGGTGGTCTCGAACCTTCAGTCATAGCAGAAACCGTGGACGCATTGTACTAATAAGTGGTCTGACATAAGTCGGAAGTGACATTTAGGCGGCAAGGTGCTGTGATGCACTATAGCGCATGGCTTGCTGCAAGGTCTGTTGCTACTCATAGTCGTAAACAAAACTTTCCCTCCCACCTCCCACACCAGCAGCCCAAACCTGCCGTGGCCCACATCCCCCGCGTATGGAATGTTCATCTGTTGCAGTTTCTTTTTCACTGGTAGAAATTTCTGCCTCTGTTCCTGAACGGCCATAGTAAAGTCAGGATACATAGATATGTCCGATCCCTCATGGCGCAGCTGTCCCCGCTCCCTGGATAGACGAAGGGCGGTATCCCGGTCCCGATAGTTTAGCAGCCGGGCGATGATGGGGCGAGGCGCCGCTCCAGGCACCGGGCGAGCCGCCAGCGTGCGGTGAGCCCTCTCAACCACCAGTACCGGCGAGAAGGCCTCCCTTCCAAAGAGCGTGATGAGGAGGTGTTCCATGTACTCTTCCATTTTACTGGTGGCGGTGGATTCCGGTACTCCCAAAATGCGGAGGTTGTTCCTCTGGGAACGAGATTCCAAATCCTCGTTCTTTGCTGCTATCACTCGCAACACCCTCTCCATTTCTAGCGTTCGGGAAGTTGTCGTAGTCGAAGTGTCTTCAAGATCTGATATCCGCCGCTCCGTCTCTGCTAGTCTTTCCTCGTGCCTATCCACCCTGTGGGAGACCCCATCCAGTTGCGCAGACATGAGTCCATCTTCGATTCAATGGAGGTCAGTCTGCGGTGGATGGTGCCTGAACCTCCGCCTGTTCTTCCTCTGGATCCGTCTGGGATCGGGTGCCCTTCCGCGCCTCAAAGTTAAGCTTGGGCTGATGCCCGTCCAGTTTCCCCATGGCCGGTAACAGAGCTCCGCAGTGTACTCGACAGGAGTAGGTACTCAGCTGCGTAGGATTCAGTGTTCCCCAATGGGCTAGTTCTCATGCAAATGCCTGGACGTGGGCAGGCTCCGTTTCTGTAATGCCTCTCAGGGTATCGCAGGATTCCGCAGGAATCCGCTAGTACTCCCTATTCGACCTAGGAGAACTCAGCAGCACCTTTCCCTATGCTCTCCGTGTGTCCCTCTGGCGTGTAATGTGGTGAAAGGTGTCTCCCCCCAAATGTACCTGCTGAACAGTGACACTGCAGTTCGTATGGTGGGCTGTGCCTACCATCAGGATCTAGATAATATTACAACTGGCTGCCACACAAGATCATCAAAGTGGGGGGGGGGGGGGCAGACCAACCAACAGTTGCTGCTCAGAACAATATGGGCCTTCAGGTCGTCCAACGTCCCAGCAGGCCGGGAGAGCAGGCCAGTCGCGGTTGCACTCCTCTGCTTCTCCTGCTATCTGTAATATGGTGCCCTTGGTATCCATCCTCCTCTCAAGCAATGGGGCCAGCGCACCTTCCCGCGGCTCATCTGCCGCCTCGCCGCAGCCCCGCCTTCACTCTCCCCAGGGTGTCTCCTCAGCCCAGCCGGCTGATATTAGGGCCCGCGCACACACGCCAGTCCACAGGTTTTAAGGCGGTGCTGCAGTACGCCGCTCCCACCACCTCGCCAGTAACTTTGCCAGCCCCGGGGCTCCTAATCTTACCGCCACAGATGCCCGCCGCCTCCACGTCACCGGACCAGGCCTCCAGTGCCCTCCTACTTCCAGGCGATCCACCGCAGCGTCACAGTCGTCTCTCCGGCCGCGGGTCCCACAACCGACCGGAACGTCTTGCAGCACCTCCTCAGTCTGCAACGGGGTCCGCTCTCTCGGTGCAAGGGCCAGCGGGTCTCATAAATCGGAAGGCAAGCAGCGTACCAGCAATTCCCCGCACGTCTTCCAGCAATGAAGCTCAGCACAGCCCCGCCTCCATGTTTTGCTCCGAGAACTCAGGGGGGGGGCGAAGGCGATTTTCTCCGGCAATCCAGCATATAGCCGCGATGTAACCAGCTGATCCTAACCCCGCTGCGTCCTGACTTTCATAAAAGGTCAGTTTGAGTTAATACTTATAGGCAATTTCCAGGATTAAAGGCGGATATTTTCCCCAACTGGAAGAGCCTCACATAGGTGCGGCCATCTTGCTTGGCGCCCTCTAGCGCCCCCCAACTATGAAGTAAGATTTAAGGTAAGGTTTATTGCAGGGGAAATATGAAACCCATCCAGTCTCTCAAAGCCAGTCCAGAAGAACCACGGGGTAACCATAGTAATGTGACATCAGAATATAGGCAGAATACCACACACCTTCCTCTTTTACACAAAATAAAATTATTAAGATACAAACAGCCTGATTCATCAACGGGACGTTTTGCGTGGCCCTATTAGTGAATCATAGCGATTCGCTATCAGGGACACGCAAAACGGTATTCATGAATATTTTAGAGAAAAGAAAGCGATTCGCACGCGACCGCAAATACCGGTTGCGACTTTCGAAAATCGCATATTAATCGCTATTTCCGGCAACATCCGTGTCGAAATTGCGAATTCTCTAATAGCGTGATCGTCAATTGCGGGAGCTAAAATAGCGCGAGATCGGGAAAACGGGAAGTCGCATGTCGAGCACAGCGATGACATCACAACCAGGAAGCAGCCAGGGCCCACCCCCATACACCACAGTGAGGCAGACCTCGAGTCAGCAACTGGAAGAGTTCCAGCTAATCTGTGAGGAAAGTACAGAGCAACTACAGTGCAGCAATGTCAGAGGAGCCAGTTCCTGGGCCCAGCAATACCACAGGGCGAAAGAGAAAGCTGAAATTCTCCGAGCAGGAGCTGGAGAATTTAATTGAAGGGGTGGTGGCCAACCACTCCAAACTGTTTGGGAAGGACTCCAGGAGGGTGGCAGAACAGGAAAAACGCAGGATCTGGCAGGGTATAGCGTTGACGGTGAACTCCGTGGGTGTGGCCGACAGGTCACTTGACGAACTGAAAAAACGCTGGTACGACCTCCGAGGTCGTGCCAAAGAGAGGGTGGCAGAGCGCCTTGGAGAATCATCGGGCACAGGAGGGGGAGAACCTACAGTCCCTCCAAACACCCCCATGGAGGACCAGGTAGAGAACACCCTGGAGACAGAGGCGGTCATCGGAGTGACTCGTATGGACTCATCCCGCACCACCCAAGACACCCGAGGTAAGTGGCATGCGACAGCGACCCTGTCCCCTATGAATGTCCGTGACCTATTAGCCTCCCATATTGTTCCATAGTCATGCCATCGTTCCACATCAGGTAATGCCCTGAAGCATTGTGGGACATGTAGTGTGGCCACAATGTAGATTTACCACAATGCAGCCAGACAGGTTCCAAAGTACGCAAAGCCATAGCCAGTCAGGGAATGTCACCCAGCATGCATGTAGCAACTGCACGTGTGACAGATACATGCAACTAATGAACGTCCACTTCCCCTCACAGGTGGTGCAGACAGCAGCGACAGCGAGAGGCTGCAAATAGATGAGGAGGCACTGGATGAGGAGGAGGTTACGCCACATACACAGCCACCAGCCCCTGCCCCAGCAACTACTCCCGCAGTCAGATCCACCACCAATGTGCCACCAGCCTCTGCCCCAGCAAATACTACCGCTGCCAGATCCACCACCAGGGTGCCACCAGCCTCTGCCCCAGCAAATACTACCGCTGCCAGATCCACCACCAGGGTGCCACCAGCCTCTGCCCCAGCAAATACTACCGCTGCCAGATCCACCACCAATGTGCCACCAGCCTCTGCCCCAGCAAATACTACCGCTGCCAGATCCACCACCAATGTGCCACCAGCCTCTGCCCCAGCAAATACTACCGCTGCCAGATCCACCACCAATGTGCCACCAGCCTCTGCCCCAGCAAATACTACCGATGCCAGATCCACCACCAGGGTGCCACCAGCCTCTGCCCCAGCAAATACTACCGCTGCCAGATCCACCACCAATGTGCCTCCAGCCCCTGCCGCACCAACAACGCCTGCAGTGACACCACCAGCAGCTGGTGCTTCTACATCAGGGCCCGCGACAGCGCCAACACAGCGGCAACCCACTGTGACAGGCCAGCAGAGCAGGCGTGGCATGCCTCGCCTGCAGACCAATGCACCTAGCAGCAGGAGGGGGAATGGACCGGCGCTGCTGAGAGTGAGCGTGGAAAGGCGCATGCTCCGTATCCATCAGCTGCAAGCACGGCAGCAAGGTGCCATACAGCTACAGCTGTACAACATTGGGCGCATTGTTGCCGGAGTGGGGGACCGGATGGACCGCATGACGGCAGCCATGGAAGGTGTGGGTGAGGGAATGGCCAGCATGACTGCAGCCATGGCAGGTGTGGGGGAGGGTATGGCCCGCATTACTGCAGCCATGGAGGCCAGCACTGCTGCTAATACATCGCAGCGCAACGCAGCACGCCGCCGCCACCGGCAGCTATTGACCAGGCTGACCGCCTACACCAGGTCCAATTATATAATTAGCAATGCCACATCCCAGTTGTCGCGGCGGTCCCTTGCGCAGCAGGTGCAGCTCATCCAGTGCTGCGAGGATGTGGCCAGGGTCCTTGAGCACCTGACCAGTGCCGTGACAGCACTACACCGCCCTGCTCTACCTGCCACTGTTGGGGGTGATGATGGCAGTGAGGGGACATCTAGTATGAGCAGCCACTCTGCCTCACACGTAGGGACACTCAGGCGCAGCACCAGGCCCACAGCAGCTGCATGTGGCATGGATGAAGATGAGCCGCAGAGGCGTTTGGGTGGTACGCGCAGGAGGCGCACATGACTTTCTATGACTCAAAGTGGCACAGGCTGAGTATAAGCCTGCCCTGTTCTTTCGCACAGCAGTATGCTGAAATACTGTAAGCAAAGTCAACATAAATAGTTATACCATTATTGTGAATGAAACAAAAATTTTATTTTCACAGCACACATTGGCGTAGTGTCATTATTGATTTCTGCATGCATTTGTGATTTGTGGGGTGAGGGTGGAGGGTGCATCAGAAATTGTTCAGGGTGATGTGGTTGCGACGTCTGTGGCCTTCAGCAGGATTCTCCCCGTGTGCAAGGCGTGCATGAGCAGGTGGCTGGTCGTCCCCTTCAGATTCACTGCCAGATATGTCGACTGGGATCCTGCGCTTGGTTGCAATGTTATGCAGTATTGCGCAGACAGCCACAATGCGGCAGCACATTGCAGGACTGTAATACATGGCCCCACCTGTCTTGTGCAGTATGCGGAACCTGCTTTTGAGCAACCCAAATGTCCTTTCTATGCAGTTCCGTGTCCGAATGTGCGCAACATTGTAGCGGCGTTGCTGGGGTGTAGCAGGGTTGAGGTATGGGGTGAGGAGGTAATCACGGAGGGTGTAGCCACTGTCACCTGAATGAGAGGAACAGAGGGTGAGTGCCTGTGCTGCGCTGCTACTTCATAGCAATGTGACTTTGTCGACAAAGTGTACTTACCAAGTAGGTGTCCTTCCCCAAAGTCTCCCCTGGCCAGTCGTGTGTGGAGGCCGCTGTGCCGGAATATATAGGAGTCGTGGGTACTCCCTGGGTACTGGGCCACAATGTCTGTGATGTAAGTCTTGGCATTGCAGACCATCTGTATGTTGAGGGAGTGGTAGTTTTTCCGATTGCGGAACATATACTCCGTGGCAGCTGGTGGGCAGATGGCGACGTGTGTACAGTCTATGCATCCCAGTACATGCGGAAAATGTGCTACATTGTAGAATTGTAGCTTGGTCTGGTGCAATTCCTGTTGGCTGGTGGGAAAGTGTATGTATCGGTGTAGCTGGGTCAGCATTGCGTCAACTAAAGTCTTGAGGCAGCGTGACATGGTGGGCTGGGATATCCCCCCCAGCAGCCGCTACTATCCCCTGGAAGCTCCCAGAGGCCAGGAGGTGCAGGCTACACAATACCTGCACATGTGTAGGCACCGCATTGGTACGCCTTGTTGGGTGCTGCATCAGGGGGTCACGGTCTTGTATGAGCTGGATGATCATTTCCCCATTTAGCCTGTATTTAGCATATATCTGCTCTTTTGTCTGCCCCAGCAAGGTCACCCGCTGGCGGAATATCCTCTCCTGGATCTGGCGTCTCCTCCGTGCTGCTCGCTGTAGCCTTCGGCGCCTCACGACCATGTACATTCCCGGCATTGTGGAACTCCGAATGCAGCTGCTGAATGTCCTTATGTGTGATTGGTCAACCCTGAACCGGTTAATGATTGGCCAACAGTTTTTTGAAAAAAAATTTCCCATGGCTTTTATGGTTACCACCTGCTTTGAGTTGTCCTTAAATAGGGCCGCGCAAACAGCGAAATTTGGATTTTTCTCTATTTGCGGTAGTTCATGAATACCGATTGCGATTGTTTAGCGAAATCGCTATTTTTTTCGCATAATCCGTGGATAGTCGCATTTTCCGATTCGCTAGCGGGATTGTGCGATTATTATTGCGAATTCGCTATTATATGTTTGCGATTTAATGATGAATGCCGATTTTCGACATTGCGCCCGCAATTGCATTTTCGCAGCGATTGCGGGCGCAATTTTGCTTGATGAATCAGGCTGATAGTCTTTTAAATAATGTGGCTTCTTATCGACCCTGGAAGAAGAACGTGAAGAAGCAAAGGAATCATTACCAAGCTTAGGATTAGAAACAGAATTCTCACCCATCACAGGACCAGTATATACAGAAATTCTATTCAGGTTCCATATTCTGTGATCTTGAGTTCTTACTGCATTCTTAAACACTTTTACCACTCGTATGGGAGAAAAAAACTTGACTTTTGAGCCAGGAAGTCTGATAACAACTAAGTCACCAGGTTTGACCAATGTATTCTTCACAGACTTCCTAGCATCAAAATGTAACTTCCTAGCCAAGCACTTTGCTTCTTCTCTTTTGCGCCAGTCCAGAGAAGTTTCCTCAGGACACCACTTGGAGACAGACTTTTCCAAGAGTCTCACCCAAGATGGGTACAAGGAGTCCTTCCTCGGAAAAGAGCAAACGGGGACTTTCCAGTGGAACT
Organism: Lissotriton helveticus; assembly: GCF_964261635.1. Lineage (NCBI taxonomy): Eukaryota > Metazoa > Chordata > Amphibia > Caudata > Salamandridae > Lissotriton > Lissotriton helveticus. The sequence continues at coordinate 411,846,729 of NC_136061.1, read as the reverse complement.
GTGAGGAGTTACTCTATAACTTTCCACTTTCTTTAGAACTTGCTCTTTCCAGTTAAGACCAGAGGATTTGGCCCAAGAAATTGTCTCCTTCAACACCCTATTAAATCTTTCAATCATAGCTTTGGTCTCAGGGTGGTAAAGAGAACACCTCTTGTGCCTAATACCTTTGTTCTTCAAGAAAATTTCCATTTCTTTAGAAACCAATTGCACTCCATTATCAGTAAGGATGGATTCCTCCCTACACACAGGAAGTGGCATGTTAATTATAGTATCCACAAAATCTGATTTTGGAGTGATTCCTCCACCAGAGATTGTGTAACCTAAGTAATGAATTGAAGAAGTACCAAATTTACATTTTCCAGATTTTATGGTAAGATTAGCTTCTTCAAGTTTCTCCAAGACAACATTACGCTTGTTTTCATGATCCTTGTGATCCTTACCAAAAACCAGAATGTCGTCCTGATGAACACATACACCTTCACACCCCTAGAGTATCTTGTCCATTGCTCTCTGAAAAACAGAGGCTGCGGACACAAGGCCGAAAGCCATGCGAACAAATCTGAAGGTCCCAAACTGAGTAATGAAGGAGGTATAATTCCTTGAGGCCTCATCCAATTCAATATGATGGTAGGCTGACGCTAAATCAATAGTACTAAACACCTTAGCATCACCCAACAAAGCTACCAACTCTGATATGTTGGGAAGGGGATAATGGTCAACCACCACACATTTGTTAAGTTGTCTTAAGTCAATACATAAGCGGAGGGACCCATCAGATTTGCAAGCTGCCACTTCTGGGGCAAGTCGATCAGTACCAGAGACGTATTCAATAATTCTACCTTCCTTGAGTTTATTTAATTCTTTCTTCATTTCATGCCTCACTGCTATAGGAACATTTCTAACTTTACAACAAAAGGATGTGAATTAGGACGTACAGGAATCGTTAATTTAAAATCTTTAAGGCACCCAAGCTCACGTCTAAAAGTTTTGGGAAACTTTTGTTTAATGCAACCTTACATGGTTGGTGAATTTCACACTAAATAGCACACTAAATTTAAATATGATAAAACTCTCAATCTTACCAAAGAACAAAAACATGCATAGAAATGTGTATAAATCATTAGAATAACACAGTAACTTGAAATGCAATTAAACTTACAAATTACCAAAGATAAATCATAAGTTGAAACTGTGCAATTAACACTTATATTGAGATGAATTACGTGTGTGTGTGTGCGTGTCACAAACATGGCACACATAGCAATACAGAATACAAGCGATGGCATTAATTTGTGTACAAGTTGTAGCTTAAAGGAAAAGTTTGCGTGTCATTGGTGTAGAACGTAAAGAATTTAGTTAAGAGTGTGCGTGTCAATGAAAGGACATGCAAGCCATCGTCTACCTTGGCAGCACAAAAGGAAAGTGTGCGTGTCACTGATGTGGAACGCAAAGCACTTAGTTGAAAGAGTGTGCGTGTCACTGATAAGACACACGCAAGCCGTCGTCTTCTTTGGCAACGCATTGCTAGGCAACCTCAAGATGGCTGACACGTACTATGTGAAGTGCGCGAGGACGTCAGCGCCAATGGCGTATCATGAGGAAAGAAGATGGAGGCTAGGAACAAGAGGATGCCAAAGTTCCAATTGCCGGAGGCATGAGGATGCAGCTCTCCGCAACCAAATGTAGGAGATCAATCGGCGCCTGATTCAAACAATGCGATCAATAAAAAAATGAAAATGTCACTCTTCAAGTGCAAAACAAAAACACTGTCAAAGTGTAAAGTTCACCGCTAGTTACATAGGCACAGTAATTTCAGGAAAAGAGTACATCCCATGACGAGAACACATGCCGCTTCACTAAGTTTATGAATGGAGCAACAAGGTTCAAAACACCAAAGCAGGCACAGATATGGTATACGGTTAAAATTAACCGTTGAGGAGAAAAAATGACAGGGGACGAGCCCGTGGCGGTTATCAATCACACAGGCAGGATAACCAGGTGAGAAACGCTGCGAAAGCTCCCAGTCCCAGGTCATGCGAGGGCTCCAATCTCAGACACATGCAGTGAAGAACACCACGATAAACTCACAAGGAATGAGAGTAAAATCAGGGCACAGTACCTTGGGTAGGAGAGTCCATTCACTACCAGTAAAAGAGAATTTGAAAGTTAAAGTATGCAGTAACGTTGCTGTTGGGTCCTTCTCCTCTTCCAGCTGCCGACTACGCTAATGTAAGATTCTAGCAGCTGAAGGAATTACTCAGAAGGCGTAATTATGAAGTAAGATACAGGTTTATTGCAGGAGAAAGAAGAAACCCATCCAGTCTCTCAAAGGCAGTCCAAGTAACAGTCCCCCTATTTGAACACTAACATTCCAACAGCTAAGAAGAACCGTGGGGTAACCATAGTAATGTGACATCAGAATATAGGCAGAATACCACACATGCCATGACAGAGGCATTCGAATAGTTCACTAGGTAGTGCGTCCTTCAGTCCGAGCATAGAGAAGGAATAAAAGAAATGTTGGAGGATCTCTACATATGTAATAACCGCGTGCTGAGCCCACGGGAGCGTTGCAACCTTAAAGCAAGGGTGTAGCTCTTGTTTTTATTTGGTTTTCCGGATTGTTGCTTGAGATGCTTAAAAGAAGTTCTACAAAGTGTTTGAACTCAGTACTGTGCCAATGGGAAACTGATAAGAGAAGCACAGAGAAGAACGGGAAATAGAATGCCTATAACCAATAGAAGCGAGGAAAAGTAAAGTGGCAAGCACAAGGACCAATAGGAAGTGAAGGCAGGATAAAAGGTCCTTTTAAGATATATTTAATTCAATAGATTTCACAAGCACTGTGCAGGCGAAACCTAAAAATGATCAGTAAGTGGTGAAAAAAACAGAAAAGCAACAGTGGCACAGAACATGCTGAAAAAGTGTGAAAGTGCTAAAAATGGCAAGTGACAAATGTCAGAAATCATCAGAAAAGAGCGGGTATAAGTGGAAAAGAGAGAGCGGGAAACAAAGTGCAAAAGTCAATTAAAGAGGCAAAAAACGAAAAAAACAAATGAAATTAGTTGAGATGATTGAGAGTGGAAAGAGAGAGAGTGGGCAGCATTAATGAGCGAAATGTGTGAGAATTTAAAAGAGAAACTGTCAGAAATGAGTGGCAAAAAGAGATGGCTGAATTTAGCAGAGGCTGTGGCAAAGACCAGAAAAGGCAAAAAACAGTGACAAAAGGCACAACAAACCTGATCGCGAGGAAGTCACAAGGAAAGAGCGATACAGAGAGAAAGAGAGAGCAACAGTGGAGAAGATGCAAGGTGGGAGCCTCGATGCACAGGAGCAGCATCTGAAAAGACCCTGACTGGTCAGAGTACCAGGTGAAAATAAGTCCTATGGGAGGGTCCATGGCTGGTCCGCACTGCTTGAGACTTGTAGAGTGACCAGCATCACACATGAGCATTCATGGTGCCTCTTTTGTGGTCAGTGGGTCCAGGAAACTCTTGAGTGAGTCTCAGACTGGTGGAATATTTACGCAAACTCATGTGAGGTAATCTGCCTTCACTCCTCAACTATGAACACCGGCTCCTCCTCTCTCTCTCTAGGGATAAATACCAGACTTGTCCTGCATTACTTGGGGAGGGTTGTGTAATAACTGGTGCGTTGGTAACAAGCACATCTGAGTAAATGTGAGGTCACCCCTAAGCACAATTGGTCTGCCTAATACATGGTCTGCACCTTGACTTCCTGATTGGAATGCATGAGGCTAGTGGTGAATACTGGGCTAAAGTATATGAAGTGGTTCTAGCCCCTTGCAATTGAAAATATATACATTTTTATTTCAGCTTTTGTGTGCTCAAATCAAGTCTACATCCATGAGGATGGACTCCATCTAAGTTCCCTCCAGAAGATGCAATCTTAATCCTCAACCTCCCATTGAAATGGCAGGGCAAAACCTCAATGGGGGTTGTCTTGCAAGCTCCTCGTTGACCTGAAAGGAGTTTACTCTTTGGAAAATTCAGTGAATAACATACACTCTCTTTCATGATGAACTAATCAAAGAAATCCCATCAGTCCCTTCAATTCTCTTTGAATAGGCTGCACGCACGCCAGCCTAACTCATTCTCTGCTGAAAAGGTATAAAAATGTAGCCTCCCATTCATAGCTTGCTCTTGTCTCTGCAAAACAGTGCAGTTGGTGCAATCACCTTGTGTGGCTGCTTACTGGTCTGGTGCCTGATTGAAGTGATGAATAGCTGCTTCTGGCATTTTGCTGCACAGAAATGTTTCATAATAGTGTTGCAGTTCTCACTGGCATCTTAAAAACGGAACCAGTAAACACGAGTCAACCTGGTGCAAAGATCAGTGGATGCAAACAGTTGAAAATCAGGTAGCCCCAATCCCGATGCATTTACTCTTTTATTTGCTGGTTGCCCTCTTTGTGCCTTGAGATGTCCAGAGATGAAGGCTCTCGGCCGTGAGCCCTCCTGGCTTAGGGATCCTCACAGGTAAAATCCTGTGGTGAAAATACCAAACATAGATCCCTGAAAACCCCAGGCATCATAGCTGGATTTCGCAATAAGAATCCTGTTCAATCCAGCTTTGACCCCCTTACTGGTATCTGTGAGATTATTGGCATCTGGCTGGCATACAACACCTGGTGTGCCACTAACGCCAGACTGCTTGAAAATCTTTGCATGTGGATATCTGCTGCCTGGATGGCATCATTTGTGCAGCTTGCAAGCCCAGCGGAGTGCATATTAAGTTGTTCCTGCACTGTGGAGCTCTGAAAGAAGAAGGAAGTGCCCGTTGACGACGTAGCCCTTTGGTCCTCAGATCCAGCCAGCATTTAGCCATTGATTATCGCATCACTTTGCTGGATTCTGTCAAGGTCTCTGTGGATTTCAGTGCCGTCTGTCCCCTTGTCGGCTCATAGTGCGCCATGTAAGGCTGTGTGGTACTTATTCAAGCCGGGAGCACTGCCCTCCTAGAAGCCAGGACAGGGTGGGTGGCTGCGGACTTCAGGATGGTGGTGCTATTGTTGTTGTTATTATTATTATTATTATTATTATTATTATTAAAATCTTTAAACTCTATAAAGCACTCTACTACCAAGAAAAGGGCAACTGGCTTTGAGAATTCTGAATCAATTAATGCCACAACCTGCCAATCAATCAGTCAATCAGTATTTGTAAAGCACAGCACTGTCACCCCTTGGGCCAGGTCTTGAGTTTCTTCTGAAGTCCGCCAGGGAAGGTGCTGTTCTGAGGTGGAGGGGCAGGTTGTTCTAGGTCTTGGCAGTGATGTAGGACAAGGAGTGCCCCCGCTGCAGCTGCGACGGATGCAGGAGGTGTGTGCGGGGGCAAGTGAGGTGGAACGGAGTACAGGTGTCTAGCAGGCAGATGAAAGTTAAGTCGATGGTTGATGTAGGACTGTCCTTGATTCGTATAAGGCTTTGTAGGCATGCACGAGAATCTTGAAATGCCATCCCTTCTGGATAGGGAGGTTTCTAAGGTGAGTGGTGATGTGGGTCCATTTGGGGAGGTCAAGAATGAGTCTGGCTGTGGTGTTCTGCATCATTTGGAGTCTTCTGAGAAGCCAGGTGGAGAAACCGGCATAGAGAGTGTTGCTGTAGTCGAGGCAGTTGGTGACGAGGGCCTGGGTAACGGTCTTTCTGGTGTTAATTAGGATCCATCTGATCATTCTGCAGAGCGTGCGAAGGGTGTGGAAGCAAGAGGAGGTGACTGCATTGACTTGTCGTTTCAAGGTTAGTTGGCTGTTGAGGATGATCCCATGGTTGCATACGTGGTCTGCTGGTGTGGGTGCGAGATCGGCTGGCCACCAGCCGTTTTGTCGGAGTTGAGTTTGACGTAGTTGTCTCTCATCCATTTGGATATGTTGGTCATGGCGTTGCAGAAGTTTGTTTTGGTGTTGGAGGGATTCTCTGTGCGCGAGATAATTAGCTGAATGCCGTCTGTGTAGAATGTTTAGTCTGTGGCATCTGACTACGTCTGCAAGGGGGTCATGTAGATGATGAACAGGGTGGGGCTAAGGGCTGATCCTTGTGATACACCGCATACGATGTCCTTGGCTGCAAAGTTGAAGGGAGGCATTTGGATGCTCTGTGTGTGTGCTGCAAGGAAAGAGGCGATCCATTGGAGGGTGTTTTGCTCTATGCTGATGCTGTGGAGTCTTTTGATAAGGGTGGTGGGAGACGGTGCTGAACGCAGCAGAGAGGTTGAGGAGGATCAGGGCCACAGTTTCCCCACAGTCGTGGAGAGTTCTGATGTAGTCTGTGGCAGTAATCAGCACAGTCTCAGTGCTGTGGTGGGCACAAAATCCTGATTGTGAGGTGTAGAGTACATGTTTTAGTTCCAGGTTTTCTGTGAGCAGTTGGTTGAAGGCTTTCTCAAGTAAGTTGGCTTCAGTAGGAGGTGTGGTCTCGTTGAGCAGCAAGATGGCTGCGCCTTAGGCCAGCTCTGCTGGCTGAGTCCTTAATCCTACAGAATCCGCTCACTACTGGATGCCATGGCTGCATCGATGATGTCAGCAGAGCTACAGTGATAAATGTCTTGCGTCTGAGACACCCCGAGTCTGGCTGGCCCTGCTGCTGTGCTGCAGAGGCGATCAGAGGCTAGTGGTGAGGGCGGCCTACCTCTGGCGTGGCCGAGACCCCACTGTGTGCGGCTTGCCAGGTGTGTTCGTGGCGAGTGGCTGTAGCTCCAGCTGCCTGGGACTGTTGTGTGATTGGCCCCTTTCATCTCCTGGTGGTGGACCTGGATCGCAGCTGAGGAGTAGGTGAGAGGGGGCGGCTGCGGAATGTGGTGTGGAGTGAGAGCTGGGTGCGGCTGCTCCTGCGGCGCGCGCCAAAGAGTAATCCCTGCGGGCCTTACCATATTGGGACGCGAAGACAGTGTCCTTGTTGCGGGAGGCCTGAGCTGCGGCGATTTGGGCACAGCCTCCCACCCTTCTACGCGACGGTTCCCGGTGGAGGCCAATGAATTGCTTTGTGCTGGGCCGGTAATACAGCTGGGGTACCAGTGAGATGCTGTGGCTTCAAGGGGCAAAGTGGCATAAAAAATTGTGCGCGGCTGCTTCTGTGGCATGCGCTGAAGTGAACCTCTGCAGGCCATGCTCCCGCGGTGTGTGCACTGTGACTGCAGTACAGGAGGCCTCCAGTTCAGTGGTTGGGACACGCCCTCCTGCTCTTTCTACGAGGTGGCCCTTGGCTGGGCCTACAGTCTGCTCAGAGGTAAATCCAGACGATGTGAGAGTTGTTATGTCCCCTGCCCCCCCTCCCGCCATCATTATCAGTTAGTGGCTCCACTGCTGGGACTACATTTTCTCCTCTCCTACCGACCCCCTCCACCAACCCTTGGGCCTGCACCTAGCCAGCATCTCCACAGAACACGAAATAGACTGAACATGTCTTGGGGATGTAGATGCTGGGTTAGACATATTTGTGCTGTGCTGGAACTAGCCATTGAAATATTAAGAGAATAGAACTTGCAGTGATGACAAGAGAAAGAACATGAATGCATTATAGACATAAATTTAGCACTTACAAACCTCGTTGAGAAATCTCTTACTAAATAAAGAGTTTTGTGGGTTGAGGCATGGGAGAGCCTGAACCTTTGATTAAGGGAGTGGTCCAGGAGTAGGCGGACTTGCCTTTAGCATGCCTTTGGATTCACCCTCTTTTTGGACGTGCACCCAGCCCTATTAAGTACTTCTAGTGGTGCGGTCTAGACTTTGACGCACCAAAATATTAAAGCGCAAACTGCTGAAATCTACAAGGTGGCTGGTGATATAGTGGTAGAAAGCAGCAGAGGAAATACCACTTCTTACACCTTCCACTGTGAGTGCCCATGGAAAACAGAGGATAGTTCCCTCCTGCCCTCTAATTCCACAATAAGCCCACAGGAACAAAACACAGTTGTAGACCTCTGATAAAGTGTAACCTGCAGAAATCTCAACAAATAAACTTACTCTCTTAAAAAGACACAAATCGAATAGTTTATAGAAGTGCCAGAACCTTACTTCTGAAGCCACAGAAATTCCATAAAAAGAAAACTTACAGTCAAGCTTTCTTGGGTATCACACAAAGAATCTGAAAATTCCTTGCCTACCTGAAATGAGACTGAACCACTCGACGGCACCTTTCAATTAGCATTGGCATAGCCAATAGGTCTCGCCTTTGGGACCATATATGTGGTTAGCCATGCAGCACACAAGTTGGTACTATAAGTAGGTATTTATACAAATAAAATAGGTAAAATTAAAAGGCCCTGGCTAATGACAGACCTAAAAAAAGACACAAAAATGCAATCTGTTAAACGACTGAAAGAACTCACCTCCCCAAAAAAGCCTGCATGTGCGAGAAAAGTTATCCCTTCCAACCAGACACCATAAAAACCAAGGAAAGAAGTTGGGGCAATGCGTGTCCATTAACATGCTGTTGAACCGGGGGCATTGCTAGTGTACGAACAGCAAGTCGACAATCTACAAAATTATAAATAGGCAAAACTTGACGCCTCCAATCATTTTGCTTTGCCTCCAATTCTTACTTGGGCGCACACTAGCTGCACAGGCACGCCTTGGTAGGAGGACAGAAGCAGGACAGCGACATCTCAATATGACACACATAAGAAGGTTACCCACAATTTGCAAATGATGAAGAAAAAATCGTTTTAAAGTATATTAAATTAATAAATATTCTTGAGACCGGACAGAGTTCCTAGAAACTTACACGTTTGACATCGATGACACTATGCATCGTTCGTGGGGACATACACTACTCTATTGCTTTGGGCAGAGGAATATTAACACCTAACCCAACTGAAACGTGGGTGAGAGCATTTACGTAATCTACAGTGAATCCAGCAGACCTAAATTCTAATTCATCTGTCAAAACTATAAACTGCGCAATTCAATTCAAAACATGAAACCCATACCTCTGTGAAAAAACGCGAGAAATAACACGTATGTTTTGATGCGATTCACCATTTAAGAAATGCAAAAATGTGGGGACTTTGGCTTGTATGCAGTGATGGAAAACACCCATCAAGTTTATTCATTTTTGGCACAGTACCATTTGAAGGAGCCTTGTAGGCGCATTTCACCACCACCCTGTTCGGGAACGAGCATGTAAATGCTGAGGAAAGCTAGTTGAAAGAGATGATCCATTACTGCCTTGTACATAATGTTAATATACTGATCTCAAACAAAGATCTGCTCCTGACGAGATTCACCTTCGTAAGGGGGGAAGTGAAGAGAAGAGAGCGAGAGAGAGCTGTAACAAGCTGGCTTGTAGTTAAAAGGCGTGCGCCCTCCAAATGAAAATAATAAAACCCTCAATGGTGAAAATGAAAGCGGGCGTGCAGTTAAAAGGCGGTCGGTATCCAACAAAGTTTATTTACAGACACATAACCTGCTACCTTCTGTCAGCTGAATGTCAAGCACGTTTCACTCCAAAAACACAAATACACTACATTCCAACACATGAGCAGAGAAGAAAACAAGCATTTACAATGCAATGGTTTCGCCTTTGGAAAAGTTAGAGCTTTTGGCATTGTAAATGACAAAATTTGTATTTATGTGTTGGTTTTGAAAACAAATAAATAAATGGCATTGTCATTTACATTGCCATTAGCTTAATCTCTCGCAAATGTGAGACCTATTGTACCCTACGGACGAGCTCAGCAGACAGCAATTACTACCACACACACACACCCAGAGCCACACACACCCAGAGACAGCCAGACACACACACCCAGAGCCACACACACACACCCAGAGCCAGCCACACACACACACACCCAGAGCCAGCCACACACACACACACACACCCAGAGCCACACACACACACACACACCCACCCAGAGCCACACACACACACACCCACCCAGAGCCACACTCACCCACACTCAGGAGAGCAAGCACAGCGAGGGGGCAGGGAAGCAAGCACAGCGAGGGGGCAGGGAAGCAAGCACAGCGAGGGGGCAGGGAAGCAAGCACAGCCAGGTGGCAGGGAAGCAAGCACAGCCAGGTGGCAGGGAAGCAAGCACAACCAGGTGGCAGGGAAGCAAGCACAACCAGGGGAAGGGGAACCAGGGGGAAGGGGAACCAGGGGAATGGGAACCAGGGTAAGGGGAACCAGGGGGCGGGGGAGCAACCCACCGAGAGCCACACACACCCACCGAGAGCCACACACACCCACCCAGAGTCACACACACACACTCAGGAGAGCAAGCAGAGCCAGGGGGCAAAAGCAAGCACAGCCAGGGGGCGGGGCAGCAAGCACAGCCAGGGGGCGGGGCAGCAAGCACAGCCAGGGGGCAGGGGAGAAAGCACAGCCAGGGGGCAGGGAAGAAAGCACAGCCAGGGGGCAGGGAAGAAAGCACAGCCAGGGGGCAGGGAAGAAAGCACAGCCAGGGGGCAGGGAAGAAAGCACAGCCAGGGGGCAGGGAAGAAAGCACAGCCAGGGGGCAGGGAAGAAAGCACAGCCAGGGGGCAGGGAAGCAAGCACAGCCATGTTTCCAGTGCATGGCTATTCTGAACAAACCACACGTGAGGGTGTTACCATCATAAATTGATTACTGCAAATATTCCTCTCATAAATGTATAGCTGCTAGCTCCAGTAATGTGGATGCATATAAATGTTGATATCTTTTAAAAGGAAAAATGTATACAATTAATTTTTAACTGTTTTGAATTATTCCTTGATCAATTCGTACTGTGATAACTACTTGTACTTTTATGCATTTACTAAATGCGAATAAAGTTATTTGACTGATTGACTCAGTTCGTCATCCCACCTTTGTACCAGCGTCAGAGAAGGACTCGACATTACCTTTAATACGTAGCTCACACCTGTGACACACCTGGCACATTTCCTCCTTGCCTAGTTAAAATGCTCCCTAAAAGTCCATAATGCGCCACATGATGTCATGACGTGAAACTCAGGGCAACATGTTGCACACCCAAGTCTGTTCCATGCCAAACACAGCGATGTGAGCATCAGAACCATAACATTTGGTGACATTTTGTTCTAATGCCATGCTAGGTACCATGTACGCATTTTAATGCACACTGTTCCATGGAGCTGCCAACCACAATGACATGCTCAGCCCATTCCAACTCCTTAAGGATCCTCAGCAGAGGCCTGGTTTCCCTTATGCCAACTCCAAAAGTTCACTTCATCCTGTTTTGATGCCAAGTCACGCTAAACAAATGCCACGGTGTCATGATGCCAGCCCCAGAGTCACCTTCATCACATACCAGCCGGTCCTGTGGCTATTCCAAGTGACACAATCTTAACACCAACCGCAAAGACACCATCAGCACATGCCCCTTATGCCAGCCACGCAGACATTCAGCCCATGCCAGCCTACTCTCATGTCAAACCCAGAAAACACTCTTCGTATGCCATTCCTCGTTAATGCCAACCTCAGAGTAACACTCAGCATGTGGCTTCCTACCTTATGGCAACTGGAAAGACACATTCAGCACGTAATGCCTACCTCAGAGGAATACCCAGGACATGCCATGGTGCCCTCATTCACACCCATGCCTACTTTGGGCATGCCATCTTAACTTAATGACAACTCATGAAAGCACTTGGTACATTCCATCCTCTCCTTTAAACACCTCTGAACTCTGCCAGGTGGCCATGATGCCAAACCCAGGGTTACATTCTGCACATGATGCGAGCCTGTCTTAATGACAACCTCTGAGGGCACGATCACGACATGCCACTCTGCCCCCCTTACATCTTGCTCAAAGTCACCCACAACACATTGTACATCCCGGATGCCACTGGAGAGGCAGTTCAGAGTCGCCAAACAAGCACCTCCTGACAGTAGTGCCCCGGGCCGCCACCCGCCATCAGCTGCCCCCTTACCGGTCTGGGCGCGCAGCACAGGATCCCAAAGGTGAGCCAGAGCAGGGCACGCTGCGGCGGTGGGCGCCAGGGTGCCATGGTGGCGCACCCTCCCGCGCTGGACAGGACGCCGCCTGTCGGCCGGAACTATCCCTTGCTCTCCGGATTCCCCAACCAGGTTATGCTCCCTACGACAGCCCTGGAGCGGCGAGAAGCCCTCCTGACGTTATCTGATGCTGGGGTAGGGGACCCTCTTCCACACAAGGCACCTCAGACTCCAGCCATGCTGTCTCCGCTCTGCACCGCAGGGTTCAAATCCCTCCCGGACTCACACGCCCCGCTCTGGCAGGCAGTCAGTCAGCGGCGCGCCACGCCACAGCAACTCCACGCTGTGCTCGTGGCCAGGGGCAGCGGAGTGCTCGAGGAAGCGCCGTGACTAAAGGCAGGCCCAGGCTGATCCTTACCTGATCGCTGCTGCCCTCCTCCTTGCTGCCGGTACGGATTTGCGGTGGGGGCGGGCACCACAATGTGCCCCGCGCCCCCTCCGCTCCACCCTCGTCAGGCTCCTCTCCGGTCTCCCTCCAGGCATGGGAGACCGGCAACACCGACAAAGGCTTCCCCCAGGCAGGGGGAAGCGGCAAACAGCAAGGCTTCCCTTTCCCTCCCCCGGGCTGCGGGTGCGGGACTTCCGGCCGGCCGCGAAGGGATTGGCCGGCCGGCCAGGTACTTCCGGGTCGCCGCGGGCAGCGCGGCGGCCCTCGCTAGGCAGGCGGGCAGAAATCGCGAGGTGGGCACTCGCTGGTGGCGTGAGAGGACACGGACGGCGGGAGGGGGCGGGAGAGGACACGAACGGCGGGAGGGGGGCGGGAGAGGACACGAACGGCGGGAGGGGGGCGGGAGAGGACACGGACGGCGGGAGGGGGCGGGAGAGGACACGGACGGCGGGAAACGTGCACAGGACAGCAAGGGCGGCGGAAAGGCACACGGAGGGGGCGGGAATGGACAGCGCATCTGAATTCACTTTCAGTGAAAGGGGAGGGAACGGGAAAAAACGTAACTCCGCCCTGGGAAAAAATCTCCGGAACGCCCCCGAATCTGGTCCAGCCTTGATGGACAGATCCGGCACTCAATGGCTAGCCTCCATTTATGGAGCTAACCAATGAGAGCCGGGGGACGTTCCAGGAGTCCTTATTGACGACATAGGATTTCACCTGCGCTGAAGAGCTGCGCAGAGCGCAGCCTTCGGCAGGCGAAACCCAAAAATAAGCGCGGCCGCGAAAGTGAAAGCGACACGCTGTGTTTATTTAGTAACCTGATCCACAACAGGACGAGAGATGTAGCTGCCCCCTGCGAACCGCCACTTCTCGCTCCCGAGACCTAAACGCTGTGGGAGTGAACATTTGAAGAAGAGGTGGGACATGCACCTGCCTTTGGCCATTTGCGTGCTTTTATTATTGAAAGCCACACTCAAAGGCCAATAAAATGTGTGGGCGGAGTCACACCCACACGGAGAAGTTTGGAGTGCTCGCAAGAAGCCTCCCATAAAGCAGTGCATGTGGGCTGCGCTAGGCTCGACCTAAAAAGGAAGCGAAAGTGTTACTGATGAACACATTTCTGCCCTAAAACTTCCGCTACCCTGGCTCTCTTGGACAAGCTCTCCTCGCCCTTGTTTACTATTTGACTGCTATGATTATATCTTGATCTGTTGGTTTATTGTTACTACTTCCTGTACCTTTCGTGATCTCTCAAATGTTAAGCACTCTGATAGCACAAAGGGGCATGCACACGTTATATAAAACTTTTTAAATACATATTTTTTTCTAAGGCTCTTCCGCAATAACAAGTTGTAGCAGTTGTGGGAAGAAGTTGTGAATCCTGCTATATGTCGGCAGTGCCTGCTAGGGGATGTTTTTGGTCTTGTGGACTTAGTCAACTGAGGAATATATGGGGTGCAGTGTGATAAGGTGACCATCAAACTTTTCATCTCTTCCCTGAAGGGCATTTATAGAGTTTCTGAATCTTGATGAGGAGAAAGGGCTATAATGTTGCGGAGAATCTGTGGAAAGTGTAGTTAGACTGCTTTCCTCCTTTACCCTTAGCTGAGGAGACCGAAAAAAATCACCATTGGACTTATTTTTTAGATCTGCACTATAGAAATGTATGAAACACTAAGAGCTGTTCTCTTGTACAGTCTTACTCAACCTTCCAGACAGAGATGGATGAATCAACATTAGGCAATATATTTTGTGATCAAATTTCTAGAAGTACTCATTTTGTTGCTCCTTTGTGTTCCTGCGGCTGCCTTTGTTTCTTATGGCAGCCTCATCATGTACACCCAGTCCTAATCTTAAATGTGTTTCTAAAATAGGATAGCTTCACATTTGTACCTTCACTGTTGTTCATACACTGTGATCTCATAGAGGCACTGCTTCTGAACAGATTAGTTGTTTATCCCAAAGTAGCTTTTCATGCATTTCTCTGTGTTGTCGTCGGGCTGTGACAACATGTAAACCTATGGCAGTTTACATGTAGCAATAAGCTTCTGTTGATGTTTCTCCTTGCTAGTGCTCTCCCCGTCTTCTCACTTAGGGATGTTGTATTCAGTGCTTTTTACCTGTCCCCACTCCCCCTTGTGCTCGTACCCAACTGTTGGCCTTCCATTCATGGCACATCTTTCTGATTCTCTCAGCAGTCTGTGTAGTCTTTTCTCGCACCATGACTACCTCTTAAACTACTGCACTATTACAGCGTCTCATCATTCTGAACCTATCTCCTTCATAATAATGTTCTCACTCGATGTTTCTAAATCTTCTTTGAAGAACTTTAAAAATAAGCGAGAACCCCAAAATCCTTATTGTTGATAAATACCACTGTGATCGCAAGGAGAAACTCGGAACAGATCTGAGCTCCTTCTCGTACGAGACTGCACTCTGATTAAAATTATTCCAAAATGAATTCAATGAGTCTTGTGGTATCTAAAATCTTACATAGGTCACAAATTGATCATCTCTTCCTTGCCTTGCTTCCATGGCTCTCTCTCCACCAATGTTGAACACCCTTGGCTCATGGCTCTTCATGGGTCGCCCAGTTACCCACATTTTTGCAATTCTTCTGCCCAGCCTTCATCTCAAAAATCTAACCTCGTGTTACCGGGACTTAATCTCTCTGCCCCCCCATACTCAGCTTTGCCTAACTAGTATCTACACTTCTGGGCATATTTCTCCTGGTTCTCGATATTTTGGCTCCTCCAGTTTTCATTATGCACATTGCCCTCACTTCTCATTTCTTCTAAAAAGGCAGACACCTTTTCCTCTCAATCAGCCTCACCATTTGCAATAAGCTGCTGGCTTAATCTCGCTTCTGTTCCCCCTAAACAACCTTTATACTTGGCCGCCTACCGCCTTGAAGGTGCACTTGTTGATCCCTTTTCTTTTTTTGCTCTACCTGATAGATCTCACCCTGTGTCTCTAATTGCATTTAGAAGTCTCCTTTACATGCCTTTCTCCTCTCCTAACTTGCCTAACCTGCAACTCTTACTTACATCCTAAAAAAAATCCTTCTGCCACTTTACCAACGTTTACATCACTTTTGTTGTAATATTTCCTTCCTCTATTACATATGGCATGGTTCCTTCTTCTTTCTATTTTCTTTCTTTTTGTCTATTCTCATGTGTAATACCTCCCTCCAGAATTCTCTCTGACGTAAATACTTCTTCTCCCTGTCTTCTCATCTACTTCCCTCTCCCATTCAGCTTTCTTCCCCCTCCTTTGGGATCTTGTGGGTCATTCCATTTCTTTCCATTCGGTCATATCAAGTGGTGAGTCCTCACTGGGTCAGTGCAGTTCTTCTGGAAATCCAGCTGCTATTGTGAAGTCAAGAACAGCTGCTTCAAATAAATTGAGATGTAGTATCAAGAACAGCTCTTTGCTTAAAAGATAGAGGAAGGGCCCTTATGATCTCATGGAATAGAGGCACTCCTGTCTATGTGCCCTCCAACCCCCCCCCCCCCCCCGCCCCAGTTGATATCTAAGAAGCTACATATCCTCAATTGGACTTCTTCACTGCAAGTTTGACCTTATAACTACAAAGGTAACTTGACGTTAACATTTACTGTGAATTTTCTTTTCAGAATTGTCATCTCTTGAAAAGAAAAACACCTACACACATGCTTAATGGAAATATCTGGTGCACTATGCTAATGTGCAGGAGTGCTCAGATTGGTTACATCATTACTTCGCTGAGGGCATTTTGGACCTGCTAGATAAATATGACCTTCACCCTCACGTTCTTTCCTCAACTATCACTGATCCTGACTCTCTGCATTTAAAGAGCTTTTTATCACAACAATCTCTGACCCTGAATCTGTTGCAACTCCTGCATGAGATAAGCCTGCTTCCATGGCTGCTATCCTGACTGTTTCAATACATAGGTAGGTATACTAGGCACACCTTTTCCAGAAGGAAAGATATACAACGAAACCTCATACAGATTCAAGTTCACCCAATAGCTACACCTCCCACTAAAACAATCTCTACGCTTCCTACTTCACAACTGCAGGTCAGCAGTGAAACCCAGGTTGTCTATTGCAGATATTGTTAGCCAAAAGCTTGACTGACCTTTACTCGCGGAGACCTGGTCACTGATAGTTCCACATTATCATGGACCTCCTGTTCCTTTTGGATTACCCAATAATGCAGTGTGATTGTGAAGGTAGGGCCGGTGGAGGAATGGTAGTAATTTACAAAAATTGCTATTAAATGCAATGACATTTATACTGACTCCTACTCCTCCTTTCAGTACTTAATTGTAGAAATGAACTTGCCACAGAATTCCACTGTTGGGCTTAATATTCTCTTTCATCCTTCTAATGACAATTTGACCTTTTATTTAAAAAAATACCTGGTAAATTAGTTCCGATACAAACATCTAAGTGATTTCAACCTTCACTTGGGTGACATTAGGGATGCTGCAGTACTTTGTTCTCTCCATTAGTTTCCAATGAATTTCTTATACACGACTGCCTTAAAACCATCCATATGAAAGGCATTACTCTGGAACCCCGTGTTCGCAAAGTGTGGCTTGTTTATTACAGACAATTTAATAAGAAATGGATTTATCTGATCCTCTCCTAATCGCATCTTGATTTTGCATAAGCTGTTGACCAAAATAACAAGCATTGGCAAAGCCAATAGTTTGTGACTATAAGAACTATTGGCTTTAATAATTTTTTTAGCCATGTTGAACAACATCATGGCTGCTGTGCGCCACAGCAACAAAAAAAAAGGGGGGGTGGCATTATGACGTGACCATCCTATCAATTTGTAGGCAAGTGATGCATTCAACACACATGCACACATTTACAAAGGGCACTGTTCTTTACTCAAAAGCACATTTTAAAACAAAAAAAAATGGATCCACAGTTTGCAGGAGCAGGCGGGGTGAAGCAACACAGTGGATATGCGAAGCACCAAGTGGGAGAGAACATGAAAAAAAGAGCACCTTGGAGTGTGGTGGGAGGGGATGGGGGAAGGGGGAAGGGGCCAGAGAGCAATACACGTGCAGGTGGTGGGAGAGAAGCACATGGGCAGAGATAACGAGGTGAGATAAAAGCAATCAATGGAGACATCTGGAAAAACATACACTTTCATAGAGTGCTTCAACAAAAAGAAAAAAGTAGTTCCTTAAAAGCGAGCAGAGGAAGCACAATAGCCAGCCAATCAAAACAAAAACAGATCTTATTATATCACCTAAATATAACGTTACTTTAACCTTTTGGTTTTTTTCAGGGAATTTCTTGATTTCTTTTAACATAAAGTAATATTTCATTACCATACATAAATCCAACACCTTCCTCCTCCGCCGCGCTCAGACGAAGGCCGTGCATGGCAGAGGGTTAGTTGCAGGGCCTGGTGCTTCGATGTTATGGACGATCTATCTAGTGTGTTTGAGAGGGCACTTGGGAATGCACTTGGTGTGCCATTACTAAATGAGCACATGAATGCTGGACATATACACAACTGTACTCCTTCATCCTCCTACTTGGATGCCTAACTTAAGCCGAAGGGCTCTCAGACCCCCATTCTCAAAGCGTATATGACCCATCTGTGCACTCATCCAACCATTTTTCCTGTAAAAAGTGTCATATTAGGCAGGCAATCTCTACAGTTTAAAGGGGTTGGTCTCACATATAGGAGGCACATCCATGGGTAGGCTGAGTGCTTGGGGACTTATCTGTTTGGACCTTCAGTGCAACAAAATAAAGGGTGAATGCTGCAACTTCATGTGCTGCCTCGCCATTTATCAAATACTGTGTCAGTCCTTCTCTCACCACTTGGCCCCAATTGACCAGATTATCTCTTTCTCGCCACGCACTTGAGTTCTTGCATACTTTTTATTTCCTGTTGCTCTCCCTGCATCTGCTTTATTTTTTACTCTTCAGCTCCCCTGTCCTCTCACAATTTCCCTTCTTTTATTTAAGGCCATCTGCCACTCCTTCTCTTGTCTCTCCATTCACTGGAAGCTCTCTGTCTCTACTCCTTGTTTCCTGTAATTCATTACAGGCCCTCAAACTTTTCTCCCACCTTTCTTCCATCGATTAGTCATCTACTCACGAATGGACGATGTTCATTTGACATCGTTAACTCACCTTAACCTGCCTGTTGCAAATGGTGCAGTGGACCACTAATAGTGGTCTTTGAGAGAGTGTTGGAACGGGAAACTGGATCAGCATTAGAATGTATCAAATTATTTAAGTGTAGATGAAGCCGACTTCAGAATTGTTTCAGCTCAGTCTATCACTGTGTCCCGCATGGATCGTAGCGATTTTCAGGCACAGCTACTGCCACACTTTTACTCGGTCATCCCAAAACAATGGCACTCTCAAAGGCCATATCGCGTTGGCTCTGAAAAGCTCCAAATAGCGTTCCATTAAGGAAGGAAGACTACTTTGTGCAGGGTTCTGTGAATGGATGGTTAAGAAGTGTCATGACTCTATGGTCTGACTCCCTGCTGGTGTTCTAAAATGATAATATTATTGTTCCCATAGTAGACTGTCTTTGGTGGTAGCGTGCTGTACACTGCTGGTGTCCCATTTACTGCATATTTGTAAGGCGCTTTTGACTAAAAAGAAGGAATTGGATGAAGGTGTCATGCATGACATGTGGCTACTTGGCAGCGTTGTCTCCTTGTCTTCTCTCTGTTTTCCTCCATTCATTGCGAACAGTGTGTCACTCCTTAATGATAAAATAATCCATATTTGCAAAGCGTGAACAAATCACCCTTCGAGGTTTCAAGGCGCTGGGGGCTGTCATGCAGAATAAGTAGTGAGCTATTGCCCAGAGTCTCATTATGCTGAGCTGAGCTGCTGCCAGCGCTGGGGATCGTACATTGAGCCCCATGCTCCGGAGTCAGCCGCTTTGTCACACCTCTCACTCCTTCTCAATACGTACCTTCATTTGTTTCGTACTTTGTCTTTCCATTAAAACTTTACATGCAGCCTGTCTTTCCTTGCCTGTCCCAAAATCCATGAAATGCTCAGTTTCCCCTCTTTTTCCACCGTCACTATATGCTCTGCTCAGCTTCACCTGTCTGTCCATTCAATTACAGAGCCTCCTCTCCTTGCTCTCTTTCCATCCACCACCGCTCCTGTCCACTTGCCCCCAAATCACAATACTCTGCCTCTCTTCACTCCTGCATTCCACAAAATCTACTTCACTTCTCCTTTAAAGAAACATTAAGTTGTGAGAGAAGATTAAAATATTTCCTTGAACCAAATTATTATATTGTGCATTGTATGAGGCTAACTTAGTATATGGTACACACTTATTTAAGTGTTGCACCTTGTACTAATCCAAGCAACCCTTATGGTGATTTTAATGGTCTTTGATACCCATAAAAAGCTCTCAGTGTTAGCTGTGGAGAACAGCCTTCATTCAGGCTTATCTTGAAGGAGTGTCAAGCAGCTTTTTTTGCCAGTTTAATCATGTAGTGTAGGTTAAACAGAAAAGAACCACACAGTGTATATATAGTAATACTATTTATTACACAACACTCACTAATACATTGGTATATCTCCAACTCCGACATATCAACACAAATACACAATAATAAATCAATTGCAATAAGGTAAGTAGCACAAAATACAGTGGGCTCCAGAGGCAGATAAATAGCACAAAATACAGTGGTCTCCAGGGGGAGACCAAGCCATATACTAAGAAAGTGAATTGGGAACTGCAAAGGAGGACGGCACTTTGACCAGAATACCCAGTGGAGCCAGAGACCCAAGGAACCACCCAAGATAAGTACCCAGGAACCCCACATAGACTGTGTGCAGAGTGGAAACACAGCGCGTGCCCAATAGAAGTCAATAGAGATGTCACAGTTGCAGTTTTGCAGAAGCAGGATCCTACCCAGAGGACCCTGAAGAGTTCCCTTGGAGGATTGAAGGTTGGAGACACACTCCACCTGTGGATGTTTCGGAGGCCAGGTTACCTACACCAGGGAAGCCAGGTGCATTGGGGTGAAGAGGCATCCGAAACCTCCGTAGACGACAATTGACGACTTGGAGAAAAGTGCCTTTGGAGAAGAAGGTGAAGAAGTCCGGTGGAATCCAAGGATGGATTCTGGAAGTGAAAAACCTACAAGCAGAGGGGATAGAGTCTGTGCCACTCAAGAGTGACCCGGAGACACGAAGAGCAATGCCCACCTATGTCGGTCGGTTCAGACAAGTTGACGGTGACCTTATTGCTTGCCGCTGTGAGGACCAGGCGCCCCTGAGGAAAACAGGAGCCGTGCACGAGCTATCGCACGTTGGATGTTGATGCTCAGGGGGTCGGTGTTGGCGGGAGCACCAACAAGCCTTGGTAGCTGCAACTGGTGTGGAGAATGAAGAAGGAGCAACGTTGGGACCAGCAAGATCCAAGGGACTCCCCACAAGTAGGCGATTCAGAGCAGGCCCGAACAAGCAGGGAAGGCCACTGAAGCAGGAAAAGACCCCGAGGAGGTCCCACAGGCAGAAGGCACAGGAGTCGCAAGAGGACTTCACTAGCTCACTAAGAAGGAAGGCCCACAGTGCCGAGAATGCCATGAGGGCGCCATACTTGGCAGGAAGAGATGCTGGAGCTTCTTGTAGCCTGAAGATCTCTGGGGTCCGGAGCCAACAAGCTTTGGCAACTGCAAGTCGACATGGTGCACAGTGGATCAGTCCCAGTGGTTCTGACAAGGGATACTGGCCTCATAATTTCAGAGAAGACAGGTCAGGCCTCGAGGGAGTTGCAGAACCACCACCTGTGTAGCTGAGTCTTTTGAAGTGTGTGGGATGTCAGGAGCTGCAGACTGGTCCACTTCGTTTCGCTGCTGGCAGATGCATGCCAGTGACTCCTTCACTCCAAGGGAGATTACTTTGGGTGTCCTTGATGCCCACAGGTCTGGTGAAGATCGATGGAGATTGTATTTAAATCTGGGTCCCCACTTGACCGTATCCCTGCTAAAACCACCACTCTGCTATCTAAGATACTCGATGCTCCCATCTGCTCCATTCTTAATAGTTCCATGAAGGGAGGCAGTCTCCCTCTTGAGTGGAAGGCTGCACAGATCATCCCTATCAGGAAAACCCCTAAAGCCCCCCGGAAGATGTTTCTAGCTACCGCCCTATCTCCTTGCTCCCCCTACATAGCAAACTGCTGGAGATGCACATCAACAAGCACTTGTCTGAGTTTGTCGAATCCTCGAATCGATCGTCAGAATCGGGATTCCGACCCAGACAGAGTACTGAGTCACCGTTGGTGGCAGTTACTGATAACATCTGAATGCTAGCTGACAATGGTCAGACAGTGCTCTTGGTGCTGCTTTACCGGTCTGTAGCATTCGATGCCATCTCCCACCAGATCCTACTCAGGAGACTTGGGGACATAGGCATCCAAGGGATTGCCTTAAAATGGATGGCCAATTTCCTAACCAATAGAACCCAGACCATTAATCTGGGCCCTTTTCGCTCACAGACCACAAAAGTTTCCAAGGGGTTACCTCAGGGCTCCTGTTTGAGCCCTACGTTATTCAACATCTATGTTACCCCCTTGGCTGGGCTACTGAGGAAATTAGGTTTTATCCTGATCTCCTACGCCGATGACACCCAATCCTTTGATAAATCTAACCCCAACATTCAGACCGCCTTCCCAGAGGGTATGAAAGGCTTTGCGCTCTAGATGAGAGAAAACTTCCTGCAGCTTAACGCATAAAAATCTGAAATAATGCTGTTTGGAGAAGCTGCAGCGAGATGGTTCCCTAGTTGGTGGCCAGAGAAATTAGGATCTGCCCCATCCCCATAACTGGTGGTGAAGAACCTAGGGATGCAGATAGACCATAAACGAACTCTGGAGGAGCATGCTACCACTACGGCCGGGGCCTGATATCACGCACTCTGCCTCCTTCGAAGGGTCTTCACCTCTCTACACGGAAAACCTTGATCCAGGCCTTGATCCTAAGCCGCCAGGACTACTGCAATGCTTTGCTGATTTCAGCCAAGGAAACCTCCGTAACCAAATTGTAAAAAGTAGTCTAGAATACGGCGGGCCGCTTGGTGACCAATGCCCCTCCCAGAACTGCCTCCCTCCCTTTACTCCAAAAATTACACTGCCTACCGGTGCGAAGGAGAATTAAATTCAAGATCTGTTGTATGGTTTACAAATCCCTAAACAACATGGACCCCGGCTATCTGGCAGATAAGTTAGTCAGATATGTTCCATCTAGGCCCCTTCGATCCGGTTCCAAAGCTCTCCTTCTCATCCCGCGCTTCAAACTAGCTCGCATGGGTTGTAAAGCTTTCTCCCACCTTGCCCCACTTTATTGGATTGTAAACAATATTAGGTCTGACCCGGAGAGCAGTAAATCACAATTCTTTTCAAGACTCCTGGGGGATGTTTAGTGCCTCTCAAAAAAAAACTCCCAGTACAGTTCCGGTTTGCAATCCATGAACTAATTAATCGTTACTGCTCAATTTAAAAAAAACTATTTTCATCAATAACCACATCAAATACACATCCCACCCTGGTCAAAATTAATGTGTATACACAACTCAAAAGATGAGATAAATTTAGCAAAAATGTGTGAAAGGGTTAGAAAGCACCTCACGTGCGCAAACCCACAGGGCTGCTGGATGGTACTCGCCAGTATGCCCATGTTATCATCATCGGTCACTTTCTAGCCACAACAAAAAAGTAAGGTAAGCAAGAGAGGTGTGTGTGAGAATTCTTTAGTGGTGAAAAAGTCAAACAACATAAATAAGTGTCTGACAGAAACACTGAAATTCTGTAGCTCTCTCTGTATTTTCTCAACCCCAACCGTGCACAGAGAAGACTGTTCTCAAGTTCAAAATGAGGTATCACTCACATACAGCACGTCCATTAATAATTGTTGTGAGCGTCCTCAGTTTAAAAAGCAGGCATGTCACTGCCCACTTTTAACTGCAAACGGCCAAAATGTTTCGTTGCCATATTCTCTTGGCAACTTCGTCAAGGCTGTTGGGGATTCAATCTTCACCTCAGTCCATTATCCACACCCAATCTGTGGTTATTGATGAAAATAAAAGGAACGTACCGATCATGAACCAACTCTATGTAGAATGGGAGTAAAAGCACCCATTTCTCCCCACCTTACATTCACCTAATGGCTGCTATTGTCCAGCCTACCAGCAACCACCATCATTAAAGGAACATGAGCCACCTGGTTGCATTCCACCTTACAGACCGCAAATGTCAGTCCGTTTGAAATTCACATACAACAATTTTTTCATAAGGCATCATACATCATCATAAAGTCACATTACATATGTCCACTCCTTGTTTTATTACACGGTATCCATTCATGCTCACAGATTCCTAACTGGTTTCCAACTTTGCACTCCCAGCTAGCTCTTCTGTGAATTACTAAGATCACCCTCGTATTTGTCGCAATATATGAGCAACTCCTGCCAGTTATCCCATACTGCTCACCAGGCGGGCAACTAGATCCAAATTTCGGGGGGGGGAGGGGGGGGAGGCTGAGAATATTTCGGAGGGGGCTAATTCTTCCAACCACAGACAAAGTGGCTGTGAGATTGGGTGACCACACAACAAAAGCCTCATTTACAACTAAATGGTCTTTTAAAGACCTGTTAAGTACTCGGGTGCGGCTGCAATTACATGCTCGCCAGCCCGCGAAGCTGTGTGATCCCGGGCTGACAGGCACGAAGGGTGGGGGGGCTGAAGCCCTGTGAGCCCAATGGGTGTTGCACGCCTGCTGCTCACTGCTCATAGTGCTCACTGACTGGTTTCAAAATTCACACTGCCGGCTAGCGCTTCTATCAGTTACCAAGATCAACTTTGTATTCGCCGCGTCATATGAGCAGAACCTGCCAATTAAAGTGCTCCTATACTGCTCAAAGCTCCGAGTGCTCACAAGTCCGCCTTCTGTGTTGAGTTTGAAATCTCCAACTTGCTCTGACACTAGTTTTAAATCCTCAATTCGTATTAGCAGCACTCCCAGTTAATAACATTTCAGAGCCCCTGACACTACCGCCCTCTTAGTGTGTTCACACCCAGCGCTCCTGTCTCATGTGCCCTCTTGGAACCCTCTTACAGCGCTAAGGAGTTTTCTCTGCATTATATCTTCCAGCACGAACGCCCGATAGTAGCGCTACTGTGCTTTTAATGGTGCCCGGTGTCACGTGCTTACTCGTCATGACCTGCCAAACCCTGTAGAAGCGCGGCCATCTTGGAACAGAGCATTTTTTTTTTGTAAACCTTTATTGAATCAAGCAGAGCAATACAGGCGCAGGCCTACAACCACAGGGGCCGGCCGCAAAGTCAGAAGATAAAGACAGGAGCATTGTAAATGTGTACGGTAAACGGAGGAATCACGTTATAGTCTCAGTACGTGGTCGCAGCACAGCGAAACACAAGGATAAAAGAGGTTTCATTTTTATAATATTGAGAAGGAGGCAGCGGCTATATCAACAGAGGCATCACACTACACAATAAACAAGAAGAGACGGGAGAGGTGTACCCCTCTATGCAATCAAAAATCGATGATAAGCAATAAGACCGAAAACACCCTACGCCCGCCGGAGGCAGGCCAGGAGTAAAGATCAAACAATGGCTAGCAATTGAGCAAAAACATCGTGTGAAAAACCCACCCGTACAAGACAGAAAGAAGAGACACGTGCAGATGCCTAACAGAAAAAGGATGTAAGAAGAAGATATAGCCAACCCCCTGGGGAAGAAAAAGAGAAAAGGACCATAGAACAAAACAAACTAAAATAATAAAACCCCCCCAACACCTGCCACCCTACATCACCGTAATGGCTATGGCCTACCCCACTAACAGCGTGCCTGTCGCCCCAGAGTCACCCTAAAGAAAGGAAATAAAGAGAGAAAGAAGAAGACAATAAAGAAAAAGAATGAGGAGATGAGCCGGCGATTCAGATACCCGGTCCCCCCCCACCCCCGCAACTAAAATTGTAGAGACAGAGGCCATAGAAAGTACAAAGATCAGCGAGCGCACAAAATGCAATCAGTAACGGCCCCACAAGACTTGTCCTTGAGTCACCATTAACCAGCAAGAAGTCCCTCCAAGACCCAAGCAAGGTCACCCCTGGCCACTTCTGTGAATAGTAGAACTGCTAAACAGCCTCGCAGTCAGGAGACAGGTCGATACAAAAAGTTCAATCCTTCCAGGCGAAGCAGGCAGCGCCGTCGCACAACATCGTCCCAGCCACCAAGAAACAACCGACGATGCACGGCGGCGGCCAGAATGCAACAATACTCCGACCACCAACAAGTCCAAGTCCAAAAACAGGTCTGCCAAGCACGGAAAGGAAAGCACAGAATGCGGGAAGCACCGCAGCACAGGAACCAGATCCATTCGCACCCTCAAAACTGTAGACTCATCCGGGGAACCTGGCACAGCGACCGAAGGAGATTCAGCGGCACCAACTCGGGGGAAAGCCACTACGCCACAAAATGGCGGATCAGCAATGGCAGCGATCCGTACTTCCAAGTCCTGGGAGTTCCGGAGCAGAGCAATCCGCAGGTTACCCAGTGCAACCAGCACGTGACTACGCGTTAGCGTCTCCCCATGTAGCCGAAGTCCGGGGTTCTCAAATTCAGCGGTGTCTCCGTACCCGGGAGGGGTGCACTCCGAGGCGCCATCCGCCATCTTAGCCACTTCGTTCTCCGCCACTTCCCCTCCACCTCCGAGTTCAGTCCGACCACCAGAGGCAACAGGTCTCACGGCTGATCGTCGGCAGTCGACGCCTGGTGCGGAAAGGAGAGTCACCGAAAGGCCGGGTGCGCTCCCTGCAGCTCTTCGGGAGCCAACCACCGGTTCCCGGACGGGACTATTAACATGGGCAGGCATCACACCCAAGGGGAACCGGGCGACACGGCTTCTCTCCGGCTCGTCGACAGCTCGGGCATACGGGGCAACCCACTATTGGGAGTGGGTCAGCACCAACTCTCCCGGCTCGTCGCTCTCAGGCTCCCACTGACCGGTTTCTCATCCAAACCAGGGCCGCCAACACTACGAACACTGCCGGGCAACCTCTGCACTCGAGGCCCCGGCGTCAGCGCCACGAAGGCCGGCAAGCAGACGAGGGCAGGTCTTCGGATCCACTGCACGGTGGAGCCCCAAAAATAGATGGTAAGTGAGCGCTTCTCCTTAACAACGTAAATCAAAAAGCCTTGCTCAGGAGTATCAACAGGATAGGCGTGCGGGGAGGAAGGGACCTCAGAGCGAAGCGTTCATGCGACTGTTCCGATCGCCATCTTGGCTCCTCCCCGGAACGGAGCATTTTTGTTGCTTCTAACACCATTTCGCCTGTGCTCAAATCATTATTCACATAACACTCCAGAATTCACGAATAGTGTATTGAAACCCACCACGTTCCTCAATAATAAGGGCTTCCACCACCCCTGTAGGTGCAGCGGCCATCTTAGGACGGAGTCCTTTTTTATATCTTTATTGCTCCTGGCATCATTTCTACTATGCTCAAATCATTGTTTACATTGCACTCCAAAATTCACGAATAGTGTATTGAAACCCACCATGTTCCTCAATAATAAGGGCTTCCACAGAGAGTTGCTCAACAATCTTTTTCCCAAAAACTTTTTTTAAAACAATTCTTTAAAAAAGAGAATTAATCAACAGTTTTTTTTATATGGAACGACATCCCTACCAAGGTGATGTACCTGATTTTGTCTGAATGTAAAATATAAGGTAAGAATTGCCTTAAAGATGACAAACCGGATCAGAGACCTATTCTATTCCATTCAATGGAATCATTTTTCCCATGATGATCCACTCTCTCGGTAAAGATCCATTTCGCCTCCTTCATAGCCAGGATATCATCTATATTACATTTCTCTCCCCCAACACGTTCCAACACTGTCCATCTTAGATCCCTGAGATCATGTTTAGATTCACGGAAGTGTTGAACCAGGTGTGTGGTTAATTTTCCTGACTTCAGAGTGCTTAAATGCTCACTTTAACTTTCCGAGTTGTGAGGCCTATGTAATGCAACCCACAGACATACGTAATCCTATAGATAACATGTGTGGTGTTGCAATTACTGAACTTGTTGAGGTGCCATGTTTTCCCTCTTAACCTCTTGGATGCTAATGACAAGGTCAGCTCGTCATGCAGTACACTGAACGTGTGCTTATGACGAGCTGACCTTGTCATGAATAATGGGAAATCAGGATCTTCAGCGTAGGAGAACAATCTCCATAGCATTGAAGGTGTTAACAAGTTGGACACTTTTAGTTGCTTCAGTGAGTCCGCATACCGAACATCCACCACAGCGGTAATGACCAGCCGGTAAGTTTGATTCTCTCTTTTCTTGTCCAAGGCGTGTATGAACTAATTTATCCTTCAGATTCGGAGCTCTTCTGAAGGCAAATCTGTGGGGTGGCATTTTGTTCCCCACAGTATCCAACAAGGACCAATCTTTCTGTATAACTTGTCTAATTTGAGTAGACAGGGGATCAAAGGTTGTTACTACCGGCATACACTGTTTTTTTGGTTTATCCACCTGTTCTAATAATGCTTCACACGGTGTATTCTGGGCACGCTTACGGGCCCTTTTAATCACATTATCAGGGTACCCTCTGTTTTTTTTCAATTTCTCAACTATGTCATTGAAGTGCTCCATAAATGATCCAGTCGATGAGCAATTCCTCCGATATCTAAAAAATTGCCCCACTGGAAAATTATCACGGAGGGCTCTGGGATGAAAAGACTGCTAGTGTAGCAGAGAGTTCCGGTCAGTGGGTTTCTGGTGCACAGTTGTCACCAGTCCATTATCTTCAGCTACAATGTCAACATCCAAATACACAGCAGTATCTTTGCTTATACTCCAAGTGAACCGCAGGCACTCAACTTGTGCATTAAGCCACAAAAGAAATTCCAAGAGCCTGTCCTCTGATCCAGCCCATATACAGAGGACATCTTCTATGAACCTTACCAGAGAGTAATATTCTCCCTAAAGGGGTTCGAGACATGGTGTACCACGTTCTCCTTGAACTGGCCACATAAATGAAGGCCAGACTCGGCGCAAACATGGCACCCATTGAAGTTCCTGACACTTGGAGATATATCTGCTCCTTGTGTGCAAAGATATTTCGAGTTAGAGCGAGCTCTATACATTGTAGACCGAATGTTTGAGGTACATCGTAGAACCATTCCAGTGCCCCTAGAGCGCGCGCTGCTGCCACCAATGTGGCATCCTGGGTATTTAAGGCATTTTACTATGGCTATTCAGGGAGTCCCCTGAATGCACAAGAAACTTATTATCAGGGGGCAAGTCCTGCAAAGACGTTATGTGAGATCTTGAATAGGATTTTTGAAGCTGATCAAGCAATCAAAGCCGAGCCACCATCTTGACTATGTGTATTTTACCCTTAAGGACCGGGGAAAAGCGGACCAAAATGTTGCATCTATCTATTTGTTGTTGGATAGTTTTCTGCCATGCAATAGCCCAGTATACAGTGAAATATATTCCGAGCAAGGTACCTACCCCAATCCAAGGGATTGCGAGGCACAGTACCCTTCCGATATTCTGCTGTGCCATGCTCACAGAGTACAATCTGTATTTGGATAATTTAATCATGTGACCAGTAAAGTTACCAAAGATCTGAGGATTTGTAATGACCTTGGGAGTACCACTCTGAGTTCTGCACAATCGTACGTTTTTGGACGCTATATCTATATTTTACTATTATTTCAGCCATTTGCGTATCAGGTGGCAATTCCGCTATATCTGCAAAGTTCTGTATCATTTCCTTGACACTGGCAATTATTTTGGATGATATTTTCTTAAAGAATTCACTACTGGATCTGTGATCTTTCCAGATTGTAATTGATGCACGGCAGTCGACAGTGACTGTGATGTTTTCCTCCAGGAGATCTCTCACTTCACTGAATAGACTCCTAACTGGGAGGTCTTCCATAAAACTCTCTAATTCCGCTTGTTTGACGTCTGTTTTCCGTGCATACAGTTTAGTATAGGATGCAAATGTTTGCACAATAGTGAAATTACCCCCACTGGGAGCAGCTTATCAAACCATCATCTAGGCTTTATGACCCTGTGCATCTTTGTTGTGGTGGCGTGGAGCACTTTACTAACTTTATTGCCCCATGCAATAAAAGCTTCTGGGAGGCCAGCCACACCGACCTGGCATTTCCCAAGAGAGTCTGTTTTAGTACTGATGTGATGTGCTCTGTATTGTGATATGTGATCAAGCTCTGCATCATGAGGAATCTGGATTCCCATTCCAGATGATGCGTTTCCTGTGGTACAACCTACGCTTGCTGATGATGAATCTTTCCTGTTATTAAGCTGATCGTGACTTGAAGGGCTCTCAGAGCGTCCAAGGGTACTGCACTATAGCCATATCCTGGTTCTCTTCTTCCGTGTTAGCATGGATTTTTAATTTTGAGACAGTCAGCCACCACGTGTTGAAGCATTGACCTATTTTTTTTTCCAAATTCTAGAGTATGCACCACCCGTTAGTGGCCTGAAAAACCCAGAGCAAGTATGCATAAACCCAACACTTTGCCCATTTCTGCATTTGTGGAAAACACCCATGGGCCCCTAAATAGTATCTGAAGCTGCTATGCAGTTGGAGCTGGTGCCTGTAATGCATGGTTGCATTAAGAAATGTTGCCTGGTTGGTCGGTCCCTGTTGGGCTGACGCAGCTGTTCCAGTTCAGTCCAGCCTCCAGTAACCAACTCCATTAAGGTCTTCCTTTCAATATCCAATCTCCAGATAGCATTTGGGCAAGAAGGGTACCAATGGTTTCCAAGAAGGTCGAGTTGAGTGGTGGGGGCATATATGGTTATCAGGGATAAGGGTTTCCATGATTTCTACACATCTTATAGTGTACCGCCATAATCATGCTAGGCGGAGAGGCATGTGATTTCGGATTTCTATAGCTACTCTCGTGGAACCCTTGAACCCTTCATGAATCACCTGGGAGAAACCATATCATGCCAGCAATTGACATTTGGCGCCATTAGGTTGTCTCCTGTAAAAGGAATATATCTTGGTTATATTATTGTTTGGCAGTTTTGAGAACTGAGCCTCTTTTAAGTTTATAAAGTAAGCCGTTCAAATGCCATGTAAGAACTGAAAGTCGACAGGGTCGAGTTCCCCATCACTGTGTGTCATTGGATATTATGTTATTCAGTGAGTCACGCTTGGGTCGCTTGCCTGGATTGTGACTGTATGCAATTATGCTTTGCCAAAGACAAACACCCCGAAACATCCCATCACCCTCAACCTAAACCTCAAGAACATGAGTTAACTGTTGCTAAAAAAGTCTGTGGGAGGTTCTAGAATAGCCAGTGAACAAGAATCCTCCCTTTCCAGTATCCAAAGATACCCCCCAGTGAAACTGAAATTCCCATGTACTTGTCCTTAAACAGGGCAATCCAAGGGACCCTCAGGTGATTTCTGTATGCTGGATAAAGTAAGAGGAAGTGGAATCACCCTAGAAAACAAACAAAAAAGGGCAAAAAACAGTGGAGTAGAAAAGAGAGGGGACATAGAAATTAAGTCTCTAAGTAAGAGAGATATAGGGTCTGTGCTGGCTCAAAAACCGATGGAGTAATTATAAGGGCACCAAAGCTTTAACATTTAGATATAATTCCTTCTGTGTCATCCAAGACCAGGTACAACATAGGAGAATGACAGGCTTTAATTGTTCATCTACTTCATTTTTACCATCCACATAACCTTTTATGTTTGATGGTTGCTTTTGATGATTGATGTAGAGCCTTCTACATTTCATGTCTGCTCCTCGACTCCCAACCTTCGTACTCACCCATTTATGGAGGAGACAGACCAGGTATCCTTTCTTTATGTTAGTGGCAGGAAGGTGGGCCGCCGGACCTCTTCTCTTGATCTGCTATATCTGATGGTGCATCTGAATAAGAGTTCATCATCTTGGTTTTTTGCTCCCTCTTTTTGACCACGAGGGTTTGTCCATTTCAGTTCAGTGCCATAAGATCCTCTAAGTTATGTCCTGTTCTATTTTCTGCTGTTTGTTCCTATCTCCTTCATCTGAGCCACCGAGTCACATGCCGCCACTATGTTGTCGTACGTTTGAGCCGTACATTGGGGGAGTACCTTAAATTTAGCCGCATACATCAATTTATAATCCAGATGCATGGCCCTTCCCTCTGTTTTACTCATTTAAACGATTTCTAGTCATGCTGCTGGAGCTTGGTATAATCCGGGAAGATAAGTATTTGGAAAGAGCCATGGTCGATTGCTCCCTTCATGTAGGTCCTGCGCAGCATATCTCGGTCCTTATGATTCAATACCTGGGCTATAAGACGTTACTGATATGACCCCAATGGGGGTCAATGTGTCAGGGCACGATGTGCTCTCTCTATAATGAAACAAGTAGAGAGTTATTTCACCGGCACTCAGGAGCAAAACCAGTCAAATCAAATCAACATTTTCTTTATTCGGTTTTCATTTGATGATACAGAAAAACCATAAAAGTACATTTTAGAAACCGTAATTAAAAAACAATTTTTCAATCTCATTAGACATTACAATTTAAAAAGTTGCTGTGCAAAAGGGAAATTCATAAATATTCATATTAGGCTCCAAAACCAAACAGGATGTGATTAAGAGGATTAAAAGAAAAATGTATGCACTGAACAGATTCGTAATAGGAAACATTTGTGAATATTGTTTTTTAAGTCTAAGAACAGACTTCAGAAATTGCGCAATATTTCTGGCAAAGCATTCTGCGTCTAAGCATTGCAATGCGAGAAAGGCTGGTCGACACTGTCTATTGCCCCAAATTTTTAAGATAGGTTTAAGCCATTTTTTCCTGATTTCATTGTAATATTTA
This sequence comes from Lissotriton helveticus, assembly GCF_964261635.1. NCBI lineage: Eukaryota > Metazoa > Chordata > Amphibia > Caudata > Salamandridae > Lissotriton > Lissotriton helveticus. The sequence goes on along the minus strand of NC_136061.1, from coordinate 411,814,458 downwards.
CAAAACAGAACTACGTGCATCGATGACTGGGGTGATACCTCGTCACATGGGCAGTTTGATAGCTTTTTTGCCCAGTCGTTCATTTTTGAGAAGCTAACCAAGCGATGAAATATGTTTAGCCTCAACCGTATGAGTATGAATCTGTCGTAGCCGCTTAAAATATATCTAAGATACGGTTGAATGCTGTGACTGGTCTGCATCAGTAAATTATTTTGAACAGTTTGCTTGGTAGCTTCTACTACAAACCTCAGCCCCTTCATACGGCTCATGCATTTATTTTTTAACACTTTCCTGGGAGTTTGGGCTAGCACGATGGGATTATTATAAGAATTTGACAGTCCCATATCAACCAAAAAGTTTTTTACATAACTGAGCCAACCAATCTTAAGCGCATTCTCAAGGCCTAAGAGATCTTTTAGTACCTCCCGATTGAATGATGTCTTTGGGGATGGCCAAATGCGATGCCATAGAAGGACTGGTTAAATTTTTATTATATCTGTGATAAAAGGTATTCCAAGTTCTGTGTGGCACAGGAATGTTGAGGTGCCTTGTGGTAGTGGTACCGCCAATAAGTACATTAAAAAGGCATTCTCAACTTACATACATACATACATGTCTCCAAACTCCTGCCCCGTAAGTCGCTGTGCTGACACACTTGGCCTGATAAATTTGGAGCATCTCCAGCCTCTGTGAAAAGTTGACCAACACTGTCGTGGTCCGCATAAATTGTAGTTTCCTAGCTCTAATAGCCTGACGCCATGAACCTTTGTTGTCAATTAGGACACCTAAATAGGGATAGGTTTTGGTAGCCCCCACCTTTTTATTTTCAATAAAGATATCCTTTTGTTTACTGCTACCTGTTCCGCAGGTCATTACAAAGGTTTTCTTAATATTTATTCTTAGATCTATGTTTGCCATATATTCATAGTAAATGTTAAGGGCACGTTGTAGCCCCAGCGGTGTCCGGGCCATGATTACGGCATCATCCGCATAGAGTAATGCTGGAACTGGGCGCTTCTGCAGTAGTGGTACATCCTGGCACCCCTCCAACAGGGCCTGATCCAATCCGTTTGTGTAGAGTGTAAAAAGGAAGGGCGCCAGGACGCAGCCCTGCCTACCCCCTTCTCTACTTTAAACAGACCCGTGTACTCCCCATTTACACCGAACCACACCCTGGCCGTGGCGTTTCTATAGAGCTCCCTTAGGAAGTTAGTATGGGGATCTCTATGCCCATTTCTTCCAAGGCCCCCCATAGCTTAACATGGCTCACGCATTCGAAAGCGGCTGATAAATCGACGTAAGCCATGTACAGTTTACCCCCTTTCGCATTTACATATTTACCCCTCAGAAGAGCCAGATTAAGAGCTTGTTCTATGGTGCTCAATCCTTCCCTGAATTCAAACTGGAGATCCGACAGAACTTTTTTATCCTCAGCCTATTGCTGGAGACTGTTAAGGACTATACGGCCTGCCACTTTGCCCAAAGTGTCTAATAGAGAAAGGGGCGGTAGCAGGCCGGATTCTGTCTGTCTTCTTCCTTGAAAATTGTGACCAGGATTGACTCTGACCATGAATCGATAAGACCAACAGTACAGGAGGCCTCCAATACCCTTGTAAGTATTGGGGACCATAAATCCATGTTAAATTTGAAAAGATCAACTGGGCACCCCATCGGGTCCCGGTGCCTTACCCCCTTTACTGGCCTTAAGGGCGAGCTCAATCTCAGTTAGAGTAAAGTCGAGGGTTATAGGGAAGACTTTCGGACTGGCACTAAGGCTGGTATTAGCCATGTCTACTATTGGGTGAGTCTCCTCAGTAGCCAGAGCAAAGATATGAGAGAAGTGGTCCGTCCAAAGTTTTTCGTCTATCGCGATTTCGTTTGACGGGAGATCCTAGGTCATTGTGATGCAAGGGGATTTAACCACTCGACAGAATGCAGTGCTGTCCTTACTAGTGCAACTTTTGTGCAGCTCCTCCCAAGTTTCTTTTTTTAATTCAGTTTTCCTTAATTTAATTGCCTGAATGTAGGTTTTTCTAAGGTGTCTAATTTCTAGTGTATCCCTTTCCTTTTTATGTAGGGCTAATTTTAAGTTGGTATATGTTCTGGTACAGTTCTGATTGAACCACCCTCTTCGCTTGCCTTTCCTCGATTTCATTTGGATCCTCAGAGTTTCTCTAATTGCGTTGGTTATCTCCCCATAGTTTTCCAAAACCTCGGAGTGTGGAGTTTAGGGGTAAACACTTCATGATTGAATTTAGAGATTTTTCTATCACTACTTTTGTGAACTCCTGTGGATCTACTTTATTCCATTTTCAAGAGTAGCCGTTTATTTGATCAATTTCCAGATTATTTAGCCCATACTGCCTCTTACTTTTACTTCTGCTGGTTTAGTGATGACAGGATAGTGTCACACTAATTAGTAAATGGTCATTAATCACGTTTTTATGCATACAGAAATTTAAGATGCAAGGAGCATATTAATTTGATGTTAAGATAAAATCTATAGTTGTACTTGCTCCTTTGCCATTGAAGGTCCGTGAAAAAGGAATTGGTGGCGAAGACAAGTCGTTCGTAAACCCCATTTCCAGGACAAATAATTTAACAGTCACCATTGGTTGTGTGAGGGAAGTGGAATAGGTTACTGTTGTGCTCATCAGTAAGCCGCATGTAGATGTATCATTTTTTGAACACAGTGATAGATTAAAATCCCCCCCAGACAAATAATACATTTTGAGTACAATGATTCTGTATTTCCAATAAAGTGTTTCTGAGTTGTTTTAGCACAACCGCCAGATGTTCCTGTTTTACGTTATTATAGAAGTTGATCAATACATACATATCTTGTTTATTCATATTAAGGGTTACTATTTGAATATTAGGTTCTGATTTTACAAAAGTAATTTCCCTTATTTTCATCAAGTTGGAAATACATACTATCAGACCGCCCCTTGCCCTCCCAGAGGTGGACGGAATAACTGGTGTGAAGTATGTCTTGTAACCCTTAATATGAATTTCGGCTGTGGCCCAAGACTCTTGAAAACAAAGGATATTGAATTTCCAAGTCATACCATATGTGATTTATCAACTTCGACCCCAAACCCTCTATGTTCCAAAACACAATTTTTAAATGTACTTCGTTAGTACTAGCATCCTGTTGACTATCATCCCTGGTGCTCCTAGTTAGAGGGGCACAACTAGATTCACAACCACAGCCCCATTTGTACTCAGTACTACCTCTAGGCTAGAATTTCCAATAGACCCGCTACTGATCGAAGTATTAGCTGTAATCGTGGTCTGTTGTTCTAAAGGACAGCAATTTTCTGGGTATAGTCCATGCAGACTGGGACTCAGAGTAGAATCAATACAGAGTATTACAGGGGTAGTACGTACTATGACCTTCTGGGGTTGGAGTACCTGTTGGTTATCCAGTCAATCTGTTTCATCCAGTCCAGAGAGCATGGCATACCGGTTCTCAACCGGGAGGTTGTAGCTATGGTTTTTCCTTGCTTCCTCATTTCTAATAGCAACACCTCTCTCTATCCTAAGGGGTGGGGGATAGAAAAAACCCAGAGGGACTATATTTATCCCTGTTATTATTTCCTACCCTCCAAAGAATGGTCTCCACCAACAAAGGTGTTTTGAAGTTTAGGACCATACAATCCCCTGGTAGAGTTTTTCTACAGTTGCCAACCCACTGCACTCTCCTGGCCATTTTGAACTCACAAAAGAGTTGCTCAGTTAATCCAACTGAGGTTCCGTGAATTCTGAACCCATTTCATAAAGGTCATGGTTTCGTTACGAATTTGATATTAGCGAACCGTAACTAGTTAGTGCGGCAAGTATGAGTGTTTTCATCACGTTAGACCGATGGATTCACTACGTATTTAGGGATTTCGTTCTGAACCCTTGGGTTCCATTTTGTGTATGGCAGCCATTTTGTGGTTGCCCTCACATAGGCCGATGACTGTGGCTGAACTAGTCTTTTTAAGGACATGTACACCTTAGCTCCAGTTCGTGCTGACTCCTGTTTGACCTGAGTGAACTGACCCTATTGCCTGAAGCTGACCTTGTTAAACCAGTTCCTGTCCTTTAGCTGATCAAGATTAAGGATCAGAGCAAAGGACATCGTAAAGTTTTATTGCACACAAATATGCCTTATCCTACTCTCACCTGTTTCTGCTCCTTTCTTTATGGTCTATTTATGATTGGGTTGTGGCCTTTTTTATTATGGGTTCGTTCGGCCTGTCTAAAGAAGAATGTTGGGTTTGACCGATGATTGATCATGGGCTGGGCAACTGAAAAGTGGGTTTTACCGTCATGCGATACCTCTGGTGTGGATACATGTGATCGGACAGTTTGTAAATGTTAGGTATTTGTCTGGAATGTGATTTTTGGCATAAAAAGGGATGACTTGCTTTGTAAAATTGAGTAGTCTCCTGAGAACTCATACCGTGATGATTTCTAAGACTTCTGTTACTGGCTGCAGCCAATAAATTTGATCTTTGACGCCACCAAGAAGTTTCCGTGTCTCTGTATTCTAAGACAGGTGGAACCCGAAGGCTTTGGGCGTGCCCCTGGCGCCGCTGGGTATTAAATAACCCGGTTCTTCACAACCTTCAGGCTTACGAAATGTAATGCTTTATTCCTAAGTGTTTCCCAAGTTTCGTTTTCTGAGATCCCCAATCTTGGCACATTTGCCAGGATAACTGTATACGGTGTTACCACTGGAGGGAGATCTAAATGTCAATGACTACTGGGGTAACTATTTTGTGAAATTGGTTATAAACTACTTTGTTGTGACATAGACTGCTGGTTATAGGTGGTATAATTAAGCCTACGCTCTGAAATTTTATCTGTGATGACACCATTTCTATCTCTTTTTTCTAAGGTGTTCGCCGGATGGCTTGTCATATTCGGTTGTTGGAAAAGTGGATTGGATACTCGGGTTTTTTTGGGAAACTTTCTGTGCTGGGGACCACAATCTCCTTCCCCTGTGAAGCATGTTGGTAAGCAGGGGTCTTTTCTTACTCCTGTTCTTTTTTCACCTGTTTCACTTGTTTTGGGGTGGTGGTGCCTAATCTCTTGGGCGTTTTTATATTCTCGATCCCTCCCTCAAGCTCATCGTTACTGTTATTAGGCCTGCCCGGATCCGTTTTCTTTTTCTGGGTGCGTTTGTGAAAAGAGTCAGAGGCACTTAATATTATTCTGTTTGATATATTTTGAATACAACCATTTTTTCTTAAGCAGTCCTTCGGCTTTAGGGCCTCTGGGGTCACCGTGTCCCTTCCAGGTTCGGTATTAGAGGAAATGGTGCCTGCCTCTAACAACTTCTCTACTGATGATATTTGTTTTTCTATTGCTCCCATTGCTCCTGTGAGATAACTCAGTAGAGTTTGCTGCACATCTCCAGGGGGAGGGGGGGGAGGTTTGATTCATGGGTACTCTGCAATATTCTTTTTACCATTTCTACTTCCCTTTTAGTCTAACCAAAATATATATAATATCCTTGAATCCCGAACAACCTCCTCTGCTCCCACCAACAGAAAGCGAGAGCAAGGTAATACTTATTAATAAGTGACAACAATAAACTTAAAGGGTACACGAAATGGGGAACAATTAAATATCTGATTTAGTCCCCCCATACATTAGTACATTAGTACTTGATATTGATGAACAGCCAAACTTCTGATAGTGAAAACGTTACTTGTATTTATGAGATGTATTCTCCTCCTGAGTGTCTTGTGTTCCTACTCTCCTGAAGAACCAAGAGTCCTGGCCCAGCCCAGCCTCTTCCGGGCGATGACGGGCATGCCCTTGGCCCGGGCTTCGCCCTCGCGCGTCCCGCACCGCGGGAGCCCTGGTGCTAATTTATGCGCCCGATGACGCTGAGGCATTGCGCGGCTCCTGTCGCGTTGTACCGAGGCCCCTTGGGATTTGTAGTGTCAGTTGCAGCCGTCAATGCTGCGGCTGCAGCGAAAAGCAGGAAACAGGCCAAGGAAACCAGGTGGTGTGACCAAAGGACAGAACAGTAAACGGGTGTCCTGCTGGAGCCCTGGTGCTAATTTATGCGTCCGATGGCGCTGAGGCGTTGCGCAGCGCCTGCCGCGTTGTAGCGAGGCCCCCTGGGGCTTGTAGTGTCAGTTGTGGCCGTCAATACTGCTGCGCAGCGAAAAGCAGGAAACAGGGCAAAGAAAACAGGTGGCGTGACCAAAGGGCAGAGCAGTAAACGGGCAAAACCAGTCATATAGGAACTTTTCAGGCTGGTTGCGTTCCACTCCTTCCGGAAACTCCATCTTACATAAATTATTCAGTCAGGCTCTCCATTCTGTTTTTTCAATTCTTGTCAATTGAGTTTTTGTTGAGTTCGTCACTCTCCTGTGTTCTGCCTTCATTAATGAGGGTCACGTTTTCCAATTTGTGGATCCTTAACTTCTGCCACAGTAACTTGTTCAACCATATTCGAGGTCCTGATTGAAGGGAATCTCGTCTGTTCCTACCTGATGGATCAGAGTTTATAAAGCCTTAATGGGACTTCAATTGCCTGAACAATAGTGCTGTGTCAGTTGTCTGTGGGGCCATGCCCTTGGCAGTCGAGGCCTTTGCCCCTTCCTGGCTCTGCAGCTGATCCATCATGAGTTTGACAATTTTGTTAGTCTTATCCCCGCTGTGGCTGGCTGATGTGTTTTATTTTTACCTACTTTGCCATCTTGTGAGGATCAGGACCAGAAGCTCCCCCTGATGTCTCCCTCAGGCTACGTAACTACCAGCAGCTTTCTTACAAAATCGCCTAAGTGTCTTCCAGCAAGGACTAAGGATGCAACGCTGTCTCTGTAGATGGGGTTGTCCTTGCATCATAGAATTGAAGTAATATGGCTTACGTTTGAATTTGGCCCCAATATCTTTTTTAATCCTGAGGGTTTGTGCGATGCCTGCAGGTCACCCTAGTAAGCCTTCAAGCTCACTGAAGTTGCTTTGTAGAGGATAGGGAGAAAGCCCCCCCCATATTTGTTGTTGGCACAGCGGCATACTTAATAATCCCAATCCAAAATTCGATCTAATCTTTAAGAGTGGCAGGTGGAAAAATCAAATTTCATATTGGTATATAGCCATGTTAGATGCTGATAACATCACAGTGTCAGAGCTACAAAAACTTTGGAACAATGCATCAAATCCTGACAGCGAAATCACGAAAGACCTGTGGACTGACTCTTTCACCATCCTGCAAGCGGCGGTCTAGCCCGCCGCATTGAAGCGAAACCATCTCTATACTATGTACAGGGCATATATAACTCCCCAAAAATTAGTTACGTTTTCCAACTTAGAATACTATTGGCCAAGATGTAGACTCCTGGCTGCAGATGATGTACACGTGTTTGCTGTCTGCCCCGAGATAAGAGACTATTGGGTCAAGATCCAGGATTTTTTGAAAGATGTTCTTTAGTCACAGCTGGAAATTACCACTAGAACTATTCTCTTTGGTCTGAGTCATGGCTATAGTGTTAATGATCCCCACACAAGATTTTTTTTTTATGTTATGCTTCTTGCAAGGCGTGAAATATGCAGGGCATGGAAGGACCCAATCCCTCCTACTTTTTCGAACTGTCTAAAACGCATCATTCTTACTAGTAAATCTGACATGGCATGTGACCCCACAAGTTTTGTTAAAATCTGGGCGCTTCTCGTGGCTTGGCAAGATAGGTGAAAGATGAAAGGTCTTCCTATGATTTATCCTTGGCCCTGTTGGTCTCCCGTACCTCCTAAGTAACACAGGGTGCCAGCTAAGGTGTGAACGGGAGTGGATTGGGAAAGCAGCGGCAACCTGAGGGACCAGGCACGTTCCGCTACGATATTGGTCTTTAATATCAGGACTGGAACAGACTGACCAAATCGGAAGGAGTAGCCTAGTTTCCCTTCAGGAATTTCCAGATTGGTATATGAGGAAAACCACAAAAAAAAAGACCTATTTTGTTCTTTCTCCCTCTCATCCCCAGTCCCCCTCAAGCTGTTCTCCTTTTTTCTGTGGGGAGGGGGTGGAAATTAGGGGAGCAAGAGCAGTGCACTGCCACCTACCTCGGTATGTAGTAATCAGGCAGCTGCGATCAGGCGTGATTAACCACTCATTCATCTTTTGGTTGCTTATGAATAATTCCATTAAAGTCAATGCAAGTCCCCACTCCTGAAGACTATCTGGTCAAGCTGCTAGCAACTTCTCAAGGCTAAGTCTGTTTCCACTTTGGTTCAACTCATGGGGGTTTGTGATTATTCATATTATAACCAGTGCACATTTATTACACTGATACCACAGCATAGTGTTCCTTCCAGACCCACTGAACTCACACCGATGTTTGTTTGACAATAACATAACATAACGTGTATTTGTAAAGCGCACGTTCACCCGAAGGTATCTTGCCGCTGAATAACAGATGTTTATTGTTACCCAACTCAATGGTACTCATTTTATCAACCTCAGATGGATGAAAGGCTGAGTGGACCCGCAGGGATTTGAATCTGTGTCCATTAGGTCAAAAACAGGCCCCTGCTATGGATGCATTAGTCCACTGAGCGACCAGACTATGCTATGTCTCATAAAACGTAAAGATGACATCCTCTATAATGAGGAATTTAAGATTTTCATAGCTTCTAGGCTGCCTTGTTCTAGCCCCTTCATTCCCTTCACATTGGGATGTTTCACAGACTCTGTACTAGAGACATCTGTCAGGAAGCCAAAGGATTTCTCCTTTGACCGTCTGCTGCCTCACTAATGATTCCTTTACTCCGACTCATTTGACAAACTGCTTGTGCCGACTGAAGTGTTGGGGTCTTTTCTCTTAACCAATGTCTAGCAGTCAATCACTTGAGCAGCAATAGGGCCAAATCAATAAGCCTACATCTGATATTGTTGGTATTTTCTACCAAGAATTAATCAAATCCAAGCTGCGCCCACCTTTAAAACCCATGATATGGTCAGTAAATCAGAAGCAGCTTATATGATTTATACTTCGACACCTGAAGCAGTTAGAAAATGATGATTCCTTATATATGTTCGCTTCTGTGTGCCATACCGATTGTATTAACTTGCAATATGCTCATGAGAACACTTTTTCACATACTGTGTAGCCCTAACTGGTACGATTGATTCAATGCTTTAATCTACTTGCTTCCATTAATGAACTATTAGAAACCTCATCAACAAAGCATTGCAGACTTATTTTCATTTGGCTCAGATTCAAGCATCTTCTTAATAGTGCTGATATTTGTGATTGCTTGGCTGTTTATAACTACTGTAATAACTTCCAATTTTGAATATGCTAGAAATTGCCCAACACTGAGCGCACATTTCTGTATAAGTCTCTCAATCTCCCTACTCCAGCATTAGCTATACAATGGATACCAGTTAGTGCTATTGAATTATTTACGGTCACTCATTTCAAAGCTGGTAAAGTTCTTCCATATCACCCATTGGGAAAATCTCTCTATGTCCATTAGATATTAAGATGGATGCCTCAGCTCCTTGTTTATGCTATAGCAATCCTTGTAGACTGTTAGAATCAAACTCTGCAGTCTCATCTGTGACCTTTGGATCTCATCTGTGACCTTTGGACGCAGCTTCTCTAGCTGCACTTTGAAAAACATCCATTATTCCTGCAAATTTCATACTTTGCTTGGTCTGCATGGTTGCAGCTCAGAAAGTCGGTGACTCCCTGTCCTGCTCTGTTATAAGATAGTTTTTAAGTGGCTATTCTTATGCTATGAAACTTATTTGTCCAAATGCAATTAGACTACCAGTTTATCCCAGTCCATGCACAGTATGAACATTTGCTAGTCGGGGAATAGTATACTTCTAGTTATTACATGGCTCATGTATGGCAGAAGTATGCTTGTTCAAAACAATATCCTCTCTGGGTAAATTATTTTTGTATGACGTGGTGCTTTAAAAACATGGAGTATAATGATACATTTTTATTCCGAGGTTTTTAAACTATTGTGTCGAAATAAGAGGAATATACCCGTTTTATCCATTCTTATTCAATGGCACTAAAGAGAGTGTAAACAAACTCATTCGTATTCTAGCCTCGCCCTCTCTGAGCCGTCATGTAAAGTGTTATCAATATATCTCATACATATCTTCATATAATGAGATCACTTGATTGTAGCCGACTATAGGAATCCCTGTCCACGAATGAGATTCTCTCATTGGACATAAAAGGAGGCATAAATGTGCATAGTATTCGCTTTGGAAAGCCTACTTGTTTGAATAGTTACTACCCATTTTTACAAAGCACTGCTCTAGATAACTAAACCAGTTTGTTAGGATACTGGATAATATTTTGACCATGGTTGTTATTTCTGTTGGGTCTGTAACTTGAATATCGTCTGAAGCTGTCATTATTTCTACAGAAAGATAGCCTGCCCTGTAATGCCTTCGCTGGTTCTAAACCTTTAAATAAACCATACAGTTAAGTCTTGTATTTTTCTAATTGTTTGTACAGTGAATTCTTAAATATGTATCAGGGTGATAGTACGCCCTTTTAAGATTCTCAGAATGTACATATTAAATCATATTTGACCGTCATCTAGTTTCACCAGTAGATAAACCTAAGCAAATATCATATTAAAAATTAGCTTTGTCATATTTAATAAACAACAACTGCATTCGGACACCGTGTGAAAAGATAACTGCATATTGTGATTCAGTAATATGTGAAGTTTGAAGTTTTTTATTAACTGTACAATTAAAATCTTTACAGTAAAAGGAGAAAGTACATAGAACAGTAATTGTAAACTTCTTTGCTTATAAAAGTATGTAGTCCAGTACTGATTAAGAACAGTTTAAAACAAATGCAATAAAAAGATCAGGCAGCCCCTGACTAGGGCCTATTACACTGGGCTTTTCCCGGCCTTATATGCCTGGAGTTAGTTTTTGCCACAGGTGTTTCTTTCTTTGGAGGACGTACAAATGGCACTGTCGATGATACTACCTAATGAGATCACTTCAGCTTTGATCCATGGCCTTTGCAGTGGACTTCCCAAGTGTTCGAATGCTCTCATTATTGGCTTTTAGGGCTAGCCTGATTTGATGAACAAATTTTGCCGATCTTGCTAGAGTCATTGTATTGGTGGTTGACAGGCACAAGGCCGATGCTTCCAAGCATGTTGTTATGTTCTGATTGAGGCAAATCGATGCAACAATCGCCGGCGTTCATTGTTGAGATGAGAACAGCAGCAGAGAGGATGCAGCCAGGATTCCCTTGTGTAGGTACACAGCCTGCAGGTTTTGGAGTCCCCTCTATAAGCCCACGTGGGATTGAAGTCTGCTATTCCAAGCGTGGTCCGCCTCATAAATAGAATAGTCCTTTGTTTTCCCTTGGTTGACTGTTAAACTATTGGCGATGTTAAAACTGTTTAGGGCCGTTAATGCTCTTTGTAGGCCAATCTTCGTGTGATCCATTATAGCCGTGTCATCGGCGTACCGTAGAACCAGTAGCCTCACTCTTCCTAGTCTGGGGGCTACTAGGCTGGCACCTTTTAGGGCCTCTCCCAGGTACGCAGTGTATAAATTAAAAAGGATGGGACCCAGGACACACCCTTGTTTCAGGACATTTACTGTAGCTAATTTGGAGGAAACTGTCCGAGCGCTTGTTTTGACCCGCACCCCGTCGGCCTCATATAGTGACATGATTGCCTTAAGAAGTTTTGGTGGTATCCCCCGCTTTCCTAATTTCCACCATAGGCATTTTCTGTCCACTTTGTCGAACGCTGTGCTATAGTCTACAAAGCAGCAGAATAGTGGGGGATGATTCTTCGAGGTTGCCTGGGCGGAGAGATATGATAGCGCCAGGACGTTATCCATAGTAGATGCCTTAGACCTATAGCCAGTCTGGTACGTGGGTATTATATTTTCCTCTTCTGCCCATTTTTCTAGGTCGTTGAGTAGCAGGCGTGCGTTGGCCTTGGCCTCCAGATCGAGCAGGGCAATGAGCCTGTAGTTTGACGGCTGTAGACGGTCACCTTTTTTGAAGATTGGAAATAGTATAGAGCCCCTCCACGAGTCGGGGGTAGCGGCAGTCAAGTAGGTGTGATTGAAGAGCGGAGTTAAGAGTGCAGCCCAGAACTCAGGTGCATGTTTGAAAGCCAGCGCCGTCATTCCTCATGCGCTTGATGGTTTTAATGACCTGTCGGGTGTTGGTCCAGGTTGATAAGGTATCGTCAGCATCGGCCGGGGAGCTGTTACCCCTTGGGATATTAGCTGGGCTCGAAGTCACGACTTCTGGGTATGTACTAGTCTGTGGGGCTTCCTCGGTAGACTCTGCCTTGACCAACGGTGGGACTTCGTTACTGGAGACTGTTGCATATAGCTGTTTCACATATTGAGTCCACTCTTTTTCTGCCACCCCGTTTTCTGTCGCTGGTCCTCGGTTGCTCAGCTGGTTGATGTATTTCCAGAGTCGTGCCGAGTTCTTTTGTTTCAGAAGGGTAAAAACTTTAAGCCATTTACTTTCCGTGTTGGCTTTTTTGAGTTCCCATTGCTTCTTCCTTATGGAGGTCCGCAGTGCGGATATCGGTGGCCCCTCTATTTGGCTGCCCCCTCTTTTCTTTGCTACGAGAGCCTTACGTAGAAGTTTTTTAAGCTCTCGTAGGTCCTGGGGGCAGCTATTTCTTCTGCTGAGTTGCTCATTTATCTTAGGTTTTTTTTGTGGAGTGGGGTTCCCGAGCTTGTTTTGTAGATTCTCAATGATTTGCTCCCATCCTGTTATGGACGGTTCCACTGCGAGCAGACTCCCTTCCTGTGCCTGGGCCAACCATGTTTGTAGTTTCCCTTCTGTCGTATCCGACCACTTGATCCACTTGATCCTCCGCAGGACACTGTGTTTCTCTCCCCAATGGATTGGTAGGGGGTTGCGGACGGGATGACCAGCTGGAATATTGCTCTTAGTGGCCTGTGATCGCTTTCCTGACGATTCTCGACTTCAAAGTCAGTCATTCTATCCGCCAATTCTCCGCTTATCATGATTTAATCAATTCTGGACACGTTCCAAAAAGTGGGCTGAGGTTGCCAGGCATTCTATCGGGTTTTTTCAGTGCATAAGTTGATGTTAATTTGTAACTGAGGAAAAGGTCATGCAGAGGAGCCGCCCTTCCTGATCCCCGAGGAAGGCTTACCAATTTGTCTAGGTCTTTTAAATTAAAGTCCACAGCTAAAATGACCTGGTGTGTTTTATATTTATTTAGCAAGTCCTCCAGGTTTTGTGCCAGTGCCTGCAACTGATCTCTCATTAGGGTCTGCGCTGGGTTGATGTAACAGTTTAGTACCAGCAAATGAAATGGATGTTTAGTGAAGCTCAAACCTCTTATTTGAAGCGCTTGTTGACCAAGGGAGTTCACATTGATGGCAGTAGCAACAAGGGCACACTCATATTTTATGAAAATTGACAAACCGCCTGCGGGGCGACCAAAAATGTTCCTTTTCGTTGCTGGTATATGGAATTCATAATACCCTGCCAGAGGGGTAGAAGTCAAGGCCCAGGTTTCTTGGAGACAGATTATGTCTCCACTTTCCAGGAACTGCTTTAGGTTTTCGTTGTTACCAATTTTGCTAATCCCTGCTATGTTCCAGGAGATTACGGTTAGTTGTGTTTTCACGCTGTTTCCGAGCCTGGCATCCCCTCTGAGGGGCTCGCAGTTGTGGCGGTTAGGAATGCTGTGTCCTCCAGCTTGCGGTTCCCTTTTGCACAGGGATAGGAGAGATGGTATGACTCGTTGATTGTTTTCACATACGATTATAATTCCCGATGGGACCCTTTGACCAGTCTGGCTTCTGTTTGAGGATCCCAAGCTGGTTGTCCCTTGCAGGACCGATCGAGTGGCCTTTCTCCCGCTGTCCGGAGCCAGGACGAGTGGATATTTTGGAGGCGATATTGTCTGAACTTCGATGCCCCACTCCGCGAGTATGATGGAATTTTTCTCAATGGCTTGTTGTGTTTCTTTATTCTTCAATCCCACCACAGTAGAGTCGCCATGGGTGCGCCATTCAAAGACTCGAATTTCACCCATTCTATATCCCCTGTTTGTGTCTTGTCCAGGGTGTCTAGATGTTTAAAGAGATGTAGAAGGTTGCTCCGGTTCAAGATGTCGTGATTTCCCTTGCAGCAAAATCTCGGAGTCAGAACCACCTCATAAACGACTGCTGGTGCACTCTCGAGGTGAGCCTCGGCTCCCATTTGTGTAGCTGGTTCTACTGGGGTGGTCGCTGACCTGTCACTTCCTTGAGGGGTTGGAGGAGGGCCTCCTTGCCGCCTGATGTGTTGATCGTCGTTGGAACTAGTAGAAGGGTGAATACTCAATTGAGATATGTGAAAATTGGCCGCGCGTAACACAGGTTTAGCCGGAGATGACTTTGTGGGCCGTTTTGTGACTGATGGGCTTATTCCGGCCGTTGGCTGGTTTGCCGTAGGGATGCTTTGCATTGCTGGTAGCTTTTCACCCTTTGTGCTCGAGGTACTTAATATTATGGTTTGTTTGTGTTGCTCTTTCTGTGGGGAGGGGACTGGGGGAATCCTTTTGCCCCAGTTTTTGTCTGTGAATATTGGGTGAAGCTGGGTTGCTTTTGTTCCCTCTTTCAAAGGTGGTTGCTTGGATTTCAATAGTTGTGGCTGTCTCACTTTTAGCTTTGTTTTTTTCTGTTGCTTTTTTAGCTTCTTTTTTGCTCACCTTGATAGGGGGGGATTCTGTATGTCTGCTATGCCTGACAAGTCTTCCTGCCTAACTGTTCCGAAGACTTCGCTGTCCCTATTATTTGGGCTTTGCCGGGCTGTGGGTAGTGAGGGGCTGGTATCTAACTTGGTGGACGTGTGCTCCGCGATTTTGCCGTTGTCGGCTATGTCCTTCCCCGATGGAGCCCACGGTGGCTGTGTCTCCTTCGGAGAATGACTGTTGTGCTTTGCTCGCTCTTCTTTGTTGGTTATCGTTGGTGCCGCGGTTCTCCCTTTCGCTATTTCCATAATTTCAGCTAGAAACTCGGGCAGAGAATCCCATTTCTCGATGAGGACTGAGCAATGACAGGAGCAGGCCCCCTGATTGGAAAGCTCGTGTTGGGAGATCCTATTAGCCAGGGCCTCCACCTTGCAGCTTATATCTGCCAAACGCCCGGCTATTGCCTGTAGGAGGTCTATCTGTAGTTCCATCTTAGTTGATTGCCACAGGAGTGCTTTGTTGGTGGCGATGTTTGTCTTCAACTGAGATGGATTCTCAGTGGTCGTGTCTGTACTACTATTGCAGATAAAATATTCAGCTTTCATTGTGTGAGGCCGTGGAGACTCTAGGAGCCACAATGAGATTGGAGTTAGATCGAGGGTTCTTTCAATCTTTTGTTCTAGATTGTAGAGGAATGATCCTATAGGCTCCCCAGCAGCTGGCAGCAGTGAGTCAGGGGAGTCTAGTTTGGGGACCGTCAGGTTAGAGAACTTGTGCTCATGTTCATATGTGGAACACCCTTTTAGTTGCAAGTAAACATTTCCTACTGGAGTTTATTGGCCTCTCACTTCTTGTTGAATGACATTTCCCTACACTTCTTATCCCCCATTGATTCTGATTTTTTTCTTATCATTACCTCATTTCTTGTGGGGTTTTTTGGGGATTAAGGGGTGGGGAGGTCAGCACTCTGGGCATGATGTGCGGTCCCCACTGGCCGCATCTGTAGGACCAATTCCTACTCCACCCAGGAAATATAATCCACCATTGTAAAGTTAACCCAAGTGTTGTCTGGCACCTGCTCCCTCCATGCCCACTCATCCTCCTTGCCACCTTCTCTGCATGGGCGTATACTAGGTAGCACTGGCCTGCACTACATTCCAGTTTGGGTACACCTGCCTGTGTACTGACTTTTACTGCAGTCTTGAGGTGGGTCAGAGGATCGGCAGGACGTCCAAAAGCCTCCTGTAAGTGGGCACCCAGTTCTGGATTATCTGATGGCATCAGCCATCTTGTATTATCCTGCAGGCTATATCTTTCTCCTTCCACACTTTAAATTATTTTACCACATACTTTTACAAATCTATTGACTAAAGAGCAGTAATTTTTAAAAACTGCTCTGAAAAGAAATGAAATGATTCAAGGCTTTTAGATCGGGGCACCCTCCAAAACATGTCATCCCTCTGTACTCACCCTCATTTGGATGGTGTCACCCTCCTTGGTATAATTTCCTACGTCCAACAAGCAAAATGTCCTCCATAGATATCAATGGTATCCACAACTTCGATCATCTCCATTGGCAAAACTACTAATCTCGCCCTCCTTCAATACCCAAAAGGGTCAAGAGGTATGGAATATATGCACCTATACGAAAGTTATGTGCTGCTCTAAAGTGTTGTGTCAGGCCTGGCGTCACGACTGGTTTTAAGGTTCAAACCTATTTATACCTACCTTGTCAGGTAAATATACAAAAATCGAAATTATAAAAGGCAAAGCAATATGCCAGACTCCAGCATATCACTTTTTGTTTTGCTCCTATTGCATGCTTTTTGTCGGTGCAACCAGTGCTTCATGTTGGGCCACCAGTTTGTCCATACTTGGTTCTGTGTTGTACCTGTGCTGCCCACCTCCCACAAATTAAACTGATAGGAACTTTATTTTCAGCATCCAGTTTCAAATTGTTTCACGTTTACGGGGCGTTTTATATCTTGCAAATTTAGCTTATGCTTTTTATGTAAACATACTCTATTAATCTGCATACTCGATACCATTTTCTAGACTGTTGCTGTCCCCCTGAGTAGGCGCTGTGGACTCCAGTGGTCTGCAGACCCCAGGTAAAGAACCGTTGCCATCATGGGCGTCCGCAGAAATGTTTCCAGGGGGGGGGGGGCACAATTTTTACTTCATCACTCGCCTTCAAGGGGGGGGGGGGCAACATTTTAACTTTATCACCCGCCTTCAAGGCAAGTTAAAGGCAGACGGCCCATTGTCATTCTTTATGTGATGATCAGCAGCAGACAGAATGACAATGGGCCTGTCCACAGTCTGCTCGAGGTCGGGGAGGGGCTGCTGCAGCCTCTAGAGTTCAAACAGAAGTGTGAGAGGCCCCTAGTGAGAGAGCATTTAAACTCCTGGGGCTTCTCGCAGGAGAACAGCCTGTTGTAACGGTGAAAATTACAGACCATAGGCGTCCGTCAAAGTCCTGGGACCGGCGATCCAGGGGGGGGGGGCAAGCGCTCCCCCTTGCCCTCCCCTGCGGACGCCCATGGCTGCCATGCCTTGGTCCTTGCCACAGACACCATGTATATTTGTCAGTATTTGCACGCTGGCAGCTCTCTGCAGTTTGGTCCCCTGGCAGCGCTGCAGAAGAACTTCTGTTAAGAGAGGAAAACTATTCAGCATACATGCCAACATTTCAGAAGAGCAAAGAGGGAGATTTTTTTTTAAAATCGGGAGAATGGGGCTTCAAATTGGGTTACTGGCGTGTATGGGCTTTGGAAGTGTGCTGCTGCAGGATTGGACATTTGAAACACAAATGTACGTTTTTTTTCTTACCTTTTACAAGCATGGAGCGCAATGGCAGGCTGAGAGGGTGATGCAAGTGTTGTCCCCCCCTCCCCCCCCCCGCCCCTGTGTGACACCCCAGCCGAAAACAGCTTCCTGTGCACACACACGCCCCCCCCCTTACTTCACAGGTCTTCAAAAGACAATTGCCTTGTTAATGACCCTTTGTTGTTTTTTCACCCCATCGAGAGCCCCTCCATGGCCACTTTGACTATTGCTGGAAAAATTAGCACTTCACACAATACTAAGCCCTGTCAACAAACCCCGAGGAATCGGGTTTTTGCTTGCAGGAATCGGGAGGCGGGAGACTAGCCTTCAAATCGGTAGTCTCACGCCTGAATCGGGAGGGTTGGCATGTCTGATTCAGTGCAACAGGCGTGGGCTGATTCTACTCGGTGAGGTCTACGATGGGCCCGGCTCACCCGAGAGTCACGGGATTGTTTGTCATCTCAGTGCGAAAATAGTTGACATTTTTCCTTGCGACTTCCCACTCCCTGCCTCTGTGTGCCTGTCTTGATTTGTATAATGCTTCGGGGACGGGAAACCTCCAGAAATGGCATTTCGCTGTGTGAAGTTCCTGTCGCGTAAAAAGCTGCGGGCATTTAGCTGTGAAGACGTAGACAGCACAATTCTGTTGTCACGTGCAGGAGGTTGCCCCTCTCTACTTCCTATAGGTCATCGCGGCGGGTGAACCTCTCGTGCTTATCGTCACGTGGCCTCTGGATTTCATTATTTTCGCGTTAACCAGTGGCGTAACGAAACTCAAGGGGTTCCCCTGCAAGGTACATTGCCCCCCCCCCCCCCCCCCCGCCACCTCAGACTCAATCATGACCTCTCAGACTAGGGCGAGGAGCCCCCCTGCAGCTCGCCCCCCTCCGCCCCCGCTCAGGGGGAGTGGGGGAGGGGGGTGTTACCCCAATGGTATTAACTGCTCAGTATGTTTGCCTTGGTTTACTTAACGTTCAGTGTCTTGTAATATTCTTTTTGGGCGGTGAGATATTCCATTCATACTTTCTGTTTTTAAAATTAGTACTCTCGATCTCCATTCCTATGGACTGGTCGTGTTATATTGGTTGTGCGTGGTACGGCTTCATGCCTATCGGGAATTATTTTTTTTTTTGATTGTTGGGAATCCAATGTAGGGTTTCAGTATCCTCTGTCTCTGACCCTCTTCAGGCTGGTATGAAGTAAATGAGTATATAATTGTTTTAAGGCGGAGTTGAGGTTGTTGGGAGAGTTGAGGTTCAGTTATTTGACTTTGGAATAAGAGAATAGGGCTAATCCTATAATGTTCACCTTTTCAAACTGTGTGATCCTGCAAAAACAGTGAGCTGTTCGAATCCCTATTATTAAACACCATATTAAAATATTTTTTCCCAATTATTTCAGGTATCCGGTCTGTTTGCTTCACTAATAATAAACAGTAAGATTCAATGATGGTTCTTCAGCACTGACCAATGGAGTCACCGGAAAGAAGGTAAGGAAACTGATCTCTACAAATGACTATATGTAGTGAACCATTAATGAAGCTAATTCATTTACAAACATTGTTGTACAAGTGTTCAGATCAGGAGGTGTTGCGTAGAAAAATTATGAAATCATTCCTTAGTGCCTGTATGTGCAAGAGAGGATGCCTCACAAAGGTGCGGGGGGGGGGGGGGGAGGAGTGCCTTTAAAATGCAAGTATTTTGAGCATTTTTGTATCTCTTGTTGTGATCAATTGCTTTGTTTTCGTTTCACCACTTATGAAGGCGCTCCTGGAATCCACAAATGATTGTGACTTTAAAGAGTTACGAATATTGGCTTCAAGGGAAATCGGGAGGTTTTGGAACACCCAACATGTGTGACTTTTGCCCTCTCGTAATTTTCTCTCTGAGGCACTGACATTTTTAAAATCTCATTCTTTCCCTGCTCTTCCGTCACGAAGATGACCACAAATTCACACATTAAGCTTGGTGTGTTTAAAAAACCCCCCAAAAAACGTAATTGGTTTTTCGTGGTTTCTCGAGTCATACATAGTTTTAGGTACATTTGGTACACGATTGTGGTATAGTAGCGTGGCGTGCATTACATCATGTACAAACATCAATATTTTACTACTAACAAGCAATGCGTACCTTTTCGTGCATTATACATTACATAAGCTTTCCTTGTGTAGCATCAGGAAAATAACTAACTAGGCATGCTTGCAAGTGCATAAACAGAACTCCTAAACTTCCCAACCCCCCACCTCTACTGGCTCTACTCCGGCTGGTATAGGTGTTGTCTAGTTTTGCCCTAGTTCCCACTTTTGTCCATATAAGGCGTGCTTGGCATGTATAATGTGTGTAATGGCGCTGCACGTTTTGGCTGTTCTTGGGTCGGATTCAGGTGATTGAGGACCGGTTTGCAAGTATTTCTCGCTTACTGCAGGGACGGGCGCAGGTTGAAGGGCTCCAGTAGAAGGTCCCAGTCCATTGATATCAGGGTTTTGCGCAGACAGCGGGCCTCTTCCCATCTTATGGCAGCACTCGCCGCACTACCCCATCCACCACCTCCCTGTGCCACACATACACTGTCGGGGCCCTTGCCGATTTCCACCGCATACTTATAGCGCGCTTGGCTATAAGAAATGCTAGGTCAATGAAGCGTAAGTGCATCTTTTGCGACTTTGGGCGCCGATGCATCTTGAGTATGCAGCTACTGGCTATCTCTCCTGTGGGAATGCCTGTCGCAGTTTTGATGCTCTGGACGACCCCCGCTCAGAATTCAGTGAGCACAGGGCAGGACCACAACATGTGTAGGATGTCAGCATTTTCCACCCTGCACCTTGGGCAGTGGTGTTGTGTGTCTGGTAACATACGCGGTGAGGTAGGCCCTGTGGAGGATCATATGCTGGATGAGCTTGAACTTGGCGTTACGTGACAGCTTTTTGGGATATTCTAACAGGGCGGTCCATTCCTTACCAGTCAATTCCTTTTCAAGTTCCCCGGACCATCTGTTACGCAAGTCAGTGAGTGAGATCCCAGCATGTGCCCTGTTGCCTTTATATAGCCATTTTGTGAGGTGACGCTCTTCTCCCATTAAATAGATTGCTGCGTGTGTCATGTATAGGTTGCCTGAGACCCCGTTTTCCCTAGCAAAGTTCTCATGGTCCATGAGAGCTCCGGCATTGAAGAGCACACTCACTGTGGTGACACCTCCCTCAGACCAGCTGGGGGGGAGGGGTTCCGTTTTGTGATTAGGCCTGTAGGTGTTGGAATACCTAGTAATGGTGTGTTGTCTGCGTATCGGGAATGCTGGCGCGTGTATTGTAGTACTTTCTTCCAGTACGTAAGTGCTGTGTGTACCAGCGTCGGGGCATCCTGGGGGTTCTTGGAGCGAGACAGTAGGAGGGTGTGTAGGACCCAGCGGTTGATGTCCTGAACCGTATATCCCAGTTCGTGCAAATTGCGTCCTGCCAGCCAGTATGACAGCCATTGTAGTTGACTTGCATAGGAGTATGTGCTGAGGCCAGGTGCACCCAATCCCCCTTATCTGTCTCTAATTGCAGTTTGGCTAGACCCACCCGTCGACGGCCATTCCCCCAGATCAAGTCAGATAGTAGCGTTACCAAGTGCATTAAATAAGGGAGTAAGGATTATCACTGGGAGGCTTGTAAAAAAATATAATATCCGTGGGAGGACCACCATCTTGGATATCGCCACCCGACCCATTATGGATAACGGCAGCGAGGTCCAAAAGGTTGTTTGGGAGCAAAGCGCCCTTATCGCTCTAGTCGGGTTGCCCTCTATTAAATCCCTCTGGCCCCTATAAATATTGATGCCTAGATATTTGAATGTGTGCTGCGCTACAGTCAGAGAGCTATCAAACTGTATCATATCTGGGCATACGCCAGGCCAAAAGAAGAAGGCTTGAGACTTAGCCTCATTTATAGCTAGGCCAGAGACTAGTTCAAATTGTCGGAAGATACCCGGTACCAGCCCTTGGTCATTGGACAGGTCCTTGGCATATATATGATTATATAGTCTGCATATGCAGATATCACATGCGTGGTGTTTCCTAGCCTAATAACCTTTTGTCCTGCCTCTGCCTGCAGTTTAATGGCCTGGGTTTTAGCGCAAGCACAAATAGCAAGGGTGACTGGGGGTATCCTTGGCCAGTGCCCCTGCCTACTGGGTATGTGCCCGAGATGTGGTTCCCTGTGCGGGTCCGCGCTGTGGGGGCTGTGTACAGTAGCTGAACCCATTTCAGGTACTCCGGTGGTATGCCAAATATCCCCAGCGATTTGACCATGAAGTCTCAGTGAAGGTTATTAAATCTAGTGTGATGCAACCTGCAGAGGTGGTCTCCATAATGTGGTATAGCCTTCTAATATTCAGTGATATGCTGCACGCTGGCATGAAGCCCCAGTGGTCCGTGTGAACTCATTTATGCAGGTATTGGGAGTAAGCAGCGTGCCAGTATTTTACTTAGTATTTTATATTCCGTGGTGAGTAGCAAGAGGGGGCGGTACCCTGTGATGTCTGTGGCAGATCGGCCCGGCTTAGAGATTGATTAAGCCTGGTGTGTGTGTGTTCCTCCTCACCCTCAAACAACAGTGTTTGCTGCTTGAAAATGAGATCATTACTTACTGATAAGCTTCACTACCCTGCTAAAGGTCCTCATCGTCCAAATCGCCCCAATCCTTACATTCTAAGGGTGGTCCTTCTTCCAGACAGGCCTTTATACATGCTAGTCCCGTTTTCTATGTCTACACACCCAACCCACCTTTAAATACTTCTCCTTTCCCCATCAAGTCATGTAAGTATCAAGTTAAGAAGAGGTGGAAAACCAAAAAGGGAAGGAGGTAGCGGGGTCTGACGTGGACTAGGAGGACCTTAATGGGAGTAATGAAGTTTACCGGGAAGTAATGATCTTATTACTGCCTCATAGGACCTCCTTGTCCCAGTCCTTAGGTAGTTAGAAAATCACAAACAAAGAGAAAGAACATTCTACAACGTTTCAGAGATGCATATTCATAGTTTATTACACACAACAATTACTTAATTGCTGCTTTAACAACACAAGAACCAAAATTCTTCATGGTAAAAATGAATCACATCAAGATGACAATGATCAACAAAAATATGATGGGAGTCCCATGTGACTGCCCTGTAGAACTCTTTAATTGGAACTCCACCAGGGTCTGCTCATGATGTGAAAACTGACTTGGTCAAGGGACCCTCGATATTGGAAAGAGAAACCTCACCGAGAGACTTGCAAACCTGGCAAATAGCCTGACAAACCCATCTGCTCAGAGTAGAAGGTGCAATCTTTTTTACTTTAAGGTACAAAAGACACAGCAGCAGACCAAGGTCAAGCACATAGATTCCGTTAGTTTTAATTGTCCAATTCAATTTCAAATGTCTAGCAAGGACATCAGACCATAGGGAATACTGCGCCTCACTACAGGTGGCGGGATGCGGTTCGTTTAATATACGGGCTACCAACTGACAAGGTGCACGCCGCTTTATATTGGAAGCGGCGCCCCCCCCCCCCCTTTTTTGGAATCACAGAGCCTTTTATGGAGTACTGCGCCCTAATACAGGTAGCGGTGATGCGGTTTATCTGGCACACGTGTTACCTACTGACAGGACGTACGCAGCCTTATATTGGGAGTGGCGCTTTTTTGGATTACATAGCAGTTCGGGGGACTTTGATTCTACATAAAGTGCACAATCTGATCTTCCTCGTATAGCATACCGGCTCGTTAAAATCTCTCTAGACCCCTATCAAAAAGGAGTGTACACTAGTACTTGGGGTACTTTACCCATGAACTTCGTAATTCTTGTCTGAATACAGTGCCAGATAAAAGTTTGTCTATGAACTTGGACCACTATCTGTGATTTCGTGAACACTGAACAACCCCGTCTCTAAATCCGCAGTTCTTTGATTTGATTCTGTATTGAAGAAATAGGAGGACCCCTTTATCAAGAGGACCCTATCGTTTGATTTTCAAATAAGGACAGGTGTTTTCTGACCTTCACTTGTGCTGATTCTCAGGACTAGTTGTGAGAATTGAATGCCTAGGATGATCTAACCTTGGTGACGCGGGTTAGTGAGGACATTCACATGTCTGTCGCAGGTCTTAAGTGCCTAGGTGCATTTTGTGTAAGCCCTGACGAAGTTCCCGTGGTACCAGGGGAACGAAATTCGTTGGCTGTGCCGTTTTTACGAAAGAACCAACATGAATAAAGAGAAGAACTTTTGAAAAAAAACTTTCCGCTTAACTGACTTTTTTTGGAGTGCACCTACCTTTTCTGTGGATCTTTTTTGCTTTATTCACACCACCAAAGGAACCCAAGATTAATTCAGTAGTCAGAACTTCTTAGTGTTTTGCAAATAAGGTAAAAAGGCTCTTTCAACATCTAGAAAACAGAGAAGCTGCTTACAATCCCTTTCTTGAAAGACTGAGAGAATTATCTCCTAATGCAAATGAAACTTTGAAATCACGTTTGGAATAAACTTGGGATCAGGACGTCATACTAGTCTATTGGTAAGAATCTACAACTATGGATAGTGGATTATCAAAGACACCAGTTCATTGAAACGCCTGGCTGATATGATGCCACTAATAAGGGAGTTTTTTCTGATACCCTTACCATGTCTGTATCTTCTAAAGCAGTGGTCTGCAATCTTTTCTGTAAGATCTACTTAGGCTCAATGAAAATCATCCTGAGCTTCTAATATTATCAGTGTTGTAATAATAACCACATCAGACAAGATTACATAGGTGGGCATCCTATGCAAGATTACCGGCAGTGGTCTCCTCAGTGCATCAGGTAGGTTTGCTGGAAGTATTGTAAAAAGGCTTTCAGTTTGAAATTCCTTTACAAGGATAATACGTAGCAGCCATATCTGCAGTGCCCACGGCATCAAGGCAATAACATTAGTGATGTCTCCACCAATGTCATACGATTAATCATTTAAATATCAGCTGAAAATATATTTTGGAAATTCAACTATTTTCTCCAAACTTAAGCTTATGAGATCTGAAAATTCACAGATTTTTGTATCAGATGCACACTTTTCAGATTTTTATTCATATAATAAGTCAGCCAAGCGAAAGCTTACATTTAGTAAATTGGACTATATACTAGAGCTACTTAGGGGTAGCAAGAGAGCTATCAGTTGCTCATGAGCTACTCGTTGGAGAAGCCTTTTTCTAGAGGTTCAAAGGGATGTAGTTGCGAACGTCTAAGGACAATAGGTAAATCGCATGTAAGAAGGAAAATATCCTTAACTGGTTTACGCAACTTAAAACATTTCAGCAAACGTAGAGCCAATGGGGTTACTTTGTCCAATTCTTTGTCATGGTTGAAGGAGATTAATTCTTGAGGAAACTTTATTGTACAAATTCAAGAATTTGAAAAGGATCGAAACCTTGTGGTGCAGTCGCGGCCTGCATGACACGTGGGTGAGAGAGGGCACGGGGATAGCGCAAGCATTACGGATGGAGGTGGGGGCTGGGGGGGTGACTGAGGTTTAATTTTCATTATTAAAACAAACCCAAAAAAACTTACCTTAGCCAGCCTGATCCGGTCCTGCGTTGTCTCTGCTTCTCTGCTCCTCGAAGGAAGCAGGCAGCCTCCCTCCCTTCCCCTAAGCCAATCACAACGTTGCAATGGTGATTGGTGGGATACAGCGCCCAGCCAGGCGCATATGGGGAGGCATGCAGCCTTCATGGAGACAATGTCAGAGTGCGCACGACAGGCAGGGCCCGCAACATTGGGCTAGCCACTCCTCCCTTGTTGCAGGACCGGCCACCAGCCCCCACCCAAACCCTTCTGCCTTCTTGCAGTGCAAGAAGCAGTAACATAAAATGGTATTTATACCATTTTATGTTACTGCTTCTGGCACTGCGAGAACGTAGTGGTGCGATGCTCCTGAGCCCACATGGAGGAGCCGCCTCTGTTGTAGTGTACACCATCTAGAAAAGACACCCCACTTCTTATACGAAGAAAGTGTAGATTCCTTACTAAATATCTGAATATCTTCCACTACTTTGGAAGAACACCCGATTCCTGCAAGGCTACTGTTTCAAGTTCTAGGTTGTTTCTTTTAGTTGGTGGAACCGCTCCAGTGGCATCAGTGGAAATTGGAAGAGGGGTTGGAATGTTTCGGAATCTGAAAGGACTCCACAATAGTGAAAACCATTGGCACCTTGGTCAAAAGGTAAGTATCAAAATCACTAACACCCTTCCTCCCGAATCTTCTGAAGTATCAGCAGGGGGAAGGGAAATTGGGGGGGCATGCAAGAGGCCCGAGGCCAGGGAATTGACAGGAAATCCAGTCTCATGCCTGTTGACAATTCGCTTCCCCACACAATACTGGAAGTCACACATTCTGGGGAGAGGCACACAAGACTATCCAGAGGGTCCTGAGTAGCTAGCAGATCTGATGGAACAGTGACTGAGACAGATGGTTACTCACTGATGAGGGGGGGGTTACGACTGAAACTGTCCGCACAAATGTTCAACACCCCCTGAATGTATACGGCTCTCATCAAGCTCATATTCCTCTCTGCCCAAGAACAAATGAGTCGCCAGCCTGTTTAATTGAGGATTCCTTGCACCTCCCTGTCAGTTCAGGTAGCATCTGCCTGCATGACTTCCTGTTCAAACTACCAAGTTCTTGCCTTTTAACTGAAGATGAAAACACCGGACTGCCTTCCCCACTGCAGCAAGTTCTCTCCAATTAGAGGAACAAATCTAGTCTTCCTCTGACCATTGTCCCTTGCACTCCACCTCCCCCAGTGTTGCACTTCAACTCCACAAGCTGGTATCTGCTGTCAACTAAATAGGAGATGGGATGTAGAATTGAAATAACAAAACACAAAAGTACCCTTGGGTCTTAAAAGGAAAAAAGGAAAGACGTGTTGGCTTACGAAGAAGGTATCCCTTTAAAGGGCAGTTTCCCTCACCCACCAGAGGTGGCTTGCTTCATCATTGGGGAACCTTCTCGCACCATGAGGCCTAGTCAATGTGCAGGCTACGACTCCCTCACTGAGAGGGAGGACTCATGGAGGGTTTGTATGAAGGAGGGGTAATTACGAAAACCCAATGAGAGCTTACAAGATGTGGTGTGGGACGCAGTGCAAGTGATTTAGTGAGTTAAAACTAGCTGCAGGGTTTACCACATGTCGTTATTCAGGCTACCATGTGCTAAGATTAAAAATATATGGAGGATATGACGGGAACCATCAGACCCAGTCGTACTGTGATAAGATCAACATGTTTCAACCAATGACCTAGCCAGTGTTGTGGCTTTCTTCAGGATCCAGTTTTAAGATACTGCCATGAAGGAGATATATACAAAAGAAAGTGTCAAGAAACGGTTAAATACAAGGCCAGTGATCCAAGGTAAGCAGGATGGTGTATTCACTGGTGGTGCCTGCTGTAGTCTGGTATAGTGCCTCAGCTATCCTTGGCATTGGTGCTTAAGGTGCAGGCGCATCTCCAACCTTAATACAGTGGTTGGAGACATGGTGTGAGACGGTTCCCCAATGATGAAGCATGCCACCTCTGGTGGCTGAGGCAACCCATCCTTTAAAGGGACGCCTTCTTCGTCAGCTGACCCTTCTTTCCTTTTTAGACCCGAGGGCTCCTTTGTGGTTTGTCCATTGTATTAGGGGAGTTTGCCCTTGCTTGTCTTGAAACCTTCTCTGGCCCCCCTTTTGTGTTACCATGTAGAATGGAATCCCCTTCTCTAGACCTGGCATGGGGAGCCACCATTTCAACTCATGGACAATGGTTGAGGACTCGGGACTACATATTTAAAATTGGCTGACCGTGAGCTCCAAAGACTCAAAAGGTGATTTACTAACGGTTTGAGGTATCAACGAGCCCAGGGGACTACTGTTGTAGTTGCAGCCAACACGCCCTGCACTCTTAACCTAAGCCTGACCGGTGCTGCTACCCTTGGCAATAGTGTTTGCAAGGCTGACTGTGACGTCTTGTTTCTGTGCTGGGGAATTAAGACCCCCCTGTTCTCTTTGTTGAAAATTTCCCCTTTAAATGGAATACTCTGGACGAGTTTCAGGTGAGACTTGAGGAAATTCATCTTGAACCCCATCTGTTGAAGGAGACGTGGTTGACTCCACTGCTGCCAGAGGAAGAGAAGGAGCACAAATTAAACAATCATCCAAGTAGGGGAAGATGGCAATCCCTTTATGTTGCAAATACGCCACCACAGGGGCCTATTCCTTGGTGAAAGTTTTTGGGGATGTTGCCAAACGGTAGAATCAGAAACTAATAATGTACTTGTACTGCAAACCTCAGAAAATGCTGCCTTGTTTTGCAGACTGGGACAAGGAAATACTCATCTTCTAAATCCAATGTCCAGGAAGTTGCAGTTCTAGATCAGAGGACTGATTGACTGCAGTGTTACCATGCAAAAACGCTCCACACTGACTTAGTGGTTCAGAGATTGAGGTTTAGTACTGGACGAAAAGAACCATCTGGTTTTCAAACCAAACCAAAAAAAGAATGCAAGAATGAAAGATGGCTGACTGGACGTGAGCCGGTGAGCTCCCAGATGGCTCGATTGAATAATCTTGCCAGAAACAGCCCACAAACAGTGCTAACTAATGCCCATGGCCATCAGAAGCCAAGCCGCCTATGAATCCGGACGAAAGACAAGTGCCCCGGGCAGTGAGAGACTGCCATTGTGAGCAGTGGCCTGCAAATGCGGCCTGGGTTGTGGCGGAGACTGTAACGCTGCCTGAATTGCAGGGCGGAATGCCGGATCGCTGACCCCGGTCATGGTGGGAACTCGACCATCACCACTGTGGAGATATGCGTGGCTCTGTGGATGCCCGATGGCGGAGGAGCACCAAGGGAGGTGGGCCCAGCGGAGCCGGTTGCTGAGGCCGATCAGGTGATAGGCGGCTGAAGGAGTGCACCCAGCCCCTGCCTCGCATCTTGGATAATTGTAGGAGCACCAGTTGGGGAGAGGGCCACCAGGTCCCCGAACCGTAGTGGGCATCAGGGTGGCCAGCGGTCTGGAGTGCTGCTGCCACGGGGGGTCCGATCGCGCTGACTGCCCGTCCTGTCTGGCAGTGGTGCGAGGCCTTGAGCCGTGCCATGTTGCGGCTGGAGCTGTCGAAGGCTCGGGGGCCAGGGTGAAGAGCTCCGCCAGACTGATATTGGCGAACAAGGAGAGGTGGGCATGGGAAGTGGTGGTGTTGCGGCCCCTGAGATGACTAAACGTTTCCGGCAGGGGGTAGAGCCGGGCGGCTCCGGCTCTGCTGGCCCACAAAAAGGAGCGGTGGACCAAGGCTGATCCCAGCGAGCGTAGCAAAAGGTGAGGGGGTAGTGCCACGCAATCCCTGGACGGTCCGTGTGACAGGGCTGAGTAGCCCCATCGAGCTTCGCCTGCAGGACGGTGCCCTCCATGTCATTGGTGAAACACAGATTGCCCCCGCATAGAGCGCCCATCGACATTGGGTGGAGCCCATTGGTCATTGACTTCGGGCGCGACGTATCTGTTATCCACCTGGTAGCTGGGGGGATCCCCAGGGCCCAGAGTATACTGAATATCCTTGGTCTGCCTTGGACTTTGCCGGTAACCCCCCCACCCCCCTCTTCCCAACAGCAACCCCTGCCATCAGGGAACTACGGTCATGGATTGTACCTTTAATGCATTGTACCTAGTGGATGGGTCAGAGGCTCAGGGGGTGCATACAGAGCCCGGCGGGCTTTCCACATAGCGGCCCCAGAAGCTATGCACATAGAGACTGTGGAGAAAAGGAGCTGGTGGGCGTGCAGGTGCTAGTGCGGGGAATCACACAACTGCTAACTTGAGTGCAGGCCCACACACTGGGACAGCTTGGTGTGCACACCTACCCCTCTGAAAGATTCTTGGTGTAAAATAGCTAAGGCGCAATACATCACCGTGTAAGGACAAAGCGGCCTGTTCTGCAGCCATTAACACCATCCCCCAGCCCTCCCACCCCCAACGAATAACGAGACAAATGGGCTCCAATGATGAGGGGGAGGTTGACTGCAATGGGGAACCTTCCCGTGCAGACCCGCTGTCGGCCATTCAGGGTTCTAGTGTATTATTGGAGCACCAAATCAAAACTGGGTCGATAGATGTAAGTTTTCTGTGTGCTGATTTGCTAAAAAATAGCAGATGAAGTCGCAACTACAGAGGAAGAAATCGTGGAGCTGAAGGGAGAGGTAGTTACTCTTAAGCAACAAATAGCCACAACCACTAAGGGCCTGGAGGGTCGAGCAGAGGACGCAGAGGGCCACGCCAGACGCAGCAATATTCTCGATAAAGGATTCCCGGAATGGGTGGAGGAGGGGTCCGCAGAACAGTTCCTGGAGAAATGGATCTGCACTCAAATGCGTCCATAGGGCCTACAGATTTCATAGTCATGGAGACCCCACAAAGGGCACTCGTGCCACCGCCGCGGGCCCAGCCGAGGGCCATAAAAACAAAGATCCTAAACCATCGTAACAGAGACTGTATACTGTGCGCAACTCGTGAGCGTCAGGCCCCTAGTTTTGGTTACAGTAAGATCACCATATAACCAGACTACACTAAACAGGTACAGGTTCTGTGTAAGTCATTCCTGGGGTCATGCAGAGGTTGCAGGCACTCAACTGCAGTACATGCTCCTGTACCTTGCTAAGCTGAAAGTGCTGGCATAAGGAAGAGCACACTTTTTTGAGACCCCAGAGGAAGTTTGGGAATGGCTTGAGAATGGGGAAGATGCATTGCCTCCCCAAGCAACCAGTGCCAAAGCTGGGCACCCATGCCCGGTTGGGGACCTGTTACAGTAGCCTGTCTGCAGGAGGGCCGCACACAGTCCTGGGGCAACGGAGGGTTACAGTCAGTGAAGATGGTACTAATCAACTTGGAACTGTGGGAACGCAGGGGCCTGAAAGAGATACAATGCCACCACTGGCAGTAGCTGGGGACACATCAATGACTCTGAGCCCGAAGCTCGATATTGTGCCAGACACTCTGGCACAAAATTTGCACCCGAATCGAAGATATGTGAGCATGTAACGAATGTGGACTTATTCTTACTTTTATGATGCAGTGCCTGTGTGTGGCTGGGACACTGACTCAGAACAATAACTTTACTAGAGATGCAGGTTTGCATGATGGGCTGCTGGGGGTGCTGCTTCTCCTGCTTTTGGGCTGAGGGGGCTGGATTGAGATATGCTTACTGCTTGTGGTGTATGACTGTATAATGTTTGATACTGCACTGTTTAACTAGTGGACGTCACTGATTTATGTGGTGGATCAGGACTAGTCAGGGAGCCAGCTGGGGTTGGGAGGCTAATCGGTCTCTGTTGGACTTAAGGGGAAGCTGTGCACGTCCTGGCACAAGTATAGGGTGGGCATTAATAGTTTCACTATTTGTCCATGGGTTGGTAGGGGGAAGTTGGTTATGTGTTGGTTATGTGTTACATGTTTGGGATACATAGTCTTCAGCAATCATAAGTCATGGAAAAAGCAGTGGAATGAGCAACGTTTAATGCATGCTCTATACTATGATGGGGACTGACCTTAAGCTCCTGACCTGAAACGTCTGGGAGTCAGAAACATGCACTAAGAGATACAGAGTGCTAACCTTTTTAAAGAGACATCATATCTCTATTGCATGCATGCAGGAAATGCACCTTGATGATGCAGGAGCCACAAGATTAGCTAAGAAATGGCGGGACAGATGTTTCGTTCCTCCTTCTCGACATGCGCCAGGGGCACATCAATAGGGGTGGCGCCCGGAGTACTCTTTTCCCCGAACATACCTGGAGACTGATGTGGGTGACCTCTTTGTACTACTCAGGGGAACCCTGGATGGGCTTGAATTAACTATATTGAATACATACGCCTCAAATACTGTTGACCCCACGTTTTATCAGAACATGCAGGAGTTGAGAACACAAGATATGGATGTGCCCCTACCTTGGTTGGGAGACTTTAACTGCATATTGGATGCCGAATTGGATAGGCTCCCACCTAGAACAGGTACCAAACCATTGATGACAAACCAACTCCGTGAGGTGATGCGAGACATGGATATACACAATGTTTGGCTACTGAGCAATCCAGCACAATGGATATATACATGCTATTCACCTTCACACAACACCCACAGCAGCCTGGTCAGCTGTGTGGTAAAATGGGGTCAGCCTGAGCAGGAGGCTAGAGCCTGGAGGCTGTCCATGAATATGCTGGGAGACCCTACTGGACAAGTGGCATTGTCCCAAGTGTTGTCACCCTACATGGCTTTTAACAGGGGAGTAAGGATTAGTTGGGCTTCAAAATGGGAGGCTCTGAAGATAGTGTTGGGGGCACATGTATGGGATTGACCTGCAGAGTTTGCAGGCAGCTCCAGCGGGAACTCCCTGGGAAAGAAGAGGCCTTGGCCTCGTTGCAGGAGGAGGGACAGTTGCATCCGGATACCAGTTGCTTGAAGCAGGCAGCGTAAAGATGCATTAATGATATCTGGGCTAGGCTAGACAGATATACTCTTTGGCAATACAGACAACGCCTGCACAGAGAGGGGGATAAGACTGGCTGCCTACTAGCATTTATACTACATAGAGAGCAGGCCCCGCCCCAAACTATGCCTCTGGTCTCACCTCAAGGCACAAAAGTTAACACTAGGTCTTCTAGTAGAGATGATTCAACTGAACCTACAACAAGTGCACGCGGCAGACCACTCAATTAAGGTGGATCGATATATACTGGATTCTGGAGGGCCTCCTCCAATAGCGGTGTTGTCACTAGGTGCCCATTTAAGCTTAGAAGAATTACACGAGGCACTGCGGGCACTCCCAAGGGCAAGGGTTTGGGGAGATGGATTCTCGCTTGAGTTTTGCCAAGAGTTCTCGGCGACAGTGGCGCAGGGCCCCTTGCAGCTGTTAATGGAGGCATGCAAGAAAGGCATATTGACACCATTCATGAGGGAGGGGGAAATTTGCATGTTTCTCAAACCAGGTGGTAAAGAATCGGACCCTGCAGCCTACCAACGCTCACCATGATCAATGCGGATATAAAAGTCCTAAGTAAATTGTTGGCTACTCGCCTAGAGCCCCATATGCCACACCTGTTGCATGAGGATCCTTGTGGATTCATTGCTTGCCGAAACACTGGCATGAGTCTGTGGCGCTTGACCGATTTACTACATGAGGTGAACTGCTGGGATGAGGAGTTGACCCTGGTGTTGATTGACCTGGAAAAGGCCTCGATACAGTAGAATTGGGCTACTTATTGAAGGTGCTGAAGGCAGTGGGCAGAGGGCTGCAATTTTGGCACTGGGTCCAACTGCTCGATACAAGCCCCAGCACCAGGGTACATGTGGGTACATGTGGGTTAAAGTTGCTCAGAAGCATACGTTGGGTCGAGGAACGAAACAGGAGTGCCCAAAGTCTCAAATATTATTCGCTTTGGGGATAGTACCGCGGCAGTCTGGACGAGGCAGGAACTAGCATATTGGGGCATCCGCTTGGATGGAGTTACACACATGATCTCATTATATGCGGATGATGCTCTCTTTTTTTTTTATATAGCCTCTCCCCCTATGACACTTCCTAAATTGTTAGGCCTATTAGATGAATTTGGGGAACCATCGGGTCTGCACCTTAACTGCGCCAAGTCGCTAATTTCTCACTAGCAAAATGGTCGCCAAGCCATTGGACTACCTCCTGTGTCTTGGCCTGTGATGGGAACTGGCACACGTCTGTAATTTAGGCATACAGGTGGCACACACGGACGCTAAGCTAATATAACTTAATATCGACAGTCCTTCCCGCACTGTGGAGGTCAGTTGCCTTCTGGAACACACTACTGCTCTCGCTGATGGACAGACTTGCGGTGTCCAAGATGGCGGTGATGCCCCACTGCCTTTATGTATTGCAAAATGTACTCTGTCCTATTCCCAAGACAGTTTTCAAACAGCTGAACTCCGCACTTATCTCCTTACTTTGGTCTGGCTGGCGCAGCAGAGTGGCCCTACACACCCTGTCTCGGTGGTACCAAGATAGTACTTGTATTGCTTCGCAGCACTCTTGCAACATGCGGCCGGTGGCTTGACAAGGGGGACAACTGGGAGAAACATTTATTAGCTTGAGTAGTACCTGCGGACCGATTGCCTGTGGCCTTGATGGAGGGAGCCTGCTTCACTGAGGACAGACCCTACATAGTGTGGCACAATGCACACATTTGGCAGCTGTACGTTGAACAGGTCCTGAAACACGCCCCTTTCCACCGGGAACTCCCCGTATGGATATTGGTGCAGGTACTGCAAATGATGGTCCATATATCCTTTCAGGTGTGGAGGGAAGGTGGATGTGAGGTAATGGGGGATCTATACCCTGGTGAGGCTTGTATCAAATTCAAACAAGCTCATGGGTACTTTGTGTTGGGACAGAGGCACTACTTACACTAAGCCGGCTTGACTGTAATACTTCAAATAACATGGCCTGAATATCCTGCTGTTCCGCAGTCCATACACACACACTAGATTTATTATTGTCATGTGGCTCAGGATGACATCTGATAACCCAACTGTATAGAACTGTACACAACTGGCCCTCCGCCCAGAGCACAAGCAGCATGGGCCATAAACCTAGGCACTCCAATCAGAGGACGCTAAATGGACCCCTGTCGGTGGACTCACACGCATGGTATCCTGTAATGCCCTCTTCAAGCTGGTTCATTATATTGTTCAATGTTACCCATTATGGTCTGATGATTGCCCACAATGTTCCTAGGGGCAGCCAATTTCCTGTACTTGGCAAGGTGGTGCCCTATGGTACAATCTTTCTGGACCCAGATGGTGACATGTAAAGAGGGGTATTGGTTTTCACATTGATTGTTTACCAGTGCAGTTTGTTGGGTCATGCTAAAAACCAAAGGGGCTCAAGATGGCATATAAGCTACTGCATTTGCTCCTGGTATTAACTAGGCATAGAGTAGCAATAACGTGGATGGGGCAACGAGCCCTCCAGGTAGAACTCTGGCATCGGGATGTACAGGAATGGACACTGGCTGAAGAAACACATGAAACTAAGCAGGAGACATGAGAAACTAGATGAGGACCTCAGGGAGTGCAGGGAACTACGCAATGCATTTCGGAACCCCAACATGGACACGGACACCTCAAACAAATTGGAGACAGATGTGAGGATGTTTTAGGAGGAAAAGGGGCAGAGAGTATTTAGACCAATAACAGGGTGAGGACACATGCGAAAGTATACCCTGAGTATGAACAGCTTGGCTTTATCTTTCAGTATATGTTGTCATTGCCTATGCCAAACCTGTAAGTTAAATGGTCATGATTGTACTGCTGCCATGTGTTTGATGAAAATGAAAAATAAAGGTTATAAAAAAGAAAAAAAAAATAATGCAACAAAACCCTTGCTTTGCTTGATGTGGAGGCACAGGCACAACTGCTTTCTTGAAGAGCAGTTTTCTGATGCATTATATTACCTTTTACCTTGTCTCTTGATGACGGTGTAGGTTTGTACAGCTGTGATAGTTTGGCAGGAATAAAAGGAATTTGATAGCCTTGGGGGAATACTGACAGAACTAAAAAAACATCAACCCTGTCACGTAACAATATGTCTACAGTCAGCTATTCACTGCAAGATGTAATACTTGCATATATCTCAGGTAATTCTTATACTACAACAGGTAAGACAGTAGTGGACAATAAAAGAATATTCTAATAATATTCTGGGTATCACAGAGCGTTTTAACACATCACATCTAAACACAAAGTCATTAAAAAACAAGAATTTATTATTTAGTCATAAATCATCAACCTGGGGCCTCCCTAATGGTTACAATCTACACAGGTAAAAATGAATTATTATGTCTCTATTTACGTGAGACATTTACAGTAAGTTAAAAACAGTCGAAGCAGCGTTTCGGTGTGCAGTGTTTTCCACCTTCTTCAGGACGTTTAAAATATTCTTGTGATTAAAATATTTCGGTATATTTGTGGCCCCTTTTCTCATCAAAGTATGTTGTTGCCACTGTCTTGTTAGATCGGAATATCGTTAGATTAGCATACGCACGGCTTGTATATGCCAGGAATTTCTTGCTGATCTCTTTATTTAAAAGACGTTCTCCAGTACGTACGGAGTGCTTTATTCAATTAGGACCTCCGACACTTATAAATCCAAGATGGTCTTGCTAATCCAACGTCAGCCCGGAAGTATTCGAAAAGAACCCATTGGGCTGTAACCCTCGGAGTGCATTGATGTGGAAGAATTGTAGACACGCTCCCACCTCCAAATAGTAATTTTAGATTTCGCTCCTCGGTGATCAGGATTTGTTCCAGAACACAGCTTCACGAACTCGAGCCTGGCCTAAAAAATTAAGACTTATTTCCTGCTGTGGTTGAAAATTCTGTTTTTGAAAAAAAAGATAGTTTGTACCCTGAAATAATTGAAAGGACTTTAATATCTTCTTTCAAGCCGCTGATCAGTGGATCGTCTCATTCAATTCTTCAACAAATAGTTTGGGGGCTGTGAATGAAAGCTTCTGAACTGGAGATTCTTGATGTGCCTCTAGTTTCCATGATTTCAACCATAAAGATCTGTGTCCTGCAACTTCTGCACCTCCCACAGAAACTGAGACGCATAAATTATTAAGTGTCACGCCAGAAAGGAATTGGGAAAGAATCCCGATCTGTGCCAAAATAGTTGTGGGATCACCTTTCTCCTGCGGCGCCTCTGACTGGAGGTCCTCGCTGTTGTTTTTACTGTTAAAATCAGGTAATGCTCAATCTAATGCTAGTATAAGCAGAACGTATTGGTCCTTTGTTTTTACTCACGCTCTCACTGTTTAACTTTTAATCCTGCGCCGCATTAATACCTTCTGCCTCTATTTCACCGCCATTGACCCCGGTCCGTCACGGCTTGTGCCGCTTGTACGGAGGGTCGGCCTCTTGGCATTATTCACTTCCGGTTGCACTACCGGAAATTCAAACCTGCGTCCTAGCTCTTCTCGTCCACCTCCTACTTAAACAGGAGCAGGGCGCGGACGCGCGCAGCAGCGTGCCAAAGGCAAGCCTGTCCGCGCTCGACCGACACCTTTTGCTCTTTTACTTGTTTTGATGACAAGACTAATCTAAGATACTCCAGTGAAGAAATAAAAAAAATGAATACTCCTCTGATCAAAACCACTGAGGCTCTTGCAGCAGAAATAACTAGATGTCCTGAAATCTCTTGTACAGCCTTCCCTGCTGATAAGACTGAGACTCTTGTATCCTCCAGTCTTAGTCTTTCCAGTATTGGTAAACCCGTTGTACAACTTAAGGCTATATATTTTAACGCCCGCTCAATTCCCAAACATGCATTAGAAATTTGGAGCCTTCTTGATTTAGAAGCTCCAGATATCTGTTTTGTCGCCGAGACCTGGTTGCACGAAAACGCCACCCCCGGCCCGATGTACACACTGCCTTCCCGCCAGAGTACAAAATAATACAGCTCGACAGGAAAGAAACCAGAGGGGGAGGACTATTAATTGCAACCACCGAAAATGTAAATGTTGTTAGCCTGGAAAACTTTATTTCTAACCATATAGAAATTATTGTGTTCAAGATTGAGGGATCAGCAAATAATGCCTGGAAAGGAGCTTTAATATATCGACCCCCTGGTGCCAAAGGAGAATTTGCAAATAAGTTACTTGAGATCATTGCACCACATGTCCTGGCCGCTGATAAATTTCTCTTGATAGGTGATTTTAATTATCATGTGGATATACAATCCAATTTGGACACTGAAATGCTAACTCCAATATGAACACTCTGGGCCTTGTTCAGGAGATCATAGGCCCCACGCATCGGGCTGGTCACACGTTGGACTTCCTTTTTTCAAACTTCCCTGATATTAGTCGACGCTCCCATCCCATTACTTTGGACAGACCACCATCCATTGAAATGTTTCCTCCCTGTGACCACAACTAAAATGGCATCGGAAAATGAACTCATATTACGTAGGCACCTGAAAAAAATTACAGTACCCTTATTTTAAAAAAAAATTCACCCAGACGAACTAACATCTGCTATGAGTGCAAGTACAGCAGCACAACTTTTTGACACTGCCATAAAGATAGCATTGGACAAAATTCCCCCTTTGACTAAAGTTAAGCGTAAGATTAGAACTGCCCCTTGGTTTACAGCTCAATTAAAAACCACAAAATCTCTATGCAGAACCGCTGAGAAAAAATGGGGGAAAAGCAAAGATCAGGCTGACCGGAAAATATATAAAATACTGCACTCTAGCTATATGCGTGACATAAAGGCGACAAAGAGAGTATTCCTTACGGAGCGGATAAATAATGCGGAAAACACATCCAAAGAACTTTTCCAAATCTTAAAAGAATTTACTATCTCTAGAAGTCTGTCAGCAATACCAAATTCCCAAGAGTGGACCAATGCTCTCTCAAAATTTTTCGAGGATAAAATAACGGCCATTCATCTCTCTTTTCCTCCCAATCAAAATATAAGGCAGTCTGAAGCTATGGCAAATCTGTCACCTGATCCGCCACATGTAATGAACGAATTTGCTAAATTCGACTGTGACGCAACCATTTCAGTCGGGTTGAAAATAAAGTCTGGGTCACCCTCTGATCATATCTCCCCCAAACTCCTTTCTATACTTGCCCCTGCGCTAGTAGAACACCTGACCAGCCTTTTTAATAAATCTCTCTCAGACGCAGACTTCCCTATAATATGGAAAGCAGCAAAAATTAGACCAATCTTAAAAAAGCCTACAGCCGATCCCAACATCCTGTTAAATTACCGACCCATTTCATTACTTCCATATTTTGGAAAAATGCTTGAATCCTTGGTCAACACACAGCTTGTGAGCCACCTTGAAAATCATGGACTCCTGGACCCTTCACAATCTGGCTTTAGGGCATCCCACAGTACAGAAACAGCGTTGGTCAAGGTTGTTGATAATATCAGACTGGGGATAGATAATCGCCAATCAATTATCCTCGTCCTGCTCGACCTGTCCTCGGCCTTTGACACCATCTCCCATCGCATCTTAATCCAATGGCTGTGTGAGATTGGTGTCAGAGGAAACGCCCTAAAATGGTTTTCCAGCTACCTATCTGATCGGTCAACTGCTGTACAGATTGACAAAAACACGGCAGACAAAAGACCTGTCAAGATGGGCGTGACAC
This sequence comes from Lissotriton helveticus, assembly GCF_964261635.1. Classification (NCBI taxonomy): domain Eukaryota; kingdom Metazoa; phylum Chordata; class Amphibia; order Caudata; family Salamandridae; genus Lissotriton; species Lissotriton helveticus. The sequence continues at coordinate 411,775,737 of NC_136061.1, read as the reverse complement.
AAGGCTCTATTTTGAGCCCAACGCTTTTTAATGTCTATATGACACCACTGGCTAAAGTGATTAGGGCCTATGGCTTTGATGTTCTGTCCTATGCCGATGATACCCAGATTTTAATCACACTGGGCCCAAATCCAAATGAAACCAAACAACGTTTCAAAAACTGCCTGATCCATGTTGAGTCCTGGATGAACGCCAATCATCTGCAGTTAAATGGAAGCAAATCAGAAATTTTGCTTTTTGGCAAAGCGGCAGAACATTGGACTCATGATTGGTGGCCAACTAAACTAGGCAGCTGTCCAATGCCCAAGGAGTCAGTCCAGAATTTGGGTTTTTATATGGATAACAAATTGTCCATGGAAAACCAAATGAATCACATTGTGGGTACCAGCTTTGGGTTAATGCGTAGTTTGAGGAAGATTTTTAAGTGGATCCCTGTTGAGGCCAGGAAACCCCTAGTTCAGGGTCTAATCATAAATAGAATGGACTATGGGAATGCGCTTTTATTTTCCATAAACGAACACTACCGGAATAGACTCCAGGTTCTTCAGAACACTGCGGCTCGGCTGGTCCTCAACCTTCCGCGAAGATCTCCATCAGCCCTCTGCCTGAAAAGTCTTCACTGGCTCCCGGTAAAGAAGCAAATTCTCTTTAAAACTCTATGCCTGGTGCACAAACACATGTATAAAAATGGTCCAAGATACTGGTCTAAAAAGCTAAGATGGTACCAGCCCCAAAGAGAACTCCGATCCAGCAACGAGTCTCGGCTGATACCCCTAAGAATACAAACCTCCAGAAATGGCGGTTGTGCGTTCTCCTTCCTCGCCCCCGCCTCATGGAATAAAATGCCCCTTAGTCTTCGCATTATCCCTGAACACAGCCTCTTTCGAAAAAAGCTGAAAACTTGGCTTTTTGCAAGTTAAACCATCCTATCTCCTTTGTCAGAGCGGTCTGCTAGCGCCATGAGACTCTTCGGATGTGATTTGTGCGCGATACAAATGCCCCTGACTTGACTTGACTTGACTTGACACAGACCAAAATGAGATGCTGCATAGAACCTCTTGAAGGCTGACTCCACCTTTTTGTCTCCTGCATTTTACAAATTGGATTCTTCTGACGACAAAGATGAGGAAGATGCCATAGGAACCAAAATAGTGTTCATCTTTGGGGTTTATGAAAACCTCTCCTCATATTGCTCAATTAGATAACGTTTGTTTAAAAGCCTCTGGATATTTTGTTTGTCAGCGTCTTTCCATTTTTAAAAAAGAATATCCCTAATGTCATTATGTAACAGAAGATCGTCCACCAATGATTTATTGCAGTAAGCATAAATACCTTATTCATCCTGGGTCTTTGGTGAAAATCCCCACATCTTTCAAACTTAAGTCATAATGTCCTGAAAAACCTTCCCCTGACCATTCTTTCCTCTAGGGGAACTATCTTGCTCCTCATCAGGATCAAACGTTTGGCGCTTGGCTTTAGGATCCTTGAGATCACAATAACATCAGCACTACCAAACTTCTCGGCAGCATGAACAACATCGGATTTGCACAACTCGTCCACGACCCCACGCACACTGAAGGCCACAAGCTAGACCCCATGCTCACCTCCAGCCCAACAACCGCATCCAGTACAGCCACACCACGGAACTCACCTGGACCGACCACTCCATCGTCCACTTCAACATCACTACCTCACAAACGTCTGCCCCCAGTCTACTCAATGCCCCCAACAGCAACTGGAGCAAAGTCTCAAAGGACACATGGATCAATGCCACCAATACTACCCACCGGATCTCCTCCAACAACCTAATTTTTTTTTAAACATAGTTTATTGGGTTTTCCAGTTACACAGTCCGAAGTTCACAGTACAATGTTATTAGTCAAGCCGCCTCTGCACATGTACAATAGCATAGTATCTCCAAGAGTGTCCGTTTGTGCATGTATTTCTCAGTTCGGATAATTGCACAATGTACAGAATATAAAGAGGATAGCAAACAATACCAACAACAGAATTTGGTGTAATATGTGCAATACAACATACCAACAGTTCCCCAACTACCCCCCACCCTGAGGTTACGGTCTTTGTCCTATCCTAGTCTATCCTACCGGTAAAACCAAAACGAAGTTGAAAGGGCATGTAACACCTTATAGTCCTCTAGGCCACACATCTGGCTACATCCCATACATCCACTACAGTTTACAGATCGTTCAGCTGCATATCTCGCACTCCCTATGGTACCCTCACCCTAAGGCATCAAATCTAATTCTTGTGTACGTATCCCCTCCATCATCACCTCCCATTCTAGGGATATCGGAGTCTTTCGCAGTCCTCTAGCCTCTTCCCTGCGCAGTGCTGCACCTTCCGCTCTTCCCCAACGTAACATTTCAGTATGCCATGCATGAACTTCCGGGGCTTTGCACGATTTCCACCTCATAGTTATGTTTCTAATAGCTAATATAAAAGCAAGGTTCACAAACCGGTATTGTACTTTGTGGGTGGTGATGCGAGTATGGAGACCCAGGATGCACTCCTCCAGTGTGTTGGTAAGAGTACGTTTTGCAGCAGCATCTGTCATTTGTCGTACCGTATCCCAGTACCTACGTAGACGCGGGCATTCCCACACCATATGTATGAAACCTGCTCCCTCCAAAAAGCATCTTGGGCAACAGTGTTGTGTCTGGGGGAACATCTTGTCAAGTCTATGCGGGGTTAAATATGCACGATGCAGCACCATCGTTTGGATAAATTAGAATTTGGCGTTGCGGGGGATTTTCGTGGGGTGCGCCAATACTATCACCCATTCTCTGTCCGACAGTACCTTGCCTATATCCGCTTCCCACTGGGTTTTCAACGGAAGCAAGGAAGCTCTTGTGTGTGCACTGATCCCAGTGTAGAGCCATTTTATCAGATGATGCCCGCAGCCCATGTAATACACCATTTTCCGGTGGGGCTGTTCTCTGAGGGGCCCAGTGTGTCTTAACTAACCTGATCAGTGCCGTGTGGGTTAAAAACATAGACGCCAGAGCACCCGTGTGATGTAGGAACGTGTCATGATCCATCAGTGTGTCCTCCCCAAACAAATCTGCCACCGTATTTATACCCACCTCTAGCCAGGGCGTCAGTCTATGTTTTGTCAGTCTGCCGCTCGCCAATGTGATCCCTAGCAATGGTATATTTCCAGTGTATCTACGCGCTGTTTTGGTATATTGCAATGCCGCGTTCCAGCATCGTAACGCTGTCTGCAGCAACAAGGGGAGCTCTGACGAGATCCTACTTCCCAGCAGCAACAAGGCGTGTAACGCCCCGTTTTCCAAGTCTGCAGTGGTCTAGTCGATTTCTTGTAGGTTACGCCCCGCTGTCCAGTATGACAACCATTGCAGTTGGCAGGCATAGTAATATGCCCAAAAGTCTGGTACTCCCAAGCCACCCGCCAAAGTTCCAACCTGTAGTTTTTTGAGGCTGATACGTCGCCTACCCTTGCCCCAAATGAGGTCCGTAAGCAAAGTGTTAAGCATGACAAAGGTGCGGTGCAGCACAATCAAAGGCAAATTCGTGAAATAATAAACCAAGCGCGGCAACATAACCATTTTAGCAATAGCTGCTCTGCTCGTTACGGAGAGTGGTAACGCACTCCAGAAAGCAACACTAGCTCTTAACTCTCTAATTGCCTTGTTCAGGTTACCCTCTAACATATCCTCGTGCTTCCTGTATATTTGTATTCCTAGATACCTAAAGATCGTCTGCGTAACCTGAATGGAGGTGCTCCCAATGTCTATCTCTGCGGTGTCCGCCCGCTCCGTAAAGAAAAACACGTGTGTTTTGAAGGTGTTTAAAACCAGACCCGATATATTCTCAAAGTTCCGAAAAGTCTCAAACAGTGTGCCCATCAGGGTGCGGAGGTCTGCCATTTACATAAGGATATCATCGGCGTACGCCGAAAATAAATGGGTCGCATTGCCTATACGTATCCCCAGATCTAAAAAATCACGGCGCAAGTATATTGCTAACGGTTCCAGTGCCAATATAAATAGAAGGGGCGACAACGGGCACCCTTGTCTTGTACCTTTATGTATGGTGGATTTTGGGATATATGACCTCCTGTTCTAGTACGCGCCGTAGGAGCATTGTATAATATTCTTACCCAAGTGATCTATTCCATCGGAATGCCGAATTTACCCAGGGCCTGGAACATATATTCCCACAATATGGAATCAAAGGCCTGTCGTAGGTCAAGGGAAATGCAGCCCGCGTGCGAATACCTTTTCGGGGCCTCTGTCAGTATATAATGTAATTTCCGAATGTTTAGGGATGTGCTGCGTGCAGGCAAAAAACCAGTTTGGTCCACGTGTATTAGTTTTGACTAGTGTGGGAGCAGTCTGTTCGCTAGTACTTTACTCAGTATTTTATATTCTGTGGATAGCAACGATAATGGACGATAATTTGCCATGTCAGTGTGTACCCTGCCCGGTTTTGGGAGCGCAATGACCAGTGCCCTTCTCCCACACCTCTTTATATAACTCCACTAAACGGGGCACTAACGTGTCTGCATAAGTGCTATAGAATTCAATGGCTAGCCTGTCAATACCAGGCGTTTTGTTTCGCGGCAGTCCCTTCATTGCCACTCTGATTTCTTGTGCGGTGATGTGTCCTACTAGCCCTTTACGCAGCTGTTCCGGGATTGTCGGCTAAGTAAGTGCAGATAGAAACGTCTCTGAGTGGTGTAGTGAGTGTCCCTCAGGCGCTCTATATAAGGCAGCATAATAGTTGCAGAACGCCTCATTTATCTCCCCCTGCGCAATAATTATGTCCCCATTATCCGTAATAAGCTTAGGTATGACCACAGCTGGAGGGCGGCGCGTAGAATTCGAGCCAGTAACGTTCCCGTTTTGTCTGCTTCACTCTGGGCCCGCTGTGTAAATGCTGCATAATCTACTACCCTTAGAGATTCCAATAGTTCTGCGTGGCGAATGCGCATCTCCTGTAAAGGTCCGCGTCTCTCCGCATTTGTGACCGCCTCTTTTTCCAGTGTGCCCATTGTCTCCTCTACCTCCCATTAGTGAATTATGTAATTCCTGCCGTACACCCACCGTTGTACCAATGGCCTTCCCCCGTATTACCACCTTAAAGGCGTCCCATTCTACCAGCTTACTCGAGGCTGTGTTAACGTTGTCTATGAAATAGTGATTCGTAGCGTTGGCAAGGGTAGTACGAAAGACCTGATCTTATAACAGTTGCTGCCAGAGGCGCCACGTGGGGACCGGCGTGGGTATCCTACCCCATGTGATTACAGATTCTAACGGGTTGTGGTCAGAGAATGTCTTGGGAAGGTAAGTAGAGTCTAGTACCTGCATGGCTATCCTTCCAGAACAAAGTAGTCTATCAATTCTCGTGTGGAGATCATGTACTGCGGAGTAATAGGAGTATTCCCTATGGAGGGAATGACGCATGCGCCATACGTCTTGTAAATCCCAACCCTCCAACCACTGGCGTAGTGCTTCCGCCTGTTTCAACACACTAATGCCCTGTAGCGGTGGGCGCGACCTATCCAGTGATACATCTAAAACTACGTTACAATCCCCTCCCAGTATCCAAGGGTAGGCTTCCCATCCTGCCAATGCCCCGCTCAGTGTGTTCCAAAATTCATTTTGTTCATGATTAGGGCCATAAAAGGTACCAATCATCACTAGTTGGCCATCAAGTAGACCCTTAATAAGGACATACCTACCCAGTTTGTCCACACGCTGTTCCTGCGCAACAAAGGGTACCCCGTGTTTTATCCAAATCGTGGCACCCCTGGCATAATTAGAGTATACACTAGAGAACACTTGACCTCTCCATTTCTTCCTCCGTTTCACCACTTCGTTTTCCATCATGTGTGATTCCTGTAGATATACTGTGTGTAGTTTGCGTCGTTGTAGCTGGGCATGTATTCTGTGTCGTTTATGTATCGTGCCCATAACCCTTATATTCCATGTCAGTACTTTATATGTCCCCGGTGTATGCATTTGTTATGTAAACACATCATGCAACAGTATAGCAGGACATTTCTCCCAATCATTAAATCAACAATAGTGGACAATTGAAGACCGTACCTCAACCCACCCCCCACAATACTCGGTCCAACCTGAAAAAAATGTTGGACCAAAACTCCCAAAAAACGATTCGATATACAAATTGCGTCGTCAAGGAAGAAACAAAGTAAAATGACAACCAGAAAGTAAACAAAAACGTTACAAAGCGCCTTCACCATTTGGGGGGTTGCGCCTGCGCCGCGCACATGCTAGTACGTGGTCAATTTCTGTCATGGTGAGCTACTACGGTTCCAGAGCCTAATGAGTCGTGCCTGTTAAAAGGAACTATAATGCCAGAACGAGGGACCTTGCCTATTCGCAGCGCAAAAATATCACAGAAAGGTTACAGTACTTGTATGAGTCCGTCACCCAAAAAGGTTTGAAATCAGCTGTGGCGTTGCCGAGGGAAACAAAGCCACACTGCCTTCAGAGTTCGAGTGATGAGCATCTTCCTCTTCCGTTGAGGATTTGTGAACTGATCCAGGCGCATTCGTGAAGGTTGCCGTTGCCAGGACTGCCTGCTGTTTGCTCTGCTGCATCTGCTGCGATGTGACCCGCACACGATCCGGAGGTTTCCGCTGCCTGCGGCCCCTGCATCCATACGACTAGACCACGCCTGACTTCCGCCTTTCCTCTGCAAGCAGTTCCTTTTCCTCCGCGTTAGTAGGTTCCATCACTTCAAACCCGTATTCAACATCTCCAGGACTTTCAAAGAAATAGGATTTCTGTTTGTGGATTATCTTCAGGCAGGCAGGGAATAGCAATGCATACTGTAGGTGCAAGTCTCTAAGCCTACGTTTCACCGCCATGAAGGAGGCCCTCTGCTTTTGTACCAGCATCGTGTAGTCGGGAAACAGTGAAACCCTTGTGTTTTCAAAGTTGAGCGGCGCCGCCTGTCTGGCCTTTTGTAGTAAGACATTCCGGTCACGGAAGTTAAAAAATTTAACTATGAGGGGCCTCGGGGGAGCACCTGGTTTGGGTCGTCCAGTCGGTATTCTATGCTCCCTTTCTATGCAGTAGTGGGCCGAGAGACCGTCCGTGGTGACATTGTCCTTAAACCACTGTTCCATGTAACCCACCGCAAATGGCTCCTCGCTTTTCTGCGGAAGGCCTATGACGCGAATGTTATTCCGTCGCACCCTTCCCTCCGCATCTTCCACTCTATCCATCAATGTGGGCACCTGGGTCTACAACTGCTTTACATCCGCCTCCGTCTGTTTTTGCTTAGGCAACAGTTCGGCCAGCGATGCTCCCTGCTCCTTGACCGTCTCCGCCGTCTTTGCATGGTCTGGTCTAAGCAGGTTCAAGCCTGTGGATAGAGATCCGATCTGGAGCTCCAGGGCCTTCCTCGAGTCACGTACCTCTCTTAATACCAGGTCCAGTTTATCTTCCGCATTCTGCTCTTTGGTCGGGGGAACGTTACCAGAGCTCATCGCCTCCTCCATGCCCCCCGGATCTTCGTGCGTCACATCCGACCCTCGCTATTCCATCAGTTTCGGCTTAGTGCACCCAACTTTGCCCATAATGCACGGTGGGTAGACGTACCAGTGCAGGTGCCGCACAGGGAGGGAGACACTGACGTCCCGAGCACGACACACCCGTGCTAGCCACTTCGCAGTCATCGCAATAGGGCACCGGCGGTGATTTCAGCTCCACAGCCAACCATCCAGGTTATGTCCAGTAATGGTAGAGGGTGCACGGGGCCACACTCTCTCAACAGCTACCAAGGCTCGCTTCCACGACCCCAACCGGGACAGTCCGTAGTCTTATCAGGGGCCTAGGGCACGCTTGTCGCCGTCGTGGCGGCACCCTTGGTCACCTCACCCCAACGCCAGCAGTTGCGTGGTTTGCTTCAGCTTCCCGGTCCGTCCCAGGTCATATGAGCACGCTCGTGGGCGTGCCGCCGTCCGAACAATTCCGTCCACTCGGGCCCAACAGGAGCGTCCACAGGATAACACCAAGTCTTAAAAGACGGCAATGCGGTAAGACGTGCTCCGGGGGAGCTCCCGCTGCATGCCGCTGTCATAGGCGATTAGTGCAGAGCCAGGGCACTTACCTGCCACTTAGGAAGTGCTGGAGACCTGCTGAATTCGGCGCTGCACAGGACGTGGTGCCCTAGACCCCGAGAGGCTCCGGGAGACACTGGGAGACGGCGCCGCGGCCGCTCGGACGGAGCGACCGCCATCTTGTGCCCCGGGTCCTGGGGCTTTGACTGAGACGCAGGCGGCGATCGGGTGACCCCCCGGCCACGAACGCACTCTCCGGGTGCCGGACCGCACATACCTGAGACTCGGCTGAGGGGTGCGGGGAGCTCTGGCCCCTTCCGGACGGCAGTGACTGCTTGGCTGGGGCTGCTCGGGGGTCCTGAGCAGAGCCCGCCATTTTCTTCCGCCTGTGGCTTCTGCTGCACTCTGGTTGCTGGGGTGATCGGGAGCGCTGCATCCCCTTACGGGTCCTGTGCCCGGGGCTTCAGTGGAGACGGGACCCCGGTGTCGAGGGAGGCCCCTGCCGGTGCCCACTCGTTGACCTGCTGGTTTCTCGCCCGGGGAGCCAGTGCCTGAGGCGGTCAACGGCCGAACACTGCGGTTATCTCAACCGGCGGCGACCTACAGACGGCGTGAGACGGAGCGGCTGCCTTCTCTCCCTCCTCCTGCGGCGGACTGAGGTGACGACGGGGCGGGGGCCGCTCTGGTCGCTGTGACTGCGGAGCTACTCCCCTATCTGTGGCAGCTGGCGGGCCGAGGAGAGGAAAGAGCTGCGGCCCGCCATTTTAGACTCCGGAGGCCAAGAGGTACGCGACTTGGGGGCCCTACCAGACGACGCGGAGGGTTGCCTGCTGTGGGGGTAGTGCTTGGCCCTGCTGCCCCATTGCCTGGGATAGGAGCTGGTGAGGTGTTGGCCGCCTGAGTGTGAAGAGCAGACTGGAGAGCGGAGTGGGGGTGAGAGCGTGACCCGCTTGCCCTCTGCCCTGGTCCCGTGAAGCTGCCCGGTCAGCTTGTTAGCTGGAAGTGTGCCACCCCGGTGTGAGAGGGAGCTGCGACCCGCCATTTTGAGGCACGGAGGTGAGGGTTACTGCGGAGCGGCTGTCGCTCCTCTTTAGCCTGCAGAGCGGCCCTGTGGAGCGGAGCGTAATACAGCCTGCGGTGGATCCGGAGAGGGTACCGCGCGGGGGTCTGAGGTGCTGGGTCCCTACACGTGGTGGCCTGGGCTGGACGGCTCCCCCCGCGGCGGGAAATCATCGGCCTACGGCCTCTTGGGCAACCTGTGGCGAGTGTGGCTCTCTGGAGGTTCCGCTCGGCGGTGGAGGAGCCTGCACGGACAGACGCTGAGGGGACTGGACCTCCGAGGTGCCGCCATCTGCGGGTGTGCAAGGTACTGTGTTGATCTTTAAGAGTGCGAGGAGTGGTCCCTGGGAGCTGCGGGGTGGTGGCCAGTGCGAATTGCCTTCCAGTGTCTTTGTGGAACTGTCAGGGGCTGTCCGGTGGCTGGATCAAGGGCATTGGGGTTGCGTGGACATTTTACCATAGACTGTTCCTCTTCCCATTGCTGTGACATCCTGGCTCTGTTGGCGGGGAGATCATTCGGGTTATAGCTGTGCGTTCTGTGTTCTGTCCTTCTGGGGTGGTCGCTGGCCGGCCCTTCCCCCCTGGCCTCGCACCCTTCGGACTCTAGCAGTGCTGCTGGTGTCCCGGTGTTGTGGGCTTGGGCACGGCGGGTGAAAGCAGGAACTTGCTGAGCTGGGGTGTGGCAAGAGGCCTGGGAGCGACACCGGATCCTACCTGCGACCCCTCCACGGCCCCATCTACCCCAATTTGACGCCTGCGGCACGGCGAGGAATATCTGAGACCCTTGGCTCCCGGCGGTAGTTGCCTGAGATGACGCGCTCCAACAAGGGGAACAGGGCCGACTCTACGGCAGCCCCCAAGGACAATACTGTCGTAGCGATGTGGGGAAAGACTGGAGCGACGGCTGGTGGGGATGGGCCATCGCGAGCTGCGGAGGAGTCCCCGCCGGTCACACAGGCATTCATGGCCACCTTCATGTCCGAACTGAAAATGGAGATTGGATCACTGAGGACTGAAGTACACTCGTGCCTGAAGGAACTGCGGAAGGATGTCACGGAACTTGGAGACCGTGTAGACTGATTGGAGCGAACGATGGATGTGCGCACGGAAGATCAGGAACACCTATGGCAGCGCCTGGCAGCCCTCGAGGAGCAGAATATCGAGCTCCAAGTGAAACAGGAGGATTTGGAGAACAGAAGCCGCCGCAACAACCTTCGTATCCGGGGAATTCCTCTTGGGGAAGAGGGAGAAGACACCATGGGATACGTGACGCAGCTTCTCCACGAGGTCTGGGGGGACGAAAAGGCTTCCCCTCCGGCACTGGATCGGGCGCTTCGAGTGTCCGCCCCGGCGGGCAGGTCAGGACCCCTACCGGACATACTAGCGCGGGTCCATTTCTTTACCGAGAAAGAGGCAATCTGGAAAGTCGCGCGGGATAAGCCGGACCTCCGTTATAGAGGCCATAAAATCCAGATTTTCCAGGATCTGGCGCCCAACACCCTGAAGAGGAGACGAGCGTTCCGACCGGTGACTGAGAAACTGCGCAGTATGGATATTGCATATCAATGGGGCCACCCGTTCGCTCTGATATTTCAGTGGGAATCCAAGCGGAGAGTCATTCGGACTTACACGGAAGCGGCGCAACTCATCCGACTACAGACGACCCCGCCGGCGAGCCCGACACCGTCTCATAGGCGAGAGAGGGCGGTGGCAGCACCCTCGTGGACTACTGTACGCCGTCAGCACCGCCCGCCATCTGACGCCGAGCAATCGCCTTCGCAGGCTAAACAGGATATCATAGCACATATTCGATCTCTCGAGGGGGACAAAAAGGACCACGATGGGCGCTCCCCAACACCTTGACTTGCGGCATGTTAGCGCTCCACCTCTCCTAGTCCTGGGGGCCCTACACCTGGGCCTTGAGCAGTCTCGCATTTCACCCTGGCTCCTAATATACGGGGCGGGGTGCCAGTGGGAGCTCCTTGAACGCTGAATTTCCAAGACTGTCACGACCCCCCTTCTTTGACTGTCCCTCAGGGAATTACATCCCAGAGAGCGTCCAAACCTGTGGGTGTAGGATGCCCTGTAACGGGGTCAGTGCAGTGAGGCCCTGTTGGCCGCAGTTGTTGTTTACTGACGAGTGGCAGCTCTTACTGCTACTTGCTACTTCCTCTCTTCTCTACTCTTCCTGTTTCCCAATATTCTACGCTCTCTCTTCTATCTCTTTTCTGGAGGGCGCAGGGTGGAGACACCGGGGGATGGGCTGGGGTGGGGTGGTGCGGTTGAGTGGCTGTGGTGCGCGTGGGATACGCGGGATGTGTGTTGTGCGAATGTGGCCGGTGGCGCTCTGAACCAGTCATGGCAGTAAACGCTCCTAGCCCTCTAAAGGTCCTGACGCTTAACGTGAAGGGCCTTAACTCACCTAATTAACGTAAGCAGGTTTGGCAGTATCTCCTACGGCAACGCCCTGATATCATATTTCTCCAAGAAACGCACCTCATACAGGCCGATACTGTGCGCATGGCTCACCCTAAATACCCGCTCCAGTTCTGGGCTGCAGCAGATACTAAGACAGCGGGAGTGGCAATCCTGTGCAGGTCTGGCATCAGGCAGGGGGGCGGCAGGCCCTACCGGGGTGGTGATGGACGATTTCTTCGAGCGGAGGTCGAAATTGGGTGCCGTCGCGTCACGCTGTGCAATGTGTATGCCCCTAATCAGGCGCAGGACCGCTACCTCCGAGACCTTTTAGGGGGGCAGATGCCGCAGGACGGCTCTTCGCTCATCGTGGGCGGAGACTTCAATTTAGTCTGGAATCCACAGATGGACCGGAGTGAGAATTCCTCCAGTGGCGCAGGAGCAATGTCGGCAACTCTGCGTAAGCAACGGACGGATTTTGGACTGCTCGACGCCTGGCGGTACTTTTCCCCGGATAAACGAGGGTACTCGTATTACTCTCATGTCCATCGATCCTACTCTCGCATAGACTATCTATTCGTCACTAGCGATCTCCTTCGCGACACGGTGGAGATAGGTATGTCTGACGTCTCCCTCTCTGATCACGCTCACGTGGAGTTATTGCTACAGGACCCGGCGGCGTACCCTACCCGGGAACGGAGGTGGTGCCTCCCGCCGAGTATTCTGCGGGACGCAGCGGACGTGGAAGACATTAGGGGAGCCATTGTCTCCTACTTTGAGACCAACAATCTTCCTGAAACACCCTTTCCTGTGGTGTGGGACGCCTTTAAGGCTACCATACGGGGCCACATCACGTCCCTCTCAATTGCAAGGGCGCGCGAAGCACGTGCGCTGGAGGATACACTGGTGGGAGACTTGAGAGCGGCGGAAACACAGGATGTGGGCCATTCTACCCGACACTCGAGACGGCACCTAGCTAATCTTAGGGGGCAGCTCCGGCTATTGCGCACAAATAGGGCAGAGAAATCCCTCCTGGCGCTGAAACAGAGGTATTTTGAAGGGGGGGACAAAGTGGGGAAACTATTGGCGCGGAGGCTGAGAGCCCGAGCCGCGAGAGAACATATAGCAAATGTTAAGCTGCCTGATGGGACCAGGGTGGTTGCGGCAAAGGATAAGTGCCGAGCTTTCCGGGACTACTATGCAGCGTTGTACACAGAGGAGAAGCCACCTTCGGAGCTGGTGGAGGAAGTGCTGTAGCGATACCGTGGAGTGACGCTGCACCCGCAACACGCAGAGGATCTGGAGGAACAGATCACGCCAGAGGAGATAACCGCAGCAATCCTCGAGCTCCCCTTGGGGAAAACACCAGGGCCTGATGGGCTTCCAATATCCTTCTATCGCATGTATCGGGCGCAGCAAGGCCCCTACCTTCTCTGCCTGTTTAACTCCTTTACAGAGGAGGTGGGCCTGTCCCTTGATATGGGGCTGGCGGAAATTGCCTTGATCCCGAAGCCTGGGAAAGACCCCTCTCTGTGCGCGTCGTACCGACCGATTGCCCTGTTAAACTTAGACTTTAAGATCTACACCAAACTACTAGCGAAGCGGTTGGGCCCTTACATGCCGAGCCTGATCGACCCGGATCAGGTGGGCTTCATCCACGGTCGTCAGGGAGCAGACAACATTCGCAGGGTTGCTCACCTGGTAGGTAAGGCTCATCATTGGAGGATTCCAGCTTGTCTTCTCTCGCTCGACGCGGAGAAGGCGTTTGACCGGGTGGACTGGTCCTTCCTCAGGGCGGTACTGTGCAGGGTGGGGTTCGGACCGAAGATGATTGCTAAGATCATGGCCCCATATATTGCACCACGGGCTAGGATACGGGTCAACGGGCAGCTCTTGGAGTCGATCAACATTGGAAGGGGTACCAGGCAGGGCTGTCCGCTATCACCCCTGTTATTCGCCCTCGCAGTTGAGCCCCTAGCAGATATGATACGCAGGGACCCCAATATGCACGGTATCCCTCTTGGCGGTCAGGACAACAAGGTGGCGCTCTTTGCGGACGACCTTATCCTTGCGGCCCTGAGAGTCCCTGCCGGCAGTACATACTGCGCTGTGCCTTTTTGAGAGGGTTTCTGGCCTGAAAATTAATCACAGCAAGTCCTGGGTACTCAGCCTCACTATTCTGCAATCAGACATTTCCTCGTTAGAGCACCTAGTCCCTTATCAATGGTCGACTCAGCACATCCGATACCTGGGCCTGACATTAACCCCCTCACTAGACGGCTGGACGCAAGCCAACTGGCAAGACTATCGGCGATCGATCCTCGAGGATCTACAGCGGTGGAGACCGCTAGTGCCATCCTGGTTGGGCAGAATCAACGCTGTCAAGATGTCCATCCTGCCCAAAATCCTGTATCTATTTCAGTGTCTCCCTATCCCTATACCGCTGCATAGCATCAGAAGCCTACAGCGTGATCTAACAAACTTCATCTGGGGGGGTAAGAGGCCTCGCTTCTCTCAAGCCTTACTGATGGCACCCAGGGACCGGGGGGGCCTAGCCTGCCCCAACCTGGTAGAATATTACTGGGCTGCTCACCTTCGGTACGTAGTGGAGTGGGGTGCGACAGAGAGCGAGAAAGGGTGGTTCCATATGGATAGTGCCGTGACCGGGCGTACCATATGGGATCTGGCATGGAAGCCTAGAGCAGGACGATCCCCGAGCGCGTACCGGGCGGTGCCCACGAAGACGGTGTTAGAGATCTGGGATAGGATAGCGGTTCATAAGGGCCTCACGACCTTCCCCTCGCCTCATACCCCTATTGAAGGGAATCCAAGTTTTCCCCCGGCGCTTCGGACTGGGGCTTTTCGTAGGTGGCCTCAAGGTGTAGTGTAGCTCCTATTTTCCCAATAGGCTCTGCGCATTGGAATAGTACCTACAGCAGTAAAGGCCTAGGCCAGACGTTAACTAGGTCTACTACTGTCGAAACTAGACTTAATTTTTGGGTTTGCCAGCTAAGCTCAGAGTTCGCTAGAAACTTTCTCGAATGTTCAAGGAAGGATTAACTCCCCTGATTAGACAAGAAGGGATTTAGTTTCTGACAACCATAGAACATGACAACTTTGCTCTCCCCTAATCAAGAGTCAATCTCAAGAGTCGTGTGAGCACAAGGCAATTATTTTACTCAGTCAGTACGTGCATTCTTAGTCTCATCAGAATGTAGAGAAAAGGAAGAGACGGGCGTGTTCAATAAAAGATGTTATTTATTGATCAGTCTCTTTTCTCGTACAAGAGAAATGGATCGATATTATTGCAATACTTATAGTTAAGTAAAGTGCATACATTAGAAGCAATAGTATAAAATAATACTGTAAAAACATTGATATGGTTTCTGAGCCATATGATGTTTAAAATGATTAAAATATATTTACATACACATATATATATTTGACTAAACGTACTCAACTGGTGTTTCTAAATACGCCTACCCCGTGTACCTGACCTAAGTCTAACGCGTGGGCGGGAAAAGAAAGTTACAGTTTAAGTTAAGTTTGTTTTTGCCAAGTGAATAACTAAAGAATTCTCTAGGAGGGGTTATTCAGTTCTGTACCTGGAATTTAGGATGAATGAGGAATGGTATCTCTTTCTCTGCTCTCGATATTCCAGGCTGCCTGCGAGGGCTGCCCAGAAGCGCCGGTGCTGGGTCTCTCGGCTTGAGATAGCAGCGCGTCTCTCAGCGCGTCAGGAAGGCGGGGCTGCTGCCTGCGGGGTCTGCTTCTGCTCTCGGCTTCGGCAAGTATGGCTGCTCCGTCTTGTCACCACGCGTGTGTTTGCATAGGGCAAGGTCGGCAATATTTATACCCTAAAGGTGCCGAGATTGACGTAAGGATGGACATAGGTACGTCAATAAAGATGTCATACGACTTGCTCGTTAGCACATTCTTTTGCAAAAGTTCTCTGTGAAATCAAAACAATGGCCGCACGGATTTTCCAGGTTGTCATAGGTTTGATTTGTTATGAGAACGTCGTATGCCTTATCAGGGGCTGGAGGAATGTCGCTTGTCTAATTAGATCTCAAGCGTTATGACCTAATCAGATAACACGTTCCTGTGCCGTAGTGTGACTGCGTCAGATAACGGTATCTGCATCATGGGGGATTTCTTGCCTCATGGGCTGACTGTTAGTTAACTAGCTAGGTAGTTTAACCAGAATAGGGTCAGGAATAGGGGGATCGATTCAGAACCTATAGAAATACACGACACCCACTCCACGCTAACTATGGTCATATCTACTAATCTATGCATAGTATAACATAGTACAACATACTATAGAGTATAGTGTATACCTTACCACCCCAAAATACATAAATGCATTTCGAAATTTTCAAATATACTGAAAAATTGCAGTCATATATATTGTATGCACTTAAGCCATGAATTAAATGCAAAAGTAAACACGCATTGTAATGCATTATTGCTTTTTGGTATATGAGAAATACACATGAAATGGCTCTTAATATAGCTATACAGAAAGGAAGGTCGAGACCATTTCATCACATAATAAAATATTTGTGAACATACCAGCGGGCAGCTAAAGTCTATATAAAGTATCTAAAATAGAAATCTTAGTTCTCTAGGAATAGTTTCTTACTTTAAGCAGAAGATCAGTGTCCCGGGGAAAAAATATATAGAAAAATATTTTAAGGGCTTGCTGAAAAAAGTTGCTGTCCGTGAACTGGATTGTAATTGTTCATGTGACTTTTATTTTTAAAGGTTGAAGGCCGAATTCAGGGAACGCTGTGTGCGAGTTTACTCAAAAGTCTCTATTTCTGTTCCGGAGAGAACATCATATCATTCAGGCTTTCGAAAAAACTGTCAACAGCTTCATGGGAAAGTTCCACTAAGTCGGAAATAGGGGTAACCATGCATTCGTGCGCATGATTGTCTCCATTGACATTCTGATTTGCATTGCTGACAGAAGGTCGTACCTGTTCGATGCTGCTTTCATCTTGAACTTCACTACTCTTCAATCGTAATGGTGAAGATTCCAGGAATGCCGTCATCAGAATTGGCAGCCTTTGAGGGCAGCACAGTGCGTGAACCTTGGTAGGAACCAACAGTGTATCTGCATCCACCGGCGCATCCGATTGTAGCGTCAGACAGGTGTCTAACACGCATTCTTCTCCGCATAGCAGACACCTTAGTACAGGTAAAACACATCTTTGCCACATTGGTCGAAATGATAGAAACCAAGTCATGTTTAGGTCTCTAAGCCGGGAGAGTCCCAGGATTTTTGATATCCGGTCCCGGTATCCAATGGCTAGGATCGTATCTTCCATTGTCGCGAGAGTTTGATCTGTGACATGGGTTGCCATAACGAAAAATAAGGACTAGGAATAGGATTCCTGCAATTAGTCCCAGGATCAGGGGAAGTCCGCCAAAAATCGAATGGACGAAATCTGGAAAAATACCCAGTATGGCTTTGAATGGTGTTAATGCCATCGAAAATACTGTCTTAAATACCTTTGAGACCCCAGTGGTATCAGAAATATTTAAGATTTCGCTCAGGATTTCCGCGAAATGTACGGGGGAATTAGTTGATAATAATGTATGTATCTCTGCAGTCGTCCTTGCGACTTGTAGATCATACGTTTCTTTAGTTGACGTGAGCCTTGTAGGCGTCTGAAGAAGCACTGTTTTCATTCTGCTTAAAGTGTCTATTCGAATAGAAGTAATTTTCAAACCGGGCCATGCCCTTGCCTCCCTGTCTGGTAAGGAGCTGGGGAACAAAGAACGTCCACAGCACTTGACCTTCGCCGTCGTGGTGACGAGATAAGGAGTCCCGGGCATAAGACTACAACATCTGCGGTCTACAATAAGAATGTAACTCCCATTATAGAGTCTTTGAAAGAATGGTTCTATTTCAGTTGCAGGTGCGCCT
Source organism: Lissotriton helveticus (assembly GCF_964261635.1). NCBI lineage: Eukaryota > Metazoa > Chordata > Amphibia > Caudata > Salamandridae > Lissotriton > Lissotriton helveticus. The sequence goes on along the minus strand of NC_136061.1, from coordinate 411,758,251 downwards.
TGCTGGTGACATGAAAGGTTGTATGAATTCCCTTCACAGGCTCCGTGCAAACTAATACCGTTACACAGAAGCGTGCCGCTTAGTGACATAGCACAATTGTTGCCACTAAGAAACACTTTCTGTCCTTTGTTACTGACACATGCATGTGAATAGGGCAGGTTCCAAGTTGTTTTAAGGTACCCCTTTCCCAATTTCTCGTACATGCCAGCCTGTATATATTTTTGGCAGTATTGAAACCTGAAGGTTGAGATTGGAATATTTATGATTCCGTGTATTATCCATTCACTGACAGGTCGTTCTGACATTGTCATTGGTAATCTTTCTAGTTTTTCAATGCTCAAGATTGTATAATCAGCACCCTTTTGCGCCATACCGATTTGTCTATCAGTAAGGTTAAAGATTTGGAATAGTGACGTTGTGTTGATTAAACGCCAAGGCACATAGCCTGAACGCAGATTTTGTAACGTCCAGCCAAGCTGTACAATAGAGCGCAATTGCGACTGACCATGTTGTAATAACAGTAAGTCTTGCGATAATATGTCGATTGCTGAAGACACAATGCTGTCCAATGAAAATATTCTGGAGGACAGAGTCATTAACCCATTGTCCACTACAGAAAGTGATTTTTCCAAATTAATACGATCAATTTCACGTATTCTCTCTGCTGTTTCAATTTGAGTAACCTTCCAGGCCTCATTGTATGCTGCATATACAGAGGCTGCTATGAAACGCTTTTGACGCTGTTTGCGTGGTCCCAGTATGAAATCACGCAAGTCAGCACCATCAGTAAGTAAAGTTAGGTGTTGCTTAATTTCAGGCAGTGTGGAAGTTTGTAGCCATTGAAGGCATAATTTGCCCACACTGTAGGTTGTTATTATCCCTGGGTGATGTCTTTGAGGATATCTAGGGTCTGGCCTGGTCATTTTGAAACCCTGTGTTTTATTCAGGAATCTATCTTGACAGTTATTTGTATCTGTGGGCCAGATCAACCATTGTTTCCAATCAGGATGTGTTCTGTTTTGGTTAAGTATATGGTTTATGTCTATTTCTTCATCTGTATCAGAGTTATTGCTAAACATTGTTGGCTTTGGAATAGACAGGTTATTTAAATCTTTGATTTTGGCTAAGCCAAGACAGGTGGTTTGTTGAACAGTGTCATTTAAAAATATCATTTGTTCTGGGATCATGCAGGCTCTAAACAAAGCTTCTATACCCTGTACTTGCCATTCTTTTGTACCCCAAACACTTTTCAAATCAACATTTTTGTCCCAATAATCAAATCCAAAAGTATTCATTTTTTCAAAGAATGAATCTGAATATATCAATTTTGTGTTGGTTATCATGGTTTTCATCCCTGTCTTGTTTGACAATTTGTAATAAAATGTTTCAGCATTAGTTATGTTAAAACCTGAAAAATATGAATATTTGTCATAAACGGTTCTAGAGCTCCCTTTTGGAGGTGTAGCACAATGTTCCCATTGATTATAATTTAAAACATTTCTAGGTTGTGCAGATTTATGCAAGAAATGGTTACCATAATGGTTATAGCAATACATACTATCATAATTTGTAGAACCTTGCAAATAATCATGTTTTGTAAATTTAGCAGACATTACTAAGTCAGACATCATATTGTTTATACTTTCAAAGTCCCAATCATCAGCAAATGAGTTTGGTTTTGCAAAGTCACTCAAGGAGATCTTGATTTGGTGTGGATATTTCAGGATCTCGACCGGACCATACATTTCATAGTCAGTGTTGTCCCAGGCTACCCCACCAGGTATTGGAATTGCTGTGAAGTTGGCTGTTGAAAGTTCTGAAGAAAGTTCTCGTTTCTCGACGTGTGAAGATGTGTGTGGTTTGAGGACCAAGTTGATGTTCTGACTTGCTGTGTCCATTTTAGCATATTTTCCCTCAATGAAGCGTCCCAAAGTAAATACCATGATGAGCCAAAGTATGAGGATAAATGCACCAAAACCCACCCAAAATTCAATCCATGGAGTAACCAGATATGTTTCTTTCAGTTGTTTCAAAAGTTCCTTAGCTTTGTCTTTAAAGGATTTTGATGATGGCTGTGTCTTTTGTTCGCTGAAACCTTCAGAGGAATCATCGAAGTTGATGAAGTAACCAGATGCAGTTCTGTCATTTGTTCCAATTGGTTCAGGATTTTTGTTTCTTGCATTTTCACTTGGAACTTCATTGTAGATTGGTGTGTCTCTGCTAAATGTCTTTATTTGGGTTTTCAGAGGTCTGAGTTCTATTGCATTGTTGCATAGTCCCTGTTGTTCTTCTTTAGGTGTTTCGAATGTGATGAGCCTCTTTGTTAGGACCTCTGTACTGGTAGCAAACCTTGGTGTTCTGCTACTTATTGGGAGTCCACTTGGCCTACTGTTTGTTATAGGCCACATGTTGTGGTTTTACCAGGTCGATGGATACAACTCGGTTCTCCTTTTTACCAGCAAGCGGCGGTAGTACAACTGATCTTGTCCCGTTGACAGACAAGACAGGAACTGTTTTTCTGTAAGAAGGCCCAAATTCCTTCTTTACCGCGATCTTTTCCCTGACTAGATCCCCGACTTTTGGAATCCAGACAGGTCTTGCTGGGACAGGTGGTGATTCTTCAGTGGTTGTTGGCTGTTGTTTCAACTGTATGTTGCTCAGGTCTTTTCTTGTTTTGTTTAAGTCCTGCAAAATAGCCAAACGGTCTTTGACATCAAAGGTTTTTTCTATTACCACTGAAGTCTGACTATCAAGGTCAGAGATCAACATCCTAGTTCCGAATAATAATTCGTACGGACTGAATCCCTTCAGAGAATTTCTTGGCAAGTTATTTAGACTACGTTGGACACTTATTAGATGTTTGACCCACCCAGCTCCCGAACCTAATGTCCTTTCCATTATAGATTGCTTTCTGCCTTGGTTTTTTCTTTACACCATCCCATACCCTCAGGAAGGAAGTGAGAAGATTCCCGCTGGGCTGTGCTCATTTGGCCATTCTTTCCCCCCCCAGGCTCGTTTGTCTGAGTGAAAAAAAATGGTCGAACGTAGCATGCTCTTAGCGTATATGCCATTTAGACTCGCAAATCTTGTATAACAGTCCGGACGTCAGCCGAGTGCTGTGGATCTACATTATAAGTGGAACTAGCCTGTGTATGTTAATCGCAAGCCATTCTTTTTGTTGGTAATATTATCTGCCTTGATACGACGAGGTATTAAACTGCTTCTCTCCCCACTGCGATCTCTGTTGCAGTTTGGGCAGTTTTTTACAAACATGGTGTAGTGCAGGCTCATGCCTGGCCACCAGTACCGTGATTGTAATTCTTCCAGAGAATCTTTTAATTTAAGGTGTCTGAGACCCTCGCCCATGTGTGCGTCTGCGATTAACAAGTTTCTCCTGTCCATGTTTGGAATCACTCTATCCCCCACTCCAGGGATTCGAGCAAAAGGGACGGAGTTTGCATCGATTATGTATGTATAATTGAGTGGATAATTGATCGGTAACGCTGAGCAGTCGCCTTTTGATGACGTTTTCACCGCCAGCAATGTTTCGCCGTCAATGTATTTTAATGTATGCTTTTTTCGATCTACGGGAGCCGGTTTACTGGCTGCCGCTGCGGCTGTTTCAGCCAATGAATTCCCTACAACGTGAACGCCATCACGCTGGTGACTCAGTGAGTGTGTCACGTGAGTCTTTGGTAGTTCTTTTTTCAAAAGAGCTACTTGTTCCCAGAGCAGTCTCTGCTTTATTGGTGCATCTGTGTCATCTTTGTAACCGTTCTGAATCCATGTCTGCAAATCCTTGTTATATGCTTTGACGCAGAAATATGAATCTGACACTATAAGTGTCGGGAATTCGCGATCCGCATTATCTAGCGCCATTTTCAAAGCTATTATTTCAGTTTGTAGTTCTGAATTAGTTTCTACTGAGTGTGATTTTGTTAATAGAGGTCTTAGTTTACCTCCGCGCCACACTTCTTTTGTAATCTCACATGTGGGATTGTATGCATGTTCTCCCCAAACGGAGGGTTGAGCATGTCCGTCTGTATAGATTACACAGGCGTAATGTCGTAGAGGCAGAATGTCGATTGGCAGAGGATACGTCTTTTCATATTTTAGATTTTTTAATTCTTCTAGTTCTGGATCAAAGTAGTAGTATACTTTGTCCATTGTGATTGAATTCACCCATTGTATCCATTCTGGATCCAATGTTGTTGATGGTAAATTACACGGTGTTGTTAATGCCTCAAAGGCTGATTCAGCTGTTCTGACTGTGATATGTCTACCGTCAGCTATGTCTTTTTCTCTAGCTATTGCGGTTTGAACTGCTTGAACAATTTTTCCTTTGTTGCTGAATCTCTGTTCAGCTTTTGTGTACAAGTGTGATTTGAATGCAATTGGTACCTTTTCTCCCTCATTAGAGGTCAGGTATGTGAATCCGCATCTCCCTGGGATGACTCGGATCACAAGATTGCGTGTGTTATCACGTGTTTCTAATTTTGTTTTAATTAGCATGTCTGTTTGTAAGGATCTCAAAATTTCTGTGTGTGTTTGAGTCCAACTGGATCTTTTAAAGTCTGGTTTAATTAGATCGTAAAGGGGTTTCACCCTTTCTGCGTAATTTGCAATGTATGTTCTTCCGAAATTTAGGAAGCCTAAAATTGATTGTAGGTTTTTTAGTGTTTTAGGAGCTTGGATAACGGCACATTTCTCTAGGAAATTGTCTGCCAGGCTTTTACCTTCACTTGATAGCTCATATCCTAAGAATAGGACTGTCAGATGGGCAATTCTGGACTTTTTAAAGTTGAATTTGTAACCCTCTGCAGCGAAACCAAGTATTATGGTGTTCACTCTTTTCAAGTGAGTCTCCAAGTCATCATCTGTTAAGTAAATGTCATCGACATAAGATAATGCTTCATCATCATATAGTTGTAGTAATTCTGTTACTCTCGCTGAGAATACCCCCGGGCTGTTCTTGTACCCCTGGGCTAACCGACAGAATTGTTTTTGAGTGCCATTTACTGAGAATGCAGTTAAATATCTGCTCTCTGGTGCTATGTTTTGACAAAAGAATCCATTGGAGATGTCCAAGGTTGTTTTGTATTTTTTGCGCACTATGTTATTCATTAGTGCAGCACTGTGTGAGTTTTGCACTGCAAAAGTTTTACAACATGTGTTAAGGTGTCGGTAATCCAAAACTAGACGGTATGAATTGTCTGGTTTGGAGACCGGAAACAAAGGATTGTTCATTTGTGAGGTGCAAGTTTCAATCACCCCCTGGTATTCTAGCTGATCTAGTATTTCATTTACTTGTTTTTTAGCTTCTTGCTTAATTGGGTACTGCCTTTGTGCAGTTGGTTGTGATTTTAACTGGATTTTGTGAGGAGGAGAATCCTCATCCCATCCTACATGATTTTTATATAAAGCAGGTGCTAAGGCCACTGCCCACTTTCTAGCAAGTGTGTATTTTTTATGAATCGGTATTTGATTCGAGAAGGCAGGCATAATTACTTCTTCGCCATGAGGGCACTCCCTGACAAACTCTGGTGGCCAGTCTTTTTCAGCAAGAAGGATGTCATAACCCTTGGAGAGGTTATCCCAAAATAGTCCCCTTATTTTCCTAGTCTTATCTCCCTCTATACGTAATGTTATCTCGTATATTTTGTGGGGCTTGCTAACTCTGGTATCTGCAGTTTCCACTTGAAGGTATTCATTCGTGTCCACTGTCTCCAGATGATTCATAAGGACTTTGCGAGCTATGCTCACCTCTGCTGCGCTGTCTAGCATTGTCTGAGCCCACTCTCCGTTTTTCAGTTGTGTCCTCAGTATTCTCGGCATTGTTAACTACCTTGATACTGGCTACCTTCTTTTTTGGAAATTGTAATTTCTTTTTCAGTTGAGCAGGTTCCTTGTCTTTGGACTTGGCGTGCTCTTCTGATCGTCCTCTTCTTTCCGATTTCTGCGAGGAATTCTGAAAAGATTGAGAGGGACGTGTATCAATGTCTTGATATCTATCAGGTTTTTTAATATTATCCCTATTTCTAAGGTTATATCTATTCCCAGAGGGGTCACTCTGGGGTGACCTTTGTCTCGGGTTTGGAGATTTCTCTCTTCGCCTAGGAGACCTTCCTCTGGACTGGAATTTCTTTTCTTTGGGATTGGATTGTTTGTTTCCATCCCAGTTCTTTTTCGGTGAATTATTATTATTAAAAAATATTTTTTCTGGACTTGTAGTCAGTTGCGGTTTTACTGGTATTCCACCTAGACTATCTCTGCCTAGTTCTTCATAGGATTTTTCTATGATTCTGGCAATTTCAGCTGGTTGGTCTGCTATATCTGTCTCTTTTAACCTCTGGCGGATCGCCACGTTTGCTGCTTCACCTTTTATGTTGGCTAATAATATAGCCGAGACCTGCTTGAAGTCTTTCAGTAATTTCATACCAAGAGTTAAAGCAGGTTCTGGACCGTATTCATCTTGAATTTGTTTTAGCACATCTGGTATCACCGAAATGGATGGAACACCGTGCGTTTTTGTGTAGATGGAAGCAAAGACTGTACCCCAAGTGTCACAGTCCTCAATGTGTGGTGCGATTCCCATTGGGAGACATATAGTCAGAATCCTGTGTTTTTCTAATGGGGTGGTGTCAGGAAACACCGCCTCTATTTGGGTAATTTTCTGTGCCAACCAGAATGGTATTTGTTCCCGTTTAGCTGGAACTTTACCTAGGCAGGATTGGATGTTCTGTGGTGTGATTTTATTTGTGTTCCCCTGGTGAGGGGTCAGCTGTGGAAGTTTAATCGCTGGCTGAATTGTTGAAGTCCGCATTACATACTGAACTAATTGTCTGTGAATTTTTAGTAGTTGTTTTAGCTGTATTAATAGCTCTGCTGCAGGCATTCTTTCGATGTCTGGATGTGGTGTGTATCCGGCTAGGACCGGCCACATTGCTCCTGGTCTTCCTAAAGGACCGAGCCTTGTAATGTGATTGTTATGTTTTAGGGCGCCATCAAATAAGAGCAAATGCTCTTGGAATTTGAGTGGTACTTCCACCTCCTCGAAAGGAGTGTACTCATTAGGAGGTTCCTCTACTTTGTAATAGTGGAAGTACTTTGTTACAGCATTTGCTGCTGGAAAATGTATCCATGTATAGTATACCTCTGTCTGCCGATATTCGTGTGCCTCAATTATGAATATGACTGTGCCACCTCTAGGTGTCAGTCCATTTTCTATAAGTTTTAAGGTTATAGATCTCCTTTTGGCGACCTGGATGAGTATTATATCCGGGTCTGCTGTTTGCATGGTAGCATCAGCATCTGCTATTTCAGTAGCTAATCTAATTGCCTCTCTTTCATCATCACTCTCTGCCATTTTACAGACAGGATGGTATTATGTTTGTTTGCAGATCAGGTTTCTTATGGAAACAGAGATTAGATGCACAATATTCTGGAACTGTTTTATCCTTCAACGTTGACTAGACCAAGAACCATACATAGGAGTTCCCTCCTGCGAGGTTTTGGAGGATATAATAACCTTTCACCCACTCCAGACGTCTTTGGAGTATTTGGGAAAAGGGGTCTGAGTGAGAAAGCACGACTGAGTTACTCTAAATGTCTTACGTTAGTTTTATCCCCCTTTCCAAACGCGTTGGGCGCCATGTAGTGTAGCTCCTATTTTCCCAATAGGCTCTGCGCATTGGAATAGTACCTACAGCAGTAAAGGCCTAGGCCAGACGTTAACTAGGTCTACTACTGTCGAAACTAGACTTAATTTTTGGGTTTGCCAGCTAAGCTCAGAGTTCGCTAGAAACTTTCTCGAATGTTCAAGGAAGGATTAACTCCCCTGATTAGACAAGAAGGGATTTAGTTTCTGACAACCATAGAACATGACAACTTTGCTCTCCCCTAATCAAGAGTCAATCTCAAGAGTCGTGTGAGCACAAGGCAATTATTTTACTCAGTCAGTACGTGCATTCTTAGTCTCATCAGAATGTAGAGAAAAGGAAGAGACGGGCGTGTTCAATAAAAGATGTTATTTATTGATCAGTCTCTTTTCTCGTACAAGAGAAATGGATCGATATTATTGCAATACTTATAGTTAAGTAAAGTGCATACATTAGAAGCAATAGTATAAAATAATACTGTAAAAACATTGATATGGTTTCTGAGCCATATGATGTTTAAAATGATTAAAATATATTTACATACACATATATATATTTGACTAAACGTACTCAACTGGTGTTTCTAAATACGCCTACCCCGTGTACCTGACCTAAGTCTAATGCGTGGGCGGGAATAGAAAGTTACAGTTTAAGTTAAGTTTGTTTTTGCCAAGTGAATAACTAAAGAATTCTCTAGGAGGGGTTATTCAGTTCTGTACCTGGAATTTAGGATGAATGAGGAATGGTATCTCTTTCTCTGCTCTCGATATTCCAGGCTGCCTGCGAGGGCTGCCCAGAAGCGCCGGTGCTGGGTCTCTCGGCTTGAGATAGCAGCGCGTCTCTCAGCGCGTCAGGAAGGCGGGGCTGCTGCCTGCGGGGTCTGCTTCTGCTCTCGGCTTCGGCAAGTATGGCTGCTCCGTCTTGTCACCACGCGTGTGTTTGCATAGGGCAAGGTCGGCAATATTTATACCTTAAAGGTGCCGAGATTGACGTAAGGATGGACATAGGTACGTCAATAAAGATGTCATACGACTTGCTCGTTAGCACATTCTTTTGCAAAAGTTCTCTGTGAAATCAAAACAATGGCCGCATGGATTTTCCAGGTTGTCATAGGTTTGATTTGTTATGAGAACGTCGTATGCCTTATCAGGGGCTGGAGGAATGTCGCTTGTCTAATTAGATCTCAAGCGTTATGACCTAATCAGATAACACGTTCCTGTGCCGTAGTGTGACTGCGTCAGATAACGGTATCTGCATCATGGGGGATTTCTTGCCTCATGGGCTGACTGTTAGTTAACTAGCTAGGTAGTTTAACCAGAATAGGGTCAGGAATAGGGGGATCGATTCAGAACCTATAGAAATACACGACAAAGGCGACTGCAGGGTGCTCACGGATCTGTTTGATGGAGGTTCCCTCAAGACTTTTGCGGACTGCAGGGAGGAATTCCGAGTGCCGCGTACGGCTGAAATGCAGTACACTCAACTGAAGCACTGGGTGCTCGCAGACGATACCTATCAGGCGGCCACGCGCGCCTTCACCCCGTTTGAACGACTGTCTCGCTCTTTTACAGAGACAAAGGGACTGATCTCCAAAATTTACCGGATCTTGCAACACCCGCACACTCCGCCTTCCCCGCCATACCAGCAACGCTGGCACTCTCTCACGGAAGTGGACATCACGCCGGCGCAATGGTCCAGACTATGGCGTGACATACCCCGGATTTACCATAGTATACCGCAACAGGAGAACGCCTATAAAATAATGACGCAGTGGTACTACACGCCACAGCGGCTGCATAAAATGTTCCCGACCTCTTCTCCCCTGTGTTGGAGGTGCCAATCTGCGACTGGGGATTTCTTGCACATATGGTGGACCTGCCCTTTGCTGACCCTCTTCTGGAAGAAGGTCCTAAGTCACATCAGGGGGGTGCTGGGGTTTCCTCTGCCTGAGGCCACTTGTACGATACTATTAGGTATTAAACCTGCGGGATTGACGGCCCTCACTCGGAGTGAGTGGGCGCTTACACTCCAAATGCTAGGAGCGGCCAGGCAGCTCATTGCCCTGTACTGGAAGAAGGTGGAGGCCCCGCCCATCGCTGCGTTGTTTGTGCGCCTCTGGCATGTCATAACACTGGAACTTCTCACGGCCCGACTGCAGGCCCGAGATGTGCGCTACAAAGCGGTGTGGCAACCCCTGGTGAAATACCTGTGCGCTGTAGAGCAGGCGCGTAACATGCCCCCCAAGCTCAGGGCGCTGCGATTAGTAGAAGATGCATTAGTTCCCTCTGATTCCAGTAGATTGCTGACATGAGGCTTGGGTGTGTGAGGCATAGTGCATTGTCAATGACATTGACTGCCCCGACCGCTGACGCAATACTCCCCCTTTTTTATTCACCCCTATTGGTCCCCACTCTTAGCGTCTAATGGCCCCTTTCTCTTTTAGTCTCATCTTTTCCTTTACTCCTACTGTCTTCTCTACTTTGCTGTCCGTTTTTCTGTTGCTTCACTGAAGTGTTGACCATCTTGGTCCTATCGTTCTACCCCTCTGGGGTTTCTGGTTCCCAATGTTCTGGGGATCGGGCTATCTTGGGCTGTGACTACACAGGATCTGTTGACTGAGTATGACGCGACCGGCCCTTATGGGTTGTAGGTAAACCGCTGTGTATAATTTGAAGCTTGATTATTGTCAATGCATTTCCTTTTTCTCAAGTTCTAACGCGGCCGGCCCTGTTGGGTTGTAGGATTAACGCTGTGTACAAGTCATACCACTGCAACTCCCTGTTATGGGGGTGAAATAAAAAGATTTGACAAAAAAAAAAAATATGGCCCTCCAATCTAATACAAATGGCCGCCGCTAGCTCCAATATCGGTCTGGCAATGAAGTGGATCACCCTCCCATAGCAGCAGGGGCCAGTCCACCCCTCGTTCCCCCGCTAATAATGGTCGTGCGCCCGTCTGGCCCCCTGGGAAGCGCCCCTCTCTCAAGGGGGGGGTCTCCGGTAATAGAAAGTAGGCCCAATCATATCCCCAGTCTTGCCTGATTTTCAGCTCTCCACCGCAGAGTTCCACAGCACAGCAGGTGCATCAGCAATCACGTCGCTGCCGGGTTCGCCTCCGCGATCACCACGGATCGTGCCACCGGTCTCTGTTTCCACTGCCTACACTCCCTCACGCAATCACCGCAGGTCTCAGCGCCGGGGCAGTCACGCGGGTCTCCGCCCGGCCGCCTCCGCAGCAACAGGGCCATGCCGATGTCTGCTCACCGCGGCGCCTCCGTCACACAGGGGCAGCTTCAATCACGTAGGCTCGGTCGCTCCGTCCTGCACCGCAGCGTCGGTGCACAGTTCGCATTATTTAGGCATGTTTAAACAGGATAATGAGGGCTCGGTTCCAGAGCTCCTTTAGCTCCCGTCCGCCATGTTCGGCTGCTGGCCACGCCCCCCTCCTCCAACAACCTAGACCAGAACATAAGAACCTTCAACAAAGGGATCACCAACAGCGCCGACCGCGTCGCTCCCATCTTCAACAACACTCACAGAAGATCCATCCAGCAAGCTAGCTGGTACACTGAAGACCTCAGAACCGCTAAACAACATTGTAAACACTGGAAAGTAGATGGTGCACCAGCAAGAACATGCCCAACATGACCGCCTTCAAGACAGCCCTCAACCTCTACCACAGACAGTTGAGAAAATCGAAAAAAAGACCTTAGCCTCACCCATCGAATCAAATCATGCTCCAATAACAGCAAAGAACTCTTCAACATCATCAAAGAATTCTCCAACCCCACTTTTTTTTTTAATACCTTTATTTGCATTTTTATCATTTTTCTCGGTACCAACAAATCGAGCATAATTATATATTGCACTTACATACAAGATCTGTATCGCTGTGTCATTACAAACATAGTTCCAGATATCACCACTTGGTAAATACAGCGTAATATGCCTCTTACGTCGCAAAAGTTGACGTGCATTGGCAGTCTGGTGTGTGTGCATGATGCCCACGTGCACCGTCACCTCTAATCGAGGGGCAGGACATGCCTATCATATGCATCTTCATCTTACAGTAATTAGTCAGATGCAACACGTTTACCAACACAATTACGTTTTACTTGTGTGTAATACAATTGTTGAAAAACAGTAGACAACAAAGCACGGGTTTCGGGAAATGAACAATACCACTGATTGTAAGATATCTTCATTTTTTAAACATTTAAATCATCTATACTACTATTATAAGGAGAGAGCTGAAACCTTTGAGGCGGGTAATCTCAAGAAGTACAGCACCAATCACAAAACCCAATACAGCATTGTAAAGGGGAGTTGCAGCAGATGGACGTAGGCTATACAGCTGGCCATCATATACATTAGAAAGTTCAAAGAACCTTAGGGGTAAAGTAGTCCCTTGTGGGCGTTGGCGTTATGCTGTCAGCGATGGGCGTGTCAAAGTAGCGATGGGTGTCTCAAGCTACACTTCACATTACTCCTTTGTGGGCGTCACCGTTGTCAGAGGGGCATGGCCCAAAACAAATGGGCGCGGATTTCACTGTGCGCGCCCATTCACGCTCCATTACTGATAGCACTCACAGTACTTGCGGCGATAACAAAAACAAAACTTTACTCATTTGGGCGTTGTCAGAGGGAGCAGGCCTAAAAAAAGGGGTGCGGCTTTCAGAAACGTGGAATTCACTCGCTTCACATAAATTAGGATTTACTATTACAAACATTGCACACATTACATTTCATCCCCGGACAATGTCGGGACGGGCTGCTAGTAACTAATAAACTGAAAACAAATACAAAGAAAAAGGAGATATCAAGTACACAAAGAAACACATATCTAGTGTGTTATGTGCCTCCGAGTGAAGTCATGTCGAGGATCGTACCCATGTTAGCAGACTTGGGTTGCCGTTACTGGTCGGTATGTGTCCGTGCGGATGTCAAGGTATCGTGCGTCAGAGGCGCTGTCCATGTAGTTTCATGAAGGAATGTGGGGTCATTGCCCAACCTAACAGTCATGTCCAAGGGTGCCTTGTGTACACGGCCTATTCGCTCCGCCCAGGCAGCACTTCAGGCATCATCTCCCACTCGCTGTACGGGGGGGGCACACAATGCCGCACTAGTTCGTGTAAGAGCTTTCAGAATGTCATCCCAGGCCTGTGCAATTGGAAACGTACGCAGCCCAGCCGTTTCTTCCCTGTGAAGACCGGTGCTCTTCGCCAGTGCCCAATTTTCTAAGGATTTTAGCCAATGGGGCGTCTCAGGGGGGTCTTTGTGTTTCCATCTCTTGGTTATCAATCGTTTCGCGGTGATTAGGCCTAAGTCACAGAATCTAGGGCTTACTTTGTTAGCTTTTGTACGTTTGTAAAACCCCAGGATGCAAACCTCCCATGTGTGTGGCACCTTGGTGTTGATGCTGCTGGTGAGAGTTGCAGTTATTGTGAGTCAATAGGAGTGAAGTAGGGGGCAGGACCATAGCATGTGCAGTAGATCAGCGTCTAGTAGTTGGCATCTTGGGTAAGCGGAGGTGGTGATGTTAAAGTATTTATTAATCTTGTCCGGCGATAGATACGCTCTGTGTAATATATATGTTTGTATGAGCTTGAAACGTAAATTATTCTGTATGTGCGTGGCACTAGCCAAGAAACGTTCCCAGTCCATGGTTGACCCCTGTCCTCAGCCCCTCTCGCCCGGAGTCCCTGTGATGGCTTTAACACGTGTGTAAGTAGGGCCTGCACTAGCCAATGAATCACATGTGTTCCCTCCACCATCACATGTAGATATTTTGATTTAATTTTGATTTGAAAAGAATTTGTTAAGCGCGGCTAACACCATTAGGTTTCTTGGCGCTGTGCTGGGGCGTGGTGAGAATAGATAGAAAGGAAACAAGATCTAAGGATACGAGATAGTAAAGAGGAAAGTTTTGAGAAGTGATCTAAAGCCAGAGTATGAGGGTGCTAGTCTAAGAGAAAGAGGAAGAGAGTTCCAGAAGGATGGGGCTAAAAGAGAGAACCTCAAGCCCCCGTGTTTTTTCCTCTTGAACCTGGGGGTAGATAGCAGAGCCATTTGGGATGAGCGTAAGGTGCGGGACGGAGTATAAGAGTATATTGCAGCAGATGATGTGTTTGTGGCTCAGTTGACAAAATCTCTCCCCACGTTTGTGTCAATGTCCGCATGATGGCTGCATGTAGGAGAAACTGACCCACCGGTAAGCCAGCATCCGCCCTCAGGGCTGCAAAGGACATCAGGGCACCATCTGCATATAGATCTCCCAGTGTCTCTACTCCCACCTCGGTCCAGGTCGTCGGCTCTGTGTCTGTTACAATGTTTCTACCTCGGGCGTACCAACCAGTGGCAGAACTGGGGCAAAGGGAATAGTGTCTTTTGTAAGCTGGAGGCTCCTACGGTAGCATCTATGGGTTAACTCAATATGTATCTGTGTCGGGCAGGGGAATTTCGCAAGCGGGTGAAATAAGCTACAGATTTGTGTCTGTGTTCACGAATACGACTCCGTGGCGGTATCTTCCAGGCCTTTGCCGCTTAGCCACTTTGTGACCCACTGTAACTGCTTAGCCAAGTAATACAATTCTAAATGAGGAACTGCCAATACCCCACATTCCGGTGGAGCATATAATTTTTGCAGCGCTATCCTGGGCCACCCTGTATTTCATATTAGACCTCTGATTAACCCCTCCAACACCCGAAACAGTCGCACCGGGACATATACTGGAAGATTTGCAAAATAATACAATAGCCTGGGCAATACTACCATCTTAGTTAGGTTGACTCGACTCATCACTTAAAGTGGCAGAGTCTTCTAAAATTGTACCTGCGCCCGTATGGAGGAGATGGCGTGCATCAGGTTCCCCTCCATTATGTCCCCAGGGGATCTATAGATGTATATGCCCAAATATCTGAACATTGTCTGGTACAAGGCAAGCACCGTACCATTTATTGTTATATCAGCCGCGCCCACATTCTCGCGAAAGGAATAAGCACCCGATTTGACCCAGTTCACTTTAAGGCCTGAGGCTTCCTTAAACCTACGGAATATGTCGAATATAACTGGCGGTATATCATGCAAGTCTCTCATGTACAGCAATAGGTCTTCAGCATATGGGGACACCATGTGGAGGCCATCTTCCATTGGTTTGCCCCAGTCCGCTCCACTTTCACGCAGCAGAGCCGCCAGAGGTTTTATGACAAGGGAAAAAAGCAATGGGGACAAGGGGGACCCCTGTCTGGTCCCACGTCTGACCCTGATTGCCTCAGATATGAGCTTGCCTGTGCGGGCCTGTACTATGGGTCGCTGATACAATACCTGCACCATTTGTAAGTACCCATCTCCCATCTCGTATTTACGCAGCACCGCTGCTAGATAGGGCCACTCCACCGAATCAAAGGCCTTCTCCAGGTCTAGTTCTAAGCATCCAGATCGTGGCCAATTCTTCGTTGCATACTTCTGTATTCTAAATAACCTACAGATGTTAAGAGAGGTGCTCCTAGTGGGGACAAATCTATTTTGATCGTTATGGACCAGGGCTGGTACAAACGGGGATATTCGCCTGGCTAGGGCGGAGGCAAGGAGTTTATATTCTGTGTTTATCAAAGCCAGTGGATGGTAGGAACTAAGATTTTCAGGGTCCCTGCCTGGCTTCAGGAGGGAAACTAACGTTGCCTCATTCTGCATAAGTGTAAGAGCCGAGTCATCTAGGGCCGCTGCGTACCACTCGCAGCAACTCTGGTATTGATATATCGGAGTAGGCTTTGAAAAATTCGTCAGGTAGCCCATCCGGACCCGGGGACTTGCCGTTCGATAGGGAGAAAATAGTATCCCGTAGTTCGTCTGGCAGCAGAGGAGCACCCAGTTCGTCCTGCTGATGCTCGGCAGTGTCAGAGCAGAGAGAAACTCCTGTACGACCATATCTGTGGCTGGCAAGCAGGACCGATACATCATGGTGTAGTGCTCTACAAAGGCATTGTGTATTTCTCTCTGGGTATGAACCGTGTCGCCATGTGTATTTTGTATAGATGTCACGGCTGTGGTAACTGTGTCTTGTCGTATTAACCACGACAACAACTTACCAGGTTTATCTCCCATATGGTGGGTGCGCGCCGGATGTGCTGCATAATTCAAATTGCGGAGTCGGTCAAGTACTCTGGAATGTTCTCCGACATCGCCATAGCCATCCCGGATGGCTACAAGATCACCCGGAGGGACTGCATCAACCAAACCGGAGGAGGCATCGCCATCGTCCACAGAAACACCATCCGCATCACGACCAACTCCGAAGACACCCTCACCGCCGCCGAGCACCTTCACTTCCAGATACACACCGACCCCAAGACCACCCTCAGAGGCACTCTCATCTACAGACCGGGACCACGCACACAATTCAGCGAAGCCATCGCAGACTTCATCAGCCCACACGCCCTCACCTCCTCAGACTACATCCTCCTAGGGGACAACGTCAACAACACCACCACCCTGCTGGCCAACCTCGCCAACCTCGGACTCAAGCAACTGGTAAACACCCCCTCCCACTACGCCGGCCACACGCTTGACCCCGTCTTCTCCTCCAGCAAGCACATCTCCTTCAGCCACTCCACCGGACTACACTGGACAGATCACAGCTGCGTCCATTTCAACTTCAGGAGAACCACGACCCACCACCACCCGCAACAGGCTCCCCGAAGAAGCTGGAGCAAGATAACCGCAGACCAGCTCACCACCCCAACGAAGCAGCCCGCAACCTCACACAGTGGCTCACCAACTGCGCCAATGACCTTGCACCGCTGAAGAATCCTCCCAGCGGACCCGGCAGCAAGAAAGCCTAATGGTTCACCAACGACCTCAAAAATTCCAAGCAATCCTGCCGTACCCTCGAGAAAGCCTGGCGCCACGACCAGTCAACAGAAAACATGACAGCCCTCAAGAACGCCATCCGCAAACACCACCAGCTGATCCGAACCACCAAAAGGACAACATTCAGAGAACGACTAGACAACAACACCCACAACAGCAAGAAACTCTTCAGCATCGTTAAAGAGCTCTCCAACCCCAGCGCCTGCAACAACGACATCAAACCCTCGCAAGACCTCTGCGACTCACTCGCCTCGTTCTTCCACCGCAAGATCGCCAACATACACAACAGCTTCGGCGCACAGACCACGCACCCAACCACCGAACCAGCGCCCCCCACCACCACCCTCTGCATCTGGACCCCGGTCAGCACCGAAGACACCACCCGCATGATGAACACCATCCACTCCGGCTCCCCAACCGACCCCTGCCCACACCACATCTTCAACAAAGCCGACTCCATCATCGCACCCCAACTCCGGGACATCATTAACAGCTCCTTCACATCTGCCACCTTCCCGGAGAGCTGGAAACATGCCGAGCTCAGCGCCCTCCTGAAGAAACCCACCGCGGACCTCACGGACCTCAAGAACTTCCGCTCAATCTCGCTCCTCCCTTTTCCTGCCAAAGTCATCGAGAAGACCGTCAACAAACAACTCTCCGCCTTCCTCGAGACAAACGGATCCCTCGACCCCTCGCAGTCCGCTTTCCGAACAAACCACAGCACCGAGACCGCCCTCATCGCAGCTACCGATGGCATCAGGTCCCTGCTCGACAACGAGGAAACAGCTGCCCTCATCCTCATGGACCTCTCAGCAGCTTTCGACACCGTATGCCACCGCACACTAAAACAGCGCCTCAGCAACACTGGAATCCAAGGGAAGGCCCTGGAGTGGATCATCTCGTTCCTCTCCGGAATAACCCAGAGAGTCCGCCTCCCCCCTTCTGATCCACGGCCACCAAAGTCATCTGCGGCGTTCCTCAAGGATCCTCGCTCAGCCCCACCCTCTTCAACGTCTACATGAGCCCCCTCGCAGCCATCGCACGTCAACACAACCTAAACATCATTTCCTACGCTGGCTACACCCAGCTGACCCTCTCCCTCACCAACGACCCCGCCACCACCAGAGCCAGCCTCCAGGAAGGAATGAAAGACGTCGCGGAATGGATGAAGCTCAGCCGTCTGAAACTGAACTCAGACAAGACGGAAGTCCTCATCCTGGGACCATCCCCCTCTGCCTAGGACGACTCCTGGTGGCCCCCTGCCCTGGGTACCGCCCCCAAGCCCACGGACCATGCACGCAACCTGGGCTTCATCCTGGACTCCTCCCTCACGATGACCAAACAAGTCAATGCCGTCTCATCATCTTGTTTCAACACCCTGCGCATGCTCCGAAAGATCATACGGTGGATCCCCACCGAAACCATAAAGACGGTCACCCAGGCCCTCGTCACCAGCCGACTGGACTACGGGAACACCCTCTACGCTGGAACCACAGCCACACTACATAAAAGACTCCAGCGCATACAGAACGCTTCTGCACGACTCATCCTGGACATCCCCCGTCACGGCCACATCTCCGCCCATCTGAGAGACCTGCACTGGCTCCCTGTCAGCAAGAGGATCACGTTCAGACTCCTCACCCACGCACACAAGGCTCTCCACGACATGGGCCCCAAATACCTCAACAACCGCCTCACATTCTACACATTCACCCGCCAGCTCCGTTCCACCAGCCTCGCCCTCGCCACCGTCCCACGAATTCGCAGAGCCACCGCCGGAGGAAGATCCTTCTCCTACCTGGCGGCCAAGACATGGAACTCCCTCCCCACCCACCTACGGCTGACCCAGGACCATCTCTCCTTCAGGAAACTACTCAAGACCTGGCTGTTCGAGCAGTAGCGGCTCCCCCCCCTCCCAGCGCCTTGAGACCCTAGAGGTGAGTAGTGCGCTCTACAAATATGTTTGATTGATTAATTCACGCCAATGACCCATCATCACTTTCTATGGCCTCTCCCTCCCTTTGGAGCAGGTCATTTGCAAGAGGTGTGTGTTCTGTCTCTAGTTGTCTGCGTACACCCGCCTGCATACTAAGACATTCACCTCAAACCACTACTTTAAACGCATCCCATTCTACTTGGGGCGTCATGGCAGCGCCAGTATTCGCTTCAAAGTAATGTGTTATATGTGTGGTTAGCAGGTTTCAGAAGGGCGCATCTAGTAACATGTCTGGCTGCATCCGCCAGGTTGGGATCGGTGGCCGGGGACATTCCCACAGTATGTCCAATATGTGCGAATTGTGATCTGAATGTGTCCTGCCTAAATAATAAATCGTGGAAGTAGTTCTTCCAAAAGCATGTACCGGTCTAATCGCACATGTAAACCGTGTGCACCGGAATAGTAAGAATACACCCTGTCATGGGGGTTACGGTGTCTCCAGATGTCCCTGAGTTGCCACTGCCCTGCCCAGTTAACCAGCGCCTTCATAGCATTTTGTGTGGCTGTGCCCGGAAGGGGTGGAAAGGAGCGGTCCAGTGTGGCGTCAAGTACGCTGTTGTAGTCTTCCCCCAAAAAGCATCGGTATGTTATGCCATGGCGCTAGTACGCGCAACATATCGTCAAAAAAGGTTGCCTGATCAGTGTTGGGAGCATACAGTGATGCAATCACAATCTGTCTACCATCCAGCGTGCTTCTCACCACCACGTATCTACCTTCTGCGTCCATCAATGAATGTGTAATTTTAAGTGGGACTCCTGGTTGCACCCAGATTAGCGCGCCTCGTGCATATGCGGAATACCCCGTGGCGTATAATTGACCTCGCCAGCGGCGGTGTAAAAGTTGGATTTCTGGTTTGGTCAAATGCGTCTCTTGCAAGAGAGCTATTTGTATGCGATGTCTCTTGAGGTATGAGTATATCTGATACCGGCGTGACTGTGTGTACATGCCTCGCACATTCCATGTACCAACTTTAACTATAGACATATTTTCTATAGTACATGAACCCGCCATGTGTCCCCAGCAACCCCCCAGACCCACACAGCACGTCTGACCCCGCAGTGCACAGCTTCCCCCACATGACAACTCGTGGCTTTTTTGTCGGGTGAGAAAGGTGTACAATAAAGAATATCTCATAACAAACCAATACAATGACATACACATACCAAAATTCCACAGGGGCGATGGTGCAACAAGCAATCGTTCAAACCTTCAACAGAGGCAACAGTCAAACGACCTGGGTGGGGTGCGCTGCGTATTACGCACAGGTGATTAACAATATATATGTCCCCTGTTCCAGAGGCTCCCCGACTACTGGCATAGTGCAATATAATATGAGCTAGCTATGCGTCCCAACTCGGGGATCCATGCTAGGCTAACAGTGTACATCGGTGTCTGCGTAGTTGTGACATAACATGAGATCAAACCCCTCCCTCCACTCACATAACCTGATGGCACTCACTGCTCCATATGCAACTCGGTAGTCGAACTGCGGCCCCGCACATGAACACATCTTTAACGACTGGATACTTCCACTTATACATCACAATACCTCAGTTTGTAGTCCCATCAAGGATGAAGTCACACAACGTTCATATGATGAGGTGAGCAGTCTGCGGAGTGACGTCTGGCTGCTCAGCCGAGTCCTGCGAGTTTTGCAGGCCATACACTTGTTCATCATCACTGGACAGGTCACGAAGAATTCTCCAACCCCTTATCTGCAACAAACAGCATTACCCCCTCACAGGAACTCTGTGATAACCTTGCAGACTTCTTCCACAACAAGATCGCCAACATCTACTGAAACTTCAAACCCCAGCCCAAGGCCACTGACTTCTTCAAGCAACACAACAGCCACACTACCACCACAGACATCCAACTAACCGAATGGAGGAAGCTCACCCCACAGGACACCGACTCCATCATTAACTCAGTCCCCTCAGGGCCCTTACCAACCCATACCCTCACCACATCTTCAACCTAGGCGAAGGCGGAATCAGCCATGTACTCGCCACCTTGTTCAACACCTCAGTTGCCGTGGCCACCTGCCCGAGAACTTGCAAGACTCAGAAGTCTATGCCCTACTAAAGAAACCATTGGCAGACCCCAGCGAACTCCACAACTACTGACTGATCTCCCTGCACCCGGCCGAAGTATTAAAAAAGCCATCAATCTGCAACTCTCCTCACATCTGGAATGGAACCTCCTACTCGACAAAATCAGGATTTTGCAGCAACCATAGCACTGAGACAGACCTTATCATGGTTACTGACGTCATCCAAGCTCTACTCGACCCAGGAGAGACTGCGGCTCTGATCCTCCTAAACCTCGCGGCAGACTTCAGTGTGTCTCCCACCTCACAATCCTCACAAGGCTGCATAACATGGGCATCCAAGTAGCTACTCTCAGATGGATCACCTCTTCCCTCCCGAAAGAATGCAAAAAGTCCGCTTTCACCTAAGGAAATCATCTGTGGAGTACTCCAAGGATCCTCGCTCAGCCCTACTCTCTCCAGCACTTATATGACACCTTTGGCCAGCATCTTCTAAACTCACAGACTCGACATTATATTACACGCCGATAACACACTACTCGCCCTCTCCCAGGACACCACCAAGACCAACTTCCACAACTGCATGATAGACGTTGCCAACTGGATGAAGGAAACTTCCTGAAGCTCAACCGACAGAGACACCAGATAGAGTTACTGATTTTCAGAAACAAAAGGACCCCATGGGATGCATCCTGGTGGCCCTCAGAACTCAGACCTTTTCCTACCCCCATTGTCCATGCTAGGGACCTAGGCATCATTCTGGACAACAAGCTAACCATGACGTCTCAGGTCAACTCTGACTTCTGCTTCTTCATCCTCTGCATGCTTCATAAGATATTCAAAGATATTTAAATGTCTACCTCAAATCTCAAGACGTACCATCACCCAGGCCCTCATCTCCGTGAAACTGACCTACCGCAACACTGCCTATGCAGAGATCGCAGCTCACCTCCTTCGATGACTACAGCCCATACAGAACGCCACAGCCAGACTCGTCCTGGATCTTCTCAGATGAACCCACTTCACCCACTACCCCTGGGAACTCCACTGGCTCCCTGTACAGAAAATATGCCAGTTCAAGTTCATGACCCATGTATGCAAGGCCCTACACAACTGTGGACCTGTCCACTTGAACCACCATTTGAACTTCCAGCAGCCCACCAGACACCTCTGCTCCGCATCCGTTTCTCCAACCCTCACCTCCACAGCCGACGTAACGGATGCGGAGGTCCCTCCTTCTCCTACCTGGCAGCTAAGACATGGTTTGAGCTACCCTTTCATCTCTCCATCTCTTCCAGAGTTCTGAAAGTCCCTGAAGAACTGGCTAATCGGGTAACTAACTGGACCCTGCCAGCATCCGGATACTCTCACAGGTGACAAGTAGGACTATACAACTATATTGATTGGGTGCTGCATCCAACACCTTGATCAATCATGTGCTGAAGGTCCGAGTTAGATATCTGTAAAACATCAACCTCCTCCAGCACTTCCACATTCTTCCTTTTCTTTGTCGCTTTAACCAGATGGGAACATTTGCTGAGACAATTTCATAGTCTCCAGTGAGTTACGCATAACCAGAAAGTGATAAGTGCTAAAGCACTTCTTCTTATTGATCACCCTTTCCCAGCAACAAAGGCTCGTGACACGCAAGACTTTGTTGCTACAAAACCGACGTGCAGCTTACCAGCAGTAGAGCTCGCTCGAGAGCAAGGCTGCTAGATCAGAGAACAGTTCGGAACCTGGCTCCCCAACTGCCCACTCCACAGCCGCAACCTCAGCGCCGTGAGTGGAGCACCAAGGTCACATGCAATTGCTACTATCTTAACCCACAGTTTGTCATTCCTGGTACTACTCTATCTGGTATTGCTTACCTGAATGGAATCTTTTGTACGGCTCACCTGAATGACAACCAGTTGATACCTTTTACATCTAGCTTCAGTGGAAGACCTGCGATTGTGATACTGCTGATTTTACTAGCAGCCATTGTATGTTTCTACTGTTCATCTGAAGTTCAGCTGCACAATAATCCTGGTACCGCTCGCCTGAATGGCAGCATTTTGCATCCTGCTTCTTCCTACTTGAGTGACAGACATATAATCCCTGGTACTGTGGTGCTCTCTAGACTGGATAGTCAAAAGATGCCTTTTAGGCACTTGTCTCTCACAGGCTTACTGCAGGAGGTGGCAGTCATACGGCCTCAGGCTTGGTATGTCTCAAAAGATAAACTCAATAACTTCAGGTGCCAAATCAGTGTTTTACGTAATATAAAAGAAAAGTATGTTTATTAACAGGTAAGTAAATAAGAATGAAGTTGAGTTTTATTGTGCACTGCACAGTGTACCTCATAGTGAACCTTAACCCCTTTGCTGCGGCGGCAATTCCGCCGCAGCGCTAGGGGGGAGGGGGAAGCGCGGCGCTCCCATGCTCGTGACGGAACCGCTCCGTCACGAGCCTCGGGCGAGTTGTGCTTGTGACGGAGTGGTTCCGTTACGGCCCCGACCGCTTAATAGAACGCGCCGCACAGGTGCGAAATCTGCGCCGCGCAGGCGCGCCGAGCGGGCCGTGACGGAACCGCCCCGTCACCAACACAGCGCGACCGAGGCTCGTGACGGAGCGGTTCCGTCACCAGCATGGGAGGGGTTAAACTGAGTCTTCTAAGTTATCCGTTGCTGATGAAGGATATGAAGAGCTGCAGTAGCTGAAGGATACACTTAGAAGTTATGGGGCATTTTGCTAAAGACTGTGAAATGATACAACACAAATATACAGTGGTTTCTGAAACCTTTAACAACATATTACTTAACATCTTATTTCAGTAAAATGTGATAGTTTGGTAGTCAGTGCACATATAAGCCAGTATCTTGCCATTTAAACAAATAAGAGTTGTCAGATACAACCTAGGAGATTGCGAGATAAGTCATCCATGGGCCCCAGATCTTCTGATGTGTCGGGGAGTAATCACTCTACACGGTCCTTACCCGTTTCCCATCTGCTTAGACATGGAGGCTCTGTTGCTGTATAACTGTGGAGTAGGGGACACTGCAGTTCATTAGGTCAATAGTGCAATCCAAAGCAGGGATGCTCTTCTCGCCTAAAATGGGAACGTACATTAACTCCAAAACAAATTGTTTTGTAATATTCTAAATTGGGCATACAGAATGAGAGAAACACACATCCCTTCTTGATATAATACAATGAGGCAGCCAAACCGTTGGTTAATGTTGCAAGTTATTCAAACTGACGACAGCCCATTTTTTCAGCAACCAGTTTCCACCACAGTACATTTGATAGCTCTATACATGGTAGGGATTTGTTTGTTCATGCCAGGTTTAGCTGTCTTAGTACCTTTTTTGGGTCCTATTTTCGGTGCAAGTAATTGAGCTGCTCATTTAGTTCAAATTAGAACTAGAAAAAAAATAAGCAAACACCTTGCTGGATTTTCTACATCTGGCAGTAGTTTGCAAGCTGATGGATCCTCTGTTGGGCCTGTTTTGTATACTGGAATCAGTATCAAGCGCTTCCATGTTGGAAGGATATAGCTAGATTTGTAAACGGCATCACAAACTGGAACCAAAGTCAAGGCTCACCATCCAGGGCTTAATAAAGGGATCTGAGATCGATATTAACAATTGGCCATATTTTTGGGCCATAGTTTTCATTCCCTGCATTAATAGATACCCCCCAAACAAGTGCACTACATGCATGGATTTGTTTACAATGTGTCTGGAATTATAAGGCTTTCCATGTTTTCACAGGGTAGTTTCCAAAATAGCTGAAGATTTTCTGGTCTCTGACATAAGCATTTTACCATGCTTTTATATTTAGAGCACGTTTATGAAGATTTGCATTTTATTGGACAGTTTACAAGGTCATTGTGATGATCATAAAATGCATTTCAGTTAATGAGCCAGCTTTGATCGAAGAAAGAAATAGTTGCCTATAATTTCTCATGTACCTTGTCTGAGCTCAGTAATACTACCAACTTGGTAAGATTTGTTCTCTATTTGAGACATGCAGTAGGGTCAACTTTTTCTGTTGGTATTAAACACATACAATTAGCTCCTGATTTCTTACTTGTGTTTGAAAAAAATTGATTATTGA
This sequence comes from Lissotriton helveticus, assembly GCF_964261635.1. Lineage (NCBI taxonomy): Eukaryota > Metazoa > Chordata > Amphibia > Caudata > Salamandridae > Lissotriton > Lissotriton helveticus. Next base: position 411,733,577 of record NC_136061.1, on the reverse strand, counting down.
AATCAAACGCCCTCTATCTTCTTTTAAAAAGAAAGTAAGACAGTATCTAAGACGCTGTACAGTATTTAAACGTTTAGTCAATAATGGAGGAAATACCATATCAGAAAGAATTGATCTAGTGTTCTTGCTACCGCAGCATTGAATGGATACACGTCACTGGGTATGGGCTCCCAGGCAGCAAGGCCAAATCCTGCCTAATTTATACTACAAAACAACTGCCAATGCTGCCAATATGAATCACAATTTCTATTTATATCACCAACATACGAGTTAAACACTATGAAGGCGGAGTCTACTTTTTGAATCAATTTTTTTATTTTAATTTTCCTTTAGTTTATCATTTTTTCATTTGTTAAAGCGGATTTTACACATTTCAAAAAAGGAAAACATTTCAACAAAACATAGAATCAACATACATGAACCTCATCAATACTGTACCCCTTAGTATCCTTCATACACATTCTCTCTACAATAATTTCTCACATAAAACACATTCACACTCAAATATTCTAGTAGCAAAAAATAGGAAGACTGTGGCGGTGGCCCGGATTATGGCCCGTTTGGACTACTGCAACAGTCTCTATGCAGGAACTAAAAAGACGGTCGTGAAAAGACTATAGGCAGTCCAAACCTCTGCCGCAAGGCTGGTACTCGGGCTCCTCAGGCGCTCTTCCTCAGCTAAGGCACTTAATACACTTCACTGGCTACCAGTCCACAAAAGGATCCTATTCAAAATCCTGACCATTACCTACAAAGCCATGAGTGAATCTGGTCCAAAATATATGAGAGCTAAAATCAAGCGCTATAACACTAAACAAATTTTGAGGTCCACATCAGAGAACCTGCTAACTGTCCTAAAGTTCAAATTGAAAACCCGGGGTGGAATAACCATGGCGGTACTGGGGACAAAAGCCTGGAGCTCCCTACCTACTCAGCTGAGGCATACTCACACGGAACTCACCTTCAGGAAACTCCTCAAAACATGGATTTTCGCCACCCCAGACCACCCAGCGCTGTCACTAATCTGACTCATCCCTCTCATAGTCTCCCCTTTCTCTCTGTCTAACATCACTCTACATAACCATACGCCTGTTTTCTTTCTGTCCGCAAAAGCGCCAAGATGCTCCTTGGAGTGAACGTTGCGCTATACAAAACCCTTTTTCATTCATTCATTCATATACTAGGGACTGATAGGGTTACTCCAGTATCCAATCTGGAATGTACCTAAATACTGAACAAAACAATTTAGGGAGAAAGCAGATAGACTGGGGCCCTGATTAGCAGGATCCCAGTCAGACTAGTCAATAACAGCTTAGCACCAGGCAAAAAGTGGGGGGAACCATAGACGAGATCCTACTTTCCTACAAGGACATTGCCACTTGATAAAGCTTGCTTTCAGATTAGTTATAGACGGACATGTTTGCAATATCACAGATTATATAACAGCAATTCAGGTGAATATTTGTGATTAGTTACCATTTAGATATGCAGTTCCCATTATTATAATGTTGGCTCTCACGACAGCAGTACCCTGCGTCATAGAACTGGCATTCATGACAACTATACCAGGGATTCTATGGCTAAACCAGGGAGCGATCAGAGAGTTCTCATTCAGGTGTGTGGTGTCCAGGGTCATAGGGTTGCCACGTAGGATAGCAGTACCTGTAGTTAGGATACAGTATTTTACACTAGCAGCCTCCTGCATATCAGGACTACCGTACACGTGAGCAGTATCCCAAGCAGGCATTCGGATAAGTGCTATGTAGGATTATAAAACATCCATTCAAGATAGCAGGACCCAAACTTATAGGTCTAGCACTGAAAGGAGCAGTATCATGGCAATCAGAGCAACAATTCTGGTGAGTTGCTTAGTTTTATAGTGCTGCTATTACGAAATACATTATAATGTTTCCATAGAAGCAGGCACTAACAGGAATTATAGAGCTATCACTAAGGCTAGTAGTAGCCGTAATTATAATTCTACCATTCAAGCAAAAAGTCTAAGCTATTAAGGGCTGCCATTCAATGCTGCGGTTGCCAATGCTGCCAATATGAATCACAATTTCTATTTATATTACCAACATACGAATTAAACACTATGAAGGCGGAGTCTACTTTTTGAATCAATCTTTTTTGATTTTAATTTTCATTTAGTTTATCATTTTTTCATTTGTTTAAGCGGATTTTACACATTTCAAAAAAGGAAAACATTTCAACAAAACATAGAATCAACATACATGAACCTCATCAATACTGTAGCCCCTAGTATAATTCATACACATTCTCTCTACAATAATTTCTCGCATAAAACACATTCACACTCAAATATTCTAGTAGCAAAAAATATTTTTTCTGTACAATTTATATACAATTTCCCCAGGAACCATAGTATACAGTTTGTGAAATAAATAAATCTGAATGCAAATATCATTTATATTTTCCTTATGGTTAAAAAAAGAATAAGGTCTACGCGTTTCGAACTCCCTTTTGTTATGGGGTTCTCATCAGGACCGTAAACTGTAAGTGAAAGAAAGAGAGGGGACTCTTATTAGTTATTTGTGTAATTAGACCTCCAAGCTACTTTGTGGTTCAACAGCCACCTTTCTACATCTTACCTCTCTAATATTCTCTCTGGTTAAAGATTCTCTAAATCACCACGACGCAGAACCACCTAAATGGTAAACATATGTTTAGCATCCATGAATTCAACATAAAAGAGACCAGATACCCCACTCAAGATAAATACGAAAACCACTCACTTAATATCTGTGGATGGTGTTCTTTGACTGATGGAAAAGATAACGAGATGTTTAAGCTTTTCGTTTTTTTTTTTTTTAGTTTGTGACTACAAACTCAGATATACATTACGGTTAGTTTCTTACCTAATTAGATTTGGTATGCGCCTCTAATGTTAAGGTTTATTTGAAGGGTGATTGCCCGGACACTTCCGCCGCGTGCCTAGAAGGAAAAATGGGATCGTGTCATTCTGGCTGCTTTAATCTATCCCGATGTCTGCCTGGCCAAGTGCTTAGTTTATTCTTCGAGGCATTTAAAACGTCTTACCTTCCTTCGTTCTTCTTCGCAGCCGTATGACGGTCCGGTCTCTATCCCGGCCGGTCTGTGTTCTTCCGGGAACGCGCCTCTGTTTTTGTTACTGTCACGTGATTGGGACCGTGAGCATGAGCGCCATCTTTGAACGGGGAATATATATCCCTTATCCATAAATCCGCTATTTTCTTTTTTTATCCATCGGGGCTACTCTTAAAATGCGGGTTCATGGTGTTTTATAACTTTCCTCGGGGCAGTTGGTCATGCTCTATTATTCCGACAGTATTCCCTCAAGAGTGGCATAATGTTATGGAGTCCACGGGTGTGGGCGCCATCTTTGAGTGGGGATTTTTATTGTCTGGAGATACATACTTAGTTAATACAAGTAGTCATTGCATACTTTTGAAAAACGTTGTAAGCCAATTATCTTGAAATAAATAGTTTTTTTTTCTCATATATTCGTTCTGGACATATTGTGTATGGGGGTTGGATCAACATCCGTATTGAAGAAGGACTGCTACTTTCGATGTTTAAAGGACAGGACAGTGAAGTATGTCTTCACTGTAATTTATAAATTTCGGACAATTCATTAAGTCCTTCGATAGCCGAATTGAATTTCAGAATCATCATGGCTTTTTTTTGTGCAAGTTTTGCCTCTACATCCCCACCTCTTGGATCCGTCTCTACTTTCAGGATGACTGTCCATCGTAGGTCATTGTCTTCATGATTCTTGATTTGCCAATGATTTACCAAGGGGGCATTGGGGACCTTTCTTTTGATCCTCGATCTATGTTGTTGAATTCTCAATCGAATCTCCTGATTGGTTTTACCAATATATAGTAAATTACACGGACATTTAATCCCATAGATCACATTTCTTGATTTGCAGTTTGTGAAGCAATCATGTCTCCACATTCTTTCATTATGCTTAAACATTGACCCTTCTTCAGTTAGAGCACAACAATTACAACCACCACATTTATGGTGGCCCGTTACGGGAGGTAATCCAATCATAGTTCTTAATGTTGGTTGAGTTTTCATTGGCAATGCTGCTCTCACCAGTCTATTGGCTATGCTTGACTCCTTTTTAAATGCGAATAGTGGTAGGTTTTTAACCAAGTGCCAGTTGTTATTTACCAACTTTTTCAGTCTGTTGGAATTGGGACAGTACGTGGTGACTAGTACTATTCTATCCAATTTTTGTTTTGATCTTTTTTCCAATAGGCATTCCCTTGGGGTCCACCATGCTCTTTTCTGAGAGCGTTTGAGCAATTTTTTGGGGTATCCGCGTTCAATCAGATTAGTGGTCAATTTGTCTGCATGTTTGATATATTCCTCCTTGTCTTGGCAATTTCTACGGATCCTTAAATATTGCCCAAAAGGCAAATTTTCTTTTAGGCTCCGGGGGGTGATTGCTGCTGAAATGCAATGCTCGGTTTCTGTCCGTTTCTTTTTTATACAAAGTAGTCTTAAGTCCTCCTTCTTCTGAAGGGTATATTTCGACGTCTAAGAAAGGCATTTTACTTTTTGAATATGTTAAACTGAATTTAATCTCCTGTGTTCTGTTATTCAGCCATTCGTGGAAGTTTTTAAGCTCCTTTTCTGGACCAGACCACACAAAGAAAACATCGTCTATAAAACGATTCCAGTTTTTTATCCATACTCCAAAATGATTATCATGATAGATAAACTTTTCTTCATAACTTGACATATACAAAATAGCCAGTTCAGGGGCAAAAGGACATCCCATTGCGACGCCGCCTACTTGAAAATAAAAGTCTCCATCAAAATAAAAATAATTCCTTTTTAGTGCAAAGCTTGCCAATTGTATAATGAATTCTGTTGGAACCTTTTGTGGTCGTTCTCTTTTAACACCTGTATACCATCTTCTTGTGGTATCTGTGTATACAGGGACGGGATGTCCATTGTCACCATCCAATCATTCATTTTGTTGAACTCAACATCATTTAGCTTGTTTATGAAGTCCATTGTATCTCTGGTGTATGACTATTCGCATTTAAAAAGGAGTCAAGCATAGCCAATAGACTGGTGAGAGCAGCATTGCCAATGAAAACTCAACCAACGTTAAGAACTATGATTGGATTACCTCCCGTAACGGGCCACCATAAATGTGGGGGTTGTAATTGTTGTGCTCTAACTGAAGAAGGGTCAATGTTTAAGCATAATGAAAGAATGTGGAGACATGATTGCTTCACAAACTGCAAATCAAGAAATGTGATCTATGGGATTAAATGTCCGTGTAATTTACTATATATTGGTAAAACCAATCAGGAGATTCGATTGAGAATTCAACAACATAGATCGAGGATCAAAAGAAAGGTCCCCAATGCCCCCTTGGTAAATCATTGGCAAATCAAGAATCATGAAGAAAATGACCTACGATGGACAGTCATCCTGAAAGTAGAGACGGATCCAAGAGGTGGGGATGTAGAGGCAAAACTTGCACAAAAAGAAGCCATGATGATTCTGAAATTCAATTCAGCTATAGAAGGACTTAATGAATTGTCCGAAATATATAAATTACAGTGAAGACATACTTCACTGTCCTGTCCTTTAAACATCGAAAGTAGCAGTCCTTCTTCTATACGGATGTTGATCCAACCCCCACACACAATACGTCCAGAACGAATATATGAAGGAAAAAAAACCTATTTATTTCAAGATAATTGGCTTACAACGTTTTTCAAAAGTATGCAATGACTACTTGTATTAACTAAGTATGCATCTCCAGACAATAAAAATCCCCACTCAAAGATGGCGCCCACACCCGTGGACTCCATAACATTATGCCACTCTTGAGGGAATACCGTCGGAATAATAGAGCATGACCAACTGCCCCGTGGAAAGTTATAAAACACCATGAACCCGCATTTTAAGAGTAGCCCCGATGGATAAAAAAAGAAAATAGCGGATTTATGGATCAGGGAATATATTCCCCGTTCAAAGATGGCGCTCATGCTCACAGTCCCAATCACGTGACAGTAACAAAAACAGAGGCGCGTTCCCGGAAGAACACAGACCGGCCGGGATAGAGACCGGACCGTCATACGGCTGCGAAGCAGAACGAAGGAAGGTAAGACGTTTTAAATGCCTCGAAGAATAAACTAAGCACTTGGCCAGGCAGACATCGGGATAGATTAAAGCAGCCAGAATGACACGATCCCATTTTTCCTTCTAGGCACTCGGCGGAAGTGTCCGGGCAATCACCCTTCAAATAAACATTAACATTAGAGGCGCATACCAAATCTAATTAGGTAAGAAACTAACCGTAATGTATATCGGAGTTTGTAGTCACGAACTAACAAAAAAAAAACGAAAAGCTTAAACATCTCGTTATCTTTTCCAACAGTCAAAGAACACCATCCACAGATATTAAGTGAGTGGTTTTCGTATTTATCTTGAGTGGGGTATCTGGTCTCTTTTATGTTGAATTCATGGTTGCTAAATATATGTTTACCATTTAGGTGGTTCTGCGTCGTGGTGATTTAAAGAATCTTTAACCAGAGAGAATATTAGAGAGGTAAGATGTAGAAAGGTGGCTGTTGAACCACAAAGTAGCTTGGAGGTCTAATTACACAAATAACTAATAAGAGTCTTTCTTTCACTTACAGTTTACGGTCCTGATGAGAACCCCATAACAAAAGGGAGTTCGAAACGCGTAGACCTTATTATTTTTTGAACCAGAAGGAAAATATAAATGATATTTGCATTCAGATTATTTTATTTCACAAACTGTATACTATGGTTCTTGGAGAAATTGTATATAAATTGTACAGAAAAAATATTTTTTGCTACTAGAATATTTGAGTGTGAATGTGTTTTATGTGAGAAATTATTGTAGAGAGAATGTGTATGAATGATACTAAGGGGTACAGTATTGATGAGGTTCATGTATGTTGATTCTATGTTTTGTTGAAATGTTTTCCTTTTTTGAAATGTGTAAAATCCGCTTAAACAAATGAAAAAATGATAAACTAAATGAAAATTAAAATCAAAAAAGATTGATTCAAAAAGTAGACTCCGCCTTCATAGTGTTTAACTCGTATGTTGGTGATATAAATAGAAATTGTGATTCATATTGGCAGCATTGGCAACCGCAGCATTGAATGGCAGCCCTTAATAGCTTAGACTTTTTGCTTGAATGGTAGAATTATTATAATTACGGCTACAAACTAGCCTTAGTGATAGCTCTATAATCCCTGTTAGTGCCTGCTTCTATGGAAACGTTATAATGTATTTCGCAATAGCAGCACTATAAAACTAAGCAACTCACCAGAATTGTTGCTCTGATTGCAATGATACTGCTCCTTTCAGTGCTACACCTATAAGTTTGGGTACTGCTATCTTGAATGGATGTTTTATAATCCTACATAGCACTTATCCGAATGCCTGCTTGGGATACTGCTCATGTGTACGGTAGTCCTGAAATGCAGGAGGCTGCTAGTGTAAAATACTGTATCCTAACTACAGGTACTGCTATCCTACGTGGCAGCCCTATGACCCTGGACACCACACTCCTGAATGAGAACTCTCTGATTGCTCCCTGGTTTAGCCATAGAATCCCTGGTATAGTTGTCATGAATGCCAGTTCTATGACGCAGGGTACTGCTGTCGTGAGAGGCAACATTATAATAATGGGAACTGCATATCTAAATGGTAACTAATCACAAATATTCACCTGAATTTCTGTTATATAATCTGTGATATTGCAAACATGTCGTCTATAACTAATCTGAAAGCAAGCTTTATCAAGTGGCAATGTCCTTGTAGGAAAGTAGGATCTCGTCTATTGTTCCCCCCACTTTTTGCCTGGTGCTAAGCTGTTATTGACTAGTCTGACTGGGATCCTGCTAATCAGGGCCCCAGTCTATCTGCTTTCTCCCTAAATTGTTTTGTTCTTAGGTACATTCCAGATTGGATACTGGAGTACCCCTATCAGTCCCTAGTATATGAATGAATGAATGAAAAAGGGTTTTGTATAGCGCAACGTTCACTCCAAGGAGCATCTTGGCGCTTTTGCGGACAGAAAGAAAACAGGCGTATGGTTATGTAGAGTGATGTTAGACAGAGAGAAAGGGGAGACTATGAGAGGGATGAGTTAGATTAGTGACAGCGCTGGGTGGTCTGGGGTGGCGATAATCCATGTTTTGAGGAGTTTCCTGAAGGTGAGTGACGTGTGAGTATGCCTCAGCTGAGTAGGTAGGGCGCTCCAGGCTTTTGTCCCCAGTACCACCATGGTTATTCCACCCCGGGTTTTCAATTTGAACTTTGGGACAGTTAGCAGGTTCTCTGATGTGGACCGCAAAATTCGTTTAGTGTTATAGCGCTTGATTTTAGCTCTCATATATTTTGGACCAGATTCACTCATGGCTTTGTAGGTAATGGTCAGGATTTTGAATAGGATCCTTTTGAGGACTGGTGCCTTAGCTGAGGAAGAGCGCCTGAGGAGCTCGAGTACCAGCCTTGCGGCAGAGTTTTGGACTACCTATAGTCTTTTCACGACCGTCTTTTTAGTTCCTGCATAGAGACTGTTGCAGTAGTCCAAACGGGCCATAATCCGGGCCACCGCCACAGTCTTCCTGGCGTGCAGTGGGAGTAGGTCAAAAAATGTTCGGAGGGTTTTTATAGTTTGGAAACACATGCCTGCAATGGTAAGTGCTTGCTTATGGAAGGAAAGTGTTGGTTCGAATTTTATTCCTAAATGTTTTGCGGTGTCAACTGTAGTGGGTGGGGCAATTGAGTCAGAGGGCCACCATTGTGTGGGTCCAAAAACTTTGGACTTTCCGAACAGCATGATTTCTGTTTTAGAGCTATTGCATATGAGGTGATTTAGTTTCATCCAGTTCATTACTGCGGTGAGGCAGTGGTGGAATTTTTCTTCCACAGCTGTGGAGTTTTTGTCTAGGGTGAGAATCAGTTGCGTGTCATCTGCATAGGCAATTGATTCAATATCGAAAGTAGCAATCAGCGAGAGAAGTGGTGACACATAAATATTAAAAAGGGTAGGACTCAGGGAGGAGCCCTGAGGTACCCCTGATGATAGCTACTTCCCTTCTGATCTGTAGCTACCAAGTGTTACAATCTGATCCCTTTTATCTAGGAATGATGTAATCCAGGCTAGAGCCTTGTTGTTTATTCCGCTGTAGTTCAATCTGTCTCCCAGAATATCATGAGAGACAGTATCGAACGCTGCGGATAGGTCCAACAGAATCAGTACTGCTTCCTTGCCCTGATTCAGGGCAATCTTGAGGGTATCTGTAATGTGAAGCAGCACTGACTCTGTTGAATGGCCTGGTCTAAAACCTGATTGCTTGGGATGCAGGATGTTGGTTTCTTTCAGGAACTCATTAAGTTGGGCATTGACTAATTTCTCAGTAATTTTACTACGGCAAGGTAATGGAGAGATGGGTCTGAGGTTTGCGAGGGTGGCGATGTCCGGGAGTTTCTTTTTTGGGAGTGGCTTGACAGCAGCAGTTTTCCAGTGGGCAGGGATTTTTGCTGACCTAAACGTGGTATTGATGATCTGGTTGATAACTGGGTTTACTATGTCCAGCAATGCATGTAGAATTTTTGGCGGGCATGGATCAAATGGAGAGCCTGACTTACAGGGCAGGATGGCCTGTCTGGATTGTTCTAGATTGATTTCTTTGAAATCTGTAAGTTCTTTTATTGTTTCTAATTCTTGGGCTATGGTATACTGGGGTGGGATAACGGAGAAATCTTTTGTTAGATCTTTAATTGTTTTGTCGAAGAACTCGGCAATGTCATCGCATAGTTCCTGTGAGGGAGGTATTTTCTGATTGTCATTGGCCCTGTAATGAGACTAGTGTAGTGAATTTTTTTCTCTATTTTGATTTGTTGTTGATATACTTTGAGTGCAGATTTAAAGAGCTTCATATCTTCGGCCTCATAGCGTTTCCTCCATTGTTTTTCTGTTTGTCTACACTGCTCCTTCAAGGCTTTTAGGTGAGGAGTAAACCAGGGGGCTGCTTTCCTTTTTTTTGATGGTGGTTCTCTTTAGTGGGGCTAGAGTGTTGGCTATTGACAGCATCCATTTATTGAATAGATTATTGTCCGTATCAGGATTACCGGTGACAGTGGGTCTGGTGGCTTCCCCCATGTTCTGTAGATTGGGGTTAGATAGCATAGCGTAGTGTTCCAATTACGTGTGGCTGCTAGATTGCCGAAATTTTTTGTTTTTTGAGCATTATCATAGATGAAACTGAAGGGAATTAGTTTATGGTCTGTCCAGGTTAGTATGACTGGAGAGGCAACTGTTAGGTTAGTGGCGTTAGTACATATCCCGTCCAGGGTATGTCCCGCCTGGTGTGTGGGCCCCTGGGTCTGTTGTTTTAGACCCAGAGAGTTGGTGATTTCTGTGAAGGCCTTAGTATTGGGACTTCTGATGGCATCTAAATGGAGATTGAAATCACCTAGAATCGTAAAATTTGAGTATTGGACCACAAAGGGGCTAAGGTATTCTCCCAGAGTGTCTAAGAAGTTTTCCACAGGTCCCGGGGGACTATAAACAAGTGCTCTGGCAAACTTGGTGCAATTGTCTAGTTTAAAGTTGAAACAGAGACTTTCTGCATCTTTTAGTTCAGGGGTATTAGTGATGGAACATTTCAGATGGTCTCTATAAATGATGGCCTCCTCCCTTTTTCCCGTTTCTATCTAGTCTGGAGATGGTATACCCCTGAGGGAGTGCTCTATGTCAGGGTTTGAGCATTCTGTCAGCCATGTTTCCGTGACAAAAAGGCAGTCATAGTTGTGGTCTGTTAGCAGGTCCTGAACATGTAGGGCATGTTTTGCTAGTGATCTTGCGTTTATGAGACCGCACTGAAATTGTTTATGAGAGGTGTTGGCCTTGGGCGTAATGTTGGGCTCCACCTTAGTGCTGGTCTCATGATTATTAGTGCATTTACATGTGGCACAAGTGATGGGGTTTTTATTGATTTCCGTGAGAGGTATGATTTGGCAGTTTCTAACCTTTAGGTTAAGAGTACTTAATTCTCCCATGATGTATTGAAGTCTTGGAATTGAACCTGCAGCATTTCTGGCCATTGGCGCGCCCGCTGCGGCATTGAGTTTAAATGACCTTGAGGTTCCCGCCACTGGGCCGGCGAGCTATTTGGTACTAAGGTACCCAGGGCATAGGTACCCCAGAGGTCCCCCATGGGCTGACGCATGCATTATGCCACCCATGGTATATCATGCAAGATGGAACTAAACGCCTGCCATTGCAGCCTGTGTAAGATGGTGCCAGCACCTCTTACTAAAGATATAGGTTTACTATATCTAAGGTCACTGCACTTAAAACCTATCAGTCACCCCTATAGCCGTCCTTTACAATCCTAAAGGCAGAGTGCTAGGTGCTAAGTGTGAGGGTGGCCCTGCATGAGCAGGGCACTCGTACAGCCTACGGAGTCTATTTTCCCAGGTTGTAAGTGAGGCAGCCATATACTATATAGAGGGGCATCGCGTAATTACACGATGACCATCTCAAAACTGGCTTCAACGAATCCTATAATGTTTGGTATCCTACATGTTGGATTCATACCTCCCACACCGTAAACGGTGCCGACCAGAAACACGATTCTGCCCTCCTGCTGCTGGGCCAAGAACAAGCAGGGGAAGGCAGAACAATAAGCATCCTGTCACAAGGAGGTGAGACCACCTTCCAGACAGGATTTAGTGTATTTGGGCGGGGTGGGTGCGCTTGCCAGCGCCACTCAGTCTGCATGAGCGGCACATTTGGTGTACCCATGCATAGTCCAGTTCAAAACAGTTCTCGGAGCAGTTGGCTCCCACTCTGGCGCGAAACTGGACAAAGGACATGGGAGTAACCGCGCCACTGTCCAGACCCTCCCCTGAATTGTTCCAATCCTTCCCCTAGGGTACTTAAGGGCTTACCTGGGTGTAGGTCCCTAGATTCGTCGTCGGATAAAATTCAGATCAGACATCTTCTACCGTCTGGGCACTCTGGATTTCGCTGGATTGTGTTTGGGCTCAACTTCGTCTCCCTTCCAGTCTGCTGCATCATCTGTGTCTGTGCATCATACAGGAACCTTACAAAGCTTGTGGGCATCAAAGTCACCCTTGGAGTGGAGTTGACCGGTCTGCTGATCCTGAACTCCTCTGGATTCCGAAAGGTCTGCAACACAGGTGGTGGTTTGCACCACTTCCGAGGCCTGCCGTGTCCTCTCACCAAGTTTGAGGCCACTATCCCTCCTGGGGCTGCAGTAACCAAACCCCCGTGCATCGCGTCTACTTGCAGTTGCAAAGGCTTGTTGGCTTCCTTCCAAGGAGATCTTTGGGCTGCAAGTAGCCCCAACCTCGAGCATCTACAGCAGAGGTCTTCAAACTGAGGGGCGGGCCCCCCTAGGGGGGGCTCAAGTGATCATAGGGGGGGCGCCAGGCTCTGACCAAAAGAAACATTAAGCTGAAAGTAGTGCTTTATGTTTAAGCAATCATGTATTTGGTTTCATTTTTAAAATGATAACAGAATACCGTTTACAAATTACCTGCAATATTTGAATATGTTTTGTGTTTAACTAAGTCAAGACATATTTAAACATTGCCATCTTAATAGAATAATTCTGTAGGGGGCCCGATGAATTACATTTTTCGCACTGGGGGGCGCGGCATTAAAAAGTTTAAAGACCATTGCTCTACAGTGACCAGAATCTTGGGCCACACTGCATCGTGGCCTGCATCTTTTGGTGAGCTGCTTGAGGTCCTCTCGCAACTCCAGTGCCTCCGGCTTCTGGGTCCATTTGAGGGTCACCTTTGCTTCTCTTGGGGTCCCCTGATTGCTTGGGACCTGCCTGACTCCCCTGCTTGTGGTGTGTCCCCTGGACCTTGTTGGTCTCGACGTTGCTCCTTCTTCAGCTCCTGCGTTGGTTGCGTTTGCCAAGGCTTGTTGGTGCTCCTGCCGGACACCGACCCCTCAGCACTCTACATCCTTCGTGGGACAGCTTGTGCATGGCTCCTGGTCTTCCTCAGCGTTGCTTGGTCTTCACAACTGCAGAGTCAAGGTCATCTTCAACTCCTGCATCAGCCGACATCGGAGGGCATTCGTCTTCCACGTCTCCAGGTCGCTCCAGAGTGACATAGACGCTGTCCCCTCTTCTTGCTGGTACCTCTCAACTAGAATCCACCTTTGGATTCCACTGGACACTTTCTTCTTCTTCAGCAGCAGCACTTTCCTGAAGTCCTCCATTGGATTTGACGATGGTTTCTGACACCACTTCACACGTAATCACCCGGCTTCCCTGGTATAGGTAAGGTGGGTACTATATCCATGGGTGGGGTGACTCTCCAACCTTCTGTCTTCCACGGGGTTTCTTCAGGGTCCACTGGGAAGGGTCTTTAATCTTTAAAAATCCAACCACGACTTACAAGTAGACTTGTACAGAGCAAGCTGTCATGTTTCCACACTCCACATGATCTCAGTGGGGTTCCTAGTCACTCACCTTGGGTCGTTCTATGGGTCCCCAGCACTTCTACGTCCTCTCAACATTGTCTTGACCTGAGTCGTGGTTCTTATACCACTTTCTAAGCATTGTGTGCATTGTGCATATCTCCAGGTAGGAGATATTTGTATATGGTAGAGAGTATTATATAATAAATACATATTTTTATAAATACCTTGTGTGGTTCTTTTTCACTTAATCTATACTATAAGATTGCATTCTGGTCAAACAAGCTGCTTTACACTCTTTCTGGACTAAGCCTGAAGGCTGCTCTCCTCAGCTACCACTTAGAGAGCTTTCTAAGGTTGTCCAATACCTCTTAAATTACCATAAGGGTTTTCTGGACTGGTGCAGGGTGTCCACTTACATAAGTGTACATCATAACCAGGCCAGCTTCTCACAGTCCTTTAAAGGGATATTTTCTCTATTATCAATTTGTGACAGACATTACCTCTTTAGGAAATGCGATGACTGTTGGAGGTTGGGCACCACATCAGTTGCCTTCAATCACTTGATCATGTGTCGATGACGTCTAGTGATGGCCAAGGTAAAGAAGCCTGTCCCCAAAGGGAAGAAAGCTTTATCCATAGGAATGCCTGTGACATCCTTTGAAAGGGGAAGATCAGTTTTAGAAAACATACATGGGATAGAAACATTTTGGAAATGTTAAGTTGATGGCTGTACCCGGGGTGTAGCCAGATCAAAATGGCTTCATCCCAGGCAGAAATACAGATCTCAGTCTGTGCTGTTCGTTTAGGATTATGGGTTGGGCTACACATAATGTTGTAATGGTTGGGTAGACTGCCTAGATATTGAGAAGTCTTTTGATACAGTAAGTTGGCTGTATCTGATGGCGGTACATAGTGAAATGGGGACTGACCCTAACTTTCTGGGCTGGTTACAACTTGCCAGTAGCCAGAGTTTCCATGAGCAAGAACAATCTCTAGGACATTTCTTATTGAAAGGAGGACTATACAGCTGTGCTCCTTTCACCTATATTTGTTTAATTGGTCATGTAGCCTTTGGCGTGCCTACTGCAGTCTAAAGGCCAAAGCTGGGGGATAACTATAGATCAAGGGTGCCTCATAATATTGTTAATTTCAGACAATGCATTAGTATACTATAAGCCGACACACCCACAGTTAATTTAATAGAGCGACTGAACAAATCTGCCCATATTTCAAGTCTCAAAATTATTTGGGACAAGTTCTGTCTATTTCTTGTGCCCAAAAGAACAGATGACCAAAAGAGGACACTTCCTGTTACCTAATTACAGTGGAAATTGGAAACCATAAAGCACTTAGGAGTAAACATATACCACGCCAAAGACAATCTCATTGACGGCAATTTGGGTCTCTCTCTCTTCCTTTTTGATGTTCTCTTCCTCTGTCACCATGGGGCATGTTGGCGGTCTCCAAAATGCTAGATTTCTGTATTTCAGTGTTACCGGTAGTGCTAAAGAAGTCTTTTTTTTCAGAGCATTGCAGTCATTGCTTGTGTTCTTGATATGGGGGCTGGGGATATATAGGGTTCGGGCTGACAAAAAGATATGTTCCGATGGTAGAGGGGGATTTTGGTGGATCAAATTATGAATAGCATTATGTCACAGCACAAATTCAGTGACCAAAGCGTTGCAGTCATGCTGACAGGGCTGGCTGGACAGAGTATTTTAGAATCGCTAATGGGAACAGTCTGAAATCACAGGGAAATATTCTCATGAAGGTAGCACTACGGTGCTGGAGAACCTATATTCAAGTGAAATCTAGACCACTCCATACGCTCCTGCGTTACCTCTGTGGACATTACCTACTTTTCAGTTCTTACTAAATTGCACCACGTCATTTCTTGGACAGCGGTGGAGTTGACCATTTGGGGAGACTGGGTAAAATGTCTGAGTTCTGTGAAACTGATCTTGAGGAATGCCAGGCTGAGATGCACTCAATTCAATTAATACATCACACATTACACTCCTGAGCGTATATAATATATGCATCCGGGAGCTTCTGGCAAATGCCCCAGATGCGCAGAATTATAAGCAGACCTTTACCTTGTGGTGTGGCAGTGTCCGGTAACATCGCGGATCTGAAAGACACGTTAGTTATAGATTCCTTACCTTAGAATTAATCCCAGGTGTCAGACTGGATCCGGAAAGATTTTTCGTCAGCAGTACCTCTGTGCGTCTGATGGTAGCGTCGGTCGGCACCGCGTCCGTCGTCAGCGTAGTGGTCGCCAGGATGACCGACCCCACTGGCGCACCTTCAGGCCCCGCGGACTTGGTTGGGGGCCTAGGTCTTCGCTGCCGTCTGCTCCGGCGCCGTAGGCCCCCTTTGGATCCAGGCCTGGATCCGGATCGGCTCCGGTTGACCTTATTACACCTCCGCCAGTGCACCAAAACCCTTCGCTCAGCTGACTGAACGCTGACGCGGGCGGGGAACTTTCTGTGCACCCTCGCTATTGGCCGGTCTTCAGAGGCACGCCCTACACCCATAGCCACGCCCCTTCTGCTCCTAAACTTCCAGTATTATAAAACATGTGTCCTTACCGGAAGCGCAGCGGACGAGCGCAGCGGGCGCGACGATTGCGCGCCAAAGGCGCGCTTAAGGCAAGCTCGTCTGCGCTCGTCCGCGCCGAGACCGGGACTAGGGCCACCCCCCCTTTATGCCAGGCTGCAAAGCTCAAGCATTATAGCGCGGAAACCCTCCTTGGACTGAGACCCCATGGAAGGGATTGCTATCAGCACCGGTTTCACGCAGAAAACATCCCATACACTTGTCCCACCTGTCAATCAACCCTTAAACCTAAGCCGACCCCAGACCAGACACATGAGTACCGCATGTTCCTGCTAAACTGTAGATCCCTGCATAAACACAGGGCAGAGTTCGCACTGCTGCTGGAAGAACGTATGCCAGACATTGTTTTCCTGACGGAAACATGGCTGGCCACAGACTCGGACCCTGCGGTAGTCTCAGCCCTCCCTCCCAGCTTCCAAATCATTCGGCAGGATCGCCCTGAGGGTAGAGGAGGAGGCTTAGCAATTATCTTTAAAGACCAGTTCCGCTGCCGAGTAATCCCGGAAACCATCCCTGATTGCGAGAGCTTAGCCTTCAGCCTCGAACTTTCCCCTAATAACTGCTTCACAGGAACCCTAATCTACCGCCCCCCAGGTCCTCCCAAGCAATTCCACAATCTTCTTGCTCCGATTGTGGCTGAACGCCTCAGCACTTCCTCGAACTTCACCCTGCTAGGTGATCTTAACTTTCATTTTGACTCCACAACAGATCACACGGCAACCATGCTTACAGACGACTTAGCAGCTCTACAACTAACCCAAATTGTCAGGTCTCCAACCCATGCCAAGGGCCATTTGCTGGACCCTGTGTTCAGCAACTGTGCAGATCTGACATCAAGTCTTCCAATCCCCCTCCCATGGACTGACCATTTACTAGTCCCCTTTACCTTGACCACATTTAAGCCCCTAACCATCAGACCCACAGTACGAATAGCCAGAGCCTGGTCCCGCCTTCCAGTCGATAAATGGACGACCAAACTCGCTAGCAGCCCCCCTCTCCAAATTAAGGATCCCTGCCTAGCTAACCAGACATATGAAGACTGGATCACCCAATCCCTTGATAACTCCCTCCCCAAAAGAAAAAACACTCTGAAACGTTCCCACAAAACTGCACCCTGGTACTCGGAGGCCCTGAGGGCAAAGAAACGCCTATGCAGGAAAGCCGAAAGGAAATGGCGTTTGGACCTCTCACCAATGGAAAAAACTCAATATCGAATGCTACTTAAAGAGTATAAAGAAGAAATTAAAGTCACTCAAGCTGCATATTTCTCTAATAAAATCATTCTAGCCAAATCAAAACCAAGGGAGAT
Organism: Lissotriton helveticus; assembly: GCF_964261635.1. Lineage (NCBI taxonomy): Eukaryota > Metazoa > Chordata > Amphibia > Caudata > Salamandridae > Lissotriton > Lissotriton helveticus. Next base: position 411,716,154 of record NC_136061.1, on the reverse strand, counting down.
CTTCCAAATTGTAAAAAATCTCACTAAGCTACCACCTAGCCTGCCTGAGACCAAATCCTCAGAGCACTGCAATAAGGTGGCAGACTTTTTCCATCAAAAAGTCAACAAAATGTATGCCTCCTTCCCCTCCCTGGCCACCTCCGTCCCAACCGTGACTAACACAATCTCGGCACACCCTTCCCACAGCCTCCTTCCACACTGGACCACTTCCCCCCCCTTGATCTGTTGTCCCTGGAATCTGTGGCCCGGAAAGTTAAATCTGGCTCCCCCAATGACCCAGCTCCACCAGACATTATAATGTCGGCATCTCAGGTCACTCTGCCCATCATAATGGACCTCCTGAATGCTTCTATCTCCTCCGGCACGGTCCCGCCGGGATGGAAACGGGCCATGGTTCGAGCCCTGCTGAAGAAACCCAGCCTGGATCCATCAGACTTCAGCAACTACCGGCCAATCTCCCTACTCCCCTGGCTGAGTAAAGTCTTAGAGAAATATATTAACGGCCAACTAGTCACTTTCCTAGAAACCAACCAACTGCTAGATCCCACCCAGACAGGCTTCCGATCCAAGCACGGAACTGAGACCGCCCTCCTCATGGTCACCAAGGAATCCAGAAAAATCCTGGACCAAGGAGGATCAGTGGCAGTGATCCTCCTTGACCTCAGCGCGGCCTTTGACACGGTCAGCCATGACATCTTGCTGAACCGGCTGTCCAGTGTTGGTATCAAGCACAAGGCATGGCTATGGCTCGAGTCCTTCCTGAAAGACAGATCCTTTCAGGTATTCGACGGGGAATCAGTGTCCACCAGCAGACCATTAAGGTGCGGGGTCCCACACGGCTCCTCTCTAAGCCCTGCGCTATTCAACATTTATATGAGGCCACTGGCTGAGGTTGTTCGTCCGTATGGAGTTAAGATCATCTCCTATGCGGACAACACCCAGCTGGTGTTTTCATTGGCACAGGAGGCCAAGATGCCAATGAGTGGAGGACTCAGTAAATGTCTTGAGGAGGTAAAGAGCTGGATGTCCTCCTCATCACTCAAACTAAACGGGGACAAGACGGAGCTGATGCTTCTGGGCACTGCTGATCCAAGCTCCTTCAATTCCCTGTGGCCACCCTGTCTGGGCACCCCCCCAGCACCTAAGGACAACATCAGGAGTCTCGGGTGTGGCTGGACAGTTCCCTTTCATTTGATACACAAGCTACCAAACTATTGGCTACCTGCTTTGGCCTTCTTAGGATGCTTAAAAAAGTTCTTCATCTTTTACCCATGGAGGCTAAGCAGGTAGCCATCCAGGGTCTGATCCAGTCCCGCTTGGATTTCAACAACGTCCTGTACCTCGCTGCGCCAGATTATACACTGCGGAGACTCCAAATAGTGCAGAATTGCGCAGCCCGGACACTGCTCCAGCTCCCACGCCGGCAATCTGTCAGAGCCGGCCTGACCAGTCTTCACTGGCTGCCAGTTCGCCAAAGAATCCACTTCAAAGCCATTTGTATCGCCCACCAGGCTTTCTGGGACACAGGCCCTATGATCACCCGCGACCTAGTCTCCCACTACCATCCAAGCAGAAACCTCCGTTCAAACCAGACCTTTATGGCTGCCGCACCCAGAATAAAAAGAGCTAGATCAGGCGGTAGGACCTTTGCCCATAACGCTGCCAAGCTGTGGAACGCCCTTCCTCTTCATTTGAGAGCCAACCCCAATCTCTCCTCATTCCGGAACCAGCTCAAGACACTTCTTTTTAACTCCCCACAGTAATTCCTGCTAACTAGCCCTGCCTCTGCCTAAATCATCTGTTGGTTCCTTAGCGCTTGGACGCCCCCGGGCAACAATCGCGCTTTATAAATCCACATACAAATACAAATACAAATACACTTCCGACAGCACCAGTACCCCCCCACCACCTCCCACCCCCAGGCCTACGTCGACCCCAGCCTCCTTCCAGACGTGGACACGGAGCCGGACCCGGTGCCGAGTGGGGTGTTCATGCCCCTGTTCACTCATGGGGCCTTTTCCAACCACAGTGCACCCAGAGGACGATGAGGAAGACTGTGAGGGGTCAGGTGACCCTTTAACTGACCAGCTTGAGTCTGAAAAGGACTGGAGAGAGGAACTGGGGGATGCCAGTGGTCTTGACACTTTACCCTACCTTGGCATGTTGTCTCGTCCTACCGTGGATACGGAGGAGGGAGCTTCATACGCTGTGGTGTGGCTTAGGGTGGCCGAGGCTCTCAACCTTGAGCTTCCTACAGTGGCCGTCAGGACTAACCTCCTGACTGAGGTGCTTCAACCTGCGATGAGCTCTTCGGAGCCCCTGCTTCAGTTTAATGAGGCCCTTACTGACGTCCTTATTGGCACCTGGTCCAGGCCCAACACGGGAGCTCCCGTGGACCGGATGATCGCTCGACGCCACCGCCCGGCTCCGGGCGACCCCACTTTCCTCCCCAACACCCCACCCTAGAGAGCTTGGTGGTCCAAGCCTCCTCCTCCAATAGCGCCTTCCCTAACGCTCCACCGGAAAGGGAATCCAAGAAGCTAGACCATCTTGGGAAGAAAATGTTCTCTTCTGCCAGCTAGGGGCTGTGGTCCATAAACACTGCATGTCTCTTGGACCATTATTCGCACTCAGTGTGGGATACGGTGGCGCAAGTGCTGCCTCAGTGTCCGGAGGAGACCCGGACAGTGCTCTCCCAGGCTGTCCCCGCCGGGAGAGATGCAGCCAAGTTTACGATCTGTTGTAGGCTGGACACTGCCGACTCTCTGGGCAGGACCATTTCAACGTTGGTAGCGCTTTGCAGCTACGCCTAGATGAGGTCTTTGATGGCCGGCGCCTTTTTGGCGACAGTGCAGGCCACGCCCTAGAGCGCTACGGCCAAGTCCTTGGGCCTCTCCTCCCGCAGTCTACTTTTCGCCCCTATCGTGGCTACGGAAGGGTTGCCCCACCACGTCGCGCCCAGGGCCACAGGCCGCAGCAAGTTACCCAACCTTCGTGCAGCCAGGGACGTGGAAACCCACGGCCTGATTCCAGTGACCAGCAGGCGGGCCAGTCCACCAACACCCTCCCCCCTTCAGCAGCCGACTCCAAACCATCTTAGTCTTACCTGTCAGGCCCATCAAACGCCAGTGGGTGGAAGGATTCGCCATCACCTCCCCCACTGGCGCACCATCACTTTGGACAGGTGGGTTTTGCAAATAGTCCGAAGGGGCTACTCCCTCCCATTCGAGATTACCCCTCCAGTCATGCCACCGCCATACCACCGCATGTCGGAGGATCATATGGCCCTTCTCCATCAGGAAGTTACTGCTCTCTTGGCCAAGGGAGCCACTGAGATCGTTCCTGTCCCAGAAGTGGGACGTGGTTGCTACACCCACTACTTCCTGGTTCCCAAGAAGGACAAGGGCCTGCATCCTATCTTGAGCTCAGGTACGTCAATCAGTTCCTCTGGAAGGAGAAGTTCAAGATATTGACGCTTGCTCAGGTCTGGTCTACCCTCGACCCGCAAGACTGGATGGTAGGTTGGACTTGCAGGACGCTTATTTTCAAATCCCCGTCCTGCTGGCCCACCGGCATTACCTGCGGTTCACGGTAGGCCACCAGCACTTTCAGTTCACCGTGCTCCCCTTTGGCCTTACCAGGGCCCCTTGGGTTTTCACGAAAGTGATGTCGGTGGTTGCAGCTCGTCTGCGCATCTCAGGTGTTTCAGTCTTCCCCCTATCTCAACGACAATTGTTGAAGGCGGGCTCGCCCCAGGCAGTCGTCTCCCACCTCCAGACTACGGCCGGCCTCCTGCATTTGCTGGGGTTCTCCATCAATGTGCCGAAGCCGCACCTGATTCCCTCTCAGAAGTTCCTCTTCATCGGAGCGGTTCTAGACACGACGCAGTTTCGGGTCTATCCTCCCGAACAGCGAGTCCGGCATATTCGGGCTATGATTCCGATCTTTTAGCCTCTGTCCCGGGTTTCGGACCCTGAGGCTGCTGGGCCTCATGGCCTCCTGCAGCCTGCTGATCGATCATGCCAGGTGGCATATGTGAGCTCTGCAGTGGGACCTGAAGTTCCAGTGGGCGCAGCATCAGGGGAATCTGTCCGATTGCATCCAGATCTCAGAGGGCAGTGCTCGACAACTGCAATAGTGGCTTACGAACCAGGATTGGGTCAATGGCAGATCCCTTTCCCTTCCCCAACCAGACCGCACTGTGGTGACGGACGCGTCCCTTCTGGGATGGGGTGGCCACATGGGGGAGGCGGTGATCAGAGGCCTCTGGTCTCCGGCGGAGTCCGGGTTTCACATCAACCTTCTGGATCTCCGGGCGATTCGTCTTGCACTGAAGGCATTCCTTCTCTCATTTGGGGATGAGCAGTGTAGGTGTTCACGGACAACACCACAGCCACGTGATATTGCAACAAACAGGGCGGGGTGAGGTCGTGGACCCTATGTCAGGAGGCCCTTCGGCTCTGGACATGGCTGGAACATCGAGGCATTTCCTTGGTGGTTCAACACCTGGCAGGTTCTCTGAACACCAGGGTGGAAGAACTCAGCTGCAGGTGCATGATGGATCACGAATGGCGTCTTCACCCGGAGGTGGTGCAAGGTCTCTTTCAACAGTAGGGAGAGTCTTGGTTAAATCTATTCGACACTGAAGAGAACGCGCAATGTCAGCAATTCTGCGCATTGGAATTTCCATGGCGGCACTCGCTCTGCGACACTTTTCGTCGTGAGTTGAGTTGCGGTCTGTTGTACGCCTTTCCGCCTATACCACTTCTGCCCAGAGTGCTGAAGAAGATCAGGCGCGACCGGGCCCAAGTCATTCTTGTGGCTCCGGATTGGGCACGAAGATTCTGGTATACCGAGCTGCTCTTCGGGATGATCTTCTGTCGCAGCGCAGTGGACTGTCCTCCACCCAAATCTGTCCAGTCTCCACCCCCTTGCGTGGAGATCGAGTTGCGGCAGTTGACATCTTTCGACCTGCCTCTTGAAGTTTGTGACGTAATCTTGACAGCCAGGCGTCCCTCGGCAAAGACGGTATACGCCTGCAGATGGAATACATTTGTGGCATGGTGCACAGCAAAGGCTGTGGATCCCCTTTCTCCCCCTCTTTCAGAAGTACTCTTGTTCCTTTTCTCTTTAGCCCTGCAAGGCTCTGCTCTGTGCACTATCAAGGGCTACCTTTCTGCCAGCTCTGCTTTCCTTCGGCTGCCAGATCAGCCTTCTTTTTTCAAGTCCCCGGTAGATAACCGTTTCTTGAAAGGCTTAACATTTTTTTCCTCCAATTCCATTTGTTATGCCTCAGTGGGACTTGAATCTTGTACTAACTTATTTGATATGCGCTCCCTTTGAGCCACTTTATAACTGTCCTTCCGTCTCTGAACTCTTAAGACTGCTTTCCTGGTAGCCATCACTTCCGCTAGAAGGGTGAGTGAGCTCTAGGCTCTTTCTTCCAAACCTCTTTTCTTGCCTGTTCATCAGGACAAGGTGGTTCTCAGGACCCGTCCATCCTTTCTTCCTAAAGTGATCACTGCCTTCCACATCGGGCAGACCATTACTTTGCCCGCCTTCTTTCCGCCTCCTTCAAAGGAAGAAGAGAGGCTCCACCGTCTGGACCCAAAGCCTGCGCTCTCCTTCTATCTGGATCACACAAAACAGTTCCGGGTGGATGATCAACTTTTTGTTGGCTATGTGGGTGCAAAGATGGGTCGGGCCGTACACAAATGCACCATTTCTCGATGGGTTGCGTTGTGTATTAAGGCTTGTTACTCTCTGGCTAAAAGGGAGCCTCCAGTCGGGCTACGCGCTCACTCCACCAGGTCGACGGCAGCCACCACTGTCTTGGGAAGAGGAGTGCCTCTGAATGACATCTGTCAGGCGGCCATATGGGCATCGCTGCACACATTTACCAAACACTGCTGCCTGGACAGCCAAGTCCGGAGAGACGGCTTCTTGTGCCGTTCTGTTCTCCAGGACTTTCTGGTGTGATCTTGGTTCGCAGACCCACCACCGGGATTGGTATCGCTGGGGTATCTATTCTAAGGTAAGGAATCTATAACTAACGTGCTTCTTTCAGATGCAGAAGTTACTTACCTTCCGTAACGTTATATCTGTAAGAAACATTAGTTAGTTATAGATTCCTTACCGCCCACCCATCCTTCCCTTTCTGCGAACTGATTTCTAGGGTTAAGGACATCCTTTCAGGGCCCTAGTTTGTGCACCAATGGGCAATGTCATGCATGGCTCTGCGTTTCTGGCTCGGAAAGTCCTGTACAGAACTGACGTCATCGCGTGAGTGCGGCGTCTAAGTAGCTGCCGCAACGTCATTCCGGCGGCCATGACACTGTCGACGGACGCGGAGCTGACCGACACCACCTTCCGACGCGCAGAGGTACTGCTGATGAAAAATCTTTCCGGATCCAGTCTGATACCTGGGGGTAATTGTAAGGTAAGGAATCTATAACTAAGTAATGTTTCTTACAGATATATCATTAGCGAAGGTAAGTAACATGTGCTTTTGTTAACAAGTCCTACGGAAGGTATCAGAACCAACTACGGTGCTGCTTCTGCTAGACCTGTCGCAATACACGCTAGACATATGCAGTCATATGAAAAAGACAAAGCATGTCATTAGGCTTGTGAATCTAGAAATGGTGCAGGCGAAGCAACAAATAACCATGACATGGAAGTCTGCTGCGACCCCGTTGTTATCTAATTAAGGGGTCGTACGTAGGAATTGACCAAGGAGCAGTAGTGGTCTAGATATAAGCTGTACAAAGTGGGAGAAGTTTTTAGAAGAGTTGCAAGCCAAATCAGATGAGAGACTTCCCTGGATTTAATACAGAGAACAAAGTAGAACATAACAGCACTCTGCAAACATAAAGTTGTTTAAGTATGCTCCAGGTGCTAATTTACATGTATTGAGTGAATAAACCATGCAAATAACATAACTTATGGTGGGATTTGTTAGATTGAGCGAAGGCGAACTATGTATAAAACTAAATAGCAAGAATATTTCTTCTTTCTTCTCCTTCAGCTCAGAGAAAGAAATGATATGGTTCACTTATATCTGCTAATTAAGTTTATTTCAGTTGATTCAAATGCTACATTTTAAATGTAATATGTTGGACTTCATAATGTGGTATAAAGTTACTTGTCAATTTGACTATTTGGAACAATATTTATGCTTTTGTTCTGTAGCAATGTTGTTATACTAAGCAATATAGTAAAAAAAACAGTTGATGGATGTTGAATCAGGAAACTCAAGTGCTAGGTCCCACTTCCCCTTTAACTGATCGTGTGATCCTGGGTAATTCTCTTTATCTCCTTGTACCCTTCTTAGGTGTCGCGTAGCGACGCAGCGCATGTGCTGCTTGCTTGCGAGAGCTATTGTTGTCGATTTAGCTTCCGAAGGGGGACAGGCGATGTGCACGCTCCCGTATAGGCGATGTGCACGCGCCCAGACAGGCGATGTGCCTTTATATTGCACGCGTCGTTTGAGCACCACGCGCGCAGGGCATGCTTTCACTTTCCTAGTTAGTTTCAGTGTTGTGCTTTATTTTGTACCCACCCCCGTCCCGTTATTCGTGCACAACGCGCGCATGGCGCGCTTTCACTTTCCTAATTAGTTTCAGTGTTGTGCTTTACTTTGTACCACCCCCTCCCGTTGTTCGTGTTCTCCTTCTTCCTGTTGTCCGTGCGCATTCCATTTATTCCCGAATCCCTCCTGTGGTCTGTGTTTTCCATGCTCAGGCTCCCCTCCTGATGTCCAAGATCCCTTTGTTTCCGCCCCTTCTCTGCACTTGAGATCCTGTTAGGTTGTGACGGCAGTAACGCAGCTCAGAACGGCTCTGCTTCGGTCAGCTGAAGCCGAGCCTGGCCATGGACAGATTCCTCTCCCCTTCAGTGGGTAAACTATTTCGCATGGGCTCCGGAGCAGCAGTACTTGGAGGGAATGCGGAGCAGAGAGGCGCTGCGTGGAATCTGAGCTCCTGGAGCACTCAGGGGAGCTCGCTCAGCGCTAGGTGAGTCCTTCTGTTTAATTCTGAGAATGAGCCTATGCTATTGATTTCAGCTGGCTCCGTCTCGACAGAGCCAGACATACACATTCCTTTTAGATATCATGTTTGGGTGCTTGATTCAATTGAACCGAATCAATACTACAATTCCCAGAATGCATCTAGTTCAGGTCTTTAATGGCTACCATCTTACTGTAGATCTTGGGGGTACAGGCAACCATCCCAGCCAACGAGGGTCTAGGGCATTCCGCCCCCAGGTTTCCCCGGACCTCTTTTTCATTGGCTCTTGAATGTGGCTGGCCACATGTTGCAGCAAATTGTCAGCTGGTATCCAATCTGCGGAGAAAGGATTCCGCCAGATTTAGCACATCTGGCAAACCAGCGGCCATGGTCTACTGGGGCCTGGTTCTTCACTGGAATCCCCGTCGGGGGGTATCGAAGTCGTCCCCGGCATTTGCGTCTTCTCCCTGTGGAGAATGGGAATCCTCATCGGGGGCTAAACCAAGGTTGGAAGTAACGCAGCTTCAGGAAGGCCTTATGCAATCTCTCAAATGCGTCTGAGGGTGGCGAAACAGCCCTAGCCTCGGCGTTTTTTTGAGGCACCTTTGCCCCTAACTCCCAATACTCATTCTCTTTGCTTGGCATGGAAGATCAAGTAGGATAGGGGAATAGTAGCCACAAGCTCGAAAACAAAAACCCAAGCGAATACCAGGGAACAGTATTTAAACTTGCCAGTGCTTGCTTGCTGGTACCAGTGCGCGTTTGCAACTGTAGAGAGTAAGGCCGAGCTTCACACATGCCCTCTAATTAATATGGGCTTTGGTAGTGAAATTCGCTAAAAAATCGCTTTAACTGGAGCTGAGAGAAGAGAATCGAGCATTTGCAATGCAATAGGTCTCGCATTTACGTGAGTTCGAGCTATTGACATTGCAAATAATAATGCCTTTTATTTTTGTTTTAAAAGCATAAATAAAGGCATTGTTATTTACAATGCCAATAGATGAACTTCTCGTAACTGTGAGACCGATTGCATTGCAAATGCTTGTTCTTTTCATCTGCCACAATTAGACGCCTATCCAGTAGGCTCCATTCAAGCATTTGTACATTTTTTAATAACTTTCCCTAGTAACCCTTACATTGATTTGTTTTCAGCTCCGAGGAGGGAGATGATCCCAGAGGGAGAGGCCTGGTCCATACCTGGCAGGCTCGATCTAAGCATTTTACTCCTCAAAGGATTCTTGGATGGGGAGCCAAGCCTGTCCTGCAGGTCGCCCTTGGGATCAACCATGGAGTCATCCTAACCGAAGGTATGATCGCTGAAAGAAATGGTTGGTGTTTCAAGAGTGAGGCTGTAAACAGCACCCCTCTCTTAAAGGCAGGCCAAAATTGTGAAAGGGTTTACAGGATACAAGGGGAAGAGGAAAGAAACTTGAACATTTACATTTACTCCAGAGTGCATCCTACTTTCATTTTTAAAATGCATGTTTATTAGGGTTTTATTCAATAATGATGGAAGGTTCAAGGGCCGAAGGCAGTCCTTCCCAATGAGTAATAATTGCAGTGAATTAAATTGAAATATAGCTTTAAAGTAAAAAACTTTCAGTATCTGGCCCTGTTAATGTTCCCCATAATTTATTTTTTGTGTCTTACTTTTAACAGAATTCAGTTCCCTTTTCACATAGAGTACTTGTCGACATTTCTTAGCCACTTGCAGTTCTTAGTGCTTGAGCCATTGATGCCTGTGATTGTGATTTTTCCCATTGAAGCAGGACCATGTGAGAAAGTTTGTTAATGAGAAGTCTTTCAACCTTCACTGGCTGAGGAGTGCAAGTGGTGTGGTTTGTTGAATGTGGTTTGTCCCTACATTGATGCGCCTCTGCATGTGTTTTGTATTATGGGTTGTAACTTCAAGGTCCTAAGCAGTGAGGTTTGCGTGTTTTGATTCTTCTGCACCTCTTTTCACCTGTGTCAGTCTTGTCTGTCACTACGGAGTACCTTGAGCCTCTGTGAGGGCTACATGGTATTTTGTGTAACTCTTTTAATCTTTTATGTGTTTGGATACTGAGCTTGTTTCCTAAAGTCTGTTTGGCTTCCTTGCACCGTTTTTTTTTCAAGATCATCACACAGATCTATTGTGGTCCAGTGGGGAAAAGGCTTGAAACTGGTCAGTAGTTACTGGTTTCAGCATGGTTTATAGAAAGAAGCCTTTCTGAGAAAAGACCAACAGTGAGCATTTCGGCAATTACAGGCTTCTAATTGTTGTATGCAATTGATACCATTTGTTCAGTCATAATCTCCCCATGGGCTATGGCAGTGGTGTAGAGCAGGAATGTCCAAAGTTTTTGTATGATCTGTATTCTTTGGGTTCGGGATAGTGAAGTGGGAGAGTATCTGTAGTAGGTCTGCAACGAAGAAAGTGAAACAATCCTGTTTAGGGCCATTGGTTTATTAGCCAGAAATTAAAGCATATATCCTGGAGCAAAAGTGTTTTGTGTTTTTTTTTTTTTTTGCAGTTTAGGTCGTGGAAAACGTAGCTTATTTTTCAAATGAAAAGCTGGTATTTGAGGGCAACATTAGACCACTTCAATGAAGGGAAATTGTGTGGAAAATTAGCTCATTTAGTTAAAAGTTGAGGGCTAAATTTGCATATTTTCAGGAAATAAACTAATGCATAGGTAAAAATGGAGTACATTTACAAAACATTTTATGTATGATTTGATAATTGTGCAGGAGTTGGGGAATCTGAAAGATCGCACTACCACTGAATTCTACGTTTAGTCCTTTCTTGAAGTACATACGTGTCCAGTGCTCCATCTGTTGCGATAAATAAGGCATTGGCTTAGTTGTACTGGGGTTGACTTTCCCACCCAATGATGCCTGATCTTGGTTCAGTTCTCCTATGCTTAAGTGTGAAAGTCCAGGTTAATGTAACCCCATTCAACCCCGCTCAACGATCTTGTCGATGCAGTGTTTGCTTTTTCTTGGTTACTAACTGTCACTTAAAAGGCGTCTGGGACACAGTGGTAATTCAAACCCAATTTCATTCTTTAGAATACTACACACAAGTACTGCACTAAGAAAATACACTTTATATTTAAAAGGCTTCATTTCAAAAGTCTCACCCTGTTGTTTAGTACATAAGTAATAACCACACCGAATATAATTAAAACAGCACTACTGTTTATCACCAACAGCAAGAATAGCACAAGCATTTCTACCAAGTGTAACAGTTGGGTTTACATGTTATGGTATACCTGACTCTATAGGAGGAAATGCAATAGAAGTTAGTCGTGAAGTGCACAATGGGAAAGGGAAAGATACGATGCAAGAGCTAGACAGAGCTCTTGTTCCACAATATTAGCCTAGCCACTGTGGTTAAAAGAAGTGAAATGAAGCAGCTCAGGAAGGACATTGTTGGCCAATGTACTCAAGGCAGTGTTTTGCATCCTGAAAGACTGATGGTAGTTGTTGATAAAAATGTCTCCCTGTAAGTGCAGGCGGATGTAGCTTCTTTATATATATATTTTTTATTTTTTTATTTAAGAAGTTTTCTATAGCGCTGGCTAGACCTGGAGGTATCGGAGCGCTTTACAGCAGGAGGGAGAGAAATCAAATACAGGGTAAGAATAGAATAAACGTAGTCATAAGTGTTCAAGAGTTACAAGTTGTGCTGAGCGTCCGAGGTGCGCCATTGAGGTAGAGAGGTCAAGGGATCCGAGGCGCGCCATTGAGGTAGAGAGGTCTAGATGTAGTCTCGATGCATGGACAAAGTTTGAGGCCGAGACTTTTCTCTGAGCGGCGGTGGACCAAGGCGCTGGGTTGGGGAGAGGGTATGAGGTAGACCGTGGATGCGCATTGCCAGGTGGCTGTCGGGTAGAGGCTTGAGGGTCACGGATTTCAGTTTGGGAAGGCACGGTTGAGGTAGAGGACTTTTAGGAGGCTTTTGAATTTTGCCAAGGTGGGGGTAGTTCTAATATCAACAGGGATGGAGTTCCAGATTTTGGGTGCATTTCCTGCAAAGGAAGCGGGCTGCGGTTTTTTGTTTGCGCGTTTCTAGGGAGATGAGTAAGAGGGTGTTGGAACTCTTGAGACTTCTAGACTGGCCGGCTTTCTTAAGTTTAGAAGCTAAGTATTCTGGTTTCCTGGTGTGGAGGGCTTTGTGCGTGAGGCAGGCAGTTCTGAAGCTGTCATGCAATTCCACTGGGAGCCATTTTAGTTCTCTGAGTGTGGGAGAAATGTTGTCGTATTTTTTGAATCCGGTGAACATTCTGCCAGCTGCATTGAGGGTTGTTTTGAGTGGTGCTAGGTGGGAGAGAGCTGTACCGGAGAGGACTGCGTTCCCATAGTCCAGTCTGGACAATACAAGTGATTGGGTGGCTTGTTTGAGGTCCATGGGTGGTATGTGGGGTTTGATTTTATTGAAAAGCTTCAGATTGAGGAAGTCAATTTTTGCTGAGTTCTTGATGTGGTTGGACATGGTTAGCTTGTGATCAAGGGTGATTCCAAGTGATTTTACAGAGTTTGCCAGGGTGAGGTTACCGTTGAGAGCGTCGATTGGTTTCAGCCATTCATCGATTTGCTGGTTTTCTTCCTTCAGGAATTCAGTTTTCCTCTGATTGAGTATAAGGTGGTTTGCTGATAACCATTCTTGAACTTCTCTTAGAGTATTGTTGAGTCTTAGAATGTCATTAAAGGAGGAGGTTTCCAAGTAGATCTGGGTGTCATCTGCATCTAGATGGAAGGGGATGTTGGCTTTTTTCAGAATGGTGGTGAGGGGTTCCATATAAATGTTAAACAATTGCGGGGAGAGAACGGATCCTTGGGGGACACCTCTGGTAACTGGTAGAAGGTCAGACAAACAGGATTTGATTTTTACCCTTTGGGAGCGATTTTGAAGGAAGGAGGAGAACAATTGAAGGACCACCTCGTCTGCGCCTACACGATCTTTGAGAGCCTGGATGAGAAGACTGTGATCCACCGTGTCAAAGGCTGCTGACTGGTCTAGGAGGATGAGGAGGCAGCAATGGTCTGAGTCAAGGGAGTTGAGGAGGTCATCCACGATGTTGAGGATTGCTGTTTCGGTGCTACAGCCTTTTCGAAAGCCTGCTTGGTGTTGGTCAAGCAGATTAATATTGTTAATGTGTTGGTTCAGTTGTCGGAGAACGCATTTTGCTAGGATTTTGGCTAGGAAGGGAAGATTGGAGACCGGTCTGAAGTTGTTCAAGTCGTTAGTGTCTGGGCCTGGTTTCTTCAGAAGTGGTGTGACTTGGCCGACTTTGAGGCAATCTGGTATGATGCTGGTTTTTAGGGAGCTGTTTATGATTTAGCACCAAAGTGGTCATTGTCTGCTGAGTTTCCTCTCCCACTACTTACACTCATTGAACTGTCAGCAGAGTTGACATGGTTCAGATTTACTGAGCCTGTTAACTCTTAAATTAATCCTCATCCTTTCTGATTGAGGCTTATGCAGACATCCAAATCCCACATCCTCCACACTCCTGTCTGAGGACTTTCCGACTAGGGATGTGCTTCTGCTCACATACATTTGCTACATTTTGCGCTCGTTGGTTGGCTGCTGTGTGATGAGCCGCTCAGGGTGGTCCATCCTCTTCCATTTTCTTTTCCCTTTTTCTCTTTTCATTTTGGTTTGAAACTGGAATCGCAAACTAGTTTTTTTAGCTGTACATTGTAATGTGAAATATTTTTGTGTATGAGGAGATGATGACAGGAGTTTGGGCTTATGAATCCCGTATCATAAGGAGTGAAGTAAGTTGAAGTTGAGTGCAGGTAATGTCCCCAACATTTTCACAATGAAGCAAATAACCTTTTGAAACCAATAATAAATCAATTCATGTAGCAGGGGCATCTTTTCCTATGCAGTGGCTTTTGCAGAAGAAGAATGTGTTGTTTATCTCTGATGACTGAGAAATGATTAGACAGTGTGCTAAGGAACAATGTCCCCTCCGAAACCTACAGGTTTCAAACCGTGCCAAAACTGGCAGAAAGACATGCAGGTCATTTACGTGCAAGAGGTGTGTGTGCCTTTGGTATTTGGTATACTATCACGACTCTTGAGTCTTGCTTTTAGCATGCCTTCATGCACCCAAAGGCAAACAAGGGCAGGTAGGCAAAACTTTATGTTGCCGAACACAAGACGAGGTTGCGTTCGAAACACAGGACCCACTCTCGCTCCAAGTTGCAGGCTTGGCCTCCGTTGCGAGGCTGTTCCAGCAAGCAAACTACTTTCAGCTCCAGGGCCCAAACTCAAAAAGAGAAAGCAGGACTCAACCTCTTTCGGACACTGTAGCTCGAAAAAGAATGTGTGGGCATCACCCCTTCCTGCCACTCTAGCTCAAAAGAGAAAGTGTGGGCGTCTAGATGAACATCGCACCCTTTTGAAGTCCCTGGTTCCAGAACTGATTCAGCAGCTTGTCTGGAATTCCCAGGGCTGTTGTTGACCCTGCAGCAGATAGCAGCCTTACGGGAGCCATGCTGTAAATGTTTGCTGCGATTCCAGTTCCCCCTGGTGCCTCTTCGAGCCCCACGGAGCCGATGGGGCCTCTAGTCAGGTCATCCCCGCCCTCCCAACTCCATCAGTCCTCTTGGGGTCCAGTACAGGGCCCATACCTACTCCAGTACAGATTTCTACACCAGCCCCAAGAGCCACGCTGGTTCCTGGCATGATGAAACCAATATTTATGTTGAATCCCGAACCAACGTCAGCCTAGGCTTGAACTTAACTGATGATGCACTACAAAGTCTTAAACGCAACTAGTGGTTTTTCTACCTGACTCTAGCCAGATGCTTTTATTACTCTGCAAGTAGCAGCAAAAGCTCAATTCTAACTGTAAAACCCAATACAAGAGAAACTGAGGATCCAGAAGGACAGTGATAAGAAGGGGATGGACTACTCCCCCCTCCCCTATAACGATGAAGCATTATACTTGGATTTACAAAATGCAAGTGGGATAGATGGCTGTCCTGAAGTAAACCTTGACTTTCATCATGGACTAACAGAATAAAGTGCCTTGTTTACAGTGGTGGTCCGTGACGCTAGTGAGGTGTTAATACTTCAGGTTCCTTCAATTGAGACAAAAAAGGGAACATTCTGTCAGAAATCCAGGGACAATGTCACCTGAGCCCTTACTACCATTAAATGATGCCCTCGCTGATATTTTGACGGCTCAATGGTCCAATCTTTGTTCTTGTCTTCCAGTCAGCTAGCCAATAGCTGGTCGAAATCAAAAAGGAGGGCGGGGGGGGGGGTGGGTGGGGGACTAGGAGCTAGCTGAGGTCCAGTACCCGTGCTCCACTTAGTAGTATAGACCCAAAGATTGGGTTACTGTTCCTATAGGTTCCTTAATGTGACAAGGGAAACCAAACGGTTGGCTGAGGACCATGGGGAATTATGCTTTGGAAGACAAAGGTCCTAAGCTTATCAAAATAAAATTTTTGAATGAAATATAGGCCATAATAGGAAGCTATATTTTTCCTCTGTCCAGCCGGGCAGGGTATTTATTTTAAACACAATGAAAAGCAATCATATGAATAGTTTATAGGCACAATCCTGTACCTTACTCAAAAGGGACAAACAACACATGGGGGAAAAAAGGTTTCCACAGGCAAAAAAAGAGCAATACTGGCCACTTTTTAAATCAGTATTCAATTGAAGTATTTGCCAGTCAGTACTAAACACAACCAGAATACAACACAATGGCTAGGTTGTGGAAGCACTACTTAAAGTCGACGTTTCGATCCCTTTTCGCTCTAATTACACGGGATCATCATCAGGACATCAATTGACAAACATTTGCCTGCCTATAATTATAATACAACTGCCTGTTGTGGAGGAAGAAAGAGGGAAGAGGGGAAGAAAGTCATAGCCAAAGGCTAAATTAGAAGGTGTACTTTCAACAAGTCAAACAGTCCATCTACTTTGTACATTTCACAGTTATTCGGAAGCGGCTTAACGTGTTGTAATTGGTGTTTTAAAATAGAGTGAAGGTTTCGGGGGCTTTCAAGACCGAGTGCGTGAGTGACTGGTGCCAATGCATTCAATCTTTATTTCGCTGACAATGTTATTCTTCTTATTTAAGTTCATGAAGTTTAAGCATGACCGTTTATGGCGAAAGTTCACTGCCATCTCGTGATCAGGCACACGTGTACAATCATACAGTGTTCTCGGCGGGGAATAAGGGGGGGGTCGCCTTACATGTCCTAGTGGAAGACAGATTGCTTACCGATTCTAGGCTCTCAATAGTGGAGGCAGGGGGCATACCAATGCGGCTGGCTGCCAACTCGAGTTGCCGGAACCTCGGGTCGAGTGTTCTACCTAGGGGAGGGAATAAGGCCCATTATGTACAAGTTACCAGGGCGTGTGTTCTAAGGACGAACTCGGGTGTGGCATTAATTGGTTCCTTGAATCTAGGGGTCCGTACAGCAGGGGATGGGCTGCCGAGATTATTTCTAAAACGTGGGAAGGGGAATGCTGGTAATAAATAGTATGAGGAGGCTCACTTATTTCGGGGCCGATACTGGTAATAGTTACAATGAGGTGACTCACTTATTTCGGGGCCGATAATTAACTAACATTTACCTGTGTTGTGCAATCCTATGGCCTGCGGGTCTGGTATTCACTGCTGGTCCAAAGGGGTAAGGACGCTGCATCTGTTGTCGGGGGGCGGGAACAAAAGTTGAATTATTTTATGGCTTGTGGGGTCCAAGCTGCGTGGATAACTTTCGGAATTATCGCTTTTCGTACGCAGTTTGTTTCTTACCTGCGTGGCGTATTAACCACGGGACATGTGGGGTTCTACGGGCCGGAAGGAACAAGGTCCTGTATCTCCATGCCGTGTACAATGTACCACCACTGCGCCTGTTAAGGCAAGGGAAAGGGAACGGGTCAAAGATTGGCTGGTGAAGTTAAGCCTCGTAAAGCCGCTCTTTTTGGCTCGGTACTGCGTAGTTTCTAGTTTACCTTGTTGGTGCAATGACTCCGTTGTACTAGGGGTTCTGGGGGACGAAGGAGCGATGTCCTATCGGTCCGCTGCTGTGATTGCAGTCTGACTTGGTGGTGTCCTCGTGTTACCTAAGGCAGCAGGGGAGTGGAAATAGAAAGCGGCCAGCTTGTGGCGGCCATTATGGAACTAGTCTTTCTAACCTAGTGGTGGCCATTTTGGAACAGGTATTCCGAGGTTAGTTCTTCGGGGTGGCATATGCAAGGCAACGATTTATAAGCAACCTTTGGGGTATAAATGTCGGGTGACGGCGCAAGGGTATTTACATAATAAATGTGCAGGCGTGATGGTGCTAATAGTGGGGGAAGTGCTTACTAAGGTCATAGTGGTACATAAGTGAAGGTGTATTCTGTGACAATAATTGCGCCGATTTTAGAGATTATATAAAACACATAGATTTCGAATAGCTACTGCCAAAAACAGGGAACTCGATTGTGGAATAAAATGATGCCCTGGCACCATGTTTTGATTTGACCATAGTCTATTTGTCTGCTTGTTTCCAGGACAGGAAGCAAGACAAGTATTGTTTATAATAAGGTGGTCCAGTCTTCTGCTCGATTCAGGCCATTCCTTATCGTATCGAACTGAATCATTGTCTTTAGCTCCTCTCGGTTGAGTATTTGGGCAATGTCTCCTCCTCTGGCCGGTAGCTTGACCACTTTCAGTATTGTCCATTTTAAATCATTTTCGTTGTGCCCAGCTTCTACGAAATGGTCCACCAAAGGAGCATTGGTTGTCTTACATCTTACACGGCTCCTGTGCTGGCAAATGCGTGTTTTGGCCTTTTGTGTAGTCTGGCCAATGTACAATTTTGGGCAGGGACATTGTAGTGCATAAATTACATTTGACGAGTTACAATTAAAAAATGAGCGTCTTTCAAACGTGGTGTCATTGTGAGTGAATTCCTTGCCCTCCACCGTGTATTCACAGACATTGCAACAACCACATTTTACATGGCCTATGAGTGGTGGTAGTCCCCATGCTGCGTCAAGTGTGGCTCCCTGTGGTGTTATTGGTAATGCTGCTCTAACCAGATGGTCCTTTAAATTCTTACTCTTGCGGAATGCGAAGAGTGGTTTGTCAATGTATATTGAACCTGCATTAACTGTAGGCCAATGTTTGATGATTGACCTTCTAATTTTGTTAGAGACCGGCGAGAAAGTTGTGACGCATGCGATTCTTTCTTTCTGATCTTTGTTTTTTGGCGTCAGTAAAACCTCTCGTGGGCAATACCATGCTCGTTTGAGGGCCTGCTTGACTATTCTCCTTGGGTACCCTCGATCTTTCAGTTTGTTCGAGAGAACTGCAGCCTCTCTGAAATAATCAGTTGTACAAGAGCAATTTTGTCTGATCCTGAGGAACTGAGAGTATGGTAGGGAGTCCCTCAACGCCCTAGGGTGGTTGCTTTTGTAGTATAGAAGAGTATTTCGCTCTGTTGGCTTCCTAAAGAGTCTGGTAAGGAGTTCACCTTCTGAGTGGTAGATGGTGAGGTCCAGAAATGCTATTGAGGATTTGTCATGGCTTAGAGTGAATGTAAGCCCGCAGCAATTGTTAATAAGCCAATGTAGGAAACTGTTTAGCGTTTCATTGGTCTGATTCCAAATTAGGAAAATATCGTCTATATACCGCCTCCACATTTTAATACCTGTGAAGAAGGGATTGGATGGTGTCAGTATTGAACCCACTTCCATTTGGTCCATAAACAGTATGGCCAGGTTGGGGGCAAAAATAGCCCCCATGGATGTCCCCTTAATCTGTTGGAAATATGTGTTATCAAAGAAAAAGAAATTTCTCGTTAAACACAATTCCAGTAGTTGGAGGATAAAAAGAGTGGGCACCCTGTGTGGGCGTGGGCGGGTATCAAGAATTTTCTGAATGACCAGTAATGCAGCAGTTTGTGGAATGCTTGTGTACAATGACTCCACATCTAATGTGCAAAGTGTCTCATGATGGGGATCAAATTTGAGATGTTCCACCAGATTGATCATTGACATGCTATCTCTCACGTAGCATGCCGTGGTGGGAACAAACTCTTTGATAAAAAAGTCTACGTAGGCACCCAGGGGTTCCAGCACTGAGCCGCACGCAGAAACAATGGGCCGGCCAGGTGGATTCGTTATTTTTTTGTGAATTTTGGGTAGTGTATATATAACTGGCAGTCTGGGGGATTTGATGTTGAGAAAGTTGTACTCTTTTTTTACTCAGAAAACCCTCTCTGCAGGCTTGAGATGTCAGTTTGGTAATGATCTCTTGGATTTGCTTAGTGGGGTTCCCTGGAAGTCTTAGGTAATGGTCTGGGTTATTTAATTGGCGCATGATTTCTGCCTTATAGGTTTCAGTTTCTTGAATGACAATTCCACCCCCTTTGTCTGCACTTTTGATAACTACATTTCTATTGTTTTTAGTGTTTCAATTGCTTTTTTCTCTTGAAATGAGATGGAATGGAGTATTCGTGGCAGGGCCAAGCCCCGTCCCTGCCACGAATACTCCGTTCCGACCACCATCCACCTTCTCACCTTCATCTACAATGGTACCCCCCGAAATCATAGCATTCGAGAAACTTGTGCTAAGAGATCTCACTACAATACAGAACAGCAAATTGTTTGTTCCGTATAACATCTCATTTCAAGAGAAAAAAGCAATTGAAACACTTAAAAACAATAGAAATGTAGTTATCAAAAGTGCAGACTATTAAGAGCCTAGTATCGGTAAGCAATCTGTCTTCCACTAGGACATGTAAGGCGCCCCCCCCCTTATTTCCCACCGAGAACACTGTATGATTGTACACGTGTGCCTGATCACGAGATGGCTGTGAACTTTCGCCATAAACGGTCATGCTTAAACTTCATGAACTTAAATAAGAAGAATAACATTGTCAGCGAAATAAAGATTGAATGAATTGGCACCAGTCACTCACGCACTCTGTCTTGAAAGCCCCCGAAACCTTCACTCTATTTTAAAACACCAATTACAACACGTTAAGCCGCTTCCGAATAACTGTGAAATGTACAAAGTAGATGGACTGTTTGACTTGTTGAAAGTACACCTTCTAATTTAGCCTTCGGCTATGACTTTCTTCCCCTCTTCCTTCCTCCACAACAGGCGGTTGTATTATAATTATAGGCAGGCAAATGTTTGTCAATTGATGTCCTGATGATGATCCCGTGTAATTAGAGCGAAAAGGGATCGAAACGTCGACTTTAAGTAGTGCTACCACAACCTAGCCATTGTGTTGTATTCTTGTTGTGTTTAGTACTGACTG
Organism: Lissotriton helveticus; assembly: GCF_964261635.1. NCBI lineage: Eukaryota > Metazoa > Chordata > Amphibia > Caudata > Salamandridae > Lissotriton > Lissotriton helveticus. The sequence goes on along the minus strand of NC_136061.1, from coordinate 411,695,866 downwards.
GCAAATACTTCAATTGAATACTGATTTAAAAAGTGGCCAGTATTGCTCTTTTTTTGCCTGTGGAAACCTTTTTTCCCCCATGTGTTGTTTGTCCCTTTTGAGTAAGGTACAGGATTGTGCCTATAAACTATTCATATAATTGCTTTTCATTGTGTTTAAAATAAATACCCTGCCCGGTTGGACAGAGGATAAATATAGCTTCCTATTATGGCCTATATTTCATTCACAATTTTTATTTTGATAAGCTTAGGACCTTTGTCTTCCAAAGCACTGTTCCTATAGGGGCACCATTTCTGTCCACGAGGAAAAGGAAAAGAAGAGAACAGAGCGGACCATGTTCTGACCTCATAGATAGAGACGATCGCAAATTTTGTCTCTTGTTGCCCTCACACATCCAGAGGGATGTCATGCTTCATCATTGGGCGTTACTCATCATTGGTCCGGCGCTGCAATGCCCTAGGTGTCCCCCGAAGGATAACTTTGGCGGGGATTTTTGACGGAGATCTTTTAATTAGGCTGTATGATGAGTGAGGGTGTGAGATTATCCAGTGGAAGAGAGGGTTAATGAGAGATGCTGCATGCGAGGGTAAGTATTGCAGAAGAATGCACCCTTCAGAACCCCCCGTTACGGTGTGGATGGACATGCAATAGCCTATCGAGTAATTTTAAGTTTACCAATTGGTTGCAACAAGAGCGGTCATAATTTGAGCTGGACGCCAACCTGTAGTTTTCACACGGGGAACTGCTCGACTTTTATTATAGTGTTCTTTATTTATTCATTTGCTTTCCACTTTTCACAATTACCTTTTTGGTCCTGATGAAGCACAAGGGATCGTTTTGACCACTGAAGGGCGCGAAACATGTCCACCTGAGAGTTACTAGGGTACATCATGACACAGCCAGTAACAAATAACCTACTTTTTTTAAGCTGGTCAGGGAAACCAACATATTAAAAAGTCTTTAGGGTATCCCCTAGCCAGTTTTAGTCAGTCAGTCAGTCACTCATCATCTCTCACATACCCTCTTTTCCACTGGATAATCTCACACCCTCACTCATCATACAGTGTAATTAAAAGATCTCTACCAAAGTAACCCTTCGGGGGACCTGTAGGGCTTTGGAGCATCGGCCCGACCAGGAGCAACGCCCAATAATGAAGCATGACATCCCTCTGGATGTGTGAAGGCAACAAGAGACCAAATCTGTGATTGTCTCTATCTGTGAGGTCAGAACCTAGACCCCTATGTTCTCTTCTTTTCCTTTTACTCGTGGACAGAAATGGTGTCCCTATAGGAACAGTAACCCAATCTTTGGTTCTATACGACATACAGCTGCACCTGTTGATCCAGACATCCTAACCAAACATCGTACAATCCGAATTCCTTTCTGAATAATCCTCAATATAAGCAATCAAGGCAAAATAATGTTTTCTTCTGCAACTTGCCCCTTAAGACTATAAATGCGGTTTGTTTATTTGGCAGGTACGTGCATGCTTTGTGGGACATGGCCACCGAGACCTTGCTATCTGTCCCAGAAGACCTCCGAGCTTCTTTGGCTCAGACATTACATGCTTGGCAGGATGTTGCAAAATATATAATATGTGCATGCCTGGATACTACTGGTATTGGCAGGACTATTGGCACGAGAGTCATACTCGGAAGATACAAATGATTAAGATCAACCAGATTTTCTGGCGATGTAAGAGGGGTTGACCTTACGGCTAAGGCGCTCGACCTCGGACCTGGGGATCTGGGTTCGAGTCTCGGTAACGACGCCAAAAAACCCCTGTGATTCTGGGCAAATCACTTAATCTCCCCGTGCCTAAAATGAAAGTGTGTCCTCATGTAACGTAACTGGTGCTATGTAAAGTGCTCTGATAACCGATTCGGTTCGGTTCTAGTTCTCGCTATATAAAACTCTGCAAAAAAAAAAGATGTGCAGGTATCCTTAATAGATATGCCCTTCAATGGCGAAAGACTCTTCAGGGTGAAAGCAGACTCTTCACTGGAAATGTTGAAAGAAAGTCGAGTCATTGCATGCTCTTGGGGAGTTGTTAATGCCAGGAAGACACATTTCCTTGCTGGGGAAATAGGACTTGCTCTAACCAAACAACCATTTTCTCAGCAGTAAAGGTATAGTGCAGTTCTTCTCTTTCAGTTTCCTTCAGCTTTAGACACCGGACCCCTAGCAATTTTAGTTTGCATTGGCTTTTCAGGCTGTATTATCAACATAAGTGGACTCATACGTCTGAATGTAGAAGACTCTCGACAAGTGGAGAAGACCAGAACCTTGATTTTTCCTCTTTCATTCTTACATTCCAGCAGTCAATGATCAATGAGAGTACATTCCTACTTAAACTCTCAAAAAGATTTAGGTCTAGATGAGTGCACTAATGTATCCTTAATCTTTTCGTTAAGTCCCTGTCAGAAATTGTCATCTGGATTCTTTCCACCAAGGTGATCTCAGCAACCAGCTGACAAAAATGCGTCAAATAAGATAGCACATGAGCATTGCTAGATGTCGCACAGTTCCTCTTCTGCATTGAATTCTTTAGCTGGCCTCGCGACCAATTTGAAAGGATTATAATTATTTAGGCATGGATTTGATTCTGCAACAGATGAAGAGCCCAAGCCAACGCTGCCATAGAAGCACGCTCATAAAGTATCCCACATTAGAGCAGTCAGAAACATAATGGGTGAAAGGCAAAGCGGGCCAGAAGGGAGTCTAGAAATTCCTTTCTGTTGGATCGCCAGAAAATTAGAGTACTTGAACTAACCACAGAAAGATCAGGGGCAGTCATAGTCTGTCTAAGGTCTGCATTCTCTCTTCTCGATTGATACAGCTTTAAATAATGGAATGTATGTGAATTGATAAATCACATATAAAAACGAGTTGGTTATGAATCGGTTTGCAATCGAATTTAAAGAAATTGTCTAATAGAGGAATGTAATATTTTGACTGTTGAAACTCATATGTTTGACATAATATATTGTGAGAACTAATTATATGTAACTAAAAAAATTGGATTTTGTATGTGGAGTATATATTTGGTGCCCCTTAAATTCTTTTAAAACAGTCTTTAAGTACCTAATAATTGTTTGACTTCTAAATCTCGTTTTAGCAAGTTCTACTCCTTTGAGGGAAGACATCCCTGGATTTGAAATAGACGTGGTTGTAACAGTGGTTAAAAAGTTTCCCTAAGTTCCAACTTTAGCGCTTTGTACCTTTTTATTTCTATGTATTTTGAGAAAAATTATCTTGGTGAGATCCAAATATACAGATTACCCCTGTCATGGAGCTCAGATTACCCATTATACATAAAAAGCAGTGACAAAGCCAGTAGGTTTCTCCTTTTAAAGGCATTAGACAACCTTTTGACTTTTCTAGTGCTTGTGGCAGATGGGCAAATAAATATTGTTTGCCATGCCAAAGATAATTGCAAAAAATGATACAAGAAATGGCTGGCTCCAACGTGATGACTTGTAAACATTCATGCACGCTTTGTGACATGATTCTGTGGTAGCCAAATCGATTTCATTTTATTTTATCGTTCCAAGGTGCCAGAAACATGTCTTGGAGCTGTAAATTAACTAGTAAAAACTACGCAAAAGTGCATAATCAAGAAAGAAGGGGCCTGAAAGCAAAGTTGCAGCTGCTGGGACGTCAGAAATTTTTTTTATACTAAAAAAATGACAGGAGAATTGAGCAGCAGAAGAGTGGGAAAGCAGCTGAATGCTGCTGAGCGGCATGGAGAAGCATGGAGTGGTGGGGCATTAGAGGAGCTCAGAGGAAAAGGGAAAAATGTTGAGTGAGACAGGAAGGTTGAAGCTAGTGTTGAGCTGGGATAAGAAACATGAAGAGCGGAAGGGGGCTGTCATGGGGAGGGGAAGCAGAACAATGGAGAGAGAGCAAGAAAAACACATTGTTTTATGGTGTGCGAAAAGCAAAATAAAAAAAGTTGTTTCCTGAATTTAAACAATGGACGAGTTCAAGTCATCCAATCATAATGGTAATTAAGCTATTCACCAGGGAAGGGAAAATGTGAGAAGATGGAGAGCACAGAAAGCCAAGCAGGCTTTCGCAATAGGCTTCCCCGTAGGCTAGTGTAAATATTAGCGTTGTCCACAATAAGTCAGACAGAGAATTTTAAAAGTTACCTGTTTGAAAGTGTAAATGCTAAACCAAAAATTATTTTAATTTTAAACTAGCAATACAAAGCATAAGTCATTCATTTATGTTAACATTGTAGAAAACGTTTTCGATGTAGATTGGCCCCTTCTCTTTCATCATAAAGTCAAGGAGAGACAACGTGGCCAGGAGAATAGTTTTAGTTTCAACTTATTTGTAACCTTTTAACATGATTGAGAACCCAATGAAGGATAGACCTTTTTTCGAGTACATTATGAGGTTTACGAGTGGCTGAAAAAGTAACGCTAGTGAGGATATAATTCTTTAGTGAAAAAAAGTGAGAACTGTTGGGGGGGTGTCAATAAAGACGGGAATTAATAATGACCTGAGATTACCATTTGGAATAGTAAATAACAAATTAAATTAAGTGATCCTCCAATATTCCAGTAAAAAGACAGAATATCATCTTTGTCTAGGGAGTTTAACACTATATGCACAAAGACTAAACCTTCATCCAGGTAAATTGCTTCCAAGCATTATTTATAAAAGAGACACCCTTTTCACGAGTAATAGGGATTTGTGATCCACATGTTGAAGCCATAACTGTTGATGCTCTGCTTTCAGATGGTGAAGTTTACAGCTATGGAAGACTGCCATGGAGGCAGGGCATGAAAGAAGATGGTTCATCTGGCCCTGTCTTGGAGAAGACTCTAGTTGGACAGCGAGCTGTGTCTGTGGCAGCTGGTAGCTTCCACAGTGGAGTTGTGATGGATGGGGGTATGGTCTACATGTGGGGAGGAAATTCTGCTGGCCAGTGTGCGGTTCTTAACCAAACCTATGTCCCTGAACCCATCCCAGTCAGTATATCGGACCAAGAGACAAGACCCCCACAGTGGGTTCGGGTTTTGCAGCTTGCCTGCGGAGAAGAGCACACATTGGCATTGTCCATCAGCAGAGAAATTTGGGCATGGGGCAGCGGCTGCCAGCTTGGCCTTAACACCAACACTTTCCCAGTTGCCAAACCTCAAAAGGTGGAGCACTTGTCAGGGCGCATTGTACTGCAAGTGGCTTGTGGATCTCACCACAGCCTGGCACTTGTCCAGTGCTCCCTTTCTCTGGAAATGAAACCTGTTCCAGAGAGGTGCAACCACTGTAGCCAGCTTCTGATCACGATGACGGACAAGGAAGACCATGTTATCATTTCAGACAGTCACTGCTGCCCATTGGGTGTGGCTTTACCCGATTCCCACCCAACTCCTCGTAGCCCCTTGTGCTCTGAGTCCGTTGAGGTGCGAAGTGATTCAACTGAGCAGCACGGAGATGGCCCAGTGTCCCTTATCGAGGGCCTTTCTAAAGAATCCGACATGACTGGTCAGTCCATCAGTGATGATGCCAACTCATTTGAGCAGGGAGTAAATAGGATTATGAACCTCTCACATGTGGTTAATTGCCTGTATCCTGGTAAGGAAGCTGCAGAACACACACCCAATGAAGAACCAGGGAACAGCAAAGTCACAGAGCAGGAGCAGGTAATATACGTTTTACTCTCGTACGTTTATATTATGTTGTTTTTAGAATTGTAAATGGAAAAAGACATTACAATTGTAAGTATAATTGTGAGTCTGTTTCTTGTGTCTAACCCTCTTTTCTAATGGATTAATCTATCCACAGATTCCTCATCTTTTAAAATATCCTTGTGGTCCTGGTTGAATGTGGATTTTTCTCAGTGGTTAATTTGTAAACAAATAAGTGCCGGGGCTCTAGTCAGTAGGCATCTTGCACCAGCCCATTTTCTGTTAGCGCCTCCTAAAACAGAACCAACTGCTAACCATGAAAGTGGGGAGAGGATGTGGTAGAATGATCACAGCTTTAGACTTCAGAGCCGGGGAACCAGGTTTGAGTCTCGACGTCAACTCGGCATCCTGTGATTCTGAGCAAATTACTTAATCTCCCTGTAAATTAATGTGTCCTTAACTGGTGCTCATGAAAAGTGCCGCTGTTGATGATTAACTACCGGTTTTGAGCCCCGGAAACCACAGGCTCAAATTAAGCACTGAGTTTTCTATCCCAGTAATGGGTGGTAGGTAGTAGAAGAAAGACTCCATTAATGCAGCTGCTAAGGTGTCACAGATGTGATGACACTATTCCATAAAGGTGCCACGTGGTACTCACCATGTAATTTGTTTGATCTTCAATACTAAAATCAATGATTTTCTGTTTTCTCAGGGCATTTTCTCAAAGTGTCTCATCTTATTGGCAGAGCCATAACACCACATGGTTTCTGCCCTTTTGGGAAATGCAAGAACCATCTGGTACTGACCAGACAATATGAAAGATGCATGTGGTATCTCAGAATGGATTATGGATCCAGTGTGCTTGAGCTTTTGGCTGTATAATGCAAGCACCTTGGGCCCCAGACCCATTGCCCCACCCCATGGTGAAAAAAAAGAACAGAAGCACTGACTCTTTCTTTTCTAGGTTGTAAGAAAGTAAAATCAGCGGAGTGATTCTCTACTGCTACTGTCTACGGCCTCTTCCGAAGAATCTCTAGCAAACTTACATTAGCCTCCATTAAAACCCTCCATAGTTTGCTTCATTTTAGGAAGTCATGATGTAGGTCTCCCGATTCTGTCCCTCCTACATCAGATGCTGAAGCTGCCATTGCGTCAAGCCATGTCTCTCATTTTAGAACACCCCTCCTACAGCTTTGGCCCAATTTTCAGTGAGTGTGATGGTTAAACTTACGAAATTTTCTAACAACATTTGACTGATTTTAATGGTCTTCTCCCTCTTGACAGCAGACATACAGCGCGGTCCTCAAGAATGGTCTGGGCACGTTTTGGATTAGAGGGTTAAAAAAAACAGAAGTACCTAGAAGATGTTTCAGGCCAGACTCCCTATGTCACCAAGCTCTGTAGCCTTGGGTGCTATAACTTTTGTTTGCAAAGGTATGGGCAAATACTGCTTCTGCCACATTGTGGAAGGTACCAAGTCTTAAGATGACCACATGCTCCCCTCACCCTATTGATTCTGTGTCTGTCTTACTGATTGATAGGCAGGACTCCAATGGATGGGTTTTGTCCCTGGAAGTGAATAGTGCAGCCCTCTGATTGCACCAGTCCAATATAGATGTAGTTATTGCAGCAAACACACTTGAAATTCTTCTTGCCATGTTAGAGTTGACATCTAATGTTGTCACTGTGATCTTGGATCTGCTAACAGGAGATCTCAGCCAGCTATTGCTACCTTCCAATGGTGCTTGTCTAGAAGCAATGTTATCAATGTGGTTGAAACGTCTATTGGCTCCAACCATTGACAAGCAAGCAGGCCAAGAAACATTGCCATATATCAGTCGACCTGAGCCTTTTATGATATCTAGCTCACTGAGGAACCTAGCGTAACACCCCTTTTGCAACACTGGATCCTATTATTGCAGTGCCGTTGTCAATTAAATGGAGTCAAAGAATCTTGACTATTGGGACAGAAATATTTTTTGCATCAGAGAATTTAGATCTACTTGTGAGCAATTCTGCTTGCGTCCCTATTAGACTCTAATACCTATGGCAAAGGCTTTAAGCAGCATCTGTTAAATGGTAATGAAGAATCTAAGCATGACTTATATGTCTCTCCTGATGCCCTTAATAATGCTTGCTTTAAGATCATGTGATAGTAAACCTTCTGAATTTACTTAAAGAGAAACAAACAAACTAAACTAGTGGGTATGACTCCTCCACAGTATCTTGCATGGTGTAGTGTAATGAGTTCAAAACCTGGCAATCCAAGTGAAAATCGACTTTGGCCACAGGGGTTGATGGCCCCCCTTGAAGTCCTCTTTGGTCCAACAGAAGTCCAGTTATGACTGGCCTACTGGTCTTCGGTCATAGCAGGACCAGAGGTACCCTTTGGGGAGGGTCACTGGCCATCTTGTGTGACAAATCTGATGACTCTCCCTGATCCAGTAGACTCTGTGTAACCTTTGAGTTTCGAGTAGTGGTCTCGGCTGCACGCTGAATGTGGCTACTGACTGGCCAGAACCTGCTACTTCAGCAGTTATAGCCCTGTTGTTGGAAGAGGAAGTCAGCTGACTGACTCTTGAAGCTCAGCTTTTCTATCTGGGTTCTGGAACAACTGTTCCATGAGCCAGGTACCACAGGCACAGTTCTTCCTTTACTAGCCCAAGGAGCAGCAGTTGCAGTCCAGGGATTGGTGCAGCCTCTCTAGCCAAGGCCATGGGTCAGTAGGACAGTCTTTCTTCGGTCATCTATCTAGTCCCAATGAGATCTGAGGTCTGGGTGTCAGGGGTGCCATATTTATGCCCAGAAAGCGCCCTCAGGGGATGAAGCGGACACTAGTGAATGGGCTGCCAGGTTCCTCTCACCTTATGACAACATCCGTCTATGTGTGTAATCTTAGCTATCTTAATGTCCACTATTCTGCCCACTCGCAAGATGTCTGAACCCCCTCCCTTGGTGTGGGGTGCATGGTAGCTCACCCTAGAGGTGTGACTACCTTCGCTCTATACTCCCACAGGAAAAAGGGTTTGGCAACTGGTTTCCCCTCTATTTTTCCACCGCCAGCCCATCTACCTGAACAAAGAAGCAGTCCCTCTCGAGTGTGGTTGCCCTTTACCGATTAAAGGTGGCTTTCCCTTTGAAGCTCACGTTTTTTGGCCAACACCGCGCGCCCGTGTGTGTGTCTGTCTGTCTGTCTGTCTGTCTGTCTGTCTGTCCTATCAAGTTCAAATACAGGGTGTTAAATATTATTAAGTAAGACACTAAAAGCCCAAATTACTTACTGGCAGTTGCCAGTAGCTAGTTATAGTTAGGACCTTGTATCTATTTAAAAAGCGTTTTTTCGTTTGCCAATATCTTTGGTGCTGTTTGACTAATCTTCGCGACATTTTCAAAATTCTTGACCCTCTCACTTCAGCTACTGTGTTGAAAGTTTCGGGGTGATTTGTCAAGTGGGGCCGAGAAAAAGTGGGGGGTCCCGAAACTCTTTTTCTCCATGGTAATTTACATAGGAAACTTTAGACAAGACTACAGCCCGAACTGCTGAACGGAATTACACCAACTTTTTGCAAAAAGTTAGCTCTTGGTCCAGAGTGCACTCTTTTTGTTAAATGGTGTAAATCCGTTCAGTAGTTCCTGCGAAACTTAAAGATTTCTCAGATATCCATATATCTACGCAGAAGATCCGCAAGTCCTCCCGATCTCGAGCCTGCGATCTGATTGGCTGCCAACAGTTCCAACCAGGCACTGTTTGCAGCCATCTTGTGACTTGGTTGAACCGAGTCGCAAGAAAAAAAGTGAAAAAAGGTCAAAATCAAGAAAAGGAGGAAGAGTACAAACACCCTGACACCCTAGGCCTGTCCAGGGCCAGAAAAAGCATTTTTATAAAATAAATAAATAAATAAACAGGATTCCCATTTGGTCAGTAAATCCTGCCTAAAATGTAAAAAAACAAAAAAAAAAAGCACAGTCTCCCGCGCTTCGTTTTCTTTAAATCCTCGGGTGGGCCTGGTGCGGGGGGCAATTTAAAAATGAGATGCGGCCCCAAGCAGCCATGGGGTCAGCCACCTCCCAGGGGCTTTTTTTAATAAAATGTCCCAAATATTATGCGCCAAAACATTTTTTTCGGAGTCATTGGCTCCAGCCCTCATATTTTGTTTCTCTGACATGTTCCACGTCTCGTCCCTCCGCTCCCTGATACACATCAATCACCTTATTTCATGGCATTTCCCACGTCATTCGCTCCGCTGCACTAGGACCCCTTCATTCTCCATCTCCTTCCTTTGCACAATTAAAGATGCGCCCGAAACATCAGCACTGAGAAAGATGGGATGTCCCAGCTCACTGCTAAAGGATTAAGCCTGTTATATCGGAAACACTGGCAAGCCGCACTAAAAAGAACTTGTAAAATGTAGTGGCCTTTTAAAATGCAGCTGCCATTTATAAATGAATTAAGCTGCGCTGCTTTATTACCAACTCTATTTGTTAACTCTTTTCATTACAGACTGTAGCAGCTGGGCGAGGGCAATGGTGCCAGGGAGAAGGTTGGAGATACACGCACCACGTTGAACTCCCTCACCGCCCTGCGAATCCCACTGGAAGCTTTTTTGAGTCGAGGACCGTCACACTGCGTAGCAGTGGGCGGAGCCGAAGATTTTATGTTTCTTAGAGGGGGCTTGGAACCCGCCCCTCTTCTCCATTGGCTGGCCTAGTAAGAGAGGAGAGGGGCGTCACTCCCTTTAAGCCCCGTCTTTTGGTGATTCGGGGGCGTGTTTTTTGCCTTCTTTCTACCCGTGACGTCATCCGTCACTCAGGGAAAAAAACCACGCCCCCGAATCGCAAACATTTCGGATCTTTGCGGCAGCCATTTCAGGCCGACCGCCGCCGGAAGAAGTCGTCCTCAGGTGAGTGCTTGTAACCAAGTTTAATATTGCAAACATCTCTCATCGGTACATGCTTGTAACCGAAGCAGTGCTTGTTTCTAGTTGCCGAAGGACATTTTGAACAAAAATCCCAACCTCACTCCTTTAATTACGCCCCGCAGGACTTGCAGAGCGCGGCTAACAGGCATACTCTTTAATGCAGCTCTGGATTCGATCGTTGTCAGAGAGGAAGGGCAATGAATGAATTCACGTTTTCCAAATTGATAGTTGCTTAATCCAGAGAGTGATGCATGCTGTGGTATTTCACATGACCTTAAGTATGTTGATCCCTGGGACGAACTACGTTTCCATTCACGCCAATGTCAATACTACACTACATGTACCAGCGCGCTATGGGTCGCCAAGCCCCCTAGCTACCCTCTTTTGGGTGATGTAGTTTTTCTTTGTCACATGGCGCTTTGAAACAGACGACAGACTTGGCCGTATAAAACTACAACCCCCTTTTCTTCCTCATTTCCGGTACAGTGTGCGTCGGCGGTCAAATACCATTCAAAGTCGTTCGTTCTGCTGCCGGTTGTCTCCTTCGTCACATGGCGCTTTGAAACAGATGACAGACTTGGCGGTATAAAACTACAACCCCCTTTTCTTCCTCATTTCCGGTACAGTGTGCGTCGGCGGTCAAATACCATTCAAAGTCGTTCGTTCTGCTGCCGGTTGTCTCCTTCGTCTTCTGATCCCGTAGAGGTGACCTGGGCCAGTGTGGAGGTTGTCGCCGCCGAGTGAATAGACTTCTCGCCTGCTCCGTGACTACTTCCTCACCATGGTCAGTGGGCGTTCTTCTGTAATCTTCGGACATTTAGGCGTAGTGATGTTTGCTATTATTTCAGGGATTTCGAATCCGTAGCAATGCAGAGCCCGAGGCTGCGAGCTCTGGGAAGGCGCAAATCATGAATCAGCCTGGATCAGCAGCGGGTTAGCACTGCCGGGGCATGCACGGGTTTTCAGATTTGTGTTCTGTGGGATGTCTGCGGTGTTGTGTAGTTGTGCTGCCGACCGTATTCAATGTTTCCGCTGCAACAAGTACGGAGCTCGTAATGCTAAATGAAGAAGCATTAAACAAATTTAACATCACTGCTGTTAACATCATTAACAATGACTATACAGATGACAATTCATCATGTTTTCGATTAATCGACTATAATTTTATAGGGAACTCAGGGTTGCTGCTTGTTCTGCCTCTTTATTGTATCCATATGTTGTAACGCAGTTGTTGGGAGAGCTCCTCAATGCAAACAGCCCTGCCTCATTCCAAATCTGAGATTCTGAGCGTGTGCTCTTAGATTTGAAAGATTTTTCTTCTCATTAAGACATTATAAGAACTTTCTATAGCTATACCGATTCATGCATACGTTACCTCTTGTATATGGAGATTAATGAAGTATTGCGCTTTAGTCCAGGCCTTCTAGTAACTGCTACCAGCAGTGAAAAATCCATAGGTAATACTGAACAGTAACTATTGTCGCTTCTGGGTATTGCCTCGAATGTTCATTCTAAACGTTATAGAATTATCTTTATAGGAGAATAGGAGAGGCAGTTGCCAACTCACCCCCCCACCAAACACACACATGTTTCGGTTATTCCATAATAAATGATCGCCCCTCGTTGAGAAGTGGCATTTGTGGTGATGTACCACGTATGATTTATGCAACTTTTCTTTAAAATGCCAACATTGGGGCACGGGTTAAAGGTACTATAACCATTTGGCATAATAACAATGTGTCCTCATGGACTTTGGGCCCAGGTGGGTCCCTACATCCCTCTGAATTTTAGTTAAGTCCCTACAAGCTCAAGTGCAAAGCCTTGCAGGAAGAGAACCGCGACCTGCGCAAGGCCAGCGTCACCATCGTGAGTACAGGGGGCGCGGGGTCAGCGTCACCGTTATGAGTCAGTGCTTGCGGGGGCGGTGTGTGCTTGTGTCTTCCCTCTTGGTGTCTCTGGTGTTTTCTGTGCCTCTGTGTCCTGCTTGTCATGCCGGTTATTTTGTGCCTGTGTGTGCGTGGCTCTGTCTGTGTGTGTGTGCGTGGCTCTCTGTATGTGTGTGTGTTGCTCTGTATGTGTGTGGCTCTGTGTGTGTGTGTGTGAGTGTGTGTGTGTGGCTCTGTGTAGATGGCTTTTTTTGTAGGTGGCTCTATGTGTGGGTGGCTCTGTCTGTGAGGGTGGCTCTGTGTAAGTGGCTCTGTGTGTGTGGGTGGCTCTATGTAAATGACTGTGTGGGTGGCTCTGTATATGTGTGTGTGTGTGGCTCTGTGTGGGTGTAAATGCAATAGGTCATGCATATGCGAGGTATTAAGCTATTGGCATTGTAAATGAGAATGCCATTTATTTAACGATTAAGCTATTGGCAATGTAAATGACAATGCTATTTATTTATGATTTTAAAAAAAAAAGTCATAAGCAATGCCAATAGCTCTACCTTTAATAATGCCGAGACCATTGCATTGTAAATACTTGTTTTCCTTTTTCTACAGTGAAATGTCTCAGTGTCACTGCCGCGCGCGTCTCCGTCCCCTGTCGCCTGCGGGGAGATTCCAGCTCTTCTGCACCTGAACGTTCGTTGCGCGAGGGGGGTTCTTTGCTGTAACACCACGCATCAGTAGCAGTGTATTATGTAGTGTCAGCTGTGCCACTGCATCACCAGTAGCGACGTAACGAATCACCAACAGTTGCAATGTGCCCAGCGCCAGGAGTGATATTGTGACCTGCTATCGGTGACACTGTAAAGAATTACCACTAGCCTTGTGATGCTGTAGCGCTAGCTTAGCCCAGTGCTGCTCCAGCAGTGATACTGTGAAGTGAAAAAGATCCTTTGCAGTGCCAGCAGTGACAGGTGAAGCACCAGCAGCTAGCATATTGGATGTCCAGGGCCAGTTGTGAGTCTGTGGCAGTGTTCAGCCCCGACAGGAGTACTCTTGGCTGCCTAATGCCAACAGTGAAACTGCATCACTGCATATCACCAACAGTAGCGCCGTACAGGGTCAGCAGTGATATCGGGGCATGTGCAGTGCTAGGGTTTCACGTTGAAGCGTTATCAATACTACTTTGACACTACAGCGCCAGCAGTGACCCAGTGCAGCTCCAGCATTGATACTGTGCAGTGAAATAGCGAGCCAGCATTATTATTATCATTATTATTATTGTGCGACCAGTAGCAGTACTTACAACATAGGTGATAATTTAATCACATATTGTGTCGCATACCAGGGCTGCCATTTCATTTAATAGTGTACGTTAATCATTGTTTCACTACTATTAATCTCATTATCAGTAGGGTTATCATCATCATCCAGGGTTTTGCTTTTGTCCACTCTCCATGTTGTCTCTTCCGTGGCAGTGCGATGCTCGCCTGATTTGAATATTCCTCATTGTCTTGCATAGCTTGCGGGGCTATTGTTTACAGCTAGGGTACCGGCTCGGACGTGTGTCCGTGCGGATCCTGGTCTGCTAACAGCAGGCACTGCTCTGAATACTAATGCCTCCAGAGCAGCCCCGTTGGCTGGGGCAGGCCCCATGTGTGTCGTTACGGGTGCGCAGTAAGGGTGTCCCACATGCCACGTGTGCAGCACATACCAACGGAATGGCCTTTCTTTTGATGCTTTCTTTCACTCCGATTGGAAAGGCGTCTGCTTCACATCTTCTCCCACCGCCAGTCCTGAGGAGGCAACTTCTCCCCCCTGAGGCCCACCCTGAGTGTGTAAACCTTGCATTGAAACCGAAGCCTGCATGTGCCCAGTGACAGTGATGTCATTTGAGATGTCATCAGTGATGTCGCTGACCATGTCATGAGTGATGTAATATGTGACATCAGCAGTGCATTGCGGGGGCGCAAGTTATAGTTAACTCAGCTAACTATAATGGCTGAATTTCTCTGATTTTGTATGAGTGAAATGTCAGCCTAACTATAACATCTCTGTAACCTCTGTATTTTTTCTGGCGGAACGAATGGGAGTATATCTGTGAGACTTTTGGCGCAGTAACTGTTGTTGGAGCATTCATCTGATGAAGGCACAGACCGAAATGCGTTGTGCCATTGCTCTTTTGAAATAAAGATCCTTCCTGCACTCCCCGCTGTGTCTCCTTCGTGGCAATTGTAACGCGTGCAAGTCCTGGGTGCGCTGGCAGAGACTCTTCATCAAGAGGTCAGTGCAACAAGGACAGCTTCGGCATACTTTTCCTCCAAGGTATTGGATATGTACTGACCCACCGCACCCACTTTCAGCACACGTGTCCCAGCTACAAGTTGTCCGTGACTGCACGGAGGAACATATACACACATAATACCCCCTCCCGCTCCCCCCCAAAAAAGGGAACTGCATTGGCATGCTGTGAGCCATTTTGTGATTTGTCACACTTGGGTTGACACAATCAGTGCTGCAGCCGAGGGTGGACACTTTAACTTACCTGCTCTGATTAACCCTGGTTCCCTTATACATGACACTTCCAAGTAAGTTTTTGTTGTTTTAAAAAAAAAAGTTTTATGGAGCAGTGCATCTCAATTGCTTTGCGAAGCTAGAGAAAGCAAATATCCTTGTTTGATACAGATATAAAACTATATAAATAGACATTAAATAATTAATTCCTCAAGATTGTTCATTTCAATAGAAAGTGCTGACAAAAAAGTGCTCAGTGCAATTTAAAATGCAGTGGTCAATTCAATAAAAAAAGGACAATCAATTTCAAAACATAGGCATACATTATACATTGCATGCATAACTACTGAGAAACTCCGCTTCGAGTCTCCTGTTCATCATTAAGTCTATACCTCCTGCCCAGTATAGAAGATTACAACATATGTTCTTCGTGTAGCATATAGCTAGTACCCCTAGCTGTCAGGATTACATAACTCAAACTGTATTCTACCCCAAATATTTAAAAATGGAGAAAGACCCCCGCCCGTTTAGCATAGGCCTCCTCAAACATTTTAGGACTTTGCATTTCTTACTGCCAATGCCTCAGCGAAGGAGCTGCCTCCGTTCTCTACTTCTGAAGTATTAAGTTGTGACACTTTTTTTGGCCCTTCTAGTTTTGTTTGAGGAGCCAAACTAACCAAGCATGGACTCTGACAATATATGGATCTGCGTAATAGCTGTAAGCTTCTGAAAAATTTCCCCCCCCAGCTCCTTCTCTTTCTAGCTTACAGTGAAAACACTGATCTTGCACTCCTACACTCAACCAATGCAGTCTATGGAGGTGTAATAGGTATAGCCCCCTCAATATAAACCCCATTCTTTTTAAATGTGTGGCCCTCACAGACTTGTACCCAAATTCTGAGATAGAGGTCCATTCTATTTTAGTGATTGAACAGCCAGTGGAATGATCCACTTCACCACTGTAGCTAATTCTGTCTTGAGCGTCATTGTCTGCAGCTCCAAACAGGCCGCTAGCCGACGTCAACATGTCGTCGTTCAGTGCTGCATCAATGCAGCAGCATCGATAGTGTTTGGGATATCCAGTCTGCCTCTGCATGCAGAATAATACTGGCCATCAAGGAAAGGACTTCAATGCAGGTTTCCTTTCACTTTTACCCTGCTCTACTACTGTATTCTCCACCAGTGTCTTCCCCGCGTCTTTTCTGGTGTTCTAACCTGGAAGCTGTGTCGGCCGTGACATTTCAAGAAGGTGGTGGGGCCTAAGAGCGCTCAGCAGTAAGTCATGCGGGCTGTACCCTCGATGACTGTGCTGCACTCACCTATAAGTAAGTTAATGTGTGCCAGTTGAGGGTAGCCAATTCAAGTTAAACTTTGTAAAGCGTCAGAACACTGGCCCTGAGGTATGGTTAGCAAGCCTCAGTAGAGTCAAAATAACAGCTGCACCAGTACAAATCTTTGGAGGCGATAATGCAGAAAGAGGCATTTCCTTATGTGGTCCCCCCTCCAGACAAAAGGTGATAAGCAACTAACCCTTCTCATGATAGTACTCATCATCTTTGTGGAAGAACCTGGATAGGCCATGTGCATTGACATGGTGAGTACTAGGTCTGTGTTCCACTGTAAAATCCATACCCTTTAGGGAAATTAACCACCTCAACAATTTGTGGTTCTCTCCTCTCATCAGTATCGGCCATCTGAGAGATCTGTGGTCAGTTTGAATTCCAAACAGCGTTTCAGCTTCTTCAGGTACCAAACCACAGCAAAGTCTTTCCTTTTAACGGCACTCCAACACTGCACTCTTGAGAGGAGTCGCCTGGCAACTAGTTAATACTGACCCTCATCATTTACCTGTGGAAACACTGTCCCAATCCCATATTCAGAAGCATCAGTCTGGACAACAAAGTCTTTGCTCAAATCAGGTGACTTTAGGACAAGTGCTGAGCACAAACCTTCGTTCCAAAGGCCCTATGACATTTGTCTGTCCAGATTACTTCTTGGGTTGTGTATTGGAGATTAGCTATGTCAAAGGTGCCACTATGGTACCATAACCTTTTGCAACTCTTCTCTAGTGCCCGCCATAAAATGGCTCTGACCTGGGTTTTGGTCTCAGATGCTTCTCAGGCCAGAATGGTTTAGATGTTGGGCTGGAGAGATTACACATGGCCTCCTCCTATTTGGTGACCCAAGAACACAACAGAACCTTTCCTTATAAAAAAAAAACAAAGACAACTTTATTTTAGAAATAGGGGTATAAAAACAGGTTTACCTCTCCAACACTTGTAATAAGCATCCAAAATAACATAATACACAATAAGCCATTGCAACAAAGTGAGTACAGCATCTGTCACTTTCATACTGCAGTCAACCCCTCTATCTGATAAGCTTTTCTCATTGGTACTTAGCCCCTTCGAGTTGGTGATGGTGATTCAATTGATTCATGAGTCCTCTCGTTTGTCATTCACATCCTGACCTCTATCACCAAGATAAGTTTTCAGTGGGCCCCATATATCAGAGGTGACCCCTTTGGCAGTAGTGTACGGTATGTCTCTGAAATCTCATTACTGACTGCCAAGACTGTAAGCCATCTATCAACTGTAGGTGGCGCTCCCCTACCCTATGACTTGACCACTCCCCTTTTTCCAAATATATCGGTGCCAATCCAACAAACTTTCTAATGTGCTTGGTTATCTCTTTAAGAAAGCTCAAGAGTGCCAGCAGGTCCTCCGGCTGTAGTGTCAAGTCCATAATACCATTCAGTACTTGGAACAACATGTACTGGTAATCGGCAATCACAGCACAATTCAACGCCAGATGTACAAAATCTGCCAATGGGCTATTACATCTTTCACATGTATCACTGTCCTCCCCCTTCCCATATCTATATAGTTTAACTGGAGTGTAGTAAACGTGGTGCAGAAAAGTGTAGTGCAGTGGTCTGTGCCTGCTGCTCACTCAGACCTCCGGTTTCTTTTTTCTTTAAACCCCTTCATTTATCATTTTGCAATAAAAAAGTAACAAAGTAGTATTGTCAACAAAGGGTTGCATTGAAAGATCAGCAATTAAATAACATTGGCCACACCACGTTTGCGCATACAGTTGCAATACAATACTTAACAAGTAGTAACAGAAACTGTAATCAAGAAGGGGTTATCCTTTACCCAGTGCATACTGGGACATCCCCACAATGTAGTTCTGTGTCACTTTAGCGCCAGGATGCCCGATGGGTTGCAGCGAGCTTTACAAATTTCCTTTACATTACATTACTTTACTATCAGTACATTCATTATCCTACATTTCCCCTTCATTGCCCAAAAATCGTTGCAGAGTGCCTCCCAAAACTCCACATCTAATTGCAATTTAGCATCTGCTCGTGTACGTCAGATATGTATTTCCTCAGCCAATAACCACTCCGAAACGCACTGGACGTATAGGATCGCCATGGGAACCTTAAATGGCAACCTACCTTCTTGATAATACTAACGCCAACTGCAAGAAACAATATGCCATCTTGCGCTTTTTGGGACGAGCAACATTTCCCAGCAGACAAAGCTGACGGGTAAGCGACAAGCCAAGGCAGTTGTTCTCTACAACCTATCGACCACAACTAGCTATAAAGCGCTTACTAATGAACTTTACCATGCTAAGTACATACAGTCAGCGTCTACAAAATCATAATGAGGACAGACAGATGACTGCTCCAAATTTAACCCATGCATACCAGTGGGAGTCATATACTTATGATGCAAAAAACTGAAGTGAATCAACTTGATGCGGGCATTGCAAGACGTAGTCTGCAATAACACACAGATCCTGGCCTAGTCCACTTCTGAAAAGGGGGGCCCGACATAAGTCTCCCAGGTCTGCCTAACCCGTAGCTGCCCTTGCACTACACCCACCTATATTGCCTGGTATATCAAGGCACCACTACCCTATCTGGCACTTGCTTTCCTTGATAATCCGTCTTGCCAGTTGCACAGCTTGATCCACTTCCTTCAGGTGGACCAAGTGATCCTCCCAAGTGGAACTGAACACAGCAATGTCATAAAGAGATTGTGGAGAGGTGTGGCTCACTGGTTAGAGGTGGCAGACCTATAAGCAGAGAACGGCCCGGGACCAGGGTTCAATTCCCGACGCGGCAGGGTCTTGGACTAGGGTCAACGGACTCGATAATTCTCGCCTCAGTTCCTACTCTAACCAGGGAACACACTCTGTAACTCTGGGCATTAAGCTTGCCTCATCTCTACAACGGCCCCCCACAGACGCCGGGGATGCCTGGTTTCTCCCTGGAGATACCCAGAAAGGGACCATCTCACAGGGAAAACCAGGATGTGTTCCCCAGCGCCAGGACACTCGGGTAGAGTAACAGTGCGCTTTACAAGTATCCCACATTTATATGCTGCACTAAAGTTTTCCAAAGCTGGAAGTACTCTGTTCACTAGCCTCTGGAAGGTGGCAGGTGCATTTTTCTCCTGAGCTAATTGGCTTCTTCTCCTTGGCTCCTTATGTTAGGGCTATCTGCCAATAACCTGAAGTCAGGTCAAAGGTGCTCAGATATTTGACAGACCCCAGTTTATCAATGAGCTCATCAGCTCTTGGGATCAGGTGGGCATCAGTCTGAGTGACTGCTTTTAGGCCTCTAGTCCACACAAAACCTTAGTTCAGGCTTCCCTATTTTTGGATTTGTTTTGGGTACTAGCACCACTGGCCTAGTCCAAGGACTACTAGAGGGTTAAATCTCCCTCAGCTCTAGTGTCTTAGCAAACTCAGCATTGATACTAGTATTGACCTTGTTTAATAGACTATACATTTTACTTTTGACTGGCAAGCTATCCCTTGTGCCTACATCATGGTGCACCAAGTTGTCAGACCTGTGGTCAGGGAAAGTAGACCAGAAAACTGACAGAGCAAGTTGTAACAGTCTGTATGCTATTGGACTGTGAGAGTGGAGGAGAGAACTACTTTTTCCAATGAACCATCTTTGACATTGGGTGATAGTCAAGTCAAGTCAAGTCAGAGAATTTTATATAGCGCACTACATACCCAGAGGGTCTCAAGGCGCTTAGGAAGGGGAGGAGGATTACTTGTCAAATATCCACGTTTTAAGTTGCTTTCTGAATGCTAGGTGGTTCTGGGTAAGGCGAAGGTGCGCGGGGAGTGAGTTCCATGTTTTAGCAGCCAGGTATGAGAAGGATCTGCCTCCCATGGTGGTCTTGTTGATACGAGGTACAGTGGCGAGGGCTTGGTTGGAAGACCGTAGTTGGCGGGAGGGGGTGTAGAAGGACAGTCGTGAGTTGAGGCATTCCGGTCCGATGTCGTAGAGTGATTTGTGTGCGTGGGTTAGCAGTCGGAAAGTGATTCTCTTATTGACGGGTAGCCAGTGGAGGTCTTTCAGGTGACCAGAGATGTGTTCGTTGCGTGGGATGTCTAATATGATTCTGGCTGAGGCGTTTTGGATTCGTTGGAGTTTCTTTTGGAGTTTAGCGGTAGTGCCTGCATAGAGGGTGTTTCCGTAGTCCAGTCGGCTCGTGACCAGAGCATGGGTGACTGTTTTCCTGGTTTCGGTGGGGATCCAGAAGATAGAAGGTCAGGGATAGGCTAACTTTCCTCTACTTTCCCTCGATCTGTCACCATGATCATTGTGAACATCTGCTATGTTCTGCTAAAATTGCTGAGGCCTATGTAAATGGGGTATTGTCTGAGCATTTTGTGAGGGCAGGGACTCTTGACTCTTCCCAGAATGGCTTCCATGCTGGTCACAGCACTGAGACAGCCTTGCTCTCAATAACTGAACATCTTCGATCTGTGCTGGACTCTGGTCGAACTGCGGCACTAGTATTACTCAACCTTAGTGCGCGGTTTGATAAGGTTTCGCACAGGATTCTACTCCAACGTCTTGGAGAGGCGGGTGTCTCGGGCACTGCACTCAACTAGTTCAGTTCTTTCCTTGCCGATCGGACCTTCAAAGTTGTCACCCCGCCTTGTGAGTCCAAGTCTTATCCTCTGGAGCTGGGTGTGCCTCAAGGTTCATCGTTGAGTCCCACACTATTCAATCTTTATGTGAGACCGCTGGCGGCTGTCGTCAAGCAGTGGGGCATGACTATGGTCTCCTATGCTGACGACACGCAGCTAGCGGTCGTCCTAAGTGTGAACTCCGAGCTTGACGCCCCCAGATTCCGGGACGGACTCCTGGCAGCAGCTAGCTGGATGAGTGCCAAATGCCTACAGCTGAATGCTAAAAAAACTGAGGTCATGATTGTGGGCCAGAGGACTGATCTCTGGGGTGATACATGGTGGCCCCCTGAACTGGACGCGACTCCTATTCCAGTCCCAGAGGTTAAAAACTTGGGGGTTTGGTTAGATCCTGCCCTCAGTTTTTGTGCCCATACCAAGAAAGTGGCGGCCACCTGTTTTGGCATCCTACGAGGACTGAGACCTATTTTGAGGTTCTTTGATGCCTCCAACAGGCAGCTGGTTATACAGGCATCCATATTATCTCGGCTCGATTACGCCAGTTCGCTCCTGTTGGGGGCCAACCAGGCCGAAATCGCCCGGATGCAACGTGTTCAGAACGCCGCAGCCAGAGCATTGGTAGGCTTACCAGGCTTGCGGAAAATACCATCCGTTCTCTGCACTGGCTCTCTATGGCACAGAGGATTCATTTCAAGACCTTGTGCCTAGCTTTTAAGATCCTTAAGCTGGCCTCGCCTCAGATCCTCGACAACCTTCTGGTGCCTTATGTGCCTACGCGCTCTCTAAGATCCTCGGGTCAAAACTTGGTCATGGTCCCTCGGTTCAGGTTGTGCAGGGCGGGAGGTCGATCTTTTCGAGTTCTGGCTGCTAAATTGTGGAACTCTCTCCCGTCCCACATTCGTGAACTTGATGAGCTCTTGAAGTTTAGGAGGGCGATACAAACGTACTTGTTCCCTCATCCATCTTAGTTCTTTGTTCTGTGTGCGGTTGTCTTTGCTTTGCTGTGTTGTGTATGTGTACTCTGTCTGAAGCGCCGGGACGCCCCTTGGCTGGGGCAGCTGTGCGCTATAGAAGTGTTATTAACATAACATAACATAACATGTCTTGGTGAAGTTTTATTCCGTTTATATGGATAACACTGTGGTGGTTTCTGGTGGTCCTTAAGTCCACCAGGTAGGTGACTTTCCCCTTCTTAACCAAAATAGTATTGGACCAAGTCCATATGTCCTGAAGATCTCTGGGTGCCAAAGGCTCTAAAACCCACATCAGCTGTCCTGGTTGGTTCTCGACCATTGAGGGCTTCTGGTCATACCAGTGCTTCATGAGCTCCTGGCTGGCCTCCAAATTTCTGTTTGCTTTCTTCATGTACTCGTTCAAGGTAGACGTGAGGGGACAATGCATTTCTGAGTCGGGGGAGTTCACAAGACACTAATGATAGAAGTAGCTACCCTGGTGACAGCCCTGAGATCCTTAAAGTGTGATAGACCCTGGAAGCCAGAGTTACAGGTGACATTGCTGATTGATAAGAAAGCGGTTGCGGATGCCATTGAGCGACTCCTATGCTTAGATTATGATCAGAGGACCCGCAGAGCAAGACAAATCAGCAATCCTGTTGGTCAGTCTGACTAAGAAGGGCTCACAGATATTAGAAATGAATATGGCCTAGGGCAATAAACTTTAAAAGTAGGACCAGATAAATCAAGCCTTTCGTGAATATTATACAGTGCTATATTCTAGGAATCATCACAAAAGAGGGGACAGTATATAGTATTTCTTGGAAGGATTATGTCTTTACTGCCTCCTACCGGAGGATGTGGAGGAACTGGGAGCGGACATATCAATGGAAAAAAATCATGGCTGAGGTGAGCCCGGGTTAACTTGCGAGTTAACTTCCAGGCACAGATGGCCTTCCAGTAGAATTCTACGCGACCATATCGAAACACTGACTACTCGGCTGGCCTCCCTCTGTGTGAGGCCAAAGAAACATATTCCCTCCCAAGTTCGATGTGGAAAGCGCTCGTAAATCCCCTACTCAAACTGGGGAGGCCACTCACAGATTTAGTAACTTTGCGACACTATCGCTGTTAAACGTAGATTATAAAATCCAAAATGGTATTCTGGCCAAAAGATACCAGGCCCATATGTAACCCCTGACAGACTGTGACCAGAATGGATTTATGCCAAAACACGGCATAAAACATTTGGTGACTGTTAGCCGTTCTTTTTGATGAGCCAGATACTGCAGAGGAGGCTATATTCATGGCAGTGAATATCGGAAAGGCCTTTGACAGTCTTGAGCGGGATTATCTTTATTCTGTAATAACATGCATGGGCTTGAGACTGGGACTACTTCGCTGGGATTGTTTCTATATTTTGCTTCTATCGCTAGAGTTCGAATGGAATGGGTGATCTCCGGGCAGTGATCGGTTGAAAGCAGCACCAGGCAGGGCTGTCCTAATCGCCTTTATTAATCACTATAGCAATGGAACCACTGCTTGGGTCACCACTTCACAGGCATATATGTCCGTGGTGTTATACACTATAGTTCATTGTATGCAGACGATATGTGGTTGCTTCTGGGGGATGGGCGAGAAGACCCTAAGAAAGCGGTATGGCTTCTCACCAACCCATCAGGGCTGCACATAGACTAGCAGAAGACCTGTAAGTTGCCCATTCAGGGCCCCTCCAACGATATACCGAACATACATGGTATGCGTTGGGAAATAGCTAGGAGTTAGAATCTACAGAATTCACCCTGACCTTTTTGAGGGGAATGTAAGGGTTGCGATTGAGGACCTTAGGGCCACCTTGCCTCCTGGAAAATGCCCCCCATCTCGGTTGCCGTCCAGGTCCATCTACATGACCGGCTTTCAAGCTTATGTGAACGCATGAAAATGAGGCTGGCTAGTCCGCTTTCAAAGTCTTGGTTATATGGCAGTACCTGTCATCCACAAGAGCGTTTAAGTGTTTGTAACCTAGTAAGTAAAATTGGTGAAAGATGCCTTACAAAGCCAGAATAAGCAAGACAACTAATACAAAACAATGTCCATGGGCTGCAAATCCTCTCATTTTTAAATTGGAGAAATAAAAGTAAACAGGCACCCTCGGAAAACAGCACCTCACATTGGACCTTGGTATTTGAAGGCACAGCAAATATGAAGATATAGAAACAAGACTTATTTATTAGTTTATCAATTTATAGAGCGCATGGTTACACCGTCCCCGCGCTCATACCCGTAAATTAGCGTACAGTAGGGGTTAAGAGTCAGGCAGATTAAACAATCCGCCCCCAGGCCTGTAACAGGAGGTTTTGGGAGAATATAATGGCAAACTGGTTTGAAAAAGCCATGTCTTCAACTTTCTGCGGAAGGTCGTTTCACCGGGCTCTGTTCTTATTTCAACTGGCAGTGTATTCCAGTGTTTAGCTGCCAGGAATCTAAAGGATCGACCACCCATCCTAGCCTTTCTGATTCTTGGAATCCTTGCTAGCGCTTTACCTTCGGATCTCAGGTTTCTGCTGGGTGTGTAAGCTGCCATCATTTTTTTGAAGGTATTGTGGACCTTTCTTTGCCGAATACGGTAGCAGAGGCACATTGTCTTGAACAGTATTCTCTTTTCGACTGGTAGCCGGTGCAATCTGGTTAGGGTTTTTGATAGGGATGTTCTTTTTGGGAGATTCAGTACTAGGCGGGCTGCTGCATTTTGTATCGATTTGCAGCTTCATTATTCTTTTTTTAGATGCGCCTAGATATAGGACATTTCTATAGTCAATCTGAGAGGTGACCACGGCATGTACTATAGTTTACCTGGTGTTGACAGGTAATATGTCGAGGACCTTCCTCAAGACCTTTAGTGTCCCAAAGCATTTACCTGTGACTTTCCGGATTTGGCTCTCAAATGTCAGGTTGGAGACGAGCCAGACTCCCAAGATTTTTGACTTCTGTTTTAGGAATTGGAAGTTGGCCAAGTGTCTCACGCCACCATGCTGATGACCAGACAGATGAAACTTTTCCCACTATCATCACCTCCGTTTTGCTGCCAATAAGTTTCAGGCAATGATTAGTCATCCATGCTGTTACCTCCTCCATGCATTGGGAAAATTGGTGAGCAGTGAGTCCCGGGTTTTGGGACAATGTGATAATAAGCTCAGTATCGTCAGCATAGGACACAATGGACACCTTGTGACCTTCCACCATAGTGGCAAGTAGCCCGATGTATAAGTTAAACAATGTGGGGCTTAGGATTGAGCCCTGGGGAACTCCCTGTAACAGGAGAAAGCTCTTTGACATATGAGCGTCTTGTGTGACCCAGAAACCTTATGATGACAGGAATTATATCATCCAGCGCAGGGCCATGCCCCTTACACCACACGTCTCTAATCTTTGGAGGAGGAGGCCATGGGAGACTGTGTCAAAAGCTGCGCGGAGGTCCAGCAGAATCAGAGCAGCTGTGTGACCTTCGTCCGCGTGCTGTCTTAGGGTTTCCGTAGCCAAGAGGAGGGCTGTCTCCGTAGATTGTGCAGCTCGAAAACCTGATTGTGAGGGGTGCATTAGGTTGTTTCTGTCTATGTAATTGGTCAACTGTATATTCACTACTTTTTCTGCTATTTTTGCAACAAATGGTAGTAGTGAGATAGGGCGTAGGTTCTCTAGTACCGAATGGTCAGTTTGCGATTTTTTCCTTAAAGGGCGGACCATAGCTTGTTTCCATTCATAGGGAACTTCTCCTGATTGGAAGGAGTGGGTAATTAGCTCAGATATGAATGGCATAATGCAGTTCTCTCACTGCATCAGCAATTCTGGGCGAGCTGGGTCCTTCGGGGATCCTGATTTGATTATATTAGCAAGTTTCCTCACCTCATCTGGTTCTAGCATTTTAAACTCCTCTAGGGTTTCTCCCTTAAATAATGGGACCAGAGTGCATTTTTTGCTTCTTCCCTGTTGTGCTTCCATAGGGAAGGTGTCGTAGATCTTTCGCTGTGAAAAATGTAGGACTCCTCCGTGGGAATAGGAGGTTCGGTTAATTTTTCAGCTGATTGTAGGGATTTTAGAATGACTAAAATTTTTTTAGAAGAGTTTTTAGCCCTTTCTATCTTCCCGGTATAGAAAGAACCGTGAACTTCTTTTATTAATGTGTGGTATGATTTGAGTTCTATTTTATGCCCCTCCTTGGTTTTGGTGCAGTAGTTCTTATGACATACGCATTCTATCTGTTAGCACTTTTGTCTAGCTTTCCTTAATGTCTCATTAAACCAAGGTGCTGACGCCTTTGCCCTCTTGGTATTAGTTGTGGTCCATGGCTACTTCATTTAAAGCTTCTGTTATCCATGCTGCCACTTGTTCATTTGCTACATTTATATCCGTATCCATATCAGGTTTATCTTTTTTGCAGCGCCTGAGTGAACGTATAGGTGTTAAAATTGACCCATTTTTACGGGTAACTGTCTATTTAGGTTTTTCGGACGAGGGACTCTGAGTCAGGATGAGGAAAGGGAAAATATGGTGGTCAGATCATGAGACTGGCATGGGTATGCCATCTTCGAGATCTGTTATATTAGTAAAGATTGGGTCTAAGTTGTGGCCAGCGTGATGCGTTTGCGCACTAACCTTTTGCGCTAAATTAAACATCATGAGGTCTTTGCACACAGTTTGTGCCTCGGGGTTCTCAGTTTCATCAAAATGTATATTAAGATCACCTAAGACAAGGAGTTTGTTGTGGCATATTGCTGTGTGTATCACTCTTTCCCCCAGGCTCACTGTGAACTGTGTTGTTGTGCCAGGTGGGCGATAGATCAGAAAGCCAGCTATAGTGTCATTGTCTGTTACTGAGAGAGTAAAAGAGAGCCTCGCACTGTTCAAGGTTGGCTGCACTTATACAGCATTTCTTTGTAAATTTGTAAATTATTGCTCTTCCTCCCCCTCTTTACCCTGCCCGGTCCTTCCTTGATATCCCATAACCTCCTGGAAGAGCGTCCAGTATGTCAGGGGTAGAACTGTCATTAAGCCATGTTTCAGTAAGAAACATGGCATCTGGCCTATTTTCCTTCAGCACTTCAGCGATCTCAAATTTATGTTTAGCTAGAGACCGACAGTTCAGCAGGATGAAAGACAGCTTTTCCCCCTGCTGTATGTTGGTATTGAGCAGTCTCAAATTCTTATAGCCGTTCTTGCATGACAACGTACCTTTATTAACATCTACATTATGTTTACAGGCCTTCGAAAATGGCGGCCCCAGTCTTATAATTTCTTCCGACGTATATTTAATTAGTTGGTCGTGATTCCAACCGGCAGAGGTTCTGGCCCCTGGGCCCTTTCGGGCGTGGGCCAGCACAGACGGGCTTGCTTTTGGAGCCTGCTGCGCCTGTCCGCTGCAGCATGTGTAATTTATAGGGCTCGGGAGCAACTAGAGCACGAAAAAGGCCTGTGTACAGAAACCGAGCTCGAAGCGAGTGAAACCACGAGTGTTGCACATCGATATAAGAAAGAAAATGGAAGACCCTTAAAGGTATCATGTCAAACATAAAAATGCACGTGGGGCGAGTGCCAACCTGTTTCTGATGTCAAAGGTGGCTGTCAGTATGAATTATTAATCATTTTCCATGCAGTGTGCAACCGAGTAAAATGCTATCAGTCATTCTGAGACATGGGCTTCACAGGCAAAGTATGCCGGTATCGCTAAGAAGGTTAAAGAATTGGGGGAGAAGTGAGCGGCTGGATCGAGCCGATGTTGGTCAGGCAGTGGTTTAATTTCTAATACTAGAGGACTTAAGAGGCAATTGTAACTAAAAACAAAACATTTGAGGGAAATCAGCAGCTAGATCACGCCAATATCAGTAATTCCGTGAATATTTCCAAATATAGCAAACTTTAGCTGCACGTGAAGCTAAAGTGCAGCTAAGTGCGGGTGCCCACATTTGGTTAAGAGAAACTAAAATGGAAGGGGTTTGTAATACGAATATACTGTGTCCATATTTCACAGGACCCAGGTTTCAGTTTCAGCATATATAAACTCATGGAAACAAGACTGGCGAGTCTGCCGTCAAAAACTTTGTATGCAACCGTTATCGTAATCCATCAAAGCATTTAAGCTTATACGAAAATTAAATCTCAAATGAGTGTCTAACATGTTCAACTACAGACCCCGATTTCATTTTCAAGTGTATGTAAAAGCTTGAAAATGAGGTCGGAGAGTCTGCTTTCAAATTTTTGTTATACGGCAGTGCCGGTCATCCACAAGACCGTTTAAGCATATGTAACCGCGTAAGTAAAAAGGTGAAAGTAGGCTGGACCACCTTACAATGCCAGAATAAGCCAGACAAATAATGCAAAACAATGTCCTTGGGCTGTAAATCCTCTCACTTTGAAGTCAGAGTAAGAAAAGTAAACAGGCGCCCTCAGAAAACAGCACCTGACATTTAACCCCTGCATTTGTATGCACAGCAAATGTGATGAGATAAGAACAAGATTTACAGGCCTGTTTATTGAAATGGAGCTCGGAGCGAGTGAAAACACAAATGTTAGTGTTAAGTGCTCTTTAACCCCTCCCATCCTCATGACGAGCTCAGCTCGTCATGAGCCACGGCGGCCGTGTGCTCATGACGAGCTGAGCTCGTCATAACGGCCGCAACGCTCGCACACGGGGCTAATTCCCTCGCTGTGCTGAGCGTTCTAAAGAAATGGGTGTGACCCCGACGAGCTCAGCTCATCATGAGCACACGGCCACCGTGGCTCATGACGAGCTGAGCTCGTCATGAGCACCGGGGCGTAGTGCGCGCCCCGCCCCCCAGCACAGCAGGGGAATTAGCCCCGCAGGCAAGGGGTTAACAAAGAAAACAAGCATTTGCAAACAATAGGTCTCGCGTTTGCGTGAGTTTGAGCTATTATAATCACAATGAATTTTATTGATGTGTTTTGAAAACCTGCAAGCGGTGCGTAAACGCGCAGTTTGTACTTATAGTCGTCGCTTATGAGAAGCAAGGCTGGCAGTAACTGCTCGTCTTTTACTTCCAGCCTTGCTTTTCGTAAGCAACGACTATAAGTACAAAGTGCATGTTTACGCACCACTTGCAGGTTTTAAAAACACATAAATAAAAGACATAGTCATTTACAATGCAAATAGATCAACCTCTCGCAAATGTGAGACCTTTTGCATTCCAAATGCTTGTTAATATGTGTTATCAATTGCATGACTTCTTTGTAAGAGGTAAAACGTGATTGTTTTTTGTGTATAATTTTTGTATGTTTTTTTTTTACCCGTAAGGGACAGTGGTGCAGTTAACCATGTGTTTATTTTAAATTAAAATCCCCCTTTTGAAAGATGTTTGTTTGGATGCTGGGTGCTGTCTCAAAAGATTTATGGGAGCGCCACAACATTGTTTCACATTGTAACTCATTCTCAGGGGAAGACCATCCAGCACAAGGTCATCTTGGGTGCATATCACCCCGAATTAACAGTGCCCTTTTCAAACTAAGAAGGGTGAAAGACGAATCTGGTCAAATAAGTATGTCGGCCTAAGCTGAATGTTTCACACAGTGGCAACAGGTGCATTGACACAACAGGATGTACTGCCTCGCATTGTATACCATTGCATTGTATGGTTTCGCACAACCCTCAACTTTCTTTTGATATGCAAATCTCCCTACTTTGAAGCCCATACACAACGTAAACGACCTCTATTGTATTAATTGTTCAGGACGTAGGAGGAAGGGGATCGTGCAGAGTCAAGTAAAAGATATTAGTTTGATTAGGTGGTTTTCCCAAAAATGCTACATACAGCATGAAAAACAAAACTGTTCAGCCATACAGCAAACAACACAAAATCCCTGATATTAACTTTTCCATGCCAAACGACTTAGGAACAGCAAGCTAAGCCCTGATGATGGGCCTATGCTGCAGAGTGCAGTGCCAATAAACAGTAATAAAGTGGATTTAGCAATGGCGGGCTCGCAAAAAGTATCCCGTAGTGAATAGACCCCACATCAAACAATGATTGCATGCAGACTCATTCTTTTATCAAGAAGCGGCTGCCATTGCTGAAGGGCAGGGGCCAGTCCCCCGAGTGGTGCGTGCGGCCCATTGTGAAAGTAAAAGCATGCATGGCCTCCATTGCTAAAGCTGGCATCCCCGAGTGCTGTTTACATTAGTCAAGTCAAGTCAAGAATTCTTTATTCGATGATTAAAAAGCACCATAAAAGCACATACATATCTACAGCAGTTTAAAATTCCATTAAATCTTTATCAGAATCCTGCTTGAAATACATATAAATAGAAAAAGGACAATCTAAAAAATACAATGATAGTCTTGACAATCACTCCTCCCCTCTGGTTGCCCTTAATCGGACCGCCACTTTAATAAAATTCATGATGCAGCACAATGTTAAAGGGTCAGACGCTTGTTGTAAATAGATTAAGGCCTCTCGAGCATGTTTAATTTTAGCTTGTTTTAAAATGTTTACCAAGAATCTACGCCTAGGCATTGAGTAAAAAGGGCACAACAATACAAAATGAAGGGAATCCTGTGGAGATCTATTGTCGCAGCCACAGGTTCCCTTCTGCTCAATTGTAGTTAAAAACCCTACTGGTGATGCTAATAAATACAGTAATAAATTGAGCCTAAAACGGCACATTAAAAACCTGTCCTGAGCGTTATGCATGAGGTACAAATATGGCTCCATTCCCTCAGTGCTCTTAACCAGACTATGAGCCCTCACAGTCTTTTTTGACCCTTCGGCCTCAGCTCTCTGTGTTGTTTTCTGGGCTAGAAAAGCTTTCTTTACAATCACTTTATGCTGGGGTACAATTACTGCCGGGTCAATAAAAAGATTCTTGTAACCCAGAGCTTCTAAGGTGGTCTTTACATAATTGAGCCATGGGATTCTCATGCATTTCTCTCTTCCTAGGCAGTCATTTAAAATTTCCCTGCTCAGGGACGCCTCGGGGTTAGACCAAATTTTTAACCAAGCCACTATAGGTCTTAGCTTTACCAGGTCTTCGAGGTGTGGCCTTCCTAATTCCCTATGGGCTATTATACCAGCGGTGCTTGGTGGGGCTTTCAAGATGGATCTTAAATATTTATTTTCTTCCCGCTGAAGTTGCGAGATGTTGGGAAAGCCCCATACCTCTGCCCCATAAGATAACTTTGGAGCAGCATATAGAACCATAAAGGTTCATCACCTGTCCGGGGCACCATCTACCTACCCTCCTCCCATAACTTGCAATAGCACCATTGGTAGCAATAATTTTACAGCAACGCTCCTCTATCAGGGAATTGAATTGTAAAGACCTGTCGAATAATAAGCCTAGATAGGAAAATGTTTTAACCTCTTCTATTTTGTGGCTTCCTATAGTGTAAGTGGATTTGGTACAAGGTTTATTGCCAGCCAACAACACGTATGATTTACCCAGGTTAACGGACAGATCTAAAGAACCCATAAAATTGACAAATCCATCAATCAAAGTCTGTAGACGTGCGAGCAGGACCACGTCATCTGTGTAAAGTAAAACGGGGATGTGACGCGACCCTGCTCTTGGACAATCTGTCCTTAAATTTAACAGAAACTGCTCTAAGTTGTTTATGTAGAGTGAAAATAAAAACGGGGCGAGAATGCAGCTTTGCCGTACCCCGCTCATACAGGGGAATGATTCAGTCAACCCACCCTCCATATTGTATCGGACTTTTGCTGAAGTGTCACTGTGGAGTTCCCTTAAAATGTTGATTAGGCCTGCCTCAATCGCCATGAGGGACATCATATCCCAGAGCTTATCCCTATTCACATTCTGCCAAATCCATGAACCCCATATAGATGGCTTCATTGCTGGCCTTGGCAGTCAGCATATAGAGGTTCAAACATTGGTCACTAGTGGACCTCCCCATCCTGAATCCGTACTGAGTGTCCGAGATGATGTTATTTTCCTCGGTCCACTCAGTCAGTCTGTTGAGGATCCCCCTACCCAGGAGTTTGGCAGACACGTCAATCAGGGAATAGGGCGATAACACTGGGGGTCGTCCTATTGCCCTTCTTGAAGATGGGGACGATTATGGCCATTGACCATGAGGGCGGCAAACCACAGGTGATGGCAGCGTTTATAACCCTAGTCATTATGGGGGCCCACAGTTCCACACAGCTCAAAAACAAGTCAGGCGGGATCCCGTCTGGGCCAGGGGCTTTGTTTTTCGTCAAACCCTCAATTCCGGCAGTAATCTCCTTAATGAAAAAAACTACAGGTGAGCCCTGATACGTCTTCCCAACCTGCTCTACAGTTATTCCTGTCTCATGATTATACAGCCCCTTATAGTGGGAAACCCACTGATCTGGCAGAATATTCGTCCCTATTTCGGGGACATTGTTTTCCTGGAAACTTGGTCTGTTACTAATTCTCCAGAATTCAGGCATGTCCCTTTTTTCCCCCGCGTCTCTTAAATCTGCCCATGCTTCCCCCTGTAGGGCTAATTTCCTCCTCTTAGTCTCACTCTTATATTTGTTCCTACACAATGCAAATTTTTGGGGTCCCTTGGACTAATTTTGAGAGTGCTTTTAAGCTCCCTTAAGGCCTGCGAGCAATCTCGATCGAACCATCGTGGGTGGCAATGATTCCTTGTAGGCGCCCTTGTCTTTAAGAGTCCATCTATCAGCTTAGCAATCTGCCCAAATGCTGCCAGTAACGGGGGACCTTGTACAGCCGTATCTAGACAGTCCTCAAAGGAAGATTTTCCAGAGTCCATCAAGGATTTATAAAAGGTTTCCCCGTCTATTTTGGCCCACCTCAGTCGCCTACCCTGGTCCGTTACCTTCTCAATGGTCGTACCATGCTGTCTCATTCTGGGGCAAACCAAGTAAAGCAACTCTAATACAAGGGGATTGTGGTCACTAAAAGTGCTCCATTCTATCCCTACACTAGAGATTCTATCTTTTAAAAGTCTAGAGACTAGGATATAATCAATAAATGAGGAGCACCCTCTGCCCTTAAATGTCCGTGGTAGACTGCCATCCCTCTGCACGACCATCATATTAATAGTGTGCTCTAAATCGTGGGTATGAAGGAATTTACTAAAGGCCAGACCTTCCGACGAATTAACAAAATGCGGCCCATTCTCTACGGGGCAATGAGACCATTCAGCATCTATTGGAACTAGAGCCGGGCATATGTGGCAATTAAGGTCTCCCATGACCAGTATAGCAGGTACATGTGCCGCCTTCCTAGCTGTAGTTTCCTGACCCAGTCTGTCATCCAGTTCCCCTACGAGTGTGTTATAGTTTCCCCCCGCCCCATTGTTATAAACATTAAACATGGTCAACCTTAACCCCTTCCCCTTGAATCGTATGGCTTGAATTGCGTACGAACTCCAGTCCGTATTGGACCATGTGCCCTGAAGGTTCAGATCTACATATATAGATAATCCTCCCATTGCTCTCCCCGATCTGGATTTTTGTGCCGGGACGAAGAAACATTTGTAACCCTGAATATAAAAGGTACTATTGTCAACCACCCGTGTCTCCTGGAGACTGATTATATGGTAGTTACTAATATAGTTGCGCCACTCAGTGTTGTTAAATTTGGCTGCCAAACCCGCTATGTTCCAGGAGATAACTCTTACTAGTTCTTGAGCTTCCCCTGTTCCCCCACTAGACCCAATACGTTCCAGGATTTCCACATGACCTGTTTCCAACCCATTTTCGCCTATAAAAGGTTCAGTAGCTTTGGTCCTGGTCTCTAATATGTCTGCACCCCTACCCCTACTGGAGATGGTTAGCTGTGCCAACGGGCTTTGAGGCCCAATTTCCTCTAATAAGCCCCCTCTATTTGCATCGCCTGGACCCGCCCTTCCCCATGCCCTGGTATTTCCATCCGTAAGTCAGTCGTTAGTATCCAGCGAGCTCAGGACCTCATATCTATTGCTTGTTGTAATTAAATCGATATGGGGAACTGTTCCCCGACTGGCCTGACCCTCACCAATGGCACCAAATTTCTGAGGGGGGTAAAAAAACGCAGCGGAACAACATTTACATAGTCGTGATGAATAATTGCTGATCCCGCCTGCCTCAAAATATCATTAACCAATCTAGGGGATCTAAAGCTCACCACAACACAATCACCCTCCATACTTTTCTTGGTTTTGCCCACCCATGGTACCCTTCTCACCATCATAAAATTATTGTGCAAGTGATCACCCAGCACAGTTTTTCCAGAAAGGAAGTTAAGGGCTTTGTTTTTTAGTGTGGTCCAGTGTTCTTCACGACCATCCTGGGTTTTCAGGACATTTGCCAAAATTACTGAATATGGGCAAGCCTCCGGGGGAAGGTGCAGTGAAAAAGTTTTTTTAGCTGATTGTTCCAGTGGATTTAATCTCCCTATAGGCCCCCGAGGCCCTTGCTTTACTTCCTCCCTGGGACCTACAGCTGGAGAAGTCGTGGTAGGTGCTACAGTTTGGGCAATATCCTGGGGCAAAGAAGTTATCATAGAGTCCACCAGATCATTTACTCTAGTTGTAATTGTATTCAGAGAGTGAGCCGCTATAAAGTCATTCTCCGGTGGTGGGCTTTTATGGTCTAGGAGATGTTTTTCAATGGCATTTAATCTACCATCTATTTGCTCAAGTTTGTTCATTAATGGCAAGATAAGGGACCTGATGGTTTCGTCCATGAATCTCATTAGCTCAATTGTATTACATCCCTGATTGGCCCCTACTTCTTTTACCAACTGCTCGTTTCTACCTGGGGTTCTGCCTTCAGACGCATTGGGTATTACCTTCTTTTGCTGCCCCCCCAACCCAGATAAGGAATTTAATTTTCTAGGTTGTTTGGCTTGTTGCTGACTACCTTTGGGGGCATTGCTCGCCTTTCTTTTACCTGTTACGGTCTTAGGCTTGCTCACCGGCCTGGCCTGCTGCTGCCTGTTACGTGTTACCGGGGGCGAAGGGACTAGACTACTAACAGAAGAAGGGGAAGATGGAGCCGAACTAATGGATAAACTATCAACTAAGACTGACCCATTAGTGGTTTGCGGGGGATGTGCAAGGGCGGGTAAACCCGTCAGGCTGTCCATTGTCTCTGGGACTAATATTGGTGGTACAATGCGACAAGAAGGGTCCAGCGAGCGCCTTCTCTCCACAAGTTCAATTTCTTTTGCCACTGCACTTTCAGCTAATTTGAGAAAGGCGTCCAAGGTTCCTACCCTCCCAGACCCAGACCCAGAGCACACTTTTGGGTTAGTTTTGATCATAATAGTACAATATTGCACCCCCACAGTGCCTTGGCAATATACAAAATCCTCCTTACTATTGTCTCTAATGTTACTCTGCTTTGAATGTAAGTGGGGTGGCCCGTCCCGGCCTCTTCCGGCTACAGACGGTCCCGCCCTTGTCCCGGGCTTCTCCCGGCGCTCGCCCGTGCACATCCCACGGGACGAGGGACCGAGGGAGCCTTTATGCGCCTCCTGGCGCTTGCCTCTGACGCCCACTGCTGGTCACGGGGGTGGGAGGGGCCCGGCGGAGCCAAGCCCGGCCGGGGGAACAAGCGGAGCAAAGCCCGGCCCTTAGCTGCTGGTGCAGCGGAGATCGGCGGAGCCAAGCCCGGCCCTCTGAAGCACTGGAAACAACTGCAGAAACACAAGTAAGGCTCCCCTCGGACTCAGCACCGAGGGAGCCTTTATGCGCCTCCTGGCGCTTGCCTCTGACGCCCACTGCTGGTCACGGGGTGGGAGGGGCCCGGCGGAGCCAAGCCAGACCGGGGGAACAAGCGGAGCAAAGCCCGGCCCTTAGCTGCTGGTGCAGCGGAGATCGGCGGAGCCAAGCCCGGCCCTCTGAAGCACTGGAAACAACTGCAGAAACACAAGTAAGACTCCTGCTGTTTACATTAATTAAGCATAGAGTTCTCCCAATCGTCTTATGAAAGCTATAAAGTGAGGACACATGAAAGAGGGGCTCCCTTTATTGGAGGTAACAACAGGAGACAGGGAGGTACTAAGTAGGGACTACTAAGCCTATTGACAATTTAAAAGCCATCATTTACAAAGGAAAGGAAAAGGAGCCAATCATAAAGATGGGCGGGGCTTAATGTCCATATCCTGAATACATCATGTCTCGAAGAGACAGCGCAAGCACTGCCCAGGCGAGACCTCAAAGGTGACGGACCAGTGGGCACTCCCACCAAATATGCAATCCAGGACCTCTGATTCTATGTCAGGACCGGAGGCTTCAGATTATGCTTTTGTACCTTCTCCACTGCTTTATTACAAAAGTCGCAGCAGCCAAAAAACCATCAAATAACAACAGCCCTACCTTAGAACCAAGGATATGGGCAAAACAGAAAGAAATGTCCATAAACCACAACTCCCATGAGTCCCATTAGGCAGTCCATAACATAGTCCTTCCTTAGTCTCCACCGCAGCTAGATAGGACGTCCTTCTCATGACCACTTCCTCTTTCTTCGCTGCTTCGCAGCCAGTTAAGTGGTTTCCTCCTTTTCTCCTCAAGTTGGTGTTTCTTGGGGACTGTTAAGGGGATTCTTCGTTGTGTAATTACTTTTATTTTATTGTGGGGCTTGTTGATGCGCTCCGTTTTTCTTTCAGAGCCCTTCTCGGTCGCGGGAGCACTTTATTGCTCTTACGCGCCTTGCCCATGTTCGAGGCCGCCTCCGGCCGCTAGGGGGAGCCAAAGCGTCTCGTTCCCCTCAGCGCGGTGTCTCGCTAGAGAGCCGCGCTGAGGAGCTCGTTTCTGTCTGCCGCTCACCCGGTTGCCTCACCTTGACGCTCTCTGAGCCGGTATTCTGCCCCACGTTTTATTGCATGTTCTTGACGCCCCGCTGGGGTCTGTACTGCGGTTCTGACCGCGCTGCCGCCTACGGGCGTTATTTTACACTCGTGCTTCCGCTTAGAGGAAAGTGTTCCTAGCGCGCAGGGAGGCAACAGAGGCCCGGTCTATTATAGAGGGCCAGCGCGCTAGTGGGGTGAGTGTTCCCACATTCCCGGTTCCACTGGGCATTTAATGTGTGCAGCCTTGTTTCTGCCCCAAAAATTATATCTACAGGCTACAGCCTGCTACCCTGTCATTTCTTTAGACCTTCACCATCCTAGGAAGGGGGCAGTGTGGTGTTGCTGAACGCTTGGTTGACATGGGGGACGAGTATTATGACGAAGAGGAGTCGCAGGGCTACCTCAATGATGATGAATTCTATCAGGCCGTAGATAGCTCTATATATAGGTGCGTCACGGAGATAGTGGGGCCTATGGAGGAGCGCCTCTCTGCGCGTATCATACAGGAGTGCGAGAGGGTGACTCAAGCACATCTAGGGGTCCCGGTTAATCCTACGGCCCCGGCGGGCAGTTCCCCTCCAGTTCCTAAGAAGCCCCGTAAGGAGGGGGTGTCGAGTGGGACGCAGGGCGTGGATAAGGACGCCTTCGAGAGGCTGCGTGATGCATTCTTGGCGAAGGCAATAGATCCCGCCTCGTCGCCCTCCCCAACCCCGGGCCCCTCGGGTGTGCCAGCCGGTTCTGCCCCTTTGTCACCGGCGCCAACCTCCCCGGCAGACACCGATGACGACGAAGGGTCTGAGCGTTCTTGGAGGCCTTCAGGCTCCGCCGCCGAGATACCGCAGGATAGTTCAGGTATGCTGGATCCGGACGAGATAATCCATCCGAGGTCGGCAGCTTGGGCCCCTGGGGAAAAGGTGGCGAAGTTTGTCGCTGGCCGCCTACGCAAGCCCTTAGAGAAAGAGGCAAGGAGCTGTTTGCGCGGGGAGTGCCCTAGGCCTACGCTTGAAGGGAAGGTTGCCCAGACCCCTGAGCTGGACCCCAAGATGGCTACCTTCTTGGCGAAGTTTGTTAGGGACCCTCGCAAAGGGATTGATCGCTCCTGGCGGGCTTGCCAGGACAAGCTGTTGGACGCCATAGGTCCCATAACGAAGATTCTGGACATGGCTGAAGAGGCCAAAGTGTCCGGGGCGGTCATTTCCCCCGAGGTCCTCTCTAACTGGGCGCAGAGAGTAGTGGTGTTCCTGGGGAATGCGAACTGTGCTTTGTCCACAGAACGTAGAAGGTCCCTCCTGATTAAGTTAGATCCTAAGCTGGGAGACCTGGCCTCTTCTGAGGCGGGCGCAGTAGCCCAAGGAGGTCTGTTTGGAGAGCCTTTTATTAAAGAACTGGGGAAGTTCGTTAATACCTTTACGTCCCTGGATAGGGCCCAGTCGAACATCAAACGGGTCTTCCACCAGCGTTTCTCCAGGGGGGCCGGTCGCGGAGGGGGCCGCGCGACCGGCCGTGGTGGTCAGCAACCGACCAACAGGAATCAAGGCTCCGGGCGAGGGCAGTACAACTCCTCGCAAAACTACAATAACTTCTATCCTACCAGAGGACAACGCTTCCGTGGCCGTGGTGGATTCAAGAATGCTGCTGGGACTTCCTCCAACGGTGAGTGTAATCTCGGCGGACGAGGTCCGCGTGGGGGGTCGTTTGGCCTTGTTTCCAGACGCCTGGGCCGCAATCACTGCGGATGCCTGGGTTTTACAGACTATTCGAGGTTTCCACATAGAATTCTACGATCAGCCCCGACAAGTCAGGCCACCTCCTCCAATCGTTTTCTCGTCTGCGGACGCGAGCCTAGTCGACGAAGAGGTTTCGGACCTGCTTCGCAAAGGCGCCATCTGCCCTTCTTCTCAGCACCCGATGGGGTTTCTGAGCAACTTGTTCCTGGTGGACAAAGTGGATGGTGGGAAACGCCCGGTTATCAACCTCAAAGAATTCAACGGTTGGTTAGTCTACCGGCATTTCAAGATGGAGGGGATTCATCTTTTGAGAGATGTGCTCCTTCCGCACGATTGGATGGTGCGTCTGGACCTCAAGGATGCGTACCTTGTGGTTCCTATTCATCCCCCTCACCGTCGTTTTTTGCAGTTTCGGTGGGGGGGCCAGGTGTTCGAGTTTACCGCCCTTCCTTTCGGACTTTCTTCAGCCCCTTGGTGTTTCACCAAACTCCTTCGGCCGGCGATGGAGGCTCTGCGGGGCCAGGGCATCCGGATGATAGTCTATCTAGACGACATCCTGCTGATGGCTCAATGCCCCGAGCAGTTAGATCTCCAGCTGCGCCGGACCATTGCCTTACTTCAGGGTCTTGGGTTCGTGATCAACAGCGGGAAGTCCGTTCTGATCCCGTCCCAGTCTGTAGTATTCTTAGGGTTCACCGTGGATTCCATTCACTGCACCCTCAGCCTTCCTTCTCGGAAGCTGGGAAAAATCCGTCACATCCTCCGCCAGACGATCTCACGATCACACACCTCTCTCCGTCAGATTGCCCGGGTGGTGGGACTACTGTCTTCCTCCATCCAGGCAATCTTTCCGGGGCCCTTGCACTACCGAGCCCTGCAACGCCTCAAGGCGCATCACCTCCGACGGGGCCTGACGTACGATCAGGTGGTTCCCCTGTCGGACGAAGTGAAGGAGGAAATGCGATGGTGGCTCACACATATGGAGGCCTGGAACGGCAGGGCGATTTTCGGCCCGGTACCAGACTTGGTGATAGAGTCCGACGCCAGCCGTGCCGGCTGGGGCGCTCGCTGTGGAGAGTTTTCCACAGGCGGCGCCTGGTCATCCGAGGAGCAGGAGCTCCATATCAACTGTCTGGAGTTGTTGGCCGGGTCCTTCGCGATCCAGTGCTGGACCAAGGACACAGTTCGTTCTTGTGTCTTACTTCGCATGGACAATATCTCGGCGGTGAGATATGTCAACCATCTGGGAGGCCCTCGATCCAAAGCCCTTTCGGACTTAGCGAAAGTTTTCTGGGCTTGGTGCCTGGCACACCAGGTGTCGGTGACGGCGGAATACTTGCCGGGTCGCGACAACCGGGTGGCGGATTGGCATTCCCGTTATCTGAGGGACTCCAGTCAATGGCAACTCGATCCACAGGTGTTCAAGTGGTTGGACGATACCTGGGGGCCGTTCTCAGTGGACCTCTTTGCGTCCCGTCTGGACTTCCAGCTTCCACGTTTCTTCAGCTGGAGGCCGGACCCTCTAGCGGAGGCCACGGATGCCTTTCTCCAGGACTGGAGCGGGGAGATGTCGTACGCATTTCCCCCGTTCTCGATGATACTGAGAGCGGCGGCCCACCTCCGTCGCCAACAGGCGGAGGTGGTGATGGTGACCCCTTGGTGGAGGTCTCAAGTGTGGTTTCCAGTTCTTCTGGAACTTTCCTGGGATTCTCCAATCCTACTCCCCCGGTTTCCGCGGCTTCTTCTCAACGCGGACGGGGAACCCCATCATCTGCTCACGCAGAGCTCGCTTCACCTCATGGCGTGGAGGATTTCGGGCGACGTTGGTCGCTCCCGGGCCTTTCGAGACCAGCTGAGGATTTCCTCTCGAAAGCCTGGGCAGGCAGCACGACAAAGCGTTATCGATCTGCCTGGAATAAGTGGTCACGCTGGTGTCTTCGACGACACTTGGATCCCTTGGTCGCAGGAGTTGTTCCTGCGTTGAATTATCTGGCGGAATCGGCCGCGGCAGGTCTGGCCTATCGTACCATCAATGCGATGCGGTCAGCGATCTCGGCGGGCCATCAGCCAGTGGAAGGAGCGCCTCTAGGAGAGCATCCTTTTGTTTGTCGCCTACTGCGAGGCGTTCGCCTGTCTTTGCCGCCAGAACCGCGTTACTCGGTTCTTTGGGATGTTAACCTTGTACTGAATCTACTGTTGTCATGGCCGTCGAATGAGTACCTGTCCTTGAAGGAACTCTCGGCTAAGTTGGCTATGCTCTTATGTCTGATTTCGTGCAGACGAGTTTCAGATGTTCGTGCCTTGGATGTCACGGCGAGGGTTTTTTCCCCTGATGGGGTGATTTTTACCTTGGGACGTCGCACGAAGTGCGCTTCACGGTCAATTTCTTATCCGAGCTTCGCGGACTCTCCCAAACTGTGTGTGGTCCGGTGTTTAAAGGTCTATGAGGACCTGACCTTGGAACTTCGTCCTCCGGGCGAACGACAGCTGCTAATCGCTCTGCGTAAGCCACACAAGGCTGTCTCTTCTCCCACCATCGCCAGATGGGTACGGTGGATCATGCAGGAAGCTGGCATCGACACGAAACAGTTCGGTGCACATTCGGCTAGAGGGGCCATGGCCTCGAAAGCTTTTGCTGTAGGAGCCAGATTAGAAGATCTGATGAGAGCTGCTGATTGGTCTTCGGACTCCACCTTTAAAAGGTTTTACTTCAAACCGGTGCTTGATATTGCCCATTTGGTGGTGAGTAAGCTTTAAACTAGCATAATCTGAAGCCTCCGGTCCTGACATAGAATCGAAATTTGCCTAGCAGTGTAACGGTAAGTTTCAATTCTATTAAGGACACGGAGGCGAGGATTATCCCTCCCGGTCTCCGGTGGATTTTACCCGCCCGTACTGCAGTAAGTAATCTGTTTTCCAGTCTCATGTGGTTGTACCTTGCTGATGTGCAATTTACGTGACCTGGATGTCCTTTCACGGCTGATGTGTGGCATTTTTCTTCATAGGAAATGAGAGTGCCAAGCAGGATCAGTGATGACATAGCGTGCCTCGCGCGAAGAAAGAGGAAGTGGTCATGAGAAGGACGTCCTATCTAGCTGCGGTGGAGACTAAGGAAGGACTATGTTATGGACTGCCTAATGGGACTCATGGGAGTTGTGGTTTATGGACATTTCTTTCTGTTTTGCCCATATCCTTGGTTCTAAGGTAGGGCTGTTGTTATTTGATGGTTTTTTGGCTGCTGCGACTTTTGTAATAAAGCAGTGGAGAAGGTACAAAAGCATAATCCTCGCCTCCGTGTCCTTAATAGAATTGAAACTTACCGTTACACTGCTAGGCAAATTTCGATTCTTCAACCTCTCCAGTAATTGGAATTAACATTCAGAAACATTTGATGCAAGCAGGAAGGAGTATTTTGCAAGCCATATCAAATTTTGTAATGACTCCACCCTACCTTAAACAGACTTTGCAGATGAATGTATGTCCCTACTCATCCATTACTACTGCTTTAGTGATATCTATGCACTTAAAGCCTGTTCCCACTCCTTATTATGCGGCCAGTCTGTGGCATCCCGCAGGCAAGCAAAACCTGGTATAAATTAGATCTAGTTCTCCTAGAGCCCACCAACTTGGGAAACAGAGATTCCAGTGTAGTCTTTTTGCGAGTTGTACCTTGCTGGATTGCAAGATTTGTGACTCGATGCCGAAACAGTATGTTTTGAAGTCTTTCCTTCTCAGTGAACCTGAAATCGGTCTTACATTGTGGGAATATCTTAGGCTTGGAGGCCCCAAAAATATCTAGGAGAACCCTGTAGACCCCCTTCATTCATGAAATGCATTGCCCTCTGCAGCAGGGGTAAAGTCTTTATTAGAATGAATAAGAATGTATGTTGAGGGGAGGAGCTACGACACCAACCAAGATGGCAGCATAGTCTCCCGGCTCCGCTGACCTCCGTCCTACGCTCGCTTATCCTGTCGACTATCCTGATCTCCTGCCCCGGATTCGTGTGGGTGAACTAGTCGGCACCCCAATGGTGTGACCACGGAATTTTTCTGATGTTCTGGGGTGAAGTAACATCGAAAATGTTTTGAGGCCTAACCCAGACTGGAAGCCGGGGACTCGATTGCTGGTCTACCCAGGTCCATAGTGAACAACAACGGACTGAGGAGAGTGGTTGGGTCCGGTCCTTGGAACTTTTGAAAATTTCTCTGGACTACTTTGCAACCATCTGCTGCCTGGTGCTGTACCTGAGGTGAGGTGACGGGTGGCGCGCGGTGCTGCGTCGCGGGGGGCCCCGGCCCGGAGGCCCGGCACTAGCACCGCTGGTGCCCCGGGGGGGGGGGGTCCCGCCGCGCGTTGCTGCGTGCTGCTGGCCCGTCCCCCACGGCTTGTTTCTGCTCCGGCGTATCCTGCCCCGGAGAAGGCGCCTCTCCGTGGGGATCGTTATGTCTGCGGATGTATGGAACTTGGCGGAACGGACCCAATGTGGCCCTTCCTTGCGGATGGTAGTGGCGGAACTTGCGGCGCTTCACGCGACGGTGAGGGCCCAGGTCAATCATTTACTGTCGGCAGCAGATGGGATCATAGGACCGGGAGCAAGCCCTGACTTGATTTTTGAGACCTGGCAGCCGACCTGCCTCCTGTTGGGCGCCCTAGTGGCGCGTTTGGACCCGGTGCTGGAAGCTGTGCCTGCCCCCGAAGAAATGGAACTCATCGTGTGTGCTGAGATTGGTGACTCTCTTACGTTTTCGGAAACATCGGTCATACAGTTATCGGAACATTTCACTGCTTCCCTCATCCTGGACACTGTTGGCCCACGCTATAATCTGTATCGGAACGAGTCGCACCCCCTCCCCAATCGGTCTCCCAACATGGCGGATGTAACGATGCTTGGCTTCGGAGACGGGGAGGGACATCGGTTGTGCAAGCCGTGTGCGTTGGGATCTGCTATTCCTCTCCCGTTTGCTGGCCCAAGCTCCGGCTGCTTCTGTGTGACTTTTGACTTCCCGGGGATGGGGCTTTACTTATCCGAGGGACTCGGCAACTTTGATAGACTGGGCCAAGGCTGAGATTGTGGGTTGAATTGTTTACGATGGATCTATTGGTAGCGGGACTGCTTCATTAACAGACTGATTCCAGGGCGGGGGGTTTCTGGTTTCCCCCGGGGCATTTTTATATGGTGGACAACTTTATTCGTGCTGGCTTAGGGGGGCCCCCTTTGTTAGGGCGGGGGGGAGAGGCCGGGAGCGCATAGACTATCGCCCTCCTCCACTTCCCCGTTGGGTGGGATTTCCTTTCTTTCTCCTTTTTCTCTGTTTCTTCTATATTTCGGGTTTGGTTCTCGGGCGACAGGCACGCTGCTGGGGGGGGCCGTAGTCATCTGCAGGGGTGCAGGGTGGGGGGTTGGGGGAGGGTATTTTTCGTTTTTATTTTTGTTTCTATGGCCTTTTTTCTCTTCTTTCTTTGTC
The DNA here is from genome assembly GCF_964261635.1 of Lissotriton helveticus. Lineage (NCBI taxonomy): Eukaryota > Metazoa > Chordata > Amphibia > Caudata > Salamandridae > Lissotriton > Lissotriton helveticus. The sequence continues at coordinate 411,652,006 of NC_136061.1, read as the reverse complement.
TTTTTCTTTTTCTGGGTCAGTGCAGTGGGTTTCCTTTGGTATCAATCACTGCTCTTTCATCTGTGCCTCAATTTTCGTGGTGTTCTCTGGGTCTTAGGGCAGGTGACTAGCAGGCGCAAATTGATCGTAATATTCCCTCACATCCTGAACCGCCTGTTCCAGCGCAATTGATTTGACCGATTACTGTTTACTGTTGACACGTTTACTATTCTGCCTGCCGTTTTTTGCTGCTGGGAAATTGTTCGGCACCTGATCCTTCCATCCTATACTATAAAATTAAAACCTTTTATATCCTGTTTTTCTAATTGTGCTGTTCAGTGACCAAGAGTACGCTAGCATGGTGATTCTGCTCCCCGAGGTGCTGCAGGTGATTAAAATTGCTCTCTGTTAATCTAACTGCTTAGCGGCCAGCCCCGGGGGTTGTAGGCCCATACTTGTATTTGGTTGAAATGTCAATAAAGGTTAAAAAAAAAAAAAAAAAAGGAATGTATGTTGAGGGTAGGTCACCAGACACACGGTTTCTTTAAAGGTTTGTCAGATCCTGAGGATTGAGGCAAGTGGGGTACTGAGGTATGCATTAAGTGGCCTAAACATAGAAGTATGTTAATTTTAATTATGTTGATCCTGCCCATCCATGATATAATCGGGTGGCTTTAGGATGTTAAGTATAGGCAATTAAAGGACAACAACAACAGAAAATTAGAGTTGAACTACTCATTTGAAATCCTGGTAACCCGCAAGCTCAGGTGGCTGATATATTTCGTAGCCCGGAGGAAGCGTAAATCCCTATGCAGAGGGGCTATCTCTTCTCCCGGCATAGTTGGCTTCAGGACTTTATATTTATCATTATTGATGTTATACCCAGAAACTGACTCAACGACCTGCAAAAGGACCAATACTGTAGATTGGGACAATTGCCAGAGCCCCAAGGTCAGAAGCATGTCAACCGCATGAAGGGGGAATTGATATTGTCTGGCGCTGAATTTAATTTCTTCCACCTCTTCGGATTGCCGTACACTACAGGCCATGGGCTCTAGAAAAAAGGCAAATAAAATCAGCGCTAGAGGTCACCCCTAACTAGTGCCTTTTGTAGCCTCAAGTCCTGTGATAGCCAACCATTGAGAGTGACCTTAGCTTTGGGCTTGCACAGTTGAAAATGATCATATTCAGAAAGCGCCGGCCAATGCCCATTCGCCGCAGGACGAGGCGATAAAGAGACCAACCCAGCAGGTCGAAGGCTTTTTTCTGTCACATCAGAATCACTTGGATTTTCCTAAGCCTATCCTTTTCCGACCTGGTTTATGGTTGCCCTTATATGGTCATGTGTCTTTCACTGTTTAATTGACATCTGTTGGTCCTCTGCAATGCTGCATAATACCCTCCACACCCATTCACAAGGTGCTGCTGTTTTTTGGTCTATTTAAGGGACAACTGATCTAATAGTGACACTTTGCAAATGCAGAGACGGAGATTTTCTCTCATTTGCAGATTCCTGGATTTTCATCTGGTTGCAAGGGTTTGCAGAGGAAGCATGCACCTTGATTATTGATGTTGTAAAATTTCTGCTAATCCTGGTTAGGAGACCAAATGCACTGTGCCTGATGTCTTTGTCTTTTACAACTCAAATAATTGTCCATGCAGCTGGTAAGTGTATGTAAAGCGACCTGGTCAGTAATATATCTTCTTATTGGTTCCTATGTTGCTCACTTTTTTAACATCATTTTGAAGTTCCTTCTGGAAAATATCTGGAAAATAGGGTGTTTTGAACATAAAATGTGTTTTTTTGTTTTAATGGCTGGAAATTTAAGTCAAACTTAAAGCATATTTTTTCACACTCTTTTCATGTGAATCATTGGGTACTATTATGCCCTGATGTCAATGACTTGACTATATCTCATGCAAAATGTTATCCTTCCTTTATCAAGACACTTAGTGACGACACAGAGGTAGCCCTGCGCAGTCCGTCCGCAATGGTCCCCTTGGGTCTGAACAGCCTGGTAGTCTCATGTGCATCTGCTGTTGGTGTAAGGGTTGCAGCGACGTATGAAGCTGGAGCCATGTCTCTGAAGAAAGTGATGAGTTATTACGCTCCATGTGAGATGGGCTCTCAGACAGGCAGTGCTCCAGGTCCTGAAAGCCTGAAAGACAGCAGAGAAGAGCAAGTGAAGCTTGAATCCATGCAAGGAAAGAAAAGCTCGAGCCTAGTGGATATCCGAGAGGAGGAGTCTGGTGGAGGCAATCGTAGGCTTTCGCTGCCAGGCCTGTTATCTCAGGGTAAGACAAATATTCATATTGCATTCCTCATTATAGATGAGCTTTCGTTTATCATAATTGAGAGATAATTGTTCACAGCAAATTTGGATTAGTGGTGGCACGTTCTGAATCGCACTCTGCACACTTTTGACACACATGCAGATGTGGTAGAAATAGAGTGTGGTGCGCTGTTTGGTGTTGTAGTCTTTATTAATTTGAAAGCAATTTATGCTGGTTATGATAACCTGTTCTAAGTGACTTTGACATATGCTAAATGTATGTGCGTGTTCAGAACGAAACTGTGAACCCTAGTAGATAACTTGTTTGCAATGTTGGTGTTATATCAGGTGGCAGAATGCTGAGTAATGTAAGTTCTATCCTAGGTCGAAGGGCTACCCCTTCGAACTAGGATAGAACTTTGATTACTCAGCGTTCTGCCACCTGATATAACGTTGAGTTAAAAAAGTTGACCTTTGTATGCCAAGCCTTTTTCATTTTTTCATCATGGTATACTTCTCTTTTTCAAAAGAAAAAAAATCTTTAGCTAGAGACATTAACATATTACATAATAATATTGTTTTTGTGTCAGCACCTGAGTAGAGCCAACGAACAGTACATATACAATTTAATGGAAAGATCTCTGTTGTTGAAACTTTTGATATATTGATTCCTGTTACCAAATGCAATACCAATTAACATTCTTTTATAATTGGGAAAATTAACTAGACTCGTTTGCCATTGTGGCTAGGTTCATGCGCTGTTTATAATAAATGTTGTTCTGTGCTTTCAGAAGTCATAGGTTAATGAATGCTGTTTCAAGTCCATACTTGATCCACAAATGGTTCTGATAATATTTACAATGGAATTGGTACCAATACTTCGGATGAAAACTTCTAATAGCTGATTCATCATCTTGTGAATGACCCCAGGTGCCAGACTGGATCTAGATATTTTTTTCAGCATTGCTCCTGGGCGCAAGCAAGTGGGGTCTGATGGCTCTGCATCGACCCCATCTCACACCGGAAGTGATGCCAGAGCCGCATATAAGCACTGTGTGCTGACAACAGTTCCTTTTGTTCCGCACCTTCATTCATGGATCAAGAGCTAGCCTTCTTTCCTAGTCAGTTGAAAAGTTCTTTTGTTTTCCTTCAAAATTTCTCCATTGTGCAAGGAAAATATCACTTCCTAAAAACACGGGCTTTAAACCTTGTAGGGTGTATCGCAAACAAATGTCTGTGACAAATCTACCCATCCCTGAGCCCTCAAGTCACTCTTACCTCACTTTACCTCTACGCACCCTTGATCCTTTGTCACCCTTACCTCCCTTTACCTATGCTCAACCCCTGAACCCTCAACTCCCCATCATCTCCCTTTATCTCTACCCACACTCAGCCCTAAAGTCCCCATTTCCTCCTGTTACCTCCTCTCACCCTCAAGCCTTAAGTCACCCTCATCTCCTTTTACCTCTACCTCAACACTGAACGTTCAAGTCACCTCCACCTTGCTTTACCTCAACCCTCCCTCATGTCATCCTCATCTCGCTTTGGCTCTAATAGCCTCTCAAGTCACCTCCACCTCCCTTTAACTCTATCCACTCCTCAAGTCACCTTCACCTCCCTTTACCTCAACCCACCACTGAACACAAATGTTTTTTGGGCTTTGTTGGTTATGTTATGCTTTTCAGTATATTTGGTGGGCACCTTTGCCTCTTTGACAGTTTGCCCACTCCTTCCTCGCTCTCCCCCACACCACAGACCATATTCTTAAGGTCTCACCTGAGACAGCGGATACCCTGTTGTGTGCAAGAGAGTTTGTTTACTTAGGGATTTAGAGGCCTCCCATTGCGTACTATTGGTTGGCAACATCGTCACTCATTTCCTTGCTCCTCTTTGGTCAGCACTTGACTGTAGGAAGTTGACTTTTTATGTAGTGTACCAAAATGTGATGCACTATGTAGAAAATCCCAAGGACTCTTATGGCTTACAGGGCTTAAATTAATAATTCCAAATGCTAACTTCTGTGGGCGAGCAGTTTAGGCTTATCAGAGAGTAGTATTATGTATTTGTTGTACACACTTAGTTAATAAATGAAACTCACTGTCTAGGCGAAAGTCCAGAACAATTTAGAAAAATAACAGTTATTTTTATATAATTTTTAACATTACGAACTTCCTGTTGAAAAGTGAGCTATTAATAGTGGTAAAAAATGCATCTAGCACAGGCAACAAAGCCACTAACATAGTCTTGAGTTCAGAATAGTGTGAGAAAGTGCCATCTTTCCTGCATTGGTATGCCCCCACTTTTTGCTAAACTGCTGATGTGCTTTGACTGAGTGTGCCCTGGGCTCCTGCCAACCAGGTACCCAGGGCCTGTGCTCCTTCCCTAAAGCTGTGTTGAAACAAAACCCAATTGCCATCTCTGGTCACCTAGCCGCCCCTAGTAAATGGTACCTTAGGTACTCAGGGCATGGTGACCAGGGAAGACCCCTAAGGGCTGCAGCACTTATTGTGCCACCCTTAGAGGCCATGTACCCTGACACCCACGCACTGCCTTTGCAGGCTGAGTGTCTAAGTACAGGACTAAACAGAGAGTCGACATGGCACACAACCCTGTGTGCCATGCCCACAAACCCCACTGCCCTGGCATACATCAGTCACCCCTCTAGCTGGGTGCCCTATGTCAGTGGTGTGGGCACAGGTGCATGAACCCTGTGCCCCTACAGTACCCAGGGCCATTCCTGGGCACTGTAAGTACAGTGCTGCCATTTAAGAGTATATGGTGCTGGGAGGTCGTCATTACGTACTCCACAGCACCATGATGGCTTCACTGAATACTGAGAAGTTTGGTATCAAACTTCTCAGCACATTAAACCCGCACTGATGCCAATGTGAGTTTTAATGTAAAATGCACCAGAGGGCATCTTAGCGATGCCCCCTGAAAACCTAACCTACAATCCACGACTGGGCTGAGTGGCTGCCCAGGCAGCCACACAGCAGACATGTTGCTGGACCCCTGGGTGGACAGCCCCTCGCTCTCCTGGGCCTGCAACAATGCACATCCTGGGCGAGGTGCTAGGTCTCCTCCCCCAGGATGGGCAAGGGGAAGCTTCAAAGGCATGCTGCCTCTGTGAGCTTCTCCAGACCATTTGTTGTACCCAGCAACAGGCCCCCACCAGTTCTGACCCCCACTCTGGCGGGAAGACTGGCGGGAAACCCTACGTCAGGAAGGGGGGTGTGCCAGCCTGTGCCAACCCCACCACTCAGGTGGGGGAGGCGAGGTGAAGCACGACCCCGGGCTCCGGCCATCTTGAAGATGGGGAGCCCTGCCCATCACAGCTAGGTTCCTGCCCCCTCCCACCGGAGAGGAGCAGACTAGGGGGTGTACCCACTACAGGACAGGGACCTATTGGTCCCTGCCCTTGCCCTACCTGTAACCCCCCTAAATTCAGTATTTAGGGGCTCCCTGAACCTTCCTTCCTCAGATCCCGATAAGAAAAGAAGATCAAGAAGAAGAAGAAGACCCGCCGTGCAGCTGCTCACAACAGGACGACACCCACTGACTTGGCCCCAGCCCTACCGGCCTGTCGATACTGGAACCTGCTCCTGCTTAATCCCAGTGACTCCTGCGGACAGTAACCTTGGGACACCCGGAGGACCTGCCTGCCTTGACCCTCTTAAAGACTGGGACTCCCATAAGCAGAGGCTCTGCTTCAACAACCAACCCCTGGTGCCAGCCAGGAAGCTCAAGACCTGCCCACTCTGCACCCGCCGAGCCCGGCCCGTGCCCGAGTGATCCAAGACCACAAGGACGTCCCCCCGGCGACTGGGACCTGAAGTCCAGTGCCCAAAGACCCTCCTCGACGAACCAGACGAAGCCTGCAGCCTCAGAACCAGGTACCCCTCAACCAGTCGAGGGTAAGATTTCCCGACACCCAAAGACACCCTGCACCCTGCGGCTCCCTGTGCCTCCCTTTGGGGTACCTACCTCTTGTCCAGGATCCCAACTCATCTCCCTAAGTGGTGGTCGCACCTGAAGAATCACCGTCCCCGAGTCTGCAGCCTTTGTTCCCTTTTTACCTTTCCCATTGAATAACATTGAGCGCCCGACGGCTCAAAAGTACCCTGCACCCAGCCGCCCGAGTGCCTCTGGCATTGCACCCTTTGCCCTATCCTACTTCCCCATTTGCCCTGAGCAAGTGACCAGGAGCCCAGCTCCCACAGCTGCGTGGCCTGCTAGCCAGCTGCCACCAACCGAAGGCTAATCTTGGACCTAACTACCTCTGCAGCCGGCTGCCCCTGTGCCGCTCAAGGTGAACCAACTGTACCTACCTGACCCTGGGTGACCCCTGAGTCTATGCCCAGAACCTTAACTTCACCAGCCGAGTACTCACCTGGAAACTGGTAACTCACTTACCTGCCATTGGATAACCTTGACTGGTTTGACTCGAAAAATCATCTCAGTGTGAAGTTTTGAAAACTTAAAATATTCCTTCAAAAGAACGAATTTGGAAGTACTTACCTGTAATCAGGAGAGAAGCCAGTGCTGTACCTTGTAGCCCAGTATTGAACCACAAAAGTAATCTGAACCGGGTTTACCATTAACCTGTATTTTCTCTATAGGAATCCATTGTCTGCTTTTCAATGACATTTCTTCAAAGTGTCTACTTTTGAAAACTTGAAATATTCTTTAAAATTCGCACATACTACTGAAACGTAATTACTCACCTGTCTTAAGTAGAGATCCCAGTGCTGGACCTAGGAGCCCAGTACTGGATTACAAAGGTAACGAGAACATACTGTTCGAGGCATATGGGCTGCAGATGGTACATTTATGAATAGATCGCCATCTGGTGTTGGGCTCGGATGATTGCACTTGTTTTTCTTCTGGAGAAGTCTTTGTCGTCATAGATGACTCCTCCTCTTGGTGTTAGTGCGCATGGGCATCGGCTCCATCCTTAGATTGTTTTTTTCCGCCATCGGGTTCGGATGAGGATCGAAGCGCTCCGGACCGACTTCGATAAAGAAGGTTATATTCGGCGCGTAACCCTTTCCAATTCGACGGTATTGTTATCGAACGCGACTTCACTTCCATACCGACGCGTTTCGAAGGACGACGACTACGAGAAACTCGAAGTAGTCCAGCCCGGGGTCCATGGAAAGGACTCCATTCAAAAAATGTCCAACGCGTGGTGCTAAGTTCCCACACAAGGACCTACACGAGGTGTGCAACCTCTGCTTGTCCCCTGAATACGAATCCAGGGACTGTGAGGCCTGTGCAGCGTTCTCTTCAAAATCGACGATTAGAAACCGTCGAGCCCGAAGACACGAGGTATCGAGAATGCAGTCACAAGCAATCCCGGAGCTGTTCGAGGACCAGCACCCAGAAGAGGAGGAAGAAGAGGCCGACGAGGCGGGGTCTGAAGTGGACGAGTCCGACGTCGAGGAAATAGACGTCCAACAAACCGTGAGTGACGACGTCCCTTTACCAAAGAACAGACCCCGCACGGTGTCGACCCCGCCCTCGAGCCCGGTCAGACAACCGAAAAAAGTTTCCGACGCCCCGCCTTCGAGCCCGGCAACGAAACCGAAACCGAAACACTCGGTCTCCCATCATGGTGGTTCCGATAAACGGACCACATCGACACCGAAGCTCCAAGTCAAGGAAAGCTCGAAGTCGAAGCAGTCCATGTCGACACCGAAACACGTTTCGACGTCGAAAACACCCTCGACACCGGGGACATCTTCGATACCGAAGACATCGGATCCGAATAAAATCTCGGTGCCGAAAATACAAATGGACAGTCAGAAGAAAAAACACCTTTCGGAACCGAAAACTGCGGTACCGACACAGGAATACAAGACCGATCCTAAACAAAAGACTCTGTTTATTGATCCAAAAACTGGCAAGGTAGTCACAGAACTACCTAAAAAGAGGAAGAATGAACATTCGGACGACAAGACTCATCCGAAGAAGAGAACAATGGGGACAAATACAACTCCTCCCCCTTCTCCAAAACCTAGACACACACCATCTTCTCCTCTTCCTCACAATAGACCAAATATTCCTCCCACACGACCATCTACACCTACAACAGATGTAGAGAATGACACAGGGGAGGGGGAACATCCTGGGGATGATGAAGACACAATCCCAGAGGAGGCAGACCCATGGGAAGAGTACAATGTAGGGTCAGATAACGATAACGACCCTGAAATGTATCCTTCAAAACCTTCACCTCCTGATGATAATACTGGTTTTGCGCAACTCATTAATAGAGCAGCAACATATCACAAAGTAGAACTACATGCAGAACCTCAAATAGAGGATTTCTTATTAGAAACACTACCTACTGCACAAAGGACATCAGGAACACTACCAATGCTCAAGGGCCTTCTCAGTCATACATCAGAGATATTCAAAGACCCAGTGAGGGCTAGGGTACTGAACCCAAGAATCGATAAAAAATATAGGGCAGCTCCAAAAGACCCAATATACATTAAAGGGCAAATTCCTCTAGACTCACTAGTGGTCACAAACGCTCGTAAGAGAGCAAACTCTTTATCTACAGGAGAAGCTCCACCTCCTGACAAAGAGTCTAAGCTAATAGATGCCTCTGGCAAGAGAGTAGCATCTCAAGCGGCAAACAGCTGGCGCATAGCTAATACGCAAGCACTGCTTGCAAGGTATGACAGAGCGCATTATGATGAATTAGAAAAACTCATCACACATCTCCCTAAAGAACATCAAAAGAGGGCAGATCAACTCATACAAGAAGGGAAGTTAATTACTAACACTTCCATAAAGTGCGCCCTAGACGCGGCAGACACTGCAGCAAGATCTACAAACACAAGCATCATGTTAAGGAGACATGCATGGCTCAGGGTATCAGGGTTCAAACAAGAGGTACAAACATCGTTACTGAACCAACCTTTTGATGGGAAAACACTTTTCGGCACAGGGACAGATGAGGCCTTAGAAAAGATGAAAAAGGATACGGAAACGGATAAATCAATGGGAGCATTGCAACAGCCGACACAAAGAGGTTCCTTTCGTAGGTCCACCTATAGAGGAGGATCCAAAAATACAGGTACAAGTCAGCAACAAACCTCTTTTACACCTACATCACCCAGAGGTAATTCTAGAGGTAGTTACAGAGGTAACAACAACAAGGGTAGAGGTCGCGGAAACAATAATAACCGCAACTCTCCAACCCCAAAGCAGTGACTTCATACAGCTCCCCCCAGACCATATAACACCGGTCGGGGGACGCCTATCACAGTTCCTACCTGTCTGGGAAAACATCACATCAGACAGGTGGGTGAGACAAATTATCCAACATGGTTATTGCCTGGAACTCACATCTACCCCACCAAACATCCCCCCCAAACAGCGTCCAATGAAACAAGATCACCTGACACTGTTAAAGCAGGAAGTACTATCCCTGCTAGGAAAGCATGCCATAGAGAAGGTTCCACAGCACCAACAAGGAACAGGAGTATACTCCCTATACTTCCTAATTCCCAAAAAGGATGGGTCTCTAAGACCGATACTGGACCTAAGACCTCTCAACGCATACATAAATTCGGAACATTTCCACATGGTCACGCTCCAACAGGTACTTCCTCTACTGAAGAAAGGGGACTTTCTTTCTACACTGGATCTAAAAGACGCTTACTTTCATATCCCAATTCACAAAGCCCACAGGAAATACCTCAGGTTTGTGGTAGAAGGACAACATTATCAGTTCAAAGTCCTTCCGTTTGGTGTCACAACGGCACCAAGGGTGTTCACAAAATGCCTGGCAGTGGTGGCAGCTCACCTAAGAAGACAACAAATACATGTCTTCCCATACTTGGACGACTGGCTAATAAAGGCCAAGTCACAAGAGGAATGTCTTCAAAACACACAAAAGACAATTCAGCTACTACACCAGCTAGGGTTCACGGTGAACTACACAAAGTCACACCTACAACCGAGCAAGGTTCAACAATATCTGGGGGCTACTATAGACACAGAAAAAGCCAAAGTATACCCCAATCCAGTCAGGATCCAAACAATGCTTACAATCATTCAAAGATTCCAGCCACAACACTCACTACCAGCAAGAGTGTTCATGCAGCTATTAGGGATGATGTCATCCTGCATACTGCTAATACCATATGCCAAACTACAAATGCGTCCGCTACAAGAATGCTTAGCGACACAGTGGAATCAGGCTCAAGGACAGATTACAGATCTGGTGTTGGTAGACGACCGCACACACCGCTCTCTGAAGTGGTGGAACACAACAAACATTGCCAAAGGGCGGTCGTTCCTAGAACCAATTCCACAGGTGACAATAACAGCGGACGCATCGCTCACAGGATGGGGAGCACATATGGAGAAATACACAGTACAAGGAAGGTGGAGTGTGCAGGAAAAAAGACTGCACATCAATTACCTAGAACTACTAGCGGGGTTTCTAGCATTGAAAGCCTTTCAAATACATGTTACCAACAAAGCAGTCCTGATCAGAACAGACAACATGACAGCAATGTATTATATTCAAAAACAGGGGGGGACGCACTCTCTCCAACTATCCAGACTAGCACAGGAAATCTGGAGATGGGCCATTCCTCAAAACATCTATCTGTTAGCCGAACACCTACCAGGAGTCCAAAACCAGATAGCAGACATCTTAAGCAGACAGTCGGAACAAATACACGAATGGGAACTGCACCAACAAATACTGCAGCCATTCTTCCAAAGATGGGGACAGCCAGAGATAGACCTCTTTGCCACTCATCAGAACGCAAAATGCCAAAGCTTCGCGTCCAGGTACCCGCACCACCTGTCGCAGGGCAATGCGTTATGGATAAATTGGTCCAACAAATTTGCATACGCTTTTCCCCCTCTCCCACTAATCCCATTAGTGGTCAGAAAACTACAACAACACTCAATGACCATGATACTAGTAGCACCCACGTGGGCAAGACAACCGTGGTTCACCATGCTCCTGCAACTCTCACAAGTGCCACATCAAAAGCTACAAATTCTACCCATGCACCTTACACAGAACCATGGAGAAATAATGCACCCAGATCCCACACAATTGAACCTAGCGATCTGGCTCCTGAAATCCTAGAATTTGGGTACTTAGATCTACCCTCAAATTGCATGGAGATAATTAAACAAGCGAGACGTCCTACCACCAGAGCATGCTATGCAGCTAAGTGGAAGAGGTTTGCTATACACTGTACTAATAACAATATCAACCCTCTGGACGTATCAACAAAGGAGATTATTTGCTACTTATTACACTTACAGCAATGTAATCTAGCGTACACATCTATATGGGTACACCTAGCAGCTATAGCAGCGTACCTACAAAACAGGCAGCACATATCACTGTTCAGAGTACCAGCGATAAAAGCCTTCATGGAAGGCCTTAAAAGAGTCATTCCACCAAGATTACCACCTTCCCCAGTCTGGAACCTCAACGTAGTACTCACCAGACTAATGGGGCCACCTTTCGAACCTATGCATAGGTGCGAAATACAATTCCTTACATGGAAGGTGGCTTTCCTTATAGCCATTACCTCACTCAGGAGAGTAAGTGAATTACAGGCATTGACAATACAAGAACCATTCCTACAGTTACACCAGAATAAAGTGGTTCTTAGAACAAACCCAAAGTTCTTGCCTAAAGTAATTTCATCATTTCACATCAACCAGCCAGTGGAACTACCAGTCTTCTTTCCAAAGCCACAGACGGTAGCAGAAAGGGCTCTACATACACTAGATGTCAAAAGAGCCATTTTGTACTACATAGAAAGAACACAAAACTTCAGGAAAACTAAACAACTATTTGTAGCATTTTCTCCAACACATAAGGGCAATCCTATCTCTAAAGCAGGCATCGCTAGATGGATTGTAAGATGTATACAAATATGTTACATTAAAGCAAAGAGAACATTAACTGTTCCTCCTAGAGCTCATTCTACACGAAAACTAGGAGCATCTATGGCATTCTTAGGGAACATTCCCCTAGATGACATATGTAGAGCAGCAACTTGGTCTACACCACATACATTCACAAAGCACTACTGTGTTGATGTACAGGCTGCACAACAAGCCAGAGTGGGCCAAGCTGTATTAAAAACTCTTTCAAACAGTTGCGACATACACTGGTGACCACCGCTAGGGAGGTAACTGCTGTACAATCTATTCATAAATGTACCATCTGCAGCCCATATGCCTCGAACGGAATATGCTACTTACCAGTATGCATCTGTTCTTGGCATAGAGGGCTGCAGAGTGGTACATGCCCTCCCTGCCTCCCCGGAAACCTGTGTCTGTCCCAACATTATCTTATTTAGATACACTTACATGGGCATATCTTTATGTATTATACTACACTACTCCATCTAACCCTACTATGGCAAAACAATCTAAGGATGGAGCCGATGCCCATGCGCACTAACACCAAGAGCAGGAGTCATCTATGACGACAAAGACTTCTCCAGAAGAAAAACAAGTGCAATCATCCGAGCCCAACACCAGATGGCGATCTATTCATAAATGTACCACTCTGCAGCCCTCTATGCCAAGAACAGATGCATACTGGTAAGTAGCATATTCCTTACCCGTAACCTGAATTTTCTCCCATTGGATAACATTGCCAGATTTTTACTGAAAAGTTTCTAAGTGTCAACTTTTAAAATACCTTTTTGTTCCTTAAAAATCATTGCAATAACCAAAACGTTCGCTAAACTGTTTCCAGCTTAGACCCCAGGACTCAATCTAGGATCCAGTCTTGGACTTACAAACGTAATCTGCAAAGTAATCAACTCAAAGTGTGTCGAAAGACCCATTGAACTCAATGCTAAATTGTGTTTAAAACCACGTTGCCTATTGCAACCCCTGTACCTATTGTGTTTCCAAAGTCATTGCCTTTCTGCAAAGCAATAACCTGAGATTACTCATCACTGAGAAAAGTATATTTTGATTCCTGTTGGTTCTAAAAATAAAACAACTATATCTTTTGATACAAAAACCATTGGCCTGGAGTTCAGTCCTTGAGTGTGTGAAACCTTTTGCTGACTGGGTGTGTTCAACAAATGCTTTACACTGTCCTCTGGTACTGCCTTACTGCTCGACCAAGCTACCACTTTTGGGAGTAAGGTCAGCCCTGACTTTAACCTCTGTTATACCTCTGTGGTTGGTGGCTTCTATACACACTGCACCTTACTTTGGTCCAGTACATATAGAGCCACTTTCTCACAAATAGGTCTCAATATATTATTCCCATGCTCAACCCTTGGTGGCTTGGCTGCAAGTAGATATGCTTAACTTAAAACACAGGTATTGAAAGCAATTAAAAACACCAATTCATTAAATACTTAAGACACAACACACAATACAAATCCCACACCAATCTTTACGATGAAACCAAAATGACAAAAATCTAATGTAGGGAACCAGAAATCTGAATTTTTAAAGATTTGGCACAGTTTAGCACTTAGAAACCACATAGCGCCACCTTGGGACATTTGGTCGTGCTTGACTTGGACAAAGTCAAAGTTTCAGGCCGACTGCGTCGGAGCCCAGTTCGGATGCCCCTCGCAGTAGGCCTCAATCAAGATTTTACCTTCTGACTTAGAAACTTTTCTGGAGCTTTTTCTGCCAGGGTCCCTCAATGATCTTCACCAGTCCGGGTTTGGTGATTTTTCGCCAGCTTGCTTTCCACGGAGCTCCCAGTCACACTCTGGAACTCGAGCCTCCAGAGCTTTTCAGTGGGACGAACCAGCATGGCAGGCTGGCTCGCGGTTGAAGGTCACAGACTTTGCTCTCTCTGTTGAGTCTGCCCTCATATGGAGCTTTTTTCCAAAGTTGTTCCAAACTTCTGGAACTTCGTCCTGAAGTTCCTCTCGGGGGTTTCAAACACAATCCAAGGGTCTGGAATCTCCAAGATGGTCCTTGAAAGTTTGGGACTTCAGTTCCCAAAATCCACTTAGACAAAACCCTTTCAAATCCATTGGATGCACTCCAGGTTGGGAATTATTTTTGATGATGGTCCAGGTGAGCTCTGTTAACCTGTATCTTGCAGGGAGCCCACTATTTATTCCTCTAGAAGCAGAGTACATACAAAGGGCTGTAAAACCAGATAATGCAGCAGGCGCAGTCAGTGAGAATGCAGGACCTGATGGTGCAAATCAAGTTGCCGCCTTGGAATGCCTTCTTTTTCTCTTAATTTTATGCCACAGATCTGAGATACTCTGCACCTCTCACATATTTATTCTGTGTTCTCTAGGTCAAGTTGGAGAGCACTCCTGCCCAGTGAGGTGCAGGGCAACACACCAGAGCATGGCCACTGCCTCCAAAGTGTGGCCTAATCTTCTCCCAGAAAGCACTATTCTTCCAAAATTCAGTATGGCTGCACTTGTGCAAGAACTAGTTAAACCAATCTCCAGTATGGCTCCTTTTCATAGCCCTCCTCCCCCTACCGTTTGCAAATTCCTGCCTTAAGCCTGCCATCTGGCTGGGTCAGGGAAGCTAGTGGGTAGATGGGCCCTGCATTCCATGCCTGTCCTATCCCCCTTTAAAGTTCCATGGTTTGCGCCGCCTCCCTCCTGCTCTTGCTTTCCTGTGTAGCAGAGCTCTCCCCAAAGGATAGCTTCTCCCTAGGTAAGGCACTTAACACTTCACCAAAGCAGCCTGGCTAATCCTCTTAACTCTGACCTATCAGGGTAGACCACAAGAAGGCTAAATTTTGACTTACAGACTAGGAAGTCTTATAAACTTCTTTTCTGTATACTTTAGGATAAATTCAACAGTAGCATATTGTTGGATTCATCAATATCTTTCTCCTAAGTCCTTGAATAATAATTTTGTTCATTCCTACAAGAGTTATACGTTTATGAACTATTGCAATGTTATCCAATGTAGCTAGGGTTTCACACTAGGGAAAATAAAATTAGCAATTTCTCCAACACCAGGGCCTATAAAACATTTTTTATAAGGACCCTTCTTATAGCTACATGACCCCCACCCCTGGGACACCCAAGGGAGACTTTAGGGGTCCTGAATATGTAAAAATAGTGGAGATTCTCCCTCCACGTTTCCCGATTTTTGGACACACTTTACTACAATGGGGGAAAGAAAAAGGAATAACAAGGAATATTTGCGGAAAGGACTAGAAAAAAATGCCCACATTGAAAACAGCACAACTGTTGTGTAATGGTGTGATATGGGCCACAAATTTTGCATAAATGTGTATGTTTTTTTCAGAGGATTATCTGTATGACGGACTGTCCGCTGGAGAACACAAAATTCTTTCAAAAATGCTCTTTTACTTCTCCTGCATTAAAGTAACATTTCTGGGCTTACCCTTTAACCCTTTAAAGCACTTGGGGCTTGATCTGCTAAAGTTCCTTTTGGAATACTGTCACTGCTTTTGCACACTAACTTCTTTGCAGCCCATCTCTTATTTTTTGCTACAACAGTTAGCCTTGTCTGGTAGAGCACAGAATGTTCATTCTGTAGGTGTAAAAAAAAAGAAGGCAGAATTTCCTCTCCGAATCATTCCAGGCCTACAAGGGTAGTAACGGAGGCCTGCAAACAGCAGTAGACCTCATTTATTGCATATATAGTCACAGATTGTCATCATGTGAGCCACTGTTCATGACAGGAGATTCATTGTAAGAAAGAAAACATGGCATTATACGAATAAACTTCAGCAGGAGAATGTAATAGTCCTCCGGTCTGCTGTCTACTCT
This sequence comes from Lissotriton helveticus, assembly GCF_964261635.1. Taxonomy (NCBI): domain Eukaryota; kingdom Metazoa; phylum Chordata; class Amphibia; order Caudata; family Salamandridae; genus Lissotriton; species Lissotriton helveticus. Next base: position 411,635,997 of record NC_136061.1, on the reverse strand, counting down.
CCTTCGCACCACTTCTCAAAGTGGAAGCATTGGTCATACAGAAACATTCCACACACACTTCTAATTAATTATTATTTTTCGCTGCCCAGTCAAAGTTTTCGAAATCGATGGATCTAGGCTACACCTAGCCTACACTGCTCTAAAGAGAAGTGAGACACAGTTGCTTTGTGAACAAACAGCTTTCATACTGTGTTGACATTTGCACCAACAGGCTTTTAGGTCAGTCAGTATAACTGAAATAGTTTGGTCTTCTTTAATGTTACACCGACCACAAGATATAAGAAGAGTTTGTTTCTGATTACATTACAGCCCACAACCTGTGAATCTACATCAGACGCACAGTACAATCAGAAAATGCTGTTTACATATGGCCTTCAATTAGCAGATTATTCTATTGTAGATTCACATGCGAAATTCCGTTTTACGTATGTATGTATGTATGTATGTATTGGTATACTTTTATAGCGCGGGTCTGTCACCCAACGGGTATCCTGGCGCTTTGACTATAAGAAACCTGCTTCACAACGTGCTGATCAAAAGAAACTAATATAACCCAGCCTTGGGAAAAAGATGGGTTTTTAAGTTTTTCTTAAAAGAATTGAGATCATTTGTGCTTCTCAATCCCAATGGAAGAGCATTCCATAGCCTAGCTGCCGTAAAGCTAAAAGATCGGCCACCCAATCGTGATCTCAATACTTTAGGCACCACAGCCAGGTAGGCAGAAGCCGAGCGAAGGGATCTGGTCGGAGTATACCAATGGAACATGTTCTGTAGTGGAATAGGGCCTTGTCCATGAAGGGCCCTAAATACAATACATAATGATTTAAAATCAATCCGCTGAAGGACCGGTAACCAGTGGAGGTCCCTTAGTGCCTGGGATGAAGAGTCGAAACGGCGACGGTCTAGCGCTAATTTGGCTGCAAGATTTTGCACCCGTTGCAGTTTTCCTGTCAAGGTAGCTGGTGCTCCGAGGAAAAGGGCATTACAGTAGTCCAAACGACTTACAATAATGCTTCTCACAACCTCTGGTCTGCTGTCCAAAGGAAGCATCGGGAGGACCTTCCTCAGCATTCGTAGTAATCCCATGCAGTTACTCACAGTTTTACTAACAGCTGCGTCCAATTGGAGATTAGACCCAAACATCACTCCCAGATTACGGACCGACATAGCTGACACAGACGTGCTCTGGAAGGAAGGCGGCCAAAAGTCCGGCGGAAGAGGTCTAGGGACACGATCAGTAGTGCAGTGTAAGACTTCTGTCTTAGAGCTGTTAAACTGCAGCGAATTCTGATTCAGCCAGTCGGCAGTTGCGAGCATACATCGGTGGAAGATGTCCAACGTCACTGCTTCCTTGCCCTCAAGCGAGAAGACAAGTTGAGTGTCGTCCGCATAATTCGTCACCGCTATGCCAAAAGATCTAATTAGCGCAACTAATGGCCGTAGATATAAATTAAAGAGGATAGGGCTGATGGCCGACCCTTGTGGGACCCCTTGCTCCACTTTCCTGATGTCAGATTTGAAAGGAGGCAGTGACACTACCTGATGACGATTTTCAAGGTATGATGTCAGCCACTGCAGAGCAAGGCCTGTCACCCCCACTTCCTCTAGCCTTTTGATCAGAATTTCGTGGTTGACTGTGTCGAACGCGGCCGACATGTCGAGCAGCACTAAAAAGGCAGCTCTACCATGGTCGGCTCGCGTCCTAAGATCGTCTAACACAGTCACCAGCGCTGATTCGGTCCCATGAGCCGGTCTAAAGCCGAATTGAACCTCATCCAGACAGAACCCGGTCTCCAGATACTTCGACAGATGTTTTGTAACCCATTTTTCCAGAATTTTTATTGGAAACGGGAGCAAAGAAATAGGTCGATAGTTAGCTGGGCACACCGGATCCAAGGTAGCCTTTTTAAGAAGAGGGGAAACCACGGCCAGTTTCCAACAGTCTGGAACCCGTGCTGAAACCAGGGACTGTTCGCAGATGGCAGACAGCGGGGGGAAAAGCTCTTCCCGGAACAGCTTCCAGTATTTATGTGGAAGCGGGTCCAGAGGGGATCCCGACGCCACACTGTGAGCCAAGGAAACGAATTCCTCAAAGGTGGGAGATGGAAAACAGTCCAACTTGGCAACGCTAGGGGTTATTTCTGTAGTAGACTCAAGGTGCAGTTCATTGCCTTCTAGAGGATTACCGCTAGATGTAACGCCAAGATTGTTTAAAATGGCTGCGATTTTATCCTCAAAGGCCTGCGCCAATGAGTTACACAGAGACTGGGATGCGGGAATAGCATTGGCCGTGGTGGCAGGGCATGACAGATCCTTCACGATTTTAAACAAAGTCTGTGATTTGTTTACTGCCACCCGCAGAGACTCTTCCAAAAACCTAGCCTTCGCCCTTTTAATCTGTGCTTTGTAGATGGACATGGCCTGTTTGTAAAGAACCCGGTCGAGGTCCGAATAGTTCTTTCTCCAGATGCGCTCGGCCCGCTTACATTGGAGTTTAAGTTGGAACAGCTCCTCGGAAAACCACGGCATGGCCGGGGTCGGCCTGTTTCTGATTTTCCGTAAAGGGGCCAAGGAATCTAATGAGGACACAATCCGTTGACTCAGTCTTTCGTAGCTCAAGTCTACGTTTTCCTCAAGAGTGAAACCCCCAGAAAGTAATAGAGGTAGAGGAGACTGATTCAGGAGTTTAGACCATTGTCTGCTGCATTTGACCCCCGCTAGGTTCCTCTTCTTCCCCCGCCCCGCCTTGGGCGTAAGGGAGAAGGACACAAGCGCATGATCTGTCCAGCATTGTGGCAAGATGTTCCGAACAGTTAAGTACTCTGGATCAGCGAAAACTAGATCCAGTATATGGCCCTTTACATGGGTGGGAGTAAGAACTAACTGCTGTAGCTGAATACTCAGGCAGGTCTGGGTTAAATCTGTGAGCGCCGTCTCTCCAGAGCCACCTGCCCAGAGATTAAAATCTCCCAGTACCATTAACCTTGAATGGGAGGTGGGAGGTCAATGAAGGTGGCATTGTTGCACATGTTTCTTGGACGCTGTCATGTAAAACAATGAGGGCACATAAATGTAAGATAGACAGAAACAAATTTCATGGTTCAAGTCCAACACAAGATGACAGGATTATATGTACAAACACTGCCAGCGAGTAGTAAACATTGTGGCGCTTAGGAATTAAATTCCACCTTTCTTTTGATGTGTACATACCACATACACAATAGTCATAATCTACCATGAATTAATGCAAGATGTTGGTAGCAATGCTTTTTCAATTGTATCAATCTGTATTCACTTACTCTTATTGAATGATACCTTCCTAATTCATGTATGGAATGATACCTCTCTAATTGTGATATGTCATTGTCTAGAAAGCGCTTCATATTGACGTCCAGGGTGCCAAGAAGCAGCTGTAACTAGATTACTGTTTAACCAGGTTTTACAAAAAATAAATATAGAAAGGTAATCATGAATAAAAAAAGTTTACCCATTTCATAAGTCTGGTATTTACATGAATATACGATTTCTTTATAGCGTATGGAGTTTACTATGACAACCTCCAAATAGCCAGTAAGGTATTGAAAGAACTAATGGCTCGCTCCAGTTATGTGTACCAATCCCTGCCAAGTTGAAACATCCTTTTATCCTTTCATCTTTCCATCGTAGATAAAAACAGTAACATTTGTGTGGGTAAGAACGCTCACTATTTTAGTTCCTTTGCTGGCAATACTGTTATTTATAGCATTAAAAAAAATATCAGACCACCAGCGGCGATGCTTTTGTCAATGGGCTGCCAAAGTGATCAATCAATCAAGCATTTGTAGAGCGTACTACATACCTGTGAGGGCCTCAAGGCGCTTAGGGGAGGGGGCCGCTACTGATCGAACAGCCAGGTAGGTCTTGAGTAGCCTCCTGAAGGTCAGCAGGTCTTGGGTCTGTCGTAGGCTCAGTGGAAGGGTGTTCCAGGTCTTGGCGGCGGGCTGCAAGGTGGGAGAAGGACCTCCCACCGGTGGTTGTTCTTCGGATGCGCGGGACGGTGGCGAGTGGGAGGTCGGCGGAGCGGAGCTGGCGGTTGGGTATGTAGAAGGAAAGTCGTTTGTTGAGGTAGGCTGGGCCGGTCTTGTGGAGTGCCTTGTGTGTGTGGATGAGGAGCTTGAAGGATATCCTCTTGTTGACGGGCAGCTGTTGCAGGTTTCTCAGTTGGGGTTTGATGTGGCCGTGGCGTGGTGCGTTGAGGATCAGTTGTGCCGAGGCGTTTTGGATGCGTTGCGGTCGTTTGATGAGCTTGGTCGGGGCTCCCTCGTAGAGGCCGTTTCTGTAGTCGAGTCTGCTGCTGACGAGGGCCTGGGTGACTGTTCTTCTTGTATCTGTCGGGATTCACCTGTAGATCTTGCGGAGCATGCAAAGGGTGTTGAAGCAGGAGGAGGAGACGGTGTTGACTTGCTTGGTCATGGAGAGCGTTGAGTCGTGGATGATACCCAGGTTGCACGCGTGGTCGGTGGGTATTGGGGCTGCCCCCAGTGCCGTCGGCCACCAGGAGTCCTCCCAGGCTGAGGGGTTGGAGCCAATGATGAGGACCTCCGTTTAGTCCATGTTCAGCTTCAGTCGGCTGGTCTTCATCCACTCGGCGACGGCCTTCATTCCTTCATGGAGGTTGGCTTTGGCGGTGATGGGGTCCTTGGTGAAGGAGAGGATCAGCTGAGTGTCGTCGGCGTAGGAGATTATGTTGAGGTCGTGCTGTCTGGTGACGTGTGCGAGCGGGGCCATGTAGATGTTGAACAGTGTCGGGCTGAGGGAGGAACCTTGGGGTACGCCGCAGATGATCTCGGAGGCTTCGGATCGGAATTGGGGGAGGCGGACGCTCTTGAGTTCTGCCGGAGAGGAAGGAGGTGGTCCATTCCAGGGCTTTGTCTCGGATCCCTACAGCGTGGAGGCTGGTGTTTAGTATGCAATTGCAGACAGTGCCGAAGGCGGCCGAGAGGTCCAGTAGGGATGAGGGCTGCAGTCTCACCGTTGTCCAGCAGTGTCCTGATGTCGTCGGAGGCGGCGGTGAGGGCGGTCGCGGAGGTGTGGTTGCTGCGGAACCCTGACTGGGAAGGGTCCAGGATTCTGTTTTCTTCGAGGTATCGGGTTAGCTGTCTGTTGACGATCTTCTCGATGACCTTGGCAGGGAACGGGAGCAGCGAGATGCGCCAGAAGTTCTTGAGGTCTCTAGGGTCTGCCTTGGGTTTTTTGAGTAGGGCGTTTATCTTGGCGTATTTCAGCTCTCTGAGAAGGTCGCGGTCTCGAGGGAGAGATTGATGACGTTGCGTAGGTGGGGTGCGATGAAGCTGCTTGCTTTGTTGAAGATGTGATGCGGGAATGGGTCTGATTGTGCTCATGGTCTTGATGGTGTCATCGATGCTCACGCTGGTCCAGGCTAGCAGGGGGTCGTGGTCGATGGTGTGCGGGGAGTCTGTTGGGTTGCTGTCTGTTGTGGCTGCCTGGGTGTTGAAACTGTCGTGGATGTCTGCTATCATGCGGTGGAACAAAGTTGATAGGGAGTCGCACAGGGCTTGCAACGGCGGGATGTCGTTGATGTTGGAGCTGGGGGTTAGAGAGTTCCTTCACAATGTTGAAGAGCTCCTTTCTGTTGTGCGCGTTGTTGTGGAGTGCAAAAAAACGATGGATTTAGGCCCAGATCTCTGTACTGGGGTGAATGTATGACATTGTTCTGCATTCTGTCCATCAATTGTTGTTTTCGCGTTGTTGTCGAGGCGGTCTTTGCAGGAGGTCCGCTTGGCAGTCCTGATGAGGTGATGTTGGTTGCGGGTGGCGAACTTGTGGGCTGCGTGGCTGTCCGGAGTCTGTACGCTGTGCCATTTCTTCTCTAGTTTCCAGCAGGCTCGCATGGAGGCTTGGAGTTCTGTGGTGGTGAACCAGCTGGTCCTCTTGCTGGTGTCTCTGTGGGGGGGTTTCTTCAGTGGGGTGAGGGTGTTGGCGCAGTCGTTGATCCAGTGTCTGAGGTTGTGGCCAGCTTCGTCGGTGTTGGAGGGTTCGGTGGGTGGGCTGAGAGCGAGTGTTGCGTGTAGTTGGTCTTCAGTGATTTTTCTCCAGTAGTGGCTAGGGATCTGTTTGGCACGGTGGTGTGTGGTGGGTTTCTGGAAGGAGAAGTGGATGCAGCGGTGGTTGGTACAGAGGAGTTCGGTGGTGTGGCTGAAGGTGACGTGGGGGCTTGCGGAGAAGATGGGGCCAGCGTGTGGCCTGCGGAGTGGGTACCAGTAAGTGTAATGGGGTAACCCTGTAAACCTCAGAACCTGGGCGGGTAATTAAACAAACAACAATGGTTCTGTCGGAAAACACGATTCAGATAAACATAGTACTTAATACATGAATATAGTCATAGTATCCCATGAAGGATATATGCAATAATTACACACTGACCACACACAAAAGGACAAAATACGTCTTTAGTATTCATTTTCTTTCAAACTTTTTTGTTTCTGCAATGAATCAGATATGCTGTCCAATGTAGATAGAATACATAGGTTGTGAATACATAAAGTGTCTAGGTCCTAATTGGTGACTGAGTGTTACAGGTGACAAAACATAAATACATAAAACAAAAAAACTTTTTCAGAATATCCAATGTAAAGCACAATAGTCACAAAGAGATTTAAATTGATCCTTTTGTTCAGTGGGACTTTGTTTAGGACTGGTATATGACATAGAACGTTGACGTTTCGACCCTGGGGGATGTGCTTGATTTATGCGCATCTAAGGTGGGTCTTCATCAGGACTGGAAGGTGGTTGGACAGCCTTATTATTAGGTGTATGATTTGTCTGGTCTTCTAATGTTGATGGTGCATGTCAGCCTACAAGCACCTGAGGTACTCCCTGGCTCTTATTATTTCATGGTGGTTGTTCTACACCAGCCGGTGCAACGTACTTAAAGGTCTGCGACGCCTTGGCTATTGCTCTGGTGCGCAGAAAAAGACGTCTGACTCCTTTGGTCTGTTTCTTGAGAATGCCGGGAGTGGGTAGGCGTTATGACGAGTTGCCTCAGTCCGAGGTTGGCGAGGTTATCGATTAGGGTTGTCGAGTTGCTGTCGTAGTTGTTCTCCAGGTGAAAGTTCAGTTTTCCGAGGAGGATGTAGTCAGTGAAGGTCAGGGGGTGCATGCTGTTGAAGTCGGCGATGGAGTCGCTGAACTGGGGTCTGGGTCTGGGGGGGGTCTGTAGACGAGGGTGCCTCTGAGGGTGCAGCTGGAGTCTGTGTGGATCTGGAAATGCATGTGTTCGGCGGTGCTGAGCGTGTCGTTGGTGCTGGTCGAGACCCTGATGCTGTTCTTGTGGACGATGGCGATTCCTCCTCCGACTCCGTTGGTGCGGTCTCTGTGGGTGGTCTTGTAGCCATCTGGGATGGCTATGGCGATGTCGTGTGCGAAGGAGTCGTTCATCCAGGTCTCTGTCAGGACGGCGATGTCCGGGGATGATGTGTCGAGCAGGGTCCAGAGCTTGACGGCGTGCTTGCGTGCGGAGCGGATGTTCAGTAGGATGCATCTGAGGTGGTTGAGGTCCTTCTTGGCGGGTTGTTCGGCGGCTCTGAGGCTGGTGTAACTGCAGTTCCGGCAGGTGAAGGGGCCTTGTGTGCGTTTTGGGGCGGCCTTGAAGCAGGTGTGGGTCCGTCTGGCCGTTGAGAGCGCGGAGTGTGCTGGCATCGTAGCGGTGGTGCTCGTCATGGCGGGTGCGGGGACCAGGGGTTCTGGCGCTGGGCGCTGTCCAGGTGTGTATCTTTTAGAAAAATATACGTCCAGCTTCAATATGCAGATGTGAGTAGCAGCTAGAGCGACAGAGCCTCTTATCCCTTTAAGATGGATACATGTGTACAATTGATCACTACAATTCCACAAGGCAATGTTAAAAAACACAATATAATCTACAGTTTTTAGATGATTGTCACCCCAGGCACTATATCACATGTGTCCACTGAATTCCATATATCCACATACACCCCAAGTCACCTTATAAAAAAACATGCACAAAGATTGATGTGTCAAATGCACACATATTCTCAACCATGCGCCAAAGTTATACATAGTCTGACTGAAAGTCCACTTCATCAGTCACTTTATTTGATGCCGTGGCATTGAGAAACAGTTTAGCAAGTCAAAATATTCCAGTGGCTTGTAAAGGATTATGAACTCAGTCTGTCTGTTGCTTTACGCCCCTAGCTTCCCAAATCCAGCAGAAGTCTGCATTGATTATACCTTTGCAGGATACATTCTTAGAATGAATGACTCTTTTCCATCAGGGTTTCAGCTTGTATCTTTTAGACTTGTTTAGAATTTCAAAATATGATACACTAAACCTTAATAGATGTGGTAATTTATGGTTATGTACTGTCTTCCATTTGTATTTTAATTGTGTTGATACCAGACTTTTCTTCTGTGCCAAACCGAATAATTTTTATCAAACATTTGAAAGAAATCTAATGAGGAAAAATGCTGTGAAACAAAATTATCACTAAGGAAGATATGTATTTCTTAAATGTTTCATGTCGCCTATTTCTCTTCTCTGCTCTGAAAGTACACACAATATAAATAACAATGCGAAGATCTGGGTACACATGAATTAGAGTTCAGCGGGATGCAAAGAGGAAACCTGCCTCAGACGTTCTTATTCTGCCCCTGGTAGAGCTTGGACTTAGTTACAAACATACTAAAAAGTTCGATTTTCAGGAGTTTACTAAACAGAAGTTGACAGGCTTCAGGCTAAGTTTCAAGTATGGGCAAAGTTGCACGCTAGTTTTTTATGTTTATTTTTTCTCCCACTCACTTGTCAATGTAATTGCATGCAGAAATGTATTTCAGAAGAGTATGCTGTTCTTTGTTTTTTGTAGATGTGCTAAGTTGTACGTATTCTTCCAGTTTCACCCAGGCTCCTGAGGAAGGTAGGGCGAGCACGAATGAGGACAGTGGCTTTGACGCCTACTTACAGTGGTGAGGCTGATGCACTTCTCCCCTCACTGAAAACCGAGGTCTGGAGCTGGGGAAGAGGCAAGGAAGGGCAGCTGGGCCACGGAGACATCCTACCAAGGTATGGTCTTAATAAATGGACTGGAAAAAGGGGTCACTATGGGTAGGTTGCAGGAATATCTGTGAGTCATTACCTGAGGGATTGATGGAAGGGTTTATATCCACCGTTTCTACTTTGCAGTCTGATCCAGGTAACTTCATTTGATGCTTTTTTTGCTTGGTGTACACATTTTGTGCTGGGGTTGGAACTGTGACAGCACTGGTAGTGTTGACAAAAAAACAAAAAACTCACAAATGATACTTGCACCCTTTGCTGTTTCCTTGAAGCCTTTGGAATGCTCATTCTGCTATGTATCAGTAAGTTGGTAAAGTAGCTCAGTGGGTAAATGCACCTGCTGCAGAATCTCTGCAACCTGTGAATCACTGATTTCATTCTTGGTATCGCCAAACTTTGCCTGATGTAATTTCAATGGTTACAGTTTTACTGAGTGAAGAGTATTAGTTCAACCTATGGAAAATGACTTGAATACACCACAAGCACCCAAAAAAAGTTATTAGTCAACCTGTCTAGAGAAAAGGATATTCATAAGCCACACAGTATAGTGCAGATCAGTCATACGGTGTAGTGCCTTATGTAAGAGTGTTTTTACATAACCTTTGCTGTAAACGCTACATCTGGGTGTGGATGTGAATTTAGTGTGGGTTTAGGTGCCTGATATGCAATATGTTAAAAGAACTTTGCCATGCAGTCCTCCATATCAGTGCAAACTTCTTAGAGAGCCTTCCTAACAGTACTTCCTAGGAGCATCAGATCTGCCCAGGAGAGTGAAGGTATAGTACTGATTATGTGTGCATTTATTATTCGGCCTGTGTTTTACAACCTTAAATCACAGTGGGTAAAGTGTTAGACTTTAGTGAGTTATATTTACTACTCCCACTTCAAAGTTTAACACATTATGAAGAGTGGTGGTCTTTGAAGGGGTTAGATTTACTGTTCCCACTCACAAGTTAGCCACACAGAGGAAATTGTTTGACTTAGTGGGGTTAGGCTACTGTTCCCTCTACATTACATTACTGCAGTTCAAGCACATTTACTGTAGCATTTTGATGGTGGTAATTCCCCACTCTGTGGCCTCCCAGAATCCACACTGGCACGCTTAGGTGCATCCTACAAGCTGCAACATGTCCCATCCAGGGCCTGATGAAATATGATCACATCGCTCTCACCCCGATGGAAAACCAGTGACTCCCCTTACCAGCCTACAACATCTTCAAACCTAGTTGCATCATTTACAAAGCCCTCGCCAACAGTACCCCTGCTTATCTTGCAGACAAGCTCACCAGCTCTGGTTGTTCTCGAAATTCACTCAGCGAGAACACCATTAGACTGCAGACTAAGAAGTGTAAAAATGATAATCAAGACAATAGGCCATTTCCATCTATGCACCCTGGATCTGGAACAGCATGTCCTTCTCCATCAGGACCGACATTAGGCTTCTCCAGTTTAGGAATGAAATGAAGACTCACCTCTTTAAAGAACACATCACATGCATTACCATTGACGAAGCGGCTACCTTTCCTATTAATCACTGACATGAAACGAGCCTTATACCATGTGAAGTGCTCCATTGCCTTTTGACTAGGTTTGTGCTACAGAAATACCATATATATGCATACATTTAGACACTTAAAAAAAATAATAATATTGCATTCTGGGGGAGTTATATACCGATCACTTTCCAAAATGATCCAGAAAAGCAAAAATGATTTACATTTAAAGAAAACACTTGAAGAAGGCTTCTGCATGATAAGATACCTGCACTGAATTTTTTTCTAGTGTTTCCTCTAAAAGTTAACATGACTATACCTTAATACTGTCCCCCCTCAACTATGAAGAAGTATTAACTTGGGAACCCCTCTCTTCCGACTACACAACCTACACAGTTTAGAAAGCAGCTTTCAGCAAGCATCCTCTAGCCCTTTAGACTAACATCTCCCTATTCATCATGTCGTTGCCTTGACTTCCGACGGACACATATTTCACTTGTAAAGCAACCTGCATCATTCATTGAGCAACCCTTGGACTGCTCTATTTTCAATGTATACTCAGAATCTTTCTCCAAACAAGACCACTATGCTTGAGGTTGACACCTCATTCTCCATCAGTTTAAAACTTTTTGAACAGAGAGATGTTCAGGTTCTCTACTTTTTGTTGAGATTGCTAAGATCAGTAATTTGATTCCTGGGACAAGTACCTGTCGTTTCAGGGACCACTACAAACCTGGCTCTTTCCGTTCTCAGAATAGTATGATACAGAGGACAAAAATAAATTAGTAGGTATGCATAACTGTGTTTATCCTCACATTCTCTGCAACAGCCCATGCTTATGTATTGCAACGTTCACTGTACCTCATGCACCTCAGCCAATATCTCCCACATAGGCCATACTATAGCCAACACTCTTATTTGTATTTGTATGCGGTATTTGTAGAGCGCAGCTATCACCCAATGGGTATCTTGGCGCTATAGTACATGAATTATCGTCAGACAGTGGAGGGTGGCGTGCGTAGATTAAGCAGGGCAATTCCAGAGCTGTCAAGGTCTGGGGAGCAGCCATGTTTTGATCTTCTTCCTGAACTGCAGAAGATCATGGGACTGTCTAAGTTGCAAAGGGAGGCTGTTCCAGAGCTTGGCAGCATCCGAGCTGAACGCCCTGCCTCCTGACTTGGCTCTTCGAATTTTCGGGACTTTCACCAGACAGGCGGTGGCAGAACGGAGACACCTTGTTGGAGTATACCATGTAAAAGTCTCTTGAAGAGGTATGGGTCCAAAGCCATGAAGGGCCTTGAAGACCAAGCATAGAGACTTGACCTGAACCCTCTGCATTATTGGCAACCAGTGAAGCTCTGCATGGGCCAATGAGCCTGACGAGCGTCGTGGTTTCATCAGTGCCAATTTGGCCGCCACGGTTTGCACTCTTTGGAGCCGTTCAATCAAGAATTTAGGGGCCTCCAACAGTAGGGCGTTACAGTAGTCCAATCTACTGAGAATGATACTACCAACGACCAGCGCTCTGGCCGTCTTTGGCAGCAGCGGGAGTGTGAGAAGTTGGCCTGATATATGATGCTCACTAGTTCTAGTGATCACCTTGTATCAGTCCAAACAACCCTTATGGTGATTGGTTGTAAGTCAACCTTATAGACCAGCTATCCTAATGGTAGCATGGACAAAGAAGTCTTAGGCTAAACTCTTTTTGGCATGTGAAGCCAGCTGTTTTACCACAATATAACCCCTTGAATACGAGATGAAAGGACACCACACAGGTTGTTATGAAAATAAACACTATATTTATTAATAACAACACCTCTGAACTCTTTATGAGGTCAGAGGGCTAAGCACATGACAATCTCTTAAGAAAAATACGACAAGTTGCACAAAATTACAATGGTGCCCTAGGGGCACGACAAACCATATACTAAGTAAGTGGAATGTGAAAGTCGATAGAAGGAATGGAGCTGTCCAGAGGCTGTAGGATCGATGGGACCACGCTACACTAACTTTAGGTAAGTAATAGGAGGCCCACGGAACGTGTGTGCAGAGTGTGAACTCACACGCGAGATGCGTAACAACGTCTATGGACAGTACAGTTCAAGTTAAAGGTGAGTACGGACAATCCTGACTAGTTAGGACTAAAACGACTGTGGAACTGGACACTAGGACAGTTAAACTACCCTTGAGCACCGAAATGCTCTCGTTACCTCACCCACGGGCTGCGGGTGCATAGGTGCCAAAGTGTGTCAGGTTCTCGCGTTGAAGTCAATGAAGCCTAAAAGAAAAGATGCTACAGGCGACCAGGAGGAAGATGTCCGGTGCGATCCAAGGGTGGATCGGTGAAGAAGAGGACCTGAAAGCAGAGGGGACAGTGTTCAAAGTCACTAGCCAGTGACCGGTGTGGAACCAGGAAGGAACCAGAGGCTGTCGTCGCGATCAGGTGAAGAGTGGACGCTTGACTCTGCTGCCACGTGGACAGGAGGTGTCTTCGACGACCAGGATGGAGGCACGAGCTGTCCCACGCAGGCTCTCGCTGTCGGCGGTGTCGGATCCGGAATTGGAGTCAACAGGCCTTGGCAATCCACGCGGTGAGTGGAAAAACAAGCAGAAGGGCCCCACGCAGATCTCGTGGAAGCTGGAGGGCTGATCTTCGGTGCAGGGGCTGCTCGGGGCTGGGGCTTCTCAATCCCCAAAGCACTTGGTCGAGTTCACCTCGGGAGTCGTGCTGGAAGCGAAGTGCAGGTTCGTTCAAGATGGCCGGTCCCACGTGTCTCGTCGCACCCACGGGTCTCAACTTTGCTGCAGATGTGAGTTGAGATAGGAGAGGTCTGGGAATCCGGGTCTCGTCGGGCTCTGAAGTCTGGATCATCGAGGGAAGACGACAAAGTGAAGCCGCTGGACACTTGATGGTGCCTGCAGTTGCAGGGTGGACACTACTTGTCCACAAGGGAGATTTTTCAGTCTTCTGTGGAGCAGAACGTCGAAGTCCAGAGTTTCTTCTTGCAGAATTATTCAGGATAATCTAATTTGGAATGGGACCAGCTCCTACCTTTATCCTACTAAAGGGGGCTACACTACTGACTAGGTCCCTCCCCTGGGTGGGACCAGGAAGGGGGGTGGTTACACCCCCTATCCTTTGTCCGGTTTCCCGCCAGAGCTGGGGCTGGAGTGCCCCAGCAACTGGTTTGAACCGGTGTATGCACAGGGCACCTTGTGTGCCCCAGGCATGTCTCATTCCTTTCAGGCCTGTCCTACCCAATACACAAAATCCTGTCTGGGATGGTGCTAGCACCTCCCAAGGCAGGAAACCCTTTGTCCAAGCCTCCCTCGCTGGAAGGACTCCCAGCAGCAGGAGGTCAGACTTGTGTCTGTGGTGGCAGCATCCATTTTGTGATGCCAAGGCTCGAGTTAACTTTAACCGGGGTTTTCAGTTACATACATGTCGTGCCCCTCTAGAAGGGTGGAATGCTACCCCCGTTGCCAGAATTGGCGAGGGGGTAGTATTCCAATTCGTATGACACCTTACTCGACATGTTTTGATAATGTTATACCAGAGTTAGCATTTAACCGCGAGGTTGATAATGCACTTAAGAGTATATGGTATAGCGTTATCATGGAAACAGCTAAAGGACTTGGTTCCGAAAGCTGTAGACAGGCTCAGCTCATGCTAGAGCACCATCTCACATAATTCCAAGCACTCTGCCTTCAGGATTGATAAGGCCTGCCATAGGAGTGACTGATAGGAGGATATGTGTCCATTTTAGGGTTAGATATAGGTATACTATATCTACAGCAAGGGGTGTTTACACCACCTTGCCCCAGCTGTCGTGCAGCCAGTTGTGTCAGTTTTAGATGGCCAGCCAGGGGTGGCATAATACATGCTTCAGCCCCTGGTAGGCCCTGGGTACACCTATGCCCTGGATACCTAAGGTATACTGTACAGGGACTGATAAGGTGGCCCAGTACCAATTGGTAAATGCACCTAAAGTACATGGTTGTCAATTTAGAGAGAGAACAGCTAGGCTGTGGGTCTGATTAGCAGGCCCACAGCCAGGGAAAGTCGTAAACCAGTGAAGCAAAAAGCAAAAATCTGGGGTGACCATAGGATTGCAGACCCCACTCTCCTACAGGGAGGATATTCCTTAAAGCTCTAATCAGGGAGAAACAGTTCCCCACCACCTTATTTACGTGTGTTTCCATAGTTAAGTTAGCATCAAGCATAATTCTCAGATTACGTACTGCTTTAGCAGGAACCAGAGTAGACGTAGTTGGAGAAGGCCAAAAATTGTCCTGAAAAGGGGGAGGGACCATCCCCACGGCGCAATAAAAGACTTCAGTCTTATCTGAATTGTATTGAAGTGAGTTGGCTCTTAGCCAGTGGGCAGTATCCTGCATTCAGTCATGAAAAGTTACCAAAGGAATCAACTGATTTTCCTCTAGGGAGAAGAACAGTTGGGTGTCGTCGGCATAGTTCACCAATTTCACACCATGCGCCTTTATGATTTATCAACTATGCACTGCAGAAGAGCGCCTAGCAATCAGATTCAAATTTGAGCTCTTTGTGGCCTTGTCAGGGGTATTAACTCCCATTTAAGTTCTACAGTTTAACTGTCTGTTTTACAAAAAGAGAGCTGATTTGTTTTTTATGTGAATTAGACACCTACACATTGCCATTCACTTGTTTCATACTGAATTGGAGTAAGCACCAGATTGAAAAGAGTTTTGTGCCAGTGTCCATGACACAATGTTCGCAAAACCTCTGAGTTGGTTGTCATGGAAATATATGTCCAAGGTGGGCAAAGAGATGAGGAAGTGACCAATTGTTACACAAAGAGTTTAGGAAGTATCAATAGACATTTAGCCACACACACAAGTGATGAACATTTGCATTCCCCCTTCTTGTGCCTTTAAGCACCAGATCTGTCAAAGGGATTCACTAAAACAGGGTCAGAAAGCACAAAGTGACTGATGAGCAAATTAAAATGTCACAGAATGTTTAAGAAAAAACATTACTCTATGATCGAAAACCACCAATAATTGCAAAAGCTGAAAACCAATAAAATATCAGGTATTAATTCTGGTCTCGCCGTAATAGCAACAAAATCTCCATACAGACCTTGTTCCGACTTTAAACAAACTTCACTGTCTAAAGCACACCAAAGCTCTCTACACAGTAGTCACACTTGTAGCTATGACTCAGGGAAGAGCTAGCAAATTTCTTCCCTTCTATGTAATACAGAGATCTGGTGCAAGCAAAATGTATTCCCACATTTAAAGTCCAGATATAACCCTGAGATTCACCGTCCCATGGGCATGTTTCCCACAGTGAACAGCACCTATGGCAGAAGTGAGTGGCTAGGGCGTTTCTTCAGTTCATGGATAATCAGGCGTGCCACACATACATCTCCAACGTACAATAGAGCATTGCCAAAAGTAAAGTGGACACCTGGGCAGAATGTCTTCTCGCTTTAGTGAGCAGGACGGAAAGTCCTTGCTTACCTCCTTTCTGGCACATCAATTGAGGTGGATGGGTACAAGTCATAGGACACAGGGATTGATCGGAGTCTTCATCTCACTACAGGGAGAGGTTCACACAGAAAATGGGTACTGAGGCTATGCTCACTAAACATACATTTTATGCACAGGTTAAGTGCAGAAGAACACTCCCAACTGTCCCTTTGTTTACAGATAGGAACACTACCACACAGACAGAGTCAGCTAGGTTATGTGTTCTGAATTTAGGCACACTGCCTCCTGGTATGATAATTGCACAACATTCAGATGTGGAATGCTTGCCCACTTTTCAATGAGCTCCTTATTTCTCCCAATATGGTCATGGGGCCTCTGAGCCCTTTCAGCTCTCCCAAATCCATACACAAGGGATACTCTACTCTAGAGAAGGGCACAATGGAACCAAATTTCAGTTTGTGCAGTTTTTCTATGAGGGAAAATGCCATTCCCTCCTTACACAGGCTAGAAACAGAATGTTATGTTGTTTCATATCTTTTAAAGGGATGCAGAATCCTGACCCATTCTAAGGGTACATGCTTCATCAAATGGCCTGCATTTCACTTGTGGATTTGTGTCATCAATCGGCTCAGTCTTAAAAATGAAAGGAGCTCTTCTGGCTAAAGTAGCACAATGTAGAATCTGGAACACTATCATTGAGTCAGCCCCTGAGTGGGGAGATGTGAGATTTAAAAATGTGAAATAAAATTATTTCATGGATGACCCTCAATTTTTTTAAAGATCGCCAGTTGGTATGGTTAAAATATATGGTAATAATTCTATCCTGGGATCAGGCCAACTGTTTCAGTTCCCTACGGGTGTTTATACTAGGACTGAGGATTTTATTTGGACCTTGGTCACTGTGTACTATAACAGTTGAACCAGTGGAGGAAGTCCCAATAGTCAGTGTACTATTAAGTAATGTGTAAATAAAATAACAATGAAACGTAATCGTAAACTAAACAGTTTTAGGTGTAACAGGAAAGTTAAATGTACATCCATTGTAGTTCAACAATGTATATTGGTTTGTGTCTTTCTTTACAGCACAGGGACAGGGAAATATAATGATTCTGATCATGCTTAAAAGACGTTTTACTTTGCTGCTGAACCTATAAAATATGGCGCTGCCATACTGGTGCATTCATTCCCAAAGCGTTTCCATGTATTCTGTAGTGGAGAGTACAGAGTGAAAAGTTCCTGAGGTTGAAGAATTTGCTGGAGGATGCAGAGTAAAGTCTTACCCTTATGACACATTAGGGTGATTTTTTAGGTCTTGTGACCTACAATGCGCGCAAGCGCATTGAGGGATCGAGAATTCAAGTGCTCGAAATCCTCGTGAAACCACAGGCTTTTTACTGCAGTTTTCATTAAGTTCACGTGGCCACAGGCACGCGCTTTTGGGCCATAAACTTACATTTCTCCTCCCCCTCCCAAGCCAGCTTCCCCCAGGCCGTATCAGCACTCCTCCCACACCTTTGAAGTGAAGCTTAGCTTCACTTCAAAGGCCCCTGCTGCTTCACACCGTGTCGCATTTCTCCTCCCCCCTCCCATTCTCAGCTACAGAATGTTTAAAAGTCTCTCACTACCCCCCCCCCACACACACACACACACCCCACACCCCACAACCTTCCTACGAAATGTCTTCATTTTGCTCTTGCACATACCTTTCAAACAAATCCTTCCCATGTGACATCAATTTACTCTTTTGGAAATATGCCTTCCTTTATATATAATTTCAGTCAAGCGAGCCAACGCCAGACTTCTGTTCCTGAAAGCAGTGTTCTGTTTTTCATCGATAAGGATAGTGCTGAGTTACCAGGCACCGTTACACTTTCATACTGATGGGAAGACGAGCATCTTTGTATTACCTACGAGTATCTTATTATTCCAGACCGGAGGCAGTCTTCATAAGTCGGTTATCGATGTACTTTCACTACATACACCGTTTTCACGCATGATGCATTTACATTTCAGAAAGAAGACAATTGCTTTTTGTAACCAGTAGATGGAGATGTTAGCATTTCTGGCTGACATCGTGACTTGAATTTGAAACACTAAAGTGATGTGTACCTCCTGCTAAACTTTTAGCAGCACTATTTTTTTTATAAATGCCTAACCAAAATGTAATGCAAAATTTGAAAGAACCGAAGGATGGCATTGTTTGGACAAGAATGGTCCGAAATCTCCATTTCAATTCTAAGAGACAAGATGCATAATATGTAGCAATTACAGGTCACAGCATTTTCTTGCATTTCAACTTTGGTAACACGGGCAAGCAAGTTAAATTCCTTTTTAATAGTATTCTTTTCATTTTAAGACAAGATGTAGCTTTTGCTAACACAACTCAACTGATGTTCCCTGAGCTAAAACACGTACTGGTTACTGCCTATCGATAATGAATGAATGAACCATTAGCTAGTGAAAGCCTCAATGTGCCATCTGTATAACAAAACTATATACCTCGGTGTGCTAGACCTTAACTACAGTGGATCCAATTCAAAAAGCTATGTGTGCGCCTACTCTGCAGTTAACTGCATGTACAGGACAAAAAGGAATGGAAGAGTTCTCTTCCCCGTGTAGAGTTGGCTTTTGCTCACATGGACATTTTTCCAGTGCGGTGGGATTTCTCTGTGAACAGATCTGGTCACAGGTCCGCTATTGTGGAGCCTTTCTGGATGGGTCTACCTGTAAACGTTGGAGATCACCAACAGTAATCTCTCATTCAGTGTGGAAATGGGGACGACGCAGCCGCAAAACTTATGGGCCGGTATGGAGAGCGGTTTCTCTACTGGAGAAACAAATTATTTCCATGTCAATATAAACGTATTTAAAGAGGATGTGGCGTTAAGGTCAAAGCTGCCGACTTTAGCACTGGACAACCAAGTTCGAGTTTCAGTATCGCCTCAACATCCTGTGATTTTGGGCAAAGCACAAGATCGACCTGCATTAAAAAGTGACCTTGTGTAATGTAGCTGGCGCACATGTATTGGCGCTCCTATACATTCAGGTCGAATCTGTCCTATATAAAACTGCACAAAAAAAGTGTTTTCTGTATGCAGAAAAGTCCATGATACATATCTGTATGCATATACATTTCAGAAACTGCAACTGCTACACATTCGCACGGATACTCCAGAAATAATTTGAAGATTTTTTTTTAAATTGCTAAATGGTCGGGAAGTTACTCAAATTAACTGAAATGGTGGTTTAAAGTGTAGTTTTCAGCCGGCATCTTGACTGTCTTAGTATGTGATGCAACAAGGCTTGGCACTCGAGAGAATGCGAACTGCATAGACACGGCCCTCTAATGCTGAGCAACACGGCTATAATTGGGTGCAGATTAGAAGCTCCTTTGCTTTCTAATAGTGCGCATTGGAGTGGCCATAAGCCATTTTTAACAATATATTAACAACGCCTTAAAGAAACTACAAATAAGTAGGCTTTGAATAACTTGGAGTATGGTTAACTATATTTGTATCTGACGTTATTTAAGTATACTATTTTTCTAGCTTAGTTTTGCAGGTCTAGCTCCACTGAAACAGTCAGTTGCAAATCTGCATAATTTTCAACAAGGGAGTGGTCTAGAGCATTAAATGAAATGAAAATCAGAATGGGGAAGGTAGTTAAGGCATGAAAGAAAACACAATGGAGAACTTAACAGACATTGGGTAGCATCAGAGCCATTCCAAAAATGTGCTGTTGCAGCCCTAGCGTGCATTGGCCTTTCATTTAAACTTTGAAGTTACTAGTAAATTATAGTGTAGCAATCTCGTTTCTACATGAAATTGACTTTTTTGTTCTTTCAATTTGATGTATGCTACTCGTGATATTGACAGGTTTGTTATCTTTTTAAACTATTTTATCACATGGCATTGTGACTAGTGTGGTCAGCGCATTCCTTTGTTTATTATAATAATAAATTAAGTGCGAAAGCCTATTTTTTCAATGATGTGCTTCAGCTTTCATGTTCTCAAGCATTCCACGAAGCCTGTATGCCTCCTCATCCTTCCCATCCTTAAGAGTACGTATGGACATCTTTTGACAAACACTGATGTCTTTCACTGTGTGAGATGAAGGAAAACACATTGCACAGACCTTATGAGGGTCTGAGAAAACCTTTTTTCTGCCACAGGAGGAGTACTTCTCAAACAGAACAAGCACTGGCGTTGCCAATAGGTCTCGCAGTAGGAAAGTTGGAGCTATTACAATTGCAAATAACAATGCCTTTTTTCTTTGTTTTCATTTTAAAAACATAAAGGGCTTTGTCATTTACAAAACCAATAGCTCCAACTTTCCTACTGCGAGACCTATTGGCAACACCAGTGCTTGTCTTCACAGTGATGCAACATATTTTTTTAATTTCGCTCCTGCAGCTAGCTATGCAACATTTTTTTTTAAATTTGCAGTCCTCATTTAATTATTGTACATCTTGTAAAATAGATGGGTGTGTATTGTGGTTTTATTTGCCTTTACGGTCTTACCTTCATTTAAGAAACCAATAGAATTATCTTGTAAAGTATGAAATGAAAGCATACAAACTGAAGACATGATTGTTAAAAAATAAGTAGAATTTATGTTTCTATTATGTAATTATAGAGTTACACTCAGCGCATGGGTGCTATTGTGTATTCACTGAATATGTTGCAAAGCTGTCTATCCCTATGAGTCAATTTGAGGTTGCCTCGTTGTGAATTGAAAGCTATATTCTTGGTACTGCTTTCTGTCTTTTCCTAATTCAATTCTATAAAGAAGGCTGTCACTTGATTGAGCTTAGGTAGAGTGTTCACCAAAGAGCTTTAGGTAGAGTAATGCAGAGGAGACAAAATGGTCACATTTCAAGGAAAGTTTTTCTCCAGAAAAGCAACAGAGAGAAGATGATTTTTTTTTTATTAGAACAGAGCAAAGCGCAATCAAAGTAGGGACCGTGCAAACAGTAGAAGAAAGATAGAGCATTCCAGAGTTTTGAAGCAATAAGGGTAAAAGACCTAAGGCAAGAGAGGCATATAGAGGGGGGAGATGGTGATCATGAATAGGTCCCACAAAGATAGATATGGAGGGTAAAAAGGACAATGGGATTGAAGGAGGAACATGGAAGGAAGCCACTGCAGAGTAATTGGGTAGGGACAGATATAAGCTGAAAGGAAAGAGGATATGGATAGATGTATTAAAACCAGAAACCAAAGAGTGACAGATTATACTCGAAGGCCCACAAAAAGCAGGAGCAATAGTGAAAACGGGTTAGGATACAAGTATAAATAATGGCTTTTGTAGCCTGGGAAGGAATGAGAAAAAATATTTTAGGGAGGTTATAAACCTGACACCGAGAGTTTTTATGGATACTGGTAAATGCAGATTCCTCACTTAGTGAACATTTCCCAGGCGTCAGACTTGACCTGGAAAATCTTCAGCAGTAGGTGGCGTTGTGTGGCTCAACGCCGATGTGTCCTGCGAAGTCTCATAAAGCGCCAAAGACATCAGTTCCTTTCTTTCCATGCCAACAGATGAGGATCCGGAGCTACCTGTCATCTCTTTGCAAGACTGTTTTCTACAATATTTACTTTAAAACTACAGTGTGCAAGGAAAATGTTTCCCCTGGAACCACAAGGTTCAAACCTTATAGCAACTGTCTTAGGCAAATGTGTGTGACAGACCCCCATTAAATTTGTATTTGGTGCTTGGGTTTGTAACATGACTGCGCTTTGAGGAATCTGAAGGCTACTCAGGATCATGAGGCAAAGCTGTACATCACCAAATACCGGAAGACTTCATGATGTGGCTGGTCGAAGTTGAATTGAAGGTCCTATTACTGCTCCAAAACTCATTCCCGCAACAAGTCGATTAAAAAGGAAGCACAAGACGTCAAAGCAAGACTTGCCCCCTTTCAGCTCTCACAAACTGAGAAGGTGCAAGCTCCCAATCTTGATGTCCCAAGGCTGCCTGACATTTTGGGTCCCTCAGCAACACTGCAGCAAATCCGCGAGTTCCTCAAAGCTATGCTGAGTCTCTTTGGAACGCGGACGGCTCCCTCTACCCTCAAGGAACAGCAAGGACCTCCACCTGAAAATCCACTGTTGGATCTGCCCTTGATGCCTGTGCGAACAAGTGGATTCGCTACTTGCCCTGCCCCAGCTTCAGTGCTGCCATCGGTCTTGGTGTCACAACCTATGTCAGACACTGGAGCATAGGCGCTGACCCTGGGTGGCAAAGCTCAACCGATAGTGCTCTCTGACCCCACTTCGACCGAGGCTGTGCCCTAATCCTACTGGGTCCCAGCCTTCCGGCAACTTATGTGACTCTGATACAATGGCCTTGCCTCAAGGGAAGCGCCTAGAACATCCACAAT
Organism: Lissotriton helveticus; assembly: GCF_964261635.1. NCBI lineage: Eukaryota > Metazoa > Chordata > Amphibia > Caudata > Salamandridae > Lissotriton > Lissotriton helveticus. Next base: position 411,613,580 of record NC_136061.1, on the reverse strand, counting down.
TGTTTTTGTACAGATTCTGATAACAAATGTTATGATGAAGTGGATGAATTTGCTCATCCCTATAACGAGAAGAACTGGTATGATGAGCTGCAAGATGCCCGTAGACTGGGCCGGCTACTAAAGAAAGCTTTTCCTTTGCAGTAGTGATGCGGAGGGCAGATGTGGTTCTTGACCTCCCATTGCCCCTTATGTTCTCACAGAAATCCCCCAACCCAGACAAACTAATACTATGCCCCTCCTACTGTTCCTTGAGGACCACATGGACATCCTTCTTGGGATATGTGCAATGCCATGTTCCTGACCCCCAATGAACAGATCCTTGAAACCTTTGGGAAATGCATTTTATCCAGTATTGGGGTATCTTTCAAAGATTCACATGCCTGAATCATTCCCCTTCGTCGAGGCGGGAGTCCCACGGTAAATAAAAAAGCAGTGCCCAAAAGCACTTTGTAGTAGTAGTAGGACCTAGAAATAGGCCTGAGGCCTAAATTATAGTAGCCTATCTACCTCATTATGTCAAAAAGACCAAAGTCTTTGCTCCAACCAATCAGCTCACAGCACCCTCTAGAACCCTCTCTGCAGAGCCAGTTCTCCTCAGATTTTCACCGCACGTCGTGTGGAAGGGAGTCTCCCTGAGTCTTGACTCAGTTTTTTCCTCAGAGCTTCAGGATGTCTGACAAGAAGGCCTTGTTTAAACCTTGCAGAACCTGCGAGAAGAAGAGGGTCCATGTGGATGACCAGCACAAGGACTTTCTTTATTGACTTTATCCCAAACATGAGGCAAAAAATTGTAAGATCTGCCGCACCTTCCCTTCTAAGACCTTAAGGGATAGGGAGGCCAGAGTCCTTTTGTGGCTAAAATCCTCTTCCACGGATGATGATGACGGAGCCTCTACCTCTAGCAAGAGGGCGAGGTCTCAGGAGGATAAGAGAAATGAAGGGAGAAAACATGCGAAAACCTCCCACTCTATTTCAGGCTCTTCACAGAGATCTCCACATTCTGTCTCTGGAGCCTCAGCCACCAACGATTCCTCTAAGAAAACCGTGAGTAAGAGCTCTTCTGTCTCCTCACCAGTGACTACTATCTCTACTTCAACCTCCTCTTCTACGGCTATGATTTCCACTACATCTGTCACTGCGCCTATTGTGTCTACAAAGATTTGTATTGTGGCTAAAAAAACTCTCGTAGACGGCTCTTCGACGAAGACATCATCGTCAACGAAGCCTTCGTCGTCTAAAAAGAGCCCGTCGACGAAGTCATCGACGCCACCGTCGCCGACTGTCTCGTTGACGAAGAAAGCATCGACGACGAAGCCGTCGACGGCTGTCCCGTCGACGTCGAGCCCGTCGACAGCTGTTCCGTCGACGACCAGCTCGTCGACGATTGTCCCGTCGACTAGTTCCATCGACGACGGTCCCGTCGAGCCCATCGACGACGGTCCCGTCGACGGCAATTCCATCGACGACATTTCCTTCGTCGTCGACGGTAATCCCGTCGACGACGGCATCTTTTCAGCAGCCAGCTGCACCTTTTTCACCGGTGCCGTCAAAACTGATGGATTCAGCTTTAGTGAAGCCGATCGCTGGGAATCAGGCTTTTTGTACGCCAGTTTCAACGAAGAACTTTCAACTCGTCTCTTACAAGAGGCAACAAGGTTCTTACATGTCGCCACTTATGCCCTCTCATCTTCTGGAATCCTACTCGGATGACGGAGAAGATGATTTTGAGGATGATGATAATGAAGGAGCTTTTGGTGTGGCGCGTCACCCTTCTGATCTCGTCATCAAGTGTCAAGATGATGATGAAGACGACACTTATACTGAGCATTACTATCAGGAGGACATTTTAGTGCCTCGTTCTTTGGAACATCAGAGGCGGCCTAAGGTCTCAGAAGTCACTCATTTACCACCTACCCTGATTCAGGATTTACAGGATATGCTGGCAGATTACAAGCAACGCTTTCCGCCACAAATGCCTCAGCCTACTACTTCTATTCCTCCATCTCAAATTCCACCGCTTTCTCCAGTTGTGGAACCTACGCAACCTGAGTTGCCTCAACAAACCCCGGACACGTCCTCCGAAGAGGAAGTAGAGGAAGGAGAGTTGCCTAACGCACCTTCATCAGACCTGTGGGATGATTGTTATTCCCATGCCATCCCCTCCGACTCCTCAGCCTCTAGATTCTCCACCTGAGGATGTAGGTGGATTCCACAATCTGATGCAGAGAGCAGCAAACTGATTTAAGCTCCCGGTGACTGTGGAGCAAACGGAATGTTTTCTTCATGATTTTAAAGAAGAAACCAGGAAGGTATCTCAAGCCATTCCTATCATTGAGTATATTTGGAAAGAGGGCCTCAAGGTAATGAAAAACCCCGCTTCTGTGCCTGCTGTGTTGCCAAGAATTGAGAAGAAATACCGTGCCCCACTCACTAGTCCAGCGTGCCTTATTGGTCATCCACGTCCGGATTCGGTAATCTCTCAGGCTGCACAAAAAAGGTCGAAGAATCCGGCTACCCCTATTTCTACACCACCTGATAAAGAGGGGCGACGTTTAGACCTTATTGGTAAAAAAAAATTCCACCATGGCTGCGACCTCCATCAGAGCGGCAAATTCTTTAGCGATTATAGGGCGCTATGATCGCCAAATGTGGTCAGAAATGGCTGTTTTCATGGAACTCATTCCAGAAGATAAGAGGCAGGAAGCACAAAAAATATTAATGGAAGTAGAGCGCGCAGCTGCGGAGTCCATCGACTGCGCATTAGATATTGCAAACACAAATTTCAGACAGTTGGCAGGAGTGGCTGTCTTGAGACGTCAAGGGTGGTTGAAGGCCACTACCTTTCGTCCAGAGGTCCAATTGAAAGTGCTGGACATGGCATACGACGGAGAGTCCCTCTTTGGGAAACATGTCGACGAAGCTCTCCAAGCAATTAAAACCGATACGGATACTGCAAAATCGCTGAGGTCATTGCAGTACAAGAGAGGATCATTCAGAGAAGCGAGAGGACGCGGTTATTCGTCCAGAGGAAATTATTACCAGCAAGGCAGGCAATATCAACAGCAATACCGCCAGAACTATCAGTCTTCGTATCGCCAGTCTGGATCGGCTGGTTTCTCTCGCCAAGGAGAAAGAAGGCGCACGAACAATCAGGGGCGAGACAATCACAAGAAACAGTGAGATCAATTGGGCGCCACCTTCAATCCCCTATTTTCCCGTGGCGCGAAGAAATCTGCCTTCCAACAACAATGGCATCAGACAGTGGGTGCTGGACCTAGTCCAACATGGTCACACCCTGGAATTCATTACCAAACCTCCAACAACTCCGCCCAGGGGTCCCCCTCCCCCTCGTCTTCACTTATTGATCAAGGAGGTTCAAGCAATGCTTCTCAAGAACGCTGTAGAGAAGGTTCCAATCCATCAGAGAAGGACAGGTTTCTATTCCCGTTTTTTCCTCATAAAAAAGAAATCAGGGGAATGGCGACCGATCCTAGACCTGCGCAATCTGAACAGATATCTCAAGAAGCAGGGATTCCGAATGGTCACTCTCTCGGACATTCTCAACTGCCTCAACGAGGGAGATTACATGGCTTCCTTGGACATGGAAGATGCATACTTCCACATCCCAATTCACCCAAAACATCGAAAATACCTCCGTTTCACTGTGGCTGCGCCCATTATCAGTTCAAGGTCCTCCCATTTGGCCTCAAGTCGGCCCCAAGGATTTTCACGAAGTGCCTGGCTCCTGTAGCAGCAGCAGCTCTTCGATCACCAAAGGTGCAGGTCTTCCGTATTTGGACGATTGGCTAGTCAAAGGTCCATCGAAGGCCAAAGTAAAATCCGACATTACAATATGCCGCAATCTCTTTGCATCGCTAGGCCTTACAATCAACCAGAGCAAATCTCAATTGGTTCCGAAACAGATCCTGCTGTTCCTAGGAGCCTGTCTAGACACAGTAGAATGCAAGTCATTCTTGTCTCGAGAGAGACAACTCCGACTACAGGCTTTGGCAAAAAAACTGTCAAGAAAAAGGTCACTTTCAGTTCGCCTATTTGCATCACTTTTGTTAGAACCCGGAGCTCTTAGGGAGGGTCTAGGTCGTTAGCGCTGTTCTGAGTGTGCTGTAGTGTAATTGCCGCCTAACCTGGACTCCAAATCCCAGAACGCCTCGAGGCGTTCTAGAGAAACCATGATTCTTTCTGCACCAATCAGACGCCGCTTGGGAGGTTCATATGTCTCCTCCCTCTTCTTGGCGGTGCTTGGTTTTCACGCTTGGATTCCTGCCTGGGTCCCGACCCGTGTATCGTCGATACTTTCCATTGCCTATACTTCCCTTGCTCCCTTGAACTGGTGTCCTGATTCCTCCTCATTCCTCTCTGAGCGAGAACTGCGCTAAGCCGCTGGGGTTCCCGCAGACCGCTCTAAGGATAGTCTCACTGCGGCATTGGGCTGCAAACGCCGATATAGACTCTGGTTGCCTCTGCCTTCCGAACGGCTCACAGATGTGGCGCTAGGAAGCGTTACTCTGGCCTGTGAGTCGCACCTTTGCTCCTCTGTACCCTCGGACGTGAATGCTGTGGATTCTGCAGTTACCTTGTAGCATTTTCTCACGCTTGAGACTGAAGACAACGAGTTTTTGTTTTCTTTCGTTTTATTTTGTTCAGAGGTACGCCTGGTGATTATTAACCGGTTTACTTTATTTCTTTGTGGAAACGCCCACGGCTGTGGACAGTCTTCTGTGGAGATTTCTGGTTTATGCTTTGCCTACTCAGCGAGGATTTTCGCTTCCTGAAACTTTATTGTTTGGACACTTCCAAGTTGGAGGTAATTCACAACTATTCACCAGAAAAAACTCTCGCTTGGAACTATTTTTCTGGAGAGACCAACGTATCTACCCATCTTTTTGGTTCGTATATTACTTTTATACCTTGGATTCCTTTTGGGTTGGATACAATTGTTGGGCAGGTAAGATCAGTGCAGCACACTCGGTACAGAGAGAATTAAGCTTCTTCCTGTTATCTTTATAAGTCTATTAAGAAACCCTTTGTCTGTTCTGTTTTCTTTTCTCCCCTGCAGGATACTGCGTCCTCCCCACTTGACACTCCTGATTGTCCTGTCTTCTATCAGGAGACTTATGGGTTTTGGTCTCTCTTTTTTCTTGACGACCACTCATACCTGTGTGTGTCTATATACTCGCTAGGTGTGTGGTGTCGTTTGAGAGAGAGAGAGACACTGTCTACATTTCCGAGGAGGCTGGTTTCTGCCTGGAGCTTGTTCATCGCCCGACAACTTTTGGGGATGTGCTCTTCGGCCATCAACCTCATTCCATTAGCACGTCTAAAGATGCGGCCTTTACAGGAAGAGCTACAACTTCAGTGGCAACAAGCGACAGGCTCTTTCGAGGACACCATCACAGTCACCAACAGGATGGTGCATGCCCTTCAATGGTGGACACGGCTGAGCAATCTGGAACAGGGGCTCACTTTCTTGCAAGCCCCTCCGGATTTCATTCTGACGACAGATGCATCCATGGAGGGCTGGGGAGGTCACCTCCAGGATTTACAGGTGCAAGGAAAATGTTCTCAACAGCAGAAAAAATGGCACATCAACATTCTAGAGTTGAAAGCCATTTTTCTTTCGCTTCAAGCGTTCCTCCCCAGGATCACAGGATCCTCTGTTCTGGTCAGAACGGACAACACTTACCAGCATGTTTTATATAAACAAGCAAGGGGAAACGAGATCAGCAACATTGTCCAGGGAAGCCCAAGAGTTATGGCAATGGTTAACGATTCATAACATAACTCTCAAGGCAGAACACGTCAGAGGTCTGTACAACACCTTAGCAGACAAACTGAGCAGATCCTCGTCAGATTGCCACGAGTGGGAACTGAACAACAACCTATTGAGCAAGGTGTTTCAGAGATGGGGCAAGCCAATGTTGGATTTATTTGCAACCCAACAGAACAAGAAATGCCGGTACTACGCCAGCAGGTACCCTCAACCGGGATCAAGGGAGAATGCCCTGGCCATGCGATGGTCATGGAGTTATGCTTACGCCTTTCCTCCGATCCCTTTGATTCCACGAGTGGTGCGCAAGATGAAATTGGAGAGTTGCCGCCTTCTGCTAATTACTCCCAGGTGGCCTTGCCAGTATTGGTTTCAGGAGCTCGTGCTTCTCTCACAGGAGCCACCGATAAAGCTGTTGGTAACCCCAACGTTACTATCACTTAAAATTGGAAAAGCACACACTGTTTAGCGGACCCTCACCTTGACCTCGGGGATATAGAGTGGACATTTTGGGGCAGCCATCTTGGTCGACAGTCTAGTTGATGACCAGCTGCACCAGACTGACTATTTAACACAGCCAATGCAGACGCGCAGCGGACGCGCGCAGCGGGCGCGCCGTAGGCGCGCCAGAGGCGTGCCCGTCCTCGACCCGGCCGTGCCTAGGGCCGGTCGTGCTGCCCAATACGCACAAAACTGTAACATCCAAGGCGCCTTATCTTCCGGGAGGAGTTGCTGGCTGTAGAGAATCGAAAGTTCCCGCCGATGAACACGACTATAGGTAAAGGTAGGCACCTAAACTGCGGCCTAATTAATTGTAGGTCACTCATTAAACATCACTTTGAGATTTCTTGTGCGGTTGAAGACTCGGATCTCGATATGTTGTTTTTAACGGAGACCTGGACTAACAATAATTCAGCAGTTGAATTGGGTCTAGCTTGCCCACTTGGTTATAAGTCCTGGTGAGGTGCCGGGTTTTTAGGAACCCGGTGGTGCCATGGGATAACATCCGATGACCTCTGAGTTCTCCCTTGTTCCGGACCACAGAAACAATGAGTCTTCTAGTCGCAGTCAGAGATCAAGTTTTATTGGTAGCTACCAAGTAACACGTGTCCTAGAAGCACGACAAACACGGGTCATGTATTCTCAGGAGACTGTACGTGTTCCTTTTTTCAGAACCAGTCTTCTCCTTTTCTACAGAAATAATGGCTTCAAGCAAGAATTCTTGAGTTTATGATATGGCTGTAAACATATTTCTGCAATAATACAAAGTGCGGCGTCACGTAAGCAAGCCCACATTTTAGATGTCCAGTTCGTGACAGATTACCCAGCAAGATCCGGGACTCCCATCAGATATCGATGAAACACCAATAAAGGCAGGTACCACCCAGTCATAAAACTGGCCATAAAGAAGAAGTATGGACAGGTGCATGTTTGTAGAAAGCATGTTCTGTATGGGGTAAATGGTTTGTGGAATGTTATGTGTCGATGTTATCGTATTCGGCCACTGGGCGGGGAGCTGCCCAACAGGTTTGGCTTAAGGCAATGAAGTCAGTTTGGACAGGTCAGGGGGAAGTCAGGGGAAGGTGGACGTGTCCTTTTGGATCAAGCTCAACCTTTAATTGACTTAACATGAGGGCAAGACGTAAGATGGATGCCGTTCACCAAATGGAGTCTAAGGGTTTGGGATGGAAATTACGATTTAGGGGTGTTGGCAACCCTCGATTGTCACGCAAATACATAGAAATGATGTCCTAATCATTATCGGTTCTTGGACACTAAATTCGTCATGGTACGTTGATATTTTGTGACACGGGTATTGGACCTCGATATGGGGATAACAATAGGGTCCAGATTTTCAGAACCACAGACCCTCCTTTTGCCCTTATGTAAGGCAATAACTCGTTAATCTGAGTCTAAATCTGTATGAAGGAATTCGTGGAGATGCTGCTGTAACATCATTCTGTTGCTCAGTTCGTCCCTTGACGCAGGCTTCCGTACACATGAAGTAGCACAGAGGCCACAGAGTGCAGGAGCGCACTGGACACATAGGCAGAACATAAACAGAAGTGTTAAGATCATCCCAATGAAGATAAGCGTTTTCCATCCCCAGGCAGCGATCAGTCCCCAGAACCACCCTAGCAAGGACCAATCCCCTTTCTCAACGTGAAGGGAACCAGATATTTCATGTAGTTTAGAGATGGCCTGGTATACTGTCGGTGCATTATCAGGGATGAATATGCAACAACTGGATTGGATGACTCTACACACACCACCACGATCGGCGAGTATGATATCAAGGGCAATTCGGTTCTGAAGGGTCATAAGTCGATCCGACTGAAGCTCGGTCGTCAAATTGCCAAGTGCTCCGGCCGTTGTAGTCACGGCGGATTCAACTATCCTTGCTAACTGGCGAATATTCCTGCTGTTCACCATAGGCCCCCAAAATGGCAGAAAACCTTTTGCGAAGTCAGCGAATTCCTGACCCGCGGTGTCGTCTTTACTCACGACACCTCTAGCTGTCCTTGTCCGATGGTAATCTGCTTGGGCCGTGTAGGTAGGAGGCAGCAGAAATGAGATGAAGCACGTGCCTGAGAAGTCAGGGGGTAACCATGTATAGGCTTGGTCGTGGCAGACGAAATACGTGCCTTTGGCTGCTAAGAGTATAGGGGAAGTTCGGGAGGCGAGCACATATGTTTCCGTGCAAATGCTCTTTCCTAACTGTGCTGTAGGATCCCTACCAATACCTTGTAGACATAGGTGACCTCGGTGGGGCACTATCCAAACTGGGCGGGATTTCTTTGCTGTCTGGCTCTTGATCAGGTAAAAGCCATGTTTGGTTACGTTCCAACGAGTGTATGGGGTCAGTTCATCTTTGGGGATAGTCAGATATGTGTCGATATCCCTACTCATATTTCTTATCCCTGCTATTAGTGCCTTGTTACTGGAATCGCTCTCGGTGGAACGGGTCGGGTATGGTTCTAGGGCGAATAGGAACATGGTCTGAAAAGCCCACAGACAACCATAATAACTAAATGGCAGGATGAAGTACGGGATACCCTTATCAGTCGTGTGCGGCATGAGTCCGCATATCCAACAGTTTGATGTGTTCATTATAGACTGGTGTTGGTGCAGGAGTTGGATGAAAGAGTTATTTACAAATTCGAGCCTTCTGGCAGACTCGTGTTCAGGTAGAGGGTGAAAAGAGTGTGGGGAGAGAGTGGGAGGAGGCGTTGGCAGAGTGTCATTTGAGAATAGGGAAACTCGAAATACGAATAGAGCATAACCAATCAAAAGCATCACAGCGCTAAACAGCATTAGAACACATATTATTAAAAACCTTCTCTTGGACAGTATAGTACACAATTGTTTTTCAAAGTTCGTAAGTTTGACAGGTCTCTCTACCCTTGGAAACTCCATCCTCTACTTGCTGCCCGCGGTGGTAGGTCGATTCTGCCAGGGAGCGCGCTCTGTTCGGTCCGGGGTGACTCCCTCGGACCAACCAGAACCGTGGACCTAAAACTTCCTTGGTTGCACTCCCGACACTTCAACCGCGACCCTAGCAGCGGAACCGGATGGCGGTTCGAAAATCAAAAATGAGCTAGTTCCCTGGGACGAGAGAGCTGGAAGATAAAAATAGTTCTTGGGGGAAAAGGGAAATCACATTAGATCAAGGTTTTATTAGTCTCTGGGGCTGGATCTCAGGTCATATCGTCGCTTCTCAGGTATGGTGTGGTCTTTAACCAATGTCTCAGGTTCGGTAGTGTCCAATTGCATAGATGGTGACACACGTCCTTGCAAAATACGATCACTCTCCTTTTCGGTACCAGTCTCTTTTAAACGTGCATCGCTGAAAGGGATGAAACGAGGTACGGATTCAGTCTTAGAGTCGGCAAGTCCTTTATCGACCCACCGGTCGTATGGAAGGGGCAGAGGGACCCGTTTGCAATGGGTCCCATGCACCCAGTTCTTTTTGCCGTCCACCCGAACGGCTGACCTCGTAGAAAGAAGCACCAAATACGGTCCGGTCCACCTCGGCTGTCCGTTGCTGGTGCGCTGGAAGTTCCGCACCAGGACCCACGAGCCGGGTTCGATGGTATGACCTGGATCGTCAGAGGCTGGCGGAGAGGAACTGTGAACCTGTTGGTGTAAAACACGCAATTTAGCTGTCAATTCGCACAAATAATCAAGCAGTACGGGGTGTTCTATTTCACGGAGTTTCTTTGGTCTTGGCACGCCCCAGACGTTGGCTGGGCGGCCGAACACTATCTCGTGGGGGCTAAGACCTAATCTGGAATGGACAGTCATCCTAGTTGACAAGAGTGCTAGGGGCAAGGCGTCAGGCCATTTAAGACCTGTACTGGCTTGGATCTTGGCTAGCTTGAGTTTCAAAGTGCCATTGTAGCACTCTACTAATCCAGCTGATTGGGGGTGATTTGCAGCGTGGAATTTCTGGTGTATGCCTAGACACTCACACACTCTCTTCATCACTCGTCCTATGAATTCGCTTCCATTATCACTCCAGACAATTCTAGGCATACCGAATCTCGGGAAGAACTCTTTGACAAGAGCTTTGGCAGTAGTCAAAGCAGTATTGTCTTTAAGGGGGTACGCTTCCACCCACCTTGAAAAGGTGCAGACAACAACGAGCACATACTTTAGATTGTTGCACCTTTCCATGTGAATGAAATCGAGCTGCAAAACCTTGAACGGATACGTAGGAGGCGCAAAATGACCAGCTGGAGTTGGAGTTCCTTTACCGGGATTGTGTTTTAGGCAGATCATACAGTTTCTGACCACATTTTCTGCATATTTTGGGATATTGCTATTCTGCCATACTGGGGCCAATAGCTTACATATTCCTTTCGAACTGATGTGTGCCATGCCGTGAGCCATTGTTACTACTGCAAGTACGTATGCATTAGGTAGTAGCCATCGCTGGTGTTCCGATAATTCGACCCAACAGCTATTCGCATCCAATCTACCCTTACTTTTTCTCCACTCATTCAACTCATCCTCAGTTGCCTCAGCTTGTATACATTTCACGCTTTCAATGGTGTCCTCACACATTCCCACATCAGCAATACATCTAGCGGGACCTGCAACATACATTCGACTCATCGTGTCCCTTGCGGTCTCTTTCGCAACCTCGTCTGCAAATGCATTCCCGCGGCCAATATCGTCTTGAATTTTCTTGTGTGCACTGCATATCATAATGGCAACTTGTAGTGGCATGGTCAGTGACTCAAGGAGCTCAATAACTAGCTGACCATGTTGTATCTTTGCACCATGTGAGGTAAGAAAACCACGTTCACGCCATAATCTCCCAAAACTGTGAGCCACGCCAAAGGCGTATTGGCTGTCCGTGTACACATTCACTCGCTTTCCTTTTGCTAACACGCATGCTCTGGTAAGTGCAATAATTTCCGCAGTTTGTGCAGAGTTGTGGGAAATACGTGCGGTCTCTATAATGGTGTGTAATGTTGTTACGGCATATGCGGCAGTCGTATCACCATTCGGTAATTTGAAACATGAACCGTCAACCCATAAAGTATCATTGCATTCAGGAAGGGGAGTGTCCTGTAAGTATTCTCTCCCTTTTGTCTCTTCTTCTGTCCTAAAACAGCAGTCATGTTTATCAATCTTGTCGGTTCCTGTCGAAATGGGTAATAACGTTGCGGGATTCAGTGTATCACACCTCTTTATGTGGATGTGGCTTGCTAGCAACGTAAGTTCGTAACTGGATAGTCGAGCGCTAGTAAGGTGTTGTGTCTTCGTCCTGTTTAGTAAAATGTCTACTACATGCGGAACCATAACGATCAGAGTATTATTCATGACTAATCCAGCGGACTGTCGGATGCAGACAGCTGCTGCGGCGGTGGCTCTCAGACAACTTGGTAGTGCCTTAGCCACGGGATCCAGAGTTGCCGAAAAATACGCGCATGGGCGTTGTCTGTTCCCAAAATGTTGTGTTAAGACTGATAATGCACAGCCTTCCTTCTCATAGACATATAATGTGAAAGGCTTACTGTAGTTGGGGTTTCCCAACACAGGGGCTGAACACAATGCATCACGCAACTTGTGAAAACTCGTCTGACAATCTTCAGACCAGGGAATGGGATTGGGCGTATCTTTACGGAGTAGTGTCAGCAAGGGTTTAGCTAGTAGTGAGAAATTCGGTATCCATTGTCTACAGTACGATGTAATGCCCAAAAAAGCTCGAACTTCTCTCTGTGTCCTTGGGGCATTTAGTTCTGCAATTTCCTGTATTCTTTCTGGTGTCAGTCTCCTTCCCTCCTTCGACAAGACGTGACCTAAGTAGGTTACTTCTTGTCGGCAGAATTGTAGTTTGGAAAGGGAGACTTTGTGCTTCATGTCACATAAGTGATGCAATAATGATAACGTAGCTTTCTTGCAAATTTCTTCAGTGTCTGCAGCGATCAGCAGATCGTCTACGTACTGAATCAGAGTTGAACCACTTGGTAGAACAATCGTGTCTAATTGTGTTTTCAGGGCCTGACTGAATATTGATGGGCTTTCGCAGTAGCCTTGAGGAGCGCACTTGAAGCGGAAGCTTTGTCCTCCTAAATTAAATCCGAAAATATCTCTACTTTCCTCGGCAATCGGGATACTGAAGAAAGCGTTCTTCAGGTCAATCACCGAGAACCAATTTGCTGAAGCTGGAACCATTGTCAATAAAGCAGTAATGTCGGGGACGACTGGAAACTGTGGGATAACTATCTTGTTTACTTCTCTGAGGTCGATCACGAACCTATACACAGGGGGTTGTGAAGGATCAGTACGTTTTAAGACAGGCAAAACCGGACTGTTACAGACATTTCCTGTCGTTTCTTCGATGACGTCTTTATCAATCAAGTCATGGACAATTTTCAACAACGCTTTTTCGCATTCGCTAGATATTTTGTATTGGGGAATACGTGGCAACCTAACGTCGGCTTTCAACGTTATGACATATGGTGTTATCTCCAAACGACCTACATCATTAGAACCATTAGCCCAGAGTATATCAGGAAGTGACAATAATTCAGTTGGAATATTTTCCTTTGATAAATACATCGAAGAAATGACCTTCTTGCCTAAAGTAAGTTGTACTCCCGAGGGAGAACAGTACAAAGTCGCATATAACCTTTTTAGTAAATCCAAACCTAACAAATTTTCACCACAACCTGTTGTCAAAATGAGGGGTGCTTCTAATTCGCATGGGCCAACAGAAAGGGATATAGGACTAGAGATCGGGTTTCTAACAGGGGCGCCAGAGAAACCTACTGAGACATTCATTTCGCCAGACAAAGGTGCGCCAGGAAGTTTCGAGTGCATGATAGAACTTTTTGTAGCACCAGTATCCAGCAGAAATGGCTCTGACACTCCTGAGGTAATCACCTCGACATAAGGTCCATTCTGATCTACCGGAACTGAGACAACTCCCTCTCTTTGTCCATGGCTGTCCTAGCAATCGTTACCCTCATTTTCGTGTTCAGTGTAATAGTCGTCAGCATAGTACTGAGCTGACTTAGACGATGAACTATTCTGTTGGTCAAAGCTATTCATGGACTTCTGAGGCGGAAAAGGAGTTGTATTCTGAGTGAAATTTCCACGGCCTCTACCTCCAGGGGCATGCTGAACACCTCTCCCCCTTACACCTTGACCACCGTTTAAACGTCGCGCAAGAGCCGGACAATTATCCTTAAAATGACCCTCTTCCTTGCAATACGCACATTGATTCGGGCCATATGTAGGACGCTGATGGGAAAACTCGTTACCTTGCGCGTTCCTCGAGTACTGCTGTCGTGGTTGATAGGCTGACTAGCCGTGCGAGGCGGATAGGCCTGCTGGAGGAGAACCTTAGTTTTCAAATCTTTCGTCTTTTTATCTGCCTTGTCTAGCTCGTCTTTACGCCTATTTTCATAGTACTGGGCTGTAGCTAAAATCTGTGCTGACGTAGAGACAGCCCAAGCACTCTCAGAGTCTTTTAGTTTATTACATAGTTCAGGGAGCAAATTATGTACGAACTTGTCCACAAACAATCTTTGGCCACCCTCGGTAGCCATATCTTGACCACTGTGGTCGGTGAATGTTTCCTCAAATCTTGTGAAAAAGTCAGACACATTCTCATCTTTCTTTTGTTTACATGCTGATAGCTTGTCCCAATTTACGCGTACTTCAGGCATTATTGTCTTCATGTATGCTATAATTCTACCAGGAAGTTCAGCTATTAACGGCTCAGGTTTAAAACCACCGACTTGTCTAGCATCTGTAATCGCAATGTTCGCCCATGAGTCACCTAGTTCCTGATCGTGATCCGTATGACGTATCTTGCTCCATAAGGGATGTGGAACAACGTTCCCAAATAACATGTCTACATCTGCTAAATTCATTATACATGAGCTTGCAGTTTGCGATAACTCCTTATAATACCCAGTTGGGTTCTTACGAGGGTCAGGTAGTGACTGCTTGAGTGCTAATACTTCCGATCTTTTCCATGGGACATGTACCCATACACGCTGGAAATGGGGCAGAATTGGTGGATTAGCATTCGCATCACCTTCCCTCCAAACAGGAGGAACCTCTCTCATGGGGTACTGTCTCACTCTTTTCCTACTAGACGTACCACATTCAGACGATGACCCAGAGTTACCACCTGTGCTTCGATATGATAATAATACCTCAACTGCTTTGTCGACATCGGGACCTACAATCATGCCTTCCCCAAATTTAAATCGTACATTACACAACTCTCGAGCGTTGCTCTCTTGACCATTATCTTCCAAATCCTCACACAGAAGAACACACATCTGTTCAAAAACATATCTTTGCGTCGGTTCATCCCATTGACGGAAAACGTTCATGACGGACTCTACATCATATCTGGCTGTATCCAGAGCCCAATTCCGTGCTAACTTATCCAGGCATTCCCTCTCTCGATAATCAGGCATTTGGCTTCGTTACTGTCTTAGTCCCGTATTAGGGGTCGTTTTAGGCGACCGAAAAAGTGGTGAAGGAATGTTAGTAGCAATGCTGGCCGTTTTATGCCAGACGGAAGGTGAAAGTGGAGGAATAACTGGTGTCAGAACAGAGTCACGCAAAGCAGAAACAGAAGCGTTCGCAGAACTAGTATCGGAAGAAATAGAAGGTGCGCTAGGCGAAGTTGTAGAAGGAACAGTAGGAGAAGTAGATGTGACTGGTGAGCCTTGAGGAGGCTGCACTAGAGAAATAGAAGCCAGCTGAAGAGTAGCTGGTGAGTGCTGTAGAGGAGCTGCTATAACAGCTACCAGAGGTGCAACTAAAGGTTGCGGAGGTGCTGTGGCATTTTGCGCATAGGGTGGTGGCGAATTCAGCAAATGCGTCATTAATGGATCTTTCTCACGCTCTTTTACTGTCTCTTGCTGAAGAGATGGTAAAACAGGGTAGCATTTCTCTATTGCCATTTTACGTTGCCTGTGCAACTCCTCACTTATTCGATCCTCTTCGTTGTCTTTAAATTTTATCGCGGCTTGTATTACTGAAATACCCCTTTCCCTCTTATTCTTCTTTTCTAATTTAATTTCCTTTTGTTTGGCCTCTTTGCGCCATAAGCGGAAAGAGTCAAACATCGCCGGTCGGGCTTTCTTTTTGAACAGTTTGACCTCTAGGTTATCTAGAATTTCTGAGTCGAAACTACCATATTGGGGCCATTTTAAAACACCATCCTTACGGGTGTATTTTATCCATACTTCATTATATGTGATAGGACCTACGCCATGTTAGAGCTCATACGTTGGAGTTCCAATTGGAGGAACTGGACAGGAATCCTCTAATCGGGAATCCTTATTATAGCCAAGACAAAACAAGTTTCCAAGTCTGCTAAAACCAGGCATCTTCGCTCACTAGTCTAGCTTCAAACTTCAAAGGTTTATCTATTACGATATTTCTCGTGAAAACACGAGTCCTTCGGCTTTGGGGCTTGCAAGTGCCAAATCAAGTCGTATCTCAAGGATACCAAAAAACTAAGGACAAACTAAAGACTGGGAGACGCTCCACTTATACTAAACTGAAGTATTTGAAGATCGGTGACGTCGCTAGAAGACTCGTCTATCGTTTCGCTCTACCAAGGATCACTGGGTCCAAAACAAGGCGGTAGTCAGGGCAGCAGTCCTTCGTAGCCGTCGGGACGCGGGGAACCTCGCAGCAAAGACCTTCGGAACCACGTCGACATACAGGGGTCGCTGAAGTGGCTGGCCGTCCTCCGGAATTTTCACACGAAGCTCCTCACGAACATCTGGCTTGGACCGTCGCCGCTTGATATCGCCCCGAGTTGGGCGCCAACTGAGGTGCCGGGTTTTTAGGAACCCGGTGGTGCCAGGGGATAACACCCGATGACCTCTGAGTTCTCCCTTGTTCCGGACCACAGAAACAATGAGTCTTCTAGTCGCAGTCCGAGATCAAGTTTTATTGGTAGCTACCAAGTAACATGTGTCCTAGAAGCACGACAAACACGGGTCATGTATTCTCAGGAGACTGTACGTGTTCCTTTTTATAGAACCAGTCTTCTCCTTTTATACAGAAATAATGGCTTCAAGCAAGAATTCTTGAGTTTATGATATGGCTTTAAACATATTTCTGCAATAATACAAAGTGCGGCGTCACGTAAGCAAGCCCACATTTTAGATGTCCAGTTCGTGACAGATTACCCAGCAAGATCCGGGACTCCCATCAGATATCGATGAAACACCAATAAAGGCAGGTACCACCAGTCATAAAACTGGCCATAAAGAAGAAGTATGGACAGGTGCATGTTTGTAGAAAGCATGTTCTGTATGGGGTAAATGGTTTGTGGAATGTTATGTGTCGATGTTATCGTATTCGGCCACTGGGCGGGGAGCCGCCCAAACAGGTTTGGCTTAAGGCAATGAAGTCAGTTTGGACAGGTCAGGGGGAAGTCAGGGGAAGGTGGACGTGTCCTTTTGGATCAAGCTCGACCTTTAATTGACTTAACATGAGGGCAAGACGTAAGATGGATGCCGTTCACAAAATGGAGTCTAAGGGATTGGGATGGAAATTACGATTTAGGGGTGTTGGCAACCCTCGATTGTCACGCAAATACATAGGAATGATGTCCTAATCATTATCGGTTCTTGGACACTAAATTCGTCATGGTACGTTGATATTTTGTGACACGGGTATTGGACCTCGATATGGGGATACCAATAGGGTCCAGATTTTCAGAACCACACTGGCATAACCCAAGATTGACGGGCAGGGGGGGAGGCGTGGGGGTAATTTTTAAGGAGGAATGGAATTGTGTTCCCCTAGTGCTGGATGAAATTAGTGGGCTTGAGTTGATGGGATTCCCTTTACAAGGAACTAAGGGGAACTTACTCTCAGGCATAGTGTGTTACAGGACCCCGGGACAATGCACAAATTACCAGTGCCTATATGAGAGCATTACGAACTTTGCTCTGTCTCACACAAGAGTAATTATACTGGGGGATTTTAATCTCTGGGAAACTGGAAATCTGGAGAAGCATCTGAGAGATTTACAACTGACGTGCGCGAACCTGAATTTGCAACAGTTAATACATCAGAGCACTCATCAAGGGGGGCACACATTAGATTTAGTATTTGCTAGTGAAGATGAAACTCTGGTAAAAGATATCCTACCCCAAACGTGGACTGATCACCATCTGGTCCTTTTTACAACTAAGGTAGGGGCTCAATGGGAAGGAGTAAGGACCGTAAGCACATACAGACTGGATAGGAGGTGGGCTAAATTGGATAGTGATATGGCGTCAGCCCTGATCGAAGAAAATGATTATCTGACCTCCACTGATTCGGTGGAGAAGAGCTACCAAAAGTACTGCAGCACCATGGTTAGGAATTTAGACCGCCTACTTCCAAGGTGCAAAATTAAAAATAAGGATAAGAATTCAGCTCCCTGGTATAATGCGGAGTTAAAAGAACTCCGCCGTTTGAATAGAAAGGCAGAAAGGAGCTGGAGGAGACAGTACAAAGATGCAGATAGAAATCTTTTTAAGCTAGCTCAACTCCAATATAAAACAGCAATTGCTAAAACAAAAGCTAACTTCTACGCCACCACGATACTGAACTCCACGAATAGTACTAAAACTCTTTTTAAAATCTATAAGGACATCACCCTGCCCCCCAGCCAATGCAACAAGATAGTTGCTTCACAGCAGCTTTGTGATGACATCTCAGGCTATTTTCAGGAGAACATTTTTAACATTGTCGGGAACTTAGTCCCCCATAATATTCAGCCTTTAGACACTGAACAGAAGGAGCCAAGTATTGAGTTGAATGCTAACTCCTTACTAACCTCATTCCAACTTTTGACAGAGGATTCCTTTGTTAATATGGCTCTTGGTGTTACTTCAGGATCCCCGGCTGATCCCATTCCCCACAGATACTGGAAACAATTTGGAAAAATACTATTTCCTCACCTTCTTAATATCTGCAATCAGTCCCTGGAAGAAGGTACTGTGCCAGCTGCATGGAAGCAAGCGATGGTCTCTCCATTGCTAAAGAAGCCGTCGCTGGATCCTGCACTACCTGCCAGCTTCAGGCCGATTTCCCTCCTCCCGTTTCCAATAAAGATCCCGGAAAAGACAGTCAGTAGAACCCTTTCTAAGCATCTAGAGGATAACCGTCTGCTGGATGCATTCCAATTTGGGTTCCGACCTGCACACGGGACGGAAACGGCATTGACCACAGTGATGGACAATCTTCGACTGCGCGCCGACAGAGGGGACGCTTCGATTCTTGTCCTTCTAGATATGTCGGCGGCTTTCGACACTGTGAGTCATGCAGTACTGCTGCAAAGATTGTGGAACAATGGAGTGAGAGGAAGAGCCTTTGAGTGGTGACAGTCGTACCTCCAAGACCGCCAACAGACGGTGACCCTAGGCCAGTTTGCATCAGAAGCTTCTCCCGTCCCGCATGGGGTCCCACAGGGGTCTTCAGTTAGTCCAATTTTATTTAATGTGTATCTGAAACCCCTTTTATCCATCATTAAATCCTTTGGTATCAGCGTTATAAATTACGTGGACGATACTCAATTGATTTTTTTCCCTGGAGGGCAAGCAAGAGACCTCAGTAGAGGCCTTCCAGGAGTGCATGCGGAAAACGGCGGGCTGGCTCAGGGCCAATTCGCTCCAACTAAATGGAGGGAAAACAGAGGTGATGTACTGCTCAGCTGCCAAAATCTTAAAGCACCCCATGTTAGAATTTAGGCTTACCCCGGAAGAAGATTCTTTGAATCTGACTAACACCGTGCGTAATTTAGGAGTGCAAATGGATGCCAACCTTCAAATGGTAAACAACAAAACAAGTGCCAATACTGCTCAAAATTTTACTCTTAACTCAACTTAGGATGAGTTGCATGTCCTCATCGTAATGGACCACTCTTTCAGTCCTGAAATGTATCACAAACAATGTTTATTTTCAAATATTTTTTACAATTTGATTATTTCTTTTTTAACGTTTATACATCAAATTTTGACATTTTTTTGACATTTTTACTTTTCTTTTCAAAACCACTACTTACTAGCTACTATTTGAAGGAGCAAAAGACTCCTATTGCTAAAACCATGTGTGAATATGTACATGGGGGTGAAAGAAGGCAAGTGCCAATGGTGCAAGGGGGACTTACAAACTAACTTAACACTCATTCATCAGAAATCCAAACATTCAACTTGATTTTGTCATGCAAACCACAGTCAACGTGAAAGGTGGGGTGGTGGTGGTAGTGTGTGAAGAATACTCCTAAGCTAGTGTCAAATCTTCAGCTAAGGATGACTACAGAAATGGATGGCTACTTTTTTGTACAATAAGAAACGTTAGGCCATCATGAATTCAATCAGTTTGCGCTATTTACAACAAAGATTGGCCTAAAACGTGGAACCAAAAGGATTTGAGAAAAAGCAAAGTAAATCACAAAACGAGGTCAAAGCAAAGTGAATCACAAAACGAGGTCGACGCGTTTCGAATCCCTTTGATTCATGGGATTCTCTTCAGGACCAAGACAGAAAAAATCTGAAAGACATAAGAGCCGAAAAAAACACTCAATCATTTTGAACCACCAAGTGACTCTCAACTTAACATTCAAACCGACTCACACACATGCAGTACCTGTTGGACTTGTTTGACGGTTTTTCGTGGTGAAGCTGTGGGCAGAAAAGGGGGGCGGGGGGCACAGAAGGCTAAATCAGTCTTTTAGTTTTATCTTCTTCAATAAAGTGGAGGGCTGTGATTGTTACATGGACGGATGTTTACTCACTTGTTTCGGGTGAATAATTATTTGGGGGTAAATAAATCCAAATTCCAGATCGATTTGAGATCGCACAATGAGTGATTCGATTTTGGTTCAATTCTGTTAAGGAAAGAGAAAAACGGCTCATTTGGTATATGGTCGCCATGCTTGTAAGGTCTTTCATTAGCACAAATTGGCTTGTGGAGGTGGCGTCTGTGCTTAATGCTTGCTTGTATGTGTGTGTGGGGCCGCTACTAGTAATGGACTCTGGACTCGATTTGGTGGCTCTGGTGGTTGTGCCAGTCCGTAAATAAAAGCCCCATTTGTGGAAAAGTAGGCACAGGGAAGCGCGCTTACCTTCGGTTCTTGTTTTCCTTCACTCGATTCGGCTTGGGTTTCAGGCGCCGTAATGGTGTGTCATCTTAGTGCGCTTAAAAACAACGAGTGACTAATGTTGCTTGGCATGCTGGGAAATGTAGTTATCGGTACAGCGCTTTGGGAAGAGTAACTTAACGGAACAATAATTTGTTGGTGTTCATGCTGATGGTGCAAGCTGCCATATATGTTAGTGTTTTTGGATAATGCCGCTTTACTGTGATAACCGGAAAAAGAAGAAAAACGATTTCTTTTTGCAGGCGCTATGTGAACATGTTCATTGGAAGATAATTTCTTCTTTGTAGGAATAAAGTCACAGGTTGTACAGTTCAGACATTTCATTCAATCCACTTGTCGTGGTATTGAATTTTAAAATTAGCATAGCTTCCCTCTGCCGTAGTTTAGCTTCCAGATCCCCACCCCTTGAATCCGGTTCAATTTTGGAGATGACTGTCCATCTCAAATCAGTGTAATTATGTTCATTTTCTATCCAATGATGAACTAGAGGTGCCGAAAGTACTTTTCGCTTGAGCCTGGATTTATGCTGGGAGATTCTCTGTCTGACTTCTTGATTAGTTTTCCCAATGTACAATTTATTGCATGGGCATAATACTCCATAAATCACGTTGCGGGTTTTGCAGTTCGTGAAGGAATCATGTTTCCAGAATATGGCACCATGCTGAAATAAGGACCCCTCCACTGTAGATGCGCAACATACACATGTTCCACATTTGTGGTGTCCCTTGATTGGTGGTAAATTCACATAATCTCTGATTGTGGGATTCCGTGTTGGTGGTAGTGCTGCCCGCACAATTTGATTGGCAATACTTTTGTCCTTCTTGAAGGCAAACAGCGGCTCTTCGTTGAGCTGCGGATCAAGCTCTTTTAATAAATGCCAATTCTGATGGATGGTTTTTTTGAGCCAATTTGAGGAGGGGCAGTATGTGCATACGCAAACAATCCGAGTTTGTTTTTTACGGTCTTTCTTTTTGAGGAGATCTTCTCTCGGGGTCCACCAAGCTCTTTTTATGGCTTGTCTAAGGAGTCTTGACGGGTAACCTCTATCCAGTAGTTTATCTTTTAGCAAGTTTGCATGCTGCATATATTCATCCTTGAACGTGCAGTTCCTTCTTATACGAAGGAATTGGCCTATCGGGAGATTTTGTCTTAGGCTTCTAGGATGATTGCTCGAAAAATGGAGAGCTTTGTTTCTATCTGATTTTTTCTTGTATAGGGTAGTCACTAGTTCACCATTGGAACAATAAACTTCAACATCCAAAAAAGTAAGTCTAGTTTTTGAAGACTGTAAGCTGAATTTAATGTCTCTTGTCCGGTTGTGTAGCCAGTCAAAAAAGGCCATAAGCTTTTCTTCATTCTCTGTCCAGGTGAAGAATACGTCGTCAATATAGCGGATCCAACCGCCTATCCACTGGTTGTACGGGTTGTTTTTGTAAACAAAAGTTTCTTCATATTGACTCATAAACAGCACGGCCAACTCAGGAGCAAAAGGGCAGCCCATGGCGACTCCCTTTATTTGGAAAAAATAATCATCCTTGAATTTAAAAAAAATCTTTTTCAGTGCCATTTGGGCTAGCTCCAAGATGAATTTAGTTGGTACTTTCATTGATCGTTCTCTCTGCTCTAAATAAAATTCCAATACCTCGAGGGCCTGTTCTTGGGGAATTTGTGTATACAAAGAAGTTACATCCATACTGACGAGTAGATCTTGATTTTCAGTGAACGGCAATGTTTGAAGCTTATTTATGAAGTCCGTTGTGTCTAGAAGGAATGATTTAACTTTTGGCATGAAAGGTTTGAGGAAAAAATCTATGAATTTTGAAATAGGCTCGAAAAGGGATTCGCACCTGGAAATGATCGGTCTTCCTGGTGGTGATGTTTCATTTTTATGTACTTTTGGGAGTACATAGAACAGTGGTGTTCGCGGGTGTTTGTTCTGTAGGTATTCAAACTCATTTTTCCCGAGGAACCCATCTTGAAACCCTTTGTTCAAAATCAAGAACAGTTCATTTTGAAGTTCTGTAGTAGGGTCATGGTCAATTTTTCGATAGCATTCCTGGTCCATCAGTTGTCGGTTAACCTCTGTGATATATTCATTGGTTCCCCATACGACTATGGAACCGCCTTTGTCGGCTTGTTTCACTATTATGTTCTCATCTTTTTTCAAAGCCACTAGTGCGTCTCTCTGAGCTTTTGTTACATTTGATTTGACATAACCCTTGTCATTCTTTTCATGAAAAGAAATCGCTGATAAAATGGTCTTTTCAAATGTTGTCACTTCTTTCGGGACTTTAAAAGCCGGTGGGCAGAAACTTGATTTTTTTCTTCAGTCCTGTTGTTTCGATTTGAGGCATCTTTTCTTTATCCGCGAAAAAAGTGGTTAGCCTTATTTTCCGACAAAATTCTATAAATTCTGTTTTTAGTCTTACACAGTCCGTTGATTTGGTAGGGACAAAATTTTGTCCTTTTTCTAAGACACTTATTTCGGTTTCAGTGAGGAGTTTCGTTGAAAGATTGAAAATTGATGATTTGGTTAGTTTTTGTAATTCGTTCTCCTCGTTGACATTTCCCATGGCTGTTGGAATCTTGTTTTTCCTCTGGCTTTTGTTTGGCCCCGGGGTAAAAAAGATTGTTGTTGTTGTTGGGGAATGTTCTGTTGGTAATTTGTTTGGAAGTTCTGTGGATAATTTGGTTGATAGCCTCCACGTCTTGTGAAAGGTGGTTGATAATTACTGTTATCAGAGTCACTTCCTCCTGAAGATGAGGTGTCAGAGAAAGTGATGTATTTGTTACGTGATCTGCCCTGGTTATCCGGGAGGAATCTTCTGGCTTCCGGTCGTAAGTAAAAATCCTGTTGAAGATAGGGATAAGCCTTATCAATAGAGAAGTTCTTTTTATCTCTCTCAAAGTTGTTTTCTTTTTGATTAACTGTATAATCTTTGAACTCAAGTATGTCTTTTTCAACTTTTTCCAGTAAAGATTTTGAATCCGTAATAAGTTGTTTCGTTTTTATTGCAGCCTCTAGTGCTTCAATTTCCTCTAGTTGATCCTTTGATAGTCGTTGTGCTGTTTCGATGGTCAAGACCATGAGGTCACGACTGCATTTGGTCTCTATAAAGCTATAGCCTTTTTTGTAAATTGGGTCCTCTGTGAAGATGACCGGAATATTTCTCACTATTAGTCCTGATGGAATGGTGCCTGCTTTAAGATGTTGAATCAGGTAGTGGCCGTGTAAATCCGTTCGTATTTGTTTTTTCTTTAAACGGATTAATTTTTCAGATTCATTATTAGTCCGTGCGGTACTGCTGAGTGTGGCCGAACTAAAGAAAGGAGGATCACTTAGAAGTTTTTTTATGTGATCTTCGCTGTATGCGAAGGTTTGTTCTTCGGACATGCTAGGTGATTGTCTTAAATGATAAGGAAAGATCGAGGAGAGTTGGTCTTCAATCACCCAATTTCATACAGTTACTGATGCTTTTCATTTATTCAAACAAGTAGGACAACCAAAAAGTTAGAAAAGAGGAGAAGAAGGGAAGAATGACAAAAATAAACTTCGTAATATGTTAAAAAGGTGTGAGTGACCACAAAGATATCACGCCACAACTAAGATAGACGCACTTAAGCGTGAAATTCAAACCTCGCGAGCCTGCGCCCGCAAACAATGACCAGGAACAAAAGGGGGTTTGGCTTAAGCGCAGTAAGGCTACGCCACGTTCGCAAACAACAAAACAAGTGCCAATACTGCTCAAAATGTTACTCTTAACTCAACTTAGGATGAGTTGCATGTCCTCATCGTAATGGACCACTCTTTCAGTCCTGAAATGTATCACAAACAATGTTTATTTTCAAATATTTTTTACAATTTGATTATTTCTTTTTTAACGTTTATACATCAAATTTTGAAATTTTTTTGACATTTTTACTTTTCTTTTCAAAACCACTACTTACTAGCTACTATTTGAAGGAGCAAAAGACTCCTATTGCTAAAACCATGTGTGAATATGTACATGGGGTGAAAGAAGGCAAGTGCCAATGGTGCAAGGGGGACTTACAAACTAACTTAACACTCATTCATCAGAAATCCAAACATTCAACTTGATTTTGTCATGCAAACCACAGTCAACGTGAAAGGTGGGGTGGTGGTGGTAGTGTGTGAAGAATACTCCTAAGCTAGTGTCAAATCTTCAGCTAAGGATGACTACAGAAATGGATGGCTACTTTTTTGTACAATAAGAAACGTTAGGCCATCATGAATTCAATCAGTTTGCGCTATTTACAACAAAGATTGGCCTAAAACGTGGAACCAAAAGGATTTGAGAAAAAGCAAAGTAAATCACAAAACGAGGTCAAAGCAAAGTGAATCACAAAACGAGGTTGACGCGTTTCGAATCCCTTTGATTCATGGGATTCTCTTCAGGACCAAGACAGAAAAAATCTGAAAGACATAAGAGCCGAAAAAAACACTCAATCATTTTGAACCACCAAGTGACTCTCAACTTAACATTCAGACCGACTCACACACATGCAGTACCTGTTGGACTTGTTTGACGGTTTTTCGTGGTGAAGCTGTGGGCAGAAAAGGGGGGCGGGGGGGCACAGAAGGCTAAATCAGTCTTTTAGTTTCAAATGGTGTCACAGGCCAACAAAACCATCCAAGTTGGCTTTCAACTAATTCGCATGCTGAGAAAGATCCTCCCGTTATTACAAATCGCCTCACGAGCCTTGGTAGTGAGAAGCTTAGTGCTGAGCAGGCTGGATTATTGCAACGCCCTGTATCTGGGTGCCTCTAAGTACATCTTTCAGGGGCTCCAAAGGGTGCAGTCGGCGGCAGCCAAGGTGGCTCTTAATAGACCATGGAGCTCCTCAACATCCTTGGCACTGAGAGACCTTCACTGGTTACCAATCAAAGAACGGGTCAGTTTTAAATCATTATGCATCGTCTTTAGGGCGGTTCATGGGCAGGGTCCTCTACCACTGCAGGACAAATTTAATTGGTACAAGCCCCCTAGACAATTGCGGTCTGCTAACACTAGCCTAATCCTGGTTCCTAGATTTAAACGGTCTAGAATGGGAGGAAGGGCCTTCAGTGTGGCAGCTGCACAATTATGGAATGGGCTGCCTCAGGGCCTCAAGGTGGCGAGCTGTCTGCTGGAATTTAGGAAGGAATTGAAGACCTTACTATTCCCTAGGGGCTAGTTAATTTTCTCTAATCTGGAACTATGGGATAACCCTTGACTCCTGTCTGAGCGCCAAGATACCCGTAGGGTGATAGCAGCGCTATATAAGAACACACACAATACAATATCACGCAACGAGGGCCAGATTCTGCACCCAGACCCTCAATCGCTGAAATTGCATGCATGGCTCCTAACTTCCTAGAATTTCAACATCTGCAAATTCCTCAGGACTGCCGAGACATTCTAAAGAAAGCAAGAGCCCAGAGTACATTAAAAAACTTATCGTCTCAAATGGAAGCGCTTCTGTGCTTGGTGCATCTCAAACAATTTACATCCTATTAAGGCGCCAGCAGAAAGGATACTACCCTATTTATTGCATTTGGCGTGATCTGGTCTTTCTTTTTCTTCAATAAAGGTCCACTTAGCGGCTTTATCCAGATACAGGAAGATGGCTGATACTCAATCGCTCTGCTCTTCATCGCTCATTAAGCAATTCATGAAGGGTCTTTTCCGGGCTTATCCTCCAGTAAAGCCTTCACCACCGGAATGGGAGCTCAATAGAATCCTCTCACAGCGGATGAAGCACCCGTTCGAACCTACCCATAAAGCTGACCTAAAATTCTTGACATGGAAGATTGCTTTGTTGTTAGCCCTAACTTCCGCCAGAAGAGTAGGAGAAATTCAGGCATTCTCTATAAAATAACCCTTTTTGCATTTTTCCCAAGACTATGTCACTTTGCGGACGAATCCAACATTCATACCAAAGGTGCCTTCTCAATTTCATCTACATGAACCAGTCAAGCTGAAGGTTTTCTTTCCAAATCCTTCAACCCCAGCGGAGAGAACATTACATTCTTTAGACATCAAAAGATGCTTAAAGTTCTTCCTCCAGAGAACCAAGACTTTAAGAAAATCAGTTCAATTGTTTGTGGCTTATGGCCAGACTACATTGGGTAAAGCAGTCACTAAAGCTACGATTTCCAGATGGATAGCCTCTGCCATCCAGTTCTGTCACATCAAGGCTAACCGACCATTGACAAGGTCTGTTCGATCTCATTCCACAAGAGCTGTGGCAGCGTCTGCAGCTTTGTTTGCAGGAGTGACGCTTGAGAACATTTGCCGTGCTGCGACATGGAAGAATGTCCACACGTTTACAAGACACTACTGTAGGAAGGTGGATATCTGACTATTTTTGATCCCACTTTTTTTGGCTGGTGTTTTGCTGGTTTTTGACTTAGTTGGCCTGGGATCCTGCTATTCAGGACCCCAGGCTTCCTGCTCTCTCTGTTAAAATGGTGCATTTACCAATTGGTACTGGGCCACCTTATCAGTCCCTGTACCCAGGGCATAGGTGTACCCAAGGCCTACCAGGGGCTGAAGCATGTATTATGCCACCCCTGGCTGGCCATCTAAATCTGACACAACTGGCTGCATGACAGCTGGGGCAAGGTGGTGTAAACACCCCTTGCTATAGATATAGTATACCTATATCTAACCCTAAAATGGACACATATATTCCTATCAGTCACTCCTATGGAAGGCCTTATCAATCCTGAAGGCAGAGTGCTTGGAATTATGTGAGATGGTGCTCTGGCATGAGCTGAGCCCGTTTGCAGCTTGTGGAACCAAGTCCTAATAGCTGTTCCATGATAACGCTATACCATATACTCTTTAAGTGCATTATCAACCTCGCGGTTAAATGCTAACTCTGGTATAACATTATCAAAACATGTCGAGTAAGGTGTCATACGATTTGGAATACTACCCCCTCGCCAATTCTGGCGACGGGGGTAGCATTCCACCCTTCTAGAGGGACACGACATGTATGTAACTGAGAACCCCGGTTAAAGTTAACTCGAGCCTCAGCATCACAAAATGGATGCTGCCACCACAGACACAAGTCTGACCTCCTGCTGCTGGGAGTCCTTCCAGCGAGGATGGCTTGGACAAAGGGTTTCCTGCCTTGGGAGGTGCTAGCACCACCCCAGACAGGATTTTGTGTATTGAGGTAGGGAGGCCTGAAAGGAATGAGACATGCCTGGGGCACACAAGGTGCCCTGTGCATACACCGGTTCAAACCAGTTGCTGGGGCATCCCTGCCCCAGCTCTGGCGGGAAACCGGACAAAGGATAGGGGGTGTAGCCACCCCCCTTCCTGGTCCCACCCAGGGGAGGGACCTAGTCAGTAGTGCAGCCCCCTTTAGGAGAATAAAGGTAGGAGCTAGTCCCATTCCAAATTAGATTATTCTGAACTATTCAACACGAAGAAACTCTGGCCTTCGACGTTCTGCTCCACAGACGACTGAAGAATCTCCCTTGTGGGCAAGGAGTGTCCACCCTGCAACTGCAGGCACCATCAAGCGTCCAACGGCTTCACTTTGTCGTCTTCCCTCGAGGATCCAGACTTCAGAGCCCGACGAGACCCGGATTCCCAGACCTCTCCGACCTCTACCTACATCTGCAGCAAAGCTGAGACCCGTGGGTGCGACGAGACACGTGGGATCGGCCATCTTGAACGAACCTGCACTTCGCTTCCAGCACGACTCCCGA
This sequence comes from Lissotriton helveticus, assembly GCF_964261635.1. Taxonomy (NCBI): domain Eukaryota; kingdom Metazoa; phylum Chordata; class Amphibia; order Caudata; family Salamandridae; genus Lissotriton; species Lissotriton helveticus. The sequence goes on along the minus strand of NC_136061.1, from coordinate 411,585,413 downwards.
GGTAAACTCGACCAAGTGCTTTGGGGACTGAGAAGCCCCAGCCCCGAGCAGCCCCTGCACCGAAGATCAGCCCTCCAGCATCCACGAAATCTGCGTGGGGCCCTTCTGCTTTGTTGCTGCTCGACGCGTTGTCTGGTCACTTGCCGGCTGGCTAGTGGCCTCCCAGACGACGAACCTTTGAATCTTCACTGCTGGTCTGGTTGCTCCAGACTGGCCCTTGCTCCCTTCCAAAAGAGGGGCACCCCGGACTCTCCTAGTCCGCACCAGACGCTTTCTTCACTCACCGCGTGGGTTGCCTTTGCAAGGCCTGTTGAGTCCAATCCCGGATCCGACACCGCCAACAGCGAGAGCCTGCGTGGGACAGCTCGTGCCTCCATCCTGGTCGTCGAAGACACCTCCTGGTCCACGTGGCTGCAGAGTCAAGCGTCCACTCTTCACCTGATCGCGATAACGACATCTGGTTCCTTCCTGGTTCCACTCCAGTCACTGGCTAGTGACTGTGAACATTGTCCCCTCTGCTTTCAGGTCGCCTTCTTCAACAATCCACCCTTGGATTGCACCGGACATCTTCCTCGTGGTCGCCTGCAGCATCTTTTCTTTCAGGCTCCATTGACTTCAACGCGAGAACCCGACGCACTTTGACACCTATGCACCCGCGGCCCGTGGGTGAGATAACTAGAGCATCTCGGTGCTCAAGGGTAGTTTAACTGTCCTAGTGTCCAGTTCCACAGTCGTTTTAGTCCTACCTAGTCAGGATTGTCCGTACTCACCTTTTACTTGAACTGTACTGTCCATAGACGTTGTTACGCATCTCGCGTGTGAGTTCACACTCTGCACACGCGTTCCGTGGGCCTCCTATTACTTACCTGAAGTTAGTATAGCGTGGTCCCATCGATCCTACAGCCTCTGGACAGCTCCATTCCTATTATCGACTTTCACATTCCACTTACTTAGTATTTGGTTTGTCGTGCCCCTAGGGCACCATTGTAATTTTGTGCAACTCGTAGTATTTTTCGTAAGAGATTGTCATGTGCTTAGCCCACTGACCTCATAAAGAGTTCAGAGGTGTTGTTATTAATAAATATATTGTTTATTTTCATAACAACCTGTGTGGTGTCCTTTCACTTGGCATTCAAGGGGTTATATTGTGGTAAAACAGCTGGCTTCACATGCCAAAAGAGTTTAGCCTAAGACTGCTTTGTCCATGCTACCATTAGGATAGCTGGTCTATAAGGTTGACTTACAACCAATCACCATAAGGGTTGTTTGGACTGATACAAGGTGATCACTAGAACTAGTGAGCATCATATACCAGGCCAACTTCTCACAACTACTGCCTACAATCAGCAAATCCGAATGATGCGGCAGTGGGCCAAGCTGTGTTACGCCACCTGTTTCCATAGGAATACATTCAGGTACTACCATTGGCTTCTTTCTTAATAAGTACATAAAGTCCAAGTTGTTGTTTATAATATGCAGACATATGTTGTATTTTTTTTTATAAAAAAATTTTTATTGGCAGAAAGACATATAATCAGGTTAACATTAGAGAGAACATATCTCAATCATAGGTGTAGCAGGATGAAATAACTTCTTGAGGTGCCTTTTATCGAACAAACCCCCCCAACAAACCACCCTCCATCCCTCCCACTCCTGTCAGTGCGTTCTAGTGCAATTGACAAACATTTATATCATTAGGATCTCGTCCTGCTTGTTTCTTATTGCCTAGTAATGTCGTTACTCCTAGCAGGCCCACCTGCAACCTACAACCCCTACAGAAGAAGCGTCCGCAATGTGTATCTTGGAAACGAGTTACCCTCCCGCTCATCAACCCTACACTACGCTCTCCTCATCTTCTTCGCTGGAACTATCTTCCGACCTCTGAAGCGCTGTTACCAGGGCTTCCTATGCCCTGGCCACATCCAAGGCCTTGTCATTGTCTAGTCGCTTAGCCTGCTGCATACGCAGCGTGGATTCAGCCCTCGCCCAGCGCTGAAGAGTTGCCTTCCAACGGAGATAGCTGGGGCCCTGGCTGGATTTCCAGTGCATGGTAATCTCCCCTTTAGCCAAAATCAAACCCAAATCAAAAAATGTGCTAGTAACCTTCGTACGAGGAGTGTGAGGGAACCATAATAGTAAGCAAGTACCCACATCCAACGTTATCTGCCGGTCCGTGACAGCATTCAGGCAAGTCAGCACCCCTCCCCAGTATTCAGCCAACCTCGTACAACCAGAACATATGGGCAAAATCAGCTTCGGCCACTCCGCAACATGGACATAGCGACGGCGCACCCTCAAAGTACTGTGAAATCTTAACAGGTGTCAGGTACGCTCGGTGAAGGGTGAAAAACTGAACCATCTGGAACCTGGCATTCCTGGTGTCCTTCATGGCATGGCGGACCAACTGTGGCCAGGTCGCTTCAGGTATTGGTCGGCCAATATATTGTTCCCATTTAGTAAGCAGTCCGTCCATAGGCTGGAGAGTGGCGGTCGACAGTCTTCCATAGAGACAGGTAATGGCCTTGAACGTACCAGCCGCCATGACCACATATTGGCAGCCCGCCGATGTCTGCGGCTCGGTGAGCCCTCCCCTCCAATGCTTCTGGATGCTGGCCACCAGTGCGGCATGTAGCAAATAATCTCCCCGCGGGAGATCATAAGTGTCTCGCAGTTCCTGGAAAGTAAGCAATGTACCATCATTGTAGAGGTCGCCGACCATGTGCAATCCCAGTTCTTCCCAGGTTGCCAGTGCTGACCAATCACCCCCATGGGGGAGGGCCGTGCACATCCCCAGTGGGATTTCAGGGGCATACGGGCGAGTGTCAGCTAAGCGTCTGTGGCAACGAAGCCAGCAGCTACGAAAGGTACGCTCCTCCAGTGTGAGCTGAGTGAGGTTCAACTTCTGGTTCAAAATTATAAAAGAGATAATATGCCTGGGAATCATTTGGTCCTGTTGCCCCTCCGGCCCTCGGAACTCCCGAGCTACCACCTGGGTGAGCCACTGCAACTGTGCCGCAATATAGTACCATTCGAAATCCGGAACCGCAAGCCCCCCGTCCCCTCTGGGCCGCATGAGTGTAGTCAGTGCAACCCGACGCCTGCCCGACCCCCAAATAAACCCCGACATAAGAGATCGGAGTCTGAGAAAAACCGCCGCCGGAACCCATACCGGCAGAGTGCGGAACAAATCCAAGAAACGGGGGAGTGCCACCATATTCAGCAACGCCGCCCGTCCCGCGACCGACAGCGGCAACGTACGTCAAAATCCCATGGACCCCTGCAAGGCTCTAATGGCCCGATTAATGTTGCCCTCCAAGAGATCCGGTGGGGAATGATAGATATACGTGCCCAGGTAGGGGACGCAACGACCTTCCCATCGCAGATTCCCCTCCAACTGCGGCTCTTCCTGTCGAGGGGCACCGGGAAAAGGCAAGACTTCCCCCAATTAACCCGTAGCCCCGAAAGGCAGCCAAAGTCATGGAGCAAGCGCCTAGCGCCGTGAAGCGAATCGCCTGTGTTCGCCAAAAACATCAGTAAATCGTCCGCATAGAGGGAGATGTAATGAGGGTCACCCCGCAGCAGCAGGCCCTCATAAGCCTGGCCCAACCGAGCAGGAGCCGCAAGCGGTTCAATGGCCAGCGCAAACAACAGGGGTGACCAGGAGCATCCCTGCCGCGTCCCACGACCAACCCGATATGCAGCTGAGATCATGGCCCCGTCTTGACTCGAGCCGTGGCCGCCGCGTAGAGCAAAGCCGTCCACCTTACAAACCGCTCACCCAGCCCAAACGACTCCAATACGCGGAGCAGGTATGGCCACTCCACACTGTCAAAGGCTTTCTCAATATCAATTTAGAGTACCGCAGCCTCCGGGAGCCCACCAACCTCTCCCCCTAGAACCTGAAGCAGTCGGCGCATACAGGTGGCAGTAGCGCGTTGAGGGATGAAGCCTGCCTGATCGGAATGTACCAGAGTCCGCATATGAGCCAGGAGTCGCGTTGCAAGCACTTTACTCAGGATCTTGTAGTCAGTTGTGAGCATAGAAAGCGAGCGATAAGCTGTGCGAGAGCTGGCATTACCACCACGCTTCAACAGAGGTATCACTGGGGCTTCGCGCGCGGTTGCAGGCAAAGCCCCAGTCTCCCAGGCCTCCCGATAAACAATACACAACCTCGGGAGCAACACGTCACCATAAGCTGCGTAGAATTCGATCGGTAAGCCATCCACCCCCGGGGTCTTGTTGCGAGCCATGTGCTTAATAGCGGTGCGTATCTCGGCTTCCGAGATTTCCCCACCCAAACGGTCCACCTGGTCTGGATCGAGCTGGGGGAGCCGCGCCGCAAGCAAGAAGTCATTGAGCTCTGCAGGCGCATCTACCATCGTGCTCCGATAAAGGCGTTCGTAGTATGCACAGAACTGGGCGTTGATCTCCGACTGAGTGTAGACCAGGCGCCCCTCCTCTGCAGCCAAGGCCACAATCGGAGCGCCACGAGTCTCAGAGTTGGCCAGCCAGGCCAACAGCGAGCCCACCTTATCGCGCTCGGCTTGAGCCCTGACGAGAAACTCCTTATGATCAAAGCAGCGGAGCTTCTCCATCCGCGATGCAACCTCCTCACGAGCGGCCGCTACAGCCCCGTGAGCGTCAGAATCCTCATGGCTGGTGCGCTCAGCCGCGCGCAGTCGATCCTCACTCAGCTTGAGTTCCTGCAGGAAGGTCTTACGAGCTCATGCGGTGGCCGAAATACAGACTCCCCTAATTACCGCCTTAAAGGCATCCCATTCTAAGGCCCTGCTCGACGCCGTGCCCTCGTTAGCCGCAAAGTAGTTCTCCACTCCGGTTCGTACATCGGCCTTAAAAGGCGCATCCTCCAGCGCCAGCGGGTTCAGTCTCCATGTGGGGATAGCTTGTCGTAGTCTAGTCCATTGGACCACCGCCAGGCAGGGGTTATGGTCGGATATCGTTTTAGCTAAATACTCGCTGTGTCGGATCAGACACTGAACATCAGGTGAGCAAAGAATGCTGTCAAGCCGGACATGCAGAGCGTGCGGAGGGGAATAAAAGGAGAAATCCCTCTCAACTGGGTGCTGTGTACGCCATGCATCAACCTGGCCCCATCTATCTTGCCATTCTCTTCTACTCTTCGCTAACCGATGGACCGCAGATTGCGCTAATGGAGGGTGAGATCTGTCTAGCCCCACATCCAGCACTGAGTTAAAATCTCCTCCCAGCAATACTGCATTCGCTAAGACTGCCGCTAGCTTCTCAGATAACCGCACAAAAAAGGCTGATTGCTCTACATTGGGGGCATAAACACTACAGAGTGTCAGGTCCCTCCCGTCCAGTCTGCCCTGTACCGCCACAAACCTCCCTTCAGGATCCCCTACTGACATCAAGTGTTGAAACGGGACCCCAGCCCTCACCCAAATCAAAACCCCCCCGCGCAAAGGCTGTGTAAAATAGTTGACCTCGCCACCTGCGCTGCAAGGCCCGCCCCTCGGTCTGGTCTAAATGTGTTTCCTGTAGGAAAGCTATCTGGATCCCTCTACGAACTAGATAAGCATGTACTTTATGACGTTTCAACATGGAGTTCAGACCCCGTACATTCCAAGTCACACACCTCAATTCAGGTAGGGTCCCCATTCAAGTAACATATACAGTTCGATTCATCAGAAATCCCCAAGCGCACTGACAGTACCACAAAAACGGAGTCCCAAAAACCCACCCAACAAGCCCTCTTCCCACCCACCCCCAGAATAGGCACTAAACTGTCCAAATACAACACCCCATGAAACTAGTCTGTGGCAACTACCAGAGTCTCACAGTAAGTGTGAGAGCAAGGGGGGCTTGGCACTTTACTACACGGACAGTGAGCTCCCATAGTTCGTCAGCCCCACTTCCCATAGTACACCCCTGGTGTCCCTTATCCGTGCTGTTGTTAGCGGCAAGAACCACAATGCACCCGAGGCAGCAGTGCAATAGCTCTCAAACAGTCCGATGTAGACATGCCCACCCGAGTCCCACAGCATAAACCACAGTCACAGATACAATACCACAGTGATGGAGACACAGGGGCTATTCGTCCAGCAGGTCATCTGCAGTCCCTGGGGTGACATGAGGCAGCGCAGGGTCACCACCTCCCGAACCAACCGACGTCCCATCTTCAGAGCCCTTACGGGAGCCCGACTCCACCGCCGATATCGACCCCACTGCACTTGAGATAGTAGAGACCGCCTTGAGGGCCTCTCTGCGCTCCAGCTCAGTCTGTGACATGGAGGGGGTCCGTGCAGCCGTCGGCTGACGTCTGTGTCTCCTGCTGCGTCTAGGCTTTGGCGCTTCCTTCCGTTCCTCCTTAGATGGTGAGCGTGTGTCTGCTCCAGCTCTGTACAGTTCAAGCCAGTCCCAAACTTCTGCAGGAGAGTCGTAGTAGGAGGACTTATCATCCACCATGTTCCGGAGTCGGGCCGGGAACAAAAGGGAATAACGAATACCCTCCTCACGGAGAGCCTTCTTGACCGCCAGAAATGTGGAGCGCAGCCTCTGGACCTCAAGGGAATAATCCGGATATATGGAGACTCGGGCATTATCCACTTGGTATGGCCCTAGTGCCCGCGCCTTCTGTAAAATAATATCCCGATCTCGGAAATGCAAGAGGCGCGCAACAACCGGCCGAGGGGGACGGCCAGCGGCAGCAGGGCGGGCCGGCACACGGTGCGCCCGCTCTAGTGTGTAAAATTGCGTCAGGCCCTCCGGAGCCACCACATCCCGGAGCCAAGCTTCGAGGTAGCCCACCGTGTCCGCACCTTCGATTTTTTTCCGGCAGGCCCACCACGCATATATTGTTACGGCGATTGCGCCCCTCTGCATCCTCCGCTCTTCTTTCAAGCAACTGTACCCGCTGCTGCAGGTCTCCCAGGGAAGCCTCCACTGCCTTGTGGGTAGGTTCCAGCGTATCCAACCGAGCCTCCGTCGGTTTGACCCGGTCCGCTAGTTTGCCGTGATCCGCCCGTAGGAGCCCCAGGCTCGTGGATACTTGAGTGATGTCGTGATGTAAGGCTTCCCTCGTGTCAGTGATTGCTTTCAGGATTTGATCCAGTTGGCTTTGTGGCAGGCCCGTCGCAGAATCGTTAGGTACGGTAGGGTCTCGATTGCCCGATAAGTCTTCCCCTGCGTCAGGCGGCGGTTTCTGGCGTGGTTTCCCAATGGTAGCGGTCTCGTGCTTGACCAGTGGTCGCGGGGGTAGCCTCTGAAACAGCACCACCAAGGGTACACACCAATCCAGCCGATAGGAACTCAATCGCATAAACCAAAGAGTGCCCCCAGGGTCGCGCAGGTGTCAATATCTCCACAAGCCCACAGCGCAGGTCTTCTACGCCCTGCTCCAACCAACAGCACCGCCCCACCGGGACAGACTCAACAAGAGAGGTCCACAGCAGGGCCACCCCCAGCGTGGGTTCCGTGGCCCATCAGATGCAGCAACGGATAATTGTCTCAATAGTGGGCAATACGCGCCCCAGCTAAAGGCGCCAATAATGTTCCCGGCCGTCAATCAACTGCCTCCAGCACCCGGCCCAATCAGATCCCCAGGTACCTCTGTAGGGCTCCAGTCCTCCTCACCGTCAATAGTTGATGAGCGACCCTGTGGACCCAGAGCCGATAAGCCCCAGTCCGGGGTCGAGTGTAGCCCCTCCAGCCACCGCCGCCAGTTCCTCAGCCGGGCCCTCACAGCGTCGTCCCCCTCCAGGTCTCTTGTGGCTTTAGGTGTCCACCAGCGCTTCACGCCAGCAAGCCGGGTGTCCAAGCGGCCAGCAGAGCAGGGTATGGCCGGGGGGAAGATCCCAAGCTCCAGCACACGGTGGCGGCCCGCCCAGGGGCCTGGACCGCAGCGGCCGCGGCTCGCAGTCCCGTCACGATTGCCCCCGGATGATCCCGACCTGAACCGGGGGTGCGAGGCCCCCTCCGCCGGTCCAGCTCCTCTCCGGGTAATACAGGCGGGGGATGCTGGGCCCCACAGCTCTCCCTTGTCAGGCGCGGCTGCTCAGGGCCACCTCCGGAGCCTGAAACAGCCCCGCGATCGTAGCCCTGATAGTCCCCGCCTCCGGCTGGCCCCGCAATCGAGGCTGGGGATGAGGCCGATCGCGTAGGCCGCGGGAAGATGGCCGACGCCGCCCACAGAGGCTCCGCCGGGACTCGCCGGATCGTCGCCGCTCTGCCAGCTCCACCGCTGCGAATCAGCTCCTGATGGACCCCGCTGTGGGAGCGAGCAGTGTTAGGTCCCCGGGGACACCAGGATGGCAGCAAACAGTCTAAACGGGGAAGACGGGCACGGAGCACAGCGCTCACGCATCCATTACCGTTGGGGGCCAAGCCACGCCCCCCCATGTTGTCTTATAGTAAGTTTATATAGTACTAATGTTACATTTCCTGTAGGAAATTGCATTATTTCTATGTTGGTTTTTAAATAAGGTTGTTAATAGATCAATCTCTAAGAGATTGTTGGTTGTTCACTGTACATTCATGGGGGTGCACTACAGTAAGTCTCCCACCATCCGCAACCGACTTTGCCGAGTTTACTGCTTGCTATTCTGATTCAGGCATGTGAATCTATGAAAGATACCCCAATACTGGATAAGAAAACAAGTTTCTTACCTGTGACTTCCGTTATCCAGTATTGGTATCTTTCATAGATTCACATGCCCCAACCCTCCTCCCTGGAGAGGCAGTTCTCTAAGGTTGGGATACTTGTTCCCACTTGTGCTACGAAAATCTGAGGAGAACTGGCTCTGCAGAGATGGTTCTAGAGGGTGCTGTGAGCTGATTGGTTGGAGCAAAGACTTTGGTCTTTTTGACATAATGAGGTAGATAGGCTACTATAATTTAGGCCTCAGGCCTATTTCAAGGGCCTACTACTACTACAAAGTGCTTTTGGGCACTGCTTTTTTATTTACCGTGGGACTCCCGCCTCGACTACGGGGAATGATTCAGGCATGTGAATCTATGAAAGATACCAATACTGGATAACTGGTAAGTAACTTGTTTTCTTCTCCTACAACAGTTTGGCATTGCAGTCCGTCAATGCCAGCTGTCGATTGGGCCTCTATTCTCATTCACTTTGGGATTCTTTCGCTCAGGTCCTGCCTGCTGTACCCGATGACTTGCGTCGCAGTGGTACACAAGCCATTCAGGATGCCCACGATGTGGCATAATTCATGATTCTTGTGATTTGGGTATGACCATTTGCCTTAGTCGGGCAGGTAGCACCAGAGTGGCACTTGAAAAACACACCTTGATGAGGTCTACTGAATTCTCCAGAGATGTCTAATCTACTTTAAAAGACATGCTTTTCGGTGACCCTCAAGCACTTTCAAGACAGCATGGCAATAGTGATCTCCTAGGACTTGTGGTCCAAAGCACCAGTTCCTCCCCCTCCTTCATGGCTATGGTAGGGGCTTTCAATACTGCCAGCACCCACCCATGCACCGAGCAGACTCTAAAGCCTTTTCATTGCTGAGGCTGTGGTACCCACAGACAACGTTTACAACAGGTTAGCATGCAGCCCAGTTCCTGTCCCCCTGTTGCCGCAGCTGCAAAACCTCTTCATTTTGTCCTTTCAGGCACACAGCCACCCTGTCTGAATCAGGATCTGACATTTTCTCCTGAGTGAGAAGCCATCACTTCTGACAAGTGGGTCCTGCAAGTTGTCCAACAGGATACTCTCTTCTGTTTCTGTTACCTCCACACCTTCCACTACTCTCACATCTGCTGGCAGAGGACCTTTTGTCCTTCATGCAGCAGGAAGTATGGATCCTTTTGTCAAAGGGCCTATAGAGAGGGTTCTGGCCCCAGAGTGGGAACTGGGTGTTACCCCCACTGCTTCCTTCTACCAAAGAACAGAGGTCTTTATCCTGTCTCAAAATGCTCCCTTTGGCCCAGGTCATGTCTGCCCCGGATGCTGAAGATTGCATGGTAGTTGGGCCTGCAGAGTGATTATTTCCGCATCCCCGCCCTGTGTTCCCACGGTGGAGCAGGAGCACTTGAAGTTGGCTCTGCTCTTACCAGTGCTCCTTGGGTGTTCTTGAAAGTGATAGCGGTGGTTTTAATATTTCTTCAAATGTCAGGGGTCCCAGTCTACCACCTACCACAACAATTGGCTGCTGCATGACTAGCATCCACAAGGCAGTTGTCATCCACTGCCAAACTACGGCAAACGTCTTAACAACTTTGGCGTTCACTATCAACTTATCAAAGTCACACCTGACTCCTTTGCAGATGCTTCCTTTCATCTGAGCTATTCTGGACAAGGTACGGTTTGTGTCTTCCCCTGGGGTGGAGAGTCCAGTACATTCGGGTTAGGATCCCCATGTTTCAGCCACTGTCCTAGATCTCATTGATGACGACTGACGTTTTCTGACTGATGCCCTTCTGCATCTTGCTGTCAATCATGCCAGGTGGCATATGCGGGCTCTGCAGTGCGATCTGAAGTTACAGTTGGCAGAACATCCTCTCTCCAACCACGTCCAGATTTTAGAGGAAACTGTAAACAACTTGCACTAGTGGCTACTTGACCTCATTTGGGTCAGCGACAGGCCCTTCTCCTTGCCACACCCAGAGTTAAAAGTGGTGACCAATGGATAGCTTCTGTGTTGGGGGGGCCATCTGGGAGAGGTTGAAATAAGAGCCAACTAGTTTCTGGTGGAAGCCCGGCTCCACATCAACGTGCTGGAGTTGCAGGCTTTCCGCTTGTCGTTGAAAGCTTTACTGCCATCCATAAAAAGGAGGCTAGTTCAGGTGCTCATGGACTACACCACCGCCATGTGCTGCTGCAACAAGCAGGGCAGGGTGGAGTCTTGGACCCTGTATCAGGAGGCACTATGCCTCTGGAAGTGGCTCGAGCACCTGGGGATTCGCCTGGTGATACATCGCGTGGCAGGATGTCTAAACACTCTGACTCGCATACCCTCATGAATGACAATGGCACAAGGTATCTTCCACAAATGGGAAGAATCTTGGCATGATTTGTTTCACCACTACTACGTGCAATGTCAGTTCTTTTATGTAGCAAAGTTTACCAGATGGCTATCTCTTGGAGATTCATTCCCTTTAGAGTGGAGCTCAAGACTTCTGTGTGCCTTACCGCCGTTACCTCTCCTGCCCCAAGTTCTAAAGAAGATCAAGAAAGACTTGGCATAAGTCATCCTAGGGGCACCAAATTGGCCCAGAAAAGTGCGAAACCTTGATTTTCTGGACATGAGCTTGTGTCCTCCAATCAGGTTGTCACTTTGGGAGGATCTTCTGTCGCAACTGCAGAGTAGGGTCTTGCACTTGGTCCTGCACAATCTTCATCTCGTCCTTGGAGATTGAGAGGCAGCAATTGACTCCATTCAACCTCCCTTCTTAATAACAATACTACTAATAATAATGATAATAATAATAATAGCATTTGTAGAGCACAACAGCTACCTCAAGCAGAGATGTCCTAGCGCTTCTGCGGTCACTGCAGGAGAGGGAGGTCCAACCGAGATGTTGGCATTGGCTGAAGAGCAAAGTCTTCAAGGTCTTTCTGAACTCATGTTCAGATTTGATCAGGCGCATATGGGAAGAAAGGGAGTTCCACAGTCTGGCCGTCCCACTGTGAAAGACGTGCCTCCCATATGTGACTTAGCATAACGAGGTACACAAAGCAGATGCTGGGAGTTGGAGCTCAGCGTGCATTTTATTAATACAGGCAAAGCTTACATTTAAGATATCCCGGGCTGCTATCGTGCAGCACACGAGAGGCCAGAGTCAGGGACTTGAACTCTATCCTTTTAGCTACAGGTAGCCAGTGAAGTTGTCTGATGTGCGGAGAGATGTGGTGATGGAACGTGATTCGTCGAATTAGTCTTGCAGATGCATTCTGTACCATCTGTAATCTATTGATCAGATAGGAAAGTTGCCCTAGGTACAGACAGTTAGCGTAGTCCAACCGAAATGTCACAGTAGCATGGGTTTAGGTTGTTGATGTCATTTTGCCAACTAGGTGTCCCAACACAATTTCGGTATGAACCTCATGTTGGGGCAAATTTGTGGCTTGGTTTGGTACTCCATAGATTAATCCACTTCAGGCCAAATTCTCCGAAGTGTTACTTTTTGTGTTGTCCGTCTAGCTCAGCAAAGATATGCCTTAGGTGCAGTTGGAAGAAATAACATTTCAACACATTTTTATTGTTATTTTATTAGAGGCATGGCAAGTCATGTTACAACAGGGACGCAATAGTCTCCTTCCATATTACTTTCCCCTGCCATCCTATTAATCCCTTCAAATGGTTTGAATCCAGTGGAGTAGAGTATAGCCTCCCGGTCAAGCCTCTCATCCGTTCCTTTCATCCGCCCACTCAATCAGCTCGGGTTACCCCCAGGGAAGCCCTCCCCTCCCCCCATCTCACCAGCCCAAGCAAGAAACAAGGAAACAACCCTTACAAAGCTGTGCTGCCATTTGTAAATGCATGTCTGATGTCCTCATGACTCAGTGGAGGATAACTCCACTGCCTAGCTCTCTACAACTTCATTAGGCCCAAGCGGCAACCATTAATTTCCAAGTTCCGGGGTACACTTCCCAGTCTCATACCCCAACTCTTCCACAATGTTCACTCCTCCTGGGGGTCCTACTGGTGACTGCAGTTCTAGTTCTCTCAAACATTCAACCAGATTGTCTCATGCTCATGCCATATCAAGGGAGCCACAATCTCTTTTTACCTCTCGGAGCAGAGCCTCACTCTAAAGCTCACCCCACCATTTATTTACTCTAGGACCTCCCTCAGATTTCCAGCACATTGTGATCTCTCATTTCGGAAGGACCAAGGCAAGTCAGAGAATCTGTAGATAACCATATGCTTGGCTGGGCACAGGAATCGGCCCAACAAGCAGGGGCCGTGGGAACAAAGTATATTACGCTGCCTGACATCAATAATGCAGGTCATTACTCCCTCACAGAATCTCGAGGGGGAAGGGTATGCCCAAACCATATGAAACATTTTAGCTCCCACTTCCCCGTACTGAGGGCATAGCGCCCCAGCTACATGGTCAAACCTGTTCACTTTTCCGGTTGTGAGATACGTCCTATGAAGGAAGTAGGAATTTGTCAATTACAAACGAGTGTTCCTAGACACCCCAGAAACTTGGTCCAGTATTTTTGCCCAATCCATTCCGGTATTAGGGTTCCCAGATCTCCCTCCCACTTTTCCCAGAAGTCCGTAAGAGGTGCAATCACATCTGCTTGGAGTGCCCTGTAAAAGCACCTTTCTGCTTTGTATGTGGCATTGGTTGTGCATATACAAACTCGTCAAATAAATAAATATAACGTGACATCTTTTGGGGTGTGGGTGCTAGCCCGCCAGTGTTTTCTCATCTTTGTAGTCACAGTTCCATAAAGCCGGAAATACAGTGCTCCCCCAGGATATCGTACACCGATTGTATGTCCTCAAACCTGAACATCTCACCCGCGCAATAAAAGTCTCCCACCTGGGTGACGCCATATGCTGCCTATTCCGCTCGTCCCGCCAGTCGCCTTCATGCGACAGCACTTCCAGTCTCTGCAACAGTATATCAGGAGAGTTTGGGAATAGCGTTTGAGTGTTCCTTAGACAACACAACCAACAGTGCCTCATAACGTGGAGTTCTCCTAGTCCGCCGCTAGTCACCCTCCAGGGGCTCTGGAGGAGCTAAAAGAGTGTCTTTGATGAGGCACTAAGGGGTCCCCTCCTCCATCAATAGCCTGTCTACCTCCCTCCCCCTGTGTGAACCACTGCATCTGAGCCACCAAATAGTAAGTCTAAAAATCTGGGGCCGCTAGCCCGCCATCTGTGACCAGGTGCTGTAACTTAGTCATCAACACCATTCGCCAGCCCAAAGCAGTCATTAGGGACTCGATTTACCAGAACATTCTGCAGGTACCGCTATGTGAAGCACAGCAAAAAACATAAAGCAGATGGGGAAGTGTTACCATCTTAGTGATGTGTTATGCAAACAAATTATGGACGGAATACTGAATAAATCATACATTTACCCCCAGTCAAGAGATCTGGGTTAAATCCATTGTTCTTTTGCTCACCATGCCACCCCAGTTTAGACCCAGCCATATGGAAATCAGTCTTGATCCTGTGCCTCATGGGAACAGTCCAGACCGAACTGCCAAGCCAGGTCCTCCATGGACCGGAAACAAGCATCCTGGGACCGGTTTCTGGGTATTACCATTCATCAGCCAGGCTAGCTTGAATCCAGTGGCACAGTGAGCAAGGGACCCACGTCTGGGCATAACCATTCCACTTAGAGTGAAAAGTGCTACGCAAACAAATGATGAACGGACTGCTGAATAAATCATACATTCACCCCCCGTCAAGAGATCTGTGTTAAATCCATCGTTCTTTTGCTCACCATGCCACCCTAGTTTAGAACCAGCTATATGCAAATCAGTCTGACCCTGTGCCTCATGGGAACAGTCCAGCCCGAACTGCCAAGCCATTGTCTTCCCTGGACCGGAAACAAGCATCCTGGGACCGGTTTCTGGCTAATCAGCCTTCATCAGCCAGGCTAGCTTGAATCCAGTGGCAAAGTGAGTAAGGGACCCACGTCTGGGCATACCCAGCCAACTTAGGGCGAACAAAGCGATACCAAAGGGGGATGATGGACGAAGCGCTTTCGCAAATCAATTACTCACCCCCAGTCAACTGATCTGGGTTTAATCCATCATCATTCTTTAGCTCACTCCACCACCCCAGTTCAGACATGGCCATATGCAAATCAGTCTGACCCTGTGCCTCATGGGAACAGTCCAGCCCGAACTGCAAAGCCAGGTCTTCTCCTGACCGGAAACAAGCATCATGGGACCGGTTTCTGGCTAATCAGCCGTAATCAGCCAGGCTAGCTTGAATCAAGTGGCAAAGTGATCAAGGGACCCACGTCTGGGCATATCCATTTGCATATGGCTGGGTCGAAACTGGAATGGGATGGGGAGCAAAAAAAACGATGGATTTAGGCCCAGATCTCTGTACTGGGGTGAATGTATGACATTGTTCTGCATTCTATCCATCAATAGTTCTTTTTGCATTTGTCACCCTGAGTGGAATGGGTATGCCCAGACGTGGGTCCCATGCTCTCCATGCCACTGGAGTCAAGCTATCCTGGCTGATGAGGGCTGAAAGCCTGAAACCGATCCTAGGATGCTTGTTTCCAGTCCAGGGAGGACCTGGCCTGGCAGTTCGGGCTGGATGCTCCCATTGGGCGCTGGGTCAAGACTGATTTGCATATGGCTGGTTTCAAACTGGAATGGCATGGGGAGCAAACAAAACGATGGATTTAGGCCCAGATCTCTGTATTGGGGTGAATGTATGACATTGTTCTGCATTCTATCCATCAATAGTTCTTTTTGTGTCTGTAAAGAGGGGCACTTTGCCTCCTCAGTCTTGCAGGACTTTTTGGTATGAGTCAGTTCTCAGACCCACCACCTGGGAGGTACTGCTCTGCATCTGAGAGTGCGGACTGCCTAGAAAGCAATATGCAACCCCGCATATCACTTTCAGAGTTGAACAACAATGGCACAGAGCCGTGCAACTCCACCTACGAGCACACGGAGGTACCACTGAAGGTTTTTCTTGTCTAGTTAGCCACCAGAAAGAGTGTCACCAAAGGTAAGTAACTTGTTTGTCAGAGCCATCAATGTTATGTGGAATATAAAAGGCAAAGAAGACTCAAGGAAGATGACTAAGTTTGAGGCTGAGAGAGAATGAGGGAAATGAGAAGGAGAACAGATGATGGACAAAGGGTGCCAACAGGTATGGGTAGAAGTGTTAGATACATATCAGATACAAATATATGCCTATAAGTCTCTCATCATGACTTGTTTTGCCACCATTCAGCAGCAGATAAACCCTGTGAGTTGTTCATCGTGACCTGGAGGAATCACCCTTACCCCCTGCCACATTAGTTTGTTGAAACTCTAATGCTTCCTTTACTCCACATCTCAGTTTTTGTTTTGTTTTGTTGATTAGCAATCCAACAAAGACAATAAAACAATAGGGTGATTGTGAACTTGGCTAGCTTTCTTTTACAGTACTGATCACCTAATCCTTCTTCCTAGCCACATCATGGTGTAACAAAATGTGTTCATTGAACCCCTCACTAATTAAGGTTCATTGAGCTATGAAATTGTATATCCACAATCCATTATCTCAGTACAGAGCAAAAGTAAATTCAAATACTATATCATCATTACCTGCCCGAGACTTTAATTGCAGATTGCAATGCCAATCCAGTAAAAGGTGACACATCCCCTGATCTCCTATTTTCATTTCATTTCATTATTCTTTATTTCGGTTAAACAACCTTAAAAGAATGCAATACAATACATTTTAAAACATTACAATACAATATATGTATCTACACAGTACCGGGTTAAGAAAAGAAAAAAAAAAAAAAAGAACTAGCAGCAGAATCCTTCTCGGGTAAATTAACACATATTCGTGGAACACTTAATAAATAGCAATTCATTAAATTTAAAATAATACTATAGGACAATAAAAACAAGGCACCAGGAACACTAAGATCAGGCCAATTCCTATTGTCATTATTCTAATTTGAGTTACAGTATAACTCTAGATCAAATTCAATTACATGCACCACTTGGTAATAAGAATAACAGTTCGGTTACATTTATAATTACATATTGCACACACGTTCCAATAAAGATTACATATGTACAATTAGTTCAGATACAATAGGTCACAAATCAGAATGCATTTCAGCTGCTAGACTACAATCGTGCCAACTCTCAGTTTACATTTTATGGCCTTTTCTCTTCCTGACTAACGCTGCTGACAGGAGGAAGCGGCTCAAACTGAATACTATTGGGCGTGCAGTATCTCCTATTTTACTTTCTGCATATGTGTGTGTAGTGAAAGGCTCACATCCAATGCTATTCATCCCTCCCCCAATCATCATTGATATCGGTCAGGCAAAAGTTAGAACTCTCCTATAACAGGCACTATCCCTTGACTACCTCAAAAATCTCAAATAAGGGCAAGATAATGATTCAGGGTCATTAGTTCAATTTTTGGCTCTTTAAGAAGAATTTGAGAATAATTTCAACAAGCTGAAAGGAATGGCAAGTAAGTCTCCCTGTCCTGATGACTCTTAATATGTCTCTCAAGGATTTGATCACCTACCTACCTCCCCTACCATATCAGTTCCCCAGGCGTCATAGACACTACCATATATTCTGATAACTCATCCCTGCTTTTCTTCTCTTGATGTGTCCCTCAACGACTCAACATCCTCCCATGCCCTTTCCAATATGTTGCTGGGCACCCTCATTAACCCGTGTCTGCAGTCAAAATGCATCTATAACCTTATCTTAAGAAATCTTTTCTATTTTCTGACCATCTCTTGGACCTGGTTTAGCTACTCGTCTGCACCAGACACCGAACCTGATTTAGAGTTTGGTAAACAGGATGCTGCATCACAAATGTGGTGGAGAATCCTGGCCACTAAGTTCTCGGTCCTCCTTCTTTGATTCGAGTCATACAGACTGTCTTCTTTCTAATGGCAGTGCTCCTGCTGGCTCTGCTGTTGAAAAACTTAATCTGAAGGGCAGATGGAGTAGGGCCCTTTGGAGTAAGGTAATAAACACAGAGTGTCCACGGGTCTATCTACAACGAATCAACCTTAAAAAGACATAGACCAACAATGCCAGTGTGTGACAGAGTGCCCTAAAAGTGCACCTAATGGATAAGGATACCCATCAGTCACTGTCCGATACCGCCCTGGTCATCATCTGAGCTTCCTTACAACCCTCTCATCGTGAATCATAAAAGATGTATGTGAGGACTAGATGGACACGTTCAGCATCTAATTATGTAGCACAGAGTCACTTGGAAGATGTTAAGTGAAGGTATCAAATGATGGGTAAAAAAATGAAAGAATTGCAGTGCATGAAAATATGTGAAGTAATAGTGAGTTAAAATTGGGTAAATGAGAGAAACATGAGTTTATTATTATCGCTCAGTTGCCCTAGACTAAAAACAGTGTAAAGGAATAGCAGTTGTAACAAATATCTGCCAATATGGTTATCAGACCACCCTCCCTATTCAGAGTGGATGGTCAGAATATATTTCTTTCTGTCCATTACTGCCAGGAAAATCCTAGCAATATCGGACAGAAAAAAAGGTGTTCAGCCCCCCTCAACCCTGCGCTTCCGCGCCTCCCACCCCCTACCCTGGGTGTTTGTTTTCAAAGACTGAAATGTTTGGTTTCACAGCTGCCTGATAGATGGCGACCTTGCACCAAACTTGCACATCCTTCAGAGGAACTGCTCTAAAGGCGATTCCTCTGGTGGCAAAGAGATAACCGCCTGGTATAATGTCCTTTGCCACCATGAGGGATAGCAGGCTACCATCCACACATTAAATCAAGTCCTTTGTCTCCTCGCCCTAAACTACCATATTCTGTTTTAAAACAGAGACTTTGGAAAATGAGGAGGGGTTGCATTCATTCATTTCATCTCATTCTTATTTAAAGAACGTCATGGGTATTACCACAAATCCTTTTAATACCTTCTTTCCAAGGCAGTCTCAAGGCCAGATATCTTACTGATGTGTGGTCCTATATGTGCCCACCTAATGAATGCCTTGCTGCTTTCCAACCTGTCTCAATCATTTCCTCATTGTAGGTGATCTAAACATCTGGTTGTAATACTCAGCTGAGGCATGCAGTCAGAGAATTATCTAAGACATTGATTACCTTGGCTTTACTCATGCTAGCCAATTAGCCAACCCATAAATAAGGCTATATTGTTTAGTTGTTGTTCTCGCTAATTCCTGAGCTCCACTTGCTATGTATCCCTCAGCTCTCTTGGACTGATCACTATTTAGTAAAATCCATCAATGATAACAAGCTACACATTAGAACTAAGATTTCTAATATATTGTATATATTGGCCTACCTTTCTCATGAAAAAACCTGAAAAAATGAAACCCAATTCTTTCACCCAATTGCTGCTCAAGATGCATGAGCCTTTCATTGAAACTCCTATAACTATTCAAGACCATCAGCAATGCAGTGTATGCTCTAGAGGCTAAAGCACGTTGAAGGTAGAAGAAAATACTCCATGACAGAGAAGATGATCACGGTGCAAGGAATAGGTCTATTAGAAGCAGAGAAGGAAATCCTTGTACCTTGACTTTGACTACCATCTCTGACGACTTCCCAAAGGGGTATCGAAATAAATGTCAATACTCAATGGACATTGCCATCATAGTCCATGATGTTGAGGAAAATACTGCCAACTGTTTATCATCAAGAGGTGGTACACCACCTAGGCATTTGACATCAAAGTCAGTGAGAACATCAGCATCAAAGCATACACCCTGAAAGATAGGTTGGTAAGTCGAGACAAATAATATTGAAGCATACACTGTCACACAAGTTCCTGTGTTTGTCTGCTTCAGTGATAAAGAAGCTCAAGGCCAGACTTACCAGCAACTTTCCGATTCAGAGTACTCAAGAGTTTATTCTTATGATAGGAAGGTCACCCTTGCTCAAGTGCTCTCACAGTCAACATCTTTGCCTAGCGGCCCTCTTGGTGTCTATCTGTAGTACTTGCCTCCAGGAGGTCATTTTACAACTGTACAGACAACTTCTCCAGAGGCAGTGGTTCCTCCTGAGTTTCCAAGACTTGCTTCTCCTACCGCCTCCCCTCCTTGAGAGCTTCTAGTTCCAGCCCTTCCTATGCATACTATTCCATTTAGTGTTACTCTATCTAGAACAACATAATACTATATTATTCACTATTAGTGTAATAAAATTGGAGCAAAATTAGCTGGAATATGATCTTCCCTGGCAGTTGAGGTAAGTAAAAAATGCTTGTAAATGTATGTTGTGTGAGTGCTTGGGGGCGAAAGTGTGTTTATGTGAGAGACGGTACATAAATGTGTTGATGTATGAGTGGAAGTAAAGGTCAAATGGGGTGTAATGTCGCTTCCGGTACCTCTGGAATTTTGGTGAATTGGCATTCATGTGTGGAAGTACTGCCATCGTGAATTGGGAACATACTAGTGTCTTTGCAGGGATCCACCTCTATTTTCCCTTGGGATGGATACCAAATTTGACCTCTCTCTAACTTTCAAGACCTAAGTGGCCATCTTTTCCCGAAGTCCTTCAGCCACATATTAGTTTATTATAGGCTGAATTTAAACCTTACTTACTTGAGAAACTCCAAACGTTAGTCCAGCTGTCCATTGCCTCTGCTGGTCAGATTGGTACATTCTTAAAAGGAGGGTTAGCTAAACTGTTATTCTCTGCCTACACCATTGTGAATACACCAGTTATTTTCAAAATCCTTCATCAAGGACCTGCTCCTTGTCCTAAGCTTCTTTTGATTCCAGGTCTTCTTGGACATGCTCTGGAGTTCTTTCCCGCCTCTGCGTTGACAAAGATGGCTCTAATGTGTTGTTTTGCATTGATTTATTGATTGGTTTTAACATATCTGAGAAACCATCACATTTGCATAAATGAAGCAGCCAATATGCAATGGACATATATCATAATTGGTTATAAAGAGTAATACAAATGAGTAGGGTACTGGATGTAGCATAAATTATAGTTCACATTTCAAGATACTTTAAGTACAATCAACAGCTTTGACACTTGATATGAGCAATGTTTGACCAGTAAGAATACCTAGATTTTTAAGCATGATTGTTTTAGGGAGATGTGGATTTAAGTAGATAGACACATAAGAGAACCCAAATATGCTTGGGCCTGCTAGTGTGGATGGCATTTGAGCATAATGTTTAAGCTTTTCGTTGCAATAAATTAAATCCTTCAGATAGCCCTTGTGAGTTGGCTTTTGACTGCACCCCCTGTGCCAGGACACATGCCTCTTTGTAGTCAATAACATAATTAATGACAGTGCGGGGTATTTTCTCACATTAGTAGGAGTGATCCTCGCGAACTCCAGTGTGGCTACATGATGATCAGTGGACCACCAAAATTGACCATCTTGGATACTGTTTCAGATACCTCTTGCCAATATTTATTGACCTATAGTGAAGTCCTACCTAAGTGTAGAAAGCTTGCATTTGGGGTCTGCATCTACTGCTAGCAAAGTCCTCTCTGAGTCCCAATTTAAAAATGTTCAGGAGAGTATGTTAAATACTGTGGATTAAGTTAAAGTCTAGACTCCTAATCCTGCTGTTGGGTGAAACAGCCCAAGTATACGTGCAACAAAATTTCCAGTGAAGATGGAGATTCCATTTATCTCTCAAGGAAGGGATAATAACTGGGGCTTCTTCTTATCCCATATATAATTTCTTAATGATATGCTTAGAACAATTAGTGGCTAGCAAAACATGTAGTGTCTTAAAATTTGGTCGATCTTGTTGGAAACTGGAATATTTTCTTCTACGTGCTGCAGATAATCTATAATAAGGATTTTTGATGAATACTTCTAACCTCAGACTTTCCTTTTTTAAATATCCCAAGGCTCCAGACTGGATCCAGATGATTTTTCAGCATTGCCCGTGTGTACCAGTAGATAGTTTTGCGTAGCTGTAAATTGACTTAGCTCCTACCCAGAAGTAAAGGCTGGAGCCATGTATAGGCTCATCCTAGTGTGCTGAATTCAGTTCCTTTTTAGGTTTCGCCTACGCAGCGCGCATGCGCTGCATAGGAGGGTCTTTAGCCGTCGCACTGCTCATGTTCAAGCACACACTTGTGGTTGTGGCGGCATCCACCTTGCGGGAGTGAGCAGCGGCATGCATGCTAATTGGCTGGCTCCCGCAAGGTGGATGGTGCCACAAACACGAGTGTGCTTGAAAACAGCTGCATTAGTCATTCCCCTGTGCACGTCTCTCTCCTGAAACCAGCTGCTGTTACACTTTTAGCATTAGTCATTGCCTCGTGCACTCTCTCTCTCGCTTTCTCTCTTTATTTTTTCCCGGAGCCATCTCCTAACCTTTTCCTCTTATGCTGACAAGCTTTCTTTCAAAATGTCTCCAGTGTGAAAGGGAACATGCCCCTTCCTAAAACTACATGGTTTGAGCCTTGTAAGACTGTTGCAAACAGACATGTGTGCCAGATCTCTATTAGGTGTGTCTCCGCTGTTTGGTCCTGGTCACAACTCCAAGTCATGCGAGGAGTGTGCCTTGATGCATGAGAAGGTGATCTGGGAATGTGAAGCCAAGTCATATGTCTACAAACATCACAGTAAGTCGCATAAGGCCTGCTCTTGCCCAGTCAAGATGTAGACTCTCTCCTGCTCAAGGGGGCGTTCACGTGGCAGGCCATTTTTGAACCTTCCAAGCCTTCGGATAAATCCAAGTACAAAAAGAAACATAAGAAGACCAAGTTGCCACATCCGCGGATGGACTCGGGATCCTCACAACATAGATAAAATCGCCCTATACGCGGAAGATGTCCTCCTTTTCCTAGCCAACCCAAAGAACTCCTGCCCACATTGCTTGGAAGTCCTCCGCACCTTTGAGCGGGGTCTCAGGCTTACAGCTCAACCCAACAAAGTACACCCTGGTCCCCCTCCATCCATCGCAGGCCTGCTTCGATTGGCAGTCTACCATCCCTTTGCACAGGCAGTCAAGTACTTGGGAATTTGGGTGACCTTGCTCCCGGAGTTAGAGTGGGCCCTGAAATTTACACCCCTGGTCACAAAAGCTAAGGTCGACCTCAAACTTCCGCACAATCCTCCCACTCAACCCCCTTGGCAGAGGTGCGCTTTTTAAAATGATGATTTGCCCCCGTTTTTTTTATATATTCCTCAAAACATGACTTTCCACCTTCCGGGGAGTTGGTTCCGCGAAATTGATGGTCTGTTCACTCGGTTCTTGTGGCTGGACAGGAGGCCACGTATGTCCCTGGCTAACTGTTGGATACCTCCCTATGATGGTGGCATGGGCGTGACTAATATCCACCTCTATTATTTGGCCACTAGACTTATTGTCATCCATGACTGGTTCGCTGGCGGCTAGTCCGACCTGGCGTACCGGGTTGAGCTCAGGACTATGGACTTTCTGAAGCATCAGGCCTACTTGTATGGGGCTCCCATACTACAAATCCTCCCTCCTGTCACTAGGGCAGCCTTACTGGCTTGGCGCTCTGCCTTGCGCTTCACAGGAAGAGATGGGAAGCTCACTCAGTACACACCCTTGTGGCATGGTACCTGGGTGCCTGAGACTTCGACCCTCCAGGGCTTTCGGCAGTGGGATCAAATCGGGATTTCGTTCCTTGGTGACATTTGGGTGGGAGACCACATCAGAGCTTTTTCGGACCTGCAGCAGCGCCACTCCCTTTTCACCACTCAATTTTACAAGCATTTGCAGCTTCGCCACGCTCTCACTGTACACATCCCACCGGCCACCTCCCTTCCCGAATTCACCCCCCTAGAGGCCCAGGTTATGATGTGGAATTTAGGCAGAGGAGGGGTGTCACGGATCTATCGCTCCCTTGTGAACAATGGCCCTGCGACCATGGATTCAGTGCACTCTTGCTGGGAGGGGTGGCTTGGCCCCCTAGAGGATCAGACTGGCAGGACGCTCTCATGGCTCCCAAAACTTTGACGACCTCCTCTAAATTATGCCTTATCCAACTCTACTATCTCCATGTAAGAAAGTCGCTCTATATATACTGGACCAAAGCAGTGGCGTTGGGGCTCTTGCCCCACTAATGCCACACCCCAAAATCGTTCTACTTCCGACGCTAATTATTACAGCAATCAGGACTCCGAGTCCTGATTGAAATTAGCGTCAGAAGTAGAACACGGACGCTGAAAGGGGGCGGGGTTGCAGCAGCACTCTCGTTGAGTGACAGTGCATTTGTGCGCATGTTCATTTTTGGGCTGATCATCAGTCCGAACATGCGCACCAAGCCTTCACCGTAAGAGACCGAGGGTTGCTTCATGCGCAGCCCCCGGGTTCCCCTGCGCCAATCCTGGCACTGCTGAGAGGGGTTGCCAGCCGGCAACCACTCACGCAGAAGACGTAGAAGGTGCCAACGTACCGGCCCCCATCCCAGGAGCAGACAGCAGAGGCTGTGCGCAGCCGCCCGGTCAGGTAAGTTTAATTTTTACTTTATTTTTTAAAATCCCCCTGGCCCTCACCCCCGCACGACTCCCCCGCGACCCCCCCTGTTCCCCACCCTGTTCCCCACCCCGCTAGTATTGCGAGCTGCGACTGTGGTTTTTTTGTGGCTTTGGTATGTATGCTCTGTTCTTGCTCACTAATCACTGCTGAAATGGAAAGGGGTCTCCGGTTTCTTCTGGACACGGCGCTTTCGCTTTGTGCATATGTCAACTTTTCTGACCTTTACTGGTTGCGCTGGCATGCCGTGTGTCTGGAATGCTGCACTTTACTTTATTTATTGATGCCATTGAAATTCTCAACCTCGTGCAGTTTAGGTGATCTTGGGATTCTGGGGAGCATTAATTAACACAACAACAATTGGGTAAAAATAAAAGTCGATTCACACAGAAATTATGTTCCCAGAGTCTGTAGTTTTGCGACACTCTCAGGTGCGTATTCAGACAGTCCTACCTTGGCATCAGGACTCATGAACTGTGCGCACTTGCATATTCATCCACTTCGCTCAGCAGCACATTTCACGTGTCCTTTTTGCACTGAACAGTTCCAAGTACAATGGTCATTGACTAATTTGTTTCCCCAAACGCAGTGTATTGATGTACGTTTAATGGCAGGTCTGTTGTGCACATGGTACTAGTCTCTTCAATGTTAGTTGGTTTTGAGAGTGCTGAGGGTTCGTAGTTTGGTGCTGTAAATGGATGCAGTAGACTGCAGTTGTTATAAATATGACGCCCAAGTTTCTGACCTTGGCTACCGGAAGTGGAGGGGGACCTAATAAGGGCGGCCTCCAGAAGGAGGACCAGCTTGGCAGCAGTTTGCCAAATATCATTACCTCTGTTTTCTCAGAGTTAAGTTTTAGGCAATTGTTGGCCATCCAAGTACTGATGGTCAACATGCCTTTCTGGAAGGTGGCTGCTACTTCCTCTCCATCATTATGCACCGCAAGCACCTATTGTGTGTCATCAGCGTAGGACACGAGACCCATCCTGTGTGCTTTGATAACTTTGGCCAAGTCCGACACATAGATATTAAATAGTGTCGAACTCAGTGAGGATCCTGGCGGTACGCCGCCCGGGTTGGGCCAATTGTGGAGAGTTAAAAGTGCCAAGACTCTCTGATTGAGTGCGATTGGTTAGGAAGGAGGTCAGAAGGGCTCTAGCGGTGTGGCTGATACCTATATTTGTGACACGGTCGATCAGGATAGCATGATCGACCGTGTCAAATGCAGCTGAGCGGTCCAACAGTATAAGAACTGCGGCACCTCCCTGATCTAGTATCATCCTGATATCCTCTGATGCCTTAATAAGCGATGTCTCGGTTCCGTGGCCTTTGCGGAAACCGAATTGCGTGTCATCCAGGAGGTGGTGGTAGTCGATGTATTTAGATAGTTGGATATTCGTGACCTTTTCAAAGATTTTTGCTGGGAATGGGAGGCTGGTTATGGGTCTATAATTCTTAGTGTCATAAGGGTCAAGATTGTGTTTTTTTTAACCAATCTTTGATGATTGTTTTTTTCTAAATCCGTGGATATATGCCTGTCGCGTTGCAGATGTTACCCTGTGGAAGAAAAGCGGGTTATCTGCTTTTGGGTAAGTACTTGACTGGCAGAGTTAATGTTCTGGGCGTAGACTCAGGGGTCTCCCAGGGTCAGGTAAGTACAGTTGTTACACCCTCAGCGGCACAGGGGCAGCCGGGTGCAGAGAGTAGGCCCAATGTTATCCTATGGAGGATAGGGGGCCTTCGGTTGGTGGCTGCTAGCAGGCAGGCCATGCGGCTCTGGGAGCTGAGCTCCTGGTTACTTACACAGGGCAAGTGGGGAAGTAGAGTAGGGTAGCTGCTGCACTACCAACAGTACTAGGGCGGCTGGGTGCAGGGTGCTTTTGAGCCGTCGGGAGCTCAATGTTATTCAATGGGAGACTTGGAAATCGAACACAGGCTGCAGGCTCGGGGACGGAGATTCTTCAGGTGCGACCACCACTTCGAGAGGTAAGTTGGAATCTTGGAGAATAGGTAGTCCCCCAGGAGTTGGGCACAGGCGGCCGTGGGGCGCCGCGTGCAGGGATGTCTTTTGGTGTCGGGAAATCTTACACTCAGCTGGTCGCGGTTAGAGCGGTCCCTGGTTGTGAGGCTGCAGGCCTTGTCAGGATCGTCAAGGAGGGTCTTAGGGCTTTGGGATTCCGGGTCACAGTCGCCAGGGGGACGTCCTCGTGGTCTTTGTCCACTCAGGCACAGACCGGGCTCGGCGTGTGCAGTGTGTGCTGGATTCGCAGTACCTGGCTGGCACCAAGGGTGTTGCCGTTTGCGAAGAACCACTGCTCATGGGAGTCCCAGTCTTTTAGATGAGCAAGTCAGGCAGGTCCTCCGGGGTTTTCGAGGTTGCTGTCCGCAGGAGATGCCAGGTTTTAGCAGGAGCAGGTTCAAGGCTCAACAGGCATGTAGGTTTCTGGGGCCAAGTCAGTTGGTGTCGTCCTCTTGTTAGCAGCTGCATGGGAGGTCTTCTTGTTTCTTGTTCTTCTTCTTGTTTCAATCGGGATCTAAGGGAGGAAGGTTCAGGGTGCCCCTAAATACTAAATTTAGGGGCGTTACATGCAGGGCAAGGGTGGGGACCAATGGTCCCTGTCCTGGGGTGACTACACCCCCTATCCTGCTGCTCTACTGTGGGAGGTCGGAAGGAGCCTAGCTCTGATTGGGCAGGGCTCCCCATCCTCAAGATGACGGTAGCCCGGAGTTTTGCTTCACCTCGCCTCTCCCACCTGAGGGGTGGAGTTGGCACAGGTTGGCACACCCCATTTCCTCACCTAGTATTTCCCGCCTGTCTTCCCACCAGAGTGGGGGTCAGAACCGGTGGGGGCCAGTTGCGATGTACAGCAATTGGCCTGGAGAAGCTCACAAAAGGCGGCATGCCTTTGAAGCTTCCCCTGCCCATCCTGCGGGAGGAGGCTTGGCACCTCGACCCAGGATGTGCATTGTGTCAGGCCCCCGAGAGCGGCAAGCTCTCGACCCAGGGGTTCAGAAACATGTCTGGTGGTGGCAGCCTCGGTAGCCATGCAGTCAGGACACTGGGAGTTGGTTAGGTTTCAGGGGGCATCTCTAAGATGCCCACTATAGTGCATTTTACATTAAATTCCACACTGGCATCAGTGTGGGTTTAATGTGCTGAGAAGTTTGATACCTAACTTCTTAGTCTTCAGTGTAGCCATTATGGTGCTGTGGAGTTCGTAATGACAACCTCTCAGCACCCTACTCTTAATAGCATCACTGCACTTACAGTGCCTAGGAATAGCCTTGAGTACTGTAGGGGCACAGGGCTCATGCCCCCTTGCCCACACCACTGGCACAGTGCACCCAGTGAGAGGAGTGACTGATGTATGCCAGGGCAGTGTGTTTGTGGGCATGGCACACAGGGATGTGTGCCATGTTAACTCTGTTTAGTTCTGCACCAAGACACTCAGCCTGCAAAGGCAGTGTGTGTGTGTCAGGGTACCGGACCCCTAAGGGTGGCACAATCAGTGCTTCAGCCCTTAGGGGTCTTCTCTGGTCACAGTGCCCTGGGTATCTAGGGTACCATTTACCAGGGGCTGACTTGTGGCCAGAGATGCCAATTGGGTTTAGGTTTCAACACAGTTCTAGGGAAGGAACACAGGCCCTGGGCACTTGATTGGCAGGAGTCCAGGGCACACTCAGTCAAAGCACATCAGCAATTCAGCAAAAAGTGGGGTATACCATGCAAGAAAGATGGCACTTTCTCACTCTTCACACGGCGTATCTTACCCCTCCGTGTCTGTACAGAGCTCGCTGCGCTCCTCCCTGGCCTGTATGTGGTGCGACCATGCCCCAGCTGATTTTTACCATATGGTCTGGGAGTGCCCTGCCCTTGACTCATTCTGGGCGGGAAGTGGAATCGGAACTTACACAGACCCTGGGTTGGTTGGTCCCCCATGACCAATTGCATCTCCTCTTGGGAGTGTTCGATGGACTGGATGGCTCTCGAGCCGATAAACGTTTCTTGGGCACTGCGGTCACGGTGGCCAAACGAGACATTGCGGCTGCCTGGTCTCAGGCCAAACCCCCTACTGTACGGAAGTGGCGAAGAGGGGTGGACTGGTGCGCGGCCCACGAGGAACCTCTCTTTGAGGCCCGGGCTGTCTTGAAATGTTTGAAAAGATCTAGGGGTAAATGGCTTAACCTGTTGTTTTGATCCCTGTGCATGCCCTCTTCTATCTTGCTACGTCTTGGAGGTGGCCTAATCTGGGCCCCTGTGCTCAGGTCTATGACACTGCTGTTACTGGTAATGGACTCAGATACATTGTGCATGATTCTGCTGTGAATTTGTGAATTTTGTTTCTACCCAAATGCTAATAAATGTAATTATCAAAAAAAAAGAAGACCAAGTGAGCCTTGTCCCAGCAATGCCATTCTCCTTCTAAGAAGTTGCAAGGACGTTAAGGTGCCTCTCCCTCGCACTTTTCAGTCCCTCACTAAAAAGCCGATTCTGCAGCTGATCTTGATGCACTCCGAATTTCAGGGGCCATCAATGCTACCACAACAGATTGATCCATTGAAGGAGGCCATGCTTAGTATTCTCTGCAACCTGCCAGCTCCCTCTGGTGCACCTTTGGCCCCCTCGGATCTGAGGCGGCCCCCAGAGATGTTTCTTACGGCAGGTCCACCATCCGAGAAATTAGTGCCTTCCAAACTTGCTTCGAGTTCAGCTCCAAATTTGGAGCCAACGCCACGGCCAACTCTACGATCAGTGCTGGTTCTTGCTTTGTTGATGCTGGTCAGACGCTGCTGACACCAGAGGAGGATGCAGATCCCATTGTTCTGTCTGTCTTTGAACCGAATCCAATCTTGGTCGAAGTCATATTGTGGCCCAGTTCCAACACGCCTGGCCCCAGCACTATGGCAAGTCAGCACCTTTGCCTAGGGGCCACCCGTCAGTCCTCCAACAACTTTGCGGATTGGCATCTGACCATTTAGAAGTATCCATTAGAAGAACAAGTTACTTACCTTTGGTAATGTTCTGTTTGAAGCATGTGTGCTGTAGATATACATGCTTTACATACTCCTGCCATCTAGTGTTGGATCCGGATGTTTGCAAGTGGTTTTTCTTAGAAGAAGTCTTTCCAGTCACGAGGTAAGGTGCCTCCTCCTTTCGGTGATAGTGAGCATGCGCATCGACTCCATTGTTGCGTTGTTTTTTTTTTTTCCACCATCCGGTTTGGATGTGTATTTCTGTGCTCCGGTTCAAAACCATTCTTTGTGTTCCCCTCGGTGCGCAATCCACTGTATCCTCAAGGGTATTTTTTCTATACGTGTTTCCCTGTTCTCCGCGTAACAAATTGGTCGACAAATTCTCCATCTTCGATCAAAAACCTTGTGGGTGGCTGCTGGGCCTAGACGCGTCGGTCCAGGCTTCTGTCATTCCAATTCTGTCCTCGGTGCCACGCCAAGTACCCTTGCACCGATTTACATCAAGTTTGTAACTTGTGCCTCTCTCTGGAGCACAAGGAGGAAGACTGCAACGCCTGTAAATCGTTTCGGTCAAAGAAGACTGTACGCGATCGTCTGGCTCCACGATGAGAAATGCAATGTCAAAGCATTCAGCACACTCCAGATATCTTTGGATAAGAATCTGACAAACACATCTCAAAACATGATTACAAAAGTATAAAAAGATCTTTTTTTATTCATTTCATGGAAAAGCAAGCTTTCTTAATACATAGTGATTGCATAAGTAATTACATCAAATACAGAATTTCTGAGCGATCTGGGGGATTCCCTTGTGGATTGTGTTCCATCTATCCCTCTCAGATCAACCATTAGCTATGATACATATAAATAATAAATAAAAACCATTTATAAAGCGCCTGGTTACCCAAAAACAGTGTGTCCCCGCGCACATCTGTGGAGTTGTGTGCTGTGTGTGACTAGAGTTGTATGTTTGCTGGTATGAAAGTGACGGCTGGCATGTGGGTGTTGTGATGATGTGATTGAGTTATTTATATATGAAATGATAAGAAATTATAAGAAATTCTGTATTTGATGTAATTACATATGCAATCATTATGTATGGAGAAAGCTTGCTTTTCCATGAAATGAATAGAAAATCTTTTTATACTTCTGTAATCATGTTTTGAGATGCGTTTGTGTGGTTCAGGGGTTGATAGAAATATATAAGGACCTATTTTTAGGCCTAGATTATTCCTTTATAGGCAGGTTACTCCTGTTCTTTCGTGTTTATTGCTTTTCCCCGCCTACCTGCCTGCAAGTGACGAGGGGTCCCCCTTCCATTG
The DNA here is from genome assembly GCF_964261635.1 of Lissotriton helveticus. Taxonomy (NCBI): domain Eukaryota; kingdom Metazoa; phylum Chordata; class Amphibia; order Caudata; family Salamandridae; genus Lissotriton; species Lissotriton helveticus. The sequence goes on along the minus strand of NC_136061.1, from coordinate 411,555,001 downwards.
AACAAAGCTAAGGCACAAAAGGTAGTTGAAGAGGGAATACTCATCTCTAACTTCTCAATCAGATATGCTTTAAAGATGTAGCTGACACCGCAGCTAGGGAAATCAATACCACCATTCACCTAAGAAGGCATGCATGGCTTAGGATTTTGGGGTTTAAGCCTTAAGTTCAACTGTCCATTTTGAACACCCCATTTGGCAAGGAACACCTGTTTGGTCCTCAAGTCGACCAGTCCTAAGAGAAAATGAAAAAGACACTGAAGTGGCAAAGTCCATGGGAGCGCTCCAGTACCCATCAAATTGAGGCTCCTTTCGCCGTTACTTTTAGAGAGCAGGGTCTAAAACAAGATCCTCGATCCCAAATGCTTCCTCTTATAAAGGCAACTACCAAACATTTCCCTCATGAGGTTTCTAAATAGGAGGATGTAGAGGAAGCAATTCCAAAGGTAGGGGTAAAGCAGCCACACAGCACTCCCCTTCCCCTATCAAACAGTGCCTTACCCACCCTCCGGTCACTTAACACCTGTCGGGGGAAGACTTCAATAGTTTCTCCCCATTTGTTAATCTGTAACGACCGACAAATGAAAAATTGACCTTATCCAACATGGTTATTGCCTGGAGTTTACCACCAATCCACCAAACATTCCACCTCGCGTTCACAAACTGTTTTCAAACCACTTACAGTTACTCAAACAAGAGGTGAAATCTCCCTTAGAAAAGGGAGTCATAGAACCAGTTCCATTACACTACCAGGGTTCAGGGGTTTATTCTCTTTATTTTCTAATCCCCAAAAAGGACAGATCCTTAAGACCAATTTTGGATCTCAGAGAGTTAAACCGGTACATACAGTCAGAACATTTCCATATGGTAACACTTCAACAGGTCCTTACGTTTCTACAGCAAGGTGATTTTTTTGTCCATACTGGACTTAAGACACATATTTTCACATTCCCACTCATCCAGCTCATCGTAAAAATCTCAGATTTGCGATAGCAGGCAAACACTATCCGTTTAAAGTACTCCCATTCAGAGTAACTACTGCTCCTAGAGTGTTTACAAAATGTCTAGCAGTAGTGGCAGCTTACCTCAGAAGACAACAAATTCCTGTCTTCCCGTACTTAGATGACTGGCTCATCAAAGCCAGCGCACACCAAAAGTGTCTAGAACACACTCAGACCACGCTACACCGGCTCGACTAATTGGGTTTCACAGGCAACATGCGAAAGTTTCCCCTACTGTCTTCACAGATGCAATCTTAGATAGGATTCACTCTCAACACTCACACAGCTCAAGCTTCCCCCAATGCAGTCAGAATTTGCAGTATTCAAACTCTATTGCTGCAGTTCCAACCCAACTAAACCCTGCTAGCCAGGACTTTCATGTGGCTGCTGGGAATGATGGCGTCATGCATTGCAATAGTGCCTCATGCAAGACTACACATGCGTCCACTACAAGAATGCTTAGCAGGTAAATGGAATCAGTCACAGGGTCAATTAAGAGATCTAGTGTTGGTAGAAAGACGTATCCATCGCTCTCAGTGGTGGTGGAACCCACACAATTTATCAAAAGAGCGACCTTTCATCTATTCTGTTCCACAAATCGTGCTAACAGCAGAAGCATCCCTCACAGTTTGAGGTGCACATCTCCATCATTACACAATTCAGGGTCTCTGGGGCGACAAACACATATGTCTCCACATCAACCATCCAGAGCTTCAAGCCGTATTTCTAGCCCTGAAAGCTTTTCAGTCTCATGTCACTGGCAAAGTTGTCCTAGTCCCCGCGGACAACACGACAACGATGTACTATGTACAAAAAGAGGGAGGGACACACTCTCTCCAACTGTCAGACCGGTCTCCGATCATTTGGAAATGGGCAAGTCATCACAAAATTCACCTTCTGACAGAACACCTTCCAGGAGTGAACAATCAAATTGCTGACCTCCTCAGCAGAAGGAGGCAGCAGATACATGAGTGGAAACTTCATCCCAAAGTTCTCTGTCCATAATTTCGTCAATGACGATACCCGCAAATAGATCTGTTTGCCACAGTAGACCATGCACAATGCCCAAACTTCGACTCCGGGTTCCCACACTCTCTATCCAAAGGCAATGCCTTGTGGATAAAATGGTCGGGTATATTGGCCTACGCTTTTCCGCCTCTCTGGTTTCTGGTTCGGAAACTCAGGCAAACATCACTCACAGTGATTGTGGTAGCTCCCACATGGGCCCATCAACCATGGTACACCACCCTGTTAGAGTTGACAGTTGTTCCACATCAAAAGCTGCATCTCACCTCCAGTCTTCTCACTTAGAACCATGGAGAAATCAAGCATCCAAATCCCAAGGAGATCAATTTAGCGATTTGGATCTTGAAGTCATAGAGTTTGGATATTTAAATTTGCCACCAGACTGTATGACTATTCTGACAGAAGCAGGAAAATCTACTACCAGAGCTTGCTATGCAGCAAAATGGAAAGATGTGTTGTCTAATGTAAGAACAACAACATTATTCCTCTGGATGCTTCTGTTCAGAACATTATCTTTTACCTTCTGCACCTACAGCAATGTGGTCTAGCTTACACATCTATTCGATCGCACCTTGCAGCAGTAGCTGCGTATTTTTAAAACAGACCGCATTTGTCTTTGTTCAAAGATCCTGTCATTAAAGCCTTTATGGAGGGCTTAATGAGAGTAATATCACCAAGATTCCCTCCGGCACCAGTGTGGAATCTTAACGTAGTACTTAAAAGACTTATGGGCCCGCCCTTTGAACCACTTCACAAGTGTCCTTTACAGTTTCTCTCGTGGAAAGTTGCCTTCTTCATTGCAATCACTTCATAAGGAGAGTTGGTGAGCTATAGGCATTAACCTTAGAAGAACCCTTCTTTCAACTCCATAAAGATAGGGTAGTTCTTCGCACCAAACCCAAATTCCTCCCCAAAGTAGTTTCTGCTTTATACCTTAACCAATCAGTTGAGTTACCTATGTTCTTTCCTCAACCCGATTCAGTAGCAGAACTGGCTCTTTTTATTAATAACGAAAATAGGTTATCAGCAATGGATAATAAAATGATGCAGTGCAGGTAATATTTACAATCCGTTCTTGCTTGCAGACCCACATATATCCTAATGTACAGTTATCATTTACATTTTTTTGACCATATATCATCTGGACAGCCTTCACTCCTGTAAGGGGGGAATGCTTCCAATGGTGCACATAACATCCCTCTGAGTTTATTCCAGTCCCCCCAGATCTTTGTCTATTTTTGTGGATACCCCATCGCCTCATATATTACTCTCTCCATCTGCATGCACCAGTCCATATAGGTCACCCAATCACAGAATTTAGGCGCCGTGTCTCCCTTCCAGGTTCTGCCTATGTTACGTTTGGCCACCACATTTCCCAAGGTGACCCAAATCCTTATTTTTGCCGTCAAATCCGTGGCCTCCCATATATTAAGCAGACATAACCGGGGCATGACTTCCATAGATTTCTTGCAGACATTCCACATTTTGGATGTTGCCTTCCTCCAATACGAGTGTACTATCGGGCAGTCCCGCCACTAGTGTAGATACGTCCTTTCCTGGCCACATCCTCTATGGCATAATGGGGAGCTCAAGGTACCCATTCTAATCAGCCTCACACTGGTATAATATACTCAATGCAGAAGTTTAAGCTGTATTGACTCGAACCTGGACTGAATAGCCACCTCACAGGGGGATGCCAATGCATCCCACCACTCATTGTCATCTAGATTACCCAGTTCCTCCACCCAATTGGCTCGGGATTTCTCTAAAGCGTCTGGGGTGTTGTTTAATATCTTCCTATAAGTCAAGGAGGTTGCTTTGTCTTTGAGGTAGTCATCAAGGAGTCTATCCTCCAATGGCGAGGCGGCTGGTAGAACTGCATCCTTAGGAACAGCCCTGAGCAACGCACTCCTGACCTGTAGGTATCTAAAGGTTTCCCCCACACTCAATTCATAATCTCTTTGGAGGTCACTAAAGGCATTATTTTACCTCCCGCCCAGACGTCTCCGACCCTAGAGAGCCCAATAAGATCCCATTTGTCAAATCCAGCACATTTCGCCAAAAGCCCCAGTCGATCCATCTCCAGAAGGGGAGTGGCCTGCTTAATCTTGTTTTTCCATCCTATTGCAGACGTAGCTGCATGCCAGAGCATGACTGTAGTCACAGTAGGAATATGCCTTGGACTATGTGACTTTCCTCCATACAGAGCCCGTTGATATGACCCTGGTGCCATGTTATATCGATCCATCCTGTATGCAGGATCAGTTACCGGCCAGTGTACCCAATGATTCGTGACCATCAGCTGGGAGGCCCAGTAATAACTTTTAAGCAGAGAGAGGGCAATTCCACAGTCAAACCAACCCTTCGTGATTTTACCAATGAGATGCGAGGAGGACCGTCATTCCAAAGAAGGGATTGGACTGAGTCCACGGATCTTCACTCACTTGACGCCAGAAGAGCTTTATTGTATTATCTCGAAAGGACAAAAGATTTTCGGAAAACAAAGCTACTGTTTGTTTTATTTACACCACCTCACAAAGGTAATCCTATTTCTAAATCTGGCATTTCAAGATGGATTGTTAAGTGCATTCAAACTTGCTACGCAAAAGCTAAAATAACTTTATCTATACCCCCTAGAGCGCATTCCACTCGCAAAATCGGGGCATCTCTGGCCTTTGTAGGAAACATTCCTATAGCTGACATTTGTAAGACAGCAATATGGTCTACATCTCACACATTTACTAAACACTCGTGTGTGGATGTATTTGCATGCCAACAAGCCAATGTAGGGCGAGCAGTGCTAAAGACACTTTTTCAGACTACTGCAACATATACTGGTTAGCCACACCTTTTGGAGAATCCTGCTATATAGACTATGCAAAGCACATGTATCTAAAGCACACAAACGGATTATGTTACTTACCCAGTAAGCATCTGTTCTTAGCATGTTGAGCTGTAGATTCACTTGCACCCTCCCACCTCCCCGGGCACCTGTAGTTGTTGCAGTTCTCATTATTTACATTATCTACACATGGATGTATCTTTACTACACTCACTTACTCAATTTTCACCCTGTTGCGGGTAAACAGTCTAACAATGGAGCCGATGCCCTTGCGCACTATCACCAAAAAGAGGAGTCTCCTCACCTCGTGACTGGAAAGACTTCTTAAAAGAAAAACAACTTTCAAACATCCGGAACCAACACTAGATGGCCGGAGTATGCAAAGCATGTGAATCTACAGCTCTACATGCCAAGAACAGATGCTTACTGGGTAAGTAACATAATCCTTCTTATGGTTGCTCTAAACACATATTTTTCATCGCCCTCCCGTTTCCTTGTTCTGTGGAATTGACTCTTTTCCATCTAAAAAAGGTCCCGAATTAGAACGACTAGTCTTTGAGCTCTGCATCTGCGGGTGTGGATGGTGTCCAGAAAGAAACTGATGTCAGTGTGCAACTGTGGGGGCTTTATGCAGCTCCAGCCAACACATTCCCAAGGCGTAGTGGAGCTGATTTGAAGCCACACAACACCATCTACTGGTCTGCAGAGATATGCTGAAAAATGCTCCGGATCGGCTCTTGGGATATTCTTGGGCATCTGCGTTTAGTTAGAGTATTCACCCCAAAAAACCGTTCGGGGAGTATGATTGCGCTCCTCAGTGATTGTTCAGATTTGAATAAAGTGCCCGTCCTAGAATAGATCACCTAGCATAATAGGCTCAAGAGACCACAATTGGGTGGCAGAATTGTTTTTTACACGTTAAGGGCAATTTCAGCTTGTTGAGTAGCGGAAGGAAGGGTAGTATAGAGTACCCATACCAGCTCTAATATGCAATTTGTCCCAGGCCTGCTTGGTACATGTAAATGTGCCAATAGTTGACGTATTGTGGGGGGATTGTCTGACATGTTATGGACTAGAGGTGAAGATTCATCATCCCTTTTTGTCCCAGTATGCGGCATATAGGCATATATAGTGGTGGTTAGTACCAATGATGAACAAACTGGGCCTGGGCACAGAGATAGTAGAGCTCCTAATCTGAAGCCGTGAATTCCCCTTGTTGATAAGGTTAGGTCAAAACCTCCCTCTTGAGGCAGGGCTGGTTTAATGCCTATGTATTCATTAGGGACCTTATCATTTGGGACCTGAAGGTTTGAAAGAAATGTTGAACGAGATTCTTGCCCTACCTTGGCAATGCATCATGGGAGTTGTAGTACACCAAAGTTACATGATGTACTGTGTGCTGATGATTACACCACACATATCTAACATCAAAACAACGTCACAAAAACATAATGCGCTGTTACAACAATGTAGTGAACAGACATTAACTATTTAATCAGAAATAGACAGTTAGTTGTAGATTCCGTACCTTGATATTACACCCAGGTTTCAGACTGGATCTGGAGAATTGTTTCTTAGCAGTACCCCTGCGTGTCGGTAGGTGGCGTTGGTTGTCTCCGGGTCTGTTGTCGATGTCGTCGTTGCCGGGGATGACGTTGCGGTGCCTACATAAGCGCCATTCCTGCACTCTGACGCCCGTTATTTTCATTTTCTGTGCCAGCATAGCGAAGATCCAGAGAGAGATACCCCTTAGTCATTTTTTGACTGACCTCTTTCTACATTTTTTCAACTTCTTTTTCAAGTATTTGACTCCTGGTGCATGAGTGAAGTCCGACGCCGGACCGTGTTCAAGCCTTGCAACACCTGTCACAAGCTGATGTCTGTGACGGACTCACACCTCGTGTGTCTTTGGTGTCTGGAGCGCAACCACGACCCAAAGTCGTGCTTCGTCTGCCGGGCCATGAATCCAAAGTCTTTGCACTAGAGGTCCCGAAAGCTATTGGAGGCCCAGCAGTTGGCTCTGTGTCGTTCCCAGACTCATTCGAGAGGAAGGTCTAAAGGCGGCTCGCGGAGCCCCCACACCTCGTCGCACTCCAAGTCTTTGGGCAAGTCCAAGCACAAGAAGGAGAAGAAGCACTGGCCCTGTTCGCCTTCTCCCAGTCAGTCGGCTGGCACAACGCAGGACTTGGAGCGTCGGCGCTCTAAGGCTCCGTCTCCAGTGCCTACTTCAGGGACCACTCTGCGCCTTCCCCCGTTTCCGGGAGCCTGAGCGTCCCCTGCCCAACTCCGCAAGTTCTACAAGGCCCTCAACTTAGTCTTTGAGCAGCCCGACTCTACCGACACGCCTTTGGGCCCCGCCTAGCCGGTCGGGGGCCATAGGCCTTTGATGCTAGCTGCTCCTGCCCCGGCTCCAGAGGGCCCCTGCGGATTAAGTAGTATGCAAAAAGGGGGACAATGGAGGACAATATTTACCGGGGTCCAATGTACGTGTCCAGTAAGCAATATACAACAGTTGTACAAAGTTCCCCAAGGGATAGATACACTAAGGGGAGGAAAGAGACAGCCACTCTCAGGAGTGTACAACAGGGAATCAAGTAAACCCTTTACGGAATAAGGATGCCTCACACAATTAGAAGGCTGGACAACAATAGCCATCCGTCCAAATAACTGTATTGTGTCATCATTGGCCTCCTGCTCCAACGACAAGCTGGCGGTGCAATGCCTGCCGGGTAGCACGTAGTGCTACTCTTTTGGTGGAGTTCTTTTATTCCTTGCCAATGGGTGCATGCGTGTGAGGGACCTAAGAAGTGCAATTGTGAGCGTGAGTGAGAGTTTAAAATAAGTCAGTAGAGTCCATTAGAACATTTTTAATAGAGTGGCTCACTGCTTAATTAAAATTGATAAAGGGAGGGGTAGCGAAGCGCAACAGTAAAGGTGATGTGGCTTCGTTCAACCCTCGCCTATGGACCACACCATAGGCGAGGGTTGAACGAAGCCACATCACCTTTACTGTTGCGCTTATTCCGTAAAGGGTTTACTTGATTCCCTGTTGTACACTCCTGAGAGTGGCTGTCTCTTTCCTCCCCTTAGTGTATCTATCCCTTGGGGAACTTTGTACAACTGTTGTATATTATTATCCCTGCGGATTAAGGCCTGGCTCCAGATCAATGCTGGTTGATCTCCCTCAACTTTCCCCGGCGCCGATCCTGGTGACGGCACCCGGGCATCGGACGCGCCCCCGGCAGACACCGTCCCCATCCTCACGCCAGAGATGGACCTGGAGCGGATCCAATGCCAGAGGGTATTTTTGTTACCCTGTTCATCCCGGATGTTCCCTACGGCACAGAAGGTGGTGATGAGGACTGGGAGGAGTCCCTGGACCCTTTAACAGAAAAGCTGAAAGAACCGGACAGGAGAGGACCTGGCTGATGGCAGTGTTCTGGACACTTCTCTAGACCTTGACATACCTTCTCCCCCTACTATGGCAACGGAAGAGGGAGGGTTCTAATCTGTGGTGGTGCGAAGGGCGGCCTAGGTCTTGGGCCTTGAGCTCCCTTCAGTGGCAGTCAGGCCTAACCTCCTGACAGAGGGGCTTCAGCATGCTACATACTCCTCTGAACCCCTTCTGCCCTTCAACGAAGCTCTTACTGACGTCCTACTGGGCACCTGGTCCAGGCCCAGCACAGGGGCTCCTGTGGAAAGGACGATTTCCTGCTGCCATTGCCCAGCCCTGGGCGACCTAGTTTTCCTCAGCCAACACCCTTTCCCCGAGAGCTTGGTGGTACAAGCCTCTTTTTCAAAGGAAGCATTCCCTTCTGTTCCTCCCTATAAGGAATTCAAGAAGCTGGACCACCTTGGGTAGCACATGTTCTCTTCCTCCAGCTTGGCACTGCGGTCCATGAATACTGCGTGCTTCTTGGGCCGGTACTCCCACACCATCTGGGATACGGTTGCGCAGGTGCTGCCTCAGTGCCCGCAGGAGACCCTGGCTGTTCTTTCCCAAATAGTGGCGGATGGGAGAGACTCAGCCAAATTCACAATCAGATGTGGACTGGATTCTACCAACTCACTGGGCAGAACGATTGCCACATCAGTAGCCCTTAGGCACTATGCCTCGTTCAGGACATCTAGCTTTTTGGGGCATGTCCAGCCACCTTGGCTGAACATGCGTTTGATAGCCGTCGTCTTTTTTGGCAACAAAGCAGACTCGGCGCTGGAGCACTTTAAAGTTTCTCAGGCTACGACAGCCTCCAAACCTTCCTAGTCTGATGTTTCTGACCCATCAACGACCAGTGGGTGGCAGGATTCGCCATCACCTCCCCTACTATCAATCCATCACGTTGGACATGTGGGTTTTCCAAATAGTCCAAAGGGTCTACTCCCTTCCCTTTGGGAATACCCCTCCCTCCATGCCACCGTCTTTCGATTGTATGTTGGAGGATCATTTGGCGCTTCTCCACCAGGAAGTCTCAGCTACCTTGGCCAAGGGAGCTATCAAGAGGGTCCCTGTGCCAGAAGTAGGTTGTGGTTTCTATTCCCACTACTTTCTGATGCCCAAGAAGGACAAAGGCCTGCATCCTATTCTAGACCACAGAGCCCTCAACTGCTTCCTCCATAAGGAGAAGTACAAAATGCTCACGTTGGCTCAGGTCCTGTCGGCCCTTGCCCCTTGAGACTGGTGGTGGCGCTGGACTTACAGGACGCCTATTTCCATATTCCCGTCCTGCACGGCCCATAGATGCTATCTGCGGTTCACAGAAGGCCACGAGCATTTTCAGTGCACCGTGCTCCCCTTGGGCCTTACCAGTGCCTCTTGATTGTTCGCGAGAGAAAGTGATGGCGGTGGTCCCAGCTCATCTGTGCAGATCAGGGTATTGTCTCCCACCTCCAGACCACGGCACACCTCCTGCACCCACTGGGGTTCACTATCAACGTGCTGAAGTCACACCAGACTCCCTCTCAGACGCTCAGAGCTGTTCTGGACTCAGTGCAGTTCCGTAGCTATCCTCCCGAGCAGTGAGTCCGGTAAATTCGGGCAATGATACCGATGTTTCTATCCCGGATTTCGGTGCGAATGACCCTGAGGCTGCTGGGCCTCAGGGCCTCCTGCATCCTGCTGGCGGATCATGCCAGATGGCATATGCGGGCTTTGCAGTGGGACCTGAAGTTCTAGTGGACGCAGCATTTGGGGAATCTTTGTGATGACGTCCACATCTCAAAGGGAACTGCATAGCTACTGCAGTAGTGGTTAACGAACCCAGCTAGTATCAGAGGCAGATCCCTCTCCTTTCCCCAGCCAGACCTAACAGTGGTGACCGATGCGTCACTCCTGGGATGGTGCTGCCATCTGGGAGATGCAGAGATCAGAGGCATCTAGTCTCTGGTGGAGTCCAGGCTCCATATCAACCTGTTGGAGCTTTGGGTGATCTGCCTGGCAAAACCATTCCTGTCCTCTCTCAAAGGGAACGTGATGCAGGTGTTCACAGAAAACACCACCGCCATGTGGTACTGCAACAAACAGGGCGTAGTGAGGTCGTGGACCCTATGTCAGGAGGCTATTTGCCTTTGGACATGGCTGCAACATCAGGGCATGACCCTGGTGTTTCAACACCTGGTAGGTTCTCTTAACACCGGGGCAGACAAACTTAGTCATTTGTGCCTGGTAGATCACAAATGGCATCTTCACTAGGAGGCGATGCAAGGTCTCTTTCATCGGTGGGGAGAGCTGTGGTTAGATCTGTTCACCACCGAACAGAACGTGCAATGTCAGCAGTTCTGCATGTTGGCGTTTCCAAGGTGGATCTCGCTCTGCGATGCTTTTCGTTGCGAATGGAGTTGCCGCCCTGAGTGCTGAAGAATATCAAGCGCAACCAGGACCATGTTATTCTTGTGGCTACGGACTGGGCACGAAGAGTCTGGTACCCCGAACTCCTGAGCATGGCCATCGATCCTCTGATCAGACTGTCCTTCTGGAGGATATTCTGTCGCAGCAGCAGGGGTTGGTTCTTTACAAGAACCTGTCCAGTCTCTACCTCCTTGCATAGAGATTGAGTGGTGACTGTTGACAGCATTTGACCATCTAAACCAAGTCTGTGACCTCATTGGATCTCTTTAGTTGATTAATATTGCTGAATTGTTTGTTGTTTGTTGTTCTCACTATATGGAGACGTCCACAAGGGTTTCTAGACTTTACCATTACGGTTATGGACATTGATAACATTTAATGGTGTGCTGTCATAGCTTCTTTTTTGTTTTCTATTTGTTGCACACTTGTTTGTGCTATACAACACCTTTAGGTCGTAGGTTTTGGAGGCTTGATAAGCAATATGTGTTTGACTTTTCACGCCAAATATTGTTATGGTATAATATATCTAGTGAATGTGTGGATATTTCCCCTGGAGGGAACACTACTACCGGCTTTGTTCTGTACAAGTCTATAATGTCATCTTGGCAGCCAGTTGTCCCTCCACGAAAATGGTATACCCCTGTAGATGGAACTAGTTTGTGGCCTGGTGCACAGCAAATGCTCTACATCCTCTTTCAGAGGTTCTCTTGTATATACTTTCTTTGGCCCAGCAGGGATCTGCTCAGGGCACTCTTAAAGGCTGTCTTGTAGCTATCTCTGCTTTCCTTCACCTTCTAGATCAGCCCTCATAATTTAAGTCCCCTATTGAAAGTAGAGGCATTACTCATCTCTTTCTTCCTTCTCCTTCGTAATGCCCCAGTGGGTCTTGAACCTGGTCTTAACCTATCCTATGTGTGCTCCTTCTGAGCCCTTCATAACTGTCCTCTCAGGCTCCTCACTCTCAAGACTTCCTTCCTCGTTATCATCACTTCTGCTTGCAGGGTGAATGAGCTTCAGGTTCTACCTTTCAAGCCGCCTTTCTTCTCTATGCATGCGGACAAAGTGGTGCTTAGGGTGAGGCCCTCGTTCCTTCTTAAAGTGGTTACACCATTTCACGTAGGACAAACAATCATTGCCTTTCCCCCATCTCCGCACCCTTCCAAGGAGGAGATACTCCACCATTTGGACCCTAAACGTACGTTGTCCTTCTACCTTGACCGCAAAAGATTTCCAGGTGGATGATCAACTCTTCGTTGGCTATGTAGGTGGCAAGAAACGTCGGGCTGTTCAAAAACGTTCCATCTCTCGATGGGTTGTCCTTTGTATTAACGTCTGTTACGCTTCAGTGAAAAATGCTTCAGCAGCAACCACTGCCAGGCTGCCACGTAGGCATCTTTGCACAAGTTCACCAGACATTATTGTCTGGACATCCAAGTCCGGAGGGACGGCTATTTTGCCCGTTCGGTCCTCCAGGACTTTCAGGTATGAACTTAGTTCGCAGACCCACCACTGGGGAGGGTATTGCTGGGTAAGGAATCTACAACTATCTGTCTCTTTCAGATGAAAAAGTTATATACCCTCAGTAACGATTTATGTGTAAGAGACATAGGTTAGTTGTAGATTCCTTACAGCCCCACCCATCCCCCTTGCTCCTCGAACTGACCCTAGGGTTAGGACTTCCTTGCAGGGCTCTGGTTATGATGCATCAGTGTCCAGTTTCATTCATGGCTCTGCACTTCCGGCTTGGGAAGTTGTGTCAGAACTGACGTCAGTACGCAGGGGTGGCGTCTAAGTAGGCACCACAATGTCAACCTGGCGACCACGACGACGGATACAGAGTCGACTGACGCCACCTACAGACGCACAGGGGTACTGATAAGAAAGAATTCTCCGGATCCAATCTGATGCCTGGGGGTAATTCTAAAGTAAGGAATCTACAACTAACCTATGACTCTTACAGATACATCTTTACCAAAGGTAAGTAACTTGTTCTTTACACTAACTATATATATGCATTTCCACAGATCACACCCAGGACGTGTCATAAATAATTGAGACTGAAGAAGCTAATGACACACGTGGAAATGGAGGACAGCACATTGCCAACTCCTATGCCCATCACTCCAACTTCAACTCCAGCTGCTAGGAGAGCAACCATTTCATCACTGCAAGACTTTGTGGGTGTTTTGATGAGGGACATTCACACAGCAGGGACACAACAACATCTGTGGGCAGGACACACCGCGTAGAAGCCAACCAGCAACATTCAACAATGAGAGTGTGTCAGATTACATGCAGAGGGTTCTCCTGTGTTTGATGGCCCGGTGAAGAGCATCATCTCTGTACAGTGCCTGCAAACCAAGCAAATCAGGACTGTCAATGGGCATCTGCTAAGGATGTCAAGCTTGATGCAGCATTTACTGAAAGGGAAGGACTAGTGGATTACTGCCATGGAGAAAGAGCACTGTTTGCAGAGACAGAGGCACAGGCGGTACCTGGCACCCTTTGAAGCCTTCACCTGTGCCATAAAGTGGTTGGCAGAAGCAACAACAACTCTAGCAAGGAGAACTGTAAACATACAGACTGACGAGGGGCACTGCTGTCAGGACGTTGCACGCGGGCTAGTTCAAGGGAACACAGACCTTGAAAATATACAGGCACTCAACCTCTGTGTCCACCGCCTGAGAGCGAAGATGATGCTAGCCTCAGTGGCACATCTATGCAGGAGGCATGCAGTACCAGGCGTTGACGCCGAAACACTTCTGGGTCTGAAATGTCCACACTTCCACAGGCCAGTGTTGCTGACAAGGCACTGAACTCCAGAGGCTGGAAGAAGTGAATCTACTGCACACTCAGAGTCACGAGTCTACTGTTTTTGGGTTTGTAATTACATACTTTGTTGCCTAGTTGACACAATGTTACATCTGCATTGGATACTGTTCATGTAGGAGAGCTCCATTATTGTCACAACCTGAATAATAGGTGATCTTTCAATTATACACCTTGCATTACCATCATGTGTGATGTCCCTCAATGGCAATATTGTGTAGTATGGCACATGTGGCGATCAGGTCTATACAGTAGTGATCTGTCAGTCTTGTGAAGGCAGCAGAACCTGGACTTCGATATCCCAAAGGTCCTCTCAATGATGGAACCCGTTGTCCTGTGTGCCCTGACGTTCTGCCTTTCACTTCTTGTTCTTGGAGTATGGTATGGTTTAAGTATCCATGGACGCAAGGCAAATGTACTTTCTCCTTTAGAGCATGAGAAGGAAAAGCATTAGGTCACATTGCACAAACATTTCTGGCCACTAATTTAATTGAATCAGCGATTCTGTAACCTAAGAATAAAACCTCCATTGTGACGGAACATGAAGGAGTCATGGTTGCTGTCTGGGAATCTGGCAACAGGTCTGTTATGATACAGGATTCATCACACTCTACCTTCACATTAAGTGAGTGTGGGCTTTTTCTGTTTGTGTATATGAATTCATTTGCTGAGGGGGGACATATGTTAATATATGTATCTGATAGAGACTACTAGCCGCAGATTCCTTAACGTAGAATCATCCCCAGGCGTGAGACTTGATCTGGAAACTTTTTGCCACAGCATCCCTGCGCGCCGGGTGGACGGCATCACGCCACTCCGCCCAGGCGTCGTCCGCATACGTGACGTCAGCGAAGTCACATAAGTCCCACCCCGCGTGCCTATGTCAGTTTTTTTCTTTTCCGCGTGCAACGCGGATCCAGTCTTGTTCGGGCCTGTCTTAGGCCCTTTTTTCCTGTCTCATTGTGATTATTATTTTTTGTGGAACAGTGTGCGAATGCCTTCGGGCTTCAAGACTTGCACGTCGTGTGGGTATCTTATGTCGGCGTCAGACCCTCACCTCGTTTGTATGTGGTGTCTGGGGGAAGATCACAGCACCACTGATTGTGAGGAGTGCCAACAGCTGAAGCTGAAATCGCGGCGGGAGCGCCGGATGAAACTACTCTCAGCGCGTCTCTCAAGGTCGGCTTCCTCCCCTCGATCTTCCTTGGCGGATGGCTTCAGAAGCGGCCGTTGTCGTCACCTTCACCCCTCTCCGATGTCGCGAGAGCGTCACTCCCTGGTGGGTAAGTGTCGCAGTTTGTCCCCGGGGCCGGTGTTCGACCTACCGGGGGCGTGGACTCTCCACTGGTGATGCGGCCCGCGTGTCGTCCTCCTATCCACCGTTTCCCGGTGACTGGGCATCGAGAGTCCAGATGGAGACATGCGTGGCGTCTTTGCAGGCCTGGCTGGCGTCTCCTCCTTCTCTTCCTGGGGCGTCAGCGGATCCCTTGCCTTGCGCTGGACACTCCGCGGCGCCGCCAGTGGCTCCAGCCCCGGCACGGACTGGTTCGGATCCAGGCCTGGAGGATGTGATGCTGTTGGGGTGTGGCTCCTCTGGGGTCCCTCCTTCGGACCATGGCACCTCTGCCTCGCTGTAAACTCACGAAGGTGTGTCCCTGTGGTGTTGCGGGAGGTCGCTGGGCTCGGGTCGCATCCCTGAGCCCCGCTCAGCCCTCTGGGCAGGCAGAAGCCTTGTCCATGGCTGAGCTGACCCGCCCCGGTGCCGGCACCTACTGGTCCGGGCGGCGCCACATGGGTCGGTGGGACCTCCTCGTCCCGCTTTGGGTCGAGGTGGGGCGGGGACCCCTCGTCCCCCTACAGGCCCTTCTCGTCCCATCCCGCGGGCGGCTGCCTCATCGGAGGGCGTGTTGGAGGATGAATCGTCCCTGGCGCCGCCGCATGGGTCGCCAGACCACCTCCGTTACATCCTGGGCCTAGGCTAGCGGAGGGCTTAGTGTCACTCCCCCAGCCCCTCTCGTTCCTCTGTGCAGTTTGACTTGGAGGGGCCCTATCCGCCGTCTCCTTCAGCGCTGGATGGTGCTGGCATCCTGCCTCAGGCGGCGGACTCTACGGCTCCACACAGAGGTCGTGCTGCGGATTAGTCTTCGGACGCCCCCTCTTCTCCGGAGGTTGGGTGCTTCTGGTGTCATCCTCCCCGGGGACGGGCCACCGTGAGGTGTCTTTTTCGCCGGCATCATCGAAGGGCGGCACCCTGCCTTTTCCGAGACCGGGGTGTTCGCCGGAGGAGCGGCAGGTTCCCCATTCTTCGGTACCTTCTGACTTCCAGGTCTGGCCTTTGCCTGCCCCGATTGGCTTCGGTTACGGCCGCTTTAGTTTGCAGCCGTCACCCACGGAAGAGCTGCTTTCTCCACCGCTGGGCCCTACGGAGGCGGGTGCAGCCTTCGCTCAAGCAGTGTCCCCGGCTGTGGGTATCCTGCGCATGGGTGACCCTTTTTGCTCATTTTCCGGCGGACCATCTCTTGGAGGTTCTCCACCAGGGCTCTGGTGGAAGGGAGCTGTTGCTTCCCTTTGAAGGTTCGCTCCTTTCCTCCCTTATGGGGACTTGGAGGCGACCTGACTCAGGGGACCCAACACCTTCTGCACTGGCACGTCCCGGCGCCGCGTGACCCGGCGTATCTTTCCCTCCACCCCTCTGCCTCGAGTTCTCTTTTGCGGACTGTTTTTCCTTCCTTGCCGCCACTGTTGACTCCGACATCCTGGGAGGCCCGCTGGCTGGACTCTTGGGGGCGCAACATGTTTGCCTCGACCAGCGCTGCCCTGCGAGCCCTGAACACCTTATGCATGTTGGCTAGGGCCTCCTCTTGTTTGTGGGACTCGGCTGAGTCCTTGGGCTCCGCTGCTTCCCAGGAGTCTGTTCAGGTGGACTTGCGGCATCATGCTTTAGATGGCCGGGAGCTAGCGGTGTTTATTCTCCTCTCCGCTCTGGACATCTCTGAGGTGCTGAGCTGAGCCATGGCTTCCTCAGTCGCCCTCCGTCGCCATGCTTGGCTTCGGAATGGCATGTTTCCTAAAAATGTGCGGGAGCAATTGATTGATCTTCCTTTCAATGGTAACCTGTTATTCCATGCCCTGGCTGACTCTGCCATCCAACGTCTCCTTGCAGGGCTCCGTCCTCCTCCTCCGCCTTATCCTCCTCCTCCACCTTCCTCTCCTCAGTAACTGCTGAGTTGAGCTGGTTCTGGATCTTTTTTGGGCCGGTTGCCCTTGCGGTGAAATGTGTTTTATAGCTGTTTGGTTCCCCTTGCTGGGACTATGGCGCTGTTGGCTGCTGGACGGCCCTTTTGTTGCCTGTGTGTGTGTGTTTTTGCTGGAGTTGTCTACACAGACTTGGCCCTGAGATTAGGCCTTCTGTTTTCCCTTGGGCTGCTTGCAAGCCTTCTGCTGGGGTTTATACCCGTGGCTCTTTTGTTTTTTCACCTGCTGCGGAAGTTTCTTCCTAAGAGGGTTCCCATATCTTGGTACTTAACGTACCCTATGTGGGGTAGTGGTAGCTGTTATGTAGCTTACGCTCTGCTAGGGTGTTCTAGTCGCCCTCGGGCCTCTGTTCTCCATGGCATTTATGTATGTTGCGGATGCTTCTTTAGGTCATGCGCAGGCCCCTCCTGGTGTGTCTGGGCATTTCCTTGCCTTCATGCTCCTGTCCTGGAGGCTGGGCTAGTTCTGTATTCTGCCTTGTCAGATGTGGCCTGCCCGGTCCCCCGGGGGCCCGGCCTGTTTCTCCTGCATCCAGCGGCTTATTCCTGCTGGCGCCGCTCTGTCTGGGCTGTTGCCTTTCGCCCATGGTAAACTCGCCTTCTTTTCCCTCGTATGCTCGGGCCCTCTAGGTTTGTCTTCTTCTTCTCCTTTCTTGCTTGGCATTGGATGAAAGCTCTGTTGCCTTGTAGGAGCGTGGAGTGCTTTGGCCTCCCTGGCCTGGCCCTTGGTTCCTCTGTTGAAAGTGACTGGGCTTCTTCTTCTTTCTTTCTTTTCGCCACACCCTTCCTGGGGTCGGTGGTGATCTGCTTGTGGGTTTCCCCCCTTGCCTGGGAGGACTGGGCTCTTCACCCTGTCCCTGGACAAGTTCCCTGTGGGACCCTCTACTATGTCCAGGCTGGTGGGGTCCTTCGCAGACCCTCCTTCCCTTGGGTATGGCTAAGGTATCTATTCTACGTTAAGGAATCTTCGGCAAGTAGTCTCTATCAGATGTAAGAGTTATTTACCTTCGGTAATGATGTATCTGGTATAGACGATTCTAGCCGCAGATTCCTTCACGGCCTGCCCTTCCTCCCCGTTCTGCAAGGTCCTTTGGCTTGGTCTTCTGCACTTGCCTCCCAGGGGGATGTCTATTTCTTTGTAGATGTATTCTCTGCCCCCTTTGGCAGGTTGATTGACTTGTTCCTTTCCTCCTCTTTGACACTTGGAGGATGGGTCTTCAGGTATTCCTATGCCTCCCCTGCCCTGGTTGCTCCGGGTTTGGGGCTTGCCCTCCCTTCGTTCCTCTTTGTTCTAAGGTCCTGGCCCTCTGTTACCCCTTGGGTTGGGGTTGCCTGGCTGTGCCTTGCCCTTTTTTCCTGGGGGATTGTTGTACCCTGGGTTAGGATTGCCTTGGGGGGTTGTTGTTCCCTGTTTGTCTTGGAACTGGTTCCCCTTCGCTGTTCTTGGTTGGGTTACCATCCTACTTCAGTTTGTTATTACATTTAACCTGTATTCCCTATACAGGGAGGGGGCCTGTTTGTATGGTGGCGGTTCAGGGCTGTGCTTTTCTCTATTCTTTTACTTTCCCTGCCTTTGAGTATGGCAGTGTCCGGCACTGACCATGCTGATGTTGTTCCTCACCATTCCATTTTTCCAATGTTCTGCTTTTGCACACTCTTCCCATGTCCCACAGTTTGTCTGGTGGTTCCGCGTTGTGGCGCAGAAAAGTTCTCTGAAGAAAACTGAGGTAGGCGCGCCCGGGTGGGACTTATGTGACCTCGCTGATGTCACGTACGCGGACTCCTGGGCGGAGTCGCGTGATGCCGTGCCCCCGGCACGCAGGGATGCTGTGGCAAAAAGTTTCCGGATCCAGTCTCACGGCTGGGGATAATTCTACGTTAAGGAATCTGCGGCTAGAATAGTCTCTACCAGATACATAGTTACCGAAGGTAAGTAACTCGTACGCCATCAACACAGCCTATGACATTCCACTCTGCTACCTGGTAGAATATTAATTTGGCCTGTTGCAATTATAGGAGGGTACTATGATGTCCAGAAACCTGCGACAAAAAACTGGAAAAGGCCCTTTATAACACCCCCATTGCCCTTATGGTAACTGCCAGAAGCTAAGAGATGTAGGCAACAAAATACCTGCACATGTGGTGGGATTGATTGCTCCTGAGTGTTGGGGTCTGAAACTTAGGTTGTAGTTCAGCAATTAAGTCCAGGATTACCTCACTGAGTCTGTATTTCTTTAAAATCTCCTCTATCTGTTCAAACAGGGTGACCCTCACTCTAAATATTCTCTCCTGCCTCTTTCTCCTCCTTCTGTGCCTGCCAGACAAAATCCTCATCCTCCTCGCCAAAACATAAAGGGTCGCCATTCTGAAAGAACCAGATGCCTTTTGGGGACCTTTTTATAGTTTGTACCTGGATACCATCCAGAATGATCGTAATTGCATTTCCTAAATGCCAATTTTGTGACTATTTGCAATTAGGATATCCTTTGTACATATGGTAAGTGATTCGCTATTTGGAAATCCCTATCTGCAAATTCATATTCGGTGATTTCCAAAATGCAATTTCTGCTGAAGAGAAATTGCATTTTGCACCACCGCAAATACCTTTCGTACATACCGAAAAGGCATTCTGCATTTCCTAGCAACCCGAAATTGCGATTTGCACCGTTAGGAAATGCAAAATGTCTTCGCACGTTTGGCCCCAAATGCTTTGGTGGCATTTAAGAAGAACACCACTGCATTAAAATTTGTGTCTATATCCTGTAGAACTTTAAAGAGCGATCTCAAGTTATAGGAGGTGAACCAACCAGGAATGAAACCTAACTGATCAGGATGTACCATGTGTTGCACTGGATGAGTAAGTCTGTTGGCAGGTAATGTTGCCAGAATATTTTCATCATAGTTAATTAAAGAGAGAGGTCTGTATGAATCACACTTTTCTGGTTTCCTGGTTTTAACAGTGCAATGATAAGAACCTCATGCATAGTCCTAGGGAGGTGCCCTGCTTATTGCGCGTCATTGAAGACAGCGAGAAGTACTGGAGCTAGAATGTCAGTGTATAACGTATGAAATTCGGTCAGGAGGCTATCTGGCCCAGGCACTTTTCCTGATGATAACTGCTGTATTATTTCATGGATTTAGTATTTGGTGAATGCCTCGTCTAGAAAGGTGTGGTGGGAATCATTTCTCTAGCACTGGGGTCGCATTTTCTAGATATGAAATCACCTTTATGGGTTCCCTTCGTTGGGTGGTGTGGGGCTGAAGATAATTGTCAGTAATTAGAGGCTCATATTTGTTAACTCTACCTAGGCTCAGTTAAACAGCAATAGAGGATTATGTGAATTCTCTTTTGTAGTTTGGCACTAGAGAGCACAGCCATTGTTGGGCTGGCTCTGACAGTGACTATCACACTGCTGAGTCTTTGCCGCCATTGAGCCCATTGTCACACATCAGCAGAAATGATGGAAGTAGAACTGCCAGGGTCCATCTTCTAAGTTCAATATAATGGATATATCCTAAAGAACTGGACCTTCTTTAATATTCCAGTGGGTGTTTTGATATTGTGTTACGCACTCATTAATAGTTAACAAATAACAAAAGGGAATTTAAGCATATAGTTGTAGATCTGTGAGATGCAGAACACATTTATATCTTAACTTTTTCTCAATGCAGGCTTCAGCCACTCTGTGTGAGAAGTTTGGATGGGAAGGAGGTGACCCATCTAGAAGCTGGTGGCCACCATACTTTGGCTCTCACTGCCAGATCCCAGGTAAAATGCTGATGACACCTCTCAGGTAGTCATGTGTCAACAAATATTGTTTTAATTTGTGGCAGGGTTGTACCATTAATTGTGTCTGTTCTATGAAGGCTTACTGCTGGTAGTAACTTTCCCTTTAGAGCACTTGAGCATGGATGTCCGAGTAGTTAAGTGTAATGCAGACCCTGCAGGATATTGCGGTATGGAATAGAACATTTTTGCAGCGCAAAACAGGCAAGTTTGCAGTGCACTATAGCATTTTTTGTTACATTTTGCATTACCTTATTTTAGTGACATTTAATAGTTATGTCCACACAAAAAGTGAATCTCCAGGAAAAAGCTGTCATGTATTGTCTCTTAATCACAATAGTATGAAGCCATGCTCTAATTTCAACCCACAAGACTAAAGACAAAGCTGTAGCGGGTAGTACCTGCCCATTTAAAGAACTGAATACCCATCTAGTTGCTGAATTGCACAGCATCAAACGAAAAAAAATATGGGTTATATTCCAGATTTCTGCTTAACCAAATTTTATGATCTTAGACAAATAATTTCTTTCACTGATCCTCCTTTTTGTTCATTAGCACATATGAGAGAGCCTTGAAACATATGAGTATCCAATGCGCTGTACAAAAATGGAGCTAAGTGCTTTAATATGTGTTAATGACCTCAATAGCACACATGAGAGCACCTACAAATATGTGAGCTCTGAAGTACTCTGTATTACAA
This sequence comes from Lissotriton helveticus, assembly GCF_964261635.1. Taxonomy (NCBI): domain Eukaryota; kingdom Metazoa; phylum Chordata; class Amphibia; order Caudata; family Salamandridae; genus Lissotriton; species Lissotriton helveticus. The sequence goes on along the minus strand of NC_136061.1, from coordinate 411,533,720 downwards.
CGTAAGGTGATATGGCACTTGAGTTAAATTATTTAAGAGTGCAAGTTCACATTTAGTGAACATAATGCATGTATTTACCAAGCTATTGGCAAGTACAAGTCCGACTTTAGTGCACAAATGGCTCTGTGAATTGCCGGATGTTAACCAGTTTAGAATTTAGCGTGGTGGCTTAACAGGCAGTAAAACAGAAGGTTCACACACGTGTCTTTTTGGAAAGAAATGCAGGATTACCAGGCAAGCATAGGCTTTTTTGGAGGCACTTTCTCTCAATATTGGGGTCCAGTGAAAGATGTAAGATGGAGTGCTCCTTTTGTTGGGAAAGCTAATTCTGAATCATTGCAAAAACTGCTATGTTCAAACCTATGACCTGCACATAAGGCAAACATCTCTACAGCAAACCCTTGTCCCCCTGAACTGTATTATCAGCTTGTACCTTGCACATATTTTTAAGACCAATCTAAGAAAGGATCATTAGAAGAACCCATGAATGTAAGCATATATCACAATGGCTAATATCTGAAGGCAGGCAATCCTGGAGCAATATATTATACCTCTAACAGCCAGTTACATTCTGAACATGCAATAAAATCAACAGCTTCCAAGTGCTTGTAAATGATAGACAGACATCAAACATTCAAGGGTGTGAGGAATTTGATTTAGTTCCACAGTGGATAATGTCTACAGTATGTCTAAGAAGAAAAAGATGATACTCTGTCAAGCAGCTATTAGTTTAAACATGAGCAGAGATGAAGAGGTGCAACAAAACATGACTGATATACAGCTTCTTATTGATCTTGCTGGAGCACTAAACCTAGCCTTGGCACGGACTGTGTAAACAGGGACTCTACATATACAGCCTATGATGTTTGCCCCCAGTGCTTTTAATGCTTTGTGCCATCCTGTGCAGTCCGTAAATCATTGATCTGGCCAGATGATTACCAACATTCTGTTTTCCTGCTTTAACCACTGTCCAATGGCAGTGGGATTGGAGCCGATCCTAGTTTTTGTTTAGGAGATGCTATAGAGGTGCAGGTGCAGTAGTGCACTCCTAGCATCAGTTTTCGTTAGTCCCCTCAAATAATCAATTACTTGTTCTTTAATTAATAACTTGAGTTAATTAATTTTGATAATTGTTTTCGTGGATGACCCAAAGACTGCTTCACGAAATGCTGTTTTGAAGCGCTAACTTTTGTATCACCTCAGTAGGTCTGTTGGTTAAATAAAAGGAGTATAACGTTGGTTTGCCATGTCCCTTTGGTCTCTGTTAACCTCTGTTAAATTCGGACCATATTAAGGTTAATTTTCGAATTCAGAACTGCTATGTTCTCAGTTGAAACAAGTTTACTAATCGGACCCCCCCTAGCAGTCTTACTAGCCACGCCTAATGTCTCCCTGCATTTCATGTGAGACCCCCAGCTGTTCAAGCACTTAGCAGCAGGGAGAAAAAAATAAAGAGTGTTGTGGGAGGGACAGCAGGCCTAACCTTCTACTGCACTACTGAGCGGGAACAAACGCTTTTGTGTTTTTCAGGTACCTGGGCATTTAATTGCAGCCATCGTGCTCATTGCCTAATTGTGTGGTGAAATCGCAATTCGCGACCAGCTGGTGGGTCTGGCTATGGCTTTTCTTGTGTGTAGCAGGTAGGAATGTAGATTGTTGCGTAAGGATGCACTTCTCCCCTACCAATTCTTTTTGCGGGTTACTGTTGTCAGCTGGGTCTGTTGGTATTTCAGGAAACCTTTGCTGATTGAATGGTACTTTAAAGTAAATTGATGGCCTTCCACCCACATTGTAATGAAAAGTAATTATTCACGAAGGGACAAGGAAGGCTTTATTCAGGAGACCTTTGTATATTTCTAAATATTGAGGGTGTGGAGGCTTACCGTAGACTTACCTGCCTACTTAGGAATAAAAGTAAGTAAAACCAAATGTGTGGCCCAGGCTAAATGGTGCTGTAAGTCACTGGGAAGCTGAGAATATTACATCGGCCTGCACACTCAAGGTCTCCTGATGGACAACGCCCTGGTGTGCCCCTGGGCATCTCGCGTGGAGTGAGGTTTGCAAATCATTATGATGTTTAACCAATGTCCTTCTTCATTCAAAGTTAGCCCTTGACATTCTTCATTGAACTTTACAGGTGTTCTCTTGGGGAAACAACAGTTGCGGCCAGCTAGGTCATTTCCAGTCGCCAAGCACAGTTCCTCGTTTAGCAAAGGTAATTTGTTTTCCAATAGTGCTTTGTCCGTATGTGTTCTTGTGTGATTTAGTTTCTTCGGAGCTCCATATATTGAAAGACACTCTGTTTATCTTCATTGTATTACTTTAATCGATACATTATTGCTTGCTTCTTTATCTCTATGTCGTCACAGAAATAATTAATGTTTTGTGCCTTTACTTCACTGTTCCCACCAAGTTCTTACCACTGTTAAGAAGTCAGGAGGCGTAATCGAACAGCTCATATTGTTTCAGTTAGCTTGGTTAAACAGACAGATGGACACATTCATAAAGCAGGTCATCCATTTGATACCAGACTTCAAGATGGATGACATAAATAAATCAATCTCTCTGTTATTGTTGTTTGATCATACATTAGATTTTAGATTGATACTCTGATGCCTAACCAAGGTAACCCTATTCAATTGAAGGAAATTATTTGTGTACAAAGGAATTTTAAAGCACTTAATGAATTTGATCTCTCTAAAACATATCTAAATGTAAGTGTTCATCTAGATCAGAGTGATAGTCCTGATACCTGGTGACTCTTTTACTGACTCTGTGGTAAAGAAAAATCTATCTCTTTCATCTTATGATGTTTACTGTATAATTCATGATTTCGTGAAATTACTCATTTATTCCTCTGCATTAAAGAATGCTATTAAATTACCACTTTTGGAAAATCAGGGTTAGATTTTAATTTACTGGTGAACTGTAGTCTAATTTCTACAATACGTTTTTTGGGTAAACGTACTGAATCTATTATCACTGCTCAGCTTAAAGGGCTATTTTGAGATTAGTATTCTAGTTTCAGATTATCAAGCAGGTTTTTGGAACCAGTGCTGGATAATAGGTAACAAGCCCTACATCAGAATGATCAAGGGCGTCCTGCGCAGTGATCTTATTAAAGCTTTCTGCAGCATCTGACAATGGATGACAGGGTGTTTGACCATCAGTTTAGAGTAAGAGCAAAGGCATTACACTGAATACCTTCATTCTAATGTTAGAGAAAACTTTCCTTTCTAAATAAAGCACGGACAAACAGTTGTAAGCAGTCTGGAAGCAAAGTTTATTTACTTTTGCTTAAGTGAGAACAGCCAGCAACCAACCGCACTGTTTTGCTGAGGGTTACAATCAGCTGCTTTTTATACATTTCGAGCAGGGTAGGAGATTAGAATAGATAATTGTGGTCAGATGATAATCAGGAGGGCACCCGGGGTGCACCGGGACTGCCTGCAAGCGCCTTCTGAGAAACCCTCAAGCTAAAAAACATGCAGCACCTGGTATTTGCGCACCATTAGCAGCATGTACAGAGACTCATTCTTGTCACAAACCAAGAACAATGTAATAGCATGAGCTGCAAAATGACATACCACTTATAAAATGGGCAAATCAGTTGTTCAAAAAATATATCTACCCTTTGAACACATGTTCAACATTAATTCAACATTAATATCAGAATCAATCAATATCTATATGCATTAATTCCATTACCTTATGGTCATGCTGAACCATGGCACTTGAAAAAGGAATATTGCTAGGGGTGGGGGTACACAGCCAAGCACAGGCTTGACTACAAACAGGGAGGATATTCATGCACAGGCAGACAACCAATATTGCAGCGACGATAATCAATATGATACTCAGTAAACTCTAACCCCATGTACCAAACAGTAAAGAATGGTCATCCCATAATGTATGTACAGCAACATTATGAACTTGTATTCCAATATCATGTAAATTATCAGGGATAAATGTACAGCATTCAGTATGCATCATTTTGCAGATACCCCCCTTTGCAGCGAGAAGCTTATCCATCACCACATGACTTTTAAGTATTATTTATCTCATAGCTACCATCTCTACTGTGATGTTTCCTAGAGCACTTGTTGTTTCATTTATTGTTGCTTCCAGCCACCCCTAACATAGGTGGTATTCCTAGTGTCAAATCACCAAACTCCTGAGCAGAATATCAGTATTATCTCTTTACCTTCTCCCTCTAACTGCACTCTTTTATAGTTGATATTTGCTGACATAGTCTTTAGGATGTGTCGGCTATGGGGACGAACCACTCTCAAATGACATAATCTCCCCCCATTCCGGCAGTAACCACAGGTAAGCCTTGTTGTCACAAATGAAATGGAGGCATGCATCTGCTACGACTGGCAGTATAAGGCAGGTGGCATTGGCTAGACTAAAGGAGTAAGTGCAGTTACTGCTCCCAACCTTCTGCGACCCATTTGACATGAAACATAACTCTCCATGTCCCCTTATCATTAATAAGGGTGGCAATGTAGGGAATGGCATGGAGTTATTTGTTGCAGAAATGTTGAATGTCCCCCAGCAAATAGAATTCTTATTGCCATTGCAAGTATATTTTATAGCTATCTCTTCATTCCATTTCTGTGTTATCCCCATAGGCAGTGAGCCATACAAGTACCATGTAGCCACTGTCTGGGAGAGAATATAACAAGAATCATTGAAAGTTAGAGATAGCAGTAACATGGACAAGTTATGCTGTTTCACAGATGGTAGTTTCAGGGAGGTACGGCATTCAGATACATTTAATTCTTTGTGATAAGCATTCGTCATTTGTTTGGCAACATTCTCATGATATTCTTTAGAGCGCTGGGCTTGAAAATCAGTGTCAGTCATATCACTGTTGGAACCCTGCATAGGCACATAAAACACATCATGCATATAGATTACAATAATAGCTGGTACAGCTACTAGAATGAGGACAAATTGAATGCAGAACTTTCTCTTTAACATTGCCTTAATCCTTCCAGGTCGTTCGCCTTCAGTGGTCCTCTCACTTTGTTCCTTGTTGTTTACCATCACTAGGCTGTTAGAGGTCACCAGTGTTTAACGGCTATAAACTCAATCAAAAGTCTACCATTAGTTGAGTTCAAAAGATGGAGGGGAAGAAGATGCTGAATGAGTTGGTCAGCCAACAGTCTTTCTGAGGTAGAGATGGTACCATGGTCTCTGAGGTGTAAAAGGTTTAGGGGAAGGTATACCCCGTCCGGTGTGGTGGTGGATGTAGACGTTCATTCCTTAAATGGTGCTCTTTTCACATGGGAGGCATGTATCGAGTTCTTGTAGTCAGTGCAATTGACAGCTGTCTGCGTGGCCAGGAGAACTTGAACCGGCCCCTTACAGGGTGGCTGCAAACAGGTGGTGCCCTGAAACCTTATCACTAGCACCCAGACACCGGGTTGATGCGGATGACCTGGCCCCTGCAATGGTTCTGGCAAGGCATCCTTCACCTGTTTATTTATGGAAGCAGCATGTAGTGTTAGTTGTCGACATTAATGGTGCAACAACTCTTCCAAAACAACAGAAGTCAATTCTCTATGAGAGACTCCCTACATCAGGTTGCTGTTAGACCAGTGAGTATTTCATAGGGGGTCAACTTCGTCTTACTGTCTGAGGTATATCACATGCTCATTAGTGCTAACGGAAGAGCATCAAACCAAGTCAAGGAGGACGATGCTACTATTTTTGAGATTTTATTCTTTAGCACCCTGTTTCTCCTCTACACCAATCCTTCTGTTTCTGGGCCTTGCACATATTGTCCATAACGGCATTCATGAAGTGGCTTCCATTGTCACTCAATATCTTCCAGGGCAACCCAGATCTGGGTATCAGGTCTTTTACCAGACATTTGGCTGTTTGTAATGCATAATTGTTCTTTACTGGATATGCCTCCACCCATTTTGAAAAAGTACAGACCACCACCAGACTATACCTAAATTTGTTAATACTGGTCATTTCAATGTAATCTATTTGCAGCTCCTCGAAAGGCAATTGTTGAGGAGCAAAATGTCCTGGTGGAGCCTTTGTTCCCTTGCCTATATTTTACTGCGCGCAGGTCATACAGCATTGGCATATCTGCTCAACCATTCTCTGTATCTTTGCGTTTTCCCAAAACTACAACATACTGTTGGTCAACCCATCCTGACCCGAATGAGTAGGGCAGTGCATCATCAGAGTCATAAATATAACAGGGCATCTGGCAGGAGATATTTTTTCTGCCCATAGTTGTCCAACATCCCTAAACCTTTGTGCCCATTTTGGCCCAAATGCCCCATTCGTCCTCAGTAACTTGTTTCTGCATTTCAGCTATTCCTTCAGGGCAGCCTCATTGCCATGTTAGAGTGGGCTACATACGTGAGAGCAGTGAGGGAGGAGTAAGTCCTCTTGGCTATTTTATATGCAAAATCATAGATGTGTACAATATGTCCCATAAACAAAGTCTCGGCTTGTTGAAGGGAGAACCAGCTGCAGCAACTGATAAAGTAGGAGATAAAATAGGTGTCCTCTTTTACTAAAACCCTTACTGTCTTCTGCAGTGCCTTTAAATCCTCCGATAATATTCTGTATTGAGGTGTCCTGGGTAAGCGTGTGCCGTCTGTGACTGTAATGTGTACAGGGTCTATATCCATTCTTCGATTGTTGTTGGTGTGCGTGGCCCAAATTCGGTGGTCTAAATTCGGTGGTCTATCTCCTTCAGATACTTAGGAGGGATGTGCAGTATTCTTCACAGCCCAGATCTAGTCATCATGGTCACATTGTCTGAGCCGAATTCCAAACAAATCACCTCTGTTGTACACCTGATGAACTCATCCAGTTCCATCAACATATCTAGTCCTAAAAGGTTAAAGGCACACTTGTCTGAGATTACAAATTCTTGTTTGTCTGTTATTGGACCCATCATATAGCGCAATGGGTGGGAAATGGGACTGGTGATTGGCACATTGGTAAACCCTACAGACACATTTACTTTCCTGGAGAGTGGGACCTGGGGCAAAGTATGTGGTGGCTATTTAATGGAGGTGTTCTCTACTGTCCCCATTACATATGGGCCGCTTAAATTTAGGGCCCACACACTTCTGTTCACCCACCCTCTCGGGCCTCCATAGTCCTCATCTTCCCCAAAGTAATCGTTGTAGCTTGGTATTTCATGCATCGTCACATTGTTCATTTGGGCTTGTGGTTTTCACAGTGCTGAAGTAATTATTATTATGCCTAGGGCCATTTTCCCCTAGTTACCAGAAAACTGTGATTGCGGTCTACCTCTGCCACAACTGCTACATCTCCCTCCCTGTTTACTGCGGTGTGTCCATTCTGCCACAGTTATGGCATGTACTTTGAGGAAATATGTGTCCTAGTAGTGGAGGGGGAGAACTAATCCTCATCTGACCCCCCACCCTCTTCCTCTTCACTTATTTTGATATTGTTGCATTTGTTGTACTAGTCCTTTATGTTTTAACTCCCTATGTTTCTTCTTCTTCACCTTATCCTCCTCCTGCTCGAATTTCTCATAATGCTAATCCAGGGTCAGCACTTCTGCCAAAGGCTAATGGTCCCATGTAGGTTCCTAAATCTGTATGGCCACTGTATATGAATCCCTCAAGCCATTCACAAAAAAGCTACTCAAGGCGAACTGTGCACTTTTCATGTAAATCGGTATCCCACTATGAGTCGTGAAAGCCTTATGCATCCTAGCAAAATATGCGGAAATCTTCTCTTCGGGCTCCTGCTTTCATGCTATAAGGCTATGCTTCTCCATCTTTTAGTTGTACACAGTAATTTCTAGTCTCTTTATTAAGCAGACAGACAATTTCCAAATATCCTCATGGGGTTCAGTGCCCACCTTCCTCTTCTTTTCTCTTTGTACCAAGAACTCCCCATCTATCTTAAATTCTGCGCTATTTTCCTTCCTCAATTTTGACCATAGACCGGCAGGTAAGTTGATACTAATTATTTGTTCAAAATCATTCAATGTTATGTGAGCGGCCATTAATGTGCGTTCTGTCTGGCACTGCCATTCTGTTGTATTAACAGAATGGATACCAACAGTCTATGGGCGCTCTACAACTATCAGGGTATATTAATAGAATATATCACAGATGGTGCATCAAGAAGGTAGATGTGTATCCAACATCCACAATTCCCACAATTGTAGAAACAAACTAAACCAATAACCTCCGAGCACACAAATATTGCTTCTCTCTAGAGTTAGAGCAAAAGTATTAAAGAAAGTGTCTTTTGGCAAATGTCACTATTCAGTAAATGAAATAAGTAATCCAAATCTTCTCCAATCAAGGTTTTGGTACCTAAGAGAGTAATAATGGCTGTTAAAAAAGAACAGAAAGTGCGTCTGGTGACCCATTTTAATATTGAGTCACACAGGTTATACTCCATTATTAATAAACATTGGCATCTGCTTAAAGCGGACAGAGAATTATTACCATATATTGGGGATAGACCGTCCATTACCTTTAAGAAAGGTAAAACGTTGGCAAATGACTTGAGTCCTAGTTACCCTGTTAAAACTACTACCTGGCTAACGAGTAAGACAAAGGGATTCCACAAATGTGGACAATGTAATTCGTGTAGATGGGCCAGGAAGAAAGTTATGAGTTTCAGTTATAATGAATCAGAGACATATCAGATTGATAGTTTTATAAACTGTGATACCACTTTTGTGGTTTATGTGATAGCCTGCACATGTGGACAAATATATGTAGGTAGCACAATCAGGAGGTTGAGAGATAGAATGATGGAACACTTTCGAGCCTGGAAGAATGGAGACACGAGGTATCCCATTGCTGCTCACTTTATACAGAACAGTGAGAGGAAACATGAACATCAATTTAGTTACCATGGGATAGAATATGTGACACAGGACCCTCGAGGGGGTAATAGATTACTGAAACTCAGACGCAGAGAAGTAATTTGGATCATGAAATTGAGAGCAGTTGAGAAAGGTTTGAATATTGATAATGAATATCAATTTTTTCTGGGACAGGATTAAGAGAATACTAGAAATACTTATATTTATTTATTTCAGTTATACCGATACAAGGAGAAATTATTTGAATACTGAAGAGGAGAAAACATTTACATATTTATATGTGTCGAATTGAGGTAACAAAATTTGGAATATATGACCTTATCATATTATTAGTAGTTAGATGGGGATAGTCTAAAATATGGGTGGCGAAGGTTATTGTGAAGATTTCCTGACCCTACTTAATGGATCGATATATGGCATTTAAACGTGAGAGTGAAGTGATACAGAGAGATTAGAATTTAATTTGGCTATATTCTCTTTTTAGATTGGATATTTGTTGGAATCTAGAGGATGTTATTAATCTAGAGGAAACTATGGATAGGTGACTATTGATTTCTATTGCATGAAATTTAACATGATTTTTTAAATGTTCTTAATGATATGAGTCCTTTGGCATGAGATCAAATAGATATTTACACAATAAAATGGGTGTACTGTATACTTGGAGTGGTGAAGCTTTCTTTCTATCTTCTCTCTATACAAACCTATACACTATGTGGAGCTAACACACTGTTGGGTTGTATGTCTTTATTGGACACACCACTAATTACAAGCCATACGTAGATCGTGTCTACTCTCATGGGTACTGTTCATTTGTTGCAGCCCTGAGGAAGTCAATGTGTTGTATAATCGCACGACGAAACACGTGTTGGCTGAGAATAAATACGGAAGAACTTTGAAACCTTGATTTGGATTACTTATTTCATTTACTCAATAGTGACATTTGCCAAAAGACACTTTCTTTAATACGTTTGCTCTAACTCTAGAGAGAAGCAATATTTGTGTGCTCGGAGGGTATTGGTACCATTCTGTTGTGTTTTCTCATATGTCAGGGTACTGCGTGGGAAGGTGGGTGACTTTTCTCGTATGTTGAGGTACTAAGTGGCAAAGTCCATGACCATGGGAGATGTACATACATAGTTGGATTTGCCACCTCCAGGTCTGGCTCTTCCCTAAGTGCCAGAGCATTACCATGCATAACGTACCAGGTGATTGCTATGTGGTCTGCTTTATCTTGGGAAGACGATTTTTCCCTATGCTTTTCTTGCTGCAACGCCTGGGCGTGGCGCTTGAATTGATCTGTTTGGTCCAATATCTTGTCTACTAATTTGGTAAACATCGATAGTTAGGCCGTCTGGCGTGAGAGGGGTAAATGAGTATCTTTTAAACATTCTCCAGTATCCTTAGCATTTTGGAATTGGGATAATTGAGGGTAGACCTGACTTGGAGGGTAAGTCATGGACCAATCTTTATACATTTAATATATTTGGTCAAACACCATTCGCAGCAGACGGTGCTTCATCCTAAATTTAAAGTTGTGGGAAACTGTTACCATAGTCCTTTAAACCCTCTATCATTATGGCATAATTCACATGTTCTGTCTTTTCCTGTTCGTCTTCGGTCATCTGAGTGTCTGATCTTAGCCTGGTTGTTTCTCCTTCTCTTTCTAGTAGTCATTGATCAGTGGATGCAACTTGTAGGGTCGGAGGGTATGAGTAGGATGTTGTTATCCAGTATTGGGGTATCTTTCATTGATTCACATGCTTAGAATCATCCCCGCCGACGAGGTGGGAGTCTTGCTGTATACTAAAACATATACATTATAGTCATAACAATATTACACAATAGGCTACTATGGACAGCAAAGTCACTACATTAGCCTATCTTAGTCCTTTTGCAAAAAGAACCAAATTTGGAACACAGCCAATCAGGCTGCAGCACCCTCTTAGAACCTTCCACAAAGAGGCAAACCCTCAGATTTTCTACCGCATGTCATGGGACCGGGAGTCTCCCTGAGCGCTGCTCAGTTTTTCTTTACCTTTGGCTGACCTATGTGAGTAGATATGTCTGACTCTTCAAGGAAAAGCTTATTTTTGCCTTGCTCTTCATGTGGGAAGAAAAGATTACATTTTGAGGATCCACATAAGGAATGAATTTATTGTCTTTATCCAGCACACAAGGTTAAAGACTGTAGGATTTGTAGAACCTTCCCTGCCAAGACTCTGAAGGACAGAGAAGGAAGACTGTTGGTTTGGCTGGAAAAATTGAAAGCTACATCGGATGTTGTTTCTGCATATGATGGCAGTGTAAGTTCTCAGGCGTCCACCCCTCAGGCCAAAAAGAGGGATAGATCTGTTGATCCTCCTGAGCAACAGAGTAAGACCCTGAAGAAATCTCACTCCGAGACTGGTCACTCTTCCTCTAAAAAAGAGAAGCTTTCATTCTCTTCAGAGGTGAAAACTGGAGAAAATTGAAGATTCCACTAAACAACAGAAATCTTTTTCTGAGCCTGTCAAGATCTCGTCGATGTCGTCGACGACCTCAATGATTACAATATCGACAGTATCTTTTGTTATGGCTATTTCCACTGATACTGGCTCACCGTCTATTTACATTTTAGCTCAGCACGTAATCCTTCTCAACTCCGGATTAAATATCAGGAGGATGATGATGATGAGGAATACTATGAGCCTTGTGAATCTCTTAGAGGCCCTCAGCAGGAACCTATGATACAAATGCCTATAGCTTTGATGCAAGATTTGACTGCTATGTTGAGAGATTATAATACACGCTTCCCCCCAGCGCCAGTTCCAGATCAACCTACTACGCCTATGGTTTTGCAGGCTGCTGGTTCTTCTGCCCCTATCATGGTGCCTCCGGAGGTAGGGCCTACACATTTCGTTCAAGATGATGATGACGACACTGTGGCCGAAGATGGAGAGATACCAAACTCACCCACAACTGTGGATGAGTGGCCCAGGCCACATCCCAAGGGGTAGCAGCTCCCCGACCGACGTTGATGATATTACACCAACCTGGACAAACATCAGACAGGTCATCAACACCATCAAGCGAATGAGGAATGATGGTGCGCCGGGGCCCAACGGTATACCTGCGCCGGTCTTTAAACAGGCTTCAGAGTTCTGGGCGACACTCTAAACACTGCTGTTCAAATACACCTATCTGACCGCTATAATCCCCGACTCTTGGAGGGGTTCTATACTGTTTCCAATCTTTAAAAAAGGTGAACGCTCAGAGCCTTCGAACTATAGACTCATCGCCCTGCTCGACTTGAAGTCCAAGGCATATGCACACCTACTACTCAGCGATCTAGAAAAATGGCCAGAAGAGGAAAATATAATACCTACGTATCAAACTGGCTTTAGTCTAAGGCATCTACAATGGATAATGTCCTGGCGTTAGCACATCTCTCAGCCAAGGCAACCTCGAAGAACCACCCCCCCACTATTCTGCTGCTTTGTGGACTACAGCACAGCATTCGACAAAGTGGACAGAAAACGCCTATGGTGGAAATTAGAAAAGTGGGGTATTCCACCAAAACTTTTGAAGGCAATGATGTCATTATATGAGGCCACTTAGGTGCGGGTTAAAACAAGCACTAGTACTGTCACTCGCAAAATAGCCACAGCAAATGGGCTGAAGCAGGGGTGCGTGCTCGCCCCCATCCTATTTAATCTATATACCGCGGATTTGGGTGAGTCCCTAAAAGGTGCCAGTCTAGCTGCCCCCAGACTAGGAAGACTGAGGCTACCAGTTTTACAGTATGCCGATGATACAGCCATTAAGGATCACACGAAGATAGGCCTACAAAGAGCTTTAACAGCCCTAAACAGCTTCAACACCGCCAATAGCCTGACAGTCAACAAAGGGAAAACTAAGGTGATTACCTTCGGATCCTACCATGAGAAACGGCAAGCACAGTGGTAGCTGGGAAATGCTCAAATTCACTCTGTGGCCTCTAATAACTATCTGGGGGTCTGGTTCTCGGAACGGGCCAAAGCAAATATCCATCTTAATCAGCTGGCCTCGATAGCCAACAAGGGAACACATTTGCTAAGACAACTAAGCCAGAACCTCATCAGCCCCTCTGCAAGTCCAATACTGATAGTTTTAAGAGCAAAGCTTCTTCCTGCAATCTCCTACGGACACTTGGCCTTCCCTGGAAGCTGGACGCCCTTCTTAATTCTGCCCAAGTCAAGGCTTACAAGTCAGTGTTACATATACCAAGGTCTGCTAGAAGAACCAGGCTGAGACTGGAGCTTGGCCTAGCAAGGCCAGATGTGATCAACCAGGGGGAGCTTATCAAGTTATATCTAAGGGTATTAAAGGCCCCGGCTAACTCCTTAAAACAGCACTTGAGATCTATTTTTGAAGACCTAGTATCGACATGGCACACTAGGTTGGTAAAAGCAACCAAAGCTCTTAAATTAGTGGAAGAAAATCTCACGTGGCAGGATATCCCGCTGAATGTTTGGAAGAGACCCATTAACAAACAAGTATATGAAATCTCCTTCGAACTCGATTACAACTCCCTTCGTCGAAGCTCTACTTTGGAACCACTAAATAAGTCATACTCAGTGGGCAAAGCACAACCATACCTAAGCGAGGCTATTTCAACACCGGCCCGAACCAAAATACTAACCATGAGGCTGATCACACTCGGGATAGTAGATTTTAACCCCGCTTGGGCCAATAGAGGGGACCCTTCATCTTGTAGGCTATGTACATATAAAAGGGAATCCTGGCATCATCTACTTTGCTGCTGTCCTTATTTCAAGAACGATCGCCGGCGACTGCTGCGCCCGATCTGTCTTGATCAAAGCATAACAACATGCTCGGAAGCATCAGCCCTGTGTTTGTCAACCACCACCACTATGACATTAGCAAGACTGGCAAAATTAGTTCACCAAATTAGACTAGCACTAAAAGCCCACAACGACAGCATTCCGTCATTCAGGAAGTTGACTCCAAATGCAACGGATCAGAGTTGAAGTGATCTTGCTATGTAGTATTATTGACAGTGCCAGTTATACGCCCACCTACGAAAGAAAGTAAAGACTTATCAAATGGGACCAAGACTGCGGGTGCCGTAGCCTTCTCCCAATTCGGTTCTTTTTTATATCATTCTTTTAACTATTACAGACGTACACCTTTTTTTTTTTTTTTAAAGCAAGCAAAATAATTTTATTGTTCTCTGTATTTTCTATTTCTACTGTAAAGATTTTAATTAATTGTACAGTTAATAAACAAATACACTGACAAAAATACACTGAGTGCTTAATTCTACGCCATCCTCACCAGTTCCTCAGACAGTTGATTCCCCTTCTGAGGATTTTGGAGCTTTTCACGCAATTATGGAAAGGGCAGCAACCAGGTTTCATCTTCCTGTATCTGTGAAGAAAACTGAGTGTTTCCTTTACAATTTTAAGGACTGGTGTAGGAAATCAGTTTGTTCAATCCCTATAAGCGATCATATCGGGGAAGAAGGAACGAAAATAATGAACACTCCATTTTCGATACCTGTGATTCTCCCTAGAATCGATAAAAAGTATAATGCACCGGATGATGCTCCTGCTTGCCTATCTGGACACCCAAGACCAGATTATGTTATTTCACAGGCGGCCCAGCGGAAGTCGCGAAATCCATCCATTCCTGTAACTGCGCCGCCAGATAAGGATGGGAGACGCCTTGATAACATTGGTAAGCGCTTTACCACCATGGCGGGTGCGTAAGGTCGTGCCACAAACTCTTTGGCGATTCTAGGCAGATATGCCAATTATGGTCGGACATTTCTCCTTATCTCGAATACCTACCTGAGGACAAGAAGCAGGAAGCAAAGAAAATACTTTTTGAAGGTGAAAGGGCTGCTTCAGAGATTATTGACATTTCTATGGATCTAGCCTCCTTGGGATTTCGTCAACTTGCCGGAGCAGCAACCCTTAGACGACAGGGTTGGTTGAAATCCACCACCTTTCGCCCGGAGGTCCAAACGAAGATTTTGGACATGCCATTTGATAATGATATGTTATTCGTGAAACGCATAGATGAGGCTTTACAAGAAATCAAGAAAGATACTGACACTGCCAGGGCTTTTGGCACTTTACAATATAGAAAGACTCCTTTTCGAGGAGCTAGAGGCAGAGGATCATATTCCTTTTGTGGTGGATATCAAAGATACCAAAACCAGGGCAATCAAGGACAATATGGTTATCTACAGCAGCAGTCCTATAGAAATCCCCCAGCTGCCGCTTATAGACAACAGAACAGAAGACGCCAACCTCAAGGCAGGGACTCTGCTAGAAAACAGTGACAATCTTTTAGCTCCTGCACCAGATCTGCCACACTTGGTTTACAGAACTCCGAATGTATCCCGACATCTCAAAAATTGGAAAAGAATAACCACAGACAAGTGGGTTTTGGATATTCTCAAATTTGGGCATACCTGGGAATTTGTCAATCCTCCCCCCTCCTCATCCACCTTTGAAGGAGCATCCTCTGAATCTTGCTCTTCTCAGAAAGGAAGTGAAAACCATGCTTTCGAAAGGAGCGATAGAAAGAGTGCCTCGCTCTCAGGTGCGGGAAAGGATTTTATTCCCGCTTTTTTCTAATAAAGAAGATGTCAGGGGAATGGAGGCCTATACTGGATTCAAGGCGACAGAAAGGTTTGGGTCCTATCTCTGACTGGCTAAGACCACTCCAATATACTATAACAGAAAAGATAGCCAGACAGGTTTACTTTTTTAGTTTTATCACACTCAGCCAAAAAATTCTAGGTGATCGACTATTTTATTTAGTCTTTTTTTGTCTTTTTTATAGAAAAACAGTTTTCCTTGAATTTTCATATGTCATCAAAAGAACAGTCATCAGACAATAATGAACACATACAGACATGAAACTATACAATACATACAAATGTTCAATATACACAAAATTAATTACTGTGGGTTAGAAAACACCAAATACACACTAATGTAATGCCTCAAATGACTTCATCACTGGGCACCAGTCCTTCATATCATATACAAAAAAAGACAGGCGGACAAAACAGTTCATTGATACTGCCTGCCTGTCTTACCTAGCCAGAGACTAGATAACTGCTTCTTGGGTTGCACTCCTAGGGATAGGAAGTGTGGTACTATTTTATAACCCTAGTTGCACCCTTCTTCTCTTTCCCAGGCTCGGGGTCAACGCGTTTCGAACCACAATGTAGTTCAGGGTTCTCCTCAGGACACGGACTGGAGGTAGCCAAAAACTGTGTGTAGCACTATAGACCACTTCAGTTGGAAATTGCCACTTGGATATACGGTTTCTTGAAAGCTGGCGAGGTGGCGTGTTGGAAGGAGGGGCGCCGGCCGCTCTTCAGTCCGGTACTCTTTTTAGCACGTTCTTTGCACGTTTTTCAGTTTAGCCAGTTCATTTTTTGATCGTTCAGCAACTCCCTCCACTTGTTCTCGCTCAGCGTCTGACGTGTCCTGAGGAGAACCCTTAACTACATTGTGGTTCGAAACCCAAGAAGCAGTTATCTAGTCTCTGGCTCAGTAAGACAGGCAGGCAGTATCAATGAACTGTTTTGTCCGCCTGTCTTTTTTTGTATATAATATGAAGGACTGGTGCCCAGTGATGAAATCATTTGAGGCATTATATTAGTGTGTATTTGGTGTTTTCTAACCCACAGTAATTAATTTTGTGTATATTGAACATTTGTATATATTGTATATTTTCATGTCTGTATGTGTTCATTATTGTCTGATGACTGTTCTTTTGATGACATATGAAAATTCAAGGAAAACTGTTTTTCTATAAAAAAAGACAAAAAAAGACTAAATAAAATAGTCGATCACCTAGAATTGTTTCCCTGGATGTGATAAAACTAAAAAAGTAAACCTGTCTGGCTATCTTTTCTGTTATAGTATACTGGATTCAAGACATCTGAACAAATATCTTCAAAAGAAATCTTTTCGCATGGTCACACTTAAAGAAATCCTTCAGCTTCTGGACCATGCAGATTTCATGACCACATTGGATCGCCAGGATGCATACTTCCACATCCCAATTCACCCCAAGCATCGGAAATTCCTTCGTTTCACTGTGGCAGGTGCACATTCTCAGTTCAAAGTCCTCCCATTCGGCTTACGCTCAGCCCCGAGAGTCTTTGCAAAATTCCTAGCTCCGGTGGCGGCTCATCTCAGGCTTCAGGGCATACAATTATTCCCGTATCTGGACGATTGGCTTATAAAGGCTCCTTCCTTTCAACAGGCTTCTCACGCAACGTCCACATGCCTACAAGTTTTCCAGTCCCTAGGACTCTCACTGAACATTCAAAAATCTGTTCTTTGTCCTTCTCAAAGAATTCAGTTTCTGGGGGCAATGTTGGATACTGTCCGAGACCAAGCATTCTTGTCCAAAGAAAGACAATCACACCTCATTTCTCTGGCGTCAGATCTCCTAAAAAGAAAGTTTGCTTCTGTGAGGATTATCAAATCTTTTGTGGGAATACTATCATCAGCAATTCTGTTAGTACCTCATACCCGTCTAAGGATGCAGCAGATTCAAGAGGAACTGGACAGTCAGTGGCTGCAAATTTTGGGGTCATTCGATGACCTAGTGCAAATACCTCCAGTTATGCGAGGAGCACTGACCTGGTGGATGCGCTCCAAGAATGCCTCAGTCAGGCTCACTTTTCAGCCTTCCGAGCCGGACTTCATCCTCATGACAGATGCCTCCCTAGAAGGGTGGGGTGCACACCTTCAAGATCTTTGCATAGGAGGGAGATGGTCTGTTGCTATGGCGAAGTTGCATATCAACTTTCTGGAGCTACGAGCCATTTTCCTAGCGTTGCAGTCTTTTCTCTAAAGGCTTTAAGTGTCAACTGTTCTGATCAGAACGGACAACACCACTTGCATGCATTATCTAAACAAGCAAGTAGGTACCCGTTCTCACATTCTGTCTCAAGAAGCTCAAAGCATGTGGGAATGGCTGCTTTCTCACAATATCAAAATCAAGGTGGAGCATTTACCAGGGATCCACAACACTTTAGCAGACACTCTGAGCAGGACCTCAAAGTCTTGTCACGAATGAGAACTGGATCAAACAGTTGTGGAGAATATATTTCAGAGGTGGGGCACTCCAAATCTGGATCTCTTTGCCTCCAGGAACAATTGAAAGTGCCCATTCTTTGCAAGTTGGGAACCAGAGAAGGGCTCTTGGGGGAACGTCTCCATGATGAGATGGACAGGGATCTTTGCGTACCCATTTCCCCCCTTTCTGTTGATCCCACGACTTCTGCGCAAGCTCAAGATGGAATCATGCTGCATGATTCTCATCGCACCGAGATGGCCGCTTCACATTGGTTCACAGAGCTTCTCCTACTGTCCAATCGCAGACCATACTGTTTTCCATCAGTTCCGACCCTGTTATCAATGAGGGTCAGATTCTTCATCCTCGTCCAGTCCAATTGCATCTTCATGCATGGTTTCTGGATTCACGGAATTTAAGGAGATACAGTTAACTCAAGATTGCAGAGACATTCTTGCTAGAGCAAGGGTTCCTTCTACTTTAAAAACTTGCTCTAAAATGGAAGCAATTCTGTTCTTTGTGCAGTAACAAGAATATACATCCTTTAAGATGTTCTCCAGACAAGATTCTGCCTTATCTTCTATCGTTATCTAAGTCTGGTCTAATGTTTACTTCGGTTAAATTGCATCTAGCGGCCATCTCTACCTACAGGTGTTCTACAGGAGTGGCAGCCCTTTGCTCTAATCGCTTGATTAAACAATTTCCAAAGGGACTTTTCAGAACTTTTCCACCTATCAGAGCTCCCCCTCTAGAATGGAGGCTTAATTTGGTGTTGCAGCAGCTCATGAAACATTCATTTGAGTCTGTGCCCTCGGCCTGGTCGCCCCCACGCTCCTTACCTCTCCTGCTGCCTCCTGAGCATCCTGCTGCCTGTCTCCTCTGCCGCCGACACCGACCTGCGCCCCAGCCGCCACAGGGCCGCCCGCCCGCCCAGCCTGCCTGCTCCCGCTTTCCCCCGCTGCCTGCCTGCGGCCCCGCCCCCTCGCCGGCCGATTGGTCAGCAGCTCCCGCCTCCCAGCGGACCCTCCCTCCCGGCTCCCTTCTTATGACGCCCCCTCAGCGACCGCGCAGCGGACGCGCGCAGCGGGAGCACCGATTGAGCGCCGAAGGTGCGCCAAAGGTAAGCCCGTCTGCGACCGTCCGCGCCTGGACCGCGCCCAGTGCCAGGACCCCTGGCCCCCACCGACGGAAGCCGACCAGACGGACCTACGACGCCACCGAACTCATCGCACTCAACACCGGCCGAACCCCAGGCTGCTACCGAGCCACACCGAGACGCACCCACGGACCCTTCAGCTGCCACTCCTGCAAGTTCACCTGCAACAGGACCCACGCCACACCAGCACCCACCAAGCCGAACTCCAGCAGCACCCACCTGAACTGCATCCTGCTCAACACCCGCTCCGTCCACAGACACGCCGTCGAGCTCTGGAACCTGCTCGACACCACAGCCCCAGACGTCGCCTTCCTCACGGAAACCTGGATGAACGCCTCCTCAGCGCCCGACATCGCCATCGCCATCCCGGACGACTACAAGATCATCCGGAAGGACCGCGTCAACCAGACAGGAGGAGGCATCGCCATCATCCACAGGAACACCATCCGCATCACGACCGACACCGACGATACCCTCGCACCCGCCGAACACCTGCACTTCCAGATCCACGTCAACCCCAAGACCACCCTCAGAGGCACCCTCATCTACAGACCCCCGGGACCACGCACGCAATTCAGCGAAGACATCGCCGACTTCATCAGCCCGCACGCCCTCCTCTCTGCCGACTACATCCTCCTCGGGGACCTCAACTTCCACCTGGAGAACAACAACGACCGCAACACCACCACCCTGCTGGACAACCTCTCCAACCTCGGACTCAAGCAACTGGTGACCACCCCCACCCACTACGCCGGACACACACTCGACCCGGTCTTCTCTTCCAGCAAGGACATCGCCTTCAGCCACGCCACGGGACTCCACTGGAC
The DNA here is from genome assembly GCF_964261635.1 of Lissotriton helveticus. Taxonomy (NCBI): domain Eukaryota; kingdom Metazoa; phylum Chordata; class Amphibia; order Caudata; family Salamandridae; genus Lissotriton; species Lissotriton helveticus. Next base: position 411,513,784 of record NC_136061.1, on the reverse strand, counting down.
GGACCACAGCTGCGTCCACTTCAGCTTCAGAAGGACCATGTTCCACCATCACCAGCAACAGGTTCCCCTCAGAAGCTGGAACAAGATCACCGCAGACCAGCTCGCCGCTTCCCTGAGCAAGAACCCTCCCACCAGCACTACGAACCCCAGCCAAGCGGCCACCAACCTCACGAAATGGATCAGCGACTGCGCAGACGACCTCGCCCCTCTGAAGACCCCGCCGAGCCGACCCGGCAGCAAGAAAGCAGCATGGTTTAACGATGAACTCAAGAGCTCCAAGAAGAACTGCAGAGCACTCGAGAAAACCTGGCGCCGAGACCCAACACCGGACAACATGACTGCCCTCAAGTTCGCCACCCGAAAACACCACCAGCTGATCCACACCACCAAGAAAACCGCATTCAAGGAACGACTGGACAACAACGCACACAACAGCAAGGAACTCTTCAACATCGTGAAAGAGCTCTCCAACCCCAACGCCGGAAACAACGACATCACCCCTTCGCAAGACCTCTGCAACTCCCTCGCCTCCTACTTCCACAACAAGATCGCGGACATACACAACAGCTTCAGCACTCAACCGACGCACGCCACAACCGAACCACCGCCCCCCACCACCACCCTCCGCGCCTGGAACACGATCAGCACCGAAGACACCATCCACACGATGAACTCCATCCACTCCGGATCTCCGACAGACCCCTGCCCTCACCACGTCTTCAACAAGGCCGACGCTGTCATCGCACCCCACCTGCGGGACATCATCAACACCTCCTTCGACACCGCGACCTTCCCGGAGAGCTGGAAGCACGCCGAACTCAGCGCCCTACTTAAGAAGCCATCAGCCGACCCCACCGACCTCAAGAACTACCGCCCCATCTCGCTGCTCCCGTTTCCGGCAAAAGTCATCGAGAAGACCGTCAACAAGCAACTGGCCGCCTTCCTCGACCTCTCGCAGTCTGGCTTCCGGGCCAACCACAGCACCGAGACCGCCCTGATCGCAGCCACCGATGACATCCGAGCCCTGCTCGACAACGGAGAAACAGCGGCCCTCATCCTCCTGGACCTATCCGCGGCCTTCGACACTGTCTGCCACCGTACCCTAGTACAGCGCCTCAGCAACGTCGGAATCCAGGAGAAGGCACTGGAGTGGATCATCTCCTTCCTCGCCGGAAGGACACAGAGAGTCCGCCTCCCCCCGTTCAGATTGGAGGCCACCGAAGTCATCTGCGGCGTCCCTCAAGGCTCCTCGCTCAGCCCAACACTCTTCAACGTCTACATGAGCCCCCTCTCAGCCATCGCACGCCAGCACAACCTCAACATCATCTCCTACGCCGACGACACGCAGCTGATCCTCTCCCTCACCAACGACCCCGTCACCGCCAGAGCCAACCTTCACGAAGGGATGACAGACGTTGCCAAGTGGATGATGAACAGTCGCCTGAAACTGAACTCGGACAAGACGGAAGTCTTCATCCTTGGATCTTCACCCTCCGCCTGGGACGACTCCTGGTGGCCCCCCGCCCTGGGCAGCGCACCCAAACCCACAGACCACGCACGCAACCTGGGCTTCATCCTGGACTCCTCCCTCTCCATGACCAGACAAGTCAACGCCGTCTCCTCGTCATGCTTCAACATCCTGCGCATGCTACGTAAGATCTTCCGATGGATCCCCACCGAGACCAGGAAGACGGTCACCCAGGCCCTCGTCACCAGCCGTCTGGACTACGGCAACTCCCTCTACGCCGGAACCACCGCCAAACTCCAGAAGAGACTCCAGCGGATCCAGAACACCTCAGCACGACTCATCCTGGACATCCCCCGACGCAGCCACATCTCCGGACACCTGAGAGACCTACACTGGCTCCCGGTCAACAAGAGAATCACCTTCCGGCTCCTCACCCACGCACACAAAGCCCTACACAACCAAGGCCCAGGATACCTCAACAGCCGCCTCAACTTCTACGTTCCCAAACGCCAGCTTCGATCGACCAACCATGCCCTCGCCGCCGTCCCCCGCATCCGAAGAGCCACCACAGGAGGAAGGTCCTTCTCCCACCTGGCCGCCAAGACTTGGAACTCCCTTCCGACCCACCTCCGCCTGACCCAGGACCACCTCGCCTTCAGGAAGCAGCTCAAGACCTGGCTGTTCGAGCAGTATCGGACCCCCTCCCCCCAGCGCCTTGAGACCCTCTGGGTGAGTAGCGCGCTTTATAAATGCTTTGATTGATTGATTGATTGATTGTTCACAAAGCTGACTTAAAATTCCTCTCCTGGAAAACAGCACTTTTAGTGGCACTCGACTCTGCTTGGAGAGTAGTGAAATCCAGGCTTTCACTATCAAGCAACCTTATTTGAAATTCACCAACGACTATGTCCTTCTCAGAACTAATCCTACGTTTATTCCTAAAGTTCCCTCTACAGTCCATCTTAACAAGATTGTTATATTGCGTTCTTTCTTTCCCGATCCGTCTTCCTCTGCTGAGAAATCTTTGCATACCTTGGATGTCAAAAGGTGTCTGAAATTCTACATTTCACGTACTACGTCCATCAGAAAATCCAATCAATTCTTTATTTCCTGTGGTGGTCAAATGCCAGGAACAGCTGTGACGAAGTCCACTATCGCAAGATGGATTGCATCTACTATCCAATTCTGCCATGTTAAGGCTGGGCATCCTTTATCCATGAAACCCAAGGCTCACTCTACAAGGGCAGTGTCCTCATCTACTGCTCTTTTTGCTGTAGTACCTTTTGAGAAGATTTGCCGTGCTGCAACCTGGAAGAATGTGCACACATTTACATGAAACTACTGTCTTGATCTGGCAACAGAAGCTGAATCAGCAGTGGATCAAGCAGTGTTGCGAAACCTTTTTTAATTAAGGTAAGCCTCTGTAAGGAAGTGATTATATATTTACGGGTTGACCTGTTTAATATATAAATATGTTTATTTTGATGCCTATGTATATGATGTTTTCCCTTATTAGGGTTCAAATGTGTACTGCATTACTGTACTGGTTTTACAAGGTATCCATTGTTTTTTCTTATGATACCCACCATCCACTATACAACTAAGTTTTATTTACTGCTAGCTATTCTGATTCTAAGCATGTGAATCTATGAAAGATACCCAATACTGTATAAGAAAACGAGTTACTTACCTGTAACTTCAGTTATCCAGTATTGGTATCTTTCATAGATTCACATGTGACCCACCCTCCTCCTCGGAGAGGCTTACCATATCTCTATGGCATACTTACTGTCACTTGTGCTAGGGAAATCTGAGGGTGTGCCTCTCTGTGGAAGGTTCTAAGACAGTGCTGCAGCCTGATTGGCTATGTTCCAAATTTGGTTCTTTTTGCAAAAGTACTAAGATAGGCTAATCTAGTGACTTTGCTGTCCATAGTAGCCTATTGTGTAATACTGTTATGACTATAATGTATATGTTTTATTTTACCGCGAGACTCCCACCTCGTCGGCGGGAATGATTCAAAGCATGTGAATCTATGAAAGATACCAATACTGGATAACTGAAGTTACAGGTAAGTAACTTGTTTTCTTCTGGCAGCTGCGCTGATCCTGCAGTGGTATGAGGAGGAGGTCGGGATCTGTTGGGTAGTATATGTTCTATTAGAGGGTCCTCATCACAGCTGGGAGCAGAGACGACAGCTAATGTGTGGTCTAAGAGTTTATGAAAAAAAGCTTTATAAGCCAACAATTCTGCTTCTCGTCCTGTCCCCCTCCATTTATATTTGTTCTTTTTCTTTTTTAGGCTCTGACTTTCCCCATAGTTGTTCCCTTCTAGGCAACCCTGTAGTTTCTGGCCCTTGCATATTTATCCCAACAGTGTAAGGCCTCATACTGCAACAATTGACTCTTTCCCTGTCCTAACCTATCCATTATGCTCTGTCGCAAATAATCCAACTTTGTTTTGTCAAAGTATCCTATTTCTGGCTATTATAAATCTCAGTTGCCTTTGGTATAAACATGTCATTGTTTCAGAAATAGGCCTGCCTGGAGACCCTTTTTCTGCGTTCATGTATGCCATGCTGTGATCCTGCTGTGTGAGTCCCACTGACTACCTCTCATCATCTATGGTCAGCCACAGAGGAGGAGAAAGTAGCCGCTCAAGAAACTGAATAATATGTGACGGTGGTATAGCAGTGACGCCCTCTGCAATAGCATTAGAGGAAATCAAGATTATCATTGAAGGAGATGACTGCCTGCAGCTGGCTATTGAAGCTGTCTGGGATGTGAACTGGAGCCTCCTCATATGGGAATGCGTCTCAGAGGGCTCCAAAGGCACAACAGGCACTAACATACCTTTAAAACATCTGGCTAGAACTGAAGAAGATTCCTAGCTGATGGAACATAAGCTAATCCTCCCTCAAAATCTAAGGATGAAAGCGGTCAGTCTAGCCCATGCTGGACTTCAAAGAATGGTAAAAACTAAAGGCCAAATTTGAAACAAAGAGTGTTTCCCCCAATTCGACCTGGTGGAACAAATAGTCAAAGCCTGTCAGCTGTTCAAGATTGAAGCCAGAACATTGGCCAGTGATTTGATCCACCAACTTGAGCAGATAATGGCAACCCATGGGCTGATCCGGGAGATCAGAATTGATATTAGACCTCCTTTCCTGGGGCAAGAGGTGGCTGATTATTTTGAGTTGCTTTCCTTCAGAAATCAGAAGATAATGTCCAGCTGGTCATAGGCCAAGTCAATGAGTGAAGGTAGCAAAAGGTTCATGTGGAAATTGTCCCAAGTGATAAGGTAGCACAGGCCAACCATCTGAACATTGACTGGACCATCCATATTTCCTTTAGGTCCACGGGTCAGCCCCAGAGTCAGCTATGCATTGGTCGGACAATGGCATATGTTAGCCTGCACCACCTGTAAGGAACCCTGCCCTGCCAAATGATGAAGCTTTGCAACAGTGAAGAAGTCTGGGGAGGGACAGCAAGCATCACCGAGAAAGAACAAGTGACTTCCAAGTAGGAGACCCAGAATTCATTAGAGACCGCCAGCCAACAGGAAGTTCTGCATCCCATTAGAGCTATTCCACCGGAGAGGTGTGAAAATACGGTGGCACGATGGTGACTGCCCAGAGAGGTGAGGAGGATATCAGCAGGCATATATGTTTTTTAGGTGGTCTGGGGATAATGCAGACCCGCTGCTAAGAGTGTAGGATCCCATAGAGTGACAGCCCCCCATAAGCAAAGCTTCTCTGTAAGTGAGTCATAGGCCATACATTCTGGCACCAGTGGTGCATGGTGAAGATTTGAACTCCCCAGGACGGAGTCCACTGGCTGGCAATAGTACTTCTGACCCAGGGATTGTGCCTGTGCCGTTAGACCTGTAGAGGATCAATTTCAGCCGACTTAGATGGCCTGATTTAGAGGATGGTGATTTGGGAGGAAACAGCAAAAATGTTCTGCGTCAGTCCTAGTTCTCCAACTCTACAACAAAGATCTTCTGATGGCGACGCACGTGCAAGGTATTTCCACGCTTGGAAAATGCCTTGCAAAGTAATAATGTAAAGTCGACCGCTGCTTTGTTCGAGTGTGAATTTGAGTACACAATAACCCCGAAAGCAAGTGTTATACTTGCAGCACTCATCAAGGCTGTGAAAATGGGGATGGTGCTTTTGTGATAGAACCAGCTCCCTCAAAGAATAAAAAACCGCAGTGCGAGTGAAACTTTTCAGACAAGCTGGATAATAGGGAAGTGGGCAATCTTCTTTGATATGAGAATTTATTTCTTGAATGAAGCATTTTATTCGCGAATGATATTGGGCCAGATCTGCGAAAATGCTGCCACCCTGTGGGATTTTATATTCATTCTTATGGTGTTTCCTTCGCTTACCGGAATATAAAGTAGGGGTGGATGTAGCTCACCTAATGTGCTGTAACGCAATTACCGCAAAACACGCGAGGAGGTAAGCATCCAAAATGGACCTGCAAATTCACTTTGCGCTAAGAAAATACCTCTAAATGCAACAGAACACAAACAGCAGCAGCAACAGACACTCATGCTTGCTAAGTGTGCTGTTCTTGTGCTCCTGCTGATGGATTTGTATGACAAATTACTTATAATTACGCGACTGGGCATATTCATGTAATTTTATGTCAATAGACTGGCTCGCTAATACTGAAATTCCTCCAATTACTCTGGTGTTATTAACATTTTACCCAGGCCTAATAGAAAGCCAAAAGAAGCTGGGAGACTCAACCTAATTCCGATGTTCTCATCCACCCGAGGACAGCAGCTGATTTAATTCTTCTTTTAAGTGAAACGCTAATTAACTTTTTAGGTCACAATCTCAAGTCTCACGCTTGCTATCAGTTGACAAAATAGTCCAGTGAACAGGGCCAGACTGGGTAACCAAAAGCAGCCCTGGCAAAAATCCTTAAACAAGCCCTGCTCCCTTCATCTCCTTGCACTATCTTTCTCTTTCCATCCATCTATTCTCTCCCTCTCCTCTCCGATCACTTTCTGTTTGCCTTCTCTCTCTCTCTCGCTCTCTCTCATCCCCTCTCTCTTTTCCCTTCTCTTGTTCTCTCTCTTATTCCTCACTGCATCCATCCCCCTCCCTCTTTCTCTCTCGCTCCCTGTCCCCTCTCTCTGTCTCCTCGCTCACAAGTGCTTCCTCGTTGAGACTGGCAGTATACTACATAAACAAATAGAAAGGTACCATATCCTATCTCTCGAGTCCCTGAAAATGTGAGAGAGGCTTATAACTAGAGATCTTTAGATCACCACAGTCCATCTTCCAGGTGTCTAAGATGCTGAAGTACATGCAATTGGTAAGACTTTTCAGGAATATCACAAGTGGATCCTAAGCAACATAGTTTTGCACAGTGCCTTCTATGAATAGGGTTTCTAATTTTAGACCTCTTTGCAAATGCAGAAAACTAAAGAAATGACCTGCTTTCCATTATTACCAGCTAGTAGAGAAGGGGAATGGCCCTTTATTAGACAAGTCAAGGCTTTTTTTTATATATATTTGATGTTACACCTCGATTTTAAAGGATGGCTTTCGACAAAATAAACTGCTTGGGTTTTATTGAAGGAGGAGGCGTAATCCTAGTTCTTCAAGAGAATCTACATTTAAATCATAAGCACCCCTCCTCATTCACCAGTGGAAGGAAGGGGAGACTGTATGAGATATGGGTAGGATCTTACATTTCCATACCAAAGACCAAGAGCAACTTCCTTTGGCTTGGCATAATGAGATATTGATTGAAAGGAACAGTATTAGGAACCAGCCCTTGGAGACTGGAAAAGTATCCGGTTACACAGCCTGTAAAACGTGCTTTTGGATCCAGCTCCTGGGCAGGACTGTTCACAGCTTCTGATTTCTGTGACGAAGCTCCCGAAGGAGAAATAGAGTTACAGATAACTTCACAGGTGTCCATAACTCGTAAAAATGGATCCGTTTTTTCAAAAGGTCACTTCTTAAAAAAACGGTCAGATGTCGATGGCAGGATTCTACTCAAATGTAACCTTTTATTTCTTTGCTGTTGCTTTTGTCTGTTTCTTCATGGTTCCAATGAGTTATGAATGTGCAGGATGTGCTGTTTGGCTGGGGCACTGGAGTAGCACTGCATCCGTTTGAGTGCGTGGATTTTGACTTATATGCCATTTTTGTGCTTGTTAAATACAGGTGGATCAAATCCAGCATACTGATATTAATGCCTTTCTTATTTTTTTCATCTGCCAGTTGCAGAACTCCTAAATGCCATCTGACTCTCTTCCTTTTTCTTTGCTTCTAGGTTTGCGATGGAGTTGGAATCTGGGGGATAGCAGCAGGTCAAGATCATTCCCTTTTTCTAACGGATGGAGAGGCTTTCCAGCCTGCACTGTATTACAGTGGTCAGCAGGAGTCTGAGGGCATTGAAATCCCACAGGAAAGCAGCAACGATGCGAAGCGCACTACGCTTTTGCTAGACTGTAGTAAGGTGAGAATTCACCCTTTTGGGTGTTCTTTTCCCTTGGTGCTTTATGTACCTCTTTAGTATTAGTCTGTAAACCTGGCTACATTCATAAAAGAAAAATGGGAAGCCTGTCAATCTTTGGAGCCATGCAATGATCAAGCCTTAACTGGAAGTGCCATGTCTTTCCAAACCATGAGTTTGAAATTACTCACTGAACGAAACCGTCAGGTAAAAAGCACATCATAAAGATGACAGAAAATCCATGAGTTTAACTTTCTTATGATTGACATAATCTTTACCATCCTCTAGAAGGGCCCTACAGGAAGACACGACCCAAGTTTAAATCTTAGCTAGTGTTTTCTCCAGGAGTAGGTGTCAGGCCATGCCCAATCTGCCACCAACCTCTATTAATGGGATAATAATAAAACCTTGCAGAACTATCATTTTCAGACCATCATTACCTAACATTTTCTTAGACTTAGTCTAAAGTTGACACCAGTAATTATAAAGAAGCCCTGATTAGCACTGCAATATATAGGATGGAGTGATGAGGTTCAGTCAGTTGATTTTACACCCCTTAGATAAAATTGCCTCTAAAAATACTCTGCGCTGCCTGTGCTCAAATGAACCTTAGTACACTGAGTATCTTATGCACTTAGGGAAGACAAGCAAAGTGGCTGACAGACACTGCTGTCTTCATTTTAATGTTACCAAAAAAGCCTTATACAGATCTGCCCCTCAAAAATGATAACATCACAACGGAGATAGCATGGACAAGGTACTACTTCAATTGAACTGCTAATGCATCCCCACCTGTTAAAGAAATATGTTGCATAGTTATTGAGCTTTTTCACTTCCTCCTGCATGACATCACCTATTCCACAAGCAAGCCTTCTTTCTTAAGTTGCCAAACTATTTTCAGAAGATTGACGGTATACAAAACTATTTCATCAAAAAAGACTTAAGTCTCACATTGCTGAACAGTCATGTGTCCTATCAAGTAAGACCAGGATAAGTTTGTTCATGCCATCGTATAGGATGTTGAGAGCTGAGGCATTACATCCGGTTCCCCCTGGAGCCCTGCAAGGTAAAATCGGCTAACTTTGCGATAGAGGTTATGTATGTATGTATATGTAAATGTATAGGCATTTATATAGCGCACTACTTACCCGGAGGGTCCCAAGGCGCTTCGACCGCTGCGAAACCCTTCCTGGCTTCCCTGAGAGATGGTCCCTTAATGGGTATCTCCAGGGTGAGACCAGGCATCCCCGGCGGTCTGGTGGGGCCGTTAGTGAAGATGAGGCAAGCTAATGCCCAGAGTTGCCGAGTGTGATCGCTGATCAGAGTGGGCACCGAGGCGAGAGAATTATCGAGTCCGCTGACCCTGGTCCAGAAACCTGCCGCGCCGGGAATCGAACCCTGGTCCCGGGCCGTCCTCTGCTCTCGGGTCTGCCGCCTCTAACCAGTGAGCCACACTACTTCATTGCCACATTGCTTTCATTTCTATCTTCTTTTGCTCGCTAGTCTGGTCCTGAGGGTCTAGAATGTAGTAACTATCATAACTCTGTTGAAGAAATAAGATGCCTGCCTACTTTTCTGGACCAGCTATCAGTCTGCTTCCATTTTCCTCCCAGATTATTAGAAGTGTAGTTTGTACTTCTCTTCAATTTACTTGGAATATAGCATCCTTCACCCTGCATAGATTGTTTTTTTGACCTCTTCAACTTACACCGAGTCCATATCGGCCTCCGCTTTAGATGACCTACAGCTTACCATAGAGGCAGGAATTTTAGAATCCGTAGTCCTTTTAGATATTTCTGTCAACTTCAGTGCTGTCTCCCACCCCATTCTAAATGAACATCTTTGTGAGACCGGGGTGCAATGCAGTGCCCTAGGTTGATTCGTTTTTGAAAGATCGAACTTTAAGGGGGTTTCTTGCTTTCTCTTGAAAATAACTAGTGCAAAGTAATTGACGATGTGTAACATTATTGAATCTTTATGTTCAACTTTTGGTTGCTTAGATTCAATCTTTAAGTTTTGTGTGCTATGGTTTTGAAAATGACATGCAGCTCATTATTCAGTTGCAGGATATGGGAGAGTTGATTTACAGTGATTTCAGTGCTTCTTTGTAGCAGCAGGTTATTTGATGGACACCAGTGCACTGCAGTAACAGTAGATGATTTGATTAACACGAATGCACGGCAGTTAAACTCGGGCAACACAAAGTTCTGTTTGTAGGAGGTCCAACAGGTGTACGGTCTGACTCAGGGTGTCCACACCGTGTAACAACTACTTCAATGGACACATTTAGAGATATTGGTTTACCTCAACCTTTCTTTAAAATTTCGAATAAACAATCTAACCTTTCCCTGCTGCATATTTTAAGGTCACTTAAAAGTCATTTTACCTATTCTTCTAGTTGATTGTCAGAAAGTCTTAGTCCAGACAGCTGTTACTTCTCAACTAGACCATGAGAATTCACTCTGTGTAGTTCTTCCTAAATGCCTTAAAAGAAAGCTGCTAATAATGTAGTTGCTAAAGTTATTATTGGAACTAGTTTTACTCTTTCGCTGATCAAATTATGCATGTATATCACAGAGCAATCCAGCTATAGGAGTGTCTCTCTCGCAACAAAGGTTCCATGGAAATGCTTAATTGTGCGCCATCACTGATCCTCATCTAATTTCTTCTTGAAGATACCTAAGAAGTAACTTGCCATAATGAGCTGTCATACACTGTCTTTCTTCAGTCTGAAGCTACTGAACAAACTAATATTAGTAATCAGGAGAAAACCAAGTATGTACAATTGAAGAAGTGATTAACAATGTGTTTTGTCACAACCCCTTTCAGAGAGCCAAGGGGCCAGCCGGGGTTACTGGCCCAACCATGGCGGCCATGGCATTTCCCTCCTGCTGCCCATGGGCCCAACCGACTATGGGTCCTCATGTAACTTTTCCTCGAATAACTTGGCCTAGTACTACCCCGTCCAGCATTAGACTCAGTGATAGCTTGGGTCTAGCAGTCCAAGTCTCTTTGAAGGAGAGGTAGGTGACAGGCAGACACAGGCACAACACTCTCCGAACAAACAATGGCAATAAGCCGATTGTACAGTCAAATACTTGCTATTATGGAAAAATTGTACTTTAATGTAAACGCACAAAGCATAAAAACAATACCCTAAATAAGCCCTGCAGTCTTTTAGGGTCAGCATGCTACTGTTATCCTGGGCGGAATCCCCAACTCAGTCTTTCTCTTTCAGTGTGGTTTGTCATTCCCTATTTGATAATGGAGGCAACTTTCAGATTGGGCCCACGCTAGTCACAGCTAGAAAAAGTCAAAGTTTAGCCTTAAGAGGTAATGTTAGCCGGGATAGGTGCTAAGTTCGTGCAATGCCCCAGCAGGCTTACCAGCCTCAAACAGTTGTGGCTCACCCGATGGCAGCCACCAAGGGGTGCTTCTTTGCATGCTCCGGTCTCCGAATGCTGAGGGCCCGCTACCTCTCAAAGGTCGTTCCCCTTTCTTTTACAACATTGATATGTACTGCTGATCTTAGTTTCAGATCTGAGCAAGATTCCTCCATGTAGGGTAAGGTAGATATTGCAGACATCCTTGTATTTTGAAGTTATGTTCCTGTAGAATAGCTCCTTGGGTTATACACCTGCTGTGAACATCTGCATGGGACTTGTCTACCACAAGTTTGAATTCTTGAAGGACCAAGACATAGTTTAATTCTTTGACTTTGATAAAAATACGTATCATTGTGTTAGGTAGTAATGTTATTAATTGACAAAAACAGTCTAGGTATTTTGAGGTTTGTAAAGCCATTATTAGTTTATTTATACATGTACCCCATTATATGTGATACAGTATCTATTATTCAAAGGACATGCTTTTTTTTACAATACCAAAGGAACACAGGATGAAATATAACTCCCCAGTCTCTGGGTGCCCTATGTCAGTCGTCCTCTCTTGGCTCCTGTAGTGATTGGTATTTGATTGGTATTTGTCCCTCACACCATCATTGACATGACTACCCAGGGCGGCAGCCTTGACTTCATGGTGGCTCCCCTTCTAGCTAACTGGTTGATGCTGATTTTGGCTTGGCAAACGAGGACCGCCTTCTCTTCACACTGGTCACCCTCCAGCACACATGTGGTCACTGACTTCAGGGTGCACACGGTCACACGGTCAATGTCCCTAGCCACGCAGTGGCTCTCCCTTGGCTAACTTGTCTCGGCTCACACAAGGGTGACAGCCCTAGCTTCTGCAAGAGCAGAAGGATGGTCCATTCTCTTGTAGTGGACCCAACCTGACCAAGACTCTCATGCTTCGCTCACAGGGGTCCACTCAACAGGATCCCTGCTAGCCTTTGCTCCCGCCAAGCGCTCTTCTTCTCACAGGATCTACTGGTCTTGGCAGGCAGGATGAAGGCTGGTGCTCCAGGTGCAGGGCAACTGATCTTGACTTCCTGGGTAATGAGCCCTCACCTAGCAGGGAGACCAGAGACCTTGGTCCATAGCCCTGGTTCCAGCAACCAGAAGTCTTGGTGATCTTCTCTTCGGTTGCACCAGACTGTTGGACAATGCTGGTAAACAACCTGTGGGAGCTCTTGCTTCCACCTTTTCGACTAAATCCTGACACTGATGGTAATTAGTGTTTGGTCCTTTAATATCCCTGCTTTGGGTGTCGACGTCTTTGAAGTGTCTTTTCCTGTACCCTGTCCCATGACTGACCCATAACACAGGCCAAGGGAGTACCTAGGGATCACATCTCACTGTCTTCGTCCCCTGAAATATTCCTCACAAATGTTCAAAGGCCTAAGTCTTTCCCTCTTTCATAATTTCCTGCTCATACCATTCCAACCTTAACAGACACACCATCTCTCTGACAATTAACCCATGCCCACTAACCAGGAAATTCTTCCGGGGCCTTTGATGCTCACAAAGGATACTCTGGTCCACTTCCTCGAGTGCATGTGTTCCCAACCCAGCCCTCAGGAATTCCAGCAATCCACATATTCTGCCTGGGGGCTTGCAGTTGTCACTATCCTTTATGGGCCATATACTACAAAAAGAAACCTACCACGCACAGGCACCCATACATCCCAGCAAGCACTTGCAAGTATCATGCGCTGTCTGGCGCTACACACAATCACCACATAGATCAAAGGTGAGTTAGGTACACCGCACCAGAACTGGCTGGGCCCAAAGTTAGCACTCCTGTGATAGAGGTCAAAAAAAGGCCTGTCCACACTACTGGTCATTACTAAACACAAAATATGTATGCTGCAACCTCTACGTTCATGTCACTTGACTCTTGGTAGGGGTAGTAGCCCTCTAAAATTATGAGGAGAATGCTTGCGGCATCCTTCCCAGTCTAACAAGACCACATTACCACAAGACAGGCCCTAGGTCATGAAGCACATGCATGATCTGAATTTGCTCAGCACCAGGGATCCATATTTCTGGTAAAGACTTCTCACTGCAGATTTCTCACTATTTGAATATTCCACAGGTGTCGAACTGGATTTGGAAACCTTTCAGCAGTACCTTTGCACTCTGGTAATTGACACAGTTCCGCTATGGAAATGATGTGCGGAACCTATAAAAGCACCACTCAAGTGCATTGACATGAGTTCCTTTCTTTCCGGGTGTATTAAGAGCAACTTGAGACCCTTACCTCATCCAAGTTTTCAGTGTGTCAAGGGAAATGTCACATCGCAAAATGACAAGTTTTGAAACCTGTAAGGACTGTTGAAAACAAATGTCTGTGGCAAATCCTCATCAGATATGAGTGCAGTGCCTAGGGTTGAGTCACTACTCTAAGGCCTGCAGTGATTATGTGTTGGTGAACCTGAATGCCATACAAGACCACGAGGTGAAACACTGCATCGCCAAGCACTGAAAGCCCCTCTGCAATGAGACCAGTCCAAGTTGAAAGTTTGATCTCAAACCTGTTCGGGATTAAAAATTAGCAGGAGTCCAAAGGTCTGTCTTTGTCTCGAGCAAAGTATTCAGGTAAGTCGAAGGCAAAACATAAATCTTGGCCCTTTGTCGCCACTCCCGTTCTGAGAAGGCACGGGGGAAGCACCATACATCTCGTTCTCGAAGTCAATCGATATTGGATCCTATCTCGCAACCCTAGTTTACGGGGCGTCCACTTCTTTGAATTCTTTCTGATCCCTCTTGTGCGCCTTTGGGCCTCACAAAGCCACGAGGCCCTTGATCTGCAATGCCGCCGCCGTGTTCGCCCTCAATGTCAGTTGGACTCTCCCTGCCCATTCTGAAGTCGCCTCTTGCTCCAGTTTCAACTCCCCCTCTTTCACCGAGGTCCACACTGGTTCCCAAAACGTCGATGCCAGTGCCGACTCAATCGACACCAGAAGACAAGGTACCTACTGTACTCGCTGATGCAGAGTCAACACCAGTTTGACCTTTACGGAGGCCAGCGCTCGACTGCTGTCAAGGCGCCACTTCCTCAACTCGACCTGCAGCCTCCACAAGCGCGAACACATACCCTGCAATTCCTGTTTTGCATTGATTCAAACAATGAGTACGACAGGGGTTGATAAGATTGGACAGCCATACCACAAAGATGATTGATATCTCCACTAAGTGAGGACTCCACTCACCCCCTGGTCTTGCCACTGAAGAGAGGGTAATGAGTAGTACTTTACCTCCATCTCCTCACTTTGGAGGTCAAGACCAGTGTCCTGACTGAAGTCCTTCAGCCGGAGCAAACATCCACTGAGACCCACTTGCCTTTCAGTGATGCACTTAGAGATATCTTGTTGGAGTTTTGGGCCAAATCATGCTGTGGGCCCCCAGTAAACAGTCATATTGCAAGAGGCCACTGCTCTGCCCTGAGCAACGCTGCATTTTTATCTTCGAACAATCTACTGAAAGCTTGGTGGGCCAGGCGTCTGCAGGCAGGACAAACCCAAATACGAGTCCAAATAATCTCCCCCAGAAAGGGAGTCAAAAAGGGTGTAGACGTTCGAAAAGAGAGCACTCTCATTCAGCTGTTGGCTTTGAGAACAGTGAATGCCAGCTGCCTCCTGGGAGGCTGTTCCTACGCCTCTTGGGATTTGGTGGCTCAAGTCCTCCTAGGTGTTCCTGAAGATCTCCGACCTGTACTTGTCCAGGCTATACAAGACTGTGGTGACACGGCCAAGTTGTGGCTTGGACACCACCAATTCCATTGGCACTAGTGTTGCCATGCGCTGCCACCTTTCAGGTGATGTTCAGTCGTCCCTCATGGACTTGCCCTTTGACTGAACCTGACTGTTTGGGAAAAAGACAGGTTTCTCTCTAGAGCAGTTTAATTAGAATAGAGCCACTGCATGCTGCTTAGGCTTATCTGCCCTACCTCGCCAACTGCATCAGCCCTATCACTCCTTTCGTGACTTCAGCAGATGCGTCCCTTACTGTCAGCCAATCCAACCACAAGGTGCCCAGCAGTTTCGCAGTCAAGGCCAACAAGCTGCTTAGTGTACTGCCTTCCCACCCCCTCATGACCCCACCGATCAAACCCCTTCAGCAATCCCTTAGTGAAGCACGGTCACCTGGTGGGAGGCAGGATCTAACGATTCTTGCTGGGTTGGCAGGCCATAACACCAGACAGATAGGTCCTGCAAATAGTTTGGAAGGGGTATTGCCTACCCTTCCTTTCCACACCGCCGCGTCTTCCATGTCCGCTAGAAACTGACGGAGGACAATCTGTCCATTTTGCATCAGAAAGTGCAAGCCCTTTTGGCAATTGGGGCTACAAAGAGGGTGCCCACACCAGAAATAGGATGTGTTTTTTTCTCCCCTACTCTCTGGTGCCCAACACTGATGGAGTTATTCGTCCTATTTTAGACCTGTGCCCTCAACTTCTTCTTTCCCAAGGAAAGATTCAAAATGCTCACACTGGTCCAGGTCTTGTCTGTGCACAACCCATTTGAACTGCAGGATGCCTATTTCCATACACCCGTCCTGAAGCCTATCGGCACTCCCCTTCGGTCTAACCAGTGCCACTTGGGTGTTTACCAGTGGCGGCTGGTCCATAGGGGGCGCGGGGCAGCACCCCACTAGGCAAAAGCAAACTGACTGCTCAATAATAATCCGGCTGCAAGAAATGTAAGCAGACGAGTTGACAGCTTTGACAATTTGTCTGTTTACATTTCCGCCCTTTGCTGGCAGCTGCTTCACAGCCTCAAGTACGCATGAGTCATAAACGCACAGCGCACGCAGGCAGAGCAGGAGAAGTCCAGACTCTGACTGCGCATCTGCGAGGGGCGCTTTTTATTTCAGAACCCCCACTCCATTCACATTACATTAGGCATGCTGCGCGTGCCTAGAGTAGTGCAGGAGTCTGGAGATGGGACCCTGATAGGGCGGTGACGTATAGTCGGCCCATGCCCAATCAAATGTTAGGATACAGCCTAGTCAAGTCAAGTCAAATAATTTATATAGCGCGCTACATACCCAGAGGGTCTCAAGGCGCTTGAAGAGGGGTGGGGAGTTACTTGTCGAATATCCAAGTTTTGAGTTCCTTTCTGAATGCTAGGTGGTTCTGAATGCGGCGAAGGTGAGTGGGAAGTGAGTTCCAGGTTATAGCTGCCAGGTAGGAGAAGGATCTTCCTCCCATGGTTGTTTTGTTGATGCGAGGTACAATAGCAAGGGCTTGGTTGGAGGAGCTTAGCTGGCGGGAGGGGGTGTAGAAGGAAAGACGAGTGTTGAGGCATTCGGGTCCAAGTTCGTAAAGTGCTTCGTGTGCGTGGGTTAGGAGGCGGAATGTTATCCTCTTATTGACGGGGAGCCAGTGGAGGTTTTTCAGGTGGCTAGAAATGTGGTCTTTACGCGGGATGTCTAGTATGAGTCTAGTATGTCTAGTAGTAGCCGCCCCCAATCGCATCCTGTCATGCCACTTGCCAGTCAAGCAAAAGAGCGGGGAGAAGTTAGTTTTACATGTGTGAGAGGAGAGTTGCGTGATGCGATGCGGAACCGGCGGAGGAGATGCCTGGTAAGTTTGTTTTTATTTTATTCATTTAGATAAATGCTTCCCCCTCCCCGTGCGAACCCCCTCCCTCCCTCCTCCCCCCCAGTCATGCCGGCCACGGCTGATTGTATCACACAAGCATGTTTTGTGATAATTAAAGTGACGTGTTACCAATCGTTTTAATGCGACCTGCCTGTGAATTACCGGTTATTCTGCGCCCTCACTGCCTTTCACTGTACAATGAGTTGTTGCTCTAAGGACATAACGTGAGCAATATTTGCTGATAAAGGGCAATCCCATCTGATCAGTCTATTTGAGAAGACTTTTTATGGCTCTGATAATAGTCTTGCATTTGTCTGATGGTGTTTACATACATTTTATGTGTCCTACAAATGATGTTTTATTGGCACTCTAACAGGTCATGAATACAGTGTAAGTGCTGCAGTTGAAACGTGAAAGATCAAAGAAGCTAATTGCTTCCTTTAAACATCACTTGCTTTGCATAAATTTTTTCTTTTAGGTCTGACAAAATGCATTATGTTTAAACTATCCTATGAGATGTTATGTTGGGACCCGTTGAACAGTGGACGAAATTGCGATTTTCTTTCTGTGCGTAATATGCATAATTCTTGCAATAATTAGGGGTGTTACGTGAATTACGTTTGGGCGTCCTTTTCATGAAAAAAGCATGCGAGATACCTGCTCTGTCTGTTGGCCACGCAATCACGTTGTGAACGGTTCTAGCCTGTGGCAGTGCGCATCCAGTTTCCCATTTCCTGCAAAGAATTATCTGCTCAGTCTAATATTACCGCCAGAGGAAAAATTTGCATATAGTACAAGACACGTAAATTACAAGAAACTCAATAACTAGGATACATTTGAAAGAATTGCACAGCCTTAATTCTAAAGCTGTATTTGCTGTGCATGGTTTGGTAAGTTTGGATTTATTGTGTGGTTTATGGAAGGAATTTGGGAGTTATGCTTGAGGTTCAGAAGTGCCCTTCAAACAATTGTGGCGAACTTGTGGCAATGCTTAAACGTGCACAGAGCTTGAGGAGGTCTGCACTTCGGGGAGCACAGCACCGAATAGTAGAGTAGCAGGTGCTTTTGAGATGAGCGGGCGCTGATTCTTTCACCCACCACTTTCGACATAAGTGAAGGCAGTGATGGCAGGACACCGTCAGATGTGAAGGGTCCCAGTCTTTCCCTACCTCGATGACTGGCTATTGAGAACGAACGAGCTCGTCCCATGAAGTCATCAGAACGGCCAGACCATGGCAAACCTCTTGACATCTTTGGGGTTTACTATCAGTATGTCAAAATCACACTTGACTCCTCAGATTCTCCCCGCCATCAGAGCCATTTTGGAAAAGGTTCGATTTTGTGATTTTTCCCTGGAAAGTAGAGCCAAGCACAGAACCAAATCTTTCAGCCTCTGTTCTGTATTTCAGTGATATTTATTCAGAGGCTCCTGAGACCGATAGTCTCCTGGATTGTGCTGATCAAGCACGGCAGGTGGCATATGCAGACTCTGTTGTGGGATTTGCAGTCTCAGTGCTCCCAACTTCAAGGGGATCTCTCAGACCACGTACAGATTTCAAAGGAGGCTGCAAAAGATCCGGTGATTGCTGGACCCTGATTGGGTCAGTGGTGCATCCCTTTCCTATGCAACTTTGTCAGTGGTGACTGATGTGTCGCTTCTGGTTCGGGGTGGCAATCTGGGTGAGGTGGATATCATAAGCCTCTGGTCTACGGCGATGTCCTGGTTCTATATCAACCTTCAGGAGCTTAGGGTCATTAGCTTGCCATTAAAAGCTTTCCTTCCGTCTGTCATAGGAAGGCTGGTACACATGGTTACGGAGCACACAACCACCTCATGATACTGCAACAAACAGGGAGGGGGGTCCTACAGCTGTGGCCCTGCAGAGGTGGCCCTACAACCTCTGGAAATTGCTTGACTACCAGGAATTTTCCTAGTGGTGAACCAACTGGCAGTATCATTGAATGCCATGGTGGGCGAGCTCAGCCTAGTGTCAGTTACCCTCGGAGGTGGTGCTAGGTCTCTTTCTCTAGTGGGGAGATCTTTGGCTGAGAGTGTTCATAACGCCAGAAACGTGCAATGTCAGGCCTTTCGCACATTGTAGTATCTAAAGCATCTCTCGCTTGAAGACATGTTCCACCTTGAGTGGGATTTAAATCTTGTATGCCTTTCTGCCAATACTACTCCTACCCTCTGTTCTCAAGAGATGGGCCCAAGTCATCCAAGTGGCTTCGGATTGGGCACGGTGGATATGGTATTGAGACCTCCTGGCTTGAGCATCTGTCTTTAAATAATGCTGCCCTTCCAGGAGGATCTGCTGTCACAGTTGCTGGCTCTGCACCAGGGTCTTCGCACTCTCCACCTTTATACTTGAAGATTGATCAGCGACAGATGAACACCTTTGGCCTTCCTCTAGAGGTGGTTGATGTTATCTTGGCACTGTATACGCCTGTCGTTGGGACACAATTGTGGCTTGGTGCAGCTCATAACAGATAGACACACTCCAGGCAAATTTATTTTACTTTTTTCTGTTTGTTTTGTCCCTAACCTGGCAATACTTTGCACTGGGCAAAGGTAAAATATATTGGGCCAGATGTAGGTAATATTATTTTTCCGATTCTTAAATACCGACTCATACCGAATCGGTATTTCAGAATCGGAAATTGGTATGTAGGTAAAAAATTGGTAAGATTTACCGATTCGGAATGACTCGGAATCTGATTTCGGTATTTACCGATTCGGTAATTTCCGATTAGGTAAATACTGATTCGGTAAAACCCATCCATGGAATGAATGGGTTTTACCGAATCGGAATTTACCTAATCGGAAATTACCGAATCGGTAAATACCGAATCGGAAATTTGAAACTGACAAACATGTGAGCCTGTGAACCAATCCGAAACACCAACCACACCCAAAAACAAAGGTACAGTGGCATCAACCAATCAGAATCAAGCACCCCTCCCCAGTACCTGAGAGTGGCCACACCCATGCAGGTGCTGAAACTGAACAGTCAGGAGAGCAGGAGGACAGACAGAGGAGCAGGCTTCCCTGAGCTTACCTGAACAGCACAATGGAGACCCAGGATGGCCAGAGGGATGCAGCAGAGCGCAGGAGGAAGCTGAAATTCAGCCCTGAATAACTGCAGGTGCTGGTAGAAGAGGTGGTGAAACACTACTGCAAAATCTTTGGCAAACAGTCTCTGCATGTTGCAGAGTCTGTCAAGCGCACTACCTGGATTGATATCCAAGCAAAGGTAAATGCCATCGGTGTCACCCACCGGGAAATTGATGATTTAAAAAAAAAAAGGTGGTATGACCTTCGTATTATCACCAAAAAGAAACTAGCTGCCCACAGAAAAGAAGCTGCAGCAACAGGGGGAGGCAGAAACCGAGCACCACAACTCACTGCCATTGAGGAGCTTGTGGAATCCACCCTAGAGCCGGAAAGCATCCATGGCATTGGGGACGCTGACAGCACCGCCAGAGCTGCAAAGAAACAAGGTAAGAAGCATGGACATTATCAATAACCCATTTCCCTGTTCGCCTTCCCCACTCTGTGTGCCTACATCACACTCCAGAACAGGATTTACTAATACCCAGCAATGCTTTATGGGAGACGTAGTCCTAGCTAGATAAAGCAATGCAGTCAGCATACCATACAGCAAGGGATGCAACACACTACTAGCAGAAGCAAATGAGGAGCAGGCAAATGTGTGATAGTAGTGTGATTTAATCAAGACACACAGGTGAACTACTCCACTGACACAATGTCCATGTCTGTCCACAGGAGAGTCATCGCGCAGCACAGCAATGGATAGGGAGAAGAGGAGAGAAGAAGCTGGTCCCAGCACAGTTCAGCGAGGGAAGAACACAGAGCAGGCAGCCAAGACACCTGAGAAAACAACCACACCACAGCCTCAGTCACCTCTTTTGTTTGTGAGTCAGGAGTCAGTAGCAGCAGCACAGTACCCCACACCAAGTACACCGTCACCTGTGCAGGAAAGGGCAAGGCGGCTTGATGTGCCCCCTCTCCGCATCCTAGAAACATCTGAGGAGGAAGAGGAGGAGTGTGACATGGCAAGCAATCCACCAGAGTCAGCCAACGCTGAGCTGCAGCCCACTCCAAGAGCTGTGCGGGCCAGTATCCGAGTCCGAAGGGCACGGAAGAGAGCTGAAGGGCAGGACGTTGAGGGGGTCTTCTGCGGTCTGGAGGCCACCATGGTCAAGGTCCAGCGCCTGCAGGCAAAGGCAATTATGGGTGTTCAGAGGCAGGTGCGCACCATTAACAACAAGCTGGATAACATTGACAAGGGCATAGAGAACATTTCTGACAGCATGCAGTCGCTGGCTAATGGCATGACAGACATGACCCAGTACATGACAGTCCTGTGCGACAAATTGGACAGGGACCACTTGGAGAGGCGCAAGGCTCGTGTGGGTGTGCGCCAGCAGACCAAAGCATTAAACCGCTTTGCAACTGCAACCACCCTGCGGTGCAGACGGTCCGTATCGATGCAGGATGTAATTGTGCACTGCTGCACCGATTTATCTATGGGGATGGGCAGAGTGACCTCTTACGCAACAGACAGCCACTAGAGCCGACACATGTGTGGGGGAAAGTGAAGAATCCACCAGCAGGAGTGGCGCAAGCACTCCTGTTCCGGGAATACGCAGGAGCGGCAGGCGTCAATCCACAGAGCAAGGCAACACCGAAGGCCCTGAAACACAGCCACGTCAGTCCCACCATGTAATCCGTGGACGGAAACATTAACTATGCCCTCAACCCAAAGGACAGGTCACAGTGGGGTTAACTGTGACCACCCAGTCATGGACATTGATATTTTGTGTTACCATTGTGTGGTATGATTGGTAAGGCGTAGTGAAAATTAAACTACGTACATCATATTCTTAGCCTGTCTGTGTCTCATTACTCACTCAGAAATATTGCTGTGTGATCTCTGCCCGTCTTAGTCTCCCATCTGTTGCTGGTGCTGCTACTGTAGCATAGGGCTCTGCCTGTTCTGTGTCGTCATCAATTCCTCATGATGTGTGATCTCCACCTCTGTGCCTTCCTTGGTGGCAAGATTGTGTAACATGGCACAGGTCGCAATGATTCTGCAGCACAGGATTGGAGTGTACTGGCGTGCCCCTTCACTCTTGTGGAGGCAGCGAAACCTGCTCTTGAGGAGTCCAAATGTGCGCTCCACAACGTTGCGTGTAGATCTGTGAGCCACATTGTAACGCCTTTCACTCCTGGAGGATGGGTTGAGGTAGGGGGTGAGCACAAAGGACCGCAGGGCATATGCACGATCGCCTGGGGGGGAGAAAAATTGCCATTTGTTGCATTATCATGATACATTCATCTACTGTGACTGTCAGGGGTGTCAATGTAATTTACATAGCAGGTATCTGTTCCCAAAATCTCCGGCAACTAGGCGTGTGTATATCCCATTATTCTGGAATATGTACGAATCATGGGTACTCCCAGGGAATTTTGCCACGATGTCTGTGATGATGTTTCCAGCATTGCATATGACCTGCACATTGATGGAGTGCGTCGACTTCCTGTTCCTGTATATGTGTTCTGTGGCTGCAGGTGGGCAGAGTGGTATGTGGGTGCCATCTATGCAGCCTATCACGTGAGGGAAGTGTGCCAGTTGATACAAATCAGTCTTGGTCTTTGCAAGTTCCGCTGGTGTGTCAGGGAATGAAATATAATGCTGCATCCTCTGCATCATGGCGTCAAGGAAGCTCCTGAAGAAACGGGACAGGCAGCTCTGGGACACACCACCTACTGCAGCTATCACACTTTGGTAACTCCCAGAGGCAAGCAGGTGTAGGCTGCACAGCACCTGCACATGGGGTGGGATGGCGTGCGCCCTTGGTGTTGGCTGCTCCAGGAGTGGGTGTAGGTCCCTGATCAGGGTCAGGATGGTTTGGGGATGTAGCCTGTACCTTTGGAGTATTTCTGGCTCTGTCAGTTGGAAAAGTGTTATCCTCTGCCTGTACACTTGCTCCTCCCGTAGCCATTCCCTCTCTCCTGCTGCCTTAGTCTTTGCCGCTTTGCAATGACGTAGAAAGCCACCATTCTGGTTACACTGTTGCAGTTTGGGCCTCATTTTATAGCCTGCACCTGGTTACCACCTGCATTCAATCCATGGTAAATACCGACTCCTAAATACCGAATTTCCTTAAATTCGGTATTTCTCAGGTTTCCTACATCTCCATGCCCATTATTTTACCATTTCTTATTTACCGATTCAGTAATTAAGAATTCGGTACTTGTAAATTCGGAATATTCCGTATCGGTAAAATACCAACTAATATTTTCCGATTCGGAGAAATACCGACTCATATTTACCGAATCGGAAAAAATTTCACTCCTACATCTCATTTCCTGGATACCGGTCAGTAACGGACAAAATTACCGAATTCCGTCCGTTACCGACCGGTATTTGCCGACCTACATCTGGCCCATTGTCTCTTTCTGCCTTTTTAGGATTTCTGGATCACCCCTCCTTGTGTAAGTCTCCAGTTGTTATGCGCTTACAGAAAGGTTTACTACATTTGTTTCCTCCCTCTTCCTGTGTTGTGCCACAGTGAGACCTTAACTTGGTCCTCTTAAATCTGATGTGCACTCCATCTGATCTGCTTCACAGCTGTCACTTGTGCCTTCTCACCCTCAAGACAGTATTCCTTGTGTCATTACATTGGCACAATGTGTGTTAGTGCGCTTCAGGCATGGGTATTCTTTTTGCCTAAAGTTGTGACTCTGTTTAACATCAGTTTAACCATCAATATGCTGGCATTCTATGCTCCACTTCACTGCTCTAAGGATGGGAAGAGACACTACCATTTGGACTCCAAAAGAGTTTGGGAATTTTTTATTGAACATACCAAAGAATATCAGGTGGATGATCCGCTCTTTGTGTGGTTAAGTGGGGAGAAAAAAGGCAAGCTGGTGCAGTAGAGCACCATCTCTCATTGGATTGTGCTTTGCATTAAGCTCTTCTATGCATTGGACAAAAAGCAGCCGCCTGACCGACTGAGTGATCATTCTACTGGGGTTAAATCTGCTAGCACTGCGTTGGCATGTGAAGTCCCTGCCCTGGGCATTTTCCCAGCGGGTACTTTGCCGTCCCTCCATAAGTTCATGAAGTCCTATTTTCTGGTCAGTCAGGTTCACTGAGATGGGCAATTATCCTGCACGGGCCTGCAAGACGTTCTAGTTTGAGGCAATTTACAGACCCAGATCCTAATAGATACTACTTTGGTGTCCTTTCAGAAGGTGATTAATAAGATCCCAAGTCTAGAATTCTGCCCACTGATCACAACCAATTTGCTATTAGGGTTCTGGGTCTGGGTTCGTGAGCACCTCGAAAGCTACTGACATAAACTTGCATGAGTGGTGTCTATAAAGCCTCTGCACGTCATTTACAGAGCGGAACAGCATCAGTGCAGACCCACATGGCGCCACCTACATGTGCACATAGGTACTGCTGAAAAGTCTCTGGATCCAGTCTGATGCCTGTGGAACATTAAAACAGTGTAGAAGCTGTGGCTAGAAAAAATTTAATCAGAAAGAGCGTGCTACTTCTTGAGTTGTCCTGTCAATGCTGGGATGCCCAGTAGGGGCAACTGGGGTCTTTAGAAACCTCAAATTATTATCTTCTTAATCCAGTAGGCCCCAAAAAGTACCTCCTTGTCCCCTTAATGATCCGCACAGTCTAGGGTACCAATTTGAATCCGCAATGGAGGCCCACCAATAATATGCCTGCACAGAAATTATTTTACCTTAGATTTGAAAACACTGATGGAGACTGCACATTGCCACATTTTCAGGTGCTTATCTCATAGCCAAAAGTTGGCAGAATAACAAAAAATCCTTTCTATGACAACAATTTGTGCTCAGTTGTTCTGTGACAACATGTATACTGCCAAATCTTTGAGTCCTTGTAAATGGTGTTACCATTCCTGTAAGTCTTTTCTCTGCAAGAAAAAACTGGCATATTTCCAGTTGCTTTTCTAGTCTAGTATATCGTACGCCTGTTGCTTATTTTTTGAAGATTTAACAGTTGACTAGTACCTTTTCATGTATGGCGTTTAGACACCGGATTCTAAATGTGTCCAGTGTTCAATTGTGAAATTTCTTTGCTACCTCTACATGCAATCTCCTTTTTAAGAAGTTGTGGAGTACATTCACTTTCAAACTGCGGTATGACACTGTGCACCCATCCTGGACTTACATGAGCACTTCAGATTGTTTCGTTGATGTATGATATTAATGAATCCCACATAGTTTGTAGTAGGCATGTGTAATGTACAGTAGGACCATAGCCAAAAGGGGTCCCAGCAGTACTGAGCCAGCCTGTATTTTTGTTTGGCCCCTCCTAAATGCTTTCACCTCAAGCAAGTTTGGAAGGTCAGAAGACTATGTTCAAAAGAAATGCACAGATTATGGTTAATTATAGTTCATCCCTCAAAAAATATAGGAGCCTGCGGCTAAAGTACAAGTTCAGTCCAGCAATATAAACCACATACTTATTAAACATATTCCTTTTTCCATCAATAAAACAACTTTCACAGTTTTTAGTCAGATGCCATATTGGATTTGAGTTGGAGAACAGAAGACGGTAAGAAAATAGGAATACTGCATACAATAGTATAATATACGCATGCTGCACATCTGCAAAAGAGTTTTAGTACCTTGTTGTGGACAAGAATAGCTACATAAATCCAGTTACTATCCAATCCTTCATTTGTATACAAAGGTCTTAAATTCTCATCTCTTTGTGAAGATCTCTCTATTTACTAAAAGTGATGTGATTTTATAAAACTTTTGACTCAATTAAGTGTCAGTAGAGATAGTTTTATTGTGGGTTACCAAAATTATTTATGTACTCTGTAAATTGGGGCTGTCACTGTTTTTAACAATGTTATGCACTTGTGGTATTCTCAGCTCTATCTCATATGCCTTCAGCCCTTTTCCTCTAGATTAATGATATATATCTCCTCAGTCTCCTGGACTCTTCCATCCCTCTCATGTCCATTATTTCTCTGTTAGCACTTTCAAAAGGCCAAAAGACACTATAAGCACTAAGCAACCACAACAAAGTCATCACCAACTTCAACAACTGAATCAAGAACTCCTTTGACCCAACTGACCTCCCGTGGCAGCTCAACATTACTGAGGATGGCTTCCGATATCTAGGGATCTATGCTATGTTGAATCTGAAATGCAGTATACAACATAATATAAAAAAATTATAAGTGACTTTAAATCAGATGTGGCCCGATGGAAGCAACTCCCCCTGACGATCTTAGGTAAAACTGCAATGCTTGCGATGGTCACCCTGCCCAAAGTCATGTACGCTTTTCAAAAAACATATTACTGACTCCTTGAAGAGATATTTACCTGTATTGAGACTTAGCTAAGAAAACTCTTGTGGAATGATGAACATCCGAGAATCGCATTCCGTAAGCGTCAATGCAGCCCATGTAGCGATGGAATTGGCCTCCCCAACCCCCATGCCTACTACTGCGTGGCCCACTTAATTGAGGTCAATGACTGGGGGTATGTAGACATAAATCATCCCACCTGTGCCCTAGAACAGACCCAGTTCCACTCATTCCATCACTTCCTTTATGGCGGAACTTGTGAAATCCAACCTCCTATTGGCTACTTAACTTGCAATAGACGCATGGGACAAGGCGAATTTGTATATTAGATGGAAATGTAAAATTACACAGGAAATACCACTATGGTCGGACAAGGCCCTAAAAGAAATCACAAAACTCCTGGGCTTCACTTCCTGGGATAAAATAGGTATCTCTAGGGTTGGTGACTTATTGGAGGGGGTGCCCTCATGCCCTTTACCCCTCTACAACATGACTTTCAACTCCAAGACCACCAGCTATATAAATATTTAGTTAACACATGCATGGAAAGCTGAGAATATTCCCCAAGACCTCCCAGAATATGCCCCTTTAGAAGCCAGAATCCTATTGAGTGAACTTTCAGAAAATCCACTATCATACACTTACAAAACAATCAATAACAAATTGTTGGATGCCTTCTGGAAATGGAGGATAACACGGTAAACAGAGGTGGGCACACTCGAAGACATTGACTGGGAGAGGTTGTATGACGATCCATCGGTCACAATGCAATCGCGGGAGTTCTCATCGCGGCAATTACTTCGCAAGGGCAGTCACACCGGTCATTTTGTCATCGCACGTTGTTGCGACGCAAATGCGGCCATGTAATTGGATCGCGCGTCACATCGGCGACTTTACATCGCGCGACATGACAATGCGATGTTTGAGGCCACACTCTTATACCCCTGCACAGGTGGCACACTGGAAACCGGGTAGGGATAGGGCAAGTTGCCGTGGTTGTGGACAGATTGGCACGTTAACACATTCTCTGGCAGTGTCCCAAAATTAGCGCATTTTGATGGGAGGTGTTTTTTTTTTCAATGGGAGGCTTTGACTTATCCCCTAAGATCATATAAGGGTAGAGCTTTTACGTCATCAATAGGGGTGGCAAAGTATTTGCTACTGCAGAGATTGGACTCAGACGCCAGATCGCCTTTCCGAGATTGGCTTCATCAACTATGGGATTTGATGGGATTAGAAATGATCACAGAATGTGGGCACAGCTCGCCTTGTACTCGTCAGATGAACTTCGAGAACCAGCATGTCCTGTCTACCTTCATATATTACACTTGAAACAAGATCACAACTGTTAGAGTTTGGTGATGCATGGCAGCACTAAGGCCGGACGATCCATTCCCCCGTTCACACTTCCTGGAGAATCTCTCTAAGGTATAGGCGCCGCGGTTCCAGTCTCTACTTTTCCTCGTCGTTTCTTCTTTTTCGTGGTTCTATTCCAATGATGATCGTATATATACACCGGCCCATGGATGCATGGGAAATTGAATTCCTAGCTAAAGGGATATTTGATCCTCCCCGACTGGGAATGTCCTTTGGCGCAAGGGAAGAAACAAGATGAGCAGGATGTGGGATGAATGGGACCTGCAACACCCTGCCACTGTGAAACAACCACAGATGGCCCAGATCAGTGTTAGAGAAAAATAAGGGACTAGTTGGGTTGGCAACTGTACTGTGGGAGGCACATACGTTGGTATTGTAGGGGCAGATTAATTGGTGCCAGAACATCTGGAGAATAAAAAGCGAGAGATAAACATCAGGAAGCTAGAGGTTCATGTTAAATGGCTGGATAGGGCAACATGCAAGGGGGTGGACCCATACTGAAAGAACAACTAGCAGCAAAGCAGAAAGAATAAAGAGATGTATTAACGAATGAGGAACCCCCAGTTTTTAAATTGCTAGAGGTATATTTTCCATTGGAAATAAAGAAAGACAAGCATTGGCAATGACAACATGTCTGGCTTTAAACAAACGCTATATGGTGAAGCAAAGCATTACAAGGAAATAGCATGGGGATAGATATGCTTTGTGTGGAAGCAAATAACTGAAGAATAGTATTGGTGTAGATTAAAGGTCAGGAGACAGTGCACTGTAAAGCCAGGCTTAAAATTCAATGTAGGTTAATGAGTGCCCTCCTCCCATCTGTGCTAGACAAAAAGAACAAACGGTTTCAGGACAGAGGCTGCAAGAGAGATGCACCCTCTGTTCCTGCTGAGCACCCCTCTTCCAAATGGTTGAGTAGTCTATGTTTCTATGCATATTACAGACTGTCCACTTCTGTGATCTCGACACATTTCTTCTGGGGTGCAGGCGGTTCTTCATCGCTTCCTGTGGGTAGGGATGGGGGGCTGCGGGGACACAGTGCACTCAGGACCTCCTTCCATACTGTATAAATGTGAATGTAAGTGGAGTAATGCTCTCCCTCCACTGCACTGTTACCATTTATCAGCAATAGTTAATGTTAGGGTTCAGGAGGAGCCCCCAACTCAAATCCCAAAAATACAGAATCGGTGAAAAGTCGCATCTACATTCGATTTAAGCGAGGGGAGAGCAGAACAACTCTTGTCAAACCCAAGTACAATGGCTGCAAGAGCATGGAGAGAAGGAAGGTACAATACTGGTAGTAAAGGGAAGATAACCCAAGAAGGTCCAGTAAGGGTTGGAAGGAGTGTGAAATAGGTGGTAGCACTTCCAAGAGATAAGAAATAGGATTTAGAAGGTGATTCTCTGCGGGGCATGGCACAATGCTGTCATTCCTACAGCCGAGTCCAGTTTCAAATATCGCAGACTCGGTTTTTAAAATATCTCCAGCTGTGTTCGGTCTACAGCCTTACCACTAGGCAATACGCTCCTCGTCCAGTCGGCACCGTCTCGGCACCCCAATCTCATCTCGTCCCCCCTATTCCTTTCTGCTACTCCCTTTTTCAGTCCACCCTTCCGCCAACCTCCCCTCCCGGCTAACTTTCCCTATGCTCCCCTCATCCCTCCCTCTCCCCCTCTTCTCTACCCCCTCCTCTCCTCACCTCTTTCCCCGATTTCTTCACAATCCCATGGCATCACTTTCTTCCCCCCCCACTCCGCTAGCAATGCTATGCTGCCCCCCCCTTTACCCCCCTGGTACCCCTTTCCATCCCCCCCTTCAGGCACAGCAGAACCACTTCCTGTCGTCAACTTCCCCTTCTCCCAACCCCCCCCACTCTACCAGATACCGGCTCCCTCCCAGCCACCGCTCCTAGCCAACAGGACCTCTCCAACCACCTCCCCTTTTTTCTCCCCAAACCTCCTACTCTCCTATGTCTCCTCACAGTCCTCCCCTCTCCCTTCTCCCCACCGTCTTGTTCCGCACCCATCCCCCCCTAAACATGTCCATAATTCCTTCCCTTCGTGCAGCGCCATCAAACACAACTCCCCCCTCTCCTCTGATACCCCAACCCCCGCTCTCAACCTCCCCCTCTCCCCACCTATGAACCCTATACCTCAACTCTCCTCCTGTCCTCCCACCTCTCCCTGCCTCCCACCACCTATACCACCCCATCCCTATGCCATCGAGACACCCAACCATCCGTGTTCTGCCCTACTCTCTCTCGAAAATAAGATATGCTCTCTCATCACCTCCATCTCCCAGCTTGTAGCTTCCATTTCACTTTTAAGCTCTAAGATTTCAACTTTCCCATTCTCATCAACTCCTCTGGAAAACTCTCACCTTCCCACGAGAGGCACCTCGACCCCTCACACCATTATAGCCAAGCATAACCTGTCGTCCGCAAACATCGCTCATTCACACAAGCCTTTGAGCGCTACCCTTCTTCAACCAGCACCTCCGAGTAACCCAATTACCTACTCCATTCCAACCATCTCCTCTGTCAGAACCAAGCATCCACCCAGACACTCCCGTGCACCCCCATATAGGTATAATATCCCTATCACCCTTCTTTGCCCAAGTGCCCCCGTCACCAAAACAGTCTCGACAGAACTGCGCTGCATGCTCCACAACTGCAGATCTGCAATAAAACACAAACTCGAAATCTCTGATACCATCACCCTTCACAATATTGACCTGCTCTTCTTAACAGAGACCTGGTTCAACGATACCTCTCATTCCATGTTTGATCTCCTCCTACCCACTGGCTACTCTATTTTCAGGAATGACAGACCTATCAAAGTTGGGGGAGGTGTTGCAGTTATCTTTAGAAACTCCCTTCAACTCAAGGCTTTTCCCATCAGCGCATGCCGCACTTTTGAATGTCTATCTCTTGAGCTTCAACTACACCACCGCTCACCTCTTAGATTCCATGTCATATACCGCCCACCTGGCAGTGGCCCTTCATTTATGGAGGAACTCACTGACTTCATCAGCGAGCAATACGCACAAAGTGACAATCAGACCTTCGTGGGTGACTTCAATCTCCATTGGGGCTCCATGCAAGACTCTTCCGCGAACGGGCTGGACTCCTTCCTCTCTACAAACGATCTCACCCAACACTGCACAGAATCAACACACTCTAAGGGTTCTATCCTGGACCTTGTTATTTCTAAAGCAGGCATGCTTTCTATCGCTACCCCTATTCACGTAGACTGGTCTGACCACCTCCTCATTCCATTCTCTCTTCTCCTAGCACACTCTATCACTCTTGGCCAACCTAAGAGGGCTACCTCCTGGTTCCGTGACGCTAAAAACATTGACACTGCTTCCCTCTGTGAATCAGCTTGGCTGTCACTTCAAAGGGTAGACCCGAACCTAGATGTTGATGATCTCACTTCACAATGCCTCTCAGTCCTTGCAGTCGAAATCAATAGCGTTGCTCCTCTCCAAAGCAAAAAGAAAAGGCCCATTCCCTCAGCACCCTGGTTCAGCAAATCCCTATATGAAGAAAGGAAGCACCTAAGACGCCTGGAGAAACATTGGAGGCAAGCACCCTCCACCGAGAACTTGGCCACGCTTCGTTCAGCAAGATCCGAGTACCACAAGCACATCTTCCTTGGGAAAGCATCACACTTCAGAACCCTCCTTGACTCAGCCAAAAATAGACCACCACCACCAGCAACAGGTTGCCCGAAGAAGCTGGAGCAAGATCACAGCCGACCAGCTCGCCGCTGCCCTGAGCCAGCACCCTCCCGCCAGCTCAGCGAACCCCAGCCAGGCCGCCGACAACCTCACGAAGTGGATCAGCAACTGCGCGGACGTACTCGCCCCACTGAAGACCCCGCCCAGCAGACCCGGCAGCAAGAAGGCCCCATGGTTCACCGACGAACTCAAGAGCTCCAAGAAGAACTGCCGAGCCCTCGAGAAAGCCTGGAGAAGGGAGCCAACACCGGACAACATGACCACCCTCAAGCTTGCCACCCGGAAGCACCACCAGCTGATCCGCGACACCAAGAAAACTGCATTCAAGGACCGACTGGACAACAACGCACACAACTGCAAGGAACTCTTCAACATCGTGAAAGAGCTCTCCAACCCCAACGCCGGAAACAACGACATCACCCCATCGCAAGAACTCTGCAACTCCCTCGCCTCCTACTTCCACAACAAGATCGCGGACATACACAACAGCTTCAACACCCAACCGACGAACGCCACGCCCGACTCAACCGAACCACCGCCCCCCACCACCACCCTCCGCGCCTGGACTCCTATCAGCACCGAAGACACCGTCCGCACGATGAACTCCATCCACTCCGGATCTCCGACCGACCCTTGCCCTCACCACGTCTTCAACAAGGCCGACGCTGTCATCGCACCCCACCTGCGGGACATCATCAACACCTCATTCGACACCGCCACCTTCCCTGAGAGCTGGAAGCACGCCGAACTCAGCGCTCTACTCAAGAAACCAACAGCGGACCCCACCGAACTGAAGAATTACCGCCCCATCTCGCTCCTCCCGTTTCCAGCCAAAGTCATCGAGAAGACCGTCAACAAGCAGCTGGCCGCCTTCCTTGAGACGAACGGATCCCTCGACCCCTCACAGTCTGGCTTCCGAGCCAACCACAGCACCGAGACCGCCCTCATCGCTGCCACCGATGACATCCGAACCCTGATGGATAACGGAGAAACAGCGGCGCTCATCCTCCTAGACCTCTCCGCGGCCTTCGACACCGTCTGCCACCGCACCCTAGTGCAGCGCCTCTACGACGTCGGAATCCAGGAGAAGGCACTGGAATGGATCATCTCCTTCCTCGACGGAAGAACCCAGAGAGTCCGCCTACCTCCGTACAAATCAAAGGCCACCGAAGTCATCTGCGGCGTACCCCAAGGATCCTCGCTGAGCCCAACCCTCTTCAACGTCTACATGAGCCCCCTCGCGGCCATCGCACGCCAACACAACCTGAACATCATCTCCTACGCCGACGATACCCAGCTGATCCTCTCCCTTACCAACGACCCCGCCGCCGCCAGAGCCAACCTCCACGAAGGAATGAAAGAAGTAGCCGAGTGGATGTCGACCAGCCGCCTGAAGCTGAACTCGGACAAGACGGAAGTCCTCATCCTGGGATCCTCGCCCTCCGCCTGGGACGACTCCTGGTGGCCCCCCGCCCTGGGAACTGCACCCAAACCGACAGACCACGCACGCAACCTGGGCTTCATCCTGGACTCCTCCCTCTCCATGACCAAGCAAGTCAACGCAGTCTCCTCGTCGTGCTTCAACATCCTGCGCATGCTACGGAAAATCTTCCGGTGGATCCCCACCGAGACCAGGAAGACTGTCACCCAGGCCCTCGTCACCAGCCGACTGGACTACGGCAACGCCCTCTACGCCGGAACCACCGCCAAGCTCCAGAAGAGACTCCAACGGATCCAGAACGCCTCAGCCAGACTCATCCTCGACATCCCACGACACAGCCACATCTCCGGACACCTAAGAGACCTGCACTGGCTCCCGGTCAACAAGAGAATCACCTTCCGTCTCCTCACCCACGCACACAAAGCCCTACACGATCAAGGCCCGAGCTACCTCAACAACCGCATCAACTTCTACGCTCCCAAACGACACCTCCGATCAGCCAGTCACGCCCTCGCCGCCGTCCCCCGCATCCGAAGAACGACAACAGGAGGAAGGTCCTTCTCTTACCTGGCTGCCAAGACCTGGAACTCCCTCCCGACCGACCTGCGCCTGACCCAAGACCACCTCGCCTTCAGGAAGAAGCTCAAGACCTGGCTGTTCGGGCAGTAGCAGCACCCCCCCCTAGCGCCTTGAGACCCTCCGGGTAAGTAGAGCGCTCTATAAATGTCTATGATTGATTGATTGATTGACCCAAAAAACTATTTGATCTCATCAAGACCTCTAACTACTCTTCCCCAACCTCCAAATTTGAGGATTCTACAAAGAAAGCTGCTGATTTCGCTGTATTCTTTGACGAAAAAGTGAAATCACTTGTGGTTCAGGTCGCTCATCCTACCCCTCCAGAGGAGCGTAAATCACTAGTCATCTGGCAGAACTTCGACCCCATCTCTGAAGATGTCCTCCTTAAGTGCATCCTCGAAACAAAGCCCTCCAACCACTCGCTCGACCCCATCCCCAGTGCCATTGCCATTGACTTCTATACCCTTTCTCTTCCCTATTGGACCACTCTGGTCAACCTCTCCCTCTGTCAAGGTTCCCTCCCTGTTCCCTTCAAATCTGGGCAGGTCACCCCTCTGCTTAAAAAACCCACTGCGGATGCGAATGACCTCAACAACTTCCGCCCCATCACTAACCTACCCTTTCTTGCGAAGATCACAGAAAGATGTGTTGCGAAACAACTCTCACGTCATATCAAGGAAAATGATCTTCTTGACAATTTCCAGTCCGGCTTCATCCAAAACTGCAGCACTGAAACTGCCCTGCTGCAAGTGATCGATGACGCGCTGAGAATACTAGACTCGGGGGGGGTCTTGTCTTCTAATTCTCCTTGACCTTTCGGCAGCCTTTGACACTGTCAACCACAACACCCTCCTCAACACCCTTCAACAGAGAATGGGCATGGAAGGCACCGTGCTTAAATGGTTTGCTTCTTTCCTTTCTGATAGATCCCAAATGATCAAAATAGAGGACAGTCTCTCACCTCCTTTAGCGGTGGGTCAAGGTGTTCCCCAAGGCTCTATTCTTGCTCCCACATTGTTCAATCTCTATTTGGAACCTCTGGGAAATCTCCTAAGTAAATCTGGGGTCAAATATCACCTCTACGCTGACGACACTCAAATCTACCTCAAGGTTGCCTCCACGCACGATCTCTCTGTCCTAAGCTCTACCCGCGACTCCATTCATAACTGGATGTCAACACATCAACTGATCCTGAACCCCTCCAAAACTGAGTTCCTCCTCCTCTCCTCCTCACTCTCTCCTCCCCCGGTGCAATCATGGATGGACCAGATGAATCTGCTGAACACTAATCCCATCATTGTCGACAGCGCAAAATCCCTTGGTGTCATACTCGACACAAAACTCAATCTACTCTCCCACATTAATTCAATTGCAAAGTCTGCCCGATACCAACTGCGCCTTCTTTGGGGGATTCGCCGCTTCTTTCCGGTGCATGACCTCAAAACCCTGGTCCAATCGCTGGTCCTCTCCAGACTGGACTACTGCAATTCTCTTCTGACTGGCCTCCCCAAATCTCACCTATCCCCCCTTAAGTCTGTTCTACATTCAGCAGCTCATTTCATTTATGGGGCCAAAAGAAGCGACCACATCACTCCCATGTTATCCTCCCTCCGCTGGCTCCCCATCGAGGCGAGAGCTATCTACAAGACTGCCTGCATCACCCATAGAACCTCTCCGCGCTACCTGGCGAATAAACTGAAATTCTCTGGAGGCTCTAGACCATCACGAAATGCGGAAAATCTACTGCTTGAACCTCCCACTTTCAAGAAGGAGAGATCGATGGCCCAATCCTTTTCAGGCAGTGCAGTGAGAATCTGGAACTCACTACCGCCTCAGCTCCGGACCACCTCCTCCTCCCAAGCCTTCAAATCTGACCTCAAAGTTCTCCTTCTTCAAAGACATTTCCAAATGTAATTCATGCCCTCTCTGCTATCTGAAGGAAGCCCTTCAACTACTGAAAAACCTACTTTATTTGACTATGGAAGTGTCTTCCAAGTGTGTTCTTGTGGTTTGAAAGTCTGCCTCTTATTGCAGTATTGTCCTTCCTCCTGTGTCTGGGACTCGTGGGTGACTTGCACCTGTCACTCTCTCCGGTAACGCACTGTTTTCTACCTCCTACATTTGTTTGTTTCGACACC
This sequence comes from Lissotriton helveticus, assembly GCF_964261635.1. Taxonomy (NCBI): domain Eukaryota; kingdom Metazoa; phylum Chordata; class Amphibia; order Caudata; family Salamandridae; genus Lissotriton; species Lissotriton helveticus. The sequence continues at coordinate 411,478,152 of NC_136061.1, read as the reverse complement.
TGCACAAGTGCCACCAGTGCCTACGTAACGTTTGTTCTTGTGCTGGAGTGTCCTCCATATATTGCAGTATTATACCTCTATATTTATTTTGTACGCTTTTTGTAACCTGCACACGTCACTTTTTCCTACTGCAATGCACCGTTTGCTACCTCTTGTATTTTGTTGACTCACGATTGTCACTTTTGTAATGCACCGTTTACTACCTCTTATACTTTGTTGGCGCACAATTGTAATTTTGCTTCACTTAATGTAACGTTTGCCTTTGTATTTTGCTCACTTGTAATGTTCTCATGTATCAGTTCTGTTCCTATTGTGAAGCGCTCTGACACCTTCGGGTAAAGTCCGCGCTATATAAAAATGCATGAATAAATAAATAAATAAATAAATAAATAAAATACATTAGAAGGGTGATTGCTCGATGGGGAAACATTGTCCCAAGCGGTGCCTGACTTCTGTAGAACATTGGACAAAAATGCTCACCAAACCCTGAAGGTAAGTCAAGTAGGAGAAGGATGGGGAGGATGTGGGGTGAGGCTTTATGGTACCCCATTAAGACATGTTTTAGGTTTGTCCAACTGAAAATCCTATACAGTATATATTATTCTGGGGCTCGGTTTAAGGCCTCTGGCTACGTCCACTCCTCATCATGTTTGGGGGACTGTGAATAAGGGACACATTGTCAATGTTCCTTGGTTATGTCCCACAATACAATGTTTTGTCAGAAAGTAATGCAGAGATTTGATGAATTAGAAGGCATCCGTCCTGCACTAATCATCCATACACCCATACACCCATTTATTTATTGTTTATTTTATGCAATTTGTTGAGCGCACGATTACCCACGGGTGTCTTGGCGCTTGACAGAAAAAAACTGAAGGTTGTACCCAAGAAATGATGGAATCTAATGATTAAATAGCCAGGTCTTCAGCTGCTTTCTAAATGATATTAATGTAGGGATGTTCTTAAGATCACCTGGCAGGGTGTTCCATAGTTTAGCCGTGGCTACTGCAAAGGATCTGTCTCCCCAAGTGGCCTTATTGGTTTTAGCTACCTTCAGAAGGTTAGCATCAGCAGACCTGAGAGTGCGTGATGGTTGATAGGGACAAAGGGCATCTTTGAGAAAAGAAGGCGCTTTTTCATGAATGCTTTTAAAAGCAATACACAGGGCTTTGAATTTAATTCGCTGTCTGATCGGTAACCAATGAAGTTTGTGAATGATATTTGAAATGGGTTTAAATTTGGGTGTGCCAGTAACGAGTCTTGCAGCCGCGTTTTGGACCAGCTGAAGTTTATTGACTACTTGTTCTTGAGCATTAAGCATAAGGGTGTTGGAGTAGTCAACTCGAGACATTAATAGAGTTGAAATTAAGGTATTTACGGTGTTTAAGGGAAGGTAAGGTTGAAGTTTCTTAATCATTTTAAGTGTAAAAAAGAAGGCAGAAACTATTGAATTGGCTTGATGAATGTATGTGAGTCTGTTGTCAAAGATTACACCCAGGTTTCTAACCTTGGTGACCGGGTTAGGTGGGGGGCCAAGGTCTTGAGGCCACCAAGTGGGAGACCATGCAGGAATGAGTTTCCCAAACACCATCACCTCGGTTTTATCCGAATCAAGTTTCAGACAGTTCGAGTTCATCCACTTACATATGGCAAGCATCCTTTTTTGGAAATTATCAGCAACTTCCATACCATTATTGTTAATGGCCAGGACAAGCTGTGTATCGTCTGCATACGATGTTACTGCTAGACGATGAGCTTTAATGACCCTCGCTAAGTCCGCCACATAAAGGTTAAAAAGTGTTGGACTCAGCGAGGATCCCTGGGGGACTCCACAAGGTAGTGAGAAGGAGTCAGAAGAGAATGTGCCCATGGAAACCGATTGCTCTCGGTCTGTCAAGAAGGAAGCAAGGAGTGAGACGGCATTTGATGAGACTCCGGCTTTTCCGACACGGTCGATAAGAATAGAATGATCGACCGTGTCGAAAGCCACGGAAAGGTCAAGTAGTATGAGCACCGCGGCGCCTCCTTTGTCGAGGATAATTCTTATCTCATCTGAAGCTTTTATTAGGTCCGTTTCCGTCCCGTGTCCCTTCCTGAATCTGAATTGGGACGCTTCTAAACAGTTGTTGATATCCATGTATTCAGATAATTGAGTATTCATGATTTTTTCAATGATCTTAGATGGGTAAGGAATACATGATATGGGTCTGTAACTAGTGACTTTGGAAGGATCTAATGTGTTTTTTTTAAGTAATGGCTTGATTACTGTCTTTTTCCATATGGTAGGGTAAGTGCTTGATGTGATCATGGCATTGAAGATGTCTGCAAGAACAGTTGAGATCGTTTCTGGAACCATTTTAAAAACTGAAGGTGGACAGGGGTCGTTGGGTGAGCCAGAGTTGGTGGTCATCATAAGTTTGTTAACTAGCTCAGGCGAAATGTGATTGAAAGAAAAATTGGGAGGATTGGGGGGTGTGAATTTAGGTATGGTATACGTATGGGTCTGATGTGTATCATTAGTGAGTTTATTAAAGTTGGAGTAGATGTCACAGACCTTTTCTTGGAAGTAAGTAGAAAGTGCATTGCACATAGGTTGAGAAGCTTCTGTAGTTGGAGATTTGTCGTGTCCAGAGAGGTGGGAAACGACCTGAAAAAGCTGTTTAATTGAATCTTGGGCTGATTCAATTTGATTGTTAAAGAAAATGCTTTTCTGAGTGATGATTGATGATTTATAATTCTTTAACTTCTCTTTATAGCAGCTTTTTTCATAAGGGTCATAGTTCCTGCGCCACTTGCGTTCCTGTCGTCTACAACTTTGTTTTTCTAACCTAAGGGCTTCAGTAAACCATGGGGCAGAATTTGAAAGTCTGTTGGTAGAGCGTTTTTTTGTGGGGACGGAGATATCAGTTGCAGTCTTGATACTTGTGGTGTAATCAATGGCCGCGGCTTCTGGATCAGAAGTATCAATACCTTTTAAGGGGCCTAATTTATCAATAAATTCAGGAACATTAATATTTTTCCAGGATTTAAAAGTGTTGGGTTTACAAGGATGCATCCCCATGCATCCATCCATCCATGCATCCATCCACCCATACACCCATCCATGCATGCATCCATCCACCCACCCATGCATCCATCCACCCACCCATCCATCCATCCTTGTATCCATCCACCCATGAATCCGTCCATCCATCCATCCGCCAGCACCCACCCGTGCATCCATCCACCCATACACACATACACCCATCCATCCATTCATCCATGCATCCATCCACCCAGCACCCATTCATGCATCCATCCACCCATACACCCATCCATCCATTCACCAGCACCCACCCATGCATCCATCCACCCATCCACCCATACACACATCCATCCATCCACTCACCCATACACCCACCCATCCGCCAGCACCCATCCATGCATCCATACACCCACCCATCCATGCACCCATACATCCACCCACCCACCCATGCATCCATGCATCCATCCACGCATACACCCCTACACCCATCCATCCACCCATACACCCATCCATGCATCCATCCACCCATACACGCATCCATCCACCCATACACCCATCCATCCGCCAGCACCCACCCATGCATCCATCCACCCATACACCCATACACACTTACACCCATCCATCCACCCATACACCCATCCATCCCTCCATCCATCCGCCAGCACCCATCCATGCATCCATCCACCCATACACCCATCCATCCATCCGCCAGCACCCATACACCCATACACCCATGCATCCATCCATCCACGCATACACCCATACACCCATCCATCCACCCATACACCCATCCATCCGCCAGCACCCATCCATGCATCCATCCACCCATACACCCATGCATCCACCCATACACCCATGCATCCATCCATCCGCCAGCACCCACCCATGCATCCATCCACCCATACACACGTACACCCATCCATCCATTCATCCATGCATCCATCCACCCAGCACCCATTCATGCATCCATCCACCCATACACCCATCCATCCATCCACCCATCCGCCAGCACCCGCCCATGCATCCATACACCCATACATCCCCCAGCACCCATCCATGCATGCAACCACCATTAATAGTGCCATTTTAACATAGCATTTTAATGTAATCCGCTAAATTTCTGTTGCAAAAGCACGTTTCTGCTTTTTTTTTTTTGCATTTAAGCCCGTTTCTCTTTTTTTTTTGTTTTTTTTTGCGTGAAACTCGGCATTATGAATAAATCCTTGTTTCTGCATTTTTTGTTGGGAAAGCCAGTTTGGAGCCCATTTCTGTAGCGTTCTAATGCCACCTGAACATCGCATGCGTTTTAATTGCATGCGATGTTAATGGCCTCGCGGCGTCGTAGCATGCGTGGTAATAGCATGCGATGTGAACGACCATACGATGTCAAAGTGGCGGTGCGATAGCACCGCGATGTTTTGACGCCGATGTGTTGAGTGTTTCCCCTGGGAGATCGCCCTAATGTTCCCAAGAGAAGTGACAATTAAGTCCCGGCTACGCCTCATACTACTAAAAATCCTGATATTACGACAAGGCCTGCCTTTATAAAATGGGCAGGGCACCTTCATCCGAATGTCTTTGGTGTGGGAGGGACCAGGGGGACTTCATCCACACCTTATGGTTATGCCCCAGCCTACAGAGATATTGGAAAGAAATACAGACAGAGTTGAGTGCGATCCTAGAATCTCCAATTCCTGATGACCTGAAACATAACCTATTGGGTATACCTAGTGATCTAGACCTACCATGTATGAAACTATTGTTATGCAAATTGGGATTGGTGGTTGCCAAACGTGATCTGGCAAAAAGTGGGGTCTCCTGTGACACCAAACCTCACAGATTAGAGGAGAGGTGTTAACTTATTTATAGCTGTGGAGAGAGTGACACACAAGTGCCGAGTAAATAAAAAGAAAATATGAGGGCAATGGATAGTCTATTATGGACTCGCTGGCGATGAGGACGCTGACCTAGATTTGTCTCAGTGAAGATATAGTGTCATGCCATTTTACGTATTTTGTTGTAAATAAAAATGTATATCACTGTCATGACGTATACTCTACACACTATTTAAACACTTACTATCAGGTTGTCTCATTATCAAGCTTGATTGTTTGGAGAAAAAACATAATATATATTTGGATAGAGGAAAAGAACTATGCTGACTCACTCGCACCCATCAAACCCAACGTGCAAAGAAGAATTAACAAGCAAGCTACCTTGTTCACAGAGGACCTCCGAGATTTCAAATGGCACTGCAAATCGCTAAATAGAAAATGGAGAGCCAGCCGCAAAACCACCTATAGTGCTGCATTTAGGTTTACCATTAATTGAGTGACACTGTAAAGAGCGCTAGCTGAACGCATTAAAGTGAGCACCAACAGGTGCAAAGATATCTTCTTGATCGTCAAGGCCGTTACCACACCCACTGGCTATGTCAATAGCATCATCCTCCCCAAAGAACTCAGCGGCGACCTATCAAACGTCTTCCACAACAAAATCTTAAGCATCTACAGCAACTTCGCACACCAACCAAGCCCTAGCAATCTCATCTCCAACCTGCTCATCTCCAACTTGGATGCCCGCATGGCTGGATGAGAACCTCTCACCAGAAAAGACAGAGCGATGAACATGAAGTCCATCCATTCAGGGTCCCCAAAAGATCCATGCCCCCACCACATCTGTAACCTAGGAGCTGCACCAATCAGCACCATCAACATCATAAACACCTTTATCTAATCCTTTACATTCCCTGAGGAATGGAAGCATACATCAATCAACGGCCATCTCAAGAAACCGTCGGCTAACCTTAACCAACTGAGTAACTTCCGTCCAATTTGCCTGCTCTTTTACCAAGCAAAATGATAGAGAATGACATTAACAAGCAGCTTGCAACCCATATGGAACTACGCCACCTGACAGCATAATCAGGATTCAGAGATAAGCACAGCACCAAAACAGCACTCATCGCAGCCACTGACAACATCTGAACCATCCTGAACCGAGGAGAAACAGTAGCCCTCATCATGATCAACCTCTCGCCGGCATTTGACGTAGTCCCCACAACACATTTATTAGAAGACTCCACTAAATTGACATACAATGACCCGCATTCAACTGGATCTTCCCCTTCCTCACAGGGAGAACCCAAAGAGTCAGACAGCCACCATTCGATTGGGGACCAAGAGCCTGATCTGCTGAGTGCCCCAGGGATTGTCCCTCAGCCCTACTCTGCTCAACGTCTTCATGACACCACTCACCAACACCATCCGATCCCAAGGCATCAACATCATCTCATTCACCGACAACACCCAACTCATCTTCAGCCTAACAGACAAAACCACCACCAGCAGCAACTACACCGACTGCAAAACCATGGTAGCAGAATGGATGAAAGCCAGCTGCTTGAAGCTGAACTCCCAACAAGATGGAAGAACTGGTCTTTGGAAACTGGACCTACTCATGGGAACCACTTTCTGTAATGAAGAGTGTATCTAGGTTTCAGTGTGTAATGATGCCAGCTATGTTGGAAGCATATTTGTTCTGTTGGTGTGAATAAATTTGTTGTCTGGTTGTGAGTGCTGCTCTGGAGTAAAGTGTGGTGTCAGTGTAGCCCAGGGTAACAAATGTTGCAGCATGGGTTGGAGTTATAGCTCACCACAACTAGAAGGCCAGAGTAGAGCAGTAAATGGCATAGGTGGTACCACTTATGTCCATGGGATCTGCCCTGGTGAAATTTCCGGCCCTGGGGAGCAGTGATATGATGGGGCTGTTTCAGCTGGTGGGAGGCAGGAAACAAGCATCTTGGATTTTTTTGCAATTCTACTGCTGTCTTTAGAGATTTGTGTGTGGCTGAGGAAAACTTCATTCTTCCATTCCCAAGATCTATGTTCTTTTATTCTTGATAGTGGGGCCTGTCAGACCTGGCCCTCAGTAGGGTTTCCCCAGATTTTTGTCTACCTTTGTTGAACCTGTTTTTGTTAATTTTTTACGACTCTGCACTTTACTCCTGCTAACCAGTGGCAAAGTGCTTGTACCCTCCATTTTAAACATGGTAAAATTGGTATACACCTGATGGGTACATTAAATGTACTCATATGTCTCTAGTATATGGTACTACATGTACCCTGGGCCTGTAAGTTAAAGGCTTCGAGTGGACTACAGCACTCATTGTACCACCCCCTGAAGAAGGCCTGTAAAACATATCTCAGGCCTGCCCCTGCGTCCTGTAGTGCTGTTGTAAACACCCATTTTGATCTGGCAAAATAAAATAAAACTTTTGCCAGACCTAAAGCTTTCTTTTTCATACAGGCAGGCTTTACATGCTTTTAGGGCAGAGTGCACGGTATTTAAAAAGTAGGACATGTCTACTTATGTTTTACATGTCCTGTTAGTGAATGCTCCTTAAGTCGAGTTTTTAACCGTGGGAAGGGTATATTTCCTACAGATTCACACTGGTTTACCTTGTTACATTTAATAAGTGATAACTTTCATTTGGGAGGCTAAAGAGCAACACTTCTTCTGCTAATTTGAATTGTAATAGAAAATCCTTTGTAGTAGTAAAGATGGATTTTAAGTTACTATTCCGAAAATGCCACTTTTAGAAGGTTGGTGTTTTCCTGCCTAAACCTAATGTGCCTTTCTGCCAATGTCCATGGTCACATGACTGTGAATGGCATGTTGTGTATTACTTCCAGACATGGGGAAAAGGGCTTTGGGGAAGGAGCAGAATGTCCTTGGAGGTTGTACTCTGCCTTTTCTGAGCTTCAAAGGGTAGCCTAAGGGCTGTGCCCACCCCTTCCTGACTAATGAAACTGCATGTCTTCCTACTGACAAATGCAGGTCACAGCTAGGCCTGCCTTGTAGGAAAGTGGCTCTGTATATACTGGACCAAAGTAAGGTACAGTGTGTACAGAGTCCATAGTCCCCAGAGGCTAAAGTTAGATATAACCTTACTCTCTAAAGTGGTAGCTTGGTCGAGTAGTAAGGCAGTTTTAGAGGACAGTGTAAAACATTTGTTGTACACACTCAGTCAGCAAATGGTCTCCCATACTCAAGAACTGAACTTTAGGCCAATTGTTTTGTATCAAAATATATAGTTGTTTTATTTTAGAACCAACAAGGTATCAAAATATACTTTCTCAGAATGAATTACTTTAGTTTAAATACTTTGCAAATAGGCAATAGACTTTTTAAGTACAGTTGTTACAGTTGTTGCACTGGGCAACACAATTTCAGACACAATGCAGCATTCAGCTCAATGGGAATTTCTAATTAATTGCAATTAGTTACTTTATGGATTACTTTTCTAACCACAGGACTGGATCCTAGATTCAGTCCTGGGACATCTCCTGTAAACAGTTGAGTAAAAGCGTTTTGGTTACAGTAGTGATTTTTAAGGAATATTTATTATTGTATTTTAAAAGTTGAAACTTTTTCACATAGAATCACCAATGTTATCCTATGGGAGGAAATTCACTTAGCAGGTAAGTAGTGTTATTGTTACTTTTTCTTACTCATTGGTGGATCCTGGATCTAGCACTGGTGCATCTCCTGTAAACAGTTGAAAGAATGTGTTTGTCATACAGGCGATTTTTAAGGAATATTTGTAGTTTGTGAAAATCAACACTTAGAAACTTTTCTGGTGAAAACCAGACAATGGTTTCTTATGGAAGGAAATACAAGTTACTGGTAAGTACGGTTAAAATTACTTTTCAGGGTCAGTGCTGGCTAAAAGATGCAGCACTGGGTTCTCTCCTGATAACAGGTGAGTAAATCGGAATTCGATGTTCAGCTGATTTTTGATGAATATTTTAAAGTTTCAAATCTTCACACTTAGAAGAATTTCCAAGTGAAACCAGTCAATGTTACCCTATGGAAGAAAAGTGAGTTATCGACTTTGGGGTAAGTTCTCGACTGGCAGAGTTAAGGTTCCGGGCATACACTCAGGGGTCTCCCAGGGTCAGGTAGGTACAGTTGGTACACCCTCAGCGGCACAGGGGCAGCCGGGTGCAGAGGTAGTTAGGCCCAATATTATCCAATGAGAGGAAGGGAGCCTGCGGTTGGTGGCTACTGGCTAGCAGCTCACGCAGCTGTGGGAGCTGGGCTCCTGGTCACTTGTTCAGGGCAAATGGGGAAGTGGATTAGGACAAAGGTTGCACTACTAGGGCAACTCGGGCGGCTGGGTGCAGGGTGCTTTTGAGCCATCGGGCGCTCAATGTTAGTCAATGGGGATCTTGGAAGGTAAACAAAGGCTGCAAGCTTGGGGACGGAGACTCTTCAGGAGTGACCAACACTTCGATGGGTAAGTTGGGATTTTGGAGGATAGGTATACACCCAGGAGTTGGGCACAGGGAGCTGTGGGGCGCCGGGTGCAAGGGTGTCTTTTGACGCCGGGAAATCTTACCCTCTGATGGTCGCGGTTGGAGGGGTCTCCTGTTGGGGAGCGACCTTCGACCCTGTCACCAGGCCTGTGCTCCGCTGCTACTGCCGCCCATTGATAAGTATCCCGCCTGCATTTTGCTCTGATTTGCTGTGCTGCGCTTCTTTATTGCCTCATATTGTATTGCCTGCCTGTATCTCTGTGCCCCCTCCATTGCCTTTTGTGTTCGTTTTCCCCCCTTGTGCCCCCTTCTTTGTGTCCCTTGTCCCTTTGCCTTCTGTGACCCCCGCCTCTGATTTCCTCGCCGCTGTGTCCGCTGCAGCCCTCCCCCCTGCTAACCCATTCGCCACCCCGCTCCCTCCTCCCTCCCAAATTCCATCCTCCCTCCCAAATCCCATCATATGGAGGCCGCGCGGTTGACACGCGCAGTGGGTGCGCCTAAGGCATGCCCTTCTGCGCCCATCCGCGCCTGGACCGTGCCCAGCTCCTGAACCCCTGGCCCCCACGGATGCCACGACGCCCGATTCCGCTCCAACGCCAGCACCCTCCAAGCACTCAACCCCGGACGAGAACACACCTGCTACCGGGCCACCCCGAAGCGCACCCAAGGGCCCTTCACCTGTTGGAACTGCAGCTTCACCAGCATCCGGCCGACCAAACCGCCAACCAAAGAACCCAACCACCTCAGATGTATCCTCCTCAACTCCCGCTCCGCCAGCAAACACGCCGTCGAACTCTGGGACCTCCTCAACTCAACCTCCCCAGACGTCACCTTCCTGACGGAGACCTGGCTGAACCCCAACTCAGCCCCCAACATTGCCATAGCCATCCCGGAGTAGGAGGAGGAGTCGCTACCGTCCACAAGAACACCCTCAGAGTCTCAACCAACTCCGACGACACCCTCAGCACCGACGAACACCTGCACTTCCCGATCCACACCGACCCCAACACCACCCTCAGAGGAACCCTCATCTGTAGACCCCCTGGACCCAGACCACAGTTCAGCGACGCCATTGAAGGCTTTATCAGCACTCACGCCCTCGCCTCCATGGACTACATCCTCCTCGGGGACCTGAACTTCCACCTCGAGAACAACGACGACACCAACTCCACCACTCTGATCGACAACCTCGCAAACCTCAGACTCAGACAGCTTGTGACAACACCCACCCACTTAGCCAGTCACACGATTGACCCCATCTTCTCCGCAAGCCCCCACGTCTCCTTCAACCACACCACCAAACCCTATTGGATCGACCACCGCTGCATCCATTTCACCTTCAGGAAGCGCCCACCATGCACCACCAAGCCCAACACATGCCCCGTCGCTGCTTGGGCAAAGTCACCTCAGACAAACTAACCACCACCCTCATCCCAGAGTCCACCCACCGACCCCTACACCGCCGCCCGCAACCTCAGACATTGGATCTACGACTGCGCCAACACCCTCGCCCCGCTCAAGACACCCTCCAACAACCACATCAGCAATATACCCACCTGGTTCACCGAAGACCTAAAGGCCTTCAAAAGAACATGCCGGAAACTGGAGAAGAACTGGCTCCGCGAACGATTACCGGACAACTACACAGCCCACAAGAACGCAACCCACAGACACCATCAACTCATTAGAGCCGCAATAAGGGCCTCATTCAAGGATGCCTAGATAACAACGCACACAACAGCAAAGAGCTCTTCAACATCGTGAAGGAACTCTCCAACCCCAGCTCCAACACCAACGACATCCCGCCTTCGCAAGACCTGTTCGACTCACTGGCCACCTTCTTCCACCGCAAGATCGCCGACATCCACGACAGCTTCAACTCAACGACCGCTCCGACAACCACCGCCCCCATGACCACCACCTGCACCAACCACCTGCTCTCCTGGACCAGCATCAACGACGTGGACACCTGCGAGATCATGAACACCATCCACTCCGGATCACTGTTAGACCCATGCCCTCACCACATCTTCAACAGAGCCAGCGCAACCATCGCACCCCATCTCCGGAAAGTAATCAACATCTCCTTCGAGACGGCAACCTTCCCGGAAAGCTGGAAGCATGCAGAGATCAACACCTTACTCAAGAAACCCAAAGCGGACCCCAAGGACCTCAAGAACTTCCAACCCATCGCCCTGCTCCGGTTTCCGGCGAAGGTCACCGAGGAAAATCGTCAATAAACAACTGACCCGCTACCTAGAGGAGAGCAACATCCTGGACCCGTCCCAGTCCGGGTTTCGCAGCAACCACAGCACCGAAACCGCCCTCATTGCCGCCACCGACGACATCAGAACCCTGCTAGACAACGGAGAAACATCGGCCCTCATCCTCCCGGACCTGTCAGCCGCCTTCGACACGGTCTGCCACCGCACTCTACGAACTCGCCTTCACAACGCCGGAATCCAAGAGAAGGCCCTGGTCTGGACCACCTCCTTCCTCTCCGGCAGAACTCAGAGTGTCCGCCTCCCACCCTTCCGCTCCAATGCCATTGAGATCATCTGCAGCGTACCCCAGGGCTCATCCCTCAGCCCAACGCTGTTCAACATCTACATGGCACCCCTCGCCCACGTCGCCGGAAAGCACAACCTCAACATTATCTCCTACGCCAACGACACCCAGCTGATCCTCTCCCTCACCAACGACCCTCACACCACAAAAAACAAGACAGAGGTCCTCATCCTCGGCTCCACCCCGTCAGCCTGGAACAAATCCTGGTGGCCGACAACACTGGGAACAGCCCCGACACCCACCGACCACGCACGCAAACTTGGGGTCATCCTCAACTCCACCCTCTCCATGACTAAGCAGGTTAACGCCGTCTCCTCATCCTGCTTCGACACCCTCAGAATGCTCCGCAGGATCTTCAAGTGGATCCCCACCGAAGCAAGAAAAACGGTCACTCAGGCCCTCGTCACCAGCAGGCTGGAATACGGAAACGCCCTCTACGCAGGATCTTCGGCCAAGCTCCTGAGAGGGCTGCAACACATCCAGAACGCCTCTGCACGTCTGATCCTCTACATCCCCGCCAAAGCCACATCACACCTGCACTGGCTCCCCGTCAACAAGAGGATAACCTTCAAGCTCCTCATCCACGCACACAAAGCTCTCCACAACACCGGACCAGCATACCTCAACAGACGACTCTGCTTCTACAACCCCACCTGCCAGCTCCACTCGGCCGACCTCGCCCTCACCACAATACCCCGCATCCCAAGAACGACCTCCGGCGGCAGATCCTTCTCCCACCTCGCCACCAAGACCTGGAACACCCTCCCCACCAACATACGGCAGACCCAAGACCTACTGGCCTTCAGAAGACTCCTCAAGACCGGACTCTTCGATCAGTAGCAGCAGCACCCCTTCCCCACCCCCCAAGCACCTTGAGACCCTCACTGGTATGTTGTGCGCTCCATAAGTGGCTTGATTGATTTATTGATTGGTTGTGAGACTGCAGGCATCGTCTGGGTCGTCGAGGAGGGTCCTTGGGCACTGGATTTTAGGTCACAATCGCCGGGGGAACGTCCTCAGTGTCTTTGTCCACTCGAGCACAGGCCGGGCTCGGCGGGTGCAGAGTGGTCTGGATTCGCGGTACCTGGCTGGCTCCAGGGGTATTGTTTGAGCAGAACCACTGCTCATGGGAGTCCCAGTCTTTAAGAGGTTCAAGGCAAGCAGGTCCTCCGGGGTTTTCAATGTTGCTCTTCGCAGGAGATGCCGGGATTTAGCAGGAGCAGGTTCAAGGATCAACAGGCCTGTAGGGCTGGGGCCAAGTCAGTTGGTGTTGTCCTCTTGTTAGCAGCTGCACGGCAGGTCTTTTTCTTCTTGATCTTCTTGCTTGTTTTCAAATCTGGATCTGAGGAAGGAAGGTTCAGGGTGCCCCAAAATACTAAATTTAGGGGAGTTACAGGTAGGGCAAGGGCAGGGACCAATGGGTCCCTGTCCTGGGGTGAATGCACCCTCTAGCCTGCTCCTCTCCTGTAGGAGGCGGGCAGGAGCCTATCTTTGATGGAGCAGAGCTCCCCATCTTCAAGATGGCTGGAGCCCGGAGTTGTGCTTCACCTCGCCTCTCTCTCCTGAGGAGTGGAGTTGGCACAGGCTGGCACACCCACTTTCCTCACGTATGTTATGTTATGTTATGTTATTTTGGTTCTTCTATAGCGCAACAGCTACTCCAAAAGGAGTGTCCCGGCGCTTTGGCGAAGAAAACCTTTGAGGACGACAACACAACACAACAGCAAGGAAAAAGCGGCAAACCTATCTGGTGAAGAGCCAGGTTTTTAGTGCCTTTCTAAAAGACAGAAGGCTGGGGGTCTGTCTAAGAGAGAGAGGAAGCTCGTTCCAAGCACGAGGAGCCAAGTGATGAAAGGAGCGGCCGCCCTGTCTAACACGTTTAATGGTCGGGACTACCATTTTAGACAAGAAGGCGGACCGTAGGGCTCTATTGGGTTTATATAGAACCAGACGTTTCCTGATGTAGCTGGAGCCAATATCATGGAGAGCTTTAAAGGTCAGCGTCACGTAGGGTTTCCCGCCAGTCTTCCTGCCAGAGTGGGAGTCGGAACCGGTGGGGGCCAGTTGCTGGGGACAGCAAGTGGTCTTGAGAAGCTCACAAAGGCGGCATGCCTTTGAAGGTTGCCCTGCCCATCCTGGAGGAGGAGACCTAGCACCTCGCCCTGGACGTGCATTGTTGCAGGCCCAGGAGAGCGGATGGCTCTCTACCCAGGGGTCCAGCAACATATCTGCTGAGTGGCAGCCTAGGCAGCCTCTCAGATAAGAGGCGGATTGTAGGTTAGGTTCAGGAGGCAACTCTAAGTTGCCCTCTGTCGTGCATTCGGCATTAAATCCCACACTGGCATCAGTGTGGGTTTAATGTGTTGAGAAGATTGATATCAAACTTCTCAGTCTTCAGTGAAGCCATCATGGTGCTGTGGAGTTTGTAATGACAACCTCCCAGCACCATATACTCTTAATGGCAGCACTGCACTTACAGTGCCCAGGAATGGCCCTGGGTACTGTAGGGGCACAGGGCTCATGCACCTGTGCACACACCACTAGCATAGTGAACCCAGCTAGAGGGGTGACTGATGGATGCCAGGGCAGTGTGTTTGTGGACATGGCACACAGGAATGTGTGACATGTCGACTCTTTGTTTAGTTCTGTACCAGGACACTCAGCCTACAAAAGCAGTGTGTGGGTGTCAGGGTACAGGGCCCCTAAGGGTAGCACAATACGTGCTGCAGCCCTTAGGGGTCTTCTCTGGTCACAATGCCATGGGTACCTAGGGTACCATTTACTAGGGACTGACATGTGGCCAGAGATGCCAATTGGGTTTTAGTTTCAACAGAGTTTTAGGGAAGGAACACAGGCCCTGGGTACCTGATTGGCAGGAGTCCAGGGCACACTCAGTCAAAGCACATCAGCAATTCAGCAAAAAGTGGGGGGCATACCATGCAAGAAAGATGGCACTTTCTCACATGCCTGCCTTGGTCCCTCTAGATAGATTGGAGCCAAACCAAGGAAAGCGAGAAGGTTAGACAGAGGGGGCATCTCCCACCCACAAGAAGGCATTGGGTATAAGAATGGTATAAACCCCTCATAACCCCTCATCAGAACACCCTAGGAACTCTGGAAGTTTCAGAAGGACTACTCTGCTGGCTAAAAATTGAAGACTACCTGCTTGCCTTGAACCCAGGCTACCTAGAGGTGACTCCAAGGGTCAGTTTGCTAACCTCCTGTGTGAGCTACATGAACCCTGTGATTTTCCAGGAGCCTTCCCTGCACCAGCCCAGCTGACCAGCACAAACTGGACCTGCCTGAGCCCCGCTGCTGGCCCCTGCTGGAGGGAGTCCTAATCCTCAAGAGGTGTCCCCCAGGTCCTGGACCCTTGGCTGGCTTCAAAGTGTACGCCTCCTTCTCATGGCAGTAACTACAGTTGAAAGTACAGATGTTTGAGGCTTTTTGCTAGCAGGCTCCTCGCGTCTGCAGCAGACGCCTCATCTCCCACCACTGTGAAGCTCCAGCGGCAACCTACTCTTCACACTGACAACGATCTCCTCATAGCCCCTGGTAATACAAAACTCCAGCCGAAGCTCCTCGCATGGTATTGGTCTGAGAGAAGGTAAACTTTTCACGGGGACAAACCTGGTCCCTGTATCTGACCCTTTCTCCATTGCGGTTGGCCTGAACTTGTGACTTTAACCCGGTCCAGCAAGACCAGATAACTGCGAATGACGTTTTGTACTTTTTGGCACTTTTTTCACCTAAACCCTTAAAAAATCATGACTCCGGTTCTAGCTGTTGGATTTTTGGCGTTTTTCTGTCATAATATGTATTACCATTTACTCTTTTTGTTTTTTTTATTTGGGATTTTACTTGTGTTGTGTTTTCACTTGATTAGTGTTCGAGCGCTGCTTAAATACTTTACACAATGCCTCTAAGTTGAGCCTGACTGTTTTTGTGCCACGGTGCAAGAGACTTAAGCCCAGGTTCAATAATAAATCCTAATAATAAATTCAGGTTTCCTGTTAGTTGTATCGTACATATAAACCATGGAAGTGGGACGTTACCTAACTGAAGTCTATGCTTTGTTGACTTTTTTTGTTGTTGAAGGACCTTATATCTAATGCATTTTGTTCCACCTACAGCTTGGGTATATAAGCAGCGTGGCTGCCGGGGGACACCGTTGTGTAGCCTTGGTGGATAAGAACATGATGGGGTACATCAGCAGCCTGCATGAATTGGCATCCACAGAGAGGAAGTTATACTGCACTCTGAGTGATATTAAGTCCCGCATCCTACGGCCACTTCTAGGATTAGGTAAGGAAAATCAGTCATTCTTCATCGTCGCTTTGTGAATAGACTGTTAAGTCCAAGGCGCATTGTGATGTCAAAAAGAAATCATGTTTGCCGGTTGTATTGTGCTGGTGAAACATGATTCTCCACCATCGATCTTACCATATTAAGATTGGCCAGGGCAGGACTGCACCATCTGTATCAGAGGAGCCGGTAATATCACTCATCCTTTGCAAACTTGGGCTCGTGGATTTGAGAACTCCCCTTATATGACATTGTTTCGGGCATCTGGCAAGATAGCCATACTGTACAACAGTACACTTTGTATGTTATGGCATATTGCTCATAGTCATTTTCTCCTCTGGTGTCCTGTCCGTAGACCTTGAAGACCACCCAGGACACATTTATTTAAATAAGCTTGAATATTTCGATTTCCGTTAGGTATTTAGCCCATATTGGGGCAATAGAGGGGATGTCGATCTGGGTGTTTGTGTTATGTTGAATAACCAGTACGCGATGTAGCAAGAGGAGGGCCACTGGTGTGCTGTGTAAAAACAGAACCAGCTTTTTAAGTCTTTCATGTACCTATGCCAAGAGTAAATGTCGAGCAACTATTTGTTGTTTAATCTGATACAGCCCTGTGACATGCCTCCCTTCACAACCTTCTATTCCAATAGGGATTAAAATATTGTTTATTACAACTGAATAATCTAACTCGCCTGAATGTATTCATAGCTAACAAGAAACATTCTTACAGGACTCCAGACATCCACATTATTAAGTGTATGAGTGAGGAACAGGGTTCAATTCAGGTATTACTTCCAAAGGTTGCTGACACCAGCCTAATGGCATCCAGTGCTAAAATAATTTCACATTCCCAAACTCTCCAACACAGTAATTCAGAAGTTTGGAAATTGCAGTGATAGGATGATGCTATTTCTAGTGGATACTTTTAACCCACAGATTCCTCCGCTTTAGAATGTCACCATGAGCCAGACATTATATAGAACTGCTTCCCTGCAGTGCTATGTGGCACTCTGCAGCTATGTGTTGGCTTTGTTTTGCCCCTTAAGTGACGGAGTATAGACACATATAAGGGCGTGCCAAGGTCGATTCCTTTTGGTCTTCGCCTCTGAATGTGTATCCAAAGCTCTCTTCCCTTTTTTTTTAATCATTTTAACGAGCTTGTCAAAACTACATTTCAGTGTGCAAAGGAATGATTTCCCAACCTAAAACTACAGGGTTTAAATCATGCCAAAACTGTTGACTGACCCTCATACTGTGTGCCTCTATTGTGGGGCTCGGGGCAAGACTCCACGTCATGTGACATGCACCTGAAGACGATCCCGGATCGTGAAGTGAGGCTGTATGTTGCATAAAATTGAAATAAGCCACGCAAGTCCTGCTCCCTCTCAAAGACAATTGTGTGGACCCATTCCCGCTCTTGACGCCCGCCGGTCCCGCAACAGGTCCTCTTTGTGGTCGAAGTCATCTGGTAAATCGAAGTCCAAATCAAAGCGGAAAGACAAGGTGGATTGAGGCTCCATCCCACCATTCTCTATCAAAGAAGAAGTCGCAAGGGTGTCAAGGTTCCAATCAATCTTGCGCCTGATCTCCAACTATGAAGCTGATCCTGCAGTTGATGCTGATGCACCCTGAGTCCCCCAGCTGTCTACAGCACAGCAGCAGGTCAAGGCCTTTAAGAAGACCATGCTGCATATTTATGGCAGTCTTCTAGATCCCTCTGGTTCCTCTTTTCGTACACAAAAGCCCTACAGGGTCCTCCAGTTGGGTTACCGCTGGCAGATCCATCCTCATGTTTAAATAACAAGGACAACGCTCTCTGGCCATGTGGGCCAAGGTAGATATGTATTAGTTTAACAATTGTCCCGAGGGACTCATTTAAAGTCTTAGAAGGAACCCAGAGTTACTCAGACCAAAATTAATTACAAAGAAGACAAAACACAAGAGTTTGCATCTTGTACGGTTTTGGCTCCAATCAAGTGTAACAATCAACAAAATAAGTTCTGCCAGAATTGCACTGCGGTTGATGATTTCAGTTCAGTTCAGTTCAAAATCTTTATTCGGTTTTCATTATTCGAGAAAAACCATAAAAGTACAGATTCAACATGGTTCCAGTTAGGATAATTTTTTTAAAAACACATAATTCATTATATAGTTTAAAATAGAACATACATTAATTAATTAAGATTAGGTCGATTTACACAAAATTTTAAAAAACGCAATGGATTTAGCATATAGTTCGTTTTCTAACATCAAAAGAGCTAGAAATGCTGGTCGGCAGGTTCGAATTCCCAATTGTCTCAGTAATGGAAGAATCCATCGTCTACGTGGAGCCTCATAGAATTTACAGAACAGGGAGACGTGGATTGAAGATTGAAGTGAGTTATTGTCACACGGACATGGTGGCAAATTCTTAATCCAATCATTCTGCTTAGGAAACGAGATCAGCCTGTGAAATGTGTTTAGTCTAAGTCGAGTAAGCAAAAATTTCTCAAATTGGGTTAGTTTGTATTTTAGGTATGGCTGAATTGAAAAGGAGGTTTGAATGGTCAGCAGGTGTTGAACTGAACACTTTCCTATTTCTTCAACCAGTCGAAGAGCTCCCAAATGGTGAAGAGAAATCTTTTTTAGGTCTTTTCTAGTTATTTCTGAGATAGTGGTTGGATGAGTAAAATATCTCAGCAGACCTAAATCATTAAAAAAGGACTTTACGTAAGCTAACCATCTGATCTCTTGGCTGTTGTCAAGTTGCATGCATTCCTCTATAAGAGAGCGGGTTAAGACACACTGTTCAGTGGTCCATATGCGCCTCCATAGCATTATGGGCTGGATCATTATGATATCTACTACGTAGTCCAGTCCTAATTCTAGATGACAGCCATACGTCGTTGTGCTCTGGGGGACTGACAAAAGGTATCTAATAAAGAAATTCTCTACCTTCTGTAACACTTCAGTGTTTGAGTAGCCCCATAGCCCTGAACCGTAGGTTGCCACACTGATGCATTTGGACTGATATATTTTTAGCATCTCTTCAGGCGATCTCTTGCCTAACTTTTGTGCAAAAGCCACCAGCGCTTTTGTGGTTCTTAAGAATGATAGCTTCCTACCTTGAATTGCCCTTACCCAGCTTGTCTTATTATCAATTAGGATCCCTAGATAAGGGTAAGAAGTAGTGGTCTCTAAAGTTGAGTTATTAACAAATATTGCTTTACTTTTAGTTGTATTTCTTCCCGGACCAATGTGCATTGTAAATGTATTTTTTATATTAATTTTGAGATTCAGGGACTGCATAAATTTACAATATGTGTTTAGCGAGCGCTGTAGCTGTACAGGGGTTCTGACCAGAATGACGGCGTCGTCGGCATATAAAAGTGCCGGTATAGGACGGCGCCGTATTGATGGTAAATCTTGACTCTCTCTGACCATCTCCTGCTCTAACCCATTAGTATATAGTGTAAATAGAAAGGGTGCCAGAACACACCCCTGTCTGACCCCCCTCCCTATACTAAATGGCTTGGTCAGCTCTCCATCTACCCCATATCTTACCCTTGCGGATGCATCTGAGTAAAGTTCTCTTAGGAAATTCACCAACTGGGGATCTACCCCCATGTCTAAAATTGTTGCCCACAACTTTGAATGACTAACACAGTCGAAGGCTGCGGTTAGGTCTTCATAGACCATGTGCAGGGCTCCTCCCTTTGCTGAAACGTACTTCCCTTTTAATAAAGTTAGGTTCAAAGCCTGGTCCACCGTGCCCAGGCCTTCTCGGAACCCGTACTGTAAATCCGATAGTATCTTGTTTTCAGAGGCCCAAATCGGAAGACGGTCTAAAAGGATTCGTCCAGCGGTTTTACAGAGGGAATCCAAAAGTGATATAGGCCGATAACAGGCCGGGCTTTCACGGTCACCCTTTTTAAAAATTGGAACCAAAATGGACATAGACCATGACTCAACCAATCCTATGCTAATTGCTGCCTCCAATACCCTTGTTAAAATGGCGGACCACAGGTCTAAATTATATTTAAAAAGATCTACCGGAACCCCATCCGGTCCTGGTGCTTTACCGGTTTTTGATTTTTTTAAGTGCGGTGATGACTTCTTTATGTGCGATTTTTAATTGTAGTGGATAGTTGACTTGGTTCAAGGACTCTTCCGAACCTACTGGGTTGTCGTCATCCTTTCTAAAGATGTTTGAGAAGTGTTCAACCCACTTAGCGGCGTCTATTGCCACTTCCAACTTCGGGGAAACATATCCATCACAAAGAAAGGGAGATTTGACTATCCTCCAAAAGGTAATGTTATCTTTCAAGAAACAGCTCTCATGTAGTTGTTTCCATAAGTTGTCCGTAATCTGTATTTTGCGTTTTTTTAAGGCTAGCTTGTATCTTTTCCTTGATTCCACTATTTCATTTCTGGACCTTGTATCTCCTGTTAGGGCTACCTTTAATTTTGTATAGGCTTTTGTACAGTCTGTATTAAACCAGCCCTTCCTTACAGACCATTTTGATTTCTTTTTACATAGCAATTCATCTCCTATGATTTTAGTGATGGAATCATAGTTGGACAATACCAACTCAGGAGTAGTAGACAAATCTAAACAGGCAAGGAACATGGGAGAGCTTTCTTTACTACATTGGTCGTTATTATGTTTTTGTTAATCTTGCCCCATTTTAATGAAAAACCATTTAGTTTGTCTAAATGGAGAGATTGCTCGTCTAGGATACTCCAATAAGCTTCCTCTGCAATGGCAGAGCAAATACTCATTGAGAACGTATTTGGAAAGTGGTCACTAACTGCATTCACTATTGTTTCAAACTTGCCTAATCTTGGCATATTGGTTTTTGATGTAAGTATAAAATCAATTATACTATTGGCGCCATTAAAGGTTCTAGAAAATGGCGCCGGTGGGTCAACTATTTCATTTGCAAAACCCAGATTTGTAGCTGTCATTATTTCATTCATGTGGTCTCCGATACTCGTATGTGAAAAATGTGTCGGGTTTTTTCCATCCTCGTCCTCAATACCACATTTTTTGGAGTCGCTATCTTTGCACAAGGTCAAATTAAATGCACCACCCCATATTAATGTTACCGAACTTTTAATGTGTTTCTGAAGTAGATTCTGAATTGAAGAGGAAATCTCATTTAAAACATCGGTTAAATCTGACATATTCCAATTATTGTAAAAATTTATAATAATGGAGATAATAGAAGTCTTATGGACTATCGTTAAAACCTGATAGTTGGAGCCCAGTTTTAAAACTTCGATTTTATCAGCAACTAGGGTATTAGATATAAATAATATCAAACCCCCCTTGGCTCTTCCAGATATTGACGGAATGGCTTTTGAAAAATAGGTTTTGTAGCCCAGCAAAAGAACTGGGGTACATAGCCATGTTTCCTGCAGAGCAATAATATTATGCAGTGTTGCCTCTGTACTCCAGTTAATGTTCGTGAGTTTATTCTGAAGTCCAGCTACATTC
Source organism: Lissotriton helveticus (assembly GCF_964261635.1). NCBI lineage: Eukaryota > Metazoa > Chordata > Amphibia > Caudata > Salamandridae > Lissotriton > Lissotriton helveticus. Next base: position 411,456,452 of record NC_136061.1, on the reverse strand, counting down.
CAGAAGATACTATCTAACGTTTGGCTCCCTTTATCAGATTCAACTGGCACTTTGGAATTCGTTGGGGAGGGTACTATCTTGGGTATACTGATTATGTGTGTCTGTTCGGTCTCTCCCTCACCTGGTATGCTTCCCCTATCTCAGTAAACTTTGGGCTTGTTAAGTCTAACAGACTTGATAATGGTCCCTTGTGGGTGTTTAGAGAGACCTTTGTATTTAATGGACATATGGCCATGGGATGTGCGTCATTGAGTCAGTCAACCCCGTCCAAGCTGGTAAGGGCAGCAAACCTGTTTGAGGTCTGGATGTCGAAAACTGAGCCCCCCAAGATGTTATAATTTGGGTTAATTGATCTTCGTTGATGTGGGAGTAGTGACCTGGGATAAAATGACCTCAGGTCATGTATCCTAATCCCTTCCTCTCCACTCTCGTGGTACCAGTCGTTAATGAACAAGATAACCCTGTGATCTCTAAAATTAATGATTATCACATCACCTTGCGTGTCTTTAAGCCTCTGCCCTACCCAACCAAGCCTTCTCACATTTAAAATTTCCCCGTTGATGTTAGGGGGTAAGGGTCTATTATTCCCTAGCCAGTATATTACCTTGTTTTTAAGGTCCGAGTACCCTTCAGTTTTCCCTGTTTTCAGTTCTGGAACCCCTGTCAGTATTGCAACATAGGGGGCTGCTTCTGGCGGGAGGTCTATCTGTATGTTGGAGCCATTTGAGTTCCTGATATTTTGCCTCTCCCTCTCATCTTTTCTGTATATATCCAATGGATTACTTTGGTGTTCTACGGTTTCTTTCCCCATGAGCGTCTTAGATGTTTTCGGGGCATTCATTGTCTTCATAGGGGGCAATGATTTTTCCGTTAGTGGAAGTGTCTGTTTTAGTGTTTTATTTCCTTTGTTTGAGTCACGCGGCCCAGAGTTTAATGCTAGTGTTAATTTTCTGTTGTCTTCTACTAGATCCTTTATTAGGGTTGTATTTGTAATGATAGCTTCCTCTATTGACCCCAAGTGAATTGCTAGCCTTTTGACTCTTTCAACAAGGGGCAACAGTAAGGATTTTACTAGCACCTCGATATTCCCCATTAGATCTTGGTTTAGATGTTGGTGTCGGGGGCGAATGGTCGATGGCTGGCCTGAAGCTATGATCTCTGTTCCTATAGTATGAGTAATCGGATGGAGTCGGGAGATGTTGGATATTTTAGCCTGCCTCCCCTTTTGACTGTTTACCCCCCTTTTTCTCTTTAATGTGGGCCTTTTAGATGGTACTGGGGCCTGGGAATTGTTCTTTTGATTGGACATTAAAGGGTGAAGCATCAGGGATTCTTCGGGGATTATTTCTAGCACAAGATCTGTACTGGTGTCCCTACTAGTATCAGCCCTATTGGGTTCGGATATTGTTGTAGTTTCAAGAAATATAGAAGGGATGCTGATATCGCTATTTGTGGGTTTTTTCTTCCCATTAATCGTGTTTGGAGTGGTGGCTTGTTGTATTAACCCCAGCGAAGAGCGCCTATTCTGAAGTTCTGTGGAAAGACGGCGCTCAGCGCTGGCAATTTCTTGTTCCAGCGCTGTGGCTGCCTTTGTAATATATTGATCTATAGTGCCCCTCAAGGACCCTCCCGGTAGGGATTTTCTTCCCTTAATACCACTAGCACCCCTTGGGGACATGGCCGATGATACTCTAGTACAGAATTGCGATGTGAGCACGAGCACGATGCTAGTACATGCAACAAGGGACAATATAGCAAACAAGGCAATAGATGGTAGGTCCAAGGAGCAAAGTACCTTATTTTGTCAGTAGTATGATGTTCCGTGCAGTTGATTAAGGGGGACCGGGCCCGGCCTGGCCTCCTCTGGTCTCTGAGGGCCTCAGAGGGCCCGCCCTTTGCCCGGGCTTCGCCTGGCGTCCCGCTCGCGTCCCGCGACGCGGATGTGTGAGCGTTTTAATGCGCCTCCTGGCGCGTCACCTGTGCGCGACGCCGCTGAGTTGCAGTCCCGGGGCGGCGACGCGGATGTAAACTGTGGCGCAGATGCAGGTGGTGTCAGGTGGGCCAGTGGTGCTGCTGGCCTCGTGGAAATGGCTCCTCCGCTGCACTTTCAGGACTCTTGGCGGTGTCGGCAAGACAAGGTAAGTTCCCCCTGCTCCACCGATGTGTGAGCGTTTTAATGCGCCTCCTGGCGCGTCACCTGTGCGCGCCGCCGCTGAGGAAGATAAGTTCCTGTCTTGGTGTTCTGCACCAAGACACGCAGCCTGCAAAGGCAGTGTGTATGTGTCAGGGCACAGGGCCTCCAAGGGTGGCACAATAAGTGCTGCAGCCCTTAGGGGCCTTCTCCGGTCACAGTGCCCTGGGTACCTAAGGTACCATTTACCAGGGGCTGACATGTGGCCAGAGATGCCAATTGGATTTAGGCTTCAATTCAGGTTTAGGGAAGGAACACAGGCCCTGGGTACCTGATTGTCAGGAACCCTGGGCACACTCAGTCAAAGCACATCAGCAATTCAGCAAAAAGTGGGGGCATACCATGCAAGAAAGAGGGTACTTTCTCACAGGGCCTCCTTATGTTTTTTTTTTTTTATGATTTCTGGTTGTGCGCACAGCAGTAATGAAAACGTGTTTGAAAAATAAAGACTGATCATAGACCAGATGCTTTGGCCAACTGGCATTCTGTGCTGTGTGCTGTGGGAGTTGGGTGCAAGGCCAAACCACTTTGGTGTACAGCTGATGGCTGTGCGCAGCCGGGGTAGGGGGTTGCCTGTTGGGGTTTGGGTACAAAGCTTGGCAGTCATAGTGCAGGGTTGGGCACCCACAGGGGTGGCCCTAACGGATTAGCCATTGCATGGAGTTGAGCACAGGGCCAAAGGCCACGCATAGTGGGGGGTAGACACTACACACCGAACTTCATACTCCACTATTTCATCAATCATTCTTGATTCCATCAACTTCTTATCCTGCCAGCCTTTCTGGATGTCATACATGTTTGACTTCAATTCATCAAGTCGGTTCTCTTGTTCCTGCAATTACAACTCAAACCTTTCATGCAATTGACATCAGAAAGCTTAAGGGATAATGCTTTCCGCTTATGATAAGTGTTATCAGTACTATTATTATTTTCAGTAAACTACCATTAATCTCACTAAACCATTCACCTATCTTACCATACCACATACAAATCGTTTCCCATACAACAGGCACTCCTGATGGATGAATGTCATTCACGTTATTATATTATCAATATATTTTATTATTTTTCTTGCTATTATCGGGTATGAATAGCCAGCAATATTGGTCCCTGATTACACAAAAAAATTCCACATTCTCTTGCTAAAATCCTATCTAATACAAGATGATTTTGATTAAATGTCGAGCACATAACATTTGTCTATTTTGGATAATGCATCAGCAGTATTATCAGCCAAAAGTTCTACCAAAGTAGACAGTTTTCTAATCTTAGCATCATTCAAAGCCACACCATTTGGAGGAATCAACACACTTGCTTGCATGTCTCACTCTTTTATATTTCACTATATTCACTTTAGGCAGCCTATTCACATGATATATCTGTGGGAATTATAACAGAAACTTATCCAAGCATTTGGAATATTAAAATATGCTATTTTGTTACAGATGTGATGGATCTCTCTAAATATTGGATCTTTACTTAACAAATACGTTCTTTCAATTATATTAATTATAACTACATACACTTATAGTTTCATATTTTAAGTGAAACTCCACCAGGACCATCATTCTAATTACTAGTCTCCTCTCATTATGTTCTCCAACAAATTTGTGATCTGCCTCACTCAACCTACGCACAGCCTTTTCATTCGTATAATTAGATTGCGCACAATAAAACATAATGGGACTGTTATACCTATTAATTGTATCTAGTCTTAAGACTTCAGACATTTTGTATGGTAACATCATAATATACTTCATGTTCTAAGTATTCATAATGCATAGTAATGAGTAGTATAAAAACTCAACAAACCTTAACTTGATGGAATCTGAATATAAGTTACTCCTTCAGAAACAGATGTTTTAAGCTCTGTTCATATATAACAATCAGAAACACTCATTGGTATGTCCTCAACAAATATGCATGATTATCTTCCTCAAAGTCTTCACTATAACTATTGGTAAAGTATACTTTATAGATGTCATTGTCATTAAAAGGTTTTGAAGTAATAGTGTAGTGTAGTTTAAAACATAGAAAACGGCCATGTCTGAACTGGGGTGGCAGAGTGGGCTAAAGAATGGTGATGGATTAAACCCAGATCAGTTGACTGGGGGTGAGTGCTTGTATTGTCAACGCTCCGTCCATCATTTCCTTTGGTTTTTCTTAGTTTAAAACATACCCAGCAGGGAAAATGCAGACTCAATATGATACCAAGTAGAGTTATTGAAATGAAAGTCATTAAAACTATTAGGAAAATCAAACTAAATATTTCTCTAAATGAGGACATCTTCTTCTGTTAAAAATATAGCCTTTAAGTAAATATTCAATCTCAAAAGCAAAGCATAAAATTCAAAAGCCTTTTACTACTTCCTCAAATACATAAGCATCAACAATTCAAAATGTCTAAGAGACCGTTTATGTGTACATACAGAAAACTTCAAAGATAGACTTCTAAAAATATTAAATATAGGGAGAGCAGATCATAAGCTAATAAATGCTGGTACAAAACTTCCAAAAATGTTTAATGCTCGTAGATCTTTTTGCAACAAATGTGAACCGTTAATGGAATGTGAGCAAATAATAGGAGAGTTAATCGGGCAAAAGGTTGAAACCCATGTTCTCCAAATCTTTGTAGGCATAAAAACTACGAAAATTATTCTCAAAATCAATTCAGTCTCTTCAAACCTCAAATGAAAAATTCAAAATATAGAGTTCACTCCTTCATCAGGAAGGTATTTAGCATCAGTTATTTCATTTTTCAGTTCATGTGCTACTTCAGTGTGGTTCTTAAGGCAAAAGTTTCAATCTTTCAGGTCAAGGTCTCTTTCTTCTGGTACAATATTTTTCAAAAATGCCTATTCAGGAGCTATGTATTTCTTATTTACCACTCTTACTCCTGATGATCTTCTGATTGCTTCTTCACAAGTTTTTTTGTCAGTCAGCTCTGGTACTGCTTCAACTGAACATCCATCACTTTCCTTTTTTCTGTTTTATTTTGCAACACTGCTTCTTTCTCTCACACTTGGAGGCCATGCAGCTTGGATCATCTTTCAGTTCATTTGTTTGATCTGCTTCACAATCGTGTGCTCCTGGTTTGTGCTGTTTGCAACTAGTGGAGTCTTCTTTGCCCCCTTGGACTTGGGTTTTTAGAGTTTGGTTTTCTTCCTGTTGTTTTTGAAAAGCTTGATTTTCTAGATGTTCTCCTTCTCAAGCTCTTAGGTCCCCGCTGTCTGGATACGTGTAGCTACTTCAAGCTCGACTTAGTGAATCATATGTTTGTGTCACTATTTCTTCATCAGCAGTACACACTCATTTTGTGTGAGATGAATTAATCCAATATGACAAACCTCATCATTTCACAGCAGTATTCTTCACCAGTATGACTTGGTATGATCCACTCCACATGGCTCCTAGACATAACTTTCTCATGTGCTTTTTCACCAAAACCCAGTTGTGAGTCTCTAGGTAATGGCAGGTACAGTACTTGCAGAAATTGTTGCAAACTTCACCCGGTGAGAGATATAGTGTACCACATCAGCCAGTAATACAAGACTGCTTCATCCATAATATTCACAAGAGCAGCAGGTGATGGACTATTACTTATTATGACTCTCCCTATGAACCCTATACACTCAAACCTGTCTTCTTGTTCAGGGTGCATCTCAGGCTAAGTAAGACTAAGGGAAGAGCATGGCCATTTCTGTGACGTTAAGGAACACACTTTAACTAATGTTGCTTCCATTGTACTGGTGGTCGCTACCAAAATTCCTAATGCTTTTGGGTGGTAACTACCATGGAACTTCTGCTTGTTTGTCAGTGCTATACATAAAACTCTCATTGTTTTATTTTTTAAATGTGTGCCCTTATCTATAGACGTTGGCAAACCAAATCTTGGGATCAACTCCCTTAAAAATAATGTAACAATGGTCATTGCGTCTAACCTACTTGTTGGATAGCCTCTATCCATTTTGAGACAAAACAAATAATCTCTAGACTATTCTTCCTGCCATTGCTCTGTGGCATTTTTACAAAATTCACTTGCAACCTTGTCAAGGGACCCTCTTATTTTCCAGTACGACTCATATCCGTACTAGCTCTTTTCCGTATTTAATTTTTAGTTAAATGACTGCATGTCATGTAGTGAGGGCTGGGCCTTGTTGTGTACTTTGCTATGTTATCATAGGCTTATTAGAAGATTAAACGCTATTTTACCTTTTTGCTGCTTTTGCACTCAACGCTGCATATAGCTGTTGTTGTAAGTTAGGCTGTGTGAAAAGCCTCCAAGGTTATCATAACTAGGTAGCTGTTGTTCGGGCTGATCGGCTCACGTTTTAGCAATAACATGCTAAAACGTGCAGCCAACGTGATTCTGGCGCCTTCAATATTGCACTGTAAGCATGATTTCAGGCACTTGGGAGAATCCCGTTTTTCCAGAGAGACAGAGAGCTGTTGCAGATCCTGATGTGATTCACACCTGCTGATCTTGGAGGTATGGGGTCCCCCAAACAAGCCTAAGAGACCTTCTATATTTTATAAAACATAGTTTCTAGGTAGGGAGGGTGATATACTAGGTGCTATAAGACCTTTTTTCACCATCATTGTAATATGATTCCTCCTTTTGTGTTTTATGGAATTGTAACAATGCTGATCATATTATTTCTAATCATATGTCTGCTTATGTTAGCAAAGATACTGCATCTTGGAGCACGTCATTAAAATAAATATTTTAACCCTTCCTGTGTCTCTTTTTTACTACTGTTGTGGACTGGTATGAGAGTTTAACGAAAGAGTGTTGTTAGAAAGGGCGATCTCAGGGGAGGCCAGAATATGTACCTGACCACCCTGTGACCCACCTCTCCTAGGAACGCTGCCGAGCACTGGCGAGAGACCCTTCAGCGGGAGAGTCTCGAATCTAGAAGCGCACGCGCTGAGCTAGCACCACTAGACAAAGGGACACCACACTGTAGGTTTTCAGGAGAACTTATTCTTTATATCTGAAGTAAATGGATCTTTATGATCCGCAGGATTCTTATATACAAGTAGAGCAAGGGCTCAAAGAGTCTCGGTAGGGATTTGGGTAGCGGGACAGTCTTAGGGTTCAAGATAGATGCAGGTGCGTATCCGGCGCACAGCTCTCAATCCTCGAGCTGCGGGATACGAGTAGATTTTGGGTCCAGCCAGACCAGGATAGTCTCTGAGCCGCGACCACGTCCGCAGGGCTCGAGCAAGGATGTGGCAGTTCTTACGGTCTTAAGGGAGCAGCGATCGAATCAGCAGGGCTCAGGTGTTCTCAAGGTTGCGAGGGAGCCGCGACCACGTCTGCAGGGCTCAGGTGGTTTCAGGCAGAAGTCCTTCTCTGCCGGGTAGGAGCCGCGACGAGGTCAGCAGGGCTCAGATGGTTTCGGGCAGAAGTCCTTCTCTGCCGGGTAGGAGCCGCGACGATGTCAGCAGGGCTCAGATGGTTTCGGGCAGAAGCCCTTCTCTGCCGGGTAGGAGCCGCGACGATGTCAGCAGGCTCTTGTAGTTCCAGGATTCAACTAACTTGATCGTCCCAGAGCACCCCTTGATATAGGACTGTTCCTCTTTGATGTCCAAAGTCCTCGCAGGCAGAGGTCTTAGCACATAGGAGCCGCTTGTTGGGGGTTCCTCCCACGCGGGCCCTTTCATCCTTTCAAGTTGGGTCTGGAGGGATCCCAGACACGCAGCAGGCTTGGAGCCAGCCCTCAGGGAGGCCGGATGGGGGAGAACTACCCATCCTCTTGGGGGTTCTCCTCGCTGAGGCGGAAGAATCTGGAGAGGCCGTCAGCTTTGGCGTGGTCACTACCAGGGCGATGTTCTACGGTGAAGTCCATCCCCTGGAGGGAGATTGACCATCGCAGCAGTTTGGGGTTCTCTCCTCTCATCTGCATGAGCCACCGTAAGGTTCGATGATCTGTTTGCACTCGGAAGTGGATTCCGAACAGGTAGGGTCGTAGTTTCTTGAGGGCCCAGACTACGGCGAACGCCTCTCGTTCGATGGTGCTCCATCGCTGTTCTCGGGGCAGTAACCTTCAGCTAATGAATGCTATGGGCTGATCTATGCCTTTCTCGTTGAGCTGTGACAGTACGGCCCCAATGCCATGCTCGGAAGCGTCGGTTTGGACTACAAACTCTTTTGAGTAGTCGGGGGCTTGAAGCACGGGGGCAGTACACATGGCGGTCTTTAAGGCGTCGAACGCCTCTTGGCAGGAGGGGGTCCACTGCACTCTCTTGGGCTGTTTCTTGGAGGTTAATTCTGTGAGGGGACCCACTAGGCTGCCATAACTTTTTATGAACCTCCAGTAGTAACCGGTGAGGCCCAGGAAGGCTCGGACCTCGGTTTGGGTGGTGGGTGGTTCCCAGGCCAAGATGGCATCGATCTTAGGCTGGAGAGGGGCGACCTGCCCGCTTCCGACCTGGTGCCCTAGGTAGACCACTGACCCCTGTCCAATCTGGCACTTGCTAGCCTTCACTGTCAAGCCTGCCTGGCGCAGGGCTAGCAACACCCTCCGGAGGTGCCGGAGGTGCTCGCTCCATTGTGAACTGAACACCGCCATATCGTCCAGATATGCGGCGCTGAACTCTTCCAGCCCGGCCAGGACTCGATTTACTAGTCTTTGAAAGGTGGCCGGGGCATTTTTCATCCCGAACGGCATCACTCTGAAGCGATAGTGCCCGTTCGGGGTGGAGAAGGCCGCGGCCACCTTTCAAAGACTAGTAAATCGACCGCTCCTTGGCTCCCTCTGTGAGCGCAATTTGCCAGTAGCCGCAGGTCAGGTCGAAGGTACTTAGGTAGTGAGCAGACCCTAGGCGGTCAATGAGCTCATCTGCGCGGGGAATAGGGTGGGCGTCTGCTCGGGTGACTGCGTTGAGCCCCCGGTAGTCCACACAGAACCTTAGTTCGGGGGCGACACCAGGGGCAGCGGCTTTTGGGACCAGTACCACCGGGCTGGCCCAGGGACTGTCGGAAGGTTCGACCACCCCCAGGGTGAGCATTTTTGAGACTTTGGCCTGGATGCAGGTCCGGACTCGGTTGGGTACGCGGTAGGCTCTGTGTCGCACCCGCGGGCTGTCTCCGGTGTCCACGTTGTGGACACAACAGTCGGTGTCCTTGGGGACCAGAGAAAATAAGTCTGAGAACTGCCCCAAGAGTTGGCGGCAGTCTTCACGTTGCTGGGGAGTGAGGGAGGGAGAGAGGCTCACTCCCTCTACGGAGCCATCTTTCTCCTTGGCACACAGGAGGTCAACGAGAGGCTCCGTTTCCTCTTCCGCCCCGTCTCCTGTGGCCAGGAGCAAACTCAACTCCGTCCGCACGAAGTGAGGCTTGAGGCGGTTCACGTGGAGGACCCGAAGGGGGTTCCGAGGGGACTGGACATCCACCAAGTATGTCACTTGGCTCTTCCGCTCCGAGACTTTGAAAGGCCCGGTCCATTTATCTTGGAGGGCGCAGGGTTTCACCGGGGATATCCCCCAGACCTGCTGGCCCTATTGAAACTCGACCAGAGTGGAATTCTGGTCATACCAGCGCTTCATCTCATCCTTGCTCGCCTCGAGGTTGGCCTCGGCCAGCGCTCGGAACTTCCGAGTCTGGTTTCGGAGGGCTAGGATGTATCTAAACACATCTGGGGGTGGTTCTCGGGGGCGCCGTATCCCACCCTTCCTTGACCAGGCTGAGGGGCCCCCGGACGGGATGTCCGTAGAGCAATTTGAACGGGCTGAAGCCCAGGGATTTTTAGGGGACTTCCCGGTAGGCGAACAGGAGGCAGGGGAGGAGGACGTTCCACTTACGCCGGAGGGGCTCTTCTAGACCCATGATCATCCCCTTCAGAGTTCGGTTAAACCGCTCTACTAGCCCATTGCCTTGAAGATGGTACGGGGTAGTGAATTTGTAGGACACTCCACATTGTTGCCACAGGGACATCATATATTTGGAGATCAAATTCGTACCGCGGTCGCTCACGACCTCTTGGGGGAAACCTACTCGTGAAAAGATCCCCATCAACGCCCGGCCCACCACGGGGGCCGTTACTCTGCGGAGGGGAATGGCCTCGGGGTATCGTGTGGCATGATCCACCAGGACTAAGATGAATCGGTGACCTTGAGAGGTTCTAGGGTCTAGGGGCCCCACAATGTCGATCCCGACCCGCTAGAAAGGGGTACTGACGACGGGGAAGGGCTGGAGGGGAGCCTTGCGCGTTCCTCCACTTTTCCCACTAGCCTGGCACGTGGGACAGGACTTGCAGTGGGCCTCTATGTTCGCTCGCATCTTTGGCCAATAAAAGTGCGTCACTAATCGGTGATAGGTCTTGTCCTGACCCAAGTGTCCCGCCAGGGGTACATCGTGGGCCAGGCCCAGGAGGAAGTCTCGGAAGCGTAGGGGTACCACCAGCACCCGGGCTGACCCTAGCTCGGCAGACTTCTGCTCGCTGTACAGGAGGTCATTTTCCCAATAGACTAAATGGGTTCCGGACTGGTCGCCCGCAGCTTGGGCTTCGGCCTGTCGCTGGGGTCCAACCAGGGAAGGGCAGGTGGCTTGCTCCCGGCAGAACTCCTCTTGGGAGGGGCCCCCCTCGTGATGCCATTGTGCCAACTCTGGCAGATCACCTAGCTCAGTGATCTGTGCGGGATCGGGATGCAAGATTTAGTCGGCGGCGACGGGTTCTCCTCCTGGGGGGAGGACGTTGGGCTTGGTTCGGTTGTCCCTGTCTTCGTCTACGGGGGTGTGGCTGGGAGGTTCGGCTTTGACTTCCCCGAGGGGGGGCAGTCGGGCAGACATGGATCTCGTGGTGGCGCACACCCATTCGGGTAGGCCCATCATGCTCAGGTGTGTTTTGCGCTCAACTTGTCCCCACTGGGAACTTTCCTGGTCGTTGCCAAGGAGACAGTCCAGAGGTTGTGCGGTTCGGACAGCTACGCGTAACTTGCCTGTCACTCCCCCCCATTCGAACGGTACCAAGGCCATTTTACACAAGCTCTCTGTATTGTCGGCGGAGAGTATGGGGCAAAGGACATTCGGGATGATTTGGTCTTCTTGGATTAGGTGACTGAGGACACCTGTGATGCTCGCCCTGGTGTCACGAAGGGCCTCCACTTGGTGGCCATTAACCGTCACTAGCTGACGGTACTTTTTGTTGTTAGCGGGTAGGGGGGCTCAGAGAACCATTTCTCGGTCTCCTAAGGAGACTAGGGTCATGGCAGCAGGTTCCCACTCTTCGGTGTCCTCCATCTCCTCCCCTAGGGCTACGTTAGCCATCAATCGGGCTGGGGGAGCTGTTGTGGTGGGTCGCGGGGCCATGGGACACTGGGGGTCACTGGCGTAATGCCCTGGCTGTTGGCAACGGAAACATGTGATGGTGACTCGGTGCCCGTGTCTACCTGGGGGACCGAAACTGGCTGGCGGGGGTGCTGGAAAGTTCGGGGGTTTGCTTCTGGGGGGACTACGCTGGGGACCTGACTGGAATTCCCTCTGTCTTCCTTGGTTTCCCCCCCTCTCTGGCGGGGAGGTCCCTGACTGTTTCGGGGGTAGTCTCCTACGGGGCCCCGGGGGACCCGGGTGTTCACCCAGTGATCTGCTTCGACGGCCAGCTTCCCCGGATCCGCGAGCTTGCTGTCAAGCAGATGCTGGCGTAGTTCCACAAAACAGTTCGAGGACAAGTGTTCCCATGCAATGAGGTTGGTTAGTACTTCAAAGGTGGTAACTTTGCTGCCCTTGATCCATCCTTCTAATGCTCGACTGTAAATGTTCACGTACTCCACCCACGTGGTGCCAGGGAGCTTCTTGCAGTCTCGGAACCGCTGGCGATACATTTCGGGGGTGAGTCCGTATCTCGTTAGGAGGGCCTCTTTCATGTGGCTGTAGGAGGTCTGCATTGAGGACGGCAGGTCGAGCAGGGTGTCTCTCCCCTTGCTCAGGAATCGACCCCACAACCCAGCCCCCAATCCTTCTGTGGGACTCGGTGGGAGGTCATGGCGACTTCGTAGGCCTTGAACCACTGCTGGATATCGTTCGTTTTATAGTATTTTTTCACCACATCCTTGGGGATGTGGACTTTTGGTTCTACCGGGGGAATGGTCTCTCGGTTCCCCGGGGGCCGGCCTTCTTCGCTTCTTGCCTTCAGTTCTATCTCCTTCAAGCTGCGCTCATGCTCTAGCTGAAGTCTCTTGCCTTCATGTTCTCTTTGGAGTTTCTTCTCCTCCAACTCCCCTTGCACTTGTAGCTGTTCTACCGTTAGCTTCTTTTCTGCTAATTTTAGTTCGCCCTCGATTTTTAGTCTGGCCATTTCAAGTTCGTGATTACGGCTTCTTTCTCTGTCCGCTAGCTCTTCTGGGGAGAGGCCCCCATCTGGTGCGTGGCTTCGTAACTGGGTGCTGCTGCTCCCCCTTTGGAGGAGTCAGGGTTCGTCCGGCTGCTCCGCTTCTCCTCCTGTTTGGGGACGGAGTGCTCCGTACTCCACCCAGGCTTGTAGGGCTTTTTGCATATCTTCTTTCGTGTTTAGGCCTGTGGTAGCGATTTTCTGTTCTTTGCAAAATTCCTTCAATTCTTTGTGTGTGTACTCTTTCAGCTGTTCGGCACGGAACGTTGTACTCTCATCGGTTTCAGTGGGACTTATGGTGTTTCCTTCTGTCATCTTTGTTCGGTAGTGCGTCAGCCGCTCACTGTACGATCTCTAGATTGTGGGCTCGGATCCCGTTGCTTGCCACCAATGTTAGAAGGGGCGATCCCAGGGGAGGCCAGAATATGTACCTGACCACCCTGTGACCCACCTCTTCTAGGAACGCTGCCGAGCACTGGCAAGAGACCCTTCAGGGGGAGAGTCTCGAATCTAGGAGCGCAAGCGCTGAGCTAGCACCACTCGACAAAGGGACACCACACTGTAGGTTTTCAGGAGAACGTATTCTTTATATCTGAAGTGAATGGATCTTTATGATCCGCAGGATTCTTATGTACAAGTAGAGCAAGGGCTCAAAGAGTCTCGGTAGGGATTTGGGTAGCGGGACAGTCTTAGGGTTCAAGATAGATGCAGGTGCGTATCTGGCGCACAGCTCTCAATCCTCGAGCTGGGGGATACGAGTAGATTTTGGGTCCAGCCGGACCAGGATAGTCTCTGAGCCGCGACCACGTCCGCAGGGCTCGAGCAAGGATGTGGCAGTTCTTACGGTCTTAAGGGAGCAGCGATCGAATCAGCAGGGCTCAGGTGTTCTCAAGGTTGCGAGGGAGCCGCGACCACGTCTGCAGGGCTCAGGTGGTGACGGGCAGAAGTCCTTCTCTGCCGGGTAGGAGCCGCGACGAGGTCAGCAGGGCTCAGATGGTTTCGGGCAGAAGTCCTTCTCTGCCGGGTAGGAGCCGCGCCGATGTCAGCAGGGCTCAGATGGTTTCGGGCAGAAGTCCTTCTCTGCCGGGTAGGAGCCGCGACGATGTCAGCAGGGCTCTCGTAGTTCCAGGATTCAACTAACTTGATCGTCCCAGAGCACCCCTTGATATAGGACTGTTCCTCTTTAATGGCCGGAGTCCTCGCAGGCAGAGGTCTTAGCTCCTAGGGGCCGCTTATTGGGGGTTCCTCCCACGCGGGCCCTTTCATCCTTTCAAGTTGGGTCTGGAGGGATCCCAGACACGCAGCAGGCTTAGAGCCAGCCCTCAGGGAGGCCGGATGGGCGATCGAAACCCATCTCTCGAGGGGAGGTGGGAGGTGTGATCGAACTACTCCTCCCTCTCTCGCTCACGGGGAGTGCTCTTCCCCCCAGCCGGGTATGGCGCGTCTAGGGCCCAGGTCGTGCTGGGGCCGTGGCGGCCATCTTAGGTGCAGGGGAAAGGGCACCGGGGGCCTTTGGGGCCTATAGGGTTTGGGTGCGTCCGGTACCGGGAAGATGGAGGGGGGAGGACGGGGAAGTCCAGTGTCGTGTGTGTGGATGGTTGGGTAGGCCGTGATAATCGGGGGCCTGGTGTGGTGCACGGGTCAGGGAGTACCACGCCACGAGGCCGGGTCTAACAAGTGTTCTTGCTTCCCACCATTCCTGAGTATAACCTAAGTCGCATGTTCTGGGTTGTCTAATCATGGCTATAGGACGAAGAGCTAATGTGACACTGATGCTAGCTGGTTAGGGTTTCTAGACACTAAGGTGAGTTTTTGGTACACCACAATTCACTGAGGCACAGTTCTGTGTAGGAGCAGAATCCCTGCTACATGGCGCACCTACCATTGTGGTCTTATTTTGAGACTCTCGAGTAGTGCTTATATCAGTCTACCACCCCCTCACTATTGTTTCTGGTTGACAGTGGTGACGGATAAACCTACCTATAGTTGAATGGGTCTTTTGAAGGTTGATAATTTAAAATGGTTTCTATTTGAATTACTACCCAGTAGTGCTACAATACTTTGTGTTTTGCTTTTCTCTTCTGTGTCGTGATGGGTGACGTTGACATCCCGCAGCATAGTAGGATGGCGGTTCGCAATCATTTGCAGGCTTATAACGTCCCCTTGGAAGGCATGGCAGTGGTTTTTGTTGGGAGTGCTGACAAGGCTTACCCATTTGAGCTTTTCTACTCATGGGTTACGTTTCCTGCGGTCAATGCAGATACCAATTTGTTTCATGTTTACACTCACACTGTCATGCCTATGGAGTACACTCCATATCGGACACAGGAGATTCCGATTTCTGCCTTGCAGCATCGCCTTTGGTTTAATGGCGCCCTCCCCCATTCTTGAACTGCGGTGAGATTAGGTCCTTTGTCCATCCCAGGCGCTTCTTGGCCTGTTTTGGCTGGATTTACACCTCACCCCCGAGCCGGGACGGCTCCTGTTGGTGAAGTGAGGACCCTTCAGGCCTCTGCGGTAGGGGTTATAAGGGCCTTGGTTCATTACATATCTCGCTACATGCAGGGTGGGGCCCTTCGTGTTGAGGCGCATCCAGTTGGTCCGAACGAGTTGAACCTTAGTCCCGTTATGGTTAATGCGGTTATGGGCAAGCGTCACCAAGATAAGGATGAAATGCCTTTTTGGCTTTTCAAGAAATTTGACCAACTGGAAGCGTTTTTTCCTAATACAACTCCTGTGGAGAAACACAGGATTCTTGCAATTAGTTTGCAGAAAGACTTAGTGCCTGAAGTGACTGATTGTACCACATGGGGTATGATATTTGCGGCAGTCTATACTAGGTGCTTCGGCACTCCGTCAATGGCTGTCCTACCCTCCGTTATTAAACGTGTTCAGGCTGTTGAATTGGGAATGAGACTCGTTGGAGTGTTTGACGTAGTTTCCGATCTCATCCTTGCTAATGTTAAGGGAGATGCGGTGAGCTTCCAAGTGTTGAATGCTTTGCGCGATGTCCCCGATGCAGAGAAGCCCCGTCAGTTACAGAAAATTATTACAGCGGCATATAAGACCATTGGCCGTAATAGTTTGGGTGTTAAGCCTTTTGCCAAGGCTGCGCAGAAGCAAACTCAAGCGGCAAAGTCTGACAAAGACAATCGCCCCAATTTTCAAAAGCAAAATTGGAACAAAAATAAAAAACAGGGGAAACAGCAACAAAAACTGGGGTCCCGTGCCGCTTCCCCAATACCTGCATCTACTGAGCGCACATATGAATTGCGCGACCGCGCTACTATTAAGTCACCCGATAGTTTTCTGGTTCCTGAACAACGTTCTCCTTCCTCTTTGCAGGATATATCGGTCTCACCTACCGGTGGAGGAGATGGCGGCATAGGACGGGGTGCAAAACAAGAGCAACCTCGCAAGACAGACGGTAAAGGCAAGCAGGACTACTCTCCAAGTCAAATACCTTAGTTTCAGAAAAAGAAAGTTGCTGCTTTAACAGCGAGGTATGCCACAGATAGTAAGAACACAGCTTCGGAACTTGACATGGGCGCTGACGCTGTTAGAAAGCGCAGCGGAGATTACCATAGTGCGGGAGGCGCTGCGTCCACTACTGAAGGTGACAGCAAATGACACATTCGTTGTTGTTGAGACAGCTGACACTAGAGTGGCACCACCTGAGAGACTTTCTGAAATAGTCCTTTTAATTGAAGGTGACATACAGCGTACTGTAAAAGGAGTATTTTGAGAGAATCTAACTACTGCTTATGACATTTTGTTGGCAGAGGTCGATTGGCCCCCACCTTTTGTTTTAGCAGCTCCGCAAGGGGCGGAGGTGATCCTCCCTAGTTTTGCACACACAGTGCCAAAGGAGCAAGCTCTGCGTTTTGCAGAAGATTGGGCTAAGGTGCTTGCACCGACTTTGTACCGTACTCATTGTGGATGGGACAAAGTTTCCCCCAGACATGAGATACCAGTGCCGTTGTACCAGTACCAGTGCAGATATCTATGCCACATCCTCAACCCCAATACCCCATGCGACGTGAAACGAAAGCTCCGGTGGCTGAAATCCTTGAGCAATTAGAATATCAAGGTGTGATTGAAACAGGTTTGTCTCGAATGAGTAACCTTCTTTTTACTGTGACTAAGCCTGATGGCTCGTACAGTATGGTGTTGGATTACCGGCACTTAAACTACCATTGTCGTACATGCGCGGTACAAAATACTTGCAGTTCTGCTCTGGTGGTTGGTCTCGTGCGCAAAAGGTTTAAGGCAACACTTGTCATATCCAATGGGTTTTTCGCTCGCGACATGCCTCTATTAGTAGGCAATGGACAGCTTTTAACAAGTGGTGGCAAACAACGCCAGTTCCGACGTTTGGCTATGGGCTATAAGAACAGTCCAGGCATCTTTGCCGCCTGCATAGTCTCTCTTTTGGAGGGACTTGATGCAGAAGCAGGTTCGTATGTGGATGACATTTATCTCACAGACGACGAATTATGGCCACATCTGTGTCGTGTTGACCGCATAATTTGCAGTTTTGCGGATTTTGGCTATAAATTCAACTTTGCGAAAAGTCACATTGCAGAGTACACAGTGTTGTTCCTGGACTACGAGCTCAACAATGAAGGTCGAGGTTTGGCACCTCGCTTCCTGGAGAAATGCGCACAGTTGCGCGGTCCCACAACACTGAAAAAACTACAGTCTTTACTGGGCTATTAGAATTTCGGGCATACTTACATTCCCGAATATGTTCCCGAATTCCTTATTGTCAAGGAATTCATCTCTCCCAGCTCGGCTCTGCCCACACATCACCACTCCGAACCCTGGGTGTCTCTTATGGCCACTTTCTTCACGTCCAAAATTAAGACTATCCAAGATTCATTTCCCCTTTCCACTCTGGTGATCCCCTCCGATATATATGCCCCTATCTCTGCATCACTCCCGGGTGATGGTCCTGTCCTGGCTACTTTCCCCTCTCTCTCTCTTGCCTCCTCTCTGGATCTGATCTCTAAACTCAAATCCGGCTCTCCGCTGGATCCTTGTCCAGCGAAGGTTCTGGCAAAAATGGCTCCTGCCATTAATGAGGTTATAAACCCTGTGCTCAACTGTTCGCTGAACTCGGGAGTTGTTCCTCAGGCTTGGAAACATGCCTTGATCTTGCTGCTTCTGAAGAAGCCCAACCATGACCCTCTGCTGCATGCCAACTATAGGCCTATCTCCCTCCTCCCGGCTTTGGCTAAAGTCGTGGAGAAGCACGTTCACTCCTCTCTTGCGAACTTCCTTGAGAGCAACAACATCCTCCATGATACTCAGTTGGGCTTTCGGGCCAACATGAGTACGGAGACGGCTCTACTGGAGGTTACGGATGCCATCAGAGAGGTGTTGGATGCGGGAGGTAAGGCCATGCTGGTTATGTTGGACCTGTCGGCGGCTTTTGACACCGTTCCCCACGGCAGTCTCCCTTTAAGACTTAGTGAGATTGGGCTGCGAGGAGTGGTGTTTAATTGGTTTAAGTCTTTTCTTGCCGGCCGCCGGCAAACGGTCTGGGACCCTCCGTTCTCCGCCGAGATGCCACCTCTCGAGGTAGGGGTGCCTCAGGGCTCTGTTTTGAGCCCTACGTTGTTTAACATCTATATGGCACCCATGGCAGCTCTGGCGGAGTCCTTCGGCGCCCAGATCGTGTCCTATGCTGATGACACCCAGCTTCTTTTTACCAGTCAGAAGGGGTCAGACTTCGATGGTGGACAGATCAGAGGCTGTTTGGGAGCCGTCTTTAAATGGTTGGAACAGCACGGCCTGAAATGCAACTCCGACAAATCGGAGCTGCTGTTTTTTGGCTGTCCCGCCGACCCCAGATGGCAGTCTTGGTGGCCGCCGGCCATGTTTCCCCCCGCAGCTGTGTCCTCCAAGGCCAAGAATCTGGGGGTTCAGATAGACGACGGTCTTACCTTGAAGCCTCAGGTCTTGGGTCTTGTTGGCAAATGCTTCGGGATCATTAAGATGCTGAGGAAATTTCTTCCTTTGTTGACCCTCTGCCATCGGAAGGTTACTGTTCAGGCTCTCATTGGTTCACGTTTGGACTATTCCAACGTTCTCTACCTGGGCCTTCCGGAGCTTCTTCTTTCTCGCCTGCAGGTCGTGCAGAATGCTGCTGCTAGAGCCATTTACGGGCTTCATCGCAGAACCCGTGCGACTATCTTATTAAAAAATCTTCATTGGCTCCCCATTAAAAAACGAGTAGCCTTTAAGGCCCTCACACTGACCTTCAAGGCGCTCCATGGCACAGGAGCTAAATATATTAGAAACCGTTTGGCTTTCTATTTGCCTTCGAGGATGTTAAGGTCAGCTTCCTTGGCTCTGGCTCAAGTTCCATCAATTAGACGGGCCAGGATTGGTGGACGTTCTTTCCGCTATCTGGCTCCCAAGCTCTGGAAAGCCCTGCCAGTGTCCATGAGACTTACCGTGAGTCTACTGGGTTTCAGGAGGGAGCTAAAGTCCTGGCTCTATGTCCAGTAGGTCCTATGCTTGGTCCCTTTCGCCCCCGTTGTCTGTTTCTTAGTTTCTATTAAAGCGCCGGGACACTCTCCTGGAGTAGCTGTGCGCTATATAAAACTATTTTAACATTAACATATGCCCAGCGTGTGAAACCTCTTTACGCTTTGGTACAACCTACTTTCTTCAAATCATTCTGGCTGCCTGCACATTCAGCCATCTTGCAATCTTTGCAGGCTGATCTTCTAGAATCTTAATTCTTGTTGATTCGTGATAACCACACAAACCTGGTGATAAGAATCGTACCTGGGGCAGTGGGTTTCACATACTTGACTTTTAATGAGGGTGACGCAGTCCCCATCGCTTACAACTCACACTTGTACACTTCGGCTGAGGTGCGGTTTTCCGCTGTGGAAAAGGTTTTGACAGCAATGCAAATGGCGATTCTGAAAGAACGTGCACTGTCGCAGGGAAAACGCATTTTGGTTGTTACTCCGTATCCTGCCTTGGGGGCAGTGATGAAAGCCAGTGTACCAAAGTCGAAGGCTTTGCACCCGCGGTGGATACAATGGGCCACGTCCTTGACATCTCCAGATGTCACGTTCATTTTTGATTCCTCTTTGCAGACTCAAGAGTTTTTGTATTATGAATTTGTTCATCCTGCTCCTCTAACCAATGCAGCCTCTGAATGATTTCCATTGTATCATTTACACAGAACGTTCTGCGCAACCGGCTATGGATTCAAGGCACGCCTATTCTTCGGCCTGCGCAATAGTGGTTGGTATTATGGTGGATGGAGAGTTCAAGTCCGATGTTGTGCATACACAGACATTAGGGGACTGTACCGCCCAATTGGCAGAGCTCCGTGCTCTAATGCTTGCATTGCAGTACGCTGATCCTAGTGTACCCACTTTCATCGTAAGTGATTCTTACTACTGTGTTCAGTCATACAATGACAACTCTTCTTATGGATTCAAAATGATTATCGTGATTCCAAAGGCCGCACAATAAAACATAAAATGATCTGGGTTTGAGTGGCTGAACTTAAAGAACGGCTCCCACTCGTCTTTGTAATTCATACTTTTGGTCACCAGCGTGTCGGAGTTCACGCTGTTGGCAACAGTCTTGCCGATGAAGTGGCCAAGACAGCAGTCGCAACATACTCAGTAGCAGCAGTTACACGTTCCAGAAGTAAGATTGATGATGACATCTTGGCAGCTATTGCCGCAACTGAGAAGGGAGGTAATTACCAGAAAGCTTTGCCTTCTAAATACTCTTATCATTTAAGTCCTGATAAAGTTCCTTATGTGAGAAATAACAACATTGGTGACAGGTTGATTACCAACGTGGACCGCAGGCATACTTTGATTACAGCAGCTCACAAGGGCATGGCCTCAGCGCATGCCGGCGTGTAGGCTACTGTATCTCTCTTACAACAGCGTTACTGGTGGCGCGGATTGTACAAACAAACGCGTGATTATGTCCTTAATTGTAACATTTGCAAGCAGATTAAACCGTCGAGTGGTGCACGCCCACCCCAGCCACAGTTGTATATATCTAATAAACCACTTGGCTGTGCTTACTTAGATCACTGCGGTCATTTCTCCTCTGATACTGCGTATAAGTACATCTTAGTTGCAGTTGATTCTTGCACGCGCTTTGTGTGGGTGTGGCCCCAAATTAGTGCTGATTCTCAAACTGTCATAAGGGAATTTTGGCGTGTGGTACCTTCCATTTGGACCTGGGTCCGGCGTTTGCCTCTAAGGCATACAAGGATGCCATGTGTTCTTTGGGGGGTCCAAATCAAATTTTCGTCTCCATATCGGCCTGAGGGCAATAGTGTTGTGGAGCGGATGAACCATGACTTAAAGCAATCCTTGACAGCTAGGGTATTGGGTACAGGCCGGAACTGGCTAGCCCACCTCAGTAGCGTTCAGCGTGCACTTAATAATCTCCCTAGAAGGTCTCTGGGTGGGCGTACCCCTTACGAAATGCTCTTTGGTATCAAAATGTTTGTTCCAGACCTTGAGGGTCTAGACCTGGCGGCGTCTGCCGCTCCGTTTGACGTAGATGAACATTGTGCTGTTTTCCAGAATCTACAAAAGACAAGAGACAATCTTGCAAAGGAACATTTGCCCTCCACATCTGATGCTACGTTGCAGAGTCATGTAGTTGGCTGCCTACCCCGGGTTGGTGAACTGGTCCGAGAGAAGGTCGAGAACAAGAAGGAGTTTGACCCCTCATATTGTGCTCCAGTTCCTGTGCTTGGCATGCAGGGTACAAGAACAGTCATTTTACCTCCACTTCCTGTTTGAAAGGAAAACAGATACATCTTCATTGACAATGTCAAACTACACAAGTGGCCGATTCTTCATAGCATGACACCTGCGGTCTCATGTCCAGCAATGCTGAGAAACTCAGTTTTGGCTCCGGCATACCACCAGGCCTAATGTTGCCATTGAGATGAATACAGTTACGAATCCTCTATTGAATCCACCGGCTGGTGATCCTCTTGATGATACTGAGTACACTTATCCCACAGACTTATCCATGCCCGATTTAGAGACCTGTGTGGCTAATCAGTCACGTTTTTCATTTGACACTAACTCTACCACATCAAAGTCCCCTTCAAAAGTTTTCGATTTTTGCTGTTTGGTTTAAAAAAACATTTTAAAATTCCCCTTGGACTTACATTTGGCTGGTGCTTTTTTCCATTTTTTTATTCATGCCCATTGGATTTGTGGTGTATTTTTTCCGTCTTTTGAATGACCACTATGTTAAAGAAAGAACTACAATTAGACTAATTGATGGAACTTTGGCACCCCACTCCTCATCGTACAGAATGAAGAGGGACCAGACTTTCGTGAATATCACTGCTTGGCCTGTCTTAGATGGGATTGTGTGGGATGCTGTTAAATTTCAAATCCACGGACCAATGTCCCTAATGTACTTTATGTTTCAATGGGGGATGTGGTTAAACAGAATATATGCTCAGATTATTGTGACGTCCAAGCCGTAGAGGCTCTGTTTTCTGATTTGAAATATTATGCTGCCTTAGATGCTGAAGATTTGTATTTAGACTCTGCAAATGATGCTGATTTGTTTTGTTACCAACACTATGGCAATCATTTTCTGCACAAAGCAAACACATTTAGGAATGTGGTTAATTACACACAATGGGAACATTGTCCCGCTCCTGTTGAGGTCAGCTCCAAGACTCTTTTGAAAATGTTTTCTTACTTTACTGATTTTAATCAGTCAAATCCTGATGCATTTTATTATAAGATGACTGAGAAGTCCTCTTCCACACAAAACTATTGTATTTGAAGTACTTTATTGAGCAATTGGCAGTAGTGAGCTATGAGCTGTGGAAAGATACTATTGATGTTAAATCTGTTTGGGGTTCTAAAAATTGGCAAGTGCCAGGCACTGAGGCTTTGCATCGTGCATGTCTCCTCCCGAGCCATATGCTGTTCCTCAACTCAACTATTTCACAAACAACCTGCTTTGGATTGGCTAAGTCTAAAAAATTAAATGCTCCCTCTATTCCTGATTTGGGTGAGTACCCCAATTGGAACAATCACACCAGTAGGCCCCTTAGTGAGTTACAGACTCAGCTACTAAATTCTTCTTTTAACATTTCCAGTTTGGATCCTTAGGGTTGGCTGTTATGGCAAAAAAGTGCAGATTCATGCCAGCATCGTTTTATGGGTTTGACCCCTGGCTATGCACAGGTTAGAGTGGAACCCCGTTTTCAGAGCGACCATACTGTCACTACCTATTCTGTAGGCAAGCTATGTCAGAACTGGCTTAAGCACTCCACTGTAGCGTCAGTTAAGCTTCATTTGTCTAAATTGTCTGACAATGTTGATTTGAATGGCTTTGTAAAAGGTCCTGCAGCAGGCATATCCAAAAGGTGAATTAATGCCGTATAGAACGAAGTTTGGAAACTGTCCCAAATTGAAGCTGCTTCTAGGTTAAGAGCTGTTGATCAAGCTAATTTAGAAAAAGTACTTGCAGTTGTAGATAATAGCCTTAACACACTTTCTTCCCGAATTTACACATTAGATAATATTGTTTCTTCTATTGTTGATATTGTGCAAGATGAAGTCTCAGTTTTGTACCATGGTCAAAACCAATTGCGTTCGATTATGCAGTTTGCATGGGCTTTACAAATGTTGAAGGCTGGGAAAGTGCCTTGGGACTATATGAACACTTCTTTGCTGTTTTTACCATTTAATCTGACTGTTAATCAACAATTTATGTCAGTAAAAGATGCTACATTTTCACTTTTGCATACTGAGAAGTTAGAACCCTTACCATTTTCTGTGGCCAAGACAAATTCTTCAGTTTGGCTTATTCATGGGTTAATAACTCTACCTTTCCCGCTGTTTAAATTTAAAGCTTGCTTGAACACTATGCCATAGGCAGATATGAACCATTGGGTAGCGCGTATCTCCATGAGGTTTGGTCGCTTCCGTTCACCTATAGGTGTCTGAGGGAGGGAAAAGAAGTTTACTTGAAAGGTGAAGATTGCACTTCCACACCCGATCACTCATTGGTCTGTAGGAATATACAATTGCACGGCTCGTGTAACCTGGAAGCACCAAATTTGGCCTGCATTTTAAAATTTACACCAGGCCGGCTATTACACCTACTTTCACGTTGTTCGCAAACGGTAGTTATTTACTATTAAATAATGAAGATTGCTGTGGTATGCTGGCAGGGATACCGTACATAGTGACTTTTTCCAAAGTGTAGTCTGTTGTAAAAATGTACTGTTTCGTCCCCCGCATGGGAAACTCGATATATCCATCTGGCCTTTCATTCCGACCTTGAAAGCAGAGTTCAACAAGATGCTGAACGCGGTTTGCACGTTAACAGTGTTTAAACTACCGCCACTGTATCTAATGTTGCAGAAAAAAATTTAATGGCCTCTTTGAATTGCAAAGTTTTTGTATGAGAACAAAGTGTACACCCTTCTTTATCACGACAAAATATATAAAAAATCATTATAGTCCGGCATTCCTAGGGCGGGTGCCATACAAAGGCTGGCATTTATTCATTGTACCAGATCTGTCACATCATTGTGAGGAAGACTCTGTGGAGGCTTCACTCTCAGGGAAGATTCAAAAACCCACTCACTACAGTAGCCAGCCATCCCTAAAAACATACTCACTTCTCTCAGTGTCACATGAGGATACATTCCCGGAGTCACAGAGATGGGTTCTTTAGACACCTCCCTCATTGCTTTTTCAATTTAATTGCCCAAATAAATGACTTCTTTTTGAGTATGTTGTATTTTATGTGGGACACTGTATGCATGTTTTTATCCAAATGATTCAACAATGCAATTGTGTCCCATTTACCACCCTCTTTTGTTTTTTGCTGCAACTTTCAAATCATCAGTATGCTGGTCCATTACTGATTCACAAGGCAATTTGAAGTGTTCTGAATCATACTTGTGTTTTTAGGAAATGATTCAGGGACTCATAGTTTACCAATGTGTAATCATACATCAAATGAGGATTCTATTTTGGAATCTGGCTGCAAAAAGTAAGGGACTTTCCTTATGAAAGTAAGAGAGAAAAATGCTTAACACAATTCATTCACTGTCAACCACTCTGCATTTGCTTGAATTCGTAATAAAATCACTACTGGATTGGGTTCTGTAAGTCTTGTATTAGCCTATGTTTTCCATTCAATTTGTGTAAGCTGTATTATAAGTGAGTTATAGAGTCCTAGGACTTCTCTCAAAATGCCCTTGTCAACCATTTTTTCAATGACCGGTCCAATTGCCTCCTGCGCTTCATGAGTATGTTTATTTTGAGGAGTACAGGAATACACTATTTTATTTCAGCAATTTACACTGGTTGTGCACTTTTAAACAACCCAATTTTCTTTTCCAGTAAAATCCCAAAACTTTTCTTTTTACAGTTTGTATTAAGTATGGAGGTGTTTCCTCAGTTGTGAGTACTGGATATATGCAAATCTTTATTAATTTAAAGTCAACATCCTCTTTTGTGTGTATGCAAATTCCATCTGGTGTTTTGTATATTATGCAGTTTAACTTGCCTAAAAGATCTCGACCCAGAAGATTTACTGGACTAGTGTCACTAATATTGAACTCATGATTATTCATAGTTCATCCTTTTTTACCAGAATGCTTTCTGACAACTTATCTTTTTTTAATTTGAAAAGCCAGAGGTAGGTCTGAAATTTCCACTAGTCTAACTGTGGATCATGTGGCACCTGTTTCAATTAAAAATGATTCGAAATGGCCATCAACCTCTCCTTATACCACCTCTAAGACTGCACAAATCATGCAACCCTTCTCCACCTTCAGGCACCGTCATAGTTCCAGACTCAGTCCAGAATGGACTCCGAATGTAGCTGCAGATTATGGAAAATTATTGTGAATTACTCAATGTTTCTGCTGAAGATTTGAATTCGACTCCAATCCTGATGTATTACTCTGCATAGGTTGTTTCAAAACGGGCTGAAGTCATATTCCCATCAACTCACTTTGTATTCTGCACACATGCCACTGTACCATTGACTGCATCAATACCTTTCTTTGCCATCAGAAATTATTTGCACCTCATTTTTAAATCTTTTCACATTACGCTGATGATACGCAGCTTATATTTACCATTAGTCCGAACCCAACACTCGACGAAGCCCGTTTGGCCACCGGTGTGCTTGCCATCTCTGATTGGATGACAGCTAATTGTCTACAGTTGAACCCGGAAAAAACCGAGGTGATGCTTATGGGGAAAGCCATAGACGTCTGGTCAGAAGACTGGTGGCCGACTCAGTTGGGACCTGCTCCGTCTCCTAAATTGACACTAAAAAACGTGGGGCTAAAGCTTGACCGGGTCCTGAACATGTAAGATCATGGTTCCACCACAACAAGCTTGTGTTATTAAGCCCTTCGTCTTCTGAGAAAAATTCCACCTTGTATACCCGTCCCTCATCGGAGAATACTAGTACAGGCAATGGTAACTAGCCGCCTAGACTACAGGAATGCCCTGTTGGCGGAAGTTGGAGAGACACTACTGGCTTAACTCCAAGTAGTTCAAAATACGGCAGCCAGAATGATTTTAAACCAACAGGCAGGTTCACCTTCAGCTCCCCTGTTGAAGGAACTGCATTGGCTGTCAGTAAAGAAAAGGTCTTTCTTTAACATTCGTTGCCTAACGCTCAATGCTTTGAATGAAAGAGGGCCTCTGTGTTTGCGGAAAAAACTACAGAAATACTCCCCTTGTAGGAATCTCAGATCAAGTGCCCAGGATCTTTTACAGATTCCCCGAATTCAGCTGACCCGTACGGGAGGTAGAACCTTTTCATTTCTAGTGCCAAGGTACTGGAACCAACTTCCGCATGAGCTACGTAAAATTACAAGCTACAATGTCTTCAGGAAACAGCTGAAAGCATACCTGTTCTAGTAACTTGGCTGGATTGTTTGTACGTCTTCCCCAAAGGTGTATCTCTGCCTAGATAGCGCCGTGATGCCCCAGGGTGATTTGAGCGGTCTATAAACTCTAACATAACATAACATTAAACTTACAACTTCTTTTCCAGTGGCCTTCTTTATCTTATCTGTGGCATGTTCCTGATTTCTCTAGACCATTGTTAGAATTATTATCCTCATTACCAATATTTCTAGTAAAGCCTGTACCACTACCTTACGAACCACCATTTCCACTTTGCAGGACTCCTTTCAAAGCAATCAGCTTTTCCTTAGCCAATCCGTTTTTGCATCTCAATAATCACAACATTATTTTGCATTGGCAAGTATCTTATCCAATACATTTGCTTGCAAACACATCACTTTCTGGTTAAGATGTATGGTGAAATCCGGTCGCAAATACAACTCATAAGCAGAATCAAAATTCCAATATATGCCTTCCTTTGCTGGGTCACCAACTCCACTATGCGGTCTGTAAATCTGCATAAATCTCTCATAATATGCATGGACCCACTCATCGGCATTTTGTGTCACTCTCATAATTTTGACAAATTAACCTGGTTCTGCCGAACTTTCCTTTCAGATGTTCAATAACCGAAGTATGCTTTTGCATGAAAATTGGCAAGGTCTTTAGACTAGAACATTTTTTTTTTTCTGTTCTTCTTCGGGCTAGTGTGTCACCATCTTGCACTCAATCCACAAATCTTGTGGCACAATGCTTGAAATCTATGCATCCAGATCTTCCCAAAGCACCTTTGAAATATTAAAATATCCACGGTTCCTTTTACCTCAGTATATCACTTTTCTAGTTTCTCTATAAGCTTTGGAACATTCTTTATAAAAGTCCAGAGGTTGTAGCTACTCTATGCCCCTGCATGCACTTTCCGCAAAGAGATCCCTTTTTCCACTGTCACTTCACAGTCAGATTTACTCACACTAGCAATTATTTTCGACGTATTCTTTTGAGGCTTCTCAGAAGACTTACTAAAATCCTCTTTGGGTGACAAAAGTAAAAGTAAATAAAGATGGACGGAATCCTGAACAGTGAAAACATTCACCTCCAGACAAAAAGATCTGGGTTTAATCCATCATACTTTTGCTCATAACGCCACCCAGTTTGGACCCAGCTATATGCAAATCAGTCGTGACCCAGCTCCTCATGGGAGCAGTCCAGTCAGAACTGCCAAGCCAGGTCCTCCCTGGACCAGGAACAAGCATCCTGGGACAAGTTTTGGGGCATCACCCCATATCAGCCAGGCTAGCTTGAGTCCAGTTGCAATAGTGATGTATCTGTGTACAAGGTGTACTAGTCCGTAACAAGAGGGAGCAGAAGTGATATAATCAAGTGCAGACGCTCTGCCACAAAGATAGAAATGTAGCCTGGAAAACTAGGGGTGGGTTACTATAATGGACACGGCAGGTACCTAAAGGCATCCGGCCCCTCATCACATGCATGTGTACATTTTTCTTCATGACAGGGTAGGAGATCGCACAGCGAAGCACCTGTAATCTAGGTGAAGTTTCGAATTAGGAGAAAGGGAAACTAGGAGGGTGGTGTGACCTAGCTGGTATACAGGCGAACATATCCGGTAGGGGTGCCTGGAATCAGTCTGGAAACCAATCCTACAGTTTATGTTGTCTAACCACAGAGATCCTATATAGATTTATAGGAACACCACGACATGGCGCCACCAATGGTAGTTTGGTTACTATTTAATGGTCAAATCTGAGTAGTTCAATTGTGCTTTTCTCAGAGACCCCAACTCACATCTACCCAGAGAAGTCTGGAGTGGGAAGGGAAAAAAATCTGCTGCAGCTGAGTAGGCATATCCTATGTATTGGCTGTAGGTTTATTCAAGTTGAAGGATAATAGTTCTCTATTGTGCTTAAAACCTTATCTCAGTTTCCTTGAGAATCTTTTCAACAATGTCTGAAGTAGTCAGCGCTGTGGCATCATTACGTGTGATTGCAGCAAGAGAAGAAGAAGAAAAAGGTGCTATAAACATTTAAGAAAATTTCAGAAATTCACTCACTTTAAAATTAGCAGAATTTGGAGTAACAGCTTTTGGTGGGACTGTAATCTTCGTGAGTGAGGCACACGAGTCATTCTGTTCATGGGTTAAATTCCCAAAAGCAGATGTACCCACAAAAACGTTTCATTCATGCATCGAAGTTGAAACACAAGAGGCATATTGTCCATACGAGGACACTGATGTTCCGCTCACCTACCAGGACCACATAAACTGGTTTAAAGGCATCCTCCCACACACAACAGATAAAGTTAGACTCTGTCCTCTCAGCAGAGATGGAGCAAATTGGCCGGTCCAAGCTGCCTGTACATTGCATCCAGACATTGACACAATGCCAGTAGCAGACTTTCGTCCACTTCACAAAGAATAATACAACTTTACAGGAATCTGACACAGTCAGTTATGAGAACACTCACACTTCAACCTACAAGGGTTACACCAGCAGGACAAGGAACTGCAGCTAAAATAACTCCACAAACACTAATTGCAGTTATAGGTAAAATGCCCACGAAACTCAAGCAAATGCCATTCTGGATAGCCCCAAAAATAATAGTTAGAGGCAGTGTTTCTACACACAACCCCCCAAGAAAAACACAGAATGCTAACAATCTACTTGCCAATAGGGATAGCTCCCTCGATAGAGGATTGTACCTCTTGAGGTACAGTTTTCGCTGCCATCTATACCAGAACTCATGGTATCCCTTCAATAGCAGTGATACCAGACGTATTGAGACAAATAGAGAATGAGTATGGAGCAGAATCTGCTCTGAACTTAAGGGTGAAATTACTAGGAAATTTTGCCCAGGTACGAACTATTATTTTGGAAAACATTAAAGGGAGGCAGCAGCAGCGGCAATACGCCAACGCTTGAGGGATTTCACTCCTGTAGAACTGGGGCGAGAATTACCGAAAATGATTGAAGCTACATATGCCGAATTTCGTAGAGATAATTTGGGAGCTTGAGCAACAGAACCGCAACCCATTGGTGGTCCTGAAAAGGATAACACCAAACAAGCACCTGATTCTTGTAAGAAGAAATGGGATAATCAACAACAAAACAATAGAGCGAATAGATCACACTCAAGGGGTGAGTCTCCTCAACAGGAGCCCTCCGAAAGGAGGTACAACCTTAAGAATTGTGATAACATTAAAAAACCTGACATGTATCAGGATACTGATACATATTCCTCTCGTTCTTTTAAAGGTTCATTAAAACACACCATGAGGGAAGGTAGGTCAGAACACAGACAAGAAGAGCAAATAAAGTCCAGAGATACACTTCGTACTTCGGACTATAATATCAAAATAGAAGATAAACCAAAATCAAAACCTCAATTTAAAATGAAGAAAGTATCTCTTAAAGTAAGGAATACCAAGGATACTGAGGATTCAACTTCTGAACAGGGACTGGGCTCTGATGATGCTAGACAGCACAGTAAAAGTAAAAATAGCTCACCAGAACCTGATGGAATTTCTGGTGACAGCGGCGTTGAATGAAAATATCACGTTGGAGACACCTGATACTAGGGTAAGTGTCCCAAAACCGTTATATGAATTAACACTCCAAATGGAGGGGGAACAACCCAGAAAAATTCAAGGTCTCTTCTGGGAGAACCTTACCTATGAATAAGACATCTTTTTGGCTGAAAAAGATTGGCCGCCTGAAATTCTCATGACCTGCCCAAAGGGAGAAACAGTGATTTTACCGGATTTTTCGGACCTTGTTCCAGTA
Source organism: Lissotriton helveticus (assembly GCF_964261635.1). Classification (NCBI taxonomy): domain Eukaryota; kingdom Metazoa; phylum Chordata; class Amphibia; order Caudata; family Salamandridae; genus Lissotriton; species Lissotriton helveticus. The sequence goes on along the minus strand of NC_136061.1, from coordinate 411,426,205 downwards.
TCACTATAACATTCATAAGCGCATGAGTGGCGGTAGCACTTGCTCCCGCATTATATTACAACCACAAAGGGTGGGGTACTGAGTCACCCAACCATGTAATCCTAGTAAAAACTATTCAAACTCCACAGAGACAGTACCCAATAAAACTAAAAGCGAAAAACCAATTTAGGGAGATCCTTGATCAACTTGAATACCAAGGTGTAATAGAGAATTGCACCTCTTAAATGAATAATCCTTTGCTTCCCGTAATGAAACCTGACAATTCATATCGTCTAGTTTTAGACTACAGACATTTATACACTTGCACCGGGAATTTAGCAGTACAAAATTGATACAATGCCGCATTAATGAATAACATTGTGCGAGAAAAACACAAAACAACACTGGATATTTCAAATGGAATTTTCTGCCAAAATATAGCACCTGAGAGCAGCTATTTGACAGCATTTTCAGCCCTAGGCTCACAGCATCAATTTTGTATACTGCCCCAAGGGTATAAGAAAAGCCTGGGTTGTTCTGTATATACATAAATCATTTACATTGACTGTTCTGCTCAGCCTGCCATAAAATGTAAACAACAATACAGCCCAGTTTGTGCAGTTGTAAAAGGACGTATGCAGGAAGGCAAGTTCAATCCTAGCAGTATGAAGACGCAGTCTCTGGGAGACTGCACAGCACAGCTGGGAGATCCAACTATCACCCGAATCTAATACCCTTGCTGTCAAGGACTGCTTTAATTTCATGCCAAGAAGTTCCCTAGGAAGCATCACCCCTTATGAGGGCCTATTTGGGACGAGAATATGGGTACCTGACCTTGATTGTGACAGCACAGTGGCCGATGAAAAAACATTTGACATCAATAGATGTTTGGCTGTTTTACAGGAACCCAATAAATTCCGGGCACTGCAAATCACTGTCAAAGTAAAACTCCCCGCCACTGGGCAAGTAGAAACTGTACCGGCAAGACCTGCCTCGATCCCAAAATTCGGGGCTCTGGTCAGAGAAAAGATTGTGACAAAAAAAGAATTTAAGCCATCCTGCAAAAAGGCTATACCTGTCCTGGCCGTTGAAGGAACAAGAACAGTACTTCTTCCACCTCTTGCCAGCCCGAAAGAAAAGAGATTTGTCTCCATTGATCTGACCAAACCACACTATGTCGCCGATTCTGAATAGCAAGCCGCGTGGGCTCCTGGGTAGCCGCCGATGTCCTCTCACTACCATACAGGAGGGTCAGACAGGTTCTATACCTAGAAATTGAGTTACCGATAATGTAATAGAACTCGTTCCTATTACATTGAACAGCAACAGAACACAAATGAAACACAGATATCAATTTGGCCTACCACCGACATCTACATCACTATGTCTCTACAGGAGACATCTGCAAGTTCAACAAAACCTGCTGAGCTACCAAGGATAGATCGAACTGCATCTGGCTACTTCATCGATTTCAAAAAGTTTTCTCTGGATCCAAGTGAACTTGAGTCACTGCCAGCTCCAGTTTCCAGCGAAAAACAACTTTTACAACTTTCTACGTTTTTCTGAAAAAGACACTTAGGGCCAGGTGTAGGAAGGCTATTACCGGTCGGTAACGGCCAAAATCGTCCGTTACCGACCGGTAATAGACTTTTCCTATGTAGGAGGCACATTTACCGATTCGGTATTTAACGAATCGGTATTTACCGATTCGGTATATAACGAATCGGTATTTACCGATTCGGTATTCACCGAATCGATAAATGAAATGTAGGAAGCACTTCAAGGAGTGTTTCTGGGCTTTAAGGATTCGTTATTTACCACCAACTATTAGTTGGTGGTAAATAACGAATTCATATGTAAATGCAAATCTGTGCATTTACACCTGTGCCATGTGACAGGCATACATGCCATTAGGGCATGTATGTGTGCCACATGTGCACACAAGCACTAATCATGGGTGCAACAGGGTGACAAAGTGACACCCTGCCACCCTTTACTTTTTCCCAATTTTACCGAATCGGTAATTACCGATTCGGTAATTGACATTCATTCCTATGGGCCTTCAGGCCCATAGGAATGAATGGCAAATACAGAATCGGTAATTACCAATTCGGTAAATACCAAATCTAAACGATTCTGTATTTTTTACCGAAAAATTATCTACATATCATTTACCGATTCGAAAATACCGAATCGGTAAAATTCGGTATTTTCAAATCGGTAAATGTCTATTACCTACATCTAGCCCTCAGTCTTGTCATGGCTATAGTCTCTGGATTGCTACTGAAATACTGTTACTACTATTCTGGATAGGTTTAGTAACGGTCTGTACGAGGCATATGAGCTGCAGATCTTACACTGTGCATTAGATCGCCACCTGGTGTTGGGCTCGGATGATTGCATGTTGTTGTCGTCTTGGAAGAAGTCTTTGTAGTCACAAGATAGTTGACTCCTCCCTTGGACGATAGTGCGCATGGGCATCAGCTCCATCCTTCCCACCACTGGGTTCGGATGAAACTTTTCCGCTCCGGTTCGAAATCTACTTTTCAAGTACTTTGACGCGAAAAATTTTCTTCAAACTTCAACAAACAACTTTCAATATCGATAAACATCGACTCGACTTCATCAGCTCAATTCCGGTCGTCGATGCGGGCCGTTGGGCCTACCCACGCCGTGAGGCCTACACCTCATGGAAAGGACGCCATTCAAAAGATGCCCCGAGTGTGGAGCAAAATTTCCACACAGTGACCATCACGAGGTCTGTAACCTGTGCTTATCGCCAGAACACGATGAATCCAGCTGTACAGCCTGTGCATCCTTTCGATCGAAAAAGACTTTTCGAGATCCGAGGGCCCGTCGACGCGATATGCAGAGATCAGCTCCGGAACCAGTGGATATCTTCGACGAAGGTCCATGCGTCCCAGAAGAAGATTCAGATGATCTCCAGATCGTATCCGAGGCAGATGACTCCGATGACTCCATACCTTCGGGTCAACGCGTGAGTACCACTGCCCCTACCCCAGCCCAAACACCAAAATCGAAGGCAAAGGTCAACACCTGCGGGGCCCAGTCGAGACCGAAAAAACACTTCGAAAGCCCCACCATTGAGCCTGGCTCTGAAGAAAATAATGAAGCCTTCCAGTAGCTCCATACCAAGCAGACCACCTGCTCCCTTGGCACCGAAACAAAAAGAAGTCCCGGTTCCGAAAGACTCTCCGAAACCGTCGACTCCGAGAGACAAAGCGGCTCCGAAAACAACAAAGCCCGTTTCCGATGCCCCTAAAACAGCTTTCACTCCGAAGCTGATACCCTCGATGCTGAAACAGACAAAGCCTGCTTCCGATGCTTCTAAGTCCACGAAACAGGCTTCAGCTCCAAAAACAATATCTTCACTGCCGCAAATCTACGCCAAAGGACTCAACATCAGCTCCTAAGGCTAAAGACAAGCAAAAAACAGGTTCGGAACCGAAAAAATCGGCACCGAAGGCTGTGCCTCAAAAAGAGGAGCTTTTCCAACCAGATCCTTTACAAAAAAGGATCTACATTGATCCAGAAACAGGACATGTTTCCACTATACCACACAGGAAGAGGAAGTCAGATACAGTACCTATACCTCCAGTGCCTGTCAAGAAGAAGGATTCTGCCACATCTCCTATGCACCCTTCTTCTCCTGTATCTTCTTCTTCTCCTCTTCCTTTAAACATGTTACCTCAAAATTCTCTTCCTCATTCTCCACCACATACACCTCCTCAGGATGTTGATGATGATGAGTATAGCATAGAGGGAGGGAGAGACCCAGATTACCCTTTTCCCTACCCAACAGGTTCACCAGACTGGGAGTATCCAAACCCACAGGATGTACCAGATATTCCTGACCCACATCCATATCCATCTAATCCTTCTCCTCCAGAAGACAATATTGGGTTTGGACACTTAATTAATTAGGGCTGCCATCTATCACAATGCCACCATGCATTCAGGTGAGGCAGAGGAAGATATTTTATTAGACACTTTTGAACACTCCCACAAATCTGTGCAAATACTGCCAATGATTAAAGGAGTCATTAAGCATGCACCAGAAGTGTTTAAAGAACCTGTGCAAGCTAGAAACATAAACCCAAGGAGAGAGAAAATGTACAGACCAGCTCCTGGGGACCCTGCCTACATTAAAGGACAGCTACCCTTAGACTCCCTAGTAGTTTCAAACGCTAGGAAAAGACCACATTCCCATACATCAGACGAAGCACCACCTCCTGATAAAGAATCAAGGATCATAGACGCTTCAGGGAAATGAATAGCTGCCCAAGCTAGCAATACATGGCACATCGCTAACACACAGGCCCTCCTCGCAACATACAACAGGGCTCACTATGATCAGTTAGAGAAGCTCTTACAACATCTACCTCACCAATATAAGGCACAAGCAAATTACCTCAAATGCCTCTATTAAATGCGCACTTGATGTAGCAGACACTGCATCCAGAGCAATAAACACCAGTGTCCTCCTTAGACGTCACGCGTGGCTATGCATTTCAGGATTTAAGCAAGAAGTGTAAACTACTATCTTAAATCAACCATTCAACCAACAACAATTGTTTGGTCCAGAGGTAGACACAGCACTTGAAAAAATGAAGAAAGACACTGACACAGTGAAGTCAATGGGAGCTCTGCAGTCCACCCAAGTACGAGGCTCCTTTCGTCGCTCCTTCTACAAAGAAGGCCCCAAACAAGTTGGAGCAGACAATTCAGCTTCCTTTAAGACAAATACACAGACATTCTCTAATAGAGGATACTTTAGAGGAGGCTACAGAGGCAACAACAAGGGAAGAGGTCGAGGTAATAACAACAATCGAACCTCCTCCTCCACTAAACAGTGACTTCCTTCAGCTCCCCCAACAGCATTCTACTCCTGTAGGGGATAGATTAACACAGTTCCTACCTGTCTGGAATTCCATTACAATAGACAAGTGGGTAAGACACATTATCCATATGGTTACTGCCTAGAGCTTACAGCTACCCCTCCACATATACCACCCAGACAGTGTCCAATGTCTACAGAACATCTAACGCTGCTCCAACAAGAGCTATTCTCATTGCTACAAAAGGACGCAATAGAGTTAGTTCCATTACAACATTAAGGAACAGGGGTTTACTCACTCTATTTCCTAATACCCAAGAAGGATGGGACATTAAGACCAATTCTAGACCTAAGGCCTCTCAATGTGTATATACACTCAGATCATTATCACATGATCACTTTACAACAAGTGCTCCCACTGCTGCAACAAGGCGATTTCCTCACCACACTAGACCTCAAAGACGCCTACTTCCACATTCCCAAACATCCTTCTCACAGGAAGTATCTCAGATTTTTACTACAAGGACAACACTATCAGTTCAAAGTCCTTCCATTCGGGGTCACAACTGCACCACGAGTGTTTACAAAGTGCCTAGCAGTAGTAGCAGCACATCTCAGAAGACAACATATCCACTTCTTCCCATACTTGGACGATTGGCTCATAAAAGCCAAGTCAGTCAAGCAGTGTGTCCTACACACATCTCAAACAATTCAAACACTGCATAACTTTGGGTTAACAATCAACTACCCTCTCATGTACATCAATACCTAGGGGCTACTATAAACACCAATACAGCTCTAGCTTACCCCAGTCCAGCCAGGATACAGAGCATTCAAGCCTTAGTCAAAGTTTCAAAACCAACACTCTCTCACAGCCAGAGTGTTCATGCAACTAATAGGCATGATGGCATCTCGCATTTTTATTGTACCATATGCAAGACTGCAAATGCGCCCATTGCAGGAATGCCTAGCACATCAGTGGAATCAGGCTGAAGGACAACTTACAGACCTAGTGTTGGTGGACAGCCGCACACATTGCTCTCTGCAGTGGTGGAACACCAAAAACTTGTCCAGAGGGCGGCCGTTCCTCGAACCTGTTCCACAAATAGTACTGACAACAGACGCATCCCTCACAGGATTGGGAGCCCATCTGCTCCACCATACAACTCAAGGAAAATGGACTGCTCAACAAAAAGTGCTTCACATCAATCACCTAGAGCTGCTAGCAATATTCCTAGCACTAAAATCCTTCCAAGTACACGTACAGAACAAAGCTGTCTTGATCCGCACAGACAACATGACATCCATGTACTACATTAAAAAACAAGGAGGCACACATTCTCTACAACTGTCCCAGCTGGCTCAGAACATTTGGAGATGGGCCATTCCACAAAACATATATGTGCTTGCAGAACACGTTCCAGGAGTTCACAATCAGATAGCAGATCTGTTAAGTCGACAGACACAACAGATTCACGAATGGGAACTACATCTGCAAGTTCTTCTACCATTCTTTCACAAGTGGGGTCATCCAGATATAGATCTGTTTGCCACACATGAAAACGCAAAATGCCCAACCTTCGCCGCCAGGTTTCCACACCGGCTGTGCAAGGGCAATGCGATATGGATGAACTCGTCAGGCAGATTTGCGTACGCTTTTCCACCAATACCACTAATACCACTAGTAGTACGCAAGTTAAGACAACAGTCTCTCAAACTCATCCTAGTAGCTCCCACATGGGCACGCCAACCATGGTTCACCACACTGCTGGAACTCTCTCTAGTTCCACACCAAAAACTGTGTCTAACACCATCCATGCTAACGCAGAACCATGGAGACATCAAACATCCAGATCCAAGTCAACTGAATCTGGCGCTATGGCTCCTGAAGTCTTAGAGTTTGGTTACCTTAACCTGCCACCAGACTGTATGAATATCATTAAAGAAGCCAGAAGACCTACTACTAGGGCTTGCTATGCTGCAACATGGAAGAAAGTTGCCATTTACTGCACTAATAATCAAATTGATCCTCTAGATGCTTCCATCCAGAATATCATCTGCTACCTTCTCCATCTACAAAGATGTAATCTAGCATATCCATCTATACATTTAGATCTTGCAGCCATTGCAGCATATTTACAAAACAGACAACAGATGTTATTTAGAGTACCTGCAATTAAAGCTTTTATTGAAGGATTAAAGAGAATCATTCCTCCTAGATTACCACCCTCTCCAGTGTGGAACCTAAACATTGTCCTCACAAGGCTCATGGGGCCCCCTTTTGAACCTTTACATAACTGTGAACTGCAATTTCTCATATGTACAACAGCTTTCCTTATTGCTATTACCTCTCTTAGGAGAGTTAGTGAGATTCAAGCTTTCACTATACAAGAACCATTTTACAATTACACTGTAACAAAGTGGTTCTATGTACTAACCCTAAATTCCTTCCAAAAGTAATTACTTCTTTTCATCTAAATCAAACAGTAGAGTTGCCAGTGTTTTTTCAAAACCCAGACTCTGTAGCAGAAAGAGCTCTGCACACACTAGATGTAAAAAGAGCTGTTCTCTATTACATTGATAGGACCAAATCCTTTTGTAAAACAAAGCAACTGTTTGTAGCTTTTTCTCCACCACATAAAGGCAACCCCATCTCTAAAGCAGGAATTGCAAGGTGGATTGTAAAATGTATACAAATATGCTATCCCAGAGCAAAACGTACATTAACAGTTTCTCCTAGAGCGCATTACACAAGCAAACTAGGAGCCTCCATGGCTTTCTTAGGGAACATTCCCCTAGAAGGCATCTGCAAGGCAGCAACATGGTCTACAACACACACCTTCACTAAACACTATTGTGTTGATGTGCAATCTAAGCAGCAAGCTGCAGTAGGCCAAGCTATCCTCAAATCTCTTTTTAAAACTACTGCAACAGATACAGGTGACCACCGCTAGGGGAGACACTGCTGTACAATCAATGCACAGTGTAAGATCTGCAGCTCATATGCCTCGAATGGAAAATGCTACTTACCAGTATGCATCTGTTCTTGGTATGTAGAGCTGCAGATTCTTACATGCCCTCCCGCCTCCCCGGGGCCTGTATCTGTTCCAGTGCTATCATAATTAGATATACACACATAGATATCCCTTCTTTATTTCTACTAACTCCATCATTTCCCATCATGGCGAAAAACAATCTAAGGATGGAGCCGATGCCTATGCGCACTATCGTCCAAGGTAGGAATCACCTATCTTGTGACTACAAAGACTTCTTCCAAGACGACAACAACATGCAATCATCCGAGCCCAACACCAGGTGGCGATCTAATGCACATAGTAAGAATCTTCAGCTCACATGCCAAGAATAGATGCATACTGGTAAGTAGCATTTTCCTTGTCTTGCTCGTGAGTGGACTCTATCTCCGAGAATACTCCGCAGTGTCACAGGTGAACTTGGTGCTGCATCCTCATACGTCATCTCATCGTGATCAAAGAGATCTGTCCTATGTGAATATTATAGCAGTTCCAGTTCCTGACAGAATAGTTTAGGACAGAGTTTCATATGAAGTATTTGGTCCCACTGAACTTTTAAAAATACTACATGTATTTAAAACATTTTTTGAAGGATATCATCACCTCCAGTACATACTCTGACGATTTGGATTTTGAAACAGTTAATAGTATGTTGTCGGATTTAGATCTGTCTGCAGCATTTACGAAAAATGAAATGTTTGAGGATTTGTCTGATTTTGACTCCATGTATTGCCAACACTATGGTCATCATTTTCTGCATAAAATAAATGTACCACATAATGTTTTCACATACCACCAATGGGAACATTGACCAGCACCACCAAAAGGTAGTTCACAAACGTTTGTTCAAAAGTTTGCTCATTTTTCTGGGTTTAATACATCAGATCCACACTCATATATATTATATGCTTGTACCTACATCTGCATAGAAAAGTATGCTCACTAACACCAAACAGACTCTGCATCCTTTATTTCCAAACTGTCTGAACAGGGTTTAAACTTCTGAAGTGACACCATACACATATTCTGGGGTTCTAGGGAATGGCAGGTTCAGGGAACTGAGGCACTATTTAGAGCATGACTCGTACCACAACAGATTATTTTCCTAAACGACACTGTGCAACAAACTTCCAGTCTTGGGTTAGCCAAGTTTAAGGACTTGAACACTCCTTGTATTCCCTCGCTTTCACACTTTGAGGGTTGGCATAACTATACAGAAAATGGTGAGGGTACAGTAGATGACATCATGCGGGGCGTTTCATACAATACAATAAACCCCAATTGGAAGGGATGGTTAGTTTTGCCTAATAACACAAATAGTTGTCAGTCAAGATTCAAGGGTACCACTGAAGGGTTTAGTATCCATAGGCCTGTTTTACGCTATGTATAACAAGACCATCGGGCGGTGGTGACATCATACAGGGTTGGGAAGTTATGTCTAGATTGGCTGAGAACCTCGAGACTGTCACAGGTGAAACAACACTTGTCCTTACTCTCTCAGATGACCTGAATCTTAGGGATTTTTTGTTAAGTCCCTGAAAGCCACGTCATAAACTCTTCTTGTAGCCCGTTTACAATGAATTTTGGAAAATCTCTCAACAGGAAGCTGCAGAGAGATTACGTGAAATTGATGGAATTAACTTAGAAAAGGCTTTGGTTGACAATGGCATGACCACACTAACATACAGGATTTATTCACTAGGTAACATTAGTACTTCTGCTATAGATAAAATGGAACAGGATCTTTCCATGTTATAACCCAGACAATCACAGTCACCTTCTATTGTGTCATTAAGCTGGCATTATCTCTGGTTATGTGCCCTGGCAATATATCAACAGTATGTCTCTGTTCTCTGCATATAATTTGACTGAAAAGCAGTCAACAATGGCACAAAGAGAATGTGAAATATACAGTGCTGTGCATTGAAAAATTAAACCAATTACCTTTCACCGTGGCAGAGGCACCGTCTACAGAATGGTTAATTCATGGACATATAACATTACCAGTAACAACTTTCCAGTTTCAATATTGCCTAGAACACCACCAGGTAGACCGGTATGAAGCAATAGGTAGGGAATTCATCCATGAATCTTGGGAATTACATACAGATTTAGATGCAGAAACGGGGACACTGAAGTGTTTCTCAGCGGTACTGACTGCGAGAATTCTTTGAGTGGATCGCTCATTTGTCAGGATATTATGCTTCATGGGGCCTGTAACGGTTCGGTTGCAAACTTGTCCTGGCATTTGAAAGGATCACCAGCTGCCGTGATTAATCCAGTGTTCAAATTGCTCTCAAACGAGAGTTACTTAATGCTGAATGATCAAGGTTGTTTTGGGATGCTACCAGGCATCGCATATTTAGTCACAGTGAGTTCCAGGGTTACATGTTGTATGCAAGTATTCTTTCCGCCCACCCACACAGTCAGGAAGGTGATGTTATGGCCTTCGTTGAATGTTTCCTTTATACGTTTGACACTCTGAGCCGAATGAAAGCCATGCTTTTACAGAAAGTTGTGCCCTTAACCTCAGCCCAAGAGACTTTTGATCTTCGGGTTGCAAGGTCCTCAACTGAGATACAGGCACTTTCCATTTCGGAGAAAAGGTACAGCGTATCTTTAATATGTTTGATACGAAGAGTATAGTACACCTATTTAAGACCCTAGGTTCTGGACTGTTAATCACCTTTCAAACTGTCTTCAGAGTGATTCCAGCTTTTATGCACTCCGTATTTCGAAGCATTTTTGGAGGACTTCCGCTAATCCTGCTACTGGTAGTAGGAATCCTGATTTAATTTTTTCTGCTGCGCAATAGACATCCCAGTCACCAAGGAAATGTAAAAAATGCTTCTGGGGTGACGTTAAACCATGATCGCATGATACTCCATCTGGGCACACCTCGACTTTGGGAACTAAGCGAATCTTAGTTCCTATCATTCCGACCAGTCTGGATTGATTTTGTTTTGGCTGTTCTCCGCTGCTTGTTCTGTGGACAAGATTGCGTGTTGGATCCTGTCTAACACTTCGATCAGTTGCGCCACCGGACGTGGATGCATTGCTGGACCCGTTAACGGCACACATACACCCGCTGTCCGCAGCGTATTACCATGCTGATGTTGGCATTCTTAGAGCCACCACAGGATGCTTCAGCTCCTGTTGGATTGGATACCGGCTCTACTACAGGCTCACAGACTTTGGATGTTTCATCTGCCTCCTCAGCATCAGCTGTGGGAACTGAAGAAGATCATCTTTACTCAATTGACTTGATCTGTGAGGAGTTACAGGAACTGCCTTTTTCGAAGGCAAGCAGCAGTGATGTTGCGTCTCCCACACAGGACACAACACATTTGGCTCTCTGTGTGCTGGGAATAATTCTGCCTTTTTTCCAAAACAACCAACATTGGAATTTTAAACAACATTTTTTTTCTCTCCCTAACTCTTGCTGAGCACCATGGCTTTAAATGCTTTCATTTGCCCAAACCATATATAAGAATATATTTTAATGGACTTATATGGATTTTAGCATAGATTGAGCATTTATAGAGTTTTTGGACATTTTGTTTTTAGACTTTTTAGAAATGTTTTATTCTGACCATTTTAACAATGTTTTATGATTGATTAAGAAGGACATTACCTTTTTAGCATATTGTCCGGTCGGATGAGGAGTGAGTGTTATATTTTGTAATGTACCCCAATGTAGGCCTGGGTTGTCACCTAACCTTTCACCTACATTTTCCCTGACATTGTAATAAATAACAGGTTTTTGGCATAGACCTTTTGCCTAGTTAGGTGCTGCATAAATGTTGTGTGGTTTTTCCAGAAAACTAGCCTCATTTATTATGCATTCTCAGATTCACAGCAGGATTACCATCTTCTGTATGTTAACTGTGTATAAGGGTCAACCCTTCCGTCATCCTTGGCCGACATGACACAGCAGGGTAGAACCCCTGAGGGTACCGGTTGGGTATATAAACACAATATCTTTGCTGGGGCTGGCAGAGGAGAAAGACTTCCATGCTGACACACTAATGCAAGATGCTGAGGTTCCTGCATGCAGACACTTCAGCACAGAGTGGTCTGACATCCCTCGCGGGGTGTCCATCTCGAGACCAAGATGGAGTCCTTCATTCTCTCACACCAGGTAATGGGGTTTGCTCTATCCTAGGGGGATTCTTGGCTCTACACCTACAAACATGCTAGGTACACTTAGGTACATCTAGTTAGGGTTGCATCGTAGGAGTACGCATTATTATTGTCATGTAATTATTTACCTTCATATATTCATTGTTTTGTAAAGTACTACAGGAGTATGACCCGTCAACCACATTGGGATTGCGGTAGGTAATCAGAATAAACAAACAATATCCCAACTGGTATTATAAAAAAGGCGATTAAACAAGTATGCATAAAGCATTACGAGATCAGAAACAAGGAGACTCAATAAGTTTTTTCAAAAGTGCTCGTGGCATCATAGAATTAAAGGAATAGTTAGGCAGTTTACAGTTGTAGCAGCACTGTAATTGAATGAATAACAAAACAACCCGAATTGGACTTGGTGCTCAGCATGTGCGAGTGACACAAAAGGTGGCGACGCAAGTGACAATTGTGGTCAGCATATGTGGCGTATAGTGAGTGCTGATTGAATATGTTCAGCGAATAAAGGAAAAAAATGTGGCTCCAAATGAATAACTAAGTATGAATTTTTCAGTTGTGTTGGTATAACTTGGATGAGTCACACTGGGGGCTGCGCCTTTTATTGCGCTGAACGGTCGACGAAGTTTCGATCCTCTTCGATTGGGATCATCTTCAGGACTGGGTTGTGATTGGTAAACAGTGCTGTGCAGGGAAGGAAGAAAGAAGGTAAGGAGGGGAGGGAGGAGGAACGACGCTTGCGCTCGGCAAATCAGAAGATGGACGGACCTGGTGTAGGGGCGGGGTTGTTATCGGAGTATGGGGGGCGGTTGGGGAGGGGGTAGGCGGGTTGGCGGGGGAGGGGTTTTAACTAGGGGTGGTTTGTAGTTGGGTTGGTACACCTGGGTGAGGCCAGCAAACCTAAACCTGATTCAATGGGAGGAGTTGTCAAAAGGGAGATGGCCAGCAGGAGTAGGGAATCTGCTGGAAGAGACTGTGGTATTGGGAGTATAGTAGAAGGCCAAAAGAAGCATTCTACGTGGGGCATGGGCGGTCTTTGAATTGTAAAGCGGTACATGGCCTGCGCAAGTCATAGTTGGGGATGTCGGTACAAGGTAGCCTATGGAAGCATTCAATGTGAGGCATGTACGGTCTGTTGATTGCCAAGTGGGATCAAAACCTGCGCAAGTAATTATGGGGGAGGTGGAAACACGGGCACAGAAGGTAGATTCGAGCATTCTATGGGAGGTGCGCACTATCGGAGAGGTACTGTGTGGGAATTCACAAGCAATTACAGTTATGGGTGGTGGGGTGGAAACGTGGGCAGCCTAGCATATGTAGCGTAAAGGAATAGCTGTAGAGTTCCGAGGTGGCGTCCTTTACACTGTGATGATCGGGAACGCCGAGGTAGCGGTCAGTGCATTCCTGAGGCGGGGGCGAGAAGGGCAAGAGGGGTGTTCGGTACAGGGATTGTGCGGAAAGTACTGGGGCTAAGAAAAAGAAAAAGGCACATGACTGTGATTACCTGGCCGGAAGGCTGGTACGCCTGGGCGGTGGCCGGTAATCCAATTGAGCCGGCGGGGAGCCCGATCTGTTCGAGGATAGGTGATTGAATCTGCCGGTAACGAAATAATTATTCACTCGGTAATACAATTGAACCGGCGAGGTGCCTGTTCTGTTCAATGATCGGATAGGCACGAATGAATCTGCATGGTAAAAACAAAGATTCACTCGGGGAAGGATTGGGATCGGGGAGGAACAAGGGGGCAAAAAAACGGGAGCGAGGAAGGCTTACCGCAAGCTTAGTGAAGCAGTGAGGGACGACTGCGACTGGCTACCTCCCGGTCTGGATTGCCGTGGTCAAGGATACTAGGTAGTATAAGGAAGTCGGGAGGTTTCCGGGAGGGGGTGTGTTGTGGTCACGTGTGCGCCTGTGGGGCTGGCCCTGACAGGAACCGTGACGCGCATGAGCGGGGTAGCGGGGAGGGGGAGGGGGAGGGACAAAGGGGAGCACAGTTCGTCACAAGGGAAACAATAAAGTAATGCATTTCAAGACATCGATTTCCGAGCGCTTAGAGACCTGCAGGTGATTGGGCGCGTTATAAATCCAAATTAACAATAACAATAACAAGAGTGCAGATGGAAAGGTTGGAACAACCTGTCAATGGGTTTACAATGATGTAAAAATGTTGTTCACTGCAATCAAATCCAAACGGCAGTTTGCAGCGATAATAGTAATACACCTGAAGTTTTAACTCATGAGACTTTACACAGGAAAATCGGGTACCGAGGAAAAGCTATAAACATTATTATTGTCCGAATGCATCGGAGGCTGTTGGACAATGAACATGGAATTGAGTGGGGTGACCAAGTATAAAACATACAAGTCTATTAAAGGTCAGCAATTCAGGTGGTCGTTAACGGTAGGTGGTTATTAAGGAAGACCACGCAGGGAAGTTGTGAAGAGGGGCATCAGTTAATTATACAATGAAGAAACAGAACGACCGGCCAAGGTCTAGCTCAACCAAAACACGTGTATAATCAATAATCATAGGTTGTTGCAACACACTTCCCGCACCCGCCGTTCCAAGGTGCAAAGCCAATCAAAAATGTTCATCAGAAGATGGAAGGTGCACTCGTTGAAAGTAGACAAACACACTTTAAATCCAGTATTATTGCTTTCCTTTATTCAAATATTCTTTAACAACCAAGGCGCACAGCCAACACGTTTCGTTCCGAACGGGAACTTCGTCAGGGCTGTAATGATCACAGAGGGCAACAAGCACTTAGAAACAATTCACATATAATAGGTAACAAGGGGAAAGAACAGACATCATATATCACAACACACTTTAGGAATGACTTTCCCAGGACAATAAATAGAGAGATTAAAAACATTCTCATACTCACAAATATATATACATATATATATGCAAAGTATAATAGGACATTACGTTTAAAAATAATCACATAGACAGGACATTCTGACGATTAGACAACATTCCATTGCGTCAGTGATTCTTTAAAATTCCAGCATAAGTCTCATAAACCCAATCATATCTTTCATAGAAGAAGGAATACATAATCAGAAACAAACTGAAAAGAGAGAAAATGAGAAAAGGAAAAGGTAACATTCGTGAAAAAGAGAGAAAAGGAATCTACAGTTAATATATATATATATAAGATAACCAAGTATAAATAACCTGCAAAAAGACTAACATATGGCCAAATCGTTGATTTGTCATAAGTAGAGAAATCACATAAAAGCACAATTTAGGTTTGCGACTTCAAACCGAAGGCAACAAGCTACATGATGCAAATTTCCGGTACAAATGGAGGCACACAATAAACAATCCAATCTAGTAAAAAATACCATGTCCCGGAGTAATGGGACAGCAGAACCTCCCTCCTAAAAACCAGACAACCGGCCTATGGATGAGAGAAAAGATATATGTATCACAGTATCTCACCTCTAATTGAAATGAGCCAGTAGCCGATGCTTAAGATCCAACGAAGATATACAAGGAAAGTTCCAAAAGGCACAATATTCAAGGTCAATGCTATTGGCAATAATCTGAATAAACAAATTAAAAAAATTAAGAATGTAGTAAGGAAAAGCGGAAGAAAAAGACAGTACATACTCCTGTAAGTAGTCACTATCAACAACGTGGTCCTAAGGAGTAGAATACATAGATCAAGTGGAAATTAAGAATGAAGTAAGGAAAGGCGGAGGGAAACAACAGTTTATATCCCTGTAAGTAGTGACTATCAAGAACGTGGTCATGAGGAGTGAAATACATAGATCAAGTGATCTCCAGAGAAGCCAAGCCCATTTCTTGGCTATCACGTGAGGGAAACGACAAAAAAGCTCTCACCTAATTCGTTTATATGTGAAATAGCCAAGAAGTAAAATATTAGATCTGTGTGGATCCACTTCTCATCTCAAACATATTTGAAGTCAATCAAGGTATATTGGCCTAGAACTGGAAAACAAATAAGCATTCTCCAGTGAATATCCAAATCCTTTAAAAAATTATTATTTTAAGCTAAAAAAGAGAAATGTAATAACCCATAAGCACGGTATGCCCATCATCTTAGAATCTTCCATTTCCTGAATATACTGGTAATAAGGTGTCAAGGTCGTCAAAAACAAGGCACAGAAGATACCCAAGTATATCTGAGAAAAAGGGGAAACCATCATAATTCTGAATAAAGGTCCCAAAATGCACACAATTGACTTATAAAAATATTTAACAAGTTCAATGTATGAAGACCCGTATATCATCGAGGGACGAGATCGTCTACTGTTTGGATGACAAGATCATAACATAATGTTTAGTATACCAACATATTCCCAAAAAAAAAAGGTATCCCATCATCATTGATAGTATAATGACTGGGATTGCCTCCTATTGGTACATAATATTTTTTAGAAAGGAGGTTAATTATGTATAAGGCAATCAAGAGCAATAGTGGTAAAAGGGCATGTATATACAAGTAGAGGGAGAGGCATGTATGTCATGGAAGTACATTCCGGTGGACGAGTACAGAGTCAATTGGCATGTATATACAGAGAGAGAGAGAGAATGTCAGACATGTATTTATAGGAGGTACAAAGGATACAGTTTAGAGACATTCATGCCTAACTACCGGTGGAATAGTAGAGGAAGGAGTCAGGCAGTTAAGATCGCCTGTGGGGGGAAAGCTAATGAATGACAGACTGTATGTAGTGTAAATGGGGTGCCAGAAATGGTTAGATGGAGATGGTACTGTTCCATTTATCGATTGTGTTAAGGCCCTGGTTGACTGAGTTACATAAGGTAATCCATTTGCATCCGCACCTGTTAAGGAGGATTTTAATGTCTCCTCACCTCGTTGGCAGGTTGGTTGGTCTATCACCTGCCAGGTGATGTCTGTGTCTCAATGGTTCTTTTCTAAGTAGTGTGACACCAGTGGTGCGGTGATGACTTTGCAGTTGATACGGCTCTTGTGTTGAATGATTCTGTTCTTAACCATCTGGGTCGTCTGTCCCACATAGATCAAATTACAGGGACATCGGATGGCATAGACCATGTTCTGTGACCTGCAGTTGGTGTGATTTTTCAGTTTGTATGTTCTGTCATTGAATTTGAAATCCTTAGTGTTTGCAGTGAGATCACATACACTGCAGTTTTGGCATTTGTAATGTCCAATAACGGGTGTGAGTCCCCAGGGTGCGGTGATGGTGTGTCTATCTGCTGTTTTCTCTGGCCATGTGATGGCATGCACAAGGTGTGAGGCTAGGTTGTCACCACGTTGGTATGAGAAGAGTGGTGGTTCAAATTCAAATTCAAATTGACTTTATTTCGGATATATTGCAATCCATAAAAGTACACACAATAGACAATTCATAATAAAAACATCACAGTGATCACAAAGTCAATCTTAGATTACATACAACTCAAATGCATCATTAAAAAAAAAAGGAGTGCATAGACAGAATCAGAATAAAAAATGCAAGTAAGGTCCATATACAGAATATACGTAATAAAGTGCAATAGTGCCATAAACTATAGTTAATGCACATTTACTCATCCAAACAGTTTCTTAGGCTCATAGTCATTTTTAAGAATTCTAACACCTGGAGGACACTGTCAGAATGCAGCAACTGTAAGTACATAAGGGCGGGTCTGATTTGGTTAAAATTTAATTTCTTTAAAAGAGTAACCAGATACCGCTTTCGAGGATAATCATAAAATGTACATAAAAATATAAAATGCAGCATGTCCTGTGGAGACTTCCCGTCGCAGCCACAGGGAGCTGCTGGTTTCTTAAAAATGTCCGACTTGGGTCTAATTAAAAGCTGATGAAAGATGTTAAATCTGAAACGGGTCAGCAAAAATTTCTCATGGGTGGTGAAGGAACATGTTAGATACAATTCCATTGAATTACAAGTTCTCAACATAATATACATTCTAACATTAGGTTTCAGGAGCTCTACTTCATCTCTTACAGCATTACGGTTCAGGAAAAAAGCTCTCTTAATTGCAGCAACATCACCCTTAACTATATCCCCCGGGTTATCAAACAGGTTCAGACGGCCGAGCTTCAAAAATTGGGACTTCAAATATTTAAGCCAGGGTACACGCATTGAGTGGTCAAGCGATAAGAGATCCTCCACTATCAAGTGGGTCAGAGGGATTGCATCACTTAACCATAGTTTTACCCAGCACAACACCGGTTTCAGTCCAACAATGTCCGATAAATGCAAACAGCCAAGTTCTTCATGAGCAGCTAAATTCGGTGTGCTCCCAGGGACACACAACAGACGCTTTAAAAATTTATTTTCAACTATTTGAAGTTGATCACCGTTTGTGTAGCCCCATATCTCGCTTCCGTATACTGCAGTGGCTATGGATTTAGCGTTATATAGTTTCATCATAGCCACGTTTGGCTTTTTCCCCAATTTAGAGGCAAAATTGAAGATAGAAGCATTTACCCTGGACATTTCCCCCTTCTTCTTGGCCAAATGTGGGGCCCAACACATCTTCGTATCAAATAAAACACCCAGGTAGGAAAACGTCTGGGTGATGGGTATCGGAACATCATTCAGTTTAAAATTGAACTTAAAAATTGACTTCCTTTCAAGGAACCACTTGGTGGTTCCTTGAAAGGTTTGAAGGGGTGTAACACTGTCCAGTTTTTCTTTATGATCTTGGAGATTTGATTGCTGCATGGACTGAATTTGGAAACAAAAGGTATTCTCTTCATGGTTTTTTTTGGTTGGGGTGTCAAGAGATGGTCTCTGTGGCAATACCATGCCCTCTTCCGTGCTCTGGTAACAAGGCGTTTCGGATATCCTCTGGTGATTAGTTTGTTGATGAGGATATCAGACTCAGGAAAATAGTCCATGCGCCATTCGCAATTTCTTCTGATGCGCAAGAACTGGCCGTAGGGGGTAGCTGGAGTATTGTAAGAGAGTGTTTCTCTCTGTTGGCTTGCAGTACAGGCACAAATTTGCCATCCTCCGCATGTATGGTCACATCCAAGAAAGGTAGATAATTGTTTTTCCAGTCGCTGGTAAATTTGAGGTGGTTTTGAGATTGATTGAACCAATCAATGAAGGGAATGAGAGATTTGTCCAGGAAGGGATTGTTGGTGGTAAGGATGTGTGTTTTTTCCATGTTGTGTACAAGAATGGCAAAATTTGGGGCAAAGCACGCGCCCATGGAGACACCTTTGACTTGTAGGTAGAAGGTATCACGGTAAAGAAAGTAGGTGTTCTCGAGGGCGATCCGTAAAAGGTCCATTATGAAGTCGGTTGGGATAAGAGCGGGTTGGGGTCTTGTTGTTAGGAGGGATTTGATCACTTCAAGGCCTTCGCTATGCGGAATGTTAGTGTATAATGATTTTATGTCCAGCCCAACCATCAGGTGTGTCTCTGTGTTGAAAGGTTTGTCCTCAATGGTATTGATCAGGTCCTTGGTATCCCGGATGAATGTATCTGTGGTAGGGACGAACTCCTTAATGATTGCATCGATATATTTACCAAGTGGTTCCAGAATGGACCCACATCCAGAAACGATGGGGTGTCCTGGCGGGTTGATGTTGTCTTTGTGGATCTTTGGGAGTACATACAGTACGGGGGGTCCGTGGGTGTAGATTGTTAAGGAAATTGTATTCCTTTTGTGAAATAATGTTCATGGCTTTGGCTTTTCCAGTGACATGTTGTATCTTATTCCTGATGTCTGGAAGAGGATCTTTGGTGAGGGGACAATAATGGTTAGAATTGTTAAGCTGTCGTTTGATCTCCTGATCATATTTGTCAATTCCCATGACTACTATTCCACCGCCCTTGTCTGCGGGTTTTATTATGATATCAGGGGTGTTTTTCAGAGTTAGTGAGACTTGTTTTTCTACAAGAGATAAGTTTTAAGGTACGTATTGGGCTTGGTGGAAGACCTTAACTGCCTGACTCCTTCCTCTCCTATTCCACCGGTAGTTAGACATGAATGTCTCTAAACTGTATCCTTTGTACCTCCTATAAATACATGTCTGACATTCTCTCTCTCTCTCTGTATATATATGCCAATGTACTCGTCCACCGGAATGTACTTCCATGACATACATGCCTCTCAGTCTACTTGTATATACATGCCCTTTTACCACTATTGCTCTTGATTGCCTTATTCAAAATTAACTGACGGCCCTCTTCGCAACTTCCCTGCGTGGTCTTCCTTATTAACCACCTACCGTTAACGACCACCGGAATTGCTGACCTTTAATAGACTTGTATGTTTTATACTTGGTCACCCCACTCAATTCCATGTTTATTGTCCAACAGTCTCTGATGCATTCAGACAATAATAATGTTTATATCTTTTCCTCGATACCCGATTTTCCTGTGTAAAGTCTCATGAGTTAAAACTTCGGGTGTATTACTATTATCGCTGCAAACTGCGTTTAGATATGATTGCAATGAACAACATTTTTGCATCATTATAAACCCAATGACAGGTTGTTCCAACCTTACCATCTGTACTCTTGAAATGCATTATTTTATTGTTTCCCTTGTGACGAACTGTGCTCCCCTTTGTCCCTCCCCCTCCCTTCTCCCCCGCTCATGCGCGTCACCCTTCCTGTCAGGGCCATCCCACAGGCGCACACGTGACCACGACACACCCCTCCCGCAAACCTCCCAACTTCCGTATACTACCTAGTATCCTTGACTATGGCGTTCCAGACACGGAGGTAGCCAGTCGCAGTCATCCCTCGCTGCTTCACTCAGCTTGCGGTAAGCCTTCCTCGCTCCCGGTTTTTTGCCCCCTCGTTCCTCCCTGATCCCAATCCTTCCCCGAGTGAATCTTTGTTTTTTACCATGCAGATTCATTCCCGCCTAACCGATCATTGAACAGGTCGGGCACCTCGCCGGTTCAATTGGATTACCGAGTGAATCATTGTTTAGTTACCGGGCAGATTCATTCACCTATCCTCGAACAGATTGGGCTCCCCGCCGGCTCAATTAGATTACCGGCCACCGCCCAGGAGTACCAGCCTTCCAGCCAGGTAATCACAGTCATGTGCCTTTTTCTTTTTCTTATCCCCAGTACTTTCCCGCACAATCCCTGTACCGACCACCCTTCTCGCCTCCCCTTCTCGCCTCAGGAATGCACTGACCGCTACCTCGGCGTTCCCGATCAGCACAGTGTAACGGGCGCCACCTCGGAACTCTCCAGGTATTCCTTTACGCTACAAACGCTAGGCTGCCCGCGTTTCCACCCCACCACCCATAACTGTAATTGCTTGTGAATTCCTACACAGTCCCTCTCCGATAGTGCACACCTCCCATAGAACGCTCAAATCTACCTTCTGTGCCCGTGTTTCCACCTCCCCCATAATTACTTGCGCAGGTCTTGACCCCCTTGACAATCAACAGACCGTACATGCCTCACGTTGAATGCTTCCATAGGCTTCCATGTACCCACCTCCCCCACTATGACTCGCGCAGGCCATGTCCTGCTTTACAATTCACAGACCGCCGATGCCCAACTTAGAATGCTTCTTTAGGCCTTCTACTTACGCCACAGCCTCTTCGAGCAGATTCTCTACTCCTGCTGGCCATCTCCCTTTTGACAACTCCTCCCATTGAATCAGGTTTTGCTTCTCTGGCCTCACCCACGTATACCGGCCCCACCTACAAACCACCCCTAGTTAAAACCCC
Source organism: Lissotriton helveticus (assembly GCF_964261635.1). Lineage (NCBI taxonomy): Eukaryota > Metazoa > Chordata > Amphibia > Caudata > Salamandridae > Lissotriton > Lissotriton helveticus. The sequence continues at coordinate 411,404,505 of NC_136061.1, read as the reverse complement.
TCCCCCGCCAACCCGCCTACCCCCTCCCCAACCGCCCTCCATACCTCGATAACAACCCCGTCCCCCGCCCCTACACCAGGTCCGTCCATCTTCTGATTTGCTGAGCTCAAGCTTCGTCCCTGCTCCCTCCCCTCCTTACCTTCTTTCTTGCTATCCTGTACAGCACTGTTTACCAATCACAACCAAGTCCTGAAATTGATCCCAATCGAAGAGGATCGAAAGGTCGTCGACCGTTCAGCGCAACACAACTGAAAAATTCATGCTTACTTATTCATTTGGAGCCACATTGTTTTCCTTTATTCACTATATATATTCAAGCACCACTCACTATGCGCTACATATGCTGACCACAATTGTCACTTGCGTCGCTACCTTTTGTGTCACTCGCACATGCTGAGCACCAAGTCCAATTCGGGTTGTTTTGTTATTCATTCAATTACAGTGCTGCTACAACTGTAAACCGTCTAACTATTCCTTTAATTATATGATGCCACGAGCCCTTTTGAAAAAACGTATTGAGTCTCCTTGTTTCTGTTCTCTTAATGCTTTATGCATACTTGTTTAATCGGCTTTTTAATAATACCTGTTGGGATATTGTTTGTTTATTCTATATTCATTGTTAAGCACTATGGTATAAATCTACCATCCATTTACTCAGTTGGTGCTTATAATCATTTATATCTGTTTCTGTCTTATGGTTGTTTCAGCACACCTATTTTACACTAGAATGACGCTGGTTCAATAAACGCTTCCCACTGAACGTCCCCACTGTTCAATCTGTGTTTCCCTCTGAGACAAAGTGAGCAACTATTCTCTCCTTGGTAGGGGGGTTCATAGTGGCACTGGGAGCTAGCTGGTATTCAGGCGAACATATCCAGTAGGGGTGTCTGGAATCAGTATGGACACCAATCCCACATTTTATTTTGTCTAAACGTGCAGATCCTATATAGATGTTCGAGGCATATGAGCTGCAGATTGTACACTTATGCATAGTTCACCATCTGCAGTTGGGCTCGGATGTTTGCATGTTGTTTTTGTCTTCGAAGAAGTCTTGTAGTCACAAGGCTGGTGACTCCTCCTTCAGTGGACAGCGCACATGGGCTTCAGCTCCATCGTTAGATTGCTTTTTTCCGCCAATGGGTTTCGGATGTGACTTGCTGCACTCCGGATCGGAATGATTCTCGAACCCCCTTTGACGTGCAATCACAGAGTTACCGACGGTATTGTCTTGATCGCGTCCCTTGGACGCGCACCCTCAACAACTTTCCATTACTCTTCGACACCTGCAAACCTCGATACGAGCCGTTGGGCCTACCCAAGCCGATAAAGACGCACGTTGATGGAACGGACTCCATTTAAAAAATGTCCACAGTGTGGTGCTAAATTTCCACACTTGGACCTCAATCCTGTCTGCAATCTGTGTCTTTCTCCCGACATCGAGAGGACAAATGTGAAGCTTGCCTCTCATTTAAATCAAAGAAGACCATCCGGGATCGTCAAGCTCGACGCCGCGACATGCAGAGAGGCACAGGTTCCATTCCGGACATCTTCCATCCAGGTCCCGACAACCTTCTGGAGCCAGAAGAGATTCCGGACTCTGAAGCAGACGTCTCCGACGCCGAAGATGACATCACCCTGGCTGAAAGGGACTTGAGTACTGAAACCCCGGCCCTGACCAAACCCACACCAATGGCACCGGTAACACCTTCGCGCTCAGGTTCACACTGTACTAAAACTTCGAACGCCCCGGGCCTGGCACTGAAGGATAAACAAAAGCCATCCGGCTCAAGCCAACCATCCGGTACCCAAAAACACCTTCAGCACCGAAGGTCCAGTCCAGTCGTCCGAGTTGCCACACCCTCTTCCATCGACACCGGCGAAGCACTCGGCACCGAAATGCATAAAGGATTCCTCTGCACCGAAGCACTCCGATAAATCATCGGCGCCGAAGCAACTCGATGAAGCATCGACGCCGAAGCAGCCGGATAAACCACCGGCACCGAAACAGCCGGATAAAACCTCGGCCCGAAGCAAACAGATAAATCTGCGCACCGAAACACACAGAAAAGACTTTGGTACCATCAAAACACAAAGCACCAAAAGTTTCAGAACCGGGGAAAGCTGCTACACCAGCGGGCACAGTCCCAAAACATCCGCAAACCGATCCCAAAGACAAATCTTTGACGCCAAACAAGCCTGTTGAGACCGAAGAGCTTTTCTTTCCAGATACAAAACAAACTACTATCTTTATTCATCCAAAGACTGGTCATATAGTCACCAACCCACCTACAAAGTGGAAACCAGAACATTTACCACAAATTCCAGTTCCTCCAAAGAAAATCCATATAGCTACTAACACTTTACCACCACCTTCACCTCCACCACCTGTTAACCCTAATTTAATTATTTCACCACCACTCTCTCCATAATTACAGGATAGTGAGGATTTGCAGGGGCATGGACAGTTAGATGAAGACATAATGCCATTAGGTCCTGATAATTTACCACAGGAACCAGACCCATGGCATGATTATAACACTGATCCTGATCTAACAAATGATCCGGATTTCTACCCCTCAACACCATCCCCACCGGATGACAATGTGGGGTTTTCACAACTAATCAACAGAGAAGCTATATATAACAAAGCCGAATTTCATTCAGACCCTGTAGAAGATTTTTTATTGGACACTTTTGCCGTACCACAAAAATCTACTCATGTCTTACCCATGCTACAAGGCCTTCTTAGACATGCTCCTGAGGTGTTTAAAGACCCAGTCAGAGCTAGGGTTCTTAACCCCAGAGTTCTGTAAGGTTACCACTAATTACCTTAGGCTCTAACTGCGCCCCTCCCTAACAGATACCTCTAGAGCACAGCCTCCCAACCGCACGGCTTCCCACCCTGATTGCCCGTTGGTACGCTCATAACTCAGCTATACCCAAGGTGAGCTTGGTATCTTGTCCCAGGTTAGGTGGCAGCATTACTCTGCTCCTAATTCCGCCCCCTGAACTGTGGCTAGTTTCACTACCTTGTCACGGTTTTTTCACTTACCTGTCTTGGTTGATTGACACTGGACACCCCAATTCACTCACGTATGGAAGGTTTTCACGCTAAGCATGGTCAGCAGCTCTACATGCCAAGAACAGATGCATACTGGTAAGTAGCATTTTCCTTATAGGAACTACACAGTAGGATCAAGTCTGGGTCTCCAGCGGGGCAGGCAGGTTCCAGTTCCAGGGAGCCAATAGCTAGGCTGGTGTGGAAGGGTCAGGGATGGGCACTCCAGATCTGAAAGTCTTGAACTGGGCGGGCCACTGATGTAATAACGGGAATTTCCAAATACTCCGCTGCCCCACAGACTACAGATGGGAGCATCCGCTGTCACCCAAACCTCCATGGAGCAAACCCAAGCAAGTGATCAAGGAGCGGCTCATGACCTCAAGGCAAGCAGAATCCCTCGTTTAGCTAAGAGGCACGCCAGGTCTCTGAATCTATTAACTGTCCTATTTTTTTAGGGCATGGAAATAAGCAAAGTGAGCATGCGCCTCAAGTGTGTAGTGAGGGAATCCCTGTGGCGCACAAAAGGCAGGTAGTAACAAACAACCAGAAATCAGCCAGCATGGGGCTGGACCATAGCATATGTGCAAAGTCTGCGTCCTTCTGCAGGCAGTGGGAGAAGGATGCTTCCGTACGATGGAAGAATTGATTGGTCTGTGCCAGAGGTCAGATACGCCTTATGCAGGACATGGAATTATATTTGAAACGTGCATTCCGGGAGACAGTGGCAGGGAAAGCCAGGATCCCGGCTCATTCTACATCGCTAAAAGCCGTGTCCAGGTCCTCACTCCACCGAATACGGGGTGCCAGAAGGGATAGGCAAGTGTGTTTGGGGAACACGTTAGTGAACCACATGATCAAGTGTCGTCCCATGCCTAGTAGGTGTATATTTTGGAGCCCCAAATGCCTGCTCGGTTCGGGTTGTAGTGGCCTCCATCATGCCCGTAGGGTGTGTATACTGTGATACATGAAGAACTGTCCTGAGGGGAGAACGGTTTGGTCGCTCAGATCAGCAAACGGGACGATCACATTATCCAAGAAAAGTTCAACCAAAGTATGGAGGCCCTCTTCGTGGCAATGGGCGACTGCTGTCTACGTGAGATGCTCCTTGGGTGTTCCCAGCAGTGGGGGTTAGGGGACGTATGGTATCAATCAATCAATCAATCAATCAATCAAATCATTTGTATAGCACACTACTCACCCGGGGGGTCTCAAGGCGCTGGGGGGGGGGGGTCCGCTACCGCTCGAACAGCCAGGTCTTGAGCTGCTTCCTGAAGGCCAGGTGGTCTTGGGTCAGGCGGAGGTGGGTCGGAAGGGAGTTCCAAGTCTTGGCGGCCAGGTAGGAGAAGGACCTTCCTCCCGTGGTGGCTCTTCGGATGCGGGGGACGGCGGCGAGGGCGTGGCTGGTCGATCGGAGCTGGCGTTTGGGAGCGTAGAAGTTGAGGCGACTGTTGAGGTATCCTGGGCCTTGGTTGTGTAGGGCTTTGTGTGCGTGGGTGAGGAGCCGGAAGGTGATTCTCTTGTTGACCGGGAGCCAGTGCAGGTCTCTCAGGTGTCCGGAGATGTGGCTGCGTCGGGGGATGTCCAGGATGAGTCGTGCTGAGGTGTTCTGGATCCGCTGGAGTCTCTTCTGGAGTTTGGCGGTGGTTCCGGCGTAGAGGGAGTTGCCGTAGTCCAGACGGCTGGTGACGAGGGCTTGGGTGACCGTCTTCCTGGTCTCGGTGGGGATCCATTGGAAGATCTTACGAAGCATGCGAAGGATGTTGAAGCACGACGAGGAGACGGCGTTGACTTGTCTGGTCATGGAGAGGGAGGAGTCCAGGATGAAGCCCAGGTTGCGTGCGTGGTCTGTGGGTTTGGGTGCGCTGCCCAGGGCGGGGGGCCACCAGGAGTCGTCCCAGGCGGAGGGTGATGATCCCAGGATGAGGACTTCCGTCTTGCCCGAGTTCAGTTTCAGGCGGCTGCTCGACATCCATTTGGCTACGTCTGTCATCCCTTCGTGCAGGTTGGCTCTGGCGGTGGCGGGGTCGTTGGTAAGGGAGAGGATCAGCTGGGTGTCGTCGGCGTAGGAGATGATGTTGAGGTTGTGGTTGAGGTTGTGCTGGCGTGCGATGGCTGCGAGGGGGCTCATGTAGACGTTGAAGAGTGTTGGGCTGAGCGAGGAGCCTTGAGGAACGCCGCAGATGACTTCGGTGGCCTCCGAGCTGAACGGGGGGAGGCGGACTCTCTGTGTCCTTCCGGCGAGGAAGGAGATGATCCACTCCAGAGCCTTCTCCTGGATTCCGACGTTGCTGAGGCGCTGTACTAGGGTACGGTGGCAGACAGTGTCGAAGGCCGCAGAGAGGTCCAGGAGGATGAGGGCCGCTGTTTCTCCGTTGTCGAGCAGGGCTCGGATGTCATCGGTAGCTGCGATCAGGGCGGTCTAGGTGCTGTGGTTGGCCCGGAAGCCAGACTGCGAGATGTCGAGGGAGCCGTTCGTCTCGAGGAAGGTGGCCAGTTGCTTGTTGACGGTCTCTCGATGACTTTTGCCGGAAACGGGAGCAGCGAGATGGGGCGGTAGTTCTTGAGGTCGGTGGGGTCGGCTGATGGTTTCTTAAGTAGAGCGCTGAGTTTGGTGTGCTTCCAGCTCTCCGGGAAAGTGGCGGTGTCGAAGGAGGTGTTGATGATGTCCCGCAGGTGGGGTGCGATGACAGCGTCGGCCTTGTTGAAGACGTGGTGAGGGCAGGGGTCGGTCGGAGATCCGGAGTGGATGGAGTTCATCGTGCGGATGGTGTCTTCGGTGCTGATCTGGGTCCAGGCGCGGAGGGTGGTGGTGGGGGGCGCTGGTTCGGTCGTGGCGTGCGTCGGTTGGGTGCTGGTGACGTGTAGTCAACGTGTAGTCAACGGCAAAAGAAGAAGAGGGCTATGGATAAAAGACACATGGATGGGATGACAAATCCGGTGAGGGGATGAAAAAGGTATCGTAGTGTCCACGGTGTCATCCCGGCCGTTTAGCGGGCCACCGCGACACCCACTGCAATTACGCAGCAAGGCAGTAGCGCTCAAATTTGGGTGCCCCTATCCCGGCCCTGTCCTTCGGCAGGCACAGTTTCGGCAGCAGCACAATAACCTTAAACACCATGTCAACAAATCAAACCAAATAAACCTTTTTCTGCCCTCCGGAACATGGGAAGGGAATCACACTCGTCACTATAAGGGATCTATTGTTCCGCGATTCTACCTAGGTATTCACTGAAATAGGTTTCTCGACCAGCGATTCAAACCCAACTTAGAATTCTTGTATTATGTCTTTACTCATAAAAAAAAGCTACAATTCCGAATTAGAACTCATTCACAGCCAGACTATTAAGGATCTTATATACATTAATTTATAAATAATTTGACGCCATTCCTTATTCAGAAGACAACTTTATATCTAACTTGAGTCCTTCATCAATCCAACACCTTTACATAAATCTCACAAAATCATGTTCACAATAAAATATGAACTTACAATGCAACACAATACATGTATTTCAAATTGTCAGAGATTTCACTTAATCCGCGCAAATATAACGCAACACAATCACCAAATCAATGACAGATAACACATTGCATGACATCTCACGCTATGCTAAAACCCTGTTAATATTCAACAAATCCACTCTGGAAATAATTCAAGCATCCCCAAAATTCTCCAACTTTCTGCTAGTCAAAATGTTTCATTAATTCGGGTTAATTAGCTTAATGAATTTGCCTATTGCCCACATTCATCACTAAAAAATCTTTTGACACTTGAATTAACTAATTAACAGGGTTGATGCATAAGACAGGACTGTCTGGGTCTTTTTTATGACCATGTAAGTGGTTCCAAGCTCCCCTTGCGGGGTGTTGGGAAATCGAGTCCTGAGACAGAGAGATACCAGACCGCCTTCATTCTAAATCAAGGTACGGAGCTGATTAGACCCTAAGCGAAATCTTGGATAGATTCTTGGCAAAAGAATACTAAACTTATGCTACACCTCACTTACTTCTTCCCTCGTACTAGACTTAGGTTAGGTACATCGGGGTAGGCGTATTTTAGAAGCACCAGTTGAGTACTTTTAGTCTTTATTTATGTATGTATTTTATGGCTTAGAAACCATACCCTGCTTTTACAGTATTATTTTATTATACTCTTCTTGCTGTAAGCATTATACTTTACAGCCAGTATTACGATTGTAGCAGTTCATTTCTTCTGCATGAGAAAGAAGACTGTTCAATAAATACTTTTTTGAAAACGTCCGTCTCTCTATTTCTTTGCACCTCTGGTGAAACGAAGCATGCTCAAATGACTGAGTAAAATATCTATCTATTGTTTCCACGACTCTGAAGATACGTTTTATCTTGGTGAAACAAAGTTGTCATGTTTATGCCATTGTCAGAAACGAATCCCTTCTTGTGAATTCGAGAAAGTTTCTAGTGAACTCTGAGCTAGCTGGCACTCACAATTAAGTTTAATATATTTGATAGAGACCGAGTAGACATAAGTCCTACGTCACATCTATAGAATATATTATTCCAATGCGCAGAGCCTATTGGGAATATAGGAACTACACTACATAACACTTAGTCGAAGGCTAATGAACATAAGCTTGCGCAAAACAGAATGGGTTTTGAAGCGTTCATGGGTTTATTAAAAATTATAGCTATTACAGAACGCAAAATGTAATTTATTAGTCGATCATAAATCAGCTCGAGCAAAATAGTAAAAACAGTATTCTGTAAGATGACTAACATAAAGTCAGCCTCTGAAGGAAATCGAAGCAAAGTATAAAGCAAATAAACAGATTAGCGCAGAATACGCCTTCTGAGAAAATCCAGAGATAACATGTAACAAATCCAAAGTACAGCAGTTTTATAATATTTTCAGACAGAAAAACATCAATTATGTTGCATAACATTACATAAATGGGCTGTACTCATGATACTTTTGCATAGCAACTAATCAAATTGGTGATTTGTAATCACTGAAGATATTGCCTATCTCCATATGAATATGATTGATTAAACAGATATATGATGTAACTACTGAGAGGAATAAACTTGAAATGAAACATTGCACAACGAGTTTCTTCTCCACATTCATAAAAATAGTCTCAACCTTGTAAATTAATACTTTTCATTCTACTCCAAGGAAGCTAGATAATTGTTATTAAACAAGTTCAACTGACAGGGATCATGATTTGCCGCTAAACTAAATGATTTTCTGAAAGATAAAAAGACACATGGACGTTCGTGCACAGAAAATTAAAGAAAGGATTGGACAGATTTATTTAACACAGCTAGTCAGTTCAGCTAATGAATAACGCATTGACAAGACACTAACAGGAAACCATGGAAAGTTACAGAATACCGAAACATGCTGAATACTGCTTCCTCGAACTAAACACAAACATTACATTAATGTCAGTACTGTTTTTGCAATGATAGTACAGAATGAAATGGAAAAACACACAGGCATACAGATAGAGAGAAAGGCTTTGCTCTCATGAAAGAGATGTGTACTGTTATTCTACTGAGGCGAACAGTTGTAAAGGCAAGCAAAGTGAGGCCTAATCAGGCTAACTGAACCACATCTAAATTATCAATTATTTCTAATTAGTAAACACTCTCTCACATAACCATCATTGGTATTTGTGTATATCACAGTGGTGGAATGGTAATATTTGTACACACCTTTCATGGGGATTAATCTGTGCATGTTGGTGCGTGCTGATGAGGCTGTCTGCCCTCTTCAGTTCCTTCTTAACATATTAACAGCTGCAGGTCTGAATAAGCTCATGCAGTGCCACTTAACAGATGGCTTGTTTTGCCTACTGCTTCTGTGTGGCACCTTTTCCCTGGACTGTGGAAGGTAAATAGGCACCTTATCACGCCACTAGTATCTCTCGTTTTCTGGGGTGGGACTCCCTCTGTCCCATTGATTTGCCTCCTCTTCTTCACTGCCTCACACTGTAGCTGCATCCGGCACCAATTTGGAGCTCCTTTAGTGTCTCATTCTGAACACATTTAGCTAAATCTCTAATGGTGGCGTGCAGATACACTTGCTGCTTTCCACTTTTATTGTACCAAAAGTTGTACATTCATACTGTTTTCTTTCACATGCAAGACCTATTTTTCCTTCTTAAATGCTTGGTATGCCCTTGGGGTTGTTATGCTACTCTAAAGTGTGATTCATCTCTAGCCCTCGAGTACATTTATTTATTGAAACAGCATTTCATGGTTGTGAGAAAGCGTGCCCAAACCCTGAGAGACTATACAATGAAAGCAGGACTGTCCTATAGGTTGGAAACAGAGCAGGGTATACATGGTAAGAAAGAAAGGGTGAAAGGCTAAAGATCGCGCAATGAAATAGGGCAGGAGAGAGAGAGAAATGGGAGCAGCTCAGGGTAGTCCATGAGAACTGACAAATTGCAAACTAGTTTTCTCTAGAAGTAGTCTAAGGAGACTTTTTAAACTCTTTGAGATAAGACCTGAAACAAAAGAAACCCTGATTCATCTCATTGAGCATTTAGAGGTCTGCTGACCCTAAAACATATTTCAAAAATGTAATATTGGTCATATTGTTGAGGAAATTCAATATTCTAGATGTCTGTAGATTCCTGAAACAGTTTTATGATTTCACCTTGGTTCCCCACAGTAATGTTGATTGTGATCTATCTCAAAGAACATTTTAAAATATATACATAGAGCAATCTGATCTTTTGCTGGGATCCGATGAAAATGTGAGTGCTGCATGGTGGTTATTTGAGTCTACTCTAAGGACTTTTCTCTGCATTTTGGGGGCAAAATACCTGGAAAGACACAGTCTCCTGCTGCCGATCTCCCTGGTCTCTCTCTCGCCGCCGCAGCCCATCAACAATGCGGCGCGGCCACGGAGAGAGGGGACCACAATCCCCAGGAGCCCTAGCGGCGGAAGCCGCCAACGCCCATAACGCGCCCGGAGGTGCTTAAATTAGAGCAGAGCCCCGGTGAAGCAGGTGCTCTAAGGACTTTTCTCTGCATTTTGGGGGCAAAATACCTGGAAAGACACAGTCTCCTGCTGCCGGTCTCCTGCTGCCGGTCTCCCTGGTCTCTCTCTCGCCGCCGCCGCCCATCAACAACGCGGCGCGGCCACGGAGAGAGGGGACCACAATCCCTAGGAGCCCTAGCGGCGGAAGCCGCCAATGCCCATACCGCGCCCGCATGCGCTAAAATTAGAGCAGAGCCCCCGCGTCGCGGGACCACGTGTGGGTTGCGCCGGGCTAAGCCCGGGCCAAGGGCGGGCCCGTTTGAGCCCGTTTGAGGCCGTTCGAGGTCAGAGAGGCTGGGCTGGGCCAACCCCCTAACATTGGCGATAGACACCCATAAACAGTAAGTGTATTTACCTACACTAGCACCTCTTTTTTGTGCCTATTCTAACTTATGATGACTGATCATCTAGCAAGAGGGAAAACTGCCACACATGGAGGCTCTACGGCTGGAACTTTGGACAATTTTATCATAAGAGCTACCTCAGTTCTAGCACACGAAATTGACTTAACTGAACGCCGCCTCTCCCTGGATCCATCATTTAATAAGCGGTCCTCCCTGGGTAACATTGTCTTGTCTAACAGCCCAGAGGGTTGTGTAAATATCAATACAACCAATGACTCAATAGCAATGGATTTAATCAGTGATATAGCTGAAGATATTACTACCATCAGGGCTGATGAAACAACAAAAACACAGACGTTAAACATAAAAGACCCAGTAATAATTTTGCCTGACGGAGTATCCACCCGAACTCAAGCACTAGCTGAGAAGGGGGGTGTCATTCTTCCAATGGGTACTACGCCAGGAGCTATCCCCAAACAGAAGTGGGTAGGGGCTACTAAAAAAGGAAGGCAACATAAAACCTTAACAGCTGATAAAAATGACCCCATTCTTATTGCTCAAGCTACTCCTGACACACATGTAGCTGGATCAGATCCTACTCCCGCAGATACGACAGTTTGTTCTCCTACGCTCACGGGGGAAAGTTTTTGGGCAAAATTAGGTGAGATTCTAACATCCTCCATAAGGCCCATTACGGACAGACTAAAACACATGGGAGAGAGATTGAAAAAACTCGAGCAGTTGACTTTATCGAATCTCGAGTTAAATAAAAAGTCAAATTCAATAATTCTACCAGCGACCCATGAGAAACTCGCCCCACTAAAAGAGACACGGAAAGCGCCGGTCTCATCTCCAATACCTCAAATATCTGGCTGTGATTCAACGACAGGACTATTACAGAAAAAGGACGGAAGGTGTCCAGTGTACAAAGAATGTTGAAAATACTCCGGGAAAAGGGGACTTAAATCATACGGTGGCTGGGGAATAAATCAAAATTACACCGAAGCGGGGAAATCGTATTGATACAATTGATGAACAAGGTTGTTTGTTACCAACTATAGATTTGCCCCCAGAATCTACCCCCTATGTCATTGTCTTGACAGGAGTCCCTGAACTAGGGAAAGGTATCTCGGAATCTTTTGTCGAACTGAAAAACAAGACAACACATTGGCTTAATGCTAATAGACCCTTACCCTCACACATTCACAGTAAGATTCTGTTTGTACGGAGAGTCAGCTGGGTAGGGAGAAGTAGGAAAAACATTCAAGGAGATTGCATCATCATAACTTTTAGAGATAGGCAAGCTCCTCGGTACATATGTGATGAGTGGCCTTACATGACACATACAAGGATACAGTCATTTGATCTTACCTATTTCTATAACCCAGAAACGGGTAGATCAAATCAAGCCTTACAGGGGAACTTTATTGAGGGGAACACAGGAATAAGATATCCCAGAAACAGAATAGCTCCTGAGGGTTTTGGGCAGGTAATGGGTTTTCCAACCAGCAATAGATATAGCACACTTGATATGGTGGATTGACTGCCTACAAGTACTGCCACATCAAATAACTTCGGCCAAAAGACTGAAGAAACTAAAAATAGTGATAATACCCTTGGAAAACATTCTTTCAATAGGAGCACCCAAGCTAATAGCATTGCGGATGAGCTGGAAGTCTCCCTGGCACAGAGTAAAAGAATTGAGATAGAAAATGGAGGTATGCCAGTTGATATATCCTTGCAGAGAATTGATGGGATAATTGATACCAATGGAGTAATGTCTGATAACATCAGACTGATGTCCTGGAACATCGCGGGGTTATCTGGCAGGATTGGGGATCCTGGCTGCCTATCATTTATCCAAGAATTTTCGATTATATGTTTACAGGAATGCTGGGTCACGGAGGACAGTCATATAAATGGCTACCGTACTTTCCACACACCCGCTACGCACATGGCAAGGGGAAGAAACAAGGGGGGTCTTTGTACCTATATATCAAATCTCTTAAGTGGCGTAGCAGTTAAATTTGAACCAACCTCCGAATACCATCAGATATTGCAGATGACGGATAGGAGAAACCAAAAAATAGTTTTGGTCAATTTTTATAATAATATCCCCAAAGCAGAGATTAGCAATATTTTAGAGGACCTTTCCCATTGAAGAAAATCAGACAAGTGACAGTTGTGTCATATGGGTGGGGGACTTTAATTCCTGTCTTTATCCACATAGTCACCTGAATATCTGCGGCTTGGGCTCAGGCAGAGAAGATATTAGTGCACATTTTTCCCATACAATCTTGGGCAACTATTTTAATGACCTAATATTTCAATTAGATTTGGACTTCATAAATGAACTATGTTCCCCCCCCCCCCCCCCCCGGTCCCTTTTAAGCCAACATTCATTGGGAGGGGATGTAAATCTATAATAGACTTTGCCTTAATATCTAAGCGGCATTCCAGTCGCATTCTCAACTATAATATATGTGAATTAGCAATGAGTGATCATTATCCAAGTAGCTTATCTCTCTTCTTTGCCAGGACTCAGGGCAAAGCAAATAATTTAACAGAGAATCTATATAGTTACAAACTAAGCCTAGCAAAGAAGAATGGATATTCCTTAAATTGGAATAAAGTAGAACCAACAGCCTTCCTTGCAAACCTCTTTAAAAATAAACAGAGGGAATTCGAAACATGCCTCACTGCGGAAACAGGTGATCTTAAAGTTAGTGAGGCTTTCCTCATAATTACGGAGGAAATTCAAAAACTCCTAATAAGACCACAGAGACACGATAGGATTAAGGAACAAAGATGGTTCAACTCAGAGTGCAGCAAGACACATGCACACCTAATGTCATCTTTAAAAAGGGAACCACGAAATCAGACAGAAGTAAGATCCGCAAGAACTGCCTATCAACATGCAGTAAAAAATCGCAAACGAGAGCTGAAGCAGGAAGCTTGGCAGGCGTTACACCAAGCCTGTCTGATTAAAGATAATATCGGGTTCTGGAAGGCCGTAAATGCCCCTTTTTTTGTGGATAAAGAATCGAACACAATAGAAGTGGCAATTACTGAAAACACATGGGTAACCTATTTCAGTGAACTTTACCAGGCAGATGTTTTAAATGAGGCCGCGAGCTTAGAACAAATAGATGGAGTTCCTGATATGGCCCAAAAAAACCTTCCCTCTAAATGTTGAATTTTCATTAACAGAAGTCCAACTGGCTATCAATAATAGTGCCGCTGGGAAAGCGCCAGGACCGGATGGGGTGCCAGTAGATGTATACAAATCCAACATAGAATTATGGGCCCTACTTTTAACTAATGTCTTAAACAGCTGTAATAAATATGTTTTTTTTCAGACATGGCAAGAGGCCATTGTGATTCCCATTTTTAAAAAAGGCGACCGTAGGGATCCAAAATGCTATAGACCAATTTCCTTACTGGATTCACTCATGAAGGTCGCCGGGAGGGTTATACTTAATAGATTGCAGTCCTGGGTGGAAGACCAAGGTATCTTTTCACAGTTTCAATATGGGTTCAGGGCAGGACTTGGTACAACGGAGCAAGGCCTGAATTTAGCGCTGATAATATCCAAGTACGTAACGGCTAAAAAAGAAAATGTATTCCTAACCTTTGTAGATCTAAGTTCGGCCTTTGATTATCTGAATCACGATAAATTATGGTCCATATTATTGCACTGGGAGTTGAACCAAAACTGCTAGATTTTATAAAGGAATTATACAGGGGGGCTGGGGCAAGGGTGCGGTATGGGAACAAGGGCGAATGCACTTCTAAATTTGATATAAAAAAGGGAGTGAGGCAGGGATGCATACTTGCACCTTTCCTATTTAACTTATATATAAATAGTGTAGCCTCCCACCTTATGGAAGACCAGCATGATTACCCCAGAATTAAGAATACCCCAGTCCCCATATTAATATATGCAGATGATGCAGTAATTATGGCTCGGACACAAGTTGGCCTCCAAAGATCACTTACTAAATTTTCACGGTACATGAGTGATAGAGGCCTAAAGATAAACATAAGCAAGACCTTCACCATGTGCTGTACTACTAAGAAGACCCTAAAATGTAAGATCTTTCTCTCAGATTCAAAAATACTTACGACAGAGACATTCTCCTACCTGGGCATTAACTTCGACAAAAAGGGGACTTGGTCTTCGGCAGTGCAGGCAAGAAAATTGGCCTTTTCAAGAGCAATCGGGGCTGTCCGAAACTTTGCTAATAAATTGGGGGGCCGCCCAGTCCCAGCACTAGTGGACATATATAAAACTAAATGTGTGTCCACAGCGATGTATGGTGCAGGGATATGGGGGATAAGTGAAGCTCATATTATACAGCTTTGCGAAAATAAATTCCTCCGTTACCTATTAGCCGTCCCGCAGTCCACTTCTACGCTTGTGTGCCATCAAGATCTAGGCATACACTACATCTCAGACCTTATTAAGGTTGATCCCATTTTACTGTGGCATAAAGTGTGGTCAACTGACGAGACAAGTCTGAATAGGGATGTAATACTGGATTGCCTTAGTCTAGAGGGGGCCTCAAGGATTCCCTGGTTTAGGTATGTAAAGAGATTTTTGACTGATATTGGGCATACAGAATACTTTGACTCCCCGGAATTTTTAGCAACATTTTCTAGGAAGAAGCTGAAACACATCTGCTTGCATTTTCTAGAGAGCAAACATTGGATGGACGAGAAATGCAAAACATCAGTCATGGAGAACAATTTGATTCTCCAAGGACAGGGTATCCAGCCATACTTGATCCAGGTGCAAAGCTGTTATTCTCGTATGCTATTGACAAGATTCAGGGGGGGGCATCTCTTTTTTAGAATGATTAAGTTTCCGCACTTAAACTGTTGGTCCAAAAACCTGGTATTATGTCCTTGCGATGATGTTTCAGAACAGTCCACTCTACACTGTATACTTTTTTGTAAATTTTACACTTTGCCAAGGAAAAGATTTCTAATGCCAATCTTAAAAAATTGGGGTTTGAGGCAATGTAGGACAGCGCTAATGAAATTGCAAATGCTGGAAGATGAACTGATCATGTACCTTGTGTCATCATTTTTAAAATTTATAATCAAATCCAGGATTTCAATGAATTAACCTAACACAAATATCTGGTAATTACTGTACCTCTCCCTTTTAAATGTTTTCCTTTTAACTCAATTGATTTTATTCACATAATGAACTAATGATGCTAATGTATATTTATTGTCTTATTGTGCTTTTATGATTTTTACTACCAAAATCGAATAAAGCTGTTTTTGACTTTGAGTCTACATACACTGTACATTGTGGTTGATTTCATTTATTTCTTAAGTGATAATCAAAAGAAAAGGTTGCTTGAAAAGTGAAGATAATCCTGCCTAAAACATATTTTCTATTGTGTTTACTTGATGTAGCTTTAACATTGCTTTGTAGGAAGTATTTGTCTAAATAAAATATGTAACACATAAAATTTATGTCAATATTTATATAATCATTATAAGTTTCAGTATATAATAATGGATTCTTTCTATGACTTCAAACTGCAACACAACTCACACTGTGAGTAACCCTGATATAGATGACATTATATTTAAATAATAACAAACATTATAGATGATGTCAAAAAGTATGAAGTTCACCTTTAGGGCAGTAATGTGAATTTAGTGAAGCATCACGGAAAAATGTGTGCCTAACTGCCGTGCTACATCAGTGCATCACTAGTTATGTTTGGATTTAAGTCTGATTCATTTAGTTGAACATATTTATCTTCTGTAGTTTGTACAAGTATTGAATATGTGCCTTCTTTATTGTCATCTAGATAACCTTGGCAGTGCCTCTGCCATCCAGCTGCTGCAGGATATGGCTAGCAAGTTTAGTAAACTTTGTTATCTGATTGGCCAGCACAGCACATCACTGACTAACTTCCTACATGGCTCAAAAGAAGCAAAGCGTCTGGTCCTTCTGGAGCATTCAAGCCTCTTTCACGACAGCTACACAGAGTGAGTATCCATAACGCTGAAAGTTGTATAATTATTTTTTTGGTATTAAAAAATGTTTTCCATGTATGCCTTATACTAAGTTATTGAACTTGCTTTCATGGCGTGCAGTTCTGTGTTTGATTTTAATGCCCTTTATAAGATGTACAAGTCCCAAGTCTGCATTTCAGCAACCTCACACAGGATAGGAACCTTCTGAGGTTGGTAAATTAAGTAGCGATAGATTGGTTAATCGAGAAACCTGTTAGGCACAAAACTTGGGGCAGAATTGTAGTCTCAAACATTATCTAAATTCAAGTTGTTGTTATTATTATAAGCACAAGTTGAAAGATCCTGAGGTGAATTGACTGAACATTCACTTTCAGCCTTAATGTTCTTTGCCTGCTTTCAGCTCTTTCACAGTGTCAGTGTGCAGGTGGCCCAAAAGAAAATGCTGACCAACTAATCAGTTTACAAGAATCTAAGGAATATGCAGTGTCGTGGCTGGTGCCAATGTTCGTCTAGCATATGATATCACGTGTTTTTTTCATTGAATTAATCTTAAATTGGATTAATCAGTACTGCCTTCTTGTGCGGAGTTTTCTTAAGCCAGAAGGTGGGTGAGAAGCACAGGTCGTGTTCAGATCACTGTCTCTTGCTTCACAGTGACTTGTAGGAGTTCATTTATAACCTATATTTCTTAATAAGGGTTGTTCTTCCCTTGGCACAATCGTTTGTATTTGCTGTAGTGCTTACCCAATGTAAAAGCCCAGAGTGGCACACCTAAATTAGCAAAAATTCCCAAGTTTCCGAATTTTCAGAAACAGGCAAACTGAGGTTTGACAAAAGTATTGCATTTATGAAAAAAAAATAGAATTGTCATTTGTCTAAAAATGTATTCTGCATTTAGGAGACTTATTGCTGACTTTGAATGACTGGTACCAGAGGGCACTTACTGCTTTGGCTGTTATTTTTTGTCCTCTGTGGAGGCATTTTGTATACATATTTAAGGGCTCTTGTTTTCAGTTTCTATTTGTTGTGAATTCTGGTGGGGTTTTATCTGATCTTTTTCCATAATCCTGACACTGAGCCATTGCTTTATGAGTGTCAATACTTAGCTATGGAGCCTGATTGGCTATTAGAGCAGCGGTACTTCACTAGTTTGAGCATTATACTTTGGGATAAGAACGTCCAGCATGCAAAGCACGGAGCAAAATAAAATCAGTGTCGCCTTTTTTATTGGATTATAATTATAATACATAAATATAGAGTAAATATGTTTCTATCATGACTGGCTCTACATACACATGCTCTGCATACTCCTGCTATTCTAGTGTTGGGCCTGGATGTTTGCAACTTGTTTTTCTTTGAAGAAGTCTGAGTCACAAGACCTGTTGTGACTCCACCGTTGGCCTAAAATGCACTAGCACACTGGCTCCACCTCATATTGTTTTCTTCTGACATCAGGCTCAGATGTTCAGGATCGTTGCTCCGGAATCAACACGATAACACATTGGTTGTTCTTCTCTGATCCAGCAGTTCTGCGTTCATCTGCAATAAAAACAACAGTAACATGATTAAGAAACTATTTGTCCAGGACGCCAGCACTTAAGATTCGTGGGTCGGCGATTGTTCCTCCATGAGGCACCCATGCCTCAAACCCCCATTTTCCATTAGTATAGAGTCTCTGCTCTTGCTTCTTGGAGAATGCACCTAGTTAAAGGGTATGGAACTTAAACTCATCCAGCCCTGCCCTAGTTGTAATATGAAATGCCCCTGGTGTGATAATCATGAGGTATGGTGACCCCTGCCTCTCCCCAGAGCACATAGAGACTTGCTGAGAAACCAGCCTTGCCTTCCACTTAAAGAAAACCTTAAGATCTCGTAGGGAAAGGAGGGGTGGGCCCATCACAGGAAGCAAAGACAGGCCTTGTCCGAGATGTCCAAATTGTTGGAGGTGAAAATATGCTAATGCAGAAGAAGAGGAATCCAGGCCCTACAGCATTCTGTCAGGTCAGGCATAGGAGAGTCCAGAAATAGTTTTCTCTGAGACAGCTGACATCAAGGAAGAAGTAGAATTCCTCAAACCAGTGATACAACAAATGCCAGCCTCCAGGCCAAAGACCCAGTCAGCAAAGCATGCTTCTACGGCACTTCAAGGTCAGTCAAAGGCCCGAAAATGCACATTCACGGAAGCAGAGCACATTTCCTGTGGGATGGAGCCCTGATTCAAGCCAGAAATTTCCCACATTTTGGGGTTCTATTTCTCCAGGCGGGACTCCCTAGACTCAAGAGGCTGGATCGATGCCTCTGAACTTGAAATCCAGTGGCACCCACTGCACCATGCCTCCATACCACTTTGGCAGAAAGGCTTTGAAAAACTGCAGCAGGTTTGTCCCTTCCTCGGTTCAGTTTTAAATGCAGTACCAGGCAAAGAATCCCCAACAAACTGAGGATTATGGCATTCCAACCGCTGCCGCCGACTATTTTTCAGACACAATGTCCTAATAATGTTTGAACTGTCTTAAACCTGTTGGAGATGATGGCTTCATTCTTACCGTTTTACTTTTACCAGGTTACACATACTTCCTGTACAAAACAGTGGGCACAGACGAAAGGGGATTGGTCAGCACTCGCTGCTTTGGTGGAATAGCAAGAACCTGTTTCCGAAAAAGCCCTTTCTGAACGTCCTTCTTCAGGTCACCATCGATGCATCTCTCACAGGGTATAGCGCTCACCTCAGTGAGAGTACTGTCCAAGGTACCTGAACCCTTGAGCACGAGGGACAAAGTAAAAACCACCTGGAGCTTCAAGGCATCAGACTAGCCCTGCAAGCATTACTGCCACGTACTCCAGTATTATAAAGACAGACAATATGACAGCCATGTTGTACGTCTCCATAAGCAGGGCAGCACTCCCTCCCACCATCTCTCTGCAAGAGCTCAGAAGATTTGGCACTGGGCAATTTTCTACAATATTCACCTGTTGGCAGAGCACTTGCTGAAGTGAGAACGACTTTGAGGACCGGCTCAAAGAATGCATCAACAAGTTCACATGTGGGAACCCCACACACAAGTCCTTCACAAGGTACTGGACTACAACTTTGGATCTGTTCACCATTCCCAAAAACAAAAAATGGGGGGCGTGGCCAGGCGCCGTAGGAAATGGCCGCCTGATTCCCGAGCTCCGCCGGGACCGTCCGTTTCCCCTGACAAATCCGCAACAAATCCTTGCTGAGAGACTCTCTGATGGCAGCCCCCAGCTCCCTCGGGTTTGGTGATCCCTCGGAGCCTCTTACAGACTCGGAGAACCCTCGGAGGCTCCGTGAGGCGGCCGCGACTCTCAGCGGTGGCCCGGCGTCTCGCATCTGGAGCCCGGGGACCGCTGCCTCTTCTAATCGAGGTCCCGGCTCTCGGCCTGCCGCAATCCGCGGCCTGAGAGGCGTGAAAAATGGGGGGCGTGGCCGCCGAAGCGGCGCCGGAATATCGGTGCCCTGGGGTAGCTTAACGAGGCGGCCTGCGAGACCCTGCGGACCAGAAGGCCCACACACCGGAACGCGAAGCTCAGTGAGGCGCCTACCCTCGATGTAAGAAGGGCTGCTAACCCCCGCGCTGCTGCCACCTGAGCGAGGGGGGAGACGGCTGGACTGCGCTACCCATAGCCTGCCTGGGGGCTGCGGATGCTTAGTGATGCCTGTAGGCGCCCACTAGAGGAAGGACACACATCCACGGCTGTGGAGGCGGCTTGACCACTGGACACCGGCTGGCAGGTGGGACGAATGCGAGTGATTGCAGACCCGAGGGGTTTGGGCTCACGGCAGAGAGTCACAGAGTGCACCCCAGACAGTAGGCCCCACGCTGCGATAGTTCTTGGGCTGTACCCATAGTACTGGCTGCGGTCTGTCAGCGGAGGGGAGTGGATCTGAGCTGGCGCTGTCCCGCAAGAAGGTGGGTGACGGAACATCTGACCCCAAGGGCACCAGATCGAATATGCGGCCCAAAGGGGGTACTGTGTCCCAAACCAATAAACTTGACCAATACACGGTGCCCAAAACGCAGACGCAGGCCATGGGGGCAACAAAGGAGGGCACAGGGCAGGCGGAACCCTCCCTGACGTCCATAATGGCGGCAATCCAGACCCTTGGCTTCAGCCTTGAAACGAAGATGGACAAGATCACTATCGAAGTGAACCTGCTCAGTACTGACTTGGGGAAAACCACGGATCGCTCAAAAACGAACGAAGTGGACATTAAGGCCCTGCAGGAGTCGGATAGGAAGCTTGAACGCAGGGTCAGCGAGCTTGTCCACCAACACCGGCAGATGGCACTTCGACTCGATGACCAGGAGGGTAGGGCTCGGAAGAGCAACGTATGCGTGGTGAGTGTGGCGGAAGATCTTGAGGGAGATAGTACAGAGCTCTTTCTCGAAGACTTGATACTTCGCCACCTGAAACCCAAGAGGCTATCCAAGATATTCACTGTCGAACGGGCCCACCGGGCCCCGATTCCTAAACCCAAACCTGGAGCCCCACCACGAACAATTATTGCCAAAATACTCAATTACTGAGACCGGGATGCGATCCTACAGGCTGCCAGACAACATGGGGATCTACAGTACGAGGGATCCACAGTTCGTTTTTTCCCAGACTTTACGCTACAGGTGCAACAGGAGAGGCGCTCCTTCCAAGGGGTCAAGGCGGCACTACGGGACCACGGAATTCGATACATGATGTTCTTTCCCGCAAAACTGAAGATCATACATGGCGGCAAGTCCCACTTCTTCACCTCGCCTGCGATAGTACAGGAGTGGATTGACACAACGTTGGCAGTGGCCCACCCTCTGCAAAACGGCGGACAGTGGCGAGACACAGGGCACCCCTCCCCGGAGTCGGCGACGGGGGGAGCTGAGAATGTTGAGCAGAGCCAACGATCCTGGCGTTCGAGGTCGAATAGTCCCCGCTGGGACTCACCCGGAGATAACACAGCGCGATGAGGCGGCACACACTGGACTTAGAAGAAGCCGGACTGTAATGTATACAGTGTGATTGTTGGTATGCCTGGGCTCTCTGAGGGGACAGCGCGGGGCCTGCCCGTGGTCTATGGGACGGGCTCCCTTATTGTACTTCTACACCCATGGCCTGAGGGGCCGAATGACCTGGGACGCTGCGGGAGGGCGGCCGGGACGGAGCTGGCCACGTTAATCCCGAGTTAAAAGTTCCTCGGTGTCTCACCGGGGTAGGGTTGGGCGACAGGCGCTCTGCTAATTGGGGTGGTGGGTAGTTTGAAACCCATGGAGCAGGGGGCTGGGAGGGGGGGGTTTGTTTTCGCAGAGGTGGGCGGGATGTGGGGGGAAGATACGGGGAGGAGAGGATGGAGTCAACTGTCTGATATGCCTGTTAATGTTTGCACTGTTAGAGTTCTCGGGGGGGGGGAACCAGGGTGGGCAATGGAGTTGGAGAGTCTCTCTGCTGGGGGGGATCCGGGGAGGGCTGGGGAGTACTGGGTTTGTTTTGGTCGTACAGAATTTATGTTCATGAAGACCTTACTGGTTCAGGAGTGCTAAGTAGGGATTGCTTCCAAAGTAATGGTTATGGCTAGGAATTGGGAGAAGAGCCTAAAAATAATGAGCTGGAATGTAAACTGACTTGGGGCCAGACTCAAGCGTACTATAGTCTTGTAACTCATTAAACGGCACCACCCAGACATAGTAATGCTGCAAGAAACTCATTTATTGGGTAACACATGCCAGGCCCTCAACAGATGGGGATACACTCTCGCCTCACACTCCGGCTTCACCTCAGGCTCCAGGGGGGTGGGAATCCTCATACGCCGTTCATTGCCCCTCCATATAGATGGCACTAAATCAGATCCACAGGGCCGCTTTATGGTGGTCACAGGCAGATGGGAGGGATACACACTGAACTTGCTTTCGGCATACGTCCCGCCGGGCTTGCAGGCTCAAGCCTTTGCAGACCTGGGCAAATTGCTACTATCCCTCCCCGAAGGTCAGTTGGTCTTGGGCGGGGACTTCAATTCGGTGGTGTCGGGCACCATGGATAGGCAGCCCTCCAGAGCCCTACCCCAAGGGCAGCAATGGTTGGCTGATTTTCTTGAGGCCTTCGGACTCACCGACGTAAGGCGCCACCTGCATCCCACGACCAGCCAATTCACCTTCTTCTCTGGGCCGCACCACTCCTTCTCACGCCTCGATTACATCCTCACTGTCCTGCAGCACCACACTATAATACGAGAGGCAACACTCCTGACTCGAGGCATCTCGGACCACTCGCCGGTAACTACGCACATCACATTCGGAACCAGGAGGGAGGGGTGCGTGGCGCCGATAAACCCCTGGCACCTGCAGAATGAAGACACGCGGGGGAAAATTGACACCTCTATCACTCAATATTTCGAAGAAAATGAGGGATCGGTAGACCCCCCTGTCACGGTATGGGAGGCGTTTAAAACGGTAGTCACGGGGGAAGCGCTATCAGTCATCTCAGGCAGGTGGCGAGAACAGCGCTGTCAAGTCACCAAAGCTGAGGCGGAGTTGGCAGAGCTTGAGGCGGAAGCGCTCGAGAAAGGGGGAAGGACGGTTCGACACAAATGGCAACTCAAGCTGGCGGAATACAGAGCACTGGTCTCCCAGGAGGCCCAGACGGTAGCCAGACATAAAATGGGAAGGTTGTACGATCAGGGTGACAAAGCCGGGAAACTTATCGCCTGGCTTGACAAAAAGCAGCAGGCCAGGAAGACCGTGCCGCTAATACATAATCAATCCGGGGCGATTCTCACGAGGCCGAAATACAGCGTGCAATAATGGAACTCCGACCAGGGAAAGGGTTGGGTCCCAACGGTCTCCCGATAGAATTATACAAGATTAAACCCGAGACTATTAGTAAGCACCTTAAATCCATGTTTGACACCAGCAGAAAGGACGGCATACTGCCACGTGACCAGCGCATTGCTACTATTGTGGCAATCCCGAAAGAGGGGAAACCCGTTGAATCCTGTGCCTCCTACAGGCCGATTTCCCTCCTCAACGCGGAGCCCAAAATACTGGCAAAAACACTCGCCAATAGGCTTAAACCAATACTAAATACACTGGTACATCCTGACCACTCAGGCTTTATGCCACATCGAAACACGGCCCTAAATATCAGACGCTTACACGGGGTGATCGGACAACGCCATAGACTGAAGGAGGACGCGGTTGTGGTCTCCCTGGACGCCACCATGGCGTTTGACACCCTTGAATTGCCGTACATGTTCGCTGTCCTGCGTAAACTGGGCTTTGGGCCCCATTTTGTGGAGTGGGTTCGTCTCCTCTATACGGAACCGCTGGCACAGGTCCTAGTGAACAATAAAGTGTCGAAGGTCTTCACTTTAGAGCGAGGAACTAGACAGGGCTGCCCCCTTTCTCCTCTCCTGTTTGCTCTCTCCCTTGAACCGCTAGCTGTCTGGATCAGACATGACGTCTACCTTCGTGGAATAGAATGGGCGGAGGGATGGGAAGACAAAATATCCCTCTACGCGGACGATATTCTTCTATACCTCTCTAAGCCACGACGGTCGATCCTTGCGGCCCTCGACATCTTTGCGAGCTTTGGTCAAAATTCTGGCTTCAGAATCAACTGGAGCAAATCGTATCTCTACGTCCTCAGCGGGAACCCCCCGAAGCTCCCCGACACTTGTCCCATCACAGTCGCTGAGGACGGCTTCCAATACCTGGGAGTGTTCATATCCACGGACAAGGCCCTGTCCTACGAGCGCAATCTTCAACCTCCCCTACGGCGTCTCCAACGAGAGGCCAAGTCCTGGCAGGACCTGCCATTGTCATTACTAGGCCGAGCGGCCTTGTTCAAAATGATGGCGCTGCCCAGGTTTCTCTACGCCCTCCAAAATTATCCAGACATGGTGCCTAACGCCTACTTTACAGCAATTGAGGCGGCTCAGCGTACCCTCCTTTGGGCGGGAGCCCCGCGTATTGCTCTGTCAAAACTCACACTGGGATGGTATGACGGTGGCATAGCCCTCCCCGACATCCGCAAGTACTACTGGGCAGCCCATCTCACGGCGATTAATCAAGGGACTTATGGGGATGGTAATGATCCAGCCTATGGGATGGACAGATGGCAACTCCCTGGTGGGAACTATGAAATTGCTCTCTACTCTAAACTGGGCAAACTTCGACTCACTGGCCCTACACAACACTCGGTACAGATATGGCACGCAGCACAGAAACAACTGGGGTGGTCCGGGGTCCTCACCATGGCTACACCGCTCTGGGCTTCCGAAAAGTTAGGCAACCTGGGTCGCACTAAAGGGTTCCGGAACTGGGACCTGATAGGCATCTCCCAAATAAAAGACATCTGGGGCCCTAAAGGTGTTCACAGATTCGCTCATATGCAGGCAACGTACGAACTTGCACACACCGAATACTTCAGATACTTACAGGTGCGACACTCCCTTCAGACACACATTCCACCTGGCACCACACTGCCTCAAAGCTCCCCTCTGGAAGACAGACTATTAGACGGGAACATTTCAGAACATGCCATATCTCTCATGTACAAAAAGCTGATAAATAATTCCCCCGACCTGCTATTACCCTTAAAGGAGAAATGGATTGCCGATGGGTTGGAAATTGATGAGGAGGAATGGGTGTATGCTCTTGCTTCCCCCCGTGAGGTGGCCATTTCTGCCCGACTGCGCCTAATTCAACTTAAAATACTGCATAGAATCTATATCTCCTGTACGAGGCTGCAATTGATGAGAAAAGGTGGGGACGGACTCTGTCGAAGGGGATGTGGTGTAGAGGGCACCATCTTTCATACCCTATGGGGGTGCCAAAAAGTGCAACAGTACTGGGGGAGAGTAGTGCACTGCATGCAGGAGGTGTGGAAGGTAGAAATTCGACCTGAGGCCAAAAGATGTCTACTTAACATATGGGAACCCACTGACTTAACGCACAGAGGGAAACTGTGGGTAACGCTTGGGCTGATGGTGGCTAAAAGGAACATTGCGAGGTTGTGGGGTGACCCTAACCCACCAAAACTGAGGGACTGGCAATGTGACATGGACTGGTGCATGCTGCAGGAGAAGACAGTGTATGTCTCAAGAGGCTGTCCTCGCACATGGGTGGAAATATGGTCCAGATGGAATGACTACAGGGAAATATATGTGAGCCCCCTCTAACCACGCAATCCAGCTCCTTGGACATATAATACTGACCATTGCTAACTGAATCATGGCACTTGAGTGCGTCTCGGTTTCGTATGCGCACCGGCACTGCCCTGAACCATACAGTACTGTGATCTAACAACCAAGTTAACGGGGGTTTATTTCTGTTAGTTTCCTTTCTCGGATACAGAATTTGTATACGGTGGACCTTATTATGTGCATAAATGTGTAAAATGTGACCTTCCTAATCCTCCCATATCCTTCGGGATCTCATATAATTGCACTCCGTTACGCCGCCGTACCCCCGGGTTGACGCATAGGGCTGTGTCTTTGTTCTATAATACTGGAATGTTTGATTGTTAGCCGGCCCGATGGGTTGTAGGCGAGGAATGTCTAAAGTGATCTACGTAATAAAGGTCTTTAAAAAAAAAAAAAATGCCCAAACATCTTTACAGGTAGCAGCACTTTCTTCTCCCGTACTTGTTGAGGAAGATGGGTCAGGTATCCGTGACCCATATCTTCATGGTTCCATCTTGGCGAGACAGCCGTGGTAATCAGTGCTCCTATTGGTGTCAGTCAATCCTCACAAGAACCTCCCAATCTGAAAGAGACACGTTAGTGATAGATTCCTTACCTTAGAATATCCCCAGGCGTCAGACTGGATCCGGAAAAATTTGCGTAGCAATACCCCTGCGCGCCGACAGGCGTCGTCCACGGCTCCGCGTCCTTTGTCCGCTGCTCCGGGAGTGGACATCGGTCGTCAGGATCCTAGTCCTCAGGTAAGAGGCATGAGAGGTCGGAGAGATGTCATCGTTCCTCCGACCCACCCCGACACTCGCGCGATGTGGCCCGGGGTTTGGGTGACACCACCCACGCGGCTCCAACGGAGTCGCGGACGTCGCCGCCTGCCCCACACCTTCGGGTCCCTGGGCATGACGCGACGCCAGTGGAGGTTGAGCGGTACCTCATGGCCATGAGGTCCCTCCCTCCTCAGCCGGGTTCCGTGGCGCCTAGGGGCCCAACGGCCCCGGCTGGAGTGCCTAGCGGTTCGGGTGCTTCGGCTCCGACGCCGTCGGGTGCTTCGGCCCCGGCGCCACAGGCCCCCACTGGATGCGGTTCCGGATCCGGGTTGTCGCCGGTCGACCTCACGACCTCACCGGCGCCGGCCCTGCGGGTGTCGCCCTCGGCGCCGGCTATGGACGCCGTCCCCGATCCTACCTTCGATCTGGTTCCGGCTCCGGAGCGGCGCCGCTGGGCGCCGCTCTCGATGTCGTTTGGAGATTTCTATTTTCACGAACCGGCCCCATCTGTTGACCCTGAAATGCAGGAGATGGGTGACAAGGGTGATTGGGAGGGGTCTGTGGACCCTCTGGCACAGGAGTGCCAGTCCCGACAGGACTGGACATATGAGCTTGGGGAGGCCAGTGGACTTGACACTTTGCCAGACACTGGATTTGTCTCCCCTCCCACCGTGGTTACGGAGGAGGGGGCTGCTTACAGTGTAGTGTTGACGCGGGCGGCCAAGGCCTTACACCTTGAGCTCCCCGTCGCGGCCGTGAGGACTTACCTCCTCACTGAGGTCCTTAAACCGCAGGAAAGCTCCACTGAGCCTCTGCTGCCGTTTAATGAGGCCTTGTGTGAAGTTCTTGTGGGCACCTGGTCCAAGCCCGCCACAGGTCCGCCTGTGGATAGGAACGTGGCCAGACGCTACCGCCCGGCCCCGGGAGACCCTTGCTTTTTGTCCAACCATCCCACCCCCGAGAGCCTGGTCATCCAGGCCTCCACTTCCCAGACCGCATTCCAGGCGGCTCCGCCCGATCGGGAATCCAAGAGGTATGAACAATTCGGGAAGAAGGTGTTCTCGTCCCTGAGTTTGGGACTGCGGTCAGTCAATACCGCATGCCTCTTGGGCCGCTACACCCACACCCTGTGGGACACGGTCGCGGACATGCTGCCTCAGTGTCCGGAGGAGGTCCGGGCAAAACTCACCCAAGCCCTTGCGGAGGGTCGAGATGCAGCGCGATATTCCATCCGGTGTGGGCTGGATACCACGGACTCACTGGGCAGGGCAATGACAACGACAGTGGCGGTTCGACGCCACGCCTGGTTGAGGTCGCCAACTTTTTGGCCGATTTCCAGGCCACTCTTCTGGACATGCCGTTCGATGGCCGTCGCCTCTTTGGTGACAAGGCAGACCATGCGCTTGAGCGTTTTAAGGACTCCAGGGCTACGGCCAAGTCCTTGGGCCTCTCGGCCCCATGCCAGCAATCGGGTGCCTTTCGCTCCTTTCGTGGCCACGGAAGGGGCGCCCCCACACGTGCCGCCAGCCACGCACCGCAGAATGTTCAACAGCGCCGTGGCGGCCGTGGAAACCGCCGTGGCGGCGGTCGGGGACAACGGCGAGGCCAGTCCACACCTTCCCCCGCAGCACCTGCCTCAAAACCCTCCTAGTCCGTGCTTTCAGGCCCATGTGACGTCAGTAGGGGGTAGGGTTCGCCATCACCTCTTCCACTGGCGCACAGTCACGTCGGACAGGTGGGTGCTGCAAATCGTCGGAAGGGGCTACTCCTTCCCCTTCGAGGCTACCCCTCCAGCCATGCCACCGCAATTCCACCACATGTCGGGGGATCACTTGCAACTTCTGCAAGAGGAAGTGGCGGCCCTCTTGGCCAAGGGGGCCATCGAGCGCGTTCCTGGGCCGGAAGTAGGGTGCGGTTGTTACTTCCATTACTTTCTGGTACCCAAGAAGGGCAAAGGGGGCCTATGCCCTATCTTGGACCTACAGAACGTCAACGGTTTCCTCCGGAAGGAGAAGTTCAAAATGCTGACTTTGGCTCAGGTCTTGGCTGCCATGGACCCCGGAGACTGGATGGTAGCGTTGGACTTGCAGGCATTACCTGCGGTTCACGGTAGGCCACGAGCACTTCCAGTTTACCGTGCTCCCCTTCGGCCTTACAAGTGCCCCACGGGTGTTCACGAAAGTGATGGCGGTGCTCGCAGCTCATCTGCGCAGGTTAGGGGTGTCAGTCTTCCCCTACCTCGACTACTGGTTGTTGAAGGCGGGCTCGCCCCAGACAGTCGTCAGCCACCTCCAGACTACGGCAGACCTCCTGCACCTGCTGGGGTTCTCCATCAACGTGCCGAAGTCACACCTGTCTCCCTCTCAGAAACTCCTCTTCATCAGAGCGGTTCTGGACTCGGCGCAGTTTCGGGTTTATCCTCCCGAACAGCGGGTTCGGGATATTCAGGCTCTGATTCCGATCTTTCAGCCTTTATCCAGAGTCTCGGTCAGGTTGACGCTGCGGCTTCTGGGGCTGATGGCCTCCTGCATCCTTCTGGTGCATCAATCCCGGTGGCGGATGCGGGCTCTGCAGTGGGACCTGAAGTTTCAGTGGGCCCAGCATCAGGGCAACTTGTCTGACCATGTCTTGATCTCGGAGGGCACTGCAAGACAGTTGCAGTGGTGGCTCACGGACCGCAATTGGGTCAGTGGCAGATCCCTCTCCCTACCCCACCCGGAGCACGTGGTTGTGACGTACGCGTCCCTCCTGGGCTGGGGGGGGGGCACATGGGAGAGGCGGAGATCAGAGGCCTCTGGTCTCCGGCGGAGTCCTAGCTCCACATCAACTTTCTGGAGCTGCGGGCGATACGACTTGCACTGAAGGCATTCCTCCCCTCTGTCCGGGGGAGTGTAGTGCAGGTGTTCACGGACAACACCACCGCCATGTGGTACTGCAACAAACAGGGTGGGGTGGGGTCGTGGACCCTATGCCAGGAGGCTCTGCGCCTCTGGCAGTGGCTGGAACATCAGGGCGTGACCCTGGTGGTTCAACACCTGGCATGTTCTCTGAACGCCAGGGCGGACGAACTCAGCCGTCGGTGCATGATGGATCACGAATGGCGTCTGAACTCGGACGTGGCGCAAGGCCTCTTTCAGCAATGGGGAGAGCGTTGGTTAGATCTATTCGCCACAGAAGAGAACGCGCAATGTCATCAGTTCTGCGCGTTGGAATTTCCAAGGCGGCACTCGCTCGGAGACGCTTTTCGTCACGAGTGGCGTTGCGGTCTATTCTACGCCTTTCCGCCTATACCACTTCTGCCCAGAGTGCTGAAGAAGATCAGGCACGACCGGGCCCAGGTTATCCTTGTAGCTCCGGACTGGACATGGAGATACTGGTATCCCGAGCTACTCAGCATGTCAGTCGATCCCCCGGTCCGTCTGCCTCTTCAGGAGGAATTTCTGTCGCAGCAGCAGGGGACGGTCCTCCACTCGAACCTGTCCAGTCTCCACCTACAAGCTTGGAGATTGAGCGGCGACAGTTGAGGCCATTTGACTTGCCTCCTAAAGTCTGTAATGTCATTCTGGCAGCCAGGCGTCCCTCCACAAAGTCGGTATACGCCTGCAGGTGGAGCAGATTTGTGGCATGGTGCACAGCAAAGGCTGTGGATCCACTCTCTGCACCCCTTTCAGAGGTTCTCCTCTTTCTTCTTTCTCTTGCCCAGCAGGGCTCTGCTCTGGGCACTATCAAGGGGTACCTTTCTGCTCTTTCACCTTCTTAAGGCTACCTGATCAGCCTTCCTTGTTCAAGTCCCCAATTGTAAATAGGTTTTTGAAGGGCATCACACACATGTTCCCTCCTGTTCCTTTCGTGATGCCCCAGTGGGACTTGAACATTGTTCTTACTTACCTAATGAGCTGCTCCATATCTGTCCTCTCCGTCTTCTTACTTTGAAGACTGCTTTCCTGGTTGCCATCACCTCT
Source organism: Lissotriton helveticus (assembly GCF_964261635.1). Classification (NCBI taxonomy): domain Eukaryota; kingdom Metazoa; phylum Chordata; class Amphibia; order Caudata; family Salamandridae; genus Lissotriton; species Lissotriton helveticus. The sequence continues at coordinate 411,374,136 of NC_136061.1, read as the reverse complement.
GCCAGGAGAGTGAGTGAGCTCCAGGCTCTTTCTTCCACACCTCCTTTCCTCTCTGTCCATCCGGACAAGGTTGTGTTGTGGACAAGACCCTCTTTCCTGCCCAAGGTTGTCACGGCCTTCCACGCCGGGCAGTCCATTACCTTGCCCACCTTCTTTCCGCCTCCGCATCCCTCGAAAGAGGAAGAGAGGCTCCACCGTCTGGACCGAAAACGTGCGCTCTCTTACTACCTGGATCGCACACGCCAGTTCCGGGTGGATGACCAACTCTTTGTTGGTTACGTGGGCGCTAAGAAGGGAAAGGCAGTGCACAAGCGGACCATCTCTCGGTGGATCATCTTGTGTATCCAGGCGTGTTACTCCTTGGCTAAGAAGGAGCCCCCTGTTGGATTGAGGGCTCATTCCACTCGGGCCACGGCGACTACCACTGCCCTGGGCCGAGGTGTGCCCTTGCAGGACATTTGCCAGGCAGCTACCGTGGCCTCACTGCACACGTTTGCGAGACACTACTGCCTGGACAGCCAAGTCCGGAGGGATGGCTTCTTTGGCCGTATCGTCCTCCAGGACTTCCTGGTGTGATTATTGGTTCGCAGACCCACCACCGGGGTTGGTATTGCTGGGGTATCTATTCTAAGGTAAGGAATCTATCACTAACGTGTCTCTTTCAGATGCACAAGTTACTACTTGTGTAACGATATATCTGTAAGAGACATTAGTTAGTGATAGATTCCTTACCGACTCACCCATCCTCCCCATTCTGCGAACCGATATCTAGGGTTAAAGTCATCCCCTTTCAGGGCCCTAGTTTCATGGCACCAGTGTTGGTTCTATCATGGCTCTGCGTATCTGGCGCGGAAAAGCTGTGTATCAGAACTGACGTCAGCGTGCAAGGGCGGCGTCTAAGTACTCCGACGTCATTTCGGCGCTAACGACGACGGACGCGGAGCCGCGGACGACGCCGGCCGGCGCGCAGGGGTATTGCTACGCAAAATTTTCCGGATCCAGTCTGACGCCTGGGGATATTTTAAGGTAAGGAATCTATCACTAACTAATGTCTCTTACAGATATATCGTTACACAAGTAGTAACTTGTGCCACAGGCTGAACCATCTTACTCACAATCAGGGTCAGTTCAGACACCCAGCTCTCACACAACTGAACCTCGCAATCTGACACAGTTTGGTTACCTCAGTCTTCCAAGGGAATGCATGGTTATCCTGCAGAAAGCTTGAATGTCCACTCTACTTGAGCCACTTATACTGCTAAGTGGCAAAGATTCGTGCCTTACTGTACCTCCAGTTAGAGTCCTTTAAAAGTTCTGTCCAGGAGATTGCTTCTTACCTCATACACTTATACAAGGCAGGCCTTGCCTACACATCTGTTTGCATACACTTGAGTGCAGTTGCTGCATCCCTTAAAAACAGACAACACTCTTCACTGTTTAATATACCAGTCAGTAAGGCCTTTATGGAGGGTCCTGCTCCAGTATAGAACCTCAATGTAGTACTCACTTGATTAATCAGTCCTCCATCAAATGAAACAGGATTTATAGACTGTTACTGATCACTGGTGAGGGTCTACAGGCGCTGGGGGGTGGGTTTGGGACATTCTGCTGCTCCGAGCTATTCTCTTCTGAACTCCAGTAGTGTTGGTGTTGATTGAAGAGGTAGGTTGTAATGAATCTGCTTTCCACAAAAACAACGCACCCAAATCCTCACTCCCACCTGGGTGGCTAATTTGCCACTGAACCTTTAAATCACACACTTTGCACAGCACTACCACTTTGGAGGCAAAAGACAAATTCAGGTGATTTGAAATAACACACACAAGTTTATTAATGAATGGTAGGCCAAATATATCAGTGAATGCATATCATTAGGTATCAAACACTTTTAAATGAACAAGTAAAATAAAATGCAGGGTCTCCCTCTCTTTAACAATAAGGCTTGAGGTTTATTACACAATGCTCTCTAAACAAAGGCTGTCTCAGATGCCAAATGCACAAGATTCAAATATATGTAGCAAACTATAATCTAAATGCATGAATAATACTGATTAATGAACAAGCAGCAAATAACATGAGATATACTGAACGTCCTGCAAGAGATCAGAAAGATATATATATATATATATATATATATATATATATATATATATATATATATATATATATATATATATATATATATATATAATATAGATTAATTCTTGTGACTGTATACTCTTTTTACAACTAGAGTATAATATTAGCATTGACTTGAAGTATTTTTTGTATATATATTTACGCTTGTACCGGTATCAATTACCACCTTGTGTACCACTTTTTCATCTTAGTATTACGTACACCTTATAGTAATTTATTTATTTGTTTTAGTCACACCTCCCCTAGAATCGATTTGATTGTATATATAAATTCATTTTTTATAACCTTTTAGACTATGGTTTTTCCTTGGAAATCATTTTAGATCTAGGTGATTTTTGCACATTATTAGCACTCTGCACTTTATGGCAATCTTTGCACACTGATAAATACGCAATAATTAAGAAATAGATCAGCCAGGGGGGTCATTTTTCTGATAGACTGTCACCAAAAAATGTTTTCCTTTACTGCAGTCTTCCTGTGACTATATTAGTGAGTATATTTTTCAGGTACCACACCATTCCCTTACATTATCTAGCGGTATTACATAAGTTAAGTGGCTATCCGTACGATTTGCATTCATGCAGTAATTCTATATTGCCCTTTATTTAGCTCTGCTTCTAGGTTATGTTTAGTACCTTGCATTTTGTTGTAAGAATTGTTTTAAAAGACATGTCTGGGTCATTTTCACATATGGAGTATTTATACTATTATAATATTTGAAATGCCCTTTTATGCCTTTTTAGACAACTTGTACAGAGTAGTGATATTATTTCTGTGAAATCAGCATTATATGCATTTATTTGAATGTGATCACTATTACTGTAGCAGTATTACTATTTTTTTACTTCACTATTTAATAAGGATGTGTGTCAATAAACTGATATACTATATATGCCTGTAATGGTTTTAGTATATATTTATATATCTATTTTCTGCAGTCATTTTTTTGATTTAAGAGTATATTTTCTATGTCTATCATCACATGACACGGGTGTAGCAACTTTAAAAATGTTTCTCTCAAAGCCAGCCTCATGTGATCAAGGCTGTCTCAAAAGCCGAAAGGCATCATGGAGACAGAAGGGAGCAATACAAATATTTTCCTACCTACCACGAAGAGGAGTTTGTGCATTGTTTCTCGCCACGAGCTGGAAGTCTAAGAATGCTTTGAAGTTGGTATAAATATATACCAGAGGATTACTCTGGATGTGCACCTCCCACATCACAGAGAAAACGCCTCAAATGATCAAAGGCACTGGCTAAATATCACGATGGCAATAACCAAAACTCAATACATCCCCTGTTGCAAACGCTGCATCTGCATCTTAGCCCACTTCTGGCTTGGGGAGATCACAGCCGGAGTTCAGAGCTTAGCTACCAGGGTTCATACTCCGAGATAGACACGCCTGCCCTTGCTCGGATACCAAACTCCCAGTTTCTCAGTCTGCAACCCTCAGCTTTAAACACATTAGAAGATTCGCGAAAGACCTCCTTCCAACGCCAGAGTAATTTTACCAGAACTGGCCAAGTTCCAAGCAAGCCATCCCCAAGGCAGTAAGGAGCTCTGACGTCCCATCCTCCATTCTCACATCTTCCAGCCTCTATCTTGAAGAAGCTCCCACAAGGCCTTCCAGAGTACATTAAACAAAAACAATCGCTAGAAAACAGAAAGGCCTTGAATGTGAATAACCCAAACAACCTGCAAGCACTGCTGTGCACGCAGAAATAAGGCAAAGTCAGACATGAGGCCCTGTCAACGCCAATAGTAAGAACTCATAATTAACAAGCAACGTCAGAAAATAAGAATGACAAGAGGCCATGTCAAAGCCGCCTTCGACACCGTCTACCACCGCACACTACGCGCACGCCTCCATGCCGCAGGGATCCAAGACAAGGCTCTGGATTGGACCACCTCCTTCCTCTCCGGCAGAACCAAGAGTGTCCGCCTCCCCCCATTCCATTCCAAAGCCTCCGAGATCATCTACGGCGCACCCCAGGGATCCTCCATCAGCCCGACGCTGTTCAACATTTACGTGGCCCCGCTCGCACACGTAGCCCGACAGCACAACCTCAACATAATTTTCTATGCCGACGACACTCAGTTGATCCTCTCCCTCACCGAGGACCCCATCACAGCCAAAGCCAACCTCCACGAAGGAATGAAGGCCGTCGCCGACTGGATGAAGACCAGCCGTCTGAAGCTGAACTCGGACAAGACGGAGGTCCTCATCCTCGGCTCCAACCCTTCAGCCTGGGACGACTCCTGGTGGCCGACGGCACTGGGGGCAGCACTGACACCCACCGACCACGCACGCAACCTAGGAATCATCCTCGACTCAACGCTCTCAATGACCAAGCAAGTCAACGCCTTCTCCTCCTCATGCTTTAACACCCTCCACATGGTCCGCAAGATCTACAGATGGATCTTGACAGATACAAGAAAAACAGTCACCCAGGCCCTCGTCCGCAGCAGACTAGACTACGGAAACGCCCTCTACGCGGGAGTTCCGATCAAGCTCATCAAACGACTACAACGCATCAAAAACGCCTCGGCACGACTGATCCTCGACGTACCATACCACGGCCACACCACCCCCCACCTGAAAAACCTGCACTGGCTCCCCGTCAACAAGAGGATATTCTTCAGGCTCCTCACCCACGCACACAAGGCACTCCACAAGACTGGCCCAGCCTACCTCAACAGACGGCTCTCCTTCTAAATCCCCAACTGCCAGCTACGCTCCGCTGACCTCTCACTCGCCACCGTCCAGCGCATCTGAAGAACAACCACCGGTGGGAGATCCTTCTCCCACCTCGCCGCCACGCCATGGAACACCCTCCCACTGAGCCTACAACAGACCCAAGACCTGCTGACCTTCAGGAGGATACTCAAGCGCTGGCTGTTCGATCAGTAGCGGCCCCCGCGCCTTGAGACCCTCGCGGGTATGTAGTGTGCTTTACAAATAATTGATTGATTGATTGATTGAAAGTCAGAGTACAAGATGACATGAGGCCATGTCAAAGCCAATAGTTAAAGTCAGAAAACAAGATGACATGAGGCCATGTCAAAGCCAATAGTTAGCACTTATAATTCACATAACCCAAACGACACCATACACAGTTCTGAACAACTGCTTATAGCAGCACATATTTTATCTCTCAACGTCCTATAGCATCACATGCTTTATCTCTCAATGTACAACACCGAGCACATGTGTGCTCCACCGCTCACAAAATTGCACTTCAAGACCAAAAAAGTGCATTCCACACCTCTCTCTCCCTCTCACGCCTTCAAATGCACATCCCACACGCTCTGCTCTTGGCAAGACTGTTCCACTCCGTGGCAGCGCCCACTGGAAGACAGCAAGATTACAGGACAGAAGAGAAGGAGGCATATGCAGGACCATCCTACATTAAGGATAGGGTAAAATAACGCACTAAAGTAAGTTAAAATGGTGGTAGTTGAAGGTCATCATATGGTGCCCAACCACAAGAGTGGCTCTTTTATTACATAGGGGGAGGTCGTTCCAGAGTTTGGGGCAAGGTGGGAGATGGATCGGCCGTCTTTTCTGATGATTCGAGAGGAGTGGGCGAGGTGGAGGGAGGAGGAACAACGCTGTCTTGTTGAATAGTGGACGTTCACTCCCTGGTTGAGGTTGGCTGGGCCCTCGTTGTGGAGGGCTTTGCAAGTGTGGGTAAGGAGTTTGAAATGGCAGCATTTGCTGTTGGGGAGCCAGTGCAGTGCTGTGAAAAAAAAAAAAAAAAAAAAAAAAAAGGTGGTGGGGGCGGGGTCATGTGGGTCCATCTCAGGCGGTCGAGGACAAGCTTGGTGGTTGGGTTCTGTATTTTCTGGAAACTGTTTTGGAGTTGGATGTTGATCCCTTCAAAGAGGGCATTGCCGTAGTCCGGGCGGCTGGTTATAAGTGCCTGTGTGAAGGTGCTTCTAGTGTCTGTAGGGAGTCATTTGAAGTTTTTCTTCAGCATGGGGAGGATGCAGAAGCATGCTAAAGAGACGGTGTTCACCTATTTTTCCATAGATTGCTGTCACAAATAAGGTCTAGATTTTAGCGTGCTCTGTGGGCTCAGGAGGGAGGCCTAGATCCTCTTGAATCCTGCACTCATGTCATCTACAGAAATTGGCTTTCTTCATTAATATTACGTCTCCCAGACGCATCAGTGAACTCCAAGCTCTTACAATCCAGAACCAAATTATTCCGGTTCACAGTTACTGTAGGTTTTTTGCACCAACCCCAAATTTGGGCCTAAGTTTGTTTCGCATTTCAACATGAACCCTACCATTGAGCTTTCCATCTTTTTTTCGGTAAACAAACTGTGTAGCAGGAAGAGCGGGTCACACTGTAGATGTCAAGAGGGTGCTTATGTTCTTCACTGATAGAACAAAGCATTTTCGAAACTCTGCTAAACTTTTTGTAGCCTTCGTCAAACCGTGCAGGAGATGTGCCATCTCTGATTTGACATTTTAAGAGGATAGTTAATTGCTATACCAAGGCCAAGTGAACTCCTCTCTATGAGCACTGGAGTCCACTATAAACCAAAAAGGCAAGCCACATCTTCATGTGCACTTAGTGTCAGATGACCAGCCTAGCCCCAAACCGCCCGGCCGCTAAGCAGAAATGGAAAAACAAAATGATCATTGCATTGCATTATCATTTTTATTTTTACTTTTCAAATTGCTCACAAAACAGTGGGGTGATGCCCCCACCTTAACAGAGGAGCTTCTGATTTTCTATCTCCTTTAACACCATTTTCTATACATACCACACTCTACTTACACTACTCACCCGCTGAGCAAAAAACAATACAAGGCAGAGCCAGTGTGCTTTTGAATCCTGGACCAAGGGTGGAGTCACAACAGGGCTTGTGACTTGGACATCTCCGAAGAAAAACAAGTTGCAATTAGTGGTACAAACACAAGATGGTAGGAGTAAGTAGAGCATGTTAATCTACAGCGCTACACACTGCCACAGAGGTTAAAGGTACTGCCTTCTGTGTTCACCTTGTTAGGATCAGACGGTTATAGGTGAATTATTATTTTGGTATAGTGCCACCTTCTGAAAACTATGGCCAGTTAATATGTTTAATTATCTGTGTTCCTTTAAGGCTTTGTGATTATACTCAGTTGACCATGTATGGTGCCAAAGCCATGTAACTGCAGCAAAATTCAGGGACCTGTTCTCAAAGGAAATCTGAAAAATAATTCAGATGGAGGCAGAGATCTCTGCATGTACTTTTCCTTATTCACATACATTTCCCTGAGTACTCTCAGGAGTATCTGTTGTTATTGGAGTCCAAACCTACTTTCACCTTGAATAGACAAACTCAATGATTCACACTAGGAATACACTAGGAATACAGTTAGAGTTGTATTAAAATCATAAACCTATCCTAGTGCACCCAATATGTACAGTGGTTACTAAAAAGATAGATAGTGGTAATGATATTGGCTAATAAACAGAAAAGTACAAAAATATTGCAACATTATAACAGTATTTCAGAACTTCTCTGTATTGGTACTCCCACCCTTCAGTCCCTCTCTACTTAAGGTGATCTTAGCACTGAAAAGGTGCCTGTATGAGTTTCTTAGATGTCCTTCCTCTCACCCACATACCCTAATTGATCCACAGAAGTATTGTTACATAAGTAGACCGTTGTGACTTTTCTCTGCTCTCAGTAGCTATGTTGTCTCCTAGCATGGCTGAAAAGCCGGTCTAGAGCTAGAGGTCTATTCATTCAGCCTTCAGAAAGGAATAGGTGTAAATAGCTTTTGACTATGCAACACTCAGCTTGCAGTCCTCTGAAATTCTATGTTGTAATCAATGTACGTGCATTCCTTGGACTTTGTTGAAAGTTATTGAAATAAACAATTGATATAGAAGACCCCTAATGCCCTTTATCTTACTTAACGTTCCTGTGAAACATTGATGATGATTATGATGAGGAAGCCATAAGTCTTTTAAGCCATGAAGATGCTAAACGTGTACGCAAGCATGTTATCAATGGTCTTGTTGAGGATTTAGTTGACATTTCTGAGGTATTTGTAACATTACAGCAATTAAATCCAAAAAAGAAAGAAGAAACTGTTGAAGTAGCCATAGAGGATGACATTGGCACACTGCCATATATAGCCTCTTTGATAATGCATTGCAGTGCAGTATGCCTGATGCACTCTGATTGGTCGAGTCACTTTCCAAATGTCCAAAGACATTACCAGTGGTTGTCCAGGAAAGCAATGTAGCCGTTCATGCACCAAAAAGCAGGTCACATTCGAGGAGATTCGAATTCATGAATCGATCAAATCCAATTTACCCTTAAACCAGAGAGCAGATCTCCACCAAAATAGAATGCCCTGGCTTCACAACATTGAGATTTATATGAGTAGCATTCGCCTCCATTCATGTTGATCTTAATGATGATTTTATTTCACAAGTAACAAACAAAGAACTGCACAATAAACTATTATATTCGACGAAACCAATTCAGAAGAATTGAAGGAGAGAGGGATGAATCCAAAAACGGATTTAAAGCCAGTCAAACGCCAAGATCCAATGGTTTTTAAAAATATGATTATGCCTGGTGTGTTTGGAGCTTGAAAGGTGGTGTGCAATAGATCTACTACATGTGTCAGGAAGTGAGGCTGCTGAAGTTGATGAATTTCAGATATAGATCGTTCTGGTTGCAGGTCAAATGCTCTGCCACATAGGTTAAAGTTACCTCTTTCTGTGTTGGAACTGCAACAAGCTTGATAGTGTGTGAAGTGTGTGATATGAGGGAATGAAAGGAGCAGGTGCTGAAACAATTTTCCAAGTAAGAGTGAGCTTGAAATGGTTACAAGCGCCATGAATAAAGCTAGAATCCCAAAGGAGTGATGGTCCTAGTTCATTGGTGCATGCAGATGTACTAACGAATGCCGGATTATTTTTTGTCCAGCAATTGAATTCCAAAGGAAATTTCCAAATGTGTTTCAGGAAAGCATTGTGTATGCCAGGGGATGTATGTTTCTGGCAAACTTTGAAATAAAGAGCAGTGATTGGTTACAAAGTACTTCATACAGAGGCAACATAAGATATATATCTTCAGCTACTGAAAAGGGAGTCTAACTGCTCTATTGAGAGAAGATTGTATGATGCCTCCTTCTTACAGATTATTTGTCTTGATGTTAGATTGGAAGGGAAAAAGACAGCGAGTCATTTATGTGCTTACATGGCACTTTATGCATTGTAAGAGTTTGTAATGCCTGTTTTAATATTTGTAATGTTTCTATTTGAGCCTGCACTTCTTGCAGGAGATTTATGTCGTTTTTAAGAGAGTAGAGGCAGAGAAAACAATTGCAGAGATTGTCTATATACGTTTGAAAAGTGTTTGAAAGCCATTGTTTATAACGTTAAACATACTTTTTTTGCTTAGCAGTTTTTCTAATGCTGTCTGCAGCTTCTCTTTCACAGTATGTCTGTCCTTAACAACGTATGTTCAGGTTTATATAAATCTTTTGTTTCTTACTAAATGCAGTCTCCCAAGGAAATCACCTTATTCCTTTATCTTCACTGAGCTTTGACACATGTTCTTTCATAGCACGCATACTAAATCGGAAAAGCCATCTTTGACACAGTTTTCCCACACTGTATGTAGTTATACGCAAGTTATATCTAGAATCTGGTCTACTTATCTGCTTATGGACCATCAGTTTTAGAAACCTGTACAGGCATATATTAGTGTCCATCGGGTACATATCAAACAATGTTGAATTGTATAATGCTCTGAACAAGGTATCAGTTTCCCTAATTTGCGAAAATGTAACACCTTACAGGCTGTGCTTCTTAATCTTCTCTTTCTAATATGCATAACCTTGTTCTGAAACTGAAACAATAAATTATGTTGAATAAATAAACCTACGACATGTTATCAAAATCTTTTTCAGATTTTCTGGCTCTTGTGAATAATAAAAAGCAGATGGATCCAATCTTTCATCACTGTTAAAATAAGAAAACATTTTTAGAAAACCTTTAAAACTATTATTTGGAAGGGTCCTGCATTGCTCCTAGTGTGTGTACTTGTGTACTTCTCTTAGACTGTTGCATCAATGAATGCAGTCCTATCCCTAATGTTACAACAAAACAGCTCCTGTTGATTTTTCACATTTACATAGGGATCATCATTTTCCAATTAGGCATATGAACTCAATTCATTAATTCACTGTTTCACAGGGTATACATCCCATGAAATAGCAAAAGGACCAGGAATGATGATGTCATCCTGGAAGATTTTGAAACGTAAGGAATTTTGATCATTCCGGCGGACCAATATTTGATAAGGAACACTTTTGCAAACAACACCTACCAACTCTGAGGATATTTGCTTTGATGTTAGCAGCATGATAATCACTATCTACTCTGGAGAGAAATACAGTCTCAATTCGTGAACCAAAGGTGATAGCACTATTGTATTCGGAATGTAGTTCTCATGTACCAATAACAAAATTGTAATCAACATTATAATTCACAATAATATGGACAGGATTCCTGTAGCAATCTATATCTATGACTATGATGGAAAAAGGTTTCTTTTACGAACCCAGCAACAAGCCAGAAGCCATTTATTGCTTCTGTTCACTGCATGGATATTTATTTCTTTTGTTTCAAAACATGACTCAGTCATTTTCATAGAGCAAAATTTCTTTCCACAGCATAATTTCAACTGATATAGATTCTGTGGGGATTCACATTAAATCACAATTACAGAGGTTGCAATTGTTGATATGTCTCTATGTGTTTCACTTGTTGAATATGGTGATTATGTCACGTTGCTCACATCGTTACTAGATGTAGTTGGTACCAGGTTTAAACCTGGAGACGCAGTAGGCTCACCAGTCCCCTGAATGAGGCTAATGATTTCAGCGTGGCTGTACTCTTCTTGGAGAAGTTCTTTCAGAGTAGGCAAAGGACTTATTGGTCTAATCCAAAGGCATCTTAGTGTCAGTCTGGGTCTGCTGAACTGGCCAAAATACCCTTCTGTTTTTCTTTGCGCACCAGGAAGCGGCAGAAAGGTTACCGTGTGATTGCTCTCTACCCCAAGAACTGGAACAGTTGATCTCTATGATAGTCCAAAGAGTTGCATGTAAGGTTTCTTTTCTTTAACTTTGTGGAGCCACACTTCAGCAGCTTTATCGACTGTGGCTTAGTCAGTGGCAGAGTCAGAGTTCTGTAGTAGGGGATCTCTGTGTATAGTCATAATCTAGTGAATAGTCCCGCCCATGTGCGTGGACCCCGGAGCAATCAAAAATAATCTCTTACAGTGTCGAAAAATGCAGACCTGCACAGACACTTAAGAGAGAATTAAAGACAGATAATGCAGCCTATAACACAGGCTACACTGTCCAGTACTTCAACTAGAAACTCCACCAAAAAATCCACAAAACAGCAAAGCCTGTACAGATTTCCCTTGCTTCAGCAGCAAAAACCCTCTGGAATGATAGAGAGGAGGATCTGGACAGACAAGCCCCATAGGCTGCCATTATGTGGCTCAGAACAGGATACTGTGCCTTTAAGAGAACTTTCCAGAACTTCACAGTATCCCAGAATGCACTTCAGGTCCCATTTACTTTCAGTTCTTTTTTCCGGCTCCTGCAAGCAGGACCCTGGAGCATTGAGCTCTCCCTTTTCAAGGGTTTATTGGTGATTTTTCACTAATTATTTCGTTTTGAGTGCTTCTAAAGTACTTTAGTGCTGTTCTTCTTGGGTTTTGCTCCTTTTTTATGTCAAATATGCCTGCATTATTTGACAAATGCCCGAGTGCTCCAGGAAGAAGGCCAAATCGGATTCACATGAGGTGTGTATCCTCTGCCTTCCCTCTTCCCATGTTCCTGAGGAGTGTGAGATTTGTCAAGGCTTCTCTGGAAGGACCCTGAAGGAAGGAAAGAAAGAAGATCAGGCTTCAGGGACTCGAGGAAAGAAGGCTGAAGGCACAAGGTGGGTCTGGAGGGGCTCCTTCTGCCCATGCTGAGGCCTCTGGGGGGCTCCCCAGGGGCACGAAGACCAGCAAACGTGCCCACTCTCCGTCTGGGTCGATTGCAGAGACCACGACGTCGAGTGGAATGACTGCGGTCTGTTCCCGGTCCCCCCAGGGCTCTGGGGCGAAGCGCCGTTGGCGCTTGACGTCGAGAGATGTGCACAGACCGCCGTCGACGTCTCCAGTGCCGATTTCGTCATCATCCTCGTCGGCCTCGACGTCGAGTGATCGACGTCGAAGGGCCCGGCGTCGGCGCTCGCCGTCGAAGCAACACCGCCGTTCGCCGTCGGCGAAGAGGAGGAGGACATCGTCGTCGAGGGGATTCTCGTGGTCGAGGAGTGGTCCGACGTCGAGACAGAAGAGGTCGCCGTCGAGGCGGAAGAGGTCGCCGTCGAGGCGGTCGAGGTCGACGTCAAGGCGGAAGAGGTCGCCGTCGAGGCGCAAGAGGTCGCCGTCGAGGCGCAAGAGGTCGCCGTCGAGGCGCAAGAGGTCGCCGTCGAGGCACAAGAGGTCGTCGTCGAGACACGAGAGATCGACGTCGAGGCGTACGAAGTCGACGTCGAGGCATGGACGACGGTCGACGTCGAGGAAGAGACGCTCGGCGTCGGGGCCGACGCTCACCGTCTGGTCACCGTTCTTCGACGTCGAAGAAGCGGGAGAGGAGACCTGATGCCATGGGAGGCTCTCCGACGCCGCAGGCTGGTGGTGGATCCCCGGGCTCGGTGTATTCCGAGGTGTATACGCCTTCGCAGGTTACGCCTCCGCCGCCATTGCCGAGGGGTCTCCCTCCGAGGGTTCCTACCCCTTCCCCTTTGCCTCCGCTTCCACAAACCGTACCTCAACCTCAGGTGCCAAAGAAGCCTCCTCCGGTTCCTCCGAGGTCGTTTTCGTTGCCCAGGTTTCCGACACCTCCCAAGGGGACTCCTAAGCCGCAGGCCCTGGCCAAACCTCAGACGCCCACGCCGGTGGAACCGGCGGATCGCCCGAGGCCTAGGAAGTCTAGATCGCGCTCCGGACGGAGAGGTAGATCTAGGAGTCGGCGCAGATCCTCCACTAGATCTAGGCGCCGCCATAGGAGGCGAGGGTCCAGGTCACGCACGAACTCCTCCAGGACTCGATCCTATTCGCCGACCTTGTCGGATTCCCCGGGGACAAGGGTGTCTCCAGTGGACGACATCAGCACATTCCAGGAGGTTCTCCTGAGGGGGGCTACAAAATTGGGCATCACGGTGACGGCTCCTACACCTACGACGTCCGTGATATTCGAGACACTTCACAAGAAGCATCTGTCTCGCCCTCTGCTGCCATTGGTGCCAGGACTGGTCGAACCTGAGGAGGAGCTGTTTCTTACGCCTGCGGTGGTGAAGGCTGCTCCCTCCCGACTTCTGAAGAAGTATAGAGCACCGGATTCGGACCCAGCCTTCCTGAGGATGGACCCAGTGCCCGACTCAGTTATAGTGACGGCGGCCAGGAAGTTACACTCTACCTCCCCGTCCTCCACCGTGCTGCCTGATAAGGAAAGCCGATGGATTGATTCGGCTGGGCGGAAGGCTTGTGAAACTTCTTCCACGACCATGAAAGCCTCCAGCGACTCGGCATTGCTGGGGCGGTACAGCCGTGCCCTGTGGGACTCCCTGGAACAGTTCACGGACCTTCTGCCACGTGACAAGAAGGAGGACTTCCTAAAAATACTTAAGGAAGGGATGCTGGTTTCGAACCAGGTCATCAGCGCGGCTGCGGATATTTCGCTGTTGGCAGCCCATGGTTACTGTCACGGGATCAACCAGCGCCGCCATGCTTGGCTCAGGCTCGCGTCACTCAAGCCGGAGGCCCAGCAGCGGGTGGCCAATCTGCCCTTTTCCGGAGAAACACTGTTCGGAAAACATGCCGATGATGAGATGGCCCAGCATGAAGGCGGAGGCGGAGACCCTGACGGCTGTAGGCTTGGAAAAGCCCAAAGAAAAGAAGTCCTACCGCCCGTTCCAGAGACGGTTCGGTGCACAGGGGAAAGGACGAGGCCAGTCTTCGGGACAGCAGCAGCAACAACAGCAGCAATTCCGGAGACCCTTCCAAAAGTGCCAGAAGGGTAGAGGTGGACAACAGTCCTCTACAGCTAACAAAGGCCCGGCCGGGTCTCGACCCTGAGCTGTTACTTCCCCTTCATCCGTTACCCGCTCCGGTGGGGGGAAGCGTTCAACTTTTTCTGGCAGAGTGGAGAAAAATTACTCAGGACAAGTGGGTGCTGAATATTGTTTGCAATGGATACAGTCTTCGGTTCATCAGCCCTCCTCCATCGATTCCTCCGGTCAGCTCGCAGTATCAACTGCGCGAGCTCCAGGCGGAGTCCGATATCCTGTTAAGGAAAAGGGCGATAGAAGACGTACCTCTGTTTCAAAGAGGAAGAGGTCTGTACTCCCGGTTCTTTCTGGTCCGCAAGAAGGACAAGAACGAGTTCAGGCCCATTCTGGACTTGCGACAGTTGCATCAGATTTATCCTCAGTTGCAACAGGGAGACTGACTATGTGCAATAGACCTACAGGATGCATACTTCCATGTGCCCATTGCACACAAACACAGGAAGTTCCTGCGATTTCAAGTCGGCACCAATCACTATCAGTACACAGTACTTCCGTTCGGGCTGAAGTCTGCGCCCAGGACATTCTCGAAGTGCATGGCAGTGGTAGCGGCACACCTGCGGAAGAACAAGGTGTTTGTCTACCCGTACCTGGACGATTGGTTGATCAAGGCCTCCTCCTTCTCGGAAGCTCAAGCGCACTTCCAGAAGACGTGCGTTGTCTTGAACAACCTGGGGTTGCACATCAACATGTCCAAGTCTGTCCCGACTCCGGTCCAGTGCATTCAGTACTTGGGGGCCACCATCGATACGAGGTCAGCAAGCGTGTCTCCTTCGGAGGAGCGACGATTATCGCTTCGTCGGAAGGCTCAGGCTCTTCTGACCACTCCTTCTACAACAGTGAGGACGGTGTCTTCTCTACTGGGATTGATGGCCTCTTGTATCTTTCTGACGCCACATGCGCGGCTGCACATGAGACCGCTGCAGGAGTGCTTGGAGGATCAGTGGGACCAGAGGAGAGGATCTTGGGACGACAAGATACGACTGTCTCTGCATGCTCTTCAGTCTCTGAAGTGGTGGTGTTCAGCGGAGAATCTCCTCAGAGGGGTTCCCTTCCACAAGGACATTCCCACTCAGATTATCGTGACGGATGCGTCTCTCCAGGGCTGGGGAGCGCACTCCGGAGACTTACAGATTCAAGGGACGTGGTCCCCGACGGAGTCCACGTACCACATCAATTTCCTGGAACTCAGAGCTGTTCACTTGGCACTGAAGGCCTTTCATCCGTCCTTCCAGACCAACTCTCTACTTGTACAGACGGACAATACAACCACAATGTATTACCTCAACAAGCAGGGGGGCTCGCGATCACGCACCCTGTCGCAGGAGGCGCAGGCGATCTGGCACTGGCTTCTGGCCCGAGGACTGACGATAACGGCCACCCATCTGCCAGGTGTGCAGAATGTTCAGGCAGACGCACTGAGCAGACTGATTCAGGAAAACCACGAATGGGTCATAAACGACGAAGTACTAGGAGAAGTCTTCGCAAGGTGGGGAACTCCAGACGTAGATCTGTTCGCCACCGCAGAAAACAGCAAATGCCGAGACTTCGCCTCCAGGTACTACCAGCCGGGGACGCTGGGGAATGCGTTATGGATGAACTGGTCGAACAGCTTTCTGTACGCTTTTCCACCCATTCCCCTGATTCCGACGGTTCTCATCAAGCTGTCCCAGTCCAGGGCGCGGATGATACTGATTGCCCCGGAATGGCCCAGGCAGTGGTGGTTCACGGACCTGCTTCACCGGTCTCTCCTTCCTCACATGAAGTTGCCGTGCAGGCCGGACCTTCTCACGAAGTTCGGGGGGGCTGATGTTGCACCCCAACCTCTCGTCTTTGAGTTTGGCGGCATGGCTCCTGAGATAGTGCAATATGGCCATCTTAATCTCCCAGAAGATTGCATGGACATACTGAAGGAGGCTAAGCGACCTTCCACTAGGACTTCTTATGCTTACAAGTGGAAGAGGTTTTGTATCTGGTGCAAGTCCAAGAACTATGACCCAACGACGTGTAAGGAAGATGTCATCCTTCCATACTTTCTACATCTGGCGCAGTCTGGCCTTAATGTTCATTCCATTAAGGTCCATCTGGCTGCATTGACTGCCTACAGGAAATGCCCTTCACAGACTTCCTTCTTCCAGATCCCTGTGATCAAAGACTTTTTGGAAGGCTTGAAGAAAGTGTTTCCTCCTGTCAGGCTTCCTTTGCCTTCATGGGAACTGAATGTGGTGCTGTCCAGGTTGATGAAGGAGCCTTTTGAACCTATTCATAAGGCTTCGTTGCAGCACCTGTCCTGGAAGGCGGCGTTCCTCGTGGCCATTACATCGGCCCGCAGGGTGAGTGAAATTCAGGCGTTGTGTTGCCAAGAACCTTATACTGTATTTCATGCTGCTAAGGTTGTTATGCGTACTCACCCTAAGTTTCTTCCCAAGGTTATTTCTGATTTTCATGTCAACCAGACTATAACTTTGCCTACGTTTTTTCAGAATCCTTCATCTCCAGCGGAACGGTCTTTACATTCCCTGGATGTGCGGAGGGTGTTGAAATTTTATCTGGATAAAACCAAAGATATTCGTAGGTCGGACCAATTGTTTATCAATTATGGATCAGTCAGGACAGGTCTTGCTACCTCTAAGCAGTCCATCTCAAGGTGGATTGTGTCCTGCATACAATTGTGTTACCAAAAAGCTAATAAGACCTTAGGGGGTAAACCTAAGGCTCATTCCACCAGGGGCAAAGCTGCCACGACTGCTTTGCTCCGTAATGTTCCCATTGCAGAAATCTGCAAGGCGGCCACTTGGAAGTCGGTTCATACCTTTGCTAAGCATTACTGCCTGGACACTGATGCCAGAGCAGACGCTCAGGTTGGGCAGGCTTCGCTGCGAAATCTGTTCGCACAATAGTGGTGTTATTTCTCGTTTCTCCACCGCCGCTTTGGTGTGGGGATGGGCTTGCCATTCTATTCACTAGATTATGACTATACACAGAGATCACCTACTACAGAAGGAATGGTTTCTGTCCTGTAACTCCAGTTCTGTAGTAGGGGTATCTCTGTTATAGTCATGAGCGCCCGCCCTCCTCCCCGGTGGAGAGAGAGATATTCATGTAAGGAATTCTACAGGTCTGGCGTGTTACGCCTTCAAAAAGAACTGAAAGTAAATGGGACCTGCAGTGCATTCTGGGATACTGTGAAGTTCTGGAAAGTTCTCTTAAAGGCACAGTATCCTGTTCTGAGCCACATAATGGCAGCCTATGGGGCTTGTCTGTCCAGATCCTCCTCTCTATCATTCCAGAGGGTTTTTGCTGCTGAAGCAAGGGAAATCTGTACAGGCTTTGCTGTTTTGTGGATTTTTTTGGGTGGAATTTCTAGTTGAAGTACTGGACAGTGTAGCCTGTGTTATAGGCTGCATTATCTGTCTTTAATTCTCTCTTAAGTGTCTGTGCAGGTCTGCATTTTTCGACACTGTAAGAGATTATTTTTGGTTGCTCCGGGGTCCACGCACATGGGCGGTACTATTCACTAGGTTATGACTATAACAGAGATACCCCTACTACAGAACTGGAGTTACAGGACAGAAACTACTCCTTCTTTACTTTGGATAGTTTTATTCTAATGTCTTAAATATTCTGTAATAAGCCCCAAGGTTCACTTCTTTTGCCACGTCATCCTTTCAGGGAAATCAAGATCAGGCCCATACATTGGTTCTCCAAAGAGTAGTTTGTATGGGGTAGCGCCCCCTAATACCTATCTAGATAAGTTATTTAGCGGCCTATGCAGATTATGATTCCACAATAATCCTGTACCAAATACACTAGCAGTCTAGGCTTGTTTAGCATACTATAGGCTTGCTCTACAACACTGTCCGATTCCAGACAGAATGCGTGTAAGTACAGCAGTTGTACTCCCAGAGCAGACATGGCATCCATAAATGCCTTAGCTGCGAATATAGGAAAAATTGTCTGAAATAAATGTATGGATTGTTTTCCTTGCTACTATTCACTTCAAGACTTTTATGACTGCTCGAGCAATGGCAGTTCTTTTGGCCAAACCCAACTGACTATAGAGCAGGAATCAACCTCACCAAATATACTTATATTGATTTAAACTTGCTAATTGACCGATATGGTTGAGAAAGATTACACCAAGTGATTTGATAGAGATCCTTTAGGACTCACGCCAGGAAGACCGCGGGGGTTTGCTTCGGTCTACTGAAGTCAGCCCGAAAGGTGCTACCACTGCTTCCGGATCCAGCTAAGAAGCTTTTGATGCGTGGTTTAATCCTGTCGAGGCTCGACTATGGAAATGCCCTGTTTCTTGGCGCCCCCGAAGCGACCTTTAAAACCCTCCAACAGGTGCAAAACGCAGCCGCCAGAGTCTTGATGGAGATCCCTAGAAGGCAGTCTGCTGCCCCGGCCCTTAAAGCGCTTCACTGGCTCCCTGTTAAGGAGCGGGTGAAATTCAAGGCGCTGTGTACGGCCCATAAAATTCTACATGGCAAAGGCCCCCCCATCCTTTTTAATATGGCCCGTCCTTATAAACCTCCACGCCTTCTGCGCTCGGACCAGCAACATCTTTTGCAATCTGCGAGAGTTAAAAGAGCTCGGACTGGGGGCAGGCGTTTTTCGGTACAGGTGGCATCTCTGTGGAACTCTCTGCCCCTTAAGATTCGCTCAGAGCCCAAGATCCTACTATTCAGGAAACTCCTTAAAACCTATTTGTTTCCTCAGTAGTGAGTAATCGAGTCTCTCCTTCTTGGTCTGTCGCGCCGGGATGCCCCCGGGTAAGCTGAGCGCGTTACAAGTTTCATATAATAATAATAATAATAGAGATGGTAAGCGAAGTAGGTAGTTGTCTTATAACTGTTGAATGATGTGTCTGTTGACAAATATTACATTGCTATACATATTTCTTTGTAAGCTCCGGTATATGGCTACCAGTATCATTGATACAGTAGCTCTGATGACAGCAAAACAGAAGCTGTCCCTTCATGAGCTGCCATAAGGCTAATCAAGCTTACCCATTAGGAATGTGCCTTTACATTATCCCAGGTATTAAAACCATAGGAACATTGTCTTTGGCGAGACTGTAAAAGTACTTCAAGGGCAACACGTCAGGAGCCCTTTCACTTTTCAGTGCTGCTTTCATTTCTCCTATAATGTCTGCATCAATATTGGTTTGAGATAGAGTTACATAAGCAACCTTAATGGTTTGCATGAATTTGAAGCTAAGTCTGCTGCATTGTTCCCTTCAGTGTGAATTCCTTCCCGTTTACGGGCCATGATGTGCTGTACATGGACCAATGAAAGCCTATCATGTAGAATACCTACCTTTCCCTAAAGTTGTTCACTTTTCATTAATTTACCCTTTGAAACTCTGTATTCATTCTAACTCCAATTCAGTAAATCCGCAATGTAACCTTATATACACAATACTGTGTCTGACACAATGAGCGTGGGTTGAGCGACCAATAGGGCATGTATTTCTGCTACCTACAGTGAAATCACTTAAAACTTTAGTGTGTTTTACATAGCTCCCTGAAGTCACCATCTTCAAAAACTCCCTCGACTCAGCTCAGCTGACATGGAATCTTTTTGTTTAATGCCAACCGCAGGCTGTGGAGAGCAGACCACGTTGAACACTCTCTATATTCATAAATAGGTCAAATGTTTTGAGTTTGTGGAATGTTCTGTGTATATTGTAAAAAGTTTTGAGTCCTACGTGTTGGATCGTATTTGTCGCTTGCATTTAAAGAAGCAGCTCACCTCACCCAATGAAGGTGTAGGGTACGCACAAAGGGCTTACTAGCTTTTGTTGCTGCTTCGAATGTGGGTGTAAGATAAACTATGATTTGTTTCCTTTGTGTAATAGGGTGCCCCTTAATTATAGCTGACTATATTGATGTGAGAAAATTATTAGTAGGAGTAAAGCATTCCTCTGCAGGGTTAAATAAATGTGATTTGTATTCTATGGGGGTTGTCTGACACTCACTGTAAACTGCATAAGTGTAGCTTGAAGTGCTAGGAACAACTCTTCTGTAGGAAGTCAGATGACAGTCCTTTACCCTCAAAACCTAATCCATAGTGAAGGAAAATCACATTAGGATATGCTTTTCTTTTAAATTATTATAATTTTATATCAGTGTTGGTCTAAGAGTGTCCCTTTCCTGTTCACCCTATTTAGATGTTCAGTCAAATCATCATCTGTAATGTAAATATCTGAAAGAGACACGTTAGTGATAGATTCCTTACC
The DNA here is from genome assembly GCF_964261635.1 of Lissotriton helveticus. Lineage (NCBI taxonomy): Eukaryota > Metazoa > Chordata > Amphibia > Caudata > Salamandridae > Lissotriton > Lissotriton helveticus. Next base: position 411,353,595 of record NC_136061.1, on the reverse strand, counting down.
TTAGAATATCCCCAGGCGTCAGACTGGATCCGGAATTTATTTGCGTAGCAGTACCCTTGCGCGTCGGTAGGCGTCGTCTGTGGCTCCGCGTCCGTCGTCGGGGTCGTGGGCGCCGTGATGACGTCGTCTGAGTACTTGGACGCCGCCTCCGCGTGCTGATGTCAGTTCTTCTTTTTTCCGCGCCAGCAGCACAGATCTGGAAAAAGTGGTACTTTAGTCACTTTTTGACTAACCTTTTTGATCTTTTGATCGTCCTTTTTCGAAGTCTTCGACTCCGAACGGTGCCGGTAGGGATGCCAGGTTTCAAGCCCTGTGAGGATTGCGACCGACTGATGTCGGTCACCGACCCTCACCGTTGATGTCTCCACTGCCTCGGCGTCGATCATGATGACAAGACCTGCTCCGACTGTCGGGCCCTGACTTCGAAAGCTAGGCGGGAGCGGTCCCGTAAGCGGCTCGAACTCCGGCAGTCGGCCCCGCGCCGAGAACGGTTCCGGTCCAGACGGAGGTCGAGGGACCGGTCGCGGGAGAGGAGCCATCGGAGCTCCGGGAGTCGACATCACTCCTCCGGGTCGAAGTCGTCAGGTAAGCACAAGAAATCGAAGAGACGTCATCGCTCTTCCGACTCCCCCCGACGCTCGCACGACGCGGCCAAGGGTTCTGGTGACACCGCCCACGCGGCTCCGTCGCAGTCGCAGGCGCCGCGTCCGGCCTCATACCCTCCGGTCCCTGGGCCTAACGCGGCGCCGGAGGAGATCGAGCGGTTCCTCATGGCCATGATGTCCCTCTCTCCTCTGACGGGCTCGCGGCGCCTCCGGGCCCAGCGGACCCCTCTGGGGGGCCTAGCGGGTCGGGGGCTTCGGTCCCGACGCCATCGGGTGCTTCGGCTCCGACGCCGCCGGCGCCTTCGGGCCCGGCGCCTTCGGGCCCCACTGGATCCGGTTCCGGATTCGGGTCGCCGCCGGTGGACTTAACGACCTACCCGGCGCCGACCCCCCAGGTGCCACCCCCGGCGCCGCCATTGGGCGGCGCTGTCCCCGATGCCTCCCTCGACCCGGTTTCGGCGCCGAAGCGGCACCGCTGGGCGCCACTTCAGACGCCGTTCGGAGAGTTTACTTTCCATAAACCGGCCCCATCATTTTCTGGCCCTGAGTATCAGGAGATGGGTGATGAGGAGTATTGGGAGGGGTCTGAGGACCCTCTGACACGTGAATGTCAGTCCCAGGAGGACTGGACAGGTGAACTTGGGGATGCCAGTGGTCTGGACACTTCGCCCGACACTGGCTTTGTCTCACCTCCTACCGTGGCTACGGAGGAGGGGGCAACCTATAGTGTGGTGTTGATGAGGGCAGCCAAGGCCTTGGGCCTTGAGCTCCCCGTCGCGGCCGTGAGGACTAACCTCCTCACTGAGGTCCTTAAGCCGCAGTCACGCTCAGCTGAGCCTCTGCTGCCGTTTAACGAGGCCTTGACCGACGTTCTTTTGGGCACTTGGTCCAAGCCTGCTACAGGTTCGCCTGTAGATAGGAACGTGGCCAGACGCCAGCGCCCGGCTCCGGGTGACCCATGTTTCCTGTCCACCCACCCCCGAGAGCCTGGTCATCCAGGCCTCCAATTCCCAGAACGCATTCCCGTCGGCTCCGCCGGACAGGGAATCCAAGAGGTATGAGCAGTACGGTAAAAAGATCTCCTCCTCCCTTAGTCTGGGACTGCGGTCTTCCAACACCGCATGCCTCTTGGGCCGCTACACCCACTCTCTGTGGGATACGGTTGCGGAAGTGCTGCCAGAGTGTCCGTTGGAGGTACGGGCCAAACTCGGCCAAGCCCTTGTGGAGGGCCGGGATGCAGCCAGATATTCTATCCTGTGTGGGCTGGATACCACCGACTCACTAGGTAGAGCGATGGCAACGACGGTGGCGGTCAGACGTCACGCCTGGTTGACGTCCGCCAACTTTTCGGCCGATGTCCAAAACACACTGATGAACATGCCGTTTGATGGCCGTCGCCTTTTTGGCGACAAGGCAGACCATGCGCTTGAGCGCTTTAAGGACCCCAGGGCTACGGCCAAGTCCTTGGGCCTCTCGGCCCCGCACCAGCAATCGGCTGCCTTTCACTCCTTTCGTGGCCACGGAAGGTGTGTACCCACACGTGCTGCCAGCCACGCTCCGCAGGGTAATACCCAACGCGGTGGCGGCCGTGGAAACCGCCATGGCGGCGGTCGGGACAACGGCGAGGTCAGTCCACACCTTCCCCCGCAGCATCCGCCTCTAAACTCTCCTAGTCCGTGCTTTCAGGCCCATGTGACGCCAGTGGGGGGCAAGGTTCGCCATCACCTCCTCCACTGGCGCACTGTCACGTCGGACAGGTGGGTGCTGCAAATCGTCCGAAGGGGCTACTCCCGCCCCTTCGAGGCGACCCCCCCATCCATGCCACCGCAGTACCACCGAGTATCCGGGGACCATTTGCGGCTTCTGCAGGAGGAAGTTTCGGCCCTCTTGGCCAAGGGGGCCATCGAGCACGTTCCTGGGCCAGAAGTAGGGTGTGGTTGTTACTCCCACTACTTTCTGGTACCCAAGAAGGGCAAAGGGGGCCTACGCCCTATCTTGGACCAAAGGAACGTCAACGGCTTTCTCCAGAAGGAGAAGTTCAAAATGCTGACACTGGCTCAGGTCCTGGCTGCCCTGGACCCAGGAGACTGGATGGTAGCGTTGGACTTGCAGGACGCTTATTTCCACATCCCCGTCCTGCCGGCCCACCGGCGCTACCTGCGGTTCACGGTCTGCCACGAGCACTTTCAGTATACCGTTCTCCCCTTCGGCCTTACCAGCGCCCCACGGGTGTTCACAAAGGTGATGGTGGTGGTCGCAGCTCATCTGCGCAGGTTAGGGGTTTCAGTCTTCCCCTACCTCGACGACTGGTTGTTGAAGGCGGGCTCGCCCCAAACAGTTGTCAGCCAACTCCAGACAACGGCAGACTTCCTGCACCAGCTGGGGTTCTCCATCAATGTGCCAAAGTCACACCTGTGCCCCTCTCAGAAGCTCCTCTTCATCGGAGCGGTTCTGGACTCAGCGCGGTTTCGGGTTTATCCTCACGAACAGCGGGTCCGGGATATTCAGGCTCTGATTCCACTCTTTCAGCCTTTATCGCGGGTCTCGGTCAGGTTGACGCTGCGGCTTCTGGGGCTGATGGCCTCCTGCATCCTACTGGTGCATCACAGCAGGTGGCGGATGCGGGCTCTGCAGTGGGACCTGAAGTTTCAGTGAGCCCAGCATTAGGGCAACCTGTCCGACCACGTCCTGATCTCGGAGGGCACTGCGAGACAACTGCAGTGGTGGCTCACGGACCGCGATTGGGTCAGCGGCAGATCCCTCTCCCTTCCCCAACCGGAGCACGTAGTTGTGACAGATGCGTCCCTCCAGGGCTGGGGAGGCCACATTGGAGAGGCGGAGATCAGAGGCATCTGGTCTCCGGCGGAGGCCCGGCTCCACATCAACCTCTTGGAGTTGCGGGCGATTCGTCTAGCACTGAAAGAATTCCTCCCCTTTGTCCGGGGGAGTGTAGTGCAGGTTTTCACGGACAACACCACCGCCATGTGGTACTGCAACAAACAGGGCGGTGTGGGGTCGTGGACCCTTTGCCCGGAGGCTCTGCGCCTCTGGCAGTGGCTGGAACGCCAGGGCGTGACCCTGGTGGCTCAACACCTGGCAGGTTCTCTGAACGCCAGGGCGGACGAGCTCAGCCATCGGTGCATGATGGATCACGAATGCCGTCTGAACTCGGACGTGGCGCATGGCCTCTTTCAGCGATGGGGAGAGCCTTGGTTAGATCTATTCGCCACCGAAGAGAATGCGCAATGTCATCAGTTCTGCGCGTTGGAATTTCTAAGGCGGCACTCGCTCGGAGACGCTTTCGTCGCGAGTGGAGTTGCGGTCTATTGTACGCCTTTCCGCCTATACCACTTCTGCCCAGAGTGCTGAAGAAGATCAAGCGCGACCGGGCACAAGTCATCCTTGTGGCTCCGGACTGGGCACAAAGGTACTGGTATCCAGAGCCACTCAGTATGTCAGTCGATCCCCCGGTTCGTCTGCCTCTTCAGGAGGACCTTCTGTCGCAGCAGTGGGGGACGGTCCTCCACCCGAACCTGTCCAGTCTCCACCTCCATGCTTGGAGATTGAGCGGCGACAGTTGAGGCCATTTGACTTGCCTCCTGAAGTCTGTAATGTCATTCTGGCAGCCAGGCGTCCCTCCACAAAGTCGGTATACGCCTGCAGGTGGAACAGATTTGTGGCATGGTGCACAGCAAAGGCTGTGGATTCTCTTGCTGCCCCTCTCTCTGAGGTTCTTCTCTTCCTTCTTTCTCTTGCCCAGCAGGGCTCTGCTCTGGGCACTATCAAGGGCTACCTTTCTGCGCTTTCAGCCTTTCTGAGGCTGCCTGATCAACCTTCTTTGTTCAAGTCCCCTATTGTAAATCGTTTTCTTAAAGGCATCACACACACGTTTCCTCCTGTTCCGTTTGTGATGCCTCAGCGGGACTTGAACCTTGTTCTTACGTTTCTGATGTGCGCTCCCTTTGAGCCACTTCACAACTGTCCTCTCCGCCTTCTTACTTTGAAGACTGCTTTCCTGGTTGCCATCACCTCTGCCAGGAGAGTGAGTGAGCTCCAGGCCCTTTCTTGTACTCCTCCTTTCCTTTCTGTCCATCCGGACAAGGTTGTGTTGCGTACTAAGCCATCTTTCTTGCCCAAGGTTGTCACAGCCTTCCACATCGGGCAGTCTATCACCTTGCCAACCTTCTTCCCGCCACCGCATCCCTCTAAAGAGGAAGAGCGGCTCCACCGTCTGGACCCAAAACGTGCGGATGACCAACTCTTTGTTGGTTACGTGGGCGCTGAGAAGGGGAAAGCGGTGCACAAGAGGACCATCTCCCGGTGGATCATCTTGTGTATCCAGGCATGTTACTCTTGGCTAAGAAGGAGCCCCCTGTTGGATTGCGGGCTCATTCCACCCGAGCCACGGCGACTACAACTGCCCTGGGCCGGGGAGTGCCCTTACAAGACATCTGTCAGGCAGCTACGTGGGCCTCGCTGCACACGTTTGCAAGACACTACTGCCTCGACAGCCAAGTCCGGAGGGATGGCTTCTTTGGCTGTTCTGTCCTCCAGGACTTTCTGGTGTGATTATTGGTTCGCAGACCCACCACCGGGGTTGGTATTGCTGGGGTATCTATTCTAAGGTAAGGAATCTATCACTAACGTGTCTCTTTCAGATACACAAGTTACTACTTGTGTAACGATATATTTGTAAGAGACATTAGTTAGTGATAGATTCCTTACCGATCCACCCATCCTCTCCGTTCTGCGAACCGATATCTAGGGTTATCCCCTTTCAGGGCCCTAGTTTCAATGGCACCAACATGGCTCAGCGCTTCTGGCGCGGAAAAGCTGTGTCTAAGAACTGACGTCCGCACGCGGAGGCGGCGTCTACATACTCCGATGACGTCATCACAGCGCCCACGACGCCGACAACGGACGCGGAGCCGCAGACGACGCCTACCGATGCGCAAGAGTACTGCTACGCAAAAGAATTTTCGGATCCAGTCTGACGCCTGGGGATATTCTAAGGTAAGGAATCTATCACTAACTAATGTCTCTTACAGATATATCGTTACACAAGTAGTAACTTGTGCACCATCAATAGACAGTAATGCCTCTGAATCTTCTTGTTAAATCTCCGTTATTCTTGCTGCAAAAAGCCCCAGCTAGTGTAATACTCCTGAGGTAATCTTGTATAAGTGAATTTAAATCAGCGGGACAAAAAAGTGGGGAGATTCAGTAATTCAGGCGCTATATTTTGGCTAAAAAATCCATTTGAAAATCTAATTTGTTTTTGTTTTTTCCTAAGCGAATTCATCAGTCCAGTGCTGGGAGTGTTTTGCAGTGTATGAGTTTGCTTAAATTTGTATAGCCTATAGCTATTCTATATCTATTATTTGACTCCAGGTCCATAAAAGAGAAATGTTCATGGTGGAATGACAATCACTATTATAACTTTACTTTAATTGGCACAAGCACAGTTCAAGCTTCTCACTCACACATAGAAAGCACTACACAACATAGACCCAGCCTACCTGATCGGCCACCAGTTCCCCAAGACACCTCCGCCCAGCTGGACTCTCTCAAGCATACATCTCACGCAAACACAAAACCAGATCAGTAGGTCACACCTTCTGATATATCTCTCCTAAAGCATGGAAAACCCTCCCTCACCACACCGGAGCCACCTCATTTCTTCTTGAATTCTGCAAGAAGCTGAAAACCTGGCTTTTCGAATTAGCTCCCTCGAGACTAGTCTCATACACCTGCAAAAGCACCAAGATATCCCTTCCGGTCATAGCGCGCTATAAAAATACACATAACAATACATTGGTCTAAATAGCTTTTATTTTGTGCTTACCCCTTGGCTTTTAAGGGTATTGAGTCTCAACCTAGGGTTCATTCCTCAATGGAGTTCCATGTGGAACAGATTCTTTATCTCACCTCGCCTAGTTTCTACACAGTTGTAGAGCCTGATTTAAAGCCCATTTGTGTGCATGTTTTTCTCTGATATCTTCATGTACTAAGGATGAAACTACTAGAGGTACAGTTCTTATTAATAATGGATGCAAGTCATATCTAGCAACAATTATGTCTTAGGTGGCTGAATAATGAGACCAGAATATGACTTTGATTTTGCAGTGTGTCAGAACCCCTTTCATAGTGCCTTGGAGCAAACAGGAGCTGCTGGGCCCAGCTGTAGGGTTTGAGGATTTTTGCACCTGTTGTCCCAGGGACTAAGTGTCCTGAGCAAATGGGCAAAGTACCCCTTTTGCACTTGACTCTCAGTAGTAGTGTGGGTCGAGCAGTCCAAGGTTTCTTGCGGGGGAGACAGATGCGAGTGGTGAACACAGGCTGACAAATCAAAATATGTTAAGTAGCAGCAATAAATAGTTGTCTAGACAAATATTGGTTTGTATGAAAAAGGAGTATTTTTATGCCAACATAAAATAAAGTATGACATAGACAAAGAATATGCACAGTCTTCTGAGGTCGGGCTTTTAGTGTTCAATTGGCAGGTCCCTGAATCTCGCTCCCATCTCACGAATGGTAGTGGTAATTCCCATAAGCGACATTCAAGTTAAACCCGCCTCACTTTGTGGGCTCTTTACCAATAATAATGTTAATAGTCTGCAGACTAATTTCTTGTACTACAAGATGCTCTTCTTGTGCCGGGCGGGGCACTGTTGTGCCTTTCGATGTCGATTGTAAAAAAAATAAATAAAATAAAATAATAAAATAAAAATAATTGTAAGTCAACTTTAGATAGCCAGTAACTGATTTATCAAGGTCTTAAGTCTGAGGTTTGCTGATTTACTGCATCTGATTATTAAATATACCCTAGTAATTCGGGCCTAGTAGTCCCGTCATTACTCAGGAGACCCATTCTCATATTCTGAGCTATATGTGCCGATAAAACTATGCTTTGTGTTCCTGAAATCCTGTCTGGATTTCTAATTAATAATCAGGTTCATAACAAGCAGGATGGCAGAAGCTCTGTATTTATGAAAGTTCCCTGTGCTGGAATCTACAGGATCAACCTACACACATGAGTAATATATTTCAAAGAGGATGCCGCATGTACATTTACAATGAGCCTTACTACTTTGTGAGGAAAACCCCTAGTCAAGAGGTGATGTGTAGATTTGAAGTGGTGGTGTAGTCTGTCCTGAAACTAATTCAGGTTTAAATACTGAACAATATATGGTATTACAGGTCCAAGTTAGTTGCAGTGGGAAAAGCCTCTGACCAGTCATGTATCAAATGTGACATTGAAGAATGAACCTTTTACAGTGCCATATGTATCTGAAAGAAACACATTAGTGATAGATTCTTTACCTTAGAATTACCCCCAGGCGTCAGACTGGATTCGGAAAGTTTTCGTCAGCAGTACCCCTGCGCGTTGGTAGACGTCATCATACAGCTCCGCGTAAGTCATTGGCATCATAGTCGCCGAGATGACATTGCTGGTGCTCCTTGGACCCGGCCACGCGTGCTGACATCAGTTCTTTCTTTTTCCACGCCAGCAAGCACAGATCCGGAGATACCCCCAGTCAATTTGTTTTTGGGACTTTTTGTCTCTGTTTTTTGAGTCTTTGACTCCTGGTGTATAGGAATGCCCGGTTTTAAGTCTTGCACCGCTTGTTCCCGCACGATGTCATTGACGGACCCGCTCCTTGAGTGTCTCTACTGCCTGGGGCGCAACCACGATTCTGAGCTGAGTCGTGCCCCGAATGCCGGGCCATGGCTCCGAAAACTTTACAGGAGCAGCCCTCAAAGTTGATAGAGGCCCTGGAGTCGGCTCCTCGCCGTTCAAGGTCCCGATCCCATGGGAGGTCGAGGGACCGGTCGCAGAGCCACCACCATCACCATCACCATCGTTTGACAAAGTCTTTACACTTGGAGTCAGGTAAAGCAAAGCACAAGAATTTGAAGAAACGTCGTCGCTCTTTGCCTTCCCCTAGCCTGTCGCGCGACATGGCTGAGGGTTGGGTGGTGCCACCCCCGCGGCTCTGGCGGAGGCTGCGCAGTTGCCGACGGCCTACCCGCCCTTCCCGGGTCCGTCTGTGACTCTGGCCCAGCTGCAGGACTTTGTCAGCCATGGTCTGCCTTTATGGCCTGTCGGGATGCCTTCGGGCCCCGGGGGTCCGACTGGGGGTACTCGCTCCTCTTCGCCGCCGGTTCCGGCCCCGACTTCGTCGACGACTCTGGTCTCGACACCGTGAGACCCCCATGGATCCATGCATGGATCTTAGCCGATGTCGGGTGGCCTCATACGACCTCAACCGGCATCGCTGTCAACAGCACCGCCATCAATGTCGGCTGGCTCCCTGGCCGACGCCGTCCCTGGCTTCCACCCCAACGTGTAGACGGCGCCGGACCGGTGTTGATCGACGCCGATTTCGATGCTGATGGCGAATTTCTATCTCTTTCTCCATACGCCTCCCTCTTTTCCGCCTGCCCGGCAGGTTGGTAAGGATGTGGAGGACTGGGAGGGGTCTGAAGACCCTCTTGCAGCCAAATACGAGTTAGACCTGGATTGGGAAGAGGATTTGTAGGACGCAGGTGAGCTGGATTTTACTCCAGAACCTGGAGCACTGTCTCCTTCTATTGTGGCTACGGAGGAGGGTGGTACATATTCTGTGGTGTTGCATGAGGCAGCCGAGGCTCTCCACCTCGAGCTCCCTACGGTGGCCGTCAGGACTAACCTCCAGACAAAAGTACTTCAGCCAGCGTCTTCCTCTACGGAGCCGCTGCTGCCATTCAACAATGCAATTTCAGACGTCCTTTTGGGCACCTGGTCCAGGCCCAACACATGGGCTCATGTGTATAGGAACATTTTCACTTCAGTTAGTTCAGGGCTGAGGTCTGTAAACACCGCATGCCTCTTGGGCCGTTATTCCCACTCTGTGTGGAATACGGTCGTGCAGGTGCTGCCCCAGTGTCTGGCAGAGGTCTGGACATTTCTCGCACAAGCTATTGCTGAGGGGCGAGACGCAGCCAAGTTCACAATTAGTTATGGCCTTGATACCGCCGACTCGCTGGGCAGAGCGATTTCCACAGCAGTGGTGCTACACCACCACTCCTGGCTGAGGACGGCTGGCTTTTCCGGGGATGTCCAAAACACTCTAATGGACATGCCCTCTGAAGGCACTCGCCTTTTTGATGACAAGGCAGATACTGCTATGGAGCATTTTAAGGACTCGCTTGCTACGGCCAAGTCCTTAGGCCTTTCGGCCACGCGCACTCCTTCCTCTTCGGCTTTTCGCTCCTTTCATGGCCAAGGAAGGGGCGCCCAAACATGTTTGTTTCAGAGCCACAGGCCTGTGCAACAACAGTCTCAGCTCAGCCGCGGACTTGGGACCCGCAGAGGTGGGTCACGGGGCCAGCGGGCTGGTCAATTCACCACCTCCCCTGCTGCCACTGCCTCCAAACCTTCCTAGTCCGGTGTTTCAGGCCCACCAAACGCCAGGATTTGCCATCACCTCCCCCACTGGCGCACCATCACTTCGGACAGGTGGGTTTTACAGATAGTCCGAAGTGGCTACTCCCCCCCCCCCCCCCCTTTAAGACTACCCCTCCAGCCATACCACCGCATGTCTGGGATCACTTGGCACTTCTCCAGCAGAAAGATGCGGCCCTCTTGGCCAAGGGAGCCTTCGAGCGCATACCGATGCCAGAAGTAGGTCGTGGTTGTTACTCCCACTACTTCCTGGTTCCAAAGAAGGATAAGAGCCTGCGTCCTATCTTAGACCTTCGGAACGTCAATCGCTTCCTCCGGAAGGAGAAGTTCAAGATGCTCACCCTTGCATGCCCTAGACCCGCAAGACTGGATGGTGGCGTTGGACTTGCACGCCTCTTATTTTCATATCCCCGTCCTGCCGGCCCACCAGCGTTACCTATGAATCACGGTAGGCCACGCGTACATTCAGTTCACCTTGTTCCCCTTTGGCCTTACCAGCACCCCTCGGGTGTTCACGAAAGTGATGGCGGTGGTCGCAGCTCATCAGTGCAGATCAGGGGTTTCAGTCTTCCCCTAACTCGATGACTGGTTGTTGAAGGCGGGCTCGCCTTAGGCAGTCGTCTCCCACCTCTAGACTACGGCCGACCTCCTGCATTTGCTGGGGTTCCCCATCAACATACCGAAGTCGCACCTGATTCCCTCTCAGAAGCTCCTCTTTATCGGAGCAGTTCAGGACACAGCGCAGTTTCGGGTTTATCCTCCCAAGCAGCCAGCCCGGGACATTTGTCTATGATTCCGATCTTTCGGCCCTTATCCTGGGTTTCGGTCAGAATGACCTTGAGGCTGCTGGGCCTCATGGCCTCCTGCATCCTGCTTACCAATCATGCCAGATGGCATATGCGGGCTGTGCAGTGGGACCTGAAGTTCCAGTTGACACAGCATCAAGGGGACCTGTCTGAGTACGTCCAGATCTCAGAGGGCACTGCACAACAGTTGCAGTGGTCGCTCAGGAACCAAAATTGGGTCAGCGGCAGATCCCTCTCCCTTCCCCAACTGGAGCACACAGTGATGACAGATGTCTCCCTCCTTGGATGGGACAGCCATATGGGAGAGGCGGAGATCTGAGGCCTCTGGTCTCCGGCGTAGTCCAGGCTCCATATCAACTTTCTGGAGCTCCGGGCGATCCTACTTGCACTGAAGGCATTCCTTCCCTCTGTCAAGGGAAGAGTAGTGCAGGTGTTCACAGACAACACCACTCCCATGTTGCATTGCAACAAGCATGGCAGGGTGGGGTTGTGGAACCTATGTCAGGAGGCTCTGCGTCTCTCCTTTCCTTGACGGTTCAACACTTGGCAGGTTCTATAAACGTCAGGGCGGACGAACTCAGCTGCAGGTGCATGATGGATCGCGAATAGCGTCTTCACTCGGAGGTGGTGCAAGGTCTCTTTCAACATTGGGGAGAGCCTTGGTTAGATCTATTTGCCACCGGAGAGAACGTGCTATGTCATCTCTTCTGCACTTTGGAATTTCCAAAGCGGCACTTGCTCGGCGACGCTTTTCATCACGAATGGAGCTGCAGTCTATTGTACGCTTTTCCGCCCATACCACATCTACCCAGAGTGCTGAAGAAGATCAGGTGCGACCCGGCCCAAGTCATTCTTGAGGCCCGGACTGGGCTCGAAGAGTTTGGTATCCCGAGCTACTCAGTATGAGCATGGATCCCCTGATCCGATTGCCTCTTTGGGAGGATCTTCTGTCGCAGGAGCAGGGAAAGGTCCTTCACCCAAACCTGTCCAGCCTCCACCTACATGCGTGGAGATTGAGCAGCGACAGTTGATTCCATTTGACTTGCCTCCTGAAGTCTGTGATATCATTCTGGCAGCCAGATGTCCCTCCACTAAATTGGTATACGCCTGCAGGTGGAACAAATTTATGGCATGGTGCAAAGCAAAGGCTGTGGATCCCCTTACTGCCCCTCTTTCAGAAGTTATTTTGTTCCTTCTTTCTCTGGCCCAACAGGGCTCTGCTCTGGACACTATTAAGGGCTACCTTTCTGCAATTTCAGCCTTTCTCAGGTTCCCTGACCAGCCCTCTCTTTTCAAGCCCCCTGATGTAAATAGATTTCTCAAAGGCATTACACACCTTTTCCCCCCTATTCCGTTTGTAATGCCGCAGTGGGACTTGAATCTGGTTCTTACTTATTTGATGTGCGCTCCTTTTGAGCCGCTTCACAACTATCCTCTTCGTTTATTGAGTTTGAAGACTGCTTTCCTGGTTGCCATCACCTCCGCTAGGCGCGTGACTGAGCTCCAGACTCTTTCCTGTAAGCCTCCCTTTCTGTTGGTTCATCCGGATAAGGCTGTGCTTTGCACTCGTCCTTCCTTCTTGCCAAAGGTTGTCACTGCCTTCCACATCGGGCAAATTATCACCTTGCCCACTTTCTTTCTGCCTCCGCACCCTTCCAGAGAGGAAGAGAAGCTCCACCTTCTGGACCCAAAACGTGCACTCTCATTTTACCTGAATCGCACACAACAGTTCCGGGTGGATGACCAGCTCTTTGTTGGCTACGTAGGCGCCAAGAAAGGCTGGGCTGGGCGTGGCCAGCAACATGGCTGAGTGAGTCATGCTTTCACCGAGCTCCGGCTGAAAGCTACATCCGTCATATATCCTGACGACCTGCAAACCCAGTGATGACCTATATTTACACCTCTGTTACCCAGCTTACCTGCCGAGCGAGCTGATGTGGTGCTGGCTGCTTTCGGGGACTCCGATGGACTGCGACACGGACCCGACCTGCCGCCGAGACCAAGGACCCAAGATGGCGCCGAGGAGGAGCCGGGCTGGAGTTGCGGCGCACTGAGTGTCCGGGGGCCCTGGAGACGAGTGACGGAGGAATGAGCTGTCCCTCCGTCCCTGCTTGAGACGGCCTGCACACGGTGGAGTCTCTGTGGACATGTGTGGTTGAGGAGGGCCCCAGCGGTAGGGTGAGCCCCCTTCCCCGCCAGAGAGGTCCCGGACTGACACAGAGGTCTGCGTCCCGCGACGGCAGTGCACGGCCGGACGGGTGACCGAGCCGGTCAGCCCCAACAGCCTCTTACCTGACAGTGGGCCCGTGACGGAGGCGCGGATCGCCAAGAGGCGGGGGCACCTGGAACGACGTGTGCGGCAATCTTCGGGCCGGGGGCTCAAGGAGGCGGATATCAAAGGGACGAGCTCCCCTCCTACCGCTGCTTGTGACGGTCTTGGCGGGGTGCGGCCCCAACATACATAGTGAGGCCAAGCCCGGCCTCGGAACAGGGAGCCCATCTCCCCTCCCCTCGGGGGTATCCAGAACAGCGGCGGAGGCCCGGGCCCCGCAGTGACAATAGCAGAGTGTCACGGGGCGGGGGCAACTGACCCCGTGGACGGTGAGCCGATGACCCCTTGGTGGACCACCGCACCTGGTTTACGTTCTTCCCTTGCCCCCATGCAGCCCCAGGACGATCTGGACCCCGAGGAATGGAGGACGGGTGACCCGGAATACTGGTGGCCTATGAACCCGGAGGCTGAGCACGTCTCCTTTAAGGCCTGGGAGACCGGCGCGGTAGCCCCGCCCCCTGCACAGGAAGAGGCAACTTCAAAAGAGCCCTGGACGGAGGAAGAGGCGGAGAACGCGAGCCCCGAGTCGAGAGGACGCGAGGCGTTTCCCGGGAGTAACCCCGGCGGAGGAGAACCACGGACGAGCCCAGCTGTACCTTCCCTGACGAGCCCACAAGACGAGTCCTCGAGGAGCCCAGGAGAAGCAAGCCAGCGGCCAGGAGAGCCGAGGAGACACGTTCCGCCCTGCCACACGCCCACGGGAGGAGTGTGGCTCAAACAGGTACGGGGGCGTATGGCGGGTTGGTTGGGACAAAGTCCGCTACCCCCTAGCACGTAAAGCATCCTGCACGCGTGTCCCTGTTACCGCATCCCCTAACCCCGACCTCACAAGCACCGACTGAGCACTTGTCTGCCTTTGAATATAACACACGAGTGCACTGGTGTCCCTCACCCCTGGTCCTTGCATAGCATTGAGAAAGCAGCCACTAACCTCCGGTTTCCTTTCCTTCCTCGCTGCGGCCGGAGCTGCCTTCTGGGGACGACCGGACCACCGGCCCTGACACCCTGGATCCTGCCCGGACCACCTACGACCCTGCCGCCTTCGCGAGGGAAAGGCTAACCAGCCGCCAACGGAAAACATATACTGTGCCAATTAAAATAAAACCCTCTTTGAAAAGGATTCCTGCCTATGCCGACTCTGCTTCCCTTGATACCCTCTTGGGCCCACTAGTTGTACCTGTGTCAGACCAGGCTCCACCGCCCACCCCCTCACAAGTGGTGTCAGAAGTAGGATCGGTAGACCAGTCCATCTGTGACACCGAGATGGACGCCCTCATCCAGCATCTCATCAAGGGACAAGAAAAACTGGAATGGGCAGTGGAGAGGCAGCTGACCTCCGCACAGGCAGACAGAGACCTGTTTAAGTCCACCTTCTCCGCCCAGCTGGAGAGCATGAAGAGCGGGCCCCCCCCTTCTTTGACCCCTACGAGCGAACCAAGGATCCATAGTCCCCACCCCTCAGGTATCGCCCTACAGAAATACCTGCAGGGGGAAGACCCTGATGCATTTCTAATGAATTTTGAAAGGGCCGCGAGGGCGTTGGGATGGCCCGAAGACAAATGGCCGTTTTTCCTGGCCCCTTTGCTGACTGGGGAGGCACAGTCCGCCTACCAGGCCGCGAATCCCTTGGGGAACACTCCCTATGCGGCTATAAAGGGGGTGATCTTGGACCACTTGGGGCTGGACCAGGAGGCCTACCGAGTCAAATTCAGGAAAGAGCGTGGCATCCCGGGAAAAAACCCAAAGACCCTGTTCTACCGCCTCAAGATGGCCGCAGACAAGTGGCTCACCCCAGACACTTGCACCAAAGAGGAGATCCTACACAAGGTGTACTTGGAGCAGTTCATGGAAGCTCTTCCATATGCCTCACAAAGGTGGCTGAGGCAACATTCCGGACTGGGGATAGAACAGGCCATCAACATGGCCGCCAACTTCGCTAGAGCCCAACCCAAGGCTCTCCCGTGGGAACACGAGAAGGCCCTGAAAACACCCTTGGCGGGGAAGACGGAGAAGAAACCGAAAACCGGTGGGGATTACGGTCGGATGAAACCACCGGGGCCGATAGCCCCCCTGATGAGAGGACCTCAGTGTTACGACTGCGGCGAGTGGGGCCATATCGCTAGGCTGTGTCCCCGGAAACGTCCGCCCCCGGAAGAACCGATGGAGGTCGGATACTTGCCCAGAGCGGTGCTCTATTCCTCGGAGATGGGCTCCTCATTTTATGTGAGTATGTGGATGAATGGCTTGAGCATAAGGGCCCTGTTAGACTCAGGGTGCAGACAGTCCGTAGTGCAGAAACATCTGGTCACTCCACGGCAGTACATCCCCGACGCCGTAGTCCACATCAGGTGTGTTCACGGCGACGTCAAGCCCTACCCCCTGGCCACCATCACCCTCACCCCCAAGGGGAAAGCCCCCTGCACAGTAAGGGTGGGAGTAGTGGACACCCTACCCGAAGACGTGATTGTGGGAGTGGATAACCCCGACTTCCTCTCGATGTTCAGGGACTCTCTAAACCGGTCCCCTGGGTCAGGGACTAACCCCCTTTCGCATTACATTGCTCCTGAGCCCTGGACCACGGACCACAGTTTCCGTTTCGCGCAAGCCGAAGACAGGACCCTGTTTAACGCCTGGGAAAGCGCTCACGCTCCCCAAAGCCCAGACCGCCCCGAGTACCCGACTTTCAGCATACGGAACGGGCTCCTGTACCGACTTCCCCGGGAGGACTGCCAACCCCAGTTGGTCGTACCCCGCTCCTTCCGGGAACAAGTACTTTTTTATGCGCACACCCACCTCACTGCAGGACACACGGGCAAGGAGAAAACCACAGAGACCATCCTGAGGTATTTCTTCTGGCCCGGCATATACAAAGAGGTCCAGGAATACTGCTCCCACTGCGAAGTGTGTCAGCGAAGGAACACCAACCGGCCGAGTGCCGCGCCCCTTAGACCCTTGCCCATCGTGGGCACTCCCTTTGAGAGAGTCGGCATGGACCTCATAGGGCCCCTGCCCAAAACAGCAAAAGGACACGTCTACGCCTTGGTCATCGTGGATTATGCCACTAGGTTCGTGGAGGCATTTCCCCTGAGGGCACCCACCACCGCAGCCATCTCGGATCGGTTTGTGGAGTTGTTTGCTAGAGTGGGTTTCCCGAAAGAGGTGCTGACCGACCAAGGGACACCCTTCACCTCCAAGTTTATGAGGGAAGTCTGCAAGGCCTTAAACATTAAACATCTGAAAACGTCGGTTTATCACCCCCAGACCGACGGACTGGTGGAGCGATATAACCAGTCCCTAAAGAACGTCTTAAAGAAGATGATGACAGCAGAAGGACCGGATTGGGATCGCCTGCTACCCCTGGCCCTTTATGTCTTACGGTCCCAAAAACAGAGCAGTTTGGGGTGTTCTTCGTTTGAACTGTTGTATGGAAGGCACCCCAGAACCTTATTGGAGATCACAAAGGACCTTTGGGAAGCCGATGAAATACAGGAACAGCAATCCGTCCTCGAATACACCAGGCACCTAAAGAGCAGACTGGGGAAACTACGCGGTCTCGCCTCCTCGAACCTCGAACAGAAACAACATGAACAAAAAAGGTACTACGATCGGGGAAAAAGACTGAGAAGCATAGCGGTGGGGAAATGGGCCCTGGTCCTGATGCCCTCCATGAGCGGGAAATCCAAGGGGGAGTGGCAGGGTCCCTACAAAGTGGTGGAAGCCCTCGGCGACACCACGTATCGCCTACAACTGACCCCCAGGAAGACCCAGAGCTACCACATCAACATGCTGAAGGAGTGGTTGGGACCGGCTCCCCGGGGAGTCCTCCATGCGGAGACGTCGACCATTCCCCAACTGGTAGTGAACCCCGCATTGACCAAAGAAGAGGAAGTCTCGCTGAGGCAAGCCCTACATTCTTATTCGGACATATTTTCGGACCTCCCCGGTAAAACCTCGCTGGTAGAGCATCACATCAATACTGAACCCGGGAAGACTGTAAAACAGAGACCCTACAGGATCCCCGAGGCAAGAAGAACCGCGGTGAACAAGGAAGTCCAAGCCATGCTGGACTTGGGGGTGATTCGGCCTTCGACCAGCGAGTGGTCCTCGCCCATCGTGATGATACCCAAACCTGACGGGACGAAGAGGTTCTGCATGGACTTTCGGGCATTGAACACCATATCCACCTTTGACACATACCCCATACCAAGGGTGGACGAACTGATCGAGAAGATCGGGGACGCCGTCTACATAACCACCCTGGACCTCACGAAGGGGTATTGGCAGGTGCCCCTCCGTGAGGAAGACCGGAAGAAGACGGCGTTCGTAACGGATCAGGGGTTGTATGAGTTCACCGTCCTACCCTTCGGCCTCCACGGGGCCCCCGTAACCTTCCAGCGCCTGATGAACCAAGTCCTAAGGCCCCACCTTCGTTACTGTTCCGCCTATCTGGATGATATAGTGATATTCAGTGGTAGTTGGGAAGAGCACCTTGAACATCTAGGAGCAGTGCTAGCGGCTCTACAGAAAGCCGGACTACATGTCAACTCCCGGAAATCCAGAGTGGCGTTCACAAAGGTGAATTATCTGGGATACGTTCTGGGTGACGGCCAGATAGCCCCCCAAGATGCCAAGGTACAAGCCATAACAGCGGTGACCTACCCAACCACAAAAAGGGAGCTGAGAGCCTTTTTAGGGCTCATAGGGTATTACAGGCGGTTCATACCCAACTTCGCGGAAGTGGCCGCTCCGCTTACCGATTTGCTAAGGAAGGACGTCCGGCCCAGGGACATAGCCTCTCCCTCCCCTGAGGCTCAACAGGCCTTCCACATGCTCAAAAGATCCATGACCACGGCCCCCCTCTTGATATCCCCTAAGTTCGACAAACCTTTTTCATTGGCCACTGATGCCTCTAACACCGGAGTGGGAGCAGTATTGTCACAAACAGGGGCCGACGGGAGGGAACATCCGGTAGTGTACATCAGCCGCAAGCTATTCCCCAGGGAGACAAAATATTCCACCATTGAAAGGGAATGTCTCGCCATCAAGTGGGCGATAGAGAAGCTAAGATATTACCTTGAGGGCCGGCCATTCATCCTTCATACTGACCATGCCCCTCTCCGTTGGATGCACCAACAAGGTAGTCACAACCCCAGGGTCCTCAGATGGTTCCTCTCCCTCCAGCCCTATGCTTTTACAGTGGTACACCGCAAGGGGACGGACAATGGGAATGCGGACTTCTTGTCAAGGGTTCAGCCTCTCCCCGATCGGGAGAGTCCAGGGGGGGAGGTGTGTCACGGGGCGGGGGCAACTGACCCCGTGGACGGTGAGCCGATGACCCCTTGGTGGACCACCGCACCTGGTTTACGTTCTTCCCTTGCCCCCATGCAGCCCCAGGACGATCTGGACCCCGAGGAATGGAGGACGGGTGACCCGGAATACTGGTGGCCTATGAACCCGGAGGCTGAGCACGTCTCCTTTAAGGCCTGGGAGACCGGCGCGGTAGCCCCGCCCCCTGCACAGGAAGAGGCAACTTCAAAAGAGCCCTGGACGGAGGAAGAGGCGGAGAACGCGAGCCCCGAGTCGAGAGGACGCGAGGCGTTTCCCGGGAGTAACCCCGGCGGAGGAGAACCACGGACGAGCCCAGCTGTACCTTCCCTGACGAGCCCACAAGACGAGTCCTCGAGGAGCCCAGGAGAAGCAAGCCAGCGGCCAGGAGAGCCGAGGAGACACGTTCCGCCCTGCCACACGCCCACGGGAGGAGTGTGGCTCAAACAGGTACGGGGGCGTATGGCGGGTTGGTTGGGACAAAGTCCGCTACCCCCTAGCACGTAAAGCATCCTGCACGCGTGTCCCTGTTACCGCATCCCCTAACCCCGACCTCACAAGCACCGACTGAGCACTTGTCTGCCTTTGAATATAACACACGAGTGCACTGGTGTCCCTCACCCCTGGTCCTTGCATAGCATTGAGAAAGCAGCCACTAACCTCCGGTTTCCTTTCCTTCCTCGCTGCGGCCGGAGCTGCCTTCTGGGGACGACCGGACCACCGGCCCTGACACCCTGGATCCTGCCCGGACCACCTACGACCCTGCCGCCTTCGCGAGGGAAAGGCTAACCAGCCGCCAACGGAAAACATATACTGTGCCAATTAAAATAAAACCCTCTTTGAAAAGGATTCCTGCCTATGCCGACTCTGCTTCCCTTGATACCCTCTTGGGCCCACTAGTTGTACCTGTGTCAGACCAGGCTCCACCGCCCACCCCCTCACACAGAGCCAGGCGGACGGCGGGGACTGTCGGTGTGGTGGCGGCCAGCAGTCTGGAAGAGGTTCCGCAAGTTCTGAAAGGGCGGCCTGGAGATGGAGATGCTTGGAGTACCGGGCAGGCTTGAGTGCCCCCAGTCGGGCATGATCTGGTGGCAGGAGAATGCGAGTGAGAGGCAGTGAAGGGGAGCACCCTGCGAGAGAGCACCGACCCCCCCCTCCCAGGATGGCCAACGAATAGCGGTGATGGGGATCTGGGCTACGAGTGACTGCGACGGGGTGGTGTGGCCAGGAGGCAACTGTGGAGGTGTTCGACCCCCCCGTGTGCCGCCTGCCCCACTATGCCCTATGCCAACATGAGAGCGCAGGTGGTGGAACAGATTGACAACACCCAGGCTAACTGGTGAGGTGGATGGGCGGAGTCTACCCCCAGTGAGGCCTCTGGGGCCAGGAGGTGCGCAAGCCCCATGCGGAACTAGGGGCAAGAGGAGAGCGTCCCCCGGCTGGGGGAGGAACTTGGGAAGCCCATAACATCATAGCAGCTACTGGTGGACATACACTGTCTGTTGGGGTGTTGACAATGGGTATGCGAATGCCAGTAGAAGAAGTGCATATATAGCAGTGGTGCTCCGAGAGCTGCGTAGCGCCTTCCAGAATATACTGAGAGACACATTTGTGCACTGGCCTGGACTAGCTCCGTTCGGAATGAGAACCCTTTCCATACTCAGTCCCAGCATCATCCACAATGGGCAAGGACAGGAAACCGAGGCCGCCACGATAGGGCTAGATGGATCAATTTGTTAAAGTCATTGCCCCGCCTCCCGAAGATCGCCCGACCCCTCGTTCGGATACGGACACCCTCCTCCAGGCGATCAATACATCCAGAGAGGTACTACGGGGGAGGTCGGTGCAGTGGGCGCTGAGGTATCGCTTCTGCGACAGAATCTTAGGAACTTGGCAGATAGAGTCAGTGAGACGGAGACCCGGCTGGGTGAAGCAGAGCACTCCCTGCAGGACCTACGCAAAGGGGTGACGGACCTGCAATCTTCCCACAAAGATCTACTTTGGCAAGTGGACGATGCCGAAAATAGAGCAGGCCGCAATAACCTATGTTTCGTGGGCTTTAGAGAAGGAATTGAAGGAGTGAACATGCCAGAGTTCCTACATACGTGGCATCTACGCACCTTCCCTAAAGACACATATTCAACTTGCTTTGTCATAGAGAGAGCACACAGGGCGCTGATGGCCCAGTCCCCTGCTGGGGCACAGCCACGCCCTGTGATAGCACGCTTTCTCAACTTTCTAGATAGACATATGATTCTGAGGTAAGCCAGGAAGATCGGGGAGATCCGACATGAGAACACACGCATAGTGATCTTCCCAGATTATAGCAGATAAGTGCAGAAGCAGGGCCGCACGTTCGACTCAGTAAAAGCCAAACTACAGGAACATAAGTTCCAATACATGCTACTCTTTCCCGCGAAGCTGAAAGTCCTGTTCATGGCCATATCCCACTTCTTCCAGACACCGGAAGAGGCCTGGCACTGGCTGGAGGAATGCCCCGCACTGGGGCGCGGGGAGGCGCTCATGCTCGACGGGGGACCCTCAGGAAGGGGAGCCAGATAGTCCCCGGGCCCACAGCGATCACTCCGACCGTGACAATCTCGTAGGGGTCGACTCCTGGAGACAACTCCATACGTGCCCAAAGACACAAATAGAACCAGAAGACGCAGTTGGCGCTCCTTGGACTCAAGACTCTCAGCAGGCATCCACACGCTCCACCATCCTGATTGTCTCCATCCGGACCCCGAGATCGAAACTAGAGACTCTTCCTCCGTTGGGGAGGAGGCGGCGGATCCCTCCATGCACCCTTTGACGGCTGAGATCCTTGCGATAGAACGGGATGCAACGGAGGAGGCTACAGTGTCGCAGGGAGAACCGCCATATTCTCATTCATGAGGAGGGGCCTGCAGAGTTGGCGGTGGATTAGACTGATTTTCTGAAGCCGACAAGCTGAAAATTCACCCCCCATCTCTCTCTTTTTCTTGCTATTTCTCTTTCCTTTTTTTCTTTCTTCGTTATTTCTGCTGGAGCATACAGAGACATGTAGGACACCCGTGGAGCCATAGGCGGCAGCCCTGATGTGGCTGCAGACTTGGACCCGTAGTGGCTCACCTGTGCTGACAGGAGTGTTCTTCCTAGGTTCTATCTCTGTGTCTGCTTCCTTTTTAATTGTCTGTTCCTCTGGTAGGATTTTGGGTTTGTTGAGGGAGTTGGAACTTGTGGCGTAAGTGGGGATTGGGAGGGCGATAGACCTCCACCAACCTAGTGTTCACTCCCCGGCGACTTGCAGGGGATGTGACCTTGGGAGGGGAGGGGTAACAAGAGTTCTACAGTTGGGGGTTGTTATACATTTGTTGTGTACAGGCACTCACATGGTCACTCGGAGGCGTGCGCTCACCTGCTCTTCCCACCCGGGTTATACCTTGACCACACACTACTATGGCCCCCGTGACTCAATGCATCCCCCCTGTTGATGGGATGGAGACTGATAGTTACAGGATACTCACATGGAATGTGAATGGCCTAGGAGATAAAATCAAGAGGGGGCTGGAATCTACATATATAAAGCGGGCTCACCCGGATGTGGTCCTGTTGCAGGAGACCCACCTTAAGGGCACAAGGTGTGGGTTCCTGGCAAGGGGAGCCTACACTGTATTGGCACACGCGGGTTTCACTGCTGGTTCCCGGGGGGTGACAATCATACCTAGGAAATCTCTCCCTTTAAGGATAATTTGAACATGGGAAGACCCCCAGGGCACGTTTGTGGGAGTGACTGGGACATGGGGTAGATGGAAAGTTACCATAGTCTTGGTTTATGCCCCTCCGAAGTTACAGGACTGGACTCTATGCGGGCTGCTGATATCCTGCTTGATACCCCGAACACATTTCATATAATAGGGGGTGACTTCAATGACGTCATGTCCATCTCTATGGACCGTTCAGGGAACCGTACCGACCGCCCCCGACAACGCATTTAGCTGAGATGATGAATACGCTGGGATTGACAAACATATGGCGGCATCTGAACCCAGACACTCAAAGTTACTCATATTACTCTGGCGCACACAAGATGCACTCCTGGCTGAATTACGTCTTTCTCTCACGGCAGGCACTGGGCAATGGCTGCGAGGGGGAATACTTGGCACGCGGCATCTCTGATCATTCCCCACTGGCGGTTAGGATGGGAGGGAGTACCAGGGCCAACAGAGGTAGCTGGAGGTTAAAGATATTAAAGGGCCTGCGGGCTGACACGAAAGTGTATTTTGCGGAAAATGTGGGATCAGTGCAGTCGGGAGTGACGGTGTGAGAGGCATATAAGACGGTACATCAAGATAGGGCACAAAATCGAATAGCCTGGGAGAAGCAGAAAGAGCGAGAGGACCTAGCTTCCATGGAAGCCCAAATCCTGACGTTGGAATGACGGTATCTGACAGGGCGCGACTCACAGGTACTTCGGCTTCTGACTGACACCCAACAACGCGATAGAGCCATCCTAACAGAAGAGGCAGAGACGCAGGTGCATGCGACCCTCCATAGGCAGTTTGATGTCTGGGATAAATCTGGCAAACTACTTGCTTGACTTAGCCGCAAGGCACTTGACTCACGCTGGATTGAACGTATAGTGCACTCCCAGGGTTGAATGTATAGGGGAGATGAACAGATAGTACAAGCCTTTGCCTCCTACTCTAGGGATTTTTATGCAGCCAGAGAACTAGCTACTCCGGAGGAGATACAAGCATGTTTGGCCACAGTGTAGACTCCGAATCTAGAGGCAGAGGATATAGCAGATTTATAAGCTGACATATCGGTGACCGAACTTAAGGAGGTGATTTCTAAATTGCGCCCTTTGAAGTCCCCAGGCCCGAACGGACTCCCAGCGGAGTTCTATTAGAAAGGGGCTGACCTCCTGGCGGCCCACCTGTTAGCTCTGTTCAGGGACGCAGCCCAGGAAGGTGCCTTTCCACTGTACCGCAAACTGGCCACAATTATCCCCAACCATAAAACGGGGAAACCCCCCAAGGAGTGTGCGTCCTATCGCCCAATCATCCCTCCTCAACATAGAGGTTAAACTTCTGGCGACAATACTGGCCCTCCGATTACGCCAAGTAATTTTGGGACTGGTGCACCAAGATCAAGCGGGTTTCTTGCCGGATCGGGCGACCCGAAAGAACCTACGGCGGACTCACAATTGGCTTATGGCAGTAGAGGACCGGGAGGACCCACATATGTTTCTTTCTCTAGACGCAGAAAAAGCGTTTGACGCTGTCCACTGGCCCTTTTTAGAGGCGGTCCTGGTCAAATTCGGTATTGGCCCCAAATTCAGGCATTGGGTGGGACTCCTGTATGCGGACCCACGCGCTCGGGTGAAAGTGAAGGGGCAAATGTCTGAGGACTTCCCCATCAGAAGGGGAACCAGACAGGGGTGTCCTCTGTCCCCCTTACTATTCGCCCTCACCATTGAAATTGCGGCCTGTGAGATCAGACAGACAAAGGCGATACGGTGGTTCCAAATTACGCAGATGGCTTTAGAGGAAGAAAAGATTTAGCTATACGCGAACGATATCCTATTAGATGTTACTCAACCGGATAGTACGATCCCCACATTATTCAGGCTCCTGGGCAAATATGGCACCATATCGGGGTAAACGATCAACTGGCATAAATCAATTCTGTATAGCCCACGACCTGAGGTAATATGCCCCCCTATCCCAGGGGCTCTCCTGGTTACGCAGACGGGGTTCACGTACCTGGGGATCTATATAACCACAGACAGGAATCTCTCCTACCAAAAAACATTCAGCGAGTCATAACGAATGTTATACTGGACGCTCAACGTTGGAAAACGCTCCCCCTTACGATCCTTGGCCGAGCCGTCATGTTTAAAATGATAATGCTACCTCGCTCCCTGTACGCCCTCCAAAATGAATACTTCCCTCTCCCCCGACAGATGTTCCAGACGATAGCAGCAGAACTGCGTTCACTGCTAAGGCTAGGGAAACAACAGAGGATTGCGTTAGGTACACTATAGCGCAACCAGTACAATTGGGGATATCACTACCGAATGTTGAGGCCTATTACTGGGTGGAACATCTAGCGCCGGTGACTGACTGGCTCCATGCCCCGGCGGATCATCCCACCTACAGATTGGAAAGGGACACCATGGCACGTCGATCCTGCCTGTTTTATTTATATGGGGGTTCGAGTAGGAGACTCTTCCTGCCGGCCACGCAAATAACCATTGAAATGTGGGACAGAGCGACTAAGACCATAGGATGGGCGCGTAAACCGACAAAACAAACTCCGATATGGAATTGCACCTGGTTGAGGGAACTACACAAACGTAAGGGCTGTAGGGGCTGGGACTACTTTGGAATCTCCACCCTGGGGGGAGTTTGTGATAGATTCCTTACCGCCCCACCCATCCTGCGAACTGATTTCTAGGGTTAAGGTCATCCCTTTCAGGGCCTAGTTTCAATGCACCAGTGGTCCGTATCTTGCATGGCTCTGCCTTCCGGGCACAGGAAGCCGTGTACAGAACTGACGTCAGCGCACGTGGGCGCGTCTAAGTAGCTTCAGCGACATCATCTTGGCGACTACGACGGCAGCGACTTACGTGGAGCCACACAACACCGCCAACCGACGCACAGGGGTACTGCTGACGAAAGCTGTCCGTATCCAGTCTGATGCTTGGGGGTAATTCTAAGGTAAGGAATCTATCACTAACCAATGTTTCTTACAGATATATCGCTACCGAAGGCAAGTAACTTGTTCGTTAGTTTGGAAGTCTATCCTTTTCTGATTAGTTCAACTTGGAACTGTTGTCTCATTTGGGAGTGACAGAGTGACAGTAGCCCTATATCCTCGCCAACCTCAGACTAAAGCAGCTCGTCACCACCCCTACCCACAGAGCCGGACACATCCTCGACCCCATCTTCGCAGGAGGGATAAACATCCACGGTGTACACTTCACCTTCAACAAAACCACCGCACCCCAGCCCACCCTGCACCTGCCACGAAGGAACTGGAGCAAGGTCACAGAGTAACACCTAAACACCAACCTCTTCCATGACCCCGCCTCCACCACGACCAACGCCAACTCTGCAACCAAAGAACTACAATGCTGGATCACCAGCTGTGCAGATAAGCTCTCACCCCTCCGCCACCCTGACAGACATCGCCCCCTGAAGGCCGCCTGGTTCACCACCAAGCTCCAAGAAGTCAGGCACTCCTGCAGACGCCTCGAGAAACTCTGGAGGAACCGGAAAACTACCGAAGCCCAGAACACCTACAGGAACGCCATGACTGAATACCACAAGTGCATAAGAGATACCAAGAGGACCTTTATCAAGAACACAATCCACACCCACGCCAGTAACGCAAAAGAACTCTTCAACGTCATACAGCAGTCACCAAAACCCCCAGTGAAGCCTAGGACGTCACACCATCCCAGGACCTCTGCAACAAGCTTAGCTTCTACTTTCACCGGAAAATCAAGACCCTCTACGACAACTTCAGCGAACAGACTCTAGATACCACCCTCCTTTCCACCGCCGACAAACAGTTCCATCATTACCACCTGGAAAGACACCACCACGACCATGAAAAATACCCACTCAGGAGCCAACACGGATCCCTGCCGGCCGCACATCTACCACAGAGCTCCCGCCGCCATAGCACCCGAACTATGCCAGACCATTAACACCTCCTTCGAATCCGGCATCTTTCCAGACAACTGGAAGTCGGCAGAGGTCAGGCCCCTCCTCAAAAAACCCTCGGCTGACCCGACGGACCTGAAAAACTACCGGCCCATATCTCTCCTTCCCTTCGCAGCCAAAGTCACCAAGAGATTTGCCAACACCCCGCTGACCACTGTCATCGAAGAGAACGCCATCCTCGACTCCTCCCAGTCCGGATTCCGCAGCAACCACAGCACTGAGACCCCCCTCCTCGCTGCCACCTCTGACATCCGCATGCTACTCGACCAGTGCCACACTGTGACCCTCATTCTAATAGACCTCTCCACAGCCTTCGACACCGTTTCCCACATCACTCTCGCCACCAGACTACACGACGCCGGCATACTGGGTACCGCCCTCGACTGGATTCGCTCCTTCCTCACCGGCATAAACCAAATGATCAGACACCCACCTTTCCTCTCCGAACCCACAGAGTTCAACTGCGGAGTCCCTCAAGGATCCTCGCTCAGCCCCATGCTCTTCAACAGCTACATGGCCCCCCTCGCCGCAATCGTTAGATAGCATGGGCTCAGCATAGTATCCAACGCCGACAACACCCAGCTCATCCTCTCCCTCAGGAAGAACCCCGAAGACACCAGGCTCAGCTTCCAGGAAGGAATGCAAGACGTTGCGCCTGGATGAACTACAGCTGCCTTAAGCGCAACTCAGTGAAGACAGATGTGTTCATCCTTGGACCCTCCTCCACCCCCTGGGACAACACCTAGTGGCCTTCCGCCCTCGGAAACCCACCCACTCCATCAAACCACACCGAAACCTCAGCATCATTCTAGACTCCTCCCTCACCATGACCTGCCATATCAATGCCGTCTCCTCCACCTGCTTTAACTCCCTCCGTAAGACCTTCAAGTAGATCCCCCCGAATGTAGAAAGATCTTCACCAACACACTCATAACCAGCAGACTGGACTATGGCAACGCTCTCTATGCCGGAATCAACTAAACCCTGCCACACAAACTCCAAGCCATCCAGAACACCACAGCCAGACTCGCCCTCAGAACCCCAGGACATGAGCACATGACCCAGCACCTACAAGACCTCCACTGGCTCCCCATCAAGAAGAGAGCAACCTTCAATCTACTCACCCACGCCTACAAATCAATCACTCCACAACTTCGCACCCAAATACCTCAACTAAAGAGTCTTCCTTCCACATACCCAAAAGGTACCTCTGCTCTGCCGACCTCTTCTTTGCAGAGATCCTGTGCATCTACAGAACCAGAGAAGGCAGAAGGGCCTTCTCCCAATGTCTCAGCTAAAACCTGGAATGAGCTCCCAGTCAACATCAGACGCTCCCCCATTCTTCACACCTTCAGGAAGAGCCTCAAGACCTGGCTCTTCAACTGATCCGGAGCTGCCCCATCCAACCACCCAGCACCTTGAGAGCCTCATGGGTGAGAAGCGCGCTTTATAAACCCCTGATTGATTGATTGATTGCTATCCTAGATATAGCGCTGGATACGCTCACAGTTGATCCAAATCCACCTTACATTACACCCTTGACTGGCTATCATAGCTGCTCAGCCCATTCCTTCAAGTGAAACTAAACGCTCAATATTCTGATGATCTCACATACTGACTGAGCAGCAAGGCTCTGAAAGGGAAGCGGCTGGGGTGAACTTGCAGTGGAGTCAACAGGCAGCATTGCAGAGGCAGTGTGCTAAGACCAGAGTTGTAGAGTTAATTACCTTCTTAAGGGGTTTAGGATGTAGAGGCAATGTGTTAACTCCAGAGTTGTAGAGTTGACAATCCTTCCTCAGGGGTTTAGGATGTAGAGGCAGTGTGGTTAGCCCAATGTTTTCAGGGAGTTTTTTGTTACGCCTCATTGAAGTAGAGTGTGGAAGAAGCTCTGGTCCTCTTTGAGTGTTTGTGTTGTGGAGGGATAACAGACTGATCCTGTTTGAGAGTATGAGTTGTGTTAGGGAACAGGTAGTAAGTGTTGCTGATGGATAATCAAGAGAACAGTTAGGCTATCTCTAAACTAGTTTTGTAATTGTGTGGGACATAGTTATTGTTTGTGAAATTCGTCACCTTAAAGGGTGGGACAGTTTGTTGTAATCAGTGTATGCTGAAATGCTTTATTCCCTAGTGCTCTGTTCTATTGTGATTTTTGTTACAGGAATATATCATTGTGTTTTTAAGTGCGTTGATTTTAGTTTGTCCAATGTCATGTCTGCTTCATCATTTACCATTTTGCGTTCTGTGATATTTTCAATTGTACTATTCTTTATTGTATATGTATAAAGTAGGGAGATGTATTGTATCTTAATGCATCCTCCTCAGTGTTCCAAGCCCATGCTTCTCAGCCAGTGTATGAGGTCATCTAAAATATAGAGAGAGTGTTCGTAGGATTGGAGTGTCAGTTGGAGATGAGGGCTGAGCAGCAGAATGCTGCTCCTGTTGGGGCTTATTTATCTACTTGTAACTAAGATCTAATAAACCTTATTATAATTTACACCATAGCCTCTGAACTTTGATTACAACAGAAAGGATTTGTTATGCCTGAATGGGATGTTGCTTTGTATTGTGTGTATGAAACGTTGTGAACTGTAGTGCTGCTGGTAATGTGTAATTCTGTTGCCAGTAAAATAGATATTTTTTAAATCGATTTCACTGACAATGATGTCCCATAATTACATTCACTGATGGGTCACTGGCTTCCCAACTCTGATTGATGAGATGCTTAGTAATCCACAGGTTTAGTCAATAGCAATGTACAAAAATAACAGTTCAAAATAAATCTTGAATACAAATTGAAAATTATCTTAAGAATAAATGAATGACAATGGTATATCAAGAACAGCCCACCATTTGGCCGTGGGATAACTAGAATGTTGCTAAGAATGCCCACAATATGTCAAAGATTTGCCGCTATTGGGCAAGAAGCATTGCAGTTATGTCCGTGCTTGTCATAGATGGGTCATGTGTGCTCTAGGGATTGCCAGATTGTCACCTTTATGAAGGTCGACACACACTCTTGCTTACTGACATGCCCACACTTTCAGTTACTGACATTCTCACTGTGACAGTCTCACTCTCTGACACTCTTATTCTCACACACACTCTCATTCACACTCACACTGACTCTCATGCGCACATGCACTTTCTAATTGCCTCTGGAAGATTCCTATACTTGATATGCTGCACTACCTGTAGCATGCCATTGTAATAGTGCGAAATATGCCCCTCATGAATACACAATGTAGGGCTTAATAGAGCGATCCCAATCTCCTTGTCTTGTGTGCTTATGCCATGCTCAAGCTTTGAAATGTAAATAAAATTACAATTTGCCCATCGTATTTTTTTGTATTTCTCCACATGCATATCACTTTCCAATAGTAAAGCTCTGCTTTAAACAGACATGTATATTTTTGTCGATCTATTGAAAATGCTAAATTGAATCATTTATTGAATTATTTAATCATAAATATATATATATATCCATAAAATAAATAAGGATCACAAATTAATAATAGTGACCGGAAAACTGTTTTGCAAACCTTTTTTAAAAGAAAGAGTCAAAAGAAAGAAAAAACTGTTTTACAAACCATTTCTAAAAGGTAGAGTAAAAAGGAAAGAAGGACAATATGGACTGGTGGACTCCAAATCCAATAGGGTGGTAAACTGACTGTGCTCCTTCAAAGAAGAACATACCACCAGAATGTAATCATGCTCTGTCATTGACAGTTGAAACAGTTCTTTTTTTCTGCTTCCATGGAGCAGGATCCAGGCGCAATGAGCCCATCCTTTTTGACTTATTCACATTATAAACTTTTCTAAACCTTTGCATTTTGATTTAACTCAACATTGTTATACCTAGGTGTGTTTTCCTCTTTTTCTGACAGGAATTCTTTTCTGTTTTCACACAAAATGCCTTTGCTATCTATGAAATTCCTTGTGCAAGACTCCGAAGGACCCAAATGATCTCTGCATGCGCGAAGATCATGTTCCTGAGACGTGCAAGTACTGTCAGTCCAGGAGGACTTCGAATAACAGCTTGAAAAGACAGTTGCACAGCCTGCCAGAACATCAGTGCAAGTGAATGGAATCGGCCTAAGCAAGATCTGCTCAGTATTCAGTCTTGCGAGAGTCTTCAAGACTAAAGTCTGAGAAGATATAAGAAAAGAGAAAGAGATGCAGATCAATGTTGATATCTGTGACATCGAGGATAGGCAGAGTAGTGACATGGTCACTTTCTAAAGCAGCTATGCTTCTGAGATGCTTGCTGTTGGAACAATGTCAACATCTGTGGCATAGAGGATGGACACATTAGCGACATGCTTTCTCTCTAAAGCGGATATGCTATTGAGAAGCTTGATTTGTTATCCCCCCATTTCTTGAATTTGTATGACAGTGAAGATTATGGGTCAGGTTGTTCTTTCAAGGCTGTCTGCATGGCTGAAAGACAAAAAAATCCTGATTGACCTACAGTATGACTTTAGAGCAGGTGGAAGCACCCTGGAACAATGTTTAAATCTACAGCTGGCAATAGGTAAGTATACCACAACCCAAGATTGTCACTTGTACATGGCGTTTATAGACTTGCCTTTGGCTTTTGATATGGTTAATAGGAATAAATTATGCATAATTTTGTTGAAGATGGGCCTAGACAAATAGTTGGTGCATTGTTTGCATGCTTTGCATTCTGATCTGGATACAGTGATTACATACATCCAAGATTAAGAGATTACAACATCCTTTAAGGTTTATCGGGGTGTAAGGCAGGTCTGTATATTGGCCCAGGTATTTAATGATTTGGGGGAGACCCTACATGCAGCCTGTTTGGATATTCTATGTGCAGGCACATGTAGCATTCCGGGTTTGTTGTACGCCAACAACGCGGTCCTATTATCTAGGACTGCAGTCTCCATACAAAAAATGTTAAATGCTTTTGACAGTTTCATTGAGGGGTTTGGAATTTTGCTTTTAAGTGGCTTGTATGTTTTTTGGCTTGATGTTTTTTTTTTACATGTTTTAAGTATTTTATTCGGACTGTATGTATTTTTTATGGTTTTTATTAACCAATTGAAGATTATTTTGATGATGACGAGATGCTCGCCATTGAAGCACTATCGTTGACTCTTTCACCATCAATGACAAGCATTCAGTGTTGAAGAAGTTGAGTAGATCATTACACCCATTTGGTGATAGTGTCTGCCAGCGGAAGTGGAGGAGGCTGCCAGATACATCTGATTTACGGTGCTAGCATGCTAAATCAGTTGCAATATTTACAAAGCCATCCCAACCATCCATCTGTACCTGGAGCAACCTCGACTATAATGTTATTGCTTCAACAGTTCTCTTATTCTCAGCCTACTCTTCCTCGAGATCCAGAGTGTGCCATGAGGTAATACTCCGAGTGGTTAAACACTGCCATCTCTAAAGTAGCTCCCCTCAAAATATCCAAGTCAGGCACGAATAAACCTTCAGCTCCATTGTTCAAGAGGCCTTCCATCTTAAAAACAAAACTGTAGAAGGCAGGAGAGAAAATGGAGGTCCAAATATGATCCTATGAGAAAGAAATATACAAACATTCTCTATCAAAATACAAAGGCCTGCTCATCAAAGAAAAGACTGCATTTTTTACTCAGCTATTCAAATCCTTCAAGAATTCTACTTCAGGTACTAAACAAACTATTCAAACTTCCTGAAATCAAGTGAACCATTAACAGTAAAAAAAAGATGGGACACCATAGCCCATCATTTTTGTGACAAAATAGGTCAAATCTACAATATGTGCACATGAACCATTACCCCAGATACCTCTCTCTAACAATCATTGCCTCAGTAATGAATCCAACACTCTAAACAACCCTGATCAAATTAGCTTCATCAAATGTGTTCCTATCTCCTCTCAGGATGTGATTGAGCTTATTCAATCCACAAAATCAGGATCTCCTTACAAACCCTGTCCTCCCTTTGTGCTAAAACGAATTCCAGAACCCATAGCTTTAAATTCGATCAACAATCTTAATGATTTCTTTGCAACTGGAATCTTTCCCACAATTTGGAAGAAGACCACTATATTTTCACTTCTTAAGAAACCCAATTTCAAACCTGAAAACCCTGCCAACTATCCCCCTAGATCCAGACTACCTTTCCCTGCGAAGATTGATGGGACAATTATGAATACTGAACTGATCCAGTTCATCCAGACATACCATATATTAGACCCCAGCAGTTTGGGATTAAACCTAGATGCAGTACAGAGACTGCACTGATCAAAGCCACTGATAAGTGAAGGGCCGCCCTGGGTGAGGGAGGCACTGCAGCCCTCATCCTTCTTGACGTATCAGCGGCCTTTGACACGGTGGACCATACCATCTTGGTTTACCGTCTCGAAGTTCTGGGCATAAAAAGTAGGACCCTAGCACTTCCTGACTCATTTTTTAGGGAAACATAACATATAGTGATGCTGCACAGTTTCACTTCTAAACCGTTCTCCCATCCTTGTGGGGTCCCGCAAGGGTCCTCACTCAGCCCTTCCTCTTCAATCTATTTGTCACTGAACTAGCCTTTCTTATCAGATCCTTTGGGTTTTATCCCACTTTCTACGCAGATGACACACAATTCGTGCTGTCAGCCTCCGACAGTGCTAACTATACAAGCTCTCAACTACACAACTGCATGAGAGCAATCAGTGTCTGGATGGGCAAACACTGCCTTCAATTAAACTTGGATAACATTGAAGTCATACTTTTTGTAAATAATCCACATATTTGGATTGCTACCTGTTGGCCGTCAGAAATGGGACCACTCCCTTCCCTAGACTCAAAGGCTGAAAGTCTTGGGAGTTCTAACTGATGATAAACTTAACTTCAGCAAACAAATAAACTCTGTCATCCCTTAGAATAATTAGGAAAATCCTTCTCTTCACAACCCCCTGCCCCCCCCACCCCCCAGAAAAAAGTAATCACCTTGCTTGTTTTAACAAAGATACTGCAATGGTCTGTTCAAAAGCCTTCAAGAAAAAATACCTGAACAAATTGCAGACCTTGCAGAATGTGGTGGCCAGACAACTTCTAGATTTTCCTACATTTCCACTCAGTTTCTCAAGGAATCAAGGGACTCCACTGGCCGGGTCTGGTGGCTCAGTGGACTAATGCGTCCATTGCAGCGGCCTGTGTTCGACCACATGGTCACAGGTTCAAATCCCGGCAGGTCCACTCAGCCTTTCCACCATCTGAGGTCGATAAAATGAGTACCATTGAGTTGGGTAACAATAAACATCTGTTATCCAGCGCCAAGACACCTACGGGTAATCGTGCGCTTTACAAATACACCTGTTATGTTATGTTATGTGGCTGACGATTAGTAACTGCATCAAATTTAAGGCACTTTGCATATCATACAAGGCTCTATATAATACTGGCCCTGTACACTTGAAACAAACTCTAGCCTGGTACGAAGCCAGCAGAAACCTTCAATCAAGAAGATTATCTGCTCTAGATTTAGAAGAGTAAAAGGAGGTGGAAGTAGCTTTGTCTCAGGAGCTTCTAAGCTCTGGAACCTTCTACCATCCAATATGAGAGCTGCCCCCTCAGTGTTAGCATTTAGAAAGCTCCTAAAGACTTGGCTTTATAACAGTCTCTGGTCTCGTTTATGCTGAACTAGTGTCATGACTCCTTAGGGTATACGTGCGCTTTACAAATGTTATAACATAACCAGCACCACAACTTACCTTACAGACAGGCTCACCTTCTCTGTTAGTTCTCAGTTTCACCTGAAGCCAAGACACTATAAGACTTCAGACTAAGAAGAAACCTCAGCGGCCAGACTCACCCTCAGTCGCCCACCCCACACTCACATCACCTCACATCCCAAAGAGCTCCACTGTGTCCCAATCCACAAACACGCTCTCTTCAAACTCCTAACACACAAAGCCTTACAGAACATTGACCCACTTGTACCTAAACAGCTTCATAAATCAACAAATCTCCCAGACGCTGTCCCTCAGCTCGACTGCTTCTTGCACACAACCCTCTTATAGGCCCCTGCACTTCAGAGCTGCCTCCACAGTTCTTGAATTCCGTAAGAAACTGAATACCTGGCTCTTCACTTAGCCCCTGCCCTGTCTCAACTCACACTGCTCCTCTTTCGTTACCAGGATATGTCACCAGGACAATGCATGGTGGAGTTTTTCAGGCTGTTTCTCGGTGTCGATGTCCAGGTCTTCACTGTCTTGGTCTGCCTGAGGTAAGGGCGACTGGTTTAGGTAGCCATGTTACTGCTGACACTAGGTAGCGTCAAATAGAAGGTGCCCATCGGAAGGAAGCCCAAGTTCTAAGGCAAAACATTTCTGAGATGGTGGTGAGGCTTTGGAGCAAGCTAGGCAGAATCGACTAGAGGAACAACTTGGCTGCACAAGAAGGGGGGGGAGTAATCCACATCCAACATGCTACGTTTAAAAGAAGCTTGTGAGTGCTGCAGGAACTTGGAGGAAGAGAAGGAAAACCAGGAGGCAGTATGTAATAACATCAGGGAACTCCAAGAGAGGAACAGGAGCGAGGAAACATGATGAAGAAGTGCTTGAAGTATTGTGATTCAAGGAGCAGAGGCCCCTCTTTATAGGCAAAAAACCTGGAAATTACATCACGCCAGCCGCCCTTCATCTTGATTTGTGACGATTTCTCTGACAGAAAGAAAAGTGGTGGCCATCATGGATTGGTAACATATACCTTCCCAGAGGCCTCTATGAGGAACTCTGGGAAGGAGAAGTCGAGTTAGCTAGAGACGCTGTCTGTGTCTCGTGTGGGAAACTCCCCACAGAGAAAACCGTTGAAGGAGAAGGCTGCACCATCTTACTGGCCATCAAAAGGCAGGTTTGTTCAGGGTAGGGGGCCCCCTGTCCCTGATCCAACCCTCCCCGCAGTTGGAGTGCCAAGGAGGCAGCACGTCCCATCACTGGAAACCTCCCTGCATTAGGAGTGCAGTTGAGACAGAACATCCTTCTGTCCTTAGGTGAAATCAGTTAAAAATGGCAACTGCTGCAGCAGCAACACAATATACCCCTTCCCAAGGCTCTAGGTTTTGCCTGGAAATAGTCTGAATAAATGACATACCAAAAGAAATGAGGAGTCAGAAATGCTAATGTCTTTCTGAAGAACAAAAAATTGCAAATTTCATGCAAATCAAATTCTGGTACATTTTTCACGAAGTTTGGAGGAGGTAGAGTGAAAAGACTTTTAAACAATCAACACAATAAAGCTTCAATTGGGAAAAAAACCTCAATGAATCTTCTAGTTAAGAGATAACTGAATGATCTTGAAGGGTCCATGGAACTTGGGTTTTCATTTTTTCAAAGACATTTGAGAGGGTAAAAAGTTTGAAGACAACCACACTTTATCTCCAAACTTATAGGGAGGAGCAGGATTGCAATGTACATTAGCATACCGTTCCATCCTTCTTTTGGAATTTTGGAGATTAGACAGAATCTCATGTCTTAAGATTTGTAGACAAAACTGTCAGTGGCCGGCACCAAATTAGAAATTGGGAGACCAGAAAGAAAGTCCCAGAATAATACTGTGGATACAGAAAAAGGGTGATGTTTGAGTGGCGGTGCGGATGATGTTATTATAGGAAAGTTCAACAAATGCCAGAATTGAGAACCACTCACTTTGAGTAAAATTGCAGAAATATTGAAAATATTGTGGCCGACCTTGATTGAGTTGCTCAATCTGACCATTGGTCTGAGGATGGAAGACAAGAGACAAGACCACATCAGTTTGGTGAGGTTTGCAAAAAGACTTCCAAAAGTGAAAAATATGATTGGGGTCCTTGATCTGAATTGATAACTCGTGGCAGACCATGTAAATTAAAACCTTGTTGCAAAAATATTGCCCCACGGTATTGGCAGAAGGTAGTTTTTTAAAGCTCTGAAGGAGTCAATAGTCACCATGTTATCTGATTTCCCCTTGGAAGGAAGTAATGATATAATAAAATCAATGGAGATGGTGTGCAAAGGTTTGGGTAGGATTTGCGAAGGTTGAAGAAGCCCAGCGGGACAAGAAGGGGAAGTCTTATTTTGGGCACAAACTGGACACGAATTCACATAAAGTTCCCTATCATTTCAAGCAGATGACGACCAAAAATAATGAAATATCAAATCTAGAGAAGACTTAACACCTCTGTACCTGGCCACAGGCGAATCATGACGTGTATCCCCAATTCTTTGAAAGGCATGTATAAGGCTTTCACTTTAAAGCCTAAACGTTCTTGTTTGTGAAAACTTCAATGTAATGCCTACTATTCTTTCTTAGTAATCTTGGCATTTCCAGCTTGAACCCTCTACAGAATTGATTGTACTAACACAATATTGCTTGTAGAGCAAACATTTTCTAATCAAACGTTAGTGATGTTTCACCATATCTTTGAGAGAGGCAATTAGCAAGAATGTTCTTGGGCCATGGAATGTGAGTTATCATGACATCAGATTGATTGTAGAAATTGTTAATCGGACAAGCCGACATTTCTGGCCCTGCACATTGCTGAGGCATTGCAAATTTTGCATCTCAAATGGTTCTTGAGCCCCCATCAAGGGATGCATTCATTCAGAACAAGCCTGTATCATCGCCAAAAGCTCTCTCTACAGAACAGAATAATTTCTTTCCGAGTGTGACAAGTTGTGGGGTAAATAGAAGATAGAGTGCTCTAAACCATCATACCTTTGGATATGGAGGAGAACCACCCCAACAACCTTATCTGAGGTGTCTGTTTGAACAATTAACTTTTTTGGTTAGATCTGGGTGCCAAAAGATGCGTGCTTGGGTTAAGGTTTGTTTAAGCATTTAAAGACTTCACCGACAAGTGAATGCCGTTGAAAACCTTGACTGAGTTTCTCTTTCCTTAGAATTTGAGTGATGTTGCTGGTAAGGGCAGCGAAGACACCAATAAATTGGCTAAGTTGGTGAATCTGAGAAAGCATTGGGTCTACTTGAAATTAGAAAGAACTGGAAAATCCAGGTATTGACACTCCAAGGCTATTTCGCTAATAGCCTAGCTTTAAAACTTCAATCCCATCAAACTCACATTTCTCTGGTATACTGAAAAGCTGATTCTGTTGAAGTCTATCAGACACATAGCAAACATGTGAATAATGCAGTTTAGAAAATCTAGAATAAATCAAAATGCTGTCTAAATAGATGACCACTACAGAATCTTGGAGGGCATTGAATAATCGTGTTGTACATTGGGTTTCAGTAAAGGCCCGCTGTAGTTTAAGAGTCCTCTCCCAGGAAATAATTATGTTGAGAAGAGTGATCTGGGTGGGCAAAATGGAAAAAACATGTCAAGGCGATTGCATTGTTCAAAATGTTTGTACCCCTGAAGTGGTAGGTTCTATTCTAGAAGAAACATTAGTAAAAGATACATGGCCACCCGGCCTCTTGGTTGAGAGTGTTATCGTAGTCCCCCTTGGCTAATTTTATAGATCAAGATTTGAGCCTCCCAATTCAAGAGGTAGATCTAACTATAGTACTGCGACACACACGTTGCTGACCACTCTGAACAGGTTTGCCCCCTTTGGTAGCTGCAATGAAGTTGATTGACTGGATGTGGAAGTTGTGCAACCAACTGAAAGTAATAATGTTATCGCCCCAAAGAATACTCCTGGTACTAACCTAACTAGTTGCCTAACATATGGCTCTCTAAAACGTATGACCTGGAATATGAGTCAGAAATAAGTTACACGAAACAGATTGGCTTAAGAGTATTCAAGATCACTGATCTTATTACAAGAAACTTGGTTAACTGAATGTTTTTTTAATAAACAGTTTTAAGACCATTTTTACAGAAGCAACCCCATCAAAGGCGGGGAGAGCTAGAAGGGGTCTAGCAGCACTCCATTGTGGTGATTCACTTTTACAATAACATTTTTGATAAACGAAACATGGGGTATTTATCACAATGGAAGAGGAGTTGGATGTCTTCCTGAAGAGGGCAAGGGAGAGATTATATATTCATTTGGGCGCAGGATTTCAACTGTGCAGTATGTAATGTTTCAACAGTGGATAGATGTGGACATGAAGACACCTATGGCGACTGTATTCTCCACTTCCCACATAACCCTTAGGATGAGGCAATCAACCATGTTATGCATAAACATAACTTGGAAATTGCAGAGCCTGGAGACTATGGGGGTGAATATGTAAACAAATCCTATGAAGGGGCCAGATCATCGTCATGCATTGACCGTATGTTGACATCAGGTAATTGTAGGCCCTTTGTGGAAAAGTGTTACATACAGGCTAGTATGTACAGTGACCATCATCCCCTGCCCTTAATCTTACAGAGAAGGTGTTTGTCTCTACTGGAGAAATTGGGATCTATATCAAGTGGTCAGGTGTTAATCCAACAGCCTTTATAAAAAATATATTTCAAATAATAACCATTTTATTAATAAATGCCTGGACAAATCATCCACCAACACTGAGATAGTAGGTGCTTTCCAAAACATTGCTGCTGAAATTTCAAACAATTTGAAATGTAGGACAAGGAAACATAAGGACCACCATCTAGATGGTTCAATAGGCAATGTTCTAATCTAATTAAGGCCCTGAAGGAGGAATTAAAAGTTAGACCTAGAAATAGCGAAAGCATCTGCACCCTTAGGAAATGTTACAAGCAATCATTAAAACTAAGGAAAACAGAAATTAAGGAGACCACTTGGGATAGCTTGATCCAAGCGGCAGAGACTAAGGATTCCGCCCTATTCGTGAAAACAATAGATCAACCGTTATTTAAGGATATTTCATCCGCTAAAGTTGAAATGTTAGTAAGCCCTGAAGATTGGCTGTCCCACTTTGAGCACATTTTCAATCCCACACATGAGATCATGAGACGGATGAAAACTGCAAAATTATACTCCTAAATGTTGCTAAATTAGAATCTATTATTATAGAGGAGATTAAAACCGCCTTAAAGAATAGTGTTAGTGGTAAAGCCGCAGGCACAGATGGGATCCCTATTGTTATTTTTAAGTCTAATGCTGATTTTTGGTCCCCGATTTTAGTTAACTTTTTTAATGCCATTATTAGCGGGACGCTGCCTATAACTTGGGCGGAAAGTATGATTGTCCCTATCTTTAAAAAAGGCGATAGAGGAAGTGCAAAAGGCTACTGACCAATTTCCCTTCTTGACTCCACGTCCAAATTAATGCATAGAATTATGGAGAAAAGATTGGAATATTGGGCAGAGGAGAAAATATCTTAATGGCAGCCCAATTTGGTTTCAGAAGTGGTATTGGAACGGTTGAGCAATGTGTAAACTTTGAGCTTTTAATAAGGAAATGTACAATTGCTAAGGAGGGTCAGATTAATTTATGTTTCGTTGACCTTACCAGCACTTTTGATCTAGTGAATCGTGTAAAGCTTTGGCAAACGTTGGAGGGGATGGGTGCTCCGTATGAAATAATAAGCCTCCTATCACAGCTATATGCCCATTTAACATCAAGAATACACTATGGCCCTAACGGGGAATGTACCACACAATTTAGAGTAACCTGTGGAATCAGACAGGGTTGCGTTTTGGCGCTCCTCTTAATTTTACTATACATTAATGGTATCGACTTTTCATTACAGAATGTAAGGGCTGACGCTGCAGTTGTTGGTAAACGCATAACCCCAGTATTATCTATGCAGACGATGCAGTCCCTATATCTAGGACTACAAACGGTCTACAAAGTCTAATAGACAACTTTACAAATTTCATGACGGAAAAAGTCCTAAAAATCAATTTGAGTAAAACATTAGTCATGACTTGCGGGAAAAGTGAAGTTAAGAATAGAAGACATTGCGTTGATGGAGTACCCATCCAACGAACATCTACTTTTTCTTACCTGGGGCTTCTTTTAATGATAACGGATCATGGAGCGCACATATTAATCTATGTAAATTAAAATTCATCAGATCGAGTGAGGCTATTTTTTGATTTTCTCATAAAATAGGCAATAAGCCAGTCTGTGAAATCCTCAAACTAAATAGTAGCAAATGTATAATGGGGGCCTGTTACGGTGGAGCTTTATGGGGGTAGGATAGACGTTACTGCATTACAAACCCTTGAAAATACATTTTTAAGAAGGGTTTTATCGGTACCTAACTCAACGGCCACCTATATTGTTCATAAGGAATTAAACGTACCTTACATTAGCGTTTTGATTAGTATGGCTGCGCTTACACTGTGGTTTAGAATTCTGGTCCAAAGATGAGATGCATTTTACCAAACATATAATAATGGAGTGCCATACACTTGATCGAGGCATGAAGATACCTTGGTTAAAATATATCTATAGTCTTTTATCTGAGTGCTCCCCTACCTGTCTGACCCTCTTTTTGGGACAAACCAGCCACCTCTCTCCTTAAGGAACCCATGTATTTCCTAACCTCTTGGTTCTCTACTCAGAAGGCATTGACAGCCAACAGTAACATGTTTATTGTCTCTAATAAGGAGGCAAGGACCATATTAACATCCATCGCCCTGGCTGGGAATGCTACGTGGGGTTGTCAATCTGTCAGGTTAGCAGATACCACAAGCCACTAACCTTCTGGAACAAACCAGCAGGAGCCAATGCTTGATACCCTTCCCCCATGCACAGACTCCCAGAGGGACATATAAACCGATCCCCTGTAAGACTGCCCACAGGGACAAAGGGATAGGCGATGAAATAACAAATTCTCGTGGGATGCACAAGAAAACTTCTCCTGCTCGGCCCTCCTGACAGGTACGCACAACAGCAGAAGATTCTAGGTGAAAGAAAAGAAAAAGTGTGTATTAACATGCAAACAACCATATGTTAAGTAGGGTCTGGTATACGTATGCATTCAGATATACACCACACACTTCCATACAGCCCCTCTGGCCTTTGAGTGATCAGACATCCACGACTCCTTACTCTCTGGTATAACCATATGACTACTCCAGGATAGAGAGAGCAAATTCCAGTAAACAGTCACGGGTGAACCAAATGTGAGGTCTGCTTGTTTGTCAATAGGTATCCAAGAATTTCAATGCTACAATATCTCACGCCTCTTGTTACGCCACAGAGACCGGAGATCATGATTGCTGTGCAAGATTCAAAGAACATCACCTCGTCCACTTCTAGTGAAGGGAACGTTTGACAATGCTGCTGGTCGGACATGTCAACTCAATCCAAAGTACGGGGTAGATTGGCACATCTCATGCGTGCATATACACAAAACCAAATAAAAAACAACTTAAGATAACTCACACACCGCTCTCCATGCGTGGGAGTGATTTAGCATAATAAGTGAAACTCTTGTACAGAACGCTCTGAGAGGCGGGGCAGTTCCTGCCGGAGACCGTCCTCCGTACTTGCCTTAGTGTTGTTTCCCACCACTGCGGGGTTTCAGCTGGTACTGCTGAAGGGAAAAAAACAGCTCCTGGGAAGTGCACGCCAACCACAGCGCCACTCCACTGAAGACAAAAGCAGGTCCGGAGGCGAAGTCGATTAACAAGCTCTGGCCCAATCAAACAATTGAGTTTAAATACACCAAACTGCCCGTAGTACAACAGAGGTGCCTTATGGGATCTGTAGGACAGATCTCCCATGTCCCCTGTCAACAATAACACACGCACACAATGCAGACGGGTATACAACGATAGGACAGGAGTGTGTGGTGCTGGGAAGCAGTCATTATTAGAGACGGCCATGACATCAAGTGTGTTTTCATCTTAAATCTGTAACTTGCAAGTTAACTATTGTTTACTATCTGTAACAAAACCTTTGTAATATTATGTGTAAAAGAGCATGCCTGTGAGCAGGAATTGGAGAAAGCCTGAAAGAGCCTGAGTAGAACTGAGGTGCAATCCGTGTTGTATGATATTCACCCTGTCGCAACAGTTAGTAAATACTGTGTTTGCATTGCCAAGAAGAGTCTGTGTGGTCATTAAAATAAGACAGCAAAATTGTGGTATCCCGGTGCACACAAAATCGAATGATTAGTTCCTGAATATTTAAATCAGTCTTAAAGTAGGCGCCACATCCGACGCACGTCGTCCAAACGTGCCTTGGAAATACTGGAGCTGTGGAGTGAGAAAAGCAGTTTCTCACAAGGATGTGCGCTCTAAATAAACGTGAAACTATGAAGTTTCTGAACAGTTCAAAATGCGGATTAATCCAAAATAAATGTTTCTCAATCAAAGCAGTTGATTGCTTTCAAAGTTTATTTCAAAGGTTTTCATTTCCAATGTTTTCATTCACATTTGGTTGGGGTACATTCCCAAATTCTTGAAAACGTCTTCAATTTCAAATACCCAATGCATTTCGGGTCATAGAGCGGGGACCCTTCATCAGGGGTCTATGGAAAGAGGAAATACAGGACCAGGGTAAGTATATGAAGTCACTAGCTTACAGCGCGTGTTGCATGCTTGGAACGAAGGTGAAAAGACGAGAGGAGAGACTCGATACCCGTGCGTTAAGCAACAAAAAGGGCGGTGGAATATTGTGTGACTGTAGTTTAAAAACGTAGTGAAAAATGTGAAATACGGTGAAAAGTCCAACACCAGGCGGACTTGAGCAAAAAGTGAGAGAGATACATAACTGAATAAATGAATAAATCGAACCACCACCAACATGTAACCATTAGACCAGATGCAACAGGAATAGAAACTTACATTAAGGTCGGACGACAAACGTCTCAAACGTGTGCTCGGCTCAGCAAAAGTCAAAGACACCCGGAGTTGTGCAAAGTCAAGAGAGTTTGGCGTGTGACGTAGGGTCACGTGATCGGGAGTAGCGAAAACACAAACACAAAAGGAGGACTAAGCATAGCAAGTGCATCACAGCAAAGGGACTAGAACGCGTCAAATACCGACGTGGCTTGCAACATGAACTCGTAATACATAAAGTACTGCAATATACAAAAAACAATATACAAAAAACAATGCAAATATAAATGAATCCGAATATGATGGTGAAGATAAAGGTCAGCAAACATGTAAGACTGGCAATAACATTCGCATGCAAAATGAACATACTACCAAGGGGGGTAAACAGATTAGACCGAAAAAGACAAGGCTGCATATTATAGAAAACAAGAATATTCCACCCTGTCATTAATTCCGAAAGGTTGTAAAGCATTCAATTTTTTGATCCAAAAATATTCGGCCTGTAGTCTTTGTTTAACCGGATCAATGTCTCTGCGTTGTGTGAGAACCTCAAGGATGGTGCAACGCAATTGAGCAATTTTATGACCAGCTTCTTTCCAGTGATTGGCCACTGTGGATTTGGTGTTCAACAATCTGATGTTACTCTTATGTTCGGTTATGCGTACTTTGAATTTACGCTCGGTTTGTCCCACATACACTTTGCCACATGGGCATTTGATGGCATACACGGTATTGACAGTGTCACATGTACTCGAATGATGTAATTGGATGGGATATCCTTTGGTTGGGTGAGTAAAGATGTTGCCAACCATAAC
The DNA here is from genome assembly GCF_964261635.1 of Lissotriton helveticus. Lineage (NCBI taxonomy): Eukaryota > Metazoa > Chordata > Amphibia > Caudata > Salamandridae > Lissotriton > Lissotriton helveticus. The sequence goes on along the minus strand of NC_136061.1, from coordinate 411,309,887 downwards.
GTTTCCGCAGTGAACACAATTGTGGCATTTGGCCACCCCTCTGTGCTTAAGTTTGTCTTTTTTGGGTGTGTTCAGAATTTCTTTAAGATTCCTCGATCTCTGAAATGCAAAAGTGATTTTCTCATTGTAAAGGTCTTTAAGATCAGGTTCCATTTGAATGAGGTTCCAGTGTCTGTTGATGATACCTCTGATCCTCAAAGCCTCAGTGGAAAATTTCAGTACACACACCGTTTGTTTGGATTTGGGGTTGGTTCTTGCTTTGAGAAGCGATTCTCTGGGTCTTGCTCGTACTTTCTCCATAGCTACTTGCAGGACTTCTTCCGGATAGTGTCTCAATCGATACTTGTTAGTGAGAGTGTCCCAAGCAACATGTAAGTCATCCTCTTGTGAAGTGATTCTTTTGAGTCGAGTGTACTGTGATGTAGGCAAATGTTTTTTCAAGGGCTCAGGGTGGAAACTATGAAATAACAGGCTGGAGTTCCTGTCTGTGGCTTTGATGTGAACTTGAGTAGTGATCATGTTGTTATGTAATGATATCAACACATCCAAAAATGCAATGTTGGATTTCTCGATGGTTTGTGTGAATTTGATCCGGTCATTCTTGGTATTCAGAGAGCTGATGTTGTTTTCAAGCCTAGTTCTGTTACCTTTCCAAATCAAAAAAATGTCATCGATATACCGTTTGAACAAAACTAAATTGGATACCCATTCAGGATTCTGTAGAATGTGGTCTGACTCGAATTTATGCATAAAGATATTGGCGTATGAGGGCGCCCCCCCCAAAGCCCATGCTGGTACCATTGCATTGATTGAAAAATTTGTTTTGCCACTCAAAGTAGCTGTGATACAGCGAAAACTGCATCAATTGCAGTATGAAGAGTTGTTGGGATTCTTCGAGTTCACTGTTTAACAGGCTCCATTCTAACGCTTCTATGCCCTCTTTGTGCGGGATAGAAGTGTACAAGGACACTACATCGATGGTACAAAGCCAGTACACCTCGTTAGTGTCTAGCTCAATCTCATGCAGCATGTTGAGAAAAGCGGTGGGATCTTTAATATATGTTGCGCTAGTTTGGACAATCGGTTGAAGAAATTTATCGACGAATTTGCCAATGGGTTCGGAGATGGAACCACACGCAGAGACAATTGGTCTGAAAGGTGGTGTAATGGGATCTTTGTGTATTTTTGGCAGCATGTATAGTCTTGGTCTTCTTGGAAACTTTATTTCGAAAAATCTTCTGGTTTTCTCATTGATCCAGTTCATTTCGAGAGCATGATCAAGGATTTGATGTAGAGTCATTTGATATTCGTTTGTGGGATCTTGGTCTAATGGTAGGTAAATGTCTTCATTGGATACATGATCATGGACGCTTTTGAGATAGAACTCCATGTCCATCACTATTAGTGCTCCTCCTTTGTCAGCCTTTTGGAACATCAGATTTTTGTCTTGGCTGAATGGAACACTCTGAAAAATCTCAGCCAAGACAAAAATCTGATGTTCCAAAAGGCTGACAAAGGAGGAGCACTAATAGTGATGGACATGGAGTTCTATCTCAAAAGCGTCCATGATCATGTATCCAATGAAGACATTTACCTACCATTAGACCAAGATCCCACAAACGAATATCAAATGACTCTACATCAAATCCTTGATCATGCTCTCGAAATGAACTGGATCAATGAGAAAACCAGAAGATTTTTCGAAATAAAGTTTCCAAGAAGACCAAGACTATACATGCTGCCAAAAATACACAAAGATCCCATTACACCACCTTTCAGACCAATTGTCTCTGCGTGTGGTTCCATCTCCGAACCCATTGGCAAATTCGTCGATAAATTTCTTCAACCGATTGTCCAAACTAGCGCAACATATATTAAAGATTCCACCGCTTTTCTCAACATGCTGCATGAGATTGAGCTAGACACTAACGAGGTGTACTGGCTTTGTACCATCGATGTAGTGTCCTTGTACACTTCTATCCCGCACAAAGAGGGCATAGAAGCGTTAGAATGGAGCCTGTTAAACAGTGAACTCGAAGAATCCCAACAACTCTTCATACTGCAATTGATGCAGTTTTCGCTGTATCACAGCTACTTTGAGTGGCAAAACAAATTTTTCAATCAATGCAATGGTACCAGCATGGGCTTTGGGGGGGCGCCCTCATACGCCAATATCTTTATGCATAAATTCGAGTCAGACCACATTCTACAGAATCCTGAATGGCTATCCAATTTAGTTTTGTTCAAACGGTATATCGATGACATTTTTTTGATTTGGAAAGGTAACAGAACTAGGCTTGAAAACAACATCAGCTCTCTGAATACCAAGAATGACCGGATCAAATTCACACACACCATCAAGAAATCCAACATTGCATTTTTGGATGTGTTGATATCATTACATAACAACATGATCACTACTCAAGTTCACATCAAAGCCACAGACAGGAACTCCAGCCTGTTATTTCATAGTTTCCACCCTGAGCCCTTGAAAAAACATTTGCCTACATCACAGTACACTCGACTCAAAAGAATCACTTCACAAGAGGATGACTTACATGTTGCTTGGGACACTCTCACTAACAAGTATCGATTGAGACACTATCCGGAAGAAGTCCTGCAAGTAGCTATGGAGAAAGTACGAGCAAGACCCAGAGAATCGCTTCTCAAAGCAAGAACCAACCCCAAATCCAAACAAACGGTGTGTGTACTGAAATTTTCCACTGAGGCTTTGAGGATCAGAGGTATCATCAACAGACACTGGAACCTCATTCAAATGGAACCTGATCTTAAAGACCTTTACAATGAGAAAATCACTTTTGCATTTCAGAGATCGAGGAATCTTAAAGAAATTCTGAACACACCCAAAAAAGACAAACTTAAGCACAGAGGGATGGCCAAATGCCACAATTGTGTTCACTGCGGAAACGTTATGGTTGGCAACATCTTTACTCACCCAACCAAAGGATATCCCATCCAATTACATCATTCGAGTACATGTGACACTGTCAATACCGTGTATGCCATCAAATGCCCATGTGGCAAAGTGTATGTGGGACAAACCGAGCGTAAATTCAAAGTACGCATAACCGAACATAAGAGTAACATCAGATTGTTGAACACCAAATCCACAGTGGCCAATCACTGGAAAGAAGCTGGTCATAAAATTGCTCAATTGCGTTGCACCATCCTTGAGGTTCTCACACAACGCAGAGACATTGATCCGGTTAAACAAAGACTACAGGCCGAATATTTTTGGATCAAAAAATGGAATGCTTTACAACCTTTCGGAATTAATGACAGGGTGGAGTATTCTTGTTTTTATAATATGCAGCCTTGTCTTTTTCGGTCTAATCTGTTTACCCCCCTTGGTAGTATGTTCATTTTGCATGCGAATGTTATTGCCAGTCTTACATGTTTGCTGACCTTTATCTTCACCATCATATTCGGATTCATTTATATTTGCATTGTTTTTTGTATATTGTTTTTTGTATATTGCAGTACTTTATGTATTACGAGTTCATGTTGCAAGCCACGTCGGTATTTGACGCGTTCTAGTCCCTTTGCTGTGATGCACTTGTTATGCTTAGTCCTCCTTTTGTGTTTGTGTTTTCGCTACTCCCGATCACGTGACCCTACGTCACACGCCAAACTCTCTTGACTTTGCACAACTCCGGGTGTCTTTGACTTTTGCTGAGCCGAGCACACGTTTGAGACGTTTGTCGTCCGACCTTAATGTAAGTTTCTATTCCTGTTGCATCTGGTCTAATGGTTACATGTTGGTGGTGGTTCGATTTATTCATTTATTCAGTTATGTATCTCTCTCACTTTTTGCTCAAGTCCGCCTGGTGTTGGACTTTTCACCGTATTTCACATTTTTCACTACGTTTTTAAACTACAGTCACACAATATTCCACCGCCCTTTTTGTTGCTTAACGCACGGGTATCGAGTCTCTCCTCTCGTCTTTTCACCTTCGTTCCAAGCATGCAACACGCGCAGTAAGCTAGTGACTTCATATACTTACCCTGGTCCTGTATTTCCTCTTTCCATAGACCCCTGATGAAGGGTCCCCGCTCTATGACCCGAAATGCATTGGGTATTTGAAATTGAAGACGTTTTCAAGAATTTGGGAATGTACCCCAACCAAATGTGAATGAAAACATTGGAAATGAAAACCTTTGAAATAAACTTTGAAAGCAATCAACTGCTTTGATTGAGAAACATTTATTTTGGATTAATCCGCATTTTGAACTGTTCAGAAACTTCATAGTTTCACGTTTATTTAGAGCGCACATCCTTGTGAGAAACTGCTTTTCTCACTCCACAGCTCCAGCATTAAAATAAGACAACCTTATCCAGATACTGTGAGAATTGAGCCAGATGGAAGGCAACGAAGACAGTCGATTAATCCAGATATTCTATTAATTTGTATGGATCCCATAAGAAAACGTGGAGTCATTGGAGCAACCATTGGGACATCTGTGGCTCCAGTCATCAGGGCATGTTGTGGAGCAAACAGTTGTTAAAGATCTTACATATGCTCCTGGAATGTCTGAACAAAGGCCTGCTCTTGGTCCACCAGAACTGGGCTTGATCTATTTCTCTAGTACTAGGACAGAATCGTAAGCATTGAAAACTGTCTCAAGGACGGGCAGAGTCTCTCAGGCTACTTCTCTTGTGTGGATATCCAGGTCTTTGATGCCTTGGTCTGTCAAAGGTAAATTCGACTCCTTCCAATAGCCACTTTCCCACTGGCACTAGGTAGGATCAAGCAGAAGGTTCCCCTTAGAAGGAGCCCCATGGAAGGAAAAGCCCTATAGCAAAAAACCTCAGAGATGGTGGTGAGGCTCTGGAGTCGGCCTAGAAGAATTGACTCGAGAAACACCTTTGCTACGTAAGAAGGGGGTGAGAAAACAGAAAAATCCTAAGCCAACAGAATGCATCAAAAAGGAGCTAAGGAGCACGGCAGGAACCTTGAGCAAGAGTAGAAGGAAAACCAGGAAGCAGAATGGAATAACACTGGGAAACTCCAAGAGAAAGACAAGGAGCAAGGAAACACAACAAAAACTGCTTGAAGCATTGTGAGGCAAGGAACTCATGGCTCTCTCCCCATTTATAGACAAAAAACTGAATTATGTTAAGCCAGACTCCCTCCATCTTAGAAGAAGAAGAGAAAGAAAAGTGGCAGCCATCTTGGGTTGGCAAGATCTACCTTGTAAGAGGCCTCAGCTGAGGACTCCTGGTGAGGAGAAGTAAAGTTAGCGGGAGAAGCTGCCTTTGTCTCGTTGGGAGTTGCCCCCACAGAGAAGATATGTGAGAGTAGACTGCACCGGCGGGGCGGCCGCCGAAATGTAGGTTTGTAAAGGCAAGGTGGCTGCCCACCTGCCCTGGAAACTTCCCCTCACTCAGAATGCTGAGGAGGCAGTGCGTCTTCCGCTCCTGAAGCAGAATCAGGGAAGGTGCAGGATACCCTCACAAGTGAGATTAGCGCTATACAAATGCACATAACATACAAGCAAAAAAAACAAAGCAGCAGGCGTTCTGTGTACCTAAAAGCTGGAACAACATCCCTGTATCTATCGGGCCCTTGCTGACTTTTGCTTGTCTTTAGTCTTTTTCTGTGCATCGCTGCGGTTTAGCTAGGTTTGCACTATAGAAGTGCTACATGTATACATACATACATGTGTGGAACATCTGCCACTGGGATAAAGACTACTAGTGACACTGCCTTGCTAAGCAACACCGATCAATCTCTTTGTGATTCCCTCTTCAAAAAACATACCCTGGGCAGCAGAGAAGAGTTCCTGGATCTTCTACATGAGGGAATGTTTACTCGAACCAAGCGATCAGCGCTGCTGCTGACTCTTCTGTCTTAACAGCACACAGTTATTGCCATGATTCTGCGATGATGTGAAAAGCATGGCACCATATGACAGGTCTGAAACTGAAGGTGCAGCAAATGATTTTAAATCTTCCTTCTTAGAGTAGCACTCTGGATCAAATGCAAATAAGATGCAGTACATGAAAACCAAAATGGAGACTCTATATGTCTCTAGAAGGAGGTCAAGAGATACTAGTATTACTAATAATAAAGGTGTTATTTCCCACAAAGAGGTTCAAACTGATGGGTGCTGAATAAGTTGAAAAATAACTCCTCCTTGACATTCAGTTCCCTTCCTTGACATTCAGTTTCCCTCCTCCAAGCATTCCTCCAAACAGATCATCCCAGTACCATAAGGAGCAGCTCCAATGAAGTGAACTCTTTACTGAGAAAAAACTAGCAATAGAGGAAAAGAGAAAAAAGGAAAGGAAAGTTATAGCTGTTGCTTTCTGATGTGAAACGGCCCCAGGCAATAATTAAGGCCAATTCTCGATCTCTCAAAACTGCGAGCAAATGGATAAAAAAAGAAACATTCAGAAAACTAGTTTTAATTTTTTTGTTTAAATCTGAACTTCATTGAGGGGTACTAAAAGTATGACATGGACCTGCAGTGTGCTTATATTCACATTCCAACTGTAAAAAAGCATCGAAAATTCCTAAAGTTGTGGGCTCTAATCGTCCACAAACATAATATCCTTACATTCGGCCCGAAGTCTCGGCCAAGAAACTTTTCCAAGCGTACTGGCACTGGTTACACCAACCTGGACGAAGCAGAAAATATTATCTTGATGGCTAGCTGATCAAAGCCTTCACATGGCAAATGGGTTTGTTCCACTACCAAGTGTTCTTTATCTGTTCTTTATGAGCTGTTTTTGCTAGTCAACCAGGTCAGATCACCACCAGTTCTAGATCAGTCAATTCCAATCTCAACTTAGGTGCCATAGATGATATTTGAATCACAAAAGTGTAACCTATGGTAGAGAGATTATCATTTATCCAACTAGTGTTGCAAGCTTCTAAAGACTCTTAACCCGACCACTTGAAACATATTGTCTCTAATAGGATAAATCAGTTCCTGCATTTTTTAGTACTTCATGCTTGACTGTACATGAGGGTTTTTCAGCAAGGCGTACAGAACTATTCCTGCCAGTACACTGGCCGCTTGGAAGACAACCCCATTCATGCTCAGTCTGTAGTTTAGTCAGTACTGTGCTATGTTATGTGTACCTGTAGAGCGCTCATCTCACCAAGCAGAGACAACATTTTTTGTTTGATTCTGTTAAATCATTGCAATACAGTATAAAAGAAAAGAGGCTTTTTCAATAAGTTAATAAAAAAGGCAAACATATCTGCTTAGCTAGTGACGGTTATTTAAGAAAGTGTAGTTGCAAACTCAAAGTTTAAAAGACACAATAAAATACTATAGTTTAATTAGTAATACTTGACTGCTTCACCACACCCTACATTATAAGATAAGAGGTAATTGCCAGTGTGTATTAAATAGGTGAGCAGTCATCTCATCTTATAACAATTCCATACAGAGGAACGGAGGAAGATAGGCAAACCTCTCCTAGGTAAATGACAATAAGTGAGAAAAGTGCTAATGTAATTCCAGATTTGTTAGATTTTCACATTAATATTGGAAGTTTGTTCTCAAGTATGCTGTTGGTTGCTTAAAGAAACGTGTCTGCATAAGTTATGGTAGATAGTGGGCATGTGGAAAATGTGTAAGAAAGACCAGGGGAAGAAGTGCTTTTGCAAGCAATGGAACATTTGATAGACTACGTGGTGACTGAGTTGTCAAAATTCTGGAGGCACTTTGTGACGTAAGTAGCACGACAGTTGAAAACAAAATTCTACTTTTGATATCAAATTTAAAGATATGGGTAGGGGGTTTATCACGATTAAGGGAGGAGGTAATGAGTGTTTAAGAAGGGGATTCTTTTTGGTGTTTCCCTTATTTTTCCCCCATATTTTGCGTCTTGGCTTGTTTCTTAATTACCAGATGACTATGTCGAAATCAATGTAAAACTGAATAAAAATTATTCAAAATAATAATAGTTCCACATCTCAATTCCCAGCTTCTCTCCAGTGAACGCACAAATTTCTGAGAGATACAAAAACACATTTAAAAACATTAGTCTTAATAGATTTGTTGCTTGCTGACTTATAGTTATTTGGATTCCAAGTTATCATTCAAAGTATTTGTTAGTGGATTGTTTGAGAATGGTTGAATCTTTAACAGTCATCCTTAACTCTGTATTCCATCTTCAGATGAGTAACAACCTGAGTACTGGTGACTTTGTAATAGTGGCGTCTTCTGTTTCAGTGGTTGAATACCTGAGCGTTAGAGCAAGTCATCATCATTATTACTATTATAAAAATGCTTACACCACCCTTTAACAGCAGGGCCACGTTTTCATATCTTGTCAGATATTTACTTTAACTATGTAAATTCTTAACTTTCCTGAGTATAGTGTGCTTCTACTGGGTGAGAGATGTGCTCAAACACATGGAATAGCATTGAGGAAGATAACCACATAAAGTGTAAATGAAACTTCTTTACCTAGGCCATAGTTATCCTGAAAACTTGTCGCGTATCCCATTCTTCTGGATCTTCTCTGGTCTTCCCAGCTAATGTCGTAAACAAATCTGTTGTCTGTTGCAAAGAGGTCTATAGACTTCATCTCGATGCTGATTTTTAAAGTATAAACTGTGTATAAAAATGCTATTTGTATCCATGGTTCACAGCTGTATTTTTGACATTTTAATGGTATCCAAGAACACCACATGTGCATCAGACCTATTAATATCTCATCCATGGATGCGTAGCACAGTAATTGTATGAGCCTGCAACAGCAGCATTGATGCTGTCCCTTTCTTCTGTCCAATAGGTATTCCTTTTCCGTGTCAAGCTTTCTGGTGATGGGTGGATTCCAGCTTCTTTCTAAGCCAGCGTTGTAAGTGAATCATTTCCTGGACATGTTAGGCATAAACATAGCACTAGAATCTGAGGTTTTATGTGTGATTAATCCCTTAAACCAAAACTGCGGCTTTGCTATGTGTATTCTAGTAGATATTTCATTTGGGGGTACTGAAATGCCTACATGCTCAAAACAGACCTATGATGTTTGATGTAATTATTTTGCAGTGCACCATTTGCAGAATAAAAATTTGCAACTGCTCATACATGTAGTGGAATGCTTTAGAAGTTGGTCATATAGTAATATTTTTGATGCCAAACATGGTATTGACTCATTCAAAAGTGGTGTGGGAATTTGAATCCTTTGCAGATTGATTAGAAGGACCATCATTTTTGTAATGTGGCTAAATAGTATGGCTGTTTGTTTACCTATTTTTACCAGTTATTTAAAATACAAAGTGGGCTATGGCCCCCACCAGGAGGAAAATTATCTCTCACCTCATGGGCTGTTAGATGTTTGAGGTATCACTGCATCACCTATAGAGTTTTTGCATTGCAGCGTATGAGGGGCAATTTTACACCTCTAAAGCACATTGAATCATCACACCTTACACCCTATGTTTCATAGATGTATTCTCTACAGAAAAATTATAGCTTTTCCTTTTTTTTTTGCAGCAGGTGTTTTAATGTTTTAGATAAGATTCATAATGCAAGTAAGATCTATTGAGTTTGCCAATGATTGTTTTAATTTTTAGTTGATAGTAGTGCATGTTCTCTTTTCACAATCTGTGGTATGCAAGTGTAAGATGTGGCCTACTGCACTGGCCATTTCTAAGTAGATAATGATTTATTTAAGGTCCCTACATACTCTAATTAATGGTGATATTCAAACAGATTCCAGGCACTAAGGCAGAGATGACATGTTTTACCATTCCGCACTTCTCAACCTATGCATACATGTAGTGTTCCATCTAACTGGAATCAGTACTTTATTTTTTCAAATAGATTTTTATTGGGGTTTTCGCATAACATAGGGTACTTTTGCAGTTGTGCAGCTCATATGCAATAGTCTTTCATGTTTAACAATAATTTAGATTCATTTGCAGCCCACTCCCTATAAAGGAACAAATCCACTCCCACTCCCTCTGTGAGTCAGTGCTTATTCCTGTATATCATATCTTGTACCATGTTCTAATGCTCTCTTGTAGGATGAGAGGAGACAGGTGGGTCTTGGGGTACCCCGGTAGGAACCATTTCCCTCCAGACCTCTGTAGGGGCTCGAGATAGTCCCACCCGTGCAAGGGGTCGCTCTGAGAGGCTGGTAGTGAGGATCTCATTGGTGATGCAGCAGGAGTGTCAGAGTTCGGGTTAGTGAAGCTATCTACCACTGAGTCCCACACTCTGGCTGCAATCAGCAGTGCCTGCTCCGCGTCCGGCTTTCCCTCACAGCCCTCCCATGTCTCCATCTCTCTTCTCCATGCTACTATTCGGGGTCCCCACGATGTCATCCAGTGCCTCACAATTTCTCTCTTGGCCAAGATGAAGGCCAGGTCTGGAAATTGTTTCTTAACCTTAGCTCTGGCAGGCTGCTGGAACCATCCCAGTAAGCAGTAGCCCGGTAATTAGGTACCTCTCTTTTTATAACCGTTGCAATAGTGGTCATAACTTCCTCCCTAAAGGCACCCAGCGAGGGGCACGTCCAGAACATATATAAAAAGTGTGCTCCCAGTTCCCCACAAGACAAGCTGAGTCAGCCGCATAGAAGTATCTCCTAATACGCTCTGGGGTTAAGTACGATCTGTAGAGGACGTAATAATTGATGAGTTTGAAGTGCGCGCATCTGGAATCCTTCAGGGTTCTCTCAAGGATAGTGTCCCATTGTTTAGACTCAATAGGGTCTCCCAGGCCTTCTTCCCATTGCAAGCTCAGGTGCTCCAGTGGGTGCTGAAGGTCGATTCGTGCTGCCCTGTACAAGCACGAGACCGCCAATATGGTGCCCAAGTAAGGGCCATATAATGGCAGCTTCATAGCACATTCAGCACCGAAGAGTCGATGAAATCAGTACTTTGAAAAAACTTCTGTTAATCATGAAAATCCATGCTATGTCTCCAATTATGTTCTATTTGGTACGCATCACAAGTGCTGCTTGGCTCAGGCAGCTAGATTGAAAACTCCCATGCAATGTTTTCAAAGACATTTGTTCAGTTACATAATGCTGGCTCCATCATTTGTACAGACGTAGTGTTTCTTCAGCTGAGCATAGGAAAACGTTGCCTTTCATTTGGAGGCAATCCTAATTTCTGTGCAAGTGCATTTTCCAAGTTCGGGGTTCTACCTAATTAATCAAACCTTGTGTAAACAGCTCTGACCAGACTTTACCCGTTTTTTTTACTTCCCAACATGTTTGCTTCTCTAAATAAATCCAGTGTTATGTGTATCTTTATTACCTGACACCATTTTTTTTAACAATAAACTTTTATTGTCAATAGCCGTAACAAACCTTGCCGAGCCAGGTTATCCAGTAGCACAATGTACAAAGTAGCAATGTTGATGTTTGCTTTTGAATTGCAATATAACAGTTGAAAGTTGAATACAATCAAACACATTTCCTCAACCATAAACAACAGTGTCCTAAATCTAATGTACAAAACAATGCATGCCTTTCCTCGCCACCCCAGTTGCATAACTATACATTGCCAGCCATGTTTTTCCATCCACAGCACAGCCTTTTCACCCATTGCTAATCGAACGATTCAGTTGGGATAGGTTTCAAATAGGTTCCAAATATAATCCCCGATAATCTGCCCATCTCTCCCAGATCTTGGGATGATTCTGGGGCATCCTCTCACTTCATATATTGGTAGTTCCAGTCCCATGCAAAAATCAAGGCCATTTTTCAATGCCCCAACCTGTGGTGGGGAGGCGTCTTTCCATGCACTGGCTATATCCTGTTTTGCCAGCGTGAGGCCCAGGAGCAATAGGAGCCTTTATATATGTTGCCCCCGATACCGTCAGTAATGTGAAGCAAGACTAGCCGAAGCGAGTAAGGGATATCCCAGCCCCGGACTTCTGACAGACATGTGATTACGCCCACCAAAACCTAGAGAGTGCATTGCACTGCCCTACGGTGTGTATTAGGGTGGCATCCATAGCTATGCAGCGCAAGCAGAGAGGGGACTCAATAAGCCCGGCGTGCCAGAGCCTATAACTGGTGTATACGCGCAATGTAGGTATTTAAATTGTATGTATCGTAATCGTGCTGCAATAGCAGGGCCACGTGGGGACTCCAAGGCCTCCGTCCAGTCGTCTGCATCCAGGGGGCCCAAATCTTCCTGTTAGCCCTCGTGTGTTTTACTAAGAGAAGTGAGGCAATTTGTCACTATTGTACAATAGATCTTGGTGATCTTGTGCGCACCCAGGTCCCCCATAAACACTTTAGCCTCTATGGGATTAAAATCAGGCAGAGCTTCCTGATGTGTGAGGTAGGGAGAGGAGGCATGACGATATTGAAGTTATTTATAAAATTGTGACCGGGACATTTCATACTCTTGCTGCAGTTTCTGGAAGGACCTTAAGGTCCGCCCGTGAAGAACATCTCCTATTGTAGAGATACCTATAGCCTCCCAGCTAGAAAACCCAGATAATCCCATCAGCTGAGGCAGACAACCATTATGCCAGAGGGGTGTCTACTTTGTTAACCTACCCCACCACCACATGTGGTGTAGTGACCATCTCCAGATCTTGACGACAACGGCAGCACTTTTAAATTTGTGGTATGTATGGAGGATTGTGTGAAGTGACATATTACCCAGCAGCTAGCGTTCAATACCTGACACCATGTTTGTCCTTCTTTTCTTTAAGAGAATTTTTTACAAGAAATCTGGAGCTCTTGCAGAATCTTTCCCTAGTACAGGAGGAAAGCAGCCTTCTGATTGAGGTGCTCAATGCTCTTTTTTACTCGCCTATCCAAAGACTTCAGGAATATGCACGACTTTTATTGAAACTTGGGACATGCTTTGAAGTGGTAAGTTGCTTGTTTGTGTGGATCCTCTTTAAAATGTGGGTATTAAAGGATTGATGTATTCCAGTGATTGGGCCCTGGAAACATGCTGTAGAATGTCAACCATGATTATGTTAAACTTAATTCAAGAGGTTAGCGTGGAATGCATCTGTCTAGAAGATAAACATTAGTAAATGGTGATAGGTAGTCTGATGTAGTTACAATGGTCTGGTTAAAACTCACAGTTTCTTGAGCCAGGGTGTATTCCTTAATTACCAGTGGGCCTGATCTATGCCATACTTGCAGATATCTACACAGTGGTTATCCTCAAAATCTGTTACTTGGCAATCTCTCCGGGACCTGCGTTGAATGTGATTGAAGTTACCAGTGTGACTCTAGAGTGTGCATTTACCAGGTATACGTTTGCTACACTCTCTTTGTTCTCTTCTTTAGAAATCCAGCAAACTATATACAATGTTTCTTACAACAGCAGGCCAAGACTTCTAGTCTTGGGTTCCCTGCACAGACAGAGTCAAGTGCCTGTGGGTATATTAGCATCGTTAATCACTACTTATGTGGGAAGAACATTGACATGCCATGATCCTGTGTCATAAATGAATGATATTTTTGATTTAGTAATTCATTTGGATACTCCTGGCATTTTTGTGATTTATAAATGCATATTAGCAATTTCTTTATTTGTCTTTAAGTGACAATTCTGTAGTATGAATTGGTCAACAGGTTTAGTGCTATATTTCTGTGGCATGTATTTGTCCAGACTAGTGAATACGTGAATAATCTATTTGTTGCTTTTCACTTTTTTATTGATCCCTCTCACATAGTCATCCCCAGATTACCAAAAACTACAAGATTCAATTTCTTCCTACGAGTCTTTAGCAGTCCTTTTGGGAAGGAGAAGAAAGGAGGCAGAATACACTCTAAGCTTTTGGAAAACATTCCCCGGAAAAATGACGGTATGACCACAGGATCACATTTTATAACATAGTACATTTAAGCTTCTAACTGCATTTCAACCTTAGTCCTTGTCTCAAAACACATTTTTTATTTCATTAATTTATACCAATGTTGTGTGTGTGCCCTTGATCGAGTTGGTCATATCGGCGTCCTAATCCGTGCCAAGACCATCACCAGCCACTTTACCTTTGAAGCGATGCCTGCATGTAAGCCTTTAGTGGAATTCATGGTTTGTAGAAGCATATACGGTAATGTCTTTCATCGATGTCCCTGGCTCTCTTTTTTTTTACTAATTTAGATGTGCTTGTGTCTGGGAGATTTATTAGAACTATGAAAAGAGTCTACATTGATTCCTGATCATGCAAAGTAACATTAAGTCATTTTAACTGTATTTGTGAATGAAATGTTATTGTGCAGTTGACGAAGATCTAAAAATCAAAAATTGGAATAAAACATTAACTGCTTCCTTGTTCAGGTATTTTATTCTATGCTTTGCAGGACTCTTTAAGGAAGCCACATCGTCGTCTTATCTGTGAGAGCAGTAATCGGGGACTGTCCTTGCAGAATGCTGGTCGATTTGCAGTGAACTGGTTCATCCTTTTTAATGATGCACTGGTCCATGCACAGGTGAGTTTTTACCACTGTGAAGAGGTGGCACTCTTCGTCTTATCTTACCTATTTTAAAGGCATTGTGAGTCATTCTTCAACAGAGAAATCATTCCCATATGTAAACTTTAAATAATCTGATAGAGACATCTAGCCGTAGATTCTTTACCTTTGAACTTCGAGGCGTCAGGCTGGATCCGGAAGATTTTTCTTAGCAGGACCCATGCACGCCAGTAGATGGCTTCAGTCGACTCCGCGTGATGTTGTCGGTGTTGTATTCTGAGTCATTGCGACGTCCACTTCATCAATATAACTGCAACTCTGGCATCTGAAGTCAGTTCATTTCTTTCCGCGCCAGCCAGTGCAGATCCGTCGTAGAAAGCTTCCCCCTTTCATTTTTTGACAGGCTGTTTTCGACCGTTTATTGACTCCTTTTAGTGTGCTAGGAATGTCTAGCAAGAAGACCCTGGGGTTTAAGCCATGTAGGTCACGGATCCCCACTTGATATGTCTTTAGTGCCTGGAGTGCGACCACGACAAAAAATCGTGCTCCGATTGCCGGTCCATGGTGCCGAAAGCTTTGAGGAGGCGGTCCCTAAAGCTACTCGTGGCCCGGCGCCTCAGAGGTCGTCTTGTCAATATCTGTCTCTGTCTCAGTCTCGTTAGAGAGGAAAGTCATGGCACCACTCTGGAGGACTGAAGTCCTCTTCCTCCACGTCGTCTCGGTCAGGTAAGAGGCATCACAAAAAGCACAAGAAGTTGAAGCATGCTTCGACTTCACCCTGTCCATCGCACAACGAGACGGAGGAACCGCAGCATTCGTGACCCCACTCATGGAGTGGGTGCCTTGGTCAGCTTCACGTTTCCCTTCCTTTCTGGGCCTTAAGCGACCCCGTCCATCTTATGGAGTTTTATGATGCCATGTGCGCCATATTTGTGCGCCTGACCCTGCAGGCGCGCGCTCTGGCCCAGCAGGCTTGGATGAAGGAGTCCCCGTGGGTTTGGTGCCTTCGGCTTCGCCTACGGCCTCCTACTGGACCTGTCCCCGGTCCGCACCGGCACTGGTCGCATCTCCACAGCGACTTTCCCCAGCGCTGCGTCTGTGGCCGAGGTCCTTGGCATCGTTGGCGCCCACCAGTGGCGCCTTCCCAATCCTCATTCCAGAAGACATGGAGCAGGTAGTCCACCAATGCCAAGACCGGCGCCGACAGAGCCATACTGCTCCATGCCTTTCATCCTGCCCTATCCTGAAGGGTTAGGAATGGATGAGGAGGATTGGATCTACTCTTCAGAACCCTTGCACTCTCTCAGTGAGGCCTTGATGGATGTTCTTCTGAGCACCTGTTCCAAGCCCAGCACAGGGGCTCCTGTGAACAGAACAATTGCCCGCTGCCATTGCCCTGCACCGGGCGACTCACCTTTTCTCACTGCCCACCCCACCGAGAAAGCTTGGGGGTTCAGGCTACCACTTCCCGTGGCTTGTTCCCTTTCTCACCCCTGGATAGGGAATCCAAGAGACTAGAAAGCTTTGAAAAAAAAATGTTTTCTTCCACCAGTCTAGCATTGCAGTCTGTGAACACTGCATGCATTTTTTGCCGTTATTCCCATTCGATATGGGACACGGGTGCGCAAGTGCTGCCCGAGTCTCGGAGGAGGACCGGATTTAGCTCTCCCAAGCTATTTCAGCTGGGAGAGTTGCAGCGAAGTTAGTCATTCGATGTGACTTGGCCATGACAGACTCGCTGGGCAGAGCGATTTCCACGATGGTGGTCGTACGTCGCCACGCCTGGCTCAGGACGTCTGGTTTGATCAGGGATGTTCAGACTAAGAACAGATCCTGTGCACACGCTGATGAAATCGGTGGTCCTGCAGTCAGGACGCAAAATTACAAGATAATACCTTTGATGGCTCCCGTTTCTCCGGAGACAAAGCAGATGCAGGACTTGAGCATTTTAAGGACTAGGGGCCACAATATCCCTGCCTGTGTCTGCTATTCGCTCCTTTCATGGCTACGGAATGGGCTACCAACCGCGCCAACCATATTCCAGACAGAGGGCCCGCAGGTACAGCAACCTCTGCGTAGCTGTGGTTTACCCGGCCCAGCAGAGGGTCGGGAGGCCAGAAGTCAAGCCAAGTCACATTCCCCTCCTCCACTGCAAAACCCTCCTAGTCTCGATCCCCAGGTTCATTCCCGCCCAGTTGGTGGCATAATACGCTATCATCTCCACCACTGGCTGAACATCACCTCGGACAGGTGGGTGTTGCAAATAGTACGAAAGGGCTACTCCCTCCCCTTCATGACTAAACCTCCATCCATCCCTCTGTTTACAATCAGCTGACGGAGGATCATCTTGCCCTATTACGTGGAGTGCCCCTCAGGTGTTCACCAAGGTGTTGGCAGTAGTCGCAGCCAATCTGCAGAGATCAGGTGTTCAAGTTTTCCCCTCTCTCTACGACTGGTTATTAAAGGTGGACTCATCCCAAGCAGTCGTCTTCCACCTCCAGTCTACAACGAACCTCCTGCTATCGCTGGGGTTCTCTTTCAACGTGCCGAAGTCACACCTGATTCTCTCTCAGATGCTCACTTTCATCGTAGCGGTTCTAGACACGGAGCAGTTTTGTGCCTATCTTTCTGATTTGCGAGTCCAGGATATTCAGGCTGTGATACCTATGTATCAGCCTCTATCCTAGATTTTGGTGAGTAGGACTCTGAGTCTGTTGGGCCTCATGGCCTGCTGCATCCTCCTGGTGGACCATGCCAGATAGCACATGCGCGCTCTGCAGTGGGACCTGAAGTTCCAATGGGCACAGCATTGGGGAAATCTCACCAACCTGGTTCATATATCGGAGGGCACTGTAAAAGACCTGCAGTGGTGGCTGACAAACAGCGATTGGGCCAGAGGCAGATGCCTCTCCCTTCCCCACAATGATCTCACAGTAGTGATGGAAATGTCTCTCCTGGGATGGGGAGGGCATCTGGGGGATGTGGCGATCAGAGGACTCTGGTATCTGAAGGAAGTCAGGCTCCATATACACTATTGGAGCTCCGGGGGTTCCGATTGGCACTGATAGCCTTTTTTGCATCCATCAAGGGAAGGCTGGTTCAGGTGTTCACAGGCAACTCTACCGTCATGTGGTACTGCAACAAACAGGGTTGTGTGGGGTAGAGGATTCTCTGTCAAGAGGCCCTGCGTCTCTGGACTTGGCTGGAACAACAGGGCATTTCTCTTGTGGTTCAACATCTGGCTGGTTCTCTGAACACCCGAGCGGATAAACTTAGTCGACCGGTGCTGAGGATCACGACTGGCGTCTCCATCTGGAGGTGGTACAAGTTCTCTTTCAGCTGTGGCCTCTGAAGATAATCGTGCAATGTCAGCAGTTTTGCGCTTTGGAGTTTCCAAGGCGTCTCTCGTTCTGTACCGCTTTTCTTCGTGAGTGGAGCTCAAGCCTCCTGTACGCCTTTCCGCCCATACCACTCCTGCCCTGAATGCTCAAGAAGATCCAGAGCGACCTGGCACAAGTAGTTCTTGTGGCTCCAGAATGGTAAAGGAGAGTTTCTTATCCAGAGCTTCTGGCTATGAGCATCGATCCACCGATCAGGCTGCCCTTCCAGGAGGATCTTCTGTCTCAGCAGCAGGGGAGGGTCCGCCAAACGAACCTGTCCCCTCTCCGCCTCCTTGTGTGGAGATTGAGTGTTGACAACTTTTGACCTTCCTCTCGAAGTCTGCGTTATCAAAGCAGCCAGTCGTCCCTCCACGAAATCAGTATAACCTGCAGATGGAACACATTTTGCAAATATTGTGCAGATATTGGCTCCTTATCTGCCTCTCGGTCAGATATTCTCCTGTTTATCCTTTTCTTGACCAAGCAGGGCTCTGCTCTGGGCACTCTGAAGGGCTACCTTTGAGCCCTCTCAGCTTTTCTTCGGCTGCCAGATCAGCCTTCACTTTTTAAATCCCCTCTGGAGCAGAGATTTTTGAAGGGGTAAACCCACTTGTTTACCCCTTCTCCTTTTCTTATGCCAAACCTTAATTGGTCCTTACTTTCATGATGTGCGCACCGTTTGAGCCGCTGCACAACTGCCGTCTACGGTTGCTCACTATCAAAACAGCCTTTTTGGTGCCAATCACCTCTGATAGGAGGGTGAGCAAACTGCAGGCACTGTCGTGACATTCTCCTTACCTGACCGTCAATCCGGACAAAGTGGTACTCTGAACTAGGGCATCCTTTCTGGCCAATGTTGTAACACCTTCCCATATGGGGCAGTCAGTTACTCTGCCCATTTTCTATGCACCTCTGCACCCTTCTAAAGCAGAGTAGTGTCTCCACTGTTTGGACCCAAACTGAGCTTTTTCGTTCTACGTTGATTCACCAAAGAGTTCCGTGTGGATGACCAACTTTTTATAGGGTACGTGGGAGAAAAGAAGGAGTGTGCTGTTGAAAAGAGGACCATCTCATGTTTGGTTATCCTCTGTATTAAAAAATGTCATGCCTTGGCAAAGGAGCAGCCTCCTGAAGGCCTTGGGGCCCATTCCACCAGGCAGCCTCCACAGCCCTCAAGCCTGGTGTTTCAATTGCTGATTTCTGCCTAACGGCCACGTGGGCATTTCTGCACACGTTCGCCAGACACTATTGCCTGGATTCTCAGGTTCACAGGGAGGGCCTATTTAGCTGCTCTGTTCTGCAGGACTTTCTGGTCTAAAGCTTTACCGCTGTTCCACATCCAGGGAAGGTATTGTTTGAGTAAGGTAAGGAATCAGCAGCTAAATGTCTCTATCAGATGGGCAAGTTACTTACCTTCCGGAACGCCTCATCTGGTAGAGACATTATCTAGCCTCAGATTCCTTACTGACCCACCCATCCTCCCAGCACTGCGGAATTGCTTTTAGCGTCAGGGCTGTTCCTGTTCAGCTGTCTTTTTTAACACTCCATGGTCGGTCACTTCATGGCTCTGCGCTTCTGGCATGGAAAGTCATGAAAAGTACTGACGTCTGCGCTTCTGGCATGGAAAGTCATTGAAAAGTAGTGGCGTTTATATTGACGAGGCGGATGTCACGACGAACATGATGCCGACAACGTCACATGGAGTCGACCTTCGCCATCAACCGGTGCACAGGGGTACTGCTTACAAAAATGTTCCGGATCTAGCCTGACGTCTGGAAGTTCAAAGATAAGGACTCTGCGGCTAGATCATGTCTCTACCAGATAAGGCGTTACCAAAGGTAAGTAACTTTTCCAGGGATGCCATAGATGGGAATTAATAATGAAAATGTTCCCAAAGTATAACGCAAATTTGAGCTTTGTCATTAGATTATAGAACTTCTAGTACATTTTTAGGGAGTTAGTAACTCTTATAATTGGAAGTGGGCTTTACACAACAGAAAAACTTGAGCGCTTTACCTAGAGCACTGTGCAGGTATATAAATGGGGGCAAAGTGAGTAAACATAAGCAATACATAAGTAATGTAGATAGCAATACATAACAGAAGAACACTAAGCAGTGTTAAAGTACAAAACATGCAGATTTCAGCAGGTAGGTGCAATGGTCAGTTACCTTTAAGTACTGTCAATTCATAGAGCACCATATCAGAAACAGGATCTACAAACAAGACTAAAACTCTTGAAATGCAGATACTACAAACTTGTCTTTAAGACAAGAAAGGTATTTGCTTTTGTTATTGTTTTGTCTACTCATGATGGATCTATATAGTGAGTAAGTCAAGAATAGTCTGCAGAAGTCTGCAGAAGCTTATCGAGAAGGCTTTTAAATAGGAGGAGAACGGTAAGAAGACCTGAATTCGAAGACATTGTTTGCATTCTCTTTTGAAAGAAGGTAAGGAGGATAGTGCAGATTTCAGGAAGAAAGAAGTTCTATTCTTCCGATGCACAGCCAGAGAAAGATTGATTAAAGGCATATTAGTTATTGAAAGCAGAGGTTTTAAGTAATACACACTCTGTGGAGTTGGCAAGAGCCACTAGGTATCATCAGTTTCTTTGCCATGTAACAAGAGTGATCCAAGTGGATGTGTTTATCAACTAGGCAGGCACGTTTGAAGGTGGATCTACCATCAGTCAGACATAAACTCAACTAGTGCAAGATTTGTGATGTGAATAAAAGAATTAGATCTCGAGATCAGGCAGGCCACAGCTTGCAAGGAAGCTTTAAGAGGTGAAAAATTCATTTTAAGATATCAGGATAGTATTGTGTTTACATAGTCTAATCTGGATCAAACCAAAACTTAAATAATTTCTTTAAAGTTTTGTTCCATCTGAAAATAATTGATCCCTATGAGTCTAAGCTGATGATTCACATTTCTTTGTAAGGTATTGATAGATTTGTGAAGATTGAGTTTGTTATTCAAAATGAAGACGAGATATCTGGTACTGTGAATAATAGATGTAGAGCAATCTAAGATCTTAGAGACCAGCTATTTTTTTTAAATTGGGGGGTTAGGGGGGGGCGAAATAGGTACGATTTTTGAGGAATAAACTTAAGGTGATGCATTGTCATACAAGAGAGTATGCTGTCTTGATTTTTGGTCAATATGGAGATATTTGGAGATGAAACTTTCAAATAAAGATTGGTGCTGTCAGCATATTGGTGATAAGATATTCAATTCTTTTATGATGTCAGTTTTTCAAGATAAAGATTGAAGAGTGTTGGTGCTAGGACAAAGCCTTGAGGTACTGCCTGTGGTAGAGCTACAAGGTTTGACACTGAGCTGTCTATGTAGATCAATTTAAGAGACTTTAATCTTCATTTCGACGACCAGGAAGACCGGTCGGCGACAGCTCTTCAGTGTGATTTAAAAACCTGTGAGGTTAACCTTATAAACCTGGAGGCTACCCATAATAAGGGTCACTTATTGGATCCTATTTTTACAAACATTACCACCATGAAAGCAGCCTCCCCGATCCCTCTTCCATGGACGAACCATTTTATGGTCCCCTTTGCCTGGCAAATCGTGCCGGAGAGTACCCCCCTCCATCAGTGTTTGTGCGCCTGAAAGACCTTGGGCCAGGCTGTCTGTGGAAAACCTGTCACGCAGTCTGGAGGCCTCACGCCCTTCATTAGCGAAGGACCCAGTACTGGCGGAAGCAGATTTCTGCAGATGGATGTCTAACACACTCAATGCCGTTCTTCCTTTAAGATCGTCAGGAAGGAGGGAGAAAAGATCGTGCTCCGCTCCGTGGTACACGCCAGAGCTGAGGGCTATGCGGAGGGCCTGTAAAAAATTGGAATGTGCCTGGAGGAAGAACTGGGAAGTAGCCTGTAAGATTGAATACCGAGTGGCGATAAGGAATTACAAGCTCACTATTCGGTGCGCCAAAACCCAATTCTTGGAGGAGAGAATCAGCAATGCCTCCAACTCCTCCAGAGAAACATTTCTAGTGGTCAAGCAGCTCCTGAGGGTTCCTACGCCACCTGCCTCCACGGATAACCTGGAAGCAAAATGCAATGATCTAGCAGAGTACTTCCATACTAAAATTGAAAAAAATTTGAGTTCCCTGCCCCAAATTGACATAGGAGCCGAGCCCTTCGCGGATGAGGGAAGACCTCTGAGGACCCTCGAGTCTTTTGGACCAGTCACGGAGGACGAAGCTCTTAAAGTCTTAACGTCCGTTAAGAGTGGTTCTCCCCGGGACGTGGTCCCCATGAGGATTCTCAAACTGGTTGCCCTTTCCATTGTGGAGCATATCACGGAGGTGCTCAATGCCTCGCTAGGTGCAGGTGTGGTCCCACCCAATTGGAAGGGTGCAATAGTAAAAGCCCTCCTAAAAAAACCCAGCCTAGACCCCCTTGACATGGCGAACTACAGGCCCATCTCGCTACTTCCGGGACTCAGCAAGATCACGGAAAAGTTGGTTAATTCCCAGCTATCCAACTTCCTTGAGTCCAACGGTGTGCTGAGAAGTTCCCAAACAGGCTTCCGCCCGGGTCAAGGCACTGACACTGCCTTGCTGGCTGTCGCAGAAGAGGCACGTTGCATTTTGGATTCAGGAGGATCAGTGGCAGTGATCCTCCTGGACCTTAGTGCAGCGTTCGACACTGTTAACCATCGAGTGTTACTTCAGCGACTGTCAGAGGCTGGAGTGAGGGGGGCAGCGCTGAAATGGCTCAGGTCATTTCTTAGCGAACTGACCTTCCAGGTCTGGGAAGGGGGCGCACGATCGGCATCCATCCACCTCCATTGTGGAGTGCCCCAGGGCTCCTCCCTGAGCCCCACATTATTCAATGTGTACATGGCCCCCTTGGAGGATGTGGTGGCTCCATTTGACATCAAAATCGTGAGCTATGCCGATGACACCCAGCTGGTGGTTGCCCTCTCCCAGGCCACGGATAATCCCCAGGTGCTACATTCCTGCCTAAGTCCACACTTGGATGGGGGAATCAGCACTAAAGCTTAACGGCTCAAAAACCGAGATAATGCTGATGGGGATGAAAAGTCCCTCACTCCCCCGGTCTGCCTGGCTCAGCTGCCTGGGATCCCCTCCCAAACCCAAGGCTGAGATCAAGAGCCTGGGTATTTGGTTGGAGCAAGATCTTTCCTTCAGGACCCAGGCCATTAAATTGGCCGGTGTTTGTTTCGGCCTTCTCCGATCGGTGCGCAAAGTGCTGCCTCTGCTTCCATTTCTATCTCGGAAGCTCTTGATCCAGGGCCTGATTATATCTAGATTAGATTTCAGAAATGCAATCTATCTGGGTGCCCCTGAGATCACCCTGAACAAACTGCAGCAAGTGCAGAATGCGGCGGCACGAATGCTCCATAACATCCCTATGTCATGTTCGGCCAAACCCGCATTGAGGGCGCTGCATTGGCTTCCAGTGCGAGAAAGGGTGAAATTTAAGTCTCTCTGTCTTGCACATAAAATCTTGCAAGGCAAAGGCCCCCCTGCCCTTCAAAAACTGGTGGTCCCATATAAGGCAAGTAGATCACTACGCTCAGACCAACAACACTTGCTCACGATCCCCAGGGTCAAAAAGGCTCGCTCAGGAGGGAGGAGATTCTCCGTAAGGGTTGCAACCCTTTGGAACTCACTCCCCTTAGGTTTACGCTCGGAGCCATGCATTTTGCGTTTTCGTAAACAACTGAAAACCTGTCTCTTTTGTTAAATTGTTGTCCTTTTCTCTCTCTTAATCTGCTACTCTGTTTGGTGAAGCGCTGGGATGCTCAAGGGTAACCACGCGCTATACAAAACTGTAAATAAATAAATTTGAAGCGGTTAGCAAGGACGAACTGAAAAGAGTCAACATTCGATGTGTCTCTTCAACGTGTTGAATAGAGTGTTGAGTTTAAAAATATTAAATACAGCTGACAGGCGAAGTAAAATCAATATTCATGAATCGCTGTTGCAAAGGACATCAGCAATGATTTGCTTGTTCTATTGTAGTCATTGCTGCATATTATGAAATTATATTTTATCATTAGAAGTAATAGATCTCTTGGTTAGGGTCGCTCACGAATGTGAAGGCACTGCAGCTGTTTGTTAACACTGGGGACTCAACATAGGAGGGCTACAGTTTGAAAAAAATCAATAAAGACCAGCCTTGTTAGCACCACATGTCTTGGTATTAAATAGACATATGCCTCTCAATACAAGTTCATACTTAATGCAATAAATAGAGAGTGGGATATAGCCTAAACCACGAAGGCTGTACTACGTGTGGCTGAACACCGTAGGTGTAACCACAGACGTCTAAACCACGTATATGCCTTTACCACAGACGTCCGTGGTAGTTAGCGCACTAGTCTGCAGGTTGGAAGTGAGCTGGACGGAGGGTTGGAAGCGAGCTGATGAGTACCTTTGTTTCTAGGGTGGATGCTGGGGGGGTCGTGGGTAGTTTTGTGGGCAGGGGTGGGTCCTGGGTAGTTTTGTGGGCAGGGGTGGTGGGTTGGGGTAGTTTTCGGGCTGGGGTGGGGCAGGGGTAGTTTTCTGGGCTTTGTTTTTAGGGTGGGGGGCTGAGGGGGTTGTGTGTAGTTTTTGGGGTTGGGTTGGGGTAGTTTTGTGGGCTTGGGGTGGGCCGGGTGTCGTTTTGTGGGCTCAAGGGTGGCGGGGGTAGTTTTCAGGGCTCTTTTTTGGGGATTGAGGGCTGGGTGTCGGGTAGTTTTGTGGGCTGGGGTGAATTGGGGCAGTTTTCAGTGCGGGGCAGGTCGGGGGTAGTTAAGGGCTCAGGGCGGGAGGCTGGCATGTTTTTTAAATATGGAGTCACGGTTTTAGGGTTTAGGACAGAGGGGTAGTTTCCTGGGTTGGGGGTGGATGAGGGGTATATTTTTGGCCTTTGTTTATAGTGTGGGGGACTGGATGAGTCGGGTAGTTTTCTTGTATGGGGTGGGTTGGAGGTCGTTTTCTGGGCTGGTGGGTCGGTGGTAGTTTAGGATTGAGGGCAGGGGCTGGGATGTTTTTAAAATATGTGGTCAAGGATTTAAGGCTCAGGGCAGGGGGGGGTTTAGGGTTCAGGGTGGGGTTTTAGGGCTCAGGGCACAGGGGAGATGGGATTTGTTTTAAGGGCTAGGTTCGCTTTTAGGAGTTAGGGGAGGGTGTTGGGATATTTTTGGTGTTGGGGTCAGGTAGAACTCGGGGCAGGTGACAGGGTTTTAGGACTCAGGGTGGTTGTTAGGGCATTATCTTAAACACGCATATGATTATACCAATTATGCCATTACAACTAAATTTGTTCTAAAGACATGCATGGTAAAGGTATGCGTGGTTACTACGCAGTTGTTAAGACCGCATTGTTATAGCAGGCGTGGTTAGGGAATTCATGGTTCCGACATACAACCGTAGGGAGTAGGTTGCCTGTGCAATAAAAGAAAATCCTCAGACGTTTCCTTCAGTCATATGCCGCTCTCAGGGGGTAACATATTTAGTTGTCTGATCACACACATGATCACATACATTTTACCCAGCTAATAACTCACATCTAAATCAATGAATATGAAATTCCAAAGCACGATTGCAATAGAATATATGATCAATAAACAATTTGCTAACTTCACCAAGGGCCACTAAAAAGTATGTGGCACTAGAGGACCACATTATACTACAAGGAGACTGAACTGTACTGCAATAACATGCAAAACATTGCACATTATGTAGCACCTCCTGCAGCAGTGTTACTTTGCTGTTTTTTCTAAATAACACACCTACATACTGTCTGGGCCAAGGTTTCTTCTTGTAGCACCATTTTAGTTCTTGAATCCAGCAATCATTACCAGAAAGGTGAGCTAATAACCTTTGCATATGGTCTGCCATTGTGTGACACCATATGCTACACTTGAAATAATTTTTGATCCATTTAAGCTACCAATTTATATGTTGAACTGTACAAATTATGCAGCTGATGGAGGGATATGGGAAAAGTACAATAAATCCAT
Organism: Lissotriton helveticus; assembly: GCF_964261635.1. Classification (NCBI taxonomy): domain Eukaryota; kingdom Metazoa; phylum Chordata; class Amphibia; order Caudata; family Salamandridae; genus Lissotriton; species Lissotriton helveticus. The sequence continues at coordinate 411,284,124 of NC_136061.1, read as the reverse complement.
GATTGGGGGGAGAACGCCACAGCTGCAGAATGGCATAACTCCAGTGGCACCGACATTACCTTCTCTCTAACAACCCAGTTTAATTGATATCAATATTCACATTGTGTTGAAGTTGGAAGAAACCTAATGTAGATTTAGTATTGCCTTCTGATAATATAAATACTTAATGCAAATATTCTCCCAAAACTATTTTTTAGATTGACACTTAGGCTCCTCTCGAACGACATTGTAAAAATCAAGAGGGTATTGATAATAAGACAGCACCCATTTCCAAATACGTCAAATGTATCGCATATATTGTCACTCCATTCATTTTCCACAGTGTTAGAAATAGTGTAAACCTTAGCATCATTGTACCCAGACAGTGAACGCTAATAATAATTTCTCATTTTTCCAATGTGCTTAATACTAGTCCTCTTCCTCCAGTGCATTGCAAAAGATGAACCATTCTGGAAATTGCATGCAATAAAGTGACTAGTAACTTACTTTGTTTTACCGTGGTTGATGACAGTTCATCATGGTTTATTTATTTCTATTAGTTGGAAGTGGTATTTTCAACATGTACAAGGACAATATAATGACTCTTCTGTTTAGTGTCCTGTGTAATGCAGAGTGGCTGTAAAACGTTTCACTTAGTTTACGAGATCGTCTCTGTGTGATGTGTGGCTGAACTTCTTTGGTGATTGACAAGAACAAGATACTCATTTTTTTAATGCAACGCGCTCGCACTGTCGGGCACTAGAGCTGCCACACATTTTGGAATTTGCTGCTTGTTTAAGTAACACCTGTATTGCTTGTCTTCTCTTTTCATGCACATCTGTGACCTTTATTCTTAAATGAGTCGTTTGGGAACCAACCTAAAGATACCTGTGTATTCACCACATGAGAACACTGCTTGTTTTAGTATTTCACTCATAGATCACTGTTTACAACTGGAGTGGACCAGTACTGACCAAAAAGTAAATGCCATGGTTAGGTTGTCTTTGCATCATTTCATTGTTATACTGCACTTCTTGTGTCTCCCAACCATAGCCTGAGTGGGGAATATTAGATGAACTGCCCTATGCATACCTGCCAACTCACACTGTGCCACTGTGTCACACACGATATCTGACCCCATCAAACAGTCTCCCGGTGAGGAGCCTATATCACACGGTGGCAGGGAAAACAAGCTGATAACCACTGTAAATAGTAGTTTTCTAGCTCGTTTTCCAAGGCTTTGAACTGCAGATGTCTATTAAGGGGTGTGAAAACACCTAAGTCTCCGTAACTTTTCTTTGGGTGGGGAAGGGTAGAAGGGGGCTTGAGAGCGGGGTGTGGTTTAAAGGGACCTCTTGGCACGAGGCCCCGCGCCCTCCTCACACAGTGACATTGTTCTTCAAGTTGGCAGGTATGCCTATGAATGTGTGTGTGCATTATATGCACAACTTAACTGTGAAGCAGCTGCATGCAAGGGAGCCAGTAATACAAATATTAACCAAGCTAAAAGCGGATTAGGATGCTTCAAGAAGCCGGAGCAGGGGGTGATTGGCTATATTTTTTTTTGTTTTTTTGCAGTTTTATATAGCGCGAACTAGACCCGAACCGAATCAGGTATCAGAGCGCTTTACATAGCACCAGTTACGTTACATGAGGACGGACACACTTTCATTTTAGGCACGGGGAGATTAAGTGATTTGCCCAGAATCACAGGAGGTTTTGGCGTCGTTACCGAGACTCGAACCCAGATCCCCGAGGTCGAGCGCCCTAGCCGTTAGGCCAACTCCTCTCCTGGAGATGAGCTGTGTAGAAGTGCCTATAACTGGCCAGTTCACTTTCACATGGAAGGCTGGGAGGGAGGAGCTGCAGCACAGCAGCTAATGCTAATAAGTAGAAGTGGCGCTAAACAGCATGGTTTATCCCTGTAGCCTCGTGCTGCTGAATAACTGGGAATTAGACCAAAAAGGTTAACAATCAATGTGCCACTCCACCATAGTTAACTGACCTTATTCTATGTCCTCACGCAATTTTGCTTCCAGAAGTAAGCCTTGGGACACCCTGCCTGTGTGTGTGTGTGTGCTAATGGGGCTGTCTTCCCTGGGCCTCTTTTAGTGCTGAAAGTGCCGACGCTTCCCTCTCACGCAAACTCCCTCCCTGGCTTTTGAGACAAGACAGTGACCTGCGGCTGCTGACCTTGCATATACAGCAGAGTCCCTTATGAGCTCCAGCCGTGTGCATGTTCTCTGTCCCCATTATGTACCACTGATGGTACATTCTAAGTTAGCTCAATTCCTCACATGAAATGTTCCGTAATGGGCTCGCATTTCTAACGCATAGGTGATTCAGATATTGATTCTCGTTTATCAATACAGCTATACATAGCAAGTATCCAACTCCCAATTTTGTTTGGTTTTTTTGGGGAGATTTATATATATAGTGCAAACTCGACCTGAAGGTATTCCAGCGCGTTGCATGAGCACTAGTTGTTTACAGACGGACACATTCATGTTGTTAGACACAAGGAGATTAAGTAATGTGTCCAAAATCACAGAATGTTGAGCGTCCCTGCCGAGACACGAACCCGGTTCTCATATTCAAGGTCGAACGCTCTAGTCGTTAGGCCACAATTGTCCCTGTCGACCCAATTCTCTCGACCCATCCATTTTCATAAGTACAACAAGCAATTTCCTGGTTATATAATTAAATCTAGGACACATATACATACATTTCCTGACTTTAGGCTGTGCTCTTGCCTTGTATTATTTGGTAAACATTTACTGACAGACCTCTTGTGATGTTTTCTTAAAATGTTGGCAAGTGTGCCATATGAACGTTTCAATATGATAATTGTGCTGAGCCTCTGCTGCCAACTAAACAGTTTCTTCTCAATCTCTTTTTCTCCAGTTCTCCACCCATCACATTTTCCCTCTCTCCACGCTCTGGGTAGAGCCTCTTTCTGAAGAAGTCAGCGGGGTGTGAGTACTTTTCATGATTGACATCTCACATGTGGTATCAAAAGATACTTTATACTTGTAAATTCGCCATTCAACGTCGCATAATACAGCAGATTTTCACAGTAAAGGTTGCTTTGTCACTAAATATCTAGTTCTCTGCCACAACTCTCTACTCTTGTCTTTTGACTTATCCCAGAGTAATATCTAAAGGGATCCAAGACTTAGATGTTTGCAATGCATTGTAGATGGTCCCCCTACTAGATTTTTTCAAGTTGTACCCAATACCTGAACTATCATGTATACGCTGCTGATTACCTTAACTTTGAGTATGGTTATTTAGCAGCTGAATTTAAGAAGATACTAAATAAAGAGTTTAGAAAAATCTGAAATGGTTTCCAACTTTAAGAAAAACAATATACACTAGTATTGCACAATATTCAGTTACTCTGGACGAAGTTAATACTAATGCAAAATCTATCTAATTTATTGGATTTCAAGATTGTGCTACATTTAAGCGGCTCATACTTTTATAGCATGAATTTAGAATAGATTCATGTGATATACAGTTTTCAACCAACCACTATGTGGTAGGGTTATGCATTTTATGGGAATCTAAGATAGACATCAAGTCTTGAATACCAATTACAGGAACATAGCTTATTATTTTGTACTATGAATATTGCTTACATGCACAAACTTTGTATTCCTCCAGTCAGCCAAAAGACAGCTGGAAAAAGCAAAGAATGTAAATGCATTCAAGATACTGATCTTAATACTCCTGTTGCAGGCACGTAATATATTCTAATTTGATGAGGATTTTGTTTGTACAATACACCTGCCCTTCTGACACTGCTCCATACATATGCATTCACTTTTGAACTCAATAACAATTCTGTATGTCCCTACAAATTAAGGGTATTAATTAGTGCTTCTTACAAAGGTGTTGTTTATCCTAATTTGTTGAAGTATTTGTGTTTTTAAAAATTTCAATAATGTCATAAAATTGACAAAGTGTGCACAAAGTGGTAGGTGGGCAGAAATACAACAAGAGCGCAGTTATCATACTTGTTCTCCTATTTTGTTCTTCTGAAAAAATCTGTCAACACATTTTTGTGTAAATATTACCTGCCAGTGATATGTTGCGAAGGTGACAGCCTTACAACTACTTTAGTCGTCTTTGCAAGCCTTCACCAGCTAAATTACTAATTTTCAAGGCCCGAATGTTAATCCTCTGTTTTAAAGTTAGCCTAGAGAGCTGCTTCTGCTTCTGCAATAGTTTATTGTGTTCCTTGTGTCTTGTAATTGTGCAGGCTATTGGGATGACTTTTCTGTGTTTGATTCAAGGCTCCTGCACACTTATTTTGGACCAGTGCTAATCAAAAGCCTTTATTCAAGATGGAATGTGTACTAACAGCACCCAATGTACCATCTTGACTAGCCTCGTGTTGTTTCCTTTAGTTTTACTCTGATCTATTTCCTTGTTTTTCTGTTAGTGAGTAACACTTTAACATCTGCCTGTGGATTCCTCATCTTTTGAATTACCCCAATGTGCCACATTCCACGAAAACTATTTTCCTTAGCTGTCCCATGTCAACGAAGATGTCACAATGGAATGACTCCGCATGCGTCCCTGTGTGAAGTCATCGGAGCCATAAGAAGACCTCGTCGGCGTGCTGATGTCAGTTCCCTTTTTTGCGCGCCGCCAATGCGTAATGTTTTTTTCCCAGGCTTTCCATTAGTGGGAGTTTTTTTGTTGCTGTTTTCGCGACTTTGTAGCCGTCGAAGATGACTACTCCCCGGAAGTCGGGTTTCAAGCCATAGTGAGGGGGATAGATGTCCATCCCTGACCCCCATAAAGACTGTTTATGGTGCCTCTCGTCGAGTCATGACATCAGGAATGCACTTCATGCAAGCGCATGAATCGGAAGGCACTGAAGGAGAGGGGAGGTCAAGTTATTCATGGCCAAGACCAAAAAGCAGAAGTAATGTTACAGGAGATCTTGACCTGCTCCAGTTGATGACTCCACATACTTTGCGGTCTTCTAAGAAGCACAAGAGGAAGCGGTGCAATGGTTCTTGGGTTGCTCCTCAAAGATGTGACTCCGAAGTCCTTGTCACCCGAGCCCCAGACGTCATTGCAGGTAAGAGATTTCTCCTACTCCTTCACTGGGGGGTGACTTCAGCCTCATCTCTGACTCCGAGGGCAGTGACTCCACCGGCTTTGAGATATGCAACGCCTCCACTGTTGCTGAAGTCATTTACTCCACCTCTGGCTCCGGTGTGCCCGATGCCGCAACCAGAGCCAAACTTGATGCCTCCTTGAACTGCTCCAGAACCTGTGGTACCGGATGCAACATATCCAACTTACACTGCTCCGGATAAAGATAAATCGTATTTTAAATGCAATGTTTGGCTTGTTTGCCAGAGTTGTGAACCTTACTGGTGTGCCTACTGGCCCATGATTCCGTTGGCCTTGTCAGCTTTTCTCTTTTTACCAGATCAACCCATGTTGTTTAAATCTCCCATAGTTATGAGATTGATTAAGGGTCTGAGAAATATGCTTCCTCCCACTCCTTTTATCATGTCTCAGTGCGACTTTCATTTGGTTCTTACATTTATGATGGGTTCATCCTTTGAACCTTTGCATAGCAATCCCTTAAGGTTTCTAGCATTTCAAAAAATATTTCTAGTGAGCTGCAGGCTCTTAGTTCCAAGCCTCTTTTTACTTCTTTCTATGCGGATTAGATGGTTCTTAGGACCGCAGCTGCTTTCCTGCCTGAGGTGGTCCATCCTTTCCACTTGGGGCAGTCCATCACCTTACCCTCTTTCTATGCTCGCCCTCATCCTTCAAAGGAAGAGGAGAGACTTCATCGCCTGGACCCCAAGAGGGCGGTCAGCTTCTACCTGGACAGAACTAAGGACTTCAGGTTGGACGATCAACTCTTCATCAGATATGTGGGCAAGGCAGTCCACAAGAGAACGCTGTCCAGGTGGATCATCCTCTGTATCAACGAGGTCTTCTTATGGCTCCGACGACAGCACACAGAGTCACATATAGAGCCGTTCCATTTTGACGTTCTCGCTGAGGAGAAAGATTTCCGTGAAATACTGTGCATTGAGATAATTCAAAAGGTTAGGAATCTGAAGGCAGATACTGTATCCACCAGTTTTATAAAACAAGAAACAGCATAACCACTTATGGTTAATCTGCACATTTTTTTCAAATTTTGACAGCCAGTCGTGTGTGTACAAGTAGATCGCAATCATCTTGCCTGAGGACGCCATACACTATGGTAAACGAGCATTTAGGTTGTCCCGTGAAAGATTGTCGGGGTCAGCACGATGTAACAGTCAGTGATGCGCACACTATTTCTAGAAAGACGAGCAGTGTCGTATCAAGTAGCGCACAGTGGACACCATCTTACAGAGGTGCGACTATAACCACGCATGCACACTTTTTTAAAGGCTCATTAGGTGGTAAAGTGAAGACACCATATTTAAGTGTGTACAAAAGAGCAATCAGTGATGCACTGAGTAATAAAGAGACCGATCCGGCGGCAGTGTGCATATCAGTGACATGCACTCTGTAAGAGCTTACAGAGGCACTAACAGTAGCCTGCCAGGGTTTCTGGTCATACAGTGCAGTAACTCGTACACCTATTGGCGTAACAAGTGGATCTGATAGAGACATCTAGCTGCAGATTCCTTAACTTAGACTATTCCCCAGGAGTCATACTGGATCCGGAAAACTTTTTCCCAAGCAGTACCTCTACACGCCAGGGGGTGGCATCTCCCAGCTCCGTCCTGACGTGGTCCACAGAAGTGACGTCAATGGAACCACAGAGGCCCCCCTCCCCCCGGCGTGCTGACGTCATTTTCTATTTTTTCCGTGTCCCAACGTGGATCTGGGAGAAGTGGTTCCTCTGGCCTGTTCTTTTCAGGCCTTCACAAAGTTTTTTCGCGTCAGAAACAGTGTGCAATGCCTTTGGGCTTCAAATCGTGTGCGTCCTGTTTGCGGTAAATGTCGGCGACGGACCCCCACAAAATCTGTACGTGGTGCCTGGGCAAGCACCACGACTCCGTCGAGTGCCGGCAGCTGAAATCACAGTCCCTGCGGGAACAACGGATGAAGATGTTGTCCGCCTGGCTGTCCCAGTCAGAATCCTCACTGCACTGGTCGCCCTCTCCAGCGGAGGGATCGATGCGGCGCAGTTCTTCTTCCAACGCTGAGGTTCATGTCCGGGACAGGTCCCGGAGTCGTTCCCGTGGACGCCGCTCGCCTACATCAGGTAAGCACCAGAAGAAGTCACGGAGGCCGTCAACCTCGCGCAAGTGGGACGTTGGGGCCGTTCCCGGTTTTCACCAGACACGGGCCCTCAGGAGTTGGCCCCAGCCTACCCACCGTTTCCTGGTGTGGGTGTGACTCGGACCCAGATAGAAGACTATTCCAAGGCTCTGCAGGCCATCTTTGTGTCACCTCCTCTCCCTGGCGTGTCTTCGGGCCCCACAATGGGAGTAGGGACTCAGGTCGGGGGTTCGCGAGTTCGGGGTCACGATGTCAGGGCATGGCACAGAAGGGCATCCCACTGCAACATCTGGCCCTCCTGATGCGCCTTTGCACAGCCTTGCGGGGCTCCCTGCGTCGTTGCAGGAGGCGGCTGGAGCACGGAGCTCGACTCCGAGTCAACATTCTTCCTCCCCACTGACTCCGGCCTTGGTGGAGGTCAGGTCGATGCCGGCCCACGCCGCGGGGACAAGGCCTCTCCAGGGATCGTCGTCGACGTCGATCCGATGCCGTCTCGAGGTCGGTCGGCGCTGGTTCCTTCCCCGGCTATTTTTTTGCTAGTAGAGGACGTGACCCCAGTGGGTTCGCCACCCCTGGGGTTATTTCACTGCCCCATGGAGCAGGGGCCCAGAGCAGAGCAGGGGACCATGGGGCACTGGTTGGCTCAGCATTTTGCAGGGTCTCTGTCGTTGGGTGGACGGCCAGGCCTACAGCCATTCCCAACGGATGACTTGCTGTCTCTGCCTGGCCTGGCCACGGAGGCTGGTGCTGAGTTTGCACGGGCAGTTTGCAGGGCTGCGGATATCTTGCAATTGCAGCCGCCCTCTGTCTGCCTGCCTTTGGATCCTATGTTGGATCTTCTCCACCAGGACACGGTGGATGTGGAGCCATTGTTGCCTTTTGGCAGGTCCTTGTATGATGTCCTTTAAGGTACTTGGGCCTGACTCTCTTTGGGGGATGCTGTGAGTCACGCTATTGTGCATTGCCATTGCCCAGCTCTAGACGACCCTGCCTGTTTGTCCCTCCAACCTAGGGTTCACGGACTTGTAGTCCAGGCAGCGTTCCCTTCATCTCCTCCTCCATTGCTTCCTCCCACTCAGGAGTCTAGGTGGTTGAAGTCGTGTGGCGGAAGTGTCTTTGCGTTCACCAGATCAGGCCTTCGATCTTTGAACATGTCCAGCATGTTTGCTCGGGCCACTTTTGCCCTCTGGGACTCTGTCGAGTGACTCCTTCCCTCCTTGGAGAAGGGCCCTCGTGCTAACCTTGTCTGACTTGTTCGGGATGGCCGCAACTTGGCACAGTTTTCCATCCAGTCTTCCATGGACACCACTGACTCCGTGGGTCGGGCAATGGCCAGGTCAGTTGCTCTCCATCGCCATGCGTGGCTCAGTGATGGCAGTTTCCCTGACAATGTCCAGGAGCGACTCAGGGATCTGCCCTTTGATGGGGACCATTTGTTTGATAGTCATGCCGACTCAGTGGTCCGACGCCTCCTCTCTGGATTTTGATGACTGACAGGTTTTTTGTCCTTTTGGAGGACTTGTTTTTTCATATGCAGTATTGACCCTGCTTTTATAATTTCCATCTCTGGTCAAGACATTATTGCCCAGACAGTCTGTATGGCTGTTCAGCCGTGTCTTTTTCCTCCTAATGGTGCAGCTGGGTCAGCTGTTTAGGATCATTCTTTTCGACATCTGCTTATGAGCTTGACTCAAGAGGTGTCCCTAGTTTTTTCAAGGGATGTGACTTCCCTATGTGGGGTATTTGCTGGCTATTGTGTAGCTGCTCTTCCTTGCCAAAAAGTTTCGAAGGCTCCCGTGGATCTCTCCTTTGTTATGTTGCATTCCCCTTTGTTCTATGCTTCCTGCCGTGGTGGGACATCTCCTCTGTTGAGACCAACGGGCAGGCGTGACCCTCTCCTTGAGCTTCTTTCCTGCCTATGGTTGTTCCGTGGCACTCTCCTGTTTCTTTGGATGCAGTCTGCTTCTGTGTGTTGTTGGGTTTCTGCAGTTCTGGCTCGCCCCAAACGGGGGTTCACATTTTCCTGCCTTATATTTGGCTCTTCTTTTCGCCTTAAGTTCTGCCTTTAGCACTTTGGCTATCTTGGGCGTGGGTGTGTGTCCCTGTGGGCGCTTTGTTCCATCTTGCTTTGGCCCGGTCTCTTCTTGGTTCTGGGCAGGCGCCATCTGTGGGTCCGCATCGGGTTTGTGCGGTATCATGGGGGAACCATAGTGTTCCTTGAGCCACTGTCTTGGCTGTGTTGTTTTCTTCCCTGGTGTTGGAAAAGACTTGGGCGTTCCCTGTTGGGGGTTGCATGTGGGTGGTAGGGTTTTCGCCTGCGCTGATACCTGTTGTCTTTCCCTCGATAGGTTCCCGGCATAAACTTTGTTTTTTTTCTGTTGTTCCTGCACACAGCACTGGTGTTTCTCCTCCTGGTCTCTGTCGCTTTTTTCTGAAGTCTTGTTCTATCCTTGGATGTTTTCCGGCATCATCCGATCTATGGCTATACTTTTTCAGACATTCTGTGTCTGAGGGTTACTGACTTCCTCTTCTTCCTTAGTGTGGAGGTCAAATTCCCGCCTGTTTTGCGATGACTCTGCCTTTCCTATGCTAATCAGGGGGAGGGGGTTGTCTTCTCTTCTTTGTTCCTGGACTTGTCTGTCCTGCTACATTCACATCGGTGCTGTTGTGCCTTTTGGGCGACTCTCAGGGCTCTCTACTAGTTTCCCCTGGGTTGTCACTTTCCTGACTTTTTCTTCTGTTTCTATGTGCTTGTATGCACATGAGAGGGCAGGCATGCGTGTGGGGTTTCCCTGCAGTGTTTTCTGGGGGTTGTCCCAGATTTCCTCTTTGTCTCTCTCTCCCCCTCTCACCCTCATGAGGATAGCTTGGGTGCATCCGGCTTGCCGGTGGACCTTCGCCATTGTGCCTTTGGGTGAAGTTGACTACCTCCTGCTGCAGCAGCCTTCTCTGTCGGCTCATGCTTCATTGGCCCATGCAGTGGTGTGGTTATCATGGTACACACTGTCTGGTCCGTGCTTTCTAGTGGTTCACGTCTGTGTATCTCCTGGTGGATTTAGTTTGTATGTCTCGGCATGATGCCTTCTGCCACTGGTGTTTCATTGCTGGCACCTGATGCTGTCCCGCTCCTATTGTGTGTTCTGAAGCTGTAATTCTTTTTCAGTCCCTTCGCTGGGGCTTTTGCCTCTTACGACTTCTGGGATTCTATTCTTAGTTTCCCTCTTTTCGTGGCAGCTGTGGCATTCTGCCATTGTTCACTTAGTACACTTGTACCGCCCTCTGACCGATTGTGGTACCTGGCTTCCCTTGCTCATGTACCACTTTTTCCTTCGTGGCCTAGTGTCAGCTTTATGGGTCAGGTGTCAGTCGCGCTGGCATTGCTGTCCCCACCTTGTTTTTGTCTTTGTTCTTGACAGTTTACTTCCCTTGGGAACTTGGTGGCTTTCAATCGCAGACCCTCTTCCCATGGGGTATGGCTTTGTTATCTATTCTAAGTTAAGGAATCTGAGGCTGGATGTCTCTATCAGATGAACGAGTTACTTAGCTTCGGTAACGATGTATCTGGTAGAGACACAGTCTAGCCGCAGATTTCTTAACGCCCACCCATCATCCACGTTCTACGAGAGCCTTTTCAGGTGGGATGCTACCCACTTGCCTCCGTGCAGGTAGCATTGGTCGTCCTGAAGGGTTTTCTAGTTCACCTGCCTTCGGGGCAGGGTGTGTCATTCTGTTTTGGCACCGTGGCTCTCCGCCATTTTGGCTCTTGGGTGGCTTAGTTCTGTGATTTTCCAAGTTCCTCCACCCTGATTGCTCCGGCGTGGAGATTTTCATGTTCATCTGCCCTCCCTCCGCCCTCGTCTATTCTCCCCATTGCTTTGGGGTCTCCTAGCCTCTGCTGCAGTCGCTTGGGTTGTGCTTCTTATTGACTATGATACAGTTCATAGGTCATTGTGGGGGGTGTGGTGGGCATCCTTTGTTGTTGTTGCTCACTTCTGGTCCCTTGTCGTGAGTCATGTTGTTCCAGTCTTGTCCTTTACAGTTACAATATATGGTTTCTGGCTGTCTTGCAAAGAGATCCATTCCTTGGTTACAAATTGCCCTTCATATATTAATCCATTCATTTCCACTGCCGTTGCCTCTTTAGGAGGTAGGGTAGGGGGGCGGCTCTTTGCTTTGATGGGATTTTTTCGGGGCGGGTGCTCTGTTCGCTCCCTTCAGTCTCTTCGAGTGTTGAGTGTTCTTTCAATATGGTAATCCATGTACACATTTCTAAATAAGGCTTGATTTCATGAATATAAATACAAAATACGAGTGATTTTAAGAAAACATCTGGGGCCAGATGTAGGTAAATAGTATTTACCGCTTCTAAAATACCGAATTTTACCGATTCGGTATTTTAGAATCGGTAAATGCTATGTAGCAAATAATTCGGTAAAAATTACCGAATCGTTAAGGTTTGGTATTTACCGAATCGGTATTTACCGATTCGATAATTGCCATTCATTCCTATGGGCCTGGAGGCCCATAGGAATGAATGTCAATTACCGAATTGGTAAATACCGATTCGGTAAAATAGGGAAAGAGTCAAGGGTGGCAGGGTGTCACATTGACACCCTGTTGCACCCCTGAATAGTGCTTGGGTGCACATGTGGCACACATACATGCCCTAAGGGCATGTATGTCTGTCACATGGCACAGTTGAAAATGCACAAATGTGCATTTTCAAAGGTATTCGTTATTTACCACCAACTAATAGTTGGTGGTAAATAACGAATCCTTAAAGCACATGAGCACTCTTTAAAGTGCTTCCTACATGTCATTTACCGATTCGGTAAATAATGATTCAGTAAATACCTAATCAGTAAATACCGATTCGGTATTTACCGAATCATCCCCTACATAGGAAATGGCCCAATACCGGTCGGTAAGCCTGAAATTTACCGAATTTCGGGTTTACCGACCGGTAATGGCCCACCTACATCTGGCCCTAAATCTTTAAACCCGACTTCAAGATGTCGCCCAAAATCCCAGGCTAGGCAATCTTGCATTGTTGCTGCACCAAGTCCCAGCCAAAACAAACTGCAGAAGTGTTCCTGCACGTATCTACAATACTGGCGGTCTAGTGCCCCCAAGAATGTAGCTTACTTAAGTTGCCAGGAGGTCTAATGCCTCAATGTTACATACTAATGCTTAGTAAGTAAGTGTCAGGAAACATTACGATGGTGGTTTAAAGTACAGCCAAGTGTCAGTAGATCAAAAAGGGCCCCTAATTTTCAAAAACAAATATACTAAACACAAAACTCTTCTTCTTAGTATGAGAAGACTAAAAACAAGCATTCTTTTTTAAAGAATTTTGCCGCCAAATCTCGATATATGCGAATTTGCAAGAAATATTTTTTAAAGAAGCAAGCAAGGGCTCACTTGCTTGCTTTTGAATAACCCCTGGATAGGCCAGGTCCTGGGGTTTTTGTATTTCTGTATTTTTGTATATTTGTATTTTTGTACTTTTTCAACTTTGTATTTTTATATTCTATTTATTAGCAACTTTGCACATAGCATTTTTGCACATGGATTAGAATATGGAAATACCCTCTTGCTTTCGTTGTATTTTACTGTTCGCCTAAAAGACTTACTGGTATTTTCCAGTTATAATATTTTGAAAGGCTCTCGTTCAAACTGCTAGGTCACTATCAGTTTTTAGGTCGAGCAGACGTACTCTCAATGCGAGAGCATTGAGAGTGTCTGTCTTTAGGTCGAGCAGACGTACTCTCAATGCGTGAGCATTGAGAGTGTCTGTCTCGACAACTATTGTTGCCCGTTAATGGGAATGTGGACACCAATGTGCACGAGCGTTTCCTTCGCAGTTTTCACCGCGGCAGCGCGCGTCTCACCCGCGCATGCGCAGAGTAACTCAGCCATTTTTTTTTTTTTTTCAGCCCGAACCGAATCAGGTATCAGAGCGCTTTACATATAGGCAGCCCCCACCCCCCACCCCTCTGCATGCGCACACACAGGCGAGCGCATGCACACGCAGGCACACACATACAGGCACACGGCACAGACACTCGCTCACACACACCCCCCTCCCCCACAGTCACACACACGCACTCCAGACACATACACACACGCACGCACACACACATACACAGCCCGCCCCCCCCCCCGCACTCGCGCGCGCACATATCGCGCGCACACATGCTCCCCTGCCCTGCTCAGCAACCCACTCACCGGCTTCATTCCTGCGGCGGCTCTCCTCAGCTGCAGGGCCCGGCAGCAGGACTCTTCTTCCCTCCTTCGGCACCCGCAGGGTAGGCTCCTGCCAGCTCCGGTGCTTCAAACGTGGCTCCCATCGCGGCTCTTCCGTTGGAGGCGGGGTAGGCTCCCGCCCTCCTACTTCCTGTTTCCTGTTGTCGCGCCGGCCTGCCTGACTTCCTGGTCGCAGGCCGGCACAGTGACGGCGGTTATTTGCGGTACTTATTAATTTAGTTATTTATGCATTTTTATATAGCGCGGACTTTACCCGAAGGCGGAATTTATTTCTTTATGTATTTATGCATTTTTATATAGCGCGGACTTCACCCGAAGGCGGTATTTATTTTTTACTTATGTTTATCTGGTTTATCCGAATGAGCTGTCTGTCGCTCGGCGAAATGTTTGGGGCGTGTCTATAGTACACCGGTGTAGGCTGTGTGCACGGCAATGGTCTCAGCAAGGGGGAGGGGGGGACGACGACTTTGCAGTGTTGCAAACGTACCCAATACCCGACTTGTGTGCTTATGTTGTAAAGAGACCAACACACCCCCTTGCACACTCTTGAACACAGGGCAGTGACACATAAACGTGGGCGAAGATGCAGCCCAAAATAACCTCGGCCTGTTGCAGACAAAGGGAGACGTACAGAGGAATATAGAACGTGTGGGCAGCAGGCATCAAGGGAACACAGGGTGTGTTGTGTACCAGGAAGGCACAGTGATGTATGTCAGGAGAGCACCAGGAAATGTGCTTCTAGACCGCCTAGCGCTGTCTTTGAAGACACCCAAAAAAGGACTGGGACAGGTAAAGAGTCCGAGGGATGGAGAAAGACCATATATAACGCACCTGCATTGTGCATACGCTAATTAAAATGCCAACAGGTATCCATGCACACTGTCCAACAGGCGTCAGGCATTCCCTCACAAAAGGTTTACATATAGGCATACATGCATGCACACAAAGACAACAAGAAAAGGCACCATTACAGACAACACATAAAATCACTATTTACACACCAAGAAAGCACGTAAATGCACAACTGTACACAAAGACACACATAGACAGCACTCTTACCTGTGTGTGACAGACAGACAACACGTGCAAACACAGGCAAGAATCATACAGGCAGACATTGCTGGTGGGATGAAAGGACAGGCAGGGGCACCGGGACCGACTAAAGGATTCCTTGGTGCTGGAAGAGTCAGTCGCCGTTTTAATTTAGGCTCTTATTAAACGTATGACGTAATCCCAATGTGTTAGCCGAGAAAGCACGCGCACTGGGAGCATCCCAAGTTCATATTTCGCAAGGCAAACCCTGATGAAATGTTAATGTTAATGGGAAAAAGGTCCTGTTTTTTTCCTGGAGAAAAGGATGAATTCAGCATGCAAATAATGGCCTTCCCAGATATTCCCTTTGCCCAGCCCTCCAACTGATAACTGAACAGAATTTTGCTACTGGGAATTACCAATGCCTGTGGTATTGGTAATTCCCGGGTGAAAGAATTCTCCCGGGTGAAAGAATTCTCCCGGGTGAAAAAATTCTCCCCCTATCACTGTATCAATACCTGTCACGACGTAACGGTCAGTAATGTCCTTCCGATTAAACCCTTCCTAAGTAACAATTCCAAAAATGTTTTGGCGGGGCGTGTGCAGTGTAGCTAAGTTCCCGTCTTCACAAGAGGCTGTTTAGAAAGATTTCCTGAATCTGCAAACGGGTCGATACTAAGAGGTGCACAGCAATTTAAAAATATTTCAAACATTAACAAAGCCAATGCGCTTGCATTATGTATTCCAGAGGGACACATCATAAGGGTAAATGTTGTAATGCTTCTCTCTTCTGCTATAAGTGTCACATTTACAAAAGTTATAAGTATTGGCATTGGAAATGACAAAGCTATTAGTTTCGCTATTTTCAAAACCAACACATAAATAAAAAAATTGGCGTTTACAAGACCAATAGCTCAAACTTTCCTAATGCGAGACCTATTGCATTGCAAATGCTTGTTCCTCATTGTGTCTAGTAAAGTAGTGGAATATGAGTAACTTTCTGAAAACATAGAGAATCAACTATTTCCTACGTTTTCTCCACTATTTTCTACTGCCTCTTTTTCCATTTATATATTATAGTTCTTTGCACTTTTTTAACTGTGATGATGATACTGTGTTATTTAAATGATTTTTAACATGTAGTCAGGTGTCATATCTGATGCTAATGTTATTTATAGACATATATAATATTTATCACACAGTTAGCTCTTTATAGCACTTTTTGCACAATTCTTCCTATTTTGCACTTTTTTGCACAGTTTTGCACATTGACCATTCCTTGCTGCTAGCCTTAATAAGGGAATTTGTACCATATGCCCACAAGTAGTTTGTTATCAAGTTTTACTATCCATGATTAGTCATGACATTAATTGATTGTCTTTAATATAACGATACACATATTTATATGCATAGTGATTTTTAGGATTTATCCTTTGATTTATTGAAATTATTTATTGTATGTATACAGTTATATAGTCTTTCAACTTGCATTTATGCTTTTAAATGTTTTCCAATACTGCTAAATTCGTTTTTATATCGGACTGCAGTAGAATGTTATATCATTTTGCCTGGATAGTATGTTTTCTGTGTCTAGTGATTACGTGACCGGCACTGAGGTGATGTGGGGTGGTACCTCTTTAAATACTCCAGAATTAGTGGATTTGATTTAGGTAGAAAGTCACATGTAGCTATGAACATAAATACAACTAGGTGAAAATGTACGCTCATAGATTCACCTTTGTGAATTAGTCCTGTTGTCTTCTAGAGAGCGATATTGCTCTTGCCTTGGCAAGGTCCCGGGTTTATAGGAGTTACATAGTTGACTAATTTGGCAAATTCGTTTCTAGATGTCTTTACTCGAACACCTCTAATACCCAGATTGCTCTAAAAAAAATTGGAGAAGCCAAGGAGGTAAGATTATTCTGTTAGTGCCCACCTGTATCTAAGGGTTTTAGGGCATGAGTTGTCAAGATGATATGCCTGTTAAGGAGTTTTCCTCATCACTGCAGAGGCCCTAACATTTTACCAATATGCAACCTGTCTGTATTCTTAGATCTTGATTTGTATTCAAGTGGGTTTGCCTCAGGATAGCCTGACTGTAATCAGAAACCAACCTACCAGGAGTCTATGTCGAATGAAGTGTCAGATTAATGAATAAATAAACCCATGAAGTTGTACTGTATGCAGCATTTAGGTGTTATCTGGTCAACCCGGGCCATCATTTAGAGTCAAACAGATCCTATTTGAAAAGAGCTGCGCCCATAGGAATATTGACAGGAGTGGTTTTCATTGCAAGTGCTTTTGTGAGAAGACACTGTGGTGGGCCTCTCGACATTTACCTATCAGCCCAGGGCACCAATCTTGATTGAGGGTTAGAATTTTTTTTTTTAGCTTGTGATATTCAGTGATGTAGTAACATGGAAGAGATTAGCTCGACTATTGCCAGTACATCTGCACAACAATTGAGGAAGCTGCAGTACTTTTCTCAGTTAAAATGAATTAGAGCAATTTATAGGATAGAGTGTGTTTTTACAAACCTTTGTTGGGAAGTTTACAAAAGACAAATGTTAGAAAGGCGATCCCGGGGGAGGCAGAAGATGTCTGACTGACCACCCCTAGGTCCCCCTCTCCGTCAAGAAGTAGCCGAGTGTTACTGAGAGGCCTCCTGGGTACGGGCCCTCTCCTAGGATCGCACAGCAGAGTAACCCCACACTACAAATGGACACCACACCAGAGGTCGAGTTCGTAAGCTTTATCAGGAAATAAAGGCCGCTGGTTCCCAGCGATATGTACAAGCAGACCGAGGGGTCTGTAAAGTCTCGAACAAGGGGGGTCAGGGAAGCGGGACAAAATCGGTTGAGGAGTATGAAGGGATACCCTGCGCACAGCTCTCAATCCTCGAGCCGGGGGTTCCGAGCGGTCGAGCCACGGCAACGCCAGCAGGCTCGCAAGATGGTTCGGCAAAGGTGGGCTGCGGCAGCGCCAGCAGGCTCGCAAGGTGGTTCGGCAAAGGTGGGCCGCGGCAGCGCCAGCAGGCTCGCAAGATGGTTCGGCAAAGGTGGGCCGCGGCAGCGCCAGCAGGCTCGCAAGATGGTTCGGCAGAGGTGGGCCGCGGCAGCGCCAGCAGGCTCTCAAGATGGTTCGGCAAGGGTGGGCCGCGGCAGCGCCAGCAGGCTCGCAAGATGGTTCGGCAAAGGTGGGCCGCGGCAGCGCCAGCAGGCTCCCAAGATGGTTCGGCAAAGGTGGGCCGCGGCAGCGCCAGCAGGCTCGCAAGATGGTTCGGCAAAGGTGGGCCGCGGCAGCGCCAGCAGGCTCTCAAGTTCTCTTCAGGTTCCAGGAAATGAGTTCTTCTGGGGTCGGCTGTGACAGCGTCAGCAGGGCTTTCCAGTCCAGGATACAACTGCCGTCCTACTCCGGGGCTGGCCCAGATATAGGACTGGAGTCCTTTGATGTCCGGACCCTCGCGCTTGGGGGTCAGAGGGGCCGGGGAGATGGTGTCCAGACACCCAGCAGGGGGGTGGGGCCAGCACCCAGGGATGCCGGGGGCGATCGATACCAGGTGTCCGGGGACGGTTGGAGGGCCATCGAAACTCCCCTCCTCCGGGATCTGTCGAGTGGCCACTCGACCACCTGGGTGGATCTTGGTGCCTCGTTGTCTGGGCTTCGCTGGGGCCTGGGCCGGGGCCGAGGCCACGTGGTCGGGACGTGGTGGGCCCAAGATGGAGTCGGGCGCGGCCTCGTGCTTAGGTCGTGAGGGGCCCATGATGGAGCCAGGCCGGTAGTGGGGGTCCGGGATGGTGACCGGACCAACAATGTTAGGGCGTGCAGTGTCGGGCAAAAGGGCTGCCTGAGGCTGGGTGGAGGGCCGATGTCGTCCTGGGCCCGCCATGCGGGAGGGGTAGGACCACGCCATGAGGCCGGGTCCAACAACTAATTTCTATATTTCTGTGTTTTGGATGAGGAAAACACTCTCATAGCTTTACCCGTGTTCTGTCATCTTTGAGTTTTTGAATGTCATTGTGAATATGTATGCTGATCTGTACTCTAAAGCTACTTAGGGCTTACAAGGGTATGTAGTCTGTGCCCATAAAGTTGCAGTGTACTTTCTGATCCTGTTCCAGTCTGACTCAAGTTTCCCAGACGGTGATACAGTGAAGAAGCAATTGCGCTCTGGAATTTTCATGTAGTACGTTCATAGTTTATAGTTTATAGTGTTTAACGCTATAGAGCACGTATGATTGAGCCTACTTTTTAAATAATAAAGTAATACAATTAGGCAGGAAAAACACATCTGCTAACGTTTGTTGCTTAGTTCCATGAAAATATATTCGAATTGGATAGAGAATAGATTTTCCTGATGGTACTTCTTACTGTTTACCCTGACAGGAGTGGTATAAAACTCACAATGCCAGAAGAACAGTTCATCCTAATAGCATCAACTGCACAAGAGAAGGTACGAAAAGTAATTTTTATTTGTTGAGAACTCTGATCTTTACATACTGTTTGTAATGGAAATTTGGACCAAATATTTCGCTGCCACATGCAGGATTTGGTGTGCAATCTTTACTATTGTGGATCAAAGTTGTTAAATGGGTTGATCGGCGGTGGCAGAAAATTACATTTTGTGTTGCAGTCATAATGACAAACAGTTGTTATTCATGCCTCGTTCTTTATGCTTAGAAAAACAAGTTGGTCAATGCTTTAAAAAAATACACCTTAACAGTTGGGAACACTGGCTTTGGTACTTGTGTTTGTTATTGCTTCATAAATTATTAGTGTAAAGGTAGGTAACCCTCTTTGTCAGACTAATTTGCCTATGCCAGCATATTTCCTGCAAGACTGTTGTGATATATTAGACATTTATAAGCTATAAAAATAATATTGTCATGTAGTTCCCCACTTACCAGTAGGAACTGCGCGTTTGCACCATAAACGTAGGGATGGTGCCAGGCTGCTTCGGTGCACCCCTGCAGCATATGTTGTCGTAGAGACTAGGTAGCCCACAGTGCCACCATATGCATTGCTGAATCTAGACTGGTAGCAAATGGTTTTGACAACCACAGAACATGACAACCCTGAGCTCTCACAAGAATTGTGGTAACAAATCTACAACTTTTTTGTTCAGTCACTCATGCTCTCTTTCTCTCAGAGAGTTCTTCAAGAAATACACAGTGGGGTGCTTTCAATATTTATTGAACCATCATGTTTTTTGTATAGAATATATGTGCTGCAATGATCAATAGACAGAATACAAATGATTAGTAATATATTGACAGTGAACAAAATGAAGAGTTCCCCATCCCCCTGAGACAATGTGTGAGTGTCTGTGTGTGTGTATATATATTTATATATATATATATATATTTCGCTCCAACAATCCCTCCCCGTAATCCACGGGAACCAGGAGGCAGCACTCCAAAGGTAGGTACACAAATCAATTTTATTTACTCTCAAAGCGCTTTCGGCACTCGGCCTTCGTCAGTGATGAGACGCTGACCATCTACCACATCATGTATTTAAACACCCGCGTTGCTCGGGTAATCAACATAAAGATAGGACTCCCATACTCAAAATCATTAAAGTGGCGGTCGCCATCTTAGAGTGGTGTATATCGCAATGTGTAAATCATACCACAGTGTATCTAATTGAATAAATTAAACAACATACACAAAGCGAAAAAATGCAAATCATGAAATCACGCCCTGTATGGGCTTATTTTGCAATATACTTTTTCTAAAGTCACATGTTCTTCTTTTTGTTGATAAAGCCCTGGATGGGCATGCATTTATCATTTTATATACAACATAACACAATCCTCCTGGAAAAAAGTTCAAAAAGAATTCGTTCCTCATAATTAGACAAATAAAGAACGTGAAGCAATGTAACTGTCAATTCAAATCAACTCATCCCAGGTGTACAGCTAGGTCCTCATGCATATTCAGTCCTGTTGGTGTTTTGCTCAACAGGTCTATAATGTACCGTGATTCCAGCCTTCTTAACTTTAAGAGTCTGTCACCCCCCCTGACGCTCACAGGGATAGAATCCAGGCAAAAGAAAGTGAGCAATTCTCTGTTGCGTGCATGCTCTTTATCAAAATGTCTCGCAACAGGATAACTTGCATCTGCATTCTGGATCGCTCTCTGGTGTTCCAGGATCCGCAATTTCACCGGATTGGTAGTACTTCCCACATACCTTCTGCCACAAGGACATGTGAGACAGTATACTACATAAGGCGTGGTACATGTGAGGAATTTGGAAATTCTCTTAGGGTCCTTGACACCCGGGATGCTGTACTGAGTTACACGCTTGCTTCCCTTGCACGCCTTACATCGTCCACATGGAAAGAAACCTTTCATAGGTTCGATTTTAGGTTTGGGTTTCAGTTCATCATGGTGGCTATGGACCAAATAGTCTTTTAGTGCTCTTGCTTTTCTGAATGTGATCAGTGGATGGGAGGGCAGATCTTGCTTGATAACATTGTCCGTCATCAGGATATTCCAATGTTTACGCAGGATGCGTTTGATATCTCCAGAATTCCGTGAATAAGTGGTTATTAATCGGAATTGTCCGGTTTCGGATTTGTTATCTTCATGAGTTTTGTCTTCCAGCAGCTTGCTCCTGTCAAGGTTTTCAACTTTATTCAGTGCTTGTTTGAGTATGATTGCATTGTATCCTCTTTCCTTGAACCTTTGTATACAGTTGTTTGCTGCTTTTTTGAACTCATTGTCTTTAGTATTGTTCCTCCTTATCCTTAAGAGCTCACCATAGGGTATACTATTCACCAAACTTTTTGGATGCCCGCTGGTGGCATATAGTGTTGAATTTCCTGCGGTGGCTTTTCTGAAAAGTTTGGTGTGCAGATTGCCTCCTTCTATGAAAATAGTCAGATCCAGGTAATGTACTTCCTTTTGGCTAATTTCTCCTGTAAATCTTAGATTATTCTCATTGTTATTCAAAACCTCCAGGTATTCCTCAGCCATCTCCACTGATCCTTCGATGATAATGAACAGGTCATCGATATAACGGTACCAACATTTCACCAGGTTGTTCCATTTGGTGTTGGTATTGGACCAGGCTACCCGCTCCTCCCAATGCCCCACGAATAAATTCGCAAAGCTCGGTGCCGAGCAAGTGCCCATTGCCACGCCTGTTAGCTGCTTGTAGAGGTTAGTTCCAAAAAGGAAGATATTATTCTCGAGGCAAAATCTTAGAAATTCAATCAACATTTTATTATGTTCGTAATACTTCACTGGCCTCCTCTCCAGAAACCAGGAAATGGCTTGTATCCCTTCTTCATGCTCAATGCACGTGTACAAGCTAGCAATGTCAACGACCATCATAGTATATCCATCTAGCCAAACCATCTTTTGAATATTGTTCAAGAAGTGTTTTGTATCCTTCAGATAGGATTTCAAATTGACAACATGAGGTGAAAGAAAAGAGTCCACATATATAGACAGATTTTCAGTCAAGCTGCCCTGCGAGGCTACAATAGGCCGCCCAGGGGGATTTACCGGATCCTTGTGTATCTTAGGTAGATAATAAAAGGTCGGAGTTGTTGGATTTAGGCATCTCAGAAACAAATGTTCATTACCATTAAGCATATTGCTGTTGTACCACTTTAATATCATATCGTGGTAGTCTTTGATGCTCTTATTATATGTAGATTCGTTCACTCTTGCATATGTTTTGGGATCATTCAATTGCCGCAGTGCTTCTTGCTCATATTGCATTTTGGTTAGCAGCACAATATTTCCTCCTTTATCCGAGGGTTTGCACACCAGGGACGAATCATCACAGAGCTTCTTTAGAGCTATTCTTTGCTTATAAGTGAAATTAGATCTTCCATAATCGGTAACATGTTTACATCTGAGAGTTTTTAAATCCTGAATGACTGCTTCAGAAAAGGTGTCTATAGCATCCGCTGCCATCATAGGCATGAAAGTGGAACCTGGTTTGAAATTGGTAGCACCCCCTCTTTGCTGTACTTCCATATGTGTCACCATCTGTGTATTGCTTAGATTAGCTGTGTCATCTTCATCTATCTCCCTTCTCAATTCTTCTAGAGATCGAATACCCACTAGGTCTTTGCATAGCAACATACTTTCCTCTTTGTCACCGGCCGCCGCCGGTTTAGGTAAGGGAGGTTTCTGTTTGAAATATTTGTACAGCTTTAATTTGCGGGTGTACTTAAATAGGTCTATTCGTGTTTGCGTAAACTCGAAGGTCTTTTCAGGACAAAAAGTGAGTCCCAATTTCAAGATATTTTGTTCCTCGGTGGTCAGGATTTTCGGTGTCAAGTTTACAATTGTAAGATTATCATCGGTGCCTATGTATTCTTCTTGAAGGCCCTCCTCATGCTCCTTGTTACGGGTGGCGAGCCTACGATTTTTGCGGCTCCAGCCCCCCCTCCTCGTCTTCCTCTTTGTGTTCTTCTTTCCGGGGGTTTGCCTTTGCCCCCTGGATACTGTTTTGCGCGCATCACTTCGTACTCCTCCTGAAAACCCGAGGGCTCAGTTACATCTTCATGGCCATCCTCGCTCGAAACCTCATCTCCAGTTAATGATGATTCCGAGGTTTCCGGTACGGGAATACTTGTCCCGGATTGCTTCTTTTTCTTCAGTTTTAATTCTTTGCGTGATTGGTCATACTTTTTTGAGAAAGTGAGCACTCTTCCCATCCGATAATCCTTTTCATCCCTCTCAAATTTCTCTTCCTTTCTAAGCTTAATCTTCTCCTCATATTTTTTCAATCTTTTCTTCATTGCTTCACGTTTTTCTTCCAGTTTAGATTGATCCTGCTCTTTCGAAAGGTCATGTTCAATATCTTTGATCTCCGCTAATGCTTTCTCTCTATCAGACCAGGCAAAGCGTACCAATATCATTAGACTGCCCTTACATGACTGGGCGGTATGCTCTGCCCATGCGTCCAATAGCTGTGGGTCAGGGTTTTCATACGCGGGGATAGTATAGATCCTTAGCCCCCTAGGCACTCGATTAACAACTTTATCAACAAAAAGAAGAACATGTGACTTTAGAAAAAGTATATTGCAAAATAAGCCCATACAGGGCGTGATTTCATGATTTGCATTTTTTCGCTTTGTGTATGTTGTTTAATTTATTCAATTAGATACACTGTGGTATGATTTACACATTGCGATATACACCACTCTAAGATGGCGACCGCCACTTTAATGATTTTGAGTATGGGAGTCCTATCTTTATGTTGATTACCCGAGCAACGCGGGTGTTTAAATACATGATGTGGTAGATGGTCAGCGTCTCATCACTGACGAAGGCCGAGTGCCGAAAGCGCTTTGAGAGTAAATAAAATTGATTTGTGTACCTACCTTTGGAGTGCTGCCTCCTGGTTCCCGTGGATTACGGGGAGGGATTGTTGGAGCGAAATATTGTGTCGGGTGCACCCCCGACTGGCAGGCACCCGCCTCTGAGTGCAACAGGCTGGTGCGAGTGGAGCGGTTAGTTATATATATATATATATATATATATATATATATATATATATATATATATATATATATGTTCGAGGCATATGAGCTGCAGATTACACACTGTGCATAGATGGCCACCTAGTGTTGGGCCCAGATGTTTGCAGTTTGTTTTTGTTCTAGAAAGTCTTTGGAAGTCTCAGGATAGGTGACTCCTCCTTTGGATCATACTGCGCATGGGAATCGGCTCTATCCCCAGATTGTTTTTTTCCGCCACCAGGCTCGGATGTGTTTTCAGCGCTCCGTGTTGGAACCGATTTCCTTTGGCGCGCAATCCTGACTGTTCCGCTTGTGCCTCTTTCTGCTCCAAGAAGACGATCCAGGACCGAAGAGCTCGGAGAACAATGGCTCGTTCATCAGCTCCGATTCCAGACGACATCTTCCAAGAGGGCGTCGACGCCCCAGAACAACAACATGGCGTCGACAGCAACTCCGAGGCCGAAGATTCCGAAGTCGAGGACATCACCCCGGCACAGAGGGTCTTAAGTAAGAACGTCGACCCCGACCCTTTCTCGACACATTCAAAAAAGGCTTCAGTCACACCCTCGCCCTCGGGTGCTCACCGAGACACTGCTTCCAATGCCCCGCCTTCAAGCTCGGCTAAGAAGCCCACTAAGCCTTCAGGCGAGTCTGGCCCGAGTCAGCCTACCCACGGTGCCGGCGCACATCTACCGGCACCGAAAAAGATACCATCGTCGGCCTCCACGACGGCATCGAAACAATCAG
This sequence comes from Lissotriton helveticus, assembly GCF_964261635.1. Classification (NCBI taxonomy): domain Eukaryota; kingdom Metazoa; phylum Chordata; class Amphibia; order Caudata; family Salamandridae; genus Lissotriton; species Lissotriton helveticus. Next base: position 411,259,352 of record NC_136061.1, on the reverse strand, counting down.
CGCCGACGCCTAGTGTTAGCTCCTCGGCACCGAAACCACACTCGGACCCAAGCAAACCCGCTTCGGAGTCGAAAAAATCATCGTAGTTGAAAAAATCATCGGAACCGAAAAAATCATCGGAGCCGAAAAAGGCACATACTTTCCTGGCTAAAGACACTGCCAAACAACAAGCTTCAAAGCCAAAAGAAGCTCATAGCTCGGTGCCAAAAAAGCCCTCCGCACCAAAGGATCTGCCTCCCGCAGAGGAATTATTTCATCCAGACCCTGCACAAAAGACTTTGGTTAAGGATCCAAACACTGGTCGACTAACTCTTAGTTAAAAAAAAACGACCATTGGACACACCTACACCTGTCCTCATCCAAATAAGAAGGACATCGCTACCTCTCCTCTAAGGATTCCTTCTCCTCCTCCTCTCTCTACTCCTCCACATATACCATCACCGCCTCCTCCCCTACCACAGCACTCCCCTACACCTTCTCCCATAGCAGATGATGACAACAGGGATGATAACTCTGATGACCCAGAGGGTGGTGCAGATAGTGAGCCACCAAATTAGTCTATTCCTCCAGACTCACCTGACCCTTGGAATGATTATAACACTCCAGACGTCCCTAACACCCTCAAGACGACATATATTCCTCTAGGCCTTCCCCACCAGAAGACACTATGGGATTTAATCAACTAATACATAGGGCTGCACGATACCATGGGGTTGACCTACATACTGACACTGTAGAAGAAGACTTCCTAATGTATATCTTTGCCAAAGCACAATGGTCCGCGTCAATTTTACCCATGCTTAAGGGAGTTCTTAAGCATGCTCCAGAAGTCTTCAAAGACCCAGTTAGAACTCGGGTCATCAACCCACGAATAGAGAAAAAATATAAAGCTGCCCCTTCAGATCCAGCATATATTAAAGGCCCAGCACCATTAGACTCTCTTGTGGTCTCCAATGCACGCAAAAGAGAAAATTCACAAACATCGGGTGAAGCTCCCCCACCAGATAAAGAGTCTAAGCTCCTTGACGCATCCGGAAAAAGAACTGCGTGTCAGGCAGCAAACGTGGCGTATTGCCAATACACACGCATTATTGGCAAGATACGACCGAGAACATTACGATGAATTAGAATCATTAATGCGGCACCTCTCTGATAAGTATAAAAACAGGGCAAATGAGCTTATACAAGAGGGTAAAAATATGACAAACACCTCTATTTGTTGTGCACTAGATGCAGCAGACACTGCCTCCACAGCAATTAATACCAGTGTTCTGTTGCGTAGACACGCATGGCTACGCATTTTAGGGTTCATATCTGAAGTCCAAAGTGCCATACTTAACCAGCCCTTTGATGAACGACACTTATTCGGACCTAATGTGGACGTATCCCTTGAAAAGATGAAAAAGGATACCGATACAGCCAAATCTATGGGAGCCTTGCAGTCGCAGGCTCCCAGACGCTCATTTCGCTGCTCATCTTACAGGCGCGCCACCAGTGGATACTCTTCAGACACACCCTCTACTTCTTACAAAGCCCCCACACAATCTACCTATAGTAGGGGCTACCAAAGAGGCAGTTACAGAGGTAACAACAATAAAGGCAGAGGTAAAAACAACTCCCGCTCTGCCTCCACCCCTGCCCAATGACTTCCCTCCCCTTCTCCCACCGCATTCCACTCCTGTCGGGGGAAGGCTACAACAATACCTGCCAGCCTGGAAAACATCACATCAGACAGGTGGGTGCAAAAAATAATTCAGTCATGTTATTGTCTTGAACTAACATCTACCCCCCCAAACATACCACCCAAACAGCGTCCAATGTCACAAGAACATTTGATACTGCTCAGACAGGAGGTTATATCCCTCCTGCAGAAAAATGCAATAGAAATAGTTCCACTGCATCAGCAAAACAAAGGAGTATACTCCCTGTATTTTTTAATTCCAAAGAAGGACGGATCTCTGAGGCCTATTCTAGAACTCAGACCCCTAAACCTGTACATACAATCAGACCACTTTCATATGGGCACGCTCCAGCAGGTCCTTCCACTCCTTTTACAAAACTACTTCCTTGTCATTATAGATCTCAAGGACGCCTACTTCCACATCCCTATCCACACAGCGCACAGAAAATATCTCCGATTTGTACTAGACGGTCAGCACTACCAATTCAAAGTACTCCCATTCAGAGTCACAACAGCACCAAGGGTGTTTACCGAATGCCTAGCGGTAGTAGCAGCACACCTTAGAAGAAAGTATATTCACATCTTCCCATATCTAGATGACTGGCTCATAAAGGCCAGCTCATACAGCCAGTGTGTACAACACACTCACGGCACTATTAAACTACTCCACGACTTAGGATTCACAGTAAATCACACCTGCAACCGTCCCATGTACAAAAATATCTCAGTGCTGCAATAAACACTGAATTAGCACTAGCCTATCCCTATCCAGCCAGGATAACAAGTGTACAAACTCTCCTACCAAAATTCAAACCACAACACTCTCTTCCAGCTCGAGTGTTCATGCAGCTCATAGGAATGAAGGCATCTTGCATATTCATAGTACCTTATGCAAGACTACAAATGTGTCCACTTCAAGAGTGCTTAACACGCCAATGGAACCAGGCTCACAGTCAATTAACAGACCTAGTGTTGGTAGACAGTCGGACTCATCGCCCTCTGCAATGGTGGAGCACCAAAATCCTTTCAAAATGCCAACTGTTCCTAGAGCCAGTTCCTCAAATAGTCATAACAGCGGACGCATTGCTCTCCGGGTGGGGAGCCTACCTACTGCAACACACCATGCAAGGCAGGTGGACACCACAACAAAAGTCACTCCACATCAACCACCTGGAGTTACTAGCTGTATTTCTAGCCCTAAAAGCATTCCAAAAGCAAGTATCAGGCAAAGCTGTCTTAGTCCGCACAGACAATATGACAGCCATGTACAACATAAACAAACAGGGGGGAACACACTCTCTACAGCTCTCTCAGTTAGGGCAGCAGATATGGAGATGGGCTATACCAATAAAGATCTTTCTCTTAGCCCAGCAGGTTCCAAGAGTACAAAACATCATAGCAGATGTGCTAAGTCGACAGACATAGCAGATCCACGAATGGGAACTTCATCCACAAGTTCTTCAACCATTCTTTCAACTGTGGGGACAACCTCAGATAGACCTCTTCGCTACCCACGAAAACGCAAAATGCCCAAGCTTCGCCGCCAGATATCCACACCCACTGTCCAAAGGCAATGCGATATGGATGAATTGGCCCGGAAAATTTGCGTACGCTTTTCCACCTCTCCCACTACTTCCGTTAGTGGTATGTAAACTACAGCAACATTCCCTAAGACTCATTCTAGTTGCTCCAACTTGGGCCAGACAACCGTGGTGCACCACGCTGCTGCAACTTTCTGTGGTACCACACCAGAAATTATGCCTATCTCCACGCTTATTAACGCAGAACCATGGAGAGATCAGACACCTGGACCCAGCTCAGCTCAACCTAGCGATCTGGCTCCTGAAGTCATAGAGCTTTGTTACCTTAACCTCGCTTCAGACTGTTTGAACGTTATTAAAGAAGCTAGACGTCCCACCACTAGAGCTTGTTATGCAGCTAAGTGGAAACAGTTTGGAATACTGTCAAAATAACCACATCAGTCCTTTAGATGTGTCTATTCAACACATCATAGGATACCTATTACACCTTCAAAAGTGTAATTTAGCGTACACGTCTATCAGACTTCTCCTCGCTGCCATTGCAGCATACCTACAAATTAGACAACATCTATCTCTTTTTAGAGTGCCTGCCATAAAGGCTTTTATGGAAGGACTCAAAAGAATAATCCCTCCCAGAACACCACCTTCACCGGTGTGGAACTTAAACATTGTTCTCACAAGGTTAATGGGACCTCCCTTTGAACCGTTACATAAATGTGAATTGCAATTCCTAACTTGGAAAGTAGCTTTCCTAGTAGCTATTACTTCTCTCAGAAGAGTTAGTGAACTACAAGCATTCACCATTCAAGAACCCTTTCTGCAAATGCACCATAATAAAGTGGTTCTCCGTACTAATCCTGAATTCCTTCCAAAAGTAATTTCACCCTTCCATCTAAATCAGTTTGTTGAGCTGCCCGTACTTTTCACGCAGCCACAAACAGTCGCAGAAAGAGCTCTTCACACCTTAGATATCAAAAGAGCATTGCTTTACTACATTGAAAGAACACAAACGTAAAACAAAACAACTTTTTGTGTCTTTTTCACCACCACATAAGGGTAACCCCATTTCAAAATCTGGAATAGCTAGGTGGATTGTAAAAAGCATACAAATGTGTTACCACAAAGCTAAACGTACGTTATCTATTCCTCCTAAAGCCCATTCTACGAGGAAAATAGGGGCTTCAATGGCATTTTTAGGGAACATTCCCCTAGTCGACATATGCAAAGCAGCTACATGGTCTACACTGCACACATTCACGAAACACTATTGTGTAGATGTGCAAACTAAACAACAAGCTACTGTGGGCCAAGCTGTACTAAAAACCCTGTTTCAAACCACTGCAACAGATACTGGTGGTCGCCGCTAAATGTGGGTACTGCTATACAATCTATGCACAGTGTGTAATCTGCAGCTCATATGCCTCGAACGGGAAATGCTACTTACCAGTATGCCTGTTCTTGGCATGTAGAGCTGCAGAGTTACACACACCCACCCGCCTCCCCGGCTACCTTTATCTGTTCCAGTATTATCTTAATTAGATACAAATTACATGGAAATCCTTACTTTTCTTGTATAACTCCATCACTTCCCTAATGGCAAAAAACAATCTGGGGATTGAGCCGATGCCTATGCGCGCAGTATGATCCAAAGGAGGAGTCACCTATCCTGTGACTTCCAAAGACTTTCTAAAACAAAAATAAACCGCAAACATCCGGGTCCAACACTAGGTGGCCATCTATGCACAGTGTGTAACTCTGCAGCTCTACATGCCAAGAACAGATGCATACTGTTAAGTAGCATTTTCCATATATATATATTTTCACAATAAATTCCAATGTTCATCCAATTGTGCAAAACAATTGAGCACGGCCTCCAATTATTCATGTATTTACTTTATTTTCCGCAACTTGCCATTACGCGTTTTGAACACCTGAAGTGACCTTGATTACACACATATATATATATATATATATATATATATATATATATATATATATATATATATCCCACAAGATTGCCTGTTAATGAAGCAAACTTCACAAAAGGATTTCACTTTTCGCCGCATTTATTTCAGGAGGCAAGCAGCGTCAGGATATTCACAGCATGCAGCTTAAATTCAGTCCTGCCTAACGCGTTTCGTGTAAAACACTTCCTCAGAGGCATTTGACCTTTAAGCAAATGGCACATCAATTTTCGGACCATGTACCACTGTTGTTGAAGTCCCGCCCAAGAGGGCGCGGCCACCGTGTGGCCTGATGGTACTTGTGGTTTCCATCTTTCACTGGTGTGACGACCTTCGTGCACATTTGCATCTTTAATAGTTAAAACTGTTACCCCAGTGGGTTGTGCAGCCATGTTCTCACTGGCGCTGCTTCATTTGTTCCGCCTAAACCGGCATCCTTTTCCCATTTGGCAAGGTCGTAGCTTGACGTCCTCGCTGGAGGGCTTTGCAGCCCCGGGTCTTGCTTCGCGGCTCAGGCCGGCCGCCGTCAATCCCACAAGATTGCCTGTTAATGAAGCAAACTTCACAAAAGGATTTCACTTTTCGCCGCATTTATTTCAGGAGGCAAGCAGCGTCAGGATATTCACAGCATGCAGCTTAAATTCAGTCCTGCCTAACGCGTTTCGTGTAAAACACTTCCTCAGAGGCATTTGACCTTTAAGCAAATGGCACATCAATTTTCGGACCATGTACCACTGTTGTTGAAGTCCCGCCCAAGAGGGCGCGGCCACCGTGTGGCCTGATGGTACTTGTGGTTTCCATCTTTCACTGGTGTGACGACCTTCGTGCACATTTGCATCTTTAATAGTTAAAACTGTTACCCCAGTGGGTTGTGCAGCCATGTTCTCACTGGCGCTGCTTCATTTGTTCCGCCTAAACCGGCATCCTTTTCCCATTTGGCAAGGTCGTAGCTTGACGTCCTCGCTGGAGGGCTTTGCAGCCCCGGGTCTTGCTTCGCGGCTCAGGCCGGCCGCCGTCAATCCCACAAGATTGCCTGTTAATGAAGCAAACTTCACAAAAGGATTTCACTTTTCGCCGCATTTATTTCAGGAGGCAAGCAGCGTCAGGATATTCACAGCATGCAGCTTAAATTCAGTCCTGCCTAACGCGTTTCGTGTAAAACACTTCCTCAGAGGCATTTGACCTTTAAGCAAATGGCACATCAATTTTCGGACCATGTACCACTGTTGTTGAAGTCCCGCCCAAGAATGTTGTGCTGATGCCTCACAAGTCTGTTACCTCTGAAGAAATGCCACAGGCATGAAACGCGTCAGGTTGGACTTAATTGTGTGATGCAGCGTCTCCTCCTCGCTGTGCATTCTTCCATTAAAAAGAGTTGGCGAAGGTTATACCTGTTGAGTGGCCCCTTCATACACAGGCAACTCTTTGGATGTATTTGCGGCTTGCCTGAGCCGCGGAGGGTGACCCGAGGCTGCGAAGCTTCCCTGCAGCGACGCCTAAACGACGTAGTTGCCTATGGGACAGGAGCCTATTTTTGGAAGAGTGATGTGGCCAGCGAGGACTCGAGAGCTACATTACAAACCACTTGGTCATAAAAGTAAGCTGAGTATCAAGCGCAACACCTCACTTGAGTAAAACGGGACTATAAGATCCAGAAAGCCTTGGAAGTGGCCACGCCCTCAAGGCGGAGTTTTGACTTCAAATGTTGTGCTGATGCCTCACAAGTCTGTTACCTCTGAAGAAATGCCACAGGCATGAAACGCGTCAGGTTGGACTTAATTGTGTGATGCAGCGTCTCCTCCTCGCTGTGCATTCTTCCATTAAAAAGAGTTGGCGAAGGTTATACCTGTTGAGTGGCCCCTTCATACACAGGCAACTCTTTGGATATAAATATATATATATATCATACTCCTACTCCATGTTACGTAAGCTAGGTACCCAGGGTATATGTATGTGCTCTGCTAGAAATCCCCCTTTGGATGTTCCAACCCCATTACCTGAAGGGAAAAAATGTAAGCCTTTCGTGAACACAAGTTGGACATCCCTCTTGGAGGGATCAGATAACAACTGGACTGAAGTGTCAGCGTGTAGCGACCTCACAAATGCCAACAATTGCTCCTCTGCCTAAACCTGTTTGTTTATTGATAACAGAAAGCATCCTTGCCTTGGGCCGAGATTCTACTCAGGATGCCACTGTTTATGTACTATAAATAGCTGTGTCGCCGCATGGGTGAAAACAAACAATCTCATTTGCACAATGTATGTATAGACCTTGTATGTTAAGTTCAAGGTATCATTTTTTTTTTTTTTTAAATATGTTTTTATTGCAGGAAACAAATGAAATCACATTAATGGCACCTGGTAGATGATGTAAATCAGTGCCGGTGGCACTGGTACAAGCTCTATACACGGCCATTCAGCCCACAACCTGGAGGTCGGGCGGCGTGTGCCATTCCTTTGCAGTGTATATCCCCTCGGTCTGGCAGGGTACCTCAGGTGGTAGGGATAAGTCTCCTCTCCTCTGCTTTGCAAACAACTCAATTGAAATACCCTCCCTCCCTTAAACAGTCTTACCCCCCCAGAGGATTAAATTAACATTCACTATGGTACAGAATACTGATGCTTGATGAAAGCGAATGGCGCTCTCTTTCCTCTATCCCCCTCCCTCCTCCCCTCTCGTCAGTGAAGTTCAAGGTATCATGATAGTGTTCTTGCGAAGTACATTATGTAAGCAAGTTTAGTGTAATGGAAACTAATCTGCACTGTCATGGTCGCAAATGTGTGTCAAAAGTCATTGTGTGAGAGTGAAGGCAACTTAGGAAAAACCTTGTGTGTTTATGTAAAATGACTGTGTTTCCCTCTGGGCCTAACTTGGACACTTGGCAAAATATATTATCATGGATATTTTCATAATGGTTGTCCCAGGTGGGTTGGGCATTCTGTTGCACTCTTCCCTCTGCCATGATGAGAGAATGACAAAACCCTACCTATCCTACGAACAGAGAACAGGGTGTCACAGGTTATCATGCCTGTCTGTAGCTTTGACATGCTGCATAGTGCTTCCTTCAGGTTGCTTATATTTACTGACCATAGTCACAGGTGGAGAAGGGAACAACAGTAGCAGTGAAGTATTCTAGAAATAATGTATTAATACTTAAAGTTTTAAATATGCTCTCATTTTGCATTCATTGTGCGCATAGTTTTTTCATTATTTATATGAATTTGCAATAGATAATGAAATAGCTAATTTTTCTGATTATCCCTCTTTCTTACTGCAGACAAAGTGGCTAAGGGCTATAAGTCAAGCTGTCGATCATGCCTTGAGGGGGATATCTGATCCATCCCATTCCGGGGGTACGAGTATTCATAGACAAGACCCTCCCATGTCTCGTACCGCCAAATACACCTTCTACAAGGATCTTCGCCTAAGGGGTGCAGTTTATGAGGGACGCTGGCTTTCTGGGAACCCACATGGCAAGTACGTTGCAAGGAAGATGAGCTTGAGTTCAAGGGATATGTACCTTATGTTTGTGGCATGATAGAGAAAGAGGAGCTATTTATTTACAAAGGCTGACTCCAAACCTGAATGTCAGTCACATATAGGTTAAACATTTAAACTCTGCTTGTTTTTATGTTCCAGAGGAATTCTGAAATGGCCAGATGGGAGAATGTACTCTGGAATGTTCCGAAATGGGCTAGAAGATGGGTAAGACAATGATATAATTTAAGGTATTATCTAGAGTTCACTTCAGAAAAACATGTTCAACCTTTATGTTTTGTAATCTCTCATCTTTGTGTGTATGTGTTTATATATTTATAAATCAAAAAAAGGGGGAATTAAGAACTCAATGTTTTATAGAGGTTGTACACCTATGCTCCACCCAGAAGGAAACTCAATAGTTATCATGATCGGGGTAGTTCCTCTTTGGGCAGGTGGTCGCAAGGGGTGGAACTACGTGGCTCTTACTGCTGTTGCAGGGAGACCTGGAGGTCAGATATTGATGCTCTCACACACCTGTTAGGGTGTTACGTTTAATCATTGGCGCTCCTCGTCTGTCTGTCGCTGCAATGCCTAACGGGCCTGGGGGCTCTTTGTCGGAGATCTTTTGATCCTAAAACGCTATTTAGGTGAATGCATATGAGAGGGCTCTGTGAGAGTGTGACGAGTGAAAAGTGAAGTGTGTCTAAAATAGGTTCTGGTACCCTCAAAATTATTTTTATAAAGAAAGGATACCAGGACTAAATAAAAACTGTGGTGCTATTGTGTGGTCTTGATGTACCAAGATCGCTGTTAACAGAGCGAGGTCAACATGTTTTGTGCCTAGAAAGCCCCAGGGTCGGGCGGCACTTCATCAGGACCAAAAAATATAGGGCCAGATGTAGGTAAATCAGAAATACCGATTTCTTAATAGCAAATTTTACCGATTCCCTATTAAGGTATATCAGTATTTCCTATGTAGGTAAAGATTCGGTAACAAATACAGAATCCCTAAAATTCCTTAATACCGAATCGGTAATTGAGTAATTGAGATTCGGTCATAAGGAATACCTACCCATTCATTTCTATGGGCTTGGAGGCCCCATAGGAATAAATATGAAGACATTCAGTATTAGCGATTCGGTATTACCGAATCGGTAATACCGGGAGGTATTTCAAGGGTGCCTGGGTGTCCAAAGGACACCCTGTTGCACCCCTCAAATGTGAATGTGTGCACATGTGGTGCACATACGTGCCCTAAGGGCATGGATGTGTGCCACATGGCACTTTAAAAAAAGTCGGTACTTCAACTTGAAGTTGAAGTACCGATTCCTTAAATGCAAGAGCAATAAGGAATCGGTATTAAGGAATCGGTATTTGCTGATTCCTTATTTACCGATTCCTTACCTACATCAGGAATGGCTAAATACCGGTCTAACACTGAAATTTACAGAATTTCGGCGTTACCGACCGGTATTTAGTCACCTACATCTGGCCCGTAGTGATATGGCACCCCCTCAGGGGCCTGAGACTTCCTTTCTAATAAAGGATGGCCAATCAATGTTAATGATACTCCACCTGGATGGTTGCAGCACAACAATTCCACCCCAAGGTGAGCGGAACAGTACTCCTTAGCAAGTTGGAGGGTTCCGGACAAACTTTGGGACACTTGTGAGGTGCTCGGGACACTGCCGTACGACCTACCCACCTCCAGGCACCTTGGAGGCGGAACCCTCCGACTTAGCTAAGGAGCACTGTTTTGCTCACCTTGGGATGGAATTGTTGTGTTGCAACGCTAGCATTCCAAGATGAATAGAGCCTTGAACTCTTGACACAGCGAGCCTCGAAAAGGGTTAGGAGCATATCCACCAATCCTCTGCTTTTTCACCTTAACCTAGAACACTTCCTCCATTACCACTACTTCCACGGTCCCCTCTCCTGAAAAACAGGAAACAGTCAGATCCTGGGAGTTTTTATCCCTCTCAAGAACTATGTGATGAGCCCTTTATGCTTTGGAAGGTAGACAACGTATAGAAAGGCTTTGTGTTCTATGACCCTCCTCCCCAGAAGATCTTGACCTTCTGCCCCAGCTGCCAAAGTCTCGCCACCCACTGATACTGCCTCCTACCATGCAGTGATTCAAAGGGCTGCCCATCACCATCAGGCTAAAATGCACACTGTGCAAAATAAGACTACTTTCTTGTCAAGACTCTCTCTAGGACAGAGAGCACAGTCCACTGCCTCCCCATGTTAATGAGAGTGTTGAGTTTCACTGCTAATTACTTTTAAGGAGCCAATGAAGTGTTGACACCGATGGTAGAAAAGACTTTCAAACTTGTGTCCGACTACCCGCTCTATGACCGTGGCCAGGTTGTCTCTGACTCATTAGTTGTCTACACAGTACATGTAAGAGGATGTGAGATCAGGCATCGTCATGCGACACACAAGACCAGCAGCCCACAACTGAAGACCACTCGGAGGATTGCAAGTGCGCTCAGCTCTCACACTCATTCACAAGAGGCCTCACAAGAGGAGGAGCCAGCATCCAAGGCTCCCATCTGGATCTGGTGCAGAAGAGACATAGAGGGAGGACCATCAGCCCTGCCTCCTGTATTCAGTCTCCACCACCCCCACTGCCATGCTCTTGCTCACCACCCCTGCTGCCTTTGCCAGAGTCCCCTTAGGAGTCCTCCCGTACTTTTTCAGATCCAAGGAGCCCCCTTGATCCTACAGATCCCTGTGACCCAACCTTTGAGACAGAGGCCTAGAGGTGACCAATAGGATTACTGCAGTGTTAATCTCCCGGGTGGCCCAGATCTTGAGCACTGTCCAGTCAGGGCATTGCTCATCTCCTCGCCTGCTCCACAGCTGCCCCTGGAGATATTGTGCTCTATCCTGAGGTCATCCAACCGGTCATGGCTTTTCTCAAGGTGGACATGCATGTGCAACACAGGGAAGAGTGGGAATGCAATTATTCTGCAAGGAAAATGACTTTCTCATAGAGACACTCTCCAACTCCTAGTGGGCCGACATGTTTAAACATGGCCCTGAGACCTTTAAAGAGTCCGTAAAGGCGGGGTTGTAATATCCAAGGTGAAGAAAGATACTAACTCTCCCTCAATGACCCTGTCACCCCAACTCTGTAGTGGTCATTACTGATACTTTTCCTAGAACTTTCTAGACAACAGGATTTGATGTTCAGGTCCCTTGGCACCAAAGAGTCAGTCAATGTGCCTTCCCAAACCAAAATATCAGTTGGACTGCAGCCAATACACAACTCACTGAGCAATGTTTACATAAAGTGTGTTTTTGGTAATGATCATTCCCATGAGCCTAGATGGGGACAATCAGTGGAAACCCAAATCTTCTACCATAAATTAATCACGCACTCAAGGAACACTAAAAACAGAATATGCATTTTAAAATGTTTATTTAAAAAGTTCAGTCTAGTGCATGCAATATGCTTTGTAACCACACAGAATATAAACAGTAAAGCTGCAAAGAAATTAATCCATACTGTGAACAGTAAGAAATATTCTAACATCGTAATTATAACTTAAGCAGTGAGATCCTAAGTTGTTTCTTTTGACATGATGATAGCTCTAGGAGATTAGTACATAACCAGCCTATCTTGATTTCCAATGATAGTGGGCATTCTCATACCTGGTTCACAACAACAGGACAATTGTTCTTTCTAAATAAGTCACTATTTCTGTCAGAGAGCTTGTGTGTGTCAGGGTACAAGCACATTCACTCGGGAAGCCGATGAAGGACACTTGCCGCTCAACAGCACCCTTCAATTAAAGCTAGTGCAGAATTAGTTCCTGTCCTGTATTGATAGTGATGGCACAAAGATCTCCTCTCTAATGTCCAGCCCTTTATTCTCACTTTTATAGTACTTTAGCAGAGACCTGTTGATGGCTGTTAGAATAAGCAATCTATAAAAGTAGCACAATGCCCTTTCACCTATTTCAAATGATTACGGAATGTTCTTTGAGAGAAACAAAATGTAAGACTCAAGCACTATTCTACTAGAAACTATTTATAATGGATAACAAGTATATGTTTAAGCAGAAATAATTAAATAAAATGAATGTATTATACAGGAACAAGCATTGGGTGCAGTCAAAGTTTCTTGATGTCATACTTGTTAATTTCTTGATTATTTGACTTTCACATATTTCATATCCAAATAAAATGTCCTCAGAGAGACAGTACCACCCAGAGAAGGGCCTCTGCTCAGGCTACAGGTGATGTCCTGCTGCCTGGTAAGGAGAGTAAAAGTATAGATGCTGCAGGCAGTAGGGTTGCTTAAGAGACGATTACCCACTGGCGTATAGCCAGCATTATACTTCCGATTACCCACTGGCGTAAAGCCAACTCTGTCGGGCTCCACACAAGCTGACAGGCCTTGGTGGGAGGAGATGCAGGAGCTTGTGAAACATCTTCCCAAGAAAGAGAAGGGAAGAAATATTGAGGAGAAAATCATCTCTAATGCCAACATCCATTGTGCCCTCATATCGTTGACACAGTCTTTTGAGGCATTATTACTAGCATTCACATCTCAGGACTCCAACCCAGAGTTCCAGCAGCATCTTTGCAATCTCCAATTCTATGGGGAACACCTCCTTGGTTCATAGGTTGATGAGATGCTGTAAAACTTCAAAAGAGACACCAAGATTACAAGATTCATGGATTCCAGTCAAACTCCAGCTGCTAGGGGCTTTTTCAGATACAGCAGCCTAGAGTAGGAGCTATAGCCACTTCCCCTGATCATCTGTACTCTTATTAAAAGCAGCAGCAGTCCTTTTACCAGCAGCTAGGAAAGGGTTACCCCAGATGTACCTACAGGGGTAACAACAACATGCTTTAATAGGTCTACTATATGACGGCGTAAGACTTCAAGGACACCTACTTTATATACCCATCCATCCTACCCACTGGCTCTACCTTCGCTTTGTGGTAAGTGGACAACACTACAAATTCAAAGTACTTTCTGTTTCTGGGTTGGCACCGCCGGCAAGGGTGTTCATGAATTCCCTGGCCCTGGGCCTACAGAGAGGCGACACTCATGTTTTGCCATATCTCAACAATTGGTTGGTTGATCAAGAGTGCAGGCAGGCAGCAATGTCTAGCCCACACTTACACTGCAAAATCCCTGCTCCACAGGCTGGAATTAGCAAAAATTGCTATTCAACCCCTAAAGGTCCAGCCCTTCCTGGATCTGTCCTCACCACAGCCACATACACAGCCTACCCCAGGCAACAGAGGTTGTTAACATCTCAGAACCTGCTGTCTCTTTTTGGGACCAGTCATCAACTTACTGTTAGGACCATGATGTGCTGCCTGGGAATTATGACTTCCTGCATCATTGTAGTGGCCCACACCAGTCTCGACAGGCACCAGTTACAGGAATGCATCTGTGTTCAATGGCCACAAGTGATTAGTCACTGGTTAGATCTAGTGTTGTTAAAAGGTAGTGCTCATCACTCTATGCACTGATGTAACAGTAAAATTCTCAGACCCAGTCCTGCAGGCTGATGTGCGTGTCTCAACGATATTATAATACAACAGTGTGTCTCTCAGTGCCAGGGGTGCCACTACATTTACTTTTAGCTGCTGGCTGTGCATCTAGTTCTCAAAGCCTTCTTTCTGATGGACGCTTCTACCTACCTATTCTTCACCTGTGAAATAATCCTGGGCGTATTAATAGATCTGGAAATTAAAAAGCTCTCACATCACCAGTAGGGGGCTCTGGCTTAGTATTACTGCTGGATGTGGCACCAGATTACATCACCAATGCCAGATAGTGCCCACCCCAGCTCAACAATGTCAGTTTTCTTTTTTCTGTACCTTCGATGTGGATGTTGAGCTTGCTCTCTCAATGAGTTTTCTCACATACAAATGTTTGCTTCACCTAAGAGATCAGGCTTCAGGCCTTGCGGGGAGTGTGAAGGGAAGATGTCCATTACTGATCCCCGTGCCTCTCATGCCTCAAGTCAGACCACGACCCTCGGTCTTGTGAATCCTGCCTGAGTATGCACCCCAAAAGCCTTCAAGGAGTGTGATTTACAACAAGGGGTGGTGATGGACAGAGTCTCTGAATTAAGCAGAGTACTCTCACCCAGTCAAGAGATCAGGGCTAGATCCAACACCGTTTTTTAGCTCATTGCACCATCCCAGTTTCAGAACCTGGCTGTATGCAAATTAGTCTGTCCCTGGCCCAGTGCATCATGGGAACAGGGCAGACCAGACTACAAAAGCCAATTCTTACACTGGGAAGGAAACAAGCTTCCGGGGACCGGTTTCTGCCATTTCAGGCGTCTTCGGCCCGGCTTGCTTGAATCCTGATGGTGCAATGAGCAAGGGACTCACATCTGAGTATACCCTTCCACGCTTAGGGTGGACAAAATAATTTACAACAAGGGGTGGTGATGGACAGAGTCTCTGAATTAAGCAGAGTACTCTCACCCAGTCAAGAGATCAGGGCTAGATCCAACACCGTTTTTTAGCTCATTGCACCATCCCAGTTTCAGAACCTGGCTGTATGCAAATTAGTCTGTCCCTGGCCCAGTGCATCATGGGAACAGGGCAGACCAGACTACAAAAGCCAATTCTTACACTGGGAAGGAAACAAGCTTCCGGGGACCGGTTTCTGCCATTTCAGGCGTCTTCGGCCCGGCTTGCTTGAATCCTGATGGTGCAATGAGCAAGGGACTCACATCTGAGTATACCCTTCCACGCTTAGGGTGGACAAAATAATTTACAACAAGGGGTGGTGATGGACAGAGTCTCTGAATTAAGCAGAGTACTCTCACCCAGTCAAGAGATCAGGGCTAGATCCAACACCGTTTTTTAGCTCATTGCACCATCCCAGTTTCAGAACCTGGCTGTATGCAAATTAGTCTGTCCCTGGCCCAGTGCATCATGGGAACAGGGCAGACCAGACTACAAAAGCCAATTCTTACACTGGGAAGGAAACAAGCTTCCGGGGACCGGTTTCTGCCATTTCAGGCGTCTTCGGCCCGGCTTGCTTGAATCCTGATGGTGCAATGAGCAAGGGACTCACATCTGAGTATACCCTTCCACGCTTAGGGTGGACAAAATAATTTACAACAAGGGGTGGTGATGGACAGAGTCTCTGAATTAAGCAGAGTACTCTCACCCAGTCAAGAGATCAGAGCTAGATCCAACACCGTTTTTTAGCTCATTGCACCATCCCAGTTTCAGAACCTGGCTGTATGCAAATTAGTCTGTCCCTGGCCCAGTGCATCATGGGAACAGGGCAGACCAGACTACAAAAGCCAATTCTTACACTGGGAAGGAAACAAGCTTCCGGGCCGAAGACGGCTGTAATGCCAGAAACCGGTCCCCGGAAGCTTGTTTCCTTTCCAGTGAAGAATTGGCTTGGTAGTTTGGTCTGCCCTGTTCCCATGATGCACTGGGCCAGGGACAGACTAATTTGCATATAGCCAGGTTCGGAACTGGGATGGTGCAGTGAGCTAAAAAACGGTGATGGATCAAGCCCTGATCTGTTGACTGGGTAGGAGTGTTCTGATTAACTCAGATACTCTTTCCATCACCACCCCCCTTTTTGTAATTATTTTGGCCACCATGAGTGTGGAAGGGTATGCTCAGACATGAGTCCCTTGCTCATTGCACCATCAGGATTCAAGCAAGCCGGGCCGAAGACGGCTGTAATGCCAGAAACCGGTCCCCGGAAGCTTGTTTCCTTTCCAGTGAAGAATTGGCTTGGTAGTTTGGTCTGCCCTGTTCCCATGATGCACTGGGCCAGGGACAGACTAATTTGCATATAGCCAGGTTCGGAACTGGGATGGTGCAGTGAGCTAAAAAACGGTGATGGATCAAGCCCTGATCTGTTGACTGGGTAGGAGTGTTCTGATTAACTCAGATACTCTGTCCATCACCACCCCCCTTTTTGTAATTATTTTGGCCACCATGAGTGTGGAAGGGTATGCTCAGACATGAGTCCCTTGCTCATTGCACCATCAGGATTCAAGCAAGCCGGGCCGAAGACGGCTGTAATGCCAGAAACCGGTCCCCGGAAGCTTGTTTCCTTTCCAGTGAAGAATTGGCTTGGTAGTTTGGTCTGCCCTGTTCCCATGATGCACTGGGCCAGGGACAGACTAATTTGCATATAGCCAGGTTCGGAACTGGGATGGTGCAGTGAGCTAAAAAACGGTGATGGATCAAGCCCTGATCTGTTGACTGGGTAGGAGTGTTCTGATTAACTCAGATACTCTGTCCATCACCACCCCCTTTTTTGTAATTATTTTGGCCACCATGAGTGTGGAAGGGTATGCTCAGACATGAGTCCCTTGCTCATTGCACCATCAGGATTCAAGCAAGCCGGGCCGAAGACGGCTGTAATGCCAGAAACCGGTCCCCGGAAGCTTGTTTCCTTTCCAGTGAAGAATTGGCTTGGTAGTTTGGTCTGCCCTGTTCCCATGATGCACTGGGCCAGGGACAGACTAATTTGCATATAGCCAGGTTCGGAACTGGGATGGTGCAGTGAGCTAAAAAACGGTGATGGATCAAGCCCTGATCTGTTGACTGGGTAGGAGTGTTCTGATTAACTCAGATACTCTGTCCATCACCACCCCCCTTTTTGTAATTATTCAAGGAGTGTGAGGCAAAGCTCTTGATGGCCTGAGCCATTGACAAGAAACACAGTTGATGTCCCTCTAGGCTTCGCTCTCGGTCCAGTAAACATTCTAAAGTTAAGTCGCATCAAAGCCCTCCGACTCCTACAGATTCTACATCCTCTGAACCAGAGCTGGTTGTCAGCCCCAAAACCACCTCAGTCTCTAACTCTGTCCCCCTTGAACCCATCGGTGACAGGGACATTCCACTCAGAGATACTGGCACCAGCCTTCCACAGTTCTCCGACTCCAGGCTGTGGTGTAGCAGCATTTTGTTATGCCATGTATTCCACCATCACCCGAAAATCAGCAGGCCTTCGAGGCCACATTGTGCCATATGGCCTACTTTGCCCATAAGCTGTTTAGCTCCATTCTTCATGGACTAAGACCAGCTCACTTATCCTTTGATCTGCCTCTTTGACACACCATGCCTTATCCACCTGCTCCTTGGTCAACCCGGTCTCCGCCACCACATCCACTTCCGGTGCCAGATTCTGGAGTTGCATAGGGAAGCACAAAGACTGATGGAGGAAGAGGAATGTAGAAGCAGTATCCTCAACATTTTTGGATTGATGATCCTTCAACCTCGTATGCTTGAAGCAATGATGATGGCAATGACCATGGTCAGGAATATATAGGCCTAGCGTCCACCAGTCAGCTGGACACATCACTGGAGATGGAAAAAGATTTCCCAGATCCACACCAGAAGTAGTGATGCTTGCTCTATGGTAAAGAAAGCTGCTGGTGTGTTAGAACTCCAAATCCTGACTGTGGAAATCAAATCCAGTGTCCTCACTGAAGTCCGCCCTCTCTCAACTGCAGAACCCTTACTGCCTTTCAATAATGCCCTCCTGGATCCTATTCTGGTGGCATGGGAGAGCGCCACCTTTGCTCCAGTAGTTAACAGTCTTGTGGCTTGTCGCTACCTCACTGCCCTAGGAGACAATCTATTCCTTTTTCTCATTCTTTGCCTGAAATTATTTTCAAACAGGCATCATGGTCATCAGGACAATCTTCTGGAACCTTCCCGATGACCGTATAGGGAGTCTGAGCACTTGGAGCCCTGTGAGAAAAATACATTTTCTGTGGGGAGCATGGCATTATACACCCTGAATGCGTCCTTCCTCCTAGCATGTTACACCTGTGTCCTATGGGATATGGCTCATATAGTGCTGACTTGTGTACCAAAAGAGATCAGGGTGCACTTTCAATAATTATTCCAGAAAGCATCACGCCACATAAAAAAAAAAAAGGACTGGACATGGCCGACTCAGTGGCTCAAGCTGTGGGTACCTCCATCTCGACCCGCAGGCATGTTTGGCTTCGTACATTGAGCTTCTCTCCTATTGTTCAGGCCAACCTCATGGATCTTTGGGAAGTGCCTGTTCTGAGATAAAGCAGAGTCAACGCTGGAGAGGTTCAAAATCAGCAAAGTAACATCTGACTCCTTGGCACTTGAATTACCGCCACCTGTGAGGGATTATCACCAATTGTGGTGTTTGTGTGGCTTCTCAAGGGGATTTTCATTTCAACAGCATCGCCTTTAAAAGCCCCAATCTCAACAGCTACAAAACTTACTGGCTGAAAATTATAGGTGCAGAGCCAGTGAAAATGTCAGAGGATCTACTCAGCAACCTTCCTCCTCCTCTCCCTCACTGCCAGGCAAGCAGACCGAGTCACGTCCCTAAACCCACCCGTAGCCTGTGGGAAGGCAGGGGTCCTCCTTTCTTCCTGGAAGCCATTACAACCTGTGGGTTTCCAAATCCGAGAAAGAGGTTACACCTTCAGGCGCTGCCCCCCATTCCACCGAGTATTCCTTTCCCCCTCTGGATCACCTTGCCATCCTGGACCTCTGAGACTTGCACTTTCACCTCAACAATGAAAAGTTCATGATCACTGACCCTCGCTCAAGTGTTACTTGCGTTGGAAGCTGGAGACTGGATCTTGTCACTCGATCTGCAGGATGCATGTTTCCATATCCCAATCTTGTGGTCACATCGGAAATATTTGCTTTTTTTGGTGAACTTTTGGCACTACCAATTTGTAGAGCTCTCGTTTGGATTAACATCCACACCTCAAGCTTCACGACGATGATGGCAGTGGTTGTGGGCCATCTCAGAAGGTTGGGCATTCCCATTTTCCCATACCTGCATGACTGGCTGATTAAAGCTGGATCGCCGCAGGTAGTGTCTTGCCATCTGCTGTCAACAGCATAATTGCTGTTCGACCTGGGTGCCTCCATCAACAAGCCTAAACCCCACCTGAAGCCCTCCCAACGGCGTCAATGAGAACATCACCCTTCTGGCGCCTTTCCTTCACCACAGAAAAAGAAAGTGAGCCCTGCAGTAGCTACAGCACAGTGAGATCTGTCGGACTCCATTGTAATCTCCCCCTGAGGTGTGACTGAAGAGGTGTGGTGGGGGAACGAGGTGAACATGACTTTCAAGATGGTCTTTACTGCCCCTCTACCTGTGGCTACAGCAGGGATGAATACATCCATCTCACGGCGTAGAGCTCATCTGAAGGATCTGGAGATGAGAGCCCTTCTGTCTCCAGAAGGAAAGGCTCTTCCTATCAAACTGTTAGAACTACAGGCAATTCGGCTGGTGCTCAGTCTTTCCTTCCCTCCATCCAAAGTCGTTATGTCCAGACCTTGACAGACAACGCAACAGTGAGGTGGTACCTCAACAAACCAGGAGGATTAGGTTTTCACCTCCTTTGCTTACAAAGATTGAGTCTGGATAACCGCCAATCACCTTGCGTTGGTCTCTATCAGTGTCTTCATGGGTCGGCATTATCTTGCTGACCATATGTGGAATCTTATACTCGAAATAGTCCAGGACATCTTTGCCATACAGGGCACTCCTCAGGTAGACTTATTCACCTTGTCGGACAGATGCTTACTATCAACAGTTCTGTGCCCTCCAGTATCTCTTGAGGGGAGCCTGGGGGGACTCGTTTCAGATGAAGTGGAACTTAAGCTGCACTATGCATTTTTCCCAAACCCTTGATTCTTCTGGTTCTGAGGAAGATTCAAGAAGACAAGGCCAAGTAATTCTCATTGCCCTAAATTGGCCAAAGATAGTGTGGTATGTAGACCTTTGGCGCCTTTCCATATGTCCCCCACTCAAACTGCCATTCAGACCATCTCTTCAAGTTGGTGGCAATGGTTCTGCATCCCAGTCTCCTAGGCCTCCACCTTCATGCCTGGAGATGGAACAGGGGCATCTGAACTCCTTTCAGCTTCCACCGTATATAGTAAACGTAATATTTTCAGCATGTTTGCCCTCCATCAAATCTGCTTACTCTGAAAGATGGAGTAACTTGGCGTGCATATAATAATGTGGACCCCCTACAAGATAAGTTGGCCCCAGTTTGTATTTCACAATTTCCCTTGTCCAGTGAGATTGTACAGTACGCACTGTCTTCCAGGCCAGCCTTCCTTGTGCAAGTCTCCAATTGTGATGCATTTTGACAAACCTGTGTCCTCCAACTCCCTTTGTTGTGCCCTAGTGGGACCTTAACCTAATTTTAGCTTTTCTAATGGGAACTTTTGAGCCCCTGCATTGCTGTTTTTCAAGGATGTTGACTTTAAAGTCAGTGTTTTAGTGGCAGTGACCTTAGTCAGACAGTTAAGTGGATTGCATGTTCTCTGTTCCCAGTCACCTTTCACTTTTATTTTGCCCAGGCAAATTTGTGTTGTGAACCAAGGCTTCTTTCCTGCTTAAAATGGTGACTCTCTTCCTCCTCAGTCAGTCCATCACCCTTCCATCCTGTTATCCCCCCATCCCACGAAGAAGGAGTAGCAGTTGCACAGGTTGGATCCTAGGCTGACGATCAACTACTTCCTGGTTCGTACCAAGGACATAAGCCTGACTGACCAGTCCTGTTCGGGCTACAGTTGTGCTAAAAAGGTGCAGAAAAGGACCTTGTCTAGGTGAATCATCCCATCTATTAAAACCTGTTCTGCTTTGACCCAGAAGTAACCTTGGGAAGGGATCACTTCCGCTGTTGCCAGAGGAATTTTAATAGCAGAGATCTTCAAACCAGCGACTTGGGCATCCCTAGACACTTTCGCCAAACATTACTGCTTTGATTCTGAGGTGCGTATGGACAGCCACTTTGCTGTATCCATTTTGCATGATTTGCTAATGTAACCATCCATCATTCTTCCTCCTAGGCAGAGTACTGCTTTGAAATATTTTCAGGTGTGGAATTTGCAGTTCGAAATATCAATCAGAACAAAAAGTTGCTTACCTGTGGTAACAATCTTTCTGGGGGAATACTCTGCTAGCAAATTCCTCACACCCTGCCTGCCTCCACGTTGATAGGTGTGTTGTAAGGAGAGGTAATAAGATCCCAATTCAGTTTCCGTACACCACTACTACATCTATGTCAGTCGGTCTGCTCTCCTCGAAGGCTAACAAATAATGGATGGAAGCTGACATCTCTGCACCGGGGTGGGTGCTATGTAACTTTGGTGACCTCATCTGACCGCACTTCCGGTGATGATAGGAAGCCAGCGCCTCCCACCTGCAACATGACAATTTGGAGCTGTCCCCTTCGAGTCTCACACCTGGCCTTATTCTAGAGGTGAGGAACCTGCAGGTAGATAAAGTATCGACCAGAAAGATTGTTAGTGCTGGTAAGTACGTTTTTCTTCAGGTCATTCCGGGAACAGTAGTCCTCATCAAGACAGGCATGACTGCCCTGTATTACCTGCAGGTACAAGGAGTTTATAACCCCCCCCCCCCCCACCCCCTCCCATTTGGTTATATACTGCGACTTTGTGGACATGCTCAGCAGGACGCATCAACAAGCCCAGGAGTGGGAATTCCATCCGCAGGTCCTATTCACATACATCCCATGCTAGGGCACCTCTCAAATAGACCTGTTTGCCTCCTCTGACAAACCAGAATGCCCAAACTTTGCTTCTAGATACACACACCCACAGTCAATAGGCAATGCACTCTGAATGAACAGGTCACAATGTTTTTCTATGCCTTTCCTCCTCTCCTATTCCTTCCGGACATGGTAAGGAAGATGTGGCAAACATCCCTCATGCTCACTTGGGCCTTTTTGGTAGGCTACTGTAGCCTGCACTAACTATTGCCCCTGTTAGTTCTGCCGGTGACAGCATAAACACAACTATTAACCATTGTAATCCTGCAAATATGACAATTCAGACCATTACAAGCCACCCAAATCTATAAGAATGGTGTGAGCACCAGCTATTGTCCCTTTTTAATGTATATTGACTTATTAAACACTGTTGTTCTGCTCATCTCAAAGTTAAAAAGACTGTGCCACCATGTGGTGGACTGTCAGTAGAGCTGGTGCTGACAATTAAGAGCTGGTGGTGAGCAATGGAAATCACTGGCTCAGTTAAGCACTTCCTTGCAGCCTTGGTACTCGACACGCCTCAAAATGTCCACCAGCCCCCATGTAAATCTCCCAATCAGGTTGATCCTTCTCACACTGAAGAAAGGTGAGTCACTCAGACCTCAGATGGTTCAACTGGGCAATCTGACAGCTAATGTCTTCAGTTTGATTTTCTTCATCTACTATCCTACGTGAGGCCCACAGACCTACTACACTGGCATGTTAATTCACAAAGTGGAAAAGGATTGTCCATGATTGCATCTCTAAGCACCTGGACCCTGTACAGCCTACTGTCCAGGACATCATTTGTTCCCTCTTGTACCTGCAGAAGTCAGGGCACGCCTACATTTCCAAACAGTTACAGCTAAACACTGTAGTGTAGCTGCTTACATGCAAAACAGAGAGCATTCTTCAGAATTTATAATTCCAGTGGTCAAAGCATTCATGCAGGACCTCAATCCTGTGATGACGCAATCTTATGAAATAAACTAACGGTAAGGAACCTACGTAGAATCAGGGTGGTGTTGTCCTTAAGACTGTATGAGGAAATATGCCCCTGAAAAGGATATGATTGACAATAAATAGCCAATAAATTACCATAGTTATATAAGCGTTCTTGAGTCAAGATAAAAGTTAGAGATCATGTAGGTTTGTTAAAAGTTAAGATCACACAGAACGTAAAACATTAGTTATTCTTGTACAGGGAATTAGTGAAAAGCTCAGTTAATTGCAGCAAGATTTCGGTCGTAAGATCATGCCTTGAGAAAATATACACATTATTTTTAAGCACTAGCCAGACTACCATGTGTCTTCTTTCTAAGAATCAGGAACACCAGACAAAACTCAATTCCAAAATTTGCCCACTTTTTTTTTTTTAACAAAACACACATCAAAAATCATGATGCCAGCATGAGGTGAGCAAAATAATACAAAGGCTCAGTAAATCACAATACAAAGTACACTGTACCAGTTTTTAATAACACCCCTTCAATGAAAAATGATTAGTGCCCATTTGCCCTAGTGACATCAAATATGACAGTGCATATATTGTTACATGTAAAACAATGACAGACTTATGAAATTAATGAACGCACCAAGCTTCAAGCACGAAGAACAGGAAGAACATTGGACAGTAACTTTTAAGAGGAAAGCCTCCTCTAAAACTTACAAAGAACAACATCTTATTATGACAAAATCACAAAAAATTATTATATTCATTAATATTTCAGTGCACATTTTGCAGCATTTGGAGACAGTAAGAATGAAAACTTGACCACATTATGATTTTCAAGATGAAGTTAGGGTCTATTCTGGAGAGTGCGGCAATTTTGTTTTGAATGCAAATTATTCATGCCACTAATTAGTCATTATTTATTAATTAGAAATTTGCTCCAACACATCTCCCGATGATAAACAAATCATCACAATTTTCAATATTTTAACTATATTTATAACACATTTTCTAGCATCTTCAGCATGAGTCTTGATTCTTGTAGAATCAATATGTTTTCTTATGCTCAAGCCTTAATGTTCTCCAGTTCAGTATAATCTCTTTTCATTATTCTTGTTGCCAACACTTTTTCACACCCAGAATTTAAATCCTTCTCATATCAGATTATTTATAAAAATATTAAGTAGAAGAATGAGACCGATTGTACAAAGAAGAAGAATTATAATTGGGTAAGTCATACTTCCACCTACAACACCAAACCATTCACCAACCTTTGTAATCCCATTTCCTATCACACAAAACCATTAGCTGTCTCCCGCAAATCATAATCTTCAATAAGCTTTACATCACACACAATATTAGTAATGTTTTTAATATTAGTAATATTAATATAATTATTATAAGGTTTGCAGTTGTCAGATATGAAGATTCAGCACTTTTGAACCCTTAACACACAAAGAACTCAACCCTCTTTTGCTGAAAAGAATATTCAAAGCAAGGTGACTTTGCATTACCATAATACACAGCCATTATCTATCTCTTTATTAACGTGGGTTAATGCACCTGCATTGTTAGTTGCCATAAATCCACCAAAGTAGGCAGATTTCTTATTTACACATCATTGTAAACCAAACCAACAGGAGGCAAACACCTAAAATACCCATTAATACTTATCCAAATCCACATTTCACTCTTTTAAATCCAGAATCTCTTTCACTCATTTCAGTCACATGATAAACATGAGAAAACACTTAAGAAGGATAGAAGCTCTCTACCCAGATACGCGAGAGGTTAAAATAAACAGGAAACTTGAAATGTTACATGAGAGTCTCTCAAACCAGAACTCGCCACAAATAAAATTAAATAGCTAGTTCAAGTGGTATGTCCTGTTTTTCTGGTTTTGGTTTACTTCATAACTCAGTTACATCAGTACAATCATGGTCACATTTCATATCATAATTGTCTTTGTTTGCAATTGACAAATGCGTTGGTGGATTCATGGTATTTCATCTTCTGATTGAAATGTAATTAGCCCCTAAGATTGTCTGTTCATACTTAGTCATCTGTTTGTCAAATACTGAGTTTGAGTACCAGTCAGCAAAATTTCAACTACATGAGGGACCAACACAATAAGTGTATAACCCACACAGTCCATTCGCTCTGCTGGATTGCAAGGCAAACTGCTGCCACCAATTTTGAACAGCCAGAAAGTGATGCAGCTACTGGTTCCAGTATGGCAGAGAAGTATGCCACAGGGCATTCGATTTCATTATGTTTTTGTATGAGAACAGGCAATGCACAGCCTTTTTCCATGACAGAACAAATAAAAATCTTTTTTTGTAATTTGGCATTCCTAAAGCAGGGGCACTACAGAGTTTACCCCAGAGCTGTAGGAAGGCATTCATGCATTCACTGTAACTGTCAAATGGCACCAAATCATGTACATCACTGTGAGTAAGCCTCAGTAAAGGCATTGCTATCAGGGAAATGTTTGGAATCCTCTGTATACAGTAACCAACCATTCCCAGAAAGATACTAATTTCAGTTTGCTTTTTTGGTGCATTTGGTCGCAGGATTGCAGCAACCCATTCTTTAGATTTTTTTGTTACACCTTTTTAGGTCGAGCCTCAGGCATGCTGTATTAGGGTATGTTCTTGAAGCGTTTCCCACTCTCAATCCATATTTGTCATTGGCTTATGTCATTGCCCTTCATAAATAGTGGCTTCTGATTTGTAGGTAGGCTTGTTAAACCCTCCTTGGAAAAGCCTTGTCTCCATTTGTTGCAGCCCATAACAAGTGGACCTTTTACTTCTATTGTTACACGGTATGTTTATTTTTGTCTGTGAGCACTTTTTTCATTTTTTAGTTTCTGGTCCTGCAGGCACTTTATGCAGCAGCGTGCCATGCGCAAAATGTTAAACAATGGCAGCCGCGCCTGATCCAACACAGCCGCTTTCATCTTCGAACTGTAAGATCATTGTTTATAGTGCTGAACATTGTGAAATTTAGTCGTTGTCAAGATTGACTGAAGTGTCTGTTGTAACTGATAAGCCCAAGTACTTTTTAGACCCTGTCTAAACTCTTATAAATAACCTTTCACTCAGGCGCTGCAATCCATCAGGAAGCCTGTTTTTTTATTATTATTTTAAAAAGCAAACTCTCATCGTACGTTTTGATTTTTTTTCGTTCAAGGTGTATTTCTTATTAAACTTCATACGAACACATCAGGGCATATAGCATACCTTTCAACAATACGATATGTGACATCATTGAGAGAATTATCACAGCTACTCCCCCTGAAGAGGGGGGCTATGAAATTAAACTTCCTGTAAGTAGAAGCCAGTATGATCAAAGCTGACATTCAGTTTCTTTCTTCGCAGTTAGTTGTAGATAGCCTGTTGTACTGTGTATTCAATCGGAAGTTCATGTCCTCCTTTTGAAAGGTTGGTAATTTGTGGTTGGATTCATCCTGCTTTTTGAAATTTCTCTGTGGCATAAAGTTTTTCTTTTGTGTATACATCTTGCTCGTTCATAATATTTTAAATAGCATGAGCTATCCGGGGGGAAGGGTGGGTAAGCATTTTCGTATCCTGGGAAGACTGCCGTTTGTGCGTTATATGTAGAAATAATATTTTGCAATCATGCTAATCAGTTAATTGTAGGGACTGACAACAGTCAGAATCTGAAACGAAATCACAGCATTATTCGTTACCACAAGCCAACATAGGACTACAATATGATTAATTTTGCAACGGCCTTGAACTACTTTTTTGTACCCATAATTTGCGCGTTACAAGGGCTTTTTAGCACTTCTTTTCAAATGCCCTGCTCTAACATCTTTACAATAAATGGTTTTGTTCCTTCCTCTGCTTCCAGTGTAAGCTTGTACTCAGGAGTTTGAGGGTAAATTGCATTTGGTTTTACTGGTCCTGCACTTGTTCTAATTTAGTTGCCTGTAAAATTCCATACCTCCTCTTTTACTGTGTGTGTAAAATCAGGAGGTAAATCTTCTTTTGTAAGAATTGGTAGAGTTAGAAATAAGTGAACTTTGGACTCTTATGATTTTATTTTAAAATCGGAGTCATAGTCCTGTTTCGGAATTGCCACAGCATCTGCCGTACGATATATCATACAATTTATTTTGCAGAGTAAATCTCTTCCTAACAAACTAACAGGACTAAAATCTCATATTATAAATTCATGATTATTTTTTATCGTACCAATTTTACAGGAAGATTTGCTGAGACCTGATTACTTATTTGCTTCTTTGAAATACCTACAACTCCGGCTTCTTCCCCATGGAGGGATAGGTTGGGAACCTCCATATGCTGAAACGTGGAGCGAGTAGCAGATGTATCTATTAAAGTGATACTAGGTGGCTATTCACCTCACCTTCTACACATGGGCCACTCTAGTCTACCTCTAGGACTGCACTAAGCACGCAATCCTACGTTACCTTTAGGCACCGCGTCATTGCGACTGATCCGGACCAGTAAGAACTCTGAAAGTTGTTGAAATCTGAGGAAAATCATTGTTTACTATCAAAGGATTTTGCTAACAATCGGACTTCTATGAAATAATTAGGCATTTTATTGTGAATATAACATCCCTTCCTATGCTATCTGGTTTGCTTTGTTTTATTTTGGGAACCATTTGTAAGTAATTTTTTCATTCGGTCTGGATTCTGTTGGTACCCTCATTTCTATTGTTCAATACATCCATAATGATAGCAGGGAGTATTTTCCATCGACATATTAATGCTCACATTCATTCCTTTGGAATTATTACCAGGACCTCTATGGTGCCTTGCAGAACAATGTTACCAACTTGTGCATACTGCACAATGTTTTCCTACACACGTGCTCCTTTGCATATTTGAGTTTGCACTGGAATTTGCACCATCAGCAATACCAAAATCAAAACCTGAATCCATCACCTGATTTATACCACTCTGTTAAAAATACTTAGTCTGAGCAATCATGAGCTCTTCTTTCAGCTGCCTCTGTTTTGAATCAAAACAGTCACTACATTATTTGTTATACTTAAGTCTCATCGATACAACTGTTCAGGAAGGTGAGACCTAAATTGGGTAGTACATTGAATGTGTGTATTAAGAGTTTGATATTGGCGTGTTTGTGTATCGTGAGCCAATTGTGCGTGCTAGAGTATGGTGTAGTGTGAGATCTGTGTGGGAGGTTGAGGATGAGTCTGGCCACTGAGTTCTTTATGGTTTGTAGTATTCTAGTGAGTTGCTTGGTGATCTCGACATACAGATGAGAATGCCAGTGAGAACTAAGATGAGAATTAAGCTCCACGGGCAAACCTAACAAAAAGGCTGATGCCAGACCTCTAATGGCACCTTTTGTCAGTTTTTCTACTCCACTCAACTTTCTATATATTTGCTTTCTCATTTTTATAAACATAATTTCTAAATAATTTTTTTCTTCTAAATATTTTATTGAAGTTTATGATAAAGCACAAAATCATAACAATACAAATAGTCGATACAAGTAGGTGCAGGGAGCTCAAGGAGCACATAGGAATGTAATAGCAATGAGTATTGAGGTGACAGCACAGTAGTATTTACTGGAATCATTGTGTAAGAAGGTAGTGATAATATTTGGGTCAGAATTAAATGTTGTGAATAAATAGGGAGATTGACATTACTCCAAAAGCAAACAGCATAACAGTTTATGTGTTCTCTATCTGAGATCATGATCGACATAGAATAAATGCAACCAATATCGCTAAAAGAAGAGAGTAGGCAGATATAGAAGAGAAACGGGAAGGGAGCCATGTGAGCTGTTGGGGGTTTGACTACATGTAGGTATCGTACTATACCTACATGTAGTCAAACCCCCAACAGCTCACATGGCTGTTGGGGGCATTGCCATAGGACTCGTGTCCTGTGACAATGTAATAGGGGCAAAGGGAGCTCCTTGTGGATGTCACAGATAATGCATGAATATGTCTAGTGTTTACCATATATGTTGAGTAGTAACCGGGTTACTTTTGTGGTGTAGTTGGGATATGTGTGTGCTTCTAAGGTAAGTAACCAATGCCCACCATGTATTTTAGGAAATATTATTGAAGGATGTCTATCCAATCAAAATTACTTTCAGGGCGCTAGTGAATAACAGATCAAGAAGAGCGAGGCTCAAGTCCAGATGTTTGATAGGTGGCATGGCTGTGTGTGGTCACATCATTACCATTGGTAAGCTCAGCAAAATGAAGGTTTTGAAATTTTTGCTTAGTTGGGAAGAGATGTTCGCCCGAAGAAGGAAAATCTGAGGAACATATGTTCAGCATGACAAGTTGAGAATTTACAGGCCCAGCAGGTGTCCGACTGTAAGTTTTCATCTAAAAAGTTTGTCAGGTGTAAAATAGAGGAAGAGGGCTGCCAAGAACCTCATTTGTGTCAGTAAGGGGATTAGTTAGTTTTGAAGCAGTCAAGGGCAGATTTTCAGCCAACCTTCCGCAGTAAGGGGTGGTGAGCCCGTAGAGGAGAGGTAAGAGATCATTTGTTCAGTAGGGCAGGATTTAGTTTGGGATGAGGTTTTGCTAAACATGTTATGGATCTTGGATGCAACATGGCCACCTGTTGGAAGGAGCTGGACAGTGGGCAGAAGAGTAGATTTCTGAAGAGGGCCTAACTTGGAGATTTTCACTTTCATTTGTATGAAATCATATATAACCAGGCTAGAAAGGCCATGTTTCTTTTGTAAAGTCACAAAGGTTAAAGGTTCAGAGCCCATGTTCAGATCTGCTACCAGAGAGATGCCCTTGGTAGCCCATATTTGACAGATGGTTGATGAGGTAGCGTTCTGCAGTTTCTTATTGTGCCATCGTGATAAGGTGGTGAATTTGTGTGTGGTAGTTGGGAGGACTATAAGATGCTGCTGGAGTGTGGATAGGGGTTATGGGAAATGGTCAAAGTTGCTTCTAGAGGTGACTCATGGTTTGCTCGACATTAAGCATACAGGCTTTTTGAGGGATTCAACTTTGAACCGAAGCGCCCCTTGCATGGCCAAGTAAGCTGTTTGGCCATTTAATCAGTTTGGGAAGTTATAACCACCCTCTTTGGAGGTGACTGTTTCTTCTGACTAATTCTAGCTTTTTTCTTGTTCCAAAGGGGCTTGGAAATGAGTTTATCAATTTTATGGAAAAAGTTATGGTACAGTTGGATGAGGAGTATGCTAAAAAGGTGGTTTACCAGTGGGGATACCACCATATTGACAGTTTCTAGCTTGCCCTACCAAGAAATATGTTTAGGGGTCCTAGCGGACAGAAAATATAATATTTTTTTAGGAATTGTTTTACTCCTTGTGAGTAACTGATTCTGTAAGATCATTGCAAAACCAGATGCCCAGATATTTAATGAATTTGGAGTTCCATTTAAAGTTGGAGTTACCCATACAAGAGGTTTGATAATGAATATTTTAAAGTAAGCCCTCTGTTTTATCTTGTTTCAAGAATATCCAGAGAAATGGGCGAACTGGTCAATAATATTTAGAAGTGCCGGAACTGCTTTGTCTGGATTATTCCATAAATGTTGATATGTCATCTGCATAGACAGACGTTTTACAGGTCACTTCCCTGAAGTGACAGATGCCTGTAATTTCTGTTGATTAGTTTATCATTAATAAGAGGAAATCGATAGCTAAACAAAATAATAAGGTGGATAGGGAGCATCCCTGCCGGGTCCCCTGCTTTAAGGCAAAGGGTTGTTACAGGCACCATTGATTTTAAGTATAGCCTAAAGGTTAGAGTACAATGTTATGGTCATTTTGATAAAGGAGTCTCCTAAGTTGTGTCTGGATAGGGTGGATTTGAGCTACCTGCAAGAAACTTTTTTGAATGCTTTTGGTGCATCCAGAGCTATAGCAGCTACTGGAGGGGAGACGAGTTTAAAGGATTTCTCAATTACATGTCAAAATAAACCTTTGACTAAGCCAGTCTGAGTGAGATGGATAATTTTGGTTATCAGGGGTGTGAGCCGATTGGCCAGGATTTTAGCTTCGATTTTTGCCTCCATATTTATTTACGAGGTGGGTCTAAAAACGTTATAGTCAGATTGGTCTTGCCTCTTCTTCGGGATGACCACGATATTAGCCTCAGAAGCGGTGCTGGTTATTTACTGGCAGTGGTGAAGTGATTCAGGGCAGACTCCAAGGGGTCTATAATTGTGGGGCACAGTTTATAGAAGTTGATGGGTAGCCCATCCTGGCCCGGGCTTACCAGTAGGGATAGATTTTATTGTAAGCATAATCTCATCTCTATCGGTTTGTCTGTTTAAAGTTAGTTGATCGTCGGAAGAGAGCAATTTTATTGAGAAATTTCAGAGAAAGTTTAAGCAAGCCTCCTTCAGTGTGTTTATGGTCGGGTGTATTTTTCAGTATAGAAATTTTGAGAGATCATAAGGATGTCATCAGTTGTTGCTTGCCGTTTACCACGGTGGTCTTTGATGTTCTGGATTAGAGAGGAGTTACTTTTGAATTTCAGGTATCCAGCTAGGGTTCTGCCAGCTTTGTGAGGGTGTCTACTGATAATGGAGTTATATTCATATTTGAGACGTTTGAGTGTGGCCATGTCAAAAGGGTCATTTCAGTGTCATTTTAGTTGTTTGTCCAGGGCTACTTTTTTGTTTTTCATAGACATGTGGCTTATCACTTGACCTCTGGAGTAGCACTTCAGTGTGTCCCAAAGTGTAATCATGAGGAGGCAAAGGGTTTGTTTTCTTGTAAAAATAGGGTCAGTTCTTTATGTAAATCGCATACAGTTTCATCATCTTGAAAGAGTTCAGCATTCATAGGCCAAGTGTGACCTTTAGGATAGGTGGGTAGCATTTGTAGAGTGATCGAGATGGAGGCATGTTCCGAAATTGTGATGGGCTCAATATGCATAGAAATCATGTCATGGATGAGGTAGGAGTTGACCACAATGTAGTGATTCTCAAGACGGTGCTATGTGGTGGAGAGTAAAGGGGAAGTTATTTCCTGTAGGGTTATGTGGTCGGTACCTTAACAATATGTAAAATACCTGATAGTAAGATGGAGCAAGGTTAGTAACATGAACAGTCGACAGATGAAATAGTAGAAGTGACTGGTTACATAATTTGAGTATTGTTAGTGCTCAAAGTAATGGGCAAGCCAACAGGGAAAATATGATTTTGTAACAGGCGGAAATGAGAACCACATATCCCTCAATCACATCAAAGACAAACTCAGTAGCCAGGTTTGTAAATTGGTACAAGGAACAATCAGTTATAGTAACAGAATTGCATAGTTGAGATAAGCAAAGAACAGCGGAAGACCCCTTTGTTGGGGATAGGTGAAAGTTGACAACGGCATACTCAGATGAGAAAAAACTGGGTTAGGTATAATTGTAAATCCCTGAGGTAGGGGGACCCGTATAGATGATATTAAATTTAGAAGGCCTGATAAAAGAATTTTGTATTGCACTTTCCGACAGCGTTTTCCTGAGTACCAGAAAGCCCTTCCTTTTAGAGGCTGTATCCCTGGCGAAGTCTTTGGAAATAGAAATTCTTGCGCCTTGGCAGGAAATTTTCCTCATATGCATCATCTGGCACATATGTACAAATGACAATTTTAAAACGTTCTGTAAATTTGAAGGAGTTTGTGAATTAAATTAAATATCTCATCATTTGGGTATTTGTTTGATTAATGCTTGTTTCTTTATCTTTTTTGTATTATTTTGTGGTTGAAATCATAAAAATGCTCAAGCTGGGGTTCCCGACTTCTAGTTATGAGTCAGTGGGGTCAGTAGATTCCAATAATAATTCATTAGGGGTCCCTGGGTTTCCGTAATGATTAAATGGGGATCCTCAGAGGTCCAAAGGTTAAGAACCATTGCTCTAGAGCTTACAAAGAACAACATCTCATTCTGACAGAATCCCAATACATATTACATTCAGTAATGTTTCGGGCACATTTTGCTTGGTATGGATATAGTAAGGCTGGAAACATTGAAGAGTTTTGATGTCAAGATGAAGTTAGTGCCCAGCCTCACCAACTTAGGAAAGCACGATTCTGTAAAGTCCATCAATTTTGTTTAAATGCACATTATTCATACCACTAAGAGGACATTATTTTAAATTGGAAATTTGCTATAACAATATCATCATACCTCCCAGAGTATCTCCTGCCTCTACATTTAACTTTAATGTAGCCCTCAATGGGCTTATGGGTCCCCCCTTTGAACACTTACACTCTTGCCCTTTGCAGTCCTCTTGTGGAAATTGGCTATCCTCGTGGCCATAACTTCCCTCTTAGGTATCAATTAGTTGCAGGCACTTACCCTGAAAGAGCCTTTCATTCAGCATCACAGGACAGGGTTGTTGTAGGAACTAATCCCAAGTTCCTCCCCTGCATAGTGTTCCCTTTCCAACTCAGGCAGACAATAGAGCTATCAGCCTTCTTTCCACAGCCTGACGTTGTGGCAGAGAGAGCCCTTCATACAATATGTTAAACAGACTCTCATGTACTATGGTAACAGTACCGAGTCCTTCAGCAAGTCTGACCAGCTCTTCGTTGCCTTTGCAAAACCCCACTAAGGCACTTTCAACCTGTTAAAAAAGGCACAACCACAGCCTTTAAAAAGAGGCTACCTGGTCAACCGCTTACATGTTTACCAAACACCATTGTGTAGATATTGTAGTCCATCAGTAGGCAATGGTTGGCCAGACAGTGTTAAAAACTTTGTTTCTGACATGTGCATCATCCACATGCTTACAACCTCTTATAGAGGGAATTGATTCACACTCTATATAGAGCATGCGCCTCTACAGCCACACATGCTACGAATGGAAGATGTTACTTACCTTGTAAGCATCTGTTTGTAGAGTGTAGTGTAGTAGATGTGCAATGCCTGCCTTCCTCACCAGAAGCCAGTATTTGCTGCATATCTCTACTCTTGCTACAAATCAAAACACGATTTATAAAGCACAGCTAATCATCCATTAGGGTATCCAGGCACTGAGAGCATTGCAGATCCCAGAGATTTCAGTTGAACAGCCAGGTCTTGAGTCCCCTACTGAATTCCTAAAGAGAAGGTGCGGTCCAGAGGTGGAAGGAGAGCCCATTCCATAGCTTTTCAGCAAGGTAGGAAAAGGTGTGTCCTCCAGCGTTGATTCAGCAGATGCAGGGGTGTGCCTGAGGGAAAGTTAGGTGGAGTGCAGGTGTCTGGAGGGTTGGTGAAATTACAAGCAGTGGTTGATGTATGCTGGTCCTTGATTGTGAATGGTTTGTAGGTGTGGGTCCGCATCTTGAATTCACATCTCTTCTGAATAGGGAGCCAGTGGAGCTTCTTGAGGTGGGGGGTGATGTGGGTCCATTTGGGAAGGTCGAAGAGGTCAAGGATGAGCCTGGCCCCTGAGTTCTGTATGGTCTGCAGTCTCTTTAGGAGGTGTGTGGGGATTGCTACGTAGAGTGTGTTGCCGTAGTCCAGGCGGCTGGTGACTAGGACTTGAATGACGTTTGGTCTGGTGCTAAAGGGGAGCCAATAAAAGACCTAACTGAACATGTGAAAAATGAGGAAGCAGGTTGAGGAGACTGCGTTGATTTGCCATTTCATGGTGAGCTTGCTGTCCAGGACGACGCCGAGGTTGCGGGCGTGGTCTGTCAGAGTGGGTGAGGGTCTTAGTTCAGTGGGCCAACAGAAGTCGTTGCTGGGGAGAGGTGTTTTTCCAGAACATCAGTACTTCCATTTGGTTTGTGTTAAGTTTGTGACATTTGTTTCGCATCCAGTCGGGCACGCTGGTCATGCACCAGCAGACGCTGGCCATCGTGGTGAAGGGGTCTTCAGAAAGAGAGAGAGGATGAGCTGGGTGTCGTCTGCTTAGGATATGATGTTTAGTTCATGGGTTCTGATGAAGTTGACCAGGGAGGTTACCTATTTGATACTGCACAATACACATGGTGAACCATGCTGCATTCACTCACCACTGCATACATAATCTTACCTGCTGTGCAAAATACAATCTAATGATTCCTTATACCTATGTATATTGTCTACGAAGGGAAGATTCACAGTACATTCTGTGACTTGAAAGACTCATAGAAAACAACTGCAAAGATCCGAGTCAATACTGGATGGTAGAAGTATACAGAGCAAATCGCCTGCCTACATTCTTAAGCTCTGAGTATTCCTATATTTAAAGGAAATTAAATTCATTCAAACCAAGTTTTTTTATTTTACATTTTTTTTCCAGATTTCTCATAAATATATCAACCTGTGTGTTTACAGTTTTTCAACAATGGTTACAGAACATCTAGTTGCAATACCCCAACTCTTTAGCCTTATACTGTGCTCATGTCTCCCCTTTAGCAAATCATGAGAACTACCGTGCTTGTATTTTCTGTTTAAGTAAACTTATGCAAAAGACATTGCATCCTAAAATAGATTTAAACTTGATTGGCTTACAGTCTCCTAATCCGGAGAAGAGATAAAACAGGGGAACATTCTAAAACAAACTTGGTTACCAGTCACTGAGCTACATGCAAACATATTTAATTGCATCATGTTTGAATGCTCACGTTCAGTATTTGTGCTAGGTTTCTGTACAAATAGCCCCTTAACGTGACTCCTACTATTTTTTTTATCTTTTTTGTGGTTCCTTCTCAGTCAGTGCAAGAGAACATAGCAAGAGTTTGCTACGAGCCTGCACATTCACTGGTGGACCCTCCTACACACATACATATGCACTTTCCCTTATTTCCTAGTAGATTTGTCTCATAGAGATCGTAAATTAATTAAAAGGTCCTTATCCTTGTTAATTATTAAATCTTCGGAAAGTAAAAACCTTGAGAATAAAAGCATGGACTGAATGCAGTGTTTCGTAATTCTCATACTTAATTGTGATTATGTTAAGTAATGCATGCAGCGAAATGCAGAGGGTTTGCCTCTCATCTCTCTGACTTGGTGTGTGTTTTCTATGTTTTCTCAGGTATGGTGAGTACAGAATGCCAAACAAAGCCTTGAACAAGAATGACCATTATGTTGGAAATTGGAAGGAGGGCAAGATGTTCGGGCATGGAGTTTATAGGTAGTGTACTATTACAAAATATATGTTTAAAGGATTGCTATTGACCTCTAGCATTTCAAAATCTCTCAATCCGATATACTACTTGGTGTAACAAAACACACTTCTGATATCTTCTTTTGCCTCTCCATTATTTCATTAAATTGCCAATTTTCTTATTTTTTGCAATGGACTTTTTTCATGCCTTTGTGTATTACCAGTTATATATTCTATTAATTTGTCAAGTAACATTGATACAAATGTTAGTAGCTCCTCCCTGCCTTCTCCAAAGAAATGTTTTACCTTGATACTTTCACAAATAATGTTCTCTTTCCTTCAGTTGTCATGCAGATGTTTTAAGTTTTTTTACTCTGTTTCCTTTTAGTAGTTTACAGTACTTTCCTATGGCACTAATTCACAAGGTTGCCGCTCTTGCGTCTGTCTTCTTGCTCATGTTTAAAGGAGTGCACCATCCTCTAGCTATAGAATCATCAGGGTATTTCTTTTAAACTCGTCCTTTGGAATTATCCTGTACAAACTGTCCTGCTGTTATTCAGAAATAATCCACATGATGATGTAAACCTTAGAAGTTTAAGATTATATTTTATAAGGGAAGGTTTTGTAGTAGTTCCAAAATTGATAATATGCAGTCCTCCTTACATTGACAATGAATACTCCTATTTTCGACTTACCTCTAGTTTCTTTGACTGTGACCATTTGTTCTACTGGCTTGACTGTGTTAAAATACTGGTGGGAGATTGTAGATGATTAGGCATTAAAAAGGACATAATCGTCCTTCAGTCTCCTTAAACTTTATTATTTTGATGATATCTTTATTCCTGTGGGAAAGAAGCTATCTTATCATGTGTATGGTCTTCTGTATCAATCTGAATGAACAGATTTCAGTCACTGCTACATCCCTCAACAAGCATTTACAATGCAATGGTCTCGGCATTATTAAAGGTAGAGCTATTGGCATTGCTCATGACATTTTTTTTCTTTTTTTTGTAAAACATAAATAAATGGTATTGTCATTTACAATGGCAATAGGTGAGCATTAGAGAGTAGTAGCGAGTACTCGCGAACACAGAGCCACACACACAGAGAGCCACACACACACACAGAGAGCCCCACACACACAGCGAGCCCCACACACACACACACAGCGAGCACCACACACACACACAGCGAGCCCCACACACACACAGCGAGCCCCACACACACACACACAGCGAGCCCCACACACACACAGCGAGCCCCACACACACACAACGAGCCACACACACACAGCGAGCCACACACACACACACAGCGAGCCCCACACACACAGCGAGCCCCACACACACAGCGAGCTCCACACACACACACAGCGAGCCCCACACACACACACAGCGAGCCCCACACACACACACACACACAGCGAGCCCCACACACACACAGCGAGCCCCACACACACACAGCGAGCCCCACACACACACAACGAGCCACACACACAGCGAGCCACACACACACACACACAGCACCCCACACACACACAGAGCCACACACACAGAGCCACCCACACAGAGCCACCCACACAAAGATACCCACACAAAGCCACCCACACACAGAGCCACCCACACAGAGCCACCCACACAGTGCCACAGACACAGAGCCACACACACAGAACCACCCACACAGTGCCACAGACACAGAGCCACACACACAGAGCCAACCTCACACAGACCCACCTACACACACACAGAGCCACCCTCACACAGACCCACCTACACACACAGAGCCACACACACACAAGCCACACACATGCATACACACAGACCCACCTACACACGATGCATACAGTCCAGAACGTGGCATGCAAAGACTTGCTGTAAACAGTCAGCATCTCGACCCAACTAACTCGCTACAGATTTAGACCTGCCCTCAAAATGGCTAGAGCCCAGTGCCAAGCTAGCTTAGACATGACTGGGTGAATTCAAGCTACAATTCTATAATGCGATATGGTCAACTCAAGATGTCACTACACAATAGAAGGGGGTTCCCCAGTCCGATGAATGATATGGGCAGGAAGGAGGGGGGTTTTAGAACAATGTATATAGAAAGAGCGACACCCTGCCAAAATGGATACCAAAGGTCCTCTGAGGGATCCTCATATATTATAGAGGGAGCAGTCTAAACAATGCATCAGAGCCGTCTGATATATATGGATCAGTCAATAATTTTTATAGAAAATATATATTTTATTTATCTTTATACAGTCTGATATTTCTAGAAAATATTCAATAAATACATACAAAAGATTCAAGAAATGGGGTCAGTGCGTTTTTTCGTATAACATAGACACAGGATATGTTCACACTATTCAATGTTCCAAACACTCCAGGGCAATTCTAGGAACTCAAACAAACATTCATACCTTTAGGGGATCACTCAATCTCACATACACTCAAACAATTTATCTGGGAGTAACTGACAGGGCCTGCAACTAAAGAATGGAGTTATGGTTGCATGGACGGGGCCGTAGAGGTAGGAAGGCAGATTAGATGATAAATATTATCCACAAGGACTCAAATGATGCCGTTCTTAGAGGAAGCGCCGACGCGCGTTTCGGTGTAAGACACCTTCGTCAGGGCAAGCAGGTACCGCCAAGGAGGGGAACAAACAGACTGAAAGTTAAAAACATTTCCTGATATTAGACAATTGAATAGTCTCATACATTGTAGTCTGCACAATAGTAACAAATATGGGTTAATTCTGACATGATGATACATTTTGTAGAATTTACATATTAAGGCTTTGATATCATATATATGCTCCCAGAATACCACTCCCCACAATCGGAGAGTTAAGGCCAAACACCATTGGAGGCCTGGGTGAATACAAAGAAATCATAACTCTACATTCCAGACAATCAATCATTCATTCCTGCATGGTTCTTCCAGATCATTCATTCAACATATTGGTAGTCCAGTATATCTAAAATGGGTATGGGATTAGTTATTACCTGGGGTTCGGATGATTTTCAAACGACCCAGAGGTTCACAGGGACCATGTTTTCCAATTTTGATATAAAGGGATTTCTGTTCAGCCGAAGAGAGAATCCTGTTTTTCTTTTCTGTTTAAGTTAAAAGCAAAGAGAGTATTGAGGATTGTGTTGTATGTCCGCGATTTCTGATTTCAGAGATGGACAAAAAACTCCCTGCTCAAGAACCTAAATAATGAGAGGGGACGATGTCATTTATTCGAAAATAGGTATATAGTCAATGTGGACGGCTTAGGCAAACATGGGAACCATGATCGTATTTTCCGGGATGGTCCTAACTGTACATATGGACGGCTCTATATGATGTCAGAGGATTTGTTCAATAGGTCACATAGGTCGAAAATATATACATGGTTCCCTACCTTGAAATGGTTAAGGGGATATCCAACACTGGCGTTAATAGTTCTTCTTGGTGACCGGATTTAGTATGGTAAACGATCAAAACACTGTTTGGAAAAGAAAAGAGTGTAACCATTAAAGTGTCAGGAGTGTTCCTCTCAGAACGTACCAGAGCCATATCTCCGGGTGAGATACTCCGATGACAGTAACAGGTAGGAAAGTTCATCCTAGTGATGGACGGCCCAAAGGGGGACATTCGTGTTCATAAAACGGATGCAACAACGGAGGTAAGTCCCGAAATGGAGGGGCACATTATAGATGTCTCGGAAAAAATAGGGGCGCTCACCTGA
Organism: Lissotriton helveticus; assembly: GCF_964261635.1. Classification (NCBI taxonomy): domain Eukaryota; kingdom Metazoa; phylum Chordata; class Amphibia; order Caudata; family Salamandridae; genus Lissotriton; species Lissotriton helveticus. The sequence goes on along the minus strand of NC_136061.1, from coordinate 411,219,421 downwards.
CGATAGCTAATAAGTAACTGTAGCATCTGGGCCCCAGGGGGTGGAGGTTAGGGGTGCTTCACGTCATCCACTCATTACTGTAACGTAGGTTCAGGGTGGAGGGATCCCTACACAGAAAAAACAGGATGGGTCTTATTATATAATAAATAAGATCAGGGCCCAGAAAAGGGGGGCCAGGGGTGCATCGTGACACCACTTACCAAGGGAGTTTTTCGACACCAATGTGCTTCCAGACAGCAGGGGTTCTTTTGTTCTCGTCCGATAGCGACGTAAAGATGGTGGGAAGTAATCGACTGCAATGTTGAACGCGGTTTTAAAGGCGAGTTGCCGCAATCGGGTTCAGCTGGAGCAAAGGTGTATTGTATAGATAACGGACTGAGATTCCCGAAATGGAGCGCCATCTTTGATTAGCTATATGAAGTTGATGGAAGGCCCGGGTTTCCAAAGTAATGCGCCATCTTGGAGTGGGGAAATGCTAAGGGCAACTCGGGCATAAAACAATATAAAACAGATCTAGAGTCTTAAATGGGCTGTTATTTTTGAAGCACTGATATGTTGCCATTAGCCTAGGGGCCAAATTACGGATGACAATTGCGAGCACACATCTCTGTTCATCTTAAAACAGACTCTGTATCGCGTAAGTTCATCGAAATAATGGACAAGTTAGTCCTCCGACTAGTGGGACGTGGCAGGTCAGAACATCAATAACATCTGTGTGTATAGGGTTATATCAGGTAGAATATCAATCTAATAACCCAAATTTACATCTGGGCAGGAGTAAAGTACTCCTAGATGTTATACATATGTCAGTCTAATCCGGATTCTCTTTGGATCACCCACTCGATAAATATCGTGTCAAAACGGAAAGGGGGTGTTATAAAAAGGTGTTGTGCCAAGGGCATTCTTCATTTAGGCCCTTGGTGACTGAATTCATAAGAAAGATCCAGAACACCTCTCTTTTTTTACGGAGGTTGACTGGATCTGTTCCAGGTCTGGCTTTTATTTTTTCCAATATAAACCAGCGGAGATCTTGTTCAGAATGTGATTTTTCAATCCAATGGGCAACGATAGGGGCCGAGATTTTTTTGTTTCTGATATTAGATTTATGCTCCCCTATTCTAATCCGGCATTCGCGTCCAGTTTCCCCTACATAGGGGAGATCACATGGACAAAGGACCACATATATCACGTTGCTGGTTCGGCAGTTGGTCATGGTTTTATTTCGAGCTACCGAGACTGTACGTTCAATGGTGGTTATGGTATCTCCAATTACAGCCTGGGGACATGCATGGCATGTACCACGTCTGTGGTTTCCAAAGACAGGTTTACTGTTGGTGATAGCACTTTGAGTGCTGGCAGGGGTCTCCAATATCTTGCCTCTGATGAGGTGGTTTTTCAGATTTCTGTTTTTTTAAAAAGCAAAGATAGGTCTGTTTAGGGGCGCCTTGTTACTTTCCAGATTTTATAGGTGCCAGCTCAAGTTTATGGCCTGGCGTACCTTGTGGTTGAGATTTGAATGGCGGGTGATACACACCAATTGGTTGGTATTTTCCGATGGTTTGGGTTGGAACATTATCTCGCTTTTGAAAGAGTCCTTAACCAACTTGGGTGGATATCCTCGAAACAGGAGTTTTTCTTTGAGGATATCGGATTGGGTAAGGAAGTCCTGTATGTCGGAGCAATTCCTCCGAATACGAAGGAACTGACTCTAGGTGATACTTAATCAATTTCATATAGTTGTAAACAAATTAAACAACTAAAAACACCCCTAGACTTAGAGGATAAATGATTCTAATACTCTAAGTGTTTGAGGACTTCATTGCCACTTATGTCATAGCGATAGCCAACTATATGAAATTGATTATGTATATATCAACTGTTTTGTGACAAATTAATTGTTGAGTATTGTATTTATATAATTGTTTTGTGACACATTAATGTTGAGTTTAAATGTATTGTTAGATTGTTTTTGTATTAATGTGACATTCTGTCCAGTAGAATATGTGTTCTTTTTGTAATTAAATGTGAATTCAAAAAATGATTAAAAAGTAAATAGGCAAAATCTATTGCCAAGATAAACGTATTAATTTTTGTTTATCTTTTCATACTAGTAATATGATTTAAATAATTGGAGGTTCAGGTAAATTTTCAGTTTTTCGATATTAGGCCCTACCTACCCTCTTATCCTTTGGGCCAAACCCCCCCTTTTTCACAAAACTTTAATAACACCAGGCAGTCTGGGCAGGAGCAAAACAGATTGTTCGTCCTGTGGCTCTGTAGCTATTCAACCAACAGAAAAGCTCGGCTTCTTTTTGCTGTAATAAGTGATCCAGATTTACATGTTAACCTGGGGTACTCTGTTTTTTTCAGAACAGTACCTATCGCAAGAGCCCGATTTATTTTATTTGCAAACGCCGAACTCATTTTTTTTTCTTTTTGATATATCATCTGATTTGGTATGTGCACACTGGAAGGAATCGCAGATGTTTACGTTAGCCCGGAGCAGAATCAACAGAAAGAAGCAGTGCTCGGATAGCTCCAGATGTCGCGAGCTGATTGTGGTGTTCCTGCGCAGACTTCCCCCCGCCCGCGCTCCCAGCTCTGGTAATTCAGTCAGATAATACATACCTTGTTCAGCAGATTGATACCATGACTGATAGCGCGCGGTGTTTCCTGTTCCACAAACGCATACTTAAAGCAGCAATGAATTTGAAGAGAACCAGATGCCCCCGGCAAGCCCAACAATTCCGAAGCCGTAAAAATGTGAAAACCAATCAGGCTGCACAAGTGTTCCCTGATTTGCTAGTTTTAAGGCTTTTGCGCGGGGGCTCTGCACCTGACCGAATGCGGCTCACAATGGGCTTCTGTGTGCTAGGGAGCCGTGTAAAATTACAGGCATTGAACAGTTTCTAAGAATTTCTTGTCTGCACCGTGTGCCAACTCGTCTGACGGGTTGGGGGGGTCACGTGAGGAGCGTAATCTGCTACGGAGGATTCAGAAACGGGGGCGTTGTGGGAAGTCTGAGAATTCGACACACAATAGGCACTATCTAGTGTTCATTATGCCTTTCGCCTGAAGTGCAGCCAACCTGCTGTGCATTAACTCCCACTCCGGACATCGCCTGTTACATTACCTCTATCTAAGAAGAGCTCAGTAACCCAGAGACATTCCGCCTGAGTATTACTTATAAAGTCTTTGTAACTTTGTGGAAACTCCGACTCCAGTACCCTTAACAAACATTAAATCTGTACTGTAACCCTAGGAACCCCTTTGGGAGCTGCCAGCAAATTAAATTCGCCCACTCACTCTAAGTGCCTTTGCCTGACAACGGAAGCCGCTCTCTCGCAATACTGCCTTATCTGACACTAGCATTTAGCATCCTTCACTTTGCATCTCACGAACACGCTCACTTGTTACCTCGCGAACCGCAACATGCCCACATCATTACATCGTGAAGTATTTCCGCTTTTGCCTACCTCTCTGACGAAACTCGTGTAAACTCATGGGAACGAACGCGTATAAACTATAAACCCTGCGCCCTCCACAACCCCAGCGAGGCGACAGCACGTGCCACACCAGCCAAAGCAATGCAGCCTTTAAAAATGAAGAAAAACAAGAAAAACTGCACCAAAAAAAATGGCGGCCGCAAACATCCGAAAATTTTCAGATTCGGGGGCGTGTTTTTAGCGTTTTGAGTGATGGATGACGTCACAGTTCAAAGAACGCAAAAAAACACGCACCCAAATCCGAAAGAGACGGGGCTTTATTGGACTGACTCCCTTCTCCTCCAATGGCTGGCCTCCGTTTAGGAAGCCAGCCAATGGAGGAGAGAGGCGGGTTCCAAGCCCCCTAACTCCAAAACATAAATTCTTCGGGACTCCGCCCTCACTGCTTGGCAGCGCAACGGTCCCTCGACCTAAAAAGGGGTTAGAATTGGTAGTTATGAGCATTTATAAGTGCCCCCAGTGGCTACTGTAGTAGATTATATTGCAGGCTACAAATCATGTTAAACACTTGGTTCAAGGTATTGCAAACCTTTAGGGTTTGCCTGGCTTTCAGTTATACCTTTTGAGGTCACATTACAGAGCATAGTCTTCTTTTCACCAACAAATCAGTTTCAATGTGACATGCATATTTTTCAAATACCTTAGCAATTACTATTACTATTTAAATTAGTAATGTGCTTAGCTACTCCAACGTGTTTCCCAATGCAAAGCAGGTAGAGGAGAGATTCCTGAATTAAGAGCCAAGGGCTAGATGTAGGTAAAGCATATTTACCGACCCTTAAATACCGAATTTTACCGATTCGCTATTTAAGAGTCGGTAAATATGAAGGGGGGAGATGTAGGGAAATCCAGATGTTTATTTACTGAATCGGTAAAAATCTGTATTTACCGATTCGGTAAATACCGACCGGTAATGCCCATTCATTCCTATGGGCTTTGAAGTCCATAGGAATGAATGGGCATTACCGATTCGGTATTTACCGAATCGGTAAATACCGATTTTCACAAGGGTGCAGGGGGTGTCACTTTGACACCCTCTAGCACCCCCAAAAGAGGCTCAGGTGCCATGTGGCAGGCATACCTGCCCTAAGGGCAGGTCTGCCTGTCATATGGCATAGGTGTGCATGCACACATGTGCATGCACACCGGAAACGGTATTTTACCATCAAATTGAATTTGATGGTAAAATACCGATTCTGTAAGGCTTGTGGGACTCAGTAGAGTCCCACCTATATCTCAAAATTACCGAATCGGTAAAAATACCGATTCGGTAATTTACAGAATTGGTAAATTTACTGATCGGTAAATTTACCGATTCTGTAATAATTTTCCCCCTACATCTCAAATTCCTTTTACCGGTCGGTAACGGCCGAATTCGGCCGTTACCGACCGGTAAAAGCCTACCTACATCTGGCCCCAAGTCTTCAAGCCTGTGCAGAAAGTGAGGAGAAATGTACAACTTCTCAGTCACTCTGGAAGAGAATTCCAGAGTTGCGGACCCAAATATGAAAAGGCCTTTCATACGAGTCAATCCGAACCTAGACACACTGAACAGGGAGATATTTATACAACGTAAGGATCGAGATGCGTGGTAAAGTGACACCAAATCATAAAAATACTGTGGTCCAGTTCCTGCTTTAGCCTCGAACATAAAGCATAAGGCTTTGAACTTGATACGGTTCAGAATTGTCAGCCAATGAAGCTCGCAAAGAAGGTTGGAGACTCAGGATGTCTTTGGAAGTCAGTAAAACAACCTCGCAGCTACATTCTGCACTAATTGCAGCAGGTGGGTAGTAGACTTATCGGCTTCCAAATACTGCACATTGCCATAGTCCAGTTTGGCTATAATCAAAGTATGGATCACAGTCCTTTGAGCGGGATCATACAAATGGTCTTTTTAAGCCATTTGAGGACTGCAAAACAGTTGGCAGCCACCTATGGCTTCATAGACAAATTGTCATCCAGAAGGAATCCCAGAGTTTTTACTTTCTGGGATGGAATAGGCAGGGCCCCTAGAGAGTTGGGCCAGTAAAGAGGGCCCCAGAGAGAACAGTTTTTCTCCAGAATCATAACCTCAGTCTTATTGGCATTGAGCCTGAGAGATTTTGTTCATCTATAAGGTGATGCAACTCAGGCCCAAGCTCAAATCTGAGGGTCCATGGTTCTGTTCAGTAAAGATGATTTGTGTGTCATCTGTGTAGGAAAAAAGTGTCAGACCACCCCTGTTCACTTCATCTGCCAAAGTGCGATGTAGATGTTAAACAATAGCGGGCTAAACACCGGACCCTGTGGGACTCCTGACCTCAGAGTATGAGTCTCAGATCTGACTGTGGAGGACAAAACTTGAAACGTACAATCAGTTAGAAATTATCTAATCGAATCCAGGGCTGGGCCCTCAATTCCAAGGGCAGCCAGTCTCTCCTCCAAAATGGAGTGAGACACAGTATCGAAGGCTGTGCTGCCTGACAAGTCCCCCTTGGAATGCACAGCATATAGACCCCTATCGATGCTGAATCTCGACTTTAAAATTTTAAGTAAAATACTGGCAACACGGCTGCTCCCACATATGGCTCCTTGGTACACCAGGATCCGGCAGGCTTTATTCCCCGTAGGAACATGACACTGAATAAACGTCGCCTGCTGTCCATTTTTGAGCTCGGGCGACGGAAAACCAGGCAGGGACGGTGTTCGCCATCGACATGGAAAAGGCATTTGATAGCCTTGAATGGGGGTTCCTCTATGCAGTCTTAACCAAAATGGGCCTTGGACCGGGGTTCTTGAGATGGGTGCAGCTGCTGTATGCTGATCCGGTGACAAGAGTGCGCACGGGGCGCACGATTTAGGAGCAGTACCGAGTGGAGAGGGGCACGCCTCTCCCCACTACTGTTCGCTCTGGCCGTGGAACCACTAGCCTGCGTGGCAAGATCAGACAAGGATTCCCGTGGGCTCCAGCTGGGGGATCAAAGGCACCACATAGCTTTATTCGCGGCCGACCTCTTATTATTCATACAGCATGCGGGTGAGGACCGTTGTCGGGCCTTTGGGTAAATTGGCAGAAGTCCAGTTTATTCCCCCTGGTAGAGGATATGTGGCCACCTGAAAAACTAGGCGATTTGCGATGGGATCCTCGATGCTTCCACTATCTGGGAGTTTGCATCTTTCATGCCATAGAGGATGTGAGGGAAGGGAACATAGGTAGGGCCTTGCGCTCGATCAAAGACGACATGGCATTCTGGGGAAAGCTTCCCCTATCAGAGATAGGTCGTATCTCTCTGCTCAAGATGGTGGCTCTCCCCTGGTTACTGTACTTCATCACGCTCCTGGTATGGATTTCAGTGGCCTGGTTTCAGGAGCTGGACTCATGCCTGTCTGAATTCACATGGGGGCGGGCCAAAGGCGAGTAGCCCTTAACACACTAACGAGGACTCGCTGTGCCTGATATGGAGGCTTATTATCTGGCAGGACAGCTGCAGATATTCATGCAGTGGGTGGCGGGAAGCATAAACGCAGACTGGTGGGTGCCACCCTTCAATCCGGACAAAATGAATGTGTTCCGCACCCTCTTAGGGATGGCCAAACCTCAGCAGGTACGCAATAATGTGCATAGAGTGATACAACAGTGCTGGAGTCGGTGCCTGCAGAAAACTAGGACAAAACGCCCATACTCACCAGATATGGCACTAACGCTGCTGGAGGCCCTCCCTCCCTCACGGAGGGCAATGGAGGGGAATAGAGGATTGGTTACAGTCCGGGGCCACAAAGGTGGGTGATCTCTACCGGGATGGGGAGATAGTCTCCTTTGAGGGATTTAGGGAGTAGGGTGTACCACAAGGGCACTTCCTACTCTACGGAGCTATTAGATGTCACTGGGGGACGGGCACGACGGAACCGCCGCGATACACCACCTGTGAATACATAAGTCTTTCTGGGGGGACTATAAAAGCGGTTGCATGTCTCTACTGGGCCATAGGACGGAACACCAACGAACTGCAGGACCGGCTACGTAGTCAATGGGGAAAAGACATTGACAGGCCACTGGACGACAAGGACTGGGAAAACATACTGGTACTGACAACTAAAGTATCCCGAAACAGCCGCAGCCTGATAGGCTTTTACATACTCCATCGTGCATACATAACCCCAGAACGTATCAATTGATTCTTTGCTAGGGAGAATGCCGGATACCCGAGATGCAACACACAAGGGGAGACCTTTATTCACATGATATGTAGCTGTACATTCTTAACGCTTTACTGGCAGGAAATCACTCGGGAGACAGCTCGTATAACGGACAGGGTAATCCCATGCTCACCGGAACACGTCCTGCTTAGTCTGATCACGCACACTGCCAAAACAAGGACCATGTATAGATCTCAGGACCTAGCATATATCCTTGCGAAGAGGGAAATCACTAACTGTTTGAAGAATTCAGACGGCCCCGGCGTCCACAGGTGGAAGAGGGAGCTGCTGAAATGGGCCGGATGTAAGGGCAGTGTCCTACTTAGGAATGCGAGACTGGGATAGGTAAGCTGGAAAGGGCTGGAGCATGGGAGGTGCTGATGGAAGACCTGAAGAGAGAGGTTCGGACTTATCCAGTATTATAGGTATTTTTCATAGATTCACATGCCTGAATCATTCCCCGTCGTCAGGGTGGGAGTCCCCGGTATATAAAAGAGTAATGTCATAAAAACATGTACATAGTAATAGGCCAAAGGCCTCTCATTAGTAACATATCCATGTCCTTTTGTAAAAAGGACCAAACTTTGGCCAAGAGCCAATCAGATATCACCACCCTCTAGAACCTTCCTGGAAGGAGCCCTAGTCCCTCAGATTTTCTACCGCACGTCGTGCTAAGGGAGTCTCCTCTGAGCTCTGCTCAGTTTTTCTGGTATTCTTTACCTTTTTCAATATTTTTCTCTCAGAATTTGTTCTCTGTGAGGAGTTTTTTCAGTTGATCATGGCTGACACTCCTAAAAAGAGTCTCTTTAGATCCTGTGCCTCTTGTGGGAAAAAGAGGCTTCATGTTGATGACAGGCATGAAGACTGCCTTTACTGTCTCTACCCTGACCACTCTGCAAAGGATTGCAAGGTCTGCCGCACTTTTTCAACAAAAACTCTGAAGGACAGAGAGGGACGCCTGCTGCTCTTGCTCCAGAGACTTAAAGACAAGGACCGGGTTGTCTCTTCAGGGGAGAGTGAGTGTTCCATCAAAAGTACTCATTCCTCTCCCAAAAGGCCTAGAATGTCATCCCCAGGACCATCTTTGGAGCCACCTCAAAAGAAGACACCCATGTCTTCAGAGGTTCGTTCACAGGCCATGGCTGAGAAGGTTTCTCTTCAGGATACTACCTTCAAAAAGCCTGTCAGGACATCCACTGTGGTGACTGTAACAACGTCGACGACAACAATCTCCACATCACTGGCATCGTCATTCTCTTCAACGTCGACGACTACTTCAGCCTCGTCGTCGACGGGTAGGTCCATTCAGTCTGTTATAATAATCTAAAAATCGACAACGAAGCCTTCGTCGACGAGTGCTCCCTCGTCGACTAAACAAAAATCATCGTCGATGACTAAAGCCCCATCGACGTCGATGAAACCTTCTTCATCGTCGACGTCAGTGAAACCTCCGTCGACAGTTCCATCGTCGACGAAGCCGTCGACGAGACCATCGACGTCGACACCAGCGTCGACGAAGCCGTCGACGGGACCATCGGCGACGTCTCCAGCGTCGACGCTGCCGTCGACGAACAAAACACCGTCGACGACGCTGCCGTCGACAGTTCCATCGTCGACGAGGACGCCGCCATCGACGCCGGCTATAACCGTTGACGTTCCCCCGTCGACGGGCTCACTGACGACAGAATCACCTTCCTTGAAGTACTCGTATACACACTTCCGGATAACTAAGCGTACTTTGACGCCAGAATTGACCTCACCAAGTAGAGTCCAGCCACTGCCGCCGGCTCAATTGTTGGACACGGAGGATTCTGAGGATGGCTCACTGTTTCAGACTGCTACCAATCCATCAGAACGTAACATTAAAATCCATGAAAGTTAAGAGTGTGAAGATCTGGATCAGGAAGGAATGGATTTCCAGGAGGAATATCACTCTACTCCACCTCCACCTTCACAACCTATGGTGTGTCTTCCAGCATCCATAATGACGGATTTACAGTTTCTCATTGCGGATTATAAGCAGCGGTTTCCTTCCAATCCGCCTCCTCCGGTAGTGCCGCAAACGCCAGTTGTGATACCTACCCCTCCTTCTCTCCCGAGGCCGCCTCCACTGGTCATTCAACCGGAGACTGCTTATTTGACTACTGTACAGTCTCCTGATGAAGAAGAGGAAGGAGGAGCACAGGAAGAGGGCGAACAGCAAGAGGAAGGAGAATTGCAGGAAGACGAATGGAATGAACACGTTATTCCAGCTCTGGCTTCCCCTGACCAAGCACAGGCAGACTCTCCTCCGGAAGACATCAGAGGGTTCCACAACATCTTAGAAAGGGCTGCTTCAAGATTCAAAATCGAAATGACCACGCAACCTCAGGATTGTTTCCTGTATGACTTTTTTTTTGTAACTCTTTTTATTATTAAATAAAAACATGACAAGAACAAACAAGGCAATAAAACAATATACTCGGGCGTGCGCTCAAAGAGGACGGGAAATGCATTACAATACAATACAGCAGTTATTTTACACAGATGAGGGGGTCTGAGGCAGGGACAAAGTCAAGAACATGAAACTTTAAACAACACCAGGAATGTTGGGTCAGGGGGACTGGGGAGGATTAGGTATCTATATGAGGGGGGGGCGTACATATATCTCCTCGGTATGAATTCCATTGGCTCCAAATTTTTCCTCATTTCCTGAGTCTACCTCGTGCCACATACAGTTTTTTCCACAAACATGCACCAATCCATGTTCTCCTTCCAAGCCACAACCGTGGGGGGCCTCTGGGAACCCCACAGCTGTGCAATGTCTCTCTTAGCAATCATATTACCAAGGGTCGCCCATCGCGTCTGTGACACATCTTAGTCATTCGGCTCCCATACATTCAACAAACACCGTCGAGCTTCAGGCAACACCGCCACACCCGTTACCTCATTCATCACCTCATGTATGCGATTCCAGAAAAGCACCATCTCAGGACATTCCCAAATTATGTGGAGAAAGGTACCAAGCAGACCACAACCGCGCTTACACAATCCATCCGTCGAATAACCCATACGAATCAAGCGTGGGCCGGTAACATAAATCCTATGTAAGATCTTAAGCTGGATAAGGCGGAGACGGGCCGGGATCGCGACCTCCTTGGCTGAGGATATCGCCGATTGCCAGTCCTCGTCGTCTAATTCTATACCATCTGCAATCCAGACAGCCCTGAGGTGCTCGAGCAGGCTCGAGCGATCATTGATCATTTTCTTGTATATCAAGGAAATGGTGCTATCTGGCACATGACCATCTAGTATATGATCTTCGAGGGGGGAGGATTCCAGAATGTCACTACCCACGGGAAAAACCGAACTCAACGCGTGGTGAATCTGGGCATAGCGGAAGAATTCCTTATCACTTAGTTTGTATTCCACCTGTAGTTCTGCGAAAGTCTTTATTCTGCCCTTAACCCAGAGATCGCCCACTCTACAGATACCAATCATATCCCATTTCTGAAATCCTTTCGTCTTCCACAGGCAACCTAATCTCGCAGATGCATAAAGCGGAGTCGCACGGGTTAGTCGATCCCTCCATCCCATGGCCGCAGTCGCACAATGCCACACTCGTACTGCTATCTTGGTGGGTCCCGAAAGCTGTGTTCGAGGAGATCCAGAATAGAGCGCCCTGTTATAATCACCTCCCGGTAGCAGCCACCTATCCATTTCGAACGCTGGATTCAAAGCTGGGCCATACATCCCATGGTTAATTGCTGCAAGCTGGGAAGCCCAATAATATCGCCTGATATCCGGTAGTGCAATACCGCCGTCATACCAGGGAAGTGTTAGCTTCGGAAGAACGATACACGAACGCCCGTCCCATATCAACTGTCTCTGTAAAGTCTCCACCTCCCGGAAATACCTCGCCGGAATTACGTCGAGTGTATTCTGGAGTGCGTATAAAAACCGCGGCAAGGACATCATTTTAAAAAGAGCTGCTCGCCCAAGAGGAGATAACGGCAACTTACGCCAACCCACTACGTCAGATCGTAAACGTTGAAGCGGAGGAAGCAAATTTCGCTCGTAGCGAACCACAGGGTCCAATGTTATTAAGACTCCCAGATATTTAAAGCCCGTCTGTGTCACATGGATAGGACATCCACGCGGCAGGAGGAGGACGCCGCCGGCGAGCACATATATGTGGGACTTGGTCCAGTTAATTACGAGGCCGGAGTTTCTTCCAAACGAATTAAGCACATCAAATAATACATTCAACGATTTTTGAGGCGACGTGAGGTACAACAAAATATCGTCCGCATAGAGCGATATGCGGTCCTCAAAATCCGGAGTCCATTGTATGCCTCTCATCGAAGGCTCCCACCTTATCCAGGCAGCAAGAGGTTGCAAGGCAAGGGCAAAGAGAAGTGGAGACAGCGGGCAACACTGCCGCGTACCTCTCCCAAGAACAAAGGGCCTGGAGACCCGACCGTTTACCACAACCTGTGCCAATGGTTCCTCATACAAAAGTTTTACCCAACCAATGAAACCATGGCCAAAACCAAATTTCGCAAGAGCAGCACAGCGATATGGCCATTCGACTGTGTCAAAGGCCATCGTGGCGTCCAAGGAAGCCAAGATGGCCGGTTCATGCAACGACGTCGCCCTCGCGAGAACACCATGCAAGCGCTGCAAATTCAATGCAGTGTTGCGATGTGGAATGAAACCAGATTGATCCGGATGAATTAGGTCACTGACTACCTTTATCAAGCGGTTTGCGAGCAACTTAGCAAGAATCTTAGGCTCAGCATTAAGGAGCGAGATAGGCCTGTAAGAAGCACAGCGATCCCGTGGCTTCCCCTCCTTATGGATCACCACGATGGTCGCAAGACGCTGATCACGAGGAAGGGAGCCACTTTCTCGCGATGCTAAGAACATATCACGGAGATACGGTGCCAGCGTGTCAGGGCGCAACTTGTAAAGTTCGATGGGAAGACCATTAGAACCCATAGCTTTCCCGGAGCGAATAGAGCGGATAGCGAGAGCCACCTCGTCAACCGAGGGCGCAGCATCCATCAAGTCCCTATCTGATTCTGACAAACGAGGCAACGCAATATCTCGTAACAGCAAATGAGTCTTCCTCAGGTCTGTCAGACACTGGGGAATACACATCCCGAAAATATTCAGCAAAGCACTCAACAATGCCAACAGGGTCAGTCACTCGCATGCCATCAGGTCTCTCAATCACTGGAACCACATGACTTGCCCTCTCCTTTCTGTCCAGCCATGCAATCAGTTTCCCAGCCTTGTCGCCCACATCATACAGTCGTCCCTGCTGCTCCCTACCCATCGTTTTAGCTGCATCTGTAACCAGGGCCTTATACTCAAGTTGCTTGAGACTGAGAACATGAAGCGCATCTCGAGTAACACTCTGCTCCAAAGCACTTTCCAACTCAGTAATTTCAGTCTCAAGGCGGACAACCGCCTCATTTCTGCTTTTCTTGGCGCACCCAATTAACGACAGTGCCTGCCCCGGATGACCGTCTTAAAGGCTTCCCACAGTGAAACAGGCGAGGACACAGACCCCACATTCTCAACAAAGTACAAATCCATAGACTTAAACAGTTCAGTTCGGGTTTTAGGGTTATGGAGGTACCACGAATTAATCGGGGCCACCCTTCCCTCAGCTCTCACATTCATGTTTATCCGAAACCACAGAGGGTAGTGGTCCGATATGCCTCGAGCCAGATGTCTGATCTCCCCAGTTGACGAAGACTGGGCAGCCGGCATCAAAACATAGTCCAATCTGGAAAGACTACCATGTGCCCCCGAGTGGAAAGTGTACTGTGTCTGTCCTGGATGCATCAATCTCCAACAGTCTACAAGTCCCAGTGCTTCCAAGAAACCACCCAACCAAGACTGCGCTCTTGTAAGATCTCTGGGGGGTAGCGATCTTCCCTCCCGGAGACGACTGAGTTGAAGTCTCCACCCAGTATCAGGACACCATTTGGGAGCCCCAAAACTACTCGTCCCAAATCTGCAAAAGTAGTGGTCTGAAAGCCAGGTGGGACGTACACCGAGAGCAACAAGATAGTTTTCCCCTCGCCACCTACCAGTGAGGGCAACATAACGCCCCCTAGTATCCAGAACTATGTCATCGATTTCCAGGGGAAGAGAGTTCCTGACTAGTATACCCACCCCTCTAGAACTAGTGGTGAACCCAGAATGTGCAGCGAGACGATATCCCCTTCTGTTCATAGCGTAACAAGCGTTTCCAATCAAGTGAGTCTCTTGTAGTAACACTACATCAGGGGAGAGGCGTCGCAACATTTGTAGGACCACCCCCCTCTTTATCCGGTCCCCCAACCCATTTACATTCCAGCATAGTAGCCTCAGCCCCCTACCCCCCATCCCAACCGTTGATGATCTCCAACCTCATGTCGAACACAACACCCACGTCCAAAATTGAAACAATACGTTGCCTTGAAAAAGAATAGAACACACCCAACATACTCCCTCCCCCAGCAGTACCCCGGTACAACTCCCCCCACCCTGCACCCCTGCGTAGACTCAAAAGCCACCCCAACTTGCAGTGTGCCTGTCGCCCTAACAAAAACTAATCTACACAAAGAAACCCAGAGGAGTAAAGGCTCCCTTTCTCCCCTGCCACCTCCGGGAGTATATTTCAAAGCATACGATCATAAGAGTCAGCAAACCACAGTTGTCTATTGTACTCATTGTCCGGAACTCGGGTTCCATCGCTCATTCTTGTTCCAACAGGCCACCTTCAGCTCCACCTGAAAGTTGCGAGCGGTCGCACCGGGTAGGCAATGCATCTAGCCAGTCACTCACCCCCTCGCGGCGATCAAAAAAGAGCGTCTGATCATCATACTCAACACGCAAGCGGGCCGGGAAAAGCATCGCATACTTCAAGTCCATATCTGAGTTGCCTCTTCACCCCCTGAAATCCCATCCTTTGCTTCTGAACGGTTTGGGAAAAGTCCGGGTAGAAGTTCATCGTGGTGTTTTCAAACTGCGTAGGGCCGCCCATCCGTGAAACCTGCAAAATGGCGTCTCTGTCCCCGAAATTAAAAATTGATCGGCCGCGGGGGGAATACCGGTTTCACCTTCCCTCCCGGCACTCTGTTTGCACGTTCCACCGCAAAGAATTTACTCAGTCCCTTGGGGGTGAGGTGATTGAGGATGAGGTCTTCGACAAGGAGATCAGTGGTCAGTGTTCCAGAGTTTTCAGGGACCCCAATAATACGTACATTATTGTGCCTTGCTCGACCCTCAAAATCCTCCAGTCGACGAGCAAAGAAATCATTCGAGGATCTCAAATTGCGAACCTCTGTGTGCAAGTCGGACATATCCGTCGTGAGGCTGGAGGTCTTCAAGTCTAAGGATTTGACGTTCTCATTAGTCTTTGCTAAATCCATTCTGATGAGATTGAAGTCAATGGCCACGGTGTCAAGCTTCAGTGCCAGTGCCTCGTATTGCTGGCCGATGGATGTCTTGATACTAGCAATGGCGCCCATGACGTCTTGCAGTGTTAAATTCGCCGACACAGTAGGATTGTCAGTTGCCTCCTCCCGGGCTCTGGGTGTACCACCGGGGGACCCGCTGGGTTGAGTATAACGATCCATAACATTCGTTTGAGTTGCACCCCCCCGGAGAGCGGTCTTGACTTTCCGTTTCTCACCATCGGGCTTGCCTGTCATGGTGAGCTGTGTGCCCCGGAGGGGCGCCTGAGATCTGGTCAAAATGGCTCCTCAGAATTCACCCACAGGGTCACCAAAGGCAGATTAGAGCTAGTGTATTGCCGCAGCCACGCACTCGTTGTTCCCAGGCCTATTTGGAAGTCACGGGATCCAGTTGTGCCCAGAGTCGGTCCCAGGGAAGAACAACACCAGTTAGCAAAAATGAAACCGAAAGCCAACTCCGGGCCGTGGTCTGGACCCCCTTAGCTGATGTTGTTGAATTACTGCCTGGGCACAGTAACAACTCGAGGCCCGGGTGTCTCCACGGGATAGGCCGCAAAGGTTCGAAGTGTCGTAGCTTAGGAACCCGAAGTCCAAATCAATTTTTGAAAGCAGCTATTATATCAGCTGGGCCGCGTCATCAATAACCCATCTTCGTATTCAGGATATAATTCAGGATAGATGCGGGAGGCGGCGAGGGTCTCGGGAGCCCTGTGCTCACGCGGCCATCTCGAATGCGCGCGAAGCTCCTCCCCTTCTGTATGACTTTAAAGAGCTATTTCAAAAGGCTTTGAGATCCATTCCCATTATTGAGTATACTTGGGATCAGTATAAGACTCCTACCACAGCTCCTGCATGCCTTACAGGACACACAAAACCAGACTCTGTCATTACCCAAGCTGCGCAGCGTAAATCTAATAATCCATCGGCGGCGTTGACTGCGCCACCAGATAAAGAGGGTCGTAAACTGTATAACATTGGCAAAAGGTTTTCATCCATGTCGGCCCTCACTGTTCGAGCGGCTAACTCCTTAGCCCTGTTAGGGCGCTACAACCGCCAAATGTGGGCGGATATTGCTCCATATTTGGGTACTATCCCAGAAGACCAAAAAGAGGAAGCAAAAAAGATCCTTCTTGAAGGCGAACGTTCAGCCTCTGAAATGATCGACGTGGGAATGGATATCGCCTCCACAGGATTCAGACAATTGGCAGGGGCTGCAGTCCTAAGGCGCCAAGGGTGGCTTAAGGCCACATCTTTCCGACCGGAAGTGCAGGCCAAGATATTGGACATGCCGTTCGATGGCCAGCTACTGTTTGGGAAAGACATAGACGACATGCTGCAAGGTATTAAAAAGGATACTGAGACCGCGAAAGCCCTGGGTACTCTTCAGTTCAGAAATACTTCCTTTCGGGGCTCCAGAGGAAGAGGACAACCTTCACGAGGTGGCTATCAGGGGTACAAATCATCGTACAACTCAAACCAGCAGTTCAAACCCCAGTACCTACAAAGGCAGCAGCATCAAAATCAGTCATCATACAACAAATCTTCCTTTCGTGGACGCGGAGGGAAGAAAGACACAGCCAGAAGGCAATGACCTTTTTCTACCGCAGGCCTCCATTTCTTCTCCACCTTACGCAATTGGAGGAAAAATCTAATTTTTCCGCCACAATTGGCAGCAGATTACAACGGATCGCTGGGTCCTTCAGCTAGTCCAGTTCGGACATTCATTGGAGTTTGTGGAGACTCCTTCGAATCCTCCACGTCCAATGAACCACAAGAATCTACATCTCCTACAAAAAGAACTCTCTATAGTGCTCCACAAAAGAGCTATAGAAAAAGTGCCTCGGGATCAGAAAGGCAAAGGATTCTATTCCCGATTCTTCCTAATAAGGAAGAAGGAGAAAAAATGGAGACCTATATTGGACTTACGAGACCTGAATGGCTACCTCAAGAAACAGTCGTTCCTTATGGTGTCCATTCAGGAGGTGCTGCAGCTCCTCGATTCAAAGGACTTCATGGTGTCTTTAGACCTCCAAGACGCCTATTTCCACATACCGATCCACAATAAACCACAGACAATTCCTCGGGTTTGTGGTGGCGGGCAGACACTACCAATTCATGGTGCTGCCCTTCGGACTGAAATCGGCTCCTTGCATTTTTACAAAGTGTCTGTCTCCGGTGGCAGCATATCTTCGCCAACACCATCACCAAGTCTTCCCCTACTTGGATGACTGGCTCGTCAAGGCACCTACTTTCTCAGGCGTGAGCAGGTCCTCAGACGCCTGTCTGCAACTTTTCGAAAACCTGGGACTCACTCTCAACCCAAGAAAAGTCTGGACTTCAGCCTTCCTAACGCCTCACTTTCTTGGGAGCAGTCCTGGATACGGATCAGGAAAAAGCCTTTCCTTCACAGGAACGTCAGCTCTAACTCAGGTCTCTAGCAGCCCGGATTCAGGCCAAGAAGACCATCACGGTGCGCCTGTACAAGTCATTATTGGGGATGATGTCCTCCAACATCCTGCTGATCCCACACTGCCGTCTTCGTATGCGGCCGCTGCAGGAGGCACTATCCACCCAGTGGATCCAGTGTGCAGGATCCTTCGACGATCTAATCCGGATCACTCCATTCATTGTGCAGGCCCTAGACTGGTGGGTTCAACCTCACAATCTGGACCATGGCCTTCCATTCCTACTACCAATCTCTCCACATGTGATCACCACAGATGCTTCATTGGAGGGATGGGGTACATATCTGCAAGAACTCCAGATCAATGGACTATGGTCTCAGACAGAGAAGC
Organism: Lissotriton helveticus; assembly: GCF_964261635.1. Lineage (NCBI taxonomy): Eukaryota > Metazoa > Chordata > Amphibia > Caudata > Salamandridae > Lissotriton > Lissotriton helveticus. Next base: position 411,201,487 of record NC_136061.1, on the reverse strand, counting down.
AGATGCATATCAACCTTCTCGAATTGAGGGCAGTCTACCTGGCACTAAGAGCATTCCTTCCTCGGATCAAGGATTTCCCAGTGCTTGTGAGAACGGACAACACCAGCACAATGCACTATCTGTACAAACAAGGGGGAACTCGATCTCTGACGCTGTCGCTAGAATCTCAATGTATTTGGAAGTGGCTGCTTCGAAACAATATTTCTTTACGGGCAGAATATGTCCCAGGGGCAGACAATGCCCTGGCGGACTCTCTAAGCAGGCAACGCTCCATCTGCCACGAGTGGGAGCTGGATCAAAATCTTCTCAACTCCATATTCTCCCGTTGGGGCAAGCCTCTCCTGGATCTGTTTGCAACGCAACTCAATGCAAAATGCCAATACTACACAAGCTGGCATCCCCAGAAGGGGTCTCTCGGGAATGCATTTTCCATCGCATGTTGCAACGTCTTCGCTTACGCATTTCCTCCATTTCCCCTGATTCCCAGAGTTCTCAGGAAAATGAAGACGGAGCATTGCACCCTAATCCTGATAGCCCCGGCGTGGCCACGCCAACACTGGTTTATGGAACTTCACCTCCAGTCACTGGAACCGCCAATTCAATTCAGGCCAAGCCCGACTCTCCTGACAATGAACAACGGGCAAGTCCAACATACGGATCCACAATCTCTCAAATTATCGGCTTGGCTCATGAGAACAGAGAGTTCCAGAACGTAGACATTCCTCAAGAATGCAGGGTAGTCTTGGCCCGGGCCCTGGCTGACAGTACCAACAAGACGTATTCCCTGAAGTGGAAAAGATTCTGTATATAGTGTAAGACAAACAGGATACACCCATTTGAATCTTCCCCGGCACAGATTCTGCCTGATCTGCTTCATTTGGCTCACTCGGGATTGGCCCACGCCTCTATAAAAGTTCACCTGGCGGCTGTATCTCGGTATAGGCGTTCTTCGTCTGGTGTTTCTCTCTGGTCCAATAGACTGATCAAGCAGTTTCTGAAAGGATTGTTCAGGACATTCCCTCCAGTGAGGGCTTTGCCACCCACCTTGCAGCTCAACATCGTACTGGCTCAGTTAATGAAGCACCCTTTTGAGCCAATACACAAAGCTGACATCAAATATCTATCATGGAAGGCAGCTCTCTTGCTAGCGCACACATCAGCAAGAAGAGTGAGTGAGCTCCAAGCCTTCTCCATTCAAGATCCTTTCTTACAGTTCAAACAGGACAGAGTTATCTTAAGAACTAATCCTAAATTCATACCAAAGGTTCCATCCAACTTTCACCTGAATGAGCCTATAGTTCTGCGGTCCTTCTTCCTGAATCCAAGCACCGCAGCTGAAAGGTCTCTCCATTTATTAGACCTCAAGAGATGTCTGAAGTTCTACATCCATAGAACAGAACAATTTCGAAAATCCAACCAACTATTCATTGCCTTCAGCAGGCCCAGGAAAGGTCCTCCACTGACAAAGCAGTCCATCTCAAGGTGGATCTTGGCAGCCATTACTTTCTACCACCAGCAGGCAGGACATCCTCTGCATTCTAAAGTCCGGGCCCACTCCACTAGAGCGATGGCGCTCTTCGCTGGGGTACCCATCATCGACATATGCAGAGCGGCAACATGGAAGACACCTCATTTATTTGTATTTTGCGGTATTTGTAGAGCGCGACACTCATCCCGAGGGATATCAAGGCGCTTATACCAGGGCAGAAACTAGTGGGGACTAACACTAGCGGAACATTTAGGAATTTGGGAAAAGGTGAGTTTTTAACTTTTTCCGGAACAGGATGTAGTTGGAGGTGTGTCTTAAGTCTGGGGGAAGCTCATTCAATTTTTTTGCCGCTAGGTGGGAGAATGAGCGACCACCTGTCCTTGCTTTATAAATACGTTTAGTCCTGGCCAGGGCAGACTGGAGTGAACGAAGGTTCCTTCTGGGGACGTAAAATTCAATCTTCCCTTGAAGAATAGTGGGGCCAGTCTTATTTAGGACCCTATGGGCATGGCAGAGCAGTTTGAAGACCGCCCTCTGGCGCATTGGCAACCAGTGCAGTTTCTTCAGGCATTCCGAGGCCGATTCAAATCTGCCCTTGTTACAGATGAGTTTAGCCGCTGAGTTCTGCAATACCTGTAGGCGTGAAAACAAGTACTCATTCATACCTACAAATAGCGCGTTGCCATAATCAAGGTGACTAACCAATAAGGCTTGAGTAACTGAACGTCTACAGGCCAGGGGTATCCAGGGAAATAGTCTGGCAAGAAGCTTCAGGATGGCGAAGGCTTTGCCGCAGAGGGATCGCACATGATCTTTCATGGACAGGGCATCATCCATAATGACGCCCAAATTCCTTGCGTGTGGTTTAGGGGTGGGGGCCATACCAAGCAAAGGTGGCCACCACGAATCATCCCGCACCCTTTTGGCGCCACCAAACAGCAGGATCTCGGATTTGCCAGCGTTTAACTTCAGGTAATGTGAATGCATCCACAGGGCCATTTCTGAGAGACAGTCATGTAATTTAGATTTAATAATGTGGGGTCTCTCGTCCAAAGCCACCATCAGTTGCGTGTCATCCGCATAGGAGCAAATGCCGATGCCCCACTTCCTTCCAATGTCGGCCAAAGATGACATATAGACATTGAAAAGGGTGGGGCTTAATGAGGCTCCCTGGGGGACTCCACAACCGATGGGGCTAGGCTTGGAATGGACCTGTCCCATATGTACTGCCTGGGTGCGATTGCTCAGAAAAGAGTGCAACCAACTTAGTGCAGTGGATTGGACTCCTTTACTATGAAGGATGTTCAACAAGCAGTTATGGGATACCGTGTCAAACGCCGCTGACAGGTGAGAAGTATCAGTGCCACTGCCCCGCCTTGGTCAGTGGTACATCTGATACTATCCGACTCTGCCAGCAACGTTGCCGCCATGCTATTGTTGACTCTGAAACCCGTCTGAGAAGGGTCCAGGAGGAGGTTTGTTTCCAGATATCTCGTCAGCTGTCCATTGACCAGTTTCTCCAAGACTTTGGAGAGGTAAAGAAGCTGAGAAATAGGGCGGTAGTTCTCGGGATTCAGAATGTCTGATTCAGCTTTTTTTAAGAGCGGAATCACGGAGGCATGCTTCCAGACGTCCGGGAAGGTAGCGGTTCTTAATGATTTATTAAAAAGCTGAGTAATCAGGGGACAGATCGTGGGAGCAATTTTAGACCTTCACCAAGCACTATTGCTTGGATTCAGAGCTGATGAAGGATGCAGCGGTGGGTCAAGCGGTGCTACGCCATCTAGTTCACTAGAGGTGAGCTTTCTTCCTTTCATCCCTCCATCCTATTACCTTCTTGCACATTTCTCTATCTGTATTTCATGCTTGATATTCTATTATCATGTGATTTTACAGGTTGTTCTCTATGAAATGTGCTGGTTATTGCTTGCTACTCTGATTCAGGCATGTGAATCTATGAAAGATACCTATAATACTGGATAAGAAATGCGTTACTCACCTGTAACTGCAGTTATCCAGTATTGGTATCTTTCATAGATTCACATGCAACCCACCCACCTCCCCTGGAAGGGCTCACCTTGGTTCTCTCAGTAGGTACTACTTAGCACTGTGCTTACGAAAATCTGAGGGACTAGGGCTCCTTCCAGGAAGGTTCTAGAGGGTGGTGATATCTGATTGGCTATTGGCCAAAGTTTGGTCCTTTTTACAAAAGAACATGGATATGTTACTAATGAGAGGCTCTGGCCTATTACTATGTATATGTCTTTATGACATTACTCTTTTATATACCGGGGACTCCCACCCCGACGACTGGGAATGATTTAGGCATATGAATCTATGAAAGATACCAATACTGGATAACTGCAGTTACAGGTAAGTAACACATTTCATATGAGGCCTCCACCCCTGAGAGACCACCACAACAGGAGCACCCCCAGGGGCCAAGCCGAGATGAGGCTGGACTGCAGATCCCGGGAGATGGGGGACATATAACATAGTACCGCCTGAAGCGACAACATCTAGAGGGAGGCAGTGGGGAGGGGCCACCACGCACCACAAGGTACTGGGGGAGGTGACTTTCTGGGCTCAGTAGATGTACTCGGGAGACAACAGTGCGGGGCGGGAGGGGGGGTTAGTTATCTCGTTGGGGAAAAGGGATGAGGGTGGGGGGGAACTTATGGCCTACATATAAGACTACTCACCAAATGGAAGAAAAGCCAAACGGAAATTGGACTTATTAAAATAACCATGTATGAAATACGCAATGTACTACATTGATCCTGACAAGGTTATGCATATAATGGTACCGCAGTCAGCGGAAGAATGTCTAACATGTTAAAGGCAATAAAGTTTGTTCAAAAAAAAAATCAAAGGCTATGGTAAGGTCTAACTAAATGAGTGCAGCCATTCCGCCCTCATCAAGGTGCTGCCTCAAGCACTCGGTAGCACCCACTAGGGCAGATGCCTTACTGTGCTCATCTCTTAGTCCAGACTGAGAGCAATAAAGAAAATTCAATGCCTTAACAAAGAAGGTGAGCTGGCCATTAATATGTTTTTCTAAAACTTTCGAAAAGATCGGAAAAAAGTTGGACATATTGTCCGAGTCCAAATGAGCTTTTTTTAGGAGAGGAAAAACCATAGCATGTTTCCATTTTCCAGGGAACAAGTCCCTCGCAAAGAGAGATATTAAAAAGATCTCTTAGCATAGATAACAGATTGGAATCAAGTTGATTCATCATGTTAGGGGTCCAAAGGAGAACCTGATTTAATAGATTGCAAAATAGTATCAAATGTCACGGTGTCTAACAATGACCAAAGGGCATATGTATGAAGAAACCGTTTTGCGAGTCCTTAATAGCGAATTTTAGCGATTCGCTATTAAGGACTCGCAAAAGGGAATGTGTGTAGGTGTCGCAATATTCATTGTGATTCCTACATATTACTTAATTGCGAATCGCAAATTGCGATTCGCAATTAAGGAATACCTTCCGATTCATTCCTATGGGCCCAAGGCCCATAGGAATGCGAATGCAATTGCAAGGATGTCAAAAGGACACCATGTTGCACCCCTGAAATAAGCATGTGTGCACATGTGGCGCACATTTATGCCCTATGGGCATGTATGAGTGCCACAAGGCACTTTGAAAAATGCAAAAACTGCATTTTTAAAGAAATCGCAAATTGCCACCAACTTCAAGTTGGTGGTAATTTGCGATTTCTTAAGGCAAAATCGCACAACTTGGGTGCTTCCAGAATTGCATTTAAGGAATCGCAAATCAAAAAACTTTATTTCGATCTTTTAGATTATAAAAGTACATAATAAAATCATCAGTTCTAGATTTCATACTACAATAGCGAGGGTCCAAAAAGGTTCGATTTCATGCACATACAATCTAGCAGCCCGGCATAAATAAAATTAATCATAAAAAGAAAATAGTTTTCCATTAATACAATAAATAGCCTAAAATATTTAAAATCTCTATATATAACCTTTTGAAACGGTGTTACTTCTATTGTCCATCAGTCACATACAAAATATAGAAGAAAATCACAAGAAGAAGGGGATCATGAAGTTTCTGCAGGTACTAACCCTTACGGCTCTTAAACTCTGGAACAATACAAAAATCTGTACAAGTTATTATCCTTTTCTTGTTCTAATGCACATCACAGAAGAGAGGAATCTTGATACACTGAAGACTACCAATTGCATAGTGTCCGTTCTCATTACACGTTCTGCCTCTCAACACTGTCTTAGGTTTAGACTAATACACAATGGTTTTATCCACTTCTTACTCGGTGTATCATATAAAGGGCAGAAGAAGAGAATATGTGCATCATCTTCCTTAGCTTCACTGGAATGTTTACAAAATACGCACTTATCATAATCCTTAATGGTTCTATTATGATCCCATTTCGATGTATTTCCATTCGTTTGCAGTACCCAGTACCCAGTACCTAAATTTGAGGTACAATGATTTTGCAATTTGTGGGCATATCTCATCCAGTAGAGGTTCGAATGAGGCAGTATCCTTGAATAAAAGAAAAGCAGAAGATAAAGAGCCCAATTTGGAATCTTGTAAAAGTTTGCTATTAATATGATTCCAAAAGGGTAATTTTACGGTTTTGCTAAATAGTGTAGTAAAATTTGAAGGCTCGTTCCAATAGTGGGGTAATCCTATTTTTATTAACAATGATGAAACATGCTGCAACCACGGAATTGACTTTGTAGCACCCGCTCTCATTATCTCCTGTAAGCCTTTTTTGTAATGTTCTAACTCTATTGTTGCCCAAATTCTTACCCAAAATAAAAGTGGACGAAGTACTGCTAGGTTATCAGTGCGTTTCAGATCAAGGTCCAGCATTACCGGAAGCATCGGTGTCCTAGTGGGTAATGACAATAGCTTTCGGATGAATTTGTTTTCGTTTTTTCCAAAGTTATGTTTGCAGTAAGGACCCCAGACTTTTGCCCCATACAAGGCAGCCTCCTGCGCCTTAAATTTGTAAACTTCAAGCGCTGGGGAAATTGCTTTTATATTACCCCCGCCATGTTTTTTTGCAATGGGAACACTGTTTTGGATAAGAACTAATCTGCTTCTTTCTAGTTGAGCCTTCCATGATAGTTTGGAATCAACTGTAATGCCTAAATAATTAAAGCTATGTAAAAATTCAAATTTTTGACTATTTAGTTCCAGGTTGTTTTTAAAAGATTTGTGAGGGTTAATAGACATGTATTTAGTCTTGCTGGCATTAATTTGTAACCCCTTATTAACGCAGTATAAGTGAAAAAAATTCAGCAAATTCTGAAGCCCACGAGGGGTTTGTGAGATTAATCAATCAATCAATCATGGCATTTATATAGCGCGCTACTCACCCGGGAGGGTCTCAAGGCGCTAGGCGTGAGGGGTATGTTACTGCTCGAACAGCCAGGTCTTGAGTTGCTTCCTGAAGGAGAGATGGTCTTGGGTTCGCCGAAGGTGGGTGGGGAGGGAGTTCCAAGTCTTGGCTGCCAGGTAGGAGAAGGATCTTCCTCCAGCGGTGGCTTTGCGGATGCGTGGTACGGTGGCGAGTGCGAGGCTGGTAGATCGTAGCTGGCGGGTGGGCGTGTAGAGGGTCATGCGGTCGTTGAGGTACTTGGGGCCCAGGTCGTGGAGGGCCTTGTGTGCGCGGGTGAGGAGTCGGAACGTGATCCTCTTGCTGACGGGGAGCCAGTGCAGGTCTCTCAGGTGTCCGGTGATGTGGCTGTGTCGGGGGATGCCCAGGATGAGTCGTGCGGAGGCGTTCTGGATGCGTTGGAGTCTTCTCTGGAGTTTGGCTGTGGTTCCGGCGTAGAGGGCGTTCCCGTAGTCCAGTCGGCTGGTGACGAGTGCCTGGGTGACGGTCTTCCTTGTTTCAGTGGGGATCCATCTGAAGATCTTGCGGAGCATGCGCAGGGTGTTGAAGCACGAGGAAGAAATGGCGTTGACTTGTCTGGTCATTGACAGGGAGGAGTCCAGGATGAAGCCTAGGTTGCGTGCGTGGTCCGTTGGTTTGGGAGCGGTGCCCAGGGCCGGGGGCCATCAGGAGTCGTCCCAGGCGGAGGGTGATGATCCCAGGATGAGGACTTCTGTCTTGTCTGAGTTCAGTTTAAGGCGGCTGTTCCTCATCCAGTCGGCGACGTCTTTCATCCCTTCGTGTAGGTTGGCTTTGGCGGTGGTGGGGTCGTTGGTGAGGGAGAGGATCAGCTGGGTGTCGTCAGCGTAGGAGATGATGTTGAGGTTGTGTTGGCGTGCGATGGCTGCGAGGGGGCTCATGTAGACGTTGAAGAGGGTCGGGCTGAGAGAAGATCCTTGTGGAACGCCGCAGATGACTTCGGTGGCCTCGGATCTGAACGGAGGGAGGCGGACTCTCTGGGTTCTTCCGGTGAGGAACGAGATGATCTATTCAAGCGCTTTCTCTCGGATTCCGATGTTGCTGAGGCGCTTCACTAGGGTTCGGTGGCAGACCGTGTCGAACGCTGCGGAGAGGTCCAGGAGGATGAGGGCCGCTGTTTCCCCGTTGTCGATCAGGGTTCTGATGTCGTCGGTGGCTGCGATCAGGGCGGTTTCGGTGCTGTGGTTGGCCCGAAAACCGGACTGCGAGGGGTCCGTTCGAGGAAGGCGGCAAGCTGTTTGTTGACAGTCTTCTCGATGACTTTGGCCGGAAACGGAAGGAGCGAGATGGGACGGTAGTTTTTGAGGTCGGTGGGGTCCGCCGTTGGTTTCTTCAGGAGGGCGGTCAGCTCGGCATGCTTCCAGCTCTCCGGGAAGGTGGCGGTGTGGAAGGAGGAGTTGATGGTGTCTCGGAGATGGGGTGCGATGGTGGCGTCTGCTTTGTTGAAGATGTGGTGTGGGCACGGGTCGGTTGGTGATCCTGAGTGGATGGAGTTCATCGTGCCGGTGGTGTCTTCGGTGGTGATCGGGGTCCAGTTGCAGAGGGTGGTGGTGGCGGGCATTGGTTCGGTGGTAGGGTGCGTGGTCTGTGCGTCGAAGCTGTTGTGTATGTCGGCGATCTTGCGGTGGAAGAACGAGGCGAGTGAGTCGCAGAGGCTTTGCGAGGGGGTGATGTCGTTGATTCCGGCGCTGGGGTTGGAGAACTCTTTAACGATGCTGAAGAGTTCCTTGCTGTCGTGGGCGTTGTTGTCCAGTCGTTCTTTGAGTGCCGTCTTCTTGGTGGCGCGGATCAGCTGATGGTGTTTGCGGGTGGCGTGTTTGAGGGCGGTCCAGTTGTCTGTGGTGTGGTCGAGCCGCCAGGCTTTCTCGAGGGTGCGGCAGTTCTTCTTGGATTCCTTGAGTTCGTCGTGAACCAGGGGGTTTTCTTGCTGCCGGGTCTGCTGGGAGGGTTCTTTAGTGGAGCGAGGTCATCGGCGCAGGAGGTCAGCCACTTGGTGAGGTTGCTGGCTGCTTCGTTGGGGTCCGTTGTGCTGGTGGGAGTGTTCTGGCTGAGGGAGGAGGTGAGCTGCTCGGCGGTGATCTTGCTCCAGCTGTGGCGGGGGACCCGTTGCGGTTGGTGGTGGGTCGTAGTCCTGTTGAAGCTGAAGTGGACGCAGCTGTGATCTGTCCAGTGGAGTCCGGTGGCATGGCTGAAGGAGACGTGCTTGCTGGAAGAGAAGACGGGGTCAAGCGTGTGTCCGGCGTAGTGGGTGGGGGAGTTCACCAGTTGCTTGAGTCCGAGGTTGGCGAGGTTGTCCAGCAGGGCGGTGGTGTTTCTGTCGTTGTTGTTCTCCAGGTGGAAGTTGAGGTCCCCTAGGAGGATGTAGTCGGCGGAGGGGAGGGCGTGCGGGGTGAGTGTCATTAAGATGGTGTCATCTGCAAAGAGTAAGGCTGGAATTGTTTCCCCAGCCAGCTTAGGGGAATCATTATTACAACGCCCCAGGTGAGTTGGAATATCATTTACATATAATGTAAACCGGGTGGGCGCCAGGACACAGCCCTGGCGGACATCCCTGTTCACATCTGATGTCACACGCGTTCTCCCCCTCGCGCCCTCCCGCCACGAGCGGAGGCCACGCCCACTTTAGGCCACGCCCCCAAACAAACACTCGCGCTTAAAAGCGCAGTGCTAGGGCATTCTAGCAAAGATAAGGGTTGACTCCTGAGGCGGAAAGCCGGGAGTAAGGCGATTAGAATTTTAAACATTTGTGTCACTGAATAACTTGCATTGTATCTTTTAAAAACTTTTAATCTTGAAGTCACAGAATACTTGTGTAACCTATTGCCACAGATTACTTGTGCAGTGCTTCACTTACCGGACAGAACGGTCGTGTACTCAGCGGAGCCAGCGCTGACGTCACACGCGTTCTCCCCCTCGCGCCCTCCCGCCACGAGCGGAGGCCACGCCCACTTTAGGCCACGCCCCCAAACAAACACTCGCGCTTAAAAGCGCAGTGCTAGGGCATTCTAGCAAAGATAAGGGTTGACTCCTGAGGCGGAAAGCCGGGAGTAAGGCGATTAGAATTTTAAACATTTGTGTCACTGAATAACTTGCATTGTATCTTTTAAAAACTTTTAATCTTGAAGTCACAGAATACTTGTGTAACCTATTGCCACAGATTACTTGTGCAGTGCTTCACTTACCGGACAGAACGGTCGTGTACTCAGCGGAGCCAGCGCTGACGTCACACGCATTCTCCCCCTCGCGCCCTCCCGCCACGAGCGGAGGCCACGCCCACTTTAGGCCACGCCCCCAAACAAACACTCGCGCTTAAAAGCGCAGTGCTAGGGCATTCTAGCAAAGATAAGGGTTGACTCCTGAGGCGGAAAGCCGGGAGTAAGGCGATTAGAATTTTAAACATTTGTGTCACTGAATAACTTGCATTGTATCTTTTAAAAACTTTTAATCTTGAAGTCACAGAATACTTGTGTAACCTATTGCCACAGATTACTTGTGCAGTGCTTCACTTACCGGACAGAACGGTCGTGTACTCAGCGGAGCCAGCGCTGACGTCACATGCGTTCTCCCCCTCGCGCCCTCCCGCCACGAGCGGAGGCCACGCCCACTTTAGGACACGCCCCCCTGTTCCACAACCCCAGAACAGTATAAAATATGTGTCAGTCTCGGTCGCGCAGCGGGCGAGCGCAGCGGGCGCGACGTTTGCGCGCCGAAGGCGCGCCTAAGGCAAGCCCGTCTGCGCCCGTCCGCGACCGACCGGGACCAGGGGCCATACCCCCTACAGGCCCCAGCCCCCTCGCGCCCTCCCGCCACGAGCGGAGGCCACGCCCACTTTAGGACACGCCCCCCTGTTCCACAACCCCAGAACAGTATAAAATATGTGTCAGTCTCGGTCGCGCAGCGGGCGAGCGCAGCGGGCGAGCGCAGCGGGCGCGACGTTTGCGCGCCGAAGGCGCGCCTAAGGCAAGCCCGTCTGCGCCCGTCCGCGACCGACCGGGACCAGGGGCCATACCCCCTACAGGCCCCAGCCCACCCAGGACAGATACCATTCGCTACAATCGCAGCGAACTACTAGCTATGACTAAACCCACCACCACGACCAATTGCACTCATACCGGCCCAGGCCTATCCTACGGACCTATCTCATGCCGCTCATGTCAATGGACCAGCTTGGGCCAACTCCCAACGGATCTTTACACAACCCCTACTAGTTACCAGCGGGAATTAAAATGCCTATATTTTAACGCCAGATCCCTACCCAAACATGCATTAGATATATGGGACACTTTAACCTCTAAGTCTCCAGACCTGGTCTTCATCACCGAAACGTGGCTATCAGACGCCAACGCTCCTGACCTAGCTAACGCCCTCCCCCCTGATTATAAAATAATCACACAAAATAGGCAAAACAAGAAAAAAGGAGGGGGAGTTGCTGTGATTTTCAGGGACCACCTAACATGTCTCACGGAGACAACGAATGCATATCCCGAACATGAGCTACTATCATTTAAAATTCTCGCAGAGAATTTCACTATACTAGCAGGCGCAGTTGTCTATAATCCACCAGGGCAACAAACCAGCATCAGCACCAAACTTCTGAACCAACTACTCCCTTTGTGCTTAAAACACAAAAACTACATGGTCATAGGGGACTTTAATGTCCATTACGAAAATACCAATGCCCCTGGATCGCCACAGCTCAAGTACGACATGGAAATCCTGCAACTCAAGCAGCTGGTCAATGTACCTACGCACATAGCAGGGCACACTCTGGATCTCCTTTTCACCAACATCGAGTCAACCTCCCTCAAGGAAATCCTTCCCCTGTCATGGTCCGATCACTTCCTGCTCTCATTTTCGTTTAAACTTCCCGGCAAACCCGTAAAGGCCAAACCCACCCCCCGCATCTCCAATAGAGCCTGGAGATTAATTAATGACTCCAACTTCCAAAATCACTTCCGTGAAATAGACATTTTTCTTACCTGACAATTCATCGATTTGTAACAACGCCATTCGGCTAGAAACAGGAATCCGCCAAACGTTGGATAAAATAGCACCCCTACGAGAAGTTAGGAAAAAAACATCCACCAACGAAAAATGGTATACCCCCTCCCTCAAGAGCCTTAAACGGGAATGTCAAAAAACAGAACACAAATGGAGACAAACCAAAAACTCTGAAACCAGAGCTAACTACACTACCAAAAGAAGGCAATACATTCTCGCCATTCGAGAGGCAAAAAAAGAATTCTTTACGCAACGAATTCACGAAAACCACAACTCTACAAAGGAGTTGTTCAAAATCGTGAAAGAACTCGCCAATCCAACCAGTACTTCGCAAACCCTCACCCCCTCAACAGAAGCATGCGAACGGATTAGTACCTTCTTTTCCGAAAAAATCAACAAAATTTACTCCACCTTTACCCCATCCCAACCCATCACCCCTTACGATAACTCTGATGTAGGTTTACCTACATCCGACAAAAACAACGTCCATCTAGACATAGGCAACTCCCCACGCCTAACCAACTTCCACCCACTCTCTGAAGAGGGAGTGTTGGCAGTTCTTAAAGCAATTAAATCCGGTTCTCCTGCAGACCCCTGCCCGCACTTTGTATTCTCAGAAATTGCTCCGACACTCTGCCCCCTCATTACCAAACTTTTTAATCAATCCCTCGCCTCCGCGTCCTTTCCAGATTCCTGGAAACACGCATCTGTAACCCCTCTCCTGAAGAAAGCCGGCTCTGACATCCTCAACCCAGAAAACTACAGGCCGATCTCACAGCTCCCCTACCTCTCCAAAGCACTGGAGAAAATGGTAAATTCACAATTGTCCAAATACTTGGAGGACAACTCGCTTCTGGACCCCACCCAAACCGGCTTCAGATCTAACAACAGCACCGAGGCTACGCTGCTGGCAGTGTCGGACAGTGTCAGGTGCATCACTGATCAAGGGGGATCGGTGGCTCTGATACTGCTAGACCTGTCAGCGGCGTTTGACACGGTGTCGCACGAATGCCTGCTAAACATCCTCCAGGGTAAAGGAGTACAAGACACAGCATTAAAATGGATTGAATCTTTCCTGAGCAATTGCTCTCAAGCAGTGCACATGGGCCAATTCCACTCTAAACCCCGTCACATTGGCTGTGGAGTCCCACAAGGGGCCTCTTTAAGCCCCACTCTCTTTAATGTCTACGTTTCATCTCTGGCTGACATTGGAAGAAAGTGGGGCATCGGCGTATGTTCATACGCCGACGATACACAGCTGATGGTGACCATGGATGAAAGATTGGAAAGTTCGGAAACAACTAAAAAAAAACTACATAGTTGCCTCTCCGAAATGGCAGAGTGGATGCGCAACCACTGCCTTAAGCTCAATGCCGGAAAATCTGAAATATTGCTGTTCGGAGGAGCAAAACTATCATGGAATGATACGTGGTGGCCACCGACACTGGGAACAGCCCCCACCCCGAAACAGTATGCCAGAAACCTTGGCATCATGATGGACGACGCACTATCCATGAAAGACCACGTACGCATACTCTGGGGTAAAGGATTTGCAATCCTGAAACTCCTAGCCAAGATCTTCTCCTGGATCCCACTGGACTGTCGGCGTACGATTACCCATGCCCTCCTGGCCAGCCGCCTGGATTATGGCAATGCCCTATTTGACGGGATGAACGAGCAACTGTTCTCCCGCTTACAGATCCTTCAAAATCAGGCAGCTAAACTGGTATGCAACAAGGGCAAACGAGATTCAGCATCAGCATGCCTGAAACAACTCCACTGGCTGCCAATGCGCCAGCGAGCCACCTTCAAGCTACTCTGCCACGCGCACAAAGCCCTCCACAAAACGGGCCCTACAATCCTGCAAGGGAAAATCGAGTTTTACATTCCAAACAGGAACTTAAGATCCAACAACTCAGCCCTAGCAAAACCCAAGCGCATTTACAAAACAAGAACGGGTGGACGAGCATTCTCACACCTGGCGGCCAAACGATGGAATGAATTACCCATGGATCTTAGACACACTACTGATCTTCTCCAATTCCGGCAAAAACTCAAAACTCACCTTTTCCCTAAAAACTAACTCCCCCCGCACTATTTCAGTAGTCCCCCTGTTCTTTTTAGCGCCGTGATATCCCCTGGGATGAGTGTCGCGCTCTACAAATATCAAATAAATACAAAATAAAATCTATGTCCCTGGTAAGTTGACCCCTAGGCCCCCATCTCACGTTTGCATAAGTCCCCTCGTGCAGCCTGATTATCTGGGCCAATAATTCGATCGGTACTCCCAGATCCTTCAAGCATGACCAAAGAAGTGTTCTGGGTACCATGTCGAATGCGGCCTTCAAATCGACAAAGGCAACATATAAGCTGCCTTTTCTAAGTGATATATATTTCCAGCATAGACAGAGGAGTCTGAAGACTTGATCAATAGTACTCGTCTTCTTCCTGAACCCTGCTTGGTACTTAGATAACAACCCAGTATATTCAAGCCAATTAGTTAACCTTAATAACAGGTGCTTGGCATACAATTTCTGAGGTATACCTATCAAACTGATAGGACGATAATTCGCCGGGTCATGCTTGTTACCCTTTTTAAAAATGGTGACTATTTCAGCCCCCTTCCATGTATGTGGTATTGGTTCAAATTTGGCCATCGCATTGCACAATAGGTTAATATATGGGCCCCAAACCATTAAGTCGTGTTTAAGGAGATCTCCCGGAACTTTAATTACCAGATTTAACGGGACCCAGTATAGCCATAGTTTCGTCTAGCGTGAAGTATAAATCAGCTGTTTTGGCGTCAGATATCATTTCCTCTGATAGGGCAAAATGGTTACCATTGGAATCAGAATATAAAGATGAAAAATGGTCTACCCAGGTGTTTTCATCGAGAAATAAATCCCTTTGGGACCTACCTGCCCTATTATCTTTGGCCACCAGATTCCAAAATCCTGCCTGATCTTTCTCTTTTGCTGCACATAATAAGTCGGACCATATCTCTTCGTCCCAAGATCTTTTTGCAACTTCAATGGTTTGTTTATATAAGCGCCTTTTATCCCGTATCCTGTCAATCTGCTCGCTCTTAATAGCCATGATCAACTACTGTTTAGCTAATCTGCAAGCCCCATTGAACCACGGGTTACCTAAGCTAGACCCAGCCACAGCTCCTTGCTTTTTCATTTGGACAGCTTTAGTTAAAACAGGTCCGAGTTGTCTGACCAGTCTAGTATGAAGTTCTGTTATAGCTAGTTGGCCCGTTCAGTGCTCTATTATTGGTGCCATGATTTCTGCAAATGTTAAATAAATATTAGCCATTGCGCTTGCATTCCCCAGGATAGACGGCCATTTAATCGCCCTATTACTACCCTTTAGCACAATTTCATCATCCAGGCAATCTGTCTTATCCTCATTTGCAGACAAGGGATGGAAAAAACCAGGGAGCATTATCAGTCTCAAAGGTCGATGGTCACTCTCAACTCTATCATCTATTTTTAGATCGACCAGATTACTCCAAAAACCCAATGACACTATAAAGTTATGTTATGTTATAAAGGCTTTTATAACGCGCTCTATTACTAAACTAGTATCCTGGCGCGGAAAGGGAAGTGGCAAGCAAAATAGGGTAGCATGAGGGAAAGGAGAAGGAGCATTTACATGGGCTTATTAAA
This sequence comes from Lissotriton helveticus, assembly GCF_964261635.1. Taxonomy (NCBI): domain Eukaryota; kingdom Metazoa; phylum Chordata; class Amphibia; order Caudata; family Salamandridae; genus Lissotriton; species Lissotriton helveticus. Next base: position 411,185,917 of record NC_136061.1, on the reverse strand, counting down.
CGGATGGGTTTTCAGTCCTTTTTTAAAAGCAGCAATAGACTGAACAGCCCTGAGACACAGAGGAAGAGCATTCCAGGCCCTGGCGGCCCTGACAGAAATGGACTGGCCTCCCAGTCTAGAGTACCTAAATCTAGGCACCACCATAAAGTAGTCAATACTACTACGTGAATTACCTCTGTTAAATGTGTGTGCTTTGGATCTGTCGGACAGGAGGCGTCCGTTGCAAGATCTAAGATTGTGGGAAATTATGGCCCTTAGAAGTTGAGTCACAGCAACTGTACATTTGACTTATTTATTGCTTTCCAACTCTGGAATATTAAATGAATGATCTTCATTTTCCATTATATTTCCAAACCCCAACACCAATTACAATTTAGGTCACCTCCAATAATGATATTCTTTCCGTGCCCCAAGTTATCAAGAAATAGTTCCAACTGGGAAATTACTGCTGACTCCTGGTGCGCAGGGGAGGGTCTGTTATAAACATTCAATAAATACACCACCCCGCCATCTTTTGAAATTAATTTAAGGCCCAGTATGTCTTTTGACAGGATATCCAAGGGGACAATTGTAATTCAGAGGGAGATCCGTATCCATATCACAAGTGTCCCCGCAGGTCTACCCCTGGTTGAGCGACTTGCCTCCACAGTATATGTTTTATAGCCTACCCTATGTGGTATGTCCAGGAGCCATGTCTCCTGTGGAAGTATCATATCGCCAGATTCGATGTAGGTATTCCACCCTGTGTCTTGTATATTCCTCCGCAGGCCTGCAATATTCCAGAAAATAACCTGAATATTTTGTATAATTCTATGAGCCCTGGGCATCTCATATTTTTGGTGGCTTGTATGCTTAATGATCACATTAGGTGGGGATTTTGGTGTACTATTGACAGAGCTTCCATCCCCAGGTAACACCTTAGTGGCTGGCTGGGTGGTGTTTGGTACACAGTTTATCTCACCCATCCTAACCTCAGTCTTACTTTTTCGATTATCCAACGTTGACGGCTGAGCATTAGTGATACAATTAGTAATGCCCAGTTTTGGAGGTAAGGCGATGGGTTGGTGTACTTCGGGGTCATTGGGCAGTTCGATATCATCGTGTACACATTGGGCCATAGACGTTTTACTTTTGAGTCAATCTTACCCCATCAAGCCCTGTAAATGCAGCAAAGCTATTTGAAATGAGGATGTTAAAAATAGGACCCCCCCACCACATTCTGATAGGGATTCATTAATCTGGGTTGTTGAGGTAGTGAAGACCTGGGATAAAAATAACTCCGATCATGTACCTGGATCCCCACCCCTGCGCTCTCATGATACTAATCATTAAGGTATGAAATGACTCTACGGTCCCTGAAATTGATTATTATAATAGTCTGTCCTAGGGGTTTATATACCGCTGCTAGTCTTTGGGGGAATCGATGTTTTATCAGGTACTATTTGAGTGGTGGCTAGTGTTTTATTTATCTTGTTTGTATATTGCATCGGAGGGTCCACTGTTGGGATTTTCATATTCTTCTCGACTATTAAACCCTTCGATGCTCATGACGAGCTGAGCTCGTCATGAGTTACGCCTCTCGTACACTCATGACGAGCTGAGCTCGTCATGAACCGCGGGTTTTTGAAAAACTCAGCGCACAGCGGGAAAACGCTTAGCGCGCATGCAGTTAAATCTTTTAGTAGAACTGTATTAGATTTAATAGTTACTTCCATTAAACCCAATTGGTCAGCTATCCTCTTGACTCTTTCAACCAGTGGAAGGAGCAATGACTTTACTAGCACTTCGATGTTACTCATTAACTCTTGGGTTAGGTGAGAGGGCAAAGGAGTCTGAATTGAGGGAGTGGTCCCCATCCCTGTAATCTGATTTGTTGTTGGGTGTCGGAAAGTCTTGGATAGTTTGGCCTGCCTACCCCAATTTGCTATTCCTTAAATGCATTTGCAAAATAGGGAATCGCAAATTTGGCGATTCCCTATTTTGCAAGGGCCTTTTGGGATGATACATGCTAGAAGGCTTTTTCCCGTTCACAAATGGGCCAATTCTGAGATCGGCCAATTTGCGAACAGGGAAAAGGCTTCATACATATGCCCCATAGTCCCTAGTTTAGGTGTTACATCAGAGTTAGTCATAGCGCCGTGACAGCCTGCATTCGTAGGTTTCTGAAAATCAGAGTTAGTGATGGTGCTTTCAAGCTGGACTTCTTATTTGCAATCTAGAGCCATTTGATAGAGTATCTTTCCTACTTTTTGATGAAAGAAACGGGCTAACTCCTCGCATTGTGTTGAGGGAAGCGAGGGAGTAGGGGGCAGATTACAGGGGTCCAATAGTTCTTTGACCACCTTGAAGAGGGTCCTGGAACAATTTTGAGCACTTAGAATTTTCTCAGAGTAATACACAGCCCATGTCGATTCGCAGAGTCTGTGATATTTCATACTAACTTTTATCTTCCTCCCTGTAGGGCCTTGCATTGTTGTTTTTCATGTTTCAGCATTTCACTAAACCAGGGAGCTAGCGGCAAAGGCCAACCAGAGCGTGTGACGGTGGTTGGTAAAATTTCCTCTACAGCCTCTGCAAGCAACTTATGAACCAAATCAGAGTCAAGGCCCAGTGCTTGTTAAAAGACGGGCCGTTATAATGGAGTAACGTATTAAATGCTGCGATATTACATTTTGCCTAGTTCTTTGATCTAAAGGGTTGTTTGGGTGTGATGTTAAAAAAACAGGGCTAAATTCTAACAGTAAAGGGCACAGAGAATTATCAGACCACAATAGTGGCAGAGGGGTAACAGTCACCAAGTCCGAGACTTTGGAAAAAACTGAATCCAATAGATGACCGGCCAAATGTGTAGGGTCAGTGTTACACAAATTTAAGCTGAGGACACCAAGATCCCTTATGAGAGTGGAACTTAGCTTGCACTTGGGGTCATCTAAATGAAGATTAATGTTTCGAAGTAGGGTGAAATTAGCCGATTTTAATATGTGTGGAGCAATCCGGTCCAGCAAAGAGATACACCAATTCCCTGCATAACCAGGGGGATGATATATAACAGGGCTCCTGAGAATATAAATTTCATTCTAAGCGAAAGCACAGATCAAAAAGATTCACAATCAGGAACAGAGAGATCTTCAATTTTACATTGTAAGTCATTTTTAAAAATAAAAGCAATTCCTTTACCAGTCCGTGGTTTTGTTCCCATCTATAGACTTAATTATAAGGGTTAAAGAAGCTCCTAATAGCAAGTATCCTTCAGATGAAAGTTTATTTCTTTACATTTGAAATACATTGAATAATTACCTAGGTTTGAAAAGTGTTTGAGCCTGTGTCAGGTCTTCAATATGGAAATGGGGGCAGTGCCTCCCTACTCCAAAGCTGGCATTATAGCAATACTAGGAAGCTCTGTTTGCCCAGACAGCATTGGATGTTTATCTCCATGAAGTCATAAATAGGTTTGCACCCTTAATGTGGAATGACCTTCCATGTTATTACTCATGAGTGACAGCCTTGCTCAGGAATTTATAAGTGCTACAGGCCCGGTGTCCTGTCTTCATCTGTCACATAAGCACACTTTAAATACAATTTTATTTTGAGCAAGAAACATTCTGTGATATTTCAACGAGCTGGGAACAAGGACTGCAGCCCAGGTCACTGAAGGAGTGAGAAACACTCATATACACTCTCACACAAAAACACAATGGCAGACTCAAATCAATTGTCTTTTAAATATAAGCTTTTTTGCCAATTTTAGTTAGGAAAATGTGGTATAAAATGCAATTTCCTTCCTTTAATTTTTCAGAACCTTTTCAGGGGAGAACCACTAGAAATCCTCATGGGATTATTGGGCTTACTCACTCAGTGCAATATGTGACAGATGTTTCTGTCCCACCATAAGTCCTCGGCCACCACTTGCACCTACACCAGGCTTTTAAGATACAAGGCCTTACATACTAATCTCCGGTGACATTGCAAATGCAGTTTTTGCATGGCATTGGACATATAGCCCAAGATTATTATTGCACTGTGGCTTTAGTAATATGTTACAGCACAAAAATGTAATGTAGTAGGATTAGCAGCATTCCTGCTCATTAATACTAATGAGGCAGGGATATGTTGGTGAGGAACTGGTGAAGGTTTGCGGAGGACAGCAGAGCTTTATCCCTGCGTTCACATTCGCAAAATGTCACCATGGCAGCAACTAGTTGACGGGAGCAACCATGTACAAATAAATGTGGCACCCTGCAAATGGATATCAAGGATGCAGAAAGCAGTCACCTGGATTACTTTCTGCTCTCCCCAGTACCCGACATGTGATCCACTGAGTAGCTTTCCATTTGGTCAATTGCTACTGCCTTGTTTGACAGATGGATAAACCGACAATTATTTGAGACTGCAATTACTGTGGCAAAGCATCTGAAAGAGACACGTTAGTAATAGAATCCTTACCTTAGAATATCCCCAAGCATCAGACTGGATCTGGAAAGTTTTGCTTAACAGTACCCTTGCACGTCAGTAGGTGGCGTCCTGCGGCTCCGCGTCCGTCAATGGCATCAGCGCCGAGATGACGTCATGGAGAGTACTTAGGCGTCACCCATGCGCGCTGACGACAGTTCTTTTTTTTTTCCACGCCAGTAAGCGTAGATCCGGATTGAGCACGTACCTTGGTCACTTTTTGACCGCTATTTTGAGAATTTGTCTCCCCACTTTTTTCTCTTGGTGCACGTAGGGATGCCCGGCTTTAAGTCTTGTGGGGCCTGTCGCCGAAATATGTCAGTGGCGGACCCCCACGATGTTTGCCTCTACTGCCTGGAGACCGATCATGACTCCCGGGACTGCCGTGACTGTCGTGCCATGACCCCCAAGGCCTTGCGGGAGCAGCGCCGGAAGTTGCTGCAGGCCCAGCACTCGTCGCGTTGCTGCTTGGGTCTAGGGGCCGGAGCCGTCGCTCCTCGGACTCAAAGTCTTCGCCTTTGGATTCCTGTAAGCGTCGCCATAAAAGAAATCAAAGAAGCGTGCTCCCTCTCAGATGTTCCCCCCGTCGCTCCTCGAAGTCGTATGAGGGGGACAGGGACCTCGCCCCTGCGGCTTCTCTGGAGCCTGGGAGTCCCGCGGCCCACCCGCCGTACCCAGGTCCAGTGGCGACTCCCGAGCAGATGCAAGAGTTCCTTGCTGCTATGGACCGCCTTTACAGACCTCGGGCTCAGCCGGCGCGACTTCGGGTCCCGTGGTCCCGTGTCCAGATCCTGTTGGCCCGGCGTATCCCCCACCTGCTCCAGCCCCGGCGCCACAGGATCCGGCGCCTCTGGCTCCGGCGCCACTAGGTGCGAGGGTTGTCGGCTCCGGCGCCACCCTCGGCTCTAGCCCTGGTGCCACTTTTCTGCTACACCCCCGGCGCCGCACTGGGTGCCATTTATCCACCCTTTGCCCCAGTTCCCGGACCATTTTGATCCGACCTGGGATCCACGTTGGGAACCGGTGCCAGTCCGGCCCCAGCCAGCGCCGTTCCCAGTGCCGTTCCCGACTCTGTTTGTCCCCTTTCCGGCTCTGGCTCTGCCTCCGCGACCGCCCCCCTCTACGCCAGAGGCGGACGATGACTGGGAAGAGTCTGAGGACCGCTTGCTCGGCAATGTGACTCCGAACAAGATTGGGTGGACGACTTGGAGGATGCAGACGACCTTGATGTCTCCTCTAACTGGGAGTTCGCCTCTCCACCGCCTACGAAGAAGCTCTGTCGGGCTGCTAAGTCCCTCAACCTTGACCTCCCCACAGTGGCCTACAAGACCAACCTCCTCACCGAGTTGCTCCAGGCGGTGTATACTTCGTCGGAGCCGCTGCTTCTCTTTAATGACGCCCTTACAGAGGTCCTCTTGGACACTTGGTCGAGGCCATCTACGGGGTCCCCGGTGGATAAAAACGTCACCAGACTCCAGCGACCGGCGCCCGGTGACCCCGCTTTCTTGACCACTCACCCTACGCCTGTGAGCCTGGTCATTCAGGCCTTGACATCGCAGAGTGCTTTTCCTACGGCCCCGCAGGATAAGGACTCTAAAAGGCTGGACCAGTTTGGAAAGCGGTTGTTCTCTTCAGCCAGCCTGGGGCTGCGATCGGTGAACACCGCCTGCTTGTTGGGCTGCTACTCCCATGCGGTGTGGGATGCCGTTGCTCAGGTGTTGCCTCAGTGTTCTGAGGAGGTGCAGGCTGCCCTTTCTCAGGCGATTTCTGAGGGTAAGGATGCGGCTAAGTTCGCCATTCGGTGTGAGTTGGACACCGCCGACTCATTGGGCAGTGCGATTTCTAAGACTGTGGCGTTGCGGCACCTCGCCTGGTTGCGTTCGACTGGGTTCTCGCCTGATGTCCAGAGCTCACTCATGAACATGCCTTTTGATGGCACCCGTCTGTTTGGCGACAAGACTGACAGTGCACTGGAGCGCTTTAAGGACTCGCGGGCTACGGCCAAGTCCTTGGGTCTTTTTACCAAAAACCCGGCCACTCTGGTTTTCGTTCCTTTCGTGGCCAGCGGAGAGGCCCCCAGGCACGCTCAGCGCGGCCGTGGTCACGGTTTCCGCAGGGGGAGGTCGGGGAACCAGAGTGCAGGCCCGTCCACCTCCACCCCGCTGCTTCCACCTCCAAACCTTCCTAATCTGAGATTCGGGGAGCACCCCACACTGGTGAGTGGCAGGTTCCACCACCACCTCCCCCGCTGGCACGAGATTACATCAGACAAGTGAGTGCTGCAGATAATTTGCCAAGGTTACTCTCTTCCCTTTCAGTCCTCCCCCCCCCCCCCCTTTTGTACCACCTCAGTGCCACAGCATGTCGGGAGATCATTTGGTTCTTCTTCAACAGGAAGTCACGGCCCTCCTAGCCAAGGGGGCCATCGAGTGCGTTCCTGGGGCAGAAGTAGGGAGTGGTTGTTATTCCCACTACTTTCTGGCCCCAAGAAGGACAAAGGGGGTCTGCGTCCTATTTTGGACCTCCAGGACATTAATTGCTTCCTCCGGAAGGAGAAGTTCAAGAGGCTGACCCTGGTTCAGGCCTTGGCTGCCCTTGACCCTGGAGACTGGATGGTAGCGTTGGACTTGCAGGACGCATATTTTCACATCCCCGTCCTGCCGGCCCACCTGCGTTACCTGCGGTTCATGGTAGGCCAGGAGCATTTTCAGGCTACCGTGCTCCACTTCGGCCTTACCAGCACCCCTCGGATGTTCACAAAAGTGATGGCGGTGGTCACAGCTCATCTGCGCAGGTCAGGGTTGTCAGTCTTCCCCTGTTGGACTTGGCCCTTCTGGCAGGTTCACCCCTGAACATTTTGCCTGTTAGTGTTACATAATTATACTGATTTCTGGTCTTTGCGCACTTTGATACTGTGGCGCAGTGTAAAGTGCGTGCGCTCTCTGAGTGCGTGTGTGAGATTGGTCTGCCCGCCCATAAGAATGCATGGGGAATGAGTGTGTCCATGTTAGTTCCTGATGTGTGGGGAGTGCAGGCTTGAGTTTGGTATGTGCGAACTCGTGAGATTACATGCTGCACGATGATGTGCGTGGATTTAATGTGTCTGGTGTGGAAGTGCCACTTCTAGAATTTGGCATGTCTGTGTAATTATTGTGATTTGACTGTCTGGCTTGTGATTGGCTGGAGCTTGCTCGTGAACCTGGCTCCAGGAGTCAGTATGGGTCTGCCCCGGTGGTGAAAAGAGAGATTGACAGCTAGATGGGTGGGAGGAGTGCACTTGGGACCTGAATAGGGCTGGGCTTTCCCCACACAATGCTGGCTCCGCCCCCTGTGGTGCGCCTGATGACCCTAGCCTGGCCAGTGAATGGGGCTGAGCACAACAGAGTGCTCCAAAACCAGCTGCGACTGGTTTTCCCCCCACCCTACAGACACAGACAAAGGGTTTCTGTGTATATAAAGGGGCTGTGACCCCATACAAAATGTTCTTCCTGATCCTAACTTTAGGGGGGCCTGCTGCTGGGCGCCAGGAGGACCACCACTGGGGACTGCCTCCCTGCCTGGAGGGCCCTGTGAGCTGGCCCCTGGGCCCAGCCTTTGCCCCCCCCCCCCCGCCCCCTGCCTTCCTAAGGCCTTTGCCTGGACTGGTGACTTTGCTTTTTGTAGCGCCTGGGAGCGCTTCCTTTGCATCCTGGGAGAAGTAGTGCTTCTATATTTACCTGCAGCCCGGGGCTTCTGTACCCTTCTTCGAGGGATTCCCCGGCATGGGGATCCCCACCTTTTTGCTGATTTGCGGCTAGGGTGCCACCCTGTTTATTTGCCGTACCTGGTACATCATTGGCAGGTGCCCACCCTGCATGGAGTGCCTAGCAGGAGCCTACCCCTCGCATTTGCCCCTTTAGTTTAACCCCTTACGGGTGCCCACCCCGCCAGGGGCTTGTGCCCTTGTGATTACCCTGACGGGTGCCCACCCCGCCAGGGACCGTGTCTCCAAGTCGGGAGCCTACCCCGAGAAATCACCGCCGCGACCCGGTGTGGAGCCGAGACCAGAGGTCAGGCAGCCCTCCTTGAGACAGAGTAAATGTAAATGTACATGGATTTGTATAGCGCAAATCACCACTGGTTTCTAAGCGCTTGCTTAGGGAACCCGTCCTGGTATTCCCCTGTGAGATAACCCCGGCAGGGTATCCACAAGGTGAAAGCCAGGCATCCCGCCGCGAGGGGCCGTTGTGGAGATTAAGCAAGCTATTGCCCAGAGTCGCAGAGTGTGAACCCATGAATCGATTAGGCACCGGAGCGAGAATTGTCGAGTCCATGGACATTTTAGGACTCAAGACCCCGCCAAGCCGGGAATTGAACCCTGGTCCCGGGCTGACCTCTGCTTCCAGGTCTGCCTCCTCTAACCAGTGAGCCACACTTCTCCACTAGACAGAGGCGGGGCCTGACCCGGAAGACGAGCGCGGTCGGAGCTTCCCCGGGAGAGGAGAAGCTCCCGAGTGCCGCCACCAGCGAGGACCAAGCCCGGCTGCCAGAGGAGTGCTGCTGGGCGGGAGGCTCCCCAGTGAAGGAGAGCCCCACAGCCCAAGAGTCGCCACGGAACAGAGCAGAGGAGCCCAGCGAGGACGCCGCCTCCCAGCCGACCGTGAGTGCGGGCGTCTCGGTGGGTCCGAGGGTAGAGCGGCCCCGATTGGCAGCGGGCCGCTCTCCCATTGCTCGCCCACATTTGGCGGCTTAAGTTCCGAGTCCCTAGAGGGGGGCTGCAACGACGGGGGCATTTTATTAATTGGAGCCCACGAGAGGCTCATAGGCATTTTTGGTATTTCGAGTCCCCCGAGCGGGACTCCAACGATTCCGGGGCATTTCTGAGGGTAAAGCGGCCCCGGGTGGCAGCGGGCCGCTCCCCCAGTTTGGCCGCATATTTGTTTAGAGCCACAAGGCTCCAGGCGGTATTGTTGGTCGAGCCCACGAGGGTCCTGAGGCCCCCAGTTGTTCACTCAGAGCCCACGAGGCTCCAACAGGGGCCATTGTGTTCATTAGAGCCTGCGAGGCTCCCACGTGTTTGGGCATTGGTTATTCAGAGTCCCAGAGGAGATCCCCAGCTGCTCAGCACTTAGTGGGCAGCTGCTATGTTTAGGCTTGTCCCTCTGGCGCATTTCTGTTGGCTGCCCGCGCAGCCTGCCCTGACATTTTGGACAAAGGGCGTTTGAGCCCCTGAGAGGCCAGTTGTCCTGGGGGACAGTTCCATGTGTTGTGCCCTTGCGTGGGGTACACGTCTTCCCCTCATGTGCTTCTTGCACAAATGTGATTACCTGCCTAATGTGATTGTTATGTCATATGCGATGCTTTTCTGCCTATACCCCTAAATGTATGTTTATGCTTAGGAGGTTGTTTTACCTAGTATAGTTATACTAGTGAGTTCATGGTGCCCTGCGTGATATTTGCCTAAGGTGGTTAGGGTTGCGTAGGGTGTACTTACCTCCTACCATCGGTTACTGGTTGGGTGCTACATTTGCTATTTGGTGCTACAGTTATTATATGTGCTATGTGCTAAGCGTTATTCCTAAAAAGTGCTAATTCTACCAAGTGCTAGTTCTACCAAGTGCTTATTCCTGACAGTGGTCCATGTGGCCCTGTCCTGTGTATATAATCCCCTGTAAATTCTGCCCGTGCCAGTGGCACAGTGTAAATTGTGTGTTTATTATCTAATGTGTTTGATATAATACAAAGGCTATTTTTATATATAACCTTGTGTGGAGTTTCCTTTGTGGTGGGCCTTGGATGTTTTTGCTGGGTGCGCGCGCAAACGCTTTACACCTTTCCTCCGAGATAAGCCTGACTGCTCGTGCCAAGCTACCAAGGGGGTGAGCAGGGGTAATCTTGGCGGGTGACTTCCTGGCCCTGACTAGAGTAGTGGTTTCTGCCTGGCTTTGGCGCAAGCCTTAGCCAACCAGAAATCCCCATTTCTAACATCCCCTACCTAGACAAATGGTTGTTGAAGAAGGGCTCGCCCCAGGCAGTCGTCATCCACCTTCAGACTACAGCCGACCTCCTGCATTTTCTGGGGCTCTCCATCAACATGCCGAAGTCGCACCTGAGTCCCTCTCAGAAGCTCCCCTTCATCAGAGCGGTTCCGGATTTGACGCAGTTTCGGGTCTATCCTCCCGAACAGCGAGTTCGAGATATTCAGGCTATGATTCCGCTCTTTCATCCTCTATCCCAGGTTTCAGTCAGGATGACCCTCCGGCTCCTGGGCCTGATGGCCTCCTGCATCCTGCAAGTGCACCATGCCAGATGGCATATGCAGGCTCTGCAGTGGGACCTGAAGTTCCAGTGGGCACAGCCTCCTGTCTGATCATGTCCAGATCTCGAAGGGCGCTGCATGACACTTGCAGTGGTGGCTCACGAATCGCGATTGGGTCAATGGCAGATCCCTCTCCCTTCCCCAACTGGAGCACACAGTAGTGATGGATGCGTCCCTCATGGGATGGGGAGGCCACTTGGGAGAGGCGGAGATCAGAGGCCTCTGATCTTCGGCAGAGTCCCGGCTCCATATCAACCTTCTGGAGCTGCAGGCGATCAGACTTGCACTGAAGGCATTCCTTTCCTCTGTCCGGGGAATTGTAGTGCAGGTGTTCACGGACAACACCACCACCATGTGGTATTGCAACAAACAGGGCTGGGTGTGGTCCTAGACCCTATGTCAGGAGGCTCTGCGCCTCTGGACATGGCTGGAACATCAAGGCATTACTTTGGTGGTTCAACACCTGGCAGGTTCTCTGAATGCCAGGGCGGACAAACTCAGCCGCCGGTGCTTGATGTATCACGAATGGCGTCTGAATTTGGACGTGGCGTAAGGTCTCTTTCAGCAGTGGGGAGAGCCTTGGTTAGATCTATTCGCCACCGAAGAGAACGCGCAATGTCATAAGTTCTGCGTGTTGGAATTTCCAAGGCGGCTCTCGCTCGGAGACGCTTTTCGTCTCGAGTGGAGCTGCAGTCTGTTGTACGCCTTTCCGCCTATACCACTTCTGCCAGAGTGCTGAAGAAGATCAGGCGCGACCGGACCCAAGTCATTCTTGTGGCTACGGAGTGGGTTCGAAGAGTATGGTATCCCGAGCTACTCAGTATGAGCATCGATCCCCCGATGCGTCTGTCTCTTCGGGAGGATCTTTTGTCGCAGCAGCAGGGGACGGTCCTCCACCCGAACCTGTCCAGCCTCCACCTCCATGCATGGAGATTGAGCAGCGACAGTTGGCGGCTTTCGACCTTCCTCCTGAGGTCTGTAATGTCATTCTGGCAGCCCGGCGTCCCTCCACTAAAACGGTATACGCCTGCCGATGGAACAAATTTGTGGCATGGTGCACAGCAAAGGATGTGGATCCCCTTTCGGACCCTCTTTCTGAGGTTCTTCTGTTTCTTCTATCTTTGGCCCAGCAGGGCTCTGCTCTGGGCACTATCAAAGGTTATCTTTCTGCCATTTCCGCCTTCCAGAGGCTTCCTGATCAGCTTCTCTTTTTAAGTCCCCGGTTGTTCACCGTTTCCTCGAAGGCATTACACACACGTTCCCTCCCCTGCCTTTCATAATGCCTCAATGGGACTTAAAACTTGTCTTTACTTTTCTGATGTGCTCTCCTTTTGAGCCCCTTCATAACTGTCCTTTATGTCTTCTCACTCTAAAGACGGCTTTCCTGGTAGCTATCACCTCTGCCAGATGAGTGAGTGAGCTCCAGGCTCTTTCTTCTAAACCTCCTTTCCTTTCTGTTCATTCGGACAAGGTGTTTTTAAGGACCCGTCCTTCTTTCTTGCCAAAGGTTGTCACGCCCTTCCACATCGGGCAGGCCATCACTTTGCCCACCTTCTTTCCGTCTCCGCATCCTTCCAGGGAAGAGGAGAGGCTCCACCGTCTGGACTCAAAACGTGCGCTTGCTTTCTATCTGCAGCGTACACAACAGTTCCGGGTGGATGATCAGCTCTTTGTTGGCTACGTGGGTGCCAAAAAAGGTCGGGCTGTGCACAAACGGACCATTTCCCGGTTGGTCGTTCTGTGCATCAAAGCATGTTACTCCTTGGCCAAGAAGGAGCATCCTGTGGGGCTGCGTGCCCATTCAGCCAGGGCAACTGCAGCCACTACTGCCTTGGGACGCGGCGTTCCCTTGCAGGACATTTGTCAGGCAGGTACGTGGGCCTCGCTGCACACGTTTACAAAGCACTACTGCCTTGACAGTCAAGTCCGTAGAGACGACTTCTTTGGCCGTTCTGTTCTCCGCGACTTCCTGGTGTAATTTTGTTCGTAGACCCACCACTGGGTTGGTATTGCTGGGGTATCTATTCTAAGGTAAGGAATCTATCACTAACATGTCTCTTTCAGATGCACAAGTTACTACTTGTGTAACGATATTTCTGTAAGAGACATTAGTTAGTGATAGATTCCTTACCGCCCCGCCCATCCTCCCCGTTCTGCGAATTGATTACTAGGGTTAAGGTCATCCCCTTTTAGGGCCCTAGTTTTATGCACCAATGGTCAGTATGGTCAGTATCTTGCATGGCTCTGCATTCCTGGCGCGGAAAGTTGTGAACAGAACTGACGTCAGCACGCATGGGTGGAGTCTAAGTACTCTCCGTGACGTCATCTCGACGCTAATGACGCCAGAGACGGACGCGGAGCCGTAGGACGCCACCTACTGACACGCAAGGGTACTGCTAGCAAAACTTTCCGGACCCAGTCTGATGCCTGGGGATATTCTAAGGTAAGGAATCTATCACTAACTAATGTCTCTTACAGATATATCATTACACAAGTAGTAACTTGTGCTTTAATACAATTGATACATGCCATTGCAATTAATAAGAAAGATGTTAACCATATTTCAGCCCCCTCCCTTCAACTCACAGTTATCCATGCAAATCACAAGGAGTCAGGATGTATACATTGCAATCGAAAAGCTGTTTCCAACTGACTGTGTACCTTGAACACATCACGCATGTTATCAGTCCCAAGGCCTGCGGGGCGTGGCTTGGAGGCCGATGGAGCTGGCTGTGTGAGAGCCGTGCTCCGCGTCGGCCCCCGTGAAATCCTGAACTAAAAAACCCTAATTGCCCGCCATCGACGCCGGGACCCGTGACTTTCGGGATCCTCGATCCGGGGAGCCGCCCGGTGAGAGCTGGGAGGAGCGCTGAGGGGGTCCTGAACCTTGGAGAGACGTGACTCTGCAGCGGTGTAGGAGGAATAAAAATGGCGACGGCCGGGCAAGATGTATCTGGCCGCGCGAACTGCGGGGTGACCCAGGTCTGACCGGTGCGGCTGCGGAGGGGGCCCGGGAGGAGTACGACCGGGGCCTACGGCAGCGGAGTGGCGGAGGCGAGTCTGAGCGCACTGAGGACGGAGTAGCGCTCGGGAGGCTGCAGGCAGTGAAGCAGGACCAGTGCGGTGGAGGCACTGCTGGAGCGGAGAGTGCCCGTTGACCCTGGGGTTCGGATCGGGCACCCCGCGGTCAGCAGGACCTGGCAACTGTAGGAGGGGAAGAGCGGGGACCCCTGCTGGGGGCTGCTGGCCCCGGGTCGGCTCGTGACGGCACGGGCAGCAGAGCAGCAAAATGGCGGCATCACAGAAGATAGCGCCCGAGCCTGTGGACGTCACGTGACTGGGCCTCTGACTGGTGGCAGCTGCCCTCGCGGGGGCATGTGACGGCAACTGCCGGGACACCGGGCAGTTGAGGAAGGTGGCGGCCCTGGCCAGGACTGAAGACGTGGATTGGAGGTGAGCTGCCCAACGGGGGCACAGAGCAATTGGTGGCCTGGAAGATTGGTGTGGCATCCTTGTGCGGCATAGAGATCAGCATCTGCGGGGTCTGTCAGGCGGAGGGCCCCCCCTCCTCCTTTTTATACCTTTTTATTCCCCCCTCCTCCCACATTGACTGCGTGGCTCAACGCGGGCTGGCTGGCCTTAGTGGTGGCTTGAGGCTGAGGAGGGGGCCTGGGAGTACGGGGGAAGGAGGCACCTGGCAGGTGGGGGTCCAGCCCGGTGTGAGTACGAGCGGGGAGATAGACCTCCTTTGAGTACAGCTGGGGGACGGAACTTGGAGGATTGCCGCAGGACAGTGCTGGGTGCCATACGAATACCGGTTGGATGAGGGGCCCAGGTGGACTGAGAAACGCTGTGCAGCGGTAGTGGAGCGCCCCGGAGGGGAGTTGACGCCGCCACTTTCATTGGGAGTGCTGGAGAGCGGGGTACGGACAGGTGGGTGCAAGCGACCGCTGGACTGGAGTAGTGAGGAAGCCCTGCCTGCCACCCATTGCCAGAGAAGTGTAGGCCGGTGAGCACTGGACCATATTAGCACCGAGGAGAGGTGAGCGCGCTGAGGGGGGCAGACATCAACGAGGCAGTGAACCGGTAAGCGGAGGCGGGCGGAAAGACTGTGGCCAATGTAATACCCGCCGCATTTCTCAGACTCAGTCACGGACAATAGCGCTAGTGATCGAGTGATAAGCCCCCTGACAACAGCTATCATTCTCCTTCATGTACACTGGGCACAAAATGGCAGCACTGCATTGAACAAAGAAATGCACAATAACTACCACAGTCACACATTAATCGCCTAACAATCCCGGGATGCAATTAAGGCTGTTCTCTCTAGTTCTGTGTCAGATACTGCTCACTGAGCCTGAACACGATTGATGTGAGGAAGACAACAGTGCGGTTTCATACCACGCGGTCAAGATGGCAAGTACTGACAGTAAAATGGCGGCGGATAAATCAATAGATCTGCAAAATGGCGCGCACTGTTGGGCATGATACCTAGGAAGATACTACTGGCTATGTGCATTGCAAACTGAAGTACTGTGTGCTGGGTTATAATCGATGCTAACAAATGAAAAGACAGTTTGGGCCGGCGCAAATAACAACATAGTAGTGCTGCAAGGGCGCGAATATGAAACGTGGTGTCCTCGCAAGATAGGAACCTAACCCCGATTCGCTGCAAGGATCCTGGCCAGTTACTGGGGCACTAAGACATAAGGCACCCATGTACCCCTGCACTGGCTGGTAACGACCAGCTCCCAAGCCCAACCTTGTTTATTGCTGGACACCTGCACCACCCGGATGGCCATCCACAGGGCAACGCGCTAGTCGCTGGCTGACTCCTACCCTCCTCAGCTATCTATAAATGTGCACCATGAGCAGACGGCGCAGCGGGCGCGCCGGAACCGCGCCAAAGTCACGCCAAAGTCCAGCCCGTCTGCGCCCGTCCGCAACCGGCCGGGACAAGGGACCACAACCCCTGCCCAAACCAATAGTAATGTTCCTAATACAAGCACTATAACCTACTCAAGTCATGAGCTGAGGGAGATCAAATACAAGGCACCAATTAACACCCATGCCTGTGCTCGTGTGGGTCCAATAGAGACGTTAGGCCCAATCAGCTGCTACAATTGTAGATGGGAGAGCATTCCTAAACAAAGTCATGTGACAATGAACACCCCCACAACCCCCCTTATTTGCATGTATTTGAATGTTAGATCTATGCCCAAACACTCTACATACATCTGGGATTTTTTATACGAACATAAACCCGACCTGGCTTTTTTAACCGAAACATGGCTGGATGATCACAATACTCCAGATATAGTCACAGCCCTCCCTCCAGAATATAAGATTCTGAACGTGAATAGAATGAGGAAAAAGGGAGGAGGCGTCGCTCTTTTATTTAGAGATTTTCTCACTTGTAAGCAAGAGACCGACATACAAGTGGAAAACTGTGAAACTATGGCATTTTCAGTATCCTTAAACACTAATGTGTTATTCGGAGGAGTACTAATCTACAATCCTCCTGGCTGCACACTAAATTTCAGTACACAACTACTGGAGCAAATTATGCCAGTCTGCTTGAAGAACAAAAATATCCTCCTCCTTGGAGATTTTAACATACATTTTGATAAATGCAATAACCCCCTAACAAAACAATTAGTGGAGGATATGGAAATCCTGCAGATATCCCAAAGAGTTAACCAACCTACACACACGGCAGGTCATATATTGGACTTGGTATTTTCTAACATGGAATCGATTGACATTGACTCTGTAACACCTCTGCTATGGACAGATCACTATATGATCACTTTCCGTATCAATCTACCTACTATACACACGAGAACACTGGGTCTAAGTGTAGCAAGCACAAGGAGCTGGAAAAATTTCTCAACAGACAAATTCAAACAACATTTTTCACACCCGAGTTTAGCAGCTACTGATATTCATGAAGAAATAGATTTACTTCACACAAATATTAAGACTGCACTTGAGTTCTGTTCCACCCTCCGAGTTCATCACAAACCCAGAACTACAAAATCGGAAAGGTGGTACGGACCAGAATTGAAACTTTTAAAGAGAAAATGTACATCTCTGGAACATAAATGGAGAATAGGCAAGTCAGACGACACCAGAAACATTTATAAACAAGCACTCGTACTCTACAATAAAGCAATTAAGAAGGCAAAAAAGGAGTATTTTACACGTAGAATCACTGAGAATAAAAATTCCTCAAAGGAACTTTTTAGAATTGTTGGGGAATTATGTAACCCAACAAATCTTTCAGTAAAACTTACTCCATCACAAGAGAACTGCAATAAACTAAATGATTTTTTCTGTGAGAAAATTGATATCATCTATGCCGCTTTTCCTAATTGTAGGCTAGAAACCATCGAGCGCAGTGTACCAACCACAACTCAAGTTATCTGTTCAAGTTTTGGCCCTTTTTCAGAAGCCGAGTTAGGCAGAGTCATGCTCGAAGTTAAGTCAGGATCCCCACTAGATCCATGTCCGCACCACATTTTTTCTCAGCTAACCCCTATAATTTGCCCTGCTGTAACGAAAGCACTTAATCTTTCCTTATGCTCCGCTACATTTCCAAGATCTTGGAAGCAGGCCCTAGTCACCCCACTAGTAAAAAAGGCAGGATTAGATGTAAACAACCCTGCCAACTATCGACCAATATCCCAGTTACCGTACCTCTCAAAAGTGCTGGAGAAACTGGTCAATAGACGGCTATCCACTTATTTGGAAGCCAATGAACTGTTGGATGTCTCTCAGACAGGTTTCAGGGCGAACAACAGTACTGAAACGACACTTTTGGCGGTGACGGATACTATCAGGGCCCAGGTGAATCATGGTAAGACAGTCGTCCTGATACTCTTGGATTTATCAGCGGCTTTTGATACCGTACCACACGACCAACAACTGAAAGCCCAGGAAGCGAAAGGTATTCGAGACAAGGCATTGGGATGGCTACAATCCTTTTTGGCGGATCGAACACAATCAGTGTGTCTGGGTGATTTTAATTCTCCCCCGCGAAACATTAAATATGGGGTTCCTCAGGGTTCTTCATTAAGCCCAACCTTGTTTAATGTATTTGTTTCCTCATTGGCAGCCATTGGAAGAAAGTGGGGTGTTGAAATGTGTTCTTATGCTGACGACACCCAGCTGATGGTCACCATTGATGAGAAAGATGATCCTAAAACTCGACTACTAAACTGCCTGACTGAACTGGCCAATTGGATGCAAGAGCACTGTCTGAGATTAAATGCAGACAAGTCAGAAATCCTCCTGTTTGGCAAAAATCCCCAGCTCTGGGACAACAGCTGGTGGCCAAGTAACCTGGGCTTGCCCCCAAATCCCACCATAAAAGCGAAAAACTTGGGTGTGGTATTGGACAGTGCTCTGTCCATGAAATCACATGTCTCCACTGTCTGTGGCAGAGGCTTTGCATTATTGAAAATGCTCAGACGAGTCTTCCCCTGGATTCCGACTGAGTGTAGGAAGACCCTGATCCAGTCGCTGCTGATAAGCAGACTGGACTACGGCAACTCTCTGTTTGTTGGAATGGCAGACTATCTCTTCTCCAAACTGCAGATAGTGCAAAATGCCGCGGCAAAGGCTGTATGCAATAGGAAGAGATATGATTCGGCAAAAAGTTGCCTGCGAGAGCTACATTGGCTCCCAATGCGACAAAGAGCCAACTTCAAACTACTGTGTATCACACACAAGGTACTTTACAATACAGGCCCTACTATTCTACACAATAAAGTCAAATTCCATAGACCATCAAGGAACCTTCGTTCCAGAACTTTAGGAAGAGCAAACACTACCCGCGTGAAGACTGTTAGGATGGGAGAGCGGGCTTTCTCTCATCTAGCTGCAACCAAATGGAATGAACTACCTTCCAGTCTCAGACTGACAGACTGTCTCCTATCATTTAGGAAACAATTAAAGACACTACTCTTCCCTAAACTAGAGTAATTAGTAATCAGTGCGGTTATCGTACCTCTCAGCACCAAACCTCAGCGCCGTGATATCCTACCCAGGATGATTGTTAGCGCTTTATAAATAAATAAATTAAATTAAATAAATTAAGGTACCGAGTGTTGGACCTATACGTAATCCCGATCCGCTATTGTCACAAACTAGGTACTATGGGGAAACCACGGGGAAGGCCAGGCGGAACTGCTCAACAGTCCGAGGGAGAGCAGCAAGCCCAAGGTGAATTGGAGGAGACGGAGGAAGCCCAGGACCCGCAATTACAGAGACAGCTTGACCGTATTCTAACTGCGATAGCGGAATCCCGAACAGCCCTGCAGCAAGACATTGTGCAAGTGGCGACGGGGCTGGGGCTCCTGAAGGCGGACCACTCCAAACTGGTGGACAGGGTGAAGCAAGTAGAAGGGACATTGTAAGAGGTGCAGTCGGCCCACAAGGTATTGGAGAGCAAGATGGAGAACGTTCTGGATCAACTTCATGTGCTGCAGAAGCGGGCGGAAGATGCCGAAAGTCGCAATCGGCGCAATAACATTTGCGTGTTGGGGCTGCCGGAGAATGTGGAGGGGTCAGATATGGTGCAGTATCTGGAACAGTGGTTGCGGACAGTGGTAGCACCCGCGGGCCTGTCCTCCTTTTTTACGTTGGAACGGGCGCATAGGGTGCCTGCCAGGCCCCCACTGCCGGGCCGCCCACCGCGACCGGTGGTGGCTAGGCTCTTGCATTATAAAGATAGAGATCTGCTGCTCCAAAGGGCACGGACTGAAGGTCCCTTCTAGATTGATAATAGTAAAGTGAATATATTCCCGGATTATACCCTGGAGATCCAGCGTCGACGCACGTCCTTCTTATCAGTGAAGAGGGAGTTGAGGTCGGAAGGCATCCAGTATTCACTAATGTTTCCTGCAAAATTGAAAATCATGCTGGACGGTAGCACTCTGTTTCATGATACGCTGGAGGACGCATGGGCGTGGCTGGAAACTTATAGAGCTGGTACGGATCGAACCGAGAAGCAATCACAGGAACTATTGGAGGGGCTGCCCCAACATAAGTCGCAGCGTCTTCGCCGTAAGCGTCAGAAGATCAAGAAACCAACTCGAGCTCAAACGGACTTAGGGAAGCATGGCGCGCTGGAGGCGGTGACGGCGATGGCTAGCAGTCAAGTTATGCAATCCCCTGAAGGCACGGACACAGAAGGAGAAAAGACACGATTGGACACAGAGGTGTCTGAAGCTGGGAGTGTTCGATTGCCGCAGGTTACCCCGGCCACAGCGGATGGACTCATAGATGAATAACAGTACCTATGTGGGACAGCTGGAATCGAAATGTGGTAATGGGGGCTGCAGATGCATGTATTTGAAGGTAGGAGGGCGGGTTGCTGATGAGTAAAGTTGGGTGGCAGATAGGGTACGATATGGGGTGGCGACCAAGGGGTGGGTGACAGACCAAAAGATGTGGTGTCTGGTTGTGGAGAAGTCTGGCGCGATGGCGGGATAGTGGGTGGGGAATTCTAAGGGGGCATCAGCGGGGTACACAAGCAGGAGCGGGTGAGCGTCCGTCGGCACTGGGACCCCCCCATTTAGCCCTTAAGACGAGCCTGCGGTGACTACCGCCGGGCCTAGAAGTGTGGTGTGTGTGGGTATGGTTTGGATGGGAACTAACAGTTTTGTTTTAGGACCTGTTCTTGGGGGGGGGAGGGGAGGGGGGGATAGGGAAGTTGGGGATTGGGATGGGTTTTGGGGTTCACCGGTGTGTTCAATGTTAACAATGGAGTGGAGAAGCAGGCGACTTATAATAATGGGGACA
This sequence comes from Lissotriton helveticus, assembly GCF_964261635.1. Classification (NCBI taxonomy): domain Eukaryota; kingdom Metazoa; phylum Chordata; class Amphibia; order Caudata; family Salamandridae; genus Lissotriton; species Lissotriton helveticus. The sequence goes on along the minus strand of NC_136061.1, from coordinate 411,165,363 downwards.
GTTCATGATCTGCGATGTATTACTTGGTATGTACGGGGTCTACAAGACGTCACACGGTCCATGCATATTTACTCAGGAGGTGGGTAGACATAGCATTGCTCCAAGAAATGCACCTTAATAAGTCAGAGGGAGTAGCGCTGCAGCGCAGATGGAGGGGACAGGTTTTTAGCACAGCTTATTCGGCATTTGCGAGGGGGGCGTTGGTGTGGATCAGAGCAGGGATCCCTTTTCAGTTGCTTAAACAGACCATTGACAGCGAGGGCAGATTTATGGCAGTTGAGGGTCGTCTGTATGGCAGGGAAATTACCCTATGTAGTATTTATGCTCCCAATGTGGATCAAGCGTGCTTTTTAGATAGAATGTCAGGGGCGCTGGCGCAGTTCCTGGCCGGTCCAATAATGTTGGGAGGAGATTTCAACTCAATAGCCGATGCGACTCTGGACAGATCACACACCCCCTTGAGAGAGTCGCCAGTACATAGGTTGTCCAAACATAGGCTTGCATGGCAAGTTGGTTGGCAACTGGTGGATGTATGGAGAGCACAACATCCGCACGACAGAGACTATTCCTATTTTTTGGCCCTGCATGAGCTTCATGTTAGGCTAGATACTATACTGTGCTCCTTGCAGGTTGCAGCTTCTGTAGTTAACACTGAGTATCTTACTAGAACCCTGTCCGATGACAACCCACTGCTGCTCACCTTGCAATGGACAAGGGAAAGGGCTGACATTCCGATGTGGCGATTACGCCCTGAAACGTTGGAGCACCCTGTGGTCCGAAGAGAGGTGGAGGAGGGGATAACACAGTACTTCTCCGAGAATGCGGGTACTGCTACTACAAGGGCTATGGAATGGTACGCCTTTAAAGTGGTAGGGAGGGGACTCTGCATAAGCAAATATGCCGGAGTACGAAAAAACATGTTACAGTATGTTGAGAAAGCAGTGGGACGGTTGAGGTTAGAGGAAAAGGTAAGACCGGAGCTTCAGAAGGAGGTACTGGAAGCCAAGGAGGGGTTGGCTACTGAAGTTGAGAGATTGCGTTGTTTCAACTATAAGAAGTATGTTGAGAAGGCTCACGCGGAGAGTAATAAGTCAGGAACACTGTTAGCGTGGTTAGCAAATTCTACGCCGCGGGGCTCCCCAAAACTGGCCCTATCGGCAGATGGGGGTAACTTGGTCTACACCCAGAGGGGAATCCTGAATGAGTTCCGGGACTACTATGAGAGACTTTATAAGAGCACACTGACCGCAGATGAGGCTGATATAGACTCTTATTTGGAAGGTTTGGTGCTTCCGCAACTAGATGAAGAACAAGCGCAACATCTGGGCAGGAGCATTACACTGGTGGAGATTAGAAGCGCCATTAAACAGATGGCACGAAATAAGACACCGAGAGTGGATGGATTGCCAGTTGAATTTTATTTACAATATAGACATACTGGCACCAAGACTACTGGAGGTCTATGATGAGGCAAGGGCATTGGGTCAGCTGCCGGGAACGATGCGTGAGACCCTTATAATCCCATTGCCGAAGCCGGGACGAGATACCACAGACAAGGCGGCGTATCGCCCATTGTCAATGCTGACGACAGATTATACAATTCTAAGCCGGTTTCTGGAATCGCGCCTTGTGCAATACATGACTGGCCTTGTGCACGAGGATCAGGCGGGATTTATCCCTACCCGGAGCACTGCCACCAATATCAGGAGACTGCTGAGGGTCATGGGGGAAGCACCTATATGCTCACCTTTGGCGGCAATACTGTCAGTAGACATTGAAAAGGCCTTTGATAGCCTAGAATGGAAATACTTATATAATATTATGGGATGCTTTGGGTTGGGCGAGGGGTTTGGGAGATGGACGGCAGTGCTGTATACCTCTACGAAGGCTAGAGTGAGGGTGGGGCGAATGATTTCCCCCCAATATGAGGTGGCAAGATGGACGCGACAGGGTTGCCCACTTTCCCCGTTGTTGTTCGCTTTGGCAATAGAACCGCTGGTGGTGCGGGCTCGATTGGGGCGATGGTATGAGGGACTGGCTTTCAGGGGAATGCAGCAATATATATCGTTATATGCGGATGATTTGTTGCTGTTCCTGGCAAACACGGGTGGTGCACTGACAGGGGCTGCGCGACTGTTATCGGACTTCGGAAAAGTGTCAGGATTGCGAGTTAATTGGTCTAAAACATGCTTATTCCTGGTACTCCCGGGGACGATGGCACCTGAGTTGCCTCAGGAGGTGAGGTGGGAGCCAGCTTGCCTAAAATACCTCGGAGTCCATATATATCATGGAAACAATGACATCCTAGATGGAAACATAGGAAGGTGTATACGAGCCTTGAAGGGGAGCATGTTATTCTGGAGCACCCTCCCGCTGTCAGTGATGGGGAGGATAGCCTTACTGAAGATGGTGGCCTTATCTCGGCTACTATACTATTTCAGAACACTACCTATATGGATACCTGGCTCAGTGTTTGCAAACTTGAAATCCATGATAGTGGGGTTTCTTTAGGGAACAGGGAGACGCAGGGTGACCCTCAAGACACTGATAAGGCCAAGAGCGGAAGGTGGGTTAGCAGCTCTGGACTTGGGATTGTACTATTTAGCGGCGCAACTACAAGTTCTGACACAGGTGGTGGCTGTGGAGTTCAGGGGACCGGACTGGGCAAGGGGTAGTGGAATCCCAAGACATGTTCTGTCCTTCATGATAATGCAGCAGCGAATGAATCTTGGTGAACTTACCTTGGAAGAGAAAACGCTGCAGCTGTGTTGGTACAGAAGCCAAAGGAGGGCGGGGGTGCAGCACCCTTATGCACCTGAAATACCGCTGGGTATGCTCACTGCGCTGCCTCACGGAGGAGACTGGACATCATTGTGGAAATGGGAGCAAGCTGGGGTCCAAGTTCTGGGGGATTTGTATGAAGATGGAGTGCTATTGCCGTACCACGTGTTGCAGGAAAGGTTCGATCTCCCAGGGGAGGCTTTCTGGTACATGCGACTGTAGTGTGAGCAATCCAAAAGCATTGGAAGGAGGGATTAATAGAGCCTAAAACAACAATGGCATGTCAGTATGTGGTGATGGCGAGTGGTACGTTTATGGCAGTTACATGTTTATATTCCAGAATGCTGAATGAAGGGTTTGACCTACTAGACACGCTGCGTTTGAAGTGGGAGGGAAGTATAGGGAAGACCATACCGGAGCCCGCATGGGGGCAAATCCTACGTAGGGCCTGGAAAGGAACTAGAAATGCGCGATTCCAACTGGTGCACTTCTTTATTTTGCATAGAGCGTACTTGACACCTAGTAAGATCATAGCATTTTATGACACTAGCAATGCAATGTGCCCTAGATGTTCGGCTGTGGGAGCAGACTTGGAGCACATGCTCTGGGGATGTTCGAGTCTAGGGAATTATTGGGTGGAAGTGGGAGGCCTACTGAATTTGCTTACAGAGCACAACTTAGACTTCGATTTGGCTGTATGCATACTGCACTGGTTTCCTCACACCTCCAAGCCAAAGAAAACTAATAAGTTCATAGATATTGGCTTGGTGTTAGCAAAAAGAGAAATTACGATGCGCTGAAAGGCAAGAGAAGGACCTAGTGTCAAGAGGTGGAAGGCTGAATTGCTTAAGTGGGCTAGCAGTGAGGAGGCAATTAGACTGCGACGGGCGCGGAGGCAAAATAATGAAAAAGCGCTGGAGGCAGCGAGAGCGTGGGAAGATTTGGTTCAGGAGCTGGTCAAACAGGCGGATGTGGAAGGTACGAGATAAAGGTGCATAGGATGGACTGTCTCCAAGTATGAACAATCTAGTTGGATGTACACATGCACTTTCTTTACCAAACAGGAGTGATTAAAGAACACACCGGTGGAAGGAAGGGGGGAGGGGGAGGGAGGGAGAAGGGGTGAGTTGATAAACTCAAGAAAATAATAAGTATTGTTGATGTTAAAAGTCATGGCAGAAGTTCCAGAACGGACAATAACGTACTACTGCTATCTATAGCGGACCTAGAATAGAGCAGGATTCAGTGAAATGTAACTGTTTATTGGAGTTTGGGGGACATTGAGTGGAGGGGGGAGGGGCAATGGATACGTGTACAGATGACTAGATGTGTAATGTGAGAAAATCAATAAAATTGTGTTTGGAAAAAAAAGAAAAGAAATCAGTCCCAAGGCCTGCAATTTTGTGAATCGTAGGCCTTGCTCTCAGGCAGGTCGCTCCCCTCACCTCCGCAACAGCTCCTCCTGGTGTGATCGCCCCACCCAGCCTGCTACTGCTGCCGGTCGCAAGTTCGAGGCTCGCTCGCTGCACTTGGTCTGTACTGTTTGCGTATGCCACCTGTATTCTTCCTTTTGTTTCTGTTCCCTGTATTTAATTTTTGCGCCCTGTTGTTAGCCATGCCTTTTTTCCTGGTCTGTACTGTTGTGTATTGCCACCTACATTCTTCCTTTTGTTTCTGTGCCCTGAATTTTCATTTTTTGCACCCTGTTGTTAGCTTTGCCTTTATTTTCTTCTTTCCCCCTTGAGCGTTTTAAGGACTCCAGGGATCCGGCCAGGTCCTTGGGCCTCGCTTCCACATCTCGCCCCGCGCAGTCTGCTTTTAGACCCTTTCGTGGCTAAGGAAGCGGTGCCCCGCCGTCTTCCGTCCAGAGCCACAGGCCTGCGCAAGCTGTCCATCTTTAGCGCATCTGGGGACGTGGGACCCACCGTCGTGGGTCTGGAGGCCAGCGGCCGGCCACTCCACCAGCGCCCCCTCTTCAGCAGCCCTCAAGCCCTCCTAGTCCCACCTTTCAGGGCCACCATTCACCAGTGGGCGGCAGGATTCACCATCACCTTCCCCACTGGCTCAACATCAAGTCGAAGAGGTGGGTTTTGCTGGTAGTCCGAAGGGGCTACGCCCTCCCCTTCAAGACTACCCCATCATCCATGCCACCTCAATTCCATTGCATGTTGGAGGATCACTTGACTCTTCTCCAACAGGAAGCTATGGCTCTCTTGTCCAAGGGAGCCATCGAGTGAGTTCCTGCCCCAGAAGTAGGTCGTGGTTGTTATTCCCACTACTTTTTGGTACCCAAGAAAAACAAGGACAAGGGCCTGTCTTGGATATCAGGAACATCAACCGCTTCCTCCGAAAGGAGAATTTCCAAATGTTGACACTGGCCCAGGTCCTGTCTGCCCTCGACACTGGAGACTGGATGGTAGCATTGGACTTGCAGTATGCTTATTTTAACATCAGCGTCCTGCCGGTCCATCGACGTCACCTACGGTTCACGGTAGATGATGAGCACTTTCAGTTTACAATGCTCCCATTTGGCCTTACCAGCGCCCCTAAGGTGTTCACAAATATGATGGCAGTGGTCGCAGCTCAACTGCGCTGATCAGGGGTTTCTGTCTTCCCCTATCTAGACGACTGACTGTTAAAGGCGGGCTCACCCCAGGCTGTCGTCTCCCACCTCCAGACTACGGCCGACCTCCTGCATTCGCTGGGGTTCACCATCAACGTGCCGAAGTCACACCTGATTCCTTCTCAGAAGCTCATTTTCATCAGAGCTGTTATGGAAACAGCGCAGTTTCGGACTTATTCTTCCGAGCAGCAAGTCCTGGATATTCAGGCTATGATTCCGATCTTTTATCTTCTATCCCGGATTTCAGTCAGAATGACCCTGAGGCTACTGGGCCTCATGGCCTGCTGCATCCTGCTGGTGGACTCTGCCAGGTGGCATATGCGGGCTCTGCAGTGGGACCTGAAGTTCAGTAGGCACAGCATCAGGGGACTCTTTCCGTTTGCGTCCAGATGTCAAAGGACACTGCACAGCAATTGCAGTGGTGGCTAACGACCAGGATTGGGTCAACGACAGGTCCTTCTCCCTTCCCCAGCCAGAGTTCACAATGGTGACAGATGTATCACTTTTGGGGTGGGGCAGCCACATGGGAGAGGCGGAGATCAGAGGCCTCTGGTCTCCAGCGGAGTCAAGGCTCCAGGTCAACCTTCTGGAGCTTCCAGCGATCCGTCTTGTACTGAAAGCATTCCTTCATTCTGTCAAAGGGAGAGTAGTGCAGGTGTTCAAGGACAACACCAACGCCATGTGGTACTGCAAAAAAACAGGGCGGGTGGTGTCGTGGAGAGGAAATGGCCTAATGGCTAGGGCGGTCGACCTTGAAGCTGGGGAACCGGGTTCGAGTCTCGTCAAGGACGCTCAACATCGTGTGATTCTGGGCAAATCACTTAATCTCCTCGTGCCTAACAAAAAAAATTAATATGTCCTCATGTAACGCAACTGGTGCTCGTGCAAGTCGCGCTATATAAAACTCTGTAAATAAAATATATATATATTGGCGTGGTACATTTGAGGAAGCGAGCAACTTTGTTGAAACATTGAATTGCAATGTCTTTAACTTGGCATTTACGTCCCATCTCAGTCAAGTTAGGGCAAACTTCCTTGATATCACGATCGAGGTCACTCAGGGCAGATTGGAAACAAAACTTTACAGAAAACCCACTGCGGGCAATACAGTGCTGCATGCTGATAGCCATCACCCCCCTCACCTAATCAGAAGCATCCCCTATGGGGAGATGCTCAGAATTAGGCGCATTTGTAGCACAGATGATCAGTGTACAAGAGCACAGTCAGCTAGCAAACAACGTTTTTTAGCCAGGGGGTACACAGAGAGTCTAATAGACACAGCTATCCATAAAGCTAATGCCCTGTCCCGCAAGGACGCTTTGACTCATAAAAAAGCTCAGATATCCCCTGAAAGTAAGGTACACCAACCAACAAGACTCATTTGGACCTACAACAGGCAACACGGGGCACTTAGGAAGATAGTGAACAAACATTGGAATATGATCAGATTAGATCCAGTGATTGGGGAGCTCATGCCTAAAAAACCTGCGATCACTTTCAGGAAGGCATACTCCATGCAGGATGCTTTGGTAAAATCAAGTCCTGAGGTGATCCCCCCTAAAAATTGGATGGCTGCAAGTAAAGGCTTTAGAAAATGTTCTAGTTGCAAAGCCTGCTTGCATGGAATCAACAAAACAGAGTTCCTGACAGCATTTTCCACGGTGCCGCGGAAAATCAATAAACAACTCACGTGTAAGAGCGAGTACGTGGTTTATGTGCTGGAGTGTCCATGTGGCCTGCAATATATTGGGAGCACCAAGTTGCAGGTCCACAAGAGGATACTCCAGCACATAAGGGCCATCCATACGAATGATGCCACGTACCCAGTTGCCAGGCATTTTAAGGAGTACCACAATAACAACAGTGGACTCCTCAGGTATTATGCCATAGATACGGTTGGTCCATTGAGGAGGGGTGGCAACAGGGAAGGTATCTTGAGAACTCTAGAAACAAGATACATTCTGGTGATGGACAGTAAAACTCCTCGTGGCCTTAACTCCACGCAGGATTTTTATACTTGTCTCTAGTGATCTTGACGATATTTTGTCTAGTGTTTCCAATCGTCCATTAAATAATGCTTAATGTAGATAGTTTTTCACTGATACGAACCATGTTAATCTTTTGTATTTCTCCACCGTTTCAACTATTGATGTATTAACAGCAAGGTTGACCGGTTGCATTTGTAGCATTAGAACATTTCTGGTTCCTCTAGTTCTATGAGATTGTATTCACAAGATATGCATCACCCATCACATCTTGGTTTCCACTGTAATTGGTATGTTGTGTGCACATATAATTTCATTTTTTATCACATTGTACGAGTATTTGGCTGTCTGGGTTCCTTGTTAGGAAAAGACTTTTGGACTTGAGCCCAGCTTGGTAGATAGAAGGTTGGGTGGTTTGGGTAGTTGTTAACATCAGTGAAACAACTCATGATGGTTAACATTAATATCAAGTATAGGAGACATAATTTACATACTCATATTTCCATAGCTTGCAGTACATAAAATGTAAATGTTTAAGGTAATTATGTATTCTGACACATAATATCCTGTGTTTAGGTGTGCTAAATTGGATGAGATTTAATATAATGGTTTTTTAAAATGATAAAATTATTTATTAGCTTTTATCGATATATTTTGCTATAAAGTATAGATTTGCCACCATGCACTAGCAATTTTCAAAAGAGCATATGTATTTATACAGCAATTGTTTGAAAATGTACAGGGATCACCCCACTACTGCACTTTGATTTGTGTTTTCTATGCCCATTGATACAAGATACACCCCTCATCGCAATGTCAGCCAATGAAATGTACTGTTTCTTATGCACTTGCACTTTAAATTTTGCTCACTTCCCTCATTGCGTCATGTGACCAAGGCCTCTGGGCAGGCCGAAACGTTATGCTGGCGAGGTGTGCCTGAATAAAGAACTCACCTGCATCCTGGGTCTTCCGTTTCTTTCTCTGCCGTGGTTCTGGATAGAGGGTGGGCCGCTGATTGAAACAGATATATATATATATATATATATATACACTTCCACTCTGGAAGTAGCTGGAAAACCAGGACATGTCCCTGATGGTTCAACACCTGGAGGTTCTCTGAATTCCAGGGCGGACGACCTCAGCCGCCGGTGAATGATGGATCACGAATGGCGTCTTCACTCAAAGTTGGTCCTTTCAACAGTGGGGAGAGCCTTGGTTAGATCTTTCGCCACCGAAGAGAACGCGCAATGTCAGCAGTTTTGCACGTTGGAATTTCCAAGACGGCACTCGTTAGGCGATGCTTTTCATTACAAGTTTAGTTGTCGTCTTCTATACGCCTTTCCGCCTATACCACTTCTACACAGAGTGCTGAAGAAGATCAAGCGCGACCGGGCACAAGTCATTCTTGTGGCCACGGACTGGGCGAGAAGAGTCTGGTATCCCGAGCTCTTGCACATGGACATCGATCCTCTGATCAGACTGCCCCTTCAGGAGGATCTTCTGTCGCAGCAGAGGACGATTCTCCACCTGAATCTGTCCAGCCTCCACCTCCTTGCGTGGAGATTGAGCGACTCAATCTCCACGCCGCGGTAAACGAGTTATAAGGTGAGGAATCCATAACTAATCTATGTCTCTTACAGATATATAGTTACCGAAGGTAAGTAACTTGTTCAGTAATGCTATATGGCCTTCTGTGAACTTCTCCCCTTCTTCTGTCCAAAGTATTTTATTACATCTGAGTGCTAACAACCATTCTGGTCATTATGAACGGGTATGAAAAGTGTCTTGACTGAGCTGTAAAACTGAATTTCAAAGGAGTCCCTAAAGTGCACAGTGTAGCACCTACCTGCTTGCTTAGCTATTTTATTTTACAAAACAGGAACAGTTGTGAGTGGCCATATTTGCCATTGAGTTCTTAGTAGCGTGGTGGTAGGTTAAGTGACTGACTGACACTTAAAGGTAAAGCGAACAAGATAAAGTAAATAAATGGTTAAATAACAAAAGGACCTGCCTTTACTCTTAGCATGAATTATTCTGTTTTTCATTGTCTCAAAGGTTCATTCTTATTGCTTCTCTACCTTTTAATGTGAGAGATTATCATTTTCATAGGCAAGGCTTAAGGATTGTTTACTCAATTCAAGTCTTTTACATCTTTCATTTTAGTCAATATACACTTTTTTTAAGTACTTTCTGTAATTGCAGCTATGCCACAGGAGAGGTTTACGAAGGGTGCTTCCAAGATAACATGCGTCACGGGCATGGCATGCTGCGCAGTGGCAAGTTAACCTCCTTCTCCCCGAGCGTGTTCATTGGTCAGTGGGTGATGGACAAAAAGACGGGCTATGGTGTCTTTGATGACATCACAAGGTAATGTGTTTACAACTATATGGCTGGATGGCTTCATTCAGGTGTTTTGATAGATTTCCCTTCCTATATGTAATATATGTGAGTAGAAACGTAATCCTCCACAGACAGTACCAGTACAAAAATAGGGTTACAGTTAGTCTCTGCTACTTGACAATAGACTGCTGTTCGTAGCTCTTGGGGAGAAAAGGGCGATAACTGTGGTGAGAAATGGGGATAATCAAAAGGGTGATAGTTTTATGAGGAAGGGGTTCAGACTGAATATCACGTGACAAGGACTTTTAAACTCAATTTGCAATATAAAGTGGGTGTCCTTTCTGCCATTATTTAACTACACTGCTATTTAAATGCGTTTTTGAGCAACTCTTTTTTCCCCCGAGGTTTTAGGGCAGCAATATGATTTGCTTGTGCTCTTAGAGTTGAACTTAGAAGGTCTCTGGATATTGAGTTCTTTGCTGTTTGAAATTATGTAAAAGATAGTTTGTGTTGCTCGAGGATATTTCTTGTTATCACAGTACTTGCTCAGATGACTGTGGGTCAGCCACGGAGACAACACAAAAAGTTTTTCGTATCCTAATTTAACTTTAACTTCAGTTAGCCACCTGCAAACTCCTCCTGCAGGTTCCCCAGTACATCCCGTTAGAATTAGGGGCGCCAGTTGCTGCATGCTTCATTGACAATATGAAGGTCTTTGGAGAGGTAAAGACTCCATTTCTTTCCCCTCTCAGCTACTAATTAATGTGGAAAGGTTCTGTGGTGCTCCCTGGTATGTAAGCATGCTGATCTTTGGAACAGGTGCACTTTCTTTCTCAAGTCAAACTGATATCAGCTGGCCTTGTTTAAAGGCTATTTAAAAATTGACTCAGCGATTGTACCCAGTGCAAGACTGGGACGCGGAGCTGGTCTTGGCGTCGCTGGATATCACCAAGCCCTTTGACATGCTGGATTGGACTTATTTGGAGGTGGGTTGAAGAGGATGTGATTCATGACTAACTTTCATGCTTGGGTCGAGTTGCTCCAGGACAAATCCCAGGGCCTGGGTGAGGAGTGAGAGAGTTGTGTCCGAGACCTTGGAGGTGCAGCATGGCACCGTATTTTGATTAGTGTTGGAACCGCTTGCCGTAAAACTCGAGGGAGTGCTGAGGGTTTGGGGAATCTGATTGGGAGATACCACCCATGTGCTTTCTGTCTACCAGATGAGGTCCTATTTTACTTATTGAGGCCGAGGGAGTCTGGGGCAGGCTTATTAACACTTTTAGATGAATTTGGCAAGGTGACGGGGTCTAAGGTTAACAGAAAAGAAAACTATACTCTTCCCCTAGGGCGCATTTGCGTCGAGCTAGGCAGGTTGCAGGTTGCCTGCCGAACCTTGGCCTTCACAGGGAGGAGGACAAATTCAGATATGTCGACATAAGAGCAGCATCTGCAGCCTAGAAACAGTCTGCCGTTTATGTTGAAAGGTTAATGCATGGGTTGCAATCGTCCATCTAGTTTTGGGCCAAATTTCCCTTGTGAAGATGGGGAGGGTTGCCGTTGCCAAGATGGTGTTTATCCTTAGATGCCCTTATGTGATCCATCACTCTTTATTTCCCCCTACGTCGTGCCACTTTCCAACAAATAAACAATTTATTGATATCGCTGGTATGGGCAGGAAAGAGAAGCTGTGTGGCTCTCAACACCTTGGATTTAGATCAGGAGGAGGGTGGGCTGTAGCTCCGACGCAATATGTTATTATACAGCACATGTTCAACACGCAGGAAAATGGATGGCCGAAACAGATAATAGTGGGAAACGGTTGCTATGAAGGACATGCAAGGACACACCCTTACTGGAGCTTTTGATGAGGGGCTCAAACGTGGTAAAAGAATTCCTCCTTCTGGTCTACCTGACTTTGAGAACAAATAATCTCCAGGGTCCTTCGGTACCCCCCTTCACCAGGAACCTGGACTTGTGGGTACTGAAACCATTTAAAGACATAAGTTTTACCATGTCTATTGCAAAGTTTTACCATGTCTATTGCGTGCTGGCAGGAGGAAGGGTGTTCACTGCTAGGTGATCTCTATCCTGAGAAATGTTTTACATTTTCTAGGAGGCCTGTGAAATTTTCTCAGTGGATGAGGGCCACTACATACAATATGCTAAAAGCACACAAACCCCTAGATAAATTTAGACGGAATTTCCACAGCCGCTTTCCCGATTAGAAAGCCTAATGGGCACATGCATCAATGTAGGCAATTGCGATTCCATAATTGCGATTATTAAGGAATCACAATTATGGAAACGCAATTGCCTATGCAAGTAGGTTTCGCGATTCACAATTAAAGGATAGCTTTCCATTCATATTTTATGGGCCAAAAGCCCATAGGAATTAATGGGAATTGCATGCACAATTTGCGAGTAACAAGTAGGTACTCTCAAATTGCGCATGCAATTATAAGGGTCCAAGGGGGCCAAAAGGCTACCCTGATGCACCCCTGAAATTGACATGTGATCACATGTTGGGCACACTCATGCCCCAAGGGCGTGTGTGTGCGCAACATGCCACTTTGTGCATTTTTCAAAGTTTTAGCAAATTACCATCAACTTGAATTTGATGGTAATTTGTGGTTCCCAATTGAGAATGAGCAATTTTGAAGTGTATCATGCATTGCATTTAGGGAATCGCAATTTACGATTCCCTAAATGCATTTGCAATTCAGGTCATTGCAAAATTTGCAATTCCCTACATTGCGAAATTGCATTTGGTTTGATGCATCCCAAATGCAAAACAACTTTTCGCAAAGGGGCAGATTCGCAGACCGGTATTCTCAATGATGCATGTGCCCCTATATGTGCTCCTTACTGTGGAAGAGGGTTGCCATCTGGTGTCCTGGCTATATAAAGCCCCTCAACTCAGATAAACTTTGATGACAGCTGGCAGCTCGAATGGCATGGAATAATGGTTTTGGAGGTCCACTCACAGACAATGAATGGAAGATGACATCTGAAATGAAATGAAATTAAATGAAAATGCGTTTTGTAAAGCGCAAATAGTTGCCCGGAGGCGTCCAAGCGCTGTGACTGAAAAATGTACTTACGATTGGGCGGATGACACGGAGGGTGGAGAGGGCCTATTTATTAAACAAAAAAGTTTTCAATTGTTTCCTGAAGGAAGTTAGGTCTGGATTGGACCTTAGGTGGAGGGGGAGAGTGTTCCACAACCTGGCCACATTTAGAGTGAAAGAACGGCCTCCCACTCTAGTCCGTTTAACCTTGGGCACGACAGCAAGAAATGCGTTGGCTGAACGCAGCTGTCTGCTGGGGAGATAAGGGGTGATTAAAGGGAGATTGATTACTGGACCAGTTTCCCAGAATGACTGGTGGGCAATGCAGAGGGACTTGAAGCTAATTCTGTCCCTAACAGGGAGCCAATGCAATGTTATTAGTCCAGGTTTGGCAGAGAGCCTACGGGGGATTTGCAGTAAGGTGCGGGCCGCACAGTTTTGAATAACTTGCAGTTTCCGCAATGTGGAGTCAGGGGCTCCAAGATAAAGTGCGTTTCCAAAATCCAGCCTAAAATGGATCAATCCCTGTACGACAGTTTGTTTGGCCTTGAATGGTAGCAGGGGGAGTTTCCTCCTTAACATTCTGAGAAGGCCAAAGCAGGTGGCAGATAGCTTGACGGCCTGGTAATCTAACGTTAGGGACCTATCCAGCCAAATGCCCAGACTCTTGATGGCATTCTTGGGAGCTGGAGGGGGACCCAAACAGGCTGGCCAAATCGAGCCCATCGAAGATGGAGCCGAGCGTCCCAACAGCATGACCTCTGTCTTGTCCCCATTAAGTTTGAGACAAGACAGGGTCATCCAGCTGTTCACTTCGCTCAAGCAACCCGCCAGATCTACCATAGCCGCAGAGCCCTCGGCCCGCGTCAGAGAGACCACCAGCTGGGTATCGTCCGCATAGGTAACGATCTTAATACCATATGGACGGACGATCCCAGCCAGCGGCCTCATATAAACGTTGAACAACGTCGGGCTAAGCGAGGAGCCCTGCGGGACCCCACAGCCCAAAGGTCTGCTGGTGGAGATGGTATTTCCCTCAAAAACCTGAAAGGTTCTATCACTCAGGAATGACCTGAGCCATTTCAACGCTCCTCCCTGAATCCCAATATCATAGAGACGCTGCAATAAGATATTATGATTTACCGTGTCAAAGGCAGCACTTAGATCGAGGAGGATGACTGCCACCGATCCTCCCCGATCCAAGATTCCTCTAGTTTCCTCCAAAACTGCCAGCAAAGCAGATTCCGTCCCATGTTTGGGGCGGAAGCCCGTTTGTGAGAGGTCAAGCAACTGATTATTTTCTAGAAAATTAGTCAAAAGACTATTGATGTATTTCTCTAATATGTTGCTGACCCAAGGGAGCAGGGAAATGGGACGATAATTACTAAAGTTCGTAATGTCCATGTTGGGTTTCTTCACGAGTGCCCTCACCCTAGCCTCTTTCCATGCCGGTGGGACAGTGTTAGTAGAGATTGAGGCATTGAGTACCTCCAGCATAACAGGAAGGATAGTGTGGCAGACGGCCATTAGAGAGCTCGGAGGAGCAGGATCACCGGGAGAGCCTGATTTTACCTGCGTCATTAAAGTAGCAAGTAAATCTGGGTGTAGCCGAGGAAACTCAACCAGCACAGATGACAAATTGCCTAAATTATCCTGCTTAGAATTTGCCAAGATATCTACTGGAGCATTTGGTACGGTGGTTGAAAATGATGAATAAATAAGATCCACTTTGTTGTAAAAAGTGCTAGGTCCGCTAGGTCATTACAGCGAGCTTGTAAGTCTTCACTATTTACAGGGGGCTGGGGGAGTTTAGTAAGACTTTTTACAATCAGGTAGATCTCCTTAGAATTAGAGCTGGCTTCGGAGATTTTTTGTGTATAGTACAGGGCTTGTGCTTTTTTTTTAATCTCCTTCTTGTAGTCCCTGATGGAATTTCTGTACAAGGTTTTATCTGGGTCTGTGTAACCCAGACGCCATTTCCTCTCACACTTGCGTTTAATGTCCCTAAGCTCCTCCGAATACCAGAGAACCGAGGTCCTAGATCTTTTTGCCAGGGTTTTCCTAACGGGGAGTATGATGTTCAGTGATTTAGTGATTCAGTTGTTGAAATCATCATTAGCTACCAAGGGGATCTGCGTTGATTGATGGTATTGTGGCTTGTAGCTCGTCGACCCACTTGTCTAGTGAGAGTTTGGACCAGTTTCGTGCTTCCCGTAGCCCTGGTATCAAGGCGGGGGGTTTGTAAGTGTTCCAAATAAGAGGGACTAACCAATGGTCAGTCCACGGGAGCGCAGTAGGAGGCTCTGCCTTCAAATTGGGGCAGTTACTGAATGCAGGATCCAGCAAGTGCCCTTTAATATGTGTGGGTAGTGAGACAAGCTGGGTTAACTGTAATGTGGAGAAATCTGCCATTAACTCTTGTGCCGTATGGTCCCTGGTGTCGTCGAAATGCATATTCAAATCGCCCAACAGTGTGAAATTAGCAGAGGTGACAGCAAGATCTGCGACTACTGAGGACAGAGAGCATAAGAACTGTTTAACCGGTCCTGGAGGGCGGTAAATCAGTGCTCCAGAAAAACTAATGTTTGGCGAAAGCTCCAAACTAAAGGACATGCTTTCACAGTCCAAGAAGGGGCTGGGGGAGCAGCGGCAGATATAATGATCTTTGAATATTATTGCTAATCCGCCGCCTTTCCAAAGTGAGCGGTCTGTCCTTGCTATTTGATATCCCTGTGGCAGTGCTCGTATTATATCTGGTTCTGAATGCGGAGTCAACCATGTCTCAGTGAGAAAGAATATATCCGGATTTAGCTCGTCAAGTAACAAGGATAATTCTGTTTGATGTTTAGGCAAGGACCTACAATTAAGAAGAAACATACTATAGTTTTGCTGGCTCTTAGTGGTGGAAATAGCTTTAAGATAGGTGTTACAATGCTGACATTGGGGTGGCAAGTTTAAAGGGTGATAAGAGTGGTTACATAATACCTTTGCTGGAGGTCGCAGGCTGAGTAACTCGCTGGAGCTGTATCCCCTTAGGTAACCTGGAAAAGGGGCAGGGGTTGTGGCCCCTGGTCCCGTCCAGTCGCGGACGGGCGCAGACGGGCTTGCATTTGGCGCGCTGCCGGCGCGCCCGCTGCGCTCCCTGTAGGGGGGGGCCATTTTGTAGTTGCTGGTGCGGGAGGGGCCGAGCACTAGACCGCTCGCCCAATTCACCACCAAGATGGCGTGCGCTAAGGAAACGAGTCGGACCCCAGGCAGCGTCTAATCGGCTGCAGTGGGGCTAAGGGGCATGGGCCAGGTAAGCGCTGGGTAGTTGACTGTTTTCGAAGTGATTACAAGACTAAAAACACATTCAAGTGCAGAACAAACTAAAAATGCAGTGTTGCTTAAAATGCGGCGTAAATTGCAGTAACAGCATACCAGTCCTGGCTTCCGCCTCAGGACAATCACTCGCACACTCTCAATCAGTGGTGCGCGTGGTTAGGGAAGTCTTTTGTAGTGGCTGGTGCGGGAGGGGCCGAGCACTAGACCGCTCGCCCAATTCACCACCAAGATGGCGTGCGCTAATGAAACGAGTCGGACCCCAGGCAGCGTCTAATCGGCTGCGGTGGGGCTAAGGGGCATGGGCCAGGTAAGCGCTGGGTAGTTGACTGTTTTCGAAGTGATTACAAGACTAAAAACACGTTCAAGTGCAGAACAAACTAAAAATGCAGTGTTGCTTAAAATGCGGCGTAAATTGCAGTAACAGCATACCAGTCTCCAGTATTGCCAGATTCGAATTCCTTCATTTGAATTATGTGCATCGTTCATATCTTAACCCTCTTAAAGTACATAGGCTCTATGTCAGCTGTTTTACAGCCTGCCCTCATTTCGGAGTGCGGGAGGAGCCACATTTTTTACATCTGGCATGGTACTGCAAAAAGGTTTTGACTTATTAGTGGTGGAGTGGATCCAAGGAACAACAGGTATAGTCCTTGGTCTTTCCCCTACATAATGCTTATTATGTATCATAATTTCAAAAAGGGGGTGGTGATGGACAGAGTATCTGAGTTAATCAGAACACTCCTACCCAGTCAACAGATCAGGGCTTGATCCATCACCGTTTTTTAGCTCACTGCACCATCCCAGTTCAGAACCTGGCTATATGCAAATTAGTCTGTCCCTGGCCCAGTGCATCATGGGAACAGGGCAGACCAAACTACCAAGCCAATTCTTCACTGGAAAGGAAACAAGCTTCCGGGGACCGGTTTCTGGCATTACAGCCGTCTTCGGCCCGGCTTGCTTGAATCCTGATGGTGCAGTGAGCAAGGGACTCATGTCTGAGCATACCCTTCCACACTCATGGTGGCCAAAATAATTTCAAAAAGGGGGTGGTGATGGACAGAGTATCTGAGTTAATCAGAACACTCCTACCCAGTCAACAGATCAGGGCTTGATCCATCACCGTTTTTTAGCTCACTGCACCATCCCAGTTCAGAACCTGGCTATATGCAAATTAGTCTGTCCCTGGCCCAGTGCATCATGGGAACAGGGCAGACCAAACTACCAAGCCAATTCTTCACTGGAAAGGAAACAAGCTTCCGGGGACCGGTTTCTGGCATTACAGCCGTCTTCGGCCCGGCTTGCTTGAATCCTGATGGTGCAGTGAGCAAGGGACTCATGTCTGAGCATACCCTTCCACACTCATGGTGGCCAGAATAATTTCAAAAAGGGGGTGGTGATGGACAGAGTATCTGAGTTAATCAGAACACTCCTACCCAGTCAACAGATCAGGGCTTGATCCATCACCGTTTTTTAGCTCACTGCACCATCCCAGTTCAGAACCTGGCTATATGCAAATTAGTCTGTCCCTGGCCCAGTGCATCATGGGAACAGGGCAGACCAAACTACCAAGCCAATTCTTCACTGGAAAGGAAACAAGCTTCCGGGGACTGGTTTCTGGCATTACAGCCGTCTTCCGACGACGCCTGAAATGGCAGAAACCGGTCCCCGGAAGCTTGTTTCCTTCCCAGTACAAGAATTGGCTTGGTAGTTTGGTTTGCCCTGTTCCCATCATGCACTGGGACAGGAACAGACTAATTTGCATATAGCCAAGTTCTGAGCTGGGATGGTGCAGTGAGCTAAAAAACGGTGATGGATCAAGCCCTGATCTTTGGACTGGGTAAGAGTGGTCTGCTTAATTCTGGCACTCTGTTCATCACCACCCCCTTTTCTGAATCATTTTGTCCACCATAAGCGTGGAAGGGTATACTCAGATGTGAGTCCCTTGCTCATTGCACCATCAGGATTCAAGCAAGCCGGGCCGACGACGCCTGAAATGGCAGAAACCGGTCCCCGGAAGCTTGTTTCCTTCCCAGTACAAGAATTGGCTTGGTAGTTTGGTTTGCCCTGTTCCCATCATGCACTGGGACAGGAACAGACTAATTTGCATATAGCCAAGTTCTGAGCTGGGATGGTGCAGTGAGCTAAAAAACGGTGATGGATCAAGCCCTGATCTTTGGACTGGGTAAGAGTGGTCTGCTTAATTCAGGCACTCTGTTCATCACCACCCCCTTTTCTGAATCATTATTATGTATCATAAGCAGACTTGAAAAAGGGAAGATGCAATATAAATTCCTTCATCTTACCCTCCTCCTTGCAAAACAGTATATATCCATGGGGTGGCTTGGCAATCCTGGATCAGAGGTGACACTTTGGTTGAGAAACACTATTGAATGGTCACTGGCGAAGGAAAAACATATCAGGCTGTCTCACATAGACAAAAAGATAACTGAGGTCTTAGAAATATTGGGACGGGCGTGGGGAACATAATAACAATGTTTGAAGAGGCTGGGAATGGAGGAGGGAAATAGCTGACTACACCCAGTGTAGTTGAAAGGGTACGCTATTAACCACTGGAAACAAGTGATCGGGTGAGGACATCTTTGGGAGGGCTTTGGTGGGGATATAAGATAGATCCATGGACAATCGCCAGGATGAGTCTCTTACTGACAAGTAACCATGTGGGACAAGTGTAATGTTGTAAGGAACGGACAACGAGGATCACACAACATATCAGTAACAGGACATTGGCAGGGAGAAGAGATGAGCATCACAATCTTTTTAGTTTTTGTATTTGTTCGTTGTATATGATTACCTCCTCAGTAACATAAAAAGTCTTGCTAACATGGCATCAAACTCCAGTCTCGTATGAAAACTCAAGATGTAGAGTTTTCCACCCAGAATACAGGGATACTTGCACTTCAGTGGACCCACAATACAAGCACAATTGACAAGTGCCCATGTGGACAAAGATTTTCCTGTGTGCTCCAGAGACCAAGTGGGAATGTAGAAAACCTCATGAACGGCACACACTTTTATATTTGTGTCCTGTATTCTTCTTAAAGCAGCCCTTTGTTGGAGGCACTCTTGCGCATGAAATGCCTGTGAGGAGCCGACCAAGGTGACAGTGCACAATAAACAAAGATAAAGTTAGAAATGGAACTCTGTATTTCAAGAACCCAACAGGGTTAGAAATCATCAATATATACCAGAGCTACTGTCTGCTAAATTAGATCACAATAGTACTATGAAGCCATGCAGACAATTGTATTAGATATCCCCAAAGTACACTAGCATAACTTTAAGGCAGCTGAACTCACTAGGGTACTCCGAGGGTTTTTCTTAAGTTTCTGTCAGACTGACATGCAGCAGGAGTTCCTCCCTTTGGGTGGAGATTTCATTACTATTTTATTTCTCATTTCAGCTGAGCTGAGTGGAAGCCCTGGGCCCGGCCATTGCTGCTGATTGGCAGCTGGGAGCAGTGTTCCTGGCAGCTCCAGTTTTTACACTGCGCAAGTCACTTGGCCGGCTGTCTTGTGAAGGTCAGCCTGACATGCGCAATGTAAACCTCTCCACCTAGCTTTCTTGGACAGCAGGGTAGAGGGCAGGCACAGGCCTCCTGTGCCTGCTGGAACATTGAGCAAGCCAGCTGCAGCCAATCCTCTCATGCTGCTATCATTATCAGCAGCATAATATCAGTGTCTGTATTTGTGGGGTGGTGTTGGCAGAGGCACCAGAAGGACTTAGGCTGACTCAGGACCAGTGAATCCCAGGGCCTGGCGTGATCACCACTCAGAAATACTGTTAGTATCGGAGCGGAGGACCTGAGGAGTGCTCAGGGGCATCACACGAGCCTGTCTGACAGGTAACTTTACCCAGGCCCACAGGCCTTACCAATGCACTGGCCTAGCTGCAAATCAGGCACCATTGTAGTCGGTGTGTTGGGCGGTGTCATTGGGATACGGGTGGGTAAGGGGTGCTGCACCTCTTAATTTGCTTCCATTTGGGTGCCTGCCACCCTCCTTAGCAAAGAAGTGTAAGGGTCCTGGCCTGGGCCACCATGTGCCCTTTCACAGGTCCCACAGTATAGTATACACCAGGGCTTCACTCTAGGACAGTTGCACACATTACTCTGGGCATTAACTGATTACAGGGAAGCGAAAGCAGCAGTGACTGGTGCCTTGGTGTAACTGGTGTATAGGGAAGAATTCCCTGCACTAGGAACTATCAGAGCTCTCTCTGCCTTATAGCCACTTCCAGTCCTGACTCTGCTCGCGCTGACCATCGCGTCTGGTATGCCGGTAAGTGACCTTGGGACAGCTTTGGCATGCTAGGAGAGAGGACATTGACGTCAAATTATGCAAATACTGTGAGTGCGCGCTGCTCTCACTCTGTCATATATCCCCGGGGGAGTGGCAGTAGGGCAAGTTTGTTTGGAACACCCACAGTATCCCAAGAGATCAGTGTGATAAGAGCGTTGCCCACCAGAGAATCCGCCCCATATAATATGTAATTCATGTAGACTTCTTGTGATAGCTTGATTATTTTTTGCAGTTGGTTTTATATAGTGCAAACTCGACCTGAAGATATGGGAGAGCTTTACATGAGCGCCGGTTACATTAGGCATTATTATTTTTTCACTCAGAGATTAAGTGATTTAGCCAGAATCACAGTATATTTAGCCAACACTATAATCTGGTTCCCCAGTTCCAAAGTTGGCACATCAGGGACCCCACACTCTCAGATGCATCACTGCACATAACAAGCATTGGCATAGCCAATAGGTCTCGCCTTTGGGACCTTATAAGTGTTTAGCAATGCAGTATATTATCCCCCACTGGCAGCTCACAATGGCTGTACGTGTATGTCACAGGTACCGCTGCCAGGAACCGACCCGATTTGTGCATCTGCTGCTGATGAGATCTGTCTAGTCGGGTCTGAAATTTACAGTCTCAGCCATTCATCCGTGTGAGGGCGATTATATGAATGACAACGAGTTGGTCACTTGTAAATCAAATGTTTAAAGTGCCAAGTGAATTCAGTTTGTTATGTATTCTAGAGAACTGGTGTTTGTGAAAGTTATGTTAAACATGTTCCACTCTAACCAAACTCGACTTTGAGCTCTACACTACGACTGGGGCTGGCCACAGTCCTCTAATAAGCAGACAATTCACTGTTCACAATGTCACACCGAGTGCCATGGACGGAACCACAATAACCACCCGGGGTGTCGGGTAATAATACCTTGAGTTAGAACAGTAAATTAGCACTGCCCGAGGCCTTCACCTTCTCGGTTTAAAACTGCTAAGTAATGTTGACATTAAGAAAATAGATACAGTTTCTTTTTTTACAGGTGGGCTAAACAAAAGCTTTTATTAAGGCTTTCTGTACCTAGTCAGGCGAAGTGCATTGTGGAGTTTGTAGTCCTAGATATTTCTAAATGTCTCACGCCATTGTAAGAAGCTAGCTTGCCCTTAATCCCCTTCTGATTGATACCTGTACCTCGTTGGGGTGGAGGAGAGGTCGTAGGGTGGGGAGGTGGTGAGCGCACGAGATTGCACTGATGGATCAGGGTTTATTCTAGCGGGGGTCATGTACTTAGGGAAAGTTCCGGTCTTCCTGCTGCAAAGCCATTCGTCCTCCCATTGTATTCTTGGGTTTATTGTACAGCATTGTTGGAAAATGCAGCAAGTTGAAACGCCTCCCTATGAACGAAGCATGCCTGGTTAAATTTCTATTTATGAACCGGTTTACAAATTCAGAAAACGGGACGGGTGCATAAACCTCCAAAAATAGCAACCGCAGAAGATCAAAATCAAAAGCGCTGGTGCTTCCTGCAATTCCCCTCTCACAGTAACCATTTAAAAATATTGATAATGTCATAATGGGCATTAATGAAAGGTCATACGCGAGTCCTCATACACCAGCGTTCAGGGGCATAAAGCTGGTGAGAGTGGACAGCAGAAGAGGCCACAGAAGAGAAGAAATGTCAAGAAAAGTGAGGGAAATGCAAAGTACCTACACCGGCAATACCGCTCCTTATCCTTGGGTAGCCATAGTACCGATGCGCTATATGTACAAACAGAAATGATGTGGAATCGAACACCACCATTAACACATAGGCAGGCATCCAAATGGAGCAATCATGAGAGGAATTAGATGACAATCAAATGTGAAATTCACCACCAAGCTAAACCAGTACCCTGGCTACATGCTGTAAACAGTTCGGCGCTGTGAAATAAGACTGCAGCCAGATATGCTGAAATGGTTTTGAAGCGCATGCTTGTGCATTCCCCAGGGAAGCGTGAAACCTGATCCAAAACAGATGGCAGCCTGCACGCCGCTACTCGTAACAGCAAGCCGTAGGTTGTCGGCGGATACATTTCCTGGGAAAGGTGGGATATGCACCCGCCTTTGCCCAATTGCGTGCTGTCTTCGCACGCAAAGCCCAATAGAAAAAAAGCCACAAAAAAAACACACACAAGCGTGTGAAAAGTCCAGAGTGATTCCAAGAGGTCGTTTTCCTAGAGCAGCACATGCGCTCTGCGCTAGGCTCGACCTAAAAAGGATCGACTTCAACAGCTGTTTGTGTCACGCAAGTGCTGCCAGCCTGCAAGAGCAAAGCCAATACAGCTTGGCTTACCCACAGCCAGCGTTCAAGTGCATAACAAAAAATATGGAAGCTGTGCTGTGATCCTGAGTGTAATGGGGTGGGACCAGAAATGTGACTTAGAACAAAATATTCAACAATTTTCTTTTTTACCTTTCACCCATGTACATATAAAATATAAGGCATATACCTTAAATTAAAAATAAAAGCAATTTAAAATAATTGTTGGGATTGCACTATTTTAATTTATGACAGCTCAGTTGCCCTCACAGCTGGTCTGCAGGCAGTTCACAGACCCCTGCAGTAAGATCACTTCCTCGTGGAGGTCTTGGCTGACATGCAGTCGCAGAGCTGGTTTTGGTGCTGGTAAAAGTTTTGTCTAAATTTGTTTTCTTGGTTTTAGTTTGTCTTTTGCTTTTAACCAAGACTTCCCTTATTTTCTACTCTGATCATCTGCATTACAATCTCTAAAACAAAAGCCTACATACTGCAGTTCCCTGTATTGTAATTGCACCTACATAGTGCTTACTATCCTTGGTGAGGTGCTAAAGTTCTTTGTGCCAAGAAACCACGCAGCCCACGGCGCCATGGCTGCTGAGGCCAACATACACTTGTGACCACACCGGTTAAGATGACGTAGTGGAGCATGTACATTACAATGCAGACTCCTAGCTATATCTTGTCAGCAATTCCAACACATACCCCTGGCCTGACTCTGTTTAAAAAAAATGGCCACTATGTCTAAAAAGCAGCTGTCACGATATGACTGCTGAATTTGCCTAATTCTCACTAGCTTGAGGTCTCTGGTTTAACAGACCAGCATCCTGTGGTCGTGACCAATAAGGATCAGCACTTTGGCACCTAGTCAATATAAGGCAGCACTGGGGGGGGGGGGGCATCAATATGAACAGCACTGTAAAGCTATCACTGGTTAAGCATGAGCCAGGCAATATCTGTGTGCACAGAGGGCAGGCAGCAGGACTCTGCAGTATGCACACAATGCACATTCACACCCAGAATATCAAGAACATTAGCTCATAGAGCCACACACAGTCTCACAACCATCTTTTGCCTTGTCACTGCCCTCTGATTTGTTGTGATTAGGCCTAGTATTCTTTGCCTGGCACAGAAATCGAATTGCCACTTTGAAGGCTGGCAGCAGGTCACACATGCACAATTCAGGCTGAAAAAAGAAACAGTGTCAGTGTTGCAAACACTCAGCACACAATGGCACCTACCTAAGCAGAAAAAGGAAAGCCACATCTGACAAAATGGCACAAATAGCAAGTTTCACACATTCTATCTTGAGTCTTTGTGTTATGTAGTGCTGTAGTTATGCTGAATAAGCAGCTACGACATCATTATCATATGAAATCTGTTTATTGATGTTAAGTCAAGTCAGTGATCTATGAACAAAACAGTATAAAATGCAGAAATATACAACTTAAAAACAATCTTCTAAAAATACAATCTACATTACAAGGCACTTATTATCATTACAACATGTGGCTCCGCAAAAAATACATCAGTGCTCAAGTTTGTGTGATAGGGAGTTACACTATTCGGGTTCAATAACAATGACTAATACCGTTTCCTAATAGCCATTTCGACTTTAATATAGTTGGATACCCTGGTGCATATATCATGAATAGCCAAAGAGTATAGATAATAGAAACTTTCAATATAGGAACAGGGCCTGATTTGTTTTAAAATTGGAACAAAAAATCTTCTTCTTGGTTCTTTATATAGGGTTCAGAATAGCATAAAGTGCACTTTGCTCTGAGCTGCAACATTATCACAAGGGAAAGGCTCCAATGTATTTTACCATCCCAATTGTTTTGGGATATTCACCAGAAAATGCAAGGTATGTAAGCAAAATCTAGTTAGATAAAATTGCGTCGTACATTTATAGTGAATGTTAAATAGAATTATTGCTGATCCAGAAATAGACAAGGGCGGCCTATTACATCGGGGTGAGAATGGAATATATTTCCCCTTGTAGAATGTGCCTCTTTTATGATATTTTTCGCGTTTTCAGGGATGCTGGCCGGACAATATAAATAGTGCCCCAAACCTAGCTTTTAAAGGCTATCCTTTACAAAGCGGAGCCAAGGGATAGAAAGTGCTCCTTCAAGATTAATACAATTGTTATTAACCACTCTGGAAAACACTGACTCTTTGGACAGACAGATTTTAACCCATAATAGCAAGGGGGCAATGTCTATGCGATCCTCTACTAAATCAAGCCCAAGCTCTTGATGACAAAAGATTGTAGGGGCACTGTTTGGGGTCATCAATAGTCTTTTAATGAATTTGTTTTCCATAACTTGTAGCAGACGGATCTTATGGTTTCCGCACACTCATGCTCTATATGTTGCAACAGGCACACATTTGGCTTTATAAAGTTTAACCAGCTCAGTCACAGGCTTATGGCCTAGCTTTCTGGCAAAGCGGAAAAGCCCCTCAACTAGCCTGCCAGCATGCTGCACCCTTTCACTAACAAGCGGATCCCAACTCAACCTGTTGTTAAAGATATTCCCTAAGTATTTCTGTGTTTTTGGTCATTTTAGGGCCACACACCATGATATACAATTTTATAAAATTCACTTTTAAATCAAGAGCCAACGTAAAATCTGTGAATGTGTTAAGCAGTTTTTGGAGGCGAATTGCTGTCAGGGCCATTAACACAGTGTGGGCCGCATAGGAAAGTAGCGGGACCAGTGTGCCACCAATGCGCGGGCAATCAATTTCTATATCGATTAATAAGGCCTCTAATCCATTGCTGTAGATTAAAAAGAGAAAGGGGGCTAAAATACATCCCTGCCAGACACCTGTGGAGGCTATGGGCCAAGTTTTTTTCCCTTGGAGACCATATCTTATAACGACAGATGTCGATGCATAGAGCCTATGAAGAAGGGAAATCAGAGCCTCCTTAACTCCCATTTTCTCCATAAGTGCCTACAACTTCTCCCGATTTACAGTGTCAAAAACACTGGACAAATCCATGAAAGCGAGGTGGGTAGAACCCTTCCTGGCCTTCACAAACTTGCCCATAATCAGTGACAAGTTTAGGCACTGTACAATGGTGCTCATCCCTCTCCTAAAACCATACTGCGTTCTTGCCATCACTCCAGTGTCTGTCGCCCAGGTTTCAAGTCGGGCAAGGACGACCCTCCCCAGTAGCTTTACGTTGGCATTGATAAGGTAGATTAGCCTATAACAGGCGGGGTCACTTCGATTACCTTTCTTGAATACAGGGACCACTACAGTCTTCCTCCAGGGTACTGGGATAGGGCCAATCACCACTGCTTTAAAAACATTGGTCAACAATGGAGACCATAGTTGGAGATTACTTTAAAAAAGATCTAAGGGGACTCCATCTGGACCCAGCGATTTCATGCAAGCTTCTTTAGCTAAGGCTTCCTCAGCCTCAGCCACTGAAATTGATGCACTTAACTTGGAAGCTGAGGTTAAACCAAAGAGCAAATCGCCACTTAAAGCCTCAGGGTGACGGCCATAAGGATTAAATATAGCTAAAGAGTTTCCCTAACAGTCCCAAGGATGAAGGAATCTATCTTCCTGACCTCTTCGGTGAAGATAGGGCGATTTATAACGTGCCAGAAGCTTTTGAATTCTATGAAGGAACTGGCTCTCTATGCTTACGGTGGATTATAAAATACTCCGTAAACTCCTAGCGACCCGGCTTCTGGAGCACATGACGACTTTGGTGTATCCGGATCAGGCAGGCTTTTCCCTACCAGGAACACGGCGACGTGTATACGTCGATTGCTCCAAGTTATGGAGGGGGGTTGCCAGGATGTTCCGAACGCTGCTGTGCTTTCAGTAGATATTGAGAAGGCCTTTGATAGCGTGGAATGGCCCTCTATGTTTCAGGTCTTAAGAGAATTCGGCTTGGGAGATCAGTTTGTGCAGTGGACAGCGTTACTGTACAACTCAGCCTCCGCCAGGGTCAAAACGGGGCCGACCATATCAGCTGGTTGTCAGGTGGGGAGGGGCACCCGGCAGGGCTGCTCATTATCACCGATATTATTTGCACTCGCGATCGAGCCGCTGGCTGCACATGCTAGGTTGGGGAGGTTGTATGATGGCCTGTCGTTGCGTGGAGAGGCCCATTACATTTCTCTATACGCTGATGATCTACTGATGTTTTTGTCAGGAGAAAACGAGGCATTACGGGGTGCCAGAGCGCTGCTTCAGCAGTTTGGTCAACTGTCAGGCCTGTGTGTGAATTGGAACAAAACCTGCCTATTCCCTTTGAACCCGACTGGACGGCAACCTCCCGCAGGGGAGGACTTGAGGTGGGAGCCCTGCTGCCTGCCTTATCTGGGCACCCGTATTTATCATACTCAGTCTGATCTCTTGGAAGGTAACGTTCACAAGGCGATAAGGGGCCTGAGGGGCAGTATGGCTTTTTGGAGCTCTCTTCCTCTGTCGGTTGCGGGCCGAGTGGCACTCTTAAAGATGGTGGCGCTGCCGCGCTTGCTTTACTTTTTCCGCACATTGCCTGTGTGGATCCCGACCTCTGTTTTCCGGACACTTTGGGCTATGACCACGGGTTTCCTTTGGGGCGCAGGTAGGCGGCGTGTTGCACTTACCACCCTGATGCGTCCACGGGCTGATGGGGACTGGCGGTGCCTGGTTTTGAATGGTATTACCTGGCGGCGCAGCTTCAGTGGCTTACGCTGGCGGTGGTTTGGGAGTTCCGGGGACCTGAGGGACTCTGTGGCAGAGTGATCCCTCGACACGTTTTGTCTTTCATAATCCTCCAACAAAAGATCGATCTTAGCCAGCTCACTCTTGAAGAGCGCACTCTTCACTTGTGCTGGAATCGGAGTCAGAAACGGGTTAGTTGCTCCTCCCCGTATGCCCCGGAGATACCATTGGGCATGTGTACGGCCCTCCCCCACGGGGCTAACTGGACTGCGCTGGCAGTTTGGGAGGAGCTGGGCCTCCATATGGTGGGAGATCTGTATAGAGATGGCGTGTTGCTGTCCTTTCAGGATTTACAAGACACGTTTGGGTTGGCCAGAGGAGACTATTTATTACATGCTGCGTTGGTGGTGGGACTGCAGCGCCGCTGGAAGGCGGGGCTGCAGGAACCTCCGACCTTGTTGGGCTGCCAGTATGTCACCATGGCGGCGGGCACTTTTAAGGCCGTCACTTGCCTCTACCGACGCCTGTCGACTGAGCACTTATCGTCACTAGATACCTTAAAAGGTAAGTGGGAGACGGACATCGGCAGGCCCATACCGCAGACTACGTGGCCCCACCTACTGCGGCGAGCCTGGAAGGGTACGCGTAATGCCCGGTTCCAGTTGGTACAGTTTTTCATACCCCATGGGGCGTACCTGACTCCGGCCAAGATTCTGAGGTATTTTGGGGTTTCCCACTCAACGTGTCCGAGATGCACCGCGGACGGTGGCGATTTCCTGCACATGTTCTGGACCTGCGCGGGGTTGGGATCCTATTGGGAAGAGGTGGTGACGTGCCTGAATCGTGTGACGGGGCGGGCACTGGAGGCTGAGATGGCTATTTGCCTGCTGCTCTGGTTTCCACATACCTCCCGTACCAAAGTTACTAGTAAATTCTACGACTTGGGGCTGATCATGGCAAAAAGGGAACTCACCATGCATTGGAAGTCTAGGACGGGCCCTAACTATCAGAGATGGCGGACGAGCTTCTTGACCTGGGCGGGCTTGCGACCTTAGATGGGGCTGCAGGGCTCTGATTATCTTGTGAAGGCACTTTGCCATGTTGCTACATCTGATTCTAGGTGGTTTACATGGCTGTGTAGATGGGTAGTTGGCTGCTATTCCTATGATCGACCTAAGTGGGGCACACTGGCAGGGGGAGGATGGGGGTGTGGGGGGGAGAGGGGCGTTTGGGGGGGAGGGATGAGTATTTGATGTTTGCTTATATCCTGTGGCAGCACGAGCCATCTGCGCAATGGCGGGCTTGTTTACTGTGGTTTAAATGGCTTTCTTGCAAAAACTAATAAACTCTGTTAAAAAAAAAAAATGAAGGAACTGGCTCCCAGCAAATCGCCCCAGACTAACAACCTTAGTTCTCCCTTCCTCTGCTTAAATATGGTTTTATAAATCTTTCTAGTGTGTCTTATTTGAGCCCTGTCATGTGGGATGGCTTGGAGTGCCAATTTTAGGGTTTTGTGAGCTTTTGAGCAAGCAGCATTAAACCATCTGGTCTCTGGGAGATTCCTGGCCTTAGTCAATGTGGTCAGGTTTTTCGCTGTATCCGAGCATATCAGTTCGAAGCCACAGATTATCAAAGCAGGGGGTGAGCCATCATGTAAATACCTCATAATTAAATCCTAATTAACTATAACAGTTGTTGCCTCAAATTCAGAGGGATTTGCTTTGTTCCAGTTAAATCTTACCCCTTTGTTGGAATTAAAATAAATCGAGCAGTAATCAACTTTCCTGGCTGAGCTGTTATACTAAGAGTCACTATGAGGGGATTATGATCGCTGGCACTATTAGGCTCCACCTCAAAGTCTTCCACAAGCGGTAAGAACTTCCGTGAGATGGACATGAAGTCACTGAAGCTTTCCCTACCCCCTCCAACATATGTACGGCACTGTATTAAGGGATTACTGGCTAACTCAAATCAAATCAAATCAAAAAGTAACTTTATTCGGTTGAATTTACAACCATAAAAGTACAGGTGAAAATCATACAGTACATATACGGTTATTTACAACATTTTACTTTTCATATAAAAATTGGTTACTATATGAGATAATGCATCAGTTTAAGCATATAATCAGTTTGCTCAATATTGGTACCCGAAATAACAGTGGTATAAAAATAGATATTTACTGCGCATGGGCCGCAAGTTGAGAACGAATTTTTATACAAGCTTTTAAATAATAAGCGACTGTTTTTGCAACAAAAGGGGAATCTAGACATTGTAATGCCAAAAGGGCAGGTCTGCATCTTCTCAATCTTAAAAATCTAAGCAGAGGAACCAACCAATGTTTGCGGGGATTGTCATAAAAGGTACAAAATAAAATTACATGTAATGTAGACTGAGGAGTACAATCGTCACAGGGACATTTGATCATATCACGTGACCAATCAGAGGGCATGGGAAATGAAACAAGACGATAAAAGGAATTAAATCTAAATCGAGTTAAAACATATCTATCATAATTAGACAAAAAAAAGGACAGATAAGGTTGAAGGCCATAGGAGGATTGAATCATCATTAGATGGTTGGTCGACTGTTTGCCGATTTCTGATCACAGACGTAAATCACTCAGATGCGAGACACATAAGTTCTTTAAAAACCTTCTTGATATGGTAGTGAGTGACGTAGGGTTTATAAAAAACTCTAAGCAGTTCAAATCATTCAGAAATTTAAAAACGTACAACAGCCAAGGAATCTTCTTCCAATGGGTCAGAGTCAGGCAGTCTGTTATTAGCGACCGGGTTAGGAGACATTGCTCCTTGGTCCATATACGGTGCCAAAGGAGAATCGGTTGGTACCTTATGATGTCAGATATGTAATCCCTACCGAGCTCCATATGGCTACCGTAATTGGAAGCACTTCTGGGGAGGGCTAATATATACTTCAGAAAATCATTTTCGACTACTTGGAGGTCATCGACAGGGACATAGCCCCATACACCTGCTCCGTAGGTAGCCACACTCATGCACTTAGCTTGATAAATTTGCAGTATTACTGCAGGGGCGGGCTTGCCCAGCTTCCTAGAGAATGAGGTCAGTGCTGATGTTGTGCGTTGGAACTGCGATTTCCTGCTAGATATGGCAGGTTTCCATGACAGTTGATGGTCAATGAGGATTCCTAAATACGGATAGTTCCTAGCACTATCTAACCTAGTATTCTCAATATAGATAGATTTACATTTCTGGGCTTTCTTGCCAACATACATGACAAAAGTCTTGGATTTGTTGACTTTAAGACCAAGAGAGAGCATGTATTGGCAATACTTATCAAGTTGCAACTGGAGCTGATTAGGTGTCCTTGCTAAGATTACCGAGTCATCGGCATAAAGCAATGCTGGAATCGGGCGACCTTTTATACAGGGGAGGTCCTTATTCCCTATCAGCATCGCTTGCTCCAGACCGTTAGTGTAGATGTTAAATAGGAATGGAGCAAGGACGCACCCCTGTCTTACTCCTTTTGTAATTCGGAATGAATCCGTTAGCTCTCCGTTGATGCCATACCTCACACAGGCTTTGGCATCCGAGTAAAGCTCTCGGAGAAACTTCAGGATTGGGGGGTCTACACCCAGTTTATTTAAAATCTCCCATAGCTTGGAGTGGATTACGCAATCGAATGCGGAACTTAAATCCACGTAAACTAGGTAGAGATTGCCACCTTTAGCCCAGGCGTATTTCCCCATAAGTAAGGTGAGGTTAAGAGCCTGCTCCACCGTGCCCAGGCCCTCTTGGAACCCAAACTGGAGGTCTGTGATGACCTTGTTCTCCTTTGCCCAATCCTGGAGACGTTCCAGGAGGAGTCTCCCAGCGACCTTACCCAGCGAGTCCAAGAGGGAGATTGGTCGGTAGCAAGCTGGATTGTCTCGGTTCCCCTTTTTAAAGATGGGAAGAAGCACAGAGGTAGACCAAGAATCGATTAAACCGACCTGAGAGACTGCGGACATGACTTGAGTGACTATTGGGGACCATAATTCAAGGTTATTCACAAAGATGTCTAATGGGACCCCGTCAGGTCCAGGGGCTTTCCCAGTCTTGGAAGACGTTAGTGCTGTATTCACATCTCCAAGGTCAAAGTAGATGTCAATTGGGTAGGTGTTATCACTGTTGGTATTGGCCTCCCCGGATGTAATAACATCGGTAAATGGGGTTGAATCCCCAAATATCTGAGAGAAATGGGTCACCCATTTTTCAGCGGGTACTGCCACGTCTAAATGGGAAGAAGCGGCGTCATCCGCCAAAAATGGAGATTTGACTGTTCGCCAAAATAGCGTACTGTCCTTTGATTTTATGCTCTCGTGGAGTTGGGCCCAAAGGTTATTTTTTATTTCCCGTTTGCGGGCTTTTAGGGCCAATTTATATTGTTTTCTTAAATGTGAGATTAAGGCTACATCCCTGTTTTGACTATGAAGGGCTCGTTTGAGTGCACTATGGGCCCTACGACAATCAGAGTCAAACCACCCTCGACTTTCTTTCTCTTCCTTCTTGTTATGGTGGCGGATAAGCTCCTGCCGCATAGCTTCTAAGATCTTGGCAAAACTAGACAAGATCAGCTGAGGGGATGAGGTCTCCTCTAAGCAGATGTAAATTTGTGGGAGGGTTTGTTGGATAACCCTTTCGGTAACCTCTTTGGGGTTGATCTTAGACCACTTTACTGTGTACCCGTTAGTTCTGCCCATCTCCAGGGATTGCTGTGTTAAGATGCTGGACTTGGTGCGGGATGAGGGAACAGAATTAAGAGTAATAGTAATGCTGTTGGGAAAATGGTCACTAGAGGGGTCTGTGCCAGTAGAAAATGTTTTCAATCTGGTTCCTAAGATCTGAGAACACAAAATGAAGTCGATTGTGGACAACAGTCCTCTACCATGGAATGTTGGCTTAAAATCGACAGCAGGGGTCACCAATTCATTCGCAAATTCAAGTTCCAGTGAAAATAAACAAGCATTAAAAGCTGACCCTAGGCTAGAGTGAATAAAGTGGGTGATGGGGGAGTCATACTCATCTTCAAGGCCGCATAAACCTTTGTTGGAGTTAGTACATAGGTAGACATTAAAGTCCCCACCCCACACGAAATAACATTGTGACTGTGCATTTTTAACTTTCTGGTCATGTAAAAATGAAGTGATTTCTGTCAATGACTTTACACAGTCAACATGTGGTACATTATTATACATATTTATAACATAATACACGGAGCTTTTAACAGTAAACTTGAGAATTTGGAAGATTTCAGACATCTGGGATATTTCAGTCATAATAAAAGGAATTCGGTTGGATACGTAGGTGGCCAGGCCACCCTTATGTCTTCCTTGAACCGATGGAGTAGCGGACATATGAAAGGTTTTAAAACCCTGGATATGAATCGGCTCAATGGCCCAGGTTTCCTGGAAGCAGACTATGTCATGCCTGTTGACCAGGTCGATCCAGGACTGGAGCTGTGTTTTAGATCTAAGGCCCGCTACGTTCCAATACATGATTGTAAGATCCCTGGTTGGGGGTAAAAGGGGGTTGGAGATCGACAAGGTATCGGGGAGTATTAGATCACAGATACAAGGGGAAGGAATAAAGGAAGAGGCAGTGTTGTTAGATAAACAGGGTGGTGAAGGTAAACTGTTTTGTTGCCTTTTTTGCGGCTCCTCAGGGGTTATAAGAGGAGCAGGGCTAAGAACACAGACCTGTGAAGATGACAAGTGCAAGGAGATCTTTGGCAGAGGAGAAAGAAACTCGATGCCAGCACCAAGCGGGGGAAAATGGTTGGGTGTTACCACCCGGTTTTTACTGGAAGAGTGAGTAGTAAGAATCTGAGTTCCAATAGGGTCTTGAGTATTGTTATCGGAGGGGACTGATGGTCAGTCAACCATATCCAAACATTCGTACCTGTTGGATAATGGTGGACCTCTCCAGTTGGAATGATGACCAGAAGTAGAATTGGAAAAGCCATAACCTGCCCGGTGACCATGGTCTCTATTCCCATCCCAATTGCCCACTCTCATCCAACTCCAGGGGGGACCGGTGTTGTGACGGGGAGCCGGGGGGTAGAAGTATGACAAGTTGCGTGTAGCTATCCCTTCGGCAGATGTACGGTCGCCCCAGGAGCAGATGTGCTCAACAGTATTAGGGTCTTCAAAGTTCACTATAATGCAGTCGCCCTGGATGTTTTTGGGCACGGTGCCGAGCCATGGCACTCTGCGAACGGTAGTAACTCTGTTGTCCAAAAAAGATGTTAAAGGTCTATTATTGGACAACCAGTATATGACTTCATTTTTTAGTGACCAGATTGGAGTAGTGTGGCTCACTGGTTAGAGGCGGCAGACCCGAGAGCAGAGGACGGCCCGGGACCAGGGTTCGATTCCCGACGCGGCAGGTTTCTGGACCAGGGTCAGCGGACTCGATAATTCTCTCGCCTCGGTGCCCACTCTGATCAGCGATCACACTCGGCAACTCTGGGCACTAGCTTGCCTCATCTTCACTAACGGCCCCACCAGACCGCCGGGGATGCCTGGTCTCACCCTGGAGGTACCCATTAAGGGACCATCTCTCAGGGAAGCCAGGAAGGGTTTCGCAGCGGTCGAAGCGCGGAGGTACCCCTTCGGGAGTGATTCCAGCGCTATATAAGCACATAATTAATTAATTAATTGGCTCGTCTAGACTGGGGGGGAGTTCCGGAACACCTGTCAGGATAACCACATAGGGGGATGCCTCAGGTGGGAGATGTACGGAACGACCCCCTCTCCTCCGGTTTCTCGGGACGTTGTTAAATCCGAGCGATTGTTGCTTTGGGACCGGAGGGGCTGGAGTGGGAAGGGAAGGCGTAGGAGGGGTTATTTGTTGATTGGACGACTGATCATTAGAGTTGGTCAGAGGTGGGAGTGGTAAAGGGTTCGATGTCTTCTGTGGGGCTTGAGGCTTAAGCTGAGGCGGTGGTGGTTGCTTTTGAATGGGTTTCAGCGGGGCCTTTTGGTTAGTGTTGTTGTTGGGTAAAATGGTTTTTGGGGGGTTAGGCTTACTGGTTTTGATAGTATCTACTAAGGGGTTCCCTTGTACTAAATTGGGATTTTTTGTGTTACCCTTATTTAGATCAGGAACTGAAGATAGTTGAGTTAATTGAGCTAATTGAGATTGCAGCTGATGTAGTACCTTTTCTATAGGAGTTAAGTATGACTTAAGTAATTCACCTATTTTGGTGAGCAATAGGCTATCGTTACCACAGGTATTGTTAGTTAAGTTACCATAATCATCCAGGCTGCTATCACTATCATAGCTACTATGGCTGCTAAGAGTTAGATTATCAGCAGTGAGAGTCGTTGCAGGTGCTAGCACAGGAAGTGGTGATTGGGGGGAAGTTAGGGCAAGATTAGTGGATTGGGAAGGGAGATACGTAATAGAGGGGGTTTTTGGGATAGTCATAGGTGGGGAAGTAGCAATATGCTCTAAATGAGCAGTTTTCCTTCTTTTAGACTTTCTTTTGGGGATAGCGCCTTCGCGTATACCCCTATCTGTGACTGGGGAGGGATCAAGGGCACTATGGGTAGCAAATATGAGTGGGGATTTTTCAAGTGACATACGAGAATCTGACAAGTTCAAGGTTGCCGAGAGGTCCACCGTGTTGGGCACCGTGTGTACCTCCGCATGCATTGTCACTGGCAGGGGTATTTCTACTGGACGTTGGGGGGTTACTGCGGTGGCCAATAGGCCCATAGAAGAACGTCTCGCTATAGCCAAGTCCTGGGAGACTCGACGATTCAGTAGTATAATACCCTGCTCAATGGCAACATTGGCCTTAGTGATAAATTGGTCTATCGGGCCAATGACCTCTGCCGCGGCCAGGGCCTGTTTTTTGACAGTGTTCCTTGTATTTGTAGGAGACATGCTGAGCGTAAATTAAAAACTCACTACTGTAGGTGGAATTAAAAGGAGCGATTTCACGGGTACAAGTTAAAATACTATAAAAAGTAACATTCAATAAGAAGGGGGTAATAAAACCAACCAGAAATAAAATGGCCCAGTCCAGTCTTGCACAGGCTTAAACGGGCCCGCCCTTTGCCCGGGCTTCGCCCCGCGCTGCGTCCAGCGCTGCGGGAGGGACAGAACTAGTTCTTATGGTGTTCCAAGGGGGCGTGGCCGCCGGGGGAAGAGGCACCAGCTGTAAGGGCTAGAGGCTGCTGGTCCTCGCAGTCCCCCGGTGTGGTCAGCAGTAGTTTATTCCCCAATCAAGCGCACGCTGGGAGCGTGCAGAGTATCTGCCGAATGCGGTACTGCTCCCACCAGCAGCGCGATCTGCAAAATGACCCCTCTGGTCCGTGGAATCCTCCGTGGGCGGCAGACAGCAAAGCAACTATCCTCAGGTAAAAGTTAGTGGAGAATGGAGCAAGTGAGCGGCACCCGCGGAGCGGGTGGCGCGAAAAGTAAATAGCCGGTAATGAGGGGGCGTGGCCGCCGGGGGAAGAGGCACCAGCTGTAAGGGCTAGAGGCTGCTGGTCCTCGCAGTCCCCCGGTGTGGTCAGCAGTAGTTTATTCCCCAATCAAGCGCACGCTGGGAGCGTGCAGAGTATCCGCCGAATGCGGTACTGCTCCCACCAGCAGCGCGATCTGCAAAATGACCCCTCTGGTCCGTGGAATCCTCCGTGGGCGGCAGACAGCAAAACAACTATCCTCAGGTAAAAGTTAGTGGAGAATGGAGCAAGTGAGCGGCACCCATTAATGAGACCCAAATCATTGTCCATGATGATGGAGCTTAGGGCCTCACCCTGGGGAGTATGGATAACGTGCAGCAGGGGCTTCTGCTCTGTATGTAGCAACCCACAAGCATGGTTAGAGCTATGCGGGCAGGAAGAACAATTAAAATTACCTATCCAAAAATGAATTATAGTACCATTTCTCTGAGGTTTTGTTAATGTCTGCCTGTAGGGCCTCAATAACCTGACAGCTGTTTTGGTTAAAGATATTGTAATACCAGTTAACAATAACTTGACCTGTAGCATATTAGACATCAGAATCAATTGGAACCAAGGAGATGTCCTAACAGTGGTAATTTTTATGGCCTCATATTTAACTGAGATCAACAAAACCAACCCTCCTTTTGCTCTCCCTGCTGGGGAAGGTGTTGCGTGGACTGTATAAGAACAGTAACATAATATCTTCCTTATACCATGTCTCCTGCAGGCAAATAATGTCAAAGCCTCTAATATAATTTAGCCATCCCTCATCAGTCAATTTGGAACAAATTCCTGCTATGTTCCATGATATACATTTTAGAGAAGCCTTTATGTGACCCTGGTTTACCAATCCCGCAGGTTCGTCATCTGTAGTTTGTTCAGCTATGGCGGTTGGCTCCTTGCTACTAGTGATGACATTTGGGATCAGGTTAATGTGTGGCGAATAGTCTACGGGTTTATCTCGACTCTCCCTACTAGTATTTAATCTAGAGGAGGGGGATTCAAGTAATTCCACCCAGCCCCTGTTACTGAGTTTGTCTATAAGAATTCCTCTTTCTTGGGCATTACAGTGCAAACCCAATCTAATTACTGTAACTGATTGGCTAGCGCACCCAGGTAGTCAATCTATTTCAGACAACCCGGAAAGGACATCAAACCGGTTAGGGTCAATGAATGAGTGAGGCTGTATAAGGGGATGTGAACTTGAGCCCGGCCATGCTGGCTGTTTGCTTGCAGTAAATTCATGATATGGGAGATAGAAAAAGCCCAAAGGGTGAATCTCTATCGAATCGCCTGGCAATTCTCTAAAGTGCATTAGCCCAAATCGGGCACCCCATGCATTACTAAAATAAAACACAACACAGTCCCCTTCCCCATGTTTGAGCGTATGACCTAACCAGCTCACTCACCTAGCCATAATATTCTTTTCAGACCAATTTAACTCCCCTGAGATTCTCTTATGGTACCAGTGAGCCGATTTATTAATAAGGCTTTGGCAAGTTTCTTGCTGGCCAATGGCCAGACCGGGCACTCCATTCAAAATCAAAGTATATGGTGTGCATTCCGGCGGTAGGTTTAGAACATCTTTTGCACTCCTCCTGGTTTTTGTATCGTACACTGGGCCAATTACATTAGCAATTCCATGTGGAGGTCTACCCCTATCAATCGTGGTCGGTCTTGGTTGGTTTGTAATCCCCTGACCCGGGTTTTCATTGTTCCAGTGGGGGTTCCTAACTAAAGTGGGGTCTTGAATGGTTTGTAATCCCCTGACCCGGGTTTTCATTGTTCCTGTGTGGGTTCCCAACCAAAGTGGGGTCCTGTGCTGTTGAGGCTATATTACTAACACAATGGGGAAAGGACTCTATACTAGGGGCCTGGCCGTTTACGATTGATGATGTACTTAATCGGTTCAGACAGTTCTTCGGGACACTAGGGATGACGTCATCTTGTTTAGAATGTAAGTTTCTTAAATAAGAAGCGTTATCAAGCCATTTATTGGTTGCCGTCTTATTGCCTAGTCCCAACAATATTTGTGCAAGGTGGTCTTCGATACAAGCTAATCTAGATAGAATAGGTGTCCGGGCCTTGTGTACAATTCTACTGAATTTATCAATCGTGTTATCCATTTTGTTTGTTGCACTACTTTTCCCTCCACCTAGCCGAGTCCTGGATATGTTTCCGACTAGGTGAGTTTGTTTGGTTTGGTTCTCTTGACCCTCGGTGAATGGCCTTTTAATTTTCTATCACCCCCCCCCCCCCCATGTTTGTTTCTGTTCCCCTCCGGGAACTGCTAGTGGCAGAGTATCTTTCATCTCTAGACAAGTTGTAAAGTCCACTCCTTCATTGAGGTGTGTATAGCATCCTGACTCGAAATGATTACAGTGGGGGATAAAGGAGGAGGCAGTCTCTGGACAGGAGCAGATTCTGGTGTAATTGCTTGAGGATCAATAGGGACAGGCATTATTGGGCAGGGAGCTAAAGAAAGTCTTCCCTCTGCAATTTCTATTTTCTTTGTTATCGCCCTTACTGCCTTTTGAAGATAGCCGTCCAGAGTTGTGTCCGCTGTCTTTGATGTGGGGAGTGGGTTTTTTGTTTTCCCATGGTACAAATTGTCTTGACGGTAAACAACAATAGAGATACGAGCAAAAATGTAAGTGTTTTACCTTTACACAGTTTTGCAGAACTGAGTCCTTAAAAACAAAAATAAATGTAAAAATAAAACCAAGAGAGTGGGCCCAGCCCAGCCGTGTCTTGCTGCGGACAGGCGTAGAAGGGCCCACCCTTGGCCCGCGCGCGTCCCACGCCGCAGGAGCCCCGGGCACTCTTATGCACCTCCGGGCGCAGTTGCTGGCGTCGGCCCCTCCTGGTGCTAAGGACCTTGGGGATTGAAGTCCCCCAACTTGGGAAAGGCTGGCGGTGGTTTGAACGTGCTCCCGCACCATGGGAGCCCCGAGCACTCTTATGCGCCTCCGGGCCCGGTTGATGGCGACGGCACCTCCTGGCGCTAAAGACCTTGGGGATTGAAGTCCCCCAACATAGGAAAGGCTGGCAGCGCTTTGAGCTGGCTCCCGTGCCGTGGGAGCTGAGCACTCATGCGCCTCCAGGCACGGTTGCTATGTCGGCGCCTCCTGGCGCTAAGAATCTTGGGGATTGAAGTCCCCCAACGTGGGAAAGGCTGGCGGTGGTTTGAACGGGCTCCTAGTCATAACTTAGTCATAAAGGACAATGAGGGGAGATGCGCTCACTGAGGGTGGTGAACAACACATTATTACAGGTATGAGCGAAACATAGTCAAGGGATTCACTTTGACATGGCTGACACCCAACCTGTGAAATTCCAAAGATCCTCCTGTCCTCAGTAGAGTCTCAACCGTCGCTGTTGCGAGCCAAACACCGGAAGCCAGCTGTAAAATAGTCCCCATGACAAATCCGATCTAACTGCTGCTGCTCCACCTGAAATCCGATCTGCAGAGGGGAGAAGAAAAGAAAGAACGATGTGTCCTGTCCCCAGGGGATCCTTTCCGCATCAAAATGATCTGCAGCTGGGGAGGCAGTGGAGCGGCAATGGAAACTGCATTGTCACAGTTGCCTCATTAACCTTCTTGCTTTCTCAAATATGCTTGAAAATGCATTATTTGCCGACCCTTTTTTCAAAATTGTCTCGGGGAGAGAACCCCTCAAACTGCCCCTTATGACAGTCGGGCTGGCTCTCTCGCCACAGGTCACTCACCCACAACTTTTACACCCCACCAGTTTCAAATGTCACCAGCCACCATTGCTGACATGGCTGGGACAATAGTGAATCGTTATCCAGATTCTACACTTGCACACGTACATACTCACACATGCACAATCACTCCCACCAATACATTTGCAAACATGCACGCATACACCCACCATTCACAAGCACATACACATGCCAGTTCACAGCACACATGTACTAATACACACGCACTAAAGATTTTTTTTAAAGTACCGAGCAGCAGCAGCAGCAGTGATCTCAGGTGGTCAGAGTGAAGCCTGTGAGGTTCCTGGAGGGTAGGAACTGCCCCTTCCTCTCATTGGCTGTGCTATGGTCAGTGATGTGTGACGGGGTAAATGTGAGTTGCTGACCCCACTCTGTGACAAGATGTCACTGATTGACAGTCAGCCCTGGGCACTAAGGGCTTAAAACTGAAGCACCCAGGTCCGGAGGGGGAGAACCTCAAGGCACTTTGTAGGGCTGAGAAGTCCACTGCCACAGGGCTGTGAAATCCTCAGCCTGTCAAAGTTCAGCTCAGATAGCTTGGCGTCAGCAAATTTAATGCATTCATGGCATCTGGCTGCCACACCTGACCATAAAGAGTATCTATCATATACCTTTGCTCAGCCTGACAGATACTCTTTATATCTGCAAAAAGGCTGATTGTCAGGGCCCCTCTTTCCCTAAGGACGTGACACGCCTGATTCACTATCCATACAACAAAGAGCCCAGGTCTAGTTGGCGGCTAGCAACATAGATCATAAGTCACTGTAGATGAGTTAGAAATCTAACTTCTATGTTCGAGGCATGTGGGCTGCTGAATTCATATCTGTGCATAGATCGCCGCCTAGTGTTGGGTCCGGATGATTGCACATTGTTGTCCTGGAAGAGTCTTCGAAGTATCACAAGATAGGTGGCTCCTCCCTCGGACCACAGTGCGCATGGGCATCCTCTCCATCCTCAGATTGTTTTTCTCCGCCATTGGGTTCGGATGTAATTTCCTACTCTCCAAGTTCGGAATCAAGAAAAACTTTTCCAAAGGGCCAAAAGGCCTTCGGTTCCGGCGGTATTGTTCAGCGCTCGGTGCCGCAACACTTTTTCAAACTTTGTTGCACTCCGGTCGTCGAATCGGGCCGTGAGGCCTTCTCGACACCACATGGATCGACCGTCGATGGAACGCAGTCCATTCAAGTTCTGCCCTCAGTGCAACTCGAAGTTCCCGCACACAGACAAGCATCCACTGTGCAACAAATGCCTATCTCCAGATCACAATGAAGACAGCTGCCTTGCCTGCGCCCAGTTCAGATCGAAAAAGACTATTCGGGATAGACGGGCGGCGAGGCAGGAAATGCAACGGTCGGCGCCAGAGCCCGATAACATCTTCGAAGATCTAGCGAGCGCAGAAGACTCGGATCAAGGCGACAGACAATACTCGGAGCCCGACTCCGAATATTACCCCGAGGAGGGAGAACTGATCGTCGATCTCGAGGCCTATGATCAGGACATCGTCGCAGTTGAAGACGACTCCGATGACGACATTGGGCGAACCGTGAGTACACCGCCCCATATAGACACTGCACCTCTATCAGAGACTCAGGTCAAGGCATCGCCAGCAGGCCTTAGCCGTGATCAACCTCCTCGTTCTACAGCCCCGCTACACCGCCCGGCTAAGAACATATCGAAAGAGCCCTCTGAGACACGTCACAAAACATCGGTTCCACCAAAACCAAAACTAATCGACAATACAGTCTTCGGACCGAATTACGTCGAACCCAAAGTATCGACACCAAAGAGCGTCGAACCGAAGGCCGTAATACCATTACAACCTTCGATAACAAGGACCGTTGAGTCGACATCGAAGAACAAAGCAGTCGAGTCGAGCTCAAAATCAAAGGCCGTCGAGTCAACCTCGAAGCCGAGACACGTCCAGTCGACCCCAAAAAAGAACGTCGATTCGAGCAAAACGGTCTCAGGTATCGACAAGGGGAAGAAACCGGTCGACGACACAACAAGGCCTATTGCCAAAACTAGCGTCGAGCCGAAACCGAAGGTGGACGAAAAGAAAACGGTTGTGCCGAAGCCCATCGAACCGAAAAAGGGCTTCGAGCACAAACAGCAGGCTCCAAAACCACATAAAGACACTGCCGAACCGACACAAATACTCGGTCCGAAACAGGTTGTGAAGCCAGCAAAGGACGTTCAAACAACAAAACCTGTTGAAAAAATGGCCAAAACCAATCCAAGCACCAAAAGCAGTCGACAGCACAAAAAGCATCGACCCAAGGACACCGAAACCAAGGGTTGCAGCGCCAAAAACAAAAACTGTGGAAGAGGAACTTCTTCACCCAGATCCCTCCACAGAAGACCAGTCAAAAATCTACATTGACCCAAAAACTGGCAAAGTGTCTGTCTATACCAAAAAGAAAAGACCTCTAACAACTGAAGATCTTTCTACGATCCCCCTCAAAAAAAAGAGAGACTGTGCTACCGCTCCCATTGTCTTTGAACCTATCACTCCTGCTATGCCTGCTACTCCTTATACCCTAACATCACCAGCACGTTCTGACTATGCCCCTGATGAAGATCAGGATGTAGATGTAGGTTTTGGTTATCCACAAAACCCTCTTCAAGAGCCAAACACACAGCCATGGGGTGGAGGAGGGGAACCAGACACTGAAGGGACTCTACCCATTACAGACCCTGCAGTATACCCTACTAAGCCATCACCCACAGAGGATACAGTAGCATTCAATTCACTACTGGATAGAGCAGCAACCTACCACAATGTAGAGATGCACTCTGATGCTGTAGAGGAAGACTTCCTTTTTGATACACTCACAACATCTGAGAGGCACGTTAAAACACTCCCAATGCTAAAAGGGGTCTTAAAACATGCAAGTGACATCTTTAAAGACACTGCTAGGACACGGGTCATAAACCCTAGAATTGAGAACAAATACAGGGCTGCACCTACAGACCCTACATACATCAAAGGGCAGCTACCCCTGGATTCCTTGGTTGTATCCAACGCACGTAAGCGTGCAAACTCACAGACTACTGGTGAGGCTGCACCACCAGACAAGGAGTCTAAAATTTTTGAGGCATCAGGCAAAAGAGTGGCGGCTCAGGCAGCAAACTCCTAGAGAATAGCCAATACACAGGCCTTGCTAGCCAGATATTTTAGAGCGCACTACGACAGTTTGGAAGAAGTTCTCCAACACTTACCTGATCCATATAAACAGCAGGCAGATGAACTCATACAAGAGGGCAAGCTCATCACCAATGCATCCATTAAATGTGCCCTGGATACGGCAGACACAGCTGCCAGGTCCATCAATATCGACTAGCAAGGTGGTGGCAGCTCCTTGTGTGTTTGTTGTGAAGAGCTCGTGCAGATTGCGAGGGGATCCTCCTCTGCATGCTTGTTAAGCCCAGTGCTAAACGCAGTATTTTTAAAATTCCCCCTGTTAAAAGCGCACCTTCTGCAATCCGATGCAATTGATGTAACAACTGTTATTTTTAAAAATTTATTTTAACCTACTAGCAGTACTGTGATTACTCTGTACCCTTAGCCCTGTTCCACCGCGGCTCCGTGCCGTTTGTGTGGAGGGCAGGGTAGAACTCCATTGTGCCTCAGGGCCGGCTCCCCGACCAGAACGGAGTTAGCGTTCCAGCTGGGGGCGG
The DNA here is from genome assembly GCF_964261635.1 of Lissotriton helveticus. Taxonomy (NCBI): domain Eukaryota; kingdom Metazoa; phylum Chordata; class Amphibia; order Caudata; family Salamandridae; genus Lissotriton; species Lissotriton helveticus. Next base: position 411,122,054 of record NC_136061.1, on the reverse strand, counting down.
GGCTTAGACCTTAAAAATGGCTACCCGGAAGCGCAGCGGTCGAGCGCAGCGGGAGCGCCGTTACCGCGCCGAAGCCGCGCCAAAGGGGTGCCAGTCTGCGCCAGTCTGCGCTGGGATCGCGCTGTGCGCCACATCCCCTGGCCCCCGCAGAACCTACCACACAACGAAGGTAACAACCTATTCCAGAGCGCAGCTTCTGAGTATAGGAAACACTGTACATTACAAGAGCTGTACTCACTTTGAAACTGATTCCTTTTGTAACTTACTTTCTAACGCCTGTCTGAACTGCTCATTTAAGATTACGTTACCTTACTCACAGCAAGCATCCCTTCTGGTCCCTAGAAACGAAGATAAACACATAATCTGCACACTTATAAATGCACGTTCTCTAATAAAACATAGGGAAGACGTGGCAGAACTCATAGCCAACCAAAATATAGACGTTCTGTTTATAACTGAGACCTGGGCAGATCTAGCATCTGGCCCAGATTTCAGTATAGCCACCCCGGACGGCTATCATGTGATTAGACTAGACAGATCATCCGGCAAAAGGGGCGGTGGTCTAGCCATCATACACCGAGCCAATTTAGCTATAAAAACAGAACCATTAGATTGCGATGTTGCTGAAGTTTTAGGTTTCACTATTACTCTCTCCCCTATACAAACCTTTAAGGGAACTCTGTTGTATCGACCACCTACCTCACGCATACCCTTCCTGAAATCCCTCAATTTCCTATTAGAACCAGTAGCCGCCAATTCGGACTACACAATATTGGGAGACTTTAATTTTCATTTAGAAAATCTTGCAGATAAAGACTCGTCCACTCTTATCTCGGACTTCTCGGCCGCTGGCTTAGAACAGCGGGTCTCCTTAGCCACTCATCAAGCAGGCCACATTCTGGATGGCTTATTTACAAACAATTCTCATATGACTTACCCTACAGTGTTCCCGCTTATATGGACGGATCACTCGGCAGTGAAATTCACGATCTTAGTCAGGAATCATAAAAATGTATCCCCTCCCATTCGCCCCCAGATTAAATGTCGCGACTGAAAAAACCTTGATTCCACCGTTTTACATAATACCTTGGAGTCCACGAGACCAGAAGACATATCTGATCCACATGAAGCATCTAATAACTATGGACATTGGCTGAACAATGCTTTTAACCGCTTAGCACCTAACATAAAGATGCGGCCAAACCGCACTAAACGCTCCGCGCCGTGGTTCTCGGAACCACTAAGGCTTGAAAGACAACGATGCCGAAATTTGGAGAGGAGTTGGCGTATGAAATACGACAACAATGACAGAGATACATACAAGAAAGCTTTGTCAAGCTACAAAAAACTCATAATTGCAGAAAAATTTAACTTTTATAGTACACAGATAGAACTAGCTCAAAATTCGAGCAAACAGCTATATCAGGTGGTTAAAAAATTAGCCAATCCACCAGCTCTTGCCACCACAGAGCCATCTCAAATTTTCTGCAATAAGGTAGCGGAATTTTTTAAGGCAAAGGTTAAAGACATCTTTAACAATTTTACTAAAAAAACTATCACTGATTCAGCCTGCTTGGAGATCCCTCTTACGTCCCCTAAGCCAACCTTTGAGGCTTTTTCCCCACTATCCCAACAGGCTATGAAAGAACTTATGAACATTATTAAGTCAGGATCACCTTTGGATCCATGTCCCCCATTCATCCTCAAACCATTATTCAATCTGATAGCCCCGGTGCTCACTAACATCTGTAATGCCATGTTTCGGACAGGGGACTACCCCTCAATCTGGAAAAAAGCCACGGTAAAACCTCTCTTAGAAAAATCGACCCTAAATCCATCAGAGCCTAAAAGCTATCGCCCTATTGCCTCGCTCCCCTATCCATCAAAAAATTTTGAAAAGGCAATGAACTTACAGCTGTCGAACTATATTGATCAGAACGATCTGCTGGATGACACCCAGTTTGGGTTCAGGAAGGGCCACGGGACCGAGACTGCTCTGATAAAGGCAGCAGAGGAGGTCAAGATAATCATGGACCAGGGTGGTGCAGCGTTCCTAATACTGTTGGATTTGTCAGCAGCTTTCGACACGGTCGATCATACCATCTTGATCGACCGTGTCGCTGCAGTAGGCATTCAGGGCAAAGCCAAAGCACTCCTGGCATCCTTCCTGGCTGATAGAGAGCAGTCTGTGAAGATGGGGAGTTATTACTCTCCTGATTTCACTTTGCCTTGTGGAGTTCCCCAAGGCTCCTCGCTAAGTCCAACACTTTTTAACATCTACGTGTCGGACTTGGCGAGGGTGATCAAGTAATTTGGTATTGGACTGACCTCATACGCTGATGACAGCCAGCTGGTCCTGGCGATTCACAAAAATGGAGGAGCAGTGGCCGTTAACTTCCAGGAGGGTATGAGAGCCATCAGTACCTGGATGGATCAGAATTGTCTAAAGTTAAATTCTGAGAAGACTGAGGTCATGGTATTTGGTGAGCTGACCCCGTCTTGGTCCCCAGTTTGGTGGCCTTCGGAGTTAGGAAACCCTCCATCACCAGTACCCAAAGTTAGAAATCTGGGGGTTGTTGCTTCCTGCTTTCGACAACAAGTTATCTTTTGTCAGCCATGCCAACGCAGTGGTCTCAGCCTCCTTTTTTACCCTAAGAATGGTAAAGAAATTGCTTCCATTTCTTCCCCCAAATGCAGGCAAGACCCTAATGTCCACTTTGGTATTGTCTAAGGTGGACTATTGTAATGGCCTATTGTTGAACGCGCAGGAGCAAGTTTTGAACAAACTACAGCTTGTTCAAAATGCTGCCGCAAGGATTCTAACCGGCACACCGAAGTATTCATCTATTTCTCCCATCATTCGTCAACTACATTGGTTGCCGGTTAGAAGCCGTACGAAGTTTAAGGCCTTGTGTATCACATATAAGGCATTGAACAACATTGGACCAGAATTTTTTTAAGTCTATTTGTGTTTACACGCCTAGTCGAACATTACGTTCATCTGCAGCCCAACAGCTTCAAATCCCACGCACAAAAAAAGCCACATGGGGAGACAAACGCTTTGTGGTTGCCGCTTCTAAACTGTGGAACCTGCTCCCTCCTTACATTAAACTTAGCCCATCACTGCTAACATTCCGAAAGCATCTTAAAACCTGGCTTTTTAATCAGTAAACTCCCAATAGGAACCCTTTTGCAATCTGTAAGCTCTAGCGCCGAGACACCAGAAGGTATTTGTGCGCTATAGAAATTTTATAAATAAATAAATAAATAAAATCAATACAAGCGTGCTCCTAAGGCGCCATGCATGGCTTCGTATCTCAGGCTTTAAGAATGAAGTCCAATCTACAATTCTTAATCAGCCACTCAACCCAGACTTTTTATTTGGTCCAGCAGTTGATTCAATCATGGACAAAATGAAAAAGGATGCAGAAACTGCAAAGTCTATGGGAGCTCTTCAGTCCCAACAACACCGGGGCTCCTTTCGTCGTTCCAATTATAGAGGAGGAACACGAGGAACATCACAGCAGTCCTCCAACTACAAGACTAACACACAATCCACATATAACAAGAACACCAGTGGGGTGGTTATAGAGGAAACCATACCAAGGGAAGAGGTCGTGGAGGCAATGCCAATAGATCCTCCACTAACACTAAGCAATGACTTCTTCACACTACCCCCAGACCACATAACACCGGCTCCAAGAGTGTTCACCAAATGTCTAGCGACAGTGGCGGCACATCTCAGAAGGCAACACATCCATGTGTACCCTTATCTGGACGACTGGCTAATACAAGCGCCAACAGCCCAGCAGTGTGCCGACAACATGTCAAAAACCATACACCTACTGCACAATTTAGGATTCTCACTAAACTATCCAAAGTCACATCTACAACCCTCCCACGTCCAACAGTACCTGGGAGCAACAATAGATACACTGTCAGCAAAAGCATATCCCAACACAGCACGGGTTCAGGGAATGCAAACGCTGATACAAAAGTTCAGACCCCAACACTCACAGCCAGTTCGAGTGTTTATGCAGCTAATAGGCATGATGGCCTCGTGCATATTCATAGTCTCTCACGCCAGACTACATATGCGTCCACTACAAGAATGCCTAGCAAGGCAGTGGAACCAGTCTCATGGGCAATTAAAAGACCTAGTGTTGGTGACCAGTCGAGCATACAACTCTCTGCATTAGTGGAATCCACAAAACCTTTGCAAAGGACGACTGTTCCAAGAGCCTGTTCCACAAATAGTTGTAACAGCGGACGCATCCCTAGTAGAATGGGGAGCCCATGTCCTACACTACACAGTACAGGGACTCTGGACTATACAGCAAAAGAAAATGCATATCAACCTCCTAGAGCTGATGGCCATTTTTCTAGCACTGAAAGCTTTCGCGACACACTTACGCAACAAAGCTGTGTTGATCCGGACGGAAAACATGACAGCTATGTATTACATTCAAAAGCAGGGAGGAACACACTCACCACAGCTGTCTCACCTGGCTCAAGCAATGTGGAAATGGGCCATTCAGAGGAACATTTTCCTCATGGCAGAACATCTCCCAGGCAAGGACAACCAAGTTGCAGACCTATTAAGCAGGCACAGCCAACAGATGCACGAATGGGAAATTCACCCCAAAGTGCTCCAACCATTCTTCCGGAAGTGGGGACACCCGGAAATAGATCTGTTTGCCACAAACGAAAACGCAAAATGCCAGTACTTTGCCGCCAGGTTCCCACATCCGCAGTCGCAGGGCAATGCGATATGGATGAACTGGTCAGGCAAATTTGCGTACGCTTTTCCCCCAGCTCCATTAATACCGCTGGTGGCACGCAAAATGCGCCAACATTCCCTGACGCTAATTCTAGTTGCTCCCATATGGGCGAGGCAACCATGGTACACAACGTTCCTAGAACTTTCAGTGGTACCTCATCAAAGACTGCGACTCACACCCAGCCTTCTAACTCAGAGCCATGGCGAAATCCAACACCCAGATCCGCAACAGCTGAACCTGGCGATCTGGCTCCTGAAATCCTAGAATTTGTATACCTCAACTTGCCTCCTGACTGCATGAATATTATCAAAGAGGCAAGGAAGCCCACTACCAGAGCATGCTATGCTGCAAAGTGGAAACGTTTCGTCATTTACTGTACCAGCAATGACATTAACCCACTTGATGCTTCCACTCAAAACATCATCTGCTACCTATTGCACCTCCAACGGTGCAATTTAGCATTTTCTTCCATCAGAATACACCTAGCCGCGTTAGCAGCATATCTGCAAAACAGGCAACACCTTTCACTATTTAGGGTGCCAGCGATTGAAGCGTTTATGGAAGGACTTAAACGCGTAATTCCTCCAAGACACCCACCTTCACCAGTCTGGAATCTAAACGTTGTCTTAACCAGACTAATAGGACCACCTTTTGAACCACTACATTCATGCGAACTACAATTTCTTACTTGGAAAGTGGCTTTCCTTATTGCCATTACTTCGCTTCGAAGAGTTAGTGAGCTGCAAGCCCTAACTATTCAAGAGCCATTCATTCAAGTACATGCAAATAGAGTAGTTCTTAGAACAAACCCTAAATTCATGCCAAAGGTGGTATCTCATTTCCATATAAATCAAACAATAGAACTGCCAGTGTTCTTTCAGAACTCACAAACAGTAGCTGAAAGGGCCTTGCATACCCTAGACGTCAAAAGAGCTCTGCTATATTACATAGACAGAACTAAAAATGTTCGGAAGACAAAACAATTGTTTGTTGACTTCTCTCCACAACACAAAATTAATCCTATTTCAAAATCAGGTATAGCCAGATGGATAGTTAAGTGCATCCAAATATGTTATTTGAAGGCAAAACGCACCTTAACAGTACCCCCTAGGGCGCATTCAACACGCAAGCTAGGGGCATCCATGGCTTTCCTAGGAAATATTCCTTTACACAAAATTTGTAGAGCAGCCACATGGTCCACCACACATACATTTACAAAACACTACTGTGTGGATGTACACTCAAAACAGCAAGCTGCTGTAGGACAGGCTGTTCTCAAAACTCTTTTCCAGACTGCTGCAGCTGGCACAGGTAGCCACCGCTAAGGGAGATACTGCTATACATTCTATGCACAGATATGAATTCAGCAGCCCACATGCCTTGAACGGAATATGCTACTTACCAGTATGCATCTGTTCTTGGCATGTAGGGCTGCTGATATTCATATCGCCCACCCACCTCCCCAGTGCCTGTCGCAGCTGTAGCATTCACTCTTTGCATGGACATCTCTTACTGTACTATACTCCATCTCTGCCACAATGGCGAAAAACAATCTGAGGATGGAGAGGATGCCCATGCGCACTGTGGTCCGAGGGAGGAGCCACCTATCTCGTGATACTTCGAAGACTCTTCCAGGACAACAATGTGCAATGATCCGGACCCAACACTAGGCGGCGATCTATGCACAGATATGAATATCAGCAGCCCTACATGCCAAGAACAGATGTATACTGGTAAGTAGCATATTCCTTAATCTTTTCAACCTGACCTATCAAAATATTTCCCCAGTTCCTGTTACCGAGCACCAAAAGTACATTTTTAGGGGTCTGTATTTTGAAATTTACTAGTCTTGCTTAACATTTTCCACGAGAATGGAGGCACCGACTGCATCGACTTGTGGCACCAGCCTCCAACTGAGAACAGTTTAGAAGTTAGATGTGACTGTGAATTGAAGCTTTGATATTTCTGGGACCGTGGGGTCTAGAGAGATGGTTGAAAACATTTTGGAATCTAGACAACCTTCTCCCAATACTAGAACTGGCCAACACGCTGACTGTGTAAAAAAGGAGTACCTTCTAGTCCGTAGGATACCGTCGCCATAAAGGCAAGTGATGGCATGGGATAGTACATGCACTGATGCAACTCCACTGTCAAGGCGTTCCCACACAAATCTTACATTTAGTTGGGCCTTGTGGAGCTTTTCCTGTGAATCAGGTCAACTTCACCAGGTAGAGGTAATCCAGCTTCCTTTACAGGCAAGTAAGCTCTCTGTCTTATCCAAGGTGACAGCGGCTTCCCAAACCTAGGCCCAATCTGAAGGTAGTATGGCACCTATGCCGAGGTTTTATTCCTGGTCTGTTAGTCTTCTGAACTATGCTGCTGTGCCGCTGTCAAGATGACAACAGGTCCTAAAGTAGTAAAATATATTCGTGTAGTGAAAAATGTAAATGTATAATTATTCTAATAAGGCATGATTCTTACAGCTCCTGGACCCACTTGCCAGATTGTGCTATAGATTAAAGTTGATGTCTAGCAAGATTGTTGCTAGAGTCCTTGTACTATCAAAAAGGCAACCCCAATCAATGCAGCCCCTCTAGGTATAGAGGAAAACATTCCAGCTGTACTCATCCCCTCTGAGGCTGACCCCTTCTGTTGAAATGGTTCCAGCTTGTCTGCTTGGACTCTTGAAAAGATATCCTCAAATATAGCTGGTATCGAGCCCAAGCAAGATTAAGGGCCCTGGCCTTTTCATTCCCCTTTGAAAACAATTACATGTACTCCCCACGGATGTTGTATGATCTGAAGGCCATAATGTTTACCCACTTATTTTTTTCAGTTATGTCCTCATCTGGTCTATGTGGTATCATTTTGAACTCGCCGTGACCCTATTTGCTGGGAATACCTGGCTGGGTTCTAGATCCTCAAATGTAAAGAGGCCTTGTGTGAGCAGAACAAGATGCTATCCCTAGCACTGCTTTGCTTTTAGCAGTCTTCATTTTTACAGTGGCTTCTCCATATGTGGGTCAGATATCTTTTTTTGTCAGGCATAGAGTATGGTTCAACTAATATGGCATGCCTATTTGATGTTTCTGTACGAAAAGACTCAATGTTGTAGGGTGTCGGGATCTGGTGTCCTATTCGAACAACTGGCAGCTGCCTGCCAAACATCTAAGATTTAAAGTCTGAGCAGTGCATGATCATGCCCCTATTTGCTGTGCAATCTGGATCTGACTCTTCACCAAGGATATAGGCAATGTGACAGTCTCGCTGAAGAACTGGAAGTTTATTTACTTATGTCTTGATAACAAGTTAGTTCAGACTTCATGACCACCTGGCCTCATCATGCTCCTGGGATGCCTTTGATCTTGGGTTATCAGTTACTCTACTCAAATCGTCTCAGAACACATTTAAAGTGAATGCATTTTTATATCGTCCCTTAATAAAGTAGATCTGAAAGAGACACGTTAGTGATAGATTCCTTACCTTAGAATATCCCCAGGCGTCAGACTGGATCCGGAAAATTTTGCGTAGCAATTCCGCTGCGCGCCGGCAGGCGTCGTCCGCGGCTCCGCGTCCGTCGTTGGCGTCGTTAGCGCCGGAACGACGTCGTTGGAGTACTTAGACGCCACCCTCGCGCGCTGACGTCAGTTCTTCTTTTTTCCGCGCCAGCTAGCGCAGATCCGGAGATGCTCTACCCCTTAGTCATTTTTTTGAGTAAACTTTTTGATCTTTTTGATCATTTCTCTGCTCGAGTCTTCGACTCCAACGGTGCCGGTAGGGATGCCCGGGTTCAAACCCTGTTCCAAGTACAGCCGACTGATGTCGGTTACCGACCCCCATTGGCGGTGTCTCCAGTGTCTAGGCCTCGACCACGACGACCGCACATGCTCCGACTGCCGGGCCCTGACGTCTAAAGCTAGGCGGGAGCGGTCCCGCAAGCGACTTGAGCTCCGGCAGTCGGCCCCGCGCCCCTCCAGGTCCCGGTCCCACAGGGACCTGGAGGGACCGGTCGCGGGGTCGGAGCTCTCGTAGCTCCGAGAGTCGGCATCGGTCGTCAGGATCCAGGTCCTCAGGTAAGAGGCATGAGAGGTCGGAGAGACGTCATCGTTCCTCCGACCCACCCGACGCTCGTGCGACGCGGCCGGGGGTTTGGGTGACACCACCCACCCTGCTCCGACGGAGTCGCGGACGTCGCCACCTGCCCCACACCTTCCGGTCCCTGAGCACGGTGCGACGCCAGAGGAGGTCGATCGGTACCTCATGGCCATGAGGTCCCTCCCTCCTCCGCCGGGTTCTGTGGCGCCTCCGTGCCCGGCTGGAGGGCCTAGCGGGTCGGGTGCTCTCACTGGATCCGCTTCCGGATCCGGGTCGTCGTCGGTCGACCACACCGACGCCGGCCCTGTGGGTGTCACCCCCGGCGCCTACTATGGACGCCGTCCCCGATCCTGCCCTCGATTCGGTTCCGGCACCGGACGTCGTATGGAGATTTCTATTTCCACAAACCGGCCCCATCTGTTGACGCTGAACTGCAGGAGATGGGTGACGAGGGTGATTGGGAGGGGTCTGTGGACCCTCTGGCACAGGAGTGCCAGTCTCAACAGGACTGGACATATGAGCTTGGGGAGGCCAGTGGAATTGACACTTCACCAGACACTGGATTTGTCTCCCCTCCCACCGTGGCTACGGAGGAGGGGGCTCCCTACAGTGTAGTGTTGACACGGGTGGCCAAGGCCTTGGGCCTGACGATCCCCGTCGCGGCTGTGAGGACTAACCTCCTCACTGAGGTCCTTAAACCGCAGGCATGCTCCACTGAGCCTCTGCTGCCGTTTAATGAGGCCTTGTGTGACGTTCTTGTGGGCACTTGGACCAAGCCCGCTACAGGTCAGCCTGTGGATAGGAACGTGGCCCGCGCTACCGCCCGGCCCCGGGCGACTCTTGCTTTTTGTCCACCCATCCCACCCCCGAGAGCCTGGTCATCCAGGCCTCCACTTCCCAGACCGCATTCCCGACGGCTCCGCCCGATCGGGAATCCAAGAGGTATGAACAATTCGGAAAGAAGGTGTTCTCGTCCCTGAGTTTGGGACTGCGGTCAGTCAATACCGCATGCCTCTTGGGCTGCTACACCCACACTCTGTGGGACACGGTCGCGGACGTGCTGCCACAATGTCCGGAGGAGGCCCGGGCTAAACTCTACGAAGCCCTTGTGGAGGATCGAGATGCAGCGCGCTATTCCATCCGGTGTGGGCTGGATACCACGGACTCACTGGGCAGCGGTTCGCTGCCACGCCTGGTTGAGATCCGCCAACTTTTCGGCCGATGTCCAGGCCACTCTTCTGGACATGCCGTTTGATGGTCGTCGCCTCATTGGCGACAAGGCAGACCATGCGCTTGAGCGTTTTAAGGACTCTAGAGCTACGGCCAAGTCCTTGGGCATCTCGGCCCCACGCCAGCAAACGGGTGCCTTTCGCTCCTTCCGTGGCCAAGGAAGGGACGCTCCCACACGTGCTGCCAGCCACGCACCGCAGAATGTTCCACAGCGCGGTGGCAGCCGTGGAAACTGCCATAGCGGCAGTCGAGGACAACGGCGAGGCCAGTCCACACCTTCCCCTGCAGCACCCGCCTCAAAACCTTCCTAGTCTGTGCTTTCAGGCCCATGTGACGCCAGTGGGGGCAGGGTTCGCCATCACCTCTTCCACTGGCGCACTATCACGTCGGACAGGTGGGTGCTGCAAATCGTCCGAAGGGGCTACTCCCTCCCCTTCGAGGCGACCCCTCCAGCCATGCCACTGCAATTCCACCGTTTGTCGGGGGATCACTTGCAACTTCTGCAAGAGAAAGTCACGGCCTTCTTGGCCAAGGGGGCCATCGAGCGCGTTCCTGGGCCAGAAGTAGGGTGTGGTTGTTACTCCCACTACTTTCTGGTACCGAAGAAGGGCAAAGGGGGCCTACGCCCTATCTTGAACCTACGGAACATCAACGGCTTCCTCCGGAAGGAGAAGTTCAAGATGCTGACATTGGCTCAGGTCTTAGCTGCCCTGGACCCCGGAGACTGGATGGTAGCGTTGGACTTGCAGGACGCTTATTTTCACATCCCCGTCCTGCCGGCCCACCGACGTTACCTGCGGTTCACGGTAGGCCACGAGCACTTTCAGTTTACCGTGCTCCCCTTCGGCCTTACCAGCGCCCCACGGGTGTTCACGAAAGTGATGGCGGTGGTCGCAGCTCATCTTCGCAGGTTAGGGGTTTCAGTCTTCCCCTACCTCGACGACTGGTTGTTGAAGGCGGGCTCGCCCCAGACAGTCGTCAGACACCTCCAGACTACGGCAGATCTCCTGCAGGGGTTCTCCATCAATGTGCCGAAGTCACACCTGTATCCCTCTCAGAAGCTCCTCTTCATCGGAGTGGTTCTCGACTCGGCGCAGTTTCGGGTTTATCCTCCCAAACAGCGAGTTCGGGATATTCAGGCTCTGATTCCGATCTTTCAGGCTTTATCCCGAGTCTCGGTCAGGTTGACGCTGCGGCTTCTGGGGCTGATGGCCTCCTGCATCCTTCTGGTGCATCACGCCCGGTGGCGGATGCGGGCTCTACAGTGGGACCTGAAGTTTCAGTGTGCCCAGCATCAGGGCAACTTGTCCGACCATGTCTTGATCTCGGAGGGCACTGCAAGACAGTTGCAATGGTGGCTCACGGACCGCGACTGGGTCAGTGGCAGATCCCTCTCCCTACCCCAACCAGGGCACGTAGTTGTGACGGACGCGTCCCTCCAGGGCTGGGGGGGGCCACATGGGAGAGGCAGAGATCAGAGGCCTCTGGTCTCCGGCGGAGTCCCAGCTCCACATCAACCTTCTGGAGCTGCGGGCGGTCCGACTTGCACTGAAGGCATTCCTCCCCTCTGTCCGGGGGAGTGTAGTGCAGGTGTTCACAGACAACACCACTGCCATGTGGTACTGCAACAAACAAGGCGGGGTGGGGTCGTGGACTCTATGCCAGGAGGCTCTGCGTCTCTAGCAGTGGCTGGAACATCAGGGCGTGACCCTGGTGGTTCAACACCTGGCAGGTTCTCTGAATACCAGGGCGGACAAACTCAGCCGTCGGTGCATGATGGATCATGAGTGGCGTCTGAACTCAGACGTGGCGCAAGGTCTCTGTCAGCAGTGGGGAGAGCCTTGGTTAGATCTATTCGCCACAGAAGAGAACGCGCAATGTCATCAGTTCTGCGCGTTGGAATTTCCAAGGCGGCACTCGCTCGGAGACGCTTTTCGTCACGAGTGGAGCTGCGGTCTATAGTACGCCTTTCCGCCTATACCACTTCTGCCCAGAGTGCTGAAGAAGATCAGGCGCGACCGGGCCCAGGTTATCCTCGTGGCTCGGGACTGGGCACGAAGATATTGGTATCCAGAGCTACTCAGCATGTCTGTCGATCCCCCGATTCGTCTGCCTCTTCGGGAGGACCTTCTGTCGCAGCAGCAGGGGACGGTCCTCCACCCGAACCTGTCCAGTCTCCACCTACAAGCTTGGAGATTGAGCGGCGACAGTTGAGGCCATTTGACTTGCCTCCTGAAGTCTGTAATGTCATTCTGGCAGCCAGGCGTCCCTCCACAAAGTCGGTATACGCCTGCAGGTGGAACAGATTTGTGGCATGGTGCACAGCAAAGGCTGTGGATTCACTCTCTGCCCCCCTTTCTGAGGTTCTCCTCTTCCTTCATTCTCTTGCCCAGCAGGGCTCTGCTCTAGTCACTATCAAGGGCTACCTTTCTGCCCTTTCCGCCTTCTTAAGGCTACCTGATCAGCCATCTTTGTTCAAGTCCCCAATTGTAAATAGGTTTTTGAAGGGCATCACACACATGTTTCCTCCTGTTCCTTTCGTGATGCCCCCGTGGGACTTGAACCTTGTACTTACTTACCTGACTGGGCAGGTCACCCCGCTTCTTAAAAAACCAACTGCTGATGCGTCTGACCTCAACAACTTCCGCCCCATCACTAACTTACCCTTTCTTGCGAAGGTTACAGAAAGATGTGTAGCAAAACAACTCTGTCGTCATATCAAGGACAATGATCTTCTTGACAATTTCCAGTCTGGCTTCATTCAAAAGTGCAGCACTGAAACCGCCCTACTGCAAGTGGTTGATGACGCTCTGAGGATCCTCGACTCGGGGGGGGTCCTGTCTTTTAATTCTCCTTGACCTTTCTGCAGCCTTTGACACTGTCAATCACAACACCCTCCTCAACATTCTTAAACAGAGAATGGGCATGGAGGGCACTGTGCATAAATGGTTTGCTTCCTTCCTCTCTGATAGATCACAAATGATCAAAATAGCGAACAGTCTTTCATCTCCTGTGGCAGTAGGTCAAGGTGTTCCTCAAGGCTCTATACTTGCACCCACTTTGTTCAACCTTTATTTAGAACCACTAGGAAATCTCCTAAGTAAATCCGGGATCCACTATCATCTCTATGCTGACGATACTCAAATCTACCTCAAGGTTGCCTCTACTCACGATCTCTCGATCCTAAGCTCTACTCTTGACACCATTCATAACTGGATGTTTACTCATCAACTGATTCTGAACCCCTCCAAAACCGAATTCCTCCTCTTCTCCTCTTCAATCTCTCCTCCCCCAGTGCAATCTTGGATGGATCAGCTGAATCTACTGAACACTAAACCCATCATTGCCGACAGCGCAAAATCCCTGGGTGTCATCCTCGACAAAAAACTCAATCCAACCCCCCACATCAATTCCATTGCAAAGTCTGCTCGTTACCATCTGCGCCTTCTTTGGGGAATCCGTCGCTTCTTCCCGGAGCAGGACCTTATAACCCTGGTGCAATCGCTGGTCCTCTCCAGACTGGACTACTGCAATTCTCTTCTGACTGGCCTCCCCAAATCCCACCTGTCCCCCCTTAAATCTGTTCTCCATTCAGCAGCTCGTTTCATTTATGGGGCCAAAAGAAGCGACCACATCACACCAATGTTATCCACCCTCCGCTGGCTTCCAATCGAGGCTAGAGCCATCTACAAGACTGCTTGTATCACCCACAAAGCCTTGCACTCCTCCTCTCCGCGCTACCTGGCGAATAAACTGAAACTCTCTGGAGGCTCTAGACCATCACGTAATGCAGAAAATCTACTGCTTGAACCTCCCACTTTCAAGAAGGAAAGAACGATGGCACAATCCTTTTCGGGCAATGCGGTGAGAATCTGGAACTCCCTTCCACCGCAGCTCCGGACCACCACCTCCTCCCAGGCCTTCAAAACTGACCTCAAAGCTCTCCTCCTTCAAAGACACTTCCAAATGTAACTCATGCCCTCTCTATTATCCGAAGGAAGCCCTTCCATTATAGATAAATCTACTTTACATGACTATGGAAGTGTTTTCCCAGTGTGTTCTTGTGGTCTGAGAGTCTGCCATATTGTGCAGTACTATCTTTCTACCTGTGCTTAGTACTCATGTGTAACCTGCACCCGTCACTTTCTCTTGTAACACACTGTTTTCTACCTCCTACAATTGTTTACCTGCACAAGTGCCACCATTCCCTTCTTATTTGTTCTTGTGCTTGAGTGCCCTCCATATATTGCAGTATTATAGCTTTATGTTTACCTTGTACGCTTTTGTAACTTGCACACGTCACTTTTTCCTCCTGTATTGCACCGTTTGCTACCTCTTTTATTTTGTTGGTTCACGATTGTCACTTTTGTAATGCACCGTTTGCTACCTCTTGTATTTTGCTGGCTCACGATTGTCATTTTTGCTTCATTTATTGTAACGTTTGCCTTTTTATTTGGTTCACTTGTAATGTTCTCATGTACCAGTTCTGTTCCTATTGTGAAGCCCTCTCACACCTTCGGGTAAAGTCTGCGCTATATAAAAATGCACAAATAAATAAATAAATGTGTGCTCCCTTTGAGCCGATCCATAACTGTCCTCTCCGTCTTCTTACTTTGAAGACTGCTTTCCTGGTTGCCATCACCTCTGCCAGGAGAGTGAGTGAGCTCCAGGCTCTTTCTTCCACACCTCCTTTCCTCTCTGTCCATCCGGACAAGGTTGTGTTGCGGATGAGACCCTCTTTCCTGCCCAAGGTTGTCACGGCCTTCCACATCGGGCAGTCCATCACCTTGCACACCTTCTTTCCGCCTCCGCATCCCTCGAAAGAGGAAGAGAGGCTCCAGCGTCTGGACCCAAAACGTGTGCTCTCTTACTATCTGGATCGCACACGCCAGTTCCGGGTGGATGACCAACTCTTTGTTGGTTACGTGGGTGCTAAGAAGGGACGGGCAGTGCACAAGCGGACCATTTCTCGGTGGATCATCTTGTGCATCCAGGCGTGTTACTCCTTGACTAAGAAGGAACCCCCTGTTGGGTTGGGGGCTCATTCCACTCGTCCACGGCGACTACGACTGTCCTAGGCCGAGGAGTGCCCTTGCAGGACATTTGTCAGGCAGCTACGTGGGCCTCGTGCACACGTTTGCGAGACACTACTGCCTGGACAGCTAAGTCCGGAGGGATGGCTTCTTTGGCCGTTCCGTCCTCCAGGACTTTCTGGTGTGATTATTGGTTTGCAGACCCACCACCGGGGTTGGTATTGCTGGGGTATCTATTCTAAGGTAAGGAATCTATCACAAACGTGTCTCTTTCAGATGCACAAGTTACTACTTGTGTAACGATATATCTGTAAGGGACATTAGTTAGTGATAGATTCCTTACCGACCCACTCACTCTCCCCGTTCTGTGAACCGATATTGAGGGCCCTAGTTTCATGGCACCAGTGTTGGTTCTATCATGGCTCTGCGTATCTGGCGCGGAAAAGCGGTGTATCAGAACTGACGTCAGCGCGCGAGGGCGGCGTCTAAGTACTCCGACGACGTCATTCTGGCGCTAACGGTGCTCACGACGGACGCGGAGCCGCGGACGACGCCTGCCGGCACGCAGGGGTATTGCTATGCAAAATTTTCCCGATCCAGTCTGACGCCTGGGGATATTCTAAGGTAAGTAATCTATCACTAACTAATGTCTCTTACAGATATATTGTTACACAAGTAGTAACTTGTGCGTTAGGCACTCTCTTCCCAGAGTGGATTCAGTACTTGTGGGGCACAGCTCAGTACAACACTAATTTACTCACCCTTTTTCAAAGCACTAGGTTACGTCCATCTAGGTGGTCTATCTGGCCTACTTTCGTATGCAGCTCACGGGGACCAGATTATATCATGCCTATTTCCTGGGTGGTTTACTAAGAACTGAACTAGTATCTGATGGGAAATCTCTAAAGGTTATGGTTTTTTTTATTACCACCTGCCTGAGTTTTCAATGTCATATGCTATTTTCAAATTAGGAAAGGTAGCAGATGTTTGCTTAGCAAATAATGCTAATTTTGTGAACAGCACTCATCATTAAACATTGGACCAACATTCTGGGTGTTCACAGTCTTAATTCTGCAAGCCTAGTAAGTAGGACAATATTGTACTGTACATAGAATCAAGCTACGTTTTATATCCATATGCAGATATTAATGCCTGGGCCCTGTGTCTTCTGGCCAGAAATTATACGTTGTGGGTGTCAGCCTTGTGTACACCCTTTTGAGTCTGTCACTTCTTAGATCAACATAAATAATTGGCCGCTGGGACCAGGGTCGAGACTAGGGCTGGGGTTAGGCTTTCTACAGGACGTAGGGATCTGAAAGAAACAGGTTAGTATTAGATTCCTTACCTTAGAATATCCCCAGGCGTCAGTCTGGATCCGGAAACTTTTGCGTAGCAGTACCCCTGCGCGTCGGTAGGCGTCGTCTGCAGGCGTCCCCTGCGGCTCCGCGTCGTCGGCGTCGTGCGCCGTGATGACGTCGCTGGAGTATATAGACGCCGCCTCCGCGCGCTGACGTCAGTTCTTCTTTTTTCCGCGCCAGTTAGCGCAGATCCGAAGAGCAGTACTCCGGTCTTTTGACCAAGTTTTTTGTTAACTGATTGATCTTTACGGTGCCGGTAGGATGCCCGGTTTCAAGAGTTGTGACGAGTGCGACCGCATGATGTCGGTCACCGACCACCATCGACTCTGCCTCCGGTGTCTGGGCGCGGACCACGACGTGGAGTCCTGCGTCGACTGTCGGGCCTTGACTGGAAAAGCTAGGCGGGAGCGGTCCCGCAAGCTTCTCGAACTCCGGTTGTCGGCCCCGCGTCGAGAGCGGTCCCGGTCCGGTCGGAGGTCGAGGGAGCGGTCGAGGGAGCGGTCGCGGAGCCGCCATGGGCGCTCCGGGAGTCGCCACCATTCCTCCGGCTCGTCAGGTAAGCACAAGAAGTCGGGGCGTCGCCATCGCACCCCCGACTCCCCCCGACGCCCGCGTGCTGCGGCCGGGGGCTCGGGTGACCCCACCCCCGCGGTCCCGCATGGGTCGCCGACGCCGTCTACCCCACACCTGTCGGTCCCTGGGGAAGGCGCGTCGCGTGAGGAGATCGAGGCCTTCCTCATTGCTATGAGGGCGAGGTCTTCTCCGGCGGGGCCTTCGGCGCCTGCGGGCCCGTCGGTTCCGTCTGGGGGCCCGAGCGGTTCGGGTGCTCCTGCCCCGGCGCCGCCGGTGGCTCCGGCCCCGGCGCCGCTGGTTCCCTCTGGTTCGTCGCCGGCTGGTCTCCCGGCCTCTCCGGCGTCGGTTCCTGTGGGCCAGCCCGTGGTACCGCCCCCGCGTGGTGCAGCGACTCCGCCGTCGGCTCCGGCCGGCGTCGGGTCCCCGGCACCGACGCCGCGCGGCGCCACCCCCCTTTCCTCCCCGACTCCGGACTCGGAGCCGGACCGGCGTCGGCCGACGCCGGACCCGACGCCGATGGGGCCCGTTGACCCCGATGTCTATATCGTCGACCCAGAATATGGGTATGACGAGGAGGAGTATGGAGAGGGTTGGGAGGGGTCTGAGGACCCTCTATCCCGTGCCTGCCAGTACGATGTGGACTGGGTAGGTGATCTGGGTGATGCCAGTGGCCTGGACGAGTCGCCCAACCCTGGGTTTGTCTCTCCGTCCCCTGTGGCGTCCGAGGCGGGTGCTGCCTATTCGGTGGTCCTGATGAGGGCTGCCAAGGCCTTACACCTTGAGCTCCCCGTCGCGAAGGTCAAACCGAATATCCTGACGGAAGTTTTTAAACCGCAGTCATGCCCCCAGGAGCCTCTGCTGCCGTTTAATGAGGCCCTGACGGATGTCCTTCTGGGCACCTGGTCCAGGCCCGCCTCTGGTGCGCCGGTTGACCGGAACGTTGCCAGGCGTCACCGTCCCTGCGCGGACGACCCTGCCTTCCTGTCCACCCATCCCTCCCCGGAGAGTCTGGTGATCCAGGCCTCCACTTCGCAGTCCGCATTTCCGTCGGCTCCGCCCGACCGGGAATCAAAGAGGTACGACCAATTTGGAAAGAAAGTGTTTTCCTCTTTGAGTGCTGGGCTGCGGTCTTGTAACACCGCGTGCCTCTTGGGCCGCTACACCCACTCCCTGTGGGATACGGTCGAGGAGTGTTTGCCGCAATGCCCCCAGGAAGTGCGGGACAAGCTCACCCGGGCCTTTGTTGAAGGCCGGGATGCGGCGCGGTACTCGATCCGTTGTGGTCTGGACACCACGGACTCACTGGGACGGGCCATGTCCACTACGGTGGCGATTCGTCGCCATGCCTGGCTGAGATCTGCCAACTTCTCACCAGACGTCCAAAATACGCTTATGGACATGCCATTTGATGGCAGTCGCCTGTTTGGTGACAAAGCGGACCACGCGCTGGAGCGCTTCAAGGACTCCAGGGTCACGGCCAAGTCCTTGGGTCTCTCGACCCAGACCCAGCGCCAGCAGACGGGTTCGTTTCGGCCCTTTCGTGGCCAAGGGAGAGGAGGTCCCACACGTGCTGCCAGCCACGCGGCGCAGAGCGCTCCCCAGCGCGGTGGCGCCCGTGGTTTCCGCCGTGGTGGCGGTAGAGGCCAGCGTCGTGGTCAGTCCACGCCTCCCTCCGCTGCGGCATCCAAGCCTTCCTAGTCCGAGCTTTCGGGCTCACGTGACGCCAGTGGGTGGCAGGGTTCGCCATCACCACTCCCGCTGGCGCGCGATAACATCGGACAGGTGGGTGCTGCAGCTTGTCCGAAGGGGCTATGCCCTCCCCTTCGAGTCCACTCCTCCAGCCATGCCACCGCAGAACCACCGTGTGTCGGGGGACCACTTGACACTTCTGCAGGAGGAAGT
The DNA here is from genome assembly GCF_964261635.1 of Lissotriton helveticus. Lineage (NCBI taxonomy): Eukaryota > Metazoa > Chordata > Amphibia > Caudata > Salamandridae > Lissotriton > Lissotriton helveticus. Next base: position 411,103,082 of record NC_136061.1, on the reverse strand, counting down.
TACGGCCCTCTTGGCCAAGGGGGCCATCGAGCGCGTTCCTGGGCCAGAAGTAGGGTGTGGTTGCTACTCCCACTACTTTCTGGTACCCAAGAAGGACAAGGGAGGCCTGCGTCCTATCTTGGATCTACGGAACGTCAACGGCTTCCTCCGGAAGGAGAAGTTCAAGATGTTGACTTTGGCTCAGGTCTTGGCTGCTCTAGACCCACAAGACTGGATGGTAGCGTTGGACTTGCAGGATGCGTACTTTCACATCCCCGTCCTGCCGGCCCACCGGCGTTACCTGCGGTTCACGGTAGGCCACGAGCATTTTCAGTTTATCGTGCTCCCTTTCGGCCTTACCAGCGCCCCACGGGTGTTCACGAAAGTGATGGCGGTGGTCGCAGCTCATCTGCGCCGGTTAGGGGTTTCAGTCTTCCCCTACCTCGACGACTGGCTGTTGAAGGCGGGCTCGCCCCAGACAGTCGTCCACCACCTTCAGATGACGGCAGACCTCCTGCACGAGTTGGGGTTTTCCATCAATGTGCCGAAATCACACCTGTGTCCCTCTCAAAAGCTCCTTTTCATCGGAGCGGTTCTCGACTCGGCGCAGTTTCGGGTTTATCCCCCGGAACGGCGGGTCCGGGATATTCAGGCTCTGATTCCCATCTTTCAGCCGTTATCCCGGGTTTCGGTCAGGTTGACGCTGCGGCTTCTGGGGCTGATGGCCTCCTGCATCCTTCTGGTGCATCACGCCAGATGGCGGATGCGGGCTCTGCAGTGGGACCTGAAGTTTCAGTGGGCCCAGCATCAGGGCAACCTATCCGACCATGTCCTGATCTCGGAGGGCACTGCGAGACAGTTGCAGTGGTGGCTTACAGACCGCGATTGGGTCAGGGGCAGATCCCTCTCCCTTCCCCAGCCGGAGCACGTGGTTGTGACGGACGCGTCCCTCCAAGGCTGGGGTGGCCACTTGGGAGAGGCGGAGATCAGAGGCCTCTGGTCTCCGGCGGAGTCCCGGCTCCATATCAACATGTTGGAGCTGCGGGCGATTCGCCTGGCACTGAAGGCATTCCTCCCCTTTGTCATCGGGAGTGTAGTGCAGGTGTTCACGGACAACACCACCGCCATGTGGTACTGCAACAAACAGGGCGGTGTGGGGTCGTGGACCCTTTGCCAAGAGGCTCTGCGCCTCTGGCAATGGCTGGAACGTCAGGGCGTGACTCTGACGGTTCAACACCTGGCAGGTTCTCTGAACGCCAGGGCGGACGAACTCAGCCGTCGGTGCTCGGTGGATCACGAATGGCGTCTGAACTCGGATGTGGCGAGAGGCCTCTTTCAGCAATGGGGAGAGCCTTGGTTAGATCTATTCGCCACAGAAGAGAACGCGCAATGTCATCAGTTCTGCGCGTTGGAGTTTCCAAGACGGCACTCGCTCGGCGACGCCTTTCGGCGCGAGTGGAGTTGCGGTCTGTTGTACGCCTTTCCGCCTATACCACTTCTGCCCAGAGTGCTGAAGAAGATCAGGCGCGACCGGGCCCAAGTTATCCTTGTGGCTCCGGACTGGGCTCGAAGGTACTGGTATCCCGAGCTACTCAGCATGACAGTCGGTCCCTCGATCCGCCTGCCCCTTCAGGAGGACCTTCTGTCGCAGCAGCAGGGGACGGTCCTCCACCCGAACCTGTCCAGTCTCCACCTCCATGCGTGGAGATTGAGCGGCGACAGTTGAGGCCATTTGACTTGCCTCCTGAAGTCTGTGATGTCATTCTGGCAGCCAGGCGTCCCTCCACAAAGTCGGTATACGCCTGCCGGTGGAACAGATTTGTGGCATGGTGCACAGCAAAGGCTGTGGATCCCCTTTCTGCCCCTCTGTCTGAGGTTCTCCTCTTCCTCCTTTCCCTTGCCCAGCAGGGCTCTGCTCTGGGCACTATCAAGGGCTATCTTTCCGCCCTTTCCGCCTTCTTGAGGCTACCTGATCAGCCATCTTTGTTCAAGTCCCCTATTGTGTTAAGATTCTTAAAGGGCATCACGCACATGTATCCTCCAACTCCGTTCGTGATGCCTCAGTGGGACTTGAACCTGGTTTTGACTTTCCTGATGTGCGCTCCCTTTGAGCCCCTTCATTCCTGTCCTCTCCGTCTTCTCACCTTAAAGACGGCCTTCCTGGTAGCCATCACCTCTGCCAGGAGAGTGAGTGAGCTCCAGGCTCTTTCTATTCAACCTCCTTTCTTGTCTGTTCATCCTGATAAGGTGGTTCTTCGGACTAGACCTTCTTTCCTGCCCAAGGTAGTCTCTGCTTTTCACATTGGGCAGTCCATCACCTTGCCCTCCTTCTTCCCGCCTCCGCATCCTTCAAAGGATGAAGAGCGGCTCCATCGTCTGGACCCAAAACGTGCGCTTTCATTCTATATGGATCGCACACGCCAGTTCCGGGTGGATGACCAACTGTTTGTTGGCTACGTGGGTGAGAAGAAGGGAAGGGCGGTACAGAAACGGACCATCTCTCGGTGGGTCGTCCTGTGCATCAAAGCATGCTACTCTTTGGCTCGGAAGGAGCCTCCTGTTGGGCTGCGGGCCCATTCCACTCGGGCCACGGCGGCTACTACTGCCCTGGGCCGGGGAGTCCCTTTGCAGGACATTTGCCAGGCGGCCACGTGGGCCTCGCTGCACACCTTTGCGAGGCACTACTGCCTGGACAGTCAAGTCCGGAGGGATGGCTTCTTTGGCCGTTCGGTCCTCCAGGACTTTCTGGTGTAGGTTGTATTGGTTCGCAGACCCACCACCGGGGTTGGTATTGCTGGGGTATCTATTCTAAGGTAAGGAATCTAATACTAACCTGTTTCTTTCAGATGAACAAGTTACTTACCTTCGGTAACGATATATCTGTAAGAAACAGTAGTTAGTATTAGATTCCTTACCGCCCCGCCCGTCCTCCCCGTTCTGCGAACTGATACCTAGGGTTAAGGACATCCCTTTCAGGGCCCTAGTTTCAAATGGCACCAGTGTTGGTTCTCACATGGCTCTGCGTGTTCTGGCGCGGAAAAGCTGTGTGCAAAGAACTGACGTCAGCGCGCGGAGGCGGCGTCTATATACTCCAGCGACGTCATCACGGCGCACGACGCCGACGACGCGGAGCCGCAGGGGACGCCTGCAGACGACGCCTACCGACGCGCAGGGGTACTGCTACGCAAAAGTTTCCGGATCCAGACTGACGCCTGGGGATATTCTAAGGTAAGGAATCTAATACTAACTACTGTTTCTTACAGATATATCGTTACCGAAGGTAAGTAACTTGTTCTTTAGGGTATTCTGTATGATTGGCTGCTGGGCCTAGGGTTGAGGTAAGGCTTTCTATTTGACGTAGGATTTTGGGTTTCTTGCTTGATTGGATGCTGGATCTAGGGTTGTAAGAGGCTTGTCTCCTATTGGTCCTAGGGCTTAGGGCTAGTGTTGTGAGGGGTTAGGGCTAGGGTTCCCATTGGTCATCATATATTTCTCCTGTATAGTAGCCACGCGGAAGGAAAGGGAGTAGAAATCATGAGACGCTGTCAGTATCACTCCCCCAACCACCCAATATGCCATTTGTGGGTTACAACCCAAAAACTACAATGAGGAGAAGATTTTAAATATACTGAAACCACTACAAACAGTCCTCCGATTCAGGTAGGCAAAAACAGCAACACCTATGTTTAGACCATAATGAATGAACAACAAGAAAAAAAGGGTATAATGTGGAGAGTGACAGTTTACAGATCATTGGCTGTTCGAGGTGACAGATTAGGCAGTTTGGGGTCTCCTCCTCAGAGAGTCTGTCATGAGACCCTTCTGAAGGGGGAATCTCTAATGGAAGTTTCTGCATTTTAGTTCCCTCCTATTGAATCATTGCAACCAACACTGATCTTTCAGCTTGAACCTGCTGTAGAGAGGGTGCGTGGGTGTCCTCCCATCCACTTGCCTGAACAGTCAGTTATCGGACGCAGTTCACCAAAGGCCACCTCAGTGACCTTCATCCTGACCGACAGTTTGCTTTGGTCTGCACATAGGAGGTCAAGCTCCACTGTTAAACTTTTATTTTTAGCTTCCAGGGTTTCTCAGGAGGACTGAATCACCAGGAGTATTTCATCTAACTTGCTCATTGGCACCATTTGCTGTTCTAGGTTTTGGAGCTGCTTTTGTCTGTCCTGTGAGACCGAAGCCAGCTCATATCCCGAAGTTTGAGGAGTATGCAGGCCTGGCGTGTCCTTAACTCCTCTAGTATGACATACCTCACGCCATTGTTGTCGGTCCACTAACTGACGTAGACTTTTATGTTCACAGGATCAATGAATAAGCTAAAACTAAGTCCATTAATGAAAAGAGGGGGGGGGACCAGTGTCAGGGTAGGCAAGAGACGCACAGCAGCAGCTTAAGAATGGCCCAGTCAAAGTAAGGTAGCAGAAGGGCAAAAGCCCAAGTGGAATGTAGATCACCCGTCTAGCACTGATTGAATTGCTAAACAAAATCTGTTAAAGACAAGTTGGTAGTTCAATGAGGAGAAAGGCATCAAGACCCCTACCAACATGGAGTCCCCATTAGGAGGCAATCAAGTCCACTCCTCATGCATAAGGGCAACACAAATGCTCTGCTGGGCGATTTCCGGATAGGCAATAGAGTTGAGGTGCTCAAGGCACATTGTCAACCATCAGTCTCTCTGGGGTGATGTTAATGAATAGCATCGCCCCCACTGAAAATATGTCCCTCACAGCCTGCTGAGCCTCTGTAGTTTCCCTCCTTTATACCTGATAAATAGAAAACTAGGCTTAGAGGTCCTTGTACACTCAAACCAGAGGGGCCACACTCTCTCCAGCAATTACCAAGACCATGGTGCAGCATGATTAAAGGAGTCCTTGTGACCATCTCCAATGGGGGCTCACTCCGTACACAGTCGAGTACCAGTCAGAGACATAACAGGGGTGCTAAACTAAAGGCCTCCAAAACTCTGGATTACTATGCTGCAGCCTCTTACATCCCCCAGAACAGCTGTGCCACATTCGCCTCTGCTATCTTGGTGTATGTGGAGCCACTTGAGACTGGCTCTCAACCGGATGAGCAGCTTCGCTGGGGATCATGGCTCAGGAATCAGCCTCTCAGAGCACCAACAATGTTCCCGTCATCTAATGGGGGGAGTTAACAAGCCATCCACACTGCTCAGGATATATGAAACCAGTGGCTGACCGATAGAGATCAAAGAAGTATGTCCTACTCCATGAGAGGCTACCTATGTCTTTCCTATCTGTGCCCTTTGACCTGGATCCATCTCTAATGACCTATTTTCAAACCAGGGTGCTTAGAAAATGTCTTGATCGAAGTTGCAGGTGTCTGGTAAGCCAAAGTCAGGAGCCTTGCCATAGATGCAAGAAGTCATAAAGGGACTCTCCTGCATCATAACACTCCTGTTGCGCAATCAGCACTCAAAAGACCCAACTCCACCTCCTTTGTTTAGCTCTGAATGCAATCCGAAGCAGGTCTGGCATGCTCCGAATTCCCTGTTCCGTTATCAACTCCACAGCCAATAGAGTCCTTAATGGAGGCTATGCTGCAACTTTTTAAGATGGTGCTGGCTCCCTTTGGTTGGAGTACCCACCGCAGATTAGACCTCAACCTTTGTTTTAGACATAACGTCAGCCCATACCAAGCCTAATTCTTGTTATGAGGTTACTAAGGCGCATATACCAACTTTGGCTGCACCCCAGCCCCTAATGAAACACCAGTAATATTGTAGGCTGGAGGCATTGTCCAGATGAGATTGAGACGCCGTTCAAGGACTTCAAGATACTCCACATGAAGAGGATGATGGACTGCTTACACACTGCTCATTATACAGATGCTGGACTCTAGTTAAGCGTACAGAATACCAGTGGCTTAGGTACTTCCCCATAAACAGTTTTGGGCTCCCTAGCATGCCATCCTTCGCCCCACTGAGGAGAGTGTCTACTCCGTGGTAGTGGTCCGCAGAGCAGCAGACAATTTGTCTCTAGTTACCCCCATAAGAACCAACCCAAAACAGATCTACTTACAAAAATCTTCTAGCATGGGCCTGCCACTACAGAGCCCTTTATGCCTTTTAACAAGGCTTTGACAGAAACGTTGATTGCAGTCTGTTTTAAACTGTGTGCGGCTCTCCCTGTAGGGTAAACGTTAGCTAGGTGCCATGGACCTGCTCCATGAGACCCAGCCTTCCTGACCCAGCATTCGACCTCTGAGAGCTTGCTGGTTCAGGCCTCCACTAACACGATAAACGGGAACACGTTCCCAACTGCACCTCCACACGGAGGTTTGAAGTGTATTGATACATACCTTGCCAGTTTGACTCAATGGTCTCTCAGTGCCATTTGCCTTCTGGGATGGAGCACACATGCCTTGTAAGATATGGCCGGTGAGATCTCACAGGCCATCTCTGATGAATTCAAGAATGTCTTCACTCAGACAATCCAAGACAGACCGGATGCTGCTAAATATGTTTTGATAGCTGCTTGAAAATGAAAGACTATGTGTACCGTTCCGTGTGCACCAGTGTCGTTATCCGGCATCATGCCTTCATCATTTGACATTGGTAAAGTACACGGCTACCTCCCACGGAGGTGTCCCAGCGCTAATGCGACAGATCCAAGCAGCGGCACGAAAAAGGGGCTAAGTACGGTTGAATAGCCACGTCTTCAAAGCTTTCATGAAGGCTAATTCGGGTTCGGTCATTCAGAGATAAAGAGGCATGGTATTCCAGAGCTTCGCGGTTCTAACCGCAAATGCTCTGCCACCTATCCTCGCTCTACCAAAGCAGGGAGTAGTGAGCAAATTCAAGTGGTTGGATCTCAGGAACCAGTTGTGTTGGTAACTTTGCAATCTGAGTCTCAGATATGCCAGGCCGGACACCTGGTGGCTCTGTATTCCATAGGGAGTGCCTTAAATTCAACTCTCCTACTGACAGGCAGCCAGTGAAGACTCCGCAAATGGGGAGAAATTGAAAGACGGCGAGGCACCTTGCAGATAAGTCTGGCCACAGCGTTTTGAACTATTTGTAATCTGCGGATCAAATATGCTGGAGGTCCTAAGTAGAGACTGTTAAGAGTAGTCCAGGCGAGAAGTTACCAAGGCTTGAATTACAGTGCTGCAATCCAGCGGGAGAAAAAGGAGGAATTTCCTCAAGGTTCACAATTTCCAGAAGCATGAGGGGGATACCTGATGAATCTTGGTCTTATAAGAGAGAGTATTGTCAAATGTAATTCCCAGATTCCTCGCAGACTCCATTGGAACAGGAGGGGGTTCAGTTTTGGTGGCCTCCAAAGCTTGGAGGGAGGTGGGACTGGTTGATTAAAAAAGAGCACCTCGTTTTCTCAGTATTCAGCTTTAGGCAGTTTTGAGTCAAGTCTGAGATGTTACTCAGACATTGTCTAAAGTTGACAAAATCAACCTCCGATTGTTCCTTAAAATAGAACATCAGCTGGGTGTCATCAGCGTAGGATATCACTTTCACCCCAAGAGTCTTGACCAAGGTCGCAAGCGGGGTGAGGTATACATCGAAGAGTAGAGGGCTCAGATCCGATCCCTGAGGAACCCTGCATACAAGAGGCTTTTGCGCGGAAACAAAGGGGTGCAAAAAAACTTGTTGTGTGAGGTTCGGACTGGAGCCAGGACAGAACATACTCCCAGATGTTTAACTCTCTCCAGGAGAATCGGATGGGCCACAGTATCAAAAGCTGCCGACAGGTCGAGCAGCACCAGCATTGCCGCATTGCCCTGATCTATGGTGTCACAAACACTCTCTGCAACTTCTAGGAGTGCGGTCTCTGTACAGTATCCTGCTCTAAAGCTGACTTGGGAGTCATGGAATCGAGTATTTGTTTTCAGAAATTCAGAGAGTTGATTTTGAACTACCTGCTCAAGAATTCTAGCCGGTGCTGGTAAATGAGAGATGGGTCTAAAGTTTTTATGTTCTGCAGAGTCGGCATCTGGCTTCTTGAGGATAGACAGTAGGAATGCTTGTTTCCATACCGCTGGGTATATACCTGAACTCAGAGAAAAGTTCCAAAACTGGTTCAGGGGGGCATTAAGACAAGTGGCTAGCATTTTGAAGAGCTGAACTGGACAAGCGCCGCACAGAGAGCAAGATTTACATTTAAGCAGCTTCCTGAGGGACACAACAAGAGGAAGAGGGTGGAACTTGGACCAAGTTTCAAGACAATCAGGAATTGGATTAGGCTCATGCAAAGACAAGTTGGACGGGAAAGTGGATTAGATTGATTGGATCTTGATGCCTTGATGAACACCATGGAGTATTTCGATGATGTGCAGACATCCATTGTGGCTATGCCGTTTGAGTGTATAGCGCGCAGTGCAAGCTGGCTTTGCACTGGGCGCTTTAAGGTCAGCTGTGCTAGGGCCCCCTCTTTAAGTTTGCTCTCTGGCTCACCAATTCCATCAGCATTAACTTAAAAATTCATAGACTACTGCTCTTGGCTGTGAACAGAGGCAACCCTTACAAACCAGTGCCATAGTATGCACAACCCTTTCTGGTTTTAATAGGGTATGATGGCAGAGGAGCCAAAGGGACTACAATGGATAGCAATTTTCCTCCCCACCACAGCTGCAGCCACAGTGCATTGATTTCCTCTGCCATAGTCACATGTGACCAGTAGGGGGCAGAATGTATTTTCTCCTGCCTGGCTGGTGAGTTATAACTTCAGATTAGTGGATATTGCTAATCTTTTAGCATGGTTATGCTCTTCCTTTGTCATGCAATCCCATCTTCTTCCACCTTCAGTTGATACTTCAGCAGATCTTGCCTTCCTCCATTCAGGCACAGGAAGTTCAATCTTTGCCGGTCAAAGGGGTCATAAACAGGGACCTGGAGGAGAAAGGAAGGGTTTTTGTGTGCTCCAAAAGGATGGAGGACTGAAGCAGATTTTAAACCTTCAACTTCTGAACTACTTCCTTTGGAAGGACCAGTGCAAGATGTTGACCTTGACCTGTGTTTTTTTGCTCTGAATCCGGGGACATGTACTTTCATGTACCCATCCTGAAGTACTACAGATTCTTCTGTCAGTTTGTGGTGGAGTCTGAACACTTTCAGTTCAACATCATTTCCTTTCCTTCGCACCTACTCTCCCTGGGTGTTTGCGATGGTGATGGCAGTGGTTATAACTCAGCTTCTTAGGTCAGGGATACCTGTATTTCCGTACCTCAGTGACTAGCTGCTGAAGGCAAGCTAACCACTGTTGGTTACGACCACCTGCAGACAACTGTTATCCTTCTGTCGTACCTGGGGTTTTCCATCAAGGAGCCCAAGCCCCATCTTCTGCCTACATGGGATCTTTTCATGAGGGTTTGTCTGGATTAGTTAACAAACAAAGCTTGGGACTTTCAGGTTATGATCCCAATGTTTCTGTTTCGATCCTAGGTTCATGTGCAGTTGGTTCTAAAGCTTTTTGTCCTCCTGCATCTTACTGGTCATTCAGCCCCTTCAAGGGAACGTATAGCCTTCAGTGGGCTTAACATGGGGCTGACAACATTGATATTTCAGATGGTTCAATCTAGGACCTTGTATTAACTTATCTTCAACCTTCTCCCCCCTCCAAACCACGCAGCTTGCTCTATAAAATATTTTACCTCTCTACTGGACATCTTCTCTTTAGACCTCCAGCAGTGGCAGTCACACACCAACCTGAACATTCTCTCTACCTCACTCGGAGCTCACAGTAATGACAGATGCATCATCAATGGGTTGGAAAGGTCATTTGTGAGAGGTGACAATCAGTGGCTTTTAGTCCTCCGTAGAGAAGAGGCACCACCTAAACCTGCTGGAGCTATGTGCCATTCGGTTGCCTCCGGGAGCTTTGGATGGTTCTTCAAATTGAAACCAGTTTAGGTTCGGACAAACAACATGACTGTTACGTTGTATTGTAGCAAGAAGGGCAATATGAGGTCACCTGTCTTGTGCCAGGAGGCACTGTGACATTTGAAGTGGTTGGACTCCCAAAGCATTTCTCTGACAGGCATCCATTTGGTGGGTTCGCTGAAAGCCATAGTGGATTAGGTGAGCAGACGTCATCAGGCAGACTGTCTATGGCATGTTCACCTGGAGGTGGTGCAAGGTGTTTTCGCCAAATGGGACCTGCCTTGGCTAAATATTTTCACCACTGCAGAGAACGCAGTGTCTTGACTATTGTGTGCTGGAGTTTCTACGAAGAGGCACCATGGGATACTCATTCTACCTGAAGTGGGACTCTGGTCTCCTGTATGCTTTCCGTCCCCTACCTCAAGTCTTGAAGAGGTCCCAATAGACTGTTCTCAGTTAATTTTGATGCGCCTAAATTGGTCCAGGACATTGTGGCATGTAGAGCTCCTGAGCATGAGCAATTGCCCTCTGGGCCTCTTGACGAGGAACTCCTGCCTTATAAACTGGACATTGTCCTCTTGCCTGAATCCCTACAACCTATACCGTCATGATTTGAGATTGAGATGCACCAACTGAAATGTCTCAATCTAACGTGGACTTAGTGAATGTTATTCTCAAAGCTAGGCTCCTGTCAACCACATCTATTTATTCTGGTTGGTTGGTGAAGTTCATAGCCTGGTAAGGCGCCCATGAAGTTGAGCATCTCCTGGCAACTGCAAAAGGTTACTTGTTTACAGTTGCCTGACCTGCCTTGGTTATTCAGGTCACCGGTTGTGATGCCTAAAGGTGCTCCTATAAATGTTCTCTCTTGCACCTTAAATCGGGCGTCAATGGGATTTTAACATGGTCCTCGTTTTATTGATGTGCACACCCTTCAAGCCTCTGCACAGTTGCTCACTAATACCGCTGATCATTAAGATGGTATTCCTTACTGCAAATACATCTGCATGACATTCATCTGCCAGCATGCCACATGATCGTCCGCAGGCATCATTGACCTCGACAATCGATTCTGCAGGGACGGCCATTTTGCCCACTTAATTCTGCAGGACTACCTGGTTTACTCCTCATACCCAGCACCTAATAGGAGGCACTATGTTGGTGTTTATTCAAAAGATGAGGAATCTGCAGTTAGAAGTATTCATCAAAATGATACGGTTTATAGCATGTATGGCTGTAGATACTCATGCTTTGCATACTCCTGCCTTCTAATGTTGGGTTTGGACTTTGTTTTGTTCGAAGAACTTGGGCCTGATTTTGATCTTGGTGGGACTATCGACATCCCTCCGTGGCAAAGTGTTCAAGCACTTCTCCCAAGCTGACAGTATCCCGTCCACCGTATTTAAATGTGTGCAGGCTGAACTGCCGTCTACATCAACAAACTGTTTCCCGTTTTCCCATCTCCTTTGCTGCCTAACAGTACTCTGTCGCCATCAGGTCAGCGGATTTGCCCCAAGCCTATTTAGATGTCCCCCGTTGTGCTGGCATTGTCTTAGCTTCGGTCTGCTGATGGAGTGAGTCCCTGGTGGAGTGGAGACTGGTATGTATTACTGATTTATGTGCCAATACACACATATGCTGTGTTTGCTTCTAAAATATATGTAGGTAAGGTGTTATTCCTTTTTAGGTCTTGCCTTCGCAGGGCGCATGCGCTGCAAGGCAAAAATACAATTTCCCGTCGCTTTGGCTTTTCAGCCAAGCACGTGCACACGTTCCATTGCCATCAATGGCAACGCATGCACGTCAGGAGATTCACTCGCGGGAGCGCGCGGCACCATCTGTCAGCAATTAACGCTCCCGCGAGTGAATCGCACCACCCCCGCCTCTCCCCCCTGCTGCATGAGGCGCGGCTGCAGGTTTACAGCCACGCTGCAGGGGTGCTTGCAGAGGAGGGGCTGGCGGCAGAAACCACCACTTCCGTGTTTCGGTTTGTCTGATGTTTCTAACTGCTCTCTTGCAGCGTGCTCCTCTTTCTGCAGGAAGAACCTTGCATTTCTCAGCCATGGGGTGCCGGGACACTGTACTCTAGCACAGACCATACAAAACGGGGCAGTGGTGCATCACAGCCTTCGTCCGAATCCGAGCTGGTGGCAAGAGCGCTTTATCAAGCGTGGATGGCTTCAGTGAGCCTCACTTGCGTTTCTTTTTGCAATTTAAAACCACCACATAAGCAACCAGCGAGTGTGACGCTTTCGACGGAACAATAGCACGCTAGAAGTGACCTATGACGCATGCCACATTCCTTTTCACAACACCACACATAGGTACGCTTCTTCCCGTTGAGTGAAATGGGCAGGTCACCCTATTCAAAGTATGACGCTACTCCTCACAGAGCTAGATAATCCGCGGTGCAGCTGGCTGTGCTGTAATGGCCCCTGCTCTGAGAACCCAACAAGCCTGTTCTGCGGCCACGGGGATCCTAATAAAAACCTCCCACCTCTTCTGTCTGCAGATCAAGCAGCAGTTAGAAGGTGGCACCGAACAAATGGGCAAGAGGCCACTGTAAACCAATAACAAACACATACATTGCTTTGACATTGACAGGTATCTAGTGATTTCAAATGCTAGAAAACATGCAATTGTTTTAGAGTGCATCTCAGATTTCAAGAAAACACGAGGGGGAAAAAAGCACGTCAGTTGTGAAGATTTTGCACACTTGAAGTTCCCATGCACTCGGCAAATTTGCAAACAAGTGTAATTAGGCCAATCCCTCACTGGTGCCCCAAGTGTACTTCTATAAGATAAATGTGCCATGGTCAAGCAATTAACCCCCACCCTACACACACAAAATCTAGTGTGGTCGAATTGTTTGGCATACAAATGTCAATGCTGCATGTATAACACATTTGAAATAGCTCCTAAAACATATATTAACACACCAGTGGTGGCGCAGAGGCGCTAGACTGCGTTTCCACTGTAAGTCAGGCACACACGCAAGAGCCACCGCTCAGACAAGAAGCATTATGGGGCAACAGGCACAACCGACACCTGAGGGATACGGACAACAGGGTACAGTCTGACTTGGAATGCACTATGCAGACACTCTTGGGCTACAGGCACACATGGTTAACAATCCTCGTTGGAAAATATACTATGAGAATAGAGACACCAGAGTCTTACGACACTTGTGGGCTACAGACAACCGGGGCTACAGACTCCTTTTGAATGCAGACACTTTTGGGCTACAGACACAAGTGGTGACAATCCTCTTTGGAATACAGACTCTATTGGAATATAGACCCCAGAGTGAAAAGACACACGTGGGTTATACGTAACCGTGGCTACAGATCCCATTGGAATTTAGATACTAGTGGCTACAGACACTCGTAAGCTACAGACACTCTTGGCTACAGACACAAGTGGTGACAATCCTCTTTGGAATACAGACTCTATTGGAATACAGACCCCAGAGCGTGCAGACACTCGTGGGCTATAGACAACCGTGGGCTACAGACACAAGTGGTCGCAATCCTCCTTGGAATACTGACCGAGGTCAGAGGCACCAGTGTGGGGTGATATGGTCCAGCTTAGCTCTTGGGAAGCACAGGGCTGCAGGGTGCTCGACAGAGGTAGATGGGAAGCAGAGTTTGCCACTGGTCAACACTTACTCCTTCCCTCCTCCAACACAACCAGACTTTGCTCTGTTGGATCGTTCGCTCTATGGAGGGAGGGCGCCAGGGTGGGTGAGATCTAACGTGCTACCATGGCACCACCTTCCAAAGTCTCCTCTTCCTTGCACAGAGCCATCTTCTTGAATCAAGAAGAGTCGCGTCAAGCGGCAGCGGGGGGTACCAGTGTGCTGGGGTCCTCTGGGGACAAGAGGATGTTCTCTCGCCCCCATCGGGAGAGTCAGCAGACCCGCGTTTGTCGTTGTGTCTTGAACAGAATGTATTTGTGCACCCAGAGGTGGTTCCCCTTCCCGAGTGGGGGTTAGGAGGAGAGCTGATGGGCGAGTTCCAGCGGAGGGCTTTTACCTCAGGATGTGAGATCCGTGGGGGGGGAGGCGCCTATTAACCCCTTGCGAGGCTTGCTTTAGGACTGTGTGGCCGCATACGTCCGCCCAGGGCGCTGTCACCCAAATTACTAGAGCAACTGAACCTGGACGGGGAGCACTTGACACTTTATAAGTCGCACCGCGCTCACAGAGGGGGGCGCGTTTACTGTGTGTGACGCACTATGTGATCTGCTAAATAGTAAACGCTCGTGCTGCTGACGCATTAACTCGTGCACAAATTAACGGGACCTTTATTGATCACAGGAATGTGGTGATTTTAACCAGTGTATGCAAAAATACGCAGATTTTGGAGTAGAATAGGTTGTAAGTTTATTTTGGGTGATGGGATGAGGGAGGCTAGGGTAGATGTCTGCTTTAAAATCGGAAGGTTTCTTGAAACTGAACCTGGGACGTATGTCTGCTGTGTAGCTGCCCATCTATCACAATGGCTTTGTTTTGCCTTAGTTATTTTTCTTATCTGTGATCCTTAGTTGCTCTGCTACTGTTGCCTGTATAAGCTATCTCTCGCAATATGTTTTATTTTCATTACCCTTAAATTTGTATGATTAAGCGGGTATTTATGTTTGCATTATATCTACAAATATATCACCGGGAGAGCTAGAAGATAGTGTTTACTGTACAAGTCATTTCAGTGTTTGCAATGAAAATCTTAAAACTCGCACATTTCTGTTATTCCAACGGCCACGGTACCGTCTTGTTTTGTTTTATATTTAGCAGTGGCGTCCCTTCATGCTAGCACATTCAAAGGGAAGCTCAGCAAAGCCGCATATAAGGTGCACTCGTCAGCAAGAGAAATGGGACAGTCTTCACAAAAGACAATAAACAAATTAAAAATTACAACAGACTATTGGGACAAAGCGAAATGCTTCACCATCAAATCCCAAACACGCTCCCTTTCTTCAGCCATCTCTCCCCCTGCGCTTGTTTTATTTTGTGCTTGTTACGTGTTGCTTTCTGCTTGTGTTTCCTTGTTTAGGTCTCGGCCTAGCATCACACTGCGCAGCAGTGTTCGTGCAGCCGAGATTTAATGTCAACAGTGTATGGGGGCTTGAACCCGCCCCTCTTCTCCATTGGCTGGCTTCCTAAACGGAGGCCAGCCATTGGAGGAGAGGGGCGTCACTCCATTTAAGCCCCGTCTTTTTGGGACAGAGGGGTGTGTTTTTTGTGTTCTTTCTCTCCCTGACATCATCGGGAGAGAGCACGCCCCGCATCACGCTGCCTGCCCGCGCCAGTCTGCCCTCTGATTGGTGTTCCTTATTAACCAATCAGAGGGGCGACTGGCTCGTGCAGGCAGCGTGAGCAGACTCTGCCTCGCTTTTCTTGCCGCCGATCAGAGTCCCTCAGGGAGAGAAAAGCGTCTCCTGCTCCCCTGATTGTGCCGGGTTTTTTTTTGCCTTTGGACTGGGTTCAAGGAGCTGCCAACAGCCTCAACTGCTGTGCAATTACCACCCAGGGAGGCTGGTGCGGGTCAACAGAGGGGCACGGGGCGAAGCGGAATCCTGCCAGGAGCTGCAGATCACAGGGCGGAGGCAGCGGTGTCCTGCACCCGACCACAGGGAGAGGAGACGGGCCCTGCACCAGTTGCTGCAGATCACAAGAGGGGCAGGGGTGTCCCCAGCAGATACAGGGAGAGAAGTGCAGCAGATCACACAGGAGAGGCAAGGGGTGCCCTGGGAGCCACCGATCAGAGTCCCGCAGGGAGAGAAAAGCGTCCTCCCTCAAGACACCTGGGTCCCCGGAAGGGTAGGGGCGCCCTGTTAGTGAATCTGGACCGAGACCCGATGAGCTGTGCCAGCGACACCCCCAGCAGAGAAGACAAAAAAGTCTACCTGGCGCCTTGCACCGGGATAGCTCCCAGAGACCCTTCGCCAGGCGCCCCTGAGCAGGTAGGCTTGACAGACACACCGTTTAACACCTCTCTCGATGGATGAAATGCTATTTTATTAAAATGCAAGCTTACTCCTATCTATATATATATATGGGCTGTGCGTGGAAGAAGTGGAGCCATTAATTCAAACGAGTCAGGTTGTGGTGTTGTCTCCCTGTGTGATGCATGAGAAAGTTCCTTTCTGTCTGTCCACGGGGCTTCTGGGCTGTTTGCCAAAATGTCTGTATGTCGGAGTCCAGGGGCGGGAGGGAGGCAATTTGGGTAATAGTGAAAGTGGTGGGTAGGGAGAGGACAGCGCGATCAGCAAGCCCTTGGTATGCGTGTGGGTGAAATTTATCCGAAGAGAAAACACCTTTTATGTGCGGACTTAACACCCATGTCTGGCGCAGTAGAAGGCACCATTTTGAAATGTGCAGAATTCGTTGCGCATCAATGCATGCGTGTAGTATGTACACAGAGATCAACAAATGCGTTCATGTTTGTGTTTCTCATATACAGGGGCAGCAGCAGGGCACGGGTGCATGCGTGTGCCACGTGCAGGGCACGGGTGCATTCGTGTGACCCCCGGAAGCAGCCACATGGCACCGATGCATGTTAGTAATATGTGCAGAGGCTGTAGCAATGCATTTATCCGGGGGTCATGCGTGTCGCATGTAACGAGGCAGTGATGGGCCATAGAGTCATGTGGGTGTAATCGAGGGAAGCAGCTGCAGGGCATTTCAGTGTGTGTGAGAGGCTGCAGCATTTCATTGATGCACATGTGTAATATGTAAAGTGGCATGGATAGTTCATTGATCAGTGCGTGTGAGATATGTACAGGGGTAGTTAGAGGGCCTTGCACCATGAGTGCTGTATTCAGAGACACTAGTATGTTTCTTCACATGTGTGCTACAGCTCATGGGCATTGTTGCATGTGTGTGATATGACCAGGTGGATCTAGGACATTGCTTCCCATGTGTGACGTGGCTGCTGGGCCGTGATTCGTGGGTGAAATGTACAAAGGCAGCAGCAGCTCATTCATTCGTGTGTGTGAGATACATAACTGCATAACCTCGATTCACGTGTTAAATATGTACAGAGACACCAACTAGGCATTGAACTGTGTGTGTGTGACATATACAGAGGTAGCCGGGAAGGGTTTGAGTCGTGCGTGTTACCTACAAGGTTGTGCAAGGCGCAGCTTCACATGTGTGATATGTGTAGTGAAACATGATGTCAGTAGTCCATTCCTGCAGTATGTGTAGAGGCAGCAGCTGTAGATTGAGTCTTGTGTGGTGTACAGAGGTGCCCCCTGATTGTGCCGTTTTTCTTGCCTTTTGCCCCCTGATGTGTGTGGGGGGCTCTGTGTGTGTGTGTGTGTGTGTGTGTGGCTCTGTGTGTGTTTTGGGCTCTGTGTGTTTTGGGCTCTGTGTGTTGGGCTCTGTGTGTGTTGGGCTCTGTCTGTGTCGCTCTGTCTGTTGGGCTCTGTCTGTTGGGCTCTGTCTGTGTGTAGCTTTTTTTGTAGGTGGCTCTATGTGTGGGTGGCTCTGTGTGTGTGTGGCTGGCTCTGTGTGGGTGGCTGTATGTGAATGACTCTGTGCGGGTGGCTCTGTATGTGTGTGTGGGTGGCTTTGTGTGTGTAGCTCTGTATGGGTGCAAATGCAATAGGTCTCGCTTTTGCGAGCGATTCAGCTATTGTCATTGTAAATGACAATGCCATTTATTTATGTTTTAAAAACAAAAACATAAATAAAACAAATGTTATGAGCAATGCCAATAGCTCTAACTTTAACAATGCCGAGACCATTGCATTGTAAATGCTTGTTAGGTCTCGCCTGTCGATGCGCATGCGCATCGAGCTTGCGAGACTATTGGGGCTTAACCACTCTTTAACTAACTTGCAAGGAATCGTGGCGATTCCTTGCAGTGCCCGTGACTTTTAAGCTCAATGCGCATGCTCATTGAGCTTAAAAGCGCGTGCACATCAGTTCCCTCAGCCGCACTCCAGTCCCCTGCTGCTTTCACACCCTCTCCCCGCTCCGCCCCCTCCCCTGCCCGCCGTGTCGCATTTCTCCTCCCCCCTCCCCTTATCTGCCTTTCCCTCCGTCTTGTTTTTTTTTTTACCCGCTCCGCCCCCTCCCCTGCCCGCCGTGTCGCATTTCTTTTCTCCTCTTTGCTCCTCCAGCAGTTCTCTGTCACCTTTCCTTCTCTCCTCCCTTGTCCACCTTTTCATTGTTTTTACCCACCTCTCCTCCAGTTGAACTCTGTCACTAGCTCCTTTCAGCCCCTTCTCATTCCAGTGTTTTCGGGTCCCATCTCATGCTTGGGGTTAAGCTCCCTTTGCCTGCAAATGCACGGGAAAACGGACAGACACGCACCAGGAAACACCACACAGACGCAGTACCAGCATTGATTAATCACTCGCACACATCACGTTTTACTCCTTTGCTAGTGTTCTCGTTGTTTACATCAGAAAGAAACAGACCTTAAAACGATTGAATAATTGACAGAATCCTCAAATATTGTTAATTCCATTGAAGTCTAGTGAAAACGCTGCTCGAAGATGATATGTTGCTAAAATTACCGTAACAAAATCAATCCACTCACTGTAATATTCTTAATGTAATTGTATGTGCTAGCACCAGAAGGTATGGAGTGAAATTACTTAACTTGTGAGTAAACATATTTGTTCACACCCTCTCCCCGCTCCGCCCCCTCCCCTGCCCGCCGTGTCGCATTTCTCCTCCCCCCTCCCCTTATCTGCCTTTCCCTCCGTCTTGTTTTTTTTTTTACCCGCTCCGCCCCCTCCCCTGCCCGCCGTGTCGCATTGCTTTTCTCCTCTTTGCTCCTCCAGCAGTTCTCTGTCACCTTTCCTTCTCTCCTCCCTTGTCCACCTTTTCATTGTTTTTACCCACCTCTCCTCCAGTTGAACTCTGTCACTAGCTCCTTTCAGCCCCTTCTCATTCCAGTGTTTTCGGGTCCCATCTCATGCTTGTTATAAAGGGGCTGCCAAAATGCGGACACTCCTCAACCCTCTGCTTCACATGAGACTCTGCGGCTCTCCTGGGACAATAAACCACTCCAGAACAAACATGGAGTTGTCATACGCGGCCATCTATCTCAATTAAAGGCCACATAGCTTCTCTAACCTCTAGGAAAATCTAGCCCTGCTATTTAATTTTGGTGCGGGATTACTGTGTAAAGAAGGTTTGCATAACGTCTCATCTGACTAACTAGTGCTTTAGTTTAGCATTGTATGTGTTTTCATAGGCTTGTGTGTATGTCCTTTAATGCATGTGCATGCTTGTCTTTTTCTGTTCAGTTCCCGTGTCAGTGTGTGCTTACCTGGATTTCCGTTTGTCTAATTTATGTGGCCTTTGTCAACGAGGCAATCCGCTACTCTGTCCAACGTTTATGAAGACGAGACACTCAACCACGCAATGCCACTCACACACACAACGCCACTCACACACACAACGCCACTCACACACGCAACGCCACTCACCCACGCAACGCCACTCACCCACGCAACGCCACTCACCCACGCAACGCCACTCACCCACGCAACGCCACTCACCCACGCAACGCCACTCAGCCACGCAACGCCACTCAGCCACGCAACGCCACTCAGCCACGCAATGCCACTCACACACGCAACGCCACTCACACACGCAACGCCACTCACAGACGCAACGCCACTCACAGACGCAACGCCACTCAACCACACAACGCCACTCAACCACGCAACGCCACTCAACCATGCAACGCCACTCACACACGCAACGCCACTCACACACGCAACGCCACTCACACACGCAACGCCACTCACCCACGCAACGCCACTCACCCACGCAATGCCACTCACCCACGCAATGCCACTCACCCACGCAACGCCACTCAGCCACGCAACGCCACTCACACACGCAACGCCACTCACACACGCAACGCCACTCACACACGCAACGCCACTCACACACGCATTGCCACTCACACAGGCAACGCCACTCATCCACGCAACACCACTCACACATGCAACGCCACTCAACAACGCAACGCCACTCAACCACGCAACGCCACTCACACATGCAACGCCACTCACACACGCAACGCCACTGAAACAACAGCGCCACTCAAACAACAGCGCCACTCACACACGCAACGCCACTCACACACGCAACGCCACTCACACACGCAACGCCACTCACACAAACAACGCCACTCACACAAACAACGCCACTCATCCACGCAACGCCACTCATCCACGCAACGCCACTCATCCACGCAACGCCACTCATCCACGCAACGCCACTCATCCACGCAACGCCACTCATCTATTTGCAAAACGAAAAATGTTAAACTCTTCTATTGCGAGACCTATTGCATTTTCAATGCTTGTTTTTAAATGTTGTTGTCACCCAACGGAACTTCGTTTACAGCTGCTAATTAGCTACCTTCTATCAGCACATCCACCCCGTCTGCCCTTCAGTGTGTCCGGCAAAGCTGCTAATTAGTGAAACAAGAGAGGAGCCTCTTCAAACGAGGGAACGGCTTGAAGTTCATCTCAAATTCCAGGAATTCCAATCGCTGCAGCGATCGAAACCACGCAACTATGGAAATAACAAATCCCATCCAACTTAGAGCAGTGTCCGGTAAACTAATCACATACAAGTGAAGGGTGGAATGATCTTGGAGCGCTTTCGTTATGTGCATTGATTTTGTAAAATAATGAATGAGAAAGAACATACCGTTTGGCACGAGACTGACAGCCAAACAGTGTGGACTACGCTTGCATCTTGCGGTACAGATATGACACGCCCTGTGTTGTGTGCAGCGAGAGATGCTACCAGCACACTGTACATGGTTGTCGCTCTGCCAATTTTCAGAATATGCAACTCGTGCCATGGCTGCCAGACTGTTATTGGCAAGTTACTATCAGCACTTACACTACATGTCAGAAGATTCAACCTGTATTTCCGGTATAGGGGAAGAGGGCATGTGCAGAGGTGTACTGGTTTGCTGTGTAATCTCTGGACATTTCAGGGTACAGTGATCACAATGCAGAGGGTGCCTGCCTGTAGTGACCCCCTGCTGACTCATGGCCGACGGACACTGCCCCAGCCCTACAGTACAGCAGAAGCACTGGTATATTAGGAAATATAGTACAACTGCTTATCAGATCAGGAGCTAAGCTGCGCACCTGTGTTCCAACTCGAAAGAGTTCAGTCAATGAACTAATGACTGCAGTTCTATAAGTAAGCATCTGTAGGACGGCCCAGATGAACCAACCCAGCTTGACTCAGAGCGGCTGCAGGAAGACCAGGGAAATAGCACACGGGAGAGAGTTTAAATACATTATTGAACTCATAACGATTATGGGCTGAATGCAAAGTACCAGGTGAATTCCAATGTTAAAATCTTGAACATCTCCCTCCTGTGTGATAACACGCTGTAAGTTTCCATGCGCCCCTGACTTTCAGACCGTATTATTTCCTTCGGATCATTTCGACGCGGGCACTAACTACATTCCATGGGGTCCTTGTTACTTTTTTTAATATTTTTATATTGCACTTGGTAATTATTCATATAGATGTGCATGAATCAGTTGCATTGACTCACATCTGAGAAAAAGTATCCCAAGCCCGGTGAACACCGTCGCTGTTCTTCGCTGCCGTTTTCCTCGATGTTTGTTTCCTTTTCCACACTATCAATAAACTCTCCCCAACACAGGCTCTGATCTTGTGAGCTGCAGCCACTGCTTTATATTCGAGAAACAAGTTGTCCCTTCCCTCAGCAGCAGTTCAGTTCTAGTACTGCTCCAATTGTAAACACCGGCTACAACAAACACCACTTTTCTGAAGTAGACCTTCAATGTCCCTATGCTCTGTAGAGGTGTTCATCTGGGGACTGACTCCCAATTTAGAAAGCGCCAAGAGACCTAGCCAGCTCCTAAGAACTCACTCCTTAGCCAAGCAGACCGGTCTTCATTTTCTTCTTAAAGAGGGATAGAGGCAGAGATGAGCAGGAGACTTTCGCACCATCAATCGGGAACTCGCCTTACTCCAGGAAGTGACGTTGTATTTAGGGATGTAAACTTGAAGACAAATAACAAGGGCCACTGTAATTATGAGAGAGGGGAGCACTAAATTATGCAGAACCTGGGTTGACTAAATTATCTGGCAAATAAAGGTAAATTATGCAGCATAGTGCAGCACATTTTTTGATAGTTTGACGTCATTATTTCGTAATTTTTATATGATAATACAGTTTGGGCAAAGATTTCCCCTAATTACTACCACTGCGCGCCAACACATGTGGCTCTTCAAATGTACACGTCATTGTCAATATTTTATTAAGTAAAAAATAAACGCCTGCATTGCTCATTTCATGCTAATGCCAGCAGCCCGTGAGAGCCGCTCTGCTTGACTTATTGATCGTCTCTGGACAAGAGTTTCAACTTCACGTGCACGCCAAGACAACCATTGCATACCATACCTATAGCCATGCCCTGACTACTAATTTTACCTGTGCATTTATAGAGGTTTTAACGTATAGGTTTGATCTGTTCTATACCTCACCATCCTTTCTGCTGGTGTCACCCTCCTGTCTTCCGACTTCACCATCCTTTCTCTCCACTTCACCTTGTTGTACCGCTCAACTCCCCCTCTACTTCCTCCCACCTCACTCTCTTCTTTGTTTATATCATCCTTCTCTCTTATCAGTTTAGTTGTCAGGAAGAGCAGCAGCACTATAATCAGGGCCTCTGGAATTATGCAACATGGGAGATTATGCAGCGGGGTTGACTAAATGTTGCAGTGCAATGTGGAACAGTATTACTTTATCATTTTTTGCACGTTAACACTGTGTGGAAAAAGGTTTCACTTCATTAGTGACAAGTAAACCTTTGTGAAGGGACAACTACTGTGCAGCAACACATCATTGCATTTTAGTAACATTTGACCCTTGTATAAGATAGTTTTCTATTAAAAACCATGCTAGCTAACTACCCACTTACAAGATACCAAAGCAAGACCTTTTGGCTATGCCAATGCTTGTTTTTTATGTATTGCATAGCACACAAACAACACATGCACACCCACAGGCACCAAAAGCACAACCACCACCAATACAACAACATAATTATTGGTAAGTGCCAACCCAGGTGTGTTCATTTTACCTTGATATGTTGTACAATGTACAGTAACGCATTACACATAAAAATGCATGTAAGAGCAATATAAAAAAAATGAGACTAAAGCAATTGCCAACATATTATTCATAGTGTAGAAGAAACTTACCTTGATTAGCGTCATGGTCATGTCGTAGCAGCAAAGAGAGGACCTGGTCAATGGGGTTGAAGATGGAAAAAGAAGTGGCACACCGAAAAAAAGGTAAGTTTCTAACTCATCTCCTTCGATTCCACCAACTCAAAATAGAAGATATCCCTGTCACAGTTTTTTCGACGGAAAGGCACATCGTGATTGGCCCAGCGGTACCCTTGGCTGGACTCCTGCCGACAGCTGCCTTTGAAGCTGCCGTAACTAGAGTAAATTCCTGGCTGAGTCAGCGGCACTCTGGCGGTCTTTCGTCCATGAACCCGCTAACATCTATATAAAGCGGGTGGACTGCCTAGTAGGTGGTGGGTGAAACCATCAAAAAAAGTGACAGCGGGACTAGGATCATCCAGTCACAAGGCCTGTTGTGACTTCTCCCATAGACAACAATGTACAGGAACACAGGTTCCATCTCAGATTTTTCTTCCATTAGTTTTGAACTTTTCAAGTATAAGTTCCAAGACAAAGTGTTTGCACTGCCTTTTTAAGCCTAGTTCTTTGACACCTACGGTACAGAAGACTTTAATACATTTTCTCAATGAGTTTCCTGAGGCATCAACACAAGTATCCTGTGGCACCATGCTTTGTTATACATCTTAGACTTCAGGTGGAGCTCTGGGCTCCACCGGATCTGGCTGGCATCAAAAGCCTTTCTACCCTCCAACAATGATAGCAGTGCAGGTCTTCGCGGACAACACCATGGCCAAATGGTACTGCAACAAATATGACCCTTTGTGATGGATCCTTTGTCAAGAGGCCATCCGTCTTTGGACATGACTGGAACAGCAGGGCATTTCCCTGGTGGTTCAGCACCTGGCAGGCTCCCTTAGCGCAAGGGCAGACAAACTAAGATGAAGATACCTAGCAGATCACAAATGCCGTCTCCATTCAGAGGTGGTGCTAGGTCTCTTTCAGCAGTGGCTAGACACTTGCTTAGATCTGTTCGCCACCGCCAAGAACACCCAGTGCCAGCAGTTCTGCACACTGGAGTTTCTAAGGCGGCTTTCACTCGGAGATACTTTTATCCTCAAGTGGAGCTCAGGCCTCCTGTACTCCTTTCCACCCAAACCACTCCTGCCCAGCGTTGTCAAGAAGATAAGGAATGCATAGGCCTAAGCTATCCTTGTGGTTTAGGAATAGGTTTGGAGAGTTTGGTATCCCGAGTTGTTGAGCATAGCCATTGGATCTCCAATCAGGCTGCCCTTTTGGGAGGATCTTCTGTCTCAGCAGCAGGAGAGGGTTCTCCACCTGAACATGATTGTCCAGGTCCAACACTCCACCTTCTTGCTTATAGATTGAGTGGCGATAGTTGACAGCTTTTCAGTGTCCGCCCGACGTGTGCAATGTTATTCTGGCAGCCAGACGTCCCTTCACCAAAACGGAATTTGCCTGCCATTGGGGCAGGTTTGTGGCATGGTGTCCACAAATGCAGGTTGACCCCCTTTCTGTTACTCTTTCTCAGGTTCTTTTAAACTATTATTTTTGACATTTTCAAAGACAGGTCAAAGAAAAAAAAACAGCACAAGTAGCACAATGATATGTTCATATGCAAATAATCTGGGCTCACAGCCAGTGAATAGAGTGACATATGAAGCACATCACAACGTCACATTACCCAAAGTCTTCACAAGGACCACAACTAGCAGTATCTACATCCCTGTCTCCATTACAGAATTAATCAGGCAGTATGGACGTGTTCAGTAACGAGTGGTTGCTTCCTCAACCTTCCCCACCCCAACATCTGTCCTCCCCCCAACCTCCACATCAGATTCTCCTTGTTGCAACACATAGGTCTGCAGCGGCCCCCATATGTCTTTGGGCCTAGAAGCCATGGGCTGCGTCTCGGCATATATGCCACTCTGATCTTGACAGTATATCATGTCCTGTAGCCATTCTTTAAACTTCGGGGCTCTCCCCCTCCCCCATCGACATGCAAGTCTCCGTTTAGCCAGCAACAAAGCAGTGTCCACACATTTTCTGCTACCTTTAGATATATGTGCCGTGTGTCCGAGAATGAGAGTCATGGGGTCCATATCAAAGCGTAAATCCAACATATTTTCCAGTGCACTATGGACCTGTTCCCAGTATAGCCAGATCTGTGGGCATGCCCATCCATGCCAGATAGAAATAATCTGCTCCCTGCTGCCCACATCTTTCACAGCATTCAGTATCAGCTAATTTAAATCTATATTTTCTGGCAGGCGTGTAATAAACCCTGTGCAGGAATTTATAGTGGATAATCTTAAATCTACAACTCGAGGTGATATGCCCCGTCACATCACAACAGTATGTCCACTGTTCATCAGTAATCTCTCTCCCTAAGTCAGTGTTCCAGTGACTCCTGGCTGTTCCCTTCACCTCTGGGGTGTATGTTCGGATGCTACTGTATATGCTGGAAACTGAATGTGTGCCATCTGTGCTGTTTAGCAAAACAGTCAAGGGAGGGACAGCGTCCGGCTCTCGAGGGTAGTCGGAGAGGAGACCTTTCATTCCCTCCCGGAGACGTATGTAATAAAAAATGTCAAGTGGGTTAGGGATAGCCTCGCCAAAAAACTGCTCCCTGGTACGGAACACTCCATTATGAAACAGATCTCCCCACATTGTCATGTGAAGTCTTTTGCACATGTTTTGAAAGCCAGTCTCATTTAGCACCGTGAGGCGTGGGTGATAGGTCAGGGGCATGCGCTGTGCATAGAGTAGAGGGAGCTGCAGCTTGCGCAGTATTCTATGCCATGCATCGATAGTGCAGGACACCGTTGTCGGCGGTGTCTCCACAACAGTAGCCGGTCCATGAACAATACCACTTAGGGGCAAAGGTTGAGCAATCCAGTCTTCTGCAGCTATCTGAGGCATATACAGTGTGGGCTTAATCCAGTAATATAAAAAGTGTGCCTGAGCGCTGAGGTAATACGCTTCGAAATCTGGGATATCAAAGCCCCCCTTACTGTATGGCTGTGCCATAATGCTCCACTTAAGCCTCGGCTGTCCCCCCCCCCACACTAGCCTAATCAATTCTGATTTCAAGGTCTTAAAAACACCAGGGAAAGCCGTCGGAGAAGCGTCCCCTGCTCGAGCAGCCATCAGCTTGGAGTGTTCGCAAGACGCGAACCTGCAACGGAAAGAATCCAAAGCGCCGACCCGGCAGGAATCGCTGGTCTTAAGCGATTCCCCCCGGAAGCGCTGCAGGGCACCAGAGAGACTAGCGCAACTAGACCGGGACTCTGCTTCTGCCCGAAAGTGAGGGTCTCGGTCTCCTGTATCGAGCGGCGGAACCCTCCCGGAATCGGCAATCGCCGAACATGACAGTACCCCCCACTAAAACAGATCCCCCCACCCACAACCCGGAGATCAGAGAGGAGAGGCAGGTCGGGGGCAAAGAGGGTGACTCAGATGGAAAGCACGGACCAGTCTGGGAGCATTGCGCACATGAGACAGGGGCTCCCAGGATCGCTCATCAGGACCATACCCCTTCCAGTCCACCAGGTAGTAGAGCTTCCACCTGGTACGACGAGCCCCCAGGATGGCCCAGACCTCGTACTCCACATGGCCCTCAAACTGCACTGGAGCTGGGGGAACGGCAGTGGTGCAGTCAGGATGGACATAACGCAGAAGGGAAACATGAAAGACCGGATGGATCTTCATGTGAGGAGGCAGAGAGAGTCTCATGGCCACCGGATTGACCACCTTCTCCATGACGAACGGACCCATGTAGCGAGGCAGCAGTTTCTTGGAGCCGAAAACGTAAAAGAGCCATACCCTGTCGCCTGCGTTATAGCCCGGTTCCTTCTGCCTATGAGCGTCGGCATGCACCTTGTAGGACTCTTTAGCCTTGGCCAACTCGAACCTGGCTTGCTGCCAGAGGGCGCAAAGTGTTCCGTGGTAGGCCCGCACGGTGGGCAAGGGGCTGGGCAGTGGTTCCTCCCAAGCAGTGGTGCGCGGATGCCGTCCCTGGAGGCAGAAGAAAGGAGACATGCCGATGGCGGAATGCCCATGCCCATTCCCGTTCGACAGCGAGCAACAAACAGCGGAGGTATTGCTCCATGTTGTGGTTGGTCCTCTCTGCCTGTCCATCCGTTTGGTAGTGGTATGCGGAAGATAGACGCGCATCCATATCCAGAGCCCTGCATACTTCCTTCCAGAAGCGGGACACGAATTGCGACCCTCGGTCCGTTATCACTGCTGATGGGATACCATGGAGGCTGACTACTTCCTGCATGAAGACCAGAGCCAGTTCGGTTGCCGTGGGTAGTTTCTTTAGTGGTACGAAATGAGCCATTTTAGTGAGATGATCCACAACGGTGAGAACAGTAGTGTATCCGTTTTTGGTGACAGGAAGTTCCACTACGAAATCCATAGATATGGTGTGCCACGGGAATGGAGGGACATGAATGGGACGTAACAGTCCAGCAGGCGGTTCGGATCTGGTTTTGCCTTGGAGGCAGATGGCACAAGAAGCCACGTGCTTCTTAGCGTCCATGTCCATCATTGGCCACCAGAAGTGTCTTTGTAGCAGGTCGAGTGTCTTGTGGTATCCAGGGTGGACTGAGAGAACATGATCATGGCACATGTGCAGTGCTTGTTGTTGTCTGGCCACCGTTGGCAAGTAGTATTTGTCGTCTTTATACAGGAAACCATTGGTATACGTTACCCCTTGCAGTCCATCGGCTAGAACAGTTGGATAGGTTCGGTGTACGTCCTTTTGTAGTTGAGCCAGGAACCTGGATGATACAATAGCCCCTTGGAAATGATGTCATGGAATAACAGGAACGGGTTCAGAGGAAGGGTTTGCATCGACGGTTTCTTCCAATCGTGAAAGGGCGTCTGCCTTGGCGTTCTCCTTTCCGGGTCGGAACGTAATCGTAAAGTTGTACTCGTTGAAGAACAGGGTCCAACGAAGCTGTCTGGCTGTCAAGGCATGTGCTGAGCCTAGGAACTGCAGATTCCTATGGTCGGTGTATATGGTTACAGAGTGTTTTGCGTCCTTCAAATAATGATGCCATTCCTCGAAGGCCATCTTGATTGCCAAGAGTTCCTTATCTGACACGGTGTAGTTCCGTTCCTCTGGTTGGAGCTTCTTGGAGTAGAAGGCCACGGGATGAAGAAGACCTGTGTTAGCATCCCTTTGTGATAGCAAACCCCTAAAACATCCTGGGAGGCATCCACCTCGACTATGAAGGGCAACTCGGTGTCAGGATGTATCAGAACAGGGGCTGTGGTGAACCGTCTTTTCAGTTCTCGGAAGGCCTCTTCTGCTTTGGAATCCCCGCAAAAGGGCACTCCTTTTCGTAGGAGACGAGTGATAGGCGTTACCATTCTGGAGAATCCCGTAATGAAACGACGATAGTAGTTCGAAAACCCCAAGAATCTTTGAACATCTTTCACTGATGTCGGAGTGGGCCATAGCAGAACCACCTCCACCTTTTTGTTGTCCATCTGTATCCCTGCAGGGGTGAATGATATGACCCAGGAATTCGACTTCGGTCACGTGAAAGACTCTTTTCTCCAGCTTCATGTATAAACGATGTTTTCTCAGTTGCTAGAGGACAGCACGTAAGTGATGGACGTGCTCCGTGATGCTTCTGGAATAGATCAGTATGTCGTCTATGTAGACGATACAGAAGACATCGATGTACTCCCTTAATACCTCATCTATGAAGTACTGGAACGCTGCGGGGGCATTGCAGAGTCCGAAAGGCATGACTTGGTATTTGAAAAGACCGAATTTAGTCCGAAAAGCGGTCTTCCACTCGTCACCCTTCCGGACTCTGACTAGATGGTAAGCACCCCGTAGGTCCAGCTCGTGTAGAGGGAGGCGTTCTACACCTGGTCCAAGACGCCGGAGATCAACGGTAACGGGTACCGGTTCTTCACCGTGATGGTGTTCATAGCCCTGAAGTCGATGCAGGTCCTCAGATCTCCTTCCTTCTTAGACACGAAGAAAAGGGGAGAGGACACCGGGGACCTGGAATGGCGTATGAACCCGTTGTGCAGATACTCATCTAAGTAAGAGCGTAGATGGTCTTTTTCCTTGTTCGTAAGGGAGTAGATGCGGCTACAAGGGAGCGTTGAACCGGGTATCAAGTCTATCCGGCAGTCAAAGGACCAATGAGGCGGCAGTGTGTTGGCTCCCTTTTTATCGAATATATCCTCCAAGTACTCCTCTGGGACGTCTGCTTGCGTAACCAATCCCATGCCAAGCAAGGGCAATGACTGTGCCTGTACAGCACGAACACCAAAAGAGTCACCATCTGTGTAACAAGTAGTACTGCAATGGTCTGAATCCAGGGTGATGACTCGGGACCTCCAATCGATCCGGGGATTGTGGTCAACCAACCAAGGCAGACCCAGTATGATTTTAAATTGTGGAGCGTCAATCACATCGAACCCTATGGTCTCAGTATGGTGATTCTCGAAGCACATGACCATGTCTTCCGTTTGATATCGGATGAGACCGGAAGTCAAGTCCGTTCCGTCCACTGCCTTGACTGTTTTGGGTTTCGCTTTGGGCACCGTGGCCATTCCTAGGGCTTGTAGATACTGGGTGTCTATGAAGTTGCCTGTTGCGCCGGAATCCAGCAGAGCTGTTACCAGCCATGTTTTCCCAGTCCGGTTTCGCAAGGTTACCTCCACACCCACATGGTGACTGCCATCAAGGACCGCAGGGATCGCTGTAACAGGCAACGCAAATGGCCTTCGGTCCCTGTGCGTGTGGGTTTGACGGGGCATCCCTAACGAAGTGTCCGCTTTTGCCGCAATACAGACACTGGATCTGTTTCCTCCTTTTTTCTCTTTCCTTGCTGGATAGAGGGCATCGTAACCCGCCTATCTGCATCGGTTCCGGGGAGTCGCTAGGAATGGCTGCTTCTTCCCTGCCTTTCTCCGTGGTTTTCTCTCCGAACGACAGGAAGCGGGCGTCACTGCCTTTCCCTTTTTCGGTCCGTCTTTCTTGTATCCGGTAATTCAGTTTCACCACCAGATCAATGAACGGACCTATTTCGTCAGGAGGGTTAGGCATTTGGAAAATCAGGTCCTTGAGGTCATCCCGCAAACCCATATAGAAAACAGAAACTTTCTTTGACTCAGGCCAGTGTGCTTCGATGACCAGCCTACGGAAGGTAGTAATGTAATGAAGCAGGTCGTTATTGCCCTGTTTGAGGCTGAGAAGTTCGTTGTCAGCAGCCAGTACAAACGTGTGTCGGGCGAACATCCGCTGCATCGTTTCCTCGAACACCGGCAGGTTGTAGAGCATCGGACCATCATTTTCCACAAGGGCAATGGACCACTGGGTGGCATCGCCACCCATGTACGACAGTATGAACGCGATTTTTGACGCGTCATCAGGAAACGCGGGGGCACTGGCCATGGAACGCAAATGGCACTGGTGGAAGAAAACGCTGTACTTGGTGCTATCCCCATAGAATCGATCAGGGGGTGCTTGCTGCTCCGGATGGGGCGTAATGACCTGAATAGCTGTGTCTTGAGTAGAGGTGGAGGAGGCGCCCCCAAAGGTGTGGGTAGGGGGCCGTAACAACCCTTCTTGTCGGACTCTGGGTCTCGGGGCGGGTCCCCAAGGGCTGGTTGTCCCTGTCGCTGACCCTGTAAGGCCGTTATGTCATGGCGAAGGCTAATGTTCTCTGCCTGCATGTTAGCCAACAGGGCTGCTATATCCTGTAGGGAAACCTCTGGGTCGCCCATGTCGTCTGGGCGGAATAGAATCAACCGCAATGGATCGCACACTGGGAACTTGTACGTATAGTTCATGAGTGGTTCAACTCAGTAGGTGCAAGTGAGTACTTGTTGTTGTGAACATCTCTAGACCCGAGACATGGCCCGGGTTTCGGGATATCTTCCAACATCAGTAGAGAACGTATTTGGGGTGGAAAAGAAGGCCGCCAAGCAACCGTCACAGGCCTTGATGCCTAACCGGCACGCAGGTGCGTCATCCAGAAGCTCGTCAGCTTAAAGGCTCAAGGGAGCCCATTTGTAGAATCAACCGGAATGTTTAACGTGGGCTTTGGATTCTATCAGATACCCCACAAGGCTTACATTTGCTTGTGAAGCGGTTCCGCAGAGACGACAAGAGCCACCGCCCCTGTTCCCACCTAACCCTGTGCAGAAGTGAAAACCCGGCAGGGAGTAGATGGACCCAGGGAAAGGAGCCAAACAATAAGGGGAAGGATGACAGGAGGCTTGTGGCTGTAGACACTTGATGAGGCAGTGGTCAACAGCTGGGGAGACAAGAGAGACCAGTTTAGAGGGTTCCCGCACCTCCCACGTCCTGTTCCCACAATCCACTCATATACAGAAGACCACACCCATAGACCACTCACCAAGGCAAATGAAAACAGAAGGACTCCCAATCAAGAAGGCAATAGAACATGAGCGCTCCTGCGCAGAACAGAGTTAATGCAAGTCGGTGCGTGCATATGTCTTAGAACAAATGGTATGCACCCATAGGTAGCGCACCAGCGCTATTGCTGTAGCCGAATTCAGGTGTCCTTGCACGAGCTAGCTAATGTAATGAGAAAAAGCACCCCAGCGCTGTGAGCACAAGGAAGTAACCGCGCTCCTGCGCGTTAGTGGCAAACATAAGGGGTTGACAGTACCCCCGAGTTTGTCCTAAGGACCTAAAAGCGCTCCTGCGCTGAAAGGTAAGGTACCTGGTAGCGCTGTGGCGCTAGGAGAAGTGCCGAAAAGTGCCGGCTCTGGCGGGAGCGGAATGGAGATCAGAAGGTAGATGCACGTCGGCGCTCGTCAGCGCTTGCAGGTCAGGTGGGCGCGACGTTGAGAGTGCAGGCTCCGGCTGACAGAACACCAGGGAAATCCGTCGGAGAAGCGTCCCCTGCTCGAGCAGCCGCCAGCTTGGAGTGTTCGCAAGATGCGAACCTGGAACGAGAAGAATCCAAAGTGCCGACCCGGCGGGAATCGCTGGTCTTAAGCGATTCCCCCGGAAGCGCTGCAGGGCCCCAGAGAGGCTAGCGCAACTAGACCGGGACTCTGCTTCCGCCCGGAAGTGAGGGTCTCGGTCTCCTGTATCGAGCGGCGGAACCCTCCCTGAATCGGCAATCGCCGAACATGACAGAAACCCTTTTTTGAAATACCGTGAAAAGGTAGCACCATTCTATTGAGTCAAATGCCTTGGATGCATCTAAAAACACAGCAGAGAGAGGAAACTCCGGTGCCACAGTTTGTATAAGGGAGAAAAGTGTACGGAGGTTATGGCTTGTTGCTCTGGACGGCACAAACCCCGACTGATCCGGGAACACTATTTGAGTCATGAGTAGTGACAGCTGATTGGCCAGTACTTTGGCCAAGATCTTCGCGTCACAGTTAATGAGTGACAGGGGACGGTAGGAATCGCATGTTGTGGAGTCCTTGCCAGGTTTCAGGGGAGAAGTGATTACCACTTCACGCATGGAGTGTGGTAAAATACCCACCTCCAAGGAATCCTCAAACACTTCGCGTAGTACCGGCGCCATTATATCTATATAGCAGTTATAGAACTCTGCCGGTATACCATCTAATCCCGGCGCCTTCCCATTTTTCAGGGACATGATCGCTTTCTTGATCTCATCCAATTCTAGGGGGGCGCTCAGAAATTTCCTGTGGACGTCGCTCAGCCAACACAAGGCCACGTCCCTTAGAAAACCGTCAAAATCCAGAGTACCTGAGACCTGTGTGGTGTATAGGCGCTCATAATGGGTAGTGAGGATGTCCATGATATGGGCAGTGTCCTTACACGTCTCCCCATTGGGACCAGTAAGTTCTAGGATGGTGTTAGAACCTCGGGCATTCCGTATGATCATTGATAGAGCCTTCCCCGGCCTCTCTCCCTCCCCATACCTCCTAGCAGTCCAATATTTACTCCGGAATCTCGTCTCTCGATCTGCTTCCCCCTCATACTTCGACAGCTTGGCTCTAAATTCTTCTTGCGCTGCGGCACTATCTCCCCGCTGCATCCTGCGCTCCAGGTCTTTCAAGTCACCTTCTAGCTTATGGATCGTGCGCTGTATGTCACGTAGTAAACCAAATCCTTTCGCTATACACCAACCCCGAATGGTGACCTTAAAAGCCTCCCATATAATTTCTACGCTATCGACAGTGCCCTGATTGCGTGGGAAGAAATCAAGTATGTCTCCCCGCAGTTCCTCTCTAAATACTGTATCCAGTAAGGCTGTGGGCTGTAGCCGCCATCTGGGTCTAGGGCAGTCAAATCCAGGAACCTTCAGTGTAACCCGCACAGGACTGTGGTCCGAATACCTACGGGCCAAATGTTTCGCGACAGCTATACTGCCCGCCAAGCCCCGTGAGAGGAAACAATAGTCTAAGCGTGCCCATGTCCCTGTGTAAGAGGTGAAATGCGTGCCCTCCAGTGTTGTGGGATGCAGGTGTCTCCAGCCATCAACCAGCAACCCCTCCTCCACTATACCCTGCAGGGCCTCTCTGGCTTTAGTATGATAGTGAGCTAATCCATCTGCTCTGTCCAGTGCAGGTCTCAATGCCACATTAAAATCACCTCCCCAAATCACATGCGTAGAACCTATATCCAGTATTTTGCCCCATAACATTATGAAAAATTCCGGCGTATCAGTGTTGGGAGCATAACAATTTACAACCGTGACCGGGTCATCTCCCAGCCTCCCCCATACAATCACATATCGCCCAGCATTATCAACAATGTGACCAAGGAACATGAATGGAACAGACCTCTTAATAAGTATAGCAACACCCCTGGCGTAAGATGAATAGGAGGAGAAATACCTGCCTCCAGCCCACCTGCTTGCAAAGGAGGGGTTAGTCTGTGGGGGAAGATGTGTTTCCTGCAACAATATCACTTGCGTCTGGTGCCGATCTAGATATGATAGGATTTGTCTACATTTGCGTGCATCATTAAGGCCTCTGACATTCCAGGATATTACCGTTAACACCTCTTTAGGCGGTTCGCCAGTCATAAATAAAGAACAATATATGGAAAGTAAATCAATAAGGACTGTGACGTTGTCGCCACTCCACATTCACCATAAGCCTCTACTGCGTCATCATGTGCATCAATGCTTTGCAGATCATAACAAACAACCAGTCCCACCTCCCCTCGCCCATCACTCAACATTCCCCCCTCCCACTGAAGCAGCCTCAACTTGCCAGATTAATCTGCCCACCCACCCCCCATGACCCCAAATAACAACACATTCCCTCCCCAATAAGCATAGTCCAACTTAGGGGAATACCCAAAGGGGGGCATTCTAGAGAGCATCACGGCCGCTCTCCCCAAATCAAGCCTCCGGACCTGTACGACCACAAGGCTCTTTCTGAGGGAGGACAGCTGGTCCTGGAATACGTTACCACTGGAACCCTTGCAGATTTCTTCGGTCCCACATCCATGTAGCAGTCTTAACCCGTTGGCTGCTTCCGCTTTTTTGTGGCAGTGCGGCCGTTTTAAAAAACGGGCGCGGTCGCGTCGGCCATTGGCCGACGGCAGCACCAGCGAGGTAGTGCTGCCGTCAGCCAATGGCCGACGGCAGCAGCCAACGGGTTAAGCACAGTTCACCACCAGGACTTATGGATACCATCGGAATCGTTCAACGAGTAAAGTTCAAGACCTGATGCTACAGTTCAAGCGTCTTCGTCTGCGCCTTGCTCCTGGTCTTGCTGCCCCGCGTCACGGACATTCCCTCCTCGATGCGTCCGTTTCAGTGACCGTAGGTAATCTTCCGCTTGCTGTGGGTTTGTAAAGAAGCGCTGCTTTCCCTGGTGCGTCACGCGGAGGCGTGCGGGATATAGCAGGGCATAATCGATCTGTGCTGTACGCAGTTTCTTTTTTACCTCAATGAATTTGCGTCGCTCTTCCTGCACCATCGGAGTAAAGTCTGGAAAGATAGAAAATGACACCCCGTTGTACACCAGCGTCTGTTTGGCACGTGCAGCCCATAGGGCCACATCACGGTCCCGTAATTTAAAAGGCGTGCGATGATGGGTCTCGGAGGGGCTCCTGGTTTCAGTCTGGGCCCAAGAGTACGATGCGCCCGTTCCACAATGAACTGCGTGGAAAATGCTTCAGAGCCGATGGAGTTCAGCAGCAGTTTTTCAATGTAGTCCTCCATCCGCCCAGTGTTTGTGGACTCCGGAACACCCATGACGCGGATGTTGGCGCGTCTGCCACGGGTCTCCAAATCCTCATTCTTAGCGGCAATGACGCGTAAGAGCTTGTCCATTCTTGCCAATTGCGCCGCATGGCTGGCGGTGGTATCATCATTGTCCGATATTCTCCTCTCGGCCTCCTTAATCTGTTCTTCATGTTGGTCCACCTTATGCACAATGGCATCCATTCTGGAGGACATGCGGTCCACTTTATCAACGACAGTGGCGAAACCCTGGCGCATTTCTTGCAAAATCTGTCGCATGTCTACATCTGGAGATGCAGCATGACCGTTCAGCCTATCCGCACTGTCAGAGGTAGCATCCTCTGAGTTCGACTTGGGCCCCTTTTTCGCAGCCTCAAAGTTAAATTTTGGCTGCCGGGTGTCCGGTTTACCCATATCGCCTGTACTTGTAGAGCCAGCCGGCAGCACACGGGCCCAGCTCCTCGTAGGTATCCTACTGACCGTCCCCAGCGAGCCAAGAGCGCGGTAGGAACGACAGAACCTACCACAGGGGCAGTATAGAAGTATTGAGCACTTTCTTTGCAGCACCCCTAGTCGTGCAAACAGGCCTGTAACGAGATCGCGACCCGCATCTTCCCGCCCCTCTAGGGCAGAGTTACCGCCGGTATATACGGTCTTGTGAATAGCAGTCCCTCGGCACTGGCTCGTGCCGCTTTATGTGCCGTCCTATATATCCTTGTGACACAGCACTCTGCAACCAGCAGCCCTCCGAGGTACGAGGCGCCAAATTATGGTAACAATCTTTGCGCGGAGGGATGCACCAGGTCTTCGAGCCCAGTCAATTTGTGTAGCCCCCGCTTGCGCCGCTCCCAGTGACTGCAATAGCAAGCAGGGCGCCTAGCTCCACAGCGCGTCTCCCAGCGCCAAAACCCAGGCGCGCCCACTCTCACTGCCTGAAGGATGGGGAATGACAGGGCCGAATCTCGCCGCCGAAGAAAAGGGCTCTCATAGCGGTCGGCAGCCCAGTGGGGCTTCTAGCGCATGCCAGCGGTTCTTATGCACATGCCTCACTGTCTCTTATCCTCCGTAATGTCCAGAGACCGCCCCCGAGAAAAGCCGCCGGACGTAGCTCCTCCGAATCCGCTCCCGTCCACCGCGGCCTACCTCCCTCGTGGCGATCCCCGACCTCGCCTTCCGCCAGCCGCTGCTCACAGCGATTCACTCAGCTCCACCGTAGTTCTCGGGGGAAACGTCAGCTCTGAGTTCCTCAGCCGCGGAACCTCAGATCACCACCAAACTTTCACCGAGGTCAGGTATTGGGTTCAGGTGCATGTAGGTGCAATGGCAGCAGGTTTTCGGTCCAGTTTGTCAGGATAAATTACGGATAAACGGCCCAGGTAGCAGGAGCCTCACCACAAGGGGGCCATTCTGCTAGTGCGCCCTCTAGCGCCCCCCCTTTCTCAGGTTCTTTTTAAAAAAATGTTTCCTTTGCCCAGCAAGGCTCTGTACTGGACAGCTTAAAGGGTTAACTTCCTGCTATTTCAGCCTTTCTGTGGTTTCCTGACCAGTGATCCCTCTTCCAATCCCCTATTGTACAAAGGTTCTTGAAAGGTTGACAACATATGCTTTCACCTTCTCTCTTGATTGCCTTAGAGGAATCCTAATCTCGTCCTGACGTCCCTTATGTGTGCGATCTATGAGCCCTTGCACAACTGTCCTCTCAGACTTCTTACCATCAAGATCGCCATTCTATTGGGTCAGTGAGCTTCAGGCTTTGTCATCCTAGTCTCCATACCTGAGCATCTGTGCAGACAAGCTGGTTCTACGAAACTAGAGCTTCCTTTCTGCCAAAAGTCATCCCTCACTTTCATGTAGGCCAGTCCATCACTCTGTCTACTTTTTATGTCCTGCCCATCCCTCTAAGAAAGAGGAATGACTTCACTGTCTAGACTAAAAAAAAGAGCATTGTCTGTCTACTTTAGCCGAACGAAAGAGTTCAGAGTTGACGACTAACTTTTTGTGGGTATGTCAGGGCGAAGAAAAGAAAGGCTGTACAAGGGCCTCGGCATTAAAATCTGCTACACATTGTTCAAAAAGCAACGCCCTGAGGGTTTGCATGCTCATTCCACTAAATGTAGGTATACTTGTAAAGCGCACTGCCGCCCCATCTCGGGGCATCCTGGCGCTGTATACCGCTGTGGAATCCTTCCTGGCTATCCCTGTGAGATGCTCCCTACTGGGCACCCCCAATGTGAAGCCAGGCATCCCAGCGCTAACGGGGCCGTTGTGGAGATTAAGCAAGCTATTGCCCAGAGTTGCAGAGTGGGACCCATGATTAGAGTAGGCACCGAGGCGAGAATTATTCAGTCCGCGGACATTGAGGCCAAGACCCTGCCGCGTCGGGAATTGAGCCCTGGTCCCCGGCCAGACCTCTGCATCAGGGACTGCCGCTTCTAACCAGTGAGCCACACTTCTCCAAGACTGAGCCAAGACTGTAACCAATGCCTTAGCTCACAGAGTCCCGCTCCTCGATATCAGCCAGGCAGCAACGTGGGCTTCCTTGCACATACTCAGAATACGCTATTGCCTGGACCTTTTGGCATGAAATTGTTTCACAGACCCACTACCAGGGAGGTATTGCTTGGTTATCTATTCTAAGGTAAGGAATCTGCGTACAGAAGTCTCTGTCAGATAGACAAGTAACTTACCTTCTGTAATACCTTTTCTGGTAGAGACTCTATCTAGCTGCAGATTTCTTACCGACCCACCCATCCTCCCCACTCTGCAAGTGGTTTTCTAGGGACATGGCATTCCCCTTTCAGGGCCCTAGTTTTCCATACCAGTGGGCCGGGGTGGTGCCTATATAAGCACTTTGCATGTCACTTCCGACTCTTCCACTTGGAGCCGATTTATGCCACCTACTGGCATGCAGGGGTACTGCTCACAAAAATGTTTTTCGGATCCATTCGTGTGCCTGGGGATAATTCTAAGGTAAAGAATCTACTGCTAGATAGAGTCTCTATCAGCTAAGGTGTTACCGAAGGCAAGTAACTTGTCCTTCAGTAAGGATGGTAGTGAAACTGTTTGTGATGATGGCGTTATGCATTGCTATTTTTCTACATGCAAAACTTCAAATATTCCCCCTCTAAGAGTACCTAACAAATGGAGGGCCAGTGTGAAGTTCTAGTGTTGGTATAGGCCCATACTCAGCCCTCTCTGCAATTGTGGTGCAGCAACAACTTGTTCCTCTGCAGGCCTTTCCTCAGCACCCTCCCGCAAGTGATCTTTGCAACTGAAACCTCATTGTGGTGGAGTAGGGGTAGCGGTGGGTACCTTAATCACTTGACTGTTCAAAGCACCTGGACCCCTTGCACTAGGACCAACACATTATTCACTGCAATCCTTGTGGTCAGTCTAGACCTGAAAGCCTTACTCAAGTGCATTTTGGGAAGACACTGCTCATAAAAATTGAGAAAATGACCACCATCCACTGCATTCAGAAATAGAGAGATGGGAGACTCACTTCCCACAGCTCTCTGCACTGTCTAAAGAGATCTGGGTTCGGGACATCCACAACAAGATCCACCTCTTAGCGGACCACTTGCTGTGGGTGGACAACGACTTTGCAGTCCTGCATAGCAGGATGCATCAACGAGTCCATGAACAAAAACATCACCCACAAGTCCTCCCAAGTTACTTTCAAATGTTGTGCACCCCAGCCATTGACCTCTTTGCCAGCTACGCAACTGCAAAATGACCAAACGTTCTCTGCAGATACCAACAACCGCAGTCCTTGGGTAATGCACTATGGATGAATTGGTCAGGGCTATTTTCACACGCTTTTCCTCCTCTCTCTCTCATCCCACAAGTAGTGAGGAAGATGCAACCGGTGTCCATGAAAAATTAGTAGACTGACCTGGGCAAGACATCGCTGGTATTCCATACTCCTAAGGGTGTCCATCAGCCATCACAAGAAGCTGCCTCTCACGCCGGACTTTTTCTCTCAACAAAATGGTTAACTTGGACTCCAGGACCCCAAGCTATTCATCCTACCAGCCTGGGGTCCTAGAGTTTAGCCATTTCAGCCTCTCAGAAGAGTGTGTGTTTAATACTGCAAGAAGCACCTAAACCTACCACATGTGCATGCTAAGTATACAAGATTTGTTCATCTCAAAATAAATAGACCCCTTTTAGGTCTTAGTGCAGGGTATCATTTGCTACCTCTGATACTTGCAAAAGTCAGACTTAGTGTACACCTCCTTTATTTATTTAGAAAGTTTTATATAGCGCAAACAAGATGCCGAGGGATATCAGAGCGCTTTACCATATGAGGGGAGGAAGGACAAAAAGCAATAACCATATCAAGTAGGAGGGAGAAGAGGAAAAAAAAACAGGAATGGTTGCATAATACAGTCAGTTGCACCCAGGAAGGTAATGCAATAAACAAGTGTGGAGCAATAATCGTATCAAGTAGGAGGGAGAAGAGAAAAAAAAATCCGGAATGGTCGCATAATACAGTCATTTGCACCCAGGAAGTTAATGCAATAAACAAGTGTGGAGCAATAACCATATCAAGTCGGAGGGAGAAGATAAAAATAAAAAATCAGGAATGGTCACATAATACAGTCAGTTGCACCCAGGAAGGTAATGCAATAAAAAAGTGTGTGCGGCAGCCAGGGAGAGTCACATTATGTAGTAAAGAGGTGCCGTAACAGATGAAAGTACAGTGGTTGTAGGAGCAATGTCAACGGGCACGGGAGCCTATCCCTATTAGGATAAGAATTTGTTCTTTAGGAATCTTTTGGCTTCCGCTTTGAATGCCGTCGAAGAGGATATTCCACGTACTTCTGGTGGAAGAGTTCCATATCTTTGGAGCGGCGCTGGAGAAGGCTCAGTGACAACTTTTCTTTTTGTTAAGGATGAGTGGTTTGAAGAGGAAGGTAGAGGCGCTTCTTGAGGCTCTAACACCACAGGATAGTTTAAGTTTTTGCGCAAGGTACCTAGGAGTGTTACGCTTATACTTGGCTGCAGTCACAGAGTATCTGCAGAATAAGCAACATACTGCTCTTTTCTAAATCCCTTTAGTGTAGTCCCTCATGGAGGGGAGAGGCTCAAGAGAGTGATTCCTCCTAGAATGTCATTTGTCCCCATATGAAATCTCCGCATGTTCCTCGCTTGCCTCACGGATCCATCCTTTATTCTCCTCCACCCGCTTCCCGTCTTGGAAGGTAGCTTTCTTAATGGCAGTAACCTCGCTATGGTGTAGAAGTGGGCTTAAAAGACTGACAATTCAGGAACCTTTCATTCAGGTAGAATACCAAATTTCTGCGCAACCTAGACTCACATTTCCACATCAGTCAGACATTACCCTTGGTGGGCAACTCCGCTCCGCCAGCGCACGCACTTCAGACGTTCAACGTAGTGTTTTTTTAATTACAGAAGGCAAGGCGGCGAGGAGCAGGGAGGAGAACGCAGCCAGGCAGGGGAGGCGACAGACAACAGGTAAGTGGCTTATTTTACAATTTTAAAGACTTTGGGAGGGGGAGGGAGTGTAGCGTATCTCCACAGAGGTTTTTTTAGACTCCGTTGAAATATGCTTAGAGGCACTACGCCTGCTACGCCCAGGCAGCCTATCTAATTTCCACAACTGAACTCTGTAAAGGCAAGGCCTTTACACAGTCCATTTTTTAAAAGGATGCTCATGTACTTTATAGACAGGACCCAAGCCCTTTTGTAAACCAAAACAGCTGTTTGTGGTATTTGCCAAACCTTACAAAAGACGACTAATGTTTAAAACAAGTATTGCAGGCTGGATTATGAGGGGCATCAAGAATTGCAATGCTAAGGCAAAGCTTGCACATCCTGTGTGACTGTTGCTTTCTTTTGTAACATACCATTAGCAGACACCTGCAAAGCTGCCTCTTGTTCAACACCATACACATTTACCAAACACTACTGTGTGGGTGTTCTCTTCTGTCAACAGACAATGGTGAGAGATACTGTGTTAAGGATGTTGTTCCGAATATCTGCATCATCTGTCCACTGGCTTTGCTTAAACTACTGTGCAGACCATGTGAATCTACAGCAGCACATGCTACGAACAGAAAATTTGACTTAATTTGAAGTACTTTTTAATCATCTGTTTGTAGCATGCAGTGCTGTAGAATCACATGCCCCTCCTCCTATGCTAGTGATGATCACAGATGTTTCTCTCTCTTTTCATCTATCTTGCATATTACATTACACTATACACTTGGCTTTGACACGACAGTCCGCTTGCACTACTCACCTGCTGGACAGAAAACAGTCTGAAAGCGGAGCCTGTGCCCCTGAGCATTGTGGCCTATGGGAGGTGTCCAAACAGGTCTTGTGACGAAGTGTTTCGAACAAAAACTAGTTGCAACCGAGCCTACAACTAGATGGCAAGAGTATGCAGAGCATAGGACTCAACAGCACCTTATGTTATGAACAGATACTTACAAGGTAACCTTTTTCTTACTTATATTCATTAATTATCTTTCTTGTGGATGATCTATGTAACTACAGATTCCTTACTGCTCCCCTTTCACCCCATTCTGTGGAGTGGACTTTAAGAGTTCTAAAAAGGTGTGAAGCTAGATTTTACACATACTAACACACTGCAGTGCGTCACAATCGATCTGCGACTGAGGAAAACTGACAGCTCTCAGGAGTGTGTGAATTTATATGGCACTATTACTTTCTGGGACGGCAGGAGTTTACAGCGGGTCTTGCCTGACTCTGGTGGCACTTCAAAAGGTGAAGAATCCACACTCAGAAGGAGCATCTACCAGAAAGAGCGTTACGGAAGATAAGTAACTTTTATTTTATTTTATCGATAACACAAAACATTTTTATTTAATAGTCATTTGGTGTTAATTTATGACTTATGGAA
This sequence comes from Lissotriton helveticus, assembly GCF_964261635.1. Taxonomy (NCBI): domain Eukaryota; kingdom Metazoa; phylum Chordata; class Amphibia; order Caudata; family Salamandridae; genus Lissotriton; species Lissotriton helveticus. Next base: position 411,060,948 of record NC_136061.1, on the reverse strand, counting down.
CCTCTTCCTTCTGTTATGCTAAACTGCATGCGTTTATATATAACCCTGTTGCTCAATCAAGCCAAGACTAATCACAGATTAGGGTGATCTTCTTTTGTAGAATGATTGTGTTGGCATTATTACCTGACCTTCAAAGATGCCATGTGTTGGATTTATACTTTACTTCCTGTAGGACAAACTAAAGACCTCTACGAGGCTATTGACTCCTGCTCCTCTCTACACACAGCAGACATGAGCCATAATAGAGGATTAGTTTTTGGCACCTTACTGTGGTGGTAGTTTTGTTAGTATGTTTAGGATGCCAATCATTTGTTTTGTGTGAGAGGTATTTTTTAATCGGAGTATTTGTAGTTTTTTCTTCCTGTGTCACAAACATACTGTAGGTTTGAGGAAGACACTAACAAACATGGCACAGCTGTAGATTATAAATACAAAAAAATTATTTTTTCTTTTGTTTATGCCTTAACAGGGGTGAGAAGTATATGGGAATGTGGCAAGAAGACCTTCGGCAAGGAAACGGCATAGTTGTTACTCAATTTGGACTTTACTATGAAGGAGCTTTTAGTAGCAACAAAATGATGGTAAGTGAGATGATCTGCCATTAGTCTAAGATTACTGTTACCTTTGTATCACTCAGTCCTTCATGTTTATGCACGTCTAACTTGTATTAAAGTCTATGATGGATTTTCTAGATCTTTTCAAAATTTCTACTTCAGGTGAGACAGCAGCTGTTCTTTAATATCAAACATCTGATAGAGACATCTAGCCGCAGATTTCTTACTTAGAATATCCCCAGGCGTCAGACAGGATCCGGAAAACCTTTCCGCAGCAGCACTTCTGCGCGCCAGGGGCGACTCCGCCCTGGCGTCGTCCACGGACGTGACGTTAGCGGAGCCATGTATGCCCCTCCTGGCGTGCTGACGTCCGTTTTTCTTCTTTTCCGCATCCCAATGCGGAGCCTGGAAAACCAGTGGTTCCTTGGCCTGTTGTTAGGGCCTTTTCAACGCCTTCGGTGTCACAAAACAGTGTGCGATGCCTTCAGGTTTTAAAGCGTTTGAGACCTGTGCGCGCCAGATGTCTGTCACAGACCCTCACGCCATATGTATGTGGTGCCTGGGAGTGCACCACGACTCCAAAGAGTTCGATGCCTGTCAACACATGAGACTCTAGTCCTTGAGGGAGTGTCGTATGAAATTGCTAGCCGCACGGCTGTCTGGACCTGCACCTTCACGCCTCCGTTCTCCTTCTCGGGATTGGGCCTGTTCCTGAGGTTGTTCCCGCGGGCGTCGTTCAGAGGCGGGTAAGCACAAACGTAAGTCACGGAGGTCTTTGTCCCATATGCGTGACGTTGGGGCCCGTTCCTCTTGCTCCTTGCCAGGCAGGGACGCCCGGCTGTCGTCTCCTCTATACCCTCCATTTCCGGGAGTTGGAGTGACGTGGGCCCAAATGGAGGCTTATTCAAAAGCACTCCACTCTTTCTTTGGGTCACCACCTCTCCCTGGTGGGCCTTTGGGTCCCACTGAGGTGGAAGGCACTCGTGTCGGGTCCTCGCCGGCGGATTCGTCCTCAGCGCCAGCTGCGTGCACCGACTCCGGTTCCGGAGTCAATACGATGCCAACAGGACACAGCCCAGAGGGCCATCCCAGTTGCCCGTCCAGCCCACCCTCCCAGTCACCGCATAGCCCTGCACATCTTCCTGCGCTGACGTCGGATGCGGCGCCAGGCTCGACGCCCTGTCGACGTCTTTCCTTCCCTCATATTGCAGTGGGATCGGCGTCTGACGGCGCCCAGGCCGAGTCTGTGGCTTTGCGCAGCCATGCAGGGCTGCGCGACAGTCGTTTCCCAGACAATGTTCAGGATGCTCTTAAAGAGCTGCCATTGAATGGCGTGGACCTTTTTGACAGCCACACACATTCAGCGGTCTCCCGCCTCATATCTGTACTACCGTAACTCTTGCGGCACAATGTTTCTGCCGTATAGTGTATTTTTCTTCTGCATAGACAATGTTGCCTTGTTGGTTTGATTTTCGAAAATGTCATGGGTTCTTGTATAGTACCAGGATAGTGTAGGTGGTTCTTCCGCCATCTTTGTTTAGTACAGCTGGACGGCTGTTTTTTTCTTCCTTTCACTCTTCTGACTGGGTGCTTTGCCCAAGAGGACTTCCCTCGCAGGGGTTGAGACTTACCCTGTGTGGGATATTTGCTGGCTATAGGGTAGCTGCCTTAGGCTTGGTGCGCTCCTATGGAGTATTCCTCACAGACATCCTTCTGTGGGTCAGGCTGTCCTCTTTTTTTGCTGTTCTACGATCCTCATGTTAGCATCGCTCTATGGCATTTTCGGTTCCAGTTGCCTCTAGTTCTCTGTAGTGCTTCTAAGCCTCAGTGTGGGTTCCTTACCGTGCGGCCTCTGCCTAGCCTGCCTTCACGGGGGCGTTTTTCAGCATCGCAGTGATCCTCTTGTCCATAATGGCTGCTCTTCTTTTGCCAGTCACTATCCCTTGGGGCCCTTGTTCTGTTCAGTTCAGGCACGGTTCTTGCACGGCTGATGCCCTGTCATCGTTTTGCACCAGGGGAAAATCTGCTGATTAGAGTTGGCGAAAACTGGGAGTGCACCCTGGTATAATTGCTATCATAGGGTGTTTGCGTTGTTGCTTATGTGGTGTTGGTTCTCCCCTCCTCTCTAAGGGTTGGGTAATAGTTTCTCGTATTTCAGCTCTTAATGGGCTTGTCTTTGAAGGTGCCGGCCTTGCCATGTACGTCTCTGCTGTACATTGCCTTGTGCCCTCGTTTTCTGGGCTTTTTCCCAACAGGAGTTTTTCCACATTCCCTGCTGCTTCCGCACAGGTGTTTTCCACATTTCTGCATTTGGTTCATACTATAACACTCTCAAGGGGAGTGTTCTCTTCAGGATACTCGCTTCTTGGGTCCCTGGACCATTAGGCTGGTCCTGACTGTTTCCACTATCATGTCTAGCTCCATCTCCTCATCTGTCTTGCGGGGGACCGTTGCTCCTCCCGGGCGACGGGCTGATGTCGCTTACGGGCCTGGACATTGTCCTGTCCAGTTCTGCTTGCACATGACTGTTGGTACTTTTCGCGTACCCTAGTCTTTTATTGGGTTGCGCTTCATTTTGGAGCGTATTTCTTCTTACTCTGTATCTGCTCTGTGCTCTTATACAATAGAATCGAGCAGGCAACGTTCCTTCATTCGGTGTCTGTGGTCCTTGACCCGTTCTGCTCATACTACCAGCTCTTATATGGGTGTCCAGCTTCCATGGTGCCCCTTTTTGCCGGTTGCATTCTTGCTATTGTGTCTCTCGCATCAGAGCTGCTCACACACCCTTCAGGAGGGTCTTTGCTATACTTCGTGTGGTTCTATCGTCCACACGGTATGCTAGTGTATTTTCCAGTCTTCCACTTGACTATCATTCTTACTGTACTCTTGATTTGGGTGCAGACTGACTATATATTGGCGTGTTTTCCGATTCTGGTGCTACCAGCGCTTTCTCGCCATGGATTGGCATCCTGCCAATGCTGTCCCACATATTTTAGCTGGTGCAAGTTTCAACAGTGCTTTTTTCCACTATTGTGCATACTGGACTGGTATGCGCTGACTCTGTCATACCAGTTGCCATCTCTCGGGGTTTTACTTCTTTCAGCACGCCGGATCCTGAGGATCCATCAGACCCTAGGTTCAGTTCCACTTCTTGCGAAGTCATGACTTTTCCTTTTCACACTGACATCACTAGTATATGTTTCCTTTCTCTCCCCGGTATACATACGGGGGTTTTCATGCTGTTCTTGATTGGCTTGTGGTGCCTTTGCCTCTCAGTGTTTCCTGCTCTTTTCTGAGCATCAAGGTCTGGTGTGGCTGCGCTGGCTTGCAGTCCCCACTGTGTTTCGTCACCTTGTTGACGTCTACCTTCCCTCGGGAACTTGATGGGGTTCAGTCGCACAGGCGCCTCCTCTATGGGTATGGCCTTGGTATCTATTCTAAGTTAAGGAATCTGTGGCTAGATTTCTCTATCAGATGAACGAGTTGCTTACCTTCGGTAACAATGTTTCTGGTAGAGACACAGTCTAGCTGCAGATTCCTTAACGCCCGACCGTTCCCCCTGTTCTGCAAGGACATTTTCAGGTTGGGCTTTTTACACTTGCCTCCCTATGGGTGGCTTGACCCTTCTGCAGGGTGACATTTTCACTTCACTCCGATACAGAGTGCTACATTCTGCTTTCATTGCTCTATTCCTCCCATTCTCGTGATTGGGCGGTATGCTCATATGTCATGTGACCTTTCCCACCCTAGGCTTGGATTGTACGGTGTGGGATCTATTCATGTTTTTTCCCACCCCCGCTCTCCCCTTCTCCATCACTTGGGGTCTTTTATCCCCCCTGCTAACCCTTGGTACGAGTGTTTTGGCTCTGCCACTGTCTATAGGTCTCTTATTGGGGTTATGACGTCTCATTCTGGTGACGTCTTGTGGTGAATTGTCCTTGCTCCTATGTTCTGGACTTGTTGTCCTTCACACTTATACCTTATGGTGCGAACTTTCTCTCGTCTGCCACGCTGTTTTCACATCTTCATCTACCTCCAAAGGTAGTTTTGCCTTCGCTTTTGTGGTGCTCTGCTCTTTCCTTGTACTAGTTTTCAAGGTACAGTGCCTGGCACTGTCCTTTATGGTTCTATTTTTCACCATTCAATTTCTTTCCCTTTTTCATAACTTTTTCACACTGTTAACATATTCTCACAGTTTTTGGTGGTGCCTCCGCGTTGTGGCGCGGAAAAATTTCTCTGCTGAAAACTGACGTCAGCGTGCCGGAAGGGGCATATTTGGCTCCCCCGACGTCACGTCCGTGGACGACGTCAGGGCAGAGCCGTGCAGTGCTGCTCCCGGAGCGCAGAGGTGTTGCTGCGGAAAACTTTCACGGATCCAGTCTGACACCTGGGGATATTCTAAGTTAAGGAATCTGCGGCTAGACTGTGTGTCTACCAGATACATCGTTACTGAAGGTAAGTAACTCTTTCATTAATGCTCCTTTGAGCAACTGCCATCAAGGTATTGCGGTACTCTTAATATTCATTCTTAAGTAGATTCCTCAACTTATAAATTCTCCTTGCAGGCCCCAGACTTTTCCAGAAAAGCTTTTCCACAGCAATGACTCTGAAGCACATAGAGGTGGAGACCTACAAGGATTCAACTCCCCATACAGACATAGCCATATCAGAGTTTATTAGGCTGGTGATCTGATGTCAGCTCCTGTTTTCACACCCCTCATTGTTGTGGGTCCAGAGCTTTCTGTCCATGTCTCACCTCAGAATTTCAGCAACAAGATCAAATGTCTTTTCTAAAGGATTTAGGTATTAAGCATTGTTGCATATGCCATAAAATATCTGTTTAGGATCCTCATGACATCTGAATGTTGTGTTTGGGATCGGAACCCAGTTCTGTGAACTGTTTCTATTGTGCCTCCTTGGACACAAATGCCATTAGGAAGTGGGAGCCCACATTCTTTTAGCTAAGGGTCTCATGGAAACACATATGCGTGCTCCCTTTGCCAAAGATAATTCATCTTCCAGAAACTTTTTCCTAAAAGATCTGCTCACTAAAAAATGCAAGAAACTTCAAAGGAGGGAGAAGTCCTCTTTTTCCTGTAGGAAACAGTTCAGCTCCCTTGACTGTTTGGATTCCCAATGACATTACTCCATGCAAGACTGTTCCTTGTCAGCAGCAAAGACTGGTGTCAAAAAGGATGACACTAGAATTTCCAAATCAGACGGTGGACCCCTCTGTTATCCCACACCCACTATGAGCTGGAATTCTAAGATGGCCACCATCCTTTGCACCCATAAGGAGGAAAGTGACATATTAGTGCTCCAGACCCATGTTGTGATGGCGTTGGTGGTCAGTCCTATAAAAGAGACCAATGAGAGTATGCGAGCTGTTGACAACCACTATAGAGAGGAGGGAGGAGGCACCATTAAAGACAACCGCAATGGAGAGGAGAGAGAAGACACCATAGGAGACGTTTGCCCCGAACCGCGGGAGAAGACCGCAGCGCAATCCAGGAACGTGGAGACAGAGCCAGGTGGATAGGAAATCGAGGACACCGGAGAACCGCCTATTGGCACTGCGTTTAAGTCCAGCCATGCAAGCAAGGGAAAGGATGCTGTCACGCCACTACTACAACCCTGGGAAACATGTGGTGACAGCCTGTAAATAACCCTAACTTGACTAAATATCCATGCATGGTGTATTATTTATTTTAGATGGTGTAATGGGGTGGAAGGGGTAGAAGGAAGGGAGTCAGAGGCTTTGAGTAGAGATCTCAACGAAGGCTTTATTTTTATATAGGACTTTCGTTTCCGGCTTGTCAGTCTTTCCCTAGCAAAGGCTGCGGGGTCCGTCTTGATATCGGGATGTAGTCCACAGGTGATGAGGGCGTCGTTCTCCGGGGCCACAGATGTCACAGGTTCTCCCCTCCGTCCGGCAACCAGGAGAGAAAGAGACAAGCGGGGTATTAGAAGGGTGACCGGGAGCTTCTAGGATAGGGACCGGGGGTGAAGGAAACCCAGTGAAGAAGTGCTATATACAACTCGAACAGTGCTTAGTGTGCTCGTGAAGGGAGGGGTTCTCTTTCAGACTGTACACAGCGTATTCACACTTATTTACACTGGCGTTCGGCAACAGGCAGGCTGTATCGTCTCACCCAACCCGCCACTCTGCCCCGTACCTGTTGAAGCCACGCTCCTCCCGCGGGAGCGTGGCGGGGCGCCTCGTGGTGTCGTTGGCCTCCGGGCTTGATGGTTTCACCGCGGAGATCTTCTACCGTCTCGTCGTCCTGCACAAAGTTTCGCTCCTCTTCTCGGCTCTGCAACGCTGCTCTCGTCCTCCGGGGAAACGCCGTCCGACGACTTCCTGATTCCGTCCGCATTTGTTGCTAGAAGCGTGCTGACGTCATGGGGAGGAGTCTCGTCATGTTCATACCCTGCATTAAAGGAGCCACAGGACCAAAGGGGCTTGTTTTCTTGCTCGTACCATTCGTCCTGGCGGGGATGAGGGGACTCCTGGTGAGAAGGGACACAAGCAGGTGAGAGAGGGGTAGCTAGCCACCAGTCCCGTGTGTACTCCTTGTCCCCTGAAGGGGTAGCGATTCTGGCCCTGTCACAGATGGGCTGTCCAATTCCTCCCGCCAGGACTCAAGGGGAGACAACCAAGAAAATAAGTAGCCCTGCAAAGAGACTCTAGGAGAGGGAGAACTGTCCCTGATTCTAAAAGGGGGAGAGAAGCCATTTTTTTGTTGTTTATGGCTGGCCTACATTTTTTTTAAAACAGAATTCTCGCACTGAATAAAAATCCAATATTCAACCAACATCTTGGTTTGAACAGTGGTTCTATACTAGCCCATTCCACAATCAAACCCTCATTGATTGAGGTCATCTGACCGGCTATGCAGAATATGTTCAGGATGCCACTGACATCTTCTGGGCCACCTCTCCAAGGGGGAGGCTGTTCCTGCATGCTTGGCGACTCCATCTGCTCTGACCTCAATGATTACTGATGCTGCGTCTCCACTGACTCCAGCCCCAGTGCCTAAGGCAGAGCTTTTTTCTGTTTCGTCAGGCCCTGTTTTGGCACTGGCATCACCCACAAAGTTTATCACGACATCAGAGTTGTTGAATTCTGAAAAAATGATATGAGAAAAGAGAATGTTAAGGTGAACATCTGATAGAGACTTCTAGCCTTGGATTCCGTACTTCAGAATAATCCTCTGGAGTCAGACTGGATCTTGAGCTGTACCTCTGCACGTTCGTAGGTGGAATCTATCCGCTCTGCATTGGCTTCGTGGTTGTTGCTCGTGCCGGATGTGACTTGTGCGGTGCCTGTAAAGGCCCCACCCCAGCGTGCAGACATCATTTCTTTTCTTTCTGTGCTGCCAGTGTAGATCTGGAAGTGCTTTCTCAGGCAGCCGAGATGATCTGTACCTGACTCTTCACCACTTTTTTCCATGCTTATATCGGGAGTTAGGGTAAATGCAGGCTTTCAGCTAGTATCCTTAGGCTGCTAGTTGCTTGCTCCAGGTCGAGATGCCTTGGGGAATGTTCTTCCTAAGGATCGTTACTAAATGATGTTTGAGTGGGTTTTCCGGAGCTCTCAAAGTCTCCAACTCAGACCTCTCAAGGCCTAGCTCCAGTCTTAGCCTTGCTCTTCTGGCTTGCCACAGGGCTTGCATCACTAGTTTGAAGGCTTTTGCCTGTACTGCTGTTATAAGATTGTTCAACACACCCGGGAAAGCCGGATTACCGTAGCTAGTTGCCAGTGTAGGTTTCGCCTTCAACACTGTTGGAATTGGACCAGCTGTTGGACTTAACAATCGTTACCCAAGTTCCCTCAATGAGCGAATGGTTTGGTCTGCCTTTCCTCTTAGGTGTTTTAGATGAGTGCCAGCTCTTGCATTCTGGGAAAACCAATACCCCAGATAATTTTAAGCTGTGGTTGTCCCAATTTGATGATCACCCAGTTGCCAATGTGCAAGCTTCTTTTCTGGGTATTTTCCAAACACCATTATCTTGTTTTGCCTTCGAGGAGTAGTTTTCCTGATTGAACCCATGGAGTGCATTGAGGGCTCTCTGGAGGCTCACTCTTGTATCATCCATTATTACTGTATCATCTACATATTGTAGAATTGGGAACCTCACCTTCCCCAGCTTTGGAGCAACAAGACTGGCTCCTAGCAAGGTCGTCTCCAGGTCTGCGGTATATAGATTGAAGAGTAAGGGGGCCAAAACACAGCACTGTTAGTGGCCTGTCTGTTACTGTTGTAGGGCTTGTTTTGACCTGTACCCATGTATCCTGATAAAGGGGTATAATGGCCTTGAGCGGGATCCCCCAGGATGGTAATTTCCACCAAAGTCTTCCTTGGTCCACCCTGTTGCATGCCGTGCTATGGTCTATAAAACAGAAGTGCAAAGACTGTGTGTCTTTCATAACTACCTGTTTGGAAAATATGCCTGGGCCATGATATTATCCATTGTAGAGCTATTTGGCCTGAATTCTGACTGTTAAATTGGGAGGATTTCTTTTTCTTTTACGCAGGTCTCCAACTACTTTAGTAAAATATGGACGGCTACCTTTTATTCTTTGCTCTCAATGCCCTTTGAGTACGTTTTCTCCAGACCAGGCCTTTATACAGAAAAAGATGATATTTCCAAGTTGTTTAATGCTTTCAAGAGAGTTTGCATAAGTAGGAAGAAGCTCACTCTTGTAGGAACTGGTGTCAGGTAAATGCAGAGATAGGCTCCTGACTTTGAATGAGACAGATGCTGACTCTTATGACCTCATGAAGGGTTTCCTGATTAAGAGCTTTAGACTCACCACTGAAGAATATAGAATCAAATTCAGGGAGACTCGAAAAACCCAGAGTCAGTTGTGGGTTGATTTTGTAGACTTTTCAGTTAAGATACTAGGTGGCTCGTTGAAAGGTAACAATGTGCATGACTGTGATGCGCTTTATAATTTAATCATGAAAGAGCATCTTCTGAGTTATTGCTATCAAGAGACGTTACAGCAGTTCCTGGGAGTCCTGGGTCTACTTTCCCTTCAAGAGTTGGGGAAGAAGGCAGACCACTGGGTCAAAACAAGGGTGACCAAAACTACCAGTGGTGAGGGTGACCAAAACAAAGATGCCAAAAGACTCCCCAAGGGAAAGATGGTGACCAAAAAGATAAAAACAAACATGAGTATTCTGAAGGTCCTGAAAAACCTGCTCAGGAGGGTGGGTCCCGAAAACCGTGCTCAGGAAGGTGGCCACAAAATTCTACACATTCTAAGGGTGGGTACCTGGGTAAGAACTGGTTTCCCAAAAAGGCTTGGTGTCATGACTGTCAGGCTCTTGGACACTGCATTGCAGACCTTCATTGTAAAAACAAAAAAAATCCTCTAGCACACCTGCAGTAAATACAGTAGTAAACCTCCAGGTTGGATCACAGGTGAGCCTGACCATGTCACGGAACTCACAGAGGAAACTCTATTCACAGAGGGTGGGGTGCATGTAGCCACCCAGGCTGTCTGGCCTAGTAGTTTGGAGAAATACAGACAACTATTATTGAGGTTAGAGTTTAAGCTCTGAGAGATACTAGTGCCAGTGTCACTATGGTGACTGAGCAACTGGTGTCCTTAACCCAGTACTTCCTTGGAGAGACCTATACAGTCCTTAGTGCTGATAATCCAGCTAAGGTACATTCTATAACATTGGTGTTCTTAGAATGGGAAGGGGTTAGTGGCCACAACAAGATGGTGGTGGTGCCTGCAATCCTTGAACAGTGTCTGCTTGACAATGATTTGGACTAAACAACCCATGCAGACATGCTCGGTATACTTGAGTGGTCTTGTGTAAGACAAGAGGACAGAGTAGAGCCCATGGTGTAAAAGAAGTATTGGAGCCTGAAAATTGTGGCCCAACCTTCCAATAGAAAAAGCAAGACTGGGAAACCAGCTTCCCCACAGACCCCAAACCAGGCCCCCTCTCTACAGGGAGAAGACATGTCGGCCCCCGAGGGAACTGAGCCTTAGGAGCTTTTCCCTTACACAGAAGAGCTTGTGGGTCCAGGGGAACCCTCTTGGGAAGATCTGTGCCTGGGCAAGTGAGCCTCTTCCACTCTTGAAGACCTGAGATAGCAAGTGGCTGATCAGGAAAAGGGAGATGTCAGTGGCCCCCACAGGACCTACTGGGAGGAAGGGCTCCTTTATCCTGAGGCCAGAGACACCAAACCTGGTGCCACTAGGAGAGTGGTAGTGCCTCAGCAGTTTAGAGAGTTTCTTTTCAACTTGTCCCATTACTTTCGCCTAGCTGGGTATCTTAGCAAGACCAAAACATGGAGTAGATTGGTGAACCACTTCTACTGTCCTGGGATGTCCCAAAAGGTGAAGTGCCTCCAGTCAAGACAGGTGGCCACCTGAAGGCCCCCTTAATTCTACTGCCAATGGTTGGGGTTCCCTTTCAATGGGTAGGGATTGACATTGTTGGTCCCCTTAAACCTTCAAACAGCAATAGGGAACATATTCATACTGGTATTAGTGGATCAAGCTACCAGGTATCTACCTGAACGATCTTCTGCCACAGGGTAACAGCACATTAAGCGGCGGCTCCTCCGTAATGGTGGAGAAGCATCACCTCACTGCTCGAAGCCAAATATAAAATAAAATGCTAAGACATTATCACTTTATTTTTTAAGTGACTGGCTGTGCCTGTGAGCCATGTGTGTGTAGGAAGGGGCAGGCGGGCCGTGGCTGAGAGTAAGAATAGTAGGCACTGTAAGTACACGTGTCGGTTTGGCCGCCCGTCTTAGAACTGCAAACCGACATGCGCACTTGGGTTTCTTCAATCCCGCTGTGTTCCACAGATGGGTTGAGAAATGGCACAGACTCCTTGTGGCTGAGCGATCACCTGACCAGTGTGCTCAGGCCAATCCCGGTGCTTCTCTCATTCTTAATAATAGCATGAGAGCAGCATCTGGATTGGATGAGGAGTCTGTGATGGTATTCAAGGGACTGCCAGGAGCTGGAGAGCAGAGGAGCACCGAGGTGCGAGGCAGCCAACAACATTAGGTGGCTCTTTTTTTTGTTTTATTTCATATTAGTCCCCTATCCCCAGTCCGCTCCTCCCCGCCACCCCGCCCAACCACTGTATATTTGCAGCAGCCGCACCTGGCAATATTCTCACCTTTGTTGCTCTCCTCCTGTGCTCTTGTCAGATTCTTTTCCTCTTCTACATTCTCTTTCATTGCCTTTATCACCTCCTGAGCATGTATCCACTGGTTTGTCCCTTATCTTTCAATTATCCCGTCCCTTCCGTCACCATCATCTTCCTTCCATGCTTGTCTCTCCTTTTTCTCACTCTGATATCTCAATGTCTCACCCCTTCCCATCTCAATTTCTCCTCTCTCTCTCTCATACGTCTGTAACCTGGATTGCTCTTCCTTATCTCTTACTGTCCAATGCCCATATTACTACTTCCTGCTGTCACTCTTTCTCTCCCAGCCCCCTGCCTTCGCCTCTCCTGTGTCTCTCATTGGCACTGTGTCTGGCCAGGGCCTCCTGAAAAAAATGATGAAGAGGTGACATTCATCTCCCATCTCCCTCGCCCTTCTCAGAAGGGTGGTAAAGCACTCGCAAAAGGGGAGGATGTAAGGGCATGGCAACAGGACCATCAGCTCTCAAGATACATTTCAAAAGGTAACATTCCAACTAATACGTGGCAATCTGCAGCAATGGCATTATTACATGGATTCTATGGTGACCATGACTACAGCATAGATGAGACAGGTGCAAGCAGATGCCACACACCTTCCCTCCTTCAATATTAACCAAAAAAACAACAATTAAAAAAAACAAGAATAAGAAAGCAAAGAAGAGTGACACCTCAGTGTATAAAGTCTTTCAAATATGAAGGTTTGACTTTCATCCTTGTGGACAACCTGGAATCTCTTTCTGGTAACTTGTTGTTTTCCACTGGAAGGTGAGTGCTCGTGAGAGGACAAACACCATTTCTTGTTGTACCGGAATCTGAGAAACCTTTGTACAGAACAACCCTTCCAATGTTCCAAAAACGATGATCTTGTGTTTTAACAGCATTTTTAAACAACATAATCACTATGATGGGTTTAGAAAACTTACCACTCAAACCGGGTTGTTTGATTACAACCATATCACTGATGCTAACTTTGGTACTTTTAACAGCTTTCCTAGAATCAAACAGAGACTTCTTCACTACATCTTCCTCAATCTCTCTCTCACGCCACGAGTCTCTGTCACCACTTATACCAGGGATGGGGAGCACACCAGTGAACACCCTCAAGACTCAAGACTCGGGTAGAAGCGCACCCGCTGATACCTACTACATCGACCATCATGCTCCAGGGTCACACGCTGATGAGACGAGCAGTGTGCGACCTCATTTGGAAATACTATTTATTCAGGCTCCCTTGAGCCAGTGGAGGTGACGACCTCGAGATTCCGCACCTGCGCGCCATAAGTGGTATCTGGCCCTATAAATATTTTAGGCAGCCCACGCAGCAACCCCGTGCACACGCCTAATCCCTGCTGACATGCGGTAACAACCGCGAAACATGTGTCCAGGGATGGCAAGCACACCAATGAACACCCTCAAGACTCGGGTAGAAACGCACCCGCTGATACCTACTACATCGACCATCATGCTCCGGGGTCACATGCTGATGGGACGAGCAGTGTGCGACCTCATTTGAAAAAAAAAAAGTCTGGATAGTGTGTCAGCTATAACATTTTCGATACCGGATATGTACCTTATGTGAAAATCAAATTCTTGTAAGGCAACCACCCATGTAGTAATCCTGCTGGAGACAGAATCAATCCCCTTTTTTGTAAAAATCTCACACGGGGCTTATGATCTTTCCTAACAATGAATTTTGTTCCCCATAATTTTTTTTTAACACGGCCAAGGCCTCACACTCGATGACCGACTAACATGACTCAGCAGCTTTCAATCTAAGCGAAGCAAACATGATGGTTAACAAGCCCTCATCACTCTGCTGTTGAAGTACGGCTCCTAAACCTTTAAGACTAGCATCTGTGGTAATAAAAGATACTTTAAGAGGATCAAAACTCTTAAGACATTGAGCTGAATTGAGTCTTTTTTTTTAAAACCTTGAATTCATGTTCACAAGTATCATTCCATACGAACTCAACCCCTTTTTTGAACAACAGTCTCATGTTGGCACTTTGTACCGTAAACTTCTCTATGAACTTGTTATAATATTCTATCATGCCAATGAATTTCATTAACTCCTCTCTTGAACTTGGTGCACACATGCAAGTGATGGTGTCTGCAAAGTCAGATTTAGGTAAAACTCCATCACCTGAGATAGAGTGACCCAAATAACTAATGGTAGAGACACCAAACTGACACTTCTCAGCCTTAATGGTCAAATTTGCCTTATCCCGTTTTTCCAGTACCCCAAAGAGACGATGCTTGTGTTATTCCTCATCCTTACCAAAAACAAGAATGTCATCTTGGTAAAGACATACTCCCTTGCAACCCTTAAGAACTTTTTCCATAACACATTTGAAAACAGATACCGCAGACACAAGGCCAAACGGCATCCTCACAAACCTGAAAGTCCCAAAAGGTGTTAAAAAAGCAGTGAGATCTCTCGAGGCCTCATCCAGTTGAATTTGATGGTATGCCGAGGTGAGGTCAATGGTGCTGAACACCTTAGCACCTTCCAGCAAAGCCAAGAAGCCAAGAGCTCAGAAACATTGGGTAGTGGATAATGATCTACTACTAAAATTTTTATTAAGTTGTCTCAAATCAACACAGAGGCGAAGACTTCTATTGGATTTGCGAGCTGCAACAAATGGGGCGTGCCTTTCAGTACTCTCCACTTCCTCTATTATACCTCTGTCCTTAAGTTTTTGTAATTCCTTTTCCATTTCCTCCCTAATGGCTAAATGTACATTTATGACTTTGGAACATGAAGGTTGAGCCCCAGCTCGCAAGCGTATTTCAAGTTTAAAAATGTTCAGACACCCAAGTCCTTCTCTGAAAACATTAGGAAACCTGTCTTTTATGTTATCAGTAGTGGCAGTACTGAGAGAAGAAAAGTGTTGAACCATATTACTTCTACCTTTGAGAATGATGGAATTTCAACAACTGGGGTCAAGCATTACCCCTAAATCCCCTTGGTGAAACCAGCTAATTATGCTGTCACCCTTCTCAGAAACATATATTTTGCCAGATACATAACGTTGCTCATAGTCAATGAGCCCAGTAAAATAACCTTGCAGAGGTATAGGCTCACCACCATATGCTAGCGGAGTAATGTCAGGTTTGTACAAAGTAACTCTGTTAGCAAGTTTGTTGAGAAAGAAAGATTTGGAGATTATAGTAATTTTGGCCCCAGAGTCAAAAAGGACTTTGGTGGTTTCTCCTTCTACAAGAATAGTATCAACAGGACACGTTTTAGATTTATTCCCCAACCCATCAACTTGAACAACAATTTGCCGACAAACAAAATCTTCTTCTGAAACATCATTTGCCTAGACTATAACAAGTCAGATGTGACCCCTGTTTCCGTATCTTCTCATAAAATCACAAATTGGCATCCACTAGGCTCTCTTTTTTTTAACATCAGTTTTTATTATGTCAATTGTCAAATACAATGCAGAGCTCTGTAACCCAGAGACAGACTGCCACATGTTACACATAACATATTGCATTGACTTTTAATATATACATTATCAAAAACTGAAATAATAAATAAACAAATCCCCCCTGCACTGTCTTTGCATCACACTGATAATAACACAGATTCGCCTGCACATGAAGAAATGTTATCCGTAGGACCTTCGAGGTCCAGAACCACAACTCTTGCCCCACTTAACCCTCAACTGGCACGTCCCTCACGGCAGGGCGCTCTAGGTCCAAACCCCAATACGTCGCCCACCTCTTCCAGATCTTAAAGTGCTTCAACGGGCACCCTCGTGCCTGAAAGATAGGAACCTCCAGACCCATATTGAAATCTAAACCATTCTTTCAAGCCGAGGGCCGAGGTGGAGCCCCAGCCTCCCACTTACGGGCAATGTCCAGTTTAGCCAGCGTAAAGCCCAGTAGCATCAGATGGCGCTTAGAAATATTTCCCCCCACCCCCTCCATTATATGTAACAGCACGAATTTAGGGGAGTACAGGAGCTCCCGCCCTAAGACCTTAGCAAGGCAGGTCAAACCCCCCTGACAGAACGTTTCAAGCACTGCGCACTGCCAAATTGTATGAAACAGGGTACCATCCACAGAGCCACATCGTAGGCACCAAAATGTCTCTATCAAGCCCCCCCTCCACAGCCTGATGCGAGTATAATATACATGGTGAAGATAATTAAATTGGATCAACCGAAGGCGCATGGCTATCGCAGCTCCTAGAGGGGACACAAGCACTTCCGTCCAATCCTCCTCATCCAGGGGACTAAGGTCATCCTCCCACCTCGCCCTAAGTTTATCTAAGGTGGTGGCGCTATTTGTTACCAGACTTTGATATATCGTGGAAATTTTATGGTCTCGTAGGTCACCCATAAATATTTTAGCTTCAACAGGACTGAACTCAGGGAGAAACTCCAACTCCGCAATGCTGGGAAGGATGGCATGTCTAAACTGCAAGTATTTAAAAAATTGTTTTTTCCTCATCTGATATTCATACTGGAGATCCTGGAAAGATTTTAAGACCGGGCTGCGCATAACGTCCCGTAGGGTAGAGATCCCAATGTTATCCCAGTCTTGGAAACCCCCCAAGCCCGCAAGTTGTGGCAATCTACCATTGGACCAACGGGGAGTCTCTTGTGTCAGCCTGCCCCACCACCCCATCCTGCGCAGGGCCTGCCTCCACACCTGGAAAACTACCCTTGTGGCGGATGGCAGTGCCTTGCGGATAGAAGCCGAATATAAGACTGTGTGTAAGGAATAGGATCCCATCTGGCATTGCTCCACTGTATATGCAGGACGAGAGCGATCCCCATACCACCATTCATTCAATATCAGGAGTTGCGAGGCCACATAGTAGGACTGGACATCCGAGGTGGCCAGCCTCCCACAATACGTGGACAAACACGTCCGTAGCGCTACCCTGGGTGCCTTTCCTGCCCAAAGAAACTGTCCCAGGACCGAATTAACCTGGCGGAACCAAGAGGGCCTAACAGGGAATGGATGATTCTGTAGCTGGTATAGCAAATGCGGCAACAAGACCATGTTACGTATCTTCAACGGATATCTCAAAAGTGATGACGCAATTTCCCTCATTCTCTTTCTCTGCATGGTGACCCAAGGAAGCTCTTTACAGCTAATAGCCTGTGTGAGGATAATGTGAATTTACTTACCTGTACCTCACCATGCTAATAACCGCTGTTCTAGTTCACCACCACTACAATCGGTTGTAAGATTAAACCCACGCAAGTCATGTCTCTGACATGACCACACCCTAGTCGCATGTAGGTCGAGCACTCACCTTATAAGTCGGCTTATGATGTGGTAATTATCATAACATGCTAATATGACTCTACCATGTACGTCTGTCCACGTCCTATATGTTATGTGTAGCAAAGCAAGAGGGAATCCCCCTCTAACATATAAACGCACCTTAGGGAGTGCGACACATAAGAAAAGAACAACACAATCACTATAATTTAGTATTTTTATTTTGTATTTGCACTTTATTCACATACTCACTTGGTCCTGAGGAAAGCCAGTTTTAAAACAAAAGGCCTGGCTGAAACATGTAGACCACACAGGACGCTGGAGGTCATAATCCGTACTCCACCGCGTCCGTCTGCCTTTTTAGTAGCTAACAGGGGCCCAGTAATTAAAATTTATTTACTTACCCTCGGGTACTGGGACCCACTGTATAGCTTTTTAATCTTCACTTTCTCACCCATTACACTGCACACTCAGCAACATACCAGCTCCGAAGTAATCTGGCGTTGAAGCACACCCGGGACACATTCGGTGTCACTGTGGTGGGCCCGATGATGAAGCATGCCACCAACTAGGTTGGTGGGTGAGGGCTTCATGCACAAACCAATGGGTTTGCTGGCACGCGTACTTCATTGAGTCTCCCCCCTTTTTTCCCCCTAAATAGCTAGTCCTCTTTGATATTGACATATAATCCTGGGTATTCGGACTGGCTTACCTAGTCCTCACTCTCTCCTTTGATTCAGCAATTTCCCTCATACCATGTTTACAGGCTTTGAATCTTTGACATTTCCAAAATCCAGGACTCCCTTACAAGCAAGTAGCTGCTTTTTGCACCTCCGGACTGTTCACTACTAGTTCTTGGTGCATTGATTTTGCGTGCCTAAATGTTAATGTAGATTTTCTATCTACCGTCCTTCCAATTATTGGATCCCTTTTGATCAAGTGCCAGTGTCTAGTCAGGATTTGTATTACTCTCTGATTATATAGATTGTATCCTGTTATCATCCTGGGTATGTCTCTGTCTCTTGCCATTTATTTTTTCTTTTTAGGTTTACTTTGGGCAAAAAGTAGAGGCTCCCTGGACACCTTTTCTGGTTTTTCTTTGCTTGTTTCGGTATCACCTGATTATAGCCTCTCTCAGTAATCTGTTTTCTTATTCCGCCTGGGCTTCACCTAAAGTGGTCTTTTCACTGCAATTCCTTTTCATTCACATGAATATTGGCTACTCTGTTTTAACTTTACTGGATGGAAACTCTTTGAATGCAGTATTGAATTCCCAGCTGTGGGTTTTTTATATGTCTTAGTGTGTAGTTTATTATCTTTAACAAATACCACTAAGTCCAGAAAACATACCTCAGTTTTACTGATGTTTGATGTGAATTTTAAGTTAAGACTGTTTAAAGCAAAAGTCTGAGGAGATTCTGGGGGATGAATAATTTGTCACTGAAGCGTGTCCATATGACTATGTTTTCACACCATTCTCTTGCATGCTTACTTCTGAGCATCTGCTCCTCCCACCATGCCATGTGTAGATTGGCATAACTGGGGGCGAAGCAGTTGCCCATTGAGGTGCCAATTATTTGTTTGTATGCGTCCTTCCCATACATAAAAAAATATATTTTCTAGGCACCATCTTGTCATTTCAAGTAGCATGATTGTGTTGATGTAGTATAATGGGCCTGAGACTCAAAAAATGTGACATGGCTTGAAGGCCATCTTTGTGAGCAATACTCGTATAAAGAGATGTCACATTTAGTGTCATTAAAACAAAAGAATCTTCCCATGCAATGTTGTATAATCTTTTTTTTTTTAACACTTGTATCTTGTAGATATGTTGGAGTGATTTTAACAAACTCCTGCAAGAAATGATCAATATAACATGAAGTAGTTTAAAAAAGGATGCCAGTTGTAGAGATGATTGGCATGCCTGGGGTGGTTGGTATGGTTCTTATGGATTTTAGGGATCAGATAGAGTATGTAAATGTAAATTGATACTTGTATAGCGCACTACTCACCCGCAAGGGTCTCAAGGCGCTAGTACGAATACCGCTGTGGAACCCATCCTGGCTTTCCCTGTGAGGTGTCCACTCCTGGGCACCCCCAAGGTGGAGGCCAGGCATTCTTAGCGTTGTGGGGGCCCTTGTGGAGATTAAGCAAGCTATTGCCCAGAGTTGCAGATGGGACTCCATGATTGGAATAGGCACCGAGGCGAGAATTATTAGGTCCGAGGAATTTTGAGCCCAAGACCCGCCGAGGCGGGGAATTGAACCCTGGTCCCGGGCTAGACCTCTGCATCAGGGTCTGCCGCTCTAACCATTGAGCCACACTTCTCCAGTATAGGTGTCACTGGTGCTTCCACTTTCAAATACAGATAGTCCTCCTGTGTAATCAAACCTAATCCCTTTCATTTTGCTAATTCCATTAAATACTTTTCTTTGATCTCTGTTACATCAGTAAAAGTTACTTTACAAAAATAATTATGATCTCGTAACTGGGATTTAGCTTCTGAATCATAGAAACCTAATGACCACAGGACAATATCTACTCCTTTGTCTGATTTTCTAATTACCACAACATCCCTCCTTTTGATCTTATTAATCACCTGGTAATACCTGATTCTTTGTGTATATCTAAAGGTTGAGAACTCCTCGCTAGACTGAACAGATAGTGCTTTCAATTCCGTTATCACTAATTCTGGAAAAATGTCAGAAGAGTTCCTTGGTGTATCTAGAAGAAATATTGATTTGGGTTTGAAGTGAGTTTTTACACTACCATAGATAGCTATCCCAAGCACATCAGCCGTCCCTCTCGTGGTAGGTAGTGGATCTTTACCTTCATTAGTTTGTTCGATCTCTTCTAGTTCAAACAGAAGTTCCATATCGTGGACAGCCAGATTGGTTTCAGATGGTTTCCTCATCAATTCTGAAATTGTTGGTAGACAGTCCTTATTGGCAAAGAAATTTTTCAGGTTTAATTTCCTCTTACATTTGTAAAAGTCAATACGGGTTTGCCCATAGTTGACCTTAGTTGTGGCATAGTAAGAAAGTCCCAGAGATAAAATGTTCTCCTCCTTGGTTAGATGAATGTTTGACAGATTTATTACCATATTGCTATTTTCTGCTTCCATTATTCCCGCTGTCTCGTCACCTTGAGTTTGGCCCATGATCTTAATTCCATGCCTTCAATTTCTTCTCTGGCGTTTCCTTTGTCTGTATTTCCTCTTTTTTAAAAACATTTTTTTTTTAAAAATAAAACAGTTTTTATTGCGAAAGGTGTAGCATACACAGCTGGTTATCGCCTACAACCCTGGGGCCGGCAGCGTGCAGCAGTCTTAGAAAATAGAATCGTACACAGCCAGTGTGCCGACATCCCGGAGGCTCGGCGGCGATAATAGGTCATGGTGCAATGCTAAAACCAAGAATACGATCATAGGACAATAAAATAAACTGTTTGGTGTTTTTATATAAGAACCTAAACATGGAAAAAGCAGAGCCAAATAGTAGTCACAATGGGTGTATCAAATAGGAGTTAATATTACAATGCGGACGTCTCTTTAATTAACGCACGAGTCGTCCCACAGGTCCAGCACGTGACATAGCCAGTTCAGCAGTTGGAGAGTCACACAGTTCACCCCTGTATGCATTCCAGTGGCCCCACTTCTTGTCCCACACCCCAGGGCAACCCCGTACCTTGTATACCGTCTTCTCTGCAATCATGCATCTGTCCATTTCAGCCACCCATCCCACCGCCAGCGGTATGTCTCGGGAGCCCCATTTCATTGCAATGGAGCGTTTAGCCAATAGAAATCCCAGAGCTGCCCATTGTAGTTCCTGAACATTAAGGTTGTTGGCACCCCAGATATCTAGAACACATGGCTTTGGCAATAGTAACAGCGGCTTACCCAAAGAATCGCTCATTTTCTGGAGGACACGGCCCCAAAACTGTTGCACCCTCGGGCAATCCCACAGTATGTGAAAAAAGGTGCCAGGTAAATTACAGCCTCGGAGGCACATAGGGTCGGGGCGCTGTCCAATTTTCGCCAGAGTAAGAGCGGACATATAGGTCCTATGTAATATCTTTAACTGAATCAGGCGGAATCTATGGCAGATAGCTGATTGTCTTGGGGACATGAGGGCTGAACGCCAATCTTCCTCGTCTAAGGGGCCCAGGTCTACTTCCCATTTGGTCCGTAGCGACGGAAAGGAGTTAGGGAGGTTATTACATAATTTACGGTAGGTGTAGGAGATTCCCTTCTCCGGTAGCGGCTCAGATAGTAATCTGTCCTCTAGGGGGGAAACAGGAGGGATTGAGGAGAGGTCTGGAAAGGCGGCCCGGATAGCATGTGAAATTTGTAAATATCGAAAGAATTCAGTGGATGCTAGGGAGTATTTTGTCTGGAGAGCACTAAAGGCCAGGATAGAACCCTTTTGAACAAGGTCTCCCACCTCTGAAATCCCTATCATGTCCCATTTGTCGAATCCCTGGGAAAAGCAGAGGGAGCCCAGGCGTTGCGACGACCACAAAGGGGTAGCTCTAGAGAGCGTGTCCGCCCATCCCAGACTCTTATTGGCTCTGTGCCACAGTAGAACCGTATGTGCCATGGGTCCGATGTATCTGTTTTTAGCGGGTTTGCTGTATAGGGCCCCAAGATAACCCTCCCGACCAGTTTGGATTCTATCAAGAAGGAAGGCCGGGTTGAGGGGCGAGCCATGCATCCAGTGGTTAACAGCTACTAACTGTGACGCCCAGTAGTAGAGGCGGAGGTTGGGCAGAGCAATGCCTCCATCGTACCAGCCTTGAAAAAGCTTAGACAGAGCAATTCGAGCAGCTCCACCGTCCCACAACAGAAGACGAAGTTCACTTTCCGCCTTACGAAAGTAAGAGTCAGGGATCAAGAAAAGGCAGTTCTGTAGGGCATATAGAAAGCGCAGGAGAGCTAGCATTTTGAACAGAGCCGCCCTACCCGGGAGGGATAGCGGGAGGGATCGCCAATGGGCAACGTCGCAGCGTAGCCTGCGGAGGGGGCCCAGTAAATTACGATCATGAAAAACCTTCGAGTCGGGCGTAATATAAATGCCGAGATATTGGAAGCCGTCCACGGCCATCGCAATGGAGAATCCTCGAGGCAGTCGGGGAGGGGGACCATGCAACATATATAGTGTAGATTTAGTCCAATTGATTGAATAGCCCGAGTACTTCCCAAAGTTAGTAAGGACATGGAATAAGCTATTGATGGAAGACCGGGGAGAGGATACATGAATCAGGATATCGTCGGCATATAGGGACATTTTATCCGTAACTTCGTCGTTCCACTGGAGACCTCTGATAGAGACGTCAGTACGAACCCAGTGGGCTAGGGGTTCGAGGGTAAGGGCGAAGAGTAATGGGGATAGGGGGCAGCCCTGTCTGGTGCCTCTGTGGAGGCGAAATTGGCGCGAAGTGTGGTCGTTAACTCTAACCTGAGCAAAAAGATCCGTATACAGGAGGCGTACCCAACTAATAAATTGGGGCCCAAAGCCAAAACGGGCCAGGACCTCGAAGAGGTAGGGCCATTCGATCGAGTCAAACGCCATCGTAGCGTCAAGGGATAAAATGGCCGCATCTTGCTGGATAATGGATTGACGACTCATGACGTTGTTGACCCTGCGCGGATTTAGCACTGTATTGCGACCTGGGAGAAAACCGGACTGGTCGTCATGTATGAGGGAGGGAAGCACGAGAAGTAGACGATCAGCCACAGCTTGGCCAAGATCTTCGCCTCCGCGCTGATCAGGGAGATCGGCCGATAGGAGCCGCAGCTGGTGGGTGGTTTGGTCGGCTTGAGGATTACAGCAATAAAAGCCAATCGCTGGGCTAGGGGGAGCATATCGTCCTCTCGACTTCGTATAAACATATTTAATAGATATGGGGTAATTTCTCCGGCCATTCCCTTGAGGAATTCAACAGGGACTCCATCTGGGCCCATAGCTTTGCCAGAGTTGACGGCAAATAGGGCTGTAGTGAGTTCCTCCACCGTAATGTCAGCATCAAGGGCCGCCCTATCAACATCAGATATGACAGGAAGACGCATCTCCGCCAGGAGTTGTCTAGACTCTTCAGGCATATAGCATGGACCCGCGGTATAAACACTCTCTAAGTGGTCAGCAAAGGCTTCTGCAATAGCTTGCGGGTCTACAACCGTAACTCCGTCTGGTCTAAGGATGGAGGAAACCCATCTAGAGCCTTGGTCTCGGCGCTCTATCCGCGCGAGCATTTTACCCGCAGTGTCTCCGAATTCATAGACCCGATGGTGCGAGTGGAGCAGACGGGCCCGTGCTTTCTCCTGAGTCAGTTCTAGGTATGCCAGTTGTTGAGTACGGAGACGGGCAGCGGTGTCGTCAGTGGGGGCGGTGTTATGTGCCGTTTCGAGATGGACAAGGTCAGATTCTACCTGGAGGATCTGTTCCTTATGTTTACGTAGATAACCCGTTTTTAGTGTCAGTGCCTCCCCCTTCACCACCGCCAAGTACGCCCCCCAAAGTGTCACCGCTGAGTCAACCGAGCCGACGTTTTCAGCGAAATAAAATTCGGTACGCTCAAGAAGAGCGTCTTTGATATCCGGGATCTGCATAAGCCAGGGGCTAATCATGATAGGGCCGGAGTGTAGGGGCGATGGTAGGTCAGGTCTACAGTGAGGGGTGAGTGATCGGATATGCCCCGTGGAAGGCCTTGCAGTCGGACGAAGAAGCCGAGATCGGCTGCAGGGCAGAATAGGTAATCAATGCGGGACATACTCTTATGCGCATTCGAATAGTGTGTAAAGTATGACGTATTCGGGTAGGAGTGGCGCCATATGTCCACAAGCCCCAGGGCCTGCGTGAAATCGGAGAGATCTGAGCGCAATCGATGAGAGCTGCGTTTAGGACTGCGGTCCAGGTCATCGCACATCGTACTGTTAAAGTCTCCGCCAATCAGTAGTGTTCCGACCGGGAGACCCAACATACGTGCGCCCAGCTCCCTAAGGGAGTCTTGTACAAGTGTCGATGGAATATAGACGGAGATCAGATTCAGCGGGCGGCCCTCCCAAGTAGCCTCGACAAGTGCGATGCGGCCCAGGGCGTCAGCCCACGTCGTGGAGTAAGTGAGTGCTAAGGATTTCTGAATTAGGATCCCAGTACCGCGGGATCCAGTATTGAAGCCCGCATGAACTAATAATGTATACCCCCCCCGTTGAAGAGCCTTACAAGTGTTACCCACCAAATGCGTCTCCTGCAGTAAGACAATGTCGGAGGAGTGGCGTCGAAGATACTGGAGGACCACGCTTCTCTTAATTTTATGCCCCAACCCGTTAACGTTCCAGGACAGGATTGTGAGGGTTCTAGAGTGGGGATGCGGCATAGCTGTGGACTAAGGGGATCAGTCGAAAGGAGAAATGGGAGTAAGTCTGGCGGAAGCACAAGGGCGGCAAGTCGGAGCAACGCTGTGGAAAAAGAGGCCAACAAGGCATCGGGGAACCAGGCAACATTTGGGGTGCATAGCCGGTCAGCGTGGGATCCGTAGTGGGCCGAGAGACAAGACCAAGGAGGACTCCGCAGGAAAGTAAAAAGGGAAAAACAAAGAAAAGCAATGATAATGCAACAACAACATGAGAACCCCGAACCTTCCCCCCTCCCCATCCATCCCCCCTCCCTGCTTCCCTGCCCGCGGACTTAAAACTATCCACACCCCAACTAGGCAGAGTGCCTGTCGCCCTCCCAACCATGGTAGGGGTACTTGGTGAGCCGGTGGCCTCCCCCGCCTGATACTATCAGTGAAGTGACCATTAATTACGAGTAGAAGTAAATGTCAAACAGTTCCCGGTGCCATTTTCACATAACAGAAAGAGTACCTGGTACGCAGTCAGAGCGGCCCCGACTGGGGTCGAAGAGCACATCGTCAGGAATCAAAAGCAAACAGGGTGTGGAGCTCCGCCACTCAGAGCATCTCCAGCAAGTGAGTTTCTATGAAAGTAGCAGGTCCGCTGCATAGTAGTCAAGATCCATACACGATAAACTCATCCTGGCAGAGGAACATCAGTCTCCATCACCGTTGAGACCAGTGAAGAGTTCTTGGCTATCTGGCATCTGTTCAGCATGTGTGTGAGCGTCCTGGTCATCATGGGTCTCACGGTGTTTCGGAGAAGCCCCTGCGCGGCGCCAGCCCTCTATCCAGTCCCACACCTCCTCTGGCGACAGGAAGAACCACACCCTGCCCTCATGTTCCACCCGCAGTTTTGCTGGAAAAAGCATGGAGTATTTAACATGTTTATCACGTAAAGCTTTCTTGACTTCCAGGAAGCTGCGGCGCCTGGCTTGGACCTTCATGGTGAAGTCCGGGAACAGCGTTATGCGGGCATTTTCCAGGAGAAGGGGCGGGCCCGCCCGGGCCGCTTGGAGTATGGCGTCGCGATCACGGAAGTTGAAGACCCTCGCGATGATGGGTCGGGGGGGTGCCCCCGGCTTGGGTTAGCCCCCCGGGACCCTGTGTGCCCTTTCAATGGAAAAGTAGTTCAAGAGCTGTTTCGGGTGGAGGTGGGTCGCAATCAGTTTCTCTACAAAGAGGTCCGCTGCTGGCTCTTCCATTCGTTCCGGAACGCCAAGGATGCGAATATTGTTGCGTCGCGCCCTTCCTTCATAATCATCCAGGAGTTCGCCCATCTGTTTTTGTTGTTTCTGGAGTTGTTCCACCTGTTGCTGGAGGGTAGAAGTGTCATCAATAAGAGCCGCAGTCTTAACTTCGACATCCTTGACCTTGGAGTCTATTTTCCTCAGGTCAGCCCGCAGAAGCGTTACCTCTATATTGACTGAAGCAATTCGCGTCTCCAGGGAGGATCTGACGCCAGCTATAGCCTGCATAACATCCTCTAGGGTAGGGGCCTTTGCTCCTGGCGAGGGGGATGTAAGGCTCAAGGTCTCTGGGGAAGCCTTGGATTTATCGCCACCCTTAGTGCCCCAGGAGTTCTTGTTAAGCTGCCTCTGGTTGAGGGGTCTGGTTCCCTTGTTCGACGCCATGAGGAACAGAGGCGTAAGAGGAACGGCGTGCAAGGTACAGAGGGAGGCAGAAAGCAGCAATAGAAGTGTCCGAGAGCGTAGAAGTAGGCAGCACACACTCAGCTCGACAGGCCAGACTCTGCAGGCCGGGCGGTCTCCAGGGAGCGGCAAGCCGCAAAGCACTCACCAGTGGTGGCGACACTCTGGCCCAGGAGTGGCACTGTGGTACAAAAGCCGACCGTGGGGTCCAGGCAGGCGTCAGAGATCTCCGCAGGGTAGGAACGGCTCCAATTCACCACGTCTGCAGGTGGCACGGCAACAGAAGGGCGGATCCGGGTCGGCAAGTACGGCGAGAGCTCCCCTGAGTCCTCAGGAGGGCCAGGCCGCCATCGGGCTGCAGGCAGAGTGAAACCAGCCAAAGCCCCTCCACGTGTAACAATCTGTGTAGGACAGTACGTGGGCGCTCCCCCAGCACCATCGTAGCCTGTAAATACAGCGTCAGTGTAGCTCCTCTTCACGTGCACGGACGGTCAGAGGGCCGCAGCGTTCAGGCCTCCACAACAGTGAGGAGCGCAAACATTCGCCGGAGTAGGTCAAATTTAGGAGGCAGGGTGGCGTACCGGGAACAGCAGGTGGCGGAGGGCCGAGCGTGTGAGAAGTCCCGGTGGGGCGCAGGAGCGTCGCTTAGGAGCGAGGATAGCCTGGGAGGTCAAATCGGGCGCAAGGACTCACCACGCAGTAGCGATGTCGGAGGATCTCCACGCACTAGGTAGGATCGTTGGCAGAAGGGCTGGTGCGGTGTCAGCAAGAGCAGTGGGGAGCTCTCGGGGTGTGCAGGAGAGCCAGGCCGCAGTCCGGGCTCACGGTGGAAGTATATCGGTAAAGGCCGCTTAAGATGTGAGGCTCCATGCAGGACGTCACGTGGGCGCTATTAATAGCGCTAGCGCGGCCCGGAGCTATAGCGCTGGTGCAGTGCAGGCTGGCCTCACAGGATAAAGAGGGGGCCGGGACTGTGATGCTCGGGCCTCCGTAGCCAACTGGAGCGGGCCGGGGCGGGACCAAGTTGCTTAGGTCCGGGGCCCGGTGGCTGGATGCAGGTTAAATAATGCGGTGCAGACCTAGCTCCGCCGTCAATCCACACGGCAGATAGTGACAGGGTCGCGGCAGAGTGGAGAGCCGCGGCCAAGTGGAGAGGCGAGCAGGGAGAGAGTTATGGAGCACCAAGAGCCGCAGGCCCAGAAGCCGGGGTGTTGCTTAGGCGGCACTCCGGCAGTGTAATGTTGAGGTTTTCCAGGAATGAGCAATCCAAAGGAAGCAGTAGATTATAAGAATGGATTTATTTAAGTAAATAAGCAGAACACCACGGGAGTGCGTCCTTCTTCTCCGGGCCATGAACAGCAACTGACAAAGGAAACTGTCCATGCCAGAGAGTTAGATCGCCCTCACGAGAATGCATATTCAAACATAAATACATAACATAACATTAGACTTCATGCGCACTTAACAGGAAGTGTGCGCATGAAGTCGGACTTTGAAGGAAAACATGCGCGCATGCAAATGCGCGTGTAGTCTAATACTGACTTGCGCTCGTGTGAGAGCGCGTGTAACACATGTGCACATATTACATCACCCTTCCCCTTTCATAAAGAAATGAAGACAGTTAAGATAAATAAAAATCTTTGTACCTAGAAGGAAAGGAGCAATTACGTGTTGGTCTTGCTTGATCAGTACACACAACATCGGTATTAAAGGAATTAATTGACGGTATTGGATCCTGACACTGTTCAAGTTGATTATGAGGAAACTCATTTTGTACAGTTATAAGTTCAGGCTCAAAAATAGGTTCAAGAGGAAACTCTTTTTGCACACCTAAATCCTCCAAAAAATGTGAAAAGTGTAAATCATCATTTAAGACCTCTTTTCTATCAATTATCATTCTTGCTTGATCTGGCGTTAATTTCACCAAAATTCTCTTACTCCACCAACCTTTTTGCCCAAGAAACAAAGAGCCCTTTGAAGTTTTCAACACCTGTACTGGAAGAGAAAACCTGGAAAGGCCTTTCTTTACTTTCATCGGAGACTTGATCAAAACCCAATCTCCTATTACAAAATCAGAATCAGTTTTACATTTCTTACCATCATAATTTTTTTTCTGAGCAGCTTGCTTGAAAGACACACTCTTGAGCATTCTTTCTTTGTCCTTACAAACCAAACATGAGTTGTCGCCTTTCTTTAAATCCTTGATCCAAGAAGGACACAAGGTACCATTTGGATCCCTTTTTCTTAAAAGTCTAAAGGGGGAAACTCCAGAGGTCGTGTGTGGGGTAGTGAGATATGCCCAAAGTTTCTTTTTTAGAAATACATCCACAGGAACCCTCTCAGCTAAAGCTGTCTGTATTCCTTCTTTTATGACCCTATTCATGCGTTCGACTAAACCATTAGCTGCTGGAGAATACAAAGCAACTTTCAAATGCTTGATGTCGTGAGACAAAAAAAATGTTTCCATACTTGTCGAGGTAAAATGAGAACCATTGTCAGTTACTACCTCCTTGGGAAAACCCTCAGTCATAAAAATTCTAGATAAAAAGTTGATCACAGCACTAGAAGAAGCTGAAGAACAAAACTCAAACTCCACCCACTTTGAGTAATAGTCAACCAATACTAAGATGTACTTTTTATTATTGGGAAGTAGATCAAAGGGGCCTGCAAAATCTACTGCGACTTTCAACCAAGCTTCTTCAGGCGTTGGTACGTTGTGTAACGGAAGTTTTGCAATCTTCCAGTGCTTGTCTGAGACCAGACATGTGCTACAAGCATTTACCCATTTGGTAACATCAGACTCTAGGGCAGGCCACCAAAAACTTTCTTTCAATCTTCTAGCTGTCGCACCTATACCTAAATGGCCCTCATGCGCTATGTCAAAAATTCTTTTCCGTAAAGAAAAAGGAGGTACAGCTAAGTCTCCACGCATAACTAAATCCTCAACTATAGATAGTTCTTCACTAACTTGTGCAAAAGATTTTAGTGGAGATGGTAATGACCTCTCTTTAGGCCAGCCAATTAAAATCATATTCTTAACAGCTAGAAGCGTAGAATCTTCTGTAACCGCTTTTAACCAATCATCTTTTGTTATGTGAGGAAGATCAGTGATAACATCCTCTATGGTGGCAACCACACATTCCACGTCATCAAACCTTGAAGGCAAAAAGTCATCCTTTAAGGACAGTCTTGACAAACAATCCGCTCTGCCATTTCGACCACCCGGGATATACTTGATAATAAAATTGTACTCATGTAGGCGTGATAATAATCTTACCAGCCTTGAGGAAGCTTTACCCGTTCCATTGCCTGAAAGTAAATGAATTAGGGGTTTGTGGTCTGACAGAATATCGAATTGGGTACCCCAAATAAAAGTCCTAAACTTTTCCACAGCCCAAGTGCAAGCCAAAGCCTCCCTCTCTATTGTGCTATAGTTAGATTCAGCAATAGAGAGGGATCTGGAAGAGAAACCAACAGTGTTCTCTTTCCCATTCACCCATTGGGATAAGACAGCTCCTAAACCTTTTTGGCTCGCATCCACCGCTAGTATGCATTTGTAACCAGGTGAAAATGGTGATAACGCAGGAGCCTGAAGAATTAACTTTTTAATTAATTCAAAGGCATTCTGTGCATCATCATTCCATGTAAACTGAATGTTTTTCTTCAATAGGAGTCGTAATGGTTGAACCACCTGGGCGTAGTTGGAAATGAATCTAGAATAATATTCTGTCATTCCCAGAAATGACCTAAGTAGATCTTTGGTATTGGGAATAGCTACTTCATCAATGGCCTTTGTAAGAGAAAATTTGGGACTGATTCCAGAAGCTGAGATGGTATGCCCCAAATAATCTAGTGATTGAACCATAAATTTGCACTTATCTGTACCAAGTGTAACTCCAAATTCCTTAAATTTCTCAAGTACTTTCCTTAGGGTAGTAATGTGTTCATTTCTGTTTTTTGAGTAAATGAGGACATCATCCTGGTAAGCTTGAACTGAAGCAATACCAGCTAACATGTGATCCATGAACCTCTGGAACACGCTTGCCGCAGAGGCTAAACCAAAGGGTAACCTTAGATATTTAAATGCACCGAAAGGTGTTATAAAGGTTGTCAGGTCAGTAGAAGGAGTGGACAAAGGAATTTGATGGTATGCAGATTTCAGATCCAGGATAGAAAAACATGTGGAGCCTGCAATATTCGATAAAAGATCTTGAATTTTGGGCAGTGGATGGCAGTCTACCACTATATTTTTGTTAAGTGAGCGTAGGTCAGCACACAAACGAATCGAATTATCTTTTTTTCGCACAATAACAATGGGACTCACCCATTCAGAGGAGTCTGTAGGAGTTATGATCCCTTCTTCCACCAATTTATCAAGTAAAATTTTTAGATCGGTTCTCACGCTTAAGGGAATGGGCCTAGCTTTATGTACAATGGGAATAGTATTCTCTTTTAACTTTATAAAATGTTCTACCTTGGTAATCTTACCAATGCGTGATGTGAACACATCTGCAAATTCATTTAAAATTTTACTTGTGAAGGAAGAAGTATCATTTGTTTCTGAACTATCTATGACATCAATAGTAACACTATCTATGACATCAATAGCAACATCATTATTGATTTGAATGGGATTTTCAGAACCAGGGACTAATTTTAAGCCCATCTTGGCTAAATCTTGCCATCCAATAATGAGTTTGCCTTTAAGTGCAACATAAACTTTCGTTGAAATTTTTCTCCCAAAACCAGACACAAACTCAATGAAATACCCATACATTACAATTTTTTTACCCGTATAACCTTTGGGAATGATATCCAATTCTTCTAATACTTTACCGGGCCAGTGTTTCTCAAACAAAGTGTCAGAAATGATCGTGACTGGTGCTCCAGAGTCACCCATCATTTCTATTTTTAAATCACCAATAATGAATTCAGCTAACGGTTCTTTGACCTTTTTCTCTGAAGAAGAATTTAAATCTACAATATCAATGTCAACAGACAGCATCATTCTTTCCATACTATTAGAAAGAATGAGACCATGTTCAGTAGAGTCTTCATTTGAAATTTCTCTAGTATCTAGAGAACTGACTTTGACAAGTCTCTTGCTTTTACACACATTATAAAAATGACCAGTTTTTCCACATTTAGTACATTTTTTGCCTAAGGCTGGGCAAATGGGACTATCACCTAAGTGCGTTTTAGATCCACACCTGTAACAATATGATGGAGTTTTGTTTTGTCTCACTTGAAAAGGTTTTGAAAAACGTGATCTGTAAGCAATATTATTAACAGAAGCATCATGTTCAACAACATTAATATGCGAAACGTTGTCTTGATTCAAGCAAGAAGAGGTGATGATGGACCTCTCTATTCCTTTTGCTATGATAATGACTTCAGTCAAGGTTGGGTCTCTGCAACTGAGAATCCTTTCTTGTATCTTCTTATGAAAACAAGAGTAAACAAATTGGTCTCTTATGTGATAGTCTAATTCTGCACCAAAGTTACATTCAGACGCTAAATTCCTGAGAACTGATATATAGTCTTCCACGGATTCATCTGAACTTTGTTTCTTCTTTCTAAAGTTAAATCTTTCAAGCATCACACTTGGCTCTTCCAAAAATTTCTTATTTAATCTCTGGATAGCATCTGTATATACATTCCATCCTTCACCTCCATCTGGAGGTGGAATAGTGACTGGCAAATTATTAAAAGTCTCACGTCCAACTCTTCCCAAAAAATTATATAAAATAGCAAGTTTGCGCTTAGCAGAATAATCCTCTGCGTCAATGGCTACCAAATAGTTTTCAAAAGATTTAATCCATAGTTTCCAGGGTTCTTTGGGTTTACCCTGATGAGGTAAAAAATGTTCTAATTGAAAAATTTCTTGTTTTGCCATTGAAAAACAGGAATTTAAGTTGATGAATGAGGTTTAAATTTTCCTTTTACTTAAGTTATTAATTAAAATAAAGTGCTTAGTTTCTCTTGGACAAATAGGGAGTAAGTAGAAAAATATTTAGACTTACAGTTCCTTTAACGAGAAGAAATGTCCTCCGGATTGTTTTATTTCTTTTTTTTTTTTTTTTTTTAAAGCCAGTAAAATCGTTTTCTGGTAAACGATCGTGCTCCAGTTCCTTAAACAAGCAGGGAAAGGTGAACAGCCAATCGTTTCATTAGGGGGCGTGACCATGCGAAGAAACCCAATTGGAAGGAGTCTTAGTAAAGCAGGCAGACCCTTTTATGAGAAACGAGAGTCGGAAGCTCAGAGCTGATCACGTGTTTTCTTTCCGGTTGAACAGAGGGAGCAGTTGAAGAAGCAGATCAAGGGAGGCACAGCACAAATAAATGGTGATGTTAAATCCTGAAGTTAAATTCACAAAAACGCCGAAAATCGTCGCCAAATGTAATGTTGAGGTTTTCCAGGAATGAGCAATCCAAAGGAAGCAGTAGATTATAAGAATGGATTTATTTAAGTAAATAAGCAGAACACCACGGGAGTGCGTCCTTCTTCTCCGGGCCATGAACAGCAACTGACAAAGGAAACTGTCCATGCCAGAGAGTTAGATCGCCCTCACGAGAATGCATATTCAAACATAAATACATAACATAACATTAGACTTCATGCGCACTTAACAGGAAGTGTGCGCATGAAGTCGGACTTTGAAGGAAAACATGCGCGCATGCAAATGCGCGTGTAGTCTAATACTGACTTGCGCTCGTGTGAGAGCGCGTGTAACACATATTACAGGCAGTACAGCGGCGTAGCCCGTCCCCTCAGGGCAGCGCAGCTCGGGAAGCCAGCCAGTCAAGAAGGTATCGACAGCCAGGGAGGTTGCCAGCTGGGCTCCGGGTGAGCAATGCAGGGTCTGCTCCGCTATCCCGGCTCCGGACAAGTCACCACCAGCAGGGACAATCAGTGACGGAGCCGGAGCTCCGATGTAGGTGCCATCTTAGCTGCAGCAGGACCTCCGCCTCACCGGACGTTTTCTCCCTGCAGGGCAGCAGAAGCCAGGCAGGCACTGGGGTCTGCAGCGGGGCCCCCACGATATTTAGGGGGTCCCAGGTCTAGAAAACAGATGGAATTAGGCGGATGAGCCGGCGGGGGTCGGGAGCCGCTTTAGTGAGCGACCATCTCCGCCGGCTGCTCGGCTCTCTGTCTTGTAATGGTATTTTAAATAGCCTCAAATCGGGCTCACCCAATGACCCACTTCCAGTCAATATTCTCAAAAAAATAAAGCCCACTATATTGAATCCCATTATGGCGTTACTCAATGCTTCACTGAAAGAAGCCATCCTACCAGCAGAGTGGAAACACGCGATGGTTCTTCCTCTTTTGAAGAAGCCAAACTCTGGCCCGGCTGAACCTTCCAACTTCCGACCGATCTCTCTACTCCCTGTTTCTTCAAAGATACTGGAAAAACACGTGAATCAACAGCATGTGCAGTTTGTGGAAACTAATAATATCTTGCATGTATCCCAATCAGGAGTTAGAGCCGGGTACTCCACAGAAACTACCCTTCTGGGAGTTACAGAAACTCTTCGTCAGCATCTAGACAAAGGGGAAACGGTGGCACTCATTCTGTTAGATTTGAGCGCCACCTTTGACACGGTGTCCCATCTAACTCTTTCAAAAGTACTCCAGTCGCTGGGAATTGCTGGCTAAGCCATGGATTTGATTAAAGACTTCCTCACTGGAAGGACTTTTCGGGTCTTCTCCTCTTTGGCTAGCTCTAAGACTTATGGATCTCCTTATGGAGTACCACAGGGCTCAATTCTGAGCCCTGTGTTGTTCAATCTTTATGTTAGCCCGCTAGCCACCATCGTGGAAGAAGCTGGGTTGGCTATCTTCTCTTATGCTGATGACACCCAGCTTCTTTTTTCTCAATCCTCCAATGAAACCTCCAAAGTTTCAAGGGCTGCATAAAAATGAAGTTGGATGCATACCAACTGGCTAAACCTAAACGGCGGAAAGACGGAGATCCTGATCATGGGGAAAGATAAAGAGCTTTGGGGCCCGCGTCACTGGCCTCTGGAAATGGGTACTCTTCCTCAGCCGGTCCAAACTGCTCGCAACTTAGGTATAGTGATCGATGATCAGCTTTCCATGAAACAGCAAGTAACTAAGACTGCTTCAGTCTGCTTTACCATTCTTAGGTGGCTCCGAAAGATACTATGGATGTTGCCTGGGCCTACTCAAAGAACTGTAATTCAAGCATTAATTATGTTGAGATCGGACTACGGCAACATCTTCTATCTAGGAGCCAACAAGGAGGTAACACGCATATTGCAGGTAGTTCAGAATTCCGCGGCTAGGCTGCTCTGTCACGTACCCAAAACATCTCCCATTGCAGGTACTCTCCAGGACCTCCACTGGCTAAGAATTGAGAACCGGACTAAATTTAAGGCCTTATGCTATATGCACAAAATTAAACTAGTCACAGCTGCCCGTTATTTATGTTCTTTGGCCCAGACATATCGTCCGACACGTTTGCTTAGATCCTCTTCTCAAGCTAAATTATTAGTCCCAAGATTAAAATGGGGGGAAGGTCCTTTTCCTACCTGGCCCCTGTGTTGTGGAATTCACTCCCATCTTTACCTCGGCATGAAATCAATCATAAAACTTTCTGCAAAAGCCGTAAGATCTGGCTATTTAATCAGTAAATATTGCCCTTCTGTTGCATTTGCTCCTTGGTGCCGGGAAACCTCCGGGTAGCTGTGTGCCCTATAAATGTAATTTATTAATAATAATAATAATAATCATCAGAATCAACACATTTCACTTTAGTGGAGGATGTTGCTCTTGACTTACACACGCTACAAAAATGCCCCCTTCTTTTGCATTTGGAACAAACAGATTTAAACGTAGGACAATTCTTATCATTGGCTAAATGTCCTGGTTTATCACACCTGTAACACTTTCTGATGATAAACTTACTTTTAACCTCACCTCCTTCTGCTTTCCCTAGAGGTTTCTTAGCAACAGCTTTAACCACTTGTATAACAGGTAGCTTATCTTTCTTGATATTCTCAACACAGTTCAAAGAGTGTTCAACATGCTTTGCCACCTGTAATACTTCATCAAGAGATGGTTCATCACGTATCCATAATTCTTCTCTAACTCTCTCAATATTACATCCCACCATAAATTGATCCCTAATCCTCTCATCAAGAAGACTAGCAAGACGATGCCAGTTTTCCCAAATGAGTAACATAAGTCTCGACTGACTCTCCTTCAGCTTGTAGTCTCTTTGTGAAATTATATTTTGCCAATATCGTACTGACCTTGGGTAGAAAGTGTTTGTCCAATTTCTTAAAGCAGATTTCAAACTCCTTAAGACCTTGAGACTCAGTGTCATTTAACTCGGGGAGGTGATCATAAACTTCTTGTCCCTCAGACCTCAAACAGTGTAACAGTAATGAAGACCTCCGTTCAGCACTGAGCGATGTACCACAGACACTTGCATACTGTTCAAATATCTTCTTCCGTTTTGCCACTTTATGGGAGGCTCCCAGGTGACACTAAGAAGAAAGGAGAAGCTGTGACATTTTGCATGATGTAGCGGGAGAAAATTGGAACAACACTAGATTTGAAAAAATTAAAATAATAATAATAATAATTAAACAAATCAATAAATGAGAAAGAGCAAGGAGGAATGTGAACAAGTTACTAACCTAGCATTGAACAAACATGTTGAGATACAAAGTCATGTTAAAAAAAAAACTTGAAATTGTCCAAACCTGGAACTGATGAGAATTACACATTAACTGTGCTCACCAGCGTGAATGATGAGCATTAAAAGTAATAAGTTGTGCCCATCAGCTTGAAGTATGAATGACCAGGAATAAATCAGCTGTGCCCACTAGAGTGTCACCCTTCAAAATGATGAGCTTTCCATAATGGCATCAAATAATCCCAAAAATAATAAGCTGTGCCAATCAGCGTGAAACGTGAATGACACATCCAATCATAAAGCTGTGCTTATCAGCGTAAAAGACAAACAAGCTGTAACAAGCACTTATCCAGTATTGGGGTATCTTTCATAGATTCACATGCCTGAATCATTCCTCGTCGCCGAGGCGGGAGTCCCACGGTATATAAAAAAGCAGGATATATGACGGTACAACGCGTACCGTCACAACGCATACCTTTACAACGCGGCCGTGACAACGCAAGTCGTTACCACGACTTGCGTTGGGGGGGCGCGGATTTCGAATAGTTTAATTTACTATTCTAACACCAGTCCCCGTGGACCCTAGGGAAGGTGTTAGGATAGTAAATTAACTATTTTTAGACCTTGAGCGCCCTCCAGCGCAAGTCGTGGTAACGACTTGCGTTGTCACAGCCGCGGTGTAAAGGTACCGCGTTGTGAAAACATCGTTGTAAACGATGTTTACCAAAAAAGCAGTGCCAAAGCAAACTATAGTAGTAGGCCTAAGAGAAAGGTCTTAGGCCTAAACTGCAGTAGCCTATCTACCTCCTTTTGCCAAAAGGACCAAGAACTTTGTCCCAGCCAATCAGCTTACAGCACCCTCTAGAACCCTCTCTGCAGAGCCAGTTCTCCTCAGATTTTCACCGAACGTCGTGTGGGAGTCTCCCTGAGTCTCTACTCAGTTTTTTCTCTACTTCATGATGTCTGACAAGAAGGCCTTGTTTAGACCTTGCAGAACATGCGACAAGAAAACAGTCCATGTTGATGATCAACATAAGGACTGTATTTATTGCCTCTATCCAAAGCATGAGGCAAAAAATTGTAAGATCTGCCGCACCTTACCTTCTAAGACCTTAAGGGATAGGGAGGCCAGAGTACTATTGTGGCTTAAATCTTCTTCTTCTGCTGATGATGATGACAACACTTCGACCTCCAGTAAAAGAGCAATATCACAAGATGGTTCTTTAAGTGAGGGAAGAAAACATGTCAAAACTTCCCACTCCACTTCTGGCTCTTCGCAGAGATCTCCATCTTCTTTCTCTGAAGCTTCAGCTCTCAAGAAATCTAAAGAGCATAAAACTGTGAGTAAAAGCTGCTCTGTCTCCTCAGCTTTTCCTATGACTACCATCTCATTCTGTTAGATACATCTGCCAGTGGATTCCTCACCTTGTGAATATGCCCCTTGCGTCAGCAACATTCGGAAATTCTTTTGTAGCTTCGCGCCGACGTGGACGTGGACGACGTCATAGAGGCACGGCATTGCACGCGACTCCGCTGACGTCACCGACACTACAATAGGCCCACGCCGGCGTGATGACATCAGTTCCCTTTTTTCGCGTTGTCAACGCTAACGGTTTTGGGAATCTCAGTAGCCAACTGGTGACTTTGTTACCTTATTATTCGCTTTCTGCTTCTTTGTTTCTTGTTTCTTCTCGATGTCGACGAAGAAGACCGGCTTCAAGCCCTGCGGGGAGTGCGGGAAAATGATGTCCATTACTGACCCGCACGAAGACTGCATTTGGTGTTTGAGCTCTGACCATGATGTGGATGGAAGTTCATCTTGTCGGAAGATGAACCCGAAGGTCCTGAGAGAAAGAGAGGCCGAACTCCTGGTAGCAAAGATGAAGGCTGGCAAGGCAAAATCTTCGAGGTCTCGCTCTCGACGGTTGAGGTCGAAGTCAAGATCCAGATCTCGGGAGGAGCCGTCTTCGAAGTCCGCTTCAGACCATGCTTCGAAGTCGAGAAGGAGACATAAGAAGAAGAGGCATGAGTCCCGACGTCATTCCGGTAAGGAGTCGGGCTCGAGGTCGAGGTCACCGAAGAAGGTACGTTCCAAGGTGGTCACGATGGATGTTTCAGATAATGAAGGTGAGGCCTCGCCTTCAGAGTCGCAGGTACAGTCGCCGACTCCGGCTTCGAATCCGTCCCCGGCCCGAGATGAGGAAGATCATGTGGATGTGGATTCTGCGCCTGTCGAAGAGCCGAATCCAAACCCTCCACAAGACTAGCCTGAGGGTTTTCAGCCACCCTTCCCAGCCCCAGGCCAGGAACCATCAGCGTTTTTTTTTTTTTTTTTTTTTTTTTAAACCTTTATTGCACAATGTCATTAAACAAATACGGGCCTACAACCATCCGGCCGGCCTCAATAACGTTTTGGAGCACATCAGCAAACAATATGGCACCGCAGTAGTACTTCAAACAAAATACAGTAGATTCGAGTTACACTGGAAAAAGTACGCACTACTGGGGAGCAGGAGAAGGGAAGGTTCAGTTTTAAAGGTTTTCCTTTTTTTACTTTTTTAAATGAAGAATATTAAGCTGGAAAAGACTAGAAAGGATCAAAGACCGAACATACTAAACAAAATCGAAGTGGGCAACGCACAGCAAGAAATCCAGCAAGCATGGAGACATCATCAAAATGGCGGCACTAAAACAGAACATAAGGATAGACAATCGCATAACACGTTGTGTGCCAGTTGCTACCCACCCCCTGACAACTAACACCAGTGACCCAAGAAAAAGGGGAAAGAAAAAGGAATATAAAATAAAGAGAAATAAAGGCCCATAGAAACCAAAAAGGACAAAAGAACATCCCCCCACCCTACACGCATGCAGAGGCTACGGCCTACCCCCCCTCGCAGTGTGCCTGTCGCCCCAAAAGAGTACCCGAAATGAAGAAGAAAGAAAAGAGAAGAAAGAAGAAGGAAACATGTATTACCGGAGGAGGGCCATCCACACGAACCCAGGACAGCCAGCAGGAATACTATCGGCCACCCCACCCCCGACCCCTTATCAAAACATAGCCAACGTCCCGCTCCCCTGTCTATCCATCATCGGCAAGTAAGAAGGGGAAAAACAGAGTCAACCTTGTCCCTTGCGATCCAGCGTGCCAATGAAGTACAGTAACGAAGTGGCCCCACGGAACAGGGGAGGCAGCCAGAATAACCACAGCAAGACAAGGCACCATCCAAGGCACCATCCACCTATATCCATCCGACTCAGGGCATTGTGATCCAGAAAGGCACAGCACGGGCCAGCACACTGCAGCAGTCCACCAAAGCGAGTCAACCCAGGCGCAGGCAACATGTCCAGAATAAGAATGTCAGTCTCTCCAATAGATCTCGACGGAGGTATCAGACCTGGCTTCCAAAGGTGATTCCCCAGCATCTGTAAAAGCGCAGGGCGCAAACCATCCACCATTGCTGTGACCGGCAGAGTCGCGATGTTGTTTGATTCCCACAACCTCAGCATCTCCACGCATCTCTGAAGAGGCGGCTCGCAATAGTCGAGCCCCGGATGTGGCAAAACGCTTCGCACGCGAGCGCCAGCTCGGTCAGGCGAGGAGAGTGGGGGCAAAATGTCACACAATCGGTCTTCCAGATCACGAGCGTTATAACACAGGGCATCGTGCAGGTCTGCCAGAGCACTCAAAACATCGCCGATATTCAAGGGTGCCTCGAAAAAGGGTGATACTGCCGCCCCCTGCACATGGGGCTCACAGACGTGTGGCAACCCCCGGTCTCGATCGCCGGCGCAGCCTCCCCGCAGTCGGTCATCAATTCGGCTCCCCGACAAGTACAGCCAGGGCGTGGGGACCAGAGCAGCACCTTCCATTTCAGCGCCGCGTTTAATGGCAACACAATGTCAGTTGTGAGAGGCGCCCACGGCAAAGACCAGTTCGGCAATGCCGGCGCTAATCACTCCGTCCAAAATGGCCCCCACCACTCCGCTAAAAGACAAGAAGATTCACTGAATCATCAGGGGAGAGGGATACGAATGTTGCAGCGCCAGCAATGGAGCCTTTAAAGCGTGGAAACCAAAGGGAAGATCGTTGCGCCGCAGCGGAAGACCCAGAACCGCCGCCGCGTCTCGCCAGCCGATGCCGCCCTGCCTTCAATGGCCGATGTTGTTGTCGTCCGGCCGGGCGCAGCCGAGAACAAAGGATCGGTCCCCCTCTTCGAACACCAGCAGGATAGCAGGGCGTCCTGTCACTTCAATCGCAGGGAAACCAACGGGGAGCACTTCGTTGGAAACAGCGTCGCTTCCCGAACCCGATACCGCACCACAGGAACAAACTAGCACACAGGAGAAGAAGCGGTACGGGAGGGAAGCGGAAGGGTCGGCGGAGCCGAGGGCTCAGGCGGCCATCACGGTTGCTGGCTAGGCTCCTCCTCCCATCAGCGTTTTTAAACGCTATGTTTGGCGTCTTTTCAAGGGCGTGGTACCCCTCTGGCGCACCTTTGGGTCCCATGGGTCCTCTGGCCTTCAATTTAGGAGTCCCTCACTCCTATCCTCCTGCTCCATTCATGCCCTTTATGCCGGCTCCCACGCCGCCATGGCAATACCCGGCTCCCCCGAGGTCGTCGACTCCGGTTCCGGCGTCGCCCGCTCCAGATCGACCTCGAGAGCATCCCACTGGGCCATCGGATTCGATACCGACGTCGATCCCGGCTCCGTCGGAGCCGTTGGTGGATCCGGCTGCGAAGCGTGTAAAGGAGAGGTCCAGAAGGGAAGCACAAAGCCTTTTGGAGGAGCAAAGATATTTGGAGTCACGTCCTGATATGGAGGAAGGTGAACTGGAGGATGACTGTTTTGAGGATCTGGCTGATGCTGGTAGTCTGGATTTTTCTCCAGAGAGGGAGTTACCATCCGGCTCTGATGCGCCTTCAAAGGACGTCCAGCCTTATCATGTAGTGATGAGGAAGGCAGCAGAACTTCTGCAATTGACTTTACCAACAGTGGAGTTTAAGTCTAATCTTCTTACAGAAGTTTTGCATTCACCTAGCTCTGTGGTGGAACCATTGCTTCCGTTTAATGAAGCCTTAACGGAACCTATTATGGAGGTGTGGAAAAAACCACTGACAGCTCCTGCAGTATACAAGAGTGTGGGAGAAGGTACAGGGTTGTACCTGAAGACCCTGCTTTTCTGACGTCTCATCCGTCACCTGAGAGTCTAGTCATACAAGCAGCCTGTTCCAAAAAGAATGTGAGTGCCTTTCCTCAGGTCCCCGGTGACAAAGAGGCAAAGAAACAAGATCAGGTGGCTAAAAAGACCTTCTCTTCTGCAAGTATGGCGTTGAAGTCAACTAATGCCACTTTCCTTATGGGGAGGTATGTGCATGCCCTTATGGACACTATGCGTACTTTAGCTCCTAAGATTCCTGATGACAGCAGGAGAGATTTTGAGGAGGTTTTATCAGATGCACAGGCTGCGGCACGCCAAGTGATACAGAGTGTTCTGGACACTGCAGGGTCGGTGGCACGTATCATGGGCACTGCGGTTGCCACTAGGAGATCGGCTTGGCTGACATCTTCAGACTTTTCGGCAGATGTTCAGGCGGCTTTGCTGGATTTGCCGTTTGATGGATCTGGCCTCTTTGGCAAGAAGGCTGATACATACGGCATTGGAGAGATTTAAAGACAGTAGAGCAACTGCTAAATCTTTAGGGCTTCAAATCAGAGGTTCTTCAGCCAAGAGGTTCAGAGGTTTTGGACGCTTCTCCTTTCGCAACTATCGGCAAGGTCAGCAGCAGCAGCAGCAGAACCCCTTGTACAGATCTTATAGGGGAAAGCAAAGAGTTAGGCCTCGAGGTCGTCATGCCTCTTCCTCCTCTACCTCCTCTACCTCCTCTAACCCCCCAGCCTCAGAAAAGCAGCCCTAGATCCGCCATTCAGGATCATGTGGGTCCGGTGGGGGGTCGGCTTACCTACTTTCTACGGGATTGGGAATCGGTTACATCAGATCTTTGGGTTCTCAATCTCGTAGAAAATGGGTATGCCCTTCCCTTTCGGGAATTCCCTCCCAATTACC
Organism: Lissotriton helveticus; assembly: GCF_964261635.1. Classification (NCBI taxonomy): domain Eukaryota; kingdom Metazoa; phylum Chordata; class Amphibia; order Caudata; family Salamandridae; genus Lissotriton; species Lissotriton helveticus. The sequence continues at coordinate 411,019,170 of NC_136061.1, read as the reverse complement.
CTCCTTGCCAAGGTTTTTGCACGGAGGAACATCTGTTACTCCTGCAAGAGGAGGTGCTGACACTGTTAAGAAAGGATGAGATAGAGGTGGTCCCAGAGCAGGAAAGGGGTCAGGGATGCTACTCACGGTATTTTCTGATACCCAAAAAGGATGGCAGGCTTCGTCCAATCCTGGATCTCAGGATCTTGAATCTCTATCTGAAACAAGAGAAATTCAAGATGCTCACCCTTGCACAGGTTCTTCAAGCGCTGCTGGAAGAGGACTGGATGGTGTCGCTCGACTTGCAGGATGCGTATTTCCACATCCCAATCCTGAAGTCGCACAGGAAGTATCGCCGTTTTATGGTGGGATCGCAACACTATCAGTTTGCGGTCCTTCTTTTTGGAATTACTACTGCGCCTCGAGTCTTCACCAAGGTGATGGCGGTGGTGGTGGCAGCACATCTCCGAAGGTCTGGGATTCCAGTATTCCCCTATTTGGACGACTGGCTGATCAAGGCAGAGTCGTCCGAGAAGGTGCTCCAGCATCTGCAGGAGACAACTCAGTTGTTGTACCTGTTGGGTTTTTCGATAAATGTACCCAAGTCTCACCTGGTGCCCTCCCAGCGCAACCTGTTCATAGGTGCTATACTGGACACAACTGTATGTCGTGCATTCCCTCCACCTCAAAGGATTCGCGACATACAGGAAATGATTCCTTTATTCTACTATGGAGCGGTCGTTCCAGTCCTGAAGGTCCTTCGCCTGCTCGGTCTGTTGGCTTCCTGCATTCTGTTGGTCAACCATGCACGCTGGCACATGAGGGCGCTCCAGTGGTGCCTCCGCAGGCAGTGGTATCAACACAACGGAGATCTCGGGAACTCGATCAGGATCTCCAGAGAAACTGCAGCGGATCTGTCTTGGTGGGGTGTGGAAGGCAATCTGTCTCAGGGAAAGCCTTTTCATCTACCTCCTCCGGTGGCCACAGTGGTGACGGATGCATCCACTCTAGGGTGGGGTGCTCATCTGGGGGATCTGGAGGTCAAGGGTCTTTGGTCTCCAGAAGAAAGGTTGCTTCACATCAACCTTCTGGAATTGAGGGCGATACGTCAGGCGCTCAAGGCCTTCCTCCCTTCCCTTCACGGTCTGTCGGTGCAAGTCTTGATGGACAACACAACCGCGATGTGGTATATCAACAAGCAGGGAGGAGTAGGGTCTCAGTGTCTCTGCAGAGAGGCTCTGCGCCTCCGGTCCTGGGTTCAGGACCACCAGATTTGTCTGATGGCAAATCATCTGGCTGGAGTTCTGAACGTGCGAGCAGACAGTCTCAGTCGGCAGTTCTCAGCCGACCACTAGTGGAGGCTTCACCCAGCGGTGGTTCGTCACGTCTTTCAGACGTGGGGGATCTCCTCAGGTGGACCTGTTTGCCACTCGTGAGAATGCTCACTGCCCGTCATTCTGCAGCCTCCAGTATCCGATGCAGGGAGCCTTGGGGGACGCGTTTCAGTTGAGTTGGGACTCGCAACTCCTTTAGGCGTTTCCTCCCACACCTTTGATTCCTCGGGTTCTGAGGAAGATTCGCCAAGACCGGGCCCAAGTTATATTGGTCGCCCCGGATTGGCCAAGAAGGGTGTGGTACACGGATCTTCTCCACCTCTCCTCTCGCCCGCCGCTTCGTCTCCCGTTCAGGGCAGATCTCTCTCAAATGGAGGGGCAGGTTCTACACCCCCACCTCCAGACATTTCACCTTCGTGATTGGAGATTGAACGGGGCAACCTGAACTCTTTTTCTCTACCACACGGTGTGGTGGATGTCATATTAGCAGCTAGGCGTGACTCCCTAAGTCCATTTATTCTTACAGATGGGCTAAATTTGTCTCTTGGTGTGGGGAGAGATCTGTTGACCCTTTGAAAGCCCATTTATCTGATATAGTACAGTTTGCTCTTTCTTTGGCGCGGCAAGGATTTGCTGTTGCTACGGTGAAGGGATATCTTTCGGCATTGTCGGCTTTTCTCTGTTTGCCGGACCAGCCGTCTCTGTTCAAATCTCCTGTGGTTTTGAGATTTCTGAAGGGCCTCACAAATAAGTTCCCTACAACTCCTTTTATTGTTCCTCAGTGGGATTTAAATCTTGTATTAACCTACTTGATGGGTTCTCCCTTCGAACCCTTGCACAAGTGTCCCATGAGGCTTTTGTCTTTTAAGACAGTCTTCCTGGTTGCGATCACCTCGGCAAGGAGGGTAAGTGAGCTTCAAGCTCTTAGTTCCAAGCCCCCGTTCTTAGCCATTCATGCTGATCGAATGGTTCTTAGGACCAGGGCTGCTTTTCTCCCTAAGGTGGTGTCACCCTACCCTTCCTAAAGAACAAAAGTACCTGTCAGTCGAGTGACGCCAAGGTGCTCAGAGGACGCGCTGGAAAAAGGGGTGCACAGAAAAAAACATAACAAACACCACAACCAGATAGGTCAAGAACTCAATAATTACATTGACTATCAACAATTGCTGGTTTGAGTCCTATCAGACCACCCAACTGGCGGAGCCTCATCATGTAGGACACTCAGGCCATGGTTAGTCTGCAAACGCCCAGGTGTATATTGGCAATGCATGACTCGGTCATGGTCTGGACACCGCAAATGTTAATACAAAGGTGGTACTGATAAGTGCAGTGCAAAAAAATATGTATATAGTGCAGTGGCTAAAATGGCTGTCAAGGCAAACAAAGACCTTTATTAGTGATTGCCTGGACGTCAGGTTAAAAATAGTGTAATGACAGTGTAAAATAATCACTGTCCAGCTTGCTTGGTGGAAAACAAAAATCAGGCCAACATGTTTCTGCCGTACTGTGTAAAATCACTGGCATTCATCAGGGCCAAGCTCTCATATGCTACTGCAAATTACACTACCAAATGTGTAGAAATAAACTGAAAAAAAGGAATTAGATCAAATAACCATATTGCAGGTAAACTAAGAGTGGTCGAGCACGACCATCCTACCGCATCTTCTCAAGTTGCTCAGTGGATGCGATTGGTCCTCCCTGTAGTAAAAAGTCAAAAGAAAAAGGAAAACCATATACAAATTGTATAACCGCGTGGTGCTTGGTGAAACATAGACAATCTTTATAACTTGAATATGCCCAAAGTACCACGTATTGTTACTGTGCATAACCAGCGATCATCCAAGCAACCTCAGACAGATCAATCACTAAATTATGATGATTCTTCAAGAGGTGCGAAAATAACGTCACCAAAAGTACTACTGTGTGAAGTTTCAAGAACTGAAATTTAACACTTACCCATCAATCTGTGGGAAGTAAGCCTCACCTCACCCGGCAACTGCTCGGAAAGATAAGGCCCCGCTCTAGACGTGTGAATAAAGACAGTTCCTAGGTCAGATCACTGTCAAAAATATAGTACACTGTACTGTCTACATAACCCAATAATTTTCTAAAATGCCCACAGGTAGGATCTCACCATGAAGGACCGGATGTCAACATTAGACGAGTAACTTGTAGTGTTACCTCAATGCATATTACCAAATATTTGTTGACTACAAACAAGTTGCTCAGTTCTGTATCTACACTGAACCACTGTGCAGTATCTGTATCTACACTGAACCCCTGTGCTGTATCTGTATCTACACTGAACCCCTGTGCTGTAATCGTAACGAAAACCGGGGATAAATAAAGGGGAAGCAAGGCGGAAAACACCTCATCCCAACAAGCATGTCCAAGGTCAGAAAGTGCAAGTACCTTAATGGCCAGACTCAAAGTACATGCTAAAGAACAGTCTCACTCTCACAATCCCAACTAACCTGTCCGTCGGTACCTCACGGCGGGTTCACGAGCCGAAGGGGAGGCACCGACGGGCCGGTTGGGGCCAGTTTTATACTAGCGCTAGTGGATTAATGGTTAACAGCTGGTCCATGTTCCGCTGCAACAGCGCCTGTGCGCTGTTGAAACACTACCTAGCGCATGCGCAACTCGGGCGAAAGCGATGGCGCGCATGCGTTGAACGAGCTATCCCCAACTCAGATAAGAACGCTACCCTTGCACGCGTGTATGCAGTAGGCGCATGCGCATACCGGGTGCACTTGTCGGGCTCTACCACGTCACCTCATTAGGCTATTCATATCGCGTATGTTGTCAACACAAAGTGTAAGCGAGGCGCATGCGCGTCCAAAGGGCACTTACAGGCCTCTCAAGCGCAGCCTCAATCTGCAAAATGTAATGAACATGTGTTTGAAATATTAGTTAGTCTGCAATCACTACAGCCTCATTTGATGTTCAAACCGACTAGGTCATACAAGATCACGGGGTGTCGGTCAGAAAGAACTCTCCATTATGTGGCCCGCGCATCCCAGGTCGGACGCATGTGATTGAAGGGCGCTACAATGTGAATGCGCGTATTCTGTAAGCCCATGTCGCTATAAACATGAATGTTCCTTAGTAGAAAACATCTACCATTTGCAAAATAAATACACCTTTGCAAATAAATACGCCCCCCAGGGGTAAATGTTCAGAGGAATAACAACAGGCAACTAAAGCAGGCTAGAGCCCTCACCATAGAGTCAAGGATGTATATTATTGGAGGCTGAAAATCGCTTTCCAGAAAGCCTGCCTAGGCAAGTATAAGTGACAAAATGAGTCGGAAAGCGCCCGGTATAATATTGGAATCTATTGAAGCCTAGAAGGTGAAAGTAATTACACATCCCCCCCAGGAGGAATACCTTCCTATGTTAGTGCACCCTGCCAAAGGGAAAAGCTGCATGTAACAGCTGCCCCATTAAGGATCTAAGTGGCCTCTTAGATCACCGCACCTGTAGGTACGCGATCAGTCCCCAACATGGTGATGGAGGAGTATTGTGATGGCAAATGATGCACACAGGTTAAAAGGCACGGAGAGTGCGCTCAGATAGAGAGCCACGGAATGTTGTCATTCAATCCAATCACATCAGTTTTCAATTTGAAAATCCAGCGCTGCTCTTTGACAAATAAAAAGTGCGAGACATCAGAGATGTGTGGTGGAATGTAAGGCTGTTCAAGAACCACCCAGGTCAGATCCTCTGCTTTGTGTTTTGCCTCTAAAAAATGATTGGCGAGGCCCGTAGATTGTTTCTTGCAGCGGATCGTACTTTTATGTTCGCTGATTCGAGACTTGATGGCTCTCGTTGTGTGGCCCACATATTGCTTCTTGCATGGACACGTGATCAAGTAGATGAGTTTATCTGAGTTGCAGTTCGTGTGTTTTGTGAGCCTCCAGGGTCTGGTGGTACCGATGTCGACCGTTAAGGTCTTGCGTGTCTGTGGACAGGCCGCACAGTTGCCACATGGATAATGGCCTTGTACTGGGGTGGTGTTCCAGAGGGTGTTGGTAACTTGTTTCAGTTCTCTCCGTGGTCGGGTGTGAACCAAACTGTCCCGAATTGATGGTCCTCTCTTAAATGCAAATAAGGGTCGGGGTATAGTACCAGCCCCTGTATTCAAAATCTTCCAATGCCTGAGTATCGTTTTCTTCACCGCATTGGAGGATGTGGTGAAAGTCTGTACCATGGTCATTCGGTCTCTGGTACTGTCAGACCTCTTGTGTTGTAGAAGAGCCTCACGGTTATTATTAAAGGCTCTCTTACAAGCTCTGCGTACAAGATGGTTCGGATAGTGCCGATCTCTCAAATTAGATGATAGTTCCGCGGCATGGTGTTCATATAGAGTGTTCGAAGAGCAATTCCTTCTGACCCTGAGGAATTGGCCGACAGGCAGATTCTCACGCAATGATTGCGGATGGAAACTCTGGAATGATAATAACGAGTTCCGTGCCATGGGTTTCTTGAAGAGTTCACTTCGTAGGCCTCCCTCTGCTGGAAAAATGTGGAGGTCAAGGTACGCCAGTCTGTCTTTGCTGCTCTCCATGGTGAACTTGAGGAACTGATTCCTTGTGTTCAACCATGCGTGAAAAGATGACACCTCAATGGACGACCCTCTCCAAATCACAAAGATGTCGTCAATATAACGCTTCCACAGTACCACCTGGTGGAAAAAGGGGTTACTGTGGTTCAGCACGTGATCTTGCTCGAATTGGTGCATATATAGATTGGCCAGGCTGGGTGCATAGACACTCCCCATTGAGGTCCCTGAAACCTGGAGGTAGAGCTCATTCTGATACTGGAAGAAATTCTCCATCATAGCGATCCTAGCGCATTCCATTATGAAGGATACTGGTGTTATTGTATCTAATTGTTTGGCCTCCAAGATGGTTCTAATGCAGTCAAGTGTTTCCTGTTGAGGGATAGACGTATACAGGGACTCGACGTCGAAGCTGACCAGCAGGTCTGTCTCCGCGTCGAACTCTGCAACCGCGAGTAGTCTCAGTACATCCCCGGTGTCCTGTAGGTATGTCGGTGTCTCCTTCACTATCGGTTTCAAAAAGAAATCTACAAAGGTAGATAAAGGCTCAAGGAGTGAGCCTATCCCCGAGATAATTGGTCGTCCAGGAGGTGGTCTCTGGGCCTTATGTATCTTTGGGAGACAGTAGAAGTAAGGAGTTACCGGATGTGCTGTTACTAGATATCTCGCTTCTTGGGGAGTAATCCAACCCTCTGATAATCCTTCTTCTACAAGACTCTTGATGTCGTTCGAGACTCTCTGAGTGGGGTCTACATGAAGACGACGATAATCCCTGGTGTCGTTCAGTTGTCTTTCACATTCTGCCTGATAGATGTTGGTGTCTTGCAGCACGATCGCACCTCCCTTGTCCGCTGGCTTAATGGTAAGGGAACTGTCGTTAGCAAGCGTGGACAATGCTTGTTTCTCCAAGGAAGACAGGTTGACAAAGTTCTTCCGTTGTTGGGTATTGTTCATGACATCATATGTCACTGCTTGCTCGAATGCTAGGACATTAGCTGGCACTTGCTGGTTCAGAGGTGTGAAAGTCGACTTCGGTTTGAGACCAGTGTTCTGTTCACCAGGGTCAGATAAGTCGCCCGCTGCCGTAGTTAGATCAGACTTTTTGAAGAAAAAGTGCAGTCGAATTTTCCTGTAGAAACATTCCAGTTCACACCTCGTGTTGAACCGGTCACCATCATAAGTGGGGACGAAACTCAGCCCTTTATTCAATACAGCATTCTCAGTGGGTGTGATGGCCCTAGAACTCAGGTTCACTACGAGGTCGCAGCTCCTGGTGTCGGGCCGGTCATGCTGTTGGTCTGCGGAGCCCAATTGACAGTTTGTTGGCCTCTTCTTTTGCCGCGATTCCTGCCACGGCCCTGCCATAAAAAAGACTGGTCATAGTAAAATGACGGATTAGGAGGGTACATGGGCATGGGATGACCCATTGGTGGTGGACCCATAGGTCCTTGATGGTAATTCCATGGACCCGGAGGCCACCATTGTCCTTGATTCGGGTACTGTTGAGCACCTCGGCCTCTGTTGGCTCTACGCTGGAAACCTCTGCCTCGGGTGCCGGAGTTGGGGCCTGCATTGGGATTTCCTTGGTCGCTAGAACCTGAATCTGAGCCCGAGGACGAGTAGTTGGACCCGTATCTTCTCCCTTTAGAGTTAGTAGATGGAGCTACATAAGAGTCGCTCAAATAGGGATAGGCCAATTCCATTGAAAAGCGTGCCAGATCTTTTTTAAACTTCTCTACTTTATTAAGTAGGATGTTGTCACGGTATTCCTTGTTGGTCTTATTGGCCTCGTCCAAGTTCTTTTTGTAGATCACAGGTCGAATTGCTGCGTTGATTTGGCCCTCCAGAACTTGGATCTCTATCAGGAGTGCATCGGCTGTTTTTTTATTTCAACATCTTTTTATTAAGTCTCAGTTTGAGACACACATAAGAAAAGGGTCACATTGACACAGCGATAAGCCTACAACCCTCATGGGGCCGGCCGCGTGAAGGAACTCATGGTGCGAACTCTGTGTGGGTCGACATCTCCAATCACCCATGCCGATCTGCACGTCAAGATCATCAAGATCCCCTCCAGTCGCTCAGGAAGGGAGCTAAAAAAGCGCTGTCCAGCACCCTCCTGTGATACCCCGCCTTATATATCTTCCCGCGAGGCGGGCAAGTACAAACATACCAAACAGAAACAAATAACCGGCCCAAGGGGCCCAACATTCAACCAGAGGCCTAGTAGAAGGCAGTCAAAAGAGGAAAGCAGAGGTTAGAGGGAGCAGAGAGGAAGAGCAGAGGAAGAGCAGAGGGAGTTAGGGGGGATAGTCACAGCAGCGAGGGCGTTACAGGTTGCGAGGGGTAAGGGGGAGCACCGCATCTTCCACCAATTGCAATGCTCGCAGCGCTGGGGGCAAATTCCTAGCAAATTCGCTCTTGCAGAGATAGGCCACTAGTGGCCGCCAAACCTTTTCAAAGCGGGTCGTGCGAGACTGCAGCCTAGCCGAGAGCAACTCCATAGTGATGACTTGCCACAGCCTGCCGAACCACACAGCTAGAGGGGGGGCCTCCACCTTCTTCCAATACAGAGCAATAAGTTGTCTGGCGGCACCCAACATTTGCATCGCTAAGGTCCAGTCACTGCGGGTCAGGGCCAGCAAGTCAACAGGTTTGAGTCCCAGCAGTATTGTGCTAGCAGCATCAGGCAGAGGAAATCCCAGCACCCCCCGAATGTGGCTCAACACCTCCTTCCAAAAGATAGCGATCACAGGGCAGGTCCACCAAATGTGCATGAAGTCGCCCGGCACATGATGGCATCTCCAACAACCGGGCGGTACAGAGGGAAACATCCTGTGTAGGCGTTGGGGCGTATAGTACCACTGCGTCATTACTTTGTACGCGTTTTCTTGTTGCGGCACACTGCGATACACCTTAGGAACATCCCTCCAGAGGCGGGTCCACTGCGCATGATCAATATCAGCACCTAGAGTCTCCTGCCAGTGTCGCTGATACGGGTGAGCAGGGGGAGTAAGAGGATGCTGCAGAATCTGATAAATTTTTTAAATAAGGCCCTTCGTGCCCGCACCAGAGCGGGCCAGCCTCTCGAACGGGGTGAAGGCCCGAGTGGCCCCAGGGTATATCGCATCCGATAGGGCCCAGTGATGCAACTGCAGAAACTGCAGTTCAGCCTCCGGGGGAAGATGGAACTCCTCTCGACAGTGGGCAAAGGACTTAATGGAGCCTCCGTCAAAGAGATCCGTAAGGACTTTGTAGTCTTCTCGTGTCCACCTGCGAAAGGCGGGAGTGTGGTTAGCCGGTGGGAACCATGGATTATCCTCTATGGGGGTGTGCGGTGAGGGGAAAGTCGTCAGGCCTTTCCGCACCGCCACCTTGTCCCACACGTCCAGGACCGTTCTTGTGGGGACCGCCAAATAAGCACTAGGGGACCGTCCCGCCCTATGGGTCCAAGCGAGGTTCCAGATCGTGCGACCCGTGACCGCTCGGTCTAGATGCAGCCACCCCTTCTCACTCCGTCTAATACCCCACTCGATTACAAACCGCAAGTGAGCGGCCCAATAATAGTCCACCAGATTCGGACATCCCAGCCCTCCACGATCTCGCGGGGCCATAAGGAGTGACTGAGAGAAGCGAGGTCTCTTGCCCCCCCAGATGAATTTAGTACAGTCCCTTTGCAAGGCTCTAATCTTTGGCAGAGAGATAGGTGTAGGAAGGCATTGGAACAGATAGAGTATTTTAGGCAAGATAGACATTTTGATCGCGTTCAATCTACCCAGCCAAGAGGGGATAAGAGGTTTCCACCGTTGTAGATCAGTGAGAACGGATTTGCGACATTCCGCCCAATTGAGCGCCGACCAGCCCTCCAAAGAGGGAGTCAGGGAGAGGCCGAGGTATCGGATATGTTGGTCCGTCCACCGGTAGGGGCACAGCACTTCCAGGGGAGGAACATCGGCCTGGGGGATCGTGAGATTAAGCACCCACGACTTATCGTGATTAATTTTCAAGCCAGAGGCGCTTTCGAAGGAGCAGAGCACCTCATGAAGCGCCGGTAAGGACTGTCGCGGTTCCGTCAGAGTGAGGATGAGGTCGTCTGCGTATAACGCCACTTTATGAGTTTGCCCCCCCATCTGAACACCGCAGATGTCCGGGTTTCGCCTGATCAGGTCCGCCAGTGGTTCAATCGCCAGGGCGAACAGCAATGGCGATAGAGGGCAGCCTTGCCTCGTCCCTCTGCCAATGGCAAACGGTCCCGTCAACCTCCCGTTCACCCTGACCCTCGCCCTCGGCTCTGCATAAGGTGCCATGATCCTGGCAACCATCCTTGGGCCGAGTCCCACCCTACAGAGGACCGCTCGGAGGAACCCCCAATCCACGCGGTCAAACGCTTTCTCAGCGTCTAACGACAGGAGGCACGCCGGGATGTGCCAGTGATGCACCTTCCCTACCAAATGTGCCAGTCTCCGCACATTGTCTGCCCCTTGACGGCCCCGGATGAAGCCCACCTGGTCAGGGTCAACGAGGTCCGGCATGTGGGGATCAAGTCTCTTAGCCAGCACCTTCGTGTAAATTTTAAAATCAGTATTAAGCAGCGCAATCGGGCGGTAAGACGAGCAAAGCGCCGGATCTTTCCCGGGCTTAGGGACTAGAGCAATTTCCGCCATTCCCATGTCCGGAGAGGGGCCCTAGCCACCATCGAAGGAAGCAAAGAGTCTGAGGAGATAAGGACCTAGCTGTTCCTGGAATAGGCGGTAAAAGGAGAGCGGTAAGCCGTCAGGGCCCGGCGTCTTCCCCAAGTGCAAATCTTTGATGGCCCCAGTCACCTCGGCAAGCGAAAGTGGCTCCTCTAACCTTTCCGCCGCTTCGGAATGCAAGCGCGTCCCGTCATAGTGCTCCAGAACCTCCTCTGGCGGGGTAGCGCCAGTCGGTGCCGCCGTGTACAAGGAGGCGTAATAGTCTCGGAACGCCTTCATTTTAGCCTCCATCGCCGTTGCTCGAGACCCGTCTGGGAGCACCACGTTCGCTATGTGGGATCTGGCCGCCTTGACCCTCAGTCGCCTCGCCAGAAGCTTCCCCACCTTGTCCCCCCCGTCGAAATGCATGCGCTTCAGTGCCAAGAGGGATTTCTCCGCCCGGTTCGCACGTAGCATTCGCAATTGCCCCCGCAGGTTCGCTAGTCGTCTCCGCGTCTTCAGAGTGGATTCCTCCTGATTCTGCGCCTCTGCCCCCCGCAAGTCCGCTACCAGGCCCTCCTCCACTGCCCTCCGTTCACGCGCTCTCGCAATCTCGAGGGAGGTGATGTGACCCCGAATTGTAGCCTTGAAGGCGTCCCACACCACCGGGAACGGCGTTTCCGGCAGATCGTTGAACTCAAAGTAGGAGGTGATGGCCGCGCGGATGTCGTCAACCGACGCTGTATCTCTGAGGAGGTATGGGGGCAGATGCCACTTACTTTCCCTAGGGGGTCCACTCCGCAGATCTCTGAGGCTCAACTCCACATGCGCATGGTCCGAGATGGATATGTCCGACATTTCCACATCCAACACATCACAAATCAGGTCATGCGAGACGAACAAATGATCGATGCGGGAATAAGAGCGATGAGCACTAGAATAAAAAGAGTAGTCCCTTTTGTCGGGGGAGAAGTAGCGCCATGCGTCAAAGAGACCTAAATCGCCTATCTGTTTGCGCAGCGCCGAGGACATCGCCCCCGCCCCATGAAAGGAGCCCGCACTCCGGTCCATCGTAGGGCACCATACCAGGTTAAGGTCGCCCCCTAAAATAATCGAGGGTCCACCCCGAAGGACATGAGCACTCAAAAGATCCCGAAGGAAGCGATCCTGTGGCAGGTTGGGTGCATACACATTGCATAACGTAAGACGGCGGGAGCCCACCTCGACCGAAACCTTGAGGAAGCGACCGTCACCACCCCAGAAGAGCTTGTCAGAACCCCGCCTGATGCCAGCTTTGCACAGAACCGCCACCCCAGCCGTTTTCGTATCTGCTGCAGCCCAGAATTGGAGGGGGTACCTAGGGTGCGCCATGCGCCTTGTATCTGCCTGGAGAAGGTGGGTCTCCTGCATGAAAATGATGTCCGGGTCATGCTGCAGGAAGTAATGCCAGAGCTGTTGGCGCTTATTAGGGGAATTAAGGCCGTTAACATTGAGCGATAAAATCTTAAGGGGTCTGGCTATATCACTCGCCATCTTGGGGGTCTCTAAGGATAATACGCAAAGGTTCGCGCAGCAGAGCACCCAACAGCTCAGAGTCCCACCCAGAGGGCCCACCCCCGCTCCCCGCAACAACCTCCATCCCCAGCCCCCCATAGCAGACAGAGAAAGGAAGGAAAGATAGAAAAAGGAGAAAAAAGAAAGTCAAATGAGAAAGCCAAATTGTCAGCAGTCTGAAGGGTTGACGGCCTAGGCCGTAAAGACGTGGCCAACTGGGCCAAAGTACACTGTCTCCAGAGTAGGGCATCCTACACCCACGGGTTTGAATGTCCATCGGGATGTCACTCCCCAGGAGACAGTCTCGGTGGGACATGACAGGCCGGGAACACTAGAAGGTATGGAGCCCCCACCTTCCTAGGCCCAGCACAAGGAGATCAGGAGTCCAATCAACCCCCCACCCACCCCACAGCCATTCCCGCCCTCCGGAGGGGTATAAGAGAACAGTACCTCAAGCAGGGAGACATAGGTATGCTGTCTATCTCACGATGTGGAGGACCGTCCCGTAGGTGAGCGGTCCGCACGGTCAATCTCCGACTCCTCCAGCGCTCTAATGTGGGCGATGACCTCTTGCCTGGCTTGGCTCGTCGGTGGCACGTCAACAGGCGCCGCACGTTGTCTCCTCGGCACCGTGGTCCAGTCCGGGGTAAGCTGTGTCCTCTTGCTCGGAGGACGCCTGGAGGGGCTCCCCGGAGGAGAGCCTGCAATGTTGAGGAGTCGTGCCGCCTCATCGTAGGATCGCAAGGATTTGCGCTTACCCTCCCATTGAAAGATAAGTGCAAAGGGATGGCCCCATTGGTACGAGATATTCAGGGACCGCAGTTTCTCCGTCACTGGGCGGAAAGCGCGTCGCCGCTTCAGGGTGTTGGGCGCCAAATCCTGAAAGAGCTGAATCTTGTGGCCCTTGTATTGCAGGTCTGGCTTGTCCCTAGCACGCTTCCAAATCTCCTCCTTCTCCACAAAGAAATGCACCCGCGTGATGATGTCCGGGAGAAGCCCCGATCTCCCCGCAGGCGCCGCCACTCGATGAGCCCGGTCCAGCGTGGGAGGTGACACATCTTCATCGCCCCACACCTCGTGGAGGAGTTGCGCCACAAAGTCCATCACGTCCTCCCCTTCTTCTCCGAGCGGCACGCCGCGGATGCGGAGGTTGTTCCGTCGTCCCCGATTCTCCAAGTCCTCCTGCTTGATTTGGAGTTCAATGTTCTGTTGTTCCAGGGCCGTTAAGCGCTGCCACAGATGTTCCTGGTCCTCGGTGCGCGTGTCCGCCGTCCTCTCCAGGCTGTCCACACGGTCCCCCAATTCCGTGACTTCCTTCCGGAGTTCCGTGACACACGAGTGGACCTCCGACCTCAGGGATCCGATCTCAGTCTTAAGTTCGGTCATGAAGGCGGCCATGAACGCTTGTGTGACCGGGGGGGAATCCGCCATCTCCGCAGATGGGCCACCACTGGCCGCCGGCGCTCCCACTTTGCCCCACATGGCCGTCACCGGGTTTCCCTTGGGGGTCGGCACTGGTTCCGCCTTGCTGTTTCTGTTCGTGCGCGTCATCCTCCGCGCGGTCCACAGGGTGTCTCCCAGGTCGCGTCAGGGCCCTCGCTCGTTGTAGGCCGCCTGGGTGAAAGCACAAAACACAAAGGGGGGTGGCGGGGAGCACCGGCGCAAAATCACAGCGCACTCCGGGGCCCTGGCCTCGCAACGGCACACCCCGCAGTAGCGAGCACCCAGCACACACCCCACGTAGCGGAGCAGGCAGTCCAGGGATCTCTAGGCCACAGCGCCTCCGCTCTCACTGCGCGGCCAGTCAGGTACAGGAGCAGGTCCGCTCGCCTCCAGTGGGGGCCACTAGTCTCCTAGAGGGGGTCAGCACCAGAGAGTGTCACACACAATTGCCCCAGGCCTGCACTCACCCCCAAGGAAGGGCCGCTGTGTAGTCGCGCTGTTACGGCGTTTCCCCGCAGGTTGGCGTCGTCCGCTCTCCAAAGCGCCCCAGGGGCACCGATCGGCTGTTTTTTTAGCTGTTTTTATTATTAGTATCAACCAATCACGGGTACACCGCCAAGCAATCAAAGCCCAATTCCTCACGAACTCTTTATCAGTAAGGAATAGTCGTGGTGCCGTGGTAACAATCAGACCCGACGGTGCACACTTGCCATGCAGATACTCATTCATAATCACCCCGTGTAAAGAGATGCGTGAGTGATTTTTCTTGAGATTCAGCAGTTTAACCCAGTCATCTTCAGTCGTGGGGTTAGAAGTAGAGGGTAGATCATCTAGTATGCTGGGGTTATCATTGAGGATGGTGTTTAGATCCTCTTCATCGAATGCTAGACCACCAAACTCCTCCATGATGAGGAACCGTAGTGAGCAAAAAAACTAAATAAATTAATTGGGTGAGCTAAAAGGCACCACTACACTTGCTGTGTGATGATTAGATATGGAAACAAGGACCCGCAGCAACAGCTGCTCAGTACAATACAACAAATTAGTGAAGGAGGGTCCGTGCCATTAAGGTACTTGCACTTTCTGACCTTGGACATGCTTGTTGGGATGAGGTGTTTTCCGCCTTGCTTCCCCTTTATTTACCCCCGGTTTTCGTTACGATTACAGCACAGGGGTTCAGTGTAGATACAGATACTGCACAGTGGTTCAGTGTAGATACAGAACTGAGCAACTTGTTTGTAGTCAACAAATATTTGGTAATATGCATTGAGGTAACACTACAAGTTACTCGTCTAATGTTGACATCCGGTCCTTCATGGTGAGATCCTACCTGTGGGCATTTTAGAAAATTATTGGGTTATGTAGACAGTACAGTGTACTATATTTTTGACAGTGATCTGACCTAGGAACTGTCTTTATTCACACGTCTAGAGCGGGGCCTTATCTTTCCGAGCAGTTGCCGGGTGAGGTGAGGCTTACTTCCCACAGATTGATGGGTAAGTGTTAAATTTCAGTTCTTGAAACTTCACACAGTAGTACTTTTGGTGACGTTATTTTCGCACCTCTTGAAGAATCATCATAATTTAGTGATTGATCTGTCTGAGGTTGCTTGGATGATCGCTGGTTATGCACAGTAACAATACGTGGTACTTTGGGCATATTCAAGTTATAAAGATTGTCTATGTTTCACCAAGCACCACGCGGTTATACAATTTGTATATGGTTTTCCTTTTTCTTTTGACTTTTTACTACAGGGAGGACCAATCGCATCCACTGAACAACTTGAGAAGATGCGGTAGGATGGTCGTGCTCGACCACTCTTAGTTTACCTGCAATATGGTTATTTGATCTAATTCCTTTTTTTCAGTTTATTTCTACACATTTGGTAGTGTAATTTGCAGTAGCATATGAGAGCTTGGCCCTGATGAATGCCAGTGATTTTACACAGTACGGCAGAAACATGTTGGCCTGATTTTTGTTTTCCACCAAGCAAGCTGGACAGTGATTATTTTACACTGTCATTACACTATTTTTAACCTGACGTCCAGGCAATCACTAATAAAGGTCTTTGTTTGCCTTGACAGCCATTTTAGCCACTGCACTATATACATATTTTTTTGCACTGCACTTATCAGTACCACCTTTGTATTAACATTTGCGGTGTCCAGACCATGACCGAGTCATGCATTGCCAATATACACCTGGGCGTTTGCAGACTAACCATGGCCTGAGTGTCCTACATGATGAGGCTCCGCCAGTTGGGTGGTCTGATAGGACTCAAACCAGCAATTGTTGATAGTCAATGTAATTATTGAGTTCTTGACCTATCTGGTTGTGGTGTTTGTTATGTTTTTTTCTGTGCACCCCTTTTTCCAGCGCGTCCTCTGAGCACCTTGGCGTCACTCGACTGACAGGTACTTTTGTTCTTTAGGTTGATACACTGGGGGTATTTACCTGTTAGGTCGTTAAACCTTCCCTCGGACCCTCCTTCACTAATTTGTTGTACCCTACCCTTCCACCTAGGTCAATCTTCCTACCTTTTATCCTACCCCTCACCGTCTGGACCCCAAGACCCCAAGAGGACGGTGAGTTTTTATATTGATAGAACTAAAGACTATTGATTGGATGACCAGCTCTTCGTTGGGTTTGCTGGCTGCAAGAAAGAAAGAGCGGTACATAATAGGATTCTTTCAAGATGGATCATCCTCTGTATAAAGATCTGCTACTCTTTGGCCGGTAAGGATCCTCCAGAGGGTATTAGAGCTCACTCTACTAGAGCTAAGTCTTCGACTTCTGCACTTTCAAGAGGTGTGCCGGTTGAGGACATTTGTAGAGCGGCGACTTGGGCCTCCCTCCACACTTTCGCAAAGCATTATTGCTTGGACACTGAGGTGAGTAGGGACGGCCACTTCGCGCGCTCTGTCCTCCAGGATTTCTTGGTGTAGCAGAGTGGACACCCTCCTCCGGGAGTGGGGACTGCTGTGGGACTATATTCACAAGGTAAGGAATCCACTGGCAGATGTATCTATCAGAAGAACAAGTTACTTACCTTCGGTAACGCTTTTTCTGGTAGACACAGTATCTGCCTGTGGATTCCTCACTGACCCACTTGCCTCCCCGTTGTCCACTCTTCTATACCAGAGTCACTGTAATGTATTTATTTTATTATCAAGGTGTTGTTTATTTCAAATGTTTTTTTGCATTTGCTTTACTCTGTGTGTGTGTTACCTTGATATTTGTACTGCGTATACTGTGTATATGTCTACTGTCATTGGTCCGTCCGTGTGCCTCGAAGGCACGGAAAAAAGGGCTGAACTGATGTCATCACGCCGGCGTGGGCCTATTGTAGTGTCGGTGACGTCAGCGGAGTCGCGTGCGATGTCGTGCCTCTATGACGTCGTCCACGTCGGCGCGAAGCTACAAAAGAATTTCCGAATGTTGCTGACGCAAGGGGGATATTCGCAAGGTGAGGATCCACAGGCAGATACTGTATCTACCAGAAAAAGCGTTACCGAAGGTAAGTAACTTGTTTGTTACGTCTTCTGCCCCTTCGTCGACGGCGACAATTTCTACCACAGCTATCACCTCTCCTACCTGTCAACTAGGATTTCCATTGTGGAGAAAGGAATCATCGTCGACGATCCGTCGATGACAGCCTCGTCGTCGAAGTCTAAGCACTCGTCAACGAAGGTACCGTCGACGAGGCCTCTGTCAAGTCAAGTCCGTCGACGACCATCTCGTCGACGAAGTCAAGTACGTCAACGGACCCAGGTCCATCGACGACGAGCCCGTCGGCGATCCCATCGATGTCGAGCCCGTCGACGACATGTCTGTCGAGTCTGTCGACGATTCCGTCGACGTCGAATCCGTTGACGATGGTCCCGTCGACTAAGCCAGGGACAACGCCTGCCATTAAGAGTCCTATGGCAATGATTCAATCACCAATGTTTCCATTGTCTACGGTGCCACCGATATCATTGGACACTGCTTCTACAAAGCCTCCAGTCACAATACAGGCATTTCCTACGCCTGTTTCCTCAAAGACTTTCCAACTAACATCTTTCTAGAGGCAAGAATGTTCTTATATCTCGCCGCTTACGCCATCTCACCTCCTCGAGACTTATGCTCATGAAGAGGAGGATGACTATGATGATGATGACAACGAAGTAACGTTTGGGATAGCTCACCATCCTTCAGAATTGAACATTAAATGTCAGGATGATGAGGAGGATGATGAGAACGCTGAGCATTACTATCAAGAAGACATTGTAGTTCCTCATCGTACAGCATACCAGAGACAGTCTCATGCGTCAGAGTCCAGCCATCTGCCACAGAGCCTCATCCAGGATTTACAGGCCATGTTGGCAGACTATAGACAACGCTTTCCACCACAGCAGGTCGTTCTCCACTTCAGCCTGCAGCAGTTTCGTACCCTATTCCTCAACCTGAGATTCCAGCACCTATGTCTCCGGTCGCGGAACCTCAGCAACCTACTTTGCCTACTCAGACTCCAGATAGTTCTTCGGACGAAGAAGTAGAGGAAGGCGAATTACCAGATAATCCTCCTTTGGATCCGTGGGATGATTATGTTATCCCCATGCCGTCTCCACCAACTCCACAACCTTCAGACTCACCACCTGAAGACATAGGTGGATTTCACAATCTTATGCAGCGAGCTGCGAGTAGATTTCAACTGCCGGTAACAGTGGAACAGTCGGAGTGTTTTCTTCATGATTTTAAAGAAGAGACTAGGAAGGTGTCCAGGGCCATTCCTATTATAGACTACATATGGAAGGAGAGCATCAAGGTAATGAGAAATCCTGCTTCTGTACCTGCCGTGCTTCCACGGATTGATAAAAAATATCGTGCTACTCTCGGTAGCCCTTCATGCCTTACTGGACACCCTCGGCCAGATTCGGTCATTTCGCAGGCTGCACAACAAAGTTAAAAAAACCCAGCCACTCCCATCACTACGCCACCAGATAAAGAGGGACGTTGTTTAGACCTTATCGGTAAAAGAAATTCCATCAGGGCAGCGAATTCTTTGGCGATTATAGGACATTATGATCGCCAAATGTGGTCAGACATGGCTGGTCTGATTGGTCTCATCCCAGAAGATAAACGACAGGAGGCTCGAAGACCTTGATGGAAGGGGAGCGTGCAGCTCCAGAAACCATCGACTGCGCTTTGTATATTGCAAATACGAATTTTAGACAACTGGCAGGGCTGCAGTTCTCCGCGTCAGGGTTGGCTAAGGGCTACTACCTTTCGGCCTGAAATCCAACTAAAAATTCTGGATCTGGCCTATGATGGCGAATCTTTGTTTGGGAAACACATAGACGAAGCCCTCCAGGCAATCAAAACAGACACTGATACCGCAAGATCCCTGGGTTCCCTGCAGTACAAGCGGGGATCTTTTAGAGGTGCTAGAGGACATGGATACTCCTCTAGAGGGAGCTATTACCAACAAAACAGACAATATCAGCCTTAATACCGGCAGAATTATCAATCTTCCTACCGCCAGTCTGGTACGGCTAGTTTCTCTCGCAAAGGAGGCCGAAAACGCTCCAACAATCAAGGGCGAGATACTCACAGAAAACAGTGAGATCAGCCGGGCGCCACCCTTATTTCCTTCCCTCCCTGTGGGCGCGAAAATATCTGGCTTTCTACACCGGTGGCAACAGATTACATCCAATCAATGGGTACTAGACCTCGTTCAACATGGACACACCCTAGAGTTTGTCACCAAACCACCAACTACTCCGCCCAGGGGACCCCCTCCCCCTCGTCTTCACTTACTGTTCAAGGAGGTTCATTCAATGTTTCTCAAGAATGCTATAGAAAAGGTTCCAGTTCATCAGAGGCGGACAGGCTTCTATTCCCATTTTTTCCTCATAAAGAAGAAATCAGGGGAATGGCGACCGATCGTGGTCCTGCGCAATCTCAACAGATATCTCAAGAAGCAGGGTTTTCGCATGGTCACTCTATCAGAGAATCTAAGCTGCCTGAACGAGGGAGATTGTATGGCTTCTTTGGACATGGAAGACGCATACTTTCACATCCCAATTCACCCAAAACATCGAAAGTATCTCCGTTTCACTGTTGCTGGCGCCCATTATCAGTTCAAGGCACTCCCATTTGGTCTCAAATCAGCTCCAAAGATTTTTACGAAGTGCCTGGCTCCGGTAGCGGCAGCATTACGCTCTTCAGGAATCCAGGTCTTCCCGTACTTGGACGATTGGCTAATCAAAGGTCCCTCAAAGTACAGAGCAAAGAATGACATAACAATGTGTCACAATCTCTTTACATCCCTGGGTCTCACTGTGAACAAGAGCAATTCCCAATTACTTCCAAGAAGAATCCTGCCTTTCCTGGGCGCTCGCAATGCAATACAATGCAATGCAGAGCATTCTTGTCTCAAGAAAGGCAACTCCGTCTGCAGAAATTAGCCATACAAGTGTCAAAAAGAAAGTCACTTTCTGTTCGCCTGTTCGCTTCACTTCTGGAAATGTGTTCTTCGGCCATAAATCGCATCCCACTAGCATGTCTTAAAATGCAGCCTCTGCAGGAGGAGCTACATCTTCAGTGGGAGCAAGCAACAGGTTCCTTCGACGACATCATCAAATTAACCCCACGCATGGTAGATGCTCTTCAATGGTGGGCGCAACTGCGCAATCTGAAACAAGGACTCCCATTCCTACAAACTCCTCCAGACTTTGTTCTGACAACAGATGCTTCCATGGAGGGCTGGGGAGGTCATCTCCAAGACTTACAGGTGCAGGGCAAATGGTCTCATAAATACAGACAATGTCACATGAACAGTCTGGAATTGAGAGCCATCTTTCTATCTCTACAAGCGTTGCTTCCCAGAATCGCAGGGTCTTCAGTCCTGGTCCGAACGGACAATACCACCAGCATGTTTTACGTAAATAAGCAGGGAGGAACAAGATCAGCTACACTATCAAAGGAAGCTCAGGAGTTATGGGAGTGGCTAACACTTCACAACATAACTCTCAAAGCAGAACATGTCAGAGGCCTCCACAATACCCTAAAGGACAAGCTCAGCAGATCCTTGTCAGATTGCCACGAGTGGGAATTGGACAACACTCAATTGGTCAGAGTGTTCCAGGCATGGGGCAAGCCAACGTTGGACTTATTCACAACACAGCAAAACAAGAAATGCCGGTATTACGCCAGCAGATACCCTCAACAGGGATCAAGAGGTAATGCCCTGTCCATACGATGGTCAGGGATTTATGCTTACGCCTTTCCTCCGATCCCGTTGATTCCAAGAGTGTTGGCAAAATGAAGCTGGAGAGCTGCCGTCTCATCCTAATTGCTCCCAGGTGGCCCCGCCAGTATTGGTTTCAGGAGCTCATGTTGCTATTACAGGAGTCACCAATCAAACTTCTCCCAGCTCCACTGCTGCTATCACGCAACGAGGGTCAGATACTTCACCCAGCCCCTCAATCTCTGAAATTACACGCATGGCTCTGGACTTCTTGGTGTTTCAGCACCTCCAAATTCCTCAGGATTGCTGTGACATTTTGAAAAAGGCGCCAGCCCAAAGCACATTGAAGACTTATCGTCTTAAATGGAAGCGATTCTGCTCCTGGTGTATCTCAAACACTTTACACCCGATTGACGCTCCTGCAGAAAAAATTCTTCCTTACCTTTTACATTTGGCTCGCTCTGGTCTTTCTTTTTCTTCAATAAAGGTCCATCTAGCGGCTCTATCCAGGTTCAGGAAGGTAGCTAACATTCCCTACCTATGTTCTTCATTGTTAATAAAACAGTTCATGAGAGGTCTTTTCCGGGCTTATCACGGTTCTCTCCCAGCTGATGAAACACCCATTCGAACCTATTCACAAAGCCGACCCCAAGTATCTAACATGTAAGGTCGCCTTACTTCTAGCTTTGACATCTGCCAGAAGGGTAGGAGAAATTCAGGCTTTCACTATAAAAGAACCCTTCTTGCATTTCTCTCAGGGTTATGTCACTCTTCGAACGAATCCAACTTTTATACCCAAAGTGCCTTCTCAGTTCCATTTAAACGAGCCAGAGAAATTACGAGTTTTCTTCCCAAATCCTACTACTCCAGCGGAAAGAA
The DNA here is from genome assembly GCF_964261635.1 of Lissotriton helveticus. NCBI lineage: Eukaryota > Metazoa > Chordata > Amphibia > Caudata > Salamandridae > Lissotriton > Lissotriton helveticus. The sequence goes on along the minus strand of NC_136061.1, from coordinate 410,997,514 downwards.
CACTGCATTCTTTGGACATCAAGCGATGTTTGAAGTTTTATCTTCAAAGAACAAGAAACTTCAGGAAATCAGACCAGTTTTTCGTGGCTTATGGCCAAGCGACGCTGGGGAAAGCGGTCACTAAAGCCACAATTTCCAGGTGGATAGCCTCCGTGATCCATTTTTGTCATGTCAAATCCAACTGGCCGTTACAAAGAACTGTTATTGTCTCACTCTACAAGAACTGTAGCGGCGTCTACAGCATTGTTTGCAGGAGTGACATTAGAAAATATTTGCCCTGCTGCGACATGGAAGAATGTCCACATGTTTACAAGACATTACTGCCTGCAATCAGCAAGTCAAAAAGATGCGGCAGTTGGTCAAGCGGTCTTACGTCATCTGTTTCCATAAGAACAGCTTCAGGTAACCAGTATTTCCTTCATTTTATGGTAAAACTATGCTTTTCACTATATATGTGTATGTAAAGATGTAAACGTATTACAGATTGCCTACTTATTATGTGTGATGTTACTCTTCCTGATTAATATTATATGACTACTCTTTGGGATTCAGTCATGTTTTATCATTAGCAATGTACTTACTTCACAATTGTTGGTTGATAAATATAATGTTTATGGGAGTGTATCATTATAAGTCTCCCACCATCCGCAACCGACTTTTACCTGGCATACTGCTTGCTACTCTGATTCAGGATAAGAATCTGAATAAGAAAACAAGTTACTTACCTGTAACTTCAGTTATCCAGTATTGGTATCTTTCATAGATTCACATGCACCCACCCTCCTCCCCGGAGAGTCAGTTCTCTAATTTTGGGATACTCATTTCCCACTTGTGCTAACGAGAATCTGGGGAGAACTGGCTCTGCAGAGAGGGTTCTAGAGGGTGCTGTAAGCTGATTGGCTGGGACAAAATTCTTGCTCCTTTTGGCAAACTGAGGTAGATAGGCTACTGCAGTTTAGGCCTTAGGCCTTTCTCTTAGGCCTACTACTAAAGTTTGCTTTGGCACTGCTTTTTTATATACCGTGGGACTCCCGCCTCGGCGACGGGGAATGATTCAGGCATATGAATCTATGAAAGATACCGATACTGGATAACTGAAGTTACAGGTAAGTAACGTGTTTTCCTAATAATGAACTATACCAATCTGAGTAAAAAATAAGCTGTGCCCATTAGCGTGAAGACTGAATGACACAGAAGCATTAAAACTTGTTGAAAAGGAATAAAGGCAATCAATATAATGTGTGCACATCACAGAGAGGATGCGCAACAAATGAGGATGGCATTGTGCAGCCACTGAAGCTTGAGGAGTGTGTTGCTAGGTAACCACACCGAAGAAGAGAATAAATGCCAAACCCAAGATGGCCGCTGGGGGCAACGTTGGGTTAAAACGTGGTGACGTCGTTCCTTGCAGTCCACATCAGGAAACAAGAGGCGCTAGAAGTTATGGACCATGGAGCCAAGGTTGGATGAAATCAACAATCAAGAGGCTCATGAGTGAAGTAAACTTAGTACACAGGTTCATAGAAGAATGTAGTTTATTCACAGTAGACAGCTTCTACATCCACGCTTGATCAAGAGCTTTCTTCCCTCTGCCAACCCCTACTTACAGAACTAAACTAAATTTTGTTTACGAACGGACCACAAGCCTTTAATCAATATGTTAGCTGCTGGTGGTGGTAGAACACTTACTGCTCGGTTGGCACGTTTGGCCGCCAAATTACAAGAATTTCAGTATGTGGTTGAGTATGTTCCTGGACGTTTAAATGTTCATGCTAACTGCATGTCTCGGTTACCTTTGCCCGACACATATGATTCTGCTAACAATAGTGTTGATTTTGATGTTGCATATACAATTGATGATATCAATGGTGGAAACACCAATGTTTCGTCTGATATCATTTCTGAATCGGAGTGGAAAGTTGCTATGTGTGAGGATGGTACGTTATCTAATATTGTAAAATTTCTGCAAGTTGGTTGGCCTGAAGAAAGAAAATTAACTGGTGATCTTTTGTCTTTTTGCAAGATCAAAGATGAACTAATGTTTTCCCATGTTTTTGTAACAAGAGGGGATAAAATAGTTCCACCTTTTAAGATGAGAAAAAATTGTTTCCATGGCTCATGAAGGACATATTGGCATGTCTAGCACCAAAAGACGCGTTAGAGAATTCTATTGGTGGCCGGGTGTTGATGAAATGGTCGATATGTGGGTCTGACTATGTTCTCCTTGTTCTAAAAGTGACAAATCAGTCAAACCATTGTCGGCGGATATTGCCCCTATTGAGTATGTTTTAAGTCCATGGAAGAAACTTGGCATTGACATTATCGGTCCACTTGGCTTGTTTCCTCATAAGGATGTGAATGCTTTAGTTCTAATTGATTATTTCTCAAAGTGGCTTGAGTTGAAAGTTGTGGATAAAATCGGTTCTACACAAGTAATTGAATTTTTGGATGAAGTTTTTTGCCCTGAAAGTATTCCTGCAGAAATTGTTTCTGACAATGGTCCCCACTTTGTTAGCAAAGAGTTTGGTTTGTTTCTTGAAAGATGTGGTATAGTGCATAAAAAGAGTGTCCAATTATAACCCTCAAGTCAATGGTCAAGTTGAACACTTCAATAGAGTTATTAAAGACTCTATCCAGTTAGCTATAAAAAGTGGTTTGGAGTGGAAAAAGGCTTTACGTGCTACTTTGTTGTCGTATCGTACTTCTCCGAATTCTGTCACAGGTTTGTCTCCATTTGAGATGTTGCGTGGCAGGAAACCTGGCTCTAAACTCTTAACTTGGTGGATGAAAATTAAAACTTCAAATGATTCTACCTTTGATCTTTCACAGGTCAGGAAAAGGGTTAAAAAAATATTAAGAGAAAATGAGAGGTAATGTTTCACGATATGGCAATCATAGTTCAAAAGTGGGGGATTTTGTACGTGTCAAATTTGGTGGTTTTTCTGGTGCTAATCTATTGTGCTTTGCACGCGTGGGTTCGTATCCCATCCTCGTCGCCAAATTGTGAAGTAAACTTAGTACACAGGTTCATAGAAGAATGTAGTTTATTCACAGTAGACCGCTTCTACATCCACACTTGATCAAGAACTTTTTTCCCTCTGCCAACCCCCATTTACAGAACGTACACCCAGCAAGAACAATAACATTCTAAACAGAATATTCTAACTAGGAATACTACAATGAGGACAGAAGGTAAACGCGAGTGAGAACTAAGCGCGCGTATTAAAATATCACACATAACTGTAAGCAGCTCTAAGACCGTTGTACCAGACACTTGACAAACTCCAAAATGCAAGCTCAGTCAAAATTGTTGAGTTTCGCACACCACTCACCTTTCACACATCAGGAGCGTGGTACAGAAATGTACCAAGGGTTTCAAATGGATGTATGACATTACAACGCATGCTTTTACATCGCATGCTTTTACAACGCGGTTTTTACAACGCATACCATTACAACGCATAGTGCTTTGGGGCGCTGGATAGTGAATTATTTAATTTACTATTCCAACTCCAGTCCCCGTGGATAGTAGGGAAGGTGTTGGATAGTACATTAAACCTATTCCCTATCCTAGAGCGCCCCCCAGCACAATGCGTTGTAATGGTTTGCGTTGTAAAAGTTGCGTCGTAAAGGCACTGCGTGGTAAAAGTTGCGTTGTAAAGGTTGTTTACCGTTTCAAATACACAGAAGAAATGTCCACACTTCTAGGGTGAAACTCGCAGGCTTGATGAAAACGTGGTTAGAAGAACAATTTCTCTGCCAGACAGTGTTGTACACTAAGGCAGGTCCAGGGCAAAGAAACCATTCTCAAAATAAATAACGTGAAATTTAAGACAGATGAAAATCACGTTGAGGGTGAAAACATCAAGTGAAAGTTTCCTCACAAGATGTGAGAAGTGGGAAGAGGTTATAAAACCCTTCTTAAAAGTAAAGCAAAGACAGTACCTTGTAGTTGGAAGCTAAAGAGCTTCCAAAACGAAGTATATATGCGTGCTTGTAGATGAAGGAGTTTGTTGGGATCTTCTTTCCAGATAGAAGCTGGCGACTACGCAAGTGTAAGATACTGACTTCCTGGCAGAAGGATCACACAAGGCAGGTTTGAAGAAATACGTTGTAGGTTTATTGTAAAGGAAGAATATCCCATCCAGGCAGAGCAACAGGACCATCAGCTGTCAAGTTACATTTCAAAAGGTAACTTCCCAACTATTACAAGGCAAGCTACAACAATGGCATTATGACATGCATTCTATGGTAACCATGACTACATCATAGAGGACACAGGTGCAAGCAAATGCCACACAGGGGTCCCCAGGTGACCCCTTCCCCTTTGTGAATGCAGGAGAAAATATTGTTTAAGGGGCAGGCAGTGGTCCCAGGGACCACAACCTGCCTTAAAACATGCAACACAAACGTTTTTTAAATGCATCCCGTTTTCCTTTAAGGAATACGGGCTGCATTTAAAAAAAAAACTGCTTTATTTAAAAGCAGTCCCAGACATGTTGGTCTACTGAGCCCAGCAGGCCACCATACCTGGGAGGGCCAACCATTCCCAATGGGGTCGCAAATTGTGAGTGCCTCATTAATATTCATGAGGCATGCAATTTGCGACTCAATTGTGAATCGGAACTGTGTCTAAGACACTGGTGTACATAGCAATTTGCGACTCGCAAAATGCTATGGTCGTACATCTGGGCACAAGTGCCGAACATGTCCAGAGCGGTGTGCAAACCTTGTGTAAAAAGCACAGTGCAGCTTGCACGCAGACAAGGACTGTCTTGGAGTAACAAAGGTCCCATTGACAACTTGTATTCCATGGGGCACCTCTCATCCGGCCGTAAGGCTGCATGCATCCGTACCCTTCAGGTCCCAAGCATCTGCTTACATTCTTCTGGTTCCGCTGTTTTCTTGCTATACGCTTTAGCCATCAAAAACCAACCATCTCCACTGGCCTGCCTTCCCCTGACTGGCCCCTCCGCTTCCTTCCTTACCTTTCTAGCTTTTTATGTTCAGAGTGCTGATCCAAGGCTTGTCTGTATGGGTGGACTTGCATCATTTAATAACCAGTGTGCAGCGGACGCACAAACTCACATCACGCATGCAAGTACACACAATCCTGGTACACTCAGACATTCATGCACAGCATTCAATCCATTTGATACCTTTATATGTTAGGAACAAATACGTTTTGGCTGGTGAAGAATGCTCCCTTGTGCCCCTTCGACCCGTACCTGCATCTACCATCTTCGTCACAGCCTTCTCCAGTCAGCCTGGCCACAGGAAGGTGCATTGATCACTTCATCAGGATACTTTATGTGGCATGAGGCACATAGGGTGATCGACTTTGCAGGTCCTATGTAGACCCTGTCCAGCTAATCACAGCGTGAAGCAAGCCCCCTCGAACCCCCCTCAGTTTAGGAAAATTCAAATGGGAGCTGCTGGAGACATCAGCAGCGACTCTGCAAAAGACTGCTTAAGAGGCTCGGCGTGCTTACAGGCTCCTCGGAAGCAGAGCGGAATCTGTCCTGCCATTGTAGAGAAACCTAGCGTGAGCCTGCCATGCCGTCGATCAGGGTACCAGTGCTCCCCCTGTCTAAAGAGAAGTTCCGTAAATGATGTCTAGAAATTTCGGAAGTGCCGCTACTCCAAGCCAGTGAGTACTGACCCAATTAAACCACAGGGGGATGAAGGGGGCTTATGGATAGACCCTTTGATGCTGCAGTACTTTGGCCCGTGATTTATTTTTGGGTGCAGTGACTCTCCAGGCAGAGTGCAGTGCTAGGTCCTGCTATGTTTTTCATAGGAGAGACAAAGAGGAAGGAATGCTTGTCCAGCAGTTATGTTTCATTCTGATTATTTTGTAAGTTTCCTGTTGTCAGCATGTGTGTTTGTCCTCTATTTCTTCTGTCCTGAGGCCTCGCCTTCCTTGAAGCAGTCTGCGAGTGCCTTAAAAAAAGTAGAGTAGAAGAGGATCCATCTTATTATTTCATTAGGTGTGCTCCTCATTCCCTGAAATGTTATATTTGCACTGGGATTGGTTCTTGTGGGGTGCATATAATAATATAATATTTTCCGGGATGTTCTTAATCTTATTTTCATTATTCATCCGTTTTAAGTCTTGCATAGACAGCGCATGCAAGACATTTAGTTTACAACATAGTTAAAAGACGTTGACGAAAGCCAATAGCTCTTGCATAGACCCATTTGCTTTTCTAATGCTTGTTTATATTAGCAGTTCCCTCTAATTCTGGAAGGGTGAAAGTGGTTTGATTACATGGGTAACAACCTCATTGAACTGTAATGTTAGCTGTCTTCAAATTGACTCGCCAATTATACAGGGAATCAATTTAAATACAGGACATAGCTTTAACATTACCATCTTTCATTTTTAGCAGTTTTGGAAAAAAACAACTTAGACAATTTATTTATTTTGGTCAAACAGGTTAATACTTATATTAACTGTGATTTATACAAATTGAGCATCAATAACCAGGTAATCATTGCTGGGGATTGTATTTCTAGGGTGGCACGGAGTGGAAACCTGAGAACCTCTATTTAAATACTTATCACATCAAAGGCTTCACAGTTACTGTTGAAAATTGTGATAAACAAGGCTTCTATCTTTCTAAGCTTGTCTTAGCGAGGAATCTCATTGATGTCCACAGATTGATAAATCACAACTATGCAAAGCTGAGCTTTTATTGGTCGGAGTCTTTCAAGCATTATGTATTACATCTTTATGTCTAGCAACAATCTGTCGAACAAATAAGTTGATTCATCTGTGCAGATAATGCTGTGTAATGATCACAATACACTCCTCTTGTCTTTGGAGTTGTTCAGTGTTACACAGGGTTTTAATGTGATACACAGAGCATTTGAAAGCATAGAAGATGGCCGTAGCCTAAGATGGGATCAGATCAACCCTGCTGAAATATTAAAAAGTGTGGTAACAAATATTCTTCAAGATTTTAATCATTGTTTAAACTTTTCAGAGAGCACAGTGTTTTAGTGCTTGGCCCACTTTATCAGATAACCAGTTCCATCAACACTGTATTAATTAAGAATCATGTCTCTACTTTTGAGCTCAATGGTAAAAGATGGTTTAATAGTACATGCTCAAAGATTAAAATGAACTTGAGACAAGCCCTTACAAGGTTAGCAAAAAATAGAGGGAAAATGCAGGGCTGTAGACAGCAATATAAAGAAGCTGTTAGAGCTAGAAAACACAAGTAGAAAGACCAAGCATAGGAGAATGTACTTCTGGCCAGTAAAATAATTATACAAGTCCTATTGGAAGCTTATTAATTAGGTATGTCGAATTGGAACTGACAATCATGCCAGATGACTGCAGCAAACACTTCTCCAGTATATGTGATGAGGTTCCCATGAATACAGCTGATCGTGTGCATTCACAGAAACTCACTTAATCGAGAATGAAAGTTCCTTTCTGCTACTTAGAAGTTAGAGACACAATCATTTATAGTCCTTCCATTAAGGCTCCTAGACCTGATAAAATCCAAATGGACCTATTTCAAAGTAACATTAAGCTCTGGGCCCCAATTGTTAGCAGGGTCTTGGACGCAGCTAGTATGTTAAGAATCCCAGAATTTTGGTCACTATCGATCAAATACGCTGATAACAGGAGATCCATGCTGCTATCATCCCATCTCTCTGGTTGGCTTAAAAGTGAAAATAGCTGACAGGGTTATTATGGAACAAGTCCTTAGTTGGGCAGAGGACAAGGAGTCTTTCCAGAAACCCAGTATGGCTTTAGATCAGTCATGGGTACTACAGTGCAGTGTCTCAACTTACAACTGTTAATAGAAAAGTACACTACTGTGTAAAGAAATGCACTGCACATGGCTGTTATGGACCTCAGTTCAGCCTTTGACCAAGTCAATAGGCCGAAGCTGTGGCTAATATGTATGTAGATTCCGGAATGTTATCTTTTCTGCTGCACCTGCACTGTGGCCTTGGCTATTATTACACAAAGGGGAATTGCACTGCCTCTTTCTAATTTGCTAAGGGAGTCAGACAAGGCTGTGTGTACTAGTTCCAGATTTATTGATTTTATACATTAATGATTTAAGATGTATTTTAGCTGCTAGACATATAGACGTTCCATGTGTTGAATTTTGTAATGGTCATTGGCAACAAATTGGTCAAATAAAGATATTTTACAATTAAGGGCCACTGCTTAGAGAAGGTTAATGCCTTTTCCAACTTGGGATTTGGGTTTCGATAATCGATCATCTTGGCTGGAGTCATTAAGACTTAGGCGAAGGTTCTTTGTACATTCAATTTCATCTGTTTTTAATGTTGCTCAAAAACTTGGAAAGAAACACATCCCATGTATACACACTTTATACCAAATGCATTTCTGTCACTTGCTACAGTGCAAGTGTATGGGGATACCTTAATCTTGGCCCTCTACAGATAGTACAAGCATTTGCAATGCAATAGGTCTCGTAGCACATAAGTTGAAGTATTGGTGTAGGCAATAATATTGCAACAGAAAGTGAATATTTGTTGTAAAAGCATTTTTAATATATGAATTGGCATTTTTACAAAAGAGCCAAGTATGGTGACATATAAAAGAAAGACAATAAAGTGATTAATCTGTATACATAGGATACATGTAGAGATGGTTTGCAGTTTATGGCGTAGATGAATGGTGTTTTATTATTTATAGTAGTTGTAGATAGCAAGTTAAAGAAATGATTTCAAAGTTATACATTTGATAGCAAGCAAATATGTAGTAGAATATTGTAATTAGCATACATGACAAATGCAGTAGCAAATATATGATTGGTTAAGAATAGTTTGCTTGGCACATACAGAAAAGAAACATTTTTGTTGGTTTGTTATAGACATAAAGTTGTACTTTGTATACATAGCATTATAGAGGTTGTTAGCGATTTTCTGCAATATATTTTAACGATTTTAAAGTTATAGTTGGTTTAGCAAAGTGTATTAAACAATGTATAAAGGTAAACACAATTAAAGCAAGCAATACAGTGCTCTTGCGGAAATATGTAATTAGCATATAATATAGGAAATGCACAGCAAACAGTATGTAACAATAAAATGCTAGTGAAGTAAGCAGAAAAGCAACATTATTAGCATACTAAAAGTTGCATAAATTATATTAACTGCACATAAAAAGTAATGTAATATAATTGTGTATGCTCTGTATAAATATTGTACATTTATTTTAGCAATATGTATAGAGTGTTTATAAGTGTGGTGTTATATTAAAGTTGCTTTATTATTTCTTTGATATATCCGTTTGAGAATAAGACATTTAAAGTTATCGGCAAGTGTGGCATCAATGTGTCACCAAAGTTTTCAATATCAGGACTTATATCTAGGAAATCCATTAAAGTGGTGTTGTATATATCCATTGACTGGAGATGTTCGGTTGCTTTCACTTGTACTGTTACTGTACTTATTTCAGTATTTGTTTTTTCCAAACCGTATAATGTCATAATAATGTTTTCCTCTGGTGGTTGTATTACCTAATAAGAAATATAAAAATTAATGGCTATACAGCAAACTTTTGTATGTTTATTTAAGTGTTTAGTTTTAAAAGTAAACTTACTTGTAGTTGGGTGTGGCGAGTTGTGTTTAGAATTTTTTCACCATTGTATTCACGGACTGTCAAATGGGTTACTTTTACATACTTCCCAATTTCAATAGGAAAATCTGTTGCTTCTCTCCATAATGTTATTTTTACAGAGTCCGTTGTATCATTAAGCGTTAGGGATTTTAGCTTAGTATCTTGTCCTGCAATGAATATTGTTTTTGTTGCTTCTTCCTGAAATAAATAATATATTTTAGCTAGGCGTTTTGTACTGAAAATGCAACATGCAATTGTTTTAGATGGGCAAACTTTAGTGGTAACATTTGTGAAGGAATTACAAAAATTTGTTTAATGTACATACTGCAGGTATTTTATTTTGTCGTTACAAAAGCTGTTAGCAATGCTTACACTTTGTACATTACTTTCTAATAGAACAAGTTTTTTACAAATGGTATGTTTTGAAGCTTGTTTTTTACCTACCTGTTATATTGCATTGTAGGTATAGACTTTCATAATCTATGTTTATATATGTATAAACCTAAACTTGGGAACTACCCAGAGTTCTCTCCTTTTTTGCATAATTTATGCGTCACTCTATGCCTGCAAGGGAATTGTTTTGATAACTAAGGAGGAGGCAGAGGAGTTCATTGCCTCTTTAAACATGAATAATGTGAATTTAAATTTTACATCGCACATAAGCAGCGAACAAATTCCATTCCTAGACGTTTTAGTCAAAATAGAAAATCAGAAGATCTGTACTACACTATTTAGAAAAGAAACCTCAGGAAATACATTGCTACATGCAACTAGTGCGCATCCGTCACATCTCATACACAGTATCCCTTATGGGGAGATGTTGAGACTGCGCCGAATATGCAGTAGTGAGGCTGAACTTGTCAGAAATCAACAGGAAAGTAAATTGAGATTTATGGATCGAGGGTATAGTGCCAAGACTATTAAAAGCGCAATTCACAAATCTAGGATGAGGGCCAGGGAAGAACTGCTGGAACCAGCTGGTACACTCCCGAAAATTCAACACAGTATGTTCCAGCGACAGAGGAGGCCCCTAGACTCATACTTGCGTATAATCGTCAACACAAATTGTTGCGCAGAATAGTCCAAAACAATTGGCACATAGTGAAAGATGACCCGGTCATTGGCAATTCACTTCCCGAGTACCCTGCCATAACATTCAGAAAATCCATATCTATGGCAGATGTACTGGTAACAAGCAGCACTGAATGTAAAAGCACTATGGACTGGATGGAGGGAAGGAAGGGGTTTTTCAAGTGTATTAGCTGCAAAGCGTGCAAGTTTGGCATTAACAAAACATAATTTCTAACCGCTTTCAGCTCAAAACCCCAACCTATTAAATGACATCTAACTTGTAAGAGTGAGTGTGTAGTATACGTCTTGGAATGTAGCTGTAATCTTAAGTATGTTGGAAGCACTAAATTACCTAGGCATCAACGAATATTACAACATATTAGGGCAATTATCAACAATGACCCTGATTACCCGGTAGCTCGCCACTTCAAGGAGTATCATGAGGGAAAGACAAAAGACCTAAAATACTACTTGATTGATAGTGTCTCTATCCAAAGAAGAGGTGGCAACAGGGAGGGAAAGCTACGTCGTCTAGAGACCCATTATATTTTACTGTTAGACAGTAAACAACCTAACGGCCTGAATATGGGTGAAGATTTATATACTTATCTAGACTAACACAGAGCTATCCCCCTAATATGTGCAGTTTTCCAGCATATCTTATTGGGTTATTACTTATCTCATTCATTAAAACATGAGAATCATAAAGTATAACGAAAGAGAGAAAATGAGATGTTTTAGTCACATTCTTAATGATCACAAATAGGCACATATATGTGTACCCACAAACAACCATTGGAAGGGGTTCAATTTGCTCAACTTAAATGATGGAATTTTAGGAAGTTTATGTACGTTAGAGGAGAGATAAATTACTCGTCACACATTGACGAGTGAAGGGCAGCTGAAAGGCTCTGCTGCCGCCTGCGGTGTGCGCTACCCCGACAAGTGTGATCTCCTCAATCAGGGCAACCTGTTTTTTGTATATATATATATATATATATAAGAAAGAGTTGCCCCTGGGTGGGATGCACTTACCGGTAGGAATTAATGCCAACGCAAGGGCGCGAGCCGCGAACAAAGTCCTTTTCCTGCCAGACGCGTTTCGGGCCAACGCCCTCTTCAGTGGCAGACCATGTGACATAACGGCAAGCTGCAAGCACCAGTAAATACCCACAGTAATTATATACAGGTGTAACACCTGAAGCAATGCTTTCTGGGGCTGGTGGTTTAGTAGAACCCAAGTGGGTCGCCGCCGCCATTCACATGCAAAAAAGTATTAACAGGATTGCCAATGTCCCCGCAAGCACCCCGCAAGTAAAAGGCACCTCCCGTACCACAGTAAGCTACCCAAATGAGGTAGCTGTGGACCCGCAGGCTTTCCGCGGTAGTGCAAACCCGGGACCGGGCCGGCCGCTAACAAATGGAAGATAGAGTTGCCCCTGGGTGGGATGCACTTACAGGTAGGAATTAATGCCAACGCAAGGGTGCGAGCCGCCAACAAAGTCCTTTTCCTGCCAGCCGCGCTTCGGACCAATGCCCTCTTCAGTGGCAGACCATGTGACATGACGGCAAGCTGCAAGCACCAGTAAATACCCACAGTAATTATACACAGGTGTAACACCTGAAGCAATGCTTTATGGGACTGGTGGTTTTGTAGAACCCAAGTGGGTCGCCGCCGCCATTCACATGCAAAAAAGTATTAAAAGGATTGCCAATGTCCCCGCAAGCAGTCCGCAAGTAAAAATCACCTCCCGTACCACAGTAAGCTACCCAAATGAGGTAGCTTACTGTGGTATATATATGTATATATCACTGTGACGATACCTCCTTCCAGACTTCTGAAGACCTATGGAGGTTGGCGTGCACGCCGGCAGAGATAACTGGCAATTTTAATCTGGTTAAAGTCTTTGAATAAGCTCGCTCTCAGGAATCACAGACCCAAAGGAAAATTTGTGGAACTGCTGTTTAATACACAATGCTTTTCGTCCATGGGCTTGATCACGTGTATTATGACACCCAGCTTGACAAACATAAATACTGTGGCGTGCCATTGACATAGAAAGTGTCTGCAGAAGTGCCGAGCGGCCATTGTTCACATATGTAAATGGTAATGTTAACTCAATATGTCTGTACAATACATCTCGTAATGCATCACAAAACTCAATACTACAATTATAATGCCATTTTGAGGGAGACTACTAGCGTATCTCTTATTGGTATGTAGAAAAAATTATAACTGTCAAAATACATGATCGCATCAATAATTATACCTCCGTCTGTAAACTTTCAGTTACCGCTCCTAGAGTGAACATGTGTGCCATGAATCACCTATTACAAAGTTGTATGCGAGAACCTAGCCGCCATCTTAGTAAGTGAGAGTGCCTGCGCGAGACCAATAAAGTTGTGTCTCTCAATGTAGATAAAGAAAAAATCCCAATGCTGAATCGGCAGCTCGGCAGCCTCCACCCTTAAAGGGATCGTGCTGTACATGATGTGTTATTCATTATCATACAACACATGTTGTGGATCCCTCCTGAGTATAATGGTATCAATACCATTCTATGCAAAGTGGGCGAAGAAATAAACTGTGCAAATGATCACAATAAATGAAAACCCTAATTGGTTTGCATTAGTCATGCCGACCCTATTGGCAAGTGCCTAGAGGCAGGGAGGCATTCACAAAACCATCACTCTACAGAAATAATCCAAAAATGGCACTGCCATTCTCACATATCAGTTTGCCACAATGTCCCCAGATTCCCGTGCTCATGAAGAAGGTGGAGAGAGAAAGGGTAGGCAGCCCTTGCAGGTGAATTTTGGTGAGAGGGGCCCCTTCCTTTCTTCCTAAAATAGAACAAAATAAAAAAACATAATTAGACCCCTATTGCAAATGCATACAATTAAAGTCACATACAAAAACACGAAATAATGCATAGTCATTGAGGAGAGAGTACTAACATTGGGAAAAACAATGTATAGATATCATATCTTCAACAATCTAAAAAATTGAGTTTGACTGTCATATCACAATCATTCTTTCAAATGTACAGACAACTCTTCCTCCTTGTTAAGCCCTCCCGGGGTCTTAGTTTGGAAATCTATGATCAACTTGGATTCCCTTTGTCTGAGCTTTAGAACCCTGTTTGCGCCCCTGGGATTTCTGTCTACTTGCTCCAGGAGGATAAACCATAGCTCTCGAGTGTTGGAGAAATGTTTGTCCCGAAAATGTCGTGCTACAGGATATTTGGGATCAAAGTTAGTGATGTCTGTACAGTGTTCCAATATGCATTTCTTTGCCATGCACGTGGTGCTCCCTATGTACCAAAGCTTACAGGTGCATTCTATAGCATATATCACGAACATGGAGCTGGATGTAAAAAATTAGGTGATGTTCTTGCTCACACCATTGTGGGTAACTCTCTTCTATAATATACTGTTGCTTCACGCCTTGCGGTGGCCGCACGGGTAAAAACCCTCTAGGCCCTGCGTGTTGTTAGGTGGGTAGGTGGTGATATCACTATGTATAGGCATATCTCTGATGTTTCTTCCCCTCCGATATGTTATGCTAGGTCGTTCGGGAATACATTCACCTATAACGGTATCACTCTTCAGGATGCCCCAGTTCTTGGTAATCAACCGTTTGGTGGCCTTGGAATCAGAACTGTATGTCATTATCATTCTATTCGTATCCTCACCCTCTCTCATGATGGGAGGTGTGTCTTAAATGGTCTGGGCTCTCTCTATCTGTGCTGCTCTAGAAAGTGCCTTCTTAAGTACCCAGTTCGGGTAGCCTCTCTCCCTGAATCTCTCAGTGATATTCTTACTTTCCAAAACATAGGCTTCTTCGGTGTTACAGTTCCTCTTTGCCCTCAGCAGCTCTCCGTAGGGGATACTCCACTGGAGGGTATCTGGGTGACTGCTGAGGTCATGCAGGACGCTGTTCCCTGCTGTGTTCTTCCAATAAAGAGAGGTGTGGACTTTATCTATCACTTCCAATTTGACATCAAGGTATTCTACTTGTGTCCTACTGATGGTCCCACTCAACTTGATGTTAGTCGTTGTCATTGAGTTTCCTTATGAACTCAGGAGCTTCTGTCTCTGATCCCTTCCATATGATAAACAGGTCGTCGATGTAGCGAAACCACATCAACACAAGTTTAAAATCCTGTTGTAAGGCTGGATGGGATCTAATGTTCTCCTCCCAGTTACCCATAAACAAGTTAGCAAAACTGGGAGCAAAACACGATCCCATTGTAGTACCATTCACCTGTCTGAACAGTGTCCCATTAAACAATAAAGTTTTCTTAGGTACAGTCATAATAAATATAGCTTTAAGAGTATTTTACTTACCTATTATTTTTTGTTTTATTGTATTGTTACTTAGCTTAACATATTGTATATTTACACAAAAGATACGTTTGTAAAATATACAGCTTTATACACATTATATTTGTATTTAAACTGTAAATATTAATATACTTGTTATATTGCTTTTTAGGTATAGCATTTGATATGATATATATTTATGTGTGTAAATGGCATTTTGTTACTGTAGTAATATGGTAGGTTGGGAGGTGAATATTTACTGATTGTAATAGACATTTGTTTTGTCTGTACAATCATTAGATACAGCTATAAACGTAAGCTAATGAATATTACCGATTTTTTTAGAAGCATTTTATGTTATTAACAGTATGCAGTTAATTGCAAGTAATTTGACTGCTGTGACTATGTTTGCATTATATTAGTATAGGCAGTGTATTCTAGCTGTAATTGGCAAAAGTAAGATTAGCAAAAAATAGATATAAAACATGATAATTACCTTACATTTATGATATTTATGGAAACATGTTATAGAATTTTCTTAGTAATTGTCATAATAAATATAGTTTTTAAGAGCATTTTACTTATCCGTTATTTTGAGCTTTGTTGTACTGGTATTTAATGTTTTATATATAGGCATATTTATATAAAAGATGCATTTTTCTATAATATACAACTTTACAAAAGAGTAATGTCATACATACTTTTACATTTAGCATTTTAAAAAGCTTAGCTTCATTGTATCATTTTGTTTAGGAATTATTAACAAAAGTAACATTAGACATAATAAGAAAAAAATATATACTAAGGTATTTAACTTAACTTCTGTGATGGTTCCGGAAAACACTTAAGTGTTTTTATGCTAGATTCTCTCGCTGCCTTCATCGGAGACAATGGTGGAGCTGGCGGCTGTAAAATATATTCGGCTTCCTGAATAAAAAATTGTGGTACAGTAATTGGTGGCATTCTTGATATTTTGGTTTATTTTGTCATAATTATAACATTGTTATGATGAGATAATTGCGAATTACCAGTCAATTTTGTTCTTTTGTTTGGGTATAAAAGTCATCATTATAACAAGTTGCTTTAATGGAGCCACTTTCATCTGCTAATTTTCCTGCTTTGCAATGCGATAATGAGTTTTTGTTGAGCATTTTATGATATTCACTCGTATAGCCTTTTGGTATGGCTTTGTCTCTTCATGCTTCAATTCTTTTAGTTCTTGAATAGTAATCATCTGAAAAGAGAAATATATTTGTTAAATTCAATGTTACTTAAATAGCTATTCATATTTGTTTGTGATTACTGTAATATGATTTAAAAGTGTCATAATATAATACATTTCTATTTGTGTACATATGATGTAGCATAGAATTGTAGTCTGTTATAAAGGAGTCTATTTTGTGTGTACAGTTAAAGTGAAGGGAAATATATTTGTTAAATTCAATGTTACTTAAATAGCTATCCAAATTGGTTTGTGATCCCTGTAAAATGAATCCATAATATGATACATTTTCATTTGTGTTTATATGATCTAGCAAAGAACTGTAGTCTGTTGTAAATGAGTCTATTTTTTGTGTACAGTTAAAGTGTGTTTTCATGTATTCTAATACAATTGTTATAGATTGTGTTGTTGTATGCAAGTTTATGTTAAAATCTCCCATTATTACATAGGTATAGTTAGGGTATTCATTTATTATTGTTGCTAATGTCTCTAATAATATTTGTTTTGGTACATTTGGTGGTTTGTATAGAATTATTATTAAGTAGTTTATGATATTAATATGCTTTATAAAATATAAAATGTCAATTTGTTGGTGTGCTGTTTATAATGGTTATAAAAAGTGTTTTTTTTCATAATATATTGCAATACCATGATTTGTATTTTGATTGTGGAACTTGTCAAATATTATTAAATTATAATGATCAATAAGATAATTGTCAATTGATGCTTTGTATGTGGTGTTTATTTCTGTTAGGCTCAAAATATCAGCATTTATTATATTAGTGTCAGCTAATATACATTTAAAACATTTCTGTATTGAGAATGAGGAATGGAGGGTGGCACTTTCCTCCCCCAAGGTAGTGGCAATATCAGCAAAATTGCGGCTGATACAACTGAAAATGCTACACCGGATTTACATCTCAGGTACATGGCTAGTATTGATGGGTAGGAGTGAGGACGGGCTTTGTAGATGACATTGTAGAAGACATTGTTGGGAGTTGGGGACGTTCCTTCACATACTATGGGAGTGCCCCTAATACAAGACTACAGGAAGCGGGTGCACTACTGTATGTGCGCTGTCTGGGGGGTCGACTTGCGACCTGAAAATAAAAGGTGTCTCTTGAACATCTGGGAGCCCACAGACTTGTCCGCTAAAGGCAGAATATGGGCGACGCTCGGACATGTAATTGCTAAACGCAATATAACACGCCCATGGGAAGCGGGAGCACCTTCAAAGATAAGCGCATGGAAGAAAGACATGGACTGGTGCATGTTGATAGAGAAGACAGTCTATGTGGCCCGGGCTTGTCCCCGGAAATGGGTGGCAATTTGGTCAAAATGGAATGAATACCGAGGACACTTGTGTGAACCCCCTGAGATCCCCTCCCTTGATGAACGTTTAACACCATAATGATCCATATACTATTACCACCTTGCTTATATTGACATCAGGAGAAGTATATTTGTATAAGTATCTGTGAATGCAACACTGTAATGTAAAATATTTTCATATTGTGAAATTTGTGCAATTGTTTTTTCTAATTTCTAATTCCATATATGTTCATTTCTTCATGTACTTTTGGGTGTACTAATATTTTTGTTTCATCAAAGTTTTTAATATATATGTTTTGCAAAGATTTTGCTCTACTTATAGCTACATTATGTAAATGATGTAGTTTACTGTTGTTAAAATGTATATATAAGTGTTCTATTGTTTTGCCTTGTGCTTCATGTACAGTGCGTGCAGGTGATTGCCATAATGGGAATTGTGTTCGTATTATTATAAAAAAAATTGTAAATTGGAAATGTCTTGATATAGGTAGTATTGTTGTCCACTCCTTTCAAGTGTTTACATAATACAAGTGGTTGTTTTGCTGTCTAGTACATTTGCCTACATTGGAATTATCATATTTCATCCATACTATATTAGGTATGTTGTTTGTATGCTCAACATATTCAACTATACCTGTAGCGCCATTAGTCAATCCATCATTGACATTAGTATTAGAAGTGAGATCATAGCGCAATTTTATTGCAATATGTAATATGTATGACAGGCCCATTGTTTTTGTGGGGTCTGTTGGCAGTTGGTGTAAGATTGTGTCTTTTACTTCTTCACTCAAATCTGAAGCAACTGTATCATTTGCTATTGCTGTAAAACAGGATTTTGTTGTATATGATCCATTAACACTTCATTGTTTATATTATTTACTTCTCTATTTGTAGACATTATATATGGTATAGTTTTGCTAATATTAGGGGGTGGTTCTATTTCACGTAGCTTAATACTTGTTATATCTTCATGTGCATGTTCACCTATCCTTAACCTATTTAGCATTTGTGCAAATGGTAGGTCATTTAGCTGCCTCATAATTTGGGTGAGTTTATAACACTTTACCCCTTCGATGCGGATGACAAAGCCAGCTCGTCATGGGCGTTACCTGCGCTACGCAGATGACGAGCTGGCTTTGTCATAAACAGCGCATTTTTGAAATTCCAGCGCACAGCGGGAAAACGCGGTAGCGGTTAAAACGTTTTTGCCATAAGTTGTACTTAATGGTCCATAAAAATGTTTTGAATTCTCAAATATATTTGTGTCAAAAACTGGTTTCAATTGATAAAAATCTCCAATTGCTAAAATAGATATTCCTCCAAAGGGTTGGTTTGATGCCTTTATTTCTTGCAAAAAACATATTAGTGCCTACCATTGATATTTCATCTATTACTTTTAAGTGCATTAGCTGTGTTTGAAGTGTATTTCTGTTTTCATGAGTTAGCTGTTTATATGTTAATGTTTGTGAAACAGAAATTTTAAAAATGTACTATGGAGTGTTTTTCCATTTATGTTATGTGCTGCTTTTCCAGTTGGTGCTGTAAGTAATGTATACATTTTGTCAGGATTTTCTCCTGCTTTAATATTGTAGTATTGTAATAGTGTTTGATAAAGTGCAGTTATAAGGAAGCTTTTCCCTACTCCTGCACCACCAGTACAAAAAGTATAACATGGTGTTTCTTTTGTCTTTATCCAATTTAAGTGGTGATATATACAGTTAAGCTGTTCAGGTGTTAAATTTAGCATAATATCATTGTATTTGTGCTGTGGCATGATATAGTTATTTAACATTTCTTCTTCAGTAGTACTTCTAATACCTAAATCTAGTGATAAGTCATAGTGTAATTGCTTTTCATGTAATTGTAAGTCATCGTTTTCATCATTGCTACAATTGTTAATGGTGATACTGGAGGTGTAAGCATCACGTCATCATTTGTAGATGTGTTAGGATGAGTTAGTATTTCAATGTGTTTATTATGTGTATTATGGTTTGCATCAACTATGTTTTTAACATGTAAGTATCTTTCATAGAATGTGTTTTCATTATTAAGTATAGTACTTTCTGTTCTCCATGGATAATAAAGCAATAATAATTCTCTGTAATAGTTTTTAGAGTCATTAGTTTTGTTAAATCTACAATAGCGTATTATTTTTGTTTGTTGTAGTTTTTTATATATGATGCTAGTTTTGTTTGAATGGTTTTTTTATTTAAATTTCTTCTTCATTTGAACTGTCTGTAAAAGTAAATTGTCATAGGTGTTTTGTATATATATATATATATTTTTTTTTATTAGTTATATTATAATTAGAAGCATAGTCAGCTAAAGTACATTTTTTTAAGACTTTTGGTCGATGGCTGTATTTAACAATTATATTGTAAAATTGTGCATCGCTTGATGTGTCTGGTAATAAATTGATTATATTCATGTCTTTCATTAAGTATGTTCGCTTACCTGGTGTGTTTGTATTAATGAATACAAATGATCTTGAACTTTTGCGCAATAGAATTTGCTAAATAAGGTAAGCTGCTTCTTGTGCGCTTATTTCAGTACAGTTTAAGAATTTGTTGCCTATATGCTTTAATTGTTCTTTGATATTTGGATTATGATACACTTCCTTAGTAGCTTTTGCAATACTTTTACTTAATCCACGTTGTTATTTGCTAATATATAAAATAACATGTACTACACAAGCATAAGCATCTAATATGTACTGTAAGTCTATGTTTGCTTGCCATGCTTGTAAAATAAATGAATTATAGTTATTTATAAAACATTCAGCAGGTGTTCTTTTTAAAAGTATTGTTGTTTTTTGTATAGCATATTGTATGCATTTTATATATTGGTCTTCAGTCAATTGTATTCATTGTAAAAATGTATCAAAAGTATAATTATTAAAATGTTGACTATTTATTGTTGTATATATTAATTCTATTTGGTACTTTAATATTTTATCTGTTTTGTCTAGTTGTAATGGTTCTAATATAATAGTATGCCGCATAGGATACTTTGGATATTGATATTTACATGTTTTCTAATGTTTGATGCACCAATTTTTAGTATGGCCATGTCTTTGTAATGGTAGCAAAGACTGTATGTGTGTGTCTTGTGTTTTTGTACATGTTATTTGTGTGTCTATAAATTGTATTACTTCGTTATCTTCTGTTTTGTTATATTATGGAGCATTTTCTACCCATAACAAAGCATGTATAAGCGGTGATCCCGGATGTTGAACTTCTACTCAGTAAAAGTAATCTGTAATGTTGCCTATAGGGTTACTTTTGTCTAGTAAAATACAATTAAACAATTTTCTAACTTGATAGTCAAAATGACGTGCACATGTAATAGGGTTTTCTTGTATGAGTGTGCATTTAGTTTCCCATGACATATTTAGAAATTATTCTCTAGTACATTCAACTTTATTCTCAATGCGTAATAGTGTGTTTATTAAATGATACCATTTTGTTTCTGCAGCTGATAAAGTAAGGAAGAAAATTGGTATTCCTAATTGTCTTATCATTGCAAATATATCTTTTTTACAATGTTGCCAGTATGGTGGAGATTTTAAGTATTTTGTATCCTTCATTGGATTGTAAAATACTTTGTAGATTGTGTTTTATATCTTTAACTGTTATAATTTTGCCACTATTGAAATGTTTCTTAAGTGACATCTTGTCTTGTATTTGTTTTATATGTAATTTTTTAAGCTTAAAAAAACATTTGTTATACATTTAGCTACTCTTCTGTCACAGCTTCTTAATTCTCATTGACATATTGTCCTGTAATGTACTGGTACATGTCTATCTTTATTTGTAGGTCTACGTTTTCCAGCAAATATTGTTGGGAATGCTAGATATTCAGAGTCCTTATCTTCATATAAACCACATGGTGTGTTATGTTCTGCTGGCGCTAAGCTTAAAATATTAATATTATCTGTTATTGTCTTGTTTGTTAATAAAAAATCTAAATTACCTGCTGGTATGCCTTTTGTTGAACTACATGTATTGCATGCTCCTGAAGTGCTTGTATGAGAGCGTTGTTCTTCTAATGTGTATTCCCCATCTGTGTTTACAGTTACTCCATATTCTTTGTATAATTCACTATTGTTTGCTAAATATACTGCTGCTTTTTTGGCTTGGTCTTACATTTTCCAAATGTGTGTATGATTTATAACTTAATTTACGCTTTCATTTAATTGGTATTGTCATGTTATCCTCTATTTGCCTTGGTAATATTGTAATAGCTGGAATAACATCTGCAGGTACATTAATAACAGCACCTGATAATGATTTTTGTAAAGCTTGCTGTAGTGTTTTAATTTGTAGAAAATTGTATTCTTGGTGATACTAATCTTTCTTCTAAATTATGTAAACAAAGCTCAGGTGGTATGTCAGGAAATTGCATGCCATTGTAAACAGAACTAGGTGGTATTTTCCTTTGTACAATATATTTATAGCATGTAGTACATATATAGTCTGTTTTGTATTTGCTAATATTACACTCTACAAATGTTACATGTTCATGAATAATATGTGTTGCTTGCACGGTTTGTTTATGCCACATTTGTTTACAAATAGTACAAATGTATTCTGGACCATATTGTATATGTGTATGAAATAAATGTATAATATTTTTGTGAGCTGTTTCGTTTAAGTTTTTGTGTGTTATATTTGTATTGTGTTTGGATCTGTTTTTGCGCTTTGGTTTAGTATTTTTTTGTGTTTTGGGATGAGCTTATATTGTTAGGAGTATCATATTGATTAATAAGCATTGATGTTTGTTGACTAGTGGTATGTTGTATTTTGTCATTGCTATAATATTGTAAATTATTTACATGTGCTTGTACATTACTTTGTAAAATACTTTGAAATGTATGTGTGGTGTTTTTAGCAGTATGAATATATATTTTTAGTAGTATTTATAGTATCATTTGAAATGCTTCTTTTTTGTGCTTTTTTAGGAGAAGTATTTAGGGGCATTATGTTTATTGCTAGGTTTGTGATATGTTTTATAATGTTATTACATGTATTACATTTTAATTGCTACACATTTACTATTACTATGTGGCATTCCTTTTGCATTTCTATTATGAGAATCAAATACAAAATATTGACTATCACTTTTAACAATAGAAATGCTGTCTGCATGAATAAATACTAGTGTAGCATATTGTGTAGTTAATGCAGTCGATAATGGCGTGTCATTTGTTTTTGTGATTTATTATGTATTGATATAGTATGTAAATATGGTTTTATAAGCTTTAT
Organism: Lissotriton helveticus; assembly: GCF_964261635.1. NCBI lineage: Eukaryota > Metazoa > Chordata > Amphibia > Caudata > Salamandridae > Lissotriton > Lissotriton helveticus. The sequence goes on along the minus strand of NC_136061.1, from coordinate 410,974,683 downwards.
AGAATATATTGCACTAATATGTTGTATATAATTAGGCATATCTTGTGTTTGCATAACATTTTTATGTTTACATTTCTATATATAAAGCATTGCCTAATTCCATAATATAATGTAGATCTGTGTAGCCCATGTACATGTATTTTTATGGCAGTTATATACAATAGCGATTATACTATTGGTAATGCATGGGTTGCTATCTGTACTGTGCTGTAACTTTTTATTTTTAAGATGATAATCTGCTTGTATTACTATGTCGGTATATTGTTTCTTAGTTCAGGTACTTTTTTTATATTGCGTGATTGTTGTGTTTGCTGTTGGTGTTGTACAGGTGTTATTTTATCATTGCTTGCTTGTAATATATTTTGTGTAGTATTACTTTTGAGTACTATTTTCTGAGTGTTTGTAACATTTGTTTCGGTATTTGTTGTATGTAATATTGAATTACTAGATTGTGTATTTTTTATTGTTGTATCAAACTGATTTGTATGTGCTAATTTTTTATTAGTTATTAATGGTATATTATGTACTTGTGTAGGTAATGCTTGCATATTTTGACAGCTATTTGTATATGATGCATTACTTTGTATATTACTCAATACCAAATTTTTTATTTCCTGTTTTTGTTTCTATGCTTTTTGTTAGGTGTACTAACATTTGCTGTGTTTGTAATTTTTCGTTTCCCTAGTGTGTGTTCATGCATTGTTGTTTTGTGGGTGTTTTTTAATGGTAAACTTGTTAGGTTTATATATTTTTCAGTATTAGTAAATGTTTTTTGTAGCTGTGTTGGAGAAGTTTGCTTTCTACAATGAGCATATGCTATAATATTACACACAAAACGTTTATTGTTGTAGACATCATTTTGTGTTTGTTTCTATGTTGTGCTTTTTGTAAGGAGTGTTTTGTTATAGTGTTTATAGTTATTGAAGTTAGTTCAAATGGAAAATCATTTGCATCATGTTCTTTTAATATTTTTCTTAATTCATAAATGTAATTTATCACGTCATCAAAAGTACTTTTGTGAGTAGTATACATGTTTGGGTGTGGCAACCCATTGCTGTTTCGACTGTGTGAGTCAAAAATAACATATGTATTGTTTTTGTTCAAATAGAAATGACATAGGCACCCATACAAAGCAAAATTCCTGAATGTGCAGATAAAGACACGTTAGGGCTTGATGTAAATCTGGATATAATGTATCAAAAGGCTTCAATATGTTTCCATAGTATGGGTTAGAAAGTTTGATAGAATATACATTGTTATTGTGCTCAATATAAGTAGGTAGATCATCAGGATGCATAAAATCGTGTTTATTAATAAAATGCATTTCTTGATACAAAGCATTTCCAAGGTCCCTTATGTAATGTAAATCTTCATTAGTCCATGTATTTGCTAATTTGTAGTAGCTGTGTATTATTGCAAATGTGCTATTTGGCAAACATTTTATGCCCTTGATGATAATTGCCTTGTATAAATGCTTGCATTGTTATATACTATTGTAAATATTTGTTTTTGAGTTTATTACCCTTTTTATTGTGTTTTTTTGGTGTATCTGTTGTCAGTTGTAGCTATATATGTTTATTTATGTATTACTGTATATGCAAATGTTTGTACAAAAAGCTTGTTTTTCGCTAAATATATATATATATATATATGTTCCAGGCAGTAGTAAATAGTATAACTAGTTTGTAATAAATGTAGCATAAAGAAATATTTGAAATAAACTATGCTTAACATATGCATGCAAAATGTTTTACCTTTAGATGTTTTCTTTATTGAGGTAAGATATGAAAAAAAATCATTAAGTTGTATTTTTTTGTATACTACTACATACTGTGTTATTATGATTAACATAGCTTATGTTTATGTAGCAAGTTGTTAGGAGAATAGTATGGTGTTTTCCTATTAAATAGTCTCATCATATTGGCGATGCACTTTATTATGGCAAGCACCATTATCATAAAGTACACATGCTTTGGAGATACATAACTTTGGCATAGCATCTTCTAGTAACGGAAAATATGTTTTTTATATGTGGAAAAATATATATGGTTAGTACTTTACATGTTAAGAGTTAACTTTATAGTTAGTAGACAACAATGCCTAGTCAAGGTTATGTGTCGCAAGGCAAGTGTAATTTTATTGTAATGCTAAATTTTGTAATAATAGGTAGCTACTAGTAAACTGCTAGTATGCAGTTCAACTGACTGTATTAATGGCAAAGTAATGTGTATACATAAGAGTGGTAGTCTAGGCTCACATTGCTTGCAAGACGGTTAAAAATTTTACAAATGGCAGAAAGTAATTGTAACACCTTCTGTATATTTGTATATTAATACAAAATAGTAAAAAGTGTGTGTGTTTAATGAATGTACTCTTATTTAATAAAGCCAAGTATAGACTGCCTAATTAATTTCTGAGTGTTATTTTCTTGCACCTGCTAATTGCAATTACTAGTTAATACTATCGTTATTTAGTAAGCTTTAAACTATTCTGCAATGATACTCTTTGAAAGTTACGTGCTACAACGTGACATATCCTAAACATACCTGTATTTTAATCAAGGCAAGTATAGATTGGATACTTAATTTGTAAGTGATTTTTTTTTGCACCTGCAAATTGCAATTACTATTTAATACTATTGTTAGCGAGTAAGCTTTAAACTACTCTGTAATGCTACTCTCTAAGAGTTAGGTGCTACAACAGAACATATTTTTAAATAGTAATGATACTTAACAGAAAAGGTTAGCATTTATTTATGTTACAGCAGGCAGCTGCAGCACACACACACAAAATGCAGTTGCAGTACTACTACACATACATTATGCATAGCACTAGCATCACTACACTAACAGTCCATATTACGGCAGGCAGCACAACTATACATGCAACATATATGGCAGTAGAATTAGCACAGTCTACAGTACAGCATGCAGCTGCTGCACCATCACACATGCAATACACATGGCATTGGAAGTATTACATGTACAGCAAGCAGCTGCATCAGCACTAAACACACAACATGTATTGCATTAGAATTACCTAAACCCACATAACAGCAGCGAGCTGCAGCATTACTACACATGTAATATGCATGATACTGGAATTACCATATTTACAGCAAGCAGCTGCAGCACTACTGTACATGCAACATGTATGGCACTAGTATGACAACACCCACAGTGCACATCACAGCAAGCAGTACAAACACACATGCAAAACATATAGCATCAGAATCAACATAGGCCACACTACAGCAGGCAACTGCAGCACCAGTACACTTGAAATACACATGGCATTGTAATCATTGCATATACAGTAAGTAGCTTCAGCATTAACATACATGCAACACGCGTGGCAACAAAATTACTACAGTCTATACTATAGCAGGCAGCATCATTATACATGCAATACATATGGCACCAACATCAATACATCTATAAGATGCACTACAGAAAGCAGCTGCAGCACATACACATGCTATATGTTTGGCACTAGAATTACAATACTCACAGCCTATACTACAGCAGGCTTCTACCACAACACCATACATTACAGCAGATAGCTGCAGCATTACTACATATGCAACATGTGTGGCACTACAATCATCACACTAACAGGCTAAACTACAACAGGCTGCTGCAGCACCAGCACATATGCAACACATGTCACTAGAATAACTACATATACAGCTCACACCACAGCAGACCGCATCAACACAAATGCAAAACGGATGGCATAAGAATCATCACATCAACAACCTACACTACAGCACACAGTATTAACACACATGCAACACATATGGCATCAGAATGACTACATCTACAACTTACAGCTGCACCACCATACATGCAACTATATAGCAGCAGAATAACTACAGCTACTTTATAGTAGACAGTACTGACATATGCAACACGTATGGCACTAAAATTACTACATCTACACCTTATTACAACAAACAGCATTACCATTACGCATGCAACACATACGGCATTAGAATTATGACACCTACAGCCCATATCATAGCAGGCTGTACCAGTACCACTACCATACATGAAACACCAAAATAAACACATGTACAGTCCATGCCACAGTAGTCAGCACCACAACACATGCAACATATATGGTAGTACACATGCAACATATATTGTAGTACAAATTTGCTCTGTGCTAAACTTTCATGTAAAACAGGTATATCTATTTACAAAGATACATATTAGGTAAAAGAAATATATATGAATGTAAACTTACTACCTTTAACTATTCTACTGTTAATGTAGCAAAGGATGGTGTATAGTAATATTGTAATGTAACATATCTTCCATTACATACTTATTTGTGGACTATAACATTGCAAAGCTAAACATTATGCTTTTATTTATTATAATTTAACTGGAGTGTTATATCACTAGAGGCCAAAGTGTACAATGAGTTACTATTATGCTAGTTAGTCTGAAAGAAGCTTCTAACTTCCATAGCTTCAAAAGAATGACTTGCAGAATTAACAGGGTTTACTTGAGCAGTTACCGTTCCTCATGGCCCAAACAAAACACTGCAAAGGAGCATTAGCGCACAACAGAGCAACAGCACCTTAAACTAAAAAGCTGAATAATAACACATAGGTACATGTGACTTTAACCTTTATCACTTCCCTAATGTAATCCTTGTTATATTGTAATCTTGCTATAATGCTATTTGGTAGTGCACCAATTTAGTCATGCAGTCAGTTGCTTTTAGTTATGAACACACTTCATAGGTTAATCGTCCTATTTCTGCTCTTATTTTCAGCAACAGGCAAACATCTTTCTTTTGAACATTCCTTTTTAGTCCGTTGCATTGGATAGCTAAGGCATGACTGCTTAAATCCCATCATGTAGCTATAAATTGTAACTAAAAAGCATTACCCTAAAGTCTCCTATAATTTTGTCATTGGAGGGCAAAAATATTTATATTATAACTAAACAAACAACCACAGATGCATAGATGGCTAGTCTACATGTATCTACAAGCTTTTAAGTTAAGAGTTAATGCATACAATATTTGGATTTGCTTTTAAAACAGGCGTGCTCTTTAAAGAACTTATTGCCAACTTTGGGTTAGATGTAGGTAATCGTGAAATACCGATTCCTTAATACCGAATTTTACTGATTCGGTATTAAGGAATCAGAATCTCCGATGTACGTAAAGATTCGTTAAAAATTACTGAATCGGTAATAATCTGTAAAAAATAGCGATTCGGAATGGATCGGTAAAAAAAAAAAATACCGAAACCCCAATACCAAACCGTAAATACCGAATCCCAATACCGAATCGGTAAATACAGATTCGGTAATTAAAAAATTCAGAAATTGTGGAATCAACCAATCCTGTGCATCCCAATTACCTCCCAAACAGGAAGTGGCCACACCCAGGCAGCTGCATTGAACCTGGAGCTGACTGTGATGCAGGTAGCAGAGCAGAGGAGCCAGGAGCAACACAGCCTCTTTTTGCAAAAAAACCTAGCAAAATGGCAAACCAGGAGAGAGAGAGAGAAGGATGGGGGCAGAAAGGAAAAGAAAGCAGAAGTTCAGCGAGAGGGAGTTGGAGGTCCTCATCGAAGACGTCCCCAAGGACCATGAGAAGTTGTTCGGCAAGCAGTCCCTGCATGTGCCGGAATTACAGAAGAGACAGATCTGGTTTGCTATTTAGAGCAAGATCAATGCCATGGAGTCACCCAGCGCTCCATAGAGGACATTAAAAAAAGATGGTATGACCTGAGGAAGACTGCGAAGGCGAGGATGGCGGAGAGGCAGAAGCAGGCCAGCAAAACTGGTGGAGGGAGGAGCAGAGCACCTGCACCAACAGCCCTGGAGCTCGTGGTTGAGTCCACCCTCCAGCCAGGGAGTGTGAGTGGCATTGGCGACGCAGACAGCTCAGCCAGAGCTGCCACCAAACAAGGTAAGATGCATGCACAGCATGCTGTGCCCCCCCCCCCACTCCCCAAAACCAATCCCCAGAGAGGCATAGGGACTCCCACTCCAGTCCATGTTTTACTCATAACCTGCAATGCATTATGGGAGATGTAGTCAGAAGTAACACATGTTCAGAACAGTCAGTCTAGCAAACCCAAAGGCATGTGACAACAATTAGCAAGCAGAGGACAGTCCGTGTGATTGACAGGCATAATGTCTATTACAATGCAAATGCTAGCAGATAAGTGAGCATATCTACATTCTGTCTTTACAGGCGAGGCATCTCGCAGTACAACAGAGGGGAGAATAGGTAAGGCACCCAGGCCAGACGGGAGACAATAGGTGGAGGAATAGTCCCATGCAGGGCATACAACACCACAGCCAATGCCACCACCACCATCACCACAACTCCAGACAACGCCACCATCACCACTGCCACAATCAACACCACCACCAACGTCACGCAGGAGGCATGCCGTGGCTACCCTCCAGCAGATGGAGGTGTCCGAGGAACACAGAACAGGGGGCCCACAGTCGACAGTGGCTGAGGACGGCAACAGGGAAAGATCACAGTCCCCATCATAGCGCGCCCACACATCCTCCAGACGCTGCAGGGCAAGGGCAGCCAGTCCTCACATCCAGGGCAAGGATGGCAGTGTGTTTGCTGGGCTTGAAGACAACATGCTGAAGGTCCAGCGCCTGCAGGGGAGAGCGATTAGGACAGTGCAGCGGGAGATGGCACACATGAATGCACATATGCATCTCATAGAAAAGGGCATCAGTGCCATTAACACCACCATGGCTGAGGGCATGAGTGACGTGGCGTCGGCTGTGAGGCAGCTCTGCAGCAAGATGGAGGAGGACTGCCTGTCTATGCGCAGGGAGAGGCAGAGACTGGATGCTTACACCAAGGCGGTGAACCACCAGTCCACTGCTACCTCCCTCATGTGCAGACGCTCAATAGCCATGCAGGAGGAGATGGCTCACTGTAGTCGGGTTGTGGCTAGGGGGATGGTCACAGTGACCTCAGCACTTGAACTGCTGTAAACAGACAAGGTGGCCACTACAGCAGATGGTGGGGGGGGGGGAAATGAGGAGGCTACTAGCTGTAGTAGCATTACACCCTCTCCCACCGAGACCAGGAGGCGCAGCGAACCCCACAGCGCTGGCCCAGGACAAACTGGCAGTGCAGACAGTGGGGCAAAGGAACGTGGCAGTGCAGCACGTGGTCGCAAGAAATAGAGCCAGCCATGGTTGTACAGAATGGGTGATGTAACCCCTGGGTGTATGGATACTGCTTCTGATCTTGGTGGTGTGCACTGGTCATTAAACACCATCACTCAATTACAGTACCTGGCTATGTCTCCTTACTCACTCAGAAATAGTTGCGTGTTATCTCAGCCCGTCTGTGTCTCCCATCCGGTGCTGCTGCCACACCAGCTGCGCTTAGCTCTGACTGTGGATTGTCCTCACCCTCGTCCTCAGAGTCAGTTAGTTCCTTTCTTTGTGGCAAGGTTATGCAGCATTGCACATGTTACTATTATTTTGCAGCAGATGATGGGGCAGTACGGACGTGCACCTCCACTTTTGTGGAGGCAACGGAACCTGCTTTTTAGTAGTCCAAAGGTGCGCTCCACAAGTTGCGTGTGCTTTTATGTGCCACATTGTATCTCCTCTCCCTTGGGGTGGATGGGTTGAGGTATGGAGTTGGTATGAATGACCGGACGGCATATGCGCTGTCACCTAAATGGGAAAGAAAGTGCCATTAACTTGGGTCACCAATACGTTCATCCAAGTTATACATCAGGGTGTGTCACATTGATTTACCTAGAAGGTATCCTTCTCCAAATTCACCAGCAGCCAAACGTGTATAAATCCCACTGTTCCTGAATATGTAGGAGTCATGGGTACTCCCTGGGAATTCGGCCACAATGTCAGTAATGATGAAGTCTGCATCACATATCACCTGCACGTGGATGGAGTTAGTGGATTTGCGGTTGCGGTACATGTATTCTGTTGCAGCAGATGGGCAGATTGGTATGTGGGTCCCATCGATGCAACCTATTACATGTGGGAACTGTGCCTTTTGGTAGAAATCCAGCTTTGTCTTCTGGAGCTCCGCCTGTGTGCTGGTAAGCGTATGTAGTGATGCATTCTCTGCATCATGGCTTCCAGAAAGGAGTTGAAGAAACGGGACAGGCAGCTCTGTGACGCACCACCTGCTGCGGGTATCACTCTCTGTTAACTTCCTGACGCCAGGAGAAGCAGGCAACAGAGTACCTGTACATGGGTGGGTATTGCGTGCGCCCTTGGTGTCTGATGCTCCAGGTATGGTTGCATGTCCAGTATCAGGTCAAGGATGGTGTGTGGTTGTAGCCTGTACCTGTCCTGTATTTCTGGCTCAGTCATTTGGAACAGTGTGACACGCAGTCTGTACACACGCTCTTCCCGTCTCCAAACCCTCAGTCCTGCTGCTCGCAAACGTAGCCGCCTTGCTATGACGTAGAGGGCCGCCATTATGTTCACACTGTTGCATTTTGGGGCTGTTTTTATGCACTGCACCTGATTACCACCTGTTCTGGGTCAGTGATAATTACTGATTCTTAAATACCGAATTTGGACACATTCGGTATTACCGAATTTTGGTACATTACATTACCAAATTTTTACCGATTCCTTATTTACCAGATCTGTATTTTCGGGTTTCAGTGTCGACCGATCGGTAAATAAGGAATCGGTAACTGATTTCCCTTTAATTTACAGATTCGTTATTACAGATGGCATTCGGTAATACCTACATCGCACAGGGCTAAATACCGTGCGGTAACGCTGAAATTTACTGCATTTCGGCCTTACCGACCGGTATTTGGCCACCTACATCTAGCCCTTTGTGGTTATTCACAAGAGTGAAACTCCTCTTTATTTAACCTAGTTGCAATACAACAGTGCAAGGTCTTGCTTACCTAGACTAAAGCAAAGCTTTTCTTATTAATAGTTTAACTACATACAAATATATAATTGTGCAGCAAGTCTCATTAGAGTTGTAACAAAAGTTGAACTACATAACTAACATTAGCGGTATTACATCTTCTCCTGTAAGCCTAAAATATTTGTAAGACTAATGATGTAACACTACACCTTTACATAATGTCAAGAGGAATGAAAACTTAAATAGATAACACTACATCAAGAGCCAAGACTATAACAAACTTTAGAGAAGAAAATGCAAGAAGCAAAGAAGTAGAAGACATGTCTTTTTACCATTTTGTCTTTTTTCTATCTATGCACTATAGATAGATTCCCTAAATGTAGATTTGTGCCTGTAATTTAAGCATTGAGTAAAGATACATTTATTAGACTACTATAACTCTGCATGATGAAACTGAAATGTTACCTACTTTATATCAAACAATCCTTAATTGCTGTTTTACGTATATGTAGCATGCACTGTGAGACTTTAAAAAACTGCATACTTATATTTGTGTTGCAAGGAGTGGAGGAATGTATAGGTGTAGCATCAAGAGTATAGTACTGTAAAATGTACATTTGCTATGACTAAAGGGTGCATTGCAGCCACTGTACTATGTGTGTGTGTTTAATTATATTCAAAAATATTTTTCTTAGACAACTGCTGTGTAGACTAAGGGGCATAGTTGGCTAGCCTGTTATACAGCTACAAAGTTACAGATAACACTTGATAGCGCCAAATGAGACAGTGTCATTTTAAGACGCACTTTAAGCGGGTTTGCCCTGATGCCTGTAGTGTGAGTGCTCAGCAGGAAGTTGCGTTCTATTCATTTTGGCAGTAATGGACTGTGACTAGATTTGAGCCCCGGGTGTACGCAGCTATTGACCTTGCAGTGAGTGCTATTTTAACAATAACAGTAAGTGCAAAGGCAGCTGCTGTGCTCGCATTGCAGTAAAATGGTGCAATGACCGGACCTAACGTGAGAGGTTCAGCTGAGCCACTGCAGACTGCAGGCAGGTGTTTGTAAGGCAGTCCACAAGTTGCTGTGGCCATGGCTAGAATTGCTGTTGGCTTGCCTCAGTAAGGTAATTTTTAAGGCCTCTTACATTTCGAATTTTGCATGTATAAATATAGTTTAGAGAGTGAAAGAAGGCATTAGAGCAGACACTTATTAGTAACGATCGCTTTGCATCTGTATTATGTTATTGTACACAAGTGCATGTATAACTTCAGTTAGGCAGCGCCCTTCCCCCCCATGTGACCTTCATGTTTATGTAATATTGTCTTGCATACAGATCTGCTATGCTCACCAGCGCATTGGTATATTCCAATGAACCACATATGACCTTTGTGTAAAGGTGTACAACAGTTACACTTTACAGCGCAGTGTTATTTTCGCTGCTTAACATAACAAGGCGGTGTTATTAATCTTGCTATAAAAATGTGCTCAGCAGCATACACAGTGATAGTCATGCGCTTCAGCAGTATGCACAGTCACTCTTGCTCATCTTTAGAACTGCCACCTGTGTGCCCTATTACAGTGGGAATTAGTCATTGACAGTTTTAGGCAATGTTTGTAGTCATATCTACAAACTGTTTTAGTGTCGAATCATGAATGTGAGAGCCACTGTGCTGCCTGTTAATGTAATTTTTTAGCATGCTGAACGTCACGAAGTAGAGCTTGTAGGAACAGTCTGTGGTTGGTTTGATGGTGACTGCCGCACGCAGGGCTCAGCAGGTAGTGGGCAGCGTGCTAGACTGAGGCGGATTGCTGGTCAGCTAATTTGTTTATAGAGTTTTTTTTGCAGGGGAAGGTTACAGCAGGTAGCATATGATGTAACTCTTTTTGGAGTTTCTCATTGCTGAGATAGGTGTAATTGCTTTTATTTATAAGTTTCCTTCATCTTTATTGCCTGATGTTGCTCGATAAAAAGTGTTACTTATAGTCGTTGAAATGTCACATTTGCACTGTAATTAGGAAAATGTTTACATAGCATTCTGACATTTTGGCAGCTATGCTTAAGTGCATTGTTATGCATTATAAAAATGAGAGCTGTCAGAAAAAGCGCTGTAAACAGTGAGTTGCAGGTGGTGGCGCTCATTAGTGCTTGCAGAGGCTGCTCTCCGCACGCTTTGTATCGTTCCTTGCAACGTTAGCTTAGCCTTCAAGAGTGGCAGCTAGTGCTGCTACAATGTATCTTTGTTAGGGGCGCGCAGCGTGCTTAGAGTTCTAGACAGCGTGAGTGGCACCATAGCCCTGCCCAGTGTTCACTGTAGCGCGTCACAGGAGGATGTCATGTTATATCCTATTCCAAAAAGTGCAGCTAAGATTTATAAGATGTTATGAGGCTTCCCTCTGGTGCAGGCTCGCCCATCTGCCTAGTATTACTAACTTGTTCGTGTGCAACCGACTGGCATCATGGTGCTGCTCAGCCCCGCAGCACGCTACTGTAAGCACTAGTCACTTAGACTAAACTGCTCTGCTCAGCCTGACCGCCCGAGATGTGGGGAGGGAGGCTCAAAAGCCAAACAGTTACGCCGCCCACCAGCAGTTAAGAGCTTTGGCACATGATGCAGTTAAGCGCAGTGAGAGGCTGAGTGCCTATCGTCACTGGTGCATACTCACGGCACTGCATTAGCCTGAGAAGAGAAGAGCGTACAGATGAATTCTTAACTGTAAGTGAAGTCACTATAAATTGTCAGTTACGTATACTATCAAAATAATTCATTTTCAGCAATGCAACGTATTTCTTCTAATATTGCTGCAGCAAGCGCCGGCGCATTTATATGGCTTCCATGAGCTAAAATAACTTGGGAGAGGCACAATAGCAGTCGTGCGCCACGGCTCTTGGGACAGGCACCAGCAGCATTCAGTGGTGCACATGTAGGAGTGAGAAGCGATGTAAAGCTTAATTGCAGGGGTTATTCGTAGCCAGGTGGAAAGAGGAATTCTAACTGGAGGAGCATTGCAGGCATATTTAATTTTTGTGCTTCCGTGGGGACAAAAAGAGTACGTCTATGAGTCCAGCCAAGAGTTAATGCAAAATGGAAGGGAAAACAAACAGTGCTGTAAACTGTGCGAGTCTTAAGCAGCTGCAGGCAGGACAGCTACGACGGCATAGTATCTAGTATGTAGAATTAAGTCGTTTTAGGACACATGCATGTTCTCTAGCAAAGCAGCAGACACAACTGCAAGTTTGGGCATAGGAGCTCCCTAGGAGTGCTCTAGTTATGCCTTTGTGCCTGATAACGTGGGTAACTGGACCTAGACAGTGGCAGTTTCACTTGTTTATGCTAAATAGCTGGAATATCTTTAAATAAACTATTTCGTGTTGTAAATCTTTTTTAGACTAGTCTTACAGCCTGTTGCATGAAACACATTACAATTACTTGTAAATAAAACAAAGGGCAACTTACTAGACCCTGGACAAGGTGGTCAGATGCTAAGCTTTGGAGTTGTGACTGTTAGTCTGTGTCTACTCAAAAATGTCTTTTTTAAATAATACAGCCTACATAAGTAAGCTATGTGTACTTCAGTAAGCCTCTTATCTTGACGCTTCTCCTAACTCTTCCTAATCATGCCTAATTGTAATGTAATGTGTTCAGAATAGCTATGCAACGTACTCTTTTAGCCACAGGTTAATGATAGCTTGTTGCGCCACCCTGTAATTAGCAAATTGTTTTTTATGAAAGTGCTCAATCTTAAAAAATTTTTACACTTTGCGATTGTATGTGACCCCTACGTATGTGTGTAGGCTTCAATTTCTGGTGCTTTCGGACAATTTTGACATCTTTTTAGAGTTTATTGTTTTTCTAATAGGTGTAATTTCCTAATATTTATATGTTTTCATTGTTTCTATTGCTCAATTTTGTTCTAGATAAAGTGTTACACATTGTTGTTTGAATGTCACTTATAATTAAACTGACATTATAAAAATGTTACTTATAGCAATCTGAAACTTTAACAGTTATGCGTGTACCGTTTTAATGAGATAGTATGATTTACGGCAATATGAACATACACCGTAAATAAAAATATTCAAGTATCACGTGGGAGAAGTCTGCATGCATATATCCTGTTTTTTTTTTTTTTTTTTATAAAGCAATAGTGAAGTTGAGACTTTTTTTTTGTAACCAAAATTGTATTCAATTTTCTATTTCCAAATACATTAGCCATCACTTTTTCCAACACATATCGCACTTATATATACATTGTTGTACATATTGAAGAAAAAGTATGCCATGTTCGCCATCCTGTCATCTCTGTCTGATTCTTCTTCACTGCTTTCTTTATTAGAGTTATCCTCCCAGTGCGTTTGTCTAGGCTGTTACACCCTGTAATTCTATCACGGACAGCAAGCCCACATTGCTCTAGGCTCGTTCATATTCTAACTCCTCCCCACACCTAATAGAGCAACTAGCAACTAAAAAAAACAACTCCATCCCCATCCCTCTACCCCCCCCACCGGCCACTTCCCCTCCCGTCAGACATGTCGCTCCCCCCGTACCTCCCATGTTGCACAGCATGCATTCCTGCCATCCTATTGTAATCATTGTGTCAGTAATCAGGGTTCCAGCTAGGGGGATGCTCTCATAACAATTGCCTCACCCATCGTCGGTCCCACCCACTCAATAAAGGTAATGTTCCAGGTCGGGATGATGAGTCCCCCCCCCCTTCAGAAGGTCAGTCGTCCCCATCAGTCGGACTCTTGAGCAGGTTCACCATAGCTACCCAGGCCCTAGCCGTATCTAGCAATTTGTCATTATTGGTTCTCCGGGCCATTTGTAGTCGAAAGATCCCCTCACATTCCTCCCACTTTATAAATTCCCGCAGCCATCGCACTGCATTAGGTAGTGTGGGGAGACGCGTGTAGCAGACAAACACCCGGAGTCAGCTGTAGGTCCCTATCGGTCACCTCCTTTAGCCTGGTCATGACCTCCCCCCCAAAACCCGTGTAACCGTGGACATTCCCAGGGCATGTGTATAAATGCGGCCTTTTCTAGTTTGCACTGCGGACAAGCTGTGTGGGATCCAAAAAACTCATTAATTTTGAGAGGAGTTAGGTACGCTCGGTGGAACACATAAAATTGTATTAGTTGAAACCTTGCATTCCGGGAGCATTTTCACGCCCGTTCCATTAACATCTCCCACGGCTTTTCCTCTATAGGTGTCCCCAGATCCGCCTCCCAATTAATACCCAGCCCCTCCAAAGGGGTTCTGGACCCCAGTGTGATCCTCCTATACAGACAGGTAACCACCTTGACCCTCCCCGTTGACGTGACCACATACCGACAGTGGAGGAAGGTATGTGGCTCCTCCAGTCCTTTCTTCCAGTTTTTATGAATGGCTGCCATCAATGCCGCATGCAAGAGAAAGTCTTGTCTGGGCACTTCATATCCTGCACGCATATTTCCTGTTGCGGAAATGGCAACTACGTTGTACGTGTGCCGATGGCGCATTACTGTGTGTCAAATATTTGGTGCGTGGTAGATGCATGCAGCAGTTTTAAACAAGATGCGTACGAAGAAAACTGCTCTTGTCGAAAAGAGATGCGGCGGCTACAGAGTGATTTAAGAACACCAGGAAGACGTGTATTGAAGTACGATTAGTAAAGGAATAGGAAGTAGTGCAAGATGCAGGGCGGTTATTTAATATGTATTAGCATAAATAAAATATTGGCATGGTGTACAGGTAGCATAATACTTGTACGCAAGCTATTAGTAAAAGCACAGCAATTGCGCAATACAAAAAAGATGGGGTAGTTACAGAGTGAGGCGAGGTGAGCATGAAGAAGTGGCAAAAGTGCATTTCACCGAACACAAATATTAGAAGAAAGAAGAAGTAGGTAATGGTTATGCGTTAATATAAATATAAATATTTAGGTATTAAGTGGGATGTTTGCGCGTATATTTCCTGTTGCGGAACAGGCAACGACATTGTACGTGTGCTGATGGCGCGTTACTGCGTGTCAGATATTTGGTGCGTAGTAGATTCATGCAGCAGTTTTAAACAAGATGCGTACGAAGTAAACTGCTCTTGCCGAAGGAGATGCAGCGGCTACCGAGTGAGGTAAAAACACCATGAAGACGTGTATTGAAGTACGATTAGTAAAGGAATAGGAAGTAGTGCAAGATGTAGGGCGGTTATGTAATATGCCTTAGCATAAATAAAATATTGGCACGGTGTACAGGTAGTATAGTAGTTGTACGCAAGCTATTTGTAAAAGCACAGCAATTGCGCAATGCAAAAAAGATGGGGTAGTTACAGAGTGAGGCGAGGTGAGCATGAAGAAGTGGCGTAAGTGCCTTTCACCGAACACAAATATTAAAAGAAAGAAGAAGTAGGTAATGGTTATCCGTTAATATATAATATATTTGTGTGCATGGTGCATATAGTTATGGAGTTTTAAGCAAGATGTTTTAAAAAGCAGAACATTTTATTAGTGATAAGGGTGCAATGGCTATATAGTGAAATGAAAAATAGATGAGTATGTGAACTGTAATGCGGCAAAAAAGAGAGAGTAAATGTCAGTAAAAGGTGAGTAGCAGCTGACGAGTTATGTGTGAGTTCATATTAGGCATTTAGTGCACAGTGAATATTGTGTAGCAGTCGAGCAGTTTTAAACGAGTTGTGTATTAAGCAAGGAACTTTGTTTAGAATAGAAACGCGGCGCAAGTGACGGATATAAACATAGCGCGTAGAAGTAGATTAAATAGTGATTAGTAAACGAATAGCAGGTTGAGTAAAGTACAAGGTAGCTGGCGGGGGCATGTGTATATTTATATGTTTATGCTGCACTACTAGTAGCAAAAACTATATCCGTCAGATGCCACAAATATGCATGTGGAAGCAAGAGACGATATGCATTGAAAGTTATACAGTGTTTTATTGTCTATTACTATATGTAAGCATGATACAAAAGCTTTGTAAAATAAGAAGGAGCACAGGTATATTTTAATATTTTATGCCGCACTGGTATATGTCAGCATATATAAGATATTTGGCGTGCAGTATGTGCTAAGAAGGTATACCGC
This sequence comes from Lissotriton helveticus, assembly GCF_964261635.1. Classification (NCBI taxonomy): domain Eukaryota; kingdom Metazoa; phylum Chordata; class Amphibia; order Caudata; family Salamandridae; genus Lissotriton; species Lissotriton helveticus. The sequence continues at coordinate 410,958,732 of NC_136061.1, read as the reverse complement.
AACAGAGCGGTACTTTAAAAAAATATATTAAATGTAGTTTGACATTTAACATAGCATGTATATAATAACAGCATAACAAAAGAAAAGTAGTATTACAACAGAAAAAGCGGCAAATAGAGCATGTAACATAGTTGTGTACTTACAGTTGTTTTAAACAAAGTATACGAGGCACTGTAAGCACTTCTGATTCGTTCTGCCAATTTGTTAGGGCAAATTGTTTCCAATGAAATTATTGCACGTATTTGTAGGCTGCGCACATAGGAAGTAAAAAACAGCGTTAGTATTTTCAAAACAACTTCTAATATAAGCAGTAGCAGCATTAATATTTTCAAAATAACTTATAATATAAGTAGTAGCAGAGTGAGCAGAGTGAGCATATTGCGCGTACTAACTAGAGAATACTATAATATTGTTAAGCAACACAAGTGTATATAAATCGAAAATGTTAATAAAGAGAGAATAGTAGCTGGCAAGTGATGTGTTAATGCATTTTAAGTATTTAGTGCGCAGTACACCTTGTGTAGCAGTGACACTAGTAAGCAGCGTTAGTTGAGATGTCTGCATAAGCAACTTTGTTGAAAAAAGAAATGCGGTGCAAAAGAGCAAAATAAAGAAGATATAAACAGGTGGACCAAACTGTAAACGAAGTGCAAAGCAGCTGTTGTGATGTTTGCTAGTGTAGCACACATATTTTTATGCACCGTAGAATAGCAGTTTTTGTTAGGATGTGCGTTACAGGGGCATAATTGTGTGACAAAAGAAAGTATAGTGGCTAGACAATGAAGTAAGGAGACTACGAGGAAGTGTAATAGAGTGCAGTACGTAAAGAAGAAAAAAATGGCGAGAAACATGAGCGGTAGTTTGTACCTTAACTAGTAATGTAGATGACATGTTTTGTACTGGCGCATGCAGGTCAAAAGTTTTAGGCAACACGTTTTTAAAGGTATGAGAAGTTTGTTACGTAAGACGAACAGCAGCGACACAATACATGACTAAGTAAGTAAGTAAACTTTATTGTATTGGGTTAATTAAAACCATTACAAAAATTTATTGGAAGCACATATCCACAGGTAAAAGTTTTAAGAAATGTTTTTTTTTTTTTTAAACAGGAGACTTATTATAAAAGTAGTTGTGCTAAAAACAGTGTTATATGGGAGGTGAGCGTTGTTCATTGCATCAAGTCTTGGCCATAGATACAATACATGACAATGGTATGAGTAGGTGTACTAAAGTGTTGTAAGAAAAGAAGAGAACAAGTTAAAAAAGCGCTCAGTTATATATAAATGCAAATTAGGCATTTAATGCACAATAACTAGAAAATGAATTTTTTGGGCGAGAGGTTTTTGAAAGCAAAGAAAAATTGTAATGAGAAAAGGTGCGGCAGCGACAGAAAAACCTAAGAAAAGCGACTGAAGTGAACAGGTAACATATAACTTGTTTTGTAGAAAGAAAGCATTTATATAAAAAGGCAACGTATGTAACATAAGGTAGATAACACTGTAGAAAAGCATACGAAATACGTTAAACAAGCTTTACATAAAAAACTAACATTGGCAATATATATTATATGAATAATAATGCAAAGTAGATTAAGCATAGGAAAAATCCCATTTACTAAAACTTACTTGTTTAAAAGAACTTGTAGAGACGGAGATGTAAGGCTCCAATGATGTATTGGACAGTGTCGCTGTAAAGGTTTGTGAATGTTAACGGCATTGCTGTTAAATAGAAGTCTAAGAGCAAAGATAGCGAGATTTAGGAGTAATAAAATAATAAAACACATGTGGCACAGGAAATGTATGACAGTACTGTGAAAATAGCTGAGGGTCAATACCGTGAGAAACTCAAATGTAGAGGATGCTACTTAAACCGGCTAATTAGGATACATGCATTGGTAAAAAGCACAAATAGACAAATTTTGTTAAGCTAATATTTAAAGCGTAACGAAAATAAATGATTTTAAAACTGTATTTGTTTTTATTGCACGCAATGCAACAAAAATATGAGTTGGAGTAGAAATACACAAAAAGTGTAAATTGTTTGTGCTTGTATTGTCAGTTGTACGCGCCTACATTCTTTTTCTTAGTTTGTGTACAGTTTCATTAAACTAGCAACCAATTTTATGAGCCTATGTCAAAAGTAAAGTTGCGTTTTAATGCACGCTTTACAAAGATGCTACTAATACGTGCGTATATAAATATATTGTTTTTGCCTGTGTTTAAAATGCGCGCAAAAGCCATATCAAATAAAGAAGAAAAACGTGTATATTTTACTGTTGTATGCCGTATTAACCCCTTCACCGCGGGGCTAATTCCCCGGCGGCGCTGGGGGGAGGTGGGGCACGCGCAGCACCACGGTGCTTGTGACGAGCTCGGCTCGTCACGCTGCACGGTGGCACTGTGCTCATGACGAGCTGAGCTCGTCATGACCACGCCCGTTTTTCAGAATGCTCAGCACAGCGGGGGAATTAGCCCCGCGTGTGAGCACCGCGCGTGTCATGACGAGCTCAGCTCGTCATGAGCATGGAAGGTGTTAAGCAACGAACTTAAGGCATATTTAAAAGGCAACAGAAGATTGCACTAATAAATGTGTTGCAGTGAGTATGATCGCAAAAACTTAATTGACAAGATGCCACTAATTGCGTGTAAAAAATCAGACAATACGCATTAGAATTTATACATGCCTACATTGTCTACCACCATATGTAAGCATAACGCAAAGGGCAAGTTAAATATAAAAGGAGCACGCGTGTATTTTAATGTTTTATGGCGTGCTGGTGTTAGCAAAAAAAATATTTACATGATATTAACAAAATGCCACTAATAACGTGTTAAGCAGAAGGCTTGGCAAGGTAGCTTTATATGCAAACTGTTAATAATACTGTGTAAACCACAAGGCCTAATAGAGAAACTTTATTTACAAGCTGACACATATGAAGTGATAAGCAGAAGGCCTAGTAGAAAGAACTTTATTTACAGCTGGCACTATCAAGTGTGTGGAAGCAAGGAACAATATGCATATACGTGCCTACATTTGACAGTCACGTCAACAGTCAAAGAAGCCTTTGCAGATATACCTTAGGACTCCATGCAGAGTTAATACAAAGCCAAGGCGTTTTCTTTTTTGCTGTTTTATGTGTTGCTTATACTCATATATTTTTTAATGAAGAGGTGGTACATTAAGGAATGCGTTTGAAGTACGTGGTGTGAGTTAAATGAAGTTTAGGAAAATAAGAGCAGTTGAGCATAGAAACACGTCAACATTTGCCAAGTAAAAGACATTAGCATGTTATGCTGCATTGCAAGGTTAGCTGTGTGTGTGTGTGTGTGCATGTTTGTATGTGTGTGTGAATATGTATGTAGCTTTGTGTGTGTATACGACATTGTGTGCCAGTGTGGCTGTGTGTGTGTCTGGCACTATGCGTGCAGAGCGTTAAGGGTAAGATGGTACCAAAAGCGCTCTCTTGCTGTGTTGCAATTTGTATTATTTGTTGTTAAATGTAGACATTTTGGAAGGGACTGCGTAATATTTCGTACACTGCTTAATAACACGTTATGTTAACATAGTTTGTCATCCTTTCTTTTGTAGTTAAATATATGCAGCACTTGAAATCGCTGTTTCCTCTTCTCAAGTGCTTAATATAGGAATTGCATATTTATATGCAGACCTCCAGTATTGAAAGTATAAATAAGCATAACTTCTAAATGCTGATGGGGGTGCACAATTCCAAACAAAGTCCAGAGAGGGAGAAATATAAGAAAATAACTCTTCTTTATTCTTTAAAGTTATTTCAGATAGGAAAAAATCACTTTTGTCAAACAGATCAGCCAACACGTTTCTCTCCCTCACTGGGAGCTTCCTCGGGGCTGAAAACCAAAAATATATAAAAATACATGAATATTACATTTAAAAGGAACAACATATACATTATATAGAAATCAAATACACAAGCACAAAAAACATTACTACACTGGAAAGAACACAAAACAAACATCACATTCAAATATACTTCATTTAAAAAGGAAGGAATGGTGATTCTTATCAAAACAAGCTGCCATTTATAAGGCTACTATTTACAATCAAGTGCCACATTAATCCACTGGCTCAGCGGACCCTGCACATCTCCCCAGACTGCAAAGATAAAAGGGGAAAGAAAAGAAGGTTTGAAGTCCTAAGAGGATAAGCAGGTCCAGAGGAGTAGATGGAAGGCCAGAGGTGGCACTCAAGATAATAACTGTCCCTAGAGTACACATCGCAGGACCCAACAGGTGACCGACAGGATATAAACTGCCATAGACAGTAGAACGGTATCCGGGTCCGTCATGGAAAAATTAAACGTTCTAGTTTATTGTCCCATATGGTAATCCATTATATCAATTTGCCCTCAGTTCTTGGATGCAATATTAAAAGGCTTACCAACATCAGAGTAAAAGTTCTGATAAATAAGCATAACGCCTTAGTATCTAGCAGTACAAAAGGCGCGTGCGCTTCTTGATGGTAACGCCCTGTAGAGTGATGCTCTTGCGTAAAAAGCCTCAGGCCCTTTAAACTGTAGTGTACTTGTCTGTATTTGTTATTGGGGCGCATCCACACTTGTTGGTAGGTTTATATATTATTTGTAGTTTTTACAAAAACAGGTTTGTTTTTTCAGCATGTGATTGGTAAATTGTACACTGACTATTTGATAGGCTACTTTAGTAAGTTAGACAAGCTTTTGCAAATATGCTTCAGGTCTCCGCCCAGCCGTGGTACAAACCAAAGCAATTTCTTTTCTATTGTTTTATTTGTTGCTCTTAGTCATATATTTGAAAATTAAGTTTTACATCAGAAAGTGCATTTAAGTGCATAGTGTGAGTTTGATGAAGTTTAGGAAAATAAGCAGGTGAACATAGAAACACGTTAACATATGCCAAGTAAAGGAGATTAGCCGGTTAGGCTGCACAGTAAGATTAGCTGTGTGTGTCTGCATGTGTGTATCTGTGTGTGTGTGTGTGTGTGTGTGTGTGTGTGTATGTTAGTGTCAGAATGAGAGACAGCATTGTATATAGGAACGACAGCAGAGTGTGAGAAACAGCAGTGTGTGTGAAAAAGAGCAGTGTGCGTGAGGGAGACAGCAGTGTAAGAGACAACAATGTGTGTGTTCTAGATAGAGCATAGTTGTAAAAGAGACAGCAGTGCGATAGCATTTACATAACACACCTAAATACATGCACATTGCATCACGTGCATTGTTTTGCATGCACGCACAGGTGGTATTATTTACAGTGCAATCCTGCGCTGGACAACTAACTTTTTTCGAATGGATACCGTAAGCTAACTTTTTTTAATGGAAAGCATATAAAGTAAGCCATGTAAAAATAGGGAGCCACTTTTAAGCTTACTTAACTTGTAACCTAAATTACTAAACAAAGAAGAAGAAGTGTTATAAATGGCGTCAGCAACAGAATACTTCTTTTTGCAGCTTGCAAATGTTAAGCAATGAAGCATGAGCAAGAAAAAAAAGTGCGATGATGGGCGCTAGGCTAACTTAATTGCTGTTTCTGAGGTGCTAACAGGAAGGGCACAAATTAATAATGTGGCACCAGTTGTACGCCCACACATTGTCTTCCTCTAGTTTGTCTGCATCTCAATTAAGGCAGCAACAAATTCTCGAAAGCGCACACTGAGAAGAAAATCAGCCTTTGTATGCATCTGAAAGCGCATACTAAAAAGTAAGGCAGCGTTTTATTACATGTCCACATCTAATAGGCATTACTAAGTATTATTGCAAAAGTCCTGAAAAAGTAAATATGTACGTACTTTTTGAAAACAAAAGCACTATTTTTATGCAAACGCTACAAATAAGACGCATAAAAATGTAATTATTGCAAAAACCCATCTGACTGTTGTTAGTACACCGAGCAAAGTAGCAAAAACAATATCTAAAAGATGCAGTAATACGCACATATATATTTATTTATTTGCGGGTTTGTATCGCGCTAGATTCGACTCCCGGAGGAGTATCTCTGCGCCTTGGCACCCACAACAACAAAGGGGGAGGAAAACCAGGTAGAATGTATACTAAAATTGGAGCAAAAAAGTTTTAAGTTGTTTCCTAAATGATAAATGTTCTGAGCATTGTCTGAGAGCTCTGGGGAGACTGTTCCATAGAGAGGGCCCAGCCACAGACAAAGCACTGCCACTGTGTCTGACCTTCTTTGCCCGGGGAACACATAGTAGGCCTTGGTCACTGGACCTGAGGGAGCGTGTGGGAATATAGGGAGTGAATTTATTTACTAGATATGTAGGGCCGAATCCATTAAGGCTTTTATGAATTATGCAGCATACTTTGAATTTGGTTCTCTGTTTAACAGGCAGCCAATGAAGTTTCGCCAGCAGTGGTTTGGAAGGAGTTCGGGGAGGGGCGTTTAGGACCAACCGAGCTGCAGTGTTCTGAACCACTTGGAGTTTTGCCAGAACTCCTTCGTTAGCAGACAGAAACAGGCCATTGCAATAATCTATACGGCTTAAGACAAGAGCCTGCACCAATGTTTTTCTGACTGAGTCAGGGAGTAGTGGGAACACTTTTCGTAGAAGGCCAATTACGTGGAAGCATGAACCCACAACGTAATTGCTATGATGTTTCAGTGAGAGCTCCTGATCCAATCAGACTCCTAGGTTTTTTACGACCTGTTTAGGTTCTGGAACTGGTCCAAGGTCTTGTGGCCACCAGTCCGGGGTCCACAGGAGTTTAGCCTCTCCGAACCGCATAACTTCGGTCTTCCCGACATTGCATTGAAGGCAATTGGATGACATCCAATGTGCCACAGCCTTCATACCCTGGGAAAAAGAGTTCTTAATCTCGGTGGTAAGGGATTTGAAAGGGAAGAGGAGCTGAGTGTCGTCGGTGTAAGACAACGGAATGAAGCCATATGTTTGCATGATATTGGCAAGGGGTGCCACATAGATGTTGAAAAGGGTGGGGCTCAAACAAGAGCCCTGTGGCACCCCTTTTGAGATCTCAACCTCCTCTGAGCGATAGGCACCCATGGTCACACGTTGGGTGCGGTTGGATAAGAAACTCTTTAGCCAGGCGAGTGCCTTATGTTTCAAGCCAATGTTGGCCAGCCGAGTTGTCAAGATGTTATGTGACACCGTGTCAAACGCCGCAGACAGGTCCAATAGTACCAGGATCACGGAAAAACCCTTGTCCTGATACATATGTAGGTCGTCTGCGACTGACATCAGGGTGGTCTCGATACTGTGCTTTGGCCTAAACCCCGATTGCGAATAGTCCAGCCCTCCTGCTAGTTCAATATAGTTGGACAGATGACGATTGACATGCTTCTCAATGAGCTTGCCTAAGAAAGGGATATTGGCCTTAGATTGGCTAGTTCTGTCCAGGGGATTGCGGGGTTTTTCCCGATTGGTCTAATCAAAGCTTTTTTTCCACTCATTGGGGACTTCCCCTGTGTTTAAGGAGAGGTTAACGAGTTTTTGAATCCCCGGACCTAGATCATTGGCAAGCATGGGCATTAATCTTGCCGGAATGATGTCAGTTGGGCATCCACTCTTAATCTGAGAGGTTAACGATATTACCTCTTCGAAGGAGATAGGGGGAAACAGGTCCAAGGGAATGGGTGGAAGAAGGGGGTTCTACAGCTGTCAGAGGTGGCGACTTTCCTCCACTAAAAGACTGAATTGAGCTAATGATTTTATCATATATCCCATCTATTTTTTTGGTAAAAAATAGCGAGATCTCGTCGCAAAGTTGCTGTGACGCCAGCTCAGAACTCTCACAAGCCATGGGTTTCACGAAAGATTGCAAGATTTGATATAGTACTCTTGGAGTGTTTCCCACAGCCATGAGCTGGGATGCAATGTGATTTTTCCGTGCAGCACGGATGGCTTTGTGATATGTGGTGAGGGAGTTCCAATAAAAAATTTTGTCCTCGGCCAAATGGGATGCTCTCCATTTCTTTTCCAGTTGTCTAGCTGCTTGTTTTAGCGATCTTAGATGCTCTGAGAACCAGACTTCTTGTTTATGTGCTGGGCGAGACTTAAATTGTTTTAGCGGTGCGATGTCATTTACTGCTGCAGCAATCGCCCCTTCAAATTTAACTAGAGCAGTCTCAATGTTCTCAGTAGGGATCAGGGTGGATTCTACATATCTGTCTTTAAAAGACTCCTGAGTCATGTTGTGCCATTGTCTCCTTTTACTAGCTAAGGTAATCCGACAGGTTGAAGGGGGGTTCACAATAATAGTATAAAATTCAATAATGAAATGATCAGTCCACTCTACTTGAGATGGAGGCAAGCATTTATTCAGAGGGAAGTTAGACAGGACCAAATCCAGGGTGTGTCCTGCCTGATGTGTAGGGCCACTATTGGCTTGTTTCAGTCCCAGTAGGGACAGATCCGTTAATAGGGATTGTGCCTCATTGCATTCTGCTTGTTCACTATGGACATTGAAGTCACCTAGAAGCAGAAAGTCACTATTTTCATGTACATGAGGAGCTAATGCTTCTACAACTGAAATGGAGAAATTGGTACATGGACCAGGAGGGTGATATACCAGAGCTCCTTTCCTGCTCCCTTTGGGCATAGTTTTTTTAAAAATCAGAAGTTCTAGCTCGGGGGTACATAGTCCTTCAATCACAGAGATGTCTATTTCCTGCTTATGAACAATTGCTATTCCCCCTCCTGTCTTAATAGGCCGGTCTAGCCTAACTATTTTATACCCAGCTGGGATTCCCAAGGTTATAGCAGGGCCCGACTGGGGCTTTAGCCATGTTTCTGTCAGGAAGCATATATCGGGTTCATAATAATGTATATATAATGTTCTGGCAAAGTTGTAAACACTTGCAGAAATCACAATAGTTAAAGTTGTACGGGGCCACATTGTTAACGACCATATTTAAGCTGTACAAAATAAAAAAGGACAACCTGTATATTATAATATTTAATACTGCACAAACTAGCAAAAACAATAAACTGCTAATAACATGCGTATAAAACCTGGAAGCATGTCAAACTTGCATTACTGATTTGCGATCACAGCTTATCTTTTTAAAAGCACATGAGAGGAGTGTTGACGACAAAGACAACGCGTTTTAATGCGGCATGCCAAAGAGAAGGAGTGTTAAGGCGGCATTAAAGGCGTGCACATGGCTTGTACTGCAACCTTAGCTAATGCAACCGTACACATTCACGGCGCATGCCTTAAAAAGCGTGCGTTCACGGGTCATGTCTTAAATGTCTTCAAAAGCGGCATTAAAGGTGTGCACATGGCCTGTATTGCAACCTCAGGAGCTATGCGTTGATATGCATATTAACATTTGTTCGACTGTTAGCAACAACTCCAAAGAAGCAAAAGGCTTGTGCAAATGCCTATAGCTTGTCTTGCAACATTACAAAACACTGGCAGACGAGTGCATAGTTCATGTTTTAAAGTTGTACGCACCCACATTGTCTACCATCATATTTAAGCATTACGCAAAAGCTGTATAAAATAAAGAAGGAAAACTCGTATATTTTAATGTTTTATGCCGCATTAAGCACGAATGCAAAGCCATATTTAAAAGGCAACAGAAGATTGCACTAATAAACTTTAATGTTCTACTGCACTGAGAAAGGTAGCAAAAACTTTATTGACAAGATGCCACTAATATGCGTATAGAGAATAAAACAGTACGCATATGAAGTTATACGTGCCCACATTGTGTACTACCATATGTAAGCATCACGCGAAAGACAAGTAAAATAAAAAAAGGAGCACACATGTGTTTTAATGTTTTATGGCATGCTAGTGTTAGCAAAAACAATCTTACAATAAATTTACAAAATGCCACTAATAACGTGCAAAGCAGAAGGCTTATCAAGGCAACTTTATTTACAAGATACCATTAATGACGTGCAAAACACAAGGCCTACTACAAAAAACTTTATTGACGAAAAGCCATATATAACGTGCTAAGCAGAAGGCCTAATAAAGAAAACTTTATTTACAAAATGGTACTATAGCGCGGGGACACGCCGGTGTGCGTAACCAGGCGCTTTATAAACTTTCCTATTATTATTATTATTACTAACAAGTGTGTGGAAGCAAGAAACAATATGCATTCGAAGTCATACGTGTCTACATTTAAAAGGCACTTCACTAAGTTAAGCATACTTTTGCAAATATGCGTAATGCCTCTATCTAGCCTATTTACACTGCAATCGTGTGCTGTACAATTAACTTTTTTTAATGGATAGCGTACAAAGTAAGCAATGCAAAAACATGGCGCCACTTTTAATCGTACTTATTTTAAACCCGCGACCTAAAGTGCTAAACAAAGAAGAAGTGTTATAAGATGGCACCAGCAACAGAAACACTTCTTTTGTAGCTTTCAAATGCTAAGCAAATAAGCATGAGCACAGAAGAAAAACTACGATAACATGGCGCTAGGCTAACTCATTTGCTGTTTATGAGGTGCTAACTGGAAGGAACAAATTGGAAATACGGCGCCAGTTATATGCGCATACATTGTCTGCCTCTAGTTTGTCTGCATGTTAATTAAAGCAGCAACAAATCCCCAAAAGCGAATACTGAAAATAAAAGCATCGCTATTATGCATCTGAAAGCGCATACTAAAAAGTAAAGCAGCGTTTTAATGCATTCGCCACAACTAAAACGCACTGATAAGTATTATTGCAAAAGCACACAAAAACTTAATATGGACACAAAAAAAAACACAGACTGTGCGCATATTGTTATGTTTTTATACCGCACCAGTAGTAGTACAAAAATATTAGCTGCCACTATCAGGCATATAGAAGAAGGAGCTATGTTAACTGTGCATTACTAATGCGCCTGCACATAGCTTTTCCTGCAACCTATGCCGCCGTACCTAATTGTAAGCGCCTACATTGTCTGCTCGTAGGTTGTTTGTTTGCTCTTTAACTTTCAGTCATATAAAATAAAAAAAGACTATGCGTACATTTTAATGTTTTCTACCGCACTAGTAATAGCAAAAAAAGCTATAGACTGCTAATTACGCATATACAAGCAATAAGGGTGTTAACACTGCAGTACTAATTTGCGTGCACATTAGGCGTTCCTAGCTTATGTTGGGTGACAGAAGTGTTTACGACAAACAGAACACACGTAGAATATTAATGCGCCATCAAAGGCGTGCAGATAAGCAGTACGGCAAATTGACAGAGACCACTCGTATATTGTAATGTTTTATACTGCACTAGTAATAGCAAACAAACTGCGTGCACATTAAGCGCTCCCAGAAGATGTTTTTATTAAAAGTGCATGAGAAAAGTACAAGTTCACGGCATGTTAACGCGGCACGCCAAAGTAGAAGAGTGTTAACGCGGCCGTACACGTTCACGGTTGGACACGTTCATAGCTCATGTCTCCAAAAGCCCGCATTCACAGCTCATGTCTCCACTGTCTTTACAAGCTTGTGCACCTCTCCAGTCCCGCATCGCTAATCAAGTCGGCAACAATAGATCTCGCTAACGCGGCAGCGCATGGCCGTGCATCGCTAGGGGAGACCTAAAAAGACACATTTTATTGACCACCGTCATCCCCTGCAATCATGTTTATAGTATTTCACACCTCAGCAACTATTTCATCAAACTTACATAATGGGAGGAGACTAGAACTCCGTTATGGACTCCTAACGGATACTCAGGGCCACATCTCATAGGGCAACATTGCTTTCTAAATGGGTGCTGCAAAATGATTATAGGCAATGTATGCTATATAAATCACTTGGGAGTGAGGGAATATACTTATTGCTCTAGCACCCACCATTTTAATTTCAGAACAGACTATTGCTTCAACCCAGTGATGGAGCTGCAGGAGTTCTGAATTCAGGCATGCTCGCCAGATGTCTCAGATAATTTGGGGATAGCCGTAACCCTCACCCAACATAAACAAGGGTTTTTGGCATCTTAACGTCTGGTGGCTGTTGGACAAAACTTTGGGGAGTTCCTCAGAAAATGAGTAAAGGCCTATTTTGCATTAAATCAGCGTTCCGTATCCGGCACAGACATATAGTATGGGGAGTATGTAAAGCTGTTATCTGGGGGATACGGCAATCTCCTTTTTTACTGGAAAAACAGCAGAACTCAAATAAGGGTCTCTTCTTTGGAACACATTATCTCTACATTAGAGAAAAAATGTACAATGACTCATATTGAGGATATCTTCTTCCAACTGTAAAAAGCCAGATTATACCTATAGCAACAACCAAACCTGCTTGGGTGGTATCCCAACACAGTTTACAAGGCAGGCAATAAAGACGGCCAATACCTATACAAATCGTAAAATTGAGACACTTCTCCCTATTGGAAGAAAGAGGTGTGGTCATGTGTCACAACAAGAAAGGCAGCAGGTTCCACTGCTCTCATCGACGGATATGGTGATTCTTGTGGGAGAAACTGCAGAGATTCTATGTTGACCTCAATAGGGATAAGAGGCAGTCTTAATTATGGTAATAAATGGAAATCTTAGTGGGTTTATCCAGAATATAAGCTCCATTGCAGAAGTATGGCCATGGTATTTTGATAGTTTGTTATAGCTGAGATTTACAGGTCTTAAACTAAGTATGGGCTTCATATGGAACATCTCTCTTTGGCTTCTAAAGTGATGATGAACTGCATAGTAGGAAGGTATTTGATGATACTCTTTAAGCCCTAGACCTGGAGAAGAAAGAAAAATACATGCAGTTCCATGACAAGACCGTGTAAATTAGTGCCACCAGTGGCACGTTCTTTAGCCCTTCTGACAACAGTCATAACATGAAACATCAAGGAACTCTGTATTATTACTGAAGACCATCAAAAGGCGGAAGCCTGCAATATTAAACTTCTATAGGGAAAACCTCTGTGACAAAACAGTAACTAACCTACTCTGCTCTGAAATCGTGAATGGACAAGCTTTGCCAAGGTCCGGAGGAAAAAATTTCACAAACTACTGAGGGCGGCTATGCTTTGAGGTTCAGTAATCAAAGTAGGCCCATTTTGAGCTAACTATAGCAAGAAAGTGGGTGAAAAAAGAAACATTAAGAATGCTAGCACCTCACCAGATAAGCCCTCAACTCCAACAAGGCTATTACGTGTGTCATAGATCTACAAGATCTGTGTTTCTACATGTCAGATGTCTAGAAACAGCAAGAATAACTGAAATTATTGGTGAACAAGCAACTAATAGCCAAGTTTGGGTCTACACAGGAATTTCAAGACAAGGCCTTCTCGAGTACAGAAAATTGATTATTTTGTAGTAGTCATAGACACAAATATAATGTCCTTTAGGCTCTTGTTTGTTTTCACTCCTTATGTTATTACGTTTTGATCCCTAGAGTAGAGTCGTCTCCTCAGGACAGCTGTTGGTATGGTGAATTTTGAGTTCTAGATGCATTCGTTTGAATATAAATCTTCAGATGTTGGGGGAAAACTTCAGGTAATATAGAGGCATTGTGTTCAGACTAAATATGGTAGCTGTTGGCAGTCGTAAGGTTCTAATGGGACCACATGTTCCACACTAAACATACATGCAAAGTTACCACCCTGTTCCCCCAGCTTCACAGAGGCTTTTTTAAGGAATACATTCTGGGATACCTTTAACCCGAAGCACTAGAGTGCCCTACCATGTGGTCCATTTATGAAGGAATATGTGAAGCCTTGCGATCTGATGGAGACATCTAGCCGCAGATTCCTTAACTTGTGAATTCTCCTCAGGCGTCAGACTAGGAATCTGCGGCTAGACTATGTCTCTACCAGATACATTGTTACAGAAGGTAAGTAACTTTTTCTTTAAGCATTCCTTTTATTCACTCATATCACTTGCACTGGTAAGGAACAAATTTTCCTTTCACCGTCAAATGTTTGTATTATTAGCAATTCGTGGAACCAAGAATTGCGTGCAATGAACTTGAGCAAATATATCTACTTTGTGTCAGTTGTGCAGAAAAAAACACCATGCTTCCAAATGTTTATATTTTGAAAATACAATTTCATAAATCCAGTAATGAATTCTTGTGATTGTACCTCAGTTCTTTCAAACTGTAACACAGGAGGCATGTTAATTTTCTATTTGATATTCCCGCGGTCTGGTCTCCTCCACTTTATAAGGATCTAACCCCATTTTCTATACGCACAAAGTTTGGAATGTCAGTCTGAGTGACTTAAAAAGTGTGGTATAGTTTTGTTTCTCTAAAAAACGGTCATATGTCATCCTGTCCTTATCATATTTTTGATAAAATTTAAAAAAAGAAACATAAGAGACTGCTGTCTTTAGAGTGACAAATAAAAGGTTTAATTTGTGAGTAATGTGCCATTAAATACACAACATTACAACAAAAGGGAGGGGGCGAGAGAGAGAGAGATAGTATGAGAGGTGGGTGTTCACTGTTAATGAATTCACTGAAGAATTACACGATGGAGAACTCGGATTACAATTATGTCTTTTACCTTTTCTTTGAAATTGCATTTCATAAATGATTATTGACTTCATCAATGAATTGTCATTGTTTGTTCATCCTTATTTGCTTCCTTACATAGGGGACAGGAGTTTTGCTCTCCGAAGATGATACAGTTTACGAAGGGGAGTTTTCAGATGACTGGACGCTCAATGGAAAGGTTGGACTTTATAATCCTGTCAATCATATTTTCTCTGCCTTACAAATGTTCAGTTCGTTAAAGTAAACGCTGTAACCTTGTTTGTATGAATGTGAGCAGCCATTGTTTCGCTTTGTTAACACCACCAAAGAAGCACACATATATAGATACCCTGAGTAATTTAAGCACATTCATAGTTCATTGGAACTGGTGGTTTAAGGTCGGAAAAAGCTTTCCTTCTGTATTATGGGAACTGCTGAACCATTTATTAAAACTTGTCTCAAAATAGTTTTTCCTTTAGTACACTGTCCAAGTCCCAAATATTTGTGTTTTGATGACATCTATTTTGCCCTCTATGTTAACCAACAAAAGGATGTGATTTTCTCTCTGAGCAGAATCAGTTCACTCCCTCTCAGACCTCATTTAAGAGAAGGGAACACATTCTTTTTTTTAGAACCTAATGTATATGCTGATGTACTGGGTCTGGAATCTCTCACTTGCTAGAGCGTAGAAGTGATTTTTCTTAATTGTTTTACAGAAATAAATTCTCTGATCTTTCACCATGGATAGATATTGTTACATATTGGAAACTAGAAAAGTAATTAAGTGCTTTGAATAAAGCTTCTTAAGCACTGGAAATAGAATATCTTGCAGCATTGCTATAAATTCTTAGGATACGTATATTTTTGCTCCAGTTTATATTAAACATTTAGGGTGTTTTATTAAACATTATGTGGACCCACATCTAAGAGAAAAATAAATTCTACTATAATTTGTCTTGTGTGCAGAGGGTCTCAGTTTTTGTTTTTAAAGTTACTATATATTTGTAAGTCCTTTGCTTTATAAATACTCTGTGTTTCTTCTGTGCTTGTTTTTCATTCTCAGGGAATGTTGACCATGCCAAATGGTGACTACATTGATGGTCTCTTCAATGGAGAATGGGGATCTGGAATCAAGGTTGCGGCCACCTACTGTAAACCCAGTTTATATGACAGTGAGAATGAGAAACCTGGACCTATGTAAGTGGCCAGAGAAGGGCTCCGATGTGTATATTTATTATGCCTTGTTTAGAACCAGTTGAGCATTTTTCCCTTCTATTTCAAAGCTTTTCATAAATCGTCACACTCTAACACAAGAATGAGCAGACTGTGTTGTTAACAAAGTTTGCTATAGTAACTTGGAAGTTAGGCAGCCACAGATTTTTTTTTATTGCAAATATGGCCTAGTACTGAAATACAAAGGATAGAAGCAAAGTAAATGACAAATTAGTATAACACCTGCCATTAGTGGACAAACGCAAGAAAGTGAAGAAGAGGGATCAAAATATTAGAAGTAAGAAAAAAGAATAGAAGAAACAGAAACCATGATACATTTACCCTACATGTTTGACCCATTGGTATGTATTTTTAATGTCTTTAGCTTTTATCCATTAAATCTCTTTTAGCCCTCGAGGAACATTGAGCATTCTTTAAGCCTTTGTTTTTTTCCCAGGTTTCTGATTAAAAAATGTAGTAGTTATTGAAACCTTTGCAGTCTCTTGTTGTATTTCTATGCCAATGCTAGAATGAGTTTAGCAACCTTGACACCATTAAAAAAGATCTTTTAGTGGCGGGCACAATAGATAAACCGAAGCGAGAGAAAATTCTGTTTAGAGATACCCCAATATGTACATTAGCAATTTCGCCCAATTTTATTAAAAATAAATCTCTTTCTATGGCTAAAACAGTTGGTGAGCATTTGTAGGAAATCTACCCTTCCAATGAGATCACCATGATTATCTAGAATTGTATTATTATGCCTTTCCTTGTAGTTAGTCTGAGAGCCTATGTACTGAAAATAAAAAAAAATCTGATTTCCGTCAGATCCCCATGAGACCCTCAAGGTTATCTGAGGTATTGTTTTGAACGTGTGATAATCATTCCCCAATAGAACTGACCAAGGAAAACACTACACGGGGTACCTGTAAATGAGGTATGGACATATAGAATCATGATTATTACACATTGCCCAAGTTGAAAATGTTTAAAGGGCATTGTTTCGCGAGCTGAAAATTCAGTGTTGTAGCTAGACCTTTTGCCGCCCGTGTCGGCCCCTGCGTTTGCCAGATTCCTGCATTTTGCCACCCTGCGATAGCTCTTGGTAAGAGCGGTGACAGTCGCAGCCCCAAAAACTTGGGACGCTCCCCCTTGCTACGCCACTGTAAAAAGTCATCCTGCATGCTTTGGAAATTGGAAAAATATTTAAAGTGTGGAGTTGAGAAATAAATAAACTCATGTAGGTCATGAACACCATCCACTCCGGCTCCCCCACCGACCCATGCCCTCATCACATTCCCTCATCACATCTTCAACAAAGCCGACACCATCAGTGCACCCCACCTCCGGAACGTCGTTAACAGCTCCTTCACGTCAGCCACCTTCCCTGGAAGCTGGAAACACGCAGAAATCAACGCTCTTCTGAAGAAACCAACAGGGGACCCCAAAGACCTCAAGAAATTCCACCCCATCTCTCTGCTCCCCTTCCTGGCCAAAGTCATCGAGAAGACCGTCAACAAACAGCTGACTGCATTCCTCAAAGAAAACAGCTCGCTCGACCCATCCCAGTCCCGATTTCGATCCAACCACAGCACCGAGACCGCCCTCATCGCAGCCACCGATGACATCAGGACCCTGATGGACAACGGAGAGACAGCCGCTCTCATCCTCCTGGACCTCTCGGCAGCCTTCGACACCGTCTGCCACCGCACCCTAATAACTCGCCTCTACAACACTGGGATCTAAGGAAAGGCCCTGGACTGGATCACATCGTTCCTCTCCGACAGAACCCAGAGAGTCCGCCTCCCTCCCTTCTGCTCCGAGGACACCAAGATCATCTGCGGCGTACCCCAGGGCTCCTCACTCAGTCCAACTCTCTTCAATATCTACATGAGCCCCCTCGCCACCATCGCCCGCAAACACAACATCAACATCATCTCCTATGCCGACGACACCCAACTTATACTCTCTCTCACCAAAGACCCTCCCACCGCCAAAGCCAACTTCCAGGAAGGAATGAAAGAGGTTGCAGAATGGATGAGGCACAGCCGTCTGAAGCTCAACTCGGACAAGATGAAGGTCCTCATCCTCGGACAATCCCCTTCCGCCTGGGACGACTCCTGGTGGCCCACGTCGCTCGGCACCGCACCGACACCCACTGACCATGCACGCAACCTGGGATTCATCCTTGACTCCTCTCTCACGATGACCAAGCAAGTCAACGCAGTCTCGTCCTCGTGCTTCAACACCCTGCGCATGCTCCGAAAGATCTTCCGGTGGATCCCCACCGAAACCAGAAAGACGGTCACCCAGGCCCTCGTCACCAGCCGGCTGGACTACGGGAACTCCCTATATGCAGGAACCATAGTCAAACTTCAGAAACGCCTTCAGCGCATACAGAACGCCTCCGCACGACTCATCCTCGACATCCGCCGCCACAGCCACATATCCGCCCATCTGAGAAACCTGCACTGGCTCCCCGTCAGCAAGAGGATCACGTTCAGGCTCACGCACACAAAGCGCTCCACAACATGGGCCCCGAATACCTCAACAACCGCATCTAGTTCCACACCCCCACCCGCCAGCTCTGCTCCTCCAGTCTCGCCCTCGCCACCGTCCCACAGATTCGGAGAACCACCACCGGAGGAAGATCGTTCTCCTACCTGGCAGCGAAGACATGGAACTCCCTCCCCGCACACCTACGACTGACCCAGGACCATCTCACCTTCAGGAAACACCTCAAGACCTGGTTATTCAAGCAGTAGCGGCACAACCCCCCACCCCCCCACCCCCCGCTTTCCTCAGCGCCTTGAGACCCTCACGGGTGCTGACTGATTGATTGATTAGGTCCAATAATTTAGTGGTGAGCATCCAGCGTCTCTGAGACCACTAAATTGCCACATATTGGCTTATGGCCGTTGAGTTCATCATCCATGTTACCCATTGACAGTCTGCAACTCAGAGATACCAGTAAGAGTCAGTGAGATCCAAGCCGCTTGAACCTCTGCCACTTATGTTCTTTGTTGGGCTGTTTTTTCTATCAATGTATCCAGTAATAGTGGACTGTAACCTGTTGTTGACTTATGAAGAAGCCTTGCGCACTGTGAGTTTGCTGCTTACCATTCAGGAGGCCATAACAGTCACTATATTAAAGCCTGATAAACCCCTTGAAAGGTCCAACTCCTGCAGGCCTATTTCAATCAAAAATGTTGGTAACAAGATCCTATCAAAATCGATTGCAAATAGTATAGCTCTGTTATTACCTTAGATAGTGAGACCTGATCAGTTAGGGTTTATACCAGGAATCTCCAGTGCCCCCAACCTGTGCACAGTGTTTGGGCTTCTGTAATCCCTAGACCCTCAGTAGGAAGCAGTCGCCATTTTTCTAGACGCTATGAAAGCGTTTGACTCTCTTGAATGGAAATATCTTTTCTTGGTATTAGAAGGATGGGGGTTAGCGGGCAGTTCATGAAATGGATTACGCTGTTATTTGAGCAGCCAACCTCTATGCCAATGGGACAATGGCCCCTCTGCTTACTATTGGCATGGGTACTAGACAGAGCTGTACTCTATCTCCTATATTATTTGTGATACCTAGGGAAACCCCTGGCAACCAAATTGCGACATCACCAGTCAAACAGGGGCCTAGATTACACTACTTGGAAACTGATATCAATGTACACGGATGACATCGCCCTGTACTTCAAAGACCTTGCAATCAATATCCCATACTAAGGGAATTTATTAAATTCAACTGCCTCATGGAGATAATTATACAACTGGGACAAGTTTGTCATGTTCGCCCTTGCCCAAGCTACGAGTAAATTCACTCCTAAATTACAATCGGTATGGGCCGATATAATTATCAGGTAGTTGAGCATATGGATTAGCAAAAACATGGAAAATATATGGCGTGAAAAATATGGGGAAACACTTGCGTGGCTAGAAGAGTGAGTGGTCTAGATTGCCATTGTGAATGCGTGGTAGAATCGCAATTGTCAAGATGGTGGTTCTCCCCAAGTTCAATATTCCTGTTACACTCCGTAGGCACTTCCTCAGTCACACTCATTCAAACCTCATTTGTTTAATATGGGCAGATAACCAACCCAGAGTTGTGTGGGAAGTGCTCTCACTGCAATTTGAGATAGGCGGGTACTGAGCACCAAAATTTAAATTGTACTAATACTATGCTCAGGCCCAATTTGCTCACTTCTGGCATTACTCTACACTAGTGGTTCTTAACCTTTTGGCTTCCATGGACCCACACTTCCATCATTACTCTGACCCAGGTACCTCCACTGAATCATTATTGGAATTTAGGGACCTCGACCAAGTCATTATTGGAAGTGATCTTAGCTAAGCGTTTTTGATTATTTCAATTGCAAAACAATACAGAAACAAGCATTCATCAAAAAGAATAACAAATTATGAAATAGTTTATTTAATTCCAAAACAATTGAACCAAAATCTAAATTTTTATTTCATATGAAGGTTGGGGCTTTTCTAAATTCAATTGACATCACTCATCATCCATACTATATTCAGTTTGATGCATTTGCAATGCTCCCACAAATCAAATTGAGGATACTAACTTAAATTTTAACCTCCAATTTCAATTTTTTTCACATATCCAGAACTTTTTTGATGTTTTAATTTTACTCCTTTATTTATATACACTTTATTAGTCTGTTAATATTTAATTTTCTAA
The DNA here is from genome assembly GCF_964261635.1 of Lissotriton helveticus. Taxonomy (NCBI): domain Eukaryota; kingdom Metazoa; phylum Chordata; class Amphibia; order Caudata; family Salamandridae; genus Lissotriton; species Lissotriton helveticus. The sequence continues at coordinate 410,938,392 of NC_136061.1, read as the reverse complement.
ACTGTCACGAACTCCTGAGAAGGCTTTGCGCACCCTCATGGGTTCCTGGACTGCAGGTTAAGAACCACTTCTCTACACCTTTCCAACCATACACAGTCTGGTCTAGTCTAGTCCCCAAGATTTATAAAGCACATGTCTGCCCAACAGGGCTTCCCGGTGCTAAGCAGACACCAAGAGAAAAGATTTTACATTTTGCAATATTCTGAAAGAAAGATCGGATTCTGAATTCCTAATCTGTAAAGGAAGGCCATTCCACAGGTTAGGAACAATGAGGACAAAGGAGCGGCCGCCAGCTCTTGCTTTTTTTTAATTAATTTTTTTATTGTCATTAAGTAACACACAGGCAATATTGACAGTAATCAGGTCGTCGTATAGCATGTTCAGATTACACAGTCTCAATAATAATATCCTTACAATTTCAATAGTACATTGTATATCTCGTAACATTTCCCTCAATACCCACTTCTCCTCCACATTCTCTCCTTTACTCTGATTCCTCATCCGAACTATCAACATCCGTATCAGTATCTGGCAGTGGATCACATATGTCACCCCGAAAGGCATTCCAAGCTGCCCAGACTTTAGTCCATTTCCGGGGGCTTCCTCTCGTTGCGTATACCGTCCGTTCTGCGATCATAGCCAGATCCATGTCTCTACACCAGACTGTCAAGGATGGCAACTCCGCTGCCCCCCATTTCTGCGCTATATTCCTTTTAGCAATCATGAGGCCCAACGTGACCCATATCTGTCCGTGGCGTGAACGATCATTCGATTCCCATACATTGAGTAAGCATCTACGTGGTTCCGGTAGGAGTGACACCTCTACCGTCTGCGATATAGTACGTAATACCTTGCGCCAGTAGTCTGCTATGGCTGAGCATTCCCATATGGTATGTATAAAGGTACCTTCTTCCCCGCATCCTCTAAGGCAGTATGGGTGTTGTGCCCTTTGCAATTTATGTAATACGATTCTGGTGTAATATATTCGATGCAGGATTTTAAGATGCACTAACCGCAACTTGGCGGAAATTCCCACCTCTCTGGGCGATGCCAGGGCTTCCTGCCACTCAATGTCGTCCATGTCCCCCACCTCTGTCACCCATTTGCCCCTTAGTGTAACTGTCGGGTCTGGTAGATTATTAAGCAGTTTCCTATATATAAGTGATGTGGCGCGTTTATGTATGTGATCTGTTAATAGCCGGTCTTCCAGTGGGGAGGCTTCAGGGACTTCGGTATCCGGCGGGATCACTGCCAGTAAGGCAAGTCTTACTTGCACGTACCTATGTGTCTCAGTCGGACCTAGGTCATATTGTTGCTGAATTTGGGCAAATGGCACCACCGTCCCTTTGTCCCACAAATCCCCGACCGTGGAGATGCCCATCATGTCCCATTGCGTGAACCCCTTACTGTGTCGCAGGTACCCTAATTTAGGAGTGTCCCAAAGCGGGGTGAGTTTAGTTATAATCCCTCTCTATCCCAACTTTGCCTGCGCCGTGTCCCATAACATGGCTGTATGTTTCGTGGGCCCCTCTAATTTCGGTGTCAACCCTTTGTTGTAAAGTGCGGCTAGCAAGTCATTTGTACTCAACTGAGCCCTATCTGCCCTATACGCTGGATCGTCCTGGGGAGCATGAATCCATTGGTTGAGGACCTTAAGCTGTGCCGCCCAATAGTATAATTGTATGTCTGGGAGTGCGATCCCGCCCTCGTACCAGCTTTTGTGTAATTTCGCCTGTGCTATGCACGCCGGCGGATTGCCCCAAAGAAGTATCGAAACTTGTGCCGCTATCTGCTTCAAATATCGGGGTGGGGCCGGGAAGGGTGTGTTGTCAAGGGCATAGAGAAATCGCGGCGGAGCCATCATTTTATATAATGCCGCCTTTCCCAGGAGCGTAAGGGGTAACGATGCCCAATGTGTCACATCGCGTTTTAAGCGTTCCAGAGGTGGCGCCAGGTTTTTAGCAAAAAATTCCGTTGCCTCTTGCGTAATATGGATTCCTAAGTATTTAAAGGAACTTTCAGCCACCACAAGCGGGCAGTCAATGGGGAGCGATGGTTCCGGCCCCTTCAAAATGAAGAGGACCGACTTAGTCCAGTTTATTGTGTACCCTGACACTTTCCCGAGGGTGTCGCAAATACGAAGAAGTTCTGGTATACCGTGTTCTGGATCTAGAAGGTATATTAGTATATCGTCGGCATAAAGGGAGATACGGTCCTCCCAGCCTTCCCTCCACCGGATTCCCTTCAATAATGGGGTAGTTCTGAGCAATGTTGCTAGAGGCTCCAGCACCAGAGCGAACAGGAGCGGCGACAGAGGGCACCCCTGTCGTGTCCCTCTTGCCAACGATATGTCGTCCGATATGTGTCCATTGGCCGTAACTCGAGCCAAGGGCTTCGTGTAGAGGAGTCGTACCCATGCACAAAAGTTAGGTCCAAATCCCATATGCGAGAGTACCGCAAAGAGGTATTTCCATTCCACCATATCGAAGGCCATCTTCGCATCCAAAGACAAGATCACCGCTGGTTCTGATAGGGATGGGGCCTTTGCCAGTGCCCCCTGTACTCGTCTCAGGTTTAGGGCAGTGTTCCTATTGGGCATAAAGCCCGACTGGTCTGGGTGTATTAAGTGCGCGAGGTGGGTTAACAATCTGTTCGCTAATAACTTTGCTAGAATTTTGGCTTCAGCATTTAATAGGGAAATGGGGCGGTATTAGGTGCATTCGGTTGGGGATTTACCCGGCTTTGAGATTGCTACTATTGTCGCTATCCGTTGGTCCAGCGGTAACTCTCCCCTTTCCAGGCTCTGGACATACATTGCCAATAGATGCGGGCTCACAGTTTCAGACATTTGTTTGTACCACTCTATTGGGATCCCATTGGGTCCCACTGCTTTACCTGATTGTATTGAACGAATTGCAGTTTGCACTTCGTCCACTGTTAGGTCCGCTTCTAACTCTAAGGAAGCTTCCGGTGTCAATGCCGGCATCTCTATATTCACGAGTGAAACCTCCACCTCCTCCTCCGTCACTTCCAAAGTCTGAGTATAAACCTCCCGGAAATACTCTGCCAGTATGTGCACAATGTCTTCCGGTAGGGTGTGGAGCAGCCCTTCCCTCGTCCGTAGTTGTTTTATACCCCTAGGGCCAGACTCTCTCCTATCTAGCCAGGCCAACATTTTACCCGCGTTGTCACCTAAAGCCTGATAAACCCCTTGAAAGGTGCAACTCCTGCAGGCCTATTTCCATCAAAAATGTTGGTAACAAGATCCTATCAAAATTGATTGCAAATAGTATAGCTCTGTTATTACCTTCGATATTGAGACCTGATCAGTTAGGGTTTATACCAGGAAGCTCCAGTGTCCCCAACCTGTGCACAGTGTTTGGGCTTCTGTAATCCCTAGACCCTCAGTAGGAAGCAGTCGCCATTTTTCTAGACGCTATGAAAGCGTTTGACTCTCTTGAATGGAAATATCTTTTCTTGGTATTAGAAGGATGGGCGTTAGCGGGCAGTTCATGAAATGGATTACGCTGTTATTTGAGCAGCCAACCTCTATGCCAATGGGACAATGGCCCCTATGCTTACTATTGGCATGGGTACTAGACAGAGCTGTGCTCTATCTCCTATATTATTTGTGATACCTAGGGAAACCCCTGGCAACCAAATTGCGACATCACCAGTCAAAAAGGGGCATAGATTACACTACTTGGAAACTGATATCAATGTACACGGATGACATCGCCCTGTACTTCAAAGACCTTGCAATCAATATCCCATACTAAGGGAATTTATTAAATTCAACTGCCTCATGGAGATAATACTACAACTGGGACAAGTTTGTCATGTTTGCCCTTGCCCAAGCTACGAGTAAATTCACTCCTAAATTACTATCGGTATGGGCCGATATAATTATCAGGTAGTTGGGCATATGGATTAGCAAAAACATGGAAAATATATGGCGTGAAAAATATGGGGAAACACTTGCGTGGCTAGAAGAGTGAGTGGTCTAGATTGCCATTGTGAATGGCTGGTAGAATCGCAATTTTCAAGATGGTGGTTCTCCCCAAGTTCAATATTCCTGTTACACTCCGTAGGCACTTCCTCAGTCACATTCATTCAAATCTCATTTGTTTAATATGGGCAGATAACCAACCCAGAGTTGTGTGGGAAGTGCTCTCACTGCAATTTGAGATAGGCGGGTTCTGAGCACCAAAATTGAAATTGTACTAATACTATGCTCAGGCCCAATTTGCCCACTTCTGGCATTACTCTACACTAGTGGTTCTTAACCTTTTGGCTTCCATGGACCCACACTTCCATCATTACTCTGACCCAGGTACCCCCACTGAATCATTATTGGAATTTAGGGACCTCGACCAAGTCATTATTGGAAGTGATCTCAGCTGAGCATTTTTGATGATTTCAATTGCAAAACAATACAGAAACAAGCATTCATCAAAAAGAATAACAAATTATGAAATAGTTTATTTAATTCCAAAACAATTTAACCAAAATCTAAATTTTAATTTAATATGAAGGTTGGAGCTTTTCTAAATTCAATTGACATCACTCATCATCCATACTATATTCAGTTTGATGCATTTGCAATGCTCCCACAAATCAAATTGAGGATACTAACTTAAATTTTAACCTCCAATTTCAATTTTTTTCACATATCCAGAACTTTTTTGATGTTTTAATTTTACTTCTTTATTTATATACACTTTGTTAGTCTGTTAATATTTAATTTTCTAAACTGTCACGAACTCCTGAGAAGGCTTTGCGCACCCTCATGGGTTCCTGGACTGCAGGTTAAGAACCACTTCTCTACACCTTTCCAACCATACACAGTCTGGTCTAGTCTAGTCCCCAAGATTTATAAAGCACATGTCTGCCCAACAGGGCTTCCCGGTGCGAAGCAGACACCAAGAGAAAAGATTTTACATTTTGCAATATTCTGAAAGAAAGATCGGATTCTGAATTCCTTATCATTCCTTGACATTCCACAGGTTAGGAACATTGAGGACAAAGGAGCGGCCGCCAGCTCTGGCTTTTTTTATTTTTTTATTGTTTTTATTGTCATTAAGTTACACACAGGCAATATTGACAGTAATCAGGTCCTCGTATAGCATGTTCAGATTACACAGTTTCAATAATAGTATCCTTACAATTTCAATAGTACATTGTATATCTCGTAACATTTCCCTCAATACCCACTTCTCCTCCACATTCTCTCCTTTACTCTGATTCCTCATCCGAACTATCAACATCCGTATCAGTATCTGGCAGTGGATCACATATGTCACCCCGAAAGGCATTCCAAGCTGCCCAGACTTTAGTCCATTTCCGAGGGCTTCCTCTCGTTGCGTATACCGTCCGTTCTGCGATCATAGCCAGATCCATGTCTCTACACCAGACTGTCAAGGATGGCAACTCCGCTGCCCCCCATTTCTGCGCTATATTCCTTTTAGCAATCATGAGGCCCAACGTGACCCATATCTGTCTGTGGCGTGAAAGATTATTCGATTCCCATACATTGAGTAAGCATCTATGTGGTTCCGGTAGGAGTGACACCTCTACCGTCTGTGATATAGTACGTAATAGCTTGCGCCAGTAGTCTGCTATGGCTGAGCATTCCCATATGGTATGTATAAAGGTACCTTCTTCCCCGCATCCTCTAAGGCAGTATGGGTGTTGTGCCCTTTGCAATTTATGTAATACGGTTCTGTTGTAATATATTCGATGCAGGATTTTAAGTTGCACTAACCGCAGCTTGGCGGAGATTCCCACCTCTCTGGTCGATGACAGGGCTTCCTGCCACTCAGTGTCGTCCATGTCCCCCACCTCTGTCACCCATTTGTCCCTTAGTGTAACTGTCGGGTCTGATAGATTATTAAGCAATTTCCTATATGGAAGTGATGTGGCGCGTTTATGCATGTGATCTGTTAATAGCCGGTCTTCCAGTGGGGAGGCTTCAGGGACTTCGGTATCCGGCGGGATCACTGCCAGTAAGGCAAGTCTTACTTGCACGTACCTATATGTCTCAGTCGGACGTAGGTCATATTGTTGCTGAAGTTGGGCAAATGGCACCACCGTCCCTTTGTCCCACAAATCCCCGACCGTGGAGATGCCTATCATGTCCCATTGCGTGAACCCCTTACTGTGTCGCAGGTACCCTAATTTAGGAGTGTCCCAGAGTGGGGTGAGTTTAGTTTTAATCCCTCTCCATCCCAACTTTGCCTGCGCCTTGTACCATAACATGGCCGTATGTTTCGTGGGCCCCTCTAATTTCGGTGTCAACCCTTTGTTGTAAAGTGCGGCTAGCAAGTTATTTGTACCCAACTGAGCCCTATCTGCCCTATACGTTGGATCGTCCTGGGGAGCATGAATCCATTGGTTGATGACCTTAAGCTGTGCCGTCCAATAGTATAATTGTATGTCTGGGAGTGCGATCCCGCCCTCGTACCAGCTTTTGTGTAATTTCGCCTGTGCTATGCACGCCGGCCGGTTGCCCCAAAGAAGTATCGAAACTTGTGCCGCTATCTGCTTCAAGTATCGGGGTGGGGCCGGGAAGGGTGTGTTGTCAAGGGCATAGAGAAATCGCGGCAGAGCCATCATTTTATATAATGCCGCCTTTCCCAGGAGCTTATGGGGTAACGATGCTCAATGTGTCACATCGCGTTTTAAGCGTTCCAGAGGTGGCGCCAGGTTTTTAGCGAAAAATTCCGTAATATGGATTCCTAAGTATTTAAAGGAACTTCCAGCCACCACAAGCGGGCAGTCAATGGGGAGCGATGGTTCCGGCCCCTTCAGAATGAAGAGGACCGACTTAGTCCAGTTTATTGTGTACCCTGACACTTTCCCAAGGGTGTGGTAAATACGAAGAAGTTCTGGTAGACCGTGTTCTGGATTTAGTAGGTATATTAGTATATCGTCGGCATAAAGGGAGATACAGTCCTCCCAGCCTTCCCTCCACCGGATTCCCTTCAATAATGGGGTCGTTCTGAGCAATGTTGCTAGAGGCTCCAGCACCAGAGCGAACAGGAGCGGCGACAGATGGCACCCCTGTTGTGTCCCTCTTGCCAACGATATGTCGTCCGATATGTGTCCATTGGCCGTAACTCGAGCCAAGGGCTTCGTGTAGAGGAGTCGTACCCATGCACAAAAGTTAGGGCCAAATCCCATATGCGAGAGTACCGCAAAGAGGTATTTCCATTCCACCATATCGAAGGCCATCTTCGCATCCAAATACAAGATGACCGCTGGTTCTGATAGGGATGGGGCCTTTGCCAGTGCCCCCTGTACTCGTCTCAGGTTTAGGGCCGTGTTCCTATTGGGCATAGAGCCCGACTGGTCTGGGTGTATTAAGTGCGTAAGGTAGGTTAACAATCTGTTCGCTAATAACTTTGCTAGAATTTTGGCTTCAGCATTTAATAGGGAAATGGGGCGGTATTAGGTGCATTTGGTTGGGGATTTACCCGGCTTTGGGATTGCTACTATTGTCGCTCTCCGTTGGTCTAGCGGTAACTCTCCCCTTTCCAGGCTCTCGACATACATTGCTAATAGATGCGGGCTCACAGTTTCAGACATTTGTTTGTACCACTCTATTGGGATGCCGTTGGGTCCCACTGCTTTACCCGATTGTATTGAACGAATTGTGGTTTGCACTTTGTCCACTGTTAGGTCCGCTTCTAACTCCAAAGAAGCTTCCGATGTCAATGCCGGCATCTCTATATTCACGAGTGAAACCTCCACCTCCTCCTCCGTCACTTCCTTAGTCTGAGTATAAACCTCCCGGAAATAATCTGTCAGTATGTGCACAATGTCTTCCGGTAGGGTGTGGAGCAGCCCTTCCTTCGTCTGTAGTTGTTGTATAACCCTAGGGCCAGACTCTCTCCTATCTAGCCAGGCCAACATTTTACCTGCTTTGTCACCTACATCATATATTTTATGCTTTGTCGCTGCAAGTCTATCCATTGTCTGCTTTTGTAAGTAGTCCCTGTGTTGCTGTTGTCTGAGGTGCAGTGTGTGTGCCTTATCCAGCTAGGGGTCCGCTGAGTGGTCAGTATTGGCTGCTTGTAATGCCAACTCTAACTCCAGCAGCTCTTTCTGTTTTGCCCGTTTATGACCTCTAATGGAGGCAATTGCCTGGCCCCTGAGGACAGTTTTGTATGCTTCCCACACTATGGACGGCGATGCCACCGATGTCGTGTTTTCCGCAAAGAAGTGTTTCGTGGCCCTACAGAGCTCTCTTTTAATAGCTGGAAACTTGAGATAGCCAGGGTAAATAGGGTAGATCCGTCGGCGGGATTTCTGCCGACAGGAGAGGGTTAACAACACTGGGGAATGGTCTGAAATGCCCCTGGGCTTGATTTCTTCTTCTATAACGTTTTGGAGTCTAGCGCCTAGCATCAAAAAATAATCCAATTGGGACAGACTGTTATGGACTGTGGAGTGATACGTGTAATGACAATCTGTAGGGTGTATGTGCCTCCATACATCTACCAGCCCCATTGCCTCTATGAAACTTTGAAAACGGGAGGGTCCGGGTGTTTGGGATTGAGACCGGAACTTGTCTATGGTGTAGTCTAGTATTGCGTTGAAGTCTCCCCCAATGACAAGGTCTCACTCCGGTAGGGTGAGAAGGAACTCGCTGAGCGCCGGGAATGCCACCGAGTGAAGTGCCGGTGGGATGTATACTGACACGACATTAAGAAGTCTCCCTTCCCATTGGCCGTGTAGCGCTGTGAACCTACCCAGGTCATCTATCCTAGTCTGCAGAACTATGAGTGGGGACCTTTGCCACTGGGCGCCCGAGACCTCGCGATCTGCGGCCTACCTCTGCAACTGGCGTGACATTTACGGTGTGGTGACATTTACGGTGTGCCTCAGTGCCTGTATTCGCCGTAGTGCGCCTTTTGCCCCCACTGGTCTGCCCCCGAGGCCCCCTCTGGACCAACTACAGTCTCTGCGCGGTCTGCCCCCACACGGGGGGGGGGGGGTTCAGGAGCCAAGAGGGGGACAGTTGTTCGCCGCACCCACTTCGTTACTATAAGGCCTGTTGGTTGCGTTGCCCCTAGGGAAGGATCCAGGTTCCCCAGTACACACGTTGCAGTGCGTGTAGTGTAGCGCCGGGTAACACTTGCCTCGTTCCGTCGCTTCTCTGTCTCCGCTATGGGCTTTGACCCACTCTGTTCCCCGGCTCCTGCCCGGATACTAGGCCGCCAACGGCTGTGTCAAATTCCTGCATGGGGGAGGGTAGGGGGGGGGGGGGGTGATCTAGGAGGGGATAATTGTTCGCATCACCCACTCACCCACCCAGTTTGTACAGGATATGTTTGTCTCTCGCCGGGCAATCCGTCAGTACTCACGGCGTTTCACTGTTTCCCCCTCCGGGGCCTCCGCACGCTGCTGCTGCTCCCCCCGCTGCACGTCCCCAGCCGCCGGTTATCGCGGACGCTTCAGGGAGAGATCTAGGCTTTGCCGCACACGCCGCTGTAGCGCGTGTGCTGTTGCTTCTGGTCACTCTTGCCCGGCCTCGTTGCCACTCTGTCACCGTTCCGGGCCTCTATGTACTGTGGATCCCGGCTCCTGTACGGATGTTAGGCCGCCACTGGCCCCGCTCGAGTTCAGCCGCTCTCCGCCGTCTGATTTTTCCCAGAGTGGCACTGCTCAGCACCGCCTGGTCCCCTTGGAGCATCGTGGTACACCGGATAAGTGGTCGGATAGTTGCAAAGGGCTTCACCGTCCCCGGAGCTCTTCTACTACGCAGCCATCTTGCTTGGCTGTTAGCCACGCTCCCTCAGCTCTGGCTTTTTTTAATTTAAGAATAACAAGAAGTTTGATTGGTGGAAGATCACAAATGTCTTGAAGGCTGATGAAGTGTCAACAGGTTTTGAATCAGTGTGGATCCTTTGTTGTGTATTGCTTTGTGTGCCAAGCAAAGCACTTTGTAGTGTATCCTCTTTTGCACCAGGAGCCAGTGCTGACAAGTTCTGGTGGCAGTTATTGGCTGAAACTTAGGGAAATTCTGCAGTGTGCGTTCTGCTGCATTTTGTATAATTTCAAGCTTTTTAATAACCGATTTTGGGCTGCCCAGGTATAAGGACATTCCAGAGTGAAGAAGGCCAAAACAATTGGCCACTAATTTCTTCAGGTGGGGTTGCCATGGTGAGTCCCTTGTCGATCAAGACCCCAACACATTTCATCTTTTTCTTTGGGGTGGGTTGACTGCCCATGCGCATCGGCCAGTTCAGGTCTAACCACAGCGCTAGATGTTTTCCTGCTACCAGCACCTCAGTTTTACCTCCATTTAGTTTGAGTCTGCTGGCAGCCATCCAGTTCACTATGTGTAAATAAACTATTTAGGAAATGGATGACAGAGTTGAGCTAAACACAAATAGACACACTATATGACCAGAAAGAAGAAACAAAGTTATTTCAAAAGTATGTATTTTTATTATTTTTATAATTTTATAAAGAAGAAAAAATGACATACAGTTTTTAGTCTTAATAAGGATACATCTATAATCTCGTATGCGGTCTATATATGATAAAATCAATACTTCTGTAACTGTTTAAGAGGCTAATCATACACACATATCCATTCACCCATGGCCTAGGTTTATTTAACATATATCAGAACATGATATTGTCGATATAGAACCTGAATGTGTGTGCCAACAATAGATGACCTTCAACAACAGAACAAATTAAATTAATCATAAGTGAAATAAACAGGCATGGTCATGGTTATCATAATTCGTGTCCATCCAGTTCACTGCATGAGTCAGACTCTTGTCCAAGAGGACGGAGGTAGTGTCCCTCTGATGCGAAAAAACTAATTATTTGGGTATCGTCCACATAAAATATAGCAGTAAAGTCATATTTTTTGATAATCTCAGCCAAAGGACCTGCATAAATGTTAAAAAGTGTCGGGCTGAGATAAGAACCTTGTCGTACCCCTCCATCGCAGGAGAAGATATTAGATTGTTTGTCCTTGTCAATAACTATAAAGGTTCATTTTTTAAGAAAGGCCGCTAACCACTTTAGCTCTGTTTCAGAGATTCCTGCTTGTGCCATTCTCTTTATAAGTGTAAGATGAGAAACCATGTCAAAAGCTGCACTCCGATCCAGGAGGATGAGGGCCACAGATCTCCATTATCTAGGATAGCTCTTAGGTCTTCAGTGGCAGCTAGGAGCGCAGTCTCAGTACAGTTTACTTCTCTGAATCCGTTTTTCCAGGACTTTGTTTGGGCCCGGCAGTAGGGAAATCGAGTGGTAATTTTAATTTAATGGGGTATTAGCCTGTGCCTTTCTTAATAGTGGATTTACTATATAGCATGTTTCCTAACTGCAGGTACAATCCCAACAAGAGAAAAATAAAATATATCAGTAAGGGTGTGAGCGATTAATTCACCTCCATTTAATAAAATATCTGGGAGAGCCGAAGCGATAGGTGATCCTGATCTGAGGGAAGGGAGAATCTCTGCAGTTTCTTCAACCGTTGCTGTAGAAACTGACAATGTGGAACCATGCCCTCGCGATACTGCTATATGTTCACCTAGGGTAACCTCCGATCTAAGGTTGACTCAGTGGGATGCATTATTTGGGCTTTTAATTGTCTCAAACATCATGCAAAACTAGATTGTCTGCTCGCAATCAAAATTTCTACTATACAAAACCCAGAACGGGGAGTTTGCTGTCAAATGAAGCGTCTGTGGCTGATCAAACTGGGGACATTCTATGCAGAAGGTACTTTTATCACGATAGAAACCATTAGAGAAGGTTCCATTGCAGACTGTGGGCTACTTGTAAAGCAGTACATTAAACAGTACCTGATGCACCTCCAACATTTGATGCGCTCGAGACACTGCTGGGATCACAGTTCTCAGAGAAGCTCATTACTTGGTTATACACAACAATTAAGCCCCTGAAAATGAAAAGGGCAAAAGCTATGTGGTAATCTGATTTGGTAATCTGATCTGGACCTTGGGTTTATGAAAGAAAAGTGGATGTACTGTTGTACCCAGACTAGTGCCCTCTCACCCAGTTACAGATTACTATTAATAAATATTAAATTCCTCCACAGGATCTATTGTATGTATGTTTTGCTGTGTAGCATGGATCTTGTAAATCACACTCACCATGGGCATTGCAGAATCTTAGACGCTGACTTTCTACAGATTTCATGGGAATGCCAACTAGTGGTCTCTTTCTGGACCTCTGTGTTTGATACACTAGATCAAATCATAGATTTCCAAGTACAGAGAACTTGGTTAGTTGCACTACTAGGGTATGTTAAGGATTTCCCAGCTGGGGTTAGATGACTAACTGCCCTCTTGCTCATACAAGCTAAGCAACGGGGTAGCTGTACATTGGGGCTGTAGGTCCTCTCCCCAGGTAAACTGTCTGATACAAGGTATTGTTTACTGTCAGGAACAGCTTGCATATTATTGGGTACAAGTTACAACCTAAGGACATCTTGTCTGATACACGGTATTGTTTACTGTCAGAAACCGCTTGCATATTATTGGGTACAAGTTACAACCTAAGGACATCTTGTGACCATTTGCTGCCTATTTAGTTCTGAAGGAGCCGGAGGAACCCTTGAAACCCACGGAAAACAATGCTGGAGAAGACGGCCTGTTGATGCTGGAACGTTGAACTGGACCCCCTAACAATTACCTGCTGGAATATGCATCCCTGCTTATGAAGCTATAAATGGTATTGTCAGCTACCATGATCTAGGGCTGCATTCACTTGGATGCCTCAGCAACAATATAATGCAAGATGGGGCGACGCTCCTCTTTATACATTAACTGTGCGACTTATTGAATTGACCCGCCATAATGTAGTCTGCTGTGCTTAAGATTGCATTGCATTGTGTTAGCCAAAGTACTGCAGTTATTTCATATGCAACTTATTGTTAAGAACTTCTCAAATCTTTGCAAAAGTTATTTAAAAAAATATTTTATTCCAAATCACTCATTGGCCTTTTGCATGTCATATTGGTGAAATTGCAGTGCTGCAGTATACCCACGTAACCACAGATTTCCTCACCTTATGAATATTCCCAAGTCATCAGCCAAGATCTGCTAACTTCAAAGGAGTTCTCTTACAAGCCAATAGCTGGCGTTGAGCAGCTACTCCCCAATGATATTACACTCCGGAAGCGATGAGTAGAGCCACATTTAAGTGCCACCTATGCACAACAGGATTGAAGCCGAGTAGCAACTGTTGCAAATAGATGTCTGTGACAGACCTCCTTGAACGATAACTGCTGTGCCTGGGATCGGAGCACAGCTCCAGTAACAGATGAATCATTGGCCATCTGGGACTGCAAGTCGATACTTTACATCACCAAACACCAAACCTACACAGATGAAAGCACTTCTTTAGTGTTGTGGAGGGCAGCACAAGTACTTGATTTACAACTACCCAACATGAAAGTGAAGACTAATATCCTCACAGAGGTTCTCCAACTTTGCCAGGTGCCTATAGAACCTCCTACCCTTCAGCGAGTCCCATACAGGCACTCTTTTGGGTGCTTGGGCAAGCCTGTGCTGTGGACTTCCAGTAAAACTGGCAATTCGCTATTCGTCATAGTCCAGCACAATTCTACCACAGTCCCCAGGGTCTTTAGACAGCTTAAGTATGACCAAGATAGATGCCTCCATCATCGAGTCTGTCAGGGTACCCGAGTCGAGAATTGAGTTAAAAAGTTGACTTAGGAGTGGCGCTAACTCCTGACAGAAGGTTTTGTAAAATTGGGAGGTGAATAAATCTGGCCCTGTCACTTTTGAGTGCCGGCCGCAAACATGTCAGAGGAGCCCACAGGAAATATGTAATCGGGTCGCCTTTGGGACCGTCAGAGGCAGAGTACAGTGAACTATAAAAATCTTTGAATGTTGCTGCAATATCCGCGTTCGTGTGGACCGCTGCGCCCTAAATTGTGCGAATTAACCTCACGGAGCCGGGGAGGAATTTGTTGCTGAGTCTATGGGCTTACTTGTGCCAACAGCAGTTGCTGCTAAAATAAAATGAATACTTAAGGCACAAAAGTGCATACTCCACCCTATCGAGTTCAAGGCGTTTTAACAGGAGTCTTTTTTCTCCTGTTCTCGCTAAACTCTGGTGGTAGCATCCAAGTGTTTATGGATCACCTCAAGCTCTGAGACTGCCTGTTGTAGTTGCTGGCGTTTCTCCTGGCGGATCTGATTCTTAGAGGTGAGATGGCAATAAATGTGCCCCTCACAACAAGGTTTAAAGCCTTCCATACCAACGATAAGGGGGCCTCCTGGTGTCATTGTTGTGGAAGTAGTCCACTAGTACCCTTTGTCATATTTTGGAGCTCTGCACTCTCTCGCCTTTCTGGGGAAGGACAAATTCAAGATGTTCACGCCAACCATGGTCCTGCCTGCCCTAGACCCTGGAGACTGGATAGTGGCATTGGGCCTGCAGTATGTATTTTTACATATCCCTGTCCTGCAGGCCCTACCGGTGGTTCACAGCGGACCAGAAGCATTATCAGTTTGCAGTGCTCCATTTTGTCCTCTCCAGTGCATCCTTTGTGTTCACAAAACTGATGGTGGTGGTTGCAGCACCCTTCGGAGGTTGCGTTTATCTGTCTTCCCCTATCAACTGGCTGTTGAAGGCAGGCTCACCCCTGGCAGTCACGCACCTCCTCATATGAGTGGTATTCACTATAAAAGTGCTGAAATCACAACTGGCTCTTTCGCTGATGCTCCCTTTAGTCATAGCCATTCTTGATACGCTCTCTTCCCTGTAGGGAGTTAGTACGCTACGGTTTCATGCATTTCACTCGGTGTGGATAGTCTGGTACATTCAGGCTATGATCCCGTTGTTTCAGCCTCTGTCCTAGATTCCAATGTGGATGACTCTGAAGCTGCTAGGATTGTTGTCCTCCTTCTTGGTGAAACAAGCCAAATGGTTCTCCATCTGTAGTGGGTCCTAAATCCCCAGTTCACACAGCACCAGAAGAATCTGTTGGATTCTATCCATATTTCAGAGTATACTGCAGAAGACCTGCTGTGATGTTTTCTGCACCGTGATTGGGTCAGTGGCAGACCCCTATCCTTTCCCCACCCAGATTTGACTGAGGAGATTGATGCACTGGTTGCAGTCGCCATCTGAGAGAGATAGGGATCAAAGACTTCTGGTCTCCAACAGAAGTTCCAATCCATGTCAATATGTAAGAGTTAATGGCGATTCACTTTGCGAAGAAGGTCTTCCTGCCTCCCATCAGTGGAAGGCTTTTGCAAGTGCTCATGGACAACACTACCACCATAGGGTACTGCAACAATAATGCCTGGGTGGAGTTTTAAGTACTATGGCAGGAGGCTTTATACAAAATACAAAGTGTTACATTGGGGAGCAATCACAAAGTCCATATGGAAATGATACAACGTGACCATCAATTGATTCCCATCAGATACCCATCCTGTGCCGCCCTACATCATTTGGGATCCTTCAACCAAGGTTTGTGAGATGTAACCACAAACGAACTGAGTGATGTGCCACCCAATTGAACAAACAGGATCTACAAGTAGGGAATTATTGTGAATGCATCAGGAGGGTAAATGACTAGCAGTGCAACAAAAAATAATAAGCAAAATAGTAGTGCTTGAAAACGTGAGTGATATAAAATGGGTTATGAAAGTGGAAAAATATGATTTAATGGTATCCTATCCATACCCAATGTTAAAAAACAGTGCAAGGTAGTTTTATACAAATAGCTACCCAGATGGAAAAGAGGTCAACATGTTTCTGCGGTAACGTGGAGTCTCGAGATCTCCGCCTGCTTCATCAGGACCTATATTTAATGCTACTGCTTGAGTGTTTGAAATTTAAGAATATAAGAAAAAGGTGTCACCTGAAGTTCGCCAGTTCACAAGATCCAGATCATCACAGTGGCAAAACAGGGCAAAAAATAAGATACAATGAAACACATTAACATTTGCGACAGTTTGCAACCCACATTGTTTATGTGTAAAATTATGAATAGCCAATAATTTTATTAGTCACTAGGTCTCAAATTAGTAGACCTTTCAGATTGAGTGCCATTTTTATAGCAAAAAGATTTTATAGAGATTGTATTTTGAAAAACAAAATAGCTTCACTCACCCAAATTATGGGGAATGCATACCCCACCTCACCTGGCTACAGCGCAGGTATAGACGGAGCACCGCTCTGGGGAGAGGGGGGGAGAGAGGAAACAAATCGAGGAAAGATATAAAACTGTTAACAATGCATCAATTTCATTTAAAGAAAGCTGATCGTACATTCAGGGGTAGTGTGTTTAGTCTCATTATCCATTAGCTACAACAGTAGCCTAATCATCACTCCTGAAACGTCGTCATTAATCTTATTATCCATTACTAAAACACATTGACTGGACATCGCAAAATGGGCTCTCTAGAATTGACTAGTCAGAGCGTTGGCGTCCCACATGTACGATTGCCCCGGTGTGATCCGCATTGTATTGTAAACTATACCGATCATGTTGGGCAGACCGCCAGTAGAGTTAGGACACATCGTAGTCATGCAAGGTCTAAAGCGGAATGAAAACCGGAACGCATTTAACGCGTTCTGAGTTTAGCAACAATTAGTTAAGACCCCCACCGTCCTGCTTACCTGTCCGTCGGTACTCCGGACATCCGTCTAGGCTGTCGTGGAGGGAGGTAGCTTGACGGACAGGAAGCAGGCTATTGAGGTCGAGCAAAGAAATGCGTGATGACGTATCCCTGCGTAAAGCATATCGAGCCAGCAGGGAATTGTAGTTTTTATTCCCCGTAACGAGCAGGAAGCAGGCTGTTTGTTTATCTTTCAGCGTGGCATGCTGAATTCGCACATAAAGTGCGTCATGACGATAAACTACATGGCGCTTAGGGGCCAGTAGGGAAATGTAGTTAATTACAAAAGTCGGGCACCAGTGACTCTCTGAGGTTGCAAATCACTGTATGAGTCTTGATCTCATAGGTATCATGTCATGTCTATGAATTAGATGCCTGAGTGCCGGAAATCGAATAATGGTGATTGGAAAACGATGTTGGTCTATGTTAAATTGCAAATGTTTAAGAAAAAAAGGCAACCAAGAAACTAGACCATTCTCATAATTCATTTTCACTGTGAATCCACGATGCTTAACATGAGTACAAAGTTCTTAATGGAAACCCATAATATTGGGTTTCTTTTTTGTAGGGAGGAATATTGGCACTATTCCCTGGAGAACACATGGTAGTGTCTGAAAACTTACTCTTATCCCTGTGTTTTACTGCAGGATATATCAGAATTTACCTATTTTGTCAGTAATACTCCTAAAAGTGCAGTCTGGTGGATAGCATTTAGCACATTAGAGATTGGTAAATATCTACAATGACATCCATGGAATGTCATCATTCAATCCTGACTTGTGGGTTTGCAATTTATACACCCATCTTTGTTCTCGTTTGAATAGGAAAATGCTAGTGTCAACAATATGCACTGGAATTGTTGGTTGTTCTAGGACTGTCCACCTTAAATCTGTTGGAAGATGTTGCGCCAGTAAGAAATGACTCGTAAGTCTAGTGGCCAGTTTATTACACCTTATAGAACTTTTGTGTTCAGATATTCGCAGCTTAACTTTGCGAGTTGTCATTCCGACATACATCTTATGGCAAGGACACTTAATCAAGTAAATTAGATTAGCACTATTACAATTGGTGAACTTGCGTTGTTCCCAAGCTCGTTCTAATCCAATGTCAATTGTTGTTGTTTTTGATGTCTGGGGACAGGCCGCACATTGTCCACAGGGATGATGTCCTGTGACCGCAGGCATGTCCCACAGAGTGCCCACTACTCTCGGTATCTCACTTTTTGGTCTGGTATGGACAAGTCTATCCTTCAGATTTTGTGCTCTCTTATATGCGAAAAGCGGAAGGGGTAACGTATCTTGTCCAGTATTGAGAATACCCCAGTGTCTTTTCACAATCTTGGTAATTTGGTTTGAAAAAGTACCAAATGTGCTCACGCATGTCATGCGTTCAGTCTTGGGTTTTGGAGGTAGGATTTCGAGCAAACCGGCACGATTATTGTTTGCAGCTCTTTTTTGTGACTGCTTGATAAGATTTTTTGGATATTCTTTAAGTGCCAGATCTCTCGATAGACATTGAGCATGTGATTGAAAAGATACGCGGTCAGAGCAGTTCCTCTGTATGCGCAAAAATTGCCCATAGGGTAGATTGTCCCGTAGGGACTTTGGGTGGCAACTATTATAATTGAGCAATGAATTGCGTGCCATTGGTTTGCGGTAGAGTTCTGAAGTCAAACCATTGGATGTGCCGTGAATGAGCAGATCTAAAAATGCCAAACTCTGTGAATCGAATTCCATAGTAAATTTCAAGAAACGATTCCTTTTGTTAATCCATTCGTGGAACTCCTGTAGCTGTATGACACTACCACGCCACACGACGAAAATATCGTCGATGTAGCGCTTCCATGTTCGCAGACAACCTAGATGGGGGTTGGTGTCTGCGAACACGTGCTCCTGCTCGAAGTGATGCACATACAAATTAGCGAGGCTTGGGGCAAAAACGCTGGCCATGCTGGTCCCGCTAATCTGTAAGTAGAGATGGTCCTCAAACCGGAAAAAATTCTCGGTCATAGTTATCGTGGCTAGGGTCATGATCACACTGACAGGTGTTATGGAGTTAAGGTCTCTGGCTGATAACAATGTCTCTATGACCTCTAAGGTCTCAGTTTGAGGGATGGACGTGTACAAACTTTCAACGTCAAATGACACCAACAGATCAGTTTGTATATTGAAATCAATAGTAGGTAGTAACCTCAGCACATCCTTCGTATCCTTAAGAAAGGTAGGCATTTCTCGTACCATGGGTTGGAGGAACACATCGACGAAAGTCGAGAGGGGTTCCAAAAGTGAACCTATCCCCGATATTATCGGACGCCCAGGTGGAGGGCGTGGGATCTTATGAATTTTGGGTAACTGATAGAAATAAGGTACAATTGGATTGAGTGTACAGAGAAATTGTCCCTCCTTTGGTGTAATCCACCCCTCACTCAAAGCTTCTTCGACAACATGGCCAATTACCTTAGTTAATCTCTCAGTCGGATCTACAGAGAGTTTACGGTATGACCTTGTGTCGTTGAGTTGTCGTAGGCACTCATCGCGGTATGTTTCAGTGTCTAGGATAACAATCGCGCCCCCCTTGTCGGCGGGTTTAATAACAACCAGGGGATTGTCAGCCAAAGACTTAACCGCATCTTGTTCCTGCCGTGATAGGTTGAAGAAGACTCTCGGTCTGTTTTTGAACAGTTCTTGCAAGTCATGGTCCACTGCCTCCTCGAAGGTCAGAACTTTCGGTGGTAGGCCTATTGTGGTGGGATTGAAGGTGGATGGTTTCTTAAGACCTGTATTCTCATATTTGGTCTGATCAGCTCCTTTTGGTTTGTTTAAAAACATATAATGGAGTCTGATTTTCCTGTAAAATTTCCCCATTTCGATCTGTGCTTGAAACGGGTCATTCACACTGGTAGAAAGAAAGCCCAAACCTTTGTTCAATGTCAGTTCCTGTATCTCAGTGATAGGTTGAGTACTCAGATTGATCACTAGACTGGGGCTGAGGTCCCTGCTTGTTCCTGCGGGATCTTTTTCCCGCTCCTCAGGTCCATGGTCTGGGGTTGTAGATTCCACCGGACTTGTCCCTGACGAGATGTTCTTTGTCGGCCTCTGCCTCTTCTGCCTGATCCTAAAAAAGGCTGCTGGTTGTAATTTCCAAAAAATTGTGGTGGAGGGCCATACGGGTTGGGTATTTGAGCAAATGGAGGTGGCCCCCAAGGCATGGGTTGCCACCACGGAGGATATTGAGGCTGAGAGGCAAAACCTCTCCAACCTTTCCTGTTGCCTCCCCTCCCTCTTTGCTGGAAAGTTGTACCACCAGAGATGGACCCATCAGAATCGCTTGCTGACCCGTCTGAACTGTCTGAACTGGAGCTACCATAGTTTGATGCTCCCTGGGTATCTGATGGGAATCAATTGATGGTCACGTTGTATCATTTCCATATGGACTTTGTGATTGCTCCCCAATGTAACACTTTGTATTTTGGACAGTTTATGCACTTTGTATTGATTGACCTCCTGATATTTTTTGTTCTTTCATTGTTCTAGGGGATAATATCAGTGGATGGTCATAAAATATTTCCCCTTGACCTTCTTTGTTGTTTACTTAGGAGGCTTTATACCTCTGCAAGTGTCTGAGGAATCAGGAAATTCTTTCATGGTGAACCACCTGGTGAGATTTCTGAACACCAGAGGGGATTAAATCCGCTGCCTAGACTTAGTGGACCATGAATGCATTTACACTCATAGGTGGCGCACGGCATCTTCCATCAATGGGGAGCACCCTGGCTCAATATTTTTGCCATCTCCAAGAACGAGCAATGTCAGCACTTCTGCTCATTGGAATTCCCACAAAGGCTCTCCTTCGGACACTCTTGCCACCTAGCATGGAGCTCGGGGCTCCTGTATCGCCTTCCCTGTCAGAAGTTCTGAAGAAAATGAGAAGGGACCAGGCATGAGTCATTCCAGTGGCTCCGGATTAGGCCAGGAGAGTGTTGTACTAGAACGAATAGGCATGATCATCTGTTCTTCAAGTGGATGCTTTGGGAGTGTCTTCTGTCGCAGCATCAGGACAGGAAGCTGTACCTGGGCCAGCCCAATTTGCATCTCCATGCTTGGACATTGAGCAGCGGCAATTGATCTAGTTTGGCCTTTGTCCGGAGGTTGTTGATGTCATCTTGGCGGCAAGGCACCCCTCTACAAAATTAGTACACACCAGTCATTGGGACAAATTTGTGGCTTGGTGTTGTCGTACCTGCCAAACTGATCTACTGCAAGCCAAGTTGTCCGATCTTTTGATGTTTGTTTTGTGTATGGACCAGCAAGGATTTGTTTTGGGCAATGTGAAATTTTATATGTTATTTCCTTGGCTTTTGTGCAGTTGCACAATCAACCTTCTTTATTTAAATCACCTATTCTGATGAGATTTTTGAAAGGTTTGCAACATTTATTTCCATTAAAACCCTATATGATGCTATAGTGGTTTCCATTAAAGCCCTTTGGGATGCTACAGTGGAGCTTGAATTTACTTCCCAATATTATGATGTGCACCTCTGTTGAGCTGTTGCACAGTTGTCTATTGAGACTTTTGACTCTAAAAATAGTCTTTATCATCGCCATAACATCAGCGAAGTGTGTGAGTGAGCTGCAGGCTCTTTCTATCAAACTGTTGGTGTTGAGCACTCAAGCTTCCTTTCTACTGAAAGTGGGCACTCCATTTCATGACAAGCAGGCTGTCACTCTTTAGGCAATCTTTGCTCCACTACATCCCTCCAAGGAGGAAGAGAGATGCCATCTTTTATATAGATCACACCAAGGAACATTGGGTAGACAGTCAGCTCTTTTTGGGGTTCTCTGGGGCAAAAAAGGGCAAAGAAGTGCAAACGTAAAGCTTCTCCCAATGGATTTTCTCTGAATGAAGATCTGCTACACACTGGCTAAGAAGCGGCATTGAGAAAGCCTGGAGGCTCATTTTACCAGAGCTAAGGCTGCTACCGATGGACCGGCATGCATAGTGTTTGTCCTGGATATCTGTAAAGGCGGCAGCACGGGTGTTGGTTCATAC
Source organism: Lissotriton helveticus (assembly GCF_964261635.1). Lineage (NCBI taxonomy): Eukaryota > Metazoa > Chordata > Amphibia > Caudata > Salamandridae > Lissotriton > Lissotriton helveticus. The sequence continues at coordinate 410,916,691 of NC_136061.1, read as the reverse complement.
ATTCATGGAGCACTACTACATCGACAGCCATGGCCATTGATAGGGGCAATTTTGCCTGCTTTGTCCTAGAAGATGTTTTGGGCTGAGCCTGTTCACAGACCCACCACCTGGGAAGGTACCACTATTGTATCTTTTCATAAAGTTAGGAATTCACAATTAATAATATCCACTAGAAGAGCAAGTTGCTTATCTTCGGAAACATTGTTATGGTTTAACCTCAGATTCCTCACAGACCCTCCACCATCCCTCTTCTGTGAACTGGATTATTTTTGTTATTTGTTATGTTATTTGTATTTTGAATGCGCACGGCTACTCAAAGTGTCCCGGCGCAATCTCTAAAGGGGAGAGAGGAGACTAGCAGACAAAAATGAAAGTTTTCAGGTTTTGCTTGAATACTGTTGGGTCTTCGATATTGTGTAATGCCATGGGAAGTGTGTTCCATGCAGCCCAGGTCTTCTGTGCCAGTGAGCTGCCACCAAGCCTCTGATACTTAAAACGGGGGACCAGTGCGAGGCGATGGGATGCCGATCGCAACTGTCTCGATGGCACATAGAAGGCGAACCGCTATTGAAGATAAGAAGGTCCAAAGCCATGCAGAACGCGATGGGCTAGGACCAGCGATTTAAACTTCACCCGTTCAGCTACGGGAAGCCAGTGAAGGGAACGCAGATGATGACGCACGCTATGTCTGGCGGAGATGCCCAGAAGAAGTCTAGCTGCCGTATTCTGGACGACCTGGAGCTTTTTTATCAGGTAGCCAGGTATGCCAATGTGAAGTACATTGGCATAATCTAGCCGGGACAGGATGAGAGCACAGGTGGCCGTTTCTCTTGCTGCTTGGAGCAGGAGAGGATAGAACTTTCTTAAAGTCTTGAGGAGACCAAAACAATTATCGGCCAACTTCTTGATATGGAATGAGAAGGAGAGGCTCTCATCAAACCAAACCCCCAAATTCTTGGCCTGCTTCCCTACAGAGGTAGGCAGGGGGGAATTCAGGTGGGCCGAGAGCTTCCCAGAAATTGGGAGGGAATTTTCCAAACAGGAGAATCTCTGACTTCTCCTCATTACATTTTAGTTGTGCAGCCTCTAACTATTTAAAAATAGAGGAGAGACAGTGGTCAGCCGAGGTGACAGAATTGTCGTTATTGTCCCAAGTAAAGAGCAACTGGGTGTCATCAGCGTAGGCCATCACCTTGGCTCCCAGGCTCTCGGCCAGATAGACCAATGGTGTCACATAAATGTTAAATAGAAAGGGGCTAAGGGAGGACCCCTGAGGAACTACCGTAGTTACAGACTGTAGACGAGAAGAGGACAGAGGCATCCTAAATCTGCTGGGCCCGACCCTCAAGAAAGGACCTAAGAAAGTTCCAGGCAGAACCAGACACGCCTATCCTGGTGAGTCGTGAGAGGAGAAGAGAGTGTGGGACCGTGTCGCACGCCGCTGAGAGGTCAAGCAAAATCAATGCTACTTTCCCGCCGGCGTCCAAACACTCCCGGATGGCTTCCACGACCTCCACCAGCACCGATTAAGTGCTGTGAGCAGTCCGGAACCCTGGCTGTGCAGGATGCCGCAGACCTTCCCTCTCAACAAACTCATTAAGTTGTTTAGTAACAACCTTTTCACACACCTTGGCCAGGCCAGATACTAGAGAGATTGGCCTGTAGTTCCCTTGACTGCGAGGGTCTAATAAAGTTTATTTTTTATAAGTGGCAAAATCTTGGCCTGCTTCCAGGGCGCTGAAACACTGGCTGTATGGAGGGACAGATTTATGATGCAATTCACTTCTGCATTAAACGTCTCAGCTGCTAGCAGTCAGGCAGGGCAGGGGGATTTACAGTGGGCTTTGGACCAGCCAGTTGCTAATCAATGTTTGACGTACTTGTCAATCTTATTTGCTTTCTTCTTCTTCAATGACTTTTATTCCCCTGCTTGTTTTTTCCTCCTCTGGAGCAAAGCTTCTTTACCATCCTTTTGAACTGTTAACTTGAATTATGAAACTACTTTATCTGAAAGAGACAGTTAGTTATAGATTCCTTACCTTAGAATTACCCCCCAGGCGTCAGACTGGATCCATATAATTTTTTCTTTGCAGTCCTCCTGCGCATCTGTAGGTGGAGTCCGTTGACTCCATGGTTGATGTTGTGGTTGCAGTGTCTACTTAGACGCTACCCCTGTGCACTGACGCCAGTTCTTTCTTTTTCTGCCCCAACCTTGTGCAAAACCAGAGAGAGTTACCCCTAGTCACTTTGTGACTAACTTTTTTCGAAGGTTTTGTTGACTTTTTTAGTCTGTCGACTCCTGGTGCACGAGGAATGTGTTAACGCCGGACAGGGTTTAAGCCTTGCGGCTCCTGTCACAAACTGATGTCTGCGACAGATCCATATCTTGTGTGCCTTTGGTGTCTGGAGCGCGACCACGACCCAAAGATGTGCTCCGACTGACGACCATAAATCCTAAGTCTTTACGGGAGCTGTCCCAAAAGCTATTGGAGGCACGGCAGTCTGCTCCGTGTTGTTCCCGGTCTCATTCCAGAGGAAGGTCTCGGGCCGTTTGTGGAGCCACCCCACCTCGTCGCACTCCAAGTCTTCGAGGTCTTTGGGGAAGTCCAAGAAGAGGAAGGGGAAACAGGCACCTTTCATAATGCCTCAGTGGGACTTGAATCTTGTTTTAACTTATTTTGTTTGCACTCCTTTCGAGCCTCTTCACAACTGTCCTCTCAGGCTTCTTACTTTAAAAATAGCTTTCCTTGTTGCCATAACCTCTGCTCACGCGGTGAGTGAGCTTCAGGCTCTATCCTTTAAGCCCCCTTTCTTCTCTGTGCATCCGCACAACGTGGTGCTTAGAACGAGACCCTTGTTCCTTCCTAAAGTAGTTTTACCATTCCACATAGGACTAGCCCACCTTTTTTCCACCTCCGCACCCTTCCAAGGTGGAGGAGAGACTCCAGCGCCTGGACCCAAAACGTGTGCTGTCCTCCTATCTTGATCGCACAAAAGATTTCTGGGTGGATGATCAACTCTTCATTGGCTATGTAGGTGCCAAGAAAGGTCGGGCTGTCCAAAAGCGCAACAACTCACAATGAGTTGTCTTGTGTATTATAATATGTTACACTTTAGTGAAAAATGAACCTCCTGTAGGGCTGCGTGCTCATTCCACTAGAGCCACGGCAGCTACTACTGCATTGGTACGTGGACTCCCACTCCTTGATATTTGCCAGGCGGGGGCGGCAATGTGGGCATCCTTGCACACGTTCACCAGACATTACTGTCTGGACAGCCAAGTCCGGAGGGACGTCTATTTTGTCCATTCGGTGCTTCAGAACATTCTGGTATGAACTTAGTTCGCAGTCCCTTTCTCCAAGGATGGTAATGCTGGGGAATATATTCTAAGCTAAGGAAACTATAACTAACTGTCTCTTTCAGATAAACAAGTTACTTACCTTCGGTAACAATGTATCTGTAAGAGACATAGGCTAGTTATAGATTCCTTACCGCCCCACCCATCATCCCTGCTCTGCGAACTGACTTCAAGGGACAGGGACTCCCTTGTAGGGCCCTAGTTATGGCGCACTAGTGGTCAGGGTCTTTCTGGCTCTGCGCTTCTGGCATGGAAAGTCGTGTGAGAACTGACGTCAGCGGTGCATGGCGGCATCTAAGTAGACACAGCAACATTATGCCGACGACCACGACAGACGTGGAGTCGATTGACGCCACCTAACAACGTGCAGGGGTACTGCTAAGAAAAAATTCTCCGTATCTAGTCTGTCACCTGGGGGTAATTCTAAGGTAAGAAATCTATAACTAAACTATGTCTATTACAGATACATTGTTACCGAAGGTAAGTAACGTGTTCTTTTTCCTTTGTCTTTGGTGTCTTTGAGCAATCCATGTGGGTGTATGTGTTTTCGTGTTCTTAACCATGTGCTGCTCTTTCTTACATCCCTGGCTCTCGTGCTCTCCATTTTGTGCCCCCAGCACATCTGTAAAGTGTGCCTAAAAAGCATACTTTATGGATGTATATGTTTTTATCTCCTTCACACCACATGTTGCATGAAATACCAGGTCTTGTTACATAAAGTCAGCATTTATAGCACTTGTGAAGGAGCGGGCTACTGTACTCACTGAGCCAGTGTTTCAGGCAGAAGTTATACTTTGCATGCATTAAAAGGAGGAGACTTTTCTTTTGAAGGCCCATAAATCTGCTTTCCAGACTGCTGCAGATCACTAAACGATGAGGGGGGTTGTTTTAATTCTGAGTCATGTGAAAAGTTAATTAGGTCTTGGCATGTTTTGTTTTAAATTTTGACACTCCTTTATCATGGCTTGAAACAGCTGTTATGTTATCTTGCCTTACTGATAAGACCCAATCAGGGAGAATTCGGTCTTAGTTTGCTTCTGTTCCGGTTCAGGGATGACCTGGCCTTGCATTTCGATCTAGACATTTAATATTAGAGCAGGGTGAAGACTGATTTGCATATGACTAGTTTCAATGACTAGTTGCAAACTGAGGTGGCATGGTGCGCAAAATGTTATGTTATGTTATGTTATGTTAATAACTTTTATTCAGCGCACAGCTGCCCCAGCGAAGGGGCGTCCTGGCGCCTGATCCAGTATCACAACACAACAAAGCACCGCTAAAAAGAAGGAGGATCAGTCAGTAGAGGTGAACAGATAGGTTTTGATCGCACGTCTGAAGAGAGTCAGGCTATCAAGGGCACGGATATGGGCAGGAAGGGAATTCCATAATCCGGCCGCCATAACTCGAAATGAACGGCCGCCCATTCTACTCAGTCTGAATCTAGGCGTGTTCGCTAAATGGAGAGATTCCGACCTGAGAGACCGCCTGGGGACATACGGGGAAACAAAACCCGTCAGGGCAGGAGGTGACGAGAATTTCAGGATCTTGAATGTCAGACAGAGCGCCTTGAATTTGATTCTCTGTCTGACCGGCAGCCAGTGAAGGGAGGTTAAAACTGCAGATACAGAGCACCGCCTCGGGAGGCCCACAATGGCCCGCGCAGCGGCATTCTGCACCCTCTGCAGTCTGGTGGCCTCGGCCTGATTAACACCAAGCAGCAGAGCACTCCCATAGTCCAGCCGAGAAAGAATAGCGGCTTGGACCACCAGTTGCCGAGTAGGGGGGTCGAAAAATTTGAGGACTGGTCTCAGTCCTCGCAGAATACCATAGCAGGTAGCTGCGATCTTCTTAGTATGGCTGGTGAAGGAGAGGTTGGAATCCAGCCAGACCCCCAAGTTCTTCACTTCGGCCGCTGGGATGGGAGTCACCCCCAATTCAGGAGGCCACCATTGGTCTCCCCACAGTTCCGCTTGCTTTCCTAAGATCAGGACTTCGGTTTTCTTAGCGTTTAACTGTAAACAGTTAATACGCATCCAATTCGCCACGGCTAAGAGCCCTGCGTGAAACCTGGGGGCAGTCACCTCAGGGTCCCCACTGAGTGTCACCGCCAGCTGCGTGTCGTCGGCGTACGATGTCATGGTTAAGCCACTTTGTCTGACGACAGCAGCCAGCGGTTTCACATACAGGTTAAACAAAGTGGGGCTCAACGCAGAGCCCTGAGGTACTCCTAGTCCCAAAGGATGGAAAGAGGACTGACCAGGTGGAATGGCTACTTTAAAAAACCGGTCCGAGAGGAAAGAGCGGAACCAGTGAAGAGCTTTCCCCTCAAGTCCCACTTCCTCCAGCCTCCGCAACAAAATGTCATGAGACACCGTGTCGAACGCGGCGCTCAGGTCTAACAAGAGGAGCGCCGCTGTCTGCCCCGCATCCAGCACCGAACGCAGATGTTCGCTCATAAAGAGCAGCGCAGTTTCGGTGCTGTGTTGTGCGCGAAAACCATTCTGGCTCTCGTCAAGAATATTATTGCGAGAGAGATGGGCAGACAAGATGGAATTCACGTGTGCCTCAGTGACCTTGACGGTCCAGGGCAGGAGGGAGATGGGGCGGTAGTTCTCAGGTAGCAGAGGGTCGAGACTAGGTGTCTTCAGAATGGGGCTGACCACTGCTTGCTTCCAAGAGGCCGGAATCACGCCCTCAGCTAGTGAGCAATTGATCAGGTCCAATATAGGCTCACGGCATAGGGGCGGGAGAAGAGTGATAAGCTCTGGCTTCAAAGGGTCTAGAGGAGAGCCAGATTTGATTTTAAGGCTCAGAGTATGAAACGCCTCAGCTGACAAAGCAGGTAAGGAGGACAAAGGTTCGCAGTCCGGGATTCTTACAGCCCCGGGCTCGTCACCTTGCATAGATGGCATAAACCCTCGGTAGATTACCTGCACCTTCTCCACAAAAAAGGATGCCAAGCTTTCACAGTGGGAGTCCGTGCAGATAGCTAGCGAGGTGGCCTGTTTACCCATCAGATCTTTGAGCACCTTGAATATTAATTTTGATGGGTTGGGGCTGTTTGAAAACTCAGAGGCATAGTATGCCGCCCGGGCGTGACAGATAGCTCTGTGATAGATCTTTAGCTGGGTAAAGTACAGTGATTTTAATGTGGGGTCGAAGGATTTCCTCCACAACCTCTCAGCTTGCCGGCAAGTTCTTTTGAGCTCGGCAAGGGTCTCATTATACCATGGACTGCGAGTTTTAGCATGACATTTCAACCATCGCATTGGTATAAGAGAATCAAGAGCAGTACGGACCCAGTTACAGAACTGTTCATATCCCTGTTCCACATTCGACAGGTCGCCCAGGGGCTGTGCCTCCAGGATTTTAACAAATTCCTCCATTTTAAGCTTACGCCAGTTTCTTTTAAGGGTCAGTCTGTCCATAGGTTTGAATCGTTGGTCATCCAAGGGACATGACACTTTAACCAACAGATGATCAGTCCAGCCCACCGCCACCGGGTCAAAAGCCCTAGCCCGAACCAAGGTGGTAAAGAACGGGTCAAGGATGTGACCTCCTATATGCGTGGGGGCAGTGACTAGTTGGTTCAGTTGCATGGCTTCAAGGTCCGCTATCAAAGAGCTAATGGGTAAAGAAGACGTCTGATCAAGATGTATATTCAGATCGCCAACGATGTTAAAGTTAGCACATCTAGGAGCTAACGAATTAACCATGTCAACGAGAGCGGCCTTGAAAACCGTGTCATTCCCTGGAGGGCGATAGATAAGCAGTCCACTCAGTGTGAACTGATGGCTGACAGTGACCTTAAAAGAGGCGCTCTCGCACATCGGCAGATCAAGGACTTTCCACACCGCCGGAAAGCAAGATTTTATCGCCATAGCTATGCCTCCTCCCCTAGAAGTACGGTTCAAAGTAAATACCGTATAGGTGGAAGGAAAAGCCAGATTTATTATGGCAGAGTCAGCGTCCTGTAGCCAAGTCTCGGTAAGAAAAATGAGGTCAGGTGAGTCCTTGTCAATCATGTCACGGAGGGACTGATGGTGCTTGACCAGTGATCTCACATTAAGGCTCCATATACTAAGTGCTCGCTCAGAGTAGTCAATACGCGTACCTAGAGTAGATCTTACAGTAGAGCGCACCCCAGTGGGGGAATCCAGAGAGAAACTGCCACAAGGACAGACATAAGGTCCCGAAAGAGGAAACACCAGATCATGTGTACAGGCCCTAAGACCATCCCTAACAGAGAAGAGATCGGCGCAGTTGTACCTGATCGGTGCGATGGAATCCATGGTGGGATATGAGCAGGAAGCCAGAGTCCTGTGCCCGCACCCGCTGCCTCGACGCGGAAGAGCGCAGACGGGCAGGACTCTGGCACGACTCCGGCACAGCGCAGGCGTCACCACTGCGCGTCCCGCTGCGCGGGGGGGACGACTTTAAATAGGCACTCCCCTGACGAAGGACGAGCGTCAGGACGCTCCAAGATGGCGCCCGCCGATTGTACTTGGTGCCCAAAGCAAGATGGCACCCAAAAACGAAGCCCAGAGCCTCCCAGGGACCCAGGACCCACCGAAAACGGTGGTGAAGCTTCCGTTATGTGCAGAGAGTGGAGGGGGGAGATGAAGACCAGCGAGGTCAGTTTAAAACCAGGGCAAATAAAATATATAAAAATAAACAAAATACAAAATAGGGAGAATTAAAATATGCAAAGCGCCTGCAGTAGCGCGCTGTCAGCAGTGATACCTGTGAAGGAGAGCAGGCATCAGAAGGTCCGCCTTAAATAGGCACTCCCCTGACGAAGGACGAGCGTCAGGACGCTCCAAGATGGCGCCCGCCGATTGTACTTGGTGCCCAAAGCAAGATGGCACCCAAAAACGAAGCCCAGAGCCTCCCAGGGACCCAGAACCCACCGAAAACGGTGGTGAAGCTTCCGTTATGTGCAGAGAGTGGAGGGGGGAGATGAAGACCAGCGAGGTCAGTTTAAAACCAGGGGAAATAAAATAAATAAAAATAAACCAAATACAAAATAGGGAGAATTAAAATATGCAAAGCGCCTGCAGTAGCGCGCTGTCAGCAGTGATACCTGTGAAGGCGAGCAGGCATCAGAAGGTCCGCCTTAAATAGGCACTCCCCTGACGAAGGACGAGCGTCAGGACGCTCCAAGATGGCGCCCGCCCGCCGATTGTACTTGGTGCCCAAAGCAAGATGGCACCCAAAAACGAAGCCCAAAGCCTCCCAGGGACCCAGGACCCACCGAAAACGGTGGTGAAGCTTCCGTTATGTGCAGAGAGTGGAGGGGGGAGATGAAGACCAGCGAGGTCAGTTTAAAACCAGGGGAAATAAAATAAATAAAAATAAACAAAATACAAAATAGGGAGAATTAAAATATGCAAAGCGCCTGCAGTAGCGCGCTGTCAGCAGTGATACCTAACGATGGATTGGGATGCTACCGCAAGTGTTTGCCAGTGATTAGACAATTTACAAGCATTACTCCCATCACCTTTTGTGTGTTTGAATGATGCTCTCTTTAAGTATCTACAACCCGCCTTCTCCATGATTCATTATCTCTTATTAATTTTTTCTATAATGCCACAAAAGACAGCACAGAAAATATAATTTCTAATGTGAAATACAGATACCTCTCTCCCCGCCTTGAGTGGTATGGCCAATTGTAAGCAACCATGCCAAATAAGTACACAAAAGAGTCCATGATAGCTTATTTTTCAATGATAGCCTATTTTTCTGACCAGAAAGAAGTCCACTTTGGACATCCCCGCAGTATGTCATCACCCACTACACTGCAACCCCTTCAGCTTTTTTGTGAAGCCATTTGAAACATTCAGTGTATCTTCACTAGAGTGTAATGCCATTTGTGAAGAACTTTGTAGTGAATCACTTTATTTTTCAGGCTAGTAGAGCATGTATAAATCCTCAACAGCTCCCATGTGCATGGGGAGATCAGATTGCCCAGATCTGTTCCCATTGCTTCATATATGACCAATGTATGAATGACCAGTGCTGAGTAGGATGGGCTTCTGTGAGCAAAGTGTATAACTTGAAAATTGCTCCTTTTCTGACTTCAATATTCTATCCTTTTTTTGAATGTTTTGTCCCTAGTAGCTGCCAACTTTATGTGGCTTGAAAACCCAGTGACAGAATCGGGGATAATGTAGTTTCCCAGTTTCTCCCACAGTACACTCTCATTTACATTCGTCAAAAGATTTTATGGTGGTGTTGTTGAAGAGGTCTGATATTATTCCTGCAACTGCCCTTCGTCTATTGGTCAGACAGATAGGTGAGAAGTTTATATTAAAGTGGTTCATTGTGAATGGATAGGGAAAAGAAGTGAGGCCTAATTTCGCTGCCACTCTGTCGCAGTCTTCGATTGTGATGCTGTACGGCGTAGATAAGAATGATTATTGAGGTAACCTGATTTTTCTCTAGCCAAATAACTTCCCATAGAGATCGTACCATAATGACATGTATCATGACAGCCAAAGGTTTCCCTGATTCTAATTTGTACCATTCAATTAAAGTTGTCATTTGTTTTGCCGTGTTATACATCTGGAAATCTGGCAGGGCCACCTCCACCTCCCAATTCTTGTTCTGTTGTGAGGTTACCCTCAGTTTAGCCTTACCCCATACAAATCTTGTGGCTATCTATCACAATCGACTGAAGAAGTCCTTGTCTACTGATATTGAAAGAGCTTGGAACAGATAAAGGGTTCTAGCAAGAATGCTTATTTTAATTGTAGTTACATGCCCTTTCCAAGCCAGAATATGTCTTGTCCATGAACCAAGGTATCTTCTGTCCCCTTCAGATAAGTCGGGAACCTTGATTTGTTAAATTGATTACATTTCACAGTAATTATAATTCTCTGACATTTTCACTACCCGTGTGGGCTGTGCTCTGGGAGGTCTTGACTTGCCCCAGCTTCTTTTCAGCACTTCAGCAGTTTCAAGCAAGCCTCCCTATTAGGGCTCCTACGTGGAGGTTGATCAGAAGAATAGGCACTCCTCGTGTGGATGCGGGAGTCTTGGTGGCATTCTGGTCTCTAATGCATTGGACATGCTTCCAAGGGTGCTGAAGTTGCAGCACAGGTAGGTACGGCGCATGCCTCAACCGATATAGCTGATGTCTGCAGGGACTTCCGCTTTCAGTTGCATAGTCTCCCGTCCACTGGGGGTTTTCCGATGTGCGATGTCACTTAAATTGATCCGTACCCCTCACACAAACTAAATTCTGCCACTTTTGTTGTTGGTCTTTTCAATTCAAGTCACTGTATATCAAACAACACTGTACACACTTCGAAAGGAAAGATAAATTCACGTAAAGTAATGAGTGGGTAATCCATTCTTCTAATTATGAAGCTTGATTAGTTAATAGAATCCCTGCAGATGCCCGTGCCTGTGCGTAACCAGAGAAACAGAACTGAATCCTGTTTGGCACAGTGGATGATACTGATTTGTCTGTTCATAGTCCCAAACTGCGACTGAGAACAGAGCGCATATAGAAGTAACTTTAAAACTTTATTTACAAAATGTGCAAAGAGATTTAGTGTTCTACATGAAACACTTACTTAGTGCAGACAGTCGTGGATAGTGACTTGTGTATTTATGGTGCTACGAGGTCCCAGCCTACAACCGAAAGTTGTTATTTAAAATAGGGAAAGTAGGTTAATGACTTTCTATGTCTGGGGTTTCCAGCAATTTCAAGATCTTTTAAGAGATTCTCATTGCTTAAAAGGCAGTCCATAATCAGAACTTATCTTTTTTCATGAACTTCATTTCTTGATTTTTCTTGTGAGTATGTGTCCCTCTAAGTGTCACACTTTTGGGAGTTGAATGTCATTAATAAGTACATTGAAACCATGGAAATGTCACCCAAGACGAATTTAAAAACTTGGCAGATGTGTTAATGAGTAGTGAGTTGTGGTATTAATTCATGCAAGGAGGCCTCGGTCTCTTACAATGTGAGAAGCATGTTGTCTGCATATTGAGACATTATAAATTTCACTGTGCACAGCGCAAACAACAGATGGGCCAGAAGAAGTGCCTCTGGTCAGCGAATACAGCCTGGATCACTGTCCATTTAGGGAGATAGTTGATGTGGGTTTAGTGTACATTTGTGTGTTATTTTTTTGCTGGATAACCTGCAGCAGGCTTTTTATATTCTGTTAAATTTCTTGTGGTGAGCAGTTTTTGAAAAAATAAACCAAGCCGCTTATTATTAGTTTCGAGATAACTTAAAATTCGTGGTTGCTTTTCCTCCTGTGTTTTAACATTATATCACTTTAGTAAGGCAGTTCATATTGGCCTTGCCAATGCTTGTTTAACTGGCTTACATCTTTTTCCCCTTCCCCTCCTTCATCTCACCACTCTCCCCTCTGCCCAGATGCTATATAGCCCTTCTTCAAAGGTTGCACAGTGAAAGTCAGTGATTACTCAAAACACAGTGGCATCATTATTTTTTGTGATCCTGTTTTCTGCGACTCCATGGTCAGTGTTATAGGGTTGTTCCCACAGGCCACAGTGAGAGGGCTGCATGCAAGTGCAATTACTGTTCTCATATCCAAAGGAGGCGGATTTGCATGGGGGCTTTGCCATACCAAGAAAGTCATTTATTTTCCTTCATGCCATTCGCTCCTCACCCTTCCCTCTTTCTGTTGCTCTGTATCTAAATACCAGTCACTGTAGTATATTGCCTCAGTGAACGAGAGGTGCTAACTGTGTAAAACAAGAACTGCAACATTCATCAAAAGTTAATAGTTCTGTGCAACAATCCAATGGGCAATAGTTGTACTCTCAGTGGATTATCTTGGCAGTGTTGTGGGCAAAGCCCTGGTGTGAGGAGAGGAGGTGGTAGTGTGGGTTTATATCTATATAGTTTAGAGAGTAACTGCTTTTGTTTGCATTTTAACTCTAGTCGACCACATCTCCTTATTTGTGCACTTGGACAAGAAAACCTCCCAATATGAAGAATGAGATTGGTTGATAGCTAAGGAATACCTTCAGCTTCAAGTCTGAGTCCAGTCTGCTGCAGCCTGCTTCCAGTGAGGTTCTGCATCCAGTTTGTGGTGGCCCTGGGACCAGCAACACACTATACTAGTTACCCCAGGGTTTATGTAGGACCTCCCTGGTTCTTTCTATCATTGGAGCACGTTTGTGCATGTTTCTGGGGATGAAACTACTTTGTGTCTGGATTTTTTCTCCAGAGAAGCAAAAGAGCATTTGGAATTTTGTAGAGATTGCTTTAGGTGCTTTGCAAGCTTTATTTTTCTGGTTAGTTATAATTTTATGAACATTGTTTAGGATACCTCCCTCAATGGTGGAAAGCTTTTAAAAAATGTATCTGATAGAAACATCTAGCAGCAGATTCCTTAACTTAGAATATCCCCATGCATCAGACTGGATCCGGAAAATCTTCTTCCCCAGCAGAACCTCTGCACGCCAGGAGGCGTCGTCCCCCGGCTCCATCCTGACGTCGTCCACGGAAGTGACGTCAGTGGAGCCATATAGGTCCCTCCCCAGCGTGCTGATGTCAGTTTTCTTCTTTTCGGCGTTCCAACACAGATCCTGGGAAGCGGTTACCTCTGGCCTGTTTTTTGTTTTTCAGGCCTTCTCAATACCTTTTGGCATCCGGGAACAGTGTGTGATGCCTTCGGGCTTCAAGGTGTGAGAATCCTGTATATGGTAGATGTTGGCGACGGATCCACATGCGATCTGTAAGTGATGCTTGGGCGAGCACCACGACTCCAAAGAGTGCGACACCTGCCGACGGGTGAAGCTGAAGTCCTTACAGGAACGTCGCATGAAGTCACTCTCCACCCGGATGTCCTGTTCGGAGCCCTCATGCCGCAGGTCTCCTTCTCGTGCAGGAGGATCGGTTCAGAATAGGTCACTGAGTCGTTCCCATGGATGTCACTCTCCTGCTGCAGGTAAGCACAAGAAGTAGTCACGGTGGTCACCGACCTCAAGCGACGGCGGGGCCCGCTGCTCCCGGTTCCCTGCCAATGTCCAGGAGCGTCTTAGGGATTTACCCGTTGATGGGGTCACCTTGTTCGACAGACATGCTAACTGGCGGTTCAACATCGCATGTCTGAGTTTCCATGAGTTACATGGTTTATAGTCCTTGTTGTGGAATTTGCATGTGGTTACAGTATTGTCACTTCTTTGTCTGGTGCTCTGTCTCTGGGTTCAAGACGTTATTACCCAGACGGACTGTGCCGCTTTTCACCATCTTGTCCTTCTTTTGCTACAGCTTACCACCTGTTTCTGCATTTTATTTTTGAGCCGTTTGCCTAAGAGCTAGTCTCGAGGTGTCTCTTGTTTTTATAGGGATGTGCCATTCCCTATGTGGGGTACTTGTTGGCTATTGTATAGCTGCTCTTCCTACACTGGAAGTTTCGAATGCTTCCGCTGAGCCTTTTTCGGAATGATTATTTTCTGTCTATACTGTGGGTCTCCTGCTTCGTCCCGCTCTTCCTACTGTGGTAGGACGTCCCCTCTGGTGAGACCCACAGGTTTAGTGTGGCTCTCTCCTGGGGCTTCTGGGTTGTTGTCTACGGGTTGGTCTGTAGCTTTCTCCTGCCTCTGTGGAGGCACTCTTACCCGAAGTGATGTTTGGGTTTCTGCTACGCCTGGCTCTCCATGACGTGTTCTTTCGACTTCGATGTGCTCTTTCTACCTGTCGGCACGTGCCCCTTGGGTGCGAGTGGTCCCGTTCCGTCATAGTTTCTTAGTGTTTGTATACACACAAGAAATGTTCGCTGTCACAGGGTGCCGGCGGTGTTCCTTGCGTCCCTGTCTTGGCTAAGTTCTATTCTGGCCCATTCTTTTGCGGGGAAGTGCTTATGTCTTCTCTCATGGCTCGGGCCCAGTGGGGTTTTTGTCTATGGGCAGTGGAATGTCCGCCAGCTACGTCACTGTTGTGCGTTGCCTTGTTTTCTATTTCCATCTGCACTTTCCTGGCGGGGACTTCGATCCCTTTGATAATTGCCATGCAGAGGGTTAGGTGCTTCTGCTCCTGGTCTCTGCTGCTGGGTTCTGGCCCACTGTGGCCTAGTGGTCTGTGTTCCACTCCAGGTGTCTCTCTGGTTGTGGGCTCTCAGTCAACACTAAACATGATATTGCTTTCTTTTCTTTCAGACTTATGTCTGTGTATTTTTTTACTCTTTCCTTGCGAGTGTAGTGGTCAGTGTCCCCGCCTGTCTCACGGGAGGCCAGGGTTCCTTCCCCGTTGCCGGGATGCTGTTGCTTTTTCAGTGTCTTGACATTGTTGTGTCCTGCTTCCCACTGGTGCTGTTGGTACCTCTTATGGAGTCACTTTTTACCTGGGGCATGCTCCTCGAGTTCTTTCCCTTGCTTTCAATTTGTTTATATATACGCCTCTATATGTATGGATATATATATATATATATATATATATATATATATCTACTTTCACACCAGCTTTTGGAGTCTGTGACCTGGTGTTGTTCCGCTGTGGATGCTGATGCTTTGGGATTTCGCAGGAATATATATATCACAAAAGACATGGCTTGATACCAAATGATTCTATAAGTGTATGATTTGTTAAGTGTGCCAGATAGCTCAAAACACTAAAGAAATCACCATGGCAAATCGAAAAAAGTGGAGAATAAATTAATTGATAAACTGTAAAAGCCAATTTGTGATTTACATAATTGAATGCTCTTGCCAACTAAAATACGTGGGGAGCACTGTGTGTGAACTTAAAAAACGCATACTCGAACGTGTACGAGCAACAACGAACAAGGATCGGAGTTACGCGGTGGCTGAACATATGGAGAAGTACCACAACAGTGACTGGAAAAAACTGAAATTCTATGCAGTGGAAATGGTTCTTTGCCATGTGCGAGGAGGCAACCGTGAAAAAACTTTAAGACAAAAGGGATCAAGACACATTCTGTCCTTCAGGACCCTGGCCCGTATGGGCTCAATAAAGATGAAGAAATGCATTCACATTTGTGAAAGGGCGTTTATGCAAACATGAACTAGATATCACAATTGCGCAAAAATAGGCATATATATTTTATCTTTGAAAAAAACATCCACTTTTCTGACCAGATTGATATGCAATCGAAGAAAAAAATCTTCAATTCCTTTTCTCTCCCCCCAATTTTGTTGAATTTTTATATGTATTATGAGAATGGTCTCAAACACACTGTCCAAGGTGTTAGCAATACGATTTTAAAACACTATTACATACATTAATTGGTAAAGACTCACTGTTTAGAAAATAACTTGCGACAATAGTATCATGTTATTAGTCAGTCATTACAAGGAGCCCACTAGAGGGCAGAATTGGACTTGAACGAATACTATTGATAGTTAGGGTGGTGACCCAAGTATTTGATTATTAATGATATCTAGACCCACTTGAGGGTATGATCTGATTGTAAGAATGGTAGGATACAAAATGCGGAATATGAAAAATAAGGTAATGATTATGATATCTGTCAAAAGCTGACAAAGCGTGAGAATTCGAATATTAGATTGTTGTGATGTTAAAAACGTGAGGAAACAAGTGAGTCGATAGCAAAAGGTTTTATTCACTGTCACGTATGTTTAAAGAAATAATACACTAGTCACGTTATTTAGGCACTATGATGATTAGATACGTTATTCATAAACTACAACTACCAGAATGCCAAGTGCTGTGAAACCAGGATGTGATGGAACATCATGTGTTATTTGAAATACAAGCGCTGATATCAGCACTGGTTACCCGTGACAAAAGTCTGCGTGCAGACTGAAACGCATTGGCTTGTAATTTGTCGGAAAGATTGCTGCCAAATAAAATCAAGAACATTACAAGCATTTGTCCGTAAGTGCGTGCGGAATTATTCCAAGACGAATATGTGTTGTGGATATGTATGTGTATATGTATATATATATATATATATATATATATGTATATATGTGTATAAATATATATTTTTTTATATGTATCTATATGTATATATATTCCAACACTTTCAGCATTATTCAGACGCTGAAAACAGACAGCACACTGGTATCCTCGAAAAAGTGCTTTATTACAGACCTCTCAACCCCCCGACAGACGCGTTTCGCCTCACAGCTTCGTCAATGTCGTTTTTCTCTGCAAAACAAACAGCCAGTTCAACTCGTGAAGCCTCACGATAACTACATTAACATCAAAGACGGACTTCAACAACATTGGTGAATCTCGCGGTCATCTTAAAAAATTTTTGTAGAATACAAAATTCATTAAAATGCCGTTTGGTAAAGTGGTGTGTGCAATTAAAATAAAAACAACAACAACAATTACAAATCAGGGGATAAAAGAGCATAAATGTTATAAAGTTCCAATACACAAGGCTTTCTATTGTAATCACAAAATTACTTGCATACATATTGCATTAATACTATTTGGACCAATTGATTTCGGTAAATTCCCCCAAAAAATAACAAAAGATATGTATATATATATGTGTGTGTATCTTCTAAGATATTTTGCCATTGACGCGGTCCCACCCTTACATAGAGGCGGCAACCGGGAGGCAAAGTTGCGGGCCCTAGAGACTAAATATATCCTCGATCTGGATACTAGGTCTCCCATGGGTCTCAACACCAGTGTGGATTTCCACACACATTTATAATCCTAATTTTGCCTTTTATTAGGTTGCCAGGTTGTCAGCGGTAAGTGTACAACCCAACTGTACCCTATTTAAAAGCCGTGGGTGTTCCATGACAGGATCCTGTCTTTAAAGCTCCCAGCAATCAGCATAGGCATAGTTAAGCCATCCGAATAAACTGAAAATTCCAGCTTGCTAGCTGTTGCAGTTGACCCCTGGTTGTTAAGATTAGTTCATTAGATTATGAAATTGTACCCCATGTTCATCATCGTAGGGGCTTTCATTATAACACTTTAAGTTTAAGTGTTTACACTTTTACACTTACACCTTCTTCTCTTGTTTTATTTTACTTAATTTGCATGAGTTGGTGGGAAGGTGGGGTTTTAAGCCCCCTGGTTACTAGAAGAATCTGAATAGTTTATATTCTGGTGTCTGGTACAAAACATATATGAGCATACAACTTTACCCACTTGGGTTTTATTCTTCTTATTTTTTACACATGCATTACTATGACATTAGTCAAAAAGCGGAAACACAGTGAAAATTCTTTACAGAATCTGTGACATTTTACAGTATTGTTTTTGTCTCATGATCACTATTATTGTTTCCGGCTATTTTTAAGGGTTTTTATGAATGATTTTAACGATTATTAAATCAAATATTCCCATAATGAAATGGTGGTGTTTCTGCTGTTGTAAATACTGCTCGTGTATTGATACAAAAACTGTTTACTATGTCTATTACCTCGCATTGGGAACCACCAATCATGTTTCACCATTCGTTGCACTTGCACTTTAAAAAGTTTGTGTCCCTCCCTTAACGTCATGTGATCAAGGCCTCTGAGAAGGCCGAAACGTTATTCTGGTGGCGATTTTTGAATCCAAATAAATATTTATTCACCTCAGCCTGGGTCAACTTTCGTTTTCTGGACTGGTGGTGCCTGGTGGCTACGTGGGTACGCTGGTTCGCGTGGGATGAGTGCGAGTTGTGTCTACACGACCGTTCCTGGCTTCTACGGTCTTCAGGTTGACCCCTCCTTCCTCGTGGGCGACGCGGCAGGAAGCTGTCTCTTTCGGTGTTCCGGAAGACAAAGAAACTCTGGTGAGGAGTAGCTGCGCCAGCCCCCGGACCGCGTAAATCAACCCTGCATAGCCGAATACGAGCACCGAGTGACGGACATCCCAATTTTGGTCCGGTGATCGCTGCGGTGTCAGTGCGTGGCGCACATGGAGAGTCCGGTGAAGGAGTTGAGCTTCATAGACGAACAACGCCATCTGGTTCTTTGTTCGTCTTGCGGGGGTGAGCAAGCATTATTGCACATTATTTAATCGCCATGTCAGCCAATGCGTTAAGGGGCAGAGAGGAGGCGGCTCTTGACATGTTTGATGACTCCCCGGTGGGGGAGCCGACAACCACGGGCCAACCTGTTACAGAGCAACAAACGAGCAACAGTCTTAGAGACACTTTCAAAAAACTTAAAAAACCATGAAGAGAGAGCAATCCAAGTTTATGTTTATGTATATTAAATTTGTATTGCGCACAAATACCCGAAGGTGTCTCGGCGCAGAGGATTATACATTGACCGGTTAATGTGAATGGAATCATTGATCAAAGAGCCATGTTTTCAATTGTTTTCGGAAAATTAAGAGGGTAGGACTGGTCTTAATAGTGAGAGGGAGAGTATTCCAAAGCCTCGCAGTGGCTACTGAAAAGCGCCTATCTCCCCAGGCAGCTGTTCTAGTGCGAGGGAGAGGAAGAAGGTAGTTGGATGCAGAGCGAAGAGACCTGCACGGGGTGTAGATCTTGAAGGATTTTATTAGAAATTGAGGGCCCGAATTATGGATGGCCTTATACGCGATACAGAGGGCCTTGAATTTTATGCGGCTCCTGACTCTAAGCCAGTGCAGTTGACGTATGGCCGCAGAAACAGAGTGGTGTTTTGGAATGGAAAGTAGTACCCTTGCTGCAGCATTTTGGACTGATTGCAATTTGTCCACTACCTGCTGTTGGGCATTTAGCAGGAGGGCATTGCAATAGTCCAGTTTTGAGAATATTAGAGTTGTTATCAAAGTTTTTCCTGCAGCTGGAGATAGGTAGGGGAGTAATTTTTTGATTTTTCTGAGGGTAAAAAAGGAGGATGAGATCACAGTATTAACATGATGGAGAAATGTTAATTTGCTGTCAAATATGACCCCAAGATTTCTGACCTTGACGACCGGTACTGGCGGGGGGGCCAAAGTCGGTGGGCCACCAGCTGTCTGGCCATACCGGAGACAAATTGCCAAAGGTCATCACCTCCGTCTTGTCAGAGTTTAATTTTAGACAGTTCATCGACATCCAGGAACCTATGGCTAGCATAGCCTCCTGGAATCTCGATGCAACTGCCAGTCCATTCCTATGAACAGCCAACACCAGTTGGGTGTCATCTGCATAGGTGGTTAAACTCAGCCCATACGATTTAATGACCCTCGCCAAGTCCGACACATAGATGTTAAATAGTGTCGGACTTAGCGATGATCCCTGGGGCACTCCACACGGCAGTGTGGATGTGGGCGAGTAGAAGGTGCCCAGTTTCACCGATTGAGATCGATTGGCCAGAAAAGAGGCTATAAGGTCTCTGGCTAGATGGTTAACCCCCAATGCTGAGACACGGTCGATCAAGATGGAATGACCGACCGTGTCAAAGGCGGCGGAGAGATCTAATAGTATGAGTGCCGCCGCCCCATTCTGGTCTAAGTGGTGGGAGCACCGCTCTCTGAGCAGATACTTAGAGGTGGGGCGCATTCCCCGGGGCTTGCGTGTCATGCTGGCACCATCATATGAACAACCTGATCCCAATATGCTTGATGAATGGGCGCAATGCAATTTGGACTCATCGCGAAAGCTAGTAACCATCTTAGTGAAGTACGCAGAAAGTGATCGCGCACTCATACAACAGCAGATTGACGCCCTCAACATCGAAATTCTCGAGTTGGAGAAAGGATCAGAAGCAGAGTCCAAAAAGTTAAGAGAGGACATGACGGGCAGGTTGCTCAAAGAGGAAGACATAATAAAAAAACGCAAATCGTTCAAATTTCAACGGGATAAAGCCGATTACCAACACGGCCGTGTATTCACGTTTGCTAAAAAATACGATGTCATCAAAGCGGCAAATTCCGGTGGCAAGGCAGGCACATCTTCAGTAGCGGCAGCAGGAACATCGGCCATGAGTCTGCTTTCCTCAGCATCTGGTTTCAGTTCGGCTCCGGAAAGTGGGTCGGACACGGACAGTGGCAAAACAAACCCGAAGTTGGGGTTTACCAAATTCTCGCTGGGACAAGAGGTAAACTGTCTTCGGCAAGATCGACGAGCCACACTTCGTCCAAGAATTCCAAACTCACAAGTGAACAAGAGCGGAACCGCAAGCGGCCGCAATGACGCAAAGCAAGCCGGAGGCGAGCAAACAAAAAAGAAATACTTACCGATGAAAAGATGGAACAAACAGAAGTAATTGGCGCAGATACGGGAAAGCTCAACAGTTGGGGGGTCCAGCAGTGATCAATCTCACCCCCATTGTGCTTAACGAATCTGATGTCCGTATTCTGTCACTAGGTCTTTCCTATTGTCCAGCAAATAACTTCAACTACGCACAAACAAGAATAGAGCTATTCAAGTTCATTCGCAAGCTAAAGCTCAAAAAACATTTTTTGAACAACCATTTTTTGACAAATCCACACTCTATTCCATGAGGTCCATCAACACGGGGACCAGTGGCCGGGGATGCCGGTTTACTCCAGGATCTAACTGCCTTACGAGATGAAGGGGCACTTACAGCGTCACAAGATGAACCTGTGGTGTTCAATGCACCTGGACTAACAAAATTCAAACCAAAGTCAACATTTTCACCATTGACTTTACATGACAATCTTGACATTTTCCACGACCTTACCATTGCAGGGATTAGGCAGCTACATGTTTCTACTTTGAAAATGCAATGTAAAAACAGTATTCATAACAACCAATACAATACCTTGGTCAGGAAAATACAAGCTGACAATTCAATCATTGTTCGCCAGGACGACAAAGGGGGCAATGTCGTGCTATGGCCACGAACCTTGTATTTAGAAGAGGCATATTCACAACTTCATGACGCATCCTGTTACAAACGTTGTGAACTCACTGACATAAGACAGGCTCAGAATGGACTGGGGAGCCTGTTATTGAGTTGGAAAAGTGCGGGCCTCTTGAGTCTTGACGAGTTTAAGTTTTTGAAAAAAGACTTTCCGGTGATGCCGGTATTCTACTTAATCCCCAAAATTCACAAGGATTCCCACAAGCCACCAGGCAGACCTATCATTTCTGTCAGTGACGGTCTGCTGGAGAATGTCACAAAATACATCGACTTTTTTCTCCAAGACTTTGTTACTGCTCTGCCATCTTATGTACAAGACTCTAGCGATTTCTTAAGAAAATTGGAATCTGTAGAATTGCAACCTGGGTACTGGTTAATTACACTCGATGTATCATCGTTATATACCAGCATCAGACACTGTGACAGGTTAAGGGCTATACAATATTTCTTGGATAATAGATCGGTTCAGTTTGCAGAGCACAACAAGATGCTGATGTCAATGACCTCCTTCTGCTTGAACAATAACTATTTTCAGTTTAACAGCCAATGTTTCCAGCAGATCAGGGGGGTGGCCATGGGGGCCTGTTTCTCTCCCAGTTATGCCTGTTTGCATATGGGCTACTGGGAGAGACAGGTCCTCATGGGGTCGCCCCATCTGGTCGTGGCAGAGCAGATTGTTCAATGGTATCGCTACATTGATGATATCTTTTTAATTTGGCGCGGTACCGAACAGGAGGCCTTAGAATTCATCATGCAGCTCAATATCAACGCATTTAACCTAGAGTTCACCCACCATATGAGTCACGAGAGCGTGCGTTTCTTAGACGTTCGGGTCCTAGTTAGTAATAACAAACTATAAACCACACTGTTTCGCAAACCCACCGCTGGAAACACTGTTCTCCACGAGAGAAGTCACCATCTGGCACACCTGATCTGCAGCATCCCCTTTGGGGAGATGCTGCGGATCAGACGCATTTGTAGCACGGAGGAACAGTGTAGACAGGCTCAGGATGACAGTAAGGCACGTTTTTTAGCCAGGGGTTATTCTCTGACAATCATTGATTCTGCGATCAGAAAGGTTAATGCTATGCCTAGGGAGGTTGCCTTACAACCTCGGAAGGGCTCAATACAGGAGACTGATAATACCAATCAACCAGTCAGACTGGTGTTGACATTCAATCAGCAATTCCAGGCATTACGTAAGATCGTTAAGAAAAACTGGAATCTTGTCAACAATGACCCAATCATAGGCCACCTAATGCCAGGAAAACCCAGCTTCTCTTCCAAAAGGGCATTTTCACTGAGGGAAGCATTGGTCAATCCAGCCCTGAGGTGGTTACAGTGACCCCTTGGTTCAAAGCGATCAAGGGCTTTAAAAGGTGTTCCTCCTGCAAAGCCTGTCAACATGGCATCAATAAAACCCAATACCTGACTCCTTTCTCTGAAATTCCCCGGCTGATCACAAAACAACTCACGTGCAAAACGGAGTACACAGTTTATGTGCTGGAGTGTCCCTGTGCCCTGCAATACGTGGGTAGCTCCAAGTTGCAGGTGCACAAAAGGATACTCCAGCACATTAGGGCAATCAATACTGAGGACCCCTCTTACCCAGTGGCGCGTCATTTTAAGGAACATCATGGCAAACAAAGTCATCTTCTAAGATATGTTGCCATTGACGCGGTCCCACCCTTACGTAGAGGCGGCAACCGGGAGGCAACGTTGTGGGCCCTAGATACTAAATATATCCTCGATCTGGATACTAGGTCTCCCATGGGTCTCAACATCAGTGTGGATTTCCACACACATTTATAATCCTAATTTTGCCTTTTATTAGGTTGCCAGGTTGTCAGCGGTAAGTGTACAACCCAACTGTACCCTATTTAAAAGCAATGGGTGTTCCATGACAGGACCCTGTCTTTAAGGCTCCCAGCAATCAGCATAGGCATAGTTAAGCCATCCGAATAAACTGGAAATTCCAGCTTGCTAGCTGTTGCAGTTGACCCGTGGTTGTTAAGATTAGTTCATTAGATTATGAAATTGTACCCCATGTTCACCATCGTAGGGGCTTTCATTATAACACTTTAAGTTTAAGTGTTTACACTTTTACACTTACACCTTCTTCTCTTGTTTTATTTTCCTTAATTTGCATGAGTTGGTGGTAAGGTGGGGTTTTAAGCCCCCTGGTTACTAGAAGAATCTGAATAGTTTATATTCTGGTGTCTGGTACAAAACATATATGAACATACAACTTTACCCACTTGGGTTTTATTCTTCTTATTTTTTACACATGCATTACTATGACATTAGTCAAAAAGCGGAAACACAGTGAAAATTCATTACAGAATCTGTGACATTTTACAGTATTGTTTTTGTCTCATGATCACTATTATTGTTTCCGCCAATTTTTATGGGTTTTTATGAATGATTTTAACGATTGTGAAATCAAATATTCCCTTAATGAAATGTTGGTGTTTCTGCTGTTGTAAATACTGCTCGTGTATTGATACAAAAACTGTTTACTATGTCTATTACCTCGCATTGGGAACCACCAATCATGTTTCACCATTCGTTGCACTTTAAAAAGTTTGTGTCCCTCCCTTAACGTCATGTGATCAAGGCCTCTGAGAAGGCCGAAACGTTCTGCTGGTGGCGATTTTTGAATCCAAATAAATATTTATTCACCTCAGCCTGGGTCAACTTTCGTTTTCTGGACTGGTGGTACCTGGTGGCTACGTGGGTACGCTGGTTCGTGTGGGACGAGTGCGAGTTATATATATATATATATATATATTACCTACTGGCGGTCGCCAGTAGGTATATATAGATGGGATTTTTGAAAATTCTATGTCGAATACCTTTGGCGTTTGAGGACGGAATTGGCTGAAATTTTCAGGAAAATGGAACATTTTGTTTCTGAGCAGCCCCGAAAATTTGGGGGGGTTTCGTCAAGGGGGGGCCGAGAAAAAAGGGGGGTCCCAAAACGCGTTTTTCCCATGCAATTTTCCATAGGGCTGTTGGACTCACTTTTAGCTCGAACGGCTGAATGGATTTCCACGAAACTTGGCAAAATTGTAGATATTTTTTGTCCGATGTGCCTTTGCTAGGTCTCAATATATGTGCTCCAGTGGATTTTGATAAATTAACGTTAAAAAATATATATATATCTGTAACAGCGCTCCGGTTAGCGCCCCGATTCGCGTACCTGACGCGTAACGGAACTTCGCGAAGCGAAGCTGATTGGCTTTCCGGTGTCTGTCAACATTCTAAACAGTCCGGAGCGGCCGCCATCTTGTCTCTTGGTAGGATCGAGAGACAAGAGGTGGAAATAAACGAAGGGGGAAATTAATGAAAGGGGGCAAGGTAGACCCCTCCTGACCCCCTAGGATTGATGAGGGGGCTATTAAAGGGTCCCGCGGGGCAAAAAATAAAAATAAAAAAAATTCAGTTTTTTCGCGGTAGAGGCGCTACCAGGTACGCGAACCGGGTAGCTTACCGGTAGCGTAACGGGAGTCCGCCATCTTGCATTAAGGTCTAATTTGGACACAAGATGGATGCTAAACAATGCTGGGATTGTGTAAAAGGGGGCAAGGGAAACATATCCTGACCCCCTAGGTTTTGTGAGGGTGGATGAGGAGACCCATATATGTCCCCCCAAAATTATTTTTTTTCCTAATTTTCGCGCAGTCAGCGTCCGGTGCGCGAACCGGTTAGCGCTCCGGAAAGCGACGCGTCACGATGTTGTGTTCGATCGCGGGAGTTGCGCTAACGGAACATTTCCCGGTGCGCGGATCGGGGCGCGGCACCAAATTGAGCTAACGGGAAGCTACCCGGTCCGCGGACCGGTAGCGAAACAAAAAAAAAATTAAAGACATAAAAAAATTCAATTAAATACATATAAAATATATTTTTCCTTTAAAAGAAGAACATATTTTACACCATTTGATATTTGCTATTAAAAAACAATTGAAATTCACTGAAAAAACCATAGGTTATAGACTATATATAGTTAGGAATTAGCATTTACAAAACCTAGAAAATTCACTGAAAAAACCATAGGTTATAGACCATATATAGTTAGGAATTAGCATTATCAAAACCTTATTTTACTCACACAAAACCATTGAAATTCGTATATATAGTTAGTTGCAGCAACTATATATCGCGCACCCGCAATCCACTGCTGATGATGTCACATATTACATCATTCATGACATGGTCAGTGACATCACTGATGACATCACTGATGACATCTCAAATGACATCACTTACGACATCACTGATGACATCTCATTTGACATCAATGATCACATCACTGATGATATCATTCATGTGATAATACAATGCATCTCCTCACACTCTAATATAACCTCTGTTACACCCAGTGTTAAATACAGAGTATGATTTTTGAAACCATTGACACACCAATACTAGTTACTACATACGCACTCACTGATTCCTACGTCTACACACACATTCACTCATTCACCCATACAATCATTCATACATACAATCACTCATCTTTACAACACTATCATATGCACTCATACACCTATGCAGACACTCACACTCTGCCACTCATCCATGGAGTTACTCACACACCTAGTCAGTCCTGTAAAGAATCAATCACACTACCATTTTCTCATCTATACAGTTAAACACAGAACACCTTACATTTTCAAACATATACTAACACATACTTACTCTCTTATACAATCACTGATACAAGTACACATTGATCTGCACAGAGTCACACACCTCCCAGCCAGCCACACACACACTCAGTCTCCCATACAAATACTTGGGCAACCAATCAATAACCCATATAGCCACTCATATAGCTACTGATCAACACATGCAGCAGCTTGCACAACAACAGACATACTGATGCACACTTTCAGACAGTTTAGTCACTAACCCATGCATTCAGTAAGACGCATTTAATCACTCACTCATACAGTCAATCACGCACATACTAAAACCTTCATTCAGACACTTATACATCCACTCATTCTTCAATATGTAAAACATATTTAAACTTTACAGAAACACACAGTCACTGGATGATGTCATCAGTGATGTCATTTGAGATGTCATCAGTGATGTCATCAGTGATGTCACTGACCATGTCATGAATGATGTAATATGTGACATCATCAGCAGTGGATTGCGGGTGCGCGATATATAGTTAGTGCAACTAACTATATATGCGAATTTCAATGGTTTTGTGTGAGTAAAATAAGGTTTTGATAATGCTAATTCCTAACTATATATGGTCTATAACCTATGGTTTTTTCAGTGAATATATATATATGTGTGTGTGTGTGTGTGTACGTATATGCATGTCTTGAGCTTATCCACAGTGAGAGAGAGAGCACGCTTACTAGGTTTTCACTTGCCCTAGTATTGGGGGGTCTTTACCCCAAATCTCTTTCTCTCTCCCTCCTTCTCAGTCTCTCTTATGGGAGTGAGCCCTCTGTGTCTTCCCGGTTTTTCTTCACCGTTGGTACCTCTGGGTACGGTGGCGGCTTGACTACCGAATGCTTCAATTCTTGGTCTTTTGCAGAGGTGTGGTGTAGTTCTCATGGTACACACTGACTCCTTGTTTGTATCCTGTCTTCCACATACATGTTTCTTCTGGTAGTCCATTTTCTCTATATCTAGGCATGGTGACGCTGTTCCCTCACCTTCCTTCCTTGGCATCCACTGTCATGTATGCTTAGTTTGTATGCTCTGACTGTGTCTGTTGCGGACCCATGGGATCTGGTGCTCAGTTGAACTTCTTTTTGCAGAAGTTTATTAACTTTCTTCTTTTATGCACTGACCTCGTTGGTTCTGTGTCTTCCTTTCGTTCCTGCCTGGACGAGTCCGGTCTGGTCTGTCCTCTGCAGGGTTGTGGTGCCTTTGCCCCCTTTTTTTTATAGCTCCCCTGCTTCTTGGTCTGGTGTCAGCCGCGCCGGCATTTGCTGTCCCCTCTGTGTTTGGCAATGTGTTGAAAATTAGTACGGTTTGGTGAACATTATCTGCGCCATCTTGCCTCTTCCCCTGATGCCACACTTTTGTCGTGCGCACCCGCCATTTTAAGATTCCCTGATCAGAGCGAACCCTTTTCATGCCGCTGGCCCCTGATATAGCCCTTCGCCCTCACTAAGCCTGCACGCTGACCAACCCCCTGCTTGCACCTGCCTTGAACCATAAACCCCTCTTCGGCGCTGCTCTGCCCCAGGCCCTCATCCTGTTCCCAGCGCGACACCTCCCTTCTTCCCTTTCATGATCCCCGGCCCTTAGCTGCAAACCCCCTTTTCTCCCCGTGTGCCCGTTTGTCTTCCCCGTTCCCAGGCCGACACCCAGCTCTGCCGATACCATTCCTTGCCCCTCCCCGTACAATAGAAAGCTTCCCCCATCAAAGGATCCCCGGGTTGATCAAAGCCCCCACTCCATGAGACCCGATCAAACCCCCCACATTCCGTGAATCGGCGGAATACCCAGCTGCGCGATACTCATCACCTGTTGCGACTAGGGTGGGGACTTCAACTGTAAATGTGTGTGGGAACGGGCCCAAAGGGGAGTTCCGGGAATGTCTTTTCCATACATCAAAGCTTTAACATGAATATGTAATCTGCAATAAAGTCATAAAACAGTGTATAAGAGGCCAGGCCTCAGAAATGTAGGTAGAGCACCTCAGGACGATACCTTCTGCCCGTTTTGTGGTGTTCTCCTCCGGAGAGAATAAAAACCTTGTTTCCTGCCTTCCAGTCTCCAGCGCCTGCCTCTTCATTGATTAAATAACTAGAGGGCCACAGAGGCAATACCGCCGGGCAAATATCGATTGTCCCCGACCCGACCCAGCTTTAACAAATGTTATCAGCGGGTTAGTTCTCTTTGGAACTGGGTGGGTATTCAGTCGCTGACCTTCCTCCAATGGTGTTTGGTATCTATTCTAAATTAAGGAATCTGCAGCTAGATGTCTCTATCAGCTGAACGATTTACTTACCTTCGGTAACAATGTATCTGGTAGAGACACAGTCTAGCCGCAGATTCCTTAACGCCCACCCATCCTCCCCGTTCTGCGAGGGCCTTCCAGGTGGTTTCTGCCCACCTGCCTCCTTACAGGTGGCCTTGGTCTTCTGAGGGGTACTCTATTTCACCTGCCTCTATGGGCAGGGTGTGTTGTTCTGTTCTGGCACATTGGGTCTCCATCCGTTCTCGTTTTGGGTGGCTAGGTAAAGTGCCTTCAAAGCTCTTCCGTCCTGGTTTTCTGGCGAGGAGATTTTCATGTTCTTCCACCCTCCCTCCGCCCTTGTCTGTTTCTCTCCATTATCTTGGGGTCACCTTGTTTATGCTGCAGTCGATTGGGTTGAGGTTCTATTTGTCTATGCTTCACTTCATAGGTCATTGTGGGGAGTGTGGTGGACATTCTCTGTTGTTGCTCACTGTTGGTCACTCGACATGAGCCATGTTGTTCCAGTCTTGTTGTCCTTTACGGTTCCGTCCTGTGGTTACAGACTGTCTTTCATATGGTTCCATCCTGTGGTTGCGAACTGTCCTTCGTTTGTCATGCCATTCATTTTCAATACCATTGCCTCTCCAAAAGGGTGCAGCTCTTAGCTTGGGCGAGACTGTTTCTAGTGGCCGGTGCTTTGTTCGCTCCCTTCAGTCCCTTCAAGTATTGAGAACTCTTTCTACATGGTCCCTTCAAGTGTTGAGTACTCTTTTCACATGGTGAGATTTCTCATCATTCTAAGATTTCTTGTTACTATTGTTTCACAGATTTGTGTTCTTTTTTAGCACACTGTTCCTATACTCTCACGGTTTTTGTAGTGGCTCCGCATTGTGGGACGGAAAAGTTTCATGCAAGAAAACTGACGTCAGCACGGCAGGGGGGACCTATATGTCTCCATTGATGTCACTTCAGTGGATGACGTCAGGACTGAGCCGGGTGACGCCGCCCTCTGGCGTTCAGAGGTATAGCTGGGGAAGAAGATTTTTTGATGCCTGGGGATATTCTAAGTTAGGGAATCTGCGGCTAGACTGTGTCTCTACCAGATACATTGATAACGAAAGTAAGTAACTTGTTCGAAAAGTAAATGAATGTACTTAATGTAGGCAGTGCCTGTGGAATAAACCGTAGAGGTTGAGTTCTTCACAAATGTTTGAAGAGATTAAATAAACACCACCTAGAAAGCACGTTCTCTTCATGGATCCAGATATGTCTTCTACTCAATCTTGGCATGCAACAATGGATTTTTAATTTGTCTTTTTCGTCAGTCGGAAGCTTGGAACCTTGGCAGTGTCTCCTGATGAGAAATGGAAAGCAGTCTTTGAGGAGTGCTGGAGCCAGCTGGGTTGTGAGAGCCCTGGACAAGGGGAATCCAGAAAGGCATGGGACAGCATTGCTGTAGCTCTGACTACCAACCGCCGTCAACAACGTGACAGGTAGGTGAATTGAGTTGTGTGCCCAAAACAGTGAAAAACAATCTGTGGTTCCGATTGCCTTTGGTTAGTTTTTGCTTTGACTTCACACACCTTGAAACAGCGTTTCTTAGGTTTTGGGAAAATCACATAAGAGATTCCTATTTTTATGTATACTATTTACTGCACTTTGTACTGCTTGTTCCTCTTTTTGCAGCCCTGAACAGTTGAGCCGATCGCACACACAGACGCTGGAGAGCTTGGAATTCATCCCACAGCACACTGGTTCTTTTACACTTGAGAAGTATGAGAACATCAAGAAGTACTTATTAAAGGTGACGTGAATGAAATATTTATTACTTTGCTTTTAACCTCCTATCTGATGTTAGTGAGATAGGTTTTGTTGCCTTAAGAAAGACAACTGGTTGGTTAGAGGACATTAAGTATTGCCAAGCCCTCACAAAAAAACTAAACTGTATCCTGCAATATGATGTGCAAGCTAGACGTAGCTGGCTGTAGTATGTAAGGAGTGAGGAGAATGAGACCATTTATTTATAAATAACAAATATTGTATTGTTTTCTGTTTTCTCTGTATGGTGTTCTTCACGCCTTGTCAGGGGTAGTAAGCGCTATATAAATGCAACTTCAATTCAATAAACTCTTCTATAGATTCACATTCTTTAATACTTCCCACGCGTCAGACTGATAACCCTTGGTACTCTAATGCTAAACAGCAGTTTTCTACTGCAGCTCTATTAATATTGAACTATAATATAGACCATAGACATTTGTCCAGTTAATTAGGAACCCTAAACACTGCCCAGTGGGGCGGAGAGACAGTGCCCCTTCCTCTCTTTCGAGGCTTCAACTACCAGATTTTACACTGATTGTCATTTGCAGTTTTTGTTGTATTTTCAGCAGACTAGTCAATGAATTTTCAGAATTAGCATTATTGTTTGCAAAATCATTCTATGAAGCATTAAGTGAATCTGATGATGCTTTAATTATCTCCACAAAGCAACACATTGAGCCTGGCAATATGGTATGGGTTTCCGTCACCAGTTTCCTCTTCTGGGATAAAGTGAAAGAGTGAGTTATGACATTGAGATGAACCTCCAGGTCCAATAAATCTTTATAAAAAGACTGGCATTCATGTCTGCAAAAATGCCAAGAAAAATGCATTATTGCCATTGCTGACTATCAAGAACTACCTGTTCAGCATTGGGAGCTATGATGGCAGTGCCTGTGTCAAGCATGTATGCTCCTTTGACATCACCAAAAATAACAACATTGCAATGACACCTACTAAGATTTTGGATTTGAAATTCTAAACCATCACTGTTGAAATTGAAATACCAGCCATTTGCAGAGGGCCCACTGTTGGCAAAGGACCCGTCAACGCCACTGATTCTGCCTTCGATGAGAGATCAGCCAGTAGCACAGATTTCACCCTCAGCAAAAGAAGACATTTTTATCACTGACGTGTATATGGGGCATGCTGTCAGTGCCTACAAGCTGTCTCAATAACATTGGACCAGTATCAAAGATGGAGCTCTTGGAGGAGCCTAGCTCGCGACCGAGATGGCCGCGTTTTAGCTCGGCTCCGTTCAACCGCCTGTTTTCTTCGATTATCCTGTATTTCTCCTGCCCCGGGAAGCCCTCCTTGCTGTGTTTCGGTATTGCGGGCACTTTGCGGACACTTACCCGTTGCTCCGGTGATCCTGGGTGCTGTCGATCCTGTGCGGTGGTCCCGCTCGGAGCCTTCGGGGCGGACTGGCCTGGACCTCCTTGCAGCGACGGGACGTGACGGAGCGCGATGGTCGGCCCCTGCTGGCGCTGTGGATCTGGTTGCGGAGGCTGATGTGCGAATAGGCCGGCTGTGCCCGTTGGCGGACCCGACTGGCCTGGGCCTTGGGGTGCGGACGCTGCCTCCTGCGGGAGAGCCTCCTCATTTATCCGGCTTGGTTCCCCCTTTGTTCCCCGGCCCGGCCATTTTGGATTTTCCGCCCGGGCTCGGAGAACGGGGCCGGCGGCACGAGGGGGCCGACGAACATCCTTCTTCTGGTGGGTCTCCTTCCTGCCTTGGGGCGCCCCGCCGCGGTTCGGCTGACCTCCTTTTGCTTTGGTGGTGCTCCGGCCGGGGCCCCCGACGACCGAGGGCTTGCTGGGCTCCTAAGATGGCGGCCGACCCTGGGAGTCTCTGCCGGGCCTGGGCGAGCACTGGGGGCCCGCCACGCGGCCCGGATGTCGGATCTTGTGAAGGGTTTCCTGCACTTCAAGTTGTCCTGGATGCACTATACTCCTGGCGGACTTCCGTGGCTGCGCCTGTTTCCCCTGTGGAGGCGGACCCACTTTTCGAATTATACGGGCCCCCATCGTCGGATTTGGCTTCCTCGTTGCAGGGTACGGCTGGTGTGCTCCTGGTCTCTGTGCCTCCGGCGGAGACCGCATCCTTGGATTGGAGACTCTCCGACGCCCTTCGTCGTCCTGCTTTGTTGCCTCGGCCGCTGGTCTGCGGTCCGTTTGCATCCTGTCCAGGCCTCGATGATCCTTTCTGTTTCTCATCGCGTCGGCTCCCCGGCCGGGGCGCCTGTGCCGACCCAGCTGGGCTTGCCTCGTTGGACCTGTCCTTAGAACTGTGCCTGCGGTGCGAAGGTTGTACCGTAACTTTTTTGTATCCTCCGTATTTTCTTTCACGTTTCTTCTCAGGACTGCCGCTGGATTTACTCCTGAACCCTGTGTCCCTCGTCGTTTGGACTTTGTTTGTTTGGATGATTACAACCTTGGACAAAAGCGGACAGGGCTGAACTGACTTATTATATGCGGTAGTCTTGTTTTTGATCTATGACCGACATGTGCTGTTGTGATGTTGCGTAACTTCGTGGGACTCCTGAAACTTATCCTGATATCGTTAACTTCCCGTGGGCTCTGCCTCTCCCCTTTTCACAGGTGTTGGGATGGTTGCAGATAATACTGTTTTTTCGCCCTCTCCCGTGTGTAATGTTCCCTCCTTTCCCTGGCCCTTCTCTTTTGCCTTTGTTTCTACCTTGTTTCTTTCTTCTATATTTCGGGTTCTATTTAGGGCGACAGGCACGCTGCTGGGGGGTTGGCCGTAGCCTTCTGCAGGGGTGTAGGGTGGGCTTGTGGGGTGGGTGGGGGGGTCTGTTGCTGTTTTTGGGGGGTCTTTTTCCTCCTTTCTTCTCCCTTTTTGGTTCTATGGCCCTTGTGTATCCCCTCTTTCGGGGCTCTGTCTCGTCGTCTGTCCCCCTGGCGTCTTTCTGGGGTATTTTTCCGGTATCACGATGATTCTGATTTGCTGGGTGTGTTTTCTTTATTTTTAATGTCTATTTTGTACCGGGTTATTGTTTTCCTGTTTCGTCGCCCGGGGGCGGGTGTTTGGGTAAGAGTCCCTTCCTTTTCCTTCTTCCCCTTTCCCTTCCCCCCCCCCCCTTATGTGGGGTTCTCTTTTTATTGGGGGTACGTTTCGTATTGTTTTTGTATTTGGGTCCTTTTCTGTGCTGTTCGGTGGGACGGGTGGTAGCTGCGGTGGGCGGGCATTGGACGATGTGTGCAGTGGCCTTTCCTCATGTCCGTTGTTTTGACCGGTGCTTATTGGTATGCCTATTTCGTATTTGTTTCTCCTGTGTTTTTTACGATCGTTGTGTTGCTGCCCGCCGCGGCCCCACCCCTCTGGTTTGTTTCTCGGCCCGCCATACTCCTGTACTCCCTAACCCGTCCTTCAAAAAATAAGAAAACTACCTTTCTAATTCTTATCTCCTGTGACTGCTCTAAGATGCTTGTTATTTCTCCTGTTTCTTTGCCTTTGTATACTGTGATACTCTGTGCTTTGCTCCTGACATTCGGCTCTGTGGTGGCCAGCCCGGTGGGTTGTAGGCCCGTATTTGTGAGCTCTCTCTGTACAATAAAGGTTTTCAAAAAAAAAAAAAAGATGGAGCTCTTGTCAGTTGTACAGATAATTTGTACATCATTCCCAAATTTGCTTTTCCCTGTAGCATTACCTATTCAATCAGTGCCTGTTTCGCCTAAAGTAGTGCCTCTCAAGGGGGAAGAGTCCACGGCAAGATGGCCGCACTGTAGTGCCACTCTGCCGGCCTGAGGAAAAATATCCTGGAAATATCCTGATAAAGATGGTGCATAACAATGGCCGATCCATTGTGAGGCCACAGACGGAGACCTGCAGGCACAGCATCCCCAGTGGGTGCTAGGGCTCCTGCCAGGAAACATCTGCGACACAGCTGTAAACCCAGAAGCTGCTGGACCACTAGACCTTGCTCCACTCAGGAGACGGGGTAAGAAGAGAGCCTTGGCCGAAGAGTGGCCACCTTGGGTGATCCACCACAGGGCCATGGACAGGTCCGGCCAGTCCTGTGCCCCAGGTGACCACGGAGTCCTATGTGCATCCTGACCTCCGTTACCTTGGTTGGCAGACAGGTCCTGTGCCCCGTTTGGCATAAAATACAGGGTATAGGGATGGCCTGGGTTGAGCAGTGTGGGCACCTGAGGCCCCATGGGGAGCCAGGGACACATTGTCATCTGTTCAGGCTGGATGGGCCTTGGGAGTGCGCACCGCTAACTGATAGACTCCGTTGGGACACAGGTGCGGGGCTGATGTGTGGCTCATGTTGCAAACTAACCTGCAGATCGGGAGTAGACTGGGAAAGGTAAACCGCCCACCGTCCCAGGACATAGCTGGACACCGGATTACAAAACAAACACTGCCTGGTCCTCCCTGGGAAAAGCTGGACGATCCACCGCCACCCCAGTGCAACACATTATGCAGGCAGATCCCAATAAGCAACATAAACATCCATGAGCTGCTAGATAAAATAGTAACACACCAGCTGCTGATGAAATGACAATACAAAAGGGGATACAAAAGGGGATGATGGACGGAAGCTTGTTTCTGGTCCAGGGAAGGCATGGCTTGGCAGTTAGGGCTGGACTGTTTCCATGAGGCACAGGGTCAGACTGATTTGCATATAGCCATGTCTGAACTGGGGTGGCAGAGTGGGCTAAAGAACGGTGATGGATCAAACCCAGATCTTTTGACTGGGTGTGAGTGTTTGATTGGCTCAGATGCTCCGTCCATCACCACCCCCTTTTGTACCGATGAAATGACAATAGCCACGAGACATTGCATCGGCGGACTGCAGATTCCCTTGCTGGTTCACTACTTACAACCACCATGCCTGAGTCACACATAAGAAAAGCGGACCGCACCCAAGCTCTCCTCACAGTCAAGGCCAAATGGGCTAACAGATCCCCATAGGATGATACCATGGGGGAAAATATGAGCCTGCGACCCCTGCTACAACTGACAAAGACCTAGCGACAACCCTGCAAGCTATGCAGCAAAGCCTAGCCTCCATCTATGGCAAAATAGACACAATGAATCTGTGGGTCGATGCAGGTGAAGAGCAAAACACCTGCATCACTGCAGCAGAACATCCCATATCTGACACAGAAGATGGCCAGAAACAAGTCTCAGCTAAATGCCTCAACATGGAAATAGTCAAAGCCAAAATCAAAGATATCAAGGTGCTGTCACGATGGAAAAACCTGTGCATTTCAAGGATCACAGAATTCACAAAACTAACCGGATTAAGCAATATGTAGAAACAATGCTAGTGTCTCTTTTCAGAGCAGATAACGACTCTTAGCTGCTGGAGGTAGAGTGCGTTCACCAATTTATGATGGTACAGTCACCGCTGGGGGCCCCTAAATTGTCCGAAAGTAGCGAAACTCCTCAATTACAGAGATGAACTACAAGTGAACCCTGACCCAAAACAGCTACTGGTGAATCTGCAGGATACTGCCACCATTGGACTACAGAAATATCTGACTATGTGACAAAATATGTACTCCAACCTTAGAAACCTTGAGTCCCCACCCAAACCTGCAACAAAAAAAAGACATAGTCTGGCTACCTGTCACTCTCTATGGCTGCCTCTGCAAGGCCGGAGGTAGAGATTGGACAGGGGCAACCCTCCATGGGAATACCCCCGATAAGAACTGCTGTAGGGGAGCTGAACTTTCAGACTGATCCGAACACCATATATGCTTTTACTGTGTTTTCTTTGGGGAAAGGGTATGACATTGGCAGGTTTCAGATTCAAATGTGGAATGGAGGCAAGAAGGGGAACGTTTGTTTGTGACATTATAGCACTTTTGCACACCACATGACATTGCACTAGGTCAGTACACATGCTAGCATATCCAGTTGGACTAGAATATGCATAAAGCCGCATTTAGGGGACATGTGACCTCACTATCCTGGAATTTGAGGTGATTTAATAACCCGTGGAAAACACAGCCGGTAATTGCCTACCTAGACTGACACAATATAACCATCACCCTATTGCAAGAGACATACCTAAGAAAATCACTGAGAATAAGATAGTCGCCAGATGGGCCATACACAAGTACGCATCGTCCTACTCCATATACTCGTTAGGCGGCCTGGTACTGATCAAGAAAGACACCCCCTTTCTGCTAGCAAACACATTCTGATGACCAGGATGTTGTGTGATTGTACAGGGCTCACTATATGGCACTCATATCACCCTTATGAACACATACGCCCTGAATACAGGTGACCAAATGTTTTTCACACAGCTCTGGAGCACACTTTTCTCAATGGCGATGAAAACTGCTGTGGAGAAAGAACATAAACACATATCTAGACCCCTTCTTAGACAGATCTGCAACAACAGACTGGCACAGCAAACAAGCCTCCACGACCCTTCAGGCCAATATGGAGGAGCATGGAATGATAAATCAATGGAGACTTAAAAAAACCCTAGTCGAGAGGGTACTTTTACCTGCTCAGTGCATGGCTATTGGTATAGGCTTTATTATTTGTTGGCAACCTGGGACACTAGCACCCACTACAAGGCATAACGCACTTACCCAAAACCTTATCGGATCATGCACTTTTTCAACTTGAGTTAAAATTTCCGGCACATGCCCCTCTGCCATTTGCGTGTTGGTACCAGCCAACAGCACTACTGAACCCTGCATTCTGGGAGGTGCTCCGCTCAGCTATTGTTACATACTTTGAAGATATCACGGGAATGGTGGACAGCACATGGAAATTTTGGGAGGCGCTTATGGCCACTATTAGGGGACTATATATTAGCAAGCAAGAGGGTAATCTGATAGCACTGCGGATCCACTTATACACTATATAACACAGACTCCAAACATTAGACCACAGATACAAATCCTACCCGGATCCCAAGATCCAAGCTGCAATTAGGGAATGAGTCACATTGTATAATGACATGGCTGAACAAGAACTGATCGTCGGTAGTAAGGAGTAGATGCGTGTAGGTGTACGGCAAGGGATGCACCTTGAGGCATGTGTGACTACTGGGGTCCCTGAACCCTTCTTCCATGGGGCACTGAAGACCCTACGTTGGGTATCTATTAACTATTTTAGCTTAGAGGTGGACACAGCTCACTCTACCAACGAGGCAATTCTTAGTACAACATTGCCTCATCAGGAGCCCATTTGGTCGTCCTGAAGAATGCTGCTCAGTAGAGCAACAAGGCAGAAACATATTGACAATGGTAATAGTGGTGATGGGGTACTAGTTCCCCTTATCCCCAACATTTTCATCTTTTAATACCAAGTTGTTTGTCCAATGAATAAATGAAATTTAGAAGGCCACATTGTTTTTTATTTCACTGTTTACATAGGTCCATTCCAATTTAGAAGTGCCTCCCTGTCTTCAGGTGTAGGCCCGCTCTCCATCAAACTGGGTTTTTGTTGAGCCAGGGTTGTCCTATTATGAGGACAACCCGTTAAAGTTTTGTGTGTATCCGGCACTCCTTTTAAGTAGCGATGAGAGGGAACTGTAACGTAACTGAATATAATTTCTCGGGTAGCTTAATTTGTGTGCTTTTAGTAAGTTGAAGGCCACCTCACCCTAGACACCCTGTAGACTCTAGATCCCTCCTCTGGATACCCTTGGGGCATGTGTTGATGTAAACAATAACTACAACATTCGGCTAGACGATCAGAAGTGCTGACCTATGGGGAGGGTGGGAGGCCTGGAAAGGCTCAAGCCAGCAAAATTAAAACACCCTCGGCACATGCACACATTCTCAAAACGACATCTGTGGATAGCACATAACATTTCAACACTGCTTCCATATTGACCAACTTGACTGATACTTGATTTGACCAAGACTTCAATGATTTTTACACTGACCTATACGACAACCGTAGCACAGCTTCAAGTAAAGAGATAACAGAGTACCTGGATGATATTGCCTTAGCATGGCTGTCAAACGGCCAATTGCAGTTTTGATCACAGCCCATCACAATAGAGGAAGTCAAAGAAGCCATAACCGCCTTTTCGAATGGTAAAGCTCCTGGAATTGTATGAAGAATTTGCTGCTATACTTGCACCACACCTGCTGTCCCTGTTTGAGGAAACATATAGTAAACAAGTATTATCACCAACACTTAGAGAGGCTAACTTCTTCACCTTCTTGAAAAACAACAAAGTGCCAGACTGATGCGGGTCATATTACCATCATATAAAGATAAATAAAGACGCAAAGATCCTCGCAAAAATAATCGCCAACAGGCTAGAGCCAGGTCAATCAGGATTCGTGCCGACCCGCAGTACAACACATAACCTGTGCACGATATTTGCACATTTACATCACTTGCAAACCAACTTAGCTACGATGGCAGTACTGCTTGAGGCCGCCAAGGCATTTCACTTCATAGAATGGACAATATGTTCACAGTCCTACACAGAATAGGAATGCCTCTTCACTAATTAGAGACTGCTGTTATAGACCCCTCCCACTGCAGGTATATGTGTCAATGGATATGCCTCAACCCCAATAAGAATACTTAAGGGAACACAAAAGGGCTGCCCCTTCTCTACACTGATGTTTGCGCTTACACTGGAGCCGCTGGCGTGGATGATTTGCCTTTTTATACTCTGCGTCTGCCCGAACTTTACCTTGAGATCACTGACAATATCAATGTATGCTGATGATATGGTCCTTTATTTGAAAAACCCAGATGCTCATTTAGCTCCCGTAATACAGTAATACATAAAATTTGGGAAACAATTGGAACTGAGTATTAACTGGTACACGTCTATAATGCTTCCGCTGGCTCTAGCCACCAAGACTTGTGAGTTTGAGTTCCCAGTACAATGGACGGAAGAACCTGTCGAATATGAGGATGCCTGGATACATAAGGACCCCGACCTGGAAATAAAACATAGCTACTGTTCAGCTCTCTCTCAACTTGAAGACCAAGTTCACAGATGGATCAAGTTACTATTGTCCATGGCAAACCGAACAGCTCTGATAAAAATGGTGACATTGTCAAAATTCCTCTACCTCTTTTTCAATGTCTCCATTGTCTTGCCACACTATTTTTTCTAAGCACTTAACACTCAGTTAATAAAGTTGCATGAATGGGGAAACGACCCAGGCTGAAAGGGGAGATGCTCGCCCTCCTAGATGCACATGGTGGAACTATACTATATTTGCGCACAGGCACATTGTGCACACTATTGGTATGCCCCATACGCATATATACTGCACATAACAGTAGAAAGCTATACACATTATCCTGCCACACAAAGGGGGCACTCATCCTCGACCTCCCGAAACGATCCCACATCAAACATCACCTCCCGATCTAGCAGAGATGCCAGTTCAAGCTGCTGACTCACGCATACAAAACTCTGCATAACGAGGGACCAGCATTCATCAACAAACAACTGATCTTCCACCAACCGACCAGACACCCACCATCTGCACCCTCTTCTTCGCAGACAACCCCTAAATCCGCCGAAGCACCAACAGAGGGAGCTCCTTTTCACTCCAGGCGGATAAAGCTTGGAATGACTTTCCCCTGCACTTCAAGTTCATAAATTCAGGAAAGGAATCAAGACCTGGCTGTTCGAATGAACAGATCACCACGAAGCAGCTAGCAACTCATGCGCCTTGAGACCCTCATGGGTGGTTTGCCACGCTTTACAAATCCCTGATTGATTGATTAATTGATTTCGAAGGCAGAGTTTAACATTGTTCCCTGTACTGTAACAGCCTGGGACTGACTGAGCACTCGTGCTGGCAAGGAACCCATGTTCGCACCACAACTCCCAATAACCCTGTACCTGATATCGGTAACACATGAACTAAAGGCACTCAGAATACTCAGTAAAGCTAATCTCAAGAGCATGAAGGACATTTATCAGGTAGAAAGTTTCATCAAAATAGACAACATCCCCAGAACACTGCGCCACAACCCTCTATTGACCTGCACATATATCAGGCTACTAGTTGCCATAAAGACAATATTTCCCAACAAACCTCTGACCCTGAAATCACTGCATACTCTTCTGACCACTGCCACATGAAAAGGCTTCATCACCAAAAAATACACCTCTATGCAGAATGAGAAAGCCTCAGCACCAGATACAGCACTAATCAAAAGAAAGCAGATACTGGACCCACTGCTCACAACGACCTACTGGGCATACTGCTGCACTCAAACGAGTATGCTAAACTCTAACTGCAACTTGTATATCATACATTTTAAATACTTGTATCAAATGTACTACATCCCGAAAAGCTGTGTAGGTTTGGGCTGATGGAGAGTGCGCATTGTGTGAGATATGGAGCAACAGGGGCAGATTTTATTCATTAAGCTTTGGCTTGCACCCGGTGTATCAATCCTGGACACATGTAACTGGTGCCCTGTCCGATTTGATAATGAAGCGTAAAGAAATGCAACCTCATGTGCCTGCTTGGCAATGTGAAGGCATAACATCCATCAGGGCGTAAACTGGCAATGGTGGCATTGTTAGTGGCAAAAATACATATGGCGATCTGTTCTGATAAACCGGAAACAACCAAAAACAACAGTGGATATCGGACATGGTCTACTGTAAAAACAACTGGAAATTTATGCTGAGAAAACACCTGTAACATCATGGCTAAAAGAAATCTGGGCCCTCTTGAATGCCAACTTTTTTTTTTAAACACATTTTATTAAAAAAATGTAAGTAGCAGTTAAAACATTTGCCCACATTAAGGTCATATTTAAGTACAGTCAACCAATTGTTAGTAACAACTGTAGAGGTTTGAAATGGCCGTCAATAGTGGGCAAAGTTGAGGCCATGACTAGGATCTACAACACTTTTACAGATGTCATCTCCCCTTATACTGAATTGCCCATCCCAGAGATTCCTATAGTACAGATACATCATAAAATGATAGGTAAATTAAAACCAATTCTGAGCAAGATCCCCAAAGAGAATGGGAGGGGAACTCAGCTAGACATACCTCATAAACCAGTGGTATAACAGAGAATGTCGTAAAGCAAAGAGTGAGCTTATAACTGCAGAAAAATCACATGATGTCATAGCATTAAGAGACAAAAGCGCCAAATATAAAAGCTTACTAATGCAAGCAAAGAGAGATTAAGATGATGCTTTATGGGCAGAACTGATAATTGCTGCCAGGATCATGCAAGCTTCTGGAAATTGATAGCCACGGGTAATAAAATGGGGAGAAGTAGCATGGATCTTTTTTTGGACCCAGGTACTTGGGTCAACCATTTTTCAAAATTGTATTCAAAGACTACCATTGAACCAACAAATAATAAGCAAAGCAAAGCGTTAAACCCCGTAGCTTCCAACAACACAGCACTAACCAATTTTATATATTTTAGTATAGAGGAAACCTTGGCAGCAATTGATGCAATCAAGCCTTTGGAAAGCCCTGCCACCATGGGGAAAAAGGACCCGCCGACCAAACCATCGCAAAAAGGCCCCATGGATAGTTTCGCAGCACCGCGGCAGGCCAAGGGGAACGAGGACCTATCGGCGGAAGGGCACATAGACGCAGGAACACTGCTCGCGGCAATCCAGGCTTCGAGAACAGATATTCAAGAATCACGGGCGGCACTGGAAGTGAAAATCGGAGAGGTGGGATCTGAGGTCACCCTTCTACGCCAGGACTTCAGGAACCTCTCAGCCAGAGTAACGGAGACAGAATCGCGAATTGGGGAGGCCGAGGACTCGATTACAACGATTCGGAAAGACATGGCGGAACTCCAAGCGTCACACAGACAGCTGCTATGGAAGGTTGATGGTGCCGAAAATAGGGCACGTCGCAACAACCTACGATTCGTAGGATTTCGGGAAGGAATTGAAGGGACTAACATGGCGGCGTTCCTGCACACGTGGCTCAAAGAGACTTTCCCGGAGGCACAATTCTCGGCGTGCTTTGTAATTGAAAGAGCCCACAGAGCACTGCTGGCGAAACCCCCGGAGGGCGCGAGACCAAGGCCTGTGATAGCACGTTTCCTCAACTTCGCGGATCGGGACTTGATTCTACGGGAAGCACGGAAGCTCAGAGTCATAAGGCTAGAGAACACACACATCATGATCTTCCCGGATTATAGCCAGGAGGTGCAGAAGCAGAGACGGTCCTTTGATTCAGTGAAAACCAAGCTCAGATCTATGAACATTACATACATGCTA
This sequence comes from Lissotriton helveticus, assembly GCF_964261635.1. Lineage (NCBI taxonomy): Eukaryota > Metazoa > Chordata > Amphibia > Caudata > Salamandridae > Lissotriton > Lissotriton helveticus. The sequence continues at coordinate 410,874,643 of NC_136061.1, read as the reverse complement.
CTCTTCCTGGCAAAACTTAAAGTCATCTACAAGGAAAAAACTGTTTTCTTTAATCACCCGGAGAAGGCATGGCAATGGCTCGAAGAGAGACCGATCCTCAACGGCAGGGAAGCAGCGGGGCGAGAGGAACTGGACAGAACTGTACGAGAAAAGACACAATGGAACCTCCCAAAACCGCAAAGGCGAAAATCCAGGAGGATGTACTCTCGTGCATCAGGAACCCCATATCGAGCACGCGCAGCGACGGGGAGTAGGAGGGGGAGGTCGGAGTCACCAGGAGCCTCCGGTACGGCAGACCCGCTACTACAGGGGACGCACAAACGGCCCTGTTCGGAAGGGGATGGTGAGGATGAGGCCGAAACTAGAGACTCGGAAGCGGAGGATGATGTAAGAGACACTCATCAGAGCTCCATCCACCCCTTGGTGACTGTGATACGAGACATGGAACAAGAACACTTCGACAAATATAGTGGGTCAGAAACAGCTACACAAGTCTCCCACTCTTGAACACTGCTGACGTGGACCAGATCAGAAGTCGGCCGGAGCACACGACAGCACGCAAGTTGTCACTACCCCCTGTTTTTGTTTTCCTTTACTCCTATATTCCTATTCTTTTTGGGAAATTGTTCACAGTTTTAAATCTTCTTCAAGTTTCAAAATAACTAAATAGTGGGAGGGCGAGGGCGGGCGACGGACCGACTCCTGCTGAAAGCTCGGTCCCCAGAGGGGATGAGTCTGGATGGGGAGGGAGGTGGGGAGGGGGGGGGGCTCACAGGGGGGGAACAGTTACTCAAGTTGGGGTTGGGGGGGGATACAGCCACAATCAGATGGATTGCACCACCACCACTGGCGTCCAGCACAGACGCGAACAGAACACGAACACCACCCCACATCATGGCAGGTACACTGACTACACCACTACAGGAAGGCAGGGGGGTATCAATCCTCACATGGAATGTGAATGGCCTGGGCTCTAGAATAAAAAGGGGACTAGTGAACGAATATATTAAGAGGGTGGCGCCGGACTTTGCCCTCTTGCAGGAGACACACCTCAGGGGCGAAAAATGTACATTCATAGCAAGAGGGAGGTATGCGGTTCTAGCACACGCGGGGTATACACAAGGTTCAAGGGGAGCTGCTATACTGGTCAACAAAGCATTCCCGTTCAAAACAACACGTACTTGGAGCGACCCACAAGGGACCTATGCAGGGGTACAGGGGATGTGGAGGAGGCAAAGATACACAGTACTCTCAGTCTATGCCCTACCGAAACTCCAGGCACGCACGTACAAAGCGATAGCTACGATCCTCATAGACACGGCCGACACCATACAAATAGTGGGAGGCGACTTTAATGACGTTATGTCGGAAGAGCTAGACCGCACGGGGCTAACGCGTAGGGGAGGGGCGGAAACGGCACTATCACAACACATGGCCAACCTGGGTCTCACAGACGTATGGAGATGGCGACACCCAACACATAAGGATTACTCCTTCTACTCCGGGGCACATAGAGTGTTCTCGAGACTGGACTATATTTTCATGGCTAGGCAATACCTCACCACTGGGGACGAGGTAGCATATAAGGCAAGGGGCATCTCGGACCACTCACCATTATACGCAAAGGTAGGGCCGGATAGAGGAAGGACAGGCTCAGAATGGCGACTGGCAGCCTGGAATCTCCAGAAACCAGAAATTATAAGAGGACTCAGGGCTGACGTCAAAGTCTACGTATCAGAAAATGAAGGCACGGTGGCCTCTGGAGTAACCTTTTGGGAGGCCATGAAAACGGTTCTGAGAGACAGGGCACAGAGTAGATTACGGGAAGATCGTAGAAAACAGGCAGAGATAGCGGAACTGGAGGCCACCATATTACACTTAGAGGGGGAATACCAGACACGCAAGGACGACGATACTTTACGGCTCTTGCTAGACAAGCAACGGGAATATAGAGAGGTAGCTTCGAACGAAGCGCGGACACAATCACTGGCCACCCTGCATCGGCTGTACGATGTGGGCGAGAAATCAGGCAAGCTCCTCGCTTGGCTGAGCAGGAAGGAGAGGGCAGCCAGATGGGTGGAACAGATTAAGCGGACTGATGGCGTCCGGGTGTGCACCGAACAAGAGATAGCCGATACCTTTGCGGCACACTATGAAGGCTTTTATGCGGAGAGGGACCTCGGGACGGCTGAGGACGCACTACAATACATGGAGGGGGTAGATCTACCGGTACTGGCCACTGAATCCAGCGCGGCTCTGGAGATTGACATCTCACACGACGAGATCTCTGAGGCCATCAATAAGCTCAAAACAGGGAAAACGCCGGGACCCAATGGATTCCCTGCGGACTTTTTTAAACGCACAGCAGATCTGTTGACGCGCCACCTGAAAGCCCTCTACACTGAAGCTTATCAGGAAGGACGCCTCCCACCCGACCTCGCTTTGGCCACCATTGTACCAATTCACAAAAAGGGCAAACCCACTGACGACTGTGCTTCGTATCGCCCCATTTCACTCCTTAACATTGAGGTGAAGATATTGGCAACGGTATTGGCGACGCGCCTGAGGTCGGTGATTCCAGATCTCATACACGCGGACCAATCAGGTTTCTTGCCAGACAGAGCCACCAAACTAAATTTGAGACGCACACACAATTGGTTGCAGGAAGTCAAAGACAGAGAGGAACCCCAAGGGTTTCTATCCTTAGACGCAGAGAAAGCGTTCAACGCTGTACACTGGCCATTTCTTCTGGCAACACTGCAACGGTTCGGTCTAGGCCCAAAATTTCAGGGGTGGATAGAGTTACTGTATACAGCTCCGAAAGCACGTGTTCGAGTCAATGGCAGACTGTCAAGAGAATTCCGGGTGTCCAGAGGCACGAGACAGGGGTGCCCACTGACCCCCCTACTATTCACGCTCACGATTGAGGTCTTGGCAGCCAAGGTTAGACAAAACCCCGAAATCCACGGCTTCTCTGGGGAGGCGACTAGGGAAACACAGGAAAAAATATCGTTGTATGCGGACGATGTGCTGCTATACATAACGGAACCATAGGTTTCGGTCCCGGAGTTATTCAGGGAACTGGAGGGCTTTGGCGCAAGAGCGGGCCATACCATCAATTGGAACAAATCAATACTATATGATCCACAAGGAGCCGATAGGTGGGGAACCCTGCCTGACCAACTACTCACCACAACAGAGGGGTTTCAATACTTGGGGGTTTATGTTACACTAGATAGGGCGCTCTCGTTCAACAGAAATGTAGAGCGAGTCATGACCGAAGCGGTAGAGGACATGAATAGATGGAGGCAACTGCCGCTCACCCTGTTAGGTAGGGCTGCAATGTACAAAATGATTACCCTCCCCAAGTTCCTCTATGCCCTCCAAAACGAGTACTACCCGCTCCCGACAGCCACGCTACCCAAAGTTCACGCGGACCTCCGTTCCTTTCTGTGGCTGGGGAAACAACCGCGTATTGCCCTTCAGACGCTCCAACGACACCAGTACAATGGGGGGATTTCTCTGCCTAATCTAGAAGCGTACTATTGGGCGGAACACCTGACGCCAATAAACGAGTGGATCCACGCCCCGGCCGACCATCCGACCTACGCACTGGAACGGCAGAAACTGTCACCATACAATGTATACCACTATCTTTATGGGGGAAAGGCGCGGAGGTCGCTCCTACTGGCGACACTGCTCACACTACGGGCGTGGTCGCGAGCGACAAAACGTATGGGGTGGAGTGGGAGACCAACTAGACAGACGCCGTTGTGGCATTGCCATTGGCTGACGGAAATTAAAAAACTGAAGGGTTTCCAGAGATGGGACGACATAGGCATCTCGCATATTGGCGATGTCATTTATAAGGGGGAATTGAAGTCGTTCGACAGGCTGCAAAGGGAATACGGAGTACACCGCTCGCAACTTTTCAAGCATACACAATTGGCACATGCATGGAGAGCCCAAAACATCGCACTCACGGATTTGCCAGAATACGCTCCACTGGAGGGCAGGCTTTTGCAGGAACAGTTAACACATCAGGCGGTCTCACTCACATACAGAACATTAACTAACAATATGCTGGGGGACTTAACAACACTTAGAAGAGCATGGGAGGCGGAAGTGGGCGAGATGGAAGATTTGGATTGGGAGATAGTCCTGATGCACCCACGTGAGGTAGCGATTAAGTCAAGGCTGAGGCTCATTCAGCTGAACGTGCTACACAGGACATACTTTGATAGAGTACGTCTCCTCAAAATAGGGAAAATAACAGACCCCAGGTGTCTCAGATGTCAACAGCACCCAGGTGACTTTTACCACACTATATGGGCGTGCGACAAAATACGATTATACTGGACACACATTTTTACGGAATTGGGGGAAGTCCTGGGGATAGAGTTAGAGCGAGACCCGAAACTGGCGTTGTTGGGCATGACAAACGAAGTAGACCTACCACGCAACCAACTCATATTTTTGGTACTGGCGCTAGTGGTGGCCAAGAGGGACATAGCGAAACACTGGGGGGCTGCGGAGACACCAGACATAGAGGAATGGAGAAGGGGCCTAGATCTCTACATGGCGGCAGAAAGGGTGACATACAAGGCGAGAGGGTGCCCCAAAAAGTTTCGGAGAGTTTGGGCGAAATGGAGGCAATACCATGGTCTAGAGGGAGGGCAGTGAGGTGTGATGGGTCGAATATGGAGGGCCTACAACAGGAGTGGGACCTAACGTGAGACGGCACAGACATGAGGGGGGAGGCATGCAACATTGCGGAGAAATTTGAAAGAAAAGACTGGAATTGTAATGTTCTGTGGTGAAGTGCTGGGATGGGGGGGGGGGGTGGGGGCGAAACCGTGACCATAGGGAAGATACACCAAATACTGTGGGGCAACAGGATATGATGTGGCAATGAGCTTGTTGGGGTATGTTATTTAAGTCACAACGGACATAGTTGGGGAGGGGGGGGGGGGAGGTCATTGTATAATAAACTGCAGGGTATCGTCTTGACATGGAAAGCCCACAATGATAATGACTATATAATGTTTGGGTTGATTGATTAAAGCTGCGCCGCCCGGCCTCCGGGATGTGGGCTGCTAGGCCGTGATTACGACTATAGCCTACATCAGTACATAATTGATGGTTTGGAAATGCAGCCCACGGGCTGGGGATATCCGTGCTTTTTACCTGCAACAAAAATAAAGTTTATAAAAAAAATTTTTTAAAAAGCCTTTGGAAAGCCCCAGTCCCCGATAAAATACCAGGCGATCTGCTGAAGTACGACAAAGCTATCTGGGGGCCAAATACCAATCTTCTCTGTAATGCCGTGGTAGCAGGTGCCCCAGTACCAGACTCATGGAAAGGGGCAGAAATTATTACAATATTTAAAAAAGGAGATCAAGAAGATCCCGCAAATTACTGACCTATAAGCCTTATTGATTGCTTACAAAAGATTTATGCCAAGCAGATCTTATCAAAATTAAATGAGTGGGTAGAGGCTAACAATGTTTTATCACAGTATCAGGCAGAGTTCAGAGCAAAAACCAGTACAATCGACCAGGTTTTAGACTTCTTTGCATGGGGTGGAAATGCACGATTTTCAAGGAAGTTCACCTGTATATAGCGTTTATAGATCTAAATGCTGCTTTCGACCTTATACCAAGAGATTTGCTCTGGCGCTCCTTAAAAAATCCAAGGTGTACCAGAGGAACTCCTTACATAGATAGTGCGACTACACAAAGACAATTATGTAAAAGTGAGATGGGGGGCCAAGGGGAGAACTCACTGAGGCAATCCCCTTAAGGAGGGGTGTAAGACAAGGTTGTGTACTGGCACCTACCCGTTTCTCCTTATATGTAAACGAAGGCTCACAACATCTTTTGGGGTGTAGGCATGACTCACCGAAGTTAGGAGTGTTGACAGTACCAGCCCTTCTATTTGCAGATTACACTATTCTAATATCTCAAACGCCGAAGGGACTCCAAAATGTTTTAAATTCATTTAGTGAATACTGTGTTATGAACTACCTTGAAATAAACTCCAGTAAAACAAAATATATGGCAGTCAAACCGCATAAATCATTTAAGAAGAAAATTTTTGTGCAAAAGCAGAAGCTGGAATATGTGTCAAATTTGAGCTATTTAGGCAATACACGTGATACCAAACTGACATGGCACCAGCAATTGCAAAAGAGCAAGACCATCTTGCTTCAAAATTCAGTGCCCATATTAAAAAAAACACCAGAACAGTAAAACTAAGGCAGTGTCACAACCATTAGAAGTGTACAAATACAGGGCACACTCAGCAACCCTCTACGTGCTGAACTCTGGGGGGACAACCTGCAGAAATAAGTTTATGGTGGAAGAAAATATGTTCTTTAGGATGCTCTTACGTCTTCCTGTACGTACACCAGTTATCCCCATTGTTATGGATTTGAACATAAAACGATCCGACCATCAGGCTATACTGAGACCACTGTCATTTTGAGTGTGATTGTGGACCACTGCAGAACTTGCAAGCTATAAAGCGGGGTTACAAGAGATACTAAGATATGTAACATACAAATATCCCGGCACTCAGAAGTAAGCACTCTATTCGTATTACCAAGACCAACTGCATTGAATAGTATCAATATATCACTGGCAACAGACAGATTTGATTCTTACAAAATTGTGTTATTTTTAATTTAGAACAACATTGTGTGAGACATCACAATTTTCAACAGGACCAAGAAAGAACCATTGTTCCTAAAATACATGTAACATTGAAAAGACTGTTCATAAAGAGATGGTTATGGCTTTGAGATCTTGATCCAAATGCGCAAAAGCCGACACTTGTTTCGTCACGTCAAGTGACTTCCTCAAGGCTTTTTCAAATTTCAAAGTTTCCGTGGCTAAACAAGTACTTGTTTCCAAATGGTTTGTCAAGCAAAGACCGATTATGACCAGAAATTTCTTGATTTTTAGACATCGTCCGCCTATTTTTTTCTAAATTGCCAGAGAACTGCCTGGTCAGCAAGTTCCAAGAATATGTAATAGAATTTTCTGTATTTAGTCACAGATTATGCGTGTTAGTGATAATATTCTAGATCCGAAATAGTACGATCTGAATTGTTCTTGTTCCTGTTGGAATTATCTTCATACCATCAAACGAATTCTTGTTTCCCCCAAAGGGCAAAGATAATTTTATGAGGTCTCTATAGTGAGAGACACTTGTATTGGCTTCCCAACGGGCTGTGATAGGCCCCGCATGTTCTGTAAGGAATTCCAACGGCGCAGGCTCAACAAAACGCTACTGGACGCGTTTCCTATCAGTGTGTATAAATCGTTTTTATTCTCTATCTTTTATGATTTTTAAATCGAATAAAGATTATTGAATTGAATTGAAGTACAGTCAGTTGTCAGGTTAAGGCATCAGGTGCATTGTTTTACTACTTGCAATAACTAAAATCATTGCATTATTTGATAGAGACTACTAGCCGCAGATTCCTTCACGTAGAATTATCCCCAGGCGTGAGACTGGATCGGTAAAACTTTTTTGCCACAGCATCCCTGCGCGCCGGGGGGACGGCATCACGCGACTCTGCCCAGGCGTCGTCCGCGTGCGTGACATCCGCGAGGTCACATAAGTCCGCCCCGGCAAGCCTACGTCAGTTTTTTCCTTTTCCGCGTGCAACGTGGATACGGACTCTGTTCGGCCCTCTTTTCTTTCATCATTGTGATATCTTTCGGTGGAACAGTGTGCGTATGCCTTCTGGCTTTAAGACTTGCATGTCGTGTGGGCACCTTATGTCGGCGACGGACCCTCACCTCATTTGCATGTGGTGTTTAGGGAAAGATCACGGCACCACTGATTGTGAAGTGTGCCAACAATAGAAGCCGAAGTCGCAGCGGGAGCGCCGGATGAAAGTACTCTTGGCGCATCTCTCAAGGTCGGCTTCATCCCCTCGATCAGCCTCGGCAGAAGGTTTCAGAAGTGGTCGTCGGCGTCCTCATCCCTCTCCAATGTCGCACAAGCGTTGCTCCCCGGTGGGTAAGTGTCATAGCTTGTCCCCTGGCGCTGTTGTTCTGCCTGCCAGGGGTGTGGGCTCTCCCCGGGTGATGCGGCCCTGCGTATCGTCCTCCTTTCCACCGTTTCCTTGTGAGGGGGCGTTGAGAGCCCAGATGAAGACATATGCGGCGGCTTTGCAGGCCTCGCTGGTGTCTCCTCCTCCTTCCCCTCCTGGGACGTCGGCAGAAACCTTGCATTGCCAGGACCCTCCGCGGCGTCACCTGTGGCTCCGGCGCTGACTGGCTCGGCTCCAGGTTTGGAGGATGTGGTGCTGTTGGGGTGCAGCCCTATAGGGGTCCCTCCTTCGGACCACGGCGCCTCTGTCTCGCCACAAACTCCCGCGGGAGTCCCTGTGGTGTCGCAGGAGGTTGCCTGGGCTCGGGTCGCATCCCTGAGCCCCCCTCGGCCCTCTGGACAGGCGGCGGCCTTGTCCACGGCTGAACTGATGCCGCTACAGCACCGGTACCTGCTGGCCTGGGCAATGCCACAGAGGGCAGTGGACCCCCCATCATCCCACTCTGGGTCGAGGCTGGACGGGGACCCCTCGTCCCCCTCCGGGCCCCTCTCGCCCCTTTATGCAGGCGGCTGCCTCATCGGAGGTCGAGTCCGAGGTTGAATCGGCCCTGGCAGCGCCGCAATGGGTCGGCGGACCATCTCCGTCACATTCTGGGCTGAGGCTGGCGGAGGGCTTAATCGGCCCTGGCAGCGCCGCAATGGGTCGGCGGACCATCTCCGTCACATTCTGGGCTGAGGCTGGCGGAGGGCTTCTTGTCACTCCCCTGGTCTCTCTCGACCTTCCACGCAGGCGGCTGTCTCATCGGAGGTCGAGTCGGTGCCGGTCTGGCACCACCCCATGTCACTTCGGCTCCGGCCCGGCTCCGGTCCCTGGAGCTGCGTGACTTGGAGGAGCCTTGTCCGGCGTCTCCTTTGGTGCCGGATGGTGAAGACGTCCTGCCTCAGGATGCGGGCTCTACGGCACCGGACAGGCGTTGAGTCGCGGATTAGTCTTTGGACGCTCTCTCTTCTCCGGAGGTTGGGTGCCTGCTGGTGTCATCCTCCCCGGAAACAGGCCGCCGCGTGGTGGCTTTTTCACAGGCGTCAACGGGCGGCTCCCCGCCATTCCAGAGGCCGCGGAGTTTTCCGGAGGAGCGACAGATCCCCCACTCTTAGGTTCCTCCTTATAACTTCCTGGTCTGGTCTTTGCCTGCCCTACTTGGCTTCGGAGATGACTGCCTTAGTTTACAGCCGTTGCCCACAGAAGAGCTGCTTTCTCCACCGTGGGACCCTACGGAGGCGGGTGCGGCCTTCGCTCACGCAGTGTCCACGGCTGTGGGTGTTCTGCGCATGGGTGACCCGGCTGCTCATTTCCCGGCAGGCCATCTTTTGGAGGTTCTCCACCAGGGCTCTGGTGGGAGGGAGTTATTGCTTTCCTTTGAGGGTTCGCTCCTTTCTTTCCTGATGGGGACTTGGGGGCGCCCCGCCACAGGGGCTCCGGTGCCTCAACACCTCCTGCACCGGCACCTTCCAGCGCCACGTGACCCAGCGTGTCTTTTCCTCCACCTCTCTGCCTCCAGTCCTCTTTTGCTGGCTGCTTTTCCCTCCCTGCCGCCACTGTTTTCTCCACCGTCCCGGGAGGCCCGCTGGCTGGACTCTTGGGTGCGCAACATGTTTGCCTCGACCAGCGCTGCTATGCGGACCCTTAACACCTTATGTGTGTTAGCTAGAGCCACCTCTTCTTTGTGGGACTCGGCTGAGTCCTTGGGATCCACCGCTTCACAGGAGACTGTTCAGGTTGACTTACGGCATCCTGCGTTGGATGGCCGGGAGCTAGAGGCATTTATTCCCTGTTCCGCTCTGGACATCTCGGAGGTGCTGGGCCGTGCCATGGCTTCCTCGGTCGCCCTCCGTCGCCATGCAAGCCTTCGTGACGGTGTGTTCCCTGAAAATGTTCGGGAGCGGCTGGTTGATTTTCCATTCGATGGCACTCTGTTATTCCATGCCCCGGCAGACGCCGCCATCCAGATATTCTTGGCAGGGCTCCGTCCTCCTCCTCCTCCTTCCCCCCCTTCAGTGACTGCTGAGTTGATCTGGTTCTTGGACCTTCTTTTGGGCTGGTTGCCCTTGCTGTGAGGTGTGTTTTATGGCCACTCGAGTCCTCCTTGCTGGGACTGTGGCTTTGTTGGCTGCTGGACGGCCCTTTGTTGACTGTGTGTTTTTCCTTGAGTTATCTGCACAGAATTGGCTGTGCGATTAGTCTTTCTGTTTTTCTCTTGGGCTGCTTGACCAGCCTTCTGCAGGGCTTGGGGGGTTTCCATGTGGCTCTTTCGTTTTTTCTTCTGCTGCGGAAGTTTCTTCCAAAGAGGGTTCCCATGTCTTGGGACTTAACGTTCCCTAGGTGGGGTAGTGTTAGCTGTTATATAGCTTGCGCTCTGCTAAGGAGTTCTTGACGCCTTTGGGCCACTGCTCTCCATGACGTTTATGTATGTTGCTAATGCTTCTTTAGGTCGTGTGCGCGGACCCCTCGTAGTAGTGTGTCCGGGCATTTCTTCACCTTCATGCTCCTGTCCTGGAGGCTGGGATGGTTCTGTGTTTCTCCCTTTGTCAGGCGTAGCCTGCCTGGTCTTCCCGGCGCCGCTCTGTCTGGTCTGTTGCTTTCCGTCTATGGTGGGCTCGCCTTCTTTGCCCTTGTGTCCTTGGGCCCTCTAGGCTTTCTCCTTCCTCTTTCTTGTCCTGGCATTGGATGAAAGCTCTGTTGCCTTGTAGGGGCGTGGGGTGCTTCGGCCTCCCTGGCCTTGCCCTTGGTTCCTCTGTTGAGAGGCTTCTTCTTATTATTATTTCTTCTTCCCACACCCCTTTTGGGGTTGGTGGTGTTCTGCTTGTGGGGGTTCCCCGCCTTGCCTGGGAGGACAGGGCTCTTCGCCCTGTCCTTTGGACTAGTCCCCTGTGGGACCCTCTGTTATGTCCAGGCTGGTGGGTTCCTTCCGCAGACACTCGTTCCCAGTGGGTATGGCTAGGGTATCTATTCTGTAGTAGGGGATCTCTGTGTATAGTCATAATCTAGTGAATAGTCCCGCCCATGTGCGTGGACCCCGGAGCAATCAAAAATAATCTCTTACAGTGTCAAAAAATGCAGAAATGCATAGACACTTAAGAGAGAATTTAAAGACAGATAATGCAGCCAAAAAGGCTACACTGTCCAGTACTTCAACTAGAAATTCCACCACAAAATCCACAAAACAGCAAAGCCTGTACAGATTTCCCTTGCTGAACAGCAAAATCCCTCAGGAATGATAGAGAGAAGAACCTGGACAGACAAGCCCCATAGGCTGCCATTATGTGGCTTAAATAGGATACTGTGCCTTTAAGGAACCTTCCAGAACCTTCTCCCAGTATCCCAGAATGCATAGCAGGTCCAACTTAGTTTCAGTTCTTTTTTCCGGCTCCTGCAAGCAGGACCCTGGAGCATTGAGCTCTCCCTTTTTAAGGGTTTTGTTGGTGTTTTTACACTAAATTCGATTTTTGATGCTTTTAAAGTACTTTAGTGACTTTCTTCTTGGGTTCCTGCACTCTTTTATTGTCCATAATGCCAGCATTATTTGACAAATGCCCGGAGTGCTCCAGGAAGAAGGCCAAGTCAGACCCCCATGAGGTCTGTATCCTCTGCCTTCCCTCTTCCCACATCCCTGAGGAGTGTGTGATCTGTAGAGGCTTCTCTGGAAGGACCCTGAAGGACAGGCGAAAAATCAGACTTCAGGGACTTGAAGAAAGAAGATTGAAGGCACGAGGTGGGTCAGGAGGGGCTCCTTCTGCCCATGCTGAGGCCTCTGGGGGGCTCCCCAGGGGCAGGAAGTCCAGCCCGCGCCCAGGATCTCCGTCTGGGTCAGTTGCGATGACCACGACGTCGAGGGGAAGGTCCACGGCCAGTTCCCGGTCTCCCCAGGGCTCTGGGTTGAGAAAACGTCACCCGTCGACGTCGAGGGACGTGTTCCGGCCGCCGTCGAAGCCGGTGTCGATCTCCTCGTCGTCGCCGTCGGCGTCGAGTGGTCGACATCGGAGGACCCGGCGTCGGCGCTCGCCGTCGAGGCGACACCGCCGTTCGCCGTCGAGGACATCGTCGTCGAGGGTATCCTCGTCGTCGAGGCCGCCGTCGAGACGGCAGAAGTCTCCGGCGCGAAAGACGTCGACGTCGAGACATTCAAAGAGATCGACGTCTAAACGTTCCAAGAGGTCGACGTCGAGACGATCCAGGTCGACGTCGAGACGTCCGAAGAGGTCGAGGTCGCCGTCGAGGCACCATCGCCCGTCGTCGAGATTCCGTGGCTCGTCCATCTGGTCGGGGTCGACGTCGAGACGTCGACACCGTTCGACGTCGAGGAGTGAGAGGCGTTCGACGCCGAAGGGCCGTTCGACGTCTAGGGACCCAGGCTCGCCGTCTGGGCACCGATCTTCGGCGTCAGGAGGTCGAAAAGACAGGCCCAGGACTGTGGGGGGCTCCCCACATTCCAGACAGGATGATGGCTCGCCTTGAACGGCGTATTCCAAGGTATATACCCCGAAGAAGCCTTCAGCACCTCCTTCACTGCCTCCTTTACCAAGGGGTCCGCCTCCGAAGGCTCCGACCCCCCCTCCATTGCCTGCTCGCTTCCAGTGACTCCCCCACCCCCGGTTCCACCGCGGGCGGTGTCGATGCCCAAGTTTCCGACGCCGCCGAAGAAGACTCCTAAGTCGAAGCCGAAGCCTCGGACTCCGGAACCGGGGAGGCCGGCGGACCGTCCCAGGCCCAAGAGATCGAGGTCTCGCTCGGGGAGACGGGACAAGTCTAGGAGTGGACGCGGATCTTCATCGAGATCCAGGCATCGCCATAGGAGGCGTCGGTCCAGGTCACGCTCATCTGGGACCCGTTCTTACTCACCCACGCTGTCTGATTCGCCGGAGACTAGGGTGTCCCCGATCGACGATATCGGCACATTCCAAGAGGTTCTCCTGCGCGGAGCGGCGAAGTTGGGGATCAAAGTTGAAGCGCCTACGCCTTCGACTTCTGTCATCTTTGAGACGTTACACAAGAAACACCTGTCTCGCCCCCTACTGCCTCTGGTGCCGGGGCTCCTCGAGCCGGCTGAACAGCTTTTCCTGACGCCGGCGGTTGTGAAGTCTGCGCCTTCCAGGCTCCTCAAGAAATACAGAGCTCCGGACTCGGACCCAGCCTTCTTGAGAAAGGACCCGGCGCCGGATTCGGTCATTGTGACGGCGGCCCGGAAGCTTCATGCCACCTCCCCTGCGTCCACGGTGCCTCCGGACAAGGAGAGCCGCTGGATCGACTCTGCTGGGCGAAAAGCGTGTGGTACATCCTCCTCGTCAATGAAGGCTGCCAGTGACTCGGCGTTGTTGGGACGATACGACCGTGCACTGTGGGACTCAATGGAGCAGTTTGCGGACCTCGTTCCTCAAAACCGCAAAGAGGACTTCATGGAGATCGTCCAGGAGGGGATGCTGGTCTCTAACCAGGCCATTAGCGCCGCGGCGGATATTTCCTTGCTGTCTGCGCACGGATACTGCCACGGGATTAACCAGAGGCGCCATGCTTGGCTCCGGTTGACGTCTCTTAAGCCAGAAGCACAACAACGTGTGGCGAATCTCCCGTTTTCCAGAGATACCCTCTTCGGAAAACACGCGGATGACGAGATGGCCAGGATGAAGGCCGAGGCGGAGACCCTGACGGCGGTGGGCTTGGAGAAGCCCAAGGAGAAGAAACCCTACCGTCAGTTCCAACGGCGGTTCGGGTCGCAGGGTCGTGGAAGAGGGCAGTCTGCCGGACAACATCAGCAGCAGCAACAGCAGCAGCAGTACAGACGGCCCTTCCAGAAACGCCAGGGGGGCAGAGGTAGACAGCAGTCCTCTACCGCTTCCAAGGGCCCGGCCGGGCCTCGACCCTGAGCTGTTACTTCCCCCTCGTCCGTTACCCGCTCCGGTGGGGGGAAGCGTTCAATTTTTTCTGGCAGAGTGGAGAAAAATTACTCAGGACAAGTGGGTGCTGAATATTGTTTGCAATGGATACAGTCTGCGTTTCACCAGCCCTCCTCCATCGATTCCTCCCGTCAGCTCGCAGTATCAACTGCGCGAGCTGCAGGCGGAGGCAGACATTCTGCTAAGGAAAAGGGCGATCGAAGACGTACCTCTGTCTCAAAGAGGAAGAGGTCTTTACTCTCGGTTCTTTCTTGTCCGCAAGAAGGACAAAAACGAGTTCAGGCCCATTCTGGATTTGCGACAGGCAAACAAGTGGATTCGCAGAGAAAAGTTTCGCATGCTGTCGTTGCATCAGATCTACCCTGAGCTGCAACGAGGAGATTGGATGTGTGCCATAGATCTACAGGACGCATACTTCCACGTGCCCATTGCATGCAAACACAGGAAGTTTCTGCGCTTTCAAGTCGGCACCAATCACTATCAGTACACGGTACTACCCTTCGGGCTGAAGTCTGCACCCAGGACATTCTCGAAATGTATGGCAGTGGTAGCAGCACACCTGCGGAAGAACAAGGTGTTTGTCTACCCGTACCTGGACGATTGGTTGATCAAGGCCTCCTCCTTCTCGGAAGCTCAAGCACACTTCCATAAGACGTGCGTTCTCTTGAACAAGCTGGGGTTGCACATCAACATGTCCAAGTCGGTCCCGATTCCGGTCCAGTGCATCCAGTACTTGGGAGCCTCCATCAATACACTGTCGGCAAGCGTGTCTCCTTCGGAGGAGCGACGTTTATCACTCCTTCGGAAGGCTCAGGCTCTCATGTCTACTCCGTCCACGACAGTGAGGACGGTGTCTTCTCTGCTGGGATCGATGGCCTCGTGTATCTTCCTGACGCCACATGCGCGGCTGCACATGAGACCGCTGCAGGAGTGCTTGGAGGATCAATGGGACCAGAGGAGAGGATCTTGGGACGACAAGATACGACTGTCTCTGCATGCTCTTCAGTCTCTGAAGTGGTGGTGCTCGAAGGAGAATCTCCTCAGAGGGGTTCCCTCCCACAAGGATATTCCCACACAGACTATCGTGACGGATGCTTCTCTCCAGGGCTGGGGAGCGCACTCCGGAGACCTACAAATTCAAGGGACGTGGTCCCAGATGGAGGCCACGTACCACATCAATTTCCTGGAATTCAGGGCTGTGCACTTGGCACTGAAGGCTTTTCACCCGTCCTTTCAGACCAACTCTCTGCTTGTTCAGACGGACAACACGACAACGATGTATTACCTCAACAAGCAGGGGGGCTCGAGATCGCGCACTCTGTCGCAGGAGGCGCAGGCGATCTGGCACTGGCTTCTGGCTCGAGGACTGTCTATAACGGCCACCCATCTGCCAGGTGTGCAGAATGTTCAGGCAGACGAACTGAGCGGACTCATTCAGGAAAACCACGAATGGGTCATAAACGACGAAGTACTAGGAGAAGTCTTCGCAAGGTGGGGAACTCCAGACGTGGATCTGTTCGCCACCGCCGAAAACAGCAAATGCCGAGGCTTCGCCTCCAGGTACTACCAGCCGGGGACGCTGGGGAACGCGTTATGGATCAACTGGTCGAACAGCTTTCTGTACGCTTTTCCACCAATTCCCCTGATTCCGGCGGTTCTCATCAAGCTGTCCCAGTCCAGGGCACGGATGATCCTGATTGCCCCGGAATGGCCCAGGCAGTGGTGGTTCACGGACCTGCTTCACCGCTCTCTCCTTCCTCACATGAAGCTGCCGTGCAGGCCGGACCTTCTCACGAAGTTCGCGGGCGGATGGTTCACCCCAACCTCTCGTCTTTGAGTTTGGCGGCATGGCTCCTGAAATAGTGCAATATGGCCATCTGAATCTCCCAGAGGATTGTATGGACATACTGAAGGAGGCTAAGCGACCTTCCACTAGGACTTCTTATGCTTACAAGTGGAAGAGGTTTTGCATCTGGTGCAAGTCTAAGAACTATGACCCTACGACATGCAAGGAAGATGTCATCCTTCCATATCTACTACATCTGGCGCAGTCGGGCCTTAATGTCCATTCCATTAAGGTTCATCTGGCTGCTTTGACTGCCTACAGGAAAGGCCCTTCACAGACTTCCTTCTTCCAGATTCCTGTGATCAAAGATTTTTTGGAAGGCTTGAAGAAAGTGTTCCCTCCTGTCAGGCTTCCTTCGCCTTCGTGGGACTTGAATGTGGTGCTGTCCAGATTGATGAAGGAGCCTTTTGAACCCATTCATAAGGCCTCGTTGCAGCACCTGTCCTGGAAGGCGGCGTTCCTCGTGGCCATTACATCGGCCCGCAGGGTGAGTGAGATTCAGGCGTTGTGTTGCCAAGAACCTTATACTGTGTTTCATGCTGCTAAGGTTGTTATGCGTACTCACCCTAAATTTCTTCCTATGGTTGTTTCTGATTTTCATATCAATCAGACTATCACTTTGCCTACGTTCTTCAGAATCCGTCATCTCCAGCGGAAAGGTCTTTACATTCCCTGGATGTGAGGAGGGTGCTGAAGTTTTATCTTGATAAGACTAAAGATATTCGTAGGTCTGACCAATTGTTCATTAATTATGGCTCAGTCAGGCCAGGTCTTGCTACCTCTAAACAGTCCATTTCTAGGTGGATTGTGTCCTGTATACAATTGTGTTACTGCAAAGCTAATAAGACCTTAGGGGGTAAACCTAAGGCTCATTCCACCAGAGGCAAAGCTGCCACGACAGCTATGCTTCGCAATGTTCCCTTTGCAGAGATCTGCAAGGCGGCCACTTGGAAGTCGGTCCATACCTTTGCTAAGCATTACTGCCTGGACACCGATGCCAGGGCAGACGCTCAGGTTGGGCAGGCTTCGCTGCGGAATTTGTTCGCACAATAGTGGCGTGATTTTCATATTCTCCACAGCCGCTTGTTGTGGGGATGGGCTTGCCATTCTATTCACTAGATTATGACTATACACAGAGATCCCCTACTACAGAAGGAGTAGTTTCTGTCCTGTAACTCCAGTTCTGTAGTAGGGGTATCTCTGTTATAGTCATAAGCGCCCTCCCGCCTCCCCGGTGGAGATTTGTTCAGGTACATAATGCTACAGGTCTGGCGTTGTTTACGCCTTCAAAAAGAACTGAAACTAAGTTGGACCTGCTATGCATTCTGGGATACTGGGAGAAGGTTCTGGAAGGTTCCTTAAAGGCACAGTATCCTATTTAAGCCACATAATGGCAGCCTATGGGGCTTGTCTGTCCAGGTTCTTCTCTCTATCATTCCTGAGGGATTTTGCTGTTCAGCAAGGGAAATCTGTACAGGCTTTGCTGTTTTGTGGATTTTGTGGTGGAATTTCTAGTTGAAGTACTGGACAGTGTAGCCTTTTTGGCTGCATTATCTGTCTTTAAATTCTCTCTTAAGTGTCTATGCATTTCTGCATTTTTTGACACTGTAAGAGATTATTTTTGATTGCTCCGGGGTCCATGCACATGGGCGGGACTATTCACTAGATTATGACTATAACAGAGATACCCCTACTACAGAACTGGAGTTACAGGACAGAAACTACTCCTTCTACGTTAAGGAATCTGTGGCTAGTAGTCTTTATCAGATGTACGAGTTACTTACCTTCGGTAACGATGCATCTGGTAGAGACGATTCCAGCCGCAGATTCCTTCACTGCCCGCCCTTCCTCTCCGTTCTTCGAGGACCCTTTGGCTTGCCCTTCTGCACTCGCCTCCTGGTGGATGGCTATGATGAGTGTGTGCCTTCTTTCGCTCTTTTGACAAGACGTTGGCTTGCTTTTTGTTACTTCCTCTTCTTTGGCAATGTAGAGGCTGGGTCTATAGGTACTCCTGTGCTCCTCTGCTCTGGGTGCTCCAGGATTGAGGCTGGTCATCTTTCGTCCCTCCTTTTCCTCCCTCTTGTTTCTGAGTGTCCTGGCCCCTCGGCTACCCTCTGGGTTTGGGTCATTTGGCCGTGCCCTGCCTCCCTGAGGGGGGTTGTCGCACTCTGTGCTGCGGTTGTCTTGGAGGTCTATCGTGCCCTGTTTGTCTTGGAACTGGCTCCCCTTCATGGGTCTTGGTCGGGGTTGTAGTCCTGCTGTATGTTGTAATGACATTTTGCATATGTTCCTTGTCTTAAGGGGGGTACTGTTTTCATAAATGGCAGGGTGGCTGCTTAGGGCTGCGCTCTGTTCTTTCTTGCTGTGCTCTGTTCTTCTTTCCCTGCTTTTGGGTACTGCAGTGTTGGCACTGCTCCTTATGGTGTTCTTCGTCACCATTCCTTTTTCTTTTCCATTTTTCTGCTGTTTTGCACACTGTTCCCATGCTCCCACAGTTTCTCTGCTGGCTCCGTGTTGTGGCGCGGAAAAGTTCTCTGAAGAAAACTGACGTAGGCGCGCCGGGGTGAGAAATGCAAAAACAACAGTTGATGGACAGAATGCAGAACAATGTCATACATTCACCCCAGTACAGAGATCTGGGCCTAAATCCATTGTTTCTTTGCTCACCATGCCATTCCAGTTTGAACCCAGCCATATGCAAATAAGTCTTGACCCTGTGCCCCATGGGAACAGTCCAATCATGTCAGGGGTGTATCCTACCTCTTGTAGTTTACGGCCTGCTAGCCAGTAGGAGAGCCACTGTGTTGGCTCCCCTTACGGTAAGCCCTAAAGTCTGGGGCTCCCATGCCATCCGCATTAGCTGGCCGGTGATGTTCCGCTAGGCTAACTTGGTGCCACGCGGTACCCCATATTAGATCAATCAATATCCTACTCCACATTTTGAAGTTTGTGGAGGGGATCACTATTGGTAGAGTGGTAAAAAAGTATAGTACACGCAGCAGCATGATCATTTTAGCAAGTTGTCCGGCCCCCGTCAGTGGGAGCGATGCCCATAAAGTGGTTTGGGATCGCAGAGAGGTGATCATTCTCTGCACATTTCCATCCAAGATATCCTGTTAAGCTCTCTATATTCTTACTCCCAAAATTACATTATTAAGTATTAATTATTTAAAGGTAATAGAGGCAACCTTCATCTCCTCCCCTCCGAATGGGACTGCTTGTGGTTTAAAATCTTCCCTAAAGGGTTATGCGAGCGATCTAACTGCCGACTTGTTAACTGCTGCAGACCCCCTCAACAGGCTACAAAAGAACTACAAAAACTCACACTGGAGCTATTACGCCTGCTGTGGTATAAATGAGACTGTTAGTACTCATATTAATGAAGGTCTACTGTAGAAATGTAGTTTTCGCTTGTTTATGGCTGCATTGCTTTTATGCCACTCATACTGTACGTTTTAAAGTGCTAAGAATCCAAAACAGAAACCTCTTCTCTGCAACCTCCACATTTGTTTTTATAGGATGCAGTGATGATCAGAGATGAGAAAGATGAGATGACCAAGAATCACAGGTAGAGGTCTTTTTCAGTTCAGGTGAAGAAGATCAGACACCACATGACTCTTGTGGTGGCCCATCAACAGCTTCTTTAAAAACTGAAATTACGAAGCCAAGTTAGCAGCACTGCATGGAAGAAGAATTGCCTTATAAGAAGGAGGTCATGTGCAGCAACAATACCAGAAATGTTGCTTATAATGTTGGTGATGATGATTCAGATCACTCTGATGCTTACTTTGAAGACGATGATGACCATAATTGTCAGGCACAATATGTCCCTCAAGGACGACCAACCAATTGTGATTCTGAGTGGGACAATCATACAGAGCCAGATGATGTAAGCTCTGAGCCTGAACTGAAAGATTCACCCCAGATGATAGTGGATGATATTGAAGTATTGAACTTCTAGCAAGTTCAGTCTGCCTACAGCGCTGATTGAAAAGTCTTGCCTCCTAGGAAATCGATGCACTCCATTCCAGTTTTAAATCATTTGTGAAAAGCAGGGCTTCAAAATATCAAAACACTTTAGTGAATATTTTATGATTTTCTTTTTTACATTTTTTTATTGTTTTATATAGCGCAAACTAGACTCGAAAATAGGTATCAGAGCGTCTTACATGAGCACAAGTTTTGTTACACAAGGATACATTCATTTTTCGATAGGTTTGTGAAAATTAAGTGATTTGACCAGAATCACAGGATGTTGAGCGTTGTTGCCCGAGACTCTAACCCGGTTCCTCAGCATCGAGGTTGACCGCCCTAGCCACAAGGCTGCATCCTCTCCCTAATCCTCTGATTGATGAAGGAATGTATGGCGCCAGACACAACTCCAGCAAGTCGTCTCATTTAAATTAACACAGATTTTGTCATTTTTATTGCACTGCAGAGATGTTATAGAAATCATACATAACATAACACATGTACATAAGACACACATTGGCTCTTTGTGGCACTGTGGTACTAATAACACGTTCTTATTGTTACCCAGCTCACTGGTACTCATTCTTTAGACTTTGGAAGAATGAAATGGAGAGTGGAACCTCCAGAATTTGAACCTGTGGCCATTAGGTCAAATATAGTTTACTAGAGTGAATTTTTTAGTCCACTCAGCCACCAGATCCAGTGATGCAATGGGAAAAGAGTTTGGGGCTGATTAAGAGTTTAGTGGCGAGGGCACTTATTCGCAATATAGTCCCTCTCTGTCAAACTGAAGGTTCACCTGACATATGACCATAAGTGACAGAGTTTACTCCATCTCCTTTGTTGACATACTTCTCTCATGCCAGACACAGTAAGGGCTGTCAGAGGTGTGACGTTGTGAAAGTTCACCTAATTCAGAGTGAGCGGTCAAATGGCCAGCGGCAGTGAAAACTGCAAAATGACCCCCACACCATGGAATACAACATGATATTGTTGCATTTTCAAAGCAAAATACTCTTTCGAATTTAGTTTTTTGAAAATGCAAAAGCATGTTAAAACTTTGATGGACAGTACCATCATTTCGACAGGACAGACCATCCACCTCTTAGTATATTTACAGCCATTGACAGGAACCACAATGCAGGTGGTTCCTGGCAATGTTAAGAAATGCCTGCTCGGCCCAGCTGACATTTCTATATTTAATGAACAAAAAAATGCCACTACTGTTTCACTATTTCTTCTCAATCTTGGAAACCATATGGATTAGACACTATGGTCCATTGAACAGTCAAAACTGAATAAATCTTTTTGTTTTATTTTTTCTATTTCAAAAAAGTCATTTGGTTATTATTTCACCAAATCATTACACAATACAAGACCTCCTCTACATAATATACAAATTTTACACAAATGCTAATATACACATCTTTACACACTTCAAGAATTAACAGATTTCAGACGTTCAAACACAATCGTACCCTCATACATACACAGCCAAACACATTTTTACATATATATACACATATATATACATACACTGGAATTGCAATATTCACAGTAAGCCATAAAAAATCAATACATTTCCATCACTAAAGTTTTGACAAGTTTTAAATTCCTCCTTTTTGTTTAGATGGCATCAATTGTCTACGCGTTTCGAACTCACATTGGTGGGGGAGTTCTTTCAGGACAGAAAGCTCTATAATTGTGGAGCTGAAAGGGGTATTATTGAAGTTTCCCGGCGGAACACAATTATCCACATAAAACCGTGAATTTATGAATGGGGTCACGAAGGATTGCTTGGGGGGCGCCGTGCAATCTGACTTGTTAGTTGTCGGCTGCTTGACTTCTAGGGATCGAGGAGGGCGGGCCGGCTCTAGGTTCGAGGTATCATTTGTGGACCCGCTTCAGTCAGAGGGGATCAATTTTTTCACGCGTTGCGGTAAATCGCAACGTCGGTCCCGTGTGTAGGTTTCCGCCCCACTTCCGGTTTCGCAAGGAATCCCAGACTGATTTTTTATGGCTTACTGTGAATATTGCAATTCCAGTGTATGTATATATATATGTGTATATATATGTAAAAATGTGTTTGGCTGTGTATGTATGAGGGTACGATTGTGTTTGAACGTCTGAAATCTGTTAATTCTTGAAGTGTGTAAAGATGTGTATATTAGCATTTGTGTAAAATTTGTATATTATGTAGAGGAGGTCTTGTATTGTGTAATGATTTGGTGAAATAATAACCAAATGACTTTTTTGAAATAGAAAAAATAAAACAAAAAGATTTATTCAGTTTTGACTGTTCAATGGATCATAGTGTCTAATCCATATGGTTTCCAAGATTGAGAAGAAATAGTGAAACAGTAGTGGCATTTTTTTGTTCATTAGGTAATTGTGGCTCAGCCTTACTGTTGGGGGCCCAGACCCAGTGGTGATTTTTTTGACATTTCTATATTGGCAGGAGGAGGACCCTTGGTTTAGTGGGAATCAAGTACTCTGCCATACCAACAGATTTACCTCCGTCCGCCAAAGTCTAAATTAGTCCCTTAATGCCTTGGCACCATCCACTGTTAAAGTGGCTAGTGCTTCATGGATAATAAGAAGATATATTTGTAGCGAGTGTGGCACATGCTGTGTATCCTTCTGCCATCAAGCCATCAAATGTTCGGCTTGGACATTACCACTCGTTTTTCTTCAAAGATGTTGCATGGCCACGTACTCACCATAGATTGTTTGATAGAGATGTATTGCTGCAGATTCCTCTCCTTTTGAATATTCTCCAGGCGTCAGACTGGATCCATAAACTTTTTAGCAGTATCTCTACGCACTTTACTTTGAGCTACCAACTCCAGAAGAGAACCAGTCAGGGGGACCATCAAGGTCCTCAGGGACAGTTACATTGCCAGGAGAAGCAGTCTTCAGTGAGTTCCAGCCACTTTTATCCCTTTGCTGTAGGTTTCTATGGAATGGTCCTGATGCAGGGGATGAAATATACTGAAGAAGCTCAAGGATGCAATGTGATGCAGTGCGGTCGACTCGTGTCTTCCTGCGCTACTCCTTGGTCGACGAAGGGAGCGTGGCAGTCCAGGTCACAGGGTTGACACCCCTCAAAGTCCTCTCGGTCTTGGTAGATGTCCAGTCACGACTGGGCCACAAGTCGCACACAAGTGGGCCACAAGTCGGTCGTGGACACATTTTTCCGTAGGCGATAACTCATCTTCTTGGTGACCAAACTACACACTGCCGACTCTCACGGGTCCAGCAGACTCAGGTGTAACTCTGAGCATCAAGTTCTGGTCTCTGGTGCTGTACGCAGCTATTGGTGGCTGTCTGAAGATGCTGGACTACCACCTTGCCCCAGAAGGCTTCCTCTGCTGTTATGGCCCTGTGCTTCGAACAGGAGCTCAGCCAACTGACACTTGGAGTATATTGCTTCGACTGGGCTCTGGAGATGCCTTCTCCATGAGCTGGACACAGCAGGCACAATCCCTTCTTCTTTGCAAGCCACCAGGTTTAGCAGACGCAGTCTATGCCGGTGTAGCCTCTCTTTGCTGGATCCACAGGGCAGCAAGGCAGTCCATCTTCGGTCCTTCTACCAGCATAGAAGAGGTCTGAGTTCTGTGTGCCAGGGGTGCTCATTTTATGCTCAGTTAGTGCCCCCATGGTAGATGCAGTCAATAGCCAATGGGCTACTAGGCTCCCTCTCTCCTGATGACCACTTCCTGGGAAGTGTGGCATCTCGCTATCCCAAGATACACCATTCTTCCCACTCCCATGACAGCAGAACCCCTTTCTCGGCAGCCAGAGCTCCCTAGCCCAGCCAAGATGTGTGGCTACCAAAAGGGCTACATGCCTCTGAATAACCCGATTTGACAACAGGTTTTCCCTCTGCCAGCTAGTCTCCTTAAATATTGGGGCTGCTTCTCTCTCAAGTGTTCCCTATTTGCACTTCAAAGGTTGCTTTAGCAGGAGGGGGGTAACACCTCTCTCCATTGCAGGCCCCTATTATCTCCTTTCCTGGGAGCTGTTACTGCGTCTTCTAAGGAGGGCAGCAGGCTGTCTCGGGTTCAACCTTCTTGTGTAACTGTTAAGGGCGCAGGAGAATAAAGGCAATAAATTGGTAACTTTGTAAAAGTTGCACACCACAACCTCTTAATTTAATTTCGACTAGAGGATCTATTCTGCTCAATGTAATGAGTTGTTTAATACCTTTAATTATCAACTTTGGGCACACCGTTCAGGAGTTAGCTGCTGAGGGGTCAGCGGGTAACCCTGTGCTCACATATGGGAAAACCAAGTCTTTCCCCTGTAAAAATGACAGTTTTGCATTTTTACTGTTAGAGCATGTAAAATACATGTTCTGTCCATGAAGTATGCTGCACCCTGCCTTTGGGCTTGGTAGGCCTGCCAAATGAGTGACATTCACATATTTCACAGGGATGTTTGCCATTGCTTCAAATGGCAAAGTTGGGTTAGTACTCCACAACTGCTCTTCCAGTCTGCAATGGTAGACTGGGGGACTCATTTTACTGGTGTCACCCCCAGGGTGCTCCATTTCCTGAGGTGACCCTCTAACATCCATGCCCTGGGTACTATGTATTAGGGTAAGATAGCTTATACAAACAAGCATTTGCAATGCATAAGGTCTCGCATTAGGAAAGTTTGAGCTATTGGTATTGTAAATGACACATTTGTTATACATGTGTTGGTTTTGAAAATAGCAAAAATAGCTTTGTCATTTACAATGCCAATAGTTATAACTTGTGACACCTATAGCATTTGTAATGCAATATGTGTTGTATTCACGTGACTTAGATGTATTGATATTACAAATAACAATGGCTTTGAATTTTTTTAATAATTAATACTTAAATAAAAGTTATTGTAATTTATAATGGCAATAGCTTAAACTTTTGTAAATAACTTTTCTGAAGAATATGTTCAGTGTATTTTATTGTGACGAAAATCCAAGAACAGAAGTGAAATACTAACCTCTTTTTGTGACATTTGTAATAAAGCTTGAAACATTGAGAGATCATATTTGACCCAGTTGTTGGTAAATGGTTGCACAGATTGATGCTGTGGTGGGGCTGAGAGATGTTGTAGTGGCGACTAGTGATGCTGTGGCATTCAATGATCCTGTGGTAGCGCATAGTGATGTTGTTGTGGTAGCGCATAGTGATGTTGTTGTGCCCCTTAGTGATGCTGTGGTGATGCGATAGATAGGAGTGGGATAGATAGATAGAGTGAGTGGGATAGATAGATAGAGGGAGGGAGGGCGATAGAGAGATTGAGTGAGGGCGATAGATAGCTAGACAGATAGAGTGATGGCGATCAGTATCTAAATAAGTAGATAGAATGAGGACGATAGATCAATAGAAAGATAGATAGAGTGAGGGCGATAGATAGATAGCGTGAGGGTGATAGATAGATAGCGTGAGGGCGATAGATAGATAGAGTGAGGGCGATAGATAGATTGATAGATAGATAGATAGTGAGGGCGATAGATAGATAGAGTGAGGGCGATAGATAGATAGAGTGAGGGCGATAGATAGATAGAGTGAGGGCGATAGATGGAGTGAGGGCGATAGATGGAGTGAGGGCGATAGATGGAGTGAGGGCGATAGATAGAGTGAGGGCGATAAGATAGAGTGAAGGCGATAGATAGATAGAGTGAGGGCGATTAGATAGAGTGAGGCCGATAGATAGACAGATAGAGTGAGGGCGATTAGATAGATAGACTGAGGCCGATAGAGTGAGGGCGATAGATAGATAGATAGTTGTGTGTGTGGTTGTGGGTGGGTGTGTGGTTGTGGTTATGTGTGCGTGGTTGTGTGTGCGTGGTTGTGTGTGTTATGCTTTGTTTTTCTATGTTTTGTTATGCTATGTTTTGTTGTGTTTGGTATGCTATGTTTTGCTAGGCTATGATATGTTTTGTTTTGTTATGCTATGCTATGTTATGTTATGTTTTGTTATGCTATGCAATGTTTGTTTTGCTATTCTATGCTTTGTTATGCTATGCTATGTTTTTTTGCTATCCTATGCTTTGTTTTGTTATGCTATGCAATGCTTTGTTGTGTTTGTTATGCTATGCTTTGTTATGCTATGCTTTGTTATGCTATGTTTTGTTATGCTATGCTTTGTTATGCTATGCTTTGTTATGCTATGCTCTGTTTTGCTATGCTCTGTTTTGCTATGCTTTGTTTTGTTGTGTTTGATATGCTATGTTTTGCTATGCTATTATATGTTTTGCTATGCTTTGTTATGCCATGTTGTGTTATGCCATGTTGTGTTATGCCATGTTGTGTTATGCCATGTTGTGTTATGCCATGTTGTGTTATGCCATGTTTTGTTAGGCTATGTTTTGTTAGGCTATCCTATGCTTTGTTTTGTTATGCTATGCTATGTTGTGTTTTGTTATGCTATGCTATGTTGTGTTTTGTTATGCTATGCTATGCTTTATTATGTTATGCTATGCTATGTGTTGTTATGCTATGCTTTGTTATGCTATGCTATCTTTTGCTATGTTATGCTTTGTTTTGCTATGCTATGTTTTGTTGTGTTTGATATGCCATGTTTTGCTATGCCATGTTTTGTTATGCCATGTTTTGTTATGCCATGTTTTGTTATGCCATGTTTTGTTATGCCATGTTTTGTTATGCCATGTTTTGTTATGCCATGTTTTGTTATGCCATGTTTTGTTATGCCATGTTTTGTTATGCCATGTTTTGTTATGCCATGTTTTGTTTTGCTATCCTATGCTTTGTTTTGTTATCCTATGCTATGTTGTGTTTTGTTATGCTATGCTATGTTGTGTTTTGTTATGCTATGCTATGTTGTGTTTTGTTATGCTATGCTATGTTGTGTTTTGTTATGCTATGCTATGTTTTGTTATGCTATGCTATGCTGTGTTTTGTTATGCTATGCTATGCTGTGTTTTGTTATGCTATGTTTTGTTATGCTGTGCTATGCTTTGTTTTGCTATGCTATGTTTTGTTGTGTTGTGCTATGCTATTTTTTGTTATGCTATTTTTTGTTGTGCTTTATTACGCTATGCTTGGTTATGCTATGCTTGGTTATGCTGTGCTTGGTTATGCTGTGCTTGGTTATGCTGTGCTTGGTTATGCTGTGCTTGGTTATGCTGTGCTTGGTTATGCTGTGCTTGGTTATGCTGTGCTTGGTTATGCTGTGCTTGGTTATGCTGTGCTTGGTTATGCTGTGCTTGGTTATGCTGTGCTTGGTTGTGCTGTGCTTGGTTGTGCTGTGCTTGGTTGTGCTGTGCTTGGTTGGTTGTGCTGTGCTGTGCTTGGTTGGTTGTGCTGTGCTTGGTTGGTTGTGCTGTGCTTGGTTGGTTGTGCTGTGCTTGGTTGGTTGTGCTGTGCTTGGTTGGTTGTGCTGTGCTGTGCTTGGTTGTGCTGTGCTTGGTTGTGCTGTGTTTTGCTGTGCTTTGCTGTGCTGTGCTTTGCTGTGCTGTGTTTTGCTGTGCTGTGTTTTGCTGTGCTGTGTTTTGCTGTGCTGTGTTTTGCTGTGTTGTGCTGTGTTGTGCTGTGTTTTGCTGTGCTGTGCTGTGTTTTGCTGTGCTGTGCTGTGTTGTGTTTTGCTGTGCTGTGTTTTGCTGTGTTGTGCTGTGCTGTGTTTTGCTGTGCTGTCCTGTGCTTTGCTGTGCTGTCCTGTGCTTTGCTGTGCTGTGTTGTGTTTTGCTGTGCTGTGTTTTGCTGTGCTGTGTTGTGTTGTGCTGTGCTGTGTTGTGTTGTGCTGTGCTGTGTTTTGCTGTGCTGTGCTTTGCTGTGCTGTGCTGTGTTTTGCTGTGCTGTGCTGTGTTTTGCTGTGCTGTGCTTTGCTGTGCTTTGCTGTGTTTTGCTGTGCTGTGCTGTGTTTTGCTGTGCTGTGTTTTGCTGTGCTGTGTTTTGCTGTGCTGTGCTTTGCTGTGTTGTGCTGTGCTGTGCTGTGTTGTGTTGTGTTTTGCTGTGCTGTTTTGCTGTGTTGTGTTTTGCTGTGCTGTGTTTTGCTGTGCTGTGTTGTGTTTTGCTGTGCTGTGTTGTGTTTTGCTGTGCTGTGCTGTGTTTTGCTGTGCTGTGCTTTGCTCTGCTGTGCTTTGCTCTGCTGTGCTGTGTTGTGTTTTGCTGTGCTGTGTTGTGCTGTACTGTGCTGTGCTGTGTTGTGTTGTGTTTTGCTGTGCTGTGTTGTGTTTTGCTGTGCTGGTAAGGGTATGTGAGGGTGTGTGTGAGGGGGTGTGAAGGTGAGGGTGTGAGGGTGAGGAGGTGTGTGAGGGGTGAGGGGGTGAGGGCGTGAGGGTTGTGTTGTGTTGTGCTGTGTTGTGCTTTGCTGTGCTGTGTTTTGCTGTGCTGTGCTTTGCTGTGCTGTGTTGTGTTGTGTTTTGCTGTGCTGTGTTGTGTTTTGCTGTGCTTTGCTGTGTTGTGCTGTGTTTTGCTGTGCTGTGTTTTGCTCTGCTGTGCTGTGCTGTGTTTTGCTGTGCTGTGTTTTGCTGTGCTGTCCTGTGCTATGTTTTGCTGTGCTGTGTTGTGCTGTGCTGTGTTTTGCTGTGCTGTGTTGTGTTGTGTTTTGCTGTGCTGTGTTGTGCTGTGCTGCGTTGTGCTGTGCTGTGTTGTGTTTTGCTGTGCTGCGTTGTGCTGTGTTGTGTTTTGCTGTGCTGTGCTGTGTTTTGCTGTGCTGTGCTGTGCTGCGTTTTGCTCTGTTGTGCTGTGTTGTGTTTTGTTGTGCTGTGCTGTGCTGTGCTTTGCTGTGCTGTGTTTTGCTGTGCTGTGCTGTGTTTTGCTGTGCTGGTAAGGGTATGTAAGGGTATGTGAGGGTGTGTGTGAGGGGGTGTGAAGGTGAGGGTGAGGAGGTGTGTGAGGGGTGAGGGCGAGTGTCTCCAATGAATGTCACTGCTTCGCCTTCTTTGAAAATGTTCAGTGCTGCAAATAGAGCATACAGCTGTAATTATCACAGCATGAGGCCCCAAAGTGATAATTATCACAGCATGCAGAGAGCCGCCCCACGCTGCTGGAGCACTCAACTGCACATTAATTATAGTGGAGTGCTCCAAAAGCCTGGGGCGCCTGTTGACATGCTGTGATAAGTGGGTCTCATGCTGTGATAATTGTTGCAGCGCCTGAGGAAGTGGAGACTCCTGCTGGGATAATTGGTCTTGTGGCGCCTCAGGAAGTAGAGTTTCATGCTGGGATAATTGGTCTGGCGGGCTTGCAGCGCCTGACGTCCAACAAACGTGCACAAGCTGCTCAACCTTGAAGCTCGTTCACAGACCTGGGTCGGCTCGTGCCCAGGTCTGTATCGGGCTCGTTCACAGCTGTTACTCCCTTGACAGGGAGGAAGGTGACTATAGTCTCGCTGGCGGGAGCGCTTCGCGCTCCAACGCCAGCTCGACCTAATTAGGTGTAGGCCAATGTAACATACACATTTTAGGGTCAGGGTTAGCAGGCCTCAGTAACTCTCAGAGTCACAAAAATGGCAGAATCTGTCCAGAAATTTGGGGATGACCATAAAAAAGAGACATTCTTTACGCATACCCATTTCTCCAACATATAGTGATTGTCTGCAGTTGTGGTTTGCAATGCACTGAGGACGACCTGGCCAGAGGAAGGAATGGGCCAGGCCTGTAAAGTTTTGAAATCACTTGAGAGGAATTGTCAGAAGGAAACTTTGCAAAACTCAGAGAAATTGTGGCAGGATCGTCATTTTAAAGAGAGCCACTAGTCCTAGATTAGCAATCAGGCATTTGGCCAACTTCTGTAGATCTTGCCATGCTGTAGCCAGCAGGGGAGAGAAATTAAAACTCAATGTTAAGACAGGCGGGGCAATGTAAACACCAAGATAATGAAAGATAATTCACATTATGGAGAAGGAGTTCTGCCAGTCCTTCATTTCTTTACCACCATTAAGCGGAACTAGAAGGGACACTCGGCCATATGTACGACCATTGGCATTAGCGACTCGCTAATGCCAATCTACAATGGTGTCAAAGACACTGTTTGCGATTCCCAATGGAGTTGCACATTGCATGCCTCATCAATATTCATGAGACACTTGCAATTTGCAACCCCATTGGGACAGGTTGGCCCTCCCAGGTGTGGTATATAAATAAATAATACCCTATTTTTGACTAGACATATATCATAACAGATAGCTCAATAAATAAGAGTCAAGATTCGAGGTAGTGGGAGTTTTTGCAGGTTTAATACAGCATAAGGACAGGAACAGGACAACCTGCATAGGAATAGGATGACAGGGCCCAGCAGCTGCTGGGACTGGGTCTGGGATGAGCGCGCTGACTTTTTAATAACAATACATGAGCATATATACATAACGCAAACACATAGCATTACATTGCAGTAGGCGTAGCAGTGGGTGGAGCAGAAGGCGTGACGCGTAGCAGTCGCGAAAGATAAGGGGGAAAAGAGGTGTAACAGGGCGTATACATAGACATGTGATGCAAACATAACAGAATATGTCATGAATGGGCGGAAACATTGGAGGGGGCTACCTAAGGAGCCGGGGCCTCTAACCTGGTGGTGCGCGCAAACTGGCAATGACGTGTTACGAGGAGAAGCTGGGGGCTATGAACTCTGTGCTAGGAGCAGAGACTAAAGTCTGGAGGGTCAGAGCGACATGTACCTAAACCCTATCTAGTATCTGATGTTTAGGGAACATGTTGATATAAACTAGAAGTCATGAGGGGAAAAGCTAACTGACTCTAAGACTGGAGCATGCATTTATTCTACATATAGTGCGTGATGAAGAATATTAAATGACCATTAAATACAGTATTTCTCTTAACATGGAGCCGCATAGGCTAGACAATGACGGAAACTATTGATGTAGTTCAGTAGCTTAGGAATGCAGAGAAGGAGGACTAAACTGATAACTGGAATCATAACATAGTCTTGGCAGACTCAGAGGCAGAGCCAAGCTGCACCGGGCACTGCGAGGCAGGAAGTAAGTGGAAGGTCGAGGATACAGGTGGGGGCTGGATCGCTCCTCAGCAAGGCTTCAGGAGACAGGAGCTGAATCTGGTGTCCAGGCCCTTTTGAGGCCTAGAAACGGGGACTTTATAATGAAATAACGTGCACACTGAGAAACGTGGCAACGTAGCTTTACATAGGCCTGATACTCGTAGTATTCACGAGGACTGGAAACTGGCATACTAGAGGAGGACACAACTGTAATTGCGTCTTTAATCGGACATGGGGAATAACATATGCATATTGGTCATGCACACATAACATATGATGGATGACACGTAGGGACACAGAACATGGCAAAATTTACTTTTCCACATTCCCTCCTTGTCACTACGTTTCCATCAGGAAACATCAATATTCATGATACCATCTATCATTTCATACAGTATCATTTGTTCGTCTCGAATTATCTTGGAACGAGATTTAGAACGGGGCTTGGGACTAGGAATACAAGAGGTAGCACACATGCCGCAAATCGCAGGGCCACATTGTATACAGAGGCAGCAGCTGAATATGATCGCTACTGCGATACCTAGAAAGGACAGGACTTTCCATCCCCATGCGGAAATTATATTCCAGAACCAACCGGACCATGTCCAGGTGCCTGGATCCTGGTGTAACAGATGGGCAATTTTATGGAGTCTGGTTATAGCTGAATAAACAGACGGCGCGTTATTTGGAATGAAAATGCAGCAACTGGATCCGATGAGTCTACAGGCCCCGCCCCTATCGGCCAGTATGACGTCAAGGACGAGACGATTCTGGAGCACAACAATTCTCATAAAGGATTGCTCTTCGGTTAAGTTACCTAGAGCGGAGGCAGTCTCATCTACTACAGCTTCAAGGGTTCTTGTTAACCTACGGATTAGCTTACTGTTTACAACTGTACCTAAATAAGGGAAAACACCTTTATCAATATCAATGAATTGCTCTGCAGCAGTTTCAGTATAGTCGACAATCGGGAGATTTCTCTTGTGTCTAGTATGTACTAGATGTGTATTTCTATGATAATCAGGTGGGGCTAGGAAAACAGGTGGCAGTAGGAAGGCAATGTAACAGGTTCCCTCCCAATCGAGGGGCAGACGAACATATGCAGTTTGACCACAAACAAAATAAGAATGACGTGAAGCTTTAAAAATAGATTTCCCACTGTCACTATACTGGATAATAGTAGTACAATCACTATGTCCTACATGTACAGAACCATAATTACGAACACATAATTCGCCTTTGACTGGTAATACTGAAATAGCAGGTGAGTCTGGAGTAGTATCAGACTGAACATTCAGGACCATGAAATTCGAAGAATAGTTACCTAAATTATACACTTCATTTTCTGGATCTAAACCTGTTCTGTGGGGGAGACCTTGCTTGTCTAGGAAACATGTGCTGTTAAGAAAAGACATGTCTGTTGAGGATGACGTTAACGTGGACCATGCTCCACACGAACCATTATGTGAAAAAGGATAAGGAAAAAGTGGCAGAACTCCCTTTGACGTCTGGAAAGGGGGCAGTCGACCACACACCCAACAATTAGTGGCATTGCTGGTTTGATGTGAATAATGCAACATGCGGATAAATGTATTGTTACGCATAGCGAGGCGGTTTGAATATTCGTGAGGAGGCAGATCACTAAACGTGTGCTCTACTGTAACATTAGAAGGCTTATTTACATGAGGAACTGGAAAACACAGATAAAATGCGTAACTAGTGCAGGAAGTCAAAAGGCTGAGAAATAATATGAAACTTAGAAAAACGATACATCGGATTGAGTTTTGACTAACTCTCTCACTATGGGGGTCTATTTTATACATGTCAGAAACAGTCTAACCGTTTCACCTAGGGGAGGACTTAGACAATCAAACTGGCTGACTTATTTTACTAGACCTTAATTTCTGTTTATACTCCTGTTGCGGAGTTTTCTCTAACAGGGGAGGGGTTGTAGCAATGTCATTTGCGGGACAGTCCTTAGAAACAATGTTTTGACAAGTCTTGATATCCTGGGAAATGTTCTTGGAGACCGGTTTCAATCCGTAGAATTTCTTGACGTGCGAAAGGTGCACCCAGCCGCGGCGTCCTTCCAATTTCACAGCTGTACGGGTGGTGAGGAGGACCTGACGGGGCTCCCTCCAACGTGGCTCCAGCGGACTTGATCTGTCGAAGTTACGTACGAGCACCATCGAACCTGGAACGATTTCATGCGGTGCCACCTCGGTATTGTCTGGAAATGTGGCGGCAACCTGTGAACGACATGAGTTGAGGGCAGACATCAAGGAAGCTAGGTAATCTGTCAGCATATTACATGAAACATCAGTAATACTTCGGGGTCTAGGAGTACCCCACATGTTAGGGGGGCGGCCGAATACGACCTCATACGGGGACAGACCTGATCTGGAATGTGCGACCATGCGCATATAAAACAAAGCGACTGGCAGAGCTACTAGCCAGTCCACACCCTTATCTTTACATATTTTGGCAATTCGAATTTTCAGAGTCTGATTATGTCTCTCGACTAGACCGGCTGCTTCAGGATGGCGTACACAATGAAACTTCCACTGGTACCCTAACAACAGGGAAACGTGCTTCATCAACTCAGATGAGAATGGCTGGCCGTTGTCAGAATATACGACTCTAGGGAGTCCATATCGAGGGAAAAACTCACGAACCAACTGCTTGGCAGTGGTCGCGGCTGTGTAATCTGGGACTGGATATGCTTCTGTCCATCTGGACAAAGCGCATACAACTACAAGAACATACTTGAAACCTCGACATCGCTCCATCTGAATATAATCCATCTGGAGGACCTCAAAAGGGTGGTCAGGAGGCTGGAATCCCCCTTGTTCCACCGGGACACTTTTACCTGGATTAAACTGGCAACATATCATACAGGTACGGACTTTCTGCTTGGCTGCAGCTCGTAAATGCTTGTTGAACCAAATGTTCTGGATACTGTCTAACATAGCTTTTTCTCCTAAATGTGCTGGACTATGTGCGGTATTAATGATGACTTGAACCATAGAGTCGGGGAGAAACCATGTGGTTCTACCCTTCGTCACCCATCCTTGATCTGTCTGGACCCCTACTTGTTCAGACCATTTCTTGATTTCATCGGGAGTAGCGTGTAACTGGATATCTATGACATCTTGGGTGGGGTCCTTAACTGTCATACATGTAGTCAGATCTGGAGTGTGTGTCATGTTAACTGGACTGTCTAGAGTCTGTGCTGTAAACTTGGCTGTGCGATCTGCTAGATCATTACCTTGAGAAATAATGTCATTGACTTTCGTATGTGCTTTGCATTTCATGATAGCGATAGATGTCGGTAAATGTATTGCATCTAACAGAGCTTGAATAAGGAGACCATGCTGAATCTTGGTTCCATGAGAAGTCATGAAACCTCTCTCCTGCCAGAGCACTCCAAAGTCGTGTACGACTCCAAATGCGTAGCGTGAATCTGTGTAAATATTAACTTTCTGGTTCTTGGCGTGTATACAGGCTTGTGTCAGAGCAACTAGCTCTGCTGCTTGAGCGGACAGAGTATCAATACGGTGTGTTTCAATAACTTCGGTGTCAGTAGTCACTGCATACGCGGCGACTAGTTCTCCTGTACTAGTTCTCATACATGAACCATCCACATAAAGTGTCAGGTCAGGATCTGGTAACGGAATGTCTGTCAGATCTTGCCTTGGCTTTGTCGTAATGTTGACTACTTCCACACAATTGTGTGCGGCAGAATTTGAACTAGCTGATGGCAACAGTGTAGCAGGATTCAGGATGTTGCAGCGTCTAATTTCTATGTGTGGCTGGAACAGTGTCAATTCATAACCTGTTAAACGTGCAATTGTCAAGTGCTGTGTTTGTGTTCGATTTAAAAGAACTTCCACGGAGTGTGGGACTTGTACTGTCAAGGTATGTCCTAAGACTATGGAATCACTTTGTCTGATAGCTAGTGCTGTGGCTGCAACTGACTTGAGGCACGCGGGCAAAGCCTGGGCGACTGGATCTAATGTGCTAGAAAAATAAGCACAGGGCTTGTATTGTCCTGCTTGATCTTGTGTAAGAACAGATAATGCTGTACCTTCGCGTTCAGTGACGAAAAGTGTAAAAGGCTTACTGTAGTTCGGTGTTGCTAGAACTGGAGCTTGACATAAAGCTTTCTTTAACTCGTTGAAACTAAGTGTATGTTCAGATGTCCAAGGGAGGACAGTCGGTGCGGCTGTCTCCTGTGTCGTTAACTGTATCAGTGGCTTGGCTAGAAACGCATACTGAGGAATCCATTGTCTGCAGTAAGAAGTAAGGCCAATAAAGGCACGTACTTCCTTCTGGGTCCTGGGCTGAGGAAGACTCACTATTAACTGGATACGGTCGGGTGTCAACTGCCTACCCCTCTTGGACAGCAAGTGTCCTAAGTAAACCACTTGCTGGACACAGAATTGAAGCTTCGAAGGGGACACCTTGTGCCCCATCTCGGCTAGGAAATACAGAACCGTCAGTGACGCTCGCTCGCAGACACGTTCAGAACGAGCTGTGATCAGTAGATCATCGACATACTGGAGCAGGGCAGTGTCAGTTGGCATGTGAATATTGTCTAGTTGTCTCTTGAGTGCTTGACTGTAAATACTAGGGCTTTCTGTGAAACCTTGAGGAGCTCGTGTAAACATATAGCTCCTTCCATTTAAACAAAATCCGAAAAGAAACTGGCTGTCTGGATGAATAGGAACACTGAAAAATGCGTTCTTGAGGTCTATGACAGTGAAGAACGTGGCTTCGGAATCAATGGCTGTCAATAGGGAAGAGATATCTGGGACAACTGGGTACTGAGGAATAATACATTTGTTAAGTTCTCGTAAATCAATCACTAATCGATATACTGGGGGTGCATTTGGATCAGTACGTTTCATGACTGGAATGATCGGAGAGTTGCATACGTTGGAGTCAGTTTCTACAACTACTCCTTGAGCCATGAGCTCGTCTATAATTTTGGATAAGGCTGCTACAGCCTCAGGTGGCAATCTGTACTGTCTGATTCGTGGTAACACTACACCTGGTTTGAGAGTCACACGATGGGGTGTGATTTGCATGTAACCTACATCAGTTGGACCTTGCGCCCATAAATGCTGCGGAACTTTAGACAGCCTAGAATCAAAATCTCGTAATACATAGTGACCCTTAAAGTCACGTAGGAACAATCGTATTCCCTCGGGGGAACAACATATAACTGCACCTAACTCTTTCAGTGTTTTAATGCCTAATAGGTTTTCTGGACATGACTTAGTAAGTAACAGATCAGTAGTGCGGGACAATGGACCTACTTCTAGAGTGACTGGCTTTGAAATCTCATTAACGATAGGCTTTCCTGAAAATCCAAGGGAAACATTTCTTGAGCCTGAGAGCGGAGCCCCTGGAACTTCGGCATGACTAATTGTGGTCCTACTTGCCCCTGTATCAATCAAAAACTTTCTGTCTTTCCCTAATACTTGACTGTGAACATAGGGACCTTCTTGATCTACAGGTATCTCGATGAGAGGCAAGCCTACCTCCCTCTCTAGGCTGTTTCATGAATATGGCTGGTACTCTGGATACTCAGACTGTGCATACTGGTACATCTGTGATGTAACATGCTGTGTTGCAGCAATAGGCTGCGGTACTGTAACTGTCTGTTGTGCATTCTGTGGCTGAGGAGTCTGTGAAACTTGTTCTTGTCTAGGCGGACGTGGTCTTTCTTTAGTCTTACCAGTAGCTATGTTGTGTTTCAGAACTGCACACTCATTTATAAAATGACCTGGCTGTTTACAATAATTGCAGTTCCCTTTAACGGGAGCTGCAGGATGACTGACTTGATTCGGACCCCTCTTCTGACTGTCTTGGGGAACAGATTGTGCAACTAGCACTTTCATTTTCGTGTCTTTCATACGTTTTCTTTCGTGTTCTTGCTCTTCCCTGATTCTATTCTGGTGGTACTGGAGCATCTGGAGCATCTGGGACGGAGTATTTGCTTGCCAGGTGCTTTCGACTTTCAAAACTCGGTTTTTAATTGGTGGACTTGAATTCTCGACTAATTTAGTAACGAAAAGGTGAGGGTACGACTCACTACTTGTCTTGAGACCACTGTTGATACTAAAGCACTTTTCAAACCTAGAATAAAAATCACTAATATCTTCATCTTGTTTCTGTTTACAGGCTGAGATTGCATCCCAGTCTTCTTTTCTCGTTGTTAATAATCTGGGTAAAACTTGAATTAATAATTCTGGTAATTCTTTACATTTCTCTCCAAGACCAGTACCTGGTACACGTATCTTATCTTCTGCTTCTAGGACTGCCCAATCTATCTTTTTCTCTCCCACCTCCCATTCTTTTTCCTTTAGCTTTTCATACACCCCTGCGGGTAGCAGAACCTTTAACATTTTAATGATATCTGGGTAAGTGTATTCTCCCATACGGAGCATGTCTTTTAATTCTCTATGGAACCCTGCTGGATCTTTGTCATGACAGGGAATTAATTTCTTCATTTCGAGGAGTTCCATCTTTGTGATTGGAGTGTATACAAACACTCGCTGCATTTCGCCACCCGCTCCTCTGACTGGGTGGACTTCTCGTAACGGATTCTGTCTGTCTATGTAGAATGATTTACTTTCTGGGGGTGAGACATGGACAAAATGCGGGTTTAAGAATGTTCTATATTTGCGGCGCTGTTCTAGAATGACACTAATTAAATCGGTACCTAGACCTCTCCATCTGTACTGGAGTAACTCGTTCAGGATATCATGTAACGGGCCTGGATCAGAGTGTTGACCCTCATACAGAGTAATGAGGTGCTGAATCATATACATACCCACCAGTCGCTGCTCGGCTGGGGGCATTTTCAGAAACATTTGTGCCACTATTTCGTCTGGAAAAGTGGTAGAATCAGTAATCCATCTGACTGCTGATCGGACTAGTTCCTGTTCATGCATAGTACTTAACTCACTATAACCGATTCGTGATTTCAGAATGTGATCGGTAACTTGAAATACTTGTTCTAGGGAACCTTGTTCTGGTGCTGACTGATGGAAAGTAGACTTGTGTTCTAGACGTAAATGGTGATCTGGAAATCTAGATTTTCCTACATACGCTATTCTGGCGGTATTCTCGTCGTCTTCCTCTTCAGGATCAGAGGTACCTTCTTTCTCGCTTACTTGTGCTGCTTTACGCTGTTCGTGTATCTTTATTATCTCTCTACGGATTTTCTTGTACATACTTTCCATGGCACCAATGGTATTGTGCTTTCCTTCGGCTATATTATCACTCCACTTTGTCAGAGTTTTCATTTCTTCCGGGTCTTTAGACGGGTAATCCTGTTCTCTTATTAGACAGTTAATTAAGAACTTTAATATCATGCGCTGAATCTCGGCTTTCCTTTGAGACATGGCATCACTAATACTTTGTGGGTCATCCCCTGTACGGATGAAACGATATATCCTGTCTAGATCTTCTTTCATATTCGGCAGGGTGACTAGATACTCGGTCACTCTCCTTACGCGTACGGAATATAAAACCATATTAAACTCGCCTGGAACTGGGTCATAGACACATTCGCCAAGGGTTTGCCTGATCTCTGCAACAGACTTATTACTTTTAGGAGTACGCTGTGATGCTTGAGCATGTAATTCGAGTGCTGATAAACGCTTGTATGGCGGCGGGGTTTGAGGAAGACCTCCTCCTGCGGCCCCTAAACTAGAATCATCAACTGATGCTTTTCGACCTGGCAGGGTCGGTAATTGTAACGTGGGCTGGACTTGTATGGCGGGCTGACCCGGGGGGGCTGTTAAGGGCACCCCGGTGTCTGGAGGAGCAGGAATTACCTGATTTACAGGGACT
Organism: Lissotriton helveticus; assembly: GCF_964261635.1. NCBI lineage: Eukaryota > Metazoa > Chordata > Amphibia > Caudata > Salamandridae > Lissotriton > Lissotriton helveticus. The sequence continues at coordinate 410,835,979 of NC_136061.1, read as the reverse complement.
GGCGGAGCGCGAACAGGATTTGCATATTCGGGGACTGTGTCGTCCAGATAGGACGAAATAAAAATATCAGCTGCGGTCGGTTTGTGACGTAGCTTGGTCGGAACTAATGGTGGCGGGAAATTACTGGATACCTCTGGGGTCGCTTTTGGCAAGCCCTCGGCAAGAAGAGGATACATACCCTTAATGAGGGCATTCCTCTGTCTGTCTGATTGCTCAGTTCTAACTCGTTCACCTATCTCGATTAATTCTCTTTCTTGGGCTCGTTCTTGGGATTCTCTACTTAGTTCTGTCTTTCTGATTTCTTTTTCGGTTCTTTTATGAGCTTCTTTGCGCCATAACTCGATGGCATCTTTCTGTGACTGTCTGGCTTTCTTTTTCCATAATGCTTCTTCTACTCGCATGATGCATTCGGCATCCCATGTACCCGATACGGGCCATCTATACTTTTCTTCTAACTGTTTGGTATACTCTACCCATAAATCTAGATACAATATGGCACTTATGCCATGTTTCTGATACATAAAGTGACCTGGACTGTCCCTAGGCGGGACGGGAACTGCTGCTTCCAGCAGACCCTTTCTAGTTTTTAACTGACGTAATTTTGAGAAGAGCGGCATGACTGGACTATAATCTGGACATAATACAATACACAATGAAAACACGAAATCACGTCGCACTCATACCACAACATTAAAATACATGAAGAACATTATAAATAACAGTTCGAACAGAATACCACCTGAAAATACCGTGAACAGAACACTTGAAATTTCTCGAGAACAGAACTGACTAGAACAGAAACTAGATGCACTGCTGAAACAGTACGAAACTTACCGGTCTCTTAAAGAGACACGTCAGGACCCGCATCCACCGAAGTGAACACTTCGTTTGTGGGACTGTGTACCACCAACCCACAGACCAGAGTCAATTAAATTGACCCTGTCTAGATACCACCCCAGTAACGGTACTCACCGGGCAGCAAGAACGGAAGGCCTCGGACTGGACTGCACTGCTACGACGATGACGACGAACTGCGGACTTCGGACTTCAGTTACGGGTGGACCTCCGGATACCTCGGACCTTGGACTCTTGGCTTGGGCTCTGGTCGGGACTCGCCGCGTTCCTCCACCGTCTCGTCTGGATGCTGGACCGCCTCCTCCGTCTCCTCCGTGGGCCTGAGGGATACTTGAGCAGAAATATCTGCCACTGCGCAGAAGAGTTCCGTCACGACTGCAGAGGGTCAGGGGGTCGGCGTGGCTTCACCGACGCGTGGGGAAAGGGCAAGTCCCTGTTCGGGCGCCATTATGTGGTATATAAATAAATAATACCCTATTTTTGACTAGACATATATCATAACAGATAGCTCAATAAATAAGAGTCAAGATTCGAGGTAGTGGGAGTTTTTGCAGGTTTAATACAGCATAAGGACAGGAACAGGACAACCTGCATAGGAATAGGATGACAGGGCCCAGCAGCTGCTGGGACTGGGTCTGGGATGAGCGCGCTGACTTTTTAATAACAATACATGAGCATATATACATAACGCAAACACATAGCATTACATTGCAGTAGGCGTAGCAGTGGGTGGAGCAGAAGGCGTGACGCGTAGCAGTCGCGAAAGATAAGGGGGAAAAGAGGTGTAACAGGGCGTATACATAGACATGTGATGCAAACATAACAGAATATGTCATGAATGGGCGGAAACATTGGAGGGGGCTACCTAAGGAGCCGGGGCCTCTAACCTGGTGGTGCGCGCAAACTGGCAATGACGTGTTACGAGGAGAAGCTGGGGGCTATGAACTCTGTGCTAGGAGCAGAGACTAAAGTCTGGAGGGTCAGAGCGACATGTACCTAAACCCTATCTAGTATCTGATGTTTAGGGAACATGTTGATATAAACTAGAAGTCATGAGGGGAAAAGCTAACTGACTCTAAGACTGGAGCATGCATTTATTCTACATATAGTGCGTGATGAAGAATATTAAATGACCATTAAATACAGTATTTCTCTTAACATGGAGCCGCATAGGCTAGACAATGACGGAAACTATTGATGTAGTTCAGTAGCTTAGGAATGCAGAGAAGGAGGACTAAACTGATAACTGGAATCATAACATAGTCTTGGCAGACTCAGAGGCAGAGCCAAGCTGCACCGGGCACTGCGAGGCAGGAAGTAAGTGGAAGGTCGAGGATACAGGTGGGGGCTGGATCGCTCCTCAGCAAGGCTTCAGGAGACAGGAGCTGAATCTGGTGTCCAGGCCCTTTTGAGGCCTAGAAACGGGGACTTTATAATGAAATAACGTGCACACTGAGAAACGTGGCAACGTAGCTTTACATAGGCCTGATATTCGTAGTATTCACGAGGACTGGAAACTGGCATACTAGAGGAGGACACAACTGTAATTGCGTCTTTAATCGGACATGGGGAATAACATATGCATATTGGTCATGCACACATAACATATGATGGATGACACGTAGGGACACAGAACATGGCAAAATTTACTTTTCCACACAGGTATGGAGGCCTGCTGGGCTCAGCAGACCTCCATGTCTGGGACTGTTTTTAAATAAAGTAGTTGTTTTTTAAAATGCATCCCGTTTTCCTTAAAGGGCAGTTGCTAAACATTCTTACATAGGGCAGCGAGCATCTATTAGGAAGGGACGTCCATGGAACGCCCCTTCCTAATAGCGAATCGCAAATCCTATTTAGCGAGTCACAAATAAAGTGCGACTCGCTAAATAGGGTTTATACATAGTCCATTGGTATTTGTGCATATGCAAACAGGTCACAAACCTCTTTGCGCATGCAAAAATGGGTCTTACATCTGGCCCTTACTCCAGTTAATTTTATGCCCCAAAGCCTCTTCATAAAGGTACAAAAGTTGGATAAATAGAGAACCCAATAGTTTGAGATTAGACGGAAAGAGCAGCATGTCATCCTCATACAGTGCAATTTTGACCTCTATGCCTCCATCTTATCGCAAGCTCCACATCTGTGTTTCACATCAAATCAATCAAGGTAGAGTTCTGTACCCCAACTGAAAAGGAGTGGGCCCAGAGGGCAGCACTGCCTAGTTCCTCTTTGCCTCTTAAATGAGGTAAGACACTATTCACTCGCACCTGAGCTGCAGAGTCGGAGTGAAGGATCTTAACATATTTCCTCAACCGAGTTTCAAAATTAATCGGTGCCAGGACCATAAACAAAAGGTATCAGTCAAGGTAATCAAACACTTTTTCAAAATTAGTGAGTAAGAATGCACATGGATCTTTGCTTTGATGGAGTTGGGCCAGGGCCACTTGCACTGGTCCAATGCAGTGACAAGTGTTACGAGTCAGGATAAAGCTGTATTAGTCTGGATGGATTAGTGATGTTAGCACAGGAAGGAGTCTATGTGCCAGGATTTTAGCAAAGATCTTGATGTCTGAATTTATCAGCGCGATAGTTTGGTATGAGGCACATTGATCTAGAGGTCGACCATCTTTGAGGATGACCACTATGGTGGTGAAGTCCAGCGCCAGGTAAAGCGTTCAGGTTTTTTTCGGCTTCATTCTATACATCAAGCAAATGGGGGGGGGGTATAATATTCCAGATTTTGTGATAGCTTTGTCAATCTCCTTGATTGTTAGTGGGTGATCCAGCATTACTCTTTTAGAGGTTGTGAGTGATGGCAGTGAGATTTATGCTCTTAAAAGGGTGGTTTGCTACTGCTGCGTGTGTGTTTGTTGGCCATAACGTGTTTTGTAATAATCTGCAGAAGACTGCAATCTCTATCACTTTGTATGCTCTGTGACTATTCTTGTCACTATATTCCGGAACAACTATGGAGGCCAGCCAGTAGAGGAACTTTCTAGATTTGTCCCCCACTCATAGATCTTGTCCAGGATATCCAGCACTGGTGAGCCTCTTCCAGGGTAACCTGTTACAGTGAGTCTTATTAAAGCTTGAGCTGTCAATGGAGGGCAGCAGTCGCCTCGCTTCAGCATCCTTCTAATGCCATGGCCCTCAAGTTGAGCAATATGACGATGTTTCTTACACTCCTTGCGTCTTACTTTGCCCTTGACTAACCTTCTTAAGACCAACATAAGAAGTGAATCAACTGTGCAGTGGTTTGTCTTGTGACATCACAAAATAAAATGATGGACAGGGTGTTGACATTTTTCAAACACTCACCCCCAGTTACACATCTGGGTTTAATCCATTGTTATTTTGCTTGCAATAACACCCTTGTTTGGACCAGCCATATGCAAATCAGTCTTGACCCTGCTCCCCATGGGAACAGTCCAGCCTAACCTGCCAAGCCAGGTCCTCCCTGGACCAGAAACAAACATCCTGGTACTGGTTATGGGTCTGCGTTTGGTTGGAAAGATCAGTATAAATTGTAAGTTCATGGCTCTGACTTCCTTTGCTTGTGGACTGCTTTTGAGTAGTCTGGAAAGATCATAAGCTGGGCTGACTGAAGAACCAATTTGTCAACTTTCCTTGCTTCTTGGAGGATTACTTCTATGTCCCTAAAGTTCACGTTTCTTGCAATCATAGGCCGTTGCGGTGGCGTGGAAGGTGCCTGGTGATGATCTCTGGGTCAACTGTCTATGGATACATTCCACAACAAACTATGGCGAGAGCTTCCATGCCAAGATCTAAAAACGTTTCAGTGGCATTCAACTCTGCTCCGTCTGAGAAGTCCACATCTCTAAGACAAGTATGTCTAGATCTGTTTTCTGCATATTTTGCTATGTATTTTAGGGCTTTAGATAGATAGTGCAGCCGGTAGACATTAGTTTTGAGTTTTGGTAAATAATCACCCAGCATCAAGACATGTCCCTCTTCCTATGAAACCCTATCTGCAACATTTGTGAGATCTTGGTGAGGAGAGACACATCCATGCCCAGCTCTCTAATTTTAGTCTCCAAGACAGATCAAGAGGCCTGCATCGCCTGGAGGATGACCACCATCTCCATAGAATCAGTCAACTACTGGGTCAAGAGACCATCATTGGCCTGTCCTGTGGCAGGCCATGAACTTATCAACCTTGTTTGTGTGGGGAGGCAAAGCACCTATCTTTACCCATGTTGCCAGCTGCAGCCATCTCTAGTTAGTGTCCCTAATATGGAGAAGAGGAGTGATGGGTAAGCTCCCAGCCTTTGCCATGGCTCTACCACCTAGGATTGAGACCAATGCCTCAAACTTTTACAGGTCTCGTTACTATGACATGGACAAATTTATGTTTGGGCACTGCGAAAACTCATTAATGCAGACCCAAGTACATTACAACTAAAAGGTAGGAAAAGATGAAAATGCCTTACCTCCATCTAGCCTACTTTGCTGCCCACTTCCCTCTTATCATAGTGGGGCTGATGAGTCTTAAAGGGGAATCCTGCCAGCCACCTCAAGCCCTGTACATTCATCAACCCACACACTTGCTCTGCTTTACTGGGAATCCAGCATAGGCAGCACCAGCAGCCATAGCTAGTACAAGGTCATCAATCTCAACGTATCGCTAGCCCAGCCTGGGGAGGACTCCCCAGATACATTTGAGGCTAATGATGGTGGCAGTTGCACAAGGGCCACTCCATCAGGGCCCTCCCACACTTCCTCTCTCCCACCCCCCTTGCCACCAGCAGGCTCACATGTGAGGCAGGTGCATACAGGGTCTCACAACCATGTCTATTGGCCCATGGCAGGATCCTTGGTCCCAACCCACTGCTGTAATGCCTGAGGACGGCACTAGTGGCCCTCCACCTGTCCCGGTAAATTCAATTAGACCTTGTCCACCAACTTGCCGGGAAAGGAAGGCATGGGTGGGGTGGGGGACTGGGTATAGCTGATCCAGCATTGCTCTCGTCTAGTCCTCAGAAGGGTCTTACCTCCTTGGTTGCATTGTAGTTCCTCATCCAATCGTCTCTGTGGCACCAGCCAGATGCCTCTGCCCCCACTCGCTGCACACTCCACCATCCTCAGTCCCCCTCAGTTCATGGGACTAGCACTGGGGCGTCACACACAGCATGGTAGCCTCACATGCCGGTCTGCTCTTCCATGGCCTTTGCACTGTCTCCACAGACGAGCGAAGATAATTTTTCCCCTGCTCCGCGAGAAAGTAATGGCTGTGGTTGCTATTCCCGCTACTTTATGGTGCTCTAGAAGGATAAGGGTCTTTGTCCTATCCTAGATCTCCATACCCTGAACTATTTCCTCAAGGAGAAGTTTAAGATGCTCACATTGGCTCGTGTCTTGTCTGCCCTGGACCCAGGAGACTGGATGGCAGCATTAGATTTGAAGGACGCCTATTTTCACATCCACGTCCTGCCTTCCCATCGGCGCTACCTGTGGTTTATGGTAGGCCATGAGCATTTTCAGTTCACTGTGCTCCCTTTTGGCCTTAATAGCGCCCCTCGGGTGTTCACCAAGTTGACGGTGGTGATCCCAGATCATCTGCGCAGGTTTGGGGTGCCAGTCTGCCCCTATCTCGATGACTGGCTGCTGAAGGCGAGCTCACCTCAGGCTGTCGTCTTCCCCCTCCAGGCTACAAGGAATCTCCTGCACTCACTGGGGTTCACTTTCAACATGCAGAGGTCACAACTGACTCCCTCTCAGACGCTCCCTTTCATCTGAGCTGTTCTGGACACAGTACAGTTTTGGGCTTAGCCTCCTGAGCAGTGAGTCCAGGATATTCAGGCTATGATATCGATGTTTCTGCCTCTGTCCTGGGTTTAGGTTAGACTAACTTTGAGGCTGCTGTGCCTTATGGCTTCATTCATCCTGCTGATGATACATGCCAAAAGGCACATGCAGGATCTGCAGTGAGACCTGAAGTTCCTGTGGTCACAGCATTAGTGGAATCTCTATCACATGGTCTGGATTTCGGAGGAACTACAAAGCATATGCAGTGGTGGCTAACGTACTGTGATTGGGTCAGAGGCAGACCCCCTCCCTTCCCCAACCAGATCTCACAGTTAGATATCACAGTTGTGTCACTCCTGGGATGGTGCCGCCACCTGAAAGCAGTGAAGATTAGAGGACTCTGGCCTCTGGCTGAATCAGGGCTCCACATCAACATGTTGGAGCTCCTTGTCATCTTACTGGAATGAAAGCGTTTCTACCCTCCATCAAGCGAAGGCTAGTGTAGGTTTTCACAGACAACATCACTGCCATGTGGTACTGCAACAAACAGGGTGGGATGGGGTTGTGGACCCTCAGTCAAGAGGCCCTGCGTCTCTGTACATGGCTGGAGCACCAGGGCATATCCCTGGGGGTTCAGCACCTGGCAGGTTCTCTGAATGCGGCCAAACTCACTGGTCAATGCCTAGCGAATCAGTAATGGCGTCTCCACAGAGTTGCCACATGGTCACTTTCAGTAGTGAGGAGAACATTGGTAAGATCTGTTCACCTCCACCGAGAACTCGCAGTGTCATCAATTTTGCACGCTGGAGTTTCCAAGGCAGCTCTCTCTCGGAGATGCTCTACATCTCGAGTGCAGCTGAAGCCTCCTGCACGCCTTTCCATCAATACCACTCTTGCCCAGATTTCTCAAGAAGATCAGGAACGACTGGGGCCAAGTCATCCTTGTGTCTGTGGACTGGGCGTGGAGAGTCTGGTATCCCAATCTTCTGAACATGAGTGTTGATCAGTAGATCAGGCGATCTTCTGTCCCAGTAGCAGAGTCCTCCTCCCGAACCCGTCAACTTCTCTGCCTTCATGCGTGGAGACTGAGCGGCGGCAGTTAATAGCTTTCAACCATCCACCAAGACGATATACGCCAGCTGTTGGAAGCGAGCTGTATCAGAAAAGTGCATTGACCCACTTTCTGCCTCCCTTTCTGATATTTTGCTTTTTATTCTTACACTTGCCCAGCAGGGTTTTGCTTTGGGTTCTCTGAAGAATTATCTTTCTGCTCTGTCTGCCTTCTTGCAGCTGTCTGACCAACCTTCTCTATTTAAGTCCAATATTGTAAATAGATTTTTGAAGGGCCTTGTACATGGGTTCCCCCATTCTCCTATTATTATGCCTCAGTGAGACCATAATATGATGATACTTACATTCTTGATGTGTGCTCTTTTCTAGCCTCTTCACATTTGTCCCCTCAGTCACCTCACCATCCAAACAGCCTTTCCTGTGGCAAATACATCGGCCGAAGGGTGAGTGAGCTGTATGCTTTATTTTTCAGGCCTCCATTTTTCTCAGTTTATCCGGACAAACTGGTTCTTCACACCAGGGCCTCTTTCATGCCAAAAGTGGTGATACCGTTTCATTTGGACCAATCTGTCACTTTGCTCACCTTCTACCCTCGTCCACATTGAAGAAAGAGGAGCAACTCCACTGTCTGGACCCAAAAAATAGCGTTGTCGTTCTACCATAACCACACACAAAAGTTCTGGATGGACAACCATCTCTTCATTAAGGTATGTTTGTGCAAAGTAAGGTCGAGCGCTGGAGAAACGGACCATCTCTCGATGAGTCGTTTTCTGTATCCAAATCTCCTCTGGAAAAGAAGCAGCCTCCTGACGGCTTAAGGGCTCATTCCATCAGAACTAAAGCTACGATCTCTGCGTTAGCAGGTGGATTCCCAGCCCTGGACATCTGCTAGGCAGAAACATGGGCTTTCCTGCACACGTTTACCGAGCATTACTTTCTGGACAGTCGGTCCGCAGGGACGGGCATTTCGGCCGTTCGGTCCCACTGGACTTCCTTGTTTAAATTTGTCCACAAATCCTTCACCGGGGATGGTATTGCTTAGGTATCTATTCAAAGGTAAGGGATCTACAGAATCTTTACCGACTCACCCATCCTTTCTGTTCTGCGGAGACAATTCGAGAGTTCGCCCTAGTTTGGACACATCAGTGTCAGTGCACTTCATGGCTCCACACTTCAGGTGTGGAAAGTCGTGTATAGGTGACGCGAACGTCAATTCTGGTGCGGAGGACGCTGATGACACTACACAGAGCCAACCGACGCCAACTACTGACGCCAACTACTGACGCACAGGGGGACTGCTCGCAAAAAATCTTCTAGATCCAGTCTGAAGCCTAGAGAAATAAGGTAAGGAATCTGCGGCTAGATATTATTCCTGCCAGATAAGGCGTTACCGAAGGTAAGTAACTTGATCTTTACTGCATTCTCATGCAACCATCCTTAATGCCGCTCGGGTGTCGGACCAGTCCCCATTTAATTTAACACAATATTTGGACACCACATAATGCACTCAGAACACCACAACCCTTATTGACGGCACAAGCCCACCATTCAAAGATGCTAACTCAGATTGTGACTACCTGCTGCTCTTCCTTATTAAAGCAGTCAAAAACACAACAGTGAGACAAATACAGTTTGTTTGCACGAATCACACCTAGCCAGCCTACATAAAAGGAGGCTGGTCAGTGCAGAAGTCAGTTGTAGCTTACACTAGGTTATACCTTGTTTTATTAGGGAAATGGGCACATAAGATGTGCCTAACATTTGTTCTATTCCTGGGACTCTTCTTCAATAGATATAATCACTGAATTGTCCTGCCAACATTGGGACATGGTCTCAATGTCAATTGTGTTGATGTCGAAGGAGGTATTGACATCCACTATTTATGTGTTTTCGAAACCGAGTATCTCGGTGTGGAAGGAGATCCATGTCTCCATGGCGAGCAGGTTGTCACAGTACAGTTTCTCAACATCAGTGGCCTTCTGCCTACTCCACTCTTTGGGTTTACCCCTAAGGGTGTCTTTAGAGTGTGAAGGGGTAGCACAGCTAGAGGGTACTCTCTCCTTGCACCTCAGAGCTCCCTGTAGCCACCTTCTGGATCCCTACCTGTAGACCATGCAGCCTTATCTTCTGCGTGTCCTCTAGGGTCTTCCTTGATCTCTTTTGGCAGTGCATGCAGTCTTTAAGGTGGTGATTATGTGGGAGGCAGACTATACAGACATCAGGGGGTCTGCTATTTTCTTCCTAGAGCAAGACACTTCACAAATAGTGAAAAAATAGTAAAAATAATCCTGCCAGAAAATAAATGACAAACACTCCTAAGTGACATTCAGTGAGATGGATGTCAGTAGGTTTGAATAGGATTTCAATTGGGAAAAACCAAGGAAGGTCGAACTCAGTGCTCCAGGATCCTGTTGCTAGGATCTGGATGATGGCCTTAAAGGCATAGTGGTAGATTTTTACTCTTGGCTAGGTAAATACCACCTGCTACCATTGCCCTTCATTCTTTGTCAGGACCGGGTGGCGAGGATTATGCTGTAACTTTCTTTATTCTCTACAGCCAGCAGTATTCAACTTTAACATTTAGACAAAAAACTAGCACTCCCATGGTTCTTTAGACAGTCCATAACAGCCACCAATCAGCATCCTTCGTCAACCCTGAGGGCTTGTGCTTCCTATGGCAACTCCTCTTTCTTTCTTGCTGCCAGCTGTTAAGTCATTTTTTACTTTCCTCTGCAGTTTGCTAAGGAATGTTAATGTATTTCATGTATATTTTATGTTTTTGATGTCTATCCTGTATATTTGATGCATTTCATGTGTTTCAAGTATATCTTTTATTACGTGCTGCAAAATTCACGCTGGGATATCCCTTCGCCTCTCGCGGTTCAGCGGAGGCGAATGGTTCTTTGTGAGGAAATTGGTTTGTGTCTCGTCACAGGTTTTTGTTTCTTTAGCGGGCTGCGGGAGCGTTTGAAGCTCTGCTCGAGGCCCTTACACAGGCTCAGTGGTGCAATGTGTTTCAGCTCACGGGGGCGCCGCTTGGAACTTGTTGGTCTGAGCCGCTCCCTGTGCTCAGGAACAGCAAGTTCAAACGCGCAACCCTCTTTTTCTTTCTGCCAACGCATACCCTGCCTGCCGGTCTGAGAACCCTGACACCTGCTCTTGCATGTTGATTATCTGAGTTTGCCCACAACGTTGACACCTGCAGCTGCGGTAGGATTGCTGCTGTGAGGCAGTTTCAAGTAAGGTGCGCATTTGGAGCGCTTACTGGCTGTGGTGGGGGCGGGCCCAGATCTCCTGCTGACACCCACTGTGTTATTGGGTGTACATATATAAATATGTGTGTGTGTGTGTGTGTGTATATATATATATATATATATATATATATATATATATATATTACCTACTGGCGGTCTCCAATAGGTAGTTATAGTTAGGACCTATTTTGTTTGGACTCGATTGACGAATCTTCTCAAATTTTCAAAACTTATGGCCCGCTCCGGTCCGCTCCTATCTTAAAAGTTTCGGGGTGATTCGTCAAGCGGGGCCGAGAAAAAAGGGGGGTCCCAAAACGTGTTTTCCCCATGCAATTTCCCATACGAATCTTTAGACACGGCTACAGCCCGCACTGCTGAACGGAATTACAGCAGATTTGGCAAAAAGGTAGCCTGTGGTTCCCGATCACAAGCTTTATGCTAATTGGCTGACAACACTACAAACCAGGAAGTGTTTGCAGCCGTCTTGTGCCTCGGTAGAACCGAGGCACAAGAAATCAGTCAAACTAAGGAGCAAAATACAAAAAGAGGGCTGGGTAGAAATACTCTGACCCCCTAGGCCTTCTTATCCCATAGGGACCCCCAGGGCCCCAAATTATTATTATATTTTAAATCGTCAAAATCCATGCAGGGTACACGGACCCGGCCGAGGAAAAAAAAAAACAAAGCACGGCCTCCTGCGCTTCATTAATAATTAGCCCCCGGGTGGGCCAAATCCCGGGGGCAATGTTTGATTTGTGATGGTGGGGTCCAAAGTGGCCCGGGGACCGCCCCCCCCGGGGCTTTAAAAATACATACGTGGTGGGGCTCAAAGACCCCCCCAAGTCCCGGGGACCCTCGAGGCTTTAAGAAAATATTTGCGGGGGGGCTCATGGCTGCCCCGCAGCCCCGGGGGCTTTCATTTATAACGTGGGGAGGGGTATCCAAGCACCCACCAGCCCCGGGGACCGCCAACCTCGGGGCTTTAATTAAAAAATGTATGCGTAGTGGGGTTTCACGGCCCCCCGCTGCCCCGGGGACTGCCACCCCCCGGGGCTTTTTGATAAAATAAATAATCCTGAAGGGGGGGCTTGGGGCTCTTAATATTAAAATGTGGGGGTCCGTGACGGACCCCCAAGCCCCGGGGACCACCACCCCCGGGGTTTTGTAAGTGGTGGGAGGGGCTGCATGGCCCTCCTCCTGGAGCCTGTGATGGCCCTGGGGACCGCCACCCCCCAGGGCCAGCTCCTGCAGTGTCCCTGGGTGCCCACCCCAGAGACACTGGAGTTTGCTATGTCAGGGTGAGAGCCTCGCGGCTCCCGCCCAGCCATAGTAAACTCTGCTTTGGTATTCTCCGAAATACCAAAGCAGATTGCTTTTCCACACGAGGAGCTGCATCTTAGCAGCTCCCCATGTGGAAAAGCAATGCTGGCTCCCGCAGGAGGCGGGGAGCTGGCGGGACTGTGGGGGGGGATTGGGAACCCCCCCCCCCCGGTCCCTAACGGAGAGGGCCGGCCCCGGGTGATGGGGTCCCTGGGCCATAAGTGGCCCGGGAGGGGGCTACGTGGCCCCCCACCACCACCATTTTTTTCTTTTTTTAAAACGGAAAGGCCGGCCCTGGGGGATGGGGTCCCCGGGGCCATAAATGGCCTCAGGAGGGGGGCCTCGCAGCCCCCTCCAATTTAATGAAAAAAAGAAAATGGCCATGCCCCGGGGGATTGGGGTCCTCTGGCCTATTATAGCCTTGGGAAAGGGGCTGCGCGGCCCCTTTCCAAATTCTTTTCAATAAATTAGGGGGCAGGCCTGGGAATGGGGTCCCCAGGGCCAACAATATTAGAAAAAGAAGGGGTGCCACACAGCCCCCCTTTTTTAAAAATAAAAAAAATAAAAGACCGACTTCGAGCCGGAGGCCACGCTCCCTCCTTGCAGCACTCTGCAAACGCGTCCCCCTGGCGCGTTTGCAGTTGGGGAACTAATTCCCCTTGAATACTGGGGGTCCCTGGGGCCAACTAGTTCACCAGGAACCACCAGTATGCGCCAGGAAGCTGCGTTGCAGAGAGGTGTTCTGAGGCCACGCGCCCCTTTTTACACCTCTCTGCAATGCAGCTCTGTGGCACTCACTGGAGGTACCTAGTGGGCTAGTTGCACCCCAGGGACCCTCAGGATTCAAGGGGAGTTAATCCCCCCAACTTAAAACGCACCAGTACCCATCTGAAAAAGTTAAGGGTACAGGATGATTTTACAACAAGGTTCCTCTGTTTGTTCTTTCTGCACGTCTTCCTTCTTCCTGCGCTTTTCTTCGTCTTTGATGACTTCTGTTGCTTCTTTCTGCATTTCCTTTTCTTCTTTCTGTGTGTTTTTTCTTCTTTATTCACATGTCCTACCTCTGTAGGCATAGTTAGAAACTGTGAGAAGTTGGCCCGATATATGATGCTTACTAGTTCTAGTGATCACCTTGTATCAGTCCAAACAACCCTTATGGTGATTGGTTGTAAGTCAACCTTATAGACCAGCTATCCTAATGGTAGCCTGGACAAAGCAGTCTTAGGCTAAACTCTTTTGGCATGTGAAGCCAGCTGTTTTACCACAATATAACCCCTTGAATACCAGATGAAAGGACACCACACAGGTTGTTATGACAATAAACAATATATTTATTAATAACAAACACCTCTGAACTCTTTATGAGATCAGAGGGCTAAGCACATGACAATCTCTTAAATAAATACGATAAGTTGCACAAAATTTCAATGGTGCCCTAGGGGCACGGCAAACCATATACTAAGTAAATGGTATAAGGAAATCCATAGAAGGAATGGAGCTGTCCAGAGGCTGTAGGATCGTTGGGACCACGCTACCCTAACTTTAGGTAAGTAATAGGAGGCCCACGGGACGCGTGTGCAGAGTGTGAACTCACACGCGAGATGCGTAACAACGTCTATGGACTGTACAGTTCAAGGAAAAGGTGAGTATGGACAATCCTGACTAGTTAGGACTAAAACGACTGTGGAACTGGACACTAGGAGAGTCAATCGACCCTTGAGCACCAAAATGCTCTTGTTACCTCACCCACGGGCTGCGGGTGCATAGGTGCAAAGTCGTGTCGGGTTCCGGCGTTGAAGTCTATGGAGCCTGGAGGAAAAGATGCTGCAGGCGACCAGGAGGAAGATGTCCGGTGTGATCCAAGGGTGGATCAGTGATGCTGAAGACCTGAAAGCAGAGGGGACAATGTTCAAAGTCACTAGCCAGTGACTGGAGTGGAACCAGGAAGGAACCAGATGTCATCGTCGCGATCAGGTGAAGAGTGGACGCTTGACTCTGCAGCCACGTGGACCAGGAGTTGTCTTCGACGACCAGGATGGAGGCACGAGCTGTCCCACGCAGGCTCTCGCTGTCGGCGGTGTTGGTTCCGGATTCGGCGTCAACAGGCCTTGGCAAAGGCAACCCACGCGGTGAGTGGAAAAGGCGTCTGGTGCGGACTAGGAGAGTCCGGGGTGCCCCTCTTTTGGAAGGGAGCAAGGGCCAGTCTGGAGCAACCAGACCAGCAGTGAAGATTTCAAGGTTCGTCGTCTAGGAGGCCACTAGCCAGCCGGCAAGTGACCAGACAACGCGTAGAGCAGCAAACAGGCAGAAGGGCCCAACGCAGATCTCGTGGAAGCTGGAGGGCTGATCTTCGGTGCAGGAGCTGCTCGGGACTGGGGCTTCTCAATCCCCAAAGCACTTGGTCGAGTTTACCTCGGGAGTCGTGCTGGAAGCGAAGTGCAGTTTCTTTCAAGATGGCCGGTCCCACGTGTCTCGTTGCACCCACGGGTCTCAACTGTGCTGCAGATGTGAGTTGAGGTCGGAGAGGTCTGGGAGTCCGGGTCTCGTCGGGCTCTGAAGTCTGGATCCTCGAGGGAAGACGACAAAGTGAAGCCGCTGGACGCTTGATGGTGCCTGCAGTTGCAGGGTGGACACTCCTTGCCCACAAGGGAGATTTCTTCAGTCTTCTGTGGAGCAGAACGTCGAAGTCCAGAGTTTCTTCTTGTAGAGTAGTTCAGGATTAATCTAATTTGGAATGGGACCAGCTCCTACCTTTATCCTGCTAAAGGGGGCTGTACTGGTGACTAGGTCCCTCCCCTGGGGACCCCCTATCCTTTGTCCGGTTTTCGCGCCAGAGCTGGGGCAGGGATGCCCCAGCAACTGGTTTGAACCGGTGTATGCACAGGGCACCTTGTGTGCCCCAGGCATGTCTCATTCCTTTCAGGCCTATCCTACCCAATACACAAAATCCTGTCTGGGGTGGTGCTAGCACCTCCCAAGGCAGGAAACACTTTGTCCAAGCCTCCCTTGCTGGAAGGACTCCCAGCAGCAGGAGGTCAGACTTGTGTCTGTGGTGGCAGCATCCATTTTGTGATGCCAAGGCTCGAGTTAACTTTAACCGGGGTTCTCAGTTACATACATGTCGTGTCCCTCTAGAAGGGTGGAATGCTACCCCCGTCGCCAGAATTGGCGAGGGGGTAGTATTCCAATTCGTATGACATGTTTTGATAATGCTATAGCAAAGTTAGCATTCAACCGTGAGGATTATAATGCACTTAAGAGTATATGGTATAGCGTTATCATGGAACAGCTATTAGGACTTGGTTCCGCAAGTTGCAGACGGGCTCAGCTCAGTCCAGAGCACCATCTCACATAATTCCAAGCACTCTGCCTTCAGGATTGATAAGGCCTGCCATAGGAGTGACTGATAGGAATATATGTGTCCATTTTAGGGTTAGATATAGGTATACTATATCTACAGCAAAGGGTGATTACACCGCCTTGCCCCAGCTGTCGTGCAGCCAGTTGTGTCTGTTTAGATGGCCAGCCAGGGGTTGCATAATACATGCTTCAGCCCCTGGTAGGCCCTGGGTACACCTATGCCCTGGGTAGCTAAGGTACACTGTACAGGGACTGATAAGTTGGCCCACTACCAATTGGTAAATGCACCTAAAGTACATGGTTGTCAATTTAGAGAGAGAACAGCTAGGCTGTGGGTCTGATTAGCAGGCCCACAGCCAGGGAAAGTCGTAAACCAGTGAAGCAAAAAGCAAAAATCTGGGGTGACCATAGGATTGCAGACCCCACTCTCCTACAGAAACTAGCATTTAAAACACCTTAGAAATTAACTGAAAAAAACATAGGTTTCAGGCACGTTATAGTTACAAATTAGCATTTTAAAAAACCATTGAAATTCACTGAAAAAAAACATAGGTTTCAGGCACGTTATATTGAGGAATTAGCATTTAAAATAACCTTAGAAATTCACTGAAAAAAACATAGGTTCCAGGGGCGTTATAGTTAGTTGGACATTTCGCTCATACAAAACCATTGAAATTCCCCCGTTATAGTTAGTTCAGCTAACTATAACTCGCGTGCCCGCAATGCACTGCTGATGATGTCACATACTACATCACTCATGACATGGTCAGTGACATCACTGATGACATCACTGATGACATCTCAAATGTCGCACTTATCAACAAGGAGGTGACTGAGCTTCTGCGGAAAAGAGCCGTAGTTCCCTCTTCCCTGCACCCCAGGGGTTTCCTCAGCAACATCTTTGTAGTAGACAAGACGGACGGTGGTCAACGTCCCGTCATGAATCTCAGAGAGTTCAATCAGTGGCTGGTCTACCGCCATTTCCTGCGACCTCCTGCAACCCAACGATTGGATGGCACACCTAGATTAAAAGGACGTGTACTTGACAGGACCAGTTTACACGCCCCACAGACGGTTCCTTCACTTTTTCTGGAAGGGCCTGGTCTACGAGTTTGAGTTTGAGTTTAAAATATTTATATAGCGCACTTTCACCAGCGGTTTCATGGCGCTGCAATAGACAGATCTCCAAGGTAGGAGTAGGGGAGCAGAAAAAGGGGGGAAAGCATCGAGTGGTTTTAATTGAAACATTTGGCGAATAGGTGGGCTTTCAGTTTCTTCCGAAATTGAGGATACAAGGTTGTAGATCTGAGCTCAAGAGGAAGGGAGTTCCACAGAAGTGGGGCAAGAGTGGCAAACTTTGATCCTCCCCATTTCTTTCTCTGAAAGCGGGGGACTGATAACAAGTATTGTGAAGAAGAGCGTAATTCTCTGGTTGGAACATAGGGCACAATTGCAGATGTTATGAAGGCCGGAGTCGCGCCCAGTCGAGCTAGAAAGGTGATGGAGGCAAGTTTAAACTGGACGCGTTCACGGACAGGAAGCCAATGTAGAGATCTCAGAAGGGGAGTTACATGATGAGATTTCGGAAGATTGAACACTAATCTTGCCGCCTGGTTCTGGATTAATTGCAACCGCCGTAAACTATATGCAGGAATCCCTGCATATAAGGCGTTGCCATAATCCAGGCGGGAGATGACCATTGCCAAAGTGATCAGTTTCAAGGCCTCGAAGGTGAAAAAACGAGATACCTTGCGGATGGTGCGGAGTGACAAGAAAGAGGAAGATACCACTGAACTGACCTGGGAGTGAAGAGTGAGCTGAGAATTGAGTTTGATACCTAGAGTTTTGACTGAGGAAGAGGGGACCGGGGGGGAACCTAGGGAAGGGGGCCAGAAAAGTGAGGACCAGGGACTGGAGCAACCACCTGTTAACACCAGCTCGGTCTTATCCGGGTTAAGTTTCAGGTGGTTGTAATTCATCCAGTCCTGGATAAAAATCATAATGGACTGGAAGTTTGAGATGGAGGTAGGGGAAGAAGACAGGTTGAAAACAAGTTGGAGGTCGTCAGCATAATTGTATATGCTGACGTCCATTTGTTGTAATGAAAAAATGAGAGGGGCAATGTACAGGTTGAACAAAAGGGGTGAGAGGGAGGAACCTTGGGGGACCCCGCACTGAACTTTCTGGAAGTCCGCAGAAAACTCACCCAGGCGGACAGCCTGGGTGCGGTCCCTCAGGAAGGAGGATAGCCACACCAGAGCGGAGCCTCCGATCCCTGCCGCCCCGACACAGGGAAGTAAGATGGTATGATCAACCGTGTCAAAGGCGGCTGATAGATCGAGGAGAACCAAGGCCTGGGTCTGGTTGGTGTCCCTTCCCTCCCTGAGGTTGTCAAGGACCGAGAGGACTACGGACTCCGTAGAGTGTGCGGGGCGGAAACCGGCCTGGTGGGGGGCGAGGATCCCATACTCCTCCACAAAGGTGCTCAAAGACCTGGTGACATGGCGTTCGAGCACCTTCGCCAGGAATGGTAGGAGGGAAATAGGGCGGTAGTTGGCGGGGATCGAAGGATCAGCGCCAGGTTTTTTTAAAATGGGGACGATAACAGCAGTTTTCAGAGGGCTGGGAACAACCCCCTGGGAAAGTGAACTGTTGAGGAAGTGGAGAGGGGGGTCTGGACAAGTGGTATAGATGTGGCGGAGGATATGTGCGGGACAAGTATCCAATGGGGATCCGGATTTGACAAGAGGAATTAATGAGGCCAAAGAGTCTTTAGTCAAGGGAGGAAAAGCATCAAGTTGTCCTTTGGGTGGGGGGTACTGAGGGTCAACAAAGGTCGGGGAGGGTGAGGGAATATTGGTTTTAATATTAACAATCTTCTCAAAAAATAAGTTATTCAAAGAATGACAGAGGTCCTGGGACGGGGAGGGCTTAAGAGATGTCCTGTCTGAAAAAGCCAAGTTGTGGACAATCGAGAAGATTTCCCTCGGTTTATTCTCAGCTGCATGGATCTTTGCAGAAAAGTAGGCCGTTTTTGCAGCTAGGATGGCATTTTTATATTGAGCGAGGAGCGTAGTAAACTCAATTTTAAGTGGGGGGGAGTAATTCCTCCTCCATGCACGCTCGGCGCGGCGTAGTGCCAATTTGGTGGTTTTGAGGTCCTCATTAAACCATAGGTTGGCATCTTTCTCCCGTTTAAAGGATACCCGCTTCAGTGGGGCGATTCGGTTACAACTAGAGGAGAGCCAATGTTCAATGGCAGCGGCCTGAGAAAGGGTGGAAAGACCTTGGAGGGTAGGATAGGAAGAAGCTAATGCTGCGGTTAGGTTCTCCGGAACCACACGGTTCCATGAGCGGACCCAGACATTCTTTGGAAGCGGGGGCCTGGTGGAGGGATTGATGGGAAGGATAAACTCAATCAAGTGGTGGTCGGACCAGGTGCAAGGCGAGATGGTCAGAGAGTCTATTGGGCAATTCAAGGACCAGATCTGGTCTAAAATGTGTCCTTTGACGTGAGTGGGGGAATGAACATGTGATACAAAATTGAGGGATAAGAGTGTATCTGAGAATTCCCTAGAGGAAGGGCATTCAGCTGGGTCTGAAGGCCAGAAGTTAAAATCTCCCAGTAGTAGGATGGAGGAGTTGTTAACCGTCAGGGTGGAAAGTACCTCTTGAAAATCGGGGAGGAAGGATAGGGGTGACTGCGGGGGCCGGTAAATAAGCATGCAAGTGAGAGGAGGAGTGGTGGAAGTAGTGCGAATAGCTAAGTACTCTGTTGTGGCAATGCCTGGTAGGGATAGACATTGGAAGGGGAAGTCTGACCGAGCGATCACTGCTACTCCGCCTCCATTTCTGCCATTGCAGCGGTCTGCTCGGAGAGCATAATAGGGGAGAGGAAGGGTGGCTAGTAGGGTGGGGAGAGAATCCGCGCAAAACCAAGTCTCTGTTAGAAAGAGGAGATCGGGTGCGTGGAGGTCCAGCAGCACCGACAGTTCGTGTGAATGGGCTACTGCTGACCGGGTGTTTAGATAGTAGGCCGAGAGATTTTTAGATGAAGCTGGGCTATCGACCACTCTGGGAGGATGGGAGGAAATGGGGGGAACAGGGGGGTTGGGAGATGAAGGAGCGGGTGTGAGGTCCAGTGTAGATATAAGAGAACGAGTAGAGGCAGGGAGAGGCCAGGGGCCATGGAGGTTACGGAGTTGTGTAGCGGAGTAAGATGTTAATTGAGCAGAGTGACATGCCCCTAGCCCCGGTCGGCCGCGGACGGGCGCAGACGGGCTTGCCCTAGGCGCGCCTTCGGCGCGCAATCGGCGCGCCCGCTGCGCTCGTCCGCTGCGCGTCCGGTATCTACACATGATTTATGGGTCCGTGGGAGGGGCAGAAGGGGGGTTGTGGCCTCAAAAAGGGGCGTTGCCGCGGCAAGCGCTGGAAATGGCGCCAAGAGTGTCCCGGTACCAACAGCCGTGAACGCTAAATCCGCTGCACGGGTGGTCTGGGCGAGCTGAGGTCAGCAAGTAGTAGATTTGAGGAGCGAAGAGAAGTGATTAAAAAGCACAGAAATAAAGTGACATTCAATTTTAAAATCAGCAATGTAAACAGATGTGCGTGCTCCCGGCTTTCCGCCTCAGGAGTAGTCTGTCAATCTGGCTGGCACTAGTGATTCAGCGCCTTTTAAGAGCTAGGAAAGGGGCGTGGCCTCAAAAAGGGGCGTGGCAGCGGCAAGCGCCGGAAATGGCGCCAAGAGTGTCCCGGTACCAACAGCCGTGAACGCTAAATCCGCTGCACGGGTGGTCTGGGCGAGCTGAGGTCAGCAAGTAGTAGATTTGAGGAGCGAAGGTGAGTGATTAAAAAGCACAGAAATAAAGTGACATTCAATTTTAAAATCAGCAATGTAAACAGATGTGCGTGCTCCCGGCTTTCCGCCTCAGGAGTAGTCTGTCAATCTGGCTGGCGCTAGTGATTCAGCGCCTTTTAAGAGCTAGGAAAGGGGCGTGGCCTCCAAAAGGGGGGTGGCCGCGGCAAGCGCCGGAAATGGCGCCAAGAGTGTCCCGGTACCAACAGCCGTGAACGCTAAATCCGCTGCACGGGTGGTCTGGGCGAGCTGAGGTCAGCAAGTAGTAGATTTGAGGAGCGAAGGTGAGTGATTAAAAAGCACAGAAATAAAGTGACATTCAATTTTAAAATCAGCAATGTAAACAGATGTGCGTGCTCCCGGCTTTCCGCTTCAGGAGTAGTCTGTCAATCTGGCTGGCACTAGTGATTCAGCGCCTTTTAAGAGCTAGGAAAGGGGCGTGGCCGCGGCAAGCGCCGGAAATGGCGCCAAGAGTGTCCCGGTACCAACAGCCGTGAACGCTAAATCCGCTGCACGGGTGGTCTGGGCGAGCTGAGGTCAGCAAGTAGTAGATTTGAGGAGCGAAGGTGAGTGATTAAAAAGCACAGAAATAAAGTGACATTCAATTTTAAAATCAGCAATGTAAACAGATGTGCGTGCTCCCGGCTTTCCGCCTCAGGAGTAGTCTGTCAATTTGCGACTCTTCCGTTCGAACTTTCTTCAGCCCCGTAGTGCTTCACAAGGGTCCTCAAACCGGTTGTGGAAGCACTTCGGGCGAACGGGTTGCATCTCATTGTCTATCTGGATGATATCCTGCTTCTGGAGCAGTGCCCCTTACGTCTCGTCACACGTCTCAAAGAAACAAAGGATCTTCTGCAGAGCCTGGGGTTTGTCATCAACGACAAGAAATCCCTTCTGACTCCATCCAGGCAGGTTACCTTCCTGGGACTTACCATCGACTCGGTGGCCCGCACCCTGAGCCTTCCCTCGCTGAAGATTGTCAAGATTTGCAGGAAAATCAGGCGCTCTCTCGCTCACTGAGGCAAATAGCACCCCTGGTGGATCGCCTGGCCTCGTCGATCCAAGCTATCTTTCAGGGGCTGCTCCACTACAGAGCCCTCCAGCGGCTCAAAGCCTCCCATCTCTTCAAAAGGCCTGCGGGATGCGGATCAGGCGCCCCACACGGAGGAAGTTCGTCTGGAAATGAGATGGTGGCCCGACCACATGGAGGCCTGGAATGGCAGAGACATTTTTGGATGCGATCTGGATCTTGTGATAAAGTCCGACGCCAGCAAATTGGGCTGTGGGGCTCGGTGCGGGGACTCCTCTAACGGTGGAAAGTGGTCTGCTGCAGAAGGTCAACTGCACATCAATTGTCTAGAATTGATGGTGGGCTCCTTCGCGATTTGGTGCTGGACCAAGGACAGAATATCCTGCAATGTCCTCTTGAAAATGGGCAATGTTTCAGCTGTGCATTATATCAATCACCTTGGGGGTACGAAGTCCAAGGCGTTGGCGGACCTGGCCAAGGATCTGTGGACCTTTTGTCTCTCCCACAACATCTCGGTGACAGCGGAATACCTCCCGGGAGCGCCCAACGTGGTGGCGGACAGGTGCTCCAGAAGTTGGCTGGACATGAGCTTGTGGCAGCTTCATCCGCGGATTTTCCAGTGGTTAAACGATACGTGGGACCCGTTCTCGGTGGACCTCTTTACCAGGTTGGATCACCAGCTTCCAAGATTCTACAGTTGCAAGCCAGACCCTCTGGCGACTGCGACAGACGCTTTTCTCCAAGACTGGTCCGGGGACACACGTTATGCTTTTCCCCGTTTGCAATGATCATGAGGCTCCCGACTCATATTCGCAGGCAGCAAATTAAGGTGGTTCTGATCACTCCTTATTGGAGGTCGCAAGTGTGGTTTCCAGTTCTGGAACTTTCTTGGGATTCTACAATCCTTCTACCCCGCGATCCTTTTTTTCGGACGGATCCGCAAGGTCTCCCTCACCCCCTCCTCTAGCAACAGAGAATGCCTCTAGTGGCCTGGCAGGTTTCAGGCATCGCTGGAGAGTCAGTGGCCTTCGCAGGAGGCTCAGCGATTGCTTGGAGCAGCGTGGGCGGACAGCACCAGCAAGAGATACAGATCGGCCTGGTCTCGATGGGTCGGTTGGTGTGTTCAGAACGGTCACGATCCCATGGGGTGTGAAGTGGTCGCTATCCTAAACATCTTGGCGTCCCTAGCTTCTCAAGGTTTAGCTTATTGGATGAATAATTCTTACCACTCATCGATTTCGGCGGGCCATATGCCGCTCCAAAGTCGCCCGATCGGAGAGCATCCTATGGTTTGCAAACTGCTTCAGGGTATATGCTTGACGCTTCCCCCAGAACCTAGATATTCATCTCTTTGGGATGTTAATAAGGTTCTTGACGTGTTCTAGTCATGGCAAGCCAAAAGGTACTTGTCCCGCAAGGAACTTATGGCAAAACTGGTGATACTCCTGTGCCTCATCTCTTGTCACAAGGTGTCCAATGTTCGGGCATTGGACATACCAGGTCGATTCTACATCCTGCAGGGGGTTACCGTCCACATTGGTCGCAGGACTAAGTAGGACTCTAGAGTGATATAGTATCCTGCCTTTGATAGTTCGCCCAAGCTGTGCGTGGTCAGATGCCTTAAGGAATACGAAAGCATGACTTAGGAGACACATCCTCCGGCGAGAACGACAACTGTTGATTTCCTTACAAAGCCCTTCAAAGCGGTTACTCCACCGACTACAGCACGATGGGTCCGATGGGTGGGCATAAATTTCTCGCATTTGGCACCCATTCTGTGCGAGGAGCCATGGCGTCAAAAGCTTTCTCCCTAGGCTGGAAGACATTTTGAACGCAGCCAACTGGTCTTTGGATTCGATGTTCAAAAGGTTCTATTTCAACCCAGTCGTGGATATGGCCTCGCTAGTGGTGGATAAGCTTTGAACAAGCATAATCCTCGCCTCCGGTCCTGACCTAGAATGAAAAATTTCCTAGTAGTCATGACGGAAAGTTTCAATTCTATTAAGGACGCGGAGGCGAGGATTATCCCTTCCCAGGACTCTTGCGATCTCCTTGCTCCCACCCTTTGGAACTGGATGTTGCCTACTGTTTGAAGGGTACTCTTCTTCGTATCGTATAAGTATGTCTGCTTTATTTAATTTGTATATCTATGGAAATGTGTGTTCTCTTTTGGTCATCAAGTGCTTGTGCCTTGTTTATGCCTCATAGTTTGCTAGTAAGAGTCACGGAGAATAGAGTCATGGTCCTTCTGGTTGATCTGTTTCAGGTTCCGAGGGTGCCAAAAATGAATGAGTTGATGCAAATTTATTCTGGCAGCAGTCTCGAAAGAGGAGTTGCCACTGGAAGCACACATCCTGGGGGATGACGGAGGACGCTGATTGGTGGCTGTTATGGACTGTGGAAATGGGAAAACAGAACTCACCTGTCACCACGCCGTGAGGGCAACGGCCTTCATCCTGCCACACAGGACCGCCGTGAGGGGAACGGCATAAGTCACGCTGTGGACACGCCGGTAGCAGCGGGAGGACCACAGTTCCCAGCTGCCCCGGGGACCCTGTGACGCCGCACACGCGCCCGGAGGCGCTTCAAATCAGCGGAGCGCCGAAGCGCTCAGGGGAAAACAGAACTCACCTGTCACCACGCCGTGAGGGCAACGGCCTTCATCCTGCCCCACAGGACCGCCGTGAGGGGAACGGCATAAGTCGCGCTGTGGACACGCCGGTAGCAGCGGGAGGACCACCGTTCCCAGCTGCCCCGGGGACCCTGCGACGCCGCACACGCGCCCGGAGGCGCTTCAAATCAGCGGAGCACCGAAGCGCTCAGGGGAAAACAGAACTCACCTGTCACCACGCCGTGAGGGCAACGGCCTTCATCCTGCCACACAGGACCGCCGTGAGGGGAACGGCATAAGTCGCGCTGTGGACACGCCGGTAGCAGCGGGAGGACCACAGTTCCCAGCTGCCCCGGGGACCCTGCGACGCCGCACACGCGCCCGGAGGCGCTTCAAATCAGCGGAGCACCGAAGCGCTCAGGGGAAAACAGAACTCGCCTGTCACCACGCCGTGAGGGCAACGGCCTTCATCCTGCCACACAGGACCGCCGTGAGGGGAACGGCATAAGTCGCGCTGTGGACACGCCGGTAGCAGCGGGAGGACCACAGTTCCTAGCTGCCCCGGGGACCCTGTGACGCCGCACACGCGCCCGGAGGCGCTTCAAATCAGCGGAGCGCCGAAGCGCTCAGGGGAAAACAGAACTCACCTGTCACCACGCCGTGAGGGCAACGGCCTTCATCCTGCCACACAGGACCGCCGTGAGGGGAACGGCATAAGTCGCGCTGTGGACACGCCGGTAGCAGAGGGAGGAGCACAGTTCCCAGCTGCCCCGGGGACCCTGTGACGCCGCACACGCGCCCGGAGGTGCTTCAAATCAGCGGAGCGCCGAAGCGCTCAGGGGAAAACAGAACTCACCTGTCACCACGCCGTGAGGGCAACGGCCTTCATCCTGCCACACAGGACCGCCGTGAGGGGAACGGCATAAGTCGCGCTGTGGACATGCCGGTAGCAGCGGGAGGACCACAGTTCCCAGCTGCCCCGGGGACCCTGTGACGCCGCACACGCGCCCGGAGGCGCTTCAAATCAGCGGAGCGCCAAAGCGCTCAGGGGAAACCAGAACTCACCTGTCACCACGCCGTGAGGGCAACGGCCTTCATCCTGCCACACAGGACCGCCGTGAGGGGAACGGCATAAGTCGCGCTGTGGACACGCCGGTAGCAGCGGGAGGACCCCAGTTCCCAGCTGCCCCGGGGACCCTGTGATGCCGCACACGCGCCCGGAGGCGCTTCAAATCAGCGGAACGCCTCTCGCCCCGCGAGTCGCGCGCGAGCAGCCGGGAGAAGCCCGGGACAAGGGCGGGGCCATCTGCGGCCAGAGGAGGTCGGGTCGGGCCACCCCCCTTAGTTCGTATGCCAATATCCCAGGAACACTGATCAAAGGTACTGTTACCCATTGACTATTTCTGGTCCGTCTAATAGGTCTATTCCAAGGTTCTTGACATTCTTAGTACAAAACTTCCCTATTGGTGATAGCTCCTACGTTATGTCTTGTAAAGCGGACCTTAGAAAACACTCCTCCCAGGGTGACCTGCATAGGGGAATAATGGATTCGTATTTTAAGCGTGTTATACTGCCCATTACAAGTGATTTAGATAGAATAGAACGATCCCCAGTTCTAGACAGCTCTTTCGCTCTGGGTTCTCCGCCTCAGACTGCTAATATAGCCCCGCCAATATCATTACTGGATGAACTTAATCAATTGTGCAAATCCTCTTACGTCCCTTTGGTTCCAGAAAAAGCTCCAATTTTCTCAATATCTACGCCTAAACATGGGTCTAGCTGCTCTTCCCAATTAACTCACACTCCATAGGTAACGCCCCACATAATATCACCAACAGCAAACTTCCTACCGGTTACCCCCAACCAGGTGCTCTCTGCTAAAAGGAAGAGAGATGAGGCTATATACACGGGCAGTCAGGCCAAATTACAAAAATTACATCGTAATCCAGCTTTACGCAATACTTCCAGCACTGCGACTTCGAAAACACCTACACAGACCTCCCTATTGTTGGAGCTCGAAACCATGATGAAGTCAATCATAACTCCGTTGATTGATAAAATGACTAGCCTAGAGGACAGGCTTAGGGGAGTCGAGGAAGCTATAAAACTTAAGTCAATAGTTACCAAACCTATGGGAGGACCCGTACTATCGCAGCATCCAGCCCCTAGAGATATGCCAATTTCCACCACACAAAGCAAGCTCTCCAGTATACCACCAGTTGTCCCACACATGAAAGCTGTAAATACCCCAAAAGTCACAAAAGTCGCTATGCCATCACAATCTTCTTACCTTAGGGCTGGGCAGAATAAAGACAAGTCATCTTATAAAAGAATAGTATCTAGTCATGATACTTTACCTCATAAAACTAACCACCTACATTTGCCACCTGAGGCAGCTCCTATTGTGTGTGTCCTCTCAGGAATACCTGAACTCCCAAAGGGAAAACTCAAGAGACAGCAGGACCTTAGGAATAAGGGAGTATACTGGCTCACCAAAAATAGACCTCTGCCCTCCAATTTAGACGGGATCATATTAAGTGTCCGAAGGGTGGGCTGGCTAGGACCTCTCGTAAAAAACACTGTGGGCGATTTGGTACTTGTAAAGTTTAGAAATAAATATGTCGTACCATACCTGAAATCCTGGCAGCCACAAATAGGGGATGGTCCCATATCGGTTTGGTCTCTAAGTGACTTTTACCCCAGAAC
The DNA here is from genome assembly GCF_964261635.1 of Lissotriton helveticus. Lineage (NCBI taxonomy): Eukaryota > Metazoa > Chordata > Amphibia > Caudata > Salamandridae > Lissotriton > Lissotriton helveticus. The sequence continues at coordinate 410,809,151 of NC_136061.1, read as the reverse complement.
ATCTTACAACATAGAGTAATTTCCAGACGGCAAGAAGTGGTCTTGTATTGCGTGGCCAACTTTCTCCTGTTTTTTAACTTGTCCACGCTGTATTTTGTATACTGATTAGCCGATTCATTTTATTGATTTAATTATTTTTTTCATACATTTCTTTTATGAAATGAAATGCATTAATGTTTTGGTGTATTTTTATGTATTGTTGTTGCTTTTATGATTTTTTTGACTGAAATCGAATAAAGCTAATCGAATCGAATCGACTGTCTAAAGCACCATGGGAGTGCTCGTTTTTTGTCTAAATGTTAAAGTTGAACACTGCTGGATGTAGAGAATAAAGAAAGTTACAGCATAATTCTCGCCTGTGCGTCCTTAATAGAATTTAAACTTTCCGTCATGACTAGTGGGAAATTCTTCATTCTCTTGCTTTTTTTTTTGTGAAAGATATGTTCGAGGCATATGAGCTGCAGATTACACACTATGCATAGATGGCCACCTAGTGTTGGGCCCGGATGTTTGCAGTTTGTTTTGTTGTAAAAAGTCTTTCGGAGTCACGAGATAGGTGACTTAGGATGATACTGCGCATGGGCATCGGTTCCATCCCCATATTGTTTTTTTCTGCCACCGGGCTCGGATGTGTTCCAGCGCTTCCCGTGTTGGAACCGATTTCCTTCGGCGCGCAATCCTCACCAAAAACTTCAAAACTTAGTTTTGACCGCTTTCCAGTCGATCTTCAAACATCGAAGATCTCGATTCCGGTCGTAGTCGACGGCCTCCGGGCCTACCTAGGCCTCAACTCCAGCTAATGGAAAGGATGCCATTTAAAAAATTTCCTCAATGTGGGTCGAAGTTTCCCCACACTGACCTGCATGAGGTGTGTAACCTCTGTCTCTCTCCGGAGCACGAGGCGAAAGACTGTTCAGCTTTTGCCTCTTTCCGCTCCAAAAAGACTATCCGGGACCGGAGAGCGAGGAGAACAATGGCTCAAAGATGTTCCGCTCCGATTCCGAACAACATCTTCGAGGAGGGCGGCAACGTCCCTGAACAGCACGACGTCAACAGCAGCTCCGAAGCGGACGATTCCGAAGTCGAGGACATCACTCCAGCGCAGCGGGTCGTAAGACCGTCGAGCCCGACCCCTCCTCGACACATAAGGCCCCGGTCACACCACCGCACTCCGGCTCGGGTGCACACCGTCAAACCGCTTCTACTGCCCCACCTTCGGGCCCGGCTAAGAAGCTAACCAAGCCTTCAGGCGACTCGAGCTCGAGTCGACCTTCACACGGTGCCGGCGCCCACATACCGGCACCGAAAAAGACCACAGCCCCGACTTCCAAGTCATCGGCACCGAAGCACACTACTACCCCTTTCTGCACCGAAACCCAGGCCGGAACCAAGCAAGCCCGCTTCGGATTCCAAAACTCCACCGGAACCGAAAAGATCATCGGATCCGAAAGGGTCATCAGATCCAAAAACTATACCAGAACCGAAAAAACACTCGGAACCGAAAAAAGCTTTGGAGACGAAAAAGACGGCTGCCTCCCCAGTGAAAGACATTGCCAAGAAACCAAAGCAGGCCATCTCGGTGCACAAGACTTCCTCCGCACCATTATTATTATTTATTATTATTATTAATCGGTTTTGTATAGCGCCCGGTTACCCTAGAGCATCCCTGCGCTTTTGACCACTAGCGACATCCGACATAGCTGAAACGGGACAAATAAAAGTTAACAGAAGAGGAGGGTCTTAAGTTGTTTCCGAAAGCGCAGGAGACATGGTTCCGCGCGGAGACCTAGGGGTAGGGCGTTCCAAAGCATGGCAACATTGACCGAAAATCTCCTACCACCCGATCGGGCCTTTTTTACCCTGGGGACAACCGTCAGATGTTGCTGGTCTGAACGTAAGGTTCTGCTTGCTTTGTACGGGACCACCATCTTCTGCAGGACAGGGGGGCCTTTGCTTTTCAGGATTTTATGTGCGAGGCAAAGGGATTTAAATTTCACTCTCTCCCTTATTGGCAGCCAGTGTAATGCCCTCAATGCTGGTTTGGCAGAGCAGGACATGGGGATGTTGTAGAGCGTTCGTGCTGCCGCATTTTGAACTTGTTGGAGTCTGTTTAAAGTGCTCTCAGGGGCCCCAAGGTAGATTGCATTGTTAAAGTCCAGCCTGGACATAATTAGACCCTGTATCAGGAGCTTTCTCGATAGGAAAGGAATGAGGGGCAGTATCTTACGTATTGATCTGAGGAGACCAAAACAGACGCCCGCCAGTTTGGAAGCTTGGGCTCTAAGGGAGAGATCTCGTTCCATCCAGATGCCCAGGCTCTTGATCTCATCCTTAGGTTCAGGAAGGTGCCCTAAGCAACTGGGCCAGGCTAAGCTGGGAAAAGAGGGGTTTTTTGGTCCCATCACCATGATCTCCGTTTTGGACCAGTGCAGTTCCAAAAGAACCAAAAGAACAATCCCCTGCAGTGGATTTTATCCTACCCAGATTCTGCTCAAAAGACTCTGGCCAAGGACCCAATCACTGGACACCTAGTTTTGGCTACAAAGAAGCGACCACTGGACACACCAGCTCCAGCTCCGCATTCAAAGAAGAAGGACATGGCTACCTCTCCCTTAAGACTGGCTTCCCCTTCTTTTTCACCTGTACCATCACCACCACCACAGCATTCTCCAGCATCTCCTAACACACCACACAGGGATGATAGCTCTGACGATATGGGGGGGTAACACACCTGCTCCAACAACGCCCACAGGATCCCCAGACCCGTGGGACAATTATACTACCCCAGATGTCCCAAATGTCCCTCAGGATGACATATACCCCTCAAGGCCTTCCCCACCAGACGACACTATAGGGTTTAATGAATTGATTCACAGGGCTGCACATTATCATGGTGTAGACATTTGTACAGACCCTGTTGAGGAAGACTTCCTTATGGATACATTCGACAATGCACAAAGGTCTTCATCCATCTTGCCCATGCTTAAAGGAGTGATCAAGCATGCTCCTGAAGTCTTCAAAGACCCAGTCAGAACTCGGGTCATTAACCCTCGGATAGAGAAAAAATATAAAGCTGCCCCATCAGACCCAGCATATATTAAAGGCCCAGTACCACTAGACTCACTTGTAGTTTCCAACGCACGCAAGAGAGCAAACTCACAAACTTCGGGTGAGGCTGCACCTCCAGATAAAGAGTCTAAGCTACTTGACGCATCAGGCAAAAGAACAGCGTCTCAAGCAGCAAACATGTGGCGTATCGCCAATACACAGGCACTCCTAGCCAGATATGACAGGGCACATTACGATGAGCTAGAGTCACTAATGAGGCACCTCCCTGACAAGTACAAGGATAGAGCGAATGAGCTCATCCAAGAGGGTAAAAACATCACAAACACCTCCATTAGGTGTACCCTCGATGCAGTAGACACGGCCTCTAGGGCAGTTAACACTAGCGTCTTGCTACGCAGACATGCCTGGCAGCGCATATCAGGGTTCAAACCCGAGGTACGCCATTCTTAACCAACCCTTTGACGAACAACACCTATTTGGACCCGAGGTAGATGTATCATTAGAGAAAATGAAAAAAGATACAGACACCGCCAAATCTATGGGAGCCCTGCAGTCGCAGGCTCCCAGATGTTCATTCGTCGCTCAAACTATCGAGGTGCCACCAGTGGATATACTTCAGACACAGCGTCCACCTCGTACAAAGCCCCTACACAGTCTACCTACAGTAAAGGCTACCAAAGGGGTGGGTACAGGGTTAACAATAACAAAGGCACAGGAAAAAATAACAACTCACGCTCTGCCTCTATCCCTGCCCAATGACTCCCTTCCCCTTCCCCCACCTCATTCCACTCCTGTCGGGGGAAGACTTCAACAATACCTGCCAGCCTGGGAAAACATCACATCAGACAGGTGGGTGGTCCAAATAATTCAATCGGTTTATTGTCTGGAACAAACATCTACCCCCCCCAAACATACCACCCAAGCAACGTCCAATGTCACAGGAACATTTAACATTGCTCAGACAGGAGGTACTATCCCTCCCGCAGAAAAATGCAATAGAAGAAGAACGGATCTCTAAGACCCATCCTAGACTTCAGACCTCTAAACATTTACATACAGTCGGATCATTTTCATATGGTCACACTACAACAAGTCCTCCCATTACTGGTATTAAACGACTTCCTTGTCACTCTAGATCTCAAGGACGCCTACTTTCATATTCCCATCCATGCAGCACACAGAATAAATCTCAGATTTGTGCTAGACGAACAACACTACCAGTTCAAAATGCTCCCATTCGGAGTCACAACAGCGGCAAGGGTGATTACCAAATGCCTAGCAGTAGTAGCTGCACACCTCAGAAGAAAGCACATTCACGTCATCCCATATCTAGACGACTGGCTCATAAAAGCCAGCTCGCACAAACAGTGTGTGCAAAACACTCAAGCTACTATTCAGCTGCTTCACGACTTGGGATTCACGGTAAATCACGTCAAGTCGCACCTGCACCCCTCGCACATACAACAATATCTCGGCGCTACAATAAACACCAAATTAACACTAGCTTATCCCTCTCCAGCCAGGATAACAAGTGAACAAACTCTCCTAACAAAATTCAAACCACAACACTCGCTACGAGCTCGAGTGTTCATGCAACTTATAGGAATGATGGCATCTTGCATATCTGTAATACCTCACGCAAGATTGCAAATGCGTCCACTTCAAAAGTGCCTAGCACGCCAATGGAACCAAGCTCAAGGTCACTTAACAGACCTAGTGTTGGTAGACGGTCGGACTCATCGTTCTCTGCAATGGTGGAACACCAAAAACCTCTCCAAGGGACGACCGTTTCTAGAGCCAGTTCCCCAAATAGTCATGACAGCAGACGCATCGCTCTCCGGCTGGGGAGCCCATCTACTGCAGCACACCACGCAGGGCAGGTGGACACCGCAACAAAAGTTAATCCATATCAATCATTTGGAGTTGCTAGCCGTGTTTCTAGCTCAGAAAGCATTTCAAACTCAAGTGTCAGGCAAGGCTGTCTTAGTCCGCACAGACAGCTATGTACTACATAAACAAACAAGGGGGGACACACTCTCTGCAGCTCTCTCAGTTAGCTCAGCAGATATGGAGGTGGGCTATACCGCTAAAAATCTTCCTACTAGCCCAAGACATCCCAGGAGTACAAAACACTATCGTAGATCTGTTAAGTCAACAAACACAGCAGATCCACGAGTGGGAGCTTCACCCGCAAGTTCTTCATCCGTTCTTCCAAATGTCGGGACAACCTCAGATAGACCTCTTTGCCATCCACGAAAACGCAAAATGCCCAAAGTTTGCCGCCAGATACCCACACCCATTGTCCAAGGGCAATGCGATATGGATGAACTGGTCAAGACTATTTGCGTACGCTTTTCCTCCTCTCCCACTACTTCCCTTAGTGGTGCGCAAACTACAACAATATTCCCTGACACTCATTCTAGTCGCTCCAACTTGGGCCAGACAACCGTGGTACACCACGCTGCTGCAAATGTCTGTGGTGCCACATCAAAAACTAAATCTATCTCCGAGCCTACTAACGCAGAACCATGGAGAGATCAGACACCCGGACCCAGCTCAGCTCAACCTAGCGATCTGGCTCCTGAGATCATAGAGTTTGGTTACCTCAACCTTCCTCCGGAATGCATGAACATCATTAAAGAAGCTAGACGTCCCACTACCAGAGCATGCATAACAAAGTGTTTCTTCGTACTAATCCCAAATTCCTGCCTAAAGTAATTTCACCATTCCATCTAAATCAATCCGTTGAGCTGCCCGTATTCTTCTTGCAGCCTCAAACAGTCGCAGAAAGGGCTCTACACACCTTAGACGTTAAAAGAGCACTGCGGTACTATATCGAAAGAACATAATCTTTTCGTAAAACAAAACAACTTTTTGTGTCTTTTTCGCCACCACAAAAAGGCAACCCTATATCAAAATCAGGGATCGCCAGATGGATAGTTAAATGTATACTAATTTTTTACCAAAAAGCAAAACGCACGTTAACAATTCCTCCAAAAGCCCACTCAACAAGAAAGATGGGGGCTTCAATGGCATTCTTAGGGAACATCCCCTTAGATGACATATGCAAAGCAGCTACATGGCTTACACCGCACACATTCACACAGCAGTATTGTGTAGATATGCAAACTAAACAACAAGCCACTGTGGGCCAGGCTGTATTAAAAACACTGTTTCAAACAACTGCAACAGATATGGGTGGTTGCCGCTAGGTGTGGGTACTGCTATACAATCTATGCATAGTGTGTAATCTGCAGCTCATATGCCTCGAACGGAAAATGCTACTTACCAGTAAGCATCTGTTCTTGGCATGTAGAGCTGCAGAGTTACACACGCCCACCCGCCTCCCCGGCTACCTTTATTTGTTCCAGTATTATCTTAATTAGATACAAATCACATGGACATCACTACTTCTTGTACAGCTCCATCACTTCCCTAATGGCAAAAAACAATCTGGGGATGGAGCCGATGTCCAGGCGCAGTATCAACCTAAGGTGGAGTCACCTATCTCGTGACTCCAAAAGACTTTCTACAACAAAACAAACCGCAAACATCCGAGCCCAACACTAGGTGGCCATCTATGCATAGTGTGTAACTCTGCAGCTCTACATGCCAAGAACAGATGCATACTGGTAAGTAGCATTTTCCTTTCTGATCATTTTTCTTAATGTATATACTATTCCTTTAACTGGAGGCCTTTTTCAGTGCAGAATTTAGTGTGTCCATTTTTGTCTTTAACCCCTTAACTGCTGGACATTTCTCAACCCAGTAGTGAGCCCTTTTTTTGACTAGTTGTCTGTAGTTTGTGCTTATGCCTCCATAACTTTGTGTCCACATAAGTTATCCACAACAAATTTGCATCCTTTTTTCCAACTTCCTGGAAATTTGAAAGGTACCAGAGTTTGTGGATTCCCATGAAGGGGGTGAGAAAATAGCCAAAATATAGCTACACTTTGAGTTTTTTGGGAAAAATAGGAAAACAAGTGTTCTGTTTTGTTTCCTAAAAATTATTTGCTGTGTCACCAGCTTTCAGGAACCTGCACAGCTGAATCCCCAAAATCTTTTTTTTTTTTACAGTTTTGGCATTTCTCGAAGAGGTAGCCTATTTTTCAAAGAGGTATCCCATGTTGTGTGCTTTCAACCTACTTCAAGTTTGTCGTGGAAACTAGTGTGAAACCCATGGGTGATCTAGGCAAGCTATATGTTTCTGAAAAGTAGACAAAATAAATTCCACAACGGGTCATATGTGTGGAAACTAACTATTGAAATAACGAAATATTGAAAAAGAGTAGGAAAAAACCCAAGGTACTCCGAGCCAACAACTGAACTGCACCGCGCAATATCTGTGTAGACCAATTGATATGGTGAAAAATGGGTATCAAGGAAACCTATGTATTTCTGAAATGGGCCCAAAATATGGAGCTTAGGAGCAGTGAATTTGTGGGTATCCGTATAAGCATATGATTTAGAGGATATTTTTCAAAATGTTTTCTTTCTTGCACACTGTCTTGGAAAGCACAAAGGCAGCAAAATCCAATTGGTAATAACAAATATTCTACTATTCTATGCTCTCATATGTCTTCTGATAAAAATGGTACCTCACTTGTAGGCCTAGTGCCTGTGACAAGAAACAGCCCAAAATGCAACATGGACATATCAAATTACTTTACTGAAACATGACTCTTTTTTCAAAGTGGGTACCTTTGGATTTTGGGCCCTAGTCCAGCCGGCACCAAGGAAAGCCTTGTGAACCTTGACATTTTTACAAACTGGACACCTATGGAAATCCAGGATGTGGTGACTTGCATGGCTCTCACCAGGTTGTTTTGCCCTGAAACCCGTGCAGACATAAAATGGCACTTCACTTGCGTGGGTAGGTCTATTGCCTGCCGCAAGAAGCAGCCCAAAACCGAACCTGGATATCTGGGGCAATTCAGGATGGAATGACTTCTGTGGCTTCCACCAGGGTTTTTTTTACCCATAATCCATAACAAACCTCAAACTTTGGGTAACCCCGTAGATTCTAGAATTTTTCCTCACAGAAAAGTGAGGAAAACTTTGAGGTTTGCAGGGCATTGTGGGTATGAAAGTGTGTGGGATGCATGTGAAGCACATCACCCTGGACTCCCCTGAATGTCTAGTGTTCAGAACTGTCTGGATCTGGTAGGTTTTACAAGGTGGCAGCCTACCAAAGACCAAAAATCGCCACAGTTCACCATTGAAAGTGGGATGATATTGGGAGTTGGCCACACTCTCCAGACCCATATGTAAAAACAAAAACAACACCCAAAAGAATCAAATGTCTTTTCACTTGCCATTGGGATGGGATGCTTTAGTCCTCAGCAGAGCAGTAAGACTGTTGAGGTTTTAGGGTTGAGGTCGGGGCTTGATGTTACGGTGGGCAAGACCCATACCCTTATTTTATTAAAAGATATATATTCCTGCCATACAGTAGGACTTCTACCTCCCAGGGGCAAATTGGGGGCACACCTCGGGTCTGCCCCGGAGGGAGGGTAGGGAAAAGAACAATTTGTTTCTTTTGGGGATGGGGTGTGGCAAATGCTAGAGTGCAACACCCGCCCCACTTTCTTTTGCCCCAAAGGCGAAATCCCTGGTGGAACCTCATCAAATTTCCCTGGCAGCTAGTGGGATTTCTGCCCCTCCTGGGCCAGATTGTGGGTAATTACCTCATCTGCCTGCAGGTGTCAGAAAGGCTGTTGCCCAATTTATGTGGGGTGGGGGCATGGCCATGCCATGCCCATTATGGGCAGCTCCCATTCCTATATTTTGATAAAAACAAGACCCCTAGAGTCTATTGGTCTTTCTGACGCCTGGAAGGGTGGGCAGATCTGGGGAAAGACTGTTGCCATATTTATTTTGGGTGGGGGCATAGCCATGCCTGTTGTGGGCAGACCAAACCCCTAAATATATTGCATTTTAAACTTACACTGGTGTCTAGTGTACTCTGCCTCCCCTGCAGGGCAGAACGGGGGTAATTATCATCATCTTCCTCCCGGAGGGGGGCAGAAGGCTGTTGCCCCATTTATTCGGGGTGGGTCCATGATAAGGCCCATGCTGGCCTCTGCTTATATATAAATAAAAATATCCCTGCCATCCAGTAAGCTTTCGCCACCCCCTCCCTCCCCCTCCCCCCCCCACAGGCAGATTGGCAGTAAATACCCCCATCTGCCCCCCAGTAGGGGCAGAAAGACTGTTGCCCTATTTACTTGGGGTGAGGGCATAGCCATGTCTATGGTGGACAGCCCCCATCCGGGTGTTCAGGACACTCAAAACTATGATCGGGGGGGTTTCTATGGGGGAGTGGTAGGAGACAGGTGGCCCTGACCACAATAATGAGACCTAGAGCAGAGGGGGGATGGGCAGTCCCGTACTTTGAACTATATTACTTAGCGGCCCAGCTGCAATGGCTCACGCAAGCGGTCGCTCGAGAGTTTCGGGGGCCGGACGGCCTAGAGGATCGATGGTTACCACGACATGTTCGGTCCTTTATGATCCTAGGCCAGAGACTGAGAGCGGACTCATTGACCATTGTGGCGAAAGCCCTGAGATCGTGTTGGAATAGAAGCAGGAGTGAGGGAAGCTGCGTCCGCCCATATGCACCGGAGATACCTCTCGAGATGTGCACGGCCTTCCCGCGCGGAGGGGATTGGTCGAAGCTAGCTGAATGGGAGGGATTGGGTTTGCAGATGATCGGCGACTTGTAGGCGGAGGGAGCTCTCCTGCCTTACCAGGCACTGCAGGACTGATACGGATTGCTTAGGGGTGACTTCCTTCTGCATGCTGCTCTGATATCAGCAATTCAGAAATACTGGGGGGAAGGGCTGCTAGAACCACCCACATCTCTGACATGCCAGTATGTAGTAATGGCGACGGGGACGGTGTAGGCAATTACGTGCCTGTACAGACGACTGATTGAGGAGGGGCTTAAACCGCTGACCCAGCTGCAAGAAAAATGGATGGGAGACCTGGGCAAGGAGTTAACTGAACCAACACAGGCCAAACTAGTGGAACGGGCGTGGAAGGGCACGCGAAATGCTAGATTCCAACTTAACCATTTCTATGTTATACATAGGGCGTACTTAATCCTCGGGCGGATAAATAAATACTTTAACGTGGAATCAGCATGCTGCCCTAGATGTCACTTGAGTGCGGCAGACTTTCAGCACATGATGTGGAGTTGCCTGCAGCTAGGGACATATTGGAAGGAGGTGGTTGAGGCTCTGTGTGAAGTGACAGATAGGCAGATAGAACCCGATATGGGAGTATGCATACTGCACTGATTTCCTCATACAGCGAGAAATAAGGTTACGAGCAATTTCATTGATCTGGGGTTGCTGTTGGCCAAACGGGAACTACCGAAAAATGGAAATCCAAGCAGGGCCCTAGCATGGAGCGATGGAAGGTGGAATTCGCAACCTGGGTGGCTAGTGAGAGTATGGTCAGGTTCCAACAGGCTAGAAGAGCGAATAATGAGAAGGCGATGGAAACGGCGCAGGCATGGGAAGCCCTAGTGGTGCGGCTGACGGTGCCAGAACCGGACTCGGCCTCGGCTTAGAATAATTAGAGCACACCAGTGGAAGGGAGTTAGCGGGAGGTGGGAGGGAGAGGCAAATGACTGTGGGAGCGCCAAGATGGGCTCCTGTTATAGTGTGGGCTTTATTGGATACATGCAACGGTGTAAATACGAGATAAGGAGTGGAGGTTGGGAAGCTTATTGTGATATTGCGTATGATATGAATACGACTCAACGGTGGAAATTGACTTTATGCAATGTATCCAGTAACGGGCTCCTGTTGATGATGAGCCTGGTAGGGGGGATGTGTTTGTGTTGATAAATCAATAAAATACATTTTTTTTAAATGGTGGGCAGCCCCCATCCCTATATTGTTTACAAAATAAACTTTCCTTACTGTCTGGTGGGCTTTCTGCCCCCGTCTGGGCAGTAAGACTGAAATATAATATGTTTCCAGGAGGGAGCACAAGCCCTCCTTGCCCAAGGGGCCTCTACTCCTATTCTTTGTGGCTTGTGTGTGGATTCCTGTATGAGAATTGCTCTTCTGTGGCGATCTTCAAGCAGGGATCCACCGGACAAAGGTACCTTTGGTAAGGGGAGATTCTCCCCTTTCCTACGATACCTCTCCCAAAGGAATAAGTGTTCGGGTGCTGAGGTACGCCCTCTAGCACTGATTTGGTGAAAGTAAAACGAGCCCATTGGCTCATTTTACTTTCCCTTTTACTGAAATGATGTCAGTGTGCCCTGCTCGCTGATCGTCACTGAAGCAGCAGATGCGCCTTTATAACCCTCCCCAGTGTCTGCCAATGGCAGACAGATGCACCGGGGAGTTAGAGTGGCCATCAGCCGCACTTAAATGGTTAATAGGCAACAAAAAGCATTTGTTTGTTTCTTAACTTTTCTACCGAAAAGCTTTGCCCATATGCACATATCTACTTTTTTATATATGTTTAGCAAAATGCTTTAGTGTCCCACACGTGGATGGGCCGGTTCAGTGATTATGATTTGGTATAGATTCCTCTGGGCTTTATTAGCAATTCCTACTAGTAAGTGACCAATGATACTCAGCCACACCAAGAGACACGCCAGTAGAAATAGAACTTACATATCAAACTTCCTTTTGAAACCTCTCCAACTTTGCATCTAGTCAGGAAACATTTCAAGTTCATACTGTGCATCACCCATGGTTAAAATAAAGTACCTCAAAGCTGCTGATTGCATGTCTAATACTACTGATTGAATTGCATACAAAACTACAGAGCACAACCGTACAGTTTTAGACTTGTCACCCCGGTAATATTTATATTCACTTTGATTCTAAATGTATGTGTGCCGTTGCTTGATATTGAGCTGCAATAAATGGAGATTGACTCATTAACACTATGCTGGTTGGCTATTTCCTCTTTTTCCACAGGCCTGCGACACACCCCTTCATCCTCTAGGAAGACTGGTCGAGACATTGGTAGCAGTGTACAGAATGACCTATGTGGGTGTTGGAACCAACCGCAGGCTGTTGAAGGAGGCTGTGAGAGAGATTGAGTCATACCTGAAACGCATGTTCCAGTTGGTGAGGTGAGCAATCTGGTCACACCCTCTGCCATACTTCAGGAAGAAGGACTTAAAATTGTGTCCTGAAAGCAGTACTGTGCTAATGTGGTTCTGTAGTAGGGGATCTCTGTGTATAGTCATAATCTAGTGAATAGTCCCGCCCATGTGCGCGGACCCCGGAGCAATCAAAAATAATCTCTTAAGTTGTCAAAAAATGCAGAACTGCACAGACACTTAAGAGAGAATTTAAAGACAGATAATGCAGCCTATATCCACAGTCGACACTGTCCAGTGCTTCAACTAGAAATTCCACCAAAAATCCACAAACAGCACAGCCTGTCCAGGTTTTTCCACATAGAAAAACTTGCTTTTACCAGCAAAACCCTCAGGAATGATAGAGAGGAAGAAGTGGACAGACAAGCCCCATAGGCTGCCATTATGTGGCTCAGAACAGGATACTGTGCCTTTAAGAGAACCTTCCAGAACTCTCTCAGTATCCCAGAATGCACTGCAGGTCCCATTTACTTTCAGTTCTTTTTTCCGGCTCCTGCTAGCAGGACCCTGGAGCATTGAACTCTCCCTTTTCAAGGGTTTATTTGGTGATTTTTTCACATTTTCAAGATTTGAGTGCTTTCATTTGAAGTACTTTGGTGCTTTCTTCCTTGTGTGTGTTCTGAGCACTCTTTTATTTGTCAAAATGCCTGCTTTGTTTGACAAATGCCCAGAGTGTTCTAGGAAGAATGCCAAGTCTGACCCACACAAGGTGTGCATCATCTGCCTTCCCTCATCTCATGTCCCAGAGGAGTGTGACATTTGCCAGGGAATCTCTTCCAGGACCCTGAGAGATAGGATGAAGATCAGGCTCCAAGGCCTGGAAGACAGAAGACTGAAAGCACAAGGTGGGTCTGGGCAGACTTCCTCTGCCCATGCTGAGGCCTCTGGGGGGCTCCCCACGGGCAGGAAGACCAGCAAGCGTCCCCATTCTCCGTCGGCGTCGATAGCACCGACGACGGCGTCGAGAGGGATGACAACAGTCTGTTCCCCGTCTCCCCAGATCTCTGGGTCGAAGCGGCGTCGACGCTCGGCGCCGAGGGAACTGAATAGACCGCCGTCGAGATCTCCAGTGACGATTTCATCGTCGGCGGCGAGTTTTCGATGTCGAGAGGTGGCCCGGCGTCGGCGCTCGCCGTCCAGGCGACACCGCCGTTCGCCGTTGGCGAAGAAGAGGAGGTCGGCGTCGAGGGGATCCATGACGTCGAGGATGACGTCGAAGTCTTGCAGACGTTCGGCGTCGAAGAGTCGCTCGTCGTCGAGGCGAAGGCGGTCGCCGTCGAGGCACAGGCGATCGCCGTCGAGAACGGGACGCTCGCCGTCGAGAAGGAGGCGTTCGCCGTCGAGAATGAGGCGTTCGCTGTGGAGAAGGGGGCGTTCGCCGTCGAGGGACAGACGGTCGCCGTCGGGGCGGCGTTCTTCGACGCCGAAGAGGCGCAGAAGGAGTTCTGGTGCCAGGAGTCATTCTAGCCGGCGGCAGGTGCCGGTAGGGGACATCCCCTCTCCTGAGAAGAAGGGAGAGTCACCGGGCTCGGTGTACTCTGAGGTATATACACCTCCTAACCGATGTCGACTCCACCCCCTCCCCCCTTGCCCAAGGAACCTCCTCCGCGGACTTCGCCCCCGCTTCCACCTCCTCATCAACCTCAGCCTCAGCCTCATCTTCCAACTGACGAACCTCCTGTGGTTCCTCCGAGGTCCGTGTCGCTGCCGCGATACCCGACTCCGCCTAAGGGGACTCCTCAGCCGAGGCCCCCAGGCAGGCCACGGTCGCCTGCTCCGGTGAGGCCGGTGGAGCGTCCGAAGCCAGGGAGATCGCGCTCTTGTTCCGGTCGGAGGGGGAGATCGCGGAGTCGTCACAGGTCGTCAACGAGATCAAGACGACGCCACAGGAGGCGCAGATCACGTTCCCACACGACTTCTGGGGCCAGAACCTACTCACCGACTTTGTCGGAATCCCCTGGGACGAGAGTGTCGCCAGTGGACGACATCGGCACGTTCTAGGATGTTCTACTGAGGGGTGCAGCTAAGTTGGGCATCACGGTGACAGTGCCTACTCCCACGACGTCCGTGATTTTCGAGACGCTCCATAAAAAGCACCTGTCTCGACCATTACTGCCTCTAGTACCAGGATTGGTAGAGCCCGCCGAGGAGTTGTTCCTCACTCCCGCGGTGACGAAGTCTGCTCCTTCCAGGCTCCTTAAGTACCGGGCCCCGGATTCTGACCCGGCCTTTCTTCGGATGGATCCGACACCGGACTCTGACATAGTGACGGCGGCTAGGAAGCAGCATGCCACCTCCCCGTCTTCAACTGTACCTCCTGATAAGGAGAGCCGATGGATAGACTCGGCAGGCAGGAAGGTCTGTGGGACGGCATCTACTGCATTGAAAGTGGCTAGTGCTGCGGCGTTGCTAGGGCGATAGGATCGTGCCCTATGGGAGTCCCTCCAGCAATTCGCTGAGTCCCTTCCTCGTGAGAAGAAAGAGGACTTTGAAGGAGGGGATGCTGGTGTCGAACCAGCTCATCAGCGCGGCTGCTGATGTGTCTCTTCTGGCGGCGCATGGGTACTGACTTACATCGCTCAAGCCGGAGGCTCATCAGCGGGTGGCCAATCTGCCTTACTCGGGGGAAACCCTGTTTGGCAAGCATGCGGATGACGAGATGGCCCGCATGAAGGCGGAGACCGAGACCCTGACGGCTGTCGGGTTGGAGAAGCCCAAGGAGAAAAAGACCTACCGCCCATTCCAGAGACGGTTTGGGGCGCAGGGCAGAGGGCGTGGACAGACTTCGGGACAGCAGCAACAACAGCAGCAGCAGTTCCGGAGGCCCTTCCAGAAGCGACAGAAGGGCAGAGGCGGCCAGCAGTCCGCAGCAGCGAACAAAGTCCCAGCTGGGTCTCGATCCTGAGCGGTTACTTCTCCTACATCCGTTACACGCTCCGGTGGGGGGAAGCGTTCAATTTTTCCTGGCAGAGTGGAGAAAAATTACTCAGGACAAGTGGGTGCTGAATATTGTTTGCAATGGATACAGTCTTCGGTTCACCAGCCCGCCTCCATCAATTCCACCGGTCAGCTCGCAGTTTAAGCTGCGCGAGCTCCAGGCGGAGGCCGATACCCTGTTAAGGAAAAGGGCGATAGAAGACGTACCTCTGTCTCAAAGGGGAAGAGGTCTGTACTCTCGGTTCTTTCTGGTTCGCAAGAAGGACAAGAACGAGTTCAGGCCCATTCGGGATTTGCGGCAAGCAAACAAGTGGATTCGCAGAGAGAAGTTTTGCATTCTGTCGTTGCATCAGATTTATCCTCAGCTGCAACAGGGAGACTGGCTATGTGCTATAGACCTACAGGATGCGTACTTCCATGTGCCCATTGGACACAAACACAGGAAGTTCCTGCGATTCCAAGTCGGCGCCAATCATTATCAGTACACAGTACTGCCATTCGGGCTGAAATCTGCGCCCAGGACATTCTCGAAGTGCATGGCAGTGGTAGCTGCATACCTGAGAAAGAACAAGGTGTTTGTCTACCCGTACCTGGACGATTGGTTGATCAAGGCCTCCTCCTTCTCGGAAGCTCAATCGCACTTCCAGAAGACGTGCATTCTCTTGAACAAGCTGGGGTTGCACATCAACATGTCCAAGTCTGTCCCAACTCCGGTCCAGTGCATTCAGTACTTGGGAGCCTCCATCAATATGCTGTCAGCAAGCGTGTCTCCTTCGGAGGAGAGAGGATTATCACTCCTTCGGAAGGCTCAGGCTCTTATGACCGCTCCATCTACAACAGTGAGGACGGTGTCTTCTCTACTGTGGTCGGTGGCCTCTTGTATCTTCCTCACGCCACACGCACGGCTGCACATGAGACCATTGCAGGAGTGCTTGGAGGATCAGTGGGATCAGAGGAAAGGTTCTTGGGACGACAAGATACGACTGTTGCTGCATGCTCTTCAGTCTCTGAAGTGGCGGTGTTCAGCGGAGAATCTCCTCAGAGGGGTTCCCTTCCACAAGGACATTCCCACGCAGACTATCATGACGGAAGCGTCTCTCCACGGCTGGGGGGCGCACTCTGGAGACTTACAGATACAGAGAACGTGGTCCCCGACGGAGTCCACGTATCACATCAATTTCCTGGAACTCAGAGCTGTTCACTTGGCACTGAAGGCCTTTCATCCGTCCTTCCAGACCAAAACTCTGCTTGTGCAGACGGACAATACAACCACGATGTATTACCTCAATAAGCAGGGGGGCTCAAGATCGCGCACCCTGTCGCAGGAGGCGCAGGCGATCTGGCACTGGCTTCTTGCCAGAGGACTGACGATAACGGCTACTCATCTGCCAGGTGTGCAGAATGTTCAGGCAGACGCACTGAGCAGACTGATTCAGGAAAACCATGAATGGGTCATAAACGACGAAGTACTAGGAGAAGTCTTCACAAGGTGGGGGACTCCAGACGTAGATCTGTTCGCCACCGCCGAAAACAGCAAATGCCGAGACTTCGCCTCCAGGTACTACCAGCAGGGGACGCTGGGGAATGCGTTATGGATCAACTGGTCGAACAGCTTTCTGTACGCTTTTCCACCCATTCCCCTGATTCCGGTGGTGCTCATCAAGCTGTCCCAGTCCAGGGCGCGGATGATCCTGATTTCCCCGGAATGGCCCAGGCAGTGGTGGTTCCCGGACCTGCTTCACCGGTCTCTCCTTCCTCACATACTGCTGCCGTGCCGGCCGGACCTTCTCACGAAGTTCGGGGGCAGATGGTGCACCCCAACCTCTCGTCTTTGAGTTTGGCGGCATGGCTCCTGAGATAGTGCAATATGGCCATTTGAATCTACCAAAAGATTGTATGGACATACTGAAGGAGGCTAAGCGACCTTCCACTAGGACTTCCTATGCGTACAAGTAGAAGAGATTTTGTATCTGGTGCAAGTCCAAGAACTATGACCCAACGACGTGTAAGGAAGATATCATCCTTCCGTATCTTCCACATTTGGCGCAGTCTGGCCTTAATGTCCATTCCATTAAGGTTCATCTTGCTGCGCTGACTGCCTACAGGAAATGCCCTTCACAGACTTCCTTCTTCCAGATCCCTGTGATCAAGGATTTTTTGGAAGGCTTGAAGAAAGTGTTCCCTCCTGTCCGGCTTCCTTCGCCTTCATGGGAGTTGAATGTGGTGCTGTCCAGATTGATGAAGGAGCCTTTTGAACCTATTCATAAGGCTTCGTTGCAGCACCTGTCCTGGAAGGCGTCGTTCCTCGTGGCCATTACATCGGCCCGCAGGGTGAGTGAAATTCAGGCGTTGTGTTGCCAAGAACCTTATACTGTATTTCATGCTGCTAAGGTTGTTATGCGTACTCACCCTAAATTTCTTCCAAAGGTTATCTCTGATTTCCATGTGAACCAGACCATAATGTTGCCTACGTTTTTTCAGAATCCTTCGTCTCCAGCGGAAAGTTCTCTGCATTCCCTGGATGTTAGGAGGGTATTGAAATGTTATCTGGATAAAACCAAAGATATTCGTAGGTCAGACCAATTGTTTATCAATTATGGATCAGTCTGGACCGGTCTTGCTACCTCGAAACAGTCCATCTCCAGGTTGATTGTGTCCTGTATACAGTTGTGTTACCAAAAGGCTAATAAGACCTTAGGGGGTAAGCCTAAGGCTCATTCAACCAGGGGCATAGCTGCACGACGGCTTTGCTTCGTAATGTTCCTATTGCAGAAATCTGCAAGGCGGCCACTTGGAAGTCTGTCCATACCTTTGCTAAGCATTACTGTCTGGATACTGATGCCAGAACAGACGCTCAGGTTGGGCAGGCTTCGCTGCGAAATCTGTTTGCACAGTAGTAGTGTTATTCTTTTTCTCCACCGCCGCTTTGGTGTGGGAATGGGCTTGCCATTCTATTCACTAGATTATGACTATACACAGAGATCCCCTACTACAGAAGGAGTAGTTTCTGTCCTGTAACTCCAGTTCTGTAGTAGGGGTATCTCTGTTATAGTCATAAGCGTCCGCCCTCCTCCCCGGTGGAGACAAATGTTTATTTTCGGAATGCTACAGGTCTGGCGTTATACGCCTTCAAAAAGAACTGAAAGTAAATGGGACCTGCAGTGCATTCTGGGATACTGAGAGAGTTCTGGAAGGTTCTCTTAAAGGCACAGTATCCTGTTCTGAGCCACATAATGGCAACCTATGGGGCTTGTCTGTCCACTTCTTCCTCTCTATCATTCCTGAGGGTTTTGCTGGTAAAAGCAAGTTTTTCTACGTGGAAAAACCTGGACAGGCTGTGCTGTTTGTGGATTTTTGGTGGAATTTCTAGTTGAAGTACTGGACAGTGTAGCCTGTGGATATAGGCTGCATTATCTGTCTTCAAATCTGTGCAGTTCTGCATTTTTTGACAATTTAAGAGATTATTTTTGATTGCTCCGGGGTCCGCGCACATGGGCGGGATTATTCACTAGATTATGACTATAACAGAGATACCCCTACTACAGAACTGGAGTTACAGGACAGAAACTACTCCTACTGTCTGCTATCTAGCATGTTATTGATGTGACTGAGATTATCTAAAAGCTTATATTTTTTAGGTCTTGGCTGCAGACAGCCTCTGGCGAATACTTCTGCCTGCAAATTCCTCACTTGTTGAATATCCCCAAGCTCCATACTGGATCTGGAAACGTTTCCATAGCTCTCCCACACCAGTAGCGAGTGATAGCTCCATCTCTGCTCCGGAAGCGATACCATGGTGACATCATTGGAGCTATGAAGCACACACCAAATCGTATCATCGACTGTTACTTTCATTCCCTGCTCTTCAGTGCAGATCCAGAGTGCTCTCCTAATTTAGTCAGTGTTTCTTCAGAGATTTTTGCTCACAAAAACTTCTCAGCGTGTGCAGTGCCAGGAAGGGAATGTTTTGGGTACATTGTTTTCCCCCTTGCATTCTAATTGGCCCATAAGTTCCCCCTCAGCACAGTACGTCCAATAGTTCCTCTTGAAACGCCTCTGGCCCCATGTGGAAATATTCCGATGCAGCGGCATTCACTAGTTGGCTGCTCATCTGCACCACCGAGTCTAGCACTAGTGACATGGTACCTCTACCCAAATCCAGGCGTATCCAGCAGAAGTCAAAATTGGGGAGCCCAAAGGATAATAGAGATAGAAAAGGCACATGAACAGTGAAATACTTTCCACCAGTGTAATTGACAAGCAGTACATGAAATCATTGACGCTGTTTCACACCGAAGTCAGAAGCCTGGCATTATTCAGCATGACACATGCATGTGGACTGGATGTTGCTCTAGAGATTTAGATGGGTTGCCCCTTTGGGCCGGCTCTCACTGCTGTGGCATCTTTTTCCTGCTGTTCTAGGAAAGGCTTCAGATGTTCTGGAGGTTATCCTGCACATTGTGGAAGACTAAACTAACATCTTTACAAAGGTTCTGCAACCTCTGCTTTTGAGCTGTTACTGCCTTTTAATGAGGCCTTCAGGGATCTGGTGACAGCTGCATGGAAAAAGCTAACTGCATAACCTGCAGTAGATGATACAGACCAGCTTCTGGAAGGCCAGCTTTCTTGTCTGCTCATCCTTACCCAGAAAGTATGGTTGTGCAGGACTCCTGCTCCCCAAAGCAAAATCTGATTTCAGCCCATTAGACAGGGAATCTAAAAAGCTGGTGGGAAAAGGAAAGATGATCTGCACTATGATTGATGAGGCGGTATACTCACACCTAGTGGGATATTGCCATACAATCTCAGGGACCACTTTGTGGAGGTGCTAATGATGGGCAGGCACCTTTAGACCGGTCATCAGAGCCGATCTGGATATTGACTATTCAGTTGCCAGAGATCCAGACAACATTGCTAAACATGCGGTTCAGTGGAGAGAGGCTTTTTTGGGAGAAAAGGTAGATTCTACACTACTACGTTTCAAGGTAGGCAGAGGGGGCGTCTCGTTCCTTGGAGTCCAAGTGAGTTACTACTGCCAGTTTCAGAACGTTTCAAGGCTTCTTGAGGGGCTTCAATTATTGTCAGTGCCAGCTCTCTTAACCTCCCAAGCAACAGAACCAGCTTCTTGAACATTACAGAGGCAGAAGTAAAGGCAGGTGCCGCCACATGCAGCAGCCTTCTTCCACTTGGTCCGCTCCACCTGGAAGGCCTCTTTACCTTCACCTGGTAGGGGTATGTGCAGCCCGTGGGAGGACCTCCTTTTTACAGGCCTGGAAGACCATAAAATTGGACTAGTGAGCTGTTCATATTGTAGAAAGGGAATGGCCTTTCCTTTGAGCACACTCCTCCCCACATCTCTGCTGCTCAGTCCATTTAGTCAGAAAACCATCTCCAGATACGGCACCAGGTTGTAGAAGCCCTGCCGCACAAAGAAGTAAGGAGTGGTGGAGTTGGTTTCAAAGCATGAATTTGGTTAGGGGTGTAGCTCTGAGTACTTTCTTGTTCACAAGAATGACAGCTGTCATATGATACTAGACCTCAAGCTTGTGAACCTTTACCTCTGTAAGGAAAAGTTGATGATGCTGTCCATGTTCTGGTTCCTCTGTGACTGGAAGCTTAAGCCTGGATAGCATACCTCTGCTTGTAGGCAGAGAGGTTTCAGAAAACCAGTCCTTGCAATGCATGGCAAGGTCTACTCACTACCAGTTTGTGGTCCTTACATTTGGACTGACATTGGCACCTTCACCAAGGTGAAGGCAGTGGTTGCAGCTTATCTCGGAAGGCTTTGTATTCCTGTACCTGGATGAATGGCTGCTCAAATCTGGCTTGCTGCATTTGGCATTGCAACACCTGCAAATAACTGCATCGCTGCTGTTTGACTTGAGCTGGACACAGCAGCTGCATTAGCTTTCCCTTCTCCTGGGGGGACATGGGATGTACAGGATATTAAGTTGATGTTTCGAGATGGAGCTCAAATTCAATACCTGATGATTCTTTGTTTACTTGGCCTGCTGACTTCTTTCATGCTCTGGGTCACATACGCATGCTGGCACATGATGGCCCTCCTTTGGTGCCTCTGCAGGCAGTGGGTCCAGCATGGGGACATCTGTTGGACACCATTGCGATCTACTGCAACACTTCTGTATATCTGGCTCGGTGGAGGAGCACCTATTTTAGGGGATGCACTTCTGCATCCCTCCTACAGTGAGGGTGGGGGAACTGGAGATTAGAGGCTTCTGATGTCCGGAAGAGCGGTTATTGCATATAAAAACTGCTAAAACTGTGGATGATTTAGAGAGCATTCAAAGCCTTCCTCCATTCCCCTCTTGGTCAGTCTGTCCAGGTCTTGCACAATGTGACTGTGATGTGGTACATAAAGAAGCAGGTAGGAGAAATGTTGCTCGAATTGGATTTCCTTAAAAAACAGACGATCAGAGACGTTTGGCAAACCAGGAACAGTTTGTTTAATTGAACAGTTCAGCCAGAACTACAGTTACATGCACTAGGTCTGAGGGCTGTTTTAATTTACATTGATTTTGAGGCTATTTTAAATGCAATATTAGAACAGCCGTAAACGGTTTGCTGCATACCATATATGGTGTAGAAATTTGGTTGCTGCCTTTAGGGCCATAAATTAATGGTCAATTGTTACTACAGGTGGGTCTTGACCTGCATGAACAGTGTGGCCAGTGGTGTAATGTGTCCAGCATGGGGAGCGCGTGTTCACTATGTGTGCTAGGCCCTTATTGGCTAAGTGTTCCTAACTTAAGTGGTATCTGACTTTATGGTGTTTTTATTAGCGCGTACCTCCACCGGCCATGTGTGCTTTATTGGGGCAATCTCCCTGGATGATTGTAATGTTGTTGCCCTTTTCTATGGAACTGATCAAGAGTTCCTTGTCCTAGTGTTTGCTTGCCAGTTGTACACCCTCCCACCTGTGACCCATGAATTAGTAATCCCAGGCCTAGGTCGCAGGGCCTGCCTGACCACGTACTTGTGTGTCAAGGTAGATGTGAAGTTCAGAACGGGTGATTCTGTTAATAAGGACGATGGTTCCTTTTTGGCGACAGATGCATCAATATCCATATTAACAATATGATCGCATGTTCTCTGTCAAAATGTGTTGACACTCTGGTCTTGGGCATACCAGCATGGCAGATTGGGTTGCCGCCAACCATCAGGCTGTTATTCTGAACATTAAGGTTGACAGCCTCAGTTGCCATCCTCTTGCTAACACTATTAGTGTCTGTACTCTTTTTGCCCTGTGGGTCAACCCTCGAGTGGAAATGTTTGCCACTCGTACCATGCCCATTTCCTGTAGCAGTGTGTCCTCCAGTATCCACTGCAAGGGGCCTTAGGGGACAGTTTTTGATTGAGGTGGAACTTTGTGCGTCACTATGCTTTTCCCCCATATCCTTGATTTTGAAGATTCTGAGGAGGATTTGCCAGGACCAGACCAATTTATTTCCATCGCATCAGACTGGCTTACAAGCTCTTGGTATGCAGATCTACTGTGCCCCTTCTAGTAGTGTTCCCAACTCTGCCTTTCTGTCTGGCAGGGTAGAACTCCTTTCTCAGTTCAAGGAGCAGGTACTGCACCCCAACCTCCACAGCCTCCGCCATTATGCTTGGAGATAGAATGGAAGCACCAAAGCTCCTGCCTGCTTCCACTGGAGGTTAGTTGCTTTTCTTCCCAAGCTGGTGACCCCTTTCCACCTCCATTGCCCTGCACACTTTCTACCCTCCCCTTCATCCCACCAAAGAGGAGGGGAGATTGCCTTGGCTGGACCCCAGATATGCAGTTAGTTTTCTACAATGATTGCTCCAAGATCATGTCTGACGACGAGCTCTGTGTCAGCTATATACAAGCAGCAAGAAAGGCAAGGCTGCCCAAAAGAGGACTTGTGCCCCATGGATCATACTGTGTATAAAAAAGTGCTATGCTCTTGCTAAGAAGGAACCACAAGAGGGGACCCAGGCCGATTTCAGTGGTGCAAACACTTCTACCTCCGCTCTGGCCAGAGGTGTTCTTTTGGCTGAGATTTGTTGTGCAGTGACACAGATGACCGTTTCCACCTTCACCAAGCATTATTGTTTGGATTCAGTGGTGAAAAAGGAAGGTCATTTCATACTATCAGTGCTCCAGGATTCACTCACCTGGCTAATCCTTCAGACCCACCACATGGCCGGAATACAGCTTTTGAATCAGTTCAACAGGTAAGGAATCAGCAGGTCCACCCCCTCCCCGTTCTAAAGGATTATCATAAGCCACATTAAAAAGGTTCCAGTCTAGATTGTTTCAGAATAGTCCCTCAAAATGATTGTCGTATCCTCAACTTAGCCTATCAGGGCATTTAAAAATGGATGGAGAAATGATGTTGGTGCACAAGGGTGGGTGCTTTATGGCTTCAATGACATCACAGTGGCACCTCTTCCGGTGATGAGATGGAGGCAAAGACCCCTACTGGCACCAGAGAGCAATGAAGAAATGTTGGTATACTGAAGGTATTCAACAGGTGAGGAATCTGAAGGTAGATATAGTATCCTCCACAACGAACATTACTGAAGGTAAGTAACTGTTTCTTTCAGCTGTCTGTTTCCGAAGACCTGTTGTGGACAGTACCAGTACTTACAGTGAGCTTTAGGATAGCCTATTGCTTATCACTCGTTGGCTTTCTTATCCAACGACTTTGCTTGTCTCATTTTGATCATTTTCCTTACTCTTTGTTTGTCCCTCACCTGGAGCATAGCATATTTACCATCTTTTTGATTGGATGATTTGTATCCTCCGATGGCTCATCACCAGGGAATTGCTTCTTTCTTTTGCACTCTATGGTGCTGCATGTGTTTTCTCGTCCTCTCCTCCCATCCCTGCCCCCATACACAGTCCATATTGCTCTGCTCCGTCACCCCAGTCTTTTGCTCTCTACAGTTTTTTTTCATAGTTTTGCTACCAAGCTGCTCCCTTATCTTTGTTGCTCTTTCAAACATGCTTTTTTGTAAATTTGCTGCTCCAAGATTACGTCTAACATCTTGGAACAGTAAGTTAAAAGGGGCCACCCACCATGACTTCTGGGTGCCCATGCATGGTGGTGACACATGCATGCTTATGTCATTACGATACAACAGAGTTTTTTGTGTGTTCTTTTTTTTTTTTTTTTTTTTTTTTTTTAAGTTGGAACGTGGAAGTTTACACAGCCGTTTAGCCGGCATCCCTGAGGCCCGGCGGCAATCATTTCTAGCGTGCATCATTACTTTGGCAATTTCGTCAGAAGGTATAAAGGTCTGCTTTTAACCGTAGAACCAAACAGCACTAAACAACAAGAGCACAGCCATCGAATAAAACCACAAAGCGTTCCCAGAGGGTAAATAGACTTATATCCATCATCGAATCATCTTAACAATAGTGACGTAGTCCAAGACCCCTCCCGGCTCCACCCTCACTTGCAATAGGCAGGCGTCCACCAAGGCTGCAGATCACATCAGCACACACTCTCTCAGTAACATTCTAAATCTCAATCCGACAAACCCTCATCCAAATCTTCTCTCGGTGGTTCACAGATGTCTCCTCTGTATATGTTCCATGCCCCCCAGATCAGACCCCATTTCTTGGGGCAACCCCTCCGGACAAACACCGCCTTCTCTGCCACCATTGCATCATCCATATCATTGCACCATTCTCTCAGTCTGGGCACTGCAGGTGACCCCCACAGTTTAGCCACATTGCGCTTCGCAACCATCAGGCCCAACACCACCCAGTCCTGCTGTCGATGGGTCAAGTCCGTTGCCTCCCATATGTTCAGCAAGCAGCAGCGCGGGTCCAACCGCAGGGAAACATTCACAGTCTGAGAGATAGTGCGTAACACCGCTGTCCTATCCCTGCCAGCCTCCTGCAATCCCAAATGGTGTGGAAGAACGTCCCCCTTTCTCCGCATCTGCGGAGGCAGTACTCCTGATCAGCCTTTCCTATTTTGTGCAGAACCGTCCTGGTATAGTATGTACGGTGCAGGACTTTCAGCTGCACCAGCTTAAGTCTTGAGGGAATCGCCGACTCGCAAGGTGACGAGAGAGCCTCCTGCCACTCCGAGTCATCAAGGTCACCTATGTCCGCCACCCAGCTGGAGCGCAACTTGGACAACATGTCAGGGAGATTAACCAGTTTCCGGTATGTGTATGAGGTGGCTTTTTGGGGCATGTGCTCGGTCAGCAGTCGGTCCTCAAGAGGGGTAGACTCCTGCAAAGTCGTACCTGCCGGAATGGCTGGCCCCAGTGCGTGCCTTATCTGGATGAATCTGTACCGTTCGGACTCTCCCATACCATATGTGGCCTGTAAAAACCCAAAATCCACGATTCTGCGATTTTTCCAGAGGTCCCCCACCACTGAAATTCCAATGTCGTCCCATGCCTTAAACCCTTTGGTATTGCCCATGTAACCCAACCTGTGTGAGTCCCATAGGGGTGTCATCTGTGTAACAGTGTGCGCGCAGTGCAGGTGTCTGTGTGCCTTATACCAGATTTGGATCGTATGACGTGTCGGGCCCTGTAGCTCAGACGGGACGGTGCGGCTATATAGGTTTCTCAGCAGACCTCTGGGTTCGATATTCTGCCTGTCCACCATATAGGCTGGGTCCGTGTGTGGGACATGTAACCAGTAGTTGATCTGTTTAAGGTGGGCAGCCCAGTAATATAGTTCAATACTAGGGAGTGCTATCCCCCCATCGTACCAGTCCCTCACCAGCTTGTTCTGCGCAATGCGGGCCGGTTTCCCATCCCAGAGCAGAGTAGAAATTGCCGCCGTGATGGCCTTAAAGTAGGAGGGGGGCACTGGAAACGGCGTATTCTCCAGGAGGTACAAAAAACGAGGCAGAGCCATCATTTTAAACAGGGCAGCTTTGCCCAAAAGAGTGAGTGGAAGGGAGCGCCACACCTTGACATCCCGAACAAACCGCTCCAGGGGGGGTCTTAGGTTCAAAGCGTGGAATACGTCCGGACTAGGAGTAACGTAAATCCCCAGATATTTAAAGGGGGCAACGGTATACGCCAACGGACAGCCTCTCGGAAGTGGGGGGGGGGTGGCCAACAAGAACGAATAGAACAGATTTCGACCAGTTAATTCTATAGCCGGACACTCTCCCGAACTTCTCGCAGACATTGAGCAGCTCCGGGACCGATTTCCGCGGGGCGGTGAGGTAGAGCAGGACATCATCGGCGTACAGCGATATCCGATCTTCCCACGTTGGTGACCACCGGATACCCTTAATTGATGGTTCCCATCTAACCCAAATCGCCAGCGGCTCAAGGATTAATGTAAACAGTAGGGGAGACAACGGGCAACCCTGTCTCGTTCCACGCCCAAGCGGGAAGGTCCTAGAGATGTGGCCATTTGCCACAACCTGCGCCAGGGGGCCAGTGTACAGCAGTCGGACCCACGCACAAAAGCGGGGCCCAAAGCCCATGCGTCGGAGCACCGCGAAGAGGTAAGGCCACTCCACCGTGTCGAACGCCATAGTGGCGTCCAGGGAGAGCAGTACCGCTGGTTCCCGTATACTCTCCCTGCGAGCCAGAACCGCCTGTAAACGCCGCAAATTGTGCGAGGTATTGCGATTCTGCATGAAGCCGGACTGGTCCGGGTGTACTAGAGTGGCAAGGTGGGGGGTCAACCTCAACGCCAGTAGCTAGGCGAGGATCTTCGGCTCCGCATTGAGCAGGGAGATGGGGCGGTAGGAAGTGCATTCCTCTGCCACTTTACCAGGTTTATGGATCGGGATGATAGCGGCCAGGCGCTGGTCACTCGGCAGCATACCCACTTCTAGGCTGTCCACGAGCATGTTAAGAAGATGGGGGGCTGTCGTCTGGGACGTTTGTTTGTACAATTCCACCGGAATGCCGTTGGGTCCCAGGGCTTTCCCAGACGCCAACGCCTCGGTCGCGTCCCCTACTTCCTGCACGGTAACATCGGCCTCCAACAAAAGTGCCGCCTCTGGAGAGAGACAGGGGATCGTCAGATCCTTGATGTAGTCATAGGCCTCCTCCGTCGAGAACCCTGCCCGAGGAGCGTAGATAGCTTCATAATGATCTGCTAGCAGGTCGACAATAACCCCGGGGTCAGAGGTCGCCCGTCCGTCCGTCAGCGTCAGCTGAGCAATAACTCTGCCTGCCCTTTCCTTTTTATCGAGCCAGGCCAGCATCTTTCCCGCTTTATCGCCCAGTTCGTATACTCTATGGCGGGTGGCCTGGATGGAAGTCCTAACCGATTCCCTCTGGTACGCCATCCATTCTATGCGGCACAGCCGGACCGCCTGGGCGGCCCCCAGCGACGGATTGGAATCCTGTCTAGAGATGGCCACTGCAAGGGCCTCCTCCAGGGCGCTGAGTTCTTGCTGTTGTGTTCTCCTGTGGGCCGTTACCGATGCAATCCCCTGCCCTCGCAGCACTGTTTTAAAAGCTTCCCATAGAGTACTCTGGGAGTCCACTGAGCCCACATTCTCCCGAAAATAGCGCTCGGCAGTAGTGGTGAGTGATTTTTTCAAAGGGGCATGTTGCAGATAACTCGCATGAATCGGAAACGTACGGCACCTGTGTGCGCGGCGACTTGTGTATGTGAGCAGGAGAGGGGAGTGATCGGAGATACCTCTGGGGCAGATGGCCACTTCTTCGACCCCACAAAGCCCCTCACCTGACATGAACACATGGTCAATCCGCGAGAGGCAATTATGTGTAGCCGAGTAGTACGTGTAGTGTCTGTCGTGGGGGTGTTTGTAGCGCCAGCAGTCCGTCAGACCCAAGGCGTCTAACAGACCGGAGAGTCGCCCGCCTCCCCGCACCGTCGCAGCCTGTCCACCACGTCATTGAAATCTCCCCCTAAAACCAGAGTTGCTGTCGGTAATGCCAGGAGAAAGGAGGCTAGTGCAGTGTGAGCTTCGGTGTGCAAGTTAGGCGGGATGTATACAGACACGAAATTAAAGAGCTGGCCTTCCCACTGTTCTGTTACCGCTGCGAAGTGGCCCTGAGTGTCTACCTTAGTTTGTTTGCATATCAATGGAAAAATTTTCCGTATAAGGATTCCAGACCCCCTAGAACCGGACGAGAAGTCCGCATGAGTGACGAATTTGTACCCCCACCTGTCCATCGCTCTAGAGGCCGTGCCCACTAAATGGGTCTCCTGCAGCATAAACCCTTTTCAGGCCGGCAGCGTAGTAAACTAAACAGGTATAGCAGTTCTATCAATGCTTAAGTACACAGCAAGCCGCCTACAACCACTTCGGGCCGGCCGCGACAAGTTAAACATTGCACCAAAGATTGACCAAAGTTTGAAGAAGCCCACTGGCCGTAAGTGATGCAAAATAGTCTAGTGTAAACAGGTGCTTACTAATTTAATAACCCAAGGCCCCTATTAAAGACAACTCGTGTATGGGATCAGGATGCGTGAACATTGTCTCTCAGGGTCAGCAATCGCCAGGCAACCCATAGAAGCTTTAAGTCCCCGCTGCGCCCAACGATCTATGTGTATGTGCATGCAGGGAAGAACGCAGCCAGGGCGGCTTTAGTAAAAGGAAGAGAACAATAATAAGAGAGTAACAATAACCGTTCAGGTCGTGACATGCCGTGCGACGTTTGGGCGTCTTGCGCTGTGTAAATAGAAGGATCAGGGGACAGGCGAGGGAGGAATTGGCCATCAATCCCAATGTGTCCGACTTACCACCAGGCTAGGGCATAATCATCTTTCAATCACTTGGGAAAAGTTGCAGGGCCCTTAGCTTCGGGGGGCTAAATCAAGTGAATTTGATGCGCATGAGATAAGATAGCAAGGGCTGCCAAACACACTGGAATTTCTTTTCAGTGTTCGCTATGTTATGTGAGAGCCTATCCATAGCCTGTGTATGCCAGACTCGGACGAACCACTGGGCTATGGGGCTGTGGTCTGTTTCCATGTGCACGCTATGAGTTGTCGTGCTGCTAGTAGTAAATGGCCCAATCCGCCCCAGTCATTGCCGGTAGATTAGAGGGACGTATGCCCAGTATCACAACATATTGCAGCGACGGGATCTGGTATCCCACCACACCCTTAATGTGGCCCAGGACTTCCTTCCAAAAAGTAGCTATCACGTGGCAGGACCACCATATGTGGTAGAGAATGCCTTCCTCCAACCCACATCTCCAACAGAGGTTGGATACTGAGCGATACATGGTGGCCACCCGGGAAGGCGTATATTACCATTGGAGCATCAATTTGTAGGCAGTTTCACGGGAAGCAAAGCTACGGTACGTTTTGGGGATATCTTACCATAATTTTTCCCACTGCTTGGGAGAGATGTCCTCCCGGGGTCGAGGCCTGCCACAAAGTCTGATATCGATGTGGGCGCAGCGGAGTCGAGTTTTGTAGCACCCAAAAGGTCTGGGACATAAGCCTTTGGTGCCTTCAAAGGCCCGCACCAAATTTTTCGAACAGGGTGAAGTGGCGTGTCGCCACAGCATGAACCTAGGGGGTGGAGAGCCAGTGGGGCAGTTGCGGCGCAGTTGCATGTATTGATAGTGTGCTGTGTGCGGTAGCGCAAAGTCAGATCTGCCTTCGTCAAAGGACTTAAGGACTATCCCCCGCGAATAAGGCGTTAATCGTATGAAACTGCCCATTGTTCAAATCACAATTCACCTGTTTTTGCAAGCCCAGGCAGAATTACGGGTTGCGCGCAATAGTAGTATGTGGGGACGGGAACATGTTCAGCCACTTTTTGACCGCTATTTTGTCCCATATGTCAAGGACTGTTTTGGTCAACGCCGCAACATATGCACTCCGGGGTCGGGTGTGATTAGGCAGCCGAGTGAGGTCCAGAGTGGCCGGCACGCCACCGTCCGCTCCATTTGAAACCAATGCTTCACTCTCCTGTGCAACCCACTCAGAGATGTACCTCAAATGCGCTGCCCAATAATATACCTGTAGGTTCGGGCATGCCAGACCTCCCCTATCCCATGGACGCATCAGAAGTGAAGGCTCTACCAGCGGATGCTTCCCATTCCACACAAAGGCATGTAGATCACCCTGTAGACGCTGAATAGCCACCTGTGGGATCGGGAGTGTCTGAAATAGGTAGAGAACCCGTGGCAGGGCATTTATCTTAATGACGTTGATGCGCTCCAGCCATGAGATATAAAGGGGCTTCCATCTCTGTAGGTCAGCCAGTACAGAGTGGCGTAATATCGCCCAGTTTACACGCAACCAGGAAGTGAGTGCCGGGGTAAGCTGGAGCCTCAAGTATGTAATGGAGGTCTCCGTCCACTGGAAGAGAGTCAATATAGTATGCTGGCCTCAGAGGTTGGGATATTAATGTTGAGGGCGAACGATTTAGAGAGGTTGATCTTGAAGCCCGAGACAGCTTCAAAAGACTGCAGAGTGTCCACCACGCATGGAAGGGATAGTCTGGGCTCAGTCCGTGTGAGCAAGAGGTCATCCACAAAGAGGTTGATCTTATGGATTTGGCCTCCAAAGGTCACGTCCTCAATCCACTCTAACTCCCTCACCTGTATGGCCAGGGGCTCTACCACCAGTGCAAAGAGGAGTGGCGAGAGTGGGCACTCATGCCTCAATGCAGTGATATTGGCCTTGTGGCCTGTTCATTAGGTCGAATGCAAGCTGTGGGGGCCACATATGACGCCATGATCTACGAGATGAACTCCCGTCCCAAGCCTATTTTGCTCAACACAGCGCGGAGATAGGACCAGTCTACACGGTAAAACTCCTTCTCCGCGTCAAGCGAGAGAAGGCATGTAGGGATGTTCAGGCGTCAAACTTTTTCAGCAAGGTGCACTACGTGACATACATTATATGCACCCTGCCGGTGGCGGATAAAGCCCACCTGGTCTGGGTCGATGAGGCCCAGCAGATGGGGTTCAAGGCGCGATGCCAATATTTTGGTGAAGATCTTGGCATCCATGTTGAGCAAAGCTATGGGGCGGTAAGGAAACTGCGCCGGGTCCTTACCCTCCTTAAGTATAAGGGAGATCTCTGCCATTGCCATTGCCAAAGTGGGGGTGAGGCCTGTGTTATCCGTGCAGAGGTGATCCTGTAGTTGTGGGAGGAAGACGCAGTAGAAATTCAAAGGCAACCCATCCGGCCCTGGGGTCTTACCGAGAGGGAGATTCTTGACAGCTGCGCCTAGTTACTCCAAGGTAATGGCTCTATGGAGGAGGGATGCGTGATGTTTGCATGGGGGTCCCATGCACAAGCAGTAAGTAGGAGGGTAATCGCGTGGGAGAAGGGTCTTCCTGAAAGTACAGTTGCTGATAATAGGGAAGGAATGCCTCCGCTTTGTCCTTTTCAGCCGTCGCACATGTGGCATCCCCCGTCTGGAACTTAGCAATGTAGGCCTTCGCCTGACGCTGCCGCAACTTACCAGCCAGGAGCCTGCCCACTTTGTCACCTCCGTCATAGTACTTTTGCGACTGAGATAGCAAGGCCCGTTCTGCCTTGCCCACCCGATGCTTGTGCAGCTGGCCCCTCAGCTGCGCAAGTTGCCATTAGTGCGACGGTGGGGGCCTCTTTGCACGCTCTAATATTTTAACCTCTGCAGTGAGTTTAGATTCTACACGCTTAGCCTCACGCCCTCTAGCAATGTCGATGGATGTGATGATACCCCGGATTGTTGCTTTGAACCCATCCCAAGGTGTGCAGGGAGACCTCAGGGGAAGCATTAAGTTGAAAATATTCCGTAATACCCTTGAGGATCTCCTCCACATTTTATTTATAAAGTTTTATATAGCGCATACTTGACCCTAGAGGGTATCAGAGCGCTTTACATTTAGAATTGTTGCGTTACAAGTTACATCAGATACGAAAGCATAGTAAGGAACAGTACACACAAACAATGTTACAGTAATTCGAAGGAGGGAGGGGAGGAAGGAGTAATAGCGGGGAGACGAGGAGGAACAATGCCCAATGACCGGCTGGGTAGGTGACGGTCAAGGGGGAAAACCAGGTCCAGACTCCTCATTAGCTGTCCACTGGTCATCAGCCATGTTGCTCAGGTCTCAGCGTTCAGGAAAAGCCAATTTTTAGTTTATTTGATATGCAAAGGTTATATAGCGCTATCTAGACCCGGAGGTATCAGGACACATAACCAGGGGAACGTTGCATTATAAGGTACATCAAAAGGATTATAAAGCGCTGGCTGGACCCGTAGGTATCAGAGCGCTATAGCAGAGGAAGATTGCGTTACAAATTACATCAGTTACAGTAGCGTAGTAGGTACAGTGAACAAACAACAGGAGTACGGAGTAATAGCGGGGAGACGAGGAGGAACAATGCCCAATGTCCTGCTGGGTAGGTGACGGTCAAGGGGGAAACCCAGGGCCAGACTCCTCATTAGCTGTCAAGCAGCTCTACTGGTCATTAGCCATGTTGCTCAGGTCTCAGCGTTGAGGAAAACACAGTTTTTAGTTTAATAGATATACAAAGGTTATATAGCGCTATCTAGACCCGGAGGTATCAGAGCGCAGCCATCTCTTGACTCCTCTCTCTTGTCTGTTGTTGTGTCGACCACACTTTGCGGCCAACGAGCGCGAAGCGAGAGTGTAGGGTGCAGCTGAGCTACGGAGCCGCAGGAGCTGCAGAGAAGCCGAAAAGCCGTAGTGGAGAGAAGGCGGGCATCGGTTTCAGCGTGGGGGATTGATTCTGTAGTGGGCTGTGTGACACTGTCCTCTCTACACCAGCACTGGCTGACGGCAGGCGGCGGCGGCGAGCCTGGAATTCGGAGTTTGGTGTTGGGAGAACGGCTTTTCGAGGGGCACGGCAGAACACGGCGGAGAGCGTAGCACCTGAGCGGCGCTCGTGTGAGGAGCCGAGAGCCGCTGTGCCGGTGGGTCCTCCAGGAGAGCAACAAGCGAGGTGAGCCGCCCCATCGCATTGCCGCCCCCCTCCCCCGCCTCCCTCCAGCCGCTCTATCCCGCCTCACCAAACAGAAGTAGCAGCAGTCTTCTTTGAAAGCGCTGCCCGCCACACAGAAGTATAACAGCAACTCCTATCGACATCATGCCTGACCCCTCGATTGTAGGGAAAACGTGAGCAAATGCGCGAATGCGGAGGGGGAGTGGTGACTAACGAGCTGTGAGCAGCGAAAAGAGCCACAACAAGGAACATTAACGACTGAGGAGCCGCAACATCATTGCTTTGAAGGACGAGTTCACCGGAGGGACTGCAAGTCCCAGGGGCCCTGCGTGCTGACCACACCTGAGACTGTTTTGCCTGCCTGCAGAGGACGCCTACATAACTCCTTGCCCCTCCAGCTTCGCACACTCGGTCCGCCCTCGCCCCTGCCCTACCCTTCCCCTCGCCAGCTCTCTTATCGCTCCCCACAAGGCGCAAGGAGTGAAGGGGCAAGGCGCGGGAGAAACCTGTGACCCGAGACCGGACCAGTTCGTGCAGAATTCAACCAGCCGGCAATCAACAACCAGCAACTAGCAGCCAGCGACCAGCAAACCAGCAACCAGCCCGACAGGTGAGACAATCGCCATTTCCTCAACCACCTCATTCACATCACAGCCTGTTATAACTGCTTAACCACCAACTAGCCCACTGGCAGACACTCAAAGACTTCTTAAAATGTAAAGGGAAGCGAAGTGCAGCAACATCTTGCGAGGGAGCAATAGAACCAGTGAGGAGTGGTGGAGGGGGTGAGTGGCACAAGTGACAGAGGTGGCGCGTAGCAGCAAAAAGTAATTACTGGTTGGAAAGGAACTCGGTAAAGATAATCACTGGTTGGATAGGAACTTGGTGAGGAGTGAAGCGGAGTGTGGAGAGTTGGGGTCAGTTTACACGACTAATCACCACCGTACATTATCACTGACTACCCCACCACGCAAGCAAACACTCCCCGAGACCCATGGGTAAAGATTCCAAAGGGAAGAGGGAAGCTTCGGACTATCATAGGAATTAAAAAATGAGGTCGGGGAGGACACGGAGGAACCCCCCGCAAACCACCAAACGGAAATCTTAAACGAAAGGACTCACTAGCCCCTCTGAAGATACTCCAGCCAACCCCCCCCCACTACTTCGCTAATACCCCCAATCTACTCAATGTTTGGCTCAATTAAGCTTAGTTGAAAATTCACATTTTTGAAAGACCCTGTAACAGCAATTTACACAATGCCAGCAACCCCAAGCGGATTACAAAAACCGATGACCCCGAGCAAACCAACTACACAGCCGGCTGAACAACACTCTCCCTTTCCATGATGTAAACATCACTTAAGAAAAGGGCATTGGTATAGATGTATCAGGTAGGTGCACACAAATCCCTGAGGGAAACTTTACCTCAGTGAGGGGCATTGGAATAGATGTACCAGGGAGGTGCACACAAATCACTGAGGGAAACAATAGGCATAAGTTAAAAATACAAGCTCAAGTATACATGGAGCACACGGAAAACAGAAGCCATGGCTCAGCCCAATACTCGCCCCAAGAACAAATAAATCACCGGAAGTCGTCAAGTATCACTGAATGGATAATGGACAGCCCCAGTGACAAACCCTTGGAAGGAAGTTTACTAAACACACAGCTTCAAATGACCACAATGACACCAAAAACCTCAGTTCTACTAGCAAAAGGAACAAATAAACTTCTACCAAGAGCCAGCAGTCCACCGGCAAATGGTGACGAGGAGGAAAGCCACAATACTAGCACCACAGAAGTGGCCTATAAGGTACAATCAAATAACCACTCAACTCCAAGATTGGACTCACGTCTAAATCAATTAAAGCGCAAATATAGTAAAGATACTGAGGGGTGCGATCAGTGGTCGGACTCCCAAATCCTTGGGGACAAGAACCAAAGCATAATGTGCTGCAACACAAAGCAAGATAAACAAAAAAGTGTAACTGGTTCCAAGCAAAAGAAATCACAAAAAAGGCAGCAGTTGCACCAATAGAGCTACAAGGAAAAACCATAAGCGAACAGCACCAAACCAATTTACAAACCCAGGAACTAGCAAACAATAACCTAATTGAAATATCAAGTGGGTCAAATCAGGACATAGAAAACAAAGCTCATCCAGCTTCACCCATGGGCCCTGATACTAATTACCATCAGGAACCTACAATAATAGAAATTTCGAGTGTGTCAGTGCCATGCGACCCACCACCTGTAAAAAGGCCGCCACACAAAGGTTTCTCACATACACAACATGAGGAACATCAAACTCCCGCAACTCATGGCGAACACGATAAAGCGAACGCACACAAGCAAACAGGAGTGAGCAAACTCAGCCAAAACCTGGAGTCCATAATTGTACTACATAGTGCACTGGGTAATATCCTGGAAACCTCAATCAAAACTTTAAACATGCAGTCAGACAAACTTGACACCCACATTTTTTTAATGAGTACAATAGCTGAACAAATAGCCACCATAAATAAAAAAATGGATACTTTGGGAAACTTGTTTGACGTTTTTAAGGAACAGCCCCGTCCCGGGACCCAGACCCCACACTGCACCTGCAGTCCAATTCTGGAAAAGTTAAAAGACTTACCTATCGGAGGTGCTGGTAATCGGAGGGAAAGATTCGAGCTGGACGGCGGATTGGTGGCCTACTTGCCTAGGCCCTGTACCCACCCCCTGCAAAGAGGCAAAAAATCTGGGTATATGGGTCGATCCCAAACTGTCTTATGATGGTCACATTCATAGATTAGTGGGTAAATGCTTTGGGGGGCTAAAAACCTTAAACCGCACCCTGGATCTACTTCCGCTGGAGGCCAGACAGACTATGACTCAAGCCCTGGTTACTTCCCGTATAGATTATGGGAATGTGCTATTTCTAGGCACTACTGAAAAAAGCCTAGGACGTCTGCAAGTACTCCAAAACACGGCAGCACGTTTGGTTTTAAAACTTCCCAAAAGAGCTGCATCTAAACCTGCTCTTGCTGCTCTACACTGGCTTCCTATCAGGAAGCGAATTTAGTTTAAAGCACTTCTAATGTGCCACAGGATAATATGGCACAGGGCTCCACAGTATCTCCAGGACCTTGTTCACATCTATGAGCCAAACAGGGCACTTCGTTCCAGAGGTATGGGCCTCCTGAGGATCCCCCGTGTAAAAAAGGCTAGATTGGGAGGCCGATCTTTTAGAGTGCTAGCAGCCAGTAACTGGAATCGTCTTCCTGTCTGCCTTAGGCTAGAAGAAACTGAAGCTAAGTTTAGAAAACTTTTTAAAACCCACCTTTACAAGCTATAGAGAGGGCCTATTTTTCACTGCTTTTTTCTCACTCTCCACAGCGCGGGGATACGCTGAGATAGCGTCACCAGGCGCTTCATAAACCCTTTATTATTATTATCGATACTCGGAGACATTCTATATGAATGTAAGTATGCAAATCAGGGTGCAAATAACATATCAAATGAAAGAGACCTCACCACTCAGCAAAGGGATGCACATAAAGAAGCAACATTAACCCGGGAAAAGAAAAAGTCAGAAGTGCCAGCATTGGTATTACAACAAATAATAGATATAGAACCAAAACAAAACTCGCCACACAAAAAAAAAACTTGACGACAAACAGAAAGAACAAAACATCACAGCGAACAACTCAGGAGCCCGGAATAGCATTACTCACGAATCATCAGATAAAGAACAGCACGAATATGACGGCGAAGAAAATCTGCATGTCAAGCTACCGTTAGCAAAAAGGCAGAAAAAACGTGCGAGGAAAAATAGAAATCAACTATTAAACCGTATACCTGCAACCAAGCAGGCTTTGACCACTTTCCCGATTTTCAATTGTCGAAAAACAATTGCTAAAACCCAAAAGGCAGATGTGGAGGGGTCATGTCAATCACTAACAACGTCAAAACCCCAAGTCAGCTTTCGGAAGCATAGTACAAAAGAAAAAGGGCAGCAGCGAAGGCCCAAAGAGGATCGCTGTAATGACTCAGCACAGAGAAAAAGAAAAACAGCATCAACAATATTTGAGGAGATTGACTATGCAACAAGCACAGACACAGATGACTCAAATAAGGAGGATTGGAGCCTGGAAAACATTGATTATGAACATCCACACCTAAACAAAATACTAGCAAGTCCTAAGGACGAGTTAACCAATAATGGGAATAACGTCAGGCAAAAAACTTTGGCTAATCAACAAGGCACTAACCGCCACACAAGGAATCAAGAGTACAGTAGATATGAATCTATCAAGGACGGAGCCCAAAGGGTAGTGACCAAAGGTCCAGATAATACACACAAAGCTGCTCCAAAACCTGAATTAATCATGAGTATCAACACCACCTCCAACAGAGATAAAATAAAGGGAAGACAAGTTACAGCAAAAGCTGAACGGAATATAGAAGACCATCTACAAGTAAAGATCACTACCGAGCAACAATATCAAAGCACAGGACCGGAAAAGGCCATAAGGCCAGGTCCTAACCCACTCAACAGCGTGAACGATCGTACTCCCAACATAGAACTAGGCGGACCTAAAAGAACTATATGTAAAGTAAAAACTGAGGAAAGTATACTGCCAGAACAACCAGGGAATGATGCTCATAGCCAACAGGTTAATAGCACAAGGGTTGAGGGAAAACACAACGGAAGGCACAAAGCAGGGAGAACTCGGCTGAACGACAATACGCATGGCGTACAACCTATAATATCTAGAAGGTTGCTTTTCATACCCAATTACAAAATGCAAGGTACGCAAGATTACCTAAATCGAGGAAACATCCTACACCTAATATCGGCGATCCGGAGCCTCAACCACATAACACCCACAGACCTGTTGACAATTGAATTCATTACCCTTGGAAACAACATTCCCAATGAAGGTACCCTTACAACTTGGAGGAGCGCAGAAACAGTTAAGCAGTTACTCAATGAAACCATGAAATTTGAAGAATGGGGAATCTCACTCAAGGAAGATGTAATGACAGGTTATCCCTCGCCCCTATTAAGAAAGCGCACCAAATTAGGAGATCACACTGGGGTTAGCCGATGTACATATTCGGTACTGCAAGGGGCAAGGGGTGCAGACATTTCCAAAACTGACCAACAGAACAGACAAATGCAAGATTCAACGGAATACTGAAATAAAAGCAGGGCGCGCAACATATGTCATACTATAGTAAAAGTCCTTTCCTGGAATATCACCGGTGCCAAATAATTCTTAAGCAACAGTAGGAAAATAGACACTTGGGATATATATGATATCGTTGCTCTGCAAGAAACTTGGCTAACAGAGTCAATCGATGTTCCAGGCAGAATTAGTTTTCATGTCAGCGCAATTCGCGCTCAGCGCTATGGAAGAGCAAAGGGGGGTCTGTCGGTCTTCATAAGTACTGCACTAAATGTCAAGGCCTCCCAACTGGCAGCCTCCATACCAGACATGCAAATAATAAAATTAGAGAGGGTATCCCAGGCTGGTATCGGAACTATTATATTTATCAATATATATGCCCATCCAAAAATAAAGGAAAAAAAGAATTATTCAAGGGCATTAATAATGTAATATCAGGTTTCCGCCTTGACCATCCAGAATGGGAGATTATCCTGACGGGCGATTTCAATGCAAATCTCATACAGTCCCCAGAAGAGGAAGACAATATCACGGCTGCAAACGAATTCTGGGCGGTCGAAACACAGGATATCCCTCCAAGCAAGAGGACCGACCAAGTGGGAAAACAGTTGATGTGGGCCTTGGAAAACCATGGGTTGAGAGTACTAAACGGAAGAAACAAACCGGATAAACCCCCCTCAATTACCCACATCGGCCCCAGTACGAGCACAATCCTGGACTACACCATTGTCTCGCTCCCCTTGCTGGGGCTAATCAAAAGTTTCCAAATTCGAAGTTCAACAGAGAGTGATCATTTAATGCAGCATATTGAGATTAAACTAGCACCGTCTAAACACTTAAAAGCTCGATCAACAGGTGGGGAAATAACAACAGTCAACCTGAAGCGATTAAGGTGGACGACTAATTCACTACCACAAATAGCCAAGGAGGCCAAGCACGTACTTCAAACCATAACTGATGAAAACGAACTGTGTGCAGAAACATGGACTGCCTTTTTGGAGAAGCTACCAAAAACTGGAGTTAATCTGCGCGAGAACTACAATCAAAAGAAACAAGGACAGACTAGCAAGATCATATTGTCCTTAAGAAGGCGTCTGCGGGCGTCCATGAGGCATGCAAAGGGTCGCAGTTCGGATTTGAATGTTTGGCAAACGTTTCGATTAATCAGGAAACAATACAAAAAACAAATATGGCTAGAAAATAAAACCAAGGTCTCCGACTTTTGGACCAAATTGCTACATAACACAAAAAAATCCGACTCCAGAGCATTTTGGTCACAAGTAAATTCTCTAAATAGATCAGTACAAACAACAAGCATGACCTGTGTTACGGAAAAGGCATGGGTCCAACATCTACTTGACATTTTTTCGGTAAACCAACTAGTGCCGCCTACAACACCAGCTCAAAAAATACTAAAAACAGCGGAAGTGAAGACCACAGTCCCTGCAGAATTTGACAATTTGAGCGTCGACTAGCGAGGCGGAGAACAGTATTCCAGATCGTACGTGGATTTCGAAACAGCGCAAATAGTTAAGAGAAGCAGACAAGACTGTGCACCTGGTCCAAATGGTGTCCCCCAGGCTATCTATAAGGAGGACCCTCAATTCTGGGCACGCAAGTTAAACATCCTATTTAGGTCAGTAAATGACACAAGTCGGCTGCCAGAAAGCTGGAGAGGGGCTATTATAAATCCGATTAATAAAGGAGGAGACCGTAAAAACCCAGCAAATTACCGGTTAAT
The DNA here is from genome assembly GCF_964261635.1 of Lissotriton helveticus. NCBI lineage: Eukaryota > Metazoa > Chordata > Amphibia > Caudata > Salamandridae > Lissotriton > Lissotriton helveticus. Next base: position 410,769,213 of record NC_136061.1, on the reverse strand, counting down.
AGCACTCATCGATGCAGAAGCAAAATACTACGCATCCTTAGTGTTAATGGACCTTTTAAAATGGTCTGAGGACAATCAGAAGATCCCAGTAAACCAGACTGGTTTCTGTAGGGGCACAGGCACCATGGCCAACGCAATGGCAATAAGTTTAATTGCAGAACAAAGTATGCAAAACCATCAAGCATTGTACTCCTGCTTCATCGACTTCAAGGCGGCCTTTGACCGTATAAACCGTCAACTACTATGGTCCAAATTAAAGCAGCAGGGCTTGCCGGACACAATTCTAAACCCTATAATGGATTTATATACAGACACCTGGATGCAGGTAAAGATCGCTAATGGGCACCAGCTGACACAAAAGATTAACACACATGACGGATTAAAACAGGGCTGTGTGTTGGCCCCTTATCTTTTTAATTTGTTCATGGCAGACCCAACTTTAAGGCTGGATGGAACTAATGCTCACCCACCGCGGGAGAGGCGCTAGGGGGCGCACGACGGAATGGCTGCTTGATATCGCAGCTCCGCCGAGCAGATCATACTACTCGCTACTTAACATGCAAAAACGGATCACAGAACGGTATTAAGCATACCGACGTGGATGGGAAGACATAGGGCACACTCGGAGCCGGATGGGAGGACTCCGATGTCAGAGATGTACCAGCTACAGCCCGCAATCAGTGCGGATCTCACGACCTAACATGGCGGGCGGCTGCCTGTCTGCCTAGATCGAAGGCGGACGGATCAGAGAGTGAGAAGGACCTGACGCTCTCAGCTCCGCTAAAGCCCTAAATGAAGCTGGGTTTCATCTATACCGGAGTGTGCGCATCTACAATCTGGGGAGAACAGTGACCGGTGAAGTGCATCAATGACAGCGAGAATCCCCGATGTAAGATGGCGGCTACCCAGAACTCTGATAATTGCGCTGCCGCACTGTCCCCGAGTGCGAAGGCTCCAAACATCTCGGCTGAAGTGAACCACTAGACGACGCCTAGCGCACACTGCCCCGACCGCTCACACGGATACTACAGGAGACGCTGGTGTCTCGATCGGTAAGCTGCGACACTGGCGAGCGCAAAATGGCGGCAACCTGATACGACTAGGCGGCACATACCCTATATTATGCGCATTATCCGGCTGCACGTCAACTAAATGATGATCGCTGTACAATTGTGCAGGGCACCAACTGAATACAACGCTACACATACGCCACGCAGTGACTCCTGCCTAATTTAATAACACGTCGCTGAAATTGACATGGGACTGTGAAGGCGCGCAAACTGAACAGCGTCCCATTGCCCACCACAAGAGAACGGACTCGTGATAGCCACGTATACCGCCCCCAGAGCGCTACGGCCTGAAATAGCACTACAACCACGTCCAAGTGTCTGTCTCTGACCCACGATCCAAGACACAATCACTGAATCGCCACCGGGGTTTATGCAGGACACTTTAACAGGTCCTAGTGAATATAATCTGTGCCCAATACAGATCTCCGCGAGACTTTCTGGAGCTACCACTGCCTCACGTCGCAAGAATCTAGGCAGATCACCACACGCACGACCTGATTGCTGCCCACAGACTACATTCGAATTTGCCAGATCAGACATACAACACACACAAGGCGCTAACTGGTGGTCTCCATTTGCATGATCTTGATTATATTGCGAGGTGGCGAAAGCGGCTCCTTACTGAACTCTGTGAGGTAATCGCGACTGTGGTGTGGCGTGTGCAGCTTACCCGACAACACTCATCACATCGTTCATCATGGGGAAGCCTGATAACAGGCAGCCTAAACTAAACTTCGAGACGCGGAAAACACCAAGGGGTCAAAATGGAGCGACGGACGAGGATCAGGACACGGACCCACAGGAGGGCAGCGCAATGGAAAACATCCTGAAAGCTATACAAACAAATTTACAAGATATTAATGGCAAACTGGACCACTTGACGGGTAGAGTCGACAGCATGGCGGCGAAGCTCGACCGGCAAGGTGAACGCCTAGACACAGCGGAAAGAAGGATATCAGAGGTAGAGGACGAATCGCACTCTACGACGACTAAATGTACCGGCATGGAGAAAGTCCTCAACGTTATAAAGGCCAAGTCGGAAGAGTTGGAAGCCAGATCGAGGAGGAACAACATACGGATAGTGGGTCTGCCAGAATCGACCAACACAGGCCGCATGGAACACTATATAGAGCAGCTTTGCAAAGACTTGTTTGGCGCAGATAATTTATCGTCCATCTTTATCATCGAATGGGCGCACAGATCCCTGGCCCCGCAGCCGAAACCGGGAGCGACACCCAGACCAATAATAGCAAGAGTCCTCAACTACAGGGATAGGGATGCGATCCTGAGACTGGCGCGGGAAAAAGGAGACATCCAACACCAAGGAAACAGACTGGCATTTTACCCGGACTTCACGTTTGCAGTGCAGCAGGCACGTAAGGAATTCAACGATGTCAAGGCCAAGTTGCGTGACCTGCAGATCCCTTACGCCATGCTATATCCCGCTCGACTGAAAGTAACATGGGAAGACAAACCACTCTTCTTCTCAACGCCCAAAACTGCGATGGACTTCATAAAGACGACGGCGACAAAAGGTAAAAAGTCGAATCGAAAAGAAAGGCACGCAGACTCGGACTGATGGTAAGTCTGTACACTAAACTATACTTATCAGTGAACTGATTCCGGGCACGACGCCTCTGCTTGGGGGAGAGAACTACTAGCCCATATCCATCAACTGCCTATATGGCCTGGTGACACTTAACAATGCCATACCAGGAGGTAGAGGTGGCGTAATGTTTAGAGAAATAGAAGATTCACACGGTGCTATGTCAAATTACTGAGAAGATACTCAGATGCCCCCCAGTGACATAACGGACTGCAATGCAGAAACGTGTGGGCTGATGGTTAATTTCCTGACTGTCATGCATGGTTATGGTTGGTCTTATCCCCTACTCCACAGTATCCTGACCTTCGCATACTAACATGTATGACTTGCACAGCTGTGCTGAATGGGAATAGGGATTGCTACTCCTCGTATTTCCTGTTATCTACCTGTGATCTGTTATCTAACTATTCGATCTGCTCCCATCCTTTCCCTAGGATGGTGGTATGTGCCCTCGGCGGACCTCTACTAGGGCGGTCCCCGACAAGTTATGTTGTTATCCAAGTTATTGTGGGTACAATGGCATCGGCAGGATTGGGTTGCTGGAGTGGGTGGGATGTGGGATAGTTGGGGTTTGTTACTTTCTGTACGACTGGGACGGTTAAGACGCACTGCTGCTCGCTGTCTAAAGAAGAATACCAAGGGGTCGACATTGAATGCTGTCTGTTTATACTGTACTGTGCTTAGGGTGAGTAGTTCTGATACCCCTAGCTTTGGGATAATTGTGGAAAAGTAAATTTTGCCATGTTCTGTGTCCCTACGTGTCCTCCATCTTATGTTATGTGTGCATGATTAAATATGCATATGTATCCCCCATGTTTGATTAAAGACGCAATTACAGTTGTGTCCATCACTAGTATGCCAGTCTCCAGTTCTCATGAAAGCTACGAGTATCAGGCCTATGTAAAGTTACGTTGCCACGTTTCTCAGTGTGCACGTTATTTCATTGTAAAGTCCCCGTTTCTAGGCCTCAAAAGGGCCCGGACACCAGATTCAGCTCCTGTCTTCTGAGTCCTCGCTGAGGAGCGATACAGCCCCCACCTGTATCCTCGACCCTTCACTTACTTCCTGCCTCACAGTGCCCGGCTCAGCCTGGCTCTGCCTCTGAGTCTGCCAAGAGTATGTTATGATTCTAGTTATCAGTCCAGCCCTCCTTCTCTGCATTCCTAAGCTACTGAATCGCATCAATAGTTTCCGTCATTGTCTAGCCTTTACGTCTCCATGTAAGAGAAATACTGCATTTAATGGTCATTTAATATTCTTCATCACGCACTACATGTAGAATAATGCATGCTCCAGTCTTAGAGTCTGTTAGCCTTTCCCCTCCTGACTCTTAGTTTATATCAACATGTTCTCTAAACATCAGATACTAGATATTGTTTAGGTACATGTCGCCCTGACTCTCCAGACTTCAGTCTCTGCTCCTAGCACAGAGTTCATAGCCCCCAGCTTCTCCTAGTAACACGTCATTGTCAGTTTGCGCGCACCATTAGGTTAGAGGTCCCGGCTCCTTAGGTAGCCCCCTCCATGTTTCCGCCCCATTTATGACATATTCTGTTACGTTTACATCACATGTCCATGTATACGCCCCTGTTACACCCATTTTCACCCTTATCTTTCGCGACTGCTATTGACCACACCCACTGCTCCGCCTACTGTAATTCATTGTAATGTAACTGTTTTAGTATATATATTGGTGCACTGCTATTAAATGTGACCCCCATTCCCTTATGCCGATTCTGATCCTGGCCCCGGCAGCGCTGCCATCCCATTCCTGTGCAGGTTGTCCTGCTCCTGTCCTTTATGCTGTATTAAACCTGCAAACTCCTACTACCTCGAATCTTGACTCTTATTTATTGAGCTATCTGTTATTGCTATGTCCAGTCAAACCTAGATCCGGTATTATTTATTTATATACCACATAATGGCGCCCGAACAGGGACTTGCCCTTTCCCCACGCGCCGGTGAAGCCACGCCGGCCCCCTGACCCTCTGCAGCCGTGACAGAACCATACCGTGCACGTGCAGATATTTCTGCTTCAAGTATCCCTCAGGCCCACGGAGGAGACGGAGGTGGCGGTCCAGCATCCAGACGAGGCGGTGGAGGAGCGCGGCGAGTCCCGACCAGAGCCCAAGCCGAGAGTCCAAGGTCCGAGGTATCCGGAGGCCCACCCGTAACAGAAGTCCGAAGTTCGTCCGTCCGGCGTCGAAGCAGTCCAGTCCAGTCCGAGGCCTTCCGTTCTTGCTGCCCGGTGAGTACCATTGCTGGGGTAGTATCTAGACAGGGTCAATCTAATTGACTCTGGTCCGTGGGTTGGTGGTACACAGACCCACAAACGAAGTGTCCACTTCGGTGGATGCGGGTCCTGACGTGTCTCTTTATGAGACCGGTAAGTTTCGTACTGTTTCAGCAGTACATCTAGTTTCTGTTCTAGTCAGTTCTGTTCTCGAGAAATTCATGTATTCTGTTTTCAGTATTCCAGGTAGTATTCTGTCCGAACTGTTATTTTAAATGTTCTTCATGTATTTTAATGTCGTGGTATGAGAGTGGTGTAATTATCGTGTTCATTGTGTATTGTATTGTGTCCAGATTACAGTTCAGTCATGCCGTTATTTTCCAGACTACGTCAGTTAAGAACTAGAAAAGGTCTGTTAGAAGAAGCAGTTCCTGTCCCGCCTAGGGACAGTCCAGGTCATTTTATGTATCAGAAGCATGGCATAAGTGCCATATTATATCTAGATTTATGGGTAGAGTATACCAAAGAGTTAGAGGAAAAGTATAGATGGCCCGTATCAGGTACATGGGATGCCGAGTGCATCATGAGAGTAGAAGAAGCATTATGGAAGAAGAAAGCCAGACAGTCACAGAAGGATGCCATCGAGTTATGGCGTAAAGAATCTCATAAAAGAACCGAAAAAGAAATCAGAAAGTCAGAACTAAGTAGAGAATCCTTAGAACAAGCCCAAGAAAGGGAACTAATCGAGATAGGTGAACGAGTTAAAACAGAACAGTCAGACAGACAGAGGCATGCCCTTATTAAGGGTATGTATCATCTTCTTGCCGAGGGCTTGCCAAAAGCGACCCCGGAGGCATCCAGTAATTTTCCGCCACCATTAGTTCCGACTAAGCTACGTCACAAACCGACCGCAGCTGATATTTTCATCTCGTCCTATTTGGACGACACAGTCCCAGAATATGCGAATCCTGTTCCGCCAGCTCCTGTAAATAATGTAAATCCTGCTCCTCCAGTCACCGGAGTACCTGCTACGGTACCCCCGGTCCAGCCTACATTACAATTTCCCGCCGCGCTAGTACGAAGAGTATCAGTCGACGATTCCAGTTTAGGGGCCGCAGGAGGAGGTCCTCCTGGTACCCCGCCACCGCACCAACGTAGAACGTTGGCCGAGTTACATGAATGTGCGTTACAGCGTACGCCCAAATTTAAGTCCGTTGCAGATATCCGACGAGCTCTCACTGAATGCCGCTATGACCCAGTTGCAGGTGATGATAGTACAGTAATATATTCCATCCGTGTAAGACGGGTGACCGGGTATTTAGACACCCTACCAGATATGAAAGGAGATCTAGACAGAATATATCGTTTCATCCGTACAGGGGATGATCCAGAAAGTATTGGCGAAGCCATGTCTCAAAGGAAAGCTGAGATCCAGCTCATGTTATTAAAGTTCCTGATTAATTGTCTAATAAGAGAACAAGATTCCCCGACTAAAGATCAGGCCGAAATGAAAATCCTGACAAGGTGGAGTGATAATATAGCCGAGGGTAAACACAAGACTATCAGTAGTATAGAGAGTATGTACAAGAAAATCCGTAAAGAAATAATAAAGATACACGAACAACGTAAAGCAGCACAAGTAAACGAGAAAGAAAATGACTCTTCTACTGAAGAGGTAGAGGACGAGAATCCCGCCAGAATAGCGTATGTAGGAAAATCTAGATTTCCAGACCGACAGTCACGTCTAGACTACAAGAAAACTGTTCCTCATCCAGCACCAGAACAAGGTTCTCTAGAACAAGTATTTCAAGCTACCGATCACATCCTGAAGTCCCGAATCGGTTATAGTGAGTTAAGTACTATGCATGAACAAGAACTAGCCCGATCAGCAGTCCGATGGATTACTGATTCTACCACTTTTCCAGACGAAATAGTGGCACAAATGTTTCTGAAATTGCCCCCAGCCGAGCAACGACTGGTGGGTATGTATATGATCCAGCACCTCATTACTCTGTATGAGGGTCAACATTCTGATCCAGGTCCGTTACACGATGTCCTGAACGAGTTACTCCAGTATAGATGGAAAGGTTTAGGTACCGATTTAATTAGTGTCATTCTAGAACAGCGCCACAAATATAGTATGTTTTTGAACCCGCATTTTGTTCATGTCTCACCTCCAGAAAGTAAACCGTTTTACATAGACAGACAGAATCCGTTACGAGAAGTACACCCAGTTAGGACAACAGATGGTGAAATGCAACGAGTGTTTGTTTACACCCCGATTACAAAGATGGAACTCTTAAAGATGAAAAAGTTAATTCCCTGTCATGATAAAGATCCAGCAGGGTTCCACCGAGAATTAAAAGACATGCTCCGTATGGGAGAATACACGTATCCAGATATAATTAAAATGTTAAAAGTCCTGTTGCCCGCAGGGGTATATGAAAAACTCAAGGAAAAAGATTGGGAGGTGGGAGAGAAAAAGATCGATTGGGCAGTTCTAGAAGCTGAAGATAAGATACGAGTACCAGGTACCGGTCTTGGAGAGAAATGTAAAGAATTACCAGAATTGTTAATACAAGTTTTGCCAAGGTTATTAGCCACTAAAAAGGAAGACTGGGATGCAATCTCAGCCTGTAAACAGAAACAAGATGAAGACACTAGTGATTTTTATTCTAGATTTGAGAAATGCTTTAGTATCAACAGTGGCCTCAAGACAAGTAGCGAGTCATACCCTCATCTTTTTGTTACTAAATTAGTCGAGAATTCAAGTCCACAAGTTAAGAATCGAGTTTTGAAAGTCGAAAGTACCTGGCAAGCTAATACCCCGTCCCAGATGTTACAGATGCTTCAATACCACCAGAATAGAATCAGAGAAGAACAAGATCACGAAAGGAAACGCATGAAAGACACGAAAATGAAAGTGCTGGTTGCACAATCTGTTCCTCAAGACAGTCAGAAGAGGGGTACGAATCAAGCCAGTCATCCTGCAGTTCCCGTTAAAGGGACATGCAATTATTGTAAACAGCCAGGTCACTATATAAACGAGTGTGCAGTTCTGAAACACAATATAGCTACTGGTAAGACTAAAGAAAGACCACGTCCGCCTAGACAAGAACAAGTTTCACAGACTTCTCAGCCACAGAATGCACAACAGACAGTTCCAGCACCGCAGCCTATCGCTGCAACACAGCATGTTACACAGCAGATGTACCAGTATGCACAGTCCGAGTATCCAGAGTATCAGCCATATTCATGAAACAGCCTAGAGAGGGAGGTAGGCTTGCCTCTCATCGAGATACCTGTAGATCAAGAGGGTCCCTATGTTCATAGTCAAGTATTAGGGAAGGACAGAAAGTTTTTGATTGATACAGGGGCAAGTAGGACCACCATCAGTCACGCCGAAGTTCCAGGGGCTCCGCTCTCAGGCTCAAGAAATGTTTCCCTTGGATTTTCAGGAAAGCCTATTGTAAACGAGATATCTAAGCCAGTTACTCTAGAAGTAGGTCCATTGTCCCGCACTACTGATCTGTTACTTACGAAGTCATGTCCAGAAAATTTATTAGGTATTAAAACACTGAAAGAATTAGGTGCAGTTATTTGCTGCTCCCCAGAGGGAATACGATTGTTCTTACGTGACTTCAAGGGTCACTATGTATTACGAGATTTTGATCCGAGATTGTCCAATGTTCCGCAGCATCTATGGGCGCAAGGTCCAACTGATGTAGGTTATATGCAAATCACACCCCATCGTGTGACTCTCAAGCCAGGTGTAGTGTTACCACGAATCAGACAGTACAGATTGCCACCTGAGGCTGTAGCAGCCTTATCCAAAATTATTGACGAGCTCATCGCTCAAGGAGTAGTTGTAGAAACTGACTCCAATGTATGTAATTCTCCGATCATTCCAGTCATGAAACGTACTGATCCAAATGCACCCCCAGTATATCGATTAGTGATTGACCTTCGGGAGCTTAACAAATGTATTATTCCCCAGTACCCAGTTGTCCCAGATATCTCTTCCCTATTGACAGCCATTGATTCTGAAGCCTCATTTTTTTCAGTCATAGACCTCAAGAACGCATTTTTTAGTGTCCCCATTCATCCAGACAGCCAGTTCCTTTTCGGATTTTGTTTAAATGGAAGGAGCTATATGTTCACACGAGCTCCTCAAGGTTTCACAGAAAGTCCAAGTATTTACAGTCAAGCACTTAAGAGACAACTAGACAATATTCACATGCCAACTGACACTGCCCTGCTCCAGTATGTCGATGATCTACTGATCACAGCCCGTTCTGAACGTGCTTGCGAGCGAGCATCCCTTACAGTCTTGTATTTCCTTGCCGAGATGGGGCACAAGGTGTCCCCTTCTAAGCTTCAATTCTGTGTCCAGCAAGTGATCTACTTAGGCCACTTACTGTCCAAGAGGGGTAGGCAGTTGACACCCGACCGTATCCAGTTAATAGCGAGTCTTCCTCAGCCCAAGACCCAGAAGGAGGTACGTGCTTTTATCGGCCTTACTTCTTACTGCAGACAATGGATTCCTCAGTATGCATTTCTAGCTAAACCACTGATACAGTTAACGACACAGGAGGCAGCCGTATCGACTGTTCTCCCTTGGACATCTGAACATACACTTAGTTTTAATGAGTTAAAGAAAGCTCTATGCCAAGCTCCAGTTCTAGCAACACCGAACTACAGTAAGCCTTTTACACTTTTTGTCACTGAACGCGAAGGTACAGCATTATCTGTTCTCACACAAGATCAAGCAGGACAATACAAGCCCTGTGCTTATTTTTCGAGCACATTAGATCCTGTAGCCCAGGCTCTGCCTGCGTGCCTCAAGTCAGTTGCAGCCACAGCACTAGCTATCAGACAAAGTGATTCCATAGTATTAGGACATTCCTTGACAGTACAAGTTCCACACTCCGTGGAAGTTCTTTTAAACCGAACACAGACTCAGCACTTGACAATTGCACGTTTAACAGGTTATGAACTGACACTGTTCCAGCCACACATAGAAATCAGACGCTGCAACGTTCTAAATCCTGCAACACTGTTACCGTCAGTTACTTCAAATCCTGCCACACATGACTGTGTGGAAGTTGTTAACACTATGACTAAGCCAAGACAAGACTTGACAGATATTCCATTACCAGATCCCGACCTGACACTTTATGTGGATGGTTCATGTATGAGAACAAGTACAGGAGAACTAGTAGCCGCGTATGCAGTGACTACTGACACTGAAGTTATAGAAACACACCGTATTGACACCCTGTCTGCTCAAGCAGCAGAGCTAGTTGCTCTGACACAAGCCTGCATACACGCCAAGAACCTGAAAGTTAATGTTTACACAGATTCACGTTACGCATTTGGAGTTGTACACGACTTCGGAGTGCTCTGGCAGGAGAGAGGTTTCATGACTTCTCATGGAACCAAGATTCAGCATGGTCTCCTTATTCAAGCTCTGTTAGATGCCATACACTTACCGACATCTATTGCTATCATGAAATGCAAAGCACATACGAAAGTTACTGACACTATTTCCCAAGGTAATGATCTAGCAGATCGCACAGCCAAGCTTACAGCACAGACACCAGACATTCCAGTTAATAAGACACCGACATACACTCCAGATCCAACTACCTGTATGACAGTTAAGGACCCCACTCAAGATGTCATAGATATCCAGTTACATGCTACTCCCGAGGAAATCAAGAAATGGTCTGAACAAGGAGGGGTCCAGACAGATCAGGGATGGGTAACGAAGGGTAAAGCCACATGGTTTCTCCCCGACTCTATGGTTCAAGTCATTATCAATACCGCACATAGTCCAGCACATTTAGGAGAAAAAGCTATGTTAGATAGTATCCAGAACATTTGGTTCAACAAGCATTTACGAGCTGCAGCCAAGCAGAAGGTCCGTACTTGTATGATATGTTGCCAGTTTAATCCAGGTAAAAGTGTCCCGGTGGAACAAGGTGGTTTCCAGCCCCCTGACCACCCTTTTGAAGTCCTCCAGATGGATTATATTCAGATGGAGCGATGTCGAGGTTTCAAGTATGTCCTTGTAGTTGTATGCGCTTTGTCCAGGTGGACAGAAGCATATCCAGTCCCAGATTACACAGCCGCGACCACTGCCAAGCAGTTGGTTCGTGAATTCTTCCCCCGCTACGGACTCCCAAGGGTCGTGTATTCTGACAACGGCCAGCCATTCTCATCCGAGCTTATGAAACATATTTCCCTGTTGTTAGGGTACCAGTGGAAGTTCCATTGTGTACGCCATCCAGAAGCAGCCGGTCTCGTAGAGAGACATAATCAGACCCTGAAAATCCGAATTGCAAAAGTATGTAAAGAGAAAGGTGTGGACTGGCTAGTAGCTCTGCCAGTTGCTTTATTTTATATGCGCATGGTCGCACATTCCAGATCAGGTCTGTCCCCTTATGAGGTCGTATTTGGCCGCCCCCCTAACATGTGGGGTACACCTAGACCTCGAAGTATTACCGATGTTTCAAGTAATATGCTGACAGATTACCTAGCTTCCTTGATGTCTGCCCTCAACTCTTGTCGTTCACAGGTTGCTGCCGCATTTCCAGACAATACCGAGGTGGCACCGCATGAAATCGTTCCCGGATCCATGGTTCTTGTCCGAAATTTTGATCGTTCAAGTCCGCTGGAGCCTCGCTGGAAGGAACCCCGACAGGTCCTCCTGGCCACCCGTACTGCCGTCAAGCTGGAAGGCAGGAAGGGCTGGGTCCATTTGTCACATGTGAAAAGATTTTTTGGATTGAAACCTGTTTCAAAGAACATTTCCGAGGATTCTAAAGACTGCCAAAGTACTATTCTTAAGGACTGTCCCGCAAAAGACATTGCTACGAACCCTTCCCTGTTAGAGAAAACTCCGCAGCAGGAGTATAAGCTTAAACTAAGGTCTAGTAAAATAAGTCAGCCAGTTTGATTGTCTAAGTCCTCCCCTAGGTGAAACGGTTAGACCGGTTTCTGACATGTATATAATAGACCCCCATAGAGAGAGAGTTAGTGAGAACTCTAGAAGTTGCACTATTATTTTATGTTTTCTGCTATATTTCAGCATTATAATTTCCTGCACCAGTTATGCATTTTATTTGTATTTTTCAGTTTCTCATGTAAATAAGTCTGCTAATGTTACAGTAGAGCACACGTTTAGTGATCTGCCTCCTCATGAATTCTCATATCGTCTTGCTATGCGTAATAACTCCTTTATCCGCATGTTACATTATTCACACCAGACCAGCAATGCCACAAATTGTTGGGTGTGTGGTCGACTCCCCCCTTTCCAGACACCGAAGGGAGTTCTGCCACTCTTTCCTTATCCATTTTCACATAATGGTTCGTGTGGAGCATGGTCCACGTTAACGTCATCCTCAACAGATATGTCTTTTCTGAACAGTACATGTTTCCCAGACAAGCAAGGTCTTCCCCACAGAACAGGGTTAGATCTAGAAAATGAAGTTTATAATTTAGGTAATTATTCTTCGAATTTCATGGTCCTGAATGTTCAGTCTGATTCTACTCCAGACTTACCTGCCATGTCAGTACTACCAGTCAAAGGTGAATTATGTGTCCGAAATAATGGTTCCATACATGTAGGCCATAGTGATTGTACTACTATTGTCAAGTATAGTGACAGTAGGAAATCTATTTTCAAAGCTTCACGTCATTCTTATTTTGTTTGTGGTCAGACCGCATATGTTCGTCTGCCCCTCGATTGGGAGGGAACCTGTTACATTGCCTTCCTACTGCCACCAGTTTTCCTAGCCCCATCTGACTATCATAGGAATTCCCACCTAGTACATACTAGACACAAGAGAAATCTCCCGATTATCGATTATACTGAAACTGCTCTAGAACAATACATAGATATCAATAAAGGTGTCTTCCCCTACTTAGGTACTGTCGTGAATAGTAAACTGATACGTAGATTAACCAGAACACTTGAAGCAGTAGTGATTGAGACTACTTCTGCTCTAAGTAACTTAACCGAAGAGCAATCCTTTATGAGAATTGTCGTGCTCCAGAATCGTCTCGTCCTTGACGTCATACTGGCCGATAGGGGCGGGGCATGTAGAGTCATCGGATCTAGTTGCTGCATTTTCATTCCTAATAACGCACCGTCTGTTTATTCAGCTATAACCAGACTCCATAAAATTGCCCATATGTTACACCAAGATCCAGGCACCTGGACATGGTCCGGTTGGTTCTGGAATATAATTTCCGCCTGGGGATGGAAAGTATTGTCATTTCTGGGTATTGCAGTAGCGATCATATTCAGTTGCTGCCTCTGTTTACAATGTGGCCCTGCGATTTGCGGCATTTGTGCTACCTCTTGTATTCCTAGTCCCAAGTCCCGTCCTAAATCCCGTTCCAAGAAAATTCGAGACGAGCAAATGATACTGTATGAAATAATAGATGGTATCATGAATATTGATGTTTCCTGATGGAAACGTAGTGACAAGGAGGGAATGTGGAAAAGTAAATTTTGCCATGTTCTGTGTCCCTACGTGTCCTCCATCTTATGTTATGTGTGCATGATTAAATATGCATATGTATCCCCCATGTTTGATTAAAGACGCAATTACAGTTGTGTCCATCACTAGTATGCCAGTCTCCAGTTCTCATGAAAGCTACGAGTATCAGGCCTATGTAAAGTTACGTTGCCACGTTTCTCAGTGTGCACGTTATTTCATTGTAAAGTCCCCGTTTCTAGGCCTCAAAAGGGCCCGGACACCAGATTCAGCTCCTGTCTTCTGAGTCCTCGCTGAGGAGCGATACAGCCCCCACCTGTATCCTCGACCCTTCACTTACTTCCTGCCTCACAGTGCCCGGCTCAGCCTGGCTCTGCCTCTGAGTCTGCCAAGAGTATGTTATGATTCTAGTTATCAGTCCAGCCCTCCTTCTCTGCATTCCTAAGCTACTGAATCGCATCAATAGTTTCCGTCATTGTCTAGCCTTTACCTCTCCATGTAAGAGAAATACTGCATTTAATGGTCATTTAATATTCTTCATCACGCACTACATGTAGAATAATGCATGCTCCAGTCTTAGAGTCTGTTAGCCTTTCCCCTCCTGACTCTTAGTTTATATCAACATGTTCTCTAAACATCAGATACTAGATATTGTTTAGGTACATGTCGCCCTGACTCTCCAGACTTCAGTCTCTGCTCCTAGCACAGAGTTCATAGCCCCCAGCTTCTCCTAGTAACACGTCATTGTCAGTTTGCGCGCACCATTAGGTTAGAGGTCCCGGCTCCTTAGGTAGCCCCCTCCATGTTTCCGCCCCATTTATGACATATTCTGTTACGTTTACATCACATGTCCATGTATACGCCCCTGTTACACCCATTTTCACCCTTATCTTTCGCGACTGCTATTGACCACACCCACTGCTCCGCCTACTGTAATTCATTGTAATGTAACTGTTTTAGTATATATATTGGTGCACTGCTATTAAATGTGACCCCCATTCCCTTATGCCGATTCTGATCCTGGCCCCGGCAGCGCTGCCATCCCATTCCTGTGCAGGTTGTCCTGCTCCTGTCCTTTATGCTGTATTAAACCTGCAAACTCCTACTACCTCGAATCTTGACTCTTATTTATTGAGCTATCTGTTATTGCTATGTCCAGTCAAACCTAGATCCGGTATTATTTATTTATATACCACATAATGATCGTTATACAAACATGATGCATAGGGATAGTTTGAAGTTATTGACATGGAATGTACGTGGCCTTACAAATCCTAGGAAAGTCCGTCAAGTTATTGCCTTCCTCGACAGACATCACATTGATATAGCGCTGCTACAGGAAACCCATTTAGATCCCGCAGTGCCCAGAACTATTGGTTCACGCTGGGCGGAATCCTGCACGTCGGCAACATACTCCTCGTACTCCAGGGGGGTCATGACCCTAGTTAAGAAAGGCACGGACTACAGGATTGAACGAACAATTGTAGACGAAACTGGTCGATATGTAATCTTATCGGGGAAATTGAGAGGGCAGTTGATCACGATTGTGAATATCTATGGCCCGAACACTGACTCCCCGGAGTTTTTTCAGGAAATCTGGGATCACCTACTAACATTCAGTGACACTACCATAATCTGGGGGGGGGGACTTTAATGTCACTTTATGTACCACAGAGGATCGGTCAGCTGCATCCATAGAACCCCATAGGCGAGCCAGGGAAAAATTGGGGGACATTCTGGTGGACAGAGCACTCAGAGACATGTGGAGGGTACGACATCCACATACACCGGGTGCGACACACGTCAACATGGCACACAACAGTTGGTCCAGGATCGATTTCTGGTTGGGGACAGACGAAGCGATGCTATGGACCACAGACATCGACACACTCCCTCGCACGCTCTCAGACCACAATCCAGTTGCCCTATCCCTACGTGCACCGCTTCATGCACCTCCTCCTTTTAGTTGGCGCTTCAACGCACGAGCATTGTTAGACCCTACATATGTACAGACGGTGTCCGATGCAATTAAAGAGTACTTTCAGTTAAACGTGGGCACAGTGGAAGACCCATGTGTGATATGGGAGGCATTTAAGGTGACAATACGCGGGGTGTGCATCAGCACCTCGGCAGGGCTCCTAAAAGATATTAGAACGCAAATCACCAAACTTGAGACTAAATTGTCAGCCCTGGAGCGTGACTACGAACGTACGGGGCGTCTGGGAATACAGGGCGAGATTAAGCAGACACTGATAGAACACCAACAATTTGCGGATGATGAATTAAAATATGTCACCAAACGACCGCAAGCTAGGCAATATGGTGAGGGAGGACGACCTGGTAGAGTGTTGGCCCGGAAAATTTGTGGGGATAGGGGAGGGCGGACTGTTACTCAAATACATTTTGCTAGCGGTGAATTGCATACACGCACGGAAGGTATTCTTCATAGCTTTGTTCAGACATACTCACATCTTTATACCTCTCAAAAACCGGCCCCTTCGAAGGAAACGATGAGTTACCTACAGGACATAGCTATTGGATGGCTCTCTGACCGTCAAAGGGAATACCTAGCGCAACCTATAACTGTCGAAGAGGTAACCGAAATAATACTGGCCCTTCCCAATGTTAAGGCGACGGGGCCTGATAGGTTCACCTGTGAATTTTATAAAAGATTTGTAGACTTGCTCGCCCCCCATATGGTCGCAATGTATGGCGCGGCCTTTGACCAAGCGAGACTGCCCCCATCCCTCCGGGAGGCGGTGATAGTAACTCTCCTAAAACCGTGTAAACAACCGGACCTCTGCGATTCCTACCGCCCACTGTCCCTTTTAAATGTAGACTCTAAAATATTGGCAAAATTGTTGGCAGAACGCCTGCAACCCCTAATGACCAATCTGGTCCTGCCGTACCAGGCTGGATTTATTCCTACCAGAGACACTTCTCACAATACCAGAACGTTGTTTGCACTATCCCACTATCTTACACCCCAAACCAAAGCAGTGGCGGTAATGCTTGACGCGGCTAAAGCTTTCGATTCCATTGAATGGTCCTATATCCACACGGTTTTGTAGAGAATGGGCTTCCCGATTCGTTTCATAACCTGGGTAACTTTGCTCTACACGAACCCAAAGGCACGGGTGAGAGTGAATGGGTACATTTCAGAACCCTTCAGTATTGCGAGGGGAACGAGACAGGGATGCCCCCTGTCTCCATTGATATTTGCACTAGTCTTAGAACCCCTTGCATGTATCATTAGGCAGACGCACAACCATTCTGCACTACACTTCCCTAGTAGACCCTTACACATTTCTTTATATGCCGATGATATGCTCTTATATGTGCGCGATCCTGAACAAAACCTTAGCCCATTACTGCGGGAATATGTATGTAATATTGGCCGCCACTCTGGGTTGCAAATCAATTGGGAAAAATCATTAATCATTCCCCTTACGGACTCCACCCTCCCATTTGTCCCTGACTTTCCCCTAGACTGGCAATCCGGCCCAACAAAATACTTGGGAATCTGGTATAGTCGGGATCCCGAAGAAGTGATGCGGACAAACTATGGTAGAGTGCTCACTGAGCTTGAGGACAAGGTGTCCAGATGGATACAACTTCCCCTGTCCCTAGCGGATAGAATAGCGATAGTTAAAATGAATGTCCTGCCTAAGTTCCTCTATTTATTTAATAACAATCTGATCACGCCACCCACGGCAATCTTTAAAAATATAACGTCCTTAGTGCTAAAACTGATATGGGCAGGCAAGCAGGCGCGCATTGGATTACGCACGCTGACATTACCCTACGACAGGGGCGGATTTTGTGTGCCAGATTTTAAACTCTACTATCTATGCGCACAAGCCA
This sequence comes from Lissotriton helveticus, assembly GCF_964261635.1. Classification (NCBI taxonomy): domain Eukaryota; kingdom Metazoa; phylum Chordata; class Amphibia; order Caudata; family Salamandridae; genus Lissotriton; species Lissotriton helveticus. The sequence continues at coordinate 410,751,933 of NC_136061.1, read as the reverse complement.
AATACGCAGCTCACTGGTACCACCCCACCCCGTACCTTACACACGTAACGGTCGAGGAGGGGGATGCATCCCCGGTGCCGCTAACTTCGATAATAACGCACGAAAGAACGCCTTTGCATGCCAGGGACATAAATACCATAGACACTACTAACTGTGCATGGAAAGCTCTAGGGAAAATGGCTCACAAACTACCGTTATATGCCCCAGCACTACCACTACAACATCACCCTGCTCTATCAGTGGCGGAAGAAAAAGTAGGCATGAACATTCTGAAGGCGGTGGGCATTACCACTTTTGGGGATCTTTATCATGATGGTACCTTCAGAAACATGGCTTGACCTATATAAGCAATCCCACACTCCTCTTTCGCTTCACGTATTATAGACTGCAGAGGGCAGTGCGCGAACTATACACGTCATACCCAGCAGAGCCACCTACACTGCATACATTGCAACTGATAATAGAGTCCTCTAACACGTCGCATCTAGTCTCTAGACTGTACAGAACGGCTCAAAGCGAAATACCACACACTGCAGACAAAGCTTGGCAGCAATGGAATAACTCTTTACCAGAACCACTAACGGAAAAGGAATGGTCTACAGCCTGCACAACCCTTAAACTCTTAACCCCAAATGGAAACCTCCGTATCACACATTTAAAATATTTGCACCAAACATACCACACACCACTGAGACTCCATAAGTTTGGGTTGCGTGAAGATGCAAGGTGTAAACGTTGTGGATACGGTGAGGCAGATTTTATACACCTCGCATGGTATTGCCCCAAAATACAGGCATATTGGAGGGCGGTCACAGATCTGCTTAGTAAAATGGTGGGGATTGATATTGGATGCATAGCGAAAACATGCTTGCTAAGTCTGTTATCTACTGTAAAAGCGGGGAAACGCAAATTCTGTGCTGTGGCGCTACTGATAGCTAAGAGGCAGATCTCCAGATGCTGGGAGGGTACCAAGGTACCGAACCTCAAGGCCTGGATAAATGACATGATCTATTGCAGAGACACTTTGCTCACGTATGAAGAAGAATTACCCAGCAGGGCAAGGCCCAAAAACTTCTGGTGTTATCTATCAGACTATTTGCTCACACTTGAGGCTTCATAACCGATTGTGGTGGGATAGGGGCTTCTACGACACCACAGACACGAGCCACTCTAAGTACGACTATGAAGAGTAGACCTCACTACTGAGAGAACAAAGTTGAGTAACATAAGGATGGCGACAGAGTGCTGTATTGTCCTGGTATGTCTCATAGTTACTGTTATGTTGGTTTATTCGGTTACATGTAAAATGTACGATTATGAAGTCAACCATTCACAACATGATTGAGTGAAAATGTTTAGTATATTGCACGACCACGTTACTATTATAGAATACGCCGCCGGACCCCAGGGTTGTCGGCTGAATGGCTGTGGAGAGGATAATTTGGGATGATTAATAACTGCGGCCGGCCCCTGGGTTGTAGGCCAGTGGCTGTGTATATGTGCAACGCTATGCAAATAAAGCTTTTGTTGAACTTCAAAAAAAAAAAAAATGCTCACCCACCGCGGATAGGAACACTACGCCTGACACATCTCTCCTACGCCGACGACGTGGTGCTCCTAAGTCAAACAAAAATAGGTCTGCAACGTCTCCTGCACGAACTGGCAGATTACACAAAACTTAATCTTCTCGAAATCAACAGCCAGAAAACAAAGATCATGATACTGACCCGTCGACGTAATACTCTGCCGGTATTTGTTATAGACAATAAAAAATTGGAAGTGGTGTGCAATTAGAAGTATTTGGGAATACAATTAGACAGTCGCCTCAACTTCTCTCTGCACTTCGATGCCATCGAAAAAAAAGGAATAGCCCTGTTACATGCGTTCAATAGCATTTCCAAACAGCTCAAGGGCCCGTTTTTTAATCCACTTCTGACAGTCATCAAAGCCAAGCGGCTACCTACAATAGGCTATGGCAGCGTGTTACATCATGGCAGAAGTGCACAGCTCCTAGACCGAATTCAAACTAGAGTCTACAAGCGGGTTTTTAGTGTATCATCCAATGCTTCACCTGCGCAGGTCCGATTGGAGTTCGGCCTGCAATCCCAAGAACTGCAAAAAAAGTATGAGACCATTAAATTCTGGTACGATATTTGGATGAACAGGAAAACAGGAATTAACCAAGCCACCTGGGAAGCAATGCAAAATAACCCTAATTCTCAGTACGCTAAGTATCTAAAACAATCCCTCGACACTACTGAACTTACATCCCTGTGGCAAACTAAGCTACCGGTATCATCATTCAAGCTAGCGATTAAAAAGGCTGCAAACAGGCATTCGCTGATCAATGACAAGTCAATCCTCAGTCACAGAGCGCACGCCTGGATGATAATTCAATCATACAAAGTGCTTAAACCTGCAGCCTACTTTGGTCTTTCCTTTTCCTCATATGTCAAAACGAAATACCTTAATTTGAGGATGGGTAATCTGCCGACAAATGCTGACAAACCGGATTGGAGGAAACCTGACACCAAGGAGTGTGATCTATGTGGAGATGCAAAACAAGACTTTATCCATCTACTATGCATCTGTCCTGCACTGGATCGGGAACGACGGTACTGGTTAAAATCAAAGTTAATTGAACATAGAGTACGTACCTGTCGCTCCGCGGTCATACAAGCCTTGTGTACAGGGGATCCACAATTGATTTGCAGATCAGTCAAATTTGTCATGAACTTTGAGAACAAAAGGGGTATTACCGCACAAGCTTGAAAAGTAAATAAAATGTAGTTTTTTTTTTTTTTTAATGTCATGCAAGACTTCCACCTGCCGTTTGTTCTTTGGTAGTGAATGGAAGACGAGTTTTACTTACTGTTCCACAACAAGTAAATGGACAATATATAATTGAATTTACTCTGCACTGGACGTTCCTTGTACGTAATTTTGTATTTTAATGTTGCTAAATCTAAATCATGGATGCTCATTGATCATTCATTTTAAATGGCTGTTCCTTTTTCTACTTTTTCTACTGTTTTTTATTAACTATACAATAAAGTTTATTTACGTATCAGAGCGCATAACCTGGGGAATGTTGCATTATAAGGTAGATCAAAAGATTTATAAAGCGCTGGCTAGACCCGTAGGTATCAGAGCACTATAGAAGAGGAAGATTGTGTTACAAATTACATCAGTTACAATGGCGTAGAACGGTACAGTGAACAAACAACAAGGTTGAGAGAATTTATAGGAAAAGGAGGGGAGGAAGGAGCCATAGCAGGGAGACGAGGAAGAGCTGTGTCCAAAGTCTGGAGAGACAAATAGAGAGGGAAAGGGGAGAGGTGGAGTAAGAGGGGAGAGGATGAGAGAGAAAACAGAAAGGAGATAAAGGGAAGGTCAGCCCAAAGACCGTGTGGGTAGGTGACGGCCAGGGAGATAATCCAAGGTCAGTCTCCTCTATAGCTTTCTAGGAAGCTCCAACGGGCATCGGTCAGAAAAATGGAAAGAAAGGAGACAAGGAAAAGGCAGAAACTGCAGAATACGCAGGGGGGTGGGGAGACATTTACCAACTCGGGGCTTTGGGGTTAGGTAGCCTTTTTTGGATGCTGCGGTCCCCTCTTCAGCCAAGCATCTTCCAAGCTCTCCTCTGTCCATCCGTCCACGCAGCTGTCTTGGTCATGGTGGCTGATTGGTCGTACAGGCAGTGTCCTAGAAACCCCCTTCTGGCAAGGCTCCCACTCCCTGTTTTCCGTTTTTACTGATTTTTGCTTGTGTGCTCCAGTCGGGAAGCGCACTGTGTCCACTCGCATTGCCCTGCTCCTGTGGTGCCGTGCAAGAAGCTGCGGAGCCCACCCGCATCGATCCTCGCTGCCCTGCATCTGCTGCCGGTGTGCCTGCTGCCTGTCGAGGCCATTATTGCGCCGCCAGCTCGAGCCCGCCCACGCGCCTCCCTGCTCTTTGGGAGCGCGTTCAGCTGGCGGAGCTCGCTGGCACGGCGCCCTGTGCCCTGTGTCTACCGGGTCTTGCATCAGATGGGGGGGGCAAGTGCCAGCGGGGCGGACCAGCCAAGCGTGCGAAACGGTCCTCCCATATGATCTTCAAGTGCGCATGCTCAGAGTTGTCAGAAAGCTCCGCAGTGTGTAAGCATGTGAGGAGGGAAGGCGTGACAAAGGGATAATCAGTGCGAGAGTAGGAAGTGTGCACATGTGAGTAATGGAAGTAATCCCTAACGTCGGGATGTTTGTACTGCCAGGCGTCCACCAGGCCCTAGCTCTCGATATCCCTCTTAAGAGGATGTATGACAATACAACGCATGCTTTTACCACGCATGCCTTTACAACACGGTTTTTACAACGCAAACCTTTACAACGCATAGCGCTTTGGGGTGCTGGATAGTGAATAGTTTAATTTACTATTCCAACTCCAGTCCCCGTGGACACTAGGGAAGGTGTTGGATAGTAAATTAAACTTATTCCCTATCCTAGAGCGCCCCCCAGCGCAATGCGTTGTAATGGTTTGCGTTGTAAAAGTTGCGTCGTAGGGGCACTGCGTGGTAAAAGTTGCGTTGTAAAGGATGTTTCCCCTCTTAAGATGTGCCGACATTGTCCCCACATTTTGATATGTTGCATTACTCTGATCCAAGACGGGATCCCAAGCGAGGTTGAAGTCCCCACACACCACCACATCACCATCTACCCCTTTAAGTTGTTCAGAGAGTATGCGCCGGATGTAGGCGTTTTGGGAGGCATTAGGGGCGTAAATATTAAGGAGCGTCAACTGCTGCCGTCCCCGCATATGCTGCAGTCTCAAGTAGCGGCCCTCCCCATCTCGGGTTACATTCGATAGAGATCACCCTCCAGGAGACGTTCTGGAGCCAGGAGCCCTTCCAGGTCCTCAGGGGCACGATGGCGACGTCGGTCACCGACAGGGGGTGCTGCCTCTCGGTCTCCTACACCGAGGAAGAGGATGAGGGAGTCACCGGGCTCGGTGTACTCTGTGGTGTACTCTCCTCCCAAGCCAAAGTCAGTTACTCCTCCTCCTCCACTGCCGAAGGAGCCGCCTCCGCGCACTCCTCCGCCACCTCCTCCTCCTGTGCCTCCACATGCACCGCCACGGACTCCAAGGTCGGTCTCTCTGACGCACTTCCCTATGCCACCTAAGGGGGCACCTCGGCCGAGGCCCCCGATCAGGCCACCATCGCAGGTTCCGCCGCAGGCGCCCGCAAAACCGCAGGTGCCGCCGCAAGAACTCGCTGAACGTCCAAGGCCTAGGAGGCCCATATCTCGCACCGGACGGAGAGGGAGATCCAGGAGTCGCCGTCGCTCATTGCCGAGATCGAGACGACGCCATAGGAGGGGTCGTTCTCGGTACAGCACGGAGTCGTCCAGCGCAAGGGATTATTCGCCAACCCTGTCAGGATCCCCTCGGACGAGGGTGTCCCCTGTGGACGACGTGGTCTCCTTTCAGGAGGTCTTGTTGAGAGGTGCGAGCAAGCTGGGCATCCAACTGACTGTGCCCACGCCTACGACTTCCGTAATTTTTGAGACTCTCCACAAGAAGCACCTATCGAGACCTCTGTTGCCTTTGGTGCCTGGGTTAGTGGAACCCGCTTTAGAGCTCTTCCTCAGTCCGGCGGTGACGAAGGCAGCTCCCTCCAGGCTGCAAAAGAAGTATAAGGCGCTGGATGCGGACCCGGCTTTCCTCCGAATGGATCCACCTCTGGATTCCGTCATTGTGACGGCGGCAAGGAAGCAACACGCCACCACCCCGTCCTCCAATGGGCCTCCGGACAAGGAGAGTCGCTGGCTGGATTCAGCGGGCAGGAAGGTGTGCGGGACAGCCGCTACATCTATGAAGGCTACCAGTGCATCTGTGCTTTTGGGGCGCTATGATAGGGCTCTTTGGGAGTCCCTCCAACAGTTCGCCGACCTCCTTCCACGGGAAAAGAAGGAGGATTTTATGGAAATCCTGAATGAGGGATTGCTGGTGTCGAACCAGCTGATCAGCGCAGCTGCAGACTCGTCGCTCCTGGCAGCCCACGGGTACTGCCATGGATTTAACCAGAGGCGCCACGCTTGGCTCAGACTGACGTCTCTGAAGCCTGAAGCACAGCAGAGGGTGGCAAACCTGGGCGAGACCCTATTCGGCAAGCACGCCGACGATGAGATGGCCCGCATGAAGGCGGAGGCTGAGACTCTGACGGCTGTGGGTCTAGAGAAGCCCAAGGACCAAAAGAAGAACTACCGCCCGTTCCAGAGACGGTACGGGGCGCAGGGCAGAGGGCGTGGTCAACAGTCTGGACAACAGCAGCAGCAGCATCAGTTCCAGAGGAATCCCTTCCAGAAACGTCAGAGGGGCAGGGGAGGCCAGCAGTCGGCCACCGCGACCAAAGACCCGGCCAGGTCGAGGCCCTGAGCGAGTACTTCCCCGTCATCCGTTACCCACTCCGGTGGGGGGAAGCGTTCAATATTTTCTGGCAGAGTGGAGAAAAATTACTCAGGACAAGTAGGTGCTGAATATTGTTTGCAATGGATACAGTCTTCGGTTCACCAGCCCGCCTCCAGCAATTCCACCGGTTTGCTTGCAGTTTCAGCTGCGCGAGCTCCAGGTGGAGGTCGATATCCTGTTAAGGAAAAGGGCGATAGAAGACGTCCCTCTGTCTCAAAGGGGAAGAGGTCTGTACTCACGATTCTTTCTTGTCCGCAAAAAGGACAAGAACGAGTTAAGGCCTATTCTGGATTTGCGACAAGCGAACAAGTGGATTCGCAGAGAAAAGTTCCACATGTTGTCTTTGCACCAGATTTACCCTCAACTGCAAAGGGGAGACTGGCTGTGCGCGATAGACCTACAGGATGCATACTTCCACGTGCCCATTGCACAGAAACACCGGAATTTCCTGCGATTCCAAGTCAGCGCCAATCACTATCAATACACAGTGTTGCCGTTCGGGCTGAAGTCAGCGCCCAGGACTTTTTCCAAATGCATGGCAGCGGTAGCGGCACAACTGAGAAAGAACAAGGTGTTTGTCTACCCGTACCTGGACGATTGGTTGGTCAAGGCATCCTCCTTCTCGGAAGCTCAAGCGCACTTCCAGAAGACGTCCGTTCTATTGAACAAGCTGGGGTTGCACATCAACATGTCCAAGTCTGTCACGACTCCGGTCCAATGCCTACAGTACTTGGGAGCCTCCATCAATACGCTTTCAGCAAGCGTGTCTCCTTCGGAGGAAAGACGTTTATCACTCCTTCGGAAGGCTCAGGCTCTTATGACCGCTTCATCTACAACAGCAAGGACGGTGTCTTCTCTACTGGGGTCGATGGCCTCCTGTATCTTCCTCACGCCACATGCACGGCTACACATGAGACCGCTGCAGGAGTGTCTGGAGGATCAGTGGGATCAGAGGAGAGGGAACTGGGACGACAAGATACGACTGTCCCTGCATGCTCTACAGTCCCTGAAATGGTGGTGTTCGGCAGAGAACCTCCTCAAAGGGGTTCCCTTCCACAAGGACATTCCCACTCAGACTATCGTAACGGATGCTTCTCTCCACGGCTGGGGAGCGCATTCCGGGGAGTTACAGATCCAGGGTACGTGCTCCCAGACGGAGTCCACGTATCACAACAATTTCCTGGAACTCAAAGCTGTTCACTTGGCACTGAAGGCCTTTCATCCGTCCTTCCAGATCAACTCTCTGCTTGTACAGACGGACAATACGACCACGATGTATTACCTCAACAAGCAGGGGGGCTCGAGATCGCGCACCCTGTCGCAGGAGGCGCAGGCGATCTGGCACTGGCTTCTTGCCAGAGGACTGACGATAATGGCTACTCATCTGCCAGATGTGCAGAATGTTCAGACGCATGCCCTGAGCAGACTGACCAAGGAAAACCACGAATGGGTCATAAACGACAAAGTGCTCGGAGACGTCTTCGCCAGGTGGGGAACTCCAGACGTGGATCTGTTCGCCACCGCCGAAAACAGCAAATGCCGAAACTTCTCATCCAGGTACTACCAGCGGGGAATGCGTTATGGATCAACTGGTCGAACAGCTTTCTGTACGCTTTTCCACCCATTCCCCTGATTCCGGCGGTGCTCATCAAGCTAGCCCAGTCCAGGGCGCGAATGATTCTGATTGCCCCGGAATGGCCCAGGCAATGGTGGTTCACGGACCTGCTTCACCGGTCTCTTCTTCCTCACATTCGGCTGCCGTGCAGGCCGGACCTTCTCACGAAGTTCGGGGGGCAGATGGTGCACCCCAATCTCTCGTTTTTGAGTTTGGCAGCATGGCTCCTGAGATAGTGCAATATGGCCAATTTAATCTCCCGGCAGATTGTATGGACCTACTGAAGGAAGCCAAGAGACCTTCCACTAGGACTTCTTATGCGTACAAGTGGAAGAGATTATGCATCTGGTGCAAGTCCAAGAACTATGATCCAACGACGTGTAAGGAAGATGTCATCCTTCCATACCTTTTACATTTGGCGCAGTCTGGCCTTAATGTTCATTCCATTAAGGTGCATCTTGCTGCGCTGACTGCCTACAGGAAATGCCCTTCACAGACCTCCTTCTTCCAGATCCCTGTGATCAAAGATTTTTTGGAAGGCTTGAAGAAAGTGTTTCCTCCTGTCCGGCTTCCTTCGCCTTCATGGGAATTGAAAGTGGTGCTGTCCAGATTGATGAAGGAGCCTTTTGAACCTATTCATAAGGCTTCGTTGCAGCACCTGTCCTGGAAGGCGGCGTTCCTCGTGGCCATTGCATCGGCCCGCAGGGTGAGTGAAATTCAAGCGTTGTGTTGCCAAGAACCTTATACTGTATTTCATGCTGCTAAGGTTGTTATGCGTACTCACCCTAAATTTCTTCCCAAGGTTATTTCTGATTTCCATGTTAACCAGACCATAACTTTGCCTACGTTTTTTCAGAATCCTTCCTCTCCAGCGGAAAGGTCTCTACATTCCCTGGATGTCAGGAGGGTGTTGAAATTTTATCTGGATAAAAACCAAGGATATTCGAAGGTCAGCCCAATTGTTTATCAATTATGGGTCAGTCAATCTCGAGGTGGATTGTATCCTGTATACAATTGTGTTATCAAAAGGCTAATATGACCTTAGGGGGTAAACCTAAGGCTCATTCCACCAGGGGCAAAGCTGCCACGACTGCTTTGTTACGTAATGTTCCCATTGCAGTAATCTGCAGGGCGGCCACTTGGAAGTCGGTCCATACCTTTGCTAAGCATTACTGTCTGGACACTGATGCCAGGGCAGACGCTCAGGTTGGGCAGGCTTCGCTGCGAAATCTGTTCGCACAGTAGTGGTGTTGTATTCTTTGTCTCTCCACCGCCGCTTTGGTGTGGGGATGGGCTTGCCATTCTATTCACTAGATTATGACTATTAGGAGTAGTTTCTGTCCTGTAACTCCAGTTCTGTAGTAGGGTTATCTCTGTTATAGTCATAAGCGCCCGCCCTCCTCCCCGGTGGAGACAGAGGTTTATGTTTGGAATGCTGCAGGCCTAGCGTTATACGCCTTCAAAAAGAACTGAAAGTAAATGGGACCTGCTGGGCATTCTGGGATACTGGGAAAGTTCTGGAAAGTTTTCGTAAAGGCACAGTATCCCTTTTTGAGCCACATAATGGCAGCCTATGAGGCTTGTCTGTCCTCCCCTTCCTCTCTATCATTCCAGAGGCTTTGTTTGTAAAAGGGGAAGTTTTTCTCTATGAGGAAAACTTGGCAAGCTGTGCTGTTTGTGGTTTTGGTGGAATGTCTAGTTGAAGTACTGGACAGTGTAGCCTGTGGATATAGGCTGCATTATATGTCTTTAAATTCTCTCTTAAGTGTCTGTCCAGGACTGCATTTTTAGACCGCTTAAGAGATTATTTTGATTGCTCCGGGGTCCACGCTCATGAGCGGGACTATTCACTAGATTATGACTATAACAGAGATACCCCTACTACAGAACTGGAGTTACAGGACAGAAACTACTCCTTCTTTCCTTCCCTTTAAGTGTCTTTCAATTTTGGTGTCTCCTTGGTGTGGCTTTTCGTTTCAATACACTTTGCTCTTAGCTATGTTCTTCTGATTTTCTAGGTTACAGATGAGTGTATGTAGAGGTACTCTGGGTTAAGCTTCTGCTTTGTTTTGGTGAGTTTCCGTTTGGGACGTTACCAATCTAGCCTGAGTTGCCGTTTCTTTCAGGACACTCTTGTGTCTGTCGGCCTTGCGAGGACTTTCACCGCTTGATGTCGGTGACCGATCCCCACCGTCGGTGCCTTTATTGCCTCGGGCCGACCACGATGACAAGTCGTGCCCCGACTGCCGGGCCTTGACCTCGAAGGCTAGATGGGAGCGGTCCCGTAAGCAACTCGAGCTCCGGCAGTCGGCTCCGTGCCGCTCAACGTCCCGGTCGAGGAGGAAGTCGAGGGACCGGTCACGGAGCCGCGGTCATCACCGCTCGGCGAGTCAACACCACTCGTCGGGCTCCAAGTCCTCAGGTAAGTCGAGGCACTCGAAAAAGAAGTCAAAGAGGTGTCATCGCTTTTCCGACTCCCCCCCCCAACGCTCGCCCGACGCAGCCGGGGGTTCGGGCGACACCGCCCACGCGGCTCCACCGGAGCTGCAAGCGCCGCGTCCAGCTCCACACCCGCCGGTCCCTGGGCTGCGCGCGACGCCGGAGGAAATACGTGATTTCCTCATGGCCATGAGGATTCACTTCCCTCCGTCGGACCCTGTTGAGGCGCCTTCGGGCCCCGCGGGTCCGTCTGGGAGTCCTAGCAGGCCGACGGCTCCGGCCCTGGTGCCGTCGGGGGCTTTGGCCCCAGCGCCTTTGTCGACTTCGGTCCCAACGCCGGAGCACCCCACAGGATCCGAGCCCGGATCTGGGTCGTCACCAGTTGACCTAACGACTCCTCTGCTGGTGCCGACCCCGAGGGTGTCGCCCACGATGCCGTCTCCGGACAACGTCGTCCCCAGTCCCAGCCCCGGTTCGGGTCCGCCATTCGGACCAGCGCCGTCGGCGCCGATGGGTGACCAATTCACCTACGACCCGGGTCCATCATTTTTCCCTGACTATCAGGAGATGGATGACGAGGGGGACTGGGAGGGGTCTGAGGACGCTCTGGCACTGCAGTGCCAGTTGAGCCAAGACTGGGCAGACAAGCTAGGGGAGGCCAGTGGTCTGGACACTTCGCCCGACACTGGATCCGTCTCTCCTCCCTCCGTGGCTACGGAGGAGGGGGCTGCTTACAGCGTGGTGTTGAACAGGGCGGCCAAGGCCTTGGCCCTTGAGCTCCCGGTCACGCCCGTGAGGACTAACCTCCTCACTGAGGTGCTCAAACCGCAGGCAAGCTCCTCGGAGCCTCTACTGCCGTTCAACGAAGCCCTCACCGACGTTCTGCTGGGGACCTGGTCCAAGCCCTCCACAGGCCTCCCTGTGGATCAGAACGTGGCCGGACGCCACCGCCCGGCTCCAGGCGACCCTAGCTTCCTGTCCGTTACCCCACCCCCGAGAGCCTGGTGATCCAGGCCTCTACCTCCCAGACCGTATTTCCCACCGCTCCTCCGAATCGGGAATCCAAAAGGTACGATCAGTTTGGTAAGAAACTGTTATCCTCCTTGAGTTTGGGGTTGCGGTCTGTTAACACCGCCTGCCTTTTGGGCCGTTACACCCACTCTCTGTGGGATACGGTTGCGGAGGTGCTGCCACAGTGCCCCGAGGAGGCCTGGGCAAAGCTCGCCCAAGCCCTGGTGGAAGGGCGGGATGCAGCACGCTACTCCATACGATGTGGACTCAACACAAATGACTCGCTGGGTAGGGCGATTGCAACAACGGTGGCGGTTCGCAGCCACGCCTGGCGAGGTCCGCCAACTTTTCGGGCGATGTCCAGGCCACGCTCATGGACATGCCCTTTGATGGCCGTCGCCTCTTTGGCAACAAGGTGGATAGTGTGCTGGAGCGTTTCAAGGACTCCAGGCCTACGGCCAAGTCCTTTGGCCTAGGCCAACGCCAGCAAACTTCCGCTTTTCGCTCCTTTCGTGGCCAAGGAAGGGGCGCCCCCACACGTCCAGCCAGCCACAGACCGCAGACCCAGGTTCAATGCGGTCGCGGACCTGGTTACCGCTGCGGCGGTACCGGGGGGCACCGGCAGGGTTAGTCCACACCCGCCCCTGCACCATCTGCCTCTAAGCCTTCCTAGTCCGTCATTTCAGGCCCATTCGTCACCAGTGAGGGTGAGGTCCGCTATCAACTCCCCCACTGGCGTACCATCACGTCGGACGGGTGAGTGCTGCAAATCGTCCGAAGGGGCTCCTCCCACTCCTTCGAGGCGACCCCTCCAGCCATGCCACCGCAGCACCACCTCATGTCGGGGGATCACTTGCAACTTCTGCAGGAGGAAGTTACTGCCCTGTTGGCCAAGTTGGCCATCGAGCGCGTTCCTGGGCCAGAAGTAGGACGTGGTTGCTATTCCCACTACTTTCTCGTACCCAAGAAGGGCAAAGGAGGCCTATGCCCTATCTTGGACCTACGGAGCGTCAACGGCTTCCTCCGGAAGGAGAAGTTCAAGATGCTGACCTTGGCTCAGGTCCTAGCTGCCCTGGACCCAAAAGACTGGATGGTAGCGTTGGACTTGCAGGACGCGTATTTCCACATCCCCGTCCTGCCGGCCCACCGGCGTTACCTGCGGTTCACGGTAGGCCACACGCACTTTCAGTTCACCGTGCTCCCCTTCGGCCTTGCCAGCGCCCCACAGGTGTTCACGAAAGTGATGGCGGTGTTCGCAGCTCATCTGCGTAGATTAGGTGTTTCAGTCTTCCCCTATCTCGACAACTGGTTGTTGAAGGTGGGCTCGCCCCAGACAGTCGTCTCCCACCTCCAGACTACGGCCGACGGCCTGCACTCATTGGGGTTCTCCATCAACGTGCCGAAGTCACACCTGTGTCCCTCTCAGGAGATCCTTTTCATTGGAGCGGTTCTGGACTCAGCGCAGTTTCGGGTTTATCCCCCCGAACAGCGGGTTCGGGATATTCAGGCTCTGATTCCGATCTTTCAGCCTTTGTCCCGGGTCTCGGTCAGGTTGACGCTGCGGCTCCTGGGGCTGATGGCCTCCTGCATCCTTCTGGTGCAACACGCCAGGTGGTGGATGTGGGCTCTGCAATGGGACCTGAAGTTTCAGTGGGCACAGCATCAGGGCAACCTGTCCGACCACGTCCTGATCTCGGAGGGCACTGCGAGCTAGTTGCAGTGGTGGCTCATGAACCGCGATTGGGTCAGCGGCATATCTCTCTCCCTTCCCCAACCGGAGCACATAGTGGTGACGGATGAATCCCTCCTGGGATGGGGGGCCACATGGGAGAGAGGGAGATCAGAGGTCTCTGGTCTCCGGCGGAGTCCCAGCTCCATATCAACCTTCTGGAGCTGCGGGCGATCCATCTTGCACTGAAGGCATTCCTCTGTTCAGGGATGTGTAGTGCAGGTGTTCACGGACAACACCACCGCCATGAGAACGCGCAAGCAATGTCATCAGTTCTGCGCACTCGCTCGGAGACGCTTTTCGTCGCGAGTGGAGCTGCGGTCTGTTGTACGCCTTTCCGCCTATACCTCTTCTGCCCAGAGTGCTGAAGATCAGGCAAATCTGGGCCCAAGTCAACCTTGTGGCTCCGGACTGGGCACGAAGATACTGGTATCCCGAGCTACTCAGCATGTCAGTCGATCCCCCGATTAGTCTGCCTCTTCAGGAGGACCTTCTGTCGCAGCAGTAGGGGACGGTCCTCCACCGAACCTGTCCAGTCTCCACCTACATGCGTGGAGATTGAGCGGAGACAGTTGAGGCCATTTGACTTGCCTCCTGAAGTCTGTGATGTGATTCTGGCAGCCAGGCGTCCCTCCACAAAAACAGTATACGCCTGCAGGTGGAACACATTTGTGGCATGGTGCACAGCAAAGGCTGTGGATCCACTCTCTGCCCCCTTTCAGAGGTTCTCCTCTTCCTTCTGTCTCTTGCCCAGCAGGGATCTACTCTGGGCACTATCAAGGGCTACCTCTCGGCCATTTCAGCCTTCTTGAGGCTACCTGATCAGCCGTCTCTTTTCAAGTACCCTTTGGTAAATAGATTCTTGAAAGGCATCACACACATGTTCCCTCCTGTTCCCTTCGTGATGCCTCAGTGGGACTTGAACCTTGTTCTGACTTTTCTGATGTGCGCTCCCTTTGAGCCACTTCATAACTGACTTCTTCGTCTTCTGACTCTTAAAACTGCATTCCTGGTTGCCATCACCTCTGCCAGGAGAGTGAGTGAGCTCCAGGCTCTATCTTCGAAACCTCCTTTCCTCTCTGTCCATCCGGACAAAGTTGTTCTGAGGACTTGTCCTTCTTGCCTGCCCAAGGTAGTCACAGCCTTTCACATCGGGCAGTCCATCACCTTGCCCACCTTCTTTCCGCCTCCACATCCTTCGAAGGAGGAAGAGAGGCTCCACCGTCTGGACCCAAAGCGTGTGCTATCCTTCTATCTAGATCGCACACACCAGTTCCGGGTGGATGAATAGCTCTTTGTTGGTTACGCGGGCGCTAAGAAGGGATGAGAAGTGCACAAGCGGACCATCTCTCGGTGGGTCGTCTTGTGCATCAAGGTCTGCTACTTCTTGACGAAAAAGGAGCCTCCTGTTGGGCTGCGCGCCCATTCCACTCGGGACACGGCAGCTTCTACTACCCTGGGTCGGGGAGTCCCCTTGCAGGACATCTGCCAGGCAGCTACGTGGGCTTCGCTGCACACGTTTGCTAGACACTACTGCCTGGACAGCCGAGTCCAGAGAGATGGCTTTTTCGGCCGTTCTGTTCTCCAGGACTTTCTGGTGTGAACTTGGTTCGCAGACCCACCACCGGGGTTGGTATTGCAGGGGTATCTATTCTAAGGTAAGGAATCTAACACTAACGTGTGTCTTTCAGATGCACAAGTTACTTACCTTCGTTAATGATATATCTGTAAGAAACAGTAGTTGGTGTTAGATTCCTTACCGCCCCACCCATCCTCCCCGTTCTGCAAACCTATATCTAGGGTTAAGGACATCCCTTTCAGGGCCCTAGTTTCATGGCACCAGTGTCGGTTTCTATCATAGCTCTGCGTTACTGGCGCGGAAAGCTATGTAC
Source organism: Lissotriton helveticus (assembly GCF_964261635.1). Taxonomy (NCBI): domain Eukaryota; kingdom Metazoa; phylum Chordata; class Amphibia; order Caudata; family Salamandridae; genus Lissotriton; species Lissotriton helveticus. The sequence continues at coordinate 410,736,803 of NC_136061.1, read as the reverse complement.
AGACCCGACGTCAGCGAGCGAGGGCGGTGTCTAAGTACTCCGACGACGTCATCCCGGCGATCACGACGCCGACGACGGACGTGGAGCCGCAGACGACGCCTAGCGACGCGCAGGGGTACTGCGGACGAAAACTTTCCGGATCCAGTCTGACGCCTGGGGATATTCTAAGGTAAGGAATCTAACACTAACTACTGTTTCTTACAGATATATCGTTACCGAAGGTAAGTAACTTGTGCTTCTGCCCTTGTCATCTGGTGCTGCTGGCTCGCTGCCTGTCTTGAAACCCTACATGGGGTCTTCCCCTACTGGCTGGTGGCGTTCTTTGGGTTCGCCTGTTGTGTGAATCCCTTATCACGTGATTTCCTTTATCCTCATTTGATATTGGCAACTTGGGCTTTTTGCCCTTTCTTTTGTTCCTTGACTGTGGCTCAGGACTTGCTGTCCTGTCCTGTTAATGTGTTGGAAAACTTGCTTTTTGGTTGCAGTTTCTTTGGCTGCCCCTTATATCCCTTGGATTTCTATCAAGTCTTCATTATACACAGTTTTGGCTGTTTGTACCTTGTGGCTTTGGTCACACACACCAGTATTGAGCTATGCCACCTCTCCTGGCTAGAGGTTGGATTGACCCTCTTCTTGGAGACTTGTTGTTCCTAAGCTTTGGGATTCAGTGGTGCTGCTTTGTGCCTCTGGTGGTACAGGCACCACCAAACCAGGGGTTCAAATTCCACTGGTATTTGACCGTCCTCACCACTGAGGACGCTCAGCAGGGTCGGTCTGGTTGGCATTCAATTGTGGAATGGCATAGGTTTTCCTTCTGCCCAACTCATGGCCATTACATAATCTGTTATCCTTCCTCACGGTTGTTGCGTGACGTGTTATCCTTGCCTCTCGGTCATTGGGTGATCTGTTCTCTTTGCCCCATGGCTGTTGAGCGACCCTTGTGTGAATCTGTGTTTTATATGTATATCTTCCATGGTTGCCCTTCCCATGAGGATTGCTTCCCTCATCTGTTTTGTGGGGGTCTTTCTCCTGTATCTCCGATTCGGTGATTCTGGAATACTCAGCCATACTTTCTTGTTGACTTTTTTGGCATATGTATTGGTAAGCTCTTTTTTACAAGCTCACTCTTTCATGTTTTCCCCTTTGGGAGTGGGTTTCTGTTGAGATTCTTCTAGCAGGCATGCAGTCTTGTGTTCTGGGCCCCACTCTGTTCTTGGGGGGCATCTCCTCCTTTTCACTTTCTATCACTGGGCTTCGGTCGTTCTCTGCGTGCCTTTGAGCGTTGCTGTGTATTATCGGGCTGTGGCATACATTACTTGCATAGTTATCTTGCTAGGACGGTGTTCAGTTTTTTCATATATCCATTTATGCCCACTGGATATATTTTGTGATTTATGCCTTTTAGGCCACTGTGTTCATCCTTTTCGGTCTCTTTTTAAATAAAATAATAATAATATCTAATAACTAAAAAACCTTAAAGAGACCTTAGGGGCCTGCCATAACAAACACTAGACACACCATAAGAATCGACAAGTCGTCTTCTCACAGCGAAACTGTTAGGAGAGAAAGTGATGCTGAAAATTTCCTCTTCATCTGAGCCAATCCTGGTTCTGAAGACGCTTTGGTCAGAGTTTTTAACTCCATCTGCTGATCTAGCTAAAGTTGTGGATTTTTAGCAGGACATTTTTAACATTTCAGGTATACCGTTCCACTCTCTGTGCCCCTTCTGGCTCCCAAAGGTAAGCCATACACTTCTGGTACGCGGATTCAGACTCTTGCCCCACTTGAGTCTACACTTTCACAGGCTCTGGTCTCAGCGTCACTTCTACAGAAGTCACTCTGGCCTAAGATGCCAGCTCGCCTGCACCAGTGCGGTTTTTGAGATCATCTTCAGTGCCCCTCCCGGAACGGATGACCTCCTGCTTCCTTATAGTACAGATGCTGAACCTTCAACATGCCAAAGACTTGATATGTCTCTAGAGGGTTATAAACTCCATCATTTTGACCCACTCTTGTAGGAACTTTGCATGTTCACAGCTGTTGTGAATTAAGCAGTAGAGGTGGCATAATTGGCTCTTGTCTTCTCACAAAAGCGCTCAGCTGTATTCTGCGGCTCTGTAACCTATTCTGCCCTTCATTGAAGCTTGCCTCAACCAGTGCAGATCATTATACGATTCCAAGATATCTAACTATTTAATTATGTTTTCTGCTATCATTAAGCTCTTTTGGTTCCTGTACAAACACCTAGTTGGACTAGGAAAAATGTGAGAAATTGGTGCCAGCATGCTTTTAATGTATCCACTGTCATGGCTTTGTGGGAAGGTTCAGTTGTGGGTTTACCTGCAGTGTGAGTCATATGATGCCACCTGAAACATTGGCAAACTACAGCTAGCACAAAAACCTTCGATGTCCAGTCTGGTGCCTTGGGATATTCATAATGTGAGAAATGGGTGGGAAGATATTATACCCACCAGAAATATAATTATTGAAGGTAAGTAGAATATTTGTCAAGCGTGTGTCTTGTGAAACCCCAGTCATGCTAGGGCAGATTAGGTAAATAGTCTCCAGCATCGTCATCTAAAAACGCTATCTATGAATGTATCAGCTTCTTATTATGAATAATTGTTTGTTTTTCTTCAAGGTTCCTTTATCCCGATCTTCCAGAAGAGGGTAGCACAATTGAACCTGCAACAGCTCCCGAGCCACGGGAACGAAGATCATTTTGCAGTGGAAGGAGAGACTCTGGATCTGAATCCCCTGAGCCAGGGTAAGGAAAGGAAACTGTACATGTCTAAAAAGATAGACCATCATGAAAAAGCCTCCAAGAAATAGAAGTACCATCTTATCTTAATCTGTTTTAAACTTTATTAATCAACTTCTCATATTTTCATACACTATTTTTTGTGGCTCCATTAATGTGCAACATGTGACTAACATAAATGTGTTACAACAATATATATATTGGCGGGTCTAAAACACAAACAATGCTCGGTAATCCCAAAACCAAAACCTAGAACAACCTCAACCCTATGTATCTCTCACGGGTCATCCCTACAATGGTCATGGAAGGATGCCCATCAGTCACCACACGGAACCGCCCTTCATCATTTGGGATTCCATCAAGACCATACCCAAAATGGCCATACAACTGTCACGGTCGGGGGTCCAGATGTAAAGGAGCTCCTCCGCCGGGCAGTCAGGTCCAACTATGGTCTTGCCACTCATATTTTGAGGATTTTCGTATCAACAGCAAGGGGGGACTGATGTTTGCAGTGCTCAAAGAAGGTGAAATAACAAAAGAGTGATGCTATGAAAAGTGATGCTAAAACAGGATGGAGAGGTTACTTATAACTTTATTCAGGTGTTACCCAACCTCCTGATGTTAAAAAGTAGTCAATGACAGTCACAGATTATAGACTGTCTAAATGTTTAAAGGTGGTCGACATGTTTCAGCAATATAATGACTGATTTGTCATTGCTTTCTTCAGGACCAAACAACTTATGGCTACTGCAAATGTGATGTGAAAAAACAATTAAGTGCTCAAATCAAAATGAGATACAGAGATCACCTGATTCCACTAGGTGTTCATCTCCCTCCTTTCATGTTCTATAGAGAGAAGGAAACAAAGAAATATAAAGCTTGAACCAGGGTGTATGATGAGATAAACCAGCGCATTACACTATAATCATATTTATGAATAATAACTAGAATCCCGACTGTCTTCTTAAATCATTACATATTAAGTGCTCTCATGTTATCATCGGGCCTATATCTATGACTCACAATGAAAAAATGAAAACAGCCCGTCTTACCATGTTAGTAAGAGGTACAGACCTCACCCCACCTGGCCACGGCTCAGGGAAAGGGGAAGCACCGCTCTATGATGGAGAGACAAAAAATATACCAACAGGTTATTATTGTCAAATCCATCATTCACTTGTACATCTCGCCACAGCCCTTCAGACTGAAGCATCTCTCACCACATGCCACCAGGCAACATCAGACCATGTTTCAAAGAAATCACACGAAATCTCCAATGCAAACCAAATGAATGTGGCTTCACAAAATGACACCGACTCGTGTCGCATATGTTGTCAAAAAGGTTATCATTAGAGAAAATTAATATACGTCGGCCTGTTGTTAATCTGGGTACAGCAAGGAAGCGTGTATTACCGGCATTAAAGAGTAAATTCAGCCGTTCAATATTTCACTTGTACTAGCGTGTTCGTTCACATATATAAGTTCTTACAACCAAACAAGATACACAACATTCAGCACTCGAACCCAATAAATGTGCCCGCAAAGTAGAATCCCTCTTACCTCTCCGTCGGTACTTCAAAACCGGCATCTTAGCCGATCGGGGAGGTACCGACGGATGGGGAAACTGCCAAATATCAAGCGCCGCGTGAGTGGCCAGTGCAGCTCACGTGACGCCGTGATGTCTCATGGTCACCGATAGGCTGCAGCAAGGCAGATTTAGGCCAATCAGAGCGCATAGTTTGTAAACTGTGCTGCGTCTTTCATTCTTTTTTTCTTTTTTTACTTGTTTTTTCTCCACACACACAGAGAGTCGGTCAGAACTAGGAACTTTATTAGTTGCACAAATTGCGAACACAACTAGCAAAACGGGATGTAATCAACGAAAACAAAAACAAGAACGTTGATGTATCGTCAAGCACCAGATGTTCAAATTACTCGACATTCAAGACCATATTAGAGTATTCAGGGTTCACCATTAATTAGCAACTAAAATACGTGGGGATGACCACCCGGAAAATCAGAGTTAGGATCTCTGAGCATAAGAGCACGATCAGATGCAGGAGGCAAGCAACCAAACTCACTAATCATTTTTTAGAAGCACGACATCCTTCGACTGCATTTCAGTGGACTGTGATTGAGAAACCCCACATACCGTCACATGTCACTGACACATCTAAATATCTCCTGATGAAAGAGCAAAAATGGGTGTTTAGACTGGGCACGAACCGAGTGGGTCTGAACGACGATATACCCTGGTCGACCCTATGAGTAAATAAGTAAACGTGATTGGCCATATGAATGTGTCCTCAATATGTATGTGTAATGGGCCAGAATCTAACACATTACACTTAAGTACCATCATGGGCAGTGGTATTCTGTTCTTTCCACATACATTATACCTTAGTACCATTATGGGCATTGTCATTCTTGTATAGATGAACCATTCCACGAACACTGAGTATGGTGGTAGAGTTTTGCTTATATGTATACACCTTATTTTTCATAGCAAGAATTGCCACAGCAAGGATTTTCATAGCAGGAATTTTCCTAGCAGTCTTTTCTAGCAGTATTTCTTCCAGCAGTGTGCCTTTGTTAATTAATTGCTAATTAATGGTGAACCCTGAATACTCTAATACGGTCTTGAATGTCGAGTAATTTGAACATCTGGTGCTTGACGATACATCAACGTTCTTGTTTTTGTTTTCATTGATTACATCCCGTTTTGCTAGTTGTGTTCGCAATTTGTGCAACTAATAAAGTTCCTAGTTCTGACCGACTCTGTGTGTGTGGAGAGAAAACAAGTAAAAAAAGAAAAAAAGAATGAAAGACGCAGCACAGTTTACAAACTATGAGCTCTGATTGGCCTAAATCTGCCTTGCTGCAGCCTATCGGTGACCATGAGACATCACGGCGTCACGTGAGCTGCACTGGCCACTCACGCGGCGCTTGATATTTGGCGGTTTCCCCATCCGTCGGTACCTCCCCGATCGGCTAAGACGCCGGTTTTGAAGTACCGACGGAGAGGTAAGAGGGATTCTACTTTGCGGGCACATTTATTGGGTTCGAGTGCTGAATGTTGTGTATCTTGTTTGGTTGTAAGAAATTATATATGTGAACGAACACGCTAGTACTAGTGAAATATTGAACGGCTGAATTTACTCTTTAATGCCGGTAATACACGCTTCCTTGCTGTACCCAGATTAACCACAGGCCGACGTATATTAATTTTCTCTAATGATAACCTTTTTGACAACATATGCGACACGAGTCGGTGTCATTTTGTGAAGCCACATTCATTTGGTTTGCATCGGAGATTTCGTGTGATTTCTTTGAAACATGGTCTGATGTTGCCTGGTGGCATGTGGTGAGAGATGCTTCAGTCTGAAGGGCTGTGGCGAGATGTACAAGTGAATGATGGATTTGACAATAATAACCTGTTGGTATATTTTTTGTCTCTCCATCATAGAGCGGTGCTGCCCCTTTCCCTGAGCCGTGGCCAGGTGGGGTGAGGTCTGTACCTCTTACTAACATGGTAAGACGGGCTGTTTTCATTTTTTCATTGTGAGTCATAGATATAGGCCCGATGATAACATGAGAGCACTTAATATGTAGTGATTTAAGAAGACAGTCGGGATTCTAGTTATTATTCATAAATATGATTATAGTGTAATGCGCTATCTCATCATACACCCTGGTTCAAGCTTCATATTTATTTGTTTCCTTCTCTCTATAGAACATGAAAGGAGGGAGATGAACACCTAGTGGAATCAGGTGATCTCTGTATCTCATTTTGATTTGAGCACTTAATTGTTTTTTCACATCACATTTGCAGTAGCCATAAGTTGTTTGGTCCTGAAGAAAGCAATGACAAATCAGTCATTATATTGCTGAAACATGTCGACCACCTTTAAACATTAGACAGTCTATAAACTGTGACTGTCATTGACTAATTTTTAACATCAGGAGATCGGGAACACCTGAATAAAGTTATAAGTAACCTCTCCATCCTGTTTTAGCATCACTTTTCATAGCATCACTCTTTTGTTATTTCACCTTCTTTGAGCACTGCAAACATCAGCCCCCCCTTGCTGTTGATACGAAAATCCTCAAAATATGAGTGGCAAGACCATAGTTGGACCTGACTGACCGGCGGAGGAGCTCCTTTACATCTGGACCCCCGACCGTGACAGTTGTATGGCCGTTTTGGGTATGGTCTTGATGGAATCCCAAATGATGAAGGGCGGTTCCGTGTGGTGACTGATGGGCATCCTTCCATGACCATTGTAGGGATGACCCGTGAGAGATACATAGGGTTGAGGTTGTTCTAGGTTTTGGTTTTGGGATTACCGAGCATTGTTTGTGTTTTAGACCCTCCAATATATATATGTTGTTGTAAGTCTATAGGGAACATATTGGAGCGTTGGTCTTTAAAACTCCCCCGGGTCCTCTTCACTTGTTTGTTGTTTATAACATAAATGTGTGCCAAAACTAAATGTAGAGTAGCCAAGCAGCGCAGTTGTATCCCTGCAAACACCCATCTTTCTGTTTACCTTCCCTTCATGCCTCCCTCTCCTTTAGATTTTTTATTGGCTCATGTGAACCTGAAATTTGTGTCCAGCATCCTTTTTAAAAGCATGCTCTGAGGATTTGTGCTTTTCTATGTGTGTGGGGGCTTTTTTTGCCACAGTATACCGCAGCAGATTCTATATTTGTGCGGCACACAGCCTATGTTTTAAGGACTCTTGTTTGTGGGGAGAACAGATGTGCAGATTCCTTTTCTGATTCTCACAATTTTAGTGCAAATACCTTGATCTTAGCAAGACACTTCATTGATCTTTAGTCATTTACTCTAACAGATGTTGTGTACTTGAACAGTTCCTTTACCTAGGAATTGTGAGATTTGCATACATTTTCTTAGGTAAGCGGGACTCTTTACTAACATCCACACATTGTTTAGGACAGTGCCTTCTTGCAGGCAGATAGAGATTTATCCACTCAGTGTGTGCTCTCAAGCATACAATTAAGGTATATCAGCTTATCCCTAGTGCTATGTTATTTCATTTTTAAATATTCTGTTCTGAAACCTCACCAGCTGGCTGGTCATCTGTGTTATAGAAAGCCATCAGATAGAGGAGTATCAGGTTAATGGATAGATAATGCTGATGAGAGGTGGTGAAGTTGGAGGCTTGGGTGAATGTTGTCTCTGTGAAGTGAAGGCATCTGATAGAGACTTCTAGCCGCAGATTTTTTTAACATAAATTATCCCCAGGCATCAGACTGGATCCGGGAACTTTTTGTGAGCAGTACCACTGCACGCTGGCAGTTAACATTGTACGGCTCCGCTGGCATCGTCGGCATTTCCCATGCCAGAAGTGACGGGCACAGTGCCTATATAGGAGCCACACCAGCAAGCTTACAGTAGTTCTTTGCCTTTCCACAATATCAGCGCACATCCGGAGATAGCTACCCCCAGTCGTTTTTTGGCTGACCTTTTTCAACTTTTTGTCAAAGTCTTTTGAGATCTTTCTCCTGGTGTAAAAGGGATGTTCACTGGGCATTTTGGTGATGGTTCCGCATCTTGTCTGCTCTGGTGCCTTGAGCACACCCATCGACTGCTGTACCATGCACCCCAAGGCCTTGAGGGAGTCGTTCCTTAAGCTACTTGCCGTTCGACATGCAACCCCGCAGCGGTCTCTATCCCACTTTAGAGAAAGAGCCCAGTTTTCTGCAGTCAAAGTCGTACCGGCGCTCAGGTAAGTGCCACGAAAAGAGTAAGAAGGTGAAGAAGTGTTTAACTATTTGTTCAAATCATCCGACGAGATGAAGGAGTTTCCTCTGTTGAGGGCTGGCTCTGCGGTTGAACCTGCGTCTGGGCTGCAAATGCGCCTCCCTGAGTTTCCAGAAGCAGGAGTGAACCCCGCTCAACTCCGCAAATTTTATGAGGCCATGCATCTCATATTTGAGTGGCCAGTACCCTCTGGCGTGCCTTGGGACCGCGGGGGTTAGAAAAGGGCCCCTACTGGTTCTCCGCCAGAGGGTCTGCCCGCGGTGCCCTTCGGGTCCCTTGGATCAGAACCGGCGCAGGTCATACTACCTCAACTTTCCCTGACGCCGATCTTGACAATGATGTTCCTCTGTGGTGGCGCTGTCCCCATTCTCATCCTGACTCTGTCAGAGAGCCGGAGAAGCACCGCTCAACAAAGACTCCGGCGCCATATGCTCCAGACGAAAGTCTGGGCCTATTCCTTCGGTCTAGGACTTCGGAAAGATTGGGAGGGGCCACTGGCCCCTGAAAAACATCAGCCCCCTGACCCCAACATGGACTAGTGTGAGGAATTGGCAGACACCAGATGACTGGACACCTCCCAAGATACTGGCATGTTCTCCTACTGTGTTACGGAGGAGGGAGCCTCTTTTGCTATGGTGGTGATGAAGGCAGCTGAGGTCCTGGACCTTAGCCTGCCCTCGGTTGTAGTCAAAATTAGCGTCTTGACAGAGGTGCTTCAGACGGGACTACCCCCTCAGAACCTCTTATCCCATTAACTGAACCACTTACGAACTAACTGCTCAGGCCTGGTCCAAGCCCTGCAAAGGAGCTACTGGGAAGAAGACAATTGCCTGCCGTTATCGCCTCGGCCCCGGGGACCTCAGTTTCCTCACGTTACACCCTACCCCAGAGAGCTTCGTGGTCCAAGGCTCCACCTCCTGTGCAACTCCTGGTGCATTCCCTCCCACTCCACTGGATAGCGAACCCAAGAGGCTGAACACCTTAGGCAAGAAAATATTTTCTTCAACCAGTCTGGCACTGCGGTCCATGAACACCGCATGCCTTTTGGGACATTACTCCCATGCACTTTGGAATTCGGTTGCTCCTTTGCTGTTCATGCTCGCGGAGGAGGCCAGGCCATTTTCTCCAAAGCTCTGGTAGACAGGGGAGATGCCACTAAATTCACGATCCAATGTGGGCTGTACACATCCGATTCGCTAGACAGAGCAGTTTCTTCATCAGTTGCCTTATGGCACCACACCTGCTTGACGACTATTGGCTTTTCAGGGTATGTCCAAGCTGCGCTTATGGACATGCCATTTGATGGCTCCTGTCTCTTCGGAGACAAGGTGGATTCAGTCCTGAAGCACTTCAAGGAGAGCAGAGCTGTGGCCAGGTCTTAGGGCCTTTTCATTGGTTGGCCTTTCGCTCCTTTTGTGGCCACGGATTGGGCTTCCAGCCACGTCTTTGTCTGCCAAGCCACCATGGCATGCTAGCTCCTCAGACTCTGCATGGCTTAGAATGTACAATCCCCATACCCTGTAGGTGAGACAGCCAGATGTCAGACCAGTCCACCACCCTCCTGGCAGCCGCAGCATCCGAACCTATTTAGTTTACCCTCCATCTATCATTGGCAACCAGCGGGAGGCAGGATATGCTATCACCTGCACCACTGGAGGTCGATACATCAGACTGCTGGGTTCCCCAGATTGTCCAAAGGGGCTACTCCTTCCCCTTCATGATTATCCCTCCACACATGCCACCCTCTTGCAGAAATCTGAAGGAGAACCATCTCTCCTTACGCAACCTGGAAGTGGAGGCTCTCTTGGTCAAGGGAGCCATAGAGAAGATACCGATGCCAGATGTAGGTCGTGGTTAGTTTTCCTGCTACTTTCTGGTGCCCAAGAAGGACAGAGGTCTTTGTTCTTTTCTAGATCTGCACCCTTTAAATTTCTTCCTGAAAAAAGAGAAATTCAAAATGCTCACGCTCGTTAAAGTTCTGTCCGCACTTGACCCAGGAGACTGGTTGGTAGCATTGGACTTGCAGGACGCATATTTCAACAATTTGAAAGACAGTTAGTTGTAGATTCCTTACCTTAGAATTTCCCCCAGGCATCAGTCTGAATCCGGAGATTTTTTTTTTGCAGTACCCCTGCAATTCGGTAGGTGGCGTCAGTCGACTCTGTATCCGGCATCGTGGACGATGGGATAACGTTCCGGTACCTACTTAGACGCCGCCCCTGTGCGCTGACGTCAGTTCTTTCTGTTTCCACACCAACCTAGCGCAGATCCCGAGAGAGCTATCCCTTAACTGTTTTTTGGCTAGCTTTTTTCAACTTTTTGTCCACATTGTTTTTTGAGTCTTCGACTCCTGGTGCGCGACAAATGTCCCTACATCAGACCGGCTTCAAGCCCTGCGGTGCCTGTCGGAAGATGATGTCTGTGACAGACCCGCACCTCATGTGCTTGTGATGTCTGGAGCGCGACCACGACCCGAAACCGTGCTCAGACTGCGGGCCATAAACCAGAAGACTTTGCTGGAGCGGTCCTGAAAGTTGATGGAGGCGTCGCTTCCGGTCTTGTTCGAGAGAAAGGTCTCGAGGCCGGTCACAGAGCCCCAACTCCTCATCGCGCTCCCAAGTCGTCGAAGTCATCGGGTAAGTCCAACAATGAAAGAAGGCGAATAAGCACAAGCGCTCTTCGCCTTTCCCCCGTCAGTCAGCTGATGCATCATCGCTCAAAGGGTCCGTCTCCCATGACTGCTTCTGGCGCGTACCCTGCCCAACTTTGACAGTTCTATGAGGTCTTACACCTCTTCTTTGGGCAGCCCGACTGGAGCGGGTCAGGGTTCCTGGGCCTTCGATGCCGGTGGCTCTGGCACCGGAGGGCCTACGCGGATCCAGGCCGGGAACTGCATCGATGCATCGATTTGTTTTGGACAGCTATCTATAAAATATATATATATATATATCATTTTAAAAAGGGGGAATTCGATGTTCACTCTTATACGGAAGTTTTTTAATCTTATGAGGGTATTTTAGACAGTATTGAATGTTGAAGTTAGCATATATTTGAAAAGATGCCTTTACCGGTATAATGTAGTGCGTAGCTGATGCACAAGGATACTCTCACGTTGCAGCTGATATGAAATCGACGTGATGTTAAGGGGGAGTCTCTGGCTGACCCGCGAGGATCTGCTCACATTGCAGCTGTTGCGAAATCGAACGTTCGGCTCAGACTTGGTATTTGATCCTGACGCGTCTGACCAATGCACGAGGAAAGGACTTAGATTGGAGAATCGTGTGAAATACCCCGAGGCACGTGACTTTGTGGGTGTTCTCGCGAGATTGGAGTCATCTTGGATTAGGCTCATATACTTTAAATTGATGAGTTTCAGAGGATCGCAAGAAACAGTTTAACTATCGTTTTTCCATAGCGGTTTGCCATCAGAGAAATAACAGCTGTTTGGTGCTCAGTGAATGATCAGAGAGAGTTATTTTTAGGAATTGCGGATTAGGGTATTAGAATTGAGGTATTTATTTGGAAAGAGAAAATATAGAATACGTTAATTAATAGAAGGTGGTATTGAAGTTGAAAAATTGAGAGAGATTAAGACAGATATGTGGAGATTACAGGAGGGAGTATTAATGAGGAAATTGTTAAAAGATTAATGGAACGTGAAATGAAGAAACAGGTTAAAGAATCTATGGAAAAAAATTTGAAAAGTAGGAAAAGGAGAGGTAATGAATCTGGGGAAGAGTTGTATTCCTTGTCAGAGGATGAAGGAAAGAGTACAGAGGTAGGAAAGAAAAACAGACACATTGAAGAGGTGGAAATGGCACACAAAGATAATGTTAGTAGTTTACCAACTGCAAAGAAAGGTGTCCTTAGTGGCACAAAAAGGAAAGGTATCCTTATTACACAGGAGGATGAGAATTTTGAAGACGGGAGTCCAAGTTTATTGTCTGGGAAAGATTGTGACAATTTGGATGAATATATTTTAGATTTACAGGGCAATGATGTATATGAGGAATTTGAGGATATGGAGGTAGAGGCTTCCAGGGAAAGTATTAAAGATCCCTTTAGTGGGGATATGTTTAGCCCAATAAATATTAAGCATCCTAGAAGTGGAGAATGGTGGCCTATGGACCACGTCGTAAAATGTATTAAAAATTGGATTAAAAAGCCCTTGGCCAGGGAAATGATGAGGCTCATGAGAGCGGAATGCTCAAGACCTAGAATTGAAGAGAAGGTCTGTGCTACCCCAAATCTGGACCCAGATCTTATTAGTTATCTGTTCAGACTGGAGAGACCCAAGGAAGGGTCTGGAAAGATCACTTAAAATATGTCAGGACACGTTGTTGGATGTTTTGGGTCCTTTGGGTAGAATTCTGGATATGGCAGAGGACGCATATGCAAATGAGGAACAAGTTGATGTAGAACCTTTGAGGGGATGGAGTCAAAGGGCGGTAGGTCTATTGGGAAAAGGAAATGCTGGACTTCTGCAAGAAAGGAGGAAAGCGATCTTGATGAACATCAATCCCAAATTAGGAGATGTGGCTCAGAAAGAGGATCATGGGGATTCTAAAGGTTTGTTATTTGGAGATGGTTTAGTTAAAGGAATAGGTAAATATGTAGGTACATTTGCAGCCTTGGATAAGGCGCAGGGTAACATGGCGTAAGATGTTTGGAGTTTTGGATGGGCCAGTAAAAGGGGACCCTTTTGCAGAGGTCCCAATATGGATCACAATACAACCTGCAATATGGTTGGCAGAGCAGAGGTAAAGGTTATCAACAGAATGCAAGTTTTTACCCAACAAGAGGAATCTCAGGATGAGTCAGAAGATATTCAAGAGATCGCGGATTGCCCAAGGGTGGTGGATAAGGTGAGTATGGGTATTATTTTTGGTTCTTCCCAAAAAGGAGTAGGAGGTCATATGAAGTTTTTCAAGGAACAATTGGAAAAAAATTACCGGAGATCCTAGGGTCTTGCAAACGATTCAAGGTTTTGTAATAGATTGTATAAGTACTCCTTTCCAAGATATGGAACCAAGAGAGATAAAGATGTCTATAGATCAGGAAGACTATAGTAGACCAAGAGATAATTTCTCTAATTGGGAAGAATGCGATAAAGGCAGTAGAAGAATGGGAAATGTGTTTTGTAAGCAATTTGTTTTTCGTAAAGAAGGACAAAGGATGGCGCCCAGTGATAAATCTCAGAGGGCTGAACAAGTTCTTAGTGTATCGTCATTTCAAGATGGAAGGGATACATTGCCTGAGAGATTTACTATATGGAGAAAGATTGGATGGTAAAGTTGGATCTCAAGGATGCATACTTTGAGTCCTATGGCAGAGGAAAGTCAAAAAAATTGCAATTCAAATGGAAAGGGGGGGATTTTACCAATTCAAATGTTGCCTTTCAGACTATCCCCAGCACCTTGGTGCTTCACAAAGGTGATTAGGATAGTAGTTGCTTATTTTCGACAGCGAGAAATAAGGATGATTATTTATTTGGACGATATTTTGATTTTATCGCACTGTCAAATAGAATTGAAGAATATTGTGCTGGAAGTGGTGAACATGTTGGAGGAATTAGGCTTAATTTTGAACAGGGAAGAGGCTTATATGGTTCCTTCACAAATGCTAGAGTTTTTAGGTGTTATGGTAGACACGTGGTAATGTCAATTAAGTCTTCCAGGGAAAAATATGAAAATGATCAGGAAAGAAATTCAACAGAGTTTAAAGAAAGATTTGGTTTCCTTAATGGAGTTGGCAAGGATTATAGGACTTCATCAGTTCAAGCTATTATTCCATTTCCTTTACATTGCCGTGCACTGCAGAGATTGAAAGGCGATGCTCTATGAAATGGATTGTGGTATGGAGACAAAATAGCTTGGGATGTGGAAGCAAGGAAGAAACTTTGTTGGTGGTTAGACAACATGGATGCATGAAATGGGAGAGCGATTTTGGGATTAACACCGGATTTTGTAATAGAGTCAAATACGTGTATGACTGACTGGGGAGCACGTCTGGGAGAATTGAAAACAGGTGGTGCATGGTCAAAATAAGAGAGATTGGAACTTATCAATTGTCTGGAATTAATGGCTGGGTTTTATGCTTTGCAGAGCTTCAAGGAGAATATAAAAGGGCATGCAGTTCTTATGAGGATGGACAATGTTTCTGCGGTTTGCTACATAAACAAATTAGGGGGACGAAGTCCCGGAATTTGGCAGAACTAGCAAAGGATTTTTGGAACTTTTGTCTGGAGCACATAGTGGGACTGAAAGCGGAATATTTACCAGGGAAGTTGAATGTGAATGTGGACTGGAATTCGAGGAATTTGAAAGATTACAGCGATTGGAATTTGGACGTGAGTTGTTTTGGCAAGATAAACCATTTGTGGGGTCCATTAGAGGTGGATATCTTCGCAAGTTGATTAACTACTCAGTTGAAGGTGTATTACAGTTGGAGAGCAAATCCGAAGGCAACTGCGGTAGATGCCTTCTAGCAGAAGTGGCAAGGGAAGAAGGCCTATGCTTTTCCACCTTTCGTAATGAATCAAAGGGTTTTGTTGAAGTTAAGTCAGGAGAAGAGTCAATTCATTCTAGTGACTCCGTTTTGGGTGTCTCAGGTGTAGTTCCTATCAGTAATGGAGCTAGTTTGTGCAGAACCCTTGTTGATGCCTGTCAGGTTAGGTCTGCTCAGGGACGCAGATGAAAAGGAACATCCTTTAGTTTTGAGCGGGGATTTGAACCTTCTTGCTTGGAAAGTGTCAGGAGATCTTTCAGAGTTGAAGGACTTTGAGAAGAGGCTGCATAATTATTGGAAGATTTATGGGTGCCAGGAACTAGGAGAAGATACAAAGGTATTAGGAGAGTTTGGGCTAGTTGGTGCTTGGCAAGGAGTCTGGATTCCGTGGAAGCTCCTGTAGTGGAGGTGATTAATTTTTTAACAGAGAAGTTTCATGAAGGTTTGTATAGTATGATTAATTGCTATAGGTCCACATTTTCTGCTGGGCATTCACAATTAAATGGTAAGTCTATAGGGCGAGTTGTGATGGTGTGTAGGATTCTGAAGAGTATGAGGATTAAGAGACCACCTAAGGCTCGTTATAGGTTCTTATGGGTTGTAAATATTATGCTGTCTATGTTTTGCAGTGGCAGTTAATACATTTTTGGTTATTAAAAGACTTAGTGAGAAGCTAGACTGTTTGTTATGCCTTGTGTCATGTAAAAGGATGTCAGATGTGAAGGCTTTGTAGATAGATCAGAAAATAGTGGGTCCAGATGAAGTATTTTTTTAGATTTTTAAGAGAACGAAGACTATGTCCACTTCGGTTTTTTATCCAATTTATGCGGAAGATAAGAAGTTGTGTGTAGTTGATTGCATTCAAGAGTATGAAAACAGGGTTTTGGAAACTAGAAGGTATGTTGATAAACAACTTTTGATCTCTTATGTTTAACCCTTTCGTATGATAAGCACTGCTACCATCTCCAGATGGGTGAAGAATGTAATGACTGAATGTGGGATAGATGTGAGAGAGTTTAAGTCACATTCCTTGTGTGGTGCTATGGCAAGTAAGATGTATTGGCCAGGTGCTTATTTGGAGGAAATTCTTAAACGAGCAGATTGGTCTAATGCAGGCACTTATGCTAAACATTATTTTAGCTGTATATGGCCTGGTGCCAAAAGGCCACCAGGACTCCAAACACGCACAATAAAACACGCACAATAAAATAAATACTCCTTTTAAAAGGAGTATTTATTTTATTGTGCGTGTTTGGAGTCCTGGTGGCCTTTTGGCACCAGGCCATATACAGTTATTCATTCACAGTGTGCAGGCACTAATCCCGACACAGCACATATACCGGTTTAATTGGATTAAATTCGAATATTTGAGTGCAGCCCCCCATCATACATAAACATTATTTTAGGCCAATTAGACATGTTTCAAACTTTGTTTTAAGAGTCCTTGAACAATCATAATGGTAGCCTCCGGTCTTGTAATGAAATGGCGATTCTCCAGGCATAGTGAAATGAGAATCAAGATTTCATTAAAGACACAGAGGCTAACATTATCCCTCCCTCCGCAACTCTTTGCTTAGGAGTGGGGGGGTTAAGGTTGCAGGTTGAACCTAATGTTGTAATGCTGTTTTTTAACCCCTTCGGTGCGCATGACGAGCTCAGCTCGTCATGGCATATACCTCTCAGGTGCTCATGACGAGCTGAGCTCGTCATGACCACACCCGTTTTTATTATGGCCCAGCATAGCAGGGGAATAGCTCCAGCAGCCAAGGTGTTGAGGAGCGTTAACTTTAAGTCTTTATGTTGATGTTTTTGTTTTATTTTATGCAGAATAATGACAGCGTGTTTCAAGAGAACATAGTTGACAAGAAGAAGTTTACTAGAAGTTTCAGTTTTCTGCATTAAAAAGAGGAAGAATGTTGGGTGGAATGAATATTTATGGACTTGTGTGTTCCAGTTCTAGTGTTTGTTTCTATTGTGAAGTCTTTGATGGTGCTGCACGAGTGGCAATAAAAGGTTTTATACATAATGTTAGCCTCCGTGTCTTTAATTAAATCTTGATACTCCTTTCACTGTGCTTGGAGAATCCGCATTCTCCGTCACTCCTCCACTGGCAACCCATTAGGTCGGACAGGTGGGTTTTGAAAATCGTCCAAAGGGGCTACTCCCTCCCCTTTGAGACTCCTCCTCCCGCCATGCCACCGTCTTACGATCGCATATGGGAGGATCATTTGGCACTTCTCCGCCAGGAAGTCTCAGCTTTCTTGGCCAATTGAGCTAGGAGAGGCTACCTGTGCCAGAAGTAGGTTGTGGTTGCTATTCCCACTACTTTCTGGTGCCCAAGAAGGACAAAGGCCTGCGTCCTGTTCTAGACCTCAGGACCCTCAACTGCTTCCTCCAGAAGGAGATGTTCAAGTTTCTCAAGTTGGCTCAGGTCCTGTCTGCCCTCGACCCCAGAGACTGTATGGTGGCGTTGGACTTGCAGGACACTTATTTCTATATCTCCGTCTTGCCAGCCCACAGACGCTATCTATGGTTCACGGGAGCCACGAGCACTTACAGTACACCGTGCGCCCCTTTGGCCTCACCAGTTCCCCTTGGGTGTTCACAAAGGTGATGGCAGTGGTTGTAGCTCAGCTGCGCTGATTAGTGGTTCCAGTCTTCCCCTATCTCGACGACTGGCTGTTGAAGGCGGACTTGCCAAAGGCTGTCGTCTCCCACCTCCAGACAACGGCGGACCTCGTGCACTCACTGGAGCTCCCTTTCATTGGATCTGTTCTGGACACAGTGCAGTTTCTGGCCTTCCCTTCTGAGCAGGAAGTCCGGGACATTCGGGCTATGATAGCGATGTTTCAGCCTCTATCCTAGATTTCGGTGAGATTGACTAAGGCTGCTGAGTCTCATGGCCTCTTGCATCCTGCTAGTGGATCATACCAGATGGCTTATGGGGGCTCTGCAGTGGGACCTGAAGTTTCAGTGGGCGCAACATCAGGGGAATCTTTCCGAATACTTTCAGATCTCGGAGGGAACTGTACAGCAGTTGCAGTGGTGGCTAACAAACCAAGATTGGGTCAGTCAGATCCCTGTCCCTTCCCCTACCAGATATAATGGTGGTGACAGATGCGTCACTCCTGGGATGGGGAGAGGCAGAGATCAGAGGCGTCTAGTCTCCGGTGGAGTCCAGGCTCCATATAAACCTGTTGGAGCTCCAGGCGATCCAACTGGTACTGCAACAAACAGGGCGGGTGGGGTCATGGACCCTTTGTCAGGATGCTCTTCCTCTCTGGACGTGGCTGGAACATCAGTGTATGACTCTGGTGGTTCAACACCTGGCGGGTTCTCTGAATGCCAGGGCCGAATAACTTCGCCATCGGTGCTTGGTCGATCACGAATGGGGTCTTCCCTCTTAGGTGGTGCAAGGTCTATTTCAGCGTTGAGGAGAGCCTTGGTTAGATCTGTTCGCCGAAGAGAACACGCAATGTCAGCTGTTTTGCGCGTTTGAGTTTCCTAGGCGGCACTCAGTCTGCGACTTTTTTCGACACCAGTGAAATTGCAGCCTTCTGTACGCCTTTCCACCTGTACCACTTCTGCCCCAAGTGCTCAAGAACATCAAGTGCGACCTGCTCAAGTTATTCTTATGGTTCAGGACTGGGCATGAAGAGTCTAGAACCCTGAGCTTGGCCATCGATCCTCCGATTGGACTGCCACTTCGGGAGGATCTTCTGTCACAGCAGCAAAGGGCGGCTCTCCACCCGAACCTGTCCAGTCTTCACCTCCTTGCGTGGAGATTAAGCGGCGACAGTTGACAGCTTTCCACCTTCCGCTCAGAAGTCAGTGATGTCATCTTGGCAGCCAGGCGTCCCTCCACTAAATCTGTATACTCCTGTAGATGGAGCAAGTTTGTGGCATGGTGCACAGCAAATGCTGTGGATCCTCTTTCTGCCCCTCTTTCAGAGGACATTTTGTATATACTTTCTTTGGCCCAGCAGGGCTCTGCTCTGAGCACTCTCAAGAGCTATCTTGCTGCTATCTCTGCTTTTCTTCGCTGCCAGATCAGCCATCCTTATTCAAGTCTCCTATTGTAAATAGATTCTTTAAGGTAAAAACAGTAACCCCTATAGGTACGCCATTTTTGTAAAAGATGTTTCTTTTAAACTGTATTTCCCACCCAAAACATTCTACAGCACTGTCAATATTATTGCAAGCCTTAAAACCTGATGCAATGTTTCTGACCGAAACTTTGCTTCAGAACGACTCCGACCCTACTCTTGTTCAAACTCTTCCTCCCGGCTATCTGATATATAGGGTAGATCGTAAAAGTGGTAGAGGTGGAGGAATAGCTATTATTGTTAATGACAAGGTCAATTGTTGGATCACCGCAGATCCTTTGCCAGACTGCGAAAGTCTCATCTTCACGATTGACGCATCCCCTACTAGCACCTTCTCAGGTCTTCTAATCTACCGCCCTCCTGGCACTCCGAGACATTTCCTTGATGCCCTCCCTACCACCATTGCTAATTTAGCTTTTGATCCTTCTAATTTGATGGTGCATGGAGATCTTAATTTCCATTTAGATGATCCATCTAATAAAATGGCCAAGGAACTGTCTGAGAGCCTTCTGGCACTTAAGCTTAGTGAGAAAGTGAGGAAACCCACTCACTCTAAAGGACATCTTTTGGACCCTGTTTTTAGTAACTGTAATGAACTTAACGCTGTTCCGCTCCCGTGGTCCGATCATTTTTTAATTCTGTTAGGTTGGGAAATGCCCGGACCACCCTCTCCTAGTACTACTTTTGTTCAGGAACGGAACTGGCCTTAACTTCCCTTGGCCCAGTGGAAACATGTCTTGGAATTCACTAGACCAGACAACAACCCCAATCTTCACCAGGCCATCGAGAACTTTAACCACTGGATCCATGGCTCACTGGACGCAGTACTCCCGAAAAAGCCCAAGAAAAATTAAGCAGACTGAAGGTCGCGCCATGGTTCTCCCCTAAATTGAGAGACATGAAACAATCCTGCAGAAGGTTGGAAAGAAAATGGAGAAAAGACTACTCAGACCTCATTAAAGTCGAATACAGGGAGGCAATTAGATCTTATAAACTTGAAATTAAACTTGCCCAAGCTGTCTTCTATGACATTTTTTTTTTATTTAGCTGCTAATTCTCCAAAAGAAATTTTCTGCATTGCCAAAACTCTCACCAAACTGCCTCAGAAACAGCCTTTGTCGGATGGTGCTATTTCAAGCTATAATAGCTTGGTGGAATTTTTCTCTCAGAAGGTTCAAAATATTTATGTTTCATTTCCAACTCTTCAGAATTTCCCTGTTGTGTTATCTATACCAGATCCCCAACCTGGAATCCAAATTTCCCTTGAACAGTTTCCCCTTATTGATCTTGCACTACTGGGTTAAATTTGACAAAACTCTAATCTGACTCCCCGACAGACCCTGCTTCCCCGCAGATCCTTACGTTAGCCAACGATATCATTTGCCCGGTTATTCTGGACCTTGTGAACTCCTCCATTTCATCGCGCATTGTTCCCCCAGCCTGGAAGTGTGCCATAGTTAAAGCCATCCCAAAGAAACCCAACTTAAATCAGGACGATCTTTCCAACTAACGGCCCATTTCCCTTCTTCCCTGGGAGAGCAAAATTCTCCAGAAACACATTAATACTACTCTGGTGGATCACCTTGAGTCAAATAATTTACTTCACCCCTCCCAGACCGATTTTCGCCCCTATTTTGGCACTGAAACCGCCCTGTTGGTAGCAACTGAGGAGGCAAGGAGGATTTTCGATGGAGGAGGTAATGTTGCGATTATCCTTCTCGACCTCAGTGCTGCTTTTGACACTGTAAATCATAACACCCTCACCCTCCGTCTTAAAAACCTGGGAGTATCCGGTACTGCTCTAACATGGATACAATCCTTTTTAAATGAGCGGTCATTCAAGGTCTTCGAAGGCGATGCGGTCTCCAATCAATGGCCTCTTAACTTTGTGGTGCCTCAGGGCTCCTCTCTGACCCCTACACTGTTCAACGTGTATATGAAGCCCCTGGCAGAGATTGTCCATCCATTTGGTAATGAAATCATCACCTATGCAGATGACACTCAACTCGTGGTGGCGCTAAACCACCACGAGCAGTCATCGAGCACCCTAGGTTGTCGCCTAGAGGAGTTTGCCAGATGGATGGAGCTCTCTTGCCTCAAACTTAATGGGGACAAGACGGAGCTTGTGCTCCTGGGCAATTCTCCCACATCTAACTCTGCCCTCCACCTGCCCAACTGCCTTGGACCCGCACCAGCCCCAAAAGAGCAGATTAAGAGTCCAGGCATGTGGCTCAACTGTTACCTCACATTCAATCACCAAGCAGTGACACTCTCAGCCACTTGCTTTGGCCTGCTTAGAATGCTGCAAAAAAAACTCCCCCTTCTCCCCTTTCAAGCCAGAAGAATCATGGTCCAGGCTCTTATTCTCTTTCGCCTGGACTATGGGAACGCTCTTTATTTGGTGGTGGAAAGAAGAAGTCAGAGGTGAGGTTGTGAACAAATGGTGAGGTCAATTGATAGGTTAGGTAGTGACAGACGTGGGGCAAAGATGAGGTAGATGAGGTATACATGTGCTTTAAAGACAAAGGATGCACAGAGGGAGGTGAGAGAGAGGGCCTGGAGAAAAATGGAAGAAATGAGCTGTAAAGAAGTGAGGTAAAGAGAAAGATGAGGTTGAGAGAAATGGAGATAAAGGAAAGAGACAAGGAGATGATATGGAAACAACACAGCAGGCAAAAAAGTTGAAGAGAGCTGATGTAAGTTTGAGGTGGGATAAAGGGAGGTATGTTTGAGAGAGGCGTGAGGTAAGTAAGAAGCGAGGCATTAGGTAGAAATATAGATAAGGCAGAGAAGGAATGTGTGGTAGAGTGGTGGCATAGAGGTAATTAGAGAGGTAGATGGATAAGAGGAGGATTTAGTTGATTAGTGCGGTAGAGAGAGATGAGGTACGAGAGAGCAAAGTTGAGATTACGAGGCAAGTGGAGA
The DNA here is from genome assembly GCF_964261635.1 of Lissotriton helveticus. Taxonomy (NCBI): domain Eukaryota; kingdom Metazoa; phylum Chordata; class Amphibia; order Caudata; family Salamandridae; genus Lissotriton; species Lissotriton helveticus. Next base: position 410,714,716 of record NC_136061.1, on the reverse strand, counting down.
AAGGTGAGGTAGAAAGAGTAGGGAAAGGCAGAGACAGAGCAGCATGAAGTGAAAGTTGTCTTGTTTTTGGAGAAAATGTAATTCTCCTGTATGTAGAACAATGTTGCTTCACCTTTTTGTTATAATTTATTGTAACAACACCTACTTAAGTAACAACAATTAGACAGCAAACAGCGGGGAAGGGAAACAAAGATGAGGGACAGGAAAACAATTCATGCTGTCAAATGTAGCTGCTGTCCTGGCTCTTTCAAAGCAGTTTTAAGAAACAAATACAATGAAGCAGTTTCAGGTGAGCATTGTATGGTGTGAGAAATGTGAATCCCAACAATTCTAGCAGTCTTCAGAGGAAGTATGTTATCTTCTTGTGATGCCCCATCCTAGACGAACTATGAAGTAACCAGGCAAAATGCTATGACTCGGAGCTCTCAATATCCCCAAAGACCTAATGACTGTCAAATAGGCTAGCCAAAAACTAGGAAAAACACTGACAACAAATCTGATGGCTGAAGAAGAGTGACTAGAATACCCCCTCCATGTATGTTTGATTATTGTAAGACATTGTTTTTCTTTATTACAAAAAATCTGGCAAGACAGCTAGAATTGTCTTAATATGTGGGCCTGAAAATGAACTTACAGCACATGTACTTTGGGGTTTCCTCTCAACTCCCCAATCTCTTTATTTTCAACTCATTTTTCACTGAATGCATAAAAAGCCTTCATGTACGGTTAATTTAGTAACATATATTACAGTTTCAATTTTATAGAACCAATCTTTTTTTCATCTTAAACAACAATCTTGCCCTATTTGTATTACACAGTTGTATGCCTACAACCATAGAGGCCAGCAGCTAAGTCACAGACAAAATGCATAAACACAGCTTTTGCATACAACCCGGGGGCCGGCAGCGTAGTAGTTTGTATGTACCAACTTGATAATAGGAACAAAAGGGGATACAAATGCCTACAAACAAAAAGAAAAATCCTTCCCTCTCTCCCAAAACCAAAAGGAAAAGGGGGTATCTGCAACGACACGCATTCTACGTAATGCGGAAGCAATTCTCTATCCTATTAAACCGTAACTCCCACTCTACCCCTTACTTTGTGGGATGTTACTGCGTCATCCTCTTCAGGAAGCAGGTGTAGTATTTGGAGATATTTGGGGCATGTTACCTCTCGGAATTCTTTGGAAAATTTGCTTATAAACGGGGCCCATATCTCTGCATATTTCGCCCCTTTGTGCTCCTGAATCAATGAAAGGCGTTCCATGGCCAGGGTTAACCAAAGTCGATGTGCCATACCGTATGGTCAGGAACATTCGCTGTGCCCCAGTGTGCCAAAAGTGTCTGTCGAGCTGCCAGTAACGCCAGCGCTATCCGCCTACCCCGCAGGGAACGCAGGGGAAATGCGTTTGAGAGACCCAGCAAAGTATACGCCGGAAATCACAGGCTTTCCGTGTCAAAGGTATTGTCTGTGTCATTCAACTCTCCTTCCCAAAGCGTTCTAAACGTGGGCAATCCCAAAGCAAATGTGCAAGGGAGCCAGTGAGACCACATCCTCGCCATCACTCTTCGGTGTGATTTTTGTCCCAGCTATGTATACGTGCCGGTGTGAGATACCAGTATGACGTGACTTTGAAAGCCGCTCGAAAGCCGCTCAGTACTGTGAGCAGTGTGATGTGCCCTATAATTGATATTTTCCCATTCTTTGTCCACCAAAGTTGTACCTAATTCCTTCTCCCACCGAATTTGTCCTTTCGTCTGCCCCCTCCCTGTCCTGTGGCCAACATGGTGTACAGGTCTGAGATAAGGTGCTTTTCGTCCGTTTTGCTAATCAGCCATTTCTCGAACGAAGTAAGCCATCGGGAAGCTTGTTCTATGCATGATGAGGTGGTTACCCAATGCCGGATTTGGAGATAATGGAATTCATCGGCTTTAAGCAAATCATAGTCACGTCTTAACTGCTTGGATGATACCCTGGCTATCAAACAGCGAACCAATCCGCTTACACCCTACCACTCTCCATCTCTGGAACACCTCAGGTTTACAGTGCAGCAGGAACTCTGGGTTGTCAACAATGGGGGATATTGGGTAAGGAAAAGTCGTCAGCCCTTGTCTGAGCGCCACTGTGTCCCATACCTTCACCATGGCTGCAATGACTGGTGACGAGTAGAGACTCCAGGACCTCAATCTGCGCTGTACCCAGGCCTCTTTCCAGATGTTAATCCCAGCGACTGTCTGTCCATGAAGTTCCAGTGCTTTTCGGAGAGTGGCCGAATCCACTCCACAATATATCAAAATTGAGAGGCCTGTACGTATTGCTGTAATACAGGGAGTGCTGCGTCTCCCTCCTGCTTGGACTTTGACATTTGAGAAAAAAGCAAGCATATCTTTTTCCCTCCACAGACAAATTTGTTGATAGCCAACTGGAGGGAGCGCACCGTCATTTTAACCGCTACAATGCGCACCAACCAGGCCAGTTTTAGCCTCTTCCACCCAGCTAGGGCCTTCGTTGTCTGCAATAACAGTGCAGAATAGTTTATCTCCAGCGTCCTTGAAATCGTCTGGGTGAGAAGAATACCCAGATAGGTTATTGGCTGTGAAGCCCATTATAGGTGGAATCTCTCCCGCAGTGATGACTCCTGATCGTGCGGAATAGTGAGGTTGAGCACCTGAGATTTGCTCAGGTTAACCTTAAACCCTGAAAGGGTCGCAAAACTTTCTAGCTCGTCCAAGAGGGCCGGGAGGGTGGTGAAGGGTCTGTTAACGACAAAATCATATTGTCTGCGTAAAGGCTTATTTTATGAACGTCTCCTCCAAAGCGTAGCCCTTTGATTCGAGGGTGGTCCCTGATCCTCTGGGCCAAGGGTTCCATATATAGGGCAAAGAGGAGGGTTGACAGTGGACACCGCTGCCTCGTGCTATTGGAAAGGATGAGGAGGACGTTCCATTAACTCTTAACAAAAGCACGAGGTGTCTGGTATATAGACCGGATCCACTTCATTAATCGCTCCCCAAAACCAAAGTGACGCAAAGTATCAAACGGGTACCTCCACCCTCTATTCACAGGAAGAGGGCTTCTCTCCAAGAGCGGCGCACGCTGACCATAAGATGGAGGAGTCGCTTTGTATTGCCTCCCCCTTGCCTAGTGGGGATAAACCCTGCCTGGTCCGCTCCTATCAGCCCCGCCATCATCGGACCCAAAAGGGCAGCCAACACCTCCATTTTCAATTTTAGATTAACAAAGATGTACAAATACATTTTAAAATGAAAGAAGAATATTAACAAACTTCTGCTGACTCATTTTTTAAGTGTTGCCTTACACGTGACATGTAAATTATTATTTTATTTTATTGCCAATAATTTTCTGTGTTTTTCTTCAATGTAATTTATGTAGGTTACCTTCACTGGAGACTAAAACCCCGATTTATATATTGGCGGAGAGGGTACTTTATTGCAATGGTGATGGAGTTCCCTCCCCGCCAATATAGTGGTCTGCTTGGCAAGTTTAATTAGAGTCGTACCTTAAGTTTGGCCATGACAGAGACTACTCTGTGTCTGGTGTGGCCAAACTTCTCCGACAGCCCTGTGAAGCAAAGGTCATCGGAGAAAAGGCGGCATATCCGCCTACCCTATTAAGATGGGTGGACATGTAGTCATTTGGTGGTAAGGAACAGTTAGACCATTCTGATGATCCCCTTACCATGGGAGAAGGTATTCATGGCAAGAGGAGCATTACTTTTTTTCTTTTTAAAAACAAAATCCTTTCTTTGCTCGTCTTTTTAGGGGGGAAAAGAATACTGTTTACTGTAGGGTTGCTTCCTTCCGACCCAGCCCTGTAGCAAACAGTAAAATGCATTGAAAGGAACTGCTGTGACGGCAGTTTCTGCTAATAACTTTATTAAAGGACAGCAAGCTTGGTCATGGTGGAATGGCTGGCTTCTCACATAAATAATGCAGGACACTGTTTTCATACTGGTTTCCAAACCGTTTCCTCTCGAGGTTCACCTTGGGGGTTTCATTTGCTTTCCACAGGTTTCCTCCTAGCATGTCTCGCATGGTTTTCACCTTCTTTCCACAGGCACAGTCCTCAGTTGAAACATCACAACTCATAATCCTGATGAAGCCGGTATCTCCTGTTACTGGTCACATAAGGATTATAGGGAGCTCTTGGAATAATGGCAAAGCTAAAGCCTCTTGTGATGAAACAGACAAAAGACATGATTAAACTAACTCCCATTTCCATTTATCTGTGTGCACTAGATGTGTTGTAATAGCATTGCGATGTGATGGTACTTGCGTTCTGATGGCATGTGCTGTAATGGCATGCTTTGCCCCAGTTAAGTTGGCTGTTTCCTCCACTAGAAGGCTAATCCAATCTTTCTGGAGTACTAACTTAATGGTTTATTATCCTGTGATGTGTGTGCTCACTCAGTTGTGCTATTTCCTTATGGCACCACCTTGCCCCATATCTCAGATGTAATCTGTGATGACTTCTTCCTTTTCTCTTCAGGTATGTGGTGACAAGCTCTGGCCTGCTGCTTCCTGTGCTGTTGCCAAGGCTGTATCCACCCTTGTTCATGCTCTATGCTTTGGACAGTGAACGCGAGGAGGATATGTATTGGGAGTGTGTACTGCGCCTGAACAAACAGGCAGACATGGCACTGCTCAGCTTTCTTGGAGTGCCTAGGTAAGTTTTATCTGATACCCTTTTGAAGCCCAACAATATATTTAATTCAGTAAACTCTAAGTTGATGTTCCTTAGTCTTCAGAATTCTTCTTGAAATTATACAATCCAAGAGGTGTTATCATACAAATGCTGTTGAGTTTTGACATGAATTATGGTTTGGTGATGCCAGGAGGGAATCTTAAAGTGAAATATTTTGTATTGCCCAAGAAGACTGTGACTAAGTACAGGGATTGTTCACTGTGTTGATAACCCATTTTATGAATTTGTATATTTTGTAAAGACTATAAATGACTTTAGCTACCTCTAACCACAGATTTCTCACCTTGTGAGTACATACAAAAGCAGTACCTCCCTAGGTGGTGGTCTGTGGAACAGTTCACATCAAAAAGTTCTGCAGGACTGAACAGGCAATATTCCGTTTCCATCAGTCCTGGCTATTAAGGCAGTAGTGCTTTGTGAATGCATGGATGACTCCCTTGTCGCGGCCTGACAGATCTCCAGAACATGCACCAGTGCCAACACAGGGGTAGCATCATTGGCTCTGGTCAGATGAACTCTCAGACCCTTCAAGGACAGCTTCCTGGCCAGTGCATAGTAGATTTTACTATTGAGGACATCCACTTCGATGTGGTCCATTTCTTCTTTTCTCTGGAGACCCCCATGAAAAGATAATCGTCAAGCCAGTGATCCTTGGTTCAATCGATTTAAAAACTCATGACTTTTTTGTGGTCCAAGGGTTGGTGCTTCTCCTCCACTACTTTTGAGGGGTGAGATGGAGCAAAGAATGCCAAGAGGGTGATGGGTTGTCCATCAAGAAAAGACACCACAACCATCAGCAAGTTTGCTTCTCATGTCTGTTACACCGGTTTGTCAAGAAAAAAGATGGTTGCTCGTAGGTTGCGTCATGCAGCTCCACACAAACTTTATTCACCCCGGAAGTGAAGAATGGAGCCACATAAAATTACACCCCTTTGGGCTGACGTTGGTTCCTTTCTTTCTATGCTTTTGTTTGCAGATCAAAAGCTCACACCCAACTTTTTCTCGTTAGATGACAAGTTCATGCTTCAAAATTCCTTTTTGTATTGTGCAAAGGAACTACGTCCCCTCCTAAACTTCAAGGGTTTAAACCTTCTATGGACTATTGTAAACAGATTTTTTGTAACTCATCCCCACAAGGTCCGCCCCTGATGTTTGGTTTCTTCGCACAGCTGGCTTTGTGAACCCAAAGGGGATCTGGAACCGCAAGCTGTACATTGCTGAGCACGCAAAAGAAGTCTTGGAAGTCCCACTCAAAGTTGTGGACAAAACCTGTTTTCACTGTCGAGGACCTTTCCGCAACATGTCATCAAGTTCCAAATTTTCCATTAGGTCAAAATTGAAACAGAAGCACAAGAAGGCCAAGTGGGATTTTCCCTGTCCCGTCACTCTCAAACTGTGAAGTTATGAGAATGTTTGGGTGTCTTGCAATCTCCTTCTCGGTCCCATCTAAAAGAGTGGATTCTGCAACTGATTTTAAGTTTCCGGGTCCATTGGCGACTGTGCAAAAGATTGAGCCCTTCAGAGAAGCCATGTTGTGTATTTTTGGTACCCTTCCTGTTCCCCTTGGCTTGCATTCAGGCCCATAGATCCACTGAGGCCTCCAGTCAGTATACCGCCAATGGGTCTCCCCTCAGCATCATGTGAGCTTCCAGAATGCACCTCTGGTTCCACTCTGACACTGGAGCCAATATCCAACCCGTCAAATCCATGCTGGCTCCTGTAACATTGATTCCAGCACTGGAGGCCTGTAATTGTCACCAGCTCTTAGCTGAATCTATCTCAACCTGGCCGAGTTTGCATTTCGAAACTGTCTCTGCACACTTGGCCACAGTTCATTCTGATTCAGATAAGAACATGCTTTTGTCTTGAAGACGAAACCAAACACACCATCAACTTTTCAGTTTCGACTATGATCAGAGCCAACCAGCTTTTGGGGATGCACTTGGTAATCTGGGGAGTACTTTCCCCATTATTATGATGATGACAATTTATATCTAGATTTGCAAGACACCACTGGGTTAGACACTTCACTGAACACTGGATTGTACTCTTCCCCCTTGACCACAAACATAAGAGAGTACCTACTTACCTGTAGTAACGAATCATACAGCAGAGATTTTGCACTTATAATCAATTTCATGAAGCCCTTACTGACACCCTTATGGAAACATGGTATAACCCCTGTTCCTATCCTCCAGTGAGCAGCTTGGTTGACAGATGCCACAGGCTGGCACCGGGCAACCCTGATTTTGTTGCCAGAAAGTTCGATTGTTCAAGATTCCACCAGTAGAGTGAACCCCAATTCCTTGCCACAACTCCTGACAGAGAGTAGCGACGTCTTGAAACATTTGTAAAGTGGATGCTTTCCTCTGCCAGTCTAGCCCTCCAGTCAATCAATGCCAGCTGCTTGCTGAGAAGATATACCCATGGTCCAGGGTTGGCTAGATTTTGCTGGTGGTCCCTGAGGAATTTCTGGACATATTTGTCTCACACATCCAAGATGGTAGGCACGCTGTGAAGTATCATTGTTCTGGATTGGACACCACTGACTGCTTGGGCAGTGCAGTTGGCACTAGTATGGTGCTTCAGTGGCACACTTGCATCCAACTCCAAGTCGCTTTAGCTTGTCATGATCACCACACGACCACTCCGTGGGAGGCAGGATCAGATATTTCCTCCAAGGTGCCAAAAGATAATATATGGCAGGTGGGTCCTCCCGTGTTTCCAACAAGGCTAGGCCCTGCCGTTCCTTTCGATCTTTCACACCTTCCACCCATATCGGATTATCTTTCGGAGGAGCACTTAACCATTATGCTCCAAGAAAGGATAGCTCTTTTGGCTAAACGAGAGTGCCCTTGACTGGAAAATACAGGCTGGCTGTTACAATATTACTTCTTCATGCTGAAGAAGGACAGATGCAGGCGACTGGATTGCTATGTTATGTTATGTCATGTTATTTTGATTTTTATAGCATACTATCGCTCGTGAGGGTATCCTGGCACTATGCAGGTCTGTGGGCTTGCCTTGAGGAGTTTTACTGGAAGAGCTAGGTCTTTAGATTTTTCAGGAATTCAAAAAGCGATGAGGAGCCTCTGGTGTCGGAGGTTGTTTCATGCTTTAGGTGTGATATATGAGAAATCACGACCTCCTGATCTGTTTTTGCATATGCATTGCGCATGTGCTAGTGAGTGTCCACTGAGCGGAGGTTCCTCGAGGGTTGGAAGAATTGCACAGGGTCGTTCAGGAATGCTGGACCTGTGTTGTGTACTTTGTATGTGTGCGTGAGGAGCTGTAACTGTGAATGTTGATGTATTGGGATCCAGTTTAGTTCTGTGCTGTCCTGCATGGTAAGTTGGGGATAAACCTGGCTGCTGTGTTTTAGACGGCCTGAAGTGTTTTATGGTGTGGTTGATGATTCCTGCGTAGAGGATGTTCCTGTTCTCCTGTCTGCTGGTAATGAGGGCTTCGGTGACAATTTTCCTGGTTTTAAATATCTTTTTCAGTATCCGCAGGGTGTGAAAGCAGGCCATCGAGACTACATGGACCTGGGCGGACATGATCTCGTAATTACTTGCTAGTGTTCTGGTTGTGGCTACTAGGCCAGTAGGCCAGCAGGCAGACTCCAACGTCAAGGCATCCTTTCCGAAGATAACCACTTGAGCCTTGTTATGTATTAAGTTTGAGGCAGTTGGACTTCATGAGGGTAGCCACTTCAGTTATGCACGAGTTGAAGTTGTTCCTAGTGTTGGGTGTTTTGTCTGATAGAGGCAAAGTTAGTTGTGTGTTATCAGCGTAGGTGAATTTGTTGATGTTGTGTGAGCAGATGACGTCTGCCAGCAGCATCATGTACATGTACATACTGAAGAGGGTTGGGCTGAGTGAAGAACCATGTAGGACTCCTCAAATTAGTTTCTTCTAAGAGATTTGTTTGCCAGAGATTTGTTTTGCAAACACCAACCAGGTAAATCTTCTTACCATGTGCAGAGAAAACAGAGAAGTCTATTTCCAGGTTGTCTTGTTTTTTGATTGCTTCTAGTCTCCCTTTTTCCTTGCACTTGCAACCCCTTCTTTAACTTTGTGCCACATCCATGCCCTTACCTTTTTATGTCTCGCCTAGGGAGCGCTTGTGCTGTCTCTTCGAGACATGCTGTATTTAGGATATGAGCATTAAGCTCCTCCCACTTTCTGCCCATTTTTTTTATTGGCTCCTGTTACTATCCTTAATAAATTGTGCCTTTTCATTGTTTAATTGGCTTAGTAGTGCCTCCTTAGTACCACCTTTTCTCATTGTAACCTCCCTTAAGAACTGCCCCTGTTGCATGTCCTGTTACTTGTTATGTTATTTATCTGATTGAGACATCTAGCCGCTGATTCCTTAACTTTTGAAATCTCCCCAGGCGCCAATCTGGATCTGTAAATTTTTCAGCTGTACCTTTGCGCGCCGAGTGATGTTGTCATACGGCTCCGGTCATGACGTCAGTGGAGCCATAGAAGTCCCCTCCTATGTGTGAAAGTCAGTTTCTTCTTTTCCGTGCCGTAACGCAGACACGGGGAAGCAGTTCTTCAAGATTACTTTTCTCGACCTAACTCGACACCTGGTGTCGGTGGAACAGTGTGCCTTTGTCTAATGTCGACAGGTTTCAAATCTTGTGGGTCTTGTAGCTGACATATGTTGGTGCCAGACCTGCATACAATTTGTATGTGGTGTTTAGGTGAGCACCACAACACCAAGGATCGTGGTTCCTGCCAGAAACTAAAACCAAAGTTGATGGCAGTGCATGTATTGCAATCTTCTGAGGCTTCCCAGCCTCGGTCTTCGTCGTCCCAGGAGGAGCATTTGCGGTGTTGATCTAGGAGCCAAAGCAGGTCAGGAGGACATTGTTCTCCAGGGAATTTGAAAGGTAAGGAATAGTTGAAGTCGCTGCATTCTCAGACTTCAGCGCGTTGAGACTCCGCCTCTCATAGCTCCACCCACTCGACGGCTGAGGAAGCTGTATGCGACTCTGCACTGCGTTTTCCCATGTTTCCGGAAGTGGGTGCATCGATGGCTCAGATGAGTGAATATTATGATTCTTTACACTTCATCTTTGGGATCTCCTCTCTTTCTAGAGCGCCTCTAGGGCCCTCGGAGGTGAGTGGGGCACCGTCAGAGGATTTGTCCTCGCGGACGGTTGGGCCATCGGAGTCAATGGATCGGCGCTGGTCAATGTTGGCTGGCGTCGCTTTGGCACAGGCTCACAGTCCTTCGGGATCTTTGCCTACGATCAACCAACATTGACATCGGCAGCGCCGTTCGAAGTCGCCGCTCCTCCTCCAGTTGACATCGTGATAGCGCCACTTTGGCGTCATACGGCGTCTGATACGGAGTCGGCTGTGCAACACTGAGGGGATTGTACAATTTGTGGCCCCTTTTCAGGGAAATGCTTTGGGAGGTCCACCAGTTTCGACTGGGACAGGACTTATTCAGCCCATTTCCAACACCAATGTGTTTCGGGTAGAGGAGAGCTGGCTTACAGCTCTGGGTGAGGCTAGTGGGCTGGATTCTTTGCCAGACTCGTGTTCCTCCTTTGCAGACATGCTGAGGGAAGTGGCAGCAGTTTTAGACTTGTCACTGCTCATGGCGCAGATGTCTACAGAACTTTGGTTTGAAATCCTTTGCTATGGGCAGGTGGGAGAAGAGCCTTTTCTTCTGTATAGTGAAGCCCTACTTGACATTTAGCGAGGTTCTTGGGCAAAACCAAGCCAATCCAATCCAATCCAAAGTTTCTTTATTTCGGTCGTTAGACCATAAAAGATTCATACAAACAATTACTTATAATACAGATTAAAAACACCATTTAAAAGTTGCATTACATTTCTAAAATACAGTGATAATAATACAATATGTCAACATCATTTAAAAAATGCATTACATCTTCCAAAATACAGTAGTAAGAAACTTCAATTATATAGCAAGAGGTAAAAATGAATTGGAAATTCAGTTACATGCCCTAAAAGTAAGTTATAGAATTAAAAAAGGGGATGACCTAGTGAGGAAAGAAACATTCACAAATACGCCAATTATGCAGGCAATAATTTCTTCCTTAACTGCCATGTAGCCATGATGAATTTGGCCACTGCAAATACAATATGAGGCAAAGTGCTTGTTTTTAGAATTCTATATACAGTTAAATAGGATCTAGATCCCAGATTCCTGCATATAGGCATCAGCCAGTATTTCCTAGGTTTAGTATATGCTGGGCAGAAGAAAAAAGGATGAGTTTCCTCCTCATCATACATATTACATCCAGGACAAACTCTATCCCCCCCATAAGCCATTTACAAGTGAAGGTTTTTAGGGGCAAAGTGCCTAACCTCCACTGTATGAACAATTTCCTCGCCAGGATGGGGAATATGATATCCATAAAACCTCAAATTCATAAGAATTCTTAAATTCCAAAAAACGAGCAGTCAGGGTGCCCGTTGGTGGTAGCAGACGTGAGAAGGGCTAGACTAGATTCCTTGTGAATTCGCACCAAATTTTTACGAGAGATGGTATGACACCCATGCTCCGGGTCCTCCCATAGGTCCTGCAATTTCAACCTATACAATTCCTTTTTGACAAAAGCCAACCATGGGATTCTATCACGTTTATTAAGACTCAACACATGGGTGAGATCCTGCCTGTAGTGGGCGAGTTCGCTGGTAGTCCATAGCCTGTGCCAGAATCTCAATGGCCTGGACTCCAGTTCTGTAGCGATAGAAGGTAGACCCACATCCAGTCTTAGGGGAAGCAAGGCGTCTTAGAAAATTATTCTCCACCTTAGCCAGTTCATGCCCCGCTCTATACCCCCAAAGCTCGCTGCCATAAGATGCAGCTGCCTTGGCTTGAGTTTTATAAAGCTCTAATGCTGGGCTTATGGGTTTAAAATTCGAAGTGTTCACAACCTTAAGAATTGCACCTGAGAGTTGACACAACTTCAACCGGGATTTAGATATTTGAGGTTCCCAGGAGAGATTCTCATGCAATGTTACCCCCAGGTATTGAAAAGTTTCCAGCCTAGCTTCGCCCAGGGTGGGGTTTGGTCTTGCCTTTGTAGATGGGTTAAAGATCATGAATTTGGTCTTTTCGGTATTGATTTCAAGACCATGCTGCAAGCAAAAGAGACCAAATCCATCTAGGATCCTTTGAATCCCCATCGGGGATTTGGAAAGCAGGAGGGTGTCGTCAGCAAACATAATTGCTGGCACCCTCCTACCTGCCAAAAGGGGGGCATCATTATGGCTGACGTTGTCCAGGTGAGCTATAACATTGTTAACAAAGAGGCAAAACAGGGTTGGCGCCAAAACGCAACCCTGCCTCACCCCTCGGCGAACAGGAAACCTTTTCGACAACTCTCCATCCCTACCACACCTAACCTGTGCGTAGTTATTGTAATGGAGCCTAATTATGGCATACAATAGTTGTGTGGGAACACCTAGCTTTTTCAGAACCTCCCAGAGCTTCTTCCGTGGGACCATGTCAAAGGCTGACTTCAGGTCCACGAACACCATGTATAGTCTCCCCCCCTCTATCCTCACAGTTTTCCAGTATAGGAGGACGAGGCGAAAGATCTGGTCCATGGTGGACGTGTTCTTCCTGAAGCCAGCCTGGAGCGGGCTCAGGATTTCATTTGCCTCCATCCAGTCCATAAAGTGGTCCAGGATAAGGCGGGAAAAGAGTTTTTGGGGGACATCTATGAGGCTGATCGGCCTGTAGTTAGCTGGGAGCAGAGGAGAGCCCTTTTTGAAAATGGGCACTATCTCCGCCCCCAGCCAAGTACTAGGGACCCCCATGCCTCCCAAAATGGCATTAAAAAGAATTTGAAAGTATGGGCCCCAGATTTCTGAATGATATCTGAAAAGATCACCAGGTAATCTATCTAGTCCCGGGGCCTTCCACCTTGATAGCTTCTCCATCGCTCCCACTACCTCTACAAGGGTAAATTCCATACCAACTGCAGAGGTGGGTAAATCATCAAAGATGATGTCCACATCTGTCAGTTGTTCAATATCTTGGTATAATTTACCAAAATGTTCTTCCCACACAGAAGATGCAATATTTGGCTCTACTGCAGCTTTGGGTTCACCTGTGCCAAAATTTACCAAGGACCAACATTTCTTAAGATCCCTGGTTTCCAATGCTAGGGAGAGCTCCTGCCAGTGGTTCAAATCCCACACTGACTTTGCAAGTACTAAGGCCGCCTTATACTTCCTCCTCAATTCAGCAACCCTTCCCCTGTCTTTTCCTTCTTTAATTGCGGCAATAAGCTCTGTTTTTGCCTTTTTACAAGAGGAATTATACCAGGATGAGGTTCTGGTCTTTTTGCGACGTGCTGGTACCACCGGATAAAAAACCTCACCTAGGGCACCCACCAAATTTTCATGGATGCGTCCTAACTGTTCATTAAAATCGGGTTGCCATGGTAGATTTACTAGATCCTCCAGTTCTTCAAATTTAGGGAGTGCTACTTCATAAATCCTCCTTATGTTATCTTCTGCGCTAATAATTTTTCCCCATTTGACCCTGCGTCTATTAGAGGTAAGGACCAGAGTCCCGGGGTCGCCACATGGGCTAGAAGAAAGTGACTTGCCAATAGAAGCGGGGTATTTAATTTCTAGTAACAGTGCGTTGTGATCGCTATCTGTTCTAGGCAATATCCTAAAATCCTGGACCTTGGACCATAAGGAGATATCAACAACTAAGTAGTCCAATCTTGATTCATGATCCCTTCTATTAAAAGTGCACACAGAGGGGCTATCGGACGGAGTCCGTCCGTTACAAGCCCTCAGCGCAAAATTCAATGTAAGGGACATGATTTGAACTGCCAATGGGGACCAGGTTTTTGGATGAGGAGATTGGCAAGGAGGAACACCCCAATGGTCATCTTCCATAGTGATAGCACCCTCCTTTAGACCTTTCAGAGGTTCAAAGTGACAGTTAAAGTCACCGCCCATCACTATTTTGCAATCATTAGGAAGTTGGCCCAGGAAGGAGAAAAGGTCATCCAGGATAGGTGATTCTGAAGTCACACTAACGGGGCGGGAGTATACATTAACAATAGCTAGGTTTACAGCGTTTGGCCAACTAAGGAGCACACACTGGATGTCCCTGGAGAACGTGGAAATGTTCTCCGCGGAACACCCAACGTGCGAAGCCACCCAAACCGCCAGACCCCCCGAGGGCCTCCCCCTACCATTCCAGCTAGCCAGGATTTCAAAAACTGCATAGCCCGTTCTGCTCAGGGGCTCCCTTGCCCAAGTCTCCTGGAATAGGCAAATATCACTACCTTCCACTAACAAGTCCCAATCCTCAGTGTGAATTTTATTCACGATACCCGCTACATTCCAGGACAGGAACTTCAAAACCTCACTAGAGGTTTTCGGTGTCTGTCCTACAGATAAACCAAGTGGAGCCTCCGATGCATCACCCCTTGATCGAGATGTGTGGTGACATACTAGGGGCTCCAAAGTGGACTGGAGGGTGGAATTGGTCTTGACAACACCTGGCAGTATTGGAGTGAGATCAGAGCCATTTTGGGGTAAAGTACCTGCTACCCTGTCCGTCACAGTAGGGGTCTCTAATATGCTCCTTAGGGATAGCTCCCGGTCCCTGTTGTCAGAAGTCTCCAACACAACCGTTACCTCCCCCTGTCTTACAGGTCCACTCTCACTAGATCTATGGGAATTCAAGGGAACACCCCAACAAAGTCAATCCACCTCGTCGAGGCAAGTGTATCTGTTGGGGTGTGCATAATTAATTCGGGCCGGGAATAAATTCTGCCTAGGCCTGTATCTTGTCCCATCTACAGCAAAGCCCACCCGCGTCCACCCCTCCTCCTTCCTCCCATTGTGTGTGGGCACATTGGGGTAGAAATATGAAAGGGGGACCAACTCGATGCCAGTATTACCCGCATTACCCAACCAGTCACTGATGTAAGTGACTACCTGGGGGTTCCTAAAACTAACAATAATGCAGTCCCCCGCTCTTTTCTTAGATGTATACCCAACCCATGGGACCCTTCTAACCATAAGAACATCACCCTTTAAATGCGGCGGTAGGGGTCTATTAATGTTTAGCCAACTAATTACCTTGTTATGCAAGGATTCATATGGTTCCATTGCACCACTTACTAGCTCAGGTACACCCATCAAAATTACAGTGTAACCCACTGCCTCAGGAGGTAGATGCACTGCCTTGTGCCCAGATTTGGGATCAACCTGCCTTTTCGAACCGTTTACCATCCCATTTGAAGATCTCTCCTGTGTAGATGGAACGGTTGGAGCTAATAGCTTTGATCTCCTGGGTGCTGGTCACGGTGGCACTAACCTGGGAGCAGGAAGCGGTGGCTCTAACCTGGGATGTGGTCCAATCACTAATGGGCGCTCCGATAAAACGGAGTTATTTGTGTATTCCCCTGGTGGTACTGTCAGGGATGTTGCAACCACAGCCGGAGTAGACATAGACAGGGAGGATACACCGGCAGTATGCCCCTGTATTCCCCGTGTGCTTTCTCCCAGCCCCACATGAACCTCAGTGCCCCCTCTTAGTTTTTCTAAATCTATTAGTCTCGATTCTATTGAGTCTAATTTGAGGGCTAAGGGTTTTAAAAAACTGTTAAGGATATCAGTAAACGTGGTAATTAGAAGTGCCATGTTATTATTGTTATTAGAGACCCCCCCGAAAAGAAATGGCTCAGGGACCACAAATACCGGGGGAATAGGCGGAGTTACAAGCACCTCCATGTCCGCAGTACCAAGACTTGGCGGCACAGAAGAAGTTGTACTATCTTCCCTCACATCCAAAATGCCGTCTATTTTGGCCCTTTTAGCATTTTTGCGTTTTCTAATTCTTTTCCTTTTCAGTTTTGGTACCGGATCCAATCTACACGCCACATGTTCAATTGGGTTGAGATCCCCACCCTCGGCCCCAGACTGTGTTAGCTCCACCACAGGGGATAGCTCCACGGCATTAGAAGCACGTGATGTATCCCCATCCCTCTTTTATTTATTTACAACAAGGGGTGGTGAGGGACAGAGTCTCTGAATTAAGCAGAATACTCTCACCCAGTCAAGAGATCAGGGCTAGATCCAACACCGTTTTTTAGCTCATTGCACCATCCCAGTTACAGAACCTGGCTGTATGCAAATTAGTCTGTTCCTGTCCCAGTGCATGATGGGAACAGGGCAAACCAAACTACAAAAGCCAATTCTTACACTGGGAAGGAAACAAGCTTCCGGGTGTTGGATCTAGCCCTGATCTCTTGACTGGGTGAGAGTACTCTGCTTAATTCAGAGACTCTGTCCATCACCACCCCTTGTTGTAAATAATTTTGTCCACCCTAAGCGTGGAAGGGTATACTCAGATGTGAGTCCCTTGCTCATTGCACCATCAGGATTCAAGCAAGCCGGGCCGAAGACGCCTGAAATGGCAGAAACCGGTCCCCGGAAGCTTGTTTCCTTCCCAGTGTAAGAATTGGCTTTTGTAGTCTGGTCTGCCCTGTTCCCATGATGCACTGGGCCAGGGACAGACTAATTTGCATACAGCCAGGTTCTGAAACTGGGATGGTGCAATGAGCTAAAAAACGGTGTTGGATCTAGCCCTGATCTCTTGACTGGGTGAGAGTACTCTGCTTAATTCAGAGACTCTGTCCATCACCACCCCTTGTTGTAAATAATTTTGTCCACCCTAAGCGTGGAAGGGTATACTCAGATGTGAGTCCCTTGCTCATTGCACCATCAGGATTCAAGCAAGCCGGGCCGAAGACGCCTGAAATGGCAGAAACCGGTCCCCGGAAGCTTGTTTCCTTCCCAGTGTAAGAATTGGCTTTTGTAGTCTGGTCTGCCCTGTTCCCATGATGCACTGGGCCAGGGACAGACTAATTTTCATACAGCCAGGTTCTGAAACTGGGATGGTGCAATGAGCTAAAAAACGGTGTTGGATCTAGCCCTGATCTCTTGACTGGGTGAGAGTACTCTGCTTAATTCAGAGACTCTGTCCATCACCACCCCTTGTTGTAAATAAGTATCCCCATCCCTCTGCGTGGAAGATGGTGTCCTAATCTGTTGCAGTACAGACTCTATGGTTTGGTCAATACTGTCTAGTAGAGACATATGGGTGGCATCAAGCAATATTGGAGTACTAGTATTGGTGGTTAAATTGAAATTAGACAAAGAACACAAACCATTACATTCTACCCCCTCCTCAATCGATGTTACGGGTGACAAGGGCCCATTACTTGCAGTAGTATTGATTTTGAGGAGAAATTTGTCCATAGTACCTGAGGCCGCATTCGCGGATTTACTTCTTGTTTCCCTACTGGCCATGATATGGCTTACAGCTGTAAAGACAATGAGCACTCCACAAATAAACAAAGGATTCCCAAAATAACGTCCTTAGGGGGATAGCCCGGTCCGGTCTCTACCGGCCTCTAACGGCCTAGAACGGCCCGCCCTTTGCCCGGGCTTAGCCCGGGCTTAGCCCGCGCGCGTCCCGCGTGACGCGTTGCCCTCAGTATTTTTATATCCAATGAAACTAGAAGTCACCTGGGATGAGAGGGCGGGGTCAGGAGGGAAGAGTCTCAGGTGCGTCGGCCAGCCAAGCCGCTGGCGGTCCTGGGACTCGCAGTCCCTCGTCTCCCCACGCCGATATGAGGCACAGATAGCTTCCCAGGAATGAAGGGGGAACTCCTCACGGTCCACCAGTTGCAGGAAACACAGAGTCCTTTCACTCGCCTCGAGCGGCACCCGCGAAGCGGGGGCCGCGAGGCGTGGCTTTAAACTCCCCGGTGGGGGCGGGGTCAGGAGGGAAGAGTCTCAGGTGCGTCGGCCAGCCAAGCCGCTGGCGGTCCTGGGACTCGCAGTCCCTCGTCTCCCCACGCCGATATGAGGCACAGATAGCTTCCCAGGAATGAAGGGGGAACTCCTCACGGTCCACCAGTTGCAGGAAACACAGAGTCCTTTCACTCGCCTCGAGCGGCTCCCGCGAAGCGGGGGCCGCGAGGCGTGGCTTTAAACTCCCCGGTGGGGGCGGGGTCAGGAGGGAAGAGTCTCAGGTGCGTCAGCCAGCCAAGCCGCTGGCAGTCCTGGGACTCGCAGTCCCTCGTCTCCCCACGCCGATATGAGGCACAGATAGCTTCCCAGGAATGAAGGGGGAACTCCTCACGGTCCACCAGTTGCAGGAAACACAGAGTCCTTTCACTCGCCTCGAGCGGCTCCCGCGAAGCGGGGGCCGCGAGGCGTGGCTTTAAACTCCCCGGTGGGGGCGGGGTCAGGAGGGAAGAGTCTCAGGTGCGTCGGCCAGCCAAGCCGCTGGCGGTCCTGGGACTCGCAGTCCCTCGTCTCCCCACGCCGATATGAGGCACAGATAGCTTCCCAGGAATGAAGGGGGGAACTCCACACGGTTCACCAGTTGCAGGAAACACAGAGTCCTTTCACTCGCCTCGAGCGGCACCCGCCAAAGCCTGAGTCTAGGCTCTCAGTCGATCCGGATATTGCACGTAGGCATTTGTCTGCACCTAGGGATCCAGTTTGTTTTCATAGGCATCCTTTCACTAGAGGCCTGGTGACTCAGACTGCAACGTTGTCTCAGGATGTAGATTCTACTCCTAGGACTCCTGTGGGCAAGGATGCTAGTAGTTGTGATGCTTGTGGAAATCACATATTTGCTTCAGCCAGCTTAGCATTAGCATTGAGAGCCACCAACATGTCTTGTGTGCTGGGGCATTTTTCCTATGCTTTATGGGATTCTTTACAGAACCTCTTCCATCTTGTCCGGATAACCTCTGTGCTGAGGTAGGCAACTTGATTATAGATGGTCAGCAGGTCACTAGGCTTACCATAAGGTGTTGCATGGACATGACAGATTCTGTGGGTCTGGTCATGGCAACGGCAATGGTGCTAAGGCGTCGGGCTTGGTTGGTATCTTCAGGTTTCTCTAAAGCTGTGCAGTCTGCTTCGGCCACCATACAGTTCTATGGTGCCATTCTTTTATGGGAATCAGACAGATGCAGCGAAAAGAGGCTTCCATGGAAGGCTTAGAACTACAGTCGTAGTCCTACATTTTCTGTTGCTGTGTGCTTTGCTTGTTCCTAGGCTTGGGATATATTTTTTGTTGTTAGTTGTTTATGTTCAGTTTCGGTTTCAGTACTACCATAGGTATTCCCGTGAGGAGCGGTGGCTATAATCTCCGCACCGTTTTCTTTTCTCTTTGTGTATTGATTTAAATGACTGAGGAATGTTCCCTGAACTCTGAGGATGAGCTTTCTGCTCAAGAGGCTATCATTAAGAGAGGTGACTTCCTGTGTAGATGCAGATGTGTTGTGTTGCATGCTTCTTCGAAGCAGTTCAGTAAGCAAGTTGCATGGCTTTCTTCTTCAGTGTTCTTTTAGAGATATATGGTTATGCCAGTTGTAGGCTGGTGTGTAGTGACTCTTTGGTTCTACTCTTGGAGAAATCGGGTGCTTCAGCAAGTTGAAGCTTTGCTCAGGCTTAGAATATATGCTTGCATTATTTGAATGCTATTTGCATGCGAGTTATTCGTCTAAGGCAAAGAAACAGTGTCTAGTGAAGGCATAATCATTACCTAAACTGCAGGCAATTCTTATTCCTGCTCTATATTGTGGTGCTGTAAATTGGCAGCCAAATGTTTATGATGCATGGGTTGGCTAACTTGCCCCAAGACCAAGGTAAATTTGAAGGCTTGTTGTCCTTGGCTTCAGACAATATTTCCTAGGGTGTCAGGCCGTTTTGGTCACCAACAAGGCTGCCAATCATATATAAAAGTCTTAGGAGACACCTTTTATAGTCGGAGGATTTATTTACTTTATAGTAAGCTTTTCTTCTTCCTATGATTTTCTTGATATATGTGGTTCTGTCTGATTGGCATTACCTGCTTTCGGGAGAGGATGTACCTATTATTTTCTGCATTCCTCAATTCGGTTAGGAATCATTACTGTTGTTTCTCGTGATGTCAGTTCTTTATGATACCATTTGACAGGCAGCCTTTTCTTACACCAAGTCACCTGCGGTGTTGAACACAGAAATCCTCAGCACAAGGTGAGGGTGTCTCAAAAATTTTGAAGATGCACAGCGTAAGCATAAATAATAAAATACAAGCATGTGAATCCTTTTCTTGTTTCTTTAATCTCAGGGTCTTCAAACAGCCGACACCTGTTTCGACGCATACATGGGAAATCGTCCCGCGACTTTATCAAGGCTATGTCTTCTGAAAAAAATCTTTTATTTGTGGTGATAATTCCGACCCACAAGGAGTTATGTGTCTCACAACGTCTCTGCTGTGCTCTTGTCCCGTATCTGAGCACATCAGAGAACGACGTTCCGGCACTCTGCAAATAGAAACCGGCTGCAGACTTGTGGGACATATCGGAATCCCTTTGGTATACACACAGCTACACTTAAATGTCATGAGACACAGAACCCCTTGTGGGTCAGAATTATCACCATAAATAAAATAAAAAATTCAGAAGACATAGCCATGATAAAGTCGCAGTACGATTTCCCATGTATGCGACGAAACACGTGTCCGCTGTTTGAAGACCCTGAGATTAAAGAAACAAGAAAAGGATTCACACTTGTCTTTTATTATTTATGCTTACGCTGTGCATCTTTAAAATATTTGAGACACCCTCAACATGTGCTGGGGATTGCTGTGTTTATGTACCTAGTGGTCTTTGGTCACTAGCTTTGGGGAGGTCAGTGGTTCTCCTCGCCCTTCAGCACCGTTACTTATGATTAGCAGGTTCTTAAATAATATATGTGCTACTCTCCGGTGTGGCGCTATTCTTCCTAAAAGTATAACACAGACCCTTAATCACATACGGTGTTGTGTTGGTGGTGTAGTACCCTTAATTTCACTGGGTTGTGTATTTTTGCCAAACCTCTCATTTCAGAGTGGCTTTTTGTATACGGTGTAAACATGATATAATGTTCTGGTGTGTTTCATATAGTTGTGGACTTACGATTATATTTGTCTCGTATCATTGGCGTGGTGTATGTGCTTGTTGTTGACAAGTGCATTAATAGGTGCGTTACCATTTTCAAAATTATTGTGAAGCTCTTTCTGGAACTGTTTCGTACTTCTAGTTCGTTATTAGCTATACAGAGTATACATGGCTGTGTCATATGTGTTGTACATATTTGTTCTTAAAAAAAAAAAGAAGAAGACGGTTTTCATCAAAGATGCGGTTGACTTTCTTCTTTTCTCGTTTGTCTTGGTGCTTCAAGAGTATCCACAGCTCGAAGTTGTGTTTAGTCTTTCGGACTATGGTGATGAAGGCCATACGAAGGCAAGCTTTGTAGGTTCTCGCGGTTTGGCAGTACTTATTGGCCAGTGAAATTATTTAAATTGCCGAGACAATCAGGATATCTGGCGACACATTTATGTTTGTATATAAATCTATGTCCATATATACATCTTTGTAGCAAGATGTTATACAATTGACGTATTGAGGAATATGAGTCCAGACTAAATTCTTTTAGACCAAGGAAGTATTGTTGTTCATCTTTGCTTTGGGGAAATGTGTACTGATAGTTCTTCTTTGGGATTTTATCAGGGCGGTTCTTTCGCTGATTTTCTTTGTCGTGCTTTTGGCCCTTTTTGGTCATCGAGTTCTCTTTACCCTTTGGGGATAGCGGATAATGTCTGGTAACTGTCTGGTAACTGTCACTTGGTTGCCTAGGCAGCCACCCCCCATTTTTTCCTCAAGGCCCGATTCCTTCAGGCCTGTAGGGTTGTTTACTATTTATATGTTCTGTGACCGTAATTGTAGCTCTATTAAGAGCCAAGCTCTTGGTCTTCTATTCCTACGTGTTTGCAGTCAGTTGTTGGTTATGACTGGCTGATTCTCTTTGAGAATTTGTGTGGGCTTAGTTTGCAAACCCTCCTCCAAGTGAGTATAGCTATGGTATTTAATTCAAAAGTTGATGTCTTTATCAGATGTAAAAGTTACTTATCTTCGGTAACCGTAATATCTGGGAGAGACACAGTCTAGACGCAAATTCATTAACTCCCTGCCCATCCTCTCCAATCTGCTTTCGACCTATGGGGTAAGGGTAAGGGTTATACCCTTTATCTGTACAGATTTTATATACCAGTGATCCCTATCACAATTCATGTTGGGACACTACTGACCACTTGTCCTGCCACGTAGGTTTTATCTAGATGTTGCCAAACCATCCATTTCCAAATGTGTGAGGTCGGTACGGTGGGGGATGTTTTCTTTCTCACACTGGATTAGACACCAGTGGGCAGAATTGATTTATTAGCTCTTTCTTTGAAAGTCTTTGTTTGGTATCATCATACCTTGTATTGGCAGTTTCAATATGTCACGTAATGATGTGATTCCACAAACAGCTGAGTGTTTTTTAATAGCTTTTGCTTGCTATTACCATGCCATTCATTACCATTGATGAATGGTCTACAGTGTGTGAGGGTTTTCTTCCATTAGATGAGGGTTATTCACTAGGGCGCAGGGTTGTAAGTAGCCCTGTGCTTCGTTGATTGATTTGGGGTTTTCTTTAAAATCCATGTCTGGTATTAACAAACCATTTGATGTTCCTTCTTTAGTAATGTTTCAAAGATTTTTGATCTTTTTGGAACACTATTTCCACAACCAGTTTCTATAGTGGCTCCGCGTTCTGGTGCAGAAGGTTTCACAGAAGAAACTGACATCTGGGCGCCGGAGGGGACTTATATGGCTCCACTGACATCATGACCAGAGTCGACGTCATTGCGGAGCTGTACGACGCCATCCTCGGTACTCGGAGGTACTGCTGACAAATGTTCTGATCCAGACTAGAATCTGGGGAGAATTCAAAAGTTAATAAATATGCAGCTAGTTTGTGTCTCTACCAGATATAACGTTACCAAAGGTAAGTAACTTTCACATTGGTTTTGGTGCATTCTTTTCTCCTTTTTGCTTCTTTAAGCTCAGGAACTGCACGCAACCCACGCTTGCTCCCTCTCCAGGGCTGCAGCTGACTCCTACTCCTCCTCTCTGTTCGCTCCCTCTCTTCGGCTTGCAGCATCCTCCTTCCTCAGCTTTAAAAATGGTGGCGCGCCAAAACCCTTTAAACATTTTTTATGCAGCGTGGCATGCCAAGCTTGATATACATGGTGATGTGCCCTTTTTTTGTTTTTTTAACACTCATATTTGAGCTTCAATAATTGCGGCTGCGCAATTTCCTTATTGCTCGACTTACCCATTTTTAAAACATTTTTATTATAATTTTCATGCTGCAAATTGCCAGTCTGTCTCTGATTGTGAGGAGGGCTTATTGGTTCCTCCTGCTGCGTCGGAGAAAGACACACTTGTATAATTCTCTTGGCACTGCAAACTCAGTCTGGCAGATCTTATCTATCTGATGTAATTAACTATGATTGTTAGAGAGACATGTGCCGAATAATAAACTGCAAAAAGAAAATGTACCCATCCTATTATTTTTAGTCTGTTTTCCTTTTAGCGTTTTATAATTGTATTAATCCGCCCACCCTCTCTCTATTGGTGGCTCTCTTTCCCTCTTGAACCAATGGGAGTTGAATGGGTGGGTGGGGTGTATTTGAAGCTTTGCTCTACCTAACATGGTGTTGGGCAGCCGGACTACGATAGGGTCAGGAGACTGGAGTTGTAGGTTGTTGGTGCTTGCTCTGCTTCCAGCTGGCCATGCGGCGCAGGCCACTCCCGCGCACTGCTTGGCTTGCAACTCAAAGATCTCCAATGGACATTCTTTATTGGGGTTGTCTTCCATGTGCCCCTTGGGCGCTCCGTCAGCCTTTGCCTTAATTGAGAGGGATTACTTAATGCATCTTGGACCTGGCTGGGTTTTTCAGGAGGTGGTGCTGGAGCAGCTTGTCGGTGACTGGTGACTGTTGACAGCGGCTGTCCCTGAGGGGGCTCTTGCATTTGCACACGGACAGCTTTGACCAGCTCTGGGATACCTTCACTGGTGCTGTGGTGGTAGTTGATGGCAAGTTGGCTCCAAGTACTCCATCCTGGCTCCTAGGTATCCTGGCAGCTCTGTCAGTGAAGCTGTCGGGTCTTGCACCTGGCTTACAGCTTAGCTCCTTAAGCTTGGACCTAGTAGAGCTGCATGTGATGCACGAATGTTGTTCCCAGAAAGCGGAACACAATCCAAAGCGCCTGGAGCAACTGCGACGATGTGGTACTGTGGCCGCCATTATTTGTCAATGCAGCAGTTGCTGTTCTACTGTACCTGGTGCTGGGTTTACCAGCACGTGCCATCTTTTTGGCAGCAGGCTCTCTCTCGTTTTCAGGTGAACTGGCTGCAGCGGCTCTCGCTTTCACGCTGGGGCTTGGTGCTGGGCACCTGCACCCTCTGGCTGACACATTTGTGTATGGTCATTGCTTTCCCTCTTTCTTTCCCACTTGGCAAGCTGCTGAATCTGGCCTTCCGTCATAATATTAACACATGCCTAATGCAAGAGAAAGTGGTGGACAGGATGCGCAATGGTGATCCTTCAACAACTTTGTGAAGGAGGAGTTCAGCAAAGGTGCCCTCAGCAATATGACTGAGGAGGACATCCTTACGCTGGTGCGGGACTACTTCATGCTGAGTGCCGATGCCGTGCTTTACTTCCGCACCATGCCACGGATCATTCAGAGCAGCTACAATCACATCTCTGTCTATGAGGATGAGCGCTCTAACATTATGGACATCCTCTGTGTCAAGGACCTAGGAATGGCGGACCCCGATGACTGCATGCCACTCAAGACCATCCCCAAGTTCTACAACCACCCACTGTACTTCGTATTTAATGACACCCAACACAATGCCGTGCTGGAGGAGTTCTAGAGAGGTGAGGCCAAAGTCTAGATCTTGTAGACCCTAACATTGAATACTCAGACTTGCTCATAGCATGGTTTGGTGTTTGAGAGCACTGGATGCTATTTAGTTCTTACTGTACCTTTGCAATCGCCTGCTAATTAGTTTCCGAGTGTTTTACAAGCTTAAGTTTCTGTGCCCACCCAACACTGCTACCCACCCATTTAAGGTCGTAACCTACCAAATAGCGCAGCTGTCTGATTTGGTGAAGACGTCTTGGGGGGCATTCAGAAAGCTTCCCTGTCAATGCATTTTGTGCATTGGTTGTCAATGTCTTTGTTCTGTGTAACTCACATGTGCTTGGTTACTATTTTCTGACTTTATTTGTTTTAAGCTGTCCAGCTTGAGTTCATCCCTCCCGTGACCCTATCCTTCCACCAGTGTACGATTTCTGTAAACAGCCCCTTAAATCTTGTTCTAATCTTATCACATGTGCTGTGCATTCAAAGACAGATGTCACATGGTGGGCTTTCTTCCGAAGGAGCTCGTTATTACTTTTCTTTGTCTGACTTGAAAGTGAGAGGACAGTCATGCTGAGTAGTAAGGGTGTGCTAGACGAAGGTTGTAGGATGTTATTTTTTTCTAACTCGCAACAAAATGTAAATGTCTGTAGATTCACAGTGTAGTTATTCATGTATATATTAGAATTAGAAAAGCCTAAATGAAGCACGTTTTGGTAATTCTGAAGTGTGTTGGAAACGTATTTTAATGCAATCAAAATAAATCAATATACTGGGTGATGACACTTGCACGTATTATGGTTTGTGTGCAGTGAAACAGTATATCTGTGCAAATGTAATGGTCATTTCAGTTGAAGATGTGTTGTCTGTAATGGTAGTGTGCTTCCCCAGATGCATACTCCACTTTACCGCACTCCACTCTACCGCCCTCTTCTCTACACCACTCCAAGCCCTTGCACTCCACTCTGCGCCACTCTACTCTATGCCAATGCACTCTATCCCACTGTACTGCACTCCAGGCCACTGACCTATACACCACTCCATTTTAGGCCTCTCCACTGTACTGTGCACCACTCCACTCTACGCTGCTCCACTCTGCAGCAGTGCACTCTGATTTGTACCACTCCATTCTACACCAGTGCTCTCTATGTCAATCCACTCTATGCCACTCTAATCTAATGTACCACTGCACTCTATGCCACTGCACTCTACCCTGCCCCACTCCACTCTATGCTGCTTTACTCTACTCTGAAACAATCTACTTTACGACCTGCACTCTGAGCCACACTACTCCATACCACTGTAATCTAGCTTCACCAATCCCCTCTGCACAGTTACTATTTGCAACGCTAATTGCTCAAACTTTCAGTAATGCGAGACCTATTGCATTTCCAATGCTTGTTTTCCTAATACTCTGACGCAGACCATCACAAAAGATGAAAAATTTACAGATGTCCAATAAATAAAATTATGAAAAATGTAATTCTTTGGACATTAAGATAAGTGTTGTAAAATTGATTTTTATACAAATGATAGATACTTTCTTTTAGAAAAAGGACCCCTTGTAATCTTGCTGGTTCACTGACTGTGACTTTTTCTCTTACAGTAAGTTTTGGCCCTCAGAGATATCGGTGCTGGGAGAAAACAAGAAGGTATAGCATATCAGCCATACCCTCCTGTGTTGTGTTTGGAAGCAAATGTTGAGTTTATGGATGTAAACTGTGCCCTTTTGTTACACCTACTATACACACACATTTGAGCTGGTAAATGTGTGTAGATATCAGCATGTGCACTCTAATGTGTTCACATTTATTAACTTTTTTTGCATGGTAAATCATTCCTCTATGTTTCCGATAGAGACTTGTAATCGCAGGTTGCGCACCTTTTGAATATTCACCAGGTGTTAGACTGGATCTGGAAACAAATGAGCAGTACTTCTGCGTGCCGGTAGTTGATGGCTATGTGGCTCTACAGTGACACCATTCTGCTACTGAAATGACATACAGGGCCCATACAGTCGTCACTCCCCCTGCTTTCAGTTCTTTTCATGCCACTACACGAAGATCCAGAGCTACTTATCGTCTCTTGTGAGCCTTTTTAGGTCTCGGCTAGCGAAGGCTGCGCTTGCGCAGTCTCGCTCGCGAGATCTTATGTCTCTAGTAGTGGGGCTTGAACCCGCCCCTCTTCTCCATTGGCTGGCCTCCTAAACGGCAGCCAGCCATTGGAGAAAAGGTCTCTCTGACGTTGTGTTTTCACTGTAAGCCCCGTCTTTTTTCGGATTGAGGGGCGTGTTTTTTTCGTTTCTTTCTTCCTCTAGAAAAACACGCCCCCCAGTCCGGAAAAGACGGGGCTTACAGCGAAAACACAACGTCATGGCGAGTGCTTGTTTTAAGATGGCCACGCGTGAGTAAACGGAGAAGCAGCACGAGTAGAGAAAGTTATCTTGTTGCACAAATGGGATTAAACCATTCCAATCAGGGAGTCAGGCAAGGTGATCGCTTATTACCATGTAGGGCTATTTTTGAACTCCATAAGCTCGTCTGCTTCCCCTCCTACCCTTCGTGCGGTGCAGCTGCAGATGTGAGCCTCTCCCATCCCCCATTCCCCAGAGCCTCTAACCACTTCCCTCCCTGGAAGCGCTTCGCCCCTCCTCGCCCCGGCGCTCTGAGCTCAGGTGCAGTCTGTGTGCTCTCCTCGTCCCAGTCGCATCAGAGATAACAACACACACTGTCCACCCAACACACACACCACCCTGCAGGCTGAGTAGATGTACAGGAGGATAGCGCATCTAGTGCTTCCAACGGATTCCATAAAACGAGGCACACCAGCACTTGGTGTTTGGGCACATTATTCAGTTGTTCTTATGGTAACGGTAGGGGCACAAGTGTCGGCAATGTTAAAAGGAAGAAACTAACCTTATCGACAAGGAAACGTTTTTGGCAGCTAGACTATCTCCTGCAGCCCACGTCCAGAGAGACAAGTCCGCTTACAGGCAGTGCCGAGTGTAGGTACAGGCAAGTGTGAGTACAGGCAGGGGTGAGTACAGGTACAGGCAGTTGTGACTACAGGCAGGTGTGACTACAGGTACAGGCAGGGGTGAGTACAGGTACAGGCAGAGCCGGGTACAGGCAGTGCTGAGTGCAGGCAGTGGCAGGGCATCTCACCCCGCCCTGCTGAGGTTCACAGATGTAGGAAGCAATCTCCCCGTATGTAGCACATAGTGTTTCTGATAGATACATCTGCCGTGTGGATTCCTCACCTTGTGAATATCCCCCTGCGTCAGCAACATTCGGAAATTCTTTTCGTAGCTTCGCGCCGACGTGGACTTGGACGTCATAGAGGCACGGCATCGCTCGCGACTCCGCTGACGTCACCGACGCCTATATTAGGCCCACGCCGGCGTGATGACATCAGTTCCCTTTTTTCCGCGTCGTCGACGCTAACGGTTTTCTAGGGATCGTCCGTAGCTTTAACTGTAACTTTGTTACTCTGTAATTGTTAGTATTCCTTTATCTCCTCTTTCAACATGTCTTCGAAGAAGACTGGTTTTAAGGCCTGCTGTGGGGAATGCGGCAAAACCATGTCCATTACGGATCCGCATGAATGCTGCTTATGGTGTTTAAGCTCCGACCACGACGTCGAAGACTGCCAGTCTTGTAGAAAGATGGCACCTAAGGACCTCCGGGAGAGAGAAGCTAACCTTATTGTTGCGAAGCTTAAAAGAAGTAAAGAAAAAAAGAAATCGAGATCGCGGACTCGACGCTCGAGGTCAAGATCTCACTCAAGGTCGCGTTCGGATTCGTCATCATCAAAAAAGAAGCATAGGAAAAGATCTCATGAATCCCGACATCGTTCAAAGAAGGACTTGGGTTCTAAGCCGAAGTCGCAGGTGAAGCTGGTGGAAAAAGAAATGGTATCTTCAGCTTCGGAAGAACATGATGCCGGAGGTGAGGCGTCCCATGCGAATTCGCCTGGTTCACCGAAGCAAACAGCGAATCCGTCTCCGGGTCCATCCCATTCTCCGGATCGGGAGGATGAAGGTGAGGAGGAGATAGTGGGAGAGGGAGAGGCTCCGTTGCACGAAGGTCTATCGACTCCAGTGCACCAGCCTGAAGAAGAGGTCGACGTTGTATCGACTCCGCGCCCTCGTGATCCACCTGGGAGTTCGTACCCAACCTTCCCGGCTCCAGGTCAGGATCCAACGCATTTTCTGAATGCGATGTATGGCATCTACTCAAGGGCTATGTACCTCTCTGGGATTCCTGTTGGTCCCATGGGTCCGATGGCATTTGGCCTGGGTGTCCCCCAAACCTATGCCCCTGCGCCCCTTATGCCGGCTCCGGCGCCGCATTGGCATCTTCCGACACCGGCGAGGCCTTCGACTCCGAAGCCATCGACGCCGAAGTCGACGACACCGAATCCTTCGACGCCGGTTCCATCATCTCTGATGCCGAATCCCGTACGACGTCGTGAAAGCCTTCCTCGACCGACGTCGAGCTCGGCTCCTGCTTCGACGGAGTCGATAGTGGATCCGACGGCTTCGAAGGTAAAGCATAGGTCGAGACGTGAAGCTCAGAGACTGATGGAAGAAGAGAGCTATCGTGAGGAGTATTTGGAGGAGGGTGAGCTACAGGATCCTGAGGACCCTTATGAGGATCTTTCGGTGGCCAGTGGTCTTGAACTGTCCCCTGAGTGGGATTTGGTTTCAGTGACAGACAAACCCTCAGAAGATGTGGCTCCTTACCACGTTGTAATTAAAAAAGCAGCAAATTTGTTAAACATCGCTTTACCTACTGCTGAGTTCAAATCAAATCTGCTCACAGAGGTTCTTCACTCTCCCTCATCTGTGACTGAACCATTGCTGCCCTTTAATGATGCCCTTAGAGATCCTATTTTAGAGGTTTGGAAGAAACCATTGTCAACTCCAGCTGTGTCTAGAGCTGTTGCCAGAAGGTACAGAACTGCTCCAGATGATCCTGAATTTTTATCCTCTCACCCTCTTCCTGAGAGTTTGGTGGTACAGGCTGCCTGAACCAAAGAATCAACTGGAGCTTTTCCTCAAGTTCCAGCTGAAAAGGAATCGAGAAAGCAGGATCAGGCTGCTAAAAAGATTTTCTCTTCTGCCAGCATGGCATTAAAGTCCACAAACGCGACCTGTCTGATGGGTCGTTACATTCACGCACTAATGGACACTGTTAAGCAGTTAGTGCCAAAGATACCGGAAGATGATAGAAAGGACTTCCAGGAAGTTATCTCGGACACTCAGGCTGCAGCAAGGCAGGTGATACAAAGTGATTTAGACACTGCTGATTCTGTGGCGAGGATCATGGGCTCTTCGATTGCTACGAGGAGAGCTGCATGGCTGAAATCGTCTGAGTTTTCAACTGATGTCCAGTCTGCATTGATGGATCTACCATTCGACGGATCTGGTTTGTTTGGGAAGAAGGCAGATGCTGCTTTAGAACGTTTTAAAGACAGCAGGGCGACTGCTAAGTCGTTGGGCCTTCAGACCAGGGGTACTTTTGGAAGGCGTACTAGAGGATTTAGTAGATCTTCATTTCGATCCTACAAATCTACACAACAACCACAGCAACAGCAGAACACGCTGTACAGATCTTATAGGGGCAAGCAGAGAGGCCGTTCTCGAGGCCGTCAAATCTCCTCCTCTTCCTACTCTTCCCCTTCCCAGCCCCCTGCCAATGCAGAAAAGCAGCCCTAGATCCGCCATTCCGGATCATGTGGGCCCAGTGGGGGGCCGGCTTACCCATTTCCTACAAGATTAGGAATTGATAACATCGGATCTTTGGGTTCTCAATCTTGTAGAGAATGGGTATGCTCTTCTCTTTCGGGAATTTCCCCCAAATTACCCTCCTTGCCAGGGTTATTGTTCGGAGGACCACCTGCTTCTCCTGCAGGAAGAAGTCCTGGCACTGTTTCGAAAAGGTGCGATAGAGGTGGTTCCAGAGCAGGAAAGGGGTCAGGGATGCTACTCCCGGTATTTCCTGATCCCGAAAAAGGATGGCAGGCTTCGGCCAATTCTGGATCTCAGGATCTTGAACCTTTACCTGAAACAGGAAAAGTTCAAGATGCTCACTCTTGCACAGGTTCTTCAAGCGCTGCTAGAAGAAGACTCGATGGTGTCGATCGACTTGCAGGATGCGTATTTTCATATTCCCTTCTTGAAGTCGCACAGAAAGTATCTTCGTTTTACGGTTGGGTCGCAACACCAGTTTGCGGTCCTTCCGTTTGGTCTTACTACTGCGCCTTGAGTCTTCACCAAGGTGATGGCAGTGGTGGCTGCACATCTCAGGAGGTTGGGGATACCTGTATTCCCGTATCTGGACGACTGGCTGATCAAAGCGGAGTCACCGGAGAAGGTGCTCCATCATCTGCAAGAGACTACTTAGTTGTTGCACAGGTTGGGTTTTTCGATAAATGTACCCAAGTCTCACCTGGTGCCCTCCCAGCGCAACCTGTTCATAGGTGCTGTACTGGACACAACTGTATGTCGTGCATTCCCTCCACCTCAAAGGATTCGCGACATACAGGAAATGATTCCTTTGTTCTACAATGGATCGGTCGTTCCAGTCCTGAAGGTTCTTCGCCTGCTCGGTCTGATGGCTTCTTGCATTCTGTTGGTCAACCATGCACGCTGGCACATGAGGGCACTCCAGTGGTGCCTCCGCAGGCAGTGGTATCAGCACAACGGAGATCTCAGGGAGTCAGTGAGGATCTCCAGAGAAGCTGCAGCGGAGCTGTCTTGGTGGAGCGTGGAAGGCAATCTGTCGCAAGGAAAGCCTTTTCAACTTCCTCCAGCGGTGGCCACGATAATAACGGATGCATCCACTCTCGGGTGGGGTGCTCATCTGGGGGCCCTGGAGGTCAAGGGTCTTTGGTCTCCAGAGGAAAGGTTGCTTCACATCAACCTTCTAGAATTGCGGGCGATACGTTTGGCGCTCAAGGCCTTCCTCCCTTCCCTTCGTGGTGTATCAGTGCAGGTCCTGACGGACAACACGACCGCGATGTGGTACATCAACAAGCAGGGATGTGTGGGGTCGCAGTGTCTCTGCAGAGAGGCTCTGCGTCTCTGGTCCTGGGTTCAGGACCATCAGATTTGTCTGATGGCAAATCATCTGGCCGGAGTTCAGAACGTTCGTGCAGACAGTCTCAGTCGGCAGTTCTCTGCCGACCACGAGTGGAGGCTTCATCCGGAGGTAGTTCGTCACGTCTTTCGGACGTGGGGGACTCCTCAGGTGGACCTTTTTGCCACTCAAGAGAATGCTCACTGCCCGTTATTCTGCAGTCTCCAGTATCCGATGCAAGGAGCCTTGGGGGACGCATTTCAGTTGAGTTGGAGCTCGCAACTCCTTTACGCGTTTCCTCCCATACCTTTGATTCCTCGGGTTCTGAGGAAAATTCGCCAAGACCGGGCCCAAGTCATATTGGTCGCCCCGGATTGGCCAAGAAGCGTGTGATACTCAGACCTTCTCCACCTCTCCTCTCACCCGCCGCTCCGTCTCCCTCACAGGGCAGATCTCCTCTCCCAGATGGAGGGGCAGGTTCTACACCCCCACCTCCAGACCTTACACCTTCATGCCTGGAGATTGAACGGGGCAACCTGAATTCTTTTTCTCTCCCGCCTGACGTGGTGGATGTCATCTTGTCAGCCAGGCGTGACTCCACTAAGTCCATCTATTCTTATAGGTGGTCAAAATTTGTCGCTTGGTGTGCGGAGAAATCTATAGACCCTTTGAGAGCCCATTTGTCTGATGTTCTCCAGTTTGCCCTTTCTCTGGCGCAACAGGGGCTTGCTGTTGCCACAGTGAAGGGCTATCTTTCAGCGCTGTCTGCATTTCTCTGCTTGCCTGACCAGCCATCTTCTGTGGTTTTAAGGTTTTTGAAGGGCCTCACAAATAAGTTCCCTCCTACTCCTTTTATTGTGCCTCAGTGGGACTTAAATCTTGTTTTGACCTTTCTGATGGGTGCTCCCTTTGAGCCTCTTCACAAATGTCCTATGAGGCTTTTGACTCTTAAGACAGTTTTCCTCGTTGCAATAACCTCGGCAATTGAGGGTAAGTGAGCTTCAAGCTCTTAGTTCCAAGCCCCCTTTCTTGTCCATTCATGCTGATCGAATGGTTCTTAGGACCAGGGCTGCTTTTCTGCCTAAGGTGGTGACTCCTTTCCACCTTGGTCAATCAGTTACCCTCCCTTCCTTTTATCCTCCCCCACACCCTTCTAAGGAGGAGGAGAGATTACACCGTCTGGACCCCAAGAGGGCGGTGTCTTTTTACCTGGACAGATCTAAAGACTGTCGGTTGGATGACCAGCTCTTCATTGGCTTTGCTGGCTGCAAGAGAGGAAGAGCGGTCCATAAAAGAACTTTATCAAGATGGATCGTCCTCTGTATAAAGATCTGCTACTCTTTGGCCGGTAAGGAACCTCCAGAGGGTATAAGGGCTCATTCTACTAGAGCTAAGTCGTCATCCTCTGCATTGGCTAGAGGTGTTCCTGTAGAGGATATTTGTAGGGCGGCAACTTGGTCTTCCCTCCACACTTTCGCGAAGCATTACTGCTTGGATTCCGAGGTGAGGAGGGATGGTCACTTTGCCCGCTCTGTTCTCCAGGATTTCCTGGTCTAGAAGAGTGGACACCCTCCTTCGGGAGTGGGGACTGCTGTGGGACTCTATTCACAAGGTGAGGAATCCACACGCCAGATGTATCTATCAGAAGAACAAGTTACTTACCTTCGGTAACGCTTTTTCTGGTAGATACAATATCTGCCTGTGGATTCCTCACTGACCCACCCGCCTCCCCGTTGTCCACTCTTCTATGCCAGAGTTCTATTTTGTATTTATTTTATTGTCATGGAGTTGTTTATTTCAAATGTTTTATTGCATTTGCTTCACATTGTGCGTGTTACCTTGATATTTGTACTGCGTATACTGTGTATATGTCTACTGTCATTGGTCCGTCCGTGTGCCTCGAAGGCATGGAAAAAAGGGCGGAACTGATGTCATCACGCCGGCGTGGGCCTATTATAGGCGTCGGTGACGTCAGCGGAGTCGCGAGCAATGCCGTGCCTCTATGACGTCCGAGTCCACGTCGGCGCGAAGCTACGAAAAGAATTTCCGAATGTTGCAGACGCAGGGGGATATTCACAAGGTGAGGAATCCACAGGCAGATATTGTATCTACCAGAAAAAGCGTTACCGAAGGTAAGTAACTTGTTCATCACTACCACACAGGGACGTAGCGCAGGCCCCTGCTGCCCCTTCAGAGGATGGGGGGAGGGGGGGGGGTGCAATACTTCAGGGGCCCACTTCAACCCCAGGCTAGTGAATATCTGTGAGATACGTGAGGCTCAGAGCCCCTCTTCGCTTTCGTGGTGGTGGTAGGGGTGGCACATCATTTTGTGTCACGCCCTCCTCTCCCAGTACTGGGCAGGGATGCGGGCAGATAACTGCCCCTTAACCCCTCTTCTGTACCCAGTGAAAGCCCGGGTGCATGGAGTTGGCCGCAGACATCTTGTGAGTGGAGATAGCTCCCGCATTAGTCTGACGGTGCTGCGCCCAGAGGGCAAGAGAGGATGTGGTCTAACGGCCGAAGCTTGGACTGGGGATCCTCCACGTTCCATTTCAGTCGTGTGCTCAACATTCTGTGATTCTAGGGGAATCACCTAATCTTCCTGTGCCTAAAAAAATCTGGCCTTTCATAGGGTATCCTGGTACTCATATGAAGCGCTGTAAAACCTTTGAGCAAAACAATAACAAGCATACAGTCCCTCTCCCGACCCTAACAGCTGAAGAAGTCAAAGTCCCACCCCTCGCCGACCAGCACGGGCGAAGATGCATGCATACAGTTCTTTCCCCCGCACTCTCGCCTGACTGTAGACACAGACAGAAACCTCCTGCCTCATTGCTGAGCCAGGTAACAGGCATGCAGCGCCCTGCCACTATACCCCCGGGGGCTGAGCACGATACAGGCAAGTAAGAAGTACCTTTCTCCAATTACTAGCCCAATGCAGGCAGTATCCCCTCCCCACAAACAAGTCCATCTGATAACTATACTCACAGCCTTAAACTACTCCTGCATGATAGGTGGTAACCGGTTATGTATGTGTGGACGTGATCTCCAGGGAAAGGGGGAGGGGCGGGTGTGCGTGTCCTCGAGAGTAGTGAGCCTGTCTTGCATGTACGAGTTAAAGAGGGAGACTGAATGGCATAAAACTGGACCGGAAGAGGACTCGATGACTCGTAAATTAAATGGCATTGATAAAGCACTACACCTGACGAGGCGTTGAAACTTAATTAAATACTATAAGCCGTTTTCCCATATGTGCTTATAGTATTTGTATACCTGGATATAAAGGGGTAAATAAAAGCTTCAGTTTTGATTGCTGGCCAGATGTGTTTGACTATAACAACAAAGCGTGCTTTCACAGAGATTACTCTGCCTGCAAGCTCCCAAGGGTGTCTTGCATTGTTCTAGGAAGGATGAAGGGCTTTGTCGGCCTGCCGGACTTCGAACACTCGCTAGGGTGACTTGCATTGTTCTAGGAAGGATGAAGGGCTTTGTCGGCCCGCCGGACTTCGAACACTCACTAGGGCGCCCAGTCTGTGTGTGGCTCTGTGTGTGTGTGTGTGGCTCTGTGTGTGTGTGTGTGGGGGGGGAGTGTGTGTGGGTGTGTGTGTGTGTGTGTGTGTGTGTGTGTGTGTGCAAATGCAATAGGTCTCGCATTTGTGAGAGATTAAGCTATTGGCATTTTAAATGACAATGCCATTTATTTCTCTGTTTTCAAAAGCAACACATAAATAAAAAGTTTGTCATTTACAATGCCAATAGCTCTAACTTTTGCAGACCGTTGCATTGTAAATGCTTGTTTTACCTAATTGCCACAGTTTTGTGCCTTTACCGTGGAAACGAGATTCTAGGACATTTGGGCTATGATCATGATCTTTCAGCTTTTGTTCTGGATTTCAGGGAGGCAGACTCTGCTTGAACTACCCGGACTGATGGCCTCCTGCATCCTGCTGGTCAAGCACATCAGGTGCCATATGTGAGCTGTAAAATGGGGACAACATCAATTGGACTTCTGCTACCACGTCTAGATTTCAGAGGAGACTGCAAAAGATCTGCATTATGGTTGCTGGACCGCGATTGTTTCAGCGACAGTCCACTCTTCCTACCCTCCCCAAAGCTGACCGTGGTGATCAGTGTATCACTTCTGGACTGGGGTGGCGACCTGGGAGAAGTGGAGAATACAGGTCTCTGGAATCCGGCAGAGTCCCAGCTCCATATTGATCTCCTGAGCTGAAGGCCATCTGCTCGGCCCTAAAAGCCTTCCTTCCATTCATCAAGAGGAGGCTGGTACATGTGCTTCTGGACAATATCACCACCATGTGATATTGCAATAAGCAGGATGGAGTGGAGTCCTGGGCCTATGGCTCTGGAAATGTCTAGACCATCACTGGATTTTCCAGGTGGTGACCACCTGGCAGCACCTTTGAATGCCAGGGCAAAGGAGCTTAGCCATCAACACCTAGCAGATCATGAGTGGCGGTTGCACCCGGAGGTGATGCTAGGTCTCTTTGATGGGAAGAATCTTGGCTCTATGTATTTGCTACTTCCGGTAATGCATGTCAGCATTTTTGTCCATTGGAGTTTCCATGGCGTCTCTCACTAGGATATGCTTTCTGTCTAGGTTGGGACTTGGGACTCCTGTATCCCTTCCCAGCGATAGCTCTTCTGCCCTGAGTTCTGAGTAAAATCAGGTCTGACCTGACCTAAATCATCCTCGTGGCCCCGAACTGAGCTCAGAGAGTAGGGTTTCCTGAGCTCTTGGCCTTGAGCATCTGTCCTCCGATTAGGCTGTCCACTTGGGAGGATCTGTTGTTGCAGCAATGGTGCAGTGTTCTGCAGCTAGGCTTTCGCAATTTCTACCTTCATGCTTGGAGATTGAGCGGCTACAGTTGTACACCTCTGATCTTCCTCTGGAGATCATTGCTGTCATCTGTCCCTCAACAACTTATATGCCTGTTGTTGGAATTAATTTGGGAGTGGTGCGATACACGCCAGATTGACCCCTGTCAAGCTAAGTTATCTGGCGGTTTGTTGTTTGTCTTTTCCCTCTCCTGGCAAGGCTTTGCTCTGGGCATAGTTAAAGTGCACCTTTCTTCTCTTTCAGCCTCTTTACGATTGCCATACCATCCAGTATAATTTAATTTACCAGTTGTGATCCATTTTTTTAAAGACCTGCAATACCTGATTTTTATGCTGCAGTGATACCCTAATTTGGCCCTCACTAATTTGATGTGCACTCCCTTTATAATGCTTCACAGCTGTCCTCTGCAGCTTCTGACCCTCAAAACAGTGTTACTCGTTGCCATCAAATAGAGGTGGCGAGTAAGTAAGTTTCAAGGTCTCTGTGTTAACCTACCCTGCACCAGCTTTTCCCCAGACAAACTATTTCTGTGGATGTGAGCATTCTTCTTGCCATTCCATGACTGTCGAACCATCATCTCTGCCTCACCCTTCGACTGAGGAGGAGAGACTCAATTGCTTGGACCACAAAAGTTTGCAATGTTTTTATATCGATTGTACCAGAGAACACTGGGTGTGCGATCAGCTCCTTGTGGGATTAACTGGAGCGAAAAAAGCCAAGGCTGTGAAGAAACAAACCAACTCCCATTGGATTGCGTTCGGCATAAAGATCTACGCACTGGTCAAAAGCGGTCTCTAGAAGGAAAGCAGACTCATTCCACCAGGGCCAAAGCTGATGCCACTGCTTTGGCAAATGGAGTTCCTGTCCCGGATATCTGCCATGCTGCTACGTTGGCATCAGTTCATACATTCACAAAGTACTATTGTTTGGAGCGCCAGGCTCTACGAGAGCCTGTTTGGTCTTGCAGGATTTTTTAGTTTGAGCCAGGCCACGGGCTCACCTCCTAATAGGTACTGCTTTAGGGTTAGGAATCTGAGGTTCGACATCTCTATCAGAAGAACAAGCTACTTACCTTTGGCAATGTTCTTTCTGGTAGAGACTCTATGTAACCACAGATTCATCATTGGCCCTTCCATCCTCCCTGTTCTGTGAACTGGACTCTATTCACTAATAACATCATTAATCTAGGAATCTGCACACTGGTCAAAGTTAATTTGCTATTGGGGCTGTGGGGGCGCAGACAACCTTGAAAGCGACTGATAGCGCATGGGAGTGGTGCTTCTATGGGCCCTGCATGGTTATTTCCGGAGTGCAATGTGGAGTCGCATGATGCCACCTACCGGCATGCAGAGATTCTCCCTAAACATTTCAGATCCAGTCTGATCCCTGGGGACTATTCAAAAGGTGAGGAATTTGCAGTTCTGTTAGAGTTCCTGCCAGAAAGAGTATTACTGAAGGTAAGTAACTTGTTTGTAGTGCATATTTTCAGGGGCGGCTCCTCCGCTAAGGCGGAGGAGCATTACCCCACTGCTCTGTGAGCAGTTGAAAAAGGAAAAATAAAATGTTATTAACAAACGTTATTATCATTTCATTTTTCAATCTGTGTCTAAGCTGGTTAGGGGCGGGCGGGGTTGGAAGTCACAGGAACAGCAGTGGTACTCTCTTAAGTTCGCATTATAGTTTTGCCGGCCGTCTTGGGCCGGCCAAACAGTCATGTGCACTGTGCAAGTCTGCACCCAGGCTGTGTTACAGCCTAGGTCAAAACATTACCCAGGTCTCAGTCCCTCTCTGAGCGCCGAACCACCGCGCTCAGATCAATTTCAACACAGCATTGTTATTGGTCAGGGGAAGTCTGCGAGCCTGGGTGCTTCTTGTTTCCGGCTTCCTTCCTGCTCCTAGAGTGATGAAGAGGAACGAGAGGCGACGGCCGGCCGGCGTGCAGGTAACTGGTATATTTTTCCTTTTTGTTTGCTTTTACCGCCCTCCACCCCCGTTAAGTAGCGGTGACAACTGCGTATTTTCATTGCCTAATGGTTAGTCTTGAGAAAATAGCTGATTTTGTGAAAGGGATGAATCTCTTATTAGCATTAGCAATGTTAAGAATGACTAACAATCATAATAACCCTGATTCCACATTGCACCACGTCATCTTCAGATACCCTTGTTTTACCATTGTTTGATGGCTAGGAGAAGCCAGAATTGAAACTACAGGCTTTGAAACTCGAGAACTGGAGAACCTCCAGGAACAGTTGATCATTTGGCAGAGGACCAGACCAGTCCGTACAAGGATTGATTCCCAAAATGTTTTTTAAGACTGTTTTGAATGCCTTCATTTTTTGAGATGGGAGCAAACATTCTTTATGTTTTTTCCTAGTTGTATTTAGAGGTGTTCGTGGATAGACGTGTGTGTGTATGTCTCTCTGTCTCTTTCACTGAATAGTTAGTACACCATGCTCAAGACTTGTATGCATTTCATTCTCAAGAGTTTGAAACTTCAAAGCAGAGATATTGAATTGATTTTGCAGACGCTTTGCAACAGTGTATATCCACAGAGGTAGCTTAGTCTGAATAAGTGGCTGACTCTGAAGCAGAGTACTACAATATTGGGACTGGCCATCTTCAATAGAGCTCCTAAACAATTTAATAAGAATGGTCGTGCAATTTGTTTTCAATGGTTCATCTTCATATCCAGCTTCCTGTAGGTTTTTCTAACCAATATAAAGTCAACAAAGCACTGAACAAACCACCAAGAATAAGATTTTCATTGATCTCAAATATAAAATATCCTAATTTATGCATCCAAACCTATTTCTATCTATAGTGAAGCAAGACAGATGATTATTCAATCTAAAAATGTAATGTCAACAAACACCAACATTTGATATAAACGTTGTGGTTTGAAATACTTGTAGCCTCTGAATCCATCAATGGTACATAATATTTAGGATGATGATGAGGAGGAGGAGGAGATGCTTAATGTAGTGCTGACTATTTATAAGGAGGCAAACAAGAGGAAAAAGATATGGAAGTCCAACACTGTCACCCATCCAGGAACCACTTACAAATGAGACAGATACACCAGACTCTCATCGCACTATATTCAGAATATAAGAATCCTCAGTTATTCTAGACAGTGACAAGTTACTAACATTAGGAGAGTTTGAGAGTGCTTGGAACACTTGCATTATGGTTTCTCCAGGAGAAGGAGATTGTAATTATTAAAACCAGGACCTCCAAAAGTGGTCTCTACCTAAAGCAGAGATGCTGCATATGCAGTCAACAAGCAGTCACCTACTGGATTGATGCGTAGTTGTCATTTAGAGCTATATATGTGGTATTAAATGTGTCTTTTAATGATACATTTTTTACCCAAAAAACTAGGGTGCTCGAAAAAATCAAAAAGGAGACTGGTGGATTACACTACCAAGACATCTGAATGTAGGTTTTAGTGTGAGCTATTTAAATAGTGGAGCAGCACTATGTTTTGACCATTTTCAGCTTGACTAATTGCTCTACCGCCCACTAACTCAAGCATCTTTTGTACACTTTGGGTCTGAAGGAGTCCAGTGCTGAATCACTAAGCAACTACACGAATAAGGGAAACATGACCCAAGCAGGCAGTCTCTGCACTCCTTTATAGTCACTCTGGGACTCCAGATTGTTGTGTATGTGTTGTCTTTCTCAATCCCCTCTTTCTTCTCTTCCAAATTAAGCCTTATAGGTCTGAATGTAACATCTCTTATAATATGCTTAGCATCCTCCTTTCATGAAAAGGCTAGTCCCATCCTCATTAGGGGCTTCCTCTCTGGCCCCATATCAACTTACCAAGCTCCCTGTGT
The DNA here is from genome assembly GCF_964261635.1 of Lissotriton helveticus. Lineage (NCBI taxonomy): Eukaryota > Metazoa > Chordata > Amphibia > Caudata > Salamandridae > Lissotriton > Lissotriton helveticus. The sequence continues at coordinate 410,674,371 of NC_136061.1, read as the reverse complement.
TCCTTCTTCATATGCGTTTCATCTTCTTTGAGGCCTGCCCAGAAGCTCTAACCATCCTTCATCTCCTGAGAAACCGCAATGCCTGGAAATTAAACCAGTGCACCACAGCATTGCCATTTGCCAAGGTTCCACCAGAAGAGCATCACACTATGACTAGCAACCTCTGATGATTTCCTAGCATCTTAAAACCATGCTTGCCTTCTGGAGAAGCCATTTAATAGGTAAGGTCTGCACACGCACCCATCTGAGCTGGGGGGACAAAGGAATTTATGACCTGGGTCTGTAGGAAATATACCTCTGGCACGTATATGTAGCGTAGGAGCTGTGTGGGTGTAAAGATACACTGTGGCTGCCTTGAATCAAAACTCAGACGAATAAGGCAATGTGGGTTTTATAGCGGGGAATAGCATTTCGTAACTTGTATATGCCATAATTTCATTGCCATCCTTAGAAGGTCCTTCTCATAACATCAATAATTACTAGGATCTTTTGGAGACTTACTTCTTTCAGGGTAATAAACCAAAACACAGAAGTCACTCATAAGAAGGATGTTGCGTCCCCCTGTTAACTTCACCTCTATCTAGTGTAAGATTGGTGTTCTTCTCTTCTTATGACTCTCTTCAAGGATCACACTGAATCCAAACAAACTCCAAAATCAGTAGCCCTCTGTTCTCCAGTATTGGGGTGTCTTTCATAGATTCACCTGCCTGAATCATTTCCCATCGTCGGAGTGGGAGTCCCACGGTACATAAAAAAGCAATAATATGCATATAATAACCAAAAACCTTGGTAATAACCAAACCAGGAAGTACAGTAGCCCTAAGCTACAATAGCAAAACTTCCACACTTATGACTATCCTAGTCATTTCGTATAGACCAAACTGCAGCCAAGCAGGCGACAGCACCCACCAGAATGTTCTTCCCAGAGGCTCAGGCTCTCAGATTTTCTACCGCACGTCATATGAAGGAAGTCTCCCTGAGCTCTGCTCAGTACTTCTCAACTTTGACTGGGTTTTTACCTACTTTAAAGATGTCATCTTCTAAATCTCTCTTCAGGCCTTGTGAATCTTGTGGGAAGCTTAGGCTTTTTAAGGAAGACCCCCCACAAAAAATGTATTTATCGCCTGTATCCAGACCATGAGGTAAAGGATGAGGTAAAGGATTGTAAGATCTGCAGGACCTTTCCTCAGAAGACCGTCAGAGACAGGGAAGGTTGTCTCCTCCTAGGAAGTGTGGCCTCGGGGTCAATTATGTCCTCTAGAAAGAGGAAGATTGAGGAAGAGGTATCTTCTCCTGGGGCTAAGGTGTCGAGAAAAGCCCAATCCACCAAGGATTCTAGCTTGCCTTCCTCCTCCACCGCAAAAAAAGCTTCTCCACCATCAAGATCTGGACTTAGCACGCCCCCAAAAAAGTCTGGAAAGTCTTTGCCATCAAAAAGACTGTCACAGAAAGTTTTACCTCAGAAAACGACCTCCGTCGACTATCAGCATCACTGACGCTTCCTCAACGTCGGCGGTTACCTTTTCATCGCCGAGGCCTAAAATGATAATGTCTTCGGCTTCTTCCCTGTCGACGCTGGTCTCAGTTTCAGTTCGACCCATCTCGTCGACGAAGATAATGCCATCGATCGTCGACGCACCATTATTGACGAAGGGTAAGAAGGTCCCGTCGATGAGTGCATCGTCGACGAAGAACACCTCGACGATGCCTATCTGTTGACGAAAGTCACCCCGTCGACGGATTCCTCGTCGACAATGATCACCTTGACATCGACGACCTCACCGTCGACGAGATTTCCATCATCGTCGACGGCTGCATCATCGACGGAGACTGCCTCGTCGTCGAAAACATCTTCGACGAAGATTGCCTTGTTGTCGAAAACATCATCGACGATGATTGCCTCGTCAACGAAGTTCACTGTCATGTGGGTGGCCACAGTCCATACACCATCTCCGTGGACAGCACCGTTGATGGTTCGTCCATCGACGCCTCTTCTTTCATTGTGTAGGGAACTACAGGTTTGGTCTGCTGCACCGTCTGCAGCCTCCTTTGCCTCGCCGTCTACGGTGGCTTCGTTATTGGAAAGACGGGGCTCTTCCTTAGCGGCTCTCTCCCCGTTAAGGTTGCCTGAGCAACTTTTGGACTCTGAAGAGATGAAGCCCAATCTGATGTGGATGAGAGGTTCCGCGCAGCCAGGAGTCCGTCTGAGCTGCTTATAAAATTGCAAGACGAAGATCAGGAGTAAGAGCAGTTTCTTGAACCTACAGGTCAGGCTCCTGCCACGGTGCCTACAGCACGGATGCCGTTAGCTCTCCTCAACAATGTGCAGTATATGTTGGACGACTACTATCGCCGGTTCCCTCCATCTGAATCGGCAGAGTCACTCCCTTCGACGCCCATGCCTCGAGCATCTGCAACAACGTTTAGAGCTCCAAGACAATCTTCTCCAATATCAGCTCCCGAAATACGATCCACAGTTCCACCTTCTCCGGCACCAACACACCATACTCAGGAGGCTGTTACCACTGATGATGACAGGGAAGAAGGAGAAGTTGATGATAAATCTGTACTGTCAGAGTGGGATGACTACCAAACGCAAACCCCATCACCTTCTGCTCCTCCTACCGCGGAATCTCCGCCTGTAGATATTGGAGGATTCCATCTCATAATGGAAAGAGCAACAAAGAGATTCCTAATTTCCATGGAAACGAAGCAGGATGACTGTTTCTTATATGATTTTAAAGACCAACCGCAGAGGCAAGTGAAAACGATTCCAATAATAGACTTTATCTGGAAGGAGGGACTAAAAATCATGGCAACTCCAAATTCTTTACCTGCAGTCTTGCCTTGTGTAGACAAGAAGTATAAGGCACCTCACACCTCACCTGCATGCCTTACAGGGCAATCAAAGACGGATTCAGTCGTCACCCAAGCGGCTCAGAGGCGGGCCAGAAACCCATCTTCACAGGTAACCGCTCCACCAGACAGGGATGGCAGACGTCTGGACTCTATTGGTAAAAAAGTTTCAACGATAGCTGCAACTACTGTCCGTGCTGCAAACTCCCTGACAATATTGGGGAGATACGATAGACAAATGTGGTCGGATATCTCACTATATATTGAAAAGCTTCCAGAGCCTGAAAGATCAGAAGCCAGGAAAATATTGCATGAAGGGTAGTGCATTTCTGCAGAGATGATCGACGCAGCAGTAGATGTGGCATCTACAGGCTTCAGGCAATTAGCGGGGGCAGCAGTGCTGAGAAGGCAGGGTTGGCTGAAGTCAACTTCCTTTCGCCAGGAGGTGCAGGCTAAGATCATCGATATGCCTTATGATTGGGAGTTTCTCTTTGGCCAGCATATTGACGAGGCTCTGCAGGCCATAAAGAAGGAAACAGAAACTGGAAGGTCACTGGGAAGCCTGCAGTTTCATAAATCGTCCTTTCGTGGTGCCAAAGGACATGGATCTTTTTCCAATAGAAGGGGCTACTCTCAGCAGCGCTCGTACCAATCTTCTAAGGTAACCAGAGGTATCAACCATATAAACAGCAAACATACGGACAGTGAGGCAACAATTACTTGCAAGGAAAAAGGAAGTGTTCTTACCGGGAACGTGATTCCACCAAGAAGCAATGAGACGTACCACCTGCCACCACCTCTGCCCATCCCCAGGTCGAAAGTTGGAGGAAGAATATCCCATTTCTTCTCGAATTGGTCCAAAATTACTACGGACAGGTGGGTCCTGGATGTAGTGGCCAGGGGCCACACTTTAGAATTCTTCAAAACCCCTCCAAATTCTCCTCCCAAAGGTCCACCACCAGCTCACCTCAAGGAGCTGTTCTCCCAGATAAATATAATGATTCGGAAAGGAGCAATCGAAAAAGTTCCTCAATTGCAAAAAGGAAGAGGGTTCTATTCGAGGTTCTTCCTCATACGCTAGAAGTCAGGAGAATGGCGCCCCATCCTCGACCTGCGTGCCCTCAACAAATACCTCAAAAAATTATCCTTCCGGATGTTAACACTTCAAGAAATCCTCCAGCTTCTCTCGGAAGGGGATCACATGGCCACCCTCGACCTTCAGGATACTTATTTTCATGTACTAATCCTTCCCAGGCACAGAAAATTCTTAAGATTCAGAGTGGCTGGCAGGGATTTTCAATTCAAGGTTCTCCCATTTGGACTTCTTTCGGCGCCCTGTGTGTTCACGAAAATGTTAGCTCCAGTGGCGGCACATCTGCGCTTGGAAGTCATTCAAATTTTCCATACTTGGACGATTGCCTTATAAAGGCCAATTCTTTAGGAACAGCAACAGTGCATGTTCAAAGGTGCCTGTCACTATTCCAGTCTCTGGGTCTCTCAATCAATCTCGAAAAATCCCATCTAACTCCGTCTCAAAGGAAGTCGTTTCTGGGAGCCACACTAGACACTCAGGCTTTCGTCTCAAAAGAAAGGCAGCTCAAAATTTGCAAGATGGCTCTCCTCTTACAGCAAAAAGAGTACGTTTCAGTTCAGATATTCAAATCTTTTCTAGGCATGATCTCATCCTGCATCCCTCTGATACCCAACTGTTGTCTCCGAATGAGACCTTTACAAGAGGAACTCAGCCTCCAATGGGTGCAGGTTTCGGGGTCGTTCGATGACAGGATCAGCATAACTTACCGTATGAGAGAAGCCTTTCACTGGTGGATTCAAAGGAAACATTTGCGAGGCGGATGTACATTCCTGACGGAAGTGCAAAGTTATACCATCACCACGGATGCTTCCCTCGAAGGATGGGCGGCACACCTTCAGGGAATGACCGTCAACGGAAAGTGGAATATGCAACAGAAGAAGTGACACATAAATCTGCTAGAGCTGCGAGCTATTATTCTGGCCTTGAAGTCCTTTCGAACAGTAATCAAGGGGTACGCAATTCTAATCCGGACAGACAGTACAACAAGTATGTATTACCTAAACAAGCAAGGGGGTACAAAATCGGTCCTTCTTTCTCAGCAATCCCAGGAGATTTGGCATTGGGCTCTGAATCACAAGATAAATCTTTCGGCAGTTCATTTTCCAGGGATGTCCAATATACTAGAGGATTCTCTCAGCAGATCTGCAATATCCAACCACAAATGAGAGATCCATCAACCATCTCTGGACTGAGTCTTTCGAGAATGGGGTCACCCCGACCTGGACTTGTTTGCAACAATTCAGAACCGAAAATACCCACACTTTGCAAGCTGGATTCCCCACAAGGACTCATACGGGGATGCGCTTTCGATGAATTGGTCTCAGATATATGCTTATGCCTTTCCTCCGATTCCTTTGGTTCCCAGAGTCATCCAGAAAATGAAGAGACAGCCGTGTCGCCTCATTCTCATTGCGCCAAGGTGGCCTCTCCAATATTGCTTCACCGAGCTTCTCCTCCTCTCGGAATGCAATCCCATACAGTTTCCACCAATACCGAATCTACTGAACATGCAAGGGGGTCAGATTTGTCACCTGGACCCAGCTTCCTTGAAATTAGCAGCTTGGCTCCTCAATACATTGAATTCGCCCATTTAGATATCCCTGTAGATTGTCAAGAGGTTTTAGCCAATGCTAGAGCGCCTGCCACAATTAAGACTTACAAGCTTAAATGGAAAACGTTCTGTACCTGGTGTCAGTCTGCCAATTTACATCCAATTCATGCTAAACCAGAACAGATCTTGCCGTTCTTTCTTCATTTGGCTAGATCGGGCTTATCTCATTCCACACTGAAGGTGTTTTTGGCAGCCATTTCCAGATTTCGTCAAGATGGCTCTCACTCTCTTTATTCTGCTAGAATAATTCAACAATTTTTTAAAGATCTATTCCGAATGTTTCCTCCTATTCGACGTCCACCTCCATTCTGGTATTTAAACGTGGTGCTCGCTCAACTCATGCGTCACCCCTTTGAACCTATTCATAAAGTGGTTCTCAAATTCCTTTCATGGAAGGTTTCTCTACTTTTGGCACTGACGTCAGCACGTAGGGTCAGCGACATTCAGGCGTTCACCATCAAGTCTCCTTCTTTACAATTCACTTCAAATTCAGTGGTGCTTCGTACCAATCCAAGTTACATGCCTAAAGTTTCCTCTGACTTTCATCTTAATGAGCCAGTAATTCTAAAGACATTTTTTCCTAATCTGCAAACAGCGGCGGAAAAAGTCTTGCATTCCTTAGACATCAGGAGATGTCTCAAATTCTATCTCCAGCGCACTGCAACATTGCGAAAGACGGATCAATTATTTGTAGCATACGGAAGGCTACGTCAAGGATCCAAGCAGACTATAGCCCACTGGGTGTCCTCAGCAATCAGTCTATGTCATCAACAAGCGGGAAGACCTCTACAGTCTTTGCCAAGGGCACAGTCTACACGAGCGTTTCCTCTTCTACAGCTCTTTTCGCTGGTGTGCCTCTCCATCAGATCTGCAGAGCGGCAACTTGGTCCAGCAGGCATACGTTCACCAAGCATTACTGTTTGGATGCGGCAAGTGATGCAGATTCTTCAAATCTGAGAGCCGGAGCCTCTGGGGAGAACATTCTGGTTGGTGCTGTCACCTGATTAGCTGCAGTTTGGTCTATACAAAATGACTAGGATAGTCATAAGTGTGGAAGTTTGGCTATTGTAGCATAGGGCTACTGTACTTCCTGGTTTGGTTATTACCAAGGTTTTTTGTTATTATATGCATATTTTTGCTTTTTTATGTACTGTGGGACTCCCACTCTGACAACAGGGAATGATTCAGGCATGTGAATCTATGAAAGATACCAATACTGGAGAACCACAGATTACAGGTAAGTAACTATTGTTCTTACTGCTAGGTGACACCATGCAACTCTACTCACAGCACATCTATTAGGTGACAACTCCAGCCTTTATGGAGTCTTTGTTGGTGTCAGTTTTGTTTGTTCCGCTACAACAGATACAGATTCAAAACTTTTTTTAGGTGTTTATCAAACACCTCAAAGTATTAATGACACTTCTTCAGCAGACCAGTCATTTGTCACCTCCAATGGTCCAGGGGTCAAACTTTATAAATGTTGTTTCAAGATTTCCTTGTCCCATCCATAGGACAACTGCATGTGTTGCTTGGGACTGACCATGTTCATTCACCTTCCTGCTCCTCCACCTGAAGTCCATCAGTGTGCAGGAAGCAAAATTATTTTTGGCTCTGCCATATGATGATACATTATCTTCATTTGTCAGTTGAGAAAGTATAAGCAATCCTCAGAAAAGTAGCGAAGGAGTTGTAAGGAAGAGAACAGTTGTGTTTCTCAATCTCAGTGAAAGTGAACACTGAGATCAAAGTGGACGTATGTTACTTTCGAATGTTATGGCAAATCAGTTAAAAATATTGTCCCATTGTTACAGAAAGGTAACTTTTTGGTAGTCACTAGCTATGTCTTTAAGAACATGTGCTAATAAATACTTATTTACAAGATCTTAGTAGTCAGATGGAAATATTACCAGTTTACAATACTAACCTTAAGCATAAAAGCTGTGCCGTAATGGCCTAATTTAGACTTTGTTGTACAGGTTACTCTGTTAAGTAGATGACGGATTTTCCATCTGCCTTATTACCAGTACATTAAATACTATGGCACTTGTAATACGATAGAAGGAATTTCCATCAGGTTTGTGACAGAGTTCCCAACCGCCAAATTTTAATTCAAGACCTAAGTGATTACTAAATGTCTGGCAGTCATAGCAGGGCATTTGTGCAATGAAGCAATTCATATGTAACATCATCTAGATAACTGACATAAGGGAAAAAGGGGAATAATTTTCAACATTATCAGAAAGACACAGGTAGGAGATTAGTATATTATTATTTTCAAGATTCACAATGGCATTAGTGATCCGACCAAGCTCATTGTCAATTATACATTGTTGAGAATAGATGTAGATAGAATACTGATGTTAGTTTACTTTATAATATAGGGGGTGATCTTACCGAGAAACATTACCCTTGATCAGATGCCAGCCTCTAAAAGCCAGAACAGTGATGGCATTGTTAGAAATGGTAGCATCATGCAGTAATTCGAATCCATGCACCAATTGTGTCTGAAATCTCTCCATGAATAGTTCCATTGCATTAATCTTTCATTCATTCACAGGCTTGAATCAGCGCTAGACTGGCCGTAGTAGGCACCGGGCGTTACCTGGTGGGCCGGAAGGGTAGGGGCCGGTTTTGTACCATTGGGGGACGTTTTTGTTGCTGGGGGCTGTTTTTGCTGCTGGGGACCGTTTTTGTAGCAGTGCTGCAAACCATGGCTGGTTGGACGTAATTGCCAGGGCTGGTTTGCGATCCCAGTCTGGTCCTGGCTTGAATCATTCCTAATTGCCAAGTTTGGAGCCTCACAGTAACATGTAAAAAGCACTATTTTGTGATGTGGGCCTGAAAGGGCTATAAACACTGTCAATCTGAATGCATATACTGTGGTGCTCCGTAGAGCAGCTGAGGCCTTGGACCTTGATCCTACTGTCACTCACAAGACCAACGTCCTTACTGAGGTGCTTCAGCCGGCGGCAAGTTCTATGGAACCTCTGCTCCCGTTTAATGAGGCCTGACGGATGTTTTGATAGGCACCTGGTATTGGCCTGCCACAGGGTGGGTGCTGCAAATCTTCTAGAGGGGTTACTCCCTCGCCTTCGAGTCTAGCCCCCAGCCATGTCACCACAGTTCCACTGCACGTCGGGGGATCACTTTGCGCTTCTCCAACAGTTAGTAATTTTACCTCTTAGCCAAGGGGGCCATCAAGCGCAAGCAAAGCATCCTTGCTGCCAAAACCTTATTCTATTCCAACAGGATACTGGCAGCGGAGTTACAATCCAAAGAAATCTTCGCAACGGTGCACGAGCTTGCTTCATCCAACAGAGTTACGGCCTCCATTCCCCCTTCCCAATCTCTTTGCGACTTGCTCAACGATTTTTTCGTCGAAAAGGTCACAAAGATTAAGGCTAATATTTCCCCTCCATCCCCTACATTCATCAATCCCTCCCCTCCTGTTGCTATTTCCAAACTGACTTCCATTCCCCCTTTGACCAATGCCACTTTCTTCCCCCTGCTTCAAAGGGTGAAGTCTGGTTCTCCTCTGGACTTCGCCCCCGCTCACATCCTGAGAGAAATCTTCCTAACATGTCCGACTCCCCCTCTCACACTTTTGAATGATTCACTTGGCAAAGGAATGGTCCCCATCCCTCACAAATCTGCAGCTGTTATTCCTATTTTAAAAAAGGCCGGTGCTGACCCTTCATCCCCTTCCAACTACCGCCCTATCTCCCTCCTACCTTACCTGGGCAAAGTATTAGAAACTCACGTAACCAGCATCCTGAGCACTCATGTGGAAACCAATCTCTGCCTCTCCCCCCGGCAGGCGGGCTTTCGCCCCCGCCATTCTACGGAGAAGGTGGTGATTTCAGTGATGGACAGCCTACGCGAGGGCATTGATACCAACCTTCCGCAGGCCCTCATACTCTTAGATCTGTCCGCCGCTTTTGACACGGTGGATCATTCCATCCTCCTCACCCGTGTCAGGGCGGCGGGCATAGAGGGCCTAGCCTTCGCATGGCTTGAGTCCTTCTTGAGGGACAGGGCCCAGGCAGTTCATTTAGCTGGGTTCACTGCTGCCTCTCGTAAGGTGGTGTGCGGGGTCGCCCAAGGTTCCTCACTTTCCCCCCTTTTGTTTAATTTATACATCTACCCTCTCATTTTTATGTTACAGCAGCTCGAGGTCACGGTGTTTAACTACGCCGATGACCTCCAGCTAATTTTTAATCTTTCCCACTCCCCCACATCTTCTCAGAAAGTCCAATCCGTTATGTTGTTCATCCAGGATTGGATGAACTGCAACCACCTCAAACTTAATCCGGACAAGACGGAACTAGTCTTGACAGGAGGTGGTTGCAGACCCTGGTCCCCGTCTCACTGGCCCCTCTCACTTGGTGTTCCTCCACTCCCTGTTCCCAAAGTCAAAACCCTTGGTATTTTCCTTAATCCTTCACTCTCGGTCCACTCACAGGTTAGCTCGGTTATCTCTTCCTGCTTTTTCTCCCTTCGAACGATTAGGAAGATCTCCTGTTTCTTTTCCCTCCCTGCTCTAAAGGTCATAGTGATGGCAATGGTGCTGTCGCGACTTGACTATGGTAACATCATCTATAATGGCGCACCGGCCTATGCCATCCACCGTCTGCAGTTGGTGCAGAATCAGGCTGCCCGCCTGATCTATGGCTTGTCCAAATTCCATCGTGCATCTCCCTTACTGCAGGCACTACACTGGCTGCCGGTGAAGGAGCGAGCCTTGTTCAAGCTTGGATGCCTCACTTTCCAGGCCAAAATGGGCACCGCTCTGGAGTTCATTTGCTCTGCCATTAAACCTTACACCCCAGCCAGAGAACTCCGCTCCGCCCATACAGCCCTCTTTACCATTCCCAGATTCAAAAAGAAAAGGGCGGGCGGAACAAAGTTCTCGATTCTCGCTCCTATGTTTTGGAACTCCCTCCCCACAGAACTCCGTATGACACCCTCGTACACTGTGTTTCGAAAGAACCTGAAAACTCTACTCTTCTCTCGAGCTTTCGCAGCTTAATTAATCCTCCCCGCTCCTACTGCTCTCTCGCAATCTGGCAGCGCCATGAAACCGCATGGTATAAGCGCGCTATACAAATGTTTTTAAATTCAAATCCTGGGCCAGAAGTTGGACGTGGTTGTTATTCCCACTACTTTCTGGTCCCTAAGAAGGAGAAGTTCAAAATGTTGACTCTGGCTCAGGTCTTAGCTGCCCTCGACCCTGGAGACTGGATGGTAGTGTTGGACTTGCAGGATGCATATTTTCACATCCCCGCCCTGCCGCCGGCGTTACCTGCGGTTCACGGTAGGCCAGGAGCATTTTCAGTTTGCCGTGCTTTCCTTCGGCCTTACCAGCGCCCCTCAGGTGTTCATGAAGGTGATGGCGGTGGTCGCAGCTCACCTGCGCAGATCAGGGGTGTCAGTCTTTCCATACCTCGACTACTGGTCGTTGAAGGCGGGCTCTCCCCAGGCAGTTGTCACCCACCTTCAGACTATGGCCGAGCTCCTGCATTTGCTGGGGTTCTCCATCAACGTACCAAAGTCGCACCTGAGTCCCTCTCAGAAGCTCCCCTGCATCGGAGCGGTTCTGGATTTGACTCAGTTTCGGGTTTATCTTCCCGAGCAGCGAGTCTGGGATATTCTGGCTATGATTCCGATCTTTCAGCCTCTATCCCGGGTTTGTCAGGATGAGCCTCCGGCTCCTGGGCCTCATGGCCTCCTGCATCCTGATAGTGCAACATGCCAGGTGGCATATGCGGGCTTTGCAGTGGGTCCTGAAATTCCAGTGGGCACAGCATCAGGATGACCTGTCCGATCATGTCCAGATTTCGGAGGGCACTGCACAGCAATTGCAGTGGTGGCTCACGAATCGCGACTGGGTCAATGGCAGATCCCTCTCCCTTCCCCAACTGGAGCACACAGTGGTGACAGATGCGTCCCTCCTGCAATGGGGCGGCCACTTGGGAGAGGCGGAGATCAGAGCCTCTGGTCTCCAGCGGAGTCCTGGCTCCATATCAACCTTTTGGAGCTTCGGGCGATCCGACTTGCACTGAAGGCATTCCTTCCCTCTGTCCGGGCTAGGTAGTGTTGTGCAGGTGTTCACGGACAACACCACAGCCATGTGGTATTGCAACAAACAGGGCGTGGTGGGGTCGTGGACCCTATGTCAGGAACATCAAGGCATTACCTTGGTGGTTCAACACCTGGCAGGTTCTCTGAACGCCAGGGCGGACAAACTCAGCCGCTGGTGCTTGATGGATCACGAATGGCGTCTGAACTCGGACGTGACGCAAGCTCTCTTTCTGCAGTGGGGAGAACCTTGGTTAGATCTATTTGCCACCGAAGAGAACGCGCAATGTCATCAGTTCTGCACGTTGGAATTTCCAAGGCGGCACTCGCTCTGTGGCGCTTCTCATCACAAGTGGAGCTGCGGTCTGTTGTATGCCTTTCCGTCTATACCACTTCTGCCCAGAGTGCTGAAGAAGATTTGGCGCGACCGGGCCCAAGTCATCCTTGTGGCTCCGGATTGGGCACGAAGATACTGGTATCCCGAGCTACTCAATATGGCGATCGATCCCCAGATCCGACTGCCTCTTCGGGAGGATCTTCTGTCACAGCAGCAGGGGACGGTCCTCCACCCGAACCTGTTCAGCCTCCACCTCCAAGCGTGGCGATTGAGCAGCGACAGTTGACAGCTTTTGATCTACCTCCCGAAGTCTGTGCTGCAGGGCTGGACTGGCCGTAGCCGGCACCGGGCAATCCCCCGGTGCACCACACGGGTGGGGAACGGTTTTGGCCCACTAGGGGCCGTTTTTGTTACAGGGCCGTTTAATCGGGTCATTAACAAAATCGCCTGTGGCAAAGAGCTCGGCGGCACCCCCAACCCCCGTGGGACAGGTGGAGAGGCGGCCGAGCACTTTGCCAGTGCCGGTTTTGGTTCCTGCTGTGCTGTTATTCTGGCAGCCAGGCGTCCCTCCACTAAAACGGTATACGCCTGCAGATTGAACAAGTTTGTGGCATGGTGCACAGCTAAGGTGTGGATCTCCTTTCTGCTCCTCTCTCAGAAGTCTTTCTGTTCCTTCTTTCTTTGGCCCAGCAGGGTTCTGCTCTGGGCACTATCAAAGGTTCTCTTTCGGCCATCTCGGCCTTTCTACGGCTTACAGATCAGCCTTCTCTTTTTAAGTCCCCTGTTAACTGTTTTCTGAAAAGCATTACGTACACATTTCCTCCCGTGCCTTTTATCATGCCTCAATGGGACTTAAACCGTGTCTTGACATATCTGATGTGCGCTCCCTTCGAGCCCCATCATAACTGTCCTTTGCGTCTTCTCACTTTCAAGGCTGCTTTCCTGGTAGCTATCACCTCTGCCAGAAGAGGGAGTGAGCTCCTGGCTCTTTCTTCTAAACCTCCTTTCCTTTCTGTTCATCCGGACAAGGTGGTTTTAAGGACCCGTCCTTATTTCTTGCCAAAGGTTGTCATGCCCTTCCACATCGGGCAGACCATCACTTTGCCCACCATCACTTTGCCCACCTTCTTTCTGCCTCCGCATCCTTCAAAAGAGGAAGAGAGGCTCCACCGCCTGGACCCCAAACGTGCGCTCTTGTTGTATCATGTTGTCCATCAACTGTTGTTTTTGCATTTGTCACCCTGAGTAGGACGGATATGCCCTGACGTGGGTCCTGTGCTCTCCATGCCACTTGCTGAAGAGAGGTGAAACCCCGAAACCGGTCCTAGGATGCTTGTTTCCTGTCCATCCTTCAAAAGAGGAAGAGAGGCTCCACCGTCTGGACCCAGAGCGTGCGCTCTTGTTGTATCTTGTTGTCCATCAACTGTTGTTTTTGCATTTGTCACCCCGAGTGGGACAGGTATGCCCAGACGTGGGTCCCGTGCTCTCCATGCCACTGGAATCAAGCTATCCTGGCTGAAGAGGGGTGAAACCCCGAAACTGGTCCTAGGATGCTTGTTTCCAGTCCAGGGAGAACCTGGCTTGGCAGTTCGGGTTGGACTATTCCCATGGGGCACAGGGTCAAGACTGATTTCCATATGGCTAAGTTCAAACTGGAATGGCATGGTGAGCAAAAACCGATGGATTTAGGCCCAGATTTCTGTACTGGGGTGAATGTATGACATTGTTCTGCATTCTGTCCATCAACTGTTGTTTTTGCATTAGTGACCCCGAGTGGGACGGGTATGCCCAGACGTGGGTCCCGTGCTCTCCATGCCACTGGAATCAAGCTATCCTGGCTGAAAAGGGGTGAAACCCCAAAACCGGTCCTAGGATGCTTGTTTCCAGCCCAGGGAGAATCTGGCTTATCAGTTCGGGCTGGACTGTTCCCATGAGTCACATGGTCAAGACTGATTTGCATATGTCTGGGTTCAAACTGGAATGGCATGGGAGCAAAAAAACAATGGATTTAGGCCCAGATCTCTGTACTGGGGTGAATGTATGAAATGTTTCTGCATTCTGTCCATCAACTGTTGTTTTTGCATTTGTCACCCCGAGTGGGATGGGTATGCTCAGACGTGGGTCCTGTGCTCTCCATGCCACTGGAATCAAGCTATCCTGGCTGAAGAGGGGTGAAACCCCGAAACCGGTCCTAGGATGCTTGTTTCCAGTCCAGGGAGAACCTGGCTTGGTAGTTCGGGTTGGACTGTTCTCATGAGGCCAATGGTCAAGACTGATTTGCATATGGCTGGGTACAAACTGGAATGACATGGTGAGCAAAATGTATGACATTGTTCTGCATTCTGTCCATCAACTGTTGTTTTTGCACTTGTTGTATCTGAAGCACACACAACAGTTCCGGGTGGATGACAAGCTCTTTGTTGGCTACGTGGGCGGCAAAAAAGCTTGGGCCGTGCACAAACGGACCATCTCTCGGTGGGTGTTTCTGTGCATCAAAGCATGTTACTAGTTGGCTAAGAAGGAGCCCCCTGTGGGGCTGCATGCCCATTCTACCAGGATGACGGCAGCCACTACTGCCTTGGGACGCGGCATTCCCTTGCAGGACATTTGTCAGGCAGCTACGTGGGCCTCGCTGCACACGTTTACCAAGCATTACTGCCTTGACAATCAAGTCCGGAGAGACAGCTTCTTTGGCCGTTCTGTTCTCCGTGACTTTCTGGTGTAATCTTGTTCGCAGACCCACCACCGGGGTTGGTATTGCTGGGATATCTACTCTAAGTTAAGGAATGTATCACTAACATGTCTCCTTCAGATGCACAAGTTACTACTTGTGTAATAATATATCTGTAAGAGACATTAGTTAGTGATAGATTCCTTACCGCCCCACCCATCCTCCCCCTTCTGCAAACTGATTTCTAGGGTTAAGGTCATCGTTTTCAGGACCCTAGTTTCATGGCACCAGTGGTCAGTTTCTTGCATGGCTCTGCGTTCCTGGCGTGGAAAGTCGTGGACAAAAGTGACGTCAGCGCGCATGGGTGGCGCCTAAGTAGTCTCCGTGATCTCATCTCGGCGCTTACGACGCCAGCGACGGACGCGGAGCCGCACGACGCCACCTACCGGCACGGGTACTGCTGCCGAAAAACTTTCCGGATCCAGTCTGACGTCTGGGGATATTCTAAGGTAAGGAATCTGTCACTAACTAATGTCTTTTACAGATATATTGTTACACAAGTAGTAATGTGTGTTTCTCCCACTCACTTTAAAGTTGGGCAAACTTATGTTTCTGCTGGAGGTGCCTCCTCAGGCTCTGCATGTGGAAACCTTTTGAAGGTGCACAGGACTAGTACCTAAGACACTCTGATGGATATTTCTAACAGCAGATTCCTCACCTTTAGAATATTCAGCAAGCACCAAACTGGCTCTGAAAGTTTCACAGCAGTCTACTTTTCCATCCAAAAAGGTTCTGAATTAGAGATGGCATATTTGTAAGAAAGTGGCTCTGTATATACTGCAACAAAGTAAGGTTCAGTGGGCACAGAGTTACAGTCCCCAGAGGTATGGCAGAGGCTAAAGTTAGATATAGCCTTACTCTCTAAAGTGGTAGCTTGGTCGAGCAGTAAGGCAGTATCAGAGGACAGTGTAAAGCATTTGTTGTACACACTCAGTCAGTAAATAGTCTTACACACTCAAGAACTGAACTCTAGCCAATCGTTTTGTATATAAAAATATATAGTTGTTTATTTTAGAACCACAAGTAGGAATCTTAAATACTTTCTCAAAATTAGATGTTGCAATTGAATACTTTCAAATAGCAATAGACTTTTAAATACAATAGATATAGTTGTTGCAATGTGCAACACAAGTTAAACACCAAGTAACATTGAGCTCAATGAGAAGGTTTAAGTAAATGCAATAAAATCCCTTTAAGAATGTTTTTCTTTCTCAGGGCTGGATCCTGGATTCAGCCCTGGTGCATTTCCTGTAACCAGTTGAAAGAAATCGTTTTTGTTACACAGGCGATTTTTAAGGAATATTTGTATGTTTCAAAAATCGACAGAAAAATTTCTGGTAAAAACCAGGCAATGTTATCCTATGGAAGGAAATCGGGTAATTGGAAAATCACGGTTGTAATTACTTTTTAGGTTCATTGCTGGGCTCAAAGATACAGCACTGGGATCTCTCCTGATAGCAGGTGAGTAATTTCGTTTTCGTTGATCGGATGATTTTTAGTGAATATTTTAAAGTTGCAAAACTCGACACTTAAAAGAAATTCTGAGTGAAACCCAGTCAATGTTACCCTATGGAGAAAATCAAATTATCGGTCTTTGGGTAAGGACTCGGCTGGAAGAGTTATGGTTCTGAGAGTAGACTCAGGGGTCTCCCAGGGTCAGGTAGGTACAGTTGTTACACCTTCAGCGGTACTGGGGCATCCAGGTGCAGAGTGAGTAGGCCCAATGTTATCCTATGGAGGATAGGGGACCTTTGGTTGGTGGCTGCTAGCAGGCAGACCATGCGGCTGTGGGAGCCGAGCTCCTGGTCACTTACACAGGGCAAGTGGGGAAGTAGTGAAGGATAGATGCTGCACTCCCAGTGGCACTCGGGCGACTGGTGTGCAGGGTGCTTTTGGTCCTTCGGGCGCCCAATGTATTTCAATGGGAAAGCTGGAAGTTGAACAAAGGCTGCAGTCTCTGGGATGGAAATTCTTCAGGTGAGACCACCACTTCGAGAGGTAAGTTGGGATGTTGAAGGATAGGTAGGCACCCTGCAGTTGGGCACAGGGGGACGTGGGGCGCAGGGTGCATGGGTGTCTTTTGGTGTCGGGAAATCTTACCCTCTGCTGATCGCGGTTGTGGGGGGTCCCTTGTTGTGATGATGCAGGCGTCGTCAGGAGTGGCGAGGACGGTCCTTGGGTGCTGGAGTCTGGGTCACAGTCGCCGGGGGACTTCCTTGTCGTCTTTGTCAACTCAGACACAGGCCGGGCTCAGTGGGTGCAGAGTGCGCTGGATTCTCGGTTCCTGGCTGGCACCAGGGGTTGTTGCTGTTTGAGCAGAACCACTGCTCGTGGGAGTCCCAGTCTTTAGATGAGCAAGGCAGTCGGGTCCTCCGGGTTGTTGAGGTTGCTGACCACAGGAGACGCTGGGGTTTAGCAGGAGCAGGTTCAAGGATCGTCAGGCCGGTAGGCCTGGGGCCAAGTCAGTTGGTGTTGTCCTCTTGTTAGCAGCTGCACGGCAGGTCTTCTTTCTTCTTGTTATTCTTCTTGTTTCAAAATCGGGATCTGAGGAAGGAAGGTTCAGGGTGCCCCTAAATACTAAATTTAGGGGCGTTAAAGGTAGGGCAAGGGCAGGGACCAACAGGTCCCTGTCCTGGGGTGAGTACACCCCCTATCCTGCCACTCTCCAGTGGGAGGGGGGCAGGAGCCTAGCTCTGATTGGGTAGGGCTCCCCATTCTCAAAGTGGCGAGAGACCGGAGTTGTGCTTTACCTCGCCTCCCCCACCTGAGGGGTGGTGTTGGCAGAGGCTGGCACACTCCCTTTCCTTTCTTTGTTTTTCCCGCCGGTCTTCCCGCCAGAGTTGGGGTCAGAACCGGTGGGGGCCAGTTGCTGAGTACAGTAAGTGGCCTGGAGAAGCTCACAAAGGCGGCATGCCTTTGAAGCTTTAAAAAAAAGGAGGCATAGCCATAATCTATCGCAACAACTACACACTGCGAATAGAGCCCATGCCCATTACTTCATGTGAAGCAATTCATTTTTCTTTTTTAACTCCCTACTCCAATTCATTTAGAGGCATTCTCCTATACCGCCCCCCAGGTCCACGAACTATGTTCCTATCATCCTTGAGTTATCTCCTAGAACCCATAGCAGGGGAAAATAATTTCACCATTTGGGAGATTTTAACTTCCATTTGGAAGCCCTTGGTAATTCAGACACTATAGCCCTTTTGACCGAAACGGAAGCAGTAGGCCTAACGCAATTAGTACAATCCCCTACGCACTCTGCGGGCCATACGTTGGATGGACTATTTTCCAACCTTAACTCACTCTCCATAGAAAACACCCTTCCACTAACTTGGACGGACCATTCCGCAATACTTTTTAATATCACAATCTCCACACTCCCCCCCCCTCTATATCTTCTACTCTCACTAATTTTAAAGATTGGAAAAGTATCAATCTGGTCGAATTTAATCATAAATGACATAATACACAGACAGTTAACATCTCAGATCCAGAAGTAGCAGCCACTACACACACCAACTGGCTTCAGAATATAATAGACGCAACAGTCCCTACTAAGAAAAGATCCACCAATAGAATTTCAAATTCTGCTCCCTGGTTTAACCGGACCCTTAGGCTTGAAAAACAAAGCTGTAGACGGCAAGAACAGAAATGGCGCCAAAACTACGATCCGGATGAAAAATCCTGTTACAAACAAAAATTAACTAAATACAAACAAATGATCATTTCTGAAAAAAGCAAATTCTATAGCAATCAAATTAATTCAGCACAGGATTCAGTTAAACAACTCTACCAGGTTGTAACACACCTATCGGGACATGATAAACCCACCTCGATAGATACCACTCAATCAATGTGTGGCTCCCTATCAACTTACTTTCAAGAAAAGGTCTGCGACATTTATTCCAATTTCAATAAACATACTACCTCCTCTGCAGATTTCATTCTTTCACCATCTAGTCCTAAATCTACTCATGATTCTGCAAGCTCCGCATCTGTTAATAAAAATAATCCTATTTTTCAGAACTTTGACCAGGTATCCCCGGAACTGGTCTCTATTTTTCTCACAACTATCAACACAGGCTCCCCCAACGACCCCTGGCCCCCTGCAATACTCAAATTATTTCCTGAAATCGTCAACCTCAAACTCACAGACATTTTTAACGCCATGTTCAGCTCAGGTGTTTTTCCTTCTATCTGGAAAAAAACGGTAATTAAACCACTCATCAAAAAAAGGACGCTGGACCCCGCCAACGTCACCAGCTACAGACCAATAGCATGTCTACCATTTCCAGCAAAAATTGTGGAAAAAATTATGAACGTCCAGATTTCTGAATACATTGACCGCAACCACTGCTTGGACGACTCACAATTTGGATTCAGGAAGGGACACGGCACAAAACCGCTTTGATCAAAGCATCCGATGAAATCAGGATGATCCTGGATGGTGGAGGTGCTGCGGTGCTCATACTGCTGGACCTCTCCGTGGCCTTTGACACGGTCGATCATATCACTCTGATCGACTGTGTCACGGCAACAGGAATATCAAAAAATGCCATCTCCCTTCTTTCCTCCTTCCTAACCAACCGGGAGCAGTCCGTGTCGTTGGGCAACTTTTCATCTTCACCATTTGTTCTACCCTCTGGTGTTCCCCAGGGATCCTCGCTAAGTCAGACACTTTTTAACATCTACGTGGCTGACTTGGCGAGGATCATTAAAGCTCATCGCCTAGCGGTAACCTCATACGCCTGCGATACACAGCTTGTCCTGGCGGTTAACAACAACGGACTGAAAGTAGCCTCCAACTTCCAACAGGGAATGTTGGCAATAAGCAACTGGATGGCCGAGAATTGCCTTAAACTAAACTCAGATAAAACCAAGGTAATGGTCTTCGGCAATCTCACTCCAACCTGGTCTCCCACCTGGTGGACAGAAGGTCTTGGACATCCTCCCACCCCGGTCACCAAGGTTAGAAACCTAGGAGTGATTTTCGACAACAAATTGTCATTTACGCATCATGCTAACACAGTGGTCTCCTCTGCGTTCTTTACAATAAGAATGATCAGGAAACTCTTATCTGATCTTCCCACAAGCACAATAAAAACCTTAGTCACTACCCTGGTCATGTCCCGCATTGACTACTGTAACGCACTTCTTGTCAATGCTCAAGAAAAGGTACTGAACAAACTACAGCTGGTACAGAAAGCAGCTGCTAGATTAATCACAGGAATACCCAAGTTCAAACCAATTGCTAAAACCATCCGACAAATTCATTGGTTACCAGTGAGACATAGAATTAAATTCAAAGCCTTATGCATAGCTTTTAAGACCATCCACGCTACAGGACCTGCTTTTCTGAAACAATTCCTATGTCCCTACAGACCAGCACGTGCACTACGATCCTCCAAGGCCAACCTCTTAGAGGTTCCAAAAACTAAGAAAGCAACCTGGGATGACAGATCTTTCTCAATTACTACAGCCAAACTTTGGAATTCTTTGCCGTACCAAATAAAAATCACCACATCTTTAATACCCTTCCGTAAACAATTAAAAACCTGTCTTTTTAATCAGTAATCATCTACCTAGTTATCACTCTACCCAAGCGCCGAGACACCTCAGGGTATTCATGCGCTCAATAAATCTCATAAATAAATAAATAAGCTTCCCCCGCCCATCCTTGGGGAGAAGACCTAGCACCTCGTCCCAGGACGTGCATTGTTGCAGGCCCAAGAGAGCGGAGGACTCTCTACCCAGGGATCCAGCAACATGTCTGCTGTGTGGCAGCCTAGGCAGACTCTCAGTTAGGACACTGGTAGTGGGTTAGTTTCAGGAGGCAACTCTTAGTTGTCCTCTGTCGTGCATTTTACATTAAATCCCACACTGGCATCAGTGCGGATTTAATGTGCTGAGACGTTTGATACCAAATTTCTCAGTCTTCAGTGTAGGCATTATGGTGCTGTGGAGTTCGTAATGACAACCTCCCAGCACCATATACTCTTAATGGCATCATTGCACTTACAGTGCCCAGGAATGGCCCTGGGTACTGTAGGAGCACAGGGCTCATGCATCTGTGCCCACACCACTGGCATAGTGCACCCAGCTAGAGGGGTGACTGAGGTATGCCAGGGCAGTGTGTTTCTGTGCATGGCACACAGGGATGTGTGCCATGTCGACTCTCTGTTTAGTTCGGCTCCAAGACACTCACCCTGCAAATGCAGTGTGTGGGTGTCTGGGTACAGGGCCTCTAAGGGTGGCACAATAAGTGCTGCAGCTCTTAGGGGCCTTCTCTGGTCACAGTGCCCTGGGCACCTAGGGCACCATTTACCAGGGGCTGACATGTGGCCAGAGATGCCAATTTTGTTTAGACATCAATGCAGTTTTAGGGAAGTAACACAGGCCCTGGGTACCTGATTGGCAGGAACCCAGGGCACACTCATCCAAAGTACATCAGCAATTCAGCAGCAAGAAGTGGGGGCTTACCATGCAAGAAAGATGGCACTTTCTCACAATATTGGTACCTCTGAATATTGTTGGGCTCCATATCCAAGGGTGCGGAAGGAGCGAAGAAAGAAACTGACATTGATGCACAGTGGTACTGCTTATATGTAGCTCCATTGTCACTTCTAGGCTATAACAGTCAACATGGAGCTGCAAGGTGTTGCCTACTCGGGCTTCCGAGCAATGCTGTTTGAATCTTGTGTATCCAGTCTGACATCTGGGGATATTCTAAAGGTGAGGAATCTGCCGTTAGACAGAGCGTCCACCAGAAAGAGCATTACTCAAGGTAAGTAACTTGTTCTTTTGTCCCAGTGAAAAATGCACTTTGAAGATGGGGCATTTTAAGCTGCTGGGCACACTCTTGTGAGCTATTCTTGGCTTGTTTATTAGCAACTCATACGTTTTTGCATTTTGAGAAAAAGGATACTATTCCAAGGCCAACCATTAATTGGCAGAAATGTTCATAACATGTGAGCCAATACTAGAATAAAGTTGGACAATTACGCCGTCAGAATAATAATGTGTTTTGTGCATTTTACCTCCGATTGTTTGTCTCCATGCAGGTCAAAGGAGTATTGTTTATTCTTCATAATACCTTTTGTTAAACTAAAAGAGGTGCAAAAGCAGTGTAGTTAATTAGCTTTAGGGAGCACACACGTTCCATTTTGAGATGGGATTTCCTAGCGAATGAAGGTAGCATAGAAAACAATTTTACTCCTGTGCAGGAAATTGCATATATCAGCGTTAGAGAAAAGTGTCATTAGTTTCATCCCCACAAATGAAATTCTGATGGTAACTGAAAGCTGATTGTAGCCTTGACATGTGAAAATATCATTTCAACCAGCTTCTCCCTAGTGCTAGTGCATATTAAAAGACTGCCTTTGTAGTGATGTAAAGATACTGAATATTTTATTTTTGCAAACACTTGGCGCCGTGCTCCAGAGGTCCTCTGGGAAAGGTTCAAGCTTAGAATAATACAAATTAGGAGGGACGCCTGCCAATTGTGAGTGGTCTAATTGTTATCTATTTGCTGTTGTAACTAACTGTACATCATACTCCATTGCTCTATTTAAACAGCCTTCCTCTCTCTTCAGGTATTACCAAGCACAAAAGATGCCTGTTTTGCAGATGCTGTGGAATCACTCCAGCAAATTAGGTGATAAAATGTTTTCCATGTAAAGAACTGTGATATTAAGCTAAGTGTAATTGTGCTATTGGAAACAGTTTTATAAATAGATTGCTCCTTATTCACGTTGCAGTAGGGGTTTAAAGAGAGAGTTGCAATTTTTCACCACTAACAATCATTTGTCATGAAGTTTAGAACTCATTGCAGTGATTTCTCTTCACTCTCTGAGCAGCACAACCTTCACCCCCACAGACAAGTTAAAAGTGATCCAGCAAACATTTGAGGAGATTACGCAAGAGGCTGTGGCAGCTCACCAGCAAGACTTCCTTTGGTCCATGGATGACCTGTTTCCAGTTTTTCTTTATGTGGTGCTTCGAGCAAGGTGAGCCGCAAACTGTTATTAGAGACATTTTCATGTTTCAGTTTCCAGTCTGAAAGTTGTAAACATTAAGACACTCTAAAGCTTCTGGGTTTCTAACATTACCTGCTATTTATTGATGAAGCCAAATTCAACAAATTTAAAGTTAAATGTGTGGGCTTAATCTGGTACCTCACATACACACCAGAAATCCCCAAAGTACGTATACGTAGCTTTCTGATGGATACTTCTAACCGCAGATTCCTCACCTCTCAATTATTCCCCAGTAGCCAGACTGGATATTGAGGTTTTCATAGCAGAGCTCCCTCACACCACTTAGTGGTGCTGTGTGGCTCCACGATGACCTTGTGCTGCCCCGGAAGGGACGGTGTTGAGCCGCATGTAGGAGTCACCCCTCTGCATGATGTCAGTTCCTTTCTTTGCACGCCCTCCTACACAGATCTAGAGCTCTGCTTTTTTTTCTTTGGTTGATGAACACTTTCAAATTATTTTCTCCACTGTGCAGAGAAGAAATGTCCCCACCATAGTCTATAGGGTTCAGACTTGTCCATGCTGTCTGAAACAGGTCAGTGACGGACCTGCACATGAACTGCCTGTGGTGTTTGGGCTTCTGGCACGACTCCAGTACTTGCAAAGAATGTACCCTCATGCACCTGAAGGCGATCTGGGACAGTGAAGCGAAGGTGTATGTTGCCGGTCACCGAAAGAGGTCATGGAATTCGCACAAGTCCCGCTCACGCTGCAAATCTAGGGACCTGACCCTGTCCCGATCTCGAGGCGGTTCCTATGACAGGTCTACTCATTTGGTAAGCCAAAATCCAAATTGAAGAAGAAACATAAGATGTCGAAGCGGGACTCAACTCTATCTTGCCACTGTCTATTCGGAGATCCAGAGAGAAGTCAGGTGGGTATTAAGGTGGCACTCAAACTCGCTCACAATCGAGGAGCGCAAACTAATGGTCCCGATGTGCATCAAATTTCTCGGACCATCTGCAGAACTACGGCAGATTAATGTCTTTAAAACCATGTTACATATTTTTGACACTCTTCTGGTTCCCTCTGGAATGCCTTCTGGCCCCCTCTGTTATACCTTCTGGCCCCCTCAGGTATGCCTTCCGGCCCCATGTTGCCACAAAGATCTCAACTTATTGCTGTAGAGTACTTCAGTTACTGCAGATTCCTCCATTTACCACTGGCATGTCTGCTTCGGTGCTGTCTGCGCCCCTTAAATCCACCTCAGGTTTTGCAAGAACTCGGGTGCGAACTTCGACTCTGGTTCCAAGACCTGCACCTGTATTTTCTTCATCAATGTTACTGCTGAAATCATTGCTGGTGCCAGAGATCAAGTCCCTGTTGGCTCCGGTGTCCAACCCCGAACCGAATCCGTCTTGACCCCAACCAAAGTTGTGCTATGAATCCACTCAAGTGCATCCTGTTCCTGTACCTCCTGACTCAGACACAATGCTTCCTTTTCCACAGAGCTTCCTCAGAGGTTCCATCAACTGTTTGCTTTGGATTCTGACCAAAGGTTACCACCACGTGACAGTGATGATGAGGATGAATTACCTACACATAATGACCGTGTACACATGGATTTCTCTGTTATAGGGTTGATTTCCCCCCTTGGATCTACAACTGTACTGTTGTCTGAATCCCTAATGCTGATTTATGTTTGGATAGGTGAACATACGCCTGTCTCACAGATCATGGTCTTCTTGAACCGGGAGGGGTGCCCAAACCCCTACCCTCATTGTGGTGGAAGACTACCGTCGTCACTAGGAGATAAGCAGCACGACTGTGGTGGTGGCAGCATACTTTGTAGTGATCAGTAGGAGTAAACAGTACCTTGTAACTCTGTTTCACTAGAGTGAGGCCTACAGGCTCATTCACCTTTTTAAAAGTTCAACTGCTGTATGCTTAACACACCCTTTGCCTACATCGGGTAAGGTATAGAGTGCCGTTCAGCGCTGGAGTAGTGACTTTGCGTTAGTTGTATGTTTGCCTGCAGATGGTACAGTACAAGGATGGAACAGTACTTTATAGTGCTTGTATGGTTATTACATGTGCTGAGTGTATGTATACCTGAGAGATGTAGTGCTGTGCAGTGTGTGAGCAGGGACAGCATGTGTTAGCAGTGGCGGCTGGTGGAATTTTAAAGTGGTGAGGAGTATGATCAAAAAAACTATTTAGCCATGCAAGTGAATGAACACTTTTTAAAAATTGTGTATATTTGTGCAATTTACAGCACTATTTCTGTGATAATGGGCCAAAAATGCAGTTCTTATATGCATTTGTAAAGCAAAATTGCCCTGCCGCTTCCACCCTGTGCTCCTAGTCCTGCATTGCCTGAGCAGGTCTGCACCCCAGTCCTGCCCTGAACCAACCCTGTACCCAATGCAACTCTTCTCGAGCCACCCTGTGCCCCTTCCATACCCTGAAACCACCCTTGAGCCCCAGTCCTACCATGAAGCATCCAGTGTGATGTTCTCTGGAAGCAGTGGAGAGAGCAGTCATACCTCAAGGGGACATGTTTAAAGAGGAGTGAGATGCTTCTTAATATGTGACCTATTGATAGGTATACAGGCAGCTTGTTACCTAGTTGACGTCTAAGTTATCCAGGGTCCCAGTCCAGTATTACTTGGCATTCTGGGAGTTCTGCTTTCCCATTATATACAGTTACAAAAAGTTGAATGTGAAGATCAGAAAGAATGACCAAGTTATCCGCGCAGACACAAAATGCCTGAAGCACTGTCTGTTTCACCTCACAGAAACTGACACCCCTAGTTGATGAGATAGCTTTTCAGCGGATGTTATCTCCCCCAAAGCTAAGTGCTATCTGAAAAACTATGGTTTTAGGGGTGGACAAAAGGTAAATTTCACCTGCAAAATGACTTTTGCATTTTGAGAAAGCTGGAAAGCGTGTCAAACTTTGCTAGAGATAAAGTTTTTGCTAATATTTTTTCAACAGTTGAGTTTTGCTAGAACTTCACCCATGTGTAAAGTGTTAAAAATGTTGACCAAGCTGGATAAAATGCCACATGAAGAGTATTGCGATATCTTATCCAAAGATCATTCTTCACCCCCCTTTCCCCAGTTCCCCACAACCCCTTAATGACCCACACCTAAAATGTAAAAAATTTAAATCCATATTTGTAAAGCGCGAACTACTCACCCTTAGAGGCGCTGGGGGCCGTCATGGAAATTGAGTGAGCTATCACCCAGAGTAGCATGGTGCTGAGCTGTCCTGTCGCCGGAGCCGAGGATTGGATCGTGAACACTGTGCTCCGAAGTCAGCTGCCCTGCCTCTCCACCTAAAGGGCCTTATGGGGGCTCAAACTGGAAGCATGACTAGGTGGGTGTGATTATAGTGCTGAGACCCCCACTGGGCTCTACAATATGCTTAACAGGTGGCAAACGATCCCCCATCAGACTTTGACATCGGAACAAGATTGGGGAAAATACATTGTAAACGATCATGCAGGAAGAGAAATGCACTGACAAAGTGAGAAAACGGGGATGAAATAGAACGTGCAGTAGGGAATTTGGATAGGTTGGGAGTGTCTGGTGATTGGGTAAAGGAACATGAGGGGAAATCAAGACTACGCAGTCTTGATTTTAGTCACCCCGGCCTTCTGCAGCATCTGAGGCAGCTCATGCGCAAATGCTTGGGCCCAGAACCTACTCTACAAATTAAGCACTGGTTCAAGGTTTCAATATCCTTTCACGAATTCCAGCCAAGACCTGCTGATTGGGTATCCCAAGCCAGATTGTAATGTCTTTGGGACGAGAGTGTTCGTTTATTAAATGAACCAGGGGAGGTACGGTGTGTATGTGTGGGTAGAATTGGGGGGGCAGCAGCTCCTGAGAGGTAGCACGGGGCCTGCTTAGGGGAGCAATAACACTGGAAGAATAGGGTTTAACCAGTGGGAGGGCAGGACTTGTGAGGTACTCTGATGCATGGGCACCTGATTTGAGGTGGGAGTACAGAGCAGGGCCTGCTTAGTGGGAGCAGGCAGGACTGGACCACCATCTCATGCTGCTCTAGCCATCCGTCGAGGCAGAGGGTTAAAAGTAGCATGCTGCAGCTCGCCCTATTCCTAGACAGGGATGAATCTAGAGAGCTGTAGCTCCCCGAGGCAGGTAGTTCTCAGTGTGAGCATACAGTCCTACTGGGAGCAACTGGGAGATTAGTGGTCCTACCAAGACACTCCTCACAAAAAGGGCATTGCATGCACCACTCACAAGAAATCTACTGCAGAGCATGTGCAAATCCACTATCGACATAAGTGTGCTTGACGTATAACATTTTCTCTTTCTGAAGGTGTGTGCATTCCCACACACCTTCAGAGAAAAAAGAAAAAAACTGGTTGCCACATTACTCCATTTTGGAAGGTGAGAACCACTAATCACTGCATGCGCGTGAAGAATTCAAACGAAAACCCGAAACTTCAAGCCCCAGAATGCATTAGGACAAGAACCAATTCTAACGGAACGATAATTAGAAATCTCATGCTAAGAGCAACAAAATCAGCCTGTGACCATATGCTTTCGGGACTTGTTTAAAGTTACGTTTATTGAACTTCGAAGCAGTACACTGAAATTATACCTCTGTCACCACAAGACATATCAAACGCAGAGGCTGGCACCCACGAGGTGACCGCTCCAGTCTCGTCCCCGGCTTACCTGGCAGACCCTATTGCTCTGGTCCGAAAATGGCACACTTGAGCTGTTGTGGAGGTTACCAGTAAAGATCCAAGGTTTGTTGCTGCCTCCTCAGTCCCCTGAGTGAGATGATAAGAGATATGCTTTAAGCAGATACTCTTCTAAAGCATGTCCACTTAGAGTATCTGCTTACTGATTCATCACACGCTATTTGAAAGCGTGCAACGGTAGCTCGGCCTTCTGTCCCACCCCACGATGCCTGGCCTGAGCCAATTTGAGACGCTGCAGAGCAATGCAATGATTGGCTTGGTCTGGCGCTGCGAGACTTGGGGGCTGTGGCAGCAATCCCCAAGCTCCTACACTGTGCATTGGTAGGCAAGGGTATAAGTGAGCATGTCGGGCCGGACAGCGCAAGGCACCTGTCCAACCCGACATGCGCACTTCACCTTAAGGAGCCTGTAAATCCTCAAGCTCCCAGTCAGGCCCCCCCAACCCCATGTTCGCCCGCTACAGCTAGCTGTGATAAAACTGAAGCCATTCTGCGCATGTGCGTTTAAAAAAAACTATTAATAAAACGAATGTACGGTGAAGTAAACTGGGGGCACGCGCACCAATAGAAACGGGGGTGACGCCCCAACGAGGAAACGGCCACTGTGTGCTAGGTGTATGTGTGCTTGAATGAAGTACAATACATGAAGTGTGAAGGGTTTTATAGTGCGCACATAGTGAGTGTGTGTGCTGGCACCGTGTGTATTTTGAAATAACACACCCTGGTTAAAGCTAGTCGGAGCTAAACAATGCGCACAGACTGCGCGTGTGTGCGTAATGCATGTCTACATGTGAGGGTACAATGCATAGAGGTATTAATGCTGAACAGAAAGTATGCTATGAATATACACTGAATGCAATCGTACATAGTATAGAGGATCCTCGTTTCCATTATAGAAAGCCCAGGCCTGCCTGGTGAAGACATAAGGAGGAAAGGAATCCCCCGGGGCAGATTTGTGTTTTGCTGCATTCCTGTGAGCTGGGTGGGGACATACTGGAGACAAAAGGAAGAGACTCCCTTTACATTTCAAAAGACTGCTCTTTGGTTCAGTGATACAGCACAAGGAAGGGGCCTTGACGCATCTCAGGAAGGGAGATGGGGCTGATAAGAGAATCATAAAGAGTAGGTATGGGTGCTTGAAATTAACCATTAGATGCACATATCACTGTGACTGACATCAAGGTATGAACTATGCTCACTCCCATGAATTGTGCTGAGGACAATCTGCTTCAAAGTTGTGCCTGTTGTGGCAGACCGCTTTCATGAAGGAAGATGAAAAGAAATACCCACTTCAAAAGAAGCAGAACCGCAACATAAAAATCAAAAAGACACAGAACCTAAATCACATTTGGTGTCTGGAAAAGGATTATAAGAAGGGGAGGTTGAGCACCCAAGAATTTGTCATCGGCCAAGTAGCCTTGATGGGCTATGTGAGAAATGGAAGCTCTGCAAGACTCTGCCTGTGACGAAAAATGCGTACCAAGCCCTGCTAGTCTACCCTGCTAGGTGAAGGGTCATCACTCGTGGAAATCAAGACCACCACCCCTAGAGCCTGGACCACCAGCGTCTACCTGCTTGCGAACACCTGTTTGCCCTGTGAGGAGGAGGAAGAGGACAGCATTTTCTGGGAGTGAGGTCGAATTGGGACCCCTACCGTGATGACTTCCTTTGTGAGGTGTGAGGATTCAGCTGTGCATCGATCAGGCTGTAGCCTATGTGCGGGACTGTTTTTGGCACCCTCTGTATGCCAGGAAAGGACTGCCTTAGACTGTGCCACGTTTCGAGTGCTGTGTGGTAGAGGGTTCCGAGCCCACGCAGCCTTGTTGCGGTAACCCTGTATGCCAGAGGGTGCTACCAGTGAAGAAGTTGTGTGACCATGAACCTGAGGATACTTTTTTGCATCCGGAAGGTACTGCAGCAACTCCATATGTAAGGGGGGCTGCTGGGAGCAAGTCATAAAAGGCTCTGGGCCTTCACCCAGGACTGAAGTGAGGCTGTGATCGGTGAGAATAGCCACACTGAAGGATCTGCCACGTATCGCGAGCAGCCTGGCTTCTCCCAGCAGGATTGGATCTTGTGAATGCCGGCGTTGGGAGCATCCACTATAGCATTGACGGTTATGTGATGCAGGAGTGGGCAAGACTAAAACTTGAGCCTTTCGGTCCCTGGTGGATTGACTGCTAAAGGTGCTGCTGTATCATAGACACTTTTGACTGAAATCCTGAAGAGTCAAAAGGGATCTCTTGAGTAGATCCTAATAGTTTCTATCTTAAATACGTTATACGATGGAGGGTGGGACAGGGATTTTTTTAACAACTACTAGTGCGCCGACCTCCCGGGGGATTGTGTTATTGCATTTGAGTGTCAGACCTTTTTGCATGTGTAGAGGTATAAATAAAATGCTACTTTTTATAAAAACAAATATTTGGCTGAAGATTTGCTGGCCTAACCGTCAATGTTGAAATCATTTGTAACCTATGATACAGTTTATTAACAGATTAACATACATATTCCCGTCTAAAAAATTTGTAATGCCATATTGGAATCTTAATTTGGTCCTGATGTTCCTCATGTGTACCCCCTTTGATCCAATGTTCAGCTGCTTGTCGTGTCTTCTAATTCTCTCAATGCATCTTCCTCCTTGCTATCACTTAAGCTCATCGCCTGAGGGCGGGCTTCTGGTCATCGGGAGTAAACAGCTTCAACCACTACGGTTGGGCCTAGGCACACTTGGCCCTTCAAAAGGGGTTCTGACAACCATCAGACAGGAAGTCAAAGAGTATTGCAGCATAAGGAAGACAATTTTCTCCTCAGACAGCTTGGCATTGAGATCAATTAGTTTGGTCTGGCTTTAGGGTTGTTATGTGCATGCTGTGTGAACAAGGCCAGCGAGATGTTGCCTGCGGTTTTGAGCATTTTTGGCTCAATCCATTCAGGTCACTGAGGATGTATCCAGGTATGTATTTAGGGCTTGCCTAGAGGATACTGATTGCTACAGACAAGTGGTGGACACTTTTGTGGACGGGTGTGGAATTTATATCTCCTGACATCATAGACATGTATGATTTCCCTGGGGGGGGCAAGATGATTTAATGCCTTTTTTGTCATTAAAGTACATAAACAGGAACGGAGCTCTGGCAGGGGACTTTCATAGTAGACCGATGCAGTGCACCAAAAATTTAAAGCATACTGTAAAGAATTTGATTTTTTTTTTAAGTATGCTTTGAGAATGAGGTAACGCAAGAAAGCACAAATAGCTTCTTTTAATGGGGTTACTACCTTTGTTGTATGTCTTCAACACCTGGCTTACATAAAATAAATTACGCACACCTCAAATTGAAGTTTAATTGGTAAACATTAAACATACAACAGGAGAGTAGTAAAGCAGTGTTGTGAAAAAAGGGGAAGCATATAGACAATGTAGGATAAGACCGGAGACTAAGCTCAATGTATGCAGACCAAAAAACCTGGCTCCGTTTTCAGCTGGCAGGGATAGGCTACAACAGTGGGTAACACTGCTACAGGGATTAACATTGCCTGGCTTGGCCCAGCTTTCTCCCTAGTTCCTGGTTCCTAACCAAGCAGTTACTCCTCGGCAGGAGGTCCCTGAGGACTCATTTACGATCCTGACTGTGAGACCTCTCTGCTCCTTTGCTCTCTGGCTGTGGTCCTGGTCTGGCAGTCCAGTCTAGTCTAGTCTAGATCCCTTTGGCAGTTATCGATTTGCTGTTCTTTGCAATTGCCTTCATTCGATATCATCTTTATCCTCATCCTCTGATGACACACAAGCTCTCATCCTTCTCTACTCTAAACTGAATCTGCACCACACTCCTACTTCCATATTCTCAATGACAAGCTACTTATCATCTGTCCTCAGTCTTGCCAGCACTCGCACTGCTCCAATGAAGGCAGCTTCTGTAATATTACTATTTCACTAGTCTGTGTTCCAACACTTTACCCATTCAGACAGTAGCCTCGACCAGGTGGTTGTGTGTTTGCTCATGCATAGGTTTGCTGGGGGTTATTTTTCTTCTGCAGCAAGTGGATATCTACAGACCTCAGGGTCTGCTTGTATGTCTGGGTGTCTGTATCTACAGGGGGAGCATGCCTGAATGGTGTTCTTGAAGGGACATATCTGCAATGTCCATGTGCGCACTTTTGGGAGATTCGCCTGTGCCAACAGGTGTGAGAGGTCGGTCGGGCTTTCTCTACAGTGTTAATGTATTTGTCTAGGGGTGTGTGGGTCCTTTAGATGGGCCCTGTTGCTGAACAGAGCTGTGAATTATTTATAGAAATCTTTCAAGCTTATCTTTCAAGCTTCAAATTCAGCTCCTCGCTGATGATGGTTCTATTGCACTCAGCCTTAACAGTACCAGCTATGAAACCTAAAGTTGGAAAAGGAAAGATGGCTAAAGGGCACCAAGTAAGAAGGGGACAAGCGGCAAGAAATGAGAATCTATAATGGCATAATAACTGGGAAGGGGGAAGAGCAAAATGAAATTCATTTTATTTTTTAAATCAACAAAAACAAGAAAAAAGCAATGATAGAGACAGTAGACTAAGGAACTAGAACATGAAAAGAGGGCAAGACTTATTTATGATCTGTAGGCCAATGGTTCCAATTCTTCCAAGATATTTGAGGGAATTAATAACTAACTGCTGGGATCCATGTTCAGTCTGCTGTTCTGCGTCCACGCGGCACAGTATTCTGGCAGTGGTATATCTTCATTTATGCTTTACAAAATTCTATATGCGGAAAACGATGACCCCAATAGCGCAACCCGAACCCTGCATAGATGGATCTCGGACAGCCCCAACACCCTAGCCCCCCTCAAGAAAAACAACAATACCCGCGCCAAGAAAGCCAGATGGTTTACCACTGAACTTCGAGAGTCCAGACGCACTTGCCGCCACCTCGAAAAGGCCTGGAGGAACACCAAATCTACAGACGTCCACAACTTCAGAGCCGCCACCAACGCTCACCATCAACTCATCAGAGAAACGAGGAAAAAAGCGATTGAAGACAAAATCTCCACCCACGTGCACAACAACAAGGAACTTCAGCATCATCAAAGAGTTTGCCCAACCCACAAGCGAGTCTACCGACGTCCCTCCCTCACAAGACCTCTGCGACAAACGTAGCACCTTTTTCTACCACAAAATCAAGAGCCTCTACGACAACTTCGACGAAGACAACCAACACACTGAACCCTCACGGTTGCCCAAAAACCAGCGATTGACTACTAAACAGCCCTCACCACCGAAGACACATTAAAGACAATGAAGTCAATCCACTCAGGGGCCAACCCGGACCCTTGCCCCCACCACATCTTCAACAGAGCCACCAACACCATTGCACCCATGCTCCGCCACACCATCAACCGCTCCCTGGCGACCGCTTCGTTCTCCGACGACTGGAAACACGCCGAGGTCAACCCCCTCCTGAAGAAACCCTCGGCGGACCCCACACCCCTCAAAAACTACAGACCCATCTCCCTGCTTCCGTTCCCAGCGAAAGTCATCGAGAAAGCCATCAACAGCCAACTCTCCACATTCATTGAAGAATACAACATCCTCGACTCCTACCAGTCCAGCTTAAAAAAAAAAACACAGCACGAAAACCACCCTCCTCGCCGTACCCTACTGGACAAAGGAGAGACAGTAGCCCTCATCCTCCTCGACCTCTCAGCGGCATTCGACACAGTCTACCACTGCACCCTAATACGCAGACTCTACGACGCAGGAATCCATGACAAGGCCCTCGACTGGATCCGCTTCTTCCTCGCTGGCAGGACGCAGTGGGTCAGATTTACCCCTTTCCTCTCAGACCCTACACCTACCACCTGCGGAGTCCCCCGGGGCTCCTCTCTCAGCCTGTCGCTTTTCAACGTCTACATGGCTCCATTCGCCCCCATCGTCAGAACCTACGGACTCAACATTGTGTCATACGCTGACACCCAACTCATACCCTCCCTATCCAATGAGCCCAACACCGCCAGACACAACTTTCGAGAAGGCATGGAAGCCATCGCCAAATGGATGAAAAGCAGCTGCCTACAACTAAACACCAACAAAACAGAAGTACTCATCATGGGCCCAAACCCCGACGCCTGGAGCGACACCTGGTGGCCCCCGCCCTCAGAAACCCGCCAACCCCCACGGACCACGCACACAATCTGGGAATCATCATAGAATCTGAGCTCAAAATGGACTGCCAAATCAACCTCGTCTCATCTTCCTGCTTCCACAACTTCCGCCTCCTTCGTAAGACCTTCAAATGGATCCCCCTCAAACACCAAAAGACCATTACTCAAGCCCTGGTCACCAGCAGACTCGACTATGGGAACGCACTCTACGCTGGAATAAACAAAAACCTCACCCGCAATCTATAGAACATCCAGAACTCCGCCGCAAGACTAGTCCTCAACCTGCAAAACACTGCCACATCTCCCATTACCTGCGCACACTCCACGTTGAGGCAAGAATCACTTTCAAGATGCTCACCCATGGTTACAAGGCCCTCCATGGCACCAGACCACAATACCTGAACAGCCGACTCAAATTCCACGCACCCCAAAGGACCCTAAGATCAGCCCAACTCTTCTACGCCATAGTCCCCCGCACCAGAAAGACCAGATCGGGAGGCCGCTCCTTCTCCTTCCTCGTGGCCAAGGCATGGAACGCCCTTCCACTCCACCTCAGACAGACAACATCGCTCCCCATCTTCGCATGGGAACCTCAAGACCTGGCTCTTCGACAGACCCCCTCCTTGATGGAATGGAACCTGCACCCACTTCCCACGCCTAGCTTCTTGAGACCCTTATGGGTGAGTCGTCGCGCTTCAACAAACCCCCTGATATATCCGGGTGATCCAGCGCTCAGGAACATATAATTTTCAAAGACAAGGGCCAAATTTTCCATTAACCAACAATCTCCTTTGCGCTGGGATTACTGTGATTCTAAAAACTAAACCAGTTTACAAATCTTCATTATTGTGTCTCCCTAATTTACCAAATCTGATGATGTAATCTTCCTGTTGTTGATCATATAGACAAATCAGTACTTATGAAAATAATACTCTAATAAAGACAGACGTGAGGATTAGGGCGAATGTGAATCATCGGGTACATCAGGAAGGGGTGGTGTGCATATATCCCCTCTGTAGGAGTTCCATTGAGTCCAAATTTTCCCCCATTTTTGGGGCCTACCTCGTGCCACATACACCGTCTTCTCTTTAAACATACACCAATCCATATTTTCCTTCCACACCGAGACCGGCGGTGGGCGGGGAGCGCCCCACAATTGTGCAATGTCTCGTTTAACAATCATATTGGCCAGGGTCGCCCAACGAGTCTGAGCCACGTCATAGTCATTTTGTTCCCACACATTCAGCAGACACCGCCTAGCTTCCGGTTGTATCTCGACTCCCGTAACCTCTTTCATAACAGCATGCACTCTATTCCAAAATACAGCAACCTCCGGACATTCCCAAATGATGTGAAGGAAAGTTGCAAGTTGACCACAACCACGGATACATAACCCATCAACGGAGTAGCCCATTCGAATCAGTCGCGGACCAGTAACATACACACGGTGCAAGATCTTGAGTTGGACTAGTCGAAGACGGGCCGGTATCGCGACCTCTTTGGGTGAGGAAATCGCGGATTGCCAGTCCTCGTCATCTAATAGTAAACCGTCGCTGGTCCAGACCTCCCTTAAATGCGTTAACAGGTCAGACCGATCATTAATTAATTTCTTATAAATCAAAGAAATCGTGCTATCGGGCACATGTCCATCAAGTATTCGATCCTCCAACGGGGAAGATTCCGGAATAACGGTCCCAATGGGGAAAATCGAGCACAACGCGTGACGAATCTGCAAATAGCGAAAAAATTCCCGATCACTCAAGTCATATTCCGCCTTCAAGGCCTCAAAAGTTTTAATCCTATCTTTGACCCAGAGATCGCCCACTCTACTGATACCAATCATATCCCATTTCCCAAAGCCTTTCGTCTGCCATAAACTTCCCAGCTTGCAAAAGGGGTCGCGCCCTATTATAGTCCCCCCCCCCCGGTAAAAGCCACCTATCCATCTCAAATGCGGGATCCAAACCCGGACCATACATACCGTGATTAACTGCACTCAATTGAGAGGCCCAATAGTAACGCCTAATATTAGGAAGAGCAATACCGCCGTCATACCAGGGAAGAGTAAGTTTAGGGAGGGCGATACGAGCACGCCCATCCCAAATCAGCTGTTTTTGTAGACTCTCCACTTCCCGGAAGTATTTTGCCGGAACTGCGTCAAACGTATTCTGGAGCGCGTATAAAAATCGCGGTAGAGATATCATCTTGAAAAGGGTTGCCCGCCCGAGGGGGGACAGAGGAAGGCTGCGCCAGCCCACCACGTCAGAACGCAACCGTTGTAGCGGAGGGAGTAAATTACGTTCATATCTTGCCACAGCGTCCAAAGTGATAAAAATCCCCAAATATTTGAAAACCCTCTAGTGTAACCTGTATTGGACAACCACGCGGCAATGCAGGGGCGCCACCCGCGAGTACATATATACAAGACTTGGACCAATTGATCACGAGGCCAGAATTGCGTCCGAATGAAATCAACACATCAAACAGCACGTTTAACGACTTTTTAGGCGAAGTGAGGTACAACAGAATATCGTCCGCCTAGAGCGATATGCGATCTTCAAACTCAGGGGTCCACTGTATACCTCTCTTCGATGGTTCCCAGCGCAACCATGCAGCCAGAGGCTCCAAGGCGAGCGCAAAGAGGAGGGGAGACAACGGACAGCCTTGCCGAGTACCCCTTCCCAGAGCGAAGGGACTGGATACCCGACCATTGACCACCACCTGTGCCAACGGAGCCTCATAAAAGAAGTTTCACCCAGCTAATAAAGCCAGGACCAAGGCCGAATTTCCCCAGAGCGGCCCACAAATGTGACCACTCCACGGTGTCAAAAGCCATCGTGGCGTCAAGAGAGACCAAGATGGCCGATTCCAGAAGATACGGGGATCTCGCGAGAGCGCAGTGTAAGCGTCTCAAATTCAGTGCAGTGTTACGGCGCGGGATGAATCTGGATTGACCCGGATGGATCAAGTCACTAATCACATTAATGAGACGGTTAGCTAGTACCTTAGCAAGGATCTTTGGCTCTGCGTTAAGAAGCGAAATGGGTCTGTAGGACGTACAACAAGCCCTTGGCTTCCCCTCCTTGTGAATCACTACTATCGATGCAAGACGCTGATCGTAAGGGAGGGAGCAAGTATCTCTCGATTCCATGAACATACCGCGAAGATATGGTGCTATCCTATCCGGACGCAACTTGTACAACTCAATAAGGAGACCGCTTGGACCCATAGCCTTTCCAGAACGAAGAGAACGTATAGCAGTAGCTATCTCATCTACCGAAAGTGGCACTTCCAGCAGCTCCCTGTCTGAGTCCGATAGGCACAGCAGTGAAATATCTCTCAACAACTGGTGAGAGTCTTCCTCAGGTCTAACAGAAACTGGTGAATAAACCTCACGAAAATGATCAGCGAAGCACTCGACTATCTCAACCGGGTCCGTCACACGCATTCCATCAGGCCTCTCAATCACCGGAACCACTCGACTCGCTCTCTCTTTCCTGTCTAACCATGCAATCAATTTCCCAGCCTTGTCCCCAACATCATACAGCCGCCCCTGTCGCTCCCTACTCATGAGTTTAGCGGCATCAGTCACTAAAGCTCTATAATCGGACTGTTTGAGACCGAGGCCATGAAGTTTGTCTCGAGTGACCTCCAACTCTCCTTCCAGTTCAGTAATATCAGCCTCCAGTCGGACCACCGCCTCATTCCTGCTCTTTTTAGCACCAGCAATCAATGATAAGGCCTGTCCACGAAGGACAGTCTTAAACGCTTCCCATAATGAGACAGAAGAAGACACCGATCCCTCATTCTCAAGAAAATAGTGATCAAGGGACTTAACAAGTTCAGCACGGGTCTTAGGGTTATGAAGATACCAGGGGTTAATCGGAGCCACTCGACCTCCAGTGCCCGGATTAATGTCCATATGAAGCCATACGGGAGAGTGATCCGAAATCCCCCTAGCCAAGTGCCTCATCTCTTTTATCAATGAGGCCTGTGCTGCCGGCATCAAAACATAGTCCAACCTAGACAAGCTGCCATGGGCACCCGAGTGGAAGGTAAACTGTGTCCGACCAGGGTGCATCACCCTCCAACAATCAATCAAGCCCAGAGTTTCCAGGAATCCACTCAACCATGATTGGGACCTCACGAGATCCCGGGGGGGATGGCGGTCCTCCACACCAGAAACAACAGAATTAAAGTCTCCGCCCACGAGCAGCATACAGTCCGGGAGTCCCAGAACTACCCTCCCCAAATCAGAAAAGGTCGAGGACTGCAAACCAGGGGGGACGTAGACAGAAAGCAACGTGATGGTTTACCCTCCCACCTACCAGTAAGGGCAGCGTAACGCCCTCTATCGTCACACATAACATTCTCGACCTCCAGGGGAAGGGAGTTCCGAACAAGAATACCCACCCCCCTGGAACCGGAGGTGAAACCAGCATGGGCAGCAAGATGGTATCCCCGCCTATTCATAGCATGACAAGTGTTCCCAATCAGATGCGTTTCCTGTAATAACACTACATCAGAGGAGAAACGTTTTAAGTATTGCAATACAACACCCCGTTTTATCCTTTCCCCCAATCCATTAATATTCCAGCTTAGAAGTCTCAACCCCCTACCCCCCACATTCGAAATGACAGCAGAGCCCTCCCAACCCACAGCGCAGCACCCAAATCAAATAATAATTCGATACGTTGCCTTGAAAAAGAACCAAAACACACCCGAACACTCCCCCCCTTCCCTCCACAGTCCCAGGAAACAAACTCCCCCACCCTGCACCCCTGCATTAGACTCAAAAGCCACCCCAACTTGCAGTGTGCCTGTCGCCCTAACATGGAACTAATCTACAAAAAGAAACCCAGAGGAGGAAAGAGTCCCACCCCCCCGCCACCTCGGGGTATACACAGAAGTCTTAATAATACGGGAGACGTCTAACCACAGTGACATATCATGAACAGTGTCAGTAACTCGGTAGCACAGCTCATTCCTGTTCAGGTTGGCCACCCTCAGCTCCACCGGAATGTTCGGTGCGATCTCGTCGCTCAGGCAAGGAATCAAGTCAGTCACTCACTCTGTCAGGGCGATCGAAGAAAAATGTCCGGTCCTCATATTCAATCCGTAGCCGGGTCGGGAAAAGCATCGCATATTTCAGACCCATGTCTCTCAGTCTCCGCTTCACTCCTTGGAACTCCATCCTCTGTTTCTGAACAGATTATGTGAAGTCCGGGTAGAAGCTCACAGTGGTATTTTTAAACTTCACCGGGCCACCCGTTCGCGATGCCTGCAGGATAGCGTCTCTATCCCTGAAATAGAAGATTCTAGCAATAATTGGATGCGGTGGAGCACCGGTTTTAGGTTGACCACACGGTACCCTGTGCGCACGTTCAACGGCAAAGAATTTGCTGAGGCCTTTAGGAGCAAGATACGTGAGGATGAGGTCTTCAACAAGGAGATCCGTAGAAGAGCCCAGGGAATTTTCTGGAACACCAATGATGCGCGCGTTATTGCGTCGCGCCTGGCTTTCAAAAACCTCCAGTCGACGATTAAAGAGGTCATTAGAGGTCCGGAGAGTACGCACCTCCGTTTGGAGGTCAGCGACATCCGTAGTAAGGCTGGAAGTTTTTAAGTCCAAAGATTTTACCATTTCATTGGTCTTCGATAAGTCCATTCTGATAATATTGACGTCGATGGCCACTGTGTCTAGCTTGAGGGCGATGGCCTCATATTGTTGGTCCATAGAAGTCTTCATACCAGTGATAGCGCCCATGACGTCCTGCAATGTAAGGTCAGCCAACATGGCGGGGTCTTCGGTCACTTCACCCCGATTCCTAGTCGCCCCTCCGGGCGACACCTTAGGCTGGGTGTAGCGGTCCATGACGTTCGTTTGAACGGGACCACCTCGGAGAGGGGTCTTGGTTTTGCGTTTATCGCTGTCAGGTTTGCCCGCCATTGCGGGCGGCAAGCCCCCAGGAAGCGCCCTGGACCTGGTGAAAATGATTTGTGCGTTTTCCACCAAAATTACTGATAGCAAGCCAGCGGGCACACAGCGTAGACCACCGACACGCCGCCTCGGGCACACAGTAAATCCAGGGTCCGGGCGCAACACAGGCTATTGCGGCAGGATAGAGATGCGTGAGGGTGAAGATCCAAAAACAAAACCGAAAGTGAACACAGGGCAGCAACCAAGACTCCGCCGCCGTTGTTGTTGAATTGTAGCCCGGGCACTCAGACCACCCGAGGCTCGGAGGTGTCCATGGGGCAGGCCTCAAAGGTTCAGGGTGTCATAAGTTCGTGTCCCAGAGTCCAAATCAATTTCTGAAAACAGCTCGTATGTCAGCTGGGTTGCGTCTTCAATAGCCCGTCGATGTTGGCAGGATAATATTCAGGATAATTGTGGGAGGTGGTGAGGGTCTCGGGAGCCCTGGGCTCACGCGGCCATCTTAGATGCGCGTGTAGCTCCTCCCTCACCTTAGTCTTTTTTAACTAAACTTTTTTGATCTCTTTTGATCGTTCGTTTTCGAGTCTTCGACTCCGAACGGTGCCGGTAGGGATGCCAGGTTTTAAGCACTGTGAGGATTGCGACCGACTGATATCAGTCACGTACCCTCACCGTCGGTGTCTCCACTGTCTCGGCGTGGACCACGACGATAAGACCTGTCCTGACTGCCGGGCCCTGACTTCGAAAGCTAGGCGGGAGCGGTCCCGCAAGCGACTCGAACTCCGGCAGTCGGCCCCGCGCCGAGAGAGGTCCCGGTCCGGACAGAGGTCGAGGGACCGGGACCGGTCGCAGGAGCGAAGCCACCATAGCTCCGGGAGTCGACATCACTCCTCTGGGTCGATGTCGTCAGGTAAGCACAAGAAGTAGAAGAGACGTCATCGCTCTTCCGACTCCCCCCGACTCTCGCACGACGCGTCCGGGGGTTCAGGTGACACCGCCCACGCGGCTCCGTCGGAGTCGCAGGCGCCGCGTCCGGCCCCTGGGCCGCGCACGACGCAGGAGATGATCGAGCGGTTCCTCATGGCCATGAGGTCCCTTTCTTCTCCGACGGGCTCCGCGGCGCCTTCGGGCCCAGCGGTCCCGTCTGGAGGGCCTAGCGGGTCGGGGGCTCCGGCCCCGACGCCGCCGCCTGCGGCCCCACTGGATCCGGTTCGGGATCCGGGTCGTCGCCGGTGGACCTCACGACCTCCCCGTCGCCGGTCCCTCAGGTGTCACCCCTGGCGCCGTCTTTGGGCCGTGACGTCCCCGAGGCCTCCGTCGACCCGGCTCCGGCGCCGCTTCAGACGCCGTTCGGAGAGTTTACCTTTCATGAGCTGGCCCCATCATTTGACACCCCTGGGTACCAGGAGATGGGTGATGAGGAGGATTGGGAGGGGTCAGGAGGACTGGACAGGTGAACTTGGGGATGCCAGTGGACTGGACACATCACCAGACACTGGCTTTGTCTCCCCTCCTACCGTGGCTACGGAGGAGGGGGCTGCCTATAGTGTGGTGCTGACGCGGGCGGCCAAGGCCTTGGGCCTTGAACTCCCCATCGCGGCCGTGAGGATTAACCTCC
This sequence comes from Lissotriton helveticus, assembly GCF_964261635.1. Classification (NCBI taxonomy): domain Eukaryota; kingdom Metazoa; phylum Chordata; class Amphibia; order Caudata; family Salamandridae; genus Lissotriton; species Lissotriton helveticus. The sequence goes on along the minus strand of NC_136061.1, from coordinate 410,633,242 downwards.
TCAATGAGGTCTTTAAACCGCAGTCAAGCTCGGCTGAGCCTCTGCTGCCGTTTAATGAGGCCTTGACCGACGTTCTTTTGGGCACTTGGTCCAGGTGCGCTACAGGTTGGCCTGTAGATAGGAACGTGGCCAGACGCCACCGCCCGGCCCCGGACGACCCTTGTTTCCTGTCCACCCACCCCACCCCTGAGAGCCTGGTGATCCAGGCCTCCAATTCCCAGACCGCATTCCCGTTGGCTCCGCCTGACAGGGAATCCAAGAGGTATGAGCAATACGGCAAGAAGGTATTCTCCTCCCTTTAGTCCTGAAAGAGCCCCAAATCTCACTACTTCTCTAAGCACTGAGGAGAGGTTCGTTTCCGGGTCGCGGACATACAACAATGTGTCATCTGCGTATGTAGAGCTACCAATCTGGTATGTTGGAAAGTTGATCCCTTCAAACCTATGGTATTCCCTAATCGCGCACGCCAGCGGTTCCGCCACCAGCGCGTACAATAAGGGCGAAAGGGGACAGATCTGCCTAGTACCTCTACTTTTCTCAATAGTTCCCGTGACACGATCACCCATTCGCAGTCTCGCTGTGGGTTTGTAATATAATGCTCGGATCATCTGCAAAAAGGGTTCCCCCAGCTCCAATTTACGAAGCACTCTCAGCATGAAGGGCCACTCCACAGAGTCGAAAGCTTTCTCCATGTCGAGGAAAATCGCTATCGCTTTGTTCTCCTGTCGTACGTGTTGCATGGTCCCCAGTACCGTACGGATGTTATAAGTGAGGTTTCTGGCAGGAATAAATCCCGCTTGCTCCGGAGCAACCATTCCTGGTACTAGTAACGCCAGGCGTGTGGCCAATACTTTTGCATACAATTTAGCATCCACATTTATCAGGGAAAGCGGTCTGTATAAGCCACATGCATTCGAGGGCTTCTCAGGTTTCAGAATTGTGACAAGAAGTGCCTCCCTCATAGATCTAGGCATACTACCCTCTACACAGATGTCATCAAATAGAGTAGATAGATGTGGAACTAGTTTATCTTTAAAAGCCTTGTAAAAACCCACTGTCAGCCCATCCGCACCCGGCGCACTGCCTGCACACATCCCTTCCAGCGCCTCCATAATCTCATCCTTTTGTATGGGTATCATCAAGAATTCTCTTTGGGAATTGGTCAGTAGGGGCATTTTAATGTAGCTGAGATAATCATCTATTTCCTCTTCCTCTCGAGAGGATCTGGACTTATAAAGTCCTGTATAGTAGTCTCTGAACTCCTCGAGTATTTCCATTTCCTCTGTGAGTACCTCCCCTGTTGACGATATCAGTTCATCTATCACCAGAGTTCTTCTTTCATTCCGCATTATTCTGGCCAGCAGCGAGCCAGGTCGTTCCCCCTCACCATATGTGCGTGCAGTGGCGTATTTGCCCATGTGTCTTACTTCCCTGTCCGCCTCCTCATTATATTCAGAGATTAGTGTTTTGATTTGCTCTGCAGTGTCAGGAGTGAAATTACCCTGCTGTTGCCTCTCTAGGGTTGACAAGTGAGTTTCGAGATGTTTCAGTCTTTGCCTTATCGCCTTGAGAACACTCGAGTGTTTGGACATTGCTATACCACGGATATACACTTTAAATGCTTCCCACACTGTCTGAAAACTATCGACTGACCCCACATTAGTTTAGAAAAAGCTGTCTATAGCCTCCGCCAGTTCTCCTCTGAATACTTCATCCAACAAGGAGTATGGGGGAAAGCTCCAAGTAAATGGGGGGATTCTCTTTACCGGGGTCTCCAACACTAGGAGCAGGGGGGAGTGGTCCGATAGTGTGCGTGGTAGTATCGCACATTCCTTAATACTTTTGACACAAGCGTGGGATGTCAGCCAGTAGTCAATTCGTGTATGTGTATCACGGTAGGCAGAATAGTGTGTATATCCGCCCTTCGTTGCATTTCTATGTCTCCAGACATCAACCAAGTCTAATTTGATAAGCTCCACTTTCATATGCAAAGCTGCAGCTGCCGGTCGTCTGGGTGGCCCCATTGACCTATCCAACTCCGGGTCAAACACTAGATTAAAATCACCCCCCCCCCCCCCATATCATTCTGGAGCTGACATAAGGTCTGCAATGTGTGGCTAGGTCAGCATAAAACTCTGGGGAGTCGTAGTTGGGGCCATACACATTGACCACCATAAGGTTGTGTCCTTTACCCACACACCGGGCCATCAAGTACCTGCCTTCTGTGTCTGCCTTAATCAATGTCAACTGTAATTTGGATCTAGGATTTACCCATACAAGCACTCCTCTGAAATGTGTAGTAAACCCTGCCGCCACACTGTTACACTCCAGCCCCCTAGCTGAGAGCATCTTGCTTGTGTTTGGGAGGTGAGTTTCCGGAATAAGTGCTAGGTCGATGTGATGTCTGTGTAAATAATTTAAAACCTTTCTGAGTTTGCGGTAATCGTTAAGGCCTCTCACATTCCACGTCAACGCTCTCGGAGACTCATGAGCACTCTCTTCATCCAGTCCAATACGATCAGTCATCTCCAAGGTGAGGCAATATTGTCATCATATGGGGTCTCCGGCTCTGTATAGCCGCACTCCAATGGACGTCTGTCAGCATAACTAACCTTCGACAATTAGAACTAAGAGGCACATCGTCTGGCATAACATTCAACTTCCCCTTCCCCAAACACCCCCTCCACCCCTCCCCGTCCCTCCCACAGCAGACCTCCCCCAACCCGGCCTGGCAGCACCCATTCCCTCCCCCCCTCCATCTCTCATTGGAACCTGTCTGTACAACCCTCAATCCGGTCCCCCACGAGACCAGAAGAGACAAAAGCGCTAGGGCAGAGGTTGCCAGCAAAAACACATAACAGCACTTCAGTATTTTGTACCTCGCGTTCGCTCCAGAGCCATTACCCCTTAAGTGTTTATCAACGCGAGGCTAAGTCATTACTCAGTGAGTCTCCGAAAGGCATCTCCCTTTTCCACCCCCCTTTATAGCCCACATAGCAGTAATAATGGTCATTAATCATATACATTGTGTTATACATTTCAAACCGTGTCTGCATATAGTCTATTAATGTCGCCTGTCTGCCATCTGGCACATATACAGTGTAAAGATCTCACCCAGCCATAGTACCGCAGTCCAGTCGCCGGCCCCTTCACTCCCATGGTGCAGCACTTTACATCTCACAAAGGCTCACTGCAGAGCGAAGTCCTACTATTACAACTCTTTCCAGTCTCCGACAAGTCTAGCAACGAGCAGACCTGGGTAGCACCGGCCAACTCATTCCTGCTCATCCAGGTGACTGTTCTCTTCTTCCTCCCCAGTGCAACTTCTCGGGCTATTCCTCTGTTCCTTGGACCACACTTTCAAAGATTTCTGAAGTTCTTTAGGGTCTGTGAAAAAGTGTGAGTGACCTTGTCTATTTATCCGCAGTTTCGCCGGATACAGCATAGCATAGTCTAGTCCAAGTTCCCGAAGCTGCTTCTTATATGGGGCGAAGTGCCGTCGCTCCTCCTGAACTTTCGCAGTGAAGTCAGGGTACAAGGAGACGTCCATACCTTCAAACTGTAGTTTCCCTTTGTCCCTCGCAATCCGCAATGCCGTATCTCGAACCCTGTAGTTCAACAGTTTCGCTATTATCGGCCTCGGGGGCGCCCCTGTGCGCGGACGAGGTCCCCACGTGCGGTGAGCTCTTTCTACGATAAACATCGGTGAGAAGACATCATCTCCCAGAAGAGTAATCAAGAGTTTTTCTACAAAGAGTTCCATCTTCCCAGTTTGCGTCGTCTCCGCAGTCCCCGTAATGCGTATGTTCGAGCGCTTCGAGCGGGCCTCCAAGTCCTCTGATTTATCCTGTATGACTTGGAGTAGTCTAGTGAACTGTTTGCGGTCTTTGTCCCATTCAGTCTGCGCTTCCTATACTTCGGTGAGCCTTCTCTCGGACATGTCGAGCCGCTCCGCATGTTTGTCCACTCGCTCTGACATGCGATCCATGCGGTACGTGAGGGCATCGATCTTCGAGCCAATGGACGCCATGCTGTCTTGCAGCCCTTTCTCCATCGTCACCAGCATATCTTTTATATCCGCATACATTGAGCCCTCTGGGCCTCTGACTCTCTGTGATACCTCAGGCGCTTGTGATTCCGGAACCTTAGTTCTTCGTTGGTCGAATGTTAACTTGGACTGAGTTTTGTCGCCCTTGCCCATTATGATCAGTCAAGGTCCGTGGCGACTCGCCTCCCAGCTCGTGGACAGTGATAGGTTATATAGCGATACTCCAATAACCAATTCCGTGTAGATGAGACCTGCGTTGCAATGGGGCCTCCACACTACAGCGCCTTACGGGATCGATCTCCAGTGGATACAGCGCTCACCACCTTAGGGCTCAGTGTGGCTTGCTGTAGTCCAACGAGCACGTTGCCGCACCTCGAGTGTGCAGAGGACTCAATCCTGCTCCCCCCCCAACCCGCCGACGGCCGCGCAATGCCGAGAACGCCGCAGCAAGTGTCCATTGTGTCTCCGTCGGGGCGAAGAGTGCAGCAAATTTTCTCAGCTAGCGTAGGTCCGAGTCTGCAGCTCTACAGTAACTTTCACCGTTCCGCAATTAGCCAGGCCTCCCCGCTGTTGTCTCCAGCAGCAGTGTCCACGGAGAGCTCCCAGTAATGTCTCCTACCGCTCTCCTGAAAGCGTCGGTTAGTAGTGCCGCTACGGCCTTAGAGGGCAACCTGGTAAGCTGAGCCCTCGGGAGTGCCCCTCAATCCGGCCCACCTGACCACTTCTCCAAATGCGGGAAGCGTTAACTGCCAGCACTCTCCTCAGTAACTTCGCTGGTGTTATGCTGGGTGACCCGGCAGCGGCCGTCGAAATGGTGCTCGTGCTCCGACTCCAGCCACGGCCACAGTACGCGTCGTCCGCCCACACGGCCGTCCGGCGCCCGGGGGGGGGGGGGGAGGGGGGGGAGGAGCCCCCTTTTCCACCGCCTGCGTTAGGCCTGAGGTCGGAATATTGCCGCATTTGCAATAGCTGCCATCCACCCTGGGGAGCCCCCACACCCCAGTTACTTATATGCCTTTGCCTTTCTCAAGAGCCGTACGTCTAGGCCCGCACTGCTGTGCAGTGCAAGCCGTGCAGGGGGGGGGTCAATAGCTCCAGCCACTCAGCGCTTAGTTGTGCAACAACAGCCTCGCTGGTTGCCTTTTAGGTTGTATAGGCCGATTGTAGTATAGTTTAATTTGTTCTGGGGTCTTAGGATCCAATTCTGACCCTTTACTGTGAGTCTGATGCCAGTCAGTACAAAGATAACAAAAATGCGGCTCCAGGTCCCGCTACCCCCTCCTCTGCTCCGCCGGGCCGGTAGACGTTCCTCGCCTTCTCCGTGCGTCTCCCTGCGTGTTCTCACCTCCAAGCACTGCTTCCCCTTTCCTCCTCACCGGCCGATTTCGGGCTCCGGAGACGTTCCGGTGTTCCCGGGGCTGCGACCTCTTCACCAGCCGCACGTAGTGTCACGCATGCCGGCCAGCCGCCCAGGCAAGCCCGTGGTTCAGGGCCTAGTCCGCCAGCGAACACTCGTGCGGTCCGATTCCTCTTGACCTCGCCGATTTGCAGCGGACGGTTTCCCAAACGTTCTCGGCCACCACCGGAGATTATGCCTTCACTGTAGGAACATATAGAATCCGTTAATACAGGATAATTATCAGGATTTTGTGGGTAAAAGCGCGGAGCTCGGCTACCACGCTTCCTACATCGGCGCTGGCAAGCTCCGCCCCCCATAAGTCAATAAATATTCTAAAATACATTATATAATACAAATATCTAATGCTTACAAAAACAATTTTGATCATACATAGTGCACAAAAGTGTGATATTTTTTGTTAAATATATATATATATAAAAAAGATCATAAAAAGCTAATTCTAATACATTTAGCTGACGAAATTGTATTAGCAGTTTATATATATGTACATTAGAGGAAAGTGTACATATATACATATATATATATATATATATATATATATATATATATATATATATATATATATATATATATATATATATATATATATATATATATTTATATTTACAGCTCCAAACTGCCCCTTCAGTGAAGAACGCACTCGGACACGTTCTAACAGGAAACCCTTTATTGGCAAACTTGTATCTCGTGTGCAGACGTCTTGCAGCTTTCCATCGATTCCGCCTGACGCGTTTCAAAGCCTGTAGCTGCTTTCTCAAAGGCTCGGTGTTCTGTGTGCAGAAAGGGACACACCTTAAATCACTCCATACCACGCCCTTGATATGCAAGGAATTCTGGTTCGTGTAGTGTGTCCCAGCAATATTACCCTGGATGGGTGCACTCGTTTCTGCTGCTGACTATATTTTAAGCTCATAGATGAGCCTTCGTACACGAGTTCAAGATAAATCCAAAGTTCGTGTCCCAAGCGCGGCAAGGTTGAATACTCGAGCCACATGGCCCCCGCTTATGGGATGGTGCGTTCTTCGAGGCAAGGGCTGCCGCGTTTTGTATTTACAGCTCCAAACTGCCCCTTCAGTTACTCGGACTCGGACACGTTCTAACAGGAAACCCTTTATTGGCAAACTTGTATCTCGTGTGCAGACGTCAGACCATCCCATAAGCAGGGGCCATGTGGCTCGAGTATTCAACCTTGCCGCGCTACAAAAACCAGCATGCCACTGATGTGGCCACGCCTATTTGGGCGGGTGAATTTTTGTTTAAGAGGAGTGCAATTGAACTGCTGTGTTCCTTCGTTGCACAGATGCCCGCAGCCCCTGAGGAAGTGATTTGATTCATGAAACGCGTTGGGCAGGACTAGTATGCGAGGCGCTACAGCTGGCTGTATTTTGGTTTCCTTCGTTGAATAAATGATGGGATGATTTTACCTACTTGTTTTGTGGCGTCCTTACAGCAGGCAAACCTTGAGTTTGAGATAGATATATAGATATATATATATATATATATATATATATACATACATACATACATACATACATACATACATACATACATATATATATATATTCACTGAAAAAACCATAGGTTATAGACCATATATAGTTAGGAATTAGCATTTACAAAACCTTGAAAATTCACTGAAAAAACCATAGGTTATAGACCATATATAGTTAGGAATTAGCATTTAAAAAACCTTATTTTACTCACACAAAACCATTGAAATTCCATATATAGTTAGTTGCACTAACTATATATCGCGCACCCGCAATCCACTGCTGATGATGTCACATATTACATCATCCATGACATGGTCAGTGACATCACTGATGACATCACTGATGACATCACTGATGACAACATCCAGTGATTATGTGTTTCTGTAAAGTTTAAATATGTTTTACATATTGAAGAATGAGTGGATGTATAAGTGTCTGAATGAAGGTTTTAGTAGGTGCGTGATTGACTGTATGAGTGAGTGATTAAATGCGTCTTACTGAATGCACGGGTTAGTGACTAAACTGTCTGAAAGTGTGCATCAGTATGTCTGTTGTTGTGCAAGCTGCTGCATGTGTTGATCAGTAGCTATATAAGTAGCTATATGGGTTATTGATTGGTTGCACAAGTATTTGTATGGGAGACTGAGTGTGTGTATGGCTGGCTGGGAGGTGTGTGACTGTGCAGATCAATGTGTACTTGTATCAGTGATTCTATAAGAGAGTAACTATGTGTTAGTATATGTTTCAAAAATGTAAGGTGTTCTGTGTTTAACTGTATAGATGAGAAAATGGAAGTGTGATTGATTCTTTTCAGGACTGACTAGGTGTGTGAGTAACTCCATGGATGAGTGGCAGAGTGTGAGTGTCTGTATAGGTGTATGAGTGCATATGATAGTGTTGTAAAGATGAGTGATTGTATGTATGAATGATTGTATGAGTGAATGTGTGTGTAGACATAGGAATCAGTGAGTGCGTATGTAGTAACTAGTATTGGTGTGTCAATGGTTTCAAAAATGATACTCTCTATTTAACACTGGGTGTAACGGAGGTTATATTACAGTGTGAGGAGATGCATTGTATTATCACATGAATGATATCATCAGTGATGTGATCATTGATGTCAAGTGAGATGTCATCAGTGATGTCATTTGAGATGTCATCAGTGATGTCATCAGTGATGTCACTGACCATGTCATGAATGATGTAATATGTGACATCATCAGCAGTGGATTGCGGGTGCGCGATATATAGTTAGTGCAACTAACTATATATGGAATTTCAATGGTTTTGTGTGAGTAAAATAAGGTTTTTTAAATGCTAATTCCTAACTATATATGGTCTATAACCTATGGTTTTTTCAGTGAATTTTCAAGGTTTTGTAAATGCTAATTCCTAACTATATATGGTCTATAACCTATGGTTTTTTCAGTGAATTTCAATGGTTTTTTAATAGCAAATATCATAAGCTGTCGAATGTCAAGTACGTGGTAAGTAAAAACATTTTCGTGTTTATGCACACTGATCTGCTTTGAATGCTGCCCCCCACCCCTCATTTCTATTAGGAGTACTCTCTCTTTGCAGATAGTGAAGGGTAGTTAACGCAGCCCTTTGCCCCCTTTGTAATCCGTCGTGCCTGCTTCTCTCTCCATTTGATTGATTGTTCTCTTTGGTTCATTCTCTATTTACAAACAAGCACAGAGTCAAAATACTCTGTTTAGTCTTTGCAGATAGCGAAAAACCGTGTAAAAAAACAAAAGGAATCGAGCAAAATCAGTAGGCCACTAATGGGATCTCTTTTTGACCTCGCTAAAATAGAAACATTAGGAACAACCTGTTGAAAATAGCAATGCGTATGTACATAAGCGGCGTTCATTTGTGTTCACAGTACCCCTTGTTGATTGTTTGAATCGAGCATTGAATTGTTCGAAGTTGGTTCTCTTAAGGATCTTCTCTGCCTGCAAACGAGGAAGAATAGGAATATTCTCTCTCCCTTTGCAGATAGTGAAGGGTAGGTAACGCAAGCCTTTAACACGTCGTACCTATTTCATTCCTCATTGATTGATTGATTGTCCGAACATTGACTGTTTGGGAATTAGTTCTTTTTGGAGGTATTCCCTGTTTGCAAATAAACGTAGGAAAATCTTTGCAAGTAGTGAAAGGGTACGTAATGCGGACCTTTCTCCCCCGTTGTAATCTGTCATGCCTATCTACTCCCCACTGATTGATGCACCTGTTTCACCCGGACCATTTACTAGACATACGTCATCTGGCCCGACCAGAGAGCACCCCTAGTGAAAAGGACATATGCAATAATAACGAAGTGATCACTGTATCCTGTTAACAGAAACTTTAGCATGAAACAACCTGGAAAGAAAAGAATAGGAAATCGAAAATCAGTAGGCCACTGATGAACATGAACTTTTATTAAACAACGAACAAAGAAACGATAACATAACGTAATGATAAAACCTATTAATGTCCTAGAAACAAGAAAACGTTAGAAATATGCCAGTGGTGAGAGACCAGAAAAACAGTAAGAGAAACCAAATCACCCCTCGCTGTCCCACCGCCTGCCACGCCAAAAAAATCGATAGACTAGGGAAAATGCAAGCCAGTAGAACATCCGCCCCCACTCTGGAAACTTCCAAGGTGTGGCAGGGTTCCGGCTACGCCCAGCCGGGAGCAGCCCATATAAGGCAGGTCCTGCTGCCACGCCTCGGCCAGGAGATCCTAACGTAGGGTGTAGCCGGAGGAGAGGCCGAGACCAGCGGGACCCGGCCAGGGGATTGCCTTTACAACGCTGAACAGTTGCAGGGGGGGGGGAATGTCTCCTCGACCCTCCCCTCTCTCTCCCAGTCCGGCCGCGGTGGCCCTTGAGAGTTGCAGGTAGTCCCGCCACATGCTCTTCCGGTCCGGCCACCAACGGTCGGGGGGCCGAGGCCGACGGGATCCGGCTGCAGCCAATAAACCAAGAAACCCGTTCATGGGGCCAGAGCCAGGGGCGTCCGGCCGACATCTACCGGAAACCCGGCCCGAAGACGGACGGGACACTTCTTCTTTCTTGTATAATTGCTGCAACAACCCTGGGGGGGGATGTCTTGCACATGCCTCCGACCCCCCCCCCCCTCGTCCTCATCGCCTGGTCCGGCCATAACAAATCTCAAGCGAGACGCCGTGGGGTGCACTGGGAGGGAGAGACGGTGCGAACAGGCCTCTCCCGCCTCCCCAGGTGGAGGCTTCCCAGCTGCACCCTCAGCGCTCCAGGCGCCCGGAAAAGGGTTCTTCCACTGTGGCCATGCTGCAACGTCTCGCCCGGCAGGGTGGAGCCCGTCCGCTCATTTGACCCCGCGATCGCCAGTAGCTACCGAACTCTCAAAATGGCGGTCGACCTGGCAAGAGCGGGCCCAGCATAAAGAAATGGCCCGGTCACTGGTTGACTCCACCACCGTAGTCCTCCACGACCTTGAAGATTCTAGAGGAGCCGCGGGAGTCTCCGACCCCCGATGGGGAATGACTGCCATGATCACCCGTGGAGTGACGAAACTGTATCCGCGGGACGTCGGCGCCAGCCTCACTTTGAATTACTAGAATCCTGCAGACCTCACTTCCGGTGAAAGCACAGTGTGACCCGGTAGGAAAAATTGTTGCACCCCCTCCCCTTTTTGACTGATAGTTCAAACCACCGATCCTTTCCTTTGCCCTTTTAACGGAACTTTGGACTGCCTCCCCCTCTTTTACATTTTCTAGAGAAAACAAAACATTAACCACTACAATAACATAGCAGTTGACACCAGAACTGTTTTCAAATTGAAAACCAACAACATCTTCAACAGAATCCTTTTTGTTTCTGCTGTGACCCTGCTACAGCACAGGCATTGTCCCCAGCAGTAATTCTGCAATGCCGGTAAGAATAGCTGTGGTGCCTACTGGACTCACTCACCCCCGCGGCGCCCCACGCCGTTATTTGCTGGGCGGCAACTTGCTAGACATCACTTTCGTGCCATCTAGATTTCAGCGCGTTCTGCTGCCTTGGAACTATTCGCACAACAGACCGCTACTGACAAGAATATTTCATTATTGGTGCTGTCAATTTCAATAAATCTATTGGATAATTCAAAAGAAATTGCCACGGTCTCTTCGTTGTTTAAATGTTTTTACTGTTTTTGTTTTGTTGTATATATTTATATGTTATTAAAGTTTTATATTCCTACTACTTTCTTGGAGTGCTATATATTTTTAATGTGACACATAATTGTAAAAACTTTGATGTACAAAGAGTGATTCCTGGAATCTTCCGCTTCAGGCTCGGTCCCCTCCCCAATCACAATACAGGATAGTTTTCAGATAGTAGGAACACGTGTGGTGTGACGGATCTCATCGGGTGTGGGCCTTGATCTACTATAACTCCTTTGAAGAGGGGTGATTCTTTACAGCTGGGGCCATAAACTACATCTGCAGGGCTAGCTGATAGCCTGGACAATCGGACACAGAGGAAGAGGAGTGTCAGAGGGTGCGGTAGTGAATAGGGCGAAAGGGAGGTGTCGGGCGGGCACAGTGTGATTCTCAGGGAAGAGCAGCGCAGATGGGGGGAGGTTTATTGCCCATGCATGAGACAGAGAGCGGGGGTGACCAGTGACTGGGGAAGATGCTTGCGAGGGTGAGGAGCCATGCTACGAATCGACAGCGTGCAGAGAGTGGGTCTGGTCAAGACATCTAAAATGGCTGCCGTGCACGACAAAAGTGTGGCATTTCAAAAAAGGCAAGATGGCGCAGACAATGTTTTTCAACACTTCCTCATTTCCTTCGAATCGAACGTTAACAGACGTTGGGGCATATTACCAAAGTTAAGCGATATTTATCGCTAACGATGCTTACCAACGAATTTTTTACCGCTAAGCATCATCAGAAATTATCGAAGATAAACCTTGCTATTATCAAGGTTTATCACAAATGCGATAATAAACGGCCGCAATGCATGAATATCGCTAAAAACTCAGCGATATTCATACATTACCGAGCTAATGCTCTTAGCCATGTTATCCACCTCCCATTGGATAACATGGCTAAGAACTGCTCAGGGCAGGTGTTACTTTTTGGAGATATTCGCGCTTAGCGCGAATATCTCCAAAAGTTGGTAATAGGAGATAGATATCTTGCATGTTGTAATGCAAGTTATTGTGGTATATGGAACTCATACCATAATCTCTCAGGAAAGCAGAAACTGATCCTTTTGGGACCGCCTAAAAAGGCCTAGGGGGTGAGGAGTACTCTACTTTGCCCCCTTTTCACGTTCCGAACTATTTTATTTTACTCTCTTCTGTAATTACACAAAATAGCAGCGATAAGATGCATCGGAGACACACAGTGAGAGAAAGGAGGCCGGAGATGAAGAAGAGATGTCAAATACACATTGGAGATAATATAGTGGCAGAAGGGAAGTAAATATGAGTAAACTTACCATGTAACATAAAAATGTTGCACTCTATACTATAAGTCTCATTTTATACTACAATCACTTCGCTACAACCTCATAAATTAAAAATAAAAATGAATAATGTCTCAAACAATTTTTGATTTCTAAATATAAATTTATTCTTCAGAATTTTCTAAATTTGAAAGAACTAGTAACATGTCCTCATCAGCAATGTCCTCATGAAAAGTCTCCAATAATGATTCTTGTAACTCTATGGTCTCCAAACACTCGATAAATTCGCCATCAAGAGATTGATCAAAAAAATCATTCAAGTCATCTCCTCCTTCTGACAATATTTCATTATTGGTGCTGTCAATTTCAATCAATGTAGTGGAATCATTCAAGTCATCTCCTCGTGACAATATTTCATTATTGGTGCTCTCAATTTCAATCAATGTAGTGGAATCATTCAAGTCATCTCCTCCTTGTGACAATATTTCATTATTGGTGCTGTCCATTTCAATCAATCTAATGGAATCATACAAGTCATCTCCTCCTTGTGACAATATTTCATTATTGCTGCTCTCAATTTCAATCAACGTAGTGGAATCTTTCAAGTCATCTCCTTGTGACAATATTTCATTCTTGGTGCTGTCCATTTCAATCAATCTAATGGAATCATACAAGTCATGTCCTCCTTGTGACAATATTTCATTATTGGTGCTCTCAATTTCAATCAATGTAGTGGACAATTCAAAAGAAATTGCCACGGTCTCTTCATTGTGAGCCATTTTATTTTGAAATTGCTTGCTGTAAATTGCAGAAAAAAATAATCACTTTCATTTATCGTTTTTAGTAATACATAATATAAAACTAACTTTATCAAGTATTTAGTATAACAGAAGGACTGCAAATAAATAACAGAAAACATTTTTCAAATTATCTTCAAGTGTACAACATAGTTCCCCTTACAAATTAACAACTCACCTTTTTAAAAGTAGGAAAAGTGTTAGTACTGTGTAAATCAAACACCAGAAATTCACCACCAAAAATTCCTCACAAATGTACCTCAGACAGTAGTATCACAAAATGGCTGTGGTTTCCTCTCATTTGATATATATACATAACCAATTAACTTTCATCACACACAAATACAAAACCAAAGTAACATTTTAATTGGTTCTAAATTTCAACACTTTCAAATGTGTTTTCCCCATGCAATTTTCCATAGGACATTTACATACGTCTACAGCCTGAATGGCTGAACGGAATTACACCAAACTTGGCAAAATGGTACATCAAACCTAAGAGGTCAGGAAGGATCTACTATGCCCCCTTATGGTCATTTCCCCCTTCGCTTTGACCTCCTCTTGTCTCTCAATCCTACCGAGAGACAAGATGGCGGCAGCTACGGACTGTTTGGAATGTTGACAGACGCCGGAGAACCAATCAGCTTCGCAAAGCTCCGTAACGCGAAAAGTACGCGAAGCGGAGCGCTGTTACAGATATATATCTTTTTTTTTTTTTTTTTTTTTTTTTTTTTTTAAAACCTTTATTTGAGCAAGCAAGAAGGTACAAGGATGGGCCTACAACCACACGGGCCAGCCGCTAAAAAGGAGTAGACACATATCATATATGCCCGCAGAGGTAACCGTCAATCAACAATGCAATACTCCACATTATATACAGGACAAAAACAGGTTTTATATATATGAAAGAACAAACATACAAAAAGGCGAGAGTGTATCACTGAAGGTCAGCCCAAGGGACGCAAGGGGGGGACAGCAACGGAAGTGCAGTAGCAATATTCTAAGCACTAAGGAGTTCGGAGGGGGGGGGGGGGGGGAGGGGCGCAGAGATCAGGAAGAAGAAGGGGGGAGAGCCGGAGATACCAGCTCAGTCCCTATATGAAGATTCCGGGAACGCTAGCCTAAGGAGACAGGGTAATCTCGATAGTGTCCACAAGGGGAGGAGTACAAATGTCGCCACGGTATTCGTTCCATTGACCCCACACCTTCACCCATGCCCTGGGTCTGCCCCTGGCCACATAGACAGTTTTCTCACGGAACATGGACCAATCCATGTTATCCTCCCATTGCGAGAGGGCAGGGGGCCTGGAGGCCCCCCAGAGTTGCGCAATATCTCGCTTCGCAATCATATAGCCCAGGGTGGCCCATCTAGTCTGTGCCACCGAACAGTCCGTGGGCTCCCAAACATTCAAAAGACAGCGACGAGGTTCCGGACGCAAGGATATCCCTGTCACCACAGTCATCAGATCAAGCACAGCCACCCAATAAGCAGCCACCATCGGGCACTCCCAAAGAATATGCAGGAAAGTAGCACGCAAACCACAACCACGCTTACACAGTCCATCGGAGGAAAAGCCCATCACCATCAGTCGCGGTCCCGTCACGTACACCCGATGAAGGATCTTCAATTGGACCAGACGGAGTCGAGCCGGTATAGCCACCTCCTTCGGAGAGGAGAGGGCCGATTGCCAATCCTCATCATCAAGTTCCAACCCATCTCCCATCCACTGTTCCCGAAGTCGGGCCAATAAGTCAGTCCGATTGTTAATCAACTTTTTATAGATCAGGGAGATAGTGCTATCAGGAAGATGTTCGTCAAGGATACGGTCTTCAAGTGGGGAAGAGTCAGGCGGAATCTCACCAGGAGCAAACACCGAAACCAAAGCGTGCCTGATCTGTAAATAACGAAAGAATTCCCGACTACTCAGGCCGTAGTCAGCCTGGAGGGCCTGAAACGGGCGCACAGAACCCTTAAGAGTATACATCCCCCACTTTAGAGATCCCAATCAAGTCCCAACGGTCAAAACCCTTGGAAGACCAAAGACCGCCCAGACGTTCTGAAGCATAAAGCGGCGTCGCCAACGTCAAGCGATCCTCCCAGCCCAGGCTCACATTCGCAGCACGCCACACCGTCAAAGCAGTCAAAGTAGGTCCCACAAGATGGCGCCCAGCGGAGCGAGAATAGAGCACTCTGTTAAAGTCACCTCCCGGAAGCTGAAGTTTATCCATCTCAAACGCCGGATTACGACCCGGCGAGAACATAGCGTGATTAATAGCGGACAGATGGGAAGCCCAGTAGTATCTCTTAATATCGGGGAGCGCCATGCCCCCATCGTACCACGGGATGGAAAGTTTCGCGAGAGCAATGCGCGGTCGCCCATCCCAAATAAGTTGCCTCTGAAGGCTCTCAATGTCCCGAAAATAGGTCTTAGGGATAGGATCATAATAATTCTGGAGAGCGTAGAGAAACCGCGGTAGTGACATCATCTTAAACAGGGCCGCCCGACCCAGTGGAGACAGGGGAAGTTTGCGCCAACGGGCAACGTCCAAACGGAGCCTAAGCAACGGGGGAAGGAGATTACGATCAAAACGAAGGGACGGGTCCAAGGTAACAAAAACCCCCAAGTATTTGAAACCATCCCGGACCACCTGAAGAGGAAGTCTACTCGGCAACGGAGGCAAGATACCAGATAAAACGTATACACAGGACTTAGACCAGTTGATGACGAGGCCTGAGTTAGCGCCAAAGGACGCAAGAACGTCAAACAAAACAGATAAAGACTTGCGAGGAGAAGTAAGATACAAGAGGATGTCGTCCGCATAAAGCGAGACGCGGTCTTCGAAATCCGGGGCCCAACGAATACCTTTAAGGGACGGTTCCCAACGGAGCCAGGCCGCCAACGGTTCAAGAGCGAGCGCGAACAACAGAGGGGACAAGGGGCAACCCTGACGGGTACCCCTGCCCAGGGAGAAGGGGGCCGACACTCTACCGTTCACTACAACTTGCGCCAGAGGTTCCGCGTACAACAGTCTAACCCAGCTAATAAACTCGCACCCGAATCCAAATTTCTCAAGTGTCGCCCATAAATAGGGCCATTCCACAGTGTCAAAGGCCATGGAGGCATCCAGGGACGCCAAAATGGCCGGTTCAGTCAAAAGCCCCGCCCTCGCCAGCGCGCCGTGGAGGCGACGTAAATTCAGAGCAGTGTTGCGATGCGGGATAAAGCCAGATTGATCCGGATGGACCAACTCCCTGAGAACCGAAAGGAGACGGGTCGCCAAAAGTTTAGCCAACACCTTAGGTTCAACATTTAATAGGGATATGGGCCTATACGAGGAACAGAGGTCACGCGGTTTACCCTCTTTGGGAATGACGACGATTGTCGCCAGACGCTGATCATAAGGAAGTATGTTCCGCTCACGAGATTCTAGAAACATGGCGCGGAGATACGGCGCCACCTTATCGGGGCGTAACTTGTACAACTCAATAGGCAAACCGTTCGGGCCCAATGCTTTGCCCGAACGGAGCGATCGAACTGCATTGGCTATCTCATCATTCGTAAAAGGGGAGTCCAAAGCAATACGGTCCAAGTCGGTGACACAGGGCAAAGTGATATCACGCAGAAGAAGGCGGGAGTCGGCAACATCCCTCACAGACACGGGAGCATATACCACACGGAAATATTCCGCAAAACGATCAACAATGGCGGTCGGATCAATCACATTCTCACCACTCGCAGACTGAATCACGGGCACCACACGATTAACTCTTTCTTTCTTGTCCAACCACGCTAGGAGTTTGCCCGCCTTGTCACCCACATCGTACAATCTGCCCTGCTGCTCACGAAACATCACCTTTGCAGCGTCAGTGACCAGAGATTTATATGCAAACTGTTTTAGACCCAGGGCATGGAGTTTCTCAGGCGTGACACCAGATTCCAACTCGTCCTCCAAAGCAGAGATCTCCCCCTCAAGGTCCACCACCTCCCTCCTCCCAGCCCTCTTAGCTTCAACAATCAAGGAAAGGGCCTGTCCACGAATCACAGTTTTAAAGGCTTCCCACAGGGACACAGCCGAAGAGACCGACCCCTCGTTTTCCAGGAAATATGCATCCATGGACTTGAGCAAGAGGGTACGAGTCTCAGGGGAGGAAAGATACCAAGGGTTAATGGGAGCCACTCGGCCCGCCGCCTCTACCCCAACCTCGAAACGAAGCCAGAGCGGCGAGTGATCAGAAATACCCCTCGGCAAATGTAAAATCTCACGAACCGCCGACGATTGGGCTGCGGGCATCAGGAAATAATCCAGCCGAGACAGACTGCCATGAGCCCCAGAATGGAAGGTGTATTGGAGCTGAGTAGGATGCAACAGTCGCCAGCAGTCCACAAGGCCAAAGGTATCTAAAAACCCACCCAACCACTGCTGAGCCTGCGGGGTATCTCTAGGGGGATGGCGATCGTGAAGGCCGGAAAGCACCGAATTAAAATCACCGGCCAGAAAGAGAGTACTATCAGGGAGATCTAACAAAACACGGCCCAAGTCAGTAAAAGTAGAGGCCTGCAAACCCGGGGGAACATAAACATTGAAGAGAGATAGGGTGCGGCCTTCATACCTACCCACCAGGACAGTATATCTCCCACGGTCATCATGAATCACCTCATCGATCGCCAGGGGGAGGGAGGTTCGAACGAGAATACCCACACCCCTAGATCCGGAGGTAAACCCCGAGTGCGCCACAAGGCGGTAGCCCCATCTATTCATTGCATAACAAACATTACCAATCAAATGGGTTTCTTGCATGAAAACAATGTCCGGTGACAAACGTCGTATACATTTTAAGACCACACCGCTTAATACGATCTCCCAGGCCATTAACGTTCCAGGAAAGAAATTTCAACCCTCTACCCCCCCATCCCAGCCGCCCGAGCCAAGACCCCTCGTCCATGAGCTAGACATCAGAAACAGCAGCAAACACAGGAGCAACTCGCCTTGAAAACAACACACAGAAAAGAAAAAACTTCCCAACCCCCCTCCCCCAAACTGAAGAGAAACACCCCCCACCCTGCACCCCTGCAAAAAGCTAAAGAGCCACCCCAACCTGCAGTGTGCCTGTCGCCCAAGAACCCCTATTTCTACACAAAGACCCCGGAGGAGGAAAGGTCTCCGTTCCACCCTCCCCCCGACCTCAGCAAGAACAAAAATAACAAACGAAAGACAGAATGATCACAATGTAGAGGGACGCCGGCCAACACTCCTGAGAATGTATTCAAAATAAGACATAAGAGCCGAACAGTTAGATCTCCACACCACCTTCGGCACCACCAGGGTGAGCGGCGGAGTCAGTCTCAGGAGGACGGTCAGGCAATGAGTCCAGCCAGTCATTAACAGCATCTGGCCGATCAAAGAAAAGGGTACGCTCATTGTATTCGACCCGAAGTCTGGTGGGAAAGAGCATGGCGTAACGTAGGCCCCGATCCCGAAGACGTTTCTTGGCACCACGAAACTCCATACGTTGTCTCTGAACCTGTTGGGAAAAGTCCGGGTAAAAGTTCACCGTAGCATTCTCAAAGGCCACCGGGCCCTTCACCCGCGAGGCCTGCAGGATAGCGTCCCGGTCTCTATAATGAAAAAGCTTCGCTACAATGGGTCTCGGCGGGGCTCCCGGCTTGACTTTGCCCCCTGGAACACGATGTGCGCGTTCCACCGTGAAAAATTTTGTGAGACCAGAAGGGGCCAGATGGTTCAAGACCAGATCCTCAACCAGGAGATCCACCGAGTGGGGTTCAGGGTTCTCCGGTACACCAACCAGGCGAACATTGCAGCGACGCGCCCTATTTTCAAAGTCCTCCAGGCGACGGGTCATGAAGTCGTTCCCCCGACGGAGATTTCCAATCTCTGTTTGGAGCACCGAGACGTCATTCGTAAGGCTAGAAGATTTAATATCCAGTGATTGTACCCTCTCATTCGTCTTGCCGAGATCAGCACGAATCAGATTCACCTCAATAGCCACGGTGTCAAGTTTGTGGGCCAAGGCCTCGTACTGTAGGCCGATGGATTCCCTCACACCCGAGATGGCGCCCATGATATCCTGTAGGGAGGGCTCCGCCGACTCTTCCAAAACTCGTTCGGACGCTATACTGGAACCAGGCAGGGCAGCTCCGGGGGACCCCTTAGAATGGGTATAACGGTCCATGACATTTGATTGAACTGGAGCTCCGCGCAGAGGTGTTTTCGTCTTGCGCGTCTCTCTGTCCCCTCTGCCCGCCATTTTGAAGATGCGTCACAGGACAAGCCACCAGGTTCGACGGGCCCGACACTCAAAGCACAGGATCAAAAGTACATGAAAAAGGGGGCACAACTCGGGTAGAGGTCGCCAAGCCAGCAAATAGGTCACATGAAAGCCCAACAGCCGATCTGCCTCCAAGTCTCAGTCGCAACACGACATCCACACCCGTGGCCCAAGTCGGAACGGAATCGAAACCGAAACTTAGGAAGGGGGGACCCACAAGGCCAGATCTCCTGCCGTTGTTGTTCAATTGCAGGACGGCTACAGAACCGCACCCCGTCCCGGGCGCACCTCAAGGGCGGAGCCCAAAAGTTCAGAGCACCATATCTCAGGAATACGAGATCCAAATCGATTCCTGAAAAGTGCCAGGGTAATCAGCCAAACGTCCCCCACACGAATTCTTGCAAGAAATCAGGATTCAGCCAGGATAAAATGCCGGGAGCGGCGAGGGTCCGGAGAGCGCTGTGCTCAAGCGGCCATCTCGGATGCCCGCCAAGCTCCTCCTCCTATATATCTTTTTTTGAACGTTAATTTCTCAAAATCCACTGGAGCACATATATTGAGATCTAGCAAAGGCACATCGGGCTACCAGTCCCTACAATTTTGCCAACTTTCGTGCAAATCCATTCAGCTGTTCGATTATTATTATTTTTATTTTTTTTTGCCCCGCGGGGCCCTTTTAAAACCTCCACATCAAACCTAGGGGGTGAGCGACAATGTACTATGCCCCCTTATGGTCATTTGCCCCTTCGCTTCGGCCTCCTCTTGTCTCTCGATCCTACCGAGAGACAAGATGGCGGCCGCTACGGACTGTTTGGAATGTTGGCAGACGCCGGAGAACCAATCAGCTTTGCTTCACAAAGCTCCGTTGCGCGACAAGTACGCGTCCTGGGCCGCTGCCCGGTCCGCTGTTACAGATATATATCTTTTTTTAAACGTTAATTTCTCAAAATCCACTGGAGCACATATATTGAGACCTACAAAAGGCACATCGGGCTACCAGTCCCTACAATTTTGCCAAGTTTCGTGCAAATCCATTCAGCCGTTCGGGCTAAAAGTGAGGCCAACCGCCCTATGGAAATGAACATGGGAAAAACGCGTTTTGGGACCCCCCTTTTTTCTCGGCCCCCCCTTGACGAACCCCCCCAAAATTTTCAGGGGCTGCTCAGAAACAAAATGTGCCATTTTCCTGAAAATTTCAGCCAATTCCGTCCACAAACGCCAAAGTTATTAGACATAGAATTTTCAAAAATCCCATAGGGAAAAAATCCTAACTATATATACCTACTGGCGACCGCCAGTAGGTAATATATATATATATATATATATATATATATATATATATATATATATATATATATATATATATATATATATATATATACATATATCATCCTAGCAAATGTCCCAAGATGAGAGGAGCTGCAGTAGCTGGTGCT
The DNA here is from genome assembly GCF_964261635.1 of Lissotriton helveticus. Taxonomy (NCBI): domain Eukaryota; kingdom Metazoa; phylum Chordata; class Amphibia; order Caudata; family Salamandridae; genus Lissotriton; species Lissotriton helveticus. Next base: position 410,612,334 of record NC_136061.1, on the reverse strand, counting down.
GGCGGCAAGGTTTAGGACACCCTCGCGAAAATATTTTCAGCAAAACAGACAACACCGCACACTACTTCGATATGTTGATTTTTCATTTATTTTCTGTAGGTTCCCCACCTACGCGTTTCGGACAAGCAACTGTCCTTGTTCACGGTTACGGTGGGGAACCTATCGAAGTAGTGTGCGGTGTTGTCTGTTTTGACAAAAAATTTTGCTGAAAATATATACATATATATATATGTACATTAGAGGAAAGTGTACATGTCCTCAGTATTATTCAATCCGTTAGGACATTTACTATCAAATTCGAGGATGAATTTAGTTTCAAGACGTCTCAGCAACAGTTCCCTATTGCCTCCTCTCCGTTGCTTGGGTACTGAAGCAACCACATAATACTGCAAACAATTTAGGTTGTTGTCATGCACTTGTTTAAAGTGACGCGCCACTGGATAAGTGGGGTCACTGTGTAGAATTGCACGCAGGTGCTGTAATATTCTCACGTGCACCTGTAGCTTGATACTCCCAATATAATTTAAGCCACAGGTGCACGTGAGGACATACACCGCAAATTCTATTTTGCAGTCGAAATTACCGACTATTTTATTGGGTGCAAGGCAAAACGGAGTATGGTATTCTTTCTTGTTTACCCCGAATCTGCATGCACGACAAGAAGAACATTTATAAAAGCCAGCCATGGGTTTAAGCCAGATGGAATTTGTTCTTATTTCTGGACTAGCTTGGTCCAGAATAGAACCCATATTTCTTGCTCTACTAACTGTTATAGTCGGGCTTGGTGGTAAACTCATCCTCAGAACTGGATCTGTTAATACAATTGCCCAGTTTTTATTGACTATGGACCTGGTTTTCCGTTCATTTTCACTGAAAGCCGTTATTAACTCGTACATTGGTTATCTGGAACCTTGACTGTAGTAGGGTTAGGCTCAGTAGAGTCAATATTTTCTTCCATTTCTTGCGGCAGCAGACTTTCTCTGGATCTTAAAGCAGTCTTAGCCATGGCTGATTTAAGCAATTTGTCAGAGTAGCCCCAGACCCTCAGCCTCTGCAACAAATCTGCCGCACAGGCGTCAAAGTCACTGTCCACACTGCAAATTCTTTTCAGGCGTAAGAGCTCTCCATAAGGAATGCTCGCAATCAAGTGCTTTGGGTGCGAACTAGAGGCGTGGAGCGTGACATTCCCTGCAGTTGGCTCCCTAAATAAAGTACTTTCCACTTTATTGTTCTTGATATAAAGTCTGACATCCAAAAATTCTATACTGGAATCATCTATGTGAGATGTGAAGTGGAGATTAAGATTGTTTACATTGATGTTTTTAATGAAATCAAATGCTTCTTCTTTACTTCCCATCCACACTATGAAGATGTTGTCAATATATCTTAGGAAGCATTTGATGGTATTATCAAAGATTTGTTTATACTCTCTCTTAAGAACCTGCTCCTCCCACCAGCCCATGTGTAAACACGCGTAGCTGGGGGAGAAGCAGGCTCCCATCGCCACGCCCCTGAGCTGCCTGAATAAATCCCTCCCGAAGAGGAAGAAATTATTGTTCAAGCACCAGTTCATTAAACTGATTAAGGCCTTGTTATGTTGGTAATACTCACATGATCTTTGGTCTAAGAATAATTTGACTGCCTTAAGACCTGCACTATGGTCGATACTCGTATATAACGACTCTATGTCTAGTGCTATAAGATACATGCCTTCAGACCACGGAAGATTCCCTGTTTTACTTAACAAATCTCCTGTGTCTTTAATATAACTTGGCAGTAGCTTGACCAGATCTTGTAGGAAAAAATCAATATACTGGCCGACTTGTTGGGCTACGCTACGCATTGCAGAAATAATAGGTCTGCCTGGAATGGGAGAAACAGCGTTATGTACTTTTGGTATCAAATATAATATAGGTACAACAGGATTTTCATTATTCATAAATTTGAACTCATCATTGGAAATAAGTCCTTCCCTGCGCCATTGCATCAGCTGTTTTTTCAAAGAATCGGTAGCTCTATTGTAGTTCTTATAGTTAGTTAGCTCATAGCACTCAGAGTCATTCAGTTGTCGCTTGGCCTCTCTGATGTAATCTTCTTTTGGCCAGAAGACTAAGTTGCCACCTTTGTCCGATTTTTTAATAATGATCTCATTATTATCTCCCAATTTCTTCATCAAGTTGGCGTAGTCACGTTTTTTTTGTTGTATATGTTTTTTCCTTTTGGTTTTTTTGGACTTGACTTGTACATATAACTTTTTGATATCCTCTACTACACAGTCATGGAAGGTGTCCACAGCGTCTCTAGGCATCATCGGAATAAAATTAGATTTTTTCTTAAAGGAACTGATCCCACCTCCTTGAGCCTGGTTTGAGTAGATTAGTCAGTGTCAGTTTCATCAATTTGAGAGTCACTTATATTCAAATCATGTAAGGTTAAACATGTTGGTATATCTGCCACCGTAATTGCAAGATTTTGTGAGTTAGTGTCATCTCCTTGGACATTGATGTTTTTATCCTTGTCTGTTTTTAGAACAAAGTATTTTTTTAATTTTAATTTTCTGACAAAGCGAAAGATGTCAATTCTTGTAGAAGCATAATTAAATGACTGGCCAGGACAGAAATTTAAACCTAACGACAACAATTGTTTTTCCGCTGTAGTTAGAAATACTTTAGAAAGATTGATAATAGATTTGTCCAAATCTATTTCGTCCGTAGCCAAGTGTTTTTCTTCTTGTTGTTTGGCCCTTTATTTGTGCTTTTGTCGTCTTTCTTTTCTCCGCTTATTTTTTCTTGCATTCTTTGTTTGTTGTCTTTCCTTGGTCCCAGAGTACGAAGTCTCGCTGCTACTAAAAAATTCAATTCCTCTTCCATGTTGAGAACAGTAACATATGCTTGTCTTTCTTCGCCGTCAACACTCGATTCGCTCGTTATAGACACATAGTCACAGCTGGAAATTTCCGCGTTGGTGCTAGCTGTGTTACCTGCTCTTTGCATGCCTGAAGAATCTCCCTTATCTTTTTCTCCAAATTTTTTGCGATTTTCATTGTTGTACTTGTGTGCGAATGTGAATATTTGCCCGTTGTTATAATCAGACTCATCCCGGGAAACTCATTAATCGTGACTCTTGAGGTTTTAATGAAATCGATCTGAGATGATTTTTTTAATTCCTCATCGATGTTTTCTATTTCTTTTAGAATTTCCAAGCGATCAATGGCCGCATATTTGATGAGGATATGAACTGAGTTCATTGAAGCATCCAAGTTGTTTTATCCCCATTCTTTAAGCATGGAGGGGTTAGGCTTGTCAAAGCTGGGCGCCAAAAGGATACGAAGGCCCCTTGGGACCCGGCCCACCTCAGCATACTTGGTCAATGACTTGTGTTCCCACCATTTCGTTACTTCAAGGCACATATTTTCTTCCAGATTTTTCAATAGCGTTTTTTCATTATTTTCCTACCTAAGATTAGTCTGCGAAGCAGACACAGTATTGGATGCTTTTGTCGGTCTACTGCAAAACAACTCGTCAGCTGCTGCTTCTTGCTGGCGTACAGCCTCCTCTGACATACTGAAGGATGTTATTTGATATCTTCGGTTTAATTTTAGCCTGCGTTGTTTTAGTGGCTATGTGATATTACAATGCCTCCAATCTCCCCACCTCTACAGCAATGCTGTTGTCACTCACCCAGGTAATTAGTCTACGCCGAATCCTCCGATTCCGTTTGCGGACCAACTCCTCCTGGATATCAGAAACTCACGGCAGCGAGAGGGGGCAGCCACCAATGTTTCACCACGAACTTTGAAATTAATCCGGCTTGAGGGCGGCTGCCGCTTCCAGGTGAGAGGGTCCGTGAACAGAAGCAAGCCAAAACTTCCGTAAATTATATATATATATATTATCTACTGACGGTCACCAGTAGATAGTAAAGCGTTTTTTCTTTTCCCAATAACTTTGGTGCCGGTTGACGAATATTCGCGAAATTTTCAAAACTTGTGACCCGCTCCGGTCAGCTCCTATCCTGAAAGTTTTGGGGTTATTTTCTATAGGAAACTTTAGACACGGCTACAGCCCGTACTGCTGAACTGAATTACACCAAATTTTGCAAAAAGGTAGCCCTTGTTTCAGAAAGAACTCTTTTTGTTAAATGGTGTAAATCAGTTCAGTAGTTCCTGAGAAAATCAAAAAATAAAAGTTTGGATATTTAGAGGCGCGGTGGATCCGTGGACCTTCCCGACCACGAGCTTTATTCTAATTGGCTGTCAACGCTCCAAACCAGAAAGTGTTGGCAGCCATCTTGTGACTCGGTAGAACAGAGTCACAAGAAAAGAGAAAAACAAACGCAAAAAACAAGAAAAGGGGGCAGGGTAGAAACACCCTGACCCCCTATGCCTGCTCAGGGTGTCCCACAAGGACCCCTAGGGCCAAAAAAAGCATATATTTTTTCAAGCGTGAATCCGGCCGAGAAAATTTTAAAAAAACAAGCACTTTGTTGTATTGAAGCCCCAGGGTGGGCCAGATCCCGGGGGAAGTGAAAGAAATGTGTGGGGGGTCCCCAATCCCCCCCGCACTGCCCCTGGGACCGCCAACTCTCCGGGGCAAGATTAATGAGTTGCAGGGGACACGCGGCCCCCCCGCAGCCACGGGGGCCGCCACGCCCCAGTGCTTCTTTTTTAATGTGGGGTGTCTACCCAAGCCCCGGGGACCGCCACCCCCTGGGGCGTTTTTCTTTTTTTAAATACACCTGTGTGGGGGGGCTTGAGCCCCCCCCACACGCCTTGGGGACCGCCACCTCCCTGGGGCACTAATATTCAAATGCGGGGGTCTGTTACGGAGGCCCGAGGACCACCACCTCCCCGGGGCTGTGCATTATGTGGGAGGGGGACCGCGCGGCCGGCTCCTGCCGTGTCCTGGGGTGCCCACCCCTGGGACACTGCTGTTTGCAATGACAGGGCGGGAGCCGTACGGCTCCCGCCCTGTCATTGCAAACTGCTTTGCTTCATTAAAGCGACAGCAGGAAACCTGCTCTCGCTTCAATGAAGCAAAGCAGATTGCTTTCCACAAGGAGAGCTGCATGTCAGCAGCTCTCCATGTGGAAAAGCAATGCCGGCTCCTGCAGGACGCGGGGAGCCGGTGGGACCTTGGGGGCATTGGGGCTCCCCCTACGGTCCAAAATGGATAGTGCCTGCCCCGGGGGATGTGGTCTCCGGGGCTAGAAGTGGCCCGGAAGGGGAGCCACGCGGCCCCCCTTCCCCTCAAATAAATAAATAATTAAATAAAGGCCGGCCCCTTGGGATGGGGTCCCCGGGGCCAATAGATGCCTCAGGAGGGAGGCAACGCAGCCCCATCCATAAATAAAAATATATATATTTGGCCATGTCCCGGGAGATTGGGCACGGGAGAAGGGGCCCCTTCATGTTCATATTTTATTTTATTTTTTTTAAATGGGGTTCATGCCTGGGGGATGGGGTCCCTGGGGCCCAAAAAAAGTAAAAAGAAGGTGGGCCACACAGCCCCCCTTCTGGCCCCGCCTCCTCCCAGCAACACTCGGCAAACACGCCCTGTGGCGCGTTTTACATTGGGGAATTATTTCCCCTCCAATACTGGGGGTACCTGGGGGCCAACTAGCCCACCAGGTACCTCCAATAAGCGCCACAAGGCTGCTTTGCAGAGAGGTGGTCCAGGCCATGCCCCTTTTTACACCTCTCTGAAGCGCAACTCTGTGGCGCTTACTAGAGGTACCTGGTGGGCTAGTTGGACCCCAGGGACCCTCAGTATTCAAGGGGACTTAATCCCCCAACTTACAACATGCCAGGGGGCACATTTGCAGAGTGGTGGAGAAAGGGGACATGACCTTTGTCTACCTCTCACCAATCCCACTGCGTGGGGCTTACTGGAGGGAAAAGGTAGGCTAGTTGGTCCCTAAGGGACCCCCAGCAGTGAAAGGGGCTTCAATCCCCATCCAAGACCATGCCAAGGAGCGCGTTTGTAGAGTGTTGGGCAAAGTGGGCGTGGCCTGGTACGAGTACTTACCAATGCTGCTGTGTGGGACTGACTGGAGGTAATAGTTTGGGAAGTTGGCCCCCAAGGATGTCCTCAGGGGCCAACTACCCCTCTTGTTACCTCCAGTAAGTCCCACACAGTGGGATTGCTAAGAAGTCTTTGGAGGCCATGGCCCCCTTTCTCTACCACTCTGCAAACGTGCCTCGTGGCAGACTACTGGATGGGGGATGAAGTTCCAATTTAGTCCTGAGGGAGTTTGGGGACCAATAATCCCTCCTGGTACCTCCTGTAAGTCCTACGCAGAGGAATACCTGAGCGTTGGTTGGACGCCCAGCGCCCTTTCTCCACCACTCTGCAAACGTGACTACTAGTTAAAGTAGCATATTTCTGCACCTCTGATTTAGAGGTAGTTTCAATCCCCCTGTCCTATTATATACTAGGGCATTACTGAGGAGGTCATGCTAATCACAGGGGTACTCCAACGCATAGTGTTTCCTAGTGTATGTAGGTGTTTTCATTGTATTCTAAGTGTCTTTTAGCATAGCACTGGCTCTAGGCCTGGTCAGTCAGTCAGTTACCACCAGTACTCGTCTAAAAAGGTTTTGGCCACAGGATGATTTTGCAACAAGGCCTCTTTCTGATCCTCTGTTGGTTCTTTCTGCAATGTCTTTTTTCTTCCTGCACTTTTATTTGTCTTTGTGGGCTTCTGTTGCTTCTTTCTGCATTTCTTTTGCGTCTTTCTGTGTGTTTTTCCTCTTTTTTCACATGTCCTACCTCTGTAGGCATAGTTAGAAACTAGCATTTATAAATTCACTTAAAAAATCCTAGGTTTCAGGCAGGTTATAGTTAGAAATTAGCATTTAAAAAACCTTTGAAATTCACTGCAAAAAACATAGGTTTCTGGCATGTTATAGTTAGAAATTAGCATTTAAAAAACCTTCCAAATTCACTGAAAAAACCATAAGTTTCAGGGGCGTTCTAGTTAGTTGGACATTTCACTGGTACAAAACCATAGAAATTCCCCCGTTATAGTTAGTTCAGCTAACTATAACTCGTACCCCCGCAATGCACTGCTGATGACGTCACATATTACATCACTCATGACATGGTCAGTGACCTCACTGATGACATCTCAAATTACATCACTGATGACATCATCCAAGTGATAATTTCATGCATCTTCTCTCACCCTAATATAACTTTTGATACACCCACTCTAAATTACAGACTGCCATTCTAAAAATCATAGGTCTACACACACATCCACTCACTCACCCGTAGTCACTCATACTTACGGTCACTCAGTACAGGACTATCATATGCACTCATACACCTATATAGACACTCACACACCGCTACTCATCCATAGAGGTACTCACACACCTACTCAGTCATGCAAATAATTAATCACACTCCCATTTACTCATCTATACTGTTATACTCCCACCAGCTCACTTACTCATACAAATACTAGCACATTCTTACTCTCTTATACAATCACTGATATACAAGCACACACTCATCCATACAGCCACTCTCACAATCACACTCTCACTTATACCATTTATATACTCTAACAAACATATATACTGCCTTTCACATATGTAGTTACTCACATGTATGTACCACTGAGATATACATTCACTCACTAACACACCCATACAGTCCATCACAGATACACTCTTGAAACTATGCACTCAGTGAATCAACCACTCACACATCTATGGGCAGAGCCTCACACACACCCCACACACACAAACACTCAGGCACCCATACAGATACTCAGACAACCAATCAATAACTCATATAGAGGGGAGGAGCCAAGCTGGCGACCGAGATGGCTGCGTAGACGCTCGGCTCCGTGAGCCTTCTCACCCCGCGCATACATCCTGGCAACTATCCTGAGCCATAACGGCATATTTAAGTAGGCGAAGGACACCTTTCACTGACCGTTTGCTCCTGAGGCTTTTCCGTGCGGCAGGCCCGTGGAAATGTCCCCGACTGTTTTGCGGCCTTCACGGAGCTGAGCCCGGGGTGTCGAGTGAGGAAGGTGGTCGACCGGGACTGCGACAACAGCGGCCTCTGGTGGGGGCGAGGAGCCGGCCGGAGGGCGCCGGAGATCTGATGGGCCGATGACGACAGTGCCGACCCAGTCCATCTTGTGGAGTGTCTTGTGGGATGTGCGGTGAAGCAGGGTCGAGGGTACTGCATGATACTTGGCCCCCCTTCCAGTGTTGTATCCAGGCAGGACCAATGACTTTTCCCGTAATCGGCGGGCGGCTCCCAGGGAACGGCGGAGATTTTGTTTTGCCTTTTGGTGACCCTTCGCTGGGAAGCCTGCCTTGACTTTCGAGATCCTCGTGGTGACTCCTGTTGCGCCCTGGTGTGGGGCCCGGTCCCGAGGTGAAGTGGAGAAAGACGAGGCCGGATCAGCTAAGATGGCGGACGGCGCCCTCCTACGCAGACCACATCCAGGCAGAGAAGCCGCTGTGCGGGAGAGTCCTGGGGTCTGGCGATACAAGAAAGAACCCACGTTCAGAGATATATTGGCTGCGTTAAAAACCCTGCATACGACCCTGATCCGGGACGCTCGGGATCTGGGAAGGAGGATGGCCACCATTGTTATCCCACCGTTCCACACGGGCATAGTTCGATCTCATGGAGGCGCCGATGGGCCCGACTCTGCGTCAGTGATGAGTGCTCCAGCTACGCCTATGATCGTGGAGACGCTGCGAGACCCGGTTCATGAGATTCCTTTGGACAGATCTGTTGTACATGTGAGTGCCTCGTCCGGGCACTTCTCTGTTCGGCGGCAGGGGACACAATGTCGGTCTATGGTTTGGGCTGCCCTGGTGGCGTTTCTGCGCTTGCCGGATGGTGTGACTCTCTTTCCCTGGCTGGTGAGACTGTGTTCGGACTGGAGGATGCTTCCGAAGTCGATACTGACATTGACGGATTTCCGCCATTCATACTCGGCTGGGTGCAGGTGGCTGAAGTCCCATGGAATAACAGCGCTGCCCGATCCGCCCGGATCGTTTGGACCCTCCACTCTGCTAAGTATGCTGGCTGATCAGTGGACGTATGTTGGTACTACTGATAGGAAGGGCCTGGGTTGAGACCGTCTAGTTCATAGTGACACTTATTGTTGGCTGACTGTGATTTGGGGGACACTCGGCGGGTATGTTCTTGCTTGTGCTAGCGGTGATTAATGTCTTCCGTGTCTATTCTGATCTTGCTGTTGGGACGTTTATTGTGCGCGGTGGTGGGGGGGGGGGGGCCGGGTGGCCAGATCGATGGCCCTTCCCCACGTTTTTCCTCTTTTTCTTCTTTTTCACTTTTTCTATATTTCGGGTGTCTCATTTAGGGCGACAGGCACGCTGCTGGGGGGGGGGGGTAGGCCGTGGCCTTCTGCAGGGGTGCTGGGTGGGGGGTAGGGGGATGGGGTCTGCTAATTTGTCTTTTCTTTGTTTCTATGGCCCTTTGTCTTTCTTCCTTTTTGGTGTCGTCGTTTTTCGTGTCTCCTACAGTATGTTTCGTCTTGAGGGGTTGGGTGCTGCTGCTCCGTAATGTGTTTGTTTTTACATCTATCCTGACTCGGGTGCCTTACCCCCAATGTTTCAAACGTATTAGTACTATTTGCGGATTTCCTGTTTCATGCTTGCTACTGTAGGACCATGTATGACCGTATGGCATTGATTCTGAGTTTTTCTTTATTGTAAAATGAACCTGCTCACATCCTGAATCTCGTACAGTGCGCTTGTATACAAGTTCTCTCCTGGACACTATTTCGACCCTCATTTTCGGGCTGCTGTATTTTTCTACATTGATTTGCTGTACTTACGACTTTACTAGCGGCCGGCCGAGGTGGTTGTAGGCCCATATTTGTATTTACTTGAAGTGACAATAAATGTTCTAAAAAAAAAAAAAAATAATAATAACTCATATAGACACTCATCTAGCTATTCACAGACCCATGCAGCCGCTTACACACCAACAGACAGACAGATACAGACAATCACACAGTTTAGTCACTAACCCATGCATTCAGTAAGATACGTTTAATCACTCACTTATAGTCAGTCACGCACCTACTAAATCATCCATTCAGACACTTATATATAGTCTCTACCATAAAAGATGTTACCAAAGGTAAGTAACTTATTCTTTTTTGAGTGAGCCAAGCTTACAGTTTCTTTCCGTGCCAGACCTAGTCTTAACATGATGACAGCATAGCTTTCGCTGCTGCTAACCATACTGTGCCTATACTCAGTCAGTAAACCTTATGCTACAGCAGTCCAGTGTTGCATCTGTTGTTTGTATGGGAGAGAAGTCTGCGTTTTTGCTGCTTGTGCTGTCCCTTTCTGTTCATGTATGTGTTGGTTGCACTGGTGCTGTAGATGCTGTCAGTTTTCTACCCAGAAGAAAAGCCAACCCTGCTTCATTGTGCTAAACCTATATTATATATGTGAAGAATGCTTGCTTTGATGCTGCCCTGTGCCCTAGTTCTGTTTCCATGATGAAAACGTGTACTGCTAATGCCGAGTGTTCTACCTGTTCTCTTTGCAGAACGTTTTCCATGTTGTTTCCCGTTCTGTTAGTGAGTCAGACTTGCACTCTTGTACACTACAGCCTATCCTGTTCCGTCTCCAAGAGGCAAAATTATACTGCTTTTATCCATTGTACTCCATGAATTTGAAGGAATCCTTCTCTGGTCCTGCACTTGTCCGCAGTGGAAGCAAGCTAGCATTACTATTGCTCATTCCCCTGTCAATCTGTGTGTTTATGGAAGAATGCTTACCCTCTCTTAGTCCAACACATCCAGAATGCAGTTGCCTGCCTTACTCTTGTCCTGATCAAATGATCCAAGATTTCCTTTTATCTAAAAATCTCTGCACTGACTTGCAGCACACTAACAGCGTATCTTCAAAGCATTATGCCTTTGCCATAAAGTGCCTCACGCTGTTTATACTACTTACTTGAAGTACCCACTTTTTGCCTGGAACCAGCCAACCAGGACTCTTTGTTCTAGTTCTGCCTCCCTTCTGACAGTTGTAGGGTTCAGGAGATCTCTCAGTGACTGTTCCTTTTGGGTCTTCACAGCTAAATCCTAGAACACTCTTACTTTCAGTCTGTGGTCCATTAGCTGACAATTTTCAGTCAAGTCAGTAAAGCCATCGACACAGCTATTCAGCCATTCATCCATACTCTCCCCCATTAATTATACATTTTCTGAGGCATTCAGCCATCCACCATTTGGATTATTGTCACATTCCACTACACAACCATTTCTATCGCAACATGCACAAACATGTCAGTAAGTAATTAGGCTCCTTGGCTTATAAAACAGATACACGTATGGCTTTCCCATTGCTTGTATTTTATTGCTTTTTATATCTAACCTACAATTAAGTGTTTTTGGTCCACCCTCTTCATCCATTGTTTTTTTCTGTAGCATTCTCATGATGATTCTGCCCTCTACAGGATAATGTTTGGGGCAATGGGTCAGTGCATTTCAGCCACTCTTTTTATTGTGACCATTTTACTAGCCCACATCAGACTATGAGATAGTTCATTTCAGTGACAGAGCTGGTGGACCAGTCTCTGCTTTATTGTTGTTTTGTGTTGTCAGGATACTGACAACTTTTAAAAACTTTTTTTTAAACACTATTTTTAGGCATCAGCATGTTTACTTATGGTTACTTTTAGTGTTTAATAATTGTTGCTTATAATTGTAAAAAAAGAAAAACATGCAAGCTTCCCAAGGTCAGTACTTACCAATGCTTTAACAATGCTTGTTTCAAAGTTGGTTATGAAGTGTTTAAGTAACATTTTAACTGCCTGCAAATTTGAGTTCTTGGTTAGGTGATGATTTATTCTTCTCTCCTTCAAAGTAATTTTAAAATGTTTGCACACCTGAGAGACTTGTTTTTTAAAAAACATCACTAGCAAAACAGCCAAACTGGTGAATATTTTTTACATTTAAAATTAATTTCATTTTAATTTATGCAATTTTTATTGCAAGCATATTTCGGCCATATTTGGGTGATGACATATTTTCTTTTCTTTTTGTGTTCATGCTTGCCATACAAATAGTTTATTTTAAAGTGACCATCTTCCAGACCTATTGACTTTGCCAATGTTTGTAGTTTCATCACAGTGAACTTCTAGGAAAGTCACATTGTGTAGGTGGTATCTGTAGCTACATATCTGAGGGATTAGGGACCCCCCTGCTTCCTACCCTCCCAGCAACAGGGATTTTCTACATCAGAGGGTGCTTCTGTGAGCTGTTTAAACTGTGTTTACTAGGGCCTGTGCACTTCGTTTTTTGGCCAGCAGCGGGAGTAAAGTTGTATTCAAACAGTATTGTTAGTTCTGATAGATACATCTGCCAGTGGATTTCTCACCTTGTGAATATCCCCCTGCGTCAGCAGCATTCGGAAATTCTTTTTGTAGCTTCGCGCCGACGTGGTACGACGTCACAGAGGCACGGCATCGCCCGTGACTCCGCTGACGTCACCGATACCATATTAGGCCCACGCCGGCGTGATGACATCAGTTCCCTTTTTCCGCATCGTCGACGCTAACGGTTTTTCTGGGATCGTACAGTAGCTTTATAGTAACTTTGTTACTCTGTGTTATTTTCACTGTATCTTTGTCTTCTATCAAGATGGCTTCGAAGAAGACTGGTTTTAAGGCTTGCGGGGAATGTGGCAAAACTATGTCTATGACTGACCCGCATGAATGCTGCGTCTGGTGCCTGAGCTCCAACCATGATGTTGAGGATTGCCCATCTTGCAAGAAGATTACTCCTAAGACCCTTTGGGAGAGGGAGACGAAGCTCCTTGTGGCGAAGCTGAAGAATAAAAAAAGATAAGAAGGCTTCGAAGTCTCGGTCTCGGAGGTCGAGGTCTCGATCAAGGTCGCTTTCGGAGTCGTCATTAGCCCATGCTTCAAAGTCCTCGAGGAAGATGCATAAGAGGAGGAGCCATGAGTCACGTCATCACTCTGGGAAGGACTCGAGTTCGAGGCCGAAGTTGCAAGTGAGGCTTCTTCATAAGGAAGTGGAGGCTTCAGCGTCAGAGGTGCAGGACTCTGATGGTGAGGCTTCACGTGCGAATTCGCCAGGATCCTCGAAGCAGCAGGCGAACCCTTCTCCGGATTAATCTAATCCTTCTGGTCAGGAGGATGAAGGTGAGGTGGAGGAGGTTGGTGAAGTCGAGGTTCCGGTGCCTGCGGGTTCGTCGACCCCGGTACCGCAGCCCGAGGAGGAGATCGACGTCGTGACGACTCCGCCTCCTCGTGAGCAACCTGGGGGCCCGTATCCAGCCTTTCCGGCTCCAGGTCAGGATCTATCCCAGTTCCTGAATGCTATGTTTGAGGTTTACTCCAGGGCTATGTACCCCTCTGGAGCACCTGTTGGTCCCACCGGTCCTATGGCATATAACCTGCTCCTGCGCCCTTCATGCCTTTCATGCCGGCTCTAGCACCGCAGTGGCATTTTCCTGCGCCGCCGAGGCCTTCAACGCCGAAGCCTTCGACGCCGACTCCATCGACGCCGGTGCCCACGTCTTCGTTGCAGGATCCTGTTCGACCTCGGGTGAAGATTCCTCGCCCGACTTAGGGTTCAATGCCGGCTCCGACCCCGGCGGATTCGGTTCCGGATCCATCGACTTCGTTTCTGAAAATGAGACTACTGGAGGAAGAACAGTATCAGTATGCTGACGTGGAGGAAGGAGAGTTACAGGATTCTGATGATCCTTTTGATGACCTAAGAGAAGCCAGTGGACTTGAACTTTCTCCTGAGTGGGATTTGGCTTCTGTGTCTGATGTGCCTTCCAAAGATGTGGTGCCCTATCACGTTGTGATTAAAAAGGCAGCAGGTTTGTTGAACAATACTCTGCCCACTGCTGAGTACAAATCTAATATTCTAACTGAAGTCCTTCACTCGCCTTCTTCAGTTATTGAGCCGATGCTGCCATTTAATGATGCATTAGCTGATCCTATCTATGAAGTTTGGAAGAAGCCTTTGACAGCCCCTGTGGTCTCAAGGGCTGTTGCGAGGAGGTACAGGGTTGCACCTGGTGACCCGGACTTTTTATCAACTCACCCTCTGCCTGAGAGCCTGGTTGTGCAGGCTGCCTGTTCTAAGAGGTCAGCGGGTGCTTTTCTGCAGGTTCCTGGGGAGAAAGAATCCAGGCTGCCAAGAAGGTCTTCTCCTCAGCTAGTATGGCCTTAAAGTCTACCAACGCTACTTGTCTGATGGGGCGGTACATCCATCCCTTAATGGATTCCGTGAAGCAGTTGGTGCCGAAAATTCCTGAGGTGGATAGGAAAGAGGGATGGACCTCAGACACTCAAGCTGCTTCGAGGCAAGTGATTCAGAGTGGGCTGGACACGGCTGATTCGGTGGCGAGAATCATGGGCTCTTCGGTTGCCACTAGGAGAGCTGCATGACTAAAATCATCGGAGTTCTCTGCTGATGTTCAGTCTGCGCTTATGGACTTGCTATTTTATGGTTCAGGATTGTTTGGCAAGAAGGCTGACGCTGCCTTAGAACGTTTCAAGGACAGGAGGGCCACGGCGAAATCTTTGGGTCTTCAGACCAGGGGTACTACAGGAAGGCGCTTCAGAGGATTTAGCAGGTCTTCCTTTCGTTCCTATAAAACAACGCAGCAGCAGCCACAACAACAGCAAAACACGCTGTACAAGTCATACAGGGGAAGACAACGAGCTCGTCCTAGACGTCGTCAAGCCTCCTCCTCCTCCTCTTCCCCTTCCCAGCCCCCTACCACCGCAGCAAAGCAGCCCTAGATCCGCCATGTGGGCCCAGTGGGGGCCGGCTTACCCATTTTCTACAAGATTGGGAATTGATAACATCAGATCTTTGGGTTCTCAATCTCGTGGAGAATAGGTATGCTCTTCCTTTTCGGGAGTTTCCCCCCAATTACCCTCCTTGCCAGGGTGATTGTTCGGAGGACCATCTGCTGCTTCTGCAGGAAGAAGTCCTGGCTCTGTTCAGAAAGGGTGCGATAGAGGTGGTTCCAGAGCAGGAAAGAGGTCAGGGATGCTACTCCCGGTATTTTCTGATCCCCAAGAAGGATGGCAGGCTCCGTCCAATCCTGGATCTCAGGATCTTGAACTTTTATCTGAAGCAGGAGAAGTTCAAGATGCTCACTCTTGCTCAAGCGCTGC
This sequence comes from Lissotriton helveticus, assembly GCF_964261635.1. Classification (NCBI taxonomy): domain Eukaryota; kingdom Metazoa; phylum Chordata; class Amphibia; order Caudata; family Salamandridae; genus Lissotriton; species Lissotriton helveticus. The sequence goes on along the minus strand of NC_136061.1, from coordinate 410,597,146 downwards.
TGGAAGAAGACTGGATGGTGTCGATCGACTTGCAGGATGCGTATTTTCATATCCCAATCCTGAAGTCGCACAGAAAGTATCTCCGTTTCACGGTTGGATCGCAGCACTACCAGTTTGCGGTCCTTCCGTTTGGACTTACTACTGCGCCTCAATTCTTCACCAAGGTGATGGCTGTGGTGGCAGCACATCTCAGAAGGTTGGGGATACCTGTATTCCCGTATCTGGGCGATTGGCTGATCAAAGCAGAATCTCCAGAGATAGTGCTCCATCATCTGCAAGAAACAACTCAGTTGTTGCACAGGTTGGATTTTTCGATAAATGTACCCAAATCTCACCTGGTGCCCTCCCAGCGCAACCTGTTCATAGGTGCGGTACTGGACACTACTGTGTGTCGTGCATTCCCTCCTCCACAACGGATTCGCGACATACAGGAAATTATTCCTTTGTGTTTCAATGGAGCGGTCGTTCCAGTCCTGAAGGTCCTTCGCCTGCTCGGTCTGATGGCTTCTTGCATTCTGTTGGTCAACCATGCACGCTGGCACATGAGGGCACTCCAGTGGTGCCTCCGCAGGCAGTGGTATCAGCACGGTGGAGATCTCAGGGAGTCAGTGAGGATCTCGAGAGAAACTGCAGCGGATCTGTCTTGGTGGAGCGTGGAAGGCAATCTGTCTCAAGGAAAGCCTTTTCAGCTTCCTCCATCGGTGGCCACAGTGATAACGGATGCATCCACTCTAGGGTGGGGTGCTCATCTGGGGGACCTGGAGATCAAGGGTCTTTGGTCTCTAGAGGAAAGGTTGCTTCACATCAACCTTCTGGAATTGCGGGCGATACGTCTGGCACTCAAGCCCTTCCCTTCTCAGTCGGTCAGTTCAGGTCCTGACGGACAACACGAACGCGATGTGGTATGTCAACAAGCAGGGAGGAGTGGGGTCGCAGTGTCTCTGCAGAGAGGCTCTGCGTCTCTGGTCCTGGGTTCAGGACCATCAGATTTGTCTGATGGCAAATCATCTGGCCGGAGTTCTGAACGTTCGTGCAGACACTCTCAGTCGGCAGTTCTCCGCCGACCACGAGTGGAGGCTTCATCCAGAGGTAGTTCGTCACGTCTTTCTGACGTGGGGGACTCCTCGGGTGGACCTGTTCGCCACTCGCCAGAATGCTCACTGCCCATCTTTCTGCAGCCTCCAGTTTCCGATGCAGGGAGCCTTGGGGGACGCGTTTCAGTTGAGTTGGGACTCACAACTCCTTTACGCGTTTCCTCCCATACCTTTGATTCCTCGGGTTCTGAGGGAGATACGCCAAGACCGGGCCCAAGTCATATTAATTGCCCCGGATTGGCCAAGAAGGGTGTGGTATACAGATCTTCTCCACCTCTCCTCGTGCCCTCCGCTCCGTCTCCCTCACAGGGCAGATCTCCTCTCCCAGATGGAGGGGCAGGTTCTACCCCCCACCTCCAGACCTTACACCTTCATGCCTGGAGATTGAGCGGGGCAACCTGATTTCCTTTTCTCTCCCGCACGATGTGGTGGATGTCATCTTATCGGCCAGGCGTGACTCCACTAAGTCCATCTATTCTTATAGATGGTCTAAATTTGTTGCTTGGTGCGGGGAGAAATCCAGTGACCCTTTAAGGGCTCGTTTGTCCGATATGCTACAATTTGCTCTTTCATTGGCCCAGCAGGGTTTTGCTGTGGCAACTATCAAAGGTTATTTGTCGGCCTTGTCGGCTTTCCTTTGTTTGCCAGACCAGCCCTCTTTGTTTAAGTCTCCTGTTGTTTTACGTTTCATTAAGGGCCTTACCAATAAATTCCCTCCTATACCTTTTATTGTGCCTCAATGGGACTTGAACCTTCTTCTTACGTTCTTGATGGGTTCTCCTTTTGAACCTTTACACACATGTCCCTTTAGACTTTTGTCTTTCAAGACTATTTTTCTGGTGGCAATTACCTCGACAAGGAGGGTAAATGAGCTTCAAGCTCTTAGTTCTAAGCCCCCATTTTTATCCATTCATGCTGAAAGAATGGTTCTCAGGACCAGGGCTGCTTTTCTGCCTAAAGTGGTAACTACTTTCCATCTGGGGCAGTCCGTTACCCTCCCTACCTTTTATCCTCCCCCTCCCAAGGAGGAGGAGAAACTACACCGCTTGGACCCTAAGAGGGCGGTGAGCTTTTACCTGGACAGGACACGAGAGTTCAGGTTGGATGACCAGCTGTTTGTTGGTTTTGCTGGCTGCAAGAAGGGGAAGGCGGTGCACAAGCGCACGCTCTCGAGGTGGATTATCCTCTGCATTAAGATTTGCTACGCCCTGGCGGGTAAAGACTGTCCAGAAGAGCTCATTCTTCTAGAGCAAAGTCATCAACTTCTGCTTTGTCTAGGGGTGTTCCTGTTGAGGACATTTGTAGAGCGGCGACTTGGGCCTCCCTCCACACTTTTGCGAAGCATTACTGCTTGGATACCGAAGTGAGGAGGGAGGGTCACTTTGCGCGCGCTGTCCTCCAGGATTTTCTAGTATAGGAGAGTGGACACCCTCCTCCGGGAGTGGGGACTGCTGTGGGACTCTATTCACAAGGTGAGGAATCCACTGGCAGATGTATCTATCAGAAGAACAAGTTACTTACCTTCGCTAACGCTTTTTCTGGTAGATACAATATCTGCCTGTGGATTCCTCACTGACCCACCCGCCTCCCCGTTGTCCACTCTTTTATACCTGAGTTTATTGTAATGTAAATGTTTTTATTGTCAAGGAGATGTTTTATTTCAGTTGCATTGCTGCTTTTGCTTCACACTGTGAGTGTCACCTTGACATTTGTGTACTGTGTATACTGTGTATATTTCTGCTGTCATCGGTCCGTCCGTGTGCCTCGAAGGCACGGAAAAAAGGGCGGAACTGATGTCATCACGCCGGCGTGGGCCTAATATGGTGTCGGTGACATCAGCGGAGTCGTGCGCGATGCCGTGCCTCTGTGACGTCGTACCACGTCGGCGCGAAGCTAAAAAAAGAATTTCCGAATGCTGCTGACGCAGGGGGATATTCACAAGGTGAGGAATCCACAGGCAGATATTGTATCTAACAGAAAAAGCGTTACCAAAGGTAAGTAACTTGTTAATTTCAAGTTAGTGAGGCCCTTACCTGCTGCAGTCCAAAGTGTGGATTGAGCCTGTCTCTCCTAGGCTAGGATTCTGAACAGGAGAAGCAGCTGCCCAGCCCCCACCCCCAGGCCAGCAGACCATTGGCTATTCAGCTACCAGGAAAGTCTGAGCCCTCCTCTCACACCTGCCCAATCCCCTTAAGGCCTTGCTGGGTGCACCCCAAATCATTCACCTCTATCTTGTGAGGTGCAGCCTACCTGTGCCCCAGATTGCAGTGAGCAGAGTCCAGGAAGTGGTAAGGAGACAGACTATTGCTGTCTCTTCCCAAGACAAAAATGTGTTTAAAAAACGATTTTCACTTTCTGTTTTTACTGTCTTTGCCTGTGGTCGTTACAGTTAACAATTGTAGTTTTAGCCTACCTGTAATTGCATATTTTATCACCTGTGTTGTGTTTTAAACTTGTGGTTTTCCCTGCTCATGATTGCCTCCATTTAGCGTGTTGAATTGTGGGATTTGCAGTCCAACCTCTGTAGTTTGTCCCTCTCATTCCTTGGTGACAATTTTGTTTTCCCTCCAAATTTCTCCTTTGCTCTGTGCTAAGACCTGTGTGTTAAAACAGTGCACTCCCAGCCACCATTGTGTGTTCACAAGCCAGTGAAACCAGCCCCCCTGCCTCCCCCTCAGCATCAGGGATTTTCTACATCAGAGGGTGCTTCTGTGAGCTGTTTAAACTGTGTTTACTAGGGCCTGTGCACTTCGTTGTTTAGCCAGCAGAGGGAGTAAACTTTTATTCAAACAGTATTGTTAGATTTCAAGTTAGTGAGGCCCTTACCTGCTGCAGTCCAAAGTGTGGATTGAGCCTTTCTGTCTCCTAGGAGATTCTGAACAGGAGAAGCAGCTTCCAACTCCCTGGCCAGCAAACCTTGTCTGAGGTCGCAGGGACCTTATATGGTCTGCTAGTGGTTGGTACATGTCTACACTGATTGGTGGTTGTATCTGGTGTTTTTATTGGATCAGGGTTAATGTCCTCATTGGTTGGGTATTTGAGGGTTCTGATTGGTTTCTGGGTCTGTGATTCAATCATTGTAGGGCTGGGACTAGGGCTAGGGTTAGGATTTCTATTGGAAGTAGGGACTAGGGCTTCCGATGTTATTGGTTGTTGAGAGTAGGGTGGGACTAGGGCTAGGGTTAGACCTTTAATTGGAAGCAGCAATTAGGGCATCTGGTGTGATTGGTTGCTGGACTAGGTGTGGGACTTAGAGTAGGGTTAGGCTTTCTATTGAAAGTAGGGACTAGGGCTACCTGTGCCAGTGGTTGCATGGACTTGTTTTGGGACTACTGGTAGGGCTAGGGCCTTTATTGGACGTAGAGATCAGGGCTTTTGAACTGATTGGGTGCTTGGACTAGGACTAAGATTGGCTGTACGGTCCTGGTCTCCTATTGGTTCTAGATTTTAGGGCTAGTGTTGTGATTGGATAGTGTTAGGGCTAGGGTTCCCATTGGCTGAAGGGTCACCTGATTACTAGGGCTATAAAAAAAGACCAGGGTTAGGGTGTCTCAGCCCGGGCGTCAAGGCTAAGGGCAGAGAGGACAAGGGCAGTTGCCTGTTTGAGCCTGTTAAGGGCAGAGAGGACAAGGGCTGCTGCCTGTTCGGGACTAGGGCCAGAAATGCTGCCCTTTTTCTCATTAAGCAATACCCATCCCACACCATCCACATCCACAAACAGAGCAACACACTCACACCAAATGTACACTATGCACAACACTATGCACAGACTAATGTACCAGCATGCACTACAAACCCAACCAAACCACATCTACACACCCTACTATCCCAACTACCACACATATCCACCATCACCTACAAACAGTACACAACTCTATCCTATACCACTAACCAATACACTCATCACTAACACAACACCAATCAACACCATACATACTACATCCCATTCAGACACACTCTCTCTGCTGTAATTACACCTAACAGACCACCTTTTATCACTAACAAACATATAATCATCCTTCCATCAGTTGTCCAACAAACACCCTCCTCTCCCTTCTACCATAATAACACTAACACACAACAAACACACACCACACCACCACACTTTGTAACTCTTGCAACAAACCAGTCTAAGATAAACACTCTCACCTCTACTTCATTCCCTCCTACACACAACATACACTCTACTCATAAACACATCACCACCCCCTCTACGTCACAACCTCCTCTCACAAACAATACTACACAACCAAATCCATTGCATGAAACATATACATCAGCACCCTTTTTCACTACTCCTCAAAAGCAAAACATATCACACACACCAGCACAACAAGATCTTCAAAGCGCAACACCTCATAATACTTACCATCACAAAATACAAACATGTACCCACCTTTCAAACCACACAAAGGAACAAACTCCAATGCCAAGCTTTCACTTTTCCACCACACCTAACACAGATACAGCACCTCTCTTCTAACCACCTCTCATCCATTGGACAATTTAGTACATTACTACATGACCTACATGCTGCACCACCTCCCCGGACTCCTACACCTTCCGCCTTAAACACACGCAAAAAATATAAGCAACATGCCACACCTCACAACTTTGCTTCCCCATGTCTACTTCACAACAATGTTACACCACAAAAGCAACACAGCACTCCAACTCACTCTCAAACACCATCTCCAAAACATACACATGCAGACCCATCAAAATGCCGTCTTAGCATGTTGGATGAGGAACACGATACAGAACAGCTACACATTTGCTATCCTAATACAGCTAATACCAGCACTAAAAACACACCTGCTACAAACTCACACAATACTGATCACTCTTCTACCAAACAAAGTCCCACTTTCACCAAAGACCACTCCCTAAACTGTCTACTAATAAATGCTCAATCCCTTTCTAAAAACAAGCATCACATCTACGACCTTCTCACTGATGCAAAACCAGACATACTATTCATAACCGAATCATGGTTGGGAGAAGATATGCCTCCCGTCCTGCATGAAGCCATTCCTCTAGGCTATCAAATAATCACCCAAAACCGTATATCCAAAAAAGGAGGTGCTCTGTCTGTTGTATTCAGGCAAACAATACATATCACTAAAATTGACAACATCTCCATAAAGAATTGTGAGGTTCTTCTAACAAGATGCAATCCTACACCGTCTTCCTCCTGTAAATTCCTGCTCCTTTACAGACCTCCACCTTGCAAGGCAACATTCCCAGACGCACTTCTAGACACAGTTTCAAACCTGATAACAATACACTCCAACCTATGCGTTCTGGGTGACCTTAACATTTGGTTTGATAAACCCAATATAAACCCATCCAAAAACTATAATCACTGGCCTAGACGCATTCAACCTGCATCAGATTGTCCACAATCCGACACACACTGCTGGACATATCCTAGATGTCATTTTTGCTAATACTGAACTAGTTACCTTTCAAACTATAACTCCAGTCTCCTGGTCAGACCACCACTTGCTTGCCTTCTATACATAAAACAACGAAACTGACTCACCTAAAACTACCTTACATCCATCCACCTATTGGCCATGGAACAAACTCAATTTGGAACACTTGGAAACACAACTAACATCCAGTACAAATCTGGAAACCATAAATTCTGTTCAAAATCTATATGAGTGGCTACAGGAAGCTTTTGACATCCTGATACCACTCAAAACCAAAAAAAAGTGCCTTGGAGAAACAGAGAAATAAAAGACATAAAACAACAAATTAGAAAACAGCAACGTACCTGGCTCAAAACAAACACCAAACAAGACTAACTTCACCTACGGAAAATTAACACATTATACAAGTCTGCTATCACAAATGCTAAGAAAAGGTACTATTCAGACAGAATTCAAAACGCTAAATGTGCAAATAAAGAATTCTATAAAATACTCAATGAATTTCGCAAACCAAATTGCCTAGAATGAACTCATCCTGTTACTCAAGATTTCATAGACAAAGTGGCAAATCATTACACGGACAAAGCAGACACGTTGGAATCGTACTTAAAACAGAAACAAAGCACCAGCACTAACCCTTGTACAAAACAACAATCCAAGAATGCTCTAATCAAGCCTCTCCGTTCCTTTCAACACATCTCACACAATGAATTTATGGACCCGGTCAAAGCAAGCAGGCCTGCCGGCAGCCCTTCTGACCCCTGTCCGCCACAAACTTTCAAGACAATTCTTTTAACAACCTCTGCTGCCACTACAGTAAGAAGAATCATCAACGATTCCTTAACTGCTGGAATATTTCCAGAAGAACTCAAAAAGTCATACATACGCCCTTTACTGAAGAAAACAAACTTGGACCCGCTGAACCCTGACAACTACAGACCCATTACAAATGGACTGTTCCTGGGCAAACTGATAGAAAGAGCAGCGTTCGCCCAGATGTCACAATTCATTGAAGAGAATGACATACTTTCAGACTTCCAAACAGGATTAATTCCTGAAAGAAGCACTGAATCTTCCCTCCTTGCCATCTGGAATGACCTAAAGAATACAGTTGACCGCAATGGGGTTACTGCGCTACTCCTCTTGGACCTCTCAGCTGCCTTTAACACAGTTGACCCTGACACTCTGAAACAAAGACTCTATAAAGCTGGCATAGAGGGAACTGCTCTAGACTGGATTGTGTCCCACCTTTGAAACAGAACTAATGTCATCCATACCGCACCTTTCTCATCCAAACCGTACTCCACAAAAGCAGGGGTACCTCAAGGTTCTATCATCTCGCCCATGCTTTTCAACATCTACATGAAGTCATTACCACTACTGATCAATAAATTTCACCCTACGTGCTATAACTATGCAGAAGACAAACAAATACTCCTTCAACTGGAATACCCCAAAGACAATGGAAAATCACCAATTTTCAGCTGTCTCAGAGCTGTGGATCAGTGGATGACCTGGAGCCATCTCAAATTGTATGCTTCAAAAACTGGAATACTCATGTGTGGCGATTGGAAACATTACAACCCGCTTGCCGCATGGCCTGATGAACTGGGATCACTGCCTAAAGTATCGAAGGAAGTAAGAAACCTCGGAATGACCATGGACTCCAAGCTGTCGATGAATGTCCAAGTGGATAAGCTAGCAAGATCAAGCTTTGCTACTATAAAAACGCTGCGACGAATTTTCCCTCATTTGGGATTTCCACACAAGGTCCAAGCTACCATCTCCCTTATTCTGTCCAGTCTCTATCACGGATCACCTTTAATGACCATGAAAAGACTACAACGGATTCAGAACTCGGCTGTCAGACTACTCTTGCATATCAAACCGCGAGACCACATCTCCCCTGCCTTGAAAGCCCTGCATTGGTTACCAGTTGCCAGAAGATCCACGTTCAAGCTGCTTTGTATCACCCACAAAGCAATACATGGAATGGGACCACTCTTCATCAGGAATAAAATCACCAAACACATTCAACAAAGGAACCTCCGCTCTAAAGGAGCATCTCGCCTCAAAATCCTACCATACAAGAAAAAAAACATGGGTGGCACATCCTTCTCTGTTCAAGCAGCTAAACTATGGAACTCTTTACCCCCCAACATAAGGTCCACCGACAACCACCTTATCTTCAGAAAACTACTCAAGATTTGGCTCTTCCCCACATAAGCACCATACGCAAACAGAAATTTACAGCATATCCCTCTGTATACAAGAATTTTTTTCACTATCGATATGTACCTATCTTTGTGTATTACTTTGTATAAACATGTAAAATAATGATGTTGAGAGGAAAAAAATAAATATCATCTTTGGTCTACATATACATTCTTCCATTGTGCACCTATGTACCTTCCATGTACTTGGATCTGTGTGTCTGTTACTTTTCTCCTGAAAGAGCATATCCAATGCACTACCCTATTTCTCATCCTGTGCCTCTATCAATATCTTTAGCTACATATACTTACCTCCTTTATGTATCTATATACTTTCAATGTAATTATGGATCTATATATTTATCACTTTCTTCTAATGCATTTCTAATGCACTACCCTATTTCTCAGCCTATACTTCGCTCAATATATCTTCTAGCCCAACCCTCTGACTCATCTCAAACTTCTTCTACTACTCCTTCCAATGCACTACACTATCTCTCATCCTATACATCTATCAATATATCCTCTACATCCACTCTCTCGTTTATCCCAAACCCCATACCACTACTATGATTGCCAAAATAACCTTTTCTAGACTCTCTCCTACTCTACCCCTCCTTGCATCATCTGACACCTCTTTTACTATACCGATCCCCTAAAACAAACCTTTCTAAACTCTTCCCTCTGAGTCTTCCCGTCCAAAACTCCTTTTTACTCACCCAAAAGCCTCCTCCTACAGCTAAGACCTAAAAAAAATTGTTTTTAAATCCTTCACTCTTTTATCCCTCCACTATCCTTTTCAATCGAAATTAACAGACTAACATGTTCACTTCTCAAATTCCATATTAAACTATACTAGTATACTACCCAAATAACTAAATAACATATCTAGAACTCAAATTACTTCATATTTTTTTACTATACTAATTTTCAACAGTAATCCTTTATGTGTTCCGGAGTGGCGTGCTACTCGCCAGAAAAGCGCTTCAACACCCATCAGGGGTAACAAGTGCTATATGAATGCGAATCTTTCTTCCCCTTTTATCCCTCCGCCAACCTTCTCACTCCAAGTAACTGACTAATATCCACCACTGATACTACTTCATATTTCACCATATTAATTCACCACTAATCCTTTGTAGGCTTCCTGAATAGCTTGCGTCAACAAGCGCTATATAAATACAAACCTTTGTCCTCCTCTATCCTTCTGCTATCATTCCAAATCCAATTAACTGACTAACCTATCCACCAGTTAAAATGTACTTGCATGTTTCACTATACTAATTCAACACTAATCCTCTACGGGTCCCGGGGTAGCGTGCTACTTGCCGAAAAAGCGCTTCAACGCCTCGTCGGGGGGTAGTAAGCGATATATAAATGCAATTACAATACAATACAATAATATGTTTCATTCTTCACACCTACATTGCAGCATCACACCAGATCTATCTCCACCTTCCTCTACTATGAAAATGAAGTCTTCCAGCATCTTTGATGCTCTGAACACACCTTTTCTTTCCCCATCTACTTGCTTGAATCCTCTCTACATGTTTTTTCTCCCTGCGTGTTTTTTCTCTGACCAAAGATAGTTGCCTAACGTACATATGCAGCAAACTGGTAGAGTACATCGCCTCCTCTTTGTCATTTGCTTAAGGCCCTTTATCTTCAGGGGATCTCCATTGGAAATCGTAAGCTGGAAGGAGAATCCAGATGGCCGTTGGGGTGGGTGGTGACTTTTAAAGCACCACGTGAAGCCTCGGGGCATTACTCACACCTTCAGAGCAATATTTTATATCAGTACCTGCATTTTACACACAAACAGGACGTAGAAGTCAACAGAAAGGAACACTGGGCTTTATAGTCCAGTGCCCATCTTCTCCCCAGTTAGTCATTCCCACATATTGGCACTTCATTTTTTTTTACTTTTCATTAGTAAACTCTTTCTAATAAATTGTTGATTTAGGTTTATCTTATTTCTTTATGTAAGTTGTGAAATTCTAATTTCTGAGAGAGAATTAGGTCTTGAGTAAAGTTATTTGAAAAGAAATGGGAAATGTGGATATTGGCTTTTTAGGTTCTCAATCTAGCATCCAAAACCTCGCACCCTAGTTTATAAAGTTATTGTTAGAACTTTTTTGTTTTTTTTAATTTATTTATGAAAATACATGAGTCAGTGGGAATGCATCAATCTTGTAAATACACTGTATACTACAGGCATTCAAATTGGCACAGAAAAAATAAAATAAGAGAACAATACTAGCAGCATAAAGAATACACAATACACAGGGGAGAATAATTGCCAATATTGAAAATCCTAAATTATGAATTAAGGTGAGGAGCTATGAGCATAATGCAAAACATTACAAACATTACAAACATCAGGGGACCCAGCCAGGACCGGATTTCACGTTTCACACTCCAAGTATTGCGAGACAGTGCCCCAAATTTTCCGACCAAGCTTCTTTTTTCGATGACCTTTGAGGGCATATAAGCTATACTCCATATTATATACAGCAAAAAAACGTGCCCTCCATACTTCAAAAGAAGGCGGTTCCTGTTGCAGCCAAAAGGAGGCTATGCTTAATCTAAATACAGCTGTAGCTAGAAATATTAGGAAAGCCTGTTGCTTTGATATTCCTACCACACCAGATCCCATCTCTACCCCCAGGAGAATCTGAGTAACAGATAGTTGCGTAGGGGTACCTAGAATCTCTGATAGGAATTTCTCCACCTGCGTCAATAAACTAACTAAAGATGGACATGCAAAGAAAATATGAACATCATCTGCAGATGGGTATCCGCAGCGAAAACATTTCCCTATTAGATCCCCAGACCATTTTGAAACCTTATCTGGAGTATAATAGAGATTGAAAAGTGATCTAAAGTGTTGGGCAGATAGTTTTGCGGAGAGAAATAAATGATTGGCCATATCCAAAGAAACTTCTATTTGTATATCCTGTCTCCCCAGTTTAATCCCCCATTTGCAATTTTGTTCTACCATATCATTGGCCCTAGTACTTAACATATAACCATATAGAGTACCTATCCTTGCTCCTTTCATATTTCCTTCTATCGGGGGATTAGCTTGAATAATGCCACCACTATTCAACAAGTAATTCCTAATTTGTAGATACTTAGCAAAGTTCTCCCTAGGCAACTGATACTGTTCCCGCAGTTGTTCAAATGATTTAAGACCGCTTTCTGAGTAGAGGTCACCCACCACCCTTATTCCTTTTAATCTCCAATTATGGACCACGCGATCCCACAAATCAGCTGGCAAAAATATTGAAGACACCAATGGTGTATACCAAGACATTTTCTCGAACCCATACATACTCCTTATTGCTTAGAACTTTTTAGTGTTATGTAGAATGTGGGATAATCGCTCACTAATTCCATGAGAGTGAGTTACGGACAAATCAGAGATTTTGAATATCTGCAATATACTTTGTTTTGGGTTGGTGTGTCCGGAATCACTGCACCCAGATGATATATTAAAATTGGGGGTGAAAGGGGTCATGTCTGGTTTAACAGTCGAAGTTTTCAAAGGGTCTCCTACCAGTAGCTCGTAAGCTACCTCGGAGTAGCTCACATGTGTGAAGCCCAGCTTACTAAATTGAAAAGCTTTTGCTTGGTTGAATTAATATACATATTCAAAATATGTAGATTACACAACAGTAATAATACTAGTAGCTCTCAATGCGTTTAATTGAACATAAATAGCTCTCAGTACAGAAAAGGATGGAGACCCAAGATAGACATCAGTTTTCGTTTTATGGTATGGAACAGTCTGCTAGGTTGAAGGGGGACGTAGGACCTGGCTGGTAGTGAAATTCCAGGGGAAAAGTTTACTTTTAACGGAAGTACAAACAGAAATTATAGATGTATGGGCTATTAAATAGACTACCTCTTCAATTTATTCCTCTTGCAACAGAATCAGGAATTTGGGCTCGGAGGTTCACCTAATTGAGGACCTGATGGACCCGTATCTCCAGCATGGGGAACAAGGCATTATGTTTACGACCTTGAAGGTGAGTGTGGAACTGTATATGTGAGTATACTATATAATCTAATGTCATCCCATATAGCTTATAAATACTGCAGAGGTATAATGGACTGAGAATGAAACTTGTAAAACCATTTTTCTCATTCAAATAAGCTAATATTTCAGAGTGCTCAATTATTATCTAATCATTATTGTACTGTACTACCAACAATTGAAGACAAGATCTGTGAATTAGTTGGTGGTGCGAGGTAAGGTTCTTAACTAAAATGAAAGGAAGCATATGTCTTCCTCATTCATCATATGTCTTCTTCATGCAAGTCTAACTCGAGTTCACAGATCTCATTGCACATTGGCAGTGAAATGTGATTAATGAAACTGGATTTTATATCTTCTAGGCATGTTACTACCAGATCCAGCGTGAGAAGCTCACATAGACATCCGCTAATCCTGGCAAAGGCTCATTCACGGAGCAGAAGCTGTTGGAGCCTGTATGGTTTTTTCCTGTAACGAGGAGAGGTACCAGCAATCAGGCAGGAACATTTACTAATCACCAATGCTGCTGAAATGACCGGTGGAAAAAGAAGCATTGAAGGAACTCTGCTTAAAGATAGATTTGAGTGTCAAGCATCCAGAATCATTATGTTTTTCAAGCTCAGTTCACTTGTCTCTCTCTACTGGAGGGATCATAACACTGACTCAGAGTACTGAATGTCTCAAAACTGGACTTCTTTCTTCAGGAGAGCAATGCACTGGCATCAAATGGATGTTATCTTCTATTTTTATTTCAACTGATTTCAGCATGCATTGACAGCTGAGCCTCAGGCCATCATTGTAAGCACTTTCTGAATTGAACATTTTTCTCTGACCCTGATTTTATCCTTACTTAGGAAGCTACAAGCATCTCTTTTGTTTTCATTTGGTCAAGTGTGGCCTTCAACACCGTGAACATTTTTGGGCCAGCAGGAATGGTGTCTGTTCCGGTCAAACTCATAAGCTAAGAGACCTTTCAAACTCATTTTTGCATTTTTTTAACAAGGACACTTTTGAGCTTCGTCATGTGTATGAAGACCAGCGATGAACTAGTGACACAACTGGCGTGACCTACTCTTTGTCCCTGCTACAATACCATTATCTCCGTTTCTGAGAGATTCTTTACCAGTTTTGAAGACGCAGGTGTGACCTACTGTTGTGGACACTGTCACTACAAAGAGGGGGCTAAGGTGTAAACCTCTGCATTTCAAAGGAGCTCTTTTATCAGTGCTCTATGGGTTCAACATATATCAGTGTTTTTTGGTAGCTTCAATAGATTTAATAATGTAGGATTCGGGGTCTCACATGCAGAACCACCAACCCCTTGATGATTTAACCACCATTAATCTATTAAGTTTACAGGTAGTTCTGCTGTAGCGTCTAAATGGTATCCATGATTGCAGAAAAAAACTTGCTTGTAACCATGTTAGTTCGATTGTTTCTACTTGTCTAAAATAATCAGCACTCTAACAGACACTGACTGTCAGTCCCCATCTGCTAGGTCTTAAATTCACTGCTGGCTTAAGAAGAGACATTTAAATTGAGGATTCCTGGGCGCAACAACCTAGAAATGACTATTAAGCAGGCAATATAGAATGTGTCATCCATGCAGAGCTGTGAGGGGTTTACTAGGGAAGCTGGTATTTGGCATGTGTTCAAGTCCCTTTTTCCAGACTGAGACAGTGTAGGATTTCAGCAAATCTCCATCTCTTTATTAATCGCCCAACTGCAGGTTTCTTTGCCTACATTAGATATGGATCTGCATATATCAAAAGTAGTATTGCAGAAATTACTTCTAATGGTAGGCCTGGTTGCATGGTTTTGCAGCCAGTCTTCTGCCTGTAGACATGTACTGTGTCCTGGGAGACCTATGCAGTGGTGAATATGCGAGGACCCGTAAGCTGTGAATGGAATTGGTTGATGTCTGAATTAAGCTGTTACAGAGCTGCTATATAGGAAACCAAAGTGTCTCTGTGTACAACCCTAGGATTGTGCTTCACATGGGGCCAGTACTTTGAGACCACTGCAGTTTGGCTGGGTTGAAAGCAAGGTTCCAGGTAAATTTGTCCTCTCTGCGCTGCTTCCACACTTCCCACCCCATGCCCCCAGCACACTGTTCTAACCTCAGACAGAACAGGGCACTTTCTGTAGGCAGAGATACCACCCAATGGGAAGTTTTCTGATTATGTAACAGCCAGTCAAAATCCTTTAAATGAAAACGTGTGTTTTACAAGTGTTCTGGTGTGTAGAGGCACAGACAGTTAATTGGGGCACCCAGCACCAGGCTTACATGCCTTTATACCATTAAATGTTGACGGTATGTGTGTACAAAACTGCTGGATGCAGAAACTCATATTTTGCACAATCAAAAACACAAGCAAGTTGACTGCCATTTACTCCCGATGTCTTTTTATTCTATGTCCTCCTCAACAGCACTGTACTTGACTTCCGTGAGTGTGAGGTCACTCAAAATGGCTACCAGAAGTATCCTTCAAGCAATTCCTAGAAATAGTTTCAAAATGTTAAGGTTGAATATAACAACATTTCTCATCACAGCTGCTATTACGGTTGCCTGGTGTGCTTTAAGAGTAAAGTTACAGATGGGGAAGGGTGGACCGGAACCTATAGTGTCTCCGACACCTACTGTTTGTGATGCCTTGTAAACTAGAGGTTTACTGGTAATAACACTTTATCCGCCATTCAGAAACACAATGTCATTAGTTTGCACAAATATTTAAGTTAAAAAATGCAAAGTGCCATACAGTGTTTGTAAAGTCACTGCCGAAAATGCTTTTGATGCAACAGCCAGGAAAACACACTGGTACCCTCCTAATGACATTTAAGTGGTTAGCCAAGAGGCTGATAGCGCAGGTGCACAAAAAGTACCAGATGCTTCAGATCCATTGAGAGCCTGAGGTATAGGACTGGCTGAAAGGGTGGGTTTTAAGTTGCTTGCAGAATTGTGTAGTGTTGATTGGTTTTGACATGCATATTCAAAAGAATTTTGGCTTTTAAAAAAAATAAATGTTCGACATGATTTTATGGACATGTTCTAGGTACTTCTCAATGAATCATTTAATTTGCCCACAGCATGCTTTATATCTTCACCAATTTCTGTTGCAGGTGTCCAGATGCAGATAATTGCATCTGCTTCAGTGAAGTGAGTGGCGCTTCAAATGGAATCAGGTTATCTAGCCACATAAATGTAGGACGTTATCAATGTTGTGCAGATATCCAGTTTTCTATTCTCCGTAATTCACACAGCTCTCAGTGATGACTTTTTTTCATTAATTGGTGGTCTTGAAATTGCTATTTCTACAAATAATACAAAGAATGTATCTGCTTTCAGAGAGTGTATGAAGGAAACTTTTACCCGAGGAGAATATCATGTTTTCACCTCGCAGGTCATCCTGTGATGTTGCACTTTTGGCTTTCTGACCCTCCTTTATAAGTAGTGGGGACTTGTACTGCTGCTAGGCCAGAAAGAGCGCTCAAATAAGATGATGTATCTTTAAAACTTTCTAGGGCAAAACATCATGCACGTCGCTCCAGGTGCGCAGGCCCACCTCTGTGGTGTAGTTCCTATATTCCCAATAGGCTCTGCGCATTGGAATAATACATCCTATAGATGTGACGTAGGACTTTTGTCTACTAGGTCGCTATTGAATATATTAGACGTGCCAGCTAGCGCAGAGGTTACTAGAAACTTTCTCGAGTTCACAAGAAGGGATTTAGTTTCTGACAACCGCATAAACATGCCAACTTTGTTTCTGTAGTATGGGATCTCTGTGTATAGTCATAATCTAGTGAATAGTCCCGCCCATGTGCGTGGACCCCGGAGCATTGAGATCTCCCCTTTCAAGGGTTTAATTGGTGATTTTTCACTTTTTTCTAGTTTTTTGAGTGCTTTTCTTGAAGTACTTTGGTGTTTCTTCCTTGTTTGTCTTGGTGCACTCTTTATTTGCCAATATGCCTGCATTATTTGACAAAAGCCCTGAGTGCTCGAGGAAGAAGGCCAAGTCGGATCCACACGAGGTGTGCATCATCTGCCTTCCCTCATCTCATGTCCCAGAGGAGTGTGACATCTGCCAGGGCTTCTCTAACAGAACCCTGAGGGACAGATTGAAGATCAGGCTCCAAGGCCTGAAAGACAGAAGACTGAAGGCACAAGGTGGCTCTGGAAGGGCTTCCTCTGCCCATGCTGAGGCCTCTGGCACCCCAGGGGCAGGAAGACCAGCAAGCGTCCCCATTCTCCGTCGGAGTCGATTGCACCGACTACGGCGTCTAGAGGGATGACTGCAGTCTGTTCCCCATCTCCTCAGGGCACTGGGATGAAGCGGCGTTGACGTTCGGCGTCGAGGGAACTGAATAGACCGCCGTCGAGATCACCGGTGACGATTTTGGCGTCGTCATCGTCGAGTAATCGACGTCGAGAGGTGGCCCGGCGTAGGCGCTCGCCGTCAAGGCGACACCGCCGTTTGCCGTCGGCGAAGAGAAGGAGGTCGTCGTTGAGGGGATCCTCGACGTCGAGGACGCGTTCGGCGTCGAGGAGACGCTCGCCGTCAATACGAAGGTCGAGGCGAAGGTCGCCGTCGAAGCGAAGGTCGCCGTCGAGGCGAAGGCGTTCGACGTCATGGAAGAGGCGTTCGGCGTCGAGGAGGAGACGCTCGCCGTTGAGGGGCCGACGCTCGCTGTTGGGTCGACGTTCTTCGACGCCAAAGAGGCGCAGAAGGAGTTCTGGCGCCAGGAGTCAGTCGAGCAGGCGGCAGGTGCCGATGGGGGATTCTCCAACGCCCTAGCCTAGGACAGAAGGCGGATCACCGGGCTTGGTGTATTCTGAAGTGTTTCTTCCCGGCCCCTCCTCCATTACCCAGCGGGCCACCGCCGCGATATCCCACCCCGCCTCCACTTCCACCTCATCCTCAACCTCAGCTTCCGGCTGACAGGCCTCCTCCGGTTCCTCTGAGGACGGCTTTGCTGCCTCGATTCCCGACGCCCCCTAAGGGTACCCCTCGGCCGAGGGCCCCTGCCGGGCCGAAGTCGCCCACTCCGGTGAAGCCGGTCGGAGGGGGAGATCGCGGAGTCGTCACAGGTCCTCAATGAGATCGAGACGGCGTCACAGGAGGCGACGGTCACGGTCCCGCACGGATTCCTCGGGGACCAGAACCTACTCCCTGACCATGTCGGAATCCCCGGGGAGGAGAGTATTGCCGGTGGACGACATCAGCACATTCCAGGATGTTCTCCTGAGGGGTGCAGCTAAATTAGGTATCACAATGACGGTGCCTACTCCAACGACATCCGTGATTTTCGAGACACTGCATAAGAAACACCTGTCTCGACCTTTATTGCCCCTAGTGCCGGGGCTGGTAGAGCCTGCAGAGGAGTTGTTTCTCACCCCTGCGGTGACGAAGGCCGCTCCCTCGCGGCTCCTTAAGAAGTACAGGGCCCCGGATTCTGACCCGGCCTTTCTTCGGATGGATCCTACTCCGGATTCTGTCATAGTGACGGCGGCTAGGAAGCAACATGCCACCTCCCCCTCCTCTACTGTACCTCCGGATAAGGAGAGCCGATGGATCGACTTGGCAGGAAGAAAGGTCTGTGGGACGGCCTCTACTGCTATGAAGGTGGCCAGTGCTGCAGCTTTGCTAGGGCGGTAACATCGTGCCCTATGGGAGTCCCTACAGCAATTCGCTGAGTTCCTTCCCCGGGAGAAGAAAGAGGACTTTCAAGAGATCCTGAAGGAGGGGATGCTGGTGTCGAACCAGCTCATCAGCGCGGCTGCGGATACGTCACTTCTGGCTGCACACGGATACTGTCCTGGTATCAACCAGCGGCGCCACGCATGGCTTCGGCCTAAGTCACTCAAGCCGGAAGCTCAGCAGCGGGTGGCCAATCTGCCTTTCTCGGGTGAAACCCTGTTTGGCAAACATGCGGATGACAAAATGGCCCGCATGAAGGCGGAGGCCGAGACCCTGACGGCGGTCGGGTTGGAAAAGCCCAAAGAGAAGAAGGCCTACTGCCCGTTCCAGAGACGGTGCGGGGCTCAAGGCCGAGGGCGAGGACAGACTTTGGGAAAGCAGCCACAACAGCAGCAGCAGTTCCGGAAGCCCTTCCAAAAGCGCCAGAAGGGTAGAGGCGGCCAGTAATCCGCAGCAGCGAACAAAGGCCCAGCTGGGTCTCGACCCTGAGTGGTTACTTCCCCTACATCCGTTACCTGCTCCGGTGGGGGAAGCGTTCAATTTTTTCTGGAAGAGTGGAGAAAAATTACTCAGGACAAGTGGGTGCTGAATATTGTTTGCAATGGATACAGTCTTCGGTTCACCAGCCCGCCTCCATCAATTCCACCGGTCAGCTCGCAGTTTCAACTGCGCGAGCTCCAGGCGAAGGCCGATATCCTGTTAAGAAAAGGGCGATAGAAGTCGCACCTCTGTCTCAAAGAGGAAGAGGTCTGTACTCCCGGTCCTTTCTGGTTCGCAAGAAAGACAAGAACGAGTTCAGGCCCATTCTGGATTTGCGGCAAGCAAACAAGTGGATTCGCAGAGAGAAGTTTTGCATGCTGTTGTTGCATCAGATTTATCCTCAGCTGCAACAGGGAGACTGGCTATGTGCTATAGACCTACAGGATGCGTACTTCCAAGTGCCCATTGCGTACAAACACAGGAAGTTTCTGCGATTCCAAGTCGGCGCCAATCATTATCAATACACAGTACTGCCATTCGGGCTGAAATCTGCGCCCAGAACATTTTCGAAGTGCATGGCGGTGGTAGCGGCACACCTGAGGAAGAACAAGGTGTTTGTCTACCCGTACCTGGACGATTGGTTGATCAAGGCCTCCTCCTTCTCGGAAGCTCAAAAGCACTTCCAGAAGACGTGTGTTCTCTTGAACAAGTTGGGGTTGCACATCAACATGTCCAAGTCCGTCCCGACTCCGGTCCAGTGCATACAGTACTTGGGAGCCTCCATCAATACGCTGTCAGCAAGCGTGTCTCCTTCGGAGGAGAGACGATTATCACTCCTTCGGAAGGCTCAGGCTCTTATGACCGCTCCATCTACAACAGTGAGGGCGGTGTCTTCTCTACTGTGGTCGGTGGCCTCTTGTATCTTCCTCACGCCACACGCACGGCTGCACATGAGACCATTGCAGGAGTGCTTGGAGGATCAGTGGGATCAGAGGAAAGGATCTTGAGATGACAGGATACGACTGTCTATGCATGCTCTTCAGTCTCTGAAGTGGTGGTGTTCGGCGGAGAATCTCCTCAGAGGGGTTCCTTTCCACAAGGACATTCCCACGCAGATTATCGTGACGGATGCGTCTCTCCACGGCTGGGGGGCGCACTCCGGAGACTTACAGATTCAAGGGACGAGGTCCCCGACGGAGTGCACGTACCACATCAATTTCCTGGAACTCAGAGCTGTTCACTTGGCACTGAAGGCCTTTCATCCGTCCTTCCGGACCAACTCTCTGCTTGTTTAGACGAACAATACGACCATGATGTATTACCTCAACAAGCAGGGGGGGTCGAGATCGCGCACTCTGTGGCAGGAGGCGCAAGCGATCTGGCACTGGCTTCTGGCCAGAGGACTGACGATAATGGCTACCCATCTACCAGGTGTGCAGAATGTTCAGGCAGACGCACTGAGCAGACTGATTCAGGAAAACCACGAATGGGTCATAAACGACGAAGTACTAGGAGAAGTCTTCACAAGGTGGGGGACTCCAGACATAGATCTGTTCGCCACCGCTGAAAACAGCAAATGCCGAGACTTCGCCTCCAGGTACTACCAGCCGGGGACGCTGGGGAATGCGTTATGGATCAACTGGTCGAACAGCTTTCTGTACGCTTTTCCACCCATTCCCCTGATTCCGGCGGTGCTTATCAAGCTGTCCCAGTCCAGGGCGCGGATGATCCTGATTGCCCCGGAATGGCCCAGGCAGTGGTGGTTCACGGATCTGCTTCACCAGTCTCTCCTTCCTCACATACGGCTGCCGTGCAGGCCGGACCTTCTCACGAAGTTCGGGGGCAGATGTTGAACCCCAACCTCTCGTCTTTGAGTTTGGCGGCATGGCTCCTGAGATAGTGCAATATGGCCATTTGAATCTACCTGAAGATTACATCGACATTCTGAAGGAGGCTAAGCGACCTTCCACTAGGACTTCTTATGCTTACAAGTGGAAGAGGTTTTGCATTTGGTGCAAGTCCAAGAACTATGACCCAACGACGTGTAAGGAAGATGTCATCCTTCCGTATCTTCTACATCTGGCGCAGTCTGGCCTTAATGTCCATTCCATTAAGGTTCATCTTGCTGCGCTGACTGCCTACAGGAAATGCCCTTCGCAGACTTCCTTCTTTCAGATCCCTGTGATCAAAGATTTTTTGGAAGGCTTGAAGAAAGTGTTCCCTCCTGTCCGGCTTCCTTCGCCTTCATGGGAATTGAATGTGGTGCTGTCCAGATTGATGAAGGAGCCTTTGGAACCTATTCATAAGGCTTCGTTGCAGCACCTGTCCTGGAAGGCGGCGTTCCTCGTGGCCATTACATCGGCCCGCAGGGTGAGTGAAATTCAGGCGTTGTGTTGCCAAGAACCTTATACTGTATTTCATGCTGCTAAGGTTGTTATGCGTACTCACCCTAAATTTCTTCCAAAGGTTATATCTGATTTTCATGTTAACCAGACCATAACTGTACCTACGTTTTTTTCAGAATCCTTCCTCTCCAGCGGAAAGGTCCCTGCATTCCCTGGATGTTAGGAGGGTGTTGAAATTTTATCTGTATAAAACCAAGGATATTCGTAGGTCAGACCAATTGTTTATCAATTATGGATCAGTCAGGACAGGTCTTGCTACCTCTAAACAGTCCATCTCGGGGTGGATTGTGTCCTGTATACAATTGTGTTACCAAAAGGCTAATAAGACCTTAGGGGGTAAACCTAAGGCTCATTCCACCAGGGGCAAAGCTGCCACGACTGCTTTGCTCCGTAATGTTCCAATTGCAGAAATCTGCAAGGCGGCCACTTGGAAGTCGGTCAATACCTTTGCTAAGCATTACTGCCTGGACACTGATGCCAGGGCAGACTCTCAGGTTGGGCAGGCTTCGCTGCAAAAATCGCACAGTGGTGGTGATATTTCTCTTTTCTCCACCGCTGCTTTGGTGTGGGGATGGGCTTGCCAATCTATTCACTAGATTATGACTATACACAGAGAACCCATACTACAGAAGGAGTAGTTTCTGTCCTGTAACTCCAGTTCAGTAGTAGGGGTATCTCTGTTATAGTCATAAGCGCCCGCCCTCCTCCCCGGTGGAGAGAGATATTCATGTAAGAAATGCTACAGGTCTGGCGTGTTACGCCTTCAAAAAGAACTGAAAGTAAAAGGGACCTGCAGTGCAATCTAGGATACTGTGAGACTTCTGGAAAGTCCTCTTAAAGGCACAATATCCTGTTCTGAGCCACATAATGGCAGCCTATGGGGCTTGTCTGTCCACTTCTTCCTCTCTATCTTTCCAGAGGGTTTTGCTGTTAAAGGCAAGGTTTTTCTCTTAGAAAACCCTGGACAGGCTGTGCTGTTTGTGGATTTTGGTGGAATTTCTAGTTGAAGTACTGGACAGTGTAGCCTGTGGATATAAGCTGCATTATCTGTCTTTAAATTCTCTCTTAAGTGTCGATGCAATTCTGCATGTTTTGACAGTTTAAGAGATTATTTTTGATTGCTCCGGGGTCCACGCACATGGGCGGGACTATTCACTAGATTATGACTATAACAGAGATACCCCTACTACAGAACTGGAGTTACAGGACAGAAACTACTCCTTCCCCAAGATAAAACTGATCTTCAGAGTCGTGGAAATAATAGATAGATATTTTACTCAGTCATTCGTGCATGCTTTGTTTCACCAGAGTTTGCAGAGAAGTAGATAGACGGGCGTTTTCAATAAAAGGTATTTATTGAACAGTCTTCTTTCTCAAGCAGAAGAAATGAACTGCTACAATCGTAATACTGGTTGCAAAGTATAATGCGTACAGTAAAAAGAGTAGGATAAAATAATACTGTAAGAGCATTGTATGGTTCCTAGACCATAGATAAATACATACATAAATAACAGAGGCTAAAAAGTACTCAACTGGTGCGTCTAAAATACGCTACCCCGATGTACCTAACCTAAGCCTAGTACGAGGGAAGGAGTAAGTGAGGTGTAGCATAAATGTAGTATTCTTTGCCAAGAATCTATCCAAGATTTCTCTAGGGGTCTAATCAGATCAGTACCTTGGTTTAGAATGAAGAAGGTCAGGCTCAGGACTCGATTTCCTAACAACCCGCATAGCTTGGAAACACTGGAGCTGGATCTCTCGGCAAGAGAAAAGACAGCGTCTCTCTCAGTGCGTCTGCGGGAGGGTCGGCTTCCTTCGGCACTTGCTGTAGCAGGATGCGTCGGGCAAGTAGATAGTCGAACTGCTCCAAACCACCGTGTGTTTGCTAAGGCAAGTGTGGGCATATTTATACCTTGAAGGTGCCGAGTTTGACGTAAAGGTGGACATAATAACGTCATCAAAGAGTCTCAGTTCTTTGAGTCTCAGTCTCAGCTGCTGAAGGGTATGGAATGAAGCCAGATTAGGCATGCGGTCACAGACCATACTAGGTCATTTTTCATGACAATTTTTCATGATAACGCCTCACTAAGGGCCAACTCAAGCCCAGAGGCAAAACCTAGCAGCCGATTTTTGCTGTTAAGTTTTAGGACCATAGGCATTTTACATTTAGTTTAGAATTGAGCATTTTTGTAAGGATCAACAGAGGTCCTGATGAGTAGGCAGGAGGGGTCTGCCTATGAAACATGTCATGTCGACAAAGTAGACTACACTTGTGATTCTACTTACTAACCCCTTTTTAATGTTCCCAGCTTGCGAAGCCATTAAAATACATTTTTTCGACTAGCCAGGGAATTTTTACCCTTTTTTTACACCACTATTCACGTAACCAGGTCCCTACACTCCCTAACACATATCACTATCCTTATCACATCACATAGCCTATTGTCAAAATATAAGTGCTCCCGCGTCACTCGTAGGTTGAAGCACGCCCCGCCCCGTAGAGGGACGGGAAGACCCCAATGATGGGAGAATGACACTATGGGATTCATAGTGTGTGAGGGGTATTTTAAAAACACACAGTGCCCTCATTCTGCCACCCGCAGAGAGGCCTAATTTTCACCTGTAGCATTCCCTGCAGCCTCAGCAGCAGCCTGCTGTCTGAGGGGTTCAAGGGAGGAACAGTCTAACTGGGCCTGTCTCAAGTCTGCCCTGGAAGGTCCCCCTGTCCCAAGAAACTCAACCTGTTCAGGTTCAAGCTCTTCTAGGACAGTTCCTTCTGGGGTCTTGGGATCAGTCTCCTGAGAGGGCTGATCCTCAACCTGAGGCAGGGGGGAGGCTCAGCCTTACCCCTACTGCTCTTCCTCTTGGGTAGTGTCTGGTCCATTCTTCCAGGATCCAGCACCAGTTCAGCTGGGCATTTCTTGGCCTGTGACCTGGTCACAGCAAGGACATGTGAGGAGAGACCTAGCATTTCTACATGAGTCCTGTACTCCACATCTGACCACAGTGAGGATTCCAAATCATTGCCCAAAAGACAATCTAATGGGAGGTCTGAAATTACTACAACCCTTTTGAGGCCAGTTACCCCTCCCCAGGAGAAATTAACAACTGCCATACTTTGATTGGTAGTGACATTGCTAGCATTGGTCACTAGGTAATCTGAACCTAGCATGATCTGGTCAGGGTCCACAAATGTTGGTGTCACCATGGTGACACTGGCACTTGTGTCCCTGTAGGCCTGAGCCATTTTTCCATTTATTAAAGACGTTTGTCTGTATTTGCCCAGAGTACTAGGACTCACAGTAGGGGTCATATCCATGTCCCCAGTACAAACAAGAACTGCCTGAGTAGGTATTCTGACTAAGTCAGAATCCACCTCAGTTCCCAGGGTTAACCCAACTATAGCCTTGGGAGGTACACTACCACTACTAACTGTACTAGGGGGTGCAGGTGTCTTATGGACAATAGTGGTAGGAGTTTGGCCTTTCTTGGTGCACTCACTAAACCAGTGAGTCTTACTTTTACAGTATTGGCACCATGGTTTCTTAGGACCATCATTCTTCTTCTTTTGGGATTCTGGGACCCACCCTCCTTAGGTTGTTGGGGCCCTGTTGAAGACTTCTGGTCATTTTGCTTATTCTCATTGCCCTTCTGGTCTGCTTTCTTCTGGCCACCACCCTGGTTCTGGTTCTGCTGCTTGACCCTTGTCCTGACCCATCTGTCTGCCTTCTTTCCCAATTCTTGGGGAGAGGTCAGATCTGAGTCAATCAAGTGCTGATGCAACAACTGGTTCTGACAATTATTTAAGATTTGCTCTCTCATAATTAAATTATACAATGATGTGTAATCAGTAACTTTACTTCCCAGTAACCAGCCTTCCAAAGCCTTAGTGGCACAATCAACAAAGTCAGTCCAATCTTGAGCCTGAGTTTTCTGGGTGTCTCTGAACATTAACCTGTACTGTTCAGTGGTTAAGCCAAACCCATCAATCAGTGCACTTTTCAAGACTTGGTAATCATTAGCATCCTCATCTCCATCAGTGAGGAGCTTATCTCTACCTTTACCTTCAAAGGAGAGCCACAATATAGCTGCCCACTGACTCTGGGGTACCTGCTGTACTTTGCAGGCTCTCTCCAAAGCAGTTATCCACTTGTGGATATCATCTCCTGTCTTATAGGAGGGCACTATTTTACTCAGGTTTCTAGTATCAAAACCTCTTTCTCTATCCCTAGGGATATTGCTGCCACCAGTGGGGACTACCCCACTCAACTGTTGCTCTCTGGCAAAGGCAAGTTTCTCTTTGGCAAGGGCAAGTTCTTCCCTTTCAATCCTCAGATTCACTTCCCTCATCTTTGCTTCATGCTCTCTTCTCTGAGGGGATGTCATCCCTCTCTGAGAAGATGCCTGAGAGACATGGGTGTGAATAGATCTGTTAGAGCCTCTGGAATGAGATCTAACTTGTCTATTCCCAAGGTTAGGCCTGCTTGAGGGTGGTCTTGGGGCTCCCCCAGTACCACCTTCATGTAGGCTTAAGTTGGCCCTTGTGAGTCTGCTGACTACTACTGGACCTTTGTCTGCCTCATCCCCAGAGGACTCTTCCTCTTCCTCCTCCTCCTCCTCATCTACATTCTCTGTTTCAGGGGGGTTGGAGTTAGGATTTCCTTCTATGGGGGGCATGCTCCCATCTGGATTAGAGGGGCCTGGGTTAGAAGCCCTTCTAGCATCATATGTCTCTAAGAGACCTAACAGAAAAGGAGTGGTAGGGTTAGAACCCTGTTTCAGTTTCCTGGAGGTACACAATTGTCTCATCTCCTGGAAACTGAGAGCTGCATATCTGGAAAGGACCTGTGGAGGGTCACTAACCACTAGGGGAGTCTCTGAAGTCTCTCCATGGGTAGACATGCTTTCTAGTGAGGTGTAAGTGATGCACCTACCTACACTATGGGTTTTCCTACTGATCCCTTGCTAAGAGTTGTAGTCAGGGTGTGCTAGGCCCTTTCTACTACAACAGCTGGTTCAGTAGAACTCAGAGTATTCCTAAGCTTGTTATATGTACCTAGAGTACCTTATGTGATCTTTCAAATGATATTTCAAGATTATACGTGGTAAAAACAACAGCAAGCTCAAATCCCAACCGCTGCACACAATGTGAGAAGTTGGCCTGATATATGATGCTCACTAGTTCTAGTGATCACCTTGTATCAGTCCAAACAGCCCTTATGGTGATTGGTTGTAAGTCAACCTTATAGACCAGCTATCCTAATGGTAGCATGGACCAAGCAGACTTAGGCTAAACTCTTTTGGCATGTGAAGCCAGCTGTTTTACCACAATATAACCACGTCAATATCAGATGAAAGGACACCACACAGGTTGCTATGAAAATAAACAGTCTATTTATTAATAACAACACCTCTGAACTCTTTATGAGGTCAGAGGGCTAAGCACATGACAATCTCTTAAGAAAAATACGACAAGTTGCAAGAAATTACAATGGTGCCCTAGGGGCACGACAAACCATATACTAAGTAAGTGGAATGTGAGAGTCTATGGAAGAAATGGAGCTGTCCAGAGGTTGGAGGTTCGCTAGGACTACGCTATCTTCACCTTAGGTAAGTAATAGGAGTCACGGGACGCGTGTGCAGAGTGTGAACTCACACGCGAGATGCGTAACAACGTCTATGGACAGTACAGTTCAAGTTAAAGGTGAGTACGGACAAACCTGACTAGTTAGGACTAAAACGACTGTGGAACTGGACACTAGGACAGTTAAACTACCCTTGAGCACCGAAATGCTCTCGTTACCTCACCCACGGGCTGCGGGTGCATAGGTGTCAAAGTGTGTCGGGTTCTCGCATTGAAGTCTATGGAGCCTGGAAGAAAAGATGCTGCAGGCGACCAGGAGGAAGATGTCCGGTGCGATCCAAGGGTGAATCGGTGAAGAAGAGGACCTGAAAGCAGAGGGGACAGTGTTCAAAGTCACTAGCCAGTGACCGGTGTGGAACCAGGAAGGAACCAGGTGCTGTCGTCGCGATCAGGTGAAGAGTGGACGCTTGACTCTGCAGCCACGTGGACCAGGAGGTGTCTTCGACGACCAGGATGGAGGCACGAGCTGTCCCACGCAGGCTCTCGCTGTCGGCGGTGTCGGATCCGGAATTGGAGTCAACAGGCCTTGGCAAAGGCAACCCACGCGGTGAGTGTAAAAGACGTCTGGTGCGGATTAGGAGAGTCCGGGGTGCCCCTCTTTTGGAAGGGAGCAAGGGTCAGTCTGGAGCAACCAGACCAGCAGTGAAGATTCAAAGGTTCATCGTCTAGGAGGCCACTAACCAGCCGGCAAGTGACCAGACAACGCGTCGAGCAGCAACAAGCAGAAGGGCCCCACGCAGATCTCGTGGAAGCCGGAGGGCTGATCTTCGGTGCAGGGGCTGCTCGGGGCTGGGGCTTCTCAATCCCCACAGCACTTGGTCGAGTTTACCTCGGGAGTCGTGCTTGAAGCGAAGTGCAGGTTCTTTCAAGATGGCTGGTCGCACCCACGGGTCGCAGCTTTGCTGCAGATGTGAGTTGAGGTCGGAGAGGTCTGGGAATCCGGGTCTCGTCGGGCTCTGAAGTCTGGATCCTCGAGGGAAGACGACAAAGGGAAGCCGCTGGATGCTTGATGGTGCCTGCAGTTGCAGGGTGGACACTCCTTGTCCACAAGGGAGATTCTTCAGTTTTCTGTGGAGCAGAACGTCGAAGTCCAGAGTTTCTTCTTGTAGAATTGTTCAGGATAATCTAATTTGGAATGGGACCAGCTCCTACCTTTATTCTCCTAAAGGGGGCTGCACTACTGACTAGGTCCCTCCCCAGGGTGGGACCAGGAAGGGGGGTGGCTACACCCCCTATCCTTTGTCCGGTTTCCCGCCAGAGCTGGGGCAGGGATGCCCCAGCAACTGGTTTGAACCGGTGTATGCACAGGACACCTTGTGTGCCCCAGGCATGTCTCATTCCTTTCAGGCCTGTCCTACCCAATACACAAAATCCTGTCTGGGGTGGTGCTAGCACCTCCCAAGGCAGGAAACCCTTTGTCCAGGCCTTCCTCGCTGGAAGGACTCCCAGCAGCAGGAGGTCAGACTTGTGTCTGTGGTGGCAGCATCCATTTTGTGATGCTGAGGCTCGAGTTAACTTTAACCGGGGCTCACAGTTACATACATGTCGTGTCCCTCTAGAAGGGTGGAATGCTACCCCCGTCGCCAAAATTGGCGAGGGGGTAGTATTCCAATTCGTATGACACCTTACTCGACATGTTTTAATAATGTTATACCAGAGTTAGCATTTAACCGCGAGGTTGATAATCCACTTAAGAGTATATGGTATAGCGTTATCATGGAACAGCTATTAGGACTTGGTTCCGCAAGCTGCAGACGGGCTCAGCTCATGCCAGAGTACAATCTCACATAATTCCTAGCACTCTGCCTTCAGGATTGATAAGGCCTGCCATAGGAGTGACTGATAGGAATATATGTGTCAATTTTAGGGCTAGATATAGGTATACTATATCTATAGCAAAGGGTGATTACACCACCTTGCCCCAGCTGTCATGCAGCCAGTTGTGTCAGTTTTAGATGGCCAGCCAGGGGTGGCATAATACATGCTTCAGCCCCTGGTAGGCCCTGGGTACACATATGCCCTGGATACCTAAGGTACACTGTACAGGGACTGATAAGGTGGCCCAGTACCAATTGGTAAATGCACCTAAAGTACATGGTTGTCAATTTAGAGAGAGAACAGCTAGGCTGTGGGTCTGATTAGCAGGCCCACAGCCAGGGAAAGTCGTAAACCAGTGAAGCAAAAAGCAATGACCATAGGATTGCAGACCCCACTCTCCTACATGGACTGCATGAGCTATGTCTAAATATGGTTATGATTTCTATGCCTATATAAGGATATGGTGATTTATAACTATACAAGGGCATGAATCGGGAAAATTACAGTAGGGTCCTAAAACGCTATACAACACCTCTATGTGTACATTACCAAATATCGTTGGTCATTTCCTGTGGTTTTTTCCGGCTGTTTGGGAGGCTGCGGAGAGTGCATCTCGCATCATTGCTTCTCTCCTAGGTGCTGCGTTCTGTTTGTGCTGCATTCCCTGACTGGAAGTTGTTTTTACAATTGGCTAGATTTTTCTTAATTGCCTTCCTCTTTGCCAAGTGCTACATAAAGTCTGATGGACATGTGCCACTTTCACAAGCTTGCAAGTTTTGATTTTGATTTCAGTCAGTTCATGTTTTTCTACTCTGTGCTGGAATTCACTCAAAGCTACTTAAAACATGTATTTTGTTGATGTCAAAGAAAACACTGCTTTTCGAAAAAGTATCTAATTTTCATTTCCAAAAACAAGTTTACGCTTATTGAAAGTACTGATTCGGGACTAGGTTCACTGTTAGCATTTACAATTCCTATTGATATCAGTGTTGTTCTTGTTGTACCACCTATTCAGAAGATGCAATACATGGGATCACGTGAGAACTTCCTAACACATTTGCTGGAAAAGGATCACATTACAAGTTTTGAACTTGTGAGGTAATAGAAGACCTTTTCACTTTTGACAAGTTGATGAAGGTACCACAGGGGCTACTCTTGCATTGATAATATGTTGAGATGTTTATGGGGGATTTGATTAGGCTCCAAAATACAAATCTGCCAATAAGTTGGATATTCCTGTTGCAAACTCCCTCTGTTAGGGGTTGATCCTAGCGCTCACAAAGGTCTTGGTACCAATACATCGGTGCAGTTCAGCCAACTATTCTGAACATTTTAATTGGGTTACCCAACCCAATATGTGTAAAAAGAAGCATTTAGCAGAGTCTGGAGCGGCTACCATATAATGATGTACTAGGCCCAATGCCCTCTCCCACCCTACCCCCCATGGAAAATTCTTGTTTTTGCTGCCCCCTTTTAAGGACTATAAAAGGAAAGGCAAAGAGAAGGAGCGAAAAAAAACAGATGCCTGCATTATGTCTATCTTTTACCTTTTGATATTGATTTCTTTCTGCAGATTCCTCACCTTTTGAATATTTCCCAGTCGTCAGACTGGGCCCGGAAACTTTTGAGCAGTGCCTCTGTGCGCCAGTAGGTGGTGCTATAAAGCTCTGTAATGATACAATTCCGAAAATGATGTGCCAGGCGCATAGGGTCACCAATCCCGCACTCTGAAATCAGTTCCTTCCTTTCCGCACCACCAGACAAGGATCCAAAGCTACCTCTTGTCTCTTTGAGACAGTTTTTGACAAGGGGCCTGAATTAGATCTTGGCCGTCGAGTTACTCTGTCACAGCAGTGACAGATATCCCGTCTGTTGAAATATAAATCGTATTACATCCTAAGGGATTTATATTCCGGCAGATGGGATATCCATCACAGTCCGTTGGCCAAGATTTAAATCAGGGCCTAAGATTGTTCAGTGTGCAAGGGCATGTCACTTTCCAAGATGACAGGTTTCAAGCCCGGTAAAAACTGTCACAAACAAATGTCAGTGTCAGATCATCACCAGGTTTGACTGTTGTGCTTGGGTCAAGCAATGACTCCAAGGCCTGCTGTGACTGCACGTTGATGAACAGAAAGGCCAAACAAAGTCACAAGGCGAAGCTCTATCTCACCAAGCATCTGAAGACCCCACAGAGTGATCTGTCCAAGTCTAAGTATCATCTTCCTTTTCCAAATCTTCAGGCAGAAAGAATCCAACGGGACACGGCCACTTCCTGCCCCTCCCTAACTCCTGAGGGAGCTAGTGGGGGGGTCCCATGCCTCTCAATCTCGCTTCGAAGTTGTTCATTGTTGGATCCCATCCCTCAAGAGTTTCTCCGGCTTTGTGTGACACTATGACAGAACTAAGAATTCCAGGGGGGGTCATCGAATTTGCTCTCCTTCAGGCCCCATGAAACTGAGAGGCCTACTATTTGGTTTACTGCCGGCGTTCACCCTCAATGGCAGTTGTACCCTCCGGACCTGTACTTCGGCCGCTTCCAGTGCTCATGCTGACCCTGCCTCTACAACTAACACCGGTTCTTGGAATACTGATTCCGTCACCGCCAGAGGAGGCGGTGCCCATTGTGCTCCCTGAGTCGGCTCAGCTAGGACCGAGACTGTGCACGTTTTGTACATTTCTTGTTTGGTACAGATTTGGACAATCATTATGATGTTGTTGATGAGATTGGTCAGCCCTACCATGAGAATATCTGGTATGATGTCCTACAAGACGCTAGTGCCCTCAACACCTCTCCTGACTCTGGCCTCCTCCTCACCCCAGGTCGCGACATTAAAGATAATGCTTCTTGTTCTAGCTCCATACCTTAGAGGTGAAAACAAGCATATTGACTGAAGACCTGGGCAATCTACTATCAATTTCCTATTACCTTTTAACAAGGCCATATTGATGCCCTTTTAGGAGCCTTGGCCAAACCTTTCTGTGGCCTCCCAACCCCCCAACCAGCCCTGAAAGTGAACTACGCCACTGTCCTGCCCTGGGGATCCTGCACTTTAGTCACATCACCTCATTCCCATGAGCTTAGTTGTGCAGGCATCAAATCGCTAAACTAATATGGACACTTTTGCCACTATACCCCTCCACCCCACAATATGGATTCCAATCACATAGAAACCTTTCGGAAGAGGGTATTTTCTTCCACCAGTTTTGCCCGTAGGTCTATCATACTAGTTACCTACTGGGCTGCTGTTCCCACGCTCTTTGGGATTCATTGGCTCAAGTCCTCCAAGGTGACACGGAAGACCTCTGACCTGTCCTCACCCAAGCTATAGAGGACGGTTGTAATGTAGTCAAGTTCACAAATCTTTGTGGCGTGGACACCTATTAATCCATCAGGTGAGCCATGGGCACCAACATAGCCGTCCGCAGCGAGAAGGCAGATCCACTGTAGAGTGGTACAAAGAGAGCAGAACCGCTGCATGCTCGCTGGGCTTGTCTTCTCTCCTTTCTAGCTGTATCAGCCCTACTATTCCTTTTGCATGTACTCTATTCTTGCACCCAGTTCAGCCTCAGCTAGGTGCCCAGCCGTTTGTGGCGAGGGCAGCAGCGTTAATTGACCCTACTGTCAAGATCATCGAGCTACTCAGCCCACTACTGAACCAACCCCTCTGCAGCTCCACCTGCTTTTAGTGAAGGACAGCCATCTATTTGGAGTCAAGATCCAGCGATTTTGCTGGGTTGGCAGACCATAACATCATATAGGTGGATCCTGCAGATAATCCAGAAGGGGTACTCTTTGCCATTCTTCCGCACCTTCCACCATATCCAGACGACTGACGGAGGACCACCTGACCGTCTTACGGCAGGAAGTGCCAACCTCTTTGCTAAAAGAGCTATCAAGAGGGTGCATGCACCAGAGGTTAGTTGTGGGTGTTATTCCCACTACTTTCTGGTGCCAAAGAAGAAGAAAGGCCTACATCCTATTTTAGACCTGCACTTTAAAAATGTTAACACTGGCCCAGGTCTTGTCTGCCTACGACCCTGGAGACTAAATGGTGCCGTCAATTTCCGTATACCCGCCCTGCAGGCCAATGGGCGCTACCTGTTGTTTGTGGTGGGGCAGGAGCATTTTCAGTTTACTGTTCAAACCTTTGGTCTCACCAGCACCCCTCTGTTATTAAAAAAAGTGAGGGTGGTAGCAGCATACCTCCAGAGGTCGAAGTTCCAGTTGTCCCCTACCAAAAGGACTGTCCATTGAAGGCAGGTTAGTCCCAGGCAGTCATCAACTACCAAATAACCAAAAGGGAGGGTGAAAACGCAATGCTTATAGAGCATAAGAGGTGGATACGTCTTCCTCTAGTCAATATGTATCAAACAAAGAAATCCACCCTTATAGAAATGGAAAGTAGTGTTTCTCCAGACTTTGTGTGTCTCCTACACTGATGGAAAGGACACAGCTTTGTTAAAATACCCCTTACCCACCACAAGGACCTTGGTGGCATGCTTCATCATCGGGGTCTGCCCGCTGCGGGACAGGGCGTGCTACGACATACGACTACGCGGGAGCACTGGTTATGAAACAATACTATGTGTGGTGTAGGGTCTGTGAGTGGAAGGGTCAGAAGTGAGTGAAAGTAGTGTATAATTAAAAAATACCTGTCTCTGCGGAAGAATACATTTTAATTTTCATTTTGGACTGGTATTGTTAAAAATGGGGAATGAGACGGAGGTACTATGCTTCAATGGGCAGTATTTCCTGTCGTGTTAATAATTAGGAGAAGCACACCTGTATTTGAAATATTTTGAAAAGGATAATGAAATGATTTAACCTTTTAGCTAAAGCGTGCAACTGAGGTAGCACGTTTGTCCTCTCCGTGCCCACTCTGAAAAACCTATCTTAAGTCTGTGTCACACTTAACCTCACTGCACTGTTGCTGCTGTGGTTCAAAAAGACACCACTTTTTTTTAATCACACATTTTATAAAAATAATATTCTTCAAACTTAATACATTTAGAACTGTTGTTTTTACTTCAAACAATCACAAATTTTAAACATTCATATACAGTTTCGTATCAACATATATTCGTTGAAATCACACAAATGATACTTTCGTAACACTGTCACATGTATTTTACATCAATGGCGAATAATCTTCTTTGTGCCCAATGCATTTCGAGCTCGTGAAGCTCTTCGTCTGGGGCCTGAAAACTAAGATGGAAATCAAACATTATATTGGTACTCTAATAGCTGAAATGTCAAGACTTTACAAAGTACTCAGCAAACTCAAAATAGTAGGAAAATGGTGCAACTTAAGAAAAAGGAGAAAGCCTTATCACCCACCACTTCGTGTATGTAAACACCTCTGATACTCACTAATAAGTAGAGCAAAACCGTTCAGTTGCCTGCATCAAATAAAGAGACTTGTAAAAATCAGTTCACAATGAACACTGGACCGACAAAACAACCTAACCTCTTGCTTACCTCAGTGCCAAAATGTGGGTGGTTATGTACAGCACGAACCTTCTATCGCGTCTTTACAGGCTCACAAAAACCGCTGTTCAATTAGCTGGCAACAAAGTGAAAAACCAAACTTACTACCACAAACCATAAAAGCCACTAATAAAGTCTATCAGTCAGACTTCTCATAACCCTTACCTTTCAAAAAGTAATTCTTTCTCTACTCGATATCTCACTCACGCTGCTATGCCACTAGTCCGCACGATAACCGCCTCAAACACTAGTACCGCGATGACTCATAGATACCTCCGAGTTTCAAAAACAAAAAACGGACTAAAACATGCCACGTAAAAAACTCCCAACAATACTCGATCTATAAAGCACTCAAGTCAAAGCATCAAAAGACTCAAAGCTTGGCAAGCTTGCGGATGGCAGGCCTCTAAAACAAAACAACACTCAACAATAATAAACAACTAAAGGACTCGGTCCGGTGGAAATACGGGCGCCATCTTTGAGAGGTGTGTAAACCCCTCGAGCACCAAGGAAACTCTGTGTGAAAAACCATGTGTAAAAGGCGATGACAAGTAAAAAGTAAAAAGTGAAAGAGACAGAGGAGTATTACAGCAAAGTGCAAGAAATTGCAAAAAATAAAAACAAACACAAGTACATTAAAAGTTATACAGCAATACATCGAATCATAATGACACAACTAGAATATTTACAGATTATGCAAACGGCAATCTAGTTGGCAGGTCCACAGTAAAAAGATCACAGAAAACATGTAAGATCTATTTTTTCATTAAGTCCTAATGGCTCTTGTGTAGTCAGAATTCTTATCCAATATATCTCTCTCTGGAGGAGGGATCTAGTGAGATCAACCCCCTCGTGTGGTTTAACTATTTCCAGTATGGAAAACCTGAATTGGGAGATTTTGTGGTTGTTCTCTAACCAATGTTTCGCAAGAGTGCTTTTGATGTTTTTGTTCCTGATCGTACTTTTATGTTCAGTAATTCTAGTTTTAAGTTTCCTTTCTGTTTTGCCTGTGTATAGTTTCCCACAGGGACATTTTATGTAATAGATCAGATTTTGAGAGTTGCAATCTCCATCATAATGTAAATTCATTTCTCGTCCTGATTGTGGATGGTGTAGTACATTTCCTACAATTACATTGGAACAATGCACACAATTATGGCATTTTTTAATTCCCTTGTGGTTAGCTTCTGCTTGTCTGGTTGGTGTGAGTAATAACTCCTTTATATTTTTAGATCTTGTGAAGGCGAAAATTGGCATATTGGCAAAAATACCGTTGAAATCAGTCTCATTCTGTAATAATCCCCAATGTCTTTTAACAATATTCTTGATTTTCTGGGACGATGTGGAGAATTTGGAGACAAAAACATGTCTTTCACTGGATTTTTTTGGTTTTAGCTTTAGAAGATTCTCTCTACTGCTTGTTTGTAGCCTCATCTTTGCTTTATCCAGAACAACATCAGGCTATCCTCTTTCTTTGTACCTGCATTGTTGTACAGTCAGATTCGCTTCTAGGGCTTCTTCTGTTGAACAGATTCTTTTTATTCTCATATATTGAGAGACAGGTAAGGTTCTTAAGATTTTGAGGATAAAAGCTGATGAAAGCTAAAGCATTGTTTACATCAGTTTCTTTTCTAAAGACTGTAGTCTTAATTATTGGCTCTTGAATGTTGATCATTACATCCAGAAAAGGTAATTCTTTGTCACTAATGGTGTGTGTAAATTCAATTTGATCTATACACTGGTTGAGTTTTCCAATCTCAAACTCTAGGCACTCCTTGGAACCGCACCATAATACAAAAATGTCGTCGATAAAACGGCGATAAATAATCGCTTGTTCTTTCCAAGATTTGTTGCTGAACACAAAATCTGCCTCAAATTTCGCCATAAAGGTATTAGCGTACGCGGGAGCTCCCGCAAATCCCATTGAGGTTCCATTCTGTTGGAGGAAAAACTTGGTGGACCATTGGAAGTAACTATGGTACAAGCAAAAGTGTAAAAGTTCTAGAATTAAAACTTTGTCTGCCTTTATTGATGATTGTTGTAACAAAGCCCATTCCACGGCTTCCATACCGGCTTGATGGGGAATAGATGTGTACAGCGACTTTACGTCGATTGTGCACAAAAACATGTTCTTAGTGGACTTAATTTCCTGTAGTTTCCTTAAGAAATCGTTAGTGTCTTTAATGTACGAGGGCCATTGTTGGACGAACGGCTGGAGAAATGTATCAATGTACTGACCGAGCGGTTCAAAAATAGTACCACAACCGGTCACAATTGGATGCATTGGGGGGTCTTGGAGATTCTTATGCACCTTGGGGAGCATATAGAGTCGTGGTCTCCTGGGGTACTGAACAGTTAAGAAAGATTTAGTCGTTGTTGAAATTTGACCAGCTTCACATGCATGTGTCAGGATGTCTTGCAGGGTCAATTTTAAGTCCTCAGTTGGATCCATCTCTAATTCAAGATAAGTTAGTCTGTCAGACACATGTTCATCGACTTTTTGATTATACATGGTCCTATCCATTACTATGATAGCCCCTCCTTTATCAGCCTTTTGTATCAATATATCGGTGTTTTCTTGGAGTCCTTTCAATATATTCCTGTCATATACTGATAAATTCTTCCTTTTAGATTTGCACAAATTCAAGCTTTGAGTCTTTTGATGCTTTGACTTGAGTGCTTTATAGATCGAGTATTGTTGGGAGTTTTTTACGTGGCATGTTTTAGTCCGTTTTTTGTTTTTGAAACTCGGAGGTATCTATGAGTCATCGCGGTACTAGTGTTTGAGGCGGTTATCGTGCGGACTAGTGGCATAGCAGCGTGAGTGAGATATCGAGTAGAGAAAGAATTACTTTTTGAAAGGTAAGGGTTATGAGAAGTCTGACTGATAGACTTTAATAGTGGCTTTTATGGTTTGTGGTAGTAAGTTTGGTTTTTCACTTTGTTGCCAGCTAATTGAACAGCGTTTTTTGTGAGCCTGTAAAGACGCGATAGAAGGTTCGTGCTGTACATAACCACCCACATTTTGGCACTGAGGTAAGCAAGAGGTTAGGTTGTTTTGTCGGTCCAGTGTTTATTGTGAACTGATTTTTACAAGTCTCTTTATTTGATGCAGGCAACTGAACGGTTTTGCTCTACTTATTAGTGAGTATGAGAGGTGTTTACATACACGAAGTGGTGGGTGATAAGGCTTTCTCCTTTTTCTTAAGTTGCACCATTTTCCTACTATTTTGAGTTTGCTGAGTACTTTGTAAAGTCTTGACATTTCAGCTATTAGAGTACCAATATAATGTTTGATTTCCATCTTAGTTTTCAGGCCCCAGACGAAGAGCTCCACGAGCTCGAAATGCATTGGGCACAAAGAAGATTATTCGCCATTGATGTATAATACATGTGACAGTGTTACGAAAGTATCATTTGTGTGATTTCAACGAATATATGTTGATACGAAACTGTATATGAATGTTTAAAATTTGTGATTGTTTGAAGTAAAAACAACAGTTCTAAATGTATTAAGTTTGAAGAATATTATTTTTATAAAATGTGTGTTTAAAAAAAAGTGGTGTCTTTTTGAACCACAGCAGCAACAGTGCAGTGAGGTTAAGTGTGACACACACTTAAGATAGGTTTTTCAGTATTTCCTGTCGACATGTTTCGAAGCCCTCCTCTGGCTTCTCATCAGGACCTAGAAAGATCCCTTGTACACTCAAATAATTAAAGATAAAACGTGATTTCTAATTAAGACAAACACTATGTGATGCATATTACAATCAACATGCACTGTATACTGTACCCCAATAGGTATTATGCTGGTATGCGTTTATACTTAGCCCATCTACTGCCCCATGAGCCTGCAAAAACGGGAAGGAAGGAACACCTGTAGTCAGACAGTCAGCAAGGTTGCTACCTTACCTGGTTACTACCTCACCGCGGCTCCATGAAATCACGTTTTATTTGAACAAAGCTGTGTGCTTTCCATCAGTGTAGGAGACACGCGAAGTCTGGAGGAACACTTCTTTCCATTTCTATAAGGGTGGATCCCTTTGTTTGATACATAGTCATCAACTACCGCCAGACTACGGCACGCCTCCTGTCATCTTTGGGGTTCACTATCAACATATCAAAGTCACCCCTGACTCCTGAGATGCTCGCCTTCGTGAGAGCCTTTCTGGAAATGGTTTGGTTTCATGCCTTTCCCCCACCTCTGTTCTGGGTTTCAGTGAGGTCGACACTGAGGCTGCTGGGACTGATGCCTCATGCATTCTGATGGCCATGCATTCCAGGTGGCATATGTGGGTTCTGAAGTGGGATCTGAAATCTCAGGCTCCCAACATCTAATGGACCTCTCTGACCACAACCAGATTTCAGAGGAGACTACAAAAGACGTGCAGGATGGCTGCTAGACCGCACTTAAGTCAGCAGCAGACCCCTCTCCCTATCCCAGCCAGAATTGACAGTGGTGACTGATGCGTCACTTCTAGGTTATGGTGGCCACTTGAGAGAGGTGGAGGTCAGAGGCTCCATGTAAACCTTCCAGAGTTGCGGATCATCCATTTGGCATTGAGAGCCTTCCTTCCATCCATCGAAGGAAGTCTGGTACAGGTGCTTACTGACAACACCACTGCCATGTGCTACTGAAACAAGGGTGGCAATTAGAGTCTCTACCAGAAAGAGCATTACAGAAAGTAAGTAACTTGCTCATCATTACATATCCTTACTGTTTCAGAAGCATCACCCTTAGAACAAACGTTTCTCACCTTACCCATGTATGCTGGACAGTGCCAGTGATGCCATGCTTTTACCCCAACACTTTGACTATCACTTTGGCTGCCGCTTCTCAATGCTTTTAGAGGAGGCTATCATTTGGTACTTGAGCACTGGAGAATGATCTGGCAAAGACCAGCCTAGAAGCTGTCATGCCACCTATCCTTTCAGAAGCCTCCTGTTGAAGCCATTTCAAATTGTAACCACAGCACCAATAGCCAGATTTAGTTCTGAAACTTTCACATACAGCTTTTAGTTTTCATGCTCTGTGTGCTCGCACATACTCACAACCATTCCTCAGGTGGTAGAGCAGTCTTTTTCTGTTGACTCAAGCATGAAAACTGATAGTTGTACTTTTTCTCCAGACAGAGATAAACAATCAGAGCAGACCTATCAGTTTCCTACTGCAATGAAATGGCTATGCAGTCTTTGGATTTAGGTTCCTTCCTGTAAGCATCCTCCTACAGACCTTTTTTTCAACACTTATCCTGTTGCCTTTCAAGATCAAGTTTAGCTGTGGTGCATTCAGTTATTCAACAATGTATCCTGGTTTGAATTAGGGCTCACTCTGAAAACCCAGTTTCAACAGTCTTGCATAATAAAGCTTGAACTCTGTCTGAGGAAAGATTTGAGGCATTTAAGATCTCACTGGACAGTCCGCTTTATGTGTCCAACTCCTACATCATCTGTTGCTGACAAAAAGATAGAATCATGAGATAATAGGGGAGAACATGTCTGAATACTCCATTCCCTTTCAAACAGCTGAACTCCTTCAGTGGTGTATTAGTTTACCATCTTTAGTCCAAGACTGCTATAACACGTTTGTAGAATTTCTTTCTTGGGGGCTCCTGAATAATTGCTTTTTTTGGTTTCTGAAATAAAAGAAAGTGGTGGTACAACAGCTTCTAAAGTACAAAGACATCAAGGACACAACAGTTGAGACAGTTGTGGTTAGTTAAACATGCTTAATTTCACAACTTTTCCTTACATTCTTATATCTGAGCTAAATTCACAGTTCTATCATTTTATGTACCATTTCAGTTACTTTTTAATGCAAGCTAGGTATTAGCATTACTAAGTATGCTCAGTCTATAAGGCTAGGCAAATTGCTAAGTGGAATTTATCCTCCTTTTAAACTTCAAAAAGAACTAAGCAAACTTATTTTCCTGATGGCAGTAGAGTAGGCTTTATTTCAGATACTTAATGGACGACAAACAAAACGGGCATGGCACCTAGTTTTACACATCTACGTTCTTAGTCAATTTGTTTAGTATATTTCATATGGTAACACTTGTCCAAATTTTGAAGTGACTGAAGAACTGGATGACATCTAAGGGGATCTTTAAGGCTATTTCATATTTTCCACCTGTTGGAGGCTACCCTTATTAGTACAGGTGCTTTCCTTTTGATTCCCCTATAACCTTTGTTTCTCGATCCATTAAAGATGTCTTGAATTGATTCACTAATTACAAGCTTTCTACTAAACAATTATTGGCTATGTCCCTCGCCATAAAGAAACAGCTTAAAAATAGATACTTTGCCGCTTCAGTACAAGAGCACCAACTTCTGTTCAAATGTTTATAAGACTACAAAGCCTCATGGCATTTTTTGTCCATGTATCACCCCTATGCTTGCCTCAAACGTTCTTCATAACCACCTGGCTCTTCCTTGAGATTGAGCAATTGTTTTTATAGTTGAAGCAAATAGCTGTCTCAAGCATATTTTCTACTTTCTTTTTAGGTGGATCTGAAAGGGCTTAGTAATGTGGAGGAGATAAAGAGAAGAAGGACTCAGGAAACAGTAATTACCAGTAAAACAAGTTAAGTACTCAGGATGCCTCTTAGGAGAGGGAATGATCCAACCCCAAAAAGAAAAGGGAACAGCCAATCTATGTGTGCCCTTTCCTCAGAAAAAGAAAGACCTCCGAGCCTTCCTGGAGTCTAGTGGGCTATTAGTGAACGTTCAGTCCCCGGTTTTTTCAGATAGCTGCTCCTCAAATGGATTTGCTAAAAACCAAAAGGAAAACCTATCAATAACTAAAACAACCTTCCCAAGACGTTCTGGGTTTCTTCAAACTTCTCCAGACCACCGTTACCACCAGTCTCGCCGTGTGTACACCTGATCATTCCAGGTGGTTTGTGTTACACAGAGACGCCTCTGGAATGGGGTTATGGGAAGTCCTGTCCCAAAAAAAAAAAGACGTGTGGAATAGAAAGACCTATTCTGTATATCAGTTGGAAATTATTTCCACGGGAAAGAAACTACAGCACCATCGAAAAAGAGGGCTTGGCTATTTAATGGGTGATCGAAACCCTCAGATATTATTTCGAAGGCAGAGAAATTGATCTTTACACTGATCATGCACCCTTGGAATGGATGTCTAAAACAAAAGAAACAACGCTCAAGTGTTAAGGTGGTTTTTATCCCTTCAAACATTCTGGTTTTTAACCTATCACCAAAATGGGAGTGAACAGACCAAAACCGATTTTCTATCTCTTTATCCACAACAAACAATTATGGAGTGTACAGACCAAAGCCAATTTTCTAACTCTTTATCCACAACAAACAATTTTTCGGAAGAAAGTGAGGGAGGAGGTATTTGAAATGGGCCTGGCAGGATTCTGGGTGCAAAACCTACCTGGGGTGAGTGCTGGGTCCCAGACACCGATGCTCCTTACCAACGGCACCTAACAAAAGAAAAGGAATACAGAGTTAGAAAAAGGGAGGAGTCAAAAGCCTACTTCACCGTGGTAACACAAAGAATGGACTCAGTTTTGCAGAGACACCGGGAGGAGCCAGGGCAGTGAAAAGAGAAGAGGACTGATAGCTCACAGGACCTGAGAGGACCTGGAGGAGACGCAGAGGAGGAGGTAGGCAAGGACCAAAAGGTGTGGAGTGAGGACTGCTGGATGCCACCATCCTTCGCATGTTAGCTGCCACAACCCAGGAAAGTTGTTACCCTGGGGGTGGGAGAGTGCACGGTATACTTAGTTTGGGCCATTTAGTGTTGAATCCGGCTTTGTATTTTTTTTATGTAATGGTGGCACATTATGTTTTCCTTCCACACATGGACTATAGCTCACCTGCAGTATATAAGAAGGGCTGGAATAATGGGGTACTATTTATTTATTTATTTTTGGTCCTCATCTCACCTGTCAAGCCTCTGCGGGTCTTATGAAGCCGCTTTTACGATCTGTGGCCCCAACGGCTTACCGCACTCGCTTGGGTCGTCCGACCGGTCCCTTTTTGTAGGGGAGCCTGGTGTAATCATTAGACCAATTATATTAATCTTAAGCTTTGGCCCCAGCTCACAAAAGGATGCCAGATGTATGTTTAACGTCTTATTTTCTGTGCCCTCGTAGTCTAGACGAGCAATGGAGAGTGACGCCTTAAGCCAATCCTCCCTCTGTGGTGGTAGGGGGTCTTTCCACCTCTTGCAAATTTCCCTTCGGCCAGCAATACCAGATAGATTAATAAACCTCTGTTTTTCTGGGAGAGGGTCTGGGTAAGTCGGCCATCATCTCCAAAAAATACAAGTGACATATTGATATCTATAGTGGTGTTAAGAATATCTCGGATATTGTCGCCCACCTCTGTCCTAAATTTTGCCAGTACTGGACACTCTAAGAAGATATGTAAGTCGTTGGCAAGAAGTAGTAAACATCTTGGACATTTAGGGGATGGCTCCGGAGCAAACTCGGCGATCTTGGCAGGGGTATAATAGAGCCTGTTAATAACGAAGAAATGTTTTTTTTTAAACAAGCAGGCTTGACATATTTATACAAAATCATTAAAGAGGGCTCATATAAGGACTCTATTGATGGCCCAAGAGGAGTTACGGTCCATACTGCAGCTAAGGGGGGG
The DNA here is from genome assembly GCF_964261635.1 of Lissotriton helveticus. Classification (NCBI taxonomy): domain Eukaryota; kingdom Metazoa; phylum Chordata; class Amphibia; order Caudata; family Salamandridae; genus Lissotriton; species Lissotriton helveticus. Next base: position 410,554,197 of record NC_136061.1, on the reverse strand, counting down.
ACCTCGTGATCCTCAGCTTCCAACAAGTTGTTATACCATACTGAGATTTCCTTCTTACACCAGAAATTAGGGTTATGAGTATACAGGATATATGGGCGCTCAAGCAATATTAATGTAATAGATTTTTGTCATAATTAATGGTGCCAGCAGGGAGGGGAGACCCACAGAACCCCTCAATTTAAGTGTGAAACAGATCACACCTATAACATGAACACAAAGTCCTGCGCACTCAAACAACGTATAAACAACAATGTGATAATTAACCCTGGGCGTAGTGGGCGTAGTGGGGCTTCGTGGAGCTACGTGAAGTGGGCGAGAAACTACGCCCACCTCCGCACTCCGCGTAGCCCCACTACGCACCGCAGGCCTCCCTCCCGCCCTCCCTAAATACTTTAAATTAAAAGTGTAAAAGAATTAAAAGGCACTTACCTTGCCCGCCGCGTCCCCGGGGCTCGCTATCTTCATGGCTTCCGTCTTGTGTATCTAATGCACATGCGCGGGCGACCGCGCATGCGCATTTCTCGTGAGAAATGCGCATGCGCGGTCGCTCGCGCATGCGCATTAGATACACAAGACGGAAGCCATGAAGATAGCGAGCCCCGGGGACGCGGCGGGCAGCGGCGGGCAAGGTAAGTGCCTTTTAATTCTTTTACACTTTTAATTTAAAGTATTTAGGGAGGGCGGGAGGGAGGCGGGTGGCGGCCAGCTACGCTCCGTCTGCGGAGCGTGCATAGTGCCGGATTCTACGCCTGCTACGCAAAATGCGTAGAAGCCGGCACTATGCACACTCCGTGCACGGAACGTAGCCGCCCGCCCAGGGTTAGTGATAATATACAAAATCGAAAAGAAATCTGTCCAACGTCGGTTCTTGGAGTTTCATGTATATCTCCTTTTATTTGGTCATCAGATCATGGATAATTTACAGCCAGCCGACTCGTGTTTCGTTGTAGGACTGTACACACACAGTTACTACAACTCTTCAGGGCCCAATTCCGGTGATACTTCCAACCCGGAAGGGTAACCTCGTTGTGTGGTGAGAGCGGTATAGTAATCACCAATATCTGTTTAAAATAATCCAAAGAACGCCAGTTAATCCGCAAATTTACGCATTCCAATATTCAGAAAATCCATTATTTTACAGCCAATTTAATATCCTTCAAGAACACACGGGTACGTGTGGTGTCTTTCTCTGCGTCCGAATCGCCCTCGCTTCACTGGCGTCTATTACCTGGGTAAAAGAACGCCAGTTAATCCGCAAATTTACGCATTCCAATATTCGGAAAATCCATTATTTTACAGCCAATTTAATATCCTTCAAGAACACACTGGTACGTGTGGTGTCTTTCTCTGCGGCCGAATCGCCCTTGCTTCACTGGCGTCTATTACCCGTGTAACTGGCGTCTATTACACGGGTAATAGACGCCAGTGAAGCAAGGGCGATTCGGCCGCAGAGAAAGACACCACACGTACCAGTGTGTTCTTGAAGGATATTAAATTGGCTGTAAAATAATGGATTTTCCGAATATTGGAATGCGTAAATTTGCGGATTAACTGGCGTTCTTTGGATTATTTTAAACAGATATCGGTGATTACTATACCGCTCTCACCACACAAGGCGGTTACCCTTCCGGGTTGGAAGTATCACTGGAATTGGGCCCTGAAGAGTTGTAGTAACTGTGTGTGTACAGTCCTACAACGAAACACGTGTCGGCTGGCTGTAAATTATCAATGATCTGATGACCAAATAAAAGGAGATATACATGAAACTCCAAGAACCGACGTTGGACAGATTTCTTTTCGATTTTGTATATTATCACATTGTTGTTTATACGTTGTTTGAGTGCGCAGGACTTTGTGTTCATGATATTTCCTTCTTAATTGGGAGGGTAGATTGCCACAGCCCTTCAATCTCTCCATTCCCACTGACCTCCCCCTTTTCTGCATCGTACCATGAGACCAACTGTAGGTATTTAAATCTTGAGAACCCTGGCCCAATCTTTGCTTTTAGATATTCCCATGGGTGTATCCCTCCAGAGTCTACAAGCTCGGCCCATATGGTGATGCCTGCCCTTCTTATGGGCAATGCCAAACTGTCTCTGAGGCAGCCCGGTGTTCCTGGTGTATCCCATACAGGGGCATTATCCGAGTAGTATCCTATGCCCCAACTACAACTGAGCCAATACCATAGCTCTAGGTCCGCCCTCAAAACCTTCAGGCGTGCCCGCTTAAAGAATTTTGGAGACCCAAACTTGTATAAAAAAGCCTCACCATCTACTCCTCCCTCTGCTTTAGCCATTTCTCCAAGCAGCCTACCCCACTCTGACTCCTCTGGTTTAACAAGTAGCATCCGTATGCTTTTGAACTGGAATGCTGCAGCATATAACCTGACATCGGGAAGGGCTAGCCCGCCTTTCTTTAATCTGCGTCTGATCTTTTTCCACGCCAATCGGACCCCTTTTTCACCCCACACAAAGCTCCCGATCTTATTCTGTGCCTTACTCAAACTTTTTTTCATTAATGTTAATGGTATAGAGGAAAATAAGTAAGACAGCTTGGGGAGAATGACCATCTTTACCAAGTTCGTTTTTCCATAAATGGTTAAGGGAAGGTTCCTCCATCTACTGAAGAGGCCATCTATTTCTTTAATGACCCTGTTAAGATTAAGCTCAGGTATCTTCTCCAAGTCCTTGACGATACAAATCCCCAGATATCTCAACTCTGCACTGACTCTTCCTGTCCACTCCAGGTTCCAGCACATCACCTCTGTCTTAGTTTTATTGACTTGTTACCCAGATAAAGACCCAAAGACCCAAATTCACACATAAGCTCCTCTACCCTCTGGATCGTTACCTCGGGATCGTTACCTCGGGGTCGCTCGTATACAATATTAAGTCATCGGCATAGAGGGCTATTTTAGGACTATATTGTTCGGATCTAAAGGGATAGATTAGATCATCCAATCTCATCGCCTGTGCCAATGGTTGCATGTATATATTAAATGAAAGGAGCGAGATCGGGCACCACTGCCTGGTTCCTCTCTGGATGTTAAAGCTCGGTGTAAGTAGCCCATTTAGAAGGATTCTTGCGGAGGCACCCTGAAAACAGTTCTGCAAGGTTTGAATAAAGATAGAACCAAACCCCATTGCCTTCAGAACCTCCCAGAGATACACCCAACAGACTCTATCAAAAGCCTTGGCCGCGTCCAGAGCAACTACGGCCAAGGCTTCAGTCCTCTGAATGGCCAGATCTATGTTGCCTATTAAGAGCTGTGTCTGCTCCTGGATGTGTCTCCCTGCAACAAACCCTTTCTGATCCGGATGGATTAACTTCGGGATCAATTTTGCCAATCTCCCTGCCAATATGCCCATAAATATTTTGTAATCGGCATTCAGCAGGGAGATCGGACGGTAGGAGTCCGCCTTTTTTGGGTCTTTGCCGCTTTTTGAAATCAAGACGATTGTTGCCTCCTTCCAGGTCTTGAGGACCTTCCCGGTTAGACTATAAACTGAGTTAAAGGTGACTCCCCCCATTGCGTTTATCAGCTCCTCTTTGAGGAGTTTATAAATCTCGTTTGGTAGCGAGTCCGGCCTGCAGCTTTTTTGTTCTTAAACTTTTTAATCTGATCGGCTATCTCCTCTAATGTAAAGGGAGCATCTAGTTTATTCTTGCTTTCTTCTGACAGCGAGGGGAAATGTTTATTCCTCAGGAATGACTGAATGGTACTCGGTAGAGGTGCAAGGTCCTCTTTATAAGTTCTGAGAAAATGAAGAGGAGACAGGACTGCATATCCTCGATCCTACTTGAGGTTTCCCCGCTAGCATTGATGGTTAGTTCTTTTATATCATTTCTAACGCGATCTGTTCTCGCTTTCCACGCCAAAAGGGCGCCTGCCTTCTCCCATATTCAAAATTCTGCATCCTTCTGGAGGTCCACTGAGCTCTACACTTGGCTTCTAACTTCCCTCTATACTCTGATCTTGCCTCATCCAGATCCTTCAAGACTCGTGTGAGACGCTCCGAGTCCCTATTACTTAATCCATTTCTTTCTTTCTCCAGGTTGTTTATCTTTCCCTCGATACCCTTCAGTGCCTCCGCTTCAACCCTGTTCTTAAAACAGATTATTCCATGTAGTTTCTCCCTTAGCCTGACCTTATATGAATCCCATACAACATCCGGTGTTGTGGAGCCCATATTCAAAGAAAAACATTCCAGAGAGGGAGCTTGTACTGCCTCGACAACCTCCGAGTCTAAGAGCTTGGCCCTATTGAGGGTCCATCTCACCGGCTGCCGCTGTACCTCTTTACTCTGAGATATAAATTTCAAAGGTGCATAGTCGGAAAGGTGACTCGGGAGAACTGATATCTCCCCTAGAATATCCGTTGACATTCTGTCCAAAAAGACATAGTCAATTCTTGAGGAATGACCATGCTTTTTGCTATAGAATGTAAAGCCCTGCCTTTTTGGGCCCTCCATAGGCCGATCAGGTCCATATCATGTGTCATATTGAGTAGTGCTCGACGTATCTTAACTGCTCCTACATAGTGACTCAAGTTGGATCTATCTTTTAACGGGTCCAACAGGACATTAAAGTCCCCTCCGATGACATAGGGTGGAGATTCCAATATCAATGCCGACTGTAGTTTATATATGTAGATCGGATCATCGATGTTGGGGCCGTAGAAAGAAGCACATGTTAGAACTACATTTTCAAATGCCAATTGGGCTACCAACCACCTTCCCGTGGAGTCTGATTGTGTTTTTTTTATAGTACAGGGAGCTCCTTGTTTGATTAAAATTGGCACCCCTCTGCTTTGAGATGTCTGATGTGAGGCACAGAAGCTCTTAACCCAGGGAACCATGGAGAGGATTACGCTGCTTTCTTCATAACTCAGATGTGTCTCTTGCAGCATACAGACTTGGGTGGTTGAGAGTTCTAGATGTTTAAAGATTAGCCTCTGTCTCCGGGGGCACCTTAACCCATGAACATTCCCGGATATAAAGATGGTCTTTCTATCCCTCAGGCCCGGACTACCCATCATCCCCTTGTTCTACCTGGAAGAATTGACACCCCTTCATGGCATAGGAGTCCGTGCATAAGGTTGAGATGAGGTCGACATTTTTTCATTTTTTCCCACTGCTCCCCACCCTCGTTCCCCCTGCCCCCCACCATCCCGCCTCCCCGTGCCCCCTCTGTCCCTGAGAAACCCTCCCTTCTAATAGGCAAAAGCCTATTTAGCCCTCTCCCCCTATAGCATTTACATTTACAAAATTCCTGCTTGGTACGTGTCATATACATAAAAGAGCCCCACTAAGTCTACTTCCCCCCCCTGCCCGTCTCTGATCTTTACTATGAGAGCATCCGCCTCTTCTTCAGTTTTAATTTGGTACATGTGGTTGTTCCACATCACCCGTAGAAGTGCTGGAAATTTCAACTGAGCCTTGGCCCCTATACTGTTCAGCTCCTCCAGCCTTTTTCCCAACTCCCACTGTCTCGTTGCTGTTATGTGTGAGATGTCTGATCTTATTTGGAAAGTAAAAGGGTTGGAGCTGTTAAAGTGTATGGAGCCTTCTTTGAAAGCGGAGGACAAAATCTGCTCCTTCAAAGAATATGTTAAAAAATTCACCGGGACCTTCCTAAGTTTCTGCTTTGCGGGATTTCTTCTGAAGGGATCACGGTGCTCCCTCTGAATATCGTGCAGCAGATCTACTTCTGGTGAGTCTTTTAGCACTGTCCCCTTCAGTAGAGATATTACAAAGCCCTTAATGTCCGCCCCCTCCAGGGACATTCAGGAGTCTCAAGTTGTTCCGGCGCGAATAATTTTCTAAGCGCTCAAGATCCTCTTTTAGTTCTTTGTTCTGGGCAAACAACTTGGTCACCTCCGCTTCAGTGGTACGCATGGATTCCTTCATTTTAGGGATTTCCGTCTCGATTGCCTCGGTTCTAAGGGTGACCTCATACAGTCTCTTGGGTAGCACTTCACAGGATGCTTGAATTGCTGCCTGGTTAGCCTCGGAGGTTAAAAATCTGTTAGTCATTTCCGCTTGGTTGGCTTCAGATACCGTAAACCTACTGGTGATTTTATCCTTCATAGCTAGTAGTATGTCGGCCAGTGAGCGTGAGGTTGCATCTGGTTTATCTGCAACGGTCTCCATGCCTACATTATCAGATGAGGCAGAATGATGTGCTTGCTCTAATTGCGCTCCATTTGATGCTTCAGTACTTTTTATAATTTCTATGGAGTCTATTGAGATGTTTTCTGTTCCATCCCCCCCGAGCGCTGAGTACCTATTTGACAGGCTGACACCTGAATGTACCACAACCACCGCCTCCACCAAAGCTGAGGACTTATCTGAGCTCCCCTCTTTAACAGAATTCGTGGGAGTAGCTACCGAACCCCCTGTAGTAATACCCCCGTGGCATTTACTGCTGCGGTAGCCAGGATGGACTGGGTAGGCTGAGTAGGCTGCGTAGGCAGAGGGGAACAGGTGGTAGTGGAAGTAGTAGACATTACTTTATAATAGGTTTTAAGTGAAGGGGTTACTTTTATGTTAGGGGCAGCTCCTTTAACGCTTTTACTTTTGCCCTTGCTTTTTTATATTTTTGACACTTAGGTACTCTTCATAAGTGTTCAGCTTAGCTTTGCCCCTTCTTTCGCGCACCCTCACTTCGGAGACTGGGGGTGAAATGCGCGGGGGATAAACAGGCTTCGCCTTGGTTGGATCAAAGACTGCCCTGGCTCGCAGTGCGTACCTATTTGTTTTAATTAAGTCGAAGCTCTTTTCTTTGTCACTAGGGCAACCGGGGCCAACTCCAGCACCCTCGCCAAGCACACCTCCTATATCCATACACCCAATTAAAGCACTGATTAACTTCGCCTCTTTTCCTTGTAGGGGGTTTAGCCCTCCATACGCATAAACATGTATGCCACTATGCAGCCGGGTTCCTGTCACAGAATTGCCAGGGCTGACACCCTTGTTGCCACCACAGGGCGGGAAAAATAGAAATTGCCGACTCCCTACCTTAGAAGCCACCTCGCTACTTATTTCAGTTATGGTTTTATTTTCATTTGTGTTCGCAGCTCCTCTCACTGGCTCCGCTCCACAGAAGCCGCCACTAGCTCTTCCCCCGACGACCCGGAAGGCGAAGTCGCGCATCTTCCGCGTCCAAGCCGCCTCCTCCCAGAGCCAGCGCCGACCCCTGGACGCGCCGTCCCGCTCACTCTCCTCGCACTCCTCACTCCTCTCCCAGCCCGCTCCGGGGATCCGTGAGACCGATGATACCAGACCAGGCTCCGGGGGGACATATTCGGCAGAGACAACGGGGTAATTTTCAAGACGGGGGGGGAGGGTTAAAAGACAAACATGATCCTAGATGAGATCGGCAAAGTAGACAAAGCAAGCAGGAAATTATCGCTCCAAAGGGGGAATACGGCTGCGGCCGTTTACCTAGCGGCCGCCATGTTCCTCCTCCATAATGGGGTACTATTGACTAGCGACACTATAAGTGCACTACGAGAGTGCCAATTGCACCTTCTTAAGTTGCTGGGGATTTAAAAGGACAACTTTAATTGTTTGAAACAGAGCACACTGAATCTGAATCGCTCTCCCTGGTGAGAAATTGCTTGGCCTCAGGTCTCATACCAGTGACTAGTTGCAGGCCCACTTCCCTAGAGATATTAAAGTCTGAACTGAGAAGTACTATTACCTATCCATACTTTTTTCGGTTCCGCCGAGGATGCTGGCAGCAACTATCCAGAAGCCCCAAGAAAAGGAGAAGATTAAAGCAGAATCTCAGCAGTCCTCCGTGTTTCACATCCATTTCAAATCGAGACACAGAACAATCAGTAGACCACTCTTAAGGCCAACTTTACAAAGACCCCTCTTTGTTCATGCTTCACGTGAGAACATAAAAGCCTCCGAAGCCATATTTCCTCCTCTTCCTCCTCAGTTAACTTTAGAGGCCAGCCTGCTGAAGGGTTCCTAATTTCAAGCTCTTACTCTTCAGATCACATTAACGACATAGGGCCTATTGCAACAGCGATTGAGTATGATGACTGCCAACACAAAAGTCGGCCTGCCGAATTTAGATGCAGGCGGACCTTTGGTGTATGGTAATCAAAATGAGAAAAGGACACTTGTATCTACACGAACCATTGGTTCTATTTTGACAACCCTCATAGACGCCGAAGAATATAACGATGCGGTATATTTGTTTTTCCGCCCCTCATCTAGCGTCATGGCATAGTCATTGGGTGGTCAAAAGTAAAGTATGCCTGCCTCACCCGAGGCACCTCTGGAAGGTGTAGAAGTGTCCAGAGATCAGGAGTGGCACTTCCAAATGGAGAGAGTCACAAGGCCAAACTACGAGGGAAATTGTAAAAAACAGTTTAATCACCAAAGGCGAATTTATTAGAAAGGGTGAAAACTGTTGACTAAAAATAACTTGGTATATTCGATAATCGTGTAACTAGATTATCATATATGATTTGTTGATTTGTTGATAAAAGTCGACATGTTTCAGCTCCTATTGGCCCAGCCGGGTCTGTAGAGCTTTCGTCAGGACAAATACAAAAACAGGGGGGGATTTACTTACACAACTTGTGCAGTATTCATGTGCTTATAGGCAATCACAGATTCATTTTCCTGTATATTGGAAACACAAAACAAAACATCATACCATTCATATATGTATAATAGGCATACTTGACTGGTCAATTGTGTCACAGTCTCAGACACACACTTCTAATTGAAAGGTGCCGTTTTTCAAAAGGTGCATAGTACTCAATGCACTCAAACTATACGTGAGAGGTGAAGACGGAAAAGGGGGAGGGAAAACAAGGTGGTAATGGTCTCAATCGGAACACGAACGCTCAAATTTCTATACATCATTTTTGACGCTAGGAAGCTAATAGTGAGCTCTGTTAGTCTGGCTCTCCTAATAGGTATCATTTGTATTCAACATTTCATGTGTAATATGCAATTTTATGTAATAAACATTTTGTCATTGTGGCAATCTCTGTGATATTCATAATTTGTCTATCTTCTAAGTTTAGTTGTCTAATGTGTTAGCGGTTAGGCTCATTTCTAAGCTGCTTGGTCATAGCTGTTCGATAATACTGTGCAACTAATACATATTTAAATCGTTTGCGGGACTACGCGGTAAAATACCTGATTGTTCGGAGAGATTCTCCACTTCAGGGTGCATAGAGCCGCTATGAGGAGTGGTCTTTGCTGTAAGCAATAAGCACAGTGCGTGAGTTCGGGGAGCCCAGCGAGTGACTGGGGCGGGGAGGTTGTTCACTTACCCACGTGTTTGTCCGTCAAGTGCCTGTGCTGACTCTGCCCCTGGAAGCGCCGAGGGCGGGCAGAGCAGCATCTTATGACGTTGTGCCATAAACATAGACGAAGTCTATGGTGCGGAAAACAGACTAGCGCCAAGAAAGTAAAAATATAAACAGTGCACAATTCTATAGATCTACAATATGCGCAAGCCATGTGATTTTTATCAAGCTGTTCAGTATTAAACAGAAGTATTATTAGACACTAAACTGGACCCTTCTATAAAATCAGTGACGTTGTGCCACGAACATAGACAAGGTGTAATATCTTCGTTCCTATTATCCCAATAGGCTCTGCGCATTGGAATAATATCTTCAATAGTATAGACCTAGGGCAGAGGTTAACTAGGTCTTCTACCGACGATATTAGACTTAAAGTTTTGTGTTTGTGCCAGCTAGCTCAGAGTTCACTAGAAACTTTCTCGAATAGGCAAGGAGGATTTTAACATCCCTGGATAGACAAGAAGGGATTTAGTTTCTGACAACCATAGAACATGACAACTTTGCTCTCCCCTAATCAAGAGTGTATCTCTAGAGTCGTGTGAAAACAAAAGACAACTTATTTTACTCAGTCAGTTCAGTGCATTCTTATTTTCACCAGATTGTAGAGAAAAGGAAGAGACTGGCGTGTTCAATAAAAGATGTTATTTATTGATCAGTCTCTTTTCTCATACAAGAGAAATGAATCGCTATTATTGCAATACTTGTAGTTAAGTAAAGTGCATACAGTAAAGACAGAATTATAAAATAATACTGTAAAAGCATTGATATGGTTTCTGAGCCATATGATACTTTAAAATGGATAAAATATATACATACATATATACATTTGACTAATCGTACTCAACTGGTGCTTCTAACCACGCCTACCCCAGTGTACCTGACCTAAGCCTAATACGTGGGCGGGAGTAGATAAGTAGCAGTTTAAGTTAAGTTTGTTTGCCAAGGGACTGATTCGAGAATTCTCTGCAAGGGGTTATTCAGTTCTGTACCTGAGATCTAGAATGATGGAGGGCTGGTATCTCTTATCCCGGGTCTTGATATTCCAGCTGCCTGCGAGGGCTGCTTGGAAGCGCCGGAGCTGGATTTCTCAGCAGGAGAAAGGCAGCGTCTCGTTCTCAGCGCGTCAGGAAGGCGGGGCAGCGCCTGTGGGCTTCGCTCTCTGCTGGGCTCCTCAGCACGTCTCGCTGCTCCGATCTCGTCACCACCGCATATGTTTGCTTAAGGCAATGTCGGTAATATTTATACCTGAAAGGTGCCGAGATTGACGTAAGGATGGACATATATACGTCAATAAGGATGTCATATGAACGGGCTCGTTCGCACATTCTTTTGCTGAAGTTCTCGGTGAAATCAAAACAATGGTTATGGGAATTTCCCAGGTCGCTGTAGGTTTGATTTGTTTTGAGAACTCCGTATGCCTTATCAGGGGCTGGAGGAATATCGCTTGTCTAATTAGATGGCATGCGTTATGACCTAATCAGATAACGCGCTTCTGTGCCGTGGTGTGGCTTAATCAGATAACGGTTTTTGCACCGTTAGATGGCTGCTAGTTAATTATTAACCAGACCAGGGTTAGGAATAGGGGAATCGATACAGTACCTATAGGAATACATCACACATCTACAGAATCTTCCTCAGAACTGGAATTGGTACCTATAGGTTTACCTTTGGGGATGATGACGGCAGGCTTTTCCCTGGCCCCCATTGGCCCCCTTTCTCCCCTTGCTTATTATTTCTATGGCTCTGACCAAACTTTGGCTCCTGGTTCCTAACCAATGCGGCCTACTCTTTCCTGGGATCTTCACTATCGGTTCCCGACCAACCTTCACTGGCACCTCTGCTGTCTCCACTGGTACCACTATTAAATACCTCCCCAGGCTCCACTTCCAACTCCGCCAACTTCAGATTCAGATCCATTAACATTAATTAATCTCCACACTCCTTTGAATAGGTCCAGTCAGGAAGCACAATGCCTGGTGGAGGATTATTTTTTGAACCTCTGGAGGACTGCCGACCATACTCTTGATGATGGAGATGGGCAGTCTATCGCTATGGATCCTGACTTCAACACTCCCCAAGATGCTAGTGGACTTGACACCTTTCATTTTTATATGTTCGAGGCATGTGTGCTGTAGATGCAAATGCTTTGCATACTCCTGCTATCTAGTGTTGAGTCCGGATGTTTGCAACTTGTTTATCTTTGACAAATTCTTTCCATATCACAAGGTAAGGTGACTCCTCCTTTCGGTGATAGTCGCATGGGCATCGACTCCATTGTTAGATTGTGTTTTTTCCGTCATCAGGTTCGGTCGTGTATTGCTGCGCTCCGGTTCAAAAATTTCTACGGGTTCCCCTCGACGCGCAATCCTCTCTACCCTCGATTGTATTGTTTCGTATGCGTTCCCACTTCTCTGCATATTGTTTCGACAACAGAATAGATTTTTCAATCGGAAAGCTTTGTGCACGGCCTTAGGGCCTACCCACACTGAGTCAGCTCTCCGTCGATGGATTGGACTCCATTTAAATTTTAACCTCTGTGCCACGCAATGTATCTGCGCACCGACTCACACTAAGTGTTGCAACTTGTGCTTGTCTGCCGAGCACAAAGAAGAAACCTGCGATGCTTGCAGATCGTTCCGATCAAAGAAAACTCTTTGAGATTATCGGGTTCGACATCGAGAGATGCAGCGTCAGAGCATCGAATATACGCCGGACATCTTCGGCCAAGGTTCCTGCTAAGAAGACATCGATGCTTCAGCGGCAGAGCAGGAGGAAGCTTTCTCCAAACAAGACTCTGAATCGGAGCTCGAGATAGACTTTGATGTCGAAGAACTGCCGCAGGGATAAGGTGACATGAGTACAGAAGACCCATTGCCCCAACAAACTCTGACAAAAAAAACCAACGCTTCAGAACCACCTCTACATCCTGGCCAAGGTCGGAACCGAGATGATGTTTCCGATGCCCCACCTCCGGGCTCGGCTCCGAAACAACCGCTCAAACCTTCTGGCTCGGTCCCGAGTCATCAGAAGTCCTCCTTTAAACCGAAGCCCTCCGGTTCCACACATAAATCCGGCTTGGTGCAGAAATCCTCTGTGTCAGAAACCAAGCAACCTTCAGAGCCAAAACCTTCCGCGCCAAAAAGGCAGCTTCCTCCGGCATCAAAGACACCAGCACCGAAAGCTTCGGTGCTGGAGCAGAAAGAGAATCCTTTGGATCCGAAAGTGGACATTATTTCATTAACACCAGTTCCTAAGTAAAATAAGCTACATATTAATCCTGAGAATGGCCATATTCACACAAAGCCACCTAAAAAACGCAAGATTCAGGATGAGGAGGAGGCGCTAGATGGTGCATGGCAAAATGGCCACACCGTAGTGCAGCTCTACCGCCTCCGCCACTATCCTTATAATATCCTGTTCCCTGAGCTGCATCAGAGCCAAATTAGGTAGGGCAGCTCGTCTATAACTGCTACATAACCATTTCGTGCTGTACAGCTGTGTCTGGGGGCCCTGCTGGTCAAGTGAAATGAGCGTTGATGCACAGACGCCGGAGCAACATGGCGGCCACGTGAGAGACAGAGGTCGCGGCTGGGGCTCCAGGTGCTTTCCAGGCAATTCCTTGGCTCTAGTAGGTAACTGCATTGACTCCCAGCGGCTGGAGCTACTGGCATCAACGAGGGCCCGCCTCTCCATAACTGCCAGGAGTGACTAGCTGTGGGTGACCGACACCCAGCAGAGCTGCTGGTGGCCGGGTGCGCACGGAGCTGGGCTTGGCTTGCTGTTCCCCCCTGCGGCACAGGCGGCTAGTGGAGGCTTTCTGCCTGCCCCGCTTGGTGATCGAGCTGAGCACAAATCTTGGAATCCAGACAGCGTGTACCGTGGGCCAGCAATTCCGGAGAAACACTGCTGCGGAGCGGGAGCTAAGGCCGAAGTGAGGCCCACACCGGCGTGGGAACGATGCGGAGCCGGGACCCGACTCTTTCTGGCGGTCCGCCGCTCCAGACTCTCTGTTGTTGACCGTGTGTCCCCTGCTCGAGTGGACTGTGCTGGATTAGCGTTGCTGACTGCGAGGGGGTGGAGGTGCACGCCCGAGGCTGAGTGGGCCCAGGCTCATCCGCAGTGAGTACCCGGAGTGTGCGAGTGTGTGTGACTCTGCCCCCACTTTGCTGCTTGGCCATGGAATTGAATCCCTTGGCCGCTGGCTCCCGCACTTCCCCTATAGCTGGCCGTGCTGTTCCCGCCCACTAGATACACGCCGCGGTGCACAATGTGGACTCTGCGACATCGCGCTGCAGTTCTTGGGCCACATTGCATAACCAACAGTTAATGTACTCTGCCTCTGCCTTCTGATATATAAGGACTGTGAGAAGTTGGCCTGATGTGCAGTGTTCACTATTCTAGTGATCACTATATATCAGTCCAAACAACCCTTATTGATGATTGGTTGTAAGTCAACCTTATAGACCAGCTATCCTAGTAGCATGGATACGAGCAGTCTAAGGCTAAGACTCTAGAGGGCGCGTTAAGCCAGCTGTTTTACCATCACATTACCCCTTGAACACCCAGTGAAAGGACACCACACAAGTGTTATGAAAATAAACAATGTATTTATTAGAATCACAACAACCCTGTACTCTTTATGAGGACAGGGTGCTAAGCACACAACAAAACTCTTATGAAAATACTTAAGTTAGCACGTTATACACAAATGCCCGAGGGGCACGAAAAACCATATACTCTAAAAGTGGAATGCGAAATTACTAGCAGGTAAGTACAGTACTAATAGGCTTTGGAATCGCTAGGACTTGACTATAGAATCGTTAGATTACTTCTAGGAGGCCTAGGGGACTCGGGTGCAGAGTGTGCACTCTCACGCGGGATGCGGGACAAAGTCTATGGAGGCTAGATTTCACAAAGTTAGTGTTCACGGGCGAACCCGACCTGGTAGGGAGAAAACGACAGTGGATCCTGACCCTTGGATAGTGAGGCTATGCTGGGACACCGAAGTGCCGAAGTTACCTAGCCCAGGGGCTGCAGCTGCATAGGTCTGAAAAGACGTCGGGAATCTCGTTGCCGGACCAGGAGCCTGGAAGAAGGAAGTTGCTGGCAGGCGACCAGTGAAGAAAAGTTCGATGGATCCAAGCCTGGATCAAGGAAGAAGAAAACCTGAAAGCAGAGGGGACCAAGTTCTTGAATCACTAGCCAGTGATTAAGTGGGCACCAGGATGGCACCGGGCGAAGTCACCGCAGTCAGGTGAGTGGGCGCTGCTGGGCTCTGCAGTCTCTCGGACCAGGAGGCGTTGTCGGCGACCAGGATGGAGGTGCGAGCTGTCCCACGAAGGTTCTTGCTGTTGACGTCGCTGGACCCAGGATTGGGCAACAAGTCTTGGCAAATGCAAGGCCCACGCGGTGGACCTAAAATGGCGTCTTAACCGGACCAGGAGGGTCCAGGGTACTTCTCCGATGGAGGGAAGCAAGGGCCAGTCTGGAGCAACCAGACCAGCAGCAGTGTTGTCGTCGGGCGTCGTTCGGAAGGCCACAAGCCAGCGGGCTAGTAGCCAAACAACGCGATGAGCAGCAAAAAGCAGAAGGGCCCCACGCCGATCGTGGAGATGCTGGGGGGCTGCTCTTCGGTGCTGGAGCTGCTCAGGGTGGGGGCTTCTCGGACCCCAAAGCACTCACCAGGAAATTACTCGGTGGGCTTGCTGTGCAGAAGTCGTGCAGTCTTGGCGATGGCCGGTCCCTCGAGGTCTCGTCACACCCACGGTTCTCAGCTGTGCTGTAGAGGTGGGTAGAGGTCAGAGGTGCCAGGGAAGCCGGGTCTCGTCGAGCTGGGCAGTCGGATTCCGGAGGAAGGACGTGCAGCAGACCGCAGTGTTCTTAGATGGTGCCTGCGGATGCAGGGTGACTACTCCTTAGTCACAAGGGAGAATCTTGAGGAAGAAATCGTGAAGTCCTTTCGTGGAAAGTGGTATCTTGATTCCAAAGATGATCTGATTTGGAAGGGGGCCAGTCTCTACCTTTATCGTGGAAAAGGGGGCTGGCACGCGACTAAGTCCTGCCCTAGGGGTGGGACCAGGAGGGGGGTGGTTACACCCACTTCCTTGGCGGGCTTTTCCCCAGCACAGGGTCTGGAGTGTCCCTGGAACTGGTTTAAGCCAGCCTATGCACAGTGAGCACCGGGGTGCCACGTGCAGTCACCTTCCTCTGAAGCCCTGCCTACCTACAATACACAAAACCCTGTCTGGGACAGTGCTGGCACCGCCCCTGGCAGGAAACCCTTTGTCCTTATCTCCTGCTCTGGGAGGACTCCCAGCAGCAGGAGGGCAGACTTGTGTCTCAGTGGCAGCATCCATTTTGTGGATGCTAAGGCTCTGTCTGACTTTTAACCGGGTTATAGGTTACATGCATGTCGTGTCCCTCTAGGAGGGTGGAATGCTAACCCCGTCGCCAGAATTGGCGAGGGGTTAGTATTCCAATTCGTATGACACCTTACTCGACATGTTTTGATAAAGCGATACCAGAGTTGGCATTTAACCGCGACGATTATAATGCACTTAAGAGTATATGGTATGCGATATCATGGAAACGGCTAAGGGATAGATCCCGAAAGCCGCAGACAGGCTCAGCTCATGCCAGAGCACCAGCTCACACGATTCCAAGCACTCTGCCTTCAGGATTGTTAAGGCCTGCCATAGGAGTGACTGATAGGAGATCTGTGTGTCCATTTTAGGGTTAGATATAGGTATACTATATCTAAAGCAAAGGGTGAGTACACCACCTTGCCCCAGCTGTCGTGCAGCCAGTTGTGCCAGTTTAGTTAGTCAGCCCAGGGGTGGCATAATACATGCTTCAGCCCCTGGGAGACTTCTGGGTACACCTCAGCCCTGGGTACAGGGACTTGGAGGGCCCAGTGCCAATTCAGTACCTGAGTACAATTTGGATAGAGAGAACAGCTAGGCTGTGGGTCTGATTAGCAGGCCCACAGCCAGGGAAAGTCGTAAACCAGTGCAGCAAAAAGCAAAAATCTGGGTGATCATAGGATTGCAGACCCTACTCTCCTACATGACCCCCCCCCAAACTTTGGGACAATAAACTAACCTTGACCAGGTGAGTCTTCTTGCTCTAAGTGGAAATACCTGGAGAGCCCATCAGCATTGCTGTGATCAGTACCAGGTCTATGCTCCACTGTAAAATCCATCCCCTGTAGGGAAATGGACCACCTAAGCAGTTTGGGGTTTTCACCCTTCATCTGATTTAGCCACAAGAGGGGCTTATGGTCTGTCTGAATGGTGAAGTGAGTGCCAAACAAGTAGGCCCTCAGCCTCTTCAGGGCCCAGACCACAGCAAAGGCCTCCCTCTCAATAGCTGACCAATTTTTCTCTCTGGGTGTCAACCTTCTGCTAATGAAAGCAATAGGCTGATCATTGCCATCAAAATTCAGTTGAGACAGAACAGCCCCCACACCCAACTCAGAAGCATCTGTTTGGACAATGAATGGCTTGGAGTAATCTGGACTCTTTAGGATAGGTGCTGTGCACATGGCCTGCTTTAGGTCATTGAATGCTTTCTGACAGCTTGCTGTCCACTGAACTTTCTTTGGCATCTTCTTGCTTGTCAGGTCATTAAGAGGGGTCACTATGGACCCATAATTTCTGACAAACTTCCTATAGTACCCAGTCAGGCCCAAGAAAGCTCGAACTTGAGTCTGGGTGATTGGAGGAGTCCAGTCCTTGATGGCCTGTATCTTACTCTCCAGTGGCTGAACCTGGCCTCCACCTACAAGGTGGCCCAGGTATACAACCTGTGTCTGCCCTATCTGGCACTTTGTGGCCTTGATAGTGAGGCCTGCCTTTTGCAGAGCCTCTAACACTTTCCTCAGGTGGACCAGGTGATCCTCCCAGGTGGAGCTAAAGACAGCAATATCATCAAGATAAGCTGCACAGAAGTCATCCAGCCCAGTGAGGACTTGATTCACCAACCTTTGGAAGGTGGCAGGTGCATTTTTCAAACCAAAGGGCATTACCACAAACTGATAATGCCCACCAGGGGTAGAAAATGCTGTCTTGGGTTTGGCCTCCTCAGCTAACCTGATTTGCCAATACCCAGCTGTCAAATCAAATGTACTTAAGAATTTGGCAGAAGCCAATTTATCTATAAGTTCATCTGCTCTTGGAATTGGGTGGGCATCAGTCTTAGTGACTGCATTGAGGCCTCTGTAGTCTACGCAAAACCTCATCTCTCTCTTACCACCCTGGGTGTGAGGCTTTGGCACTAGAACTACTGGGCTAGCCCAAGGGCTATCTGAGGGCTCAATGACTCCCAGCTCCAACATTTTCTGCACTTCAGTTTTGATGCAGTCTCTAACATGATCAGGCTGCCTGTAGATTTTACTCTTGACAGGCAGACTGTCTCCAGTGTCAACATCATGGGTACACCAATCAGTTTGGCTGGGTGTCAGAGAGAACATATGTCTGTAGGATTGCAGAACTTGCCTGCAATCCTGTTGCTGATGTTCAGTGAGGCTGCCACAAAAGACAACACCATCAACTGATCCATCATCAGGATTCTGAGTGAGCAGGTCTGGGAGAGGGTCACTCTCTTCCTCCTGTCCCTCATCTGTGGCCATGAGCAAGCTCATGTCCTTCCTGTCAACATATGCCTTGAGCCTGTTAACATGGAGCACTCTGAGAGGGCTCCTGGGAGTTCCAAGGTCCACCAAGTAGGTAACCTCTCCCTTTTGCTCAATGATGGTGTGGGGCCCAGACCATTTGTCTTTCAGAGCTGCTGGGGCCACTGGCTCCAGCACCCACACCTTCTGTCCTGGCTGGTACACAGTCAGAACAGCATTTTGGTCATGCCAAGCTTTTTGAAGTTCTTGGCTGGCCTCAAGGTTTTTGGATGCCTTTTCCATATACTCAGCCATCCTGGAGCGGAGACCAAGTACATAGTCCACTATGTTGGTTGCAGGCTTTTTGAGAGGTCTCTCCCATCCTTCCTTCACCAAACACAGGGGTCCTCTTACAGGATGTCCATACAGAAGCTCAAAAGGGCTGTAGCCAACCCCCTTCTGTGGGACCTCTCTGTAAACAAACAAGAGGCAGGGGATCAGGACATCCCATCTTCTCCTAAGAGTTTCAGGTAGTCCATGAATCATCCCTTTCAGGGTCCTGTTGAATCTCTCAACAAGCCCATTGCATTGTGGGTGGTAGGGTGTGGTGAACTTGTAGTTCACACCACACTCCTTCCACATTGCAGTCAGATATCCTGACATGAAGTTTGTACCTCTGTCAGAAACGACCTCCTTAGGGAAACCCACTCTGGAGAACACTCCAACTAGGGCTCTTGCCACTACAGGTGCTGTAGTGGTCCTAAGGGGAATAGCCTCAGGATACCTGGTGGCATGATCCACCACCACCAGTATAAACTTGTGCCCTGATGCTGTCTGGGGTTCCATTGGACCAACAATGTCAATCCCCACTCTTTCAAAGGGAACCCCCACCACAGGTAGTGGTATGAGGGGGGCCTTTGTTGTGCCACCTGACTTACCACTGGCTTGGCAAGTGACACAGGAGCGACAAAACTCCTTGGTATTCTCATTCATATGGGGCCAGTGAAAGTGTGAGACAAGCCTGTCCCAAGTCTTTGTCTGACCTAAGTGACCTGCAAGGGGAATCTCATGGGCCAAGGTGAGAAGGAAACCTCTCAGAGACAAGGGGATGACCAGCCTCCTGGTTGCACCAGGCTTGGGGTCTCTTGACTCAGAGTACAGGAGTCCATCTTCCCAGTATACCCTGTGGGCACCTGTGGCATTCCCTGCAGCCTCAGCAGCAGCCTGCTGTCTGAGGGGTTCAAGGGAAGGGCAGCTCAACTGTTCCTTCCCCAGGTCTGCTCTGGAGGGTCCCCCTGAGCCCAGAAACTCAACTTGATCAAGTTCAAGCTCTTTAGGCTCAGTTTCCCTCAGCTCTTCCAGATCAGCCTCCTCAGAGACTTGATCCTCAACCTGGGGCAAGGGGGAAGGCAAAGCCTTACCCTTACTGCTCTTCTTCTTGGAAGGTGTCTGGTCCATAATTTCAGGATCCAGCACCTGTTCAGTGGGGCATCTTCTGGCCTGTGACCTAGTCACAGCAAGCACATGTGCTGGCAAGCCTAACATCTCCATGTGAGTCCTCTGCTCCACTTCTGACCATTGTGATGACTCCAAATCATTGCCCAACAAACAATCAACTGGGAGGTCTGAACTGACTACAACTTTCTTTTGTCCCTTCACTCCACCCCAGGAGAAAGCCACAATTGCCACACTATGACTAGTAGTGACATTGCTGGCATTGGTCACCAGGAAATCAGTACCTGGCATGATCTGTCCAGGGTCCACAAAGTTAGGTGTCACCATGGTGACACTGGCACAAGTGTCCCTATAGGCCTGAGCCATTTTGCCATTTATCAAAGGTGTCTGCCTGTATTTGCCCAAAGTATTGGGACTTATTTCAGGGGACATATCCATATCCCCTGTACAGACAAGGACAGCCTGAGTGAGTGTGCCAACTAAGTTGTCAGACCCCTCAGTACCCAAGGTTAACCCAACTAATGCCTTGGGAGGTACACTACCACTACTGACTGTACTAGGGGGTGCAGTTGCCTTAGGGGCTGTAGTGGCAGGAGTTTGTCCTCCTCTTTTGGTGCACTCACTAAACCAGTGAGATTTACTTTTACAGTACTGGCACCACCTTTTTGACTGGCCTTCTTGAGTCTTCTTCTTCTGGGAAGCCTGACCCCCACCCTCTTTGGTTTGTTGGGGACCTGGTGAAGACTTCTGGTCATTTTGCTCATTCTTAACATTACCCTTCTGGTCTGCTTTCTTCTGACCACCCTGGTTCTGGTTCTGGTTCTGCTTGATCCTTGTCCTGACCCATTTGTCTGCCTTCTTTCCCAATTCTTGGGGAGAGGTCAGATCTGAATCAACAAGGTGCTGGTGCAACAACTGGTTCTGACAATTGTTTAAAATTTGTTCTCTCATCATTAGATTATACAATCCTGTGTAATCTGTAACCTTGCTACCCAGCAACCAGCCCTCCAAAGCCTTAGTGGCACAATCCACAAAGTCAGACCAGTCCTGAGACTGAGTTTTCTGGGTGTCTCTGAACAGCAACCTGTACTGCTCAGTGGTTAAACCAAACCCATCAACCAGTGTATTCTTCAGGACCTGGTAATTGTTAGCATCCTCTACTCTTGTAGTGAGGAGCTTATCTCTACCTTTACCATCAAAGGAGAGCCACAGTATAGCTGCCCACTGACTCTGGGGAATGCACTGCACAGTGCAGGCCCTCTCCAGAGCAGCCATCCATTTCTGGATATCATCCCCTTGCTTAAAGGGGGCACTATCTTAGTCAGGTGTTTAGTATCTAAACCCTTCTCTCTATCTCTTGGGAGATTGCTGCCACCAGTGGGAGCTAACCCACTCATCTGCTGCTCTCTTGCCAGGGCAAGCTTCTCTTTGGCCAGGGCAATTTCTTCCCTTTCAATCCTCAGTTCAGCTTGTCTCATCCTAGCTTCATGCTCCCTTCTCTGAGGGGAAGTAAATCTCCTCTGTGGAGGATTCCTTCTCCCCTGAGAAGAGGCATTAGAGTGCAGAGATCTATTGGAGTCCCTAGAAAGAGATCTATCTCTCCTAACTCCAAGGTTAGGCCCACTTCGGGTTAGTACTGGGGGTCCCCCAGATCCTAGCCCAAGTAAGTCTAAGTTGGCCCTGGTTAGCCTTCTGACTACCTCAAGACCTTTGTCTACCTCATCCCCAGGGAGTTCCTCCTGATCCTCCTCAACTGCAGTAGCAGTGTTGGGGAGGTCTGGATCCCCAGAGGTTCCCTCTAAGGCTGGCATGTTCTCATGTAACTGAGAAAGCTTTCTGGCATCATATGTCTCTAAGAGACCTATCAGAAAGGGAATGGTGGGGTTAGACCCCTGCTTCAGTTTTCTGGAGACACAGATCTGTCTCATCTCCTGGAAACTGAGAGCTGCATATCTTGAAGTGACCTGTGGAGGGTCAACACTGACCAGGGGAGTCTCAGTAGATTCTCCCTGGGTAGACATGCTTTTCTAGTGAGGTGTAAGTGGTGCACTTACCTACACTATATGTTTGCCTACTGATCCCTTGCTAGAGTTGTAGTTTAGGGTGTACTAAGCCCTAGGAGCTACGACAGCTGGTTCAGTAGAACTCCGAGTATTCTAAGCTAAGTTATATGTACCTTTAGTACTTATGTGATCTTTCACAAGATATTCTTAGGGCATGTGTGGTAAAACAACAGCAAGCTCAAATCCCAACCGCTGCTCACCAATGTGAGAAGTTGGCCTGATGTGCAGTGTTCACTATTCTAGTGATCACTATATATCAGTCCAAACAACCCTTATTGATGATTGGTTGTAAGTCAACCTTATAGACCAGCTATCCTAGTAGCATGGATACGAGCAGTCTAAGGCTAAGACTCTAGAGGGCGCGTTAAGCCAGCTGTTTTACCATCACATTACCCCTTGAACACCCAGTGAAAGGACACCACACAAGTGTTATGAAAATAAACAATGTATTTATTAGAATCACAACAACCCTGTACTCTTTATGAGGACAGGGTGCTAAGCACACAACAAAACTCTTATGAAAATACTTAAGTTAGCACGTTATACACAAATGCCCGAGGGGCACGAAAAACCATATACTCTAAAAGTGGAATGCGAAATTACTAGCAGGTAAGTACAGTACTAATAGGCTTTGGAATCGCTAGGACTTGACTATAGAATCGTTAGATTACTTCTAGGAGGCCTAGGGGACTCGGGTGCAGAGTGTGCACTCTCACGCGGGATGCGGGACAAAGTCTATGGAGGCTGAATTTCACAAAGTTAGTGTTCACGGGCGAACCCGACCTGGTAGGGAGAAAACGACAGTGGATCCTGACCCTTGGATAGTGAGGCTATGCTGGGACACCGAAGTGCCGAAGTTACCTAGCCCAGGGGCTGCAGCTGCATAGGTCTGAAAAGACGTCGGGAATCTCGTTGCCGGACCAGGAGCCTGGAAGAAGGAAGTTGCTGGCAGGCGACCAGTGAAGAAAAGTTCGATGGATCCAAGCCTGGATCAAGGAAGAAGAAAACCTGAAAGCAGAGGGGACCAAGTTCTTGAATCACTAGCCAGTGATTAAGTGGGCACCAGGATGGCACCGGGCGAAGTCACCGCAGTCAGGTGAGTGGGCGCTGCTGGGCTCTGCAGTCTCTCGGACCAGGAGGCGTTGTCGGCGACCAGGATGGAGGTGCGAGCTGTCCCACGAAGGTTCTTGCTGTCGACGTCGCTGGACCCAGGATTGGGCAACAATTCTTGGCAAATGCAAGGCCCACGCGGTGGACCTAAAATGGTGTCTTAACCGGACCAGGAGGGTCCAGGGTACTTCTCCGATGGAGGGAAGCAAGGGCCAGTCTGGAGCAACCAGACCAGCAGCAGTGTTGTCGTCGGGCGTCGTTCGGAAGGCCACAAGCCAGCGGGCTAGTAGCCAAACAACGCGATGAGCAGCAAAAAGCAGAAGGGCCCCACGCCGATCGTGGAGATGCTGGGGGGCTGCTCTTCGGTGCTGGAGCTGCTCAGGGTGGGGGCTTCTCGGACCCCAAAGCACTCACCAGGAAATTACTCGGTGGGCTTGCTGTGCAGAAGTCGTGCAGTCTTGGCGATGGCCGGTCCCTCGAGGTCTCGTCACACCCACGTTTCTCAGCTGTGCTGTAGAGGTGGGTAGAGGTCAGAGGTGCCAGGGAAGCCGGGTCTCGTCGAGCTGGGCAGTCGGATTCCGGAGGAAGGACGTGCAGCAGACCGCAGTGTTCTTAGATGGTGCCTGCGGATGCAGGGTGACTACTCCTTAGTCACAAGGGAGAATCTTGAGGAAGAAATCGTGAAGTCCTTTCGTGGAAAGTGGTATCTTGATTCCAAAGATGATCTGATTTGGAAGGGGGCCAGTCTCTACCTTTATCGTGGAAAAGGGGGCTGGCACGCGACTAAGTCCTGCCCTAGGGGTGGGACCAGGAGGGGGGTGGTTACACCCACTTCCTTGGCGGGCTTTTCCCCAGCACAGGGTCTGGAGTGTCCCTGGAACTGATTTAAGCCAGCCTATGCACAGTGAGCACCGGGGTGCCACGTGCAGTCACCTTCCTCTGAAGCCCTGCCTACCTACAATACACAAAACCCTGTCTGGGACGGTGCTGGCACCGCCCCTGGCAGGAAACCCTTTGTCCTTATCTCCTGCTCTGGGAGGACTCCCAGCAGCAGGAGGGCAGACTTGTGTCTCGGTGGCAGCATCCATTTTGTGGATGCTAAGGCTCTGTCTGACTTTTAACCGGGTTATAGGTTACATGCATGTCGTGTCCCTCTAGGAGGGTGGAATGCTAACCCCGTCGCCAGAATTGGCGAGGGGTTAGTATTCCAATTCGTATGACACCTTACTCGACATGTTTTGATAAAGCGATACCAGAGTTGGCATTTAACCGCGAGGATTATAATGCACTTAAGAGTATATGGTATGCGATATCATGGAAACGGCTAAGGGATAGATCCCGAAAGCCGCAGACAGGCTCAGCTCATGCCAGAGCACCAGCTCACACGATTCCAAGCACTCTGCCTTCAGGATTGTTAAGGCCTGCCATAGGAGTGACTGATAGGAGATCTGTGTGTCCATTTTAGGGTTAGATATAGGTATACTATATCTAAAGCAAAGGGTGAGTACACCACCTTGCCCCAGCTGTCGTGCAGCCAGTTGTGCCAGTTTAGTTAGTCAGCCCAGGGGTGGCATAATACATGCTTCAGCCCCTGGGAGACTTCTGGGTACACCTCAGCCCTGGGTACAGGGACTTGGAGGGCCCAGTGCCAATTCAGTACCTGAGTACAATTTGGATAGAGAGAACAGCTAGGCTGTGGGTCTGATTAGCAGGCCCACAGCCAGGGAAAGTCGTAAACCAGTGCAGCAAAAAGCAAAAATCTGGGTGATCATAGGATTGCAGACCCTACTCTCCTACAAGGACATACTTGGCCTTCGTCCGTTCGCAGCGTCCAACAAGTGGGAATTGCCGGAGCAACCCAGTCACATCAGTATATAACATTCATCTCTACACTGGCTCCAAGGTCAGGGCCTAACTGACTGCTCTGAGCGCTCGGATTCGCCACTTGTATGTGGCGGACATTACTTTACCCCTCACTGCCGGGGTATAGGGGGATTGCACAAGCATACCTATCTAGTGGTCCTTAGTAGCTTGCCCTGCTTCCTCCTGACTCTCGCGCGCAAGGTGCCTGCTGAATACGTCGCACAGCCTGCTCCAGTGCGGGTGTGGTCGTGGGACACGAGTGCATTGCTCAGGCACTGGTGCCGTCGCAGTCATGCTACCATGGGTAAAGCACACAAGAATCAGCCCAGCCTTACTTTTGAATTGCGCAAGTCCGGGAAACCGCCACAAACTTCTGCTTCAGAATCGAAGCTTGACACCACCACTGAACCACCAACCGCTCTGGAAAATAATTTGTCCGCCATCCAGGCTAGCCTGCAGTCCATAGATGATAAAAATTGAGGCCCTTAATAGCCGCATGGACCACATGTCTGCTAAAATGGACAAGCAGGCGGTTAGGATTGGCGAGGCGGAACATCGTATTTCCAATGCTGAAGATGGTCTACAGCAGGTTACCACCAAGACCACTGACCTCAAAAAGATTCAAGCGGTCATCCAGGCTAAAAATGAGTCCACAAATGTAGGCAGATTGTAGACATACGTGGAGAACATGTTCAGTGAAGTCTGTGGTGCCAAAAATCTTTCTGAACTGCTCATTGTAGAGAGGGCCCATCGCTCTTTGGCAAGTGGCCCACCACCGGGGCACCCTGCCAAGACCGATCATCGCCCGGTTATTTAATTTCAGGGACCGGGATGCTTTGCTCCGCATAACCCTTCAGAAAATGTCCATCTCCTACCAAGATAATACATTATCCTTCTACCCTGACTTTACTACCACCGTTCAGGCAGCACGGAAGGAATTTCAACATGTGAAAAAGCTCATGATAAATTAAAACATCCAATATGCCATGCCCTACCCGGCTCTCCTTCAGATAGGCACGGACAACAGGCCCAAGATCTCCACTAATCCTAAGCAGGCCATGGACTATGCCAAATCGTTCCGCCGCAAGAAGCAAGCTTCACCTGTTGCGTCGGACAATGAGGACAGTGCATCTGGCAGGTGACTTGGACTCCAGATCTGTTGCCTGCTGTGAGTGCCCCGATGCGCTCAGGGGCTCTTTTGTCACTTTTATGCTTAGCACTATGACAGAACATTTATATTTGGCTGGATTAGAGAATTTTATTATCATGTTTATCTGACGTCACTGGTTGTGCCTCTGCACCTGCATTCTCATGTGTATACCACTTTTGGTTATACTGTGTGTGTAACACAGCTCCATTTGCACTGTTAAATATGCCATTACAGGTTTCTGGTTCTGGCGATGGATGTCTGCTCAAGGGAGTATAAGTTTATAGATGGCAGCCATCTCCCTGGTTCATCTGGGCGATAGGTGTGCCATGGCGTCCCCCAATGGGTGCACCCCATATCACGTTCTGCATTTGTTTTTCTATGTTCTGCTTCTGGGGTATGGTTTTGGCAATTTGGGACTGCTGAAGTGGGGCGGTTTTGATGTTCTTCAGTGGGTTGTTCACACCTCAAGATATAGTGAACCAATTTAGGGACTGCTATGTATACATCACTTGGGAGCATGGACGGTACTGCTCTTGACGATTACCTCACCAGCATTGCTTGTGCCTGGCTCTCAGATGATCACCGCAAGTGTCTTAGCCAACCCATCAACGCTTCCGATATTAACGTGGCGATACTTTCCCTACCCAATAAAAAGGCTCCAAGGCTGGACGGCCTCACAGCCGAATTCTATAAAGCGTATGTTTATCTATCTGAAAGAAACAGGTTAGTGTTAGATTCCTTACCTTAGAATATCCCCAGGCGTCAGGCTGGATCCGGAAAGTTTTCGTCAGCAGTACCCCAGTGCGTTGGTAGGCGTCGTCTGCGGCTCCGCGTCCGTCGTCGGCGTCGTGATCGCCGGGATGACGTCGTTGGAGTACTTCGACACCGCCCTCGCGTGCTGACGTCAGTTCTTTTTTCCGCACCAGCTAGCGCAGATCCGGGAAGAGTAGTACTCTTAGTCATTTTCTGACTAACTTTTTGGTCTATTTTGAATGTCTTTTTCGAGTCTAATTTGACTCCTGGTGCCATAGCGATGCCTGGCTTCAAGCCATGCGATGCCTGTCACCGCCTGATGTCGGTGACCAACCCCCACCATCGGTGTCTCTACTGCCTCGGGGCCGACCACGACGACAAGTCGTGCCCCGACTGCCGGGCCTTGACCTCGAAAGCTAGGCGGTAGCGGTCCCGCAAGCTACTCGAGATCCGGCAGTCAGCTCCGTGACGCTCGAGGTCCCAGTCAAGGAGGAAGTCGAGAGACCGGTCGTGGAGCCGCAGTCGCTGCTCGTTGAGTCATCGCCAGCAGTCGTTGGACTCCAAGTCCTCCGGTAAGTCGAGGCACTCCAAGAAGAAGTCGAAGAGGCGACCTCGCTCTTCAGACTCTCCTCGGGCGACACCACCCTCATGGCTCAGTCAGAGCTGCATGCGCCGCCTCCAGTCCCTGACCTGTGAGCGACGCCGGAAGAGGTTCATGATTTCTTCATTGCCATGAGGGCTCACTTCCCTCTGTTGAGGCCTGCCGGTGCTACTTCGGCCCCGCAGACCGGGGGTCTTGGCGGGCGAGTGGCTCCGGGCCCAGTGCCATTGGGTGCTTCGGCCCTGGCTCCGTCGTTGACTTCGGTCCCGACGCCGCCGGCCCCCGTGGGATCCGTGCCTGGTCCAAGCCCTCCACAGTGCCCCCTGTGGATGGGAACGTGGCTAGACGGCCACCGCCCGCTCCGGGCGACCCTAGCATTCTGTCCGTGCACCCCACCCACAAGAGCCTGGTGATCCAGGCTTCTACGTCCCAGACCGCATTCCCGACCGCTCCCCCGGATCAGAAATCCTAAAGGTTTGATAAGTTTGGGAAGAAACTGTTCTCCTCATTAAGTTTGGGGTTGCGGTCTATCAAGACCGCTTGCCTTTTGGGCCGTTATATCACTCTTTGTGGGCCACGGTTGCGGACGTGCTGCCCCAGTGCCCAGAGGAGGCCCGGGCCTGGCTCACCAAAGCCCTTGCGGAGGGGCGGGATGCGGCGCGTTATTCCATCAGGTGTGGACTGGATACCACGGACTCGCTGAGAAGGGCGATTTCCAAGACCGCAGCGGTTCACCGCCACGCCTGGCTGAGGTCCGCCAATTTCTCTGACGATGTCCAGGCCATGCTTATGGACATGCCCTTCGATGGCCGTCGCCTCTTTGGCGACAAAGCAGACAGTGCGCTTGAGCGTTTCAAGGACTCCAGGGCTACGGCCAAGTCCTTGGGCCTGTCTGGCCAGCGCCAGCAAACTTCTGCTTTTCGCCCCTTTCGTAGCCAAGGAAGGGGCATCCCCACATGTCCTGCCAGCAACAGGCCGCAGAACCAGCCTCAACGCGGCCGCGTACGTGGTAACCGCCGTGGCAGTGCTGGGGGACAACGGCAAGGTCAGTCCACATCTGCTCCCGCAGCATCTGCCTCAAAGCCTTCCTAGTCCGAGCTTTCAGGCCCATTCGACGCCAGTGGGGGGCAGGGCCCGCCATCACCTCCTCCACTGGCACTCCCATCACGTCGGACAGGTGGGTGCTGCAAATCGTCCGAAGGGGCTACTCCCTCCCCTTTGAGGCAACCCCTCCAGCCATGCCACTGCAGTACCACCGCATGTCCGGGGATCACTTGCAATTTCTGCAGGAGGAAGTTATGGCCCTCTTTGCCAAGGGGGTCATCGAGCGCGTTCCTGGGCCAGAAGTAGGACGTTGTTGCTACTACCACTACTTTCTGGTACCCAATAAGGGCAAAGGAGGCCTACACCCTATCTTGGACCTCTGGAGCGCCAACATCTTCCTCCGGAAGGAGAAGTCCAAGATGCTGACTTTAGCTCAGGTCCTAGCTGCCCTAGACCCTGGAGACTGGATGGTAGCGTTGGACTTGCAGGACGCATATTTCCACATCCCCGTCCTGCCGGCCAACCGACGCTACCTGCGGTTCACGGTAGGCGACGAGCACTTTCAGTTTACCGTGCTTCCCTTCGGCCTTACCAGCGCCCCTCGGGTGTTCACGAAAGTGATGGCGGTGGTCGCAGCTCATCTGCGTAGATCAGTGGTTCCAGTCTTCCCCTATCTCGACGACGGGCTTGCTCCAAAAAGTCGTCTCCTACCTCCAGACTACGGCGACCTCCTGCACTCGGTGGGGTTCTCCATCAACGTGCCGAAGTCGCACCTGTGCCCCTCTCAGAAACTCCTTTTTTATCGGAGCGGTTCTGGACTCGGCATAGTTTCGGGTTTGTCCCCCCGAACAGTGGGTTCGGGATATTCAGGCTCTGATTCCGATCTTTCAGCCTATATCCCGAGTTTCGGTCAGGATGAGGCTGCGGCTCCTGGGGCTGATAGCCTCCTGCATAGTTCTGGTGCATCACGCCAGGTGGCGGATGCGAGCTCTGCAGTGGGACCTGAAGTTTCAGTGGGCACAGCATCAGGGCAACATGTCCGACCATGTCCTGATCTCGGAGGGCACTGCGAGTCAGATGCACTGGTCGCTCACGAACCGCACTTGGGTCAGCGGCAGATCCCTCTCCCTACCCCAACCGGAGCACGTAGTAGTGACGGATGCGTCCCTCCTGGGATAGGGGGGCCACATGGGAGAGGCGGAGATCAGAGGCCTCTGGTCTCCGGCGGAGTCCCGGCTCCACATCAACCTTCTGGAGCTGCGGGCGATCCTTCTTGCACTGAAGGCATTCCTTCCCTCTGTCCGGGGAAGTGTAGTGTAGGTGTTCACCGACAACACCACCGCCATGTGGTACTGCAACAAACAAGGCGGGGTGCAGTCATGGACCCTTTGTCAGGAGGCTCTGCGCCTCTGGACATGGCTGGAACACCAGGGCGTCATCCTGGTGGTTCAACACCTGGCAGTTCCCTGAACGCCAGGGCGGACGAACTCAGTCGCCGGTGCATGATGGATCACGAATGGCGTCTGAACTCGGACGTGGCACAAGGTCTCTTTCGGCAGTGGGGAGAGCCTTGGTTAGATCTATTCGCCACCGAAGAGAACCCGCAATGTCATCAACTCTGCGCGTAGGAATTTACTAGGCGGCACTCGCTCGGATACGCTTTTCGTCGCGAGTGGAGCTGCGGTCTGTTGTACTCCTTTCCGCCTATACCACTCCTGCCCAGAGTGCTGAAGAAGATCAGGCGAGACCGGGCCCAAGTCATCCTTGTGGCTCCGGACTGGGCACGAAGATACTGGTATCCCGAGCGACTCAGCATGTCAGTCGATCTCCCGTTTCGTCTGCCTCTTCAGGAGGACCTTCTGTCTCAGAAGCAGGGGACGGTCCTCCACCCAAACCTGTCCAATCTCCACCTACATGCGTGGAGACTGAGCAGCGACAGTTGAGGCCATTTGACTTGCCTCCTGAAATCTGTGATGTGATTCTGGCAGCCAAGCGTCCCTCCACAAAATCGGTATACGCCTGCAGGTGGAACAAATTTGTGGCATGGTGCACACAAAGGCTGTGGATCCACTCTCTGCCCCCCTTTCAGAGGTTCTCCTCTTTCTTCGTTCTCTTGCCCAGCAGGGCTCTGCTCTGGGCACAATCAAGGGCTACCTCTCGGCCATTTCAGCCTTCTTGAAGCTTC
Source organism: Lissotriton helveticus (assembly GCF_964261635.1). Classification (NCBI taxonomy): domain Eukaryota; kingdom Metazoa; phylum Chordata; class Amphibia; order Caudata; family Salamandridae; genus Lissotriton; species Lissotriton helveticus. The sequence continues at coordinate 410,524,022 of NC_136061.1, read as the reverse complement.
CTGATCAGCCTTCTCTTTTCAAGTCCCCTGTTGTAAATAGATTCTTGAAAGGCATCACACACACATTTCCTCCTGTTCCTTTCGTGATGCCTCAGTGGGACTTGAACCTTGTACTGAGTTATCTGATGTGCGCTCCCTTTGAACCACTTCATAACTGTCCTCTACGTTTTCTGCCTCTTAAAACTGCATTCCTGGTTGCCATCACCTCTGCCAGGAGAGTGAGTGAGCTCAAGGCTCTATCTTCTAAACCTCCTTTCCTCTCTGTCCATCCGGACAAGGTTGTTCTGAGGACTCGTTCTTCTTTCCTGCCCAAGGTGGTTACAGCCTTCCATATCGGGCAGTCCATCACCTTCTTTCCGCCTCCGCATCCCTCAAAAGAGGAAGAGAGGCTCCTCCGTTTGTACCCAAAACATGCGCTCTCCTTCTATCTAGACCGCACACACCAGTTCCGGGTGGACGACCAGCTCTTTGTTGGTTACGTGGGCCCAAAGAAGGGACGGACGGTGCACAAGCGGACCATCTCTCGGTGGGTCGTTTTGTGCATCAAGGTTTGCTACTCCTTGGCGAAAAAGGAGCCTCCTGTGGGGCTACGCGCCCATTCCACTCGGGTCATGGCGGCTACTACTGCCCTGGGTCGGGGAGTCCCCTTGCAGGACATCTGTCAGGCACCTACGTGGGCCTCGCTGCACATGTTTTCTAAGCACTACTGCTTGGACAGCCAAGTCCGGAGAGGTGGCTTTTTCGGCCGTTCTCCAGGACTTTCTGGTGTGATCTTGGTTGGCAGACTCACCACCAGGGTTGGTATTGCTGGGGTATCTATTCTAAGGTAAAGAATCTAACACTAACCTGTTTCTTTCTGATGCACAAGTTACTTACCTTCGGTAACGATATATCTGTAAGAAACAATAGTTAGTGTTAGAATCTGAAAGAGACATGTTAGTGATAGATTCCTTACCTTAGAATATCCCCAGGCGTCAGACTGGATCCGGAATGTTTTGCGTAGCAGTACCCTTGCGCGTCGGTAGGCGTCGCTGCAGCTCCGCGTCCGTCGTCGGCGTCGTGGGCGCCGTGATGACGTCGTCGGAGTACTTAGACGCCGCCTCCGCGTGCTGACGTCAGTTCTTCTTTTGTCCGCGCCAGCAGCACAGATCCGGAAAAAGTGGTACCTTAGTCTTTTTTGACTAAACTTTTTGATCTCTTTTGATCATTCTTTTTCGAATCTTCGACTCCGAACGGTGCCGGTAGGGATGCCAGGTTTTAAGCACTGTGAGGATTGCGACCGACTGATGTCGGTCACCGACCCCCACCGTCGGTGTCTCCACTGTCTCGGCGTCGACCACGACGACAAGACCTGTTCCGACTGCCGGGCCCTGATTTCGAAAGCTAGGCGGGAGCGGTCCCGCAAGCGACTCGAACTCCGGCAGTCAGCCCCGCGCCGAGAGAGGTCCCGGTCCGGACGGAGGTCGTGGGACCGTGAGCGGGAGCGGAGCCACCATAGCTCCGGGAGTCGACATCACTCCTCTGGGTCGAAGTCGTCAGGTAAGCACAAGAAGTCGAAGAGACGTCATCGCTCTTCCGACTCCCCCCGACGCTCGCACGACGTGGCAGGGGGTTCAGGTGACACCGCCCACGCGGCTCCGTCTGAGTCGCAGGCGTCGCGTCCGGCCCCATACCCTCCGGTCCCTGGGCCGCGCGCGACGCCGGAGGAGATCGAGCGGTTCCTCATGGCCATGAGGTCCCTCACTCCCCCGGCGGGCTCCGCGGCGCCTTCGGGCCCAGCGTTACCGTCTGGGGTCCTAGCGGGTCGGGGGCTCCGGGTCGAGTGCTTCGGCCTCAGCGCCGCCGGCGCCTTCGGGCCCCACTGGATCCGGTTCCGGATCCGGGTCGCCGCCGGTGGACCTAAAGACCTCCCCGGCGCCGGTCCCTCCGGTGTCACCCCCCGCGCCGCCCGAAGACGAGGCCTCCCTCGACCCGGATCCGGCACCGGAGCGGCGCCGCTGGGCCCCGCTTCAGACGCCGTTCGGAGAGTTTACCTTTCATGAGCCTGCCCCATCGTTTGACACCCCTGGGTACCAGGAGATGGGTGATGAGGGGGATTGGGAGGGGTCTGAGGACCTTCTGACACGGGAGTGTCAGTCCCAGGAGGACTGGACAGGTGAACTTGGGGATGCCAGTGGTCTGGACACATCACCAGACACTGGCTTTGTCTCCCCTCCTACCGTGGCTACGGAGGAGGGAGGCTGCCTATAGTGTGGTGCTGACACGGGCGGCCAAGGCCTTGGGCCTTGAACTCCCCGTCGCGGCCGTGAGGACTAACCTCCTCACTGAGGTCCTTAAACCGCAGTCAAGCTCGGCCGAGCCTCTGCTGCCGTTTAATGAGGCCTTGACCAACGTTCTTTTGGGCACTTGGTCCAGGCCCGCTACAGGTTCGCCTGTAGATAGGAACGTGGCCAGATGCCACTGACCGGCCCCGGGCGACCCTTGTTTCCTGTCCACCCACCCCACCCCTGAGAGTCTGGTTATCCACGCTTCGAATTCCCAGACCGCATTCCCGTCGGCTCCGCCTGACAGGGAATCCAAGAGGTATGAGCAATATGGCAAGAAGGTATTCTCCTCCCTAAGTTTGGGACTGCGGTCTTCCAACACTGCATGCCTCTTGGGCCGCTACACCCACTCCCTGTGGGATACGGTCGCGGACGTGCTGCCAGAATGCCCGTTGGAGGTACGGGCTAAACTCGGCCAAGCCCTTGTGGAAGGCCGAGATGCGGCTTGTTATTCTATTCGGTGTGGGCTGGATACCACCGACTCACTGGGCATATCGATGGCAACGACGGTGGCGATTCGTCGCTACGCCTGGTTGAGATCCGCCAACTTCTCGGCTGATGTCCAGAATACACTCATGGACATGCCGTTTGATGGCCGTCGCCTTTGTGGCGACAAGGCAGACCATGCGCTTGAGCGCTTTAAGGACTCCAGGGCTACGGCCAAGTCCTTGGGCCTCTCGGCCCCGTGCCAGCAATCGCTGCCTTTCACTCCTTTCGTGGCCACGGAAGGGGTGTACCCACACGTGCTGCCAGCCACGCACCGCAGGGTAACACCTAACGCGGTGGCGGCCGTGGAAACTGCCGTGGCGGCGGTCAGGGACAACGGCGAGGTCAGTCCACACCTTTCCCCGCGGCATCCACCTCAAAGCCCTCCTAGTCCGTGCTTTCAGGCCCATGTGTCGCCAGTGGGGGGCAAGGTTCGCCATCACCTCCTCCACTGGCACACTGTCACTTCGGACAGGTGGGTGCTGCAAATCGTCCGAAGGGGCTACTTCCTCCCCTTCGAGACGACCCCTCCAGCCATGCCACCGCAATACCACCGCGTATCGGGGGATCATTTGCGGCTTCTGCAGGAGGAAGTTACGGCCCTCGTGGCCAAGGGGGCCATCGAGCGCGTTCCTGGGCCAGAAGTAGGGTGTGGTTGTTACTCCCACTACTTTCTGGTACCCAAGAAGGGCAAAGGGGGCCTCCGCCCTATCTTGGACCTACGGAACGTCAACGGCTTCCTCTGGAAGGAGAAGTTCAAAATGCTGACATTGGCTCAGGTCCTAGCTGCCCTGGACCCAGAAGACTGGATGGTAGCATTGGACTTGCAGGACGCTTGTTTCCACATCCCCGTCCTGCCAGCCCACCGGCGCTACCTGCGGTTCACGGTTGGCCATGTGCACTTTCAGTTTACCATGCTCCCCTTCGGCCTTACCAGCGCCCCACGGGTGTTCACAAAGGTGATGGCGGTGGTCTCAGCTCATCTGCGCAGGTTAGGGGTTTCAGTCTTCCCCCTACCTCGACGACTGGTTGTTGAAGGCGGGCTCGCCCCAGACAGACGTCAGCCACCTCCAGACGACGGCAGACCTCCTGCATCAGCTGGGGTTCTCCATCAATGTGCCGAAGTCACACCTGTGCCCCTCTCAGAAGCTCCTCTTTATCGGAGCGGTTCTCGACTCGGCGCAGTTTCGGGTTTATCCACCCGAACAGCGGGTCCGGGATATTCAGGCTCTGATTCCTCTCTTTCAGCCTTTATCCCGGGTCTCGGTCAGGTTGACGCTGCGGCTTCTGGGGCTGATGGCCTCCTGCATCCTTCTGGTGCATCACGCCCGGTGGCGGATGCGGGCTCTGCAGTGGGACCTGAAGTTTCAGTGGGCCCAGCATCAGGGCAACCTATCCGACCATGTCCTGATCTCGGAAGGCACTGCGAGACAGCTGCAGTGGTGGCTCACGGACCGCGATTGGGTCAGCGGCAGATCCCTCTCCCTTCCCCAACCGGAGCACGTAGTTGTGACGGACGTGTCCCTCCAGGGCTGGGGAGGCCACATGGGAGAGGCGGAGATCAGAGGCCTCTGGTCTCCGGCGGAGTCCCGGCTCCATATCAACCTTTTGGAGGTGCGGGCGATTCGTCTAGCACTGAAGGCATTCCTCCCCTCTGTCCGGGAGAGTGTAGTGCAGGTGTTCACGGACAACACCACCGCCATGTGGTACTGCAACAAACAGGGCAGGGTGGGGTCGTGAACCCTTTGTCAGGAGGCTCTGTGCCTCTGGCAGTGGCTGGAACATCAGGGCGTGACCCTGGTGGTTCAACACCTGGCAGGTTCTCTGAACGCCAGGGCGGACGAACTCAGCCGTCGGTGCATGATGGATCACGAATGGCATCTGAACTCGGAGGTGGCGCAAGGCCTCTTTCAGCAGTGGGGAGAGCCTTGGTTAGATCTATTCGCCACCAAAGAGAACGCGCAATGTCATCAGTTCTGCGCGTTGGAATTTCCAAGGCGGCACTCGCTCGGCGACGCTTTTCGTCGCGAGTGGAGTTGCGGTCTTTTGTACGCCTTTCCGCCTATACCACTTCTGCCCAGAGTGCTGAAGAAAATCAAGCGCGACCGGGCACAAGTCATCCTTGTGGCTCCGGACGGGGCACGAAGGTACTGGTATCCAGAGCTACTCAGTATGTCAGTCGATCCCCCGGTTCGTCTGCCTCTTCAGGAGGACCTTCTGTCGCAGCAGCAGGGGACGGTCCTCCACCCGAACCTGTCCAGTCTCCACCTCTATGCTTGGAGATTGAGCGGCGACAGTTGAGGCCATTTGACTTGCCTCCTGAAGTCTGTAATGTCATTCTGGCAACCAGGCGTCCCTCCACAAAATCGGTGTACGCCTGCAGGTGGAATAAATTTGTGGCATGTTGCACAGCAAAGGCTGTGGATCCACTTTCTGCCCCTCTTTCTGAGGTTCTTCTCTTCCTTCTTTCTCTTGCCCGGCAGGGCTCTGCTCTGGGCACTATCAAGGGCTACCTTTCTGCCCTTTCCGCCTTTCTAAGGCTGTCTGATCAACCTTCTTTGTTCAAGTCCCCTATTGTTAATCGCTTTCTGAAGGGCGTCACACACACGTTCCCTCTTGTTCCGTTTGTGATGCCTCAGTGGGACTTGGACCTTGTTCTTACATTCCTGATGTGCGCTCCCTTTGAGCCACTTCACAACTGTCTTCTCCGCCTTCTTACTCTGAAGACTGCTTTCCTGGTTGCCATCACCTCTGCCAGGAGAGTGAGTGAGCTCCAGGCTCTTTCATCTAAACCCCCTTTTCTTTCTGTCCATCCGGACAAGGTTGTGTTGCGGACTAGGCCATCTTTCCTGCCCAAGGTTGTCACGGCCTTCCATATCGGGCAGTCTATCACTTTGCCGCCCTTCTTTCCGCCACCGCATCCCTCTAAAGAGGAAGAGCGGCTCCACCGTCTGGACCCAAAACGTGCGCTCTCTTTCTAGCTAGATCGCACACGCCAGTTCCGGGTGGATGACTAACTCTTTGTTGGTTACGTGGGCGCTAAGAAGGGAAAGGTGGTGCACAAGCGGACCATCTCTCGGTGGATCATCTTGTGTATCCAGGCATGTTAATCCTTGGCTAAGAAGGAGCCTCCTGTTGGATTACGGGCTTATTCCACTCGGGCCACGGCGACTACAACTGTCCTGGGCCGGGAGTGCCCTTGCAGGACATTTGCCAGGCAGCTACGTGGGCCTCGCTGCACACGTTCGCAAGACACTGTTGCCTGGACAGTCAAGTCCGGAGGGATGGCTTCTTTGGCCTTCTGTCTTCCAGGACTTTCTAGTGTGATTATTGGTTCGCAGACCCACCACCGGGGTTGGTATTGCTGGGGTATCTATTCTAAGGTAAGGAATCTATCACTAACGTGTCTCTTTCAGATGCACAAGTTACTACTTGTGTAACGATATATCTGTAAGAGACATTAGTTAGTGATAGATTCCTTACCGACCCACCCATCCTCCCCGTTCTGCGAACCGATATCTAGGGTTAAGGTCATCCCCTTTCAGGGCCCTAGTTTCAATGGCACCAGTGTTGGTTTTTAACATGGCTCAGCCCTTCTGGCGCGGAAAAGTTGCGTCTAAGAACTGACTTCAGCACGCGGAGGCGGCGTCTAAGTACTCCGACGACGTCATCACGGCACCCATGACGCCAGCGACGGACGCGGAGCCGCAGACGACGCCTACCGACGCGCAAGGGTACTGCTACGCAAAAATTTCCGGATCCAGTCTGACGCCTGGGGATATTCTAAGGTAAGGAATCTATCACTAACTAATGTCTCTTACAGATATATCGTTACACAAGTAGTAACTTGTGCTTCCTTACCTCCCCAACCATCCTCACCGTTCTGCTAACCGATATCTAGGGTTAAGGACATTCCTTTCAGGGCTCTAGTTTTATGGCACCAGTGTAGGTTTCTATCATCGTTCTGCGTTCCTGGCACGGAAAGCTATGTACAAAGCTGACGTCTGCGCACGAGGACGGCGTCTAAGTACTCCGACGACATCATTCCGGCAATCACGACGACGGACGCAAAGCCACAGACGACGCCTACCGACGCACATGGGTACTGCTGACGAAAACTTTCCGGATCCAGCCTGACGCCTGGGGGTAAGGAATCTAACACTAACTACTGTTTCTTACAGATATATTGTTACCGGAGGTAAGTAACGTGTGCGTTAACGCCCTATTTGCTAGAGATGTATGCGAAGGCCCATGAGACCGGTATATTACCACCTTCCCTCTGGCAGGCCCTGATCGTCACATTACTTTTTTTTTGTTTAATAACAATTTTATTGAATTAAAACAGTGCAGAGACATTATTACAGTAATACAGTAGTATTTTAAAACTTTGTATCCTCACCAGAGCTCTATTCTGGGCCAAATCGCCAAGCAGGCTTATCACATTCAGCGGAACTAGCGCTGTTTCGTGAAATTGTTTCTTCACGGCCGCCATCGCTGCTGACGCGAGGCCACGCCCACCTGACAGGCCACGCCCACACCCCCCGCCTATAAAACATTAGCGCTGACCACTAGCGCGCCCACTGGAACCTAAACCTCTGAGGCGGAAAGCCGGAGGAGCTACTCGTTTTTAAAAAAAAATGTATCCTGTGTTGTTGCATATTTTAAAACTTTGTTTCCTCACCAGAGCTCTTTTCTGGGCCAAATCGCCAAGCAGGCTCATCACATTCAGCGGAACTAGCGCTGTTTCGTGAAATTGTTTCTTCACGGCCGCCATCGCTGCTGACGGGAGGCCACGCCCACCTGACAGGCCACGCCCACACCCCCTGCCTATAAAACATTAGCGCTGACCACTAGCGCGCCCACTGGAACCTAAACCTCTGAGGCGGAAAGCCGGAGGAGCTACTCGTTTTTTAAAAAATTGTTTATCCTGTGTTGTTGCATATTTTAAAACTTTGTATCCTCACCAGAGCTCTTTTCTGGGCCAAATCGCAAAGCAGGCTTATCACATTCAGCGGAACTAGCGCTGTTTCGTGAAATTGTTTCTTCACGGCCGCCATCGCTGCTGACGCGAGGCCACGCCCACCTGACAGGCCACGCCCACACACCCCGCCTATAAAACATTAGCGCTGACCACTAGCGCGCCCACTGGAACCTAAACCTCTGAGGCGGAAAGCCGGAGGAGCTACTCGTTTTTTAAAAAATTGTTTATCCTGTGTTGTTGCATATTTTAAAACTTTGTATCCTCACCAGAGCTCTTTTCTGGGCCAAATCGCCAAGCAGGCTTATCACATTCAGCAGAACTAGCGCTGTTTCGTGAAATTGTTTCTTCACGGCCGCCATCGCTGCTGACGCGAGGCCAGGCCCACCTGACAGGCCACGCCCACACCCCCGCCTATAAAACAGCGCTGACCACTAGCGCGCCCACTGGAACCTAAACCTCTGAGGCGGAAAGCCGGAGGAGCTACTCGTTTTTTAAAAAATTGTTTATCCTGTGTTGTTGCATATTTTAAAACTTTGTATCCTCACCAGAGCTCTTTTCTGGGCCAAATCGCCAAGCAGGCTTATCACATTCAGCGGAACTAGCGCTGTTTCGTGAAATTGTTTCTTCACGGCCGCCATCGCTGCTGACGCGAGGCCACGCCCACCTGACAGGCCACGCCCACACACCCCTCTCCCTAAATGTGCCCCCCACGCAAGCGCAGCGGACGAGCGCAGCGGGAGCGCCGTTTGCGCGCCGAAGGCGCGCCTAAGTCAAGCCCGTCTGCGCCCGTCCGCGACCGGCCGGGACCAGGGCCCAGAGATGCTGCCCCTTCCATCACTTACTCCCCTGCTTCGCTCAGAAGCCTCCAGTATCCATCCTGTGCCCTTTTATCCACAACCTGGGATCGTCTGGTGTCTCTTGACATCTCGGCCGACCTACCCTCTCCCAGACTTATCCGGCCCACTATGTTCGCCCTACTTCGCCCGAGACTCGCATTCGCATACTTTATCTTAATACACGGTCTCTCCCACAACATCATGTCGACATCTTCCTCCTGTTGACGACTGAGAATCCCGATATCCTGCTGCTCACCGAGACCTGGCTGTCTGATCTCTCTCTTCCTGACATCTTGGCTGCCCTACCCCCCAACTATTACATGCTGAACGCCAACCGCCTAATGGCCATCGCGGCGGTGGGGTGGCGGCAGTCATACGCAAAGATTTGCCTTTCATCACGTCCTCCTCACTATGTCTTTCTGACGTCGAGAATCTCGTAATCAGCCTGCCTACTGAAGCTGGTGCCCTGTCCCTCATTGTCCTATATCGCCCCCCTACCCCTATGCCCCAGTTTCCCGCCGCCCTTTGCGAGCAGCTCTCTGCCTTGATGACTTCCTCAGCCCGCATTGTTATGTTCGGAGATTTCAACTACTGGTTTAATCATGTTGATGCTGGCCCCCATGCCATCGAACTGTTCGAGGCGCTCCTCAGCCTCAACTTGACCCAGCACGTCACCTCCCCTACTCATATCGGAGGTCATATCCTAGACCACATCTGGACACAGGGGGTGTCGCTCTCTTGCCCGATCATCTCCCCTTGTGTCTGGTCCGATCATTCACTGATCGAGTCCTCCATCTCCGTAAAAGGTCTGGTTAGGCCTCCTTCCTTGGATGGAGGGACTGCTCGGAAATGGAAGTCTCTTGATTCATCTGCCTTCCTCTCCTCCCTCGCAGAGACCCAGCCTCCAACCACTGACATCTTAGATGTCGACATCCTAGATGCTAACATCTCCCACTGGCTCACGACGGCTAGCGATCTATTCGCACCTCTGTCCTGTTTCCCTCGAACACGTCTCAATAATTCTCATAAATGGTACAACTCTGCCCTGAAACAACAACATCTCGAGCTACGCCAACTGGAGCGCAGATGGAGACGCAATTATCGTAGCGCCGACAGGGAAGCGTAGGTGCTCGCACGGAAAGCCTATAAAAAAGCCATCATTACAACCAAGTCTGTCTTCATCTCTGAGAGAATTCTAACCGCCCCCAACAAATATAAAGAGATATTCAAGGTCCTTGGCGAATTAACATCGGACGCCAGGACACTCCCGAATTTGCCTCCATCTGCAGAGTCATGCAATGCTTTAAACTCTTTTTTTATCGATAAGATTACCTCAATTAAAAATTCCATTCCCCATTCCTCTCCCCTAGCCATAGTAGCTTCCCCCCTGTCAATCCCTTTACCCTGTCCCAGTTTCCTACTCTCGATCCAGAGTCCCTTGCCAAGCTGTCTACCCGCGTGAAATCTGGCTCCCCGAAGGACTGCTGTCCTCCCTCCGTGCTCCGCGAAATTTGTCATACCCTTCCACAATGCATTCTTCCCTTACTTAATTCTTCCCTCCACTCTGGCATAGTTCCCAGGTCATTTAAGGAGGCTGTACTGGTGCCCCTGTTAAAGAAACCCGGCGCGGACCCAGCGGTTCTCGCCAACTACCGGCCTATCTCCCTCCTGCCCTTCCTGTCTAAAATCTTGGAGGCACATGTTACCACCTGCCTCTCGCAATTCATCGAGGAGTCCAATATCCTGGCAAATAACCAGGCCGGTTTTAGACCAGTCCATTCCACAGAGGCTGTGATTCTTGCCGTGCTGGACAACCTCAGAAGCAACGCCGACAGAGGACTACCCCAGGCACTTGTCCTACTCGACTTATCGGCGGCATTCGACACGGTGGACCACAACATCTTACTCCACCGTGTCGAGTCCGCCGGAGTCTGCGGGCCTGCCTTGTCCTGGGTTAAATCTTTCTTAGAGGGGAGATCTCAGGCAGTTAGTCTGGGCCCTTTCAGCGCCACCAGCGTATTGTCATCTTGTGGCGTCCCCCAGGGTTCTTCCTTGTCCCCTCTTCTTTTTAATTTGTATCTTCAACCCCTCCTTCACTCCCTAGGTAGGTGGGATGTCACCGTGTTTAATTACGCGGACGATTTGCAAATTATTTTCCCCCTCACCTCCCCTGACGCTGTCACCAATTTTCAGTCGGCCATGACACACATCCAGCACTGGATGTACCAAAATCAACTAAAGCTCAACCCGGGCAAGACTGAGCTTCTCCTTCCTGGGAGCAGTGCCCCTCATTGGGGCCCTCAGTACTGGCCCGTTGAGCTTGGTACACCTCCCTCTCCTGCTGGCTGTGTAAAGAGCCTTGGGGTCATTATCGACTCTGGGCTCACTCTCAAGGCCCAGGTGAGTGCTGTAACATCCTCCTGTATGTTCCAGCTATACAGGATACGGAAAGTAGCCCATTTCCTGACCCCCGAGGCCTTGCTGCAAGTCATAATGGCCTTGGTAATGTCCCGTCTGGACTTTTCGAACTCGATATACTATGGCCTTCCCAAATACCAGCTGTCTAGGCTACAGATTGTTCAGAACCAGGCTGCCAGACTTGCACTTAAAATCTCCAGATGGCAGTCAGCCCGACCTCTATTACACCAACTCCACTGGCTACCAGTCAGTGAAAGAACAGCTTTTAAGGTCCACTGCCTGGTCTTCAAGGCTCTCACCTGTCCTTCCCCTGCCTTTTTGAAGTCCCTGATCACTCCTTACCGTCCCTCTCGTACTCTGAGGTCCACCCACCTCCAGCTCCTAGTCGTCCCCCGCGTCAAACTCACCACATCTGGTGGTCGCAGCTTCTCTTATCTTGCCCCTAAGCTGTGGAACTCTCTCCCACTTTCACTTAAGACCTCTTGCTCCCTCCTCTCTTTTAGGAAATCTTTAAAAACACTGCTCTTTTCCCACTGCCACTAAACTCCCTCCGTCTAACTTTAGGATCCCAGTCAGCGCCAGGAAACTCATGGTGACAGTGCGCTCAATAAATACCTCTTAACAATAACAATAACAACAATAACAATACAGTGATAGACAAGAATCCCTAAGACAGACATTTTGAAGTAGTGGAAAATGTATGTCAGCGGGCCCAGAGGTGAACAAATCTGGTTTTGTCCATGGCCATATCTGCAGTGGGTGAACTACAGATTTCTCCCCTATACGTGTTCCATTGACCCCATTTCTTGTCCCATTTTTTAGGGCAGCCCCTAAGTTTATAGACTCTTTTTCAGCAATCATACATCTGTCCATTTCTGCCACCCATCCAATTGTCAATGGTCGTATACTGGCTCCCCAATGCATCGCAATTGAACGCTTCACCAGCAGGTACCCCAAAGCCACCCATTGCTGTTCTATCTCTGTTAGATCTGTGGCCCCCCAAATATTCAAGATCCCTCCTCGGGATGACAGTGAAATAGGTTTGCCTAATGTATCAGTCATCTTCCGGGTAGCCCCTTACCACAGTGGCCAGATATTTGGACAATCCCACAAGATGTGGTAAAAAGTACCTGTTTGACCACAACCTCTCAAGCACAAATCTTCGGGGCGTCTACCTATCAAAGCCAGGAGGAGTCCGGACACATAGGATCTATGTAATATTTTTAGTTGTATCAGACGAAAGCGATGGCTTATTCCTGTCTCCCTGGGAGACATCAGTGCCGTCTGCCAGTCCTCATCTTCCAGATGACCCAGGTCTGATTGCCATTTGTCTCGTAGAGTTTGAAAAGAGTCCGGCAGATTGTTGCATATTTGCGATAAGTGCAGGATATGGCCTTCGTCAGGAGAGGTACGGAGAGCAGTCTGTCCTCCAGGGAAGAAGTGTCGGGGAGGGAAGAGAGGTCAGGTAATTGTGTAAGAATAGCATGTTGAATCTGCAAATAGCGGAAAATCTCACATTGTGCAAGAGCATATTTCTGTTGTAGGTCTGAAAATGTGAGAAGTTTCCCTTTGTGGACAAGATCCCCCAGTGTAGATATACCGATTGTGTCCCACTTGTCGAACCCCAATTTGGAACAAAGGGAGCCGAGTCTCTGTGAGGACCACAGTGGTGTGGCTTTTGTGATTCAGACTCAGCCGTCGGTGCATGATGGATCACGAATGGCGTCTGAACTCGGACGTGGCGCAAGGCCTCTTTCAGCAGTGTGGAGAGCCTTGGTTAGATCTATTCGCAACCGAAGAGAACGCGCAATGTCATCAGTTCTGCGCGTTGGAATTTCCAAGGTGGCACTCGCTCGGCGACGCTTTTCGTCGCGAGTGGAGTTGCGGTCTGTTGTACGCCTCTCCGCCTATACCACTTCTGCCCAGAGTGCTGAAGAAAATCAAGCGCGACCGGGCACAAGTCATCCTTGTGGCTCCGGACTGGGCACAAAGGTACTGGTATCCAGAGCTACTCAGTATGTCCGTCGATCCCCTGGTGCGTCTGCCTCTTCAGGAGGACCTTCTGTCGCAGCAGCAGGGGACGGTCCTCCACCCGAACCTGTCAAGTCTCCACCTCCATGCTTGGAGATTGAGCGGCAACAGTTGAGGCCATTTGACCTGCCTCCTGAAGTCTGTAATGTCATTCTGGCAGCCAGGCGTCCCTCCACAAAATCGGTATACTCCTGCAGGTGGAATAAATTTGTGGCATGTTGCACAGCAAAGGCTGTGGATCCACTTTCTGCCCCTCTTTCTGAGGTTTTTCTCTTCCTTCTTTCTCTTGCCCGGCAGGGCTCTGCTCTGGGCACTATCAAGGGCTACCTTTCTGCCCTTTCCGCCTTTCTAAGGCGGAGTACTTAGACGCCGCCTCCGCTTGCTGACGTCAGTTCTTCTTTTTTCCGCGCCAGCAGCGCAGATCCGGAAAAAGTGGCACCTGAGTCTTTTTTGACTAAACTTTTTGATCTCTTTTGATCATTCTTTTTCGAGTCTTCGACTCCGAACGGTGACGGTAGGGATGCCAGGTTTTAAGCACTGTGAGGATTGCGACCGACTGATGTCGGTCACCGACCCCCACCGTCGGTGTCTCCACTTTCTCGGCGTCGACCACGACGACAAGACCTGCTCCGACTGCCGGGCCCTGACTTCGAAAGCGAGGCGGGAGCGGTCCCGCAAGCGACTTGAACTCCGGCAGTCGGCCCCGCGCCGAGAGAGGTCCCGGTCCGGACGGAGGTCGTGGGACCGGTCGCGGGAGCGGAGCCACCATGGCTCCGGGAGTCGACATCACTCCTCTGGGTCGAAGTCGTCAGGTAAGCACAAGAAGTCGAAGAGACGTCATCGCTCTTCCGACTCCACCCGACGCTCGCACGACGTGGCAGGGGGTTCAGGTGACACCGCCCACGCGGCTCCGTCTGAGTCGCAGGCGTCGCGTCCAGCCCCATACCCTCCGGTCCGTGGGCCGCGCGTGACGCCGGAGGAGATCGAGCGGTTCCTCATGGCCATGAGGTCCCTCACTCCCCCGGCGGGCTCCGCGGTGCCTTCGGGCCCAGCGGACCCGTCTGGGGTCCTAGCGGGTCGGGGGCTCCGGGTCGAGTGCTTCGGCCTCGGCGCCGCCGGCGCCTTCGGGCCCCACTGGATCCGGTTCCGGATCCAGGTCGCCGCCGGTGGACCTAACGACCTCCCCGGCGCCGGTCCCTCAGGTGTCACCCCCGGCACCGCCCGAAGACGAGGCCTCCCTCGACCCGGATCCGGCGCCGGAGCGGCGCCGCTGGGCCCCGCTTCAGACGCCGTTCGGAGAGTTTACCTTTCATGAGCCTGCCCCATCGTTTGACACCCCTGGGTACCAGGAGATGGGTGATGAGGGGGATTGGGAGGGGTCTGAGGACCCTCTGACACGGGAGTGTCAGTCCCAGGAGGACTGGACAGGTGAACTTGGGGATGCCAGTGGTCTGGACACATCACCAGACACTGGCTTTGTCTCCCCTCCTACCGTGGCTACGGAGGAGGGGGCTGCCTATAGTGTGGTGCTGACACGGGCGGCCAAGGCTTTGGGCCTTGAACTCCCCTCCGCGGCCGTGAGGACTAACCTCCTCACTGAGGTCCTTAAACCGCAGTCAAGCTGGGCCGAGCCTCTGCTGCCGTTTAATGAGGCCTTGACCAACGTTCTTTTGGGCACTTGGTCCAGGCCCGCTACAGGTTCGCCTGTAGATCGGAACGTGGCCAGATGCCACCGACCGGACCCGGGCGACCCTTGTTTCCTGTCCACCCACCCCACCCCTGAGAGTCTGGTTATCCAGGCCACAAATTCCCAGACTGCATTCCCGTCCGCTCCGCCTGACAGGGAATCCAAGGGGTATGAGCAATACGGCAAAAAGGTATTCTTCTCCCTAAGTTTGGGACTGCGGTCTTCAAACACCGCATGCCTCTTGGGCCGCTACACCCACTCCCTGTGGGATACGGTCGCGGACGTGCTGCCAGAATGCCCGTTGGAGGTACGGGCTAAACTCGGCCAAGCCCTTGTGGAAGGCCGAGATGCGGCTTGTTATTCTATTCGGTGTGGGCTGGATACCACGGACTCACTGGGCATATCGATGGCAACGACGGTGGCGATTCGTCACTACGCCTGATTGAGATCCACCAACTTCTCAGCTGATGTCCAGAATACACTCATGTACATGCCGTTTGATGGCCGTCGCCTTTGTGGCGACAAGGCAGACCATGCGCTTGAGCGCTTTAAGGACTCCAGGGCTACGGCCAAGTCCTTGGGCCTCTCGGCCCGGTGCCAGCAATCGGCTGCCTTTCACTCCTTTCGTGGCCACGGAAGGGGTGTACCCACACGTGCTGCCAGCCACGCGCCGCAGGGTAACACCCAACGCGGTGGGGGCCGTGGAAACCGCCGTGGCGGCGGTCAGGGACAACGGCAAGGTCAGTCCACACCTTCCCCCGCGGCATCCGCCTCAAAGCCCTCCTAGACCGTGCTTTCAGGCCCATGTGTTGCCAGTGGGGGGCAAGGTTCGCCATCACCTCCTCCACTGGCACACTGTCACTTCGGACAGGTGGGTGCTGCAAATCGTCCGAAGGGGCTACTCCCTCCCCTTCGAGACGACCCCTCCAGCCATGCCACCGCAATACCACCGCGTATCGGGGGATCATTTGCGGCTTCTGCAGGAGGAAGTTACGGCCCTCGTGGCCAAGGGGGCCATCGAGCGCGTTCCTGGGCCAGAAGTAGGGTGTGGTTGTTACTCCCACTACTTTCTGGTACCCAAGAAGGGCAAAGGGGGCCTCCGCCCTATCTTGGACCTACGGAACGTCAACGGCTTCCTCTGGAAGGAGAAGTTCAAAATGCTGACATTGGCTCAGGTCCTAGCTGCCCTGGACCCAGAAGACTGGATGGTAGCGTTGGACTTGCAGGACGCTTGTTTCCACATCCCCGTCCTGCCAGCCCACCGGCGCTACCTGCGGTTCACGGTTGGCCATGTGCACTTTCAGTTTACCATGCTCCCCTTCGGCCTTACCAGCGCCCCACGGGTGTTCACAAAGGTGATGGCGGTGGTCTCAGCTCATCTGCGCAGGTTAGGGGTTTGTCTTCCCCCTACCTCGACGACTAGTTGTTGAAGGCGGGCTCGCCCCAGACAGACGTCAGCCACCTCCAGACGACGGCAGACCTCCTGCATCAGCTGGGGTTCTCCATCAATGTGCCGAAGTCACACCTGTGCCCCTCTCAGAAGCTCCTCTTTATCGGAGCGGTTCTCGACTCGGCGCAGTTTCGGGTTTATCCACCCGAACAGCGGGTCTGGGATATTCAGGCTCTGATTCCTCTCTTTCAGCCTTTATCCCGGGTCTCGGTCAGGTTGACGCTGCGGCTTCTGAGGCTGATGGCCTCCTGCATCCTTCTGGTGCATCACGCCCCGTGGCGGATGCGGGCTCTGCAGTGGGACCTGAAGTTTCAGTGGGCCCAGCATCAGGGCAACCTATCCGACCATGTCCTGATCTCGGAGGGCACTGCGAGACAGCTGCAGTGGTGGCTCACGGACCACGATTGGGTCAGCGGCAGATCCCTCTCCCTTCCCCAACCGGAGCACGTAGTTGTGACGGACGCGTCCCTCCAGGGCTGGGGAGGCCACATGGGAGAGGCGGAGATCAGAGGCCTCTGGTCTCCGGCGGAGTCCCGGCTCCATATCAACCTTTTGGAGGTGCGGGCGATTCGTCTAGCACTGAAGGCATTCCTCCCCTCTGTCCGGGGGAGTGTAGTGCAGGTGTTCACGGACAACACCACCGCCATGTGGTACTGCAACAAACAGGGCAGGGTGGGGTCGTGGACCCTTTGCCAGGAGGCTCTGCGCCTCTGGCAGTGGCTGGAACATCAGGGCGTGACCCTGGTGGTTCAACACCTGGCAGGTTCTCTGAACGCCAGGGCGGACGAACTCAGCCGTCGGTGCATGATGGATCACGAATGGCGTCTGAACTCGGACGTGGCGCAAGGCCTCTTTCAGCAGTGGGGAGAGCCTTAGTTAGATCTATTCGCCACCGAAGAGAATGCGCAATGTCATCAGTTCTGCGCGTTGGAATTTCCAAGGCGGCACTCGCTCGGCGACGCTTTTGTCGCGAGTGGAGTTGCGGTCTGTTGTACGCCTTTCCGCCTATACCACTTCTGCCCAGAGTGCTGAAGAAAATCAAGCGCGACCGGGCACAAGTCATCCTTGTGGCTCCGGACTGGGCACGAAGGTACTGGTATCCAGAGCTACTCAGTATGTCAGTCGATCCCCCGGTTCGTCTGCCTCTTCAGGAGGACCTTCTGTCGCAGCAGCAGGGGACGGTCCTCCACCCGAACCTGTCCAGTCTCCACCTCTATGCTTGGAGATTGAGCGGCGACAGTTGAGGCCATTTGACTTGCCTCCTGAAGTCTGTAATGTCATTCTGGCAACCAGGCGTCCCTCCACAAAATCGTTATACGCCTGCAGGTGGAATACATTTGTGGCATGTTGCACAGCAAAGGCTGTGGATCCACTTTCTGCCCCTCTTTCTGAGGTTCTTCTCTTCCTTCTTTCTCTTGCCCGGCAGGGCTCTGCTCTGGGCACTATCAAGGGCTACCTTTCTGCCCTTTCCGCCTTTCTAAGGCTGCCTGATCAACCTTCTTTGTTCAAGTCCCCTATTGTTAATCACTTTCTGAAGGGCGTCACACACACGTTCCCTCCTGTTCTGTTTGTGATGCCTCAGTGGGACTTGGACCTTGTTCTTACATTCCTGATGTGCGCTCCCTTTGAGCCACTTCACAACTGTCCTCTCCGCCTTCTTACTCTGAAGACTGCTTTCCTGGTTGCCATCACCTCTGCCAGGAGAGTGAGTGAGCTCCAGGCTCTTTCATCTAAACCCCCTTTCCTTTCTGTCCATCCGGACAAGGTTGTGTTGCGGACTAGGCCAGCTTTCCTGCCCAAGGTTGTCACGGTCTTCCACATCGAGCAGCCTATCACCTTGCCTACCTTCTTTCCGCCACCGCATCCCTCTAAAGAGGAAGAGCGGCTCCACCGTCTGGATCCAAAACGTGCACTCTCTATCTAGATCGCACACGCCAGTTCCGGGTGGATGACCAACTCTTTGTTGGTTACGTGGGCGCTAAGAAGGGAAAGGTGGTGCACAAGCGGACCATCTCTCGGTGGATCATCTTGTGTATCCAGGCATGTTACTCCTTGGCTAAGAAGGAGCCTCCTGTTGGATTACGGGCTTATTCCACTCGGGCCACGGCGACTACAACTGCCCTGGGCCGGGGAGTGCCCTTGCAGGACATTTGCCAGGCAGCTACGTGGGCCTCGCTGCACACGTTTGCAAGACACTGTTGCTTGGACAGTCAAGTCCGGAGGGATGGCTTCTTTGGCCTTCTGTCCTCCAGGACTTTCTGGTGTGATTATTGGTTCGCAGACCCACCACCGGGGTTGGTATTGTTGGGGTATCTATTCTAAGGTAAGGAATCTATCACTAACGTGTCTCTTTCAGATGCACAAGTTACTACTTGTGTAACGATATATCTGTAAGAGACATTAGTTAGTGATAGATTCCTTACCGACCCACCCATCCTCCCCGTTCTGCGAACCGATATCTAGGGTTAATGTCATCCCCTTTCAGGGCCCTAGTTTCAATGGCACCAGTGTTGGTTTTTAACATGGCTCAGCCCTTCTGGCGCGGAAAAGTTGTGTCTAAGAACTGACGTCAGCACGCGGAGGCGGCATCTAAGTACTCCGACGACGTCATCACGGCGCCCATGACGCCGACGACGGACGCGGAGCCGCAGACGACGCCTACCGACGCGCAAGGGTACTGCTACGCAAAAATTTCCGGATCCAGTCTGACGCCTGGGGATATTCTAAGGTAAGGAATCTATCACTAACTAATGTCTCTTATAGATATATCGTTACACAAGTAGTAACTTGTGCTTCCTTACCTCCCCAACCATCCTCCCCGTTCTGCTAACCGATATCTAGGGTTAAGGACATTCCTTTCAGGGCTCTAGTTTTATGGCACCAGTGTAGGTTTCTATCATCGTTCTGCGTTCCTGGCGCGGAAAGCTATGTACAAAACTGACGTCTGCGCACGAGGACGGCGTCTAAGTACTCCGACGACATCATTCCGGCGATCACGACGACGGACGCGAAGCCACAGACGACGCCTACCGACGCACATGGGTACTGCTGACGAAAACTTTCCGGATCCAGCCTGACGCCTGGTATATTGTTACCGGAGGTAAGTAACGTGTGCGTTAACGCCCTATTTGCTAGAGATGTATGCGAAGGCCCATGAGACCGGTATATTACCACCTTACCTCTGGCAGGCCCTGATTGTCACATTACTTTTTTTTTTGTTTAATAACAATTTTATTGAATTAAAACAGTGCAGAGACATTATTACAGTGATAGACAAGAATCCCTAAGACAGACATTTTGAAGTAGTGGAAAATGTATGTCAGCGGGCCCAGAGGTGAACAAATCTGGTTAAGTCCATGGCCATATCTGCAGTGGGTGAACTACAGATTTCTCCCCTATACGTGTTCCATTTTCCCCATTTCTTGTCCCATTTTTTAGGGCAGCCCCTAAGTTTATAGACTTCTTTTTCAGCAATCATACATCTGTCCATTTCTGCCACCCATCCAATTGTCAATGGTCGTATACTGGCTCCCCAATGCATCGCAATTGAACGCTTGACCAGCAGGTACCCCAAAGCCACCCATTGCTGTTCTATCTCCGTTAGATCTGTGGCCCCCCCCAAATATTCAAGATCCCTCCTCGGGATGACAGTGAAATAGGTTTGCCTAATGTATCAGTCATCTTCCGGGTTGCCCCTTACCACAGAGGCCAGATATTTGGACAATCCCACAAGATGTGGTAAAAAGTACCTGTTTCACCACAACCTCTCAAGCACAAATCGTCGGGGCGTCTACCTATCATAGCCAGGAGGAGTCCGGACACATAGGATCTATGTAATATTTTTAGTTGTATCAGACGAAAGCGATGGCTTATTCCTGTCTCCCTGGGAGACATCAGTGCCGTCTGCCAGTCCTCATCTTCCAGATGACCTAGGTCTAATTGCCATTTGTCTCGTAGAGTTTGAAAAGAGTCTGGCAGATTGTTGCATAGTTTGCGATAAGTGCAGGATATGGCCTTCGTCAGGAGCGGTTCGGAGAGCAGTCTGTCCTCCAGGGAAGAAGTGTCAGGGAGGGAAGAAAGGTCAGGTAATTGTGTAAGAATAGCATGTTGAATCTGCAAATAGCGGAAAATCTCACATTGTGCAAGAGCATATTTCTGTTGTAGGTCTGAAAATATGAGAAGTTTCCCTTTGTGGACAAGATCCCCCAGTGTAGATATACCGATTGTGTCCCACTTGTCGAACCCCAATTGGAAGCAAAGGGAGCCGAGTCTCTGTGAGGACCACAGTGGTGTGGCTTTTGTGATTTTGTTGGCCCAACCCAAACGTTCATTAGCCCTGTGCTATACGGCTACCGTCTGTGCCATTGTGCCAACTGTACCATCCAGGTAGCGTTTTTTTGGGATCTTACTGTAAAGTGCACCCAGATACCCCTCTCGTCCCGTTTGCTATTGCTCTAGGTGGAAAGCTGGATTAGTAGGGGATCCATAAAGCCATTGATTTGTGGCTACTAGCTGTGCTGCCCAGTAGTATAGGCGCATGTCAGGAAGGGCTATGCCCCTGTCGTACCACCCCTTTGTAAGCTTGTGGAGGGCAATACGAGGTGTCTTCCTATCGCAGAGTAAGAGACGAAGTTCCCCCTCTAAGGTGTTAAAATAGGAGTCCGCGATTGGGAAGGGGCAGTTTTGAAGGGCATACAGGTATCCAGGGCGCGCTAGCATTTTAAATAGGGCCGCTCTACCTAGGAGGGACAGGGGCAGCGACCTCCAATGCGTGACGTCTTCATGTTGTCTTTTAAGGGGGCCCAAAAGATTGCGCTCATAGAACAATTTAGGATCTGGTGTAATAAAGATGCCAAGGCATTTAAAACCTTCTGGAGCCAGGTTGATGGCATACCCACGGGGCAAAAGGGGCGGGGGGCCATGTAACACATATAAGACTGATTTGGACCAATTGATCGAGTAGCCGGAATATTTCCCAAAGTTAGTGATAACGTGGAGCAAGCTGTTAATGGAGGCACGAGGGGAGGCTAAATAAATAAGGATGTCGTCTGCATAGAGCGAGATTTTATCCACAGTGTCTTCGCCCCATTTTAAACCTCTAATTGAGGCATCACTACGAATCCAATGGGCCAATGGTTCCAAGGTCAACGCAAACAATAACGGTGACAGGGGGCAGCCTTGTCTAGTCCCTCTACGCAGTGTGAACATGCGCGATGTGTGATTATTAACCCAGACCTGTCCCAGCAAGTCTGTGTACAACAATGCAATCCATTGTCTAAATTTTGGCCCGAATCCGAATCTTGCTAATACTTCGAAGAGATAAGACCACTCTATCGAATCAAACGCCATGGTGGCATCAAGAGACAGTACTACTGCGTCCTCCTGCAACTAAGGCTGTCTCCCCAGTACATTATGTAGCCGGCGAATATTCAAAGCTGTATTACGACATGGGAGGAAGCCCGATTGGTCTTCATGGACCAAAAAGGGGAGTACTGTGAGAAGTCTGGTCGCTAGAAGTTTCGCCAAGACCTTGGCTTCTGCACTGATCAATGAGATAGGTCTATAGGAGCTACACTCAGTCGCTGGTTTATTTGGTTTGTGAAGGACCACTATGGAGGCCAATCTTTGGTCTAGGGGTAGAACACCTTTATCTCGGCACTTTTCAAACATATTTTTCAGGTGGGGGGGCTCCTCTAAGGGCCATCCCCTTTAGGAATTCAATGGGGACGCCATTAGGTCCCATGGCTTTCCCCGAGTTAATGGCAAAGATGGCATTGCAGATTTCATCGGCCGTGATATCTGCTTCCAAGGCCTCAATATCAGCTTCTGAAAGCGTGGACAAAGTCATCTCTTCCAGGAGTTGACGAGAGTCTTCTGAGGTGTATTGTGCGCTGGCGGTATATACATTCTCTAAGTGATCCGCAAATGTTTCAGCTATATCTTGGGGATCTGTTACGTGCGTGCCATCAGACCTGATAAGTAGTGGGACCCACCTAGTGCCTTGATCTCGCTTTTCGAGCCATGCCGGCATCTTGCCGGCACGATCCCCAAGTTCATAAACCCTATGGCGAGTCTGAAGCAACCTTGCCTGGGCCTTCTCCCGTGCCATGGCTTTTTATTTCAGATGTTTAATCCTGTGTTTACGGGCTGTATCCTCTGTAGGATCTGCATTATGTGCAGACTCAATAAGGAGCAGATCACTTTCAATCTGAGACAGTTGCTCATTCTGTTTGCAGATATACCCCACCTTTAGTGCCAGGGCCCGTCTCTTAATGACTGCTGTGCATGCTTCGCATATTATAGTGGCCGAATCCACCGACCCCACATTTTCAGTAAAATAATGATCTGTGTGCTCAGCCAGGTCTTCCTTAATGTCAGGAATTTTGAGGAGCCATGGGTTAATGATTATTGGCCCTCTGGTGATCTGCCTGTGATATGTGAGCTCAACACTAAGGGGGGAGTGGTCTGAAATGCCTCGAGGGAGTCCCTTAAGACGCTGAAAGTGCCCTATATCTGTGGTGATGTCTGGGTTCCGCAATCTCCACAAGTCCTCAAGCCCCAGTGCTTGCGCAAAGTCTGCCAGCTCCGACCCACGGTGATGGGATTGTCACTGGGGGTGCCTATCAAGCTCGTCATCCATCGTCATATTGAAATCTCCTCCTAGGATCATCGTGCCCTGGGGAAGATCTATTAGTACCCTGCCCAGATCCCGCATGACCAACCCTCCCAGCGCTGGCGGGAGATAGGCCGAAATGACATTCAGCGGCCTTCCTTCCCATATGGCCTCTAGCACCGCAAATCTTCCCTGAGGGTCGGTTGGTGTAAGAGCCAAGTTCTTCTTTACAAGGATGCCCGTACCCCGGGACCCAGAGGTGAACCCAGCATGCACTGATAATTTATAGCCCCAACGCTGGAGTGCTTGACAATTATTCCCCACTAGATTCGTTTCCTGCAATAAGACTAGATCTGGTGCGTGCCTTTTAAGGTATTGCAGGACCACCCCTCTTTTTATTTTATTACCCACACCATTCACATTCCACGTCATGATCGATAGTGTTCTCTCCAGGGAATCCGTCATGGTGGAGGTTTAGGGGGAATTGAGCTGGACAGCCACGGGAATATCTTGCGCACCCACCCGGGGGCTACACCTGCAGCCATGGAAGTTACGTAGGTAACTAGTAGGGTAGAATACTTATTCCTCCGTCCTAGCCGGCCACTGATACCTTTATTCGCACCTCGATGCTTAGGAGACCTTATTCTGTAGAATGCTCTGCTTAACAAAAAGAACACTTTAACCATCAAAACCCCAACTCCCGCCCACCCCCCTCTCCCGCCCCCCCTCCCTGACCCCCTGCCAGCGGACTTTAAACTATCCACTCCCCAACTAGGCAGAGTGCCCGTCGCCCACCCAACCATTTGCGGGGTGCTTGGTTAACCACCTCTGCCCCTCGCCTTACCAATGCAGTGATATCCTAATACAGTTAAACTTTAAGCATAACATACCAGTCTTCATTTTTGGCACAGAGTAAGTCACTCAGCTTGGCTTGTGCGCATATTATCCTCGGAGGAAAACAGAAGTGAGGGTCGGAGAGTCTCGGTCACTTTGGCTCTTAGCTAAGAGAGGAGAGGGTTTCCGAGATTGGTTGCTTCTCTGGTCCAACAGTACATGAGGCCTGCTCTTTGAGTTTCATCTGTAAAGTTCAGTGTGACCCATCCTGTTCAGCACCCGAGTTCTGTTCCCTCGTCGTTGGAGGGTTCCGTTGGTTGTTATTCGCGCCACCAGGTCTCCGGTTTTCTGATTGCTTCCCCACGGGGAGCCACCCCTCTATTCATTCCCATGCTTCCTCTTGGGACAGGAAAAACCAGGCCTTGCCCTCAGACTCCACCCGCAGTTTAGCCGGGAACAGCATGGAGTATTTTACGTTTTTGTCCCTGAGAGCTTTTTTGACCTCTCTGAAGCTGCGTCGACGTGCCTGAACCTTCACGGTAAAATCTGGAAAAAAGGTGATGTGTGCGTCTTCCAGTTTCGTCGGCGGACCTTCACGTGCAGTTTGTAAGATCACATCTTTATAACGGAAGTTAAATACTCATGCTATGATAGGGCGTGGGGGGGCCAGGTTTTGTCCGGCCCCGGGGACTCTGTGAGCCCGTTCGATAGAAAAATAGCTGGAGAGACGTTTGGGTTGGAGGTTCTTGAGTATGAGGTCTTCCACGAACAGATCAACTGCAGGCCCCTCAATTCGCTCCGGGACCCCAAGAATACGGATGTTGATCCGTCTTGCCCTCCCTTCGTAATCATCCAAGAGCTCACACATCTTTTTCTGTTGATCTTGGAGTTGGGCCACTTGCTGTTGAAGAGTGGAGGTATCGGCTATGAGGGCTGTTGTTTTAATCTAGACATCCTTGACTTTGGAGTCCATCTTTCTCAGGTCTGCCCGTAACAGGGTGACCTCAATATTGACTGAGTCTAAAACGTTCATAGAAGAAGGAAGGTGCACTTCAATAAAGTCAGTTGAGCAAGAAGTTTTTTTAGAAAGTTCTTTTCTTTATTCACAATTCTTCTTTTCATAAAGGCTCAGCCAACGCGTTTCGTTCCCCTAATGCCACAGGAACTTCATCAGGGCTTACGCAGTCTCAAACTAGAAATACAGTCCGTATCTGTGAAAACTTCAAAGGTATGTATCCTCATATGTTTAAAATGTAATCAAAGGGAAACAAATAGGTCCCTCAGTATCTCAAAACTGGTCATGTGATCTGTATCGGCGAATACATCAAAAATAGATATCTTCCTTTATTTTCAGAATAGTCAAAAGCAGTCGCACAATTCTCGCCGTATCTTCTACACAACCATGATCAAAAGTGGAAAGCCGGATTGTTGAAGGTATATTTCAATCATACTTATAGCCCATGTCTCAAGGTATCTGTCCAAAGGTATCCAAAATGTTGCCAAAACACACCACCTCCAAAGTTCATAGTAGTGGCATTAATACCTCTTGATTGCCTTAAATGTGGCAATCAACCGGCAAGGTTGTCGGAGTCACGCACCCTATTACAGGTGCTGGGGGCTCGTTTCTTAATATTACGGACGTGACATCAACTCAGTGCACGGCACTTTTGCTATGTGGGAGTAATACCTTTTCCCACCCACTGTTCCGGATTTATTCTCTCGCAACTTACCCCCTCTGTTGGCGGCCATCAGTGCTGGAAGTGGAGCAACGTTGATAGGAAACCAAACTGTAGTGGCCACCGCCTATGTATGGGAAGAGACACTTCTTGGTTGGCTTATCTGAATCCTAGATGGGTCTTTTGGGCTTAAGTAGGGAGGCCGCTTCTTCGACCGGGGGATTCCCGCCCGGCGCAGTGTGGGAAGGCCTAATACCTACACTGCCGCCTTCCTGCTTGGTTATGTCTTTGTCTCCCATGCCAGTGCTCTCTTCGATGGGGCTGAGGTCCTGGATTCTTCGCGGGCAAGTGTTGTGAGTTAGGGCGATTGCGGCCGGTGGACCCAAAAGGGATAAAAAGGGTTCCAATTTCCGCCGCGGACTTCTAATTGTGAATCCCCACTTGTCTGGCGTCTAGTGCCGCCAAGGTGAACGAGCTGCGGAAAGAGTGTTGTGACTGTCCAGTTCAATAGTCCACTGTATAGGGTTTCCACGCCCGGGAGAGCTGGTCGTTGCGCCACACCTTCCCCACCGTCTCCGGGTGTGTTGCTCTGTATACTTTGTTCGCTCTTGTTTGCCCCTCCTCACCTGCGCGTCATGGCAGCCTTCAGGGATTGCCCGGGTGGAATGTACGAGGTTCAATGTCCAGTGGGCAGGCCTGAAAGCCGGGAGACCTGTGTAGACGGGCGCCCCGGGTGGGCCCCACTGTAGGCGTGCCGCGGTTGCAGTACCTCTGGGCCTTTTTGTGGCTCACTCAATTCCGTGCTCTCATGTGTAGCCCCCCCGGGGTCCTGGCCATCGTTGCACCCCCTCTGCAATGGGGAAACGAGCTCTCGTGATTCAGCGACCAGAGATAGCAGGCCCCTCAGTAGAGTGAGGCGCCAGTCCGCCTCGGTTCCGGGGTCTCCGCAGTTTGGCCGTGCAGGCCGCAGACACCGGCGCCAAGCGAGATCACCGGCATCCATGCCACTCGTTCGTGAGCAGGGGGATCCTCTGGTACTGCAGGGAACATCGGCCAGCACAGCAAGGGCAATCCGCTCTCCCCCCGCCTCTCAGCCACACCTCCTCAACCTCAACTTGCAGCTGTCCTCCGTGGGCGATCAAGCGGTATGTAGGCAGGCCCTCCAGCCAGGGACCTGGTGTAATGGGACTCCCGAGCAAGCCCCGCTGCCAGCACGCCACAGCCGCGGCTGTCCTTTAAGCCCCCCGCACTGCGCTCAATGTCGTACCCTCTCGCAACTACTTCCAGGGGTCACCGGTACACACCACTACCGTCGCTGCCGAGGGTTACTTCTCCCGGACTCTTCAGGGCAATGATCTCCGAGTCTCACCTCGGCTCAGGCTCTCCACGCTCCTCCGACCGCCATCTTAGAGTCAGCAGAGCTCGGCCGTGGAAGGACTTTTTATCGGTTCAGGCAGCCAAGCTGTGTACATGGGCTAGAGTTTGATGCCCGACTGGTACTACAAGAGATCCCCCCTGTATGGGGAGCTCCATGACATTTTTGGAGGATAAGTGGAACGGATTTATCGGCGGGGGATGAGGAGCAGCTTCAGCAAGCGACCATTCCCTTCGGCTGCTAGCCACGCCCCCGTACACATTACGTAAAAAAGATAAGTCACCCTATTTTTGTGAATCATACCGCCCTCTGTCGTTGATCAATTTAGATGCCAAAATACTTGCTAACATTTTTGCTACCAAGCTGCAACCTTTAACGCCCTGTCTCGTGTGGCCAGATCAATCCGGCTTTATACCGGAATGATCTACTTCCCATAACTTAAGAACCATTTTTGCCATGTTTCACGGGTTGGAGCCTGATCTTCCCTCGGCTGCCGTTATGTTGGATGCAGCCAAAGCATTCGACTCTAGTAAGTTGAGATATATGGTTCACATCCTACAACGCATGGGTTTTCCCGGAGTATTTCTAGGCTGGGTGAATCTACTGTACTCTGACCCATCGGCGCGGGTGCGCGTGGTTGGTCTCACCTCTGAGCCAATCCGGATTGTGAGGTACCCGCCAGGGCGGTCCTCTTTCGCCACTCTTATTCACCCTCATGCTTGAACCATTATCGTGAGTGATTCGGCAGCGACATAGGGAGTCAGCACAAAATTTTATACATCGCCCCGTTGGCATATCCCTCTATGCCGATGACATGGTGCTTTTTGTTCGTGAGCCACAAAGATATCTGTCATCCATCCTGCAGGAATATATCCGTTTCGGTTTGTTCTCCCCCCTCACAATCAACTGGGACAAATCGGTGATAATACCCTTGACATCGATAACTGACCCGACTATGGAATACCCACTGGTATGGTCAATAAAACCAGTGAAATGCGTAGGTGTTTGAGGTCATCGAGACCCAGAGGTTGTTATAAAAGAAAATTATGGAAAGGCCTGTGTGTCACTAGAGCACTAAGTAGACAGGTGGTCGTCACTGCCGCTGTCCCTGGCAGATCGCATCGCTATTATCAAGATGATCGTCTTGCCACGGTTTCTGTATATTTTCAGCAACATTCCTATAAAATGATCACAACATTTTATTACCGCTGTGAGAACCCTATTGCTCAGATTGATATGGGGGGCAAGCAAGATAGAGTGGGTTGGAACTTACTTAGATTGGACTATGCGTAGAGAGGGATTTGCGCGCCAGACCTCTATCTACTATCTTTGCGCTCAGGCGCAGTACCCGTACTATTGGTATCGGCCGCAAGCCTTTACACTGCATGTCGCGGTGGAAGACAGTGAGGCACACCCAATACCATTAGCTGGCATACTAACTCACACGCACAGAGGCACGCTAAAGACAGAAACCAACACCATAGACGCTACAACTGCCGCCTGGCAGGCCATCGGTAGACTCACGAATAAACTCCCAATATATATGCCCCGGCCCTACCACTAGCACACCATGCGTCACTTTGGGTGACGCGGGAAGAGGGCCCGATGTGCTCGCTTAAAGCAGCTGGTATCGACCGTATGCAGTATCTCTATCCTGATGGGACTTTTATCACCTCCGAAGTGCTCCAATATATCACCAACCAATCACCACTATTTCAACTTACAGTGCATCGCCTGAAACTCACAGTCAAAGCACACTACATGACGTTTCCTGCTGAGACACCCTCCCTACATTCTGTACAGCTCTTACTGGTGGCGCCCACGAGGCGCCAGCTGGTTACCAAATGATATAAGGCAGTGAGGGACGGAAAAGTGAGGGAATGATAGGCTGGCTCCTCCCTTGACGTCATTGGAGGGGGAACACATTTGCACACTGACCAGAAAACGTACACCCAATGGTAATCTGAGAATCATTCATTTTAGATACATCCACCAAATCTATCACACTCCTCTCAAGCTATATAAGTTCAGCCTCCTAGACACGAGCAATTGTAAATGGTGTGTCCAACCTGATGCAGACTTTTGGCACCTGGCGTGGATCTGTAGGCTTGTTGTTTATAAGTATTGGGAAGAAGTGGTGGAACGTATGCATGCTATATCGAGCATTCAGTTGCAATGTTTGCCTCTGATTTGTTTACTATGTTATGTGCCACAGATAAAAGGGACGTCTGTTGCTGGCAAAACGACGAATAGCGCTAACATGGGAAAGCACTGTGGCCCCGTGCTGATCACTGGATTAAAGACATTGTGTATTGCAAAGAAAATCTCGAACTTTACACTGAAGAACTTCCATCGTCTTCCAAACCGAAGGATATTTGGGAACCATTACGTCAATATCTGTTGTCGCAGTCTCAGAGTGAATCCATAAATGATTGCTAAGTGGTATCGCTATGTAAAATGTGTTATATCCTGAAGATTCCTATCAGTATGTAAAATCAAGATTAATGTGCAGGAACATTGCTTGATGGTCCATCACAACTGTTACGATGTTTCTTTTTCTCTCTTTGTTGTCCTGCCTTGTATGGCTGCATTGCTGGTTGTTTAGTTTTGAACTCAATAAAAAGATCCCAAAACAAACAAAAGATTCAGGATGAGGACACTTTTTACAAGATACCTTTAAAGAGAAAAATCTGTGGCTAGAAGTCCTTTTTCATCTACAATCACCAACGCCTCCACCGCCTGCTTCTCCACCTTTCAAATTACACCTCAGGATTACCCTAAATCCCACCATGAGGATGATGATGATGCAGGGATACATCCCCCAACAGATCCTTGGACAGATTATACAATTGAACCCCCAGGTGATAATGATCCAGACCTTTACCCAGCCAAACCATCTCGTCCAGACGACAATGCATCCCATCAAGAACTCATTACCAGGTCTGCACAATATCATGGGGTGGCATTGCACTAAGAATCACTAGAAGAAGATTTTTTGTTTGAATCTTTAACACCCACACACCGGTTATCACAAACACTTCCCATGCTTAAAGGCATACTGCGACATGCTGATGAGATTTTTAAAGACCCAGTCAGAGCACGCATTTTAACTCCTAGGATAGACAAAAAACATATAGCCTCCCCTAGAGACCCTACATTTATCAGGGGCCAGTTGCCATAAGATTCCCTAGTAGTGTCTAATGCTCGTAAGCGGGCAAATTCTCAGACATCGGGAGATGCTCCTCTGCCAGATAAAGAGTCCAAGCTAATTGACGCATCTGACAAACGCTGTTTAAGGTGCGAATCAATGGTGCATTGTGAATTCGCAGGGTATTTTAGCCAGATACGACAGGGCACACGGGGATGAAATGGAGCACTTGCTCCAATATCTCACAGATGAGCATAAGGCTAAGGCACAGGACTTAGTAAATTATGTTAAACTCATTTCTGATTCCTCTATCTGATGTGCTCTAGATGCTGCAGACACCGCAGCAAGAGAGGTTAATACCACATCCTGCTCAGGAGACACGCTTGGTTAAGGATTTTAGGATTTAAGCCAGAGTTCCAACAATCAGTCCTTACACACCTTTTGGTAAAGAACATCTGTTTAGTCCTAATGTAGATCAAGCGTTAGAGAAAATGAAAAAGGACACTGAGGTGGCCAAATCTATGGGAGCTTTCCAGTCTCCATCCAACAGAGGCTCCTTTTTTCACAACTTTTACAGAGGAGGGTCCAAAACAACGTCCCCAGATCAAAATACCTCAACCTATAAAGGTAACAACCAGTCCTCTCCCTCCAGATGTTTTTTTCGTGGCGGTTATAGAGGCAACAACTTCAAGGGTAGGGGCAACACACCCCTTAACTCCCCTTCCCCCAACAAACAGTGACTTGCCCACACTGCCCCCGATTCCACCACACCTGTCGGGGGAAGACTTAAACAATTTCTCCCCATTTGGAAGTCTAAAACAACAGACAAATGGTTGATTGGAATTATCCAACATGGTTATTGCCTGGACCTTACCAGCAATCCCCCATACATTCCACCTCGATCTCACAAGTTTTCTCCAGAACACAAACACTTGCTAGAACAAGAGGTCCAGTCTCTATTTCTAAAAGGGGCAATAGAACCGGTTACAATACAGTAGCAGGGCTCAGGGGTTTACTCTCTGGATTTTCTCATTCCCAAACAGGACGATTCCCTGAGACCTATTCTGGATCTCAGAGAGTTAATCCGTTATATACTGTCAGAACACTTTCACATGGTGACACTTCAACAGGTACTTCCACTTTTAGAAAGAGCAGATTTTAGGTCTACTCTAGATTTAAAAGATGCATATTTTCAAATCACCCTGTTCATCGCAAATACCTACGATTTGTGATAGCAGGCAAGCATTACCAGTTCAAGGTGCTTCCCTTCGGATTGACTACAGCGCCAAGCGTTTTTACCAAATGTCTAGCTGTAGTTGAAGTTCAACTCAGACGACAACAGACTCATGTCTTACCCTATCTAGACGACTGGCTTATCAAAGCCAGCACTCACCAGAACAATTACAGCACACACAGATCACAATAGATCTACTGCATCAACTAGGCTTTAACATCAATTGACAAAAATCTCTCCTGCATCCGTCCCGGATGCAGTCTTACCTAGGAGCCTGTCTAGATACAGTCAAAGTTCTAGCCTCTCCCAATATAGACAGAATACACAATATTCAAGCTATCATTCTACAATTTCAACCCAGCAAAGCTTTACCAGCCAAGGTGTTCATGCAACTGCTAGGAATGATGGTGCCTTGCATTGCAATTGTACCCCATGCAAGGCTTCACATGCGCCCCTTACAAGAGTACTTAGCACGTCAGTGGAAACAATCACAGGGTCTATTAACCGATCTAATGTTGGTAAACGGCCGTACCCATTGTTCTCTGCAGTGGTGGAACCCACAAAACTTATCAACAGGCCGGCCTTTCATCTACCCTATTCCACAGATCCCCATGTTCTCCTTCAGTACTTTCAACAATGGGGATTTTCACAAATACGCAAAATGCCCAAACTTTGGTTCCAGGTTCCTGCACCAGCTCTCAAAGGGCAATGCCCTATGGATGAACTAGTCAGGGATATTTGCCTATGCTTTTCCGCCTCTCCCGCTCATTCCATGTGTGGTCTGGAAACTCAAGCACACACTGATTCTAGTAGCTCCTACATGGGCATGTCAACCATGGTACACCACCCTGTTGAAGGTGTCAATAGTACCACATCAAAAACTGCACCTTACCTCCAGTCTCCTCACACAGAACCATGGAGAAGTCAGACATCCAAATCCCAAAGAACTGAATTTAGTGATCTGGCTGCTTAAGTCATAGAGTTTGGTTATTTAAATTTACCACCAGACTGTATGCATATCCTAAAAGAAGCTAAATGGAAAAGATTTGTTGTATACTGCAATAACAACAAAATCAATTCTTTAGATGCTTCCATACAAAACATTATCTGTTACCTGTTACTTTTACAGAGAACAGGACTGCCTTATACGTCTATTTGTTTGCACCTTGCAGCAGTAGCTGCCTACTTAACTCACTGGATTCCTCCTGCCCCAGTGTGGAATCTCAACATTGTTCTCAAAGTGCCCTTTGCAAGTCCTTTCATGGAAAGTTGCTTTCCTCATTGCCATCACGTCACTAAGGAGTGTTGGTGAGCTACAGGCAGTAACTTTAGAAGAACCTTTCTTTCAGCTACACAAAGACCGGATAGGTCTACGCACCAACCCTAAATTTCTTCCCAAAGCAGTTTCTGTTTTCCATATGAACCAATCAGTTGAGTTACCAGTTTTCTTTCCTCACCCTGATTCTGTAGCAGAACGGGCTCTTCAAACGGTTGACGCTTTATTGTACTACAGAGATAGGAGAAAAGACTTTTTCTAAACAACTTTGTTGCATTTGCTGCACCTCACAAGGGCAATTATATCTCTAAATCTGGTATTGCAATTATATCTCTAAATCTGGTATTGCCAGATGGATTTTTAAATGCATTCAAACATGCTATGCTAAAGCTAAAATAACTTTGACCATACCCCCTAGAGCGCTTCCACTTGCAAAATAGAGGCCTCTGTGGCCTTTTTTGGTAACATTCCGCTAGCTGACATATATAAGGCAGCTACATGGTCTACACCACACACATTTACCAAACGTTATTGTGTAGATGTGTTAGCACGTCAAGAGGCTAATGTAGGCCAAGCAGTACTTAAAACACTGTTCCAAACAACTGCAACATCTACAGGTTAGCCACCGCTATGGGAGTATACTGCTTTTTAGTCTATGCAAGGCATGTGTATCTACAGCATGCATGCCTCGAACGGATAATGTTACATACTCAGTAAGCATCTGTTCTTGGCATGTAGAGCTGTAGATTCACATGCGCCCACCCGTCTCCCTGGGTACCTGTAGTTGTTGCAGTTCTTCATCATACATTTATATGCATGGACATCTATATACTACACTTACTTACTCCATTCTCACCCTCTTGCGGGAAAACAATCTAACAATGCAGTTGATGCCCATGCGTACTATAACCGAAAGGAGGAATCACCTTACGTTGTGACTAGGAAAGACTTCTTCGAAGAAAAACAACTTGCAAACATCTGGACCCAACACTTGATGGCAGGAGTATGCAAAGGATGTGAATCTACAGCTCGACATGCCAAGAACAGATGCTTACTGGGAAAGTAACATTATCCTTTCCCACTGGTCTACTACATCCAGAGCTCAATTCCTATCCTCCCACAATATGCAAAGTGATGGAAGAAATTGAAATACTGCTCCTTTCAGTAGAGACCAAGTCTGACATTTAAACAGAGGTCTTACATCCAACTTCCCATTCCTCAGAACTTTTGCTTATTTTCAGTGACAGAACCAAGTGTTGTGGCTTGGGAAAAGCCAGCCTCTGCCCCTGCGTTAGCCTATTGGTTGCTAGGAGGTATAGACCTTGTGAGAAGTTGGCCTGATATGCAGTGCTCACTATTCTAGTGATCACTATGTATCATTCCAAACGACCCTTATTGATGATTGGTTGTAAGTCAACCTGATAGACCAGCTATCCTAGTAGCATGGAAGA
The DNA here is from genome assembly GCF_964261635.1 of Lissotriton helveticus. Classification (NCBI taxonomy): domain Eukaryota; kingdom Metazoa; phylum Chordata; class Amphibia; order Caudata; family Salamandridae; genus Lissotriton; species Lissotriton helveticus. The sequence goes on along the minus strand of NC_136061.1, from coordinate 410,490,202 downwards.
GCAGTCTTTAGGCTAAACTCTAGACGGCGTGTTAAGCCAGCTGTTTTACCATCACATTTACCCCTTGAACACCAAGTGAAAGGACACCACACAAGTTGTTATGAAAATAAAGTATATGTATTTATAACAAGACTACCCTGAACTCTTTATGAGTCAGGGAGCTAAGCACAATACAAAACTCTTAAAGAAATACTGAAAGTCGCACAATTTACACAAATGCCCGAGGGGCACGAAAAACCCTATACTACAAAAGTGGAATGCGAAATTACTAGCAGGTAAGTACTACTCTCAGAGACTTTAGAAACGCTGGGCCTACAATGCTGAACCCTTAGATTAGAAGCAGGAGGCCTAGGGACGTCGTGTGCAGAGTGGAAACTCTCACGCGTGATGCGGGACAAAGTCTATGGTTGCTAGTAAATGCAAAGTTAGTGTTATCGGGCGAACCCGACTAGGTAGAGCTGAAACGAAAAAGGATCTGGACACTTAGAGAGTGGACCTGTGCTAAAGCACCGTGGTACTCGGTTTACCTAGCCCAGGGGCTGCGGCTGCACAGGGTTCAAGTGACGTCGGGAATCCTCGTTAATGCTCAGGAGCCTGAAAGAAGTAGTTGCTGGCAGGCGACCAGTGAAGATGTTCCGGGCTGATCCAAGGATGGATCAGTGAAGAAGGACACCTGTAAGCAGAGGGGACCAAGTTCTGAATCACTAGCCAGTGATTAGGTGGGCACCAGGAGGGCACCGGACGAGGTCACTCAGCCAGGTGAAGAGGTGACACTGGATTCTGCTGCTACACGGACCAGGGCGCTGATGTCGACCAGGCTGGAGGTCTGCGAGCTGTCCCACGTCGGATGTCTGCTGCTGGCGATGCTGGATCCGTTGAAGGAGGCGACAAGCCTTGGCTAAGGCAAGCCCACGTGGCAACACAAAATGGCGTCTGGAGTGGACCAGGAGGGTCCGAGGAAGTTCCCCTTCAAGAGGAGACAAGGGCCAGTCTAGAGGAGCTAGACCAGCGGTGAAACAAACGTAGGACGTCGTCTGGAGGGTCACTAGCCAACAGGCAAGTGACCGGACAACGTGGCAAGCAACACAGAAGCAAAAGGGCCCCACGCAGATCTGGTGGATGCTGGGGGGCTGGACTTCGGTGCTCGTGCTGCTTGGGGTTGGGGCTTCTCTTACCCCAGTGCACCCACTCGAGGGTCCCTCGGTGGTCGTGCTGGATCAGTGTCGTGCAGGTTCTGATGATAGCCGGTTCCTCTGGTCTCGTCGCACCCACGGTTCTCAGCTGTGCTATAGAGGCAGGTAGAGGTCAGAGATGGCAGGGAGTCCGGGTCTCGTCGTGCTGGTCGGTCTGGTTCCGGAGGAAGGACGTGCAGCAAACCGCAAGATACTTAGTTGGTGCCTGCTTGATGCAGGGTGACTACTCCTTAGTCACAAGGGAGAAATCTTGAGAAGAAGTCGAGAGTTCCTTTCGTGGAAAGTAGTTTCAGGATTCAAAGATGATCTAATTTGGAAGGGGGCCTGCTCCTACCTTTATCCTCAGAAAAGGGGCTGGCACGCGACTAAGTCCTGCCCTATGGGTGGGACTAGGAGGGGGGTGGTTACACCCCTCTCCTTTGTCCGGTCTCTCCCCAGCTCAGGGGCTGGTGTGCCCCAGGAACTGGTTTGAGCCGGCATATGCACAGTGAGCACCGGGGTGCCACTTGCAGTCACCTTCCTTTCAGCCCTGCCTACCTGGGATACACAAAATCCTGTCTGGGATGGTGCTAGCACCGCCCCTGACAGGAAACCCTTTGTCCAGGCCTCCGTTTGCTGGAAGGACTCCCAGCAGCAGGAGGGCAGACTGGTGTCTCGGTGGCAGCATCCATTTTGTGGAGCTGAGGCTGTGTTTAACTTTAACCGGGGTTACAGCTACCAACATGTCTTCTCCCTCTAGAGGGGTGGAATGCTACCCCCGTCGCCAGAACTGGCAAGGGGGTAGTATTCCAAAGCGTATGACACCTTACACGACATGTTTAGATAATGTCAGACCAAAGTTACCATAACCGCGAGGATTATAAGGCACTTAAGAGTATATGGTCTGACGCTATCATGGAAACGGTTAAGGGATAGATCCCGAAAGCCGCAGACAGGCTCAGCTCATGCCAGAGCACCATCTCACACGATTTCAAGCACTCTGCCTTCAGGATTGTTAAGGCCTGCCATAGGAGTGACTGATAGGAGATCTGTGTGCCCATTCTAGGTTTTAGATATAGGTATACTATATCTAAAGCAAGGGGTGATTACAGCACCTTGCTCCCAGCTGTCAAGCAGCCAGTTGTGTCTGTTTAGTCAGTCAGCCCAGGGGTGGCATAATACATGCTGCAGCCCCTGGGAGACTTCTGGGTGCACCTCTGCCCTGGGTACAGGGACTTGGAGAGGGCCCAGTGCCAATTCAGTACCTGGGTACAATTTGGAATAGAGAGAACAGCTAGGCTGTGGGTCTGATTAGCAGGCCCACAGCCAGGGAAAGTCGTAAACCAGTGAAGCAAAAAGCAAAAATCTGGGTGATCATAGGATTGCAGACCCTACTCTCCTACATGACCCCCCCCCCCAAACTTTGGGACAATAAGCTAACCTTGACCAGGTGAGTCTTCTTGCTCTAAGTGGAAATACCTGGAGAGCCCATCAGCATTGCCATGATCAGTACCAGGTCTATGCTCCACTGTAAAATCCATCCCCTGTAGGGAAATGGACCACCTAAGTAGTTTGGGGTTTTCACCCTTCATCTGATTTAGCCATAAGAGGGGCTTATGGTCGGTCTGAATCTTGAAGTGAGTGCCAAACAAGTATGACCTCAACTTCTTCAGGGCCCAAACCACAGCAAAGGCCTCCCTCTCAATAGCTGACCAATTTTTCTCTCTGGGGGTCAGCCTTCTGCTAATAAAAGCAATGGGCTGGTCGTTACCATCAAAATTCAGCTGAGATAGAACAGCTCCCACACCCAACTCAGAAGCATCTGTTTGGACAATGAATGTTTTGGAGTAGTCTGGACTCTTTAGGATAGGTGCTGTGCACATGGCCTGCTTTAGGTCATCAAATGCTTTCTGACAGCTTGCTGTCCACTGAACTTTCTTTGGCATCTTTTTACTTGTCAGGTCATTAAGTGGAGTCACAATGGACCCATAATTCTTGACAAATTTTCTATAGTAACCAGTCAGGCCCAAGAAAGCTCGAACCTGAGTCTGGGTGGTTGGAGGAGCCCAGTCCTGGATGGCCTGTATCTTGCTCTCCAATGGCTGAACCTGGCCTCCACCTACAAGGTGGCCCAGGTATACAACCTGTGTCTGCCCTATCTGGCACTTGGTGGCCTTGATAGTGAGACCTGCCTTTTGCAGTGTCAGGTGCCCCACAAGTCTTACCTTTGCTTGTGACGCAATTCCGCAGAGGCGACAAGAGCACCCGTCCCTGTACCCACCTGACCCTTGTGGAATGGCAATACCCAGCAGGGATGAGATGGACGCAGGGATGGGAGCCAGGGTGTAGGGCAAGGAAAGCGTGGAGCTGGTGGGGCTTCCCGGTGTCAACTGGAAACCAAGAGAAAGTAAGATCAGGAACAGAACCAACAGTAACCACCCCTCCCACAAACACACACGGACCGTGTAACCCTCTATGGACTCACCGATGCTCACTGGAAAACGTGGCCCCAGACGGGATCAGCTCCGAAGAGGAAAGGTGAATGGAAGTCGCTCCTGTGTATTTCCCAGTTTCAACTAAAGAAAGCGCTCCTGCGCTTTTCACAAAGCTATAACAAAATAAAGCGCTCCTGCGCGTTGCACCCCAGTAAAAACAAAATAAAGCGCTCCTGCGCGTAAAACGGCAAATGTACGTCGTTTCTCAGCCCCCGTCAGTAGACTGAGCTTCTCCCTCTTATGTGCTCCTGCATGCGTGGAAACCAATTGTGCAGACGTCAGACTCAGCCTGCTTTCAGGTATTCCCTCAAAGCGCCCCTGCGCGTTTAAGGGTAGCAGCAAGTATCACGAGTAGACCTAGGAAACTCCAGGTGCAGTTAAGCCAAGCGCTCTACACGAGCGCTGTCTCAGAGCCGAGCAGGGCTCAAGCGGCGCTTGTCTCCTAGCTGGAACGGCAAGTATCCCAACAGCGGGGCTCCAGCGAGGTATCCGGAATCCGAAGCATCAAGCCGGCGGGAAACGCGAGAGATAAGCGTTTCCCCCGGAAGTGCTTCAGTGCTTGCTGCCTGGGACTAGACCGGGTACTCAACTTCCGACCGGAAGTGAGTATTCCGTCTTCCCGTGTGTGTCTGCGGGAACGGCCAGCCGCGGCAACGCCGCGAGCCGTGACAGCACCCCCCTCCAGAAAAGAACCCCCCCCCCCAAGCCTCCCCCGAAGTCAGAAAAGAGAGACAGGGCGAGGACAAAGGGGATGACTGAGATGGAAAGCACGAACCAGAACAGGAGCATGGCGCACATGGGACAAGGGCTCCCAGGACCGTTCATCGGGACCGTACCCCTTCCAGTCCACAAGGTAGAACAGTTTGCCCCTGGTACGACGGGACCCCAAGATAGCCCTGACCTCATACTCAACATGGCCCTCCACCACCACCGGAGAAGGGGGAGACGGAAGGGAGCCGCCTGACTGGACCAACCGCAGAAGAGAGACATGAAAGACCGGATGGATCCTCATGTGCGGAGGAAGCGACAGTTTTATGGCCACAGGGTTGATCACCTTCTCAATACGAAAGGGACCCACAAAACGAGGCAACAGTTTTTTGGGCCCATGCACATTCAGGTGCCGAATAGAAAGCCATACGCTATCGCCTGTGCGATACGCGGGTTCTTTTTGTCTGTGAGCGTCAGCATGCTCCTTGTAGGTGTCCTTCGCCTTGGCCAACTCGAACCGTGCCTGTTGCCAGAGGTCGCGTAATGTCTCATGGTAAGATCGCACGGTGGGCAGGTGGCTATCTTGAGGCTCCTCCCATGCCGACGTGCGGGGATGACGTCCATGGAGACAAAAGAAAGGGGACATGCCGATGGCCGAATGCTTGCTGTTGTTATACGCATACTCTGCCATCCATAGCACTTCGGACCATTCCTTCTCGACTGTAAGCAGCAGACAGCGGAGGTACTGTTCCATGGTGTGATTCGTTCTTTCGGCTTGCCCATCTGTCTGGGGGTGGTACGCCGAGGAGAGACGAACATCCATTTCGAGTATCCTGCATACCTCCTTCCAGAAACGGGACACGAATTGCGAACCCCGATCCGTTATGACCACAGACGGGATGCCATGGAGACGAACCACCTCCTGAGCGAAGATCAAGGCCAGTTCGGCCGCTGTGGGCAGCTTCGTCAAGGGAACGAAATGCGCCATCTTGGTGAGATGGTCCACTATAGTGAGAACCGTGGTGTGACCTGTCTTGGTAAGCGGGAGCTCAACCACGAAATCCATGGAGATGGTATGCCACGGAAAAGGAGGCACAGGAATGGACTGCAAAAACCCAACCGATGGTTCGGATCTGTTCTTGCCGAGCAGGCAAACAGCGCAGTTCGTCACGTGTGTCTTTGTATCTGTCACCATCGATGGCCACCAATACAGCCTTCGCACCAGATCGAGCGTTTTGTGGTAACCAGGATGTCCGGAGAGGACATGGTCGTGACACGAGTAGAGGGCCTTCTTCTGTTCGGTTACCCCGGGAAGATGTTTTTGGTCTCCTGAGCGCTCTGAGCCGCTCCCGCTTGTCCTGCCTTCTTCGTCCCCTGTCGGGACAACGGGATCGGACCGTTTCCTGTCTGGTTTCGCCTGGCCGCCCGTACGCATAGGAGCGACTATGCCCTGGAAGTGTTGCTCTGGTATGATGGAGACAGGCTCGTGGTCTTCGGTGTCTTCTTCGGATTCAGCCAGCCGCGACAGCGCGTCTGCTTTGGCGTTGTCTTTCCCTGGCCGGAACGTGATCACGAAGTCGTACTCGTTGAAGAATAGGGTCCATCGGAGCTGTCGGGCTGTTAGGGCCCGTGCTGATCGTAGAAACTGCAGGTTTCTGTGGTCTGTGTAGATGGTCACCTTATGTCTCGAGTCCTTCAGGAAGTGCCGCCATTCCTCAAACGCGGTCTTGATGGCTAAGAGTTCCCGATCAGACACGGAGTAGTTGCGTTCAGCGGGTTGGAGTTTCTTGGAGTAAAAGGCCACGAGATGCAGCAGGCCCGTCTCCCTGTTCCGTTGTGAGAGCACACCGCCGATGGCTTCTCCGGAAGCATCTGCCTCTACTACGAAGGGCTGCTCGGTGTCAGGGTGCACCAGAACCGGAGCCACGGTAAACCGTCTCTTTAGTTCCTGGAAGGCGTTGTCTGCTTTCTGGTCCCAACCAAAACGGACTCCCTTGCGCAGCAAGCGTGTGATGGGAGCCACCATCTCGGAGAATCCGGTGATAAAACGACGATAATAGTTAGAAAAGCCGAGGAACCGTTGGACGCCTTTCACGGACTCTGGTGTAGGCCAAGACAGGATGGCTTCCACTTTTTTGTTGTCCATGTGGATGCCTGCCGGAGTGATGATGTGCCCCAGGAACTCAACCGATGTGACGTGAAACACGCTCTTCTCCAACTTCACGTACAGACGGTATTTCTCCAATTGCTGCAGAACGGAACGCACGTGCTGTACGTGCTCTCCGGTGGTCTGTGAATAAATCAGGATGTCGTCGATGTAGACGATACAAAAGACGTCGATGAAGTCTCTCAACACTTCATCAATGAAGAACTGGAATGAGGCGGGGGCGTTGCAGAGTCCGAAAGGCATGACCTGGTATTCGAACAGGCCGAACTTCGTCTGGAAGGCGGTCTTCCATTCGTCACCCTTCCGGACTCTGACAAGGTGGTAAGCCCCCCGAAGGTCCAGTTTGGTGTATATGGTGGCGTTCTTGACCTGGTCCAAGAGATTGGATATCAACGGTAGCGGGTACCGGTTTTTTACAGTGATGGTATTCATTGCACGAAAGTCTATACAGGTCCTCAGATCCCCTTCCTTCTTTGACACGAAGAAAAGAGGAGAGGAAACCGGAGATCCGGAGTGACGTATAAAACCGTTGTCCAGGTATTCGTCCAGATAAGAACGGAGGTGGAGGTTCTCTTTTTCCGTGAGCGAGTAGATCCTACTGCATGGCAACGTGGAGCCGGGAATCAGGTCTATGCGGCAGTCGAATGATCGATGGGGTGGTAGAGTGTTGGCTCCCTTCTTATCGAAGACTTCCGCTAGGTCCAGATACTCTTTCGGTATGGTGCCTTGGGAAACCGTTCCCATGCCTGCTACAGGCAACGAGTGTGCCTGTATGAAACGAGGGCCTGACAGGTCGACCTTTGCGTAACAGGTGCTGCTGCAGTGCTCTGACTCAAGGTGGATGGTTCTGGTCTCTCAATCGATGCGGGGATTGTGCTTCACCAACCACGGCAAACCCAGGATCACCTTAAACTGCGGGGCGTCTATGACGTCAAAACTGACGGACTCGGTGTGGTTGTTTGAGAAGGACATCGTCAAGGTCTCTGTTCGGTGTCGGATGGGACCGGAAGTAAGGTCCGTTCCATCAACGGCCTTGACGGGTTCGGGTTGGGCCTTCGTTACTGTATCGATGCCCAAGGCGCGGGAAAACGCTGTATCGATGAAGCAGCCTGTCGCCCCGGAATCCAACATGGCGGTTACCATCCAGGTTCTGCCCGCCAGATTCCGTAAGGACACATCCATACCGACGTGATGACTACCGTCGTATACCACAGGGATCGCAGATGTACAAGACGAAGAACCCAGAGGACGGATCCCCATGTCTACTGGGTTGTCTCGTTTCCCGTCTTGTCACCCTTGCTGATGGGTAACGCGAACGGCCTTCTGCCTCGCGGTCTTGAGGGCTTAGCAGGGCATTCCCTTACGAAGTGGCCGCTTTTTCCGCAATAAAGGCACTGGTTCGGCCTCCTCCTTTTTTCCCGTTCTTGACTGATCAGGGGTCCTCTTATGCCTCCGATCTGCATGGGTTCGGACGCTTCTCCCTGGGGAGCAGGTTCCTCCTTGGCTTTCTCGACGCCCTTGTCCCCGATAGGCAAGAGACGGTTGTCGTTGCCTTTTCCCCTGTCGGTCCTTCTTTCCTGTAGTCGGAAGTTCATTTTCACCACCATGTCAATGAAAGGGCCTATGGCTTCGGGCGGATCGGGATACTGCGAGATGAGGTCCTTCAGGTCATCCCGTAACCCCCGATAGAACACTGAAACCTTCTTGTCCTCTGGCCAGCGGGCCTCGATGACCAGCCTGTTGAACATTGTTATGTAATGGAGCAAATCCTGGTTGCCTTGTTTGAGGCCGAGCAACTCGTTATCTGCTGACTGCACAAAGGTATGGCGAGCGAACATACGCCGCATGGTTTCCTTGAACGTTGGCAGGTGGTTCAGCATGGGATCGTCGTTCTCCACCAAGGAAATGGACCATTGAGCAGCGTCCCCGCCCATGTACGACAGTATATAGGCGACCTTGGAAGCATCATCGGGAAAAGCCGCAATCCTTGCCATGAAATGCAGTTGACACTGATGTATGAATATCCCGTACTTAGTGCTATCCCCGTAGAAGCGTTCGGGTGGTGCCAACTGCACTGGATGGGGAGTGACAACCTGGATGGCTGTCTCTTGGTTGGTGGCGGTGGAGGACCCCCCAAAGGTGAATGTTGGCTGTCTCAACAGGCCGTCTTGTCTAGCTCTGGGGCTGGGAGTGGTACCCCATGGATTAGTGACCCCGGCTGCCATTTGACCCTGTAGGGCCGTTATGTCATGGCGTAAGGCGAGGTTCTCGGTTTGCATGGCAGCCAGTATGACTGCGATGTCTTGCAGAGTGACCTCCGGGTCGCCCATGTCGCCTGGGCGGAATGAGTTTCGTGGGCTTCGGATTCTGTCAGGTGCCCCACAAGTCTTACCTTTGCTTGTGACGCAATTCCGCAGAGGCGACAAGAGCACCCGTCCCTGTACCCACCTGACCCTTGTGGAATGGCAATACCCAGCAGGGATGAGATGGACGCAGGGATGGGAGCCAGGGTGTAGGGCAAGGAAAGCGTGGAGCTGGTGGGGCGTCCCGGTGTCAATTGGAAACCAAGAGAAAGTAAGATCAGGAACAGAACCAACAGTAACCACCCCTCCCACAAACACACACGGACCGTGTAACCCTCTGTGGACTCACCAATGCTCACTGGAAAACGTGGCCCCAGACGGGATCAGCTCCGAAGAGGAAAGGTGAATGGAAGTCGCTCCTGTGTATTTCCCAGTTTCAACTAAAGAAAGCGCTCCTGCGCTTTTCACAAAGCTATAACAAAATAAAGCGCTCCTGCGCGTTGCACCCCAGTAAAAACAAAATAAAGCGCTCCTGCGTGTAAAACGGCAAATGTACGTCGTTTCTCAGCCCCCGTCAGTAGACTGAGCTTCTCCCTCTTATGTGCTCCTGCGTGCGTGGAAACCAATTGTGCAGACGTCAGACTCAGCCTGCTTTCAGGTATTCCCTCAAAGCGCCCCTGCGCGTTTAAGGGTAGCAGCAAGTATCACGAGTAGACCTAGGAAACTCCAGGTGCAGTTAAGCCAAGCGCTCTACACGAGCGCTGTCTCAGAGCCGAGCAGGACTCAAGCGGCGCTTGTCTCCTAGCTGGAACGGCAAGTATCCCAACAGCGGGGCTCCAGCGAGGTATCCGGAATCCGAATCATCAAGCCGGTGGGAAACGCGAGAGATAAGCGTTTCCCCCAGAAGTGCTTCAGTGCTTGCTGCCTGGGACTAGACCGGGTACTCAACTTCCGACCGGAAGTGAGTATTCCGTCTTCCCGTGTGTGTCTGCGGGAACGGCCAGCCGCGGCAACGCCGCGAGCCGTGACATGCAGTGCCTCTAACACTTTCCTCAGGTGGACCAGGTGATCCTCCCAGGTGGAGCTAAAGACAGCTATATCATCAAGATATGCTGCACAGAAGTCATCCAACCCAGTGAGAACTTGATTCACCAGCCTTTGGAAGGTGGCAGGTGCATTTTTCAAACCAAAGGGCATTACCACAAACTGATAATGCCCACCAGGGGTAGAAAATGCTGTTTTGGGCTTGGCCTCCTCAGCTAACCTGATCTGCCAATACCCAGCTGTCAGGTCAAATGTACTTAAGTAGTTGGCAGAAGCCAATCTATCTATAAGTTCATCTGCTCTTGGTATTGGGTGGGCATCAGTCTTAGTGACTGCATTGAGACCCCTGTAGTCTACGCAAAACCTCATCTCTTTCTTACCACCCTGGGTGTGAGTCTTTGGCACTAGAACTACTGGACTAGCCCAAGGGCTATCTGAGGGCTCAATGACTCCCAGCTCCAACATTTTCTGCACTTCTGTCTTGATGCAGTCTCTGACATGATCAGGCTGTCTGTAGATTTTACTCTTGACAGGCAGACTGTCTCCAGTGTCAACCTCATGGGTACACCAATCAGTTTGACTGGGTGTCAGAGAGAACATATGTCTAAAAGACTGAAGAACCTGTCTACAATATTTTTGTTGATGTTCAGAGAGGCTGCCAAAAAAGACAACACCATCTACTGACCCATCATCAGGGTTCTGAGTGAGCAGGTCTGGGAGAGGGTCACTCTCTTCCTCCTGTCCCTCATCCGTGGCCATGAGCAAACCCATGTCCTTCCTGTTGACATATGCCTTGAGCCTGTTTACATGGAGCACCCTGAGGGGGCTCCTGGGAGTTCCAAGGTCCACCAGGTAGGTGACCTCTCCCTTTTGCTCAATGATTGTGTGGGGCCCAGACCATTTGTCTTTGAGTGCTGCTGGGGCCACTGGCTCCAGCACCCACACCTTCTGTCCAGGCTTGTACACAGTCAGGACAGCCTTTTGGTCATGCCAAGCTTTTTGGAGTTCTTGGCTTGCCTCAAGGTTTTTAGATGCCTTTTCCATGTACTCAGCCATCCTGGAGCGGAGACCAAGTACATAGTCCACAATGTTTGTTCCAGGCTTTTTGAGAGGTCTCTCCCATCCTTCCTTTACCAAACAAAGGGGTCCTCTTACAGGATGCCCAAACAGAAGTTCAAAAGGGCTGTAGCCAACCCCCTTCTGTGGGACCTCTCTGTAAGCAAACAAGAGGCAGGGTATCAGGACATCCCATCTCCGCCTGAGGGGTTCAGGTAGTCCATGAATCATCCCTTTGAGGGTCCTGTTGAATCTCTCAACAAGCCCATTGCACTGTGGGTGATAGGGTGTGGTGAACTTGTAGTTGACACCACATTCCTTCCACGTTGCAGTCAGATATCCTGACATGAAGTTTGCACCTCTGTCAGAGACGACCTCCTTAGGGAAACCCACTATGGAGAACACTCCAATTAGGGCTCTTGCCATAACAGGTGCTGTAGTGGGCCTAAAGGGTATAGCTTCAGGATACCTGGTGGCATGATCCACTACCACCAGTATAAACTTGTGCCCAGATGCTGTCTGGGGTTCCATTGGACCAACAATGTCAATCCCCACTCTCTCAAAGTGTACCCCCACCACAGGTAGTGGTATGAGGGGGGCCTTTGTGGTGTCACCTGACTTACCACTGGCTTGGCAAGTGACACAGGAGCGGCAAAACTCCTTGGTATCTTCATTCATGTGGGGCCAGTGAAAGTGTGTGACAAGCCTGTCCCACGTCTTGTTCTGGCCTAAGTGACCTGCAAGGGGAATTTCATGGGCCAAGGTAAGAAGGAAACCTCTCTGAGACAAGGGGATGACCAGCCTCCTGGTTGCACCAGGCTTGGGGTCTCTTGACTCAGAGTACAGGAGTCCATCATCCCAGTATACCTTGTGGGTAGCTGTGGCATTCCCTGCAGCCTCAGCAGCAGCCTGCTGTCTGAGGGGTTCAAGTGAGGGGCAGTCCAACTGTGCCTTGCCCAGGTCTTCCCTGGAGGGTCCCCCTGAGCCCAGAAACTCAACCTGATCAGGTTCAAGCTCTTTAGGCTCAGTTTCCCTCAGTTCTTTGATATCAGCCTCCTCAGAGACTTGATCCACAACCTGGGGCAAGGGGGAAGGCAATGCCTTAACCCTACTGCTCCTCTTCTTGGGAGGTGTCTGGTCCATAGTTCCAGGATCCAGCACCTGTTCAGTGGGGCATCTTTTGGCCTGTGACCTGGTCACAGCCAGGACATGTGCTGGCAAGCCTAACATTTCCATGTGAGTCCTCTGCTCCACTTCTGACCATAGGGATGTTTCCAAATCATTGCCCAACATACATTCTACTGGGAGGTCTGAACTAACCACAACCTTCTTTGGGCCACTTACCCCTCCCCAGGAGAAATCAACAACTGCCATACTATGATTGGTAGTGACGTTGCTGGCATTGGTCACCAGGTAATCTGCACCTGGCATGATCTGTCCAGGGAACACAAAGTTAGGTGTCACCATTGTGACACTGGCACAAGTGTCCCTGTAGGCCTGAGCCATTTTTCCACTAATTAAAGGTGTCTGCCTGTATTTGCCCAAAGTATTGGGACTGGCATCAGGGTATATATCCACATCCCCTGTACAGACAAGGACAGGAGTGTGCCAACTAAGTTGTCAGACCCCTCAGTTCCCAAGGTTAACCCAACTATTCCCTTGGGAGGTGCACTACCACTACTGACTGTACTAGGGGGTGCAGTTGCCTTAGGGGCTGTAGTGGTAGGAGTTTGCCCTCCTCTCTTGGTGCACTCACTAAACCAGTGAGTCTTACTTTTACAGTATTGGCACCACCTTTTTGACTGGCCTTCTTGAGTGTTCTTTTTCTGCTGTGAAGCCTGACCCCCACCCTCTTTGGTTTGTTGGGGACCTGTTGAAGACTTCTGGTCATTTTGTTCACTCTTGTTACTACCCTTTTGGTCTGCTTTCTTCTGACCACCCTGGTTCTGAGCCTGGTTCTGCTTGACCCTTGTCCTGACCCATCTGTCTGCCTTCTTTCCCAATTCTTGGGGAGAGGTCAGATCTGAATCAACAAGGTGCTGGTGCAGCAACTGGTTCTGACAGTTATTTGAAATCTGTTCTCTCATGATAAGATTATACAACCCTGTGTAATCAGTAACCTTGCTACCCAGTAACCAGCCTTCCAAAGCCTTAGTGGCACAATCAACAAAGTCAGCCCAATCCTGAGACTGAATTTTCTGGGTGTCCCTGAACAGCAACCTGTACTGCTCAGTGGTTAAGCCAAACCCATCAATCAGTGTATTCTTCAGGACTTGGTATTATTATTATTATTATTATATCTGATTTTGTAGAGCGCTCAGCTACCCGTAGGTTTCCCGGCGCTAAACGAACAGAAGTAAGAGAGGACAACGGAAGATAAGGAATCGGTTACAGAGAAAATAACCAGGTTTTTACACCTTTGCGGAATTTGATGTAAGATGTTTCAGACCGCAGAGGGATAGGAAGTGAGTTCCAGAGCGCAGGTGCCAGGTGGGAGAACGAACGTCCGCCGACTCTGGCACGCTTAAAGCGGGGAACAGAGAATCTGCAATGAGTGGAAGACCTAAGGGTGCGAGAGGGACAATATTGCTGGACTAAGGTGGAGAGATAGTGGGGGGCTTTTCCAGCTTTGATGCGGTGCATAAAGCAAAGTGCTTTAAATTTGGTCCTAGATTCTATGCGCAACCAGTGAAGGCTGCGCAGGGAAGAAGAGACTGAGGTTGTTCTCGGGAGATTACAGAGTAGACGGGCAGCCATGTTCTGAACTACTTGGAGCTTCCTGGTAACCTCCTTACAGGCACCCAGAAGAAGTACGTTGCCGTAGTCCAGCCGCGATGTCACTAGGGCCTGGACCACTGACTTCTGGGTATCTGGAGGCAGCATCCATGTGATCTTCCTCAGCCACCTGATGATGGTGGTACAGGTGGCCGAGACCTTGACCACATGTTGTCTCATGGATAACTGATTATCAAAGAGGACCCCCAGATTGCGTGCTGACGTTACTGGGACCGGTAAAGGTCCCATTTGCTGAGGCCAATGTTGCGGGCCCCAGAGAGCGGAATCCGGCCCAAACAGGAGAAGCTCTGTTTTATCGCCGTTCAGCTTAAGCTTGTTAGTCAGCATCCAGTTGGCGATATCAGTGAGTCCAGCACAGAGAGAAGAGGAAGGGGAGTGTTGATTAGAGGAGAGAGAAAAAATAATCTGGGTATCATCAGCATAAGAAAAAATAGAAAGTCCCGCCTGTTCCGCAAGAAAAGCAAGAGGTCTAACATAAAGGTTAAAGAATAAAGGACTAAGAATAGAACCTTGGGGAACACCATATGGAGAGTTGTGAACAGTGGACACAGAAGAAGGGGAAAAAACCTGGAAAGTGCGATGAGAAAGAAAGTCAGAAATCCAGGCAAGGGCGGGGCCGCAGATACCCACAGACTTCAGGGCAGACAAAAGGATGCTATGGGAGACGGTGTCGAAAGCGGCACTCAAATCCAAAAGGATGAGTGCCACTGTCTCCCCTTTGTCTACCTGGCACCTAACTGTCTCCGAGACTCCCAAAAGGGTGGACTCCGTAGAGAAGCCTGCACGGAAACCAGACTGGGAAGGGTGGAGGACGTTTGCTGATTCAATGTAGGTGGTGAGATGACGGTTGATATGTTTCTCCAACACCTTTGAGAGGCAGGGGAGCAAGGAAATGGGCCGGAAGTTGGCAGGATTGCTGACATCCGCATTGGCTTTTTTCAGCAATGGAACCACCATCGCATGCTTCCAGATATTAGGAACCACTGCCTCAGTGAGGGATGCATTCAGAAGAGCCAAGATGCAATCCAAAGGGGCAGTGTCCAGAGTACAAAGAATCTGGGGAGGCATGGGATCCAATGGAGAGCCGGATTTAATCTCTGCCAACAATTTCTGGAAGACGGGCATGGAGATACATTCCCATTTTTCTAGTCGAGGAGAAGAGAGTCGTTCAGGATCATCCTGTGAGAAGAGTTGGTCCTGTGGCTGGAATGGTGGCCTAATTGAGACGGAAGGAGAAACGCCAAAGCCTGCGTAGATGTTATCAATTTTAGATGTAAAGAACTCTGCCAGGGAATTGCATTGATTGCTATTTAGGCAGGGGGCTTTGGGGGCACATGACATACCCGATAGTTCCTGAACTGCCTTAAAGAGGGCTTTAGGACGATTCTGGGCTTTCAGTATCGTGTCGTTAACATGATTAGCCCGGGCAGTGTTACATAGAGTGTGGTATTTATGTAATGCAAGTTTATAGTTCTCTTTATCTGCCAACAGGTAGTTGGATCTCCAAATGCGCTCCAGTCTTTTGCAGCGTGACTTTTCCACTTTGAGTTCTTCATTGAACCAAGGGGCTGGAGGGTGCAGGAACTTTTGTGTACATTTACGTGCTGGAAGGCAGGACTCAATGGCAGAAGTAAGCCAGGTACTGATCTTGCCCACGTCATCCATGGTGATATTAGCCGAAAGGGGCAGAGTTTCTTTTAAGGAAAAATTAAGTTGCTCCAAATTCAGTTTATGCCAATTCCTTCTTGTTCCAAGGGAAGGTGGGCTGCCAGGGGGGCCAGGTGCAGCCGTTGTCTTGATGTGAAACTCTACAATGAAGTGATCCGACCAAATAATCGGTTTTGGGGGTAGGCAGGTAACATTATCTAAATTAGCAAAAATTGGATCAAGTAAGTTACCGCCTTTATGCGTAGGACCAGAGTTTAGGAGATTTAGATTGCGGGCGGCCAGGTCCTGTGTGAGATGGGTGCTGGTAGGGCATAGGGTGTCATTAAAATGTATATTTAGATCACCTAATAACAAAAAATTGTTGGATTCCAGCACAAGGGGAGAAATGTATTCCGGAAGAGCGGCAGCCCAAGCGCCGGCAGCGCCAGGTGGGCGATATAAAAGGGCACCGGACAAAGTAAAATTAGGTGATAATAGGAGTTTAAAACTGCCAGCTTCGCAGTTAGGGATGACAAGATCATCCCACTTGCAAGAGTAGGTCCTTTTAAAAATAATAGCAATGCCTCCTCCATCTTTAAGAGGTCTGTTACGACCCACGAAGGCGTAATTATCAGGGAGGGCAGTAGCGATGTCTGGACCAGAGCAGTCCTTTAGCCAAGTTTCGGTAAGAAACAGGGCCGACGGACTATATGAAGTGAGAAGGTCAAATATGTCCCTTTTGTGCTTAGGTAAAGAGCGACAATTTAAACTGATAAAACTAAACACAGGAGAGGGATTCAGCAAATGAGCTTTCACAGGGAAGGGGGAATCGGCCCAGAAAGGGAGTGAGGGAATGCGCAGCTCAGATAGGTGGGACGTGATAGCCAAGGCGCAAGCAGGACAGGATAGAGGTGCATCCTGACAACACATGCGAGAGCAGTACTTGCCAGGCGACGGACGTAAGCCAAGCAGAGTACAGCGAGAGTAAGTATGTCTAGGGTAAATGATGCCAGGAGCAAGGGGAGTGGCCCCAGGTCCCAACAGGTCGCGGACGGGCGCAGACGGGCTTAACTCAGGCGCAACTCCGGCGCGCCTACGTCGCGCCCGCTGCGCTCGTCCGCTGCGCTTCCTAGGGAGGGGGACCATTTTAAAGGGCTGAGGGCGGGAGGGGCCGAGCGCTAGTCCGCTCGCGTCTGCTCCACTCCAGGCTCCTCACCCAAAATGGCGGCCAAAGTCGGGTCCCGGGCAGTGTTTTAATCACCTGCCAAGGGATGAATGAGGGCAAGAGCACGAGTGTGCAAAGTAAGTTTTAAAATATTCGCCTGTATAACAAAAGAGTCAACACAAAATGTGCAGGATAAAATACAATTTTCACAATTCCGTTTTTAAAATCACCACATCGCCTCTAAAGTATCCACGGAGCCCGATGTGACCTTGGGCAACCGTGAACTTCTATCAATTGGCCTGTGGACACGAAGGGCTTTTGAAGGGCTGAGGGCGGGAGGGGCCGAGCGCTAGTCCGCTCGCGTCTGCTCCACTCCAGGCTCCTCACCCAAAATGGCGGCCAAAGTCGGGTCCCGGGCAGTGTTTTAATCACCTGCCAAGGGATGAATGAGGGCAAGAGCACGAGTGTGCAAAGTAAGTTTTAAAATATTCGCCTGTATAACAAAAGAGTCAACACAAAATGTGCAGGATAAAATACAATTTTCACAATTCCGTTTTTAAAATCACCACATCGCCTCTAAAGTATCCACGGAGCCCGATGTGACCTTGGGCAACCGTGAACTTCTATCAATTGGCCTGTGGACACGAAGGGCTTTTGAAGGGCTGAGGGCGGGAGGGGCCGAGCGCTAGTCCGCTCGCGTCTGCTCCACTCCAGGCTCCTCACCCAAAATGGCGGCCAAAGTCGGGTCCCGGGCAGTGTTTTAATCACCTGCCAAGGGATGAATGAGGGCAAGAGCACGAGTGTGCAAAGTAAGTTTTAAAATATTCGCCTGTATAACAAAAGAGTCAACACAAAATGTGCAGGATAAAATACAATTTTCACAATTCCGTTTTTAAAATCACCACATCGCCTCTAAAGTATCCACGGAGCCCGATGTGACCTTGGGCAACCGTGAACTTCTGAAGGTAATTGTTAGCATCCTCAGCTCTAGTAGTGAGGAGCTTATCTCTACCTTTGCCTTCAAAGGAGAGCCACAGTATAGCTGCCCACTGACTCTGGGGGATGCACTGGACAGTGCAGGCCCTCTCCAAAGCAGCCATCCATTTGTGGATGTCATCCCCTTGTTTAAAGGGGGGCACTATCTTACTCAGGTGTTTAGTGTCTAAACTCCTTTCTTTATCTCTAGGGATATTGCTGCCACCAGTGGGGACTACCCCACTCAACTGTTGCTCTCTAGCAAAGGCAAGCTTCTCTTTGGCAAGGGCAAGTTCTTCCCTCTGGATCCTCAGATTAGCCTGTTTCATCCTTGCTTCATGTTCTCTTCTCTGAGGAGAAGTCAGTCTCCTCTGGGGAGAAATCATTCTCCTCTGGGAAGAGGCATGAGAGTGCACAGATCTATTGGAGTCCCTAGAAGGAGATCTATCTCTTCTAACTCCAAGGTTAGGCCTCATTAGGGTCAGTACTGGGGGTCCCCCAGATCCTTCCCTAAGTAGGTCTAAGTTGGCCCTAGTAAGTCTGCTGACTAGCTCAGGCCTGTTGTCTGCCTCATCCCCAGAGAGTTCCTCTTCTTCCTCCTCCTCAACTACATTTTCAGTGTCAAGGAGGTCTGGATCACCAAGGGTACCCTCTAAGGCTGGCATGTTCCCATCTGTATGAGAAGCTTTCCTAGCATCATATGTCTCTAAGAGACCTAACAGAAGGGGAGTGGTGGGGTTAGACCCCTGTTTCAATTTCCTGGAGGTACACAATTGTCTCATCTCCTGGAAACTGAGAGCTGCATATCTTGAGATGACCTGTGGAGGGTCACTAGCCACTAGGGGAGTCTCTGAAGACTCTCCATGGGTACACATGCTTCTAGTGTGGTGTAAGTGATGCACCTACCTACACTATGGGTTTACCTACTGATCCCTTGCTAGAGTTGTAGTTTAGGGTGTGCTAAGCCCTATTACACTACAAAGGCTGGTTCAGTAGAACTCAGAGTATTCTAAGTTAAGTTATATGTACCTATGTACCTATGTGATCTTTCAAATGATATTCTTAGGATACGTGTGTGGTAAAACAACAGCAAGCTCAAATCCCAACCGCTGCTCACCAATGTGAGAAGTTGGCCTGATATGCAGTGCTCACTATTCTAGTGATCACTATGTATCATTCCAAACGACCCTTATTGATGATTGGTTGTAAGTCAAACTGATAGACCAGCTATCCTAGTAGCATGGACAAGAGCAGTCTTTAGGCTAAACTCTAGAGGGCGTGTTAAGCCAGCTGTTTTACCATCACATTTACCCCTTGAACACCAAGTGAAAGGACACCACACAAGTTGTTATGAAAATAAAGTATATTTATTTATAACAAGACTACCCTGAACTCTTTATGAGTCAGGGAGCTAAGCACAATACAAAACTCTTAAAGAAATACTGAAAGTCGCACAATTTACACAAATGCCCGAGGGGCACGAAAAACCCTATACTACAAAAGTGGAATGCGAAATTACTAGCAGGTAAGTACTACTCTCAGAGACTTTAGAAACGCTGGGCCTACAATGCTGAACCCTTAGATTAGAAGCAGGAGGCCTAGGGAAGTCGTGTGCAGAGTGGAAACTCTCACGCGTGATGCGGGACAAAGTCTATGGTTGCTAGTAAATGCAAAGTTAGTGTTATCGGGCGAACCCGACTAGGTAGAGCTGAAACGAAAAAGGATCTGGACACTTAGAGAGTGGACCTGTGCTAAAGCACCGTGGTACTCGGTTTACCTAGCCCAGGGGCTGCGGCTGCACAGGGTTCAAGTGACGTCGGGAATCCTCGTTGATGCTCAGGAGCCTGAAAGAAGTAGTTGCTGGCAGGCGACCAGTGAAGATGTTCCGGGCTGATCCAAGGATGGATCAGTGAAGAAGGATACCTGTAAGCAGAGGGGACCAAGTTCTGAATCACTAGCCAGTGATTAGGTGGGCACCAGGAGGGCACCGGACGAGGTCACTCAGCCAGGTGAAGAGGTGACACTGGATTCTGCTGCTACACGGACCAGGGCGCTGATGTCGACCAGGCTGGAGGTCTGCGAGCTGTCCCACGTCGGATGTCTGATGCTGGATCCGTTGAAGGAGGCAACAAGCCTTGGCTAAGGCAAGCCCACGTGGCAACACAAAATGGCGTCTGGAGTGGACCAGGAGGGTCCGAGGAAGTTCCCCTTCAAGAGGAGACAAGGGCCAGTCTAGAGGAGCTAGACCAGTGGTGAAACAAACGTAGGACGTCGTCTGGAGGGTCACTAGCCAACGGGCAAGTGACCGGACAACGTGGCAAGCAACACAGAAGCAAAAGGGCCCCACGCAGATCTGGTGGATGCTGGGGGGCTGGACTTCGGTGCTCGTGCTGCTTGGGGTTGGGGCTTCTCTTACCCCAGTGCACCCACTCGAGGGTCCCTCGGCGGTCGTGCTGGATCAGTGTCGTGCAGGTTCTGATGATAGCCGGTTCCTCTGGTCTCGTCGCACCCACGGTTCTCAGCTGTGCTGTAGAGGCAGGTAGAGGTCAGAGATGGCAGGGAGTCCTGGTCTCGTCGTGCTGGTCGGTCTGGTTCCGGAGGAAGGACGTGCAGCAAACCGCAAGATACTTAGTTGGTGCCTGCTTGATGCAGGGTGACTACTCCTTAGTCACAAGGGAGAAATCTTGAGAAGAAGTCAAGAGTTCCTTTCGTGGAAAGTAGTTTCAGGATTCAAAGATGATCTAATTTGGAAGGGGGCCTGCTCCTACCTTTATCCTCAGAAAAGGGGCTGGCACGCGACTAAGTCCTGCCCTATGGGTGGGACTAGGAGGGGGGTGGTTACACCCCTCTCCTTTGTCCGGTCTCCCCCCAGCTCAGGGGCTGGTGTGCCCCAGGAACTGGTTTGAGCCGGCATATGCACAGTGAGCACCGGGGTGCCACTTGCAGTCACCTTCCTTTCAGCCCTGCCTACCTGGGATACACAAAATCCTGTCTGGGATGGTGCTAGCACCGCCCCTGACAGGAAACCCTTTGTCCAGGCCTCCGTTTGCTGGAAGGACTCCCAGCAGCAGGAGGGCAGACTGGTGTCTCGGTGGCAGCATCCATTTTGTGGAGCTGAGGCTGTTTTTACTTTAACCGGGGTTACAGCTACCAACATGTCTTCTCCCTCTAGAGGGGTGGAATGCTACCCCCGTCGCCAGAACTGGCGAGGGGGTAGTATTCCAAAGCGTATGACACCTTACACGACATGTTTAGATAATGTCAGACCAAAGTTACCATAACCGCGAGGATTATAAGGCACTTAAGAGTATATGGTCTGACGCTATCATGGAAACGGTTAAGGGATAGATCCCGAAAGCCGCAGACAGGTTCAGCTCATGCCAGAGCACCATCTCACACGATTCCAAGCACTCTGCCTTCAGGATTGTTAAGGCCTGCCATAGGAGTGACTGATAGGAGATCTGTGTGCCCATTCTAGGTTTTAGATATAGGTATACTATATCTAAAGCAAGGGGTGATTATAGCACCTTGCTCCCAGCTGTCAAGCAGCCAGTTGTGTCTGTTTAGTCAGTCAGCCCAGGGGTGGCATAATACATGCTGCAGCCCCTGGGAGACTTCTGGGTGCACCTCTGCCCTGGGTACAGGGACTTGGAGAGGGCCCAGTGCCAATTCAGTACCTGGGTACAGTTTGGAATAGAGAGAACAGCTAGGCTGTGGGTCTGATTAGCAGGCCCACAGCCAGGGAAAGTCGTAAACCAGTGAAGCAAAAAGCAAAAATCTGGGTGATCATAGGATTGCAGACCCTACTCTCCTACAGACCTGGCTTTACATTCACACATCTTTCACCTGAGAGTCTGTTTTATCAGGCATCTTGTTCATCAAAACTGTTTTACAGGGCATCCATACCAGTCCCCCAGATAAGGACTCTAAAAAGAGTGAGAAATTTGCAAGAAAGTCTTACTTGGCAGGGGAGCATGGCATTTAGGTCGCAGAACTCCACATGCCACATGGGTATCTTTTGGGACATGTCACTGATGGTTATTCCAAATTTTCCCCAAAACTGCAATCACAATTTGCAGAACTGGTGAGAGATGGACACGCTTCAGCCGTGTTCGTCACCGAGTCAGGGTTGACATTCTTTTGCTCCTACATCATGCCTGGTTGAGGAACTCTGTTTTTTTTACCAATATCCCGACTACATCAATTGACCTTCCATTTGATGGCTCTTGCCTATTCCAGGATAAAGCAGGTTTAGCTTTGAGGAGGTTCAAAGAAGCAAGGCCACTGCTAAATTGCTGGGTCTACAAATTCAGAAGCGAGACTACATCAGTTCCGAAAAATGTAAGGGCTTCAGTAGTGGCTTTTCCTTTCAAGGAAGACTCAACAGCAGCAGCAAAGCCATGCAGTATCAGGGCCTACCTCCTTTTCTCTCTCCTTATTCCCCTCTTCTACCCTGACCATAGCAGGGACGCAACCTTACTTCCCTCTTAGCACCTGGCACCTGTTGGAGATTGGGTATAAATTATCCTTTCCTCGAGCCTGAAGGGTCATAACGTTTGGGTGTTGCAGGTCACAGGAAGGGGGTATGCTCTGCCCATTCAACAGGTTCCCCCACCCATTTCACCCCTCACCCACCACTTCCACAGGCCATCTATGTATTCAGCAGAAGATGGAGATCTTACTTCTAAAAGGGACAGTAGAATTGGTGCCTGAGCATTTACAGGGCCGGGTGTACTATTTTCAGTGCCTCCTGGTCCCGAAAAAGAATAGCAGACTGTGTCTGATAGTAGACCTCAGGGTCTTAAATTGGTTCCTGCACAAGGAAAAGTTCAAGTTGAAGTCTCTGGCACAGGTGTTGCTCCTTTCCTCCTGTATCCTTGATTCCACGAATGCTGACAAAGATTCGCTTAGACCTGGTCGAAGTCATTTTGGTAGCCCTGGACTTGCCGAAAATGGTGTGGTATGTAGACATGATGCACCTTTCCCTTTGCCCCTCACTTCTCCCTCACAGTGTAGACCTCCTCTTGCAATCAGAAGAGCAACTGCTTCACTCCGCTATCTAAAGCCTCCACCTCTTGCCCGGAAATTGAGTGGGAATACCTGAATGCCTTTTCTCTGTCTGCTGAAGTGTTGGATGTTCTATTTGGTGCCAGTAGGCATTCGTCCAAAACAGTGTACTCTGTGAGACAGAGTAAGTTTGTTAAGAGTTGTTCAACCAAATCTTCTAGCCCATCTGTCAGGCATTTTACTCATTGCCCTACCGTTAACCCAACAGGTTTGTGCAGTGAGTACAGTGAAGGGCTACTTATCCACCTTGTCGGCCTTCCTCTATCATCCTGACCAGCTATCCTGTTCAAGTTCTATATTGTTAAGAGGTTTCTCAGGGGCCTGGCCAACACATTCCCCCCTTTATCCTTTCATAATTTCTCAATGGAATATAAATCTCGTTCTCACATTTTTTATGTGTCCTGCTTTTGAACCCTTACACAGTTGCAAGCTGCATCTGTTTACAGTTAAAGTATTTTCTAGTAGTCATTACATAGGCTAGACATGTGAGTGAGTTATAGGCTCTGAGCATCAAACCTCCATTTTGATAGACTTCCAGCCACAGATTCCTCTCCATTTGAATATTCCCCATGCATCAGACTGGATCCAGAAACTTTTCAGCAGCACATCTGCACACCAGTGAATGTCGTCATGCGGCTATGCACCAACATTGATCTGCTATGAGAATTGCGTGCTGAGCCTATATGGGTGCCTCTCCCTCATGCTGACATATGTTACTTTCTTTTCGCACCAGGGTTTAAGCCCTACAAAGACTGCTACAAACAAATGTCTGTGACAGATCCCTATCAGGTGTTCCTATGGTGTCTATGTATACGCCATGGCTCCAAGGCCTGCAGTGACTGCACTTTAATGAACTCAAAGGCCACCCAGGACCACAAGATGAAACTTTATATCACCATGCATAAGAAGCCTTCCAGCCAAGACTGTTTTAAGTCACTGTCCAAGTACAAGGTCCGTTCCTTTTCCATTCCCGCCCCAGTAGTCACAAAGCTTCTTGCAAGTCCGGTCTTCTTCTTTATCCAAATTGTCCAGTAAGTCTAAATTAAAAACATAAATGAACGCGGGGCTCTACCCCCAGGCACCACTCTTATTCGCCTTGGCACTTGAGCTGCACCATGGATCTTGATCTCGCTCTCAGAAACAACAGACTTCAAAGCTGATCCCTCAATTGGTTCCACAACAACCTGAGTTTCCAGCGCCATCTGCCACTCCACAGCAGATTGAAGGGTTCCACTCTGCGCAGCAAGGCTCCAACGCTTCAGCTTCTTTCCGACTCCCTCTGGCGTGCCTTCTGGCTTCAAGAAGCCGGGAGGCCCTCCACCTGGACTAATGCTGGCAGGTTCGCCCTCTGCTCAAACTAGACCTTCTGAGTCCATTACAACACCTCTGGTGCCAGTTCGGACCCTTCCTCTGGCCCGAAGTCAACCCCGGTGTCTGGTACGTCGACGCCTGTCCTGAATCCATTGACACCTGACAAGAAGCTACCCATAGTACTGTCTGACTCCGGGATGGATCGAGTTCGATCTTGCCTGACGCCACATCGGACGGGCCATCAGCACTAGTGTTGCCACCACGCTTGACTGTGGTCCACACTTTTTGCAGGCAATGTTCAGTCGACTCTCATGGACATGCCATTCAATGGGACTCACCTGTTTGGGGACAAGCCAGACTACACTCTCAATCGGTTTAAGGAGAGCAGTGCCACGGAATGCTCCCCGGGCTTATCTGTCCCACCTCTCCAGCTGAAACAGCCCTACTACTTTTGCGGTTTTGGCCGCAGAACTTCCCCATGCTACCAGCCAATCCAACCCCAGCAGGGCACCCAACAGTTTCAAGTTCCCAGCCATGGTGCCCACTGCCCCTGTGAACGAGGTCAACCGGCCACCCAGTCTACAACCCTGCTTGCAGCCCTACCTGCAAAACCACTGTAGCATTCCCTTAGTGGAGCACGGGCACCTGGTAGGAGGGAGGATCCGAAGATTCTTGCTGGGTAAACAGTCCATAACATTAGACTGGTGAGTCCTTTGAATTGTTTGAAAGAGCTATGCCCTACCCTTCCTTTCTGCATGGCTGCATCTCTCAACTAATGATGGTGGACCATTGTTCCATAGTGCAGCAGGAAGTGTAGGAAAGAACCCTTTTTTGCATGGTTACCCCTTCCCCCCTACTTTTTGTTTGACATATGATGCACTTTTACCTGGCGTGCCCTAGGTCCCTGCCAATCAGGTTCCCAAGGCCTGAATTTTTGTACCCACAATTGGCACATCTCTGGCCACTGGTAAGCCCCTTGTAAAAGGTGCCATGGGTACCAAGGGCACTGTGACCAGGGTAGGCCGCTGAGGTCTGCAGCACCTATTGTGCCACCCTTAAGGGCCCTGTACCTTATCACCCACACACTGCCATTGTAGGCTGTGTATTTTGGTGCAGAGAAAAATGAAGAGTCGATATTGCACACATCGCTGTGTGCCATGCCTGCAATCCACTGCGGGGGGCCTAGGTAAGCCACCCCTCTAGCAGGGTGAACTAGCCCACATCTGAGGGTACAGTTGCATGAGCACTATACCCCTACAGTGTCTAAGTCCATTCTTAGACATTGTAAGTGCAGTAAATTCATAAAAAGTATGTGGTCTGAGTGTTGGCCTCAGCTCCATAATGGCTTTACTGAACACTGAGAAGTTTGGTAGCAAACTTCTCAACCCATTAAACCCACACTGATGCCAGTGTGGGATTTAATGTAAAATGCACGCAGAGGGCATCTTAGAGATGCCCCCTGAAAAACGACCAGCCCTGGTGTGGTTCCTGAATGGCTGCCTGCCATTTGCCACCACCAGACATGTTTCTAGACCCCTGGGTAGGGAACCCCTGCTCCCTGGGTCCAGAAAACAAAGTCCATCCTGGGCAGAGGTGTCATGCTCTGCTGCTTGAATGCCCTTCTGTTTCTCTTTTTCTGCTTTTCTCTGCCTCCTTTGCCTTTTCTTCTGCTCTTTTGCCTTTTTTCCTCTTCTCTGCTTTTTTGCCTTTTTTCCTCCTTTCTGCTTTTTCTGCCCTTGCCCATTTGATCCCTTGTAGCCCATCCCTCTCCACTGACCCTTCCCGATCCTCCGTTTCCCGCCTCCCAGCTGTACCCGCCCCAGCATACTACTTAATGGTGGCTGCTGGTGCACCAAAGGCAAGCCCAACTGTGCCCGTCCCGCCTGGACCACGCCCAGCACCAGATACCCTGGATCTCAGGCTATCCACCGTTATGTCGCCAGAACCCTCCTCGTCCTCAACACAGGACGCCATGCCAAATTGCGTCGCCGAAGGACACCCATGGACACTTCTCCTGCTGGAACTGCAGCCTCACCCTCACCCACCCCAACATGTCAGCTCCTCCCACCAGCAAGCCGACCAGCAGTGCACCCGACCGGCTCAGCTGCATTCTCCTCAACGCATGATCCCTCCACAAACACGTAACTGAAATCTGGGACCTCCTCGACGCCACCTCTCCCGACATCGCCTTCTTCAAGGAAATCTAGACCAACCCCTGCTCCGGCCCTGACATCACCAATGCCATTCCCACTGCTACAGAATCACCCACAAGTACTGCACCGGCCGACAGGGAGGAAGCATCACCATCGTCCACAATTTTATTTATTTATTTATTGAGTTTTTAAAGCGCGACCGATACCCGTAAGGGTTTCCCGGCGCTAATTGAGCAGAAACATCCTGACACCACACAGAAAGTGACCTACTGATTGAAGAGCCAGGTTTTTACTGCTCTTTGAAAATGAATATGGCTTTCCTCAGTGCGAATAGCCAATGGAAGAGAATTCCAAAGTCTAGGTCCTAATTTGGCAAAGGCACTGCCGCCCATTCTGGACAGTTTGAACTTGGGTACACAGAATAAATATTGAGAAGAGGAACGGAGCGAGCGGGAAGGGACGTAAGGCTTAACAAGAGACTGAAGGTACAAAGGAGCTACTTTTGCACTGATCTTATGCATATACTATAGAGCCTTGAACTTCACACGGCTTTTAATGCGGAGCCAGTGGAGTTCCCTCAGACGCTCCGTAATGTGGTCCGTTTTACGAAAACCGCAAAGGAGCCGAGCCGCGGCATTCTGAACTAATTGGAGGCGGCGTGTGACCCCCTTGGTGGACCCCAGATAGAGCACATTACCGTAGTCCAATCTGGAGGTCACCAAGGCGTTAACCACAGATCTCTGGGTATTAAAAGGAAGCATCCAGAAGATTTTTCTGAGCCACCGCAAGATGGTAAAGCAGGTGGCTGCCACTTTGTTGACTTGATCCTTCATGGATAACCTCTTGTCAATGGTCACTCCGAGATTGTGCACATGGTCGGCCGGGGCCGGCAGGGCACCCATGACTAGAGGCCAGTGTCTCGGGCTCTAGAGGTCAGGTTTGTTGCCCAGTACCAAAACCTCCGTCTCCCACCATTTAATTTAAGCAGGTTGCTATTCATCCAACTAGCTATATCGTTGAGTCCTGTTTGCAAGGTGGATGGCTGAGTAGGGTCACCATGGGTTAAGGAAAAAACAATTTGTGAATCGTCAGCATAAGTAAATAAGTTTAACCCTGACCATTGAGCAATATAAGCTAAAGGGGTGACATAAAGGTTAAACAAAAGGGGACTCAGAATAGAACCCTGGGGTACACCGTGTGGGGAGGAATACGTTTTAGAAGAGGATAAGTGAGAGAAAATTTGAAAGGACCGATCCTTCAAAAAGGACGAGAGCCAGTCCAAGGCTGTACCACCAATGCCAATGTTCGAAAGGGATCTAATGAGGATGTTATGGGATACAGTGTCAAATGCTGCACTGAGATCAAGCAATATCAGTGCAGCTGTTTCCCCTCGATCCAGAAGCAGGCGTAGATTTTCTGTCACACCTAGGAGAGTGGACTCAGTGGAGAATCCCGGGCGGAAGCCGGACTGAGAAAAGTGTAATAGGTTATTAGACGTGACGTACTGAGACAAGTGTACATGAATATGTCTCTCCAGAACTTTAGAAAAAATAGGCAATAACGAGATCGGACGAAAATTGGAAGAAACATTGGGATCAGCAGTAGGTTTCTTCAAAAGAGGAGTAACCATTTTTTTTAATTTTTTTTATTTATAGGTTTATAACGCGCTCGAATCAACTCCCGAAGGAGTATCTCTGCGCCTGTGACCTAGTGAGCACTATCAGCAAGTCCGGAGGAAAATGATTTATGACTAAAACAAAAAGGTCTTAAGTTGTTTCCTGAAACTCAAATGTTCTGTACATTTCCTAAGTGGCAGGGGTAATCCATTCCACAGAGTGGGACCGACTACAGACAAAGCCCTGCCACCCTGTCTTACTTTCTTGGCAACTGGCACTGTTAAGAGCAACTGGTTGCTAGACCTAAGAGATCGCAGCGGAGTGTAAGGGACAAATTTGTCCGTCCAGTGTGTTGGCCCTAATCCATTCAGGTTCTTATGAATAAGGCAACAGGTCTTAAATATCACCCTTTTCCGCACAGGAAGCCAATGTAACTTATCCAGAAGTGGTTTCGATGGCGTTCTTGGAGGGGCATTTAAAACCAGCCTTGCTGCTGTGTTCTGCACAACTTGGAGTTTGGCTTTAACCCCATCGTTGGCTGACAACAAGAGCCCATTACAATAGTCTGAACGACTAAGAATCAGAGCCTGCACCAGGGTTTTCCTGGTGACATCTGGCAGCAAGGGGAAGACTTTTCGAAGGAGACCGATCACATGAAAGCAGGTGCCTACCACTACATTGGCATGCTGCTTCAAAGAAAGATCTTGATCCAGGCGTACCCCCAAGTTTTTCACAACCAATTTGGGTTCAGGTACTGGCCCGAGATCATGCGGCCACCAATCTGGGGTCCACAGAATCTTTGCTTCTCCAAAAAGCAGAACCTCTGTCTTCCCTACATTGCATTGAAGGCAGTTTGATGACATCCATTTGGCTACTGCCTTCATGCCATTGGAAAAGGAAACCTTCACTTTGTCCGTGAGATGTCTGAAAGGATACAGTAGCTGGGTATCATCCGCGTAAGATACGGGGATGAAACCAAACTCTCTCAGGATGTTTGCCAGGGGGGCCACATAGATGTTAAAAAGAGTCGGGCTCAAACAAGAGCCTTGTGGCACCCCCTTGGTAATCTCCATTTCAGCAGAGCGAAATGCGCCCATGTTAACCGTTTGTGTCCGGTTAGATAGAAAGCTTTTTAGCCAGGCTAAAGCCGTATTCTTTAGTCCAATGTCAGCAGATCGTTCGAGTAAAATACTGTGAGAAACAGTATCGAACGCTGCTGACAGATCTAGCAGCACCAGAACCACGGAAAAGCCTCTATCTTGATATCTATGGAGATCATCTGTTATTGATAGTAACGCAGTCTCCGTACCATGTTTGGGCCTAAAGCCAAACTGGGAGTGATCCAAGCAGTTGGTCATATTTTTCTGCTAGTTTTCCCATAAAAGGGAGTAGAGATATCGGTCTTAGATTAGACAGATCAGTCCATGGAATAATAGAATTTTTCCTGATCGGTCTGACCGATGCTCTTTTCCATTCTCTAGGCACCTGCCCACTTGCCAATGAAAGATTCACTATTCTTTGAATGCCTGGGGCCAATATATTCCCAACAATTGACATTATTCTTGCTGGAATAACGTCCAATGGGCTTCCACTCCTAATTTGTTTGACATAAGCCTCTACCTCATCTAGAGAGATAGAAGGGAATGTGCTAAGAGAGCATGAAGGGAGAATTGTTGGTACCTGTGACATTACCACACCTCCTGTGGCCGATAGATTAGCATCAATGATATTATCATAAATCTTATCAATCTTACTGGTGAAGAACTGTGCTACTTCGTCACATAATTGCTGTGACGTCAGCTCTGGACTTTCACAAGCTGCTGGCTTGACAAAAGACTGCACAATTTGGTACAGTACCCTAGGGGCATTTCCTGCGATGACAGGAGGGACGCAATATAAGTCCTGCGTGCCAGTCGAATGGCTTTATGGTAAATAGAAAGGGCCGACCAATAGAGATTCCTGTCATCCTCTCTATATGATGTTCTCCATACTTTTTCCAGTTTCCTGGCTGCCTGTTTTAAGGAGCGTAGATCCTCCGAAAACCACACTTCCTGCTTCTGAGCGGGGCGTGATTTAAAGGTTTTAATAGGAGCAATTACATCCACTGCTCTCTGTATGGCTTGATCAAATTTAGGTAGGGCACTATCCACTCCATCCGTAGAGCAGCCAGGGGGCTCAACAAACCTTTCCCGAAAGACGTCCGGAGTGACCTTATGCCATTGTCTCCGTCTGCTAGGTTGTGTCATTGTTTGTTTTAAGAACTTCTCTGGCCTGGATGTGCGGAATTCCATAATATAGTGATCTGTCCAGCTCACTTGTATGGGAGAAGAGCAACTAATGTCATTCGGTGTAGTCGAAAAAATAAGGTCCAGAGTATGTCCTACCAGATGTGTTGGTCCACTATTGATCAAAGTAAGACCCAATAGTGCCAAATCAGTCAGTAAGGACTGCGCCTCACCACAATCTGTTATTTCGCTATGAACATTAAAATCTCCAAGGAGTAAAAAGTCACTTCCCGATTAACATGGCTGGCCAGCGCTTCCAGCAATATAATGGAGAAGTTGGCACATGAGCCCGGGGGGCGATAAACTAATGCCCCTTTACGACTCACTCTGCAAGATGTTTCGATCTTAAAAATCAATATTTCCAACTCTGGAGTACTACGTTCGTCTAAGATGGATAATCGTAGTTCGTTCCTATACACAATTGCTATGCCTCCACCCATTTTCACTGGGCGATCTAACCTATATGGTAGCCCTGTGGAAACCCTAAGGTGATAGCTGGGACATTATGGGGCTTTAACCATGTTTCGGTTAGAAAACATAAGTCCGGTTGTGTTGATGAAATAAGGTCCCAGACTTCGGCATGATGTTTGGGCAGTGATCTTATGTTACACAAAATATTCCTGTAACCCAATCTCAGATCAGGCCCTGTCTTCCCTAATATAGAATGACATTGTCCATGGTCTTTCTCCTCGACATTAGCCTGAAAGTGGCAACATCGACATGAGAAAGGGCCTACTGGGGGATCTCCCACCTCTCCTAAATATCCCAGCTGAGCGGGGGTCCAAAAGCTTAATAGTTCTCTTGACGTGTAGCTTACCCGAGGGATGGAAGTCGAGCCAGAGATACCGCATAGAGGGGGCATAGCCCCTAGCCCGTCCTGTTGCTGACGGGCGCAGACGGGCTCCTCTTTGGCTCCTCTTAGGGGACTTCTTAGGCACACCCCCGCGCGCAACAGCTGCACACTCGGTGTAGGGGAGGGTTTTATAGCCCTTGCTGTTATGGAGGCTAGAGCGCTAACCGCTCGTAAGGCGGAATTGTCTCTGGCTCTGCCTGTCCGCCCTCCGCACAACGGTGTTAATCACCGAGTCGGACCGAGGCGTGCAGGCGAGTAATCGAGCACAGAGCGTCCCTGAAGGTCGGTGTGAGTAAGTGATTTAAAATCGCATTAAACATCCAATTTTACTCGTATTTAAAATCGTATAAATTTTATAAAATAAAGCATTAAATTTTCACTCGTGCTTCAGCAGTCGATTTCAATTCCTCGAGACTTAGCTTTGTACAGCGCCAGCTAGCATCTAGCGTGCCAGGGAAGACTCTGCCACCGTCCACCCCTTAACGCCCAGAGCCGCTGCTCCTTGCTGCTTTTGTAGCCCTTGCTGTTATGGAGGCTAGAGTGCTAACCGCTCGTAAGGCGGAAGTGTCTCTGGCTCTGCCTGTCCGCCCTCCGCTCAACGGTGTTAATCACCGAGTCGGACCGAGGCGTGCAGGCGAGTAATCGAGCACAGAGCGTCCCTGAAGGTCGGTGTGAGTAAGTTATTCAAAATCGCATTAAACATCCAATTTTACTCGTATTTAAAATCGTATCAATTTTATAAAATAAAGCGTTACATTTTCACTCGTGCTTCAGCAGTCGATTTCAATTCCTCGAGACTTAGCTTTGTACAGCGCTAGCTAGCATCTAAAGCGTGCCAGGGAAGACTCTGCCACCGTCCACCCCTTAACGCCCAGAGCCGCTGCTCCTTGCTGCTTTTGTAGCCCTTGCTGTTATGGAGGCTAGAGCGCTAACCGCTCGTAAGGTGGAAGTGTCTCTGGCTCTGCCTGTCCGCCCTCCGCACAACGGTGTTAATCACCGAGTCGGACCGAGGCGTGCAGGCGAGTAATCGAGCACAGAGCGTCCCTGAAGGTCGGTGTGAGTAAGTGATTTAAAATCGCATTAGACATCCAATTTTACTCGTATTTAAAATCGTATCAATTTTATAAAATAAAGCATTAAATTTTCACTCGTGCTTCAGCCGTCGATTTCAATTCCTCGAGACTTAGCTTTGTACAGCGCTAGCTAGAATCTAAAGCGTGCCAGGGAAGACTCTGCCACCGTCCACCCCTTAACGCATGCTTCCAGCAACTGGGGACCATAGCAGTATTAAGGGAGTGATTAAGCAACGTGCAGATAATAGAAATCTGGGGGAGATCCAACAAGCGTAGTAGAGAGACAGGCACAGAGTCTAATGGAGAGCCAGACTTAACCTTATTCAGGATCTCTAAAAGGGTGGAAGGGAGAAGGTCAGGACAGAAGAGAAGCCGATGACTGAGTATGGGAGGCAACAGCCTCACCAGCGCCTGGGAGGAGATCAACACAACAATTACTGGTGGAACTGACTTTTTGAACAGAGATGTCCTGGTATATGTTCTCAATCTTGGAAGTAAAATACTGTGCGAGTTTGTCGCATTTACCATTGGAAAGGGGGGGGAAGTGTGGCTGTAGTCCTTGAGCCTGCAAGTTCCTTAACCACGCTAAACAGAGTTTTGGATTTATTGACTGCTTCAGAGATCGTTTTGTTCACGTAGCTAGCCCTAGTCTGTGCGCAGGCTTTGTGGTAATGCTTTAATTCCGTTTTGTATACAAGGCATGCAGAGGGGGAGTAATCCCTTCTCCAAGCCCTTTCAAGTTTCTTACAGCGGGATTTGTCAATTTGAAGTAACTCATTAAACCAGGGGGCGGGAGATCTATGAATTGTATTTTTCTTCTGGACTAAAGGAAGGCAAATATCAATGGCTTCCGCGAGCCAGGTATTAACAGCACTAGCCATGATCTCAATGTCGGCTAGGTCCGGCCGGCTAAGCGGCAAATGGTCAGCAAGAACTTTATTAAGGGCACCAGTGTCCAATTGTTTCCAGTCTCTCTTTTTTATGCTCCCCAAGGCACTGCTATTAGTCAATGTTTCAGTGCCAACAACTGTAAACTTAATCAAATAATGGTCCGACCACGGGACCGGCAAAGACGGAGAACAGTGTAGCTGGGAAATATTAGAGAAAATGGGGTCAAGTAGGTGACCGCCTTTATGGGTGGGGCCCATTTTGTGTAGAGTAAGGTTCATAGCTGCCAGATCTGCAATAAGGTTGCAGCTCAAACTGTTTGTGGGGTCATTTAAATGCACATTAAGGTCACCCACGACTAAAAAGTTACTAGACAAAGAAAGCACAGAGCTTATAAGATCCGTAAACGGAGCTAGCCAGGCATTTGCCTGACCGGGGGGCCGATAGACTAACAGGCCGGTAAGAGTAGTCTTAGGGTGCAAAGCCAGCTTAAAGTGCGCTGCATCGCAGTTGCCTAAAGCGACAGGGTCTAACTGACATTGGTAGGTGCTTTTAAAAATAATGGCCACGCTGCCCCCATTTTTCTTGGGGCGATCGCACCTGACAATGGCGTAGCCTGAGGGTAGTGCTTCCGCAACATCCGGACCGGAGCAATCATGGAGCCAAGTTTCAGTGATGAAGAGCCCATCGGGGGATTCATCGGTGAGAAGATCGAAGATCTCACGTCTATGTTTAGGCAGGGAGCGACAGTTTATGCTAAAAAAGGTGTAACCCAAGGAGGAGGTGATAGGGGTCCTCTGCATGAAGTGCCACAAGGACACCCTGCCGCTGACCACCCACTCTAACGACCCTACGACAACCATGGAACACCTCCACTTCCAGATCCAAAACAACCCCAACACTACCCTATGCTGCACCCTCATTTACAGGCTACCCAGACACCGTGCGCCCTTTAACGACACCATCCTAGACCACATCACACCAGGGTCTTGCATCCACTGACTCCATCCTACTCGGCGACCTCAACTTCCACCTGGACAACCCCAGCGACCAGAACACAACGTCCCTTCTGGGCAACCTCACAAACATCAGACTCAATCAGCCAGTCACTGCCCTGACCCACGCAGCCGGACACACGCTCAACCCTGTCTTCACTGCCAGTGGGAACATCACCTACAGCCATACCACCGAACTCCTCTGTACTGACCTCCACTGCGTGCGTTTCACCTTCGCCACTCACATCGTCCACCACCTTCCTCACTGCCTCCCCCGTCCCCTGTCGTAGCAAGGCCACAGAGGAACACCTCACTGCCTTTCTCATCACAACCACACTGCAGACATCAACAGACGCCAACACCTCGAAACATATCCTCCACCGATGCATCTCTAACTTCGCCGATACTCTGTCCTCCCTCAAGAGGGACTCAAGCAAGCAACACTCCAAGAAAGCCAGCTGGTTTACTCCCACCCTATATGAGTCCAGACACACCTGCAGACTGCTCGAGAAGAGCTGGAGGAACAACAAAACCCCAGAACCCCACACAACCTTCAAAACCGCTGTCAATGCCACAAAGAAAACAGCGTCCAAGACACAATTAATACCAATGCACACAACAGCAAGTAACTCTTCGCCATCGTCAAGAAGTTCGCCAGGCGAGACCACAGACGTCCCACCCTCCCACAAACTCTGCAACAAACTCAGCACCTTCTTCCACCACAAGATCAGGCAGACCTTCGACAGCTTTGACACCTAAGACCCTGCCTCAACACCCGTCACCACCGCACACAACCACGCCGCACCCCAACAGATCCTACTCTAGTGGACCTCGCTTACCACAGAAGACACACTCAAGAGGATGAAGAGCATCCGCTCCGGGGCCCCATCGGATCCTTGCTCATATCACATCTTCCATAGAGCAGCCACCATCCCCAGAGCTTCGTCGCACCATTAACTGCTCCATCAACACCGCCACTTTCCCTGACATTTGGAAACGTGCAGAGATCAACCCCCTGCTGAAGAAGCCGTCTGTCGACCCGACAGACTCCAAGAACGTCAGACCCATCTCCTTCCTCCCGTTCCCAGCCTAGGTCATCAAGAAGGCCATCAAGGCCCAGCTCTCGGAGTTTATCGAGGAAGACCAGGTCCTGGACAACTCTCAATCCAGCTTCTGAAGCAAACCCAGCGCCGAAACCGCTCTCCTTGCCGCCACCGACGACATCCGCTACCTCCTCGAACAAGGCAAACCCACAACCCTCGTCCTACTGGACCTCTCAGCTGCCTTCGGTACCTTCTCCCACCACACCGTAATCATGAGCCTACAAGACACCGGTATCCGTGACAAGGCCCTGGGCTGAATCCACTCATTTATTAGCGGTCGAACCCTGTGAGTCAGACTACCTCCATTCCTCTCAGAACCTACAGAGATCAGCTGCGGAGTGTGCCAAGGCTCCTCCCTGAACCCCACCCTATTCAAAATCTACATGGCCCCTCTCACAGCAATCGTCAGAAACCACAGAATCAACATCATCTCCTACACCGACGACACCCTCACCAACGAACCTACAGCCACCAGAACCAACTTCCACAGCGGGATGAAGCTGCCTCAATCTCAGCCTGACCAAAGCCAAAGTACTCATCCAAGGATCCCCCCCTTCAGCCTGGGACAACTCTTAGTGGCCTGCCGCTTTGGGAACACCACCCATCCCCACAGACCACTCACGCAACCTCGGAATGACACTGGACTCCTCACTCTCATTGAACCGCCAGATCAACGCCATATCCTCATCCTGTTTTCACACGCTCTGCCTGCTCCAAAAAACATTCAGATGTATCGCCACAGAATCCAGAACGACAGTCTCCCATGCACTCATCACCAGCAGACTAGACTACGGCAACGCAGTCTACACCGGCATCGCTGAGAAATAGCTCAGGAAACTACAGAATATGCAAAACACTGCAGCCAGACTGGTCCTCGACATCACTGCTGTAGCCACATCAATCTACACCTCCGTCAACTACACTGGCTCCCTGTCAACTAGAGAATCACCTTCATACTCCTCACACATGCCTACAATACTCTCCACAACCAGGACCATCATATCTGAACAACCACCTCTCTTTCCACAAACGCGCCAGACAGCTTTGCTTTGTCCAACTTGCCCTGGCCACCGTCCCACGGATCCACAAGACCAGAACCAGAGGAACATCTTTCTCCTAACTCGCCACAAGACATGAAACACCCTGCCCCAACACCTCAAGCAATAATGCTCCCTGACCCAATTCAGGAATGATCTCAAGACCTGGGTCCCTCCATGCCCAGATGGATCAGCAACCTCCCCTTCCCACCCCCAGACTGATCAGCACCCTCCCCACCTTGTGACCCTTATGGATGAATAGCCGTGTTCTATAAATTCCTGATTGATTGATTAATTGAAGCCTCCTCCCCCAGCACAAGCTTGGTCCACTAAGGGGAAGTTTCAAAGGCCTGCCGCCTTTGTAAGCTGTGCGTGCCTTTTGCTGCCCCCAGCAGCTGGCCCCACTGGTTCTGACCCACGCTTTGGGCGGGAGATTCAGCAGGAAAACCAAGTTAAGAGAAGAGGTGTTCTCACCTTTGTCAACCCCACCCCTGAGGTGGGGGAGGCAAGATAAAGCACACATTTCAGTCCCATTCATCTTGGATTTGAGGGGACCCAGCCAATTAGGAAGAGGCTCATGCCCCCCTCCCACTGGAGGGTGGCATAATAGGGCATGTACTCTCATTGGTTCCTACCTGCACGCCCCTGTAAACGTCCCTAAATGTGGAATTATGGGGCAACCCTGAACCTTGTCGCCTCAGATTCGAGGAAGTAAGAAGAAGCACAGAAGAGCTGTGCTGACCCAGGAAGAAGAGGACACCAACTACTTAGGCCCATCCCTACCGGCCTATCCCAACTCCGACCTGCCTACAGTGGACCCCTGCATGTCCAGTAGCCCGCAGCCCCCCAGAGCCTGACGGACCTCCCCTGCAACCATCTTAAAGAATTTGTCTCCCTTGAGCACCGGAATTGCTCAACAAAGACTCACCCACAGAATCCAGATGCCGGCAACTCTGCCATTTTGCACCACTCTGCACCCGATGCCCATGTCCCGAGTTTGAGTGGTCCAACACCACAGGGAGGTCTCCCTGGCGATCCTGACCGGGGATCTGGTGATCCCCAACCTCCCTCAAGCTTCAAGCCGATGTCTGCAGCCTCAACCTGAAGGGTCCAGCAACCGGAGCTGGTAAGTAGACGCTGCACCAAAAGACCGCCTGCACCCGACACCCCATGTCTGTGGGTGGCCCAACCAACGGTGCCCAGACATCCCCCAAGTAGCCAACTTTCCTCTCCAGCTGGTGGTCGCATTTAGGAAGCCTCCCTGACCAAGTCTGCATCATATTTTCCAAACCGAAGATCTTCATTGAAATCCACAGGGTCCCGACATCTCCTTAGCACTCTGCACCCAGCCGCACCTGTGCTGCTGGTGGTGCAGCTCCTGTGCTGATTGTTGGCCCTGCATTGCTGATCTTACCCCCTGGCGATTTGCTCTGACAGCCAAGTGGCCTGCTCGCAAGCAGTCCCTGACTGAAGTCCCCCTAACCCCATTGGCTAACTTTGAGCCCATGCACACTGCACCCGGTCGCCCTAGTGCAGCTGATGGTGCATATTGAGTGCCCAACTGGACCTTGGGGAACCTTGGTCCTAACCCACAAAACTCCTGCTCATAAGTCGTCTACTTTACATGAGAACCGATAACTCTCTTTTCGAGGCATATGAGCTGCAGATCACACACTTTGTATTGGCTCGCCATCTGGGGTTGGGCTCGGATGGTTGCACCTAGTTTTTGTCTTGGAAGAAGTCTTTGTAGTCACGAGATAGGTGACTACTCCCTTGGCCGATAGTGCGCATGAGCATCGACTCCATACGTTGGATTGTTTTTTTCCACCATTGGGTTCGAATGCAATTTTTGTGCTCCGGTTCGAAACTGTTATTTCAAACTTTTTCGACGCGCAAAACTTTCTTAATCTCTTCGAATTCACTTCAGCCATCGAAATCTTCGACGTGACTTTCATCGGCTCGATTCCAGTTATCGACGCGGGCCGCTGGGCCTATTGACGCCATAAGGCCTACGGCTCATGGAAAGGACGCCATTCAAAAAATGCCCCCAGTGTGGAGCGAAGTTTCCACACAGTGACCATCATAAGGTCTCAAACATGTGTCTCTCGCCGGAACACGACGAGTCCAGCTGTCCAGCCTACCCCTCTTTCCGATCGAAAAAGACCATTCGAGATTGTCGGGCTCGACGACACATCATGGCGCAGAGGTCAGCTCCGGAACCAGAGGACATCTTCGATGAAGGCCCAGATGTCCCAGAAGATGATTCCAAAGATCTCGAAATCGTGTCCGAGGCAGAAGACTCCGATGACTACATCACTCCTGGTCAACAAGCGAGTACTACTGCCCCTACCCCAACCCCACCATCAAAACAGAAGGCACTGGTCAAGACTTCACCTGCTGGCCCAGTTGTGACTGAAAGCACACTTCAGAAGTCCCAGCTCCGAAGAAGAAAGGCAGGCCTTCCGGTAGCTCGAGACCGAGCAAACCGCATATACCAGTCCCAACTGCGCATTCGGCACCAAAACCAAAAGAACACTCGGCTCCGAAATCGCTTCCAATTACTTCGGCACCGAAAGACAAAACAGCCTTGAACACTTCCAGGCCCGTAGATAAACTCACGTTGAACACTTCTAAGTTGAAGGATCACGCCTCTGCTCCGAAACCAAAACCTTCAGAACTGAAAGACAAGCCTAAGGACTCTACCACGACTCCTGAGGCCAAAGAATACAAAAATCAGCACCAGCCCGCTCCGAATTGAAAAAACGACGCCAAAAGCAGTTAGCAAGGAAGAGGACCTTTTTTATCCAGATCCTGTCCATCCCAGGCAGAAAAAGATCTATATTAACCCTAAAACAGGACATGTCACAGCTGTGCCATCCAAACACAAAAAGCCAGTGCCTGTGAAGAAGAAGGACTCTGCCACATCACCTATGCCCCCGCCTTCTCCTATACCGCCTTCTAATCCTCTTCTTCTCCCCAAACCTATTACACCGCCTCTACCTGTAACTTCTCCACCACATACACCACCACCATATGATGATGATAATGATGATAACCTAAGGGTGAGGGGAGACCCCAATGATCCGTTCACAGATCTAGATGACCCACCACAAGACGATTGGGATTGCAATAATCCAATAGATCTTCCAGACCTCCCAAGCCCCCAACCATACCCAACAAAACCATCTTCCCCAGACGACAATATTGTTTTTGGACAACTAATCAATAGGGCTGCCGTTTTTCACGGCATCACAATGCACTCAGACAAAGCAGAGGAGGATTTCCTTTTAGATACATTTGAACAGTGCCAAAAAACTGTACAAATATTACCAATGATTAAACAGGTCATTAAACATGCCCCTGACATATTTAAATATCCTGTACAAGCCAGGATTGTTAATCCAAGTATCGATAAAAATATAGACCTGCCCCTGACGATCCTGCGTACATCAAGGTACAACTGCCTTTGGATTCTCTAGTAGTTTCCAACGCTAGGAAGCACACAAATTCACAAACCTCTAGGAATGCACCACCCCTGGATAAAGAATCCAAATTAATAGACGCATCTGGCAAAAGGGTAGCTGCGCAGGCGGCCAATAAATGGCGCATAGCTAACACTCAAGCACTGCTAGCCAGATATGATAGGGCCCACTATGATCAGCTGGAAACCCAATTTCAGCTAAAAAAACGGTGACGGATCAAACCCAGATCTCTTGACTGGGTGTGAGTGTTTGATTGGTTCTGATGCTCCGTCCATCACCACCCCCTTTTGTACCGCTTTGGCCACCATAAGTGTGACAGGGTATGCTCAGACGTGAGTCCCTTGCTCACTTTGCCACTGGATTCAAGCAAGCCGGGCTGAAGACGGCTGGAATGCCAGAAACCGGTTCTCGGAAGCTCGTTTCCGGTCCAGGGAAGGCATGGCTTGGCAGTTCGGGCTGGACTGTTCCCATGAGGCACAGGGTCAGACTGATTTGCATATAGCCATGTCTGAACTGGGGTGGCAGAGTGGGCTAAAAAACGGTGATGGATCAAACCTAGATCTCTTGACTGGGTGTGAGTGTTTGATTGGTTCTGATGCTCCGTCCATCACCACCCCCTTTTGTACCAATATAAAACTCAAGCAAATGATCTCATCCAAGAGGGCAAACTAATAACAAATGCCTCAATTAAATGTGCCCTTGACGCAGCAGACACTGCCTCTAGGTCCATCAATACCAGTGAACTGCTCAGACGACATGCCTAGCTACGCATTTCAGGCTTTAAACAAGAAGTCCAGACAACGCTTTTAAATCAGCCGTTTAATCAACAACAACGTTTTGGACCGGCTGTTGACACCACTCTAGAAAAAATGAAAAAAAGACACAGTGACTGCTAAGTCCATGGGAGCGTTACAGTCTCCACAAAGACGTGGTTCCTTCGGTCGCTCCAGTTACAGAGGAGCCTCCAAGAACATGGACACAGATACCTCATCTTCTTTTAAAAACACTACCCAAACATCCCCCAATAGAGCATATTTTAGAGGAGGATACAGAGGCAATAACAGCAGAGGGAGAGGCTGAGGTAACAACCACACTTGCACCTCCCCTGCTGCTATACAGTGACTTCCCTCCGGTACCCCCAGACCATTCCACTCCAGTCGGGGAAAAATTATCACAGTTCCTACCTGTCTGGCAATCCATTACAACAGACAAGTGAGTAAGACAAATTATCCAATATGGTTACTGCCTGGAACTTACAGCTGCCCCCCCCAAACATACCACCCAAGTAGCGTCCAATGCCCACAGAACATCTTACACTTTTAAAACGAGAAGTTCTTTCACTGCTTTAAAAGCATCCCATAGAGCCAGTCCCCTTACTACATCAGGAGTTTACTCCCTGTATTTCCTAATCCCCAAAAAAGACGGGTCCCTAAGGCCAATACTCGACCTCAAACCCCTCAATCTGTATATACACTCAGATCATATTCACAATATCTCTGACAGGTGCTTCCTCTACTTCAAAAAGGAGGCTTCCTTGCCACACTAGATCTCAAGAACGCCTATTTCCACATTCCCATATATCCTGCTCACAGGAAGTATCTAAGGTTGATAGTGGACGGACAACACTATCAATTCAAAGTCCTTCCGTTCGGAGTCACCACCGCTCCCAGAGTATTTACCAAGTGCCTGGCAGTGGTAGCACCACACTTAAGGAGACAGCAAATCCATGTCTTCCCATACCTGGACGATTGGCTAATAAAAGCCAAATCATTCAGCCAGTGTGTTCAACACACTCAACATACCATTCAAACACTGCACAACTTGGGGTTCACAATCAAATATACCAAGTCACACCTCCAACCCTCTCATGTACATCAATACCTAGGAGCCATAATAAATATTTCCACAGCTCTAGTGTATCCCAGTCCAGCCAGGGTAACCAGTATACAAGTTCTCATCAGCAAATTTCAAACACAACACTCTCTCCTAGCCAGAGTGTTCATGCAACTCATAGGCATGATGGCATCTTGCATATTCATCGTACCTTATGCAAAACTTCCAATGCGTCCCTTACAGGAATGTCTAGCACATCAGTGGAATCAGGCTCAGGGACAACTTACAGATCTGGTGTTGGTGGACAGCCGCACACATCGCTCTCTGCAGTGGTGGAACACAAAAAACGTATCCAAAGGGCGGCTGTTCCTCGAGCCTGTTCCACAAATAGTACTAACAGACGCATCACTCACAGGATAGTGCTCACATCTCCTCAATCACACAATTCAAGGCAAATGGACCACTCAACAAAAAGTGTTCCATATCATTCATCTGAAACTGCTAGCAATATTCCTATCTCTGAAACCATTCCAAGTTCATGTACAAAACAAAGCTGTCCTGATCCGCACGGACAACATGACAGCCATGTATTACATGCAGAAACATGGAGGCATACATTCTCTGCAACTGTCACACCTCACACAAAATATTTGGAGGTGGGCCATGCCACAAAACATATATCTGTTAGCAGAGCACCTTCCATGAGTTCACAATAAGATTGCGTATCTGTTAAGTCGACAGACACAACAGATTCACGAATGGGAACAACATCCACAAGTTCTTCTACCATTTTTCCAAATGTGGGGCCAACCAGACATAGATCTGTTTGCCACACACGAAAACGCAAAATGCCCAACCTTCGCCGCCAGATTTCCACACCCACTGTCCAAGGGCAATGCAATATTGATTAATTGGTCAGGAAGATTTGCATACGCTTACTTACAAAACAGACACTTGTCACTTTTTAGAGTCCCAGCAATTAAAGCCTTTATGGAGGGCCTTACAAGGATCATTCTTCCTAAATAACCACCCTCTCCAGTATGGAATCTCAACATTGTACTTACTAGGCTCATGGGACCGCTATTTGAACGTTTGCATAAATGTGAACTTCAGTTCCTCACATGGAAAGTAGCTTTCCTTAGCACAATCACCTCTCTTAGAAGAGTAAGTGAGATCCAGGCTTTAACCATACAGGAACCCTTCTTACAAATACATCGTTACAAGGTAGTTCTTAGAAGAAATCCAAAATTCCTTCCTAAAGTCATCTCTGCTTTTCATCTTAACCAATCTGTAGAGTTACCAGTGCTTTTTCAAAGCCCAGACTCTGTAGCAGAGCGAGCTCTTCACACGCTAGACTTCAAAAGACCTGTACTTTATTATATCGACAGGACTAAATCCTTTAGAAAAACAAAACAATTGTTTGTAGCTTTCTCTCCACCACATAAAGGTGATCCCATCTCTAAAGCTGGGATTGCAAGGTGGATAGTTAAATGTATACAAATATGCTACCAAAAAGCCAAACGCACATTAACAATTCCCCCTAAGGCGCATTCAACATGCAAACTAGGGGCTTTTATGGCATTCTTAGGGAACATTCCCCTAGAAGACATCTGTAAGGCAGCAACATAGTCTACAACATGCACTTTCACTAAACACTGTTGTGTTGACGTGCAAACCAAGCAACAAGCTTCTGTAGGCCAGGCTGTTCTTAAAACACTTTTTCAAACTACTGCAACGGATACAGGTGGCCACCGCTAGGGGAGATACTGCTGTACAGTCTATGCAAAGTGTGTGATCTGCAGCTCAAAGGCCTCGAACGGAAAATGCTACTTACCAGTATGCATCTGTTCTTAGCATGTAGAGCTGCTGATCCACACATGCCCACCCACCTCCCGGGACCTGTATCTGTTCCAGTACTATCTTACTTAGATATACACACATGGACATCTTTTCTACTAACTCCTTCATTTCCCATCATGGCGAAAAACAATCTATGGATGGAGTCGATGCCCATGCGCACTGTCGTCCAAGGA
The DNA here is from genome assembly GCF_964261635.1 of Lissotriton helveticus. Lineage (NCBI taxonomy): Eukaryota > Metazoa > Chordata > Amphibia > Caudata > Salamandridae > Lissotriton > Lissotriton helveticus. Next base: position 410,446,945 of record NC_136061.1, on the reverse strand, counting down.
AGGAGTCACCTATCTCGTGACTACAAAGACTTCTTCCAAGACAACAAGGTGCAACCATCCGAGCCCAACACCAGATGGCGATCTAATGCAAAGTGTTTGGATCTGCAGCTCTACATGCCAAGAACAGATGCATACTGGTAAGTAGCATTTTCCTTTTCCCATAGGAACCAATGTTACGAGTTTTCTTCCTAAAAAGTCTGTTGATCTACTGTTTTATATGAAAAGAAAGTAATTGTACTTTTGATTTAAGAATTGTCATACTTACCCATAAGTGACAACCGCCAGTGTGTGATATCTCGGCATATCACCTCGAGTGTTGAAAGTAACTGAAAAGTAATCCAATAGTAATCAAAAGTAATCTTATTGTATTTTAAATTGTTTTAAACATTAATACAAACCTGTAAATGAATCCAATACAATTCACAATTGCATTTCTGTGTACAGATTTGCATTTTAAAGTGTTTCTTTCTTCGCTGGTAGCCCTCCCTTCCTCCCTGAGTAGAAAAGTGATCAAAAATGACTCCTAGTCCGTTGACAGGACTCCCCTTTGGCTAGATACCTCACTTTTAATCAGTTTGAATCAAGCATGGCTCTGCTACAGAAAAAGATTTTGCTGATTATTTTTTCCAGCTAACTCCATACTTTGCAGATTTTGAATGTACCTTTTTGTATAAAGGTCTGTGGACGTCATGATGTTGCCAAACTAAATTGCTCTTATTCCATCGCTATAGGGCTTGACCAATGTAGCAATTATCTTGCATGCTATGTACCTGCAACACTCACCTGAACTAAGATTTCTCTTATGTCACTGTATTCGAAAATGTACCCGCTATTGTATATTGGCAATGCATATCCATGTACTGGCAAACTGTTTATTTGCACCAATAAAATATATTCAAACAAAAAAAAATGATGTTGCCAAAGCTGGCAAAGTTTTAGTTAATTGTTGTAAACTTGACAGAAGTGAATGTCGCTGACTGCACCTTTTTGTATCAAACATGGCACATCCTATAACCTGGAAAGCACCAAATCACACGTTTGAATAGTGAGATGTTGCAAGTGTTTGTTTTTGGAAGCAAATAATCGTTTGTGCTTCCTCTCAGATCTAAACACTGTGAAGCTCCTGGCCCTCTCTCACATGTCCCCTCAAAGGAACTTGTCACCCGGTTAACCTTATCAGCATGCTGTTTCCCCTTCCAAATGCCTCTTCACCAAACAAACAGGTCAATCATTGCTTATTTCTCATGCAGACACTGGTAGCACTCCTGGACTGTAAGGACCCAATAAAGGCTAACAAACTAAAGGTATAACAGACGCACCTGCATAAAGTCTGTTTGTGGTGCCTAGGCTCGGACCATGACTCCAAGGCCTGTGGCACCTGCCCCAGATGAAACCTAAAGCTATACTGGAACATGAAGGCAAGCTCTATTTCGCCAAGCATAAGAAGGCTCTGTGCCATGACAGACCAAAGTCATAAGGAAGATCCTATTCCCACTCTTACAGCAGGACCCAGTCACGGTCAAAGTCTTCGGGTATGTCGAAGAAGAAACATAAGAAATCTAAGTGGGAAATGGCCCCTTGCCGCCACTCTCAAACTCCAGAGAGGGTGCAGAGGTGTCAATGTGCCTGTCGGTCTTGCTCCTCTTCTCCATCAGAGTTGATTCCGTTTCTGATCCTGAGGCACCTTGACTTTCCAGGTCCATCACTGATGTCACAGCAGGTAGAAGCCTTCAGAGATGCCAAGCTGCTGATCTTGGGAATTTCAGTGGCTTTCTTCGGGTGCCTTTGAGCCCCAAGGAACCACTTGGGTCTTCACTTGGACTTTCAGTGGTTGGTTCACCCTTGGTGCCTTCCTTGCTTCTTGGATCCACATAGGGTCCAGCATTAACTTCTGTGCCTTCTTCAGCTCTGGTGCGCCCTACACACTTAGAAAACAATGCTAGCACCATAGATGCCGAATTGGGATATACAGCCCATAGTGCTATCTGACTCCGAACTGAGTCCGTCATGATCTCGATCAAAGTCGAGCCCAGCTCCGAGCCTCATGGACCCTCTTGTCAATCACTCTGTCTCTGATACTTTTTCCTTACCACATGGTAGGATCTAGACTTTGAAAAACTTATTTAACACAGATTCTGAGGACAGAAAGTATGATGGGGTGATTATGTTTCCCATTGTGATAGTCAACAAGTATGAAGAGCTACTGCATGCCAGTGGACTTGACACCTCGCCTGGCTTTCTGTCATCCCCAGGCCTCTTACGGAGGAATGTAGCTCTTTCACTGTTGTGATGTGAAGAGCAGCTGAGGTATTAGACTTACAACCTCCAACCATGGATGTTAAAACTAATGTCTTAACTAAAGTATTTCAAGCTGGTCAGGCTTCGACTGAGCTACTCTTACCCTTCAACAAGATATTTACCAGTACTTAATTTGAGCCAGTCAATTCCGGTGCTCGGCACCGGCCCTTAATTGTCAACACCGGGGCTTGTGACAGTTTGCCTCAAGGTGGCGCTGTCTGACTAATTTAGAGAGGACCACCACCACAACAGTCCTGCCGCCCAAGCCATTCATGTAGCTTTGGAGTCCTGAAATAGTCTAGATTGTCATACGAGTAGGCGTGTAATGGTTAGTAGATGGGTTGTTACTATCATCATCAGCAGCATACAAAGGATCAATGTTTGGTGCAAGCTGCAGTGGCTTCCTGACGAGAGCCCTGGCACTTATTGTTTTTTTACAAATTAAGCACCGGTAATAACTGACACCCTTTTGGGTACTTGGGCCATCCCCTGTCCGGAACTACCACCAATAGACAGATTGCCCATCACCCTACGCCTGGTGAAACTGCCTTTCTCACACAACATCCCACTCCAGAAAGCCTAGTGGTCCAAGTATCCACCAGCAAAGTTATTCCAATTTTTTTCCCTCCTGGTTGTGAGTCCAAACGAATTGAGGCAAAAGAGTATTCTCCTACATGCGCCTTGCTGTTAAATTGGTCACTGCAAGCTGTCTCCTTGGCTGTTATTTCTCTGCCTTTTGGGAACCAGTGGCACAGGTTTTACTGGATGTTTCAGATGTGGTGTTCCCCTTTGGTCTCACCAGCATCCTGTGGGAATGTACAAAAGTAATGGAGGTGGTTGGAGCACACTTATGGAGGGCAAGGGTGTCAACTTTTTCCAGTGGCGTGCTGGCATGTCCTGAGGGTGGTGCAGTTGGGGGCCACATAACAAAATAAAAAATAAAAGCCACTTACCTTTTCCACAAGCCCAACATCCTCCTCGATACTTATCTCCTTGAGGCAGGCAGGCTCCCGACTCCCAAGCCAATTTCGGAAGATGCTTTCAAGCAGCATGACGCAAAAACAACAGTTGATGGACAGAATGCAGAAGAATGTCATACATTCTCCCCAGTACAGAGATCTGGGCCTAAATCCATTGTTTTTGTGTTCATCATGCCATTCCAGTTTGAACCCTGCCATATGCAAATCAGTCTTGACCATGTGCCATATGGGAACAGTCCAGCCCGAACTGCCAAGCCAGGTCCTCCCTGGACTGGAAACCAGCATCCAAGGACCGGTTTCGGGCTTTCAGCCCTCATCAGCCTGGATAGCTTGATTCCAGTGCAATGGAGAGCACGGGACTCACGTCTGAGCATACCCTTCCCACTCGGGGTGACAAATGCAAAAAACTGGGGTGGCTTGGTGAGCAAAATAACGATGGATTAAACCCAGATCTGTGACTGGGGGTGAATGTTTTGCCATTGTGCAACATACCGTCCATCATCTTGTGTGTTTTGCTGTTCACCCTATGTGGGAAGGGTATTTCCAGACGTGGGTCCCGTGATCACTAAGCCACTGGAATCAAGCTAGTCTGGCTGAAGATGGCTGATATCCAGAAACTGGTCCTAGGATGCTTGATTCCCGTCCAGGGAAGACATGGCTTGGCAGTTCGGGCCGGACTGTTCCCACGGGGCACAGGGTAAAGGCTGATTTGCATATGGCCATGTCTGAACTGGGGTGGCTTGGTGAGCAAAATAACGATGGATTAAATACAGATCTGTGACTGGGTTGAATGTTTTGCCAGTGTGCAACATTCTGTCCATCATCTTTTGTGTTTTGCTGTTCACCCTATGTGGTAAGGGTATGCCCAGACGTGGGTCCTGTGCTCACTAAGCCACTGGAGTCAAGCTATTCTGGCTGAAGACGGCTGATAGCCAGAAACCGGTCCTAGGATGCTTGATTCCGGTCCAGGGAAGACATGGCTTGGCAGTTCGGGCCGGACTGTTCCCATGGGGCACAGTGTCAAGGCTGATTTGCATATGGCCATGTCTGAACTGGGGTGGCTTGGTGAGCAAAATAACGATGGATTAAATACAGATCTGTGACTGGGGGTGAATGTTTTGCCAGTGTGCAACATTCTGTCCATCATCTTTTGTGTTTTGCTGTTCACCCTATGTGGTAAGGGTATGCCCAGACGTGGGTCCTGTGCTCACTAAGCCACTGGAGTCAAGCTATTCTGGCTGAAGACGGCTGATAGCCAGAAACCGGTCCTAGGATGCTTGATTCCGGTCCAGGGAAGACATGGCTTGGCAGTTCGGGCCGGACTGTTCCCATGAGGCTCAGGGTCAAGACTGATTTGCATATGGCCATGTCTGAACTGGGGTGGCTTGGTGAGCAAAATAACGATGGATTAAACCCAGATCAGTGACTGGGGGTGAATGTTTTGCCATTGTGCAACATTCCATCCATCATCTTGTGTGTTTTACTGTTCACCCTATGTGGGAAGGGTATGCCCAGACGTGGGTCCCGTGCTCACTAAGCCACTGAGTCAAGCTATTCTGGCTGAAGATGGCTGATAGCCAGAAACCGGTCCTAGGATGCTTGATTCCGGTTCAGGGAAGACATGGCTTGGCAGTTCCGGCCGGACAGTTCCCATGAGGCACAGGGTCAAGACTGATTTGCATATGGCCATGTCTGAACTGGGGTGGCTTGATGAGCAAAATAACGACGGATTAAACCCAGATCTGTGACTGGGGCGGAATGTTTTGCCATTGTGCAACATTCCGTCCATCATCTTGTGTGTTTTGCTGTTCACCCTATGTGGGAAGGGTATGCCCAGATGTGGGTCCCTTGCTCACTAAGCCACTGGAGTCAAGCTATTCTGGCTGAAGACGGCTGATAGCCAGAAACCGGTCCTAGGATGTTTGATTTTGGTCCAGGGAAGACATGGCTTGGCAGTTCGGGCCGGACTGTTCCCATGAGGCACAGGGCCAAGACTAATTTGCATATGGCCATGTCTGAACTGGGGTGGCTTGGTGAGCAAAATAACGATGGATTAAACCCAGATCTGTGACTGGGGGTGAATGTTTTGCCATTGTGCAACATTCCGTCCATCGTCTTGTGTGTTTTACTGTTCACCCTATGTGGGAAGGGTATGCCCAGACGTGGGTCCCGTGCTCACTAAGCCACTGAGTCAAGCTATTCTGGCTGAAGACGGCTGATAGCCTGAAACCGGTCCTAGAATGCTTGATTCCGGTCCAGGGAAGACATGGCTTGGCAGTTCCGGCCGGACTGTTCCCATGAGGCACAGGGTCAAGACTGATTTGCATATGGCCATGTCTGAACTGGGGTGGCTTGGTGAGCAAAATAACGATGGATTAAACCCAGATCTGTGACTGGGGGTGAATGTTTTGCGATTGTGCAACATTCCGTCCATCATCTTGTGTGTTTTTCAAGCAGCATGACAGCAGTTCTAGGATTGCTGGGAGCAGCCTCTATCAGCGCTCACAAGAGCACTGGAGGCCTTTGTTTTATTTAACGCAGCTGTCTTAAGACAGCTGGGTTAGAGAGGTTTACAATGTGCATGCCTTGCTGGCAGTCGCAAGACAGCCAGCCAAAGAGCCATGCTCATTTTAAACTCGAGAGCTCAAAGCTCCCTGCTGCCACTCAGCAGCAATGTCCTTGCCCCCTCCTGACCCTCAGTTTGGGATGGGTCGGTTGCTGAAAAATAAAAATTGTAGTAAACAATCTTTATTAACATTTTATTTTTCAGCTCTGGCCTGGGGGTTTTGTTTGTGTGGCTACGCTCCACTGATAAAATGGAGGAGCAGCCCCTGAGTCTTCCACTACCTTGGTGATTGGCTACTAACAGCGAGCATGCCCCAGGTAGTTATTAACCACCTCTACAGGGAGGCGAACCTCCTAACAAAACCATCAATGATCCTTCGAAGACACCCCCCTTTCATCAGAGGCATTCTGGATACAATGCGGTTTTGTGCCTTTCCTCTTGGACAAGGAGACCAGGACGTTCAGGCTGTGATCCCAATATTCAGCCTCTGTCCTAGATCTCAGTGCAGATAACTCTGAGGATGCAGGGATCGTTGGCCAATTCATTCTGCTAGTTTCACTTGCAAGATGGCACATGCAGGTTCTGCACTACGACCTGAAATTCCACAGGACACAACTTCTGAGAAATCTGTCAGATTTTAAATAATTTTCAGAGGAGACTGCAAAAGATATGCAGTGGTGGCCACAGTACTGCAAACTGGGCTAGTAGCAGATTAATCTACTTAACCTAACCAGAGCTGACAGTGGCCACAGGTGCACCAACACTAGATTGGGGAGGACTCCACGTCAACTAATTGGAGTTGAGGCTGATTCACTTTGCATTGAAGTCTTACTTGTTAAAGAAAAAGGACAAAGTGGTGTAGCTGCTCGTGGACAACACCGCTATCATGTAGTACTGCGAGAAGTAGGGCTGGGTGTTCATAGAGCCTGTGGACTCTAAAAGTGTCTGGATTGACAAGTGATTTCCCTGGTGGTGAACCACCTGGCGGTGTCTTTTAAAGCCAGGATGAGAGACAGGAATATTTACAACTGCCTTCCAGAGAATCTGCTGGTCACCAGGGTGTTTTCAAATCCTTAACATCCAGTCTTCTAATAACACTCTTGATTTTGACTGAGTTGTTTTTAATGTTGAGGCTTTCATCAGACTGTGTGTTGTCTTTGAGGCCCTCACAGGAAGCAGATTATTTTACTTGAACAAGTTATCTTTCTTCAGTAACGTTCATTTTTGTGAATTCTCTATCCACACTGGTTCCAGACTTGATTCCAAAACGTTTCCATCAATTTGTCCTGCACGCCTATGAGCGGTGCCATCATACTCTGTGACAACCTTGATGTGTCTTCAGTAGTGACTGCGTGGAGCTTTGTCAGATTATCCACCAGAGAGCACACTACTGATGGTAAATAACCTGTTCTTCCGACGGGTACCTCTCAATGGTGGTTGTCTGGAATGCCTCAGACCAAAAAAATACTGCGGAACCAAATGGCCAAAATTCCCTTCCCATTGGACCAAACGATGAAGGCAGTTGTGATCTGTGAACATATCCACTGATGCCTGTGTTCCAGCCTCACAAATGTCCAGTACAGACACTGCTCTTATCAACGCAGTGGTAGCAGCCTTAACCCTGGTGGAATGAACTCCTCAAGCCCTTGACTTCTAGCCACAGACTCCTTGCCTTAGAATGTTCCCAAGGCATCAGACTGAAAAACCTTTATCGGTACCTCTGTATGTCAGTAAGTCTGCTTCGGTGCCAGAAGTGTCATGCGCGGTGCCTATATAAGCACCATATCTAGTACCACTTATCAAATAGATCCAAGCGGACACACTTTTCATTTAGTAGTTTTTTACTCAGTCCTTCATTTTCAGAAAACATTCATATATGTCCAGACAATGATATCATTTCAGTAGCAAAATTCACATAAACTTACAATATTCAGAACACAAATTTGACGAACACTATGAATGAGACATATTTACATTTACACCATATATACAAAAACACAGACAGAAATTGCCTATATTCATTCAATGTTTGAGGCACCAGTCCTGATCTAAACCAACCAACAAGCAAGGGGCCGTTCTATATTTTTTGCTGGCCTGCTTGCTTGATTATGCTGGAACCTTCTAATTACAAGGGTCAAAATTCAGGTGGACTTAGTCTGCAATTACAGTCCTGATATGCCCTTCATGAATCTTGTTCCAACATCAAGTCAACGCGTTTCGAACCCACGTGTTTTTAAGGGGTTCTCCTCAGGACCTGGACTGGAAACTGTCCTGTACTGTGAAATATAAATAAAGTATTTGTGTTAGAACAGCTGATTCCTTTTCTAATTTATAAAAAAATGTCCTCTCTCTCAACTCAAAATGCCTGAAATGTAGCCTTGATGGAGCAACAGTATTCTCTCTCTCAGGGGCACTGTAGTTCTCTATTTCTGTAGATATACAAACACTGTGTCAACAATGCCTAGAGTTGCTGCAATATCTATCTTTTGAGAAGCTCGGTCAACAACAAGCCACTGTGCGTGGTTGAATGTCCTACCTTGCGGTAGAAATGTCCTTAGGTGGATCAGAATTCTGGGGGTGGTGCCCGATACTGTGTGCTGTAAATAACAATTGAACAAGCATTTAGCTGCCTGTGTGCGATATCCAACTAACACGTGGCTCATCTACGGTGCGGCTTGCACATACCTCATGGACAGAGATGGCGAGATTCAATCATGATGGTCCGGGTGATGTTACTTCATGGTCATGCCTGCCGAGTCTGTGAATGTGAGATGAGGCGCACGTTAATACAATGACGCCATCAACCCTTTTCGTTTGAAAAATTCATCCAAGAACTGTCACTTACGTCCGCTCAGTGTTATGCACTCAGTGTATCTCTCCGCTCGCGGCTTCCGCATACGCCGTCAGCCGGCGGGACCAGGCGTGTCAGTTTATTGCACAACAACGCGAGAGGCTGTTGCGGCGGCGTTGCTCCCCGGGGCACTTGGTCTTTGTAGTGCGACCGGGATATTCTCTTTCTTTGCTGTATGCGTGGCATTATTGGCTTCACCGTTTGGAATCAAATGCAATGGCGGACACCACCCTTATCTTAAATTGCTCAATTCAGACAATTCGTTCAGACCGATATTGGTCGTGTTGAATTTCAAAATTAAAAAAGCTTCTCTGCGTGATAATTGCAAATCGGGGTCACCTCCAAATCCTGGTGCAATTTTGATGGCTGACAGGATAGTCCATTTGAATTCGTTTGGGCCGTGGTTCTTTTCCAAAAAGTGGGCCACTAGCGGGCAGACATTACTTTGTTCTTCACCCGGGAACGGTGTTGAATAATCCTATGACGCACTTCCTGCGTCGTTTTGCCAATATAGATTAACTGGCACGGGCAAGTGATGGCATATACCACATATTTAGATTTACAGTTTGTGAACACGTTGTGTCTCCAAAATGTTTTGCCGTCACTGAACAGTGTGCCCTCTTCAGTGGTGTCACATACCGAGCAGGTTCCACACTTGTGGTGTCCTTTGACCGGCTCTGCCCCGAAGATCGTGCTCTGGATGGTCTTTTTCACCAGGGGACGTGTTGATGTTATTTGTTGCCCAATGCTGCGATTTTTCTTCAGTGCGAACAGAGGTTTTCCCACTTTGGGGATGGCGTCCTCCACCAAATGCCAATGATTGCGTATGATTTTCTGCACAGATTGTGCATAAGGACCAAATGTGGAAACACACACAATCCGTTCCGTAGGCATTTTGTTTTTCTTTTGCAACAGATGTTCCCTAGGGGTCCAACGGGCCCTCTTCATCGAGTGTTTAACCAACTTCCGTGGATACCCTCTTTCTTGTAACTTTTTACACAGTGCTTCGCCATGTATTTCAAACTCTTCAACCCTTGAGCAATTCCGTCTCACCCTAAGGAATTGTCCATAGGGGAGGTTGTTTTTTAAATTTCTTGGGTGATAGCTACGAAAGTGCAAAGCATTGTTCTTATCCGTTTTCTTTAGATACAGCGAGGACATTAGCCCCTCAGGGGTGTATTTGATTTCGACATCCAAAAAAGGGAGAGATTTACAATCATACGTAAGGCTGAATTTGATGTCAGGGCTGCGATTGTCCAGCCACTGATGGAATTCCTCCAGGGACGTGTGTGATCCTTCCCAGATACACCACACGTCGTCAATATACCGTAGCCATTGTTTTATGTGTTGACGATACGGGTTGTTATTATATACGAACTTGTCTTCGTATTGTGCCATATACAGTATCGCCATTTCCGGCGCAAAAGGACACCCATCTCAGTTCCTTTGATCTGTAAAAACAGATCATCCTCAAATTGAAAAAAGTTCCTTTTTAGTGCCAGAGCTGCCAAGAGCAAGATCAGGTCCGTTGGCACTCGGTGTGGGCGAGATCTTCTTTCGAGAAACACCTCCATGGCATCCAATCCATCCTGTTGCGGAATCTGTGTGTATAAGGACGTGACGTCCATTGTTGCCAGTATCTGCGTTGTTGGATCAAATTGAAACCCTTCCACCATATTTATGAATTCTATTGTGTCTCGTAGATGTGACGGACTTCTAATACACACGGTTTTAAGAACACATCCACAAATTTTGACACGGGTTCGAGGATAGAGTCACAACCGGAGACTATCGGTCGACCGGGTGGGATCGTGGCATCCTTATGGACTTTTGGTAAAAAATAGAGGTGAGGGGTTCGAGGATGTTTTTTCACAAGATATTCAGCTTCTTTTTTGCCCAGTATGCCTTTCTCCTTAGCATCATTGACGATTGAAGTGATCTCTTGTAATATCTGCATTGTAGGATCAGTCGAGATCGGTCTATACCATTCTAAGTTTTTCACGTGTTTGGTGCCTTCAGATTTGTACAGATCCTTAGACCAAAGAACCACAGCTCCCCCTTTGTCTGCAGGTCAAATCACCACTTCTCGCTGGTTCCTAAGGTTATCAATGGCCTCCCTATGTTTTTGAGTGATGTTTGCTGAAATAAAGGAGCGCTTTCTCTCGGATGCATTGAGTGCTGACAGAACCGTGTGTTCAAAAGTTATTATTTCTTTGGGCATGTTGTAGTTGGAAGGACAAAACAGGGATTTGTTTCTCAATCCTGACGCTTCAGTTGAGGCTGTATCTATAGAGTCTTTGAAAAACCACTTCAACCTGATCTTTCTGAAAAATTCGATAACTTCCATCTTGACTTTAGTGAAATCCATCATGGTGCCAGGAACAAAAGACAACCCTAATTCAAGTACTTCCATTTCGGCCTGCGTGAGCACCATGTCCGATATGTTGATAATTGGAGATTTGTTCATGATTTGTAATGTTGTTTGCGCGTTGTCATCTCCCATTGGGGTTTGAACCTCGTGCGTGCTTGTTGCTGGCCTTGGCCTAAAAAAGGCCTCTTTTGTTTCTGATTTCTGCTGGAAGACCCTTCACCTGGGTCCGAATCACTTGTAGTCTCAGAGGAGGAGGTATCCGAGAATGTAAGGAACTTTTTCTTTGATCTACCTTGGTTTGTGTTCAGGTACCTTGTGGAGTCTGATCGCGTGTAAAACTCGTCTTTTAAATATGGATACACTGTCTCAAGGTTGAAGGTTTTCTTATCTTTCTCGAACTTGGTGGTTTTGAAGTTGATCGTCTGATCTTTAAACGTTGCAAGCTCTTTCTCAATTTTCTCCAGGAGTGCTTTAGCTTCAGACTCTGTGTGGTTGTCCTTGATCGCCTTCAGTTGTTCCTCGATCTCTTCCTGTTCTTTCTTGCAGATACGTTGGGCAGTTTCGATGGTGTGCACCATCAGGTCCCTGCTGCACTTGGTGCTTATGCAGCTGAACCCCTTTCTATACATTTAGAGAGGTCTAGGCCAGTTAGTATATAGACCCAAGCCTTCTTTGTTTTCCCTGTTAGTAGTGCCAGCGTCTGCTCGCAAGGCTTTTTCTTGGTGCCCAAAGCACTCCTGGAGAAAATTGAGAAAGAGCTTGACTTTTTTCAGCTGCAGACCCAACCAGGCCTTCGCCCTCTGGGACCTTTATCCATCCGGCATACATCTGCCGCCATGTCCTCCCGGTGATGGAACAGATGCCTTTTAGATACTGTCCTCACTGTCACTAACAATATCTTCGGACCCATCTCCATCAGGTCTGCAACTTGTGTCTCCCTCACAGGCACAATAAGGCTGTTTGTCATACCAATCGCTCATTCCTTTAGAAGAAAACTACTTGATTTCTCGAGATGTCACAGAGGAGCAGAGCTTTGGGCCAAAGGACATCAACGGGCACACCACCAACAAGTGTCAGCCACGGATGAAGGAACCTTCTTCCCTGACGAGAGCTCTGACTCCGAGCTGGAAATCAATGATCTTCCACTAGCGCAACCAGCCGTGAGTACAGTACCCCCTCATCACCTTTCTTGACATCGATCCCATGCTGAATAGCATTTTCCAAAGGGTAATGCAGCTACTCTGGTACACTATAGAAAACCTGCCAGGCCACCGCTTCTTTCGGGCTATAGTCGGCACCGACCAACATCTTAGGACGTACCCCCCAGCCCTGGCTCTGCCCCAAAGAAACTACAGAGACGTAGTACTTCAGCACCAACCTCATAGGTGAGCAGACTGTCCGAGCAATCATCTTCAAAATCAAAGCCCAAAACGTTGTTAGAGCCGAGACCTTCGACCCCAACCGGCAAATCCAGTCATGGATTAGGGACAGTTGAACCGATTCTTCACAAGAGATCGACGCCCGCCAAAAACATCTAATGATACATCCCCACATGGACCGAATACTCATCTGCCCCCCTGGTATCTGTTGCTCAACCAGCAAAATGGCAGATCTCCTTCCACGAAGCCTTGGACAACCACTTCCATCAAAGCAGACAGGACTACAGTCCCTTTGCTCTTTTCTACTCGTACACCACCCCTGCCAACCACACAATAAGCTCTCTCTTCATCCCCTTCTCCAAGCAACCGTATGCCATATACACCTCAGGGTCACCTCATTCAGACTTGTGGGGATGGGGGGAAGGGGATACCTTCGATATCCCACCGCAGGAGGATCCCTGGGACACTTACGATGCTAACCCACCAATGGATACAGATTCTGATCTGTACCCTGCCTAACCCTCCCCTCCGGATAATGCTACCTCTTACCATGACCGAATTGGTAGAGCTGCCTCCACTCACAAAGTGGATCTACATACTGAGCCATTAGAGAAAGATTTACCTTTTTGAGACCCCTTCCTTCAGTCACCGTTCTGCACAATATCGCTGCATGCTTAAAGGCATGCTCAGTCATACCCCAGACATTTTTCACGAACCAGTACATGCCAGAGTCATAACACCAAGGGTGAACAAGAAATATAGGGCATCCCTAAGTTACCCTCTTTAAATCTGAGATCGGCCTCCTTTTCCAATGCATCTTATTGTGGGGGCTCCAAGATGAACTCCCCAGAAACCTCCACCTTATAACAATGCCCAAACGCACAACACACCTCCTGCAGAAGCTATTTTATAGGCTCCCTCAAGGGTAACCACTCCAAAGGAAGAGGTAAAGGTGGATCCCCCAAAGGAACTGCCCTGACTTGTCTCTCTTTACCCCGATCACATAACACAAGTTGGGAGTCGTCTACAAGGGTTCTTTCCCGCTTAGTGGAACGTCACCTCCAGTGGGTATTGTATATTATCCAACATAGTTGCTGTCTGGAGCTCACTTCTACACCTCCCAACCTTTCACCTCACAAACACAAACTCTCGCCACAACACCAACAGCTTCTCAGAGAAAAGATAAAAGCTCTTCCAAAAAGGAGCCATAGTACCCGTCCGTCACCATCAATAAGGCACATGAGTTTACTTGTACATCCTAATTCCCAAAAAGGACAGGTCACTCAGACCAATTCTGGACCTCAGGCGTCAGAATCAAATACATTCTCTCAGAACTCTTTCACATGGCCAATCTTCAGAATGTCATCCTGCTGTTGCAACATGGCAACTAGTAGCACAAAGGTGGTAAGCCTAGTTGCAAATGCACATCTCGGTAATATAGCTGGCAAGAAGTAATAGGTCCAAAAAGAATGGTATGGTGCTGTCCAGGCAAACAAGCTTCTCTCCACCCTCAGAGAGGCCAGAGGCAAACTCTGTGGAAAAGAATTTTCCTGTCTGGTTCACAAATACTAAACACCAATGCCGTGGCACACAAATTAAGTCTTCAAGGAACGTAAATTCAATAGTGACGTAAATAGTAGAAAAAGTAAGTCCATCAGATTTTTCAGTTTTTTCTCATTCTTTTAATTTTCTTTTCTTGATCTCAAGTGTCCACATACAAAAATACACTGGCAGCGGACACGTGTTTGGTCCACGTAATCTCTGTTGTATGTATGTATGGCCCTGAAAAGTATGTAAACTCGAGCAGGCGTGGGCCCGAGAACGCCCCGTCCCTGTCCAAGTCCAGACCCCCCACAGGCTAAAGTGTTAATTCTGTAGCCTGTAGGCCAAAAAGAAAGGATGCCGGATTCCAAAGCCCTGATAAGCGTTTACCTTACAAGCTTTGTGTGCAAGAAGGCGTATTGCTGTCAGTCCATGGTCTCCGACCCGACGCCGGCTCGAGTTTACATACTTTTCGGGGCCATATTACGGAGGGACGTCTGAGGAAATTGGATGTAGCTCCCTTTCCTGCGCCTGATCACATAAACTGGATAAACGAAAAGAGATACATACAACAGAGATTACGTGCACATTTTCTACACGTCCGGTTCACTGCCCACGGTGATTCCGGACATATATATATAATTGGATCTTAGCCTTTAAAAAGTCCTACTGGACAAAACACGTGTCGGATGCCAGTGTATTTTTGTATGTGGACACTTGAGATCAAGAAAAGAAAATTAAAAGAATGAGAAAAAACTCAAAAATCTAATGGACTTACTTTTTCTACTATTTACGTCACTATTGACCTTGCGTCCTTGGAGACTTAATTTGTGTGCCACGGCATTGGTGTTTACAACATGGCAACTACATGGCCGCACTCAACCGCAAGGACACCTATTTCCCCATTCCAATCCATCCAGCACATCGCTGGCACCTTAGATATGTACTCAGCGGACGACATTATCAATTCAAAGGGCTCCCCTTCGGAGTCACTACTGCACCCAGGGTTTTTACTAAATGCCTCGCAGTGGTGGCCGCTCATCTTCGCAGGTAAGTCATACACGTCCTTCCTTATCTGGATGACTGGCTCATCATAAGTGCCACTCATCAGAAATGCCACTAACACACTCAGATCACCATCATCCTACGTCATAAACTAGGCTTTACACTCAACACCTCAATGTCAAACCTCCAATCACTCCAGATTCATCCTTATCTGGGGAGCAGTTCTCAATTCCGAGGTGGGCATGGCCTACCCAAATGCCACCAGGATACAGTCTTTTCAGACACTCATCCCTCTCTTCCAACTAGGCCAACAGATCACTGTCAGGACAGTCATGCGTCTCCTCGGCATAATGGTCCTCTCTATCGCCATAGTACCCCATGCCAGATTACACATACATCGTCAAACAAAAAGAGTCCATCTGCGCTGATTGGATTACCTTTCTACTCATATTAGAAAATAGAACGTTTTCTTAAAATAACCCTCACCCACCAAGATTCCCCTTCGCATGCTTCATCATCGAGTTCTTCCCGTCTCGCTGCGGAATGGACGAGCTGCCACCAAAAGGAGACGTGGGAGCACTTTGTTGGTCAAATACATAGAAAAAAAGTAGTAGGTATAAGAGTGGGAGGGTCTTATTTAGAGTTAAAAATACCTGGCTAAGTAGGCACAAACGTTTTAATCAGACGTTTTGCTGTTATAGTTAAAAAGGTAGAATTGAGAGGCATACGTTTATGTGTATGTGTCTCAAGGTCTGCATGTTTCAAGCCTTTACCCCAAGGCTTTTCAACAGGACCACAAAATGATCCCTGTAATTACTCCTAATTCGCGAGCGATTTGAAATTTGGCCTTCATAATAGATATCAAGTCACAATAAATGTATAATACAATACCCTTTCGGTAGAGTTTTTTCTTTTAGATCTGGAAAGATATGAAAGAAAGGTTATTCTGTCCAGGAACACTGCTAGTAATCTTATAAATAACCCAAAAACACATCACCATTAGTGGAAAAATATGTGATATATTTTTCTCTTACAACATTGGTATTCTCGTTTAGCTCTGTCTTGCTGAGAGAGAGTGTGTCTCAATCAGGTCCCTGAAAGAAGACAGATGGGACAATACAGAACCCTTAACATAAAAACACACTCAGTCGCATCTAATATCAATATGCCATCCGGAATATGCCATTGTACAGATAGGAGTTTTCTGTGGTTAATATTGAGTTCGGAAAACATCTTGCACCCTATGGCTTACAGTCGTTAGGTGCCAGACTTTGCATTTCACATGTATCAATAATTAATAGCCATCCATACTTTCGCTGATGACTCGTATAGAGTTAACTACAGGTACCGCTGTTAGGTGAAAATGATGAATTGTAGTGAAAATCTAAAACATACATGTTTATGCCATAATATAGTCTTACGAGTTCAACGGGGGAAGGGACGCTTGTTGTCAAACTCTGTTAAAATGAGAGAGATACTGGTATCAGTAGTCAAATAGTCGATTGCACTCGAGGAAGTCTTGGATCTGTTGTACTTACTTCATCAAAGCTACTACCTTGCCATTTGAAAGTAGCCAGCCCGCGGCTCTGAAGATCTCGGCCGTGTGCAGGAAAACTGTCTGTTTTGACAGGGAGCCGGGACATAGCATGGGCATCCTCGTGTTGGAAAAAACTAGAGCGCTCCTTTTCAAAATGGCTGTTCGTGATGGGACTATTTCCTTGATCTTCTGATCACGCATTATTAATATATTGAATGTGAAGACAGTGCTAAAATGTAAAATATTTAAAAAGCTTGTGGTATTTATGAAAAGAGAAGTAAAAATAAAAATAATTACCAGGTTAGAAAGTATATAAATTTATTGAAAGCAGTTTGCTGTAAAAATCTTCCAATATGGATATGGTAACAGCATTTTCATAATGCATGGAAACCTGAGGTCAAAAGGAAAAAGACCTTTGGAAAAATTAAATAAATTGACCTTAGGAAAGATTCAGGGCTATGTGGGATGTTTCAAAAGGTAAGCCTAAAAGAAATCATTCTTTTCTATTCCTTATTCATTAATCAAAAATGAGTAATAATATTATTCTCATATCCCATAGACGAAGATACAGTGGGGTGGTGGTGGGTATACCACTACCATTTGTGTTTAGGGAAAAAAATATTATATTATCATCAGGGCTTCCGATGTTATGGTATTTTTTTTTGGGACATTTCCGTCTGCATTTATCCACATTTATTTTTTGCTAATTTTACCTGTACTTATCCATATTTATTTTGGTCTTTGTGGAAAAATTAACCTGAAATTAGTATATTTCCACATTTATTTAACCAATAAATATGCGCTTATGCTTGAATGCCTGCCAGGTTTCAGTGCTGTGAACACCCGCTTAAGTTCAATCAATGCACTGATACGAAAGCATGCTAATTTCAGTATCAGCCTTGTGTATATCTACTGCTGTTAAAGCCTCTTTACTAAAATCCCTTACTTTTTTAACCCCCTTTCCTATCTACCCACACAGCTATTGGCTTGGCAGTCATGGCACACAGAATGTAGAATTACTCAAACAACCTGATTTCCGTTTTTATCTATATTTAAAAATAAATACAGACACGGAAATAAATGTTTTCTGTCTGTATTGATCTGTAAAAAAATCAGGTAGGGCGTGGCTTACTGAACTAAGATGGTGGACGCACCTTGAGAGTGCTCTCGGACCCCTCCGCTGTCCGTTCAAAACCCTCACGTCCTGCGGGCCATCCTGCCCTGAATTTCGTCATCTCACCAGCGCAGCACCTCTGGCTCTACCTCTGGGTGTGCGAAGTCCCGCGGTTCATCGCCCTGCTGCAGTCGATCGGCCGGCCGTTCCTCGCGGCTAAGATGGCGTTCCCCTCACCCTGACTGCGTCACCTGCCGCCCTTGATATATCTTGCCTGGCCTCTGCCCAAACGCCTGAAGAGGCGAAGAGGCCCTCCTGCTGCCGGACTGCCCAGGGGAAACCGCTTGCTCCGAGGCGGGACTTGTGTCCTTCTCCCCGGTCGGGCTCGACTGAGGCCGCGGCTTCTTGGTTCCATCCGCTGGCACTGGAGGGAGTGGGCCCAGTGTGCAGCGGCCCAGCTGCCTGTGTCTGCGGCGACGGCTGAGGTTGCGCCCCACCCCCCCACCCGCCCCCCCCCCAGCGGCGCTGCTGTGGCATCGGCTGCCATATCGGGCAGCAGGGGCTGGAGGAAGGCGCCGGTCATTCCCCGCCTGCCATGAGGCAACTCCGGTGACCCGGGAGCAGACGCGTGGCTGACCTTCAGACTGGTGAGTCCCGGCGGCGGAGGAGGTCCAGGGACATTTGTTGGGGGCCCACCCAAAGCGCACCGGAGGCCGGCTAGGGTGGGGACTGGCCCAGGGTGGTGTCATCCGTTGTTTGGCCCGGCTGGGTCCCCTCCCCTTCCTGAACTCTGCAGTTTCTGGGCTGCCCCCCCCCCCCCCCCCCCCGGGCTTGGTGGCATCCTGTGATGGTGTCCTGAGCCTGACATTGCACTCCTAGCTGGGGGAGGCCTGAGGGGTGGTACCGTCCTCAGACATTGAGCGGAAAGGAGCCCATGGTCGAGCCCCTCAGCTGCCGTCCTGCCCCCCCCGGCCTACTGCCGCCTGGCTTGAGAAGAGCGCCAGGGCTGTTGCAGAGGTGATCCCCCTGGCCAGGCCCCAAAGCCCCATTTCCCCCCACCATCTCTAGAGACAGTGACATTGGTAGCGGGGGCACTCGGCCGCACAAACCGAGCGGCGCCCAGCTCCATGTGCAGACCTCCTTCATTGGCTCTTCTTATCCTTCATCTACTGGGTCTACAGGCCCATCTTGTTGCGGCCGGGGCCGAGGTTCCGGATTGGCCCCCTCCCCCGCATTGCTGCTCATCGGGGATGAAGCCTAGGGAGGTGGAACCGGACGCAGGTCTCAAGCGGCACGGGGCCACAGGGGCACCTCTTCCACCGGCCCCTCCGGCTTCTCTGCTGCTGCCCTGCCCGAGTGATGCTTGGAGTTATCTGCAGGTCTTGTGGGAGCCTCCCTGCGGCCCTGGTCCGGAATTCTCTCTCCCCTCTTTTTGTTGCTGGAGGACCATCCTGCCTGAGTAAGTGGAAACAGCCGCGCATACCAAGCGGCGGCGGGTCTGAGTGGACTTCCTCCTTTGCTCTGGCTGCCCCCCTATTTGATCTCGGCCCGTCCGGGGTGGACTACCGGCCCCCTGCTGCAAGGCCTATCTGAAGAGAATTGCGGAATCCCCCACCCTGCGGAGTGCCACCATGGGCAGACCGGATAGACTGACCAAAACCACTGCCACCCAGACCAAAATGGACTGTTTCACCACCACAGATGTGGGTGCGACCGGGGGTACCACAGACAGGGAGTCTCCACCGCCCGCAGACTTGTCCACTATCCTACAGGCCACCCATGCCTCTCAATCCTCGGTGGAGGGCAAGATTGCGGAGGTGCGAGTGGATATGACCCTCATCCAGCAGGACTTCCGAAATGCCACGGCACTGATCAAAGAGACTGAAACCCGAATTTCTACCGTGGAAGACGACGTCCAACAACTTTAGGGGGAAGTGGCTCTTCTCCAGTCGCACACCCAGGAGTTGCACCGACGGGCGGAAGATGCAAAAAACAGGTCCCGGCGCAACAACGTCCGCCTGGTGGGCTTTCCGGAGGGAGCGGAGCAGGGCGTACGGTGGACTTCCTGTAGAGATGGTTGTGATCATGGGTCCCTGAGGGCTCTCCCCATGGTTGGCGATCGAGCAGGCACACCGTTCTCTCGCCCCTAAACCACCACCAGGTGCGGCCCCCCAACCGGGTAATACTAGTTCTCAACTTTAAGGACCGCAACGCTATCCTGGCTGAAGCCCGCAAGCAGCAATGGCTCCACTATGAAAACCACGCAATCATGATCTTCCCAGATTACACTTGTGACTTCCAGGGTCAGCGCCGCTCATTCGGTTAAGTCAAACAAAAGTAAAGAGCACTCACCATCCAATATAGGCTCTTCTTTCCGGCACGCCTGCGAGTGGTGTTTGCTAACAAGACCCTGTTCTTTGACACTCCTACTGAGGCCTGGGCCTGGGCTTGGACAACGGAGGAGCGCCCTCTATGAACCAGCGACCGGAATTCACCGCCTGGGGAGGTGGATGGCGTGCCTGTCCACCCCGCGCCTTCCGCCCCCTGCCTCCGCGCAACCGCTCCCATAGGCGCCGTGGCCAGAGACGAGCCCGGTCAGACTCCCCGTTGGGCCCCTCTCGACTGCCAATAATGCTTTCTGGAGAATCCTCGGCTGAGAGGCGATCCGGCTCATCCGGCCACCTGGACCGCGGGGGTAGTTCGCCCTGGCCCTCATTGCTGGACCTCTCAGACCACAGACCTTTCCTGTAGCTCGACGCTCCTGGGGGACCCTGCTTGAATTTGTCTCTGCCTGCCGGGCTTGGCTCCGCAGCCCGAGACTGTGCTCTGACTCATATTGTTTTTGTCTCCAACGGACTTGACTATGTACATCCTGCCATGAGGAGTGGTCCTCCACGCTTTCCCATTCCCAAGCCTTCTAGTTTGGTCGTTAGTTCATTTATTCATTGTTAGGGCGACAGATGCTTCCGTTCCTGAAGTGTAGGGTGGGGGGTGGGGGACAGGATGGGGGGGACCATTGTCCCGAGTTCTCTTTTAGTTTGTTTCAGTTGGTTTTCAGTTTTGTCGCACCAGCATTCACATGGCACCCTGATCTGCACCCGGTGGGAGCAATGATTTTTCTCTGGACACTTAACCAGGCCTTCAAGCGACCCAGCTTGCAGCTGGGCCTCCCTGCGCATCATGTTCTGGAATGTTAATGGTCTCCTGGACCGTTTCAAGTGTATGGCTGTATTACGTTATGCACAACGCCTCGGGGTAGAAATCCCACTGTTACAAGAGACGCACTTGTTGAGTAACCATTGCCCCTTTTTAGCGTGCTACGGTAACGATAGGATTTGGCACTCAGGGTTTACTCGGGGATTCCGGGGGTGGCGATCCTGGTGAATCGTTCTCTTCCCCTCGTGACTGCGCATATCGTTCATGATGCTCAGGGCACCCTCGTGGCCCTTAGTGGCACACTGAGCGGTAGCCACCTCAATCTTGTGTCGCTCTACTCTCCTCCCTCAATGTTAACCACGGCCCTAGCCAAATCCAACCTCTTAGCGTCCCTACCTCTGGGTCCCATTTTTCTCGGGGGTGATTTTAACGAGGTCTCCTCACCTGCCCTAGATACGACCGGTCCCCATTCCCCTAGTATGCTTGCACAGGCGAAACAGCTGACGACTTGGTCCGAATCGTTGGGTCTATGCGATGCATGGCGTACTTAGCACCCATACTCTAGACAGTTCACACATGCCTCAGCGGCGCATCATACGCAGGTGAGCATTGACACCATTTTCGTCCCATTGACTGACTGTCTCATGATTCGAGATGTCTCTATCCTCCCACGTGGCATTTCTGACCACTCCCCAGTAATGATTCACAAAGGCTACCCTCCTGCCTCTATGCATCAGACGTGGGGGCTAAATGCTTGGTTCCTTCAGGACAAAGAATTCCGGAAGGTGGTGGGACAGGAACTTAAACAATACTTTCTGTCCAAGGACTGGTCCGTATCCTCCCCGGGCACCCTGTGGAAGGCTGTCAAGGCTACGATTAGGGGGGTCACCAAGGGCCAGCTCAAAATCCAGCAGCAGGCTCTACTGGAGCAAATTACCTCACGGGAGGCGCAGGCTCTGCATCTTGAGCGTGCCTCCGCTGGATCCCCGGATGCATCCGAGGTGAGACGTCTTGCTCATCTCCGTTCGGAGATTAAGCAATTGTCGCTGGAAGCGGCCAAACTCCTCTGGCGCTCATCCGTGGCCAGTTTATATGGTTGAGGCGACAAAAATGGCTCATTCCTCCACCGCTTAGCCACTTATACTAGGGCAAACCGTATAATCCCTGAAATCGTGGCACAGGATGGTTTGGAGTGCCGCTCCCCAGCGGAAATGGCCCATGCCTTTGCTTCATTATTACCGCCAATTATATGAGGCTACAACTCCAACCCTCTCTCTCACGGGTCTACTGGAGGTCGGGAACGGTCACCTTCCTCGCCTGGACCCCATCATTCAAGACGATCTAGACCGCCTCATCACCCATGAAGAAATTGTGGAGGCGATCACCCTTATCTCCTCCAGCAAGACGCCAGGCCCAGACGGTCTCCCTCAAGAATATTACGCTAACTACCGGGAAACTCTCACCCCTCATCCAGCGGAACTGTTCCGGGAGGCTGTTGAGAATGGTTCCTTCCCCCAGGAGATGTACCTGGCCACCATCGTGGTTCTTCCCAAGTCTCAGCCGCCCTCGTCACGATGTGCGGATTACCACCCTATCTCCCTCATCAATACTGATGCCAAACTGTTTGCCACGGTCCTCGTCCAGCGGCTCAAACTCTATTTATCCGTGCTGATTCATCCCGATCAGTGCGGGTTCATGCCCTCACGTGGTACTTGGCACTGCCTCCGTAGACTGCAATTGGCCTTAGCCCACCGCCACCTGCTCATTCCATACCTTGCGATTCTTCTTGTAGACTTTGAGAAGGCTTTTGATTCAGTGGACTGGGGTTTTTTGGACAACGTCCTCGACAAGATGGGATTCGGTCCCCGCTTTGGTGCCATGGTTAATGTTCGTTATGCCCATCCACGGGCCTGTGTCCTGGTGAATGGGGTTCTGTCAGAGCCCTTCTTGGTCTGCAGGGGAACGAGGCTGGGTTGCCCTCTTTCCCCCTGCTCTTCGCTCTGGTGATGGAGCCCTTGGCATCCTTGATATGATCATGCGAGCACGTGCAGGGATGGAATTGGCCCAACACCGAAAGTGACAAAATTGCCCTTTATGCGCATGATGTCTTCATCTATTTAGCAGAACCCGCCCGGTCAGGCCCCCACTGTCTCCGCATCCTGCACTCCTTTGAACGGGCCTCTGGCCTCCGGGTGAATTCCGAAAAATCGGTCCTAGTTCCCCTCCACCTGTCCCGAGAATGCTTCGAGTGGCAATCTACTATACCACTTAGCAGCCAATCATTCAAATACCTGGGGATATGGATGACTCTACTTCCTGAGCTTAGCTGGGCCCTCAACGTCACTCTCCTGGTGAGACGGGCTAAGGCCTACCTCCAAAAGTGGCAAACACTGCCCATGAAAATAGATTCTCCCTGCATCAGTCGCAGTTCTACAGGTACCTGCAATTGCAACCTGCTCTCCATACGCACCTCACAACAGGTACACGGCTTCCTGACCATAGCCCGCCTGAGGCACAGATTATGTTGGGGGACCTGGGGAAGGGTGGCATCTCCTGCATCTACCACACACTGATTGATAATACCCCTACTTCCCTGGATCGACTACGAGCTCAATGGGAGGAATGGTTGGGCACCCTGGAGGAGGAGGATTGACTTGACACCCTTATGGCCCCTAGGACGGACACTGCCTCCGCCAGGCTACGCATGGTACAGCTCTATTATTTACATGCAGCCTACCTCACCCCGGTAGCCTTCACCAAGCGGTATTTAGCCCGACCTCCGCTTGGACTAGGTGTGGTCATGATCCAGCTGATTTTCTCCACATGGTTTGGGCATGCCCCCGCTTGACGCAGTTCTGGGGGGATATTGAGGAGGAACTCACCGAGATATTGGGGTGGGAAGTTCCCCACAATCGAAAGCACACAATCCTGGGTATTACTGATGGGTTAGATGGGTCTAAGAACGAGAAGTTGTTTTTCACTACAGCAATGGTGGTAGCTAAAAGGGACATTGCAGCCTCCTGGAAATGCCCCGACCCCCCGAGTGTTGGACGCTGGCGGACTGGGGTGGATTGGTGTGCCACGCAAGAAAAAATCATGTATGAGGCACGCAGGTGTCCCAAGAAATATCGTAGGGTCTGGGGGAAATGGTTGGGGGGTATGGTTTAGTCTCATGGGGAATGTCCAAATCCATGTTGCTTTGCATTTACTTGTGTCTGTGTCATATAGATATGCTTTGCCTTCACACCGTGTTAAGTTACCATGAGTTTATTAGGAGTTTAAACGCCATTTTACCTTTCTGCTTCTTCTGCACACGGCACATATTGTTATTAGAGCTGTGAGCCTAGTAGAATATTTTGCTTCACACAAGAATAATATGTTTTGCTATTTTATCAGCTTTGCTTGGTAAGCTATGCTTGGTAAGCTATGTCTGTACAGTGAGTGCCGAGGCCTTCAAGGTTATTTCAACACAGTGGTTGTTGTGAGGTCTGATCTTCGCACGTTCTAGACATAACATATATGCAGCTGCAGCCAACTCTGGCTTTAGGCACGTTTAATATTGCACTGCACAGAGCATGAATACACACTTGATGATGCTTTGCATGCAGAGAGCTGGTGGAAGATGTGTGATCCCTTTCCACTAGGATCAGAGGTATGGGGCTGCCCTTCTAAAACCCAAAGAGACCTTCTTTAGATATAATATAATATAATATACTAGCAAGGGAGGGTAAGACTTAGGTGCTATTTAGCCTTCTTCCTTCTAGCATTTTAACATGCTTTCTCCCTTTGTATTTTATGGACTAGTAACTATGCTTATAATGTTGTTTCTTATAATATGTTTGCTTGTATTAGCTAAGATACTGCGCTTGAGAACACTGCATTAGAAATAATGATTTCAAACTTGCACGTGTCTTCATTTACTCCTTGTTCTGTATTGATATGTTGGTATAACGAAAGAGTGTTCATGTGTTCCACGTTACCTGAGGTGTTCTAAGTTCATGTTCTGGGTTGTCTAAACATTGGGAGTTTGTAAGAACCAATGAGACACTGATTGCTAGTCTGGTAGGGGATTTTGGGTACTAAGGTGAGTTTTGACACACCCTAATTCACTGAGGTTCCAAGTCTCTATGCACAGTTCTGTGTGAGAGCAGTATCCCTGCGACATCTGTAACCTTGGTCGCACAAAACTTTATATTTACACCTGGACTTTCATGGAGTCATGATGACTGGCTATAGTGCCTTCTGTCAAATCATTAAAATCAATAACAATGTGTTCATAAAAAAAAAACAGAAAACCGGGAGCCCTAATTGTAATGAACAAACAGGTTGATGGTTTTATCGAGCCCAATATTTGGAGACCCTCAGAAAAACATGATGTGACAGGGTTATATAAGGTATTCAGGCATCATAAAAAAGGTAGAACGGGTGAGGAGAAACGGCTCCAGGGTATATTATCGTGCAGCACCTTGATTTGGGTTTGCAATCTGAAAACCCAACAATGTTCTTTTTTGTACAGTTGGGAGTCACTATGAATTTGTTCAAGGACAGTCAAATGGAAATCCTGTATTGTATGTTTTTTCTCCATGAAGTGTACAGACAATTTTGTAGTGGCACTGTTGCATCTCAAATTACTGCATGTTCACAGATTTGTGTCTTGATCATTCGTTTTGTCATACCAAAATAGTGGAGGTGACAGAGGCAAGTGATCATATATACAACACCTTTCGGGTTACAGTAGGTGAATTGTCTTTGTTCCCAAGTAGTGCTGTTATTGAAAGTCAGTTATTTGGTTTGGGCCATTAGGTGACAGACACTGCAGTCTACGCATGGGTGGCGGCCTGTAAGGGGGGAAAGGAATCTTTGTGATATGCCAGAGTTTTCCCTATTGCGTGGTCTCGTGTGGACTATCATGTCTCTAAGGTTCCTACCACATTATGTGAGAACATTGGTTTGGGAAAATTCAGTGATCCACTATTTAAAATATGCCCGTGTCTGTTGACTATTTTGCTTACTTTGTTGGATGGATGCTATGTTGTAGGTGGTAATGCAGATTGGTCTATTTTCCTGTGGGTTTGTTTCTTCCAAAGCAAGGAGGACGTCTCTGTTATTGTTTTTTGCCCTTTTCATAGTTCGGGATATAATGCAAGATGGGTATTTTCCCTCTTGCAATTTTGAGAACAAACCCTCTGCTTGATTCCTGTGTTGTTGATTTCGGAACAATTTCTTATAAGTGTGAGGAATTGTCCAAACAGTTGGTTCTCCCTCAGGTGTCTTGGTGAAAGATTTCAAAACAGAGTAGGCAATTCTTTGCTGTAGGTTTTACGTGTGTGGTTGTTTTTAACTTGCCAATGTGTGAGATAATGTTCAGATACAAGAACACCAGTTCATTGTTTGACAGGGTATGTGTGAATTTGAGGTAATCTTGTGTCTGTTTAGCCAGGTCAGAAATTGCTGTGCCGTTTCTTCATTACTTTGCCAGATTATGAGAGTATCATCGATGTACCGCTTCCACATTTGTATGTGGGTCTGGAATGGATTGGTAGGGCGGAGGATTTCATGCTTTTACAAATGGTGGACATAAAGTCCCGCCACACTCTGTGAAATTGTGCTTCCCATACTGGTCCTGTGCTTTTGGAGGTAGAAAGTGTCCTCCAATTGGAAGATGATCTCAGTTAATGCCCACTTGCAGCACTCCATTAGTACATTTCGTGGTCGAGTTCCCAGTCTACTTCGAATGATATGACTTCAATGATGTTTAACGTATGGCCGTGTGGGAGGCTGATTTATAGACTTTCCAAAAATACATAGGAACATAAATTAACCACCTGGACAACCCACTGCATCAGGAATGGGCTCGATATTGGAACCTCGGTCCAAATTTGCAGATGATTTTCTGAGATCAATTATCAATTATCCAAAACACGGACACCTACCTAAAAGACACTAAAGAATTATTAAGACTCTTACAAGACAAACCATTCAACCCAGATACAGGGCCTAATGGGCCTGGAAATTGAAAGCCTGTACACCATCCTCCCACACAGTGATACGTTAAACATCATCGAAGACGTGTTATTCGAAGCAGCCTGGAAATACCAAACCTCACGAAATATAGTAATGGACTGCTGCAAGTGGAAATTAACTGAAAACTTCTTCCAATTTGAGGACACTCTCTACCTCCAAAAGCACGGAACCAGTAAGGGAAGCACAATTGCACCGTGTGTGTCGGGACTTTATGTACACCATTTGGAAAAACATAAAATCCTCAGCCCTACCTATACATACCTGACCCACATACAAATGTGAAAGCGGTACATCGATGATATTCTTATCATCTGACAAGGTAATGAAGAAGCAGCATGGAAATTTCCCACCTGGCTAAACAGATAAAAGGACTACCTCAAATTCACACATACCCTATGTACGAAGCTGGCTCTTCATATACTATACCAAAGTAAGGTATAGTGTGCACAGAGTCCAGTGGAACCCCAAATGTAGGCAGAAGTAAAAGTAGATAGCTCCTTACTCTATTTATGGTAGTGTGGGCGAGCAGTAAGGCTTTATGAGAGGATAGTGTTAAGCATTTTTTGAACACACTCAGGAAAGAAATTATGTCACACACTCAAAGACTGAACTCAGATAAATTTGTTTGTATCAAAAATATTCTTTAGTTATTTTATTTCTAGAACCATGCCAAGTCTCGTGCAGGTAAGTGAAATAATACTTTGCAAAATCTTATGCAGTGATTTACAGTTGAATGCAGGTTCAAATGCAGTTGGTTTAATTACCGGTAAGTCAACAGTTCGAAAATACTTTTTAGTTACTTTACAGATTACTGTGCAAGTTACTTTTTTGATTACTTTTTGAGTTACTTTTGCTAATTAGTATGATATGCCTCAGATATCACACTGAGACATTTTTTAGACAAAAGGTAAGTAATTTTAGTACATTTGCAGTTTTTCAATGTTTCATACAAACCAAGTCCACACTTAGAAGAATTTTCAAGGAAAAACAGTCAATGCAATTCTATGGAAGGAAATGAAGTTAACAGTTTGCAGGTAAGTACTTATTTGTGGGAGTTGGCATTCTGGGGTTAAAACCAAGGTTCCCCCAGGGTGGAGGTTGCACTCTCAGAACACCCTCAGCAGCACTAGGGCAGCCAGGTGCAGAGTGCTGAGGCCCAATGTTATCTAATGGGGCATTAGCGGCCTCCGGTTGGAGCAGGCCACAAGGTTGTGGGAGCAAAGCCAAAGTACACCTGGGGCAGCTGGGTGCAGGGTGCGGTTTTGGCGTCATGTGCCCTGTTGATCTCAATGGGGATTCTCCGGTGGCAACAAAGACTGCAGGCTCGGGGACGAAGATCTTCTAAAGGTGACCACCGGTTGGAGAGGTACGTTGGGATGCCTGGGCATACTGAGACACCGCAAAACTAAAGAGGATGATGGCCATGTCTGAACTGGGGTGGCAGAGTGAGCTAAAGAATGATGATGTATTAAACCCAGATCAGTTGACTGGGGGTGAGTACTTGAAATGTTCAACACTCCGTCCATCATCCTCTTTGGTTTTGCTTTGTTCGCCCTAAGCTGTCAGGGTATCATACTTATGATGATGAAGCATTGTCATAGGTAGATGACATCTATTTGACAGATGATGACTTGGATAGGCACTTAAATAGGGTGAATACCATTATACTTGGATTCACCTCTGAGGTGAATCCAAATTCATTAAAATTCAATTAAAAAAAATCTAGAATTGCCCATTTAAACATCTTCTTTCTAGGATATGAACTTTCAAGTGAAGGCAAAAGCCTGGCGGCCAACTTGTTAGAAACGTGTGCGCTGCTCCAACCTCCAAAAACGCTGAAAAACTTAGTCAATTTTAGGTTTCCTAAATTTTCAGAAGAACTTACATTCTGAACTACGCAGAAAGGGTTAAACCTCTCTATGAATTAATCAAACCTGATTTAAAAAAAGTAAATTGGACACAAAAACACACCAAAATTTTGCGTTCACTACAAAAAGACATGTTAGCAACTACACATTTGCAAAGATGCGTAAATGTATGCAACCTAGTGATCCGAATCATTCCAGGTCAATGCGGATTCACCTACTTAACTTTTAAAGAAGGTGAAAAAGTACCAATTGCATACAAATCACTTTTCTATACACAAGCAGAAATGAAATTCATTTCCACAGAAAAAATTCTGACAGCTGTTCAAACCGCCGTAGCAAAAGAAAGAGCCCTAGCACAGGGGAAGCGCATTATAGTCGTAACACCTGTACCTGTCTTAGAGGCAGTGAGAAAAGCGAACATTCCAAATGCTAAAGCTTTACTTCGAGATGGATACGATGGGTTAATTCTCTTACTGCAACAGATGTTGAATACGTTTTTGATCCATATTTGAAAACACAAGCATTTCTACAATACGAACAAGAATGTCCTCTGCCTACTGAAATTCTGCCTCTTGATAAGTATGAATGTATAATTTATACTGACGGATCAGCTCAACCCGCTACGGGGGGTAAACAAGCCTATAGTGCGGCGTGAGTGATCGTTAAAGGTCGTATGCGCGATGGCAAATTTAGACAAACGGTTACTAAAACACAATCTCTAGGAGATTGTATAGCTCAGCGAGCTAAACTACGAGCATTCAAAATGGCACTTGAAAACATGGATTGCGAATTCCCCACACTCAAAGTGTGTGATTCTTTCTATTGTGTACAGTCTCATGATGAATATGTACTGAATTGGCTTCAAAACTGGTTCAAAGATGCAAAAGGTGGCACAAAAAAGCATAAAACGCTTTGGGAACAAGTAGCTTAGTTACGAGAAGGACAAAACAACACTCACGTGATACATACGCTGAGTCATCAACGTGATGGCATTACGTTGAAGGGAATGTATTGGCTGATGAAGCCGCAGAGGGGGCTGTGCAATCGGCTTCCGTAGCTGCAATCACTTGTTCAAAAACGAAAATAGACAGGCCAAGTGGACTCCGACCAAGTAGCAGACGCACTCCTCTAGCTACTATCCAAGAGGTTCAAACTGAGAGACTCATCACCTTTGAAGAATCTGCAGTGAGAAAAGAAGGACCAAGCAACAAAGCTATGGAACTTGTACCTCTTGAGACCCAAATAACAGTTCGTCAAGAAACACCTGTCTACAACAAAGTAATAAGTGATCGAGTGGTTCCAGAGATTTCAACGAATCCTGATGCAATCCCAACAATTGACAGAACTGCCTATGGCTATTTCATTAACTTTGATACGTTTTCTGAGGATCCCAGCGAACCTGAAACAACGCTAGCAAAAAGAACTTTCAAAGAACAAGCAAAATACTTTTTTCACCACCTGGAAAAGACTTATCTGATTTCACCATGGATTGAACTTTGGATTGTGTTGGGTATATTTTTTCTTCTACTTTGGTTAGCTCTGGTAATAACTCTGGGTATGCTGATAAATGGAAGATATGTCAAAATGGACACAGCAAGTAAGAACATCAACTGACTCCTCAAACCACACAAATCATCTCATCGTGAACAAAGAGACTTGTCAACAGTGAACGTCACAGCCGTTCCTATTCCTAATGGTATAGCTTGGGACAGAGTAGAATATGACATTTTTGGCCTGTCGGAGCTGTTGAAGATTCTACAACAGTTCAAAATTTCATTAAGTGACTTTGTTTCATCTTGTACCTTTTCTGATGATTGGGACTTTGAGACTATTAATAATATGATGTCAACCCTAGAAATGTCTGCAGTGTTCACTAATCATGAATATTTAGAAGGTTCTTCAGACTATGACCAAATGTATTGTTATAATCACTATGGTCATCATTTCTTGCACACATCAACAATGCCTAGAAATATATATATATGTATAACCAATGGGAACATTGTCCTACGCCACCAAAGGGTAGCTCAAAAACTTTTGCTAATAGGTTTCCATACTTTTCAGGGTTCAATGTATCAAATCCAGAATAATTTTATTTTAAAAATGTAAACAAGACAGGAATGAAAAGTATGTTGACCAATACAAAACAGATTTATTCTGCAATCTTTTATGCCCAACTGTCTGGACTAGGTTTAGACTTTTGGAAAGACAACATTGAGACAAAAACTGTCTGGGGTACGAAAGATTGGCAAGTGCAGGGGGTAGAAGTCTTATTTAGAGCCTGTATAATCCCTGAGCAAATAATGCTTTTGAATGACACTGTCCAACAAACTTCTTGCCTTGGGTTAGCCAAGATCAAAGACATGAACAATCCGTCCATACCTACACCTGATAGTGAAGACACTTCAGAGGGGGAGGTCGAGGTACATACTATTTTGCTTCACAACAGAACAGATCCAGATTGGAAAAAAAGGTTGATCTGGCCCACAGACACAAACAACTGTCCAGATAAATTCCTGAACAAAACACAAGGGTTTAAATTCAATAGGCCAGACCCAAGATATGTTCAAAGACAGGGAAGTTATCCGTTGATTGGCTACAAAGATCTTAAGGATGTAAAACAACACTTATCTTTACTTAAGATGGCGCAGATCTTAGGGAATTCTTGGTAGGACCAAGAAAACCGCGTCATAAACGTTTTATATATATGCCGGTATATATGCTGCTCACAATGAAGCATGGAAGATTACACAAGCAGAGACTGCAGAACGAATATGAGAAATTGATTGTATTAATTTAGAGAAAACTCTCTCTGTAGTTGACAATGGGTTAACGACTCTGTCGTCGAGGATATATTCATTGGACAGCATAGTATCTTCTGCCATAGACATCATGGAACAGGACTTGGTCATCTTGCAACATGGTCAGTCGCAATTACGTTCTATCATGCTATTAGGCTGGACGTTGCAAAACCTTTGTTCAGGCTATGTGCCTTGGCGTTTAATTAATACCACGTCACTGTTTTCAGAATTCAATCTCACTGATAAACAGATTAAATTGCCACAAAGGGGAGCAACCTATATATACGGTGCTGAGCATTGAAAAACTGGAAAGATTGTCATTTATGGTAGCAGAGAAACCAGCTACTGAATGGATTATACATTGAACAAACACTCTGCCTGTTACAATGTTCCATTTTCAGTATTGCCTAAAACACATACCAGAGACCTATGATCTACATTTGAAAGGTTGGGTAAAGAATACATTAAGACATCCTGGGATTTACCATACCCCCACAGATGTTGGAGTGAAGTGTTTCTTAGCGGTAAAACCTGTGATAACGCACAAGCAGTTCTCTCCTTTGTCAGAGTATTAATGTACACGGGCCTGCGATGGTTCGTCTAACAACGTATCCTGTAACCTGCAAGGTTCACTAGCTGCAGTGATTGATCCAATATTTGGACAACTTTCAAATGGGAGTTACCTCATGTTGAATGATCACAGCTGCTGTGGCATGTTGCCAGGCATACCATATGTAGTAACTGTGTCAGTCAGGGTCACTTGCTGTATGCAAGTATTGTTTCCTAAAACGAAGACAGCCAGGGAGTAAGCATGGGCGGATTTTGCGGATCCACGATTCACGAATTTGCGTATTCACGGATCGTGGATCCGCAAAATCCGCGGATTTTGCGGATCGGCGGATTTGGGGGCGGGGCTTCCATGCCAGGACCATCGTGCCAGATTGAACCCTGCCCTTCATATTTATTCAAGAAGACGCCACCGTTTTGTGCCATACCTCTACTCAACTGGAGTACTTTCTACTGGATAATCAGTAAGTGCTACCTCGTTGGGTAAATGTATAGTGCTTTTACTACACTACAGCTACCTAAAGTGCCCGAGAGTTGTCAACAGCGACCAGGTGTGTGTTACTATGCAATCGCGCCGAATGGCGCAGGGGTCCCTTGAGTGACCTATCATAGTGGGTAAATGGCGGGAAGACGGTGCACACCTCGAGTGTGTGGGCGGGGCCAAACGGACGGGGCTTCCATGCGAGTGCACATGCCTCTTGTGTGTATAAAAGGTCAGAGACTGATCAGAGCAACAGATGTAGAGACAGAAGCTCCTGGTCACAGAACAGCACGGGGATTGCGCTCGTGAAGGTCAAAGATGCAAAGGCCTGTATCCAGCTTCACAGCTGATTTTCGACGGTATATTTGGGAAGAAGGCACACCTGCCCAGCCTCCACAACGCTCAGGATTGTTTTTGGGCTGATGAATGAGTCACTGAATTAAAGCTTCAACTAGGGCACATGCTGTATTGATATCTGTAAGTGCTTCCTGTTGAGGTTTAATTTTTGTGCCAGGACCGTCGTGCCAGAATGAACCCTGCCCTTCATATTTATTCAAGAAGACACCACCGTTTTGTGCCTGTTGTAACTAATTTACGATGGCGCCGGCAAGCTGCCAGCGCCATCCTAAAATAGTTACTAAATTAGCTTCAACAGGAAGCTCTAATTGGTAAAATAAAGCAGGCGCTCGAGCCCCTGCTTTATCTTATCTATTAGAGCTTCCTGCTGAAGCTAATTAAGTAACTTTAGGATGGCGCTGGCAGCTTGCCGGCGCCATCGTAAATTAGTTACAGACCAGCAAGGCTTGAACTTTTGACCGAGGAATCCGCCGCTCGCGAATTGCGAATTTTCAGTAAATTCGCGAGAGTTCGCGGATCGCGGATTTACCGAAAATCCGCAAAATCCGCAATCGGAGCGGATTTTGCGCTCATGCTTACCAGGGAGTCGCCTTTATGGCCTTCACTGAACATCTCTTCTATACAAATTGATAATCTAAGCAGAATGAAAGCCATTCTTTCACAAAAAACTGTGCCACTGACCTCGGCCAAAGAGATCTATGATCTACAAGTCACAAGGACTTCTGCCGAGATACAGGCCCTCTTAAAGACAAACTGCCCTATACATTTCTCAGAAATGTTAAGTCGTATATTAAACATGTCTGATATGAGCGGTATTGTACATCTATTTAAGAACGTATGTTCCGGACTGTTAGCACCTTTTCAAGCAGTCTTCGGAATATTTCCAAACTTCGTGCACTCTGTGTTTGGTGGACTGCCCCTCCTTTAGGGATTCGTTGCAGGGATACTATTTTTGCTCCTACGGCTACTATATGGCAAGTCAAATCACCAGCTTCACTCCAAGCACCATAGAGAGAGCTCTATTGGAGATGAAGTTTTGTGAGTGCATCGTCCAAATTTTGGGATTAACTCGTCTAGGAGAATGAAATACCACATGGTTTCTGTCATTCAGACCAATCTGGCAAGATTGCATCTTACCTGTTCTACGCTGCCTGCTATGCGGATAAGAATGCGTGCTAGACATCTGTCTAACACTCCCATCAGTCATGCCAACGGATGTTGATACTTTGCTGGACCCCGTAACGGCCCATGCTCTGTGTTGTCCCCAGAGGCTACCAATTCTGATGACGGCATTTATTGAGATCTCACAGACGCAAAATGCTGATGCTGAGGTACGAGAGGAAACTACAGGCGTGCAGGTAACATCCGATTCGAACATTGCTAATGCGACCAATGCTGAGAGCGATGCTTCACATCGATGTGCGGTTAATCTTCTAAATGAGGTAATCCAACTGTCACCTACAATGATAGACGATTTTTTTTACAGACATAGAAGATTTCATGTTTTCTCCAAGCGCTAACACTGACTTTTGAATTTGGCACACAGTGTTCTGAGAGACTTTGAATTTGACCTACATTTTTGGAAAACAAGGAACTTTTTCCTATGATTATTTTTTTTTTCCAAATTTTAATTTTTTAATCTTTTGGCAAAAGTAAACTGCTTTAGTAGAACTATTTATAGGGAACAAGAATTCTTTGAATATTTCCAGAGACAATATATGATCATGTCCACATACAAACAGTTTCTGTTACCTGACATGAAATGGTTTCGGCCTTTTTTCTTCTGTATTTACGAGCCATTTCATAAATGTATATTTTCATGCTTCATTCATTTAGCATTCAAATGTAAATATATGCTTAGAATGAAACATTGCTTTAATGTTTACAGCACCAATGCATTGTTTATGCTTACAACCTATTCTAATGCATTTTTTATGTATTTTGGAGGGGTTATAGCACTTCATGTGTAGATATGCTTTAGATATGTTTAGACATGTTTAGTTGTACATACAAAAGTGGAGTGGGCCTTGTGTATCGATTTAGATTCCGTATGCATTTCACGATCCATGCCCTTATATAAGTATAATTCACATTGCCCTTATATAGGCATAGAAAACCAGTCCTTATTTAGGCATAGTCCATGCTACCCAAATACAGGCATGGCTACTTCCATACGTTCATCTACGTCACAACGATTTCTTGGAAAACCAGACTTTTAAGCTGAAGGTGTCAGGACTTAGCCCTCGCGCCTGCTCAATGAACCACAATTCCCAGCATTCACGGGCCGGGAACTACATCTCCCATGATCCTTTGCGGCCCTCGCGATTTAGCGCTGGTGGGCGGGCTACTCGGTGCTAGTGATTCTTCTCGTCCCCGCGGGAGCGGCTGCTCTCGATTCTGGTGCTCCTTCCTTGGACATCATTCGGTTTGGGGATTTCGATCACACGGGTGAACCTGATGTGGTAATGTACTGTGCACGTTTCTTTCTTGCTTGGCATTCGGATTCTTAGGAGCGCCGTGCGCTCACCTTTGGAGGCAACGCGAGTCGCTTCAGACTCAAACATTACTGGTGTGTTTTTGGATACTTGACGTCCCTGGCTAGGGCAAAACTGGTGTTTGTTTGCTTCAACATTTACGTGGCTTGGTTCTACAAGTGGCGGAATGAAGGGGGAGACAACCTCCTCATTGCCGTCATGAATTCATGATGATTTATTGATCTTTATTTCGAACCGGATTACAATTCCCAAAGCGGGTGGCAGTGGCTTTTTGGCTACACCTCACCGTATTTGGTTGGGTTTCATATGTGGAGATTTAGATGCCTTTCCTGGATTTCAATGAAGTAATTGATATCGTTTAACATGGAATAGCCTCTGCAGTATTTGCTTTCCTTATTTTCTTTCCTATCCTGCTAGGTGTTAGAAGCAGTATTCTGTGCAAGTCTTCATTGGCAGCAGGATTTTCATTTGGACGAGTGTTACCACTCTGGGGGGGTATGTGAAGTCAATGGAACCTCTCTATATGAATGTGCAGTGTGTTATCATATTCGTATGTGTTAACTGTGTCCCTTGTGTTATATAGGTATAGGAGGAAGGGATGAAGGCCGTCGTGCGGAGCATGTTTCTTACTTAAAGCAGGTGATGATCCTTTTTAGTGAGACCTTACTGAGAGTAGCCATAGGAAGTATACTAACCTGTTCTTTTGTTTTGCAGCTTCCTTTCCCTGCTGTCCCCTCCTTTCCTTCCTTGGGTTTTCCCCGTTTACGGGGTTTTTCCCTCACCGTATCGCTCGAACACCCTGTGTATGTACAGTTGGGGTGTTTGGGAGGTCCGGAGGTGGAGCTTATAGCTGCAAACGAATCCTGCAGAGTGCTGATCCTGACAGAAGGGACTTCCCCTTGCCTGGATATTGATTTCTCCAAGAACTCATTTATTATGCATAAACATCTATTCCTTAGGGGTTCATTCATGACGTTAATATGCCCGACTTTTACGTCAATACTGACATTCCTAAACCCCTTCAAGGTATAAATATACCTTCACTTGCTATGGCAAAGCACAGTGTGGTTCGGTGCAGTTCGACTACCTACTTGCACGACGCAGCTCACTACAGCAAGTGCCGAAGGAAGCCAACTCTCCAGCTGATGCACTCACTAGAAGCTGTCATCCTCCTGCCGAGAATCCAGCTCTAGTGTTTCTGATTCCCCTTGCGGGGTGTTGGGAAATCGAGTCCCAGGAAAGAGATACCAACCTCTCTCATTCTAAGGTATGGAGCTGATTAGAACCTAAAGAAACCTTTGGCAAGTCTTGGCAGAACTAAAACTATATCTAAACAGCACCTACTACTTCCCTCGTACTAGACCTAGGTTAGGTACACTGGGGTAGGCGTATTTTAGAAGCACCAGTTGATTATTTTTAGCCTGTGTTATTTATGTATGTTACTTTATATATTTCATAGCAACAGACAATGCTATTACAGTATTATTGTATATTACTGTTTGCGCTGTACGCATTATACTTTGCATTCTGTCTAACGATTGTAGCAGTTCATATCTCTTGCATGGGAAATAAGACTGTTGACTAAACCCCTTTTTATTGAAACGCCCGTCTTTCTATTTCTGTGCAACTCTGTAGAAACGTAGCATGCACGATTGACTGAGTGAAATAGTTATCTATTGTTTCCACGACTCTGAAGATATCGTTACCGTTCTATGGGAAACCAAGTTGTCATGTTTATGCGGTTATCAGAGACTAATCCCTTCTTGTTTATTCGAGAAAGTTTCTTTCAATGTTTCATACAAACCAAGTTCACACTTAGAAGAATTTTCAAGGAAAAACAGGCAATGCAATCCTATGGCAGGAAATGAAGTTAACAGTTTGCAAATAAGTACTTATTTGTGGCAGTTGGTATTCTGGGGTTAAAACCAGGGTTCCCCCACGGTCGAGAATGCACTCTCAGAACACCCTCAGCGGCACTAGGGCGGCCGGGTACAGAGTGCTGAGGCCTAACGTTATCCAATTGGGGTTAGGGGGCCTCCGATTGTAGCTGCTCACGAGCAGGCCAAAAGGTTGTGGAAGCAAAGCTCCTGGTGTTAGCCTCAGGGCAAAGGGGGATCAGAGTTAGCACCCAAAGTACACCCGCAGCGGCACAGGGGAGGCTGGATGCAGGATGATGTTTTGGCATCGAATGCCCAGCTGATTTTATTAGTGATTCTCCAGTTGCAACAAAGAAACACTGCAGGCTCTGGGACGAAGATCTTCTGGAGGTGACCACTGGTTAGAGAGGTAAGTTGGGATGCTTGGAGTTGCTAGGACACCGTCGGTTGTGCCACCCAAGGCTGTGGCGTGTCGGGTGCTGGGGTGTCTTTAGGGTCTTTATGTGTCAGGTTTTTTTACCAGCTCCGGTTGCAGTCAGGGTGATCCTCCAGAAAGGAGCCTCAGGTGTCTATTGGAGATTTGAGGCGGATCAGAGAGCACCAGATCTCAGGTGAGGATCGCCAGGGAGACCTCCTTGTGGTATTGGGCCACTCGGACTCGGGCCGTGGGCGTCGGGTGCAGGGTGGTGCAGACTCGCAGATTTGGCCGGAGCCAGAGTCTGTGGGTGAGCACACCCAGTGCTCACGGGAGACAAATTCTTGGTTTTGGAAGACAGGGCAGGTCCTTTGGGTTCTTGAGGGCTGCTGGCTTCAGGACACACCTGGATTTTGCTTGAGCAGGTTTGCGATGTGGACAGGCTGGTAGAGCTGGGGCCAAGTTAGTGGGTGTCATCCTTTTCTTAGTTCAGCACAGCTTCTTCAGTCCTTCTTCTCTTCTTCTAGACAGTTCTTGTCTGAGGAGGCAATGTTTGGAGTTGCCCCTAAGTACTCGATTTAGGGGCGTTACAGGTAAGTAAAGGTAGGGACCAATGGGTCCCTTCCTTGAGGTGGGTACCCCCTATTATGCCACCCTCTAGTAGGAGGGGGCATATGCCTCTCTCTGGTTGACTAGGTCCCCCCATCTGCAAAATGGCAGGGATTAGCTGTTTGTTTGTATCCCTCTTGAGGTGGAAGCCGGGAGGTTGTGTTTCTCCCTGCCATAATCGTGATTTTATTGTTTTTAAATACGTAATTGTAAGGGCTTGATTTAATAAGTTTCTTTTACCTTGCCTCACCTCCCTGCTGCCTGGGCCACTCGCAGCCGAGCATTGACGCTGTCA
Source organism: Lissotriton helveticus (assembly GCF_964261635.1). Taxonomy (NCBI): domain Eukaryota; kingdom Metazoa; phylum Chordata; class Amphibia; order Caudata; family Salamandridae; genus Lissotriton; species Lissotriton helveticus. The sequence goes on along the minus strand of NC_136061.1, from coordinate 410,408,357 downwards.
AGTCGGTCCCGGCCACTAAATTACGGCAGACATATTGGGTGTGCTTTAGTGCTTTGACGTGCTCTAGTCGCGCATATAAGGGGCTTCTCTGAGCCCGGCGCCTGATTAGCTGTTTTTTTGTATCCCTCTTGAGGCGGAAGCCGGGAGGTTGTGTTTGTCCCTGCCATAATCGTGATTTTACTGATTTTTAAATACGTAATTATAAGGGCTTGATTTAATAAGCTTCTTTTACCTTCCCTCACCTCCCTGCTGCCTGGGCCACTCGCAGCCGAGCATTGACGCTGTCGAGTCGGTCCCGGCCACTAAATAACGGCAGACATATTGGGTGTGCTTTAGTGCTTTGACGCGCTCTAGTTGCGCATATAAGGGGCTTCTCTGAGCCCGGCGCCTGATTAGCTGTTTTTTTGTATCCCTCTTGAGGCGGAAGCCGGGAGGTTGTGTTTGTCCCTGCCATAATCGTGATTTTACTGATTTTTAAATACGTAATTATAAGAGCTTGATTTAATAAGCTTCTTTTACCTTCCCTCACCACCCTGCTGCCTGGGCCACTCGCAGCCGAGCATTGACGCTGTCGAGTCGGTCCCGGCCACTAAATTACGGCAGACATATTGGGTGTGCTTTAGTGCTTTGACGCGCTTTTTGTCGCGCATATAAGGGGACGGGCATGCCTCCGCGCAGCGGACGCGAGCAGCGGACACGCCGGACCTGCGCCGGAGTCGTGCCAGTGCCTGCCTGTCCGCGCCAGCACGTCGCCTTTTGCCAGGAATGTGGACGTGACATCCTACTCTAGGCAAGAGATACTATCTTTAAATGGTTCAGATAGCGAATGTGTTAAACATACCCTCTCACGTAGTAGAAGTCATTTCATTTGCCCATGTAGCTTCGCTCTGCCGATTCCCTCCCTACTACCGTCCCTTAATAAAGTCAAACCCCAACAAATTAAAGTGTGCCAGCTGAACGTCAGATCTATGCAGAAACACTACTTGGAAATTCATGAGTTACTCTCCAACTACTCCCTAGATATTTTATTTCTGACAGAGACTTGGCTTCAAGACGATATGAATTCAGTCATCAACCTTGCCACCCCTACGGGGTATACTGCCTATACGCTGAATAGGCACTCTAGGGGAGGGGGGATAGCAATAATGGTTAAATCCTATTTTACTTGCCATCTATTGAGATTAGAAATCAATGAAAGCGAATGTGCACGCTTCAATATTAAGATTAATTCTCAACTTAGCCTCGTGGGTCTTTTGATCTACAGGCCCCCGGCAGCAAGCATAAACTTCACAACCTCGCTCCTGAAGCATACATGCTCTCTGATCGCCGAAACTGCGAACTTCACCATCATAGGAGACTTGAACATTCATTTTGATCTCACCGCTGATACTAGGATCAATACCTTGCTGGCCGATCTTGCTGCCCTTCAGCTTTGCCAACTTGTGAGTGGTCCTACACACAGAGGTGGGCATCTCTTAGATCCCATCTTTTCGAATCTGAGCAATGTAAGTGTTGAACCCCCTATCCCGATGGTCTGGACTGACCATTGTTTGGTGATTATGACTATACCTCTCAGCACTGACTCCAATTCAAAACCCGCCCAGCAAGTCCTGAAAAGACCATGGAGGAAGCTTCGTCTCGAAGACTTCCACGCACTCCTCACAAAGAACCCCCCTCAACCAAGCGATGATCCTGACCGAGACTATGACCAGTTTTGCGAGTGGATTAGTAATGCTCTGGACACCCTGATACCAGCCAAATGGATCAGGACGCGCCCTCACGAATCCAGCCCTTGGTTTAACGAAGTGCTCTCCTTGCAAAAAAAAGAGTGCAAAAAAGCCGAACGAAGATGGAGGAGAGACTATGATCTGACACTCAAGGCCTTCCTATGTCCAACTACAAAAAACTTACCACCGCAATATTTGCAGTACTCGAGCGGCGTATTACACCACTGAGATTAAAAATAGTGATAATGCCTCCAAAACAATTTTTAGAATACTAAAAGAGCTTAGTGCCAAGAGATCGATAGACAATTCCAATACGTCTCCCACATTCTGTAACAACATGGCGTCTTTTTTCATCGACAAAATTAAGAAAATCTATTGTAACTTTCCAGCAACTCCCCACCTTATTTCTACAGTCGACCCGAACAGGCCCATTCTTTCCAATATCTCAGCACTCAGCCAAGAAGTTTTCCTCAAACTCTGCCATAAAATCAAGTCAGGTTCACCCGCAGACCCCCTGAAACCTGAACTATTCAGAGAGTTAGATTGGACCGTTCTTGGCCCTCTTAGAGACATGGTAAACTTGTTTTTTTCCACGGCCATTATACCCACAAGATGGAAACAATCCTGGGTGACTCCCATCATAAAAAAGCCCACGCTAGACCCTACCCTCCCCGAAAGCTTCAGACCTATATCACTCCTCCCCTGGCCAGCAAAAGTAGCAGAAGCCCATGTTAATTCCATCTTGACCAACTATTTGACGTCCAATTCCATTCTGGACAGGTCCCAACATGGCTTCCGTGCTGGTCACAGTACCGAGACAGCTCTCTTAAGTGTGACAGAACATCTCCGTACCATATTAGATTCTGGTGGGACGGCAGCACTGATCCTTTTAGATCTCAGTGCTGTCTTCGATACGGTGTTACACGAGATTTTGCTGTCGAGGCTGGAGGAGATAGGGATTACAGGGCAGGCTCTCAATTGGTTTAAAGCGTTCCTATCCGGCAGATCTTTCAGAGTCTCCACACCTCCTTTTCTTTCCAGAGAGTACCCCATTGAGCAGGGTGTGCCCCAGGGGTCAGCTTTGAGCCCTACCCTGTTTAATGTCTACGTCCACCCCTTGGCGGAAGTAGCCAAGAGACATGGACTCTCACTTGTGACTTACGCCGAAGACACCCAGCTGGTGGTGGCACTGGATAACGAAAGTGGTCTCAGTGCACATAATTTCAAACAGACGCTCATTGACATCACCAACTGGATGACGGCGAATTACCTCCAACTAAACGCCGGCAAAACGGAGGTGTTACTAGTGGGCAAAGAAACAACTGCCTGGGGGAACAGCTGGTGGCCAGAGATCCTTGGCCAGTCACCCGAGTATAAAGACCATGTAAAAAATCTGGGAGTCTGGGTGGACGCTGCCCTGAATTTCACCCACCATACCAAGAAAGTGGCGGCCACATGTTTTGGCATTCTACGCAATCTCAGACCGATTCTAAAAAAATGTGACCACCAAACCCGCCAACTAGTAGTGCAGTCAGCAATCCTGTCAAGGCTGGACTACGCTAGCTCTCTCTTGTTAGGGGCAAACGTTGCAGAGAAATCTAGACTCCAACGGGTCCAGAACGCCGCCGCCAGAGCTCTGACCGGCCTCCCGCGTCATAAGTCGGTGTCCTCTGTCCTCACGAAACTCCACTGGCTTCCCGTGGAAAAAAGGATCCACTATAAAACCTTATGCCTTGCATTTAAAATCCTCAAAACTGCCTCCCCCCCTATGCTCTGTCCACTTCTTTCATCCTACGTTCCCCGACGCACGCTGCGCTCAGAAGGACAGAATCTAGCGGTAGTGCCCCGTATCAAATTAGCCAGGATGGGCGGACGTTCATTCAGATACCTTGCTGCAAAACTCTGGAATGAACTTCCAATTCAAATCTGAGGAATAGAAGATCTTCTACCCTTCAGGAAAGCCATAAAGACTCACCTCTTCGGTTAGTGTGCAATATCTCTTTTATGACAGCACAAACATCTTCTGTCCGCTCACTGCATACAGCTAGCGCCGGGACGCCCCTTGGCTGGGGCAGCCGTGCGCGTTATAAGTCCATATAACATTAACATTAACATGACTGAGAGTTGTGCTTCACTCCAGCTTCCCCACCTGAGGGGTGGGGTTGGCAAACGTGGGCACACTTCCCTTCCTCACTTGGTTTCCCCGCTGATTCTCCCGCCCAGAATGGGGTCAGAACCGGTGGGGGCCAGTTGCTGGAAGCAGCAAATGGCTGGGGTATCTCACAAAGCCATTAAAGCTTCCCCTCATGGACCCTGCCCATCCTGGGGGAGGAGGCTTGGCACCTCGTCCCAGGATGTGCATTGGTTCAAACCCCGGAGAGCAGGAGGCTCTCGACCCAGGGGTCCAGAAACTTGTCAGGTGATGGCAGCTGGCAAGCAGCCACTCAGCCAGGACGGGAAACAGCCTTTACAATGGAACTGTTACAACGCATCCCTTTACATCGCATGGCGTTGCAACGCAAAAGGTGTGCAGCAGTGGGTAGAAAGTGTTGGATTTAACTCCAACGCCTTCCCTACTGTTGCACACACTGGAGTTGGAATAGAAAATTAATTTATTCCAACTTCCAGCACCCCCGACAGAAAGTTGGAGTAAAAATTTGCATTGCAACGGCATGCGATGGATTAGCATGCGTTGTACCGTCACATATTCGCCAGGACACTAGAATTAGGTCGTTTTTCAGGGGGCATCTGTAAGATGCCCTCTGAGGGCATTTTTCATTAAATTCCACACTGGTATCAGTGTGGGTTTAATGTGCTCAAAGGTTTGATACCAAACTTCCCAGTTTTCAGTAAAACCATTATGGTGCTGTGGAGTTCGTAATGACAAACTCCCAGTATACTCTTAATGGCATGACAGCACTTACAATGTCTAAAAATTGATTTAGACACTGTAGTGGTGCAGGGCTCATGCACCAGTACCCTCACCACAGGTATAGTGCACCCAGCTAGAGGGGTAGCTGAGCTATGCCAGGGCAGTGGGATATGTGCCATGTCGACTCTTCACTTTGTTCGGCACCAAAAGACGCAGCCTGCACTGGCAGTGTGTATTTGTAAAGGTACAGGGCCTCTGAGGGTGGTACAATAAGTGCTGCAGCCCTTAGAGGCCTTCCTTGTCCACAGTGCCCTTGGTACCTATGGTACCATTTACAAGGGACTGACATGTGGCCGAAGAGTGCCAATTGGGTTTTGTCTCAATGCAGTTTTAGGGAAAGAACATAGGCCCTGGGTACCTGGTTGGCAGAAACCCAGGACACACTCAGTCATATTACATCAACAGGTTGGCAAAAAGTGGAGGCAACCATGCAAAAAGAGGGCACTTTCGTGCACCCTGTCAAACAATGAACTGGTGATCTTGGATCTGAACATTATCTCAGACAACTGCAAGTTATAAACAACCACACACATAAAACCTACAGAAAAGAATTGCTTCTAGTGTTTGACAGCTTTCACCCAAGACACCTGAGGGAGAACCTTCCGTTTGGACAATTCCTCAGACTCAGAAGAAATTGTTCAGAAATCAACGACTACAGGAATCAAGCAGAGGGTTTGTTCCCAAAATTGTAGGAGCAAAACTACCCTTCTAGCAACATTTTCCCGAGCTATGAAAAGGGCTAAGAACAATAACAGAGAAGGTCTCCTTGCTTTGAAAGAAACTAAACCACAGGAAGATAGACCGATCTGTATTACCACCTACAATATAGCATCCAACAATGTAAGCAAAATAGTCATTAGACACTGGCGCATTTTAAACAGTGGATCACAGAATTTTCCCAAACTACTGTTCTCCCATAAACATGTTGTACTGACTCCCAACTGTATGAAAAAGAACAACGTTGGGTTTTCTGATAGCAATCCCATATCACGGGGCTGAACGATAATATACCCTGGAGCCATATCTCCTAAACCCCTCCACCATATTCATGATGCCTTATATAACCCTGTGCACAATCATAGTTTTCTGGGAGTCTCCAAATCCAGAGCAATAAAAAAAAACATCCACCTGTTTGTTCATTATAATATAATATTTTTCTCCCGTAAAACACAAATGGTGGAGGTATTCCCACCACCACCCCACTGTATCATTATCAATGGCAGTGATACTCAAAGTACGGCCCAGTGGCCTCTAGCGGCCCGCCTGACCTTTACAAGTGGCCGCATAGTCAAGAGCAGCACTGGGCTAATGTTTAAGTGACAAAAGAAAGGACTAGGTGGTGCACTGCTGGCGTAGTCACTTGTATATGTAGGTGAAGAGTGTGGGTGCACTCAAGGGTAGCGTTACCGTCAACACTTAGCAAATTAGAACTTGTAGTGTCTGCATAGGACATGCAGGAACATCCCCTAATGAGGCACTCCAAAAGAGGATAAAAAAATGATTCCAGAATTTCTTAGGAGATTTATAAAGTTTTAATGTTCAAAAAGTAGTGCTGTCGCAGTTTCTCACTGATATTAAATCATATCAATGGTGGTAGTTAGATGCATACATGTCAATATTGTTGGACACGAACTCCAATGCATTTCGGGCGTAAACGCCCTTTATCAAGGAGAGCTGAAAGAATGAAAACGAGCCCGAATTAGGATAAGGAAAACGAATAAACTAAATCGATGGTAGAATACACATAATAGGGGACAATGAATGTGCTCAGGTGCCAACGTGCAAAAAGTGGATGTAAAATAAAAGATAAAGAATGAATGGTTATATGCGAGTGAGATATATAATTATAAGTGCTAGACTGAAGGAAGTGCAGGGTGAACAACAGAGGAGGTGCAAGAGATGAACAAACATTAACAATCGTGTCGTGACAGGCAAAGTGCAAGGACACGTTAAAGAACCTTAGGCATGAACGCTAAAACAAACAAAAATAGTTTCAGTGCGGTCGTGAAGCAAGAGGTGAGCGAAAGGGAAGGTGAAGGGGGTGTGGGACATTAATTGCCACGTCGTGGCAGGCGAGTGCTAGAAGTGCGTTACAAAAACGTGGTGCTCAAACGCTAAAGAAGCAGAACTTACTGCAGCGGAGTCGCGGGAGCGCTCGCTGTTCCGATTACAGCAGGCCTGCCAAGTGTCACGCTTTAGGCGTGACGCTAACGCATTTCAGTGTGGTGTTCCCGCATCACCGCACTGAAATGCATTGTCACGCATTTTTGATAGTGAACGCACTCTGCTCTGACAGCGCTGAAACTGGCTGCCTGCTACACCAGGTGCTAGCGCGCGCTGGCGCTCAGACACCTGTGTGCGCCGGCCCGCAGCAGACTTCACTTGCGGCCGGCAGAAGCACAGTTAGAAAACAGTTAAACATCCCCTTTCAGTCAGTGTGCTACAAATGTTACAATCAGCCCTGCCGCCTGCATTAAAGTTCCCGCCGGCTGCGCGGTAGTACATTGAGTCACTCTGACTGCCCAATTACCGAGATCCGGGCGGGGCCTGACCTTAGCAGTTGTTGCATTACAGGCTGTGGCCCCGCGTGAATGTGACCTCAAGAGTCCTGGAACACGCAAGATCAGTCGGGAGAGCTGGACCGGCGTCTCGACCGGAGTCACTGGTCAAATTTAAAATCAACATCATGATAATGCGACGACTGGACTGTGAGGGCCTGAATAATCGTGCTCGGTGGCGCGGTTTGCCACCGCCGGATGAGTCATTGCAGCTAGGACTGGAGGCGGCCTGCAAATATAAGTAAGTGCCTGGCTGACAGAGCCGTGTATTCATTCTCACACCGACTCTCTCGAAACTATTAATTAGCAGCGAGACTGAGCGAAAGCTGGTAGCACTCGCATTCACGCTGCTGCAGTAGACTTGGGGGCTGCTAGGTCCGGTCAACTCGCTCTGCCATGTACAACATACTATTGTCCATGCCGCATTCCCAGATTCATGCGACGTCAGTTACGAGAGTGTGTAATGATTTTTTGCCCAAGGAGTGCTGCTGAGACTACCGCCTGAAACTTTTGCAGGCCACCAGCAGGTGACGAGCGGACTGCTGATGAGACACGATGTACGTGACGGTGTTTTGTATGGCATGATCGGGCCTTTGACCTGGCTGACCCAGGGACCATGGCCGATGCACTCTGGGCTGGCACTGTACTACTCTGCTGCAGAGTGCTGTCCTCGAGTTACATTTAGTCTGGGGGTGCTGAGCGCTAGACTGCTGTTGCTTCGGTGATTCTGGGGTCAAGTGACATGGCGTCACGACTGCAACAGTATGTACTTTTCCTGAGAGGGGAGAAAGCCTGCAAAATACGTTACTCCTGAGGCGGGCGGGCCGGATTGCGAGCAGGTGGGTGTTATATGTTACTTTTGTTTGAGCGTCTACTACTACTCGCAGCGCTACCTGTACCCAATTGGTCACAGTGCTCATCATGCCACTGCCCTGCGACCGGACCTGGTCGGAAAGGAGAGCTTGCATTAAAAACTGAAAGTGTCATCACGGAGACTGCTGCGTGTCTCAATGAGGTATTAATAGTTTTGAAATGTACTGTCTGACAGACACTGAGCCTGTAGCTCCGCTCTCCAGACTCAGGGTGGTGCTGCAGAGGGCTAGGTAGGCTATTCAGCTGACTCTTGATTTATTTATTAACGCACTAAAGCAAAGACTACAATTTAAATACAATTTTGGGCCATCTCCGTGCTGCTCTGTTGTGGAGGAGATCGCGCTCACACTGCCTCCCAATTATTGGCCCCCAGGCAAAGATTCCCGTGGTGTGGGCATTCTTCACCGGCCCTGGCTCCACGTGTGTTCCGGGAATGGTCTCGGTACATATGTCCGTCCAGGCGAGCCCTGTGCTGTACTATCATGAAAAGGCACAGTAAACCATAGCATGTGACTTCTCAATGACCCGTACTGGCAGATGCGAACGAGGATTCTGCTTCTGCAGACTATCAACTCTTTAATACAGCAGTCAACCCTTAAAGATAAAAGAGGCCCAGCGACTGCTGCTACCAGAGCAACACCAGTTAAGGCGATAGGCAATTTAGCAGAACCCCGTAGTCGAGAATGTTGGTTAGGGGCTGTCCAGAAGGGGCTCTCAATCTGTGCTCAGAGAGTGATGTCTGCAGTTGGAGGAGTGACATATACCTATGAAATGCTGCAGGCAGTACTTTAAATAAAAACATAGAAACATTGCTGCTAATTAATGGCAACTTTACACTGAGAGAGCAATGTCAATTATCTGCGCTAATGTAGTGTGAGCAGGTGTGAAGTGTAGGATCAGAGGAGATTATGCTAGTGATTGTTTTGTAGGAGGAGAGTTGGTGTTTTGGAGGAGTATGTGCATGGGAGAAACCCAAAGAAGGATGTGGTATTGCTTTTGGCACCTGTTGAGGAGAGGAGGACTGCCCTTCCATTTCTGGTACTTAGCAGAAGTTTTAAGATAGTCTTAAGAGTTTCTCGTTATTCAAATGGGTGTAGTTTCTGAAATGTATATATTTCCCTCATCTCTGTTGCTTGATATTTGTTTGCGAGAAAGTGTCACTCATAATCGTTGAATGTCACTCATAATTACATTCAAATTCTGAAAATGTCACACATAGCAATCTGAAACCTTGGCAGCTATGGATTAGTCGGTCATGAGGTTGTCACAGGGAGTATGCCCTTCTGATTAGACGCATCGGTAACATAAATGGTGTAAGAAGGAGGGTAAACATGAAGGGAGGCAAAGCGTGAATTGAACAGGGGCGGCATAAAAAGAGGACTATTTGAAAAGGGTGAAAAGGAAACAAGGTAGGAAAAGTGTGGAGGACATCTTGAAGGGGTGAAATATCCAATGACATGAAAGAAGGACTACTAAGGGAGAGTGAAAAAGAATGGGGGACATCTTTGAAAGGTGAAATAAAGTGATAAATCAAGATAAGGGAACAGGAAAAGAGCAAAGAGTTGACAGTTACTCAATAAACAACAAGCACATAATGATTATTTATAGGTAACAGCTGTATTCGACACGATCATTTAACCCTTGTGGCTTCAGTGTCTGTAAGCGATAAATCCATTCAAGTTCCCTTTTGAGGAGAAACTTGCGATTATCGGTGCCTTCTTTGTTGTTGATTAGTTCAAGTACTATGAATCTGAGTTGTGCAACAGTATGATGACACTCATGAAAATGCATGGCAACGTTAGATTTTTCTTGTTTTGTACGAATATTAGACTTATGCTCGTTCATGCGGATTTTGATTTTTCTTTCCGTTTTCCCGATGTACATTTTTCCGCAAGGGCATTTCAGTGCATAAATCAGATTTTTGGAGTCGCATGTTGCGTTGACTTGTAATTTAATTGAGTGTCCTTTCATGGGATGATAGATGGTGTTGCCTCTGATGATGCTATTGCAGTTGCTGCAATTAAGACAAGGTTGTGTGCCTTTGTAGACAGTAGTGCTGGGTGTGGGATTAGAAAGAATTTCCTTTAGGTTCTTACTGCGAGTGTATGCAAACACTGGAGGAGTTTGAAAAATGTCCTGAAAGTCGGGCTCCATTTGTAGAACTGGCCAGTGTTTTAAGATGATTCTTTTGTATTTGTGGCTGGCTGTGGAGTATTTGGACACTAGAACCATGCGTTCTTGGGCTTCTTTGGGTTTCTTGAGAAGGCTGTCTTGTCTGGAAATACCCTTGATCTTATTTTGGGCTTCCATGAGGATGTTTTCAGGATATCCTCTGTCTTTGATTAAAGGTTTGATCATCAGAAACGATGCGTCTGAGGCGTAGCATTTGTGAAAACGGCAAATGTCTTTTGAGTGATCCCTGATGGAAACTGTTGAAATGTAACGTGTTGTTACGATCGGTGCTTTTCCGATGTAAGTCAGTACTGAATCCATGTTCAGTGATTTTAATGTGAACATCAAGGAATGATATTTCAGTATCACTTATGAGCCATGTGAGTTCAATGCGTGGGTCTTTGGTGTTGAGTTCTGTAAGAGCTGTCATGAGAGATTCTTTGGTATCTGTCCATATGAAAAATAAGTCGTCGATGTATCGGACGTACATTCTGATTTTTTCGAAGATGTTGTGATTGGCATATATATGCTGGTTCTCAAAGTTCTCCATATAGATGTTGGCATATGTTGGGGCGGCACAGTTTCCCATAGCCATTCTGGATAGTTGTAGATACCACTGGTTGTTAACGTGGAAATAACTGTGATACAGTGTGAACATCATGAGCTCCATGATGAAACTTTGCATGGATATGTCAATATCGCTGTGGAGGAGAGCTTGTTCAATGGCTTCAATACCTCCCTGATGGGGTATTGAGGTGTAGAGTGAGCCAACATCAGCTGTACAGAGTATTAGGGAGTCTGTCTGGACGAATTGGATTTCTGCTAGTTTGAGCAAAAAGTCTGTTGTGTCCTTAATGTAACTTTTGGCTTTCATGACTGATGGTTGAAGGTATTTGTCTATCAGTTTGCCGGTAGGTTCGTGTATAGATCCTTTGGTGGAAACGATCGGCCTGAAGGGTGGGTCAAGCAAATTCTTATGTATTTTAGGACTCATATGGATTGTAGGACTCTTAGGATTTTCCAACAGAAGGTAGTTCTTGGTGCGGTCTTCAATAATCCCAGTTTGATGTGCTTTTGTTACGATGGTATGTAATGTGTTTTGAAACTCAAGCGTGGGATTTTTGTCAAGTAGCATATAGGTAGATGAGTCCTCTAAATGTTCGTTGAGTCGTTGGTTGTACATATTCGAGTTCAAGATCACAAGGGCGCCGCCCTTATCTGATTTGATGTATTTAATATCCGGGTTGTTCGACAAGCTTTTGAGGGTGTCGCGATCTTTTCTTGTGATATTCTTATGTTTGGTAGTCGCTTTGAAATTGATTTTGGTGAGGTCGTGTCGTACAAGGTTCTCAAAAAGGTCTATACACTTGTGGCTGATGGGAGCTTGGTATGTGCTGGGTGGTCGTAATCCTATAAGTTGGTCGCTTTTGACATTGGTGTTCAGGGGTAAAGTATTGTCAAAGAAGTGACGCAGTTTGAGTTTTCTTATGAATTTGAACGTGCTGACTTCCAGTTCAAGTAAGTTCGTTTGTGTCACAGGAATGAAAGATGTCCCTTTCTCCAGTAGGTTCATTTGATATGTGGAAATAGGTGTATCTGAAATGTTAATGACTAGGTGGGTTTTTTCGGCTTCAGATCCTTCTTGGTTACTGTGCTCCGGGTTGTGGGAGGACTTTTTTCTTTGTCTTTTCTTTTTGCTCCGCCGGAGTCTTCGGTGGCTTCTGGGTCTAATCCTAAAAAAGGAACCGCAGAGGGTTCTTCTCGTCTGATCTGGGATGTGGATGCTTGATCTTGAGTGGAAGTGTGACTGACAGTAGTTGGTCTGAAGGTGCTTTGTTGAGGACGATTAGAGGAGTCGCTTCCGGATGATGATGTGTCAGTTTGAGCATTGAACGGCTTATTTCGTCGTCGTTGGGCATAGACATCGGCCCAAGAGTACACTTCATCAAGCTTGTAATCAAGCGTGTCTCTGCGAAACGTTCTAACTTTCCGTTCGTTGATTTCTTTTTGATGTTTATCACGAATGTATTTGATGTCTTCTAGTGTGGTGGTGAGCTCCTCAGATGTTAAGAGATCTTTCAATTCACTGTCAACGATCTTGATTTCTTGTTCGAGTTCTTTCAAAATTTTTGCTAATCTCGTCGTATTGCATATTTGTATGGCGTGCAGTCCACCTGAGGCGGTGCAAATTGAAATGACAAAAGAAAGGACTAGGTGGTGCACTGCGTTACCGTCAACGCTTAGCAAATTAGAACTTGTAGTGTCTGCATAGGACATGCAGGAACATCCCCTAATGAGACACTCCAAAAGAGGATCAAAAAAATGATTCTAAGAAATTCTGGAATCATTTTTTTGATCCTCTTTTGGAGTGCCTCATTAGGGGATGTTCCTGCATGTCCTATGCAGACACTACAAGTTCTAATTTGCTAAGCGTTGACGGTAACGCTACCCTTGAGTGCACCCACACTCTTCACCTACATATACAAGTGACTATGCCAGCAGTGCACCACCTAGTCCTTTCTTTTGTCATTTCAATTTGCACCGCCTCAGGTGGACTGCACGCCATACAAATATGCAATACGACGAGATTAGCAAAAGTACCGACGTTAGAGCGCACACTCTAGCATACGATGAAGATGAACGACAACGCATCTATTCGTTGATTGAAGAAGACATCAGCCCATCCACCACCCTTCGTAATAAAGAGCAATGTATGAGACAGTTACTATACCTCTCCAAACGCCACATCAACCAAAAGCTCCACGCGAGCACATTACTTAAATATCATCGGGCGCTCAGAATCCCACGAGGATTGCGGATAGCTTTGAAGCCCTCTCTTTGTAAGAACTCTAAGACATTCAAGGATAAATGGAATGGCATTTTGAATAAGTGTAGCCTGGACCTAATCCTCCTTATCGTAGAAGAACTTTCTGGGATTTTGAAAGAACTCTAACAAGAAATCAAGATCGTTGACAGTGAATTGAAAGATCTCTTAACATCTGAGGAGCTCTCCTCCTCCACAGCGATATTGACATATCCATGCAAAGTTTCATCATGGAGCTCATGATGTTCACACTGTATCACAGTTATTTCCACGTTAACAACCAGTGGTATCTACAACTATCCGGAATGGCTATGGGAAACTGTGCCGCCCCAACATATGCCAACATATATATGGAGAACTTTGAGAACCAGCATATATATGCCAATCACAACATCTTCGAAAAAATCAGAATGTACGTCCGATACATCGACGACTTATTTTTCATATGGACAGATACCAAAGAATCTCTCATGACAGCTCTTACAGAACTCAACACCAAAGACCCACGCATTGAACTCACATGGCTCATAAGTGATACTGAAATATCATTCCTTGATGTTCACATTAAAATCACTGAACATGGATTCAGTACTGACTTACATCGGAAAAGCAACGATCGTAACAACATGTTACATTTCAACAGTTTCCATCAGGGATCACTCAAAAGACATTTGCCGTTTTCACAAATGCTACACCTCAGACGCATCGTTTCTGATGATCAAACCTTTAATCAAAGAATTCAGGAAATGCATCATCGATTCCTCGACAGAGGATATCCTGAAAACATCCTCATGGAAGCCCAAAATAAGATCAAGGGTATTTCCAGACAAGACAGCCTTCTCAAGAAACCCAAAGAAGCCCAAGAACGCATGGTTCTAGTGTCCAAATACTCCACAGCCAGCCACAAATACAAAAGAATCATCTTAAAACACTGGCCAGTTCTACAAATGGATCCCGACTTTCAGGACATTTTTCAAACTCCTCCAGTGTTTGCATACACTCGCAGTAAGAACCTAAAGGAAATTCTTTCTAATCCCACACCCAGCACTACTGTCTACAAAGGCACACAACCTTGTCTTAATTGCAGCAACTGCAATAGCATCATCAGAGGCAACACCATCTATCATCCCATGAAAGGACACTCAATTAAATTACAAGTCAACGCAACATGCGACTCCAAAAATCTGATTTATGCACTGAAATGCCCTTGCGGAAAAATGTACATCGGGAAAACGGAAAGAAAAATCAAAATCCGCATGAACGAGCATAAGTCTAATATTCGTACAAAACAAGAAAAATCTAACGTTGCCATGCATTTTCATGAGTGTCATCATACTGTTGCACAACTCAGATTCATAGTACTTGAACTAATCAACAACAAAGAAGGCACCGATAATCGCAAGTTTCTCCTCAAAAGGGAACTTGAATGGATTTATCGCTTACAGACACTGAAGCCACAAGGGTTAAATGATCGTGTCGAATACAGCTGTTACCTATAAATAATCATTATGTGCTTGTTGTTTATTGAGTAACTGTCAACTCTTTGCTCTTTTCCTGTTCCCTTATCTTGATTTATCACTTTATTTCACCTTTCAAAGATGTCCCCCATTCTTTTTCACTCTCCCTTAGTAGTCCTTCTTTCATGTCATTGGATATTTCACCCCTTCAAGATGTCCTCCACACTTTTCCTACCTTGTTTCCTTTTCACCCTTTTCAAATAGTCCTCTTTTTATGCCGCCCCTGTTCAATTCACGCTTTGCCTCCCTTCATGTTTACCCTCCTTCTTACACCATTTATGTTACCGATGCGTCTAATCACAAGGGCATACTCCCTGTGACAACCTCATGACCGACTAATCGGAACAGCGAGCGCTCCCGCGACTCCGCTGCAGTAAGTTCTGCTTCTTTAGCGTTTGAGCACCACGTTTTTGTAACGCACTTCTAGCACTCGCCTGCCACGACGCGGCAATTAATGTCCCACACCCCCTTCACCTTCCCTTTCGCTCACCTCTTGCTTCACGACCGCACTGAAACTATTTTTGTTTGTTTTAGCGTTCATGCCTAAGGTTCTTTAACGTGTCCTTGCACTTTGCCTGTCACAACACGATCGTTAATGTTTGTTCATCTCTTGCACCTCCTCTGTTGTTCACCCTGCACTTCCTTCAGTCTAGCACTTATAATTATATATCTCACTCGCATATAACCATTCATTCTTTATCTTTTATTTTACATCCTCTTTTTGCACGTTGGCACCTGAGCACATTCATTGTCCCCTATTATGTGTATTCTACCATCGATTTAGTTTATTCGTTTTCCTTATCCTAATTCGGGCTCGTTTTCATTCTTTCAGCTCTCCTTGATAAAGGGCGTTTACGCCCGAAATGCATTGGAGTTCGTGTCCAACAATATTGACATGTATGCATCTAACTACCACCATTGATATGATTTAATATCAGTGAGAAACTGCGACAGCACTACTTTTTGAACATTAAAACTTTATAAATCTCCTAAGAAATTCTGGAATCATTTTTTTGATCCTCTTTTGGAGTGCCTCATTAGGGGATGTTCCTGCATGTCCTATGCAGACACTACAAGTTCTAATGTTTAAGTGACTCAGCACTAACAAAATAAATATGTTAAATAAACATGCAAGCGTTTATTTAAAGGATAATTGAAATTGAAGAAGGGAAGTAACTAGGGTGTTCTAAACCACTCAACTTTAGGAACACCATAAGTTATAAAAACATCTTACAGTAAAATCTGTTAATAATTCATTAATATGCCGAATCGTTTCACCCTAGTACATCAGATTATCAGTGCATTGAGAAGTATTTTTTTTAAAGTGATAGTATTCAAACATGACTTGTGAAACATTTATTCTTCCCTAAACCCTAAGAACAATGTCAATAGTGTACAAAGAGGCAAATCAGTTGTCATGTGCACCTTTAGGGGGCTGGGGTTTTTATTATACATGAACAACATATAGTTTATTAAATTAAATACTTCATAAGGTTTTGTTCAGAACACATCCTGAAGTCATGTATTTCAAGGACCTTATGTGCTAATGAAAAAGGCGGAAAAGTGAAATAAAATAATTACCCATGATCACACAGTTTGTTTAAGCAGAAATGGCGGGATTAATTGCACCCACCTTACCACAAACACCTCCCCATACTCTGACCGCCACCTTGCTGGTATCAATGCGGCCCTCAGTCACATTACAGACCAAATGTGTGGCCCCTGGGAAAATGTTTGTGAGTACCCATGATCTATGGGATATGAGAATAATATTATTATTAATATTTGATTAATGAATAAGGAATAAAAAAAGATTATTTTTTTCAGACGTACCTTTCGAAACAACACACAGAATCCTGAATCTTTCCTACGGTCTTTTTCTTTTTGACCCCAGGTTTCAATCCCTTATGAAAATGCTGTAACGATATCCATATTGGGAGATTTTTACAGGAAACCGCTTTCCATAAATTTATATACTTTCTAACACAGAATTTTTTGTATGTTTACTTCTCTTTTCATTATTACCCCTGTGCTTTTGAAATATTTTACATCAGCACTGTCTTCACATCCAATTTATAGATGATGTGTGGTCCGAAGATCAAGGGAGTAGTCCGATCACGAGCAGCCATTTTGAAAATGAGCGCTGTAGTTTTTTTCCAACACAAGGACGCCCTAGCTAGGTTCCAGCTCCCTGTCAAAAACAGACAGTTTTCCCGCACATGGCCGAGATCGTCGGAGCCGCAGGCAGGCCACTTGCAAATGGCAAGGGAGTAGCTTTGATGACTTAAGTACGGCACAGCCGAGACTTCCTCAAGTGCAATCGAGGTAACCCCACATTTGCCCATTGATACCAGTATCTCTCTAATTTTTACAGAGTTTAGGTACATGCATCCCTTCCCCCGTTGAACAAGTTAGACCACATTATGGCATAAATATGTATGTTTTAGATTTTTAATTCAATTCCCCATTTTCACCTAACAGTGATATTTTTAGTTAACTTTATACGAGTCGGCAGTGAAAGTATGGATGGCTGTTAATTATTGATATCTGTGAAATGCAAAATCCGGCACCTATCGACTTTAAGCCATAGGATGCGAGATGTTTTCCTAACTCATTATTAACATCAGAAAACTCTTATCTATACAACGGCACATGCCGGCTGGCATATTGATATTGGATGTGACTGAGTGTGTTTAATGCTAAGTGTTCTGTATTGTCCCATCTGTCTTCTTTCACGGGCTTGATTATGGGTATCAAAGACATAGTCTCTCTCAGCACGACAGAGGTAAATGAGAATACCAGTGTTGTAAGAGAAAACTATATCACGTTTTTTTCCACTAATGGTGATATGTTTATTGGGTTACTTATAAGATTACTAGCAGTGATCCTGGACAGAATAACCTTTCTCTCATATCTTTCCAGGTCTAAAAGAACAAACACTACAGATTGGGTATTGTATTATACATTTATTATGTCTTGATATCTATTAAGAAAACCAAATTTTGAGTCGCTTGTGAATAAGGAGTGGTAACAGGGATCATTTTGTGGTCCTGATGAAAAGCCTTGGTGTAAAGGCTTGAAACATGTAGCCCTTGAGACACATACACATAAACATATACCTCTCAATTACCCCTTTTAACCATACCAGCAAGTTTTCAACTGCTTAACGCCCCGTTCCGCAGCTGGATGGGAATAACCCGATGATGAAGAATGCCACCAAGGGAAATCTTGGTAGGTTAGGATTATTTAAAGGAAACTCTGTTTTCGAATATGAGTGGAAAGATAATCCAATGAGTGCTGATGGACTCATTTTGTTTGATGGAGTAAATACAGGAGGCCGAGACCTCTGTTCCTTTACCTCTGGCTCCTCTTTTTTTGATTTAGATTACACGTGCATCCATTCCAAAAGTCCTTCGTGTATCAGTGGTCTCAATCGGAGAGTCATAGGGATGCTCTAGTGCTGGCTAACTTTTAAGCTTGTCGCTCTCTGCAATGGTGGAACACCAACAACCTGTTACAGGGACAGCCTTTTTCTGACCCAGTTCAGCAGAGGACCATCATAGCAGATGCTCCCTGTTTGATATTGATCAAAACGATGATAATGTGTATGCGTAAACATAACAAATAAATAATGGTACACTCACTCATTAGTATTGTCAAATTTGCCTGTCATAAACTTTCCATCAACCCCAACTCAAAAATAATGGATCAAGCAGACTTTGCAACCCAGGCCCGCGGTAACTGATTGACAGGTTACAGGTGGGGTGGCACGTAACCAGCAGAAATAACCAGGGCCGGACTGGGAACCACAACCTTCCCTGGCAAAGTGCTCGGCTGCCCCCCCCCCCACTGGGGGGGCTGGAGGTGCCGCTAAGCTCTTTGCTGGGGCTGGTTTTCGGCCAATTTTGGCACAGTGCCGATTTTGCAGCTATGCTGCAAAAACGGCCTTGTAACAAAAACGGCCCCCAAGGGTCCAAAACCGCCCCCTACCCGTGCTGCGCACCGGGGGATTGCCCGGTGTCCGCTATGGCCAGTCTGGCCCTGAAAATAACACATGAATAGGAAACTCAGGTCCATCCCTCCGATAAATGCAGCAACACCACAATGGTCCTGGGAAATTGGCCCAATAAAACCCACATGGCCAGAGGGGTGTTCGCATTCCAATAACCATGGAGTTAGGAACACACAGCCAATCAGGACAGCATACATGCAGTTATCACATGCCCCTCAGGCTGGACATCTGAACACACTACTCACTGGCCCACCTTTTGTCAAAGCAAGGTCAAGCCACCTGCATTTGTTATCAAAGGCCCTTTATTTATGACCCCACAGACAAGGCCCACATTCCTTTCTGAAATAATGACCGCCGGATGTACTTTGATTGTACCCAAAACTGCATATAAGCCAGCACAAATTGATTGCACAGTGACAGCCCTTGTGACTTGTGTCAGGGCGGCTGATCGGTGACCTTACCCCCTCCCCTCCAGGCAGAGGAACTGAGGTGAGGTGAGACAAACCCCTGAGGTGAAGTTCTGCCCGCTGCGGCTGAAGGGTGAAGGCTCGCGGGGGATGAGGGGGCTCCCGCTCCCCTGTCATTGAGGATGAGGAGGGTGTCGACATTGCTGACCTGTGACCCGCCTGGCCAGAGAGCCCAACTGTGCCCCAACAGGTAAGCCAGAGACAGCCAGGGAGCTGTGTCTGGGCCTGCAGTTGCTGTGTGGGGTGTCAGACCAGTAGCACCGGTGTGGCGCTGGCAGAGAAAAGATGATGACGTGACTCCCCACAGACCCAGGGGGGTGCTCCCTGAGGTGAGAGGCGGCAAGAGCAGGTTGTGCGGATCACTTAGGTGAAGTGATTTCCACCCGCGGTGCCCGACCCTCTCCGACAGCTGCCGGGCCTGCACTGAAGCGGAGGGGCTCAGTTAGAAATTCCCACACTTTTCCCCCCTCGGTCTGAAGCTTCGCTCCGGGCTTGCTGAGTCAGCAGGGACATAGAGGGAGACCCTCACCTGCTGCATAATCACCTTAGGAGGCCCTTCTCCGCCACAACCAGGGTGAGCACCTCTCCTCCCTGGGATGGGGCAGTGAGAAGTAGCCATCACAAGCTCAAGATGCTCACAGTTGCGGGCACAGCGGAGAGAGGACTACCATGATATCGGGAGGCGTGACATAGCGTGGGTGAGCGGTGCGAACTAGCCACACGGACAGAGCAATCCCCTTCCTCACACTGCCTGATCCACCATGCGGGCTGTTGGGCCTATCTAGAACTGAGCAGCCCTGCTGCACTCTGCAAAGTCGCCCCCCTGGCTGCAAACTCACCTGAACCTGTTGGCCGACGGAGGAACCGAGGCGGGGGGCCATGCAAATCACCCACCAGCCCTGAGTGGCGTATCGATGCTGCAACCGGGGCATGCAACACCCCAAAACTGTGCTGCAGGAGGGGACCAGCTCAGTGCCAGGCCATGCCCTAGGTCATACCAGTGACGGACATCTGTATGAAGGCCCTTCCCCCACCTCCTCGCAGTAGGACGTTGGACCTGGCTCCCCGCAGGACCATTGGAAAAAATACTGCATTCTACCACCCCGTGGGGACAACTCCAGGGCCCCCTCCCCTTGGCTCCACATGATCCTGCGAACCGTCCCTTCCCTCGCCGAGATCACTGGTAACCTGCGACTAACTGAGACTGCCTGCTCGGGGCGACTCCTGTTTCATTTGTTCACCCTTGGTCCATGGTCTTCTTGGAGCCTTTAAAGCAGATCTGGTCGATGCTGGGGAGATGGGGAGGTTGCTGTGAGCCTCTGGAACCCGCCTGCCAGCCCAACTGGCCCGTAAACTAAAGTCTCTGACACTGCAAGAAGAAGTCAGCCCATCCCTCACCATGTGGAGAAGCGGTCCTGGCGACCATTGAGCACTCCCGCATCACGATGATGGCCCACTTCGGGTCCCTTGCGACCGAACACTTGCTCCTCCGAGATGACCAATGCAAGCTGACCGACAGGGAGAAGGCTCTTGCAGCTCTTCAGCCACTTGCTAAGAAGAACCGCTCTGACGTTGCTGACCTACAAGTCCGGGTTGCACAGGTGGTGGACAGTGCAAAGGATCTAGAGGGCCACTCCAGGAGAAGTAACATTTGTCTCCTGGGTCGGCCGGAGGGTATTGAGGAATTGGACCCCCTTACCTACCTGGACTCCTAGATTTGCTTGTTCACCCCTGCCACTGAACTTACCGCCTTCTACTCCCTGGAGCGAGTGCATCAAGTCCCAGCGTAGCGTCCGCCCCTGGGTTCCCCTCCTCGCCCGATGCTGCTAAAGTTACTACACTGCCTGGACAGAGACGCGATACTCCGAGCAGCCAGAGTGTCAGGCCACTACAAGTGGAGGACAAAGTCATTACGATATTCCCAGATTACATTCGGGCCGTCCAACACTCCTACTTCTTGGGCGGTCAAGCGCAGCCTCCGACAAGAGGGAGTCCAATAGTCACTGCTGGTCCCCACCCACCTCAATATAATTTTTGACTGGACCACGCAGTTTTTCACTGACCCCAGGTAAGCATAGGACTGGTCGGAGCAACATGGAGGAAAGCCTGTGGCTGGTCCCGCTGAGCGCTCGGAGGGGCTGCGAGACCAACGGAGCCGAGGCTGGAGAAAGAGGAAAAGGGAGGGCGGCGGAGCACCCTATCCCGGAGTTCGTCCACCTGCTCCCCTGACCTGAAACAGATCATAGCAGACTGCTGGAAGACCACCCAAGCAGCAGCAAATCTGAGTCCCCACCCTGTGGTCACGGACAACGACAGGGCCCAATACATGTTCTCCTCGGAGGAAGACTCTCTTCACTGTGATGACTCCAATGCTGATTCACAAACACTGCTCACAGTCACTCCGCAGACAGCAGACACTCTCATTTAAGCTCTCTTCCAGTAACCTTTTTCTAATGCTGTTCTACTGCTATTCAATGGTCTACACATGGCCAACAACATTATATTGGACTTTGATGGGCTCTCAATTGCTTTACTAGGACAGAAGTATCCACCTACCTTTTTTCTCCCCCCCACGATACTATAGAAAACATAGTAGATACTTAGTTTGGGCAAATTGCCTTTTACGGTAGGCTCTCGGTATTGGGATTCTATCCCTACTCAGTTATAGAAGCTTTCCCCCATTCTCTCTTCCTGTATTTCCCCACTACACAAGGGGGTGGACACTTTATGGCACCCGATTTATGGACGGAAATGCTGCACTTCATATATCTCCCGCCGCTGGCACTCACCACTCCAGTTAACTCATGGCTCAACTTCTGATATTTGAAATCTTACCCTCAACATTCGGACCATGTACACTGCTAGAAAGCGCAATGCAGTTTACTCCTACATTAAGCAGCAGAAGTTGCAGTTATTTTTTCTTCAGGAGACACACTTGACAGTGAAGGAGCTTGACTACCTGCGTGGGCATTTTTGGGTGGCATATTCTGCGCCACAACGTACTAGACTTATGCTCGGTGTGTGTCCGTCCTGGAGTCCCCTTTCAGAAACTTAATAGAGAGATAGATAAGGAAGGGCGCTATGCCCTCTTGGAGGATAGATTGGATGGCTGACCCATCCGCCTGGGTAGTATTTACACACCGAACACAGAGAGGTGCTTTTAGGCACACATTTTCAGCCACCCTCATGCACTATACGACACTACGGTGGGTCCTGGGAGAGGACTTTAACTGCGTCCTTGACTCTAATCTTGATTGTTCCATCCCCCGCTACCATGGTCTTCTACGCATGTGTAGGCAGAGTGCTTTCGAGCCTGGACACAGCACTGGTCCCTAGCAGGCATGTGGCACACACATCATCCCACCTCCCGGTTCTACTCCTTCCACTCCACCCTACATGACCTGTTGGTACACCTGGACCATTTTCTCGGCTCCCAGTCACTGGTCCCCCTACTCCAGCACGTGGATTATCTGGTCTGGATAGTTTCCAACAACCATGCGCACACCATGGATCTCCAATGGGCGCCCACTCTGCCCCCTATGCCGGCTTGGAGGCTACCACAAGACTGCTTCGGGGATCAGGTGTTCCAGAGAAAACAAGAAGACTCCATCAAACAATACTTTGCAGAGAATCACGTCCACCAGAATGCTGGAATCGAATGCCTTTAAAGTGATAGTTCAGGGGGCTTGCATGCATCAGATTGCCAGGGTCCATAGGATCCTTTAAAGGGACTTCAGGAGTACCAAGGTCACACATGCAAATCTTAGCAAGGCAGCGATACAGACTGATCCAGCGCCCCTACAGAAAATATGTCATATGTGACGCTACCAACTCCACAATACTCACCATTAATTATAATTCACTCACAAGGCCCATAAACTAACATGACATATTTTGAGCAACTGAATCATGTGACCTAATTAACAAACCCTATTAACAAATTATATACACATTTATGTACAACTGCAGTATATTGATTTCTCCATAGTATCTGTAAAGTTTTGCATTTAATTAAGCCACTTTGGCAAATGGATCTGCTTATGGTAACAAGACTTAACGAAATAACAAGGCCAGGTTGTCTTTTCAAAAATCTTATTTATTAACTATTTATTCAAGGAAAGTGCATTTTTATTAGAATCTTTTTATTCAAGCATCATTGGTTAAGGATTAGCAAATAAAACTAACAGTTTTTAAGTAAATTAAGAATAAACAGTTTCTCATCACCTAAGTCCTAACATCTCTGTCTAAAATTCACTTCACCTAAAGGGATAAAGTAAAAGTCATTCAGCCCTTTTGATCCTTACGTGCTCCAAGAAAGTCTGTCAGCACATCACGTCCAACTGGTGTCTAGAGGAGATGAGCAGCAAGCAAGCCCTCCCTCCCATGGGGACAGTTTATATACCTTTCTAACTAGCTAAAGTAACATTATCGAACATTTTTTTGAAAACCTAAACTCATCACAGCCCTTATTGTTCTTAGTTTTACCATCACTTCCTAATCGTAGCAAGTCTCACAGCATCCGTCCTGTCCTTGGAAATGTCACCAAGATCACATGCAACTCGACCACGTTTGTTTCTTCTTAAACGTTGTTTATTCAGCAAAAAGATGACTCTTCCGTCTGCGCAACTGCGCATGGGTAAGACTTTCACTCTGGTCAAGTTTTCACAAGCTGCAAGACCGCCATCCATTTTGTCGGGCCCATTCATAAAACTAATGCATAAACAAACACAAAACATCAATTAATGTGAGAAATAAAGTTTGTTCTGTTTCCCACCCACCTTTGCTAATTATTAACCCATTAATCTATTACCTAGCAAAAGCAGATGAAGCAACGAACAGATTTTGTGCACATTTAGGACAGAAAAACAAAACATGAGCACACAGAAATAAGCACATGCAATTATAAAACAGCCGCATTTAGTTTTGAGAAAATCGATAGACAAAATTAGTTTATTATTTTACACAAACATGCATTTGCAACATAAAGCACATATATGAGCACATATATTAATTTCCCGCGTGTAATGATCTGCAATTTTACTCTAAGTTGGTTAATAATTTTCATTTCACACGTAATAATATTATTATTTATTATGGAAGTTTAACTTTATGAGTTGAAATAAATATATTTCCAAATCTAGCACCATCAACTCCCTCATCTGTTGATTTCAAAATCACCAAACCACACCCCAAAATTTAGTAAAATGTTATCTTATAGATGAACATGTTTTGATTTCACTTTGTTAGTATTTCTAAAGACTTGTCTCAGCTGTCTGTCTGCAACTCTCATATTGAGCTCTACGAAACTCTTCCAGTTCTATCTCTTTCTCCTGTTCCTTTCTGATTTTGTATATTCTCTTCTTTTCCCTCAAGTATTTCTTTCTCTTGTGTAACATGCAACTGATCTTCAAAAATAGTATCACAAAAACTATGACTAATAAAGGTGTCAGTACTTTGCCAAGAATTGAACCACCAATCTCTTGAAACCAAGTTTTGATTGTTTGAAATCTCTTGGATAATCGTTCTGAAAAATCATCTTCTTCAAAAATTTTAAATTATCTAAATTTTCTTAAATTCTAACACCCCCCTATTTTAGATTTTTTTTCTTCTTCAAACCTTTAGTTTCTAACAAATTTTCTTCGACCTTGCGTCACAATTTAATTTCCAGCTAACACAATTTCTTCGACCTTCTGTCACCTAACATGATTTCTTCAGCCTTAAGCCAAAAACAAAACCTCCAAAATTTTAACAGAAAATACTTCAATCGTTGTCACTATTGTCTTCTATTTCTTCCTGACTACTACTGTTGACTTCCACTACAGGTGGAATAATTATGTAAGTCCACTCAGGGGACTTGTATTTTTGGTTTGGTTTCACAACTCTCTTTGCCCTACTACTAATGACTTCTATTTTCTTTCCTGCCTCCCTTTTCTTTTCAGGATCCTTTTGACTTGAAATCTCATTGACTTGTTCCTTTGGTTTCTTTATTAATCTGAATTTCAGACCTTCACTTTCACTCGGACAGTTATCTCCTTTTCTCAGTAACTTCTTCTTCTGCTCAGTCACATTACACTCTGATCTCCAAGCTCTTTTTCTGAAGTTTCTTATCTGTGATTCTTCATCACTATCTTCAGTTTCACTGTCAGAAATTTGGATTCTTGACTCAGGTACTTCTTTACTTGGCCATTTCACTCCGTTAGGAACTTTATCTTTATAGATGGTACTCGGTAATTCTTCTTCTTCTTCTTCAATCACCTTTAACTTCCCAGTTTCAGATTTTCTGTTTCTGCTTTCAGAGCTACTTTTCTGCCTTTCAATACTCTCCTGGTCTTCAATTACAGTTTGTTCAGACTCTTCTTCTACTTCTTTTTCTAGCAGATCTTCATCATCTTCAGAGTCTAGAATCACAATTTCCAAATCTTTTTCATTCAATTCTCCATTCACAGTTGACTTTTCCAGATGTCGACCTGCCTGTCGATCTTCAAGATCTGGATTTCTCTCAGGTTCTTCTTCAGAATCTGAATCAGCTGTGGTGTCACTCTCTTCGTCAGAATTTTCTGGTGTAGGCACACGAATAGTATGACTTGCATGAATCCACCTCTTCAGACCTTTACACTTCACTGCATTTGTTGTAACCAAAATGACTTGTCTTGCCTTTTGCCACCTTGGTACCAGACAATTTATTCTTCGATGAATTTTTGTCCTTACCCAATCTCCTGGTAACAGATCATGTGCTAGTTCTTTTTCTCTTGTTTGCACTTCAGTTCCCACCTGATTGGACACAGAAGTTACGACGTCAGACAGGTTCCTGCAGTACTCCAAAATGACGCTATCATTAATAGTCATCAACTTCCCTACTGGTATGAATGCCTGTCTCATGACTCTGCCCATAAGAATATCATGTGGGCTTAAACCTGTCATTTTATCAGGAGTACTTCTTAGAGACATTAAAACAAGTGGAAGTGCATCAGTCCATTTCATACCTGTAGCTAGACACATTTTTGCAATTCTGTTCTTAATCGTTCCGTTTACTTGCTCAACAACACCTGATGCTTCTGGTCTGTATGCACAATGTAATTTCTTCTCTATGTGTAAAGCTTCACAAATCAATTGTAACAATCTGTTTTCAAAATGTCTTTCTCGATCACTTTCCAGAGTCACTGGGAAACCGTACCTCGGTATTATTTCCCTTAAAAGTAATTTTGCAACAGTAATTGCATCATTATGGCGCGTAGGAAACGCTTCAACCCATCTTGAAAACTTTTGCAAGAACATAACGTAATTTGTTATGAGATGGCATTTCAATAATATCCATTTGCAATCTGGTGAATGGACCACCCTCCCGTCCTATGGTTCCCCTGCCCACAACTGTTTTTCTGATAGGGTCCATTTGTTGGCAAGTCAGACACCTCTGACAAAGAGACTCTGCAATGGTTCTAAACTTTGTTTTGAACCAAGTCTCTCTAAAAAGTCTAATCATAGAATCTCTTCCAATATGTGCCTGACCATGATACATCCTGGCCATGTCAGCAATCATGCTATTTGGTAAAACTACTCTGCCATCTTTGTAAGTCCAAATTCCATCTTCATCTCGCTGTCTACATTCTGCTTTCAACCATGTGTTTTTCTCCTCATCACTTGCTTCGTCTTGTAAATCTTTGACTGCCTGCCATGTTTCAACCACTGATGTTAGCATAAGTGAGTTCAAGACATGTTCATCATTCTTTTCCCGATTAATTGCAAAAAGAAATTCGCACAGTACTTTGCTATTTCATCTGCGTAAGCATTTCCTTTGTAATGAAATCCTCACCTCTTTTGTGAGCTGAACATTTCACAACAGCAATCTTTTCTGGTAATTTAATGCCATCGATCAGTCTTTTTTTTTTCCTAACAACTCTTTTTATTGACAAATCGCATAGAAGATACAGCTCTCTGTACCCCGGAGGAACTGTGGCAAATACAGTACAGCATAATCAGCGATTCAGTTTACAGTAATATATATTAGAAAAAAGAAAGGAAACCCCCAATCCCCAGCCCCTTACCCCAACTATCCTGACCCACCCCCTCCCTTACCCATCCCATGCACGGCGTCTCTCTCGTTCTGCAGCTAGTGTACATACATGACAATAAGATATTAAACATCTCCCTCATGTGCCCGTCGCCTCCGTCCCATCGATCAGTCTTTTAATCAGTTTTGCATTTCTGATGGGAGTACCTGCAGAAGTTAAGTAACCTCTTTGGGACCAAAGCTGTCCATAATCATGCACAACTCCATATCCGTATTGTCTGTCAGTTATTATTGTTATTTTCAAATGTATTGCTTTTTTACAAGCACGAATCAAAGCAATCAATTCTGCTACTTGAGCTGAACGAATTCCTTCGAGACATGATGCTTCAATCACAGTAGCAACTGTACAGACTGAATATGCTGCTCTCAGAAAACCCTCATCTGTTCTTAGACAAGAGCCATCAACAAAATAAACAAAATCTGATTCAGGCAAAGGAACATCTTTAATGTCTTGCCTAGGCTTGGTACAATATTCCAAAACATCCAAGCATTCATGGTCAATGTCGTTTTCATTTCTTATTTCTGTCACAATACCATCAGGCAATAATGTGGAAGGATTTAAATTCACACATCTTGCTATCGAGACATTATCTGATCCCAGAATAATCTTCTCGTATTTTGTAAGTCTGTTACTTGTCAAGTGCTGCGTCTTACTTCTAGTAAGAAGAATTTCAACTGAATGGGGTACATAAACTTTTGCAGGAAATCCCATTACAATTCCCTCACTTTGCTCAAGGCTAACACTTGTTGCAGCTACTGCTTTCAAGCAGCCTGGTAATGCTTTCGCAACTGAATCAAGCACTGCTGAGAAGTATGCAATTGGCTTTCTCAAATTTCCATGTCTCTGTGTTAACACAGACAATGCACAACCTTCCCTCTCACTACAGTACAGTTCAAACTCTTTTTCATAGTCTGGCATACCTAAAGCTGGAGCTTCACACAAACTTCTTTTTAGCTTCTCAAAAGCTTCCATTTCAATTTATGTGAGTACAATTGGGTCTTTTATATCTGATTTTGTTAATCTCTGCAGTGGTTTAGCAATTACCGAAAATCCACTAATCCATTGACGACAATAACCAACCATTCCTAGAAACATTCTAACCTGTCTCTGCGTTTTTGGAGGTTGCATTCCCTGAATCATTTTAATTCTCTCAATAGTCACTTGTCTGGTTCCCTTTGCAATTCTGTGACCAAGGTATTTTACCTCTTGTTTACAAAACTGTAATTTTGCAGGTGACACTTTATGTCCCTCATCTGCCAGGTGATTCAAGAGAGTAATGGTATCTGTAACAGTTATCTCGTGTTTTTGCTGCTACGAGCAAGTCATCAATATACTGGACTAATGTTGATCTTCCTGGTAAATTTAGATTCTGCAATGATTTCTTTAACAACTGATTAAAGATAGATGGACTCTCTGTATACCCTTGAGGAATACGACACCATGCTAGTGTCCGACCTTGGAACCTGAAAGCAAAGATTTGCTGGCTGTCTGGGTGCAATGGAACAGTAAAGAACGCATTGCAAAGATCAATGACTGTATACCATTCTGCATCATGCGGAATCTGGTAAAGGATTACAGCTGGGTTTGGAACAATTGGGCAACAAGGAACAACTATCTGGTTAACCTTTCTCAGGTCTTGAACGATTCTGTACGTTCCGTTTGGCTTTTTGATCCCCATGATCGGAGAATTACATGGACTGCTCTCAATTTCTTTTAAAACACCTTGCTTTATGAATTTGTCAATTACAGTAATAACACCTTCAATTGTTTCTGTTTTCATTTTGTACTGTGGAATATTAGGAAACTCTATTCCTTGTTTCACTGTGACTTTAACTGGATCAACATTTTTCATCAAACCCATCTCACTTCCTGATAAATACCAAATTTCAGCCTTGACTGTTTCTTTCAACTCCTCTGGAAGATTATTTGTATCAAATACAGGAAATCATTTGCTTTCCTCTGCCTCAACCATTAGCATTGTCAATCTGTAAAGCCCATCTTCCTCTAACATCTAAAGCTCAATACCCTCCGGTGAGCAATATATTTTACAATTCATTTTGCAAAAGATGTCCCTCCCTAGCAAGTTTACAGGACTGCTGTTACAAACTACAAATCTGTGTTTATCTTTGAACTTGCCAATCTCAATTTTGACAGGTTCCGTCAAACTTGTTTTAATCTGCTGATTAGCTACACCAACTACTTGGATCGATTCATCAGAGAGAGGGAGGTTTTCTATTTCTACTGATCTGACAGTAGAACGGGTAGCACCAGTGTCCACAAGAAAAGTGATCTCTACATCATTCAGTTTGCCATTTACAAATGGACCTGACTGGTCAACCTCAAGAGTGGCTCCAAGCACACACCCTTCCCCCTCTCTCAGGCACCGTCATATGTAATCCTCAGAATCACTACCACCATTTTCTGTCATCAAAAATTGTCGAGAAACATTTGGCACATTCGTTCTTTGAGTTCTTATTACCTGATCACCTCCGCTGAATCCTGTTTCCGTATTATACCTCTGACCACTTCCACAGTTTGGAAGAGGGGGCTGTGGAATCTGATGATTTGCTAACTGTCGCTGTAGCTGTTGCTGAAGATTTAACTCATTTAACTGTCGCTGTAGCTGTTGCTGCAGATTTACATCATTCTGCATCTGTGGATTTAATGATGCATTTTTAAAATTTCTGGGCGGATTTTTACACTCTCGCTTCCAGTGTCCAATTTCCCGCAATTAAAACAAGGTAATTTCTGCTTCAGCTCTTCAATATTAACATTAAATTTTGGTTTATTAAAATTTCCCTTAAATTTTCCTTGACCTTGATTCTGATTGAAATGTACATTTTTATTCTCCAAATTTGCAATTTGCTGTTCAGCTACTTTCACCTGTGCCCACATTGCTTTCTCTTTTAACTTTTTCTGCTTGGCATCTATCTCATCACTGCAGTATTTTGCCTTTCTCAGAATGTCATCAACTGAGAGTGCTTGCCATCCAACAATACCATTTTTGATCATATCACCAATTTCAGGTCTCAGGCCATAAACAAATCTGTATATAAATTGGCTCATGTCCTTTTCACTTAATTTTTCATAGCCACTGTACTGTTTGAAAACCAACAGTAGTCTTTCATAGAATGAATGAACTGACTCTTTTGGTTCCTGATTTGTTCTGTCAATTTTAACCCAATCTACTTCTTTAGGGGCAATTTTTCCTTTCATCCAATAAATTACTTTGTCATACAGTCCCATGACTTCTGATGATGGAGCACCTGTCACTGTATCTCGAGATGGTTCTACTTTTGGCCAACTTATAGCAATTTTACATTCTGTCCAAAGATCTGATGGGACAACAATGTCGAAGAATCCATCAAGATCAATCGACAGAACTTTTGACACTTTTATAAATCTGTCCACCTGTCGATACCATTCTACAGGCTTTTCTCTCAGCCGAGGAAAATCATTTGTGAACAACAAAATGTCTTGTCTAGACCAGGGAACATGCACATAACCACCTCCTGCAATTTCTCTCATTGGATATTGATTAGCCAGCCTTTCTCTTTTTTCTTCCGCTTTTTTCTTGGTCCACTTTACTCTCCATTTACTCAAGTCACCCAATTTCTTAATATACACAATCAAATCTTTGATATGCATAATTCTTCCCATTGTATTAAAATTCCCAATGTCTTTTTCAGTAAAATCTAATCTATAATGTTTTGTAAAAAAAATTTGTTTGCTCAAATCAATTTCCAATTCTGTAGCTAATTCTTCTAACTGTTCATATTTATTTTTCGTTTTCCATTGTATGCTTTTGCAAATGAATAACAATTCATCATCTTGATAATGCTTTAAACTGTTAGGACCAATTGTGCCAATGATCAATTCCTCCAAATCTGCTTCAAGTTTTGCAACATCAAGCTTTGAGGATGAATCTGTTTTTTCAACACTCTTTTCTGGTGACTCAGTATCTGACTCTGCACCCATTGGTGTTTTACATAATGAGTCTGGATTAAAAGTTAAATCAGGCATTTTTGTTTTTTCTCGATGTATTTCAGTTAATTCAGAATAAAAATTTTCAGCCACTTTCTGAATTTCTGTATTTAATGGAATAGTTAAACCTGGTTATTTAATTTCTCCCTGATCCAAAACAGGTTGTACAGGAACAATCGTTACTGGAACTGTTACTGCTTCCATGCTTTTAGTCAACTGCCGAATTAATTCTTCTTTAGATCGTAAATATTCTGAAGTACCTGGAGTTTCCTCATCTTTTCCAGTACTCATTAAACCTCTGGAGGGAGTCTCCTTTCTTGAAACTGGAGTTTCAGGATAATGTCTGCTTTCCCCATATGTATTAGAATTAGTTCTTGTTTCTAATCTTTCAGGAGTTTCTGAATTCTTCGGGTAATATCTGGGTGATTCCTCATTAAGTGGAGGTGCACTTGGTGTGGTTCCTGTAGAAACCATCGGGGTAGACCATGAACAAGCTGGTTTTAAAGGAGTCTGTTTTTTATTTGTCATATAAATTTCTTCTAAGACTGGATCTTCCAAATCACTTTCTCCAATATTATTTTTCTTTTGGGTATTCTTTTGACCTGGTATTTCAGTAATCATTACTCTCACTGGATAAAGACCATCACACATGTCTGCTTGTCTCCACCGACGCATTCTATCCTCATGGGTTTCTCTTTCAAAATTTGATTTGGAGGCCTTTTTATACCACAGCTTTCCCGCTGTAATTCAAACATTTCATTCTCCCATTCAACTAAAGCTTCAAATTGTGTAGCTCTAGGCTTCGGCACAAGAGCCATCATTTTTTCTCTCAGATTTTTCAAAATTCTCATATTAAATGAGCCATCCTCTGGCCAAGCCAAAACACCATCATCTTTAGTATAATCCATCCAAACGTCAAACCAAAGACAAGTATGATAACCATATTCACCTTCCATATAGGCTGCAGGTGTTTTGTACTTATGAAGTAACTTTCCACCTCGCGTTTCAATTTTCTTATCGGGTGAAATAAAAAAAATTAATTTCTGAAGCCATGTAAGCTTTTTCTCCTCTTTTTTGTAATAATAACTCATATTTTAATCAAATCCACTTAATTTTAAATGATCGTAAATGTTTCCTGGTTGTTTCGCAAAACTAGCCAATCCGTGCGCGAAACACACCAACAAGCCAATCAGGTTAAGCTACGTCACCACCTTGCTCAACCAATAAAATTGTTGTTTTCTCAAAAACCCAATCAGCTAACAGCTCGGCAGAGTCACGTGAGCAAATCAGTGCGCTAGCTGTGACGTATGTTAGCCAATCACAGTGCGGACTTTGTGACGTACACAGCCGCTGCAGCTTCTCGTCTCTCACTCCAAGCGCTCACCCCTCCTTCACAAAAACTTTTCACAGCGCCATTTTAAGAACACTTTCTCAATGAATTTCAATTAATAACAACAAATAAACAAACCATTTGTCTGATTCGCTAAAATAAGGCGATAGTTTTTACAAACATTCAAGTATTCTATTGTGTGGAATAGACGCTATTCTCACAAAATATACAATCGTTGATAAAGTAAACTTTTACTCTACCCTTCTAAGAGGAAATATTCGAACTCATTTCCCTCTGAATGCACATGAAGTAGCAATTCAAAGTTTGACTTGAACAAAATTACAATATCATTTATACACTTTCAAACGGAAATTTTCCCTAACCATACATGTATGAAATCCTGGCAGGACTTTAACCAGCCATAGAAATCCTCTAATGCCAGTAAAATAGACAACACTACCTTACCCTTCACACAAGCTTAGATTATGTTCTACTACCCTTTTCACAGTGAGTTTTAAAACAGGCTCTAAGTCCCTATACTCAAAAGCTACGATTTCATAGACAATCCTCACTATACATTCTAACTATCACACCTAAAATCCCTAAACTTGTGTTGTACGACCACAACACTATTTTGAAACAGAATAAATGCACTGTGCAGCTTCACTTTGTCACACCACTCAATATGCCGGCACAACTAGGATTTTTCACACTGCAGGAAAAAACCTTTCGACTACATGTAACAAGTGAACAAACTCAACATATGTAAAACATTGATCTTATGTAATTACCATGCAGTATGTTGGTTACCATAGCAACCGGACTCTGCACCTATGCCAATACACTTTTTGCCCCTGAACTCTATGACAATCCACTATATGCCCCTCTAATCTACTCTGAACAACTGCACTCTATGCCACTTCACTCTAGCCCACTTTACACCAATACATTTTATGCCACTGCACTCTACCCTGCACCACACCACGCCACCTCAATCCACCCTACACCATTCCACTCTACGCCACTTCTCTCTGCTCTGAAATATTCTACTCCATGCCACTGCATGCTAAGACACTGCACTCAGGGCTCCCCCACCACTCCATACCACTGCACTCAACGCCACTCTACTCTACGTCACTCCACTATACACTGCACCACTGTAGTCTGTTTCACTGCTCAGTATGCCACCCTACTCTATGCCCCTGCACTCTATGCCCCTCTACACCACTGCACTCTACAGCACTCTACTCTGCAACACTGCACTCTCCGCTACTCAACTGCCACAGGGGTCCTGCTTAAGCCCGACCCTGTTCAATATCTACGTGGCGCCCCTGGCAAACATCATGAGATCCCATGGGTTCATCCCAATGTCATACGCGGATGACACCCAGCTCCTCTTCCCGTTTAAACATCTTACGAATACGGTCAGGAACTCTTTCTCCTTGGGGATGAAGGCAGTGGCTCACTGGATGGCATCAAACTTCCTGCAATGCAATGTGGCAAAAACGGAGGTGATGCTATTCGGTGAGGCAAAGCTCCTATGGTCCCCAGACTGGTGGCCGCAAGACCTTGGCCCAGTCCCGGAGCCAAAGCAGGTGGTAAAAAATCTCGGTGTGCGTCTGGACCAGGAGCTCTCTCTAAAACAAAACAGCAATCAAGTGGTGGGCTCATGCTTCCACGTTATTGCTATGCTGAGGAAGGTCTTCCCCTTGCTCCCTGACTCAACTAGGAGAACGTTAGTGCAGGCCCTTATACTGAGTCGACTGGACTACTGCAATGGGATGCTCCTATCCGTAAACGAGGGAGTTATTGCGAGATTGCAGGTAGTCCAGAACACGGCGGCCCGTCTTGTTCTAAATCAGCCCCCCCGTACACCATCGAAGCCTCTTCTGAACACCCTACATTGGCTTCCCGTCAAACAAAGGGTGAAATACAAGATAGGCTGCACCATACATAGAAGTCTCCAGAACAAAGGCCCAGAGTATCTGAACAATAGATTCCCTCTCTATAAATCTGTTCGATCCTTGAGATCCAGTGAACAAGGCCTTTTACAAGTTCCGAGAGCCAGAAAAACCAGACAAGGTGGAAGAGCTCTGTCCATCGCTGGACCAAGATTGTGGAACAGCCTCCCTCTCTCCTTGAGACTTTGTCAGGAATATCTCCCTTTTAGGAAACAGTTAAAAACCTTCTTATTTCCTAACTAATGACATCTGCTTACCAACTGTTACATGCTGAAAGGTTTCTCAAAGGCGCGGAGATACTCCTTCGGGGGATGATCCTAGCGCGATATAAACCAGCAAATAAAAAAATAAATAAATATGCCACTCTACTCCGCAGTAACGCACTCTATGCCACTGCACTCTTCAGCACTCAACTCTATACCACTTCACTCTATGCCACAATACTCTACTTTGCACCACTTTATGCCACTGCACTGTACGCCCTCTATTCTGTACCACTCTATGCCACTGCACTCTATGCCACTCAACTCTGCACCACTCTACGTCACTGCACTCTGTCACTCTACTCTACATCACTTTATTTGTACGCCGCTGTACTCTTTGCCACTCTACTCTGCACCACTCCACTCTGCACTACTGCAGTCTATGCCACTGCACTCTGCTATGCACCACTCTCGCCACCATACAGATATAAAGTTAAATAATGCCATGTACCTGTAACGAATAAACCACCTCTTATGATGTATCGGTGTGCAAGCAACATCATCCAACATGAACGACTGACTCCTGAAGAATCAAGTACTGTTATTCAGAGACAGCTGATGCCATCTTATAGAGATTAATGGAACAACCAATATTCGTGGTTGCATGCGCAGTGATTTAGACGAATTACCTTCACATGGGGGTTGTCACTCCCGAATATTTCACCGCACTTAACTATATCGTTCAAAAAACATAGTGCACGCATATAGATTTGGCCATCTTTTATGCCGTGTCGGCGTGCAAACAACTTCAGCGTATATGAACAAGGGACTCCTGTTGAGTCAATTGCTATTGTTAAGAAACAGCGGCAGCCATCTTAAAGTTGTGAAAAGAAGGAAACTCCACATTAGTAACTGTGTATTAAAAAGCCAACCCGTTCAAACCGGGTGAGGTATGATAGAACAAGACTTGAGTATTCTACAGTCTTTCATGTTGGTCTGAGTCTTCAGTCATGTTGTTTGATCACATCAAGTCTACAATTCATACATGATTCTTCAGAATACCAAACAATATAAATGAACCACATGAACATGTTAAGCAAAGCATATACATATTCACTGTGTGGTGTGAGCCATGAAACAAAATTTGTGCATAATCAAAAACATATATGTAACCATGAATGCTTTCCCAACAACGCTACCTTTTAACTTTTACTTGTGTATTAACTATGATCTATCTGACACGTGTGTTTTTAATCTACAGGTCTTAATCTCAGTCACCACCTATGAGGATCTAATTACAGAAAGCAGCTCATGTCAAGTTTATCATTCAAGCCCAACAAGGTCATCGTTTTCAATCTCTTGGTCCAATAGATCTCTCTTTGTAACAATGTTTTGCTCGGGTCTGCCCCAGCGTTGAGTCATACTGTTTTCAAAACTAAAAAACGCAAATGCGCAATGTTATAGCAATGTTCGATCCAGTGTGTTACCAGGTGTGAATTTTTATTCTCAGTCCGAATGATACTTTTGTGCTCTGTTATACTTGTTTTAACTGTCCTTTCTATTTTTCTTATATAATAGGCCACAAGGTCATTTGATGCAATATATAACATTGTGTTACAGCCGGCTTAATGATGAAGTATCACAGTTTCACCTGTTCTGGGATGAGCAATGTAGTTGCGGACTATCGCATTATTACAGTGCACACTTTTTACATTTACCCATGCCCACTCCTGTACCCTGATCATGTTTAGTATCTGTTTTCAGCAATTCCTATATATTTGCAGACCTCGTGTATGCAAAAAAGGGGCTGGTGGATAAAGATGTTCTTAAAATCAGGTTCATTCAGTAAGAACTCCCACCTTTGTAAGATAATCCTCTTAATGTTCCTAGATTTGGTAGAGAATTTTGAAACAAACACCAACTGACCCTTGTCTGATTTCAATTTCTTCGTCAATCGCTCTTGTCTGTTTTTTTGACAGATTTGTTCGGCTTTTTCTACTATCGGTAGAGGGTACCCACGCTGTAAATATTTATGGTTGACTTGTATGATCGCAACATCACATGTGTCCGGTTCAGAAGATCTTCTTTTTGCTCTCATCATTTGTGAATATGGTAAATCTTCTCGTAACTGCGGTGGATGAAAACTATGGGAATTCAAGTTATTATTTATGTCCGTGGGTTTGGTGTGCATGCTGGTGATTAGTTCCTGTCCATTTTTCTCAATCCATACGTCCAAGAATGCTATGTTAGTCTTAGGTTTAGGGATTTGTAAAGCGCATGGCTACCCGCAGGCATCCCAGCGCTGATAAAGAAACAGGACAGGAGAATATCTTGTATAGAGATTAGGGGAACAGCCATGTTTTAAGTCTCTTTTTAAAGGACTGTTTGTCTCCAATCACTCGTAGCTCTGAGTCCATACTGTTCCAAAGTTTGGGCACCAAGTGTGTGAACGACCTTCCACCCCACCTAGATCTCTTGAATCTGGTGGTGTTCATCAGAAAATTCGACCCTGATCTGAGATGGCGATGGGGTGAATAGTGGGAAATCAGAGTTCGTAACAAGGCGGGGCCTCTCCCATACATGGCTCTATGGGCCAAGCAGAGGGACTTGAATTTGATCCTAGCCTGACCCAGAATCTAGTGTAGCTCCCTCATTGATGCTTTTACTGACTGGTGTCTAAGTATCTTAAGAAGCAGTCTGGCTGCTGCATTCTGTACCACTTGTAGCCTGTCAGTGACGTATTTAGAAGAGCCCAGGTATAATGAGTTGCCGTAGTGATGCCTCGAAACTACCAAGGCTTGCACCACCGTCCTTGAGTTCTCTGGGAGCATGCTCATAATTTTCCTGATCATTAGAAGTATCCCAAAACAGGTACTCGAAAGGTTTTTGGCTTGTGTCTCCATCATGAAATTCGGTCCAGCTACATCCCCAAGTTTTTTATGGCAGTTTTAGGGTTGGGGAGAGCTCCAGTTTGCTGGCCAGGGGATCTTTGAGCGTGGGCTGAAGTTGCTGCCCAAGATCATAAGCTCAGTTTTATCCCCTTTCAGCTTAAGACTGCAGTCGGCCATCCATGTTCTTATTTTTTCCAGGCAAGGGGTCAGTTGCCTATGGTCAGAGTTAAGGGAATCTGCAATGGAGACCACTAGTTGTGTGTCATCTGCATATGACACAATGGAGAGTCCGTCCTCCTGTATTATGTGAGCTAGTAGGCGCAGATAAATGTTAAAGAGGGTCAGACTCAGGGAAGATCCCTGAGGTACTCCTCAAGGGGCTGAGAAGGTGTTTGACAGAATGCTGGCCTCCATACACTGAAAGGATCTATCATTCAGGAACAAGGCCACCCATTGATTGGCTGTACCTTTAATTCCGATATCTTTGAGCCTGTTGACCAATATTACATGGTCTACCGTGTCGAAGGCCACACTTAGATCTAGTAGCACAATCACAGCGGCTCTTCCCTGTTCTAGTATGCTTTTTAATTTTTAAGTAACAGCAAGAAGTGCTGACTACGTGCTGTGTTCCGGTCGGAACACCATCTGGGTCTGGTGTAGGATGCCATTATCTTCTAGAAAGCGTGAGATGGTGCTGTTCACGTGTTTCTCTGCAATCTTTCCCAGAATGGGCAGCAATGAGATTGGGTGGTTTGCCAAAAAGGCATGGTCAAGTGGGGGGGTTTTCGGTTTTACAATGGCATACGTCCACTCTTTGGGCACTATGCCTCTTTCGAGTGATAGGGAGATGAGGTTAGAAAGTTGAGTAAGGGCGCATTTCCCCCCTTGGGTGAGGATATGGGGCGGCGCCGGGTCTATAGGGGACCCTGATTTAATGTTCTGCAAAAGGGAGCCAGCCTGTTCTTCACTCAGTTTAGGGAGGGTAAACAGAGCAGGAGGAAGGGGGGTTACCTACTGCTCTGTGCTTTGGGGAGTTCAGGAGTGCTCCTGGAGGCTTTGGTTGCTACTGATGTCTGGCCTGTGTTTGAGTGAAGGGAGTTGTAAATGTTTTCCACCTTACTCTTGAAAAATGTAGCAAACCCATTACATCTCTCTTTCGAACATTGAGAAAGGTTTGTACCTGATTCAATTGTTGTGAGAGACTTTACGATATTAAACAGCTCCTTTGAAGAGTTAGAGGACTTTTCATTTTCTTGTGGGATTGCTGAATAGCGACTTAATATGCTGTTTTAAGCTCAGGGTCATACGTTTTCCTCCAGTTTCGTTCTAACATTTTACAGCTTTTCTTTTGAGCTACCAACTGAGGGCTGAACCAGGACGACCTGTTTTAGTTTTTTGGCTTTATTGGACCTGGATTCCTGAAATTCCGATCTACGGATCCGTTCATCCAGCTTAGCCAATTTTTATGGGCTTACTCTAGAATTTTTATATCTTGTGGGGAGGTCGCTTCAAGGTCTGTGATCGAAGCTTCAGTAGCCAGCCTTGGCCATTTACGTCCTAGTATTGGACACCCACTTTTGGGCTCTGCTATAGGGGGTTTTAGAAACCGAATTGGGATGAAAAAATGATCTGTCCATGGCATCCGTATGGGGGCAAGTAGCTCCAGTCTGGAGTCATTAGAAAAGATAGGGTCCTGAGTGTGGCCCTTTTTATGGGTGGCCAGATGTACCAGCTGTGTGAGTTTTAAAGCATCCATGTCAGCTAAGCATCTCTTAGTCGATGGATTGGTATGATTGTCCAAATGAATGTTGAAGTCACCTAATACCGTGAAGGCGCTTTTCCCTATCATCATGCTGGCCAGAATGTCCGGGAAAGCCTCTAAGAAAGGCGTACTGGGGGCCTATAGGTAAGACTGCCCCAAAAAGGAGCATGTCAGGGTGAGGGACAATCTAAAAGCAAAATTCTCGCAATTGACAATATTGAGGGGGGTATTGGTACAAGCCAGATGCGATTTGCAAATGATGGCTATACCACCTCCAGTTGTGCCCACTCTATCAAGTCGGTATATTTGAAAGCCCTGGGGAAGGGCATTTACAATCTCTGGGATAGAGCTTTCTTGAAGCCAAGTTTCCGATAGGAATGGAACATCCAGCTCTTCCTCCTCAATTAATAACTGGTAGTGTGTATGAATGTAATTTTCATTACTGGTATTAAGTTCCATGATATTTTTCATCAAAATATCTTCTGTGTCTTTCTATATCAGGAACAGATCGTCTATGTATCTGCAGTAGAAGACCAGATGTTCATTCCATTCCTTCCTGTCAAAAATGTTTTCTAGCTCGAACTTAGCCATCAAAATGTTGGCATATACAGGGGCACCACGAAAACCCACGGATGTGCCGATGATTTGTAAATAAAAATCATTTTGCCATTTGAAATAACTATGTCTGAGACAAAATGAAAGTATCTCCAACAAAAATACCTTATTGGCTTTTAGCTGGCCTTAACCCAGTAATGCCCATTTGATTGCCGACATGCCTTCTTCAAGAAGAATCGATGTGTACAGAGAAGTCCCATAAATGGTACACAACAGCCAACTATCATCGTAGGTAATGGCCAAATTATTGAGGCATACCAGAAAGTCTGTCGTGTCTTGCATGTACGATTTCCATGTTTGGACAATTTGTTGTAAGAAATTATCCAAATATTTACCCAAAGGCTCGAATAATGATCCACATCCGGACACGATTGGTCTGAATGTGGGGAGAGGGGGGGGGAGGGGGGAGTCTCGTTGGTTTTTATGTACTTTCGGTAGCATGTATAACAATGGACGTCTGGGAAATGATGTTAACAAAAACTTTTTAGTTTAATCACTAATCCAATCCATGTCTCTGGCTTTATTCAAGATCAATTTCAACCTGCTTTTTTAATTTCCATGGTGGGTTCTTGGTTTATCTTTAAATAGGTAGATTCATCACTGATGTGTGCGTTCCCCTTCGCATGTATTTGACATGTAAATGTTGCATTCGTCATCACTGTAATGTGGTTGTTAAAATGTAAATGCATTTTTCATGGTGATGTTATAACCAGAAAAAATAACATGAATACATAAGACCATAAGATCTCTGATTCGTTTTGTTTATGTAGGGTACTAAATAAATTCAAATATTGAATGTTAATAACAACTACGGCAGTGCATACAGGCGATTTCAGGTCAAATTGTTCCTGAATGTGTTTAGAGTTCCCAAGGTACTTGCCACCAACGTTTAGCCGTGCAACAAATAGAATCAGTCAGTGCATGGTAATCCATTTTTACAGCACGGTTTTAGCCGTGCGCAGAATCACACTGCGCATCGTTGGCATCAAGTGTTCTATGCGCTTGCTATTAACACTGGGACCTGAGTTACCCATTTGTGAGGAAACCACTGGACTTTCTCGGGGTCCTAATCCCTCTCCTAAAGGCCAGTGTGCCTCTGGGATTCGCAGAAATGGCACCGACGCACTGCGCGCGCAGGGCTTCCAGCGGCCTTTTCAAGTGAGAAGGGGTTAAGCAGCTTGTGTGCCTCGGCCCGGGAGGGTAAGTGGCTTGTGCGGCGGGTCTTTGCGGATTAGCAGACCGAGGATGTCTACTGCTTAGGCAGGTTCCGAGGTCACTTGGGCATCTGACATCCACAGACCGCCATGGTGTACCCGGAGCCCCTGGACCTGGCAGGAGCGGTGGCAAACCCAGGTAAGGGGTCCACGTGGGGTGCAAATACCGATCTCAATTGAATATAACTTAAATAGTGGCGAATATTAGACTAATTTAGTCCCCATAAACCAGTTAAGGTTACTAATGAATCCTAATAGCATTTCGTAACAGATGGCAGCGCGCAGGACTTATTGTGTGAGCTGA
Organism: Lissotriton helveticus; assembly: GCF_964261635.1. Taxonomy (NCBI): domain Eukaryota; kingdom Metazoa; phylum Chordata; class Amphibia; order Caudata; family Salamandridae; genus Lissotriton; species Lissotriton helveticus. The sequence continues at coordinate 410,366,942 of NC_136061.1, read as the reverse complement.
GGCTGCGCTAACCTTCTAAAGCTGAACCCCTAGAATGTGAAACATGGACAGCCCTTCACCTCCCTGTCACAGCAGTCCTTAAAAGTGTCGCCACGGTGAAACAAACCTGTGGGGATTTACTAACAAAAAAAAAGGCAAGGCTGGCCTGCAACATTTGTGTCGAGGTTGGATCCGGAGCAGCGGCCGTCATTTCCTTCTGACCAATTCATAGACATGGCAGAAAATAACTTACATACACGTCAGAAGGGACGGAAACCACCTGCTCAGCAAAGTGATCAGGGCCATGCAAATGTTGGGCAGGGGCTATGGAGGACCAGAGGGGACATTTTCCTGCAGTCTCAACGCTTTTTCAGGGCCCCGCCGTCGAGCTGCAATATGCATTTGTAGATTTTGATGCATTAATGACGAGGCAGTTAATTGCGAAAGTTATTATGTGGCGACATATGCTGAATCTCTCGTTTTTTTTATTTGACATATGTGCTCGTGACTTTTGGGGTTTACAGAAACATTTGTCGTACCCGAAGGCACCCCACGTAAAAACCTCACATACTATATCTGAAGATATGTTAATGTGTAACTATGTCAGAAAGATGATGAATAATGTTGCCATCTGTCCCTGTGGCGTTGTTTGTTGCATGTGTTTTTATTTAGAAGTGTACTGAGCTGTCTCGTCTTGCTATTTCCATCCATTGGCATTTTTAATTCATAGCTCATTCAGTCAAAGGGGTCTGAGTAACCATCGCACCCGCCCTCTTGCCCATTTGTATTCGAAATATTTTCTGATGCAAATATAAAATTTTCAGGAGGCGCTTCCGGAAAAGGGTCCATAGATTTCCTCTGAATGAAACCAGTTACCCAGCTCAAATATAATGTCGCTTACGAGACAAAAGGCCGCCCCCAGAGGCAGGGAAACGACGGTATCTACAAAGGTAATTACGTCATTTACAAACCAAAAGGAGGGCAGAGGTAGCAGGGCGAGAGTGGTGGCGTCTAAGTAATGACGTCAGTAACAAGGCAAAATGCCAGCACCAGAAGCAGGAGGCAACAGCGTCAAGAACGGTAATGACGTATTTTAAAAGACAATCAGACCAGTATCAATATCAGGGAGACAACCGTAGTTTCAAAGATAATTACGCCATTTACAAGGCAAAAGGCCAGCCCCGGAAGCATGAGACAACAGTATTAAGAAACAGCATTAAGAAAGGTAATGACGTAATTTATAAGGCAAAACGTCTGTTGCAGGAGCATGGGACAACAGTATGAAGAAATGTAGCGTCGAGAAGCGTGGTTGTACCACGGGGAAGAATGTATATTGGTGCTTGTAATAATACATGCTCTCCCAGCAGAATCGCCTCCAGCTGTAGTCCCATGAGGAAGACCGTAAGAGCATGCCGGGAAGCTTCCAGCCCTCGAGCGAGAGTTGTAGGAAAAGAGAACTTGGTGGTGCCAGGAAGACATGCCCTTACTTCCTGGAGTGCTCTGGGCTTGTGTCGAGACGGATACTATGGGTCCAAGGGAGAAGCCTTCTCCGGAGCGCTAAAGTACAGGGCACAACATTAGACTGCTCCACTGACTGAGCCTAAGGGCAGGTGAGGGCTGTATTAAGAACAGGTGGAATTTCAATCACACCAGAGTAATCAGAGTAATTTTGATAATTCGCGTTACTCTTTGAATTACTGATAATATGAATTTCTAATGATAACGTGATTACTCTTGCTCGCATAGTTAAGAGTAATTTTAGGGAAACAAATCCTACTGCACGAGCACTATCCTACTGCAGCTGCTCACTATTCGTTTTTTGTTGCATTTAGCTCTATTTTTTAGCACAAAATGCATGCTCACGTCCATATTGAACGCACAGGTGCAATTTGCGCTAAGAAAATAATGCAAAATGCCTGAAGTAAATTGGGGGAAAATCCTACCCCAAGAGCACATATAGCGCTGTTCGTGTTCTGATACATTTAGGACAATTTCTTAGCATAAAAAATGCATTCTCGCGCCAATTTTCCACTCAAGGGGGAATTATTATGCTAAGAAATAGCGCTAATGCAGAATTACACTTCTTGCATAATCATTTTTGGAATTTTTAGGTAATTCCATGGGATTACACTATGCTGAATTACTCAAGTTATGACCGCCCCTAGGCTGTAAAAATAACACTGGTACTTTCCATGTAAGTATATGTATGTAGGTTTTTGGAATGTATGCAGGTAGGTATATGTAAGTAGTTACTTTCATAGTGCTAAATTTAGCAGGAAAACAATGGAAGGCTGAAGAAGGAGCAGTCAACAAATCATGGAATTAAAGTTTAACCTGTTGATACAATGTTTCCCAAAGTCAGAGCAATAATTAAAGAGGCTTTTAAATTCTGTGTTGAACTTTTCACACTTGGTGATTCAAAAGGTCATTTGTCAGCCTGCTCTATTCTTTTAACATGAGGATTGGTGTTTGCTTTTCTTTCTTTGATTGCAAAATGAGAAGAGTTTTTAAAGTGCATTATGTGACAAAGTAGGATGTTGTTTTTTGCAAAACACAACAAAATGTAAATACCTGTAAAGGAAGTGTTTGCATCCAGCAATTGGGAAAGCAAAAATGAAACACTATTTTTTTTAATTCTGTGGTGTGCTAGAAACAGAGAATTTAATATGATCAAAACAAATCAAGGCCCTTACTTGGTGATGGCACAAACAATAGATATTCACAGAGACCCGGTTTCAACACATTATCATTTGTGTGCTATATAGTTTTATCAGTAGAACCCTATGTCTGTGCAACTTTAGTGGCCATTTCAATGGAAAAAGTGCTGTCTGTAAATGACAATGTGCTACCGCACTATTCTTTAGTTATTTTCAAAAATCGCCTCGCCTCATGGCCACTAATGGTAGGTGGGTCGGAGAAAATTTGTTGTCCTAAAAAGTGGAGGTTGGGAACCACTACCTTAATATGTTCTTAAGTTTTGTTAAAAAATCGAGCCTGCCTTATTCTCCATTTGTTGTCCATTAATCAGGGCAAAGTCGGTGTTTAAAGAGACAAAGTGTGTGAATTTAGAATGAAACTATGCAAGGCAGCCTGCTTCCGTCTGCTGCACTTGAAAAAGCAAACATAACCATATACACTTAATGTTGATTATTTTTTGGGTTAAATTCTTTTCTTCAGGTCTCGGTCTGTTTCCCAAAGCAGCGTGGGCATGAGTGGTTGGCCCAGAGGGAGAAGGCGGATCCGTTGGCAAGGTGGAGATCATGGAGCCTGCTTCCCAGTGCTCCCTAGACAACGGTAGGTACCAGTTTGCGCACACTTGATGAGCAGTGGCATCTCTGATAGAGCCATTGCTCAGATTAATAGATCCTACAGTATAAATCTAACTCCCCTTTTTCAAACCATAACATTGTGGTTGTTCAATGTGTTTTTGTACTGCAGTCAATAAAGCTAATAGGGCTACTGTAGAGCTCTGCAGTTAATGAGAGGAATGCTATTAGTGAATTATAGTTTTAAACTAGCATTGACAAAGCCAGTGGGGCTGGCTTGCATTTTGAGTCCTAACGAAAACATAAACAAGCATTTACAATGCAACGGTCTCGGCATTGCAAAAGTTAGAGCTATTAGCATTGTACATGAACGCGAGTTTAAGGTCTTGACATTGTAAATGACAAGGTCTTTTATTTATGTTTTAAAAACCAAAACATAAATAAAAGTCATTGTCATTTACAAAGCCAATAACTCAAAGTCGCGTAATGTGTATGGCTAACTACAGTAGCCAGAGAGAGCTGAAGGGTTCTTATCGGTGACCGATGAGTCTTTTTGCTTCTTTTTAACTGCAGGAGCGTAGGCTGAGCCTGATAGATGGTGGGATGTTGTTTATGCTCTCAGAGTAAAGTGTATGGTGTAGAGTCTTGCATCTAATTCTTGACTTGGGGCAGAGCCAATGGAATGTTTTGACATGTTTGTGTTTCCAGAAAATAAAACTCGTTTATTGATTCTTCTCTCTCTGTAGTGTGAAGTGGGTAAATGGAATAAATAGTCCAGTCTACTCTTGTCGCAATTATCAATTTCAGGTGATCTATTTCGCCATGATTGGTCTAAAAGAGTCCCAAATGTTAATTGCTTGACCAATGCAATAGCGGAGGGAGCCCCCATACCAGACACATGGACAGGAGTAGAAACTATCCCCATCTTTAACAAGCCTTTTGCAATGCAATAAGTCTCGCATTTGCGAGATTTTGAGCTATTGGCATTGTAAATGACACAGCCTTTTAATTATGTGCATAAAAACATGCAATAATAAAAGGCATTGTCATTTACAAGACCAATAGGTTAAAGTTTAATGCAAGACCTATTGCATTGCAAATGCTTTTTTTTTAGGTGGCAGGTCTGATACACTGTCATATATGGGGTATGTTGTAACCGACGAAAACACTTAATTAGCCGAATAACACAAAGCCATCATTTCCTCGATGTTAGATGCTTGAAAAAAAATTGAGAATACATCCCGTCCAAGAAAACAGCATTTTGCAATTCTCAGCTATTCAGCCATACAACCGCTGACACGCTCCTAAAGAATCTCACTGTCTCATTCTCATCTCAATTCAAAGTAATATGTTGGGAGGTCAGGTTGTTGAGTTAGTGAGGCAGGGGTGTGAGAGGATTTTGATATGTTTTTATTTTTTGAGGTGTAGCCAGTCAACTTGATAATCAGCTTTAGCCCTATAACAAACTTATGTTTTTTTATTTCAGTAATTTTTATTGAAAATAAAGAGCATATTTACATGGTACAGGGTGAATCACATGGGGGAAAGGAAATGAAAAAAAAGATAGGGAAACAAGACAGAGCGCCCCGGGGGTGGGAGTGGGGGGAGAGGGGGGGCAAGCATTGTCTCGATTGGCTTATATTAGTTTGGCTCTTGACAGTCCATTCCCCAGTTTGCTACATCTTCTTCTCATCCGGCTTGCACGTTTACAGTTTTCCCCCGTGCCCCCTTACAGCCTGTCTGGTTATCTTTTCGCACCCCTGGTGGTGTGAGTAGAGAGAAAAGTAAAAGAATAGAGGTGTAGGGGTGTAGAGAGGCGAGAGAGAGAGATAGGTGCATTGTGTTGTAGAGTAGGATGCGTGTGTAGTTTATGTAGCATTGTCTGGTCTGGGCATTTTAGGGGGGCTTATGAGAGGACAGGTAATTGTCTAGTGATCTCCATATCTCGCTCTTTTTCTCTGAGTTCGTTTGGCTGTTGGTTGTTATGGTATCGGCTCCTCTTAGGAAAATGACCCAGTTGAACCAAGCTTTAAAGGAGGCTTTTGCTGTGTCCTTCCAGTTGTTCAGCACCGTTTTGACCGCCGCTGTGAGCAGGAGGTCAATCAGGTCTCTGTCATTTTCGGATGTTATGGATGGGTCGGTGTATCCCAGAATTAGGTGGTGGAACTCCATTGGTAGTGTGGCTCCTGTTACGTCATTGATTAGAGTGGTAATGGAGTTCCAGAACTTCTTTGTTTTGGCGCAGTGGAAGAGGAGGTGTGCCAGGTCTCCCTTCTGCTTGTTGCAGTTCCAGCAGGAGTCGGTCTCTCTGATACCCATGGTGGCTAGACGTGCTGGTGTCCAATAGGCCCTGTGTACTAGCCAGAATTTTGTCTGATTTAGAGTAGTTGTCACCATCCTCCTTGATGTGGAGGACCACAAATCTGCCCTTTCCTTCTCGCTTAGCTCTCTCCCTGCTGCTGCTTCCCATTGGCCTAACGTTCTGTTGTTTAGTTTGGAGGTTTTGGGGCTCATGGCTCTGTATATGTGCGCTATCTGGTGCCCTGTTATGTTCAGGCTGTTTGCGTATTGTGTTATTGATGGGGTGAGCATGTTTATGTTGGCTTTGGCTATCGCCACTCTTATTTTAAGGAAGTTATAGAGCTCTATGTTGTCAAAATTGTATTGTTCTCTGAGTGTGTCAAAAGCCGTTCGATTCCCTTTCTCCTGTAGCTGGCTCACCGTTGTTATGCCGTGCTGGTACGAAGTGTGCATATCCAGTGATTTATCTCTATACTTAATTCTAGGGTTGTGCCAGAGTGACTCTAGCTGAGTTTGTCTGACGCTAGTTTCTAGTACTTTGTCTAATTTTAGTAGGGCCAGTCGTGTGTTCCTAAGGACTGCGTTCTGTTTAATCGCGGGGTGTTTCGTCGCTGTGAGTAGTGCCACGGGTTCCATTCCCCCTAGTAGTCTCCGCTCTAGAAAGAGCCAGGCCGGGGTGTAGTCGCCCTTTGGTGATATCCAGTGCAGGCCTTGTGCTGCCACGCAGGCTGTTTGAAAGGTTCTAAAGTTTGTTATGTTCAGACCTCCTAGTGCCTTGGGGAGTCTGAGTTTCTGAAGGCTGATTCTAGGTTTTTTCCCTCTCCATAGAAATGTGTTCAGTAGTTTGTCCAGTTTTTTGTGAAAGTCAGTTGTGTTGGTTAGTGGTAGCATGTTGAGCATGTAATTGACCATAGGGGTGACCATCATTTTGATGGTCTCAACCCTTCCCCACCATGTAGTGAATCTTGGTGACCAACCCTCTAGTTCCTCCTTTATTTTGTGTAAGGTTGCTTGTTCATTCTGGTCTAATGTGGTCCGCAGGTCTCTCTCGAAAAGGAGGCCCAGGTACTTAATGGCTTTCTTTTGCCAAGTAAGACCTGAGGACCCCAGTACAGTCTTGTTAGTGTGGATGTTCAGTGGTTTACATTCAGATTTCTCTCTATTAAGTTTGTATCCTGACACCTGCGCAAACTGATCTATGGTGTCCATTAGTGCTTTAATAGATCTATCAGGGTCCTCTGTAACAATGAGGACATCGTCTGCATACGCTGCTAACTTGAAAGATTCTCCCTCTATAGGTATGCCCCTGATGTCTGGGTTTGAGCGTATCATACTGAGTAAGGGTTCGATAGCTAGTAGGAAGAGGCCCGGAGATAGCGGGCAGCCCTGCCATGTCCCTCTTTTGAGATCTAGTAGATCTGACGTTCCTCCGTTCACTACCACTCGTGCTTTGGGTTCATTGTACAGTGCCATTACCATCTTCCTATAGTGTTGGCCTAGTCCGAATTTTTGCATACATTGGTCTAAGTAAGGCCATGACACTCTGTCAAATGCTTTTTCAGCATCAAGGGCGATCATGACCGCTGCGTTGTTGCTTTTGGTCGCGTGGTTGATTACGTGGCATAGCAATCTTGTATTGTCTTGGGACATCCTGTTCTTCAGGTATCCCACTTGCGCGCAGTGTATGAGGGATGGAAGGTATGTGTTGAGCCTGGTAGCTAGGATCTTGGCGTATATCTTGCAGTCAACATTGATAAGTGAGATGGGTCTGTAGTTTTTTGGATGTTGTGTATCTTTGCCTTCCTTTGGGATCACTATAATGTTGGCTTCGGCCATTGACGGCATCATGCGGCCTTTATGTATACAGTTCGCGAAAACTGATGTCATCGCTGGCCTGAGTGTTGTGATGTAGTGTTTGTAGAACTTGGCTGTGAATCCATCTGGCCCTGGGGCCTTTCTATCCTTCAGGCTTTTGACCGCTCTCTCTATCTCATCTCCGGTTATTTCTGAGTCCAGTGTTTCCCTCTGTGTTTCTGTCAGTTTTGGAGTTGTGATGTTCCCCAGTAGCTCATACCCCCCATCTGCACTTAGCGTTTCGTCTTTTTTGTAAAGCTGAGCGTAGAAGTCTCTGAAAGTGTCTAGTATTCCTTTGTTCGTTGTGTGTGATTTGTTCGTGCTGTCCCTGACTGCTGCTATCATGTGTTGTCTCTGCTTGCCTTTGAGGTACGCCGCAAGTGCTTTACCTGCTCTGTTAGCCGAGCACAAGTTAATTGCTCTATATTTGTTAATCCAAGTTCCTGCTCTTTCACTCAGGATCTTGTTTAATTCGTACTTTTTCTTTGTTAGGGTTGTGAGGGTGTTCCTGTCCTCTAGGTTGGCTACGTGTCCTGCTTCTAGTTTTTTGATTTCGCTCTCTAGGTCTGTTATCTTTTTGTTTCTTTCTTTGTTCTGTCTTCCCTTGATACTGATTATGGTCCCTCTTACAGTGGCTTTCAGTGCGTCCCATAATGTCCCTCTTTCTGTGTCTGCGGTGTCATTGTTTGCGGGGTAGTCCTTAAGGGCTAGTTCTATTTCGGCACTACTGCTGTTGTTTTTAAGAAGGTCATCGTCAAACCTCCATCTCCGTGTTGGACGCTCGTTGTGTCTGCCCGCTAGAGTTAGGCAGATGTGAGAGTGGTCTGAGATCGTTCTTGGACCTATCTCTGTGTGCTCTATGAGGTGTGTGTGAGTATCTGAAATGAGTATATAGTCTATCCTGCTGTAGGAGTTGTGTGGGTTTGAGTAAAAGGTATATTCCCTCTCATCTGGGTTTTGTAGCCTCCATGGGTCTGCTAGCTTGAGTTTTGAGCAGAGGTTCCGTAGTGGGTTGCCCTTCTATGTAATTTGGCTCTGTCTTTGTGGGTGCCTGTCTATGGCTGGGTCCAGTACTTGGTTCATATCGCCAGCTATCTGTAGCTCTCCTACGGGTAGTGCTTCTAGTTCCTTGCCTGTCTGTTCCCAGAATGTCTTATCTTCCGTGTTGGGTCCATAGATGTTTGCCACATGTATAGGTTCCTCCCCCCTGAGCAGGCTAGTGATTAGTAATCTCCCCTCTTTGTCTATCTTTGTTTTGGCTGGTGTTAGTTTTGACTTTTTACTAAGTATCGTGATGACCCCGTTTTGTTTGTTCTTTGCTGGTGACCCTATTACGTGACCTATCCATCTTGCCTTTAGGCGGTCTATGTCCTCCTCACCTAGCCTAGTCTCCTGCAGGACATAAATATCGCTTTTTAGTTTGGACAGGTGTTCTAGGATTTTCCTCCTTTTGACTGGGTGGTTAAGACCCTTCACATTCATTGATACTACTCTGATGTCCGTCTTGAGATTGTGGCTCGTGTTGTGTGTCATTTTCCGTTCTTGCCTGGCTGGCTTCCTGTTGGGCTCCTACTTGTCTTAGTTCTGTGTTTTGGTTCCCTGTCTGCTCTCTCTAGGAAAAGAATAAGGGTGTAGAAAGATAGGAAAAGAAAAGAAAATGGTATCAGCCCATGTGTGTGTACCCCGCACCCCCCTCCCCCCTCCCCCCTCCTTGCCCCCTCCCCTCCCTCCCCCCTCCCCCCTTACTTGCATAGTGGGTGTGCGACAACAAAGTTCCTTTGCTCCGCAACTCCCTGAGGTAGATTGGTTGCTGATTTCGTAGTTCTTCATCATCCTGTTATTTAGTTCTGTTTATTCTCGCCGGGACGGCGTTCTACGCTTCCAGGGGTAGTGTCGTTTAGAGTTCCTTCATTCGAGCTATGAGGTAGATGTCAGTATAATGTTCCTTGACTTGGTCTCTAGAGATTAATGTTGGCATCATAAGGTTGATCACAGTACTTGTTCTTGAGGTAGTTCCTTGCATTTGCGTCTATCTGGGGGCTAGTCTGATTTTCCTTCCCCGCCCGGTGATGCTCTTCTTTTTGGGGCGCCTTGGCTTTGACCGCTCGCCTCCATCTCTTCGGTAGGTGGTCCTGTCAAGTAGCGTCTGAGTTCTTCGGGATCCTCGAAAGTAACAGATCTCCAGTTGTCAGTGACTTTAAATCGGGCCGGACCAGTGAAAGAATAGGTGAGGTTCTTTTTCCGCAGCGCTTCTCTCATGGCTAAAAAACCTTTCCTGGCTTCTACCGTGGCTTTCGAGTAGTCTTGAGTGAGTACGATCTTGTTGCTCGCCCAGGTGAGGTTCTGGTTTTTCCTTGCAAAGGCGAAGATCGCGTCTGTGTGCTCCGCTCTTAGCGGGGAACAGATTATTGCTCTTGGAGGCCTCCCCGTGGCTGGTTTTCCTGCTGGTACTCTGTATGCCTTGTTGACTTCAAACTGCCTCTCAAAGTTCAGGCCCGTAAGTTTGGGGAGCATGTCTTCGAGCATTGCTGCGCAGGATTTCTCCCTTTCCTCCAGGCCTTCCGGGACTCCTAGGATTCTGATGTTGCCCCTTCTTGCTCTGTCGTCCTGCTCCGCCAGCTGCTTCTGTATTGTCTTGGCTATCTTTGCGTGCCCCTCCGTGGCCTTGATGTTCTTGTTGGTTGCATCTTCAACCTCACTCATCCTGCCCTCTACTTTCTCCAGTCTGGTATTTGTGTTGTGCTGGTCCGCTCGGATCGCCGCTAGCTCTAGTTGCATGTTATCTATCGTCTTTTTGGTTTCTCTTGCCACATCCTTAACTTCGTTAATTCTTTTCAACACTGTTTCTAGTGTCGCAGTCTCTGTTTTGAGCTTCCCCGGGGAATCCATGTTGTCTTTCCTTAGTTTCTTCAGGTCGTTTGCGTTCTTTCCCTCGTCCATCCTCCCTAGATGTGATCTGCTCCTGCTGCTGAAGGTGCCTGCTGTCCTGGCACTTGCTCGTTGTGTGGCTTGTACCAGATCTGTTGCTTGCACTGCGCAATTATAGCGGAAGCGGCTCGGAACTTTGATCTGCCTTGTTTTTGTTTTTGCTCTTGCCCCCTCCAGCGCTTGCTTTGTCTCGTTTGCCTCTGATGGGGTTTATGTTTGTCCCACTTCTGGTCTTGTCTCTGCGCTGGAAGTGTGGCGGTCTTTGTCTGCCTGCTGACCTTAAGTTCTGTTGGAGATAGCAACACAGCACTCTCTGTCCCCTCTGTGTGGCGTGTGCGTGTTTGTTGCTAATTGTGGGTCACAGTGCCTGTGCTGTTGCCGTTCTCCTCCCTTGTTTTTCTGGTGTACCCTCCTTTAGGTTTCTCTTCCTTGACCGAACCTCTTGCTGGCCGTGGGCGCGGTGTTTACACTGCACGTCAGGTACCTGGAGAGCCTGTCTCCTTTACCCCCGAGCTTGCTGGCAACTGCTGCTGCTGCCCGATGTTTTGGCCCCTGTACTGCTCCTGTAATGATCGAGCCAGCGGTGTTGGCTCCCACCTTTGTTTTATTGCACCGAGTCAGCACCTCAGTTGTCTGAGCAGAGATGCCCAGAGAGCGTCCAGAGAGCCTGTCTCCTTTACCCCTCTGAGCCTGCCCCTGTAGAGTTCGGGCAAGCGGTGTTTAGACTCCCTCCTCTGTTTGTTGCTCCGAGTCAGAGCGTGTGGGGCATGCGCGCACTTCTTGCTTCTCGCCTACCTTCGGGGGGGGTGGGGCACTTTCATCCGCTCCTAGCTCGCTCACTAGCGTTGTCCTGGCGAATGTCGGATCACATGCCACGTATGCCTAGGCAGGGAGCAGGCTGGCCTGGCTGAACGTATCTCGCCTTCTGTGCTCCTTCTTCGTGCCTGATTCTGCACTGTCGTTTCCGCTTCCTGTTCACCCGGTCCTGCAGGTCATTTCCGCTTCCTCTCTCTTCGGCTGAGTGCTTCCGGTTCAGCTTGCCCCTTCTCTTTCCGCCTTGTAATGGCTGCTTCAGTCCGGTACTTCCGGTTCCAGTTTTGACCGAGTTCCGCAGTCCTTATTGACCGAGTTTTCCTTCAGTAGGTAGTTGCGGTGTGCTCCTTGCATGTGGTTCCCTCAGCTCCCGCTTCTGTTTTCCAGCTTCCTTTCAGCAATTTTCTCCCTTTTTGCCCACCGCTTGGGCACCGGTACGTTGCAGCTTCTTCTGTCAGCCCGTTACACCTCTCGCACTGCCTGCGCTCCGCTTGGGGCTTCGTTTTGGGCGCTTGTCCTGGCTTGACTTGACCTCGGCTCGGCTTCTCCTCTCAGCACCGCCCTTCCGCCATCTTGCCCCTCTGTGGCACCGAAAAGACCGTTTTGGCTATTTGGGCTTTCTGGGGTAAATCCGAGACTGCCAGTTCTCATCACCTTGTGCTCCTGTTCTTCATGCTTCGTTGCTCGTTTTCCAAGGTTAAAACCTTGTGTTTGGCTTCCTATAATCGCTTTAGTTTCCCCCAGGGATTGCGGAGCCTTGGACCTAGACGACCATCTTCTTTGTCGTCCAAGCCACGCCCCCCCAAACTTATGTTTTTAAGGAATGTATAGGAGTGTGTGGAGTTTTTAAAGTGGCGAAGATGATGAAGACTTGGTCATATTTCTCAGGGAGGGAGACCTCAATCTCCACACCACACAAGGGCCAGACATAAAATGGGAGCGCCTCTTGCATTTTTCTACTGTTACTGTATCCACAGGAAACACTCAGGGAGTGCCTAGAAGCAGCTGGGAAAGTAGGAGAAACTTGATTGCAAAAGTGCAGCAGGTTTCCTGCCACACACGTACAATGCTTTCTACCTCAGTAGAATGGACATTTGATAAAGAGACTAGACAAGTGGTAGGATACAGCCTGGGCCACTGGAATTATGCGGCATGGGAAGGCCAAAATATGCGTCAGGGTGGAGTAAATGATGCGTCAAGAAAAGGCAATATATGCAGTGTAATGCAGCATTTTTTTAAAAGAATTATTTTTCCATTTTAGCAGATTAAGCGGCAAATGATGGACTATGTGGCAAATACGGCAAAACTTTGACTGTGCAAAAATCGCTGTGGCCGCACAATAGCATAATTCCCGTGGCCCTGGAAACAGCATACGCACAGTCATTTGCAGAGTTACTTCAGTTCTGATGCTAGTGTCCAAATTTTGTATAGTCATCAAAACGTTAATCTGGAGAGATCAAATCCGAACGAGTCATACCAGAAAAAGACAGCTCTTATGAATGGCGGAACTGAAGCAGGTTCAATTGTCAAAAAATAAACATGATGAAACCTGGAGGTATTTGGTATAATGTCCAGAATTAGATTCCTTCGTTTTAATACAGGGTGCTACAATTAACAGAAAAAAATAGAATAAGTGTATTAACTTAAAACAAGGAAAGCTAAACACAAGAAACAGTAAATTGTGCAAAAACACATCTAGAATAAGCCCGCCGTATGGATCTAGAAAGAGGTAACTCCAGACAGCAGAATCAGGAGGTTAAAGAGCAGTCAGAGAATGTAAGGAGGGTGATCTGGGAAAGTTGGAGAGAAAGGAGAAGCATGCAAATCTCCATTGAGAACCCTCTAAACTCAGAATGAGCGAGGACTGAACGGAGGGTGTGGAAAATAGAGCAGCACCGTCCGCGCTCGCAGGGTGTAGTGGGAAAGGGGATAAAACAATGAAAGGAGAGCATAAAGAATAAGCCGAGCCACCCCGGCCTACCCCTTTAAACTAACCAGATTATCTTCGAATGAAGGGAGAAGGGTAATCGAAAGTAAAGAAACCTGCTGCTGTCAGTCCTGTCTGCATGGGCTGTAGTGATCCGTGAGTTTAGTACAGGCAACACAACAGCTCCAACGCAGTCACATACGGAAAGCGGGTGGAAATGTTAGAAGCTACTGATAGTGGACACCGGCATTGCTAAAGTGCCATAATCTGCGGTTGTTGGGAGAAAAAAATAAAACACCACAAAAAAAATGAAGTTTAAAAGTTTATCATGGTCAGCACCATCACAAATGAAATGCGGCCACCACCATGTTAAATTAGCAGCGCCTGTTACGCACTGAAAAACAATAATGTTAAAAGTTAAAGCAACGTGGAGATTGAACAATTTTAAAAAGCATTCCCATTTGTTAACCTGAATACGAGTGGCCTATAAAACAACCACTTTAAATGCAATAGGTCTCGCATTTACAAGAGTTTGAACCATTGGCATTTATAATGCCAACAGCTCAAACTCTTGAAAATGCGAGACCTATGGCATTACAAAGAAGTGGCCGCCATGGTCTCGGCTGCTTGGAAAGTGAAAGCGGCATGGCACTCTGGATGTAAGGAAAGTTCGTCGTGCCTACAGCAGCGCAAATCCCATTAAAGAAATTAGCGCTTACAGACTAAATAATACAGAAAAGGGGGTGGTGATGAACAGAGTGTCTGAATTAAGCAGACCACTCTTACCCAGTCCAAAGATCAGGGCTTGATCCATCACCGTTATTTATCTCACTGCCCCATCCTAGCTCGGAACCTGGCTGTATGCAAATTAGTCTGTCCCTGGCCCAGTGCATCATGGGAACAGGGCAGACCAAACTACAAAGCCAATTCTTCACCAGAAAGGAGACAAGCTACCGGGGACCGGTTTCTGGCATTTCAGCCTCTTCGGCCCGGCTTGCTTGAATCCTGATGGAGCAGTGAGAAAGGGACTCATGTCTGAGTATACCCTGCCACACCTATAGTGGCCAAAAACGATACAGAAAAGGGGGTGGTGATGAACAGAGTGTCTGAATTAAGCAGACCACTCTTACCCAGTCCAAAGATCAGGGCTTGATCCATCACCGTTATTTATCTCACTGCCCCATCCTAGCTCGGAACCTGGCTGTATGCAAATTAGTCTGTCCCTGGCCCAGTGCATCATGGGAACAGGGCAGACCAAACTACAAAGCCAATTCTTCACCAGAAAGGAGACAAGCTACCGGGGACCGGTTTCTGGCATTTCAGCCTCTTCGGCCCGGCTTTCTTGAATCCTGATGGTATTTAAAGAAGACAAGGGTACCCCATTAATGAAACCTGGGGTTGAGAGTACTTGTAAATATTACAGTGGTTTTGGTGGCCTCAACGAGGTCCTGAGAGAATATTGTAAATTATGAAATTAATTCATAAAATTAAGTCTGGAGAAGGTCTCGGTTGAATACCGTATAGGTCAATTTTATTAGAATTTAAACAGAAAATGAATAAAGAAATTTGTAATAGCGATAATGAATTCCTTATCAGGTGCTCACATATGTGACAAAAAGTGCTCAAAGTGACTTTAGTGAATTAAAAAACATTTATATACATTTATATACAAAGATGTCACCACAAGGGTATTCCCACACAAATTATATACAATAAAAAAGGGGGGGGGAAATTTTCCTTGAGTTTGTCGACGGCGTTTCGATCTAGGTTGGTTTAGATCATCATCAGGACGTGAGCTTCCCTGAAATTCGAGAAGAAACACTTTAATTCCTAAGCGGCAGGAGAAATAAATCAGGCCGATGTCGTAATACTGCCTATACGTGATTTATGCAGTAAGCGCCAAAAATTGCACAGTTTACTGTTGTAATTTAGCGTCTTCGTTTCCACAACGTTATCTCTATACGTTTTAGCGTTGAAGAGCCCGTGTGTTCCCTGGGCCAGGTGTGATTTCCGTGGCAGGAAAACGTTTTTAGATATGAGGATTCAATTTACTCGCATCGGTTGTTCAAGGGCTTCGGCAAGACGGGAGTTAAACACCGCTACGCTCTGTCCCCTCCGGCTCCACCGTTAGCTTCTACGGTCTGGCGTTCTTTCAACGCTAAAACGTATAGAGATAACGTTGTGGAAACGAAGACGCTAAATTACAACAGTAAACTGTGCAATTTTTGGCGCTTACTGCATAAATCACGTATAGGCAGTATTACGACATCGGCCTGATTTATTTCTCCTGCCGCTTAGGAATTAAAGTGTTTCTTCTCGAATTTCAGGGAAGCTCACGTCCTGATGATGATCTAAACCAACCTAGATCGAAACGCCGTCGACAAACTCAAGGAAAATTTCCCCCCCCCTTTTTTATTGTATATAATTTGTGTGGGAATACCCTTGTGGTGACATCTTTGTATATAAATGTATATAAATGTTTTTTAATTCACTAAAGTCACTTTGAGCACTTTTTGTCACATATGTGAGCACCTGATAAGGAATTCATTATCGCTATTACAAATTTCTTTATTCATTTTCTGTTTAAATTCTAATAAAATTGACCTATACGGTATTCAACCGAGACCTTCTCCAGACTTAATTTTATGAATTAATTTCATAATTTACAATATTCTCTCAGGACCTCGTTGAGGCCACCAAAACCACTGTAATATTTACAAATGAATCCTGATGGAGCAGTGAGAAAGGGACTCATGTCTGAGTATACCCTGCCACACCTATAGTGGCCAAAAACGATACAGAAAAGGGGGTGGTGATGAACAGAGTGTCTGAATTAAGCAGACCACTCTTACCCAGTCCAAAGATCAGGGCTTGATCCATCACCGTTATTTAACTCACTGCCCCATCCTAGCTCGGAACCTGGCTGTATGCAAATTAGTCTGTCCCTGGCCCAGTGCATCATGGGAACAGGGCAGACCAAACTACAAAGCCAATTCTTCACCAGAAAGGAGACAAGCTACCGGGGATGGTGCAATGAGCTAAAAAACGGTGTTGGATCTAGCCCTGATCTCTTGACTGGGTGAGAGTACTCTGCTTAATTCAGAGACTCTGTCCATCACCACCCCTTGTTGTAAATAATTTTGTCCACCCTAAGCGTGGAAGGGTATACTCAGATGTGAGTCCCTTGCTCATTGCACCATCAGGATTCAAGCAAGCCGGGCCGAAGACGCCTGAAATGGCAGAAACCGGTCCCCGGAAGCTTGTTTCCTTCCCAGTGTAAGAATTGGCTTTTGTAGTCTGGTCTGCCCTGTTCCCATGATGCACTGGGCCAGGGACAGACTAATTTGCATACAGCCAGGTTCTGAAACTGGGATGGTGCAATGAGCTAAAAAACGGTGTTGGATCTAGCCCTGATCTCTTGACTGGGTGAGAGTACTCTGCTTAATTCAGAGACTCTGTCCATCACCACCCCTTGTTGTAAATAATTTTGTCCACCCTAAGCGTGGAAGGGTATACTCAGATGTGAGTCCCTTGCTCATTGCACCATCAGGATTCAAGCAAGCCGGGCCGAAGACGCCTGAAATGGCAGAAACCGGTCCCCGGAAGCTTGTTTCCTTCCCAGTGTAAGAATTGGCTTTTGTAGTCTGGTCTGCCCTGTTCCCATGATGCACTGGGCCAGGGACAGACTAATTTGCATACAGCCAGGTTCTGAAACTGGGATGGTGCAATGAGCTAAAAAACGGTGTTGGATCTAGCCCTGATCTCTTGACTGGGTGAGAGTACTCTGCTTAATTCAGAGACTCTGTCCATCACCACCCCTTGTTGTAAATAATACAGACTAAATAAGACATCCCGTATAACATTAGTAACAAGGTGTATGGAGGAGGTCAGTTAAATAAAACAAAATTACAAAAAAAGTTGAGTTGTAGCAACGGACGAGCTTTCAACATGGAGAGCGCTGGGGAGGGGGAAGAGTGAGGAAAAACAAGGAAGTCACTGTTACTCACGAGCCCAGCAGCCTCACCGGAAGTCAGGCAAAGTCGCCTGTGACGGGGGCGGTGCTGCGTCCGGACCGGAAGAGAAGGCGGAGTGAAAGCGTCTCGCGACGCCAGAAGGAGAGCGGAGTCCCTCAGAATTCACCTGGTAAGTTGAAAAGGGCTGGGGGGGGGGTCTCGGTTCCCTCGTTGTGTGTGTGTGTGTGTGCTTGTGTGTGTATGCATGTGTGCGACGGCGGGGGAGAGGGGGGGTGCACTCGTGTGTGTGTGCGCGCATGTGTGTATGTGAGCGGGGGGGGTGGGTGTCTCTGTATGTATGTGCGTGCGTGGGCGCTTGTGTGTGTGTATGCGCATGCGTGTGTGCTTCCCAGGAGACAGCGCCTGGCCACAGCGCTCGTTCGCGTGCGCGTGTCAGTTTGAAATCGCCTCCAAGGCGATGCGCGCGGCCAGGTTTGTCTCCTGGGAAGCACACATGCCGACAAAAGGTTCTCGGCGTAGACGCGCTTCGCGCGGCTAGCCGAGACCTAAAAAGCACGGCTCAATGCAAAAGCTAAGCAAAAAAAATGCTTTTGTGTAAAATGTATATGTGGGATAAATACTTAAATTTGTAATGATTCAGTGTCCTCTTGAGATCTAAATATTTATCTACTTGATGTTTTATATAGCGTAAGCAGGTGCATTGGGTAGCAGAACATTTTACATAGCATGGTGATATAACATGAGGCTAGAGAAAAACAATATGCAAAACATTTCAATGAGGCATGCAATATATCATGTAACTTCTTGGGCACGGGTTGTTCTCAGGAAGAGAAAATCTGTCTAGTTCAGTTAGGAAGATTCAGCGTGGTGGGGGATATAGGGTAGACATATGTACAATGTATCGGATCCTTCACTCAGAAGTGAAAGTGGTTACTAATCATAATGTAAGTCCATCAGTGGATTTACAATCAACAGTCTGCACAGGTAGTGGCAACACTGATTTCCCTCTTATGACACACTGAGCTCCTCCCCCCTCCCAGGATCTACCTAATGGGGCTGCTGGCTCAACAAATGCAACCTCTTTTGTGCCTGGACCTCGGCACCATATAACAAGGAAGGAGCGTTAGCATGCACCTCCTTCAAGTTCTCATGCACTTTCCCACACCCGACACCCACCACCTTTGCACCAAGAGCACCTCACTCGCTCACACTCACACAAACCTATCTGCCGCTCATGCTCACACATTATAAAAAGAACCCACACAACATGACGCACATGCATGCATGCTCCTTTACACCCCTCTCTCACCAAACATGAAATTTGGAACCTACTGCGCAACCACACTCCAGACATGTTCTTCCTCACAAAAACAAGGCTAAAACCAACCTCTGCATCAGACATCACTACAGCCATCCCAGCTGGCTACAAAATATCCAGGCAAGACCATCAGTATAAAGCCGGAGGTGGAGTCACCATCGTATTCAAAGATACCACCAGCTACATCACCTACAAGTACACCCTCACAAGCTACATGGGATATCTCACTTTCAAGATATACATCACAGCCAACTTTTCCCTGGCGGCAACCCTCATATACAGACCACCAGGACACCGCACCAATTTCGCCGGCAACATCATGGACTTCGTCAAACCCCTCATCATCATGATCATACATGATCCCTCTGGCCAACGTCATCCGCACACACCACAATTTCAACATCATCTCCTAGGCCATGCAACTCATACTCTCCCTCCTGGACAAGACCCTGAACACAAGAAAAAAGTTCTCCCCTTGCATGATTGAAGTCGCTAACTGAATGAAAGCCATCTGTCTCAATCAATGCTCACAAGACAGAAGTAGTGCTCTTCGGCAAGATCACCTCACCATGGGACTCCAACTGGTGGCTGGCCAAACTCGGACACACACCCAGCACCCATGCAAGGAACCTCGGAATTGTCATCAACAGCAAACTATACATGATCACACAAGTCAGCACCGTCACTGCATGCTGCTTTAAGGTTCTTTTTTAAAAACAGGACTTAGAGTTCTTTATTAAAGGAGATGTAGTAATAGTTACTTTTTAACAAAGGGGAATGCAGTTCCAAACTTGGCAGTCACTCTCAGAGAAACATTAAGTAAGGGTGCAAGATTTCTTTAAAGATGTCAGGAGACTCAGGGCTTTGGAGTAACCTGGATCTGCCTGAGATAATGAGTTTCTGGGACATATAGTTTGCTATGCTTGAATGCAAGGCATTGTGAAAAATATAGGCTGGCTTGAAAAAGCACATGACCTCAACGGGAAGCCATTTTAGAGTGATTAGTTTAGGAGTGAAATTATCCAGTCTTCTTGTGCCTTATACAAGATGCCCTTCAGCATTGAAAACAGCCCTGAGAATGGGCCATATACGTTTTGGAAATGACTCTTAGAAGGTTGTTTTCTTAGTCCAGTTTTGAGACGACCAATGATTGCACTGCTGTTTTGAAATGTTTATCTAGGAATACTGACTAGATTTTCCAGAGAATGCTTATTTGGTGTTGGGCACTCTGATAAAGCGTGGAAGTGTGCATGCAGGTTTCTGTTCTTATACAGGATAACGCCTAGATGGTTCTAGGATGATTGTTTTGTAGCCAAATAGATTTCCAGTGACCAACCAGGTTTGTGCAAGTGTGTTGCATTGTTATGGGAATATTGGTAGGAGGTGTGCAACACACTAACCCAGGGAAGCCCCAGGGGGGAACTAGAGGCACAGGATATTCAGGGTGAGCTGGCTTCCAACCTTAACATGTATACACAAAAGAAGCTACTCTGAATGAAAAATGACCAGGGGTTTAAAAGGTACTCGGTAGAGTACCGGGCATCTCACAAAAAAAGAAGGACTGTCTTCACACACCACCAGCTGTCATGCTACGTCATTGGCAGTCCTCGCTCTCTAGAAACTCGGTTTGGTAGAGAGCGGGCATACACCTGGAGACAGGGAGGCACTTCTAAATCTAATTGGGGACCGGTGAAAGTAAGTGAAAATTTAAAAAACAATGTAAATGCCAAAATGCATTTTTTTCAACTGACAATTACTTGGTATTAAAATGAAAAATGGGAAATGGGGGAATTAGTACCCCTTCACCATAATGATTAAAGTCGTCGACATTGCCGTGGCCCAAGGGGTCCGCGGCATTCATCAGGACGGAAAAAAAATTGTGGGCTCCTATCTTACCAAATTTGGCTCAAAATTACCATTGGGTAGGTTGACCTGTGTCAGACTCTACCTGGGAGAGTTTCCTTAAACCTGTAATGTGAAAAAGTTAGATTGACATCAGAAATGTATCAGACCCGTAAGCCCGGGGAGCCAGATGAGGAATTCACTTCATACCGACCAATATCCCTGTTAAATGCTGAAGTTAAAATACTTGCCAAAGTACTCGCCAACAGGCTGTTACCTATAATAACAAAAGTAACAAAAGTAGTCCACTCAGACAAGTCTGGGTTCATACCTGCCCGTAATACGGCTATGAATCTGCGCCGTTTGAACTGTGTGCTCGCCAGGAAACACACCATCAGTGAAAACATGGCCACTCTTTCGTTGAACGCACGCATGGCTTTTGATACGGTCGAATGGCCATATATGATGGCGGTCCTTGAGCGTATGGGAGTGGGGAAGACCTATCTCGAATGGATTAAGCTCTTATATGCGGAGCCACTTGCTCAAGTGGTTGTCAATGGGCATGTCCCGCTGTCTCCCCTCATATTCGCTCTAGTGCTGGAGCCCCTTGCATGCTGGATCCATTGATACAGGGACTTAAATAGGCCAATGAATGGGAAGATAGAATATGGCTCTAGGCGGACGACAGTTTATTGTACGTCGCCTCCATGAGTGCCTCAATCAATAGAATTCTTCAGATTTGCTCAACCACAGCAAGTACTCAGGGTACACAATACACTGGTCCAAATCAGTTGTTTATTTACTTCATGGACCAGCACCGAACCTCCCAGCTAATTGTGAGGCCACTATTGTGAGAGATGGGTTTCGATACTTGGGCATAAATGCAACAGCTGACCCATCGCTTTTCTATGACAGGAATCTACTGGGCCCCTTGACGTGGCTGTCGAGTGATGTCCGCCATTGGCAATCGCTGCCTGTGTCACTGCTGGGTGGAGCTGCATTATTTAAAATTATGGCTCTGCCGACGGTTTCGGTATGCGCTTCAAAATACTCCATATGACGTTCCCGAGACTTAGTTTAAATCAATCAATGGGGAGCTTAGGAATCTACTTTGGGGCGGGAAACCGCCGCGTTTGGCACAACCCAAATCAGTCTGTGGGGTGTATGATGGTGGTATTGCCCTGCCAAATAGCCGTAGTTATTACTGGGCTGCCGACCTTTCAATGAATAATAAATGGGTGTAAGGAGAGCAACAGGACCTGGCATTGCTTGTAGAGGCTCCGCTTCGGGAGGAGGTCAAAGCCTCTCCCTCACAGAATACTGCGGGGATGCCGGGGTGCAATCTGAGCACGATGGCAGGGTATGAACATCACCCGTGATAGCCTATAGGGCACACGGTGTAACTGAGTTATTGCACTGGTTTCATACTGATTACCTTGATATGTATCTGATGGGAGGGGTGTATCTAGCTGTCCAAGGGGGGTGGGGAGGGAGTTCTTTGTTTCTTTGTATAGGATTTGGATATTCTTCTTTTGGATCCTCCTATTTAGGGAGGTGTACAGTATATGGCATCGGGTAGATGCTCTTCCTACAAAATGGCACTGTATTGCATTGTCCTTGATGTATGTAATGAGAATATTTATTTTATGATTGTGGTAATTATGATTGTAACATACTGAGTTACCCTGTGGAAGAACAACTTAAAATAAAAAGTATAAATTAAAAAAAACCAGGACCCCGCATGTCAGATGGACAGATGGCTGATGGGTCGGGGAGGGGACAGAGAGGCACTGTACACAAAACTGCGTAGATAACAGCTTACTGGTCCCACAACTATCCCGGTTGCCCTATGACACTCTACCACCATGAAAAGTGGTTGGGGTAATACATTAACACAACTGACTCCCCTCTGGCATGCTACAATACTGGGCAAATTAAGTAAATAAAGTGGATTCGACAAATGGGATATCATTGGTATATGGCAAGTCGTCGACTTGGTTAAGAAGGGTAAAATAGTGATATTTGCGGACTTACAAAAAGAATATAAATTGTCCATAAGAGAAACATTCTGCTAATCAGAAATCCGGCATGCCTTACTGGAGGCAACGAGAGAAACAGGCGAGATCCTGGAAGCCAACCCACTTGAGGATAGACTGTTAGCAGATCCTAGGGATAGCAAAGCTATCTCACTTACCTAGCGGAAAATAATTAACAATTTACCAGACCCGCTGCACCCAGTATATATGCGCTGGTAGGACGATGTGGGGGATTTGGAGGAAGAGGATTTGTGTAAGGCACTGTCCTCCCCGCGCGTGGTGGCTATACCCTCACGACTGCGGGTGGTCCAATTGAAAATTCCGTACCGCACGTATGTTAGATGGACTGCATTGCTTAAGATGGGCCGGAGTAGTTCCAACGACTGTAGGCGAAGATGCGGGGAGACAGGCACGTTCTATCATATACTCTGGGAATGTCCTTTATTCAATCATTTTGGGGGACCGTCAATAGGGTGGTCAGAAAAGTGTGTAGGACAGCCCTAGAATTATCCCCCAAGAATTGAACCATTTGTGCGAAGATCTACTGTGACGAGTAAACTGCTTGTAATATGTCATTAAATAAATGCTAATAAAAAGTTTATAAAAAAAAAAAAGAAATGTATCAGCCTTCTCAAAAAGATATCCAGTCAGAGCACAATGAACATTGCCCCACATGCATCAATATACATATAGTGGCTTATTTTTCATTCAGGGTAGCTTCATTTGTGTATACAATATTAATAGGAATTCAGTTTTTTGGGAGTCAGTTTAAGGTGGTCAAGAGTCATCCATGACTGAAGCTTTCTGAGAGTAGGGGTGAGATGTTGTTGTGCCTTTAGGGATGACCCTTTCATGCATGAGGTGTGTTTGTGCTCCATACACAGCTCTACGTCTTGTGACAAGTGTGTCTTCATGCACCTCAATGCAATTTAAACTGGGAGGATAAACTGTCACAGAACACAAGAAAAGATTGTAGTTGAGACATAGGTCCCGCTCTGAGTGAGTGGTATGTTCGCAGTCCAAGAGTCAAGGTAACTTCTGTAAAAATCCACTTCCCTGTTGAAATCTTGTGACAAGTCGACATCTAGACATAAGCACAGGAAAGCCAAGTGGGATTTGACCTCATCCCATCACTCAATATCTAGCAAGAAGGTACACAGTGTTAGGTTAGAGGTTGCATCCCTCCAATGTTCTGTGCTTCCAAACTAATCTCGCAGTTGTTCCCTAGTTTTCTGGGCCATTGTGAACCCTACAGCAGATAGCTGCCCTTAAAGAGTCCAGGCCGCAGATCCTTGGTGCGCTTCTGCCTTCCTGTGGAACCCTTGGAGCTACATGGGGTCTTCAGTTAGATTTCCACTGGCAGAGTCACCCCCGACACCGAATGATCCCATGTGGCCGATTCCGGGCCTGCGCCTTCTCCAATGGAGGCTTAAAATCCAGCATCAAGGTCCACGCTTGCTCGTTCTGGGCCTGTACTGGCACCCACTTCCACTTCATCACACCGGCCGACAATCTGATCCCAACCTCTGACCCCAAACTGACATCAGCCCAATAGAGTCCTATGTCGCATTATGAAATCACGAAAGGACAATTGGTGGTAATGCAGCCAGGTTCCAATTCAGCACTTCTGCCCTAGTACTGAAACAAACAAGGGGCATCCTGGGAACCTGGGTAATGAACTAATAATTATACACAATAATTCCCTTGGATTTCAGTTGTAAAAAAAGCTCAAGGAGAAAAGGTGAGGTAAAAAACGTATCCTACAGTACACCCTTAGGCACATTTACAAACTTATAATAAATTTGTATTGTTAAATAAATTAATTATTTTCCTCAAATACACATTAGAAAAAAGTTTAGGTGCACCATGTGATGGCATAGGGGTAGTGAATAGTGATTTAAATGTAAAAGTGCACCGCTGATTAGTGTAAAAAACAGAACGTTTGCTGAAGATGCAGTTCAGTCTAGTAGACTGACTACAATGTTCAGCATGGGTATCCTATATAGTACATTAAATATAATATAATCTGGCTTCTACTTTGAGAGGACATCCTGTCTCAGCAACAATGCAGTGTCCTGCATCCATTACTCCACAACGTACACCTCATTGAGTAAAAATTGAGTGGCTTTTGATTTGCTCACTGAGGTGGTCAATGTCATCTTTGTGGCCAGATGTCGTCCCTCGAAGTCTATCTATGCTGGGACAAGTGTGTTGCTTGGTGTGGTATCTGAAATGCAGACCACTTACAAGCTAAACTTTCTGATGTCCCTTTGTTAGCCCAGCAAGGTCTTGCAGTGGGCACAATGAAAAGTTAACTGTCAGCCCTTTCAATGTTTTTGTGTTTGCTCGACCTACCATCTTGGTTTAACTCCCCAGTTCTGATGTGGTTTATAAAAGGTTCCACTCGCATGTTTTCTCCCTAATTGTTTGTTAGTCCACAGTGAAAAATGAACTTATTCTCGATGTTTCTCATATGCTTGTCCTTTGACCTGACACTCAGCTACACATTGAGGCTATTGAAACATAAAAGTGTCTTCTTCATTGCTATCATGCCAAGTGAGTGAACTTTGGCACTGTCAATGCATCCGCCTAACAACACCGTCTTTCAGTACTAATTGGTACTGAGGACCCAGGCGTCTTTCCTCTGTAAGGTTGTGACTCCTTTCCAATTTTGCCAATGAGTCAGTTTAACAGCATTTTTCACACCACCTCACCCCTAAAAAGAGGATGAAATACTCCATTACTTAGATGCTGAGAAGACACTGAGCATTTACATTGACTACACAAAGGACCATCCTGTGGATAATCAACTCTTTATATGTTATTCTGATGTAAAAAAAAAACAGGGCAGTGCAAAAGAGGGCCTCTGCATCAAAATCTGCTATGCACTGGCCAAGAAACCGCCTCCCAAATGCCAGCTCGTCTTAAAAGGGCTAAGACCAATACATTACCTATGACACGAGGGGTGCTTGCTCAGAAATCTGCCTGGCTGCAACATGGGCATTGATGCATACATTCATGAAACACTACATCCATGACTTTCAGGTCCATCAAGAAGGTCAGTTTGACCTCTCAGTTCTGAGTCCACTTCCAGATCCACAACCTTTGAGAGGTACAGCCATGGCATCTATTCTAAAAGTGAGGTATTATCCCATTGAAGAACAAGTTACTCACATATGGTAATGCTCTTTCTGGTGGATGCTATATCTAACCTTAGATTTCTCACTGCCCTCCCATCTCAATGTTCTGTGGCGTAGACTCCACTCCATTTAACCCCTTTGCCGCGGGCGCGATTTCGCGGCAGTGTGGCACTTCCGCGCAATGGGCGTGACTGCGTCGGCCGTTGGCCGACGGCAGCATTAGCGAGGTAGTGCTCGCAACGGCCGTTGGCCGATGGCAACACGCAAGGGGTTAAAAAGGTCCCAAGTTAGAGAAACAGCACATTGTCTCAAAAATTAATCTGATATTATGTAAGGAGAAACATACAAGAAACTGACATCAGCACGCAGGGGTGGTGCTTATATGTTTCCCGCTCTGTCTCTTTCGGGGAGTATTGAGTCACAATGGAGCCACAAAAAACCCCTGATAGAGCATGGAAACATTTCTGAAGAATTCTTCGGTACCTGTCTAGTCCCTGGTGATATTGTAAATGTGATGAATCTGCATTTCATTAGAGCATTGAGAAGGGAGTGTTACCTGCATGATGTGCAGTTTTGTCCCCCGCCTGCAAGGCCAACTACAAGTATATGGTATCTCAATTTATGTATTTTGGCCCCATCCTTTTGTTTAACTAGTGTGTGTGTGTGTGTGTGTGTGTGCACGCAAGCCAAATCCTGTTGCTAACAGCCAGGTTCTGGACTGGAACTTGCCCTGGAGGGATGCACAGGCGTGCCCGCCGTAGTGGCAGAGGACTAATGTCTTTGTCATAGATTCATGCTTGAAGCACAGTTATGGTAGCAAACCATGTTTAGGTCAAGGTAATATCCGGTCTGCCAAAGGCAGACCAGAAGTCCGAGATTTATTGTCAGTAAGAGGGCTGCTTTATCCCTCCCTCTTTTTGGCTCTCCCTCCATTGGCTGGCTTCCTAAACGGAGGCCAGCCATTGGAGGAGAGAGCTGTCTCTCCGAATAGGCTCCGTCTTTTTCGGATTTGGGGGCGTAAGTTTTGCTGTTCTTTAGACAGTCACGTCGTCCGTCACTCAGGACAGCAAAACCACGCCCCCGAATCCGAAAAATTCAGAAGCTGGCGGGCGCCATTTTTTCTCGTTGCCCTGCGCTCTCCCTCCTCCCATTCCTAGCTCCAGGCGTCGGAGGCACAAACTCTGGCTTCCTCGTTCTTGCCTTCTGCCCCCAGGTAAGGTTCCTAACTGTTGTCTGTTTAGCCATATCTCCGCCAACTTGGAACCCTCCCCCTCGTGTTGTATGTCCGGGCCCTCTACCCGATAAAGGTGTTTTCAGGTTCGAGGGCCGGGACGGGTAGAATAAACAGCGGTGTGGCTGAACTCCCGGTGCCGCAGAAGGAAGCCCCAGGTCAATGCAGTGCCCTATGCTTGTGCCAGCAAAGAAACTTCTGCCACGGTATGAGTGTTGTGTTCGCTCCTCTTAACGTCCATGCGCTATCCACGGGTACGGACCAAGACCCTCTGTGGAGATAAAACCTCCCCCCTCTTCTCCAGCGAACCTTTCGGGGCGCATCTGAAGGGAACTGGCTGCCGGGCGCTTCTTTAAATTAAAAATAAACCTTTCCTGCGCCTCTCGTTGGTATCCTCTGCTCACAGCTGCGATCGATTGAAGCCCAGACCCCCCCCCCCCCTTAGAGCCGGCCCTGCCAGCACTGGCAGGAAAAGGGGCGGCGCAGGCTGCAGATGGATTGTATTGGATTGTTGACATAATCAGGAATATAACTTTTATTGTAAGACTGCGGTGACGTGTAATGCGAGTACTGTGGTGGCATAGGCGGACTCCATACCCAGGGACGATAGACACTATTCAGGCCCCTGTATTATGCATTACACTCCTCTCGTATAACATGGGTACGGATACAAAAATAAGAGGTGGACAGGAGAAGTGTTAAAGAAGAAAACCATGCGTGTGTATTGTTGGGCAGGGTGTGCCGTGCATTGTCAAGATAGATGGCCCGCAGTGGCTTCCTCCAAATACTGCCTCAGTCTTGACCTGTTGAATCATCGGTGAAAACACTCAGGTGAGCCCATGCGTGTGTGCAGAGATGTGCAGAGGAGCACACGTAGCCGCCTCCGGCCTATCCTCTATCCACGTAAAATACATACAAAGCACTCTGCATGGCTGGGAAGCGAAACTGCAGGAAAATGCACACCCACTGCTTGTTACAAAAGAATTTCTGGAGCATGTTAGGTAGGGTTTGAATCTTGCCTTTTCAAGCAATGCATATTGGGGATGTCTTTCAGAGCCTTTCGAGTGTTGAGTTGTTGAACAGCAGGACGGCAATGGAGATTTGGGTACCCAGGTCAGGTTGCAAGTATCGGCTAGTAAGCCGTGGCTGCGCATGTCTAACACTGATCTGTGACATAACGATACAATGATGGTGCTGGACGCTTGTGGAGGGAGCTGTGCCCGGTTTGGGCCTGGGAGTACAAAACTTGGAGATGGTGAAAGGCATTTTTTTGCTTGCCATGCTGAGGACAGCAGGTTGACAGTCTTTCAAGTTATTAGCGGTGATGAAGAAGGTGTTGCACAGTTTAGGGAAGGATGCTAGCAATGTTGGCACACATTTGTTTCTCATAGGCGCAGTCATGGAAGCGAATAGGCTGGGGTTGTCACTAAAAACAACAAAGAGACTAGGCGAATGGTCATCAGATTGTCGCATTAGATTTATTATGAACTAGAATTATGATGTGTCTTGTTGGTAACAGATTTCAAATGATGTCTCTGTTCTTTGCAGGTTGTGTGGTAGGACCGTTGTTTTCTGTAATTACAATATGGATTATGAGTCACTCAAATGATGGGAGGCGAAGCAGGCTGAGAAAAGGTCTTCTGGACGATCTTTGGGATTGTGAACAGATAGTTTTGTGGTTTAGTAGTGGGGTTAGACTCTTATGCATTACGAGCAATTGTTTCCGTGGCTGGATGTTTAATTTTTTCGTAGAACATGCTTAGATGTTCCTTTAATTCACCTAGGTGAAAATGACTTGGTTCAATGGTCTGGTGTAGCTCAGCTGAAAATAATGAAGGGCGAATAAAAGAGGATATGGAGGTTATGGTCAGCGACGCATGTGGTGTGGGACAGAGGTTGTACCGCAAAGGCTTGTGCACTGGGTGATCAAGCATAATGCAGTGGAGAAGGACAGGTGGAATGTGAATAAGGAGGTACAAAGATTTTGCAGTTTCATCGAAATTGGCTTTCCTGAGCCTAGCAACATTTAGCAAGATGATTTCTGGTTATTTAGGCAAGGCGGGTGCATCTTTCCTTCATGAACAAAAAACTCAACTTTCTTGATATACATGAATCCTTGTCAAAAAAGGTGGCATATTATGGTGTTAAGTGTGTTATTTGAAGCAACTGTTTGAGTGTCAGGCAAAAAAGAAGACAGTAAAAAACATTGTAGGGGAAAGCTTGTTTGTGGCTGTTGGAGCAATAGCCTCAGTTATGTTTCTCATGCCTCTGAAGACGTGATACAGTCCGGGCCTCTGTTTCCCCTTAAAGCCCCATTAACTAGCTTGGGCCTTGCCTGTTCGCTGTGGTGCCCTGGTCCTTCCTCACCTCCTGTTTGGGGTTTTGGGAATGTGTTTGGAGGAGATCACTTTACAAAAGGTGCTGCAGCCTCTGAGGGATCCCTCTAACCCAAGGCCTGCTCCCAAGTGACAGCAGGCTCTCCAACTCCCAGGGGTGCTCCCCTCCCGCTGTCCGTGTCTTTTTCCCGCCCCCTCCCGCTGATGAGGTCGCCGCTCTCGTTTCTCTTGTGCCTGGAGAGTTTGGCGGTGTATCAGGAAACGTTGCCTTTTATGCCCGGTCCATGATGCGCTAATGAGCCTGGGATAGATTGTTCTTATTTCTCCTGACAGCTTATGTGTGCTGATCAGCGGCATGAGAGGTAAGTGCCGGTCTTGGGGTGGGAGGTATTTGTAGCATGTTTGTTTGTTGCTTATTGTTAGCATGCATTCCACAACACTCTCAAACACACTACCTCACAACTTTACTCTCTTTCTATCTCACTAGCTCACTCTCTCTCTATCTCACTACCTCACTCTATCTATTTCTATCTCACTATCACTACCTCACTATATCACGACTCACTCCCTCAAAAATTCACTACATCACTCTCTCACTAACTCACTCTCTATCTCACTACCTCACAACTTCACTCTCTCTCTAACTCACTACCTCACTCTCTCTCTATCTCACTACCTCGCTCTATCTAACTACCTCACAAACTCACTCACTGTTTCTATCTCACTACCTCAGAACATCCCTCTCCCTCACTACCTCACTCTTTCACTACCTCACTCTGTCTCTCACTACCTCACTCTATATCTACCTCTCCCTCACTACATAACTCTCTCTACCTCACTACTCCACTCTATCTATCTCACTACCTCACTATCTCACAACTTCTCTCTCTCAAAACATCACTACCTCACTCTCTCACCACCTCACTCTCCAGCTCACAACTTCACTCTCTCTCTCTCTCTCTCTCTCTAACTCACTACCTCAATCACTCTCTATCTCACTACCTCACTCTTTCTATCTCACTAACTCACTTTCACTCTCTTTCACTACCTCTCTCTCCATCTCACTACATCACAACATCACTCTATGCTTATATTTCACTACCTCACAACATCCCTCTCCCTCACTACCTCACTCTTTCACTACCTCACTCTCTATCTCACTACCTCACTCTCTATCTACCCCACTCTCTCTCACTACCTCACTCTCTATCTATGCCATTGCATTGTAAATGCTTGTTTTGGAAGTTCTAGTGTGGCTAGACCTTTAACCTGTGTCAAATAAGTGGATGCCTGCTAGCCCAGTCATATAAAGATGTACTGGTACAGATGAGCCCAGATTCTTGAACTAAAATCCCAGGCTCATAGGTGTATGTATGTTGTATGTGGTCTGTGTGTTACACACAACATGTAGTGTCTCAGAGAACTAGAGTTACACAGGCCATTTTAGGACCCTTTTGTCTGTTCATGTTGAAAGATGGAGCTGCAATTCCATTCCCAGACGTTGGAAGTGTTTTGCTGACATTCTTGAAACTGAAGGGAGGGAACCTAGTGACTGTGATGGGGGGGGGGGAGGAGACTGGCATCTCTTTAGACATTCGATTAGGCCCATTTGATACAGAGGGCTGCGGATTAGTCTTTCTGAAACTGCTGTTTGGTGGATTGTAGGGCTGAAGGGTGGGACTGCAGTTCCTGTTGTCAGATTATTATTCGTCCTTTAAAAAACAGTCATCTTTTTATCTCTCTCCCAGACTACTGTCAGGTGCAGCTGTTAATTTTCAGGTGTAGAATGCTCACATCTCTTTGTGCCTCTGTTATGGGTACTGCAACCTGGAGAGGATCCTGCTGTGAGGAGCATTACTCACCACAACGGCTAACTCCGAAAGGTGGATTTAGAAGGACTTATGAAAGGAGAACTGCCCCAAATTGGCCCTGAGAGTTCAGACAGAGAGTACGCATCCCTGTCTACCATGCCTGTTAAAAGTGAGAGCTTTTGACCACTTGTTCTAGTTCTAAGTTTTCTTTGACTAAGGGGTGGTGCTCCACAGAACACCCAGATGACTACTAAGCAACCAGAGCTGATATCCTTGTGACGGCCAGCTCCAGAAGGGCGAGAGTGCGTCACCTGTAGTCTGATCTGGAGGAAGACCTGTTTCCCTGTCCTGGGATGCAGGAAGAATCGTGCCTGGAAGAAGGGAAGAGAGAGTGTTAGAACCGGCTATTTCTGGTAGGCTAAGGCTGACGCCAAAGCCAGGCAGAAACCACCATTCTAGTCAGGGCGAGGGAGTCACACGCCAAGATAACCCCTGCTCACCCCCTTGGTAGCTTGGCACGAGCAGTAAGGCTAAACTCAGAGGCAATGTGTAAAGCATTTGCGCCATAACACAACAGCAACAACATCCTAGGCACACCACAAAAGGAACTCCACACAAGGTTATGTAAAAATAACTTCTGTATTGTCAAAACACATTAGATAGAAATCACACATGTATATTGTGCCAACTGGCACGGGCAATATTCATAAGGGATTATTTACAGGACAGGGCCACATGGGCCACTGTCAGAATCAACACTTTTAGAAATAGAAATACTGTCAGAATTTAGAATAAAGGATATAAAATCACTGTAGCACAAAATAACAGTTATAAATCACATCCAGTAAATAATGGGAACAGGTAAGTACCACCTACGCAACCCTAAACACCTTAGGAGAATGTCACGCAGGGGACCAGGACCTCACTAGGACCACCTGTACTAAAAAGAACAACCACCTAAGTATCACACAGCATTTAGGGGTATAAGCACAACACATTATACATGATGTATGAAAACACATTCAGCGGTGTAGTAAAGGGAAAAAACACATGACGTCTAAAACATTCAGAGGTGTGAGGAAAGAAAACACATGATGCATAAAAATACATTCAGAGGTGTAAAATCAAGGAAGACACATAATGCATTAAAAACATTCAGAGGTGCCAGGAAAGAAATCACAACTCAATAGCGCAAAGACACATGATGCCATTCAGAGGTGCAAGGAAAAACCACACAATTGCGCAAAAACTCACATAAGCCACCACCTGTGGCAGTCCCTAGGCCAACTGGCCTTGTTGGGGCTAGGACGCCCTGTGTCTCAATGTCAGGGGCCTAAACGGTGCAGCTGCCCACTAATTGCTGGGCAGATGGGAATCAAAACTGCGCCAGGGCCCTCACTGACCCTTAGGCGCAAACTGCACCACTGCTGGAGCCACACAGGCTCTGAACTGCGCACTTGGAGCCACACAGGCTCTTAAACAATTATAGGCCCCTGGAGCCCTCGAGGCTCTGAACAAATCCCTCGCAGGCAGGGGGGGCGGGCACCGGCAATGTGCCCCGACGCCCCCTCTAATTAATATGGCCCCCGAAGCCCCCTCGTGGGCTCTTCCACACATGGGCCTCTTGGCTCGAAATAACCAATTTTCCCCCTGAGCCTCAGAGGCTCTCTAAACAATTATGCCCCCACGTTGGAGCCTCGGGGCTCTAAGAAATGCCACGGAGCCCCTCAGGGCTCGGAAACCAACAACCATGTCCCCGGGGCCCTCGTGGGCCAAACAAGAATGCGGTGGGGCGGCCCACTGCCATCCGGGGCCGCCCTGACTCCAGTGCCTCAAACCGGCACCGCACGGAGCTTCCCCCCTGGCCCGACAACACTCACCGGGCTGCTCCATGTGCTCTCGCTGGTCTTCGGTGCGGCGGGGGCGGACTCAGTGGCATCTGAGGAGCTCCTGCTCCTCACGGACTCTCCTTGCTTTGCCCGGTCCCCCGTCTCGGGACCGGGACTCAGTGTGGAGCCAGCAAGGCTCCCGGCGGCAGTCTCTCTTCTCTCTGCGGCGGGGGCAGGCACCGGCAATGTGCCTCGGGCCCCCTCCGCCTCTCCTCCTCAGCTGCTATCGGGCTTCCTCAACAGGCCAGCATCTCCGGTCTCCCTCTCCTCACGGGAGACCGGCCGGACACCGCATGGCTTCCCCCAGGCAGGGGGAAGCGGAAACAACGTCCTCCCGGCCCCGCCCACAACCAGGCGGCGGGCCGGACATCCTCTTCCGGTGTTTCCTCCAGGCTGCGGCGGTGACCAAACGGAGGCAATAACGAGGGGTGGGCACCCTCGAAGTTAAAAATAAACATAGAAGCGAGGTGGGCACTCGCTAAATAATTAAATAAATGGGCAAAGTCGCAGGGTAGGCACCTGCCAAACCTCACGAAAAATGCGTGAGGGCGACACGCTCGCAATGGGTTCAAATAGAGCGCTCTCCCAGCGCTATAAGTAATATACAGCGCTCCCAGGCGCTATAAATACCAATCAAGCGCTCCCAAGCGCTTAGGCTTCAACAAGCCTGGGTAAAGGCAAGAAAAAAGGTCTCTGCAGGAAAATGCAGCTTCTCCATGCTGCCAAAGGTCCCAGAGATTTCAAGGGGTAAAGCAATGTCCCCCCCCATCAGCCCAGGCAAGGCAGAGGGGTCCCCCAGAAGTCCTCCAGGCATCCAGGAAAGTCCATCAGATGTCCAGGGGCTGGGCAAGGCCCAGGGATTCACCTGGGCCCAAGCAGCAGCACGCCCCTGGCAGATTCAAGTTAGAAACAAGAACATTTTGGAAGGGGACACAGCCCCTTCTTATACACAGAAAAGTCTTTGAAGTCTGGCAGTGTGAGAACCAGCTAGAACTGGTTATAGGGAAGTCCTTTCAGTATCAGGGACAGAGGTGACAGTCGCCCAGCGGGGAGGTGGAGCCAGCATTGTGGCAGGCAGGCACAGCCTCATTCACTCTCAGGGGCTATCTCCACCCACTTCCTTGGCAGCAGATGCTGCCTTTCATCCACGGGCTGACTCAGACAACCTCCTGGGGCTCTGCAGCCCCTGTCACCCTCAAACCAGACAGTCAATCCACAAGCAGGCCCAGGCACTCTGGGCCAGGCTCACCAGCCAATCACACGCCAGGCACAAATTACCCAAATATGCCAACTTCTCAAAGTGGCACTTCTAGACTAGACACAACCATGCCGCATACACCATTACGCAGCATTCAATCTCACGAGTTCGCATATATCAAACTCGACCCTGCACTCCCCACACATCAGGAACTACCATGGGCATACATATTCCCCATTCATTCCTATGGGAGGGCAGGTCACTCACCATACATACACAGAGAGCTCACGCACTTTACACTGTACCACAGTGAAAAAGTGCGCCATGGCCTAAAATCACCAACACCAGGTCCCAGAAACAGGCTAGGAAAAAGCAAAAAAAGTTTCGGGGTGAACCTGCCAAAAGGGCCAGGTCCAACACAACCCCCTTCCAGCCAAAACGCAGGGTAGACCAATGACTCCACTGATGGGCTTCACTGCTTTGGGCGACAAAACACAGACACGGGCCCGCAAGGCAGGGACACCCTCCGGTTTTTCGCCACTCTGAACCCACATGTATTTCTCTCAACAAGAGCTCTCTGGCACAACTAGGATACCCCACTGGTACTCCCTAGTCACCCACAGCCAAGACCAGGCCCTAGGCCATCCAAATATCACAGGTCCTGACCAATCCACAGAGTGGGGGGCAGTAACCCCTGGCACACAATAGCCATTCTCCACTCTCCCTCTCAGTGTAGCTACAACTACCACTGAAGCTTCAACCTAGGGACCCCGCCCTCAGGCTGACCAGAGGTCACCGGCAAGAATGCCCCACCCTACCTCTACTTCTGGGTTTCCGCACCCTCACAGGGAAGCACTAACCAGAACACAACTCTCCTACCAGATCAGGACCTCACTCCATCACTGGTCTACCACCTGGAAACTATTCCACTTCTGAGGTACAAAGCACACAGCACAGTCCCTCTTCAAGCAGGTGGGGGGACACAGCACACAGCAAAATCCCCTTTCCTCCACCTTAGTAGAAATAACAGACTGCAGGTGGGCTCCAGAACACACAGCAAGGGCAGCCTCCTCAGTCTCTTCAACTGATCTACTTTGGCAGAGATTCCTCTTGACCTGGAAGCTTCCTAATCTCCCAATCTAGGATCTAAACCCTCAGGTTGCACCGGGGTCAGAAGTACACCGTCCCTCTGCACCCCCTTCCAGAGTTCTGCACCCTCCACTTAGGAGCGGCACCCCTCAACACCAGGACCGCCGGAGTTCTGGTTACAGACACTCCCTGTCCTCTAGACACAGGAAGATCCTCCTCAAATGACCTGTAAGTACAGCCTAGGCCCCTGACCTGGCGCTCCCGGGGGAACCCTCCAGGCCCAGAGACAGGGTTTCGGGCCAACGTGGGACACACCGTCCCACACTCACTCCGCCTCCACTGAGACAGGACGTGAGCCCCTACACCCCTACCATCCTAATGGGACCTAGCTGGGCTACACATGAACCTCTTCACCTACACAGGATCATCAGACACACAAGCCACTACTTTTAGAATCACTCCCTAAGGTCTCTGCAAGACATCTAGCACACCACCAGACGTCCACCTTCCTGTCCAGTGCCTCTGCAGGACCTCCTGCACACCACCAGAGGTACACCTCACGTGCAAGCTCCTTAAAAAAACCTCACACCAACTCCTCCAGTTCAAGACACCACTTCATCCACACCCCCCCCTCCAGACTGGTGAGACAGTTCCTCACTGCCCCTGACTCTCAACCTGTACCCCTCTTACTGAGCACCAGGCACCATACTCTGGAAACTGGGAATGGGATTTCACTCACTGGACACCTTTTAGCTGCCACCACTGGATCCTACCATACTGGGGAATCCAGACACACACACACTACACTCAGGGGATAACCACCCTCCCAAGCAAGCCATTTCTCCTCCACACTCCCTCTCTTCCATCTACCCACACCGGACCAGGAACAGGGATTGGACACTGGACCCAGCAAGGGATTCCTAATCTATGGGAACCTCCCCCTCTACTGGCGTCCCGCCCTGTCACTTTCTCTCATCTGCCACTAAACATAAAGCGCAGGAACACCATCTGAAAATGACACTCTTGAGGAAAAATAAAATCAAAAACAATAATCCCAAACATGTGACTATCTAAAAAATGCAGAGTTTTGTAATGTAGCCAGTTGTCGCTGTGGCACTGTGCAAACACAAGTCCAAATCCGCACCGCTGACCAACAATGTTAGAACCGGCTATTTCTGGTAGGCTAAGGCTGACGCCAAAGCCAGGCAGAAACCACCATTCTAGTCAGGGCGAGGGAGTCACACGCCAAGATAACCCCTGCTCACCCCCTTGGTAGCTTGGCACGAGCAGTAAGGCTAAACTCTGAGGCAATGTGTAAAGCATTTGCGCCAGCACACAACAGCAACAACATCCTAGGCACACCACAAAAGGAACTCCACACAAGGTTATGTAAAAATAACTTCTGTATTGTCAAAACACATTAGATAGAAATCACACATGTACATTGTGCCAACTGGCACGGGCAATATTCATAAGGGATTATTTACAGGACAGGGCCACATGGGCCACTGTCAGAATCAACACTTTTAGAAATAGAAATACTGTCAGAATTTAGAATAAAAGATATAAAATCACTGTAGCACAAAATAACAGTTATAAATCACATCCAGTAACTACTGGGAACAGGTAAGTACCACCTACGCAACCCTAAACACCTTAGGAGAATGTTGTGTTGGACCTGGCCCTTTTGGCAGGTTCACCCCGAAACTTTTTTTTGCTTTTTCCTAGCCTGTTTCTGGAACCTGGTGTTGGTGATTTTAGGCCTTGGCGCACGTTTTCACTGAGGTACAGTGTAAAATGTGTGAGCTCTCTGTGTATGTATGGTGAGTGACCTGCCCTCCCATAGGAATGAATGGGGAATATGTATGCCCATGGTAGTTCCTGATGTGTGGGGAGTGCAGGGTTGAGTTTGATATGTGCGAACTCGTGAGATTGAATGCTGTGTAATGGTGTATGCGGCATGGTTGTGTCTAGTCTAGAAGTGCCACTTTGAGAAGTTGGCATATTTGGGTAATTTGTGCCTGGCGTGTGATTGGCTGGTGAGCCTGGCCCAGAGTGCCTGGGCCTGCTTGTGGATTGACTGTCTGGTTTGAGGGTGACAGGGGCTGCAGAGCCCCAGGAGGTTGTCTGAGTCAGCCCGTGGATGAAAGGCAGCATCTGCTGCCAAGGAAGTGGGTGGAGATAGCACCTGAGAGTGAATGAGGCTGTGCCTGCCTGCCACAATGCTGGCTCCACCTCCCCGCTGGGCGACTGTCACCTCTGTCCCTGATACTGAAAGGACTTCCCTATAACCAGTTCTAGCTGGTTCTCACACTGCCAGACTTCAATGACTTTTCTGTGTATAAGAAGGGGCTGTGTCCCCTTCCAAAATGTTCTTGTTTCTAACTTGAATCTGCCAGGGGCGTGCTGCTGCTTGGGCCCAGGGGAATCCCTGGGCCCTGCCCAGCCCCTGGACATCTGATGGACTTTCCTGGATGCCTGGAGGACTTCTGGGGGACCCCTCTGCCTTGCCTGGGCTGATGGGGGGACATTGCTTTGCCCCTTGAAATCTCTGGAACCTTTGGCAGCATGGAGAAGCTGCATTTTCCTGCAGAGACCTTTTTTCTTGCCTTTACCCAGGCTTGTTGAAGCCTAAGCGCTAGGGAGCGCTTGATTGGTATTTATAGCGCCTGGGAGCGCTGTATATTACTTATAGCGCTGGGAGAGCGCTCTATTTGAACCCATTGCGAGCGTGTCGCCCTCACGCATTTTGCGTGAGGTTTGGCAGGTGCCTACCCTGCGACTTTGCCCATTTATTTAATTATTTAGCGAGTGCCCACCTCGCTTCTATGTTTATTTTTAACTTCGAGGGTGCCCACCCCTCGTTATTACCTCCGTTTGGTCACCGCCACAGCCCGGAGGAAACACCGGAAGAGGATGTCCGGCCCGCCGCCTGGTTGTGGGCGGGGCCGGGAGGACGTGGTTTCCGCTTCCCCCTGCCTGGGGGAAGCCATGCGGTATCCGGCCGGTCTCCCGTGAGGAGAGGGAGACCGGAGATGCTGGCCTGTTGAGGAAGCCCGGTAGCAGCTGAGGAGGAGAGGCGGAGGGGGCCCGAGGCACATTGCCGGTGCCTGCCCCCGCCGCAGAGAGAAGAGAGACTGCCGCCGGGAGCCTTGCTGGCTCCACACTGAGTCCCGGTCCCGAGACGGGGGACCGGGCAAAGCAAGGAGAGTCCTTGAGGAGCAGGAGCTCCTCAGATGACGCCGAGTCCGCCCCCGCTGCACCGAAGACGGGCGAGAGCACATGGAGCAGCCCGGTGAGTGTTGTCGGGCCAGGGGGAAGCTCCGTGCGGTGCCGGTTTGAGGCACTGGAGTCAGGGCGTCCCCGGATCGCAGTGGGCCGCCCCACCGCATTCTTGTTTGGCCCACGAAGGCCCCGGGGACATGGTTGTTGGTTTCCCGAGCCCTGAGGGGCTCCGTGGCATTTCTTAGAGCCCTGAGGCTCCAACGTGGGGGCATAATTGTTTAGAGAGCCTCTGAGGCTCAGGGGGCAAATTGGTTATTTCAAGCCAAGAGGCCCATGTGTCGAAGAGCCCACGAGGGGGCTCCGGGGGCCATATTAATTAGAGGGGGCATCGGGGCACATTGCCGGTGCCCGCCCCCCCTGCCTGCGAGGGATTTGTTAAGAGCCTCGAATGCTCCAGGGGCCTATAATTGTTTAAGAGCCTGTGTGGCTCCAAGTGCGCAGTTCAGAGCCTGTGTGACTCCAGCAGTGGTGCAGTTTGCGCCTAAGGGTCAGTGAGGGCCCTGGCGCAGTTTTGATTCCCAGCTGCCCAGCAATTAGTGGGCAGCTGCACCGTTTAGGTCTTGGGATGTTCACAGGTGCCCAGCAAGTAGTGGGCACCTGCACCGTTTAGGCCCCTGACATTGAGACACAGGGCGTCGAAGCCCCAACAAGGCCAGTTGGCCTAGGGACTGCCACAGGTGGTGGCCTATGTGAGTTTTTGCGCAATTGTGTGGTTTTTCCTTGCACCTCTGAATGTTTAGGCATCATGTGTCTTTGCGCTATTGAGTTGTGATTTCTTTCCTGGCACCTCTGAATGTTTTTAATGCATTATGTGTCTTCCTTGATTTTACACCTCTGAATGTATTTTTATGCATCATGTGTTTTCTTTCCTCACACCGCTGAATGTTTTAGACATCATGTGTTTTTTCCCTTTACTACACCGCTGAATGTGTTTTCATGCATCATGTGTAATGTGTTATGCTTATACCCCTAAATGCTGTGTGATACTTAGGTGGTTGTTCTTTTTAGTACAGGTGGTCCTAGTGAGGTCCTGGTCCCCTGCGTGACATTCTCCTAAGGTGTTTAGGGTTACGTAGGTGGTACTTACCTGTTCCCAGTAGTTACTGGATGTGATTTATAACTGTTAATTTGTGCTACAGTGATTTTATATCTTTTATTCTAAATTCTGACAGTATTTCTATTTCTAAAAGTGTTGATTCTGACAGTGGGCCATGTGGCCCTGTCCTGTAAATAATCCCTTATGAATATTGCCCGTGCCAGTTGGCACAATGTACATGTGTGATTTCTATCTAATGTTTTTTGACAATACAGAAGTTATTTGTACATAACCTTGTGTGGAGTTCCTTTTGTGGTGTGCCTAGGATGTTGTTGCTGTTGTGCGCTGGCGCAAATGCTTTACACATTGCCTCCGAGTTTAGCCTTACTCCTCGTGCCAAGCTACCAAGGGGGTGAGCAGGGGTTATCTTAGCGTGTGACTCCCTCGCCCTGACTAGAATGGTGGTTTCTGCCTGGCTTTGGCGTCAGTCAGCCTACCAGAAATAGCCGGTTCTAACAGAGAGCCATCGATACAGGCGGAGCTGACTACTGGTGTGGAGAAAAATAGCTGAACCCAGTGTTGTGGGTCTTTCTAACAGAGACATTTGACTGGCATGCTTCTGGCCTGGAGTTGGTCACTATCGCAAAAGTGTGCCAGGTTACATTTCCCTTCAACCAAGCTCTCACTACTGTGGCACTTACCCACTGCTGAAAAAGAAACCTATGAAGTCATGGCACTTACTTGAAGTGTGACTGATCAGGCTGATATTGCAGCTAACCCTGGCCCTTGGAAATCACGTGCAATGTTGACTATGTCGCTGTCAGTAAATCTGCTATTTTCAGGTACTTGTCAACATGTTCAGTAACACAATACCACCTCGGGTCTTAAAAACTGCACATAAACCATGTAGTGAAAGTGAAGTGCGATGGATATATGGACTCTCTCAAATCAATTAAATACTAATACCCGTAAGGGGGGATTATCCCTTAAGGACGAGAACCATCACTCACCCGAAGGTGACATGCTTCCCAGTAGGTTCCATATGAGTCTCTGATGCTAAAATCCCTTATGTGAGCAATAAGGTGTAGTGAGGGTGCAGCACAACTAAGGAAAACTAATAGTGACTTTAAAACTGCCTGGGGAGATACTAAAAATATTTTTATTGACTTGTTCTCACTGGCAGGATTAAAAAGCAGTGCAAAGAGTGGTATAGATTTAAAACTACTCTTGAATTGGGTCGACATGTTTCAGCCTAGCGATCAATGTTCTGTATCAATGGCTTTCTTCAAGGTCCAATGAGATGTTACTAGTGCTGCTGCAAATTGAGAATCAGTGTTTAAAATGTTTTTGTTGAAAATAAACATAAGCAATACAAAACCAGTAATCCTGCGTCGCGATGTCAGGTATTACTGGGAATATCCTCAGAAGTAGGATATTGTACCTCACCTCGACATGGCGCCAGCTCAGGGAAGGAGGCCCGCTCTGTCCGTCGGTACCTTGTCGCGGTACAGAGCTGCCACCGGGAGGACCCTCCCCCACCGATTTTGTTGACATACTTGTCAACATGTGCCAAGTAACTGAGTGGCTGACTGCTGTATAATCTATGAACTGATTTGATTACTACATTTGTAGAGTGCTCGAATGCCCAGAGGTGTCTTGACGCTGCTTCTGTCTAGGATAAACTAAGAATTTTAATTACTAAAAAGCCAGGTTTTAAAGGATTTCTTAAATGAAAAGAGAATTGGGCTTTCTTTCGGCTGCAGTGGGAGCGAGTGTCACAGTTTGGCAGCTCCCATAATAAAGCTTTTGCATCCCCAGGAGGCTCGTTTGAACTTGGAAAGGGTCAAATATTTGGCCATGGAGGATCTGAGCTATCTCGGGGAGGGGGGCATACCAGATAAATTTGATACTCATATATTCAGGCGCAGAATTGTGTAAGGCCTTAAAGGCAAGGCCTGAGATGCTGATTGGTATTTGTGAATTCCTAGTGAAAGAAATTCTGAGACATTCTGAAGTAGTTGCAATTTATGAAGACATCTTCATTGAGCATTCTGGAAGAGATCGTTAAAATAGTCAAATCTGGATATGGCAAGTGCAGTTACCTCAGTTTTCTAAAGGACCGAAGGAATGAAGCGACACACCTTCCTTATCATTTTCAAGATAAAGAAGACTGAGGATGCTTAAGCATTGACCTGATTTGAATCAGTTTTTGAAAATGATCCTCAGATTTCTAACTTTTTTTTACAGGATTGGGCAGTGTGCCTAGCTCTTGTGGCCACCCACCACGTGTCCAAAAAGAGGTGTAGTTACCTAGGAGAATGACTACCATTTTCCTGAAGTTCAGTTTAAGATAATTGGTTTTCATCCAATTGTCTATCTGACTCATGGTATCTGACTCATGCAGTTGTTCAATCTAGTCGCAGTCTTGTCTAGATTGCCGGATACTGATACCACCATCTGTGTATCGTCCGTGTATGAGACAACTGAAAATCTAAGGGAGTTGATGAGTCTGGCCAAGTAGGGTAACATACAGATTGAAAAGTGTGGGGTTCAAGGAGGAACCCTGGGGGGACCCTACATGGCAGGTGGAACACATCAGAAGTGAATTCACTCAAGGCTACTAATTGTTCCCACTCTCTGATAAAAAAAGATTTAAGGAGACTAAGAGCAAAACCTCTGATGCTAAGAATAAAAAGCTGTGAATCAATAAGTTATTGACTCTATTGAATGTCACGTAGAGATCCAACAGGATTAGGGTGACTCTGCCTCTCCATCCAGTATGGATCTTAGATCTTCGTCAGCGACAGTCAGAGCGGATTCAGTGCTATGAGCAACTCTAAAGCTAAATTGAGTGGTTTCTAGAAGCTTATTGGTATCAATGATAGAAGCACGTTCCAGATTCTGTGTTTTTTCTAAAGTTTTGGCAAATAAAGGTTACAGAGATATAGGTCTATAACTACTGTGCTTTTGCTGATTGAGGTTGGATTCTTTTTACAGGAAAATGTCCTGAGTTAGTCATTTCATTCTAAATTTCAGCCTGGTGCACACTGATAATGTCTGGTACCTGATGCATGATTTCTGTTGGACAAGGGTCCAAGAGAGATCCTGTTTTACTGATTTGATAAGGCTTAGTACTCCTTCGGTACTGAGCAGGGTAAAAGTGTTCACAATTTCAGGAC
Source organism: Lissotriton helveticus (assembly GCF_964261635.1). NCBI lineage: Eukaryota > Metazoa > Chordata > Amphibia > Caudata > Salamandridae > Lissotriton > Lissotriton helveticus. The sequence continues at coordinate 410,324,510 of NC_136061.1, read as the reverse complement.
CAGGTGGTATTCCTTTTTCGTCCCATAAATATAAGGTTGCGTCTTTGTGTGTTGTAAAGGTGTTAGAATATCTTTTACTTTAGTCAGGAAAAAGTTAGCAAGGGTATTACAAAAAGCTAGGCTACAATTATTATTGTTATTCTCTGGCAGGTTGGCCAGTTTTTTAACGGTATTGATTAACTCTTTCGGAGAGTTCTCTGATTGTTGAATTTTAGTGGGTAAAGTATTATGATTTTTCCTCTGGAAAACATTTTTGTAATCGACAATTACTTGTGTGTAGATCTCCACTTACACTCTTGTCTCCTACAGAGCTGTTTCTGAGCTCTGAGTCTATCCTAGAACCAGGGCTCTGATGGAATATTTCTTTGGCTGGTGTAAATTTGCTCAGGAGCCATTGCAGAACCTACCCATAAATAGTAATTTAGTGCGGCAGACTCAGGATTCTTGATAAGGATTGACTTGAAGCCGGACAACACCTTGTTTAGCTCTAAGGGATCAATTTCATTCAATGCTCAGCCCTTAAGTAATCTCGCCTAAGCGTTGCAGGCATGGTACCTTGATGTTGAACATCACTGTTCTATGATCTTACGAGGTTAATGGTATGGCAGTGTTAAAGTGAAGGGAGGGATTGCTAGAGAAAATGCCATGTAGAGTATGGCCTGCATTATACGTGGGGAGAGTCGCCAACTTGTGAAGACCTAAACTGGCCATGGCATAGACCAAAAGATCTGTATCTTTATCAATGACGTATATAGATAAAAGTTGAAATCCCCTAAGATCGTGAAGTCTGAAGACTTAGTGCTTGATTCCTACAATGGGGTGAGGATTTCAACAAAGCTGGACCTAGTACCAGGGGCACGTTGTATCAGTAGCCCTTTGAAAGAATAGTTTTTTGTGAGTTCTATTTGAAATAAATGAGCTTCATAATCAGAACTGCTGGGTAGTGATGAGAACGAGGACGTGACCTGGTCATTTTAAATGATAGCCTGCCCTCCACCCCGCCAACCGACTCTCAGATCTAAAGATGGAGAAACCTGCCGGTATTGCCCGAACCATTTCAGTGCCGGAGGCCAAGTCAGCCCAGGTTTCCGTGACAAATATAATGTTAGGATTATAGGCATCTAAAATTACTGCAAATTCAGTTTTGAGCTTTGTTAATGATCTGGCATTGATCAGGGAACACGCAAGGCCTTGTGCATTGGTGCTATAATAGAAGGGGCTAGCTTGGTCAAATCATTGGAGCCAATGTTGTGATTAGTAACAGCGAGGCTAAATGAGGTACAGTTCCTGGTTTCAGAATTGAAATGTGGCTCAAGGGTATCACATAGAAGAGCTATTCAATGCCATGAGTTCTTCCCATGTGTATTTTATTCGAGGTGATATGAAAGTAGCAAAATGAGCAGGGGTTCTGGCACTTGGCACAATCCTGGCGCAGACGGGTTTGCCTTAGGCGTGCCTTTGATGCAGCCGCTGTGCGCAGACACGCAAGGAAGCTGTTCAAATATCCAGTCATCGGGTGGTATGTCATGGCATACAGGGATGAGTGCTACTCAGTGCAACGCGATACAAAAGGGGATGATGGATGGAGCGTTTGAACAAATCAAACACTCACCCCCAGTCAACTGATCTGGGTTTAATCCATCACCATTCTTTAGTTCACTCAGCCACCCCAGTTCAGACATGGCTATATGCAAATCAGTCTGACCCTGTGCCTTATGGGAACAGTCCAGCCCGAACTGCCAAGCCATGTCTTCCCTGGACCGGAAACAAGCATCACCACCCCCTTTTGTACCATTTTAGTCGCCATAAGTTGGCAGGGTATGCTCAGACGTGAGTCCCTTGCTCACTTTGCCACTGGATTCAAGCAAGCCGGGCTGAAGACGGCTGAAATGCCAGAAACCGGTCCTCGGAAGCTTGTTTCCGGTCCAGGGAAGGCATGGTTTGGCAGTTCGGGCTGGACTGTTCCCATGAGGCACAGGGTCGGACTGATTTGCATATGGCCATGTCTGAACTGGGGTGGCAGAGTGGGCTAAAGAACGGTGATGGATTAAACCCAGATCTGTTGACTGGGTGTGAGTGTTTGATTGGTTCAGATGCTCCGTCCATCACCACCCCCTTTTGTACCACTCAGTGCAACAGCAAAAAAGGTGAGGGCAAACAATAGCTAAACTGGGGTCCAGCAATCCCATAGTTCCTCCACTGGCTTCCCTGTGGGAAAAACAGTACTGGTAAAATAAGGCAAGATAAATGAGGCAAGTTAAATACATGGATGAAACCACAAACATAAAATGAATCAAAACGAGGCAGCAGCCTGCACCTGATCAGACCCAGTAGGAACTACACCACAACACCTCAAAGCAACTCAGCTGCTGACCTCAGTCTTGCATCTCAAAGAGGACTGCATCGACACCTTGGCTCAGATTCATGCTGGACTGTTCCCATGAGGCACAGGGTCAGACTGATTTGCATATGGCCAAGTCTGAACTGGGGTGGCGGAGTGAGCTAAAGAATGATGATGGATTAAACCCAGATCTGTTGACTGGGGGTGAGTGTTTGCAATGTTCAACACTCAGTCCATTATCTCCTTTGGTTTTGCTTTGTTCGCCCTAAGTTGGCAGGGTATGCCCAGACATGGGTCCCTTGCTCACTTTGCCACTGGATTCAAGCTAGCCTGGCTGATGACAGCTGATTAGCCAGAAACCGGTCCCAGGATGCTTGTTATCGGTCCAGGGAAGACATGGCTTGGCAGTTCGGGCTGGACTGTTCCCATGAGGCACAGGGTCAGACTGATTTGCATATGGCCATGTCTGAACTGGGATGGCGGAGTGAGCTATAGAATGATGATGGATTAAACCCAAATCAGTTGACTGGGGGTGAGTGCTTGCAATGTTCAACATTCCGTCCCTTATCCCCTTTGGTTTTGCTTAGTTGGATAGCCACACATATAATAGAAAATCTCGGCAAAGTCTTTGTCTCACCGACTTGTACAAGCCACATAATTGATGGGAAGAGCCAAAACATGAGCCGAGCTGCATAAAAACAACATTTGAATACTCTCACGCTTTCTCAAACTAGCTAGATAACGATCTAACTTGTCGATCTCCCTCTTGTGATCTCTTTCTCCCTCCCGTATCTCCTTCCCTCTTTGCTCCATTCTTTTCTCTCTCTATTTTTCCCTTCCACCCTCTCACTTATTTGCACACTCCATTTTCCTACCCTTCTCTATCTTATGTTTTCACCCCTAACACTTTCTCTGGTCTTTCTTGCTCTCCTTGCCTTTCTCATTTCATTCTTACAAAAAATACGTTGTCATTCCTTTCTGGTGCCACTCCCCCTCTGTGACTTAAAACGGCATTCTCCAGACCCCTCCCCCGCTGCCAGTTGTAGTGTTTTTGTTGTAAATGTAAATGTATTGCGACTTATATAGCGCACGTATTACCCGAAGGCATCAAGGCGCTTGCTTAGGGAACCCGTCCTGGTATTCCCCTGTGAGATACCCCGGCAGGGTATCCACAAGGTGAAAGCCAGGCATCCCGCCGCGAGGGGCTGTAGTGGAGATTAAGCAAGCTATTGCCCAGAGTCGCAGAGTGTGACCCCGTGAGTCGAGTAGGCACCGGAGCGAGAATTGTCGAGTCCGTGGAATTTTTGAGCCCGAGACCCGCCGAGGCGGGGAATCGAACCCTGGTCCACGGCCGATCTCAGCTTCCGGGTCTGCCGCCTCTAACCACTGAGCCACGCTTCTCTTGATTCTGGAATCTGCTAGGCTTGGCTCGGGACTCCCAGTGGACCTCGGACTGATTACAGCCTCGAGCCTTAACTGGCTCACCTACTTCTATCACACACTGTCTTCTCTCTGTCGCTCACTGGGTTGCTTTTCTCTCGCTTTTTCTTCACCTGTCTTGTTTCTCTCTTTATCATCCACTGGCTCGCTTCTCTCATCCACTGGCTCGCTTCGCTTGATCCCTTGCTTGCCCGCTGGTTCGGTGCTCTTTTTCCTCAGCTGGTATGTTTCGCTCAATCTTGCCCGCCGCCCCAAGTTCGCTTGTGTCTTTCTTCTCTAGTTAAACCATTTCTTCTGCGATCATCCCATGGCCCATTTATTCTTTGGTCTGGTTCCCTCCTCCCCTTCACAGCTCTTCTTCAGATGGCACAGCAGTCTTAGGGTGCAAGGCTGTAAAAATTAATGAGGTGTATTCCCCATGTCCTGTAGCCACCTTCGGACTGGAGGATGAATTGCCACCCCACCTTAGCACATCTCTCGCAGGGTGGCACGGCTGAGCACCCAAGGTTTCTACAGCATCTACAGTTGTGGAATAAGCATTTGAGGGAAGATATTTCAGTCTTGGTTATTGGGGATAAGAGGATTGGCAATTGGATGAGGTTGTTTGGGTTTACCGAATTATTTGGTCTTGGTGCATAGGCCTACTACGTGAGATGGTCAGGATCTCAGAGCAGGCGTCAGATGTTTTGGGGGAATCTGTGGTAGAGTAGGAAACTATCAATAGCATGATTTCATTATGATTTATTTCTTACTTAGTGTTTGAGGGCATGGGGTTTGCCTGATGTGTGGATTCGTGAGGAGTGGTGGGAGAGTAGAGATGTAAGAGGGACTTGGCATTGAGGTCCAGTGAGAACAGAGAGTCTTTTATATTGTGAGTGCGAGTTTGAGAGGGATTTCAATTCAAAGTTAAATAAATCAAGGTTTATTCCTAGAGAACTAGTGACATTTTGGCTCTACTTGTTCTGAGAGAACTTGGACTAAATGTGGAGTGTTAGGCTGTGAATCTTAGTGTTTGGCTGGCCTGCTATACCTAAGTCGGGGATTGTGCATGGTCAGTGGGGAGCAGTGAAGTCTTCGGATTGTATGGGGTGAGGGTAGTTGGTGGCAGAGTAGGTCTTGCTCTGGGAACAATTCTCCATAGAAGTCAGGCTATGGGGTCACAATAAACCTCCCATATTAATCACAGTAGAGTATGAGGCCTCAGATGTATTGGATTCAGTGGAGAAGTTGGCGAGGGTGGGGGATAAAAGATGGCCAGGTAGTTGGGGTGGGTGCGGTGAAAGGGTCAAGTGGAGTTGTTCATGGCGGGAAAAGATTTCTGTGACTGAAGTAGAGCTTTGAATGCTCCGTCAAATTGAGCAAAGGTGTTGACCCTAGACTAAATTATGACAATACTATTGTTATAGATGGTGACCTCCGTTTTGAATCATGCAGAAGGGATCATTGAAAGCATGATTTTTATGGGATATTTTCCTAAATTCAGCGACTCGGAGTTGCTTCTTGAAGAATTTGGTCTAAAGGGAGGTGTCCAGGGTGAAAAAGAGGTCTGTCCTTAGTGAACCTTTTTGCCTGCAGTAGTATTGGTCCATGGTAAGAGTTTCAGTGAGAGCTGTGGTTTGATTTTTATAATCAGTCACACACACAGAGGTAGCTTATGTTTTCCATTATATGGACCCCATTGTGGTCAATATAGTGGGAGATTTGAGCCACATGTACGACAGGTTTTAGTGGCCGGAAATGGAGAATCGAGCCCTTTGCGACTGCTAAAGAACGCTATTTTGCAAGTCTATATCCTATTACCGACTCGCAAAATAGGGTTTGCGAGTCAGTATTAAGAAAGGGCGTTGCAAGGGCACCCCTTCCTAATAGTGAGCCGCAGGGGGGTGTATGCATGTTTTGGGACCCGAATGCGGTTGTGAAACATTTTCAGTTTGATGCCTACTTCAAGTAGTGTTAAGCCAGTCGCAAACGGTAACACATCCTCAGGGGACCCAATCCCCTACTAAACAATCTTCTACTATTTCTATCTTAGGAGTAGCCACCCTAGCGCCAGGATGCCTGCCAGGCGCCAGCTGCGCTCTATAAATGTTTTAAATAAATAAATGAATGGTAACGAAAACGTTTTTTAAGACTAGGCATTGCTCCTACAGACCACTGCCTGCTCTTAAATTTTTTTATTGAAATGTTTCATTTTTCTTTTTGAAACACATCCCATTTTCCTTTAAGGAAAACGGGCTGCATTTAAAAAAATAAAAGTTGCTTTATTTAAAAGCAAACACAGACATGCGTTTTTAGCGACTCCCAATGGGTCACAAATCGTGACCTACCTAATGAATATTAATGAGGTAAGTCAATTGTGACACAATTAGGAATCATTAGATGTGTCTGAGACACATTGATACATAGCATTGTGTGAATTCCAAATTGCAAGTCTCAATTAGGAACTCGCGAAATCTGAGGACCCTACATGTGACCCTTAGATTTTAATCAAGAATAAGAAATGTCTATTCACTGAAAGAAATGTGGGCAAGGAAGTCTTATTTGGAGTATACTCATGTCATGACTGTGCTCAGATATATTTTTTCATTTGTTTTTTCCAAAACATTACTATGCCCGAGAGGGAGAGAAGGAACAAGTCTTATGGAAAGTGTATTTGTGAGACTTTTCCCTATATATGTTGACATCCTGCGAGATTACAGCGAGTGAGAGTTAAGAGAGAAACATTATGAAGTGCGCATTAAGACTTTATTCACAATTGAGGGACTAGACAAGGCCACATTAATAAAGAAGCTTTATGGCCCTTCTCTCTAATTGTTCTGTGTTCACCTGGGCTCCTTGTCTTTGGTGGACTCCCTATTATTGCCAGGTTTCTATGGCATCTCTGGCGTTGGTCTGGTCGCCAGATGTCAGTGTCCTCGACAGGAACTTTAGGAAGAGTGCTGCACTCTGTATTTTCCCCAACAGTGTCTTCCCTCCTACATTGTGAACTTGTCCCTGTCTATGGACCCCTCAGCTAAGAGAATTGAAAAGAGCTGAAACTGAGTACTGTGATGGCCATGCCTGCCAAAGGTATCTCATTTATACTCTGCTATTCTTACCTCTTCTACACTTTTACTAAACAATACTCCCTAAATCAGTCTCTGCTTCCCCTTAGAGTCATCATGATTAATTATAAATGCTTTGAACTATCTGCCTGTGTACATTAATCCAGACCTTTCCTCCTAATAAGCACATCACTTCACAGAATTACAGAAACACACCCAGGTACTTTACACATAGGATCATATCATCCCTCATCTCAAGGATAAGAACTGTCCAATAAGCCCCCCATATTTGGCCCATATCAAAACCCACCCACCAATCACAAGAATAGATATCCCAAATCTCATTAGCAATGCTCTTTAGAGCCACCAGATCCAGATGCATTCCAAATTTGGGAATTTCTTCCACTAAATCTTCCACTGATCCTCAATCACTCAGAAAAGCGACATCACATATAACCCTGCCACTCTCAAAACACACTACTCACTCGCCATTGGCTGAATACTACCCAGATAGCTACCCATAAAATCCCACTAAACCCATACAACTAGTGATACATCAGGGAGCACAATCTAATGCATAAACCTGGCCTCAACAACACTCGTTAGGCATGGAAATAGTCAATAGACTTACACGACCTCATTATTGATGATGAGAGCCATACAGTTGGCTGCAATGAAGCGTGGTTGGACAGTGGATATATTGCAATTTATAACCATGCCATTCCAGCTGGATTCAAAATGATGCTTAAAAATACAGAAAATAAAAAAGAAGTGTTCACCCTGATCTATATAGGTTACTGGTTTGTACAGAAAATAAATTCTAGACTTGTGCTCTTTGGAATATGTGGTTGCAGCATGTACAAGTAAGTCTTATAACTGATTCCTCATTGCAACAGTAAACAACAGTAAACCGACTCTCAGGATTCAATCCTAGATGTGTTGCATAAACTAGGACTCTGGCTGGAGGATAGTGTTTACTTTCCCACCCATGGGTGACCCAGGTGGATTTAGTTCAGTGCACCAGCGCTGAATGTGAAAGACAGGTTATTGTAGTACCATAGAACCCCACTCAATACATAGTTGAAGTAAAGTCATTGCTTTTGGGTTACTAACAATCCCTGAAATGGAATCCAGGACACCGTGGTGACAGTAGGCCTATTTCATTGTTCACAGTATCAACGACACAGCACTGAGAACAACAGACACTTTTAACTAAAAGTTTTACCACAGAGTGAACCTGTTTCTTAGTACATCTAAAATAATTACAGAGGATATCATAAAAACAGCAAGAAGTCACGTTGTAAACAACAAGAATAAAATTAACATTTCTTACATTGTCATCTAAAAGCTTACAACCCAAAACCCACTTCTACGCGCTACTTTAGTAGAGCATGTAGTAGAGCAACTTGCAGACTAGAGTTTCTTGGGAAGAAGCAGCGCACTGTATACCCTGTTTACCGCTCAAGCAGTCATTATCGGAGGAGCCGGTTGGGAAGTGTTCCATGCGAAAGGCAAATACGTGCTGCTGTACCAGTTTTCCTCTGGGAACTTGGCTGTTATCAGTCTTAGGCAAGATGAACCAGCTTCTGTGAATGCAATAACCAGAATTATCTTCGGACAGTATGTTGCAGTATAATATGGGGTGAAGGACCTCTCTTCCTGAGGGGTCGAGTGGTGGTCCTTAAATACTAAACTTTACCAAGGATTAAGACCTTTGACATAGTTTTAGTAATGTGGTGTATAGGTTACAAGTGCCAGACAGAGGTCCTTTACAAATCTTGAAGAAAAGGGGTGGCAAAGGTACGTCAAATTGAACTCCAGCTCTTCGATGAATTATCTAGGGATGTTTCTTGATGGCCTTGACGTATTGATTGGGGAACACTTGCCGCAAACTAAGGGGCCGATTACGATGTTGTCAGGACAGCATTCCCACCGAATCGGGGTAGGAATGCTTTCCGAACGATTCGTATTTGGGGAGTACTACCGATGATTACGATGTGTCCGGATGCTTACGGACTCAGTTTGGTCGGACTCCAATTGTCTTCAATGGAAGCCTGTGTCCCGAATGAGAACACAGACTCCTATTGAAAGAATTGGGTAGGTGGGGAAAACCTTGCAAACTGTGGAGGGCACCACATGGTGCCTGCCACACTGTGCATGGTTGGGAAGGGGGGGGGTCCCCGTTGGGAACCAATCAAAACAGCCCGGAAGGCTTCCTTGCATCATACTCAGTTGTATGGAAAGGTGACCAATTTGGTCGGGAACATAGGTCCTGAATCGGATTCGCAAATCCAAATCCCGTTTGGAACCTTTCCTGACGACATCGTAATCAGCCCCTAAATGTCTCATCAGGTTTCACATCTGGGTCATTATTGGAATGCCTTGACAATGTTTCACTTTCTCAGTTCAATTAATTAAAAGGGTGGATAACATTCATAGTAATATTGTTTATAAGAGAGATGACAGAATTTAGAAGGAGTGTGGTCCACAATGGATTTGAGGGTCTCACCGGAATAGTGTTGGACCTTATGGACTTTACTTAAATTTCCTGAAAGAAATTTTCACGTTCTCCTTTATGATACAAACATTAGACCCAGATATTGTCCTAATTGGAGATATGAGCACATGGATCGATAGACTACAACAACAACAAACCTGCTGCAGAAGTAACTGAAAATAAGTGTGCTCTGGGTTTCACCTTAAAAGGTCACATCCTCTACACATTCAATTTTAACCTATAAAAAAAGACATTAACAACACCTAGCTTCAAATGAAAATGTTCTCAGATCATTCTCTGACTACCCTTAATTCCCTTAACCCAATACTCGAATCCCACTTCTGTAATGCACAGAGTGGTAGCAATGTAGAGGAGATGTCACTGAGGGAAAAATACAAAGTGAGTCATTTACAACCTGCCCAGGGTACTCTAACCTACCAGGACTGGGGAATGCGTGGACCATCCATAATTAAAGATACCCAGCTGCCTGGCAGGCATACCTGTGCCTTCAGCTCATCTGCCAGTTGGGTGGATGGATCAAGGCATAAACGAATGCTGAATAGGTGCCATGTTTATTTGTCCACATCGTAGTAATTTTTGTTTTACACCAGCAACTTTCCACAGAATTTGTTTGTACGGAAGGAGGCTTCCTGATTGTGAGTATTAATAACACATTTTCTGTACTCTTGACCTTCAAACGTGCCCCTCGCAGATGACAAATATTGTGGACTGGAGAAAGCATATATTTAGTTTGGACACTGGAATGAATATATGTTTATAAAGTTTGCATTGCTGCCAAGATTAGTTTCCAAACTGGGTCTATCCATTGAAATAATTTGTACAGGATGATATATTCCACACAGTGAATGTGCACTATTACTATGGTATTTGAACACAGGACACTGAAAATAGATAAAGCTAGGTATATTTTCTCTCTCGTTGGTTGAGTGGGAGTAAATGAGAGGCATTTGATGTGTGGTGACCTTGTGGCTTGAAGTGGGCTGCCCAACTTCATATTTTCACCTTGAAATTGACTCAAGTGCATTAGGGGATACATGGTCTGTTGTAAGTCATACATCATTTTTTTTCCAGGTCTATCCAAAATTCTTGCCTTGGTGTTGGAGGAGCTGACCTTGTTCTACGACCGGGATGTGAATGGTGTTGGGGTACTGTATAGCCTGCTCAGGGCTCCTTGGCTGCAGGCCCTCTTGAAGGTAAAGCCTGCATTCAATTCAGATAATGGTTATTGCCATAGGAGTATGTGGTACGAAAAATGCAAAAAAATTAGCAACAAATACTAAATTTTCACCGCAGAGTAAAGCCAAAGCTTATTGTTGATGCTATAATTGCTTATCAGGCAAAGTATAAGATAAGGTGCCTCTTGACTGGGGAATGGGGGGCGGTGTAAGCCACAAGAATGTTTGAAATAATCTGCTCCTAACAAAGTCACAATTGCTAATAAGAAAATATAGGGCATTACAGAAATTAAGATATGGTTAGTTTCAACATCAGTTTGAAAATGCATAATAAATCAAATGTAGGGAATTAGCTTGAGGTTCAGTCAATGCAGCAAAAGGCCTGACATAAACTCAAACCTCAGGAAATATCAAAATGATTCTAAGTCCTAAGCATGAGACAGACTTATAAGGGTCTGCTCTCTAAGAATCAAGAGATGAATATCATTGCTCACCTCCAAAAGGAGCCCTATTTTGTAGGACAATACCGAGTGGAAAAAACACATAGTCAGCATTAAGTGAACAAAATGTGGCAAGATTTAACCAATAACAATTCCGAATTAAATGCAACAAAACCAAACGCAATCTCCTAAATTAATAACTATTAATTTAATTTTGAGCGAATGTCATCAAATGTGACAAATCCATTTACATTAAAAACATTGACAGACTCATAGAATAAATAGACCTAGTGAAATACAGACAGGAAAAACCTTGAACAGTTACATTTGGAAAGAATGCTTCCTCCAGAGTTCATTGAGAACCGCATGTCAGCACAAAGGATTTCATTACTACACATTTTGCTACACGCGTTGAGAGGAAAACATGAAATGTGGATACGCAGAAATACAAGATGGAGTCGGACCTAGTTTGGCTAATTCCAGGATAATATAGTTCCGCAGAGTGCAAAAAATTAGTTTTTTTTGCAAAATGTTGATGTTGCTAGGCAGACATTATTTATTAATCAGAAATGTCTCTCACCGAATAATGTGAGGATGAGGGTTTATAGGCTTATGAGTAATGCAAGCAGCGTGAGAAGGACTGTAATACACATCAATGACTTGTGCTGTGCGTCACTTCACATTAGGCCCGTCCATGATGAATCGCAGGATTGCCACCTTTCTCAGAAACAAATACCAGCATTTGTTTAAGTTTAGCTATTCTGGATGGGGCTGGCAGGTGAATAAAACTTTATCTAAAATCCTAAAAATTCTTGTTAACACACCAATTATCCCTCTGTTCGCTTTAATGATATTGACAACTCTCAAATCCATCCCCCAATCCGCTGGAGATGGGGTCCCCAGGGCCACAGAGGGATCGAGAATGGGCCCACGCACTCTCTACTCTTTTTGATGTATGTTGGGCCTCAGGATTACCAGGGCCTTGATCAACTCAGGAAAGGCAAATATGTGCCCGCCCCTTTCTTAAAGATGTCGTGCTGAATAGGATGGGGTCCCTGGGGCTGTAATTGGCCTGGGGAGGAGAGTCCACTTACACCTTCCCCAAAAAGATAATGCATGGACCCGAGAGGAGGGAGGGGGGTCATATCTATTTTTAAAAATAGCAACTAAGTCCAGAAGTGCTGTAATGGCTGCAGTATTATATTAAAGCCAGCCAATCAGAGCGCTCTCTCCCCTGGGAGCGTTACACCTGCAGGAGCAAGATGGCCCAATGGAAAAAAGCCCCCTAAGGCAATCAAGACGCTCTATATTTTTAAGTTGAGCTCGCTGGACTCTCATGAGAGTTCTTCGAGCTATGCTTTCCAGATATACAAATATTTTTGTACCTTAAATTCTCCTAAACCTACTAAATGAATTTAAACCAAATAACAAAAAGCAAGCTTTCAGAAACAATTTAGCCTTTTTTGCTGACGCTCTTAAAAACTCCCTATGGAAATTTGTGGCGGATTTTGTGTTTTGGGACCCACCCCTTTTAAGGCCTCTACTTGCCGGATCACCCCTAAACTTTCCATGAAGAACTTAGGCAAAACAGAGCACTTTTTTTGGTAAGTTTTGTGAAGATTTGTCAGATGATACATACGTTATTAGCAAACACAAAAAGGCATTTCCTACGGAAATGCCACTGGCTTTTGTATGTATATCTATCTATCTATCTATCTATCTATCTATCTATCTATCTATCTATCTATCTATCTATCTATCTATCTATCTATCTATCTATCTATCTATCTATATCTAGCTATATATATATATATATATATATATATATATATATATAGCTATCTATCTATCTATCTATCTATCTATATATATCTATTTATATATATATATAGATATATATAGATATATATATAGATATATATTATATCTATCTATATATCTATATATATCTAGCTATATCTATCTATCTATATGTATATAGATAAATATATATTACCTACTGGCGGTCGCCAGTAGGTAGTTATAGTTAGGACCTATTATCCACAGGAAATCCGCAACATTCTATTTAGAATAACTTTGGCGCCGGTTGATGAATCTTCGCAAAATTGTCATAACCTGGTGGGGCGCTCCGGTCCGCTCCTATCCTGAAAATCTCGGGGTGATTCGTCAAGCGGGGGTGGAGAAAAAAGGGGGTCCCAAATCGTGTTTTCCCCATGCAATTATCCATAGGAACCGTTCATCGCGGCTACAGCCCGAACTGCTGAACGGAATTACACCAAACTTGGCAGAGAGGTAGTCCTTGGCTCAGACTCGTGCCTTTTGCTTAAATGGTGTAAATCCGTTCAGTAGTTCCTGAGAAAATCACAATTAAAAGTACATATATATCTATGGCGGCGCAGGATCCGCGCATCCTTCCGATCTTTTTAAAATTGGCAAAATCCAACGCAGGGTGCGCGGATCATGACGATGAAAAAAAAACGAAGCGCTATATTAGTTATTAGCCCCCGGGGGGGCAAATCCCAGGGGCAATGAAATAAAAATTGATAGTTGTATAGCGCACTACTCACCCGCAAGGGTCTCAAGGCGCTTGTACGAATACCGCTGTGGAACCCATCCTGGCTTTCCCTGTGAGGTGTCCACTCCTGGGCACCCCCAAGGTGGAGGCCAGGTATCCTTAGCGTTGTGGGGGCCGTTGTGGAGATTTAGCAAGCTATTGCCCAGAGTTGCAGAGTGGGACTCCATGATTGGAATAGGCACCGATGCAAGAATGATCAGGTCCGTGGAATTTTGAGCCCATGACCCGCCGAGGCGGGGAATTGAACCCTGGTCCCGGGCTAGACCTCTGCATCAGGGTCTGCCGCTCTAACCATTGAGCCACACTTCTCCAAAATAGTTTAGGTGGGGGGCCAAAAGGGACCCCCCAGCCCCGGGGACCACCACCCCGGGCTTTATTACAAATTGTGCGGGGGGCTCACGGTCCCCAACGAAGAGGGCCAGCCCCGGGGCTACAAGTGACCCGGGAGGGGGGCTACGCGCCCCCCTCCCCAAAATGTAAAATAAAAAAAGGCCGGCCCAGGGGGATGGGGTCCCCGGCGCCATAAATGGCCTAAGGAGGGGGACAAGGCAGCACCCCTCCTATATGGAAAATATTTTTTAAAAAGGGCCATGCCCCGGGGGATTGGGTCCCCGGGGCCGATTATGGCCTTGGAAGGAAGGCCACACGGCCCCCTTCCTGAATTTTTTATTAAAAAAAATTAATTATGGGGCAGGCCCTGGAGGATGGGGTCCCCAGGGCCAAAATATTAGGAAAAGAAGGGGGGTCACACAGCCCCCCTTCTTAAACCCCCCAAAAAAGGAAAAGACCGGTATCGCGCCGGAGGCCACGCCCCCTTCTTGTAGCACTCTGCAAGGAATTAATTCCCCAACTTAAACTGCGCCACAGGGTGTGTTTGCACACATATGAACTCAGGCCCCACCCCCTCCCTTCACCACTGTGCAAAGGCACCCCGTGGTGCATTTTAAGTTAAGTTGGGGGAATGATTTCCCCTTGAATACTGGGGGTCCCTGGGGGCCAACTAGCCCACCAGGAACCTCCAGTATGCACCAGGGGGCTGCGTTGCAGAGAGGTGTTCTGAGGCCATGCCCCTTTTTACATCTCTCTGCAAAGCAGCTCTGTGGCGCTTACTGGAGGTACACGGATCTGCGTTGCAGAGTGTTGTAAAAAGGGGCGTGGCCTCGGAACACCTCTCTGCAATGCAGCCCCCAGGCGCATACTGGAGGTACCTGGTGGGCTAGTTGGCTCCCAGGGACCCACAGAATTGAGGAGTAATTAATACTCTAAATTAAAATGCGCCACAGGGCGTGTTTACAGACATATCAGCTCAGGCAACGCCCCCTTCCTTCACCACTGTGCAAACGCGCCCCGTGGCGCGTTTTAAGTTAGGGAATTAATTCTCTTTCAATACTAAGGGTCCCTGAGGTCCAAATAGCCCAACAGGTATCTCCAGTATGCGCAAGGGAGCTGCGTTGCAGACAGGTGTTCGGAGGCCATGCCCCTTTTTACACCTCTCTGCAACGCTGCTCTGTGGCGCTTATTGGAGGAACCTAGTGGGCTAGTTTGACACTAGGGACCCTCAGGATTCAAGGGGACTTCATCTCCCAACTTAAAACGCGCCACAGGCCTTGTTTGCACAGTGGTGAAGTGAGTGGATGGTGTAAGAAAGTGACTCTATATATACTGGACCGAAGTAAAATCAGCTGAACTACAAATTCCAATTTACTCACCTGTTATCAGGAGAGACCTCAGTGCTGCATCTTTGAGCCCAGTACTGATCCTGAAAAGTAATTCTAACCGTACTTACCAGTAACTTGAATTTCCTTCAACAATAGAATAACATTGACTGGTTTCACTTGGAAATTCTTCTAAATGTGGAGTTTTGAAACTTTAAAATATTCCTCTAAAATTAGCCGAACTACGAATTCCGATTTACTCACCTGTTATCAGGAGAGAACCCAGTGCTGCATCTTTTAGCCCAGTACTGACCCTGAAAAGTAATTCTAACCGTACTTACCAGCAACTTGTATTTCCTTCCATAGGAATCCATTGTGTGGTTTTCACCCAAAAAGTTTCTAAGTGTCTATTTTCACAAATTACAAATATTCCTTAAAAATCGCCGGTATGACTTAAACGCATTCTTTTAACTGCTTACAGGAGATGCACCATTGCTGGATCTAGGATCCACCACTGAGTAAGAAAAAGTAATGATAACACTACTTACCTGCTAAGTGAATTTCCTTCCGTAGGCTAACATTGACTGGTTTCACTTGGAAATTCTTCTAAGTGTGGAGTTTTGGAACTTTAAAATATTCCTCTAAAATCAGCTGAACTACGAATTTCGATTTACTTACCTGTTATCAGGAGAGACCTCAGTGCTGCATCTTTAAGCTCAGTACTGACCCTGAAAAGTAATTCTAACCATACTTACCAGTAACTTGAATTTCCTTCCATAGGCTAACATTGACTGGTTTCACTTGGAAATTCTTCTAAGTGTGGAGTTTTGGCACTTTAAAATATTCACCTAAAATCATCCGAACAACAAATTCCAATGTACTCACCTGTTATCAGGAGAGAACCCAGTGCTGCATCTTTTAGCCGAGCACTGACCCTGAAAAGTAATTTTAACTATACTTACCAGTAACTTGTATTTCCTTCCATAGGAATCCATTGTCTGGTTTTCACCAGAAAGGTTTCGAAGTGTCTATTTTCACAAGCTACAAATATTCCTTAAAAATCGCCTGTATGACTTAAACATATTCTTTCAACTGTTTACAGGCGATGCACCAGTGCTGGACCCAGGATCCACCACTGAGTAAGAAAAAGTAACGATGGCACTACTTACC
This sequence comes from Lissotriton helveticus, assembly GCF_964261635.1. NCBI lineage: Eukaryota > Metazoa > Chordata > Amphibia > Caudata > Salamandridae > Lissotriton > Lissotriton helveticus. The sequence goes on along the minus strand of NC_136061.1, from coordinate 410,308,152 downwards.
TGCTAAGTCAATTTCCTCCTATTGGATAACATTTAATGAATGAAAGGAGTCTTCTAAAGCGCAACTTAGCCCAAGGGCGTCAAGGCGCATAAGCCGGTCATTGGTGATTCTATGTGAAAGTTTCTAAGTTTAAACTTTTAAAATACAATAAAATATTCCTTAATAATCACTACTGTAACCAAAACCTTTTTACTCAACTGTTTATAGGAGATGTCCCAGGACTGAATCTAGAAGCCAGCCCTGTGGTTAGAAAAATAATCCATAAAGTAACTAATTTAACTAGAAATTCACATTGAGCTCAATGTTTCATAGTGTTTGAAATTGTGTTGCCCATTGCAACAACTGTAACTACTGTACTTAAAAGTCTATTGGCTATTTGCAAAGTATTTAAACTAAAGTAATTAATTCTGAGAAAGTATATTTTGTAATGTAATCTATAATGTAATTATAATGTAAATTAAAAAATAAAATATCTAAAATTAAATAGTTTAAAAAAATGTAGTAAGTCAGTATCAAAAAAATAAATATAACAATTAATACATTTAAAAATTGTCATTTACAAAACCTTTGAAATTCTCTGAAAAAACTATAGGTTTCAGACATGTTATAGTTAGGAATTAGCATTTAAAAAACCTTTGAAATTCACTGAAAACAACCATAGGTTTCAGACATGTTATAGTTAGGAATTAGCATATAAAAAAACTTAGAAATTCACTGAAAAAACCATAGGTTTTAGGGGTGTTATAGTTAGCTAGACATTTCACTCGTACAAAACCATTGAAATTCCTCCACTATAGTTAGTTGTAACAACTATAACTCGCGTGCCCGCAATCCACTGCTGATGATGTCACATATTACATCATTCATGACATGATCAGTGACATCACTGATGACATCTCACATGACATCACTGATGACATCATCCTCGTGACAATCCGATACATCTCATTATACACTAGTATAACCTTTCAACACTCATTATAAAATATGGACTACCATATTTGAAACCATTGACACACCAATACAAGTTTCTAAAAGCCCACTCAGTGATTCCTTCAACTACACACACATCTAAACACTTACCTATGGATTCACTCATACATGCTAACAAAGATCAATAGAACATTATCAAATATACTTATACACCTACATCGACATTACACACCAGCACACATTCTATTCACTTATGCAGTCATCCTACTCACTTATGCAAACAATTGATCATACTTATTTTATTTATTTTATTATTTATTTATTTATTTTATTTTTGACATTTGTAAAGCGCACTGTTACCATACGGTGTCCTGGCGCTGTCATGATAGCGCCCCTTGCTAGGCCTCCTATTTAGTTTGTAAACAGCCATGTTTTTAAACTTCTGCGAAAGGTCATCAGATCAGGAGACAGACGGAGGGTCACCGGGAGGGCATTCCAGGCGACAGCAGCTCCTCGGCTGAAACTTCTACCCCCCAACACACCCTCCTGATGCGTGGGGTTTTGATCAGCCCAAGGGCGGCTGAACTGAGAAGTCTGCCTGGTCAATACCAGTGAAAGTACTGCCCTAGAAACGGTGGGCCGATTCCATGGACTGCCTTAAAAAAATACACATGGTTTTAAATAGGATCCGCTTCCGCACTGGAAGCCAATGAAGCTTCACAAGCTCGTGCAAGACTGGGGCAAACTTGGGCAGACCTGTAAGGAGCCGCGCTGCTGCGTTCTGTAATATCTGCAGCTTATTAAGCACTCCTTGCTGGGCTTCCACAAGTAGACTATTGCAATAGTCAAGCCGTGAGAGCACGAGTGCCGAAGGGAGAACCTTCCGAAGGATTTTCAACGTCCAGTGAATGGATGAAGCTAAGGCATTTACCTGAGGTCTGAAAGAGAGTTTATCATCTATCACGACCCCCAGGTTCTTGACCTTACTGACCGGGATGGGAGGGGTCCCCATCTCTACCGGCCACCACCTCGGGCTCCAAAAATTGACCGAGGAGCCAAACAGTATCACTTTAGTTTTGGCCGATTTAAGCTTTAAGCAATTACTGGCCATCCAGGTGCTCACTGCTGTCATGCATTCCTGGAACTTACTGGCCACGTCATCTTCTCTCCCTGGAAGCAGAGACACCACAATCTGTGTGTCTTCTGCATAAGATGTTAATTCGAACCCATAGGAGCGGATAACCAAGGCCAAGGAGGAGACATAGATATTAAATAGGGTAGGGCTAAGCGAGGAACCCTGAGGGACCCCGCAAGGTGGTTGAAAAGGTTTTAACTCAAAATTACCCAATGCAACCACCTGGACCCTGTTGGTCAGGAAATAACTCACTATATCTAGGGCCTTCCCCTGTACCCCACATTCTTCCAAACGGTCCACCAAGATGGTATGGTGGACCGTATCAAAAGCCGCAGATAAGTCCAGCATAACTAAGGCCGCCCGACCCCCTGAGTCCATTACTTTCCTGATTTCTTCCATTGATTTGATCAGGGCGGACTCCGTACTGTGGCCAGGTCTAAACCCATGCTGTGAAATGTCAAGACCTTGGGTGGATCCTAGGAATGCACTGAGCTGGGTGTTCATAGCTCTTTCTATGATTTTAGCCGGCAGAGGTAATCTTGCGATCGGCCGATAGTTGTTAGGATCGGCGATGTCCAAGTGAGGCTTCTTTAGTAGTGGTCTGATTGAGGCCAGTTTCCAGCCAGATGGAAACTCCCCTGTCTCAAATAGCTGGTTAAAAAGCCCTGCTAGGGCATCGGCTATCGGGGCTGCTGCTTGCTTTGCCACGGCTACCGGGCAAGGATCATGAGGTGAGCCCGACTTTATGCTCAGCAACTGTCTCTTGATCTCTTCTCCCTTGACTGGGGCAAATGAGAGCAGTTTGGGCCCCTGAGTGTTCGCTATTAGGTTCCTAGACCTGAGTTCCTGCAAACTCTGTCTTACTTGGACTTCTAAGGATATGAAGATGTTTTCAACCTTGCTCATAAAAAACTGGGCTAGGTTTTCGCAGAGTTCTTGGCTGGGTGGCGTAGCCACTGGCTTGGGCGTGGCCAGGCTTGCGACCGTGTGAAAAAGTTCCTAGGGAGAGCTCTTGGCCCCAAGAATGCGATCCGTAAAGTAGGATTGCTTTAGCTGTCTAAGCCTCTCTTTATAGATCCCCTGACTAGATCTATATTTCTTTTTTTCAGCCTCCCTATAGTTTTTACACCAGGCTCGTTCAAGCTTTTTACACACAAGCTTTAGCTCCCTGAGTTCCTCTGAAAACCAGGGAGCTGACGGGACAGTACTTACATTTACTAAGCTACACACTTATACAAACACCACTTTATTTATTCATACTTAGTGTGTTATAAAATCACTATTACAAGTATACAGTTTTCGATACAGTCACTCATACAGTCACTGAGTCTTATGTATACTTATTTATAAACAACAACTGTCACATACACTGCCTTTTATATTCCTACTTTGTTGGACATGGATCACTGAGAAATATATTTACTCATCACCACACCCATAAAGAGATTCACTCACCCAAACAAGTGTTTCCACATGCAGTCTTAACCTCATATACCTACTAAATCAACTATTTACACATCTTTGGATAGTCACACACCTCCCACCCAGCCACACACACATTCACTCTCCCATACAAATACTCACTTAACTAATTAATAACTAATATAGACTTTCACATAGCTAGTAACCAACTTATGTAGTAGTTCACACAACAAGAGCAAAAGTGAAACAGATATTCACACAGTTTAATCGCTATCCCATATATGTGAGACACTTTAAATTAGTCACTTATACAGTCAATCACAGTGCTACTAAATCCTCCATCCAGACACTTATACATCCACTCATTCTTCAATGCAGATCGCTATATATATAATACTTATTTAAATATCGAACCAAACCACATTCACTGGATGATGTCATCAGTGATGTCACTGACCATGTCATGAATGATGTAATATGTGACATCATCAGCAGTGGATTGCGGGCGCGCGAGTTATAGTTAGTACAACTAACTATAACGGAGGAATTTCAATGGTTTTGTACGAGTGAAATGTGCAGCTAACTATAACACCCCTAAAACCTATGTTTTTTTCAGTGAATTTCTAAGGTTTTTTAAATGCTAATTCCTAACTATAACATGTCTGAAACCTATGTTTTTTTCATTGAATATACAGATATATATATATATATATATATAGATATATCTATCTGTCTTTAGATACATACATGTTCATATATTGTACTCCCTGAACCAAGCAACAGTGGACTCCACTCCCTCAATCCCTGAAGGTCGTGGCAACCCTACAGGACTCAGGACCACCTAAATGCATAATAATGGTTTTAACACATGCTTTAAGAAACTCAGCTGGCCCGTTCTCAACAATAAAACTGGCCCGCACCAGCAGTTGAACCGGTCCCCATCTTGCCAGTCCAATGGAAAAACTTCTAATGCCCTTTAGCGCCAGAAAAAAACCCAATGCCCTTTAGTGCCAGGCTGGGCCTGCAAAGAAAGCAATAAAAGAAGTAAACATTATACTATATTATTATTGGTATTTGGAGGTGCAGAAACATGCCAGAACAATTTCCCGCCTTTGGGATAATGGATTACAATACTTTACAACTGTTAACCGGAGGTGCAAAATTAACAAGAGTTAGCATGTGTATCTAAAGCCCTGCATAGATATTCTGGACATTAAATACTAGATAGTGCTCCTTGTAGTAATGTAAAAGAACTTTTCTAGCACACTCTCCTCCACTTGTTTAACAATATATACTTGGGGGTCTCAGTTATGACCTTTGCTTCATGTATATATATATATGTATGTATATATATATATATATATATATATATATATATCTCAAAGTCCTTTCCCAAACATTGTTAGTACGCTCTCAGGAAATGAGTCCAACAACACGATTCAATGGAACACAGGTTCATTCCACACAACGCGTTTCGCCTTGCAGCTTGTTCACTTGTAGAAGTGTCAAAGACCAAACCACAGTAATAAAGTTAAATGTGAACATTGAAGAAGGACCAAAAAGTATAATACATGGCAGCCATCTTAGAGTGGTAAATCGCATATAGCTAATAATCACAAGCAATGTGTTTCATATTTATTAAATAAACTAAATGTTCCAAAATTGAACACATAAGTAAAACTTTCTCTTGCTACGTGACCAAAGGAGATGTGAATAAACCATTAGAGAGTGTATACCACCGTAATAAATGAATGCAGTAATATCTCACAATTTCAATGGCATGTGCCCTGGTAAATAAAGAAATATAAACAGAAAAATGTTGATCGAATACACATTGAGAAATACATCACTCTATATATAAAATGGTTATCTCTATGGTCAATACTAATTTCAATGACTGCATCCATAAGTCGAATGTTTGCTGGCAAGTGCCCAATTTCATACAACAGAGTATCAAAAAAGTTCTAGACCAAGTCTGGGATGTTCACAAAAGTGAAAAAGTGCATAACAGACGTGGTCTCTGCTAAGGAGTGCAAGGGTTAGGTACGCCCGTGAGAGTGAATGTTCATGAATGGGCCCCTTCCTTTCCTCCTGTAGAGAAAGAAGAAAAGATAAGAATTAGAATAAAAAATAAAAAATAAAGAGAACAAATTCTAACATACTAGTTAACAAATAGTCGGCATACATGGTCTATCGATTCAGTCAATACAATATTAGAAAACCTTTGCAAAAAACCAATAACAAGCAGAACCCTATGCAATTACGATCCCTCTTTCAGGTGTACTGCCAGTTCCTTATCCATGTTAAGACCCCCAGGGGTCTTACTTTGAAAGTCAATTATGTACTGTGATTCTTTCTTTCTGAGAGCGAGGATCCTATCACCTCCTCTCGATTTTATAGGAATATGTTCCAAAATCATGTAGCTGCAGTCTGAGATATTGGAACAATTATGCTGTTCAAAGTGTCTAGCAACAGGATATTTAGGATCATGGTTAGTTATGGCATGTAGATGTTCCAAGATACGTTTTTTGGCAGCACAGGTGGTGCTGCCAATGTACCACAATCCACATGTACACATGATTACATAAATGACAAAAGTCATTTCACAGGTGAGAAATTGTGTCAATTTTTTAGTCACACTATTGTAGGTCACCGTATCTTTATATTTACTGTTTTTACAAGCCTTGCAATGGCCACAAGGATAGAAGCCAACTAATCCATGTTGTGTACTCGATGAAAGAATAGTCACCTCATTTCTAACCACTAGATCACGTATGTTTCTGCTGCGTCTATACGTGATATTGGGTCTCTCAGGTATCGAGTTCCCCAGTATGCCATCAGTTTTAAGGATGTCCCAGTTCTTTGTGATGATTTTCTTTACTTTCTGAGAATCAGAGTTGAAGGTCAGGATCATGCGTGTGACATCCGTTTCATTGGACGAAACAACATCAAGTTTATCACAAAGAGTATCACTTCTGTCAACGTCTGCCACCCGTGCTTTGGTAAGAACCCACTGTTGGTAACCCCGTTTCAGAAATCTCTCTACAATGTTGGCCGTCTCATCCTTAAACGTTATGTTCGAGTTACAGTTTCTCTTGGCCCTCAGCAGCTCACCATATGGAATGCTCCATTTCAATGATTCAGGGTGGCTGCTGAGGGCATTTAGGACACTGTTTCCTGCGGTGGCATTACGGAACAGGGAAGTGCGAATTGTATCATTCACTATCTCCAATTTAACATCAAGGTTTTCAGTCACAGTATTGCTGATGTTGCCAGTCAGGAGGATATTGTAGCTATTGTTAGTCAATTTATCAATGAAACATTCTGCTTCTTCCCTAGTGCCATTCCACACGATGAACAAATCATCAATGTAGCGTAGCCACATGATGATTTTAGTCAGATCTCCTGAAAGGGTCGTGCTTGCAAAGATCTCCTGATCCCAGAACCCCATAAAGAGATTCGCAAAGCTTGGTGCAAAGCACGACCCCATCGCAGTACCCTTAATCTGCCTGTAGAGGGCGCCATTGAAAGAGAAAATGTTGTTTTGAAGACAAAAAAGTATCATCTCAACAACCATTTTTGTGTGTTCCAAGTACCTGAGGGCTCGATTAGACAGAAAATGTTCACATGCTTCTATGCCCTGTTGGTGATCAATAATAGTATACAGGGAATGAACATCCAAAACTACAAACAAATAATTGGGGCACCAAACGAGGTTCTCTATTCTACACAAAAAATCTTTGGTATCCCTAATGTAACTGGGTAACTGGCAAACAAATTCCCTTAGAAAAAGTCAACATATTTGGAAATATGTTCCCCGACACTCCCTATAGAGGACACAATAGGGCGTCCAGGAGGTTTAGTATCATGCTTATGTATCTTTGGTAAAAGATACAAAATCGGGAGTTTGGGATAGTCTCTTTTAAGGTAGCAATATTCCTCCCATGTAAGTAGGCCTTTGTCTTTCCAGTTAGCAAGTTTGTCCCAGATAGAAGTAATGCTCTGGTTGTAGGTCAGAGTGGTCACAGGTATATAAAAATTGTTGTCAGTCAATTGTCGCATAGCCTCGCTGATGTAATCATCCCTTTCTAAAATCACAATATTACCTCCCTTATCAGCTGGGCAGATTATTATGGTGGTGTCATCATACAGGGTTTTCAGAAATTTGCGTTGGTTTATGGACAGATTATTGTTGTTCCTCTCGTTGTCCCTCCCACATTTATGTCTAAGATCAGTGAGGCCCTTGATCACACATTCGTGGAAGGTGTCTATACTGTCATGAGGGAGTATGGGCATGAAGGTAGATTTGAGTTTGAAATCAGTTCTGGCTGCTGCGCTCTGTTCTAATACCATGTCATCTATTTACTGTGTCGCACTGGTGTGTGTGTCTTGATTTTCATTAGTGTTGTCCAATTCAGCTATAGTAACCAAAGCATCCACATCACCAATATCAAAATTAAAATTATTAGCGCCAGTAACATCATTGGACACAGTTCTAGCATGCTGCCCCAGTCTTTTGAGTTTGTGCCATTTCTTTAGTTTAAGTTTGCACACAAACTTGAAAGTATCCATCCTTGTATCAGTGTAGATAAATCGTGTGGAGGGACAAAAGGAAATCCCCAAACAAAGAGTTCTCTTTTCATAGTCAGTCAAATGTTTTTTAGATAAATTAACAATTATTTTGTTTACCAATGTAGCATCCATTAGTATGTCTTGTTTGAGCGCGTTGTTCGGCTTCCCATGGTGCCCTTTGTTTTGTCGATATTCCCAGCATTGTTTGAGTCGTTTCTTGCAGTTGCGGTGTTTCCCCTTGTCTTGCCTTGTCCGCGTCCTCTTCCTCTCGGTGTTGGTGACGCATGATCTCTTGCATTCTGACGATCTTTCTGCATCACCCTGAACTCGTCTAAAAAATTGACTTGTTTCCTAGCGGTGGTTTCATCTCCTGATACACTTCCTTCAGTGATGTCGGACTCTGTCTCGCTCAGGATATTACTTTCGTTTTAGTTGCTGCTGGTAATGTTGGTATTAGCTTGCTGTGACTGACTTCTATATAGATGATCATACTTTCTACTGAAAGTGAGAATCCTTCCACACTCATAATCAGCATAGTCTCTGTTCATTTTTCTTTGTTTTCTGGCTTTAATTTCTTCCTCGTATTTATTTAGGCGTTCCTTCATGTTGTCATGCATTTTTTTCAACAAATCTTTATCCATTACTGCCAAGCCATGTCTTCCCTGGACCGGAATCAAGCTTCTTTGGCAGGGTATGCTCAGACGTGAGTCCCTTGCTCATTTTGCCACTGGAGTCAAGCAAGCCCGGCTGAAGATGGCTGTAATGCCAGAAACCGGTCCTGGGAAGCTTGATTCCGGTCCAGGGAAGACATGGCTTGGCAGTTCGGGCTGGAGTGTTCCCATGAGGCACAGGGTCAGACTGATTTGCATATGGTCATGTCTGAACTGGGGTGGCGGAGTGAGCTAAAGAACGGTGATGGATATAACCCAGATCAGTTGACTGGGGGTGAGTGTTTGTATTGTCAACGCTCCGTCCATCACCACCTTTGGTTTTTCTTTTTACATGATGCGATCCAACACATCTTTGGCATCCACTTATTTAAAGTTGGGACTGACACAGCTCCATTATCTTGCTGCTGCTAATGTTGTAGGAATCCAGCTGCTTGCTCCAGTGGCTGCGGTTCAGACATTCCATCTCAGAAATCTCGTGCAGAATAGCTTAGTGTGCTGAGGGAATGAAAAAATGTGCCTTATAAACCAAACCAAAGCCAATATGAACACCAGCTCTCACAAAGACTCAGCTTATCAGGAGCCTAAGTATGATCCAGGTTACATGAGTGAGAAGGACTGTGATTGAGGGCACTTTCTAGGCGGAGTTGTATATTGAGAATCTGAGAATGAGACGGCCAATCGGGTTACTAAGAAAATATTGGCTACAAAAAGTTTAATACCACAAATAATCTCTCAATCTAGGGAAGAAATCTCAGAATGAGTAGGTAAACCGCTTTAGGGATGCAGCTTTTGTATTTCCAAGGTGGTTTCACATCACCTAAATGCCAGGCCACGCACAACGAGCGTCTATTTGTCTATGTTCCTACGTTCTTTAAATATGTATTATATACTTCTGCTCTGTAACGCCATATAAATAAAATCACTTAATGGCTTTATTGTTCAGTTCCTTCAGACAGGTAGTATTTGTTGGGATCAGTATACTATATCGATAGCAACTGTATCGATTCACAAAAATATTGTAAAGTAAATAATGTTCACAAAAATATCGTCGTCCTATACTTTACCAATAAATCAATCTGGATTTGTGTAGTGCTGCTAATCACCCATGCAGGTGTCCAGGTGCACGCAAATGTTGATAACAAAAATATCGCAGTTAAAAATATCTATTGTTTACTAATATCAATATAAAAAATATCATAACAAAAATATTACCTTTAACCCCTTCCGTGCTCTCGTCAGCCAACAGCACTCCCTCCCCAGTGCTGCCGGCGCCCAACGGCCAACGCAGCCCTGCCCACCCTTTATAACGCCCGCACCGCGGCGGTTTGGTGTTAAATAAACATATAAATTGTCAAAAATATCATGACACTCAATATCCACTAAATAATAATCGCCATAAAAATAAAGACATTTCATTACTAAACTTTAATTCAATTCAATCACATTTTTATTGTGTCAGCATAAAAACCTCATAAGCATGTTTTCCTAATAAAAATACTCCTTCACAGCAAAATCTATATAAAAACATTTCATACTTGGCATCATGAGAATATAATAAATGAGGCAAAAAACGATATATATATATATATATATATATATATATATATTGTTGCATAGTACAGTTTTGAGCTGGGGTATAGAGTGAATAGATATTTCACAACCTAACCGGATCATCACTGATACAAGCTACGTTGAGCTATAATATACACCACAGAGTTCAGGACTTGTGGGAGTACCCCATGCCCAAAAAATACTTATTTTGCACTTTAACTGTGGATACCATCCTCTACCTGAGCGGCGCTTAGTGTAAAATGAAAACAACAATAAAGTGTCACATGAGGTATAAATCAGATAGTCCACTAACTGGTATGCTATTAAATATAAAGTGCTGACAGTTATAAGGTGTCTAGAGAGGTGGCCAACAGGCAATTAAAGTACAAATAATGTTGCTATGATATACAAGGCAATTAAAAAGTGCTGTGCTTGCGAACCTGTTTACCACAGTTAGATGGTTTTTATTGATATTAGTTCGGTGCATGAAATTCCTTACAAAGATACCCACATGTGCAATGAATGGGTGTATATTAATCCGTGAGCACTCTCAGGTGTGCTGGTGGGGGAGGGGGTTTGTAATGCTACAGTCAGCTGCCTGACAGCCAGCCAGGTCCCCAAACATAGGCTGATATGTTATTGAAAATATACTCCCTGTATATCCTGTAACATAGCTCTTCAAATCTGTAATGCTGGAAATCCCGTATGACTCAAAGAGGCCACCTAGATCGGATGGAAGTGTATTTTGTACAAGACAAAAACAAATGGGTTAGTTATAGTGTCCTATCCTCCTTCGGAGCAGTTGCAGGGAGAGTGCTCCTCTTTAACTGTTTTATTTTCACAAGATATGACCTTGTTGAGAATATCCCTACTCTAAACAAATTATATACCCACCTTCTTTGGTTTTGCTGTATTTTATCTAGGTAATTTTTAAATCCCACAACAGTCCGAAACATGAAATAAAAATGTATTCGGCCACCAGGTTGGCTGTTCCAATTATGGCATCCCTTAGTAGGGCTCCTTGACTAGATCTGCAGTATCGGGACCCGCTTGACCAGGATCTTCCAATAGGTTGATCAGGCTCATGGCGAATAACCATTTCCTTATGAGAGCAGACCACGAACATGCCGCTTTACCGGTGCTCTTGGACTTTATCTTCCTAAACAAACTAATCCTGTATAAAGCTGGTTGGATTCTCGCCTGATCCGTTATAGAAACTACATCCAATTGTTAAAAAACAGGAGCCAATGGGGTGTCACATCCCAGCTCCAACAGGGTTCTGAAGAAGCTATTTTCAGCTACCTGTCGCTTTTCCAGTTTTTTGTACCCCCATGTCACAACTCCATACAGGGCAGCCACTACCACTCTGTGTTTATAACTCTGCAGGATAATGCTTAACCTGCCTCAAATCTAAGCTTGAGTACCGCTCCACTGGTTTGTTTCAAGGTAATGGTAGCCTTAGTTACGTGGTCAGTCCAGTTTAGTTTGCTGTTCATACGAATGCCAAAAATAATCATAACAGTTAGCCACCACAAGTCGGTCTTCATTGCTATGATCTTCCTTTTAAATGCTGGGGATGGATGTATTGCCATTGCCTTTAAGCCCTTGCTGATGCAATAATCCACAAACCTGGTCAACAGTTTGTGCATGGCATTCTCTGTCCTGGAAGTTAATACCACATCATCAGCAAATAGGAATCTTTATACCTGCAATTGTAGGAACATTGTTAGATCTGGGGGTCTCTAATTGGCAGAGGTAAGTACCTTAGACCAAGTAGGGACCCTTGCTTCTAGTCAGGGTGAAGAATTACACACAGTAGATAACCCCTGCTCACCCTCTAGGTAGCTTGGCACGAGCAGACAGGCTTACCCCTAAGGCAATGTGTATAATAAATGCACTTAACACAAACAATGACCCCCAATCCACCACAAATTGAGACCACACAGGTAAGTATATTTATAAAAATATAACTTTATCTAGTTGCAGCAGTAAAAATCAACAGTACACGATAATTACTTCTTTAGAAAAATGTTGCACTTAATCTTAATGTTGCAGTTGTAATTAGGAAGTTTCTATATCAAAAATAGTCTCAAGTCTCTTAAGTCAGTATTCCAAATAATTCTATTGACTTATTTCCATGCAGCTCCAAAAACGAGTAAATAAAGCAATGCCAGCGTGTTCCTCACTTCAAAGGTCAGCCCCTCGGGCTGACTAGCCCAAGCAATGTTAGCGCGCCTCACCGATGACTCCAGGCCCCACCGTGCTGATCAATGCAGACTCGTGATCAGCCCCGGCCGGTCCCGGCTGCTCTCCGCCCGCTCTTAGCACTTCCCAGGAGCGGCGGGGAGCTAGCACAGTGCGTTGGGACACAGGCCAGGGGCAGTCAGCACTCGCGTTGCTCCCGCGGCGAGGACGGGTCTCGAAGACGGGTCTCCTCGCTGCGGGCGCGGCCCTGCCGATCTTCCACAAGCTTCCCTCAGGCCGGCCAATGATGTCGCGGCTCCGCAGACGAGCCCCTGCAGCCACCCGGGAGTCAGCCAATGACAGCGCGGCTCCCCGGAGTCAGCCAATGACAGCGCGGCTCCCGGGACAAGCTTCTGACGACATCGAGCCGGCAGCCAATCAGTGCGCAGCCCTTGTGGTGACGTGGCAGCGATGGGCCAATCCCAGCGTGGCGTTCACCGAGGGCTCGTCCTCGTTGACCAATGGGAGCACGGCAGCTTCGTTCTTCGGCCCCGCAGCTCCGATCAGGACGGCAACCTTCGAAGTGTGTTTCTGGCCCCGGGCCGCGACGGTGATTTGGCGGCAAGAGATTTTCGGGGCCACAGGTTGCGGTTCGACCGTTTCCAACCAGCAGATCTGCAAGGGGGGATTCTGGACGCAGGGAAACACCACGGGCCTCCACTCACCCCTGAATCTGTGCCGATGAGCACAACGATCGTTTCTCACAGCTGGCAATCAGAAACACGCGTTGGGGCATAACACCACACGATCTCCTCAGCAGTTTTGGCAATGCTTAGGAACCTTTTAACCCTGGGTTCCAAACAGGAGGCCAGCTCTACTCAGGCCATTGGAGATTCCTTGGTAGACACAGCACACACAAAGTCTTTTTAGTTCAAGCAGGCAGGGTCACAGCACACAGCAAAGGCCCTTTCTTCTTCTCAGTTTCAGTTAGACAGCAGATCAGGTCAGCCCTTAGAGCACACAGCAAGGCAATCTTCCTTCAGTTCTCCAGCAGTCCTTCTTCCAGCAGAGGTTCCTCTTGACTGTAGAATCTGATTTTCTGTAGTCAGGGGTCCTTCTCTTATACCCCTAAAAGTCTTTGAAGTCCTTTGAAGTCTTTGTGCAAGTGGGCCCTGAGCCCGGTCTAAACCAGTTCTGGGTGTTACTGGAGCACTGGGGCTTTCCTGGCTTCCTTCTTTCTTTCAGTATCAGGGACAGAGGTGACAGTCGCCCAGCGGGAGGTGGAGCCAGCATTGTGGTCAGGCAGGCACAGCCCTATTCACTCCCAGGTGCTATCTCCTCCCACTTCCCTGGCAGCAGATGCAGCCTTTCATCCACGGGCTGACCCAGGCAACCTCCTGGGGGCTCTGCAGCCCCTGTCACCCTCAAAGCAGACAGTCAATCCACAAGCAGGCCCAGGCACACGGAAAGGTTAGACAAGAGAACAGCCACTTTCTAAAAGTACTATTCTCAAACACAGAATTTAAAAACAACCTTTACTAAAAGATGTGTTATTAAATTCTGAGTTTAGGGATATCATTCACTTATGTCCCATCTTGTTCCTATGGGAAGATAGGCTGGTATCCATTGGGACCAGCCTCCCCCATGTTATTCTACGGAGCAAGATAACCTTACAGCAGTGAGCACACAAAATGGCTGCTGCTCACTACCAGAGCATGTGACCTGCACTAGTACATGCTCTACCTTACCCATACACTGCACCCTGCCCAGGGGGGTACCTTGAGCCTTCCATAGGGGTGACTGATGTGCACAGACAGGGAAGGGTTAGGCCCAGCCAGTGGGGAAACTGGCCAGGCGGACATGGCAGTCCACTGACTGCACACAGGCACTGCGCTGGCAGGCCCGAGACACCATTTTAGGGCTACTCATGTGGGTGGCGCAATCCGTGCTGCAGGTACTAGTAGCATCTATCATCACCAGCCCTGGCACACACAGTGCACTTTACTAGGGACTTCATGGTGATACAAATATGCCAATCAGGTATACCCAATCAATATGACAATTTACATAGGGAGCACTTACACTCTGGCACTGATCAGCAGTGGCAGAGTGTCCAAAGCATCTAAACCAGCAAAAACGAAATCCAGCACAGCATCAAAAATACAGGAGGCAGAGGCAAAAAGATGGGGGAAAACCACGCCAAGGGTGTCAGGTCTAACACGTGTCCCATCCAGCTGAAAGTGGGGAGAACTACCCAACCTCTTGGGAGTCCTCATCACTAAGGTGGAAGAATCTGGACAGACCATCAGCATTGGCGTGTTCTGTACCAGGGCGGTGCTCCACCGTAAAGTCCATCCCCTGTAGGGAAATGGACCACCTCAACAGTTTTGGATTCTCCCCCCTCATCTGCATTAACCATCTGAGGGGCCTGTGGTCGGTCTGAACACGGAAGTGAGTCCCAAACAGGTAGGGCCTCAGCTTCTTCAGGCCCAGACCACAGCGAAAGCTCCCTTTCAATGGCACTCCATCTCTGTTCCCTGGGGAGTAGCCTCCTACTAATGAAAGCCACTGGTTGGTCTCCGCCCTCATTGTTGATTTGTGAGAGTACTGCTCCCACGCCTTGCTCTGAAGCGTCAGTTTGCACAATGAACTCACTGGAAAAGTCAGGTGCCTTAAGCACCGGTGCTGTGCACATGGCAGTTTTGAGGGCGTCAAAAGCAGTTTGACAGGCCTCAGTCCAATTCACTTTCCTGGGCTGGTTTCTAGATGTCAGCTCTGTCAAAGGGGCCACAATGGTGCCATATCCTTTGACAAACCGTCTGTAATACCCGGTGAGACCTAGGAAGGCTCTCACCTCAGTCTGAGTCTTGGGGGGTTCCCAAGCCAGAATGGTATCAATCTTTGCCTGTAGGGGCGCCACCTGGCCGCTCCCCACCTGGTGTCCCAAGTACACCACTGATCCCTGCCCTATCTGGCACTTACTGGCCTTGATAGTGAGGCCTGCCTTCTGCAGAGCCTTCAACACTTCAGAGAGGTGTTGCAGGTGTTCCTCCCAAGTGGAGCTGAACACAGCAATGTCATCCATGTATGCAGCGCTGAATTGCTCCAGCCCTGCCAACACCTGGTTGACCAGTCTCTGAAATGTGGCAGGGGCATTTTTCAACCCAAAGGGCATGACACGGAACTGGAAGTGCCCCTCTGGTGTTGAAAATGCTGACCTCTCCTTGGCCCCCTCAGTTAAGGCAATCTGCCAGTACCCTGAAGTCAAATCAAAGGTGCTGAGGTACTGGGCAGCTCCCAACCGATCCACCAGCTCATCAGCTCTGGGGATGGGGTGCGCGTCAGTCTTGGTGACCGCATTGAGCCCACGGTAGTCCACGCAGAACCGGAGTTCTGGGGGGCCACCGGGGGTAGCAGCTTTCTTAGGCACTAAGACCACTGGGCTAGCCCAGGGGCTGCTGGAGGGCTCAATTACCCCTAGTGCCAACATCTTGGAAACTTCTTCCTTGATGCTAGCTCTGACCTTGTCAGCCACCCTGTAAAACTTCTGTTTCACAGGCAGACTATCTCCAGTGTCCACATCGTGGACGCACCAGTTGGTGACACCTGGGGTCAGGGAGAACAGGGGGGCGAACTGGCTCAAGACCTGGCGACAGTCCTTCTGCTGCTCTGGGGTCAGGGTGGGCAAGAGGACCACACCATCCACTGATCCATCTTGCTCCTTGGCTGCCAGGAGGTCAGGGAGAGGATCACTATCCTCCTCCCCTCCAGCATCTGTAGCTATGAGCATAGTCACTTCAGACCTCTCAAAGTGGGGTTTGAGGCGGTTCACGTGCAACACTCTTAGGGGCTGCCTGGGAGTCTTCAGGTTAACCAAGTAGGTAACCGCGCTCTTGCGCTCTACCACCTCACATGGCCCGGTCCACTTGTCACGGAGCGCACAAGGCTCCACCGGCACCATCACCCACACTTTCTGACCAGGGTGGAACTCAACCAGAGAAGTGTTCTGGTCATACGATCTCTTCATCTCCTCCTGGCTAGCCTCCAGGTTCTCTTGAGCGAGCTTCCTGAAGCGCTTGGTCTGGTTGCGAATGGCCAGCACATAGCTGAACACATCCTGAGGGGTTTTCCCACGGGATTTCTCCCACCCCTCCTTCACCAGAGTGAGAGGTCCTCTGACAGGGTGGCCATACAGCAACTCAAAGGGACTGAACCCTAAGGATTTCTGAGGCACCTCCCTGTAGGCAAACAACAGGCATGGTAACTAGACGTCCCACTTCCGCCTCATGGGCTCTTCCAGGCCCATAATCATGCCTTTGAGGGTGCGGTTGAATCTTTCAACCAACCCATTTCCTTGAGGGTGGTAAGGAGTGGTGAACTTGTATGTCACCCCACACTCCTCCCACAGAGACTTCATGTATCTAGAGATGAAGTTTGTACCCCTGTCAGAGACCACCTCTCTGGGGAACCCCACACGGGAAAAGATCCCCATTAAGGCACGGCCCACCACGGGGCCTGTGACTGTCCTGAGAGGGACTGCTTCCGGGTACCGGGTGGCATGGTCCACCAAGACCAGGATAAACCTGTTGCCTAGGGCTGTCTTGAGGTCCAGTGGCCCCACGATGTCAATGCCCACCCGCTCAAAAGGGGTGCTCAACACAGGAAAGGGTTGGAGGGGTGCCACGCACTTCCCTCCGCTCTTGCCACTGGCCTGACAAGTTTGGCAAGACTTACAAAAGGCAGAGACATGCTTCTTCATCTGGGGCCAGTAGAAACGGGTGACAAGCCTGTGATAGGTCTTGTCTTGCCCCAGATGTCCTGCGAGAGGCACGTCATGAGCCAGGCCCAGTAGGAAGTGCCTGAAGCGCTCCGGTACCACCAGCACACGGGCTGCACCGGGCTCAGCGAACTTAGGTTCACTATAAAGTAAGCCATCCTCCCAGTAAATCAAATGTTCCTTGGACCCCAGGCCTGCTGCCTGGTCTGCAGCTTGCTGCCGCACACCAATGAGAAAAGGGCACTCCTTCTGAGCCTGGCAGAATTCCTCCCTGGAGGGACCACCATCTTGCTGCCACTGGGACAGCTCAGGCAATTCCCCCAGTTCGGCCACCTGCTCCCCTGTAGGTTCCAGGGCATCCCCCTCAGGTGCTTCCTCCTGGACCGTGGGAACGGTGGGGGCTGGTTTCCCGCGCCCTCTACCCCTTCCTCTCTTGGCAGGTCCCTGGGCCATTGTTCCATGCTCCAGTTCTGCTAATCCACCCTTCTGGCTGCCATTGCACGGGTGGTCACACCGATCCACGCAGGCAAACCCAACATTTCCAAATGAGTTTTGTGCTCCACCTCTTTCCATGGGGAGCTCTCCAGGTCATTATCTAATAGACAATCTACAGGCAAGGCATCACTTACAACAACTTCCAAAATACCAGAGACTCCTCCCCATTCAAATGGAACACGTGCCAACTTGCAGAGGCGCACTGAACTGTCAGATGCCACCACAGGTCGGACTACCTTGGGAACGATGTGCTCTTCAGACACCCACTGACACCTGACAGATGTCACGCTGGCCCCTGTGTCTCTCAGAGCCTCTATTTCCTTTCCATTGATGGTCACCTTCTGCCCATATTTTTTAGTGTTTTGGGGCAGCAAGGTTTCCTGGGCCATCTCTTGGTCTCCTAAAGAGACAAGGGTCATCACTGCTAACCCCTCCTCCCCACTGGAAATCAAATCCCCTCCCAAAGCTACACTGGCTAACCCCGGCGTTGGAGCACCAGTGGGTGCTGGAGGTTTCTTTGGACATTTGGGGGCAATGTGCCCCACCTCCCTACATGCATAGCAAGTAGGCGGGGACCTGTTGTCCTGCTTGCCCTTATGGGGCCAGGACTTCTTAGGCTTGGGGGGTTGAGACTCCTTCTCCTGGGAACTATTTTGGGGCCCTGTAGAAGACTCCTTTGATTACCCTTGTCCCCCCCAGTCTTCTGCTGGGGACCCTGTCCACCTTTGGCTGGGGTACTTACCACCCCCTTGTGGACCCTGGTGCTAGTCCAGCGGTCCGCCTCCTTAGCAAGCTCACTGGGATCAGTTAACTTGCTGTCTAAAAGATGCTGGCGCAGCTCTGGAACACATAGACTACTCAAGTGCTCCCAACTAATCAAGTGACACAACCCCACATAATCAGTAACTTTGCTGCCCTTAATCCAACCTTCCAGTGCACGCATGTACATACTCACACACTCCACCCAAGTACTAGAATCAAGCTTCTTGAAGTTCCTAAACTTCTGGCGGTACTGTTCTGGAGTGAGCCCATACCTGAGGCATAAAGCCTCCTTCATAGCGGGGTAGGATAAAGTACCTGCTGCTTCTAAGGGTGCCAAGACATCCCTCCCAGAGGCCTCAAAATGCTTCCACAAACCTGCCCCCCAATTCTTCTAAGGCACTTCATTCATCTTCATGGCAAGCTCATACGATCTAAACCACGCATAAATATCCTCACCCCTCTGATAATTCTGTACCAGATCTTTTGGTATGTATACTTTACCCGCCTGTACTGGTTGTGCGCTGCCACCATTAGAACTGGACTCCACCTGTTTGGCTTTAATGTCCAGCTCCTTCATGCTCAACTCATGAGCCAACTGGAGTTTCCTCTCCTAAAAAGCGAGAGCATTCCTCCCCTCCTCCGCTTTCTTTTCAGTTTCAAGGCGCAGTCTCCTCTCTTCTGCTTGGGCTTTGAGTTTAAAAAGCTCAATCTCATGGGCCCTAGCCCTCTGATTTTCCTCCAGCTCCTCTGGAGAAAGACCCCTACTGGAGTGGTTACTGCCAACCCTAGAAGCTGGCCTATTCACTGGCAAATCTCTGAATACAAAAGCATTCTCCTGTGTGCCTCCCTCTCCAGTAACATCCTCTGTAACATGTTTGGCCTCCCACTAGGCCCTTAGAGCTTTCTGTAGCTCTTCCCTGTTTGCGCTGCCCTTCACTGGGCATCCAAGCTGTTTGCAGAATTGCTACAGCTGCTCCTTTTTATAGATGAGCAACTCCTGAATTTCAAATTCCAATTCTGCTCCTTCGCTTACTGCTTTCTGAGACATGATGCTTCCTAACCTTTTCAAAAATAGGTTTCACCAAAAAGAAAAAATCTTGTGCAATCTGTGCTGCTAAACTAGACTAGTGATGTACAAGAAATTACTGCAGGTCAAGTGCAAATATTAGTTCAAAATCCACACCGCTGTCCAACAATGTTAGATCTGGGGGTCTCTAATTGGCAGAGGTAAGTACCTTAGACCAAGTAGGGACCCTTGCTTCTAGTCAGGGTGAAGAATTACACACAGTAGATAACCCCTGCTTACCCTCTAAGTAGCTTGGCACGAGCAGACAGGCTTACCCCTAAGGCAATGTGTATAATAAATGCACTTAACACAAACAATGACCCCCAATCCACCACAAATTGAGACCACACAGGTAACTATATTTATAAAAATATAACTTTATCTAGTTGCAGCAGTAAAAATCAACAGTACACGATAATTACTTCTTTAGAAAAATGTTGCACTTAATCTTAATGGTTGCAGTTGTAATTAGGAAGTTTCTATATCAAAAATAGTCTCAAGTCTCTTAAGTCAGTATATTCCAAATAATTCTATTGACTTATTTCCATGCAGCTCCAAAAACGAGTAAATAAAGCAATGCCAGCGTGTTCCTCACTTCAAAGGTCAGCCCCTCGGGCTGACTAGCCCAAGCAATGTTAGCGCGCCTCACCGATGACTCCAGGCCCCACCGTGCTAATCAATGCAGACTCGTGATCAGCCCCGGCCGGTCCCGGCTGCTCTCCGCCCGCTCTTAGCACTTCCCAGGAGCGGCGGGGAGCTAGCACAGTGCGTTGGGACACAGGCCAGGGGCAGTCAGCACTCGCGTTGCTCCCGCGGCGAGGACGGGTCTCGAAGACGGGTCTCCTTCTCGCTGCGGGCGCAGCCCTGCCGATCCTCCACAAGCTTCCCTCAAGTCAGCCAATGACAGCGCGGCTCCCGGGACAAGCTTCTGATGACGTCGAGCCGGCAGCCAATCAGTGCGCGGCCCTTGTGGTGACGCGGCAGCGATGGGCCGATCAGGACGGCAACCTTCGAAGGGTGTTTCTGGCCCCGGCGGCAAGAGATTTTCGGGGCCACAGGTCGCGGTTCGACCGTTTCCAACCAGCAGATTGGCAAGGGGGGATTCTGGATGCAGGGAAACACCACGGGCCTCCTCTCACCTCTGAATCTGTGCCGATGAGCACAGCGATCGTTTCTCACAGCTGGCAATCAGAAACACGCGTTGGGGCATAACACCACACGATCTCCTCAGCAGTTTTGGCAATGCTTAGGAACCTTTTAACCCTGCGTTCCAAACAGGAGGCCAGCTCTACTCAGGCCCTTGGAGATTCCTTGGTAGACACAGCACACAGCAAAGTCTTTTTAGTTCAAGCAGGCAGGGTCACAGCACACAGCAAAGTCCCTTTCTTCTTCTCAGTTTCAGTTAGACAGCAGAACAGGTCAGCCCTTAGAGCACACAGCAAGGCAATCTTCCTTCAGTTCTCCAGCAGTCCTTCTTCCAGCAGAGGTTCCTCTTGATTGTAGAATCTGATTTTCTGTAGTCAGGGGTCCTTCTCTTATACCCCTAAAAGTCTTTGACGTCCTTTGAAGTCTTTGTGCAAGTGGGCCCTGAGCCCGGTCTAAACCAGTTCTGGGTGTTGCTGGAGCACTGGGGCTTTCCTGGCTTCCTTCTTTCTTTCAGTATCAGGGACAGAGGTGACAGTCGCCCAGCGGGAGGTGGAGCCAGCATTGTGGTCAGGCAGGCACAGCCCTATTCACTCCCAAGTAGCTTTATATAATAAAAGGAAGGCACGTTCTTGGCCGGTTAGCAGGCAGGGATCGAGGGATCCGTAAAGTCTCTGTTTCGGGAGTAAGGGGGTAGCGGGACAGTCTTGGCACCAACGGGTACGTGGATAGTTCACGGGGTCAGGCCGCGACAGCGTCAGCAGGGCCTTGGAGGTGGTTTAGTTCGGTCAGGCCGCGACAGCGTCAGCAGGGCCTCGAAGATGGTTCAGCTCGGTCAGGCCGCGACAGCGTCAGCAGGGCCTCGAAGATGGTTCAGCTCGGTCAGGCCGCGACAGCGTCAGCAGGGCCTCGAAGATGGTTCAGCTTGGTCAGGCCGCGACAGCGTCAGCAGGGCCTCGAAGGTGGTCCAGCTTGGTCAGGCCGCGACAGCGTCAGCAGGGCCTCGAAGGTGGTTCAGCTTGGTCAGGCCGCGACAGCGTCAGCAGGGCCTCGAAGGTGTTTCAGCTTGGTCAGGCCGCGACAGCGTCAGCAGGGCCTCGAAGGTGGTTCAGCTTGGTCAGGCCGCGACAGCGTCAGCAGGGCCTCGACTCCAAGATACAACTAGAGTCCTACTCCAGAGCTGGCCCAGATATAGGACTGGAGTCCTTTGATGTCCGGACCCTCGGCCTGGGGGTCAGAGGGGCCGGGATGAAGGTGTCCAGACACCCAGCAGGGGGGTGGAGCCAGCGCCCAGGGAGGCTGGAGGGCGATCGATACCAGGTGTTCGGGGACGGCTGGAGGTCCATCGAAACTCCCCTCCTCCGGGATCCGTCAAGTGGCCACTCTACCACCTGGGAGGATCTTGGTGCCTCGATGTCGGGGCTTCGCTGGGGCCGGGGCCAGGGATGGCTGCGGCCACGTGCTCAGGACGTGATGGGCCCAAGATGGAGTCGGCCCGGAAAGGGTGGCCTGGCATGGTCGCCAGACCGGCAGTGTTGGCGAGCAGGGTCTGCCGGGGTCCCAGAGGGGAGAGCCGTGGGTTGCCAGGGGGGCTGCTCTCGTCGAGGGTTCGTGTTCAGGGGGGTTGACGGCGGGTCGACGGAGGCCGATGCCGTCCTGGGCCCGCCATGCGGGAGGGGTAGCCACGAGGCCGGGTCCAACACCAGAGTTCAATGGCTTGTTTTCGGGCAGAGCGGGTGTTGAGAAGGATGCATCTGAGGTGGTTGGGTTCTTTCCTGGTCTGCAGCATGGTGGGGCGGATGCTTGTGAAGCTGCAGTTCCAGCAGGTGAAAGCTCCGTGGGTGTGCTTCGGGGTTGGCCAGGAAGCAGGAAGAAGACAATCCTCCAATGGGTGTGGCCATGTCAGTATAGCGGGCCTGGCCGCTCCGGTAGGGACAGCTATTGGTGCACCAAAATAGTTATGTAGAGCCTCTGTCCAAGGGTAGCCCACAAGACCTTTCTCCAAATGCGCCACAATACGCGCCAGCGAAGGGTCCCCTCCGTTTCCCCATCAAATGTAGACTCTCCGTATCAGTAGGTCAGGCCCAGCAGCTGGGGGGGGGGGGGGCGCAAACCGGGCAGGCAGTCTGCGGGAGGACGTTGGGTGGGGGTGGGGTAAGAGAGAGAACCACCCCAATGCGAGTCCCCCAGAGTCCACTACAGTAATACAGGCTCACTCCAGGGGTCTTTATCATATAACTATATCAATCTAGTCTGTCTGCCCATCAGGGACCAAGGGCTCCCCCAGATATGTCCAGAAATCTAGTTATTTCAGGGGCGAGGCGCCCGGGCTAGTGTGGGAGCGCACTCAGCTCTCAGTCTCTTCAGCACTCCCCAGAGAGGCTCACCGCCTTGCCACTGAGCTGCTGCCTCCATGCCTAGCCCTCCACCCGGTAACCGCGGTGGTTCCGCCTCTAGGTCGCATGGGCATCTACCGCCTCACACCATGGAGCCCCCACAGTGCGGCAGTACCCCCATGGTGCGACAGGTGCCGATATTTTTTCAGTGGGCAGAGGCAGAGGGCCGCAGCGCAGCCCAGTCATAGGCCGATCTCACGTCGTGGCGCCCACCACAATCCGCACCGCACGCGGATCCATCCTCCACCGCAGGTCGCCTCTCACAGGCAGCAGCCGATGTGTCCCAGCAGATCTCCCTCAGTGGCGCAGCCTCTAGGGGCAATCGGACTCCTCACCGCTCATTTCCGTAATGCCGGGTAACGATCCTGGTAGCTGCCCACGGCCGCACAGCTTCCCCCGCCGGGGTCCTCCACGCAGTGCAGCCGCGATGCCGCGGCATCAAATGGCCAGGTGGAATCGGAGCCTCCCAGAGTCAGGGGGCAGTCACTGTGTCCGGCAGGATTCCGAGTTCAAGCCGGGGCAGCCACGGCCGCTCACGCCTCGCACCCCGCAGCGAGCCTCCGCACGAGACTCGTGGTAGGTGGGCTCCGGCCTATCGTTCCGGTGCCCCGCCGTCCCCCGGACCAATAAAGGAATTTCCCGGTGCAGGGGGGATTCAGCTTCTCAGGACCTACGTACCTGTCCAAGAATGGGCACTACAGCTGTTCAGGATAAGTTATTCCGCCCCAGCAGGTCTGGAACAATATCGGACCAGGACCGCCATCTTAGGCAGTCAGCCACGCCCCCATGAAGTCACTAAACAGGAAGCTCAAAATTCCAAATACATTCAAATAGAATCAATTAATTACAACATATTAAATGTAATATAGCAACTACCAATCACATCAAATAGGCCCTTAGCACTTAGTAATACATGACTTTGCTTTATTCTGTGATATACGGTGGTCTCTGAGATCTAGGCTCTAGTCCCCTCTCTCTTGTCATCAGTTTTAGGCGAGCTCTCCAAAGCCTATGTGACTTAAGGACAGTTAGACAGTTCTTGTAAACAAGTATCACCACCATACTTGGAAACAGAGGCTATTGCGCGCTCACTGACTTGCTAAGTACTTCCTTTTTTTTGTTTCTTTTTTTTCAGGTCTGTACTTTAAGAGGATAAGGAAGCGGAGCACTCGGTATTACTTTTGGAAACTGCATTAGGCAAAAATACTAGCTCAGACAGTACATGCATCTCTTACAGCAAATATTATATCCAAGTAGTTTTGTTCTTTTGTAAAGCAGATAAACATTAATACTTTGATGGGTGACTCAGACATATACACGTACTCACATACTCGTCTCGCTCACACTCATGCAGTTCTCACATTCTCACACATACACACTCTCAGACCACTTTCTAACCCAGTCACTTTCTCTTTGCGCTGTCTTCTCCCTCCGGATGCCTCACACATCTCTCCTGGTACTTACCAACAGCCTCCCCCCTCGCCATCATTAGGTACCAAGGCTGCTCTTTAGTCCTGCTCCTAGACTGAAGTGCTCCAGTACCATTGCCCGGGCCACCAATTCACATCCCAAACTTGGAGCAGATGCAGCTCCCACAGCCCAGTCCGGCATGCTATAATTTTCTGACCCTCCTCAATCCAGCCCGCGCCTGCTTTTCTACCTCGAGACTGGTTGTCCATCTTGTGCCATGACCGCGGAGCATAGCAGATACCATTGACGGAAGAGCACTGAGCAGACCCCCCAGGATATAGCGGCTTGGATTAGCAAATTTAGCGGCACAAAAATGGAAATTTAGCGGCACAAATATGGACATTTTGCGGCATTTTGTTTGGCGTTTTTCCCAACAACAAACACAGATAGCTTAGTTTTTTGTGCTTGTGGTCTGTGTGTGTTGGTTCCTGGTGTGTTTGTGGTCTGTGTGTGTTGGTTCCTGGTGTGTCTGTGGTCTGTGTGTGTTGGTCCCTGGTGTGTTTGTGGGGTTGTATAATGATCCATCGGTCACAATGCAATCGCCGGAGTTCTCATCGTGGCAATTACATCGCTACGGCAAGCACACTGGACATTTTGTCATCGCACGTTGTTGCGACGCAAATGCGACCATTTAATCGGATCACGTGTCACATGGGCGACTTTACATCGCGCGACATGACAACGGGATGTTTGAGGCCCCACTTTAAAAATCTTTTTACATACTCGGGCAGTAAACTATGACTATTCATTGGGGCCCTCTGGATTCTCTCCAACTACTCGGGAATGTCAGTTTAAAAGGGTTGTTTCGAAATATAAGCACATGGGACTTCATTAATAGTTTCCTTTTGTGGAAGGCGAGGTGACTGAGCGTATTTTGTCATTCTGAGTAATCTTTTTCACTTAAACTTCAGAGAGGATGCAGGCAAGATAAGACAGCAACTACTACGAGCCAATATTCCACCAGAGACACATTTTGAGACAAATTTACACTTTCAGTGAGAGCGCATCTTCTCAGGGAGTATCCCACAAAAGTACCCCGTTGAATTGCTTTCTTACAGATAGGAGTCCGCAATAAAAATGGTCCTTCTCCTGTTTCCGTTGCTACACATGAACTTAATTTTCACTCAGAAGCGATTAGTGTGTCAGTCAAAGTCCGTTTTTTAACCATTCAATTTCTGTAAGCTCGACACATGACAGTGTGGGACTGTCTTTCAAGAGCTACGAGGACTGATGTGATGTCACCATGGCATAGTCCCTTTGACGTTCAGAAACAGATAAGCAATATTATCATCTGTCAGTCCACAGATAGAAATGACGATGGAATCAAATACAGAAGCAGCATGCTCAGTAGGTGAAGGGGCTAAGATGAACTGCTGCTTAATTAAACAAAAATATTGTGCAAACCTTGCAACAAGCTGTTTGCATTTGTTTGGCGTGACACTCGGCATTATGAATAGCTCCTTGAATTTTAAATATGGAGCCCCGAGTGACCTCTGATTATACAATGCCACTGCCTCCAGAGGCCTGAGATCGACCAGATGGCTCTTTCCAACACCCCCGCCCCCAACCCTCCGCAGACCCGCCCCGCCCACTTGAAAGGGATCTGGATGTCTAGATTTCGCGGGCACTTTTGTAAAAATCGCTGCATTTTTACAAAGGTGCCAATTTCGCGGGCACTTTTGTAAAAATCGCGAAATCCTGGCGGGTCTGACTGAGAACCTTGAGCGAGAGATGACAGGGACGGGGCCTTAGGCAGAGGGACCTACTTCATAACCAACTCTCCCCCAGTCCTGAAAACTCTGCAGCAAAGTCAAAGTCTTCAGGAGGAAATTTAGAAAATAAAGAATAAATGACGGTCCTGTTCGGTCCTGTTCTTTCAAAGGTACAAGGAGGAAAGTGATTAACGACTAACATTATGTCACAGTATAAAACCAAAATTCTTCAAGGGAGGGAAAAAGAAGCCTTGTATGATTGCAATCGCACTCAGCTTCCAAGTAAGCTGTGGCAAAAAATCAAAGTGTGGAGTGGGACCGTGTCTACCGGTAGGATCTTAATCGGAAAAATTCTGTGGGAACTTCGAAAGCTATTTTCAGTCAATGGTGTATTCTTTGCCAACGACGTACTAATAGTTGATAGCGTCATCATTGGGTCTTATTTCCTCCACCAGGAGGTGATCCCTCTGGTAGAGAGATTGGTTAAGATCCAAATGTGGAACCGTGATCTAAAATTACCTCTTATCTACTTAGATAGGTAAGGGTAAGGTTAAAAATAAAAGGTAGATGTGAAATTGAGATATATGGAAATCCTCTAAATAAATACTATAGCCTAATGGTCTATTGATATATTACAAGCTTAATTCATTCTGAGGGCCATCCCTGTAGACAGATTAAGATCCACAATACAGAAGAGGGGAGAGAGGGAAAAACTCATTATTTCATCCTCTTACACTATGTAATAAATCACACATGGATTCATGAGTCGGAGATATGTTCATACACCGGTGATCCCTCTAATTAGGAAATTAGCCCTCACCCACTTACTGTGGCATGCTTCATCATGGGGTGTTCCTCACACTCAATAACATGCATTAATCAATGTTTGATTTATGATCTGCTAAGGTCACCTTTGCTTCAGCGGTGACCTGTGTTTGACCTCAGAAGCACCTTTGTTGCAGTGCATTATGGGTGTGCCCCCTTGAAGCACGTCAGGGTGGAGGTGATTGGACACAGCAAGGTGTAGTGGTGGATGTGGTGAAGCGTACAGATCAAGACTGGGGTACAGTGGCAGAGAAGTGTTCGGATTTAATATAGCATAACTGTATTGCAGTGCCCTGTCAGCAAGCAGTCACTGCAGGCCCAGCATGTGGTCCTCTGGCAAAGACCGCCTGGTGTTGTTATGGCATAATTGGAGTTTGTGTTGAGGTGCATTGGCAGCAAGGAGTGCAGGTGGAGTCAGTGTGTGGCACCAGCCTCCTAAAAATATTTTAGGCCCCAGCATTTACCCCCCCCCCTCTTCTTTATAAATCGAGCACTGCTGGCAACGTTCTCATTACATTTAAAAGACATTGGAATGCCTTATAAAAGTATTTATTTATATTCTATGCACATCAGCTTAGTGGTTCCCAACAAGATTTGCCTCTAATACACACATTGAGGCACAGTGTCATCATTATTCCACACATGTGAAATTGTGAACTACACTAGGACTGCAGGTACCACTGGCAGAGTGTATAAACATATGCAGTATGCTGGCCCCAGTACTGGGCACATTAGCTCTCCGAATAGACAGGAGTCTGTCTGTCGCGCTACGAAATCTATCTGATATTTTGGGATTCAGAATTCAACAGGTGCGATAAATTGTACCAATTACTAGTTTGTAAAAATGGGGTATAGAAAGTGGATTTTGGCGATTTCTACACCAAAATCCACATGCCCCACCCCCCGATTTATTCGTCTTTCTTCCTTATTAAATTTCAACACGTTTAACCTACTGAAATGGAAAGGGAGGTGGGGTGGAGGGGGGGGAGGGAGGGGGAACCAGAGAGTGCAAACTTTATCATTCCACAGGTAATTCCGACTCCGGTGCAGAGTAGAAAGGTGTTCGCACAGGAGCCTGCGTTTAGGAGGAACAGGTAATGGGGCCAGAGTATAGAACGTCTCTGCGAGCAGGGGCTGCACAGACGCCTTTCTATCAACTTCTATGTCTATCTGTCTAACACACAACCAATGAAAAATCGAGACTATGCGCAGAAATGCAACACATAAAAATCTTAATTTAAATAATTTGTCATCAGAGGAGTTTGGCTGATTCAAGTTATTCTTATTGATGTGGATCACACGATTGTCTTGCACCTGAAAGTACGCGATTTGCAACATGTGAGGCAAGAGATTTGTCAACGAAGCTTCTTAATTACCAATCGTAAAGGGTACATTAATGACGTCCCAATCCATGTGCACTTTTAGTGCAGAATACAATGTTTGAAGGAGCACCAGCAAAATAGTCACAGCAAGACATGGCAGGCAATGGTGCAAAAGAGATCAAAGATGCGAGTAGAAGGGCCTCAAAATAGCAATTATTTATACTTATGTTGATACCACTAATGATAATTTTGATAAATACAATAATGTCAATAACCGTAATCGAATATGTTCAATGCCATTTACCAGTTTCCACAAACTGGATGGTTTCTTGTCACGTAAATAGGAGGTGCCAGACTTCACCAACTCAGTGGTGCTCATGTTATTGACCTCAGAAGGATAACTGGCCAGGTCTACTCTTGTGGGATTGTACCCTTTGGAAAGCATCTTGCATGCAGTGAAGGTTGCGACCAAGATCACTTCCCTGTGTGCACAGATTTAAACATTGAATAAGGTTAAGGCGTTTCCTTAGGAAAACAGATATGTTTGAAATATTTAAGCATAGTGTGAAAAAGAGCCTTCACTGGATTCTTAGTTCCTGACTGATTGTCGGATACAACAAGAGCATCCCTCCATGTTCACAATGGCACGAGAGGGTTCAGAATAGTAGCAATCAATAATATAAACTTCTCATTCACATAACTTGATTTTTTCACCCAGTTAGAACTCTTTTTAATTCAGATAACAAAGGGGTGGGGCATAGCAGGGATAATCGAGAAGAGTGAAAAGGAGGGGCATTTTTCGTTTCGTATCATACCAGACTTAACACATGGTACACCAACCCAGCACTGTGAGTACAGAAATCTTGGGAGTTTATTTTGCTTTTGTCGCTAGTTGATTTCTGGCAATCCAATAATCAAAATACTTCTCTACAAGAATGTAAGTGCACTGACTTAAGTTTCTGTTTGTTGATCCCTAGGTCCATGAATGCCTCCACCAGCATGCCAAGAGGAAGCCTGTCCCTGTTGTGCCCAAAGCACGTTCTCTGTCGCACGAGGTAAGAGAAAGGCATGTTACAGACTTCATTCTACAGTGAACTGGATTGACATGCTTCTGTTGGCCACAGTCAACACACTTTGGAAGTGTTTTGATGGCGGTAGACACTTACTTGCACACGAGTTCCTGCTTCAACATGCAGTAGCCTAGACAGTCTGATGCCTCTGAATGGTCACTTAGACTGTGGGATAGTCTGGCAAGTCTGAGTTGTGGCTGAATCGGACTGTAGGACTCTTTCAAAGGTCAAAACGGAACAGGACCAGCCACAAATCACTTTTGGGTGTTAAAGTGAATTGGCCTGCTTAGAGATACCCTCCATCCCAGCCAATTGGGCCTCTCCTCCCCTGTCGGTCTTCTCCAAGTCACCTGAATATCCCAGAGGTAAAACAAGTAAAGGCCATATCCCACCCCTCCCCCAGTCGCCTCATTGGTTGCTTGGCAGCAGTTGCTTCTTCTGTAGCAGCAGGAAAGCTCTAATTGCCTAGTGGAGCTATTTTCATTTTCCTGCTGTGATGTGCTTATGCAGGATGGCACTGCCCTGCCCTTGCCTGTGGTGATAGGAGGATCGTGAGAGCTTACAGTGAACTTAAAAATAGAACTATCTTTTTCTAGCCTTGGACAGGGTGCAGAGGTGGGCAGCATGGGCTGTTAGTCTGGTGTACCTTGGTGGGACTTGACTCGGACGCAGCTTTCCTTTGTACTTAGAAGTGTGCACGGGCAGGCTCTGGAGTGACTGCTACAGGGCCTCCTGCTCGCGGCTTCAGAATGGGAGAATGACTTCATGGTATATTCTTGAGCTCATCCTATTTGTCTGGATTTAGGGAGAGCATGTTAGCATTTTCTTATGAACAGTATATAATTAATATAAGATTCTCCTCTCCCCCTTGTGAAGGTCGCTGACAGGTGGCTTCTTGGGTGCGTACGTTGCTGAGGGACAGTTTCACCTCTGCAACCTCACTCAGCTGTCAGGGTGCCGAGTGCCAGGCCTGGTAGTGATTGGTAGGTCCATAGCATTCAATAAATCAATCAGTAGATTTGTAGAACACTTCTTGTTACCTGTGAGAGTATCCAGGCGCTGGCAGGGTCCAGTTCATTAGCCAAATAGCCAGGCCTTCAGGGACTTTTAGAACTCTGGAAAAAAATGGGAGGTACATAGACGAGAGGTTAGCTCGTTCCATGTCTTTACTGCTAGGTAGGAGAAGGAGCCATCTCCGCATCTGCTATGTCGGATGCGGGGGGAAGGGTTAGACAAAGGGAAGCAGAGTGGTGGTGTCTGGAAGGCTGATGGAAGTTCGGGTGATGTTTCAAGTAGGCGAGTCCGCAGTTGTGTAGAGCCTTGTATGCGTGGGTCAGGAGCTTGAACTGGCATCTAGTCTATACAAGGACCCAGTGGAGTTCCCTGAGGTAGGGGATGATGTGGGTCCATCTAAGGAGATCCAGGACGAGTCTGGATGCAGTGTTCTGTATTGTTTGCAGTCAGAGCAGATTTGTATTTTGTACGGCGTCGGGATAGGCGAAAGCCTGTTTAGAGTGAAATGTGATATAAGTTAAATGCATCGGATCTGAACCGAACCTTGGGTAACATTACTTGAGACCTAAGAAAAACCACGTCTTCAGCTTCTTTCTAAAACTCACATGATCCTCATTGAGACGAAGCTCTAACGAGAGGTTCCAGTGGGTAGCTGCCAGATAGGTAAGGGAGCGACCCCCCCACTTTGACTCTTTTGATGTGTAGCCTCTTGGCTAGCCCGACGTTGCCTGACCTAAGGTCACGAGAAGGGATATAAAATTCCAGTTTGTTCTGTAGTATTCTGGGGCCAAGGTTATACAATGCACTGTGCGCTTAGCATAGCAGCTTAATCCTGGTTCTCTGTCTCATAGGCAGCCAATGGAGTTCCTTCAAGCAGGCTAAGGCCAAACTATACTTGGCCTTGTTGCAAACCAGTTTGGCTGCAGCATTCTGAACAACCTGTAGACTTGAAAAAAAATAGTCGGCCATGCCAACGTAAAGTGCATTCCCGTAGTCTAGATTGCTGGTCAAAAGATCCGGGGAAGATGTGTTGCGATCCCTGAATAGAGAGCATTGCCATAGTCGAGTCGGCTGAAGATGAGGGCTTCGATGATGGTGCGTCTTGAGCTGTGGGGTAGCCATTTGAATATCTTATGAAGCATGAGGAGGATGAAGAAGTAGGAGGAGGAGACAGAGTTGACCGGAGTCATCATGGTTAGCTTGTTGTCCAGAATGCTGCCGAAAAACAATGCTTCTTGGAGCTTATTTAAAACTTTTGATGAAAGCACCATTCTCAAAACTCTTGCAGTACTGAGACACTCAGAGCACTTTAGTGACCCTCTGCCATCAAATTTCTTCAGTTAGATCAAATCATCCATACTCACACTTTGGACCAAGATAGTCAATGCCTCACTACTTCAAGGTTCTATTCCTGTTTGCCTAAAGACTGGGCAGGTTACCCATATTCTAAAAAAACCTACTGCAGTTCACACGGACCTACACAACTTCCATCAAATTCCAACATTCTGACTCTGGCCAAGCTCCTCAAGAAATGTGTCCACATCCAACAATGTAACCACATAGATCAATTTCAACTATTAGACCAGTACCAATTTAGCTTCTGTCAGGTTCGCAGCACTGAATCTGCTCTTACTCACATTGAGGACGAAGCACTCAAAATGCTGGATCAGAACAAATCCTGCCTTTTAATACTCCTCGACCTATTGTCAGATTTCAATACGGTTACATGACAGCCTAATCGACCTATTAGAACAGGGCCCGTCCTAAATTGGTATGCCTCATTTAGCTACAATAGAACTCAAAGATTCAAGGCGAACCAGTCCCTGTCCAATCCCTCACCGGTCACTCTAGGGGTAGCACAAGAGTCCATGCTCTCACTCACTCTCTTCAACTTGTTCATGGAGCTTTTTTTTTTAAAAATGTTGTTTTTTAAAAAAATGTGTTGATTGGCATTTTCAAAGAAGAAAAGCAACAGGTCGCATTCCAAGTAATACTACAATCCAAAATGGTCAGGTGAAAATACAGTTTGAATACATAAACGCAAAACATAACAAAACAGTCAGGTAAGCAATATAATCTCATTCAGTGTCAGCTGGCAACCTTTGATAAGAACTGGTTCACAGATTCAGCGCAACAGTTCGGCACAATATATATTTTCGTACAGAGTCTCATTGACGGGCAGTTCATCAGCATCAGGTCAACATAACCTTCCAATGTATCGACCTGACACTCCACCCACGCCTGTACAGTCCCAGCTAGTGTACCCCTTATGCATATGCAGGAATTGGGGAGGGGACTCTACCATCTTGTTGTGATTTCAGCCAGTCTAGGAATGGATCCCATATATTTTTTGGTCGATAGGCCATTGGCATTAGCTCCCAGAAAGTAGTCAGTTGAGTGTGGCTAAAAGTGTGGCTAAAAGTGACATTTTGTATTCATGCCTTACTCGTGGGAGCAAGACTATCACCCCAATGTATAGCTTCTCGTCGTTTGGCAGACAAAAGCAGTATTGCGTGTAATTTACGAATCTCCAGCTTAGTGTTTTTAACATAGCCCAATAGTTCGATGAGCGGCTGAGGCTCGCTTGAGGTACCCAGAATATCCTGTGTTTTGCTAAATACATTTGCCCAGAAGGCCGCTATAGGTAGGCAGCGCCAGGACATGTGCAGGAAAGGGAGAGTAGCCAGATCTCCAGCCACTCTCACCGGGTGTGATCCCCATACGATGCAATTGGGATGGGGTTCCATAGAACCTATGTAAATATTTAAAATGCATCAGCCTCAGCTTGTAGTTTTGTGAGGGCATTAGGAGTTGGCAGCAGCAGAAGGCCCAAATGTCGTCCATTATCTGGTTATCTAGATCTAGAGTATAACAGTGTTGAGCCCTAGGTTCAGTTAATGGTGCTGTGGTTTGCATGGAGTTATATAATCATGTGATTAGTCTTTGAGAAGATGCGTTAGCAATCATCTGCTCTAGTGCAGTCAACATGCCTCTAATAGCCTCGAGTACCCCGGCGTGAAATGCATTTCCCCCTTATAACCATTTTGAATGCCTCCCAGAGCATTGCATGCATTGAGACAGACCCGGCATTGGTGGCAAAATATTCCTCGATGTCCCTATGTATCTCCTCCTTAACCACATGGCTGCTAAGGCTTTTCCAGTCCTGTGCTGCAGGACCCAAATCCCCATTATACATGACGAGTTGACCTTGTCATGAGCACAGCTCCAGTGTGCCTCATGACGAGCTCACCTTGTCATGAGCATGCAAGAGGTTAAAGGCGAAGTCTAGCAGGGCGTTAGGGGCTAGTCTCCAGCTAAACATCTTATGTGGTGTGTTTGGGATGGTTAGCTGTAGCAGACATGGGCGTGGTCAGATAGTGTTCTGGGGAGATGTTGGTGTCTATGGTCCATGCCGCAATGTCCCGGGAAACCAACCAATAATCCAACCTGGACCAAGCTCTATGATGGACTGATATGCATGTGCCTTCTACCACCCCCGGATTCCTCTACCTCCAAATATCGACCAAGCTGCCATCCTCTACTATGATGGTTAGGGCAACTCTGAAGTTAGGGTGTAGTGTGCGAAAGCTGCCCTTTCTGCCCAAGGCATCGTTTAGCACCACATTAAAATCGCCCCCCATATTATGGTGTTACACCCAATGAGTTGCATTTTGGCCCATACAGTGCCAAATAATTTGGGGCAATCGATATTCGCTCCATATACTGTCCCAATCATCATCCTCCCCCCCAATACCCCACTAAGAATCACAAACCGGCCTTCAGGATCCATGTGCGAATCCACAGTTTTCCAGTCAAGCCCTTGCCGAATCACTATCGCCACCCCTCTCGCATAATTAGAGTAGATGGAGGAGAAGATATAACACCAATGTTTGATGTGCAATTTAGGGGGCGAGATGTGAAGTGGGTCTCTTGGAGCAGACAGATGTTAATGTGATGCCTGCTTAAATACGAGTGGACTCATTTAGCTTTCCTGTGAACATTAATCCCCAGATGTTTAAAGTTAGAAATCTGTAGTCAGTGATCCCGGTCTGGGGGGTGTGTGTGTAGTACCCAATTTTAGGATGATCAGTGCATAGGACGCCCAGTGTACCCCATGTGCCAGCATCTTTGAAACAGCTTATTTATTTATTATTCTTTTATTTATTATTTATTTGGAAGTCTTCTATAGCGCTAGCCAGACCCGAGGGTATCGGAGCGCTTTACAACATGATGAAGAGGAGACAAAATACAGGGTGAAGGCATGGAAGAAGAAATACAGAAAAAGTTCAGAGGGAAGCTTTACAGATTCTGCTGAGTGTCAGAGGTAGGCCGCTGAGGGAGAAAATGTTCAAAAAGGAGGCTTTACAGTTCTACTGAGTCTTCGCGGTGAGCCGATTGAGGTGGAGAGGTCTAATGCTGGTGAGTTCCATGCTAAACTATGCTGAAGGTTGCAAATAATTACATCATTTAGCTCATCATTAAATGATGTCCTGATAAACTTACTCAACATATGAACATCGCCCCTCCACCCACCCACACCAACCCCCCAATCAGGTTGTGCAATACATCCCACCTTTAATAAAAGATAAAACAGTGCCTCAGAGCAATGCCTGGACGCGAAACTTGGGAGCTCTCCCCGGATGCGTGGGTTTATGAGCAAACAGCCCTGCCAAAAGGCAGGGTGGCCGAGAACAATAAAGGGAGCCAACTAACTAGGACTCCCAGAAATTATAAAAATCTATACCAGCAGGATGACTCCAAAAAAATGTTAATGTCCCACAAGAAACTGGAAACATAATACACTCAGAGGGCGCATGCTACCCAGCAAGTATTGTCCATCAGCTATACACAGTTTTCAGTCATTGTCTCTGAGGTGTTTGTCAGAGTTCAGAGTTTTCGCAGGTTTCGCAGCTCGTTTCAGCCCACATACATGTTCAGCAAACTTCATGACTGATTTCGCGTCCATGAAATAGTGGCAGTGCCATCATGAGAAACCTTCAGCTTAGCAGGGTAGAGTAGCGCATATGGTACTTCCACCTGCAGGAGCATACGCTTGACCAGCACAAACTCACGGCGTGCTGCCTGCACAGTGGGGGTGAAATTGAGGAAAAGGAGATAGCATTACCTTTGTGATAGTCCCACGTTCTCTGGTCAGGTGCAGCATGACATCTCGATCCCGGTAGTTAAATAGCCAAGCCAGAATCGGGCAGGGAGTGGACCCCAGAGGCCGTTTTGACCCCAGCATACAATGCGCCCTCTCCATATTGAAGACAGTCGATAAGTCTGATCCGAACATCTCGCGTAGACGTTCCTCCACAAACGTTTCCATCTTGGAGATAGCCGTTGTCTCAGGCACACCGTGATGCAAATGTTTTTACGTCTGGATTGAGCTTCCAGGTCGTCGTTCTTGGCTCTAATCAGAGTCATTATTTTTTCCATTTGCAACAGCTGCTCCTTGGTCTCAACCTGGAAGTCATGGGCATCAGAGGTGCGGTTCTCAAGCTGATCCAGCCTGTTTTCATGCATATCCACACGTTTCCTGACCTGATCCAGTTGGGAGGTGAGAACATCAAGCTTGGTGTCTATGTTCTTTAAGCTTGACCTCATCTCCAGCAAGAGTACGCGTAGATCCTCTCCCTGATAATCTGTGGTGGTTCCAGCGGGGTTGTCCCCCTCTCCTTCTGTGCCAGAATCCGTTTGCCTATTCAGCCCTTTATTTTCAAAGGACAGCTTTGACTGTTTGGCGTTGTGTTTGCCAATGTCCGTGAAGCAATGGGGTCGTGAATGTAATTTGGAATGTAAGCCAACCTCTCAGTTCCAAGGACCTCCCGCCAAACTCCAGTAAGGCAGCAAGGGCACCCGGCGTTCCCAGCAGTTGTCCGCAAACTCAATAGTAAGGCGGGGTAGCCCAGATAAGCTCAGAGATCTCTGTTTTCAAAAAACTTTCCAAGATGTCCGCGTTCCACTCCGAAGACACCCACTGCAGCCTAATCAGCAAACAGACAGTATCCTAGGATCCCACCAGCAGCAATGGATTAATAATCGCTAGTGCCTCGGGGCAGCCCCCAGCGGTACCGCAACGGGCCCATTATTAAGGCTCACCCGCAGTATCTCTAGGCTGCAATAGTGAAGATCTCCCCGCACGCCTCCCAGGGCATGTCTGCTGCTTTCTCCCCTCAGCTCCAGCAGTGGATAGCCAATGTCAACAGGTATCACAGGGTAGATCTGCGGAGGAGTCGTGATGTGTTTGCCGCGGGAAGCCGTCTGCTCCGTTCCCTGCAGTACAACTAGGCCACGAGAGCAGAGATTTCTTTGTGCTCTCTTCGCGGTGTGTCTTGCTGTTCCTCACCGCAGCCCCGGCTACAGTCCGTGAATGTTTGCAGATGTCCCAGGGTCAGCTTCAGTGGATCCTCGGCGCACCAGTCACGGTAGCCCCACCTCACCGCCCCCGGCGGTTTCCCCAGGCTACTAAAGCAAAGTACACGCTGCATGGTCTCGGTGTTGCGTCTGAAACCTCCCCTCCTCAGCGCCAGGAACCAGCCCAGATGCACCGACACAATTGAGGATCAGGTGTGCGATGCCATGTGGTCACCCTGCTCCAGAGGCAGTTCAGGGGACTGTTCATAGAGCCTTTAACTGACATTTTTTAATTATTCAGCATACATTATCACATGTATGCCGATTACACCCAACTGTACCTGAAAGTCTCCTCCCCTGGTGACATCAGGTCCCTCAACACATCTCTTCAGAAATACAAAATTGGCTAATCCTTGATCACCTTAAATTAAACGCTCTTAAAATGGAATTCCTATTAATCGCCCCACCCAGTCACCAGCTATCGAAGAATGGATGAATCAACTAACAGCTCTTAATTGCATATCACACATCATTGACTCCAGGAGCTCGCTGGGTATAATTCTTCATGATAGTTTGAACATGCAGAAGCACATCAGTGCTCTCACCAAAGGAGCAAACTTCCAAATGAGCAATGTTAGGAAAATAAAACAT
This sequence comes from Lissotriton helveticus, assembly GCF_964261635.1. Lineage (NCBI taxonomy): Eukaryota > Metazoa > Chordata > Amphibia > Caudata > Salamandridae > Lissotriton > Lissotriton helveticus. The sequence continues at coordinate 410,270,624 of NC_136061.1, read as the reverse complement.
TTCCTAACCCCCAATGACTTCAAGTCTGCTGTGCAAACTCTAGTGATTTCCAATTTAGATTAAGGAAGCGCAACCCTCTGCGGCCTTCCTAGATCTAAGATGACTCCACTAAGTGCCTCTCTTAACTCTGCTGCAAGGCTTATCACTGGTGCCAAAAGAAACAACCATATCACGCCTGATCTGAAAACCCTACACTGGCCCCCATATGAAGCAAGGATGCAACAAAAAAATATCCTGCATGACCCATAAAGCCTTACACTTCAACACCTCAATATGCCTTGCTACAAAACCAGCGATATCTGGTGGCTCCAGGTCCTCTAGAAGTGCCAGCACCTTACTGCTGAAGCCATAGAAATTCCATAAGAAGAAAACATACAATCAAGCTTTCTCTGGTATCACCCTGAGAATCTGGAATTCCCTGCCCCCTGAAATCAGACTGATCCCCTCTACGGCATCTTTCAAAAAGGAAGTTAAAGTGCTACTGATGAACACATTTCTGCCCTAGAACCCCCGCTTTCCAGGCACTCTATGGCACGCTCTCCTCACCCTTGTTTACTATTTTACTGATAGGAGTGTATTTTTATCTGTTGGTTTAGAGTTGCTACTTGCTGTACATTATTCCTGGCTCCTCACACTTCCCCTTTTCTTGCACAATTGTAAAGCTCTATGTTACCCCAGAGCTTCCTATCTTCAGGCCCGCTATGACACATTTCCCTCATCCTTGTGTATTATTTGACAGTTACGACTGTATTCTGATCTGTTGGCCTAGAGTTACTCCTTCTTATACCTTCTCATTTACTTATTGTCTGCGCTACATGCCTCCTCTTTCTTGCTCAACTGCATAGCTCTCTGATACCACCAGGGATCATGTTCGCACTATATAAAATATTTTAAATAAATACATTAATAAAATAGGTTCCTAGCTTGGTCAGTAGGGTAGGAGTAGGTCTGAGATCTCAGGGCCATTTAGATGTGTCCTATGTAGGGCTTTTGTTTCCAAAGATCAGTACCTCAGTCTTGTCCATGTTGAGCATCAGGCATTTGTCCTTCATCCAGTTGGTGGCATCTGTCATGCAGTTGTGGAAGTTGGTTTTTGTGTTAGTGGTGTATTTGGAGAGGATGAGTTATGTATCACTGGCGTAGCAAAGGATTTTGAGTCTGTGGGTTTTGATGATGCTAGCCAAAGGTGTCATATAAGTTTTGAAGAGGGTGTGGCTGTACAAGGATCCTTCGGGTACTCCACAGATGATTTCCTGGGGTGCACAGGTAAAGGGGTAAGGCATACTTTTTGCATTCTTTTGGTGAGGAAAGAGGCGTTCCATCTGAGAGCGGCTCCTTGAATGCCTATGTTGTGCAGCCTTGTGATGAGTGTGTTGTGGGAGACCGTATCAAAAAGCTGCAGAGAGGTCTAGGAGGATCAGGGCCGCAGTCTCCCCTCGGTCAAGTAGGCCTCAGATGTCATGAGTAGCTGCCATCAGGTCTGTCTCAGTGCTGTGGTTGCGGAGGAATCCGGATTGGGAGGAGTTGAGTAGGAGGTTCCATTCCAGATGCAAGGAGAGTTGTCGGTTGATGGCTTTTTCCTGATACTCTGGCTAGGAATGGGAACATAGAGATTGGTCGATAGTTGTTTAGTTGTTGAGTTTGCTGGGGTCTGTCGATTATTTCTTTAGGAAGGCCATAGACTTTGGCATGTTTCACAGTGCTCAGGGAAGGTTGCTGAGGCAATTGAGATGTTGAACAAGGTGGTGAGTAGGTGGCTGGTTCTGCCGTCACCTAGGTTGAACATGTGATGAGGACATGGGTCGGTTTGGGCCCATGCATGGACCGAGTTCATAATGGAGGCGGCGTCCTGTGGGGCGAGCTGGCTCCATCCAGCTAGTCAGATGTCTGTAATAGTAGTGGGGCCAATGTGTTATTTAAATAAGTCAATGGCCTTGGGCTGGGGTTTAAAGTTTCTGTAGATGTTGGCGATCTAGTCGTGGAAGAAGTTTATAAGTTTGTCGCAGAGTTCCTGCGAGGGGGTGATATTGTTTGTTGCAGCTCAGGGGTTGGAGAATTATTTGATGATGTTGAAGCATTTGCTAAGACACTTTGGGCCATATGTATCAAGCAAAATTGCATTCGCAAACGCCGAAATTCGCAGAATTTCGGCGTTTGCGAATGCAATTTTGCCAAATGGTATGTATTAAGGCAAAGTAAGGAATCACAAAATTTGCGATTCCTTATTTTGCGATTGCATTTAAGGAATCGCAAATTTTGCGATTCCTTAAATGCAATGTAAGAAGCACTAAAAAAGTGCAATTTCGCCTTAAGGAATCGCAAATTACCACAAACTTCAAGTTGGTGGTAATTTGCGATTTCTTTGAAAAATGCACTTTTTTGCATTTTTTAAAGTGCTATGTGAAGCACATACATGCCCTTATGGCATGTATGTGTGCCACATGTGCACCCATGCTTATTTCAGGGGTGCAGCAGGGTGTCCTTTGGACACCCCTGCACCCTTGAAATTGCATTCTCAATTTGCGATTCGCAAATTGAGAATGTCTTCCCATTCATTCCTATGGGCCTCTAGGTCCATAGGAATGAATGGGGAGGTATTCCTTAATTGCGAATCGCAATTTGAGATTCGTAATTAAGGAATATGTAGGATTCGCAAAATTTATTGAAAATCCTACATACATAGCATTTTGCGATTCTCAAATAGCGATTCGCAAAAAGTTGCTATTTGAGAATTGCAAAATGATTTTTTGATACATATGGCCCTTGGTGCTTAGTGTCAGTGATGTCAATACTGAATGGGGGTAGGCGGTCGGTTGTCCTGCGAGCCATTGTGTTGTAATCGGTACCTTTGCAGTAATAAGACAGGAATCACCAGTCCATGTAGGATATGTCTTTATATTAGGAGATATAATGCCCGAAAGCGGTTCCCTTTTTTGGAATTGGGAGCGGGGTGTGGCAAAAATTAGGAGCACCCTTGTACATCAAAAGTATATTCTGGAGTATTTGAGACTCCACGTCTTTCAGTATGTTACTTTATGCAACTCAATTCACAGAGCAATTCACACAAGGAAACCAATGGTGCTGCCGTTGATAATATGTGCTATTGACGTCTCCAAAAACACAGTTATTACTTTCATTGACATTGAATGCAATTTGTTCATTAGGTGGTTGAGCTGTTGCGTGAATATCCACAGACTTCAGAGACACGAGAACTGAGACGACTGCTACGAACTCCACACTTTAAGGCAAGTTTAGGAAATAAACATTGAGAGTGATATTCCTTCACCATATCAAGAATACACTGCGGCGTGGAGGGAGGATTTCTAACATCACAAATAGCACATCAGTCTATTATGTAAAACTGTAGGTCAACAAGGAGGTTTCTTTGGGTGGAAACTGATGTTTGTTATTTATCTTGTTGGTGTTCATTTTATTGATTTTATTGACATTCGAGCGATAATAGCTTGATTCAATCCACTAGAATTCAAAGGTAGGGCACAATGCTCCAACTGATGGTGAAGGCCTACCTGGACCACAGACCCTTTGAGGTACCTTGGACGTGTATTGTTCTAAGTACCTTTCTGAATACATTACTATAGAAGGAGAACTGATATTCCATCACACATCTCTGGCAAATGTGTCCATGACAAGTCCTACTTGTGAGTTTGTAGCAACTTACCCCCCATGAGAGTCATGACACACTTCTCTCCCAGCTACTGTTTCATAATGCCCTTTTCTTGCTCTCAGGCCTTTCTTCACGCCCACGATGCTGTGGCGCAGAAAGATTTTGAGCCAATCCTCCCGCCGCTGCCGGATAACATCCTCGAGAGTGATGAGGCCATGAGGATTGTCTGTCTCGTGAAGAATCAACAGCCGCTGGTAAGAAGCAAAGGCATACCCATGAATTTTGTTAGATGGGAGGTAATCACAGACAATTGCCCATTTATATAGTCTAGATGTCGTGTCTCCAAATCTAATTTTTTCTCCCCTTTCCAATTATTTTGTAACTGCAATGTAAACCTGCATTGTCACCTTTTTTGCACTGTGGAAATCCTGTTTTCTCCAATGTTCCATCTTGTCTTTCATCTATGGGCCTAGTATTCAGATGTTATGTGGTATTTGTAAAGCACAGTGTCTGCCAATTCCATTGACTCTTGTCACTGAGGGCTGTCCAGGTTAGGTTAATTTGAGGCCAGTATGTCCCTATATTATTATCCATGCCACCCTGCTCCGCTGTCATCTGGTCTTGATAACTGTGTCTTCTTGTCCATTTCTACCAACCTCGCGCCTGTATATCCATTCCATGTCTTCTTGTCCCCACCTGAGTTTATTACTATCCGAGTTCCTATGCAATGGATGTTTAAGCTTGTTTGTTCGTCCATCGTTCCAGTTACCGGGGCTTACCTGCTTTCTGATCTACGGCCGGGCTTGGCTCCGCCCCCAACCTGCACGGACGACCGGTCGAGCTTGGCTCCGCCGGTCGGACTAAAACTACACTACCCAGGATTCTTGGCTACACCACGCTGACGCCACCACCGAGCGCGCCAGGAGGCGATTAAAGCTGCGTCAGGGGCAGAGTCCCCTGCTGTTTGTTTGTTCGTCCATCGTTCCTGTTACCGGGGCTTACCTGCTTTCTGATCTACGACCGGGCTTGGCTCCGCCCCCAACCTGCACGGACGACCGGCTGGGCTTGGCTCCGCCGGTCGGACTAAAACTACACTACCCAGGATTCTTGGCTACACCACGCTGACGCCACCCCGAGCGCGCCAGGAGGCGATTAAAGCTGCGTCGGGGCAGAGTCCCCTGCTGTTTGTCTGTTCGTCCATCGTTCCTGTTACCGGGGCTTACCTGCTTTCTGATCTACGGCCGGGCTTGGCTCCGCCCCCAACCTGCACTGACGACCGGCCGGGCTTGGCTCCGCCGGTCGGACTAAAACTACACTACCCAGGATTCTTGGCTACACCACGCTGACGCCACCACCGAGCGCGCCAGGAGGCGATTAAAGCTGCGTCAGGGCCCTCGTCCCGCGAGGACGCGCGCGGGATGCGCCGGACGAAGCCCGGACAAAGGGCGGACAGTCTGTGACAGTCCGTGACTGACCGGATCTGACCTGGGCCAGAACCCCTGCCTGTCTTCACTGAGGCTATAGGTGATACCTATTAAGTAAGAGTTATCTTTGACAAAACATTCTGGAACACTCAGTAGACTTCTTATTTGTTTGTTAACGTGCTTTGGTTTGGGGTGAATTTTTGAGTCAATTATTAGCTAACACTTTTCAAAATGTCTAAACAAAGGTCTTCATCGGTACCTAATACTCTAGACAATTATCTAGTACAGGTTGTAAGCAAAATTAATAGTACTAGGCGTATATCGTTGGGTTTGAGCTCACCACCTGCCACTTCTACCCAGAGTTCACTCCCAGATCCTATTGTTTTAGAAGTTCCGGTACAAGTCCATAGTAGCGATGATCCGCTTACTGAGTTAGGCCTTAATGCGGATCCTAATTTTGACTTGATCACATCTCCGGTTGTTAACTTAGATGCTGATTCAGGTGACCAATCAAATACGATAGAAGTCGACTCCCCTTCCCTCTGGGCCTGTGACTAGAGCTATAAGAGCATGCAGAAAGGGACAGAGTAAATGGGGTGGGTTGCTTTCTAGTAGGAAAAGAATTGTATCTCCACTGAAGGCCGCTGTTATATCTGAAGTGAATGGAGAACAAGGCGGGAAGGAGATATTGGGGGATGATATGATTAATAAGCTAGTTAGTATGATCGACTTAAAGATCAAATCAATAATCAAACCCTTGGTAGCTAAAATTGACCTATTAACAACTGAGGTAAATAGATTAGGGGGCCTGTTAAACAAGCCAGTGGAGGAGGTGGGTAATACACCAACTGTAGTTACAAATAAGGTTGTACCATCGACAAACACCCCTAGGGACGGGTTGGGGAGTAATAGTGATGATTTGAGATTAATTCCGCCTCCTACTCAGCAGGTAACAGATAAAGGCATTAGGGTAACAGCCAACAAAGATATACTACCAAACACTATAGGGAATAGTGCAGACCAAGGCCCTGTTCAACTTATTGTGGAGGCCTCACCTCTTGTTTTGGTATTGGCAAACGTGCCTCCACTAAAATCAGGTCAAACAGAATCTACTTCTTCCTTGATTAGTAAAGCCTACCACTGGTTATGTAATAACATGTTGATATCTCCTAGAGGAAAACAACAGCTAGCTGGGGAGATTACTATGGCAAGAAGGGTGGACTGGATAGGGACTACCTCAAAAAAACTAAAGGGGGATTGTGTAGTCCTGCATTTTCTAAGTCCAGAAGTACTCCCAGAGCTTTTAAGACATATATTTCCCCCCCAACGCAGGAGTGCTGAGATTGTCCAGCTGACTTTGGATTTTTTCTACAGGAGAAGTAACACAGTGAATTCAAATATTTTGAAAACAAAATGGAACTTGCTAACAAACAACTGGGGTAGGGTTCCACAATCAAGTGAATGGGGAATTAGTGTTGAAAATAGATTTGCAGCATTGTCAAACCTGAATGATTGTGATTGATTTGAGAGGGCAGGTAGTGGTACAATTGATGTCTTTGCTGAGATAAACACAATCTACACTCTTAATGCTGAGGATTTTGGTCCTTTTAAATTTACTCATATCCTCCAAGGTAGTCCAAAAAATGACATAAACTATCTGGTTAGTAGTAAAAAGATCGAACCCCCCAAGTTACCCCCCAACTCTGTTGTAAACCCTGAGTCTGATATTTGTGATGTTGTTTCTTTATTGGGTCCTAATATTGAGAATACTCTTGTGCGAGCAGTTGGTTCTGAAGGAGAAGTAAGTGTAATGAATTCTTTACCGACAGACCTGGATGGCTCTGTGGACAATGTGGGGAAATTTCTTTCATGGAATATTGCAGGCCTGGGTTCTAAATTGGACTCTGGAGACTGGCTTCGATTTGTCAATTCTTTTGAAGTATGTGTATTCCAAGAAACTTGGGCATGTGAACCATTTTTTGTCCACGAATACTTGAACTACTTTGTGCCGGCTCTTAAAGGCCCAAGGGGAAGACCAATGGGTGGTCTAACCATATGGGTTCGGCAGTCATCAAAATTGGTTGTCAAAGTAGTAGAAACCGGACATAGAGACATTCAACTAATTACAATCAATTCTGATATTTTGGGTTTAATAGACATCTACAATGTATATATGAGGAGTTCTGGGGGTGGGAGGTCAGAGGTTCTGGCGGCCTTGGGCTCCTTACTTGATGTTTCCTCCCGGGACAACCTGACTGTCATTGCAGGTGACTTTAATCGAACATTTGAACCTCTAGTGGCAGATGAAGATTTCCTTGAAGAAGCAGAGGAATGGCACTGGGGGGGTCCCAAAATTAGAGTTGAAACCAGTCGTGCGCTGGACCGAAGACGTGATTAGTATGAACGCTTTATGTTTAGAGAAAGGTGTTAGAGCGCTAAATGGCAGGACGCAAAGTGACAAAAACGGTTCCATGACATTTGACAATGGGCGGCACAAGAGCAGAATAGACTACGTACTTTGCAGTTTGGAATTATGGCCTTTGTTAATTGACATGGAGATTGTGTGGAGGAGCGAGAGTGATCACAATCCCTTGTGCATTAAGCATAAATGGTGATCGTTACTAAACAGGCAAACTTGTTCCAGTGCCTTTGTCCCACCTCAAATTGTCCCTAGTAATAATATGCGTAGGCTGAGATGGACAAACGTTGTGACTAACCAACAGGCAATTGATAATATCAAAATTGAGGTTGATAAAGCTATAATAGCTATGGAGCAGCTTAACCACCTCGGGACTGGGCAGAGGGGTGTGAGCGAAATCCATGATACTCTTTTCGCAGTAATTAAACATCACTTTCTGAAGCCGGTAAAGGATAAGGGCGAGAGAGTACCCAAGAATGCAAAATGTTATAATGCCCAATGTAGGGACGCCCGAAATGCCTTAAGTGTTGCTCTAAAGAGTGGGGATACTATGGATATTCAATCTGCCAGAAAGAAGTATAAAGCCAGTATAGTGAGTGCAAAGAAAGCCTGGGATGAGTATCACTGGTCCGAACTAAAAAGAGCTAGTGATAGGAAAGACTCCAGAGTGTTCTGGAGCATTGTTAAATGGGGTGGTGAGGGGAAACCCGAAACCCCAAATAACAATGTTCCGGAAGAAGTGTGGATAAATTTTTTTAGCATGCAGTATGCGGAATCTAACCAGTTTGCACCCATAGCGGATATAGACTACACCCACTTTAAAGATAATTTCTTCAGCCCAGAAGAAATCCAAGGGGCCTTGAATACTGTAAATAGCGGGCGTGCACCAGGCATGGATGGTGTCCCTGCTGACGTCTTCATAAACGATAAGGAGCGGTTGTGTAGGTATATCTGTCTCCTCATTAATAGTATTGCTAGGGGTGCCCAGGTACCGACTTCCTGGCAGGGAGCAGTAATCATACCAGTGTTTAAGAAAGGCGATCGCTCCAAGCCTGGCAATTATAGGCCGATCAGCCTTATTGATACTATACAAAAAACAATAGGGCGTGTGATTGTAAACAGGCTTCTAGATTGGGCAGAGGACAATGATGCTCTGTCACCATTCCAAGCGGGTTTCCGCAGGTCAACAAGCACTGTGGACCAGGTTTTCCGTTTTAATTTACTACAATGGAAGACTGTGGTGTTGGGAGGAGGCAGCCTATACGCGGCTTTCGTCGACCTGCGGGCTGCCTTCGATCTAGTGCTGCGGACGAAGCTGTGGTCTGTCCTCAAGAACCGGGGTGTCCCTGTTGACTTACTGACTTTAATAATGAGGCTCCATGAATCAACATTTGCTAGAATTCAGTGGGGGGGTCAGGGCTTGGAGACATCGGATTTCCCGGTTGAGCGGGGAGTCCGGCAAGGCTGCTCAATGGCCCCTACTCTTTTTACACTGTTTATAAACGGAGTCGTTTCACCTATGGTATCGGCAGAATTGGATGCCCCTTCACTAGCTGGTATTAAAATACCAATATTAATGTTCGCTGACGATACGCTTATCCTATCAAAAACCCCAAGTGGCCTTCGGCGAGCACTAGCTATTTTTGATTTATTTTGCTGTGAACATGGTTTGGAAGTCAATATAACAAAAACGAAACTTATGGCTTTCAATCCCCATCCCAGTTTTAAATCTAAAATTACTATGAATGGACGACCCTTAGAAGTGGTGAATTCATTTACTTATTTAGGTATTCACATCTCAAACAAGAACTCTTGGAGTAATCATATAGATATAGCTACTTTGAGGCATAGGCAACTATCAGGTGCTATCAGTTCCGAGCACAGAACGTCTCTGACGAAACCTGTTAAGCCTGCCTTGCAGGTATACGAGGCAAAAGCTCTCGGCTCTGCACTTTACGGTGCTGAGCTATGGGGCTTTGAGAAGGTGGCTGCCTTACAAACCTCGGAAAATAAGTTCTTCCGGTCAATAACTGGTGTCCCGAAAAGCCCCCCTTTATTGCCCCTCAGATATGACTTGGGTAGGAAATCGGTTACAGATCTGGCCAGACTTCGACCAATCTTGTATTGGAGGAGGCTCTGGACCACGTCTGAGCTTTCACACTATGCTGATGGGTTTTTAGACATTATTAGAGCGGATACATTTCATAAAAACAAGTGGCTTAATTCCTTGAAAATAATTCTGAATGACATTGGAATGGGTTTGTTTTGGACAGACCCGGTTGGATCAGTCTTCCCTACAAAAAAAGTCTTAAAAGAAATTAATTGGGAAAAGGTAGCTTCCCGGGGTTGGACTAGCACTAACCTGGGTTCTATGACTGAAGGATTTTTAGAGGCCAAGTTGTATCCTTCCTTGGAATCCTACTGGGACTGTATAACAAGGCCAGGTGATCGAAAACTCCTATTCCAATTGAGAGCAGGTTCATTACCCCTTAGATCTTTGACTGCTAAATGGGAAGGTGATGTAAATGATAGCTGTCCTGTTTGCGGCTCTGCTAAAGAAACTACGGGTCACTTCTTGTTTTCTTGCGCTGCTTATCTGGATCCGAGACGTGTATGGTTAAAACCAATGTGCAAGAATTTAGGGACTACTAGTAGTTTAGCTGCCTTGCGTATTCTATGCACTAGTAGCGAGATGTGGATACTAATAGCAACTGCCAAATACCTTGGATGGGCATGGTCGATCAGGCAGAGACTGCTAGTCTCTTGACTATTCTCTGTCTGATATACTGTATGATTAAACTGGACAGAGACTGCTAGTCATTTGACTATTCTCTGCCTAGGTGAACTACCCGTCTAAATTCACCCATGATATTTTTTAAGGAAACTATAAGACCTAACTCTTTTAAACTTTTAAATGGTACATTACTGATATATGTTATCTTAAAGTTTGGATTGTAAATCGAGTCATGAATTGTAAATAATATGCTTTTTTATCTCTTTTTTCATTGTAACTGATTGTAAATTTAATTGTATTTTTAAACTGCTTTTGCTTTTATGAGTGAAATCTCGAATAAAGCATATTTGACATGACTTGACTTGTTTAAGCTTGTCAAGATCACTTTTACAGGTCATGTTGAGGATCCATGCCAAAAGAAAAAACACATTGTGTAATTGAGATGTCCCCTTTTCTAAAGTTAGATTTTTTTTATTTTTCTAATTTACAAAATATTGAAAAATGTAGGATTAAATGTCTCCTTGATCATTATCTCACTCAACATTTGCCAAATCTCGTCGATAGCACAAAAGGCAGATGTACTACTTTTTCATAAAAATAATACAACTTGGAAGGTTTTTCAGATCCTAGTAATAATTTGGATTCCCAGACCTTTTTGCTTATGAGGTCACAATTTTAAACAATATTCATAAAAACGCTAGAGTGAGGCAGCATGCTGTTAATCAAAGTGTGATTTTTACAATCTAGTAAGTGCTTTAGAACGCCCCCTTTTCTCTGGGTTAGGGTTTATGCACTTATTCCTGCTCTTTTACTTTTTTCAAGCCTAAGAAGAGCATGCATACACAGGGGCGATGGCTATAGAAGGAGGAGGAACCTGTGTTGAAATTACAGAGAGGGAGTTGACTTTAGCAGTACTTATTCATTGATGTAATATCTCCTCTTGAGAGGGAGACTAAAGCTTCTTACCATCTTAGAAAGTTGGAGAACTTTGGGCCTTATTTAGAATTTGGCGGATGAAATACCTTGTTATAATTGTGCAGAGTATGTAGGATTACAGGTGCATATTAGTCAATGGCACTTATAATACGACGGATAGAATATCTGTCACATTTTGTCTGAGTACCCTATCCACCAAACTCTAAATAAGGCCCTTTGTTCCTAGAGTCTTGGCTGATGGCAGATGAATCTGAACACACCTCCTATGAGCCCTGTGGATCACATGTCCTCGGCAGAAGAGTCCACAAAGGAAAATGTCCATTGGCTCTATTATAGAGCCCTCGTTCTATGTTAGAAGCAAACAAGAGCTAATCCATAGCATCTCACGTGTGAAGGAGTTTTTGGAATATGAGAACTACTCGTCCAGAGTGTGCATGTCATGTTTGATCAGTATTCTTGAACAATTTGTCAGATGGATAGCACATAGCTAGGTTTGTTGCATCAGATGACTCTGTTGCATGGTCCCTCTGTTCATCCATGGCTAGCCCTTATAATTTATCAATTACTTGCCATTTTTGCTGCTCAGGGAACTTGTATCATGAGTTCCTCCAAGAGGTGGGCCATGTTCTGTTGAATATTGCTTTAATGGTAGCGTGTTGGGCCAGACAGAAAAGGGGTGTGGCATAGTGGATGACTACTGTCGCCTCAGTCCAGGCTGTGGGGAGACTGTGACTGGCAGTGATTGAGGCTCATTTCCCTGTGACCGATAGCTCTAGACTACCAGCCTACTGGTCATTGAGGTAAAAATCTTCTGTTCATATCTCTAACACTTAACTTCAACAGCATACACTTTGCAGTGGTGATTCGGGTAGAACTCTATTAACAGAGAAGGAGGTTAGAATACTACTTTGCAGCATCCCCACCTCCAAGTCAGATAGCAGAGATGCAGTAGACCAGAATGCACACTCTGTGCATGCAAGAGTGGAGTGCCATCAGTTTTTTCCTTTACTTACATGTTGGGTGAGTGTGTGTGTGTGTTTGTGTATGTGGGTGTGTTTGTGTTCAGATTGAACTGTGGCATAACCTTAGCACTACCCTCTTGTGTTGCTTTCTTCCTTACTATTGACAGAGCTTTAGAGTGGCGCAAACAATGAGAGGATGAGGTGGATATCCAGGTGGGAGAGTGCGTCCACATGTCAACATTACTGCTTGTCACCCACCTGCCCTTGTCTCCTCTTCCCAGCTGCCCCTGGCTGCCATTTGAGTCTGCCTGCTTCCCTGTGTCATGATAGCCAGGCTTCTCAGGTGCTCAGGAGGCAGAGAGATCCGATCCCAACCCTTTCTGAATGGACAACATTCTGCGGTTCTTCAATTTCTGTCAGAAGCACCATGAAGCTCTCTGGCATATTTTGGTCCTTCTTTGTATTATGCTGGCCACATTTGGCATAACAGTCACTCTGACGTATTGTGGGTAGCCATGGATTTAAGGTGGTCATCCTTAGCAAGGCCTATTATAGGCATATCTCTTGCCAAGGGCAGTGTAAATTCTTTGACGGCACATAGCCAGGTAGAGTCAAAGCGCCAGGATACCCTCTGGGTGACAGCTTGCGCTATATAAGTATGCGATACATACATACATAATTGTAATTTTCTTCCTCCTGGTCCATGGCATTATTGAGCCTACCCCTAGTGTAATGATGACTATCTGAGGCATAGTTTAGTTACTCCTTGCATGATTGTGAGCATTTCCTGGCATGATGTTTGTTATGATAATGTGGCGAGCATCCTTGGCTTATTTTGCAGAGGCATTCATGGCATGATAGTTGTCATCTGAGACTAGTAGTGGTTATCTCTGGCTTAAGGATGGACCATGCATAATGGTGGTCATCCCTGACACACTGCAATGTTCTTGCTTTTTGGTTGACAGCCATGTCACAGGTGGGCATCCTTGACCTAAGGAAACTACATCGGCTTATAGTTTGCATTCTTGGCATGTGATGGTGATTCATTGGCATGCAGACTAGAGTCAGTCCACTTGGGGTTGTGGTACATTTGCATACTTGTTGAAATGACATGGCAAGCTGATCATAGGGGAACAAACTGAAGTATTTACCAAAAATATAAACGGGTATTAGTGGAAAATATATATATATATTTACAGATAACTAAAATCTTTAGTTCAATAGTATTGACTTTCTTTAAACAAATTGAAAAACTGGTATTTGGTGGCAATGTTTTTGAGGAGAAAATACGCGAACTAGTCCAAACAAAAATTTAGTGGTAGTGGACAAAATGTGTGCTCTTTAACAAAACATCAGGGTGGTGGCTGGAGACAAAATAATGTGTTTCCATAATACATGTATAGTTGATAACTGAGTGATAAGTCATGCTGATATGATTTCCCCGGTCTCATATTGTTAATAATAAACAATTATTTGACCATATTAGTGTCAGCGTAGTGTCCAAATTAAGTTGAAGTGTCCTAAAAGTCTTTCGTATCCCTAATCAGGTGTTCATCAGAGGGAGGGAGCAGCCACTCAAATACTCCCCGGGTTGGGTAAGGAAATCCCCAAAGTTTCAACTACAGTTGTGAACGCACCCAAACATAACATCAGCGTCTTCATCGTCCATACATGCAAATCTTTTATTTTTAGGATCTTTTGTGGAGCATGTTTCATCCAATACGTTTTTTGTCACTTGGTAGTAAAAAACAATGACTTTGTAAGTGATGGAAAGAATGTATACAAATACACAATAAGTCCATATGAGTCGAACAATAAGATAGACATATGTGATAACCTTCACCAGAGGGTTGGTTGTATGGCCAAAGAACAGTCACTAATAAGTCTCTATAGAACGTACAGAACTGCGAGAGTGTATGGGATATACTCTGGTGAAATAAGGCCTACACACAGATAGTTCATAACATGCACGTTGCCTGCCTGTTACAATAATTCCATAAACATTGACCAAACAAAGTATCCAACGCATCATAAAAGCAAGGTTACGTTGAAAGCAATGGGACCGGTGTACACAGTGCCATGAAGCCTGTAATAAGTAATACCTCAATAATAATTGGAGACACCCGTGAAAAGAAGGGGAATTAAAGGTAAGTGTAAGGTGAACGTATTTTCAAGAAACATGGGAGAAATCCTCACCATCCCCGCATATAGTGAATGGGCGTAATTATAAATCAGTAGTTCTTCATAGCGGGAACATGGTAGGATATCTGTTAAAAATGTGCAGGTATAACAGTAAGTTGCCAAATTGGCGAACAATAGTAGGAAAATGTACAACAACAAAAAAATAGGAGGGAGCTATAATGTACATACTCTCCCATGGTAGGACCCTAATGCACCAAAATGTGTCTACCACTATTCACTGTGAAATCTGAGTGGCTAGGCTAGCATATCTGCACACGAATATTTCCTCAGAGCAGAGTTTGACGATGTCTCAGAACTATGAAACGGTGTGACGAAAGCATCACTGTTGCTATAATTTCCTGCCACCATTCAGGTGGGGACTAGTGCATACAACGAAAGCTGCAGTCGCTAAAGATGCTGAAATAAACCACTAGGGGTGTGCCCCACCGCCGCACCACCAAACCTGTGGTCAGGCCGCCTGCCAGACTGCAAGTGTTTCTCGTGTCTGGCAGACTTTTTTTTTTATGTTCCCACGGCTGTGTCTTAGAAAATGGGCACCGCAAGGAAACACCAAAACCAGCTCCTGCACAGCATGGACTGTAAAGTCCAAGCCGCGCCGGAACCGGGGGCATGCACACAGGGCAACACATGTTGTGCCCCCATGCATGCACCCCATGGCTCTGAGGCACAAAGAGACTTGTAAGGCCCGTTTTGTTTCCTCTCGGCCATGGTTTTTATTGGAGTAAGAACTCCGTGGCGGGGAGGAAACTCGTAATATCCTTGGCGGGACTGAAGCTGTCCAGCCAAGCATATTGAGCCCTCAAGGCCGCCAAAACTCCGCCAGGGAACGGAGGATAATGTAGTCTTAATTGTATGGCAAATAGGTTATAAAATATACATTAAAATAATGCTTTCCTGTAAAAGTGGTGGAGGTTTACTCAGTAACTAAACAGAAAATGAGTATGGGAACACATGGAAGCAATCACAATGTGAGAATAAAGACAGATCAGGAGACGTTGCACATTCTGGAGTTTTGCAGCATATAGAACAAGCATTGACAAAGGCAATATGTCTTTCCATTTGGCTTTGACCGGTTGGCTTTGTCAAAACATTTTGCCACTACTGTTCAGCATTGGCAAAGAGCAAACAAACAAAAGCTTATTGCTCATTCTTAACAGCTGTAGAAAAAAGTGAAATAATGTATATGCACACATGCATCATCATGCATGCACACATATGCATCATGATGCATAGAATTTTAACGTATAAGTGCGTGACTACCGATTTCTTTTAAGTTACCATTCCATGATTGCAGATGATCAGCTTGGAGCCATACATAAAAAAACATTAATAACATTTTCAGAAAAGAATGGACCGGTAGCAAAGTTCAGTTCCTGGGCACTCTTAACCCCATGCGCGCTGCGAGTTTTCCCGCTGTGCGCTGACTTTTGCGAAAAGCCGCTGTTCATGACGAGCTCAGATCGTCATGAGCGTACGACAGGCGTAACTCATGACGAGCTGAGCTCGCCATGAGCGTGGAAGGGGTTAAACAGTAAAAAAAAGTCTCAGGAAGTGGTGGAGAAGGAGCAATAGAGAAGTATTGGGTTGGGGGATCTAGTAAGCAGGGAGAGTCGGAGAAGCAACATGGGGCTATTAGTGGAAAGTGGGACAGGTAGGATTGGGTTACACAACGGACAATTGGACAGGTGGGAGAGTAACACGTAGCATGGGGGAGGTTGTGAAGGGTATGATGCACACAAGGGGGAGGGCAAGAGAGCAAGAAAACACATACTCTCCCATGGAGTGCTAATGAAAAAGGAACAGGTAGTTCCTTGAATGTGGGCTGTGAAAGGATTCAAGTCATCCACGCAAAAGAGTGGTAAAGATGATATGTTCCAGGGGATGGGCAATCACAAGAAGAGGCAGGAAAGCCTTTGAAAAAGCAAGCAAATGAGATTGACCAAAAGCCAACCAGTATCAAGCAGTGGACCCAAAGTCCACTGTAAGTATTGGTATTGTGAACAACAGGTTTTTCAACAACAGACAGCTAAAAACTGTCTGTCGGTGAGTTCTAAAAATCGGCAGGTGGACCATGTGTTTTCGGCATCTCTGTACATGCATATGCACTCCTAAGACACATTACCGTGTGTCAGATGGGGTGCTTTGTGTTGGACTTTCTGGACTTATCCCTAGTAACATACATATCTTTACTGCTTTGCGTTGTCGCCACAACAGGCATATAGTATCTTAACTATTCTGATGCTGAATTTTTTTTACCAACTAGGGTGCCACCATAAAACGCCACGAGATAACAGGAGAAATCATAGTTGCTCGTGTGATCAATGGAGGACTGGCAGATCGAAGTGGTAAGCAGTCACTTTAAAAATATCAATAAAAGATTTGTAGAAATAAAAGTGATAGCGACTGAAGACAATTTTTCAAATATATCATCAAGGGAGCCTAATCAATTTTCATGTATGAAAGTTCCCACAGCTACAACTCTTGCCCAAGATGAGCCCAGTCGTGGGATAGCCCTCCCTCCAACAAATATTGCTTTGCAACTCAGACAAGTTAACAGGGGCTTGATTTAATGTTGACTTGTATAGAAAGATCCTCCTTTTTGTGGCACAAATACCAAATCCTTTGCTGTAGAATTCTGTGTTGGTGTAGAATTCAGCAGCAGAATTAAATCTTCCATAACTACAATGCGGTTAAGGTAATTTTGGTGCCAGATTTCAAGTAGAGGCGAATGCTCCAAGTGAACATTTGGCATTTACTTCTCAAATTAAAGGATTTCTTTCACTAGCAGCTCTAAATCAGGATGACTGACATTTGCACTCACAAGACCCTCAAACTGAAGTTCAACCTCTTCTGAATGAGCTTGCAGTCCCAGGCGTCCATTACACGCAGAAACAGGCCACTCTTGGCTTTCCGGAGGTCACCAAACCATCAGCAGTTAGAGTATTGTCTCCCAGGGTGTACCATTAGATGTATGATGGTCTCTCAATTAACATTGATACGATGCCTATTAACCCAATAGAGCAATGACCAGTTTTGTGCTGTGGAATTACCATGTGTATACATATATACGTACATAAATGCATGCTATCTTTGCAGTTTTGGGAAGTCATCACTGCTTTTATCATAGTTGTAGTAATATCACCTCTACTAACCTCTACTAACAGATCCGAATATGAGCTGCCCCCCTCCAGCCACTCATGTGTTATAATATACAGTTGCATAATACATTAGAATATCAGAAACAAACTTAACAAAGGTGAGTAAAATGTTGTGATATAAGCCCTTCTCTCTGTAGAATGCAATACTTTGACCTCAGACCAAACAACTAGTTATCCCTACCACTTTCCACAGTGCAAGCCTTCCAGCAGCACTGTTTTTGTCATCCGGTGACACAACCTGGATTAGTCTCAAAGGAGGTTAAAACCTGCCACTAAGCCAAAGCTCTCAATTGTTTCTGGAATGAGTGGTGTTGCTTTCACCAGGTCTTTCAACCACATTAACAGGTCATCGGTATAACTTACGGATGATAAAATGTTTGTCATTTCTAGGACACTTTACTCAGTGCAAATTCTGGTGAAAATTATAGTTCAGTAAGTGACCTCTGATGAATCTTTAGTTTCAAATGAGGCTGACGTTAAATTCAATACATTTCAATAACCTGAAGCACATTTGGCCCCACAAGAAAGACAGAGAATGTTTAATTTCAGACCCATAAAGATTTATTAAAAGAGTTGCAAAGTTCCAAACTCATATCATCAGGATTCATTGTAATTTTTAATCCAAAGCATGAATGCAATAGTCAATATATAAAAACAATTCAAAATCACATGAGCAAAAACAAACTATTATAAAGCTGTCTTAGATAGAATGGAGAAAGCGGCGATAATGGGCTTGATAATATGCCCTGGTGAATTCCCATAGAAGCCCAGGTTCACACCAGAACATGGGCTTCTATGGGAATTCTCAAAGGCATATTATCAAACCCATTTTTGCTGCTTTAGTGGCAGTTTCCCGCCGCTAAAGCGGCGATAATTTTAACGCCATTCTTGATAATATGGCCCTATATTTCTAAGTTAGGGGAAAGTCAGAGAAATCTTAGGAGATGTTAGGTTAGTGATATTTTACCAGAACGTCTCTAAAAGGCTGTTTCAAGCATCTGCTCTAAATAAGGGAATCTGACTCAGGCAGGTAGGTAAACATCTGAACATAAAGACAGATAGTGACAAGGCATCTGAATCTCTAGTTGAAAATAAATATCTAAGTTTCACAAAGAAAAGTAGCAACGTACATGCGCCATTTAAAAATCCAGCCCTTCATTAGATAGTGTCAGTTTAAACATGGAAAAATATGATTTCAATACATTTGCATGTTGCATGTTAATCTCAATATATGTGCCAAGCATTTCATTGTTTAACAAATCTTCATCGCATTAATATCCAACCAAACTCCTTAACTAGTCCTTACGCCAGCTCTAGTGATAACCTTGCTAACATATTAGTCTCTCTGGTGCTTAAAGCCTCCAACTTAATTTTGTTTTGAGATTTTAAATTGTAGATTGGCGCTTCGTTTAGATCAGAAGTGAGTTCTATTTTGAAAACCTCTAACTAATTTCTATCTAGCCTAAAGCCACACACCCACTTAGACTTAAATTCTTTTCACCAGAGTCGGAACTTGGTAATAAATACGTAAAATGTATTTTCTAATCAGGTAGTTTTCATCATTTAACTTAAAAGACCCAAAGGTGTATCCAAACCTTCCCATTTGTGCTGATGTGGCAAACGTACTTGCAGATCATCCAACATAAAACCCTGTGGATAATCTCAATCTCAATAATAAATGCTTACTTGACTACAATACTGCCCTTGCACCTGTTAATCTCTCCTCTCTTCCAAGGTTTCCTCCTCGGTAACTGGGTTTACTGTGGAGCTAAAAGCTCTGAAAGCTACATGCAAGAACGTAAAGCACATCTGGCATCAAAATGATGCAATTTGAGCCCCGAAGCTGTATTTCCAAAACTGCTTCAGTTAACTCTGCTAGAGGTATTCATGAAATCACTAGTAAATAATGTACCGAACCTACTTGTAGCAAAACCACCACCCCCTGCTTCAAAGCCTCTGCGACCAACTATCTTTGTTCTTCTATTCAAAATATGAAACCATTCCTCAGGCTTTTAGACCACCTCTTGTTTTCTTGCTCACTCTTAGACATGGAGCAATCTTCCTCTTTAGAAAAACTTTGACTAGCTTTCTTCTCATGACCACCAGAGACACTATCTTGAGAATATTAGGACTATCAAATCTGTACCTTCCTTTTCAATCCCTGCCCTCCATCTAGGCTGTGTAAAGCTTTTGAGCCAATTATTCCAACCATTCATCACACTCTCAATTGGTCCTTGCCATTTGCTAATGTACCTTCTGTTTTTAGACAGGCAATAGCCATTCATAAAAAAAAAAAAAAGAATAACGTGAATGCATATTTTAAAACACTCTCCAAATTCAGGGCCGTATTCAGGCTAAAACTTAAGAGTAACTGAATAAAGGCCTCTCTCTCCTCTGTTCCTACAGGATTGCTCTATGCCGGAGACAAGTTGGTGGAAGTGAACGGCATTCCAGTGGAGGGCCTTGAGCCAGAAAATGTCATCCAGATCCTGGTATTTAGGAGATCTATTTTGTATTTCTGTGGTATATTGCTGAGTTGACTCTGGTAGCCATATGATCGTTGTCATCTTTCAACAAATGCTTCTGCAAATCTCTGTTCGACTAAGAATAGTACATTATCTACATGCAGCTTACGTAAGTCATCAGCCTGCTATGTGAATTTCATATATGTTTTCAGGGCAAGGCAAGACTAGTATGCTTCATAGGGGCACCACCAGCAGGGGGCAGCCTGATTGTCAAGAGAGGCAGTAAAGGTTGCCTACATGCCAGCCAATAAAATGTCTCTAGACCTAGGGCACCAAAAATCCTTCCAGGAGTCAATAAATTTGAAAATGGCGCCAAATCTTTGGATAGATAGATAGATTTTCTGCCTGTCAACGCCCGTGTCCTCTTTCAAATACCTGTATTGTCCACAGGATGTTGTACATCCCTACAACAACATGCCATTGACTGTTGTGGATTTCCAGCCATTTGCCCCTCCCATTAAAAAACTTTAGTCATTTTCCTTCAAAACACATCACTGAAAGAGCTCCTAGTAGCAATCCCTGACTACCCTCCGCTACATAGAAGGGAACTTGATCTTCATACACCTTCAACCAATGGAATAAATGTATCCATTTAGGATACAACTGAAGACTCCCAATTCTTACGGAGACACTGACCGTACCTTCTCATCATCCTCATGGAAGCTCGCGGAACCTGCCCATTCAGACTCTGTTGGATCACTTCAGAAACATTGTATTTAATAATAACTATGCACTTCATACAAAGCTACTTGCATATTTTGTATCAGGTGTCACAATCTAGGGTGACTATTCACAAAAGCATTTAAAAGTACAGAAGTAGTCCTGCAGGCTTACTCTTTTATATACTCTTACATTCCTTTGTGACTCAGCTCTTAAACGTCCAGCTCTCCATTAGTAAAAAAATGCAAAAAGGGCACAGTACTTTTTATTTGTGTTAAATATGCATGAATATTCCCATTTCATTTCCATTTTAGGTGTTTTGGGGGTAATTACAAAGGCAGGTGAGAGTACTTAAAATAATACTACTTTACAATCTCCAAAGCATCTTTGTGTATATACTCCTACGCTCAGTTCTTAATTTATAAAAAAATAAGTGCCCAGGGCCCCCTCAGTAGGCTACTGCAGCTTGCACCACCAATTGCCCCTGCCAGCACTACCAATAACAATACAATCACAACTAACCAGAACACTCACAAATGTGACAATTCAGACTTTAAATATACATAAAAAATGACTAATGGATGGTGCCCACGCTTTGGGTGGCAGGTATTAGTGATTTTAATGTTTATTGAATTATTAAATATCTGATGTTGTGTTCCTCACAAAATGTTACAACCAGCGCAACCAAGTATCTTGCTGTTATAAGAGCCTGTGTTGACAATGTGTTGACAATAAAGTGCTGGTGCTAAGCACCTGAAACCACCGGCTCAAATTAAGCACTGCCTATGCTTCATTAGAGTGTTTTATGCTTAAGCTCAATGAAGCAATTGGAATAACACACTACCCTCCTTTTCCCATTTGAGAGTAATTAATGAAGGTGCAAACATGAAACATTTAAGCTTGTTAAGCACACTGTGCCTCGCCCTGAACCAGGCAAAATAAGAGAGGTCCAATAAAGCAATAAAGATATGCTTTACCAACGAAAAGCGCCATTAGTAATTTCCCCACTAATAAGGATCCGTATAGCCGCTGTACATCGGATACGGATGAGCATTGATTTCTGCACTGCTCATCGTGTTTTCTATCATTGCTGCTTCCAGGAAGCCATCACACACCCCTTTCCTGGATATCTTGCCCATGCCATCTTTGCTAAGTGGTATAAAGTAAGCTGGAGGTCTTTCTCTAATGGTCTGATCCTTAATGACCATACCTACAGTTAACTGAAATATTATACAATCATGTTCTAATCTGCCTGCGTTCCCTCTTGATGTTGTTGTGTCTCCTTAGACTCAGTCGCATGGAACAATCATGTTTAAGGTGATCCCAGTGTCTGATCGTACAGTCAACAACCAAACAATGGTAAGTGTCACTTGTTCTTTCTTTTACAATCACACTAAAAGTGCCAGTCAAAAAAGTGACTCAAAGGTTTGTATGAATGAGTTTCAGAAAGTCATCTACCAGTTTTCCTGTTGTTGGTGGAAAAAAATGAGATTTACAGTGTACTACAAGCTTTATATACTAACAAGCATGTATTTTAGGTGATGACAACTTAGTAAAAGCCATGGTTATGTGTATTGCAAATAAAGATCACACAAGCCTAAATTAGAACCATGTATGAGGCCTATTCAGATTGGGTGGTGTGCTGTTCTTGGAAGTTCTTTCCGTTGACTTAAGGATGTTATTGTAGGTTGTGTATGTGGAATGTTTCCCACTCTTCTTCCTGGGCTAACATGCAATACATTCTGTTTCTGATTTGACCTAGTTATGTGACACCTACTCCCAGTGGCATGTTTCAGCCAATCATAAATGAGTGCTTTAGTTTTGTCAATGTCCTCATGGAACAATGCCCTAATTGATAAGTGAATTAGGAGTCATTTACATAAATACGCCTCTCCTCACTGTTGGTTTGATGAGTTGATAAGCAAGGAGAACCTATGGAACAATTTTGCCTGAGAGCATTTCTCTCGGTCCGTAGATACTCATTGATTACTGAGTAGTGCCCTTGGTGGGTACTTTAGTTTATCACTTGTCTCTTGGAGTCTCATCATTGATGTCTAATAGGGATGCATATGATCTAGTTTCTCAGTGACCCTGAACGCAACGGGGATATGCCAGTGGGCATTGGTGAAGGAACTTTAGAATCTGCTAGAAATATCACGTAGCCACAATATGTTTCCAACATCCAAGACTCATTGCCCAAATGAAATTGTGATTTCCAACCACTGAAAAAGTATTGTATTGTGTTGCCCAACTGACCTGGTCAAAGTTCCAATGTCCATATTACAGTCAGTGATCCAATTAGCCTCTCTATCACAGCTCAAAAGAGGTAACTATGGCTGTTGGAAACTAGCCAACCTCAGTAGGTGCCATAGGAATTCCAAATTCTAGGGGCACATATATTTTGAATGGCTGGTTGCTGTCAAAACCTTCATCTGGCTGTGCCAAAGGACCCACCAAATGCCAGTGAGATGAAGACACTGGGATTTAGAGTTAGTTTCCTGACCTGTATTTAAACCACAAGGCCTACAGCGATGATGAAGCAGCTAAGCTGTAATTCGGGTGGCCAGCTAAAAGTCATGGAATACTAACCTTAGAGTTTACAATGAAAAAGAAAAACCAATGTGCCTTTCTTGGCTGGTAAAAGGGGCTTACAAAGTCAGGGTGGCACAGCACGGGTAGAATGATGAATTCTGACCACATTTGCAGTGTTTCTGTTGCAGGCGCTTAGTGCATTTACAAAGCTGATATTTTTAATTAAATTTTCCAGAATTCAGATCTTCACTACTCTTAAGTGGCTTTCTCCCGCAAGACAAGCTCTATACAGGCTTCAGTCAGCTGGGCTTTGCTTTTTGTTCTCCTGGTTATGGGTCAGCACATATACAAGCACCAGCCAGTGCAGCCTGTGCGTATTCAATTCATAGTTACAAGGCTTCCATCAGAGAAACAGCTTTGCTTCTAGCCTTTTAGAGAAACCAGCAACTTAAGAAGTTACAAATACCACCTACTGGATTAGGGGGATCAGCATTGAAACTCATGGTGCTGGTGGGTAGCCAGGGCCAATAAAGTCAGGGATTTAAAAAATAATGAAATAGCGTTTCTTTACAAACATTCTTTCCAGGTATTCACTAACGGGATAAAAGCAAATAAATACCAACTGCTCAAGAAAATGTGGATTCTAACCAGGTTGTTCAGATACCATGAGGCGGGTCTGTGATTTCTAGACATCCCTCAGCAGAGCACAAATGATGGTCAAGAGATGTGCGCTGTGTCTTATACAATTCAAATACCCAGGGCACAGGTCAGCTATCTCTAGGGAGATATGCAAGGTGGTCTGATTAGTTTAGGGCAGTGTAGGCGCAGTATGTGGAAAGCCTGTAGGTGGGTCGCCAGATTGTCGACGAGGTGACTAATAGTCTGCTTCAGGTTTCAAACGGTGCGTCTACTTGCTTCAAAGAGGATTTTTCTCAATTCACTTCTTTCCATGTGTTGTATGTGGTATTTCTATAGTAGGAACCCAGCCAAAAGGCAGCAGAGTGCTGGAACCTTGTGATAAACATGCAGTACACATTGATATTGTATATGCAATTATTGTAGGAAGCATAGCTACAACTCTGCCAGCATGCAGTCACCATGAATCCCAAGAGATAACTGCTTCTCAATTGAACCTATGTACAGACATTGGTAAATATTCTACTTATCTAAGAAAAAGCATTAGCCTCCCACAGAATGACCTCACACTGCACAGGAAAGCACTGTTGTGTATAGCATGCAAAATGTGCTTGCAGATGCCACTGTTCATACTGCACACAGTTCCTGCACACAACTTGTGGGCCCAAATACATAAAACAAAATTACACATAGAGATATAAAAGGGTCCCGCAACCAGGTTTTGGATGAATGGGGGAGGAGAGAAGCATTTACAATGCTGCTATAACATCGCAGTGCTTTACAATGCGGTTGTTACAACAACTGCGTTGTTAGTACACAATACCTTTACATCGCAAGTCATTAGAACGAATTGCTGTAGAGGGTGCTAAGGTATTGTATATGAAATCCAACACCTTCCCTGCTGTTGCGCAAACTGGAGTAGGAATAGTAAATAATACTATTCCTAAGTCCAGCGCGCCCCCTACAGCAAGTCGTTCGAATGACTTGCGATGTACGATGTAAAGGTATCGCGTTCTAACAGCGCGCTTGTTGTAATGACCGCGTTATAATAGAACACAATGTAATAGCATGCGTAGTAACATTCTATATTTCAATGGGGTGATATCTCAGCTATTAGAGATAATGCAGGCCACCAACAGAGATGCCTATTATTGCCACTGCTGTTCGTCCTGGCGATTGGATCTCTTGCATGTGTTATACGTGAGTACCATTTGCAAAGGGACCTATGGGTTTCTGGGAAGCTTATTGTGCTCTCCCTATGCTAATGATATCTTTCTTTACGTGGAATATCCAGAGGTCAAGCTATCCCCCATTTTGTGTGAGGTACTTCGTTTAGGGGAATTTCCAGGGTTTGACTCAATAGGAATAAGATCCTGATCTTCCCATTCACAGCAATCACAATAGGGGATGGAGTTCCGTCGGCAAGGAAGGGGAGCATTTGGTCAAATATTTGGGATTAAAAGTGCATTGGGATACAAATGTTCTATTACAAGATAACTATAGGGCGGCATATGTTAACGTGTGAAACTTGCAGAGTGGTGACTAAAACGAACCTTCTTCCTGGCTGGGGGTTATGCCCATATAAAAATGGAGGTTCTCCATATGTAATTGTATCCATTTATCAAAATACCTGTTGCCTAGTTTTAAATCTACCTCATGCCTCTTTATTCCAACACCTTCCACTCCCTAGCTACGTAGCATGTTCTTTTAATCTCTGCCTCCTACCCTTGTCACCATGTTCGTATATTTATATTCCTCCTTCTTTCATCTTCCTTTCTTTCTATTGCTCTGGGACAAATATGACCATAAAAGATAAGTCCAAGTCCCCAAAAATAAGTGCCAGTTCTCTCCACCTGCACAAATTAGGCACTGGTGACGATGCCCTTTTTGCTTTTTTGGGGGGGCTAAATGATATTTTAATGTATGTTATTAGGATTTCATTGTGCTGTATTTTGAGGTACCTTGATGCAAATCAGTAGAATCACATATTGTGTCTTCGTCTTTACACGCTGTGGATAGCTTGCCTTTTTTATTTCATCTGTTTTTTATGCTTTTCTGATTTTTGGTGATGATTATTTTTGGAAAGATTCGGATATGACTTCACATCTTGCTCAAAAGGACCCTTTAACTTTGGCTTTCCTTATGCTCTGACATCAAGTCCCTATTATGAAATGTAGAATGTCCTTTAGCACCTATAGGAAAAGAAAGAAAAGTGTTTGAGCAAATTTTCTTTGTTTGAACTGCAGACTTTGGTGTTTTGGAGACAAGAAAATTGACCAGAAGCAACATCTCAACACTTAAACTGCTACTTGTTCATTAAACGCTTTCCACCCTCTTTATGTGCATCAGGTCTACGTCAGAGCAATGGCAGATTACTGCCCTCAACAGGACCCTTCTATCCCATGTGCAGATGCTGGCCTGCCCTTCAAGAAGGGGGACATCCTGCAAATTGTTGACCAGAATGACGCCTTATGGTGGCAGGCCAGAAAGGTTTCCGACTTCAGCGTCTGTGCGGGGCTTATACCATCAAACCACCTCCTAAAGAGGTAAGAACATTCGTCCATGCCATCGCTCGGCTTTGCAACCGATCACTACATTCCCTCTTATACACCATTGGTTGCCAGTGTCATCTTAAGGGTTATTGGCGCCCTGAGCAAGACATATTTTGAGGGACTCTGTTCAGAAGAACTAGGAATTGTATTACGTTGTTCTCACGATTTTAAGTCCAGTACACATGAAACAGGATAACACAAAAGCAGTTGAAATCTGTCTTGTTCAGTACCCCAAAAACCTTAAGATCAAACTGGGTAAAGATGTTGTGATAGAGAAATAGAAGAGGTGTGATAGGAAGTTTACCTTACCTGGGCAATTGCCTACTTCGCCCATGCCTTAAAACGTCTCTGTTGGTTGCAAGTCAAGGCTTGTTTTCCAGGAATCAGAACACTGGAATGCCTACACGTCTGTGGTCAGCTTCTAGGGTCAGTATTTCATTGCCTGTTGATTGTGTGAGATGAAACACATGACCTGTTGATGCGATGCAGTGAGTTGAAATGGAGGCTTCAATTCATTTCATGGACATCCTGCCACTGCAGTAGGGGGAAAGACCAGTGGATTTTGTTATTTCGATCCTGAATATTGTTGACATTTATCAACCAGTAGCAGGAAGCATGAACTATTAGGGACAGTTTAGATTTATAAAAAAACAAACTTAGCCCCAGGATGCAAACTACCGGAAAAGGTGGCTGTGGAATAGATGTAGATGGTTGAAAATACATATTGACACCTGGTATATGACCAGTGGACAACAACAGGCTTAGGGGTTAGAAGAATACTTAATAATAATTGAATGTTTACTTGTTTGTGAAATTGTGTGGACGATACACTGGTGTTGATTAGGTCACGACATTCCAAATTAAGGTGCCCCATGAAGACAGGATTTAGCAGCTGTGAATATTCGTATAAACCCAAGCAACATGGGGCAGGCCACAGATTGTCTGGAAAGGTTTGACTTTAAATAATATTTAATGAGCGGACTTGCATTGTGAAGAGGTCTGGAAATTGATCTACTGAGCTATAAGGAGCACCCCCAGTTTGGTCTAACATGGTAAGTGCATTAAAGGATATTGCCCATTGAGGTAGCTGAGGTACAGGATGTTACAGTAGCCGAGATGTGAGAGGGCATTTAGTGGCTACTACAGCAGAGGAAAATACAATGTAGTAGTGGAAAGGTTTTGCTGAAAGAGCAGAGTTTTAAAAATATGTAGTTTGTGTGATTGGACGTTTTGTGTACAAAACAGTGATTTTGATCAAATGTTACTGATGTGAAATATGCAACTAAGATGACAGTCAAAAGGGATTTTGTGAAGGACTGGTGAGAAACATGACTTATTAATGTTTGCAATGCACATTTAACTCAAATGAACAACTGTGTGATTACTGAAATTGTTTTAAACCAAAATCAATAAAAAAGAATTGAAAGATAATTTGGAGACTTGTTCGATGCCCCTGCCTCTAGTGATGTGAGCTGAAATAAGGCTTTGCTTTTTAATGAAGTATGGAAATAGGAAATGGGATAGTGCCAATATCCTTTTGCTAGTTGACTCTAATGAAATCCCTTGCTGTTTAATGTCCAACTAATAACCCTGTGCAACAGGCATTGCCTTTTCCAAAAGGGTATTCTGCATTCCTATCCATTCCTAACACATGACCTAACCCATGAGCCAGAATCCCTGACGTACAGTCTGTGCACTATGCTCTAATTCATTAGACAAGACTTTATAGTAAAGATCCATGTTGATTAAGGGTCATAGTTGTAAGCACAATCCCACCAAAGGAACAAAACTACAAGATTTTGGGGTGCACGTGCGCGCAGGCGGGCATGTTTCTCTTCTATTCTGGTGTCAGCTTTGGTGAAACCACCAGCGGAGCTGCACATTGCATGGCTATCGGGAAAACTAGACATTTATTTCAAATGAGGAAACTCTTCTCATATGACACTTCCCTCCCGTACAAACTCGAATTAAGACTGCACCAGTAAAAGAGCTGATAGTCATTCCCATGTACACTTACGACACTGTATGGTAAGCCAAAGATAAGGTCTCACTCTCCGAGGCTCATTCAGCCTGCGCCATTGTGCACCTGCTGCTAGTAATGCATAACATGGGATGTGTATCCTGGCATGCAGAATTACAGACCCTGTGTTTTCCTTTTGTCATTGCCCAGTCTGTGCCTAAAAACGTCTTCATGAAATAACTTTAATGACGGGAAATTGCACCTGGCTGGCAACGCGTTCTGTACTTTTCATAATGATTAAACAGTATCCACACTTATTATGGGTGTGAAAGATTTCTATTTTGATGAACTTTTACTGTATAACTGTATGGCTCCATCGCTGCTTGACCTGGTTTAACAAGCGTGTGGGCGTAAATCGAATCAACTCACACCTGTGAAACTGTTGCACCTCTAATGTATGGCTCGTGCACAATGTTTAACAAGTAGCATTGGATCTTTGTGTTACATCCTTGTGAGAATTTCTCACTTGCTATTTGATACAGTTTTACTTTTAGAATAATAGTGAATCTTTCTGCAACTAAATACTACTTGGGTGGAAGTTATCCCTTTGAGTGATCTGGACCTTCCCCCCTACTCTCTGATGACCAGTACACATCGTGTCTTTTTCACTCATTAGCATCCGGTGCAGTCCAATCATTCTTAACTCTTTGCCAGCCCGACATGTACGTCGTTTGCCTATGTCAGGCAAATGGCGCCATTGCCTCAATGCTGGCAAAAATAGGGCGGCCAGGTGGGTCAACTGGACACTACTTATTTCAGGGTCCACCTCTCAATTTGAAACTTTAAAACTGCGAAAGGGAGATTAACTCACTTTGGCCTAGATGTATCAAGCCTTTTGCGAATCGCAAAGGCCGAAATTCGCAGAATTTTGGCCTTTGCGAGTCGCAAACGGTCTTTTTGCATGTTTTGGCATGCATCAAAAATTCGCAAATAAGGTATCGCAAAAATGTGCGATTCCTTATTTTGCCATAGCATTTAAGGAATCGCAAATTTGCGATTCCTTAAATGCTATGTATGTAGCATTTTTAAATTGCGAATTGTGATTAAGAAATCGCAAATTAACACCACATTGTAGTTGATGTCATAGGGCATGTATGTGCGCCATATGCATACACATGTACATTTCAGGGGTGCAGCAGGGTGTCTTTGAGACACCCCTGCACCCTTGAAATAATTCTCAAATTGCGATTAGCAAATTGCGAATTCGCAATTTGAGAATTATTTCGCAATCATTCCTGTGGGCCTCCTGGCCCATAGGAATGCATTGGAAATTATTCCTTAATTGAGAATTCGCAAAATGCGAATTCGCAATTAAGGAACACTAAGAAATCGCTAAAAAAAGCGATTTTCTACATACATTCCATTTTGCGATTTCTAAATAGCGTTTTGCTAAAAATCGCTATTTAGAAATCGCAAATTGAAATCTTGATACATCTACCCCTTTGTGCTGGCAGCCTCTCTCTGACTTCACATGTACGCTTCTCTCCTATTGTCAGAGCATTCTCGTCAGCTCGGTGCCATGTCCAGTATTCCAGTGATGACGTAGGGAGGCGTCAACTCTGGCTGGGACTGAAGCATGCAGAACTAATGAACCATATATCAATGCCTTACAGATAAACTGCTAAACACTGGAAAATGCTCTCTCAACACAGTGATTATAAACTTCACGATGGCGACATGCACACTGGTTTTCTGCAGTGGGTCAAAACTATGCCAGCGTCAGCAAGGAGTGAGATCTTTTGCACAGAGGTATGACTGTGACCCCTGTCGAGAAGCCGTTCCAAACGCCCTATAACTTGTATCGCTTGGTTTAGAGGCACCTCGAGATTTTCTGTTGTGTGAATAGTACACATCTATGAGTGAATAAACAGGGCCTTGTTTTTTTGAGGTGCATATCTCACCCAAACAATGTCCACATTTCTTATTGTATATGCCATTTTAATACACGTTATTATGAGAAGCATTTGACATGGTGTGATGAGCTAACAAGAACAGAAAACTGAAATGAAGTAAAATGTCATGTGTTAAAATGACATGTGGAGTGACCCTAAAAAAAATAATGCTGGCCATATGACTTTGACGTAGGTACCAAGCTTATATGACATATCACTGCTCAGCCCAGTTAAGGGATTATTGCTACAATTAAAATATGAGAATTAAACACTTTACACTTTAAAAGACTAAGGGGCGGATCTACAAGAAAGTGCCACAGCGTGGCACCGCAAGCCCTTTGGCTGCGCCACGCTGCGGCACTTTCTAGAGCACAGAAATGTGATATATTTACAAGAATATGTTGCATTCCTGGGCTCTCCCCAGCGCTGGCGCACAAACAGCTGCCAAGCGCCGGCGCAGGCACCCTTGCACCATGGTGCAAGGATGCCTGCGCCATGGGGAGATTGTTTTTGTGCAGGAAGGGGCACCTCCCTGCACAAAAACAATCACTAAAGGCTTTTCCCTCTTTCAATGCGTGCTGTAGAATGCAGCACGCATTGAAAGAGGAAAAAACGAGGAGAAATGAAAACATTTCTCCTCGTTGCGCTTCTAGGGTGGCGTAGCATTCTGACGCATCTCCAGATTTAGGATTTCTCGTGGATCTGGAGATGTGTTTTGTTCCATGGGTGTTGCATGGGAACACCCACAGCAACACCCATGGAACGCCCCTTCAACACAAAGTGCTGCGTGTGAATGGGCTGTATTTACAAGGAGAGGAAAAGTCATGCAGGGTGGCTTTTCCTCTCCTTGTAAATATGGGGGAGCTCCCTGCGCCCCAGTACGTCACGAAAAGTGACGTACAGGGGCCTTGTAAATCTACCCCTAAATGTGGGCATGCTTGGAACGAGTGCAATCGGGAGAATTTAATGGCAGTCACTGCCTCTTAGGCCAGGTGGGAGAGTGGCGACTCTGCCCTTTCCTACAGTTCTTTCAGAGGTGATGAATGCCCTTGTTGGCCACTGGATCAACACATTCACAGTGATTAATGTTTATTCGGAAGGTGCGTTTTTGGGATGTTCCTGAAAATATGTGCAGAGGGCTCCAAGAGGAGACACCAGCTGCCACATTTTTGATATCTCGTACATTAAAGTACGAACATAAAAATGTATGCAGATTACCTTTTTATAATCATTTGCAT
This sequence comes from Lissotriton helveticus, assembly GCF_964261635.1. NCBI lineage: Eukaryota > Metazoa > Chordata > Amphibia > Caudata > Salamandridae > Lissotriton > Lissotriton helveticus. The sequence continues at coordinate 410,239,109 of NC_136061.1, read as the reverse complement.
TTTGCAGAAAACAGCGTGAATTTTGGTGGTCACAGCCTTTCCAGCCCCATGCCAGCCTGAAGTCAACAATATGTAAGTGACTGAATTAAAGGGTTTACTGTCTAACCTTTATGATCCTTCCCTTAAAGGTAAAATCACAAGACTGTTTTATCATTGGCCTGGTCGTTCATTGCTTGGAATCAAAAGTTTAGTTTGAGCAATGAGGATTGTGTAGGGAATAAGTGTTAAAGGACAGCTTCCTTCAGGGATGGGTGGTTGTTTGTGTTTGATGCAGCCTTGTGATCAGTATACATGCCTCAACAGACAGTTACTAGTTTACGACGTCTTTCACCTCCTCACACCTTGTCAATTAAGGTCTAGAATCGGTAGCTAGAAGTCTGTGTGTGAAAATGTGTATACATATTTAGTTGCCATTGGGAAAGTGCAAACATCACATCAAGTCACTTTTCAGTTGCCATCCTGGATTGAAGAGTAGCCAAGGATTGACTCAACGTGGTGTTTGCATCACCCAGTCCTCCTGGACTTGAGGTGTTGGATGACCCTGCCTCTAGTGAGGTGAGCTGAAATAAGGCTGTGCTTTTTAATGAAGTAATGAAAAAGGATTATTTAAATAGGAATAGGAAACGGGTGTGAGAGGCTGAGACTTCTGTGGAGATCTTCACCCTTTTGTGCTTTCTAGCGATAGTTTTACAGAAGCAGAAAACTGGTACAAGGGACTACAGGCAAATTAATTCGGTGCACAAAAATGTTCACTGAACTCTTGCACCTTAATGCGCAGTTATCCAGGACCAACTGCAACAAATAAAAAAGGTTTTGCCAAATTCATTACTACTTAAGTTCTCAAAAAAGGAATAGCTAGTATGAATAATGTTGGAGAATTCACCAACCAGGAGCTTCTGAGCAAACCCTCAGAGTGGCTGATGGCTCCACACAGGAGTTTCAGATAGACGGAATGTGAGCCAGGATGGTATTAGGTTGTAGACATGAGCCCAGGACAGCGTGAAATGGATAGGTAGATAGAGGGATAGACAGGGAGAATGAAATACAAAAATATGAGTTTTGATCACTTTTTTGAACCAGCCTCCCCATACTCTTAGGTTACAAAGCATAAACGTTTTAAAGTCTACTTTCTTAGATGTTATTGAACAAACCATCAGAAAAAGAGCTCTCTGGGACATCAGAAGCACATGGGTATGAATGACAACCTCCTAGCAGACAATTTTTGGTGGCTCAAAAAATTGTATCAAACCAGTGGGTTTAGAGTTTTTTCACTGGGCTAGCAAGTTATCAAACTCCTTGCATGGAACGATACACAGACAAACATGCATATAGGTAGGCGCATGAACTGTCGATAGACAAACAGATAGCTGGAATAAAGCAGAGGTGCTGGGACTTCAAGGGATGATGTCTGGCTAGTAGAGTCCTCATCCAGTTTTGACCACACATGAAATGAAAGTATTAAGCTAAAGAAGAAAGGAGGGGTCTCATTTCAATTAGTGGTGCTTTCCGTCTGGCCACATTGATATCCTAAAATAATTTTAGAACACACTTTCTTGAGAAATATACCATGGTGAGACAGATATTTTAGGAGCTTTCTCCAATGTACTCCATTAACTTATATGTTGTTGGCTATCTCTAAAATCCAAACCTCTGCATTTTATTTTTACTTGCTTCTTTCGGTTGGTTGTGTGGCAGTGACTACTGTAGAAGAAGGTAAGGAATTGTGTGTAGTTTATTTGCAGTTTAAAAACTCAATATCTTAGTTAGTATGTATTGTTGGTGATTTTCATAGTGCCACGTGTCACATTGATGCCATTTTGAGAACGCTCGATAAAGCATGAAAACAAGTAAATGAAAGCAAAACAAAAGCCTGACATGAGGATATTACATATGGCCTTATTTGGAGTTTGGTGGATGGGTGACTCCGTCTCAAACGTGACAGAAATACCAGCTCCCATATTCCAAATGCATTTTATTCGGTGGTGCTTGTAATAAGGTGGACATAAAAAAGGTACCGCTGCCCTGCTTGAACTGTTTACTGACGCATTTTTAAAATTATTTGATCCTGTGATGTTCACTAAAACTAAAATGATGCTCTGTTTTTAAAAACTGAATTGGGAAACTCACCGCGCTGTAGTTTGCCGCGATACCGGCTTGACCCACTTCCTGTTGTAAACTCCTACCCAGAGCGCCAAACAGAGAGGAGGGGAGGAGGTAAGGCTGACTACGGCTATTAATGCCCGTAGCAGCGGGGGAGGGGTCACTCTAAGAAAGGTGCCGCTGCCCTGCTTGACCTGTTTACTGCCGCCTTTTTAAAATTATTTGATTCTGTGATATTCGCTAAAATTAAAATTATGCACCGTTTCAAAAAACTGTATTGGGAAACTCACCGTTTGCTGCGATACCGGCCCAACCCACTTCCTGGTGGAAACGCCTACCCAGAGCGCCAATCAGAGAAGTAGGGGAGGAGCTAAGGCTGACTACGGCTTTTAATGCGGGTAGCAGTGCGGGAGCGCAGGGGACGCGCCGGTGGCGTGCCGAATGTAAGCCCGTCTGCGCCCGTCTGCGGCCAACCGGGGCAAGGGGCAAATCTCTATGCCGAAATCATAACTTATTCTGCTATCGAACTAAAAATGCTACACTCTAACAAGCTAGCTGTTAACCCTCTTACGCATGCTAGCATGGCCCGGAACAGGATAATGGAAAGAAGATCCTCCTTTCCCGAAATCTGTCTCCCTGCCCATCCGGTAAGAGGCACCGATCTCCAGGATAGAAACAAAAAAAAAAGACCATCAGTTACCTATCTGCACACCTGTTCTATGGTTAAACACCAGCTGGACATACATCACCTATTGGAGACTGAGAAACCAGATATTCTACTGTTAATAGAAACCTGGCTATCACAGGATTCCTCCCCTGACATTCTAGCAGCCCTACCTTGTGACTTCTATATCCTCCAAGCCAACCACCCTCAGGGGAAAATGGGGGAGGGGAGTAGCAGCTTAAATACACCAGGATTTTAAATTCACAGCACTAACGTCACTCGACTTACCACTAGTAGACAGGGCCGGACTGGGAACCAAAACTGGCACTGGCAAAGTGCTCGGCCGGCCCCTGGGGGGAAAATTAAGGGATGCAACCGAGCTCTTTGCCGGGCCGGTTTTCGGCCGATTTTGCAGCTATGCTGCAAAAACCGCCCTGTAACAAAACCGGCCCCCACCCTTGCGGTGCGACGGGGGATTGCCCGGTGCCCGCAACGGCCAATCTTTCCCTGCTAGTAACCAACCTAGTGATTAAACTAGAATCTCATTTTGCACCTTTAGTCTGCGTCCTACTCTATAGACCACACCAGAGCATGCCACAGTTCCCACAGTCTTTGAGCAAACAGATGTCACATTTAATAACAATGAACAAGGGTCCTAAGGATAGATCAGCAGAATACACAATAAAATTATAGACCAGAATCAGTACTATAATCAATATTCTCCACCCAGCCGGGTGAGAAAGTTTTAATTTATGATCAATAAGATATCAATTGACCTCAGGGAGGTCACACATACAAATTTAGATAGGGCACAATCCTGTACCTAACCCAACATGAAAAAACAAACAGTGAGAGAATTAGACAGGTAGACACACTCGGAGAGGGGCTCGGGCTCGGAGGACCAGGGCACGGGCTCGGACACTGAACTTTCGGAGCTGGGAGGAGCCAGAGGCCCGAAGGTCACGCCACAGACATCGGGAGAAATTATCGAGAGCTGAATCCTCCGCAAGGTACCTGGTTGAGTAGCGGGGGCTTGCTGCAGTTACTGAGAACTTCGGAGCAGACCGCTGTAAGACTGAAATGTTCTGGGACTTGCAGGGCATGGTAGGGCGGGGGGCTAGGAAACAGCACCTAAGGGTTCCGGAGGCTAGCGTGCGCACCCCGAGGCCCAAAAGGCCGACGTAGCTCTGACTACGTATTAGAGAATTTGAGAGCACGTTGCTCAATTGTTTGGATGTGTGCGACTCCTTTGAAGTTAAGTCCTGTTCTGGGGGTGGGGGGGCCTGGAGAGGTTGGGGTTACTCTAGGAGCAGCTTGGGGAGGGAGGGTCAGGGGACGGTTGGGGAAGGGAGGGAACGGGGTCATGTCTGTGATCGTGATGCAAACGGCTGGAGGTCCTCTTTATCTCCATTGGGACAATGGCTAATGCGGGTCCTTTGAAATGTGTGTCCTGGAATGTGCGGGGCTTGAATACAATGGCGAGAAGGCACAAAATCCATTCATACCTGGTACGCAGAGCCATTCATACCTGGTACGCAGAGGGGTGCATATAGCGTTCCTGCAGGAGACCCATTTAACCAACAAAGAGGGAATTGCGCTCCAGCGTAGGTGGAGGGGCCACTTATTCTATACTGCGTACTCTGCATTTGCTAGGGGGGTGCTAATCTGGGTTAGAGCGGGAGTCCCCCTCCAGGTGACTAAGCATACAGAAGACCCGGACGGGAGGTATGTGGCGGTCGAGGGACTACTTAGAGGCCGACACATAGTGCTCTGCAGCATTTACGCACCAAATGTGGACCAAGCAACATACTTTACGGGACTTTCCAAAGTGCTAGCCAGCTACTTCACAGGTCCTGTACTGATGGGAGGGGACTTCAACTCCGTAGCAGATGTTACCCTAGATAGATCGCACCCACCACTTCACCCTTCCCCTGCACACCGATTAGCGAAGTGCAGGTCTGAATGGCAGAGCACATGGGACCTAACCGACTGATAGCGCGCACAACACCCCACTGAGCGGGATTACTCATTCTACTCTAGTCTACACGACTTGCACGTACGCCTAGATTCCTTTTTGTGCTCCCCTGCAGTATTTACTGTGGTGGCTCGGACTGAATATTTGACACGCACGTTGTCTGACCACAATCCGCTCCTCCTGACGCTGGATTGGATGACTGAACCTCCTAAAATCCCGACGTGGTGACTGCGGCCGGACACACTGGATGACCCGCCCTTCCGCACCGAGCTGGGGGAGCGGATCACCCAGTATTTCGCGGAGAACGAGGGCACCGCCTCGTCCAGAGCTGCAGAGTGGGATGCATTTAATATAGTGGTGAGGGGTCACTGCATTGGGAAATACGCGGGAGTACGCAAGTCGCTAGTGGTTGACCTAGAAAAGGCTGAGCGCACGCTAAGAGAAGTGGAACTGGAACGACCCAATCGCCCTGAATTGCAGGAGAAAGTCAGTGGGGCGCGGGAAGCGGTAGCGGTGGAGCGCCTTCGTAGCTTCGATTATAAAACGTACTTAACGAGGACTCTTGCCGAAGGAGACAAAACTGGGACACTCTTGGCCTGGCTAGCAAACCCCAATAGGACTAGTCAGCCAATTCTGGCTATACAGGGTAGTGGAGGTCGCACCCATACTACACAATCCGGAATGCTAGACTGTTTCAGGTCATACTACGAGAGATTGTATAGAACTGAGCTGAGCGACCACTCTGTGGCGCTGGACGCCTTTCTGGGCGACCTGCAGCTCCCGCACCTGGAGCAAGAACAGGCTGACACCTTGGGAGGCCCGATTGACTTAGCTGAAATAAGGGGAGCAGTGAAGCGAATGGCGCGTAATAAAACACCGGGGATGGATGGGTTGCCCGTTGAGTTCTACGGGAGATACTTAGACCAACTAGCCCCGAGACTCCAGGTAATTTATAACGAGGCCAAGGAGGTAGGCAGACTCCCCCGATCGATGAGCGAGGCCATAATGATTCCTTCATTGAAGCCACGTAGGGAGAGCACTGACCCTGCATCCTACAGACCATTGTCTATGCTGACGACTGACTACAAAATATTGAGTACGGTGCTGGCCACCAGGCTGATAACCCATATGCAAGACCTGGTCCATAAAGACCAATCGGGCTCCATTCCCACGAGAAACACCACACACAACATTCGTAGGATACTCAGGCTCGTGGACACTCCGCCCCTTGAGGCGAGACTCCCCCTGGTGTTGACGGTCGACATAGAGAAGGCCTTTGACAGCCTAGAATGGGATTACCTATACAGAGTGATGCTGGAATTTGGCCTAGGGGAGGGGTACATACGATGGACGAGGGTGCTCTACTCCTCGGCGAGAGCAAGAGTTAGGGTCGGATCGTGAGTGTCGGACCAATACGAAGTGACTCGGGGGACCAGACAGGGGTGCGCACTTTCTCCCCTGCTGTTTGCGCTTGCGGTGGAGCCTCTTGCGGCTAAGGCTAGGAAGGGAGATTATTACAACGGGCTTGTCCACGGAGGGGAACTCCATTACATCTCTTTATACGCGGACGACCTCCTCCTCTTTCTGGACAATGCAGAAGAGGCTGTAGAGGGTGCCGAGAGGCTGCTAGAGCGTTTTGGTAATGTGTCGGGGCTGCGGGTGAATTGGACAAAAACCTGTCTCTTCCCGCTGCGGAGGGGAGAGGAAAGCCCTTCACTCCGCCAGAACCTTCGCTGGGAACCCCATTGCCTGAGCTACCTGGGAGTGCATATCTACCACGAACCGGCGGATCTCTTAGACGGTAACGTGGGCCGCTGCTTCCGTGCATTGAGGAGTTGTATGTCCTTCTGGGCCACCCTGCCCCTTTCGACGGCGGGCCGCATTGCACTTCTGAAAATGGTGGCTCTGCCGCGACTATTGTATTTCTTCCGCACCCTTCCCGTGTGGATACCTGGAACGACCTTCAAACGGTTGAAATCAATGCTGGTGTCCTTTTTATGGGGAACGGGCAGACGCAGGATAGCACTGGCGACGCTGACCCGCCCTAAAGATGAGGGGGGCCTAGCTGTCCCGGATTTCGAGCTCTACTACTTAGCAGCTCAGTTGCAGTTCTTCACGCAGGAGGTGGCGAGAGTATATCGCGGCCCGGAACAGGGGATGGAGACCGGCACACCCCGCCATGTCCTAGCATATATCACTCTGCAACAAAAACTACTTTTACGGGGGCTCTCCCAGGAGGACCGGACCCTTCGATTGTGCTGGAATCGCTCGCACAAGCGAACCGGACCCAGTCACCCATATGCTCCAGAAATCCCGCTGGGCATGGTGACGGCACTCCCGCATGGCGGAGACTGGTCGGGTCTACATGTTTGGGAAGAGGCGGGACTGCAGATGATAGGTGACCTCTATGAGGACGGGGTGTTGTCCCCATACCAGGCCTTACAAGAACGGTACGATCTTCCGAGGGGGGACTACCTACTACATGCGGCAGTGGTGAGAGCCATACAGGCGCACTGGGGGGGGGCCTGTTGGAGCCTGCGACTTCGCTAGTGTGCCAATATACCATGATGGCGGCTGGAACATTCAAAGCCGTTACGTGCCTTTATCGCAGACTGCACACAGAAACCCTACTGCCACTTACAGCACTTAAGAATAAATGGGAAGCGGACCTGCACCTAGACATCCCAGACACGACATGGTCTCAGCTAGTGCGCAGAGCCAAGAAGGGCACTAGGAACGCGCGCTTCCAACGGATCCACCTCTATATCCTCCACAGAGCTTACCTCACCCCGAGTAAAATCACAGAGTACTTTCACGTACCAGACGCGGCATGCCCTAGATGCAACCAAATTGGAGCTGACCTAGTCCATATGTTAAGGGGTTGTCCCTGTTTGCAAGAGTATTGGACGGACATAGAGGAGACACTGAACGCAGTCACAGACAGGGAATTACATTATGACAGCGCAGTCACTCTTTTACATTGGTTCCCTCACACAAAGAGAAACAAACTGTCGAGTAAATTTATAGATATGGGCTTAATCATAGCGAAGAGAGAGCTGACCAAGGGGTAGAAAGCAAAGGTGGGGCCGACACATAGGAGGTGGCTGAATGAATTCCTGAAATGGGCGACTGCGGAGAGCACGATACGATACCAGATGGCTCGCCGTAGTTCAGATGATAAGGCGCATGATGCAGCAATGGCGTGGGAAGTGCTAGTGTAGGCACTAAGGGATAGCGCAATAATAGAAGAAGAGGGGGAGGAGGCTCAAAACGCGACAACCCCAGCAACGATGGTCACGTCCGCAGCACTTCCACAGGACGCACGCACGCAGTAAAACGCAATAGCTCCGTAGTCCCACGACTTAGGCACACAGGATTTCACCGAACACAGACGCATACACCGGGGGGGGGTGGGGGGGGAGGGAGGGCCAATGTTAGGTGTTCCTGCAGTAGACCAAGTATGTCTTTGGGCCGTCAGTGCGGCATAATACATTACACGAATAAAAGCAGAGGGCGGAGACCTTTGAATGTTGACAGTGGAGACGGGCTCGCCCCGAAGAGAGTACTTATTTGCGAATCTACGCCGCCCTGCCTCCGGGATGAGGGCTAAATGGCTGTGTCCACCACGACTAGAAAGCATCCGCTGACCGGAAACTCTGTACTGTATGATACTCAATGAAGCACTATATATTATCCATAACCCTGCAATTAATATTGTTTTGTAAAAAAAATAAATGGTTATGACCAATCCAGCGGTCACTCCCTGTGTATGGTCCGATCATCATTTCATCAAATTCGCTATTAATAATATCACCAGGCCCAAAACATCCTTACCTGATATTGGATCGGTTAGGAGCTGGAACACTATTGATGAAAGTCAATTTCTAGAGACACTGACTAACACAATGCCCATCAACCAATCCTCCATCAATCAGAGTGGGAAAGACCTATCGGACTGGCTTCAGACAGCTAGCAATAAACAGGCCTCACTTAGGAGAGTAGATCAAGCACGTCGCCATAAGGGCCAGAGATGGTTTTCCCCTGATTTAAAGAAATTAAAACTAGCTCTGCGTCTAGCGGAAAAGAGATGGAGAAGCAAATACCTGCCTGATGAAAAAAACATTTATTTAGCAGCACTCAGAAATTACAAACAAAACTATTCTGGCTACTAAAGCTGAATACTTCTCATCAAAAATTGTCACCTCCTCAAATCGATCAAAAGAAATCTTCTCGATAGTTAATGAACTATCTAACTCCAACATAGTGACACCAAATCCACACCTTCGCAAACACTATGTAATTCCCTAAACAACTTCTTCATTGATATTAAAGCAAGTATCCCCATATGCTCGAGCCATGCGTGTCCAACAATACCCAAGAACTCCCACATTCTAGAACAGATTCGATTAATAAGTCAAGAAATATTTTCTGACCTGTTGACAAAAATGAAATCTGGCTCTTCTAGGGATTGTTACCCCCCTTGGATTCTAAGGGAAGGCTTTACTGCTTTCCCGAGTCCAGCTATGTCCCTTTTAAAAGAGTCACTGTCCCAGGCTATGTACCTGACACCTTTAAGGAGGCTTATGTCTTCCTCCTCCTAAAGAAGCCAGGAGCGGACCCTAAAATCCTAACCAACTACCGCCCTATCTCATTGCTACCTTACCTGGCCAAATTACTCGTAGCCCATGTGGCCGAAAGTCTATCTGCCTTTTTGGAGCAGTCCGATTATCTAGATGCACCCCAAGCAGGTTCCAGCCCAGCTCACTCCACAGAGTCAGTTATACTGACAGTATTGGACACTCTTCGAGATAAGGCTGACAGGGGCTCTCTACAAGACCTGGTGCTGCTGGACCTTTCCGTGGTATTTGACACGGTCGACCACAATATCCTGGTCGATCATGTCAAGGATGCAGGAATTCAAGGCTCAGCCCTTGAATGGATTAGCTCCTTTTTAACAAACTGATTTCAGGCGGTCAGCCTAGGCCAATTCACGACCCCCAAGAAAAGAACTACATGCGACATTCCTCAGGGATCCTCACTTTCCCCTCATCTGTTCAACTTATATTTTCTCCCTCTGATCCACACACTGAAAGAAAGGAAAGTTCACACATTTAACTACGCGGACGACTTCCAACTAGTGTTCTCTATCAGTAACTCTCCTATATCCGTCCATGCATTCCAGACTAGTTAGTTAGTTAGTTTTTAAATTTATAATGCGCAACAGCTACCCAAAAAGGGTTTCCTGGCGCAAAAGACAAGTCAGGGCTTGGAGGAAAACAGAAAAGGCAGTTTATCTGTCGAATAGCCATGTTTTTAAAGACTTGCGAAACTGAGTATAGTTCATCTCGTTACAGAGTGCTGTGGGTAAAGAGTTCCAAGACGAGGGACCAAAGAAAGAGAAAGACCTACCGCCCATCCGGGCTAATTTTAATTTAGGGAAGACAAACCTACCTTGGGTGGCAGAGCGCAGATTTTGGGAAGGAAAGTAAGGACTGACCAAGGACTGAAGATATCGAGGAGCACAACAGGATTTGATTTTGTGCATATACCTCAGTGCCTTGAACTTTATTTGGTTTTCAAATTTAAGCCAATGCAGCTTGCGTCGGTAGGTCGAGATGATGGTGGTCTTAGGGACTGCACACAAAAGTCGGACAGCAGCATTTTGTACCATCTGTAGTCTATGGACTCCAGATTCGTTAGAGCCCAGATAAAGTACTTTCCATAGTCAAGCCTAGATGTAATTTTCCCCGTGATCCTTTGCGGACCCGGAAGGCAGCGCGATTGAGAAGCGGTGTTTTCTATCAACAAGGAGACCTTTGGAAGCACCGTGCCCTGACCCCTTAAGGCGGAGGCACACGAGTTGTATACACAGACGCCTGAGCCCCCCTTTAAGTGGTGTGAGAGCTAGGCACTTGAAAGAGAAAGCAGGACACTGGCAAATGTAACTAAATTTGTGCGTTACGTCGGGGGTAATTCACCTTCCTCTGTACTCTGATGAGAGAGAGACTATGGTCCTGATGAGAACTCCCAAATAACGCGAGTTCGAAACGCGTGGACTGTTTAAAAGCCCAAAATAGAGAAAAGTTACAGTAATTGGAACAAATAGGCTTTTTTTGAGAATAACAATTGTTTATGGCTTTGTTGTGAATAATTTTATTCCAGCACTCATTTAGATTTCATATTTTTTGTCGTTTGTAATGGTATGAGAGAGGGATGATTGATAGCTTGAATGACGAATTTTGACATTTATTACTGTTATTGTAAATAGGAATGTTGTGGTTCTTTTTTGTTGTGTACATAAGGTCTTAAAAAATGCAAATTTGGAAAAATTGAAATACCAAATAGAAGATCATTAAATAAAACATTGAAGTAAATAAAATAATTGAAAATAAAAACACAAAACATAGCGTTTCATTCGGATGTTTTGAAAAAACATTCCAGGTTAATTGAGTAGCAGCACGTGCACCTTTTTTTTGTTCATTATTAGCTTGTGGCAAGCTGTGCCGTTGGGAGCCCAGACCCAGTGGTGGTTTTTCCCTAGATGTAATTAGGGCATTGACTACGGTTTTTCTGGTATATTCCGGTAGCATCCAACAGATTTTCCTTAACCATTTGAGAATGGTGAAGCAAGTCGCAGCGACTTTGACTGATTGGGGGTGCATGCTGAGTGAATCATCGATCATGATGCCCAGATTTCGAACTTTCGGGGGAAGTGGACGGAAGATCACGCATTTCACATGGTCAGGGAAACAGGCGTCAACATGTCACTCTTCTTCTAAGGAAGCTACACTGGCTCTCCATAACACAGAGATGCGCCTTCAAAGTGGGATGTATTATCTTTAAGTCCCTGAATGGTAGAAACCCCAAATTCATCACCAGCCTGAATGAAAGGTACATTCCGACCCGCAACCTGCGATCTGCCCATATGCATCTTCTGACTAAACCGCCCTTTAAACTGAACCGTTTTGGTGGAACAAGGTACACCATAATAGGCCCCAGATACTGGAACTCCCCGCCTTTAGAAATTAGATCCTGCACAGGCCTCATGAGTTTTCGTAGAAGCCTAAAAACATGGCTATTTAGACAGACATACAAGTAACATCTCAGACCAGCACCGCTGGAGCAGCACCGTGAAACCAATCTGGTGTACGTGCGCTCTATAAATAAAGTGTAACATTACATAACATGATAGCCATCACGTTTGTGCCAAATAACCCATCTGCCAAGTTTTAAGTGAGCCCCATAGTGTCTTACAATTCTGTGAATAATCTATGGAACATGCTAACAGAAGGAGATCTGTTGTTACAAGTGTGTAACTTTTATTTTTCGTCTCCAACATTGGATGTTCTTTAGAATCATTAGCTTGGTTGAACATAAAGTGGCACCCAGGGAAGTTAGACTAAGACAATTAACCTATGGAAAGTTACCAATGCAAGTTATGGTGTAGCACCCTTTTCTTTTCGGCATCCAGTATTCCATAGATTCATACACTTGTTTGAACATCCCAGCATACGAGTAAGTTTGGACACGCAAATGAATATAAGAAAGATCCAGACCAAAGCTGGTTGTGATAGTCAAGTAGAGTTTTGAGGTACATTGCTGACTCTTCATAAGATTGATACCTCGGGTTGAACATGGCCTCTCCCAGTAAAATGTTTAGGTGAAATGATGTAGGCCATACTTTGCGTAATAGCCCTACAAAGCATAAAGCATGGGCTATAACTTATATAAATTAAATTCCCCCCAATGGCAGGGGCCCAACATGAAAGACGGAATAGGTCTATTCGTGAAATGTCAGGCCCGCCATGCCAGACTGCACTTATAGTCCAGAACGGGGTGAACATTAAACCGCACATGAAGATTGGCCAGAATAATTGTGGCTTGATTTTACAACTAGTGCCGCAGCACTGCCTGGATTTGGGGGGAATCAGGAAAACATAGAGTTTGCAGAGCTCCATTCTGTGGGTTTTTGTTGTCACAATATCTGTGTTTGACGTTGTGTAGTGTTTCAGCTTCTTGTGCTTTCATTGTTAAAGTAGGCCCTAGTATGCATGCCAACTGTGAGTCTTTGCGAGTGAAATTACTAAAGAAATGAAAATAGGTGAAAGAAAGCATGTACAACCCTTTAAACATTCCTGGGTAATGCACAAACAGAACACTTCAACAGAACTCTATAAGACATTCTGGATATCCTTTAACCAGGCCAGAAACTGACGAGGAAACACCTTGTGCCCTCCCCACTATGTTTGCTCAATCCCACTCAACGATTTGTTGAAACAGCAGGTAAACGTCAAACAATTGCCTCATTGTCACTTTTCGTGTTCAGGTAGGGAAGGGAGGGTGATGGAGCACCACATGATGTTTGAATTTTTGCATGGAGCTGTTGGACAGTGATCCATTTTCCATAAAGTTGAGGTGTTTCCCTCTCGCTGCATGCCCATCCCTCCACATGAGCTGTCATTTTGAAGTTATTATTCATCCGACATCCATCATGGATACCACTCCCTTCACCATCCAGGTCCTACTAAATGGAGTATGACCTTTTTTAACCTTTGGCGATTATCTAAACATGCGTTTTTAGGTCTGGCTTGACAGTGCAGCTGTTGCTATGCCTTATGTGATCAACCTAAATAACAGTTTTCATGAGTACTAAAGAGAGGGACTTTGGCTGTTCCCACTTATTGGTGGCAGGAGTACATGTTTTGATTGCACAGAAGTTGTGTGCTTCCACAGAAAAAAGCACTTCCCTTCCACACAGCTGTGATTATTTGGTTTATCCAACTACCTGAGACTGCAGCAGTATGGCTGCTTAGAGAAGTCTCACTAATCAATAAATCAATCAATCAGGGTATTATAAGCGCGCTACTCACCCAAGAAGGTCTAAAGGCACTGGGGGTGGGGGGTCAGCAGATCCGTTCAGCCGAAGAGCCAGGTCTTGAGAGTCTTCCTTAAGGTGTTTGGAGGGGGGGCGTGCCTAATGTCTGCCGGTAGCTTGTTCCAGGTTTTGGCCGCGATGTGTGAGAAGGATCTTCCGCCTGCTTTGGCTCGGTGGATGCGCAGGGTTTTGGCCAGTCAGAAGGTTGGAAGATCGGAGGTTCCTTTTGGGTACATGGAAGTTGATTATGTCGTTGAGGTATTTGGGTCTGGTGTTGTGTAGGCATTTGTAGGCGTGGGTGAGGATTTTGAAGGTGATCATTTTCTCCCCGGGGAGCCAGTGGAGCCTTCATAGGTGTTGGCTGATGTGTTCGTGCCAGGGATGCTGAGGACGAGTCTGGCGGCACTGTTCTGTATCGTTTGGAGTTTGTGGAGCAGGGACTTGTTTATGCTGGCTTAGAGCGCGTTTCCATAGTCAAATCTGCTGGTGATGAGTGCATGGGTGACTGTCTTCCTTGACTCAGGGGGAATCCACTTGAAAGTCTTGCGGAGCATTAAGAGTGTGTTGATGCAGCTTTAGGTGACACTGTTGACCTGTCGGGGCATGGTGAGGGATGAGTCTAGTATGATGCCAAGGTTTTTGCCATGGTCCGAGGGGGTCGGTGGGCTTCTGAGAGTGGTCGGCCACCAGGTGTTGTGCCATGCTGAGGAGGTGGTTCCAAGGACGAGGACTTCCGTCTTCTCAGCGTTGAGTTTGAGGCAGCTGTTGGTCATCGAGACTGCTACTTCCTGCATCCCCTTTTGGAAGTTGAGTCTGGCAGTGATGGGGTGTTTGGTGAGGGAGAAGATGAGCTGGGTGTCGTTGGCATAGGATATGATGTTGAGGCCGTGTTGTCAGACGATGGCGGCAAGGGGGGTGTTGGACCTGGCCCTTTTGGCAGGTTCACCCCGAAACTTTTTGCTTTTTCCTAGCCTGTTTCTGGAACCTGGTGTTGGTGATTTTAGGCCTTTGCGCACTTTTTCACTGTGGTACAGTGTAAAGTGCGTGAGCTCTCTGTGTATGTGTGGTGAGTGACCTGCCCTCCCATAGGAATGAATGGGGAATATGTATGCCCATGGTAGTTCCTGATGTGTGGGGAGTGCAGGGTCGAGTTTGGTATGTACGAACTCGTGAGATTGAATGCTGCGTAATGGTATATGCGGCATGATTGTGTCTAGTGTAGAAGTGCCACTTTTAGAGGTTGGCATATTTGTGTAATTTGTGTCTGGCGTGTGATTGGCTGGAGCCTGGCCCCAGGAGTGAGCCTGGGCCTGCTTGTGGATTGACTGTCTGGTTTGAGGGTGACAGGGGCTGCAGAGCCCCCAGGAGGTTGTCTGAGTCAGCCCGTGGATGAAAGGCTGCATCTGCTGCCAGGGAAGTGGGAGGAGATATCACCTGGGAGTGAATAGGGCTGTGCCTGCCTGACCACAATGCTGGCTCCACCTCCCGCTGGGCGACTGTCACCTCTGTCCCTGATACTGAAAGAAAGAAGAAAGCCAGGAAGCCCAAGGGCTCCAGCAACACCCAAGAACTGGTTTAGACCGGGCTCAGGGCCCACTTGCACAAAGACTTCAAAGACTTTTTTGGGTATAAAAAGGGTGCTGTGACACTCTAAAAATGTTCTTGTTTCTAACTTGAATCTGCCAGGGGCGTGCTGCTGCTGGGGCCCAGGGGAATCCCTGGGCCCTGCCCAGTCCCTGGACACCTGATGGGACTTTCCTGGATACCTGGAGGACTTCTGAGGGACCCCTCTGCCTTACCTGGGCTGATTGGGGGGGGCTTTGCTTTGCCCCTTGGAATCTCTGGGACCTTTGGCAGCATGGAGAAGCTGCATTTTCCTGCAGAGACCTTTTTCTTGCCTTTACCCAGGCTTGTTGAAGCCTAAGCGCTTGGGAGCGCTTGATTGGTATTTATAGCACCTGGAAGTGCTGTATTTCCCCCCTGAGCGCTCTATCTGTTTTCTAGCGCTTTGGAGCGCTTTATTTCCCCCAGCGCTTGAGAGCGCTTTATTTTTGCTGCTTTGATGGGTGCCCACCCCGTTGCTATGGAGGTTTTGACTTTCGAGGGTGCTTACCCCTCTCTGTGCCCGTTAAAACCACCGGCGTGGCCCTCGCCCCACAAAAACAGGAAGGCAGGCACCAAAGCGCCTGACTCGGGACGGGACTTCCGGTTTTGTGTGGAAGTCCCGCCCGCTGCCGCGTGGGGATTGGCTGGAGCCCGTCCGATGAGGAGAGAAGCAGTGGGAGAAGTGGAAAGGAACATGGCGGCCTGGTCGTCGGGGCTCCCGTGTGCTGGAGGGAGCCCCGGGAGAAGACGTGCAGCCGGTCGTCCTGCGAGGGGGCGGGAGGCGCAATGCCGGTGCCTGCCCTCCGCGCTGCTCGCCTGAAACCCCGCAGCCCAGCCCCCGAGAGGAGCAGCCACCGCACCGGGAGAGCCGGTGAGTGTAAAGGGCGGGGAGAGCACTGGGCTGGTTCAAGGTGCCGGCCTGGCGAGAGAGGCTCCGACGTCTTGAGAGCCTTTTGGTTTGGAGCCCCGAAGCTCCGGGGCATGTTGGAGATTTTGAGTCCCCCAGAGAGGGACTCCAACGAGGGGCGGAATCGTGTTTAGAGCCCCGAGAGGCTCCTGTGGGTAGTTCCGTTTCCGCTCCACGAGGGAGCCTATGGATTGATTTGGTGCCGGTTTGGAGGCACTGAGTCAGGGTGGCCCCGGATGGCAGTGGGCCGCCCCACCGCGTTGACGAGTCTCTGAGGCTCGTGGGGGCATTTGGCTATGTTTAGCCCACGAAGGGCTCAAGAGGTACTTTCAGAGCCTCGAGGGCTCCATGAGGAGCCGTGCCAGTGCGAAGCCCAAGATGTTGGTGGGAGACAGGGCGGTCCCGGATGGCAGTGGGCCGCCCCAGCGTTGCACAGAGTCCGTGGACTTGGGGGACACAAGTGTTTTAAGAGCCTGTGTGGCTCCAACGTTCTGCGCAGTGTGGTGTAAGAGCCTGTGTGGCTCCAACGATTGAGCGCAGTTCTGTTCTAGGGTCAGTGAGGACCCTGTCGCAGTTTTGATTCCCAGCTGCCCAGCAATTAGTGGGCAGCTACACCGTTTAGGTCTTGTGTGGTTCCCAGGTGCCCAGCAAGTAGTGGGCACCTGCAATGTTTAGGTTTTGCGCCGGTGGCGCACCCCTGACTGGCGCTGCATTGGCAGCGCGCCCTGACATTCTGGATACAGGGCTCTTTAGTCCCTTTATTAGATGGGGGCTGGTATGTGAAAAGAAATTAAATGAAATGAAAAATTATATTTATATAGCGCGAAACTACCCGGAGGCCTTGCAGCGCTTTGACTGATTACTAAGGCGAGGGCCGCGATGGGTTAACACGCTTTTGCAAACAGGTGTGTTTTCAGAGCTTTCCTAAAAGCCATCAGGTTGTTGTTCTCTCTAAGATTCAGCGGGAGAGAGTTCCACATTCTCGCAGCGATGTGCGAGAATGAACGGCCGCCCCAACGTGCTTTATTGATTTTAGTTGTGGTGGCTAGATGCAGTGCACTGGAACGCAGGATTCTGGAGGGAGTGTAGGGTTCAACCAAGGGGAGCAAGATAACAGGACCCAATGCGATGAAAGGATTTATGCACAATGCACATGGCCTTAAAATGTTGTGGTGGCTAGATGCAGTGCACTGGAACGCAGGATTCTGGAGGGAGTGTAGGGTTCAACCAAGGGGAGCAAGATAACAGGACCCAATGCGATGAAAGGATTTATGCACAATGCACATGGCCTTAAAATGTACTCTGTCAAGCACTGGGAGCCAGTGTAGTTCTTTCAAGGCCTTCTTGGCTGAATGCCAGCGGGGAATGTTGAATAGTAATCGGGCACCACAGTTTTGAGTGACTTGGAGTCTATTGGTCACTGCCGCCGGGGTTCCTAGATATAAAGCATTTCCATAATCCAGGCGGGAGAGTATCAGTGCCTGAACCATGATTCTCCTCGCCTGGAATGGAAGTAAAGGGAGCACCTTCCGGAGCATTCTCATTAGCCCGATACAGGTGGATGCCGTTCTGGTGGCCTGAACAGAGAAATCTAATGCTTTATCGAGCCAGACTCCAAGACTCTTTATCTGAGGTTTAGGGGAAGGAGGTGAGCCAAGACAGGTGGGCCAGGTGGAAACCAGAGTGGTCGGTGCGAGATTGCCCAGCAGCATAATCTCTGTCTTCTCCCCATTAAGTCTGAGACAGGAAGATTGCATGCACTTAGCTACAGCCTCTAGACAGGGGCCCAGGGTGTTGGCCGACCCCTCAGTGTGGTCCAAAGAGACCACCAGTTGGGTGTCGTCCGCGTAGGTGACAATACGCACACCGAAGGGATGGACTATCCCTGCTAGAGGTTGCATGTAGACATTAAAAAGTGTGGGACTTAGGGCAGAGCCCTGGGGAACCCCACAGCTGAGTGGTTGCTTAGAGGAAACTGCCTCACCCTCAAACACCTGGAAAAAGCGCTCGTCCAGGAAGGAGGTCAGCCATTCCAGGGCCGCGCCCGACACGCCCACGCCCTTTAAGCGATGTAATAGTGTGGCATGGTTGACCGTGTTGAACGCGGTGCTGAGGTCTAATAATATGATGGCTGCTTTCCCTCCCCGGTCCAGCACAGATCTTATTTCTTCCGTTACTGCTAGTAGAGCAGTTTCGGTTCCGTGTTGAGGGCGAAATCCCGTCTGAGAGGCACATAGCAGATTGTTAGATTCTAAATAATCTACCAGGATGTTATTAATGTGCCTCTCAAGCAGTTTGCTCATCCAGGGGAGTAAGGAGATTGGGCGAAAATTGGCCAAGTTGTTCTGATCTAGGGTAGGCTTTTTCAGAAGAGCCTTGACTATCGCACATTTCCACAGGACTGGGACGGAGCTGGAAATGATGGAGGAATTGAGGACATCTAAAATGACAGGGCGAATGGCATCAATGACCATGGTCAGGGTCTGTGGGGGTGCTGGGTCATTAGGAGATCCCGAGGTGACTTTAGGGATCATTCTATCTAATGAGATGGAGTCTAAGAGAGGGAACTCATCAAGTGAGCAAGGAACTGGAGGGTCGGGGTTAGTGGCGGCGGTAGTCTCCAGGTCACTTCCTCCAGTGACAAAGGAGGAGTAAATGGCCTGAATCTTCTGGGAGAAGAAGGTGGCTAGATTGTTACATCGAGCTTGCACACCGACCACAGACGGACGCTCAGGGGGGGGGGAGAGATTAGTGATTTAGCAATTAAAAATGTTTTCTTTGGGGGAGTTTGACGCTAGGTTAATTTTCGAATCATAAAACTGGGCTTGTGCAGTTTTCAGTTCATTTTTGTATAGCTTGATTGCAGCTCTATACTCTGCTTTTTTGGATTGCGAGTATTCTTCTCTCCAAGCTCTCTCCAATTTACGGCAGGATTTCTTCATCATTCTCAGGGCAGGGGAGTACCAGGGGGCTACTTTAGGTCTTTTTATAGAATGCAAAGATTCCTTCGGGAGAACTTGGTCAAGGGTATTAAGAATTCAATTGTTAAAATTGGCGGCGGCTATGCTGGAATTCGTCACCTTTGGGGGTAGATGTTCGGTAAGAGCCGATTTCCACTTAGAAAAGGGAAGCGAGACCCATTTTCACCCCCAGTGTCTGTTATTATTTTGTGAAATGGGGCAGGTACTTGGACCATATAAAGGGAATTAAGTAGTGGTCGGTCCACGGTAGTGGTATAGGTGGCTCGACCCTTAAGCTGTCCAGATTGCTAAAGATGTGATCCAGAAGATGTCCCTTGGTATGCGTCGGATGGAAGCCTTTCTGGAGCAGATCAATAGCCTGGAGATTCAGTCGAAGATTGTTAGCTGCTGAATCAAGCGGATCGTCCAGGTGCAAATTCAAGTCGCCCAACAAAGTGAGATTTGCTGAGGTGAGCACTAGGTTGGCAGCAATATCTGTCATAATTGTGACAAAGTCGCTGAGGGAGCCAGGCGGTCGGTAGACTAAAATGACTGAAAAGGTGGTGGTGGGGGTGAATTCGAGAGTGAAGTGTAGGCTCTCGCAGGCAGGTGTGGTGGAGGGAGTGACACGACATCTATAGTTGTCTCTGTAGATGATGGCCAGCCCTCCACCTCTGCCTGACTTACGATCCAGTCGCTTTAGAGTGTAGCCTTGGGGGGTGGCCCATACTGTTGCAGGATCAGTATCCAACTGGAGCCATGTCTCTGTTAGAAAGAGGACGTCAGGGGTGAGCTCCTCTATCAGCATGGCCAGTTCAGTACAATGTTTCGGCAGCGACCGACAATTAAGAAGGAACATCCTCCGATTGTACATAGGGGGGTGTTTCCCTATGCTCGGGTTGGGCAGTTCCCAGTTACATGTTTTACAACGGGCCTTCGATTTTATAGGGAGGACCGAATGTAAACATAGGGGGTTGACGGTGGGTCTTAATGCCTGCAGGGAAGAGGCGCTATATATAAGGCGAATCCCTACCATAGTGCCAAGCTGGGACCGGGATCTGGTTGTGTCTGGACGCGGACTGGCGCAGACTGGCTTCTCTTTGGCGCCTCTTCGGCACATCTACGGCGCTCCCGCTGCGCGGTGGAACAGGAGTTTAATGTAGATTGGGCTCCAGGAAGACTGGAGCGTCAACCTCATAAGCTGGCCGCCAAGTATTGGCCACACCAGGAAGTATGAGCGCTCAGTTCTCCCTCCACACAAACAGCCTAAATCGCTGCGGTGGATCGGGGGGTCAGCGCACAATTGAATTTTAGCATTTTATGTTATTTTTATTTAGGCGCAATGTGATTATCTATGTGATGGTAATTGCCTAATGTGAGTTTTGTGCAATGTGATATGGTGCTAGGAAATGTAATGCATTTAATATGATTATGCACCTTGATCTTACACCTCTGAATGTTTTTAGGCATCATGTGTTTTTGCGCTTTTGAGTTATGTTCTGGCACCTCTGAATGTTTTTATGCATCATGTGTCTTCCTTGATTTTACACCTCTGAATGTGTTGGTTTATGCATCATGTGTTTTTCCCTCCCTGCACCTCAGAATGTGTTTTTGATGCATCATGTGCCTTGTTATTACACTTCTGAGTGTATGTTTTATGCATCATGTGTTTCCCTTCCCTACACCTCTGAATGTTTTTAATGCATCATGTGTAATGTGTTCTTGCTGATACCCCTAAATGTATTTTATTCTTAGGTGGTTGTTCTTTCCTGTACAGGTGGTCCTAGTGAGGTCCTGGTCCCCTGCGTGACATTCTCCTAAGGTGGTTAGGGTTGCGTAGGTGGTACTTACCTGTTCCCAGTAGTTACTGGGTGTGATCTATATTTGCTAAATTGTGCTACAGTGATTTTATATCCTTTTATTCTAATTTCTGACAGTATTTCTATTTCTAAAAGTGTTGATCCTGACAGTGGCCCATGTGGCCCTGTCTTGTAAATAATCCCTTGTGAATATTGCCCGTGCCAGTTGGCACAATGTACATGTGTGATTTCTATCTGATGTGATTTTGACAATACAGAAGTTATTTTTATATAACCTTGTGTGGAGTTCTTTTGTGGTGTGCCTAGGATGTTGTTGCTGTTGTGTGCTGGCGCAAATGCTTTACACATTGCCTCCGAGTTTACCCTTACTGCTCGTGCCAAGCTATCAAGGGGGTGAGCAGGGGTTATCTTGGCGTGTGACTCCCTTGCCCTGACTAGAATGGTGGTTTCTGCCTGGCTTTGGCATCAGCCTTAGCCTACCAGAAATATCCAGTTCTAACAGGGGGCCATGTAGACGTTGAAGAGGGTCGTGCTCAGTGATGACCCCTATGGGACTCCGCATGTGATATTCGTGGGGTCGGAAAGGAAGGGTGGCAGTCTGATCCTTTAGCTTCTTCCGGTGAGGAATGATCGGATCCAGTCTTCAGCTGTTCCTTGTATGCTGGTGTTGTGTAATCTGGCAATGAGTGTGCGGTGGGAGACGGTGTCGAAGGCTACTGATAGGTCGAGTAGGATGAGGACTGTGGAGTGTCCTTGATCCAGGAGGGTGCGGATGTCATCCGTGGTGGCTAGTAGGGCGGTTACGGTGATGTGGTTGCTCCGGAATCTGGATTGGAACAGGTCGAGGACGGCGTTGTCTATGATGAATCGTATCAGTTCCCTGTTGACTGTTTTCTCTGCCACTTTGGCTGCGAAGGGGAGGAGTGAGATGGGCCGGTAGTTCTTGAGGTTGGCGGGGTCAGCTGTTGGCTACTTGAGCAGGGGCCTGACTTCTGCGTGTTTCCAGTCCTCTGGGAAGGTGCCTGTTTCAAAGGTGGTGTTGATGATCTCAATCAATCAATCAATCATAGCATTTGTATAGCGCGCTACTCACCCGGAGGGTCTCAAGGCGCTTGGGGGAGGGGGGGTCCGCTACTGCTCGAACAGCCAGGTCTTGAGTTGCTTCCTGAAGGAGAGGTGGTCCTGGGTCAGGCGGAGGTGGATGGGGAGGGAGTTCCACGTCTTGGCAGCCAGGTAGGATAAGGATCTTCCTCCCGTTGTGGCTCTTTGGATACGGGGAACGGCGGCGAGGGCGTGGCTGGTCGATCGTAGCTGGCGGATGGGAGTGTAGAAGGTCAGGCGGTCGTTGAGGTATCTGGGGCCTTGGTTGTGGAGAGCTTTGTGTGCGTGGGTGAGGAGTCGGAACGTGATTCTCTTGCTGACGGGGAGCCAGTGCAGGTCTCTCAGGGTCCGGAGATGTGGCTGTGTCGGGGGATGTCCAGGATGAGTCGTGCTGAGGCGTTCTGAATGCGCTGGAGTCTTTTCTGAAGTTTGGCTGTGGTTCCGGCGTAGAGGGAGTTACCGTAGTCCAGTCGGCTGGTGACGAGGGCCTGGGTGACCGTCTTCCTGGTTTCGGTGGGGATCCACCGGAAGATCTTACGTAGCATGCGTAGGATGTTGAAGCATGACGAGGAGACGGCGTTGACTTGTTTGGTCATCGAGAGGGAGGAGTCCATGATGAAGCCCAGGTTGCGTGCGTGGTCCGTTGGTTTGGGTGCGCTGCCCAGGGCAGGGGGCCACCAGGAGTCGTCCCAGGCGGAGGGTGATGATCCCAGGATGAGGACTTCCGGCTTATCTGAGTTCAGTTTCAGGCGGCTGGTCATCATCCACTCGGCTACGTCTTTCATCCCTTCGTGTAGGTTGGTTCTGGCGGTTGCGGGGTCATTGGTGAGGGAGAGGATCAGCTGGGTGTCTTCGGCGTAGGAGATGATGTTGAGGTTGTGTTGGCGTGCGATGGCCGCGAGGGGGCTCATGTAGGTGTTGAAAAGCGTGGGGCTGAGCGATGATCCTTGTGGTACGCCGCAGATGACTTCGGTGGCCTCGGATCTGAACGGGGGGAGGCGGACTCTCTGTGTTCTTCCGGCGAGGAAGGAGATGATCCACTCCAGTGCCTTCTCCTGGATTCCGATGTTGTTGAGGCGCTGCACTAGGGTGCGGTGGCAGACCGTGTCGAACGCTGCGGAGATGTCCAGGAGGATGAGGGCCGCTGTTTCCCCGTTGTCGAGCAGGGCTCGGATGTCGTCGGTGGCTGCGATGAGGGCGGTCTCGGTGCTGTGGTTGGTTCGGAAGCCGGACTGCGAGTGGTCGAGGGATCCATTTGTCTCGAGGAAGGCCGCCAGGTGTCTGTTGACGGTCTTCTCGATGACCTTGGCAGAAAAAGGAAGGAGCGAGATAGGGCGGTAGTTTTTTAGGTCGGTAGTGTCCGCTGATGGTTTCTTCAGTAGGGCGCTGAGTTCGGCGTGCTTCCAGCTCTCTGGGAAGGTGGCGGTGTCGAAGGAGGCGTTGATGATGTCCCGGAGATGGGGTGCGATGGCAGAGTCGGCCTTTTTGAAGACGTGGTGAGGGCAGGGGTCGGTTGGTGATCCGGAGTGGATGGAGTTCATTGTGCGGATGCTGTCTTCGGTGTTGACCGGGGTCCAGGCGCGGAGGGTGGTGGTGGGGGGCATTGGTACGGTCGTAGGGTGCGTCGGCTGTGTGCTGAAATTGTTGTGTATATCTGCGATCTTTCTGTGGAAGAACGAGGCGAGCGAGTTGCAGAGGTCTTGCGAGGGGGTGATGTCGTTGTTAACAGCGCTAGGGTTGGAGAGCTCTTTGACGATGTTGAAGAGTTCCTTGCTGTTGTGGGCGTTGTTGTCTAGTCGTTCCTTAAATGCGGTTTTCTTGGTGGTGTGGATCAGCTGGTGGTGTTTACGGATGGCGTGCTTGAGGGTGGTCATGTTGTCTGTAGTCGGGTCTCTGCGCCAGGCTTTCTCGAGGGCCCGGCAGTTATTCTTGGAGCTCTTGAGTTCGTCGGTGAACCAGGATGCTTTCTTGCTGCCGGGTCTGATGGGGGGGTCTTCAGTGGGGCGAGATCATCTGCGCAGTTGGTGATCCACCTTGTGAGGTTGTTGGCGGCTTGGTTGGGGTTCGCTGAGTTGGCGGGTGGGTTCTGGCTCAAGGATGTGGTTAGCTGGTCGGTGGTGATCTTGTTCCAGCTTCTGCGGGGAACCTGTTGCGGGTGGTGGTGGGTGGTGGTCCTTCTGAAGCTGAAGTGGACGCAGCTGTGGTCTGTCCAGTGGAGTCCGGTGGTGTGGCTGAA
Source organism: Lissotriton helveticus (assembly GCF_964261635.1). Classification (NCBI taxonomy): domain Eukaryota; kingdom Metazoa; phylum Chordata; class Amphibia; order Caudata; family Salamandridae; genus Lissotriton; species Lissotriton helveticus. The sequence goes on along the minus strand of NC_136061.1, from coordinate 410,214,866 downwards.
GGAGATGTCCTTGCTGGAGGAGAAGACGGGGTCAAGCGTGTGGCTGGCGTAGTGGGTGGGGGAGCTCACCAGTTGCTTGAGTCCGAGGTTGGCGAGGTTGTCCAGCAGGGTGGTGGTGTTGCTGTCGTTGTTGTTCTCTAGGTGGAAGTTGAGGTCCCCTAGGAGGATGTAGTCAGCGGAGGGGAGGGCGTGCGGGCTGATGAAGTCGGCGATGTCTACGCTGAATTGTGTGCGAGGTCCCGGGGGTCGGTAGATAAGGGTGCCTCTGAGGGTGGTCTTGGGGTCGGTGTGTATCTGGAAGTGCAGGTGTTCGGCGGTTGTGAGGATGTCGTCGGAGTTGGTCGTGATGCGGATGGTGTTCTTGTGGACGATGGCGATGCCTCCTCCGGTCTGGTTGACGCGGTACCTCCGGGTGATCTTGTATCCGTCTGGGATGGCGATGGCGATGTCGGGCGCTGAGGAGGCGTTGATCCATGTTTCCTTGAGGAAGGCGACGTCTGGGGATGTGGAGTCAAGGAGGTTCCAGATTTCGATGGCGTGTCTGTGGACGGAGCGGGTGTTGAGCAGGATGCACTTCAGGTGGTTGTTGCTGGTGCTCGGTTTGGCGGGTGCGGTGCAGGTCCGGTTGCAGGAGAACTTGCAGGATTGGCAGGTGAAGGGTCCGTGGGTGCGTCCTGGGGTGGCTCGGTGGCAGCTCGGGCTCCGGCCCGTGTTGAGTGCGTTGAGGGTGGCTGCATCGTAGGTCCGGCGGGTGGGCTGGCATCTGCGGGGGTCTGGGGCTTGGCGCGGTCCTCGGCGCACAATCGGCGCACCCGCTGCGCGTCAACGCTGCGCGTATGCGTGCACTCTGCCATAAATGGAGAGTGGGGGGGCGGGGCGAGGGAGGAGCAGCTGGGAGGCGGGAGCGGGGTGGCGAGTGGGGGGGGAGCAGTGCGGTGCGGTGATGCTGGAGGGAGCGGGGGTGGGCCGCGGGGGAGCAGCGGCAGGGAGCGGGGTGGGGCAGCGGCACAGAGGCGGAGGAACAGGGAAACAATCTGGAGCGACAACGATACAATAACTGAACCAAAAACGAGAAAACGACAACGATACAAATACTGGACCAAAAAAACGAGAAAAACGAAGCAGGCACAGAGGGACAGTCAGGAACAGGGGGCCAAACCAAACAGGGGCAGAACTCTTCTTGGCAGCGGTGGCGGCAGCAGGAGGAGACCGGGCACACTCGGGGTGGGCCACGTTTGTTGTAGTTTGGGCGGGATGGCTGTGATGGCTCTGTGATAGATGCAAGGGGGTCAGAGGTGCATGGGGGCCCTGAGTGTGTGCCTTTCATGGTTGAGGTGGTGATTTCGGCTGTGATCGGAGTCCAGGTGGAGATGGTGGCTGGCTGGTATGTCTGGGGGGCGGTCCATCGGTGGCATCTGGTAGGTGGTCGGCAAAGTTGTTGTAGAGGTTTTTGATCTTGAGGTGGAAGAAGGTTCCGAGCTTGTTGCAGAGGTCTTGGGACGGGGTGATGTCTGTGGCTTCGCTGCGGGGGTTGAAGTCCTGAATGACGGTGAAGAGTTCTTTGGAGTTGGTGGAGTTTGCGAGGATTTTGTTGTGGATGAAAGTCCTTTCGTGGTTCTGATTTGGTTGTGGTAGTCCATCTTGGCATCCTTGTAGGTGGTGTCGTTTTCAGGTGTCTTGGGGTTTCTCCATTTCTTCTCCAGGTGTTTACAGGTGTGTCTGGCTTCTTGGAATCGAGTAAGTTCCAGATCTCCACGGTGTGTTTGTGTATGGAGCGCACGGTGAGCAGGAATCATCTGAGGGCGTCACTGGTGTCGGTTTCGGTGGTGCTGGACGCAGTGTTGGTGGTGAAGATGAAGGTTTGGCGGCAGTGGAGGCAGGAGAACTGGCCGTGATTCGTGTTTGGTGTGGCCTCCTGGCAGTCTCTGAGTCTTCCGGGGTTGAGTGCGTGGATGGCGGCTGAGTTGTAGCGGTGGGTGGTGCAAGATGCAGGGTCCCTGGCGCTGGTCGCGGTCGGGTCACGTCGCGGACGGGCTTGCCATTGGCGTGCCGGCGGCGCGCATGTTGCGTGTGGCCGCGCAGAGGCCTTCCATAAGTAGGGGAGGGAGAAGGCAGGAAGCGGCGAGTGAGCGGGGTCTAACGGACGACGGAACAGAGAGGGAAAACCATAGCAATCAGCACTTGGGCTGAAATAAAAATACAGAAAGCAGAGAGGGAAGAAAAACAATTACAATAATGCAGGCACTAGGACTGAATAATCCTGAAATTGCAAGAAACACTGCCAAGGCAATTTGGCACGGAGAGTGGGTCGAGAGCGGTCTTGAACCCTGTTCTCCTAGGTCAGCGGTGGTGGTGGCCAGGTGGAGCTGCGTGGAGGGAGAGCAGTTCCCAGGCATAAAGTTTCAAGTGTACAGTGGGATTGACCTTTTGGCAGCACGCACATGCAACTGTAATGTTTTTTAAGTGTCTTACATAAGTAGATAATTTAGTGTTTGTTTTTCTCTGGAAGCAGCACAGATCGTGGGTGGGCAGTCATGATAAATGTATTGCTGTTTTCCAGTCCCAGCACCCTTCCCTTCCCTTTATCAACTTTAGACTTCAAAGTGCAGTTGTGCTTTTGAGGACAATAGGGGATGCCCAGGACTTCAGTAATCTACATGCATTTTTAGGTCTGGCTTTACAGCACAGCTGTCACCTTACCTTATGCTATCAATAACAAAGAGCTTTCAGATATCAGTAACAGAGGCATTTAGGCTCCAACCACATGGTGGTTTTCTGGAGTACAAGATTTGATGTGGCCGAATTTGTGTACTTCCATTAAAAAGAGTGCTTTCATTTAACTCTTTGGCTTACGGCAAACCTTATTCTCAATAAAGAAGGACTAAGTTTGTTATGGTGCAAAGCCGCTGATCATGGCTACGTACATGATCTTTTTATTATGAAATGCAGTCATTTAAGTTAGCAGACAAGGCATATTTATCGCGAAAAGCCTATGTTAAAGTCAATAGGTATTGAAGTGTGTATTGTTATGTCTCTTTATTAAACCCTACAGATAGGCCTTTTGGTAAATTAAAACTAAAACATAACCATTGTAAGGAAGGATTTGGGTGTTGGTTACCCACTCTGACAAACCCAAGGAGCCGAATAATTCCACTGTAACAATTCTCGCTGGACTCTATTTGGAATGCCTGGCAGACTTAGCTGTCTGCAAGGATCTTGTAATAAAAAAAATCATTAAATAATACATCCATCCATGTAGATAAATATATATCCATATAGATTCTTAGAGAGCCATTGGGTCAGCTCTCTTCTGCCACTGGTCTGTCTAAGTGACATTTACACTCCGCTTCCATCATGACAGATTACTGCATGGCCAAATGTTTAGTTTACATCAGTCATTGGCTCTCTTTTCCTGTGAATTTTCTGATTTTTACTCTGATCAGACGTGCACATCCATCAAAATGAGTGCACTTCTGTGCCAGGGCTCGTTGGCCTGTCCTTTAGTTTTCAGTTTTCTCTTTTTATAGTTTTCCTTTCATTTCAGGAATATGCACAGCTCTCTAGGCAAGGCTAACGGGTCACTTGCTTGCAGCTCATTTCATCTGCAATCACGGATATCATTTAGGGATTGCTAGGGGTTGCAGTTGCGACCCCTGGTAAAGTCACTGCGGCCCCTGGGCTATGGACAGACTGGCCATGGCTTGCATTGAGCATTCCCCCAGGGCGCTTTTTGAAAAATTATACAGTAAAGAAAGGCCTTTGCGCTTGAAGGGGTTAAATTATTTCCGAATGCACGTGAAGTTATTCTGTGCAAACGAAAGAGAAGAACACGGGCTGTGGAGAGTTTCATGCCCCTTTCAATTACACTACACTTGGATCCTCATTTCAGTCAATATGCTAGATGTTCCTATTACAGGACTCCTGGTTGTGCCTCTCGTCTCTAAATATTCAGGTACACTTTTAGCATGCATTATTCATCTTAAATGTGTATTTATGGTGATGCGTCCCAGCGGATTTCACACACCGCCCAACAGTGCCAGGCAATCAACAGGCCATCCTGTCTGAAGCACCCCGATTTCCCTTGCAGAACACACATAGCTGCCTTCCATATTCAACTCAGTCCAAAGTAGGGCCTTGCTTTGCTTTCCTTTCAGTCTATACCCTCCTTCGCTCCTCTTTAAACTCTTTACGAGCCCGAATAGAACACAGTCAAAACAGCTACTAAGGACAAGGGGCACACAAATTACCCTGGCAGACCTGAATACAAGGACAGCTGAGGTAAAGGGTAGAGCGGGCTCCGGGTGACCTTAGATAACAAGGAAAGAAGGAGGACATTATATATGTACAACTGTGAAACCTCAACTACATAGATAGCTTCTAGAAGATTTTGGTTCGCTGTCTTAAGCCAGCTCAGTTGGGCAATGTGCCCGCTGAAGAGAACTGATGGCAATACCTTTTTGCCAATTGTTAAAATGTAAACATTAGCGATTTATCTATTTTATTTACTCTCCATGAGCAGAAATTGACTCAGTGTTTTTGCACACCAAGGAAACACTTCTGGCACTGGCACATAAGGATTATGATTCTTGCCGTATTAAGAAAGTCGATGCAGAGAAAGATGGTGGACACACCTGGTATCTTACTACTGGTCCTGGTAGTTGCAAACATGGAGTTTGGTACCTCTTTTTTTTCAACATAGAATGTTGGAAAGCATGCCCCCTGTTGATGGATGTGGGATTTACATGTGACTTTGCTGGCTTGCTCGTCCACTCTTTGACGAGTTCAAAATTTCGGAGTATGCAATTGTGTATGCTGCCTAAAACCAATGCTTACAGTGTAGTTAATTATCTAGTATAAGGTACATACTGATATCAAATCATTCTGACTATGCATACACTAGCCAATTAACATCATAACAATTCTGCTAAGATGTTCATATGCTTTGCAGCAGAAATAAAACACAAAATTGAAGGCAAAGTCCCATTATAGCATAGCATAATTGCTAGCAAGTGCAGACACAGTACCACTGTATGTATAAACCCTGATAACGGGTACTGTTGCTGCCCCAGAAATATTAACACAGATGACAATTGTAAGTTGTGACCAACTAATTAAAGTTCCAGGAGTATAGTAAGACAAGTCTGAGGTAGGTCTGTGGAAAATGATGCATCACTGTAATCAAATACAAATACTGCCCTATCAAATATCAGCATTGTTAACAGGTGCTGGTAAAGGACATTCTTGATAAACTTGGATACCACCTGTTTATTGACAGCACAGGCTTTGGGAAGCGTACACAATTATAAGCCCTCAAGAAAGTAAAGCACATAGAGACAAAAGGCATGGTGTCTGGTAAATCTGTATGAATAGCACTTGCTGCAGTCTACCTTTATATCCCTTGCCTCAACATTTTCTGCATTTTATCCCACAAATGATATTCAATGCAGAGATGCTGGTATATGGATATTTATAGGTACTGATCTACTGAGGAATATCCATTTGATTCCAGTCACACTTTAACCCCTTCGCTGCTAGGCCTTTTCCCCTCCTGTGCTAAGGCTTTTTTTGGCGTTTTGGAGTAGTGCGCACTTAGACCCTTGTAACTTTTTGACCACATAAGGTATCCGTGCCACATTTGCGTCCTTTTCTTCCAACATCATGTGGATTCTAAAGGCGCCCAGGGTTTGTGGATTCCCTTGGAGGGGTCCCAGAAATTAACCAAAATATAGTGATTTTTTTGTTTTTTTCAGAAAAATTGGAAAAACGGGCTGCAAATGAAAGCCTCTGGGTTTTTCCCTGAAAATGGTATCACAAAAGGGTTTGTGGGGCTGAAATCTCAATTTTCTCAGCTTTCAGGGAATGACAGTCTTTTTAGAGCTTTCCACCTCCTTCCAGTTAATGGTAGAAATGAGTTTGAAAGCAATAATGGATCCTGGAAAGCTTTATATTTTCGAAAAGTAGACGAAATTCTGAATTCAGAAAGGGGTCATTTGTCTAAATCCATGAAGGTTTCGTTATAGAAACTAACAGTTAGATATTGGAATATTTGAAAATTTGCTGAAAAAAACAGCCTTTTGTCTCAACGTTTTCACCTATAACTTTTTCTAATTTTGACAGCTCTTGGAAAGCAATATACCGTTACATCCGTTAGATCTTCCTGGTTGTGGTGATATATAGGACTTGTAGTTTCACCAAGAACCCGACGAACCCAGATCCAAAAACTGAGCAGCAACTTGCAATGGTATTTTTTCATTTACTGGGTATAGTGCACTTTGTCTTGGAAAATGTATACATGGAATAATCTGTATCAAAGACACCTATGTATTTATGAATTGGGTACAAATTATAGAGTTCAGAAACAGTATATAATTGCACATTTTCAAAGTTGGGAATACTCATACTAGCATGAGAATTATTGGTCATTTTTCATAAAGATTTTTTTTTTCACAATGTCTTTCATTCAAAGGGAGAAATGCATGAAAGCTCAATTGGTAATAACAGTTGATTTACAAATCTGAATTACCACAAGTGTCCCGATAAAAACAGTACCTCACTTGTGTGGGTCGGCCTTGTGCCTGCGACAGGAAACGGCGCAAAATGCAACGTGGTCACACCTAAATTTTGCAGTTACAAATTGACCCTTTTTTGGCAAAGTGCCTACCTGTAGTTTTTGCACCCTAGCTCTGCCGGCACCTAGGGAAACCTAGCAAACCTATACATTTTTGAAAACTAGACACCCAGGGGAATTCAGGATGGGATGACTCGACTGCCTACCACCAGGTTTTGTTACCCAGAATCCCTTGCAAAGCTAAGATTTTGACAAAAAAACCACATTTTCCTCACATTTCTGTGGTGGAAAGTTCTGGAATCTGCGTGGATCAACAAATTTCCACCCACCCAGCGTGCCCCCAGGTCTCCCGAAAAAAAATGGTACCTCACTTGTGTGGGTCGGCCTTGTGCCTACGACAGGAAACGGCACAGAAATGCAACGTGGTCGCACCTCAATTTCCCAGTGAAATCTTAAGCTCTTTGGACAAAGAGACTACCTTTTGTTTTTGAGCCGTAGCTCAGCCAGCACCTAGGGAAACCTAGCAAACCTATACATTTTTGAAAACTAGACACCCAGGGGAATTTAGGATGGGGTGACTCGTCTGCCTACCCCCAGGTTTTGTTACCCAGAATCCCTTGCAAACCTAAAAATTTGACCAAAAAAACACATTTTCCTCACATTTCTGTGGTGGAAAGTTCTGAAATCTGCGTGGATCAACAAATTTCCACCCACCCAGCGTGCCCCAGGTCTCCCGAAAAAAATGGTACCTCACTTGCGTGGGTAGGCATAGTGGCCGCGACATGAAACAGCGCAAAACGCAGCATGGTCGCACCTCAATTTCCCAGTGAAATTTAGCACGTTTTGGACAAAAAGACTACCTTTTGTTTTTGCGCCGTAGCTCTGCCAGCACCTAGGGAAACCTAGCAAACCTATACATTTTTGAAAACTAGACATCCAGGGCAATTCAGGATGGGGTGACTCGTCTGCCTACCCCCAGGTTTTGTTACCCAGAATCCCTTGCAAACCTAAAAATTTGACAAAAAAAACACATTTTCCTCACATTTCTGTGGTGGAAAGTTCTGGAATCTGCGTGGATCAACAAATTTCCACCCACCCAGCGTGCCCCCAGGTCTCCTGAAAAAAATGGTACCTCACTTGCGTGGATAGACATAGTGGCTGCAACAGGAAACGGTTCAAATCGTACGGTGGTGAATTTACATTACCTTATTGCAAAACTACCTTGATTTTGGGGGGGGGGCATCTAAGTTTGAGGCCCGGGGCTCGGTGGTATTCTTTGCAAAGTAGCAAACCCAAACAGTTCTGAAAACTAGACACCCGGGGGAGTCCAGGGAGGTATGGCATGTGTGGGTCCCCCAATGTTTTCTTACCCAGAACTCCTTGCAAACCTTAAAATTAGGTAAAAATAGCACTTTTCCAAACTTTTTGGCGTGGGATCGCCGTGCCGGCAAAAAAGTCCTACCACCCTGCGTTCCCCTTGTTCTCCCGGGTAAAAGGATACCTCACTTGTGTGGGTGCCCCAAAGCAGAACACGCCAAAAATGAATTTTGAAAAAAGTAGTTTTTAGTCATATTTAAGTTTTACAAATTAAGCCCCCCAGCCTGAGTCACATGCCTTTGGCCCACCCACACAAGTGAGGTATCATTTTACTCGGGAGAACAAGGGAAACGCTGGGTGGTAGGACCTTTGTTCCGGCAGCGAGATCCCACCCAAAAAAGTACGGAAAAGTGGGTTTTTTGACCAAAATTTCAGGTTTGCAGGGGTTTCTGGGTAGGAAAACATTGGGGGACCCACGCATGCCATACCTCCCTGGACTCCCCCGGGTGTCTAGTTTTCAGAACTGTTTGGGTTTGGTAGTTTCCAAAGATGCCCGCCAAGCCCCGGGCCAAAAGCTCAGGTGACCCCCTCAAAAAATAAGATTATTTGGCTAAAGGTAATGTTTTGGTCTCCACAGTATGAATTGGGCCTTTTCCTAAAGCAGCCACTAAGCCTACCCACGCAAGTGAGGTACCATTTTTATCGGGAGACCTTGGGGAACGCTGGGTGGGAGGTAATTTGTGTGAGCCCAGTGATGCCACGCTTTCCCACACTAAAACGTGTGAAAAAACTGATTTTTTCCAAGCAAAAAATGAGGTTTGCAAGGGATTCTGGGTAAAGGAACGTTGGAGGATCCACGCAAGCCATACCTCCTTGGAAGCCCCCGGGTGTCTACTTTTCAGAAATGTGTGGGTTTGGTAGGTTTCCCTAGATGGCTGTCTCGCACGGGGCCAAAAACCCAGGTAACCCCTCTTGCAAAAGCTGGTGAACTTAACATTTTCACCATTGTTAAATTCAACGTTCCCCAAGGTCTCCCGATAAAAACGGTACCTCACTTGCATGGGTAGCCATAGTGGCTGCAACAGGAAAAGGTCCAAATCGTACGGTGGAGAATTTAAAATACCCTGAAGCAATATAACTTTGATTTTGGGGGGGGGGGGCACCTGAGTTTTTGGCTCGGGGCTGGGTGGTATTCTTTGGAAAGTAGCAAACCCAAACAGTTCTGAAAACTAGACACCCGGGAGAGTTCAGGGATGTATGGCATGCGTGGGTCCCCCAATGTTTTCCTACCAAGAACTCCTTGCAAACCTTTAAATTAGGTAAAAATAGCACTTTTCCAAACCTTTTAGCGTGGGATCGCCGTGCCGGCAAAAATGTCCTACCACCCTGCGATTTCCTTGTTCTCCCGAGTAAAAGGATACCACACCTTTACAGAGTTACTCAAAAGTCAAACATTCAAGCACGGCTATCTATTCCTCAAAGACACACACATACAGGTTGGATTTGGCACGAGGGAGAGTGATGGTTCAGTACATCAAATTTTATTAACAAGATATTTCCAAAAAATGAAATGGTCTGTCAATAAATAAATGCATAAAAACCGAACCAGTGACTCGCAACTCGTGAGCTGTAAAGCCACGACAAGGCACCAACCATTTTACAGGCCATTCACGCACCTTTCATACCTGATACAAACCAGACCATTGACAGCATCCGAATGGAAAAGCAACACATTACAACAATCACAATAAGGGACAAGGTACACCCTAATGCAGAAAGAGAAAAAAAACAACTATTACCGCACACCCATCTAATCCGCAAGCACACACACATACTGGTTGGATTTGGCACGAGGGTGAGTGATGATTCAGTACATACAATTGGATACGCAAGTAATTTGATCAAAAATGAAATACACTGCGTATAATTGAAAGTATGATAAACTGAACCACTGACTCACAGCTCGTGAGCTGTAAAGCCACGTCAAGGCACCAACCTCTTTACAGGCCATTCATACACCTTTCGTACGCGTGACACATACAAAACATTCACACCGCCAGCCGCGGACCCATCACATTTCAACACTCACACCAGCAAACAGCGCCATTCAAGGGCCCATCACTTTCACACGCCCACATTTCTGACACTGCAACTACACAAAATGATGGACTGTGTGGAGTGTCACTCAACTAGCAGTGTGTGTAGTGACCAACAGAAAGTAACTACTCACACACCGCCTGCCGAGCGCCAGTCCACCCATACCACCATCCAAGCACCAGACCATGCACACTGGCAGCCAAACGCCACTCAGCGCACACCGACAGCCAAGTACCACTCCACACACACCACCAGCCAAGCATCACTCCACGCACACCACCAGCCAAGCGCCACTCCACAAACACAACACCAGCCAAGCACCACTCCACACACACCGCCAGCCAAGCATCACTCCACGCACACCATCAGCCAAGCGCCACTCCACAAACACAACACCAGCCAAGCACCACTCCACACACACCGCCAGCCAAGCATCACTCCACGCACACCACCAGCCAAGCGCCACTCCACAAACACAACACCAGCCAAGCACCACTCCACACACACCGCCAGCCAAGCACCACTCCACACACACCGCCAGCCAAGCACCACTCCACTCACACCGCCAGCCAAGCACCACTCCACTCACACCGCCAGCCAAGCACCTAACCATGCACTCCGCCAGCCAAGCAAAAATCCACTCACCCCCCCAGCACAACTCCAATCCATGCACTATGCCAGCCAAGCACCAGACCACGCACACCACCAGCCAAGCGCCAGTCCACGCACACCAAGAATCCAAGCACAATCCTGCACACACCACCATCGAAATTAGAATTTTTTAAAGAAATACCACAAATCAAATGTAGAAACCTACAAATCTGCTAACACAAATTCAAAAACTAAATGCTTTGCACTAATGCAAACCTTAAAGCAGACTAAAAAATATTACAGAATACAGACCAGACAGTACACTTACAAGCTCAATGAAACTCCCAAAACTTCTTTTGAGTGTGGTACGATTTAAAACAAGCTGGCACACACAATCCAGGATTTGAAGGACAGTCAGGACAGTGCATACAAGACTCCCTCCGCACTTCTCTTCGCCAACAGACTCTACATCTTTTAGTGGGATTGTCTTTTGCAGTTGTGGGAGGAATGTATTCTGGAAAGTGGCGATCTTTCAGTCTAGCCACTTCCTCCACCAATCCAAATCTTGGCACACTTGCCTGTTCCACTAGTACAAGGCTGCCTATTATAGTCTCCTGAAACTTAACAAAAGGCATCTTTGACAAGATTTCTGGAAAACAACAAAAGCATTAAAGGATGCCAAGTGGAAAAGATGGATAGCCAACTTCTTGTACCAAACGTAAGCCTTTCGAAGAGCAGCATAAGGTTCCAACCTCTGATCTACTCTGTCAACACCACCCATGTACTTATTGTACTGTAAAATGCACACAGGTTTACGCACTTCAGCAGTCTCACCCCGAACAGGCAGAGCTTCAGTGCTTTCGTCATGGATAGTAGTCAGCATGTACACATCTCTCATGTCTGAAAACTTCACAGCTAGAAGCTTCCCACATCGCAATGCAGTAGACTGTCCCCGCACAAGCCTTTTGCAAACAAGTTCTATTGGGAAACCTTTCCGGTTACTGCGCATCGTGCCACAAGCAACAGTGCCCACTTTGGCCAACTCCTTGAACAAACGCACACTAGTGTAGAAGTTATCTACATATAAATGGTGGCCTTTGTTAAATAATCGTCTACCTAGTTCCCACACAATTTTCTCAGTCACTCCAAAAGTGGACGGACAAGCAGAAGTGTTAATGCTGGAATCCTTACCGGTGTACACCCTGAAATTATAAACATATCCAGTATCACTGTCACACAGCATATACAGTTTGATTCCATAGCGTGCCCTCTTACTAGGAATGTATTGCCTAAAAACCAAGCGGCCCTTGAACAATACCAAAGACTCGTCCACAGCTATTTCTTTTCCAGGTGCAAAGATCTCAGGAAAACGATCAACAAAATGATCAAGGACAGGCTGAATCTTAAAAAGACGGTCACAATCAGGGTGATCGCGTGGCAACGCTAAATCATTATCAACAAAATGCATCATGCGAAGAAGAAGCATATATCGATCACGAGTCATAACTGCTGGAAATATAGACGTTGCCATCAAGGGACTAGTGGACCAATAAGAAGACATTGATGGCTTCCTTAGCAAGCCCATCAAAAAAGTTAATCCCAAAAACTTCTTCATCTCTTCAACATATGTGGGAGACCAATGGGTAGCTCTAGAATGGGGCTTAAGGCCGGCACTGTGGTCCCTCAAATACTGCTCTGCATACAAATTAGTTTGCTCCACAATCTCTTGCAAAAACTCATCGTCAAAAAACAACTGAAAAAATTGAATTGGCAAAAAATTGTCAGTATTCACTCTACACCCTGGAACACCAGTGAAGTCTGGCAATTCCGGCTGCACCATGCCAGGGGCAACCCAGACGTCATCACTAACATCGGGAGAAAAAGCCACCCTAGCCTGCAGCCCAGATGCCTCTTGCTGCACTACATCGACGGGAACACTAGCCTCCCCAGATGCCTCTTGCATCACTACACCAACAGGAATACTAGCATCCCCAGATACATTTTGCATCTCTACACCAACAGGAGAACTCACATCCCCAGCTGCCTCTTGCATCTCAACATCAACAGAAGAACTCGCATCCCCAGATGCCACTTGCTGCTCAACAACAGAAAGACTAGCAGCACCCGATGCCTCATGCTGCTCTACAACAGGAAGACTAGCAGCACCAGATAACCCTTGGCGCACCACAGCAATGTGAAACCTTTTGGGCGCAGCCTTTACCACACTTGCCTCTTCCCGACGAGAAAAAAAGGGAAACCTTGAGGACCTAGGCTGCCGCTCACATGGCTCTTGCCTCTCTACCGGCACATCAATGTCCCTCTCTACCACAGGCACTTCATCAGTACTAGAAGAAGAATCATCATCCGATGATACCATGCGAAGAGAAAACTCACTGCCTGAATCTTCTGCACCTACCTCATGCTCCGAATCGGAGTCAATGTCTGGACCATGGTCAGAGGAAGACTCAAAAAGCAAACTAACAACCTGCTTAGCAGTCATCCTGCGAGCAGCCATTATCCTTACAAAGCAAGAAGACTACACACACAAGTGAACAACAACCTACACTGTGCAAAGTAAGAAGTAAACAAGGTAGAGTCTTCACACAAAAATCAATACACTCAAAAACAATTCAAATCTAACCAAATATAAGAACACTCACCAGCACCTACTCTGCTGAAACACAGCAAAAAGAAAGGAAATCCCACTGGAAAGAAAAAAAAAGTATAGATTAGACAAAGTACACATCAAGCAGCAATACAAAAAAAAAGTTAACAATCAAGAAACACAAAGCCACACAAACAGCAATAACTTCACTTTTCATAAAAACACATTCATCTAGGAAAAGTAGTACAAAAAACATTTACTTACCAAGCACATGCAACTACACAAGCTGCAAAACCAGCATTAACTGAACCACAACCTACACCAATACAAACAGCAAAAGCCTGGATCAAAAACAAAGAAGAAAAAAAAATTAATACTACATTTCACAAACAACATAACAAATGAATAAACAACACACAAATTTACCCCCAAAATCACATCCACACAGATGGGCCATCAAAAAGGGAAAAACGGACAAAAGTACGGGTTGATTTGCCCACCGGGGGGCCAGAAAATCTAATTTTAAAATCCGATCCACCTGGAAGCGACCCTTGCCCAAGGGGTCACTTCCTACAATCTAAAATAAAATCCCTGGTGCTAGTGGGGGCATTTCCACCGCACAATCGCAATGCTGTGCGCGACCGTGAGGCAGAAATGCCCTGCAAAGAGACATCAGGAGAGAGGAAATTTACTTGCCTCTCCCCTGATGCCTCTTTGCAGCCCCAAACCCCCCCCAAATATCTCAAAACCAACCTAACACCTCAAGGCGCAGGAAGCAAATGGCTTCCCGTCCGCCTGGGAATCCCTGAAGATGTTGGCACATGCTGTGCGCGCTGACGTCATCAGGGATTCTCATGGGGAGGGGGGCAGCAGAATTACTGTGGTTAACTGTGATGCTGGACAGAGGCACTTGCATCCTCGATTTTCACAAGCGCAATCCAAAAACAATTCATATGACCAGGAGCTTCTTTCTCCCCATCTGCTGCTCTCATCAGTCTCTGACCATTTATACACATAAGAGGCATGTGAACTCACACAGAAGACCCCCGTTTGGCCACGCCCACCAACTATCGGAGTGCACCATCTTTCCTAAATTTACCCACTATGATGGACAGCTCACTCAAGGGTCCTGTGCACACATCGGTGCGATGGCATAGTAACACACACGGTCACTGGAGAGAAAGCCTTTCCTTTCCCTCGATGTAAGTTTCAGAAAATTCCCCCCTGCCCCAGCCGCAAAACGAACCTCTAAGACTTTCCCCTGCCTCCCCCCGCGGGGAGGGCGGGGGGAGGCAGGGGAAAGTCTTCCCCTGCCATCCCCGCAGAAAAGAAAAAAATCGGGCAGACTCGGGGGGAGCGCTGGCGCTTCCCCCGAGGGTGGGGCTCATGACGAGCTGGGCTCGTCATCAGCGTGCGAGCGCCCTGCTCCATGACGAGCCCAGCTCGTCATCAGCCCCGAAGGGGTTAAAATGTGTTCCTAATGCAACTTGTTTTTGTTGGTGTCTGTTGGCGTTTATTGGTTTCAATCAAGTTGCTGTTTTAATTTAGAAAGCAGACTTGTCTTATATTTTCCTGCCTATCATAAAAAAATCGCCACAGGTATTATGGCTCGCCTCTCTATCCATTGCCTTTATTTACTCTTCAACTTTATGTTTTCTCCAGATTTACCCTTGTATTTTTCCAATATAGTTCCTCCCATGGGAACCATGGCACTGTTCATATTGTCAAACTCCTTATGGTCATCAAATCCACCCTTCCTTATAGGAGAGCAGGTCTGTCAAGCACTACTTCAGTTGCTAAATGCCTGTGTTTTTATGCCTGGAGATATCTTCATGTAATCGTTGGAACGGGCCTTTCAGATTGTGGTCAGAGAAGATTTTAGGGTCCGGGGTAACAAACATCCCTAGGTACTTGAAGCCTTCCGACGCTATAGGGACTGAGTAGCCGCGCGGAAGAGACGGGGGAGGACCATGTAGGATGTAAAGGATTGATTTCGACCAATTAATTGTGTAACCGGAATATTTCCCGAAATTTGTAAGGACAAGGAAAAGGGCGTTAATAGATGACTTCGGGGATGTCATATAAATTAGAATGTCATCTGCATATAGGGAGATTTTGTCGACAATGTCGTCATTCCACTGGAGACCTCTAATTGAGCGATCCTTACGGATCAGTGTGCCAGTGAGAGACATGATTTTTGAAGTAGATGTTGGAGAGGTACAGGGTTATCACTTATAGACTATTGTTTCAAAAGAATTGAAGAAGATGAGTCAAAATACTGTAGGGGCGACTAAAGCAAAAGTGAAGATGAGAGCTTACAGTTCAGTGAGAACGGAAATTCTAAATAGTAGTGCTTTTGAGGAACTGTGAGAGGGAGAGGGTTAAAGTGAGTGGGTATTAAAAGGGACACATAAGGCATAGGAAGTGGAACCAGTACACATGTTCATCTGAAATGGTGGAGGAGTGTGTACAACAGTGGTTCTCAAACTGTGCTTCATGACACCCCTGTGGACCTGGCTGGTTTTGACTGGATGTGTCAGCTCCAGGCTGAGCGGTCAGAAGCAGCAAACAGACACAGTCACTGCATAGCCAAAGGACACACAAATATTGTGGAAAGAGAGAGTAGACCCATCCTTGCATCGCATGCACAGTTTTCCATACCTTCATCCCAGATTTTTCAGGGATTAAAATGGAAGAACTACAGAGGCCAGTCTTACACCACCCCTGCCCCAACCCAAAAAATTATTGTAATGGGGAGCCACGGCCAACAGCTAATTGGTCAAGGGAGCAGCAGGGCAAAAAAGAATGGAAACCACTGATTTAGGTGGCACCATAGTCATACAATCGATTCACAGTAGATTACAAATGGGCAATATAACAAGTATTAAACACAGATAAGTAATTCATGAACACAGAAAGACACACAGCCAGAAAATGGAATCCCTCATAATCTCCAAATAGTACAGTCAAAATGAAATGAAATGAAATGAAAATAACATTTATAGAGCGCTACAATTGCCCTCAGGCGTCCAGGCGCTATGACTCTCAGAAAAGCCCTCTAGAAACAAGAAGCTCTAGGTTACTGGAAGAAGAGGGTTTTGAGTTGTTTTCGGAACCACGTGAGGTTAGGGTTGCTTCTCATGTGGAGGGGGAGGGAGTTCCACAGTTTCGACACATTGAAGGAGAAGGAACGTCCCCCTGATCTGGCTCTGGAAATTTTAGGGACTTTGGCCAAAAAAGCAGAGGAGGATCGAAGCTCCTTGTTGGGCAGGTATGGGGAGATGAGGGAGGTGTTAATTTCTGGGCCCATTTTCCAGAAAGCCTGGTGGGCAATGCACAGGGCCTTGAATTTAACTCTGCTTCTAACAGGTAGCCAATGCAGCGCTTTTAGGCCAGCAGTTATTGAGGTCCTGCTTGGGACTCCAAGTAGCGTACGAGCAGCACAGTTTTGGGTGCGCTGAAGTTTCTGTAGGGTGTAGTCCGGTGCTCCAAGGTATAACGCGTTGTTAAAATCCAGGCGGGATTGGACGAGGCCCTGTATGATTATCTGCCTGGCCTCCAACGGGAGAAGGGGAAGGATTTTCTTGATTACCCTAAGGAGGCCAAAACAGGTGGCTGCCACCTTTGTGGCCTGGGTATTGAAGCTCAACGACTTATCTAACCATACCCCCAGGCTTTTGATGTTGTCGCTGGGGGCAGGAGCCGCCCCCATGCTTGCTGGCCATAGCAGCTCTAGAGTGGAGGGGGCTGCCGGGCCTAGGAGCATGAGCTCGGTTTTGTCGTCGTTGAGCTTCAAGCAGGAATCCATCATCCAAGTCCTCACTTCCTCCAGGCAGGCCGATAGATTGGGCGGCGATTGGAGGCCGCTCTTCTGTACAAGGGAGACCACCAGCTGGGTGTCGTCCGCATAGGAAATGATGTCAATGCCATGCGGACGAACAATCCCAGCCAGCGGCCTCATGTACACATTGAAGAGCGTGGGGCTCAGTGAAGAGCCCTGAGGGACTCCACATCCCAGAGGCCTGCTTGATGAGACGGAAGTGCCGTCAAAGACCTGGAAGGTTCTATCGGACAGAAAGGACTTGAACCAAGCCAGGGCTTCTCCGGACACTCCCAGGTCGGCGAGACGGTTGATCAGAATAGTATGATGTACCGTGTCAAAAGCGGCACTTAGGTCGAGGAGGATCACTGCCACTGACCCCCCTCGATTCAAGATCCGTCTCGCTTCCTCGGTCACCGCCAGTAGAGCAGTCTCCGTCCCATGTTTTGGGCGGAAGCCCGTCTGGGAAACGTCGAGGAGATGGTTTTCCTCAAGAAATTTTGTTAGGATAGTGTTGATGTGTTTCTCCAGGATTTTTGACGCCCATGGGAGCAGGGAGATTGGGCGATAGTTGCTGGGGTTGGCTGGGTCGAGGGCAGGTTTTTTTAGCAAGGCCCGTACCATCGCCTGCTTCCATGTCGTTGGTACCGTCCCGCTGAGTATGGAGGAGTTCAGCAACTCCATCAAAGTGGGAGAGATGGTCTTGCTAGCCAGCCTCAACGAGCCCGGGGGGCCGGGTCACATGGTGAGCCTGATTTAATTTGCTGTACTAAAGGTTCCAGCGTTTCCAGGTTCAGCAGTGGAAAGGATTCTAGCTTATTATGAGAGAGAGTAGCCGTATCCGAGGCTAAGTCGGAATGGCGGGTGGAAACTTCAGCAGCTGGTTCAGGGAAGGAGAGGTAGATTTTATACACTTTGTTAAAAAAGAAGTCAGCCAGCTCGTTGCATTTAGAGGGGGAGCTGCTGTTTTCTGCGGCGGGCGGGGGTGGTTTTATGAGGGAGCTCACTATCTGGTATATTTCCTTCGGTTTGGATTTTGCCATTGTGATTTTGTTATTATAGTATGCTGCTTGTGAGGTTTTTATTGCTAATTTGTAGTTCCTGATCGCGTCCCTGTAGATGGTTTTGTCGACAGGGTTGTACGTCATGCGCCACTTCCTTTCTAGTCTCTTACAGACGCGTTTTTTCTCTCTAAGGTCTTCTGTATACCAAGGTGCAGATTTGCTTTGTCTCTTTGACCCAGATGGATAGGAAGGGAGGACTTGATCAAGGGATGCCGTGATCCAGTCGTTATATTCTTTATTATTTACCATTGGGTCCTGGGAGAGTGAAGGACGAGTGGTGTTTAGAGCCTTGGTCCAGTCATCTACGGAGATTTTGGACCAATTGCGGGTTTTCCGAGATGTGAATAGAGATAGAGGGGGTTTGCTTGTGGTCCAGGTGAAAGCTATCAGGAAGTGATCTGACCATGGTAGGCTACTAATGTTGCCCACTTTAAGTTGGTTACAGTTACTAAAGATGGGGTCTAGGAGGTGACCTTTTTCATGCGTAGGAGAGGGGACTAGTTGTTCCAATTGAATGGCGGCTAAACTAGACAACATTTCTCGTGCCGTGTGTTCTGACAAGCAGTCGAAGTGGACATTAAAATCTCCAAGCAGAGTAAAATTTGAGGGGGAAATTACCGATTGAGAGACCATCGACAGAAGAGAGGTGTCAAATTGTCCGATGGGTCCCGGAGGGCGATAGATGAGAGTGCCAGAGAAGCTGGAATTAGCAGAGAACTCGATCACAAAGGGGAGACTTTCGCAATCCTCAATTCTCTCCGTCAAGCAGCGGCAGACATAGCTCTCTTTGTAAATGATTGGAGGCCACCGCCTCTGCCGTGTGGTCGGTCGGCCCGTGCTATCTGGTATCCTGGAATGACAGCCTGTGCCAGATCCGGCTGAGAATCCTGGTTGAGCCAGGTCTCAGTGAGAAAGATTACATCAGGCATGTATTCATCTAGGAGCAAGGATATTTCTAAACGGTGCTTCACTAGAGATCTGCAGTAACATAGAGTAGGTTTTCACCTCAGGTCTGGCAGTGGTAATAGGAACAAGCTTAACTTTGCAGTATGGGCAGTGACTGGGGATCTCCAGTGGGTCACTGGGGTGGCCACATTTAGTTAGTATTGGTGGGCGCAGCTGGTGTAATAGGCTTGAACTGTAGACCCATCCGTTTCCCGCATCCTGACCGGGGGACGTGGCCCCTGGGCCCGGCGGGGCGCGGACGAGCGCAGACGAGCTTGCCTTATGCGCGCCTTCGGCGCGCAATCGTCGCGCCCGCTGCGCTCGTCCGCTGCGCGTCCGGTGAGTGAGCATGATTTATGGAGTGAAAGTCAGAAGGGGGGTCGGGGGCGTGGCCTGCGCGAGTGGGCGTGTCCACTAGGCGTCAGAGATGGCGTCAGGAGGTGTAATCACCACTCGCCCGCGGCAGCTAACAGTCAGCCGAGCGGGAAGTTTGAGGAGTGAATACAAGTGCCCAAGGGTGAGTGAAGTTAAAAACACATCAAGTTGTGACAATCAAAACCTGGCAAAAGGTATTCTATCTGCAAACTGACCAACCAATGACTGGGACTACATATCATAAATAAGGTCATTAATACTCATACCCTATTATTTAAAAAAAAAAAACGTAAATCAAAATGAATATTTCGATTCCGATTTGTTATACCCAGAAGTCCCACAAAAAGCATCAATTCATATGCAAGCATAAAGTTAAAAACCTAAAGGGCGACGGTAAATAGTGAAAAAATGGCAGTAAAGTGCACAAAATCCCTGTGCAATCAAGCAAAATAGTGTAACAAGTCAAAAGTCCAAGTGCATAACCCCCCATCTCTCATAAACAATTTCCTGTGACATTAAATAGTGAGAAAGAAACACACCTGTTCACATTTTTTATAATGCTTTTTACTTTTAGCATAAGCATACTCCAGCTGTCTAACAATTGATATTTTAGTTTGCCATTGAGCAAAGGATGGACACCTAGAGGTTTTTCAAAATTATAGAATGAGATATCTTGTTATTGAAACTGCTAGAGAGATGACTTTTTACTCACTCCTAAAAAAGTCCGCATTGTTGCAAACAGCCCAAAATAATTAGTGGGTCATAAAATGACATTTCTGATCCCAAAATGGCTGCATAACAGGGCAGGTAAATTAAACATTGGCCCATTTGCCTGATGCCATTGATGTACATCCAAAACAGTTATTAGGGACATTAGGAAAACATTTCTTAAAAAATCGAGGAGTATAATAAAGGGTCCATCTAGCAAAAAAATCCATTCTGTGTTTTCTCCTTGTAGTTATTTTCATTTACAGTCAGCTTTTATTGTATTTGCTGTGTCAGTTTCATTTTTGTGTATTAGCATGTGTGTTTTCTTGATATATATTGTGAAGTGCTCAGTGACACTTCTTTGCTAGGATGGGCTAAACCTATTTTTGAAAATGCAGTTTTAAAAAGTGTCCATATAATCAATACAAAGGAATTGTTTTCACCAGAGGACGCCTGAACACTTGCAGTTTGATATGTTACTTGGCAATTGGTTGCAGCTCATACAAATAGGTAGTCTCTAATCTAGAAAGGTGTGCACTTTTGAGACAGAAGGGGTTATATTTGCAATTTAAGCCCCTTTATTCCCGTTCTAACCCTGGCTATGTGACAAGGGCTTGGATTTATAATGTTTTCTTCTCGGATTTTAGACTTGAAGCTACTGTTTTATTCTCCATTACTTCAATATGTGCTTCTTTGGGAACAGACGGGCACCTTTTTAATGTTCTCGTACCTCTAGCCCTATTTATACTAAGCAAATTAGGCCGACTCAACCATCCAGTGTGATGACGTACGTTAACAAACCAATTTATTTGTACCCAGTTTAAATGAGGAACAGCACTAGGACTGGCTTCAAAAGTCAAACTGTTTCAGTAACTCAGGTTCCACTCTATGCCTCGGACAGAGTCTCTGTAGAAAAGAGGATTGTTTTGTTATTTCTTACAGTTTGTAATTTCGAGCAGATCAACAGCTGTTTCCTCTTCATATCTTAAATTGTCCTCTTGAAATTTCCAGAGAACCTATCACTTCCTCTTATCAGGAGCCATCACACCCCCTATAAGCCAGTGGTTAATGTTCCTGGCCCCCAGCCGGTAGGGTTGAGACTTCGTATAAGTGATTTTAAGCACATCATCCCTGGCTGTTTGTTCTTACAGGTGACACTGCAATACTACCCATGGATTTTTGGATAAAAAGGCGGTATCATGACGGATATGCAAATTGTGTGAAAAAAGCAGCTTTTATGTAAAAGATCTAAGATTCCACTCAATGAACACCTAGTTTATAACTTTACATTCTATTCTAGTGCCTCTCTAATGCATAAATTAACCTCTCCCACCCTCCCTTAAAGTCTCACAACCTGGGTCCACCAGTCCTCAGCCCCTTTTCAAATTAGAGGTCCCCTAAGGCTGCCCCAAATATATGGCTACTCCTTTTCAGATTTCTGTCCCTCTTCAGGATTTACCTGTTTTAGCACTATAGTGTACCAAATCACTGACAGACTATCGACTACAGAAATATGGACATCAAAATATCGATGTCCACAATATCGAAGTCCTATCTACAATTATGGTAAGTACAATAATATCGAAAAAAAAATATTGTTGTCAAAAATATCGTTGTTAAAAGTATTGTTTTTTTAAATGTTAATAAAAAGTGATATAAAGTAAATAATACATATAATTACAAGAAATATAGTTAAAACTATAAAAAATAATATTATAACTAATACACATAATATAAAAATAAATTAAACATATACATATAAATATAATATATATACTTAATTTTTATTTTTTATTTATTTTATTTTATAAAGCGCATGGTTACACTAGCAAGTGTGTCCCCGCGCTGGCAATGCTACAGTTGTTTCCAGGAGTTCGTGGCATGATTCAGAGAAGAGCATAACTCCGGTCTTAGTCCTTGGGGAAGAGGACTGTTTTCAGGTCTCTTCGAAAGTTTGACTCAGAGGGTTCCAGCCGCAGTTTTTCTGGCAGCTGGTTCCACATCCTAGCGGTAATGACTCTGAAAGACTTTCCACCCATTCTGGCTGTTTTGACCTTCGGGACTTGTACTTGCCCTGTGCCGCACGATCTAAGCTGGCGGGTGGGTTTGTACCGTTTTATAAGCCCATGCAAATAGCTTGGGCCTCTACCATGAAGGATGCGATGTCCTATACATAGGGCTTTAAAGGTCACCCGTTCCCTAATCGGGAGCCAGTGAAGGGTTTTCAGTGCTTTTTTTGTTGATGCTCTTCTGGGTAGTTGTAGGATCAAACGGGCCGCTGCGCTTTGTATTCGTTGTAGTCTTGATAGGCTTTTTACGCTGGCCCCTAGATACAGTACATTTCCATAGCCCAGCCGATATGTTATAAGGCTATGGACCAGGGTCTGGCGTACTGGTATGGGCATAAGGTCCAGCATTTTCCTAAGGACCCGCAGTATCCCGAAACAGGTGCCTGCCACTAGTTTGGTTTAGTGGTCGAACGATAGGTTTTTGTCTAGCCAGACCCCTAAGTTCTTTACTAAATTGCTTGGTGTGGGTAGTTCACCCAGTTCTTCCGGCCACCAGGCCGAGGTCCACACTGATGGGGATTTGCCTATGATTAAGACCTCCGTCTTATTTCCATTAAGGCGGAGGCAGTTGTCTGCCATCCACATTGCGACCTTCTGCATACAGGACGCGAAGTTGTTAGCACTTTGCTCCTCTGGTTGCGTTAGGGTCACAATCAGTTGCGTATCGTCTGCATACGATACTATCTCAACCCCGTATGTATCTGTGATTCCTCCTACTGGGGCCACATACAGATTGAATAGGGTGGGGCTGAGACTGGAGCCTTGTGGCACTCCCTGATTTAGTTTTATTTCTTTGGACCTGAACTGGCCCTGCGCGACCTGAAAGGTTCGGTCTGTGAGAAATGATTGAAGCCATTCCCAGGCTTTTCCTCTCACCCCTCCTTTTTTAAGACACTGTAGCAGTGTGTGATGAGCTACAGTGTCGAAAGCGGCACTGAGATCAAGGAGAATCAGTGCCGCCATCTGGCCTTCATCTGCATACCTTCGTAGAGCTTCTGTTGAAGACAGCAGGGCCGCCTCCCTTCGAGTGAAGAGCTCGAAATCCCGACTGTGAGGGGTGGAGCAGTCCATTGGTTTCAGCAAATGCCGAGAGTTGTTTGGTCACTGCTTTCTCAGCAATTTTTGCAAAGTAGGGGAGGAGGGAGATAGGTCGAAGATTATCCAGTTTTTCTAAGCTAATGTTAGGTTTTTTTCCTCAGGGGAAGGACAATCGCTTTTTTCCATGAGATAGGAACTTGTCCTGTACTAAAGGAGAGAGCAAGGAGATGACTGATGTATGGCTCCAGGGTGGTGATGCTACCATGGAGTCTTTTAGGGGTTGCTGGATCGCTCTGGGATCCTGATTTAATGCTACTTGCTATGTGGCATATAGATTCCTGAGAGGGTACTAGAAAAGCCGAGAGATGCTTATTCTCCTGTATCTTCAGGGTGCTGTCTACCTTCCCATCGCCTACTCTGGCAGTGTCTGGGAAGCCCGCGTAGATTTTGTCTACTTTGCTAGCAAAGAACTAGGAACATTTCCTTCATGGAATTGTCAGCATCTTTGATTCTAGTACAGAAGTAAGATGTTCGAGTTTTCCGCATGAGTGCATGGTATGTCTTTAAATTATTCTTATAATCAGCTCTTTCTGTCTCAGAGTAGTGTTTCTGCCATTTCCTCTCTAAGCTTTTACATTTTGCTTTTTGTTCTCGAAGTTCAGTGTTGAACCAGGGGGCGGATTTGGATCTCCTCGCGGGAGCCTTATGAGTCCATGGCGCTGTGCAGTCTAGCGCCTTAAGAATTCGTTGATTCAATTCTAAACAAGCGGATTCTATTTCTTTGCCCTTGGGGGGGCCTCCTGATGTTATGACTTTATTAAATGCCTCCGTGGAGAATTTCGCCCATTTCCTGTGTATATTTGCGGAGCTGGGTTCCTTCTGGGGTCCATTATCCGGGACCGCCACCCGGAAAGGGACTAGGAAGTGGTCTGACCATATTACTGGGGTGGGGGGGCTCTACGGTCAGGGTATCCCAATTAGCGAAGATGGGATCTAGGAGATGGCCCTGACAGTGAGTGGGTCTTTCTGATTTGAGCAGCATCTGTATGTCGGCTAGCTCCTGTTTAATTTCCTGAGCTATTTATACTATTATAATATTATAATACTATTTATATAATTATTGTAATAGCTTATACATTAAAAAAACATTTTATAAATTATAAACACATATATACACATACAATAATATAAATAAAAATGTAAAAAATATATATAACAAATGTAAAATTTATTTTTAAAATAAATGTTACACTACATTAACTAAAGCAGGAAATATTGAATAGCGTAGGGTGCAAAAGTAGGCAAAGTGTTGGATAGTATAGGGGTAAAAATTACTATTCCATCTCCAGAGAGTGTAACAGTAGGGAAAATGTTCGATAGAGTAGGGGTAAAAATTACTATTCCCACTCCAAAGACTGCAACAGTAGGGAAGATGTTGGATAGCGTAGGGGTAAAAATTACTATTACAACTCCAGAGAGTGTAACAGTAGGGAAAAGTTGCCTAGCGTAGGAGTAAAACTTACTATTCCCACTCCAGAGAGTGCAACAGTAGGGAAAGTGTGGGATAGCGTAGGGGTAAAAATTACTATTCCCACTACAGAGAGTGCAATAGTAGGGAAAGTGTTGGATAGCGTAGAGGTAAAAATTACTATTCCAACTCCAGATAGTGTAACAGTAGTGAAAATGTTGGATAGCGTAGGGGTAAAAATTACTATTCCCACTTCAGAGAGTGCAACAGTAGGGAAAGTGTTGGATAGCGTAGTGGTATAAATTACTATTCCAACTCCAGAGAGTGTAACTGTAGGGAAAGTGTTGGATGGCAGAGGGTTGCATTTAACATGCTTATCAATTTTTTTTAAATTAAATAACCAATTAGTAATTAATTAACAATAAAAAATAGTTTATGAATACCAATAAACTAAACCAACAACCGGTTCCTAAAATAAATTAACACAATTAATATAATAATCACTAATTAATATAAATTAATTACCAATTAATAATTAATTAGTATATTAATTATCAATACCAATAAATAAAATGTATTCATTACTTTATTATAATTAAATTACTTCCCACCATATTCCCTTATTAACTCACAACCCACTCCTAAAATAAATTAACACAATTAATATTATTATAAATTAATCCATTAATAATTTCCAATTCATATTTATTTAACAATAGGAGGAGGAGCTTGGCGGGCATCCGAGATGGCCGCGTGAGCACAGCGCTCCCCGGACCCCCGCCGCTCCCGGCTTAATATCCTGATTTAATCCTGAATTTTTGCGAGGATTTATATAGAGGACGTTGGGCTGATCTACCTGGACTTTTCGTAAACGGATTTGGACATCGGGTGCCTGAATTATGTTCACTTGAACTTTTGGGCTCCGCCCTCGAAGTGCGCCCGGGACTGGGTGAGGTTCGGTGGCCGTCTTGGAGTTGAACAACAACGGCAGGGGGATTGGTCTTGTGAGTCCCCCTCTTAAGTTTCGGTTTCGTTTCTGCCTCGGACTGGGACATTGGTGAGAGGGCTGGGCCAGAGCCGCGGCCGTGATACACGTAGGTTGTCTGGCCCTTGGCTGCACTGTTTCTGGAGTGGGCTGCCTCTATCCTGGTGCTACACCTCTTGTAGTCCTTTGGTCCAGGGGCCTCCATTTCTGGTGCCCGGTCTGTCGACCCTGGTGACATTGCTCGTGACGCATCTTCAAAATGGCGGGCAGAGGGGACCGAGAGACGCGCAAGACGAAGACGCCTCTGCGCGGGGGTCCGGTTCAATCTAATGTCATGGATCGTTATACCCACTCTAAGGGGTCCCCCGGAGCGGCCCTGCCCGGTCCCACTGCGTCGGACCAAGTACTGGATGCGTCGCCGGAGCCCTCCTTGCGGGACATCATGGGCGCCATTTCTGGCATGAGGGAATCCATAGGCCACCAGTATGAAACTTTGGCCCACAAACTTGACACTGTGGCGATTGAGGTGAATTTGATTCGAGCCGATCTCTCCAAGACGAACGAAAAGGTGAAGTCGTTGGATATCAAATCTTCCAGCCTCACGACGGACGTCTCTGATATTCAGACGGAGATTGGCAATCTCCGCAGGGTGAACGATTTCATGACCCGGCGCTTGGAGGATTTTGAGAACAGGGCACGTCGCTGTAATGTTCGCGTGGTTGGTGTGCCGGAGAATCCAGAACCCCACTCGGTTGATCTCCTGGTTGAAGATCTTATCCAGAATCACCTTTCACCGTCTGGCCTTAGTAAATTTTTCACAGTGGAGCGCGCACATCGTGTTCCGGGGGGCCAGGGCAAGCCAGGCGCCCCGCCGAGACCTATTGTTGCCAAGCTTTTCCACTACAGAGATCGGGACGCTATCCTGCAGGCCTCGCGGGTGAAGGGCCCAGTAGCCTTTGAAAATGCCACGGTGAACTTTTATCCGGACTTTTCCCAACAGGTCCAGAAGCAGCGGATGGGATTTCGTGGTGCCAAGAAACGTCTTAGGGACTTGGGGATGCGTTACGCAATGCTCTTTCCGACCAGGCTGCGGGTGGAGTATGATGATCGAACTTTCTTTTTTGATCGGCCAGAGGCTGTGAATGACTGGCTGGACTCCCTGCCTAATCGACCTCCTGAGACTGAGTCCGAAGCCCACCCGGGCGGTGCTGAAGGTGGTGTTGAGAGCTGAACGTTTCGTTTTTGACTGATGCCTTGTTTTGTATGACTTTTCCAGGGATGTAAGCCTATGTTCCTCTACCTCATATGTGTTTTGATGTATGGTCTTATTCTCGTTATTTGTTGATCGGGGGGCGGGTGGAACGGAGCCTTTCCTCCTCCGGGGTCTTCGTGTAGAATAGGGGTTCTTGGGCGACAGGCACACTGCAGGTTGGGGTGGCTTTTTAGCTTTTTGCAGGGGTGCAGGGTGGGGGGTGTTTTCTTGTTATTTGGGGGGTGGGTGGTTGGGAAGTTCGTTGTTTGTGTGTTCTGTGTTCAAGGCGACTTTATTCTGTATTTGAATTGCTTTTTGTGGTCGCGCTCATTGATGGGGGGTTTGGGCTTTGTCGGGTGGGATGGGGGGTAGCGGGTTGAGATTTGTTTCGTGGAACGTTAATGGTCTGGGTGATCGTATCAAACGCAGTGTGGTGTTGAAATGTATACGACGTTTATCTCCTGACATTGTTTTCCTGCAGGAGACTCATTTGATAGGCAATGTCTGTCATGCAATGAACAGGTGGGGCTATCGCCTCGTAGCACATTCGGGGTTTACCTCGGGTTCCAGGGGTGTGGGTATCCTCATTCGGGCTTCCCTCCCCCTGGCTATTGATGATGTTATACAGGATGACCGGGGGTGGTATGCTGTCCTTGTGGGTCGGTATGAAGGCCGTACCCTTTCCTTATTAACTGTTTATGTGCCCCCCGGCTTGCAGACTTCCACCTTTTCAGATTTGGGCCGTGTCTTGTTGGACCTTCCTGATAGTACTCTCTTTCTGGCTGGTGACTTTAATTCGGTAGTCTCTGGCCTTCATGATCGCCACCCCCCTAGGGATACCCCGGCGGCTCAGCAGTGGTTGGGTGGCTTTTTGGATACCTTCGGCCTAGTGGACTGCTGGAGGCTTTTGCATCCTACGCAGCTGCAGTACACCTTTCACTCCGGGGCCCATGGGAGTTTGTCTCGGCTGGATTATTTCCTGATGCCTGCGGCTCAGTCCCCGGCTGTGCGTGAGATTGTGCACATGCCCAGGGGTATCTCTGACCACTCTCTGCTCTGGCTTCGTTTTGAGGTTGGGGTGGAAGCAGTGGGCAGGGTCGCTCCCATTAATCCGTGGTACCTTACCTCCCCTGAGACCCGCACCCTTTTACTTAAGTCCCTCGACTCGTATTTTCTGGATAACGAGGGGTCGGTTTCATCTGCTGTGTCCCTGTGGGAGGCCTTTAAGACTGTGATTCGTGGGCAGGCCCTCTCCCTTATTGTTGAGGCTAAGAGAGCGAGGAATAGAGAAGTGGTTGATCTTGAGGGGGAAATTTCTGTACTGGAGGAGGGCTTGGAATCTGGTGTCACGCCTGAGAAGCTCCATGCCCTGGGTCTGAAACAATTTGCTTATAAGTCCTTGGTCACGGATGCCGCCAAAGTGATGTTTCGGGAGCAACAGGGACGTTTGTATGATGTGGGTGACAAAGCGGGTAAATTGCTGGCGTGGCTGGATAAGAAGGAGAGAGTTAATCGTGTGGTACCCGTGATTCAGTCTGCATGTGGTGTGAGTGTAACGGACCCGATTGGGATAGTTGACCGGTTTGCCGAGTACTTCCGTGTGGTGTATACCTCTGTGTCTGTGAGGGATGTGGTTGACTCTCGCCTTCTGTTGCGTGATATAGCCCTGCCCATTGTTTCTGATTCGGACCGTGTGGCGTTGGACTCCCCCTTTACGGTTGATGAGATAGCTACTGCCATCCGTTCCCTCCGTTCTGGCAAAACATTGGGCCCGAACGGGTTGCCAATTGAATTGTACAAGTTGCGTCCGGATAGGATTGCTCCGTATCTCCGCGCCATGTTTCTGGAGTCCCGGGAACGGGGTATTCTCCCTTATGATCAGAGACTGGCCACGATAGTTGTCATCCCCAAGGAGGGCAAACCACGTGATCTTTGTTCCTCCTATAGGCCCATATCCCTACTGAATGTTGAACCCAAGGTGTTGGCGAAACTCCTGGCCACCCGTCTCTTGACGGTCATTAGTGACTTGGTCCATCCGGATCAATCTGGATTTATCCCACATCGCAACACGGCTCTGAACCTACGTCGTCTTCATGGCGCGATCGCGAGGGCGGGGCTTCTGACGGAGCCGGCCATTTTGGCATCGTTGGATGCATCCATGGCCTTCGACACGGTGGAGTGGCCCTATCTTTGGGCGGCTCTTGAGAAATTTGGTTTTGGGCCTGACTTTATTGGTTGGGTCCAGTTGCTGTACGCGGCACCTCTGGCGCAAGTAGTGGTAAATGGTAGGGTCTCGGCTCCTTTCACCCTCGGCAGGGGTACCCGTCAGGGATGCCCCTTGTCTCCATTACTGTTTGCTCTCGCCTTGGAACCGTTGGCTGCCTGGCTCCGGTGGGAACCGTCTCTCAAGGGGATTCGCTGGTCTCCGGACTTTGAGGACCGCGTTTCGCTTTACGCGGACGATATCCTTTTATACCTCACCTCCCCGCGTAAATCTCTGTCTGTTCTGTTTGATGTTCTTGCTTCTTTTGGAGCCAACTCGGGCCTCGTTATTAACTGGACCAAGTCATGTGTATATGTTCTCTCGGGGGTTTTGCCCCCCTTGCCGAGTAGACTTCCTATTCAGGTGGTCCGGTCGGGCTTCAAGTACTTAGGGATTTTTATTACGTTGGACCCGACGCTCCGCTTTGAGCGTAATCTCCTCCCACCATTGCTTAGACTGCGCTTGGATGTGGCCCGTTGGCGCAAGCTTCCTTTATCTCCGCTGGGCAGGGCGGCCCTGTTTAAAATGATGTCCTTGCCGCGATTCCTTTACGCGCTTCATAACTCCTATGACGCTATCCCTAAGACCTATTTCCAAGAGATTGAGAGTCTTCAACGGCAGTTGATATGGGATGGGCGACCCTGTATCGCACTCGCAAAGCTCACCATCGCCTGGTATGATGGGGGCATGGCGCTCCCCGATATCAAGCGATATTATTGGGCTTCCCAGTTGTCTGCCATTAATCATGTGATGTTTTCCCCGGGTCGTAATCCTGCATTCGAGATGGGCAGACTCCAGCTTCCGGGTGGGGACTTTACTAGAGCGCTTTATTCCCGATCGGCCGGGCGCCATCTTGTGGGCCCATCCAGGATTGCTGTAACGGTGTGGCGGGCTGCGAGTGTGAGTTTGGGGTGGGAGGATCGATTGACGTTGGCGACGCCGCTTTATGCATCCGAACGTTTGGGCGGACTCTGGTCTACCAAGGGTTTCGACCGCTGGGATGTGATTGGGATCTGTAAGGTGGGTGACGTGTACTCGAACGGTTGTGTGAAATCGTTCCAGGCCCTCCAGGCGGAATATGGTTTGAGTGGTAGGGAATTTTTTCGCTACCTGCAGGTCCGACATGCCCTCGCCTCAGTCTTGGTTCCTGATGAGGCCCTGCCTGAATCTTCCCCCCTCGAGGACCGTGTCCTTGATGGGCATCTTCCCGATAGCACTATTTCTCTTATTTACAAGAAATTGATTAATAATCGGGCGGACTTACTGGTCCGACTTCGGGAGGCTTGGGTTTGCGATGGGTTGGAACTGGACGACGAGGATTGGCAATCGGCGCTCTCTTCTCCCAAGGAGGTGGCCATTCCTGCCCGTCTCCGCTTGGTTCAGCTTAAGATTCTTCATCGAGTCTATGTCACTGGTCCGCGTCTGGTTACGATGGGCTTTTCTTCGGATGGGCTATGCAAGCGTGGATGTGGCTTGAGTGCGACCTTTTTGCATATCCTTTGGGAGTGCCCGGTTGTAGCTGCTTATTGGACTGCTGTGCTTGAGGTGATGACTGCTGTTACGGATGTCTGTTGAATGTGTGGGAGCCCACTGACTACTCTGTGGCCCAGACCAGATGGGCTACCCTTGGTTACATGATTGCGAAGCGGGATGTCGCGCAACTCTGGGGCGCTTCCAGGCCCCCTGAGGTCTCAAAGTGGGAAGACAATATGGACTGGTCCATGTTTCGTGAGAAGACGGTTTATGTGGCCAGGGGCAGGCCCAGGGCGTGGACGAAGGTTTGGGGCCAGTGGAATGATTATCGTGGGGGTATTTGCACCCCTCCCCTTGAAAACACTGCTGAGATTGTCCTTTCTCCCTAGACTAGAGTTCCCGGAACTTTTCCGTAAGGTTTTTTATACTTCCGGTTCTCCCCGCTGCTCCCCTCCCCCCCCCTCCCCGACTTGATTGGAGCCTCCGGGCTCTGGGTGTGTTCTCCTGATCGTGGAACCGTCCCCTCCGCTCTTTGGGCTGACCTTAAGTATCGTTCATTCGCCTTTTAGTGTTTGTGTTTCTTTTTGTAAAAAAATAAAAATACAAATTGTTCTGTGATGTCTATAGAGTAATGCTTTGTACTTGAGCTGTACCTATCCACGGGTGTACATTTTTCTTACATGCACTGTGCCTTGTTATTAGCGGCCAGCCCGTGAGGTTGTAGGCCCATTCTTGTACTTTTATATGCTTACTCCAATAAAGGTTTTGGAAAAAAAAAAAAAAAAATTTATTTATCAATACAAATAAATAAAAATTAATAATGACTTTGTTATAATTAATTTACTTCCCATCCCATTCCCCTATAAACACCCACAACCCGTTCCCACAAAAAATTAACATAATTAATAAAATTATCAATTAATCAATTAATAAAAATTAATTACCAATAATAATTAATTAACACATTAATTATCAATACTGATAAATAACAATTTATAATTACTGTATTCAAATAAATTACTTTCCACGCTATTCCCCTATAAACCCACACCCCGTTCCTAAAATAAATTAACACAATTAATATGATTATCAATTAATTAATTAATTACAATGAATTACCAATTATTAATTTATTTAAATTAAATTAAATATCAATACTACAAAATAAAAAATTAATGATAACTTTATTATAATTGAATTACTTTCCACCCTATTCCCCTATAGACCCACAACCAGCTACGGAACGAGAACTCTAAATTTATTAAAAAAAATTTTAATAATGTCAAACATTATTATTCAATTTACTATAATTAAATTCCTTCCCACCATATTCCCCTATAAACCCACAACCCGTTATGGTACTAAAATGCAAAAATTCCTTTTGAAAAAATCTGTAACTTCTAAAAATGTAATACATATATTTAAAAACAAAATACAATACTTAACAAACAATATAGAACACATTGATATAAAATACATACTAAACTACATAACACTAAAATAAACATCGATATTATTTACGTTATTTTTGCAAACGATATTACTGACTTCAATATTAACAAAAACGATATTACTTACCTACAGGTCGATATTCTGGTCACCGATATTCTTGATGTTGATATTCTTTCCCTTCGATATTTCCAACTAGATAAATCTGTAGATCGAAATACCACCTATTACCTATACATACCTACCCTTCATCCAAAGTTAATCTGTTTACTACCTCCACCATTTCCGCCTTTTCAAGATTGCTTGTCTATAAATGAGCAGTGCCTAACTCTCCTGCACACGTCACTTAATAAACAGCTGTGTAATCAAATTACACTCAACTGAGGCAACTCTTCCTGCTGACCAATCCCACCAGTGACAGTTAAATAATAGACTAAGAAACACCTTGTGCACACCTGTTCCATAAGATATTCAAAATGTACATGTCAACTCCCCTCATTACCTTTGATTGTTGTGCGTGTGCACACAGGTATCAAAAAAGAGTTGAGCAGAAGGACCGCGGTTCTCGACATCGTAGCCTTCTGATCGTTCCTTTCTCATACCATGAGCAGTGAATCTCGAAAGTATATCCACATCAGTGAGCTATTGTTCTTCGTAAGTAACTTTGCTTTTTTTAGGTCGAGCCTAGACAGCGCGCATGCGCTGTCTTCTAGACATGCTGTATTCGCTATGTGGGCTTCAAGCCCGCCCATAGGCTTGTGATTATAGGAATTCAATGTCACTCTTGAAATCTTGCGTTCTGTTTGTTTATGGCATGCATTTGGCATGCCTCCTTAGGTGGTTATCCCTCCTCGAGAGCAGCGACCAATCACAATGTCCCACCACTAGTTAGCATTCTACCATGTGTTTGTGGAACTTTTTTTTTTTTGGGAGTTTGCATAGGGATTAATACGATCGCTCATGTTTCTTTGCGTGTGTTTCTTCTTTTGAGGTTGTGTTTTATTTCTTTTGAGTTTGCGTTAGTGCCTTTTGTACATGTATTTTTTAGAAGCAACACCTTTTGTCTGTGCTTATATGGATACCAGAGCACATTGTTTTGCAAGTTTCATTAGGTTTGCTGGAATATAACATCTTAGTAAACAGGGCGGTAAATCTTAGCTCATTCAAAGACCAAGATTTCCCCTTAGGGCGCCTGTTGCTCGGTATGTCTGTTTGATAGCTGGCGTGCAATTTCTTTCCTTATCCCCGCAAAAGCATACAGTTAGAAATCATAATATCCACTATCACAAAACATTGTTTTCAACGGCTTATTGTTCTGTGTTTGCACAAGCACAGCAACAAGGACATTGTCATTGCGTCCCAGTACCAGTTAAGCTGTTGGTAGTGGCAAGCTTGTTTTAGCACTTATATAACTGTTGAGCAGGGGTTTGGAGGGCTGACCAATCTCGAGCAAACTCCGATACAAATAATTTTTTGCATAGTTTTGTGTATAGATTTATTCAAAATGAGGTACTCCTGCTGGAGTCTTTGTGTGTAAATTGACTAACTTTATTGTTCCTGGTTATTTGTCTCTGTTTTTGTGTTTGTATATTGTCATATTTTTGTTTTCATGTCTGTATAAACGTTTTAAATGTAATCAATGTGTAGTTGTAAATTATACATATTTGCACTTCTCTATACAGTTGAACATGGGATTGATATGGCATGAAATGCAAGATTTTGCGATTGTATTTTTATGAACTATATTGCTGATTTCACTGGTGGTATTTGTTAGCTGGTACAACCTCTGCTCTGTGGGTGGCGTGTCTCTCCTGATGCAGCCTCCTCACTTGTTTAGTCATGCCATAAGGATGCGCTTTATAGGGTGTGCTTGACTTTTTTCAAAATTCTTAAGATAGCAAGGTGAGGTTTGGGCACTTATTAGTGCCACAACCACACCAGTGTTCACCCTGGGTGGCGTTTTCTTTTATAGTCATTAATTCATGGTTGCAGGACAAAGACACCCTCCTTCCATGGCTTAAAGCCACAAATAGATTTACCTCACCCCATCCTTCCCACGCAGACCTTGCCTTGAATCGCGTGGCTCTTGTTCCTATGGCTAAAAGTCTCTTGCAGAACTATTAGTACTCACTGCTCCATTTTAAAACATCCTGCGTGGCATCAAGGTGACTTCTTACAGAACCTAACTGTGGAAAGATGTTGTTAGGTCTCGCCTGACCCAGCGCATGCGCTGGTCTGGCGAGACTTTTAGTGAGGGCTCAAAAAATGCTACCATGGCCAGCCTAGAGCTACAGTGCAGGTGCGCCGGCGCGCGCTTAGGAGCAGAGGCGCCATATGGCAAACCTCGTCCTGCTCATTAAGCGCCTGCGATCACTTTCACTTTCGCCCGCAATCACTTTCGCAGCGCCCCTATGATGTTCTCGTTCAAAGAACATCAAACATCATGCTGTTTTGTTAATGCTTTGCTGCGCCAGTTTGACTTAGAACGAGCTTTCTCTTTCCACAAACTCGATGTTTGTGTTCCTTAATTTTGAGATGATTTTAGTATTACTGTTTAGTGACTTACGGAACAATAAGGAAATGTTACTGTGAAACTGGATAACATTCACAGTGTTTATTTCTGATTTCAGCGGCTGCTTCATGTCCGTTGCACCATTAAGGGAGTCCTTTCATTGGCGCTTTCATGCAGCCATGATGAGGAAGCTGGAAACTTTTGGCACATTCTCTTTAAAAGCACAGCATGTTGGCGACTGGTTAGTCGATTACACCTATGTAGCACTTTAGATCTCAAAGCGCTATGGTGGGTGCAGCAGTTATAACTCATGGAATATGGGGTGCAACTCACAAAGAGGGGGCAGATTTGAGTGCACATTGGCTGCAATCGAACTCTTAAGATGATGGGCTGTGTGTATCCATTATCAGCACTTAGTCTTTGCTAAGTGATCTTGTTTTGTTGTGTCAATGCTTTGCTGTGCACTTTTGACTTACAACGTGCTTTCTCTTTCCCCTAACTGTATGTTTGTGTTCCTTTATTTTAAAATGCTTTTAAGTATTACTGTCACACACCCAACCACAAACACAACCACAACCACACACACACACCCACACACAACCATACAGAACCACACAACCCTACAGAACCACACACACAACCACACACACACATAACCACACACATACACCCCCCACACACACACAACCACACACACACAACCACACACACAACCCCACACTCAACCCCACCCACACAACCACACACAACACCACCACAACCCCACACACAACCACACGCACAACCACACACACAACTATACACACTCACAACCACACACACACAACCAACCACACACACAACCACAACCACACACACACACAACCACACACACAACCACACACACAACCACACACACAACCACACACAACCACACACACAACCACACACACAACCACACACACACAACCACACACACAACCACACCTAACCACACACACATCCACACACACACAGCCACACAAACACAAGACACACAACCACAACCACACACACAACCACAACTACACACACAACAACTACACACACAACAACAACTACACATGCAACCACACCCACACACACAACCATAACCACACACACAACCATAACCACACACACAACCACACACACACAACCACACACACACACAACCACACACACACAACCACACATACACAACCACACACACAACCACACGCAACCACACACACATCCACACACACACAGCCACACAAACACAACACACACAACCACACACACAACCCACCCACACACACAACTATAACCACACATAACCACACACACAACCACACACACACAACCACACACACACAACCACAATCACACACAACCACACACACAACCACACACACACAACCACACACACGCACACAACCACACACAACCACACATACTACCACAACCACACACACACACAGAACCACACACACACAACCACACACACAACCACACACACACACAACCACACAACCACACACGCACACAACCACACACGCACACAACCACACACTCACACAACCACACACACACACACAACCACACACACACACACAACCACACACAACCACACACATAACCACACACACAACCACACACGCACAACCATACACACAGAACCACACACCCAACCACACACATACAACCACACCCAACCACACACACATAACCACACACCCAACCACACACATCCACAACCACACACATCCACAACCACACCCGCACCTTCACCCACAACCGCACCCACACAACCACACACAACCACACACACAACCACACCCACACTCACAACCACATACACACAACCACACACACAACCACACCCACACTCACAACCACATACACAACCACATACACAACCACATACACACAACCACACACACACAACCACACACACCCTACACACACAGCCACACACACAACCATATACACAACCACACACACACAACCATACACACACACAACCATACACACAACCACACACACAACCACACACACACACACACAACCATAAACACACACACACACACAACCACACACAACCACAGACACAACCACACCAAGCATTGGCTTAGCCAATAGGTCTTGCCTTTGGGACCTTATACATGTTTAGCCAATCAATAGTTGATGTGGTTGCACCAAGGATATTGTGCTGCATAACTAAATACTTAGAAGGTCCCAAAAGCAAGACCTATTGGTTATGCCAATGCTTGTTTGATATAGGTGTTGCAGTGAAACTCTTCTGCATATGTAAAAGCAAATTTAGTTACTTTCTGAACAATTGATGCTCTTATGGTGTGACTAGGCTCTCTGGCAGTATACAGTGGCTTAGCCTAACATGGTACCTTAATTCACTGCCACCTCGAAGTTTCAAACTAACAGTACAGATGGAGTTGTATATGTAGCCAGGGATGACTACTGTAACATTAGCCTTGCGTGCAGAATGAAAAGAATACATAAACTTTGTGCGCAAGGAGTCATTGAACCTTTTTAAGTGTTCTAATTGCGTTGCCCCCGATTGTTTTGGCACACAAGGCTAACGGTTCCATCCGCGTTTGTGTTGATTTACGTGATCTTAACCAACAAATTTGGATTGATCGCCATCCACTGCCTAACATCACTGAAATGCTTTACACATTAGAGGGAGGCAAAATATTCAGTTTGTTGGATATGACTTCAACGTACCATCAAATCAACCTGCATCCTGATTGTAGACATTTAACATCCTGTATAACCCCGCAAGGTATATTTCAATACAAGCTCATGCCTTTTGGGTTGGCTTCGGCATCCGCCGTATTTCAACGGGTGGTAGAAGGCATATTTAACCCCATGAGTGCTCATGACGAGCTCAGCTCGTCATGACGTACACCTCTCCGGTGCTGATGACGTGCTGAGCTCGTTATGACCTCGCCCGTTCGATGGAACGCTCGCATGCTGGGCTGATTCCCCTACTGTGCTAAGCGTTCCATTGAAACAGGCGCAGTCATGACGAGCTTAGCTTGTCATGAGCACCTGAGAGGTATAGCTCATGACAAGCTGAGCTCGCCATGAGCACGGGAGCGCCGTACGTGCCCCCCCAACCCCCAGCACAGCATGGGAAAAAGCCCCGCACTGAAGGGGTTAAGGACGTCAAGGGGGTTGTAGCATTCCAAGACGATGTTCTAGTGTTTGGCAATTATCAGGAACAGCATGATGTCAGAATGCGTCAGGTCTTAACCATTTTGAAAGCAAGAGGTGTAACCCTCAGCATGGAGAAGTGTAAATTCAGTTCCCCTAACATTGATTACCTAGGTTATAGGTTATCTGCCAAGGGTGTACAACCTAAGTTTAACTTAGTCAAGGCCATTGATGATTTTGATCCTCCAAAAACACGGACCAATTAGGATTTTTCCTAAGTCTGATAGAGTTCTATTCAAGATTTATTCCGAAGTGTGCAGAGAATTCTTATCACATGAGGAATTTACTGAAAAAATTTAACATTTGTATGGTGTAATCTGTGTGATGACAAATTTAGGCTTATCACAACAGGAATTAGTACAAGCTATACCCTTGAAACCCTTCAATACATGTGATGAAACTATTATCATGATGGATGCTAGTCAGATGGGACTAGGTGCCGTTCTCATGCAACGTAAGGAGGGCAAAGATGAGGTTGTAACTTTTGCTTCAAGGAGCTTGAAAGGTGCTGAGTCATCCTATTTGGTGATCGAGCGAAAAGCCTTAGAATGTTGGTGGGGCATTGTCCATTTTAAAATGTACTTTTGGAGTTCTCATTTCATTGTTCGAGTTGATCACAAGCCCTTGGCATAGAACGAGCCACACCAAGGATTACGAAATGGCAATATAGACTTCAAGAATATATTTATACTGTGGAATATGTTCCTGGTGCCAAAAATGTGTTGGCAGATTGCATGTCTCATCTCCCCAGTCACAATGTGTTTGAAAAGGGGGAAACATCAGAGGACATGGACACTGATATTGTGAGTGCTGTTGAACAGTGGTGTGATGGTGCCCATATTGGAAAGTGAGTAGCTCACTGATTGTGATGTAGATGAACAGATCACTGAGGTGAAAGATGGAAATAGGCAAGGTTGGTCTCAATGGAAGACTGATAGGGTGAATAGTGATGCCTACAAACATGTATTTGAGGATTTCTCCATCACGAACAAACTCCTATTCCGGTCAAATGCCTTAGTCGTTCCTGAGGATATGAGGAACAAAATTTTGGTTTTGGCCCATGAAGGGCACATCATCATGCGTGCCATGAAGAGAAGGATCAGGGAATGCTTCTGGTGGCCAGTGTTGGACAGGAGTGTTGAGCATTTTGTCAGAGATTGTGTCAGTTGTGCCAACAGTGACAAGTGTCAAGTTACCAGTCCTGTGTAAGCTATCGAGGTACCCAATAAGCCATTGTGGAAATTAGCCAATGACATCATTGGTCCCATGGTTTCTTCCGAAGGCAGTTGCAATATGATATTGTTGTTGTGGATTTTCATAGCCGTTGGCCGGAAATTAACTTTGTTCAAACTCCCAGTACTTCCAAGATCATCACATTTTTGGAATCCATTTTTCTTAGGGAAGTCATTCCTAATGAAATTTTATCAGATAATGATTGTCAATCCACGTCCACTCAATTTTCTGATTTCTTAAGTTTTTTGGGTATTAAGCACACCAAGACCTCTTTATATCACCCAAGAAGCAATGGCCTTGTAGAATGTTTTAACTGGGTCATCCAAGACAGCATACAGTTAGCCAGGTCTTGTGGGTTGAATTGTAAGGAAGATCTATGTAAGTTGTTGTGGGCTGTCCACACTACCCCCAATGAGTACACAGTTCTATCTCCCTTATTATTAAGAGGCAGGTTTCCTGCGTTCAAGATGACAACACAGTGAATGGGGCAATTCACCAGTTCCAGGCAGAAATTAGAAGATGTAGACAAGAAAAGACAGCAAGGTCATGACAGGTAAGTGGGTGTTCGGGGAGAGAGTTCAAGGTAGTTATTGGTGATTTTGTCAGAGTCAAAATACCCAGGATCATCACCAGGAAGGATTCCAGGTTTTCCTCCCCCCAAAAGGTTGTGGATGTGAGGAAGAATGTAGTTAGATTGCAAAATGGGAAGTGGTGGAATAAGGACAACATTTCCATTGCACATGATGTCTTCAAGAGCAGTGTTGTTTGGAGTGCTGGAAGTAGGGCAGATGACATGGTTGATGGGGGAAGAGGAGAGTTTTTCTGTTTTTGCTTTATACAGGGGTATGTGTTGCTCCTTCTGTGCATTATTATGCATCATTGTGTTATATTTCTTGGTATATGTAAAGGGAAAGATGTGTTGGGTCCTACGTGCTGTGGAACCTTGGGGTTGTCAGGGAAATGGAATGTGGGGATAGCGGCGGTTGGAGAGGGGCGTTGTACCTTGATGGAGATGGATGTACTTTACTTGTCCTGTCATCTCTGTATGGAATAAATGACTTGTTACTTACACAATCCGCCTCCTTGTAGTTTGTTACAGGCTGTGGGCGCTGCAGGTTAGTGGCCAACATTATTTACAAACATCGTGTATGGACAAGTGTCTGTGTGGAAATTAACAAAAGCATAATAATAATACAGAAACGACAACCAAAACAATACTGCTATTACTATTATCTATTCATTCATTCACCGCACCCATCTATTCCTTTATCAACTCATCTATCATTCTCCATCTGTCCACTTATATGGCACCAATCCATCCCTGATTCACAGCAACTCTCCCATATCCATCCACCCATGGCCTTTACCCTTCCACAATGCCCTTCCTCGTATCTCTTCAAAACTGACAGTCACAAACAGTGCGCACAGGCTGTCTTAGCCTAAAGCATGCTGGGTGAGGGCATGCTCGTGATCATGCTCTTATGGCAGGTACTTCCTGCGCAGAGCTGTATTTTCATGCGTTTACCTCCAGAGTGGCAAGTGCCTTTTCTAGGGCAAGTCATATTTTCCCTAGCCAATCGTGGGATTGATGGCACTGTACACCCAACCAGTCTTCCCTAACACAGTCGCTTCTTCTGCCAACTAAGAATTAGGACGCTGTATTAATCTGGTCAACTCTTAAACAACACCTCTAAGTACAGGCAAGGATATCTCTTTAATAATCGCTTTTAAGGTCCCAAAGGCGAGACCTGTTGGTTATGCCAATACTTGTATGGACATGCAAATAGTTAGGCTGAGCCTACTAATTGAAAGTTATTACCAAACCAACACTCTTTGATTCATATTGTCACCTGCACAATGTCGCACTGCTTGGTTTACGATGTATCCATTTCTAGACTGAGGACATACAACATTATTTTTACTACTGTGTGGACGTGAGGTTGGTGGCAGCATCTCAGCTCTCTGGGAACCTTCTGCCTTGCTAAAAACGCACAGTTAATGTTGGGTGAATGCTGCAGTACTGGCACGACTTAGGTGTCAGCGCTGCATATTATTTTATGCCTGTAATTTTTAATGTAAAATTGATAGCACTCACTACCTTCTACCGACTGTGTTGATTTTCATCTGTACCCCGCCCCGTTCCACCGCGGCTGGTGCCGTTTGTGTGGAGGGCGAGGCGAGGCGCCATCTTGGGTGGGGCTAGACCGGAGCTACCGGTCTAGTTATTCCGGGAGGCAGGGCATAAAACGATCAAACGCCCAGGGCTCCTCGAGAACGTGAGGTTGGTGGCAGCATCTCAGCTCTCTGGGGACCTTCTGCCTTGCTAAAAACGCACAGTTAATGTTGGGTGAATGCTGCAGTACTGGCACGACTTAGGTGTCAGCGCTGCATATTATTTTATGCTTGTAATTTTTAATGTAAAATTGATAGCACTCACTACCTTCTACCGACTGTGTTGATTTTCATCTGTACCCCGCCCCGTTCCACCGCGGCTGGTGCCGTTTGTGTGGAGGGCGAGGCGATGCGCCATCTTGGGTGGGGCTAGACCGGAGCTACCGGTCTAGTCATTCCGGGAGGCAGGGCATAAAACTAAATGTGTATCCGGCAGCGCAGCGGACGGGCGCAGCGGGCGCGACGAATGCGCGCCGAAGTCGCGCTTAAGTCAAGCCCGTCTGCGCCCGTCCGCGGCCGACCGGGGCCTGGGGCCAGTTTCCCTGGTCGCGTACACACCTATACTTCCCAGGACTTGCTGCTGTTAAAACCGTCAGATAGTTTATGCCCTCCACTGCCACCGCACATACTTAATCGTGCTGCCTCTCATGGTATTCTTAAACCTGAGTACATAGCTGGTAATGATTTGCATTATAACCCCCGCCGTTCTCCTCATTTGCCACTGGAACCAGATACTGTGCTTAAATGCTATTATTTAAACACTAGGTCAATGGCTAAACATCATATGGATGTATTTTTTATGTTAAAAGCTGAGCAACCTGATATCTTGCTCCTCACGGAGACCTGGCTTAATGCTGATTCATTACCTCATATCCTGGCTGCCGTTCCTTCTGATTTATTACATTTTAAAAGCCAACAGACCTGCTGATAAAAGGGGTGGAGGAGTAGCAGCTATTATTCGCAATACTTACAAGTTCTCATTATTACCCTCTCTTGACCTTATGGGGTCAGAAAATATTGTTTTTAAAATGGATACTGATAGTGGGGCATTACTTATGATCCTTATCTACCGCCCCCCCCAAACTATGCCCGCATTTGCTGTCTCACTGGCAGAACATCTAGCTCCTCTTATTATTAATTATAAAAATATTGTGCTGCTGGGCGATTTTAATCTCTGGCTTGATGCCACTGATTTGGACACCCAGGCAGCTGCATTGAAAGAGGTACTATTAGATCTGAACTTAATTCAACAGATTCATCTGCCAACCCATGAAAAAGGCCATCATCTGGACCAAATATGGTCCCAGAATATTCCCCTGTTGGTTCGTTCCATCACTCCCTGTATTTGGACAGACCACTTTTTGATACATTTCACTCTCGCCATTGTGAGGAGCAAAAAGCAGCCATTTCAAACAGGTGGGAAAGTTAGATTGTGGAAGAACATTGATACTTCAGCTTTTTTAGACTCTCTGAAGTTGTCTCTCCCCCTTATGCCTCAGGACATCGATGGCACTGAAGAAGCCTATTCCAACTGGCTA
Source organism: Lissotriton helveticus (assembly GCF_964261635.1). Lineage (NCBI taxonomy): Eukaryota > Metazoa > Chordata > Amphibia > Caudata > Salamandridae > Lissotriton > Lissotriton helveticus. The sequence goes on along the minus strand of NC_136061.1, from coordinate 410,172,108 downwards.
CGTCAGGCAGCAGACGTTCATGCCCCTTGCTCTAACTTTCCCCGCTCCCGTCTTAACGACGCACATAAGTGGTATACAACTCACTTGAAATCCCAAAAATTAGAAGTTCGTCAAATGGAGCGGAAATGGCGAACCGGTTATCTGGCACAAGATAAAGCCAATTATTGTAAAGCTCGGAAAGAGTACCAGAAACTTGTCCTGAAACATAAATCTGACTATTTCTCGGAGAAAATAATGAACTCTCAGAATAAATCTAAGGAGTTGTTCAGTATTGTAGATGGTCTTAGTAGCAGTGACAGAACTACACCACTGGTCACTCCTACTCAGGATCTCTGCAATTCATTGAACTCATTTTTCCTCAACAAAATCTGTACAATAAAACTAAGTATTTCTACTGTTTTGCCCCCCTCTCTGTCGGATGATACGTATTATAACTGTGAGACGCTGGAATCTTTTCCCGCTATTGATGGTGATACCCTTTTTAAACTGTTTGGCCGGGTCAAATCGGGTTCACCTGATGATATCTGTCCCCCGTACATCCTGAGAGAGGTCGGCACTGCCATTCCTGAAGGCGTACTTCCTCTGTTAAATAGTTCTCTCTCACAGGGTAAAGTCCCCAACAACTTTAAAAAGGCTTTACTTATTCCCCTAATTAAGAAAGCAGGAGCCGACCCCCTTGACCTGTTAAATTACAGGCCCATTTCATTGCTGCCGTATTGTGCGAAGCTATTGGAGGCACATGTCTGTGCTAACATGTCCAAATTCATTGAAGAAACAGATTATCTTGAATTTAATCAAGCCGGCTTCCGTTCTTGCCATTCGACTGAAGCAGTCATCCTGGCGGTACAAAATACCCTGAGGCGGAATGCGGATAACGGGACTCATCAGGCCCTGGTCTTATTGGACCTTTCGGCAGCGTTCGACACGGTTGACTATACCATCTTGGTCAACCGTGTCGAACAGGCTGGCCTTAGGGGACCTGCACTGAGCTGGATCCGTTAATTTATCACGGGCCGCACCCAATCCGTAAGGTTGGGCCCTTTTACAGCTCCCACTATTTCCACCACTTGCGGAGTTCCTCAGGGCTCATCTTTGTCACCTCTACTTTTTAATCTGTATCTGCGCCCGCTATTGTACTCCCTAAGAAAGGCGAAAGTTACCATCTTTAATTATGCGGACGACCGACAACTCATCTTTCCTTTGAACACCAAGGATTCGGTGGAGGAATTCCAAAACACCATGGCACACATTCAGGTTTGGATGAGTTGTAACCATCTGAAACTTAATCCAGGCAAGACTGAACTGGTCTTGCCTGGACAGAGTGTGTTAAGCTGGAGCCCATGCTTTTGGCCATCTAGCATGGGGGCCCCACCGGTTAGATCGTCCTCAGTTAAAAGTTTGGGTGTACTAATTAGCGAAGATCTTTCTTTGAAAAGACAGGTAGGCGCAGTGGTGTCTTCCAGCTTTTTTCAGTTAAAAAAGATAAGAAAAATTGCCTGCTTTCTTTCACAGGCTGCCCTTATTCAAGTCACAATTGCTCTGGTCCTGTCTCGTTTGGATTTCTCCAATAGTCTCTATTTGGGGCTCCAAATTGGAGAGTTAAAACGTCTTTAGAGGGTCCAGAATCAGGCGGCTAGACTGATCCTGGGAATCTCAAACAGACAATCCATTAGACCTGGGTTGAAGCACCTGCACTGGCTTCCTGTTGGCGCAGCGTGTGGCATTTAAAACAGGTGGTATTCTTTTTAAATCTTTACAAGACGCTGGCCCTAAATTTATAAAAGACCTGTTTCTCAGATATGCTCCCTCGCGAAACCTACGTTCCGCTCAAAAATCTTTACTGATTGTTCCCTCCTATAAAAGGAAGCGCTTAGGTGGTTGCTGCTTTGACCATTTGGCGGCTACCTTTTGGAATTCCCTTCCCTTGCAGTTGAAACTGAGTGGCAACCTTCTTAATTTTAGACACTCCCTTAAAACCTGGTTATTTTCGCAGGCCTATTGCTGAGATCATTATCTGCTTCCATTCTTAACTGTTGTGTTGTGTTCCCTCCTATAGCGCCATGAAGCCCCCGGGCGTACGAGCGCTTAATAAATATATATTAACATAATAAATATATATTAACATAACCCCAGCAACCTTCTATGCCGCAGTTAGCTGTCTACTTTGATTTTCCACGCTTGATCAATGTTTAAGATCCAGGACAGCTTTTAGCATCACATAACAGGAGGCCTCCTGGCGACTAGATGGGAACATACAATCATATTTGATTGGTTATAATTAATTATGAAATATATTTTCCTTTCTTTTTCTTTGTCTTTTATAATTCACAGAGGACGACATGAGGATCGATGAGAAATGCGTAGAGACAGGTGAGGGGCACCATGCTGGAGTCTTAGACTGACTCTTTTCTTAAATACCAGATCACCTTCACAGATCTGCCTCTCATTAGACTGTAAGTGATGTCTTAAACTCCCAAAATAGTTGAATGTTTGTTTACAGATTGAGTTGTATTTAAATCATCCTCAGTTCTACATGACTTTCGGCCTGTAGCACGGAACCAGCATGTACACATTATCTAGAGAAAACATCTGATATTAATCTACCAGCCAGTGTCAAATTAAATCCTGTGGAGGCCCCTCGGCGTTTAAATTTCGGGGGGGCCCTCGCAAATTATCTCCCAATGGGTTCTACGTTTTTTACCAACCAACAATTTTAATAAACCAATTTTTGTGGGATATAATTTAAGAAAGCTTGATTGTAATTTTCGTTCAAGGTCAAATAAATATTATTTTGATCCGTTGTCGCGGCGCCCCTAAAGGAGTGGGGTCCATAGGCCAGTGCCTACTTTGCCTCTTTGGTCATCCGGAACTGCTACCAGCTGGTTAGTTTATAACAGATATGACTATGGTCGACTAATGAGGGAGGGAGGGAAATGATTTTGTTATAGAAATATTAATTGATACATTATCTCCAAACATGAGATGTTGTTGGTTCAGAACCTGTGCTCAGGGTTTAAGAGTTTTTGACATCCAGCTCAGTGATGCTCAACCTGACCAAGGGAAGCAGTGGTAGAGAGTCACCACTCTTACGCAGTTTGTGTGCCCTTTGAGGGACGAGTAGGCAATTCCCCTTCATTTCCGAGTGGGCAAGTATCCTTTTGTCTTAACTCACTTTCATCACAGTCCCTTATTTGAGCTTGTACTTTAATATGAAACATTAACTGTCTGTGCCTTTAAAAACGGTAACTTTCATAATAGACAATCACATGGCTGCTGAGACTACTGCACGAAGTAGCTACTGGGCAAAGTAGCTATTCCTGCAAATGGTAAAAACAAATGCTTTTTTTAAATTAATGGTGAGAACATCCAATGCTATTTCCTTATCCTGTTACCCATATACGTGCATTATCAAATTGTTGACACTCCTTTAATCGTGCCTACTAACAAAACAACGACACAAATAAAATCATAAGACCATTGTGATAACACATTTTTTTTTTTTGCCCTTTCGCCGCAAAATTTTAAAGATGAAGAAGCGTTTGAGTCAGGTAGGTCTAATGCCGTTGAAAGGAAACTGCCATATATTTACTACTGTTGCACTATGTATTTAAGTGTGTAGAATCCAGCAAATCTTGCTCTACTGAAATCCGCCTTATTCGACATAGAATGTTCCAAAGTTCTGGTTCAAATATAAGTTCTGCAATATTTGAGCTTGAAATGCTCCGATATATCTGGATATATTCCAGCGAGTTTGACAAACACATTTTGCGCGAAACAGACCTTATTTAAGGCGGCAATTATTGAGCAGGGGTTTCCTCTCACCTACCTGAATTTTAAGTTAACTTGGAGTACCCGTTTGCCAAACCCTAGATCAGGCCCTGTGTCTCCCTTCCCTGTGTTCACTCAGGGCATCACTGGCAGTGTCTGTGCTGGTACCGTTCTGTCTCCTTCCCAACTCCTCCTCTTGGTTGAACCTCTCCTCCTGCCCCATGGCCTTGTCTGTCTCCGGTGCGCCTTTATATGCTACCCTGCCTGCTGGGTACTGTAACCTGCCTGTGATGCGTTTGGAGCTTTCTACAGCCATTTCAGACTTCTATCCCTCCTGTGCCTGTAAATTGGGAACCATACTGTTGGTTACTTACACTTTTCATATACAGCGTCAGCGCCGGTGTCTTCAGCCTGTTCGCTATACTTATCTGAATCATCTACTGCCCTTTTTCTTCTCTTGTCTCCTGCCCCTGTCTGTTTGTGTTCTTTATCCCCTGCCCTCCTCCTTCACTCACTCAAATGTTTTTGGTAGTTTTTATATGGCGCTGTACATGAGCATCAGCTACATTACACTAGGACACATTCATTTTTTTATAGGCGGGATAAAGTGATAAAGGATGTTGAGCTGACCCTTGGACTCGAACCTGGTTCCCCAGTTCCAAAGTCAGAACCTTTGGCATTACGCCACACCCTCTCCCCAATGTCTCCTGCCCCAGTGCCCTTATGCCCTTTGCACTGTCTGGTTTACCAGCCTCATGCCCCTTTCTCCAGTCAGTCACTTCCTATGTCTCCTGTGCATATTCCTCTATCACTGTCTGTTTTACTTGCTGCCCCACCCAGCCAGGTCCTGTCTCTGTGGCCCTGGCGCTCTGTTTTCAGTGTCTCTGTATCTCCTGCCCTCTCCTCCAGTCAACACCCACGACTTCTGCCCCTGTTCCCTTAGCACTGTCCTGGTATCTATTGCCCCTCCGATTATCTTGTCTGCTGCCCCTGTGGCTCTGGTACTGTCTGTGTTAACGGTCTCCCACTCTTTCCTTCAGTGCATTCCTGCACCTTCTGCTCCTATCGCGTCTGATTTACACACAGATAGACACATGCATGCACTTCTTCTCACAAATCTCACAGCCAAAATAGGTATTGTCTGAAAGTGGCTACATTGTCCTAGAGTTCTCAGTATATCAAGCCATGTGTCATCCGTAACAGCACACAATTTAGAATGGTTGAAATTCATAAAAAGGCCTTTAGGTAAGTCCGAGGATTACCCCTTTGACTGGAAACATTTGCCCTAAGTAGCGCCACCTCCTTTCCCCCTCTGGAAGTGCTGATCAAAAGGAATGCTTCAAATGTATTTACTTCACTCATAAGTGGGTGGACAGATGTGCTCTTTGGACCATGTACTGTATTGCTTTATATTGAGTCACAAGGCATTTGAATGTTACCAGTTGCCATTGTCTATTGGTAACCATTCACAAAGCCGAATATATCCACTATTTGAGTGGTTGCTGCCGCAACATGGCTAATGGAGCAGATAGTGGTTGAATGGACCACTGTTTCCCCCGCACCTAACCCTTGATGCCCTTCCTTGATTTGCAAATTGATTTGGCACTCTGGACTGGATATGCAACATTTCTGGACTAGCCTTGTGCAGTTTGTACATTTTTAAACTTTGAAAACTTTGTGAACTTTGCTAAGTTTAAAAAATAAAGCAGGTTAAATTCCTGCTAAATATATGTTTCACATTCAGAAAACTCTGCATGAAAAAACACATTTTACTGTGAAGATTCTCTATGTACGTAGAGATACTTGAACAGCACAAACCTAGTTGGGAAGCAACGGTGGTTGAACAAAGACTAAAGACCAAGAATATGAATCAGATCGTTATTAAGATGCAGGTAACAAGTGAATACTACTTAGTTTAGGGTCGAGCAATTTTCCTTGAAAAGATGTGTGTTCAGGTTATTTCTGGAATGCAGAAGGTTTATAGCAGTACTGACACTTTTGTGGCCGTTGTTTGGCATGATAGGTGCATAGACAGAGAAGGCCTCTAGGGCTAGATGTTGGTAACTGGAAAATACCGATTCCTAAATACCGAATTTTACCGATTCGGTATTTAGGAATAGGTATTTCAGATGTAGGTAAGAATTCGGTAAAAAATACCTAATTCTTAATATTCCTTATAACCGAATCGGTAATTGAGATTCGGTAATAAAGAATACCTACCCATTCATTCCTATGGGCCTGAAGGCCCATAGGAATGAATGTGAAGACATTCTGTATTACCGAATCGGTAATACCGGGAGGTATTTCAAGGGTGCCAGGGTGTCCAAAGGACACCCTGTCGCACCCCTGAAATGTGCATGTGTGCACATGTGGCACACATGCATGCCCTAAGGGCATGGATGTGACATTTCAAAAAGCAAAAAAGTGCTTTTTGAAAGGAAATCGCTATTTACCACCAACTTGGAGTTGGTGGTAAATAGAGATTCCTTAAGACTGAGGTGCACTGTTTTAAGTGCTACCTACATTGCATTTAAGGAATCAGTACTACTGATTCCTTAAATGCAAGGCCATAAGGAAACGATATTAAGGAATGTGTATTTACTGAATCCTTAATACCGAATCCTCCCTACATCTCAAATGCCTAAATACCGGTCGGTAACGGTGAAATGTAACTAATTTCACCGTTACCGGCTGGTATTTAGCCTCTAGTCTCCTATTTTCCAGTCTTGCACCTACACATCCAGTTTGATGATATTTTGGCTTGTGGTATGATACAATCCATTTGAAGTGATCAGTGTTTAGATCAAGTATGTCAAGATAATATTTCTGGGGGCTTTATGTGATGGAACTAGCTTGATACAGGCATGAAGCAGAAGTTCCTTGAGCGTTTTGAGGTGACATAGTCAAACTTGCTACGGTATGTGTAAGTGCTTTCAGAAATGCCAGAGCGGTGTCTTCAAGGCCGTTAAGTAGAGTGTTGCCTCCATATGGATGTGCTCATGTCGGAGAGCCAGAATTGAATTAGTGGATCTTTGCAACTGATAGATATCAAGATAAATTCAGTCTTGAATAGGTTGATCTTTTGGTAGGGTCTTGAAATTCAAATCTTGAGTATCTCAAATTGTGTTTTAAATTACTGAATATTGTTAGTACAGGAAATTTTGAGGTAGAGTTGCATGTTGTCAGTGTGTTGATATATCTTTATGTCTTAAAGTATAGATGTGAGGGATTCATTGAAGATGCATAAGAAGATGAGGAACAGGATGAAACCCAAGGTTACAATGCAGCAGATGGGGAGTTGCTGGGATTTTGATGTCTCTATATTAATTGGTTGACGTTGGTTAGTTTAGTTCAGAAAAGAACCATTACAGGACTGTGCAGGATAAGTCCTTGCATGTTTCCAGAATGTTGATCAGTATTTGGTGGTACACTGTGTCGAAGGCCATAGAAAGGCAGTGGGAACGGACATTTTTGTCATTGATGAGAAGGTCTACTCTGTGCTCCAGCATAGCCTAAATCTTGGTTGGTGACCCTGCACATTGTTCTTTCTGATCTGTCACTGTAACTAGGTGGATATTTTTTCCAATGAAAGGTAGGCAAGTGTTGTGGCAGACGTTGGAGAGATTATCTAGGTCCAGGATTTGTTTCTTCAGTAGTGGGAGAATAAGCCCTGTCTTGAGGACATCGGGAAGGTTTTGTTGGCTGAGTAGAGTGGACAATATTAAGGAGGAGCTTAATGTCTTTCTTGTAGGAGATTTAATGATGGATAAAGGTAGAATATAAGATTTATATCATGTGGCCTTGAGCAAGTTCAGGAAGTTGGTAAGTTCGGCATGCCATCAGAGGTTAATGGCAGTACATTTGGTGGTGGAGCAATGGACATAGGGTGTAATGTAGATATCTGTTTCGTGTTCTCAATGTGGCAACTGATTTGTTGTTCTTCTTTGGGAAGCACTTATTGATACAAGTGCATTTGTCAACTTTGTGGGGAATTGGAAAGTCTGGATGTGAATTCATACAGTGCTTGACAGCTGTAAAGAGTGCTTTTCTATTGTTATTGTTAGCTGCTTTGTTGACAGAAGTCATGACGGTAGGGTGTGATTGGCTAGTGGGAGAACATGACATCAGAGGTCACCGGACCTCACATACCCAGTAGATGCTAGTGCCTAATTCTGGCTATGTGCTGCTGGTTGGCAGTTGTGAAGCTTGCTACTGGCAAGAAGCTGTGGTGGGCCCTAACTGGCCTTAGGGAATTCTTCATGGCATGGATCATTTGACCGCACTATCAAAGGGTGATACTGGGGTGCATTCGCTCTGGTTTTCTGGCTTTGAAGCTTGGTTATTGTGGAAGGGTAATCAGGGCCCCCATTTGGCCACAGGGAGTGTCTGGAATGGTGTCAGATGTCACTTGACCTCACAGGTGTGTGCCTCGAATCAAAAACATATTTTGCAGGAAATGTGGAGGTGAACTTATACAAAGTACACAAAATTTGTAACTTCAAAAAGTACAAATGTGACGGACAGAATTCCGCACAATTCTTTGGGAAACTATGAGAACTTAATATGACTTCTGTACGAAAGTCATGTCACTGTTATAGATGTATCCTAATTGAAATTTTTGTTTTTGCATTATTTCAAATCCCGTTTTCAGAGGAGCTCAGAGAAGGTAAATTTAAATTCTGTGTAATGTATGTGCTGGTGATCTTATGATGTCATAAAATGAACTGTATATTAAAGCTACCTGGGCCAAAATTAATGGCCAGCTAGAAATAAAAGTTTACATTTAAACAGGCAACAATGTTATAACCCTTTTATGGTTTCTGAAGTTAAATTAGGATCATAAAAAAATAACGTATCATAATATATGACTGGCTCTTCTCTTGTACCACAAGCCATCACTAGATGTTGTGACGTATAACCAGTACTTGCACTCTATGGTACAGCAAAGAAAACACACAACATTGACCCTATTTTATAAAAAGACATTTATTTTTTGTTAAAGTGCCATAGTAAGGATGATATGATGTGATATTTCAAAACAATTCGGAGCCTCTTGCCTAAGTTCCCAGTAGTCGCTTAACTCCAGTTTCCAAGGCAGTATAAAAAGGCAAAAAACAAAATATGGCTTTCCAATTAAACACATTTCATGTGTCCTTAGAAATCTGTATATCACTCTCACAAAGCCTGTGCTCAGGAGAATGCAATTGACAATGACGCATTGAATGTTGTTGTCTTATAAGCTCTATCAATAAAGAGATAGGTTTTTCCAAAGACTGTTCGTTTTAGCCTTTGGTTACAGGCAGTTGTAGCTGTTTTCCAGCAGTGCTAACGAGCTTCACACTGCTTTTTGCTACTTCGATTGTCCTTCCAAAATGCTTGCTTGCTAGTAGTGAATTCTTCCTCTTTGTTCCTCATTTTTGTCTTCTGTTTTCTCCCATGGAGCATGGAGCAGGGACCAAGTACTGCACCTTTATTCTTTGGTTGTTTATCTGTTCGTTTGGGGAACTCGTTTTTTTCTTAGGTACCTGTTTGTGATACTGTTTGCCTGTGTTCAACTTCGGCGCCTTTAGCTGCTTGCATTTTAGCACAGTATTTGTCCCTCCCACCTCCTCCTATGATTCCGCATTTTCCTCCCACTCCCCCTTTTGCTTAGCACTCCTGTTCCTTACCCCTTCTGCCACGGTGCTTGTTCTAATTGTGGTGATTTTGAACTACCGTTCCCAGGTTGCATCATGCTAATAAACAGAAAGCCAACACTGAAGCTATGTGTTGCTGATGACGTGTGGTATTGGCATCTGGTTAGTACTTACCAACCCATTGCAAGGCTCATGGCACTTTCAGGGCAGTTGACTCAGTAGCTACTCAATTTGTAATACTTGTCCATTTCTTTGTTTTGAATTGTTAACAGAAACAATGTTTCAAAACTTCACAGCAAAAAATAAAGCTTTCACAAAGACCGTGGCGGCTGCTACTTAACAGCAGTGGGGGGGGGGGTGGCGAGGGGAAGAAATGGAAAAATATTTTTTTTAATCACTTACCTGCCTGCCAACCACCACCTTTCGATCCTCTTCGCTGGCTTCCAGGGGCAAGAAGCAGGAACTGGAAGCATCCAGGCTTCCTGACACCCCTATCCAATCACAATGCTGCTAATACCAGCGCTGTGATTGGTCTGAGCGTCGTGGTTCAGCGCTCGGAGAGGGACTGGGAGCCTAATAAAGGCTGGGGGAGAACATGCAAAGTACGCTTAACGGTTTGGCTGCCCAAGACGACTGCCAAACAGTCAAGCACACTTAGAGAGTGCCACCACTCCTTCCCATGCTCCTCTGTAACGGTTAGCCCGACCCCCCCCTTACCAGCTGAGCAATGAAGGAAAACTAAAATAATGATAATGCAACATCCGGTCTCCTTCCCATGACCCAAATAAATGATGGTGCAACTTTGATGTTCATCGTTACAAAACATTTTATCTGCAATAAAAAAAATATATATGTCCAGCTAAATTGACTGTAGGCAGGGCCGTTGGAATTCTGCAGTTTTGCACTGTAGCATTTCCAGGTAATTATGGAGTTGCCACATAATCCATCACACATTGCATAATCTGTAGATTTTAACAAAAACTTTTGCTTTTAGCTCAAATGGATAAAAAGTTACTAAAAACGCGGTGACACATATTGCTGCGCAGTGGAAGGTACTTCGCAAAGGTTGGCTGATCACTTGTCAGTTGTTTATTGTTGTGTTTGGGTGTTGCACTAGTATTTATTAGGTGAAATCTTTGCGCAGATATTGTTGACATGAGTAAAAATAAAATGATGAAGTAATAAAATCAGAAAATGTGACACATTACACCAAAATATTGGCCTTTCCTTGCCACATAATATAGTCAACGTGCTGCATAATTTGGTCCCAAGGTGCTCCGCCGCATAATTCCAGTTCCACTGACGGTAGGCTCTAATAATTGGTAGCCATGTGAAGAGTACTACTTGTGCTCAATGCCTTACAGGTTGCACATGCGAGAATGTGGCGATTTGAACCCAGAACTACTGGCTTCCATCCCTAAAGCTGAATCACTTGACCGGATATACCCCGAAGCGTGATTTCAGCACAGACTTGGGAGTGCGATCTGTGCTCAGTTAGAAGTTTTATCTTTTATACCAAAACGTGTAAAAACGTAATGCGTTTAATTCTTACATAAGCAAGAAAGTGGGTGGACCAGGCATTACGAGTAGCCTTGCAGTAGCATTCTTGCCGGAATCGTTGGAGTTTGAGAAGAGCGTGGAGGTCTGGACAATACTGTGGTTGTGCATGGTAATAGTTGCAGAGACACACTTTCTGTTGCACCAAGAGCCCAGTGGCCACGGGCAGTAGAACGAAAGAGAGTGTCATCTTTGGTAATATATACCCACCCTAATTGCTAACGCAGTATCAGCGAACCACAAGATTGCCCTAATGCGCATTCCCCATTGAGCAATCCTGCTGATTTGCTGCAGACTGGAACCATTCGTTTTGGGAACCAGGTTTTCAAACCTTCCCACCCTCCCATCATTTTTTCAATTCCCCTCCCCCCCCCATCCTCCCATCACTGGTTTCAATTTTCCTCATCCTCCCATATTTGCTTTCAGCTTTCGCCCACCCTCTCCCGCTATTCCTTTCAGTTCACCCCCGCGCTTCCCGTCGTTGCTTTTAATTCCCAAATGCCGCCCAGGAAGAAGAAGCGTGCGGCAAGCATGTATTCCTGAATCAGACTGCATGGCCCAGTGTGTAGTCATTGTTTAGCTATTCGGTCCATGGTGGCACAGCACCCAGGATAATGTCCTGAATGGCTAAACACTTATAAGGTCCCAAAGGCGAGACGTATTGGCTATGCCAATGCTTGTTTGGCTTGTGGGTGCCTTTACTAAGGATTGCTAATATCATGCATATTACATCAGGGCAATGAAGAATGTTACTAGTTAAACTAACCGAAAAAATGTGTACAAATCGCCAGCAAATCTATATGATATTGGTTACAATTAAAGATTCTCAGAATTGCAAATTACAAAATGGAGAATTGCATATATTGTGCAGTAACAATGCTTGTATGTTTCTTGCTTTCCCTTCATGCCTTGCTTCCAAATGACAGAAGATGAAGAGTTCACCGAATATGGTCAGAGGATCTTTATTGGTTGGTGTAACTGTTGGCTGAAAGGTTTCAGGGAGAGATATACTGTAGGAAAATATTTGCTATATTTCTTGTCCCATAGAGAGAAAAGTGTGAGAGAGTCATAATGGTCATCGCCCATTCCTGCCCCCTTTTTTTTTACCAGAGTCACTGTTTTTCTTCCATGGATGATACATAGGAACCTGCTTCTTTATGCCTAGATAATAACATCCTAGGCAACAACTTTGTTGATACACAGCTTTACTATAAAAACGTTATTAATGCAATGTTTCCAGTGTGGCTACTGAAGAATCTTCAGCTAAGGGGGAACCGGTCTGCTGCTGTAGATTTCGATCCTGCCCCTTTAAGTGATAACCTACCCGATAGGTTAAAATGAGGGTGACTGAAGCTACACCCAGTTTCTATGATTTCTTGTGAGTGGAATAACTGCTGTGAGACCTTTTCCTGGAGTCCTGTGGCAGGCGTTGGTTACTGGGCATCATCATTTTAAAGGTACTGTCGTTTTCAAAAAGTGTCCCAAGGCGTTAGGTACTACTGCATTCCAGTTCAGTTCGATAACCAGGTTATACCCTTGGTGCACTTGACTCTCCAAGGGTAGCTAGGTCGGGTAGTGAAGGCTTAGCAGGGAAGTTGGTTTAGAGTTCAGATATTATATGAAACAGTGATAAAACCCTATACACTCTATAAACCCTATAAACTCAATGTCCAGTCAGAGCTATTTCGAAAAAGAGGGCCCTAGTACATTCTAGCCTATGGCTGACACGCGATTTCAGTTTTATATACTTTTTGCACTAAGGCATTGCAATTCCAATAATGTGTGTTTCTGTTGACAATGTTATCCGATGGGAGCATATTTCTGAGTTCTTAGCTCTTCTCAGAAACCATCAGGCTTGTCAGTGGAACTAGAGGCTCCTGACTCCTTTCTGTGATGCCAAGATTTTAATGACATGTCTGTCATTTGCCCTAGTGTCATGTTGTGGAAGGAGGGACAACACAGTAGGGTACAGCGTAGACAGAGGAAAATCTGCTGCTAATGGTACAATGCACGAACGTTTTAAAAACCCATCACCAAAGAGTGAACAGGCATTCCCGCCCAAAGAAGCATTGTGGTTGTATGGTGCCAGTTTATATGCCCACTGGGGTCCAATGGTCAGTGACAAGGTGAGCAATGCACACATTTCAATGACTGACTAGTTACAACTCCAGGTGATCCCCATTGTTGTGGTGACCAAACAGTGGACCCTTGGTACAGCATCTGGAGTAGCACCCACAGTGTCCTTGGATTGCCAAACTTTATAGGGCCGATGTTTCGCGAACAGTTGACAGTTTTGGGTAGCTGGGGCATTGAACATGGGACATTCATAGCGCTCACCAGTTCCAATTTGTAACTCGGGAACTTTACGGTTATGGACTAGACACACCTTAAAACCACAATATTAGTAACTACTTACACGACCCCCCAGCTGTCCTTGTTTAGTGTAACTGGTGCTCATGTAAAGTGCTGCAATACCTTCAGGTCGAGGTCACGCTTTATAAAACCGCAAATAAATAACAGCAAACTGGACAGTTTGGAAAAAGATCGACCAGCTCAGTTAACTTAAAACCAGTGTGAAAGGGGAACGACCGCCTGATCCTCTAAATTAGAAAATATTGGTGCTTGAATGTCCCCTGAAGGTCATGGACTCCCTTGCAAAGTCAGTGTATTCAGTTTGTTTTATGGGCAGGTTGCCTGCTTTTTCAGGGCTTCATATGGTTTTAATGGTTGCTTACTTCCTGAAGATTACTCCACACAGTCTTCAGTCACCTGCAAATTGGTCAGGAGTCAACTCTTCTCCTGAAACCAAGCAGTCCAGCCACCTCCTCTTCAAGGGCAGGTCCCAGCAGCAGGGTTCTCTCCAGAGTCCAGGTTGGTGCCCAGCCTTCAGGGTAAAATAACTTCCAGAGTCCTGCTCTTAGTCAGACATTTGTCTGTGGTGATGCAGCTGAGATTATTTTTTTTGGTAGTTTTATACAGCACGATCTTGGCCCAAGGGCATTAGAGCACTTTTACATGAGAACCAGATTACATTACACTTTCTTTTAGGCACGGGGAGTTTAAATGAATAGCTTAGAATCACAGGATGTTGAGCCGAGGTTGAAACTCAAACCTGGTTCCTCAGTTACAAAGTCGTCAGCTCTGGCCATTAGGCCATGTCCCTCCTTGAGAAGAATAGATGAATATAATCTACCAGTGTGAGACCCGATGATCAATTAAAATGGAGTACCAGGTCCAAAAAGCATAACCACAGGCAGCCAAAGTAGAGAAACTCTTCACAGGCTTTTACTTGAAATTCTCACAAATGAGTAGAAGTGTAGACATGAACTGATCAAGAAAATGTGGATTCCCATGGAGTTGGGCTGACTGCCTGAGTTGGGGGGGGCTTTTTTTTTATTTATTTCGGAAGAGTTACTGGCAGAGCAGAAAGGATGAAGGCACAAAATCTGGATTGAGGCCGAAACAAACCTTGACAGTTTGTGCACTGTGTCAGCTCCAGCATGTTTGCAGGCAGTGTTTGGGCTAGTCTTTTGGACTCTGGCAGGGCTCCGGCTTGAATGTATATATTGCAATAACAAATGTCTAGATGCAATGTCATGGCCATCTTATAATGGTATAACCGTAGTAAAGTATACACAATTCCATTCCAAGATAGCTGCCTGCCACTATTGGCTTTAGCAACACTTGCACCACAATTGTACAAGCACTGCCAAAATTAATACGGCAAGCAAGACTGATTGGCTATGTCGATGCTTGTTAAATTTGAGTTTATTTTTTGCTCTTCCCAGCTGGGTTTCGCAGAAGCTTTCGTCTGTGCCGCAGAAAATCTCACAACACCCAGACATTCTGCTATTCACGATGCCCAAGCAGTTGCTACAGTTCTGGGGCAGCACCCTATGAGGAAGTTGTCCGGTATCAGCGGCGCCCCACAGATCGGCACCGTTTGATAGTGCTTGTGGGTAAGTCGAGGAACTTTATCAGATAGAATGACACATGTAGCTAAATGAATAAAACATACATGATTTAATCTGTCATCTCTCTATTTTAGTAAATCTTTTTGTTTGCTAAATATTTATTTTAAGAAAGTGATATGTATTATATATATATATATATGTATATATATATATATATATATAAAAAAAATAAGTTGTGCATTGTGTAATTGATATAAATAATTGGTATGCGTGAACTACTGATAATGTTTGTATATTCTGACAGAGACTTCCAACCATGTATTCCTCACCTTAGAATATTCCCCAGCCATCAGACTGGATCTGGAAAATTTTGAGCAATACTCTACAGTCATAGGTGGCTTCGGTTGGCGTCATATTGGTGTAGTCTGTGTCGGAAGGGTTGTGTGTGATGCCTATCTAGACACCACTCTGGCATTCTGAAATCATTTCCTTTCTTTCCACGCCAAAAGCGCTGATTCGGAGCGCTACGTCGATTTAAAAAAACAATAATAATAATAATAATCTTTTTGGGACTTTTGTCGTCTTTTTTTTTAGCAGTTTTCTCCCAGTGTTCTAGGGATATGTCCCCTAACAAACCAACATATCTTAGACCTTGTGGGGAATGTTATGGCCAGATTTTTGTGTCTGATCTCCATTTGGTCTGTCTCTTGTGCCTGGACTCCAGCCAAGACCAAAACCCCCAAGGTGATCTGTGAACAAGCATTGAAGCTCCTGGCAGCAGGTTGATGGAAGTCAGTGACTCATTCTCAGTCCCAAGGGAGACCTTGGGGTGCTCCCGGAGTCGTTCCAGTGGACAGCTGTCATCCTGCTACAAAATGTCATCCTCTAAGTCAGGTAAGTCCAAGAAACAGAAGGAAAAGAAGCTGAATTGGTCTTCGGTTTCTCCATCCAGACAACATGCATAAAAGCCCCGCTCCTGCACTCCACCTGCGGAGCTGGCAGCTGGCCTGGCCTGGCCCTGTTCTTCCCTGAGGTCCCCAGAGCCAGAGTGATACCCCCCAAATAAAACAGTTTTATGATGCCATGCATGTCATCTTTGGCCTTTTGACTCCCTATGGTCTGCGTTTGGGCCCCACGAAGCTGAGCTTTCCCCCATCACCAGATCAAGTCTTATGCCTCCATAGGTGCTCCCACCTACTCCTCCTGGCGCATAACCCGACGTCACTGGATGACAACCCTATTCCTATTTCCGACTTAGAGATGGAACCGCCATAACCCATTCAATGTTGACTCTGGCGCAATTCAAGCCTTATCTACCTCTGAACTTGCCACCCTTGGATACTGGAGGTAGGGATAATGAAGAGAGTTGTGGATCCAGATTAAGCTGACAACTGGTATGATCAGCTAGGCGGCGCCAGTGGTATGCTTTTACCTCCAAACCCTTTTTCAGAGGATGGCACATCACTTTTGCAACAGTGAAACATAGCGCATCGCAGGTCCTTGACCTGCAACTGTCAGCCGTCAAGGTCAAGACCAATGTTTTGACGGAGGTGCTTCACCTGGATGTGACCTCTGCCTAGCTGTTCCTTCCTTTTAACGAGGGCCTTACAGACGTTCTACTCGGGGCCTGGGCAAAACCTTGCACAGGGGCTCATGTGCCCCGCAGGACTACCGACTACCCATCAGCATCGTCCCACCCCAGGAGACCCAACCTTCCTCTCCCAGCATCCTTCCCCTGATAGCCTGGTTGTGCAGACCTCAACTACTATGGTTAACTGAAATATCTTCTCTTCTACTCCAGAGGGTAGGGAATCCAAGAGACTGGACACTTTTGGGAGTGGCACGTTCTCCTCCACCAGCTTGGCCTGGTGATCAGTGGACACTGCTTGCCTTATGGAAGGATATTTTCATGCTCTCTTGGACTCAGTTGCATAGCTGCTGCCCATGCTACCAGAAGATGGCTGTGCCGTCCTAAACCAAGCACTGGTAGATGGTCGAGGCGCTGCTAAGTTCACCATCAGGTGCAAACTGAACATCACAGACTTCCTGAGCAGGGCCATGGCCTCTATGGTGGCACTTCGCACCACATCTGGTTGCAGCCCACTAGGTTCTCAGGGAATGCCCAAACATCCTACATTGACATGCCCCTCGATGGCTTTAACCTATTTTGTGAGAAAATGGACACTGCGCTCGAGTGGTTTCAGGGGAGCCAGAGCACTGCCAGATCGGTAGGCCTCTCTCTGGCTTTCCAACCACAGCAACAGTCCTTTCATCCCTTCCATGGTCTCAGCCGTGGGTCCTGTGGGTGTTCACAATACCACCCTACCCACCAGTCCAGCAGGATTCTCATCCCTTTCATGGCCAGGGTCACAGATCCCACAGAGGATTCAGGATCAAGTCCCAGTGCGCTGTCCAGTCCCCCACCCCTCTTGCTGCCGCAGCCTCCAATCCACTTTTGTGAGCACTCCACCCAGCACTATCATCTTGTTGGTGGCAGGATCAGGCACCATCTGCAACAATGGGCTAAAATCACACCTCACAAGCGGGTGCTTCAAATTGTGCAGATGGATTATATCCTTTCCACTGTGGAAACCCCTCCATCTTTGCCATCATCCCCAGTATAGGTATAGGAGACCGAGGACCATCTCTTCTAGCTGTGTCAGGAACTGCAGGTGTTGTTGGCCAAAGGAGCCATCAAGATGGTGCCGGCACCAGAAGTAGGGTGTGGTTGTTATTGCCATTACTTTCTGGTGCCACAAAGAGGCAGAGCCCTCCATCCCTTACTACACTTGAGCCCCTCAATGCCTTCTTGAAGAAAGAGAAATTCATGTAGCTTACCTTGGCTCAGGTTGTGTCTGTCCTGGCACCTGAAGACTGGATGGCAGTGCTGGGCTTACAAGATGCTTATTTTCATATCCCTATCCATATATCAGTTTATTAATAATTATATCATACTCTACCTTTCTTAAATTTTTAGTTACAGTACAAAAAAACTGTTAACAAGGTTAGTGCATACTTTTGTGTGTTTATCTGCACATTGTTCCCACTACCCTTTAGTTGGTGGCCACTATGAGTTGATGCAGCATTACCAAAATTAAAGCTTGTGTCAGTTGTAGAAATGGGCAGTAATTTATTTACTCCCCATTTCTGCAGTAGGCAAACAAGGATAAGAAGAAAGTTATAGCGAGTATCGTGTGCAACAAAATCAAAATCTGAGATTGATAAGTGCCATTAGAAAAACAGTTATTGCTGATTTACCACATTTTGGGGCTGAATTAAAAAGAACAAAGAATAAAATAGCACGTCTTATTAGAGTGACTCAGTGTGTGGCTGAGTAGATGAGTAGACTGAACTACACTAACTGGACCACTTGATGCCAGGGAGTCAATAAAGGTTATTGGTCAGTATGTTGTCAGAAGTTTATCTCTATAGCTAGAAAGGCACCAGTTTACTGTAGTGGATGTAACATATGAAAGACCATTTTTCCCAAGTCAGGCTGTAGAGAATTTTTTTTCAAATATTATCAGGAAAAAACAGATGAGTTTGACAAATAAAATCAGCCACAATGTACAAGAGATGAAATTATTTATGAATATAAAGACGGAGATAAACTTAATGTTGATGTGCATTGTTTTCACCTAGGGCCTTCGGGTGTTGGAGTCAACGAGTTGAGAAGGCAGCTAATTGGGATCAACCCGAATACTTTTCAAAGTGCTGTTCCACGTAAGTGCTGTTTCGCTTTTACTTCCTGCTGTGGAGAGAATGAATACATCTGAGGGCCAGTTTGCCACAATGAATTAAGGGGAGGTAACTGGAGATCTCAGGCAATACATTTCCCTGGATGAGGTGCTTGCATTCAGACTAAGACACATCCCATTTTTTGCTTTCCCTCTCATTCATTTGACTGTCTTTTTAGGTGTGATTCCTTTTCTGCCCAGCAGTCATTGCTTATATGCACGTGTCTTCACAGTATCAAACAAAGGTTAATTCACTGGTGTTTGGCTGCTGGGTGCAGATCTGTACAACCTAGTGCACCAGCGATCAAGGCCAACAAGTTGTGAAGTTCATTTGGTCCACTGGACAATTAGGCTCACCCTCCTGCAGCACAATAACTTTGGATGCTAGTTCACAGTGCCACATTAAGGC
Organism: Lissotriton helveticus; assembly: GCF_964261635.1. Classification (NCBI taxonomy): domain Eukaryota; kingdom Metazoa; phylum Chordata; class Amphibia; order Caudata; family Salamandridae; genus Lissotriton; species Lissotriton helveticus. The sequence goes on along the minus strand of NC_136061.1, from coordinate 410,153,087 downwards.
TTGAGGAAGAGAGCATTTATGCTGCTAAAGCAAGATATATGGGAAGGGAAAATTGGCAAAAGGAGGAACAAATATAGACAAATTTTCGCAATAGATGACAATAAATTCTCCTATTGGTCTTGTGGCTAAAGTCCACTGTACAGTTATTCAAATGTTTTCAGATATCATCACACCCACAGGAGGATAAGATTACACATTTCTATTTATTGTAATCCGTTCAAAGTATACTTATCTCATTTCCTTTATATATGTCACAAAACACAAGCGCTAAATCCTCTCAAAACAAATATATGCACGATACACAGCAAATTTACATACCTATGTACATACCTATATACAACAAATATACACAGTAAAACAACATATACACTTTATACAACAAAACATGTAACAAAAAAAGGGGGAGGATATAATTTTATATATATATCTTTGTTGAGTACTTCCTATCTTTCACCCTATGGCACAGTACTACAAAAGTGTCCTCCTATTAAATCTCGGTGGTACATTAGGAGGAAGTCAGACACAATGGTTCCAAACCCAAAACCTCGTGCAACCTAAATCTTCACATGTGTCCAGTGGTGTATCGTTCACAAATTAATTGAAAACAAAAAGACTCCTCCAATTGAAAAGTGTTGACGCGGTCGCGTTTCGGCCTTCCAACAAATCAGGCCTCCTCAGGACAGGACGACAAAAGAAGGGGGGGAACAAACTTAAACTCCACGGTGGCGGAGCCACCCGCTATGTCAACAAACGCCAACTATTTCTTGTATATGGCAGCTCTTTTACTCTTGGGGGCAAATCTCAGGGTCGTGAATAATCCTATGTTCTTGAAAATTCGAGTGTCGGCAGTCCTAAGTTCTGCAACAACAGGTCGCCATAAAGGTCAGGTGATAAAGCAAGATATGTATATATATATATATATATATATATAACAACGCTCCCAAGAGTGCCACAGACCGCAGCACCCTCTCAGAGAAAAACGGGCACCAAGTCAGGTAGCGAGTGCAGCAGTGTCTTCTTTATTTTATTTTTTCATGTGTAGCAGGAGTGCCACGATCCGGACGCGTTTCGGCGACCCTGTCGCCTTGCTCACCAGATACAAATTGTTTGCCATCACACACAAGATTTTTTTAAACGGCAAACCACCAATCAAATCACTTGTTCCCATACCATGTGACCGCAAATTGTGCCTCATAGAAATAGACGCGAAATGGAAAAACAAGGGAAACCCTACTCACAGCGGAACCAGGGCAGTACGTTTATATAGAAAAACAGTGGTTCCTATGGCATACGATTTTGTATAACTTAATGTTTATAACAAGCTCAATGGCAATGAAAACATTGGAGGGAGGGTGGCAGAAGAAAGAGAGACGCACACTTGTACCATGAAGGATATTTCCTTATATTTAAGAATTGATAATGAAAAATACATATGAATAACTTGCGACATACAAATATTATACAAAGTGCAGTGTATCCCAAGTGAATAGTGAGCAAACCAAGAACGTGTATAACAAGGTGAACTATACAGGTTTCAGCTGTGAATATTTACAAAGAACAGGAAACTAGACTCTAAATCAATTATGTCAACAAATGATTAACCAGCCGCTATAAAATTATAGAAACTGTGTTGGTCTGATTTGTTTCCTAGGGCGTCGACGGCGTTTCGACCATTAGAATAAAGGTCTCATCAGGACTGGGCAGTGAGGGACATCTTGCACCAGGGTGTAAATAGCCCAAGCGTGTGAAAGTAAACTGAATTTACTTACAGTGAACCGGCCGGGCACACTGTAGGCACAGTTGGTAGCGTGTCTTTATTTTATTTTAGATATTCGCGGTCAATGCCGTTCCACCGCCAAGTTTCACAGGTGTGCTTGGCGCTTTTGAATCGTGCTGCTCGATGGCTGGCTCCGATCAATCCTTCTGCCACCCTCCCTCCAATGTTTTCATTGCCATTGAGCTTGTTATAAACATTAAGTTATACAAAATCGTATGTCATAGAAATAGACAACAGACTTCATCTGGGTGAGTCGTCTACCATAATTGACGAATTTGTAGCATTAATACTATCTGTACAAATACATGAATATGCTCCTAGGAATGTTCAAAATAACAGTTACCCTGATCACTTTTGTAAATGGACATACACAGCCTATAACAGTACAAATACATATTGTTCTACCCATGTCACTAATATGCTTAAAATCATAAATATTGCAAAATATGTCAGTATAAAAAGCAATGAACAGCTGGGCCTAATATTTGCATAGTGCAATGTCGTGGCTCAACACTAGTAATGTGATCATCATGGACATACCTATACATAACATCTATCATCGCCAATATATCATGTAGGCGCACAATAATTGTCACTGGTTTAAAAAAAGGAAAAAGTGCTGTTGTGCCAATAAAGTGCAATGTGTAAAAAATCTATATGTGCAAAAAAGTTTTAAAATACAGGCTCCCCAGCCGGGGAATCCTGTTGGGGAAAGGACAGTTACAATAAGAACAGATTATTTCACAGTTTTCATATAAGAACCATCGACCAGAGTCAGGGGATAAAGTGACTTGTGCATGGTAATTCCACGATGTGCAAAATTGGGCATAGATAAATAAATTATTAATCATATCTCAATACAAAAAATGGCGCCAATAAATAGGATAAAACCATAAATTCACAATAAATTCATGATAAAATCCACATTCACAAAACACCACCCTTTGGAGACATAAAATATAAATACCACACACATCGTAAAAGCATTTCAATAATATGTAAACGTCACCAAGAGAAATCACGTAAAGCCACTGCTACCACTGTCTAATATCAATTATCATAAATAGTGGTGCAAATCTTCGCAAATGTTGAGACCTCTGGGACTCTTGGTATCTAATTCCAAGATATACTTGGTCTCCAACTGCCTAAGGGACTTATCTCTATCACCACCCCTTTTGTTTGCTGGCACACTGTCAATTACATAGTAGGTCAAGACATTGAGGTTACCTCCATGTTCTGCCTTGACGTGTCTTGCGACGGGATATGATGGATCTGAGTTGACAGTGGCCCTTAGGTGTTGGAGAATGCGAGCCTGCACAGGCAGTTTGGTGCTCCCTACGTAGCGGAGTCCGCACTTACAGGTTAAAACATACACCGCATACTCCGTTCTGCAGTTAAAATTGCCTTTGATCTTAATCTCACTTTCCCTGAAAGCGCTTTGAAATGTTTTCGTGTTAGCACCAAACTTGCAGGCTCTGCAGCTACTGCACTTGTAAAAACCATACTTGGAAGACAACCAACAGTCCCTGTTTAGTATCTCTGTACTATTTTTGACTAGATCAGATCTCATGGAATGAGCTTTACGGTAACTGAAGTCAGGCTTTACGGGCAAGACTTCTCTCATCACTCCATCTGTCAATGCAATGGGCCATTGGGAATTAATAATTTTCCTGATTGCTTGTGACTGTTTACTATACGTGGTGATGAACCTACATGAGGCTTCACCTGTGGGTTCTACTGATGTTGTGACTATTTTGTGGGCCAGGGTTTCCTCTTCGCTGGTGGTTGGAGAACCTGGTTGAAGCAGAATATTTCTATCTTGTGAGTTAGCTTTTTTCAATGCTACCTCCAAGTTGTGCTTCCCATAACCTCTGGCTAACAGTCTCTTTTTAGCAATCTCCTGTGACTCAATCCATGTCTGCTCTGTACTACACGCTCGTCTAATCTTTAAAAATTCACCATACGGTAGACTGTCAATAGTGTGGCGTGGATGAAAACTGGACGCGTGCAGAAGCGTGTTACCAGCTGTGGGTTTCTGATACAGACTAGTAATGATGACCCCTTCTCGTACTGTGACCTTGATGTCTAAAAAGTTCACTGTGTGTACATTGATGTCGCTAGTGAAGGTTAAATTAAGCTCATTGTCATTAATGCATTGAACAAAATCAGATGCCTGCTCTGCATTACCTCTCCATATTATAAAAACGTCATCAATGTAACGCCACATGTGGCTTCTGAGGACATGCTCCTCCCACCAGCCTACATGTAAACATGCATAACTGGGGGAGAAGCATGCCCCCATTGCCACGCCTCGTTTCTGTCTGTAGATCTTAGTGTCAAATAAAAACACATTGTTATTTAAACATCTTCTGATCATCTCAACCAACATTTTGTTATGCTGATACATACCGATGTTTCTTTGATCTAAAAAGTATTTCACTGCACGTATGCCATCCTCATGCCTGATACAAGTGTATAGTGCAGTTATGTCAAGAGTCATAAAAATCATATCAGGTGACCATTTAACAGTATTGAGTTTGACTAAGAAGTCTCTTGAGTCCCGTAAATATGTTGGAAGAGCCGTGACAAATTCTTGCAGATAGTGATCAACATACTTGGATGTATTCTCGAAACAACTATTAATGGCAGAAATGATAGGTCTGCCCTGCAGAGGATCCAAGCCTTTATGGACTTTGGGAATAAGATAGAAAAGGGGCAACACAGGATGTTCTTTATGAAGAAATTTAAATTCATCTTTTGCAATCAGCCCCTCCCGTTGCCACTTGGATAAATCATTTTTGTAGTCATTGCCTATTTTGCGCACCGAGATTCCATCACTCCGCTCATAACAATTTGCATCTTCCAATTGTCGAAATGCCTCTGCGCGGTACGTCTCTTTGTCCCAAAGAACAATGTTCCCTCCCTTATCTGCATTATTGATCACAACCTTTTTGTTGTCCTTCAATTTCTTCATAATTGGAAGTATTCTCTTGTCTTTCCACTGGCTCTGGTCTTAGATCTGCAAGTGTTCCTATATAGACACTTTAGTTCGTCGGTGACCCTCTCTTGAAAAATATCAAGAGCGTCTCTTGGCATAATTGGTACAAACGTCGATGGTGCTTTAAATGGACTTTTTCCAGGTAGTGAAATGTTAATTCCTTCTTCCTGCGCCACAGTTTGAGAACTCAAGGTATCTTCCTGATTGTCTCTTAATGTGAGAAGTGTCGCCAGGACTGGAATGGCCCCCGCTGCCAAGCTTGTATTCGCCTGTGACATTATCGGGGTATTTTTAGTATATATATATATATTCACAACACTGAGTCCCTCAATACTCGGGACCGCTTTTCAAAAAAGAGCACTCAAAGTCGCTCCAGCGTGCTTAGCCATATTTTATTCCAGCATTTGCAGATAGCAAGGTTACAAACGCGTTTCGGCGTTGCCGCCTTCGTCAGTGTAGTAAAAAAAAATATATATATATATATATATATTTTATTTATTTACTTATATATATATATATGTATATATATATATATATAAGAGTTAAACTTGTATACATTACTTCCTCGTCAGTCTTCCTCGTCACATGACTAACAAAGTAAGCTTCAGCTCCACACCAGAACCCTCCAAAGCAAAAGTTAGCCTCCCATGCCTCCCATCCCTTCCCAATATGGCTGACCCATACACCTCATGACCACTATAAGAGGCGGGCCGGCCCAACCCCAAAACCTGTTTTTTATATTCTGCGCAAGTCTCTCCAGATGCGTCAGCTAAGTGGTGCCTGCTGTAGCAGGTACATGGGTTCTGGGTGGCAGTCCTGCCCTAGCGGACCCTAGGGCCTTGGAATCTGCTGTTCCCCCCACTTTTTTTCTCCCCAGTATGTTCTGTTGGGGCCGGTTAGGCTCTGCTCTAGCGGGCCGTGGGTTTTCCTGGGGGGGGGAGGGGTGCTTTTTGGGATTAACTCCCCTGTTTTTTTCGACTGCTGGGGTTCTGCGACTGTGCTTTTCGGCATTACGTCGCTATTTTTGTTTTTCCCTTTTTGCCCTGTGCCCAGTTTTGGCGCCCGCCTGCCTTTCATGGCGTTGCGGCAGGGGTCAGCTTTCCATGCCGGCGTTTTGTTTTTGCCGCCCACATGCCCATCATGGCATTGCGGCGGATGACAGCTTTCCGTGCCGGCATTTTGTTTTTCGCAGCCCGCCTGCCCCTCGTGGCGCTGCGGCGGGCGGCGGATCGGTCTCTTGTTCCCCTTTCAGTGGGCAATACTGACTTCATATGCGGTTACTACGGGCCCGCCTTACCTGTGTGCTGGGACGGGAGGCGGCCGTTAGGCTGAGTGTCCCCGCCTGCGCCTCCTGCCATTGAGACACTGCAGCAGGCGGCAGTGGGGTATGTCCTGCATTGGCAGTCTTACCTCTGGACTCAGGCTCTGCCATCGGTCTCATGGAGCAGGCGGATGCCCCTGTGGGGGAGGGCTCAGCCTCCCAGGTTCCTGCTGAGTCTTTCTCCCTTCAGTCCATTCAGGATATGATTCAGGCTGAGGTAGCTGCTGCCTTTGCGCAGCGTGCTGGTGGTCAGGGTCCCTCTTCTCCGAAGCGTCCTCGCTTGGACCCCGCTCCGATTTCTGACACTGAGGGGGAAGAGGAGGATCTCCGGGGGCGCTATATCCAGGGTCAAGAATTGCGAGATGTGCTTCTACACATTAAACAGAACTTGGCTTTTCCGGCTCCATCTGCTGAGGAACTCTCGGAGGACTTCTTCTTACAGTACCAACGTAAGGAGCCGGATTCTCTGCCTCTTCATTCCTCCATTAAAAAGGTGTTGGAGGGGGAGTGGATGGAGGTTGATAAGCAGGCCTTTCGGAGATATCTGTCATAGCGCTACTCCATCCAGGACTTTGCCAAGGATTTCCCTTCCTCTGTGAAGGTGGACTCTCTGATGGCGGGGCTTTCCTTGCAGGGTTCCATCATTTCCGAAGATGCCTCTCCCTCTGACCCTGTTGACAGGCGGGTGGAGGCCGCAGCCAAGCAGGCTTACTCGGCGGCCAATTTTTCCATTCGTGCCTCTGCTTACCTGTCTTACGCAGTGCAATCCTTGTTGGAGGGCTTCCAGTCCCTGGCGGAGCTGTTGGACCAAGGGGCAGATGTGCTCCCTACCCTGGCTTTGATGGAGCAGCAGACTGAGCTCCTGTCAGACATCTCCTTCGACACCTTGGGTGCTTCGGCCGCAGCTGGTGGCGCTGCTATTCAAGCCCGGAGGCAGATCTGGTTGCGCAACTGGAAGGCAGAGGCTGCCCAGAAGGCCTTACTAATAAAGATCCCCTTTTCTGGACCGAAGCTCTTTGGGTCTTCTCTTGAGGACATGGTCAAGAAATCGCCTGAGGACCGGAAGCTGCTGGTTCCTCTCTGGTCTTCCAAGGTCTGCTTTCCAGGTCACAAGAGGGCATTTTCCACCTCAGCCCTGACGAGGCAAGGGTCGCGGCTGGCGTGTCCCCTTCTTCTCCATATCCCGGTCTCAGCCTGCCGCCTCCACCTCTGCCCCCAAGTCCAGACTATCTCCGGACCCCGAAGGGGGGGCTCCCGGTGGGCGGCCGGCTTCGCCACTTCCTTCCGGCATGGAAGTCATCTGTCTTGGACCTTTGGGCTCTTCGGATCGTGTGAGAAGGTCTCTCCATCTCCTGCAGTTCCCCTCCTCCGGACGCCTTCCACGCTACCCCGCTGCCTTCCTCTCCAGTCAAGCGGGAGGCCTTGCTCGCCGGCATCCAGGACCTGCTCGTGAAGGGAGGTGGTGGCTTCTCTAGACCTGTTGGATGCCTACCTTCATGTGCCGGTCCACCTGTCTTCTCAGCCTTTTCTCCGCTTCTGCGTGGGGGACTGCCACTACCAATTCCAGGTACTCCCTTTTGGTTTGTCGTCTGCTCCGAGGATGTTCACCAAGATTCTGGCTCCCTTGGTTGGCATTCTTCACCGGGAGGGGATCAGGGTGTTTCCATACCTGGAAGACTGGTTAATTTCTGCTTCTTCTTTTTCAAAGGGGAGGCTGCCCGTCCAGAGGGTCTGTGAGGTCCTTTCTACCCACGGTTTCCTGATCAACCTGCAGAAATCCCACTTGGATCCCACCCAGGACTTGGTCTTCGTAGAGGGCCGTTTGGACATGCTCCTGGGGAAGGTGTTCTTACCTCTGGAACGCCACAACGTCTTGTGGCGGGATCTGAGGGTTCTTCTGGGGAGGGATTCTGCTCCTGTGCGTCTGTGGTTGAGAGTTCAGGGGTTATTGTCTGCCACCATCAATGTTCTCCCCTGGGCTCGCCTGCACCTGTACCCCTTGGTCAATCACCTGCTGTCTCTGTGGGACTCCTGCTCCGTGTACTATGCAATTCCGGTTCTGGTGTCTCCCCAGATCCGGTCCGACCTGGGCTGGTGGCTTGTGGGTTCCCATCTATCAGAGGGCCTCCCCTTCCTGGTCGATCACGACCGATGCCAGTCACCTCGGCTGGGGGGCGACCTTGGGGTCTCGGTTCGTTCAGGGTCAATGGGGTCCTCTTCTGTCCCACTGCTCCTCCAACTTCCGCGAGATGAAGGCAGTCCTGCTAGCCTGCCGGGAATTCGCTCTCTCTTTTCGGGGTCATCATGTTTTGGTTCGAACGGACAACCAGGGGGTGCGGTGTTACGTCAACCACCTGGGGGGTTGCCGGGTGCGCTCCCTGTGGTTGCTGTCGCAGGAACTGTTGTCCTGGGCGGAGGGGGCAGTCTTGTCTCTCAGGGCTGTCTATTTTCCGGGGTCGGAGAATGTTGTGGCGGACCATCTCAGTCGAGTGTTCCCTCCCTTGAGTGCCCTCTCCCTGACTCCTGTTGTCTTTCGGAGTCTGGTGTCACGATTTGGCCTTCCTCAGGTGGACCTGTTCACGGAGTTGGGCAATGCCCTCCTGCCTTGTTTCTGCGCTCTCCATCCGTGTCCGGGGGTTTGGAGGGTGTATGCTCTGTCTTTCCTTGGGCCCCGGGATCTCCTATATGCCTTTCCCCCCTTTCTCTTTATCCCTCGGGTCCTCTGCAAAGTCCGATTGGACCGGGCCTTCCTGATCTTGGTGGCTCCCGGTTGGGTTCGCCGCTCCTGGTATCCTCTCCTGCGCGTACTGGTGGTTCAGGAGTGTTGGCCGATTCTGGATCACCCGTTCCCTTTGCGGGGTCCTCCTCTCCCGAGGGCAGTGTTGCGCCGGCTCCATCTGCAGGCTTGGCTGTTGAGCGGGTGACCTTGTTGGCCCAGGGGTGTTCCCCGGGGGTGGTTGCATTATTGCAGGGTTCCTGGAGGTCTTCGACCTTGTTGTCCTATTTCCGTCACAGGTCCTCCTTTTCCCGTTGGTGTGGCCTGCTTGGTTCTGATCCCGTATCGATTCACCCCATGAAGGTTCTAGATTTCCTGGCGGAAGGTTTTTCTCTGGGGTTGGCTACCTCCACTCTGGGGGCTCAGTGGGCTGCCCTGCGTGTCTTCCGCAGTCCGGATCTAGATCGGATGGATTCCTAGGTGGCTCGCTTGCTGCGGAGCTGTTCTCTTCGGCAGCCTCGGGCTGTGTGCCTGGTGCCTCCTTGAGATCTGCCCTTGGTCCTGCGGGCTCTGCAGGGTCCTCCTTTTGAGCCTCTTCAGTTGGTGGATCCTAAATTCCTCACCTTCAAGGTGGTTTTCTTGGTCGCCATTGTCTCGGCTGGCTGCATGGTCGAGCTCGGGTACTTCCTTCGGTCTCCTCCCTTCTTGAGGGTTTTTTCCGGACCGGCTGGTCCTGCGGCATGATCCCCGTTTTCTGCCTAAGATTCCCTACCTGGCTAACCGCTCTTGTGAGGTGTCCTTGCCTTCCTTCTCCCCGGCAGGGGATGTCTCCCTGTCCTTGCTGGATGTCCGTTGTGCGGTGGAGATTTACTTGGCACGCACGTCCCATTTTTGTCAGTGTGACAGTTTGTTTGTGACCTTTGGTCCGGTGCATTCTGGTCACAAACCAGACAGACAGGACTTAAAACAAAATTGTAAAGCTCCAATGTGTCCTTTTTAGGTTTACCTTGTACAGCACTTGCGATGTGCTTGTGATTAGATATCGCCTGCACAGCCTTCTCTGCTTGTTTCTTGCCCTCTTTTTGCCTTTCCTGATTGTTTCTTGTCCTCTGTTTTTCTGGTTTGTGCTCGTTACTTACCCGCTGTTTTGCTTGTTTCTGCTAGATTCTTGCCTCCTTTTTGCCTGTTTGGCTCGTTTCTTGCCCCCTGTTTTGCTTTTTTGCCCTCTTCTCACAGTTTCCCTCCTCCAACCACCCAGCGCCACTCCCGCCTCTCAAACCTACTTAATGGAGGCCGCAGCGTGACCTCGTTGAGAAGGTCCACGTGCCAGCTACCCTTGCGACAGGTCTCCTGTCCAGCTTTCCTGTAGTCCGCTACCGACCTTGTGCCTTCTCTGCTCATTTCTTGCCCTCTGTTTGTCTTTTCTGCTAATTTCTTGTCCTCTGTTTTGCTTGTTTCTGCTGCTTTCTTGCCCTCTTTTTTCCTTTTCTGCTTGTTTCTTGCCCTCTGTTTTGCTTTTTCCTGCTCGTCTCTTGCCTTCTTCTCACCGTTTACCTCCTCCCGCCACCCAGCGCCCCTCCCTCCCCCAGGACACCCTCCCTCCCCAGGACACCCTAACTGGTGGACTTTAGCAAGAAATCAAGACCTGGCTTATCAACGGAGACCTTTCACCCCGCGCCCAGATACCATTAGGGGTGATAGTGCTGCGCTGCACAAATGCTGATTGATTGATTGAAAGTTATGTAGCCTAACAGTTAGAGTCGTCGACTTCAAATCGGGAGAACCGGGTTTGAGTCTCGGCGGCAACAACGCTCAACATCCTGTGATTCTGGGCAAGTCACGTAATCTTCCCGTACCTAACAAAAATGAATGTGTCCTAATGTAATGCAACTAACTTGTGCTCATGTAAAGCGCTCTGATACCTGGTTTCGCGTAAAATTACGCGCTATTTAAAACTTCGGGGAAAAAATATATTACTGATAAAAAATGTATGTCCACAGTGACAAGATATTAAAATAATAACAGCATGCAAGAAACAAGTCACTAGTGTTATGATCTGATACAATTCTATGTACAAATTGAATAAATGCAGGGTGCACATGGACGTATTTTTAGTAGCTGCTTTAGTTCCATATACTTTTAAATATAAATGTTCATACGTGTTATGTTGGGTGGTGTGAATTTGTATACATTAATAAGTGGGGCATGTGGTCTAATCTCAATAGAGCACCGCTGCTGTATTGACTTAGTATGTTTGAGAAGCAAATACTTCCATTGATTGCACTATAATTTACCATTACTTCATTTAAAAGCATCATTAGACCATTTTAATTATGAATACTTTGACTGCATTTGGAGGATAGTGACGAATTCTACAGTTAGGAGCTGTGCCTAGTTTGTGCCAGTAGTTGCAGTTTGTCGCAATAGCACTAGGGTGACCACCTAACCCCAGGACACTACACACACAGCCTCTAGTCCTGAACGTTTCACCTGCAAATTTCTCTTTTCAGGTGTATTGGTCTAATTAGATAGATAGAAACAAATCCTTACTTTATCACACAGAATTCATTGGGTTATCACATAAAAGTCTAGTGGCATTGACTCCTCGCTGGAACAAGATTTAGGCATTTCTACCACAGGAAGACATTCTGATCACTCCGCCATCAGGAAAGCAGTGGAGGTGCTTGAACGTCCTTTACCCTCAATTGAGACAAAGCTGAACATCCTTACAGAAGCCCTTCAACCTTCCACCGAGGCTTCAGAACCCTTACTCCTTTTCAACGACGCAACTTGACCCAATTTTGGCAGCCTGGGACAAAACACTTCCATGCCGGTCATCAGGGCCATAGCCGGACAATATCAACATGCAACCTACGACCCATCTTTTCTCACTTCTCTTGCTTTGTCAGACAGTCTAGTGATTCAGCCCGTATGCTCTACCAGGCAGACTCCTTGGGCATTCCCCACAGCTCCTGCTGATAAAGAATTTAAGAGGTTGGAGACCTTTGGCAAAAAACTATTTTTTGCTGGCAGCCTGGGATTGAAGTAACTCAGTGCAACCTGCCTCCTGGGACGTTAAACTCATGTACTATGGGATACGACCAAAAAGGTAGTGCACAGCCTCCCAGAGCATCTAAAGCCACACTTTAAAGAACTCTGAAAAGATGGCCAGGCTGCAGCATGACAAATCATCCAATCTGACTGGATACTGCAAAAGTCTTTGCAACGAGATCGATGGGCACCTCTGTTGCCATCATGCGTGGCTCTGAACTTCAGGGTTCTCTTCAGCCCTCTAATATACCATAAGACATTTACTTTTTGATGGATGTAAGCTTTTTGGTAACAAAGCAGACTTAGCCCTTGAGACATTTAAGAAAAGTTGAATAATGGCAAGATCTCTCGGTTTGCAGCCTCCTCAGCGAGACAACAGACAATATCACAAATGTAGTGGATTTATAAGTAGCTTTAATTTTCATCAGTGACAGACCTCCCAATCATAATTTGCTAGGAAAAATCACAGCCTAAAACTCCTCTCTTCAGGCAGTGCTGAGGCCATGGTAGAGGGAGAACAGCCTGCTCCTGCCTTCCCCGTCCACATCCCCTGCCACTCCGAGGAAGCAGCTCAAGTTCCAATTTGTCAAGCGACAGAGCTCCTGTCGGAGACTTGGTGTTCTTCTTTCCACAGGCCTAGAAGGCAATTTTTTTGGGACCAGTTGGTTATTCAAATTAGAAAAGGGGGTATGCCCTGCCCCTCCCTCCTATTCACATGGAAGTGGAGGGTCCTCCTGCAGAAAAGAGCAGTGGAGCTGGTGCCACAGCAGGAAATTGGACAGGGATGTGACTCTTGGTACATACTGGTTCCCAAGAAGGACAGAGGTCTGCGTCTCATCCTAGACTTCAAGGCTTTGAACCTTTTGCTTCGCAAGGAGAAGTGCAATACATTCAAGATGCTCTCCCGAGCTCAGGTGCTTTTTTTTAATGGAAGCAGGAGACTGGATAGTGTCTATGGAATTAAAAGTTGCATATAGCCATACACAAATCCTGCAGTCACACAGGATGTACTAACAATTTGTTGTGGATTCCACTCACTCTCATTTGTGGTCCTCCCCTTTGGTTTTAAATCAGCGTCTCAAGTATTTACAAAGGGGAGAGCAGTGGATGCAGCTCTTCAAAGGTCATGATCTCAGTATTCCTCTACTTGGATGAGTGGATGCTGAAAGCCAAGTTAACGGAGTTGGTGTCTTGCCATTTAGAATCACCAACAGCACTGCTGTTCGAACTGGGTTGTACAATCAGTGTGCCTGAATCTCATCTGGAGCCCGCTCTGTGCCTTCTGTGTGTTATGACAGTACTGGATACAATATCACTTTGAACCTTTCCCCATACCCAGAGAATCCAGGACACTCGGATATGGTTCTGATGTTTTGGTAAGGGGCTCAAATTCCAGTTATGGTGATTTTCTGCTGCTAGGTCTGCTGGCTTCTTGCATCCACCTGGTCACACATGAGGGCCCTCAGTGGGATCTCTGAAGGTAGTGGTTTCTGTACAGGTGAGATCTTGTGAGACATGATTGTAACCTCTTGGAATGCAGATGCATTTGACCACGTATAGTGTGTAGAAAATCCTTGTGGCAGGGATGCCCTTTCAATCCTATCTAACTGTGGCCACAGTGGCAACTGATGCCTCCACTCTAGAATGGAGAGCTCATCTGGAGGAAATGGAGATCAGAGGTCTCTGTTCTCCCGAAGAACAGCTTATGCTTATTAATCTGCTCAACTGAAGACGATTCAGTTGTTGCTCTCAAATTCTAAGTTGGGAAGCATTGAGACTCCGGTTTTGGGCTAACCAGCATGGAGTTTGGTTGGTTGCAAACCATCTGTTGGGCTCCCTGAACAACAGCGCCAACAGCCTCGGTTGGCGTCACCTTGCCAATCATGAATGGCGTTAACACCCAGAGGTGGTCCTGATTATCTTTGCTCATTGGGATACTCCTCAGCTGTATCTGTTTGCCACCCACAACAACATGCATTTCCCACTGTTCTGTCTGCTCTAGTATCCAGCGCAAGCAGCCTTGGGGGATGCGTTTCAGTTGAAGTATAGTTTTCAGTTCTGAGAAAACGTTGCCAATACTGGGCCCAAGTCATTCTCATTACATCGGATTGGCCAAGAAGGGTGTGGGATGCAGCCCTTTTGCACATCTCCTTATGCCCCCTGCTCCAAGTTTCACTGAGAGAAAACCTTCTATCCCAGTTGGTGGTGGAACAATTTCTGCACTCCAACCTCCAGAACCCCCATCAGAAGATTGACTGCTGAAGTGGTAGATTTAATTCTATTTGTCAGTCAAACAAAATGGTGTACTCCAGAAGGTGGAACCGGTTTGTTAATTGGTGTGCTCAGAATAATATGGATCTCTTGAAAGCCCACTTGTCTGACATCCTCAGATGTGCCTTGTCGTTAGCCCAGCAAAATAGTGCAGTGGGGACTGTCAAGGGATACCTAGCAGCCTAGTTTGCTTTGCTCTGCCTTCCAGACTAGCCATCCCTATTTAAGTCACCCATAATGTTGCATTTTATGAAAGGTCTTAGACATGTTTCTCCCTACACCACTTGTCATATCTCACTGGGACCTTAATTTGGTTTTATGGAATCAAGATTTGAAACTCTTTACAGTTGCCAATGAGGCTTTTAAATATTAAAGCAGTTTTTCTAGTTGTCATAACTTTAGCAAGAAGGGCGAGCGAATTGCAAGCAGTAAATTGACACCCTCACTTCACTTGCTTTTTCCATTACAAGTTTGTCCTTCTAACTACAGCAGCTTTCCTACCAAATGTGGTAATCCCATTCCACCTGGGTCAGTCCATCACCCTTCTTCTTTTTACAACCCTCCAAACCTCACCAAGGGGTGGGAGAGGTCGCATAGACTGTACCCAAAGAAGGCGGCAGCTTTTACATCCACCTCACTAAAGAATACAGAACGGATAACCATCTTTTTATAGGATATACAGACAATAGAAAAGGAAACACGAGAATCCTGCCTGGTGTATTATTCTGTGCTTTTAGATGTGCTATGCTTTTGCCCATAAAGATCCTTTGGAGGGTATCGGGGCTCATTCCACCACGACCACATTTTCCAGTTCAGCATTGGCAGAGGTTTCCAGTACGCACGACAACAACATGGCCATCCCTTTACACTTTTGGGAAGCACTACTGCTTGGACTCCAAAGTGCGAATGAACAGCCATTTTGCTTCTGTTCTCCTCAATTCCTTGTATAACCATCCCGTCAAGCCTCTCCTTTAAATTTACTGCTTTTGCTTGCTATTCAAAAGGTGATGAATCTGCAGGTGTCAGTATCATTCAAAAGAAAACATTACTTACCTTTGGTAATGATATTTCGGGTAGTTACTCTGTCTACCAATAAATTCCTCACTAATCCCACCTCCACCCCATTTTGAAGGATGATTATAAGCCACTCCATTAAAGGTCAATGTTACTGCCCTGTTTAGCTCCATGCAAAATCCCATAGATATTGACTATGACAAATGCAGTACAACACATCATATATTATACATGCTCGACTTCTATGTATGTGGAGGAAAACATTTCTGTGATGTCATATGTCAGTTTATATGATGACAATGTGTTCTCTCTTATGTCATGGGGTTTAGGGTTGAGAACTCGGTCTCTGAAGGATTCCACTCCCTATTTTACACTTGTTTATGAAGGTACTCAGATTTTGCTTTAACCTTAAATATCCTGTTTCATCACATAGGGCCAGATGCATGAAGAAACCATTTTGCGATTTCCTAATTGCGAATCATTGCAAATCGCAATTAGGAAATAGCAAAACGGCATGCATGAAAGTGTGTTTAACACTTTTTACGATTCCTAGGGGATTGCAAATGACCTACCTCTTGAATTTTAATGAGGTAGGTCGCAATTTGCGACCCTCTAGGAATCGCAAAAATCAAAGGGATGGTGGGCTGCTCGGGTCAGCAGACCACCATGTCTATGATTGCTTTTAAATAAAGCAATTTTTGGGGGGAAATGCAGCTCGTTTTGCACAGGATGCATTTCTTAAACAAGAATGAAATGATTTCTTTTCATTTTTTAAGAGTAGGCAGTGGTCCGTGGGACCACTGCTTGCTCTTAAAAAATGCTGTAACAAACATTCCAAAGGGGAATGGGTTACCACCTAATTAAAGTAAGTGGTAAAATGTGAATGTTTTGCTACTGCGTTTTGGTCACAAAACATTCCTACATACCACTGTGGTAAACACGGCCCTTCCTAATAGCGAATCGCAAACCCATTTTGCGATTCGGTTACAGGTTACCGAATCGCAAAATAGGGCTTTCTGCTCCGAAGACAAAAATGCTTGATGCATGTGCCCCAATAACTTATGAATCTGAGAAGGATCTGGACAAAAAAAGTTAGAGGTAAGCAACTTTCCCTCTTTTTCTACTCATGCAATGAGTTTTTTGCATTTTAACAGGCTTTGAATCTAAGATGAGTGCTTAAGAACCACTGTTGGAGATAAGCAACTATGCCTTCTCCATGCTTAGTGCTTGCATATGGAAATCTATCCAACTTTATGATAAATCTGCTCCACCCTACCACCTTTTCGTGAATTGGTTCACATAACATATATGATCATTTATCTTTTGTCCTCTGTAGAATCATTTTTTTTTATGATGGGCTGGTATTGTGGGCCACACACTTCTCGCTTGTAGCTTCTAGCTTGTCTGCCTTGAAAAGATGAAGAATTGAAGATGGAGATATAAAATGTTAAAAGGGAAATTTTTACTTTGGGGGAAGTGTTTCTAGCCACTTTATCACTTAATAAGCGTTTCTTTCCTTTAATGCACCTAGTGTAGTGTTTCTAGCCAAAGGTGAAATCTTCATATAATAAGCTATGTCTGAATACATTTCGTATTTTATAGTCCAATGAGTTTTTGATAATTATATATTTTTTTTAATAGACACCACACGTCCGCAGCGGTCCTACGAGAACAATGGCTATGAGTACCACTTTGTTTCCAAGGACCTGTTTGAGAGCATGGTGTTTAGTCACAGGTACTGTATCTCTGAGGCTCACCCCGGATTGCCTTTATCACTCTACAGCTGCATCCAATAAATACACTTTTCACCATGAAATCGTGAATTCCCTTTGACATCTCTAATGCCTCTGTATCTCAAATGCAGATATATCCTATTTCTCTCAATCACGAAACAGGTTCCCTTCGTTTCTCATTTTGCAATAGTATTTAAGGGACAGAAGTGTCCTCTCTTTCTTATTGGTGTCTTTATATGTATTACTCGTGGCACTCTAGCATGGGTACCTATAGCTGTGTTTTATCATCAGGCATTATTTAGTCTAACGCGATTGATAGACTTCCGCTCTCCTTCATGCTGATTGAGCTAATGGACAAAGATATGGGCTATTCAAGTCTACACCCTACATAGAAGATGTGTGTTCATATAATTCCCTGTCACAGACCGTAGTTCTTGCAAGCACTTTATTTCAGTCTTTCGTTCATAGCCCCTTATAGTCTTTTTGCCAGTATGTGTTTTGTCAGGCATGTGTTGCCTTTAGTGCTAGATGGTATGTATAATATCTATTATATGTCTAAAATTAAGAGGTTTGCACTAATTATACCCAACACAGAATAGTGTAAACTCAAGCAGGAATACATTTGATGTACCAGTGCTTACAAAATTAAGAACTTTTTACTAGTAAGTTTCCAAATACCACATTATCAAATTTGTGGAGACCTAATAGATCAAGACCATACATCACAACAGAGGTTATTGTGTAAAGTTGTGTGAATCATAGTATCCAGTCAGTGAGAGTAAGTTTATTCAAACATCCACTTCTACAAGTTTCTGCAATGTGAGTACAAAAAAACCTCAAACCGAAACATAGCGTAAATAATTTGAGTGAGTCGTAGTATTTGGAGAAAGTCCTGCATATCAAAGCATTATGCAGTATGAGTCCAAGGTGATTATACTTATAGTTAAACACATTTCTTAAAATCCTATATGTAGGAAAAATCCCTTTCATTTATAGATTTTATCAATCAAGAATTGCACCCATTTGACTGTTGAGGGGAAGTAGGATATATTCTGAAATTATTTATAAGAATATTTTGAAAATTGGTTTCCTCTAATTGAGCAACCGTGCTTTATTATAATCACAATAAATGCAATGTCATAATTGAAGAAAACTGGAACTACTGACTAATAAAATATTGTTAGAGATAGTCCATGTATAAATTTAATATGGGTGGCATCTCTATCGATCCTTATTCTGGTTATAAATCAACTGAATAAATTCTGTATAGGCTCAAGTTGCTCAGGGAATCAATTGGAGGGTGATGAGGAGATTGGATTATTATATGTTATAGAAAGTAGAGCTAAAGTAAGATTATGACCCAATGTGGCAGACGCCATGATTTTGTTGTTAAACTTGCACTATGTCACTTCATTTTCAGTAGTTGTCTAAAAGGCAGTGTATTTCGTCATCTGTGAAAATACAAGTGAGTCAATAACTTCAACCTATTCCAGATAATAAAACTTGGCCTTATGTGGCCACTGTAAATTCAACTCATTTGTAATCACTCGATTACCTTTTTCTAGCATCCTTGCAGAAATTTGTTCTCACTTCGCAGTTGCAGGATTGGAGACCTGCATGAGTTAGCAGGTTTCCATCTCTGCATTTGCAGAGAGCTGTTTTTGCAATCACTGTTGTTTAAAGGGACAAAGGTTATGCTACCAAAAAATTGGGCACACTGCAAAATGGACGTATACCGCAGTCCATGGGGTGATTGTCTGCTCCCACTGATGCCTACAGCTGCCAGCAGTTACAATCTAGAACGTTACCGACCAACAAGGGTAGATGGTAACAATTTTTGCTTCGCAGTAACAAGACCAGTGGCAAATCAACCATTGATACATTTTGCGGAGAGACAGATGACGTGGCGATACATTTTAACTGTCTTCTTTGATTTGAAATTCACCAGGAGTTAGAGTTGAGATTTTTCAGCCTCAAAAAGTTTGACACTTGTCACAGTACAGGCTTTGCAAGTGAGAAAATCATTGGATCAATTGGCTTCTGGTTTAGTGATTTAATTTTTATCGGTTTTATTCCTGGTTCTCATATTTTAACTAAATGTTTATTCCTGGCCCATTACTTTGTCATTAATTGCCAGTTCCCTTATCTGCAAAAATTCAAAGCCTTTATAATGCCCATATATTAAAAACTAGAATATCGCATGAACACCCAGTGTTGCACTTTTCAAACATGCAGTAATTTCCAAATGCTTAACTGGAAACTCACCAATATTCTGGAAATGAGAGGCGCACTACTGTGGGCTGTATTCATTTTGAGATAGATTTCTACAGTTATAATTCTCATACAGTCAATATAAAGCCATATCAATATTTAAAATAATACATCTATCAAAAAAATTGTTAACTCAACCACCAGTACTAAAGAACTAACATATGATGGAAATCTACACATTAAAGTAATACAGTTACTAAATTGTCTTTAGTGCATAAATATTAAAAGAGAAATATTTATTTTATGTAGATTTTTGCAAGGAGCTTTTTAGCTGAGCAGATATTTTTATTTGTCCTTGTTAAAACTGCAATCATGCCTCAATAATGTATGATTTTTAACTGAAAATCTCACAAATTCACACAAAAAAGTTTTAAGTTCACTGACCCGTAAGGATACACTATTTTACTCATCGTCTATGAATTAATTTTGGTCTGAAATTAAGGGGCCATACAGTATGATGGTATGCCAGAATCTTGCATTGTTACACGCTCATTTTGGTTTTTACATTTGTGAATGAGCAACAAAACAGTCGTTCTATGAAGGATGATATGTCGGAGGAACCTACATGATCAGCTCTTAAAGTCCAGGAAAAAAACGGAGGAGAAATAAAACCTGCTCCTTCAGCTTCTTGACGACGTTTAAGGTTTTTAATGTTCTACCCCTATACTTACAGTAAATCAAGATTCAGAGGGTTTCTGAGAAGGTTTAAAAACCTTCATATTTGTTAATTTTGGCTACAGGTCAGAATTCTTCTTTCTGTATCTAGCAAGTGTTTTTCAGCCCCATTATTTCTTATGGTGTACAAGCACTAAAAAAAATACAAATTACAAGTACATATATTCAGTAACCCATATTTCAGTGAGTTATAAAATGACCATCCAGTAGCTCTGGTTGGCTGTAATAATAATAATTACCTTCCTTTATGTCAATCCTGCTCCTTCTTTTAAACTGTATAGGAGACATGACTCACTGCAAATAAGCATATGTGGAAGAATGTCCAGTGCCAGAAATGACGAGACAAAACACAGCACGGTCTTGAGCTCAAAATGTCCATGGACTCGATAATTCTCGCCTCGGTGCCTACTCGAATCATGGGTTCACACTCTGCAACTCTGGGCAATAGCTTGTTTAATCTCCACTACGGCCCCACTGCGATGGGATGCCTGGTCTTCACCTTGGGGATGCCCAGTAGGGGTTATCTCGCAGGGAAAAGCCAGGACGGGTTCCCAAAGCAAGCGCTAAGAGACCTGTCGGTGATTTGGCGCTATATAAATCGAAATTAACATAACGTAACCTGAAATAACGTTACATATACTTTAGCAAGACATGAAGAGGGTGCCTTCTTTCAAAAAGGGCTGTGAAACTAAACTGCATATGCTGGTCCCATTATGTTGTTTCATTAGACATATTTTGTTGTACTTCCTTCCCAGATGCTTCTAGTTCTCCATGGTGCAGGAAAGATATCTGACGCACTTGAGTTTGAGAAGGAAAGGTATATTAGAAAACTACAACCACATTTAAACATCCTCTCCATCATGGTATTCCTTCTGATATTCACAAGTTGGGATTTCCCTCGCCATCACAGAGAGGTTTGACATCCTCTGGGTTGCAGAGGAATATTTCACACTTACCAATTGAAAATGAACCCATGCTGAGCTGTCATAGTAATAGGCAAGTCATTTCCCCTTCTCCAGGATGACCTCCACTGAAGCTCACACTTTAAATATATTCATTTCCTGACACTCTGTAGGACTTAAACAGCCTCCCCAGTACAAGGGAGATCATTCCGGGCGTACAAATCTGTATAGGTGCAGTCAATAATCTTCCTCGGAGTCAGCAGATGACTTCTCTCTCAAATGAACATTCCCCACCATCAGGAAGGCTGTGGAGGTCTTCCTGAATGGCTGAGGAAAGGGAGTGAGGGTGAGGCGCAGCACAGGGGAAGATTCTGAGTAGAATCATTGTTAAAAACCACTGTATTAAGCAAGAACAAGTGATAAACCAACTTGTGTCAGTAACAGATCAGCTCTGATAATTCAGCATAAAAAGTTTGTACTGTGTTCTTGAGAAGGAGAGGAGCTAAATGAAGGTGAAAAGTTCCACATGCAGCTTGAATTCACGAGTACAACCTCACAGTTGAGAGAAACTCAGATTTGGGAGCTTGTGTGTTTTTCAAATAGTTGTTCTTTTTATACAATGAGATGGAGAGATGAGTGACTCTATCTTCATTGTTTGGAAAACTGGTGCAGCATGGGAATCTGGAGATCACTATGAGTCTGCACAACTTCATCTGATTAGATGGACTAAATATGCATAATTTGTCACACATCAACTCTCTTTATCCGTCTTCAGATTCCTGGAATATGGTGAATATAAAGAAAACTTTTATGGCACTAGTATCGACTCTGTGAGAGCTGTTCTTGACGAAGGGAAAGTCTGTATAGTCGATCTGGATCCACAGGTAAGATGAGAAGTAATGTACAAGACACATTCTTTTGGTGGGACTGATCAAGGGCAGAGGGAGTGTGCCATTCATTCAGAGAAGATCAACACTCAGAATTCAGTGGTGTGACATATTTTATAAGGACCCATATGGAACGAAGGATACTTGTTTGTGGTCCACTTGCAATAGTATCTCATTATTTATCATCTTCCTAATGTCAAAAAGTGTTCTTTCCCAATAGTAACATGTTGGGGGGCAGAATCAGCTTTGGGAAATAACAACTTACTCCCAGTCTCCATCTGGAGTTCTCATTATCCGTAGGTTGAGGTGAAAGTTCATGAATTTGTTGGTCTCAAATGGTAAACTGTCTCACTGAAATATGGATTTTGCGTGAATTTCTTGATATGAACCAAGATTTGTAAATGTTCCACAAGTTATATTTAAATAACGCACAGTATAGCAAACCTCCTTCAAGTCACTAATAAACATCCTCTAACATGAGCGTGAACTAACACATTACACTCTCATAATGTCCCCAACGTTTTGAGAGTAAATTCTCCAGAATTCAGTATTTTGTAGATTCTCGTGCTTTTCAGTTATTCCTCATGTTGTTAGGAATCATCTAAATATTTAACATAGTAATATTAACAGTATACTTTTAATGTAGGCGCACATCCACGTGGATTAGGCCTTTTTACATAGATTAGGCCTTTTTATGTGGCCAACATGCTAAACAGACTTTTACCACTGAAGGCAATCATCACATTTTGTATTGCATGTCATGTGTTCAGGAGATCTTTGATTTAGGGCCTGATGTAAAGTTTGACAGACATGATACTCTGTCAGAACATGGTGGTTATCCCATCTGCCGTACTACAAATGCCAGAGGCTATAATGTAGAACATATACTGGGAATCATGCCACAAGCTGGATCTAGACAAAGTTTAGATACAAGAGATTTCACATAACCTCAAAATACAAAATTCTAAACTTTCTCCAGCAAACGGTGGCACAAGAAACTCGGGAGACGAGATTTTGAATTTCTGGTTAAAGGCTTTTAGGTAAGCTTTTATTTACCAATTCATTCCCAGGAGTCATGTCCAGCATTAGTTGAGATAGATGGATATGAGTTGAGATAGATGGATATTGACCTCAATAGCCAAATTTTGGGCTAGGTAGCTCTACTACACAGTCGGCTGTCATCTCAATATGGAGGCCATGCTAACTGTGTTCAGCCACATATAATGTCATAGGACTGGGGCCAAATTCAGCCTCTCTGATTCTGAAAATATAGGGGGTGCTTATGAGTTTGGAGTTCAATAGGTGCAGCGGTGTGGGCGGTAATATGCTGGTGGTGACATTGCGGCACCGCCAAGCATATTATGAGGTTCCTCACTGCCAGCCTTTTCATGGTGGTGAGCCTGCCATGAAAAGGCTGGAGTTGAGGGAACTATGGGGGCCCTATAGAGCCCACTGATGCCTCAGGGCCATGGGGATGCACCGTCTGCCCCCCTGTCTGCAAGCACACCCAGTTCCTGCACGGTATGGACTTAACAGTCTATGCCGTGCAGGAACTTGCTTTGGCGTTCCCATTGCCGCTCCATCGAGGGAACACCAAAGGACTGCTCGCCAGACAACGAGAAAACTCGCTATCTGGCGGGTGGACACCAGTGAGCTTTGGAAGTGTGGGAGTGGGGCGGTGGCATGCCGTCTGCTCCCACACTGCCAACTAAGAATCCGGTCCTAAGTCTTTTCGTGTCTGAATTATCTAAACTTTCAGGAAGATTGTTGCACAATGTTTTTATTCTGCCAAAGAGTGTTCCATCAGACATGTTCCAAGTTTAAGAGACCCCAGTTGGTACAAAGGGAAGGTCTTGCACTCTGTGACACTGCTTGTAAATCAAATGTTCTCAGATCTTCAGCACCTAGTCAGGTGAGCCTTAAGTACTCGGCATTATAGTGATTCACATTCTTTCCAGATCATAAAGAACATTATATAATGCCGCCATAAGCTGGCAAATAAATCACTAAACGCAAAATGTTCTATGCTATAACATAGCTATGTCTAAGGATATTTGAAATTGGGACCAATTGTGTATTTTCTTGGGTCATGGGATATCCTAACAAGCCATTATCAGATGGATGTCCATTTGTAACTCCTTTTGTCTTAACCTAGATAACAGAAGTGTAAGATGGACAGTGAGGGTAAGTTTCACCACAGGGATTCTGATGACCATCCTAGAACGAAAACAGAATGTGGATATTTGTAAGCATTCCAGATGCTGCACATTTGTATTGTTGTCAAAAGGAGTTACCTGGTCACCAATTTGTGTGCTGCTAATTTATTCAGCAGATACAAAATACAAAGCTTAGAGTCATTGTACGGTACTTTAACAATTGTATTCAATTCAAATTATTTTAAAGCAACAATTCATCATTTTTGATGCATTAGAGGAATACACATCTCATTCCACATTGTGTACCTTTATAAACTCATAACGCACATATATTCATAAACTCATACCATAAAGAAAAAACATTAAAATCAAATCATTGAATTACACCAGTCGATACTGCAAGATGCCTGCCAGCGCTAAGACTATTTTCATTATGCAATTTTGTGGGGCGCAAAGACAGACAAGCTACGAGAATACGACTATTTCTGAAGGTTCTCTCTCAGGGTATATTTCATGTGATGACACCCTCACTAGAGTCCCAATTGATGTAGGTCCCTCGTAGGCGAATATGGACGAGCCGACGCGTTTCCAATCCTCCTCTTCCTTAGGGGATTATCATCAGGGCTTAGACCACGGTGTAATCTATATAATTAACAAAATGAACAACATAAATTATAAATCTCAAGTGCCTTCTCCCTTTTTTTTTCTCCTAACGATTGGGTTGGGGAATACTTATTCAGTACCTTGTATTCTTCAACTCGGTTCGCTCACTCTTTTGATTATTATTTCTTCTTCTGTGAGGGAAGTGTACCTAAACATAGTCCAATAAATTGTATAAGTGTACGAGTCTGACCATCACAGGCAATTGTTGTCACAGTTATGGCTATATTTATGAACTTACTCGTATCTTCACACGTCTGTACCAGTAAATGCCACCTTGTATCCTTGTTCTCGGTTGAAATAAGCTGGGGCTATTTTTGGGGACTTATATCTCCGCCCTGTAACAGATAGATTATGTTCATTTGACTGGTCTATATGACTAACTGTTTGCGGCATAGAACGAGCTTGTATCGGCATTTCCCTTACTTGTGAAAGTGATTCCTCTTTCATCAGTGGTTGATCAAGGTTTTCACATGTTTTCTACATTCGTCATCCTTAAGTGTAATCTCGACGGCCTGGCAAGATCAAAAACAGCCTTGGTCACTTGAATATTGCTCATAATATCAATTCGTGTGGCACTTATTTCGGGCAATTATGCTCGCATATACTAGTGCATGGGCCTCCTATTCTACTAACGCGGCGGCGTTGCAACGCTGCCTTAGCATTCATGCAGTTACTGTTTCAATGCACATCTGTTTTTAATCCCATGTCCGTTACCAACGGTGCGCGATGTGCGCTTCAATTCTCTGCTTTTCATCGGTTCTATTGTCGGATAGTGACGCGCTGTGTCAATGCGCACAGGCCTGACGCTTATCCTCATATTCACGCGCTTTTAGATTATAAATGTCGCTGGACTAATGTTTGCGCAAACGTTCTGCTTGGTTGCTGGTTTCACATACTCAAATGTAGTCACTTACGTTTTGGGAGCTTTCTTTGGGCCACAATTTGTCGATGGTCTCTCTGAGTAGACACGCATCACTCTGCGCTTGTGCTGGCTCTTCTTTTACGTGTTTCCCTTCCTGCCACTGGCCCCAGAGAATTCTGGGACTTGTAGTGAGATGGGGTATAGGTGTTATTCTATAAAGGATCTTTGGCTCCATTTCCCAAGTGTGTGGATGTTTTTTAATTTATGGCTTATGGGTCGTCTCCTTCAAACATATTAGCACTTGGTTCAACTCAGTTAGGTCATTCAATCCATGCGTAGTACAGTGAAACTTCAAAATTAAGTACGCTTCTTTTTTTGCCAGCAGACTTTCCATGTTACCTCCGCGTGGGGGCGACTTGACACTGGATAAAACCGTCCATTCGAAGTCTCTTTCAGAATGGTTATGTTGTGCGAAGTGTTGCACCATCTGAGCAGTCAGGACTCGATTTTTAATACGTGATCTGTGTTGCACAATTCTCTGATTCACTTGTTGTGTTGTTTTCTCAATGTATAACTTGGAGCAGGGACATTTGATCGCATAGATGATGTTTCTTGTTTTGCAGTTGGTAAATTCCGTATGGGTCCACTTAATGGAATTGTGTGAAAACTCGTGCCCTTCAATTGTCATGCTGCAGACTGAGCAGTTCCCGCACTTGCGGTGACCTTGGATTAGCGGTAAATTCCATTGTGTCCGCAGGTCGTTAGCTTTGAGTGGTCCTGTGACCATATCTGCTCGTATTATCTTTTGTCCAATACTTTTGTTTTTGCGCATGGCAAATAAAGGTTTTTCTATTGGGCATTTCAACTCTGTTAAGAGGTGCCAGTTTGATAGAATTTTTTTTTTGTATTTATTAGTGTGAGGGCCAAACGTGCATAGACATACTATTTTCTCCATAGGTGGTTTATCTCTTTTGGTCAACAGTGTTTCCCGGGGGGTATACCATGCTCCTTTGACGGAATGTTTCAACAGCTTTCGGGGATAACCACGGTCTCTTAGTTGGTCACAGAAGATGGTTGCATTTGCCATAAAGTCTACTTTGCGTGCACAGTTGCGTCTGATTCTTAATAGCTGTCCGTATGGTACGATATTTTTTAAATTGCTGGGGTGAGAACTCTGATAATGTAGTGTGGTATTTCTATCTGTCGGTTTCCGGTGTAAAGTCGTTGCCAATTTCTGGTTTTCTTCAAAGACTTCTACGTCAAGGAATGTAACTGTTGATCAGCTTTTTGTCATAGTGAACTTGATGTCTGGGTGTCTCATATTTAACCATTCATAGAACTGTACTAGTCGGTTTTCAAACCCGCTCCATACACACCAGATATCGTCAAAGTATCTATACCACTGTGTGATACATTCACTGAAGGGATTGTCATTGTCAATAAATCTTTTCTCGAACAATGCCATAAACAAAATGGCCATTTCAGGTGCAAAAGGACACCCCATTGCTGAGCCTTTGACCTGTATGTAGAATGTGTTTTCAAATCTGAAATAGTTCAGTTTCAGTGCGATGCGAGCCAGATCTAAAATAAATTCAGTGGGCACTCTGTGTGGTCTTGTACGAGTCTCAAGGTAGACCTCCAGGGCTTCCAGAGCTTCGTCGTGGGGAATTTGTGTGTATAATGATGTTAAATCAAAGGACACTAACCACTGTGTGTTTGTATCGAATGGCTGTCCTTTTATTCTAATAAAGTTGGAGACTACTAGATTTAGCAAGTTTCTCTTAGACAAAGAAATGTAATCTGTCCTTTAGCTCGGTCCCTTTTTTGCCTTAATTTTCCCCATAAATTCACCAGCCTTGACCTCAGACAGAAAGATCCAAGAGGCCCCATTTAGGATGATTATCCATTTGGCAGGGTTCATTAAAAGCCCTTGGGCTCTCAGCTGTTGGAAGGGGGCAATTAGATGGCTGAAGCGCCACCTCCGCTCAGGGCCGGACTGGCTACCGGACGTTTTTTTTTTAAATTTCAAAACGCACGCAGGTGCCCATCAACGAAATCAGCCCCCACTGCAGAGAAATTAGCCCCCAGCTCGGCAGCACACACAACCGCCCTGTAGCCAGTCCGGCCCTGCCTCCGCTCTACTGATGAGTAACAAAAAATCACGTTTAGTGAAAAACATTACCCCATTAGACCCCTACTGAGAGTTCGGGCTGGATTGATCATAGACCAGCTGTCTAAGGAGGAAGTTTCCAAAGAACACCAGGAAAACCCTGGGTTTTTCTCCAGGAAAACTGCTGCTTTCATGTCGTTGCTTTTGATTAAAAGGTAAGCGATGTGCCCGTTGAACTTCATGGTCCCATTTCCAGTTCATTTGATCAGGAAAAGCCTCTCGCAGGAGTTTCACAATATAACGTCTTTGGTCGTCCCACTCCTTTCGGAATGCCAAGCAGGCAAAGATTGTTCCTGCGTTGTCGATTCTCCTGCTCTTCCATCTCCATCATTAAGTCCGTCAAGCATGCAGCGTGAAAAGAACCTTGTTCTTTTAGGGTAGTTACTTCTGCTTCTAAGCTCTCTGTACGGCCTTCTACCATGGTGACACGGTCGGTAATGTCAGTACATATTTTGTTTAGCTTTCTCATGTCCACTTGTAATTTTTTGGCGGCCCCTTTAGCTAAACGACTGTCAGAGCCAACCTCTTCTTGGAATTCCTTGATTGAAGCTATAATAGAAGCTAAAGAGGGTTATGCCATGGATTCTGGTGTGGTTTTTAGGTTTTCCCAAATGGATGTCTGATCAACATCTTCGCCAGGGGGATAAGACATCTGAGATTCTGAATAGTCCCACTTAAGCTGGATGCATCTTTTTGCCTTGTGTCTTGACTTTTTCTAGTGCTGCACAGTTGCAGTGTCTTTGGAGGGATCGATGCTGTTATCTTCGCTTGAGCTGGTTCCACCTTCATCTGTTGTTGACATAGAGCCATCCGACACACAGTAGAAATTTTCACCGCTAAGCTCAGGAGTCCAAGGAGCTTGAGGGTCAGGGTTGACTTCCAAGCTAAGGATTTAGTTAGTAGTGCTGGCTGTAGTTTGGACCCTCCCTCTGGTATGCATATTGTCAGAGCGGAGTTTAGAATTAGGGCAGCAGAAGCAGATGATGCCATTATTCCCAAATCCACTATGATTCCGGTTTTTCCTTCCATAGGTACTGGGGTGGGAATAAAATTAGTGGGGTCTATCAGTCCTTCTGTGCCTTCCTGTTGTCCCCTGGGGTCGCAATTTCCTCAGGTTGTTCAGAGGCACAGTTTTCCTTCGGAGTAGTTGTCGATTGCTTAAGGTTCAGATCCCGTTGTTTATCTAATAATGAACAATCAAGTTCACTCTCAGGGGAGAGTGTGGTATCTAGTGTGGAGTCTAATGTAGGAAATGGTGCCTTAAATCCAGAAAAAAGTTTTGCAGCAGAGGGCTGAAGACCTGTACCTTCTTTTATGACTCCACCCCTCCCCCCCCCCCCCCGAGTCTCCCTGTTGTCTTTTTGAAACCGCTGACCTCCCGTTTACCTTTGGGTAGGCTGTCTGTCACCACAGCGCTGGCTTGGGCGGCTTTCGTTTTGTTGCCTTTATTGCTTTTAGTGCCCCTGGTCGACATAATCAGGCTCCGCTGCCGTATTACTTCCAGCCGTAATACCAGCTTAATGGAGACCGATGAAAACACTGAGGCAACAATGTAGCAGAGCAGCCAGCGGGTAAAGAGTTCCCGGAGCGCTTTTGCAAAGGCGAGCATCCCGCAGCCGTTTCTAGTGTCTGGATCAGTCCCAGTGGTCTGGAAGTAGAGACTGGTCGCTTGCGTTTTGTTGGTTTTCTGGTTCGGCATCACGGGTCAGTGCGCATAGCCGATAGTCGAGTGGCTGAGTGGCGTGGACTCACGCTGACACCATCTTGCTCTCCATTAATATTTTTCCATAGTGAAACTTCGATCCAGTATTATTGCTCTTTAAACAAAACAATGCAGAATGTTTCAACTTTATGCAGTAATCAGTCCTCCCAAACACTGAAGAACCCCTGACTTTCTCTACTGATGAAATAATCGATGCCCAAAACGCTAGCCCAATTAATAAGGCCCCAGTTCTTGACAGGGCGCCCACGGATTTTTGTAAACGTATTCAAAATCTTTGTTGTCCTCTATTATCTGTTGCATCAAGACAATGGCACATCTTTTATCACAGTTTCATGGTATAAACCCATCATTATTTCAATTTTAAATAAGGTAGCCAGGGATAAACCTAAATATTTTGGCCCAGTCACCTTGATCGATTCCTAGAGCAATGTCATTTGTTAGGGTTCCTTTGGCACTTCTTCCGACAAGATAGAGGGATTTTGACTGAAATGCATTACGTATTTAGACCTGTCCAGGGCACTGTTCTTATTAATCCTAAAATATGTGAGTGTTTAATGGGGCCCTTTACATTTGGCCTTTGCGAATTAAACCACAACTTTTGACTGTGTAAATAGAACAAACATTTGGGAAATAACGACAAAATTTTTTTTGACAATGGTTTGATGAAAATTATCCAATGCGTCGCTAGGATGGAACCATTAAGTCCGAATTGAGGTTTATATAGCTGAAAATCCTACACTGGACCTACTACAATAGAAGCCAACTGTACAAAATAGGCTGGCCTCCGAGTCCACAATGCTTGCGCTGTGGGGAGGGCGAAGGTACATTCATGCACACACTCTGGGAGTGCGCTCTCATAGCCAATTAGTGGACGAACATCATTGAAGAACTAGAGGTTACCCTTGATGTGACCATCTGTGCGACACCGCAGTTCATCCTACTGGGAGTCCCAAGCGATTTTGACCTCACACAAGTTCACCTCCTGTTCTGAAATTTAGGATTCATGCTAGTGAAAAGGGACATTGCTATGCAGTGGGGTAAGCAACAACTGCCAACAAAAAGACAATGGCTCGTAGGCATGGATATGTGTGTGGAGGCGGCAAGTGTAGTCTATATTAGTAGAGGATGCCCTAAAAAGTTTGACAAAGTGGAGGGCAGATTGATGGAGCACTGTAGTTTGGGATGGGAGGGGGGAGGAGCACTATCTTGAAGTTTACTACAGGTGCATTATCATGGGAGGCATGGCTCCCACATCCGACTAGACCCGGAAGGTGGACATTGATGGGATGGCCAGCCGAGATGTACTGTCGCCATGCAGCTGGGTTGCATGGAAGAATTTGCGAACTGTGATAAATACGATGGAAAAAAGGGCTGTATGCTGTTTTCATATGGATGAAAAAACATTTAAAAAAAATTATATACATATATTGGTTTCTTTTAATGCTTAATGGTTTTATTAATGCATGGGGATGGACATATATATATATATTGCTACAGAATAAAATTCTGAGAATGTCGGACATCTAAGAGTGCAGCGTATTCATGTTTGAAAAAAAAAATATATATATATATCCCCAGCCCAGGAGGGAAATGTACAGAATCTTTTGTCTCCACAAGAGAAGTAAAATAGGGTGGTGTCCTGGCATCTTTTTTTGTATAAAAGCAACTTGGAGGTTGGTTCGAGAATACATGTTCAGATTCAGAGTATACCAAGGTTGTGTAGTAGTCACATACGGCCATGGGCAATGCCTTCCGTTTGTTAAGAACAACCAAAACATTTCAAGATGTGATCACATGTTATGCAGCATGTATGAAAGATCTGGGGCTGAAATAAAATAGTAAAATCTAATGTTATGAATCTCTGCCCAAGAAATGGTCTAAAAGCATGAAAAGAGAAGTACACAGAACAGCCTTGTAAAGATGTTCTATTACCGTAGTACCACTTTTAATGCCAAGTTGAATTGGGCAGATGTCTTATTAGCAGAATAATTTGTTTTCTGGAAACTCAGGGAATAATTTTTTGCCTCACAGAAAGGTAAAGCTATATACATTTGACCCAGATCTTAACTGTTCTAAGCATGCATTCCCTCGGTGTCCTATGGGGCCGAAATCTCGAGATACTTCATAATCAGGAGGAAAATATGCATTTCTAAGATGCCTGTTAGCGTAACCCCATTCACTTGCATCATTTGCCATGCCCGAGGAGGTGGGCCTTGAGTACTCGGAGGGCTATATAAAGCGGACCTCATTCTGTTGTAGTTATCAGTGTGATGTAATCCTGCAGTGGGTTGAAATAGAAAAATGTTATCTGATTGCCTTTTATTGGAACTGTGGAATAAGATTCCATGGCTTGAACACATCAGAGGCGTTAGTTCGGCCCTGGAACTACCGTACTTATTCAAGAAGCTCAAAAAGATTGTGAACGCGAATATGAAATTGGGTCTTCAACAACTTCTGTCGATGGAGAACAATAGGAAGGGACAGTTTTGATGCAGATTGATAATTCACATGAGCGATATCTTCTGACTAGATTTACTCTATCGGTTGCTACCATCTATGAATCATATCACCACTTGCATAGATGAATCGACAACTTCTTTATATTTTTCTGCCATTATAATGAAGGTTCTCACAGGAAATAGATGATCCTGGTTTTAAAAGAGAGCCAAGTTTGAGCTTGTCATCCAGTCTTTACATCTTTTATTGCCAACCCCTTTGATCACCCTGTATCAAGATTCTTGATTCTGTAGTTGGTGTAAGAAAGTGCTTGATAGTGGAAGTCTTAAAATTCTTAAGCAAATAAGCAAATTATGAAGTTTTTAAATGTGATAGGTTTTATTGTTTGCATGGACTGATATCCTGTTGTTTAATGTAAATGTGAATATGTGGTTTTTACCTATGTGATAAGAAATCTTTCAAAGATTATTTGTATAACTTTTCTACATAATGCTTTACATTGTTTTCTGAAGTGATGCTTTATGGTTTATATAACAATCCAAAATGAACTGTGTATGTCTGAACATATCAAAAACACACAGGGGATGCTAAGGGTCTAGAAAGAGATACAAGTATCTGTACACTCAGATGTAGTGTGGAGGACTAACCAATGTGAGGAGAGAGAAACAACAGAAAGTATGAGAAAGGTATGAGAAAGATACCCATCAGCCCACCCATTGGCGTAGTCTCATCATCTGGGTTTTTTTGTAAACTGGTATCTACTAGGTACCTCACTGAACGTATATTGAGGAATACTAGCATTAGATCCACCAGTGAGAGAGAGCCAACAGGATAAGGTGGTATGCTGAAGGGAAGGAAGTTGCAGTGCTCAAAAGGTGTATAATAGTGAAAAAGTGGTGTTTAAGATTGCCTGTTATGGTGCCAAAGGTAAAACTTTATTGGGGGGGTCATCATAACGGCAAGATTAAAAGCAGAGTGAGGATAGTGTGTCAAACAAATACTACTATCAGTTGTTGGAACTATATGGTCAACATGTTTTAGCCTAACACTGCTTTCTTCAGGACCTGTAAATATTACACTACTGCAACAGTGATAAAGTAAATAAACTATGGTGAACCATGCAAAAAGAGAGAGACCTACCGTTAGTAGATTGCTATATGGTAGTCTCAAGTCATGGTAATGAGAGTTCTCTCCTGTAACAAAAGACAAGTACATCCAAACAGATATAGTAAAATGGAAACAACGGTACATATGTGTATGTGTAGACGTGTATCCACATTCAACATTTTGTGAAAGAAACTCACCCATAAAGTTGTATGGAGATAGCCTCACCTCGCCTGGCACTCGCTCAGGTTTAAGAGGCCCCGCTCTAAGAAGATGGGGAGGGAAAAAAATATATTTTGTAATAATAACAGGCAGTTTACGTATGTCATGATTCCCTCCATTGTACCATTTCTAAAAAGTCACTCTGGGGTGGGGTGAACAAAAAGAAGATGGCGACTTCAGCATGCCAAAACTCAGTGGTCTCATGTTGGTGGGTGAGACACCAAAGGTTATGTTGCTGTGATGTTTTAAAAAATATATATGACGAAATCCTTCGTTGTATCTGGAGCAACGATTATGTGTCTCCATTGTATTTAACGATGTATCTATACATAAATATTGCCACGGAACAAGACGACTGCTCCTAAATGGCAGGGTATGGAGATAGAGTGCATGTCTCCATATATATAAATAATGCCCGGAAGGTTGTAAATGCAGGAAGACTAAGTAGTATCGCTCCCAAACAAAATGCGAGTTAAAGTGGTATTAAGCCGCTATTGAGCCACAACCTTAAAGTACTGCTGGAAATACATCATTCGAGAAAGCAGCCACCCACCTGTCCGTCGGTACCTCCGGCTGCCTTCTGAGCCGAGGGGAAGGTAACGGACAATGCGGCCTGGCCAGCTAAATTCAAGGTATGCGGACCAGAGAGGAAACGAGTCAAAGACCTCATCCTGTTTAATGATTGGTTGTTTTGGCAAAACCGGAAACAGAAACGGAAAAGGGTGTCCTTACGTGAGTGTTTTCGCAAGCCCTCTCACTGATTGGTCACTTCTCAAACAGGAAACACCCAAACCCGTGTTCGTTAACGAACACGGGTTTGGGTGTTTCCTGCTTGGGTGTTTCCTGGGTGTTTCCTGTTTGAGAAGCGACCAATCAGTGAAGAGGGCTTGCGAAAACACTCACGCAAGGACACCCTTTTCCGTTTCCGTTTCCGGTTTTGCCAAAACAACCAATCATTAAACAGGATGAGGTCTTTGACCCCTCGGCTCAGAAGGCAGCCGGAGGTACCGACGGACAGGTGGCTGACTGCTTTCTCGAATGATGTATTTCCAGCAGTACTTTAAGGTTGTGGCTCAATAGCGGCTTAATACCACTTTAACTCGCATTTTGTTTGGGAGCGACACTACTTAGTCTTCCTGCATTTACAACCTTCAGGGCATTATTTATATATATGGAGACATGCACTCTATCTCCATACCCTGCCATTTAGGAGCAGTCGTCTTGTTCCGTGGCAATATTTATGTATAGATACATCGTTAAATACAATGGAGACACATAATCGTTGCTCCAGATACAACAAAGGATTTCGTCATATATATTTTTTAAAACATCATAGCAACATAACCTTTGGTGTCTCACCCACCAACATGAGACCACTGAGTTTTGGCATGCTGAAGTCGCCATCTTCTTTTTGTTCACCCCACCCCAGAGTGACTTTTTAGAGTTGGTACAATTGAGGGAATCATGACATACGTAAACTGTCTGTTATTGTTACAAAATATATTTTTTTCCCTCCCCATCTTCTTAGAGCGGGGCCTCTTAAACCTGAGCGAGTGCCAGGCGAGGTGAGGCTATCTCCATACAACTTTATGGGTGAGTTTCTTTCACAAAATGTTGAATGTGGATTCACATCTACACACACACATATGTACTGTTGTTTCCATTTTACTATATCTGTTTGGATGTACTTGTCTTTTGTTACAGGAGAGAACTCTCTTTACCATGACTTGAGACTACCATATAGTAATCTACTAACGGTAGGTCTCTCTCTTTTTGCATGGTTCACCATAGTTTATTTACTTTTTCACTGTTGCAGTAGTGTAATATTTACAGGTCCTGAAGAAAGCCGTGTTAGGCTGAAAAATGTTGACCATATAGTTCCAACAACTGATAGTAGTATTTGTTTGGCACACTATCATCACTCTGCTTTTAATCTTGCCATTATGATGACCCCCCAATAAAGTCTTACCTTTGGCCCCATAACAGGCAATCTTAAACACCACTTTTTCACTATTATACACCTTTTGAGCACTGCAACTTCCTTCCCTTCAGCATACCACCATATCCTGTTGGCTCTCTCTCACTGGTGGATCTAATACTAGTATTCCTCAATATACGTTCAGTGAGGTACCTAGTAGATACCAGTTTACAAAAAAACCCAGATGATGAGACTCCGCCAATGGATGGGCTGATGGGTATCTTTCTCATACCTTTCTCATACTTTCTGTTGTTTCTCTCTCCTCACATTGGTTAGTCCTCCACACTACATCTAGGTGTACAGATACTTGTAGCTCTTTCTAGACCCTTAGCATCCCCTGTGTGTTTTTGATAGTTAGATTGGGGGATAGGATGCAAGCAGGTCTTTACAATTTTCCCCTTAGACCCTTCCTTACGGTTTGTTTTGTGTATGTCTGAACATTGAGGTACTGGGTTTTTAAGAACCGGCACAGACACCGGTAACCCAGCGGTGTCAGGGTACACCTAGAGACCTCGGGTTCTTCCTGATCCAGACCACAGAAACTCAGAGTCTTCTAGGTGAAGTCAAAGATTAGTTTATTGGCTGCAACCAAGGTAACAAGTGTCCTAGAAGTACAACACGGGGAAGTATATTCTCAGGAGACTGCTCGAATTTACAAAGTCAGGCTTCTCTCTTTATACAGAATATTCAGCTTCAGGCAAACATTCTCCGAATTCGTAGTATGTCATTTACAGTTATTGGTTT
Organism: Lissotriton helveticus; assembly: GCF_964261635.1. Lineage (NCBI taxonomy): Eukaryota > Metazoa > Chordata > Amphibia > Caudata > Salamandridae > Lissotriton > Lissotriton helveticus. The sequence goes on along the minus strand of NC_136061.1, from coordinate 410,117,392 downwards.
ACAAAAGAAAAGCAGAGTCATGATGACATGTACATATTTCACGTCGTGCTGCCCATAACAAATCACCTGGCAAGGCCCAACATTTCATGAGATATCGGTGGACCCCCAATAAAATAGGCACCTCCCCATCATAAAGTAAGTGAATCAAAAGAGTAGAGACAGATGTGAGCAAGATACGGCAGGTGTGCGCGCTGAAATGGTTTTATGGCTTGTTGAGCCTTGATGCTATCTTGCTCGGCCACTGGGAGGGGAACTGACCTAACGAGTTCGGCCTGGAGCAATGGTTCCAACTTGCACAGGTCATGGAAAAGTCGATTAAGGAGTATGTGTCCTTGTGGAATTGAATTCAACTGGATTAAGGCCTATGTAAAGGGCAACACATAAATGGAAGCCAAGGGTTCAGAACGCAAATGACGATTTCGAGGTGAAATCGTCACTCGAATATGCTGAAAATATATGTACATGATGTACTCGTCATTCTCGGTCTTTTGATACCAAATTCGTCATGTTTCGACGAAGTTTTAATTCTCGAGTCCAGAACGATTACACAAATCCAGATTTTCAGAACCACAATCCCTCCTTTTGCCCTTACATAGGGAATTAATCTATCCTCATGTTAGTCTGAGTCCAGATCTATATTCCTAAAGTCATTGAGATGTTGCTGTAACATCATTCTAGTACTTAGTTCATCTCTTGACACAAGTTTCCTTACACATGATGTAACACAGAGGCCACATATTGCAGGAGCACACTGTATGCATAGACAGAACAGGAAAAGAATGGCTAAGACCATCCCAATGACCATTAGAATTTTCCATCCCCAGGCGGATATCAGTTCCCAGAACCATCCCATCAATGACCAATCTCCTTTATCCACATGAATAGATTCGGAAATCTTATGTAGTTTGGAGATGGCCTGATACACTGTTGGAGCGTTATCAGGGATGAAGATACAGCAACTAGATTGGATCAATCTGCATACTCCACCTCGGTCTGCAAGTATGACATCTAAAGCGACCCGGTTCTGAAGGGTCATAAGCCGATCCGACTGGAGCTCAGCAGTCAGGTTGCTAAGGGCATCAGTAGTTTCTATCACGGTGGACTCAACTACCCTTGTCAATTGCCTTATGTTTCTGCTGTTAGCCATGGATCCCCAGAACGGCAGAAAACCCTTTGCAAAGTCCCCAAATTCTTGACCTGCAGTGTATTCTTCACTCAAAACACCTCTAACTATCCTTGTCCGGTGGTAGTCTGCCGCTGCTGTGTAGGTGGGAGGCAACAGGAAGGAAACAAAACATGAGCCCGAAAAGTCAGGGGGCAACCATGTATAGGCTCTATCGTGGCAGATGAAATAAGTACCCTTAGCTGCTAAAAACGCAGGGGAAGTCTGAGATCCAAACATATACGTTTCAGTACAGACACTCTTCCCTAACTGAGCCCTGGGATTCGTGCCATTACCTTGCAGACACAGATGACCCTGATGAGGTACAATCCAAATCGGGGACGATCTCTTAGCTTGCTGTTTCTCACTTAGAGTTGTTCCATACCCAGTCATGTTCCATCCTATGTATAATAGTGTCTCATCTCTAGGGATAGTCTCATAAGAAATACCTTCCTTAATCATGTCAACTATACCTTTGACTAGAGCACTTTTTCTAGGATTGTCTGTTACAGAACGTAGGGGGTAGATTTCGTGTGCATATATGAACATTGTCCTATATGCCCATACAGAACCATTGTGACTAAATGGCAGAACCAAATAGGGGATACCTTTATCCGTTGTGTGAGGCATAAGACCGCACACCCAACAGTTAGTTGTGTTCATTACAAGTTGGTGCTGGTGTAATAACTGAACAAAGGAGTTATTAATGAACTCCAATCTCCTATTCGATTCGTGGTCAGGCAGAGGGTGGAAAGAATGGGAGGAAACAGTAGGAGGAGGTATGGGTGATGCAGTGGGCGCAAATGTTACATGGAAAGAGAATAAAACATAACTTATCAAAAAGATCATTATGCTGAATAGCATAAAAATACACAATATTATAAAACTTTTCTTTGTCATCGTGTTACACAGTCTCTGCTTAAAGTTCATTTGTTTGGCAGGTCTCTCCACATCGGGAAACTCCATCGTCTCTAAAGTGCTGCCCGCGGTGGGAGGTTGCCTCTGCTAAGGGATGCTTCTGTCAGTCTAGGGCAACTCCCTTGGACCAACCAGAACTACCGACCTAACGTCGTCAGCTGCACCCCGAAGACTTTAATCAACCGCGGCCCTAGCAGCGGAACCCGGATGGCGGTTCGAAAAACAAAAATGAGCAAGTTTCCTAGATGGGAGAGCTGCACTTTCAAAAATAGTACTTGGGGGGAAAAGAAAATATCGTTTTATTTGTCCATGGATCTTAGTCTCAAATTGCAAAAGAAATGATTTTATTAGTTCGTTTTTCTCGGTCTCAAATTATACCGTCGCTTCCCAGGTAGTGTCTGATCTAGGAACAAAAGGTCAGGCTCTGTAATGTTCACTCGCTTGGATGGTGGCACAGCCTTGTGCAAAATGTCTTCGTTTTCTTGTTCAGAGTCAGTTCTTTTTACATGTGAAACATTAAAAGGGACGGAATTTGGCACGGCATCAAGTTCTTTACTCTGGTCATAGGGCAGAGGTAAGGGTACCCTTTTACAGTGGACCCCGTGGATCCAGGCCTTCTTCCCTTCCACTCGAACTGCCGATCTGGTAGAGAGGAGGACGAGGTGTGGTCCCGTCCACCTGGGCTGGTCGTTTTTAGTCCTTTGGAAATTCTTTATCAACACCCAGGATCCAGGGTTTATGGGGTGTCCTGGAGTATCAGAGGCCGGAGGCAGGGAGTCATGTACCTGTTGATGCAAAACACACAATTTAGCCGTCAATTCATACAGGTAATCAAGCAAAATAGGGTGTTCTAGCTCGCTGAACTTCGTGGGCCTAGGCACTCCCCATATATTGGCTGGCCAGCCAAAGACAATTTCATAAGGGCTGAGTTTCACTCGCGAATGCACAGTCATTCTGGTGGATAGGAGCTAAGGGTAGAGCGTCAGGCCATTTAAGACCTGTGCTCGCTTGGATCTTGGCCAATTTAAGTTTAAGCGTGCCATTGTAACATTCTACTAATCCAGCTGATTGGGGGTGATTTGCAGCGTGGAACTTCTGCCTAATGCCTAGCCCTTCACACACTCTTTTCATCACACGACCCACAAATTCACTTCCATTATCAGACCAGACCATTCTAGGCATTCCAAACCTGGGGAAGTACTCTTTCACAAGGGCTTTTGCTGTGGACAAGGCAGTATTGTCTTTCAGGGGATATGCTTCTACCCATCTTGAGAAAGCACAAACAACAACGAGCACGTATTTTAAGTTGTTGCACCTCTCCATGTGTATGAAATTTAGCTGCAAAACCTCGAACGGATACGTAGGAGGTGCAAAATGACCAGCTGGAGTTGGGGTTCCCCTACCAGGATTGTGCTTCAGACATACCATGCAATTCTTGGCAACATTCTCTGCACACTTGGGAATCCCTGAATTCTTCCACACTGGGGCCAACAACTCGCAAATCCCTTTCACTCTGATATGAGCCATTCCATGAGCCATTGTGACCACTGCAAGCACATATGCATCGGGTAACAACCATCTCTGATGCTCTGTCGATTCAATCCAACAACCATTTGCATCCATTCTACCTGTACTCTCTCTCCACGTGCTCAACTCTTTCTCTGTGGCCTCAGCTTGGATGGACTTTACACTCTCTATCGTGTCCTCACATATTCCAACATCACCAGTCCATCTTTCAGGGCCTGCAACATACATTTGGCTCATCCCATTCTTTGCCGTTTCTTTAGCGATCTCATCAGCAAATGCATCCCCACGACCAACATCATCAGTCACCTTCTTGTGAGCACTACATTTCACAATCGCCATTTCCAGAGGCAAGGTCAGTGATTCAAGAAGCTCATTCACCAACTGACCATGCTGAATCTTAGCTCCATGCGAAGTCAGGAACCCACGTTCTCTCCACAATCGTCCAAAACTGTGAGCCACTCCAAACGCATACTGACTATCAGTGTAGACAGTCACTCTCATTCCTTTAGACAATACACATGCTCTCGTGAGTGCAACTAATTCTGCAGCTTGAGCTGAACCATGTGGTACTCGTGCAGTTTCAACAACTGTGTGCAAAGTCGTGATAGCATATGCTGCAGTCACGTTACCATTTGGGAGCTTGAAGCATGAACCATCCACCCATAATGTACCATCACATTCAGCAAGAGGAGTGTCAAATAAATCTACTCTCCCTTTTGTTTCTTCCTCTGTTGCGAGAAAACAATCGTGCTGTTCTAAAGCATCTGATTCCTCTGCAATTGGCAACAACGTAGCTAGATTCAAGGTACTGCACCTTTTTATGTGTACATGACTCGCTAGCAGTGTCAATTCGTAACTGGACAGTCGAGCACTAGTTAAGTGCTGTGTCTTGGTTCTATTTAACAATGTGTCTACTGTATGCGGGACCATCATGATTAGTGTATTATTCATTACTAGACCAGCAGACTGTCGAATAGAAAAAGCTGCTGCTGCTGTGGCTCTTAAACAACTTGGCAATGCTTTTGCTACCAGATCCAAAGTTGATGAAAAATAGGCGCATGGGCGCTGCCTACCTCCAAATAACTGAGTCAACACAGACAATGCACAGCCCTCCTTCTCGTGGACATATAATGTGAAAGGCTTACTGTAGTTGGGGGTACCTAACACAGGAGCCGAACATAATGCTGTGCGCAATTCGAGAAAACTTTTCTGACACTCTTCAGACCAAGGAATGGGATTGGGTGTATTCTTACACGTTAGTGCCACCAAGGGTTTGGCCAATAACGAAAAATTAGGAATCCACTGTCTACAGTACGATGTAATGCCCAAGAAAGCACGCACTTCTCTCTGTGTTCTTGGCACATTAAATTTTGCTATTGTCTGAATTCTTTCTGGGGTCAGTTTCCTTCCCTCCTTCGATAAGAGGTGACCTAGGTAGGTCACTTCTTGTCGGCAATATTGCAGTTTGGAAAGTGACACCTTGTGATGCAGATCACACAGATGACGCAATAATGTCAACGTGGCCTTTTTACACATTTTCTTAGTATCTGCAGCAATGAGCAAATCATCCACATATTGTACAAGAGTAGCACCTTTAGGTAAAACAATCGTGTCAAGCTGTGTTTTCAGAGCTTGACTGTATATTGATGGACTTTCACAGTAGGCCTGAGGAGCGCGTTTAAAGCGGACACTGCGACCTCCTAAACTGAAGGAAAAAATATCCCTGCTTTCCTCAGCAATCGGGATACTGAAGAAAGCATTCTTCAGGTCAATCACCGAAAACCAAGAGGCAGAGGCTGGAATCATAGTCAATAATGTGGTAATGTCGGGTACAACTGGAAATTGTGGCACAACAATTTTATTCACCTCTCTAAGGTCAATCACGAATCTGTACACAGGTGGCTTAGAAGGGTCAGTTCGTTTTAAAACAGGCAGAACAGGACTATTGCAAACATTTCCTCGTGTTTCTTCAATCACATCCTTTTTAATCAATTCGTAAACGATAGCTAGTAAAGCTTTTTCACCCTCACTAGAAATTTTGTATTGGGGAATTCGTGGCATTTTAACGTTGGCTTTCAATGTTACAACATATGGTGGAATTTCTAAAAGACCTACTTCATTAGGACCAGTGGCCCAAAGAATATCTGGGAGAAACGACAATTCTGCAGGAATTTTATCCCTCGACAAATACATGGGAGAAACCACTTTCTTACCTAAAGTAAGTTGTACTCCTGAAGGAGAACAGTACAAAGTCGCATACAATCTTTTTAACAAATCCAATCCTAGCAAGTTTTCACCACAACCTGTTGTCAGAATGAGGGGTGCTTCGAATTCACAAGGACCAACAGAAAGAGACAAAGGGTCAGAAATCGGATTCCTAACTGGGGCGCCAGAAAAACCTACAGAAACGTTCATTTCGCCAGACAAAGGTGCGCCAGGGAGTTTGGAGTGCATAATAGAATTCTTTGTAGCACCAGTATCCAACAGAAAAGGTTCTGACTCACCTGATGTAATCACCTCAACGTAAGGTCCACTCTGATCTACTGGAACTGAAACAACTCCCTCTCTTTGTCTATGGCTGTCCTAGCAATCATTACCTTCCCAATGCTCATCTTCTGTGTAATAATCATCAACGTAGTATTGAGCTGTCCTATCAGATGCGTTATTTTGCTGATCAAACCTGTTCATAGAGTTTTGTGGTGGAAGGGGACGTGCGTTCTGAGGGGCGTTTCCACGCCCTCTACCTCTAGGTGCTTGCTGACTGCCACGACCTCTAACACCAGAAACTCCATTTGCACGTTGTAATAGAATAGGACAATTATACTTGAAATGACCCTCTTGTCTGCAATATGAACACTGGTTGGGGCCTACAGGGACACGTGGCTGAGTGTACTCGACTCTTTGCGAGTTCCTCTGATATTGTTGAGGCTGCTGGAAAGTATTTTGGTAGTGATTCTGACCATTATTATTTTGATTACCACCACCACGTGGCGGATAGGTTTGCTGTAGCAAAACCTTCGTTTTCTTTTCTACTCTATCTTTCTCATCCTTGTCTCTATTTTCGTAATATTGTGCAGTAGCTAATATCTGGGCTGAAGATGAGACTGCCCAAGAACATTCTGAATTCTTTAATTTTTTACACAATTCTGGAAGCAGATTGTGCACGAATTTATCGACAAACAATCTCTGACCATCTTCTGTGGTCATATCTTGACCGCTGTGGTCAACAAATGTTTCTTCAAATCTGGTGAAGAAGTCTGAGACTGTTTCTTCTTTCTTCTGTTTGCATGCAGACAAGTTATCCCAATTTACACGTATTGCAGGCATTATCGTTTTCATGTAATCCACTATTTTACCAGGGAGTTCTGCTATCAAAGGCTCAGGCTTGGCACCACCAACTTGTCGGGCATCTGCAGCAGTAATATTAGCCCATGAGTCACCTAATTCCTGATCATGATCTATATGACGAATTTTACCCCATAAAGGCTGTGGAACAACATTCCCAAATAGCATATCGATATCGGCTAAATTCATTATACATGACCCAGCAGTTTGCGACAACTCTTTGTAATACCCTGCAGGATTTTTACGCGGATCAGGTAATGTTTGTTTAAGTGCTAAAACTTCAGCTCGCTTCCATGGGACATGTACCCATACACGCTGAAAGTGTGGCAGAATAGGTGGGACAGCAGTCGTGTCACCCTCTCTCCATTGTGGGGGAACTTCTCTCATAGGGTATTGTCGCGCCTTTTTCCTACTGGATGTACTAGATTCAGATGGTGACCCAGAACTGCTTCCCTTACTCCGATATGATAACAACATTTCAACTGCTTTCTCCACATCTGGACCTACAATCATACCCTCTCCGAACTTAAACCGTACACGACACATCTCTTGCGGGATGCATTCCAGATCATTGTCTTCTAAATCCTCGCAAAGAAAAACACACATCTGTTCGAAAACATATCTCTGTGTCGCTGCTTCCCATTGATGAAAAACTTCCATGACAGACTGTACATTATATTTTACAGTGTCCAAGACCCATTTCCGTGCTAAACTATTCAGTGAGTCTCTCTCTTGATAGTCAGGCAGTCGACTTCGCAACTGTCTTCTTCCCATGTTAGGGGTCGTAGTAGGTGACCCGAAAAGAGGTAAAAGAAGGTTAGTAACAGTGCTGGCCATTTTCTGCCGAATGGAAGGTGAAACTGAAGGAAGAACGGGGGAAAAACGGGGTGAGATAAGGCAGGGGCAGAGATAGCAGTAGAGGTATCAGGGGAAATAGAAGGAGCACTAGGCAAAATCGTAGAGGGAGCATTAGGAGACGTAAAAGGCACATTAGGCGAAATCGTAGAAAACACAGGTGTAGCAAGTGTGGTTGGTGGGCCTGGAGCAGGCTGCACCATAGAGACAGGAGTCAGCTGGAGAACAGCTGGAGAGTGCTGTGGAAGAACAGGAGGCGTAGTTTGCGCAACTAAAGGTTGCGGGGGTGCCGTGGCATTTTGCGCATAGGGGGTTGGAGAATTTAGTAAATGCGACATTAATGGGTCTTTTTCACGCTCTTTTGCTGCCTCTTGCTGAAGAGACGGCAAAACTGGATAACATTTATCTATTGCCATTTTACGTTGCCTGTGCAACTGCTCACTCATCTGCTCTTCTTCATTATCTTTAAACTGTATAGCAGCTTGCATTACTGAGAGTCCCTCTTCTCTCTTATTTTTCTTAGCTAATTTGATTTCTTTTTGTTTGGCTTCTTTACGCCATAAGCGGAAAGAGTCAAACATCGCCGGCCGGGCTTTCTTTTTGAAGAGTTTAACTTCAAGGTTGTCTAAGATTTCGGAATCAAAACTACCATATTGGGGCCATTTTAAAACACCATCTTTCCTGGTGTATTTAATCCACACTTCATTGTAGGTGATGGGGCCTACCCCATGTTTCACATATAGCTCGTAAGTTGGAGTTTCAACTGGAGGAACCGGACATGAGTCCTCCAATCGGGAGTCCTTATTATTATAACCAAGACAAAACAAATTTCCAAGTCTAAGACTAGTCATTTTCGCTCTCTAGTCTAGTTCCAAACTTCAAAGGATTATCGATTACGATATTTCTCGTGAATACACGAGTCCTTCGGTTTTGGTGCTTGCAAGTACCAACAAATTATCCCAAAGGATACCCAGACTAAGACCAACTAAGGACTGGGAGACACTCCACTTATACTTAACTGAAATATCGATGACGTCACCAGAAGACTCGTCTTAGTGTTTCGCTCTACCAAACTTCAAGGGTCCAAATCAGGGTGATAGCCAGGGCAGCAGTCCTTGTAGCCGTCGGGAAGCGGGGAACCTCGCAGCAAAGACCTTCGGACCACGTCGACATGCAGGGGTCGATGAGGTGGTTGGCCGTCCTCTGGAATTTTCACACGAAGCTCCTCACGATCCTCTGGCTGACTGGTACCACTGGAATCGCCCCAAACGTTGGGCGCCAGCTGAGGTACTGGGTTTTTAAGAACCGGCACAGACACCGGTAACCAAGCAGGGTGTCAGGGTACACCCAGAGACCTCGGGTTCTTCCTGATCCAGACCACAGAAACTCAGAGTCTTCTAGGTGAAGTCAAAGATTAGTTTATTGGCTGCAACCAAGGTAACAAGTGTCCTAGAAGTACAACACGGGGAAGTATATTCTCAGGAGACTGCTCGAATTTACAAAGTCAGGCTTCTCTCTTTATACAGAATATTCAGCTTCAGGCAAACATTCTTCGAATTCGTAGTATGTCATTTACAGTTATTGGTTTACAAAAGAAAAGCAGAGTCATGATGACATGTACATATTTCACGTTGTGCTGCCCATAACAAATCACCTGGCAAGGCCCAACATTTCATCAGATATCGGTGGACCCCCAATAAAACAGGCACCTCCCCATCATAAAGTAAGTGAAGCAAAAGAGTAGAGACAGATGTGAGCAAGATACGGCAGGTGTGCGCGCTGAAATGGTTTTATGGCTTGTTGAGCCTTGATGCTATCTTGCTCGGCCACTGGGAGGGGAACTGACCTAACGAGTTCGGCCTGGGGCAATGGTTCCAACTTGCACAGGTCATGGAAAAGTCGATTAAGGAGTATGTGTCCTTGTGGAATTGAATTCAACTGGATTAAGGCCTATGTAAAGGGCAACACATAAATGGAAGCCAAGGGTTCAGAACGCAAATGACGATTTCGAGGTGAAATCGTCACTCGAATATGCTGAAAATATATGTACATGATGTACTCGTCATTCTCGGTCTTTTGATACCAAATTCGTCATGTTTCGACGAAGTTTTAATTCTCGAGTCCAGAACGATTACACGAATCCAGATTTTCAGAACCACAACATACCCTTCCTTATACATTTTTGGAGTCTAATGCATATATTTATATATTTTTTATTTCTTTGTAATTCTTGCAAAGCATAATTTATTTTTGCTGTGTACACTAGTAATAGCATTAAGCTCTTTATGTACAATCCATATCTTTTTTGTTGTTTGCCACTGCTCTGCTCCCTTTTCCATGCATTGGTATAGTAAATCACTTAAATTAAATAAATATTATGTTTGTGAAGTTTCAGTGGCAGAGCAGGAGCTCTACAATGACGCCATAGCCAGAAACTTTTTGAAAGCAAGAGTAACTGGTCACTGTCAACACATACTTTGTAATAGGATTATTTGTTTATTCGCAAAACCTTGTAAGTAGTGTATGATGTCACATTTGAGTGCATCCCATCAGATTGGTCATATAACTACCAAGCAATCAAATGTATCTGTATTATAAACAATAAAGCCTTGCCCATTGTGAATGTTGTGCAGGTGGCCCAGGAATCCACCGATGGTCCATAAATGTCAATAAAATATCTGTTGTGCAAGCACATTTATCATTGACTGGTTTCCTTTGTAGGCTATTCAAGGTGTTCGAAATCATGAAGTTAAGCCTTACGTCATCTTCATCAAACCACCCAGTGTTGGCTGCATGAGGCAATCTCGGAAGAATGCTAGAATCATTACAGATTACTATGTTAACATGAAATTCAGGGTAAGGTGTGCAAGGGATATAGCACAGGGCGGGTAGATCTGTGTCACACTCTGTGGCCATGACACTCTTTGTAATCTCTGAATGTATATGCATCCTCTTGCAAATAATTCCCCAGGAAAATATAAATGTCTGCACATCGTATTTCTTTGCAAGAGCCCATATTTATTTGAACTGTGCACCCTACAAAGTGTTTAATAAAGTGTTGATGAGTTATGGAGTCAGTAGAGGGATAATATATACTACTGCATAAGTTGTGCTTCTTCAGAAGGGTAGAGGTTTGTAGTGTCGCTTATGTCATAACGTCTTACATGGTCACCAGAGTGGTGCTCTTATCGTGTCACATGTAGCTGCTCTTGAGTGTGTAGTGTAGTAAAGAGGAGTGAAACATAGAAACCCTTCAGCTTATAAAGCATATTCGTTTATGGTTGAACTAGAATAGTCTTCAAATGAGGGATAATGGAAAGTGTTTAAATGTTGAGCGTAACGACCAGCAGCTTTCTCTTAACTTGTTGCTGTGATTGTGCAGCTGCATTTAGGAGTGGAGCACAGGATGTGAGAGATAGTTGTGCTTATGGTTGTGCCTACTAACCTTGTGTAGAGGTTAATTCTACTTCATGGGTAAGTAAGATGTTGTACCATCTGTAGGGGAAGAACCATGTCTTTAATGCCTTCCCCAATTTGAGATGGTCTTAGATGTTTTAGCCTTTGCCCTTAGAGAGATGCATAGTTTTTCCTGCGTGTATGGGGAGAGGTTTCACTGATATCCAACTCCATGTAGGGCTGGTTGTTGTTATAAATGGCCTAAAACATTAGGCCCACATCTATGAAAAAGGAGGTGAGCCCAAGAGGAAGAGAAGGGCTGTTTGCATCCTTTCTACCTGTACACTACAACACCAAAAGCAAACGTAACCAGAATCAGAAAGACTAGATGGAAAGTCACTCACAGGGAATTACCCATTTTCTGTGGGCCCTTATTTCCATGTTTTGTATCAGGGTTAGATAGGACCAAGGAAAATCACAAAAACCTGAAAGGTACGGCCTCACACACCACCCTAGATGTCATACTTCTAGTGGTGAATTGGCTCCTCATCGTTACGAGGAGTACTTTCCCTGTGGGATTGAGGTTTGTTGGAACTAGGATCTAGTAGGTGCTCATAAAAATCTCTAAGCCCTTAGCCTAATGTATTCCTGTTCATTCAAGGTGGGTCAAAGAGATGATTAAAAATTACTGTGATGCAGGGGACTGGCTAATATCCTTGCATCTGGTGGATTGACATGTTTCAGCCTGTGTAAAAACCCCATAAGGGATCCCTGACTTTCTTCAGGACCTAGATCCTCACTTTCCTATCTCTAGTTCTATGGTCATACATCCATCAGCAGGCACCCACACTGTACCCATTAGTATAGTCCTGGATAACGTTCGCTGGGTCTGCAATATTTATTAATGGTTCTATATTTGCATAAACATAAAACATGAAAAACCTAAGTAGAGTGGAAGTCTGTAACAAGTGAGAAAGGCAGCCTTTACATGGCGTTTATTGATTTAAGAACGGCCTTTGACCTGGTCCCTCGTACCAAGCTCTGGCAGGTATTGTCTGATCTAGGCACTCCCCCTCTGTTTTTGGATCTCATTGAACATCTTCACAAGGGGAACTATGCCAGAATTAGGTGGGGTTGCCAGGGCCAATTGACCGAGAGGATAGCGGTTGAGAGAGGGGTTCGCCAGGGTTGTGTTTTGGCCCCGACTTTGTTCTCCCCCTTTGTTAATGGGGTGGTAGACCATCTGAGGGAGGGCCCAGCCAATGCCCCAACCCTGGCAGGGGAAAAAAATCGCCCACGCAGCTTTTTGCAGATGATACCCTCTTGATCTCTAAAAGCCCGATGGGGTTACAAAAACTATTAGATTGCTTCAGCCAGTTCTGTGATTCAAGAGGCTTGTGTATAAACACAACTAAAACCAAGCTAATGGCTCTGGCACCTTCGAAAAGATTCAGAAATACCATCAAGTTGAATGACTCTCCTTTAGAATTAGTCGAAGCTTTCGACTATCTGGGTGTACGGGTCAACAACCTGATGAAGTGGACCTCCCATCTGTCAAAAATGCTCCCTAATCTCAAACGCGTGTCGGGGCCATTTCAAGACATCAGCGTCTTTCCCACAGCTGACCGGTGGCTCCTGCCATCAAAGTCTACGAGGGAAAGGCCTTGCCCTCGTCTCTATGCGGGGCGGAACTGTGGGGATTCGAGAACATCACGGACTTAGTGAGATCGGAGAATACGTTTTTTTAGAGACCTGGTCTCGCTCCCTCCATCAACCCCACTAGTCCCGCTCCGTCTTGATTATGGGAGACATCCACTAAATGAAATAGCTAGTTTACGCCCCCTACTATTCTGGGTTCGCCTCAGAAGGACCCCGGAACTGTGCAACTACGCCTCTGCCCTGACTGAACTAGTCCGACTAGACACAGGCCATAAGATAACTTGGTTATCTGAATTGAAACAGTTGGTGTGGGATATCAGATTGGCAGAGGCTTGGGAGAGCCAGAACCCACCGCCAAAACAAGTAGTTAAGAAGGCCTATTGGGAGTGGGTTTCTACAGAAGCCACTAGAAACCAGAAACACGGCACTTTGACGGAGAAATTCCTAGACCACAAGTCTACCCCAAAACTGGAACCCTTCCTTGACTTCATCGAGTCTCCGAGAGATAGGGCACTATACTTGAAGCTTAGGTTTGGCACTCTCCCATTGAATAATTTCAGAGCAGGGTGGAGGCACACGAAGGAGAATGACAACAGGTGCCCGGGTTGTGCCTCCCCTATGGAATCCATCGCCCATTTTCTTTTTGCCTGCCCGGCGTACGGACAGGCGAGAAAAAAATGGTTGAAACCTGTATGTTCCAACCTGGGAGCCAAGAACTATAGGGAGGCACAGCGTATCTTAACATCAGAGACCTCCATTCCTAGTGTAATCTGTGGAACAGCCAAGTACCTGGGATGTGCCTGGCTGACAAGAACAAAGCTTCTCGGGGAGAATATAGCACAGACCTCGGAACTCTAGTAATGTTACCCTTCATCGCTGTGGCTCCCATTACTTTTATGAGTGTTTTTAACTTTGAACAGTCTCTTTTAAGGAATGTTTTTATATTTTGTATTCTTGATACAAGCACGTTTTTTACTCTTTTGCACTGGCTGTATGACAAAACTATATCATCTCTTCTTTTTGTATTGGATGGTGTTTTTTTTTTTACTGATCGTATAAACTTTTATGATATTGTATATCGAATAAAGTCATACAACAACCTAAGTAGAATGAGACAATACATAACATTGGGCATGTAAAATGAGAAATAATAATCAAATTTAAAGCAACATAGGAGGGAACTATTCTCAAAACATGCTATTTAGACCATAGTTTCCTAACCTGTGCAAGTCAATTTTGGTGGGTCGCAAAAGTCCAAGCAATAAATAAAGATGCCTTTAAATTCTGTATTTATCTTGTCACATTTACTGTGCTTCAAAGACAGAGGTCAAATGTCAGGCTATGTCTTCTGACAAATTGCTGCTTATTTTTTTAACATGGGTATTGGTGTTTTCAAACTTCTCTCACTTTGGAGTCAGAGAATGAAAAGTAAAGTGAATTATGTGACAATCCTGCTGGGATACAGGGAGTGTGATAGGGTGTCTTTTTTTTTTATAACACCTGACAACATATAAATACCTGTAAATGAACTGTATACATTCAGTGGTTAGGGAAGCAAAAATTAGGTGAATTTCTTGTAATTCTGAAGTGTGATGGAAATAAAGATTTTAATAGGATCAAAACAAATCAAGACACTTTACTTGGTAATGCGCAAATGATAAATGTTCACTTAAACCCAAATTCCACACATTGTCATTTGTGTACAATATAGTTTTATCAGTAAAATTGTATCTCTGCGCAAATTGGATTGCCAATGCAATGGAAAATCTGCTGTCTTTAAATGACCGTGCGCTACCACACGAGGCTTTAGTTCCATTAAAAAAATCACCTTCCCCATGTCTATAAAAACTAGGGGGGTCATTAGGATGATGGGCGGCTTTGTCCGCCCGCCACCCTATCGGTATTCGGGACCGCCCGCCATAAGGGCGGGGGTCCCGTTGGGGGAATTAGGATGTGCCCACCACAGTGGCGGGTACATCCTTCATCTTTAGCATTGTGGCGGGCGGTGCACTTTGCACCGCCCGCCACAATGCTAAAAATGTTTAAACGCATTTGCATATGCAAAGTGGCAGGCACCGCGCGGTGCCTGCCGCTTTGCATATGCAAATGTGGGGGGTCCCATAGGTACCCCCCCTGTTCTCCCCCACCTCTGCCTTCCCCAGGGGGGCCCCCCACAGCAAACACCGCCTGCCTTTCCGTGGCGGCATTGCCGCCGCGGAAAGGCCCCTATACCTAAGCATCGTAATATGGCTGGCGGTGTCCATTGGACACCGCCACCATATTATTCCCTTTCCGCCGCGATCGCAAGGCGACCGTGGCGGAAAAGCGGCGGACGGTCTTTCCGTCTGCCGCGGTCCCCCCCGCCATACTAATATGGCGGGGGGAATTCGGGAAACGGTGTCGGGCGGATTGCCTCCACCAGGCCGGCGGTGGCTACCGCCAACCTGGCGGAGGCAATCCGCCCGACATCGTAATGGGCCCCTAGGTGTGTCACAAATGTTTGTTGTTCTAAAAATTGGGCCATTGCTCTAATACATTTGGGAAGCACTGGTGTAGACTATTGTCTATGTGATAAGTACAGGCTGCAAACCACTGCAAATCTGTGCCATAATCGTGCTAAAGATGACCCTTTAAGCAGGGCAGAGTGTGTTGCATGATGAGCCTCATTCTATGGGTACCAAAGAAGTCTTGGATACTGGCGTTTTCTGCAAACAGTATTTTGGATTATTTGGTACTTGCGGATGTTTTCTTCTGCCCCTTATGTGACTTGTGCCATTCCCCAGGTGTTAAGTGACATGTCTGTTGCTTGTAGGGACTCGGAGGTGGTTGATAGCTGTGTGTGGAGAACACCTTGGCATCTAAATGAATCTGCTTCAGGCATTTGCTGCTGGTTTCATCAATGAAGATTTCGCTCATCAATTTTTTCATCTTGCCTTCCATATTTGGGAATTAATTTCGGGTCGTCGTGCATCTTACCTTGGGGATTCCTAGCCGAGGGCAGATACGTTGCAGAGTTTCCATTGCTTTGAAGGCTCTTCTTGCTTCACTAAACGGATGACTAGCAGGATGCAGTCTACAGACACACCTAAGCAGTCTGACCAAAGTCTCACCAAAGCTGGCAAGCCTTTTCTACTGCTCAATCCTATACCAGCAGAGTAAGACGTATGATGGTGATAATATAATTATTGCTTACCTTAGATACAACCCAAATATAATTACCTCACAGTACTTTACAATTAGGTGCTATTATTACCCAAATCTTGATGAATGGTTGTGTAAGCCACACTGCGCTGCAAGCCAGTGAACTGCAATCGAAATACAGAACTTCGCAGCATTTGCTGATACCACTGACAAAGCTTGATTGCTGGATTTGTTTCCTTGATTTTCAGAAGTTCTACTTTGTTTCTAGCAGACCTTCAGGCATTTGACCTCAGGTTTTACTAACTATTTCTTCTACATTGCACATGCGGAAACTTAGAGGCCATTTAAATTACAATCCATTTTTTTGTTTTATTGAATCAGTTGTGATACACTGGCAATCCAGTGTCTGCAACTCCTAAAGCAGCCTTTTCATAGCGCCCTCTAGAGCAAAATTATTATTTCTAAGTGACAGATCACCAAGTAGAGGTGTTAAAAACCCTCTTTTCCAAAATGTAACTCATGTAACTAGCAAAGTCCAAATCTGTTGTTGGAGTCAAAGTGGATCACCCGAGATGAGAAGAAATAATCGATTCTCGATATATGATTTAGCCATTACATCCTTATGTACTGCCTCGCCCCACTTTTTCCTAACACATGTGCGGCTATAGTCAGGCAGTACTCCTGCTTTGGTTCACTTTACAGAACAAGGCCACCAGCTGTAAAATGAAATGAAACTCCTATGAAAATTCTAGCTGAGTGTTGAAAAACATTGCAGCAGAAGGCAGAAAAGTACTATGTCAAAAAGAAGCTGAACTGGGGTCGTGGCCTCATCATCCATGCTGTCGGATGTTACTTTCGGAGCTCTGAGGCCATATTATCCCGATTTTCGACTCGCCAGCGGCCCTTGCCATAGGGTGCCCATGTATCCAGTAACTGGCGAAGAAAACCTGGGGTCTTCATACCCCCAGAGATGGCTAGAGGTGACGTGAGAGACCAAGCATACTCCTGAGACTGACAGCAAAATGGTGCCCGACCCGACCAACTGTCACAACTAGCAAGCGATTGGAGGGCAGAATAGCGGCCGTCGTCGCCAACCAAGACACGGTCGCCGGAGCTCAATGAATTAATCAATGAATTAATGTGATACCGCACACAAATCACCCCAATCGGGGTATCTCGGTGCACAGTCAGTACAAAAAGGCAAAGCCAAATCTAAAACAGCACTCTTTTTTTGTGCTTTTCTAAATTTGCTACATTCTGGACAGGGTCTTGCAGAAAATGGCAATTTCTTCCAGAGGGTGGGGGCCAAATAGGAGAAAGATCTTCTGCCACATCTAGCTCTTTGAATACCCTGGGGACTGGAGTTACAGCCGCTCCCAGTATACCATCGAAAAAGGGAGGATAATAATCGGGGTCGGCCCGGCTCTGAACCGCAGAGCTCCCAAATGCCTGGGTGAATGCCTGGAGAGGTGCAGTGGCTTCCTGGTCAGAGACCTGGCACTTAATATTTTACAAATTAAGCTCTAGGTGCAGCCACAGGAACCAATGCATGATGGACGAGCGGTCTGCATGGTCATCAGGGCTACAAGACAAAGAAGGAGTCTAAGAACACTAGGTGTAGTAACAAGCATTTACAATGCAATGGTCTCTGCATTCTTAAAGTTAGAGCTATTGGCATTGCTCATGACATTATTTTTATTTGTTTTTGTTTTTAAAACATAAATAAATGGCATTGTCATTTACAATGCCAATAGCAGGGCAGGAGAGCAAGCACAAGCAACGAGGGGGCAGGGGCAGGAGAGCAAGCACAAGCAACGAGGGGCGGGGGCAGGAGAGCAAGCACAAGCAACGAGGGGGCAGGAGCAGGACAGCAAGCACAAGCAACGTGGGGGCAGGGACAGGAGAGCAAGCACAACGAACGAGGGGGCGGGGGAGCAAGCACAGCGAAGGGGCAGGGGAGCAGGTACAGCGAGGGAGCAGAGGCAGGAGAGCAAGCACAGCGAAGGGGCAGGGGAGCAGGCACAGCGAGGGGGGCCGGGGCAGGAGAGCAAGCACAAGCAACGAGGGGGCAGGGGCAGGAGAGCAAGCACAACAAACGAGGGGGCAGGGGCAGGAGAGCAAGCACAAGCAACGAGGGGGCAGGAGAGCAAGCATAAGCAACAAGGGGACAGGAGAGCAGGCACAACGAACGAGGGGGCAGGGGCAGGAGAGCAAGCACAACCAGCGAGCGGGGGGCAGGAGAGCAAGCACAACAAACGAGGGGGCGGGGGCAGGAGAGCAAGCACAAGCAACGAGGTGGCAGGGGCAGGAGAGCAAGCACAACTAACGAGGGGGCAGGAGAGCAAGCACAAGCAATGATGGGGGCAGGGGAGCAGGCACAGCAAGGGGGCAGGGGCAGGACAGCAAGCACAAGCAACGAGGGGGCAGGGGCAAGAGAGCAAGCACAAGCAACATAGGGGCAGGAGAGCAAGCACAACGAACGAGGGTGTAGGGGAGCAAGCACAGTGAAGTGGCAGGGGAGCAGGCACAGCGAGGGGGCAGGGGCAGGACAGCAAGCACAAGCAACGAGGGGGCAGGGGCAGGAGAGCAAGCACAAGCAACGAGGGGGCAGGGGCAGGAGAGCAAGCACAAACAACGAGGGTGCAGGGGCAGGAGGGCAAGCACAACAAACGAGGGGGCAGGGGCAGGAGAGCAAGCACAAGCAACGAGGGGGCAGGAGAGCAAGCACAAGCAACAAGGGGGCAGGAGAGAAAGCACAACGAACGAGGGGGCAGGAGAGCAAGCACAACCAGCGAGGGGGGGCAGGAGAGCAAGCACAACAAACGAGGGGGCGGGGGCAAGAGAGCAAGCACAAGCAACGAGGGGGCAGGGGCAGGAGAGCAAGCACAACTAACGAGGGGGCAGGAGAGCAAGCACAAGCAATGATGGAGGGCAGGAGAGCAAGCACAAGCAACGAGGGGGCAGGGGCAGGAGAGCAAGCACAAGCAACGAGGGGGCAGGGGCAGGAGAGCAAGCACAACGAACGAGGGGGCAGGAGAGCAAGCACAAAGAACAAGGGGGCAGGAGAGCAAGCACAACGAACGAGGGAGCAGTGGCAGGAGAGCAAGCACAACGAACGAGGGGGCAGGAGAGCAAGCACAACGAACGAGGCCGAGACCATTGCATTGTAAATGCTTGTTGGAAGGGTGATCTCAGGCGCAGAGAGGGGTAAATTGAAGGGGACAGGTGATGGGGGAGGGGCAGAAGAGTGATCGGTGGAGGCAACGTGCATAGGGAGGGGGTTGTAAAGGCCGACAGTGATGGCCTCGGGATCTGCGGAATAGGATATGGAGGGGGTGTGCCCAGGTAACGCAAGCTTGGAGGGGCTTCCAGCCAGGTAATGACATCCCCTTGTGAGGCGGGGGAGGGGTAAATGATAGGCAGGCTTGTGTTGTAGGAGGGGTTAAAGGTCACGGGGCCTGTGATTCCTCATAGGGGTGTTCTTTCTCTTGACTGCACATCGACAGAGGGGTTAGGAGGAAGGGGGCACGGAGATAATCCCGTGCACCTCTGAGGGATAAGCGTGTGGGTGAGGGGTGATGCGAGCTTGAAGGAGTCTGAGTGGTTTTTTAGGGGGTGGACGATCTCAGACGTGGTCGATCACTCTGGCAGGTCGGATATCTTATCCTACTGCTGAATTGCATACTGACGCCAACATTTTTCTAGTTTGACTGAGTAATGAGCAGTGTCTCTTTTACTCTTCCCAAGGCACACGTATCTCCCCCCATCAATCAATCAAGGTGACAGTCAATCACTGGATTCAACAATGGGGCTCCCTCCATCCCGCAATCCCATGTACACGTGCTGTATTTGGCAGGACAAATCAGACGAGCAGGCACGTTGAAAGCTCAATACGCAAAATACCACATTATATTTACTTATTGCAAATGTACATACCGCGAACACGACCGTGAGGTATTGGAGTGCTTTACAATTGGAGTGCTTTACATAAGCAACAGTTACCTTATACACGTACACATTCATTTTTTTTGGTAAGAGCGAGGAGATTAAGTAAGTTGCCCAGAATTACAGGATGCTGAACCGACTTCTTCCGGCAGCGGTCGGGCAGAAATGCTCACGCTGCCTGCACGCCCAAGTCGGCCCTCTGATTGGTTAATAAGGAACACCAATCAGAGAGCTGACTTGGGCGTGCAGGCAGCGTGATGAGGGGCTGCTCTCTCCCGATGACGTCAGGGAGAGAAAGAACAGCCAAAACACACCCCTCTATCCCAAAAAGACGGGCTTGAACGGAGTTATGCCCCTCTCCTCCAATGGCTGGCCTCCGTTTAGGAAGCCAGCCAATGGAGAAGAGGGGCGGGTTCAAGCCCCACTCTAGGAAAACATTAAATCTCAGCTGCGCGATACTGCTGCGCAGTGTACGCTAGGCCGAGACCTAAAAAGGGGGGAAAAGACAACACAGAGACAAAGTGCGGCCGGTACCTGGGGGAACCGCCTGTGGCTGGAGACGGCAGCAGAGAGCAGGAGGCTCCCCCATCCTGACCTGTTTTGTTTACGTTCGCCACAGTGCCTTAACATGGGTTAGGAAACAACAAGAGGCCGTGAGACCGACCGAAATTGAGCCGCAGCAAGGTGCCCATAGGTAGCATTTGTGAAACCGTGCAGAACCACCCAAGAAGTGAGGGGCAAGCAGCAGAAGAGGTGACATTATGTAGCTGCATGGCCCCGCAAAGAGTGACAGCAAATGTCGGGTGAGAGCCGACCTGGGGAAATGATCAGAAGGCATGGACACGGACGGTATACCTCTGAAGGCCTGAATCAGAAGGGGGACACTCTTCAATGAGGAAGGCACATAGGAGACGGCCCGAGGCATGGCAGACAATTTAATAGGAGGGGGGAGCGTCTCACTCTTCCACCACCCCCTCCCGGGGACCCGAGAATATGAACACACAACAGGGCCTAATATCAAACCTGGGGACTGCAAAACCACCCCCACCCATGTGCGAGATCTATCCTTGATCCTCCCTCCTCCTCAACCTCGTGCACATTGGAGAGCTGGTGTGAGAGTGACCCAGAGGGTAGCGCAGGGGACACCCTCTTCTCCGTGGAACTGCTGTGAATCAATGCTGATGAGAAGGGCGAGAATGAGCTGGGGATGAACCAGGGCAGTGAGGTGGTGAAGGAAGGGAACTGCAACCCATACTAATTGCTTGGAGGAGTGACACGGACCTGCATTTTTAGACTGAACTTCTGTGGTAGGGCTGTTGCGCCAAGAGCTTGAAAGTGGGGTGCCCGCAGTGCATGCGAGTATACCCTGGGGGCAGGTGCAGACCAGCGACACTTAACACCCATCACATAGACTGATGCGAGTAACACAGGAGCTGGGGA
This sequence comes from Lissotriton helveticus, assembly GCF_964261635.1. Classification (NCBI taxonomy): domain Eukaryota; kingdom Metazoa; phylum Chordata; class Amphibia; order Caudata; family Salamandridae; genus Lissotriton; species Lissotriton helveticus. Next base: position 410,096,004 of record NC_136061.1, on the reverse strand, counting down.
AGAGCGCCTGACTGGACAATGTACGTCTCCGTATCTCGGGTGAGCCCACCCCCTCCCTCCGGGTCAGGGACAGATGTATCCGGTAAGGGCGGGGACGCCACAACCTTGGCAACACACACAACAACCAAACTGCAAGTAATAAAGGACGCCAAAACATCCTTAGAGACTCAAATAACAGTGGTGATGAGTGAAGTGGAACTCCTAAGGGTCGACCACAAGAAACTGACTGAACAGGTAAAGGAATCGAAAGACTAACTGGGCACCACCTTGCCATAAGTGAAAGACCTTACTGAGAAGTGTTCTGACACGAAGAAGGAGATGTAACAATTGGCAGGTAGAGTGGAGGATGCTGAGGGCAGGTCCCGCTGACACAGTGTTAGAATTGTAGTAGTACCGGAGAAACCAGAGGAGCCAAACATCAAACTCTTTGTGTAGGAATGGTTGAATAAGACTGTCCTACAGGGCAAACCCTACAGATTCTTCTCCTTGGAATTGGCACACAGAATTCCTTCCTATCCACCGCAGCCTGGGACCAACCCATGCCTGATCATAACGAGACTGTTGAGCTTTAGAGCTAGGGATGTCATGCTCCATGCAGAGAGAAAAATGGCCCCTGGTCTATGAATGGATACGAAGTACATTTCATCTGGTCTACACGAACTTAGTTCAGCGACAACGAGGAGCATTTGTACCTGTCAAAAAAGTGCTACGGCAACTGGGATTTCCGATTCTCACTTCTTCACCCGGCAAAGCTGAGAGTGGAACATGAAGGGAAGGTTCAACTCCTTTTAATCGCAAAGGATGCCTGGTCATGGCTTGAAAACCGTGGCCTCTGGTCAGGCCCCCACCGCCTGGGGGGGAAGAGACTGAGGGTGGCAACCATCGCCGTTGAGGCGAAGGACTAATAGAGGGAAAAACAGCGCTTCCTCCCCCACTAAGTAACAGATGAAGGCAGCGCAGGGACAAACAGTCAAGGAGCTGCAACAATGCACTGTCATTCTCAGAAACAACAGGTGGAGATATCTCGCCAAGGAAAGAGAGGGCAGTGGTTCGGAGCAAACAGAAACAGCGCATGAAACAGAGGATGACCAGATGCCACTGGTAAAACCCATGACTTCAGAACATTTGGGACAATGAGGGCCCTGATCAAAGGCAAAGTCTGGTAAGAATGAGATTGGCTTTGGGGCATGGGGCTATGGGTGATATCAGAACTTCCCTTTTTGACTACAAGACCACGATTAGGGGGATCATCATCACTGGAGAGATAGGGGAGAGAGTGGAGACATGCCCTAGATCAACAATTTTGGAGGGAAATGTTGACACTGTAAGAGAGGGAATACGTGGAGACTCTGAACCCCCAGGTAAAACAGCCATGTACCTCAAGAGGGCAGAGTACCAGACAGTGGCCAAACATGAGGCAAGAACCTCCTATATGGGAAGCAGTTACAAATCCATGAAGAAGGGAACAAAACAGGCAAACTGGTTGTGTGGCTTAGTAGTAAAGATAGAGATAGTATGACCGTCATAGAATTACAGACAGATACTGGAGACACGGTGAGAAGGATCGATAAAATAGCAAAGTTTGCAAAGCATTTTGAGCTGTTCTATAATTCCCATTTGCGCACCCCTTAACAGTAAGTATTGTTCTTGATTAATGACTGTCCCATGAGAAAGTTGGGAGGAGATCGAATGAAAGACCCAGATGTAGATATCACAGTGGAGGAAGTTTCCTCAGCCGTGGGTCAAATTAAATCCGGGAAAGACCCATGACTGAACGACTTAAATGTTCAGGAGACTGCCAAGGTGGATGGTGGTCCCACTCTATACGCCACATATGAGGGTTTTCCAATAGGGGGATCTACCAGACAACATGTGTACCGCAAGGGTTATTCTGATTCTGAAGCCAGGAAAACCCACAGATTTATGCGACTCCTATTGACCAATATCACTTCTGAACGCGGACATCAAGACAATGGCTAAATCTTTTTGTGACCGGACTAAGGGCAGTGGTGATGGAGTTAGGCCATCCAGACCAGAATGGGTTTATATTGGGCTGATTGACCAAGCTGTATCTATGATGGGGTCATAACAACTTGGTGACAGCCTGGGGCTCGCCGGCAAGGAAGTGATTGTTCCCTGGACATAAAAAAAAGGCCTTTGACTTGGTTGAATGGGTCTACCACTTGGGAGTGATGGCTAAGATGGGATATGGTCCTAACTACATTAGGTGGGTTAGATTGCTATACGGCCAACCTAAGGCAAGAGTGAGGGTTGACGGCCACATATCGTGGGAGTTCAGTGTGCGAAGGGGTACGCGGCAAGGATGTCCGCGCTCTCTCGCCAATGTTGTTTGCCCTAGCCATAGATGTCTTGGCGGCATGGGTGCGTGTAGATACACAGGTATGGGCATGGCCTGGTGGCGAAGATGAATGCATCTAACTATACGCAGACAATATTTTACTATATTTGACCAAAGTGGCCCAATCTCTAGACAGACTGTGGGATATCTTCTGCATATTCTGGGATCATTCCAGTTTTGCCATAAATTGGGACAAATCACTGTTGTTCCTGATAGGAGGATGTCCGCAGGGTAACACAATCACCCTGCCACGGCGGATAATGAAATCAAAGTTTAAATACCTGGGGCTCTGGATAACTAAAAGCCAAGATTCATATTACGAGGTAAATCTGGAACCCCAACTCAAACGTCAGGAGGAATATGTAAAACACCGGCAATCACTACCGCTCTTTATGGTAGGAAAAGCGTCAATGTTTAAGATGGCTGTATCCCGAGATTTCTTTATATGTCATATTCAGACATGTCCTCATCATCAATCAGCCTTTCAGGAACATTTGTATAGCCAATATCTCCCTTAGGCATATTGTGAAGGTTATTTTCACAAAAAGAACATTCTTAAAGTTAAACTTTTAAGATCGCTCAAAATTATTTTAAATGGGTCTCTTCAATGCATGATTTACATATTTTTGTTTTTAGCAGCATAAACTTTTTTTTAAAACCCTGCCTTACATCGACATTCATCATCACACCTCGGCAGATCTAACTTTGGCCCAATCCTACCTAGACTATGACAATACCTGCTATTTGGGTTTTCCGGACAAGCTCATAAAGGGTCTGTTGCGGTTACAGAATGCAGCCCCTCTGCTGATTGCTAAGAACATATTTCATGTATCCTTGAGCAACCCCACTGGTTACCTATAATGATAATAATAATAAGAGAGTTTTGTTTATGACTATAACAATTCTGCATGGGATAGTTCACAGCACTGCCCTTATTAGTTATTAGCCTCAACATTCCATCTCCACGCACATTCTCCGTCTCTTTATCCCTGTAAACTATTTCTATTGGATGTCCCCGAAACCTGGACAGGTTGGGCCACAAGATGGGGTGCATTCCCTCATCCAGGGGTAGTCAACTAAAATCTAATTCAAGTACTCTAACGGTTAGTTGAAGGCTTGCTTCAGCAAGGCCAATTCAGATGCTTTCTACAGAGCAACGTATTTGGTTTTGCTGCAGAGGAGGGATTAAGAGTATTGTACAACAAGTATTCTTTGTTTTAACAGCTTGACTGAGGATTTGTCCTGTCCTACAACTGGAGACACAGACATGTTTTCAAGATTGGATTTGCTTGAATTCGTTTTTTCGGGTAGGCACAGTCTTGTGGCCAGGCTATGGATTCCCTTTACCCTATCAATTTGTATATTGAGATGTTCAGGTGGAAAATACAGCATTGGCCAGTGCTATTACTAACGATCTGGTGAGCCCCACATTGTGGTTGGTCGAAGACCTTTCAGACCATGGACTGTTAGAAATAGTTTGTTTTGCTCTGGGTTTGGAGTTAGAGCTGTTCACAGGGCGTGAACCCAATTAATAGAGTTATTTTTACCTGAGATTACCATCATATGCCTCGATTTTCAAAACCATTGAGCATTTAAGTTCAAATTACATGTGTAAGTGACATGGGACAAGTAAAAGCTATTCACGAAATGTGTACTTGGACTAGTAAATTAATTTGTTCATGCTCAATATTAGCTTCTGATTTGTTAAGATTGTGTATTAGTAAATCCTTTGTTTGCCTTGAGAAGTCATGCTTTGCTATGAGGGGTGGGAGGGTGAAACTGAGATTTCTTATGTGATTAAACGATGCTAAAAGCTGAGGTGTCTTCGTGCTAGCAGGGTCTCTGGTTGCAACCTAAAATCTGGAGCACTTAGAATAGTGGCTGACCCCCTGTCCTAAGTGAGATGTGAAATACTGAACATTTAAATTAAGAGTGGATGAATAAAATAATTAGTAATGTTTAAAGTATCCAGTTCATCCTCATTCCTGCTATTTCATTTCTCCTAGGAGGAGGATATCCAAGAGATTGAGGAGTCTGCCAAGAAGATGGAAGCCCAGTATGGTCAATACTTTGACTTGACCATTGTCAATGACAATTTGCAGACTGCTTGTGTCCAGCTTGTGTCTGCGATCTGCAGGGCACAGGAAGAGCCTCAGTGGGTCCCGGCATCATGGATCTGCTCAGGCACCCAACAGTAATGCGCCAGTTCGGAGACATACTTCAGGGCAGAAACTTTGCACCGGTGCAAAAACAAGGCAAATCCATTTGTGCCGCTCTGCTGTTTGTCTACTAGGGAACAGAATACACTGCGTTAGCTCAAAAATAAAGTTTTACATCAGAATAAAAGCATGACGCAAACTGACCACCATATTTTTGCTGTTTTTACATAATGAGACCTTCACTTGCAAAGTCAACACATCTGGCTTGCATTCTATTGGCGCCAGATGAACTCAAAAACAATGTATACATGTAATACAAATATTAGGCACAGGGTGGCAACAATAATTCAAGCTTGTGAAATTGGAAATAACTGTTGGAACTACACTACATCACCAACAACATAAAGTCAGTGGCACAGTGTAACCATCTGCAATATGCCATGGCTATGTAATAGTCTCATTAGTGCCATTAGCAACCAGCCAGTAAAAAGGAAAACAATGGATTGCCTCCATGTGTCAAATATGAAAGATGTGAACAAGCTAGAATCAAAATCAGCCTGATATATTTTAGTAAATAATTATCAAAAACATTGCAAGTTTGCTTTTTAGCAAGAGTGTCTTAATGGGCTGGCATTTCTATGTTGAAATCTTAGTTAGTCATGTAAAATTATTTATAAACAATAAGTAGGCTATATATTTCTTACCAATGGCTTCACAATTAATTTTCTGTGTTTTTGCCTTGGTGCAAAAATGTTTCTGCTGTGTTTATAATATATTAGAAAAGGAAGTAAATATGTTTACCCAGGTTTCAAATCTGACTGAAGGAGTTTACTGGCTTGTTTGGCTTGACGGACGGAGCTGCCAAAAACATGGGGCAGCTTCCACCCCTGTTACAGCTCGCCTGCTAAATCTTGGGTTGGCTGCTGGCTTCTTTGGCGAAAGTGATCCTGCTGGCATGGCTGCAGCACTTTCAGTAGAAATGAACAATGATGACTGATGTGTGCCTGCCATGCCACTGCGGCTTCGAGGGTAGTCAGCTTTTATTTGTTTTTTTTTCTTTTAAAAAACAAAGCGTGTTTTTGTTTTAGGAAAACACAAATCATGAATGCTTTGACACTCTTGAAGTTTTGTACAAGCACAAGTAGTGTTATTTCTTTCTGACACTCCACAATAAACTGCAGCAGAATGTGTGTAGAAGGGAAGTAATGAAAATGTGGAATTTAGACTTTTTGTGTTAATGTATGTGCATTGCATGAAGTATATATATGTCTATTTGTGTTGTAAACGTAGCACTATGGTTTATATATGTACCACATTTTTACCTCAAATCCAATTTTTAAATTGTTAATAAAGAAATAATACTTACGGAGCAAAGCGTTTTAATGGTCCTGGCCACCGTGGCTGCCCTCCTTGGCATAATACTGACTTATTGATGGGAGTCCTCACACTGGAACTAACAACTCACTCGCCCACTACTAAGAGGACACATTTCCCATAACACCCTTTTTAAAATACGTTTTTCGTATTAGCGCCTCTTTTTCAACTCCTGCCAGTACCCCCATGACTCACCAGAAGTCCTCTTTTGTCGGTGTGTTGGAGGCCGGTCAATCAGACCCCGCCATCCGCGTGACTGGTCAGAGCCGTTTTAAGGGAGGGGCAATGTGGGTGATTGCCGAGGGCGCACACCTTCCAAGGGCCACCCTATTAAACCCATCTGTCTCTGATGTTCTCATCACTGACTCTTAATCTCTACCCCTCACCACCTAGCAGCCTACCTCTGACTTTGTCTCTATATCTCTCATCTCTATCTCACTTTCTCTACCTCACTTATCTTTTGCTCATCTATTCATCTCATTCTCACTTTGCACCTCATTACCCTTTAATCTACTTTTCTATGAGCCTCTTTCTAAACTTCTCTTCAACTCACCTGCCTCTGTGTTCTTTGCCTCCGTCTACCTCTCCCCTCTTACTACCTCACCTTCCCCTCACTCACTTCTCTATCTTGTTATAGCTCATCTCTCTCTACCTCGACAATCTCTGAATCCCCACCCTTCTCTCTACTTAACTTCTCTATCTACCCCTCTCTGACTAACGACATGCTACATCTTGACCATCCTCTATCTCTTTTTGTTTGCCTCCCCTTCATCCCCCATCGCTTCTCCCTCCCCCTCTTTTCCTTTGTCCCTACTTGGATCCACATCATTATTTACCCACCCTGCCTCTCTCCCTCTATCTCACCCTTTTCCCGCTCACCTCTCTCTACAGCAGTCACGGCCCCTGCAGGTAAGAGCGGTGGAAGGGTGGGCTGGGTGGGGGAATGGGATTTCGACAGACGATGATGAGGGAAATTTAAATAAATAATTAATATTCCCGTGGCATCGTCTGTCAAAATCCCACCCGGCCCCAACCGTCTTAGCTGCAAGGTCTGCGCCTGCCCTACAGTATATCTTTCTTCCCACCTACCCTCTCTTCCTCCATCTCCCCTCTCTTCCTCATCCCTTTCTCTACAACTCGCTGCTCTGTTTCCGTCTCGCCTCTGTATCGCTCCCCTCCTTCTACTTCAACTTTCTTTCCCCCTCATCTTTCTTTACCCCACATTTCTCTACCTTCTCTCAACCCCCTCTCCACCTTACCACTCTTCTTCACCTCTCTGTTCGTTTCAAGTATCTACATCTCATCATTACTAACAACCTCATCTCTCTCTACGTCATTTCTCTCTCAGTACCTAGCCTCTCTTTTCCCCTCACGATTTGTTCACTACCTCCCCTCTCTTTTTACCCCTGCTCCTTCTACCTCACCTCTATCACTGCCTTACTCCTTTTTCACTTTCTCTGTAGCTTTTTAATCTATCACCTCCTGTTTCTCATCCTTTTTTTGCTCTATTTCAACTTACCCTCGCTACCTCCCTTCTCTGCCTCTATACATCTCACGACCTCACGTCCCTGACTAACCCTCGCTGCTCTTTGTACCTCTCTCTACCTCGGTTTCAACCTCACCGCTTTCTCTACCTCACTACTCTTTCTACTGCCTCATTTCTCTTTAAAACTCATCTTTTTCAACCCCTGACCCCTCTTGCTCTACCTTTACTTCTGCATCACTACTCTCTTCACCTGACCTCTATTTTTAGATATAACTTTTATGTTTGCTCACTCTCTACCATACTGATCTCTCACTACCTTGCCTCTGTAAACGTCTGACTCCTTTACCTTTTTACTTGCCTAACTCTACCTCTACCTCTCACTCTAACTCTTTTTCTACCTTACCTGTCTACTTCTCTCTTTTGTGTATATCACCCCACACCATACGATTCTTTCTCCTGTTCTGTCTATCTACTACAAAGAGACTTTGTGCAAATGCTTTCAAATATGCGTTGTACATATATAGACACCTTTAGTTGGCAGCAGAAATGAGCCTCGTTCCCTGAAGATTTACCTGTTTGTCATTCACTGGGTGTGTCCTTACAGAGTCTAGGCATATGTTTTAGAAGCACAGGTATATATGCAAGAATAGAGACACGAATGCATGTATTACATTAGCACACTGTTTTTTAATCACAGTGTGTTTAGGGGTACAGTACGTGATAAATACATTACTTTATCATATTGATAGTACATTGGTGCCCCAAGAAGTGAAAGGGTGGGATGGGGTGATAAGTGAAGTAGGAACAATGTGCAAGGTTATATATAACACAGTACAAAAGTCTGGTTCACAACAAAAAATACATACGTAAATTATTCAACCCTGGCTTCACCATAGAGCCAGCTGTAGAGGAAGACAGTCAATGTTCATAACTACTTTAGTCAGAAAACATGCTAAATGCGCTTGTATGAATATCCTGTATGATGGTTGCGCAAGCTGGTAGGGGGTTTAGGTCTGTCGACATTTCGACCCCAAATATATAGGTAGGTAACCATAGGACCTTAAAGCTGTGTCTTCATCAGGACGGAGGGGGTGCATAGGGGCAGTATTATCTGTAATAATGAAGTGCAATGAGTAATCCCATAAAGGACAACATAGTGATGTAATGGCATAAATGACGCCCGAAGGCAATTACCCTGGAAAAGGCATCAAGGGTTGGGCCATCCGGGTCCAATCCTGGTAGGGTGCAAGTCACTCTGCAAAATATAGTAAGCAGGGTGGGCTAATATAGTGCCAAAATACGTTTAAATGAAAATCTAATCAATCTAATCAGTTGTCTCTCCTCTGTCATTCCTCGTCTTCTTTCAGTTGCCAGAACCAGGGGAACCAGAAAGCACACAGGTTCCCTCCCCTAAGCCAATCAAAACACTGCAATGCAGCGTTGAGATTGGTCTGAGCGATGTGGCTCAGAGCTCAGATGGGGAATCGGAGGCTGGGCAAGTTCCCCTCCAAGCTGTGTAATGCAGCCTGGTGGGGAACATGCAAAGTGCGCATGACTGTTTGGCCAGCCCGAGAGGGCCAGCGAATCAGTCAATCACTCGTCCTTCCGGACATCACCGGAGCACAGCCCCGCCCTGCCCATCCTGACTGATCCTAAAAATAAAATGATAATAACAGAAATAACTTCTGTTATTATCATTTTATTTTTGCTTTACCCTTCTCCGAGAGCAGTGGGGGATGCTTCTTCGCCTTAGCGGAGGAGCATCCACTGATTACTTCATTTCCCCAAAAATTACCACAATCCCTGATTTAAATATTTTCCGTCACTTGATTCCATTGTCCTCAGCGTAGCTCACAAATAAACGTCCACCCTCACTAGTCACAGGACCACTGTACCGTCCCCACACTTTTGTTTCCCACACCCTGCTTTTTGTTGACAACATATGTATATATGATGCAGCAAATCTGTAAATAACTTTGATTGCATCAGGTATTAAAATTGCTATGTTCAGACACATAGGTTGTTGCTCACAAATCCTTAAAACGCATCCACTCCCTATTGTGGATTCATCACCACAGTCGTCTAAGGCTTAATGTGCTAAGTTTGTACATTAATTATTTGTACCCTTTCAAAAATTGTTAATAACGCAGTTAATTCCGATTGAACCCCATTCTCATATAAATTATTGTACTCCATCGTTTCAGCAAGGTTTGAAAAGTGCAGACTGCAACCACTACGGTAGCATGGATGCTAAAGTTCATTCCCTTAATTTAAAGTATTCGCTAGAGGAAATGTCCTACGCGATAGGGCAAGATGAGATTCAACTTCCACAGCATAGGCAAGATGAAGCGGTTACTTAGTAGGACTGAGAGTGCTGAAGGAGTGAAGGAGTTAATTGATCTTGGGAGTGTGAGTGTGAGTTTGTATGACGTACTTTCAGTCTGTCAGTTTACATCACTAGAGGCTACTTGGCCCCTATTATCTTTGATCACCGTTGGCACCTTTCCACCACCAATAACATACAAGGGAAATTTCTTTCATGATGGATTCCGCTCCAGGCATACTGCTCCCCAACCTCAAAATATTGTGGAAATCATTAGCATTAGAATTTTGACTATGTGCTTACCCTGTGGAATGTTTCCTGCTATAGGTGACTGTAACACTTGGGGGACAATCTTTGCTGCCGTATATACCATCAGTCATGACACTCTGTCCATGTCACTGGATACAAATACAGAACGAACATGTGGCAGCTGCTGCCCTGGATTTGGGGATGAAACTAATGTGAAATGTTCCTGTTGTGTCAGCAATTATTCTGTTTAGCATTAAAGGCAAAGCATCAACTCTTGCTATACGCCAGCTGCTCACAGAGGTTGCACCACCCGACCGTGAACGTGAATTGCCTATAATTATTGCTGATGTGTACACATCCTTAGGATGCAATAATTTGGGGACCAGACCTACTAAACCACCTCATGACACACCTAGTACTGACAAGGAAGCCAAGCAGACCCGTGAGTTTGTCAAAAAACCATGGGGTAAATGTAAACAAGCACAGAAACGTAAATATCGCATTGGTACTCCACCCCTGGAGCCCTCTCAGAGTTCCTACGATTTTCATGAGCGCGCTAAACTCAAGGCTCCAGACAGGTATCAGATTTCTGATACACGTTCTCCTCATTGATTGCAGGACTCATCTGAAAAGCAGTACAAGAGAGGAGGGCGATCTGAGCGCAAACAAGAAGAGTACGTGAAACTGAAAAGGAAAACACAACGCTCATCTGACGTGAAGATATGCCACATACATTGAGAATCCTCCTCCTGAACAGGGGTTGGGTGATGACTCTCCTCGACTGCGCGGCAGAAGTCACTATAGTGTGCCGTAATCTCTGGCAGTGAGAGCAACTGATAACGTTGCTACAGTTGAAACCCCAGATAGGGGCGTAGTCTCTCCAGATAGGTTAATTGACTTAGATATACAAATTGAGACTGACATACAGCGCACCATTAAAGTAATATCCTGGTAAAATGTTACTTTGTCTTATAATATCCTTTTAGCAGAGGTCAATTTGCCACCACTTTTTGTCCAAACATCCCCCCAGGGTGAGGATGTAATAATACCTTCATTTTCTGCTCTTCTCCCTGATGAAGTCGAGTAAGCTTATGCTGCAGTATGAGCCTTTGGCTTTATACCGCAAACATGTCGGTTGGGATAATGACTGTCCTTATCATGTCATACCCATTTTGTCCAGCCTGCAAGTGCAACCACAATACCCTATTAAATGAGATGCTAAGGCACCCATTAGAGAAATACTCCCCCAAAAGGAATACCAGGGAGTAATTGAACCCTGTGTCGCTCAGATGAATAATCCTCTTTTTCCTGTTTTTGAACCGGATCATTCCTGTCACATAGTCTTAGACTACAGACATTGAAATAGCATACATGAACTTTTTGGCTATACAAAATACACACAGTACAGCATTGATTAATAACATAATCCGTAAAAAATACAAGCCAATGATATTTTCAGCCAAAATCTAGCACTTTAATACAGAGATTGGGCAGCCTTTTTAGCCCTTAGCTTTCAGCGTCACTTTACCCGTCTAGCAAAGGGATATAAGAACAGTTCAGGACTGTTTGCTGCCCGCATACTTTCAGTTCTACATGATATTCACCAGACGCATTGACCTATGTAGCTGATATCCACCTCACAAACAATGGGTTAAACCCACACTTGGCCATAGTGGATCACATAATTTTAGGATTCACTTTGTGTGGCTATAAGTTCAACTTTAAGAACTCTCATGTCGCATTTCTAAGTGTCCTTTTCTTAGGATCTGAGCTTACACATGAGGGTAATAGTCTTGCCCCTCGCTGTGTGGAGAAGTATGCACAATTGCAACCTCCAAATACTATAAAGAAACCCAGGGCCCCATACAGCAACAAAAAAAACGGTTGCAAACCGGCAGATTAGCAGAATCTGCACCTTTGCGACCGGTATTTTTGCATTTGGGATGCATCATCCCAAATGCAAAAATCGCAATTTAGGGAATCGCAAAATTTGCGATTATTTAAATTGAGATTACATTTAAGGAATCGCAAATTGAGATTACTTAAATGCAATGCGCTAACGCAACATTTTTGGAGATTTCGCATATAGGAATCGCAAATTACCGTCAACATCAAGTTGATGGTAATTTGCAAATTCTTTGAAAAATGCACTAAAGTGCATTTTTCAAATTCTCATGTTACACACACATGCCCTTGGGGCATGTGCGTGCCCAACATGTGGTAAAATGGAAATTTCAGGGGTGCAACAGGGTGTCCTTTTGGCACCCTTGCACCCTTGAAATTGCATGCGCAATTTGCGAGTCCTTTTTGGGTACTCGCAATTCGCGCTTGTAATTCCTATTCATTCCTATGGGCCTCTAGGCCCATAGGAATGAATGGGAAGCCATTCCTTAATTGCGACTCGCAATTTGCAACTCGCAATTAAGGAATGTGGAGGAATCGCAATTTTTTTGCGATTCCTACATGCATAGGCTATTGCGATTCCATAATTGAGATTCCTTTAAAATCGCAATTAAAGAATCGCAATTGCCTATTTTGATGCACGGGCACCCAAAATCCATGTTAGGATTTCTTGATTTTGGCAGAACATACATTCCTGATTGTGCACAACGCATTAAACCACTTTATAAATTAATGCAACCTGTTTTCTCCAGTTCACATTGGGCATCAGAACATACAGATACGCTCCAATTTTTACAATCTGACTTACTTGCAATTCGTCACTAATATACATGTGTAAATACTACAAACTTAGTGCCTGATTTAGGACTCGGCAGACAGGTTACTCCGTCACAACAGTGATCGATATCCCGTCCACCGAAATCCAAATCCCATAGGATACAATTTAGATTTTGGTGGACAGGATATCCGACACTGTTGTGATGGCGTGACCTGTCCACCGAGTTCTAAATCAGGCCATAGTCATCCGTGTCTTACCAGGTGCAATTGGATTCAGAGCAGAAAAATGCACTACAGTTAATTCCTGCATACGCTACAACTACGAGCAACATGACTGAAGTGAGTACTGTTCTTACTACTGCATCTTCTGCAGATGATGTCGTTTATACAGATCCACCTTTTCCGGAACAACCTCTTCTGGAATTTTCTGGTCATGTTGTGGTACCGGAGGCACCATTTTTTCAACGAACTGCTTCTCGGTGTTATATGGGTCAAGATGATTTTTCTTTGAATTCTTTTGATGATTCTTTAGTTTTAGACGCTCCTCCTCCTTGGATCTGTCTTTTCTTTTCATGGCTGAAACACACTTATCTGGTCCCACCTTGGATATATGTTTGGATAACACTTTCCTTGGTTTGTCTATTCCTGTGGATTTGGTTTGTTACTGTTTTTTTCTTGCTGATTAATGGCCATTATCTTCCAGAACGCTACAGAACTGGTCTATGAAGTGTTGATGCTTCACTCATCTTCACTAAAAAGAGACTTGTCCCTCATGCTCATATCAGCTGTTCCAGTAACTGATGGAATTGTTTGGGATGAATTTTTCTTCGATATATTGGGACCTATGGAGATTCTACGGATATCATAAGTGTTTTGGGTTTCTATGGGTGTTGTAATTGTACCTGGGTTACATTGTGATGATTGGGATGTTGAAACTGTAAACTCCAAGCTCTTGGAGCTGGAATACTACACTGTTTTTTAATCATAGGATCTGTAGTTAAATTCTGCTTTACGTTGACATTTTCTGTTACCATCATTACAGACATCACTATTTACATCGTGCAAGTGTTCTACGCACACTTTTAAATTACACACGATGGGAACATTGTCACACTCCCCCACTAGGGTGCTCTAAAACATATAGAGATAATTTCACATATTTTTCTGGATATGATGCATCAGACCCAACATCACATCATTTCAAACTAGTCCCTACACTACCAAAGAAAGATATGCTTACACAAACTAAGCTAATATACACAAACTCATTTGTAACCCAATTTGCTGTGAATGGCTATCATTATTGGAAAGATACTATTGACATTAAGTCTAAATGGGATACCAAACCTTGGCAAGTTCAGGGGACAGATACCTTGTTTCAAGCCTGTTTAATTGAAACACAAATGATTTTTCTGAATGACACCATTGAGCAGACCACGTGTCTAGGATTGGCTAAAATGAAAGACATGAATGCACCAAACATTCCCTCAATAGCCTGTTTTGATAATTGGCAACATTTAACAAATTACACTGAAGAACAACTCAATAGTATGCTGCAGAATGGTACATTTAATTCCACACTTTCAGTCCTCACGGGTCAGTAGACACAAATGGTTGTCATGCTCATTTTTTTAATTCACACCCTGGTTTAAGGCAAGCAGACCTGACCCCCGTTATTCCTCTTCACAACATTCAGGTATTGTTACTAGCTATTCGGTGGGGAAATTGTGTCAACAATGGTTGAAACATTCCACACTATCTGCAGTAACACAACATCTTTCTCCCCTGTCCTAAGACATGGGCTTATCAGACATCCTGATGTCCGCAGGATTTTCCGCAGGATTTTCAAGTGGATCCCTCCCGACACGAGAAAAACCGTCAATCCAGGCCCTCATCACCAACAGACTCGACTACGGAAACACCCTCTACTCAGGAACAACAGCCAAGCTCCTGAGACGACTACAACGAATCCAGAACGCCTCAGCACGACTGATCCTCGACGTCCCCACCTGAGAGGCCTGCACTGGCTCCCAGTCAACAAGAGGATCATCCTCAAACTCCTCATCCTCGCACACAAAACGCTACACAACACCGGACCATCATACCTCAACAACCGACTCAGCTTCCACACCCCCACCCGCAACCTCCGCTCTGCCACCCTCACCCTCGCCACAGTTCCTCGTATCCGGAAAACCACCACCGGCGGCAGATCCTTCTCCTACCTTGCCGCCAAGACCTGGAACAATCTCCCTGCCAGCCTATGACAGACCCAGGACCTGCTGGCCTTCAGAAGACTTCTCAAGACCTGGCTCTTCGATCAGTAGCACCCCCCGCCAGCGCCTTGAGACCCTCACCGGTATGTAGCGCGCTTTATAAATGCATGATTGATTGATAGGTCCTAAGTCTCCATGTTCTAAAAGATTTATTTATGCCACATATAATGACATTTGGAAAAAGTCAAAAATGGAAGCTACTGCATGTTTAAGACAAATTGATGAAGAAAATTTGGATTAAGTGCTTGCTGTTGTTGATAGTAGTATTAACACACTGTCTTCTCGCATCTACAATTTAAATAGCATTGATATCATGCAAAGTGACATGTCTACATTGTACCATGTGCAGTCAGCATAGATCCATCATGCAGTTTAGCTGGACACTTCAAACTCTTAAAAATGCTTGAGTTTCTTGGCGTTATCTCAACTCCAGCCAGCTATTCTTGCCTTTCAATCTGGCATGTAAATGACTCATGATCAAGAAAGATGCTACATACACAATTTAACATCTAGAGAAGTTAGAACAGATCCCATTTACTAATGCAGAAACACCTTCAGCTGTCTTCTTAATACATCGTTAGCGAATATGGCCTAATATCCAAAAAGAATACCAGCCCCAGCAATACTCCCACTAATTACAGTCCTTTCAAATGGAAGTTATTCATTGTTAAGTGATCAAGACTGTTGCAGAATGAAAGCTGGGATCCGATAAATTTTATTGTTTTCCCAGATAGTGATCTGATGTCACAGCGTCCTCTTCCCTACCACTCAAGGGGGTATGGATCAGTTCCAACTTTGAAGGCATATATTAACAAGATTTTAACAAGATAAACAGACTCAAAGCACTAATGTTTCAAAAAGATGTAGCATTAACCAGTGGAGGTTTCTCCAATATGTCGGAGGAGCGATGCCCCACTGCTTTTTAGCAGTGAAATAAAGGGAAAATAAAATGATGATAGTTTGCGTCATTATCATTTTCTTTTGTCCTACTGCAGCAGCTTTGCGGGGCTGCTTTGCTCACAGAAAATGATGGATTTAACCCAGATCTTTCGACTGGGCAGAATGTTTGCATTGTCAGCATTCCGTCCATCATTTGTTTGCTGTAACACTTTTCGTCCTAAGTTGGATGGGTATGCCCAGACATGGGTCCCTTGCTCATTGTACCACTGGATTCAAGCTAGCCTGGCTAAAGAAGGGTGACATACCCTGAAACCGGTCCCAGGATGCTTGTTTGAGGACCTGGCCTTACAGTTCGGTCTGAACTGTTCCATGAGGCACAGGGTCAAGACTGATTTGCATGTGGCTGGGTACAAACTGGGGTGGCATAGTAGGCAAAAGAATGATAGATTTAACCCAGATCTTTTGACTGGGGGAGAATGTTTGCATTGTCAGCATTCCGTCCATCATTTGTTTGCTGTAACACAGAGCAAGGCAGGGTAGGAGTGGTAGCACCCTCCTAAGTGCTCTCTGGCCGCCCAAACAGTCATGCGAACTTCGCACGTTCTCCATGAAGGCTTCATTACAACCTGTATTGAGAACATGCCCAGACTCCCAGTCAGCGGACCGGAAAGCCTGGGTGTGCTTCCTGTTCAGGCCGAGCGAGGGTCTACGGAGAAGAGACGCTGCAAGGAAGCGTCTTTTCCTTTTCTTTTTTAATACCCACTTCTCACCGTGTCCCCCCGTCCCACCTCCTACCTCCGTCTTGCCTGCAGCTCAAAGCAGGCAAGACGGAGGTGCTGCTTGTCGGGAAGAATACCAGCCATTGGAACGAGCACTAGTGGCCCTCTTCATTGGGCACCATTCCACCGCCTAAATCCCTGGTTAAAAACTTGGGAGTCTGGATAGACTCCTCGCTCAGCTTCCAGACCCACTCTTAAAAAGTTGCAGCCACCTGCGTGGGTCTGCTAAGGAGTCTTAACCCGATACTCAAATTTTTTGACTCCAAAGTCCGGCAACTCGTTGTACAATCCACGATCCTCTCTCGTTTGGACTACGCCAGTGTTTTATTTCTGGGCGCCAACAAAGCGGAAATAGCGCGATTGCAACGAGTTCAGAATTCGGCGGCAAGATCCTTGGTGGGTCTTCAGCGCAGATGCTCTGTCAGAGCTACCATTCGAAAGCTGCATTGGCTCCCCATTGAATCTCGTATTCAGTTTAAAACCCTCACCCTGGTATTTAAGATCCTTAAATCCAGATGCCCAGAACTTCTGCGCCCGCTTCTGACACCTTATGTGCCACAGCGCAGTTTGCGCTCATTAGGCCAACACCTAGTGACTGTACCCCGCACAAAGCTCTGCTGTATTGGCGGTCGCTCTTTCAGGTTTCTGGGAGCTAAGCTCTGGAACTCCTTGCCATTGAACATTCGCTCTCTGGAAAACCTGTCTGCCTTCCGGAAAGCCGTTAAGACCCATCTGTTCCCCCCTCCCTAGGATTTCCCTTCCCTGTCCTCTACTGGTATGACACGTGTTGATCCTTAGCGCCGGGACGCCTATTTGCTGGGGCAGCTGTTGCGCTTAATCAAAATGTTAACATAACATAACATATTAGTAAGAATTTGAGCTTGTGCCTTAGATTTTTATTATTTAGTTACTTGTTATGTTGCTGCCCCGACCAAGGAGGGGATGTCCTGAGTTCCCTGTGGGGCCCACTGTGGTTTTTCCCCATGTTAGTCTAACTGTAATCTGTAGGCCGCTTGTGCTTTGCACACGTTACGAAGTAACATGTTTGTTTTAGTACCACACTATTATTTTAGAAATAGGCTGCATATGTTTTTTTGTTATTCAGCACTTCTTCTTGGAACTCAGTCTGAACATTTCGTGCACGGTCGAATAACATCGAGCCCTGTTTTTCTGTGTGGTCGGTCACTAACACATTCTAACATATAGGCATAACAAGGAGACCCAGCTGCAGTGTTCTAGCTTGGCATTTCTTATCATATTAGCCAAGACTTGCAGTTTTTGAAAACAGAGAGGAGGATTTCTAGCAGAAGAGAGGTCCTGGAATGAGCACACTAGCTCTGCGCAATCTAAAATGCAGACCAGCTAACAGCAAATGCCAGGTATGGGGCCCGGTTCTAAGCCCAGAGATCTACAATATATCACTGTGCTCACGTGAGGTAAGGCGTAGGCAAATATATCATGCACCAATAAATGGCTTTTTATTGTATACAGTTTATTAGTGATGCTAATTACGCTGCTCAGTTGCATTTTTTTTAATTGCAGCATAGCTGCCACATTACAGGACATAAAAGTTGCAATAAATATTGTAAACATTCTTTGTGTCTTTCAATTGTTAATTATGGACATATATGAGTAAGATAATGAAAGGTGATGACCTGTTACCGCGGTTCCCCTAGGGGACTAGAGTGTTATGTTCTGAGGTGCCAACTTACCTGTTACTCTGGGAAGGTGAGGAGGGCAGGTAAGGCATTATGTGCTCGTCGGGATTTAGGCTCACAGGTACTGATGTGGCACGATGACTCAGTCCTTACATACTGCCATTCTGTAATCCCAGGCATACTTCTGATTCCAAACAGAATGCCTGCAACACTGGATACATGGCGGCATGGTCCTCTACCACCAGGATAAACCTATGCCCAGAGGGAGTAGTTGGGTCTAGGGGACCAACAATATCAATCTCCACCCTCTCAAAATGAGTCCCCGTCACTGGTAGTGGTTTCAGGGGAGCCTTTGGCTTGTTACCTGCTTTGCCACTGGCCTGGCAAGTAACACAGGAGCAACATAACTCCTTTACCTTTTTTGACATTGGAGGCCAGTAAAAATGATTGACCAACCTGTCCCATGTTTTGGTCTGCCCCAGATGTCCAGCTAAGGGGATGTCATGGGCTAGGTTAAGGAAGAACTCTCTGTTCTGTTGGGGGACCACCACTCTTCTGGTTGCCCCTGGTTTGGGCACCCTTGCCTAATTGTACAGGATTCCCTCCTCTCAGTGTACTTTATGGGTATCACTGACATCACCTTCCTCCTCGATGACACCCAACTGTCCCAGGCCCTCAAAAGTAGGACACTGTCTGTACTTTGCCATACTGGCAGGCCAGTGACACAAAGGTTCAATTTCCTACCCACCCAGGAAAACGAATGTGGTTTTGGTATAACCCCTGCAAATCCCAGGGACAACGTCCACCCCAATCCCTACACTGGCAATACCCTTGGGATTATCCCCAGTGGGTGACTTCTTTGTGCATGCAGAATCCCCCCTCTGCTGCCCTGGCTGTAAACAGTCATAACACACCCTAGCCTTTGTTGTGTCATAGATCTTCCCCTGATACTCCCTCCCTTTTTATTGGGATGTGGCTCTTGGCTCCCCACCTTGGGCATCTTTTGGGGTCTCTTTGGGCGTTTCTGACTTTTTAAACTTGGCTCCATCATTCCCCTGGAGAGGTACCTGTCTCACCTGCTTGTGTTCACTACCAGGGGACTTTTGGGGCACCCTAGTGCATACCCACTCATCAGCTATCTTCCCTAGCTCTCTAGGGCTAATTAGCTTAGAGTCTACCAGATCCTGGTGTATCTTCTCTGTGGTACAATTTGTAGGTATGTGTTTTTTCACCACTAAATTGTAAAGCCTTTCATAGGCATCCACCTTGTTATTCTTAATCCAGCCTTCCCATGATTTCACAGAGGCATCTACAACATCCATCTGTGTTTATGTTGTCCCTTTGTGTATGTTTCTACATTTTCTGTCTATACTCCTCTGGGGTATAACCAAAGCGCTCAATGAGTGCTTCTCTCTCATGTGGGTGTCAGACTCTGCCACCTGATCCTCAATTGTTAGTAGTCTATCTCCCCCTACTGTTAGTACAAGCTCCCAAAGGGCCTCCAGTGTGGTGCACCCACCCTTTTCATCCTTTGATCTCTCTCATAGGATGCCATCCACTTGTCTATGTCATCCCAGTCTGTGTATTTTGGAACAATACCCTATGGTAACCTGGGATCATAGGCACAACCTCTGATTACCTCTGCATCTCTGTTGCTGCCACCATGTTCTTGGGGTTTCATCCCTAGCTTAACACTTCTCTCATCTAAGGCCAACTTCTTCTCTTCCAGTGCCAACATCCCCTCCTGGATCTTTAGGAGGTTAAGCTGGGTGGTTAAGTTATGTGGTCTCTTCACTAAGAAAGAGCTCCTTTAACTCCCAGACAGGGAGTTGACTCTTGAACGAATTGTGGGGACTCCGCTTTTATTGTCCCCTTCTGTTTCCTCGAAATCTCCATCGTTTCCACCTTCTCCGTTGTCAGTGGGGATGATCTCCTCTTCTAGCTGAATCTGGGCCCTCCTGGAGCCCTCCCAAGCTTTGAGGGCTATTTCGAGATATTTAGATGCAGTATTTCCTGGGAAAACGATTCTCTCTGTGACCTCAGCCTATTAATCTTGAGCGTGGGCAGGGCAGCGAAGTCGATTTCCATGCTCTCCATCTTTTAAGACTTTGTAACAAAGACTTTTTGCTACCTTGGACTTTTCTTCTGAAGAACAAGTGCCTTTCGAATTTCAGAACGTCGATGTCGACTTTGCATTCTCTTTCAGTGGTTACGGTTCACTGACAGAATATCAACTTGAAAAATATAGATGAAAAAATATTGAGGTAAATGTATAGACTGCAAAAATATCTACTTCCTATACTTAAACCATAAGTACAAAAATATCGAGAGAAAAAATATCAATGTCAAAAATATAGTTGTACAAAATATTGATTTATATATTTAAAATAAATATTAAATATATTAAATAATCCTTTTTTTTTAAAGTATTTAGATTTAATTTACATGTTAACAAATATAGAAATAAACTTAATTTAAAAAGTTAAACATACACAATAATTAATATATATATTTACTTTAAAACAATTAATAAACTATTAATTTTATTGTATTTTATAATTTAAAAATTAGATAAAATGTACAAATCAATAAATACATATATATGTATATATATATATATATACATATATATATATATATACATCAATAACATAAAATCTAATTTAAATAAAGCATTCTTTTATAAATTAAAACATTAAACTATTAAAAGAACTTAAATTTCCCACTACAGTCAGTGCAACAGTAGGGAAAATGTTCAATAGCAGAATAGTAGAAATTACCATTCCCACTCCAATGAGTGCAACAGTAGGGAAAGTGTTGGATAGCGGAGGGGTAAAAATTACTATTCCCACTCCAATGAGTGCAACAATAGGGAAAGTGTTGGGTAGCGGGGGGTAAAAATTACTATTCCCACTCCAGTGAGTGTGACAGTAGCGAAAGTGTTGGCTAGCAGAGGGGTAAAAGTTACTATTGCCACTCCAGTGAGTGCAACAATAGGAAAAGTGTTGGATAGCGGAGTGGTAACAATTACTATTCCCACTCCAATACGTGTAAAAGTAGGGAAAGTGTTGGATAGCGGAGGGGTAAAAATTACTATTCCCACTCAAATGAGTGCTACAGTAGGGAAAGTGTTGGGTAGAGGAGGGGTAAAAATTACTATTCCCACTCCAGTGTGTGCACCAGTAGGGAAAGTGTTGGATAGTGGCGGGATAACATTTATTATTCTTACTCCAATCAGTTCAAAATTAAAAACAAAAAAATATTAACAAAAAAAATAAAATATGAACAATATAAAAAAATATGTTAACAATTAAAATACAAATGTATCTAATATTAAAAAAAAATTAAAAAACATATTACGATGTTAAATGCATATGACAAAGACCTACAAATATTGTAATTAATAAACAAAAAAATAATTTTCAAACAAATACATGTTTTAATTAGAAAATATTTAGAAACAAAAACATTAATTATTACATGAATTTAGTTTTTTTGTATTTCCTACCCTATAATTCCACACAATTCACAACCCACATCTAAATTGGAAAAAAATGTACTTCCATAATTAACATAATTTCCAATTAAAGAAATATTATTTATTAGAAAACAAACTAAAACTCATATACATTAACTTCTCTCACTTTACCCTTATAATCCCCACAACCCACAGCTAAAACTAAACTGTAAAAATTAATTACACAATTAAAACCTATTTTCAATTAAAAAACTAATTGTATTTAACAACTCATTATGAAGTAAGTACAATTAATTTACTCCCCACCCTTTACCCCTATAAAAGTAAAACCCACACACAAAAAATAAACAATTACCCTAATTAAATATTCATGAATATCAATGATCAACTAAATATTAAATAAACATGAATTACTTCCCACCCTTTACCCCTATAAACTCCACAACCCCTAAAATTAATTACACAATTCCCATAATTAATTTTACATATAATTATTAAATAATAAAAAATAAATTCCTTCCTACCCTTAACCCCTATAAACCATACAACCCACACCAAAAAGTAATTAAAAAATGTCCATATATAATTTTCAATTAATTAATATTAATTAAATTACTTCCCACAATTACAACTATACAATATCAATTAAATAAATATTAATAAATACAAAATAATTATTAATGTATTATAATTAAATTACTTCCCACTCTATTCCCTTATAAACCCACAACCCGCTACGGAACTAAAAAACACGAAATGTAATTACCCCTCCCATGACGAGCTCAGCTCGTCATGAGCCACGGTTCTTGTGTGCTCATGACGATCGGAGCTCGTCATGACCTTCAGAACGCTCCCACGCTGGGCAATTTCGCCTGCTGTGCGAACGTTCTAAAGAAACGGGTGTGGTCATGACGAGCTCAGTTCGTCATGAGCCCCTGAGCACTGTGCTGCATTAGCACGAGGGCGCTGTGCGCGACCCCCCTCCCCCAAGCACAGCGGGGGAATGTGCCCAGCAGAGAAGGGGTTAAAATAAAATTGATAACTACTAAAAATGTAACACTTATATTAAAAAACATAAATAATTGTTATACAAAAAATACATCACATACATTTAAAATATATACTAAAGCACATAATACTAATTAAAAAAATTGATATTTTAAACAACTATATTTTTGCAAACAATATTAATGACTTCTATATTTTTAAATTCAATATTAATTACCTTCAAATCGATATTCTTGACAACGATATTCTTGCACTCGATATTTCCACCCCGATATTCATGTGGTTTGAATTTTTGGGCCTCGATATTCTGTCTCATTACCAGTGGTTAATAAGGGCCATATGTAGGTAAATACCATTTACGATTCAAAAATACAGAATTTTGCCGATTCGGTATTTTAGAATCGGTAAATGGTATGTAGGTATCAATTCAGTAATTTTTACCAAATCGATAAAATTCGGTAAATACCGATTCGGTATTTACCAATTCTGTATTCCCCATTCATTCTTATGGGCCTGGTGGCCCATAGGAATGAATGGGAATTACTGATTCGGTAAATACCGAATCGGTAATAGGGGGAAGACTTACAAGGGTGGCAGGGTGTCACATTGACATCCTGTTGCACCCCTGAATAGTGCATGGGTGCACATGTGGCACACATACATGCCCTAAGGACATGTATGTCTGCCACACGGCACTTTTGAAAAAGCACTAATTTGATTTTTCACAGGTTTTCGATATTTACCACCAACTCGTAGTTGGTGGTAAAAAACGAATCCTTAAATGACAAATGCACTCTTTTGAGTGCTCCCTACATTAGGATTTCGGTAAATTACAGAATCGGTATTTAAGAATACGGTAATTTACCGATTCCTTAAATTACCGATTCGGTAAATTACCGAATCCTTCAATTTGGCCTCCTACATCTGAAAAGCCTAATACCGGTCGGTAACGGCCGAAATTCTGTAATGTCGGCCGTTACCGAGTGGTATGAGGCTACCTACATCTGGCCCTAAGTTATTAGTTGTCTCGTACAGCTAAACGCAAGTTCTGGATTCCACTGCTGCTATCAATTTGAGAATTTAGGTGTATTGTTTGATATGGCTGTGGGGGCCTTATTATGGAATTGGTCATAAGCCAATGGGCTACTGGGTCCCCTCCCTTCTGGTGATGTGTTTCATGAAATGTGTGGCGTCTGACTGTCCCAGAGTACACTATTCCAGCCACTCTCAACATTTCGTGACCCTTCCTCGGTCGTCAGGAGCTTGGTGCCCAGCCTAGAGATGTGGCTATCTGTGGGATACACAGCCACGGGAAAACCGGTTTGGGGTCAGGTATTATCTCTCTGTCCCTGTCTCCAACTTTTCTGCAGGAACAAAAGGCATCCTGCAGCCCTTCAAAGGCAGCTTGCCCATTGAAGCTTGCCTTTTGAGCTAACACCGTGAGTGGCCTTCCTGGAGTAACTCTGCGCTAACTGCCTTTGTTCCTAAGCTTGGGAGTTGTTCACATATCTCCCCAGGTAGGCAGAAAGTGGTCTGTGTGCTAATACCTGTGATGCCACTGGACTAGCTCGGTACAGAGTAACAACTTTCTAAAAGATGCAGAACTTTAATTATGATAGTACATTTGACCTGGCCGTCAAGTTGGGTTCACTGTCACAATTAATTTGATACCTTACAGTACCCAGTTAGGTAGCCCAATTCCGAAGTTAGCCAGGCTGGGGTGCCAGCCAGTAACCCTGTGTTAACCAATGGGGCTACTAACCTTTTCCGAGCGAAACGACAATTTCGAAGTGTTGCTGTTAAGAGATATGAAAAATGCATGCCTTACTTAACAATATATAGCTTCCTGCCTTAGGGCTCTACAGGATTTCCTTAGGAGAGACTTACATATAGCAATAAAGGAGTGGTGGCTTTACCATTGGTTTTAATGGCATAGTCGAACTAGCAGTGTACACTTACTCTTCCCGTCTGCAGTCCTTTTCCATTTTATCCTTTGTTACACTCAGGGTGGCACAAACAGTGCTGCAGGCCTGGGATGACACTCTGTTTTACATACCCTGGGAACCCTTGGTACCATATGGTAGGAACTTATAAGTAAGTCAGCACTAGCCAAATGGTTTTAACCAATTCAACATACACTTTATAAGGATAAGAACACTGACTCTAAAGTCTTCTTAGCAAGCCTCAGTGCACTCAGAATAGAAAAAACAGTTCCTACATTGAATATGCAAAAAGAGGCATTTCTTTACATCCCGAGCGTCTATGATAGAATAAAAACACAGCCTACAACATCAAAATACATTAAATATTATTTTAAGGCCTAAAGGAGCAACTGCAACATCGTTAAATACTTTGGTGATGTGCTTGGCAAGCCCTGACTTCCCTGAAGGTTAATGGGACTGACCCTCCCCAAGAAAACTTTAAAACAAGATGATGGACACTATTGAATCGTTCATTCTGATGTCAGGATGAGCCACTACTTAATGTCAAAGATTATGGCAAGACTGAAACATTCTATGTACAACTAACATAGCACTGGTACAAAACACCACCTTTATATTAAGTCTAGATTAGGAGTTCTTCCAGTATATTATTCACTGGCACGGTATACTAAACAGTACCTAGGAAAGCTGAGTGATATTGCGATAATGCTACTGGAAATCCTTTATTTTCTCATATCCTCCCCATTTATCAAATTTATAGGGAAAAGTTGCTGCTTTAACTGTTTTGATATGCACACAAAGATGTGACCATTTGCATTCAAACAAGGTTTTTATATAAGGGCAGCCTTACCTGAGCCTGCTCTAAGACCACTTAGGGCAGCTGACTGAACCTCTCAGCAATTATTGCCCGGTTATTTACAAATAATTTTAATTATCATTAATCTGTTACGTCTTTGCCAAGTCATTAAACATGAGATGATGCCACCTCGGACATGAGAAAGAACAGGAAGTTCAAACCGCTGCTCCACCCAACCCTACCCATAAATGGCTAGTATGCCCAATTGAATCTCCTGTAAATTCCAAGCCTTTGAAGCTTTGTAAACGCAGGGAGGGTAGGCAGGTTATAATGACTGTGATGAGGATGTAACAGACTAGGGTTAATAAAAATGTTCGGTAAATAATCTTGCATTATCCATAGGTCCTACCTCCTTGTCCCAGTCATTAAACAGAGTGGATTTAACTATAGTCTTAGAAACTGAAAAACTCTTCAAAATTCTAACTACTAAGGGGCACATTAGGAAAGTCCGCCCGCCATCCCATCGTAAAAAGGGATCGCCCGCCATAAGGGCGGGGGTACTGTGGGGGCTATTTGGATGCGCCCGCAGCATCTCGCATATTTAACATTGCAGCGGGCAGTGCTGAAAGCACCGCCCGTCGCAATGCTAAAAATGCACATCATGCATTTCAATGCACAACGTGACAGGCACCACACGGTGCCTGCCACGTTGTAGATTGAAATGCAGGGGGGTACCATAGGTAACCCCCATGTGCACCCCCCACCGCCCAGAGTCCCTGGGGGCCCGCAACGGGCACCCGCAAGAGATTCCCAAATGCTGCCGCCACGGAAAGGCATGTGTCCGCCACCATCATAATATGGAGGGCGGTGTCTAGCAGACACCGCCACTATATTCGCGGAAAAGTGGCAGACGGTCTTTCCGTCTGCCGTGGTCCCCCCGCCATAGTAATACGGCAGGGGGAAATGGGTGGCGGGCGGGGACGGATGTCGGGTGGACCCCATGTGCACCCCCTAGAGTCCCTGGGGGCCCTCAACCGACACCCGCAAGAGATTCCCAAATGTTGCCGCCACGGAAAGGCATGTGTCCGCCCCATCATAATATGGAGGGCGGTGTCTAGCAGACACCGCCACCATATTAAACTCTTTTCCGCCCGGTCGACTTGTCGACCGGGCGGAAAAGTGGCAGACGGTCTTTCCGTCTGCCGTGGTCCCCCCGCCATAGTAATACGGCAGGGGGAAATGGGTGGCGGGCGGGGACGGATGTCGGGTAAATCGCCACCGCCATGTTGTCGGTGGCGATCTGCCCGACATCCTAATAACCCCCTGAGTTTTCATTTTGGCTGCCCATTGGACTCTTAGTGTAGTGATTGTCAAGTTCTTGTCAAACATTTCCTGAAGAAACTGTAGGATAGTAGCAATGCCACAGGACACAGCTGGAACAGAGTTTGCAGCACACCAACGTTCAAAATTCCTCCAGTGCTTTGTGTACGACTTCATTGTAGAGGGACGACATGTTTTCTGAATGACCTCTGCAGAGTGTTTAGTAATCCCTCTACTCTCAAGCCCTAACCTCTCTATTTCCAGACCAAGAGGGACAAGCGATAGAGGAAGAACCCCTTAAGTTGAAGTAGAGGGGGGGAAGAGGAATCTTCCAACACGGTTCCATTGCTATTTCCCTCAACCATGTGAACCATGCTCTGCGAGACCAAAATGGAACTACTACAATCAACCTTGCTTTTTCTCTCTTGATTTTTTGGAGTAAACAGGGAATAAGTCAAATTGGTGGGAAGGCACACAGCAGGTGGAGATGAGGCATGGTATAGAGCGGGCATCCACTCCCACCGATTCCAGAGTAGGAAAGCAGAAGAAAAAATGGGAATTAATTGTTGGAAAGGGAGGCAAACAAATTCAGATGAGGAGTTCGGAAACATCTGCAAATTTAGGCAAACGTTAATATCAAAGACAGGTCCTGCGAGCTCAGAAATACTCTGCTTAAGGGATCTGCCTCCTCCGAGTTGTCCTTATTTCTTATGTAGGTAGCTTTCAATGACAGAGGATGGTTGTCTGCCCAGAACATCAACTTCATTGCCACTAGCTTGAGGGATGCAGATCTTGAACTGCCCTGTCTGTTTACATAGGGCATTACAGTCGTATTGTCAATCCTTATTAACACATTCTGTTGAGAACTTAAATCCTGAAACCTCCAAGAGAGCATTTAAGATCACCGACAGTTCTCTACAATTCGAGGAGGAATTGTTCTACTATTTGATGGACCATCTTCTCTGAATGGTCTAAAAACTGCATTTTGCTCCACAGCTCTCTTGACTGGCGTCCCTTGATGCAAAGCGTACCCCCCGTTCCAGAGTGGTTGGGAGAAGCCACCATAGCACCTCTGATTTTATCCGAGACATAACAAGAATTTTCTTCTCCAACTGCATGCAAGCAGGCTTCCAATATTTGGGCCAGTAGGTTACCACCGGCTTTAGTTGCAGATGAGCCCACAGGACTAGAAAGACACATGCTACCATATGACCCTGAACCCGGAGCCAGAATCTTCCACATACCTCGCTGCAGTCCACAAGTTGACACAAAACCAGTCACAACTTTATGTCTTTCTCCTTTGACAGAAAATCAATGTCCAAGTCAGTTCTAAACTGTGCTCCTAAGAAGGTTCGGTATTGAGTCAGAACAGCCTGACACTTCTGAAGATTTATGAGCAACCATGCTTCTGCTGACAATAATGAAGCACTGCTCAACCCTTCAGCGCTCCTTCATGAGAGTCAGCTTGGAGCAGCCCATAGTTCAGCTATGGGTAAATGTTCCAGCCTTCCAGACGAAGAGAGACAACCCATGGAGCCATCATCTTCATTTAAACCCTCTGAGTGGAACGTATCCTGAAGGGAAGAACCTGAAACTGGAAATATTGACCCACACAGGCAGAATTATAGGAACTTCAGATGACGAAGGAACATAGTAACGTGCAGATATGCATCCTCTGAATACATTGTGTTGGTAAAGATCCCTTAATGATTAGAGAAAGAGTTTCCATCTTGAATTGAATTTTGCTGAGAGACTTGTTGACTCACCTGATTTTAATAACCATTCTGTATTTTCTGGATGGCTTTGGGACCACGAAAACAATAGAATAGCACCCTTCTTCCTCCTTGTTTTTGGGAACTGGAGCTACTGCCTTCTTCAGCAGAAGAGTCTATACAGCCTCCCACATAGCTTCCTCCTTGACCTTGTCTGCAGAACAGAGAGTAATTATGGTGCCAGTCACTGGGGGAAGAGGAAAACTATAAAGTAGCCTCTCCTTACTACATTCATGCCCCAGGCATTGGAAGTGGATCTTTCCCAGGCTGGAATGAAATGCCTTAATCGACCTCACACTGCGAAGGTTCTTCTTTCGGCATAGTCAGGACCGCTGCTCCTTGTTCGGCGACAATGGATCTTGGGATTTTGGGTTTGAAAGATTTTTGTAGCTCTTGTTCCTCTGACTCCTGGAGAATCCTGAATACTGCTGCTGTGATTTCTTGGAAGTCTGTCGAAAATGCAATTTCCATGATGACTGATATTTCCTCCTGGCAGCCACATTTGCACCTTTTGCTATGGTGGAGGCACAACCCTAATCAAAAGCAATATCTGAAAGTAACTCAGCCTGTTTTTTCAATTTTGAGCATGGATACTGACACTGACATCGAAAATCAGGAATTGACTAGTGTAAGCCCTGTAAGTGCCTGCTTTCATAGATAAATGTGCCCCTGCATAACTCACGTATAGGGCAGAATCGAGCTTTTTTTCAGTTTGGTCTTTCAAAATTGTGTCCTCCTTGATTAAAGTGTGCCTAACACAGGCAACCATAGAATCCAAGACTACTACCTCAGACAACTTTTTGTCCCTTCCCCTCTCGGAAGTTCAGAAATGCTGAGGGCGTGGCTGCCAGCATCAGAGTAGCAAAGGCGGGTCATGTGAGTAATTGAAATCGGGTTCTCCGATTTCGAAACGCGCCTGTTGTACTCTGTTGACTTACATGGAGTGGGCATGGAGTATGTTGAGGAGGCTTTCCCGTTCTCTTTGGTTACTTCAGCCGTGGTTCCTGTGCATGCGCGGAGAGTTGTGTACCGCTCAGGGACGTTTGGTTTTTAATGTTGATTAGGGTAATTGGACACAGGTGTGGACGCGCTCAGTTGGTCATTTTAACCGAAGTTTTCAAGAGTTACTTTGTTGCAAGTGTAACTCTTGAAGAGGGCAGCAGCATTGTGTGCAGCTTGAGTTTTTGTGTCTGGAGTGTTTTGTTTCAAGATGGGGAAGCACTGCACTCTAAGAAATGGCTCCTTTCCTTGCAGGAAACGTTCTAGGCGTGAGGATAACTATTTGGAAGACAACCAGAGGTCGAAGTGGGTGGGTTCGGAGGGGCCATATTTTTCAAATTTATGAAAAACAGTTCTCCTACTTTTTGTGTAAATAGTACCAGTTCAGTTCATGAAGCTTTATTCGGTACATGACAAAAATGACCATAAAATGTAAATAGTACCGTTCCGGCGTTAATTCCGATAGTTGAAATGTTTCAGCTGTCGCTGGGGTGTTGGAAGGATGGGTGCGGGCTGCCCCAGGTGTTATCACTGAGGGGGGTGAAAAAATGGCAAAATATGTGTTTTAAACACATATTTTTGCTATTTTGTCAAGTCGGGGTGACAAGAAATTTTCCTCAACGGGTACAACCTGACCTTGCTATGCTGTCAGACAGGGAGTCTCCTGTGCTGTGAAATTGAAGGACATCTAAACAAGAAACAAACCACCTTGCCAGGGTGCCTGCTTGCCTGAAAGAAATTCAAATGTGCGCAACTGGTCATTCTGCAAATGTAAATGGTGCTTGGAAGCTGGTACTGCCTTTAATTGATGGAATCACTTGAAGCTTTGTGATAACAAATATTTATTCTTATTGAGTTGTAGTGCAAGGAGTGCTGGGAAATGTGTGGTTTTATGGAACAGTTATCTAAAAAAACACACACTACAAAAGTCTGGGTATTACTAAAATCTATATTTTGGAAGCACCTTTTTTATCTTAAACCTTTTTGTGCATTTTGTAGAAGCCTAGTTTTTACTGTGTGTAAGGCAAGTTTAAAATAATGATTTATCTATTCACTGTGCCTTCTGTCAGAGACTGGGACCTCGTCGCACTAAAAACACACGTCACTATCCTCCACACCAATCAAGATCAAGCCCAGATTTATCAAAGTATTGTGTTGCCCTCGCGTCACACAGGGTGATGCAAGGGCAACGCAATCATTAAGTCAAATTTACCAAGCCACGTTAAGTCACCGCGTGGCCTGGTTAATGAGGAGTAATGCAAGGCAGCGCAAGCCACTGCCTTGTGTTACTCTGCACCAGCAAGGTGTTACATAGGTGGAGAGTAGGTGTTCCCATGCATCCACCCATGCTTTTTACCGCATTCCCAGATTTACCAAGAGTAGTAAACCTGGAATTTTGTCAAAATTGTAAGCCTTTACTACAGAGGAGCAACAAGGAGAAATATAGTTATTTCTTCTTGTTTCCTCTTTCTAAGTGTTCTGCATTCTGCAGCACATTCAGAAAGAAGAAAGTGTCTCTATGGATTGTTTGTATGCAGGAAGGTTTACCTTTCTGCACGAAAACAATGCTGCCTGAATTGCAGGCACCCTTGCTCCATGGCACACGGATGCCTGTTTTAGCGGTAGGCAGCACATAGTGTGCTATCGCAGTAAGAGAGCAGGAATATGCCATTTTTTGGTAAACAAGGGCAACCCGTTGCTCTATCCATCTGATTCAGCGCAGAGCAGCAAGTTACACTGCATCAGATAATGATAGATCTGGCCCTTAATTCTGTGGCTTTTTGGTTGCACACACATCGACCACTGCCGTACATTAACTAATAGAGGTTTCATAATGTATTATAGTGCATTTCCCACTGATTAACTTAACTTGCATTTATTTTTCATTTAAGCTGTTCCTTATTTTAAAGGTAGTTACCCAGAGGTGAAAAAACAGAAAAGCTTACAGAATATTTAGATTGTTTTAGCCACACCTTTGACCCCGCTCCTACACTCACTGAGCCACCCCCACTGCATGCAGCATCACAGTTCTCATACTTTTTTTTTATCCACTTTGGGCCCTGGCGACACCATTCGGAGAATTGTTCTTGAGACTTGGGGTCTTATTTAGTTCTTGGTGGTCTTACCACTGTCCCGGCGGCGGTCCTAAGTCCTAAGTCACATCAACGGTCTCTCACCTGCCGTATTTAGATGCCCGCAGGCAGCCTCACTGTCTGCGTCAACAGAGTGTTTCCCGCTGTGGTTGCTCCACACCGCTGCTAATGCTGGCACATACTATTCCATCGCCGTCAGATCAGTGGGTTCCAGCCGAGTGAATTTAGTTTTCCCAGATTTGCTAGTTGTCCCCTAGCAGCGGTTTCCTAACGGAGTGAGTCCATCACGGTACGCGCTCAACAATGCACCATCACTGTAGGCATTGAATGGATGCCAGTAGAACACACCTGATGTCGACTTACCAAATAAAAACACCTGCATACCACACTATGAAACACACTCCATTTCAGACCATGATCTTTTGCCATTCCACTGAACCAAAACAATTGCCGGCAAAGCTTTCCCCATTTGTCAGGTCTTTTCCCTGTTACTTATTCCTTCATCTTTTTTCACTATACACCTAGTGGTTAATATTTTTAGATTGATAATATTTCTTTGCAAAAGGCCATGCTGAAGAAATCCCCAGTTTACTGAGGGAGAGTTGTCAGTCATGGTGGATGAAATCATAACAGTAACGCCACAATTGTTTGGAGCCCAGGTCCAAAATACACCCTATTGTTGAAAAGACAAATGTGGGCCAGAATAGTTTACAGAGTGAATGCTGAGGCTAACAACCTACACACACAGGAGGAAATTAAGAAGAGGTGGAATGACCTGCGGGCGAAGTTGCGTCCCTTGGCCTCTAAGCATCACCTGGAGGCCCAGATCATTGGTGGTGTTTCTCCCAGCCCCCCTTTACAACTCATGCCCTGTGAGGAGGGGTCTTACAGATCCTACATCTTGATGTCTTGACAGGAATACCCGTTGGTGTGGAGTCTGGTAGGTTACACTTTACAAACTCTCTCTAAAGTTAAATGTACTGTTTCCTTTGAGGTTAGCTGTTGCTAATGTGTTCTGCACAGATTTTCATAACAGAAACTTCAAACTATCAGTTTCCGATAATTTGGATTGTGTGAATGTATTGTGATGCATCCAAGATTACATGTGTCAGTCTCCATTACATATCACATGAATGGTATGGTGCCTGTAAGTGTTACAACACCAAATAACCCATTACCCATAAGTGTGTCATATTGTAAGTGTCTTGCCCATTTCCACAGCATATGTTCCACAGGTATGTTCCATGGTTTTGCAAGTGTTGGGAAGTTTTCATTGACATGACTACAACTACCATGATGTGCTGTTTCTCAAAAGAACATTGCTATGTCCTATTGCTTATTCTCTCTTGTCTAACTGATTTAAACATATGGAAAAGTGTCATATAGTGATCAATCCATATTCAATGCTCTCTTCTGAAAATGATTTGTGTTGTTATCTGAATGTTGTCCTGTTCTTATCAACCAACTGAATTGATGTCATGAGCAGAAATCAAACAGTGTTGGTACAAACATTTTATGGTATGTAAATAATTATGCTGAATATAAGTGGTACTTGCAAAATTTGACTCAGCACTGTTCACATGATGACTAATGCCAAACATACATTCAAGTTGTGAAAATGTCTGTTTTGAAGTCAGCTAGGCCTAATCACTTCTTGAACACTTCAGGACATCTTATTACCTGCTTATTTGAAGTTGTACTGTTTGAAATTACTAACACTTAACGAAATATGTACAATACCACTGAAAGCAATTGTCACAGTAATCTCTACCTATTTTGTCTTCTAGGTAGCTGCATTCTCTAAAAAGGTTTGAATGTACAATAACTTGTTTAATGTGTTTTCGTGCAGGGCAAAAATGTCCCCAAATGTACTCCAGTGGTTAAGGTAAAAAATACAAAAATTCAACCATTAGTCCTTGCCACACCGTCAAATATAGTACTATTCCTGTGGAAGATAGACACAAACAACACCGGACAAAACACTGAGTTACACACATACATGTAGCTCTACACACCAAAAACAATTTGGGGGGGGGTGTTACTGCTCATTGAGACGGGCCACAAGTATATTTACCAGGTGGTCGCCCACTTATGGCATACCAGCAGCCACCTTCTAGGGATTCAGTGTACTCGTCCACAGTACCCGGATTTCTCAAGCACAGTTGCTCTCTCTGGACGGGTTTCACATCTTTGGCATTGGACGGGAGCGCGCTGTCTGCCTCATTCCAGCGTGCCCCTTACCTCAACCCTTTCTAAGTTCCCCCACTGAAAAGAAGTCTCAAGTCTTTTGCCTCCATTTTTCTTGGACAAAGATCGTTCCTGTCCAAGAAAAATGGAGGCAAGAGACTTGAGACGTCTTTTCAGTGGGGGAACTTAGAAAGGGTTGAGGTAGGGTGCATGCCGGAATGAGGCAGACAGCGCCAAAGATGTGCAATTGTAAAGCCGTCCATACCCTAAAAATTAACGAGTGAAATGGGCTTGAAAGGGATATACAAAGATTGAATGTATTTTACTTGTAGGTTGACGTAGAGCAACTGTGCTTGAGAAATCCGGGTACTGTGGACGAGTACACTGTATCCCTAGAAGGTGGCTGCTGGTAATGTACAACCATATGTGTAGAGCTTTTCCAGCACCATCTTTCCCTTCCCGTTGGCCTACAACATCTGGCCCACCTACAACTGCCACAACTACAGGAAGGGAGAACCACCTGCAGTACCCCAGGCCCTGCAAGTGTGAAACTTCCCCCACCCCCACAGGAGTGGACGTCCACACATATTCCCAATAGGTGAGGATGGCAAGACTTCTGTCACCACCAGCCAGAAACCAGATCCCAATTCCTCTTGGGTTTGCCCAACTCTCACTCTGTGTACTATTTCTGGACACATTTGCCTTTCTGATGCTAGTAGTATTTTGGACATTGGACTTCAAACAATTTTGGCTCTCCAACTATGGTCTTATTCACCATGACTGACCACTTCACTTTTTGCTTTGCTTTTTCTTTTCACCCTGTTTTTTGCACAATAAATTTACATGACAGAAACTCATAGACTTGTGTGTTGTTATATCTCAACTCTCTCAATGCATTTGTTTTCTTCCATTATAACTTGACAATGACAAAAATCAAAAGATTGTGTAAACATAGATTATTTGCAAGTAGGTCATATTTATTTAAGGTTCCAAAATATGACTCCCAAAACTGCCATACCATTCAAACATCTACTAATATGTTTATTCCATTTTACCAATACTCGTCTGTCAACATATTCACCAACATAATCACTAATACTCAGTGTTAGTTTGGCCATTTCCAGTTCCAAACCTTGCCAACATAGAAGAAGGGGATAGATCCAAAACAATAAAATAGAATAGGCAAATTATCATTGGCCTAGCTCATCAGAAGGAGCCAGATCTTCTGGTTCACATAAGAAATCCCACATCAATAACACCAATAGACAAAAGCATGGCAGGACTACATTTTGTAGACACAATGTAATTCCAAACCACTGTTCCAGTATTTGGTGGAATGTCACAACAAAGTTTCAGTTGAGTGTCACAAGAAGTATGTCCAACAATGAGGAAACACATCAACAGCTACATACACTTTACACACAATGAGGATTTTGTCAATGTGAAGGGAGATTAATGCATGATTTGGCACCACCACCACATGTGGTTTGTGCAAATCATGGCACACACTTTGCTTTAATGCCAATACACGAATGAGAACAAGTCCAATTTAATCTTCCATTCAATCAAAGCGCAAGTTGCCTTGCCACAAAATTTGTACACCCCAAGGCTGTGTCTGTCATTCCGAGGATAAACCAAGATTCCATTTGCAATTGGAAACAGCACCATATACCTACACAAGCCACAACTCTGAAATGTCCAAATGGAGATGATATGGTGAAGGAACCTAAAGCAGATCAAAACAAAAAGATTACACAGAACATGATAACCATATTACAAAGGCAACTTTAGAGGACACAGTTCCACAAAACAATCAGAGATAAACAATGTACTTGAACACAGTGGTCAATGTGGCCAAATCTTGATCAACAAACACCTTTGGCCTTATTTTCCCTGAACGTGCCCTTCCTAACAAATAACCACCACATACTTTTTTCACTATCACATCAATAGTTGGTGTAACTGTACAAGTGATAACATGTAAAAATATACTTACACTCATGAGAAGAAGTTGTCAATGGCATCTTGACATATTTCAACTCCTTCCTATTCACCACTATCATCTTCATTTGGCATTTCAGGATCCTCACCGGGTGGCTCTTCATAGTCTCCATCCTCTGCAAGGTTAGGGATGTTCTGTCGCTAGCCGATGTTGTGGAGAATGCAGCAGGTCACGGTAATTTGACACACCTTATCAGTGAGTAGATGAGGGCTCCACCAGTTTTGTCCAGACAAATAAATCTGGCCTATAGGAACCCAAACGTCTGCTCCACTGTCCACCTTGTTCTTCCATGGGCCTCATTTAAGTGGACTTCCCCTGGCATTGTTGGATTCCTCAGGTGTGCCAACAACCGTGGTCGGTTGGGGTAAGCTGAGTCTCCTAGATGGAAGAAAAAAAAGTGCCAAAAAATATAGCACAATTACAGATTATTCAACTAAAAATTCCCCAAACAATATAATCAAAGATTGTACTGACCAACAAGCCAAGCCCTCTCAGGTCCAAGTTGAGACATTTGCAGTATGAGCAGTGCTTAATTTGTAAAGAATTGGGGGGGTGGCTGAGCGCTGATGGAGTAGGGAGCTTTGGTCTGCCCGCCTGCTGGTGATCCCCCATCCGGGGACATCCTGATTAAAATAAGGGGTCCAGAAGCGGACAAAATAATCTCCCAACTCCCTAAGATCAGGAGATACGAATAGCCCAACACAGAGGGCTAATAAGGCATAGGGAAGGACTGAAAAGTTATCTGCAGTGGGTCCGCGAGGAATGGCAATATGGTGCCTGCGGCAATGAATTGAAGCCGGAGCGGAACGCTGGGGCCGCAGAGACCTGAAGAACACAAGCAGCAAGCTCAACTGGCACTGAGTAGTGGGAGATGGAGCCTAGGTAACCTTGATGCCGGAAAGCACTGGTAGCAAGCAGAGCAGTGCGAAAGAAGCACAAATAGCTGAGCCGCGAGGACAATCAAGATGGCGCCGGACGCGGATTTGTGAGTCTGGCACTTATGCCCTGAGCGGCCATGGAGATCCACCGGCTGTGCTCCCCAGGGGATTTGAAGCCCATAATCTTCAAAGCGTGGGAGGAGCGGAAGGAGCTCCCGAGCTGAGAACGGATAGTGCCGGCTGGGGCTGAGGTGCAAATCAGCTGGCACTACCCCTGTGAGCAGGCAAGCTGGAGCAGGGGCTGGGAGCCGCAAAGAACGCTGGCCCAATTAGTGCCATGAACAGAGTGGTGCCGCTATTTCCCCCCTTACCTCACGTAAGGGTGATGACAGTAGGGAAACGGTGGATGCAGCAGCGGAGGTCTCAGGGGCAGTGGCAAAAAGGTGGCATTGACTCACCAATAGAACCTGAGGGCCGGAACAAGCTCAGGGCCCGGGCATACAGGAGAAGAGCCTGTACACTGAGGAGAACAATAAGTGGGCACACAACGCACCTATAAGCAAATATCGGCCTGATCCTGGAAACGGGAGATCAACAAGAACGACAGAGGAGACCGCCAGGCCAAGTATAGATGGGAGTGGGTGCCGGACAGAAAGAAACAGTAGGCCAAAAGAATACGTCGAACCCTATCAAGAGTCATTGCTCATGGTGACTGGGAGCCACGCTGAGCACACAGACAGGGAGTAGCATGGAGAAGAGAGGACAGTGCAGTTCACGTGCCCCCGGGCTGAAAAGGACCCTCTGTGTCCTTGCTGGAGAGATCCCCAGGCCCATAAAAATTGCAGTGCCCTGAGCAAGGGCCACTCCAGCACTTGAGCCTCTATGCGGAAGAAGCAGGCCAAAAAGAGACAGGAAACCCTTACAAGGAGGGCCAGACATGCGGCGCTAGCCCCCATGGGGAAGGTGTCCAAGAGGCACGACCCGGAGCAGTAGGATCATATGTGGGATGACACTGGGTTTGCAGGCTCAAAGAGAACCGGGCACAGCGCCGGGACGGATGCCCCGAAGTACCCCTCCCTCTACGACATACTCCAAGAAATCGACAACAGCTGTGGAAACAAAAATTGATACCCTCAGAATTGGGCCTGCTGAGAGCAGATCATAGGAAATCGGCGGAGCAAGTCACAGGAACTGAGGGGGAAATCTGAGACATGAAACCCCAGAAGGACATGGAGAATCGAGTACATGCGCTGGAACCCAGGGCGGAAGATACCGAAAACGGAGCGCTGCACAACAACCTGCACATAGTGGGCCTGCCGGAGAAGATCGAAGGAAGCAACATGGTGGCATACCTGGAAAACTGGATTAGCACCTGCGTGGTGGAGAAAGGGCTGTCCCCATACTTCGCTCTGGAGCAAGCCCATATAGTCCCTGCAAGAGCTCCCCCACCTGGACAACCACCAAGACCAGTGGTGGCACGTCTGCTATTTTATAAGGACAGGGATCATGTTGGGCCAGGCCCGACTAAAAGAACAACTCAAATTTGACAATAGCATTGTCAGAATATTTCCAGACTTCTGCCGGGAGGTACAAAAACAGAAAGCATCGTATATTACCACCAAAAGGAAACTGCGACAGTTGGGCATACAATATTCCATGGTGATCCCAGCCAAATTGAGAATGATTTCTAATGAAGGGACAACGTTTTTCAATATACCGCAGGAAGTATGGGAATGGATCGACCAGCAAGCCTCACAGGAACGAAACGACTCAAGGCAAGAGAGGCAGGAACAGAGCACAGCCTGCCACAGAGGGAGAGGAGGGAGTACTGCCAGCCCACCTACAGCCCCTGAAACGCAACAAGAGCCTGACAGAGTTGTGCACCAAAGATGGAGAGGTCAGGCATGCTACACCTCGTTCTTGGCATTTGCAAGGGTAGTGCTGATCTGGATAATGTCGGGGGTTCCCTTCCAGTGCACGGGGCACAAGGTTGACCCAGAGGACCAATACTTGATAGTCACAGGTAGATTAGATGGTCAGGATGCAACACTAATTAACATAACAAACAGTAAGCAGACTGCCTTCTTAGAGAGGATGTCTGGCATCCTAGCAACTTAAATGGCCGGTCCCATCATAATGGGGAGAGTCTTTAACTGTGTTGTGGACCTGTATTTGGACCGATCCCACCCACCACACCGGAACTCCTCAGTGCACAGGGCGGCAAAGGACTTTAGAGAATGGCAGACCCACTGGAGGCTGGTGGACACTTGGAGGCGCATGCACCCACTAGATAAAGAATACTCACACCTCTCACATGCCCGCGAGCTTCACGTCTGGTTGGACACCTTCCTCTGCTCACCTGACATGCACGCTTTGATGCAGGGAGTGGAGTACCTAACACGAACAATATCGGACCATAATCCAATCCTGACGAGACTACAATGGGGGGTGGGGGCGCAACACCAACCCATCCCTACTTGGTGCCTCAAACCGGAGGAACTGGAGGACCAGGCCTTCCTCAAGGAGACCAGGGGACATATACCATCCTACTTCGCTAACAACACCCACTCCACCAACTTCAGGCTGACGGAATGGGAAGCCTTTAAAGCCGTGATTAAGGGGAGGTGTATGGCAACATCTATCGGGGTATGACGGTCACTGCTTATGGATGTGGAAAGGGTGGATGGAGCCTTAGGAGACATAAAGAGACTGCACCCTGAACACCCGGAGCTCCGGCAGGAGCTCCTGGATGCAAAAGAGGAGGTGGCAGCTCATCAGCATGCTGCGATGTGATGCTTCGATTATAAAACATATACGGACCGGACTCACGTGGAACGGGATATGGCGGGCAGATTATTGGCTTGGCTGGCAAACCCGGCCCGTAGAGGAAACAATATCATAGAGATAGCTGACCAAGCAGGACACCCCCTTTATAGGCAGGCTGAAATAAGCAATGGATTTCTCAACTACTACAAACAATAATATAAGAGCTAGGGGTCCCAAAGGGAAGGGGAAACATGGGAATTGCTGGCCAGACTCCCCCTCCATGTGCTGTCAGGGGAGGAGACGGACTAGGTGAGAGGCGACATCTCGGAACATGAGATAAGAGTAGGCAAGACCCCGGGAACAGATGGACTTCCCACAGAGTTCTATGCTGCCTATGTAGAGAAGTTGGCTTCTAGGCTTGTGGAGATATACACAGCGGCGAGGGAGGAGGGAATCCTACCGAGGACCACCCGTGAGGCAGCGGTGATCCCACTGCTTAAATCAGATAAGTCCCTTCTGGGATGCATGGCCTGAAGGCTGCTGTTGATGCTTATCCTCAACTTCAAAATTTTAAGTAAACGATTGGCGATGAGGCTTCTCCTACATATGACCTCTCTCAGTCTACCCGGACCAGGCGGGGTTCATACCGGGTAGAAATATGACCCTAAATATAAGGTGGCTTTTCTCCATCTTAAAGATAGGCGGAAGTGAAGAGTGGGAGGGAGCGATCTTCACCATAGATATAGAAAAAGCCTTTGACAGTCTGGAGTGGGACCTCCTATATGAGGTACTAGCAAAGGTGGAAGTAGGTGAGGGATTTCTACGCTGGGTGAAACTGTTGTACTCGAGCCGGCTGGCCAGAGCGCACACGGGCCGCATGATCTCAGAGCAGTATCGGGTGGGGAGGGGCACGCACCAGGGGTGTCCTCTCTCCCCCCTGCTATTGGTTCTGATCGTGGAGCTGTTGGCCTGCTTGGCCTGGACGGGCAGCAGATACAGAGGCCTGAGACTGGGAGGGCAGGTGCACCACATATTGCGTTGTATGCTGATGACCATGTCCTATTCCTGAAGGACCTTCTGGAGGAGTTGCGAGGGGATAGAAACATGATGGAGGATTTCGGGGCCCTCTCTGGGCAAAAAGTTGATTGGCAAAAGTCTCGACTCTTTCCTATAGTAGAGGATCGGAGGCCGCCTAAGGGCTTGGGGGACCTGCAATGGGAGCCCCGATGCTTCAAATACTTGGAGGTGAGGGTCTTTTATTTGCTGCAAGATACACAGGAAGGTAATGTAGGAGGAGCGTTGAGGTCACTAAAGGACAACATGATCTTCTGGGGGAGACTTCCTATCTCAGTTGCGAGTAGGATCGCTTTATTAAAAATGGCGGTCCTCCCCAGACTGTTGTATTTTTTCACCACGCTGCCGGTGTGTATTCCCAGAGCAAGGCTCCGAGAACTAGACTCATGCATCTTAGCATTTATATGGGGGACAGGCAGACGGAGGGTTACCCTGGCAACACTAATGCGACCATCGGCAGAAGGGGTACTAGCAGTCCCAGATTTTGAGGCGTACTACCTGGCAGGGCAGCTACAAAGATTCATGCAATGGATAGCAGGGAGAATGACACCAGATGGGAGGGTATGCCACCACACATACACATAAGGTAATACAGCGCTGCAGGAATAGATGCCTCCAGAAGACACGGACTAAACAACCATACTCACCGGAGTTGCCGCTGAGAATGCTTAGGACGTTACCACATGGAGGGCAATGGAGAGGGCTGGAAGAATGGGAGCAGGCGGGCCAAAAAAGTGGGGGACCTATACAGAGATGGGGAACTACTACATTTTGAAGTGTTTAGCACGGACTGGGACATCTCTCGGGGTCAGTTCGTGCTCCATATGGCAATTACGGGAGCCATGAGACGGCACTGGGGAATTGGTACCCTTGAACCGGCCTGACATGCCATATGCGAATACAAAGGAATAGCTGGGGGCACCATAAGGGCGATTACCTGCCTGTATGGGGCAATAGGCGATGACTCTACCAAGACACTGGACATGCTGAGAAACACTTGGACAGAAGACCTGGGAAGGTTCCTAGAGGACAAGGATTGGAAGAGCATTCTGCAGTTGACGCCCTGGTCTAATTAGTTTTTATATACTTCACCAGGCATACACCGCACCAAATCGAATTAACCGCTTCTTCCACAGAGACGATGCGGAGTGCCCGAGTTGCTGGGACGTGGGAGCGAACTTCCTTCACATAATGTGGAATTGCCAGACCCTGACCCACTACTGGCTGGTGGTGACGACCGAGACGGCCCAAATCACTGGAGTGGTGCCGTGGGCACTGTATACACAGTTTGTTCCCCCATACTGCAAAGATGAAGGTAACTGACAAATTCCAGGACTTGGCCTTCATTTCAGCCAAGTGTGAAATCACCAGCAGGTGGAAGGCGCCGAGCGGCCCAATTATAACTAGATGGAAGCAAGAACTGGAGAAATAGGTGGCTGCGAGGGCAGGATTCTGCTCAGGAATGCTAGAAGGGGCCTTAGTGAACTCGAGAGAGCCAGGGCATGGGAGGCACTAGTAGTGGAGGTGGGGCGTGCTGACCGGGAATCTGGATCAACTCCCCCAGCATTGCCCTCATGACAGGGGAACCCCGTGGGAAGGGTCGCTAGAGCTAGAGCCAGGGGAAATAAATCCTTAAGATAACAGGAACCACAGATTGGCTCTAAATTGGG
Source organism: Lissotriton helveticus (assembly GCF_964261635.1). NCBI lineage: Eukaryota > Metazoa > Chordata > Amphibia > Caudata > Salamandridae > Lissotriton > Lissotriton helveticus. The sequence goes on along the minus strand of NC_136061.1, from coordinate 410,053,779 downwards.
AGTCACCTCTGAGAAATGTATGAAATGAAATGATGAAATGAATTCGTACTTGTATAGCGCACTTATACCCTGAGGTGTCTTGGCGCTGTACGCATACCGCTGTGGAACCCTTCCTGGATTTTCCCTGTGAAATGCCCACTCCTGGGCACCCCCAAGGTGAAGCCAGGTATCCCAACGCTGTTGGGGCCGTTGTGGAGATTAAGCAAGCTATTACCCAGAGTTGCAGAGTGGGACCCATGATTAGAATAGGCACCAAGACGAGAATTATCAGGTCCGAGGAAATTGAGCCCGAGACCCACGAGGCGGGAATTGAACCCTGGTCCCGGGCCAAACCTCTGCATCAGGGTCTGCCGCTCTAACCATTGAGCCACACTTCTCCACCAATAACTAGCATGAAGTGTGACAGTTTAGCTTACTCAAGATAATTTGATGACTTGTAGCGGGGAAGTTGGAGAGGGGAGCTGGGAGAAGTTGGAGGGTAGGAATAAGATTGAATGTATGGGCTCTATGATATAGCAAGATTATAACAAGTAATAGGTAACATGTAAGAAATGTTTGAAACCTCATATCTGAATGTAAAGCACATTGTGAGATATATAGAAAGAAGCCACAGATGTGCATTAAAGGAAATAAAATATGTTTAAAAAAATTGTCAGGGCTCTCGCCATGAGGCTACTGCAGCTTGCACCACAGATTGCCCAGCCAGCGCTGCCAATGATGGTTATAAAACTATTAACCTTCACACTCCTACAAGTTGGTCAATTAGGACTATTTCCAGCCCTCAAACCTATAAGAACGACTTGAGCGGCAGGTAATAGACATTTTGTATGCATATTAAATTAATAATTAACTATTGTTGTGGTCATCTCTAAATTGGCTAGACAGTCCCACCTTGTGGCAGACTGTGACAAGTACCAGTGTTGATAATTAAGTGCTGGTGCCAAGCACCTGAAACAACGGTTAAAATTAAGCACTGGCATAGGGGTGTTTCGTAGAACAAGGGAATCATGGGCAGAACTGGGGAAATGCTCACAGACGCTTGTGATGTACAAATCCCGCAAGCAGACAACTTGCACGCTAAAGTGTTTCGTTTTCTGGTAGACCTGATCTCTGGCATGTAGTGGTACTAAGGCAATATGTGTGCCACCAATAGCTCTAATCACATGTAGTAGGTGACCCAAACCTTAGAGGTCTCTCTTCACATTGGCTAAATCCTGCTGCCTTGGAGACTGGATGAAGCTGTTGATGTGTGTCATCACTGAAGATATAACTTCTTGCAGCACACCACTGAAAGTTGTTTATGACATTCCACCAGATTCTGCCACAGTGTATTGAAAGGATCCTGTGGCCAAAAAAAGGAAATACTGCCATGAGTTTCACAATTGGTGTAACAGAAGTGAGATTTCTGTTGCGAGGCTGAAGATCTGGTTCCAGCTAATGACATTAATCAGTGTAGTTTGCCTATTCAATCTGAAGTTCTTGATTTTATTCCTTTCTTCCATGGTGGCAAGGTCTGGAAATGAGTGGTACACCTGAGGCTGTTATCTCCTCACTCGCCCTGGGTTCATATGTCTGCACTGGAAAATACATTTGAACATTTGACACGTTTTCCACAGCAACATATTTGGTAATTAACAACAAAAGTCATGCAGTTCTACAAAATATACATGGTTTAACTATATATTTTAGTCCAACATTTGGTTTTTGTCCTTTATTCTTCACAAATTACATTTATAGCCTAATATAAGGCTTACATTTCCAAAATGTGTTAATAATACATGTCAAATTTTTATTTACACAATCTTTGTTTTTTTATGTCTCAAAAAATACTATCAACGGAGATGTAAACAACACGGTGTAAATATCGCTTTTCAGCACAGTAACACACTACTTGTAAATGTTTATTTTTAAAACAATGAGTGTCCATCGAAGTTTTGTTATGCACACAAACAATCCCCCATTTTGACTGGTGGTGACACACTTAACAGTCACAAACACACTATTTTGAACATCTAAATTGGTGTGTGCGTGACCTCACCGATAGGACATTTGGAAGTCGATGGACGTGGCTGAAGTTGACTGTGAAGTGGGCAGTAAACTCCACGATGGACAGAGCCATAGCTAACGTTGTTGAAAGCAATGTATGAAGGCCAATGGCTGTGTCCATCTCCACTGAAAACCACGTACGTCGCGTACACGGTTCGAAAAAAGATCACTTGCCTCCTTACACTACAGCCATCAAGACCTCCTCCACTTTTGCCGCAGTTTGTCACCTCTGGGAACAACAATGACAGGTCAAGCAGAAGAGCTAGATCTGCTGGTACAGGAGGTCCTCTGCCTGTAAAGCTCATCAAAACAACGCTTACATGTCTCAAATGTATATGGGAATCAGTTTGATGTTTTTTTACATTACCACAGGCTACAATGTGCCTTTGAGTTCTTGAGTGAAGTGTAGTAAGTGATGTGAACTGTCATATATTTTGTTCCTTACAGAGGACAATGATGTTGGGGATTTCTAAGCACTTTACAATGTTAAAAAACAAACAACATTAGTATGTGTGGTGTGTTTCAAGCCCTAGATTCCAATTGGTGTCTATGGAGAGATGAACCTATGTGTATGTTTGAACTACGTGTGCTACGTTGAAAATTCACATAATGGAAATATGGAAATACATTATATACTCTTTCAACTGTACATAAAAATGTTTTCAGTATCAACACAGTAAAAATTATGTTAGCCAAGTGTATGGTCATACAAATCACTCCGCCTATATCAGGGCTCTCCAAACAGTTGTATGGGGGCTACCAGTAGCTTTCAGAGTAGGACACAGCCTTGAGTAAATTTAGTAGATGGGCACGAGGTAATTTGTCCATGTAAAAGTTAAGGGAACACTGAGTTCATCAGACATCAGGATCATCAGGCTGCAGATAACAAGGCCTGACAATGAGTAGTGCTCAGTCAGGATTATGGGCCAGGATGGGGCTGAGTAACAGGGTAAAACAACTCAAGCACAGATGTACAGCTGTCATAAACATATATCCTTACCTGGTGAAATTTTTTGGGTACTTAAAAATATGCCCCTGAATGCTTTTAAATGGATAACAGTTTAAAGTGAGAGTTACCTAACTTCTTGAGCCTTCACTTAATTTCATTTTACTCCCATTTCAAGTGTGTCATGTCCAAACTGCAGGCCCCTTACTCACAGTAGCCACTATTCACTGTGCCATAACTAGCCTCAGTAGTTCACAATGTTTTGCAGTGATCAGAAGTAGGTCACATCACTGAATATGTAGGAGCTCTCTGGGCTAGATGATGCAACAGGCCTGGATTGGTGAGTTTAGACCATGACATGGGATGAGTGTAAGCAACAGGTCACTACAAAAGTGTTTATTAAGATATTTCTTTTGGTTGCGGTTAGGTTTTGGAGTTGGTGCGCTCTAATATTTTGCACTATTATTATCACTCTCCTTTCTATCTTTTTTTCCCTCCTTTCCCTCTTCCTATCTCACTGCCCTTGGTGATTCCAGCCCCCTTTTGTCTGACATCAGACCATTGCGATAACAAACCTTTTGCAATCCTTTATTACGCAGGATCAATACACACAGTAGATCTTTTTTGTACTTCACTACAAGGGTTGACAACCCATCTCACTACATTGAGGTGACGCTACACTCCCACACATCTCAGTTACATCCATTTTTTTCCCAATGTCCAGCTGTGATTCCATTTGAATCCTCTCTCTTAACATCAAAGGGTTGAATCACCCGGTTAAGAGGAAAATTGTGTAAACAAACAAATTTAGATGCTACCTTATACTCCTATAGGAGTCTAAACTCTCCTCCAAAGATGGGGGCGGAGCTTGATGCAGCGCAAGATGGCCGCATAGAGAAAAAAAACTCTCCTCCAAAGATATTTCCCCATTTAAAGCTACATGGTTTTCAGAAGTAATCGGGTCACCAGCTCAAGGTAAAAAGAATGGAGTACTTACCATCATCACCAAACATGCTCATATTACTGTTCTAGACACCACCTCAGATCCACTGGGGAGGTGGACACTTAACAAACTATGTAAATCTGAATTCGAATTTTATTTACCGAACCAGTATGCACTGAACTTAAATGATACAGACTTCTGGAAACCCATAGACAAATTACTATCAGACCTCCCTAATGACTTGTGGTTGATAATTGGGGGGGTCATTAACCTACCACTTGACCCCACCATTGATAGTACCCCAATGTCACTTTCAAACCGACACCCTCACATAAGCTTCTACACAAACTATGCTAGAGATTTTTCCTGGTTGACACATGGCGCCTACAAGGGATTACACTTTTTATTTCTCTCCTCACAAATCATTTTCTAGATTATACCCCATCTTAGTATGCAATAACATTGCAAAAGCGATCTCTGACTCATCCATAGAACCTCGAATAGTCTCTGATCACTCGCTCATATTACCCTCCTTAGACATGTCTACAAGCGGTGCATCATCCATTGCCGCAAGAGGTGGAAGGACCTATGACACTGGAGTCAGCTGAAGTTCAACTCAGGCAGTCTTCCCAATGTGGGAGGCACGTGTGCCGCACCTTGACTACCCTAATGGCCTGCATCTTTGTGGTGGCCTACCAGGAGATTGACGGGCAGTTGAGGGTCCAACAGCATCAACAAGGGGCAAGTTCTTATCAGAGTTTCACACGTTACATGACTCATTTTTTGTTACAGTCAGGATTTTTTACATCAGTATTGAGGGAGACCCATGTCCAAGAAGAGATCTTGAAGGTGTAAGTTTGGGACAATGTGTATGATAATTGTGTTATTGTACTTTTATGGTTCTTTCTGTTTGAAAAACCGAATAAAGATTTTCTGATCTGAGTATGATGATGTGCTTTGCCTATTAATTTGTTGGTAAGGATCCCACCTGATTCCTGGTCACAACCAATGGACTATTCTGAGCGGACACATGGCTGCCCACACTCCACATATACATCATATTGCTTGATGTCATAAAGGGCAGTTGTACCAAACAGCCCAATAGTGATTATTGTGTCAGGTGTGATGCTCCTTGCCAAATATGGATGATCTAATGGTAGCCTTATATATGTGACATAGCATACTAGGCACTTAGGGATACAGTCGATGTACCATTGGTAAATTGGGATTCTACACAAAGAAGAGCGAGCATATGATCCAAAATGACTGGTCACATCAGTATTATTAGCTACATTTTGGAACCAAAACATATCCAAATTGTGTTTAGATTCAGAAATACTGTTTCATACATGTCAAAAGTGACAGATTAGCATAATGTCTCACTCCTTCACAATCATGTGTTTGTAAGCCAGTTTGATTTTGGACAAATAGCGAAAGGCATACAATTTTTGTTTAATCACAGACAGGAATGTGTACACATTGGTGACAGAGTGACATATGCACTGAACCATTTTGCAATGTCTTTTGTCATGTAAAGCTGTGATGGGGATGAAAGGCAAACTAAAAGTGATTTTGCTAGATGGAATGTTCCATTGCATGCATGTAGGAGTATCCCACCAGACAAGCTCAAAATCAGGCCTAACTCATGACACATGAGGCAACTGTTGAAATATATTAAGAGTGTAATATGTTGCATATTGTAATTTATATGTGAATCTTTGAAGTAAGTCTAATATATGAATTAGTGTATTTAATAATTATTGTCATGTTCTACAAATGTGTGACTACAGTGAAAGCCAGCATATTTATTGAAACAGCTTCACTTACATACAACACACTTCAAATAGCTAGAGGTATTTTGGAGTGAAATGGGACAGTGTGTTTTGCTCCGTGCTGAAGTGCATTAGAAATGTTTCAAGGGCTATGTATTTACATATGTGGTGGAAGTCATTTGTCAATGCACACAAATATTTGTTTCTTAGTGTCTTTCACAGCAAAGGTATCTACATAGTATGTGATACATTGCTTAGCTACTTCAGTGCAGACTTGAAATAAGTGTTACCATGGTGAAATACCCAAACAAAGGAAACCTGCTTTCAGTTTATGCTAATGTTTGTACAACAATATAGTATGTGTTAACACACATGTATTCATATTTTACTCATTGAGAATGGAAAGTATGAATATTTTAGGACCTACCGAATACACGGTAGAAAGGTATTTTTGGTAGATATCCTTCTTGGTGACATCAGTTCACTATTCTAAGCAACAAAGGCCAACCATTTAGAGGTGTGACACAGTTCCTGGAGAGACATAATAATGGATAAGAGATAAAATCATACATGAAATAGGTGCCATCATGGGGGAATGACATAACTGTGACGAAATGGTTTCTGAAAGGTTGAGGGGAGTGCAATGGAGGCCACTAGCGACTCAACTTCTTCTTCAAAGGCCTCCTCCAGTGAGCACTCGCTAGTGGTGGCGGACCCTACTGCTTCTGTCACAACTGCATCCTTGCCCTCCACCCAGAGTTCCAGCTCCACCCCCCCTCTTGCTCCCTCCACCTGATTGGCCACACCCATCCCCCTAAATGGGGTGGTGTCTCCTTCTCTCCAGCACCTGCACTGAATGAGGAGGCTATTGACCTCCTCAGGAACATCTCTGTAGTCCAAACTGCACTTCTGAATGTCATCCAGGGGATTGGCAGCTAAACGAATGGTAGCCTACCTGGAAGGCATTCAAAGTGCTATGCCTGGCCTACAGAGGTCTTTTCAACGTCTAGCCTCCTCACTGACCTTAGCCTCCCAACCATCCTAACCTTGTACCTCACCTCCACCTACGTTCCCATCCGAATTCCCTATTCCCAGACCTGTCCCAAACACTCTCACACCTTTGCAAGCACCCACTCACACAGACACAAGCAGCACACCCACACACAAACAACACAAAAAACACAGGCGCGCACCCAAAGGACAGACACATTACAGCCACAGACACCACACCCTCCACCACTGACACCAGGACCACACCCAGCATAGCCACAGATACCACACACACAAACACCATGAACACATGCAGCCTCTTCACAGCACAAACACCTACCACCACACACACAGACACCACGACTACAGCCAGCACAGCAAACACACCTACAAAACAGAAACAACCGCACTCACAACATACACCAGACCCACAGACAACTGCACCCTCCAAAAATACATGCACAACAGACACTTCCACTCCCTCTACCTCCCAACCCCAGCTCCCTCCCGAACATCCTACCCATTTTCCTGGAGAGAGTCTAATGTTTGCCCTTGCCCTGACCCCTCCCACACCAAAATCCCCCCTCTCAAATGCCACAGCTACCCCTTCCACCCCCCAACCCATCCCTTCCACATCCCAACCCACCCTTCAAAAGACAGAACCACCCCTACTACCTCCAAGGTACCCCTAAAAACATAAAGGTCCCATCCGAAAACCAAGCCCGCCCTTCCCAACCTCACAACCCCCTCTCAATCCCAAGACCACCCCTTCCAAATGCAAGACCACCTCTCCCAAACCCAAGACCAAACCTCCCTCCCAAGTAACATCTTTAAGGCACCTGCCCGGCCCACTAGATGCCCATTCCCAGGGAGGTTCCTCAGACAAAGCAAATTATTGCAATCAGATCTCTATAGTGGGGTCTATGTTTGACATTGTTCAGCATCTGTCTAAAAAAATGTTTTTTTGCATGTATCACCCCAAGTGGGACAGGTATGCCCAGACATGGGTCCTGTGCTCTCCAAGCCATGGGAGTCAAGCTAGCCTGGCTGATGAGGGGTATTACCCAAAACCGGTCCCAAGATGCCTATTTCCAGTCCAGAGAGGACCTGGCCTGGCAGTTCGGGCTGGACTATTCCCGTGGGGATCAGGGTCAAGTCTGATTTGCATATGGCTGGGATTAAACTTAAATTGCATGGGGAGCAAAAGAAACATTGATTTATGCCCAGATCTATTTACTGGGGTGAATGTTTGACATTGTTTGGCATTATGTTTATCAATTGTTCTTTTTGCACCAAATTTATGCACACATTGTGGTTATACAGGTGTGTTACTTTAAATGTTTTAAACGTCAATATTAAAGACATATGCATTGCACGGTGATATGTTATTGCTTGTGTGAGTAATGTAAAAATGCAAATGTGAACAGCGAAGTGAAAAGGTAACAGGTAATGAGGAAGGTTACCTTAGGTTCCGGCAACAACAGTGTTGATTTGAATTGTGATCAGCCAGCAGAGGTAGGACGTGTAGGATTGGGTCCATGGCGGTACAGGAAGTAGGAAGATGAGTTAAGGTGAGTTTGTGCCTTATACGTGTTACAGCAAACAAATGATGGACGGAATGCTGACAGTGCAAACATTCTCCCCCAGTCAAAAGATCTGGGCTAAATCCATTGTTCTTTTGCACACCATGCCACTCCAGTTTAGACCCAGCCATATTCAAATCAGTCTTGACCCTGTGCCTCATGGGGACAGTCCAGACCGAACTGCCAAGCCAGGTCCTCCCTGGACCAGAAAAAAGCATCCTGGGACTGGTTTCAGGGTATGTCACCCTTCTTCAGCCAGCCTAGCTTGAATCCAGTGGCACAGTGAGCAAGGGACCCACGTCTGGGCATACCCATCCCACTTAGGGCGAAAAGTATTACAGCAAACAAATGATGGACCGAATGCTGACAATACAAACATTCTCCACCAATCAAAAGATCTGGGTTAAATCCATCGTTCTTTTGCTCACCATGCTACCCCAGTTTAGACCCAGCCATATGCACATCAGTCTTGACCATGTGCCTCATGGGAACAGTCCAGACCGAACTGCCTAGCCAGGTCCTCCCTGGCCCGGAAACAAGCATCCTGGCACCTGTTTCAGGGTATGTCACCCTTCTTCAGCCAGGCTAGCTTGAATCCAGTGGCACAGTCAGCAAGGGACCCCCGTCTCGGCATACCCATCCCACTTAGGGCGAAAAGTGTTACAGCAAACAAATGATGGACCAATTGCTGACAATGTAAACATTCTAACATTCTCCCCCCAGTCAAAAGATCTGGGTTAAATCCATTGTTCTTTTGCTCACCATGCCATCCCAGTTTAGACCCAGCCATATGCACATCAGTCTTGACCATGTGCCTCATGGTAACAGCCCAGACCGAACTGCCTAGTCAGGTCCTCCCTAGCCCGGAAACAAGCATCCTGGCACCTGTTTCAGGGTATGTCACCCTTCTTCAGCCAGGCTAGCTTGAATCCAGTGGCACAGTCAGCAAGGGACCCACGTCTCGGCATACCCATCCCACTTAGAGCGAAAAGTGTTACAGCAAACAAATGATGGACCGATTGCTGACAATGCAAACATTCTCCCCCCAGTCAAAATATCTGGGTTAAATCCATTGTTCTTTTGCTCACCATGCCATCCCAGTTTAGACCCAGCCATATGCAAATCAGTCTTGACCCTGTGCCTCATGGGAACAGTCCAGACCGAACTGCCAAGCCAGGTCCTCCCTGGACCGGAAACAAGCATCCTGGGACCGGTTTCAGGGTGTCATCCTTCTTCAGCCAGGCTAGCTTGAATCTAGTGGCACAGTGAGCAAGGGACCCACGTCTGGGCATACCCATCCCACTTTGGGCAAAAAGTGTTACAGCAAACAAATGATGGACGGAATGCTGACAATGCAAACATTCTCCCCCAGTCAAAAGATCTGGGTTAAATCCATTGTTCTTTTGCTCACCATGCCACCCCAGTTTAGACCCAGCCATATGCAAATCAGTCTTGACCCTGTGCCTCATGGGAACAGTCCATCCCACCAACTCAGGTGTAGAGGTTTTCCCGCTACTGTTGCTGCGGAAGGAAGGCACAGTGGGATTAGCCTGGCAGACAAAGTGGCTGTACTGCCTATGACAGCCGCTTTTGCCTATCCTGTCGTCAACGCAGTTGAGATTTCCTGGTGTTGACGGCGGGACCGCAGCAGTCTATCGTCTACACAACAGCCAACATCTAAATTGGGCTGGCGGACCGCCCAGCCAGTGGGCAGGTAGACTTCCAAGATCAAAATCAAGCCCTTTGTGTGTGGTTAAAATTTGAGTTGGACTGGCGTATAGGGCAATCAGGCAGTCCACGAAGGGCTGGTCTGAGAGATCAGTGTGTGGGCTTGTTTTATGGTCAGGATTGCCTGCTTTCACTTTTGACTTCCCTGATTTCGCCACAAATATTGCCAACAATAAGCACACATGCATGTGGTTTCCTATGCCTGGCAAAATATTCATAAGGCATGTTTTTACAAGTTCAAAACTGGCCTGGTTAGGAAATGTGGACCACTTATCTAGCTATTTGGCTCCCTAATGGGGCCTCTTTTTTGTAGTGCCCGGGACGATTTGTTTGTCCCGATACGGCCCTTGTTAAAGTTTCTTCTCCTAAACTCACTGTCGAGAAACAGTATTCCTCTATTTTCAGTTATGAGATTGAGGATTGGGCGACAATACCCTCAGAATTAAAAGGCAAATACATTGATAAGTAGCGGTTACCTGAAATTCTCAGCAGGGTCATACTTAATATGGATTTTACTCTTGAGGAGCTGTCTTGAACTGCCACTGAACTAGTTTTAATACAGTTTCAGCAGTCTAAAGCGCTGGGTTTACCCATTCTTTAACATGTATCAGATGTGGTGAGGAGAAGGTGGAAAGACTCAGACAAGATTTATTTCCAAATTATATCCTTTGAAGGAAGTGGATAAGTCTGTACCAGATGATGTTGCTGTGGACTCTGTGGTGGATAGCCTTGTGGGCAGAATCTCCATGACAAAGTAGAAAATGCTTAAGGATCAAACTTATAAAAAGGTGGATTCTGCTTTGAAGCAATCAAATGCAGAGATAAATATAGCTTTGAGGGCTGGTATTTATAGTACGTATGTCTCTGACTCTCTTTTCTTGGATTCATAACTCTTTTCAAGGTGTTCCAAGACTTTTCGGAGTGTTCAGTCTTGACACTATGGAAAGACAGGTGAAATTCTTATCAGATGTCTCTTTTGATATTGTGCAAACATCTGCACTTTCTGGCAATGCCATCTTTTCTGCAAAACGGAATGCCTGATACAGCCCCTAATTTAGTCACCTTGAGAATGCCTTTTGAAGGTTCAAAACCTTTTGGTGTAGACCTTGAGGAGATATTTTACAGAATATCTAAAGAAAATAAGCATTCTTAACGCTTTTGTCAAAGTGGGAGTTCTTTGGGTTCCTGTTCCTTTTTTTCAAAATCTTCCCTACGCCAACTCTCTAGAAGGGCTGAACGGCAACAACAACAACAGCAGTAGTTCTCATTTTACAAAAAACGGAAGAGGAAGGGATCTAAGTCTTGAGGAGATCACAAAGGGAACTCTGCATCTCCTTCTAGAGGACATGGTTCCTGACTATGCTGGGGACAGATTCTTCCCTCCTGTGGAAGGTAGGATAAGATCTTTTCTTCCTTCTTGCATGAAATCTGCGTCCGATGCATGGGGACATCAGGTGGTGAGGAATGGATATCAAATAGGATCTCTGGAAATGATGCCAGACCCCCTCCGGCCCAAAACACCCAATAAGGAAATCAGCTCTGAACTCTGCTATTCTCAGTATTCTTTGCAGTGATACCAGTCCCAAGAGGGGAATGGTGCAAGGGAGTGTATTCGAGAATGTTCCTATCCCCCATACCTTCAAGTCAATTCAGATTGCTCATAGACTTGACAGAAGTTGACAAGTGAATACAGAGGTTTACGTTCAAAATGGAAACTGTTCAGAGAATTAGTCCTTTGATTCCTGACAAGGCCTCTATGAATAGTATGGAACTCTTAGATGCGTAGTTCCAGATTCCTATTGCACCTTCTCATCACAGATACCTCAGATTCTTTGCCCTAGGTAAGCACTGTCAGTTCCAGGTATTGCCCACTGGCATCAAGTCTGCCCCAAGGGTATTTACCAAAATGATTGACCTTTGGCTGCGCTCCTCCATCTTCAGGGCTGGAGCATTTTCCTGTATCAGGACGATTGGCTCCTTCAAGCCCTGTCAAAGGGGGAGGCATTGAAAGGTTGGTGGCAATGAGGGACTGCTTACAAGAACATGGCCTCATCAACATGGAGAAATGCAGATTGGATCCTTCTCCGGACAGGACTTTCATTGGCGCTCATTTCAGGACCGACTTGGGCATGGTATATTTTCCAGAGCAGAGGGCAGTAAAACTGAGATAAATCCTCTTGTCTCTTCTAGACTTAAAGGAAGCAGCAGTATAATTGTGGCTCAAGGTCCAGGGTCACATGGCTTCTTGCGTGTTTCTTGTTCCATGGGCATGACGACGCATGAGAACTCTTCTGGGTCATCTGGCAAAGTACTGGAGACCAGCTTCTATGGACTGGGAGAAGAGTATCCAAGTTAAAGACTTGATAAAGACCCATCTTCGGTGGTGGCTGAAGGACTCCTTAAAAGGGATGTTCCACTTCAAGCTCTACCAGAAATGATTGTAACCCAAATTCCAGTCCTTAGGTTGGTGTGCAACCTTACATGCCAGGGAGGCTACAAAAATATGGTCTGTCAAGTACCAAATAAACACTTCAAACTGGAAGGGGTTTTCAACAGCTCTCCGGGCACTATTACATTTCGAACCTTACATTCTGAAACAGTATTTGTTGATTAGGATGGACAACCCTACGATGGTATCATATGTGAACAGACAAGTGGAGACAAAGTCTACCTCACTCAATCTTGTGGTGTTGAAGATAACCATCTGGGTGAAGAAATATCTTCTGGCTGTGACAGCAAATCATATCAATGGCAAAGACAATATGGTAGTTGACAGGTTAAGTACGGTCTTCTCCTCATCTCAAACTCAGTCCTTCTCTCCTCTAGTGTTTTCCCAGATATATAGAACTATGTGTTGGAAGTGGATCCCCACTTGCCAACTCTAGTCGCACTTAACTCCAAAACTCAAAGGTTTTGTTAACCACATTTTTTGTAAAGATTAAGCTTTACTCGGCAAATTTTCTGTGTTTGTATCGGTGTTTATTCAGACTTTTTGATTGTCCACTAATACTTAGTGGAATCATGCTTATATCTTCCAATCATTAGTTATTCATTCCTTGGAGTATCCAAATATTCAAATCATGCCCAATGTATTTTGGGTCATCGACCCTTCTTCAGGGGAATCTGTGCCACAAATCAAAATCATAATGAATGTCTGCTCAATTCAACTCTTACATATGTAGATAACTATTCAATCCCCATCCCAACATGTACATGAGGATGCATACTTACACAGTGAATACGTTGTGGCTTTTTAAGAAAGCATGTCTCTGTGTTTAACCGTCAGTGTGTGCTCGTTCAAAAAAAATAGCGTTGCCTTCCTAAAAAAAGCATGCATCATCAACATCGTGGGGTGATCCTCATGCAACCCGTTGCACTAATATAACAGGAGAACCTGTGATTGCCTCGCGTCTCCCGAGTTGTTAGTTCAACAGCAGTGTGAGAAAGTGACTTCCCTCATCGCTGTAGTAAACAAATGCATGTGAGCATGTATGAATTATGTGACCTGCGGCCACGTACGCCATATGCAGTGTCTCCCTCTTAAAGGTGTATTCCATATTAACAATATTCAGCGAGGAGTGGTTTTTCTTCCTTATCCTAGGTCTTCAGCATGCCTCAGCCTTACTTGTAACAGCAAAAAGAATGTTTACCCACATTAGATGAAAACGAGATCATGCATTACAATGACACAAAATTCTAATCTAGATGTGCTCATAAATTAAATTAAAATCAAAGTAGAATTAAGATGTAAAATTCTTAAAATATTGTTAAAGCATAGAACAATAATATAAAATATTTTTAACTAACAAGAATAACTTTTAATATTTCTAATGTAATAGACAAATAATCACACCAAGTTTTATCTTTAAAAATGTTATTTATAAAGTTTCAAAGTAGCTAAAATACTTTATTAAATAGTAACAAATATAAAACATTGTACAAAAATATAACATATTTTTTAAACAATGCATAACATATTTAATTATAATTTTTAAAGTAAGTACCCACACTTTCCCATGGACTTTAATATTTCCTTTTTACTTTCAGACTTGACGTTTGTGGTTTTGCGTCTGTTTCTACAGTTGGTGGAGCGTTATGGTCAAGATCGGATGCAAGGAAGAGCTGTGGTCAGATAAGAACATTTTCCTTTACATTTTTATACATATAGGTCACTACGTTTATTGTAAGAAGAGAGGGAGGACGTAGGTAGATGTTATAGAGTATACAATGGTACTGTTTTGCTGTTTTTACTACTTTAACATCCCCATGCAGGTTGTGTTTGTGTGTCCACGTCGGGAGGGTTGGGTTTTTTTCAAGGTTGATTTAAAAACATTTTTAAAAAAGTTACTTTTTAAACCTATTTGTAATGAAAGCAACATTTACATTTTTGGGTATTGTGTTTTTATAAGCACTTTGGTGACCTTTTAGGACAAAGACTCCATCGTTGCTGGAGACACTTGGGATTCATGGATGGATTACTATTGGATATTTTCCTGGGGATTTAACTTTGGTGAATAGATTTTAATTTTGCTAATTTTTTAAAAGATTGAAACTTTTTTCGGGGGTTTTGATTTTTGGGATTGCTCTTTTTATAAAGAAGTTTTTTTAATTTCCAATTATTGGACTGTAGGAGATGGTTTTTTTCAGGAGTTGGCCTTTTCCTCTGATTTCTTTTACTGTTGGATTATTGGAGTAGTAAAGACTCTTGGTGACAGGTGGTATTAGAGTTGAAGACAGAAGATAACTACAGGAAGGAACTCCTTAACTCCTTCAATTTGTTAAAAATAAATGTTAAATGCCTATTTAATTAGAAAGTGTTGTCAAAACAGGCAAGTAATGTTACAAGTTGAGTGTATTTTAAAAGTGTACGATGTACGCAATATTGTCCAGGTAGACTGAAGCTCCCATCAAAAATTGATGGATTTTACTCAATAGTCTCTCAGACATTTCTTTACTTTTTTAAACACAATGATTCAGACTACCTGACAATGATTATGCCATTCTCATTTTATAAAAATTGTGTTCCAAAAAATGATAAAGATTAGGGTGAGGTCTGCCAATTGATTTGTTAAAAGATTTGTGTCGTTCCTCTATAGCATTGTTTGTCTTTGAACCTCCCTCTAAGCAGGTCGAGTAACAGTTCCACCAGTCAATGGGAAACCTTGGCTTCCTCCTGTGACCCGATCTGCTTAGAAGGCCAATCCAAGTGTCCTCAAAGTCATTTAGGAGTGGGGCCAATTTTTCCTCATTTTGGGTAAAATATTAATTTTGTCAAATTAATGTGTAGAATTCATCCGCGCACTCAGAAGGTACAAAGCACAAAGCTGGTTTTTTTTTTTATTCATACTGTAGTTTAATGATTGACATGTAATCCTCAGCTAAGGAGGTATCTAATATGCCTGGGAAAAGTGAAAAACATATCCTTGAATTTAGGTGTCCGGGTAACTTTTGGTAATAGTATTAATCATTGTTAATTCAAAGTGAATTATAATTTCCCTATGACTTTTATTCACGGTTTTGGCTTTTATTACTGATAGCTGCCCGCCCGACGTTGTCCGGGGATGAAATAGAATCTCTGCAATGGTTGTAATAGGCAAGGCAAATTTATTTCAAAACTCGCCTGTGCGTCCGCTCAGAAGCCCTCGTTCGGTACCGCTGAAGGTTAGCGTGTGCTCTTCTGTTTGTTGTCCTTGCCGCAATATGCGAACATGTGTGTCCGCTCCAGGAGAAAAGGTTGGGTGGTGTTAGTTCAGGGGGAATGTTAATTTTAGAATAGGTGTGTAGTGTTACTCTTTGGAGATTGATAGTCTGTTTTTGCCTCTGTACTAATCTCCTCAAATTGAGTATTTTGAACTAACTAGATGACATGCATGGGAATGTCTTGGGCTACTTCCCCCAAAACTGAGCCACAGGGTTCATTGGTAGTGGATGCTAGCATTTTAATGTGCTGCACTTTTTCAGGCACTCAATGTCCATGGCAGTGTCACCCAGAGTGACCATTCTGCCTTTGCAATCGGATGAAAAATACTGCACACACCTTCAATGACTCCTGGGCTCAAATAACCTTTCCTTACAATAAAGATAGCGCTTACAATAAATATAGCCACCATACTTCAGGAACATATTGCCTCTTCGTGACTGTACATAGCTTGCTTGATTTCTTGAAGCCATGGTATAGTGATCTGTGGCAAAACCAGAAAAAAAGAAAGGTTCTATAAATGCTATGTTTTAAAAATGTCTTTACTTTTGTTTGTTTAAAATGCACCTGCTAAGGGAGAAAGGTCTGAAATGATTATTTGAGACACTTGTTTTGGGGATTTTTTTTTATTCCTTTTAAAAATGAGAGAAAATTAAATGTTAATCTTCGTAGCCTAGGGAAAGAAAGTCGATAGATTTGGTTATGAATTGCGTTTTACAGAACATTTAGCTGACATGGTTTTTTCCTTTCCTAATCTGGTTTATGGTAGACAGGTGAATTTTCTGTTGGTTTTTCATGCAGCTGGATTCTTTGTTTCGGGTGATTTGTTCTGTGATCTTTAGAGAAATTCGACAAAAGAGAAGTTTTGTGAATTATGTAGTTTAAAACAGTGGAGTATTTTTTATGATCAATTCTACATGGTAAGTGAAAATTGTTTTGCATGGTTATTTCAGACACTGTTGTGATTGTGTAAAATGTTTTATAATTACTGTGAAGAAGGAGAGATATTTAAGTCAAAATCAATAGGGAAAAGATCACTCGTCCTGCATAACCAAGGTCTGCAGGTTGGTAGGTAGGTGTCTCCCAAGTAAAAGACCCTCATACACGTGTATGATTGAATTGAATGATCTCGTAGCGGTATATGATGTGTCCCCGCTCTATATTCCACGTGTTTGTGCGTAATCCTTGGGTCAGTTTGTTGCACCCTCCGCCAGGAGGTTTACCTTTGGTTAAAACAGTAGTGATCAGATATAGTGAGTGGTGAAATATGTGAAGGGAGGAAATTAAAATACCCGGACAGCCAGAAGTGAAACTTTAATAGGTCTGGATTCGGGTACAATGAATTAAGTGCGTGCAACTATGGAATTGATTATGAATTCAAGTGCACTTAGATAGTGAGATTAAAAAGAGGTCGACATGTTTCAGCCTTGTTTGCCATATGGTCGGTAGGCTTTCTTCAGGACCGCTGGGTGATAGTGTGGTTGTGAAAGAATAGGTAAAATTAGAACCTGATTCTTCTGGTAGTGGAAGGTCACACTGTACCTGTAATAAGAAATGAGCAGTATGCATACTGGCGGAGGGTGCAACAAACTGACCCAAGGATTACGCACAAACACGTGGAATATAGAGCGGGGACACATCATATACCGCTACGAGATTATTCAATTCAATCATACACGTGTATGAGGGTCTTTTACTTGGGAGACACCTACCTACCAACCTGCAGACCTTGGTTATGCAGGACGAGTGATCTTTTCCCTATTGATTTTGAATATCTGAAAGGAGACTGAAAAGGTCATTAAATTCTCTTTCTCCCCTCCCCTCCATTTGATTATACGAGATATTTAAGTCTAAAGGACTGATTTAGATCTCGGCAGACTAGTTTCTCCGTCACAACGGTGATGCATATCCCATCTGCCGAAATGTAAATCCCATTATATCCTATGGGATTTATATTTCAGCAGACGCGATAACCTGTCCGCCGAGATCTAAATCAGGCCCTTAATTTTTGATGTCTGTAGAGAGAAAGTTGTTAGATTTGGCTATATATAGATTTGTAAAAGAATATTTACCTGAAAAGCCGTTTATCTTTTCACGCATAGTTTTTTTAATGTTTGGAGAGTTTTCTTTTGTCCTATTGGATTTTCCATTTTTATTTTATTATAGGGTCTGTTGAAACCCAAAAAAGGTAAGTATTTATTTGTGTAACATTAGTGATTTTACCCCCAGTCACTGTCTAGCACCATCCCTGAGGTAAGTACTCGGTGGTGTTAAAATATTAATTTTAGCCTCAGTCTCTGTCCAGCACCATCTCTGAGTTAAGTACTTTGCAGAGTTAGAATAGTAATTTTGCCCCACGCCCACTGTCCAGCACCCTCCCTGAGATAAAAACCTGGCAGAGTTAGTATAGCAATTTTGCCCCAAGTCACTGTCCAGCTCCTTCCCTGTGGTAAGTACTCAGCAGACTTAGAATAGTAATTTTGCTCCCTCCAGCCACTGGCCTGCACCTTCCCTGAGGTAAGTACCCAGGGGAGTAAGAATAGTAATTTTGCCCTCATGCCACTGTCTAGCACCTTCCCTGAGGTAACTACCCAGCAGAGTAAGAAAAGTAATTATGCCATCAACCAATGTCTAGCACTTTCCCTGAGGTAAGTTCTCAGGTGAAGATAAATTATTAGTTTTGTACTCCATTCCCTGTCCAGCACCTTCGCTGAGGTAAGTTCCCAGGCAGGGTTAAATTAGTAAGTATGTACTCCAATTCCTGTCCAGCAACATTATTAAGTTGAAATTTAATTTGTTTTTGATATTGGTGGGACCGCCACCGACAGACCGTCGTTAGTAGCCCCATCGACAGACAGCCCTTTGGCTTGACCACCGGATTACAATACTGGCAGTCAGAACACAAGCTGTCAGAGGGAAGACCACAGCCAGGATCTCAGATCTTGATGGTGTGGCGTTTGGAAGCGCAGTTCCGACAAGAGCCAGTGCTGAGGAAGGTACCACCATCTGGATTACAATGTCCCTTTCCAACAGCCTTTTCATGGCGGTCTGACGTAATAGCATTGTAAATTTTGTAGACAACATTTTCAGAGAAAGATCAACATTATCAGGCCAGGAAATAAACAATTTCAAAACAACATTCACATCCCACAGCTTACTGTATTTTGGAGCAGGAGGACTGCAAATTGTTCTCCCTTTAAAAGTTGACAGACGAGCGGTTGCTCACCCATCGGATTTCCATTTATGGTGGGATAATTCATGGCAATGGCAGATCTGTAAAGGTTTATGGTTTGATCAGCTGTCAGGAAATTAACAATGTAGACTACGGGCCTTATTACGAGTTTGGCAGACTTCCTGTAGGAAAACCACCGCGGCAGTCCCAGGAAGACTGCCAAAACTGCGGTCTCCCACCTGCCAGATTCTGATAGATATTCAGGGCAGCGGAAATGTTTGGCTCATAGGAGAACCTAAAAGGCAAACCGCTGCTGCCGTGACATCGTGTCCAGCACATCCGTGCACAGTGTGACGTGCACCATATTGTACGCACACAGTGCACACACGACTGTGCACTTTGCGGGGGGGGGGCACATCATGTGCCTCCCGCATTCACTCCCATGGGCAGATTTGCCGGGGGGCCCTGTTAGGGGCCCCTTTACATGCGTTTCTGGTAAGCATTTCATAGATGGTCACTGGTCCACCATACTCATAATTAGGCCCTATATCCGCTGAAAAGGGATTGATACATTTTCACCAGTTTGCACATAAAGACCAAGCAGATTTATAAGCTTTGGTGGTGCCTGGAACCAGGATTTATTGATGTATTCTGAAGCTTCTGGTGAAATGAAAGAGAAAGATTGGGAGAAGCCAACACTTTCCAAGTGGTAAGAGTGAGGGAATTGTCTAACACTAGGATGTAGGGAGGAGGAGCTACGCGTGCATCCGAGATGGCCGCGTGAGCACAGGGCTCCCGAGGACCCTCGCTGCCTCCCGCATTTATCCTGGATATTATCCTGATTTGATGGAAGGCCATTGAAGACACAACCCGGCTGATGTACTAGCAGGTTTTTGGGTCGGTATCGGACGCAGGGTCCCCGAGTTCTGCCGTTTTGAAATTTGTGGCCTTCTCCATGGAACAGCCTGGACCTTGAGTTATAGCAGTGCCCAGGTCGTAATTTAACAACAACGGCTTGAGGGGATCAGACCACAGCCTCACTTCACTTTCGGTTTTGTTTCTCCAGCGCACTGTCTCCTATCTGCGGTGTGGTCTGTTGATCGTACGAGCTCCGATGCCAGCTCATCGAGCTTCAAGCTAGCGACTGTTTGGCTGTGGACTCAAATTGGCCCAACTTCGCCTCCTGTGTTCTTGTGTGTGAATTTTAAGGAGCCATTTGGACCAGATCCCACGCCTCCCTCCGGGGCACCCGGCTCGCCATGATGGGCAAGCCCGAGGGTGAAAAACGGAAAGTCAAGACCACTATCCGTGGAGGTTCAACCCAGACGAATGTCATGGATCGCTACACACTTTCTAAAGGATCCCCTGGTGGCGCACCTAAGGCCCGGGAGGAGGCTGTCGACGATCCTGCTGCATTGGCGGAATTAACGCTACAGGACGTGATGGGCGCCATTGATGGTATTCAGTCTTCTATTGGCCAACAGTATGAAGCCCTGGCTCTGAAGTTGGACACAGTGGCTATTGATGTCAACCTCATTCGAACTGATTTGGCCAAGACGAACGAGAAGGTGAAGTCATTGGACCTAAAGACATCCAGCCTTACCACAGATGTGTCCGACTTGCAAACAGAAGTGCGCAACCTTAGATCTGCTAATGACTTCTTTGCTCGTCGCTTGGAGGATTTTGAAGGCCGTGCACGGCGCAACAACGTGCGTATTATTGGGGTCCCGGAAGATTCTAGTTCACTCGCCACTGATCTTCGAGTGGAGGACCTCATTCTTAATCACCTTGCTTATTCTTAATCACCTTACTCACCTGGCACGTGCCATCGAACGTACGCACAGAGTGCCAGGGGGACAGGCGAAGCCCGGTTTCCCCCCCCCGTCCGATTATTGCACGGATCTTTAACTTCAGAGATCGCGACGCCATTCTGCAGGCGGCACGGACAAGTGGCCCTAAACAGTTCGAGAACGCTGCTGTGAACTTTTATCCGGACTTTTCTCAATTGGTCCAGAAACAACGAATGGGATTTCAAGGGGTGAAACGGCGACTAAGAGACATGGAACTAAAATACGCTATGTTATTCCCGGCCCGACTGCGTGTTGAATATGACAATCAAACATTCTTCTTTGTCAGGCCTGAGGAAGCGAGTGATTGGTTGGACACTTTGCCGGCCCGCCGTGCTGGCCAGGAACATGCTGGTGGTGCTGAGGGGGGACTGATGGACCAAGAATGATTATGGTGCCTGTGTCCGGAACACTATTCAACGTGTCCAGCTGAGGCTCACTGACTTCCTTGATCATTCCATTCGTATCTGGGAGGTAGCGGGGATGGCGGGACCCCTTTCCTCCTCTGGGGTTTTCTTTGTGTAGATTAGTTCTTTGTTTGTAATTGTTAGGGCGACAGGCACACTGCAAATTGGGGTGGCTTTTGAGTCGGTGCAGGGGTGCAGGGTGGGGGGGAGTTGTGTTGGGAACCTTGGGGGGAGGGAGGGCCATGTTTTGGGATTGTTTGTTTTTTCTTTTTCAAGGCAAGGTCCTTCCATTATCTTTGACATTGTTGAGATGCTCGTTTTGCGATGGGAGTTCATTGTGGATCTGGATGGGGGTAGAGGGTTGAGGGTATTATGCTGGAATGTGAATGGGTTGGGTGATCGGATAAAGAGAGGGGTGGTTATGCAGCTGATGCGGCGCCTTTCGCCTGATGTCGTTTTGCTACAAGAGGCACACTTGATAGGAAATACTTGTCACGCTCTTAATAGACGGGGTTATCGTCTTGCTGCCCATTCTGGATTTAGATCTAGTTCTAGAGGAGTGGGTATTTTGCTTAGGGTTTCCCTCCCCCTCGAGGTTGACGATGTGATCCTTGATGCCAGGGGTCGATATGTTGCACTTGTTGGGCGGTGGGAGGGAAAACCAATTTTGTTGGTGTCGGTGTATGTTCCTCCTGGCTTACAATCCACGACATTTACGGACCTGGGGCGGATGGTTCTGGGACTCCCGGAGGGTGTTTTGATACTGGGTGGTGATTTTAACTCCGTCATTTCTGGCAGAATAGACCGCTATCCGCCCCGAGATCTTTCTGCTGCGCAATCCTGGTTAGGTGACTTCCTGGAAACATTGGGACTTATAGATTGTTGCAGACTAATGCATCCAGAGCAAACACAGTTTACTTTCTATTCGGGAGCTCATGGTAGTCTTTCTAGATTGGATTATATCCTGATACCGGCTGCCCTGTCCCCTTCGATTGGAGAGATTAGACACTTGGCCCGGGGTATATCAGACCATTCCCCTATTTGGTTTCATTTTAATCTTAGCATCGGCGCCGAAGGGAGGGTGGCCCCGATTAACCCCTGGTATCTTCTTAACCCTAAGACTCGCACTGAATAGATTAAATCATTTGATCTGTATTTTACTGAGAATGCTGGTTCTGTATCCTCGCCTGTTTCGTTATGGGAAGCTTTTAAGACTGTGATCAGGGGACAGGCATTGTGTTTGGTGGGGTGTGCTAAGAAATGTAAGAATGAGGCAATTGTTCAGCTCGAGACTGAACTCACAGACCTGGAGACTGCATTGGAACGAGAGGTCTCTCGAGAAGCATTACATGTCCTCCGCCTTAAACAATTAGAATATAAAACTTTGGTTACTGATGCGGCAAAGATGATGAGTAGGGAACAGCAGGGACGGCTATATGATGTGGGTGATAAAGCAGGAAAATTGATTGCCTGGCTGTACAGAAGGGAGAGAGCAAGTCGAGTGGTTCCGGTGATTGAGACATGTGGTGGTGTGCGTGTAATGGACCCTATTGAAATTGTTGAATGCTTTGCTGATTATTTTTGAGAGGTCTATACCTCGGTGTCCGACAGGCCCGAGGAGGATTTGCAGTTGTTGCTTCGAGACATAGCACTTCCATGTTTGTCGGAATCGGATCGGGACTGTTTGGATGCCACGCCCTCGGTGGATGATGTGGCTCTCGCCCTACGCTCCATTCGTTCCGGCAAGGCTCTGGATCCCAATGGCCTTCCTGTTGAACTGTATAAATTACGCCCTGATATTCTAGCTCTCTATCTCCGTGATATGTTTTTGGCTGCGCGAGACAGTGGCTCCCTCCCCAGAGATCAGCGTCTTGCTACCATTGTGGTGATCCATAAGGAGGGCAAACCACGGGATCGCTGCTCGTCTTATAGACCCATTTCGCTCTTAAATGCGGAGCCTAAGATCCTCGCCAAACTGCTTGCTAATCGTCTGATTACGGTTATTAGCGACCTGATTCATCCGGATCAATCGGGTTTTATCCCGCACCGTAACACGGCATTAAATTTGCGACGTTTGCATGGTGTTCTCGCGAGGGCCCCGACGCTGCGTGAACCGGCCATCTTGGTTGTCCGTTGTCCCCGTTCCTCTTTGCTTTGGCGTTGGAGCCACTCGCCGCTTGGCTACGGTGGGAACCTTCGATGAAGGGTATACGCTGGACGCCGGAATTTGAAGATCGCATTTCCTTATACGCGGATGATATTTTATTGTACCTCACATCTCCCCAAAAATCGCTCAACGTATTGTTTGACGTACTCAACTCTCTCTTTATTATACAGTTAATAAAAACCGTAATGTACAAACAGAACAATGCATGTTAGATTAAAATTTTTCAATATATAAAAGCATGATCAGGTTCTTAATGTTGGGCGTTTATGCAGTGCAATTAAAATAGTATTGACGAACTTCCCAGCTCTTGCTAATACTTGGGCTGGATTATTACTAAAACACAAAGTCGATGCTTTGCTACGGTGTCTCAGTGATTGTTCCCGAAAGACGGGAATCAGTAGGCGACGTCGATCAGAGGCAAAGAATGGGCAACAGCAAAGCAGGTGGAGCCAGGACTCATGTTTATAGTTACAAAACCTGCAAGAGGGCTGCTCGTTCCACCAGGCCCACTGGGGGTTAAAGTCAACGATTGGTAGAGCTAGCAGCCTCATGTATAGTATTTTGTTGCGAGTCTGAGGGTTGAGGGAGTAGTTGAAGTATCTTTGTGGTTTTCCCTTGATGTATGATTCGTTCAAGGCAGTAAAGAGTTCGTTTTTAGATAGCCCGGCAACGTCGGTTTGAAATGAAATTGAGATGATTTGTTTTGTTAATGTTTTTTTCCATGTTAGCAGGGGAATAGTTGGGTTAGTAAGAGAGGTTGGTTCGATCTTTAGTGTAGAGATAGCGAGGTGCAACTGTTTGTGCCAAGGGGAGTGATCGTCTTTAAACGCAGCTTGTAGTTGCTCTTTCAAAGATTGTCCTGGTGCTCGTAAGGTGTGTATATAGTATTTGATTAGGTCGCCCAGGCAATAGAGGTTTGCACGTGTCAGGCCCAGCTCGAGTCTCATCCTCGACCTCCTCACATGCTGCGGAACGGAAAAGATTTTCTTGTAAGCTTTTATTTGTATATTTTCCAGAAATGCGTCCATTTTCCCGGGAAAGGCTAAGTGGCCGTAGGTCACTGCAGGTAATAGTTTGGCCCGCAGCACCCTTAGGATTGGTTCGGCTGAGGGACTGTGCAAATGGCGATTCAGGCGCCTAAGGCTATGGATAATCCTCATACCCTTGGACCTTAAGTGTCCGAGGTGTGCTGCTTGGTTTGCCCTGGCATTGAACCAAACTCCTAGGTAGTTGTAGCTGGTGCAAGTCGTTATTTGTGTTCCCCCTGCTCTCCAAATAAGATTTTTCTTTTTGTAGCTCCCAAAGATCAAAATTTTGGTTTTTGATTCATTCATCACAAGATGGTTCTTTATATTATATTTGTTGAGAGCAGTGAGCGATCTTTGCAATCCTGTTTTCGTGTGGTCCATGATGATGATGTCATTGGCATATTGCATTGTCTGTAGGCGAAGCCCGCCCAGTTTTGGGGCAGCCAAGGCTGCGTCAGCCAGTTCCTTTGGTAGAGCCGCGGTGTAAAGATTGAATAGTAGCGGAGCAAGTACACAGCCTTCTTTTAGGCCGTTTTCAGTTATTATTTTTTTGGACAATGTTTGTGCACTGGTTTTAATCCTAACCCAGGTGTTATGGTGCAAGGATATCAAGGCTGAAAGAAGAGGAGATGGTATTCCCCAGGAGTTTAATTTGTTCCACAACGTCCCACGGTTGACCCGGTCGAAGGCTGCGCTGTAGTCCACGAAGCAGCAGAATAGAGGTAATTGGCGAGCCAGGGTAGCTTTCCGCGACAAATAGGACAGTGCCATTATGTTGTCCATCGTGGAGCATCCTGCTCTAAAGCCTGACTGGGAGTGAGGAAGGATGTTATTTTCGCTGGCCCAGTTTTCTAGTTCCGCCAGTAAGACCCGGGCGTATGCTTTGGCTTCGATGTCTAGCAAGGCTATCAATCTGTAGTTGGCCGGATTTGAGAAGTTACCCTTTTTGTGGATTGGATGTAGGTTCGAGCCCTGCCAAGAAGGTGGAATTTTAGCTGTGAGGAAAGCATGTGCGAAAAGGGGTGTGAGGAGTTCAGCCCAAAACTGCCGGAATTTTTTAAAGACTACTGCAGGTATTCTGTTTGGGCCTGGTGCTCCGTCGTTCTTCATGCGACTAATGATCTTACTTACTGCGTTTTCTGCTAAGGCCAGGCCGGAAATATTTCCGTTGAGTGGGGCTAGAGGCATAGGGGTGGATGAGCGCTCCCGTGCCCCACCGTTATAAAGTTGATTAATGTGCTCCACCCATACGTTTTCAGGGACTCCGTTCTCTCTGGTGTGGCCGTTGTTGCTAAGCTGGTTGATATACCTCCAAAAATGGGCCGGATTTCTGTCCTTTAGGAGGAAGACAATTTTTAACCAGGCTTCCTCTATGCGTTTGCTCCGTTGGGCCCATGCGCGTTTCTTGCGAGCTGCCCTGTATGGCCCTTTCGTGGATAGCTGGGCAGCTCTTTCTGCTTTTTTCCTGCGATTTGGGCCGTTTTGCCTCTTTCGTTTATTATCAAACGTTTCCTCGTTAGGGGGTTGATTAAGGGTCGTTGCATTCCGGTTTTTTTGAACGGCGGATGAACCCCCCAGAGCCTGATGCAAGTCGCTAAGAAGAGTGGGCCAATGATACAAAATGGCTTCTGGGCCGATAACGCTTTTTAGTTGGGCGTTTTTCGTTACCCAATCGGCCAATTTTGGATCTAGATTAATGGACCATTTAATCCTACGTGGAAATTGCTCGTTTTCCTCGCCTATAGGTTCGCCTGTTGGTGTAAATCTGCAGGACGCGGTAAGGAAAAGACTAAAGGAAGCTCTTAAGGGCCTGTGATCGCTCTCGGTTCGATGATCGATGTTAAAGTCCATTAGGTGGGGGGCAAGCGTGTTTCCAACGAACAGATAGTCAATGGTGGAAATGTTTCTATAAGTTGGGAGGGGTGCCCATGTATGGTCGTTTGCTTTTCTTAGACTAGAAGCAGATGATATAGAGCTAGCTTTAAATAAAGCTTGTAGATACGCGACCTCTTTGGCGGGATTGTTTTGTTTGATGATTTATCGAGCAGTCTGTTGTTAAAGTCCCCGGCTATGAGAGGGATGTGGTTGGGGTATTTAATAAGAAAGTCTCCAATAGTGGCGGCCAGGGCGTCCAGAGCTTGGTTTCTCGGATGTAAGGCAGGATTGACATAGCAGTTGAAGAGAAGCAAACGGAGCGAGTTGTTGTGATTTTTTAATCCGTTGATGCATACTACTTGTGTTCCGGTTGGGTCAGATCCTATCATAGTTGCTTCCAGTCTGTGGGAGTGTTTGATATAGACCGAGAGCCCACCCATTGGCCGCCTGAAAATGTTCCGTCTCGTGGCTGGGACATGGAGTTCGTAGTATCCGGAAAGAGGGGTGGTGGTAGTTGCCCATGTCTCCTGAAGGCAGATTAGATCGCCACTTTGAAGGTACTCTACAGCCGGGATGTTCTTGATCAATTTCTGGAGCCCGGCCACATTCCAGGATATGATTGTGAGGCCGTAGAATTGATTGTTCCAAGTGTAGTCTGTTTTGTCTTTGAGGGAGTCAAAGATACCGTTGAGCTGACTGTCGACCATTTTCGAGTTGGTGTCCTGGTTGGTAGTTGAGGGCCTGAGAGCTGGAAAGGACCCTTCTCTGGTTGCTGGAGCAAGTGATCCTCAGTTGTTCTTGCTGATGAGGAATATTGACCTGATAGTGTCCAGGGCCCGGATCTTCTCCGCACTTTAGAATGGAATAAGTGTTTTTGGAATTTTCAGCTAGAACATGTGGGTATCTAGGTTGAGGTTGGGGCCTGACCTCTATGCCCCAGTCTGCTAGTTGATTTACTTTGCGTTGTTTTAGCCCTACCACAGTTGACTCGTCGTGGGAATCACCTGGCAGACTTAAAAATGTTACCCAGGCGATGTCAGCGGATCGTATATGGTTCAAGGATGGAATGTTGTTGAGCAGACGCAGAATATTTCCTCTGTTCAAGACATCGTAGTTGCCTTTAGCATGGTATCTTGGAGTAAGTACGACGGTCACCTCTTCTGGTGTTAGGCGTCTACTGATCCTTGGGGTGCCAGATGTGACTTGACTGTCAGGCTCGGGTGTTGGTCTGTGTATTGAAAGAGTACTGAAAGCCGTGGGTCCGAGTGGGAATGTTGCCGTCTGTTGGATCTCCGTGTTTGTATTGTGTGTAATGATAGAGGATGGTTGCTCAATAACCTCGGGATAAGAACTTAGGATAGATAGTCCGGGAGCAGGACATTTCCCTACGCCTGAGGCTGCTGCAGGTTCAAGGCCAGTAGACGTAGAACCGGCCTCGCCTTTTGATTTGTTATGAAAGCTAGTCAGTGAGGCGGTGGGAGGAGGCGCCACTCTGGTTGGCTCTTCATCGAGGCTCTTAAATCTTTATTGATTTTTCTGGTAGGTTAATTGGTACCATTTCTTCAACTTTCTTGCTTGATGTTTTTTTCCTGAAGATTGGGAACAGTTTAGCTGAACTGGTGTCTGGGTTAATTGTGTGTATGCGGGTGGTAAAGGATGCTGCTCGATTTTTGGATTTTTCCCTCTTTTGTGCTTTCTTGAGCTTTTTCTTTGCTTTCCTGGAAAGTGGGGCTACCTTTTGGTTGAGCGCTGTAGCTGCATCAAGATCTTCTGTTGTTTGGCAAGTATTCGATGGATATGATACGGTGGATGTAGTCTGCGTTGAAAGTATTGGGCTAGGAGCTGCAGGTGGGGTCGGCTGCGGATTTTTTGTTGGACTAACTGTAAAGTCTGTGGATCGGTTGACTAAGTTGTTAGTTGGTTCCTTGTGTTGGTTGGTTGATGCCAATGACAAGGAAGGTCCAATGGGGAATCTTGAGCAGCGAACTGAATCAACTAAGGAGGTCAGGACGGCAGGTAGGTTTGCCCATTGGTCCACGATAGCCGCGCATGAACATGAGCAGGTAGTTTGTGAGTTGGAAATCTGATTTATAATATAGTCCATTTTTTCTTTCAGCTCGAATAGGCGTGTTGCTATTGTCTGTAGCAAGTCCACTTGCAGCTCCATTTTAGAGGATTGCCAAAGTAAGGCTTTGGCCGTCAGGTATTGTGGATTGGAGATTTTTGGTGATTCAGGGGCACCCATGAAGCTGGAGTTCTCTGTGTTTTCAGGGGTGTGATGTTGATAATTTGTCCCACTGGATAGTCTATACAGCTGAGGGGTGGACTCCAGGGTTTGCTCGATTTTGGTTTCGAGTTGTTGCAAAAAGGATGCTGAAAGTTCTCCCAGGTCTTGTTTTTTTAAGGCAGCCGGGGAGCATGTGGCTGCGTTTGGAGAAGAGAGTTGCCTGGTGGGTGAATGGGGTTGATGTATGAGTACCTCAGTTGTTGTTGGTCTGGTGCCCCCGCTTGAGGCTGGTTTGGAATTGTCAATATCAAGTAGTTGTTGCGGGACTCCTAGGGCTGATCCTGTGGTGGTATGAGAGGTCAAGTCGGAGCCCAGCCGCAGTGTGGTGGGACTGTTGGTAGTAGTCATATTATAGTGTAGGAGCGATTGACTGTTAATCGCCGTTTGGCAGGGGACCTGAGTAGTTGTTAGTGGAGGAGAAGAGTCGTCCCAGACACTTGGGCTGTTTCCTAAATGGTCTGTCCTGTCATTTACTGAGAGGTTATTTAAAGGCCTCGGGTGCAGGTAGTTGGTTATGAGGCCTGGGTTGGTGGGTTTTTAGTTATTCGGTACCTTAGGGGTCCCGGAAAGAGTGCCAGAGTTCGGGACGGTTGTACGATATGTACTTAAACTGTTTGTTATAGGTCCTGCTGAAGCCTCGCCGCTATGGGCCTCTGCGGCTGATTTTGATCTTGTAACTGGGATCCGTGTTGACATCTTGCTATGGATCTTATTGTGGATGCAGCTTAGTTGGTGGTTGGTTGAGCCTGCGATGGTGGAGGAGGCTTTAGATGGCGTTGAGTCGTAGGCTCACAAGGAGTAGGGGTCCGGTTCGGGTTTACTAGTTGTGCCCCAATATTCCTGCTACTGCTTGCAGCTCTCTCTTCCCGTGGCGCTGGGAGCGAGCTCGCGGCTCCTGCCGCGCCAGGATGCACAGGAAGGCGGTTTATAGCTCCCGCTGCGCTGCCGGTGCACAAATCTCCGCCGTGCTGCGGGTCGGCTCGCGACTCTCCGCCGTGATCAGGCGTGTCAGGCGTACTGTAAGGCGGGTCTCCAAGTTGGGGGCAAGTTTCAGGTCTCCACCGTGCTGTGAGGGAAATCTTATCTCCCTTAGGCTCTCCACCGCACTCAGTCGTGCCTGGGGGTTGTGCACATTGAAGGGAGTTTGCGGCTCCTTTAAAGGATTGTAAGGCCGGCCGCCGGGCGCGATGGAGCTCGCAGGGGGCACTCTGCGGCGGCACTGACTTCTCACGTTCAGGTTAGTGGGGGGGGGGGCGATAGAATTGGATGCAGAGGGGGTAAAAGTGGATGTTCAGGCTCAAAGTGCCCCCTCGTGACCCCCGCCTCACCTCTCTCCACTCTCGCGACGTAGGTGCTCCACCTTGCGGCTCCTCGCAGGTAGCTGCTTGCACACACTTAAGGCTCTGGCTAGACGTGGCTTGTTCCGCTGCAGCTGCTGTCGCCGTCGCCTGCCCTTACCACTGCCGGGCTGTATCTGAATCCGAATCTGTACCTGAATCAGCGGCCCGCACGCTCCGGCTCCGGTGCACACAGGCACACCGCGGCGGTCCGCAGCAAGCCGTCTCCTCCTCCCAGCCGGTCTGCTCCCAACCTTGCACGACGGACTCAGAAACGGCCGCCGCCGAGCGCCAACCGCCAGCTGCCGAAAACAATGAGGCGGCTGGCATGCAGAGATGCGGCGGCAGCCCTGACTGCAGGGCAAACACTGGAGGCAGCAGCCACCGGGGAATAGCGACGGGGGAACTCGGCAAATCCTTCGGGAAGAACTCGGGCCTTATCATTAATTGGTCGAAATCCCACATTTTTGTTCTTGAGGGTGATGTCCCTCGTTTGCCGCGGGGCTGTCCCATCCAGTTGTCGCAGTCTGGCTTTAAGTACTTGGGTGTGTTTATCTCGTTGGATCCGGCGGTTCGCTATGAACGCAATTTACTCCCCCCACTTCAAAGGTTACGCTCCGATGTAGCGCGTTGGCGTAACTTACCGTTATCTCCCCTAGGGCGTGCGGCCCTTTTTAAAATGATGTCCTTACCGCGGTTCCTATACGCACTTCAGAATAGTTTTGATGTCATCCCGTCGACATATTTTCGGGAAGTAGAATCGTTGCAGAGGCAATTAATATGGGACGGACGTTCACGCATCGCTCTTCCAAAATTGACACTTCCCTGGTATGATGGCGGCATAGCGCTCCCGGATATTCGTAGGTATTATTGGGCCTCCCACCTTGCTGCCATCAACCACAGGATGTATGGCCCGGCGTTGAATCCAGCATATGAAATGGATAAGCGGCTGCTCCCGGGTGGTGATTACTACAGGACGCTTTATTCGGGACCCTCACGTTCACAACTCTCTGGACCTACCGCTATAGCCGTGCGGGTATGGCATAGCGCAACGGCGGCTATGGGCTGGAGTGATAAACTAACTGGTGCGACTCCGCTCTATGCCTCTGCGAAGTTGGGTAGCCTATGGAAGACGAAGGGATTTGATAAATGGGACACGATCGGTATTAGTAAAGTGCGTGATCTCTGGGTTAAAGGAGAGGTGAAGACCTTCTCGGATCTGCAAGCAGAGTATAAGCTGAGTGACAGGGAAAAATTTCGTTATGTCCAGGTACGCCATGCTCTGCACTCTGTGTTGCCAGTGGGTAGTGATATTCCGGACTCCTCCCCCCTCGAACATCGTATACTAGACGGTTATGTGCCAGACAGTACTGTGGTTCTCAAAAATCCGGACCCTGGTGTTTTCCCGATATCGAGGTCCAATACCCGTGTCACAAAACCTCAACGCACCAAGACGATTTTGGTATCTATGAACCGATAATAATTAGGACATCATTCCTATGTATTTGCGTCACAATCGAGGGTTGCCAACACCCCAAAATCGTAGTTTCCGTCCCCATCCCTTAAACTCCATTTTGTGAACGGCATCCATCTTGCATCTTGCCCT
This sequence comes from Lissotriton helveticus, assembly GCF_964261635.1. Classification (NCBI taxonomy): domain Eukaryota; kingdom Metazoa; phylum Chordata; class Amphibia; order Caudata; family Salamandridae; genus Lissotriton; species Lissotriton helveticus. The sequence goes on along the minus strand of NC_136061.1, from coordinate 410,022,347 downwards.
CATGTTAAGTCAATTAAAGGTCGAGCTTGATCAAAAGGGACACGTCCACCTTTTCGTGACTTCCCCCTGACCTGTCCCAACTGACTCCATGGCCTTCGGCCAAACCTGTTTGGGCAGCTCCTCGCCCAGTGGCCGAATACGATAGCATCAATACATAACATTCCACAAACCATTCACACATACAGACCATGCTTTCTGCAAACATGCACCTGTCCACATTCCTTGTTTATGGCCAGTTTTATGACTGGGTTGTGCCTTCCTTTATTAAGGTTTCATCGATATCTGATGGGAGTTCCAGGCCTAACTGGGTAATCTATCAACATACTGGACATCTAAAATAGGGGCTTGCTTACATGACTCCGCTCTTTGTATTATTGTAGAAATATGTGTATAGCCATATCATAAACTCAGGAATTCTTGCTTGCAGCTATTATTTTTGTATATAAGGAGACGGCTGGTTCTGTAAAAACGAACAGTCTCCCGAGAACCTACTCTCCGTGCGGTGTACTTCTGGGACACGTGTTACTTGGTAGCTACCAATAAACTTGATCTTTGACGGTAACTAGAAGACTCCGTGTTTCTGTGGTCCGGAACAAGGGAGAACTCAGAGGTCCTCGGGTGCTACCCCCTGGCACCACCGGGTTCCTAAAAACCCGGCACCTCAGTTGGCGCCCAACTCGGGGCGATATCAAGCGGTGACGGTCCAAGCCAGATGTTCGTGAGGAGCTTCGTGTGAAAATTCCGGAGGACGGCCAGCCACTTCAGCGACCCCTGTATGTCGACGTGGTTCCGAAGGTCTTTGCTGCGAGGTTCCCCGCGTCCCGACGGCTACGAAGGACTGCTGCCCTGACTATCGCCTTGTTTTGGACCCAGTGATCTTTGGTAGAGCGAAACGATAGACGAGTCTTCTAGCGACGTCACAGATCTTCAAATACTTCAGTTAAGTATAAGTGGAGCGTCTCCCAGTCCTTAGTTTGTCCTTAGTTTTTGGTATCCTTGAGATACGCTTTGATTTGGTACTTGCAAGCCCCAAAGCCGAAGGACTCGCGTATTCACGAGATATATCGTAAACAGATAATCCTCTGAAGTTTGAAGCTAGACTAGTGAGCGAAGATGCCTGGTTTTAGCAGACTTGGAAACTTGTTTTGTCTTGGTTGTAGTAAGGACTCCCGATTAGAGGAATCTTGTCCGGTTCCTCCAATTGGAACTCCAACGTATGAGCTCTATGTAAAGCACGGCGTAGGTCCTATAACATATAACGAAGTATGGATAAAATACACCCGCAAGGATGGTGTTTTAAAATGGCCCCAATACGGTAGTTTCGACTCAGAAGTTTTAGATAACCTAGAAGTCAAACTATTCAAGAAGAAAGCCCGACCGGCGATGTTTGACTCTTTCCGCTTATGGCGTAAAGAGGCCAAACAGAAGGAAATTAAATTAGAAAAGAAGAATAAGAGGGAAAGAGGTATTTCAGTAATGCAAGCCGCGATAAAATTTAAAGACAACGAAGAGGAACGAATAAGTGAGCAGTTGCACAGGCAACGTAAAATGGCAATAGATAAATGCTACCCCGTTTAGCCATCTCTTCAGCGAGAGACAGTAAAAGAGCGTGAAAAAGATCCATTAATGGCTCATTTGCTAAGTTCGCCACCACCCTATGCACAAAATGCCACAGCACCTCCGCAACCTTTAGTTGCACCTCTGGTAGCTGTTATACAGGCTCCTTTACCACACTCACCGGCTACTCTTCAGCTGGCTCCTGTTTCTCTGGCGCAGCCTCCTCAAGGCTCACCGATCACATCTACTTCTCCTACTGTTCCTTCTAAAATTTCGCCTAGCACACTTTCTAGTCTCTCTGATACTCGTTCCACGAACATTTCTGTTTCTACTTTGCGTGACTCTGTTCTACCACCAGTTATTCCCCCACTTTCACCTTTCGTCTGGCATAAAATGGCCAGCATTGTTACTAACTTTCCTTCACCACTTTTTCGGTCGCCTAAAACGACCCCTAACACGGAACGAAGACAATTACGAAGCCAAATGCCCGATTATCAGGAAAGGGAATGTTTGAATAAGTTAGCACGGAATTGGGCTATGGACACGTTTTCCGTCAATGGGATGAACCAACGCAAAGATACGTCTTTGAGCAGATGTGTGTTTTTCTGTGTGAGGATTTGGTAGATAATGGTCAGAAGACCAACGAGCAAGAGTTGTGTAGTGTACGATTTAAATTTGGGGAGGGTATGATTGTAGGTCCCGACGTTGAAAAAGCAGTTGAGATATTATTATCACATAGAAGTACGGGTGGTAATTCTGGGTCATCCTCTGACAGTGGTACATCCAGCAGGAAAAGAGCGAGACAGTACCCCATGAGAGAGGTTCCTCCGGTCTGGAGGGAAGGTGACGCAACTGCAGTTCCACCGGTTCTGCCTCATTTCCAGCGTGTATGGGTACATGTCCCCTGGAAAAGATCCGAAGTTTTAGCACTCAAGCAGACACTACCCGATCCCCGTAAAAACCCGACTGGGTATTATAAGGAGTTGTCCCAAACTGCCAGCTCATGTATAATGAATTTAGCGGATATAGACATGTTGTTTGGGAACGTTGTTCCACATCCTTTGTGGAGTAAGATACGTCATGCAGATCATGACCAAGAATTAGGTGACTCGTGGGCGAACATTGCGACTACAGATGCTAGACAAGTCGGTGGTTTCAAGCCTGAGCCGTTAATAGCTGAACTTCCCGGTAGAATTATTGCGTACATGAAGACACTTATGCCTGAAGTACGCGTAAACTGGGACAAGCTATCCGCGTGCAAGCAGAAGAAAGACGAGAATGTGTCTGACTTTTTCACGAGATTTGAGGAAACTTTCACTGACCATAGTGGTCAGGATATGGCTACCGAGGGTGGCCAAAGATTGTTTGTAGACAAGTTTGTACACAATCTGCTTCCCGAACTGTGTGCTAAACTAAAAGATTCAGAGAGTGCTTGGGCTGTCTCTACGTCAGCACAGATTCTAGCAACAGCTCAGTACTACGAAAACAGGCGCAAAGACGAGCTAGACAAGGCAGACAAAAAGACGAAAGATCTAAAAACTAAAGTTCTTCTCCAACAGGCCTATCCGCCTCGTATGGCTAGCCAGCCCAATTATCAACAGAATAAGCAGTATTCTAGAGACGCGCAAGGAAACGAGTCTTCCCACCAGCGTGTTCCATATGGCCCGAATCAATGTGCGTATTGCAAGGAAGAGGGTCATTTTAGGAGTAATTGTCCGGCTCTTGCGCGACGCTTAAACAGTGTTTCAGGTGTAAGAGGGAGAGGTGTTCAACATGCCCCCAGAGGTAGGGGCCGTGGAAATTTCTCCCAGTACACAGCTTCTTTTCCGCCTCAAAATTCCATGAATAGCTTTGACCAACTGAATAACGCATCGTCTAGGTCAGCTCAGTACTATGCTGACGACTATTACACCGAACACGACAATGAGGGTAACGATTGCTAGGACAGCCATGGACAAAGAGAGGGAGTTGTTTCAGTTCCAGTAGACCAAGATGGACCTTATGTCAAGGTAATTACCTCAGGAGTGTCAGAGCCATTTCTGCTGGATACTGGTGCTACAAAAAGTTCTATTATGCACTCAAAACTTCCTGGCGCACCTTTGTCTGGCGAAATGAATGTCTCAGTAGGCTTCTCTGGCGCCCCTGTTAGAAACCCGATCTCTAGTCCTATATCCCTTTCTGTTGGCCCCTATGAATTGGAAGCACCCCTCATTCTTACAACAGGTTGCGGTGAAAATTTGTTAGGATTGGATTTGCTAAAAAGGTTGTATGCGACTTTGTACTGTTCTCCCTCGGGAGTACAACTTACCTTAGGGAAAAAAGTCATTTCTCCAATGTATTTGTCGAAAGAAGGTATTCCAACCGAATTATCATCACTTCCTGATATACTGTGGGCTAATGGTTCCAATGACGTAGGTCGTTTGGAGATAGCACCGTATGTCATAACTTTGAAAGCCAACGTCGGATTGCCACGTATTCCTCAATACAAAATATCTAACGAATGCGAGAAGGCGTTGTTAACGATCATTTATGATTTGATCGATAAAGATGTTATTGAAGAAACAACAGGGAACGTTTGTAACAGTCCAGTTTTACCGGTCTTAAAACGTACTGATCCTTCACAGCCCCCTGTGTATAGGTTTGTGATCGACCTCAGAGAGGTAAATAAGGTAGTTATCCCACAGTTTCCAGTTGTCCCCGACATTACTGCTTTATTGACAATGGTTCCAGCTTCAGCAGACTGGTTCTCGGTGATTGACCTGAAGAACGCTTTCTTCAGCATCCCGATCGCCGAAGAGAGTAGAGACCTTTTCGGCTTCAATTTAGGAGGACGAAGCTTCCGCTTCAAATGCGCTCCTCAAGGCTACTGCGAAAGCCCATCTATATTCAGTCAGGCACTGAAAACACAACTAGACACAATTGTGCTGCCAGATGGGTCAACTTTGATCCAGTACGTAGACGATCTACTGATCGCCGCAGACACTGAGGAGATTTGCAAACAAGCCACGTTGTTATTATTGCGTCACTTATGTGACATGAAGCACAAAGTCTCCCTTTCAAAGCTGCAATTTTGCCGACAAGAAGTAACCTACCTAGGTCACATCTTATCGAAGGAGGGAAGGAGACTGACACCAGAAAGAATACAGGCAATTACAGAACTAAGTGCCCCAAGGACACAGAGAGAGGTTTGAGCCTTCTTGGGCATTACATCGTACTGTAGACAATGGATACCAAATTTCTCACTACTAGCCAAGCCCTTGCTGGCACTACTCCGCAAAGACACGCCTAATCCTATGCCTTGGTCTGAAGATTGTCAGACGAGTTTCCACGAGTTGCGTGTTGCATTGTGTTCGGCCCCTGTGTTGGGAAACCCCAACTACAGTAAGCCTTTTACATTGTATGTCCACGAAAAGGAAGGTTGTGCATTATCAGTCTTAACGCAACACTTTGGGGACAAACAGCGCCCATGCGCGTATTTTTCGGCAACTCTGGATCCAGTGGCTAAGGCACTGCCAAGTTGTCTAAGAGCAACCGCTGCAGCAGCTGTCTGCATTCGACAGTCTGCTGGACTAGTCATGAATAACACTCTGATCGTTATGGTTCCGCATGCAGTTGACATTTTGCTAAATAGGACCAAGACACAACATCTTACTAGCGCTCGACTATCCAGTTACGAACTTACCCTGCTAGCAAGTCACATCCACATAAAAAGGTGTGATACACTCAACCCCGCTACGTTATTACCCATCCCGACAGAGACAGACAAGATTGACAAACATGACTGCTGTTTCAGGACAGAAGAAGAGACAAAAGGGAGAGTAGACTTACAGGACACTCCCCTTCCCGAATGCAATGATACTTTGTGGGTTGATGGTTCATGTTTCAAGTTGCCGAATGGTGATACGACCACAGCATACGCCGTAACGACATTATACACCATTGTAGAGACTGCACGCATTTCCCACCATTCTGCACAAGCTGCAGAGCTGATTGCGCTTACTAGAGCATGTGTGTTGGCGAAAGGAAAGCGAGTGAATGTGTACACTGACAGCCAATATGCCTTTGGTGTGGCTCACAGTTTTGGGAGATTGTGGCGTGAACGTGGGTTCCTTACGTCCCATGGTGCAAAGATACAACATGGCCAGCTAGTTAATGAGCTCCTTGAGTCACTCACCTTGCCCCTACAAGTCGCCATTATAAAATGCAGTGCACACAGAAAGATTCAGGATGATGTTGGCCGCGGAAATGCATTGGCAGATGAGGTTGCGAAAGAAACTGCAAGGAACACAATGAGTCGGATGTATGTTATGGGTCCCGCTAGATGGACTGCTGATGTGGGAATGTGCGAGGACACCATTGAAAGCGTAAAATCGATGCAAGCTGAGGCCACCGAGAACGAGGTGAATGAATGGAGAGAAAGCACAGGTAGATTGGATGGGAATGGTTGTTGGGTCGAACTCTCAGAACACCAGCGATGGCTATTACCTAATGCATACGTACTTGCAGTAGTAACGATGGCTCACGGAATTGCGCACATCAGTTCGAAAGGAATATGTAAACTATTGGCCCCAGTATGGCAGAATAGCAATATCCCAAAATATGCAAAGAATGTGGTTAAAAAGTGTATGGTGTGTTTGAAGTACAATCCCGGGAGGGGAACCCCAACTCCAACTGGTCATTTTGCACCTCCAACGTACCCGTTCGAGGTTTTACAGCTCGACTTCATCCACGTGGAGAGGTGCAACAACCTAAAGTATGTGCTCGTTGTTGTCTACGCCTTTTCAAGATGGGTGGAAGCGTACCCCCTTAAGGACAATACCGCTTTATCAACTGCCAAAGCACTCGTCAAAGAGTTCTTTCCGAGGTTCGGTATGCCTAGAATTGTCTGGAGTGATAACGGAAGTGAATTCGTAGGATGCGTGATGAAGAGAGTGTATGAGTGTTTAGGCATCCACCAAAAATTCCACGCTGCAAATCACCCCCAATCAGCTGGATTAGTAGAGTGCTACAATGGCACTCTAAAACTCAAACTAGCCAAGATCCAAGCCAGTACAGGTCTTAAATGGCCTGACGCACTGCCTCTAGCGCTTTTGTCAACCAGAATGACTGTCCACTCCAGATTAGGACTTAGCCCCCATGAGATCGTGTTTGGCCGCCCAGCCAACGTCTGGGGCGTGCCAAGACCCAAGAAACTAAGTGAGATAGAACACCCCGTACTACTTGACTAATTGTGCGAATTGACAACTAAATTGCGTGTTTTACACCAACAGGTTCACAGTTCCTCTCCACCAGCCTCTGACGATCCAGGTCACCTCATCGAGCCCGGCTCGTGGATTTTGGTGCGGAATTTCCAGCACACCAACAACGGACAGCCGAGGTGGACCGGACCGCACCTAGTGCTGCTTTCAACGAGATCTGCTGTTCGGGTGGAAGGCAAGAAGAACTGGGTACATGGGACCCACTGCAAACGGGTCCCTCTACCCCTTCCATACGACCGGTGGGTCAACAAAGGACTTGCCGACTCCGAGACCGAATCCGTACCTCGCTTCATCCCTTTCAGCGATGCACGTTTGAACGAAACTAGTACTGAAAAGGAGAGTGATCATATTTTACAAGGACTTGTGTCGCCGTCTATGCAATTGGACACTACCGAACCTGAGACGCTGTTTGAAGACCACATCATACCTGGGAAACGACGGTACGACCTGCGGTCTAAACAAAGAGACTAATAAACGATTGACCTAATGTGATTTCCCTTTTCCCCTAAGAACTATTTTTTGATTTTTCAGCTCTCTCGTCCCAGGGGAACTAGCTCATTTTTGATTTTTCGAACCGCCATCCGGTTCTGCTGCTAGGGTCGCGGTTGAAGTCTGGGGAGTGCAACTGGGAAGTTCTAGGTCCACGGTTCTGATTGGTCCACGGGAGTTACCCCGGACTGAGCAGAGCGCGCTCCCTGGGAGAATCAATCAACCACCGCGGGCAGCAACTAGAGGATGGAGTTTCCAAGGGTAGAGAGACCTATCAGACTCACGAACTTCGGAAAACAGTTATGCACAATACTGTCCAAAAGAAGATTCCTGATACTATGTGTTTTAATGTTATGTAGCATACTTGTGTTTTTTACTGGTTATACTCTATTCGTATTTAAAGTTACCTTTTCGAATGACACCCAGCCACCATTTCCTCCCACTATTTCTCCACACTACTTTCACCCTCTACCTGAACACGAGTCTGCCCGAAGACTCGAATTTGTAAACAATTCTTTCATTCAGCTCCTACACCAACACCAGTCCGTAATGAACGCATCAAACTGTTGGATATGCGGACTTATGCCACACACAACCGATAAGGGGATCCCATACTTCATTTTGCCATTCAGCTACTATGGTTCTCTGTGGGCTTTCCAGACCATGTTCCTATTCGCCCTAGAACCATACCCGACCCGTTCCACTGCGAGCGATTCCAATAACAAGGCACTAATTGCAGGGATAAGGAATATGAGTAGGGATATCGACACATATCTGACAATGCCCAAAGATGAACTCAGTCCCTACACCCGTTGGAACGTGACCAAACATGGGGTTTACCTGGTCAAGAGCCAGGCAGCAAAGAAATCCCGCCCAGTTTGGATAGTGCCCCACCGAGGTCACTTATGCTTACAGGGTATTGGTAGGGACCCCACAGCACAGTTAGGAAAGAGCATTTGCACGGAAACATACGTATTTACTTCCCGAACTTCCCCTATACTTTTGCCAGCCAAAGGCATGTATTTCGTTTGCCACGACCAAGCCTACACGTGGTTGCCCCCTGATTTCTCAGGTACATGTTTTATCTCATTTCTGCTGCCTCCCACCTACACGGCCAGAGCAGATTACCATCGGACAAGGACAGCTAGGGGTGTCGTGAGTAAAGACGACACCGCGGGTCAGGAATTCGCTGACTTCGCAAAGGGTTCTCTGCCATTTTGGGGGCCTATGGTGAACAGCAGAAATATTCGCCAGTTATCGAGGATAGTTGAATCCGCCTTGACTACGACGGCCGGAGCACTTGGCAATCTGACAACCGAGCTTCAGTCGGATCGACTTATGACCCTTCAGAACCGAATTGCCTTAGACATCATACTCGCCGATCGTGGTGGTGTGTGTAGAGTCATCCAATCCAGCTGTTGCATATTCATCCCTGATAACGCACCGACAGTATACCAGGCCATCTCCAAACTACACGAAATATCTGGTTCCCTTCACGTTGAGAAAGGGGATTGGTCCCTGCTGGGGTGGTTCTGGGAGCTGATCACTGCCTGGGGATGGAAATTTTTGATCTTCATTGGGATGACCTTGGCACTTCTGTTCATGTTTTGCCTATGTATACAGTGTGCTCCTGCACTATGTGGCCTCTGTGCTACCTCGTGTGTACGGAAGCCTGTGTCACGGGACGAGCTGAGTAACAGAATGATGCTACAGCAACATCTCCATGAATTTCTTCATACCGATTTGGACTCAGATTAGCATGAGTTATTGCCTTATATGAGGGCAAAAGGAGGGTCTGTGGTTCTCAAAAATCCGGACCCTGGTGTTTTCCCGATATCGAGGTCCAATACCCGTGTCACAAAACCTCAACGCACCAAGACGATTTTGGTATCTATGAACCGATAATAATTAGGACATCATTCCTATGTATTTGCGTCACAATCGAGGGTTGCCAACACCCCAAAATCGTAGTTTCCGTCCCCATCCCTTAAACTCCATATTGTGAACGGCATCCATCTTGCATCTTGCCCTCATGTTAAGTCAATTAAAGGTCGAGCTTGATTAAAAGGGACACGTCCACCTTTTCGTGACTTCCCCCTGACCTGTCCCAACTGACTCCATGGCCTTTGGCCAAACCTGTTTGGGCAGCTCCTCGCCCAGTGGCCGAATACGATAGCATCAATACATAACATTCCACAAACCATTCACACATACAGACCATGCTTTCTGCAAACATGCACCTGTCCACATTCCTTGTTTATGGCCAGTTTTATGACTGGGTTGTGCCTTCCTTTATTAAGGTTTCATCGATATCTGATGGGAGTTCCAGGCCTAACTGGGTAATCTATCAACAAACTGGACATCTAAAATAGGGGCTTGCTTACATGACTCCGCTCTTTGTATTATTGTAGAAATATGTGTATAGCCATATCATAAACTCAGGAATTCTTGCTTGCAGCTATTATTTTTGTATATAAGGAGACGGCTGGTTCTGTAAAAACGAACAGTCTCCCGAGAACCTACTCTCCGTGCGGTGTACTGCTGGGACACGTGTTACTTGGTAGCTACCAATAAACTTTATCTTTGACGGTAACTAGAAGACTCCGTGTTTCTGTGGTCCGGAACAAGGGAGAACTCAGAGGTCCTCGGGTGCTACCCCCTGGCACCACCGGGTTCCTAAAAACCCGGCACCTCAGTACTATCTCATTGTTCTATAAGAAAATGATTAATGACCGATCGAGTCTGCTTGATCGCCTTCGTGAAGCTTGGATTGCTGATGGTATTGAACTGGATGATGAGGACTGGCAGTCCGCGATCTCCTCTCCCAGGGAGGTGGCGATTCCGGCCCGCCTCCGTCTGGTCCAACTCAAGATCCTCCACAGAATCTATGTCACCGGTCCCCGTCTGATCCATATGGGCTACTCCACGGATGGTATGTGTAGGCGTGGGTGTGGTCTCCTTGGCACCTATCTCCATATCATATGGGAATGCCCTGAGGTGGTGCGATTTTGGAAACGTATACATGAGGTGATGGATGAAGTAACGGGTGTTGTGATGATGCCGGAAGCCCGACAATGTTTATTGAATGTGTGGGGTCCGAATGATTATGACGTGTCGCAGCTTCGGTGGGTGACTCTTGCCAATATGGTTGCGAAGAGGGATATTGCACAGTTATGGGGTCCCCGAGGCCGCCTACAGTGAGTGCTTGGAAAGAGAGTCTGGACTGGTGCATGTTCAGAGAGAAGACAGTGTATATGGCAAGAGGCAGACCCCAAAAATGGGGGAAGATTTGGAACCAGTGGAACTCATACCGTGGAGATATCTGTACGCCCCCACTCACTGCGATTCCTAGTCCTTCCCAGTCGCCCTGACCTACATTCCTTCTAGCTGTGATATATTGTGCTGTTCATGTGCAATTCTACCTTTGGCACCCTCCCCTCATCTGTATTCAAAAACTCTTTTCTCCTGTTGTCATATATCTCCCGTCCTCCTTGAGCGCAGGCCTAATGGCTGTATTATTGCTGTATTGCCTTGATTGTACGTTAGATGTGTTGTTTCCTTTTGTTTTATATAATAAAAAGTCACAAAAAAAAACAAAACACTAGGATGTAGGGAAGATCCAAAAGGTCCAGAAGAAGGTAGGGAAAAGAAGGTAGGAGGACCGGGAAGTCAATCACTAATTCCAGAAGAGGAGGGAACCACGATTGCTAGAATGGAACTACTAGCACCAGGATAGCTTGTTGATGTCTAACCTGAGCTATCACCCTGTTAATCAACAAAAAACGTAGTTGATTGAGGGGAATCAGTCTTGTTATAAAGCTTCTGTAGTTAAAGCTAGGGGGTCTGGGCGCGCACTGAGACTAGGGGAAGCAAAGAATTCAGGATGGGGAGAAGAGGTATATTAGGAAGGGTCCCCGTTTGTGAAGCAAAGATCTGAACACCAACATTTCTAAGAAGTTTATAAGCAATCTGGACTCCTTATGAGACCATGTACCCCTAGCTGAGATTGGCCCACCCAGGGTGCTCCAACCCGTCTGGCTTACATCAGATTCTAATTCAAGATCAGGGGCTGACGCAAACATTCTTCTGCTGTTTCCAGGCATCTAAATGATCTATCCACCACTGAAGCTTTAGTTGAGGTTCGGGATCTATACTGATGGAGTTGGAGTAGGTGAGACTCCTCTAAGTGACGTATCTTTAATCTTTGGAGGGCCCGATAACAGAGCGGACCTGGAAATATGGCCTGTATGGAAGAAGACAGAAGGCCTACTATTCTCACCAGAGACCTTAGGGAAATGGAAGAGCTCCTGAAGAGTCTGTAGAATCTCAGCTGTGATGGCTTTGATGTTTTTCGAGGAAAGAGGAAGGGTTGCACTGGATGAACTAGAAAGTCTATGAATACCATCTGATTTGAAGGAATAAGAACAGATTTTTCTGTCTTAATGAGGAATTCCAGGTCTGATAGGAGGGAGCCAGTGAATTGTACTTGTGATTGGAGAGTATGTAGATGTTGGCACATTAAAAGAATATCTTCTATGTAAGTGATAAGTCTGATACCTTGTGATTTGTGATGTGCGATAACGGGCTTCATTTGTTTTGTAAATCACCACTGTGCCGAAGAGAAGCCGAAGGGAATAGAGGAAAAACAATATGTTTGTCCTTGCCATTAAAACTGAAGAAATGTCCTGTGATGGTGAAGAATGGGAATTTTAAGATAAGCATCTTGCAAATCCAACCTTACTATCCAGTCATGTTGGAGCAATGAATTTCTGAGGTGTATTATTATTTCCATTTTAAAGTAACGGTACACTACAAACTGGTTGAAATGTTTGAGATCGATTACCGGTCTCATCTTTTTATTTTCATTTTGCACCAAGAAAATGAACTGAAGAAACATGAGGGATCGGGCCGGAATGCTGAATTGCCTATTTTTTGTAAAAGTAACTTTCCAGAGATAATAGGTTGGACATTCCAAATGACATTGTGGAGAAGGAGGGAACACAGTTTGAAAAGGCATTTTGTAAACCTCTATAGCATCACACTGAACTGTGTTTAGAATTCCTGGGTCGGATGTTATGAATTGCCACTTTGTGAGAAACAATCGGAATTGGCCTCCTACTGGAGGATGGCCAGAAAGGGGACTCACCTGCTTATGCGTTGGGTCTGTAGCTTTTCTGTCCATTGGCACAAAATCCTCTACTTCCTTGAGGATCGAACAAAGGCTTGTACTCCTGGTAATCTGAGTAGTAGTTTGAGTTGTAGGAGCCTCTGCATCCATGGTTATGATCCCAGCAGCCAGTAATGTGGCTACTGAGTCTAGCGGCCTATGCAAAAACACGCTAGGAAAACACTTTTTTGAGTGAACATTGGGGCTTGTCAATAGAAGCAAAAGTTGTTACGTATTTGCTGAGTTCTTTAATAAATAAGTCCTCAAATAAGAGATCTTCCGCCTTAATACCAGGATCCAAGGTGGCCAGATTTGCCAGCTTGGAGTCTAACTTCAATAGAAGACTCTTCCTCCATTCGTGGGAGATAGTGGAATTTGGATTTCCCAACAATCAAAACGCCCGCTGAATCCATAAAGACAGTTCTTCTGGGTCAACAGTGGAGTTGTCCAACCTAGCTGTTCCTGCCATATCGAAAATACGGGCTAAAGGCCCTATAATGTCGAGTACCTTATCCTAGCACATGGACCAGGCCTTGTCCACACCTTTGTAAGGATCTTTACCAAACTTGGAAAAGAAAGTGAGCATATTAGGATCAATGGCAGGAGTGGAAGTAATATTAAAGGCTAAAGAAGGTAAAGGGCCTTCTGATTTTAATTGGGCCCTAGTCTGTTTGACAAAAGGCAAACTAAGTCGAGACAAAATGTATTCCCTACATGCTCAGCAGGAAACCATTGAAAAGAAATGGGATTGCGAATAAGTTTGGGGGTCAAACGTGGGTATACTTATGCATCCAGAATGGATTTGGTCGTAAAGCGGTTGTGACTGAGAGAAACCACTTTGGACTTTTTAGGTGGAGGGCTGAGAAAGGGTCAGAGACCACCAAACATCTTTGTCATCATCTGTATCCAGATCTCGAGTGTCATCATCTGTGTCAAGAATTTGAGAAATAACAATTTTTGACGACTTATCTTGGATATTTTTTGTCTAGGCTTTGCATTTGGAAGCTGTCCTACTATTCCCCGTCTTGATCTGAGGTCACAGACGAACCACGTCCTCAGCTGTGTGTGAGGAAACCAGACTGGTATAAGTGCAGCCTCAGGAATGGGAGCTGTTAGTTGTACCTTTTTTGCCAATGGAGGGAATGCCATGGCTTTACATTTTCTGCTTTACCTCGCAGAACAGGCCAAAATAGTCTTAGACATAAGATTTAAAACAGAATTCTCAATATTTTTTGTTACTTTGTCTATAGTGGCTGCGACAGCCTGTTCCACAGAGGAATTAATGAACTCATTCAAATCATTTTTAAATGCTTCCCCATCCTCCTCATTTTCATTTAATAAAAGGGGAGCCATCTATTTTCATTATGAAAACTATTTAAATCCCAATTATGATAAAAAAACTGCAGAAAACAGGTTACATTTAATCAGGGATGAGTAAGGAGCTTGAGCCCTCCCAATGGGCATATACTCGCTGAGGAAAACTGCTGGCAAATGAAAGGGAAGGAAGGAGACAAGAACGCGCCCCTTGGGCATGGCTGAATACTAAGTCGGCAGCAGAAGACGCCGACCGGAGCACAAGGCAACACAATAAACTATGAGAGGGCCCTTGAAATGCCTGTGAATAATGGGAAACGGCAGCAGAGAAAAAGACAAGTGAGAGTTGAGAGGCGTGTAACGGCGCCACATAATGGCGAGCACGGTCAGAGACACACACCGTGGAAAGCGGGTCTCGGGCACACGAGAGTACATATCGTATGTGCCTCATAAAGGTCAGTCACCAATATAAACAAAAAGATAATTATAATAACTATCAATTGCAACCATTTAATAGTATGAACATAATACAAGAGAAAGCTAAAAGTGCAATACTTATCTTGACTGCAAGAACAAGAAAAGAGGACGGTTCACAGACAAGATAGGTGCTATAAGCGTTACTGTGATATGATTGGTTGTCGTTCAAGCAATGTTCTATCTCCAATTAGCTAGTGTTTCCTAAGCGTCATGGGATTTGTAGTTTTCAGGTTCTTGACTCCTGCTATTTAAATAAATGCAAGATTAGAAACGCATAATAGGAGCCTCCTGTCTTGCAATAAACTTTTACACATTTCGGACGCACTACTCTTGCGTGGCACAGCCCTGCCAAGCACCACTCATCAGACATTCATTAATTAATCACACATTTTAGCTCCTTGACCAACTGCTCACTGGGACAGATAAGCAGGGAGTGACCACGAGCGTCAGAGCTGTATTTACCCCAGCGCAGCCTCTGCGTACTGTGCAGACGGTTCTCCAAGACTCATGAGGTCCAGTTCTATAGGGTGGGCCAGCACTCGCAGTGACGGCTTGAAGGCCAATAGAAAATGGCCACTTTAATTTAAAACGTCGCTCCGAACGTTGTTTTTGTTCTTGTTCTGGGAGTTGCGTGATTTGGCCTGGGCTCTTTCTCACTGTTTTTACCGGGAATAATGAAAGTGGAACCGGATGGTGGCTGATATGGGGCTGGTGCCCAAGGTCAGCTGTGAGATAAGGTGCACTGGAGAGGGGATAATTAGGGCTGGAAGGGAGTGCGCTTCAGAGTCCAGGGTCTGGTGGAGGTTGTAATGAAGAGGGATTCTCCCTGAAGACTCGCACAGAGGGAGACAGAGTAGTGTAACTTGCCTGATTGTCACATTCCGGCGTAAATAGAGGTTGGGGGTTACATTTATTTTTGCAGCGATACGAATGCCTGAGTACATCAGCACTACATCTCCCATAATCCTGTGTGGGGGCCTCCACTGGCTTTGTATCAAGGCCATACATAAGCACCTCCCACAGGGGGCTCGGTGCTTGTCAATGACGAAAGCTGTACCTGGACGTTTGCTATGCTTCATGGTGAACCAGCCCGGTTGCACCTACATTCCCGTGCTCTTTTTTAATTTGAACACGCTGTGCGTGTCCTGCAGCCGTTAATCTGCTCGGAAGAAGCATCCGACAAAACCCTCCTCATATCCGTGACCGGTGAACACAAGCGCTGCTGCGCGTATCAAGAGCCACCTAAAAGGCTCGGATTTTGTCTTCCAAAACTGTTTACTACATATTTGTATACTTTAGAAACACACGCTGGAGCACGTCTTATGAGCCGCCTGCAAGGCTCGGATTAGGTAAACACTTATATTTGTTTTATTGAAACACACGCACAGGAGCGCGTTTCAGAGCTGCCTGAACGGCTCGTGTTCCGTGGTGATTTCTGAGTCCCTTCTTGTACAATTGGGTGGAAGCCTACTAAGAGTTTTCATGAGACTTCACTTACTGTGCTGCTTTGACTTCGCTAGCAACAGTTCAGCCAGGATGTCTTGCATGGCTTAACCTGGATTGTTCTTGTTGGTTTGAGTGCCTGGACTAACCTACAGATGTACACAGCAGAGTGCTTACACATACTCATTATAGTCTTTACGCTCAATACACGCTGTGGCTGTTATACAAATGTATGTTGTGCTTGTATGTTGTTACAGGGAACACAGGGCTAGACAGCTGGAGTGACAGAACAAAAGTAAGGTCTACTACTCCACGTGCAGTCCCATTGTGTGATTTCGCAGCTGCATCTTTACTGTTTCTTTTGTTCCTATTTTCTCTTTCCCCTTTTACGGTCTTGTCTGTTGAGTGATATCTCTGTACTCACAGGTCACTCCATGTTGGGGATAGGGTTATGCAGCATCGTTGATCGCTCCTGCTGTATCCGGCTTCAAAGGTTAGTGGTAACCTGTGAGGCGGGGGGGTCTGACAGATTGACAAGCCCACGGTAAAACTACAGCCCGAGCGATGGATACTACCACAGTACTTACTTCAGTGTTGGAGACCTTGACCGCTTTGCGGATGGAGGTGGATGCCTTCCGTGGGGAGAACCTACAGTTAAGGAATGAGATCGGCACTATGAGAAGAGAGGTAGCAGGGTTATCTCATGTGAGCTCTACCTGGGTTAGGGGGAGCGGCTCCTACATTAAGGACTAGACGCTGCCTCCTCCCTTAACGGTCCACAACACTGATTCAAGAAGCATGGATCACACACCGGGAGGGGGTACACATGGCACCGGGCCCTTCAACTCCTCATTTTCAAACTTGTCACCAGCAGGACCCTCCTTGTTCATCTGATACAACCTGTGCAACTGCCCCTTGCTCCTCCTGAATGATTCTTTGGGGACCCCAAGAAGTTCGGGATCTTTCTGGGCTAATGCAGACTGCACTTCATGTGAAACCCTGCTGTGTTTCCTACTGACTAGGCCAAGACGCCCTTTGGTATGTCCTATTTGGGTGGGAATGTGGCTAGTTGGTCCTTTCCCCTGATAGAGAGAAATGATCCTGTCATGTACAACTTTTCGAATTTCTACATTGAAATGCGTAAACTGTTTGATAGAAAAGCGCGCCAACTAAACCTAGATAGAGAGTTCATCTCCCTCAAACAGGGCAATCAGGACCTGCTTACTTACATTACGACATTCAACAGACTCCTTGTT
Source organism: Lissotriton helveticus (assembly GCF_964261635.1). Taxonomy (NCBI): domain Eukaryota; kingdom Metazoa; phylum Chordata; class Amphibia; order Caudata; family Salamandridae; genus Lissotriton; species Lissotriton helveticus. The sequence continues at coordinate 410,005,386 of NC_136061.1, read as the reverse complement.
GAAACAAATTGGCCGGTGGAAAAATGGACATCCATGTTCTACCAAGGGCTGAAAGGAGAACTGAAGGACGTACTGGCACAAGTCGTGCACATGCCTGCAACCTGCGAGGAACTGATAGACCTCACGGTTTAGTTGGATCATAGACTCCAAGAGAGGAAAGGAGACAAATACCGAACAGAAACTAGGATCTACGTACCTCGCCCTATGCCTGTTCATGAGGAACAACTGCATGCCACATACCGGACAGAACCCCTGCAAATCAGTGGAATACGAGGACCCCTCAGCCAAGAGGAAAAAGAGAAACTAAGAGAATGCGCATGTACTGCGGGAAACCTGGACATTTCATCAAGGAATGTAAAACTTGATCCAAGTTCATGTACAAGGCAAACCCGGAGCGTTTAATCTAACCGTAGTAGACTATGCCACAAAAAACCAGGGATACTGATGCCCCCAAACAAGACTGAGACCCCTTGTTTGAGGCCCATGAAAGAAGTGGTCTTGTCACCAGTGGCTAACATGGTTCAAACCGCTGTGGCTCATATGAACTTGTGTCTCTCTGGAACTGCCCAATGGGGAACCTATTGTGTTTCATGCATTATTGGATTCAGGAGCAACTGGCAATTTCATCGATAAGCAGTACGCCCTGGAATTAGGAGTCCCCTGTATCAAAACAGAAAACACCTTAACCAGTGAAGGCGGTGGATGGTACAGCGTTAACATCTGGACTAGTACGCTTCCATACGCAATCGATTCTGATGCAAGTAGGCTTAGACCATTTTAAATACATCCAGTTCAACATTATTGATGCGCCTCACTTTAAGCTTATTTTGGGAATGCCATGGCTCACGTATCATGATCCCTTGGTACAATGGGCAGCACGCACTGTCTCATGAACTCCACATTCTGTAAAGAATACTGCACAAAAGACACGGTACAAAACACCGAAGTTGTTGTAAATCCTGCTGGCCTGCTCGCCATGGGATGCAGTAACAAAGTCTTGTGTTGTGTCTCCATATTGCTGGAGGAATATAAGCAGTTCCACTCTGTTTTTAGCAGACAGGAAGCAGCGTAGTTGCCCCCTCATAGGGACTACGACTGTGTGATCGAGCTGGAGCCAGGAGCCCTCATTCCATGCAGTCGTTTATATGTACTTACAGAGGCTGCGACCACATATCTTCAACGCTATCTTGATGAGTTGCTGTCCTCCGGTTTCATACACCCTTCCTCCTCCCCGGCCTCTTCGCCGCTCTTCTTCATACCCAAGAAGGAGGGTGGCTTAGGGCTTGCATAGACTATAGAGCCATTAACAAAGTGACCATAAAAAACCGGTACCCACTGCCTTTGATACCTGTTTTATTGGACCAACTAAAAGGAGCCAAAGTATTCACAAAACGGGACTTAAGGGGAGCATACCATCTTTTGCGGGTGTGGCGTGGAGACAAATGGAAAACGGCTTTCCGGATGAAGTTTGGGTTGTACGAATATCAAGTTATGCCATTCGGGCTCTTCAAAGCACCCACCACCTTCCAGTACTTCATGGATGAAGTGTTACGTGGCCTGTTGGACATGTCCTGTATCGTCTACATCATCAACATCCTAATTTATTCAGCATCCAAGGAAGAGCATGTCCTACATGTGACAGCAGTGTTGGCACGGTTGCAACGATTCGCTCTTTTTGCTAAATTGGAGAAGTGTCTTTTTCACGCCACTGAATTAGAATTCCTAGGGTACATCATAGGACCGAATGGGTTATGCATGGATAACAAAAAGATACAAGCTATTGTTCATTGGAAATCTCCCTTCAGTGTTAAGGCCCTACAGAGCTTTCTGGGCGTCGCAAACTTCTATCAGAGGTTTATAAAAGAGTTGTTTAACATCATACAGTCTTTAACACATTTGCTGAAGAAAGGGGCCAAATTCCTTTGGACGGAATCAGCAGAACAGGCCTTCCAAATGCTCAAGAACCACTTCACGCAATCACCTGTGTTGAGACATCCAGATGCCACTCTTCCTTTTGTGGTAGAAACGGACGCGTCCCATTATGCCATTGGAGACGTTCTATCCCAGAGACATCCAGACACTGGCCAACTCCATCCTGTAGCCTACTTTTCTAAGAAACTGATGTCCTGTCAGGTCAATTACAGTATCACGGACAAAGAACTGCTAGCCATAAAAAGAGTGTGTGAAGAGTGGAGACACTACCTACTGGGGGCTATGCACACTGTGGAGATATTTACTGATCCCGCAACATACTATTCCAGAAGACCGCCAGAGCCTTGACACCGTGACAACTCTGCTGGTCGCTATCCTTTTCAGATTTCGACTGTGTGATCAAATACCGACCCACACCACAAAACGGCATAGCGGATGCTCTCTCTAGACCAGCCTAGCCTCCTGAACCCAATGCATAGAAGAACCTCCTGTGATACTACACAAGGCTTCTTTTCCTGAGGAACTCCTGGCTTCAACAACCTCGCAAGGCTGTTTGGCTGATGTGAAAAAACAGGTAGCTTGACGGAGAGCCAAGGCATGGAAAGACAAAGTCCCTGAAAAACGTTTGACCAGCAACGTCCTACTGTACCATGATGAAAAGTTGTACGTGCCAGAGGGTCGTTTACAACAGCAAGCTTTGCGATGGATTCACGACTCTACGCTGGGTAGACATCTAGGAGAAAACCATGCAGGCTATGAAAAGGCATTTCTGGTGGTTAACCTTGCAGGCGGACACAGCCAAGTATGTTTCCGAATCTTCCATCTGTACCCAAGGAAAGACCCAACATAAAAGACCTTGCGGTTTGCTTTGAACCAATCCCATACCTACAACACCTGATCATACGTTGTCCATGGATTTCATTGTGGATATGCTTCCTAGTTTGGGATACAATACCATACTAGTCGTGATCGATCATTTAACCAAGATGAGGCACTTTATTGCTTTAACAAAGCTACCAACCTCTGTGGATCTGGCCCGGGTGTTTTTGCAACATGCTGTACGTTCATACGGAATCCCGGCAGTTATCGTTACAGATAGAGGGACTCAGTTTACCTCACGATTCTGGAAGTCATTTTGCGATGTCATGAAGGTAGACACATGCCTCTCCACTAGCTACCATCCACAGACGGACGGCGAAACCGAGAGACTGAACCAAACACTGAAACAGTAACTCAGGTGTTTTACATTACAACACAAAGAGGAATGGAGCACCCTTCTTTGGATGGCTGAATTTGCATACACTAATGCAGAACATTCTTCACTAGGGTGTTACCCTTTTTTCTGTCGCTGTAGAGGACGCTAGACAAGAACTATGCTGACAAAAAGAGTTCCCCCGGGCCTTTATACAGTGTGGGGGATATGGTGTGGATCAATACCAGGCATTTGAGACGGAAGGGTACGCCGGACTGAAACCGAAATTCATGGGTCCCTATACTATCGACAAAGTAATCAACCCTGTGGCAATGAGATTAACACTCCCTTCTTCCTGGCACATTCATCCAGTGTTCCATATTTCCCTGCTGCGGCCTTGCCTTCCGCAGACCAGACTACCCCAGAAGCCATTGCCTCTAGATGTCGATGGGTACGAGGAGTACGAAGTCAAGCGTATTCTTGATTCCAAATTCATTCGAGGGAGGGTGCATTACCTCATTGACTGGAAGGGTTATGGTCCCGAGGATCGCTCGTGGGAACCAGGTACCAACCTACATTGCCTGGGGATTCTTAGGCTATTTCACCTGCAGTACCCCTCTAAGCCTGGTAGACCGTCGGGATACCGGTCGTTGAGAGGGGGTTCTGTCACATTCCGGTGTAAATAGAGGTTGGGGGTTAGATTTAGGCATGTATGTTTGCAGCGCTACGAATGCATGAGTACATCAGCGCTACATCTCCCATAATCCTGTGGTGGGACTTGACTGGCTTTGTATCTAGGCCATACATAAGCACCTCCTGCAGGGGGTTCGGTGCTTGTCAATGACGAAAGCTGTACCCGGACGTTTGCTATGCTTCATGGTGAACCAGCCCGGTAACAAGGATTTCACCTACTAATACTACATCTTGCATGACTTGCCTTCCTGAACGTTGGAGAAACGGCGTACTGCCAAAACGGATGCACCTGCATTCCCGTGCTATTTCTTGATTCGAACGCGCTGTGCGTATCCTGGAGGCGTTACTCGGCTCGGAAGAAGCATCCGACAAAACCCTCCTCATATCTGTGACCGGTGAGCACATGCGTTGCTGCGCGTCTCAAGAGCTGAAAGGCTCGGATTAGGTCATCCAAAACCGTTTGCAACGTATTTGTTTTCTTTACAAACACGCGCTGGAGTGCGTCTCATGAGCTGCCTGAAAGGCTTGGATTTGGTAGACACTTATTTTTATTTTATTGAAACACACGTGCAGGAGTGCGTTTCAGAGCCCCCTGGACGGCTCGAGTTCCGTGGTGATTTCTGAGTCCCTTCTTGTACAATCGGGCTGAAGCGCACTAAGAGTTTTCATGAGACTTTACTTACTGGGCTGCTTTGAATTCTTTAGTAGCAGTTCAGCCAGCATGTCTTGCCTGGCTTAACCTGGATTGTTCTTGTGAGTTTGATCGCCTGGACTAACCTACAGCAGAGTGTACATCTTCTACCCTGAGCTAAGTATTTCCTCACATACTGTATTGAAAGCAATAGTGCTGTGAAATTAAGAGCAAGCTCAGTTCACTTCCAAGGGAGACCAGATTATTTCTTTTATGCTTTATTTTCGGCTTTTGTGATTTTCTCAGTAGCAAATGCGGCATAATGGAAACGTAAGAGCTTACACATACTAAGTATAGTCTTTACACTCAATACACACTGTGGCTGTTATATAAATGTATGTTGTGCTTGTATGTTGTTACAGGGAACATGGGGCTAGACAGCTGGAATGTCAGAGCAGGAGTAAGGTCTACAACTCCACGAGCAGTCCCATCGTGTGATTTCGCGGCCGCATTTTTATTGTTTCCTTTGTCCCTTTTTTCCCTTACCCCTTTTATGGTCTTGTCTGTTGAGTGATATCTCTGCACTCAGAGGTCACTCCATATTGGGGATAGGGTTATGCAGCATCATTCATCGCTCCAGCTATATCCTGCTTTGAAGGTTAGTGGTAACCAGTCGGGGGTCTGACACTGATACTCCCACCTCAGAAACCCCCTCTTCCCATCATGAAAAAAAAGACTAAGGAGAGACAAAGAAGGGCCTAGAAGCAGGCCTGGCTAGATATATAAGCAACAAATCGGGCTGCAGTGGCCCACCCGAATGCACCCTTGGCCCACCCAAATAAAAATTCCAGGAGCCAGGCCTGAGAATCATACTGGGTGCTCAGGTCTGTGCTAAGAATCAAAATATTACCTGACATGTTGAGAGATTAAGGACCATTAATTCAGTATCATTACATTTTAGCAGCCTGAAATTCAGAACTGCTTCAGGATCATGCTGCGGCGGAGTCAGCTGACTTTATTCAGCAGCTGAGAACCTGCTCAGATTCTGTCAAGTGACCTGCAGTAGTTCCTTTCGTGTTAGCAGACGGACTAATTATCCTAGGGTGGCAACTTTCTTGCTGTTGCTGTTTTTCACCAACCGGTTGTCAGTGACCTTTCCTGCTTTAATCTGCTTCCCATTCACACAACCTCAACATCTTCTCATACGCCGACGACACCCAGCTGATCCTCTCCCTCACCAAAGACCCCACCACCGCCAAAACCAACTTCCACGATGGAATGAAGGCCGTCACCGAATGGATGAAGAACAGTCGCCTGAAACTGAACTCGGACAAGACGGAGGTCCTTATCCTCAGCTCCACCCTCTCCTCCTGGGACGACTCCTAGTGGCCAGCCTCGCTGGGAGCTACGCCGACACCCGCCTACCACGCATGCAACCTGGGGTTCATCCTAGACTCATTTCTGTCAATGACCCAGCAGGTCAACGCTGTCTCCTCCTGCTTAAACACCCTCCGTATGCTCTCTGATGGATCCCCACCGGAACCAGAAGGACGGTCACCCAGGCCCTTGTCACCAGCAGGCTGGACTGTCTAAGCGGGAACCAAGGCCAAACTCCAGAAGAAACTTCAACGCAAACAGAACACCTCCACACGCCTCATGATTGACATCCCCCGCCACAGCCACATCACTCCCCACCTGAGGAACCTTCACTTGCTCCCCGTCAACAAGAGGATCACCTTCAAACTCCTCACCCATGCTCAAAACCACTCCACGATGCCGGACAAACATACCTCAACAAATGACTCACCTTCTACACTCCAAACCTCCAGCTTCGCTCCAATGACCTCGCCCTCGCCACCGTTCCACGCATCCACCAAATGCCCACCGGCGGCAGATCTTCCTCTCACCTCGACGCCAAGACATGGAACACCCTCCCCATCCACCTATGACAGACCCAGGACCTGCTGAACTTCAGGAGACTTCTCAAGACCTGGTTGTTCGAATAGTAGCAGCTTCCCCCAACTCCTCCCCCCCTCAGCACCTTGAGACCCTCACAGGTGAGTAGTGTGCTCTACAAATGTTTGATTGATTGATTCTAAATGCCACCAGACTCAGAGAATCATGGATGGGCACTGGCAATCACACAGTTCCATCTTCCGTGTCCTGCCCCAGAATAGAGCCAATGGCGCTTCTGCCACTCAGGTCAGTAAAGTCCAACGTGGACAGGACAGACTCTATCTCACTATTCTGATGTCTCTTTGTCGTGATGCCAGGGAGGAGGGTCCGGTCAGCGCAGGCTGTGCCAGGATGTTTTTTATTTAATTGCTGCTGCCACCCAGGCTGGAGTATGGGACAAGACCACGTTGGTCCAACCTCCAGACCTAAACACGTGCTGCTGCCTTGATGTGGCTACCGGAGGGCATGGTTGTTTGGTCACGGCGTGAGTCTGAGAGCAGATCCTAAATGTCTTTAAAGGCACACGGCATGGCTCTCATGACAATGGTGCCTCCAGAATTCTATGTCAGGACTGGAAGCTCAGATTATGCTTCTCATTTCTTTACTGATATTTTACAGCAGCCAATAAAAGAAAAGTCGACAAAACACTACATTACCCCTGAGTACCCTACAGGTCACATGACCAACCATAGAGCGTCCACTATATAAACTCTAGTCACAGTGACAGTGTCCTCTTTCTTTGTTGCTCCACAGCCAGTTAAGTGCTTTCCCATTGCTACTTATTATTGTGTGGTTACACTAACTGTATTTATGGGTTCATGATTGGCTTAATTACTGCGTTTGTATAGGCGATTGTAAATGCTCTGATTGTCAAAAGTTGAAATCTGACTAAGGTTGTCTATTATTGCATTGTTTCCAGCGGCTCTCGAGCCAATTTCCACTTGCCTTTCAGTATTTCCAGTCTCTGCCAGCGCAGGCCAGGATTTCGTTTCGGGAGCGTTCTGCCTCCCCGACCGGGCGCTTCGTGCTCGCGTTATTCAACAGTGGACCGGGAGAAAAGGAAGCGAGGACGCGCGTCAAACGATCGCGCAGTCCTCTTTCTGGGGTAACAAGCGGCCATTACTGTGCATGAGCAGCGGCCATTTTGCCCACTCTAAATTAATCCTTGGGCTTAAATGAACACGCAAGCAGAAAAAACAAATGATGCCACGGATAGATATAAAGGCTAAACAGTAAGATGAAGAGAAAATTCATTTGAACTCTTCCTCTGGATATAAATCTCAAAAATCAGTCTCCTTCAATTTCACTCGCTGTAGCCAAAGGACAAAAAAACACACAAAGTACAAACACACCTCTGTTCAAATTAAATTATTCTTTTTTTGTCTGTATATACTTTCAACAAACTGTCTTTTCAAAACACAATTTTCATACATAAAAATCTTCATTTGACATGTATATACATACTTATTTACATTTATACATATAACACATATAGACATATGAATGAAAAACAAGAATTTTTTCTACTCTCTTTGCCCTATCTTTTTTTCTATCCAGGTGCACCTCAAAATGTATTACCACGGTGCATTTCCCTGTAATTGATCACCATTTCTCAGATCGCCTCCAGGTTAGATTTCAACCCTTTTTCCACTATAGGCGATCTATACTTTTTTCATATATTATTTTAATTTGTATATGGTGTCTTAATGGTGTCTTAATATATCTGTCGACGCGTTTCAGCCATTTTGATTATAGGCCTCATCAGGACTAGGGACCGTCGAGTGCATAATTTCTTAATTCCACCTTAATTCCACCTCACAAGATATCGGATGGACCGTATATAGAGGTGGTCAAGCACAAAGCTGTGAGCCGGGGTCCTCTTTTGTACTCTCACTATATATCATACGTAGTAATGCCCACGAACTCGATCCTAATATTTATTCAGTGGTGTCTTCAAAAGCATACAGACGATATCTATGTGCTTCTCTTCGGATCACCACAAGACGCGTTTTTCTGGCTTTAAATACTTTTTGCTTGTTTCCAGCTCCCGGTGACACCCGACACGTCCAATGTGTGCAGGGCTGTATAAAAAAGCATAGGCTCTGCCTAGTGTGGATCTGCAAGCCCTCCCTCCACATTATAACTTGTGATTTACACATATATATTACTTTGGCTTTCCTGGGGTTGCCCACTCCCCCTGATCTCTGATACACTCAGATTGCTTATAATCCTCATCTGTGACATTTAAAACAGGCACTCCTGAGCCATCAAGTCAGAATTTTATTACGAGGAGGAATGTTTTGAGGAGGAGCCCTCTGGGTCCATGGAGCAGGACCTCATTGAGGCTCTGGGTGCAGGAGTGCAGCAGTCCGTGAATAGGGCCCTGGTGAGGGCCATAGAGCCTCTGAAGGCTGGCTCCCCAGCGCGGGCAGTCGCCCCAGAGCTAGTGGGAAGGGAATCAAGAACCCTCACGCTACGGACTTCGCAAAGTTAGCCAAAATTATGTCTTCTGAGCATGACTATAGCACCCCCAATAAGTAGGCAACTATCACAGAGATTCCTCAGGATGAGGACGATGATACCTTCTCGAACCATGTATCTGACCAGGAAGAGGCCCCTAGACCCTCAAAGAAATCAAGGAAGGAACGCCAAGTGGAACCACCTTCCCAACCGAGGGTCTTTACTTTCGAGCCGGCGGAGATAGTGCATCCCAATTCCACCCCCTGGCTTCTGCCTCAAAAGGTGGCTGACTACGTCCAGCTCACCGTGGACAGGCCTTTGACAAGGACATGAGGGCACAGCTAAGATTAGAGAGCCCTAGGCCTGACCTGGCAGGTAAAGAGGCGGAGACACCTGAAGTAGGCACATCCATGCTCACCTACCTCAAGAAGTACTGCAAGGACCCCATTAAGGGCATAGACTGGGCATGGAGATCATGCCAGGACAAGCTTTTGGACTGACAGGTCCCTTGACCAAAATTCTGGAGTTAGGCTTTCAAGCTAAGGAGTCCGCAATGGCCATTGATCCGGAGGAATTGATTGGTTGGGCAAAGATGGCTGTCTGTCAATTAGGCAATGCTAACTGTGCGATGTCCAATGAGCACCGGCGCTCAATATTATAAAATCTGGATCCCAAACTGGCGGAACTCCTTTCATCTGAATCCGGTCCTCTAGCCCAAGGCACACTTTTCGGCCAGCCTTTCCTTAAAGAACTAACCAAGTTTGTCGCCACCTTTAGTGGGTTAGATAAGGCTCAAGGTTCTCTCAAACAAGCTTTTCGGCCGATTTTCGTCAGGTCTGGACGATTCCGCGGGCGGGTGTTCGGCCGGGAGTATAATCAGGGCGCCCCGCATGGTCAGTTCCGTCAAACAACGAGGGGGTTACCAAGACCCCAATTACAGTACTTCCTCCTTCTACCTGACCCGGTGTGCCAAAAACAGATTCCGGAAGGGCAGATACGGAGGAAATCAGAACGGACAACAGGAGTCTGGAAATTCAGGTGAGAATAATTCCTTGTACAGAGGTAATGTTGGGGGGTTTAATACAGTTTTTCCTGCACACTTGGCACACGATCTCACAGGATGCATGGATCTTAGAGACAGTACAGGGGTACAGGCTAGAGCTTTACAACTCCCAAGAAAAAAGGTCAGGGCACTGGAAACTTGCACTGGTGAGCAAAGTGGTAGTGCAGGAGCTGGGAACCTGACCTCCCTAGTTCCCTCAACTTTTGGATGACCAAAAACACAAGATTCAGATAGACTCAGCACATACCCATGTATTATCTAATCATAATGCATATCATAAAACTAATGATCCCAAGTTCAATGTTATTCAAAAACATAGAAAACAATACCCTAATGAAAAGATATGAAGCTCCAGATTGTATGTGAAAATATTTGTTTTCTTCTTTATTTGATAGATGATCATTCATTTAAAATACAGTGCAAAATCATAGCCATGGCTATGATTTTTCACTGTATTTGGGTGTTGTTTTCTATGTTTTTGAATAACATTGAACTTGGGATCATTAATTTGATGATATGGATTATGATTAGATAAAACATGGGTATGTGCTGAGTCTATCTGAAGCTTTACAACTCCCCAGTCAGGAAATTCCCTCCCCCGGATGTATTTTTCCCAACAAGATCAAGACTTTATCGCAGAAGAGATAGATTATTTTCTCAGGAAAGGGGCCATAGTTGTCACAGATCCTCACTCCCGAAGCTTTATCAGCAACATTTTCCTAGTCGAAAAGAAGGGGGGTAGATCCAGGCTAGTTTTAAATCTAAAGGATTTCAATGGATGGGTAGTGTATCGGCATTTCAAGACGGAGAGTATCCATCTTCTGCGCAACCTCCTTCAGGAAGGGGGCTAGATGGTCCATCTGGACCTAAAAGATGTGTATCTGTATGTTCCCATATACTCACCAGATCAGCGTTTTCTTTAGTTCCACTGGCAGGGAGTGTGTTATGAATACAGATTCCTCCCCTTCGGCCTCTCGTCAGCATCTTGGTAATTCACAAAACTCCTTTGTCCAGTAGTGGAATCATTGAGAGCACGGGGAGTACGTCTGATCATACATCTGGACGACATCATCATCATGGCTCGTTGTCCTCAATTGGTGATGACCCATCTAGAATGGGCAATCAACCTATTACAGAGTCTCAGATTTATTGTAAATCCTCAGAAATAGATTTTAATACCATCTCAAATCGATCGAGTTTTTGGGCATTCTGATCGACTCTCGGAGTTGTCAACTTCTCCTGCCACCCAGAAAATCTGGTCCATCAAGAGAGAGTTGCAGTTGATCTGGCACAAGCAGACTGTGTCACTGAGATCTGTAGCCCGGGTCATCGGACTGCTAGCCTCCTCAATTCAGGTGATCTTCCCGGGTCCCCTTCACTACTGTGCGCTCCAGCGGCTCAAGATTCGACATCTCCAGAACGGCCTTGGGTGCACAGAACAGATTCCCCTCTCTGAGGAGGCGAGGTTGGAGATGTTGTGGTGGTTGAACCACATGGAAGCCTGGAACGGCACAGCCGTCTTCGAATCTACACCAGATGTAGTGATAGAATCCGATGCCAGGCGGTGGGGTTGGGGAGCCCTTTGTGGTCAAATTTCCACTGGCGGCCTTTGGTCGCAGGAGGAACTTTCATTGCATATCAATTGCCTGGAACTTCTGGCAGGCTCCTTTGCGATCCGCTGTCTTTCACCTCGAAAGAGGGACTGTTGTAATCTGCTTCTCATGGACAACGTGTCAGCGGAACGCTATGTAAACAAGTTAGGGGGAGGTCCTGAATTCTAGCAGAGATTGCCAAAGATTTCAGGCATTTTTGCCTCCAAAACAGAATTTCAGTGGTGGTGGAATACCTTCCGGGCAGCAACAACAAGATAGCAGATTGGCACTCTCGGCACCTACGGGACTTCAGTGACTGGAGACTACATCCCCGGGTTTTCTAGTCACTGAATCGTCTGTGGGGACCTTGCCAGGTAGACCTTTTTGCATCGCGCCTCAACAGACAGCTTCCAGCCTTTTACAGCTGGTGTCCAGAGCCGGGGGCTATTTCCACGGATGCGTTTCTGTAGGACTGGCCCAGAGAGCGTTGAGATTCCCCAGGTTCCTGCTCTTGGGGGACTTTAATATCCATATGGATGTGGCCACAGCCCCGGGGACTAGAGACCTGGGTGATCTATGCGCATTAGCGCATCTAAGGACTCAGGATCAGGCCGCTACTCATACTGGAGGACACTGTCTTGATCTTGTCTACACCAATTTTAGTATGATATTTGACACCCCCCGTCCACTTATATGGTCAGACCACTATTTGGTAGGTTTTACCTGGAAGATTGATAAAACGTGCGCCTTAGCAAAAAAACAGCAGGTCCCTTTTCCCCAGAAAATCAGTATCCCAGCATTAGCCGCATCCTTGACTCACACTATTCCGGACAAGGCCAGTAACTTAGAAGAAGCGGTAGAGAATTTCTCGACCTGGATCAGATCCTCGGTTAGCGTGCTTCCACAAGCAAAAAGGCCAATACGGCCTAGAGCTGTCCCTGCTGCCCCTTGGTATACGGAAAATCTTAAAACCTTAAAAATAGTTTGTAAGGGGCAGGAACGAGTATGGAGGCAAGAGTACTGCCCACTTGCCAAGGCGAAACTCCGAGAGATGCAAAGAGACTATTATGCAGCAATTAAGAAAGCAAAGGGAGACTACTATGCAGACAGAATTCAAAAGGCCAAAAATAACAGTAGAGAAATCTTCTCGATTGTAAAAAGTTTTACATCTCCAGTGGCAGAAACTCAGACGGCCTCCTTGTCTGAAGGTTGGTGTGAGAAACTGTCCACTTTTTTTATAGAAAAAATTGAGAAGATTCAAGAAAGCCTGAGGCCCACCGACTCTGGCTGCCCCATATTTAATCAGGGGACTCGAGTTCAGGATGACCCTCTTCAACTTTCTGCTTCATCAATTGAAAATAAACAGAAAGATACTTTTAATTCTTTTAAAATAGTTGAGGAGAAGGATGTCCTGGTCATCTTTAAAGCGCTGAAATCGGGGTCGCCTGCGGATCCCTGTCCCACCAGAGTTTTGAGTGGTGTGGCGGAGGCTATTGCCTCCACAGTAACTGATTTGGTCAACGAGTCTTTACAGACTAGTATTGTACCGCCCCAGTGGAAACAAGCTAAACTCCTCCCACTGATCAAAAAATCTTCAGCTGACCCTCAGATTACCTCTAACTACAGGCCCATCTCCCTTCTCCCGGCCCTAGCCAAGGTCTGTGAGAAGGCTGCTTTCCGACAGCTGGATGAATTTGTGGAATCCACAGGGGCCCTTCATCCTGCCCAGTCTGGATTCCGCTCCTCATTCAGCATGGAAACCGCGCTCGTGGAGGTCACCGAGGCCATAAGGGAGTGTCTGGACGGGGGCGGCAGAGCGGCTCTAATTTTATTGGACCTCTCTGCCGCGTTTGACATGGTTCCCCACGTCCAGCTCCTTTCTAGGTTAGAGGACATAGGCATCACGGTCGCGGCTCTTGGCTGGGTCAAGTCCTTTCTCACAGGCAGGTCCCAGCAAATCTGGCTTCCCCCTTACTGCTCCTCGAACAGAAGGGTCGACACAGGAGTTCCACAAGGGTCGACTTTAATCCCCTTACTTTTTAATGTTTATCTGACCCCCCTCGTCTACCTTGCAGAGAAATTGGGCGCTAAAACAATGGCTTATGCCGACGACACCCAACTTCTCTTCACTTGGGACAAGAACAACCTTAGTACTGAAGGAGTCGAGCAATGTCTGACTTCAGTGTTTGCCTGGCTGGCTCGGGCCTGCCTTAAGTGTAACGAGGATAAGACAGAGATCATTGTGTACGGGCACTTTCCAGCAACCTTTAAGGAATCTATCTGGCCCAAGGAATTACCCTGCCCCTCGGAGAATAGTGGGGTTGCAAAGAACTTAGGGGTCTGGTTTGGAGCCGACCTCTGTTTTCGAGATCAAATTTCTTGACTAGCTGGAACATGCTACGGGACCCTTACCACTCTCCGGAAGTTCTTTCCTCTCCTCCCCCAGGAGGCCAAAGAAACAGTGGCCAGGGCACTTATCCTGTCGCGGCTGGATTACGCCAACGCTCTATATGCTGGCGCACCTGACCTTTTTGCTTCATAAATTGCAGGTGGTCCAGAACGCGACAGAGCATCTCCTGTTTAACATTCCCACGAGCCTCAGTGTCCGTAAGCAACTCGCAGAGCTACACTGGCTTCCGGTGGCCCTTAGAGTTCGCTTTAAGATCCTGACACTGGCCTTCAAAGCCCTACATGGCCCCAGTCCATCCTACTTAAGAGACAGATTTGCGTTCTATTGCCCTGCCCGCCAATTAAGATCAGCCACTCTGCGACATTTAGTTACCCCCAGATTTAAGCGAGCTCGCCTAGGGGGTAAATCCCTGGTGGTGAGGGCTGCCCAGCTGTGGAATAATCTTCCCGACCCCCTAAGATACACAACCAACCTTACATACTTCAAAAAAAATCTGAAAACTCACCTTTTCAGACAAACCTGGTAGACCATCTGCTTTTATTTTTAGCTGTAATTCAGAATCCTTCCCCGCGCCAGGACAGTCTCGACTAGCAGTGCGCGTTATAAATATCCCTATAACATAACATAACATAACTGGCCAACATCTCGGTGCTATGCCTTCCCTCCATTCATGATGATTCCCAGCGGTATGGCACAAACCCGGCGTCATCAGTCAAAGTTGATACTGAACACCCCACTCTGGCAAGCGCAGGCATGGTTCACAGTGCTTTTGGAGATGCTTTGTGTGGTGCCAATCCTTCTCCCACAGCTGTGGAATCTTTTGCTGGACCCTCTGAGAGACCCACATCCATTGATAGAATCAGGGTAACTTCCTCTGGTAGCCTTGCGGGTTTCAGAGACAGGTGGAAGATCCCAGGCCTTTTCAAGAGACGCTGACAGATTTATTACCAAAGCATGGTCAGCTAACACCCACAAGCAATACGCATCAGCTTGGAAACAATGGTGTAGTTGGTGCTCTCAACGGGAGGTGGATCCCGCTACAGCACATGTCTCTTTGATTGTGAACTTTCTTGCTTCCGTCGCAGCTTCGGGCTTAGCCTATAGAACGGTGAACAATTTCCGTTTGCCATCTCAGCAGGTCAAGTGTCAGTGGATAGCAAACCAGTTGGTGAGCAACCCTTGGTATGTCAGCTGCTCAGGGGTATCCGGATGGTAAAACCCTGTCCTAAATATTCAGAGGTATGGGATGTGTCTTCCGTTCTGAGATTTTTGGAAGCCTGGCCTTCCAAAAAGTTATCTTCTAAGTTGACCATGTTACTTTGCCTGGTGTCTTGCAAGCGGGTCTCTGATGTCTGTGATTTAGATCTAGCGGGACATAGATTTTCCCCTGAGGGTGTGACTTTTGCGATCACTAATCGGACTAAGTGAAATACCTCATCGGTATCTTACCCAGCTTTCGCTAACAATCCTAAGCTGTGTGTTGTGCAATGTTTAAAAGACTACGAGTTGAGTACTTCTGAGTTTCGAGCAGACATGAAAGTGCAATTGCTAATTGCACTGCAAAAACCATTTTGTACAGAGACCCCAGCCACTCTGTCAAGATGGGTGCACTGGCTCATGAGCGAAACGGGTATTGATGTATCAAAATGTGGAACCCATTCAGATCGAGGGGCTATGGCTTCTAAGGCTTTCTCTGTTGGGGTCAGCCTCCCAGACATTATGAATGCAGCTGATTGGTCAACAGAGACCACGCTTAAATCCTTCTATTATAAACCGATTATTGATGTAGCATCTGTAGAGGTGGCTAAGCTTTTAAACAAGCATAATCGGAGCCTCTGGTCCTAACTTAGAATTAAACATTTGAAAACATTTGTGAAAAGAATTTTCAATTCTATTAAGGACACGGAGGTGAGGTTTATCCCACACAAATGATATGTATTTACATTATAAATGTATTGTATGATTGCTTGAGTATTTTCATACGGCATACATGTTCTTATGTTTCTTCCCCTTCCCTTTCTGATTTATTTGATGACTTATCAGATATGGCGAACGGTGTTACGGTTTATCTTTTACACTTTCAGGTGCTGATAGCAAGTAGAGCATGATGGTCTACAATGATGGAAAGTTGTTTGCGTTCCTTCTGAGGATTCGGCGTCTAGTCAGTTCAGGAACCACTGCTTGGATAAGGAGCCCCATTGGGCTGCAAGTTGTTTCTTCAAGAGGAGGGCCTTCTGCATTAAGGATGGTTCTTCAGGATCAAGTTGTTGTTGATGGACTTAACTGTTTGACTGGACTTTGATGTTTTGTCAAAGAAAAAGGACACTGTCACTGTGACTAGAGTTTATATATGGGACACTCCATGGTTGGTCATGTGACCTGTAGGAGACTCATGGGTAATGTAGTGTTTTGTTTACTTTTCTTTTGTAGGCTGCTGTAAAATACCAGAAAGAAATGAGAAGCATAATCCTCGCCTCCATGCCTTTAATAGAATTGAAAATTATTGTCACAAATGTTTGCAAATGTTTTATTATCTTATATAGTCAGCAGTTGTCTGCAGCCCTGGGAGTGTCATGTGACTCACAGAGACACTCATTGCAGCTACCCAACTGCAGCAGGCTTTATTTTACCTGCTGTAGCACTAGTTTTATGACTCACAGACTTTTGGTAAGTAAGTAAAATATGATTATAAATATTCTTCCTCAAAGATCTGAGTTTTGCCTACTGGAAGTTTTGATTTGCCATGATGTACTAGTGCAAAGGGTTAATATCCCTGCTGCAAAGAACGTATACCATGCATATTCGCTAAACTATATTTTATGAGGCTGGATACCTGTGTGAATTACTACTTTTCTCACAGAGAACCTTTTGTTACTTATGGAACTTCTGCCACACTGCACCTGGCACTGAGAGCGGAGGGCTGGAGGGTACTTTGTATAAATAACATAGTTTTAAAACCACTTGACAGTGGGACTGAATTCCTTATGTGACCAGTAGTTTTCAGACAATAAAAATGTCAAGACAACTCTGATGAACAATGATCCTTGTGGAGCGAAATCAGTCTTTAGTTCAGAGGCACTTTTCACTCATCATAAAGTAGCGCAATATGCTTGCTGCAAAGAGCATGAACCATTCATATTTGCAGATCTGTATTTTATAGGGATAGCTGCGAATTACTGCTTTTCTCACAGAACTCCTTTTGTTACTTGTGGAATTGCTACACATGGCATCTGGCTGGCTCTGAGCTGAGTGGGTGGAGGGTGCATTGGGGAGAGGATGTAGCCTTACGGCTAGAGCTGTTGACTTTTGCACTGGGGAACCGAGTTTGAGTCTCGGCGTCGGCTCAGCATCCTGTGATTCTGGGCAAATCACTTAATCTCCCGGTGCCTACCAAAAAATGAATGTGTCCTTGTGTAATGCAATTGGTGCTCATGTAAAGTGATCCAATACCTTCGGGTCGAATTCGCGCTATATAAATCTGCACACAAAAAATCGATGTGTGCCCAGGCTATTTAACCGGCAAGCAAGTCAAAAGAAGCAACTGTTATAGTCCAGCAACTGTGTCCGGAGACCATGGTTAATGTCACTGGCTACCTTGCCAGCAGTTTTAAGATCTTTTTAGAGTTGCTCATTGCTCTAATGCACGGGTACTCATAGTACGGCCCTCGGACCGCCAGCAGCCCGGCTAGCCTT
The DNA here is from genome assembly GCF_964261635.1 of Lissotriton helveticus. Lineage (NCBI taxonomy): Eukaryota > Metazoa > Chordata > Amphibia > Caudata > Salamandridae > Lissotriton > Lissotriton helveticus. The sequence continues at coordinate 409,987,764 of NC_136061.1, read as the reverse complement.
CCCTGGTGCCCCGCGGACCTTTCAGATGTCTACCAGTGTAACTCGGAGACTCTGCTGCTCTGTGGGGGCCAGCCATAGTCACAGTGGAGCTGCGGCGCTAAAAGGTGAAGACGTGCTCGGGTGCGGCTCTGTGTTTGTGTGCCCGGAAGCTATCTCAGCCCAGGCACACACAGGCAGGGTGAGATGTCGGAGAGGGAGGGAGGGAAAGGGAGGGAGAGGGAGGGAGAGAGAGGGAGAGGGAGGGAGGGAAAGGGAGGAAGAGTGAGGGAGGGAAAGGGAGGCAGAGTGAGGGAGGGAAAGGGAGTGAAAGGGAGACCAAGGGAGAGTGAGGGAAAGGGAGGGAGGGAGAGGAAGGGAAAGGGAGGCAGAGTGAGGGAGGGAAAGGGAGACAGAGGGAGAGTGAGGGATGGACAGGGCGACAGAGGGAGAGGGAGAGAGAGGGAGGGAGGGAAAGGGAGGGAGAGGGTGAGGAAGACAGAGGGAGAGGGAGGGAGGGAAAGAGAGGGAGAGGGGGAGGGAGACAGAGGGAGAGGGAGGGAGGTAAAGGGAGACAGAGGGAGAGGAAGGGAGGGAGGGAAAGGGAGGGAGAGGGAAGAAGGGAAAGGGAGGCAGAGTGAGGGAGGGAAAGGGAGACAGATGGGGAGTGAGGAAGGAACGGGAGATGGAGGGAGACTGAGGGAGGGAAAGGGAGACAGAGGGAGAGTGAGGGGGAAAGGGAGACAGGGAGGGAGAGGGAGGGAGGGACAGCGAGGGAGAGGGAGGGGGATGGAGACAGAGGGGGAGGGAGGGAAATCTTTTAACCAAAAAGGTTTAGTGCGAGTACGCACTGAACGATTAATAAGAGTATCATCACTTTGAGAGACATTGGTATCTAAAGTGACAACAGTATCAGGTGCTGCTGCAGTGTCGAGTAATCTAGTGTTGGTATCCAAAGCGACACCAGAATCAACAACAGACCCAGGGGCTACTGCAATGTCTGATAAACTAGTATTAGATGTTCCTAAATCTACAATTCCAGATGTTCCAGCAGAAGAAAAATTAGCAAAAGGATTAAGATCAGAATTAATACTTGAGGTACAACTCTTAACACTATTGATAAGATCATCATCAATCATAAATTGTTGAGACATCTTCTTTGACAATTCAACAACAAATGGACAAACCTGAATTTTCACTATTTTTATACAAATGAATATCACTTTTAAGAACTGCAATACGCTTTAAATTCCATACTTTTCCATCACTCAATAATACAGCGTTCCTGAAAATCTTTTTCAATTTTCAAAGGCTCGGAGAACCGGCTTTCACCTTTTTTTACCTTCCAAGGTTTTTTTTACCTTAACCCAGGACCCCACACTAACATCACACGTTTTGACATTATGTTTCAAATCATAAGAATCTTTGTTTTTTGAATGTTTATCTCCAATTCTATCTCTCAATTCATCCAATGGAGTGATGGATTTTAAATTATTAGCCATCAAATCTGGGTTGCATTTTGTTCGAACTGTTCTCCCTCTCATAATTTCAAACGGAGATGTACCTAAAACATCATGAGGTGATGTTCTATATGTCCAGACAGTTTTGAACAACTGTAATTCCCAATCACAATTATTGGCAACTGCAGATTGTATGGCATTCTTCAAACTCTATTGAAACGCTCAATCATGCCATTGCCACTTGGATTGTAAAGAGATGTAGTACAGTGTCTTAATCCGACCTTGTCAAAATAATCCTTAGCAATTTTTGACGTGAACTGCACACCATTGTCACTAATTAGTGAAGCGGGCAAACCTTCCCCTGAAAACACACAATCCAAAAATGTAATTACCACATCAGAACTCACTTTCGCCACAATTTTTAAAACAGGCCACCTGGAAAAAAGATCAATCACAGCCAAAACATATTTATTCTGGGAACCGATAGGTCCCATTATGTCAATTGCGACTGTGTGCCAAGGAGATTTTGGAATAATTGGTTCAGCCATAGGTGGTTTAAGAGTCACCAGGGTCTTATCTGAATTGGTACACCACACACAATCTCTAATGATTCTTTCCATAAATAAATCCATACCTGGCCACCAATACCATTGCTTCACTCTTTGTTTGGTTTTAACAATACCACCATGACCTTCATGGCACATTTTAACAATTACTTCCCGAAGATTGGTAGGAGGAATGACCTTGTCATTGCGCACGATGTTATCATTTAACATAGAAAGTTCATCGCGAACTTCCCACAAATGCTTGAAATCATCTGACAAATTGCAACTTAGAAGGCCAACCCTTTGTAATAAAAGAAGATAATTCAATCAAGACCTTGCCTTTTTTGTAAGACGACTCCCACTCATTTTTTCCAATGCTAGATAATCCATGATCATGCACTAAAGCCACCTGAATGTTCTCCCATTAGTGATCAGAACTGTCAGACAAAGTAATAGGCATACATGAAAGAAAATCAGCAACATTTTCCTTCCCTGGAACACAGACCACCTTGTAAATATAATCTTGTAACCTTAAAGACATCCTCGCACTCCTTGGGGAAGCATTGAACAAACCTTCTGTAGTTCACAACTTTACCAAAGGTTTATGATCAGTTCTCAGAGTGCATGGTTTACCCCAAACATAAGCTGTAAAATGCTCAATTGACCAAATGCAAGCTAAAGACTCTTTCTCTATCACCGAGAATTTTCCTTCTGTAGGTGACAAAGAACGTGAAGCATAAGCAATAATAAATTCTTTTCCATCTTGATCAATTTGAGAAAACACTCCACCTAGTCCCTTGTTGCTAGCATCAACTGTTATCCCATTATCAAGGTTAGGATAAAACGCACTTAAAGCCGGTGCCTTGGCAATTTCACGTTTGATATTCTCAAACTCACTTTTACATTCTGCTGACCACAAAAACTTGGATTTATTCTTTAGTAATTGGCGAATGTTAAAGATTTTGCTCGAATTCTTTTTTACAATTTTCGAGTAAAATTCAACTAATCCAACAAACGATCTTACTTCATCCTTGTTTTTAGGATGTGGTGCATTCAATACAGAATCAACAAGAGAAGGTTTAGTAGAAATTCCTTCACCACTAATGACATGCCCAAGATAAGTGATAGATCTTACAGCAAATTTACATTTATTATGTTCAACCGTTAAACCTTTTTGTTCCAAAATGTTTAAGACTTATTTTAGAATTGCATCATGTATTTGTTTACCCTTACTAAAAATAAGGATATCATCCTGAAAACATCTTACATTACTAAACTTCTAGAAAAGCTGGTGCATCAATCTTTGAAAGATTGCAGCCGCAGATGCAAGACCAAACTGTAACCGCTTGTATTGGAAGCAACCTGACGGTGTAATGAAGGCTGTTAAAGGTTTGCTCTCATCAGTAAGTGGAATCTGATGGTATGCGGCTGACAAATCAATCGTGGAAAACCAATTAGCATCCTTAACCAAACTTAGCATTGATGAGATTTTTGGCAAAGGAAACTTATCAACAACAATGTTGTTATTCAGATGCCTTAGATCTATGCACAGCCTTAATTTGCCATTGCTACGGCGCGCGACAACAGTGGGAGAAATCCATTGTGACGATTCGATTGGCTCGATGATATCAGCAGTGACAAGTTTTTCTAGTTCAAAATCCACCTCTTCCCTCAAAACAATAGGAATATTCCTAACGTTATGTATTTTTGGACAGGCATCTGGTTTTAACACAATCTGATGTTTGAAATTATTCAACTTACCAATTTCCTTACTGACGACTTTGGGATACAAATTTAAAATCTCTTTGCAAAAATCAGTGTTATCATCAATCAGCATAACAGGGTCTTCACTATTGGGATTAAGTATTATTCCAAGGTTGCCCTGATCCATCTACCCCAAAACTGATGGACCTTTCTTTGAAACATATAGTTTCCCAAATGCTTCTCTACCTTTAAACCTGAATAAGAGAGACCTAAAACCTACCATATCAATTTTTTCTTCTGAAAAACCTTCCGGACGGACATCAGGAGGTGACAACTCATTCCCAAGTTTTTTAGCAAATTTATTGTTCCAAACTTCCTCATTTACAATAGTATATGGGGACCCTGAATCTGCATAAATTTGAATATTGACACCACCAAGGGATAATAAGCATAGGGGTTTCTTTTTGATGTTCTTTTTGTCAACAATATTAAGTAAAAGTATTTTTTCCTTGTTTTCATCTAAGACAGTGTGAAAAGAAATTTTCTTAACAGAATTATCATCATCATAACCAGGGTCTTATCTGAATTGGCACACCACACACAATCTCTAATGATTCTTTCCATAAATAAATCCATACCTGGCCACCAATACCATTGCTTCACTCTTTGTTTGGTTTTAACAATACCACCATGACCTTCATGGCACATTTTAACAATTACTTCCAGAAGATTGGTAGGAGGAATGACTGGTCCCCAATTTTGTTAAGTAACAAATCCAAGAGAAATGAATCTTTGATGACGATATTTATTCAGAATTATAATCCAATGACGGAGCTGCCTTTCTTCAGTCCTTCTCCCCGAACAGCCGCATCAAGGAATGCAGTTTGTCCAGCTAGAACAACTGAAACTAAGAATGCTCCATCAAACAATAACACAAGACATGTAAATTTCTCGTGCAACACTCGAGAGAAAACTGTTCTAATGAAACATGACACAACAGGAGGGAAAGGGAGTGAGAGGGAGAGGGAGGGAGGCAGAGGGAGGGAGGGAGAGGAAGGAAGAGAGAGGGAGGGTGGGAAAGGAAGGTAGAGTGAGGGAGGGAAAGGGAGACCGAGGGAGAGTGAGGGAGGGAAAGGGAGACAGGGAGAGGGAGACAGAGGGAGGGAGAGGGAGGGAGGGAAAGGGAGGGAGAAGGAGGGGGATGGAGACAGAGGGGGAGGGAGGGAAAGGGAGGGAGAGGGAGGGAGGGAGAGCGAGGGAGGGAGAGGGAGGGAAGGAAAGGGAGAGAGAGGGAGAGTGAGGGAGGGAAAGGGAGACAGATGGAGAGTGAGGGAGAGGAAGGGAGAGTGAGGGAGGAAAAGGGAGACAGAGGGAGAAGGAGGGAGGTAAAGGGAGACAGAGGGAGAGTGAGGGAAGGAAAGGGAGACAGAGGGACAGTGAGGGAGGGAAAGGGAGACAGAGTGAGGGAGGGAAAGGGAGACAGAGAGAGGCAGGGAAAGGGAGACAGAGGGAGGGAGAGCGAGAGAGAGAGAGAGAGAAAGAGAGCGAGAGAGGGATATGTGTATGCCGGGTCTGGTGGCTCAGTGGACGAAGGCGTCCGCTGCAGGGACCAGTGATCAACCTCATGGTCAGTTTTTTTTGTTGCTCTAGCCACGCCCCCTCCCACACTGACCCTGCCCCCACTGGTGCGGCCCTCGGACACAAACCACACTGTAAATTTGGCCCCCGAGAGAAAGTTTGTGAGTACCCATGGGTGTAATATCTGATACTTATCTGTTTCCCTGGACATCATTGCTTGATTTTGTTTGCGATTAGTGTCACACATTTGGTCATTGAATGTCACTCATAACTACACGGAAACTATGACCATGTCACACACAAGCAATCTGAAACATTGGCAGGTGTGTGGCAGCGTGCTTGTTGTGTATGTCTGCTGACAAGAGGAATGTTGTTATTCAAAGGGGATGACTGTTGCAAGGAGCTTGAGCTGGATGAGGTGTATAAAGTGCTTCTGATTCCACTGACCCTGCCCCCACTGGTGCGGCCCTCGGACACAAACCACACTGTAAATTTGGCCCCCGAGAGAAAGTTTGTGAGTACCCATGGGTGTAATTTCTGATACTTCTCTGTTTCCCTGGACATCATTGCTTGATTTTGTTTGCGATTAGTGTCACACATTTGGTTGTTGAATATCACTCATAACTACACGGAAACTATGACCATGTCACACACAAGCAATCTGAAACATTGGCAGGTGTGTGGCAGCGTGCTTGTTGTGTATGTCTGCTGACAAGGAGAATGTTGTTATTCAAAGGGGATGACTGTTGCAAGGAGCTTGAGCTGGATGATGTGTATAAAGTGCTGCTGATTCAACTAGCTACCTACCCACTGCTTTGGAGGACTAATTTGTCCAAACTTCATGCCTTGCTTCTAAAAGGTCACTCCGAATCCTCTAATGGGAACAACCCTCCACGCCTCCTAATGAGACCTACCCAGTGTCCCACCTTGCAAATTCGGTCTCACTCAACCGTTTTCCTGCAGGGAAATAATCTAGAGATCACGTTGATGTAATAGACGGCTGGTAAATAGATACTGCTTTGAAGAACGAAGTAAACAGAAGTACAATATTATGTGAATTTTAAGAAAAGCAATAGTTGCCTACTTTTATTTTCTACTTTACTAACTTAACACTATACTCCCCAAGATGGCTACTCGGTATGTACGCCTGTTGAGAACTGCTTTTCATTCTCTGCCTCTTTCACAAGCGCGCTAGTCTCCAACACTAAACACAGAAAAAGGACTGTGAGGCTAGCGTCTAATTTGCCAAAATGCCGTAAAACGAAAGCAACCTATTCAATACGTAAATTCTTACTATTTTCTTCATAGGTAGCTGTGCTAGGCGTGTTATCATGAGTGTGTTTTTTTGCAGTATTGTGATTTCACTACTAACTATTTATGTAATTGAAAACAAATCCAGTACAAAAACAAATTCATTATTGCGTTGTTTAACGTTTGTTAACGTTTGTTATTCTGTGATTAAAAATTAATATACATATAAGAAATACATTAAAATAAATTATAGTATATCAATGTCTTAAAATAGGTTAGCATGTTTGTGCTGATTGTTCATTATTATATTGGCGTTATATGCCGTATTAAGAACCACTGTGAGGTGGCCACTTTCTTTGTCAAATGAAGTAGGCCAGTTGAGCCATCCTTTTTTGTTTGGAAATGGCTGTTTGTATCCTAGATACGGTGTTCAAAATATGGAAGCGTCGGAGAGGAGGCAGGTAAGAGCAAATTATATTTACGAAGCACCCCCTCTGCAGTAGCGTAGGATCAAGTGCCCCCCGGCAACATCGCATGTGAAAGGGATGGCAAACTACCCAATGGCTTCTCCTGGGACTTGTTACTGTCAAACATCGGAACTAAGTTTTGCATTTGGCTTTGCATAACTGTCCATTATTTTAAGGCTTAAATACTATTGAGATTTTTGTTCAATAGGTTTTTAATTACGTTTTTTAAATATAAAGTGCGCGCGAATAAACTAGTGTCTAACATAAACAGGTGGTCTTTCTAACTACATTTAACTCTACAATTTCTGAGCGTCATCATTTTTTTGCATTTCTTTTAAGTTGAAGGCATGTTTATCATGTTAGGATTACATGTATTAACGTGCAAACAATCTTGACTGTTAAATTGTACGCATATGGGATTTGTCTAGTGTAAAGCTCTCACGTTTCTGAGGTCCGTTGGCTTAGTCTGAGTGTCGCACCCCCTAATCCAAGCCAAGACACCAGGCCTCTCGTTCGGTATTAAAATACTGATTTAAATGAGTTCCGGTGGACCTATCACATCCCTGGGCACTGATGTGACTGTACCTTCTGCACTGATTATAAGTGCAACCCTGCTAGTGGGTCTCCAAGTTTCTCAGTCCAGCTCCATTTCCTTCACGCTACTCCATCCATGTCTCCTCTCCTTCATACCTTTCACATTCTTCCCTATCACCTTTTTTTCTCTCTCTCGTTTTACTCATCCCTATCGTCTTCCTCTCTCTTGTGTTCCAATATTCTTAATTCTGGACCCTTTCTCTTCCTCTTCTCTTAGCAAGTTCGCCTTTCTTTCTGACCCGTATTTGCTTATTCCATTCTGTGACTTTTTCCACACAGAGCCAGGCTCTATGGGAACGCTGTGTTTGAAATAATGTGAACAGGCAGCCTTTAAATTAATTTAAAGCGGTGCAGGGCTGCCTGGCCGGCCTCCCGCTCCAGGGCTCCTGTGCCTTTACACCAGCTGTACCACCTGCAGCACTGGTAGCTATGCCACTGCCAAGGTCCAGCATAAGTAGCTTATCCAGTGCAATTTCTTGCTTTGCGTTCTGGAACCTTTAGTCCTAATTTTATATTCATACAAACAACGACAATTCCTAGAAAGTAAAAGGCTGGACTGGATGAGATACTCACTTATAGCCCAGGAAAAGGCGAGCACTGGTAGTGGTAGTAATTAGTGACTCCTACATGCACCACCTTAGAAGTGACTAGAAAGAGTGTCCTGGTCTCTTCACTTGTTTGGCAGTTTCAAGGCTTTGGACATGGTGTTTAGATGTTGTTTTTACTTGTATGACTGTTGCATGTTACCCATAAACATTTGGTGTAGTCTTTCATTCCCCTTTGGTTATGCATCCTGAATGTTTGCAGCATGGTCCTTATTCAGTTCGGTCCTTCAGCAAAGTGTTAGTATGGATGGAAGCTTTTTTCTGTGTTCTTTGAGGAGACCGGGGAAGGACAGTGCATATTTTTTGTAGGAAATCTACCTTTTCTGTGTGGCCAGCCTGGATTTTTTGCCTTTTGCTGGGCTCGATATTTTTGCTGGCTTTATAATTCTGTACATTTTACCCCTGCTGTACAATAAAGCAATGTCTTTGCTCCTTCTTTAAATATGGTCGAATTGGAATGCCCCTAACTGATATAATTAACTTGCCTAGAAATCACTACTAAATTATACAAAATATTCCCAGGGCCTGTAAGTTAAATCCCATTCGAGGACTGCAGCGCCGTTGTGCTATCCAATTCAGTGGCAGTTCAAACATAGCTTCAAATCTACAATTGTAAACTGGCTGTAGCAGTGTAAAAACTTTCATTTGTGCTGTCAAAATAAATCATTTTGACAGGTCAAAACCTTACTTCTAAATATGAATAAGTTATTCCTATGTTGACCTTGTAGCCCACATGGCAGGGTGCATGGATTTAAAGGTAGGACATGTGGAAATGTAATGTTAACATATCCTTACAGTGACTAGAAACCCAAATCTATTTTTACTGTTGCATGCCTAACTGTCCTGTGTAGAAAGCCAGGGTACGTTTTAATATACTAATATTGTATCTCGGGAAAGGGAGCAGCTAGACAAATAATTAAACTGCTATTTTTAATAGTTAATAAAACCCAATTCAATGGTGAATATTAAGGATATATATCTTTTAGAAAGATACATTTTCTCTGCTTGAAGTTCCTAGACGATATTTAACATTTGCTCTCTAGCTTCTCCCAACAGTAATTAGTGTTGTATAGTTGTGAAATGCCTCCCAAGAGCAAACTATAGTCAGACCTGAATGGGCAGATATAACGCATCTAAATATTCAGGATAGGGAACTGTCATTACATTACAGCGTCAAATCCTGCTTACGCGTCAGATTTTGCTTGACCGGTTTGTTGGGTTGGCATATAACATTTGGGGCACCCTTGAAATGGAAAGAACAGGATGCCAAGACAATTCTTGTGTATCCTCTGTCTGGTTGCTGAATGACTCTGCTTTTGTTCTACCAGACTTTTTTCTCCGGGTTTACATATAACCATTGGGGCACCCTTGGAAGTGTATTGAACAGGATGCCAGTACCGTTCTTATAGGTCCATTGTCTGGTTGCTGAAGGGCTCTGCTTTTATCCTACCAAACTTCTGTCTCTGAGTTTATTGTGGGACAGTACCTGCTTCATACTGAATTTTATTGACGGATGTGGAAAGACACTAGGATTACTAAGAGCACACTCTCCACACACATCCCAGCCCTCAGAGCCCAAGTTGAGTGTTGCCAAAAACATTCACCATCTAGGAAATACACAAAGTGAGTAGGTTGGCAGCAGCAACTTTTTCCCTGTTGGTTAGAACATGCTTCAAAGTAATTCCCACCCACTAACCTGTGCCAGTCATAAATGTGGCACCTTCAGTCACCCACTTAGACACTTTGTGAAACTGCGGAAGATCATCAAAGGACTGGACCTGTTGTCTGTAACCTGAGTGGAGCCCTTTAGAACCAGACATGCTCCCTTTTGCCGGTCAAAGAAGTAGAGAGCAAGGTTCATAAGACTTATCTCCTTTCAAGCTTAAGGGATACAAAAAGCTACAAGATGCCTTTTCCTGGATGTACCCAGCAGATCACTAGTCCCTGCTATTGGCCTCTGCCTGGCACATTGTGAGCCTCTTAAGTGCCACCCCTGAGGTCCTGGGGGGTTTCAGAAGTGTAATTCTGTGGTGGAATGGGAGTTATAGCATTAGGTCATGAGGTAAACTCTTTGACCAATACGACCTCGGTTTGTTTGTACGACTTTCGCTCCATTGCGTTGAGCCTCAAATTGCACATAGGTCCCGGTCTACTGCAACCATTGACTATCATTGGCACTTTTTTAGCTTTTTGGTGCTATTTCTACTTAAAATGTTAAAAATGCATATTTCCAGTGTAGTGTATTTCCTATATTCCCAATAGGCTCTGCGGTTGACTAGGTCTCTATCGAATATACTAGACTTAATTGTGTGTGCCAGCTAGCTCAGAGGTCACTAGAAACTTTCCCGAATTCACAAGAAGGGATTAGTCTCTGACAACCGCATAAACATGACAACTTTGTTTCCCCAAGATAAAACGTATCTTGAGAGTCGGGGAAACAATAGATAGATATTTCACTCAGTCAATCGTGCATTCTTCGTTTCACTAGAGGTGCAGAGAAAGTAGAAAGATGAGCATTTTCAATAAAAGGATTTATTGAACAGTCTTCTTTCTCAAGCATAAGAAATGAACTGCTACAATCGTAACACTGTTTGTGAAATTTAATGCATACAGTATAAATAGTAGAATAAAATAATACTGTAAGAGCATTGTATGGTTCCTAAACCATATATAAATACATACATAAATAACAGAGGCTAAAAGTACTCAACTGGTGCTTCTAAAATACGCCTACCCGGTGTACCTAACCTAAGCTTAGTATGAGGGAATAAGTAAGTGAGGTGTAGCATAAAGATAGTATTCTTTTGCCAAGAATCTGCTCAAGATTTCTCTAAGGGTCTAATCAGCTCCGTACCTTAGTTTAGAATGGAGAAGGTCAGGCTCAGGGCTCGATTTCCCAACAACCTGCAAGAGTAGCTTGGAAACACTGGAGCTGGATTTCTCAGCAGGAGAAAAGACAGCATCTCTCTCAGTGCGTCTGCTGGAGGGTCGGGTTCCTTCGGCACTTGCTGTAGCAGGGCGCATCGGGCAAGTAGTTAGCCGAACTGCTCCAAACCACCGTGTGTTTGCTTGGGCGAGTGTGGGCATATTTATACCTTGAAGGTGCCGACTTTGACGTACAGTTGGACATAATAACGTCATCAAAGAGTCTCAGTTCTTTGAAAACTCCATGAGTTCTTTGGACAAATCAATATTCAAGCAAGGGGAAGTCCCCGGCTGCTGAAGCTTGAGTTTTCCAAGAAATCGTTGTGGATTTTCGGAACTAGTGGAAGTAGCCCTGCCGTATTTGGACTGCATGAGCTATGCCTAAATATGGTTATGATTTCTATGCCTATATAAGGATATGGGCCAGATGCATCAAGCTAAAATCCGCTCGCAAAGGGGCCCCTTTGCGACGGTATTTTTGCATTTGGGATGCATCACCCCAAATGCAAAAATCGCAATTTAAGAAATCTCAAAATTGCGATTACTTACATTGCTATTGCATTTAAGGAATCTCAAATTGAGATTCCTTAAATGCAATGCATTAAAGTTAAAAAATTTGCGATTTCGCTAATAGGGGGCGCAAATTACCATGAAGTTGAACTTCATGGTAATTTGCAAAAACTTTGAAAAATGCATTTTTCAAAGTTCCATTTTACACACAGACATGCCCTTAGGGTATGTGTGTGTGCAAGATGTACCCACCTGCAGATTTCAGGGGTGCAACAGGGTGTCCTTTTGACACCCTGGCACCCTTGAAATTGCAATCTCAATTTGCGATTCTCTAATTGAGAATCGCAAATTGAGATTGTCTTCCCATTCATTCCTATAGGCCTCTAGGCCCATTGGAATGAATAGGCAGGTATTCCTTAGGGAGGTATTCCTTAAGGAATTTTAACAAATCGCTATTTCTTAAGCGACTTCTTCATACATAGCATTTTGCTATTCCTTATTAGCGAATCCTTATTTTTCGCTAATAAGGAATCGCAAAATGGATTCTTGATGCATCTAGGGGATGGTGATTTATTCCTATATAAGGCCATGAATCGGGAAACTTACAATAGGGTCCTAAAATGATACATAACACCCACTCCACATTATCATGTTCATCTAAGTTCAAGCACTAAAACATATAATCTAGAGCATGTGTTTACAACCCCCAAAAAATCATATAAAATGCATTTTGAAATGGTTGCACATGAAAAAATGAGCATTTTGTATAGTACACATTTAAGGGAAATGACTTCATTGTAAGCATATAATATGATATTAGCAATGCTACTGAATGAGTCACGAAAATTACATTCATGAAATGGCTCTTAGTTACAGAAGAAAAAGGTCGAGACCTTCCCTTAGCAGAATATACAAACTGTTTTGGTTTGTGGATTAGGCTAATATTGTTTCTAGGAAGTGTTCAAGGAATTCTTGTTCTCTAAGAATAGTTCTACTTTAAGCAGATTACTTTTTTCGTGCCAAAGTTTGTTTTTTTTTGTGTGAAAAAGTCAAATAAATCTGTCGTAAAAATAGAGTCTCAAACTTGGTAGCTTTTGTTTTGAAAAAATGAAGGTCGAATTTTAGAGTTCGAAAGAACACTGTGCTAATTCTAGTTATTCTCAGTGTCAGGAGAAAACATTAAGTCGTCAAGGATGACAAAGAAATCGTCTAACACAGTAGGTGAAAGTTCGACTACTTCATTAAAAAGGTAAATTGTGCACAGATGCGAAGCATTGCCGTCAGCGTCAGACGCGTTAGCAATGTTCATATTAGATGGTACCTGTGTACCTGTTGGTCGGCGTATCTCACCTCCAGTTGGATTTGCTGGTGAGATCTCAATGAATGCTGTCATCAGGATTGGTAGCCGTTGGGGGTAGCCGTTGGGGGCAACACAACACATGAGCCGTTACCGGACCCAGTAATGCGTCACCATCCGTTGGCATAACCGATGGTAGTGTTAGACAGACATCTAACACGCATTCCTCTCCACAAAGCAGGCATCGTAGAACAGGTAAGATGCAATCTTGCCAGATTGGTCGGAATGACAGGAACCATGTGGTATTCAGATCTCTCAAACGAGCCAAGTCAAGGATCTGTGTTATGCTCTCATGATACCTCCTGGCCAGGAGCGCATTTTCCATGCTGACTTGGGTATCGCTAGTGGCCGGATGTGCCATAACGGAGCAGGAGGAATAAAAAATAAGATCCCTGCTACGAGTCCCAAAATGAGAGGCAGGCTGCCGAACACAGAGTGGATGAAGTTAGGAAAAATGCCCAGGACTGCTTCAAAGGGTGCTAACAGTCCCGAAAAAATCGTCTTAAATACATGTGCAATACCGCTGGTATCAGACATGTTAAAGATACCACCTTACATTTCTGCGAAATGCATTGGGCAGTTTGTTGATTTTAATGCATGTATCTCTGCAGAAGTCCTTGCAACTTGCAGATCATACGTCTCTTTGGACAAGGTCAGTGGCACAGTTTTTTGCAAAAGAATGGCTTTCATTCTGCTTAAAGTATCAATTCGTATAGAAGAGATGTTCACTGAAGGCCATTGTGGCGACTCCCCGTCCGTCTTGGTTTTAGGAAACCATACTTGCATACAACAAGTGACCCTGGCCGACATAGTAATGAGATAGCTTATTACCTGGCATCATTCCACAACAGCTGTGATCATTTAACATAATGTAGCTACCATTGGAAAGCTGCCTGTAAATTGGATCTATCACCGCTGTGGGCGAACCCTGCAGGTGGCAAGAAAGGTTATTGGAGGAACCTTCGCAGACTCCGTGTAAATTAATACCATGACACAATAGTGTACCTCTTAGTGAGTTTTCACAATTTTTACCACTAAGAAATACTTCCTTTCCCCCACTCCAACATTTGTGTGTGTATGGTAAATCCCAGGTCGACTTAATGATTAAAGGCCAAGGCACATAGCCAGAACAAAGTTTTTGCAACGTCCAGCCTAATAGCATTATAGAACGTAATTGAGACTGGCCATGTTGTAGCATTAGCAAGTCCTGTTCCATTATGTCCATGGCAGATGGTACAATGCTGTCCAAAGAAAATATTCTGGACAACAGAGTTGTTAACCCATTGTCAACTACAGAGAGTGATTTCTCTAAATTAATACGATCAATTTCTCGTATTCTTTCAGCTGTTTCCATTTGCGTGACTTTCCAAGCTTCATTGTAAGCAGTGTATATAACGGCGAATATGAAACGTTTATGACGTGGATTACGAGGGTCCAAGTAAGCATTCTCGTAAATCAACGCCATCTTTAAGCAAAGATAAGTGTTTTACATCTGGAAGTGTGGATCTCTGTAGCCACTCAAGGCATAGTTTTCCTACACTATAAGTTGTTATCATCCCTGGATGTTGTCTTTGGATATATCTTGGATCTGGCCGAGTTACTGTGAACCCTTGTGTCTTGTTCAGGAATCTATCTTGACAGTTATTCTTGTCTGTGGGCCAGATTAACCATTCTTTCCATTCAGGATTTGTTCTGTTCTGTTGTAAAATATAATTTACGTCTACCTCCTCATCTGAAGTTGAATTACTATCAGGTGTGGGTTTAGGTATGGACGGTTTGTTTAAATCTTTTATCTTAGGAATGCCAAGACAAGATGTCTGTTGAACAGTGTCATTTAAAAACATAATTTGTTCTGGGATAATGCAGGCTCTGAACAATCCTTCTAAACCTTGTACCTGCCAGTCTTTTGTGCCCCAAACAGTTTTTGTCTCAATGTTGTCTTTCCAAAAGTCAAAGCCTAAGGTGGACAATTAAGCATAAAAGGCAGCAGAATAAATTTGTTTAGTATTTGTCAACATACTTTTCATGCCTGTCTTATTCATATTTTTAAAGTAAAAACTTTCTGGGTTTGTAACATTAAAACCTGTGAAATATGGAAATTTTCTAAGAAACGTTTTAGATCTACCTTTTGGAGCTGTTGGACAATGTTCCCATTGATTATAAGTTAAAACATTTCTAGGGTTTGCAGATTTATGCAAGTAATGATGGCCAAAATGATTAAAACAATACATTTCTTCATAATTTGCTGAACCTTCTAAGTATTCATGTTTTGTAAATTTTGCTGACATTTCTAAGTCTGCCATCATGTTATTAACAGTCTCAAAATCCCAATCATCAGAAAATGTGCTTGGTGAGACGAAATCACTCAAGGAAACCTTAAATTGATGAGGAATCTTTAGCAGTTCAACAGGGCCATAAATGTCATAATCGGTTGTATCCCATGCTATTCCGCCAGGTAGTGGGACCGCTCTGATGTTCACTGATGACAGGTCTCGTTCACGATGAGATGATTTGTGTGGCTTCAGGAGCAAGTTGATGTTCTTACTTGCTGTGTCTATTTTAATGTGCTTTCCATCTATCAGCTTTCCCAAACTTAATACAAGAATGAGCCATAGCAGGAGATAAAGTATACCTAACACAATCCAAAGTTCAACCCAAGGTGAAACCAGAAATGTATTTGTAAGCTCTTGACCAAGTTCATTTACTTTTTCCTTGAAAGATTTCTTTGCTGGCGTAGTTTCAGGTTTACTGGGATCCTCAGAAAAATTATCGAAGTTGATAAAATAGCCAGAGGAAGTTCTGTCAATTGTTGGTATTACATCCGGATTCTTTGAAATCGCTGGAGCTGCTTGTTCCCTTGACATGTTTGTATAGTCAGATGCTACATCATTGTAGACGGGAGTTTCTTGACGAACTGTTATTTGGGTTTCAAGAGGCACAAGTTCCATGGCTTTATTGCATAGTCCTTCTTTTCTCACTTTGCGAATCTTCAAAGGTGATGAGTCTTTCAGTTTGAACCTCTTGGATAGCAGCAAGATTTGGTCGTCTGCTACATCTTGGGAGTCCACTGGGCCTACTACTTATTATCGGCCACATGGTGTGGTTTTACCAGGTCAATTGACACAGACCGGTTCTCCTTTTTTCCAGCAAGGGGCGGCAGTAGTACTGTTCTTGATCCGTGGATTGGTAGTACAGGTACTGGTTTTCTGTAAGAAGGCCCAAATTCCTTCTTGTCTGCTATTTTCTCCCTGACCAGATCCCCAATCTTTGGAATCCAGACAGGTCTTGCTGGGACAGGTGGTTTTTCTTCAGTTGTCGTTGGCTTTCGCTGGTATTGCTTAGACTTCTTCTTTTAAGTCCTGTAAAACAGCCAAACGATCTTTGATATCAAAGGGTTTTTGTTCCACCACTGAAGTGTGACGATCGAGGTCTTCAACCAACATTCTAGTACCAAAAAGGATTTCATATGGAGTGATTCCACCCAGAGAATTTCTTGGCAGGTTATTAAGACTACGTTGGACATTTATTAGATGTTTGACCTACCCGTCACCCGAACCTAATACCCTAGCTGTTATAGATTGCTTTATGTCACGGTTTTTTCTCTCCACAACCGAATTTCCCTCAGGATGGAATGGACTCGAAAATCGCAATGCAACGCCTAAACTAGTTATGACCTCCTAGTAAGCCCTAGAGCTAAACGCAGGACCCTGGTCAGAATATACCGTGCCGATTGCGTATGTGCCGATAAAGACTCGCAAATGTTTTATAACAGTTCCGGCGTCAGTTGAGTGCCGAGGCCTCATCCAAATGAATCTCGTCTTAATATTTGTGGGACCGCATTCGTCCATGGTGACGTCTGCGTGTAGAAAGCCTAATGCTGTCTAACAATGGTGTCTGTACTGGGCTGGCTACACTGTAGTCAGGAATCTGGTGATGTTTAAAGCTGTGGCATTTGTAACTGTTATCGCAATTAATTCCGAATTCGTATACGTGAGCTTTCATCCCTGGCCACCAGTACATCTCTTCTAATTCTAGTAGAGATTTAGAGATCCCTTGTTGTATCAGACCCTCTCCCATATGTGCTTCAAATATGAGAGCACTTCCCCTGTTCCTGTTTGGAATTACCCTATCCCCCACTCCAGGAATTCGAGCATAAGGAACAGAGTTTGCATCAGTTATATATGAGTACTTGAGTGGAAAGCCCTTCGGTAATGTTTTACCACTGTCTTTTATTGAAGCACTGACTGCTTGCATTATTTCGCTGTCTATTTTCGTTTTTGAACGAGTAATTGCAGCTACGGGAGCCGTTTGCACAGCTGCTTTTGCGGCTTCATCAGCCAACGAATTCCCTTCAACGTGAAGTCCATCACGCTGATGACTCAGTGTATGGATCACATGAGTCTTTTGTGGTTCTTTCTGTAAAAGAACTACTTGTTCCCAAAGCATTTTATGCTTTATTGTGCCACCTTTTGCGTCTTTAAAACCATTTTGAACCCAGGTCTGCAAATATTAATTGTATGACTGGACGCAGTAATATGAATCGCACACTATGAGTGTGGGGAATTCGCGATAGGTATTTTCCAGCGCCATCTTGAATGCTTGGAGTTCAGCTCGCTGAGCTGTACAGTCTCCTAGTGATTGAGTTTTTGTTACCATAGGTCTAAATTTACCATCGAGCCAGCGACCTTTAACAATCGCGCACGCTGCACTATAAGCTTGTTTACCCCCAATTGCGGGCTGTGCTGATCCGTCTGTATATATTATAAAGCCGTAAAGTTCTAGAGGTAGAATTTCTGTAGGCAGAGGACATTCTTTTTTGTATTGGAGAAATTCTTGTGTCTTCAAGTTAGGGTCAAAAACGTATTCAACGTCTGTTGCAGCAAGATAATTAACCCATTGTATCCATCTTGGATACAGAGCTTTTGTATTTGGAATGCTTGCCTTCATAACTGCCTCTAAGGCAGGTACAGGTGTAACAACTTTAATGCGTTTACCTTGTGCGAGGGCTCTCTCCTCTACTACAGCAGTCTGAACCGCTGTAAGAATTCTTTCTGTTGAAGTGAATTTCATTTCAGCTTGTGTGTGCAACTGTGATTTGTATGCTATTCGTACCTTTTCACCTTCATTAAAGGTTAGGTACATGAATCCGCATCTCCCTGGGATGATTCGGATAACAAGGTTGCGTACATTGTCGCGTGTTTGTAAGTGTGTTGTTCTTTGGAAGGTAACAACCTAGGCGGAAAATCTTTTTCTCAAAAAATTGCCTACCCAATGGCCACAGGACAAAAATGTCATACAACTAGACACACCATCTTTCGTAATTTGTAAAAGAAAACATTATGCGTTTTTTATTGTTAATTTGTTTTTTATGAATTGTAATTTTATTGTATTGAAATATATGTATTTTTTATATCTGTTTGCTTAAAAATAAAATTTATTTAGTATATATTTAGATAGTATTACTTTATTGGAAACTGCATTTATTTACATTTTTGTCCTGTGGCCATTGGGTAGGCAATTTTTTGAGAAAAAGATTTTCCGCCTAGGTTGTTACCTTCCAAGGTTTATTTCCCTGACCTAGGGGTACATGTTCTATTTGTGTAAACAGGGAGCCCTTGTTTGATGCAAGTGTAAGTGTGTTGTTGCCAATATGTCTGTTTGTACTGAACGCAAAATTTCTGTGTGTTTTTAAGTCCAATTAGTTGGTTTGAAATCAGGTTGATTAGTTCGTAGAGAGGTTTAACCCTTTTTGCGTAATTCGGAATGTATCCTAGAATTGACTGTAAGTTTTTCAGCGTTTTTGGAGTTTGGAGCAGCGCACATTTTTCTAAAAAGTTTGCTGCCAGGCTTTTGCCTTCACTTGAAAGTTCGTATCCTAAGAATAGGACGTTGAGGTGGGCAATTCTTGATTTTTTAAAATTGAATTTATACCCTTCTGAGGCGAATCCAAGTTTTATGGTGTTCACCCTGTTCAAGTGCCTGTCCAAATCATCATCTGTAAGGTAGATGTCATCGATATAGGATAATACCTCATCATCATACGCTTGTAGTAACTCTGTTACTCTGGCTGAAAATAATCCAGGACTGTTCTTGAATCCCTGGGGGAGACGACAGAAGTGTCGATGTGTCCCCATTATTGAGAAAGCGGTCAAGTACCTGCTTTCTGGTGCAATATTTTGACAGAAGAAACCGTTTGAAATATCTAAAGTAGTTTAATATTTCTTCCGAACGATATTATTCATTAGTGCTGCACTGTGTGAATTTTGTACGGCAAAAGTTTTGCAACAAGAGTTTAAATGTCTGTAATCCAAAACTAGACCTGTTTCGTTTGGTTTGGAGAACGGAAACAAAGGATTGTTCATTGACAAGGTGCATGTTTCAATCACCCCTTGGTATTCAAGTTGATCTAAGATCTCCCTGACTTGTTTTTTAGCTTCCTGCTTAACTGGATACTGTCTCTGAGCAGTTGGTTGATTTTTTAACTGAATTTTTTGGTGAGGAGAGTCCTCATCCCATCCCACATGATTTTTATATAATGCTGGAGCCTGGGCAACAGCCCATTTTCTGGCATAGGTGTATTTTTTATGAATAAGAATATGATTAGAGAAGGCTGGCATAAGAAACTCTTCGCCATGTGGGCACTCCCTGACAAATTCAGGTGGCCAGTCGTTTTAAGCTAGAAGGATGTCATAACCTTTAGATAGTTTTTCCCAAAAGAGTGCTTTTATCTTCCTAGTTATATCCCCTCTATTCTGAGTGTTACTACATATAACTCATGCGGTAAACTAACCCTGGTGTCTGCAGTTTCAACCTGAATGCATTCATTCAGATCCACTGTCTCCAGATGATCTTTCAGGATCCTGCGAGCTATGGTGACCTCTGCTGCGCTGTCCAGCATTGTCTGGGCCCACTCCCCGTTCTTGAGTTGTGTCCTCAAGATCCTCGGCATGTCTGATTTTAATACTTGCTACGTTCTTTTTGGAGAATTGAGTTTTCTTATTTTTTGGAACGTGCTGATCGTCTTTGAACTTCACGCGTTCTTCTTTTTGTTCTTCTTTCGGATTTCTGCGAGGAAGTCTGAAAGGTACGAGAGGATCGTGTATCAGTATCTTGATATCTATCAGGTTTTCTTATATTATCCCTATTTCTAAGGTTATGTCTCTTTTCAGAGTGCTCCTTTTGAGGAGAGCTACCTCAGGACTGAGAGCGCTTCTCTTTAGGAAGTGACTGTCTACCCTTCCCATTTCTTTTTAGGAGTAGTTAGATTGTTTTTGATAACAATCTTTCCAGGATTTTCTGTTAGTTCAGGTTTTCAGGTTTCCCTCCCAAACTATCTCTTCCTAGTTCTTCATAGGATTTTTCAATAATTCTGGCAAGTTCATACGGTTGCTCAGTAATATCAAGTTCTTTTAATTTTTGGCGGATTGCCACTGATGCTGCTTCACCTTTAATGTTAGCTAATAAGATAGCTGAGACCTGTTTGAAATCTTTCAGTAATTTCATACCTAGATTCAAGGCCAATTCTGGACCGTATTCATTTTGAATCTGTCTCAGAACGTCTGGTATTACCGCCATGGGACACCATGTGTTTTTGTGTAGATTGAAGCAAAGACTGTACCCCAAGTGTCACAGTCCTCTACGTGTGGTGCAATCCCCATTGGTAAACAGATTGTTAGAATCCTGTGTTTCTCATGAGGTGTACTGTCGGGAAATACTGCCTCTATTTGAGTAATTTTCTGGGCTAACCAGAATGGAATTTGTTGCCTTTTTGCGGGCAATTTACCGATTACTGACTGTATAGTCTGTGGTGTGATTTTGTTTGTGTTCCCCTGATGAGGGGTGTGCTGTGGAATTCTTATAGCAGGTTGGACTGTTAAAGTCCTCATGACATATTTTACCAATTGTTTATGTATTTTAATTAATTGTTTTAGCTGAGCTAACAGTTCTACATCTGACATTCTTTCAATGTTAGGATGTGGTGTATAGCTGGCTAGTACCGGCCATGTAGCTCCTGGTCTAGCTAGTGGACTGAGCCTTGTAATGTGATTTTGATGTTGTAGGGCACCTTTAAACCAGAGCTGATGCTCTTAGTGAGTTAGTGGAATTTCAACGTCCTCGAAAGGAACGTATTCCGCTGGATGTTCCTCCATCTTGTAGAAGTGGAACACATGTGTTGTTGGATTTGCCTGTGGAAAGACAATCCATGAACAGAATACCTCTGTCTGCCGATATTCATGTGCCTCTATGACAAATATAACTGTACCACCTCGGGGATAGGCCATTTTCTATAAGCTTTATAGCTATGGCTTTTCTTAAGTTTTCCGGGATGACTATAGCATCCGGGTCATTTTCATTAAACTATGTGGTGTCTAAACCTGGTTGATGAGTTCCAGATCCACCGGCTTCGGTGTTGTCGTTATTCGACATTGTTTAATGAAAGTATGCAGAGCAAGTTTCAAGGAAACAAAGATAAGGTGCACTTAATTTTGGAACACTGTATCCTTCAACGTTGAACAAACCAAAACGAATACATAGGATTTTTCATCCTACTCAGTTTATGGCGGATATTTTATCCTTTAACCCACTCCAGACGTCTATTGGAATTTTTACAGGATAAAGGGGTCTCTGTGAAAAGCACGACTGAGTCACTCTAGTATCTAGCATTAAATTAGTGCCTTACCAAACGTTGGGCGCCATGTAGTGTAGTTCCTATATTCCCAATAGGCTCTGCGCATTGGAATAGTATATCCTATAGATTAGACGTAGGACTGAGTTTGACTAGGTCTCTATCGAATATACTAGACTTAATTGTGTGTGCCAGCTAGCTCAGAGGTCACTAGACACTTTCTCGAATTCACATAAAGGGATTAGTCTCTGACAACCGCATAAACATGACAACTTTGTTTCCGCAAGATAAAACGTATCTTGAGAGTCATGGAAACAATAGATAGATATTTCACTCATTCAATCGTGCATGCTTCGTTTCACTAGAGGTGCAGAGAAAGTAGAAAGACGAGCGTTTTCAATAAAAGGATTTATTGAACAGTCTTCTTTCTCAAGCATAAGAAATGAACTGCTACAATCGTAACACTGTTTGTAAAATGTAATGCATACAGTATAAATAGTGGAATAAAATAATACTATAAGAGCATTGTATGGTTCCTAAACCATATATAAATACATACATAAATAACAAAGGCTAAAAGTACTCAACTGGTGCTTCTAAAATACGCCTACCCCGGTGTACCTAACCTAAGCTTAGTACGAGGGAAGAAGTAAGTGAGGTGTAGCGTAAAGGTAGTATTCTTTTGCCAAGAATCTGCTCAAGATTTCTCTAAGGGTCTAATCAGCTCTATACCTTAGTTTAGAATGGAGAAGGTCAGGCTCAGGACTCGATTTCCCAACAACCCGCAAGGGTAGCTTGGAAACAATGGAGCTGGATTTCTCGGCAGGAGAAAAGACAGCGTCTCTCTCAGTGCGTCTGCTGGTGGGTCGGCTTCCTTCGGCACATGCTTTAGCAGGGTGCATTGGGCAAGTAGTTAGTGGAACTGTTCCAAACCACCGCGTGTTTGGTTGGGCGAGCATATTTATACCTTGAAGGTGCCGACTTTGACGTACAGTTGGACATAATAACGTCATCAAAGAGTCTCAGTTCTTTGAAAACTCCATGAGTTCTGTGGACGAATCAATATTCAAACAAGGGGAAGTCGTGGATTTTCGGAAGCAGTGGAAGTAGCCCTGCCGTATTTGGACTGCATGAGCTATGCCTAAATATGGTTATGATTTCTATGCCTATATAAGGTTATGGTAATTTATTCCTATATAAGGGCATGAATCGGGAAACTTACAATCAATCAATCAATGCATTTGTAGAGCGCGCTACATACCCGTGAGGGTCTCAAGGCGCTTGGGGGGAGGGGCTGCTACTGATCGAAGAGCCAGGTCTTGAGAAGTCTTCTGAAGGCCAGCAGGTCCTGGGTCTGTTGTAGGCTGGTAGGGAGAGCGTTCCAATTCTTGGCGGCGAGGTAGGAGAAGGATCTGCCGCCGGCGTTGGTTTTCCCGATACGAGGAACTGTGGCGAGGGCGAGGGTGGCAGAGCGGAGGTTGCGGGTAGGGGTGTGGAAGCTGAGTCGGCTGTTGAGGTATGTTGGTCCGGTGTTGTGTAGCGCCTTGTGTGCGTGGGTGAAGAGTTTGAAGATAATTCTTTTGTTGACGGGGAGCCAGTGAAGGCCTTTCATATGGGGTGTGATGTGGCTGCGTCGGGGGACGTCGAGGATCAGTCGTGCCGAGGCGTTCTGGATTCGTTGTAGTCGTCTCAGGAGCTTGGTTATTGTTCCTGAGTAGAGGGCGTTCCCGTAGTCGAGTCTGCTGGTGATGAGGGCCTGGGTGATGTTTTTTCTCGTGTCGGGAGGGATCCATTTGAAGATCCTGTGGAGTATCCGGAGGGTGTTGAAGCAGGACGCGGAGACGGCGTTGACTTGCTTGGTCATGGAGAGGATGGAGTCGAGGATGAACCCCAGGTTGCGTGCTTGGTCGGTGGATTCCGGGGCTGTGCCTAGCGATGTGGGCCACCAGGAGTCGTCCCAGGCTAATGGGGTGGGCCCGAGGATGAGGACCTCCGTCTTGTCTGAATTCAGCTTCAGTCTGCTGTCCTTCATCCATTCGGCGACGGCCTTCATTCCTCTGTGGAGGTTGGCTTTGGCGGTGTGGGGGTCTTCGGTGAGGGATATGATCAGCTGGGTGTCGTCGGCGTAGGAGAAGATGTTGAGGTTGTGCTGTCGTGCGACGTGGGCGAGAGGTGCCATGTAGATGTTGAACAGCGTCGGGCTGAGGGAGGATCCCTGTGGCACGCCGCAGATGATCTCAGTGGTTTTTGAGCGGAAAGGTGGGAGGCGGACGCTCTGGGTTCTGCCGGAGAGGAAGCATGTGGTCCAGGCCAGGGCCTTCTCTTGAATTCCGGCTTCATGGGGCGCGCTGATAGGGTGCGGTGGCAGACCGTGTCAAAGGCAGCTGGCAGGTCCAGGAGGATGAGGGCGGCTGTTTCTCCTTTGTCCATCGGGATCCTGATGTCGTGGGTGGCGGTGATGAGGGCGGTCTTGGTGCTATGGTTGCTGCGGAAGCCGAATTGGGAAGGGACCAGGATGTTGTTGTCTTCGAGGTAGCGGGTTAGCTGTTTGTTGACAATCTTCTCTGTCACTTTTGCCGGGAACAGGAGCAGGGAGATGGGCCGCCTTGGGTTTCTTCAGAAGGGCGTTGATCTCTGCGTGTTTCCAGCTTTCCGGGAAGGATGCTGTCTCGAAGGAGATGTTGATTTTTTTCCGGAGGTGGGGTGCGATGGTTGTGCTGGCTATGTTGAAAATGTGGTGAGGGCACGGGTCGGATGGGGACTCGGAGTGGATGGAGTTCATGGTTTTGATGGTGTCTTCGTCGCTGACGTTGGACCAGATGGTCAGGCGACTGGTGTGGGTGGAGGTCGAGGGGATGGTGGTCTTGGTGGTGGGTGCGGGGGTGTCGCAGTTGAAGCTGTCGTGGATGTTGGTGATCTTACGGTGAAAGAAGGTGGCCAGGGAGTCGCACAGTGATGGTGGAATGTTGTTGGTGTTGGAGCTGGGGTTGGAGAGTTCTTTCATGATGCTGAAGAGCTCTTTGGTGTTGTGGCCGTTGTTGTCAAGGCGGTCCTTTTGGCGGTCCTGATGAGTTGGTGGTGTCTGCAGGTGGCGTTCTTTTTTTTTTTTTTAAAAACCTTTATTGTGCACAAAAGAGAGAACAAATACGGGCCTACAACCATCAGGCCGGCCACGAAACTTTAAGCACAGGTGCGAGCAACGCGGTCCCACAGCGGCATCAGGCAAGATAGCAGCAATCAGTAGCAGTTGCATTGAATAGAGTCATGTCGCCAAGGAAAAGGAGTATTGAAGGTTAAATTTTTAAAGTTGTGAAGAAATATAAATCAGTGAAGAATAAAATCAAGAAGATCTGAGTCCAGACATTAGTTACACAAACATGAGCAGGCAGCATCAATTTGAACAACATTAGGAAGAACATCCCGTCATTATGGCAGTACCATACAAAACAATAAGAGCTGCAGTCCACAGTTACGTACTACCCTCAGCGCCACCCACTCCCTACTAACCTCTAATGCAGACCCAGAACAGAAACCAGAACAAGAAAGCGCAGAAATTAGAAAAATAAGGCCCATAGAAACTAAAAAGGAAAATTAAATCTACCCCCCCACCCTGCAACAATCCGGAGGCTACGGCCTACCCCCCCCCCCCCCCCGGCAAAGTGCCTGTCGCCCAGTAAAGAAACCCGAAATACAGAGAAAGAATAGAAAAGAAGAAGAAAAGATAAGAAAAGAAAGCTATCACACTTGAAGCATCGGGAGGAAGAAAAGAACAAGCTAGTCTATCACTCCCGAAAAGAAAGGAAACGGGGGAGGAGGAGCCCCAACATTAACAAACTCTCGGTCCCCCAGCCATGTATAGCCCCCAGCATCGAGTGAAGCAATAATATCAAAAAATACACCACCAAATGAAGAATTGAAACAGATGCACCCCGGACCCCGAGCCAGTACTCGAATGATCACCCCGTCCATATGGGCCATAGCAGGATACACCCAGTCACACCCCACGTGCGAAATCACCAGAATGAGCAACAGTAGAAGAACAGACGTGGGGAGCCACAACCACTACATTCGCCAGAGAGGAGGCACAGTACGAAACATAACAGTAGTCCAACAAGAGTGAAGCCCCGGAGACCTCCATCTTTAAACCGGTCGCGAGCGACCACTACACTATGACGCCCAGCAAAAGCCCTCCCCAGTCAGGACAAAGGGACAAGATGGCCGCCGTAATGAGAGTGCAGACAAAGGAGAGCAAGATGGACGCTACCATATACAAATAACCCCCATGTCACAATAAGCTTCCAGGACCAGCCAACAGGAACCAGAGAAACGTGGCGGAGCCGATATCCAGCAATAAATCAGGGTAGCCAGTGTATGACGCCGACTGTGCCATTGACAAAGGTCGCAACACCCGAAGGATGCCTTGATTGGAAAGCAAAACAACCACTAACTATAATAGAGACAGACGGGGGAAAACAATCTACATCGTAAATATAAGCCAAGCAGCCAGTACGTACCACATTCTAACCCCAATCCCCACCCGGCAAGACAGTGACACAACCAGGAACCCGCCCAACCCTGTACCGATTGTACACGCTCGGATACCGCCGACCCATTAAACATCCTACACCCCAATATCAATTACCAGAGAACTTCATCCGAGATATAATCATTGGGGAGAGACAGCAAAGAATACCCAGTGTCCCACACACATATCAAGTCTGTCTTAGCCTCCACCCGCCAGTATATGAATGCGATCAGGGGATCGTCTAGCCCTGGCCCGATCTAGGAGGCACTTTGGAACCCAACCAACTTGGCAGTTCACTGCAGTCCGCCTCGACGTGAAAACATGGCCGCCTCGAGGATGGGGGAGGCGCACCATCGTTGAGGGAGCTTCGCCTGTCCCCCGTAGATAGTAGTCCAACAACAAAATGTACTTCCAGAGCGTATAGATGACAAAAGTCACTGAACGACGAGACGGAACTAGTCAAGGAAGGAGCAGGGGACAGGGCAGGAGAACAGGCTAGCGATGCACTGCGCAGCCAGGCCGGTACACGAGGCAGACAGCCAGTCGAAGAACAAAGGGGAAACACTGTTGCAACAGCAGTGTCGACGAGCGGCAACAAATCTTCAAAGGCTCCAGCATTCGTTCCATCGGTTGACACAATAGTAACAGGAGGTAGCGAGGGGCTGGCAAGCTGCAACGAAGTCAGACCTGGGTCCTGTCGGGAGTGAACCCCTTGCGGTCGGCTCTCAGCAGGGATACATGCCTCAAGTTTCTCAAGCAGCACAGCATAGGTACGCCGCATCTCCGACCGTACCTCATTCAGGATATTCAACACCTCCCTGTAGGTGCAGTCCGGCTGCGATACTCGAGGTTCTCCAGCCTCAGTGGAGGGCTCAAACACGGTTCCCCGTACCAATGCACACGTGCCACCCCAGGAAGAGGTCCCAGCGCCATCTCCACCCCGTTGGTGATCAGGCATCGCCATCTTAGCAGCAGTCCACGGGGTGTTGGGAGGGGGGAGAGACGGGGGTCACAGTCCCCGACAGGGAAGTGGATGTTTGCCCTACAACACTCTACACCCCCTCCCGTGCGCTGCATAAGCAAGGGGCATCCGATGGTGCGGCGGGCAGCCAGGGCAGTTCGAGCTCACCGGCTATCAGCGCAGCTGAGAAGAAAGCAGACCGGCATCATGGCGGCCACTAACAAAGGAATCCGTGCGAGCCCTCACATATGCGTGCCGGAGCTGCTCCGTGCGATCTCGGCAGGACAGTGAGCGCAGGGCACGGGCCAGGCTGTAGACGGGCGAAAACACTCCTTCAGTACAGGCAGCCACCGCAACAGAGTATCTCTTCGAGACTGGCGAGGTCCGGCAGGCTCCAGGGAGCGGGCGGAGGTCCGGGGCAAAGACGATCCTCCCAGAGCTCGAGACTCCGGGCGGGCTGAGAGGTCAGAGGGACACCGTCAGGATCAGCTCCGTGTCCCGCGTATGTCGGGCGAAAGAAACCCCAGGATTACAGGCAGGATGTAGGCGCGGGTCTTCAGGGCCGGTGGAGCCGAGCGACCACACGTCCGTTCAGGTCGCCATCTTGGCTCCTCTGCAGGTGGCGTTCTTGTGGGCTGTGGGGCTGTCTGGTGATCGGTCGCGGAGCCATTTCTTCTCCAGTTTCCGATTGGTGTGCTTGGAGGTCTGGAGGTCTTCGGTGAACCAGGTGGCTTAATTGTTGGTGTGGTTGGTTGTGGGGATCTTGAGAGGGGCGAGGATGTTCGCGCAGTCGTTGATCCACTGTTTGAGGTTGGTAGCGGCGGAGTCGGGGTCGATGGGGTCGGCGGGTGGTCTCAGGGCGAGGGTGGTGGTCAGTTGATCCTTGGTGACCTTGCCCCAGCAGCGGAGTGGCAGCTGTTGGGTGCGGTGGTGTGTGGTGGGTTTCCTGAAGATGAAGTGGACGCATCTGTGCTCGGTCCAGTGGGATACGGTGGTGTGGTTGAAGGAGATGTGGGGGCTTGCGGAGAAGATGGGATCCAGCGTGTGTCCAGCGGTGTGGGTGGGTGTTGTCACGAGCTGTTTGATTCCGAGGTTGGCGAGATTGTCGATCAGGGCGGTGGAGTTGGCGTCGTTGTTGTTCTCAAGGTGGAAGTTCAGGTCCCCGAGGAGGATGTGGTCCGAGGAGGCGAGGGCGTGGGTGCTGACGAGGTCGGCGATGGTGTCGCTGAACTATGGTCGTGGTCCGGGTGGTCTGTAGACGAGTGTTCCTCTGAGGGTCCTGTTGGGGTCGGTGTGGATCTAAAATGATACATAACACCAGTTCCTCATATTTGATTTGTGTCACTTTAGTGCTGTTTTGTTTACTACATTTTACTCTATTTTTCTTTATTAGTTGGGATTTCTATTGTTTTGCATTTTGATTTTTTTACTGTTTTGGGCCTGCATAAATATTTCACACATTGCCCTAAATTAAGCCGATCTGTTATATGCCATTGCTACCAGGGTGTTGCGCTCAGGTCAATTAGTGACTTTGAAGGTTCACCATAACAAGGGTTGTGATTGTTTCTTGAGGTGGGTAATCACCCACCCCAAATAATCATATGATTTCTTACAGTCTTGATACTCCTTCATGTATTAGTACTATAAGGTTGACCACACCATCCTGCAGAGCACCCTAAGTTAAAGGCTAGATTATCAAGGATGACTCGTGAATGGATTTGATTGTTTTTCCCCAGTCAAAGTCAACAGATATGCCTAGTAACTTCTATCTCTTCTTCCCGGAGTGTACAGTAGACCTGTACAGATTATTTCTAAACACACATCTGCTTAGGAAAGGAAGCATAATAAATAGCATTGCTGTTTTCATTGACCACATAAATGTTTGGATTAACAAAAGTTACCTTTGTTTGAATTCATCAAAGACTGAAATCACCATTGTAGAAGAGAGACTTAGAATCGTCACCCTTCGCTGAGCCTCCAATATGGACCCCTGAATATCTTAGCTTTGCAGGTCAGGCACCTCGGTATTATATTTGCCTGGACTTCAACTTTATCCTTCGAATCAACACTGTGGTCAAAAAAGCTAATTTAAAATTTTCCCTCTAGAAATCGTGAAACCGACCACCGGATAGAATTTATACATACTCTGGCCATGGACAATCTAGACCAATATAACCAGGATCACTGGAATGTTGCAATTGTCCTCTGCATTTTTTTATGTAACTATGGATTTGCCACATAATCTATAATCTGCTGCATAATCTGCAGATTTTAACAAAAAAATAGTTTCTAGCTCAAATGGTTGAAAAGTTACCAGAAATGCAGCTGTACGTATTGTGATACAATGTAAGGCCCTTTGCAAAGGTTGACTGGTGACTTTTCTTTTGCTTATTGCCATAATTCAGTGTTAAATTGTTACGAATTATGCACAACCTATGCCCCGACAGTGTTACAGAGTGTACAAATAACAAAATAACCAAGAAATACTATCGCAAAATATGCCGCTTTGTGCGACATAATTTGTCTTTTCTTGCTGCATAATGTAGTCAACCCTGCTGGATAATTTGACCCTCCCCCGCTGCTTAATTCCAGTGGCCCGACTATAATTTATTATGCACTGTACTCCTCTGTTTGAATATTACAGGGCTTAGGATTCCATACACAGCATTTGTCATGACACTTTTGATCCAGGAGATTTCAAAAGGCTCTCTGACTTTTGATAGGACAATAATTAATCCCCCATATGGGGTAGTTAATCCTTCTGCATGTTTATTTCAGATTAGTGTTAGTTCTCATTTAGAGATACATCATGGTGGTGATCCTTGTAAATCTGTGGTGTTAGTTCTTCTAGTTATGCAATAGTCATATTTTCCTCTGCAAAAAATGCACTTAAACCCTACAGGGTGTATGAATGGGGAATGCAGCGAACATGGAATTTGTGATGCGGCGTGCATCAAGTTGAGAAAGGTTGAACATCTAGAGAGAATCGTTGTACTTTTGCAATGGCTGTGAGAAAGTATATATTCATGAAGGTTTCACATTATCTTGGGGTGGTTTGAGATACAAATGAGCTGTATCTTTACAGTATTTTTTGTCAAATTTCTGACAGAAGGGAACTGAAATGTGATCTTTTCATATTGAAATGTATTTCAAAAGGTTATGTAGATTAATATGTAGTTCTCAAGTGCATAATGTCAGGTGATGAGTTCCACAATATTGGTTTGTCAACTTTGAGAGATTACAGTGCTGAGAGTCTAAGATTGGTCAGCTGAGGCTACCATTGGAGGTTATTGTTTCTTCTAGGTTGATGTCACTGGTCTTTTCTAGTTTTTCTGCTTGCTTGAAAACTTTAATTCTGTCTTTTCTGATATTTCGTTGTCAGACTTATGTTATGAAATTATTTACATTGAGGAGTTGTTGCTTTGACTTTGGTGTAGTAAAATTGGTAGCCATTCCATGCTACATGTTAACAGGCTGTTTCTGCTTTCATAACTTTGATTGCTTGAGTGCATTCTAAGTAGACCACTCTGATCCTGCTGTTGTCCACAATCCTGTGATTGCTTTATAGGTTAAAGTCAATATTTAGTCTTAAATCAAGAGGCTTGGTAGAATGATTTGAGATAGGTACATGTACTCCTTATCCTATGCCTCCTGCAGCACATTTTTGTTGGTTGTTATTCACTTTCAGGAATTAAGTGAAGTGGTATTCTCTATCATCAATTTGGGGGATAGCAGGGGAGTGGTCCAGTCTTTAAACTGCTCTCTTTTTTGTATGAGGCATTTTAAGTCGAAGCCTACCAGACCTCTGCTAAAGACTTCTTGGGTACATTCAGAAAGCTGACCTAGGAATGCATTCAGCCTGTTGCTTACCATTGGCTTTGTAGTTGGTAACTCACATTTTCTGGCTTTATTTGATTTAGGTTGTCCCCCTTAAGTTTGTCCCTCCCGTTGCCCAGACTTTGTTTACACTATTCTTGAACTTGCTTTCTGTAAACAGGCCTTTTAATCTTGTTCTTATTTGGTAACATTTGCTAGGTAACTGGACAATTCACTGCCCCTCACGTTGCGGGTTGCTACCTGAGCATCGGCGATTGCGGTCCCAAATCTTAAAGTTGGGTCTCTCAGTTTAGCATTAAAAACTCCATACAACACATACAGCGGTTGCATTAATCTACCTGGATTGGGGTAGATTGGGGAAGAGTGGAGAAGGGTGGATTGGGGTAGACTGGACTGAGATAGACTGGAGTGGAGTCGGGTAGAGTGGAGTGGTGGTATAGATTGGAGTGGAGGAGGTTGGAGTGAAGATGGAGAGAAGGGTGTCAGTTACCTAGCATCGCACGATTTAGTCGAAGCATTTTCAGAGGGTGAGTTCCAACAACCCATTAATAGAGGCCACGGTCGACCCTCTATCATTGATTATAGCTTTGTGTCTAGATGCCTTTACCCTCTGTTTGATAGTGGGAGGGTTCTTCAAACGGCTTGGGGTGACCATAACGCACTTTTTGGTGCAGGGGATTCCTTCCTTTAAATGGGCCCTGTTCTACACCAGCAAAATAACCAGTTAACCATTCCGGTGACGGTGACGGCCTTTGCTGGTCTAGAGAATTTGTAATCTCTCTGTAGCCTTTGCATCTCTTCTCTGCCTGTATCAAGGATTATTCATGATGACACTATTTTGTTAGCCTATAATAATTTAGTATCAGCTATAATACAATTTCTTTTAGAACCCATTTGAGTTAGTAAGAAAGCACATCGATGGTTTGATGAGGCATGCTCGGTGGCAAATAGGAACTTAAAATGGGTCTTATCGATTTCTCCCAGAGTGCAAGCGGATGTCCTGGTGGCCCGTTTGGCTTACAAACTCCCCTTAAACAAGCATTTGCAATGCAACCGGTCTCGCATTAGGAAAGTTTGAGCTATTGGTCTTGTAAATGACAAATTTTTTACTTACGTGTTGGTTTTGAAAGTAGCGAAATTAATAGCTTTGTCATTTACAATGCCAATACTTTTAACATTTGCAAATGTTACACCTATAGCATTTGTAATGCAACATGTTTTGTGTTTACGTGACTTAGATGTATTGATATTACAAATAACAATAGCTTTTAATTTTTTTAAATAATTAATACTTAAATAAAAGTTATTGTAATTTATAATGGCAATAGCTTAAACTTTTGTAAATAACTTTTGTGAAGATTATGTTCAGTGTATTTTATTGTGACGAAAATCCAAGAACAGAAGTGAAATATTAACATCTTTTTGTGACATTTGTAATAAAGCTTGAAACATTGAGAGAACATATTTGAATCAGTTGTTGTTGAATGGTTGCACAGATTGATGCTGTGGGGGCGCTGAGTGATGTTGTGGTGACGACGAGTGATGCTGTGGTGCCCCTAAGTGATGCTGTGGTGGTGCGATAGATAGATAGAGTGAGGGCGATTGATAGATAGAGTGAGGGCGATTGATAGATAGAGTGAGGGCGATAGATAGAGTGAGGGCGATAGATAGAGTGAGGGCGATAGATAGAGTGAGGGCGATAGATAGAGTGAGGGCGATTGATAGATAGAGTGAGGGCGATTGATAGATAGAGTGAGGGCGATAGAGTGAGGGCGATAGATAGATAGAGTGAGGGCGATAGATAGATAGAGTGAGGGCGATAGATAGATAGAGTGAGGGCGATAGATAGATAGAGTGAGGGCGATAGATAGATAGAGGGAGGGGGATAGATAGATAGAGTGAGGGCGATAGATAGATAAATAGAGTGAGGGCGATAGGTAGATAGAGTGAGGGCGGTAGATAGATAAATAGAGTGAGGGCGATAGGTAGATAGAGTGAGGGCGATCGATAGAGTGATGGCGATAGAGTGAGTGCGATAGATAGACAGAGTGAGGGCGATAGATAGAGGGCGATAGATAGATAGATAGAGGGCGATAGATAGATACATAGAGGGCAATAGATAGATAGATAGAGGGGGATAGATAGAGAGAGGGCGATAGATAGATAGATAGATTGATAGATAGAGTGAGGGCGATAGACAGATAGCTAGATAGATAGAGTGAGGGCGATAGATCGAGTGAGGGCGATAGATAGAGGGCGATAGAGTAAGGGCACTAGATAGAGAGCGATAGATAGATAGAGTGAGGGCGATAGATAGATAGATACATAGATAGAGTGAGGGCGATAGATAGAGTGAGGCCGATAGATAGATAGATAGATAGATAGATAGATAGAT
The DNA here is from genome assembly GCF_964261635.1 of Lissotriton helveticus. Lineage (NCBI taxonomy): Eukaryota > Metazoa > Chordata > Amphibia > Caudata > Salamandridae > Lissotriton > Lissotriton helveticus. The sequence goes on along the minus strand of NC_136061.1, from coordinate 409,954,448 downwards.
AGATAGATAGAGAGTGAGGGCGATAGATAGATAGAGTGAGGGCAATAGATAGATAGATAGAGTGAGGGCCATAGATAGATCGATAGATAGATAGATAGAGAGATAGAGAGAGGGCGACAGATAGAGTGAGGGCGATAGATAGAGTGAGGGCGATAGATAGATTGATAGATAGAGAGTGAGGGCGATAGAGTGAGGGCAATAGATAGAGTGAGGGCAATAGATAGAGTGAGGGTGATAGATATATAGAGTGAGGGCAATAGATAGATAAATAGAGTGAGGGCGATAGGTAGATAGAGTGAGGGCGGTAGATAGATAAATAGAGTGAGGGCGATAGGTAGATAGAGTGAGGGCGATCGATAGAGTGATGGCGATAGAGTGAGTGCGATAGATAGACAGAGTGAGGGCGATAGATAGATAGATAGAGGGCGATAGATAGATACATAGAGGGCAATAGATAGATAGATAGAGGGGGATAGATAGAGAGAGGGCGATAGATAGATAGATAGATAGATTGATAGATAGAGTGAGTGAGGGCGATAGACAGATAGCTAGATAGATAGAGTGAGGGCGATAGATCGAGTGAGGGCGATAGATAGAGGGCGATAGAGTAAGGGCACTAGATAGAGAGCGATAGATAGATAGAGTGAGGGCGATAGATAGATAGATACATAGATAGAGTGAGGGCGATAGATAGAGTGAGGCCGATAGATAGATAGATAGATAGATAGATAGATAGATAGATAGATAGAGAGTGAGGGCGATAGATAGATAGAGTGAGGGCAATAGATAGATAGATAGAGTGAGGGCCATAGATAGATCGATAGATAGATAGATAGAGAGATAGAGAGAGGGCGACAGATAGAGTGAGGGCGATAGATAGAGTGAGGGCGATAGATAGATTGATAGATAGAGAGTGAGGGCGATAGATAGAGTGAGGCCGATAGATAGATAGATAGATAGATAGATAGATAGATAGATAGATAGATAGATAGATAGATAGATAGATAGAGAGTGAGGGCGATAGATAGATAGAGTGAGGGCAATAGATAGAGTGAGGGTGATAGATATATAGAGTGAGGGCAATAGATAGAGTGAGGGCGATAGATAGAGTGAGGGCGACAAGAGAGCAGCAGATCAGCAGAAGAGAACAGGGAGTTAAAGAAGGAGGCGCGGTGGAAGAGAGCAGCAGATAAGCACAGCAGAAGAGAACAGGGAGTTAAAGAAGGAGGTGGGGTGGAAGAGAGCAGCAGAGTAGCACAGGAGAAGAGAACAGGGAGTTAAAGAAGGAGGTGGGGTGGAAGAGAGCAGCAGAACAGCACGGGAGAAGAGAACGGGGAGGTAGAGAAGGAGGCGGGTGGGAGAGAGCAGCAGATCAGCTCTGGAGAGGAGAAGAGAATAGGGAGTTAGCGAAGGAGGTGTGAGGAAGAGAGCAGCATAACAACACAGCATAAGAGAACATGGAGTTAAAGAAGGAGGCGGGTGGAAGAGAACAGCAGATCGGCACAGGAGAAGAGAAGAGAACAGGGAGTTAGAGAAGGAGGCATGGTGGAATAGAGCAGCAGATCAGCACAGGAGAAGAGAAGAGAACAGGGAGTTAGAGAAGGAGGTGGGTGGAAGAGAGGAGCAGTTCAGCACAGCAGAAGAGAACAGGGAGTTAGAGAAGGAGGTGGGGTGGAAGAGAGCAGCATATCAGCACAAGAGAAGAGAATAGAACAGGGAGTTAGAGAAGGAGGCGAGGTGGAAGAGAGCAACAGATCAGCAGAAAAGAACAGGGAGTTAGAGAAGGGGCGGGTGGAAGAGAGCAGCAGATCAGCACGGGAGAACAGAACAGGGAGTTAAAGGAGGCGGCGGGTGGAAGAGAGCAGCAGATTAGCGCCGGAGAAGAGAAGAGAACAGGGAGTTAAAGAAGGAGGTGGGGTGGAAGAGAGCAGCAGATGAGAACAGGGAGTTAAAGAAGGAGGCGGGTGGAAGAGAACAGCAGATCGGCACAGGAGAAGAGAACAGGGAGAAAGATTGAGGAGCGATAGATAGAGTGAGGGCGATAGATAGAGTGAGGGCGATAGAGTGAGGGCGATAGATAGAGTGAGGGTGATAGAGTGAAGGCGATGGATAGAGTGAGAACGATGGATAGAGTGAGGGCGATGGATAGAGTGAGGGCGATGGATAGAGTGAGGGCGATGGATAGAGTGAGGGCGATGGATAGGGTGAGGGCGATGGATAGGGTGAGGGCGATGGATAGAGTGAGGGCAATGGATAGATAGAGTGAGGGCGATGGATAGATAGAGTGAGGGCGATGGATAGATAGAGTGAGGGCGATGGATAGATAGAGTGAGGGCGATGGATAGATAGAGTGAGGGCGATGGATAGATAGAGTGAGGGCGATGGATAGATAGAGTGAGGGCGATGGATAGATAGAGTGAGGACGATGGATAGATAGAGTGAGGACGATGGATAGATAGAGTGAGGGCGATGGATAGATAGAGTGAGGGCGATGGATAGAGTGAGGGCGATGGATAGAGTGAGGGCGATAGATAGATAGACTGAGGGCGATAGATAGATAGACTGAGGGCGCTAGATAGAGTGAGGGCAATAGATAGATAGAGTGAGGGCGATAGATAGAGTGAGGGCGTTTGATAGATAGAGTGAGGGCGATTGATAGAGTGAGGGCGATAGAGTGAGGGCGATAGAGTGAGGGCGATAGATAGATAGATAGAGTGAAGGTGATGGATAGAGTGAGGGCGATGGATAGAGTGAGGGCGATGGATAGAGTGAGGGCGATGGATAGAGTGAGGGCGATGGATAGAGTGAGGGCGATGGATAGAGTGAGGGCGATGGATAGAGTGAGGACGATGGATAGATAGAGTGAGGACGATGGATAGATAGAGTGAGGACGATGGATAGATAGAGTGAGGACGATGGATAGATAGAGTGAGGACGATGGATAGATAGAGTGAGGACGATGGATAGATAGAGTGAGGGCGATGGATAGATAGAGTGAGGGCGATGGATAGATAGAGTGAGGGCGATGGATAGATAGAGTGAGGGTGATGGATAGATAGAATGAGGGCGATGGATAGAGTGAGGGCGATTGATTAGATAGAGTGAGGGCGATTGATAGAGTGAGGGCGATTGATAGATAGAGTGAGGGCGATTGATAGAGTGAGGGCGATTGATAGAGTGAGGGCGATTGATAGAGTGAGGGCGATTGATAGAGTGAGGGCGATTGATAGAGTGAGGGCGATTGATAGAGTGAGGGCGATTGATAGAGTGAGGGCGATTGATAGAGTGAGGGCGATTGATAGAGTGAGGGCGATTGATAGAGTGAGGGCGATTGATAGAGTGAGGGCGATGGATAGATAGAGTGAGGGCGATGGATAGATAGAGTGAGGGCGATGGATAGATAGAGTGAGGGCGATGGATAGATAGAGTGAGGGCGATGGATAGATAGAGTGAGGACGATGGATAGATAGAGTGAGGACGATGGATAGATAGAGTGAGGGCGATGGATAGATAGAGTGAGGGCGATGGATAGATAGAGTGAGGGCGATGGATAGAGTGAGGGCGATGGATAGAGTGAGGGCGATTGATAGATAGAGTGAGGACGATGGATAGATAGAGTGAGGACGATGGATAGATAGAGTGAGGACGATGGATAGATAGAGTGAGGACGATGGATAGATAGAGTGAGGGCGATGGATAGATAGAGTGAGGGCGATGGATAGATAGAGTGAGGGCGATGGATAGATAGAGTGAGGGTGATGGATAGATAGAATGAGGGCGATGGATAGAGTGAGGGCGATTGATTAGATAGAGTGAGGGCGATTGATAGATAGAGTGAGGGCGATTGATAGAGTGAGGGCGATTGATAGAGTGAGGGCGATTGATAGAGTGAGGGCGATTGATAGAGTGAGGGCGATTGATAGAGTGAGGGCGATGGATAGATAGAGTGAGGGCGATGGATAGATAGAGTGAGGGCGATGGATAGATAGAGTGAGGGCGATGGATAGATAGAGTGAGGACGATGGATAGATAGAGTGAGGACGATGGATAGATAGAGTGAGGGCGATGGATAGATAGAGTGAGGGCGATGGATAGATAGAGTGAGGGCGATGGATAGAGTGAGGGCGATGGATAGAGTGAGGGCGATTGATAGAGGGCGATAGATAGATAGATAGAGGGCGATAGATAGATACATAGAGGGCAATAGATAGATAGATAGAGGGGGATAGATAGAGAGAGGGCGATAGATAGATAGATAGATTGATAGATAGAGTGAGGGCGATAGACAGATAGCTAGATAGATAGAGTGAGGGCGATAGATCGAGTGAGGGCGATAGATAGAGGGCGATAGAGTAAGGGCACTAGGTAGAGAGCGATAGATAGATAGAGTGAGGGCGATAGATAGATAGATACATAGATAGAGTGAGGGCGATAGATAGAGTGAGGCCGATAGATAGATAGATAGATAGATAGATAGATAGATAGATAGATAGATAGATAGATAGAGAGTGAGGGCGATAGATAGATAGAGTGAGGGCAATAGATAGATCGATAGATAGATAGATAGAGAGATAGAGAGAGGGCGACAGATAGAGTGAGGGCGATAGATAGAGTGAGGGCGATAGATAGATTGATAGATAGAGAGTGAGGGCGATAGAGTGAGGGCAATAGATAGATAGAGTGAGGGCAATAGATAGAGTGAGGGTGATAGATATATAGAGTGAGGGCAATAGATAGATAAATAGAGTGAGGGCGATAGGTAGATAGAGTGAGGGCGGTAGATAGATAAATAGAGTGAGGGCGATAGGTAGATAGAGTGAGGGCGATCGATAGAGTGATGGCGATAGAGTGAGTGCGATAGATAGACAGAGTGAGGGCGATAGATAGAGGGCGATAGATAGATAGATAGAGGGCGATAGATAGATACATAGAGGGCAATAGATAGATAGAGGGGGATAGATAGAGAGAGGGCGATAGATAGATAGATAGATTGATAGATAGAGTGAGGGCGATAGACAGATAGCTAGATAGATAGAGTGAGGGCGATAGATAGAGGGCGATAGAGTAAGGGCACTAGATAGAGAGCGATAGATAGATAGAGTGAGGGCGATAGATAGATAGATACATAGATAGAGTGAGGGCGATAGATAGAGTGAGGCCGATAGATAGAGTGAGGGCGATAGATAGATTGATAGATAGAGAGTGAGGGCGATAGAGTGAGGGCAATAGATAGATAGAGTGAGGGCAATAGATAGAGTGAGGGTGATAGATATATAGAGTGAGGGCAATAGATAGATAGAGTGAGGGCGATAGATAGATAGATAGAGTGAGGGCGATAGATAGAGTGAGGGCGATAGATAGAGTGAGGCCGATAGATAGATAGATAGATAGATAGATAGATAGATAGATAGATAGATAGATAGATAGATAGATAGAGAGTGAGGGCGATAGATAGATAGAGTGAGGGCAATAGATAGATAGATAGAGTGAGGGCCATAGATAGGTCGATAGATAGATAGATAGAGAGATAGAGAGAGGGCGACAGATAGAGTGAGGGCGATAGATAGAGTGAGGGCGATAGATAGATTGATAGATAGAGAGTGAGGGCGATAGAGTGAGGGCAATAGATAGATAGAGTGAGGGCAATAGATAGAGTGAGGGTGATAGATATATAGAGTGAGGGCAATAGATAGATAGAGTGAGGGCGATAGATAGATAGATAGAGTGAGGGCGATAGATAGAGTGAGGGCGACAAGAGAGCAGCAGATCAGCAGAAGAGAACAGGGAGTTAAAGAAGGAGGCGCGGTGGAAGAGAGCAGCAGATCAGCAGAGGGAGAAAAGAAGAGAACAGGGAGTTAGAGTAGGAGGTGGGTGGAAGAGAGCAGCAGATAAGCACAGCAGAAGAGAACAGGGAGTTAGAGAAGGAGGTGGGGTGGAAGAGAGCAGCAGAGTAGCACAGGAGAAGAGAACAGGGAGTTAAAGAAGGAGGTGGGGTGGAAGAGAGCAGCAGAACAGCACGGGAGAAGAGAACGGGGAGGTAGAGAAGGAGGCGGGTGGGAGAGAGCAGCAGATCAGCTCTGGAGAGGAGAAGAGAATAGGGAGTTAGCGAAGGAGGTGTGAGGAAGAGAGCAGCATAACAACACAGCATAAGAGAACATGGAGTTAAAGAAGGAGGCGGGTGGAAGAGAACAGCAGATCGGCACAGGAGAAGAGAAGAGAACAGGGAGTTAGAGAAGGAGGCATGGTGGAATAGAGCAGCAGATCAGCACAGGAGAAGAGAAGAGAACAGGGAGTTAGAGAAGGAGGTGGGTGGAAGAGAGGAGCAGATCAGCACAGCAGAAGAGAACAGGGAGTTAGAGAAGGAGGTGGGGTGGAAGAGAGCAGCATATCAGCACAAGAGAAGAGAATAGAACAGGGAGTTAGAGAAGGAGGCGAGGTGGAAGAGAGCAACAGATCAGCAGAAAAGAACAGGGAGTTAGAGAAGGGGCGGGTGGAAGAGAGCAGCAGATCAGCACGGGAGAACAGAACAGGGAGTTAAAGGAGGCGGCGGGTGGAAGAGAGCAGCAGATTAGCGCCGGAGAAGAGAAGAGAACAGGGAGTTAAAGAAGGAGGTGGGGTGGAAGAGAGCAGCAGATGAGAACAGGGAGTTAAAGAAGGAGGCGGGTGGAAGAGAACAGCAGATCGGCACAGGAGAAGAGAACAGGGAGAAAGATTGAGGAGCGATAGATAGAGTGAGGGCGATAGATAGAGTGAGGGCGATAGATAGAGTGAGGGCGATAGATAGAGTGAGGGTGATAGAGTGAAGGCGATGGATAGAGTGAGAACGATGGATAGAGTGAGGGCGATGGATAGAGTGAGGGCGATGGATAGGGTGAGGGCGATGGATAGAGTGAGGGCGATGGATAGATAGAGTGAGGGCGATGGATAGATAGAGTGAGGGCGATGGATAGATAGAGTGAGGACGATGGATAGATAGAGTGAGGGCGATGGATAGATAGAGTGAGGGCGATGGATAGATAGAGTGAGGGCGATGGATAGATAGAGTGAGGGCGATGGATAGAGTGAGGGCGATGGATAGAGTGAGGGCGATGGATAGAGTGAGGGCGATGGATAGAGTGAGGGCGATGGATAGAGTGAGGGCGATTGATAGAGGGCGATAGATAGAGTGAGGACGATAGATAGAGTGAGGACGATAGAGTGAGGGCGATAGATAGAGTGAGGGCGATAGATAGAGTGAGGGCGATAGATAGAGTGAGGGCGATAGATAGATAGACTGAGGGCGATAGATAGATAGACTGAGGGCGCTAGATAGAGTGAGGGCAATAGATAGATAGAGTGAGGGCGATAGATAGATAGAGTGAGGGCAATAGATAGATAGATAGAGTGAGGGCCATAGATAGATCGATAGATAGATAGATAGAGAGATAGAGAGAGGGCGACAGATAGAGTGAGGGCGATAGATAGAGTGAGGGCGATAGATAGATTGATAGATAGAGAGTGAGGGCGATAGAGTGAGGGTGTTTGATAGATAGAGTGAGGGCGATTGATAGAGTGAGGGCGATAGAGTGAGGGCGATAGAGTGAGGGCGATAGATAGATAGATAGAGTGAAGGTGATGGATAGAGTGAGGGCGATGGATAGAGTGAGGGCGATGGATAGAGTGAGGGCGATGGATAGAGTGAGGGCGATGGATAGAGTGAGGGCGATGGATAGAGTGAGGACGATGGATAGATAGAGTGAGGACGATGGATAGATAGAGTGAGGACGATGGATAGATAGAGTGAGGACGATGGATAGATAGAGTGAGGGCGATGGATAGATAGAGTGAGGGCGATGGATAGATAGAGTGAGGGCGATGGATAGATAGAGTGAGGGTGATGGATAGATAGAATGAGGGCGATGGATAGAGTGAGGGCGATTGATTAGATAGAGTGAGGGCGATTGATAGATAGAGTGAGGGCGATTGATAGAGTGAGGGCGATTGATAGAGTGAGGGCGATTGATAGAGTGAGGGCGATTGATAGAGTGAGGGCGATTGATAGATAGAGTGAGGGCAATTGATAGATAGAGTGAGGGCGATTGATAGATAGAGTGAGGGCGATTGATAGATAAAGTGAGGGCGATTGATAGATAAAGTGACGGCGATAGATAGAAGGCAATAGATAGATAGATAGAGTGAGGGCGATAGAGTGAGGGTGATAGATAGAGTGAGGGCGATGGATAGATAGAGTGAGGGTGATGGATGGATAGATAGAGTGAGGGCGATGGATAGAGTGAGGGCGATTGATTAGATAGAGTGAGGGCGATTGATAGATAGAGTGAGGGCGATTGATAGAGTGAGGGCGATTGATAGAGTGAGGGCGATTGATAGAGTGAGGGCGATTGATAGAGTGAGGGCGATTGATAGATAGAGTGAGGGCGATTGATAGATAGAGTAAGGGCAATTGATAGATAGAGTGAGGGCGATTGATAGATAAAGTGAGGGCGATTGATAGATAAAGTGAGGGCGATAGATAGAAGGCAATAGATAGATAGATAGAGTGAGGGCGATAGAGTGAGGGTGATAGATAGAGTGAGGGCGATAGATAGAGTGAGGGCGATAGACAGATAGACTGAGGGCGATAGACAGATAGACTGAGGGCGATAGATAGATAGACTGAGGGTGATAGATAGATAGAGTGAGGGCAATAGATGGATAGCTAGAGTGAGGGCGATAGCTAGAGTGTGGGCGGTAGATAGAGTAAGGGCAATAGATGGATAGAGTGAGGGCGATAGATAGATAGACAAATAGAGTGAGGGCGATACATAGACAGATAGAGTGAGGGCGATATATAGATAGAGTGAGGGCCATAGAAAGATAGAGTGAGGGCCATAGATAGATAGATAGATGGTTGTGTGTGTGGGGGGGGCGGTTGTGTGAGGGGGTGTTGTGTGTGTGTGTGTGGGGGGTTGTGTGTGTGGGGTGCTGTGTGTGTGTGGGGTGTTTGTGTGTGGGGTGTTGTTTGTGTGTGTGGGCTGTTGTGTGTGTGTGTGGGGTGTTGTGTGTATCTGGGGTGTTATGTGTGGGGTTGTATGTGTGTGGGGGTGTTGTATGTGGGGTGTGTTGTTTGTGTGTGGGGTGTGTTCTGTGTGTGGGGTGTTGTGTGTGGGGGTGTTGTGTGTGTGTGGGGTGTTGTGTGTGTGTGGGGGGTGTTGTGTGTGTGGGGGTGTTGTGTGTGGGGGTGTTGTGTGTGGGGTTGTATGTGTGTGGGGTTGTGTGTGGGGGGTTGTGTTAGGGGGTGTTGTGTGTGTAAGTGGGCTGTTACGTGTGTGGGGTGTTGTGTGTGGGCGGGGGTGTTGTGTGTGTGTTCGGTGTTGTGTGTGTGTGTGGTGGTGTGTGTGTGCGTGGGGGGGTTGTGTGTGGTGTTATGTGTGTGGGGGGTTGTGTGTGGGGGGTGTGTGTGGGGGTGTGGGTGTGTGTGCATAAGAGTGAAACAAGGGCTGTTTAGATCAGAGGCACCTCATGTAAATACATTTCAAGGCTAAGAAGAAAAAAGAAGAGAGACCAAAGGTAAGTATAGACGGAAAAAACCTGTAGATTTAATGGTCCAATTCTCGAAAACAGAAAGCATACCTGTTAAGTCCTTCTGGCGAATATGCATCCAGGGGTCTGTCCGTATTCAGAGGGGTCCACAGAATGCCAACAAAAACCCGGGAATAAATAAGGAGCGGAATAGAGAACACCTGTAGGGGTCTCTGACTCGTGAACGTATAAAGCTCTTCCTTCCTATTATACCTGGAACAGGTCCGATGCCATATTGGGTGTATAGAAGATGTAAATACTAGCAGAATAACGCTCACTAAAAATACGAGCCTTGCACAAATGATCCTAGTGGGTAGCGGATGAGGGTGACATAATACTATCAAGACTTAAAGACAGATATGTATTCACAAGTGGTATGGGCCGCGATGGCTGTTCAGAGGTAACTAAAAATAAAAGACGGACAGCTAGAAGAAGAGACAAATCTTACGTGCTCCCAGTTCTCCTTTAAAGATAAGCACAAGAAAACGCAAATAAAACCTGGAAGAGGCTAATGAGTGACTACAAAATAAAATTGAAAAAGAAGCACAAGTAACAATTATGACTCAGAGGAAATCGTAACTTTAGATAGAAACCTGCTTCCTAGATACGAGACATGAGAGGTACTGTAAAGAGCAGAAGCACCCCAATACAGAACATTATACAGTTGCGATCTGGATAATTTCTACCAGATGCGCCTTGCTGAAATGCTCTCAAGTATGTAATTAAATTACAAAGAAAACAAGCTCTCGGCATTGCTGTGGCAGGGGCGGGGGAGCGGCTTGGGAGCGGCTTCCTTTGAAGTCTGATTCCGAGGCTCAGACAAATGGTGTATGGTGTGCGATGTGGCTGGTGATGTGCACGCGCCTGGCTCACATGAACTGCACCTAATCCGCAGTGGGTAGACTTTTGAAAGCCTCTTACTATAATCTCGCCGAACAATTCTTACGCATTGCTTCGGCGAGACCTAAAAACGATTGGGAACAATTAGAAAAAGCGGCAGTGAGGGGCAACAGTATCACTTTTTTTAACACCGTTGACAGTATAAGAAATGTATGCATTACCTCTCTGCTCTATTCTGGGGCAGACTGGATCTATAATTTTGAAGAGAACGTAGAATTAGACATCTCTCTTTGCGCTAGATTTTCAAGTTCCTCACCACTTATTCTATTGCTGTCCAAGGTGGCACTAGCTATTAGTCAGTGCACTGGTGGAAAAGCGCCCGGACCGAATGGAATCCCAATTGATCTTTAAAATGCAATGTAGACTTATGGGGCCCGTTGATCACTAACCTCTTTAATAGCTCATTGAACATGAATACACCAGAATCATAGTCCCTATCGACCATAGTACTCATCTTTAAAAAAGGGGATTGCATGGCCCCTAAATGCTATCGTCCAATTTCACTCATTGATAACTCTGTCAAAATTTTAGGCAGAGCGATCTATAATCATCTGAGTGGGCCGAAAATCAAAATATTCTTTCGCCCTTTCAGTCCGGATTTTGCCGTGGGCTTGGCACAGTCAAGCAATGCTTGAACTTGAGTTTAATTATAAATAAGTATAACATGGCTAAGCATTGCCCTCTGTACCTTGGGTTTACGGATTTGTCCACGGCATTAGATTCCGTGAACAGATCAAAATTGTGGCTAATAGTGTTGTAACTTGGGATCGAGGCCCCTTTGGTCAACTCCTTGTATCACCTTCGTGTTCATCTTGAAGGCAAGGTGCGCATTAGCCCGAATGGTGATATGTCGCCTGAGTTTTTGGTTTAAAGCGTGGAGTGCGCCAAGGATGCGTATTGGCCCCTTTACTGTTTATTATATATATAAGCAACATTTGTACCCATCTGACATCTTGTCCTGTTGATACCCCGAGAATCCAGTCCAGGTTCCCGCATTGCTATCCGTGGCTGATACAATCCTGTTAGCCCGTATTCCAAAAGCTCTGCGGGAACCTGTGAACCATTTTGTGCTCTTTATGAATATTTTGATTTTACACCACATTATGGCAAATCCCAAATTATAACCATGGGCCCTGGTGAAAGTACTTTAAATAGACTCACTTGTAACGGCAGGTTTTATTGGGTGTAATGGAGTTTAGCTACCTGGAATTTATTTTGAACTCATCTGGTACTTGGCCCTCGCATGCGACTGCTTGCTGCTCAAAGCTTGGAAGGTCAGGGGACGCGGTTCATATTCTTTCTTGCCCATCACTCAAAGGAAGCATTTCCCCATTGCTAAAAATGTTTACAATGCCAAATGTAAAACCTGGAGCAGTATACAGGGCATGGGTCTGGGACTACCATAAAGCTTGTCCTCTTCGGACCCAGGACAATCGCATTTGTCACATGATGTTACAGCTCCCCCGACAGCTTCCACTTATATTATCCACGCAGAGCTCGACCAACAATATATCAAGGATAGATCCACTATGCTCCTTTGTTGCTTTGGATTTGCATTTACGTAAACCCCTAAGTCAAAATAAGCAGGGATATCATTTTGGATTGTCTCGCCTTAGACAAAGGACTCGCCATTCACTGGCTGAGCTATGTGTCGTTTACTTTAGAGTCCTTGGGGCTGTTGTCTCTTTCCGTCGCCTACAACCCTAAAGAAAGAAGACAAATTATTGGTTAGGCGTTCTGCAAAGATAGAAGATTTGCCTTCGGGAGCACGAAAAGCACAGTGCTATAGTATTATTGGTTACTCGCCTCACCTGTGCCTCAAATTAACTCATTGGGAGCGATCTCTGCTTTTCGGTTTAGAGCCGACACAGTATATGGCACCTTTTGTGCTTTACTGGCCCTTGTTATAATCTGGAGAGTTCCGCAACTCTCTACCCATGTGACAACTTTTCTGAACAATCTTTGTTACACTATATGTTTTCTTGTGTTTACTACAAACAGGCATGCACGCACTTTCTTAAGCCCTCGTTAAAAAACCTTGGTTACCGCAGTTGCAACAAAGTGCTACTGCACTTGCAATTGTTAAACACTTCGACCATCTGTCTTGGAATATTCTCCTTTTTAAAAGCAGCCATCAGAACGAGGAGTATGTTGGAGGGCTGGTACTCCTGCTCTTTTTTATCCATTTACAATTTTTATTACTGTTTTTAGTGGTTTTAACATCAACATTTTAGTCGTTTTAATTTCTTATTAGAGAATATATGTATTTTTGTTAGCTGATATATTTTTTGATGAATTATTCTGTTGAACTATAGATTCTTGATTTTATTGATGCTTGAATTGTGGTCTCTTCTTTTTACATGACATTGTTTTTTGTTTGCTGTGCAATGCTGTATTTATCGTGTGTCTTTTTGTGGCCTGCCAGGCTGAATAAAGTATCATTGAAATTGAAATATCCCACACCACTCTACCCTACTTTTTTTTTTTTCTTTTTGAATTCTATGTGGAATAGGTAAAAGTTTTTATTTTTTTTATTGTATTTATTGGCTTATCAAAACAAAGTTACAAGCAAGTTGGCAGAGACATCGGTACACGCAGCTGAAGAATAACATTATACACTGCGACATATGCGCATTACTCGTAGCATACATAGTGATCCCTCCATACAGCGTGTCTTCATGTGGAAGGCAATATGCGTATTGTCTGTGCTTACCCTTCCCGTTCCACCATTCACGTTTCTCCCATTAGTACATTGGTGCAAAAATCGTTGTAAGCAAAAACAGGTATATCAACATCCCCACGGATAGTGAAATTCACCAGATGGTGTCGAGACTCATCATTGTTCCTACCTCATCAGTGTCAATCCATACTGCATATGACTATGTCCCCGCCCCATCGTGTTGCAGTGTGTGTTCCTGGGCCTCCCCGTCCCCGATTCAGTGCTCGTGTCGTCAGAGGTACTGTTATCCAACACTGGCCTCCTCTCCAGGTACAGCGCCCAGTAGTTCTTTGGCCTATTACGAGGTGGTAAAAGTTCACTGTACAGACCCGTTTGTGTGCAGCAGTATAGCATATCACTGGACCACCTTGTTAGTGTCGGGACTGGGCCTCTCATCCAGGTGAGTGCTACACAGCGCTTTGCCACACGGAAAGCAATATCCACAAGTCGTCGAAATTCGGGTGCTACGTCCTTTGAATATCCCAGTAGCGCAAGCAGCGGTGAGGGGGATAGCGATAGGTCAGTGACCCTGTTCACTTCAGCGTAAACATTGTGCCAAAACTCAGCAACCTTCGGGCAGAACCAGGTGAGGTGTAAAAAATCTGCAGAGTGCGCTTTGCATCTATCGCAGCTTGGGGCTTTTCGCAGTCCATAGCGGAACAAACGTTCGGGAGTGTAGTACACCCTGTTAAGGAATTTAAAATGCAGTGACCGATGCCTGCTGTTAAGGAAAACCCTCCTGATGTTAGCACAGCAGTATCGCCACTTGTCTTCCGGAAGGTCAATCTCTAGATCCGTCTGCCACGCTAATCTAGGTTTAGCATAATGCGTGGTTTTTTCAGTCAATGTGTCATGATAGAGCCGCGATATTAGACGAGCCGGAGACTTAGCCATGACTACATAGTCGTACGACAGTATCACCGGAGTTTCTTCCATATCGTCCCCAAGTAAGTTTCTGAGTGCAAGTCTCACTCTGTGGAACTGGAACCGGGCTAGTGAGTGAGCGTTGGAGTTATCCCCTGTGTTCACCTCCTCCCACGTGCGAGCTTTACCGTTAAGGAATAGATCTCCCATAGTGGTTAAGTTTAATTTTGCTAGCGATGAAAGAACTCGTCTATCTGTACACGGTCCTAGCCACGAGCAACATTCAAGTTTGGCTTCCGGAGCATACAGCAGTGAACAAGCTTGAGCATCCATGAGATGGTGCCAGGCATGCGTAACAGTGTTAAGCGAGTCTAATAAGCCCGTTCGTCTATCCCGGGGTCGAGCCATGAGTGCTGGTAACGGAGTCGGATCAGCCACTATACTCTCAATAAGTATGTGGGGAGCATTAGCGGGGCCGTGCATCCAGCCGTACGCATGGGCGCCTTGTGCTGCTCGATAATATAATTCCAAGTCCGGGGCTTGTAGGCCACCGTCCTCATATGGGCGTATAAGAATATCCCATGCCACTCTGGGCTGCTTGCCAGCCCAAACCAGCCTCAACAACAAAGTGTGTAATTGTTTAAAAAACGTATTGGACAGTACCATTGGGATATTGCTAAAATGAAACAGGAAATGGGGGGGGCACAATCATCTTCAGTAGTGATATGCGGCCCATTAATGAAAGAGGAAGGGCGATCCATTTATCTATATCGTATTCCAGTTTGGAGACGGCCACACCATATTTTCTCTTAAAAACACCTCCGCATCCGTGTGAAGCCGTATGCCCAGATATCTGACCGATTCAGTAGTCCAATGTATAGGGTAATCCGATTCTACTCTCTTTGTAGCAGGGGTGAGTGGGAACATCACTGTTTTGTTCCAGTTCACGTGGATCCCAGATAGTGATCCAAACAGGACCACTTCCCTCAACACTCTCGAGAGATTTGTCTCCGGGTCTCGCACGTAAAGTAGGGTGTCATCTGCGTACCTGGACACTATCAGATTGTACCCAGGAAAACGGATACCGCGATGCCCATGGTACTCTCGTAAAACGCAAGCTAGGGGTTCCGCAACCAGGGCATACAGGAGGGGTCATAGGGGGCATCCTTGTCTGGTGCAGCGTCCTATATTGAAGGGTTCCGTCGTAAATGAGCCTATACGTACACGTGCTGTTGGGGATGTATATAGCGTGTTAAGCAGTTGTATAAAAAGCTCCCCCACTCCCATGCGTTGTAACACAGCTCTGAGAAATGGCCATTCGACAGAGTCAAACGCCTTCTCCATATCTAGGAAGACCGCTACAGCCGGTACTTCCTGCCGTGTGTGCTGGAATGCTGCAAACACTGTGCGCAAAATATAGGTCAAGGTACGGCAGGGGACAAATCCCGCCTGTTCGGGGGCCACAATCAATCAATCAATCAATGCATTTGTATAGCGCGCTACTCACCCGGAAGGGTCTCAAGGCGCTGGGGGAGAGGGGTACGTCACTGCTCGAACAGCCAGGTCTTGAGCTGCTTCCTGAAGGAGAGATGGTCTTGGGTCAGCCGAAGGTGGATGGGGAGGGAGTTCTACGTCTTGGCTGACAGGTAGGAGAAGGATCTTTCTCCGGCAGTGGCTCTGCGGATGCATGGCACGGCGGCGAGGGCGTGGCTGGTCGATCGTAGTTGTCGGGTGGGCGTGTAGAAGGTCAGGCGGTCGTTGAGGTACTTGGGACAAGAGTCGGTATCAGTGGGCTAATGCGGTTGTCAATGATTTTTGCGAAAATCTTCGCATCTATGTTGATGAGAGATAGTGGGCGGTAGGAGGCACAATCCTCCGGGGGCTTACCAAGCTTTAGGAGCGCTATGATGACTGCATGGTTGGGGGCATCTGTCCACCCTCTGCAATTTGCTCAACCAGCCGCAATAGTTTAGGGATCAGTAGTTCAGAAAACATCTTATAAAGAGAGGCTGGAAAACCGTCACTACCTGGAGCACTGCCCGCCCTCATGGACGATAACGCCCTGACAACCTCTTCCCTTTCAAACGGATGCGCCAGAAACTGACGGTGAGTGTCAGTGAGCCAAGGTAACTGTATGTGTGTTGGATAGTCCATGATGTGTTCCTCAGCTATCGACCGTCTAGAGGCGTATAGTGCAGCATAATACTCTGCGAAAAAGTGCCGCCACCTGGGTATCATCCAGCTCCTCCCAAGTGATCGGAGAGTTCAGAGCGGGCATCGCTACATTTTGCCTATGTTGTTTAGCCATCTTGGCTAAAACCGCTCCCGGACGCTCATTCTCGCCATACGACCTGGCAGTAGTGTATTTCCCAAAAGCTTTACCTCAGCGTCAACCTCATCGTGGTATTCGCAAATCATTTGTGCTAGTTCTTGTGTCAGGTCTGCGCTGGGGTCCCGAAGACGGCGCGTTTCTATGTCCCGCAGCCTTTTCTCTAAAAGCGACAGGCGATCTCGGATGGATTTCAGGACACCGGCATGTTTAGAGATGATGACACCGCCCATGTATGCTTTAAAGGTCTCCCACAACGTAAGGAAGGAGTCCACCGTGCCCTCATTTCTGCTAAAAAAGTCGTCAATGGCAGTTGACAACTCGTCACGAAAAGCATCATCAAGCAGCGCATATGGGGGCAGTCGCCATGAGAAGGGAGGGGGACGACACGCCGGGACTCGGAGGGTAATTAGCACCGGGGAGTGGTCCGAGTAAGTACGCGGCAGTGTCGCACACGTCTGTACCCTGGAAAGGAGATGCGCAGAGAGGATCCAATAATCAATGCAGGTGTGAATGTCATATTGTGATGAGTAGTGTGTGTATCCCCCTTGTGACGGGTGTTTTGTCCTCCAGACATCCTGTAATCCCAGTCGGGTCATCTCTGCGTCCAGGACGCGAGCTGAGGCCGATGGGCGTCTGCTAGGTCCGTCCGATCGGTCCAGGGCCGGGTGGCGCGTCAAATTTAGATCTCCACCCCACAGGACCTGTCCCTCCCCTAATCCCTGATTTTACTAGCAAGTGTCACATAAAACGAGGGGCAGTCAAAGTTGGGGCCATATGTGCTGATCACGTGGAATGTCATACCTTTACCTGTACATTTCGGGATCACATAGCGTCCCTCAGGGTCTGTATCTATCGGTTGAAGCGTCAGAGGAGACCTAGGATTTACCCAAGTCAGCACCCCCCTAGCACTGGAGGTGAAGCCAGCAGCATGTACTCGACCACGTAGCCCAGTGTAGTGTCGGACTGTCTGATCTCAAATGGGTCTCTTGCAATAATGCAATGTCAATCTTATGTCTCGAAAGGTATTGTAGTACCTTCCGGACCTTCCTGTGATCATTTAGACCTCTAACGTTCCAGGTTAACAATGTGAGAGTATCATTGTCCTGCTGATGTTGTGTTATGACAGGTAATGGGGGGCACGAAGGGGACGCATTGTCACCTAGTGAGTGTCGGACCATAGTGGGGAGCTATGTGAGTGTATATCATCAGGCGCATTCCTGTCAGTCTGTAAGCAGTGAACACCTCTGTCAACGTCTCTGCCAATAAAAGGCCCTGGTACATTTTCAACGAATATGCTGTAAATCATTTGCATAAACAACAAGAAAAAGTCATGCAATCTTACCCTTCCCCCCACCCACGCATGCCCAACCCCAACATGGCCGCGCCCCCAGTCCCCGCCACTCCCATCCCTCCCCCCATACCCAAAGAACCGCGTCGCCTCCCCACCCTCCCCCATCCCGCCAGTCTCATCCCAAACCCAAAATCAAGTGCGAACACTCTGTGCAAAACAAGAAAGAAAAGAGCCCTCTGCAAGGCAGGCAGGCAGGGGAAGTGGTACACACTTAGGGGCGTAGGTAGCCCGCTCTCAATTAGTCTACAATAACAGACGGTGTAGAAAGAGTAATAATCTCCGCCCCGTCCCGCCCTCCCACCCAGACCAAGACAATATTAGGTGACAGTCTTAGTCCCCTATAATGTCCAGTACGTGTCTAATGGCCACTAGGGTCTCCATCCGTTCACCTTGATTGTCACATCTTACAATTCAGCCCCTTTTACTGCATATATTTTGTAAATTTATCAGATGTCATCACTAGTGTCACTAACAACCCGATTCCTATCAGCAGTAAGGTCATTTATAGTCTGTATCTAAGACGATAATAATCACACAGGGGAAATGTCAAATCTCATTCACTCACTCCAAAATTCAAAAAAGAAGAACCGCCCTTCCCCCCCATTTCTCTCATGACTCACTGTTTCCCTGCGTCGCCACTGCAACCCACGATTAGATATTAGTGCCTCCAGTTCACTGTCCCGCTACATAGAGACAACATCCTAAATTATATGTAGAACTCCACATACTACTTAAACTGCAGCCAAGCAGCGTAAGCGACAGCTGGCCGTAGTGTCATTCTTGTTCGCCCATGGGCCCACCTGAGGCCTCTTCCAATAGTACATCGTCCGCCGGGCGCTGTCGATCTCTCCGCCAGTCTTTCATGGCTTTCTGGAGTGCTTTTGGATCCGTGAAGATGGTGGATCTTCCGTCTGTTGATCCGCAGCTTGGCTGGATAAAGCATTGCGTAGTCGACCCCGAGCTCTCTCAATTGACGCTTCATTGGGACATATTGGCGACGTGCCTCCTGTACTCAGGCCGTGAAATCCGGAAACAGGGAAATCGTGCTCCCCTCGTATTGCAAAGGTTGTTTCTCTCTGGCTATTTTCAGTGCAACGTCCTGGTGCCTATAATTCAAAGGTTTGGCCACAATAGGGCGAGGGGGGGCTCCCGGCTTAGGCCTCGGGCCCAACGTGCAATGAGCTCTCTCCACCACGAACATCCCGGAGAAAACAGTGTCACCCAACAGTTTCTTTAGGAGGGCCTCCACAAAGAGCTCCATGTTGCCGGTCGGGGTGCTCTCCGGCAGGCCAGTGATACGTATATTGCATCTTCGCGACCTCGCTTCTAAATCCTTGGCCTTGTCCTGGAGAATTTGGATCACTTTTCCGAGCTGTTTGTGTTCTGTGTCCAAAGTGGTTTGTGCCTCCTCCACCTCCCCAATGCGTCGCTCTGACATGTCCAGGCGCTCGGCGTGTTTGTCGAGCCGCTCCGCCATGCGGTACGTTAGGGCGTCCATTTTAGTTCCCAGAGTCGCGATGCCACCTTGTAGATTCTTTTCCATGGCAAGCAGGATATGTCGTATGTCTGTCTCAGGACCGTCACCCCCTGTTGATTTTTCCTGTCCGGCGTCCTCTTCGCGAGCTGGGTTATCAGTGTTTTTGGGCTTTTTGCTGGAGTCAAAAGATTATGTGGGTTGCGTTCTGTCGGGACGGCCCATGGTGGCTCCCCCAAGTGCACCACCTGCTGCAGCTCACAAACTACTTAGCTTAGCTCGAAGTTACCGTGCCCAGCAGTTATGCCTGTGGGAGGTATCGTCCGTTCGGGTTCAAAATATCCAGGTCCTCAGTGTAGCCCACGACGTCACTCCTGGCGATGTTCTTGTCCCCCCCCAGGCGCCAATCTAAATTTGAAGCCGGTTCTCGGCGGCCCCCGTTACACCTAGCGCATTCAGGCCATAGGGTGAGCACCAGCAGTGGCTATCAAGAAAGTGTTCATGTAGCACATAGGGAGAAAACATGAACCCCACAGAAGAGCACAGCAACCCGAGCGAGGGGTCCCGTCTTACCACAGGGGTGCACGATCTGCTCCTCAAAATGGCGCCGTGAAGGACGCGTTAGCGTGAGCCAGTTCCCAGTGCCGCTATGCACAAGCAATACACGCACAGCAGCCCTTTGAATCCTGCACTTGTGCCAGAGTGGGAGGGGCCGGGGGGGGGGGGTAAATCAGAGGATCCGGACCCAGGGTGATCTCTATATGCTCTCTGACAATCCACTCAGGCCGCTTCGCCCGGTCGCATCACACTGCTCTGGCTGGGAAGGTAGCTGCAGCTCGTAGGATCCCGGTATTTGTCGTTTCCTTTTGGAGCGTCCCTCTGGCGTCTCTGTACCCCGGTATATGAGGGCCTGCAGCAGCGGGCACTTCCTCAGTCAGCGCCGAGCCTCAGCAAGAGAAGATGCCTAACATCGCAGGCGGAGCCGGGCTCTCGGGTGATTCGACTACGGCTCTGTGGGGCACAGAGGCCGGGCACCGCACTCCCCCACTCACCGCACGGTGCTCGGCGTCGTTCCGGACTCCACGCAGCTGACCGTAGCGCGGAAGGGAACCTGTGTCCTGCGGCAGCGATCTTCAGGGTCACTCACCCCGTCCGTGGGTCTTCTGGGTCGGGCAGGTCTCTCGCGCGGCTCCCTGGTAGGCCGCAGCTCTGCTCCAGACTCCGCTCGCGATATGCTCCAGCAACGACGCTTCACAGGATCGGAGCCGGTCGAGACCATGCTATCGTGTACCCCTCACTTCAGGGATCTGCTTGGGGGCTTTATTTCCTCATTGGGGCAATGTCACCCGTAGGATAAATGTTCGGATTTTGTCTTGGGCGGAGGAGCGAGCGGTTCAGGCGGCCATCTCCGACGCTGGCTAGCTCCGCCCCCCCCAATCGACCCTACTTCTATCTGCCCCATTCTAATCTACCCCAATCTACTCCACTCAGCTCTTCTCTAATCTACCCCACTCCATCCCAATCTACCCCAATGCAATCTACCACTCTAATCTACTAAACTCTCCCACTCCAATCTACCCCAGTCCACCCCACTCCAATCTACTCCACTCTACCCCAATCTACCACACTTCAGTCTACCCCACCTGACTAACTTTTAGCCATGCTGAACAGCAGCCACACTGGTGTACAACATGTCTAAAACACATTCCCAAAGCCAACAGCTCTCGCATAGATGAGCTATTGGTTTTGCCAATGATTGTTGTTAACTGCAATCAATGTTTCATCAATGCTTTAGAGTTGTAGTAATGTCGAAGTAAAGAATGACTTTGGTGCCCTGGCTGAAGCCAAGGTGGCATTTAGATTTTTTTGTCTTATTGCTGAGGTAATGGCTTTTAGTTGGTCTACGATTGTTATTGCGGCTTTGGATAGAGGGTCAGAGCAGGGCGGTTTCTGATCTGGCACAGTTGGTCTTCATGTCTTCGGTTGTCAGTGGGACTGAATGTAACATAAAAGAATAGGAGCACACTAGTGGTGTTATACAGTAAGTTGCGAGAAAGATTTTATGTCATACACATACAAATATATTATTATATTTTGGCATCACTTTGGCGTTGAGCTGTGAAATCTGCTTTCTCACTAAGTAATATAGGGTGTTGGCAATACTTATGGATCAAGCCATCAGCTCTGCTCTCTTATATATTTGTCCCCTCTAGAGATAATTTTAACTGATGTTGAACTCTAGTCTGAGAACTTTTACAGCTGCTGTACATTAGCACTGCGAAGTGGTCCTTATTAAAGCAAGTTATTTTTGTGTGGGGGACTCTAAACATACGGACCAGCATTTAAATGTTCCATCGGTTTTTAAAGTTATTCCCTCTGTATCTCTTTTTTTGACATATTATTAGGCAAGCATTCCACTGGTCTTATTGTAAGTTATAACTTCCCAACAGATACACACCCTCTCTAATAGTGCTGCTTGCCACACATTGAATATGTGTAACTAGTCTGCATTTTCCTTGTCTTGTACTAGTCTCTGTACGCAATTTGTGTGAAGTCTTTGCCATAATCTGCTACTGATCACTGGTAAAGTACCCTCTTGTTATTTAGTTAAATCAGCTTTTACATTAGTGCAGGTGCTTTGATTTACATACCGGTTGTCAGCAAACTAATACCACGTTCACTTTTCATAATTTTACACTTCTGATCTTAGTTTGGCACATCTCTTTGAAACATAATCGGAACAGTGTTTCATAAGGAATGATATCAGGCTGCAGACATTTATTTTCAATATTTTACCATCTATTATTTTTGAGGTCATAAATTCCTGTTTTCCTGATATTGAATCTTCATATTGAGTTTATAGCAGTAATGTGCAGTAAAATAGGGGTCCTGGTCCGCGTAAATGTAGTTGCTGAATGTAGGTGCTGCTCCCCTGCTGTTCGTGGCTACACCATGGCTCACAGATGTCCTCTGGGATGGGCGACAAGTACTGGTATTCTTTCATGCAGAACAGGTCTGAAGGCCTGCTTGGCACTGTTGCACCTTGGTCTTCTTCATTCACAATGTGGAGGCAGGCTTAGAAACTGGACATATTGCAGAATTAGGACACCATTGCTAACCTGGTAGTTTCATCACCTGCATGCTGTGAGCAACATGCTGCTCTTGTGTGCACAACATTGTGGGTCTACCAGGCTACCATTTGGTATTTGTCGAATTGCCCTAATCTTGGTTTCTGGTATTCCATTTGGTACACCAATATTATAATCTTGGTGCACAATATTTCACATTGACTTGTTCTTTAATACGCCAGGAAACAATTATTTGTTTTGATGTTTATTATTTCATTTTTTTAAAGTATTTTTATTGCTTTTCAGAGATATAAAACATACCTGTAAACAAATCAAGCAGAACAATGTAAAGACAAACAGCGACGACTCCAGTCTTAGAACAATAGAAGGATCCACATCTCATTCCCATGAGCCAAAAATGTTCCCACCATATGCCCCATATTTTTACGATGTTTCTGTGGGCAGCCACGAGCTGCGTACACTGGATCCTCCATCGTTGAACACCAGTCCATGGCATTCTGCCATGTATGCAAATCAGGGGCAGTCTTGGTAGTCCACTTTCACGCTTCCTTAGGGTTTGCCAAAACCCACCAAGTATCTATCAGACCTCCTGCCGCCCAACTCCTCAAGTAGACCCTGGACAACGATTTGAGGCGAACAATCTGTCGGCCTACCCAACACATCCGACAGGACCCCCAGAAGTTGGGACCAATATTTCTGTATTATGGGGCTCAGCCAAATCACATGATGAAAATCTGCATTATCAGCACTGCATCTATGGCAAGCTGGTGTTGGCAGTTTACCTGATTTCCATGGCTGCTCTGGCGTCAAATGGGTCATATGAAAAACATTTACTTGGATCGTACGAAGCCTGGAGGAGATGTCCAACTCCTCTGGTGCCATAAGTGCTTCTCTCCATTCCCCATCCTCCAAGGCACCCATCCAGGCCTCCCAGCGAGTGCGGACGGCCAGGAATAAGTTTGGGGAGTTGATGACCGGGTAACGTTAGATCTGGGAGACTCCCCCCTGCCCCAGAGGTAACATAAGGATCTTAACCTCCATAGTGGTAAACGAGGGGACATCCATCAGAGCGAGCTGGTGATAAGACAAGGCATGGTGATTCTGCAGGAAGCGGAAGAACTGGATGTGGTGTAGGTGGAAGTCGGCCTGTAATTCAAAGAAGGGGCGTATATTAGAACTCTGCCACACATCGATTAGTTGAGAAATGCTAATCAGATCCCACCATCCAAACCCTTCCAGGTTTGCCACATGCTGAATTAGAGTGCCTCTCCTTGGGGGAGTCTGTAGCGTGATCCTCCCTCACCCCCACCCCCCGCCCACCAACCTGTCCATATCGTAGCTGCTCACTAGATCCTAAGAAACACCCCAGTGAGGTCCGGTAGAATTTGGGGAATCGGTGACCCATATAATCGGTCCGTAATTGTGTTCCATGTCATGAGTGAGAGTTCTGCTCAATATGCTGGATCCTCACACATCCTATGAACTCAGTCTTTGAAGACCACCAATTGTGAGACCCAATAAGAGAGCTATAATAATAGAGCTATAGGCCAGCTGCCGCCAGACCCCTAACAAAGGTGGACTGCACGCATTTGCTAAATGCTATACAGGTGACCTGATGATTCCATAGAAATGGAAGTAAGTATAATGGTTTAAATAGAGTGACACCACGTCTTGGGGATGCCGTGGTGGAAGTTGCGCAAGACATATAAAAACCGGGCTGGGACCAACATTTTAAAAAGCCGATTCCTCCACATGCAATTGAGTGGCAAGGCTGACCAGCGCTCAAGATCTTTCCTCATACGTAACACTATAGGGGTTAGGTACAGCAGTGACGCCAGTGCGGGGACCAGGGAGCTTTCAAAATGCCAAGATAAAGAAAACTCAGCCTACAAAAGGGTATAAAACCCCACCATCCATGGTACTGCAGGGGGCCTGTCAATGGGATCAACAGGGATTTGGAGTGATTGATTTAGAGCCCAGATGCTTGGCCATAAAGAGCTAGCATACCTAGCGCCCGAGGGCCAGACATCAAGGGATCATGCAGAAAGAGGATTACATCATCCATGTATAGGGCAATGCGGTCCTTTTGCACGTCTCCCCACCCACCAGAAACCCTGTATCTGCGCTTCACAATGGACCCATGTCGCCTGGGGCTCTTTCACAAGGGCGAACAGGGGAGGGGACAGAAGACATCCCTGCCTAGTGCCTCTTTGAATTGGGAATAACTGGTAGAGAGACCCACTCATCCAAATTCTACCAGTGAAACCAATGTACATAATTTGCGCAAATCTAATACATCTGGGCTCAAAGACTAGCCAAGTCAGCAGATCCCAGAGGAAGTCCCAATAACTGGAGTCAAAAGCCTTCTCGAAATCAATGAGGAGAAAGGCGTTAGAACTGAGTTGTAAGTGACAGTACGCTACCGCTGCCTGAACCTGCCAGATGCCATGGCAAGTCTCCCAATGAAACATGAAGCCACATTGTTCCAGGTGTAATAGTGTAGGGACAACATGGAGGAGGTGATTAGTCAGCACTTTGACGTAAAGCTTAAGTTTGATATTAATGAGGAAGATAGGTCGGTAGAACTCACAAGACTCTGGAGGGCACCCTGACTTGTGAAGGACCACAATTGTGGCCTTGTTAAGTTCCACTGGAAATCGGCCATTAGGTATAGCCTCATTGTACAGTGTCAATAAGTGGGTTAGTAATGTTGTCTGAAGCCTCTTAGAGTATTCTGCGGGGAAACCATCGGAACCCAGTTTCTTGCCAGAGTTCAAACCTGAAAGGGCATACTCAACCTCACACAGAACTACAGGGTAGAGAGGGGCCCGAGGGGAGTTATTGTTATAGACCTATCAGCACCTTGTCCCCCAACTATACATACTGAATACAAGGAAGATGCCGCAGGTCTTTTATGCAATCCAGACACAGTAGGGGAATCTAAAAAGTATTCCGCAAGAGAGGCTGGAGTAACAGGATAGACAAAGGGATACAGAAGGTGAGAAAAGTACCCATCAGCCCACTCAATAGTGGAAGCTCGTCATTTGGGATTTTCAAATATGAATGGTTGGTGTCCACCAAGCACTGCCTCCAGTAAATACTGAGGTTAGCTTAGGACCCAATGGTTGAACCCTCAACCAGAGCAAATGACAGCATAAGTGGCCGAAAAGGGCTTAGTTGCAGTGCTCAAAGAAATAAGAAATGTGAGAGAAAGGAAAATGCTCCATGTGATTTAAAAATGCCTATCTTGACGTCAACAAGGAAACTTTATTGGGTGTGCCCGTCAAGATGGTATGGTTAAAAACAGAGTGATAATAGCAAGAAAGATGGTTTGCTATTTACCATAGATGTTCTCTGGTCAACATGTTTCAGCCTATAAAGGCTTTCGTCAGGACCTATGTATCACTACTGCAACACTTACTTCATAACGTGTGAAAAAAGAAATCTGAATATTTTCAAGGGTGGTGTATCCCCTCCTGTTTAAGAAAGAAAAAGAAAAAATGGAAAAGCAAACAAAGGCATACAAACGCAACTTCAGTTCATTCTGATGACAGTAACGTGTATGTGTATTATTACAATAGTTTCCATTTAATCACTTACCCAGCTTTGTGGGATCAGGAACCTCACCTCACCTGGCGACAGCTCAGGCTAAAGGAGGCCACGCACTGAAAAAAAATAATTCATTCAGAGTGGTGTTGTAGTTTATTAAAGTTCATCTCATATGTAGCTATCTTCCAGATTACATATAGAGGCAGACTCAGGAGGTCATTGGCTCAAGATGTGTAGTGGTTCATATAGTATAGACCAAATGCTACACCCACTGTACCCTACACCTGTTCATGCGACAAAATCCTCAAAGGAGGTGTGCATAGAAGGTATAGGTTTGGATTGCAAATATGTTTCTCTGTTGACACTTAACTCATGATCATAAATACAAAGTATGTGCCAACCATTGTTTTAGATATTTCCTCAAATGACAGAAAATAAAGTGACAGAAAATAAAGTTAACTTAAAACATACTAGTGTTGTCTCCATTCTCTATCAAGGATAGAAAGCGTGCTAAAACTCTTTCAAATACAGGAGAGGCTTCATTCCTTCTTAACAAACCCCTATTAAAAGGTAAGTAAAAAGTTCTACATACACACTGGCCAAAATTCTCCATAAACGTTAAAAAAGAAAGAGTGGGACTGCATCTAGGCCGTCCCTGGTCACCTACCTCTCCGTCGTTGCCTCTGGCTTACGCTGAGCCGAGGGGGAGGTAGTGTGCCAGTATAGATTGAAAGTTAATAAACGGACAGGGCGGACCAGAGAGAGACACTCGTCTGGTCTTCTCTCCTATTGGATAATCCCCGCATGCTGAAGACAACCAATCACGAATAGTTAACCAGAAAGCCGCTGATGCACATCTTGAGATGTGATGCGCTTCACGTTTACCTTGGTAACCTCCCTATAATGCGGACCACTTAGAGACACACAGGCAAGGGATACAATTGGTTACAAGGTTAAAACAGGAAATACTTGGTCGCTTTCATAATGCTTCCTGTCGGTGAAAACCGCATACAGAAAACAGACCGCTACGAGACATTAGCCACAAGCGGACCTGATTGGTGCAGTTCTGATAACCGGAAATGTTTGGAAAATAGAGAGAAAGGCTGAGAAGGTTCTGCTTCCTCTTCAGCCGATTTAGCATAGTGAAACCTCCTCCGATTGGTTCTTGCTTACAGACCGGAATTCTACATGTGCCGCAAATGGGTGAACAATAGCAACCATGTACTAACGCACAACAGACAACAGAACTCGAATAAATGTTATTAACCACTAAACCTATCATTTTGATGCATAATTCTGATGCAGCCCCAGTACTTTGACAGCCAGGCTTTTTTAGGACAGGGCCGAGGCTGGAATCGGGGCAGGCGGAGAGGCCACAACCAAGTTCAGTGGGCAGACGAACCAGAGAACTCAACACCTCGCAACAAATGAGGTCAGACGCAACAGATGCAGAGACAGAAGAGGATCTTGTGGTGAACCTGAGCACTCGGACGCTGACTATGAATGAATGCAAGCTACTCAACAGAGGCCTTGGATTTGTACCGACTAACAATGGGGACTCTTTTCAGATTCGAGGTGAAATCGAGAGATTTTTTAGAACTGTAAGGCTTCATCATCTCTTCAGAGATAAAGACTCGGAAGACCCAACTGTTGATAAGAACACAGGCTTGAGGGTTAAGTCTACCTTCATGCCCTTACTCCAACAAGTACCACCCAGAGTGGGTGCTTTTGAAGCAGCGGTTCTACATGATTTGAAGTCACTTGACTTCTCAAAAGAAGACAATTACCAGAATCTGTCCAAGTCAGAGAGGGATGCTATCATAACATTGTCGAAAGACACTAACATTGTAATAAAGCCAGCTGACAAGGGGGGTGCCATAGTGGTTCAAGATGCCATCTCGTATAGGACTGAGTGCCTCAGGCAACTAGGCAACACTCATTTTTATGCCCCTCTGGATGAAAACCCTACCTTGAGGCTGACTAATGAGATCAAATGTCTAGTGGAGGAAGCTAGTAGTGAGGGCTGGATCACAGCACATGAGGCCGTTTTCCTAATGACTAAATTTCCCGTCATTCCATCATTCTACACCTTGCCCAAAATACATAAACCTACAAGACCACCACTAGGGCGTCCGATTATCTCGGGCATAGGGTCTCTTCTCGAACCCTTGTCCTCCTTTGTGGACGTGTTTCTCAGTCCACTGGTGAAGCAAATGCCATCGTACCTACAGGATACAAAGGATGTATTGCGCTTACTACCTGAAGTACAGTTTGATACAGATAAAGACATCTTGGCATCCCTGGATGTAGAATCTTTGTATACGTGTATACCCCAACTAGACACCCTGGAAACAGTACGACAACTTTTGGAGGACTCAGCACCGGATACCATAACACCGATCCCTTTCATAATGGAACTGGCAAAGTTAGCTATGACCGAGAATTTCTTCGCTTTTGAAAATGAACTGTACCTACAGATATCGGGTACCTCAATGGGGAGCAAATTTGCGCCCAGCCTGGCGAATCTATATCTTCACCAGTTTGAAACTCAATGTGTCCTTACTACCACCAATCCACACCATCAGCAACTGATGGTGTGGAGAAGGTACATTGATGATATTTTGCTGGTATGGCGTGGAGATGAACAATCGCTGTTTGCTTTCAAAGACTGGCTCAATGGCCAGAATCCATATCTGAGGTTTATCCTGGACTATAGCAAAACGGCGCTTCCTTTTCTGGACCTGTTGATCTTCCCCAAAGATGGACATCTAGCCAGTTCATTGTATCGGAAACCCATGGCCCGTAACTCACTGTTGAGATTTGACAGCCATCATCCTAGGTCTCTTCGTGAGAACCTCCCATTTGGACAGTTCTTGAGGGTCCGCAGGAACTGCTCAGACAAAGTGGACTTTCAATCCGAAGCCAAAGACCTGTCGACTAAATTGGTCGCACGGAAATACCCAAAGACTTTGATTAGGAAATCCAAGAAACGGGCAGAAAACAACCACCGGGAGGCACTCTTAGCACCCCCAGTCAAGAAACCACCTCTGGACAGACTGGCGTGTGTTACTACCTTCAATTCCTCGTCATCTAAGATCCAAAAAATAATACGACGCAGATGGCGCATTTTGAACAGCACCGGTGAAAACATACCATTGCCTCTGTTTGCGTTCAAGAGAGGTAGTAACCTCAAAGATGAACTAGTGCACACGAGACCACGAGTGACGCATGAGATACCAACTGCTACGCTGTGGGATCTTCCACCAGTCCAAGGGCATTATCCCTGTGGAAACTGCTCAGTCTGTCCACAAACGAGGAAGACTCTCCAGGTTGATATTGGCACTAAAAAACCGTGGGCACTGAAACGTCATACCAATTGCAACAGCGAAAGAGTGATCTACTTAATTACCTGCCCGTGCAATCTAAGATACGTAGGTATGACTACGAGAAAGATCAAGCTACGTATACAAGAGCATAAGAGCACGATCAGGCGTAACAAACAAGCGACTCGTCTGACCTCTCACTTCCTTACTGTGAAACATCAACCGGACGAACTCCAATGGGTAGTGCTAGAACAACCTTACATACCCCAGCACGTCACAGATGTGTCCCAGTTTCTATTAAGAAAAGAGCAGAGATGGGTCCATAAATTGATGTGCGATACAGAGGGATTGAACGACGATATCCCGTGGTTACAGTTGTAAGACCACCCACTGTGTATCAGATATGGCCCGGGTTCTAGAGGCCTCCCTATGATTGGTGTTGCCCTTATACAGTACAATGATTTGTCGTGCGGTCTAACTATGAACAATTGAGGTCATCTGCCGGTCCACACATGAGCATTCGACTGTCCACTGAGTTTAGTAAGCTAAGGGAACATCACCTTTGATTATTACACCGAAAGAGGGGTGTTACATTAGGAATACCACTGTTCTCCTAGTCAGGCCCGTTAAAACATTACACCCTGGGCATGTACTGTCCTTGTGAGCCGGACTTTGGAAACGTGGGTACTGCCACCTTGTTTTGCATTGATCAATATCATATGCGAGGACCAATGGATTGTCCCATCGAAAGGGCATTGACAGATGATCATCATTGCCTAGTTAGTTGTCACTGGCTTAATATAAACTGGATATTATATCCTACACATGAGATTGAGACTAGGCGACTGTGAAATTAGGTTAATATCCTGTCATTATATGCATTCAATGGTGTGTTTGTTATACATCTAAATGATAAGTTTAGTGTTTAACAACATTTATTCGAGTTCTGGTGTCTGGTGTGCGTTACTACATGGCTGCTACTGTTCACCCAATGGCGGAGTATGCGGATTTCCGGTTTGAAAGTAAGAACCAATCAGAGGAGGTCTCACTGTGCTAGGTTGGCTGTTACTATCCTGTCATTACATGGATTCAATTGTGTGCTAGTTATACATCAGAATTATGCATCAAAATGATAGGTTTAGTGGTTAATAACATTTATTCGAGTTCTGTTGTCTGTTGTGCGTTAGTACATGGTTGCTATTGTTCACCCATTTGCGGCACATGTAGAATTCCGGTCTGTAAGCAAGAACCAATCGGAGGAGGTTTCACTATGCTAAATCGGCTGAAGAGGAAGCAGAACCTTCTCAGCCTTTCTCTCTATTTTCCAAACATTTCCGGTTATCAGAACTGCACCAATCAGGTCCGCTTGTGGCTAATGTCTCGTAGCGGTCTGTTTTCTGCATGCGGTTTTCACCGACAGGAAGCATTATGAAAGCGACCAAGTATTTCCTGTTTTAACCTTGTAACCAATTGTATCCCTTGCCTGTGTGTCTCTAAGTGGTCCGCATTATAGGGAGGTTACCAAGGTAAACGTGAAGCGCATCACATCTCAAGATGTGCATCAGCGGCTTTCTGGTTAACTATTCGTGATTGGTTGTCTTCAGCATGCGGGGATTATCCAATAGGAGAGAAGACCAGACGAGTGTCTCTCTCTGGTCCGCCCTGTCCGTTTATTAACTTTCAATCTATACTGGCACACTACCTCCCCCTCGGCTCAGCGTAAGCCAGAGGCAACGACGGAGAGGTAGGTGACCAGGGACGGCCTAGATGCAGTCCCACTCTTTCTTTTTTAACGTTTATGGAGAATTTTGGCCAGTGTGTATGTAGAACTTTTTACTTACCTTTTAATAGGGGTTTGTTCAGAAGGAATGAAGCCTCTCCTGTATTTGAAAGAGTTTTAGCACGCTTTCTATCCTTGATAGAGAATGGAGACAACACTAGTATGTTTTAACTTAACTTTATTTTCTGTCACTTTATTTTCTGTCATTTGAGGAAATATCTAAAACAATGGTTGGCACATACTTTGTATTTATGATCATGAGTTAAGTGTCAACAGAGAAACATATTTGCAATCCAAACCTATACCTTCTATGCACACCTCCTTTGAGGATTTTGTCGCATGAACAGGTGTAGGGTACAGTGGGTGTAGCATTTGGTCTATACTATATGAACCACTACACATCTTGAGCCAATGACCTCCTGAGTCTGCCTCTATATGTAATCTGGAAGATAGCTACATATGAGATGAACTTTAATAAACTACAACACCACTCTGAATGAATTATTTTTTTCAGTGCGTGGCCTCCTTTAGCCTGAGCTGTCGCCAGGTGAGGTGAGGTTCCTGATCCCACAAAGCTGGGTAAGGGATTAAATGGAAACTATTGTAATAATACACATACACGTTACTGTCATCAGAATGAACTGAAGTTCCGTTTGTATGCCTTTGTTTGCTTTTCCATTTTTTCTTTTTCTTTCTTAAACAGGAGGGGATACACCACCCTTGAAAATATTCAGATTTCTTTTTTCACACGTTATGAAGTAAGTGTTGCAGTAGTGATACATAGGTCCTGACGAAAGCCTTTATAGGCTGAAACATGTTGACCAGAGAACATCTATGGTAAATAGCAAACCATCTTTCTTGCTATTATCACTCTGTTTTTAACCATACCATCTTGACGGGCACACCCAATAAAGTTTCCTTGTTGACGTCAAGATAGGCATTTTTAAATCACACGGAGCATTTTCCTTTCTCTCACATTTCTTATTTCTTTGAGCACTGCAACTAAGCCCTTTTCGGCCACTTATGCTGTCATTTGCTCTGGTTGAGGGTTCAACCATTGGGTCCTAAGCTAACCTCAGTATTTACTGGAGGCAGTGCTTGGTGGACACCAACCTTTTACATTTGAAAATCCCAAATGACGAGCTTCCACTATTGAGTGGGCTGATGGGTACTTTTCTCACCTTCATTATCCCTTTGTCTATCCTGTTACTCCAGCGTCTCTTGCGGAATACTTTTTAGATTCCCCTACTGTGTCTGGATTGCATAAAAGACCTGCGGCATCTTCCTTGTATTCAGCATACTCAACCTCAGCCAGGGTAAAGGGTTCATCTAGCTCGGTTACACCTTTGGCCACAAGGTAGTGTTGTGGGGATTCTGCTCATGCACAGAACTCTGTGCAGGAAACCAGGACCTCAGTGAATTGTGGTGTACCAAACAACTAACATCAGTACCAGAACCCCTATCCTACTAGCATCAGTGTCTCATTCGTTCTCCGTACTACGTCGAAGCTACCAACGATTAGACAACCCAGAACAAGTGACTTGGGGTACTCTCAGGAATGGTGGGAATCAAGAACACTCTTTCGTTTTTATTCTCTTACCAATCCACAGCGTGAGTAATCAGAGACACGGGAAAGTTTAAAATGTTTATTTTTAACTGCGTGCTCTAAGATGCAGTATTTTGGCTAACATAAGCAGGCAAATGATTAGAAAAAAAAACAATCAGTATTGTTACAATTCCATAAAACACAAAGGGAGAAATCATGTTACAATGATTGTGGAAACAGGTCGTATAGCACCTTGTGAACCACCCTCCCCTGGCTAGGAGCTAGGTTTTATAATTATAGAAGATCTCTAGGTTTAAACAGGAAACCCCATACCTCCAAAATCAGCAGAGGTGAATCACATCTCAGGATCAGCAAAGTTCTCTGTCACTGGAAAGGTTTTTTATCCAGGTGTCCGAATCATGCATGTAATGCAATATTAAAGGCACTCGAGTTTCAGTTAGTTGCAGCTGTGTGCGTGTTGTGTCTAGAGCATGGGCCGATCAACCTGAATCAACAGCATACATTGTTATTATGACCTTGAAGACTTCTGCACACAGTGTACAGACTAAGGTTGCGTTGTAAGTCTAGGGATATGAAAAACAGAACGTTCTCATGTGAAGGATCGCAAGCAGTATAACTTACAATAACAGTTACATGTAGTGTGTGCAAAAGTGGCAAATGGTGTTTAAACTTCTAATACGTTTGTGCTAACATAGCAATGTGTGCAAGCAGAACCCTGTCTTCACTACAGCAGCAGAAGGGAAGAGTACTCACACTGAGGCTGTGGGCGATGCGCATACAGTGCACTATAGTAGTCTGCAAAAGCAGCTGCAATACCACTAGCCTCTGTTAAAAGACCACAGTGGGGGACGTGGATACTGGTAATAACTCTGTCTTCAAGGGCGCGAGAGGCCAACCAGTATAAAAGTTTGCTTGATTTGTCACCTCAGCTGAACTCTCTTCTCTGGGAGGTAATTCAGCATTGCTGCACCTCGGCAAGGCTCAGCTGGCGCAGTGAGAGCTGGTCCAGGCCAAGTTGTTGAGGCTCAATGGACTCCGCAGCCGACGCTTCCTCCACCTGAATAATGCGGAATCCAAGCCTCTCAACCTTTGCTTTGATGTTTAAAAATCTATTTTAAGCATTGTGGCTCCTGAGCTTTACTGAAGGTTGACCATGTTCTTGCAGGGTGAATCCCTGCCCCGCTATCAGTTTTGTTTTGTATGCTTGATGTCACAGGTCTCGTGAGTTTTACCCTAAAAAGATAGTCTGTTATGAATGGTAAAACCCCTATGTTTTGCCATGACCAAAGAGGATACAGACCCACTAAGCCCAGACCAATGACTTCAACAACTCATCCAAGACGATCACAATGCAGGCTTTGTGAATAGAGTACCAGCACAGAGCCACTGGCTAACTCTAGGTAGATAAGTCATAATTAAGAGTAGCGAAGCACATTACTCATAGGAATGGAGGCAACCTTGCTGAGAGTTAGAGTAGATTCTTCCACTGACATTTCATCACACATACACATTTTATAAACAATACTTTGAACGTCTGGCTATTACAAATAACAAGCTGACTCCAGCCCTGAGAGACACTGACCAAGCTTAGAGGAGGGCCTGTACATTTGTTAAACCTTAATACTGCTCTTACCAAGAGGTTAGTCCACACATCCACTGCTTATGAATCCCACAGTCAACCCCAGAATCCTCACTAACTAAAAATCTAGTCTAAACTACCCTATAGAATCTAAATGGTGTAGCGGATGTCGAAAGATGACTACAGGATTTTGTAGAACAGAAGTCTTCATACATTTTTGCTCTAAGCCCCACTAAGCTAAATGTTGTAAAGTTGGGACCCCCTCCAAAACTTTATTCCAAGAATTGGAGAAGCAGGAGGGGCAGAGCTGAGCTCAGAGAGCGGGGCTTTTGAGATCAATTCAGGGGTACGATTTATAACTCATAATCCGCACTAAATGTGAGACTTCTAAAAGAGTAAATGCACCAAACAAAAACAGAAATTGGTCAGCAAACTGCTCCACATATCTGAGGTGTTTTGAGCTGCACATGCTCCTAGGCCTCAATGCAACATTAGCTGTTGACTAATTATAGCTTCAGCCCAGAGTAGTAGGCTGTCTCCCTGCCTCTTTCACTCCTCTCCCACCACGCCTATCCATTACTCCAATCTTGAAACAGACCCTCTGTCCCTTTCAGTGATAAAATGTGTTCCCTTGTCTTGCCCCCATCTTTGCAGCAGTGGTGGCATTGGCTCTAATGCTAGCAAGGAATATGAGACTGGTGTCCCTTTTGTAAAGTAAAATGGTCATAATTGATATGTTGTTGGCCTCTTACGCTCCTGGACCCTGGTGCTACTGCATCTTCTTCATTAATGATAGCTACTGCCTTGCAAGCTGGCTTTCTCCCCAGCCCTTTGTTAAAACATGAGCCCCATCTTAGCCCCAATGTCCCTCTCTGTTATTTCTCAAATGCTCGAGCTAAGGTGTCTACACTGCTCAGTATTCCCCTCCCCTGGGGAATTGCTCCAATGCCCAAAGTAGCAGCAGCACTGCAAGTGTTCAGTGGGCCCTACTGCAAGCATAGAACAATATAAGTTGTCCCCAAACCCGCAGGGGCCCGGTGCTACTGTAATGTCTGCACCAATGATACTTAAAGGCTGCCTCCTTTACCCACTCCACATGCATGTATTTCCCCTGTCAGCAAACAGATGTGGAAACAAGCTTTTTGTTTACAGCTCAGTGGGTCATGAATAGTGATGTGATATGTTATGTCCTCAATTAAGTTACTCCGCATATATTGAAAACTAGGTCTGCTGCAATTCTGCTCACGAGCAATAGATACCGTTTTATGCAGTAATTGTGCTTGGAGGGCTGCAGTAACATTTTAAACCTACAAATGTCCATTTAGTTGATTGTGGCTTTAGCGAGGCTGATTTTAACGGTGATGTAATTTTTTATGTAATTTTTTATGTAATTTTTTATGTAATTTATCATATAATTTCGGCTATAATATGTTTATATTGGGAACAAAGGTGGCTGCAACTCCACTCTGTAGTAATATAGTATTGTATATATAGTAGTAGTTTATATGTATAGAAGGGTTGTATTTCGACTGCTCGCTGACAGGTGTAAGAATGAGCAAAATTAGCAATTGTTTGCGCTTCAGGGATATCCTTTTTATATCAGTTTTGGTGTAATCTATTATGTCATCTGTTTATAGGTAACAATAGTTGCATTTACACGTTCTAGCAGCCTATGTATCCTCGGGACCATTAAACAAGTAGCCTGAATTATGACGTGCAACATACCGACGCTTGTTCAGTACACACATATCAGCTCCCTTAATATCTACCATTTCCACCAATGGCAGGTGCCCGAGTACGAGTAGCCAGGCTAAGAAAAGGGCGAGGGATTCCTTGTACCGCGGATAGATTGCTCCCCGCTCCCCGCTCCTCAGACACAGCAATTCCAACCTTCTCGTTTCAGGATTCATCCCAGACTGACATTTTGTAGTCTGGGACGTATGGTAAGGGAGACTAACGACTGGAATGTGTGCCTCCTTGCCCCACGGCTAAGCTGTCACTTCACCACCCGAGGGCCCAACAAATGTTCATACTAAATCAAGCAGAGTTGGGCTCTCTTCACTTAAACTGTTCTGTATACAACGGGACTGAGCCAATCACAGGAGCATCAGAACATCCTCACTGGGATGTTGAAGAAAGCCCTCACTCACCACCTAGTGATGACATGCTTCATCATCGGGCCCCACCAAAGAGACCGAATGTCTCTTTGGTGTGCTGCAACGCCAGAATTACTGCGGAGCGGGATGGTGAGTAGAGGGCGTGTTGAGTGCAAAATTATACTAGTGAGTGATGGAGGATAAAAAATGTCAGTAGTGTATCAAAGAAAAACTTTATTAAATGATCACTAAAGACAATAAAATTAAAAAATATGTGAGGGACCAGTCTACTTTAATTGAGTGGTGGGTTCCTACAATGTTGTCGACATGAAAAAATTAAATCAAATGGTGTCAAAAAGTGCAAAAAATTAGGAATAGAGACTTATCCCTAATTACTCCTGGTTTAGGAGGCTTCTACTGATCGTTTCTGCACTTTCTGGGTGTTATGAATAAACACCATGGGTCTCAGGAGGGGGGTGGAAGCGTATTCGGCACACCGCCCTCGACGCTCGGCACCCGTGGTCCACCTACGTCGCCCTCAGACTGGACCCCGACGATGTCCAGGAGTAATTAGGGATAAGTCTCTATTCCTAATTTTTTGCACTTTTTGACACCATTTGATTTAATTTTTTCACTTTCACGTCCCTAGGTTA
Source organism: Lissotriton helveticus (assembly GCF_964261635.1). Classification (NCBI taxonomy): domain Eukaryota; kingdom Metazoa; phylum Chordata; class Amphibia; order Caudata; family Salamandridae; genus Lissotriton; species Lissotriton helveticus. The sequence continues at coordinate 409,917,611 of NC_136061.1, read as the reverse complement.
GGGTGGGCCTTAGCGTGCTCATACCGCCGGGGTTTATCACACACCCAGTCCTGAAGAATTGCCGGGTAAATTAACACCGTTTCAATGGCAAGAAACATGTCGACAACATTGTAGGAACCCACCACTCAATTAAAGTGGACTGGTCCCTCACATATTTTTTTATTTTATTGTCTTTAGTGATCATTTAATAAAGTTTTTCTTTGATACACTACTGACATTTTTTATCCTCCATCACTCACTAGTATAATTTTGCACTCAACACGCCCTCTACTCACCATCCCGCTCCGCAGTAATTCTGGCGTTGCAGCACACCAAAGAGACATTCGGTCTCTTTGGTGGGGCCCGATGATGAAGCATGTCATCACTAGGTGGTGAGTGAGGGCTTTCTTCAACATCCCAGTGAGGATGTTCTGATGCTCCTGTGATTGGCTCAGTCCTCTCTTCATGGACACTCTTCTTTTGTTTATGAAATATTGACCGGGGAACAAGAGTGTCCGCATACTCTCCCTGTCTCTCTTTTTGTAATACGTACTGTATACAACGGGGTCATCGTTCGCAACTAGAAGGAAGAGTTGAATTTGACAACAAGCAGTGGTACCCCACAGTAGGAATCTGGATAGCCCTCTTCCACAATCTGGTCCTCGGCGTGTGGCTTTGCAATTGCTATATTATTGCTGTGTTGTAGAAGACTACTGCTTGCCATGTGATACATATTAAGTAGATAGTAATAAAGGGAGACAGAGAAAGGCTCGATAGAAGCGCATTTGGCATCTTGTCAGCTTTACTGAAGTGTGTGAGGCAGAGGCGCAACTAGAGCCAAATGTCCGGGGTGGGAGGTGAAGGGGGGGCTAATTCTTCCAGCAATAGGCAGAGTGGAGATGCAGAAAGCCTCGTTAACAAGTAAATGGTCTTTTAAAGACCTGTGAAGTAATCGGGTGCGGCTGAGATAAGACGAACGCAGACCAGCCAGCCTACAGCATCTCAAGACCGGTCTCTGTGTGTGCCTGGGATGGTGTCTCAGCCCGGGTTGACACGCAGGAGGTGGGGGGAGGACATGGGGGGACTTGCTGAAGCCCTTTGAGCCCTACGGTCTGGTAGTGAGGTGAGCAGAGGGCCAGGGGATTCCTTAAACTGGCCTTTACAATGAAACTTCCAGCTCGGCGATTTATCCCTGAGCGGATCAGGAGGGTTATTTTCGTGCTCGGATTAAAAGGCTCAGTCATGCCGGTGTCAGACCCAGGAAATGATTCAGCGCGCCCTGGGCTCTGATTTGCGATGACGGGAAAGAAGCAAGTGGTGAGTTTGGCACTGATTTTTCAGATCCTTTTTTTACGCCATACTCTGTGCATTGTTTTGTCATTCATGTAAAGCTCCTGATTGCGGTGGCCTTCCTTTATTCATGAACGTAACGGAAGTAGAAATACAAAGGGAATACACACCTACTTTTTTTTGTTGATTTACTAGGTCACTAATCTATTCACTTTGAAAATGGAATGTTTTGTAGATTTGTTTTGTAGATTAAACTATGGTTCAGAACGTACCTTGCACCTATTGCCCGCGCTAAAATGCAAACACTTTCAAACTGTTCACGCAAATTGTACTCTGCCAAACGTATGCATTACTGGTGCATGACGTACTGGGGTAAAATAGTACTTGGTGCATATAAATTGTATCCAGCTGCCCACGGAAATCATGCTGATTACAGGGCCATGTATATGAAAGCCATGAAGATGTGAATTTATACCCAAACTGTACTGCTGCTATACAGCGTCCTGAGCCCGCCCATGAGGCATGTTTCACTCTTAGTTTTTACCAGGATCTAAAAAAATACAATGGATTTGTTGTGTTGCACCCAGGATGAGTGAAATTAATGACAAGACTGTCTTTTGTTGTTTCTTTTTCAGTTTCCCCCGAGAGCTCTCCCTCCATTGCCAAGGTATGTCTTGCTGAACGCTTGACATTATTTCAACAAGCAATGTTTGCTGTGTTTGCCATGAACTGCTGTAACCGCTAAACATGTTTAGGCTATTCCTTGTCTTCTTTGCCTAGACAGTGCCTTCTTTGCATTCTCATGAGACCCCATGAGATACATTTGACTCCCGTCATCATTCTGTTACTTCTAGCCTTGTTTCTATTACTCGGGCATGTTGCTGTTTTAGTCCTTCGTCTGTGGTTCCCACACGTGTAGACTAGGTTTGGTCATGTTTTCAAAGAGTAGTGATTGAGAGAGTGAGGAAACATAGGCAGCGTTCTAGGTTCATCATATCGGTTCAGGACGCCAGGATCTGCTGAAGGTACCTAGAGGTATACTCTGAGGTGGGTCAGAGGAGGAAAGTTGCAGCCAGAACTGGGTAAGTCCTCTGCAGGATATAGATCTTTAAAGTTTTACGAAATCTGAAATGTTTAGATAAGTTCTATACTTCATCCAGGAGTGTATGTTATGCTCGTGGCTGTGTTTTCTTTCTACGACTCAGGGGTGTGGACTAGTTAGTGTCACTGAGCCATCGAAATGGAAACAAAAGCTACTCCTACAGTCCATCAAATTATTGCTCAGAATTTTGATATGGATAATCTCAACATACACAAATATTGAAACCTAAACCTCAACAGCATTTAATTACAAGTTCAGCAGTTTCAAGTAGAGTAAATGAACTATTCCAATTCTATACCTGCAGGACTCGAGAGAGAAAGAGAGAGAGAAACACCCCACCCTCCCCCGAAATAAACAACTGAGTTGTTTTAGATATAGATTGAAAAGATGGGTTATTAGAGCCTACTTGAAATTGAGTTGTGTACGGAGGATAAGAGGTAGTGAGGAACAGTATTAGTTGCTGAACCTGTCTGTGAATGTCTAATTTTACACCTGAGATCGTATAAATCTTGGCATTTCGAGGTGACGGAGACCTTGAACCTGAAGCCACTGTGCTAATCTCATATTATAAAAAATAATGTTTTTATTATTTGTTAGTTTCAAAAACAAAGACACAGCATAAGAACATTTTGTTCTTATTACGAAGAGCAGCGTGAAACAAGAGTTTTAAAATCAATTATGCGGCAGTGATATAAATGCAGATTATTTCTGGCATAACACTCACCGAACCTTGTCTAGAGGATAGTACCATCTTATGAGGCTTGGCGAGGGGGGGACGGACGTGGGGGTTCATCTCTCTCTCAATTTTTCTGGCCCCAGGTGGGAATCATGTTTCCCCTCCAACGCCCAGCCTATATTATCTCAACCAGGGACCCCAAATCTAGGTGAACTTTTTCGGACACCCTCTTGCTTTATATGTCACCCTCTCTGCACCCATGTATAGGTCAATACCTTTTCTCCATTCTTTCACTGTTGAGAGGGCTGGGGCTCCCCCTTTTCTGGCAACGTCTGTCTTGGCACCATCCGCCCCAGGTTGCACAATAGGAGTTTGTACCTGGGGAGGTCTACCTCTAAGGGAACACCCAACAGGGCGTATTTGGCATCCATGGGTATCTTTATGGCTACTACCATTCCTAATTCTTCTATTATTTGGTTCCAATATACTCTAACATGGTCGCAGTCCCGTAGTGTGTGTACGTATGTAGGTCCCGTGTTCTATCCTGCAGCGGAGGCATTCTGGTGATTCGGCCCTTCCGATTCAATATAAGCGGGCCCTATCAAAGTAGAACCTGTGAAGAATTTTAACTTGTACCAGTCTCAACCTTAATTGGATGGCTACTTCTCTCGGGTGCATCAATGCTGCCTCCCAGTCTATATCCTCTAATTCACCACTGGTGATCTCCCATTGTGTTCTAAGGGCTCCCAGATTGTCTGGTTTGTTCTTTATCAGGGTTTTGTATGTCGACGAGATGGCTTTGCTTGGTATTGCAGTGTGAAAAAGTGGCACCCCCTGGGAATGATTCAGGGTTCCAAGGGCAGGGAACACATTAACAACTTCAAGAGATTCACAGTCTATTCCAATTGGCTTATATTTGGAAGATATCTATATCCTCACTTGTTTTCCTCTCATTATCATTCTTGACCCAAGTTATCCATTTCTCTGAGGCGCCCAGAAAGCGTCAATATATTTGTATTTTCTCATGGCCATATCTGAACATTCAATATGTACGTGCTTTTTCCACAACGCTTTTCCATCTGTGGCTCTTTCTGAAGAAGGTGTGGTTTCACGCCAAAACGCGCGTAGAAGAGTGTTCACTACGTTGTCCATACTAAGCAACAACTCAGTATTTATCAATAGAGAGCACATTTGTCACTTAGATATTGAGTTTTTACTAGTATATATTCCATGCATTTCAACTGTTTGTTGGAAGTGTAAAGCTGACATCTATACGTATTATATGTTTTGTTATTGTTTTATATTCGTATTGATTGATATAGATATTTATTGTGTATTTCAGCTGTATTTATATTATTAGAAGTGTTGTGGCTTCTTTTGTCGTTTTCTTTTATTACATTCTGTATTCCATTGTTTATCACGAATTGTATATTTAATGAATTGATAGTCTATATATGGAGTGATTTTGTTATTCATTCATATATTGTAATTAGTAATAATTAAAAGAGTGAATAAAAGACATTATAAAATCTATTAACGTCATGTTCACATATAGCCTTGATTATGTTATTATGTAATTACTTGAAAACCTTAATGGTTGCCAAGGGGTATCTCTTTACGTTTGCATGGTATTTCTCCTTGAAACAGTCTCCCCTCTAGGCGTGCGAACTTTGGGATGTTTGAAGTTTCTAGTTGATCCGCCCGCCAAGTGTGTTGCAGTTGTAAGTATTTACATCAGTGGGTATCTTGCAACTTATACTCCCGTTGGAGTGAGTTGAAGGGAATCAAGGCACCTCCATCTTATAGGTCCAAGAGTCTAGATATCCCCACCATATCCCAGTGTTTGAAACCCTTGAGTTTACCCAATTCCAACAAACGTGTTCCTTCCCAGAGAGGCGTCTCCTTTGTACATTTGTTGCTCCATTTCATTTGACTTTCTACCCCTTCCAGGCCTCTGTGGCCCTCTAAGTTGCCGGCAGTAGTTGCCTCACCCCTCTGCCCCATATACATAGTGGAGATGTGTTTGGCTTTGAAACTGGAGTCTCTCAAGAGCGTAAGATGGGTGGTTGTCCGCTATGTGCCCCATTTGTTGATGACCACTAGGTGTGCTGCCCGGTAGTAGGATCGAATGTCAGGGAGCGCTGTACCTCCATAGTACTGACTCCACTGGAGAGTCTGGAGTGCTACCCGTGGATGTCCCATCCCAAAGCAGTGTACGTGTCTCTCCCTCTCTGTTGTTTTAAAGGTTTCCTCGGGGGGTTTGTGGTATGTATTTTGGAGGATGTAGAATAATTTGGGAATGGTGACCATTTTGAACATGGCTGCTCTACCCAGGAGCGTCAGGGGGAGTCTTCTCCACCTTTCCACATCCCCATGGAATTACATCAACACTTTCATTATGTTGTTAGCTAGGCTCGCTGCTGTGTTGGTGGTGATGTAGAGACCTAAGTATCGAAACCCCTCTCTGTTCATTTGTAGTTGTCTGGGAAGGCTAGACTTGTCCCAGTTTATCTAGTATCCTGCATGCCGTCCATATTTCTCGAATACCTGCAGTATGGTGGGTAGTGTCACTTCGGGGTTGGTGACATAGACGAGGATGTCATCAGCGTAGAGTGATATCCTTCAATCTCTGAACAGTCTCTGATCATCCCTAAAGCCTCTTATGTCCGGGTGATCTTGGATCAAGCAAGCCATTGTTTCCAATATTAGGGCAAATAGTAGTGGTGACAGAGGACATCCCTGCCTGGTACCCCGGCACACTGGAAACTCCGCCCAGGTTACTCCTGTGCCCCACACCCTTGCCCTCAGGTTGGTGTATAGTAGGTCTATCCAGGATAAGAAGGTAGGGCCAAACCCACATTTCAATAGTGCCTGCTCATGAATGCCCAGTGTATGGCATCGAATGCCTTCTCTGCATTCAGGGATAAGAACAGGCGGGGCTCCGATCTGCTTTGCACCGTATCGAGGCAATTGGCCAGCCGGCAGAGGTTAAGTCTTGTTTCCGTTTTTGGCACGAATCCAGACTGGTTGCAGTGGATGAGGGAAGTTATCACTGACAACAATAGTGTGACCAGTATGGTGGCTAAAATTTTGGTTTCCATGTTAAGTAACGAGATGGGCCGGTATTCTCTGTTTGTAACGCTACGCAGGTCTGGCGAAAGGGTCCCTTCCGCCTGTGCTGCCAGGCACATCTTTAGGAGGTGCAGGCTGAATAAGCTGGCATTCGCTGCAAAAAATTCTGAAGCTAGCCCATTTGGACCCGGTGTCTTCCCAGATTTATTTTTGCCAATGGCTGTCGTGACCTCTTCTAGCGTCAGTTCCTTATCAAGGAGTGTTTGGTCGTATATTGAGAGAGTGGGGGTATCAATTTTGCCCAAATAATCACAAATCTGGGTTCAATCTTGGCCTCGTAAAGGTCTCTCGTAGTATCTCCTGAATGCCTCTGCTATGCTCATAGGAGTTGTGTATGTCACACCATCCTTTTGAATGGTTGTTACCCATATAGACTCCCTCTCTTTACTACCTAGCCATGCCAGTAATCTCCCCACTCTGTCCCCAGTCTCGTACAGGCGACGTTGCATTGCTAAATGCTGGGTTTTTGTTTCCTGGTGGGCTAGGGCTTGATATTCCCTACGAGAGACATCTATCTGATGGATTATATGTGGGTCGCTATTCGGGTCTAGCTGTCCCTCTAACTCTAGGATCTTGCACTATAGCGCCTCAATTTAGTGGGTTTCCTTTATTTTCTAATGCGCTATGATGTTTTATGCCCTGTCACGGAGCACTGTTTTAAATGCCTCCCATAGGATTACCACAGAGGGCACTGAGCCGTAGTTCTTGTGGAAATATAGTTCAGATTCCACCCTTATTTCGCAGGCTACTGCCTGATCTTGCAAGTTCCATGCGTTTAACTTCCACCTAGATCTCTGCCTGTGCGCTTGCCCCCCCTACCATCATCCACTATGGCGAGTGGTCTGACAGACCCCTCACTAGGTAGTCCGTCTTCTCAATAGTTTCTGTTTCCCCCACTGGGGCGAGAAGATAGTCTAGCCTGGAAAACACCTTGTGTGCTCCAGAGAAGAAGGAGTATACTCCATCATTGGAGTGGTGTTTGCGCCATTGGTCAGCCAGCCCCAGGGTGTCCAACAACCCAGCGAGACGTTTTGTCCCTCGTTGCCCCAGCGATGTGTGTGAACTGTCTATTTGTGGGTCCACTAAATCATTGAAGTCTCCTCCTACTATGCATGTAGACAGCTCGAATTCTAATAATATCTTGGCCACATTGTCTAGTGTGTGTTTTTGCAGTCTAGGGTAGTGCAATCAATCAATCAATCATAGCATTTGTATAGCGCGCTACTCACCCGGAGGGGTCTCAAGGCGCTGGGGGGAGAGGGGTCCGTTACTGCTCGAACAGCCAGGTCTTGAGTTGCTTCCTGAAGGAGAGATGGTCCTGGGTCAGCCGAAGGTGGATGGGGAGTGAGTTCCAGGTCTTGGCTGCCAGGTGAGAGAAGGATCTTCCTCCGGCGGTGGCTCTGCGGATGCGTGGTACGGCGGCGAGGGCGAGGCTGGTCGATCGTAGCTGGCGGGTGGGCGTGTAGAAGGTCAGGCGGTCGCTGAGGTACTTGGGGCCCAGGTCATGGAGAGCCTTGTGTGCGTGGGTGAGGAGCCTGAACGTGATCCTCTTGCTGACGGGGAGCCAGTGCAGGTCTCTCAGGTGGCCGGAGATGTGGCATACACAAGGATTAGGGTGAGTGCTCTCTGCCCCGTGTGACGTGGACCACTACATATGTGCAGTTGGGGTCTACCCATGTTTTGTAGATGTGGAAGGTGGGGCTTCTTTTTACTAATATAGCCAATCACCTGGTTCCCTTGGAAAATCCAGCACAAGCGAGGATGGTATACATCCCTCTCCCAAGGAACGCACAGTGTGTACCCAGAAGGTGCGCCTCCTGGAGGAGGATTATATTGGGTTTCTGTCTCCTAAAATTGTTAGCTACTAACCCTCTCTTTGTTTTATTTCTGAGTCCATTGACATTCTATGTCAGTATTGAGTATCCCTCCTCGCCTTTTATCTGTGAGGTTTCCCCTGGTGGTGGCGCCATGTCGTATGTGTCTGGTGTTGCGCCCTATTCACTTTGCCCTTGATTCCACAGTCTCCTCGCCTATCCCTTATAGAAATGTCTCCCTCCCATTTCTACATCTATCACTTGGGTCCCCAACTTTGCCCCTCCCTCCCCACTCTCTCCCACGACCCACGCCTGCTTCCCCAACTGTCAACATGACAACTATGGCATAGGTTAAGCCTGCGAGGTCTGTGCCCCTCCCCCCTTTTAAATTCACTTCTTGAAAATACCCATCCCCTCCAACAGAAAAAAAAAGAATTGGCCTAACGGATAGGTCGGTCGACCTCAAATCTGGCGAACCGGGTTAGAGTCTCTGCAAGGACGTGCAACATCCTGTGATTCTGGGCAAATCACTTAATCTCCAGTGCCTAACAAAAAAAAATGAATGTGTTGTCATGTAATGTAACAGGTGCTTGTGTAAAGCGCTCTGATACCCAATACCTTCGGGTCAAGGTTGCGCTATATAAAACTCATTTAAAAAAAAAAAAAAAGAAAGAGTTCCTCACTAAGAGTCAGACACCCACAAGGTGTACTTGGTGCCATCTTACTGTCCTCGGGCCTCCGACTGGCCCATGCTCCTCATCCTTCTTCACCTCTTTTAGGCTCCTGTTATTGCGTGGGTTCATGTACGACATTGTCTGTTTTTCGATCTTCTGCAGTAGCGGGTGGTCACTATCTATGTCTGCCGAAAGTTCCTTTTCAGATGGCTCTGAGATGTTGTGTGCTCGAACCGTGGGGTATTTCTTTCTGACCACCATCCATCGTCCTCCGTCTCTCTAGAGTGGTTTGCCTCCCCCGAGCTGCACCTCCCTCGAAAGGGATTTGCTTGTCCCCCTCCCATGTTTTGCTTGTCCGGCCTGGCCCTCAGTCCTTTTTTCTCTCATTTGTCTGGAACGCTGGCCTCGTGGTGCCACTGCACCGGGGGTCCCTGAGGAGGCATGGCTGCCTCTCAAGGGGAGACGCTCTTCTACCCAGGTCCAGGCTTCCTCTGGTATCTGGAAAAATATTGATTTGCCCTGATACAGGACTATGAGCTTTGCTGGGAAGAGCAGCATGTACAGAATGTGGAGTTATCTCAATTTGGCTTTGACGGAATCAAAGGTCCTCCTTTGCTTCTGGACTTCTCTTGAATAGTCAGGAAAGACCATTATCTTGGTGTTGGCATACCGGACCTTCCCAAATCATCTCATTTCTTGAAGTATCAGATCCCAGTCATAGAAGTTTAGGAATCGTGCTATTAGTTGCTGTGGAGGTGCTCCCACTGGTAATCTCACACCAGGCATTCTGTGTGCCCATTCGATTACAAAGCAGGAGGAGAATTGAGCTGCGGGGAGTGAAACCTTGAGCCATTCAGTGAGGAAGAGACCTACATTTGTTCCTTCTGAACCCTCCAGGAATCCTATGCAGCGGAGATTGTTCCTTCGTGCCTGGTTTTCCACATTATCTACTTTCCTGACTACCTCCTTCAGGGTTGTTGTGAGACTGGAGATGACTTTTTGTAGGGTGTGAGACACATCTTCCACTTCAGATATACGGTGCTCTGCTGTGTGACTCTTTCCGACACGTTGCACACATCTTGTTGTAGGAGAGTTACTTTGGAGCAGACCTCCGCTATCCTCCCCTCCAAGGCCTCCCTTGCCGACTAATTCCTGCAGGATATTGGCGTTGTCCGGTGGGGATGGAGTCTCCCCCTCAGCTCCTGCCTGGCCAATGGATTTGGTATAGCGGTCCATCTTCCCTTGCCTCGTCGGTTTAGGCTCCTTGTCTCTAGCCATTTCTCATGGAAGACATATCTTTGCTCTCGCACCCCTCCGTTTCTGATCCTTTTTCCAGACTACAACTCACATGTCTGAGTGGCCTCTCTGTTCATAGTATATGGCGCAGCAGTTTTAGAACTACCAGCTGGCAAGGGCCTACGGACCTCTCAGGATCAGGTATCTGTGGGCGGGCGGTACGTACTCCTTGGGCACAGTTCGCCGGTCCCTCTTTTGCCACTATTTGGCCATCCTCTCTTTGGGAGTACTCTGTATGCCCGGGGTTCCACCACAGACCTGGAAGGGCCCGGCCCTCCCGACTGACGGATTCCTCTGAGCAAAGAGGGTTCAGGAAGGGAGGGGGTAGGGACTCGTTTCCCGCTGTGTAGCAGTTCCGGTTCAGTCTATCTTGGCCTTCCCCCACCTGAGCTCCGATTCAGTCTTGGTATCGTAGTGGTTCGGGAGTGGGGGGGATGTACAGTACTCGTCCCTTCTTTCCCTCCGCCTCCCCTTTGCTTCCACTCGTACCTTGTGTTGGCTCTTCAGGGATCCTCCGCACCTTCTGGGTGTCCGGATGTGACCGACTTCTACCTAAGGGGTGTACTCTCCCATGTCATTTATGTTTTAAGGCCTAGTCTTCTAGGCCCCAAAGGCCTGTCTTGTCTCTTTCCTCATTTCTGGACCTCCTCTCCCAATCGGGCACTCTAGACTTGCTCCTGAGTGTTTTTCCTTCTGAGCGGTCCGCTCTCCATCTCTGGGTCTGCACCATCCACGCTTCCACTTTTTAAAAAAAACTCTTTTTATTGATGACAGGGCAAAGTTTCAAGCGGTTACAAGTTGAAGCATGATAAACTACGCTTCCACTTTTATCTGTCAGCTAGCTTTTCGCTCTGTGGGGAGGCCCCAAGCACTCTTGGTTGCCAGCCGGGCCACACTGTGCACCTGGGGTATCACCGAAGGGTTCCGGGTGAGGATTCTATGGCACCCCGCGGGCTCAGCATCCGTCTCAGGTCGGGAGACCTCAGGTTCCCTACTGGTCTGGCGCTTTTCTTCTTCAGGGGCGACCCACCATCTTTGGCTCCCCGCACCTGTTGAAGCATCTGCTTCTTCAGCTCTTTTACCCCGTGGACCGACTCCGGTGTGTCATTCTCCCGCGTCTCTGGGTCACCCATCTGTGTCCGCCTTTGCCTCTGCCCCGGAGGCCTCCGTTATCAGGGTCAGCACTCTAGTCTTGAGCGCTGCTCTTTCCATGGAAGCGACTCCTCTCGCCTCCAATTCCCTGCAGCCTCTCGGAGTCGTCCCACCCCGAGCACTGACTCGGATGCATGTCCGTCCCACAGGTACCTCTGGTCAGGACCGCCAATGCTGTGGGGGCCAGGAGGGGTATTGCTGCTCCTTGTGTAGTCAGGACACCCCTGGTCTCGTCTTCGCTCTCTCCTCCGGGCCTTCTTCCTCGGTGAGCCGCAATTTTGTTCTTGTTTAATGCGTCGGCCACGGCCTGCCATTTGGCCATGTCTGGCTCGCAGGGCGGTCTTATATCGCCCGACGTCTCTCGTTAAGGTCCCCTGGTCTAAGGATGTCAGATTTGGGGTGCGATGGTGAAGAAAGAACAGGATTGGTTATGGGCACGCTGGAGCCTCCGGTGAGTGCGACTATGCGGCCATGTTGCTGGCCACGCCACCCTCCATCTCAGATTTTTAGCAAGTTGAGAAGTTATGTTGGCTTGTTTAGATTCATAGGTTTATAAGTGAGGCAGCATAATTTAAACTTAAGTCTCACCTCCAATGTGGAGCCAAAATAGTTCATTTATTATTGGGAAAATATAATTGAGTTTTCTTTATGAGAAGGTGTGACTTGCCGCTAAGTGAAAATTACTTTCAGAGGCTCAAGGCTTGACCGGGTTATTCCCACTAAAATTGAGTTGCCAGAGTTTATGCATAAAAAACGATCTGGGTGTTTAACTACTAAGATTGGGAGTGCATTGAAACTGATTATAGCCAATACAGTATAAAAATACCTGTACATTACATGCAGTTTTAAAAAGAGCATGCCCATGGACTACTCTCCCAAATTGTTAACTGTGAAATCTGCCAGATTTAGGCATCTAGCAAGAGAAACTCTTAATATTCGCTTATGTTTTAATATTCTCTAGCAGTGTACATTGAACAAGCGATGGGCAATTCCCACATTTTAAGAAATTTAGCTCTTGTTCCCTCTGATAAGCCTACCAATTTCAGAAGCTCTTTTTGTAAGAGCTTGGCTACCAATTGTATTGCATCACATTTTGTAATTTCATGTATATAGCACTTACTATACCTGACTAGTCATTTTTACACCAGGCAACACTCTGCTCTGGAACCCTTGGTAAGTAGTAAATCCAACAATTATTGCTTGTTATTAAGATTGGTCTCGTGTTCACAAACAAACCATCCCGTGCATTCACTCCATTTCTTTTCTGGTAGATTACATTAATATGAGATTGGTGTGAACATTAGTAGGGCTGGAGTTGGATGCTGGTATGTGAGCTCATGCAGATGGTTGTTGTGATTAACAGGGTAGGGGAGGTTCGCTTTTGTGAGGTTACAAGGGTATAATCAAAGAAGGAGAGGTTGCGATCTCTGGAATGAGTTGTGGGCAAACTGCAAAATACATTAAGGGAGACTAATGCAAACATGAATGTAACCTAGAGTAAGCTGTGTTCAAAAAGAGTAGGCGTGCCATGAAAAGACTATTAACACATGAGATCCAACAAAACATCAGGTGGTTATGAATTTTAATAATTCACCTAGGTTGTGATTAAACCTATGACTTCAAAACAAAAGTCTCTGTAGCCTTGCCTTTTGTCACCAAAAATAGATTTAGTTATCCTCCCTTTCTTTCTAGGTCCACATTAAGGCCTATTTGTAGGGGCTTGTGGCACAACACACTTACAAGAGAAGACTGCAGTTCTCCTCCTTGTAAACATGTACAAGTGTTTACAAAGATTACATTGTAGCAACACAACTGTGATTTACCTTTTCCATAACCAGAATGATGAAGAATGGAACTAACAGGTTAAGGAGCATATGATAGTAATCAAAATCAGGATGGGCTTACCCAAAATAGCTTTGGGCTGCCAAACACGCTCCTTGAGTTATAGAAGCCAATAACCATAGGCTTGCTTCCTAGAAATATAACCGGAGCATACATAATGTCGGCTGTTAAAATAGGACGGGAATTAATGGGATGACGTTTGGTCTAATCCTATAGATTATTTGGCTATGGGGCAGGGCTCCATGCATACTAGGCATGTTGCTATGATCTTGGCTGATGTTTATTCTGTTTCTATAATTTTCTTTGGCTTATGGCGACGAATGTTAACTATAGTCATTTTACCCGGTTTACAAGATGGGAGAATTAGCTGAATAGTGTATTAAACCCCTGTTCATACAGAGTGTATGTGTGTTTTTTGTGTGAATTTTCATAGGGTTTTTTTTTAACTAATGCACGCATGGTAATGTTTTGAGGTTGAACTCAGACTGGTGGACCTTTTGTCAACCAATTTATTTCTGTTTCTTTCATATCATTGAACTGAAAACTGTAAAAAGCCTACTGATAACAAATGGTTATGTTAATTATATTTCTGTTGTATTCTTCTCTCCTTATCTTATGCCGTTACCTGCTGTTGCCTGCCTTGGGATTGTTTTGACCATGAAGCGCAAACCAAGGTGAGCCAACATTTCCTTACTGTCTGGGTAATGTGAATTAAGAATGCCAATACATTGCCTTAGCTTTCCTTTGGGATGCTGCCACCTCTTTGAACATAGTGGATTGGGCTCTCATAGGCCTCAGCCGTGGCCATACTTAAGGGAGAAGGAAGATATAATGCTTCTACCACAGAAATGTGCACAGTGATTCACCCATGGGTGGATCCATGTGTGAATAGCTGTTCTAGAGTAAGAGTACTCATTTTAAGGACGTGGTTGGGGGTCAAATTTGATGATTAGGTTCAAATACGATACGATTACATTTGCTATGGCACCTGTGTCTTTATGCAGGGCGTGATTCCTAGGACAAATACTCTGCATTTGAAGAATGCACTGCAAGATTTCTTGCCTTTTCTCACTAAGCAAACAATATAGACTTCTTTGGCGCGTCCTCCTTGAATATTCCTTAATGGTGGCTTGCCGGACATCTGGAATCAAGTTGTCTTGACCCTTTTTGCTTACTACAATGGATGCAAACACAATTTAATGGTAACTACCTTTTCCAGTGAGAGTTCAGATGAGCAACCTAGCATCTACATTACTCTAAGACGTATGCCTTAAATACTGCGGTTGCAGATTAGAAGAGTTGCATCTCTATGTTTCTTTTGTCCTGACTTCATCCTCTGGAACAGTGACTCTGCACGGGCTCACCAAATCAGCCGTCGGACTTGGAATGCATTAAATGATTCACCGGACTTTTGTTGGGTTAGGTATAGCAAAAATGTTTCAAAGCTGGGTTTATTGTTACAGCCTAGTGAATGTTGCTGCATTCTGAAGCTATAAACGTCGGTTCAAACGTTCCCCCCGGTCCTATTCTTCTGATGCAAGAGAGTAACAAGGATTCACACGTCCTTTACTTAGAGTACATAAAGTGGAATAACATAATTGAGCATTTATGGTAAGTCATGTCAAGTTTTGGGGATCTTCTTGTACACCAATGCAATTTTGGAAGCTGTCTGCATAGCTGCAAGAGCTTCGATTACTCATGCAGCCAGTCAATAGAGCAAATAAATCTGCCATTGTGCTGAGTAATGTCTTCACTCCGTGCTGAGGCTTTGTCCTTTTACTGCCTGCTGACTTTACTCAAGGTGAGAATGGGCACAGCCCCCTGTACGTGCTTGAGGTTTACAGACCGGCTGTGCTGAAGCTACCCTACCACTGGATTGGCTACACTTCAGTCTCTTTTCAAACTAGATTTCTGACCTGTAGCGTGGCTTTCTCTGCTGAAACAATGTTGGTGGAGCACCTCGGACACTGGATTGGTAAACTGCAATGTAGCAACTTCCACAGGAAAAACCCTCCTGTTCGTGGGACACTCACCCACATGTATAAGTTGCAAGCTAGGAGACCTGTGTAATGCACACTGCCTGCCTGCATGGCTGCCAAAGGGCGGATATCTGGACCTGACAAACCCCCAATATGGGTCACATCAGCTGCCCTCTGTTTCTCATAGTCATGTCTGGTTGAAGCAGCCTCAAGTGAACAGAGGTTGATGAGATTGTCTTGAGTGGTTAGGTCTGATGGTGTGTCAACTGACCGACCTGTGATTACCATAGTCTCTGGTGCAGCAACCACGACCATCTTCAGGCTGTGAAAGAGATTATGTGAGGTGTAACTTGAGATAATTAGATACCAGTATTTTAGCCATGAAAGAGAAGTGGGCAACATTATAAATGCTATTTTGCTGTGTGGAAGTCCTAATCAGTTTTAAAACCTTGTTATGATTAACATAGTCAAACCATAAAAACGAAATTTTCCAATTTCACCTGCTTATTCACTAAAGAACTTTCTAGCCCAAATTCTTGATCCACAAATAAGATAAAATCGGACAAAAGTAATTCCCAAATTGATAAAAATACTGAACCGTCAAATCCACCCACTCTAAAGCTTTTATCTTAGTATCCTAAAATACAGACATAACTTTCTATAGAGCTGTCAAACACTTCATCAACCCCTTCCAGAAAATAAATTGATAGCTCCAAAAACTCACCACAACATCCTAACTGGTACAACTTTAAGATTCTCTCACTTTGAGAACTCACGGCCATCCTCATTTCAGCCAAGTCATTGAAAATAAAGACACTATCATGCTTTTCACCATCCTAAAATCCCTAACTGGTTAGGCATTTACACCACTTTCCCCTATAGTCAATACCTTGATCATACAAGGCATCTTCCTGGACATCCTAAAAGCAGGGCAAAATCTCCTGCTCCTAAAAATAGGCACCTTTACTTTTTATATGGATGGGAATGGGTCACCCTACCAGTTCCATTTTTGAAACCTCCTCAAAGCAGCTTGTTTATTGGATCACAGGCTCTGTACCAACGCTTTTCCTATGAACGTAGAAGTAGTAGCAGTCATGAACATAGAAGTAGGGGCAGTCATTAGCATAGAAGTAGTGGCAGTACTCTTATTCTGCACACAGTAGTTGTGTGCTCTGCATTACTATAAGTACTATAAGTACCCAAGCTTGAATGGAGCTGTTTCAAAGGGTGTCCTACTGATGTTGCCTTTAGCCTTATGAGATTCTCAGAAGTCTGTATATTAAGTTGAAGCATTGATTTGGCCCAAATGTTACAAGAACGTTACAGAAGCCAATGGACTGCATTAACTGCGAGCTCCAGTCTTATTAAAATCAGCTTGGGTTTCTATTGCAATATGGTATAATGTATTGTATTGCAGCGTTTATATAGCTGTTAATACCCATATATGGGGCCTGAAGTGCTTGCCTCCATAAGCAGCATGCTCCACGGCGTTGGGTGTGTGGTTGGAAGTGTGTTGGCTTTGTTTTGATCATATGAGGACTATGTTTCCATGTTATGCCTGTTGATCACCAAGGTGCTGTTATTGTGTTATGGCACGCAGTCCGTAGCAGTGTGTTGGATAATGAAGTGTAAGATATAGGTATGCAGTATTATGATTTTTCAGTATGCTGGTAGCTTTGAAGAGCCTTAGAGGTCCCTTTGTGGTATTTCATAAGATAGTCTGCTTATCTGGTTCCTCTATTACGTTTTCCAGTCTGAGATTGCGTGTATAGTTGTGGTCCTGAGCTAAATGCACACTCCACCTGTATCACACAACCTGCCCTGCACACATTTGTTTGTGCCTCCTTTGAAGAAACTATACTTACTTATGAGATAATAGGTGTATTTTAAAATGTAACTCTTTTGTATTCCTGTCAATACCTCTTTTTGAATGATTTCCAAATGAAAGATTGAAGACCATTCTCTTCCAGCAACAGCTACATGGATCCCGGTACCATGTACTTATAAACTTCAAGCTTGGCTTCCGGAGTGAATCATTGTTCTTGATTATTATTTTTTTACATCCATTACCGCATCACTAACATCCAGTTCATTGGCTTTGGACGACCCTTCTCTGCTCGCTGCAGAGAAGGCAACCAGTGTCTCCTGGTTGTACTTCACTTCTCTGTAGCATAGCAAGCATTCAACTCATTTCACTAGTTGGGGTGTGGCTTGGAGCTCGGCAAGATGGCCGCCCAGTAGTGTAGCTCTGCCAGCCACCGTCAGTTATCCTTCAATTATCCTCTCCCCAGCCTGGTAAATTCGGCGATTTCATCAGGGGACTGCACTATTGAACTCCAGCGCTATCTGTTGATGAACGGCGGCAACGGGTTTGAGCTGGGAATCCGGACTTCCAGAGACCGCGTGGCTGCCGGAGAATTGCCAATAATGGCGGCCCGCGATTAACCTGCTGCCTCCTACGGACGCCGGGAGTGCCCTATCGGACTTTGTGGCTAGCGGACCAGCCTGCAATAGACCGGAGCAGTCGGGAAAGACCCCCGCCGAGGTATCAGCGCTGAGCTTTCATCCAACCGTGAGCGGGGGGCGGAAACTGCGGTAGCCGCGTGAGCGGACCGGGAGTGCGGACCTACGCAGGCACCCGGCGCTGAAGTGCGGAACAGGCCGTGGCGCGGCACTATGCCAAGAGGCCTAACGAAGCTTTGCCTCCCGCCACTCTCCCCCATTCTCCTCTCCGCCTCCCGACTCATTAACAGCACCTTTGGAGGCCACCGGACCGGGCATACCCGGTACCTGCTCCGGAACAATCTATTGGGACAACACCGTTTGGGGGTAAGCGCAGAATCACAGCATGCTGGCTACGGCTGAGACCAGTCTTACCGGCGCTTCCAGAATCGCAGCGCGAGCTCAAGGATTGCCACAACCGTCACGCACACAGGCTGGGAGGGCCTTATCTGGACACCTGCAAGTCCCTCATTGAATATGACTGCACTACCTTCACCCCACTACACTGCAGCGGACAAGACACGTTTCCGCACTGCCTGGGCATTTGGCGACAATAGATGGAGCAGGCATAACAACACGGGTTGAAATACTCGCGACCCAGAGACAGTTGAACCCGGGGACAACGCTGAGGGCACTAAACACGAGCACTCCCCCCTAGGCCCAACACCGGATTCAACAACGCACGAGAAACCCAAGCGCTGCCAAGGAGGGAAACAGGACAAAGCACAAGCCTCAGCACTTCAGAGTCAGCACCCTCACCATTGAGCCATGAGGAAGCCTGAGAGGAACCAACCCCGACTGACATTCGAACTGCGAAAGGGGAACAAGTCAGGACTCACCGCGACTTCGGACTCTGAGCTTGACGCGCCAACACCCTCCCATGGCAATTGAGAAGGCACTGGCCGCCATTCAAGCGAGTCTACAGGCCATAGACGGGAAGATTGAGGCGTTGAATGGCAGAATGGATCAGTTCTCGACAAAACTCGATAAGCAAGCAGCGCGCATTGGAGTAGCTGAACAGCGAATCACGGACGCAGAGTATGGACTCCAACAGGTGGCGGACAAGATGTCTGACATTACTAAATTGCTGGCAGTTATTCAGGCCAAAAATGAGGACATCAAAGCGAGATCGCGCCAAAATAATATACGCATTTTGGGTCTGCTGGAATCAACCAATGTGGTGCAACTGGAGGATTATGTAGAGGCGCTGCTTCAGGAAGTTTGTGAGTAGGACAAACTTTCTCCTCTATTTGCAATCGAACGGGCGCACAGATCACTTGCGGCGCGCCCCCACCAGAAACCCCTCCAAGGCCCATCAGAGCTCGCCTGCTCAACTTTAGAGATCGGGACACGGTCCTCCGCGTTACCAGACTGAAAGGCTCGATCAATTATCAAGGAAATGCGCTGTATTTTTATCCGGATTTCACAGAAAATGTACAAGCAGCCCGTAAGGAATTCCAGACCGTCAAGAAACTACTACAAAAGGAGCAGATCCCATATGCAATGCTATACCCCGCACGTCTGCGAGTTGGCACCATAGAGGACGGAAAAATCTTCACGAATCCCAAGCACGCAATGGAACACGTGCAGACTTTGTGGCAGCAGAGACAGCGCTCACCTACCTCCCCTACATCAGACGTTGATGAATGAACAGTAAGGGGGGTGCATGTCGATCTACTGAGTGAAACGCACTGCTCATAGCCGGAGGGGGGGGCTGGGTGGTGCTGTTATAAGGGCACTCTACTGGGAATGTTTGATGCAGTCTCCTATGTTATTCCACATGTTCTTGCGAGATGCCCGATTGCACAGGGCTGGTGGGGATATTGACATATCGGTGGCTCCTCTCCCTATTTTACCTGGGAGTGGATGTAGCCGCCACGGCCCCCAATGGGGGATCCCCGATGTGACCTGTGTTTACTTTTGTTGGGGTTACCGTGGGAGTTGCATGAGGGCAATGTCTTTAGCAGGTTGGGAATGCTGAAGTGGGTGGGTGGAGGGAGGGGGGAACCGAGTTTGTTTATTGTATGCCAAGGGTAGTCATTCTTGGGAGGGTTGCACTATGCTATTGTCACTGTTGGAAGCGATCATATGCTGGTATGACACACAATGTTGCATGGTACTGCCACACGACACATGACAGGGAAAACTTTTAATTGTGTCACGTGGAACGTCCGAGGGCTTAACACACCACAAAAAGTCAGGCAAGTACTGGCACAGTTAGACAGGCACAATGTAAAACTTGCACTGTTGCTGGAAACGCATCTGACTAAGACGACAGAGGATAGAGTAGCCAGACGATGGGCATCATATTGACTAGCGTCCTCTTATTCATCCTACCCAAGGGGAGTCCTTATATTAGTAAAGAAGGGAGTGTGTTTTCCAGCTATCCAATCTAGCACGGACCAGGAAGGCCGCTGGGCAATGGTGATGGCAAAACTGGATAATGTCCTAGTGACAATCGTTAGTATATACGGCCCGGTTGTAGATGACACGGCCGCCTACCACAATATGTTCAGGGAGTTACGCACTTGGCCAGAAACAGAGCTCATAATAGGGGGGCACCTTAACACCCACTTAGATCCCACAAAAGATAAATCTAACCCACAGGGTGCCCGGATGGTCATGGTCGCCAAATGTGTGAAAGATGGTATGCTGGAGTTTGGATTGGTGGACGCATGGCGCCAAAGGAACATAGGGGTACTGGCGGGGACGCACATAACACCTGCGACTAATGGCTGGTCTAGATTGGACTACTGGCTTTTAAGCGAAGGGGCACACGAATGGGTCACAGATGTCTGTAACCTTCCGAGAACACTGTCAGACCATAACCCGGTATTCCTCTCTTTACAGTTCCCCCACACTCCACACAAGCCATTCAGGTGGCGCTTCAGGGCAGAGACACTCCTCGACCCGATATATGCCGACACCATAAAAACTGCCATACTACAATACTTCGAAGTCAATGTGGGGACAGTGGACAGTCAGGAAACACTATGGGAGGCCTTCAAGGTCACAATTCAGGGCACATGCATTAGTACATCCGCGGGGATACTAACGGACATAAGGGGTAGGCTATCCACAATAGAGAGGCAGCTACGTGAGCTAGAAACCCAATATGATCACACACCCTCGAAAGCCACTCTCGCCAGTATACACAAACTCATTGACGACTATAACACTCTAGCAGAGACGGAGGTGAAATATCTCTCCAAGTGACATGTAGCTCGGCGGTATGGAGAAGGGGGACGACCTGGTAGAACATTGACTGGGCGACTACAGAGCAGAGCCTGTCACCTTCCAGTAGAGCGAATTGTGGACACGGACGGACAAGCCCACTTCTCTTCCATTGCCATAGTGGAGCAATTCCGCCACTTTTATGCCACCCTATACACATCCAAGGGAGGGATGGACGAACAAGCCATGGACAACTATCTAGAAGACATCGCCTGCGCGTGGTTGTCAGATGTACATCGGAAATACCTTAGCCTCACCCAGACCAAATGACCTACAACAACAACATGATGCAGAATCGGTAGAATCTGGGGGCCAATTTTTTTCTATGTCCGATCTATCTGTTGCTTCAGAAGGTGATATGGAGGAGGAACTCCTCAGTGAAGAGGAACACTCTCAGGTCAAAGATTGGGCGGAGGAGTGTAATCAAATTACAGAGGAAGATATGTTAGGCCCTGACTTCCTAACTAATGAAGGAGTCTCAAACACAGTTCGCAAGGTCATAGAGGGAAAATCTAAGGAGAAAATATTAGTTATGGATCAACCTCAATGGGACGGGGCCAGTGCTAATAATAATGAAGCGGTTGATGAAAACTCTGAGACCCCTGAGCTATTAGAAAAGTCTGAGGAGATTACCTTAAAATCTATATACAAGCTACAGGCCTCAATGTATCGTATGATACTAACTCATAGAGAAGAAACCAAGGCGGAAGGTCTTCGAACTCAGGGAGCAGTTCGAAAACTTCAAAATGTAGTACGACGCCTGGCTAAGTCTAGCACGGATACTAACGTGAGAGTGCAAGAGACGGAAACGCGTATTTCAGCAGTAGAAGATGAGTTAACGCTACATAAGAATTCAATCAAAGAGCTGGATAGCACCAGGCAAGACGTGGACTGGAAGCTAATTGATTTAGAGAATCGCACCCGACGTAACAATTTACGTGTCCTGGGAATTGGAGAGAAATCTGAAGGGAAAGACATTTGACGCTTTGTAATAGACTTGTTTGCTGATGCCTTTCAGGATCTTACTGGTTGGGATTGGGATAAGGAGGTTATAAGAGCTCATCGATTTCCATTCAACCAAAAGACTGACCAGGAAGGCAGGAACAAATATCCAAGAGCTATTCTCATTTGTGTGCAGAATTATCTTCTCCGTGAGATTCTGTATGACTTAGCAAGACCTTCGAAACCCAGAAAAGGTTTGGGGCATGAGTTTTTTGTGAGACCAGATTTCTGTGCTGCAACTGTCCAACAACGCTGGAGACTAAAACAACTGATGACACCAATGCAAGCTAAGGGGGGTCAAACTTTTCTACTCAATCCTGCTAAACTTAAAGTTGTGCATAAAGGAAGAACTATATTTTTTGTATCAGAGATAAAGGCTCAACAATATCTAGAGACTATGTAGTAAAATGCTGTAGGAACAAAACTATGTTTAATCGGTTGTGATTCAGCTACTCCAAATAGACAGATCTTCCTAGCAGTATTGGGTTTTGGTGCCTTTTTTTTTTTTTTTGATTGCACTTCTTTAGGCTTCCTTAGGCTACTTTTATCAGGAGGGTCAGATCCGAGGGCAACTCACAGCTGATACTCACATACCATCAATGAGGGCACTTGCCCTTACGCTTCTGGTGGGGGGGTGGTGTGGGAAGGGAGGGGTGGGGGGGAACAATGGGGTGGGAGGGTGGGAAGATTTTTTTTTTTTGGGGTGCAAGGCAATACAGCTGGAATGTTTAGTTGACTTCTGTATAACGCTTATTTTTGGCAGATATCGAATGATGGCAGATGTTGCTCATATGTTTATGCTTATGTTTATGTTTAGCTTAGCTTATTCAAAAATACTTTATAATGGCTAAATTATCAATTTATTCCATTAATGTATGTGGTTTGAATGATAAAAGGAAAAGAGGTATACTGGCCCAGATGTTATCAACTATGCGGGTGGATGTAGTTTGCATTCAAGAGACTCACATCGCTTGGTCCAATAGAGGGACCCTAAAAGATCTTGGGCTGGAAGTGGTAGGATGCACTCGTCATGGCTCCACTACACGTGGGGTTGCAATACTTAAGAGACGCGGATTGGGTGAAGTTAAAAGAGTTAAAGAGGATCCAACTGGACGGTGGGTAATTGCAGAACTTAAAATTGGAGGTTTGGTAGTTACTATATGCTCCTTGTACGGATCTATATTAGATGATTCGGGTGCATTGGATTTTTTAAGTATAGAGCTGGCACAATGGTCACCCAATATTATTTTTTGTGGAGACTTTAATTTGCACCTCGAAGAAACTTTTGATATCTATAGTAGGGCTCCATATAAGGGGAGGAAGAAGAAGGTGTTTACAGCACTTAAAGGGATCATCGAAGAGTATAGATTAGCTGATGTAGGGTATGAGAAGCGAGGAAACATATTCGGGCATACCTTTTTTTCTGCACCGCATCAAAGATTTTTCAGATTAGATTACTTCTTTGTTTATAAGGGATTATACGATGATTTAGTACAAATTGAATTTGAGGTTCTTCCAAAAGTCATTTCAGACCATAACCCTCTAATACTTAAGCTTGTTTTAAATATGGCTAATACTATCCGTGCGTGGTCTTTTGACCGCAAATTATTGTATGATCCTGGTTATGTTGAGCGTATGAATGCTTGGATTCCAGAATTTTTTCACCATAATAAAGACTCTACATCATTAGAAATAGTTTGGGATACTTTTAAATGTGGGGTACGGGGCGAAACACTTAGTTATTCTTTGAATAAACAAAAAGAGACCCGAAATCAGGTAACTTCTGAACTTAAAAATCTCAGAGCTTTAGAGATTCAACTTATGCAACTATGTAAGCAAGGGTCACCTACGGAAAATACCACAAAGAAACTAATAGCTCTAAAAAATACGATATATCAACGATATGCTACGAAACTTGCACAACAGATCTCTGCATTCAGGACAGAGCTATATGAAGTGGGGGAAAATTCAGGAAAATTTTTGGCAAAGAGGGCAAGGCAGAAGGCAGCTTATGCTAGTATTGATAAAATTGATAATCATTTAGGGACAACAGTTAGCAGAGCTGAAGATATTCTGAGAGTGTTTAGAGATTTTTATTCCCAACTGTATACGGACGAAGTTCGTCCTGAGTGTCTAGACCAGATCAACCAATTTGTCAATCCAGTACTGAGTAGTATTCTTTCTATTGAAGAGAAGGAGAAACTAGACTTGCCATTCACTTGGGAGGAGGTCGAACTCTCGTTAATGTCCCTAGCCTCAGGAAAAGCTGCAGGACCTGACGTTATTCCGCTAGAATTTTATAAACATTTTAGGAAAGTATTAAAAACAGAACTAATAGATTTATGCTTAAACGCACAGCAAGGTAACTCTCCTCAATCCTGGCATGAGTCTATCATTACAGTGTTTCTTAAAAAAGGGAAACCTCCTTTATTGCCCTCATCTTTTCGCCCTATCTCACTTATAAATTCCGATAGTAAAATTTTTTCTAAAATCCTAGCGGGTAGACTCTCTAATATTATTTCCCCTCTAGTCTCTAAATACCAACATGGCTTTATTCCAGCTAGAGACACCGCTGACCATATTCGACGTGTTATTTCTTTTTTGGACTGGTCTCAAGCAACTCGGTCTAGTATGGGATTAGTATTTTTAGATGCTGAAAAAGCTTTTGACCGGGTTGCTTGGGATTATCTTTGGGAAATTTTGCTCAGGAAGGGATTAGGTCGGGGGATTGTTAAAGCTTTGAAAACCTTGTATATTACCCCAAAAGCATATATTCGAATTAATGGTCAATTATCTTCATCTTTATTAATTTCCAGAGGTACCCGTCAAGGATGTCCCTGTTCTCCTTTACTCTTTGCTTTTTATATAGATCCCTTAATTAATCGTTTTTTTTCGGAAATGGATATCAAACCCATACATCTAGCCAATATTAATTACAGAGTCCTTGCGTACGCTGATGATATTGTGATTTCAACTACAGACGTTCAATCAGCTTTACCTATTATTGATTTGATTGCCAAACAGTTCGGATACTTTTCGGGCTATAAACTTAATCTAGAAAAGACCCAAGTTTTGTGTTCTGGAGAAAACCTACCTGCTAATATCCCCACTTCTTCAGAAGTTATTTATTTAGGTATTAAAATCTCACTACCTATAGAAAAAATTGCGGAACGTAATTTAAATCCTATTATTGCCCAAATTAACATCCTACTACAGCGTCTTGATCATCTGCGACTGTCCCTCTTTGGCCGTTCCAACATCTTAAAAATGCTGGTCCTACCGAAGGTCTTATATTTGTTTCGTGCAATTCCTTTGGATTTCTCATTACACTCTCTCAAAATCTTAGAAAGAACCACATTTCGCTTTCTCTGGGGCTATAAACGCCATAGAAAAGCAGCTAAAAAAATGATTCTTAGTAAGGAATGTGGTGGCTGGAATGTACCGTTTTTTCTTTTTTATTACTTTTCTGCTGTTCTACAATATATTGGTCCTCTTATTTTAGGTGAAAGAATTGAGCTTGCAGAATGCCAGACCCCATCAATTTACCAACTGCTTCTAGGCGAGAAAGTTAAGGGTAGCTTTTTGAGATTAGTAGAACCCAGCTACTACAAAAAAACTAAATATAAGACTTTAAAGTCTGCTTTTGGAGTCTGGCAGAAAATCCGAAAACATATTAAACTAGCGAAATTAAATCTCTATACTCCTCTTATATCAACGGAGCTATTTCCAGAAGTTTTTTTTGATTTAACTATGCACAGGTGGCAGCAGAAAGGAATTAAGTACTTGGGGGACTTATTTTGCAATGGGCAAATGATCTCGTTCCAGGATCTAATGGCTAACTTTTCCGTGGGAAGGAATGATTTTTTTAAATATCTACAACTACGTAGTTTCTTACAGCGCCATCCTGTTACTCCATTGATTAAAAATTCTTTATTAGAGCTTTTACAAAGAAAACCTCGCATAGGTCCTATATATCTAAGCCTAATGCAGGAATTTGGTGATGATCTAGGCCAATGTCAGACCAAATGGGCCAATAGTCTAGACATAGCAAATGTTGATGTTTTATTGTCAATTAGAATGGCTGCAGAATGTCTCATAACTGGGATGATGAAATCCCAACACTTTATGTGTATTCACAACCTTTATTATACTCCCAAAAAAGTAGTTAAATGGAGCACGATGGCAGGCACGAATTGTAGCCGATGTGGATTGTATGCAGCTGATGAATTACATATGTTTTTTTTTTTGCCCTAAGCTAGTGCCGTTGTTTCAACAAATTGAAATTTTTTTGTCTATTATTTTGAAAAGTAATATAAAGATAACTAATGAATTAGTATTGCTTGGTATAGATCATACCACTATTTGGCCTAGACCAATCTCTTATTTTCTTTTTCTGTGTATGGCCGCAATTAGATCTTGTATCACCAAGGAATGGATTAGCCAGGAACCCCCTACTTTTTTGATGTGGAAGGAAAAACTGTTATTTATGTTTAATATGGAGTCGGCTATCTACAAGCTCAAGGGGGTTAAAAAAAGAATTATGGGAGAAAAAATATGGGCACCAATTGCCGAGTGGATTTGATTTGAATCAATGTATTTTATAGTTGCTATTTTAATTTGTTTTCTGCCAAAATCCTGTCATATAACTTGTTATTCTTTGAAAATAATCTGTTTTTTTTTGCTTACATGCTTTTTTTTTCTGTTTATGTTGTTGAGTTTAACGTTTTGCTGTATTTCCTTGCAATAAAACAATAAAACTTTAAATATAAAAAAAAAAAAAAAAGGAAATACCTTAGCCTCCCACTAGATATAGAGGACGTAGTAGATGCCATCAGATCGCTCCCGAACGGAAAAGCCCCTGGACCTGAAGGGGTTAACTGCCGAATTCTACAAAGCGCACGCGGACATCTTAGCTCCCCACCTATTAGAAATGTACGCGGAAGCGTATGAGTCTGGCAGACTCCCCCCCCCCCCCCCCGTTCTGAGACAGGCAATGATCATTACTCTTTTGAAAAAAGATAAATGCCCTGACTGCTGTGAGTCTTACCGTCCTCTATCTCTCATAAACTTAGATGCTAAGATACTGGCTAAGATCCTTGCCACAAACCTGCAGCCGCTCATGCCACTGCTGGTACTTCCCGACCAAGTCGGGTTCATTCCCGATCGCTCTACATCCCTCAACCTACGCACCATCTTCGCCATGTTACATGTCCTCAATCCAGATCTGCCAGCTGTTGCGGTCCTCCTAGATGTCGCTAAGGCGTTCGATTCAATAGAGTGGAGTTACATGATGCACATACTGCGCAGAATGGGCTTCCCCCCAATCTTTTCACGCTGGATCCAGATACTATATACAGAACCGTCTGCGAGGGTCTGAGTGGGGGGAGACACGTCTGAACCGTTTGCGATTGGTCGAGGCACACGCCAGGGATGCCTCCTCTCCCCACTTATAATTGCCATTGTGCTGGAGCCTCTGGCCTGTAAAATACGACAGGCACACAGGGCGGCAGCTCTAAATTTTCATAACCAACCTGTGGGGATTTCGATGTACGCGGATGATATGGTCCTTTATATCCGCGAACCCCACCAATACTTGTCCCCTGTCCTCCGCGAGTATATCAAATTCGGCCTGTTTTCCGGTCTTTATATAAACTGGGACAAATCTGTCATTATCCCCCTTACAGCGGCAACCCCCCCTCCCCCCACAGTTGAATACCCACTGGTCTCGTCAGCGGACCCTGTAAAGTATTTAGGCCTGTGGATCCATAGGGACCCACGGACGGTTATCACTGTAAATTACGGTGTGGCATACACAGCACTGGTCGCGCAGATTGACAAGTGGCTATGCCTCCCATTGTCACTAGCGGACCGAATTTCAATCATAAAGATGGTGGTACTGCCTAATTTTTTTAACCTATTTTGCAATGTACTGGTCCCGCTTACCAAGCAATTTTTTAAAACTCTTCAAACTCAGCTGCTGAGACTTGTCTGGGGCACCAAGCAACCAAGGATCAGTAGGCGAACATTGTCGCTAACATACGAGAGAGGTGGCTTTAATGCACCAGATTTTTATGTATACTACCTCTGTTGCCAGGCCCACTACGCCTACTACTGGTACAAACCACACGACTTCATACCGCATGTCGCGGTGGAAGAGGGAGATGCACATCCTGTCCCTTTGCGAGGTATTCTCACACACACGCGCAGACAAACTCCCAGAGTGGAGATTAATACACTGGACGTCACGGTAGCGGCCTGGCAGGCGATTGGTCACAGAACAGAAAAGCTTCCCATGTACGCGCATGCGTTACCAATAGAAGGACATGCAGCGTTATCGGTAGCCCACGACCAGGGGTCTGTCAAGGCACTGAGAGAGGCGGGCATCACGCACATGAGTGATTTATTACCGGAGGGTACATACCTTACAGGGGAAGATCTATCATACATCCACAACCCTACACTATTATTTCAATTCACATGTTACAGGTTGCGGCGAGCGATTAAGGAACATTACCCGTGCTTCCCGGCTGAGCCAGAGACTCTCTCAGCATTGCAACTGACACTCACGACTCCCACAAAAAGAAAGCTGGTCACCAAGCTATATAGGGCTGTACAGAAAGACACGCCGTTTGATGCTGCCCCATGCCTGACACGATGGAATACTGAAAGAGACCCCCCCCAATAACAGAAGAGGAATGGAAGAAAATATGCTCAATAACGGGGCGCCTAACATCCAACAGCAATCTCCGTATAATACACCTGAAATTCCTCCATCAAACGTATTACACCCCTCACAGATTATGGAGAATCGGCCTCAGGGCGACTGATAAGTGTAAACGGTGTGGTTCGGGGGCTGGCTTTATACATTTGGCGTGGCAGTGTCAGCAGGTCTTTCAATACTGGATGAAGGTAATAGCTATCATTAATGACAGACAGGACTGGCACTGAGTAACAATCCATCGCTATGTTTGCTAGGCCATGATCCACTGCTGCAAGGGAGAAGTGGGAAATTTGTACAACTGACCTTGCTCTTGGCGAAGAGGCGCACCCTGTTCACTTGGGATAGCCGGCGGTACCCCGAGACAGACAGCTGGCTAAAAGACATGGTGTACTGTCGAGATCAGTTAGAGACCTACGCTGAAGAACTGCCAAGGTCATCACGGCTCACGGACATCTGGGCCCCTCTGCTGGAGTACTTACTATCTTGCGATGATTTAAATACAGACTGACACTGCTTAATCAGAACTTTTGATGTCCAAAATCCTCATTAACTCGGACGATGCGATTATGTCCTGGTATGTTGGAGGTGGGGAGCCCCTGCAACACGCAATAGCCCATTTAAGATTGCTTCACATATGGTGCGAATGCTGTTATACTACGCATTATGACCTTTGGCAATGTTGTTTTTGTTTGTAGTTCCAAGAGCACTACACTGATGCTATATGTCTAACAAGATAAACATCTATTCTGAATATTGTATGCTCAATAAAAGTTTAAAAAATAAAAAAAGAAAGGTTTCTCTAGTTACCAGCGACTGTGCTATTCCACAAGGACACATCTTCTCCTTAGTGGTATTCAACTTGTATATGAAACCACTCAAAATTCTACTCGCCACCCAATCAAAACTTACTAATATGCTATTGACATGTATCAGTAAAAGGATATTTGCCATGTGTGCAACTATATACCTAGTGCCCAAGACTATAATGTGCCAACTTAGGTAAACAAATCAACATTAAAATAATAACTCACTAGTTGTTAATTGTGGCTTTCCTCTCAGAGTACGGTGGTGTTTCAAAAACAAATGTTTTGGTTTCTGTTTTTGAATTATTTTGTTTACAAACAGATAGTATGACTTTCCAAATGGGTTACTATGACACAACTCCCGTGTCTGTCTGCCAGTTTCCTATCACGTCCTTTTGATATAACTACTCTGATTTGTACCGAGGAAGCCCCCGCTGCTTTCAGCTTTATGCGCCCACTATCCCTGGAAAGCACACTGTGACATCACGGGGCTTTTGAAGTGTTGGCATGCCAGGCCACTACTGCCAAATGGAAGTGCCACAATCAACAGGTAACAATTCTTAGCAAAGCCGATAGTCTGACCTGGGCAATCTGGTGCTTTAGGTTTTTTTTAAATTTCAAGCACATGCCACAAAAAATGAAAAGGAAGGAAAAATAGAAACATGCCACTACCTAATTATGGTGGACTTATGCTAGCCATAAAACTTGCCAAAACACACCGATAAATGAGACATATAATTTTAATAGCACAGTGCTGGGGTTTCCAAGCATGCATGTGTCCTCATAACGGTTCCAGAACCCCTTTTAAATTTTAATGCATGTCACAGAAAAACATGATTCTTACTCGCGCAAAGAAAATTTATTATTGCCTTTGTGTTTCTGTAACCTAAAAACGTAGGCCAGACACACAAGGATGACAACAAAAAAAGTAAAATGTGTTAGAGTGAAAAGTAAAACGTATTATGCAATCAACCCTGGCACTGAAGCCACCTTTTGCTGTATGTTGTGATGCCACACTGACAGTCTGTAATATGTATTCATTCTGTATTATGCTTCTTTACCTGCGCTCTGAGTGTGATCTGTTTAATATAAAAATATTGTAGTTAAAAAAAATAAAAATTGACTGTGTGTCTGCTGGATAACGATGTTCCTTTTATGACCTGCAGAGGATGTTCCCCTCGGGCGTGCCAAAAGAAAGAAACTCAAACAAAGCAACACATTAGGTGAGTTGCTGTGGGAATTTCTGTGTCTGAATATAGATTTAGAACTACCAAAGAAAGGCTCGGGTCCTGTCACTACCTGGCCTGGACCACTCTAGTATCAGAAACAAACAAATGACCTGATAGGATCTTTTTTGTGTTTTATACAAGGACTGGTGCCCTCTAAATTACAGGAGGACAATGAGAATATGAATGGTGTTTATGTTGTACATATATCTTTATATTGAAGTTTTTTCACTTTTTCTAATTCTATTTGGATTTGTATGTAATTCATGTTTTTGTATTTATGTCATACTGAAATGTTGGTGCGTCTCTCAATGCCATGATGAAATGTTTTTTCAAAAAATTGCGAAAATCGTT
Organism: Lissotriton helveticus; assembly: GCF_964261635.1. Lineage (NCBI taxonomy): Eukaryota > Metazoa > Chordata > Amphibia > Caudata > Salamandridae > Lissotriton > Lissotriton helveticus. The sequence goes on along the minus strand of NC_136061.1, from coordinate 409,886,833 downwards.
TGAAATCAATGTGAAATAAATCACATGTACTTAGAACTATTCGTCTAGGTGCAGTTTAGTAATCTTTCAAGATCCTATATGGTCATTTCTTTGTTTCTGATTATAGAGTTAAACATTTTTGATGAATTGTTTGTTAATGCTATAAAATAACATTGATTATTGCATTAACTCATTTATAAATGAATATTGTTGGATTCCATAGTAACCTAAAACACATATGGGGCCAGATGTAGGTAGGGTTTTACCGGTCGGTAACGGCCGAATTCGGCCGTTACCGACCGGTATTTGGCATTTGATATGTAGGGGCAGGTAAACAGGGAAAATCGGTAATTTTACTGATTCGGTAAATATACCGGTCGGTAAATTTACCGACCAGTATATTTACCGAATCGGTAAAATTGATATGTAGGTGGGACTCTTCTGAGTCCCACAAGGCCTACACAATCGGTATTTTACCATCAAATTGTATTTGATGTTAAAATACCGATTCAGGTGTGCATGCACATGTGTGCATGCACACCTGTGCCATATGACAGGCAGACCTGCCCTTAGGGCAGGTATGCCTGCCATATGGCCCCCGAACCTTTGGTGGGGGTGCTAGAGGGTGTCAAAGTGACACCCCCTGCACCCTTGTCAAAATCGGTATTTACCGAATCGGTAAATACCGACCGGTAATGCCCTATTCATTCCTATGGGCTTCAAAGCCCATAGGAATGAATGGAGCATTACCGGTCGGTATTTACCGAATCGGTAAATACCGATTCTTAACGATTCGGTAAATGGAACATCTGGATGTTCCTACATACCCCCACTTCTTATTTACCGATTCTTAATTACCGAATCGGTAAAATTCGGTAATTGAGAATCGGTAAATAAGTTTTACCTACATCTGGCCCATGGTCTTTTGTAAAAAAAAAAAGAATTCAACCTGACTAACAGTTCAATGATGGTGATCCTCTTATCACTGTTACTGCATATTTCCAGGTATTGCTGTGGCGTTTCCAATATGTACGTGTGGTACTTTAATTATTATTTTCGTAGCATGTGTTGTTATAGATACACATGCTCCACGTACTCCTGCCAGCTGGTGTTGAGCTTGGACTTTTGGGAGTTATTTTCTTCTTAAAAGTGTCTTTTATTCACAAGATGTGCTGTGACTCTCCTCTTGATTCATAACACGCTTAAGCACCAATTCCATCCTAGATTTGTTTTTTTCGCACTATCAAGTTAGGATGTACACTGAGAGGGCTCCAAGTCATTGTGTATCTTAAACATTTTTTGGACCCATGTGGATGACTTTCGAAATCCATGTTTGGGAAGAACAGTCTGCATCTCGACAACCCTGTCGTGCTGCATCCCCGGGCAACTTTGTAAAACTGGCAGCCAACCCTCAATGCCCCAGATGATAAAGGCCTCCCAGTGCCCCTTGGGGGTCGGTGTGTCCTCCATTGACACCAGATAAGGCAGATCGGAAGGAGGTGATGGAACAAACACCCTTCCGACATTGCCCTCTTGAGGTACCCGTGGTTGGATCAACACAACATCGACAACCTGGGTCTCTTCCCCCAACTACAACAATGCCTTGTGCGAGACTTGCCTCGCCCTCCGCTTGAAAAAAGACATTAAGGTACAGAACAGAGAGACTGTGCATATCAGAAAATGCCCCCCTGAAACTCCTGAGATTTTTGGAGAAAAAGATCTCAAACTAAAATAACGCCCAGAGTTGTAAGTACCACATCCGAGACCCCCAAGCCATGGTTACCTAGAAAGTCCCATGACGAGGTAGAGCACTGCTCCCTCAGGAGTCTGTTATCAAGCCCTTAGCACAGACATAAGAGACTGCCAACTACAGAGCCTCTGTCACCTTTGAACACCTTTTGGCACCACGAGAACTCTTCATTATTTATTAAGGCTCTTCCTAACAGTGACAACCATCACTTGCCTTCAAGCCCTATCAGAGCACGCCTGTTCACAATGAAGCTGGTGCCGAAGGCTCCACCAAAGCCAGAACCGAAGAACCCATTGACGCTGAAAATCCCATTAATGACGAAAATCCCATTGATGCGGAAAGCCAGATCTGAGGAATTGAAGGCACCGATTTTGCAGCGACTCCAGTATGAATTCTACAACAGGCAAAAGCATCTCTTCATTCACCCCATGACCAGAAAGATGTCAGCAAAACTACCTCTGCGGAATACATCAGAGACAATTCCTCACAATATAAGGCTTGCCTTTGAAGAAGAACCGTACTCAGAGGTGCCTCTTGAGCCACCACTAAAGAAACGCAGGCATGGGGACACAAGGCCGCCTCATCGCCTTCACCACCTCTATATCAAGCCCTCTACCTCGACCATCACGTATGGCACCTTCTCTACCTCCACCAGTCACCTGAGGGGATCCCACTCACCTTTTTAGTTCAAGGCAGTCCATATGATCCTACCAACTCATATGACCAGCCCTTAGTCCCAGAGCCCACTAGCGACCCCTAGGGAGACGATAATGTTGGCTTGTTCCTCCTTGCCACCCACCTTTGCCCCTCTCTCAGAGCGAACCTGACCTGGACCACTACCCAGTAAGGGCATCCCTACTGAATAATACCACATCCTATCATGAGGTCATTTAGAGGGCTGCTGCTCACCATAAAAGTGACATGCACATTGTCCAGGAGAAAGATTACTTCCTAGTGGAGACTGTTTTTAAGTCCAAACAGTCACTCCAATTCTTATACATGCTTAAAGACCTGTTCAGACCTGCTCAGGAACATTTCAAGGAGATGGTTAAGGCTATGTTAGTAACACTTAGGGTTGAGAAAAAGTATCAATTCTCACCTAGCGACCCTATCTACATCAATGACCAGGTTTCCCCAGACTCCCCGGTGGCCACACCACTTGCAAATGAAGCTCTGCCCAAGCAATAGGTGACGTACCTGTACTTGGAAGGATCAATCAATCTATCAGGACTTAAAAAGCGCAGCTAATCACCCAGGAGGATATCCAGGCTGGGAGCTGTGCAGCTTCGGAAGAGATCAATTGAACATCCAGGTCTTGAGTCCTTTCCTGAATTCCAGCAGGGAGGGGGCGGTTTGTAGGTTGTGTGGAAGGTTGTTCCAGCACTTGGTGACGAGGTATGAGAAGGATCATCCTCCACTGTTGCTTTGTTGGATGCGGGGTGTGTGCACAAGGGAGGCGGAGCACAGGTGTCTGGAGGGTTGATGGAAGTTCAGTCAGTGGTTGATGTATGCTGGTCCTGGAATGTGAAGGGTCCTGTAGGCGTGAATCAGTATTTTCAGTTGACATCTCCCCTGGATGGGTAGCCGGTGGAGCTTTCTGAGGTGATGTTGGTGAGATCGAGGATGAGTCTGGCCGCTAAGTTCTGTATGGTCTGGAACCTCTTCCGTAAGTGTGTGGGGATTCCTACATAAAGTGCGTTGCCTTTGTCTAGGCGGCTAGTGACTAGGGCTTGAGAGATGGTCCGTCTTGGGTAGAAGGGGAGCAATCTGAAGATCTTACGGAGCATGCAAATAGTGAGGAAGCAGATGGAGTAGACTGTATTTATCTGGTTTTTCATGGTAAGTTTGCTGTTCAGGATAATGCCAAGTTTGTGGGCAGGGTCCGTTGAGGTGGGTGAGGGTCCTAGTTCGGAAGACCACCACAAGTTGTTCCACTGGGAGGTGTTGTTTGCAAAGATCAGCACCTCTGATTTGCCAGTATTGAGCTGTAGGCAGTTGTCCTTTATCCAGTCGGCGATGCTCATCATGCACGTATGGAAGTTGGCCATAGTGGTGGAGGGGGTTTCTGATAGCGAGAGGATGAGCTGGGTGTCGTCGGCATAGGATATGATGCAGAGTCCATGTGTCCTGACAATGTTGGCCAACAAGGTCATTAGGTGTTGAAAAGAGTGGGACTGGGAAAAGAGCCTTGAGGGACGCTGCAGATAATGCTCTTAAATTACAAGGTGAAAGGTGGGTTCTTCTGGTGAGGAAGGAGGCAATCCATCTGAGGGCATAACATTGAATTCCAATGTGGTGAAGTCTCTTGATGAGGGTGTAGAGGGATACTGTGTTGAATGCTGCAGAGAGGTTGAGGAGGATGAGGACCGCTGTTACTCCCCTATCAAGAAGGGTTCTGATGTTGTTGGTGGTGGCAATCAGGGCAGTCTCTGTACTGTGGTTGGTGCGGAATACAGATTGGGAGGTGTCCAGAAGAATATTGTTCTCCAAGTGTTCTGTGAGTTGGCAGTTAATAGCCTTTTCGAGGACTTCGGCAGGAAAAGGGAGCAGAAAGATGAAACAGTAGTTCTTGAGTTTGCTGGGGTCGGCGGAAGGTTACTTGAGGATGGGTTTGATTTCTGCATGTTTCCATTGTTCGGGAAAGGTGGGTCTGATGATTGATGCATTGAAAATGGCGATGAGTTCATGAAAAATCCTCTTGTTTCCAAGGTTGAAGATGTGGTGAGAACAGCAGTCTGTGGGTGGGTGCTCCAGAGTGGACACAGGTTATGATGGCAGTGGTGCCTTGAGTGGGGAGCTCGTTCCAGGCGGTGAGTAAGTTGTCACGGTTGTTGTCTGTGGTAGTAGGGTGGCTGAGTATTTTGGTGATGGTGGGCTGGGGTGCAACATTTTTGTAGGTGGTGGATATCTTGTCATGTAAGAAGTCCGCCAGTGTGTCGCAGAGTTCCTGTGGGGAGATAATGATGTTTTCGGTGGCTTATGGGTTTGTAGAATTCCCTGCTGATGTGAACAATTGTTTGCTGTGGTTGGAAATGGCTTCGATGGGGTCTGCAAGGTGCCCCTTTTTGTCTTTTTTAGTAGTTGGTGGTATTGGTTGAGGGATGTCTTGAAGGTGGTACAGTCTGTGGGCTTCTTGCTAGTGCATCATTTCCTCTCTAGTTGCTTGCAGTTGCATTTGGGCATTCTTAGTTAAGTGGTGTACTAGCTGGTCTGTTTGGAGGATCTCTTGAGTTTGGTGAGCTTGATAGGGGCGACTTAGTTGGCGATCCATGCGGAGAAGTTAATGGCAGCAATACTTTGTTCCAGGAGTGGTGTGACGTGCTTGGCGGCTTGTTGGCAGTACCGGGGAGCCCTGTAATATTGAATTGTTCTATGGCATGAGCGGTCCAGGTGATCTCATTGACATGACTGCACTTGACTCTGTCGCTGGCTTTGAAGATGAGGTCAAGTGTGTGTCCGGCGTTGTGTGTGAGGTTGGTGACTAGTTCGGTGAGGCCAATGTCATTAATGCTTTCGAGGAGGTTGGCAGTGTTTGTGTCGTGGAGGTGAAAATTTGAGGTCTCAGGAAGATGTAGTGTTTGGAGTCCGTGGCACGCGTGGCGATGAATTCGGGAATGGCGTCACAGAAATTGGGGCATAGTCCTGGAGGTCTGTAGGCGAGGCCTCTGCTGGTGGTTTTGCTGTCGGTTTTGGAGTGGGAAGTTGAGGTGCTCCATAATCGGGTGGTGTTGTCTCCAGTGGTGGTGCAGTGGATAGTTTTCTTGTGAATGATGGTGATTCCACCTCCGTGCTTGTTGATGCGGTCTCGGTGTGCTATCTTGTAGCCATCCGGGGTTGCTACAGCAATGTCAGGCACAGATGCGGGGTTGAGCCAGGTCTTGGTGAGGAAGAAAGAGTCGGGGCGAGAGAGGTGATGGTGTTCCAGATCTTGGTGTCGTGCTTGCAGAGTGATCGTGCGTTAAGCAGGAGGCAGTGACTTGTTCATGATTAGGTGTGGTTGGCGTAGTGGTGGATGTGCGGGTGTTCCGGTTTTGCAGGAGAAGAGACCGTTCCGGCTGGACAATGCTCCTTCCAGGGAGCGTGGAAAGGTGCGGCAGCAATTGTAGTTTTGTCTAGGGTCCAGGTTTTGGAGCTTGGCAGTGGTGTCTGTGGGTTGTAGGGGACCCAGGATTCCTGGCGCTGGGCACAGTCAAGGTATGGACAGGCACAGACAGACTTGCTTTTGGTGTGTCCGCTTCACGCAGCCTCCATTAAGTAGGTTCTGGGGGAAGGAGGGGCGGTGGGCGGTGCTGGCGGGAATGCAAGCGGTGAAAACGGGTGGGAAGGGAACAGCGGGAAAAGAAACCAGCATCTCCTTAACTTCCATTTTGATGGCGAGCAACTCTTTGGCTCCCAGGTAGATAAGATATTTGAGGAAATAAAGTGGGACATGGAGATTGCCCAATCTATGGGTGCCTGATTGTCCTGCAAACTCCAACTGTGAGAGGTTCCTTTCACAAGCAGCAGTCTAGGGGAGGAGAAAAAGTCACATTACCAGATGAGCCACAGTCTTATCAGAAACAGCAGCTCTCCTTTCACCAGCAGCAGTTACTCCAGGGATTCATGAAGGGGTAACAATGGAGGGAAGGGCAGAGGTGACACCAGTAAAGTTTCTGTGACCTCTAAGCACCGACTTTCCCCTCGTCCTGACCTATCATGTTACCTGTTGGGGATATAATGCAAGATTTCCTATTTCGCTGGAAGGAAATCACATGAAAACAGTTTGTTTTAGTGGCGTTTCATCGCAGCTTCTGCCTAGAACATCTCACAATCCCTCCCAACATCCCATCTCACACACATGTCCTCAACAGGGACCATCTCTGCCTTCTTGTGGAAGAGGCGGAAGCACTCCCCTAGAATGGGTCAATAGACAGTGTCTCCACCATCAGGGAAAAAGCACCTACTCTCTCTATTTGCTCAATCCTAAAAAAGACAACTCCCTCAGGCATATGCTGGACCCCATGCCCCTGAACAATTACATCCTTGCAAGAATCATTCATTCAGGTTCACAAAGATAGGGTTGTTCTCAGGACCAATCCTACATTTCTCTCCCAAGCAGTGTCCCTTCACACTACAGTCAGACTATAGAGCTTCTAGTCTTCTTTCCAACGACAGATTCAGTAACAGAAATAACTCTAAACACATTGGATGTTAAAAGGGCTTTTATGTATTACATTAACAGGATCAAGCCCTTTTGGAAGTCTCCAGTGCAAAACCTAACAAGGGTCACCCCCATCTCCAAGAGAGGTATAGCATCCAAACCTGCTACCTCAAAGCCCAATGAGTCCTACCTGTTCTTCCGAGAGTTCACTCCACCAGTTACATGGGCAATCATGTCTTTCTTAGGAAACATCATGCTATCACCTAGGCGGTCACCTGGTCAAAACCACACACTTTAACCAATCACTGCTGCATACACAACTCAGCCTGCTAGCAGACTATAGTTTGTCAGATAGTTTAAAGGACATATTTCCAGATATCTGCATCCTGTACTCCCCAGCCACTGCTTATGGAGGACACTGTTTTACAGTTGATGCAGAGGATGTGTATTTACTGCCACACATGCTTTAAATGGAAATTGTTACTTACCACATAAGCATCTGTAGCTTTGGTGCTGTCGATTAGAATGTGCTCACACTCTTCACTGTAGCTTGTGATGATCGCAGAGCTCTTCTTTTATCATCCACTTCACACAGCACAGTACGCAAGGTGCACCAAGCTATGCTCACGTGACACTCCATATACTTTCTCATCCGCTGTGCGAAAAACAATCTAAGATGGGGCCGATGTCCATGCGTTTTGTGATCTAAAGGAGGAGTCTCAGCACATCTCTGGGCACAAAAGAATTCTTAGAAGAAAAACAATTTGCTAACATCCAAGCCCCACAACAGCCAGCAGGAGTTTGCAGAACATGTGAATCTACAGCACTACATGCTTCAAACAGATGCTTGGGGTGTAACATTTTCCTTAATGTATGTGATTTCCTAATTGTGAATCTTACAAAATCGAATTTTCTAAGGTACAAAATATTGATTTTCAAAATAGCGATTCCTAGTGGATTCTCAAATAGACCTACTGTATGAATATTAATGAGGTAGGTTGCAATTTGTGACTTATCGGGAACCGATGCCATCGGGAAACATCTATTACAATGCAGGCATTGCAACGTAGTGCCTTTACAACACAGTCAGTACCACAACTGCAACGCTACCATGAGTTCCATTACAACGCAAGTTATTACAACGACTTGCTTTAGGGAATGCAGTGTTGGGTTTTAAGTCCACCACCTTCCCTACAGATACACCGACTAGAGTTGGAATAGTAATTTAAACTATTCCAAAGTCCAGCGATTCCCTAAAGCAAGTCATTGTAATGACTTGCATTGTAATGGAACTGGTGGTAACAACACAGTCGTGGTATTGATTGCGTTGTTAAGCCATCTGTTGTTTTAGTATGCGTGGTAACAGATGCGATTCGCGGGCATCAAAGGGATGGTGGCCTGCTGAGGTCAGCAGACCACCATGTCTGTTATTGCTCTTAATAAAGCAATCTTTTATTTTTTCTTTAAATGCAGCCCGTTTTCCTTAAACAAAAATGGGATGCGTTTAAAAAAAGAAAAGAAAACGTATACGTTTCATCTTTTAAAAGTAGGCAGTGGTCTATGGAAACACACCCTGCTCTTAAAAAATATTTCTTTCAACATTCACAAAGGGAAAGGAGTCTCTTGGGGACCCCTTCCCATTCGCGACTAGTTACCACCTCCTTTGCAATGTTTGTATAAAAATTAATGTTTTGCGACTGGTATGCAGTTGCAAAACATTTATACATACTACTGTGATTCTGTATTTGAAAGGGACACCCATAACACACCCCTTCCAAATCCCAAATCTCAAAAATGATTTGGTAACGTGTTATCGCAATTTGTGATTTGTACATATGTAAAAGCATTTTTGCAGAAAATGGCCTGATTCTGTGAATTGTGCAATTTACGACAGCAAACATTATTTGTAAATGTGCCCCTTAGCTCTGAGCCCTCCAATTTGAGCTACATTGCTTCTAACCCAACTTCAGAAGTAGATTAGGCCATATAGTAAGTGATATCAATTTGGTGGTTTCAGCTAGGATTTCCTACATCCATTCATTCTTACATTGTTACGTCCCCAACTGACAAACCTACCCATTTTCTTTGGTATGCTGACAATTAATTTGTTTGTGCTCACCTGAAACAGAAAACGGTAAAAGATATTATACAAAAGTTAAACTGTGAGTGGTAGAGTCAATTCCCTAGAAAATGGGGCTGCGATTTAGTGCAATATGAGTCCTAGCATAGGTACTTCACATGTTGAAATAAGTATTTTATCCTCACAAGAGCTAAACTATTGTAACAGGCAAAGTGCATAAGTAAAGATGTTGATATGAGTGTGTGTTACAAGGGTATTCTGCATTTGGCCCCTTGCATTTTAAATGAGGACCCTAAGCCTATGATCAGTGTAGCTGCATGCGAGGAATGAGGATGCACATCTAGCATGTGTTGCTCTCCTATTTCACCTCGGAGCATATGAAACAGTGTGTTTTAACATTGTTTTCATTCTCGCAACAGAAAACCTCAGCTACTCACACTAAGGCAAGGCCGTAGCATTCTGGTGCAGTTAATGTAGTGGTTAAGAATTGCATGTTCAGGTTGATCAAGGTGATCCTAAGCCCCGCATGCCCTAGTCACTCTACTTTAGTATTGCTATAGTATGAAGCATTCCTTGACATTGCTGGATGCATGAAGGAGAGAGGGCCGATGTCACCTGGTGTAGCTGAATGTCCAACACAGGGACATTACTTGCTTCAGTAATCCATGAGTGCAGCCGGAGGTAGCTTAAAAACTGTTTGAATGTGCCTTCAAACTGCATTATACAAAGTACAGAGTGGATATTCTTTTATAGGGACTGGGGATAGTTATGTGGGATTTGCCACTTTGGCCTAGTTGCTTCTGCAACATGTTCTTTGACTAATGACTCCAGTGTTCCATCAATGTTAGCTTGGTCGTTTTTCCCGGTGCCTCTGTCTTCAAGTTGGCTTTCGATATTTGCATACATGTGGTGATGGAAAATAAGCTCTTATCTGAGCAGTCTTTGTAAATTATTTGTGGAAGCGCAGTGAAGGTGCTATCAATCTGGAACAGAATGGTGTTTTTTTGAGCCAGAAAATGTGTTGCTGCGTTTACATGCCAAGTTAATTGACTTTAGTGCCTGTATGTATTTTATAACACCCACTGTGAAGTGTGCAGCAAAACCTAGGGTGTATGGAGTGCCAAGCCACACAATTCTTCGATAATGACAAACAATTTCAATGCGATAGTAGGTGAGTAAGAGACAATCACTGTCAGTTTCCTTTATACTGTACTCATTAAAGAATTTTCTCCATGGAGAATTTCTTAGGAATAAATGTATTCACACTAGCGGCTTATTGCCATTCTGTTGCTGAATTGTCTTTTGAGCCTCTGCAATCCCACAAATTTGCATGTATTTAAATATTCACAAACTCTCCTCTAACACTTCTTTTACTAGTATTTACTTCTGACAAGGGTATAAGTAGGTGTGAAGATCGCAACACCCTCGAAATGTGTGCCGGTTTCTCCAAGGGGAAAATATTTCACCGTCGTGCCTGAAACATTAGCAAGAGCATTTACTCTTGCTCGATAGATTATCATATAAGTAAATATTCATATGTATGTGGAATTCACAACATTTGTCCAGGAGTACATCTTGAAACATTTGAGTGGAATAGTTTTCCAAACATATTTATGGAAATATTTTTTAATCCCAAAAAAGGTCAAAATCTCTGCCCATTTAGGTTCGGTATCCCTCTGGTTCCAAATGTACTCCTTTCTTTACTAAGACTAAAGTGAAACTTTTTGCAATTGGTGAGCAATCTTGCAGTTTCTTTTATATCTAAAAGAAGACAAACTACTGATTGACATCTTCACAAATAGTAACTGGGCTGTTTTGGTAGCCGAATGTACGTTCACAGATTACCAAATATCCTACTCAGTTACATGTACTTTCTTATTCGCGCATAGTGGCTTTGCTGGAGAGAGACATGAAGTGACTTGCCTGAAGGACTTGGCCTAAATGTGATTCAATCGTATTCACCCACTGGCTACATCATGTTGACCATGCTTTGGGGTCATATCTAATTGTTGTAAATAGAGGGGTATTGAGAGGGTCTTTGGTGCAGTCACTGGGAGAGGCCCTATTAGGGAAATGCATTTAGAAGGACAGCTGGACTTTGACTATCAAGGGCAGCCAGACTTTGACAGTGAAATGTCAAAACGGTGTATCTGGAAAGTCATCAGGGCGGGTCACAATCAGACATAGATCAGACTTCCCACACTTTTATTTGTGCCACAAACATAATCTGTAAATATTACACATTCTTCCACTCTTCTAGCTTGCATACTATATTCCCTTTTGGTTAGTGTTATCTTGCTTAACCTGATTTAAAACTGCACTTGGAGGTTACTGAACTAAAAGTAGCATGTCCAACAAACTCTTCTAAGGGGAAATAAGAGTGGGACACATTTTTGAACCAGTATGTTTCTGTGAACTAAATAATGTATTTCTAATTTTAGAAGATATTGTGCAGTCAGCTGTCCGCCGGCCTTCTGAGAGCAGAGAGCCTTTGACTCCTGAAACAGGAGATGCTCCCCTCCAAAAGAAAAGGAAGAAAAAGAAATTACCAACTGGTATGTAGGAAAATGATATAGAATAGTTGTATGGTTTTATAAAAACATTAAACAAATAGCGTGAAAAGGTGATGCAGATCTTCGGTCGAGTTAATAAAAATCATAATTTGCAGTATATACGATAAGAGCCATCAAGGAAACTACATTTTTGTTCCCATAATACATTTGTTTTGCCTTTGGTTTTCAGACATGGGTGTTGTTTCCCCTATTTTTTTTAAAGAAGTTAATTTTTCATTGCTTTCTGTTTGTCTCTGCAGAGTCTGAAACGTCTTTTGTGCAGCCAAATCCTCTTGGTACCTCTCCATTCATAAATGGCAACGATGACGATCAAGTGCCAACCGAGGAAGGTGCGATTCGTAAGCCTCGTAAGAGGACAAAGTGAGTATCACTGTGAGACTTTTGGTATGTGTTCAAATCAAACACCGTTCTTGGGAAGATGAGGACATGTGACAGTGCTAGGCACAGAGCTGGCCAAGCGCAGAATCACACCCATTGAGTTTCATGCAGAGCTCCCAGCCATGAGGCTTGGCAAAAGTATTTGCTTGAATGGGCGGTAGCAGATGAACATCATCGGAAGAGTACAAGGAGGGACAAACCGTTGACCAAGGTACTCGCTGAATAATAATAATAATAATAAAGTATCTTATAGAGCGCGCGGCTACCCCTGACGGGGGTGTCCCGGCGCTATGCGGAGACAAAGGGCAGTTATCAAGAGGGCTAGGGAAGGTTAAATACCCATGTTTTTATTAGCTTACGGAAACTAAGTTCCGAGGGTGCTTTTCTGATTTGAAGGGGTAAGGAATTCCAGAGGGTGGTAGTTTTAACTACAAAGGAACGTCCACCTATTCTGGCTTTAGAGAAACGGGGTGTGAAAAGGAATTCCAGATGGTTGGATCTAAGGTTTCTTGTCTGGCGGGATATGTAGATGTGTTTTCTCAGGTATAGGGGGCCGTTGCCTTTTATTGCTCTATAGGCAATGGTAAGAGCTTTAAATTCTGTGCGCCTTTTCAATGGCAGCCAATGAAGGCTGCATAAGTGGGGGGAAATATGATGCCTGAGTGGGATGTTTTTTATGAGCCTTGCTGCTGCGTTCTGGACAATTTGCAGCTTCCTGTGCAAGTAGTCGGGCAGGCCCAGATATAGACTTTTGGCATAGCCCAGTTGTGATGTAACCAAGGCATGTACATTTGTTTTCCTGCATTCAATGGGTAGAAGATGGAGAAATTTGCGCAGTGCTTTGAGTTTCAGGAAGCAAATGGAGGAGACATGACCAATTTGAGATTTACAAGATAGAGTATTGTCAATCTTGAAACCCAAGTTTCTAGCAGAGGACACCGGATCTAGGAGGGGTGGGTTGAATAAAAAAGAGGACTTCGGTCTTAGTCAGTATTGAGGCGTAAACAGTTGGAGGTCATCCAAATGGAAATGTCTGTAAGTCAATGTTTGAATTTAGAGAACGCTTCCTCTGAATGGTCTGTAAAGGAGAACATCAGCTGAGTGTCATCAGCGTATGAGATGACACCCACCTCATGCTGTTCAATGAGTGAGGCTAAGGGAGCAAGATAAACATTAAACAGGGTGGGGCTGAGAGCCGAGCCCTGAGGGACTCCACATATCAACGGCCGCGGGGAAGAGATATATGGATGTAGCCTGACTCTTTGGACACGTCCTTCAAGAAAGGATTGAAACCACGCAAGTACTGTTCCAGTAATCCCTAACTGGTTAAGTCTATTAAGCAGAGTCTTGTGGGACACCGTGTCAAACGCTGCTGACAGATCGAGCAGCACCAGCATTGAACAGCAGCCCTTGTCCATGGATTCTCGGATGGTCTCTGTTACTTCCAAGAGTGCGGTTTCAGTGCTGTAGCCAGCTCTGAAACCAAACTGGGTGTCATGCAACAGTTTAATGGTTTCCAGGAAATTTGATAATTTCTATTGTACCTCCTTTTCAAGGTTCTTGGCTGGGGCAGGCAAAAGGGATATGGGCCTGAATTTTTTTTAAATGGAGGGGTCTGCGTTTTCTTTTTTTAAAATGGGTTGTATAAGGGCGGCTTTCCATATATCTGGATAGATGCCGGTCTCTAACGAGGCATTCCAAAGCCTGTTTAGTGGAGGGTTGAGAAGATGAGCCAGTTCTTTGAATTGTTTAGCCGGGAGAGGATCTAAGGGGGAGCCCGATTTAATTTGTTGTAGGAGTTTCAGCGATGTGTCACAGCTAATAGGATCAAAGGCCGACCGTGTGGCTGAGTGAGGGGGAGGGGGATGTGACAGGGTCTCCTTCACCGTAAAAGAGGAATAGATGTCCTCAATTTTTTCCTGGAAAAAACTAGATATATTTTCACAGAGGCTCTCTGAGGGCGTGATGTTGCTTTTCATGGATTCGGGTCTCATGAAGTTTTGAACAATTTTTAAAACTTCTCTAGAGGAGTTTCTGTCAGTCATATAGTCTTTTATGGCTATGTATTTTAATTTGTGAAAACGCTTCACTGCTATTCTATAGTTAATTTTGACTTCGGTACTATAGTTCTTTCGCCATGATTGTTCGAGTCGCTTGCTTTTACTTTTTTCAGCTTGGAGCTGTTGCGTAAATCAAGGCGCTGACGGTGTTTGTCTGGCAGACTTAGTAGTCTTCATGGGGGCAATAGTATCTAAGGCTGAGGTAATCCACTGATTGAAGCTTTCGGCATCTTTGTTAGGATCGCTATAAGTATCAATGGGGAGTTAAGAAGAAGTGGGCCCATAGTGTCGGAAGAAACATTCCGCCAGTTCCGTCTGACTTCCTGTTTATTGTCGTTAAAGTCCTGGTTTATTTTAAGAGTGATATTAAATAAGTCATAAGTCAAAAGCTTTTGTATAGCGCACAGTTCACCAAAAGGTCTCAAGGCGCTTGGGACCAGGAAGTGATCAGACCAAATTAGAGGGATAGGTTTTTCTACCACAAGAGTGGATATATTAGAGAAGACCAAGTCCAGTGTGTGGCTGGCTGAGTGGGTGGAATCAGTAACCAGTTGGTTAAGATTGAGGGGTGGGGACATCGTTTGTTGTCCATGTGGACATTAAAATCCCCCAGGACTATGTAGTTAGTATATTTCAGGGAGTGATCAGTTATGAGTTCACACAAGTTCCATAATTCTAAGGCTGTTGAGTCTGGAGGTCTGTAAACTAACGTCCCGGGTATAGTAAGTGTGGGTGAGATGGTGATCCTAAAGAATATGGCTTCGAGTGATTCAAAGGTCTCAACCCTGTTGTGTGTAATGTCCCAATCTTTGTTAATATTTATAGCTAGTCCTCCTCCTCGCTTATTTCCTTTACGATTTTCAGTGACAATTTTATATCTGTCAGGAATAGCCAGATAAATCGCGGGTGAAGTGCTTTCTTTCAACCAGGTTTCCGTAAGGAAAATCAAGTCCCAGGCATTGGATACTAGGAGGAGCCAGATGTCATCAGCGTGTCTGGGAAGTGACCGACTGTTAATCAGGCAGGCTTTAATAGAAGTAACAGTAGGCGGACAGCTAGATGTTGTGTTCGAAGTGGCCGTTATTTCTAATGGTATGTATGCCGGTTTGGGGTTCTCAGTAGGCGTAGAGGAGCAATTGCGCAGTGAAACAATTGATCTGTGCGTTTATAGGTAATTGTAGAAGGGTCTATTTTAAAGGACTTAAAAGGTCCATAGGTCGCACGCTACTCCACCATTCCAGCAGGTATACCCTAAGAGCATCATGGTAAATGCAGTATTCTCAAAGCGGGTGTGCTTTTCAAAATTTCCGAAGTGTAAATGCAAAGTTGCAGGCCAACTCTGGACACCGGTGTTTCAGGATTATTGTCCTTCATCAGCAGAGTGTAGGAAGATATTCAGGGGTTGCTGTGCAGGCTGCCAAAGTGTTCTCAGGTCTGGTACCTCTCCGGGCGCGTAGGGCGTTACCTGAGCTCGTCGGCTCAAAGGCTCGAGGGAGCCGTAATAAAGTAAAAGGTCCATAGGTCGCACGTTACTCCACCATTCCAGCGGGTATACCCCAAGAGCATCATGGTAAATGCAGTATTCTCAAAGCGGGCAGCCCCGACACCCACCGACCACGCACGCAACCTGGGAGTCATCCTCGACTCGACACTCTCCATTATTAAGCAAGTCAACACAGTCTCCTCCTGCTTCAACACCCTCCGCATGCTCCGCAAGATCTACAGGTGGATCCCAACAGATACAAGAACAGTCACCCAGGCCCTCGTCAGTAGCAGACTCAACTATGGAAACGCCCTCTATGCGGGAGCCCCGGCCAAGCTCATCAAACGACTGCAACACATTCAAAACGCCTCTGCACACCTGGTCCTCGATGTACCACGCCATAGCCACATCACCCCCCACCTGAGAAACCTGCACTGGCTCCCGTCAACAAGAGGATTTCCTTGAAGCTCCTCATCCACGCACACAAGGCACTCCACAAGACCGGCCCAGCCTACCTCAACAGAAAACTTTTCTTCTACATCCCCAACCGCCAGCTCCGCTCCGCCGACCTCGCCACCGTCTCTTGCATCCGAAGAACAACCACCGGCGGCAGATCCTTCTCCGACCTCACCGCCAAGACCTGGAACACCCTCCCACTGAGCCTACCACAGACCCAAGACCTGCTGGAGGCTACTCAAGACCTGGCTGTTCGACCAGTAGCCCTCCCCCTTTTTTTCCCCAGCGCTTTGAGACCCTCACGGGTAAGTAGTGCGCTTTACAAGTTCTTGATTGATTAATTGAAAAGGAGAACGGAAGAAAATGGATAAATTGAGACTGTGATCAGTACTGATTTCTTGATTTCTTCAGTAGCTGGTGCGCCACATTCTACCTCTATCTCTGAAAAATAATGCAAATGAGAATAACTCATCTATGTGCTGGGTGTTGTGCATCAAGACATATTCACACTGTCTCTGATTCCTGTCAAATCACAAATCTCTCCAGAAATTTAGAGACAAAGGAACTCACTTCTAATGCACACAAATCCAACAATGTGGGTTCTCCTACGTACTAAATTTGTCAGAGAACAATCCTTTGCATCTCTCCAAAGCCTCAATACTTCCTGTTCAGGAGAGAGACAATTAGTCCTTTCAGCTGTTTTTTAACTTAATGGTCTTGTTCTTGAGAAGGTTATGCAATCTTAAACATAAGCGATGATAATTCTGCCCATTGGTGCAGCATTGGGAAAGCCCATACTAGGAGAAAGTATACAAACATTGTTGAGAACTTGTCACTAAACATTCAAAAGGAGACCAGCCCTTCCTTAATTCTCTCTTGGTACTGTAAATTATTCCGTTCTTTAATGTTGGGAGACTTCTCTACAATTTGATCTTAACTAACTCCTGGGTTCGATCAGTAGCCAATAAATCGTATTTTTTTCCATAAAGACAAAGTTATGTTTCACTTTCTGTATCGCTTTATTCCAAGGGCATTGAACATGTCCTCCACAGCACAGGGATATTGCTCCCTGTTTTTCAACCATGATCTTACACATGTTTTTCAGAGAAGATCATACATATTAGTGTTCTCAAACTCCTATGTTTTACATAGAAAGATTCTAAGCAGACCATCGTTTTCTCATGTATGTTGGAAGAAGGTAGTTCAGCTACCATTGCAAGTTAGAATATTTCTTGCAGTTGTGAGGTTTATGAACTTCTGATTCCTGAAACACGTGTCCATCTTTGAAATTAGCCGGGGAGCAGTCTAGGGCATTCTCTTGCCATCTGGAAACATTTTCTGAATAGATTTTATACAAAATATGACTTGTATGGCTAGAAAGTTGTTTGCTGAATAGCGTTTTCCGCCTTGCCTCACTGTGCATTTGCGTAGTCTGTTCCAAACCACCTGGGATCAAAAGAAAATAACACAAAGGAATAAGGCAAAAATCACTTTCTTAGTGATTCCTTAGTCCCAGTTCTTCATTCACAACATCTACTCTACTTTCCCATTAAAGCATATGCTATGCTTCTGTGGTACTAATTGCAATAAGATAGGTGAGAACAATTGGTGATGCAAGAATAGTAGGTGAGGCCAGGTGCTTAAAGGAACATGCACACCTTGATGAAACACTTTCTGTTTTCCTGACTGTGTCTTTTGGGGTGCTTTATTGATTCTCCATACAGCTGCAGCCTGTCCTAATTAACTGTGAAGGGAGAAGAGCTAGGGCTTTACAGTGCCATAATTCTAATGACAAACTATTTTCCCCCTATATGTTCGATGTGTCTGCACAAGGGACAAGATTATGTTTTGCCACCCAACAGATGTGTAAAGTTAAAGGAGAAAACTGACTCCAAGAATGGGTTCCCTCTCTGTGATATTCAAATATATCTGTAGAATTGTTTGTATGATAGCTAGAAAATAATATTCCTTAGTATCATTTACAAACATAGGTTACTTGTGTATGTTTATTCCCTCCTTCTATTTTTGTCTGCCATAATATTTAAATGCTGTGGGAAGTTTACTCTTTTATTTCTTATAACATTATTTTTACATTTTATAACAACAGAAAGACACGGCCAGCTGATCTGCAATATCCTAATGAACTGGGAGTGGAGGAGGAAGACATTATTGGTGATGAACACATACAAGCTGCTGAACAGAACCCTGTGTTCACTTCACAGCCTGGGACTAGTCAACCCGTGGGCAAGCTATTTGTTGAAAAGAATCGTAAGTAATGAGACTCTTTTGCAATTTTACGTTAATTCAGACTTTTTATGTTCTTGCAATTTCTTAATTTATCCTTTCTGCTGACATGAATGTAATTTTCATTTCAGAATTAAGCCTTTCTGAAATGGGGTTGGATCTGTGTTCTATTGTTTTCGTGGTTCTGTTACCTGCTATTAAAACCTCATGACATAGTAATGTAATTACATATTGTATTATAAACATTTCTGCCAATACTATGGCAGCATGCCTTCATTCACGCAACCCATACCCAACACTCAAAGCATCTTCTACTCTTTCCCTTACTTACTAAAAAATAGATGTCACTGAAAAAAGCAGAGAGAGGGTAGTCTACCAGGCCACAGAACTTCATTTGTCTGAAAAGTGATGGTTCTGGTAGCAGGTAGATAGTGGATTCTGCAGAGTTCAATTCATGCTTCTAAAGCAAAGGCATCCTATAGTCTTGGTGCCCTAGATGATCAACACATATAGCATAAAGCCTTTGTGGTTAAAACTGCCAAGGCTCAGGGCGGCTGGGGAGGAGGGCTAGAGGGTGCACAGCAAGATGGCTGTGCCTTAGTGCAGCTCCGCTGGCTGAACTCTCTATCCGACAATAATCCTGCTCCCATCACGCCATCCTTCGCCATTTATTTATTTATTTGAAACGTTTTGTATAGCACTGGCTAGACCCGGAGGTATCAGAGTGCTTTACATGTGGTAGGCCATTGTTTCAGAACATTATTACATAGTTACTGGAGCATCGCATAACATAGAAAAGGAAATAGTATAACAAGGTTACATGTGTTACTAAAGCATAGCATAACATAACAGAAAAAAAAACGGCAAGGAGGAAAGTACTTCAGGGGACACAGAAAAGTCAGGGTGAAAGAGTAAACAAACTGGTTGGAGAAGGAGTCATGGGATGCCAAGGTACCGTGGTCAAAATCCGTAAGGCAGGTGAGGCGAACAACAGTGCCCGAGTCCGGAGAATGAGCATAGCGTAACAAAGACACATGTCCTATGGGGAATAGAAAGTAAGGGGGGGAAAGGTGTAAGGAATAAGGGTCAGGCATACCAGCAAGGGGAAGAGTACTTCAAGGGAACAAAACAGTCAATGTGTAAGACAAACAGATCGACTGGGGACAGGCAATCTCAACTTTCAGTAACTTTGTGACTTAGTAAGATTTGAGAGGAGTGTATGAGATTTAATGGGAATCGACTTGAGGTAGAGGTCCGAATGTGGGGAGACGTAGAAAACTGTGGGCCTCTGTCCGGCTGGGTAGGTGACAACCGAGGGGGTAAACCAGAGCCGATCTCCTCTCTAGCTGTCTAGGCAGCTCCACCGGGCATCGGCCATGTTGCTCGGTCTCCATGGTTAGGATAATAATCACGGTTTCTCTGAAAATTTCAAGTTCAAAATGCGGGAGTTTGAGAGACGAGAACCGCATTAAAAACTAACCCGAGGTGTGTATAAGGGTCTAAGGCGGGGGTGGTTCCAGGGGATTAGAGCCAAAAGGCAATCCCTGTCCGGAGAGCTCCCGGCCAGAGCTCATATCTGTCGGCCATCTTGCCTTGCAAATGGAATGATTGCCTTGCCTAGGAATGATTGCCCCAGAGTCGCTGAATGCCTGGCCCTCTTCACAAACGCCCAAGTCCTTTCAGAGAGCTCTGCTAGTGTCCTTCTAGCATCAGAGGTCCCATGTGTCAAACGGTACTGAGAAAGTTACAGGTAGTGCAGAACTCTGCAGCACGCCTTCTCTGCCAAGTTCCCAGACAGGCTTCCACCTCGCCTTATCTTCGTGACCTCCACTGGCTATGAATCGATCAAAGAATTAAATTTAAAACTTTGTGTTACATCTTTAAAATCAAACAAGGGGTTTCACCACCGTATCTGCAAGCGCTCATCCATCCCTACATTCCTTCTCGTCCCCTGTGCTCTACAGCAATGGGGACTTTGTTATCCCCAGATTCAAATTAACAATCTGGAATTATTTTTCTGTGTCTTTGAAAAATGACTCGTCTTATCTGAGCTTTTGAAGAAATCTTAAAACTTGGCTATTTTAGCAGTAAATGTGCTTTTAACCACTCGCTTTCTAGCAACTTGTGTGCTAGGCGCCGGGAAACACTTTTTGGGTATCTGCGCGCATTTCAGATTTAATTTAATAATAATAATAATAATAATGTGCAACCCCCGCGTGGGGTGTATCATCTGCCTGATGCCCCCCCCCCTTGGTCTCCCTTGTGTCTATATTTGCTGAGCTTCAGGTTCTTCTAGCCCTTAGGGTTGCGTACATACACTGCCCCTCTGTGCACGAAAACCTTGGTGTGTCTTTTGGCATAGCTGCGCGATCCCCATGGGGCCCACTCCTATGCCTGTGTACAGATCACTGTTTGTTCAAAAAGGGCCAATAGGAAAGCTGCTACCCGCCTCACGGTCAATGCAGGGGGCACGCTGGCGAGGGAGGTCCGCATCAGCCCCAGGACACCGGGCAGAGCGGGACGATCCTTCCATCCTCGCAGCTTCCCCCATTAACTCACTCAAGCACTGATAAGCTCTCGGCAGGCATCTGCGTCACAGCTCGCTAAACGGGGAGGCTTAACGTCCCACTCCATCTCCACAAGATGGCAGCTGCAGCTATTTCAAGGGCCAGAGACTCAACCACCACGATTAGCTAACCACCTACGATCTCAAGCTGGACCACATAAGGGACTTCCATGACCCCACACAATGCACCACAGCTCAAGTTAATTCCCCTCAGATGTTCCACTCCACGTCAGGTAATCAAATCTCATCAAAATTGTCACCCCAGGTGCAGTTACATGATAGATTAATGGCGGATCTAGTCTTGACCATTGGAGCTCGCTCCAGGAGAGGCCATCCCGCTTAGGCTCGCCCCAGAACTGCACCCTTGGGGCGAAGCCGAACTGACACCCAGAGCGCAGCGAAGGTAAATCCGGAGAGTTGCTGGGCGCAGAAAATAGTGATCCGACCTCCCTGTCTGATCGGGCCCGTGTACATCATGGCGGCTGCATTGCAGCCCTTACATGGTGCCTCTGCGTGGCATGAGCGAAGGGACAGACTGGTCCACCGAAACCATTGAGATGCTTTTTCCGGCTGTGCAGTCCCCGGTTTGGCGGCTGGAGTGCTGAGCTACTTGCCTATATCTACAGCGGTGCTCTCAGGACTGCACGTAGACCCGGGGCGAGAGCAGCGATCCCTGCTACGTGTAATCGAGGGCGGGCACTGGCAGCTGCAGGCTGCGAGCCACCCTTGCGGGTGCCAGAGCTGCGGAGTTGACCGTGACTTGCTGCCCTTGCTGCCCTTGCTATGACTGCGGTGAGCGACCACCCCTGGGGGCTGCATAATAGCAGGCCAGACCTGGCTCCCTAGCTGGACACTGCCCTGAAGGAGGGAGCTTAGAGGGCGTTGCGCGACGCCTGGAGGCTTTGCGCTGTGTCCCTGCTGGGCCGCATTTGCGGAGCCTCATTGCTGCAGACAATGTTACTGGAGGCCTAGCTGGGTGACTACCAGTAGGCTTATAACCTGCTCACACCACATCGCATATGTGCGATACGAGGACATCTGCAGAAGCCCATGCCCTGACGCTCCAGTACTTCCCCATATCTGCAAATCCTGTTGGGTGGGAGCGTGAACGAGTGGTGAAGATGACTCTTCGGCCTGCTCGCTCTACTATGTGATATTGGTGGAACAAACTGTACAAATGGTGACTGTGTACCACCTTTCTAATTCGAGTGGCGCATCCAGGGGGCGCGGGGCCTGTACGGCATTCCTGCCCCTGTGCTACTCTGTGGACACTACTCTGGTGAGAATAGGAGTGACTGGGGACATAGTTCAAGCTTGGGGCTCGTACTGCGTCCCCACTACAACCATTGGTGGTTACTTGGCTTTCTGGGGAGCACTGAACACTGGAGCAGAGCGTACCATTTTGCGAGTGGACCACATTTGGATTGCTGGGGTGAGCTAGACACCCTGTTCTTGCTGAGTCTGCACACCAAACCTCCTGTAGGGACAGTGTTGTGTGGACTACTTGCGGTGTGTGACCGGCAGAGGTTTCTTACTGCACATACCTGGTCGCAAAATGGGTAAACCACATCTCAATTTTGAAGGTCGATAATCGAGTAAGGGGCAGCGGGAGACCACATCTGACTGAACTGGACGCCTCAGCGGAGAGCACCACCTCCTTGGAATCCACACTGTTGGCCATGCAGAGAAGCCTGCAATCTATTGACGGTAAAATTGATACTCTCAATCTTAGAATCAACCATATGTCTGCTAAGTTGGACAAATAGGGCACTAGACTGGGCGAAGCAGAAAAACTAATCTCAAACGCTACGGATGACCTGAGCGGGGTTACCACCCGTGCCACCATTCCATTCCAGCGTTTTTGGGCCCGGGATGCTCGTTGGAGCTGTCGCTTGAGGCTTTTCTCCTGAGGAGTTCCTGAGCGGGCTCGGCCGATGTCTGGTGGAGCCGCTCTGCTCGGCTGTGGGGGAGGCACAGGGCATGGCTCCCCTCCGGACTCCGCTGCTGGTCTTTGTCTTCCCCCGCCATGTCCTCTTCATTGCCTGGTTTGGAGCACTGGACGGGCCCCTTCGCTTTGTGGCCGATGCCCGGTGCCGGACTGGTCTCTCCGGAGGGTTGTGGAGGAGCCCGGCGGGGACTCCCCGTCCTGTCTCTGGGCGACCCGATTGCTGCTGCCTTTCTCTTCAGCCAGCCTGCCTGCTTTGCCTCTTCGTGGGACTGGTGGATTGGCTTTGGGACACGGCCGAGGTGAGAGGGTGCCAACTCTGCTCTCCGTGGCTGCTCTGAGCTCTTCACTCCTTAACCTTATCAGAGAGGATCCCCCTCCGATTCTTCTAGCTTCGCCGCTCGCCTCCTTGCTAGACCTCGGGCTGATTTGGGTCACGGTGGAGGTTTGGAGTCTGTGCCGCTCTCCGCGGCCACTCTTGGGCCCAGTTTTCTGCAGCTCGTTCTGGTGAGACGCCCCTTCCTGCCTTTGACATTGTTTTTGGACTTTGCTGCCTCCCGTTCTGCGGACAGCTGCCTTGGCGCCCACGGCCTTTGTTCCCTGACCCCTGGTCTGCGGATTGAGCACCTCTGCCCCCGCTGCTCATGGATGGGGCGGCTGTGGCTTGGGGCCGACTGCCTTTCTCCCTCCAGACTTGCTGGCTGTGGTGGCCCTCTGCCTTCGATGTTGGACTTGGACCTTGGTGCTCCCCGCCATTTTCTTTTTGTGGCTCTCTTCTTCTGCTGCCTTTCTCCTGATCTGCCATTTTGGCGATCTCTGACCTCTTCCTCTGTCCTGGCGACCTTTCTGTTGTCTCTCCTGTGCCTCCGATCCACTCATCTCTGTCTTGCTTGTTTTGTCTCGCTCTTGCTCTCCTGTCCTTTTCTGCCTTCCTTCCCTTTTCTCTCTGTCCCCCCTCTTCCTTCCCCTGCCCCTTAAATTGTTCTTGTCTCTTACTTTCAGCCTCTCTTACAACCATCTCACTGCTTTTCGTTACCTCACCCAGCGCCTTCGTTTTTGCCATCCTCGAGTTTTCTCATTTCCCTACCCCCTGTTTTGTAATGTGTAATTTTGTGTAACTTACTGTACTCTTGTAAAGCGCTCCGATTAGTGTTGTGACTGTGTCCCCCCTCCGACCCCTGGTTTTTTGGGTCTTGACCTGAAAAAATCTACTATTTGTATATCTTTGTATATAGAGATAACTCTAATCACTAGTATATGCAGTAGACCTGTGTACTATCTACCATTCCTATGTGACTCTTAGAGTATATCCATTCGTATCCCTTCCCTATGTATATAGAGATAACTCTAATCACGAGTATATGCAGTAGACCTTTGTACTATCTGCCATTCCTATGTGACTCTTAGAGTATATCCATGTGTCTCCCTTCCTTGAGTGCTCCTCCTTGTGTGACTATAACTTGTACATTTGCAATTTTGTTCTCTTTTGTATCTTTTATGTAACGCACGTAATCATGAGTCCTTATGTATTGCAACTGGTTCTTATGTAAAGCGCTCTGACACCTTCGGGTAATGTTCGCGCTATATAAAATCGCATTAAATAAATAAATAGAGAAGGTACTCACAGTAATCCAAGCGAAGAACGAGGATTTAGAAGCTCGGTTTCGCCGTAATAACATCAAGATCATGGGTCTGCCGGAATCAACCAACACAGGCCAGATGGAGACATATGTTGAGGACCTGATTTGCGACATCTTTGGATCTGAGCACCTGTATACAATGCCTGAATTACCGGGATGCGATCCTGAGAATGTCCAGAGAGAAGGGTGCAATATCTCATCAAGGCAACAATTTGACCTTTTTTCCGGATTTCACGGCGACGGTCCAGGCGGCCAGGTGGGAATTTTAGTCTGTCAAGAAGATGCTCATTGCAGAGAAAGTGCTGTATGACATGTTGTATCCTACCAGATTGCGTATAGGTACAGAGGATAAAGCCAGGATCTACACCAATCCCAAAGCTGCCATGGAATACGCACAGACGCTCAAGCGCTCTCGGCGAGAGCAATCCAACGCTCCAGAGGACAAGGAAGACTGACGATATGACTGACTGTTCAATGGACCGCGCTGTTCGGAATTTGGCAGGCCTATTAGTGGAAGCATCTTCACATTGAGGCCTGTATAAGTACTTATATGCCAGTAATTAGCTATTTGATCACCACCACACTACTGTTCACTTCCATGTATATGATGGGAGAACCTGTAACTAGTTCTTTTGCCGGCATAACCGCAGATGCAACTAACTACCAAAACAGTGTTGGCTGGGTCTATTGCAGAGCGTTCCAACACATTAAGCACTGCATACGTACCTCCATGTCTGCACATGGCTGCCTGCATGATATTATAATGTTGGTTGCCTTTGTGATTACTGGAATACATGAGCCGGATACTTGTTTGACTGCAAATGCATGGTTTATTGTAATATTACTCTGCTGCGTATATTCACATGTGGGATGCTGATTGCGCTCTAGTGACCCCCTATAGGTGTACCCCGCATATATCTTCTGTGCATGTTTTTGCAAGGATTTGTTTTACTCTTCTCAGGAGATGGCTTTGGCATGTTGGGGTTGCTGAAGTGGGAAGGGGGTAGGGTTGCATGCAGGGAACTGTTGCAATTGACATGTGTGAAGCATGTACTAGATGATTCCAACATAGGCAGAGTTCTTGGGATGTTCTGTTGTTTGGGAGGATGTTTAGCGGAATTGGAGTATGAATTTAGCGTGTTTTCGGGCTGCTGAAATGGGCGGCGGGTTAGTGGGTAAGGGAGCGTTCACAGCAAGTATGGTATTCTGCTTACATGATGTCTTTGGTCTATTATCTAGGCTTGCCGGGTGGGTGGAAATGTGCAATTATAATGACAATGTTCTGCTGACATGGGTTGTACAACAAAGTTTTTAACATGAAACGTACGCAGGCTCAAAAATCCCAAAAAGATTAGATCTGTTTTAGCTTATTTGGACAGGATTAATGTACCCATCGCTTTCCTACAGGAAACGCATCTTACCAAATGGACTGAAAATAATGTGGGGGCAAAATGGGCTGCGGTGAGAGTAGTGGCCTCATATGCCTTGTATGCCCATGGGTTGCTGATATTATCAAAAAAAAAAGGGACTCCATTCTCTTTGATCCAATCAGAAACAGACAAACAGGGCAGAGTGGCGATGGTTTGGGGTAGACTGGGGGGCACGTTAATGTTGCTGGTTAACATTTATGGGCCCAATGTAGGTGACCCTATGTTTTTTAGTGATGTGTGGAGATGAATCTCCTTGTTTCCACCTGCGTCCCTGATTTGGGCCGGAGATTTGAATTTGTGCATTGACGTGGAGATGGACAGATCGCAGTTTGTGGATGGGAGGGGGACACAAGCATCACAGGTACTATCCGAAGTTATGCATGCTGAGGGACTGTAGGATATTTGGAGACTTCGTAACCCTACTGAGCATGAGAGCAGTTTCATCTCTCCAGTACATGGCTCATGATCCAGACTGGACTACCGGGTAACATCAGAGGAGGTATGTCCCTGAGTAGTCAAGATCGCCCCCCTGCCAAAAACACTTTCGGACCATTTCCCTATATCCATGGACCTGAAAGGTCCCCAATTGTGTGAGACCCCCATTTCACTGGAGGCCGCAGCAGTCTTCTCTCACAGAGCCGGTCTTTTGTGCCACCATAGGGACCGCGATCAAGAACTTTTTTGTTGAGAATGAGTGATCTGTTGAGAGTGTGGGACCTTATGGGAAGCTTTTAAAGTGACAATAAGCGGGGAGTGTATAGGAGCCCTAGCCGGGGCTTGAAAGTTCTTCGTCGAAGAATGCAAATGTTGGCTGCACAAATCACAACACTGGAGAGGCAATATGAGAGGGGGCCTGAATCAGAAATACTCGCCAAAATAAGAGACTTAGCAACTGAGTATAATAAAAAACAGCCGATCAGGAGCTCCTGCATTGCTCTAGACGCTGGCAGGCACAATACTATGTGGAGGGCGGTAGGCTGAGTCGTTCCCTTGCCACAAAAATTGCCATGCCCAGAGGACAAGCAAACGTTATTGAGATGCTGGGTGGAGAGGGAGGTATGTGATATTCCAACTCTGATGTTAGCAAGATCTTTCCGGATTTTTACTCTGATTTGTATGGGGACAGGCCAATTGTCAGGGAGGAGGAGATTGCAGGATATTTGGATGACATAGCTCTTGAATGGCTGTTGGTTGGACAGAGGGAGTATCTTGCGCAACCTTTTGATATTGATGACTTGAAGGAAGCTATAATATCACTACCCACTTGCAAAGCATCTGGCCGTGACGGGCTACCAAGTGAGTTTTATAGGGCTTATATCAAAGAGATTGCGCCAAGACTCTTGAATGTATATGCAGAAGCGCATGACAGTGGGATACTGCCCCCCACCGTTAACGAGGCTCTAATAGTCACCCTACTGAAACCGGAAAAGGAAGCCAATATATGTGAGTCACATAGGCGTCTATCGTTAATCAATAATGATGCCAACATTTTAGCTAAGATAATTGCGAACAGGCTGCAACCATTAGTCCCAAAACTGGTCTTTCCAGATCAGTCCGGTCTCGTCCCCAAATGATCCACTGCTCATAACCTGCGAACGCTCTTTGCAGTGCTTCATTATTTCAAGTCGGATTTTCATGTGGTAGCAGTGTTACTTGACGTGGCGAAAGCCTTCGACTCGCTGAGGTGAGAATATATGTTCACATTGCTGAGGAGGATGGGCGTGCCACCCTTTTTTGTTAAATGGATAAGCCTGATATACACAAGCCTATGGCCAGACTCCAGGTCTCGGATGCCTTTCCAATTAGGAGGGGCACTCGTCAAGGTTGGCCCTTATCCCCAATGCTGTTTTCCCGGGCGCTTGAGCCAGTAGCCAGTAAAATTCACCAAAAGCATGCGCATGCCGCACTAAGGTTTAATCAGCGGCCGCTCTATGCGGACAACATGATGCTGTACATTCGAGAACCTGAGACATCTCTACAAGCCCTGCTTCGCGAATATGTGGCATTCAAGCGCTACTCTGGCCTTGGTATTAACTGGGCAAAATCCAATGTGTTTCCACAACTGGCACCAGGGAAGTGGCACTAGACTTTCCGTTGTTATTGTCTCCTACCCGGTGAAATATCGAGGCATATAGGGTCACAGAGATCCTGATGTAGTATTAAATATGAACTATGGGCGGGCTGTTACTAAAATCTCAGATCAGGTCATGAGGTGGACTCACCTCCCCCTCTTGCTTGCAGACAGAATTGTAATAGTGAAAATGACCATTTTACCTAAGCTACTATACCTCTTTGTAAATATCCTGATTCTACTCAACATGGCACTCTGTCAGTCCCTCCAAGACTTTTTTGCTGTCCTTGGTGTGGGCAGGGAAAAAACCACCATGCAGTTTGAATGTGCTAACGCAACCGTTCAAAAGAGGTGGATTTGAAGTGCCTGACCTCCGCCCCTGTTATTTATGTGCGCAAGCGCAATATGCGCACTACTGGTTTTTCCCCCAAAAGTTTCTCCCACATACCGCTGTAGAGGCTGACACCGCAATCCAGAGCTACCAATAGCGCCGCACCCAGACATATCAGTGGCGCAGGATAAGGGAGCTCTAAAGTAATGCAGAATGCGAGGGTAACAAGGATAGGAGACATATACCACAAAGTCCTTGGCTGAATTTCAGGCTGGCAAGGAATAAAACACCATGTTGGGGTTCACATTTGTAAGAGTGCACCAAGCCAAGTGATAAAATCCATCTATCCAGGGTTCCCTGCAGAACCAACTGCTCTTAAAGCGCTACAAGTTGTGCTGATTGGGGTGGAAAGTAGAGGGTTGATTACCAGGCTCTATAATGTCTCTCAGAAAGAGAATGAGTTAATAAACCCTCCCTTGCTAATGAAATGGAACGCTGTGCTTACACCACTATTGACTTTGGAGGGTTGGGAGTCTTATTGTAAACCGACTCGACGATTGACAGCAAATTGCAATCTCTCTATTATTCACTTCAAGTATCTGCATTAGTTGTATTATACCCCTAGCCAACTCAAGAAATTAGGGCTAAGAGCAGAGGCAAGATGTATACCATGTGGGCAGAAAGAAGCAGATTTCTTTCATTTGGCATGGGCTTGCCCCATAATTAATGTTTTTGGATTAAAGTTGTCAAGGTATTATCAGATATAACCGCAGAACTAATCACACATACTCCTGAAGTGTGCCTGCTTGGCTTGCTGAAACAGTTTAAACCTTGCAATAGGCGATTAGTTGCTATCTCAACTTTATTCGCCAAGCACGCAGTAGCAATGCATTGGGGCGCTGGGTCAGCCCCAACACTTCGGAAGTGGATCCGTGACTTGGTATATTGCAAAGAACTAATGAGCATATATGCAGAAGAGTTACCCATAGCCTCAAGACCAAAAGACTTTTGGGCACCGCTGTCTGTGTTTCTGCTACAAAACCCTGATCTGCAGACGACTGACTTAAAATGTACACCTTTAGATATGCATATAAACCTGCTATGGTCCACTACATACGCACTGCTGTAGGTATAATGTAAGTTGTGTATTTATGAGATACGCTCTACTTGCTGTTTTTGGGGAGTTGGATGGGTGGGGAGGGAGGGTGGTTGGCTTATTACATGCAAAAAAGTGTTTGCACCATTACTGATCGATGTACAATTGTAGAGATGTTCCATGACTCGCTGTATGCTATGTTGCAACTTACCAAAAATAAACTTTAAAAAAAAACTGCCATGGCTTATTTCTATTGGGCTAGGACTCGCTTAATTTCTCTTGAATAGCCATCCAAATAAGACGACAAAGTCAAGGCCAGACTATTGTCTGCTTGGGGTTCTAGAAATATGTATGACTAATCTGTAGGATGGGTGCGTTTGGCAATGGGAAGTTACTCGAGGATCATCTGCCTGAGAAGATTGCCCCCACACACATCTCACCTGCCCAAGGAAACAGTCAAAAGCAGAAAAGCAGTTCTCATGTGGAAAGAAAGACAAGTCCTTTCCTAGAATCATTTACCGCTAGGCAGGAGATGGTCCTATTTTGTTTCACCAAGCGCTGGCCAATTTGTGTGGGTTGGTCTGATGGAGTCCATAGATGCAATAATGTCAAAAATATTGTCTTGTTACAAATGCAGTGATGAAAGGGTTATGTGATGAAATATACATAATCGGAAACCGATGTATAACACTTCCTCAGTGAACACATTTTGCTGCTGCCTCTGTAATAATAACATTCATTTGGGTTCTGTACCCAAGTGTAAGCAAACAGGACCTGTGGTCTAGTTATCTTCGTACCTTGCGATAAAAATAGAGTTGTGTCACCAGTGATTCCTCTACCATTCCCATTTCTTTCAATTTTAATGCCTACTTTGCCTACAGCCTAGCTGGTACACCATGGAAAAAGAGAATACTCAGGCCTTGTTTGAAAAAGCCTCACTTTTGACGCTGAGGATGAAGCAAATTACACCTTGTTTCACTTCCCTGAGTCTTAGTACTTTTTGGACTTCTCCCAAGTAGGATTCATGCCAGGAAGAGGGAAAAAGACTGCCTTGGGGGCAGTTTTAAATGAATAAGGGATGAGCCTTGGGGTGCCGGGCACCCATTCCAGTGCTTTTGGACATTTCAATGACCTTTTATACAATACATTGTTCCATTCTTATTGTCTGTGTGAATGCTTTGTGAAATGAGCCTTTTCCTGCTTCTACTCCTTTCTGTCGGCAATTGCAAGTCCTTTTCTCTTCGCCGTTATTGTTCAAAAGATTTCCTATTGGACTGCTGTGTTATTTGGGGGTCCTCTCTCGTTTATTTTGTTTAAGTTTCAGTAGATTGTTATTCAGTTTTACAGCATAAAGCTGGACATTACCTTCTACGGAGTAACATTGGAAAAGAAAACCAATTACCCTTCCCCTCATTCCCCCATCAATTCCACTTGCCCCTGCCCAGGCCTCACCATTTAGAGTGCCTCCCTCCGATGTTAGTCAGTATTTCCCCCTCTTGTGACTATATACTTTTGCTGCCCTAATGGGCACCTGTAATGGCCCATGTAGCAGGGGACATATGTAGATCAGAGGCTTTTAAGAAATGTAGTATACATAGTTTTTGAGGCATTATAGTTGTCTAAAGTCTTTAGACAGCTAAATTCGAAGGATGCTCCATTATTCCCTTTATTTTATATTATGCTGTTATGTTATTACTTTTTATATATATCATATGTTCTCCAGTGGTGTCTTGATGCTTATAAATATTACACCTTCTTTAAAAACTTGACATGCACTTATTGCTATATCTTTCGTGGTCCTCAATAAGTAAATATTGACCTAAGACTGACAAAACAGAAATATGCTTTTATTTGTTCATGAAAATATTCCCAGTCAATCTGTATGACCTGCTAATTTGTACCCGCCTGCAGTTCTAACTGCTAAAGATAAAAAACAAAGATTTTTTTGTTTTCAGCAAGCTTTCATCGAACAATTCCACTCAAAAGCCATAACATGTTTTTAACCTCTTGACCTCCTTCACAAAAAACTCCCTTTTATCCTATAAAAATGTTCCTTTTGTGGGGATGTGCATACTGGACGGTAGGGACACTTATTTGGGCTTATGAGCATCAGTAAGCTGCAGTAGGTCCAGAATATGGCTTGCAACTTATTTTTGGTCTCCATTAACTTGCCCATATGTCATACTGCCAAAGGAAATAACATTTTCTCCCTTTCACCCATTGACCAGTCAAGACTCTTTTCTTGGTACATCCTGCATTCTTTGCTATTGGTCCAAAGGTCTCTTCAACTGTATGCATCCTTGTATACCTTTATGTGGTCTCGATTCAGGATCTCCTGCTCTTGTGTTTATTCCTGTGATCAAGAGAAATTGCTGTGGAGGTAGGACTGTTTCCTTAACGGCAGTTCCTTTCCAATCCTATATACGTGTTTCATCTCTAACCATGAATGAACAGGAAGTCCCCTACAATCAATCTGTTTTGTTGTACTTCCTTTTTATCTTGCATTGTCATATGCTGCTGCTTCCATTAGGTTGCAGTCCTAGCACCATGATGCCTTATGGTGAAAGCTATGCTTCAGTACTTAATTTGTAAAAGAATGAGTGCCTGTGCATAAAGCTCTGCTCAGAAGTCCATAGCTAGTTCTACTAAATGTTGGCACGCCAAATACCAAGGCTACATATTCTTGAATCCACCTCATGTCTCTTGAATCCCTATCAGACACTTCCTGCCCCTGTATCTCACTCTTGCCTGTCCCTGTTTTTCTGTCTTTCCTTTCTTCCTTCTTTCCTCTTAGTGTGTTTTCTGTCTGTGGCGCCCAGTCAATGTCTGAAATGGAGAAATAATTGCGGTAATCAAAAAGAGCTGGTGAGCCTCACCGGCAACCACCCCCTCAAATTAAGCTCTGCTGCACTTTACAAAAGACCTCCTTTGTTCATTCATTCAAGATGCGTCCAATGGGATAGGGATGGCTGGTGTCACTAGTCTATGGAGAATGTTTTTCCCTAAGAATGGACAGAGGGGCAGAATAACCAGCACCCCTGTTTCTTAACATTTACTAGTTGCAGAAGAGGACACCTGCCACTTACTGTTGAGACAGAAGCCCACGGGTGTATACCAAAAGGTCTCTGCTTAAATGTGCAACACTTATATTCTTCTGCATCACAGTATTCTTCATTGACGGAGCAGAAGGTCACAGTAAAAAAATCAGGACATGCCTTTAAGAAAGTCAAAAATGATTGGCCCACACAAAAACACGAATTTGTCTGTAGTGGTTCTTCAAATTAGACTACACTGTGCTCCTGAGTTTAAGAAGCAAGTAGAAAACAGAGAGTGGTGTACCCAAGTTCACATGCTGGAAACTTAAAATTGCATTGTACCTAAAACAGATACAGGGTACATCTGGTTATTTACAACAAGACACCACGGTGAAGCCATATGTTGTTAGCTGCTGTCCAGGCATTCCATTTTTGTTGGTTTTACTACTAAGTAGTAGTCCCAAAACTATTGTGGTATAAGAATATAGAAGGCCATTCATATAAGGAAGTATAGCTAACTCTTCTGTCTCGGCGGATCGCCTGGAACAGTTTGAACAACATTTTGGTGGACCGCAACACCGGAAATCTAATAACCCCAGGAACAAACAGTCTGATTCCGGTGCGCTCTTTCTTAGCGGGTGCCGATCTTGAGGCCAGACAAAGCCTCGTATTTAATTACACAGCAAAGAAGAAGATCGCACTCCAGACAGCAGGCATTTTCGTAAAGCTTGTTTATTCAAGCATAGTGAAATCCGCCACCTTTAACGTTTCGAACTAGAAAAGTTCTTTTTCACGGTATAGTGAGTCCGTTTTCAGTGTTACTTTTATATAGTGCAGTGTGAACAACCAAAGAGGTGCATTCTGGTAAGAGTATCCGCTTAATTTCAGTTTTAAAACAAAGTCTATCAATTTATAATTCCTGTTTCGCATTTCACACATGTTATTATTGACATGGTCAGCGACTAGCTGCCGCCTCCCCCCCAAACCGGCACCCAACACCCAGGAACGTGGACACGAGACGTCTTTACTTTTGGAAGGCGGGCGCTAGTCGCCCGGCCGTATTTATTAAAGTATGAAATTAAAAAGGTTTTTAATTGCATGATCAACAGTTTATACAAAAATCAGCAGGACATTATATACAAAATTATTATCAACAAGTTTGAGAGCCTGACCTTAACAAAACTCTAATACATGTTGTTTCCTAACCGAGTCTAAAACATCCTCATCTTGATTTTTGTACATTTCTGGCCATATGGCAGGGTCACTACCGGTGTCAGGTCCTACAAGCTGCGCCTCCCCATGAGACGTGCGCATGCGCAGTGTTACCCCGGGAATTGCCCGGTCTACGCCCTGAACTCCATTTACCCACTGAAGGAGGGCCCTTACTCTGCGCCAGCCGGTGACGTCATGAGTATACGCGCGCGGGGTGGCTACCAGCCTAAGGAAAGCGTGAACTACTCCTACCCGCGCTCCTTTGCAGCATGAATTACCTTGCCCCTGGAGTTCTAGGAGTGGCCCGCAGGCCCCTCCCCCTGGGCGGGAACCTCCATAGGATGATGCCCGCCCCCTCAGACCTCAAATATGTGCTCACCGATAATGACCTTACCGCATGCCCCATACCTAACAAATACGACGACCTATGGGAAAAAACTCTAAAGGACAGCTACACTGGCTAAATAAATAACAGTATCAACGTACAGCTACAAAGGGAAAAAAGGCCTAAAGACAGTTGGCATCCAAGAAAATTCACTTCACACACAGTTTGCTAAAAGGGGAAAAAATTCCTAAACAAAAGCATCAACCAAATATACCACAGTTCGATTTCTACTACCATGTGAGACATGTGGACAGTACCTTCAAAACTTACCATTAAACCAGACATAATGAATGCCACAAGATTTTTGTTCCAAGGGATGGTGGGTGGGGAAACAAAGAAGCCCCGAGCGCGGGGCACACCGTTCAGTGAGGGAGCGTCCAGGGACAAGGGGGTCTCCTGGGCGCTCCCCACCTCTTTATTCCCGAGGGGCCAGGCTGGCCCCTCCTGTAGCCCGCCCCCCCTGACCCGGACCTATTACCTTGTATCCGGGTCAGGGAGGCCGCCGGCCAATCGGCGGTGCGTCGCGCCCCCCAGGGCCCGCCCCCACCGCCGAGAGACAACACTGGGAGAAAGGGGGGGCGACGGTCGCCGCGCCGCCATGCGTGCGGGGGGGGCCGAGGGCCCCCCCTTTTCACATGGTCAGCGACTAGCTGCCGCCTCCCCCCCAAACTGGCACCCAACACCCAGGAACGTGGACACGAGACGTCTTTACTTTTGGAAGGCGGGCGCTAGTCGCCCGGCCGTATTTATTAAAGTATGAAATTAAAAAGGTTTTTAATTGCATGATCAACAGTTTATACAAAAATCAGCAGGACATTATATACAAAATTATTATCAACAAGTTTGAGAGCCTGACCTTAACAAAACTCTAATACATGTTGTTTCCTAACCGAGTCTAAAACATCCTCATCTTGATTTTTGTACATTTCTGGCCATATGGCAGGGTCACTACCGGTGTCAGGTCCTACAAGCTGCGCCTCCCCATGAAACGTGCGCATGCGCAGTGTTACCCCGGGAATTGCCCGGTCTACGCCCTGAACTCCATTTACCCACTGAAGGAGGGCCCTTACTCTGCGCCAGCCAGTGACGTCATGAGTATACGCGCACGGGGTGGCTACCAGCCTAAGGAAAGCGTGAACTACTCCTACCCGCGCTCCTTTGCAGCATGAATTACCTTGCCCCTGGAGTTCTAGGAGTGGCCCACAGGCCCCTCCCCCTGGGCGGGAACCTCCATAGGATGATGCCCGCCCCCTCAGACCTCAAATATGTGCTCACCGATAATGACCTTACCGCCACAGGCCAGCATTGTTAACCGACGATCTGGCCTCCCCCCTCTACCCTGTGCCTAAGGAACCCTTCTACTCGCAAATCCCTCTAGCCAGGCCCAGATATTGTCAGACCACAGGACATTCCCTTCGTCATTTAAGTGAACCCCGTCCCTCAAGTAATACCTGTCGCCCCAAATACACCCATGAGGTATTGACTGTAACAGGGGGGTTCGAAACAACCTATCCAACCGTGTGTTGATCCTCTTTACCGAGTGATTCAACGCCCTGACCGAGTCCCCCCCCCGCCACTGTAATCGGGGTATGAGTTGCGACCATACTAGTGTGCAACCCGGGCAGGTCCTGGCCATCCACCCTGCTGTTGAGATAATCTCCTCGATCAGAATGCGCCTTCCCAGTGTGGCCAAATCATTCTCCCCAAGGTGAAGTATCACCACTGACGGGGGAGATTGCCGGCGCGCTAAAAGCCCCTGGAAGAAGCCCCTAAACTGGTTGAGACACAGCCCCCCTCTCCCGAAGAACGTGATGTCCAACCCCAGTTGCGCCGCCCTTTTCCCCCTGTCACCTGACATAAAAACACATTCTGCTCGTCTTACATAAGAGTGACCCACAATCCAAACACTTTTCTTCATTGGTTCCTGGCTGCAGCTCCTTGCTGATGTATGTTGTCGGTGCCCGACGACAAATTCCTCCCCTGCGTAACAGGTCTGAGAAACTGTAAGAGAGCGGAGACAAACCAAGCGTGAGTGCCCTGTAATCACAGCATGTCAATTCGTACATAACGTTTGTAACATGCAGAAGACCATCTCCCAATTGTCTTCACTCTCTCGACTGGGAGGCCCCCCGCCACCGCCTCCGTTGCTGCCCCAATCCTAAAGGAATGAGAGCCAAACTCCTTAGGGTCAAGACCTGCTTTCCTGACCACCATCTCCAACACCCTCCTAAATTGGTACCTGGTCAAGGGGTTACCGTCAGCATGACAGAGCAGTGCCCTGCCCGCTGTGCCCACCAGCTGCCCGTGCAATAATTCTACGTGCCTCACTGGGCAGCAAGGGTTAGCGGGGGCCCGTTGGAGGACTATGGTGTGGCCCCTAGACTCCTGGTCGGTCTTTGACTTCTGAATCGTCACCCACATGGTGTCCTCCCTTATCGTCACACTAGCCCTTTGCAAGCCGCCCAGTAGGTCTGACTTGGAACCTGCCACAAGTTCGCTAATTCTCAGCGCCCCATAAAATGCCAAGGAGAATGCTGCCTTAAAAAGAAGTACCTCCCACTCCGAGCTACAAACCGTGTCCAGCGCGCCCAGTAACGCTGTCAGCCGCGCTAATCCTATGGGTTTTCTCTTATCTTTATGGTGGCCTTGAATACGGCGCCAACCCCTCAAAGCCTTACGCACCATAAAGGTATTAGTGGGATCACGCAAGCCCCTAGCTTGAGCGTAGAATGACACCGCTGCCCTATGTCTGATTGCCGCTGCCACCGAGCGCCCCTCCTTATGCATCCATTCTAGGTAGGCCGCAAAGCCATCCTCCCGCGCCCATAGCACCTCCCATTGCTGCCCCAAGAAAGTACAGTAAGACAAAAACGCCCCTTCATAAGCCGTCCTGGTCCTGGGGGCTAGGCTAGCGACCACGAGGTCCTGTAATCTGGGGCACCAATCTGCCAAAGTACTGCTGGGAAGTGCGCTGGCGAGGGGTCTGCTGTAGGAAGATGCTCCCTGAAAACCTGCATTTTTAAGCGAGAGAGGGAGTCAGCTGCATTGTTCAGAACACCAGGGACATGTTTGGCCTTAAAAACGACATTCAATTTAAGGCACTGCAAAACAATTTCTTTGATCAGACGGAGTATGAAAGGACACCGTGCTCCCTGCTGGTTGATACATTCCACCACCGTCATGTTGTCTGACCAAAACACCACTGATTGATTACATAGGTGTTCGGGCCAGACCATCAATGCCACCCATATTGGGAAGAGTTCCAGGAAGCCAATATTGGTGGTCAGACCCCATGTCCTCCATACCTCCGGCCACTGTTGAGCGACCCACCTGTTCCCTAGGATGGCGCCAAAGCCCACACTACCGGCAGCATCAGTCCACAGGCCCAACTCTGCTGATGTTGTGAGCGGGCCGGGCCAGACCACCCTGCCGTTAAAATCCTCCAGGAATGCCATCCATATAAGCATATCCTGGCGAATTTCAGACGATAGCCGAGTGCGGTGGTGCTTCTCCCTCAGCCCCTTCATTGCTTGCGCAATGGAGCGAGAGAAAGGGCGCGCCATGGGGATGATCCTCAGTGCGAAATTCAATTGCCCTACCACCTCCTGTAGTTGCTGCAGAGTGACCTTCTCCTTCCGGAGGCATAAATGTAGCGCTGTTTTGAATTTGTCCACCTTGTCCCTAGGTAATCTAAAACATCCTTCCATTGAGTCAATCTCAATGCCGAGGAATTCTAAGCAGGTGGTCGGGCCAACCGTCTTCCCGGGCGCAAGCGGGACTCCAAAAGCCCGCATGAGCACGCAAAATTCCTGCAATGCCAGTGCACACTCCTGAGATCCCGCTGTACCCAGGAAGAGGAAATCATCTAAATAATGCATGACCCGCTGATGGCCCGTCACTTGTCTCATGGCCCATTCAAGAAAAGAGCTAAACACCTCGAAGTAAGCGCAAGATATAGAACAACCCATGGGCATGCATTTGTCCATGTAGAACATATCCCCAAAGGTGAAGCCTAAGAGATGCTGATCCGCTGGATGGACCGGGAGGAGGCGAAAGGCTGATTCTATGTCTGATTTCGCCATCAGCGCCCCGGGTCCCGTGGCCTGTAATAAGTTAACAGCCTGATCAAAAGAGGCGTATTTAACACTACAGATACCCTCGTCAATGGCATCATTCAGTGACGTCCCCCTAGGTGCTGACAGGTTGTGGATCAATCTGAATTGCCCTTTCTCTTTTTTGGGGACAACTCCTAATGGGGAACACACAAAATTGGGTACTGGCACTTCAGTAAAAGGGCCAGCTATCCTGCCTAACGATAGCTCCTTGTCAATTTTGGCGGCCACCACAGCCGGATTGTGCTTGACTGACAATTGGTTTCTACAGTGCGCGCTGCCTGTGTATCCCGCTGCCGGGATCCTAAAGCCTTTAGAAAAACCCTCTTGGAGTAGGGTGGCCGATGTGTGGTCCGGGTATCTGTTCAACCATGGAATCATTGCCACCACATCCACTGGAGTGGGGGGGCCTAACCTGTTTGTCTTATAGTGGCTTTCCCCTACCCCTCTGACCTGTGTTTCCCTGTTTGGACCTACAGGCAGTTTCTGGATGAGAGGGGTGACCACAGGAGGAACATGCATGTCTAAACTTACACGCGCCCCTTGTGCAGGTGCGCCTATTAAAATCCCAGCACACTCCTTTTTTGTCTGGCCCACTGGCCCTAAACTTCCCAGGCACCTCACTCGTTTGGGGGGGCCGAAAGGGCTGTTGAGGTCTAGCAGAGAACACCTTGACTGAACCGGAGAACTGAGGGGGGGGTGCAGTATCCGAGAACTGTTTATGCCAAGACATGGAGTCCACCGTGTCCCATGCCAATGTTCTATTAAATTCCAATGCCTTCCTGAAATTGACATCATACCCTTTCCATGCCTCCCCAGAATACTGTTCACTCCATCCCACAATCCTGCTCGAGTAGCATGCCAATGGTGCCTGTAAATCTGGAGGTCGCTCAGCTTTAATAGCAGTGAATACAGCCCAAGCTTTCATCCAGTTGTTGAGAGTTTCCTCAACCCTAAATCTAGCACACTGCACCCTCCATTCGCTTGGGAGCATCCACTCTTTCAGTGTTTTCGCCTGCTCCATTTCCCTATTATCTAACAACAAAGAATAAATATAAACGTATTTGTCTGCCCAAATCATCTCCTTCACAGCTAACGACACATGCTGAGCCAAATTCTCACTCCTGGAAGGTAAAACACCGTCCCCCAAGAGTGGCAATGCCACTTCCTTACCAAGTGCGGGCACCGGGGGCGGCTGCCCGTTAGCTCCGTCCAGTTGAGGAAGACTTGGACCTGCAAGGGGAGAAGATACTGGCAATGCAACACTGTCGGCGACCGCTGCCGATTAGATTTTTTCTACAAACCTCGCCGCCTCTGCTGCATGGTCTGCAGAATTCGGGAAAGCTCCCCCTTTTTGGAGCCATGGCATCAAGGCCGTTATCTGGGACAACAATTCAGGGGGCATTGAATCTAAATTCCCACCCGGGACAACAGGTACCACTGGGGTTATGCCCAGTGGTACCGGCGCAGCAGGCAAGGCGGGTGCCGGGAGTGGCAAGCCTGTACCCGGGATTGTGGGCACCGGTGGGGGAGCAGACCCAGCGTCTACTGGTTGACCTACAGGCACCGGCACCACGGGGGAAGGGGGTATCGGCATAGGTATATGCGGGGGTGGGACGACCGCCGGCGGTACGGCAGGTACCGGCTCTACTGGCCCTGGGGCGGGGGCAGCGTACCTGGGTCTCTTGGACTTAGACTTCCTGGGTGGGGTAACAAAATCCCCCCTTGGCAATGGTGCCACCCTCTGGCGGGTAGGCCTACCCGATGGGCCAGGGGCATCCTCATGCCTTGCATTAAAACGTGCTTCCAGCTCATCTACCTTCCCTAGCTGCCGTTTAATGTCACCCATCTCACGCATCATGGCCCTCATCATCGCCTCCATGTTGGACCCACCTTTACCACCTCGCGGACCTGGCATGATAAAACACCCACAAACAGCTGCCTACTCTCCTAATATCACGACAGGCCGACCTTGTGTACCTTTCTGATGGAGGGTCACCAGGGGGCTTTCAGCACCATGCAACGGCGACCGCAACACTAGCGGCTTGTCCGCTTATGTAAGGGATGAGTAAACCTAATGTAGACCCACCCGGCGGCCACCAGGAGCAATGAATGCTAGCCCCCCGTACCCCTCTTACCGACCAGTCCTGCGTCCTCGCCGCCGATGATGATCTGCGGTCACAGCCCCCACCACGTTGCGTGCCCTGTCTGCGAGTGAAACGTGCCGATAATGTTGTTAAGGTTGCCTGGAATTGAAAAAAGTATTAATACTGTGCAATAAAGCAGGAACAAGTTTTAGGAAACCCAACTTAAATACCGACCTTCCAAATACCACTTATGCCAAAGGCTGGTACACTACTGAGCAAAGACTTGCAATTATTCCCTGTTTTGTGTCATTACTTGAACAAGTCACTTAGTAATTAATACCACAGTAGGAAAATACTTTAAGAAATGTCACCTCTTCTGTATACTTGGACAACAATTCACACAATATTTGATACCACACAGTAGTGACAAACACCTAAAGAAATGCCACCTCGTTTTCTTAAATTGCACCCTCTGTGTCACAATCAGTACAATGTATTATAACCACACAAGGCAATGTCACTTCGTTTTCTTAAAATTGCACACTTTGTGGCCCAATCAGTACAATGAATTATAACTAAATACAGCAATGTAGCGTGAAAACATTTACATAACTGCCACCTCGTTTTGCACACTTCTCAAATGGTCTCCCCTCCAGGTGCTGCCCTGGTCGACCCTGCCTCGCTGCTTTCTATGGAGCGCGCGCGTAATCAGGGCACATTTAGACCGAACCCGACTTTTTACCCAAACCACTGTTGTTTCCCCTGCCTCCAATGATTGTTTACCCTCTGATTGTGCGCCCGTTTTAAAACGCCCCCTGAAGACGGGAAATGACGTTTTTTCGTTCCGTTTACCGCCTCTACTTAGGCGCCCGAATTAAAAAAATTCCCCCGAAGGCGGGAAATCCCTCGTTCCGCTTAGCAAAGACGATTCAGCCCCCTCGTTACTCTGCTGCCCGGGTCCGCAGCGTGAGCCTGCACTTACCGGCGAACAAAGAACCCTTCGCCTGGCTCACCGCTCACAGCTCCCCGATGCGGCGCCGGTCCTTCCCGCGTATTACCGGCTTCCTCTTTCCTCTACTGCCGACTTGTCCCCGTGTGACGCAGCTCCCCAGCCGCTTCAGTTCGCGGTGCCGCCACGAAAGCACTCCGCCCGCGCGCCTCCCCTTCTTCACTGCTGGGCTCAGCTCGGGCAGGCAGGCAATTCGTCCGCGACCTGAAAAATAAAAGGAGAAAAAATTACAGAAACAAAGAAGCACCGAGCGCGGGGCACACCGTTCAGTGAGGGAGCGTCCAGGGACAAGGGGGTCTCCTGGGCGCTCCCCACCTCTTTATTCCCGAGGGGCCAGGCTGGCCCCTCCTGTAGCCCGCCCCCCCTGACCCGGACCTATTACCTTGTATCCGGGTCAGGGAGGCCGCCGGCCAATCGGCGGTGGGTCGCGCCCCCCAGGGCCCGCCCCCACCGCCGAGAGACAACACTGGGGGAAAGGGGGGGCGACGGTCGCCGCGCCGCCATGCGTGCGGGGGGGCCGAGGGCCCCCCCTTTTCATTTGTATTGGTCTACTGTGACTGTATGTCTGAAGGTTTTACATCTGATCATAGTGATATTTTGTCAGACTATACAGTTCTTTTTACAATTGACCCATACATCTAATAGAGTTCTTTGGTTTCTTTTTGTCACCTTAACAAAAGGACATAATAAGTTATCTTCAGATGGGAATGAAAAGCAGTGCATATTTTGCTCTGCATAATCCTTCTCTTGAAAGGTATCTTCAATGCAGTAGTAAGCTATTTAGAATTAGACAGTACCATTGATGATTGTTAGCTACGAGATGGGTTTGAGAGGTGACTGACCAGCTTAGGCATCTTTCCAGTTGAAGCCAAAAAGGCAAATCGTATGTAAAGAAGGGCTATGCCTGAGGAAAAGATCCACCCATTTCCCAAAACTAATTATCCTTCCTGAGCTTTCTATCGCAGTCTTAAGGTTTTTTCTCCCTTTTCTCTCTTCATAGGACGTTTCCAAGCTGCTGATCGCTCAGAGTTGAATAAACCTACAGAGAACATTGATGTTTTCATGGATGTAAAATCTTCATGGACCACCAGGGATGTTGCTCTCAAAGTCCATAGGGGATTCAGGTAAGTACATGGGTCTGAAAAGGTAACTTTAACGACACCAATGAGTGTCATGTTTCACAATATTGATCTCTACATTTGTGCAATTAAGTGAAGACCTGTAATTTAGCTGAAAGCCAGAGGCTCCTCAACCTTGGCAGCTCACTGAGAAAAGAGTTGTAAACATTTGGAATTGATGCTGGCTTGGCTAAGAACGTGGGACATGGTGCTAAAGGTATTTCTGTACCTAAATAATAGAAAGCTGTCTCTCTGTGAGGAACAGGCCTAATCTGGAAATAAAAACATATAGTTGTCATTTTCTTTCCTTCTCTTCAGTTGATGTACCCAACGTTTTGTACATCATATCAGTCATATTGCAGTCCTTCAGTCTCCTTTCCTTTTATCTAGTTGAATTTTCATCTTCATCCTAATACCCGCTTATGGTATGTTATTTGCTCTTATAATGTGCTTCTTGCTTCACATGGTCAGGTTTCGAGGATGAGCTTCTTCATAAATCCTTTAAACATAACGCAGATCGACACCTTATTCAAATAGCTTTCTGTGTTGTAAATGTCTGTCTGTTTTTCTCTCTTCCTTTCATTTCAAATTTTCTGAAAACTATCTTTTATTGTCACTTCAATTCTCCCTAGTAACAAAATTGAAAGAGTTTTTTCAGTTGCCGACACAATTGAAAGGGTTTCTTCTATGTTCTCTGCTCGTTGTAGTCATCAACCAGCCAACAGTGTTTGATATGGTTGATTGCCATTATCTCTTACGTGCTCCTTCATTTATTAATATTTTCGACTCTCAACTTTTGTAGTTTTTGCTTATAGGTGATTTGATAAAAAGATATTTGTTAGAATTTTTTGCTGGCATTCTGTATTTGCAAGGTATATCCTTTTATGACGTGGAGGTCCCTTAGAAACACTTCCCTGTTTATTATTTTATCCCTCTCTTGTATGCTCATCCTTCCCCCTTGACGCTATCCATATTTGAGTCAGTTTTGTGATTGAGCCACTGACCTTTACTACCCTATTCCTCTGGTGTCTCCTATTGCGATTTATGTGACTGGATATCCGTCTCTTATCGTCCCTGCCCTGTTTGTGATATTGTCATTTCTACTCTTGCCCTCATCCTCTACTGTGCCCTTTCCTCTATCAACTAAACCACGCAATTGTGCCCTAATTTTCAAGTATTCTTAATTTTCTTCCTCATGCATCTCTTCGTTCTCTCACCCTACTAGCTCTCAATGTTAGATTTGTGAAATTCATCCTCTGCTTACAATTCAAGCTATTAATGCATTAATCCTTACTTGAAAGCCTTGGCTGCTGTTCTTCCATTCCAACAAGTCTCTAATCTTTTATGCGGTCACCGATCCAGCCAGTCTTTAACACATTCATTTTTGAGTGACCCTTTATTTCCTTTATTTCTTATATCACTCCTCATCTTATCTCACCCTGCTAGCTCCCTTTTTCATATCCATTTTCAATTGCACTTACTCAGCACTTCATTAAAATGCAGCCAAGGTGTTTTCCTTCCATCTATCGTCTTTGCTATCTCTTTATATCTGATGTTCTCATTTCTTGCAGTTCTGTCTTGTTACTTTGTTCACCGCGCTCCAATCTCTCTTACAGACCTTTTCTTTAAATGGACACAAATTCAGGGATTATCCCTGTTT
Source organism: Lissotriton helveticus (assembly GCF_964261635.1). Taxonomy (NCBI): domain Eukaryota; kingdom Metazoa; phylum Chordata; class Amphibia; order Caudata; family Salamandridae; genus Lissotriton; species Lissotriton helveticus. Next base: position 409,842,993 of record NC_136061.1, on the reverse strand, counting down.
CTATTGGTGGGCAGCAGAATGACTCTGCATGTTAAGTGTTTGCAGCTGACATCTGTGTGACATGTAGGTCACTGGTTCGCCATTATCTATAGCAATTTGAAGAGATAAAACTGCAGAATTAAAGCGTTCCATAAAATTAAGTATTGTTATTGTTGTTCTCAGTTTTAGTAGAAATAGCAGTAGTACTGCAGAACTTTCCTTCCTTGACCACTTCTTATTCTTACGAGAAATCACCTCCTCTCTGTCTTGTAGCCTGGGATTAGTTCCTTTAATTATAACGTTTTAACGTTTATTTCCTTTGATTATAAGGCTTGTTTAAATTTTGTCTTGCTTTAATAAATAACCTTTGTAATCTTGTTTGGAATGTATACCATTTTTGAATTCTTGAGTGCAGTGTTTTATCAGATATGGTTTCAGAATGAAATGAAACACGTTTTTTTTGCATTTGTGTTTGCATCTAAAATGGCCGTCATCTGAACTTTCAGATGTTTAAAAATAAGAACCATAGTTTTAGTACAGCTTCATAGTCAATTGCTTTCCTCTTTTAAGGGGCTTTAGACAATCTAAATTAAAGTTGTGAAAGTGATAGTCCTAACTGGAAAGGCACATTAAGCTCGTATGTTTTACAACTTCATGCAGTACTAAGACGTAACTGCTTCTGTCCCCTTCAGGGTTATTGGCCTGTATGCGAATGGCTTCCTCGCTGGATATGCTGTGTGGAACATTATTGTGATCTATGTGCTGGCCGGTACTGCGTTTTCAAGCCTCCCAACTCTGTTACAGTTTTACAAGATCTTGGCGTATCCTGCGCAATCCTTGCTTTACCTCCTTCTGGCTTTAAGCACAGTCTCAGCCTTTGACAGGTAAGATGTATGTGCTGTTCTGTGAGTATGATGTGAAAAAGAAACATAGCTTGAGCGTGACAAATGTATGCAATAAAAAAAGACCACTTATTATTTGTGGCTCCTGGCAGAGTGACTCGCCTGCTGTGGTTATTTCTATGTTTTTAAGAAAAAGGGGAGGAATATAATTTTAACTCCATATTAAAAAGGAATTGACGAGCCGTATCTAGGGATGCACACTTATTTTGGGTGGGTATGATGTCCTTGATATCTTGATATACCAAATAGACAGAGATAATTGAGGAACTCCTAGTGAAATCCGATTGGTTCTGAACTAGATTTTGACACCTTGTCTAATTCATATCACCCATTCACCTGCCTCTGCTTCTTCTGCCCCGCTTCAATGCTTAGCTTTACTACCAGGGAAGAATGTGCACTTGTGTTCTCTGTACAGTCCAGATCATGGTTTAACACAACATCAACCCATCATGACAACTGTTTTTTTGTTTTAAATGTTAATATATTATGTGAATGCACATAAATCTAACTTAAAAGGCTGCCCTCTTTGTGATGATAGAGTAGGATGTAGAGCTCGGCCAAAGCATCAGACTGTTCACATCTTGTAAAGCAGTTTCTCTGTTGTAGAAATATGAAATACCTACTGGAGGCTTATGCTCGACATGACAGTGATGTGGTGAGACGTGGTTGAGAGCTATAAACTCTTTCCACCAACATGGCCACACTACTTTGTGCAGCAAGTAGCCACGTTCTGTGTTGCAAAACATTTACAAATAAGCTACCTCAAAGTAGAGCAATCGAAGTCACCTTGGATGTAAAAAGAGACTGATTACATCTCAGAGGCTCTATAGTCCCTGGCTAATTTTCTAGTCAGAAGATATTATAGGCTAGAGTTTTTGCCTTTGTGGGAACACTGTACATCATCAATTCCTGATTATCATGCATCCATTTTTGTAAGGGCCTGTGAATCACATTATTTAAATTTGATAGACTGACATGATATGTGGCTCCTTCGTTTCCATAGCCCTGAACGATACAAATGATGGGCAAGATGCATCTGGTTAATTGTAAACTGGTCTCAGTCTTATAATTAATTGCTTTGTCTGTGTGGTTTGTTATGTATTGGTTTTGGCGCGATCATAAATGTTGCTTTTTACAACACACTGTTACATTTATATGGATGTTTAATGCAATATTTTGAAAGTCCTGCAGCTATCTAACAGTGTGAGATATTATATAAGAAATTAGAACAAAGAAGTAGGATTCTAACTGGCTTCACGTTAATAAATTAAGGTATTTTTCCTTGTTTTATTCCTAGAATTAACTTGGCCAAGTCGTCTGAATCAGTAAGAGGATTTCTCACCCTGGATCCTACAGCTGTGGCCTCACTGTGTAGGTTTACTATGTTTTAGTATGGCAGCAAATGAGACGTATCACAGATTTAATTTGTATGACAGATGATGGTAAGCCCCCCAAGTTCAACATTCTTTCTTCTGAAACATGACCTAGTATCCAACTATAGTACATTAAAGCAAGTTGAACGTTGCATGGTGCTGTGGGATTTCCTGCTCAATGTGATCCTTGAAAATATAAACAACCTCCCTACCTTTGCCCACCAAACTATCAGTCGCATTTGCCAACAAAAGCTATTCTGCTCCTTGCATAAGGGCCAGAGTCACAAAGCCATTTGTACTTTTTTAATCCGTTTTGCGAGCGCGCAACATGGCTCTTTTTACATCTTCCAGGCATCGATAATTGGTGATCTAGCAGCTGTAAAACCATAACCATTCATGCTGCAAGTTTGGAAAATGAATAGAAAATCCAATGCAACGGGTGGGAAATGGGATGTACATGCCCTCGTTTAGCTTGAAAATTGATGAACACGTGAGTTTGTTGGCTTTTAAAAACTCCTATCTAGCACCTTCATATGCTAAAACAATCAGACCTGTACTCCAGCTAAGGGTTAGAGTAACCCCCTAGGCTGGATGTGAAGGGGAATGGATCACCCACAAGCGTGGTGGTTGGGGGGGCGAAGGGAGTGCAAGGAAATGGTTTCCCTGATGGAGGAAAAAAAGATATATTGGCACACTAGTCTGCTTTTCAGCAGTGCATAATTGTACACTGGGTACAATTACAATTTGTCCTCAGCAGGCCTGTTTGGGCACATTTATTATACTTAAATCTATGATGTTTAATTTTAGGTAGGATGTTTGTCCTAGAACTCCAGAGTATTCTTTTTAAAAATGGTCTCCATAATGTTCCTAAAATGGGAGGAAGGCCTGCTAGTTCAGAGTTGCCACTCTGAGTTTGTTCCCAACTTCTATGTTGGAACAATGTCTGCTAAACATTATATACTTCAAAAATAAAGCACAACAGTCTTGCGAAAACCGCACATTGTATCTTAAGAGCTCTGAGTGAATTCCAGCTGTCAAATTAACTTTCATTCACCTCATACTTTTAATTTATTTTCTTCTCAGTACCCAATATCTTAAGACATCATTGTTATCAATACTTTATAAAAAGAAGAAAAGGCATTGCTGTGTAAATTTGTGTAAATCTGTTAAGAAAAACTCATTGGGAATTTCTGCTCTTTTTGCATTGCCTGTAGGTTGTATATAAATATGTAACTTTGCTGATCACTTGAAATATAATTTATACAAAAGCCTTTGGCAAAGTAATTTATAAAACAGTATGACATTGTCAAGTTAGCTTAATTATTGCTAATTAATTTGCACAGTTCTGCATCTTTGTTATGCCAAGTGCATCACTTTTTTGCCTTCATATGCATTATGGATCAGTATTACCTGCTACCTTTATGTGTATTTAGATTTTATAAATGTGCTGCTTAAGGTCCAGTAAGCAAAATGACTTTCAGATTCAGGGTGCTGAAGTAAAAGTGTTATACAGAGGTATATGGGTGCACAAAATGCTCATAAAGGTTACAATATCAAAGCTTATTTGGTGGAAGTCCATCCAAAACGCAAATATTTGGATTAGCTCAATAAATTTATAGGTAACTTTCCAAAGTTTGTCACAGTATGATTCAGGTAAAAACACTCAAATTCGAAATCTATATTTTAGAAATTTAAGTGATTTGTACAATGATTGTGAGAGAGCACAAGTTTGGAAAATGTATAAGTGCACCATATTTACAAGCACGTAGTTAGTTAACATGTACTTTGCACCAGAGTGTTTATATTTAGAAGTGAAATATACAGAGTGTCTTATATTCAGTGGTGAAATGCATAGAATGTTTAAGTAGAGTAACGATAATCATAACTGTGTGAGACTAATGTAGAAATGTTTGGGATGAATATGAAAACCTCTTGTTCTCATGTTAAAGGAATCATGTTAGAGTTGAATAGAGCTTTACAAAACCAGTATAATGTGTAGGCCTCATGGCAATTCACAGAAAATCTAAACGTGCTGCTAAAATAATGTGAGATAAGGTTGACGTGGTTCTTCCAAATGTATTATTGTACTTAGGGTTGAAGTATATGCTTTATAGATGTGTTATTTTAGAAACGTATGCTAGTTAAGAATGTTTGCTGTTTAAATCAAGTTAATGTTTTAAGAGTGCAGGGACCTGCTTCATGTAAATCAAGTAGGCCTGAACAGATAATGTCATATCGTTTGAACTACCATGTGCTCGTTAAGGAAGAAGTCGAGAGGTGTCCAGCACAGAGCTTGGAGTGTGTTTTACGACTTAAAGATATGGTGGAGTCTGGAATTTGAGGCCCACTGCAAGACGAACTGTATGCAGGTGCGAGGGTCTTAATCAGCTAGAATGAAAGGGGCTTTGTTCAGTGGCGCTTGGCGCAGGCCTGTAGGAGTTTCCAGGAATTTCAGGGGGTATCAGCGCACTGGAGAAGAAGCCTGGGAACCAAGGTCAACTATAACGAGGGTCTTGAAGAGTACCATCATGGAGTTTACCGCGCAAAGATGTACCACGTGAGGGGCGTCCCAAGGGGCGTTCCTATCGAAAATGTGATTTGGTATTAGGGAAAGCGACCCGGGAGGAGAGCAGAGCAGATGGTTTTGGGAGCCTAAGGAAGCGGATGGGTAGGCAGATAGGCTGATCAGGAGAGACCCATTATCAGAGAAGAGACAAAGAGAAGTGCGTGATCTTCTTAGGAAGTCACCACGGCTGACACCTAGAGGGGTAAAGATCTTGTTAAGTAGGGATGTCATTTAGTGTAGTGTAGGGATAGACTAACCTTAATTTTCTTTTCTGTAATGACTTTGAGGTTGCAACTTGTATCCATTTTGGCAACCCTTATGGTTTTCGAGCTTGTACTTATTATTTTGTTTTTCAGACTCAGACTATTCAAAAAGTTCATGTTCATAGTGATACCAATTTATCTTTTGAACCTCATTTTGAGAAGTTTGTATCTTCAGTTATCTTTGACTTTATATTAAATCTTTGAAACTTAAAATTTGGTCAGTGGTCATTTAGAGTGGTGTAAGTTCTTAAATTGATTGATTTATTGTAAGATTACCTTTTACTCAATGACAGGTACCAACGATTCAGTCGACATAGTTTGGGATTTGGTAAGGTAACTAGTAACCAGTAATCCCGCGTTAGCAGTTGGTAGCAGAGTGAGGATGGTTATCTTCTTGAGGAAGGTAATCTAGAGAGGTTAGTTTACCCCAAGGCCCCTAGACGTCGAGAGACGAGCAGCGGAAGAATCGTGTGCCGAAAGGTGCAGACGGTGCGAGAAAAGCAGCAGTATCGGAGAGTGAGTATAAAAAGGGTCATGCGTGAACAGATTGCGGTGTTTTGTGTTGTATTTGTATTGTAATGTCTTGCGGAGTTGAATGCCTGTAGTGTGAATGAGAGAAGGTTGTGAGCGCGCGCAACCTGGTAAGCTGGTTACCTGGTAAACGGGTGAACTGGTGAAATCTTAAGTTCAGGCCAGAGCTTAAGTGGTTTTGGGTGTATCGAACATCCAGGGTAGTTGTCGACCATAGTACGGAGGTCACGAGGTACCATTGACCGCCGTGGATCCAAGATAGGGGGAGTGTAAGAGTGAGTGTATGAGTAACGGACGCTGGTCGAAAGTTACTGCGTGTGAGTAACCTATCGGAGAAGGCGATTGTCTGGAAGTAAACGGAAAGGCATTTCGCCAAGTTAAGGTGACAACTACAGAAAAGACTGTGGGCGTACAGTCAAGAAAGGTGATCGCTTGGACGGAAGTAATCATTTTTCAGAGTATGAATGTGACGCGTGCATGACCGAGGAGACGAGCTGAGAAAGGAGGGGAACTGCTGCGAAGGGGGACGGGTGACGTCGGCTAGAGCCGCGCTGTGATTGAGCGGTTGGTGTGACGTTAGCTAGAGCCGCGCTCTGGTTGGGCGGCTAGAGTGACGTCGAAGGAAAGTCGCGTACGGATAGGCCAGTTAGTGCGAACGGGGCTGAGATTGGTGGATTGTCATCAGGAAGTAAATAAACGCGGAGAAAGAGCGAAATCATGAAGTGTTTTAAGTGTTTGAAAGGGATTTTTAAACGTAAACGAAGTGAACATTATTACGGGGAAGAGGCTCCGCCGGAGGGTACACCAGCTCATTATATGGCAACGAATGTTGGGCTGCATACGATATTATGGATTGGGGCTTGGAATAAGCTTACGGAAGGGAATGAGGAAATGCAGTTCCCGAAGTACGGGACGTTTAAGTTAGAGGTGTTACATCGGCTAAAAGCAACCATGTCCTCATTGAAACCCTCGCCCAGACCAACACAGTTTGAGGCCCTTAATGCATGGATTAGGGCTGCACACGACAGAAATTTGAACAGGCGTCAACAAAGACTGACGCGATCGGTAAGAGCAGTGCGAGATTCTAAATGGGATGAGGAAGCAAAGCGGTGGAGGGTACAGGTTATTGAGGTGGAAAAAATGTATCCGATGAGGGAGGTGGCAGGAGGAGGAGGAAACCTCATGGAAGAAGACGAGGAAAGCGAGTCGGAAGACAATCTGATAAATAGATTGTTAATGGATAGACCACCTCCGAGAGTTGAGGAAATTGAAGATAGAGGGCTCGCAAGGGAAGATGGGAATGCCATAGAGGGGTATACACCACTCCCTATATCGGAATGGACACCTATCAAAGGTGGGGAGACACCTCAACCTAGTACAGCACAGAGTGTAGGGGGAAGGTTTGTGGTGCAGAAAACGCCAGCCACCGAAAGGGTTGAGTCCTTTGGATTGCCAGATGCTCTTCAAGTGCCTGTTACCATAGGACCCATAGTTTCGATCTATAACCCTGAGAGAGATAGAGAGGAACAACAGAGGCAATTGGATAGAGAAAGGATCGAGATGGAAAGGAGGAATAACGTGACAAATGCATGGAAGCAATTGCCAGGATCGGTAACATGGAATACCCCATTAGACACAACTGTCGGTCCCAATTCAGAACAGGGAGGTCCGAGAGGACCAATGGATCTAAGGGGACCGCGGCCAAGACCCTATTCAGAATTAAGAGCTGATTTGAGGGAATGGGACGGGTCCACAGTATCCCTGAGTAACAGGACAAGAACGGAACCAGAGTGGGAAAGCAGGGGTAACGGGACTGTATCTCACTGTGGGGCCAGCGAAAGCAGTCAGGGTCGGGAAGGCCGAAGTCCCGAGAATAGAGGGGATGCATGTCCTACAAATCAGAGAGAACAGCAGGAACAGAATACGAGGAGTATGGAGTGTGAGGAGGTGTCTCGCCTCACGCAAACAGAGGGAGACCAAAGAACGCAAGAGTACAGGGATAGGTTTAGGTGCACTCATCACTCACACGCACCTGGGGAAAATGTACAGCACTGGCAAAGAGGGAACAGTGAAAGGTCATGTCATACATCGAGTGATCGGAGGTCACAGATGCATGAGGAAGAAAGAGGGAGTAATGGAACATCTTGCCCTGCATCCCGTGAAACTAGCCAGGATGGGGAGAGAGAGGCTAGGAGGCATGAAGGAGTGTTTCACCACCCACCCCGAGAAGATGGAAAGGCATGGGACCTAGAGAGATGGGAACAGGGGAGGACTCCCTATAACTCACCAATACCTAAACGTAGATCTCGGAGCTGGGATGGGAGAGATGAAAATGGAGGAGCTAAATTGAGTGTCTTGAAAGCTGAAATTAAGGCAAAAAGGCTTGATGTTACTAGTTTAAAATCAGATGTTGATGAGATAATAGATGGAACCTTGCCTTTGGAAAGGATAGAATTGTATGAACAGGATGAGTTATTGTTCATGGCAAAGGATATTACTAGGAAAGCTAGAGCGTTTCATGAGAAACTGACTGATTTGGCAGATAGGTATGCCGTGGATTTATCTAGGACAAGGGCATTGCAGAGTAACCACAGATTACAGTACGCAGACCAAGACCTAGATGAGAAGAGGACTACTGGATTGAAAACTCACATAAGGGAGTTGATATCTGGGATAAGAGTGTGGAGAGAACTGGATAAATGGGAAGAAAGGTGGTCAAAAAAAGGCACGGTTAGGCGAAGTACAAATGTGATGACCCCTGAGGGAAGGGTAATGCAGATGGAGGCATTCCCTTTGCGAGAAATATCAAATGGAAATTATGTACATGTGCCTTGGAGTAGAGGAGACTTAGCTGCATTTACCAACTCATTTCCGAAGTTGAGGGACAATCCAGTAGAGTGGTATAAACAGGTAGAGAGGTTTGTCAAAATCTCGAAAGTACTGTGGATTGATTTGAACACGTTGTTTGACATCGTGGTCCCATCTGATTTATGGACCCCGTGCAAGACTAGTGTTGAATGGCCAAATACTGAACCAGTGAGGGATGTTCGGACTAATGGACCGTCCGAGATTGTCATGCGAAAGTATGAAAGGGTAATAGCATGGCTGAAAGATAAGGTACCACCACAGGATATAGATTGGGTGAAAATAGACCGAACGAGGCAGGAACCCAAGGAGACAGTTCACGAGTTTTATGAAAGATTATTGAAAACATTCAAGCAATACAGTGGACTAGATGTAATGGATCCCAAAGATATAGGGCAGTTTGTGTCAAAGTTTGTCTTGGGGTTGAGACCTGATATTTGTTTGATGATACAGCAACATTTAATCTGTTGGCAGAACAAACCACTAGATGAGATTTTACGTTATGCGAGGTACTGTAGTGACGAGATAGATTCTAAAGCCAAGAATCTAAAGGAGAAATTGATGGTGGTGCAAATGCAGTCCGCTGGGAAGGGTGGCCAGCAGAAGCAGGGGATGGGACGAAAACCAAACGGTCAGAACAAAGATAATGAAGAAGGGCAGAGACCTAGGATAGACTTTGCCACTTTAAAGAAAACGACAAAGTGCCATCAGTGTCACCAGGTGGGGCATTGGCGACGCGAGTGTCCCTTTAACCCTGAAAATGGAGAGCTAGAAGTAGAAGAGCAGGTTCAAGAAGTCCCAACTCCAAAGGTGACAGTTCCAGGAGGCAAGGTGGCCAAAGGGGGGACTTCGGCCCCACGGGCCCAGTTCCCACAGCCACCGAAGGTAGCGACAGGGAGTAAGGTCTTTAAGCAGATGCCTCTCTTCATTGAGGAAGAAAAGTGTTATTACATTGATCCATTGACAGGACAACGTGTGAGCAGTGAAGAGGACTGTACCCTCGGGGCAGTCCTAGAAGTGGATCAAAGAGGGCCATTTGTTGAGGCAGAAGTGGCAGGGTGTCCCACTACGTTCTTAGTGGATACTGGGGCTACTCGTTCGACTCTGAGATCAGCGGTGGTTCCAGACTTGCCAATGTCAGGGGAAACTATTCAGGTGGTAGGAGTCGCAAATAAAAGAATGACTAGTCCCTTGACAGAACCAGTGTCTGTGAAAATTGGAAACCACATGAACGAACATCAGTTTGTGGTTTGTGACTCGAGTCCGGTATGTCTGTTAGGAAGGGATTTGTTGTGCAAATTGAATTGCACCATATACTGCACCCCGCAAGGAGTGGAGGTACAGACTACCGACGATGATGCTACCTTTAAGGTGGCCAATTCAAAATCCTGTGTAGAACTATATCCTACTCTGACTGTAGAAGATCTTCCCCAAGATTTAAGAGATGCAGTGGCGTCAGAGGTATGGGATTTCACAGGAGAAGATATAGGATTGATTAAAGGGGTAGAACCGGTAAAAATTCTGGTAAAACCAAATGTTGAGTTTCCAAGAACGCCTCAATACAAATTGTCCCAGGAAACGATTGCGGGAATAAAACCTGTGATCGAGTCAATGATACAACAGGGAATACTGAAAGAAATCGTGGGTAGTCCTTGTAACTCCCCGATTATGGGTTTGCAGAAACCTAGCGGGAAATTCAGGATAGTGCAGGATTTACGAAAAATTAACAACATAGTCGTTTCATGTTGTCCCGTGGTACCGAATCCTTCAGTGATATTGTTTCAAATACCATGTCAAGCAGAATGGTTCACAGTGATAGATCTTTGCCAGGCTTTCTTTTCCATCCCATTGGATGAAGAGAGCAGATATCTTTTTGCTTTTAAAATGGAAGATCGCGTTTTAACATGGTGTCGAATCCCACAAGGATTCACAGACAGCCCATCCATCTTCAACCAGTTGTTGAAGAAGAATCTCGAAAATCTAGTACTGCCGCAGAACTCGGTTCTGGTCCAGTACATAGATGACCTACTTGTTGCGTCAGAGACAGAGGAAGCCTGTAAAGCAGATTCAATTGCCTTACTGAACCATTTAGCCAAAAATGGACATAAGGTATCTCCGAGCAAGTTACAGTACTGTCTGACAGAAGTACAGTATTTGGGGCACCGGTTAGAAAAAGGAAAACGCAAGGTGTCCCCAGAGAGGATTGAGGCGATAATGAAGATGAATGCGCCCACAACACAGAGAGAAGTTAGAATGTTCCTAGGAATGGTGGGCTACTGCCGACAGTGGATAGTTAACTTTTCACTGAAAGCAAAGCCCTTACAGAAACTGACGCACAAGGAGGTGAGTGATCCGGTACCATGGGATGAAGAATGCTTGGTGGCGTTTTTACAGCTGAGAGACGATTTATGTCGTGCTCCGGCTCTGGGAATGCCCGATTATGAGAAATCCTTTTCACTCTATTGCTGTGAGAGAGAGGGATGTGCTTTGTCAGTCTTGGCACAGACCCACGGAAATGCCCGTAGACCAGTTGCATATTTTTCGGCTACATTAGATCCAGTAGCCGCAGCGTTGCCCGGATGTCTCAAATCCGTTGCTGCAACGGGTGTCAGCATTGAAAGGAGCGAGAGTATAGTGATGGGACATCCAGTAGTGGTGTATGTACCACATTCAGTTGAATTGCTAATGACCAGGACGAAGACGCAGCATCTGACCAATAGTAGGCTCACGCGCTACGAGCAAGTTATTCTTGCCGCGGAGAACGTGACTCTTAGGAGATGCTCTGTCTTGAATCCTGCTACTTTGATGCCATTACCTACTGTAATAGAAGGCGAAGGATGTGAAGACCTCGATTGCCTTGATGTGACTGAACTATGCACGAAACCCAGACCAGATATTGTGGATGAGACGTTGTCCGACCCCGATGAAATTTATTTTGTTGATGGCTCATGTTTAAGAGACGATACTGGTCGGTTGAGAGCAGCTTATGCTGTTTGTACCATTACTGGAGTTGTGGAAGCCGCTTGCCTGGAAGGAGTACATTCCGCACAGGTAGCAGAAATCATTGCCCTAACTCGTGCCTGCATAGCAGGAAATGGAAAGAGAGTCACCATATACACTGACAGCCAATATGGTTTCGGTGTGGTTCATGATTTCGGGCAGTTGTGGTCTCAGAGGGGTTACATGACCTCCTCTGGTTCGCCCATTCGAAACGGAGAATTTGTGAGACTGTTGTTAGAAGCATTACAAGGTCCAGTTGACATTGCAATCGTAAAGTGTGTAGCACATACTAAAAATACAGATTTTGTGTCACAAGGCAACAGATACGCTGATGAAGTCGCACGTTATTGTGCGGAACAAGATTATTCATATTCAAAAGTGGAAATAGATGGTGCTGAAGAAAAGACTGAATTAAGCATGATGTTAGAAACTGTAGACACTTGGGAGGATTTAAGAATAATGCAGGAGAACGCACCTGAAACAGAGAAAAAGGCATGGGAAATAGCAGGTTGCGTGCGAAGCGAAATGGATTTTTGGGTTTCAGTAGATGGGAGGGCTGTGTTACCTGAAGAATTAGCTAATCCCATGGCGAGAGAAATACATGGTCCAGTACATCTAGGAAGGGATGCTATGATGAGAGTGTTTAGGCAAACTTGGTATTGCCCTAAATTTAGAATAGCAGCAGAATCAGTATGTAAGCGATGTGTTACCTGCCAACAACTGAACGTAGGCAAACGAACACCAGTCACACTGAGTCACATTGGGAGGTCGGGGGGGCCTTTCAATAGAATGCAACTAGATTTCATCGAAATGCCAAGAGTTAATCGCCTTCGGTATGTGTTGGTGATTGTATGCGTATTTTCCAGATGGGTTGAAGCGTACCCTACACGTAGGTGCGATACACTCACAGTGGCTAAATTGTTGCTCAGGGAGTTGATACCGCGCTTCGGGGTGCCTGCCTCTTTGGAATCTGACAGAGGAAAACATTTTAACAGCGAAATAGTGAAGATGTTGTGCTCCACACTGAATATCGATCAAAAGCTGCATTGTAGTTATCGACCAGAAGCTTCAGGAATTGTGGAACAAGTGAATGGCACATTGAAGAATAGATTGGCTAAAGTAGTGGCATCCACATCTTTGAGTTGGCCAGATGCTCTTCCTTTAGTGCTCATGAGCATGCGCAGCACACCTGACAGGAGGACAGGTCTCTCTCCCCACGAGATCCTGATGGGGAGGGCCATGAGACTTCCCACAGTTCCAACTACTGCCCTATTGAATATTACAGATGATCTGATCTTGGATTATTGTAAAGGACTGTCTGACGCCATCCATTCTGTGTCCCTTCAGGTGCATGCGGCTGAAGTTCCAGCATCGAGGAACCTGTGCCATGACCTGAACCCAGGGGACTGGGTGTTGGTTAAAAAACACGTCCGGAAGAACTGCCTAGATGTTCGCTGGCGTGGGCCCTTTCAGGTAATCCTGATAACGAACACCGCGGTGAAGTGCGGTGGGCTGCCAAATTGGATCCATGCATCCCATACTCGAAGAGTTCCAGCACCTCTAGAAGGAACAGCTCCTATCCCAGACGAAAGCCCGGAAGTGGAAGAAGGGTCGCAAGAAGGGATTGCAGCAGCTGAGGGGGTGTCGGAAGAAGTTGGGAACGCAACGGATTCAGAAGAAGAGCGAAGGCAGGACGGCAGTGAGACGGAAGACGCAACTGAAGGAGAGAGCAGAAGTGAATACGACTCAGACTCAGATCCGTATCAGAGCGACCAAGAACCAAGTGAGAGGACAAGGAATAGGAGAATAAGGCTTGGAGCTGCCACTTGGCCAGCAAGGAGAAGAAGGCTAAGTTTGAGGTCGGCCCAGGAAGAAACGCTTGCTCCTATATCCGAAGACTCAGATCCAGAAGAAGATATCCAGGATCAAGCCGAGGAGGGCCTTAGAAGATCAAGGAGGGTGCGAGTGCCTAGTAGAAGATACTCTACTCCTGATTGGACCTACCTCGTTGCAGATGTCGGGGGGGCACAGAACCGGGAGGATCCGGGAAGTGGACCTGGTCAGAACTAACCCGATCATCACAGTGCAAATAAGGTTTCTACTGCCAGGAGCGGAGACCGAAAGGTTGCTGACACTCAACATCGTTCATCCTCCTCTCCTGAGCGGAATAAGAAAATTGATTTTAGAGACAGTTGAGTTTCCAGTTTGCTGTTCACGATATCCAATATTGGAGGGAACTCTTCTTCGTTTGGAAATGCTTGAGCGAGTAGTAGAAATTCTAGGAGCGCTCATAGTTGTGGATTAATACCATATTGCGAATGTCTTCAAGGGGGCGCAGAACTGGAAAGGTGAAGAAAGTGATCCTGATTAGAACGGACCCCTTTGTGATTGTGGATGTAGAGCTGATAGTACCAGGAGTAGAAATTGAAAAAACGTTAACTCTCAATTTCGTCCGTCCACTTGTCCAGAGCGAAATAAGGAGAATAATCCTAGAAACAGTTGACTTTCCATGTTGTGGTACGAACTGCCCAGAACCTGAGGGAATGTTACTTCGGATGGACATTTATGAAGACGTAGTGTCCCTCCTTGAGCCATACATAACTTTAGATGAAAATAAGACTTTTGAAAAGAAATTGTAAACTTGTTGCAAGATAACCTAGCGCCGAGTGGAAGAAGAAAATTGGTAGGGGTTTCCTTTTAGCGGATGGAGAAGGGCTAGGGTTGTCTGTTTTCTACCGGACTTTGAACTGTTTTGCGGAAATAAATTGTCAAGCTTCCAAGTGTTCAAAAGAGAGACATTGCGAGAGAGAAAGACTTTGTTCGAAAAAAAGGAAGAAGTTGATGCAGGAGGAACATCCAGAACCACACTGTTTGAGAACATGGAGGCTGGCAACCCGAACCGCAGGGCAAAATGCATAGTTGGCACACTTTTAGGAGTAGTGATTTCTCTTATAGTTTTAGTGGTTACTGTCTCATACATAGTGGGACACGAGAGAGATGCAGCTGCAGTGAAGGAGGACAAGGGAGTGTCAACACCGAGAACTCCTATTGCTAATGATAAGGGAAACATCAATGATAAAGACAAAGCATTGTTAGATGCAGAAGTAAAAAGGTTACACATGGATGAGTCACAGGGAAATTACAGGTCAAATGCTTATGCTAAATTGCTTTATGAATACGTTGACGCCATGGAGGTGAAGAATTGCTACGTTTGTATGCAATTACCAGCTTCTGTGGAGGAGGGTATCAGATACCATCATCTTCCATTGACATATGGAATTACATGCAGTTTGTTGTTGAGCATATTTTATGGACGAGATGGATTTGAGTATTATTTCTCGAATTTCGACTCGACATTGCCAGAGGTCCCGAATTTCAAGCATTTAAACAAGTGGGACTACTACAAAAGCGAAGACAGATTACACAAATGGTTTATTCTATGGAAAACGTTAGATACTTCACATGCCCGAAGAAACAATCTGACTTGTCAAGTATCAGAAGTTGAGAAAAAGTTTATAGGACAGGTAGATACTAGATACAGGAGGCAGAAGATTTTGAAGGCATCAGGACAATGGGAAACAGATTGGACCAAGGAGGAAAGGGCACATCAAAGAAAAGGTAGTATTGGTCCAATTGCTTTGGATAAGGAGAAACGGGGGAAACTGTGCATTCACAGGAGTTACTCCTTTTATGAGAATTTTTATGTAGGTCAAGTCAATTGTGAACATGCCTTTCAACTGGAGTATTACTCTAAGGATTTTTTGAAGGGGATGCAAGCAATTCCAAATGTATATTTTGTATGTGGAAGAAATGCCTATGTGAAGCTACCAGATAATTGGTACGGATCATGCTATCTGGCTGTTGTCTTTCCTAAAATATATCATGTTGAGAATTTAGAAACGACAAAGAAAGAAATACCAACTAGGTGGAAGAGAGGGCTGGGTGCAGCAGAAGTAGTTGGAGATGTACTCGGTGCTGCATTCCCTTTCTTAGGACTGATATTGAATGACATTAAGATCAGGAGGTTAGCTACAGTCGTAGATAGGCTATCTGCCAGTACTGCAAGATCATTGATGCTGATAGAAGGGGAGATGCAATCGATTAGGGCAATGGTTCTTCAGAACCGACTTGCTTTAGACGTTCTGTTAGCTAAAGAGGGAGGAGTCTGTAAGGCTTTGAAGGTCCAGGAATGCTGCACTTACATTCCAGACAATTCAAAACCTCTAGAGAAGTATATACGAAACATCACTGCCATACACTACGAAATTGAGGATCTGGCAAAGGTAAATGTGTGGGAAAAAGTAGGTCATGGAATGGGTAAAGTTGGAGGTTGGTTTGCCAACTTAGGAAAGGGTATCGTTTGGTACATACTGAAACCCATCATCATAATTGTGATTTGCGTAATCACTTTGTGGGGATTGGTGCGTTTGTATCAATGTTATAGAGCAAATAAGTTGCAGAGAACTATGAGGAAACAGGAGGAAGAGTTGACAGCGATGCAGGACACTCAATACAAGAGTCTGAAAGCATTGGAGACAATGAAAAGAGGTGGCACTGCCACGACTTCACTTTGAAAGGGTCTACATTTTGTAATGGTGTCTTGATGATGATGACCCCTGAAGGTCATCAAAGGGGGGACTGAGAGAGCACAAGTTTGAAAAATGTATAAGTGCACCATATTTACAAGCACGTAGTTAGTTAACATGTACTTTGCACCAGAGTGTTTATATTTAGAAGTGAAATATACAGAGTGTCTTATATTCAGTGGTGAAATGCATAGAATGTTTAAGTAGAGTAACGATAATCATAACTGTGTGAGACTAATGTAGAAATGTTTGGGATGAATATGAAAACCTCTTGTTCTCATGTTAAAGGAATCATGTTAGAGTTGAATAGAGCTTTACAAAACCAGTATAATGTGTAGGCCTCATGGCAATTCACAGAAAATCTAAACGTGCTGCTAAAATAATGTGAGATAAGGTTGACGTGGTTCTTCCAAATGTATTATTGTACTTAGGGTTGAAGTATATGCTTTATAGATGTGTTATTTTAGAAACGTATGCTAGTTAAGAATGTTTGCTGTTTAAATCAAGTTAATGTTTTAAGAGTGCAGGGACCTGCTTCATGTAAATCAAGTAGGCCTGAACAGATAATGTCATATCGTTTGAACTACCATGTGCTCGTTAAGGAAGAAGTCGAGAGGTGTCCAGCACAGAGCTTGGAGTGTGTTTTACGACTTAAAGATATGGTGGAGTCTGGAATTTGAGGCCCACTGCAAGACGAACTGTATGCAGGTGCGAGGGTCTTAATCAGCTAGAATGAAAGGGGCTTTGTTCAGTGGCGCTTGGCGCAGGCCTGTAGGAGTTTCCAGGAATTTCAGGGGGTATCAGCGCACTGGAGAAGAAGCCTGGGAACCAAGGTCAACTATAACGAGGGTCTTGAAGAGTACCATCATGGAGTTTACCGCGCAAAGATGTACCACGTGAGGGGCGTCCCAAGGGGCGTTCCTATCAAAAATGTGATTTGGTATTAGGGAAAGCGACCCGGGAGGAGAGCAGAGCAGATGGTTTTGGGAGCCTAAGGAAGCGGATGGGTAGGCAGATAGGCTGATCAGGAGAGACCCATTATCAGAGAAGAGACAAAGAGAAGTGCGTGATCTTCTTAGGAAGTCACCACGGCTGACACCTAGAGGGGTAAAGATCTTGTTAAGTAGGGATGTCATTTAGTGTAGTGTAGGGATAGACTAACCTTAATTTTCTTTTCTGTAATGACTTTGAGGTTGCAACTTGTATCCATTTTGGCAACCCTTATGGTTTTCGAGCCTGTACTTATTATTTTGTTTTTCAGACTCAGACTATTCAAAAAGTTCATGTTCATAGTGATACCAATTTATCTTTTGAACCTCATTTTGAGAAGTTTGTATCTTCAGTTATCTTTGACTTTATATTAAATCTTTGAAACTTAAAATTTGGTCAGTGGTCATTTAGAGTGGTGTAAGTTCTTAAATTGATTGATTTATTGTAAGATTACCTTTTACTCAATGACAGGTACCAACGATTCAGTCGACATAGTTTGGGATTTGGTAAGGTAACTAGTAACCAGTAATCCCGCGTTAGCAATTGATTGTTGATAATTTTGCACTGAATAAAATTAGAGGATTTAAAAAAATTGTGAATGGACATTCCGATTGTAAGCATGTCCATAATTTCTTTTTTTTTATGTATGCAACTTTTTTTTATGTATACATAATATTCATGTATGTATGTATGTATGTATAAATGTGGCGCACACCTAGCCAAAAGACAGCAGAGCGGAGTGTATGGTCAAAGACGAGCGTAAAGTCATCGAGTAGAGGAAGCTGGGTAATGATGTAGTGTTCTTTGCACTATTGACTAGTTCCTGGTATTCAGCCAAATGCTACAAGATGCTGTTCAGTTTAGTTGTAATTAAGTAATTGATGGCAATTTTGTGTATTCCATTCTGACTTTTGGTCTTTTGTCTTTCTTCAGTGTACTTTGTTGCGCTTGTCCTGACGTTGAGCGTGCAGATGACCAGTGATCGCATCAACTTATACACACCCCCATCACAGAATGGCAGCCTCTGGTAGGATGGCAGAAACTCTTTTCTCTTACCTTCATACCATCTGCCCATTTCCTTGTACAAAATAATTACAAAAAGGGGGTGGTGATGGACAGAGTATCTGAGTTGATCAGAACACTCCTACCCAGTCAACAGATCAGGGCTTGATCCATCACCGTTTTTTAGCTCACTGCACCATCCCAGTTCAGAACCTGGCTATATGCAAATTAGTCTGTCCCTGGCCCAGTGCATCATGGGAACAGGGCAGACCAAACTACCAAGCCAATTCTTCACTGGAAAGGAAACAAGCTTCCGGGGACCGGTTTCTGGCATTACAGCCGTCTTCGGCCCGGCTTGCTTGAATCCTGATGGTGCAATGAGCAAGGGACTCATGTCTGAGCATACCCTTCCACACTCATGGTGGCCAAAATAATTACAAAAAGGGGGTGGTGATGGACAGAGTATCTGAGTTGATCAGAACACTCCTACCCAGTCAACAGATCAGGGCTTGATCCATCACCGTTTTTTAGCTCACTGCACCATCCCAGTTCAGAACCTGGCTATATGCAAATTAGTCTGTCCCTGGCCCAGTGCATCATGGGAACAGGGCAGACCAAACTACCAAGCCAATTCTTCACTGGAAAGGAAACAAGCTTCCGGGGACCGGTTTCTGGCATTACAGCCGTCTTCGGCCCGGCTTGCTTGAATCCTGATGGTGCAATGAGCAAGGGACTCATGTCTGAGCATACCCTTCCACACTCATGGTGGCCAAAATAATTACAAAAAGTGGGTGGTGATGGACAGAGTATCTGAGTTGATCAGAACACTCCTACCCAGTCAACAGATCAGGGCTTGATCCATCACCGTTTTTTAGAAAGACGGCTGAAATGCCAGAAACCGGTCCCCGGAAGCTTGTTTCCTTCCCAGTGTAAGAATTGGCTTTTGTAGTCTGGTCTGCCCTGTTCCCATGATGCACTGGGCCAGGGACAGACTAATTTGCATACAGCCAGGTTCTGAAACTGGGATGGTGCAATGAGCTAAAAAATGGTGTTGGATCTAGCCCTGATCTCTTGACTGGGTGAGAGTATTCTGCTTAATTCAGAGACTCTGTCCATCACCACCCCTTGTTGTAAATAATCATTTCCTTGTACAGTCGTATTCTTTCCCCCACAGTAGCCCTCAAAACCACAGAAGCCGATTCAACTGTCAGGAGAAGTTCTAGACTGATTCAAGAATGACAAATACTGAGGGAAAACTATGGCTCCTGTTTGTTTTCCCACTCGCCTTTCACCTATTATAAATAGTCAAAACATGCAGGTGATAACAGGCTTGTAAATGGAGAGAAAATGTGAGAATGTTTGCCAAAACAGCATTTCCATGTATTGGTGCCAATTTGTCTTGGGAGCCTACGTCTTGGGCCATTGTTCTTGCATCATGGAATTCATATACTTGCAATATCCGTTCTTTTGTGTACAGGGATATGACAGTGTGGGACTCCCACAAAGAGTTCGAATGGGTCAACATTGCCTTTAGTCTGCGTTAGAGTCCTACTTAGAAATGTTTTAAATAGCCGCAGAAGCCATTGACACAGTGCACTTTGCACCTTTTGTGCCCCTTGTGAATGTATATGCCCTTGAATGTAGCATTGGCGAGTGTCCTTCGTCAGAAGATTGTGCCCAGCCCTCAAGGACCGCAGAGTGGCCTGTCATGTGGCTCTGTGTATGTCATAGTAGTATGTCAAATACGGTCCTGGCAATAGTTATGATCTTCACCTGTTCTCCACTCCTGTGTCTCCGATCTTCAGCCTGCCCTCTTCTTCCAATCCTACATTTTTACCAACACCACTTTGCACTCGCTTTGCTCACTCACTATTAGTTGTCCAAGTTCTTCATTGTAAGGTCTCCATTGCCAATAAAATACATATCATTGCCTTTAAATGGATAAGTTACTTACCTTCTGTAATGCACTTCTGGTGACTTCTCTATCTGCTCACAGATACCGGACCTTTAAACTATTCCTGGCCACTAGACTGGATCCACCATTCTTTAAAACAATTGTTCCTATACCCCACAGGTGGTGCCATCAGACTCTGATGACCTTGTGTCAACCCCAGAAGTGACAGTAGGGCCACATCTAGGCACCGTCCCTGCATGCTAACATCAGATAAGATGCGAAAACACTAACTTGGGACCTTTTCTGAATGTACTGTTGTCCACTTCACAGAAAGGGAAGGCAGGTGTACTGTGTGCAATCAGTGATTAAATAGAGTATTCACTAGAAAGAGCCTTACTGAAGATAGGTAACTTGCTCTTCTGATGTATACTGCAGATTCCTAACCTTTAGAATAGATACCCAAACAGAACCTACCAAAAGGTGGCAGTTTGGAGGAGTGGACTCAAGCTAAAGTAAAGTAAAAGTCCACATTTGTAAAGCGCACAATCACCCGTAAGGGTCTCTAGGCGCTGGGGGGCCGTCGGGAAGATTAAGCGAGCTATTGCCCAGAGTCACATGGTGCTGGGCTAACCTGCCGCCGGAGCCGGGGATCGAACCGTGGTCCCCAGATTCCAGCGTCAGTCGCCCTGGCCGTGGCGCCACACCTCTTCCTGAGCCCTGCAAGATCAACAGACATGTTGACCCACTCTGTGGACCTGCCTTTTTAGGCAGTAGTGCTTGGGGAATATGTGTACCGATGCCCATGTTGCATCTTGACAGACATCCACAACAGGAACTGCCTTTGCCAATGAGATTGCAGAAGCTTAACTCTTGTAGAATGGGCCTGTTTGCCTCTGGAATCTTCTTTGTTAGAATGTAGAGTTTCTTTATGCTTAGGACAATCCACTCAAACAGTCTTCTTCAGTACCACCTTCCTTTTTTGGCACTGTCGCACTCCATGAAGAGCCGATCATCATGATGATACTCCTGCATATGTTCTCTGTAGAAGCCAAAAGCTGTATTGGGATCAAGCCAGTGGAGTCTGTCCACCACTTCTGAGGGAAGTGACAAAGATAAAAACACAGGTAGGGTAATCCTTTGTCCTATGTGAAAGGGCAAATCTACTTTAGGCAGAAAGGTGATCCATGTCCTCCGTACCAGTTGGTCGGTGTTAGACCTGGCACCATTGGCGTGGGTCTTCCTTCCATTTTTTGCTGTTGCCTCTTATGTTTTTGCAGGTTTTAGATGATTTTGGGCACTGTGCCACTGCTATGCAGTGCAAGTGCTCCCTATGGTAAATTGTTGTATGGATTAGTGACTCTATGATTGGCTTGTTTGGTTTACTTGTCAGACCCTAGTACAGTGCACTGCGTGTGCCCAGGGCATGTAAATCAAATGCTGCTGGTGGGCTTGCAACGCGGATTGTGCCACCCGCCGGAGCAGCTTGTAAAATGTGTCTCAAGTCTGCCATTGCAGAGCCTGTGTGCATTCTGGTACTGCCATGTTGACTGGGCAAGTGTACCCACTTGCCAGTCCCTAAACCTGCCCTTTTATACATATTAGTCACCCCTAAGGTAGGCCCTAGGGCAGGGTGCATTGTAGGTAAAAGGTAGGACAAGCCCTGATGTCTGTGGCATGTCAGGATAGTAAATTACAGCCATTTTCGTTTTTCACTATTGCATTTCTACCTGTTCTCCATAGGCCAGTATGGGCAGTTTTATTATAACATCTTATAATCCTAACTGACTCAGGGAACTAGTTAGAAATCCGAGTTTAGTATGCCTGAACATATCATCATATTGAGGAAGATCTCCAAGGGCTTGAACTTGAGCTTGCCTCCTGCCTGAAGTCTCAGGTATACAAGACTTCACCCCTCCTGCTTGCCTGCATCTAGAACTGCGGTTTTAGCTGCTGCAGAAGGAACTGACAACACCGACGCCGGCGAGTGACACTGTCTCCTGCACTGAAGCCATGAGCGCTGCTCTGACTTGCACTGTAGACCCAACGCCGGCCGCCATGCCACATCGATGCCAGCGACCAACGCCGTAACATGCCGGAAGCCGTTGGCTCTGCTCCAACTTGTGCCGTGGTCCCGATGCCTGCTGCTGGGCCGCATCGACTCCGAAGCTAACATTGACATCGCAGAGCTTATCCTCAATGTGGGTGACCGAGAATCCATCAACAGCACGACATCGTAAGGAACCGTGGTCCCGACGCCTGCTGCTGGGCCGCATCGATTCCGAAGTTGACATCGACATCGCAGAGCTTATCCTCAATGTGGGTGACCGAGAATCCATCAACAGCACGACCTCGTAAGGATCCGTGGTTTCGGCGCAATCGTGACGTCACCTCCCCGATGCAGTAAGGAACCGTCGTCTCACCTCCCCTGCACTGCAGCAAGGAACCGAGTCTACACCTCCCCATGGACCCTAAGGAACCGACGCCACGCAGCTCCAACGAAGCCGCATCTTCCCGACGCCATGAGCTGTCTTTGTTTTTCATCGCTTTTCCAAGGTACTGTTCTTTGGGGGTTTGTTTCACTCCGGGTCTGACGCCGCACACCTCACGGTCGGTGCTGTACTTTGGGATTTCTCCTGTCACAAAGTCGTGATAACTCACATTGGAGGTATCTGTTGCTAAAGACTGATTTTAAGTGAATAACCTATTTTTAAGCATATCTTGAGTACAGTATTGTGGATTTTTGTTGTTTGGTCTTGTGTTATATCTATATAAACATACTTATTTTTATAATACAAGCTGTGTGGTGTCTATCTGTAGTGTTGTCACTGTATTACTGTATGTGTTCACAAATGCTTTACACACTGCCTCTGAGATAAGTCTGCCTGCTTGTGCCAAGCTACCAAGAGGGTGAGCAGGGGTTATTTTAGGAGTGTAGCCCCTTACCCTGACTAGACGCAAGGGTCCCTATTTGGTCAAAGGTACCTACCTCTGCCAACTAGAGATCTCCAAATCTAACAGTTGGGAAAGACAATGATGCACGCAAGTTCCATTGACAGTGTGTTCACTACACTGACACAGAGTGCAGAAGTGATAGCAATAAGAAAAAACTTTCTGATAAACAGGATCCTCAAGGGACATCTCTGCATGGGATTGAATTACTTGTGCATGAGGAAAGTGCGGACCAAAATAATAAATGCATGGCCACATGTGATTTCAAAGAGGGAAGGTTGATTTGGCAAACAAAAAGGTTGAAATGGCTGGCATGTAATCTTTTAACTGTACCCCTCAAAGGCTTGCAGCACTGACAACAAAACAAACACAATAATCTGATAACTTGGTCTTTAAGGAATCAAGATTATTGTCTCTACACCTGGCCACCAACTTTTTCAGCGCACAGAATAAATGTTGGTCGAGGTATGTTTGGCTGTGAGGATCCCATCCACAATTTCAGATGGCTTATCAAAACTGCTCAGTTATCATCATTCAGTCTCCACACATGGAGAAATGAAATGAAATGAATAAAAACTTATATAGCGCAACTTAGCCCGGAGGCATCAAGGCGCCTATCAAAAAAGAATCATAAAAGGCAGATCCCAAAAACTAAGGGTAAGCTTTGGCAAAAAGCCATGTCTTCAGAGCCCTTCTAAAGGCTTTCATTGATGGCAGGGACTTAATTTCACAGGGCAGAGTGTTCCACCATCTCGGAGCAAGACTGGAAAAAGCCCTACCTCCCCACTTAGCTCTTCGAACGCGGGGGACTGATAACAAGAGCTTTTTGGAGGAACGAAGGTTTCTGGAGGGAGCATACGGAACCAGCAGATCTTTTATTCCTCCCGTCCCCTTTCTGGTCAAGGCCCCATAAATCAAACAGAAAACCTTAAAGGAGATCCTTGCTTCAATCGGAAGCCAGTGCAGGGATTTCCTAGCGGCAGTGGCTGACGAGCGCCTGGGCATGTCCAGCACAAACTTATCCGCAGCGTTCTGCACAGTTTGTAGTCGCTGTAACAGGCCCTTGTTTATTCCTGCGTATAAGGCATTACAGTAATCGAGCCGAGAAGCTATTAATGCGACAAACAATTTGCTTGCGGGCTTGCAGGGACAGATAGTGTTTGATCTTCCACAAGCTCTTGATAATACCCCAATAAGTGGAGATTGTCCTATTCACTTGTTGACCCATCGCAAGGGCTGGGTCAATCATGACACCCAGGTTTCGAGCCAGGGGCGTGGGTACAGGGCAAGCCCCCAGATGTCATCCTTCCCACCGAACACTAGGATCTCTGTCTTCTCGCCATTCAGCCTCAATGAATTGTCAATCATCCATTGGGCAACTGCCTCCATACAGTGTCTAAAATTGGAGGCAGAGGAGCTGACAGACTGGGCGAGAGACAACAAGATCTGAGTGTCATCAGCGTAGAAGACTACCTCCATCCCAAACGATCTAATAAGCCCGGCAAGTGGGATCACATAGATGTTGAACAGGGTCGGACTTAATGCCGACCCCTGTGGGACCCCACACTGCACAGGCTTGGATGGAGATAGGAACTCCCCCAGCTTGACTCTCTGTTCCCTCTGGTCAAGGAAGGAGGCCAACAAACTAAGTGCTGGCCCCTCCACCCCTATCTCCCTCAGCCGAGATATTAACACCGAGGGAGACAGGGTATCAAAAGCAGCCGTAAGATCTAACAGGATAAGGAGGGTAGTCAGGCCCTTGTCTACTGTGGTGCGGATGTTATCAAGCACTATGGTAAGGGCTGATTCTGTACTATGGCCCCTCCGAAATCCATGCTACGAGTGATCCAAAAGACCAGAGGTTTCCAGAAAAGATGCAAGATGCTGGTTAAGATGAGTTTCCAGCATCTTTGCAGGAGCTGGGAGCAGCGAAATGGGGCGAAAGTTTTTAAGAACCTCCGGGTCTAGGGTAGGCTTTTTCAGAAGGGGCTTAACCACCGCCCTCTTCCACTGAGAGGGAAAAATGCCATCCCGCATTGCCCTGTTCATAATCTCCAGTAGTGGGGGCAAGAGAGTTTCCTTACACTGTTTAAGAAGTTTAAGTGGACAGGGGTCAAGGGGAGATCCCGACCTGGTCTTAGTCAAGAGAACATCCAGTTCCTGAAGGGAAAGAGGGGGAAAACTAGACAAACACACCAGAGTAGGAGCCCCAGCAGATGCTAAAGAGGGGATGGATTGAGAGGGGGAAAAAGATATTGACGCCCTTTGCAACTCTAAGGCCGAAAAAAGTTTGACAATTTTTGTATGAAAGTATTGGGCAATATCGTCACAGAGCTGCTGTGTGCAATTGACTGGGTCTGGGGTCTGCAGGGTAGTCAGCGAGTCCACGATCTTAAACAACTCTTTCGGCGAGGTAAGCGCGGTAGTAAGATTCGAAAAATACTCCTGCTTTGCACTCATGACCTCAGCCTTATATCCCCTCAAAAGAGATTTATGGATTTCCCTGTCCTGCGTAGGCCAGCTGGCCCGCCAGAGTCGTTCCTGCTTCCTACAACCCTGTCTAAGAAGTCTTAATGACTCAGAGAACCAGGGGGCCGACGGCCTTTTTCTGGCAGAGTAACGTAGGGAGGCTGGGGCCAGTTCATCCATAGCTACTGTAATGGAGCTTTCTAACTTAAGCACAGCTGAACACACATCCTCCTCCATAGAGATAGCCATAATGGGAATTAGGTGAGCAAGTGAGTCATTGGTTATACTCTTAAGATTTCGCCTGGATTCCATTTTACTAGGGCCATTCGGATTGTTGTTTACAGGAGTAACATCCAATTCCAAGGGGACTGCAAAGTGGTCCGACCAGGTGAGCGGGATCAGGACATCGATAGTCAGCCGACTATCATTCGAGAAGACCCCGTCCAGCGTATGGCCCGCCTGGTGGGTAGAACCCTTGACTAGCTGCTGCAACCCACAAGCAGAAAAGTATCTAGGAGAGAAAGAGTTTCACTAGCCTCTAGATTTTCTAGATGAAAGTTCATATCTCCCAATACCGTTACGTGCTCACAACCAAAATAAGGTTCTAAAATGCTGAGCATGTGCTGTCCAAAATCTGCTCTAGGCCCAGGAGGTCGGTATATAAGAATACCCATAAATGGAGCAGCATATGCTGCATTAATAGAAAAATGGAGAGCCTGAAAGGCATCGTGAGGGGCTGATAATGGGGTAATACGGCAGGAGTGAGAATCCTTATAAAGGATGCCCAACCCTCCACCTGTACGTCCCACTCTATCCTGCCTGACTAGCATATAGCCCTCCGGTACCGCCTCCACCAAATCCGGTCCCGAGGAGTCTTTAGCCCATGTTTCCGTAACGAAGACCCAAGAGGGTCTTCTATCCGAGACAAAGTCCTTAAAGGCCACATTGTTCTTTATCAAAGATCTCGCATTGATCAGGAATCCATAATCCCTCCTCCTGCTAAGCACAGGTTTACCACTAGAGCCTGCATTGGTGGGTCCAGATGACGAAACAACTCCTGTGCAGCTTGTCCTGAAACACCTACAACCAGGAGAGTTTTAGATAGCCTCCGGGGAATTCGAATAGTGACACGGCAACCGAAAAGGTTTACGGTTCAACAGGCCATGATGTGAATACCTGATACGACCGTGTCCACCCCCAGTAGGGCCAGTCGCCCATTCGTCCAGCCCGTCCTTAGCGTGGACGGGCGCAGACGGGCTGGACTCTGGCGTGACTCCGGCGTTACTACGGCACACACGCCGCGCGCACACGCCGCACGCTTGCATACTAAGATTAAATAGGGCTCTAGCCAGTCAGCCGGACTGCTAGAGCGCTGACCACAATGGCGTCCGGCCAACGTCCCCTTCAGACCCCCAAGATGGCGAGGAGACACCCAGGGAGCGTGCTGGAGAGCCGCTGAAGCCGCGGTGTGCGGCACAATTATGGTGTAGGTATGTGGAGTAAGTTAAAAACAAGGGAAAACGATAAAATTATTTTAAAACTGAAAATAGACAAAACGGGGAATTTAAAATACAAAACAGCGCACAGATGCCAAAGCGTAACGCGCAGTAGTAGGATGCCTTATCAAGCATGGAGGTGTAGAATGTAGAGATTTGAGTGCAGGGTACTGCCCTGAAGCTAAGTAGCAGGACCTTCCAAAGCAGTAGCGAAATGAGAGGGAAAATGATCAGGTTCAAGAGATATCAGTACCACAATCTCCTCGCCCAGTCTATAACTATCATGATGACTCAGGCTGGGTCTGTTCTCACTTTCTTTAGAACTTGAGGCCGGAAATGTAAAATCGGATCATGCCCCCTACCAGCTTCTATGCTGAATCAGAGCAGGTTAGGTGGGGGGGGGCTTTGTTGATGTAAGGGAGGATTTAGAAGATTGTGGTCCTTGTTTATGTGAATGGCTTCGGCCGCCACAACTTCCTCTGGGGCCGTGCAAGGATTGAGTTGGCTGTTGGACTGGCTGTGAGAGCGGGCATTGTCTGTATGCCAGTTCCTTAGTGGAGCTCCTGAGCTTTCTGTATTGTTTATGGAATTGGCAGGCTGGCGAGAGAAACCCTAGGGACACTTCTTTAAATTTCTCAGGTGCCAAAATAGACTTTTTCCTGAAAAGTCTTGAGCCATCGAAGTGCATTTCCATGAGGGGCACCTGGAAATCCCAAGAAAATGCAGTGTGCTCATCGAAGCATGCTGGCTGAGGAGCACTACACATGGCGCAACCCTGAGAGCCTGTAGTATTAAAGCCAGTATTTAGGACGTACTTCGCAATATCCTGCCCATCTTGCATGGTGTAAGAAAAGGTTGCCAAGAAGTCTTTTGGAACGGCCAGCAAGATCTTCCTGGGCGAGTCCCAGAGGACAAAGCACATTCAGAGATCAAAAGGCTAGGTTAGTTGGAGAGAATAAATTCCTCCTAAACGCATCAATACACTTAGATTCCCTCTCCGTAGAAGCAGAGGGAAAGCAATTTGTGTTAACCTTACTGGTGATGCACCACCACGCTTTCTGGAATCAAATGCCTGGGTGAGGCACTGCTGGATCACAAGGGGCTGCCAGGCAACCGGTCAATTGACTGCAGAGGGTGAGCATGGCTTCATCCTAGTGGTTGTCACAGTGTCCATAAGTGTCTCATTGAAGGGCAACAGTGGTTCGATAGAAACAAGCTCTGGCCGAAGAATTTCAGTTTTTCACAGTGGGCTTTTAAGTTGTAGATCAAGGACTTCAGAATGGGGTCCTTGAACTTAAGCTTATCTGCTGACTATGAGCGGGACAGAAATTTGGTGCAAGAATGGCTCTGTGATCTAGAGCAGGAGCGACTACCCGATCTTGTAGGGTGACCTCTTCTTCACAAAATTTTCAAAACTAGTTTGACACTCACTTCAGCTGCTGTTTTTAAAGTTTTGGGGTGATTCATCAAGCGGGGTCAGGGAAAAAGCAGGGCCCCTAAATGTTTTTCCCCATGTAGATTCCAGCTTGAGCCACTGGATGGAATTACATCAAATTTGGCAGGAACCTAGCTCTTGGTCCTGAAAGAGTGCTTTTTGTGATTTAGTGTAAATCCGTTTTACTAGTTTTTGAGATATTAAAAGAAATCGAAATTTGTATCTAGAGGCGCAAAGCCTCCGCCAATACTAACAATCTTGTGCAGAGATCTGATTGGCTGCCAACACTTCATCCAGGAAATATTGGTCAGCCATCTTGGGACTCAGACTCAGCTGAGTTCCAAAGACAAAGAAAACATTTTTTTTTAAATGAGAAAGGGGTAGGGTACGGATGTAGAACTACAGAGTGGAGAAGAGCCCGAGGGGAATTAGTTTATAGACCTATTGGCATCTTGTCCCCCAACTATACAGTTTAAACACACGAAAGATGTCACAGGTCTCTGTAAAATCCAGAAGCGATGTAGAACCTAAAGAGTATTCCACAAGGGTAACTGGAATAACAAGATTGATAGAGAACAGGAGAGATACAGAGGATAGAAAATATTGAAATACAGTCCAGACTAGGAACTTGATTAAGAATAAAAAGTACCCATCAGCCCACTCACTAGTGGAACTTCGTCATCTGGGATTTCATGTTTGAAAATTGGTGTCCAAAAAGCCCTTCCTCATGGAGAAATTGAGACTAGCTTGGGACCCAATGGTTGAACCCTCAACCAGAGGAGATGACAGAGTTGGAGGCTGATAGGGCTTAGTTGCAGTGCTCAAAGAAAGTATAGAAGAATATGTGAGACAGAAAGGATAATGATCCAGGTGATGTAAAAATGCCTATCTTGATGTCAAAGAGGAAACTTTTTTAGGTCTGCCCATCAAGAGGACATGATTAAAAAACAGAGTGATAGTAGCAGAAAAAATAGTTTGCTATTTACCATAGATGTTATCTGGTCAACATGTTTCAGCCTTTAAAGGCTTTCGTCAGGACCTATGAATCACTACTGCAACACTTACTTTTTGTGCTGTGAAAAACAAACTACAGACATTCTCATGGGTGGTGTATCATCTCCTGTCAAAAGATATATAAAAGAACACAACCACACAGCAAAAAGTTATGGTCATTGTAATAATTATCATATGTATATACATCGATTTATACAATACGTTGTTATTTGCAACTTACCCCAATTTTAGGGATGAAGAACCTCACCTCACCTGGCGACGGCTCAGGCTAAAGGAGGCCACGCACTAGAAAAGATTATTTAAAATAATGTGTTTCAGTTCATCTTGTTGATTGGATCAAAATATCCAAATTTATTCCAGAGTAGATACAGGTAGGCAATTTAGGCAACCGTAGGGAAGATGACGTTTATTTTTAGAAATCCATCATTCCAACATCATCTATATCTGGTCAAGTAACACAGGTAAAAATGTTGATGAAAATGTGTCTATAGCCTACTACTAAAGAAGATATGGGTAACACGTTTTACCCTCAGTGCGTTCTTTTCGGTTGTAAGCCTGTGCAGAATAATCCTGTACACCTTTAAGTAAATCAAACCCTCCCAAAGTGAGCTAGTTAGGATCAGAGAGACCAACACAGTCGAGCGCTATCATCATTATGGATGATGCACTCCTCGTATTTTACGTTCGATTTAACAATTCAAAAAGGTGTAGACTGGTCAAAATGAATCTCGCAGCTTGCAGCGCACCTACCTCTCCGTCGTTACCTCGTGCTTGTTCTGAGCCGAGGGGGAGGTGATGACCCAGTGCAGTGCGCGAGACTAAAAAGTAAACTAGCGGACCTAAGAGAGACTCGCCTTCTCTTGCGTATTGATAGGTTCTGCGTGTCGTTCTCACGTAGACCAATCCTTTGCCTTAAACTGGAGAGCGCCGTATGCTTTTTAGTCTCGCGCACTGCACTGGGTCATCACCTCCCCCTCGGCTCAGAACAAGCACGAGGTAACGACGGAGAGGTAGGTGCGCTGCAAGCTGCGAGATTCATTTTGACCAGTCTACACCTTTTTGAATTGTTAAATTGAACGTAAAATACGAGGAGTGCATCATCCATAATGATGATAGCGCTCGACTGTGTTGGTCTCTCTGATCCTAACTAGCTCACTTTGGGAGGGTTTGATTTACTTAAAGGTGTACAGGATTATTCTGCACAGGCTTGCAACCGAAAAGAACGCACTGAGGGTAAAACGTGTTACCCATATCTTCTTTAGTAGTAGGCTATAGACACATTTTCATCAACATTTTTACCTGTGTTACTTGACCAGATATAGATGATGTTGGAATGATGGATTTCTAAAAATAAACGTCATCTTCCCTACGGTTGCCTAAATTGCCTACCTGTATCTACTCTGGAATAAATTTGGATATTTTGATCCAATCAACAAGATGAACTGAAACACATTATTTTAAATAATCTTTTCTAGTGCGTGGCCTCCTTTAGCCTGAGCCGTCGCCAGGTGAGGTGAGGTTCTTCATCCCTAAAATTGGGGTAAGTTGCAAATAAGAACGTATTGTATAAATCGATGTATATACATATGATAATTATTACAATGACCATAACTTTTTGCTGTGTGGTTGTGTTCTTTTATATATCTTTTGACAGGAGATGATACACCACCCATGAGAATGTCTGTAGTTTGTTTTTCACAGCACAAAAAGTAAGTGTTGCAGTAGTGATTCATAGGTCCTGACGAAAGCCTTTAAAGGCTGAAACATGTTGACCAGATAACATCTATGGTAAATAGCAAACTATTTTTTCTGCTACTATCACTCTGTTTTTTAATCATGTCCTCTTGATGGGCAGACCTAATAAAGTTTCCTCTTTGACCTCAAGATAGGCATTTTTACATCACCTGGATCATTATCCTTTCTGTCTCACATATTCTTCTATACTTTCTTTGAGCACTGCAACTAAGCCCTATCAGCCTCCAACTCTGTCATCTCCTCTGGTTGAGGGTTCAACCATTGGGTCCCAAGCTAGCCTCAATTTCTCCATGAGGAAGGGCTTTTTGGACACCAATTTTCAAACATGAAATCCCAGATGACGAAGTTCCACTAGTGAGTGGGCTGATGGGTACTTTTTATTCTTAATCAAGTTCCTAGTCTGGACTGTATTTCAATATTTTCTATCCTCTGTATCTCTCCTGTTCTCTATCAATCTTGTTATTCCAGTTACCCTTGTGGAATACTCTTTAGGTTCTACATCGCTTCTGGATTTTACAGAGACCTGTGACATCTTTCGTAGGGTACGGATAGCCTGACCCTTAGCACTGGTGCTGGGGTCCCCTAGGGACCCCGCCAGGGCGAAAAAGCATTAAAAAAAATGAATTGCGGTGAGATCGTGAAGATTCACGGCTAAACTAAAACAAATAAACAAGCGCGGTCTCCCACTTTTGTTTAAACATCAGCCCCCAGGTAGGCCAGATCCCGGAGGGGCAAGCGTATATTAAACATTGGAGGATTCAGGCTGCAAAATAAGTAAATATGAAAGGTACGTAAAAAGAAAAACAATTGTTCAGCGGAAAGTGCCTAGAAGCGATTTGAGATGCATCCATGTGGCCAATGCAGGCCCTATGGACTGCTGAGACAGTACTGGGCGCGTCAGAGGAGTAAAGTAACTAGAATACTACTTGTCACGGTAGGCACAGTGGGAAAGCAATATTGAAATAAGCATGGGTAAAAAAATTATGTTAAGAACCTGTGTTGGTAAAATGACCTGTTGGGGACCCATTCTGTCCCCCAACAAAGTCTCATAAATAGTCCAAGAGCTCCCCCTAACTACTCCTTCCCCCATTTCTCTGAGAGGCTGCGGTATTATTGTGGACCCCGGGCAGCCCCTCTCTGTTTTCCTTGTGAAGCAGCTCATGCGTGCAGGGTGTTTGCCGCTTGGACGTAGGTGGGCATGCTGCCTTTTATCGCCCCAGATTTTAAGAGTTTCAGACTATGGGAGAGGGGCAAGAAACTATGGGAGGGTGGCAAGTCACTACACAACAGTAGAGAGAGGGTTTGGCGCAAGCACAAAGAACGGGCAAGGAAGGAGGTGTGAGGTGGAGGGACAATGGGCAAGCAAGGATGCAGGAGGGGAACGCACAAACTAGAGGGGAGCAAGCAACGACGACGGCAGAAGACGAAAAAAATTGATGCAGGTGCTCTCTTTTCCCTTTTTATGTTTTTTTTAGTTCCAATACTCCTTATTGTTTTAATAAAGCAATACAGATAATTAAGATTATATATAATACAATACAAGTCTTATAAACCATACCAATATGAGCAATTCATAAATAGAAGTATATTTCATGTAATAACTAAGTTAAATGTAATACCCAAATAATTAATTAAGAAGAAAAAACAATTTCATGAAAGTGGTTGTATTGCTTAGATAAATAAATAATATGAAGAAAGAGGATAGAAAGAAAAGGAAAGTAAAGAAGAGAAAGAGAGGAGAATAATCAAGAGAATAAGCACGAGATGGGGACACCTGCTTCTTTGAGAGAAATAGCTTTAGAGGAAGACAAAAAAGGAAATTGAGCCACCAGCCCTTGCGAAGCCAAGTCCATGTATCTATCCAAAGACCTCCAAACCACACTAGAAATAGACGGCGTATAGTGCCTGTCTTCAACCAAGGTATGAGCTCCTCGAAGAAATAATACCCAAGCCCACCAAGTATGGTATGATACTGAATTAAAAGATTTACACTCTGTTAATATAGTTTTAACAGCAATTGATATAAGCAAGTCTAGCAATTGCATATCCGTATCATCAAGCGGTAACTGGGTAGGTGCTGCCCATGGGCCTAATAAGATTAAAGCTATTGAGAGCTCAAAATGAATACCAAAAATTAGCAGTAAGTGTTTGTAGACCAATTCCCAAAAAGGTTGCAATATCGAGCTTTCAAAAAACATATGTTGATGGGTTCCAGCAACTAGTTTGCAACTCCAACAAAGATCCTTATGTTTACGTTTTAGTTTATGTAGACGAACCGGGGTCCAGTGTAGGAGATTCAGAGTAAAAAAACTTTAATTTTTCCCTTTTTATGTTTTGATCTTAGTTGAAAAATGGTTCACCACATTATAGTCTACAGCTCAAGATCATTGCCACAGGAATTATGGTATTCTGCGATCGCAGCGATTTTCGCATAATTGTGGATTCGGCGCATAGTCAATTATCTGCTCCATAATCTGCAGATTTGTTTTTTAAATCAGAAGTTACGAAAAATATGGCAACTTGGGTCCTGCGCACCAGATCACTTTTCGCAAAGGTTGACTGATCATCTTTAAGTTGTTTATGGCTGAATTTGGGTGTTATATTAGGGAGAGGAGAGGGGGCCCTTCTGGGACGCAGTTGGCACAAGCAAGTCACACAGGAAGGGTATGTGCGTTTAACTTTCTCCTTAGCCTAGAAGGGCCTTAAGTGCAGGGGTACAATTTATAGCACAACATCAAACACAGAGCTGGGCCCCATGTGAGCAGCGTTGTTGCATAAGGCAGAGAAATGAGCAGTAGAGACTAGGATGGCATCCCTCTACATATGTGAACATGTAAGTCCTCAAAGTCCATCTTATTAGAGCATGTAGCACCAACGCATCAGGCTACAAGGCGCTTTTCTGCGTGGAGCAATTTTTGACAGACATACAACATCTTGACCAGAAGGAGTGCACCTGGATGCATCTTTAAGTAAAGGAGACCACCCTACAAAAAGAAGTCAGAGACTGGAGGGGCAGTGTGTGGTGATGGGAAATATGTATTCACCCAAAAGAGACTGAGTGCATGGGTCACTCTCCCAACAGACATGGTGGAGGCACACTCTGTAAATTAATTTACACAAGAGCACAAAGGCAGCAGAGGTGAAGCTGGAGACCTTGTGCTTTGGAGTGCAACTGGAGATGGGCAGAGGGAGCCAGGGGCCCCTGTCTATTGCCAAAGCCCCGGTTTCTCTCGTCCAGTGCACCCTCTCATGAAAGAGTGAAAAGACAAGTAAGGCATATACTTAGCACCATGTTTCACGTGCCAAAGGATAATGTAACTGAGTGCAGATGATCTGTAGCTTCTGAGTCACATACAGACACACACACACACACACACACAAAGAAAGATACAGGGGTATGCACAGACACAGACAACACATGCAGTAACAAACACACACCAGAAATACAAGACTATACTGAAAAACACACACACACCTACATATACACAGACACTTGCACATACACACAGATGGGTGCACAAACACACACACACATGCCAGAAGCTCAAACAAATACAGACAAACAAGCACACACACAAACATATACACAGACACACGCACCTACAGAGGCGCGTGCACAAACACACACAGAAACATGCATACAAAAACAACAGAAGCTCAAAGACACACAAACATCTACACATACACACGCACACATACACACAAAGATACAAACGTGTGCACAAACACACACAGAAACATGCACACACAAACATACACAAACACACAGGCATAGGGTTAAACCACCTCTATTGTGCAACTATTGCAATGCGAAGAAATCATTATGCCAAGTGCATGTTCAAAATCTTTGCATGTCAACACTGTTCACCTATGTGTGGAGGGAGAATGTGCTGGTGAAAGTGTGTGCGTTTTGTATGTGTGAGTACCGCTCTGTGTGGCTCCTTGACTGGGCATCCGTCTGTCAGAGGGATCGTGTGTTGCATATGTTCATTGCAGCATTGTGTGTGTGCTTGAACATTTACCTGTGTGTCTGGAGAGAATGCTGGTGAGTATGTGTGAGTACAGCTCTGTGTGTCTCTTTGTGTGTGCATCCGTCTGTGAGAGGGACAGCCTGTGAATTACTGTATTGCATCAGTTTGTGTGTGTGCATTCACCAATGTGTCGGGGGACAGGGTGCTGGTGGAAGTGTGTTTGTTTTGTATATGTGAGTGCAGCTGTTATGTCTCCTTGTGTGTGCATCTGTGTGTCAAAGGGAAAGTGTGTTTGTGTTCATAGCATCAGTTTGTGTGTGTGTGCGTTTACCTGAGCGTCGGAGGACAGGATGCCGGTGAAAGCGCTTGTATTTGTGAATGAAGTACCAGTTATCTGTCATTATTGCCAAAGTACCCACGGCGGGAGGCGTGCGACCTATAAATCACGTTATGATTTTGTGGGAGTAATCGGGTGCATGTTTATTTCCACTTGCTCACGAGTGTGTGCTTATCGATAGGAGTTTCCATGGAAGGCTGGGTGAACCGATGCTTGTAAGAATGGACTAGTTGATTCCGTGGTTGTCATGGGAGAGGTCACGACAGACTGCTATGAACGTGGGCTTGGAGCATGAATGCATTAATAAAATGGCACCTACAAGAGTGTTTCCTATTTTGGCAGCCATGTAGTCGGAGAGGAACAGCAACATCGGCGCACAAACCCGTTTTCACTCCATGAGATAATGTCGAATTTATGTCGCCGTGTGACAACACACGTCTAAATGATGAGATACGAGTGAAAGTGCACCGCCGACCAGTGTATTTACCACTTAGTTGCTTAGTTTGTTGATTGCACTTTTGTATGTGTCGTTCGATTGTTCAGAAGGAATCCTGCGAAAAGAAAGGTGTCTGTGTTGCATGTTTTATTTATTTATTTATTTCATCTGCTCAGTACACAAGATAAACGCCACGCTGGAGAAGGGACATACGTGACAAGAAAAGGTGTATTAGCCATAGACACGTGGGGGTCTTGCCGACCCGCTTTTCCCACAGCACTAGTGCTACCTGGTGCATGCACTAGTGCAATGCCATGGCCCCTGATGAGCCACTGTTTGAAATAAAGAGGTGGGTGAGCCGAAAGGCATCGAACACCCCTAATAACTGCAGGTGGAAAAACAAACAGAGGCTTTTCATTGTGAGGTGAGGGCTGGGAGGCGTTCAGGGGTGAGATGAGAAGGAGGGGAGAGCATTGCCACAGCTCTCCTTTCCTCTCTGCCCCATCTCAGTTAATGGGGCATGTTCGCAGGCGGCAGACATCCCTTGTTTATGCCGGGGTTTCAAGGGATCTGTAATACAATAATGCAGGTGAGAAGAGCGCCAGGACAGCAGTCTTGCCACCCTCCCTATACCATGCCCAACACAAATCACATTTACAGGAGGGGGACACCCGTGTGGGGGTGGGGTCCCAGAGGACAGCCGGGGATGTGCATCTTCTGATGAGAGGTCTGGACTTTGATTACTACAGGCTCACACGAAAGGGGCTTAGATGACAATTTGAACAATCTTTGGCCTTCCTTGCGATATACAGTAAGTAACATTTATTAACATGAGAGTGAAGCTATAGACCAGACACTTACGAAAGGGCAGGTATAACCTGACTGGAGTGCCTCAGTGTCGGGCCAGCAGAGGATGTGGCTAACGGCCAGAACTTCCGACTCTGGAGCTGGGGAACCAGGTTTGAGTCTTGCGTCTGATCAACATCCTGTGATTCTGGGCAAATCACTTAATCTCCCTGTGCCTATGAAATATGAATGCGCAATGTAACTGGTGCTCGTGTAAAGTGCTCCAATACCTTCAGGTCGAGTTCACGCTATTTTAAAACTGAAAAAAAGGATAAGAATCACAGGGGACTTAATGGGAAAGTCACTGAGGGGACACATTCAAAATAGGCCATACCAAGCTTTTGTGATTATTAACAAAAAAAGTAACTTGTTTTGGGGTCGGAGATCAAGGGGCATCAATAGCTGACAGTGTTAAGGAGAGAGCAGGCATCAGTGTTAACTTCAAAACTCTTGAGATAAAGCACGACCGTGCTGCTTAAAAATAGACAAGCGGTTCCAGATGAAACAGCGCATGTCCTGCGTGCAGTAAGAGAAAGTTAATGAAGAAAATAGTGCTTAGAGACTAAATAGCAGTTAATGAAGAAAATAGTGCTTAGAGACTAAATAGCACTTACCGTGTAACAACCGAAGTAAAAGGGCCAGTCGCCATGGGAGGTTACAAGGCCGTACTAAGGAGGGATTAACAAGCCTATTTACGAATCAGAAGTCAGCATTTACAAAAGACAATGGCACAAGCCAATGACAAATATGGGCGGAGAGTGGGCAGGGCTTCAAGTGTATACTCCAATACACCATGCCCCGCAGAGCAGCGCATGTGCACTGCCTCTAGGCTCGACCTAAAAGGACTTCCTTTTCCTTCATGCTCTCATTGCCTCTGTTAGGAACCTCCAATGAAATTTGTTGATGGCTTTTTCTTTTTTTTTTTGTTTCGTAATTTTTTATTGGACAAAACGTAAGGTACAGAAAAAGCATGACTATATATAGCATTGTGGATTCATAATAGAATAACACACAGTTTCAAAGGAAAAAGGGCTTACATAGGGTATCCTATAAGAAATGAAAGATGGATAATAAAAGAAAAGAGTGTATTATATGAGATATTTATAAGTTCATAAATCTCTTTGTAAATATAATCGTAGAAAAAGATTAATCGATGGAGCATATGATACGTAGAATGGGTTGAATATAGAAAAAAGGAAATGATATTAAAGAGATATAAATATAAAAGTCGATAAATACATATATGTATGTGTGTGTATATATATATATATATATATTTCTCTTTCCATATATATATATATATATAGATAGATATATATATATATATATGGAAAGAGAAATAGCCGTAAACTCCTTACCCTGACAGGAAGAGGACAAAATCAAGAAAAAGAGAGGACAAGAAAGGTGGAAGATGAAAGGAAAAAAAAGGAGGAGGAGCGAGATAAGAAAAAAGGAGACCACAATGTGTGCATCACGAGAAACAAGAGAGTAGGATAGAAGTAGAAAATATTCCGGAATCTCGGAGAAAAGGGGTCCAAACTTGTTGAAAAACTTCCTCTTGATCCTGTGATCGGTATATTATACCTTCGTGTGATGCTGTTCGAATCATTTTTGCCATCCATTTTTCCTGCGAGGGAGTCCTGGGCGATTGCCAATGTTTAAAAATACAAATTTTGTCTGTAGATAGTGCAGTGTGTAGAAGCCGGTGTGGAAGGCCCCTGAAATCATGTAATAAGATGATGGAAAGGGGAAAAGGAAGAACGAGGGAAAGGATTGTTCTCTGCAGGGTGTCCCCTACATAATTCCAAAAACACTACTTGGAAGAACATTCACAGAGTATATGGTGAAGGTCACAATTGACTCCAGAACACCTCCAACATTTAGAGTGTGATGATAATCCTGCTTTTTGGAATTTCAGTGGCATCCAGTACCAATCGTAAGGTTTTGAAAAGGCAAAATTTCAAACGTTTTTCTCGAGTGCCCTTTTAAAGAGCTTCTAATAAATCAAACCAGACATCTTCTTTAATGGTAATAAGAAGACGCTCCTGCCATTTCTCATGAAGAGCTTTAAGAAGTGGTTGTGAATATAAGTGATAAGTTAAAACACAATATAGACCTGACATCACTCCTTTATGCCGTCCCAAAAAAAGGAGATTGTCTAATATTGGCGAAGAGTTTAATATCCTGGGAGAGGAACCTAAACACCATCGCAAACAGTACTGTAGTTGTAAGGGTTGTGAAGTCTGATGTGATGGGAGACCAAATTCTTTGTGAAGCAAATCAAAGGATTTCAACTCGCCATTTAAGCTGACCTGATCAAGTGCCCGAATACCACTCGACTTCAAACTGGACCAGTGAAGCGCTTGACCATTTATTTGAATACTCTTGTTACCCCAAAGTGGAGCTTTATAGTGCAGACTATGAGCAACTCGTAAAAGACGATGTGCTTGTTGCCATGCCTAATAGGTGGCTTGCATTACCGGATGCGGAGGGGAATATCATGGATTACAAAATCAATAGAGAAAGTTAAGGCCATCATAACGAATAAGTATGGAATTTTCTTTTGTGACCCATTGTGGAGGATCAGTCGTACCTGGAAGTCAATAAACTAACTGCGAGAGCTGCAGGGCTCAAGAGTAATGCTCTAAAGAGGGTAAGCCCATGCCACAATGGGAACGGCGAGCTATTAATTTGGCAACAGCTTAATGAGGGTGAGTAGATCCCCAGACAAAAGATCGAATTTGGACATCCACCCGACGTAGTGTGGATAAGGGAACTACAATCGGAAACATTCCAAGAACATAAGTAAAACGGGGTAAGGTGAGTATTCTAACGGCCTGTACTCTTCCCCACATGGAAAAATCTAACCATTTAGCAAAATAAGTTTCCATTTGTGTTATAAGGGGTGAGAGATTGTCTGAGACCACATTTACCAAACCCCTATTGACCAAAATACCCAGACATTTTAATTGTGATGATTTCCAACAGAAGGGATATCCATGAATTTATGTTTTTGTGGTACCAAAAGAAAGCAGAAGAGCCTCACTTTAATCCCAGTTCACTTTGTAACCCGAATGGACTGCAAAGCCATCAAGAATCTGAAGTAGAGTAGGCAAACAGTGAGGAAGATCTTTTAACGTAAGGAGAATGTCATCAGCATACAAGTATAATTTAGAAACACCTCCTGCTATAGATATAACTTGAATCTGTGGTGAGTGACGAATATGTGAGGCAAGGGGTTCTATTGCAAGTAAAAATAGAAGGGGAGAAAGGGGATTGGAAAAGGATTTGAGAGAAAACCACCATAGTTGACCTGAGCTATTGTATTGTTGTACAGAAGACAAACTTTAGAAATGAATTAATCGCCTAGGCCAAAGCGCTTCATGGCTGCAAAAAGATATCTCTAGTCAATGCAGTTGAATGCTTTTTCTGCATCCAATGAGAGAGCAACAGCATCTTCCGTCAACTCCTTTGCAGACCTAAGGTGGTTCCTAGAAGAACGACCAGGGACAAAGCCAACCCGTGAAATATGAATAAGAGAGGGAATCATTTTACGAAGTCGTGCCGCTAGAATGCTTGCCAAGATCTTAACATCTCCTTTAATTAGTGAGATGGGCCGATAGCTACCACAATCAAGCAGGTTGGGTATAACCTCAATGAGCCCTCTATTAGAAATAGAACCGAGTGAGTCTGTTTGAGCTGCCTCATGAAGAATGTAAAGTATCAACTGTTTGTGTTTCAATCCATTTATAAAACTCCGCAGGCGATGGCTGTGGCGATATCTTCTTTGCTAATGTCACCACCCAGAAAGTCTCTACCCTCATCAGTAAAGCAAGGGAGCTCAATGTCTGCAAGATAGGTAACTAATTGATCCTCAGTTACTGAAGTTTCAAGGGTGTCAAGTTTTTTTATAAAGGATGCAAAAGTGTTTACAATATCTTGCGGTTTAGTAAAAATCTCACCTGTTTGTATACGTATTGCAAGAATAGCCATAGCTGCTTCACGCTGTTTTAATTGTGCTGCAAGTAATCATCCTGCTTTCTCCCCTTGTTCATAATGTCTACCTTTCAGGCGTTGAAGAGCGTACTCTGCTTTGGAGGTATATAGGTTATTAAGCTCCATCTTAGCAAGCTCCAGCTTACGACGGTGGGGTATTGTGGGATGAGAGGAGCATAAATGTGTGAGTGAAGTAATTTGAGTCTCTAATTCAATACGACAAAGGGATGCTGACTTATTGGCCTCAGCTGCTTCACTCATTAGTTGACCACGAATAGTTGCTTTTGCAGCAGCCCAGCCTGTTCTGCAGGAGGCAACTGATGATTTATTAATAGCTAAATAATCAGAGAGATGAGAACATAGTAGGGTTTTATCTTTAGGTGAGCGGTATCTTTGAATATTCAAACGCCATGGCTTGCAGCCTCGAGAGGTTAGACCTATTTCTAGAGCAAGAAGAACAGGAGAGTGGTCTGAAATTGCAGCTTCCAAGATATTAGATTCAGTAGTGATTGCAACTATTGAATGCAAAATAAGATAATAATCTATCCTGGATTGGGTGCCATGAGTAGAAGAGAGGAAGGTGTACTCCTGATCAGAGGGGTGGCAAGGGCGCAAATCATCCACTAGTCCATGATCCGATGTTATGTCTCCCAGTAAAGCTCTGTCTCCCTGGTTAAATCTATCCAGGGAGACTGTTATATAAATTACAGCATCATGGGCAAGATTTGGGGCTATATGTGCCGGGGGAGCCCCATACGGCGGCAAAGTGAGCAACAATGACATAATTATGCCACAATATTAACAATAATGAATGTGCATAGAATAATAAAAATGAATAAATATTCAAATATATAAAGGATGCATATGTAAGGGAAAGATATGAGTAATATTTAAGGTTAATGCGAAGGGATAAGAGAAAAGAAATAATAAAAAAGAAGACTATGTCATATAAGAATATAATAATAACAGATATTAAATACAGACAAATAATCTTTGCACAGTATAAAAAGACAATCAAATATTACATATAGCCATAGTTAAATGACAATTAAATAATGCAAGAGTTAAATAATGAGACAATTAAATATTATTATAGGCAATTAGTTAAATACTTAGCAAAGTAAAATAATATATTAAATAGGTAATTGTATGAATATATGCTAAATAGACAAAGAGAAGGAAAAAGGGGAAGAAAAAAAGTATAAAGAAGAATCAAAGGAAAGAAAGAGCATTATATCTAAGCTTTCAATCTATATACACCGGAGGATACTGAAGAAATAAATAAAGATAACTTTGGCATTTAAATTTAAGTCTATATGGAGATCAATTAAACATATTTCATACTATATTAATAACAATGAAATAATCTATTTAAATGTTATCATTACTAGATATTATTACAATTAGATATAGTAAAATATTATCATAAATACGTGAAAGAAGAAAGAGTATATAAAAAGAAGTCAAAAGACAATGGTATGAATAATCGAATGTGTAACAGTTAAACAATAATTCAAGTATATAGATAAAGCCTAAATGTATAACATTCATAACATTTTAAAATTTTACAGTTCGAAGAATATAACCAAATATTTTTTTTTCTTTTTTTCCCTTTCCTTGACACTATGAGAATAGTTCAACTTTATCATGTATATATATTAGTAGATAAGGGAGGAAAGGGAGTGCTCAAGAAGAAGAATATAATATAATAGGGACATTATACAGTAAATGATGCATGACAAAATAAGTATAAAGTCATTTGTGATCCATCATGCACCTGTGGCTGAGTTTGTCCGCCCTGGCATTCAGTGAACCTGCTAGGTGTTGAACCACCAGGGAAATCCCTTGCTGTTCTAGCCATGTCCAGAGGCACAGAACCTCCTGACATAGGGTCCATGACCCCACCCCGCCTTGTTTGTTGCAGTACCACATGGTGGTGGTGTTGTCTGTGGGCAACTGCACTACTTTCCCCTTGACAGTGGGAAGGAATGCCTTTAGTGCAAGTCGGATCGCCCAAAGCTCCAGTAAGTTGATATGGAGTCTGGACTCCACCGGAGACCAGAGGCCTCTGATCTCCGCCTCTC
This sequence comes from Lissotriton helveticus, assembly GCF_964261635.1. Taxonomy (NCBI): domain Eukaryota; kingdom Metazoa; phylum Chordata; class Amphibia; order Caudata; family Salamandridae; genus Lissotriton; species Lissotriton helveticus. The sequence goes on along the minus strand of NC_136061.1, from coordinate 409,800,254 downwards.
CCATGTGGCCCCCCCCCCATCCCAGGAGGGACGCGTCCATCACTACTGTGTGCTCCGGTTGGGGAAGGAAGAGGGATCTGCCATCGACCCAATGCCTGTTCGTGAGCCACCACTGCAGCTGCTGTGCAGTGCCCTCCGAGATCTGGACGTAATCGGACAGGTTCCCCTGATGCTGCGCCCACTGGGACTTCAGGTCCCACTGCAGAGCCTGCATATGCCATCTGGTATGAGTGACCAGCAGGAGGCCATGAGGCCCAGCAGCCTCAGGGCCCTCCTGATCGAAACCCAGGATAGAGGCTGGAAGATCGGAATCATAGCCTGAATATCCTGGACTCGCCGTTCGGGAGGATAGGCCCAAAACTGTGTCGTATCCAGAACCGCTCCGATGAAGAGGAGCTTCTGAGAGGGAATCAGGTGCGACTTCGGCACATTGATGGAGGACCCCAGCAAATGCAGGAGGTCGGCCGTAGTCTGAAGGTGGGAGAAGACTGTCTGGGGGCGAGTGCGCCTTTAACAGGCAGTCGTCAAGATAGGGGAAGACTGGAACCCCTGATCTGCGCAGATGATCAGCGACCACCGCCATCACTCTTGTGAATACCCGAGGGGCGATGGTAAGGCCAAAGGGGAGCACGGTAAACTGAAAGTGCTTGTGACGTACTGTGAACCGCAGGTAACGCCTGTGGGCTGGCAAGACGCGAATGTGGAAATAGGCTTCCTGCAGGTCCAATGCTACCATCCAGTCTCCCGAGTCCAGGGCAGACAAGAAAGACCTGAGCCAGAGTTAACATCTTGAACTTCTCCTTCCGGAGGAAGCGATTGACGTCCCTGAGGTCCAAGATAGGCTGCATGCCCTTGTCCTTCTTGGGCACCAGAAAGTAGTGGGAGTAACAACCCCGTCCTACTTCTGACGCAGGAACACGCTCAATTACCTCCTTGGCCAAGAGTGCCGCGACTTCCTGTTGAAGTGCCAAGGGATCCCCCGATATGCGGTGGTACTGGGGTGGCATGGCTGGAGGGGAGTCTCGAAGGGGAGGGAGTAGCCCCTTTGGTCTATTTGTAAAACCCACCTATCCAAAGTGATGGTGCTCCATACAGCTTTTTAGGTCGAGGTAATATCCGGTCTGCCGAAGGCAGAACCGGAAGTACCGAGATTTAATGTTTCTTAGTGTGGACTATTTGTCCCGCCTCTGTTTTTGCCTCTCTCCCATTGGCTGGCTTCCTAAACGGAGGCCAGCCATTGGAGGAGAGAGCTGTCCCTCCGAATAGGCTCCGTCCTTTTCGGATTTGGAGGTGTGTTCGGTGTTCTTCTTTCCACTTTTAGGCCACGCCCATTCTGAGAACACCAAACACGCCCCCAATCCGAAAAATTTGGAACGTTGTGTCCGCCATTATTTGTTTTGTCTTCCCATGAGGATCGTCTCGCTTTCTCCGTGATGCAAGGACCGGCAGGTAAGCCATATTGTTTTTGCTTACATTCTCTCTTTTTTTGTGTTTGATTTCTGTGTTTCCCTGTGTTCTGTTAGCTGTTTGTCCCGTCCGATGTGTCCTGTTTGTCCCGTCCGATTTGTTAGCGTCACCATCCCGTCGTGTATGGCCCCCTTTTCCCCAGTTGTGGAAAGTGGATTTGGGGTATTGCTAGCCTGGTGTGCAAAGCATGCCGTGAGGAACCCCTGCCTTCAAGGGAGCGCATCGTTTCGGCAGATAGCGCCCGCGGCATCTTTCACTATCGGACGCTGCACGCCCTCGCGCCTCCCTCGAGCAGCCTGCACCGATACAGTGTCACACGGTATCAGCCTGCCTATCGCTAACAAGCCGGCATTGTTTACAGCCTCGCTCTCGCCGCTGACCTCGTATAACCCCGATTAAGTGTTCAGCAAGACACCCAAATGGCCAGGCTATGTGCCGCTGTAGCCGCATCTCGTAAGAAGACAGGGGGCCTTGTCGCCATCACAGAAGATGAGGTAATTTGCCAGTCATATGATCGAAGCCCTTTCAGCACCGCAACCGGAGGCAACAGCAATCAGAGCAGACCCTTTCTAGTTTAATATCCTCTTTCTCGAGCCCCAGAAGACAGACCATGGAGCCTCGGAAAATGTTTTCACTGGCTGTTTCTAAGGGAGTTGTCATAATTAATATTTTATTGCATTCTGTGTAATGTAAAGTCTCCCAGCCTGAATCCACTGGAGGCTCTTATAAATCTTCAAAACCTATAAAGTATATTTGGATTATGCGTGCATGTGATGATCATAATGGCGTCTCCAACACATATGCAAACACTTAAGCTATTAACAATAGAAATGACAATAACATTTACTTAGGGATACAAATAATAATAATAAGCAATGCCAATAGCTCCACCTATAATATTGCCGAGACCATTGCATTGTAAATGCTTGTTTTCTGATGCTGCTGCTGTCTCATTTGTCAGATTTTATGGATATCGTAAAAAATGGCAAGCATGTTAAAAAAAAACATCTGTCTCCAGATCCCACACACAGATAGAGATATTTTGTGTTAATACATTTTGTGAAAAGTCCATTCATGAATTACAAGTAAGGAACATTTCTATTGTGCGGGCCTCCCTCTGATACACATTTATTATTTCCTGCAGGAGTGCAGATGGGGAGGTTAATATTCTGCAGCCATGGATTGTGGTGAACCTGGTGGTTGCTATCCTCGTTGGTCTGTCCTGGCTTTTCCTGTCCTACAGCCCAGAACTTGATCACACCGAAGGTACTGTGTGGCAATAATGACATTGGGAAAACATAGTTTACATTATATGCTTGTGGGAGTGTTATTCTTTTATTACAAAATCATTTTTGAATCAATTGGGATTTAACAAAATAATACTCTTTCAATTAGTTTCTCCTTAACATAGAAAGATAGTTTTCTGTCAAATCCACAAGTGGAAATTAATTCCTAAAATGACTGCTGTGACTATGAGTTAAGCAACTTGTTCAGTTTTTTGCTTTGCATGTAAATCCCTTTGGGCCAGATGTACTAAGCATTTTAATGATCACAAATGCTCAAATTGGATGTTTGCAACTGTTAAAAATATTTTTTTCTATGTACTAACTAGAGTTTAAGAGTCAGGAAAGTTTTTCCGAGTCCTAAAATGTGATTGCCAATGAATACCAATTTGGTATCTGGAAGGGGTTATGTTATAGGCGTACCTTCAAAATACCAAATCGGTATTGTATGTCTCTCCAAATCTGTATCATATGTATCTGTTATATGACAGAAATCCGGTCACAAAACATTAGAAATTTAAAGGAGGTTATAATGCATTTGCAAAAGGGAAGTTCGTTGGAGAACAAGCAGTAGTTTAAGGGACCACTGCCAACTCTTAAACAAACTTTAAAAGAAATAAACGTTACTTTTAACCCCTTCGACGCTCATGACGAGCTGGGCTCGTCATGGCTTAGCCTCCTCGCACGCTCATGACGAGCCCAGCTCGTCACGTAAAGTGCGATTTTTAAAAACCCAGCGTACGGGCGGAATTCCGCCCGCACGCATGCGGTTAAAGCAGTATCATGTTTACTTTATTTAAGAGCAATCACAGACATGATGGTCTGCTGACCCCTACAGGCCTTCAATGCTATGATGACCTCCAATCGTAGAGTCGTAATTTGCGAACTACTTTATTAATATTCATGAGCTAGGTTGGGTTACAATTTTATCTACGATTCAGAATTTAAGAACTGACCTATTAATACATTAGTCAGTTGGTAAATTATTTACCTGTCTAAATTTTGTGAGCAGTAAATAGTACATCTGGCCCTTTGTCTCGGAAACATTCCAGTGCCAAATACCCAAGTTATCAATAGAATTTACCTCATCAGCATAAAGAAATAATCTCAATCTCATTTTACTGTCTATTTTCAGGAGAGAGAGAATAAGACACATTTGACCAGAATTTGTTCGCACATATTCTAAATGAAGTAGATTTCTTAAGATATACGCTGGCTTCATCAACATTCTTTAAGTCATGTGAACATATTACTGTTTTTAGACCGTAGAACAGCAGCTTTAAACTTGTAACCCCAAGAAAGACCCCTAATATTTAAAGCATATTAAAAAATGTCTGTTTATTGTACAAGGTTGCATTTGTATTTTTAGCCAGTATTATGACAGCCATAAACATTTAACCTCAAGAAAGACCAGTCACATTTAAGGCCAGCTCTAAAGATGTTTAATGGCCTAAAAATAATTGTAATACACTGCAGAGTGCTACCAGAAATCATTTTATTTACAAACTCAAGAAAAGTAAAGACAAATAAAATGTAATTCTAAGTGGTGTAGTTGGCAAACAACAGTGAATGTTTTACATTTTCATTCTTTTTTTCTGTTGTATGCAGATTTGATGTTTCTCCATGACATCGATGAGTTCCCTGAACGGGAAAAAGGAATACAACTGCAGGCGTAGAGGAGACACCACTGAAATCTTAATTAGAGAACTGTATGTGTTCAGTTATCATTTGTATATAGATCTGTATTTTGGAAAATACAATTTTATTTTTGTATGATTTTTATATAGTTTTCCAAATGTAAGCTGAACTTTGAATTAGCAGTGCCATAGTTTGTCGTTTTGTTATATCATTTTGTGAAAAGATGTATTTTATTAAAATAAACCAAATGGCTTTTTCAAATGACTTGCTATATTTCTGGAACAAAATCGGAAGGTATCTGATTAAGTCCTTCCTAAAGTCTGTTTAACGGAGTTGTGTGTTCAAAATAACAATGGAAAATATAAAAAGCTGCCATAAAACCCCCGTGTTGATTAGGAAATTCCACAAATGGTCATAGAAAAGAGAACTGAAACCTAAAGATGAGTTAATCATCGCAGCCCAGCCTGCAGGGTATGTACTAGATCAGTGGTTCTCAAACTTTTGACTCCTGAGGACCCCCACTGAATCACTACTGGAAGCCGGGGACCCCCAAGCAATTTGTACAATTTCAATTTCAAAAAATTAAAGCAGTAATTCGCAAAAAATACACAAACAAGTACACACCAAACAAATACGTGCATTAATAAAGCTTTTATTATTTTATATTGAAAAACATGCAAAAATCAAAACATTTTAATGGGAAGGATGGTGCTGCATCTCGGCTACTAACATTTCAATGTTTGGTTTTATTTTAGAACCCTCTCACCCTCACAACCCTCTCACGCTCACCCCGTCACTCTCACCCCCCTCACAACCCCCTCACTCTCACACCCCCTCACACCCCCACTCACTCACCCTCACACTCACCCTCACACACCTTCTCACCCTCACACACCTTCTCACCCTCACACCTTCTCACCCTCACACCTTCTCACCCTCACACCTTCTCACCCTCACACCTTCTCACCCTCACACCCTCACACCTACTCAGCCTCACACTGCTGCCTGCCTCACACTGCTGCCCGCCTCACACTGCTGCCCGCCTCACACTGCTGCCCGCCTCACACTGCTGCCCGCCTCACACTGCTGCCCACCTCACACTGCTGCCCGCCTCACACTGCTGCTCGCCTCACACTACTGCTCGCCGCACACTGCTGCCCGCCGCACACTGCTGCCCGCCGCACACTGCTGCATTACTCACACTGCTGCATGCATCACTCAGGGGCACCACCACATCACTCAGGGGCACCACCACATCACTCAGGGGCACCACCACATCACTCAGGGGCACCACCACATCGCACCACCACATCACTCAGGGGCACCACCACATCACTCAGGGGCACCACCACATCACTCAGGGGCACCACCACATCACTCAGGGGCACCACCACATCACTCACGGGCACCACCACATCACTCACAGGCACCACCACATCACTCACAGGCACCACCACATCACTCACAGGCACCACCACATCACTCTGGGACACCACCACATCACTCAGCCCAACCACATCATCACTCAGCACCACAACAGCATCACTCAGCACCACAACAGCACTGTCCTTGCTTACTACCAACATGCATTGCCATAGCCAATAGGACTCGCATTAGGAAGGTGTAAGCTATTGGCTTTGTAAATAACAATGCTATTAATTTATATATTTTCAAAGCCAACACACATTAAAAAAAAAATTCATTTACAATACCAATAGCTCACTTTCCTAATGCGAGACCTATTGCATTGCAAATGGTTGTTTAAAAATACATATCGCCATTGTCTAACCCAGGGTGGTGTGGAGTGGAAAAACGATGGATTTGGGCCCAGATCTTTGGACTGGGGTGAATGTGTGACATTGATCCACATTCTGTCCATCATTGTTGTGTTTGCTGTTTAAAAATACAAGCTTGCCTTTGTCTCCACTCATGGTGTATGGCAGGTACCACTAGTCAGAGTGCCCACTGCAATGTTAGCACGCTGGATTGTCCAATTCATCAATTCTCTCTTTTATTTTACATCCAGCAGATGCATGCTGTGCGGGCATCTTGGTCCAAGCACTGCACTTCTGTACTGGGCTCACAGCCCATAATTAATGTTAGAAGGGTTTTGCATGTAACAAAGGGCACAACCTATGTTAGGGGATTTGTGGGGGGGCAACAGGAAGAAGTCGAGAGACTAAAGCAAACCTTACTGCTACAGTGGAAATGCTATTTCAGAGAGGTAGGTGATCATCCAAATGAAAACTGTGGTAATAATCACACAATCCTACTGTTTTTCAAAGTTGTAAGTCAGCAAAAACAAATCGTAACAGTGCCCTGTGTAAAAACGTTTCCTTCCTAAACTTCAATTGTGGGGGCTAGCATATAATGTTGGTGAGCCAGAGGCTGTGGTCAAAGCAACAGGCTTAAGTATTGCGCCTTCTGATAAGACTGGAAAACCCACTGCAAAGAACTCGAGTGGAACACTTTTTGTAAAGGTCAACTGGAAAATAAAGAAATAAATATAGTCCTGAGTATGGACTGCTTTCTTAAATGCAATTACAAAACAAACAAATCTACACACAAACACGAACACACAAATGAAATACTTACATGCAGCATGTTCAAGAAGAAGAGCCCTCCTGCCCTTTCAACGTGCTCCAGCGCTCTTCAATCTCGCCATGCAGCTGCTTTCAGGGCACATGGGGACAGATAGTAAAATGCCCGGGGCCTGGTCACAAACTGAACAGGAACCACACGCACTGCTGTGCGAGCTCGAGGTCGGGTGAAGGGCAGATTGAATAGCACAATATAAGGGCAATCACCCTTCAGCTTGCACCTACAGCGGAATGGTGATTGGCCCGATTTCATTGCAGCCTTGCTGCCCCAGCGCCAAGGACATTCACACCTCTCCTGTGTGGGAAGCCTGAGGGGCAGATTGAATGGTAGTCTTGGCGCCCCGGCGCCAAGTATATTCACACCTCCTTATGTGCTGCGAGGGCTCTTGAGTGTTTAGTTTTTTATACCGAGTTAGGCACTCAAGTCCTGCGGACCCCCTGGGAATGTGTCACGGACCCCTGGGGGTCCGCGGACCACAGTTTGGGAAACGCTGTACTAGATGGTTTACAAAATGCATTGAAAAAATTCTAATACTTAGTTGACCATTGATATTGTCTGGTCTTATGGCAGAGAGATATCGTACACAACTAACAGTCTGTTACATTGCAAAGTCTGTAAACACTATATTATAGATGACATCACTGATTTTATATATATATATATATATATATATATATATATATATATATATATATATACCAACTGTGCATTATAAGGATATTACAATTCACTGAGGCATTTCATGTCCATATAGAGACACAAAGTTGAAAGTGAATGGCCATGGAAATCAAAGTGATTTGTTATATCCTTAGATCACGTAGACACCTGTAATCCCTGTATAAAAGCCCCTCTCTGATTTCCTTATTACAGTCGAGTTGTGCAAAGTCACCTGTAATAACAAAATAACGTAGCTGCTCAGGTGTAAGTTATTACATTTGAGTTGTGACATCATAATACCTGCTTCCAGATCCAGCATCCAAAGTGAAAGTCAGGTCACAGAGCATTATAACAGCGAACGTTTAAACAATGAGAATGAGATCTGGCTTTTCCTTCTTTTGATCTGTTTTTCTAAAATGAACAGCGATCAACAGAAAGGAGACGTGTGACAACATATTTATTTTTTGCAAGCTCTAGGCTACTACATGAAAGATATGCTCTCTGCAGGTTTCTTCACATTCTGGGATACAATCTTTTTATTCTGATGTACATTACACTGTTTTTAATATGTTTTTGCAACAGATTATTAACTGCTTTTTGGTGTGAGCAATTTCACACTAGAGATTCCGTCTCCATTCTGCATGTCTGCAACTATACTATCAAGGGCCAGATGTATCAGTCTTTCATGCAACACAGCAAGACAACTTGTTGGGCTTCGTGAAAGGGGGAGGGCAGGAATGTGCCATATTTACCAATATATCATGCATTCCTGCTCGTTTCTTGCACTTGCGCAAAATCTGCTGCCTAGCCCCAATGCAGGCATCTTTTTGCCAATGTACAAGAGTGCCTGCGTTGCAGGCAAGATTGTTACCTTCCTGCACAAAACAATCCTCTGAGGCTTTTTCCTCTAAGTGTGCATAATGCAGCTAACTTAGAAAGAGGAAACAACGAGGTGAAATAAAGAAATGTCTCCTCATTGCGCTTCCCCTGGGAAGGCGTAGCACTTTGACGCTTTACCAGTATTGGTAAATCTGGGAAGGTACCAATATCCATGGGTGGGTGCTTGGGAACACCCATGGAACGCCTTCCAAAGGCATAGTAACGCAAGGCATAGACTTGCTCTGCCTTGTGTTACTCCAGGTTTGCCAAGCAACATGTCCACGCCAGATGACCTTGTGTTGCTTAGTAAATCTGACTTTAGTATTTTCTTGCCCTTGTGACACCATGCATGATGCAAGGGCAATGCAATGCAAAGATACATCTGGCCCCAAGGATTTAAGTACTGTAGAGGATGAATGATAGTGTGACCGTGTATAATAATGGATACAATATCCTCTGCCGTATTTTGAAAGGATATTGCAAATCACCTTGGAGTTCCATAATGTTATGGTGGAACTCATCCAAAAGGATGCCTTGTTCTTTTTTATGGTCATAGAACTCCTCAACGACTTACAATATCCTTTTAATGTATGACATTTAGTACTTTGCCCCATATATAGTGCACCTACTTTGAGATATATGGGCATGGACCTCTAAGGTGGCTTGCAATAGCCTAATGGTATACCCAGTTGAGGATATGTTATTCCTGCTAATAAGTGTGTGGCTTCTCCTGTTGGAGACCACAGCCTCTCCTGTCAGAGGCCGTGGCAGGAAGATCAGCATCATGTGGTGGCTTGTGGTAGGCAGCTGGACAGCATGGGGGAACTATCCAAGTGAAGCTGCTGCAGGAAAGATGGGTGAAATGCGTGGCCTCTAGAGTGAGAGGATGTGGAAGGTAGTTGCATGACATGCTGGCTTCTCCACTGCTAGTGAAAGGAACAGTGGCACAATGCACGCCCTCTTCAAGTGAGATGCCATAGCAGGTAGTTTGGTTAAGCTTTGTGACTTGACTAATCGAAGTTTGCACATGCTGGGAACAGCTAGTGATATCATTTTCTTATTATTTTTCAGGCTCGCTCTGACACCAGAACTTGCAAGAAAACAATTCACACCTGTTTATAGGGCTCTTAGGTCTCCCACTTATTATGCTAGGAACTATTACGTGAACCTGCTTCTTGCCCCCACCCCTCCTCCGCTTGAAATAGAGAGAAAGCAGGTATCGAATATAGATATCAGATCTTGACATCAGGTCCTATCAGAGCAGGACCTTTTATCTTCTGGCCAAGGAAGGCATCGAAAGATGCACACATCTATTAATGTCCTAGTTAAGTGAGCAGAAAGGTATTCCATAAATGTAAAAACAAGGCTCGACCTACTTGAAAAAGGGATGAGTGTTAAAAAGTGAGTAAGAGGACTGACAGTATACTAAGCATAAGCAGAACAACACTAACATGCACAGTTGCCGTGTGGGCATTGATAAGCTCATACAGCTTTTATGTAGCAGCACCCCTTTCTAAATCAGGATGGAACAACATGCACAATCAGCCCGGCTAGTGCCACTAACAAACCTTTGCACCATAATGCAAAGGTGTCTGTGTAATGTCTTCCATAGGTTTTGTACTGGAAGTGTAGCCTTCCAATACAAAAAGTTAACATTTTCCCACTTTGGAGGTGTGCAACACATATCCAAAGGTAGAAAAGCTGAAGAAATAAACCAGTTCTCCTGCACTGGATCTTTCATATATTCACATGCTAGAATATTCTTCCCCGTTAGCAGACTGGGAACCCCTGGTAATCTTACAAACAGCAGTCATGTATACAACATGTTATATATACAATAACATTAACTAGAAAAGTAATGATACCTTTTCCTATTTACATCATTAATAGGGAAGTAGTGGGTCCGGAAGTAGCTTGGCAGGGTTTGAGGGTGATAAACATGTGGCGAGTTAGGTCAAGATGGAGCTGTGTGAAGTATCGAGAGCTGCGCAGGATTCCTCTGACAGGAGAGGTGGGCGACATGACTCCACAGATAGTTGGCAGGGGTGAAGGTAAAATGGTGACATGGGTACGGACAGACAGGCGACATGTGGGAGGGTACAGAGACGACGGGTGAGCCAGGAATGACGACAGTAACGTGACGGTAGTGTGAGGTGTGGCAGGTGAGGGCAGGTAGGTGGTGAGGGTGAGCACGTTGTAAAAACACACGAGAGGCAGAGAGGAATACTCAGGTGAGAATTGAACACGCGTAGTGGAAGAAGTGGTGACAGCTGACGGGGCAAAAAAGACTACAAACATTAAGGTTATACACCTGACCAGTCGGCGGCAAGGGCATATGTGGGGTGACTGTGGAGAGGACAGAGGGGTAAGGGTTCATCGGGAGTAGTGCAGACAAGAGGAAGGGGCCTCTAGTAGCGAAAGTACTGGACTGTAATCCTCCTCTGGTCTTTTTGCCCTTATACATGAGCGCATAGGGGCGTAGCCCCACCAGCCACATGGACCCGCATCGCGGCCGCCACCGCAATCCATTCAATAAATTACTCTGTACTAGTACAGAGTAATTTATTGCAAGGATTGCGAGTCAGCCGCCGGGACACACCCGGAGATTTCGGAATGCGCAAGGGGGGTGGTGGCCTGCTGCAGCTTGAGTGACAGTACACTCAGGCTGCAGTAGACAGACCGTAGTGCGCAAGTGCGAGTTGTGTTCCAACTTTCGCAAGCATGCGCACTACAGTACCCCAGTGGGACCCTGCGGGGACTTCTCTGCCTGCTGTAGCCCGGGTTTGTAAGGGGCGACAGGGCGAGCAGCAAATGTGCCCCCCCAGCGCCAGGATTGGCTACACCTGGCTCACGTCACGCTGCACCCGGATGCGACGCCTCCATTTCTCCTCGTGGGTCTGCTTTCTTCAGACTGGCGAGGAGGCGGCACTGCGGCAGGAGAGAGAAGCGGTCCACGGAGGTTAGTCAGAAAGAGGCATGGGTGGAGGGAAAGCTGCCACACCGGCCCCCCACTGGCACTGGCAGCCCTCGAGCACGCCGGCCTCCACCACAAGTTGGTAAGCCACCGGTGCCACGCTGTTTATGTAAGTAGTCTTGAAAACGTTTTGCGATTATTTAATTTTGTCTCTGCAAATACGGTCCTGAAAGCATTAGGTACTGAGTGTAATGGCGCTTTTTTTCTGCTACTTTTCTAGCCATGGGAAGTGTCGATAAACACCTCCCCTTACACACCCACCAGATTTTAGTGTATTCTTTGCTATTACCACTCTTAAATCAGTCTGCTTAATTGTTGCCAATGACCGGATTAAATATGTTTACAGGACGGGGAATCAAATGGTTACATGATAAGTTTGTGAATGCCCAAACACCCTCGCCCAGAATGACCCAGCGCTTGTACCGGTTAGTAGATTGATTTACACCTGCATAACATTACGTCATACTGAGATAACATTGCACACGTGTGAATCAAATTCGGACGGTATTTTTCATCTTTTGTGTATTGCACTTGTAAAGCAAGCCACTTGCACGTGCCAGGTGTAAAGTGCTGTTCCTGTCTGCAACGCACTCTCTTCGGGAAAGAAACACGTGTGCGTTTGCATAAGGGCCCACTGGTCGGACAAGAAGTGTGATTGGCAGTTTAAAAAAAAGATTTGTATCTAGTTATTTTTAGGTCACGTGAAACATTCCCTAACCGCTACGATAATAAGGAGGAGCTATAAATACTATAGATTCATTTTTATCTAATCTAATGTTAGAAGCCAGGCGACCAACCTATGACTGCTGGGCCCACGCTGCCTTCCCACCCTCAGCCGCTGGAGCGTCCACTTATCTGTCCTGCGTTAGTGGCAGTAAGACAGACAGAAAAGCGCACCCAAGCTGTATATAGAAAGGAGAGGCGGCGAGAGATGCTCCAGCATTTTCAGAAATTCCTTTTTTTTACATTCAGTGTTTGCATTTCTTCCCCCGTATATTCCCTCGCATTGCATTTATCATGTCAACTGATTCATTCTAGTGCAGCCTAAAGCTCTCAATATCTCCCTATGTATGTGTCCGGCCATTACTTCACGCTTCCGACCCCTTAGCTGATGAGCTGTCCATGCCGAAGCCGTGCTCTACCAGTAGCCTGGCAGTGGGGAGACGGTTCATCTGATTCGAGGGCCTGTCAAAAAGTACCTAATAAAGCCCTATCTCACATAGAAATTAGGATGTTTCTTACTACAGGTTTGCATCCTGCGGGCCTCAAATGTTTACTCTTATGTTCCTAAAATCCTGCATTGACGTAAAATCTTTGATTGTCACTTCTCTATTTTCTTTGAATGACCCTCACCTTACTTCCTATCACCACATACTATCACCATATCCTATGTGTGCTTCCTCTCTCTGGGTGCAGCCTACTTTAAGTGATTTGCATATTGGAATTAATTTCTAGATTGTATTTCTGTGAATTGCCAACACCTCAGCTCAAAGATCACAACATGTCCTCCTTTGGAAGTCCTACCCTGAAACCTAGCAATACATAATCTCCTCTAGTTCATTCACTAATCCCATCAACTATCTGCATGAACTCGTACACACCCTACTGATGACCACACTAAACTACTAATAATTTAACCCACCAAAAAAACGCTGCACTAAATGCATAGCAGGTTCTGCTTTAGAGCACAAGAATAATCCCAATAACTAAAAACAACCAATAACCACTGGATAAATCACTAACCCCGGGTTTCCGCAGCAGTGTGCTGCCTTTCATAAAGTACTTCAACACCTAGGCAGGGATAAAAATCACTATATTAATGTAAACTACAATACAACAGAGTTATATATCATCTCTGTTGGTGGTGCACTACTACGTTACCTCGAAGTAGGAACATGATTAGAACAGATTTTTTTGAAAACTTGGGACTTGAATGCAGTGAAAAAACATGTTTCAAATCGTATATTTCTAGAACACGAATTTCAAGTTTGGATTCTTAAGATGACCATGCTGCACTGTTCCCATTTTAATACTGGAATTGCACTGGCCTAGAGGTTTGAGAAGGTTTAGTTTTTCTTTTCTTTATTACCCCTGCAGCTGAGTGAACCTCCACATCCTTTGCCTTTTATTGTTTTGTTAGATGTTGTTTCCCTGTGCTTCAGTAATACATGGGGCGCAGCCAATGCATCAATTGACATGTGGTCCAATACCTCAAAGCCCCATAGGAACCAGGCCTTCTGCCATTTTTAAATGGAAAAGAAGGTCCAGAATAGTTGAATTGTGGGTACATTGATAGATTTTTGTTTAACTCATCCACTTCTCACCACAACTCTACTGGTAATAGCTGCTTTATGAAGAATTAAGACCGAGACTTATGATGAAGCTGCGCATTAGGCAGAGCTTGAGCAATGAAAAAAAATTATTGGTCTTTGCCCTTTGATCCTGAAGCCAACTCTGATTCATGTATAATTTCACCTCTGACAGGCAATCGAACATGTTGCCATATTGATCAGCCATACTGCAAGCTTTTAAAAGGATCTGTGTGTTAACCATGTATGGTTGATACACTAGGTCACGCTCATAAATTAACCCAAGGAGTGGACTTGTATAGATCTATCTTCCACATAGACAATGATACAGGCGAACCCCACGCTCACATACCATGCCAAAAAGGTTGTTGTTACAGATTATACCGCTTAACCTTGGTATCAAAATTTCAATACATCTTTTGAAATAGTTTTGCCCCCAAGTACTATACTATACAAAGATGTCCCTAAACTAAGGTTCAATGAGATTTGCACTGTTACTGAAAAAAGTTGCACAGCAGCTGTTCATCAGGCTATAATGTCTGAAGAAAGGCATGGTTGTGTGGCAATTTTACCAGCTCCCCTTGAAATTGCTGAGCATGCCCTTGTACTAGTCGTACAAAAGGGGGTGGTGATGGATGGAGCATCTGAACCAATCAAACACTCACACCCAGTCAACAGATCAAGCTTCCGAGGACCGGTTTCTGGCATTCCAGCCGTCTTCAGCCCGGCTTGCTTGAATCCAGTGGCAAAGTGAGCAAGGGACCCACGTCTGAGCATACCCTGCCAACTTATGGCGAACAAAGTGGTACTAGTCGGCTACTATTTTCCACTCCTGACCTACTCATGTGATTATATTGTACTATTCTGAATAGCGAAAGCCTTACAGCAACCACTGTCCAGTGCCACCGGGTACAGCAAAGGTAAGAAAAGAGAAATCTACAAGCAGAAGGGCACGGTCATAGCCCGGGGTCATCACACATCTTAACTTAGACACAAAACCTTCTTCCTATATTAAGTAAATAATGTCAATATTTAGGCCTCACCCTCTGGAGAAGCAAAGCACACTCAAAGTAAACACAACTGAAAAAGCATAGGGGATGGAAGATACTGTACCATATTGTGACATCAAATATAGATCACACATTACCCGTTTCCTTAACGGGATCTTCCAGGCCAAGGTAAACGCAATGATGCTGTTTGGAGCACGACTATGAAGTCCACAGATCACAAACATGTGGATGAGTGTTGGATCTTCAAAATGTGCTACCCTTGTCTTGACACTGCAAAACTACAAATGAACATCTATCTTGATAGAAGCAAGCAAGGCAATTATGAAGTACACACTTGAACACAACTGCTCCCAGTTCCTGAGCCTGATAGATATCTGCTGAATAGTTGGGAATGAGAAGCAGTGTTCCTGAAAAATTTGCAAATAACACGAAGAGTGAAAGAAATTCTTGTAAGAGGGACAAGGTAACCCATAATCCCAGAAAAAGGCATCCCACGAGCAACGGACTTACATTTTGAGGGCTAAATTGGACAACATGAGGAGGGTTGCAGGAACGGGAATATTTTAAGGAAAACGTATTTACGTCCACAAATCAGTAATATTTTAAGCCTAGAAAAGCACAGGCTCTCTGGCCTGGGAAGAATGAATCACATTGAGATAAGATAATGTAGTCCAATATTAGATTTTCATATCTGCAAATGTTCCCTTAAGCAACCGGTTATTCACGTCACACTTACCACACACTTCACTTGCCATGACTTGATCACATATACATACCTATGACCCCACCTACAGGAGTATATAATGCCACAAGATCATAAATCATATCTAAAAAATATATTTAATAAAAACAGACTTATTAAAATCCAGTCCCAATATCACTATCAAAAATACATGAAAACAATTAATGACTAATATAAAAGTTCATACAGCACAATCCAAATATGGTTTCCGCCTTAAAGAAAGGGGAGGGAGAGAGAGAAAACACACAAGACAATACACTTCATTCACAAAAATAAGCTAATGAATTGATAACTGTTAGTACAGCCACATGATTCATATCTTTCGTCTATTGTGTAGTAGTTCTTCGCCGTTCACCATCTCCGTCCCAAACATGACGGCACAAACCCTGTAAAATTAATAACATGTAAATTAAAATGTGGTCTGGAACATTTAACCTTCCCGGCCCGGCACTTGCTGGCCTCGGCGCACAACCGTGTTGTTAGGGCGAGCATCGGGGCTGGGTCTGTGCAGCGAGGCCAGCAAGTGCCAAAGCCAGGAAAGTCAGGTGCTACAGCCAGCATTTACTTTACATGTTATTGAGGAAGCGGGTTAGTGATTAGGGCCAGTTACTCGGTTCTGACAAGTGACAGCTCTAAGAGGAGGGTTAGCGGCCTGCCCTACAGCTACATAATCTGTTAAAAAGAGAGTCCGCATTACCATGATGTTAGCAACACGTTAGGTTCCCAGCAAGCATGCTCATACCCAGCCAGGCCCAGGAGAGCGCACAGCAGCAGCAGCCTTTACACACGGCGACTTCTGGGAGCTTCTATCTGCAATTTATGATAATGTCCTTTTATCGCTTCGGCTGCCATGTCATTGTCTTTTATGTGAGTTTAACCACGTTAAATGTTTGGTTAGCTGCGCATGTGCAAGTGGTTACACATGGGTCATGATTATTAATGGTAGTGATCTGTAAAACACAAGAGGGCTTCAATTGTTTCATGTGTTCTGCGAATGGCTCTCCCAGTCTTACTTTTACGTTTACATTCTGGTATTTGTAAATCTGGTTTTGTTTTTCTGTGCTAGCCCTGTGTATGTAATGTAAAGCCATAACAAAGCATAGTATCTGGTGGCAGATTCTGGCACCAGAATGCAAATCAAACGTTTGTCTCTATGGCCTGCTCCCTCACTCTAAGGTTGGATAGCTTGGGGTTGGGCCCTCTTCTCCTGAGTGCAAGGCACACTCAAATGTTTCAGTGCAACACAAAATCTGTGGGCATATCAACGGCTGTCTGCAACCACAATCCCTATATAATGCATAGACACACAGTCCACGTGCAAATGGCAGGTTAGCTGGTTTTTAAGAGTGGACTTTTACTACATCATGATGGGGTGCTATTGAAAAAAACATGTCTCTTCAGCTTGTTCCTAAATTACTGGAGCAGGGTAGGGGAAGTCGTAATGAATATGGAAATATCACTCCTGATCCTGGATGCAGAAGGCCTGAATTCCATCAAGGCATGGCAACCTAAAGTTTTTATGAAAAAACGTATATTTTTATTTTGTTACAAATATGGTTATAATACCTTCATCGCATCCCAATCAATTTCAGGGAGACAACTGGAAGTGCTCCCGAGGTCGGGCTTGCATCCCTCACCGGTAAAAAACTGGTGGGGAGCCATGGCCAACTGCCAATTAGGTCAAGGGAGCCACAGGTCAAAAAAGTTTGGGAACCACTGTACTAAGGCAATAGTGGACTGCCTGCTCAGAGCAGGCAGCCTTATGCGCAAAGGGGACAGCTTGTGAGCTGGACGGGCAGCGAGCAGAGATGGCAGTGTTAAGAGGATGCAGGCAGTCGAGGTGTTAGTGTGGGGGCACAAGGAGAATAGAATATGTGCAAAGGGGGGGCGGTTTGTGAGCTGGAGGGGCAGGTAAAAGGGTGCATTAATCGTTCAAAAGTTGTAGGCAGTGGAGGGGCTTGGTGTGAGAGCACAGGGAGGAAAGTGGATGAGCAGAGGCGAGTGAGTGTACATGTATATGTATAGGGGGGTAGAAGCAGAGATTTTGAAGTACAATTAAAGGGAAGTTCAATCTTAAAAATAGATCAAATTTCACAGATCACAATCCATAAGCCTGACACACATGCAGGGTTTCCCAATGTATACTCCATATTGGATAATGTGAACTGAGCTCCACCAATAAATGTGTGTACTTGGCTCCCAAGTCCACTTGTAACTCAGGTTGCCTACCAGAACATCATTGGTTCAATGCTCATTTCATTTCAGAGCTTTGTGCTCAATATTGTTATTAGGGATTAATCTAGAAAATATGGTTCAAATTAATTGACTGCTTCTAAAATGAGAGATATAGTGTTTGCCTATTGTTTCTAAGGTGCGATTAGATGTGGGTAATTAAATTATGGGCTATGTTCCGTATATTAACATCATGAATTCTGTCTGAGAAACCTACTGGAACGATATGGCATGGGAATGTCTGCAATGACTTTGTTCACTCTTAAGGTAGCCTAGTCATTTGAATATTTCTTTATGTGCTACAATGTACCTCTTTAGGTGCTGACATGTGAGACACAGATACGCTTAAAAAAAAGGCTAAACATGTGGCCTTCCCCGCCCCATTGGAGGCTCAAGAGAAGCTAGTGAGGAGGGGGAGAGGAAGAGGAAGGCAGAGGTTTTGGGCAAAACATCCCATGAATAACTAGAGACACCACAGTAGTAGATCTGTGGGGCAATTCAGGAGCTGTAATGGTACAACCCAGGGCACATTGGAGATACCGCAGAAGAGGGACTGTAGGTCCACCCAGAGGTGGCAGAGGATGATTCCAAACGAGTGCCACATGCACCACAGTACTGGAACATGGAGTGTGTGGAAGTAGTTCTGGGAAGGAAATGGTGCTTGGATTTAAGGTGGTGAAGGTGAAGTATGGTGGCAATATGGAGTAGGGCGGGGGGTTTGGACAAAGGTCCTTCCCATCCTATGCCCCTACAGCCGCAAACAGGAATGATGCTACAGGAAGACATCATTAACCTCTCCACCTGTTACCTGGATGGCCTGAAAGGAGAGATTAAGTGGAGTTGTTTTCCTTAATGAAGTCAGTCAGTTTGACAGAGAGCCCTCTCACATTCAGCTCATCCAGGAATAAGCCATTTAAAATTGCTCTATAGTCTGTAAAATGTTTGTAATCTGAGGGACAGCTCTGCAGCCTGTACTTAGACTCTGCATAAACAGAATAGTAGTGGAATCTGAAGAATAGTCCGGCAGAGCTAGCCTATGTTTGTGGTCCCAGTAGTGAAATAGCAGCAGGCAGCAGCGCAGAAGCTAATGTGCTGCTGCAAAAAACATGTACCTGATGCAGATCACAAAATGCATCTGATGTAAATAGGTCAGTGAGTCACTGCTTTTGTCACAGAGATCCCAACTGCTGTGCAACTTCTTCTACTCTTAGAGCTGAGATTTTCATGAAAGTCTTATAGTCTGAATTCAGCACCTGAGCGTAATAGGACGGAATGTATGAAGCTCTGTGGTTATACTGAATAACCTCTTCTATGCTAATGACAAGGTCAGCTCGTCATGCAGTACCACTGGAGCTGTGCTAATGACGAGCTGACCTTGTCATGAACAAGGCAAATCTGGGATATTAGCACCCAGCGGGAATTGCCTGTAGCATTGAAGGTGTTAAGCAGCTACCTATGTTATGCCATCTATTAATGTAATAACTGCACTTTCACAATTGCTTTATTAACCTTACTGCTTTCTCAAATTTGCTTGAAAATGCACAATTTTTCTTCTTTTTTTTCAAAATTTTCTTGGGGGGGTTATCCCCCCAAACGCCCCTTTTGGGGTTCGGGCTCGCTCCCTGCGCTCGCACGCTACGATGCAGTATGCAAATCACTTTGCGCCTCACCACTTTCAGATTTCACCCACCGCCACTGGTATTGATATACATGCAAGTTCATGCATGCACGGACATGCCAAAACAAATGAGCTCACAGACGCCAGGCAGTTTAAAGACTTAGAACTCACCCACAGGCACTGATTGGATAATGCTGAACTGCTGCTACAGGGCTCTGCACTGCAAAGAATGTTGCTTTAGCAGTAGAAGATGAAGGTAAATGGTTTACCTGATACTGCGGAGTCCAGAAGGGCAACTTCTTTATTTGAACAGATTTGCCATGGAGCCGCCATGTGGGCCAATTGCTAATTACAAAGATGGATGAATATATTCCCCCCTCCAAAAAGCTGCCAGTCAAACTGACCCATGTTTGTATGCAGAATGTAGCAAACAGTACATAAATAAATTATCTGGAACATTTAGGGGCATATTTACAAGCCCCTATCACCACAGGAACATCACTTTTATCAACATTCCTGTGGCGATAGGGGCTTCGCCTTATTCACAAGGCGGTGTTAAACCAAATAACATGGCTTAATGCCCCCTTGTGAATAAGGCACCTTTTCACGCTATACTTAGCGTGAAAGGGGTAGGCAATGGGTGTTGCGGTGGGCGTTCTGCCGCAACATCCATTGATTTTGACACTGCCCCCCTATTTACAAGAGTGGCGTAAATAGGCAGCAGCAAAATTAACTCTAGGTAAAACCTGGTCTTAGCATGGCGAAACAAGGAGAAATGCTTTATTTCTCCTCGTTTTTGCTGTTTCTATGTGTGCTGCACTGTGCAGCACACTAGAAACAGCAACACGTCATGTATAATTCTTCATGTACAGCAAGAGACTACTTCCTGCACATAAACAATATATTTTTTTTTTAAATGACGATTTGCAACTTCTATGTGTGCTGCACAACGCAGCACACATGGAAGTTTCAAATCGCCATTTGTGATGCAGCGTGTGAGTTTTTGAAGTATCTCAGTGCGTCCTCTATATCAAGCGAAGGCCTGACTACGCTCTTCACAGCCTAATGAAGCGGCACTCACTGTGTGAACCATCAGGGAAAGCTGGCAAAAGGCACCAAGCATCGTACCTATACACCCACTTCCACAATACCAAACCCTAAATCTCCAGACGTTGAAAAACAGACTTCCTCCTCAGGTAAGAAACCCCTTGTCGAGAGCGCCAAAGAGGCAGTGGCTTTCAGGAACAAACTGTAGTTAAAGGAGGTAATAAACAATGTGAATTCAGTCTGTCGACAGACACTAGATCAGCCCTCCTCTGTAGGTACTTTAAGACATGGCAGGCAAGAGGGGGCTCTACTATACAACGCTATGAATCAACAAGTGAGTGTAACTGCATGCCACCTGAAACACCATTTCTGACTCATCAACTTCATTCCTGACTTTTGATCTTGAAAACACTGCCTTTGACTCATTGGTCTGGGACCACCACCTAGTCAAAAGTGACTCAAATCTACCCCATGTTTCCTTGTTTTGCATCTAGAGCGATTGGCGGCAGGAGAGAAAGATCAGCTGTCAGATCAGAGCAAGACTTGAGATCAGTGGGGGGCTTTGGCCAGATAGCACAATTCAAATTCCCCTCTTTCTACCTCAAATATGCTACAAAACTCCCCAGAAAAAGCACAGTCGCTTCAAATGCTACAGGGCCTCTACATTTGGATTGAGTCAGATCAGCATATTATAAGCCCTGCACAGGGTACTCCAGTAGTATCTTATTCACCGCTCATGTCATCTCCCACTCCGCCTCCTTCAAAGGCAGAGGTTTTGTAGTACATTTTAGGTGAAATCAGGGAGATTAAAGTTTCCAACTTGCGCTTTGTTGGGATCCCGAAGGGATGAGAGAATGGACAGAATGCCATCAAGCTGGGCACAGACTTGATCAGCAAATATGTGATCCCCGACCAAACAGAAAAAGACATGGATCTCACAATTTTGCAGGAGCATCGAGTTTCCGCATTCTTGCCCCCAGTGCATAATATCTTCGCACTCTTCTGGTCAATTTTGGAGACTTTTGCTTAAAGGAATGAGGTCTAGCCAGAGCGTTAAGAGACAAAACATTTCAAACCTTGGATATCTACTCTTTTAAGATGTTCTCTGATATGTCCTTGTCTGCAGCATGTTGGCGCAAACAATTCACATAGTTTAAAGAGGCAAGGAGTTTTAGCAGGGATTGTTCAGCAATCCAAACTGAAAGTTCTCTACAAGGGACAATCCCGTCTTCGTGTCAGTCGAACAGGGCAATGACTTTCTACAATCTATTAACAAATCTCGTGCAAGGGGAGGGGAGAGCAATTAAGAGAGGGCAAGAGTACTTCAAGCTAAATATTTGAGAATATTTCTTTTGTTTTATCGTGTTCTTTCTTTCCTCTTTTTTCCGCTTTTGTTTTTTCCTCTAATGTGGTTTCTAGGTTTTCGTTTTTCTATGAATTCACCTACTACCGCTACCCTTGCTTACTCTGCACTTCGTACACCTACAAGAAGACTTAATCTACTACAAGCATGTTAACATTTAAGGGATCATTTTATGGCTATAGAAATAGAAAACCAAAACAAACGTTTTAAGAAAAGTTAAGAAGAAAGCGAACACGTGGGGCGGTATTTGGCATGGCCAGTCAAGAAACGAAGGAACAATGATATTATCAAAGTGATCTTTGATGCAGCTTAGAATAGAGTGGTTGCCTAGCCTGATTTAACCGGAAAAGTTCTCCTTAAACATTATGAGAGATTTATACATTAACAGATAAGCCTACCCCAGAGAGTATGGATGCCTATAAATCTACCCGTTTTAACCAAAGATTCTGGAAAAGAATAAGCCTCCTGAAAGTCCAGGCTCGTATTGGCCAATCAGCCTGCTTAATAGCTATTATAAAATATTTGCCAAAATAATTACGAATAGATTGGCCCTGTTAGCACAGACTTTGGTCCACCCAGACCAAAATGCATTCTTATCAACTAGATTGATTTTCCTCTAATACTAACTATCTGATATATGCTGTCAACTACTATTCGGTGAACAGCATCAAGTCAGTAATCATCATGTTAGATGCTGAAAAGCCTTCAATCTAGTCCAGGGTGAGGTCTTGTTTGCTATAATAATGAAATTTGGTTTGGAGTTGGTACATCTGTTACATAATCTGTACAAGAGAGCGGACACTAAAATAGTGATAAATTTGCAAGCGGTAGAGCATGATACAACCAAGAGAGGAACAAGACAAGGGTCCCCTATGTCACCCATTATCTTTGCTCTTTTTATTGAGCCCTTAGCTTGCAGCATTAAGGCAAGATGTATGTATAATGGCTCCAGTCAAAGATGCGGCAAAAGTAAAACTCTTTGCAGATTAGATGATATTATATTTGGCAGCTGATGAGCAAAATATCCAAAATGCATTTGCTAAGATCCAAGAGTTCCCAGACATTGGCATTGGTGGGTATAAAATCAATCATTCCAAGTGTGAAGCTCTGTTATTCAATTGTGCCCCTCCAGGTCTTCCTGTCGAAATGAGGACGCACTATTCCCATACTCATCCGATTAGGTATCTGGGAATCCATGTCACAACCAACTTTGCGGACCGGTTTTGTTTACATTATGCTACCACTTCAAATAAGGCTTGTGGTCTACTCCACCAATGGCATTCACTGGCCCTCACCATTATTGGCCGGGCCACTCTAATGAAAATGGTTAGCCTCCCTTTGTTTGTCCTAATTTTTTCAAATGTTATGATCAAAATTCATCAATCAATCTTCGATGAGGTAGAACAAATGATACGGCACTTCTAATGGCAGGGTAAAAAATCTTGTACCAATCTGAAGACAGTACAACGAAAGTAGTAGACTGAAGGCTGGCACATTCGCGCATCAAAATGATTTTCATCAGGCCACCTTTCTGGATTGACTTGTTAAAGCAACAACCACTAAGGCTCACTCTAATTATTACTATTTAAAAATTATGCTGAGCGGGGTAGATGTCAAGCTTCCCTCTTTCCTAAATATACCAAGGCGACCAAAGTGAATCAGATACAAGCCATCTTATGTTTTGGCTTTCAGATTTCAGAGGATAAGGCATGAGTTTAGGATTCCACAGTTTCATCCATCTCTACGATTAAGAGATTGTCATGCTCTAGTCTTACAGTTACAGCCTTCAGTCATAGAGGACTGGCAAAGTATAAGATATAACAAACTGGCAGATTTCATGTTAGCCGATGAAGTAATATCACAGCTAGTTTCCAATCACCCGCTATCACCCCCAAACTAGTATTCACCTATTTACATGTTCGTCATTACCTTCGAGAGAGCAGACAGGCATCCAGTAAGCTAGCTGAGAATATTAGAAAAGCCTATTTTGTAACATGTCAAAGGTATAGGCAACTGGTATCGTTAATTGTACCAGAAATTACAGGTAGAGGTGGTACCTTAGTTTCGAGTTAAGATTGCGGCCTCCACAAATTGCAAGATCGAGTGGCATTCATGGGCACGGTTTAATCAAATGGCCCATTAAGCCATTTACGAAGCTAACTACAAAAGGATGTCCTTCTTTCAAAGTGGATATTGTAGTATACCCTGTATCAAATTGAAAATATGTATCAATGCTAGCTCATCTGCATGATTTTAGATGTGGCAATGCATAAGGGCGAATGGTTACATATATGTTTCACATGTCCATCTCTTCACCACTTTTGGAAGCATATATTCCAATTTGTTAGTTATAAGCTCGAGGTGGATTTATGGCTTGACCGGTACGGGGCCTTGTTTGGAACGACCTCACAATCTAGACAAATTACCATACGGCAACAGCAATTTGTATCCATTGCCTTGCTGATTGCTAGATTATTAATTTTACATCAATGGAAATATACTGAGGTGCCTACTTTTAGTCAATGGCAAAGCAAGATGAAATGGGTGAAACAGCTCGAGAACCTGTGAGCTGCAATAATTGGGGCTGGAAAAAAGGTTTTGGAAATCTGGTGTGCCTTGCTTGAATTAGCCGTGATTGTATGTTGTACTGAATTTTCATTCAGATGGTTTGTAATTTCTGTCGTTTCTATGGAAACATGGGTTTTCTTGATGTTTACATATATACCTCTAGTATCTTTGTGTTAATCTTTTCAAATTGTATTCTCGTTAATCATTCATGATTGATATATTTAATGGACTTTTTTACTCGAATAAAAACACTTTTTTTAAAGAACCGAATATTCAGTTCATGGATGGCTATGAGGAGGAAGAGGAGGAGTTGGCAGGCCAATATAGTTGTCAGAGACAAAAATGGCATGAATGGTGGAAAAAGCATTCTTTAAAAGAAATGGTACTGATACCAATGCTGTTGTTGCGCACGGATTCAGTGATCTCAACAGCGGTCCAGAGAAGAGCTAGGAATCCATCTTCATCTTGCACAGCGCCAACTGCTAAGGAGGGCAGAAAATGGAACTCTATGGGAAAAGAGTGAATGTGTTGGCAGCTGATGCAGTATAGACAGCTAATGCTTTAGCAATAGTAACAAGGCTGGATAACATTTCCGTAGGAGGAAAGAGAAAAGGCTAAGACTATATCAAGGGATGGAGAGCAAGCATCTTCATTGATTGATCCTGTGATGGATGGTTTAATATGCGCATTCAGGCAAACTAGAAATGCAACTTTTATGAAATAATATGGCTGGTTAAGAAATTCATCGTTTAGACCAGGGGTGCTGTCAAGAGTAATGGATATGCCATTTGATGGCACTAATGTATTTGGAGAGAAAGTGGATGAAGTGCTGCAGAAGAAAAAAATGGATACAGAGATGTTCTTTAGAGATGTGATAAAGTAAGCAGCCTTACAGAGGTTTTCGTAGGTAATTTCAGAGGCAGGGACAGCAAGGGGCATATCTTTGCCCCTCCAGGCAGTATAGGTTGCATGGATCGTTTGGACAATATGAAGGAAGTACGACAGCAGTGGCAAGAAAGCGGACAAGGTTACAGACAGACTAAGTCTCGAGTACGCAGAGGAGGTCAACCCTCAAGATTTGAGGGGCAAGGAGAAAGAGCATGACTTGATATGAGGGAATGCTACACCAGCACAACTGCCTTTGGGAGGCAGAATGCGTTATTTAGAAACATGGAAGGAAGTGACGTTGGACAGATGGGATTTGGAAATTGTAAGGCATGGTCAAGCTGTGAATTTCTGAAGGAGCCTCCATCTGTCCAACCAATAAATGAAAAGCGTAGACATTTGAAGGATTTGAAGATGGAAATGAAGAAAATTATGGAGAAGGAAGCCATTAAAATAGTGCCTTTGGAAGAGAGGCTCAAAGGATTTTCTTCAAGATTCTTTCTGATTTTAAAGAAATCTGGAGAGTGGCGTCCAATTCTCGATTTAAGAGAATTGAATATAAACATAACGAACCACAGTTTCCGTATGATTACACTTCAGATTCTTCGATTTATTGAAAGGGGATTTCCACAGTTCGATAGGTCTGGAAGGTATGTACTTAAATTTTCCAATTCACAGGAAGCACAGACAATTATTGAGATTTGTGGTGGGCAGTCAGCATTCCTAGTTCAAGGCTCTACTATATGGACTAAGGTCAGCCCTTCGGGTTTTGACAAAATGTATGGCGCCAATAGCAGCCTTTATAAGGAGAAAAGGAGGTATGGTTAACCCATACCTGGATGATTGGCTAATAAAAGGGAACACACTGCAGAAGGCATGGGTCATGACAAGTTTGGCACAACAGGTACCGTTAATCATGGGACATGTGATCAACAGAAAAATAGTTGGATCTACAGCCGAGAAGAGAGCCAATTTATCTGTAGACAGGAATAGATATGAAGGAAGGGATGGTTTACCCCTCACAGGACAGGGGCATAAAATTAATAAAACAGGTTTTGTCAGTGATGGAGTGGCTGTGAGACAGATCAAGGCAGTACTAGGGTCAATGTCGTCATGCAGTCAGTTGGTTCCATTCTGGCATCTTTACATGAGGATTCTCCAGAAGCACTTAGCCAAGCAGTGGCAGCAAGTAAATGGAGAATGGGATGACTTAGTCCAGGTAACTCCGCTTAGGGAAAAAGCTTTACTGTTGAGGAAGAACAAAGAAAATGTTTTCAGAGGACAGAGGTTGCAAGCAGTAACACCACAGTTGTATCTGACCACGGATGCATCCATGCAAGGATGGGGAGCTCATCTTTTAAGGATGCATGTAAGTGGTTTGTGGACAACAAAGGAGCAACTGCTGCATATAAATGTTTTGGAAATGCGAGCAGCCAGGTTTGTGTTGAAGGATTTTCTAAATGCAGTGCAAAATTGTCATGTAATGATAAGAACAGACAATAATAAACTATGTATTACATTCAGAAGCAAGGAGGAACAAGGTCAAGGCTGCTTTCATGGGAAGGCACAAAAAATATAGAATTGGGCAATTGGCAACCTCTAATGCTCTTGCCTGGTTTGAACAATGTGGAGGCAGATCTGTTAAGTAGACAATATGCGGATACACAAAATTAGGAGATAGAACCAGTTATTAGAATTTGATATTCAAGAGATGAAAAAAACCAAGAAGGGATATGTTTGCAACAGAACAGAATTGCAAATGCAGAAAGTTTGCAAGCAGATGTTTTTGCCCAGGGACAGAAGGTAATGTATTTGCGATAAATTGGACAGGACGTTTTGTGTATGCTTATCCACCAATACTGTTGATTGCAAGGATATTATGCAAAGTAAAGAGAGATAATTGCAAGGTCATTCTGGTGCCACCTGGATGGCCACATCAACGTTGGTATGTGGATTTGTGATAAATCAGTCTGTCAGAGTCAATGCAGTTCGAAGTGGATGTTCAGTTTCACACAAACCTAACAGCATGGCCTCATTTGGATGTTGGTGGGATCGCCACTGGCAGGCCGTCAGTGGCAGTCCCACACACATCCAGGCCATCGGTCCGACCACCGCATTACAATGCGGGCGGTGGGAGGGAAAGACTGCCGCCTCTGGCATATTCAAGGATTCCGTTGAGGTGGCCTTCGGACTCCTATACCTACATTGGAGGTGGTGCCGTCAGGATTAGGATGTCCCTTTCTGACTGCATTTTCATGGCGGTCCAACTGCCATGAAAAGGCAGATGGAAGGGGACTTTGGAGGCCCCAATCATGGCTCCGTGGGCACTACTAAGTGGCCTGAGGGCACATGTAGTGCCCCCACACACATATTTGTTATTTATTTTATTATTATTTGTGTGTTTTGTAAAGCGCGCAGCTGCCCCAACGGGGCGTCCCGGCACAAATAGAACAAGTAACAGAAGGGCATACACTAGGACCTATGCGCCAAAAAGGTAGGTCTTAAGAGATTTGCGGAACTCAAATTCCGAATGGCTTGAGCGAAGGTACAACGGAAGCTTATTCCAGCACTTGGAGGCACAAACTTCAAAAGTTTTACCTCCCGATCGGGTTTTTTTAAATTTGGGAGTCACCAGCAGAAGTTGGGAATTGGATCTCAGTGTTCTAGAGTTACAATAGGGACGAAGACTGGCTTTGAGATGAGCAGGTCCTTTGCCTTTCATGGCTCTATAGGCCAATGTCAATGCTTTAAACTCGCATCTTTTCGCGATAGGAAGCCAGTGTAATTTGCGAGATGCGGGGAGATGTGATGTCTAGGAGGAATGCCCTCTACCAGGCGCGCCGCTGCACTTTGGACAGTCTGAAGCTTATGGCACAGACCCATTGTAAGGCCCAGGTATAATGCATTGGCGTAGTCTAGATGAGAGGTTATCAGGGCATGGATCACAGTTTTACGGCACTCAGTAGGCAAGTAGTTGATACATACATGCATGCACATTGTGTGGTGCCTGGCACACGGTGCGTGGATGTGCACAAAGTACTTTTTTGTACAGCAGCCTTTTCCTAGGCTGCAGCACAAGCTGCAATACAAAAAAAGCACTCTGCAACTGCCGAGCTGGTGGTCACATTGTAATAGGGCAGGTGGGACCGCCGACTCATTGTCGGACGGTGTCCTGCCCGATATAATGTTGGCAGTCCGACCAACCGCCATCGTAATGAGGACCTTGGAATTCGGACATTTGAGCATTCCAGAGAATTGTAGAAAAATTTTATGGAAGGCAAAAGCACCTTCTACAGTAAAGACATACAATTAAAAATGGTAACGTTTTGTCAACTGGGCGCATAAAAAAAATGTTCATATCCAATTAATATGGCACCTTATCAGTTTTTTCCTAATTTTTTGCATCTGGCGGAGTCAGGGTGTTTTATGTGTCAGTAAAGGTACATTAGACAGCCATTTCATGATTTCTCAGAATTGCAGAACAGGAATCTCTGTTTTTGCAAATAGTGGTAAAAGAATTTATAAAAGGACTGTTCAGGAAATTTCCACCAATTAAGAAAGGAGCACCGGAATGGGAACTTAATAAATACTGAGTTGGCGTTGATGAAAGGCCCATTCAAATCAATCCATAAGGCAACATCAAAGGATTTGACATGAAAAACAGTTTTTCGGACAGCAATCACTTTGGCAAGAAGAGTGAGTGAAATACAGGCACTATGTTGTAAGGAAGCCTATTTGATTTTTTGTAATGAATTCTGTAAGAGTGATGAAATATCCAAGATTTTTTCTAAAAGTTCGAACTGTGTTTCATTTGAGGCAATAGATTACATTGCCAGTGTTTTTTCAGGATCCTGTCACGAAGGCAGAAAAGAATTAAAATTTGTTAGATATTAGAAGATGTTTAAAGTTTTATTTGCAAGTGACAATGGAGGTGCATGAAGCAGATCAGCTCTTTGGATCTAAGAGTAAAGTAGAGGTAGTTTCAAAACAAACGATTGCAAGATGTATCACTGCAGCACATGAAGACCGTTGAAATGTAAAAGGCATATTCTATGAGAGCAATGGCAGTAACGCTGTATTTTATGCTGGAGTGTCGTTGGAAAATATATGTAAAGCTGCAACATGGAAGATAATGCATGCTTTTGTAAAGCATTATTGTGTGGATATGTATGTAAGAAGGAAGACTGTAGTGGTATAGGCGATACCTATGAATTTATTTGCACACGTTAAGTCTCATTATTTGGTACTGCTCTGTTAGTCGATATTCAAGCATGTGAATTTTATGAAAGAACCAACGCTCGAGAAGGAAATTGGTTACTCCCACCTCCCCTGATGAGGCTTCCAAAATGGTTAGGATACGATTTGGTGATGTAGAAAATCTGACAGTTAGAGGGAACAGCTGGGTGAGGTGGGTTGTGATTGAATGTAGTTTGGGTCATATAGTGATGTGGATAAGTGGGAAAAGATATAATTGCTTTTCTAGTCAATGTTATGATATTTATAATATGTTGTATACCTGAATGCTGTTTGTAAGATTACCCGGGGGTTCCCAGCCTAGTGACAGGTAAGAATATTCAAGCAAGTGAATTTATGAAAGATTCCAATGCTGGAGAACTGGAGTTACAGGTAAGTAACTAATTTCCTTCTCGTTTTTAAAACCAGCCTTACAGAGTTCAGCGCTAGCTCTACTTTGTATTACAAATCTTAAATACAACATTCTGAATCAGTTTCACGTCACTTTCATGATGCAAAACCAATACAAAATGTTTGTAAATTTCCCTTCTAGTTTCTTAAAGCCCTAACTATGGTTCAAGGACCCCTTTTTGCATACTAACGGACATCTCAACAGGGAAGAGTATAGTATTGCCAGCATTTTTCTATTTGTCTCACACCACTGTATGTTTTCCTTGCTGGTAAGTAACTAAACTTATTTCAGAGTTTGGTCTGATGAGAGAACTTCCATAAGTCAGCATTTCGCATGCACTGCAGCTCCATGTAAACAGGGAATTTGCTGACTGGGGGTTGAGAGCAAGGTTCACATCAACTCTAACAAACCAGCATTGTCTGCCTCCTGCATGAAGCAACTCTTCCCATTTCATATCACCAACATGTCCAAGGTGGTGTGCACTTCTTGCATGGGTAGACTGGCCCTGATCATTCTCACATCATTCGAGGGAAAAAAACATATTCCTCATTAAAGGCTTAGGAGTGGTACAGAACAATTGCAAGATTAATCTGAACAAAACCAGCATTTTAATCCAAGTATCTTACCCATGAGAGGTACAGAATAATGAATAGTATACATCAGAGAGGACTGTTAAAATGCCCTGTTCATGGGTATTACACAATCAAAAATAGTCTAGTTAGAGAACTGTAAATGCCTGACCCGCTATATATTTGTCTGGTAAATCTCCCATGTCAAGAGAGATCTAGACTGACTCTCAGTGATACCTAGAATTCATTTTAACTGCCAATGCATTATCTACAATGTTGGTATGGAACTACACCATGTTATCTACAAAATCGGTTGCTGCCTGTAGCCAAAAATGATCTGAAAACCTCTCTCTGTTAATTTTCACATCCTTGTTTCTCCCCACCAGTTTCTCCAACTACATGTATATCAGCACCTTGAGACAACTTTGGCTGTATAGTGCACTGTGCAGAAGTTTTAACTTACTAAACTACAAGCTAGAGCCTTTTAGGTTTCTCTCAATTAAGATCACTGAGCAAGAGGGAGGAGCTTTGCGCGCATTCGTGATGGCCGCGTGAGCACAGGGCTCCCGAGACCCTCGCCGCCTCCCGCATCTATCCTGGATAATATCCTGATTTGAGCGAAGATCATTGAGGACACGGCCCGGCTGATGTACTAGCTGCTTTCAGAGACGAAATCGGACTTCGGGTTCCTGAGTTACGCCATCGGACTTCGGGTTCCTGAGTTACGCCATCCTGTATTTTGTGGCCTTCTTTGTGGAGCCGCCTGGGCCTTGAGTTGTGGCTCTACCCAGACAGTAATTCAACAACAACGTCTCTCGGGGTTCAGCCCGCAGCCCCACTCCACTTTCGGTTTCGTTTCTCCTGCCTAGCGTATCCCCTCATCGGGGTGAGTGCTGATCGCGACTGGCTCTCAAGCCAGTTCATTGGGCTGGGGGCTAGCGAAAAAGCGACTGTGGACTCATATTGACTAGTCTCGGCTTCTGGTGTTCTTGTGGGTGTACTCTAAGGAGCCATTTGGACCAGATCTCAAGCATCCCTTCGGGGCACCCGGCTCGCCATGACGGGCAAGCCCGAGGGTTACAAACGGAAAGTCAAGACCACCTTCCGAGGAGGCTCAGCCCGGACAAATGTCATGGACCGTTACACATTTCCTAAAGGATCCCCCGGTGGCGCACCTAAGATCCGTGATGAGGCGATTGACGACCCTGCTATGTCGGCGGACTTGACGCTGCAGGACGTAATGGGCGCCATTGCTGACATCAAGACTTCGATCGGCCAACAATATGAAGCCCTGGCCCTGAAACTGGATACGGTGGCCATTGATGTTAATCTAATCAGAACAGATCTGGCTAAGACAAACGAGAAGGTTAAGTCTCTCGATCTGAAGACATCCAGCCTCACGACGGATATGTCCGACTTGCAAACAGAAGTATGCAACCTGAGAACTGCCAATGACTTCTTTGCTCGTCGCTTGGAGGATTTTGAGGGCCGTGCACGACGCAACAACGTGCGTATTATCGGGGTCCCGGAGAACTCTAGTTCACTCTCCACTGATCTTCGTGTCGAGGACCTTATCCTCAATCATCTCGCACCCAAGGGCCTGAGCAAATTCTTTGCGGTTGAACGCGTACACAGGGTGCCGGGGGGACAAGCAAAGCCTGGTTTCCCCCCCGTCCGATCATTGCAAGAATCTTCAATTTCAGGGACCGGGACGCCATCTTGCAGGCTGCACGGACAAATGGTGCTAAACAGTTTGAAAACACCACGGTGAACTTTTATCCGGACTTTTCTCAGTCTGTTCAGAAGCAACAAATGGGATTTCAAGGGGTGAAACAGCGACTCAGAGACAAGGAATTGAAATATGCGATGTTGTTCTCGGCCCGGCTGCGTGTGGAACATGACGATCGGACATTCTTTTTTGTCCGGCCTGAAGAAGCGAGTGATTGGTTGGACACGCTGCCTGCTCATCGTGCTGGCCGAGACCAAACTGGTGGCTCTGAGGGGGGCCTAATGGATCAAGAATGACAATGGTGCCTGAGTCCTGAACACTATCCACCATGGACAGCTGTGGCTCACTGCCTTCTTTGATCGTTCTATGTGTATCCTTTGGGGCGACGGGGACAGAGGGACCCTTTCCTCCTCTGGGGTTCTTTGTGTAGATTAGTTGTTGTTTTTTGCTAGGGCGACAGGCACACTGCAAATTGGGGTGGCTTCTGAGTCAGTGCAGGGGTGCAGGGTGGGGGGGAGTTGTGTTGGGTATTGCTGGGGGGAGGGGGGAAGTGTGGTGGGGATTGTTTCCTTTTTCTTTTTCTTCAAGGCAACGAATTGTTTGATTTCGGACGTTGGTGTAGTGCTCGTTCTGAGATGGGAGTTCATCGTGGGCCTGGATGGGGGGTAGGGGGCTGAAGCTACTGTGCTGGAATGTTAATGGGTTGGGAGATCGGATAAAGAGGGGGTGGTTCTGCAGCTCTTGCGGCGCCTCTCGCCCGATGTTGTGCTGCTCTAAGAGACACATTTGATTGGGAATACTTGCCACGCTCTTAACAGGCGGGGTTATCATCTTGTGGCTCATTCTGGATTTACTTCTAGTTCTAGAGGGATGGGTATATTGCTTAAGACCTCACTCCCCCTCGAGGTTGATGATGTGGTCCTTGACACTAGAGGTAGATATGTTGCACTTGTAGGTAGGTGGGAGGGGAGAACAGTTTCATTAGTATCGGTGTACGTTCCTCCTGGCTTACAATCCACAACATTTGCAGACTTGGGGCGGGTGGTTTTGGGTCTCCCGGAGGGTGTTCTGATACTAGGTGGTGACTTTAATTCAGTGGTCTCTGGCAGAGCAGATCGCTATCCACCCAGGGACCTTACGGCCGCGCAATCTTGGTTGGGTGAATTGTTGGAGACATTGGGGCTTGTGGATTGTTGGCGGCTTTTGCATCCAGAACAGATGCAGTTCACTTTCCACTCGGGCGCACATGGTAGTCTTTCTAGATTAGATTATATCCTGGTGCCGGCGGCCCAGTCCTCTTCGATTGGGGAGATTAGGCACCTAGCTCGGGGTATATCGGACCACTCCCCTCTTTGGTTTCATTTTCACCTGAACAGGGGCGCTGAAGGGCAGGTGGCCCCGATTAACCCCTGGTATCTTCTTAACCCCAAAACCCGTACTGAATTGTTTAAAGCATTAGACTTTCTATTTTGCTGAAAACGTGGGATCTGTGACCTCGCCTGTTTCATTGTGGGAGGCCTTCAAGACTGTTATCAGGGGACAGGCATTGTCTTTGATTGGGTGTGCTAAGAAATGCAGGAATGAGGCAGTTGTACGTCTCGAGACAGAAATTACTGAGCTAGAGAATGCATTGGAGCGAAACGTTACTCGAGACGCATTGCATATCCTCAGTCTTAAGCAATTAGAATATAAAAATTTAGTTACTGATGCGGCCAAGATGATGAGTAGGGAACAGCAGGGATGACTGTATGATGTGGGCGACAAAGCAGGAAAATTGATAGCCTGGTTAGACAGAAAGGAGAGAGCGAGCCATGTGATTCCTGTGCTTGAGAAATCGGATAGTGTGCGTGTGACAGACCCTGTTGACATTGTTGAATGTTTCGCTGATTATTTTTGAGAGGTTTATACCCCGGTATCCGACAGGCCCGAAGAGGATTCTCAGCTGTTGCTCAGGGATATCGCATTGCCTTGTTTGTTGGAGTCTGATCGGGACTATTTGGATGCTGCACCCTCGGTGGAGGAGGTAGCTCTTGCGGTGCGCTCTATCCGCTCCGGGAAGGCTTTGGGTCCCAATGGCCTACCCATCGAACTGTATAAATTACGCCCTGACACGCTAGCGCCATATCTCCGAGATATGTTTTTGGCCACGTGAGAAACTGGCTCCCTCCCTCGGGATCAGCGTCTTGCGACCATTGTGGTGATCCACAAGGAAGGTAAGCCACGGGATCGTTGTGCATCTTACAGACCTATCTCGCTCCTGAATGCTGAGCCTAAGATTCTTACCAAGTTACTCGCTAACCGCCTGATTACGGTGATCAGTAATCTGATTCACCCGGACCAGTCGGGCTTTATCCCACATCGTAACACAGCACTGAATTTGCGGCGTTTGCATGGTGTTCTCGCGAGGGCAGCGCCATTGAGTGAACCGGCCATCTTGGCGTCCCTGGATGCCACGATGGCCTTCGACACCATCGAATGGCTGTCTCTGTGGGCGACACTTGCCAAGTTCGGTTTTGGAGCTGGCTTCATTAGCTGGGTGAAACTCCTGTACGAGACGCCACTGGCGCAGGTAGTGGTGAATGGTCGGGTCTCCGTACCCTTTGCTCTTGGGAGGGGTACGCGGCAGGGTTGCCATTTATCCCCGCTTCTCTTTGCTCTTGCGTTGGAGCCACTTGCTGCTTGGCTGCGATGGGAACCCTCGATGAGGGGTATAAATTGGACTCCGGACTTTGAAGATCGTATTTCATTGTACGCGGATGATATTTTATTGTACCTCACGTCTCCCCAAAAATCACTCAATGTGTTGTTCGACGTGCTTAACTCCTTCCGGAAGAACTCGGGCCTTGTTATCAATTGGTCAAAATCCCATATTTATGTGCTTGCGGGTGGTGTCCCCCTTCTGCCGCGGGGATGTCCCATCCAGGTGTCGCAGTCTGGTTTTAAATACTTGAGTGTGTTTATCTCATTGGACCCCGTGGTCCGCTATGAACGTAATCTGCTCCCCCCACTCCAACGTTTGCGTTCTGATGTAGCGAGCTGGCGCAAATTACCGTTGTCTCCGCTGGGGCGTGCGGCCCTTTTTAAAATGATGTCCTTACCGCGGTTTCTATACGCACTCCAGAACAGTTTTGATGTGATTCCGTCGAAGTACTTCCGAGAGATAGAATCCTTGCAGAGGCAATTGATATGGGGTGGACATTCACGCATCGCTCTTCAAAAGTTAACGCTTCCCTGGTATGATGGCGGCATAGCACTTCCGGATATTAAGCGGTATTATTGGGCTTCCCAACTTGCTGCCATCAACCATGGGATGTATGGTCCGGTGTTAAATCCAGCGTTTGAAATGGACAGGTGGCTGTTACCGGGTGGTGACTATAACAGGGCTCTTTATTCGGGATCCTCCCGTTTGCAACTCTCGGGTCCTACGGCTATAGCCGTGCGAGTGTGGCATAGCGCGACTGCGGCTAGATTAACCCGGGCAACTCCGCTTTATGCCTACGCAAAATTGGGTTGTTTGTGGAAGACGAAGGGGTTTGACAAATGGGATACGATCGGTATTAGTAAAGTGCGTGATCTCTGGGTTAGGGGCAGGGTTAAGACCTTTTCGGATTTACAAGTGGAATATCAGCTGGGTGATAGGGAATTCTTTCGTTATGTTCAAGTACGTCATGCCTTGACTTCAGTTTTTCCGGTGGGTAGCGACGTCCCGGACTCCTCCCCCCTCGAGGATCGTATATTGGATGGTCATGTGCCAGATAGCACCATTTCTTTGTTTTACAAAAAGATGATCAATGACCGGTCGAGCCTGCTTGACCGCCTTAGGGACACTTGGATCGTTGATGGTATAGAATTAGACGATGAGGACTGGCAATCGGCGATCTCCTCTCCCAGGGAGGTTGCGATTCCGGCCCGCCTCCGCCTGGTCCAACTCAAGATCCTCCATCGAATCTGTCACCGGCCCCCGCCTGATCCATATGGGTTATTCCACAGACGGCTTATGTAGGCGTGGTTGCGGTCTCCTTGGCACCTTTCTTCATATAATTTGGGAATGCCCTGAGGTGGTGCGTTTTTGGAATCGTATACATGATGTGATGAGTGCTGTAACGGGTATTGTGATGAGGCCAGAAGCCCGACAATGTCTCTTGAATGTATGGGGACCGAATGATTATGATGTGTCACAGCTTCGATGGGCGACTCTTGCCAATATGATAGCCAAACAAGATATTGCACAATTATGGGAGTCCCAGAGGCCCCCCACAGTGACTGCCTGGAAAGAGAACATGGACTGGTGCATGTTTAGAGAGAAAACAGTGTATGTGGCGAGAGGTAGACCCAGAAAATGGGGGAAAATTTGGACCCAGTGGAACTCGTACCGGGGAGATATATGTACGCCCCCACTCACTGAGAACACTAGTCCTTCCCAATCGCCCTGACCCGGAATTCCTGCTATGAACTGTGTACCTTATTATTGATATGCAATTCTCGCCTCCGACCCCCTTGCCTGTAATTGATAAATTCTGTCTTATGTTATTGTGTATCTCCCGTCCTCCTTGAGCACATACCTAATGGTCGCACTATTGTTATATTGCCTTGTTTGTTTCTTGATGTTTTATTACAATAAAAAGTTACAAAAAAAAAAAGATCACTGAGCAAATGTGATCTTTCTGAATCTCTCTGAAGCTTTCCAAGCTAAAGAATGTGCCGGTGTAACTCTAAAAATGCATTAAAATTGATCCACTCCTTCCTCCTTTGTAATACTAATTCTTAAAGCATTGAAGGACATGTTGGTTACCTCAGGGGTCTGTCTTCTACGCTCAGCTAATCATTGGCTATATTTGCACTCTTATCCAGGTGTTCGAACAATACGAGATGCAGACAAAGTCCCATCTAATATTAGCCTACAAAATTACCCTGGGAGGTAGCCCAATATCACATATGCTGATCATGCGCATTATGGGATGAAAGAAGACTTGCTGAGCTTAAACAGAACCAAGTCTTGGATTTTAGTACTGAGGGAAAGGAGCAAGTCCCTCTACTCTCCTGGTCGGTTGGCAATGTAGAATAGACCATTCACCCACATCATAGTCAGGATTATAAGAATAATTTTCAAGCACACCACACATTTGCCTCTCAAATGAACTCTGTGGTCAAGGGTTTTAACAGGCAAAAATTCATGCTTTGACTAATTCTTCTACTAACATTGCCTACTGACTGGACAGAATTGTTGAGATGTCCGGTTAAGATACATCTAGATTACTGTAAGTATCTAGGGCCAACAAATGTTCACAGTCCTCAAAGGCTCCACAAATAAGTTGTTAAATATGTGTAAGCTTGAAGAAATATGACCTTGTGAGATCAGCTCTGAAAGCCCTCCATTGGCTCCTGGTGGAACTCACAGTTAGATTTAAAACTCAGCATCCCTCTCAAGTACTGTTGGAGCAAACATTCTGGATACCGATGAAAGCCAGCACATGGCTAAATTCCCACTAGACGTCTTCTTTCAGCCACCTCTCATTGGATTCACCAACAGGGTTTTGAAACATCAAAAGAATGGAGGTCGATCACAATTGAAATTTCTTAAATTGGTATTGAGGGCAATATCAAACTACATATTATTCAGGGAACTTCTAGAACAGGAATGGGTTAGCCAGGCATTTGACTAAAACATTAATATGCAAATATGATCCAAGAATGTCTCACACTTGAGTGGACTCATCTGCTTTTCTAACCGCTCTTGATCAGTTATTAATCTGTGTTTTTCCATTTGTTTTACCCACTAAGACGTACTGTTCAGTGCCAGGGACCAATATAGCAATGCCTGCTTTGTGAGACTGATAGAGCGCGCGAGGTCACCCAACCAATAATTTCGCCGCTTCGGGCCCATATATTTCAATTCACCATATACATTGACCGGGTGACTTCACGGGCTGCTACCAATTTGTGTGAATTCCCTACTGTAATTACTCAGTGTACCCGACTTACCATCCACCGACACGGGTACCTATGACCACAATGGATCAGGGAGCTAGCTGTAAAAGGAAAGGCAGCAAAATGCAACTCAAAATGACATTCAATACCTTTGTAAATGACCACGGACAACTGGAAGTTTTAAAGTCTTTATCTAAAGTTCGTTCTCAGTAAGCATTAGATTTACAAGGATAAGACAATCGATAATCAAGATAATGAAAAGTACATAACTATAGAGAAATAAAGTCAGGGTAATCATGGAAATGCTAATATGTGATGCAACAGGAAACACTATGCATTTAGGGCAAAAGTTCTTTAGACAGTTTAAGTAAGGACGTTCTAGACCATATCAGAAAATGACAAACTGCAATGCAAAATATGATTTCTAACAGATAGGGTAACATGGGAACACGTTATGAAAATATGCAAATGACTTTATGATTCAATAGTTTGCGGCAAAGCATGGAAAAATCAACATATGCAAAGGTGTGTCTTTATTAAAGCAAAAGACAGAAAAATAGAAAGGTGCAAGTTCAAAGAATTTAGAGCAATATTTACCTAGACTGGTGTGAAAACCAAACCCTGGCAACGGGTCAGTTA
Source organism: Lissotriton helveticus (assembly GCF_964261635.1). NCBI lineage: Eukaryota > Metazoa > Chordata > Amphibia > Caudata > Salamandridae > Lissotriton > Lissotriton helveticus. The sequence goes on along the minus strand of NC_136061.1, from coordinate 409,761,471 downwards.
AGGACAGGAAACCCTCAAGGAAGGATACCCCTCAATGGACAGCAGGTGCACAATGGACACCCAGGAAAGGACAGGAAACCCTCAGATTAGAAATCAGGACAGGACCTCAGGACAGGACAGGAAACCCTCAGGACAGGAATCAGTACCCGCAGTTCGGAAGCAACGCCTGCGCTCCACCCTCTCTGCAGCTATCGATCAAGACCCCAATTGGGTCAGCGAACTCCCAGCAAAGTGCTTCGCCAGCACTTTAAGGTTCAGTAGAACCTTAGTCTATGGTCAATTTCGGACAGAGTACTCCGCAGTGCTCTGTATCTTCAGTCACCTATTGAGTGCGATGGGTCAGTGACAGGTCAGCTAAACCAGACAAGTCGGACAATTTCCCTAGGTGAACCCAGGGTAGATATACAGTTTGGGGACGGTGTACCACCCCCCAATGTTGCAAAGTGTCAGAATCCCTCAATTTGGATTGGTCCTAAGATAGGATTTGGGTAACACACCAATCAGAACAGACTATTTGGAGGCCTTATTTACATCTCTGGGCACCGCCTAGCAAGATTGGGGTTCCCATGAGAAAATCGCGCAGAATACAGTGAAAGAAATACATTTAGCAACATAATGGAACAATATCGTGATGCTGCGGGGCGAAGGTACAGCTTCCCAGGGTGGCTTCTGGTATCAACCTTCTTTGGCAGCAATTCAATGCCATGATGGCTCCTGGCGAGTCTGCGCACAAGTACCCTCCAAGATGGTCTCCCCAGCCCAGCACCCCTCCGAGTCGAGGATACATGAAAAGTAAGCGAAAACAAATTAATACATAGAAATAACTATATGAAAACACATCATTGGGTTTGTACTTTCAACTTATCACTAAAATTTATACTTATGCAGTCTAAATGTTAGCTACATATACACGGGCACAAGAGCAATGGCACGAGCAGTACCACGTTATTGCCAAAGCTATGTATTACGCATGCGCAACTATTTCCCTCCAAACCTGCAAACACGTCAGGACACGTGAGTGTGACTGACGCATGCGCAGGAGCTATTTCAAAGCAGCGGCCATTTTTAGGACTCAAATTAATCGTATTAGAAATACACATAGGCAAGCTTCATTGATTTCGTTTCAAACATGAAATAAACGTTAGTAAGACGTACAAATTATTACTTGGTTATACATGGACGAGGTTCATGACAAAAGCAAGTCGCAAATGCGAAGCTTTGCTTCATCAATCCCCTCTTTGGTGATATTTACTATCATCACAAAATAAATGGAACCAGATGCCAACTTATCACACCTTATACAGCTCTATCTCTTCCAGCAAGCTATTCAGTTTTTCTCTCTCATTTTTGGTAGGGTGAGAATTCTTCACCCTTTTGTATATCTGATTATTCATTTCCTCTAATTCAAGTTCATCCACACTTCGTTTCACTCCTCTCGCATTCACTTGATGCTTTCCGGTGTGCTTGCGACATTTGCAACAGACAAATATGAAGAATAGGATAAGACCTATAATTCCAATTGGCATCAGTATCTTAAACAATAAGCCTTTACCTAAGCTAGCAAACCAATGACCTACATTTGAGAGACCATCTACCAGTCTCTTCCAGGCACTGTCAACCTCGAGTGGTTTGAGTTCCCTTTCCAAATTAGTAATGTTTTTCACATATCTTTTGAGCTGCACACTTTTGTCCGGAATATAAGTGCAACAATGTTGCGCCTTCAACATCCGGCAGACTCCGCCCTCTTTTGCTAATAAGGTATCAAGAGCAAGTCTGTTCTGCAAAACCATTGATCTGATCGCAACCATTTCGGTATTGACCAGCAGAAATCCATGAGCTGTGTCAGTAGACAACACATCCACTATAGTGGACAATTTGCAAATTCTGTGAGTGTTCAGAACCACTCCCACTCCAGGTATCAGTGCACTGAAAATACTACCCATTATTTCACCTATGCTTTCTCTTTTACTACGCACTAAGCCATCAGTATTTTCACTGCTTCCAGTAACTTTGTTCACATGGTATATTTTCGGGAAGACAATGCCAAAATAGCAGCTTCCATACCAGTGATCCGGCAATTTGAAATAAGCCTTGTCCCCACATATATAATAAATTCCAGGAAACACAGGCTCTGACCCATTTTTGAAACCCCAACCTCCAATTACCTTGTAATTATGTTCGCATTCACTGGAACCAATGAAAATGTTATTATAATAGCTAGTCTTCTCGCGGTGAAGACATAGCTTGCCTTTCTTTTCAAAATCCAGCAACAGAGCAGGACCCGCTCCACCATTTGAGGTGCCTTCCATGTTCTCAGCCCATTTTGGCCTTTTCTGTGTTTCGTCATCTGCCTTTCTTTTTATTTTTATTCTCCTTTTCTCTGCCATGTTCAGGAACATCTTTTCCTGCTCACGCAAAGAACAGGTCAAGTTATCTCTGTGTGCGTCACCTAGGTCTATATTACCTATAGTCAAAAAGTATTCGCCCATATAGCGAGTAACGTCACTTTTGGTATGTACAGGATTCAAGTTCCCACGTATAGGAAGTTCAGAAAAGATCACGTCACTGTTTGAGTAATAGTACTGTAACGGTCCTCTTTTGTAAAATAAACTAGCTAAAATGCTACAGGAAATTCCATATGTCAGAGGCAAGTGATGGTATGTCACGCCTTCAGCTACAGAGGTAGGTAGCTTCATGCAGACATAGCAATCTTCAATTTCCATAGTCTCTACATAGTGTATTAACAAGTTTGCGAAAACATTTAAATGCGTTCTATTCTTTACTCCATGATAATGTAGTCCTCCCTCATCTGATGCTTCTAAGTCTCGATTTGTTTGTCTAAGTGCTCTCTCATGTCTTGCTACACTCTGTGTTGTCAGCTCCTCACTGTCAGTATTTACAATTTCAGTAGGGACAATATTAGTATTTTTGCTCACCGCAAAAGGAATGAAAACTGTTAGTCCTATCCAGAGTAATATCAGTATAACTATACTACATACACATACCTTGCAGCATGTTTTGCAACGACTGCAACTAGGTCTACCATTCACGTTTGAATCAGACATTTTGGCTCAGAAGAAGTTTCTCGACCCCTCTTTGTGTCTTTACACCAGTAGCTTACTTTGTGCAAATTCACGGTGGCTCGTCTTCTTCTTCAGCAGAGTACTCAGGGACGGGTTCTCCGTCGCTTTCGTCAGTTATATCAAGATCTTCAAATTCTTCCAAAACAAGCGTCCATTCAGGAGACTTGTACTTTTTATTTTGTTTCTTTATTCGATCACTCCTTCTTTTGGAGGTATCTTCTGGTTGTTCTGCTATGCGAGCACTTCTTCTTTCTTCTGCACGTTTTTTCTTCTACTGTTTATATTCTCAGTCTCAATTTCTTTATGTATCCAGGCTCAATATGCTTTCTTTTCTTAAGTCTTTTTGTTGGTACTGAGACCTCGTTCTCTTCTCTTGCCCTCTTGTTTTCATTAGTTTGTGGCAATTCTGTTTCAGTTTCTTCCTCTTCTATCTGACTATTTCCAGGGCTAGCATCTATTTCTTCTGCCTGGTTACTAATCTGGCCTTGTTCAGGAGAATTTTGTTTTTGCTTTTCAAATGTCTCTGTTTCTGTTTCCTGAACACTTTCTCCTAATCCTATCTGATCCTGTTCAAGCACTTCGATCTCTTGATTTTCTTCTGCTCGAACTATTACACTGTGTCTAGTCTGTCCCTTCTCGACATCAGGAGTCAATGGAGGAGTATCAATCACTTGTTCTGTCCCTGTCTGACCTTCTCCTTCCTCAGTTTTGATGTGAATCTCAAGATCCTGAGGTTCTTCGCCTGTGCCTTGCTTTTCCTCTCTAGTCCACTCTCTACCTTCCCAAAGTCGTTCGCTTGTTCTGATGGGGTCTTCGGTGAGATCAATCAATGGTATCCACTCCTCTGGCCATATGCTTGGCAGCTCGTCTTCAGCTACTTCTGGCTCAGCTTCTCGGACCCCTTCAGCAGGCTGGGCTCTTGGTAGTTTGTTATCAACTATTCCTGGGCCAACGTCTGCTGATCCCACGGCTTGACTGGTACTGGGCTGTACGTCGTCAGCTACTTCTGGTCTGGCTCCTGCAGAGTCCTCTGCTGGACGCCCTTCTTCTTCAGGCTCTCCGTCTGGTAATACCTTCTGGGTGTGGCTGGCGTGTATCCAATGTGGAACCCCTGCACACTTTACTGCTGTGGTTGTTACCAGGATCACCTGACGCTTCTCTCCCCACCTTGGCTCCAGGCAGCTCTTCCGAGTATGCTTCTTTATTTTTACCCAGTCTCCGGGAACCAGTTTGTGGAGAGGAGTCGTTGGATTGAGGATGGCGTCTTCTCCGATATGGCGAGAGATAGAACGCACTTGGTCACCTAATCTCTTGCAGTATTCAAGCACCAAATCATCAGTAATACTCAACAGTTTGCTTCCTGGTACCCATGCTTGTCTCATCACTCTTCCCATCAAGATTTCATGGGGACTTAGGCCTGTCTTGCGGTCAGGAACACTTCGGAGTCCCATCAGGACCAAGGGCAGGGCCTTCACCCAAGTCATGCCAGATGCATCACACAGTTTTGCTAATCTGTTTTTGATAGTTCCGTTTACTTGTTCCACTATTCCAGAAGCCTCTGGACGGTACGCACAGTGAAGCTTTTGTGTGATTCCAAAGGCCTTACAGAGTTCGTCGATCACCTCATTCTGAAAATGTCGGCCTCTATCTGATTCAATAGTGACTGGAACCCCGAACCTAGGTATCAGTTCTTTTAGTAAACACTTAGCTACTGTCATTGCGTCATTTTGGGGAGTAGGGAAAGCTTCCACCCACTTTGAAAATAGGCAGACCATGACAAGGACATATCGCTTCCCTTCACAACGTGGCATGGTGATGAAATCAACTTGTATTCTCACAAAGGGACCCCCTGACCTCCCAATTTTCCCCAGTTCCACCGAAGTTCTTTTGCCAGCGTTCATCCTTTGACATGGCAGGCACCTCTGGCAGAGGGACTCTGCTACCTTCCTGAACTTTTTACTGTACCAAGTCTGTTGGAACACTAGAATCATGGCGTCCCTACCAATGTGTGATCCTTCATGTATCAATCTCGCCATTGTGCTAAGTAAGTGTCTAGGTAACACAGGCATACCAGTTGGGCCCAAGATGACACCATGCACACGTCTTGGTCTACACCCATCTTCCTTCCACTTCTCTCTCTCTTGCCAAGGTGCCGCCTGCTGCCACTCTTTCACTTCATCCCATGTAGGCACTTCTTCAAACACTTGAAGTTGGCAGCTGGTTCCTGGCCCCCCTCGTTTTGGATTTATGATATACCGATCTCTGGCGCACCATTGGGCCACTCGATCAGCAAAATCATTTCCCAGTGATACAGTGTCCATGTCTTTTTTATGAGCGACACACTTTACCACTGCCAGTTCCTTTGGTAACTGGATTGCCTCTAAAAGGTCTTGAACAACTTTTCCATTTCGAATAGGGGTACCTGATGAAGTCAGGAACTCCCTCTGTAGCCACAACTGGCCAAAGTCATGCACAACCCCATAACAGTACTGACTGTCAGTATACACTGTTATGCGTAGGTTTTTCCCAATTTTGCAAGCTTTTATCATAGCTATCAATTCGGCTACTTGTGCAGACTTTACGTCAAATAGATAACCTGCTTCTTCAATTTTTGTTAAGGAGACTACCGCATAGGCAGCACTCAGGCCTCCTTGTTCATGTCTTAGACATGAACCATCCACAAATAATTCCTTGTCATGCTCAGGCAATGGGGTTTCTTTAATGTCTGGGCGTGGTTTGGTGTTGAATTCTGTTAAATCAATGCAATCATGCTCATCATCCACCCCACCTTCCATATCCATTGGGTCGGGGAGCAAAGTGGCGGGGTTCAGAATACTGCACCTAGCAATGTTTACATTTGCAGCACCCACAAGAATCCTTTCGTATTTAGTCAGCCGACTAGGGGTGAGGTACTGAGTTTTCGTTCTGGTCAGTAAAATTACCACTCCATGTGGAACATACACAGTTACAGGATGTCCCATGACAATGGACTCACTCTGCTCTAAACTTGCGCAAGTAGCAGCTACTGCTTTCAGACATCCTGGTAATCCAGCAGCCACTGGATCCAGGGTGGCAGAGAAATATGCCACAGGCCTTCTGGTCGTGCCATGTTCTTGTGTCAGGACTGACAACGCGCAATTATCGCGAGTGTCACAGAATAGGGCAAATTCCTTGGAATAGTCTGGCATTCCCAACGCAGGGGCTGTACACAGACAATCTCGCAATTTTGTGAAGGCTGTTAAGCTTTCATCATCCCATTCTACAATATCTGGTGTTCCTCTCTTGGTCATTTTTATCAAAGGCCTAGCTAGGACTGCAAATCCCAGAATCCATTGCCTGCAGTATCCTATCACTCCCAGGAACATTCTGATCTCTTTCTGAGTACGGGGTAACTGCATCTTTTGAATTATTCTCACCCTTTCTGATGTTACTTTCCTGACACCTTTCTCTATCTGGTGCCCCAGATATTTCACTGATTTTGCACAGAACTGTAATTTGTCAGGGGCCACTTTATGTCCCTTCTCACTCAGGTGATTCAGTAGGGCAATGGTGTCAATCACACAATCCCTATGACTTTTAGACGCCACCAAGAGGTCGTCTATGTATTGCACTAGGACAGAGTTCCCAGGTAAGACCAAAGTTTCCAAACATTTTTTCAAGATCTGATTAAAGATAGAGGGGCTCTCTGTGTACCCTTGGGGGACCCTGTTCCAGACATACACGTGACCATTGAAGGCAAATGAGAAAAGAAATTTGCTATCTGGATGCAAGGGAATGGAAAAGAATGCATGACACAGGTCTATCACAGTGAACCACTCAGCATCCCAGGGAATCTGATACAGAATCACTGCTGGGTTCGGGACAATAGGGCAGCAGGGGACCACTATCTTGTTGACTTTTCGTAGGTCCTGCACTACTCTGTACTTGCCACTAGGCTTCTTGATGCCCATAATCGGGGAGTTACATGGGCCTCTCATTACTTCCTGTATGATGTTTCCTTCTAGCAATTTCTGTATTTCCAGGGTAACACCTGCTCTTACTTCTGCATTCATTCTGTAGGGTTTAGTATTGGGGTATACAGCATTGTCCTTTATTGCTATCTGTATGGGGTCTACGTTTTTCATTAACCCTACATCTTTCCCAGTAAAGTCCCATACTTCTGGCTTCACTGCTTCTTGGAGTTCTTTGGGCAAATCCTGCATAGTCATTCGTTTAATTTCTGAGTCAGGTCTGATTAACATTAATTTATAGATGCCATCTTCATCTGGGGTCTGAATTTCAACACCCTTTGGTGTGCAAAAGATGGTACAGTTCATTTTGCACAGCAAATCACGTCCCAGTAAGTTCACTGGACTGGTGTCACAAACGACAAATCTATGCATTTCCTTAAAGTTTCCAATTGATATCTCCATTGGTTTGGTAACAGGAGTACTAATCAATTGATTAGATACACCCACTACTTGGATGGCTTCTCCCGAGAGGGGTAGGTTTGGAACGTCCACTGTTCTCTCAGTAGAACGGGTAGCACCAGTGTCCAACAGAAAAGTGACATCATTTCCGTCAACTTTTCCTTCAATGTATGGTCCGGACTGGTCTACCGGCAAGGAGGCGCCAAGTACGCACTCCTCGTCCTCCCCTCTCAGGCCCCGTCAGTACTGGTCATCACAAAGGAAGGTATCGTTTAACAAATACTGCGAAGTTGCTGCATTTCTGTTCTCATTGCTTTCCCAGACTTCTATCTCATCACCCTCTGTGACTTTTCCCCTATGTGCTTGCTTTGGAGCTCGGGGCACCTGAATCGTTTTTACCTGTGGTTGAGTCTTTCTTGGTCTTTCTTTCTGCGTCTGTGGAGTTAAATCAGGTGTTTTGGGGTTATCGTCAGGCAAATAAGGACACTCGTTTCGCCAGTGTCCAATTTCTCCGCACTGGTGACAGGGAAATTTCTTCATAGCCTCTTCTCTGCTTATTTTGGGCCGGGGCTTACCTCCTCCCCCACCCCCAGGACCTTGGTTCTGAGTGTTTTTGGCCATATTACTCAACTGTTTTTCCTGCTGTTCTGCGAGCTTCACTTGAGCCCACATAACCTTCTCTTTGAGGGCCTTTTTCTTTTCTGCCATCTCGTCCTCGCAGTACTTCGCGTACCTCAGGACCTCGTCTACCTTTTTGGTATGCCAACAGATTTTATTATCCTTTATCCACTGACAAATTTCGGGTCTTAAACCGTTTACAAACCTGTAAATGAAATGCGTCATATCCTTCATCTCGATGTTATCTATACCACTGTATGTTTTAAACACCTGCAACAGCCTTTCATAATAGGAGTGCACTGTCTCGTCTCTTTCCTGCGTTGTTCTATCTATCCTGGTCCAATCAGTTTCCTTTGCGGGCACCTTATTTTTCAAATGCTGAATTACTTGTTCGTATTTTTTCATCCCTTCAATCGACGGCTCCCCTGTGTTAGAGTCCCTCGGGTACTCCTCACTAGGCCAGGCTATGGCTATTTTACACTCGGTCCATAGATCTACCGGGACCACAATATCGAAAAATCCATCCAGGTCTTTCCACAGGCATTTTTGCACCTTTACGAACCTTTCCACCTGCCGGTACCAGTCAACTGGTTTTTCGCGCAATTTCGGGAAATCGTTAGTAAAGGACACAATATCCTGTCTGGACCATGGAACGTGCACATACCTCCCACCTGGTACTTCGCGCATGGGGCATAACTGTTCGGGCTTGTCTACTTCTCTCAGAGTGAACTCAGGGGTCGTTTGTCTGGATCGAGCCTCATCTTTCTTTCGTGCCCACCTGCTTTTCCATTTTTCCACGTCTCCCCATTTTTGCAAAATTGCTAGCAGCTCTTTAATCTGCAACTTTTTCCCTGACACATTCAAGTTCTCTATATCTTTGTCTGAGAATTCAGCTCTGTAAGGTTTTTGCAAGGGCTTGGATCTTGAAATATCTACCCCCATACTAGCTGCAGTGTCTGTCAGCTTTTCGTGGAGCACTCTGGTACTTCTGGTAAGGCTTTTACACATAAACAGCAACTCTTCTTCAGAGTAGGTATTTAATCTGTCCAATCCCACATTTCCTGCCATTAATTCCTCTATTTCTACCCTCAGTTTGTAGAGGTCTAAAGGTTTCGTTTGAGGAGTCTGTTTTTCTAATTCACGACTCCAATTTTCAATTTGTTCCGGAGTTACCAGAGAGACACTCCTAGTACCTGACGTTGATTCTAATTTAATTTCTTTCGCATTAAAAGGATTTTGCCTCTTCTGCACTCCCTTCCTGGTCTGTTTGTTTGGCAGGTCCAAGAACACAACCTCGGACTCGCACTCACTGGACTGATCGTCTATCAGTAGGGGCTCCTGCCTTGGTGGGGCCATGATTGGGTTAATAACTGGAGGGATTGGACTTCCCTGACTATTCCCATACAACGGAACCACTGGTCCGATTGTTACCGGAATAGTCAAAGCCTCAGGACTGTTATTTAACTGGGATATTTTCTGAATTATTTCTGTTCTCTGTCTAGCTAGGGCCTCTTGCTCCCTTTCATCTAGTACTCTTCCTAATGTCCGGTCAGGTATCATCTGTGGGGTCAGGTGAGGGGTAAGACTCGGGGCAGTAGGATGCGTTTCACTTGGTCCTCCCCCATAATTTGGTTTTGGGAACAAAGTTCCTGTGCCAAATGACCTGCGCTCTTCCCCATATGGAGGCTGTAAAAAGGGCATTCCTGAACTTAATGGTTTCTCTTCGTTTTCATAAAGAGGTCCGGGGAAAAAGGCTCTTTCACGGGAATATTTTTCCTCCGGGCTCACGGGCACTCTAGGATATATATCTCGTACCTCCGCGGGTCCGGGATTCTCAAAATAGGGCAGTACCTGACCACCTCCCCCCCTACTTAGGGATCTGTCCTCTTCCTTAATAGATGGACGCTGGGGATGCCCTCCTGTACTGGAAAGTCGGGCTCCCTCATTATAAGGGGGCGGACTTCTCGTAAAGATGTCATCTAATAATTCATCGTCTGACTCCCCAAGAGCTCCCCAATGCTTACACTTTTCTGTCTTTTTCTCTTCCCCCGAAAGGGTACATGCTGGCATCATGGGAAACAGACCCTCAACAATCATGCTCTGTCTCCACTGTTTCATCTTTTTATCCCTGGTCTCTTGTTTCAGCCTTGGGTACCACTTGGTCAGACCTTTGTCCATTCGGGGTTTCTCTCTTTCGAAAGCCTCAATCTCCCATTCCTCTAATGCCTCATACTGCGTTAGTCTCGGTCTGGGATGCAATTCATTCATTCGAGTCCTCAAATTAAATAAAATCCTACCATTGAAAGTACCGTCTAACGGAAAAGCCAATATTCCGTCATCTTTTGTGTACTTTACCCAATTTTCCAACCACACACAGGTATTGTACCCTCGATCAAACATCATGAAAGAGGCGGGCGTATTGTTTGGTGGGACAATAACGCCCTCTCTGGATTTAATCGGTTTGTCCGTTTTGAAGTAATTCTTTACCCTATTTACAAGAGACATTTTTCTCTTAGTTCCGTACATAATATCGTATCTATTGGCTTTCCACTGATCCCTTTCAAACCCTTGGCTTCTTGGATCGGGTCTAGTCTCTGGACAATACGAATGCCACATACGATTTCTACGCTTAACTTTGTTTACAAAGTTACCTCCAATCAGAACGCGTCTTGCAATTCCGCGCGACCAATGGGTGCACGCGTTCAAAATAGTTTCGACCAATGGGTGCGCGGCCCCTTCGTGAGACAGTTTTCACTCTTCGGCGCTCACCCCTCCTTCACAATTCCAGCCCCGCTACCCGCCCGCTGTTTCTACCAATCCCAGCGCGGCACGGAGTGACGTCAGAGACGCTTCGCGGCTGACTCCCTCCCTTCACAAGGTAACGGAAACTTTCTTTCTTTCTAAAGTGCTAGTGCTTGGTTATTTTACAACGAATACACATTCGCCACAGTGCTCAAGTGTCTAGACAGAGAAAGAGTTATTTTACTGCAAGTAAACTACTTCCATTTACTTTTCACACGCTGCGGGTAAATCTCTTCTGCCTACCCTTCACTCTAGCATCGGTGAACCTGTTATTCCCCTAAACTCATCCACTTCTCCGGGATATATCTGAGTCTAAGGTTTCCCAGCGGACCCCTCTGCTTTCACCCAAGCTCCGATGAACCTGCTACTCTTCCGATGTGACCCTTACTAGGTTACGCCACTATGGGAATTTTGCCAATGAACCTCGTTACTGACATTTATTCACACATGTATTCAGAAAAAACCCTAGTTAGTGCTTCCCGGTTGTACCTAACCTGCACCTAACTTTCCTTGAGCCTGCGACCTCAAGGCAAATGGATTCTATTCACCACTTTGCCATTCAATTCCCCGGGGAGTTCGGACAACACTGAACGAGACGGTTTACAAATGCATGGATTAATACATATAACAATATAAGAACAAGAATAACAATGATAAAACAATTCATAAATTTCAAAGCAGCGTATTCTCAAGAGAATGATCAGGTCCCTCGGAACGGCCACTCTTATAGCAGCATCAATATACTAGCAGCTACCGACTTGACTAGACTAACTAGTCCTACCTAACCTTTAACTAGTCCCTAACCATACCTCTGCTACCAGAAAAACTGATAGAGCGCGCGAGGTCACCCAACCAATAATTTCGCCGCTTCCGGCTTCGGGCCCATATATTTCAATTCACCATATACATTGACCGGGTGACTTCACGGGCTGCTACCAATTTGTGTGAATTCCCTACTGTAATTACTCAGTGTACCCGACTTACCATCCACCGACACGGGTACCTATGACCACAATGGATCAGGGAGCTAGCTGTAAAAGGAAAGGCAGCAAAATGCAACTCAAAATGACATTCAATACCTTTGTAAATGACCACGGACAACTGGAAGTTTTAAAGTCTTTATCTAAAGTTCGTTCTCAGTAAGCATTAGATTTACAAGGATAAGACAATCGATAATCAAGATAATAAAAAGTACATAACTATAGAGAAATAAAGTCAGGGTAATCATGGAAATGCTAATATGTGATGCAACAGGAAACACTATGCATTTAGGGCAAAAGTTCTTTAGACAGTTTGAGTAAGGACGTTCTAGACCATATCAGAAAATGACAAACTGCAATGCAAAATATGATTTCTAACAGATAGGGTAACATGGGAACACGTTATGAAAATATGCAAATGACTTTATGATTCAATAGTTTGCGGCAAAGCATGAAAAAATCAACATATGCAAAGGTGTGTCTTTATTAAAGCAAAAGACAGAAAAATAGAAAGGTGCAAGTTCAAAGAATTTAGAGCAATATTTACCTAGACTGGTGTGAAAACCAAACCCTGGCCACGGGTCAGTTAAGGACAGGAAACCCTCAAGGAAGGATACCCCTCAATGGACAGCAGGTGCACAATGGACACCCAGGAAAGGACAGGAAACCCTCAGATTAGAAATCAGGACAGGACCTCAGGACAGGACAGGAAACCCTCAGGACAGGAATCAGTACCCGCAGTTCGGAAGCAACGCCTGCGCTCCACCCTCTCTGCAGCTATCGATCAAGACCCCGATTGGGTCAGCGAACTCCCAGCAAAGTGCTTCGCCAGCACTTTAAGGTTCAGTAGAACCTTAGTCTATGGTCAATTTCGGACAGAGTACTCCGCAGTGCTCTGTATCTTCAGTCACCTATTGAGTGCGATGGGTCAGTGACAGGTCAGCTAAACCAGACAAGTCGGACAATTTCCCTAGGTGAACCCAGGGTAGATATACAGTTTGGGGACGGTGTACCACCCCCCAATGTTGCAAAGTGTCAGAATCCCTCAATTTGGATTGGTCCTAAGATAGGATTTGGGTAACACACCAATCAGAACAGACTATTTGGAGGCCTTATTTACATCTCTGGGCACCGCCTAGCAAGATTGGGGTTCCCATGAGAAAATCGCGCAGAATACAGTGAAAGAAATACATTTAGCAACATAATGGAACAATATCGTGATGCTGCGGGGCGAAGGTACAGCTTCCCAGGGTGGCTTCTGGTATCAACCTTCTTTGGCAGCAATTCAATGCCATGATGGCTCCTGGCAAGTCTGCGCACAAGTACCCTCCAAGATGGTCTCCCCAGCCCAGCACCCCTCCGAGTCGAGGATACATGAAAAGTAAGCGAAAACAAATTAATACATAGAAATAACGATATGAAAACACATCATTGGGTTTGTACTTTCAACTTATCACTAAAATTTATACTTATGCAGTCTAAATGTTAGCTACATATACACGGGCACAAGAGCAATGGCACGAGCAGTAACACGTTATTGCCAAAGCTATGTATTACGCATGCGCAACTATTTCCCTCCAAACCTGCAAACACGTCAGGACACGTGAGTGTGACTGACGCATGCGCAGGAGCTATTTCAAAGCAGCGGCCATTTTTAGGACTCAAATTAATCGTATTAGAAATACACATAGGCAAGCTTCATTGATTTCGTTTCAAACATGAAATAAACGTTAGTAAGACGTACAAATTATTACTTGGTTATACATGGACGAGGTTCATGACAAAAGCAAGTCGCAAATGCGAAGCTTTGCTTCATCAAGACCAAAGAGATATTTATACTTTTAGCCAAAAGAAATTTGATTGACGAGGGCCCAGCAGCTTCTCCACAAATAAAGTTTTGTAAAAATCCTGGCAAAACAATCATTGACAAAGCCAATGCAACGGACCACTCTGATGTGGCCGCATGGTAAGGGATACACTTTTATTCATACAAATATTTGAAAATTCTATGATCGCACAAAAATCTAATTGAAACAACAATTCATACATCATAAGGATTAACAAATAATTATTTACTCCAATTGTGAATTTGTTTCATTATGCACAGTTTGTTGTCAATTTGTCCCAATGCCTTTGAAATGCTTGCAGCCAGACTCCTTGCTTACTATTTTCCCCATACAATAAATAGAACACTATACAGCATCAAAATGGCACAAACTCAAAATGGTAACCAAACCTGTTACTGCTTGCTAAATTGTTTCACTTGTTAACCTGCTTTTACAAAATGAAGCAATTCAATTTCTCAAGTCACAATAACGTCTCAAATGTAAGGTTATTTCAGAGTTAATATACAACCATCATTTATCAGCTCAAAGTAATGTTAGCTGCAGATTGAGAAGCCCCTAAACTCCTGGTATTTTGGCTGGACTTCTCAGCCACCGTCCACTATCCCAACTTCATCCAAACGATGAAGTGTGTAATTGAATTTACTGGCAGTATCCTTTACTGGTTCTCCCCCTGCCCATCCAACAGACACCAGTTCATTTACGTGGGCACTTCCAGGGTCCAGGAGATCCAATGACCTGCAGAGTCTCCCAGGGTTCCATCTTGTGACCCATCATCTCCAGCCTATACATAAAGCACCTTTGTTCTCTATTCACAGATAACATCATCAAAATTCAGCAGTAACCAAATCCACAACTCCACTTGAACGTTCTCTCAGCTTATGATATCCAATAACTAACACATGGCATGTATCCCGTCCAGACCTGGATGTCAAGTACCTACCTGAAGCTTAACCCTACCAAGGTAGAATTTTTGTTGTTTGTCAAAACAGCACGCAACAACCAGTTCAATCTGTGCTCAAAGACATGAACCTTGACAGCTTCGAACCACAACCTTTACCCAATGCAAAGTCCTTTCAATTCACCCTGAACAGCTAACTCAGTCATAAGAAACTGCTTTTCAAGCTCTCATAGTCTCCCATCTGGATAGTTGAAAACCCCACCACCATAGTTTCCCAGACTCCATACTGGCCCTCTACTCTTCATGGGCATACTACATGCCACTGCATCTCTCAATAATGGTCTAAAGAAATATGCCTACATTACCCACATACTGATGCAACTCCATTGGCTCTACTTGCTGACCCACATCATTTTACAAGCCAGCTGCATCTTTTGCAAAGCTATCGTGACCTGCCCTCTCGCCTTCCTGGAATCACACGCTCACCATCTCTGGCCACTCTCTAATTAAGCAATTCCTGAGCACCTTAGACTAGAGATAAAAAAGTGTAAAAAAACATTTATGCCCCTAAGACCTGGGACAACATCCTGTTCCAATCAAACCACCCAAACCCTGCTCCGATTTAAGAAAGAGTTAAAGTGACCACTGGCTTTCTACGCACATTTCCAGTTCTTCAAATGTTGGTTACAGCATTCTTCTATTAATTCTTTTACCTGTCTGACTCACTTCCATTAATACCTCTTTGTTACTCAAGGCCAATATGATTAAATCGAACTACTGCTTAATCTCCTGAAGTAGGGTGCTGCATTTTGCACACCAGCTCAAAAAAGTTGACGCATGCAACCGCTGAATGTAAAGAATCCATATGGACCGTAGCACGTTGGAAGTTGGATGCAACTGGAGCTGAAGTGAGGCCAGAGAACGTCTTCATCTATAGGCACTGGCAACCTTCTTGTCGTCCAGTACAATCTTTCTCCACTCCATCCTATTCCTTTTCCTTCTCAGCATTCAGCTAATTAATTATCCAGCAAATTCCTCCTCTTCGGCCTTCTCTTAAACATCTCCAACATCTCTGTAGTGGATGGGGTGGGCCATCTAGAAGCAGGGATTAAAGGGTTAGGGTCTGGTAAAGGGACATCTGTCTGCCACCTGACACTTTTTAGGAGCTTGTCAACCCTGTTACTAAGCTAGGACACTATTAGCTCATCTTTCAGAAGCCTAGTATACTAAATTCTTCAGGTCTTACATACATTCTCCATCTGCTCCACGGTTATAGACCACAACTGGGAAGAATACCCAGTGGGTCCTCTGATTAAAGACAGGAGTGTCAGGGCCTTGCGTTCTATAGCGCACCAATTGGGTAACCAAGATACTATGCGGAACGAGGTTTACTCCAAGAGGTGATTGTAGCGGCTGGATCAGTCTGGGTTTATACCGGGAAGAGCCACATCTCACAACCTCCGCACTATCTTCTCAGTCATGCACCACCTCAGCCCCTCTTTGCCGGCAGTGGCGGTCCTTCTGGATGCCACAAAGGCATTAAAAAATCCAGAAACTGGATAACCGCCCTTCGGCGAGAGTGAGGCTTAATGGACGCACATCGAACCATTTTGCTATTACGCGCGGCACTAAGAAGGGCTGCCCACTCTCTCCCCTGCTGTTCGTGGTGGCTATGGCAGCTAGATTACGCCAACACCATGCTCCAGAGAGGAATCTGCTTTACCATGCGTGGATTGGTGGTATCAATATATGCAGACGATATTACCCTATATATCCACGATCCACAGGAGAACCTCTCACCAATGACGAGAGAGGTGAATCACTTCGGAGGCCATGCGGGAATCCAGGTGAATTGGAGTAACTCAATACTAATCCCACTCACGGACGAAACGCTCGAGTTCCAGACTGAGTACCCATACAAGTGGGAATCCGAGCAGACTCGGTATCTAGGCGTGTGGCTGAGCAGAGATCCGGAGGAATTGTGGAAAGTAAATTATGGGAAAGCGATGGATTGGCTCGAAGCGCGTATACCGTTATCTCTAGCCGGGCGCATAGCTATTATAAAAATGGTCATCCTGCTGAAACTGCTTAACCTATTTGTCAACATCCCACTCCCCCTGACAGCACATTTTTTCAAACGCTTGCCCTCTAACCTGATCACCCTTGTTTGCGCGGGCCGTCAACCTAAGATAGCATTAAAAACTTTCACATTATCCCAGTTGCGGGTGGTCTTGGGGCACCGGACCTTAAGTTACATACTTACTGTGCCGAAGCAAGCTAAATACAGTGTTGGCTGCATCCTACGCCATGGCAACTGCATTTGGCGGTGGAGTGTGACCGCGCAGCTCCGTGGCCACTGAAAACTGCACTGTTCCATCCATATACATCAACCAAAGGTGAAATCAACACAGTACAGTGCGTGCGTTGGATGGTATATGTAGGCAAAAGGGTGCAGATATTGTATATGCACCAGCGGCAGTGGTGGAGAACACGGCCATGCCCCTGCTGCAGGACAGAGGGACGGCACGCTGTGCAGATACCTTGGGAATACACACGTTCGCCGACCTATACCCAGAGATTTATTTATCCCTCCACTCGCCAGTAAAGCGGAAAGGCCTTCCCGGCTCCACCCCCGGTCAACACTGCACTCGAACTGTGCTCCCGCGAAAGCTCATAACACGTCTTTACTCTATGACCAAAGCTGCTTCCCCGCTGGACATTTCGCGAGCGCGCAGGGCCTGGGAGGCAGACATGGGACAGGATATATCTGAGGAGGACTGGCTTTACCAGACATGCCAACCCTCCCGATTCAGGCGTGAGACTACCGATTTCAGAGGGGCGATGCAGGGGCTAGGAGGAGTGAAAAACCAATTAAGCCTCATTAACAAGCGCATGGTCTTTTAAAGACCTGTGAAGTACTCGGGCGGCTGTGTGTGTGTCCTTTTCAGGGGGGGGGAATGGAGGGGGGGGTGAATGCACTGCCAGCAACGTGCCAGGCCAGGCAGTGTTCAACACTTGCATCACCCTTTCTCTGCCTGCCATTGTGCTCCATGATTCTGAAAGGTAAGAAAAAGAACGTGCATTTGCGTTTCAAATGTCCGATCCTGCAGCAGCACACTTCCAAAGCCCACACATGACAGTAACCCGATTCAAGGTCCCATTCTCCCGATTTTTAAAAAAATCTCCCACTTTGCTCTTCTGAAATGTTGGCATGTATGGGCTTTACTGCTGACGACAGACCGAACGATTATCTCCTAACTACAGACTCAGACTGATTAATTTAAAATATTTGCACAGAACATATCGCACACCTGCGTATCTTCATAGGATCAAACTGACGGAAGACACAACATGTGAGCGCGGCTACGCTCAGCCTGCTACATCTCTACACATGGCCTGGGCATCCCCGAGGGTGGCGCCATTCTGGCAGGATGTATGCACAATACTCGCTGACCTGACTGAGGCCCCCTTTTCACCAACCCCTAAAAGGTGTCTGCTTGGTTACGTTAAAGACACCCACACGCGCACCAAAAATTAACTGCGTTAATGCTGGTGCTGGCTAAGCGTAGTGTGCCGATACATTGGGGTCGGAATCCAGCGCACACAACACAGGCGTGGCTGAGAGACGCAGCACAGTGCCAAATGCAACTATTGGGACCTTATGCCCCCCAGATGTCGCCCGGCAAATATATGCGAACCCTTGGTGACATATTTGCGAAAGAACAATACCCCCATGACGACTCCTCGCCTGTCCCAGACAGTCACCATCAGAAACAGACAGGTAAATTAAGCTCTTAATAAGATACAGACAAGACACCACGGGAACCTGAAGACAGCATGACTCTGCTATGGTGTCGGCTATAAGTATGAGGGGCACGCCTGAACTGGTAACCCACACCATGAAGGAACTTGTGTTACTTACAATAATGCGCTGACATTGTTTCTTCTATGTCTGTAAGACTTCTGCGATGCTCATTTCCTTTTTGCACGGATTAAATTCAATAAAGTTTTTTTTTTTAAAACAACAAAAAAAGGTGATTGTAACTTTGTAACTCAGATAAAGCATGGCATATTCTCATATAATGAGCTCATGAAAAGGAGCAGGTATTTGCTGAAATATAGGGCAGCATAAAATAGAAAAACAACTGAATGTTTAAGTACCTTCTGGTATCATATATAGTTTACAGTGCCTACGAGGTAAAGCACTAAATGAAAATATCATTGGGCCTGTGTACAATGCTATCCCATGAAAAAAGATTTCTGAGTTTATGGTGCAAAAGGCTGGTTAGTCCAATACCCTCCCTAGCGCTCTATATGCTGGAAACAGATATGTGGGAGTTTTTGAAGAAACAGTGATATATAATAAGGTAGCTTTTTTCTTCCAAAATATCAAAATGCTGATCAAGATTCACAGATGACATTTATATATAATATTGATATGAGAAGATCAATTTAAAGAATTCCTATGTGGATCAGCCTCTGTGATTAGAATCTCAAAATTTGTGGCCAAAAACAGAAATAGCGTTAGGTTCCTAGCTATATGGATCACCAGTAAACAAGGACACATACAAGTAGAACTATGTTACAATAAAAACATCTAGACAGAGCATACTCTAAATACAGAGGCCCATATTTATCATAGCGTTGCGTCACCTTAGCGCCACGCCAGGTAGGTCAGATTTAATAAAGTCACGAAGGCCACCTTCCCTGGCCCTGCATTGCTTGATAATTCTGGAGTAATGCATGGCAGCGCAAATCACTACCAAGCATTACTGTAGTGTAGTTCCTATATTCCCAATAGGCTCTGCGCATTGGAATAATATATCCTATAGATGTGACGTAGGACTTATGTCGACTAGGTCTCTATCAAAATATATTAGACTTAATTGTGAGTGCCAGCTAGCTCAGAGGTCACTAGAAACTTTCTCGAGTTCACAAGAAGGGATTTAGTTTCTGCAACTGCATAGACATGACAACTTTGTTTCCCAAGATAAAACTGATCTTCAGAGTCGTGGAAACAATAGATAGATATTTTACTCAGTCATTTGTGCATGCTTCGTTTCACCAGAGGTGCAGAGAAGTAGATAGACGGGCGTTTTCAATCAAAGGATTTATTGAACAGTCTTCTTTCTCAAGCATAAGAAATGAACTGCTACAATCGTAAAACTGGTTGCAAAATATAGTGCATACAGTAAAAAGAGTAGAATAAAATAATATTGTAAGAGCATTGTATGGTTCCTAGACCATAGATAAATACATACATAAATAACAGAGGCTAAAAAGTACTCAACTGGTGCTTCTACAATATGCCTACCCAGATGTACCTAACCTAAGCTTAGTACGAGGGAAGAAGTAAGTGAGGTGTAGCATAAATTTAGTATTCTTTGCCAAGAATCTATCCAAGATTTCTCTTAGAGTCTAATCGGCTCCATACCTTGGGTTAGAATGAAGAAGGTCAATCTCCGGACTCGATTTCCCAACAACCCGCAAGGGAAGCTTAGAAACACTGGAGCCGGATTTTATGGCAGGAGAAAAGACAGCGTCTCTCTCAGTGCGTCTACTGGAGGGTCGGCTTCCTTCGGCACTTGCTGTAGCAGGGTGAGTCGGGCAAGTAGATAGTCGAACTGCTCCAAACCACTGTGTGTTTGCTATGGCAAGTGTGGGCATATTTATACCTTGAAGGTACAGAGTTTGACGTAAAGGTGGACATAATAATGTCATCAAAGAGCCTCAGTTCTTTGAAAACTCCATGAGTTCTTGGACAAGTCAGTATACAAGCAAGGGGATGTCCCTAAGTGCTGAAGCAGAGTTTTCCAAGAAATCGTTGTGGATTTTCGGAACTAGTGGAAGTAGCCCTGCCATATTTGGACTGCATGAGCTATGTCTAAATATGAATATGATTTCTATGCCTATATAAGGATATGGTGAGTTAAACCTATATAAGGGCATGAATCGGAAAAATTACAATAGGGTCCTAAAATGTTATACAACACCCACTCCACGTTATCGTGTTCAACTTAAGTTCAAGCACTAAAATATATAATCAAGAGCATGTGTTTACAATCCCACCCCAAAATACATACAAAATGCATTTGAAATGGTTGCACACGAAAAACATTTGTACTACACGCATTTAAAAGCAATGATTTCATTGTAAGCATATAATATGATATTGCTAATGCTAACTGAATGAATTACGAAATTACATCTATGAAATGGCTCATAGTTACACAAGAAAATGCGAGACCATCCCATAGCAGAATATACAAACTGTTTTAGTTTTGGTATGTGGATCAGGTCAATATTGTTTCTCGGAAGTATTCAAAGAATTCTTGTTCTCTAAGAATAGTTCTACTTTAAGCAGATTGCTGTGTGCCAAAGTTCATTGTGGTTTTGAAAAAAGTCAAATCAAATAGAGTCCAAAGTTAGAAGCTTTTGTTTTGAAAAAAGTGAAGGTCAATTTTCAGAGTTGAAAAAACGCTGAGTGCCAACTTCAAAAATTATTCTCTGTGTCAGGAGAAAACATTATTTCGTCAAGGCTGGCAAAGAAATCGTCTACCACAGTAGATGAAAGTTGAACAACATCATTAAGTAGATCAATCGTACACAGATGAGAAACATCGCCATCAGCATCATTCGCATTATCAATGTTTGCCGTGGATGGTACCTGTGTGCCTGTTGGTCCGCGTATCACACGTTCAGCTAGAATTGGCGGTGAGATCTCAATGAATGCCGTCATCAGGATTGGTAGCCGTTGGGGGCAACACAATACATGAGCCGTTACCGGACCCAGTAAAGCGTGGACATCTGTTGGCATTGCCGATGGAAGTGTTAGACAGATGTCCAACACGCATTCCTCTCCACAAAGCAGGCATCGTAGAACAGGCAAGATGCAATCTTGCCAGATTGGTCTGAATGACAGGAACCATGTGGTATTCAGATCTCTCAAACGAGCCAAGCCAAGGATCTGTGTTATGCGTTCACGATACTGCATTGCCAGAAGAGCATTCTCCATGGTAATTTGGGTATCGCTGTTGGCCGGACTTGCCATAAGGGAGCAGGAGAAATAAAAATAGTATCCCTGCTATGAGTCCCAAGACGAGAGGCAGGACGTCGAACACAGAGTGCACGAAGTTAGGAAAAATGCCCAGGACTGCTTCAAAGGGTGCTAACAGTCCCGAAAAAATCGCCTTAAATACATGTACAATACCACTGGTATCAGACATGTTTAAGATACAACCTAACATTTCTGCGAAATGTATGGGGCAGTTTGTTGATAATAATGCATATATCTCCGCAGAGGACCTTGCAACTTGCAGATCATACGTCTCTCTGTACGAGGTCAGTGGCACAGTTTTTTGTAAAAGAATGGCTTTCATTCTGCTTAAAGTATCAATTTGTATAGAAGAGATGTTCAGTGAAGGCCATAGTGGCGACTCCCCGTCTGTCTTAGTTTTAGGAAACAATACTTGCATACAACAAGTGACCCTGGCTGACACACTAACGAGATAGGCTGTCCCTGGCATCCTTCCACAACAGCTGTGATCATTCAGCATTATGAAGCTTCCATTGGAAAGCTGCCTAAAAATTGGATCTATCACTGCTGCCGGGGAACCCTGCAGGTGGCATGATAAGTTGTTTGAAGAACCCTCACAGACTCCATGTAAATTAATGCCTTGACGCGTGTCTGTAAATGTGTTGTTGCTAACATGTCTGTTTGCACTGAACACAAAATTTTTGTGTTTTTGGTCCAATTAGTAGGTTGGAAATCAGGTTTGATTAGTTCGTAGAGAGGTTTAACCCTTTCTGAGTAGTTTAGATTGTAAGTTCTTCCGAAATTCAGGAAGCCTAGAATTGACTAAGTTTTTCAGCGTTTTTGGAGGTTGGAGCATCGCACATTTATTTAAAAAGTTTGATGCCAGGCTTTTGCCTTCACTTGAAAGTTCGTATCCTAAGAATAGGACTTTGAGATGGGCAATTCTTGATTTTTTAAAGTTAAATTTGTACCCTTTGGATGCGAAACCAAGTATTAAGGTGTTCACTCTGTTCAAGTGCCTATCCACGTCATGATCTGTAAGATAGATGTCATCGACATAGGATATTGCCTCATCATCATATGTTTGTAGTAACTCTGTTACTCGGGCTGAAAATAAACCTGGACTATTCTTGAATCCCTGGGGGAGACGACAGAAGTGACCCTGTGTCCCCATAATTGAGAAAGCGGTCAAGTGCCTGCTTTCAGGTGCAATGTTTTGACAGAAGAAACAGTTTGAAATATCTAAAGAGGTTTTATATTTTTTGCGCACAACGTTATTCATCAGTGCTGTGCGGTGTGCATTTTGTACTGCAAAGGTTTTGCAGCAGGAATTTAAATGTCTGTAGTCCAAAACTAGACGATATGTATTGTCTGGTTTGGAGACCGGAAAAAAAGGAGTGTTCATGGATGAGGTGCATGTTTCAATCACCCCTTGGTATTCAAGTTGATCTAGGATCTCCCTGACCTGTTTTTTAGATTCTTGTTTAACTGGATACTGCTTCTGAGCAGTTGGTTGATTTTTTAACTGGCTCTTATGGTGAGGAGAATCCTCATCCCATCCCACATGATTTTTATATAATGCTGGTGCCTGGGCCACAGCCCATTTTCTGGCATAGGTGTATTTTTTATGAATAGGAATATGATTTGAGAAGGCTGGCATAATGATCTCTTCACCATGTGGGCACTCCCTGACAAATTCAGGTGGCCAGTCTTTTTCAGCCAGAAGAATGTCATAACCCTTAGATCGTATTTCCCAAAAGAGTGCTTTTATTTTCCTAGTTATGCCCCCTCTATTCGGAGTGTGACTTCATATAACTTATGTGGTACACTAATCCTGGTATCTGCAGTTTCAACCTGAATGCATTCATTCAGGTCCACTGTCTACAGATGATCCTTCAGGATCTTGCGAGCTATGGTAACCTCTGCTGTGCTGTCCAGCATTGTCTGGGCTCACTCCCTGTTCTTGAGTTGTGTTCTCAAGATCCTTAGCATGTCTGAATTTTAGACCTGCTACCTTATTTTTGGTGAATTGTGTTTTCTTATTTTCTGGAACGTGTTGATCTTCTTTGGACTTCACACGTTCTTCCTTGTGTTCTGATCCTCCTCTTCTTTCCGATTTCTGTGAGGAAGTCTGAAAGGTACGAAAGGAACGTGCATCAGTATCTTGATATCTATCAGGTTTTCTCAAATTGTCCCTGTTTTTGAGGTTATACCTCTTTTCAGAGGGCTCCTTTTGAGGAGACCTACCTCTGGATTGAGAACGCTTCTCTTTAGGAAGTGTCTGTCTAGTATTTTCCCACTTCTTTTTAAGAGTAGTGAGGATGTTTTTAATAAAACCTTTTCCAGGATTTTCTGTTAGTTCGGCTTTACTAGTTTCCCACCCAAACTATCTCTACCTAGTTCTTCATAGGATTTTTCTATTATTCTGGCCAGTTCATATGGTTGCTCAGTTACATCAAGTTCTTTTAGTTTTTGGCGGATCGCCACGGATGCTGCTTCACCTTTAATATTAGCTAATATTATAGCTGAGATCTGTTTGAAATCTTTCAGTAATTTCATACCCAGATTTAAAGCAGGCTTTGCCCCATATTCATTTTGAATCTGTTTCAGGACGTCTGATATTATCGCCATAGACGGAACACCATGGTTTTTTGTGTAGATTGCAGCAAAGACTGTACCCCATGTGTCACAGTCCTCCAGGTGTGGTGCGATCCCCATTGGTAAACAGATTGTTAGAATCCTGTGTTTCTCATGAGGTGTACTATCGGGAAATACTGCCTCGATTTGAGTAATTTTTTTAGTCAACCAAAATGGAATGTGTTCCCTTTTTGTTGGTAATTTACCACTGACTGATTGTATAGTCTGTGGTGTGATTTTGTTTGTGTTCCCCTGATGATGGGTGTGCTGTGGAATTCTTATGGCAGGTTGGACTGTTAGAGTCCGCATGACATATTGAACCAATTGTCTATGTATTTTAAATAATTGTTTTAGATGAGTTAATAGGTCTTCACTTGACATTCTTTCAATGTCAGGATGTGGTGTATAGCTGGCTAGTACCGGCCATGTTGCTCCTGGTCTACCTAGTGGACCGAGCCTGGTAATGTGATTTTGATGTTGTAGGGCGCCTTTGAACCAGGGCTGATGCTCTTGGTAAGTTAGTGGAATTTCAATGTCCTCGAAAGGAGTGTATTCCGCTGGAGGTTCCTCTATCTTGTAGAAGTGGAACACATGTGATCTTGGATTTGCTTCAGGGAAGATAATCCATGAATAGAATAGCTCTTTCTGCCGATATTCGTGTGCCTCTTTGACAAATATTACCGTACCACCTCTAGATGAAAGGCCATTTTGTATAAGCTTTATAGCGATGGTTTTCCGTACGTTTTCCGGGATGGTTACAGCATCCGCATCGGTTTCTTGAAAACCTGTACGGTTTAAACACGGTTGGTGTGCATTTAGTGCATCTCCACTGTTTTCTTCGTCACTAGTCGACATTTTGTTGACTGGAAGTTTTGCAGAGCAAGTTTCAAGGAAAAATAAAAATAAGGTGCACATTATTTTGGAACACTGTATCCTTCAACGTTGAACAAAACCAAAAACTAATAAATATGATTTTCGTCCTACTCAGTTATGGCGGATATTTTATCCTTTCACCCACTCCAGACGTCTATTGGAATATTTTTACGGGAAAAAGGGGTCTCTGTGAAAAGCACGACTGAGTTACTCTAGTATCTAGCTTTAAATTAGTGCCTTACCAAACGTTGGGCGCCATGTAGTGTAGTAACTATATTCCTTTTTTTTTTTTTTTTTTTTTGTGCAAGGTATATACCCAGGCAGACTTACAAACAATGGTCTGGCTTTTCCTTAGACCATATTATATATTATTCAGAATTCACAAACAAAAACATAGAAATGGAGCAAAGAAATGTAATGATATCAAAATTGATCTTTAATTATGATAAAAAATTAATAAATCCATATAGATAAATAAATATACATGGTGTACCCAAAAAAATGTTAAATAATCATTGATATAATCCTTATTTTTGGGAGAATCACAAGATGTCATCAACAATTATCATTAAAAAATTACATAATCCTGATACAGGCGGACTTGGCTGTGTCTGTCTACGCGTTTCGACAATCTATTTTGTCTTCCTCAGGACAAGTGGTTTATCCAGCCATTTTTCTAAATAAAACAAAACATCGTTTTAATTGGCATCCAGATTACAGTGCATTACATCTTTGCTACTACCATTCCTAAAAGTTCTGTTCGGAAATCTGATGTTCAAGGGAAAGAATTTCCTTTAGCCAGACATATATTATAGACAGCTAACAACTGATAAAAGGTTGGAAACAATCATTTTTCATTTTTGTATCTAATGCTTGATTCTTCGGATAATTCATGATGATCTCAAAACATTTCAAGATAATCTAAATGATAAAACATAACGATCTCAGAACAATTTAAACCAATCTAAGCGATAAGACATATGTTTAATGTTATTATCACAACAATGACGTAACATCTATAACACCCAAGTACCTATGTTCGAACTTACGTTATAATAGTATAGTCAATTTTTCTAAAATGGTACCATATTGGACTATTTATTCTTTTGTGTCTCACACTCGGTTGCCAAATTATATGTTCCATAAGCTATTCATATTATCGAACCCTTACTTTTTATAGCTGTTTTAAAGAAAAATAACACCAAGTAAGTCTTACCTAAAAATCTTTATGTTTTCAACATATTGAAACTTTATTGAAACTTTTTTTGAAGGGAGTGAGGCACCTTTCTTTAAATTTTGGAGTAGGTATGTGAAATCTGTATAGGGAGAGAGTTGTATTCATAGAAAAGGGTTTTCACAATATTTTCATCCTAAGCTTTTCTAGGTCTTTTTTCCATACTCATTTATTTTTACCTGTTTAGATGTAATTCACTGCTCCCATCTCACTTCTACCTTCTCCTTGCAATCATCCTCCCAATGGTTTTCTTAAAAATTCTGAAATAGGGTTTGTTAGATATTAGCTACACAGGTATTTATATCTCAATTTTTTGGCAGAGAGTGATGTTTCATTTACTGCACCTAGTAATAAGTCCGTTTTCTCTAAACCTCTTAGGAGGACACCTCATACGTATACCACTTATTTCACACTGTTATCTGTAAATCTCTACTATATATGTGACCTATTTTTAATAAATACAATATTTGTTTATTTAGTAAGCAAAAAGGCTACTCTGTTCTCATTCTTTTTATCAATATCCGCTTGTTCAGATAGCAAAGCAGCTCCTCCGTTCTCATTATTTTTATCAATATTCGTAAAAACAAACGACATAAGAATAGATGGAATTTTTTAGTAAATAGTTTTCGTTTACAGAAAAAAGGGGGGTATCGACAGATGTCAGCCTTTCTAAATGATTGTTTACCTTGTAAAGGTCTTTAGAATTATCACAGAGCTTAAACAGGTTACTACGTTTTCTCTTTATCTTGATAGCTTCGACCTGGCGGTTACGTTGGGCGGGGTCGTTGGCTTGTATTCGAAAGCGATCCTGTCGGCTCTAAAAAGGCATAGCGAAACTGCATTAGAAATTAGGCGCCGAGCACCCACTCCGTTTGGAATCGGGCATCCAACACTCGCTAAGTGACTTAACCGCACTAAACTTAGTAATTACATATTCCCCCGTTCTTACCGGTTTGCTGCTTTGCCGTTCACATGCGTGCGGTCCCGTCAGTAATTCGTACAGAATCGAAGGATTACCATTAGTCCCTTTTCTACCGCTATTTATATCATGGGATTCGCTGGTTGTTCTGAATAAGCCCTGCCCCTATTTAAAGTGGTACTAATAATTTTAGCTCGGAACGATGTCGCATGGTGATACTTTCCATTATATTTATCTTTTATTATCAGTATATACTTCCCAGGTATTCTTTGCGAGTTGTTGTTTTTGGCTATATCTCTTATTAGGACTATTTTTGGGTATAATTATTCATAGTGGCAGTTGGGAATGCAATCAGCTAAAATAAGTCTTGTTTTTTTCCTTCCTTCCCTTATGTTATTGCATTTTCCCATGGTAAATCCTGATTTAATCCATGGTTGAATGTACCAAGGATAAAGATCCAAAAGACTTCTCTTTTTTTACGTATTTCATCTCCTCCTTGTGTTTTCTGAAGGTGGATTCTCTCCAAAATACGCCACTTAAGGTCTTCTAGTACATGCTTGTATTCCATGAAATGGTTCACAAGCGGTGCTGATAGCTTCTGTGTTTTAATTGCTGATCTATGCTCTGTCAGCCTAGTTTTTATCATGCGGGATGTCTCTCCGACATACCCTAAACCACAGGGGCATGTAATCAGATAAATTACATTTTTGGTATTACAGGTCCATAGTTCTTTCGCATGAATATTTACGTTATTAAAGATCATATTCTCACCAATAATGATGGTATCACAGGACTGACAGGATCCACAACGTGAAGTACCTCTACATGCATTGGTTCCCTCAATTGACTTTTGGATAAAGGGATCCTTTCTTGTATTACTTTTATGTCGGGAGTGTACAATTTGGTCTTTTACGTTTTTGTTTCGCCTGTGGGCGAACATCGGTTTTGATAGTTTTTGTTGATTATCAACTACATTCAACAAATGCCAGTTGGAATTGATTATTTGTCTAACCGTTGAATCCATAGTAGAGTGCTTGGTAATGCACACCAGTTTAGGGTCAGATTTTTGCTTGTTGGAATTCAGAAGGGCATCTCGGTCATAAAACCGGGCCCTCTTATAGGCCTCTCTGACGAGACGGTGAGGGTATCCTCTTTGGATGAATTTCTGTTTCATATTTTCTGCTTGGATATCAAAATCTTTTATGTTCGTACAATTACGCCTTACTCTCAAAAATTGAGAGAAAGGAATGCTGTCTTTTTGGCACCTTGGGTGGTAGCTTTGGAAATGTAGCAGAGTATTTCGGGCAGTGGGTTTTGTATACAGATCCACTTCGAGAGTGCCTTCATTGTTTCTTATATATATATCCAAGAACTCTACCTTAGTTTTGTTGATATGTGCGGTGAATCGTAGATTTTCATCCGTCAAATTTATCCATTGGAGGAATTCCCTCAGAGTCTGTTCCCCATCGGTCCATACAAAGAAAATGTCATCTATGTATCGGTGCCAATGGGAAACAGACTCAAAGAACGGGGCCACTTCATTGAAAATGTATTTGCTTTCAAAGTAGGTCATATAGATGTTTGCTATCGAGGGGGCCATAGATGCCCCCATGCTTACTCCCTTGGTTTGCAAATACAGATCCTCACCGAATTCAAAGAAATTTTCTCTCAATACCAATGTCAGGCAATCATTAATAAATGCTTTGGAACAAGGAATCTGGTGTAGGTCGATAAACCACATTGTGGCTTCTATTGCTCCTACCTGAGGTATGTTGCTATAAAGTGACTCGATGTCAAGAGTCACCAAGATATCATTATGTTCATTGTATGCCAAGTTTTCTATTTTTACTATTATTTCGCCTGTATCTTTCACGTATGATGGTGAAAGCGATATATACGGACGAAGAATGTTGTCCAGATATTTCGAAAGCGCCTCAAGTGGTGTTCCTATTGTCGAAACAATAGGTCGATAAGGGGGATTTTTCTGATCTTTATGGATCTTAGGTAATCCATATATACAAGATACCTTCTTATTCGATGTATTTAGGAATTCAAATTCTTTTTTATTTATTATCCCTTCATTGAAGGCTTTTGAAGTTATCCTATGTATAGTTTTGACTATTTTTTCTGTTGGGTTGGATCTAATTTTCTTATAGAAATTAGGATCACTTAGCATTCTAGTCATATTATTTTCATATGTATTGCAGTCCAGTAGGACAATGCCACCACCTTTATCGCTGCTTTTAATCAAGAGTGTGTTATCATTTTTTAGTTTTTCCAGTGAATCATGTTCCTCTTTTGAAATGTTGTACCTAGGCTTTGGGATAAATTTCAAAGCCTGATCCAACCGTTTAAGTACAACTCTTTCAAAAAAGGCCATCTCCGGACCTACTTGTTGTAAAGAGGGGGTAAAGGTCGAAGGTAAAGCTACAATGTTGTTATTTGTATTTTCTGATTCTATCGATTCATTTTGTAAAAAAAAAAAATTTAATCTAACTTTTCTCAAAAAGGAGTGGATATCTCGATATAATTCAAATGTATTCACATTGGCATGCGGAACAAAGGATAAACCCTTGGTAAGGAGAGATAAATCTGAAGGCTCAAGAGTTTGTGAGGATAGGTTGAATATGGGGATTACATCCCGTTCCTCTAGTACTGTTTGTTCCTCGTTTCTAAGTATTGTTGAGGTTACTGGGCATATTGATTGGTTTGATAATTGCCCCTTGTATGGTTCTGAAACCTGATTCTCTGGCGGCCTCTCCTCCCCCCCCGGTGGCCTAAAAAAGGTTGGCGACTGTTCCTCTGGCCATTTCGGGGTTCGAACGGTCTGTCATCCTGGTATCCCATATTTCCTTCTTCTTCTGATTCAGAGGCCGAGGAATTTGAGAAGTTGTTAATTCTATGTTGAAAAGGGGTATTATATGTTCCTGTATGCGAGTCTGTTTTAAAAAAAACTTCCACTATATATGGATATGTTCTTTCTACAGGGGATTGAGCAATTTTTAAATGTGGCACAACATACGTGTATCACCTACCCCATCAATTAAAATAGGAGACTTAGTTGGAATGGTTTTTCCTACGCAAGATACACTATTGAAATAATTATTTGTTAGGTGCCTATCTGGTCTAGGTCATATTTGTGGAAAGTATATGTTGAGTGGAGGGCGACCTATGACCTTATTTCCCTCTAAGCTCCTTGTTGTTAGCTAACCACATAAACATGACAACTTTGTTTCCCAAGATAAAACTAATCTTCAGAGTCGTGGAAACAATAGATAGATATTTTACTCAGTCATTTGTTCATGCTCCGTTTCACCAGAGGTGCAGAGAAATAGATAGACGGGCGTTTTCAATAAAAGGATTTATTGAACAGTCTTCTTTCTCAAGCATAAGAAATGAACTGCTACAATCGTAAAACTGGTAGCAAAATATAGTTTATACAGTAAAAAGAGTAGAATAAAATAATACTGTAAGAGCATTGTATGGTTCCTAGACCATAGATAAATGCATACATAAATAACAGAGGCTAAAAAGTACTCAACTGGTGCTTCTACAATACGCATACCCCGATGTAGCTAACCTAAGCTTAGTACGAGGGAAGGAGTAAGTGAGGTGAAGCATACATTTAGTATTCTTTGCCAAGAATCTATCCAAGATTTCTCTTAGGGTCTAATCCGCTCCGTACCTTGGGTTAGAATGAAGAAGGTCAATCTCCGGACTCGATTTCCCAACAACCCTCAAGGGTATCTTGGATACACTGGAGCTGGATTTCTCGGCACGAGAAAAGACCGCGTCTCTCTCAGTGCTTCTGCTGGAGGGTCGGCTTCCTTCGGCAATTGATGTAGCAGGGTGCGTCGGGCAAGTAGATAGTCGAACTGCTCCTCCAAACCACCGTGTGTTTGCTATGGCAAGTGTGGTCATATTTATACCTTGAAGGTACAGAGTTTGACGTAAAGGTGGACATAATAATGTCAAAGAGTCTCAGTTCTTTGAAAACTCCATGAGTTCTTGGACAAGTCAGTATTCAAGCAAGGGGAAGTCCCTAGCTGCTGAAGCCGAGTTTTCCAAGAAATCGTTGTGGATTTTCGGAACTAGTGGAAGTAGCCCTGCCGTATTTGGACTGCATGAGCTATGTCTAAATATGGTTATGATTTCTATGCCTATATAAGGATATGGTGATTTATACCTATATAAGGGCATGAATTGGGAAATTTACAATAGGGTCCTAAAATTTTATACAACATTACTGCGCCCCAGGAGAGGCATTCCATGGATAAAGCATGTGTATTCCCATGCATCCATCCATGAATTGTTGCACATTCCCAGATTTACCATTAGTGGTAGACCTGGGAATGTATCAAACTGCACGTAACAAAGAGAAATATCTTTATTTCTCTTAGTTTTTTTCCTCTTGCTATGTGTGCTGCATTCTTCAGCATATGTCGAAAGAGGAAACTACCTTTCAATATTGTTTTTGTGCAGGAAGGTGTCCCTTCCTTCACAGAACAATTGTGCTGCGAACGCAGGCACCCTTGCACCATGGTGCCTATATTGGCGCTAGGCAGCCAAAAGTGCAACAGCGCGAGGAAAGGACCGGACTGCACCATATGATGTTAAATACGCCGCATTCCTGCCCTTTCCCTTTCTCACAGTGCAGCGCAGCAAAGTGGCTTGCTGTGTGAAACATTGATAAATTTGCCTCCCTAGTGAGGAACTCCTATAAAAAACAAATACTACAATAGAGTAGCTCTTTTCCAACCTAAAGAGAAAAAGACGCTCGAGAGCCCAGTATGTGTAACAACTCATTCAAGCTTAAACAATAAGATAAAAAAAACGTATCAGTTCTAATTGGAATATCTTAAATACCAATGAAGGGGCTCATGCACTGAGAAAACCATTATATGCCTTTTAGTGTAATGGAAATTTAAAAGCCAAACTAGTATATTTAACGTGTGACCCAAAGCCAATATATTAAGAAATCGATAACAAACAAAGATTCCATTCTAGGGAACCTGTCAAGCCTGCGCAAAAACAATAATTACAAATAATTTTGACTGCAAAGGATGCCATATAATTCAGTTAAAAAAAAACACAAACTGCAGTTCAAAATATTTAACACACCTCATATTGAGCCCATGAAATCTAGGGTATGTAGGACAGACTGACCGAGAAATGAAAACAACACTAACTAAACATAAATCAGCCATAAGCAAAACAAATGTAAAAAACCTAGTGCAGATGGATCATTACAGGAAAAAAATAGACACTAAAAATAAAGATCAGAGTATATACCAGTTGAAAGAGAGAGGTATATTGGAATTTCAATTTAAATAGTGTCGTCCAAGGACTTAATGAAAAAATTCCTGGAAAACTCACTTTAAGATTTATTATAAACCAGGAAGACTGTTGTTCTCTAAGTAGGGCTGTTCATTAACCTCATGGCTGCTAGGGAGATTATCCTGCTGTGCTGGGCCCTAATGTAAATGGGTGTGGTCATGACGAGCTCAGCTCGTCATGAGCACGGAAGGGGTTAAATGCAAAGCTAAAACAGCTAATTGCAACTAGTTGTATAAAACTAGTACATCGCCTTTAAATATAAACAGCACAGTCATATATATGTCACAGTTCAAAATAGAAATGAACATCCAAGGCACACAATAAGCAAAAATTATTGAGAGCATTACTGCTTAAATATGGCAGCTCCTTAATCCTTAAATGTCCAGTTAAAAGTTGATAAGTATAACTTAAAACTCCATGACAGAATGACACCCTAAAAATATAACAATTTACATTCACCATATAATGCATCACTTAAGTAGAAAGGAAAGGAACAGGATTTTAGGATTCATACAAAATAAGGACGAACATGTTTAAAGATGGTTGAGGAATCGGTAGCAGGGTAGAAAAATGGGAGAGTGCAAATTGCACCATAAATGACCTACACACTATATAATGAAAAGAAGAAATCATGATTACTGTTTGAACCTGATCCTGAACATTTCTGAGAAGCTACATAAGTAAGGAAAGTTTGTAGAAAGGGTAATGGGGCAGATGCTTCTTGAATTATGGGCCAATGGATAAATGAGAGAACCTAACCAAAGGGAAGGGCTTCCGCTAAATGTGCGAAACAACGCCCCAAATCTAAGAAGAGAAAATTCTCTTCTAGAGTCTCATCACTCACCAAGGGTTGCCCCTAGGTGACATGCTTCATCATTGGGGCCATCCCAGACAGCTACTTTCTGGGGCGTGCTGCAACTTGCTAAACTACGTAGGAGCACTTTTGTGAAAAAATGTGTAGTGCAGTGTTTGGGGGAGTGGTGATGCTAAAAATACCTAGCTTGTGGGCGATTCATTTATTCCTGCTCCTAGTTGGTATGGACACTTCCTCCCTACTATTAAGCCCTTTTAACCATACCAAGCATCAACATCACCACTCCAGCTGTCTGGGATGTCCCCAGTGATGAAGCATGTCACCTAGGGGCAACCCTTGGTGAGTGAGGGGACTTATGAAGAGAGCTTTCTCTTCTTAGATTCGGGGTGTTGTTTCGCACATTTAGCGGAAGTCCTTCCCTTTGGTTAGGTTCTCTGATCTGTCATATACAGAT
This sequence comes from Lissotriton helveticus, assembly GCF_964261635.1. Taxonomy (NCBI): domain Eukaryota; kingdom Metazoa; phylum Chordata; class Amphibia; order Caudata; family Salamandridae; genus Lissotriton; species Lissotriton helveticus. The sequence goes on along the minus strand of NC_136061.1, from coordinate 409,727,530 downwards.
CTGTTAATAACTATACACAGTCTGGAGGATGAACGTAATCTACCTTACCCCCCTCACCCCCATTTTTGTTTACAATGGATAAATGACCATAATACATATGCGAGTGTAAATAATACAATAACAAAAAAGTACAGCACTCATAAGAATTAGTTAATTTAATAAGAGCAGAAGCCTAATGAGCAAGGCACTAGTAAGAACTAAACCTATTATATGAATGGATGCAATACAAAATCAACAACAGTAAGTAAATCTGTACCGACCTCTCACCAAACTATAAAAATATAGAAGTGTGTACCATAGAAGAGCGGCTCTAAATATTGTGTTAGAAGGGAAACTATGAAAACAATGCTCATGTGTATGATATAATAGAAGCAATAAAGTGCAGCAACACTGTGGAGGAGTGTGGCTCACTGATTAGAGCGGCAGACCCTGATGCAGAGGTCTGGCCCGGGACCAGGGTTCAATTCCCGACGCGGCAGGGTCCTGAGCCCAAAATGTCCACAGACTCGATAATTCTCGCCTCGTGCCTATTCTAATCATGGGGTCCCACGCTGCAACTCTGGGCAATAGTTGCTTAATCTCCACTACGGCGGCCCACCTGCTGCGGGATGCCTGGCTTTCACCCTGGGGATACCCAGTAGGGGTTATCTCACAGGGAAAAAGCCAGGACGGGTTCCCAAGGCAAGCGCCTTGATGCCTTCGGGTGATACGTGCGCTATATAAGTTGCAATACATACACTACATTAAATTATGTAAATATACTATAGGGTGCTATGTGAATATAACTGCATGAGCAAGTTTCAACTATGCACTAAGTGTAAGCGAAGGAAGTAATACAACAAGAGAGAGAGAGATATGCACATTGGTATGTTTACTCACGTTTGATCATTAGACACAGGTGCAACTTCCAGCACTCCATTAATCTATTTGGTGTATAAAGTGGCACGTTAAAATTAAATATTAACATTTTAATGATATAAAGTAATCTGTATGTTGGCTCAAAGTCTGTGGAATTTCTCCTGCCCCTTGTGATTTGTCTAAGTCTGGCATTGCTTTTGTTATCATTGTTTCTGTTGGCTGTTGCTCGGATGCATCACTTCCGTCTTTATCAGAAGCAGAACCGACCAACTACTGTTTAATTGCGCTGTCTGGCTTTGTTAGTTTTGTTTAGGGACTACTTGCAGACAATTGTATCAACGCAGCGGGATGGCGAGCGCTTGTCTCTCTCTTCCTATCCCTCATTAGTGTACAGTAGTTATAATATATGGTCTCTTAAAATAAACACAGTCCACACAACCCGCCTCCAAGCCGTGTCTTTGCAGGAAGTCTTTGTTAACTGGAGTGATTTCTGCATGCTTCCTTTCTGCAATTTCCATAATCTGGAGTGCGCGTTGCTTTTTTCGTTGAAGTGTTTCTCTGGCGAGTAAATTGCCTCTCGTTCTCCTCCAGTGCTAAAATGCTTCCACTGTTGGTCACTGGCAGGCGCGCAACGCCCATTGCAACCGCCCCACGCCTGTGTGGCAGCCCGGGATGAGACAGCTTCCCGGGCACACACACAACCGCACCAGAGCACTTCACAGGTCTTTGAAAGACCATTTGTTGTTGTTTCGCCCCTTTGCTTTTGTAATTTGTCCACTTGTAATTTTTCTCCTCATGTATTATTGCTGTTCCTAGTGTGAAGCGCTCTGACACCTTCGGGTAAAGTCCGCGCTATATAAAATCGCATAAATACTAAAAAAAAAATACTAAATTCTAAGAGCCCCTGAAGCTCCACTCTGCCTATTGCTTATAGATTCAGCCCCCCTCCCCACCCACCCCCCAAAATTTGGCTCTAGTTGCGCCTCTGGTCACTGGAATCGATATTGTGAATGAAAGCTGAAGCCACTTAGCTCTAACATCGCCTTTTCAAAGAATGCACTTGCTACGATCGGGTTCTGTACAAATTTGCCTTATTAAAAATATTTCCGAGTAGAAACCTCTAATAAGCATTTACATGCTGTTATTGCATCAGTATAACATGGATTGGTGGCTATTAAAAATACTGTGTGATCTTTAGCGATCCACCTTCACTGCCCTCCACCTAAGTATTTGTCTGTAAACTACACATGTCTAGTAACGATTACGTTTGAAGGAACCTGTGAAAAACATAGCTTTGTCAGCTGTGGGCCTGTTATAGCAATTTGTGTACAACCTTCAGATCATAGACTCGCTAAGTAGCAGGGTCATCTCAGCCATTTATCCTGTGTGGTCGATAAAAAGAGTTTAATTGAGGTAGGCAATGAAGACTTGATCTATTTTCAGACTCTGGAAATTGTTCAGCTTGTACTGAACGCAAACAGTAGTAATTCACAGTAAGTGTGATATAAGCGTCCTCTGCACCCCAAACACACAGTATTTTGGCTGCCTTACTGAGTCTTGATAAAACTTTCATTTTGATTTGTCTGTATTGATGTTTTGGATAAAATTTGTATATTTAAGAAGTGTGTTTAAATCTCAAATTTGTGTCATAATTCATGCTGTGTTGTGTTTGGTGCTTTTTGATTTTGGTTTTGTGGTAGCAAATAGAGCTTGCATTTGTGGCTATTTCATGATTCTGCAGAAAAATGTATCATCTGTATTGAAAAAGCTTTCTATAATTTCACGAATACTGCTGTCTGGGGCTTCAGCATGTGGGATGGACGTATGCTCTGCTGTTTGATCCCGTAAATTATATGTAGCTGAGCAGTATCACTGCTGAATAAGACTTTATCTTCTTTCTTTACATCGGTTTTGTAACGATTATTGCAATAAGATAGCTTGGAGGGTAAAGTGCAAAGAACAGAATATAGCATAGTAGCCAGTACAGAACAAGTAAGTGCAAAATACCCATCGAGCGACCAATTGCGAGGCCCCTAACTCTCACATCAAGACAAGTCGTGAAGAGAGAAAGTGCTAGGGCTTCCCTCAGATCCTACAGCAGATGACAAACAAGCATTGAAAATGCAATCAGTCTCGCCTTTGATTAAGTTAAAGCTTTGCTTTGCTAATGGTATTGTATATCAAAGCAAATGGCTTTGACTTAATGAAAGGCGAGACTTATTGCATTTTTAATGTTTGTTTAAGTGAGTCTTGAGACAATAATACACTACATCTTGAAATGCCTGTACATGGCCCAGACACTAAATCCATCAGGTTTATGAATAACCGGACACAATTACCCTTACTCTACACCAATAATCCATTAATAACAAATCGTAAATGGTTGACTGCGGTCCGCACGATGACCCTTTTGTTCTGTAAACCTCCTCTTGTGAATAACACATAGGGTTTTTGAAAAACAGGTTGCGAAGAGCTAGTTTTGGAACCACTAGATTTTCTGAAAAACTGAAGCCTTTGACAACAGCTTTTGCCAGCTGGCTCTGAACAGGATCAGCCTCCCTCCGACAAATAAAGGGGAAGACTTCTCACTTTGGTTAGTGTGTTGATATCTGAAATCTGTAACATCTTTTCAAAATCCTCTCTTACTTATCCAGTAGCCAGTGCTCCACCTGTTGTCATGATCTGGGTTAGATCCATCACCGTTCTTTAGCCCACTCTGCCACCCCAGTTCAGACATGGCTATATGCAAATCAGTCTGACCCTGTGCCTCATGGGAACAGTCCAGCCCGAACTGCCAAGCCATGCCTTCCCTGGAAACAAGCTTCCGAGGACCGGTTTCTGACATTCCAGCCTTCAGCACGGCTTGCTTGAATCCAGTGGCAAAGTGAGCAAGGGACTCACGTCTGAGCATACCCTGCCACACTTATGGCGGCCAAAGCGGTACAAAAGGGGGTGGTGATGGACGGAGCATCTGAACCAATCAAACACTCACACCCAGTCAAAAGATCTGGGTTAGATCCATCACCGTTCTTTAGGCCACTCTGCCACCCCAGTTCAGACATGGTTATATGCAAATCAGTCTGACCCTGTGCCTCATGGGAACAGTCCAGCCGGAACTGCCAAGCCATGCCTTCCCTGGACCGGAAACAAGCTTCCGAGGACCGGTTTCTGGCATTCCAGCCTTCTTCAGCCCGGCTTGCTTGAATCCAGTGGCAAAGTGAGCAAGGGACTCACGTCTGAGCATACCCTGCCACACTTATGGCGGCCAAAGCGGTACAAAAGGGGGTGGTGATGGACAGAGCATCTGAACCAATCAAACACTCACACCCAGTCAAAAGATCTGGGTTAGATCCATCACCGTTCTTTAGGCCACTCTGCCACCCCAGTTCAGACATGGCTATATGCAAATCAGTCTGACCCTGTGCCTCATGGGAACAGTCCAGCCCGAACTGCCAAGCCATGCCTTCCCTGGACCGGAAACAAGCTTCCGAGGACCGGTTTCTGGCATTCCAGCCTTCTTCAGCCCGGCTTGCTTGAATCCAGTGGCAAAGTGAGCAAGGGACTCACGTCTGAGCATACCCTGCCACACTTATGGCGGCCAAAGCGGTACAAAAGGGGGTGGTGATGGACGGAGCATCTGAACCAATCAAACACTCACACCGAGTCAAAAGATCTGGGTTAGATCCATCACCGTTCTTTAGCCCACTCTGCCACCCCAGTTCAGACATGGCTATATGCAAATCAGTCTGACCCTGTGCCTCATGGGAACAGTCCAGCCCGAACTGCCAAGCCATGCCTTCCCTGGACCAGTAACAAGCTTCCGAGGACCGGTTTCTGGCATTCCAGCCTTCTTCAGCCGGCTTGCTTGAATCCAGTGGCAAAGTGAGCAAGGGACTCACGTCTGAGCATACCCTGCCACACTTATGGCGGCCAAAGCGGTACAAAAGGGGGTGGTGATGGACGGAGCATCTGAACCAATCAAACACTCACACCCAGTCAAAAGATCTGGGTTAGATCCATCCCCGTTCTTTAGCCCACTCTGCCACCCCAGTTCAGACATGGCTATATGCAAATCAGTCTGACCCTGTGCTTCATGGGAACAGTCCAGCCGGAACTGCCAAGCCATGCCTTCCCTGGACCGGAAACAAGCTTCCGAGGACCGGTTTCTGGCATTCCAGCCTTCTTCAGCCCGGCTTGCTTGAATCCAGTGGCAAAGTGAGCAAGGGACTCACGTCTGAGCATACCCTGCCACACTTATGGCGGCCAAAGCGGTACAAAAGGGGGTGGTGATGGACAGAGCATCTGAACCAATCAAACACTCACACCCAGTCAAAAGATCTGGGTTAGATCCATCACCGTTCTTTAGGCCACTCTGCCACCCCAGTTTAGACATGGCTATATGCAAATCAGTCTGACCCTGTGCCTCATGGGAACAGTCCAGCCCGAACTGCCAAGCCATGCCTTCCCTGGACCGGAAACAAGCTTCCGAGGACCGGTTTCTGGCATTCCAGCCTTCTTCAGCCCGGCTTGCTTGAATCCAGTGGCAAAGTGAGCAAGGGACTCACGTCTGAGCATACCCTGCCACACTTATGGCAGCCAAAGCGGTACAAAAGGGGGTGGTGATGGACGGAGCATCTGAACCAATCAAACACTCACACCCAGTCAAAAGATCTGGGTTAGATCCATCACCGTTCTTTAGCCCACTCTGCCACCCCAGTTCAGACATGGCTATATGCAAATCAGTCTGACCCTGTGCCTCATGGGAACAGTCCAGCCCGAACTGCCAAGCCATGCCCTCCCTGGACCAGTAACAAGCTTCCGAGGACCGGTTTCTGGCATTCCAGCCTTCTTCAGCCGGCTTGCTTGAATCCAGTGGCAAAGTGAGCAAGGGACTCACGTCTGAGCATACCCTGCCACACTTATGGCGGCCAAAGCGGTACAAAAGGGGGTGGTGATGGACGGAGCATCTGAACCAATCAAACACTCACACCCAGTCAAAAGATCTGGGTTAGATCCATCACCGTTCTTTAGCCCACACTGCCACCCCAGTTCAGACATGGCTATATGCAAATCAGTCTGACCCTGTGCCTCATGGGAACAGTCCAGCCCGAACTGCCAAGCCATGCCTTCCCTGGACCCGAAACAAGCTTCCGAGGACTGGTTTCTGGCATTCCAGCCTTCTTCAGCCCGGCTTGCTTGAATCCAGTGGCAAAGTGATCAAGGGACTCACGTCTGAGCATACCCTGCCACACTTATGGCGGCCAAAGCGGTACAAAAGGGGGTGGTGATGGACGGAGCATCTGAACCAATCAAACACTCACACCCAGTCAAAAGATCTGGGTTAGATCCATCACCGTTCTTTAGCCTACTCTGCCACCCCAGTTCAGACATGGCTATATGCAAATCAGTCTGACCCTGTGCCTAATGGGAACAGTCCAGCCCGAACTGCCAAGCCATGCCTTCCCTGGACCGGAAACAAGCTTCCGAGGACCGGTTTCTGGCATTCCAGCCTTCTTCAGCCCGGCTTGCTTGAATCCAGTGGCAAAGTGAGCAAGGGACTCACGTCTGAGCATACCCTGCCACACTTATGGCGGCCAAAGAGATACAAAAGGGGGTGGTGATGGACGGAGCATCTGAACCAATCAAACACTCACACCCAGTCAAAAGATCTGGGTTAGATCCATCACCGTTCTTTAGCCCACTCTGCCACCCCAGTTCAGACATGGCTATATGCAAATCAGTCTGACCCTGTGCCTCATGGGAACAGTCCAGCCCGAACTGCCAAGCCATGCCTTCCCTGGACCGGAAACAAGCTTCCGAGGACGGGTTTCTGGCATTCCAGCCTTCTTCAGCCCGGCTTGCTTGAATCCAGTGGCAAAGTGAGCAAGGGACTCACGTCTGAGCATACCCTGCCACACTTATGGCAGCCAAAGCGGTACAAAAGGGGGTGGTGATGGACGGAGCATCTGAACCAATCCAACACTCACACCCAGTCAAAAGATCTGGGTTAGATCCATCACCGTTCTTTAGCCCACTCTGCCACCCCAGTTCAGACATGGCTATATGCAAATCAGTCTGACCCTGTGCCTCATGGGAACAGTCCAGCCCGAACTGCCAAGCCATGCCTTCCCTGGACCGGAAACAAGCTTCCGAGGGCCTGTTTCTGGCATTCCAGCCTTCTTCAGCTCGGCTTGCTTGAATCCAGTGGCAAAGTGAGCAAGGGACTCACGTCTGAGCATACCCTGCCACACTTATGGCGGCCAAAGCGGTACAAAAGGGGGTGGTGATGGACGGAGCATCTGAACCAATCAAACACTCACACCCAGTCAAAAGATCTGGGTTAGATCCATCACCGTTCTTTAGCCCACTCTGCCACCCCAGTTCAGACATGGCTATATGCAAATCAGTCTGACCCTGTGCCTCATGGGAAGAGTCCAGCCCGAACTGCCAAGCCATGCCTTCCCTGGACCGGAAACAAGCTTCCGAGGACCGGTTTCTGGCATTCCAGCCTTCTTCAGCCCGGCTTGCTTGAATCCAGTGGCAAAGTGAGCAAGAGACTCACGTCTGAGCATACCCTGCCACACTTATGGCGGCCAAAGCTGTACAAAAGGGGGTGGTGATGGACGGAGCATCTGAACCAATCAAACACTCACACCCAGTCAAAAGATCTGGGTTAGATCCATCACCATGCTTTAGCCCACTCTGCCACCCCAGTTCAGACATGGCTATATGCAAATCAGTCTGACCCTGTGCCTCATGGGAACAGTCCAGCCCGAACTGCCAAGCCATGCCTTCCCTGGACCGGAAACAAGCTTCCGAAGGCCTGTTTCTGGCATTCCAGCCTTCTTCAGCTCGGCTTGCTTGAATCCAGTGGCAAAGTGAGCAAGGGACTCACGTCTGAGCATACCCTGCCACACTTATGGCGGCCAAAGCGGTACAAAAGGGGGTGGTGATGGACGGAGCATCTGAACCAATCAAACACTCACACCCAGTCAAAAGATCTGGGTTAGATCCATCACCGTTCTTTAGCCCACTCTGCCACCCCAGTTCAGACATGGCTATATGCAAAACAGTCTGACCCTGTGCCTCATGGGAACAGTCCAGCCCGAACTGCCAGGCCATGCCTTCCCTGGACCGGAAACAAGCTTCTGAGGACCGGTTTCTGGCATTCCAGCCTTCTTCAGCCCGGCTTGCTTGAATCCAGTGGCAAAGTGAGCAAGGAACTCACGTCTGAGCATACCCTGCCACACTTATGGCGGCCAACGCCGTACAAAAGGGGGTGGTGATGGACGGAGCATCTGAACCAATCAAACACTCACACCCAGTCAAAAGATCTGGGTTAGATCCATCACCGTTCTTTAGCCCACTCTGCCACCCCAGTTCAGACATGGCTATATGCAAATCAGTCTGACCCTGTGCCTCATGGGAACAGTCCAGCCCGAACTGCCAAGCCATGCCTTCCCTGGACCGGAAACAAGCTTCCGAGGACCGGTTTCTGGCATTCCATCCTTCTTCAGCCCGGCTTGCTTGAATCCAGTGGCAAAGTGAGCAAGGGACTCACGTCTGAGCATACCCTGCCACACTTATGGCGGCCAAAGCGGTACAAAAGGGGGTGGTGATGGACAGAGCATCTGAACCAATCAAATACTCACACCCAGTCAAAAGATCTGGGTTAGTCTGACCCTGTGCGTCATGGGAACAGTCCAGCCCGAACTGCCAAGCCATGCCTTCCCTGGACCGGAAACAAGCTTCCGTCCATCATCCCTTTTTGTATCGCTTTGTTCGCCCTAAGTGTGGTAGGGTATGCTCAGATGTGAGTCCCTTGCTCACTTGGCCACTGGATTCAAGATAGCCTGGCTGATGAGGATTATGAATCCGAAACCGGTCCCAGGATGCTTGTTTCCGGTCCAGGGAAGACATGGCTTGGCAGTTCGGGCTGGACTGTTCTCATGAGGCACAGGGTCAGACTGATTTGCATATAGCCATGTCTGAACTAGGGTGGCCGAGTGAGCTAAAGAATGGTGATGGATTAAACCCAGATCAGTTGACTGGGTGTGAGTGTTTGATTTGCTCAAACGCTCCGTCCATCATCCCCTTTTGTATCGCTTTGTTCGCCCTAAGTGTGGCAGGGTATGCTCAGACGTGAATTCCCTTGCTCACTTGGCCACTGGATTCAAGATAGTCTGGCTGATGAGGATTATGAATCCGAAACCGGTCCCAGGATGCTTGTTTCCGGTCCAGGGAAGACATGGCTTGGTAGTTCGGGCAGGACTGTTCCCATGAGGCACAGAGTCAGACTGATTTGCATATAGCCATGTCTGAACTGGGGTGGCCGAGTGAGCTAAAGAATGGTGATGGATTAAACCCAGATCAGTTGACTGGGGGTGAGTGTTTGATTTGCTCAAACGCCCCGTCCATCATCCCCTTTTGTATCGCTTTGTTCGCCCTAAGTGTGGCAGGGTATGCTCAGACGTGAGTCCCTTGCTCACATGGCCACTGGATTCAAGATAGCCTGGCTGATGAGGATTATGAATCCGAAACCGGTCCCAGGATGCTTGTTTCCGGTCCAGGGAAGACATGGCTTGGCAGTTCGGGCTGGACTGTTCCCATGAGGCACAGGGTCAGACTGATTTGCATATAGCCATGTCTGAACTGGGGTGGCCGAGTGAGCTAAAGAATGGTGATGGAATAAACCCAGATCAGTTGACTGGGGGTGAGTGTTTGATTTGCTCAAACGCTCAGTCCATCATCCCCTTTTGTATCGCTTTGTTCGCCCTAAGTGTGGCAGGGTATGCTCAGACATGAGTCCCTTGCTCACTTGGCCACTGGATTCAAGATAACCTGGCTGATGAGGATTATGAATCCGAAACCGGTCCCAGGATGCTTGTTTCCGGTCCAGGGAAGACATGGCTTGGCAGTTCGGGCTGGACTGTTCCCATGAGGCACAGGGTCAGACTGATTTGCATATAGCCATGTCTGAACTGGGGTGGCCGAGTGAGCTAAAGAATGGTGATGGATTAAACCCAGATCAGTTGACTGGTGGTGAGTGTTTGATTTGCTCAAACGCTCCGTCCATCATCCTCTTTTGTATCGCTAATGGAATGCAGCACCTAATATACCATCCACTGTAGTGGCAGTGCAAACATGGATTAAGGCCCCTACTGTAGCCTGACTAGACCAGTGCACAAGATGCACTGTGACTTGTTAAAATAAAGTCTTTTTATAGGTAAAAACCTGCCTTTTAAATATTAGTACGTCAGCCTTATGTGAACCTTGCAACCCACAATGTAGGGTGCATGGTATTTAAAAGTGGGAACATGTAAACAATTATTATTACCATGTCCATGCTTGAACGATACTGAGGATAGTCATTACCCGAGAAGACTGAGGACCACGTAATTCAAGGTGTTACACGCAGAGGGTGATTGTTATATAGCATGATAAGTTCGAGATTTGAAAAAAACAAGAGAGGTTTAGCCCGAAAGTGATCACAAGTATTTTTTATTGCAGCCGAGGGATCACGAATATATGCTTGAAATCTGGGAATTCCCAACTCGAGATCATTACATGTATGGTGAGTGTAGGTATATAACTAGTAGGATGAGATGATAGACTTATATGCATAAATATAAGAGATGCTCATATTTATTTTAGTTAAAACGATATTGGAAGCAAATATCTGCGTACTGAAGAGGAGGATATAAAACACACGCACGGTGTGGCATTAAGAGGTAATAGAATTGGAAATTACACTTGAGTTATTGTTATAGTTATGTTTAGGGATAAAGTGGTGGTGAGGACCATTGTGAAGAACCCCAGATCCTAATTTTGGGACCTTTATATGATATTCAAATGTGAGAAAGGATTGATAAAGAGGGTACAGATTTAATTTGGTTATTATATTTTCTTAGATTTATATGTTTGAATCCAGAGGAAGATATTACTCCTGAGGAAACCTTGAATATTTAGGTGAATTGTGAGTTCTATTGCATGGAACCTAATACAATGGAATGCTCCCTTTGGTAAAAGGTTAGACATATACTCACTAAATACGGGTGTATTGTATACTTGGAGTGGCATAACTACCTTTCCATCTTCTCTCTTTATAAACCTATACACTATGCGGAGCTTATCTAATTTTGGTTTGTGTGTCTTTACTTTGCACACTATTATTCATAAGCCATACGTAGATCGTGTCAATCTCATGGGTATTGTTTATTTGGTTGCAGCCTTGAGGAAGTCAATGTGTTGTATATCGCACGACGAAACACGTGTTGGCTGATGTACCATGAACAAGTGATTATCAAGAGATGATTGATGACATAAAAATAAATACAGATGAACTTTGAAACCTAAATTGGAGAACACCTGGACTAGTTGATTTGATTTACTAAACAGTGACATTTGCCAATAAGACTGGTGCTATATCTACAGAGAGAGTAATATTAGTGTGCTCAGAGGGTATTGTTTTTGTTTGTTTCTGTACATGCGGGACCTGTGGATGTTGGATACACATTCACCTTCTTGATGCACCAAATGTGTTATCTTTATAAATGTACCCTGATAATATATTGTAGAGCGCCTATTAGCCTGTTTGTATCCACTCTGTTAATTTCTTTTCTCTGATGTGAGAGGAGCCCTGAAGCACTGAACCTGTCCCTCTTGTATCCAGGACCAAGAAGTGGAACAGGGATACGACAAGCTGCAGGCGTATTTTCCTGGAAGTACTCAGCTGAACTGAGGCAACTAGACCTGGACTGGACCCTGCTGTTGGCCTCTGCCTGACACTCTGTGAGTCTCCAAGTGCCTCCCCCTGGGGTGCTTTAAAAGTGTACTCTCGTGGTGGACTGGGATTTTGAAAGACAAAGTCAGAAGGTAAATTTTTTGACCAAGATGAACCGGGTTGGTGTATTCAACATTTGCTCCGTCGTGGTCAGCCTGAAAGTGTGCCTAGCTCCATGTGAAGCACGAACCTTAGACTAACATTGGAGTTTGTGCTTTTTAGTGCTATTTCCCCTTAAATCTTGACAATTTAATTGATTTGAATTTTGACTTTATTACTGTTTTTGTATTGCATAAATACTTACATTGCCCTGAGTTAAGCATATCCACTCTGTGCCATAGCCAACAAGGGGTTGCGCTCAAGCTAATTTAATGACTTTGAGGGTTCACCCCGACAATGGTTGACATTCTTAGAGGTTAGTAGCCTAAATAATACAACTACATACACCCTCCTTATCAAGACCATTCCGGTGATTAATATTTTACATTTTTGGCAAGTTACCAAAATTAGTGCCATGAGATATGATTCTCAGTTTTGATTTTTCTCCAAAATAAGATCTATCTCGCTGTAGTAATGTATTTCGTAACACATAATTAGTTCAACAGGGTACTCTCTGATCTGAAAAGGCTGTTATCTGTCAGTATGAGTAGCGATGTAAAATTACATTAGGATTAAGATCTATTAAAAATACGCACTTTATCCTTGGAGTAAAACAACCAACATTGTGAATGACAATCAATTTGTCCTTATTTTTTTTAAAGACTTTGATTTTTCAGAAATCAATTTCTTTGATGGATCATTTTTGCAGTCAGCATTCTTTAGTTACCCATTCATTATAACACTTTTGCTTCTGAGCCACTTTCCAAATCAATACTTCTTTTAGGTACCACAATTTGTATACACTGATATGGAAACTCCTTAAATATCATATGAAACTTCATCGTGAAACATCTGACACTACATATTCAATGACAGATTTAGGTTGTCCTTTAGACAACTTTCCCTACTGATATTTTCAAACTAAAATGTGATCACTAAGATAACTATGTTTGTGTTTAGTAAGCTTATTTGCAAACCACTAAATATTAACTAATGTATGAATTATTATTTATAAATGTAAAACTTTAATTTAATTAACCTTAAAGTGGTCTTTTGAGTGTGCTGTGACTTGAGAATTATGCAAGATTCCACAGGTACCTTTTGAGTTAGGATGATTCTTAATCTTTATGACATTTTTCTATGCTATGTATTGAAAATTATTCTGTTACTCCTGTCAGTGGAAGCATTAATTTAGTGAATACAAGGAGAAACTGAGACAGTGGATGTGGAGGGCCAAGGTTAAAGAAAAGTTTGTTCCTAGTTACCTTTTCCTTTAACCACAATTTTTCCTATTGGAGATATTTCTTTCATCAGTTCTCCTGGTATAACTAGTAGTCAGTGGATCAATTGGTGTTGATCAAGAAATGATGCAAATGATTGTTTTTCATTTTCTGAATCCAAATGTATAATAACAAAAAAGTATAATGTGTAGGTTAAAATAAAAAATAAATATGATTCATTCATGGTAGTTATGCTAACGTTTTTTAATATATGTCATTTAATAACTATTACCAAACAATGGCAACATATTATGTACTGCAAAACCACACCTCTCACATGGTAAAGAATACATATGTGAAAGCAATTTAACAACACAAGGCATACCTGCTTTTTACTCTTATGGGTCAATGTTCCTATCTAACAGATCAAATCAGTATATTAATTCACAGATACTGGTGTTCAGATAATAATGTTATTTACATAAACATAGAGAATATGAACACAAGCTACTGCTGTCCTTAAAGTAAAGGACTTAGATATTGACTTTTAAACTTGAAATAAAACTAATTGAGAGGAGTTCCATAGACCCAAATCAACGGATTTAAATGAAAATCACAATGTAGTAATTCAATGTAGACCCCATTTACATAGGCATTAAACAAATATAACATTACACTCATTTGTGTGACCTTGCAAAAGTTCACTTATGGCTGTGTAACTTGTACCATCAGGGACTTCTGGTTTGCTCTGCGCTGCCCTACAAAGACAGCAGTGGGGGACATCCACAATGCTTTGGAGTGTGAAAGACTCAAGTCAGTATAGATAATACAATCAAATACCCTTACCGTATTGTTTCACAAAGTAAAATAGTTTCAATAATAAAGTAAAATAGACTACCATAGAGAACATTTTAATCAATGATCCAAAACACCTTATTGTTGGATTAACTACCGTAATCAAGTATCAAAAAATAAGATAACAAGAATATTATTATTGTTTTCAAATGTATTTTAGCAGCTTCATATTCAGTTGTATTGTTAGCAGGAGACAATATACGCTGAAAAAATATGCACTGCCAAAATGGCAAACATACATAAATATCTTACTACAAAAATCTTAACAGACATCTAATCAACCTAGGAGCAAGTGCCACCAGATATGCTAGGGATGGAGTAAGGATAGTAAATTAACACAGTTGTATGATATAGGACAATCGAGCATTGCTGCATTTACTAACTGAACCCTGGTCAAGATTTTTGCAGTGAGATATGTTAGTATGGTCGATAATTTACAATCCATATTTTTGATGCAGGTATACTGAACCGTTTTAATAGTGTTTCTTCTTTACCATCCATGTCCTTGAGATTTTAGTTCATATTATGTTTCCTGACCTACTATGATTGCAGATCCTGTTTCATATTTTCTAGGCACGAGGACCCTGAGAATAACATTATGATATGGATTGTATTCAATGTTCCAATTTCGTGCTTAACCAAAATCGTCAATGCTCTGTAGAGCAACAGCAAAGTTTTAAGGACACTCCAGCTTGGTATGGTGAGAGGGCATATCATTCATGATTCAAGTTCTTCTGGCACCATTTTTTTTGGCAGCCACACAGTGCTAAATACAGTGCACCCTCAGTGTGTGTATCACAGCTGAGAGTTATGTGCTCAAATCTTTAAGTCCAAGACTCAAAAGTTGCTTTATGGAATTTTTGTCAATAAATGTACCTCTGTTTCTTTTACCCAGCTGTTACAAGGAACCGATTGCATATTAAATAAAGGCTCTGAACTGTAAAAAAAAAAACTAAGAAAAAAGAAATGTATACATTCTTAAAACCCTGAAAACTTCATGTAAAACAGAGCAGTGAGATTAGCAAGTACAGCACTATTGCACATTTGGAGAACTATTACACAATGATCCGACTCAATCAAAAACAGACGGTGTTGAAATTCTCAACACCAGAGCATGAATTAATCCAATTCCAACATCAAAACAGTGCTATGCAAATCTCTGTAAAATAATGTGACATTTCTTTGGCTTTCTTACTAGATACATTCACACAAACTTTAATTATAATATTAGGTGACTTTATACAATGCTGTAGGTAAGATATCCATGCAATGTAAATAGCAGTTTTTGCTACTTCTTAACTCCATTATACTTACTCTTAAGAACTCAAAGCGTAATATGCTAAGTGGGATTTAAAACTCGAACCAGCAGGTCTGACTTTTCTCAACACTGGGTCAAGCATGCCTCCAAATATGTCTTGCATATATACCATTTCAGCAGACACTGCCCCAAAGCAGGAATTTAATCTCTATGTGTATTATATTCTGCACCACTGAGTTTACTGATGTTTGTGATCAAAAGTTTATAACGTTATAAACATATACTCTTGGCTCACCCCATTGGGTAAATAAACTGGTGTTAACTGTACAACTGTCATTTTAGGCCTGTACACGTCTCCGAGTAAGATCATCTTCAAAGTCAAAGGACCTTTCTTCAAGCACTGATGTTAGGATATGGCAATACTATCCATACAGATCTTCTGAAGTACCAGCTGTACAGGACTTGGAAAATGAAATAGTGTTCACTGGATTTGGAACCGCCGAATATGGCCTTGTATCAGACTTTAGACGTTCATTGCAGTGGTTCTAACAAAGTGTGTATAAGTCTTTGTGTATGACCCCTTAAGTGCTTCAGAGTTGCCCCCAGACTATCTCATCCATAAGGGGTTGCAACAGTAGAACTTTATTCACACAGACTGAATCTGCTGAATCAACCCATCTACTAATTAAAATCTAGAGGATGCTGAAGATCTACCATACAGATCCCCATGCTATGGAATGCCCTGCCGCAATACATTCAGGTACGTATTTCCCAATGTTTGTTATGGAAAATTGTTAAAACATGGTTGTTCTGCTGAGTTATTACATACTGTGCTGCTATACCCACTTCCCTCTCCTATAAGTTAATACCTATTGATGATTTATTTTGCAATTTTTGTGTTCCAGAAATAATAAAAACAAGTGAGATGCAAGCTATCCCTATTGGATATTCTCATTTTTCATTGTGAATTCATGAAACAGAATCCCAATATATACATAAATATTTATTGTCCTTTTTAAATGTAACAGACCAGAATCCATTTTTATTTTGGTTAACTGTCATTAAGAGCACCACTACTCTTAGGTGTGTGGGCGCTTTATATAAATTTACAATTAAAAGGTATAACATTAATTACACAAAAATACATAAAGGTGCACACAAAAGCTGCGGGAATGCAAATTTCCCCTGATGTGACTGGCCTCAAATGAGGGACTCCAAATGCAAATAGAACCAGCTGATAGCCTTGCAGCAGGTTTTTCTTGACCTCAAAGAGCACTCATGTCAGGACTTTAAGCCTGTAATTCTTACACTGAAGCTATCCAAATCCTCCATTGTACGTCTTAGATAATGTTCTGAAGAATCCTGGCAAAAAGGAATGTAGCTGTTTGATTCTGACCAAATGGCCTGGCATGACCTACACAGAGCGCTCTATACCACAGATCAGCATGTACCATAACAGAGGTACAAAAGTGGCATTACAAGAACACGCCACTTGAAGAGACTCCTGGAAAGATGCTTCTCAAATATATTTTGAAACCAAGAGTGTGCTGACACTATTCTCATCAAAATCACAGCCACCCGGAGCTGACCATGGAGAAAGCATAACTAACTGTAGCTTGACAAGAATTATAAATAGAAGCAAAAGATGTGCCAGAACCCAGTTTTACCATTTCTTTGTTGCCAAACTTTTATACTGGGCTCCAGCCATAGTAAGCTTCTTACTGCAAAGCCCATTACACTGGTCTATATTTAATCAATCACAAAAGACGATGAAGTAGATTACAAGTTGCTTTTCAGTAAGTGCCCATTATTTGTCAGGGAGGGAAGGCAGGGCCAAGTGATTCCAGAGGTAACACTTCGCAAGGGGACAATCACGGTAAAACCAGGCTACTGCAAGTATAACTGAGGCCAGTAAACAGCACAGGACAGGAAAGGAGAGAGACAAGAAAAAAGCAAGGGTGTACTGGTATATGAAGACTAGGTCTCTTGGTAGCTTAGGAAAAGCTCTTTGGACTGACTCCAGCAGATTGCTCATACAGTGAAGTCATAGTAAGGCCTTCTGTATAGAGACTTAGAGACTGTTTTACTCCGTGCTATGTGGACTAAGGATGAAAACAACACTGAGACAGGTACGACTCCAAAGAACTGGGCGCAGCAACGGAAGTCCTAGCCTTACCTGATTGGAACGGAGACCAAGCCAAAGGTAACAGAGGTAACTGTAAATGGATATGGACTGCAACAGGCCGTAGACCGAATTTTGAGTAGAACCGAAAACCAGATGGAAAGAATAACACGAACATGTGACAGACAAGACAGCAATCAGACAAGGAGAAAAACAAGACAAGGAATTAAGAAAAGGGCTTCAGAAATCAATACCCAGAATACAGGGATCAAGAGCAGGTTGTAACCAACAGGCACGAGAATAAGTGATGCCCCTTGGCATGCTGAAATAGGGAAGACAGAGTCCTACCTATAATAAGATTCACCAGAAGTCTCCTCTCCTGCTCTCATAGTAAGGTAAGGCATACAAGTACCATTTTTGCATTAGTGGTTGATAAGTAAACCCTGCAATGGAATCTGGAGTGGATCTGATTTCCAAGAGGGTATGAATACTGAAATTCAGCACAGGTTCCAAACTAGTATTCATGATGGCAGCAGGCTTGCAGAAGGTCTTCAAGAAGCACCACAAAATGGCAGGATCGGCCAATATTTCATCCTGTTTAGAATTTTCAAGGACATAGAAAAGCACTGGTAAAATTCAAATGACAAATTTTCCTGTCAGACGTATAATGTGTGTATTAAGACTCAGTGTCACTCTGTGGGCAGACATATGTGTTTTAAGGTGCTGCCAACTGTGAATACAAATTTTGGCCATACAACAAATCAGTTTGATATGTGAGGCAACTGGTATTCTGCCTACCACTGAGGAACATAACTGGGTGCTGATCTAAAACACTACTAAACAAAGTACTGGTATAATACGTTCCCTCTACAAGAATTATACCAAACCATAGGGATATCTGGATTGATACATGAAACATTTGTGGTGGATAGTAAAATAAAAGAAGTGATAGGTTGAACTTTACAATACAATAAAATGAAGGACCTTGATTGGATGGACATTAAAATAGAATTTAGTACAATAGGGACTGTAATCCTACATTGTACATAAAGACCATGAAGATAAATATAGATCAAAATTCGAATATAACCTTCTAGAATACACCACCACACAAAACACTCGTGGATTCTTAGCTTGTCTACACTAAAAGACAAGAACACAAAATCCCGCTTATCTCCAAAACTAAGAAATTTGTTAATTACTGTTGGTTTTGGTGAATATGTCTGTAAAAATTAATTAAAACCTAGGGTGGATAACAAGAGGAAGCGAAGTGAAAAAAATAAAGAATCTAGCACAGATGAACACAACTACCCAGCCTTCCTACTTCACTGAGAGCTGAGTGTACTACACTAATACATTATTCTAAAAACGTAGAATTGTATGCTTATATTTTCAGAACCTTTACCTATCATGTTCACACATTTCAGATAATGTGCATGACAAATCAAGTTACTCTCTCATAATAACTACACTGATAATAAATTAATATGACACTACTAGTGCTAGGGAATAAGATAATCACATGCATTCCTGATACATCACCGAGTCAACTTTAGATTGCTACTCGTGAACAGCGAGCTATTATCGGGGTTGCTTATTAGTGGTGAATACTCAAGAGGCTGAGTAAGTTATATCTTTTCTAACAAAGCTTTGACAGATGTCTTTTCCAGAATGCATCCTTCACGATTTACTTCAAAGCAACAGCAATTTCACATGACTATAAACTAAAGTGGTTAGTCAACATGTCTGGACTTTTTTTTACTGTACAATATGCCATATCCGGGTGTCCCAGGGCCTGAAGATGCTACTGAAAACTGGTTTCTACACATAGGATAACAGCAATGTATTGTGTTGTGTATATTGACCAACATCCAATGCTTAAGCCCATTTCACGTGATTCACATTGGGTCCGAATTTCCAGTTCCAGGGTTCCTCTGTTATGGTTTTTCTCTTTGGCCCCATCTCAATTTTCTCTCCACGACAGTTATAGCAGCACTTCATCTTTGGAGAACGTCAAGGCAATCATTAACTCACAGCTTGGAAAATGTATAATATAAAGTAGTTGGGTGGCTTCAATCCCCTAGACTCTTTTCTATGTCTGTTCTTCACATATATAAAGATGAATGGCAGAGATGTCCTTTGCTTCTTCAGTTTCATATGCTGATGAGGTGAAAAGGTCTGTTGAATTACTTCAAAAGGTCCAGTCAACGTGTTTACCCACAGCCAGATAATATTGCTGCTTCCGTACTGTTCCGGGAGGCATAGATGGGACCGGCTGACGAGTGTGCGGCAACTGTGGCAGCAATGAACACAAATTTTGCTCTTTCACCTGCGGAAGAGGAAACAGAATGAGGACTCTCAAGCAAGCAAGGTCAAAAGACAAACTGCCTGTATTGTAATCCATGTGCGAGAAAGTGTTTCACATAGACCGTCTTCAGTACAGTTTTACTCTTTCTGGAAATTCTTTATGCCCTTTTCACAAAGATTTTATTTAACATCATGACTAAGTCAAGAGTAATACAACAGTAAGTCACAGCCAAGAGTACTAAATCACAAATAAATCCTTGTGAAGTGGGTCCTTTGTGTGCTCTGCCTCTCCCCTCTAAATATAGTTTTATGTGTTGCCCTACATCCCACATAGTCGGACATTTTAGACCGCAAACACAAAATGTCTACTGAGGCTGAGAATAAGCCTAGAAATGAATTAGAAAAATGATATCATTTCATCGGCCCTCACACACTCGATAGATGAATGCTTGAAATTACTAATACTAATCGGTTTTACCATCATCCTGTCGCTACACCAAAAAATATTTATTCCCTGCTGCTATGTATATGTTCATAGAACTGTCCAACAAAACATCCATCACTTCACTGGGGTCTTCGTTCTGCTGTGTGGGGAAAATTTGAACTCTGGCCTGAATATAGATTACAAGCTGAACAGCAAGTTTCCATCCAGCAGTTCTCCCTGCACACATTCCTGCAAAACGCACAGGTAAATCCTTCTAGTATTACCTAGTAGATGTCCGGAGGTACTTGAGTGGACCAAAAAGGCCAAAAGGTAAAGAATTTGGATGCGATAAAACTGCCTAGGCATCACTGAACAACCTTGACGTGCTTTCGCAAGTAGTGCCAGACACTTGCAATGCTGTAGAGCAGTGGTTCCCAAACCTTTTCGACCCGCGGCTCCCTTGACCCATTGGCCACTTCCCGTGGCTCCACACCGTTAATTTTTTTGGAGGGTGGGGGGGAGGGGGATGAGAGCCCGGCCTGATGAGCACTTGCATTTTTCTCCCTGAAAATAATTGTGATGAAGGTATTATAATCATATACGCAGGGTGTTTTGTATTACTAAGGCATCGCCTCTAATAAAATATTCCTAGTTACACTTCTTTGTCCACGTCTTTTTTAGAGTACCCTCTCAAACTTTTTTATCTCACTTACAGTGCTAGAGGGCACCCCTATGCATGTAGGCCCCACTGCCAAAGTCTTTCTGCGCTTGAAGAATATTTGCATGCACTTCCATTTCTACCCACAGTTTTATTTTTGTTGTCTCCTCCCTAAAATTGCTTCCAAATCAATGCAAGCCAAATAAATTCCTGATTTTTTTTAAACAGCTCTCTTTCTTGCTTCCAAATGTTGGCATTATGCCCTATATGGTGTTTTACTCCCCTGTGCTCAAGGAGAGTGCAGGCATGTCTGGAAATGTGTGTGTACTGGGAGGAATGTGTACTGGAAGTACCTATGTTTTAAGTACAAATGTCAATACTTAATAATACTTGATGTGTTTATTATCAGGACAACTGTACTTTCCTGATAATATGCATTGGCGTTAAACGCATTTGGAAAAAACGAAACTATTAACGAGTCTAACAAAATAAATCAGGCATCTTCCGCTTACTTTGGGAGTGTTGGAACATGGAGATCCAGTGAAATATGGAGGTCATCTCCCTCGAAATGCTATCAATTGAGCACTACGTTTACAGCTTTCGGCATGTATCTTGCACATCATTGACATCATGCGTTTAATTCTAATTAGTTTAACTGAAGCCAACAGACCCTTCAACATTAAATGCATTAAAGTGCTTGGTGCACAGCTCCCCTGGCTAGGTGGACGGCTCCCCAAGGAGCCACGTGCACAATTTGGGAACCACTGCTTTAGGGGATACCCAGATACAGTGCTCCTAATCCGACACCATTTACAAGAACCAAATGCACACCATACTTTCTAACAATCATCTACTGGTATGTGCATGCTATTTGAAAACTCAGTCCCTTGGTATGGTCATTTATTGCAAATGTATTTATGATTTGGGGAATAAACTGTAACTTGTCAGAAATTTTTTCTTGCATAACCAGGCTGTTCAAGAACCCAGTAAGAGACCTGTATCTGTTTTTATAGTTCATTTTAGTATATTAAAGTTGAAAACTTCGGTCTATATTATATAAACCCCCCTCTTGCACAGCGCTCCATTATTTTACAGCTGAGTTTGCGCTAAAAGTACGCACAATAGAGGGTAGCTGTGATCTTGTAATGCTTATGATGCACACCTTTCTTCTCCATAATGTAGTGCGGTGGTGCAGACCGGGCTTACCACTATTAACTGATATTGCTCTGCTTCTTGGTTGGTCCCTGATAATCTGAACAAAATATGGACCAGCAAGGGCCACACTGCTGTATAACATTATGCAGAAGGGAAGCATGGGACATGCACAGGAGAAGATGGTAGTGGCAGGCAGTAAGAAATATCCTAGCTTAGGAAACCAAAACAAATGCTCACTTTTAGAAACCTTTTTTTGATACTCAATTTTATTGGTTTTATGACAACAAAATGAACGGTACAGAATTGTGATACAACAAGAGACAGCATGATACATTATCATGATTTTCCCTGCGAGGGCCATCCAGCACACAAGAAAACAGTATTGCCCCTCGGAGCTTACCCACCATGAGCTACATAATCTCAGCCTATCAAGCCCAGCCACTTGCCCCATAAGCGTTAGTGTTTGGCCGGGCAGCCTCTGGCCTGAAACATTTCTTTCCTGTGTGGCACACCAATCCACTACTTTATGCCATTTCACAAGAGAAGGAGATGTCAAGCTCTTCCAGGCTGTCACAATGTCTCTTTTGGCCACTATACAGGCTGTCCCCAGGAACAATCTGTCAGCACAGGAGCCATCCAACCCCTCCATCACCCTAGGAGAAGGGCAAGAGGACTAAGGGGGACCCACCAGCCCAGGGCGCCACTTCGCTCTGCCACAATCAAAGCCCTGTAGTCAGAAATGATGACGCAGGACCAAACCATGTGATAGAAGTCGGATGGCTCCGCCTCACATCGCGGGCACATGGGAGTGGGGAGAATACCGCTTTGTGCAATCGTTAGGTGAGGTATGCAAAGTGGAGGCTAGTAAATTTGAATGAGGTGGAGTCTGGCCGATACAGTGAGTTCTCTAGGGGCCATCAATGCATCTCTCCAGTCATCCTCATCTAGAGGGCCCACCCATTTCTCCCACCGGGCCTTAAGGGAGTCTACTGTTGACAGAGTATTGGTAATTAGAGATCAGTAGATTTGTGATATTCCCTCCTTCTGTAGGTACCCATAAGGAGTTTAGCCTCCTGCGGACTGAATTCTGGGATTGCTGTACGGATGGGGAAGTGGAAGGTAAGGGCATGTCGAAATTGGAGGTACTTGTGAAATTGGTTAGAGTGTATAGAGTATGCATGCTGGAGTTCTTGGAACAAAGGCAGGTGCTCACCCCTCCATACATCCCCCAGTTGAGTGATTCCTATTAAGTCCCTGCGCTGGAAACCCACCAGTGTCCATCCTCCCGCACTCAGGTGCCATACGAAAGGGGTGTCTGAAGTGTAATTTTGGCATCCCAGTGGGTGTGTCACAGCATAAAGAGCCACGCAAGGAGGGCTGTGCGAGTGACTGCTGGCAGGGCCTGAGGAATTGGAGCCCCATAAAGCATGGCCTGGATCCGGATTGAACTCTAGGTGCTTCAGCTCCGGCCTGTAAGCCGGATCCGACCAGCCCCCATTATGCCAGTCATGGATCACCAGGAGACGGGTGGCGAGACAGTACAGGTAGGGATTTGTCACTCCCATGCCCCCATCGTATGGGACCTGCTGACAACACTGGAGGGCCAGTCGTGGTCTCGAGCCAACCCAGAGGAAGGTCGTGATCACCCATCTAGTCCCCAGAACCAACTGCGGGCGAGATGAAGCGGAAAATTTTGAAGGACATACAGGAGACGCACCCGAATCATCATTTTGAAGAGGGTCATTCTGCCAAGGGGGTTGAGGGGAAGGGATTGCCAACAACAGAGGTCGCCTTTTGTGCGTTCGAACAACGGGGTGATGTTGAGGGACCAAGTCAGCTCTGGAAGCAGCGCCACCCAGATACCAAGATATTTGAATGAGAGTCATCTCAGGGGGATTGTTGTTTGCCAATCCACACACTACCTGGAGGTGTGGAGGGGGACCAGGGTAGATACGCCGGGGAAAGGCACAGGCCTGCCGCCCTCTCGAAGGATTGGAGAATCTGGAGACAGCACAGTCCGGATTGGGCTGGGTTGGCCAAGAAAAGCAGGACATTGTCTGCATATAGGGCAATCCAGCCCTCGTGGGACCCCGCCAGCGCCACCCCTCTATCCGCTCGTCGGTCTGAATAAGACAAGCCAAAGGTTCTATTGCTAGAGCAAATAAGAGAGGGGAGAGCGGGCATCCCGGTCAGATTCCCCTAGTTACGGAGAAGGCCTCCCATAGTGCCCGTTTATGAGGACCCTGGCAGATGTATGAGAGTAGAGAACCCCCACCAGTTTCTGATACTGGGGGCCAAAGCTTGCCCTTTCCACTACACACCCCAAGTAGTTCCAGTCACCGTATCAAAGGCCTTCTCGAAGTCGAGGAGGACCTGCGCTAAGTATGGGGGGAGAAGTTGTCAGTGCACAAGGGCCACGTGGAGACGCCTCAGACAGTGCCTCGTGGCACGTTGTGGCATGAAGTCACATTGGTCTGGGTGTATAAGGGTGTGAATCAATCGTTGCACTGAGGTAGCAAGGATTGTTGCATGAATTTTGATCTCAGTATTGATCAGAGAGATGGAGCGGTAATTGGAACAGGAGGCGGAGGGGGGGTCTGTTTTGGGTACGACTACGATTGTGGCAGTATCTGTGAAGCAGGGGAAGGTGCCACACTCCATAACTTCCTCAAACAAGGAGTGGAGTTGCGGGATTAAGATTTCCCGAAACACCGCAAAATATTCAGCGGGGAGACCATCTGGGCCAGAGATCTTACCAGTCGCAAGTGAAGAGATTGCTTCACCAATTTTCTCAACCATTATGGGTTCGTCCAGGGCCTCAAAGTCTCCCACTCAGAGTTGCGGGAGAGGGACACCCTGTAGGAAGAGGGAGCTGGTGACAGGCGTGTGTGAGGAATCTGCTGAGTAAAGCGCTGCATAGTAGTTCGCGAAGTCTGCATGATTTCAGCAGGGGAGTGGAAAATTTGCCCTTGCAGGTCCTGGATTTCCAGAACTATCCGGTTGGCCAGGGGACGGGCAACGAGCCAATGAAGCAGCTTACCATTCTTGTTCCCCCACCCATAGACCCGGGCCACCAAGGTTCGCCATATCAATTTAGCAGATTCGAGGGAGATGGCTTTGATCTCTTCAGAAATTAGTTGGAGCTGCCGGAACTCTGCCTCTCCACCTGTTGCGGCTGTCACCATCTCTAGGCGAAGGGCCTTGGCCTCAAGCTGGGAGAGATGGTGATCCTGGTCTTGCCGCCTCTGTTTGAAGAACCCCTAGGCATATACCCGTATCGTGGCTTTCCCTACCTCCCATAGTGTTCCACGCTGTTGGACAGTGCCCTTGTTAGTGTGGCAGTAGTGTTTCACTTCTCCCTCAATCCCCACTTGTATTCTTGCTGTTGGAGGAAACAGGCGTTTAGCCTCCATATAGAGTGTAGGGCTCCTGTGGAGCCCCCAAGTCGTAGGAAGAGCGGGGAGTGGTCTGAGACGTCACATGCGAGGATCTGGACCTTCGGCAATGGTCCTACAGTCCAGTGCCGGCATAAAAAACGAGGTCTATTCGGGAGTGGGTATGGTGCGCGGCGTATATATGTGCATCTTGTAGTGTTCTAAGGTGCCAGGTGTGCCAGACATCGCAAAGGCCCAATCTAGAGGCTCAATCCGCAAGTCGCTTAGCACTCATTGTTCTATGGGAGGATGGTGTACCAGTCACTTTTAGAAAACTTAGGGGAACTTTTTCTTGTGACTGCTCACCTTCTGTATCCTTTGCCTTTTTACGATTCCCAACTTGTGAGGATTCAGAAACTGACTTAATTCTTCGATCTTTTATCTACCACAAAAAGATTGCACATATGGGTATAAAGAGAATTAATCAAAAGCAGGTTCCTCTGAAAAGCCAGTAGGGCACAGAAAATGTATGCATCCCCAAGAGCTAGGACATGGTACATCGACCTCTGGCTCAGAGAGACTTTTATGTTTTTTTTTTCTATTTCTATGGCGCATACCAAACATAAATGGAAGAACATAGGGACAGAAATTGAGTTAAATCTAAATGTGAAATAATGCACTGACCACTAGAGAGAAAGTTTAGGAATTTATGCCTTCTCTGATGTCACTTCCTCATACAGAATGCTAAGATGCCAAATGATGAAATGAAAACTGGGAGGATGTTCGACAACTTCTAGGCCTTAACCCTGAATCTGTGGTCTTTCCTCTCTTTGAACTTTGATTTGCAGCTTGCCACTAGACACTCTCAGCTCCATCCGATGCCGTATTCTGGCATGAACAAGCAGGTGTGTTCAATATTTTCCTACAACAAAGGAGAGACTGTTCAGATCATAAGGAAAAAGAGAGAATTTCATGCTCAGGCAGCCACCCTTGAGAAGGCATGGTCACCAAAGGAGATATTTCCAACTCTCTGGACCTCCAGAAGGAAGTGGGCGTCCCCACATGGGGTTGTGCCACCTGAATCTAAGAGAAATAAAGTCTGGAAATGATGAAAAGCTTTCTGTACAATGATCCGGCTAGGGATTGGGAAGCCAATGGAGTACTTATGGAGTAATCTTAAAGCAGTGAGCCATGCTGCTTCTTTCGAGTTCCAAATAAGCCTGGTGACTGTATTTGGATAAGCTGAAGTTGATTCAGGTCAGCAAAAGGAAAGTTTTGTCGTGGAGCTTTCAAGTGAAATAAAACAGGATGGAGACAACTTATTTGTCTAGCGATAGCCCGAGGAGCCCACGTAAATCAAGAGACATGGAATCATATTTCCCAAGTCCCAGAATCAAACTTATAGGCAAACTGTGAACCACCTGAAGGTAAAATATCTGTAATGCCAGCTGTCAAGATAGAGGGGAATTTACATAATTCAACTTCACTTTCATCAAAGATCCCACGAAACGTTTTGCTTTATGCTGATTCCTATTGCTAAATGGAACGGCATGAGGCAGCTGGATAAAGGTGGCTATAAGAACTGTCCCAAGTGGATGTGTGATCTACTGTCCGATCGACACACTTTTTCCAGGCGCCGCTACTCTACTACACTTCACAGAGACATTTCCATCTGACTATGTCACTGGAAAATTGACATGCCTCATAGAACAGTATTAACTACTGCTTTAAGAACCCCGTTTGCCTCCGGAAAAGAAACAAACTTTGTACACCCAGATCAACGAAAAACCAGCATGCACTACATCAGAACCAGATACTCTGACTTCATGTACAGGCTTTTTTCAACCCATATATGAACTAAAATAAAACCACAGTTTCTACAATAAAGCGAACACCCTAGAGGAGTTTGAAATCCAACCCCCGGGAGGCCACAAATTTAATGTAGACAAAGGGGTGCAATAAAGCCAACCATTTCCTTTTACAAACATGTTTTTAAGTCTTTGAAGTGTAATGTCCCTTTCCCTACTGGTGTGTCTTACAGCGAGTGTGATCTTTAGGGTACAAGGAAGACAGAAGGTGTGTGTATATTAGTGCTTTTGTATATCTGTCTTTTGTGTCACTTTTGTGAGCCCTTTGAGGGGACGGGGTGTTAGAATGATGTACAAGATGGGACAAGAGCTCCGACCTTAAAGGGTATAGAGAAAGGGTCCTCAAACTTAAAATAAAGATGGTAAATCATAAGAGGATTCTACAACGTGAAATTCATTTTGTGGCCTCAGTAGGGTTGGATTTTAAAACTTTCAAGTTCTTTGAAGTAACTTTGTTGCAAATATTGGTAAATGTATTGAATAGATGGGTTGAAAAAAAGCAACCACTTCAAGACAGAATATCTAGCACTGATTTAGAGCTGCCGCGTGTTTCTTTAGTCAGGGCTGATGAAACGTCTTTCCCTTTCCAGGAAGCAAACAGGGTTCTTGAAGCAATGCTTATCACAGTTCTATAAGACATGTCAATCTTCTAATGCCTGCCTGCTGAGAGAATCAAACACTCTCTAAACCTATGCCTCCCCGTCAATAGTGAACTGTGGGTCAAAGATTAAAGCTGTCCAGAATTTGATACTGCCCTGCCTGAGCCTGGTCAGGCAGGACAATATCTCATGGTGGTCTGAAGTCATTTGTCTTTTAGCGCTAAAGATGTTGTCTATGGCAGAATATTTGTAAGTAGTTTCATCAATTTTACATTATTTAGCATAAGCGTATACAGTTCCATTTGAGTAACATATTTGATAAGATATACAGCACAACTTAGGAATTAAAACAATGTTCATCTGTCGGCTGCTGTCATGCTTATCTTAAACAAAGAGAACAAGGGAGGGTTGATAACTAAGGGAGCAACTGGAGGAAGAGAAACATGTAAAAGGGAGGAATGATGAGCAGGTAACTCACACTTTATAAGGTCACTCAATGCTGCAATATTTACCCCAACTTCCCCATAATTGTTATACTTTTCACTGCACCCTTTACTTTCGTGTATCTCCTTTTTGGCCAGCATGCACCAATGCACATTGATCTGACAGTCTGATACAGTTGGAGTGTCTCTACTGCCCCACTGTCCTGCACTATCTCTCCTTGCCCCCACTAGACCCACGTTACAAAATATTTGCGTGTCCCCGGGAGCAGTATCTTCCACCTACATTCCTACAATGTAGAATCTGGGGTTTGCATCCAATGCGATATTCGCTATTTATTTGTACACTCCTGCCCAGAACCTCTATTATTTGGGGGAAGTACAAATTATGTGGTAAAACAATCCTTCACAGCATCCTCTCAGACTAACAGCCACATGCATCATGCTAAAAACCGGTCGCAAACGGGCAGATTCTCAGAATCTGCCCCTTTGCAACCGTTATTTTTGCATTTGGGATGCATCATCCCAAATGCAAAAATCGCAATTTAAGGAATCCCAAATTGAGATTCCTTAAATGCAATGCATCAAAAGTAAAAAAATTAGCGATTTCGCTAATAGGAGTAGCAAATTACCATGAAGTTCAACTTCATGGTAATTTGCAAAAACTTTGAAAAATGCACTTTTGTGCATTTTTCAAAGTTTCATGTTGCGCACACACATGCCCTAAGGGCATGTGAGTGCGCTACATATGTGCACAGATCAATTTCAGGGGTTCAACAGGGTGTCCTTTGGACACCCCTGCACCCTTGAAATTGCATTCTCAATTTGCGATTCGCTAATTGCGATTCGCAAATTGAGAATGTCTTCCCATTCATTCCTATGGGCCTCTAGGCCCATAGGAATGAATGGGGAGGTATTCCATATTTGCGACTCGCAATTTGCGAGTCGCAATTAAGGAATATTAAGAAATCGCAATTTTTTTTAGCGATTTCTTAATGCATAGCCTTTTGCTATTCCTTATTAGCGAATCCTTATTTTTCGCTAATAAGGAATCGCAAATGGCACAGTTGATGCATGTGGGCCATAATCCTTTTCTATCCTTCCAAACCTTACCATTTAAACTCTCGTAAATAAGATCTGAGCAATATTTTGAGCTGGTTTGATAGTGACTTCTCTAGGGTGCTGGATTTCGTCTTCCCGTAGCTAGTTCTCCATAGCCCTAGGTTTTTGTCCCACTTCCCCCTAAGCCTGGAGAGCAATGGAAAATCATTATAATACCTAATGTACACACACAGCTTAATAAAATACACCACTGCCAAGGCCTGCCCTTCCCTTAAAAGGTCTAAAAAGTCAGCATCTAAACGAAATCACTGTGGTGCCCTGCTAGTAGATAACCACTCCAGAAGGACTTAACATTTGTTTACAAAAATGCTCTCTGCCTTGCCGCCCACATGATCCTTTGGCTGAACTAAGAAAATGTATGTTGGTATGAACAGACTTTAAAATCACCCAAAACTTCAGAGTTCCGCAAAGGTTGTTAGCTCGTGCCTACCCTGAAGGACAGAAACATCTTTGCAGTGGAAGCATTAACTCAATTAACTACTGTAACAGCTCAATGCATGTAGCAAGTCAGTGCATTCCAATAGACTACTTGTCACTATACCAACGAGAGACTGTAATATTTAAAAGAAGATTTCACTTGATCATGGCACTTTTAAAGCATTTGAATTTACAGCGTACAAATAGTTGACTCTTAAAGCAATCTAACTATAACGCACTGAACTCACACTAGATGTGTCAAACTTTTGGCCATGTAAAAATAGGTAATGCCACCTAAAAGCGTACCTGTTTAAAGAAGGCATGGTTCAGCAAACAGCTCGCTGAAGGCCTGTAAAAGAAAGCAGTGTATAGAATTAAAAAAAAACATATCCATAGTAAAAGAAGCATAGCCTTAGGATAGATTTCTAACCATGCATGACATTCAAACCTGCAAACAGCTCTCCTAAAGTATCTTGTGTATGTAATGCCAGTAAATCCTATCGTGCAAACACTATTGATAATACTTTTTCAGCTTATAATGGTGCTGTAAGCTACAAGTTGTATTATAACAACATTGAACTGTACTTATTTAATCCATTTAGGATTCAACCTTTTCGAAACTTAAAAGGTGGCATGTGCACTGATCCCTTCAAAATGCCATCTATCTACAGAGATATTTTGCCAACTTATTATCCTTAAAAACTTTAAAAGGCTTGATCTGCATATCATATAAGATGATAACCTTGTGCGTGCCATCGTAGTCAATGAGCGAAATCTGGAATCTTCATTGTTTAGAATAGGATTGAGGGTCATGGATAGAACGAAATCTCTGTCAGCGTCTAGAAATTTGGATTCCTTTGCCTTTAGAGAGAGGACCATGGCACATTTAAATCATGGACGAAGAATAGAGACCGAGTTTCTTCACAGCAATAGGAAGAGACTATCTCGTACCGTTTCATTGCCTTGTGTCTTTGAGAACAAAGTAACAGCTGCAGGAGACTTTCAAGTAGACCAACAGAGGATGGAAACAGTCAGTTGTGACCAGAGTTGACCTGTGTATATGGAACATGTAAAGAGGCTACCATAAAGTCTGAGCTAACTACCATTCCAATAGAAGTGTAGAATATATACAGAAAATCACAGCAAGGTGAAGACTCAGGCAACACCACGTAAGGTATAAAAAGATGCCAGAAACCAACTCTGGCCCATGGTTGTTCTGAAGCAGCGTCTATTTAAACTGCCAATAGGTATACTAGTGAAGTGGTAATTTATCTTCCTGCACAAGTTTACCTTATTGCTCAAAGATTCTGTGACGTAAGTACCATATCCATCACTACATTATAATGCATTAACCTTCAGGGACTACCTGTGCTGCTGCTGCCCATTGTTAAAACATGTTGCAGGTAACAGGACAGCTTTGTACACTACTGTCTTACTTACACAAACAATAATGAGCTGTATAGACTTGTACGCTATTTAGGCGTAACTGGGTGCACACCGGAGCACAGAAAAGAGAAAATGAAAACATCCTATAGCCATCAAATGGCTGTGGCAACAGCCTTTTCAATTTAAATAATGTGTTGATTTTGAGTATGGTTGAGAGAGTTAGCGCCAAAGAATGACATTAGGAAGTAGATGAGGACAGAAGGTGACGATAACATGTAAAACAGACTTGTCAGCATTGTGTCAAGAAATGTTGGCTGATGATTAGATGAAATGCAGTAATGTTTAAATTACGAATAGCTTCGCTCCATGGAGCTGGGTTTTTCATAAGAGAGGGGGGTTCTGTTAATTGGCTGGTGACTGTTCTGTGTGCTTTGAACTTAAGGATGATATGCAGTAACCATGTCCAATGTAGCTGTAGCTCTTTAGAAACTATAACATGGGAGAATGGCAGTGTAGGAAGGGAGGGCTCCACGCCTTGAGGTCATGAACGGAGGAGTGCGAGTGCAGGTGGTATTACCTATATGTGGTTGAGCATCACTGGGCTTACGTTGTGAGATAATCCACTGCTTATGCTACACAAGACCCAAGGTCCAGACAAACCGAAAACTGGAAACAAATGAAACTGCTTATGATCTATCAGAGGAATCATCTACAGAATTTGGGGATAAAGTTTTAATAACAAGAGTACTGAACCACTGACATCAACATATCCGTAAAGTAGACGCATCGTGATAAACATGGCTTCTGGTCTTATTTAAGAACCCTTCAGCCCTCTAGACGTCTTTTACTTCAATGTCACAGAAGAATGTCCCGATATGCTTTCATAATCATAGAGCCAACAGTGCCCAACACTTGACCAGTAAACCATTTGCATTAGGTAAATTATGTCCAAGTTATTTGAGTGATGCACTGCTTCAAAGGTCTGGATTTGTTATTAGACAAAATGCCATATCTCCATAAACTGTTAGAATCAGGAGAGATGACAGGTGCAAGCACTTGTGCACGTGATAAAGTCTGTAGCTTGTACTTAATAAATAATTTGGTGGCTGCACCTAAGAGGTATTAGTGAACTTTAAAGCAAACAACTAGCAAGGCGTCTTGAGAATCTTCAGAGATGCCACTAATCACCTCTGAAAACCTGAACAGTTTAAAATAAAAATGGAGAAAACAGTCAGGAACACAAACCTGCAGTAGATGTTTTGCTATCTGGTCTAGATAGTTACTTTCAAGAAAATGCTGAATAAGCGAGGCTCATAAAAGTTATACCAGCAAGAATGACAAACTGAAGCTGGCGATGGACAAGCACCACTACCGTGTGTCAGGTGAGAAATATGTTGGATATGTTCCACCGGAGAACAGTATTACAGATGTTTCTTTGCATGTAGCAACACTACGCATAGGGCCCAGCCAGCCACGAGCATTTGGTTTCTTTTCTACTACAGTGGATTTGATCCAAATCTGCTCAAATACAAAAGTGTTTGAATAAACTTACAGAAGGTTGTCCTCTGACCTCAGACAACAGAATTCTAAACTTCCTCCTCACAACCCATAACCAAGTTTGGAAGCATGTTGATAAAACATGTGCTGCAGAGAGAAAGAAGCTGATCAAGACACTGACAACTGCATTGGTAATGTATTTCCACGACCTATGGCATGGGACCCCCACTTTTGAAGTGGAGTTGTAATATTGTAAGAAATCCAGCCCGCTACACACACTGAGCAGTACTGATCAATAAGCGTCTCCCATGCTGGGGCCAGTGACTTCACCCAAACCTTTACTGCCGTTTCTTGTCTTGCTTGTACGCCAAGTAATTTGTCCTAGTTTTTCTTACATGTGTTGGTCTCCAATGAATGGTTGAGCAATTTTGTTTGCTTTTTTCATGCTTTTCGTCTCTCTGCCATTGAGCCTTAATATACAAATGTCTAGCAAAACCTATATTTAGAACTTCTGAATCATCTTAGTACTTGTCAATGAGAAAGAGTCATTGTTTAAGGCAAGGCAATAATTGCCCTGGGTATGTCAATTAAAAATTATATGCGAAGGCAAAAGCATGGGTCGGACAGCATAAAATCTATGCACCCATTTAGAAAGTCTAAGTTTGAAGAATTTTGGTCAGTCGAGGGTAAACATTGGGTCCCATATGGGATAAGATTCTGTCCACAGTCGAAAAAGGCAATTTGTCTGATCTTGTTATCCTCAACAAGTTGTCTAACTTCACCAGATTTGTCCCTTGTGTTTACTGAAAAACAGAAGATGTGTGCACCTCCCTGCTTCACTTCAAATTCTTTCTCACTAACAATGAAGCTACAAGCCCTGCCTTTAGGTATCTCTGTGAGCCACACTACTATGAAATATGCCCCTGTGATGACGCTAGTATGAAATAGTTCCTTATTAGTGTTCTCTGCCACTTCTATGGTGATTGTATGTAAGGTGCTTTTTAGTGCGATACATAGCAAGAACTTATTAGTGGGCCTGTGAGGTGTAGATGAACAGATGGCAGGAACACATTTAAACATAATGGATACCAGGGTCTTTCTGTTCGCCAAATGGTACTTCCTGAAATTCCACTACTGCATAACTCATTTCCCTGATTTACACGGCCACCTTGACACATCTGCAAACTGACATAAAACCTTGGACCTGATTCTTAAGGCAATTAGTATATCTGCATCCAGAAGTTTTCTAATCTCACATCGATGTAAATTTACAGTTCAGTAAGACATAAAGGTCTTCCAGATCACACCTGGAAATCTGCTCTGGTCACCGCTGAATGGTGCATCATAATGGACAAGTTTTGTGAATTCCATTTTCGCATGCGAGAATATAAATGTGTATTTTCTCACCAGGCAAGGAATCTGAAGATATCTTGTTAAATCCTTGTTACAGCATAAGATAACAGAGCTGTTTATTTATTTCCCACATTCTTACCTCTCCTCAGGTTCCTGCTGCAAACAGAGCTCCACAAAGTTGCGAAAAGTGGGGGTAAATGTTTTTGAGGCTGGTGTT
Source organism: Lissotriton helveticus (assembly GCF_964261635.1). Lineage (NCBI taxonomy): Eukaryota > Metazoa > Chordata > Amphibia > Caudata > Salamandridae > Lissotriton > Lissotriton helveticus. The sequence goes on along the minus strand of NC_136061.1, from coordinate 409,693,518 downwards.
TGCAATCTCTCGCTGGTCATTGTCCCCGTCATGGCAGAAGTGAGCACACTCTCGCCAATGCCGGAATCCACTCCGGAGCGAGAGTTCTTCAACCTTGAATCCCCACAGGGGAAGTAACTGGCATCCAATGGACAGGAGGCAGAGCCCTTGAGCTTCTGTAGCAGCATCTGAAAGAAGCACCAGTTTAACCCAGCATCGTCAAAAAGGCTAATTGCCACAAAGAGGACAGTTGTTCTCTAAGAAAATGAGCAATCTTGCAGAGATACTAATATGCTATTAGACAAAATGATATTTTAGATTGCTTGCTATTGAATCCATGTATGTTCCTTCCTTCAAAAACTCTCTCAGAAACTGGCCTATATAATTTTGATAGCTGACAACCTAAACTATGAGTTAGCCTAATAAAAGCATACAGCCTACACTATGAGTTAGCCTAATAAAAGCATTACTGCTGCAAGCTCACATCGATCTGATTTTCGTCAGTCTAACATTTTGCTCTTATTCTATGACAATAAGGCATCTTTTACTATACAAAGCCATTTCTTAGAAACATCGCAAAGCTCTTAGTAAAATATCTGTTTGCACTGATATAAGATATGTCAATGTCTGAAAAAAGAACGCTTTGTTGAATAATTCTCAGCACACATAGTCACCAATAGATGGGATATTGAGGATCTAGGAAAGAGGCACTGGGAAATCCATATATACTCAGGCAAACCTATTCAGCTATAGGACTGACTTCCTTCAGTACTTTCACTGTGAAATCTCTCTCACTTTGTGCCCTTGCCAGAGTTGCTGACAACATACCGCGTTTTGCATGTTCCACTACATAACAAGTATAAACACAGTCATATTACAAAGTTAAGTACTTAGGATAATGGTATGTCAATAACTATGCCAAAGTACCATAAGACATTATTATGGTAACAAATCGTAGGGAACTCTATTATCCAATATTTGGCAGTAAACACACCATTTTTTAAAATCAAGAAATATGAGTTATTTTCTTGTTCCAATTCGCACATCGCTGTTTACATCATAACTAAATAGCTTATTCTTTGATTTCCCCACGAGCCCTACAACAACTGTTTTTCAGTGGGTTATAGTTCGGGTTCTACTTCTTTCCGAAAAAGAGCAAGGAATGTCACTCACGTTCCCACTGTTACCTAATCTTAATTTCAACAACAGAAAAAAAGTACACTTTTTGGGCCTTTTAAACAAAAATCTAAGGAGTCTTGATTTGAGACAGATAAATGCTTGTTTTTCTTTCGCCATAAATCCCAGACACTGGCTCAGAGTTTTACCAAATTTCCCTCGACTCCCTCTTGAATTAGTGTTGATGTTGTAAATGTTGCTTGAACATACTTTAAAAAGATCAATAAAAACAAGTTTTAAAATAAAGATTCCCTCTGAAAGCATACGCTATGGACCTGATTTAGTTGTCGGGTGGTCGGCGGTCCCGACCGCCTCATTAGGATGTGACCTAACACAGTCGCATTACTACATTTCACCAAGGGAGCGTGCATTACGGCCGTAAACTTGCCTTAATGCATACTCCCATAGTGAAATGAGAGGTGCAGTTCATCCATGCTCCCCGTGGCAGGCACAGGGTGCAGGGTGTGCCCCTCGGCCTCCAACCGGAGGAAGAGGACCCTGCTGGGGGCCCCCAAACATGCTTTCTGAAATGGTTTCCATGTTGGGACAGGCAGGCATGGAAGCCATGCTGGAAACCGTGCATTGTAATCTCAAGGGCAGAAAGGCCCTCACTTGAAATCACTGGCTGGATTCTAACTGGCCGATGGACTCTTCGAGCCTGTCGGAAGCCAGCAGGAATGACTTTCCAAACCCCTATATTAATTATATTATATTATAATATATTAATTATATCTCAATTAGGTGGTCGGAAAGTAAACGAGGAGCCCATTATGACGCGGCTCGGAGCCTACCGAGCTGCATCGTAATCGGCCCCTGTCTGTTCCACAGGTATGAAGTTCCACTTTCCATAAATCCATAAATACACTAAGCATTAAAATGTTTCCTTTCTGGCTTGATATCAGTGACAAAAGATTGGAAGTACAGCAACCCCTAGTTATATGCCACTTTCATCAGATATTGCACTTACTGTTTGGCAACTCGTATCAACCATTAAAGGACAGAGGACATGGACAAAAAGACAGCACAGTTAGCCACATTCCATAATCAAACAGCCTATTTACTGTTATGCTAGTCACTAAGACCAAGTAGGCCATCCTCAATCCTAAATATTAAAGAGGTAAAAAGTCACAAGAATTTCCATAACTTCACATTGGCCCAGAAACTGCCCTAACCACAGAATGAGAAGTACATGACACTGATAAGCACCGAACATGGTAAAACAAATGTATAGCTGCTAAACAACTTTGAGGGATCATTGTTTATAGTTGACAAAGTCAAATTCACAATATCTGTGCCTTTCTGTGGGGATCTTCCAACCTAAGTCTTCTGCTTGCACCTTTATTTCAAATTTAAATACTTTGATAACCTTATGCAAAGGTCTAATCTGTGGTGTATAAATCATCTTTCCTCAGGAACTCTCCCTACAGAAAGTTTGGCCAAACATACCCTTCAATCCTTCTGCAGTCTTCTGAGTACATTTGACCCGTTGACGCAGATATGATGCAGCTATGATGTAGTTGCTGATGTTATTCCACCTCACTACTCTTTATTTTTCCCATAATTTGGTTACTTGTGTACTTATGCTCCCTCTCCTTGCCTGCCACTACATTGCAAACCGCTCTGACTGCTCCATCAAGACATGACCCCCACCCCCTACTGCCTCCTACCTTCTTGGGAATTGCTTGAATGCCCCCTACTGCCTCCTACCTCCTTGGGAATTGCTTGAATGCCCCCTACTGCCTCCTAGGGAATTGCTTGAATGCATATTAAGAAAAGGTATTTGTTTTACTTTAATTTCAATCATTTTATACTACATAAACACTATGTTGCTGGTTGTGCCCTGACTAAAAAACTGGCTGCCAAGGATGATGTGTATCACTAGTGAATGTAGTCATGCGCTAGGATCTTTTGGGTTGAGATTCCAGGGACCCAATGATGTTTATATGTGATGAAGATCCTCCATGATTGTGTATGGCCTGTAAGGAATCCAAATATTTTGTTTTTCCTCCATGCATGGCTCACCACAGGCTCCGAGCACTCTGCCACCATGAAGAGGAACACTAAAAAGCATAGCCTTCTCACATAGATTTCAACAATATTCTTAACGACATACCATCAAGCATCATTGCCACTCCCATTCCTGTTCTATGTATGCATGTATTTATGTTTTTATATATGTTTATATGCATGTTTATACTTCCAACAGCTGCTGGAAGTATACGTGTGGATGTTTCTATTTTGTCACCAGCTCAGCAGGTCTCATTCAGAACAAAGACAGTCTACACTAGGACCTCTTGGTTGCAGCAAGCCGTCAGTTTAGAATGATACTGTTTTCCCTGCCTTAGTAGAGTACAGTATCTAGTATCTATGCAGTTTTGTAAAGTAAGCAGTTAAATACCAGTGCACGAGAAGGAGCACAACTCCACTCAAAAAAGCAAGAAAGGAGAGCTACCAGTCAAAGGGGAAAGAGGGATTGTGACATTTTATCGAGTACATCTCGGTGATTTTGACTGTGAGATGTAAAGGAGTCACATAAGCTGTAATAAGAAATCTCTGAAGAAGCAATCAATGATCTAATCTGTAATGATCTGACAAGTACCTGAAGGAGACTGTAGAGCACACCATCACATCTGCACCCTGCCTGGCTGTCTTTGAAGTGTGACAGGGGTTCAAATGGGAAAGAATGCTCTAATAGCTTCACATCCCACCTCAGCTCAGCTGCATACAGGGGGATTAAAGTCTACTCCCTTGTTATTGGCATGTGCCTGGGGTGGGTAGTCAATGTTGGTAAAGTCTGTTGCAGTGACCTGGCATTTTAACACTTTGGTAATTAATAGTATTGTAATTGGGGGGTCTTCACTGCAGATGGCAACATACTACGTACTTGGGAGAAGAAACAACAATTAGTTGACATGTACCTGTGTCCTGTGCATATACTGGAATGGGGCGCAGCCGCTGGCCAGCTCACAGGCAGTAATGCCCACACTGTAGATGTCGGACTTCACATTGTACCCATGCATATCCTGTTGAAGAAGAAAAACCCTTTGAGATATCACCACTAATATGAAATAGGAAAGGGTCGCACACATTGTAATCCATTGGAGTACTCCCAGCAGATGAGCATGAGACCATTTGTGCAACAAATACACATTTAAAAAAAGTATGATTAGTGATTTCAATAACATGAGAGATCACATTGCCTGGGGCCCTGACACAAGATCATTGACTAGAGGCAAATGGCCCATGTCATGGACATGAGTATCTAACTCCCCTGCTGGCCATCACCGCTCCAGAGTCCAGACTCTGTATCGCATTACAGGTATGTGAGTAATAGGCATGCTGAGCTTTCCTCGGAAATGAGGAACGACCACAAGAATCAGCGTTACTGCACCCGAATCCTGTGGTAATTTCCCATTTTTGTCCCATTTCCGTTGTATCTGGTGAAATGTTCGGGGGGGGGGGGAATGAGGGTGGCAGATGTGGGGAGGAGCAGTGATGGGGCATTTATTGTGATTTATATCTAATTCGCCTGGAAACATGCTTTCTGCTAAATCGGGAATTGCATTGGCACTGTGATGGGGTCCAAAGCACTGTACTGCTTCTGGTTTTACCATTTCCTACTCTGACCCTGGTTGAGTGTGGCCCAGAGCTATATCCCTGTGGTAAGGAGGGAGAAGGATGGGGAGAAATACTGCTCAAGGGCAATCTAAATGTGCTGGTGTCTGCTAACCTGGAATGATCATGTTTGCAAATACCAGATCAGACGATTCTGATCCCAAAGACACTGGAGCCAGCCCCATCTGGCCCCATCCACTCTCTGATACCGTGTGAAGGACCAGCAAATGCTCTAGCGCCACCTCATCTGCCCTTCTTTGGCGCCAATCAGAAAGGGCCTCCTAAAAACGCCCCACTCTCATTTACCATCTGCTCCAAATAGGTAGAGAAATGTTTGAGGATTTCAGCTCATTATTTCTCAGGAAGGGGGAAACCACACGGATTTGAAATCTATATTTTCACATCCATGTATTATTCCCCATGCAGTACTCCACTTGATTTGTTTGTGGGGACTTGTCCGGAATCAGGGTTCCAGCCCTTTCATGCCCCAACCCCTAAATCTGAGAGCTCGTAGAGAGAGCCTTTGATAGTCAAGTATGAAGCCTGTGTACATTCCACAGACTACTGCACCCAAGCCGTGAACTGCTATGTACAATACTACAATGCTCCTCGCCATAAGCGAGGCAAAGGTCCAGGAACAAATATACATTTCACTCAACAAACTGGAACACATAATGCTCGCTACCCGTTTGGAGAAAAAGCGTGTCAGTGAAGCTCCTATTACTTCCAGCAAAGTGGTTACAATCAGCACATGTGAAATGCAGTCTGGGAGGTGTTAATGAAATAGAGATTATATATCTAGGCCTATAGCATTTCATCTGCAGGAAGGACAACTAAATGCCTCCCTTCCTTTGCTATTTGTTGTGCTCTGTGTAATGTCACTTTCGGTGTGTCAACAGCAGAAACATCAAACAGCGATAATGTTTAGAACTAAGACAGCAATTAAAGAGAGTGGCGTGCCTGTGCTCTGCTGCCCCAGGCTCGAGTGTCAACAGTCAGAGCATGGGTGGACTGCTGTGACCTGAAGGAGTCGGCATGTGATGATGTGGTGAATACCTGTTTGAACAGATGTGTTGCAGGTGCCTTCTGAGCTGGCTTTAGTTTCTTTGGCCTTCAGGATGGATTTGAGGGTGCACATTTAATACCAGGCTACCATACTTCATCTCTTTTTTTTTGCTTTTAAGATGGCAGGTTGCTGCTTGGGGTGGAGACACTTGAATGCATCCTGGGCAACCTCCCCTTTGATAGCTCTCACCATGGAGTGTGGGTATTTTAACCACACACTCTGCTTCCTGGTATCAGCAGAGGGATAGCTCGGTGTGCTTTGTATAACTGAATGGTCTCACTCTGGCTGGGTAGCCATTTTTAGATTACCTTGAAGTAATACACATGCATGAATAAAAGGAATAACATCATGGTGACTAGACCAGATCCACAAGATTTTGGTCAGCAATACGTCTTGCCAAATGCAAGCGCTCCTTCCCACTGCAATATGGAATGGTGTGAGGGAAAGTCTGAGTGAAATAAACATCCCAACCTCCTTAGTTTTCTCCACGGAGTTTATGATGTGCCTCATGTGTGTTAAGCAAATCGCAAGATGTATTTGGGCATATTTTGCAACATCCATATCTTGGTTCAGGGCAGACATAGGAATATCTTCTTCATAAAGAGGTTTAAATACAGTGCTTAACTTGAGCTGGTGGTTTCCGTTGTTCAGCACCGGCACTCAACACCAGCACCTATGATGCTCTTCCACAAGGTGTAACTTTTTGTCTAATTTACAAATAAGCAGGGCAACAGTTGTTTATTACTTTGATGTACATAGAAATTACTAATACCTGCTGCACAAGCCATTATTATAGCTTTGGGGTCCTGGAATAATCTGTATTGTCCCATTTGTAGGACTGTGATGGTTAGTAGTTGTGTTGGTACGGTCAATGGCAGCGCTGGTATGGCAAAGGGTGGTGCAAGCTGCAGTGGCCTCCTGGCGAGGGTCCTGGCACTTATTGTGTTACAAATTAAGTACTGTTTAAATGTATCAAAAGCAGAAAAGGTGCCGGTACCAGTTGTGTGATGGAATTCTAGCAGAACATATGTGGTCAGGTATTTAGATTGTAGCGGGTGGGGGCCCAAACCGTAGGTGGGTAGACAATTAAACATACCATTAGCTTTTATTGTGCTCTCTTAGGTTGAAAGAGATAAGTTTCCATACCTCAAAGTAGCTGACCTGTGAAAATTATCTAAAAAAGTAAAATAATCGTGTATCAATAAAAATACAACTAGTTTAATTCTAGTGTTCTTAGTTCCTGATCACTTCAACCTCTGCCTTGACCTGGCACCAATCCACTGAGGTATTATGAGATGTCAGAGTGGTTCTCAGTGGTTCTCAGATCCACCCTATAGATGGAGCAAATGTAGGTGTCGTCTGTCTATATCTAGAATGGAATAATGTCTGCTGGATCTATAGTGCCAATGGGCAGAGCATATGTTGCACAGCATGTCGCTGACATTTAGGTTGAATGGCGGGTGTTCATTCTAATCTAGATAGAGGATCTCATGTAAAAAGGACCAGTCTTGTTGGTGTCGAAGACTGTCATTGTTGATAGTGTCATATGCTGCAGACAGGGCAGCATATGACAGTTATTTCGAATAAATTATCTTGCTAATGATTAGCTCTTGATATATGAGAGGATAGTTGGCTAGTTCCTTAGGGTCTGTTGCAACTTTAAGTAGACAAAAGTTCCCTTCTTGAAACAATGTTACTTCAGAGTCTGGATAGGTTTATTATTGCCTGCATCTGGATCTAGACCAATCGTAATTTGATAGATTTAAGTTTTGTGTTATATTCTTGGCCTATTTTACACTGATTGGTCAAACAGTGGTGTTGAGGAATGTGTAACGTGCAAATACGAAGAAGAAGGTTAGTCTGGGAAGGCTCCTTAATGGGTTGCTGTGGTACACCTCGGGTAGAGCCTTCCCAGACTAGTCAAGTCATAAAATTTGTATAGCGCACTACATACCCAGAGGGTTTCAAGGCGCTTAGGAAGGGGAGGAGGATTATTTGTCAAATATCCACGTTTTAAGCTGCTTTCTGAACGCTAGGTGATTTTGGGTGAGGCGAAGGTAAGTGGGGAGTGAGTTCCATGTTTTGGCGGCCAGGTATGAAAAGGATCTGCCTCCCATGGTGGTCTTGTTGATGCGAGGTACAGTGGCGAAGGCTTGGCTGGAGGAGCGAAGTTGGCGGGAGGGGGTGTAGAAGGACAGTCGAGAGTTGAGGCAATCTGGTCCGATGTCGTAGAGTGATTTGTGTGCGTGGGTAAGCAGTCGGAAAGTGATCCTCTTATTGACGGGTAGCCAGTGGAGGTCTTTAAGGTGACCAGAGATGTGTTCGTTGCGTGGGATGTCTAATATGAGCCTGGCTGAGGCGTTTTGGATTCGTTGTAGTTTCTTCTGGAGTTTAGCGGTGGTACCTGCGTAGAGGGTGTTTCCGTAGTCCAGTCGGCTCGTGACTAGGGCGTGGGTGACTGTTTTCCTTGTTTCGGAGGGGATCCAGCGAAATGTTTTTCTGAGCATGCGAAGAATGTTAAAGCAGGAAGAGGATACGGCGCTGACTTGTCTGTTCATTGAGAGTGAAGAGTCCAGGATGACGCCAAGGTTCCGTGCGTGGTCTGTCGGGATGGGTGCTTTTCCGAGGGCTTCCGGCCACCAGGAGTCGTCCCATGCAGATGGGGATGTACCTAAGATGAGGACTTCTGTTTTGTCTGAGTTCAGTTTCAGACGGCTTTGTTTCATCCAATCGGCGACTTCTTTCATTCCTTCGTGTAGGTTAGTTTTGGCGGTGTTGGGGTCCTTGGTGAGAGAAAGGATCAGTTGAGTGTCATCCGCGTAAGAGATGATGTTGAGGTTGTGATGGCGTGCGATGGCCGCGAGGGGGCTCATATATACGTTGAAGAGGGTGGGACTGAGTGAGGATCCTTGAGGTACGCCGCAGATGATTTCAGAGGCCTCGGACTTGAATGGTGGGAGGCGGACCCTCTGGGTTCTTCCGGTGAGGAACGAGGTAACCTAACCTTCTTCTTCGTGCTTCTACCGGAGGGCAATTGACGTGAAGGGAGAGAAAGATATTAGACACTTTTCATATGGATCACCACTGACTAGAAAGATTTTTAACTGCTTTCATTTCATTGTAACACTATTTTGGCCCTTCAATTCAAATGACAGGCAATCTGGGTCACAATCTTCATAATGTTCAATCGTATTTTTACCCACTCAGTGTGCCCGTTTGCGAGGCTGCTACACTAGTGGCTGCTCAAAAATAAAATAATTACTGTTTTTGAGTGTTACAGAAGAAAGTGCAAAACAACCGGATGAATTGGATTTTTTTTTATAAAGACATTTTTATTGGTTTTGCAAAAGATACCAGCCATTTATCATGACACCAAAAAAATACAGGAGCATGGTCAACACTTCGATTTTCCCACATTACAGAGCTGAAATGATACAATGCTAAGTAGATTTGGACATTCCCTGCGTGTCTATACCATTCCCCCCAACCACTTCCCCCCAAACCCTTCGATACTTTTTAGGACACCCTTGTGCCTCATACATGTTTTTTTCTTGTGTGGCACACCAGTCGACCCCTCTCCACCAGTGGTCAACGCTTTGGGGATCAGGGCACTTCCAAGAAGCAGCTATATCCCTCTTAGCCACAACCATTGCCTTAGTAAAAAACAATTTTTCGTTTTTGGACCTACCTAGCCCATCAGTAATGCCAAAAATCGTCTGTCGTGGGTCGTGTGGTACTTCCCATCCCAATATTTTTGTGAGTTCCTCCTCAATGTCCCCCAGAACCATGTCAATCAAGGGCAAGCCCATACCATATGGAAGAAGTTAGCTGGTTCAAAGCCGCACCTAGTGCAAGTGTGGAGTCGGGCTAAAACCTGCCCGATGAAGGCGCACCGGGGTCAGGTAGGCTGCATGTAAATAGTATAGTTGAACCATACGCAGCCTGGCAGAGACGGTAACTGTCCTGGGGGCCATAAGAGCATCACTCCAGTCTTCCCCCTCCAGTGTGCCTACCCATTCCTCCCAATGAGTGCTTAGTTGATCTAGCGAGGTGAGGGTGTTATTGACCAATGTCCGATAAATGCGGGAGATGCCCCCCTTCCCCAGGTCTCCCAGCATAATCTGTGCCTCTGGCGGGCTCTGGTCAGGGAGCCGCATGCCTACCGTGAGGTGTACATGGAGAGCATGGCGCAGTTGTAAATATCTGTAAAATTGTGACTGATGCAGGGAGTATCTGGTTTGGAGGTCCTTGAAGGAGCGCATGTGGCCGCCTGCCCACACAACCCCCAACTGTGAGATCCCTATAAGGTCCCAGGATCGAAAGCCCTGTAGCCCACTAACCTCTCTGAGCCAGGTGCCCTGCCAGATGGGCGTGCACTGGGTCAGTTTTTGTGTCCACTTTGTGTGTCACAGCACAGAGCGCGTCACCTCCGGCAGTCGAGATAGAATAGGATCTCCATACAGCATAGATTGGATTTTGGTCAGACCCAATTCGCTTAGCTCAAGCTTGTAGGCCGGGTCGGACCACCCCCATGGAACCAGTAGTGTATGGATAGCAGGCTTGTGGATAGATGATACAGGTATAAATGGGTCATCCCCAGACCCCCATCAAATGAAGGGACCCTACAGATGTTTAAAGCCAAGCAAACCCTCCCTTTTCCCCAGTGGAAGTTAGAGGCCATGCTATCCAGCTCTCGAAACCAGGCCCTCAGGAAGCAGAGGGGGGTGTTTTGAAGAACATAAAGGTACCTGGGGAGAATCGTCATTTTAAAAAGTGACTCTCCCCATAGGGTTCAGAGGCAATGCCTGCAATTTCTGGAGATCCGCCTTAGCCTACCTTCACTAGAGGAGTAACGTTGAGGGCCCAGCTTTGCTCGGGGAGCAGAGTCACCCATATCCCCAGATATTTAAACGATTGGCTACGGAGCGGTATGTTGGACTGCCATTCATAGTATTCCTCAGACAGGTGGAGGGACCAGGACCGACTTATCAAGGTTCAGCCAGAGGCCTGTTCAAAATATTGTAAAATTCGGAGGCATTGAGGGCCGGACTGGGAGGGGTCCGCTAGGTAAATGAGGACGTTGTCAGCGTAAAGAGCAATCTTGTCAGCCTCCGCATAGGGCCAGCTCCAGCCCTGCACACGCCCATCTGACCGTATCAGGGCCGCCAGGGGTTCCATCACCAAGGCGAAGAGCAGGGGGGAAATGGGACACCCCTGTCTCGTTCCCCTACAGACAGAGAAGGTCTCCGACAAGACCCCTTTAACCAGGACTCGCGCCCTCGGGCGGGCGTATAGGATACGGACCAGACCCCGGAAGTGGGGAACAAAGCCCATTGCAGCGAAGACATCATCCAAAAACCCCCAGTCCACTGATTCGAAGGCTTTCTCAAAGTCCACAAGGAGGAACGCTAAATAGGGGGTGAGCAAGTGACGGTGGGCTAGGGCCAGTTGCAACCTCTGGAGACCGTGCCGGGTACGCCGTGAGGGCATGAACCCACATTGGTCCGGGTGAACCAATACGGACAGGTGGGGCTTGAGCCGCTGGGCAAGGACTGTGGCGAACAGTTTCAGTTCCGTGTTGATAAGGGAGATGGGACGGTAGTCCGCACACCGTGGGGAGGGTGGCTGAGATTTGGGAAGAACCACAATGGTGGCCATGTCTGTCTCAAGAGGGAAGGAAGCCTTTTCAAAAGCCTCCCGGAACAGACTTACAAGGTAAGGAATGAGGGTTGCGCGATATGGAGCATAGTATTCTTGAGGGAGGCCATCCAGGCCCGGCGTCTTGCTGGAGGAGGTAAGGGCTATTGCTTCCCCAATTTCCTACAGAGTGATGGGGCGGTCCAGGTCTGCCTGCACAGTGGAATCCAGGCGAGGGAGGCGATCGTTCCCGATCCCCAGCAAGCCAGAGAGCGAGAGTGTTAGGGTTTTGGCCGTATATAATTGGCGGTAGTAGGAAGCGGAGGTGCAAGCCATCTCAATTGGGGAGCGGCATACCGATTCATCCTGGGCTATTATTTCGGGGATGATGCGGTTCGCCCTGGGATAGGTGGATAGTCTGTGGAGAACAGCTGTTTTTGTCGCCCCAGCCACACACTCTGGCTACTGACTAATGCCAGAGGAGTTTAGCCGCCCCCAAGGAAAGCTGCCTAATCTCCGCACGGATGCGAGCAAGAAGCCTCTCCTCGGAAGCGTCTGGGGCCACAGAGGAGGATTGTTCAAGGTGCAATGCCTGTGCCACTCGCAAGCTCATTTGTTGCAGCTGCGCTTGCCGCTGGAGCTTGAGCTGGCCCTTGGCGACCCCCTGGATAGTGGCCTTGCTTACCTCCCATAGGGTGCCCGGTGAAGATACAGACCTGTTATTAGTCAGGAAATAATGCTTGAGTTCCTGTCCCACCACCCTCCAGAACTTCTTGTCCTGAAGGAACCATGTATTCAACCTCCACGTCTGAGGCATTGAGGGGGGCGCGGGACCCGTGCTAAGTAGCACTGGGGAGTAGTCAGGTATACCCATAGGGAGGATGGCGACATCCTAAATCGTAAGACAGTCCGTCAAAAGGACAAAGATCGCGTTCATATGCGCCAGCGTGTGATGAGCTGCTGTGGTATGTGTAAAATGTTTGGTATGTGGGTGCCAGACATGCCACGTGTCGCAGAGGCCTAGGGATTCAGACCAGTTCATTAACTGTTTTGCTTGTGTGAGTCTACTATGGGATGGAGGGCCCGTCGAGTCCAGGTCAGGGAAGGAAACCGCATTAAAGTCACCCCGAGGAAAGTGAGGGCAGTGAGGTCAAGAGTTCTGTGGATTTGGCCAGGGTCTTTGTTAGCATCGATGGGGGAAGAGTAGAGGGATACAAGGTGGAGGGGGTTGCCATTCAGTGAGCCACAAAGGGCCACTGAGGTGCCCTGGGAGTCATGGATGGCCCACGTAGTCACAAAGAGAAGAGAGCGTTTCAACAGGATCGCCACCCCACAAGAGCCCCGGGTGAAGCCCAAAATGCCATACCATGTCATGCCCATACTGTGCCAGAAAGGGGCAGTGATTACCCACCAAGTCTGTCTCCTGAAGCAGGAGAAGCTCCACCCCAAGGCGTTGTGCGTATTGCAGTACAGCCATGCGTTTGAAGCGGTCCAAGAGGCCGTTGACATTCCAGGACATTACGAGGAGGGAAGTCCCTAGCATGGGCATGTCAGTCATGGTGGTAGATGGTCGTAGTGGGGTGGTAAAATCCTACAGGGAAGCTTCGCCATGAGAAGGGTCTTCGGAAAGCACAGCAGGGTGCTCAAATAGGGCCTGATGTATCCCATCAGGAAGTGAAACAGAGCATTGTATGAGTGCTGGTGTGACAAAACGATAAAAAAAAAACAACAACAAATAACCCTGGGAAAGAACAATTCCTTCCTCCTCCCCCACCCTATACTTCAAGAACAGAAGCATCTGTCGGCCCCCCTAATATAATCAAAAGATAACCAAACTAAAACGCTCAGGTTGGGTTGCGTGGAGGACCCCTCCATGTGACCGGATATGCAGTGTCTCGGCAGAAAGACAGAAAATCAGAGCAAGAAATCTGCCAGAGCCTCCGGCTCCCGCAAGGTCGGAGCACGCCTCGGAATGATCACAGCATCATCAGCCATCCGGCGGAAGATCAAAGGGTTGTGCTGCGGGAGAGATCGGTGTCCACCCTTGGGGAGTCTCGTCGTGCCGGCAGTGGAAGAGCCACATGTGAGCTGCCAGATGCTTGGTGCCTGTGGCGGGGAGGGGAGCCCGAAGGGCTTGAAGAGTCTCAGTCTATGAGCGGCTAGGCTCGAGGATTGTTGAGACACAAACCTGGGACCGGCGCCTCCTGCGGTAGTGCGTGCGCCGACTGCGCTGGTGCCCTGGTGATCATCCCTGCAGGGACGGGGCGCCCATTGGCCCAGGGGACAGGGTGGATTGTTGTATGAGGGTCTGCTCTTCCGTTAGCCAGGTCCAGGCCGCTTGAGGAGAGTCAAAAAAGTGCGTCTTGTTCTGAAAGACAACCTGCAGGCGCACTGGGAATTGAAGCTGGTATTAAAGGCCCAGGGATCGCAGTTTTTTCTTGACTTCAATGTATGTACTTCCTTGGTGTAGTCCAGGAATACCATGATGGTGTGATTTTGGAACTTGAGGGGCCCCTGAGAGTGTGCCTCTCACCGGATGGCATCCCTGTCTTTGAAGTTAAGGATTTTGAGGATGATAGGGCGAGGTGGTTCCCCGACTGGCCGCTTTGGCGTGAAAGATCAGTGTGCCCTTTCCAACACAAACCAAGCAGAGAGGGCGTCTTTCGTCATCCATGAGGTGAACCAAGCCTCCACAAAGGCGGCCACTTGGGTTTGCTCCGCGCCTTCAGGGAACCCCACCAGTCAGAGGTTGTTGCGAAGGGCGCAGTTTTCAGTGTCCTCCGCCCGCCGATGAAGCTCCTTGGTGTGTGGCCACTTGTGCTTTAAGCTGATTAATGTCGTCCTCCGCTGTAGAGATGCGGGACTCAGCCTCTGTGATCTGGGCCGTGGCGTTGCGAAGGTCCTGCCTGAGGAGAGACACTTCCACCTTGACCTTTCGTATCTTCTCCTCCACCAATGCCTACGAGGAGCTGATAGCCCGCAGGATGGCTGCTGAATCCGTGCCCTGGATGGCTACGGAGCGGTATGTTGGATTGCCATTCATAGCATTCCTTAGACAGGTGGAGGGACCAGGACCGACTTATCAGGGTTCAGCCAGAGGCCTGTTCAATAGATTGTTTTATTTGGAGGCATTGAGGGCCGGACTGGGAGGGGTCCGCTAGGTAAATGAGGACGTTGTCCGCGTAAAGATCAATCTTATCAGCCTCCGCATTGGTCCAGCTCCAGCCCAGAACACGCCCATCTGACCGTATCAGGGCCGCCATGGGTTCCATCACCAAGGCGAAGAGCAGGGGGGAAAGGGGACACCCCTGTCTCGTTCCCCTACAGACAGAGAAGGTCTCCGACAAGACCCCTTTGACCAGGACGCACGTCCTCAGGCGGGCGTATAGGATACGGACCAGACCCCGGAAGTGGGGACCAAAGCCCATTGCAGCGAAGACATCATCCGAAAACCCCCAGTCCACTGAATCGAAGGCTTTCTCAAAGTCCACAAGGAGGAACGCTAAATAGGGGGTGAGCAAGTGACGGTGGGCTAGGGCCAGTTGCAACCTCAGGAGACAGTGCCGGGTACGGCGTGAGGGCATGAACTCACATTGGTCCGGGTAAAGCAATATGGACAGGTGGGGCTTGAGTCGCTGGGCAAGGACTGTGGCCAACAGTTTCAGTTCCGTGTTGATAAGGGAGATGGGACGGTAGTCCGCACACCGTGGGGAGGGTGGCTGAGATTTGGGAAGAACCACAATGGTGGCCATGTCTGTCTCAAGAGGGAAGGAAGCCTTTTCAAAAGCCTCCCGGAACAGACTTACAAGGTAAGGAATGAGGGTTGCGCGATATGGAGCATAGTATTCTTGAGGGAGGCCATCCAGGCCCGGCGTCTTGCTGGAGGAGGTAAGGGCTATTGCTTCCCCAATTTCCTACAGAGTGATGGGGCGGTCCAGGTCTGCCTGCACAGTGGAATCCAGGCGAGGGAGGCGATCATTCCCGATCCCCAGCAAGCCCGAGAGCGAGAGTGTTAGGGTTTTGGCGGTATATAATTGGCGGTAGTAGGAAGCGGAGGTGCAAGCCATCTCAATTGGGGAGCGGCATACCGATTCATCCTGGGCTATTATTTCGGGGATGATGCGGTTCGCCCTGGGATAGGTGGATAGTCTGTGGAGAACAGCTGTTTTTGTCGCCCCAGCCACACACTCTGGCTACTGACTAATGCCAGAGGAGTTTAGCCGCCCCCAAGGAAAGCTGCCTAATCTCCGCACGGATGCGAGCAAGAAGCCTCTCCTCGGAAGCGTCTGGGGCCACAGAGGAGGATTGTTCAAGGTGCAATGCCTGTGCCACTCGCAAGCTCATTTGTTGCAGCTGCGCTTGCCGCTGGAGCTTGAGCTGGCCCTTGGCGACCCCCTGGATAGTGGCCTTGCTTACCTCCCATAGGGTGCCCGGTGAAGATACAGACCTGTTATTAGTCAGGAAATAATGCTTGAGTTCCTGTCCCACCACCCTCCAGAACTTCTTGTCCTGAAGGAACCATGTATTCAACCTCCACGTCTGAGGCATTGAGGGGGGCGCGGGACCCGTGCTAAGTAGCACTGGGGAGTAGTCAGGTATACCCATAGGGAGGATGGCGACATCCTAAATCGTAAGACAGTCCGTCAAAAGGACAAAGATCGCGTTCATATGCGCCAGCGTGTGATGAGCTGCTGTGGTATGTGTAAAATGTTTGGTATGTGGGTGCCAGACATGCCACGTGTCGCAGAGGCCTAGGGATTCAGACCAGTTCATTAACTGTTTTGCTTGTGTGAGTCTACTATGGGATGGAGGGCCCGTCGAGTCCAGGTCAGGGAAGGAAACCGCATTAAAGTCACCCCGAGGAAAGTGAGGGCAGTGAGGTCAAGAGTTCGGTGGATTTGGCCAGGGTCTTTGTTAGCATCGATGGGGGAAGAGTAGAGGGATACAAGGTGGAGGGGGTTGCCATTCAGTGAGCCACAAAGGGCCACTGAGGTGCCCTGGGAGTCATGGATGGCCCACGTAGTCACAAAGAGAAGAGAGCGTTTCAACAGGATCGCCACCCCACAAGAGCCCCGGGTGAAGCCCAAAATGCCATACCATGTCATGCCCATACTGTGCCAGAAAGGGGCAGTGATTACCCACCAAGTCTGTCTCCTGAAGCAGGAGAAGCTCCACCCCAAGGCGTTGTGCGTATTGCAGTACAGCCATGCGTTTGAAGCGGTCCAAGAGGCCGTTGACATTCCAGGACATTACGAGGAGGGAAGTCCCTAGCATGGGCATGTCAGTCATGGTGGTAGATGGTCGTAGTGGGGTGGTAAAATCCTACAGGGAAGCTTCGCCATGAGAAGGGTCTTCGGAAAGCACAGCAGGGTGCTCAAATAGGGCCTGATGTATCCCATCAGGAAGTGAAACAGAGCATTGTATGAGTGCTGGTGTGACAAAACGATAAAAAAAACCAACAACAAATAACCCTGGGAAAGAACAATTCCTTCCTCCTCCCCCACCCTATACTTCAAGAACAGAAGCATCTGTCGGCCCCCCTAATATAATCAAAAGATAACCAAACTAAAACGCTCAGGTTGGGTTGCGTGGAGGACCCCTCCATGTGACCGGATATGCAGTGTCTCGGCAGAAAGACAGAAAATCAGAGCAAGAAATCTGCCAGAGCCTCCGGCTCCCGCAAGGTCGGAGCACGCCTCGGAATGATCACAGCATCATCAGCCATCCGGCGGAAGATCAAAGGGTTGTGCTGCGGGAGAGATCGGTGTCCGCCCTTGGGGAGTCTCGTCGTGCCGGCAGTGGAAGAGCCACATGTGAGCTGCCAGATGCTTGGTGCCTGTGGCGGGGAGGGGAGCCCGAAGGGCTTGAAGAGTCTCAGTCTATGAGCGGCTAGGCTCGAGGATTGTTGAGACACAAACCTGGGACCGGCGCCTCCTGCGGTAGTGCGTGCGCCGACTGCGCTGGTGCCCTGGTGATCATCCCTGCAGGGACGGGGCGCCCATTGGCCCAGGGGACAGGGTGGATTGTTGTATGAGGGTCTGCTCTTCCGTTAGCCAGGTCCAGGCCGCTTGAGGAGAGTCAAAAAAGTGCGTCTTGTTCTGAAAGACAACCTGCAGGCTCACTGGGAATTGAAGCTGGTATTAAAGGCCCAGGGATCGCAGTTTTTTCTTGACTTCAATGTATGTACTTCCTTGGTGTAGTCCAGGAATACCATGATGGTGTGATTTTGGAACTTGAGGGGCCCCTGAGAGTGTGCCTCTCACCGAATGGCATCCCTGTCTTTGAAGTTAAGGATTTTGAGGATGATAGGGCGAGGTGGTTCCCCGACTGGCCGCTTTGGCGTGAAAGATCAGTGTGCCCTTTCCAACACAAACCAAGCAGAGAGGGCGTCTTTCGTCATCCATGAGGTGAACCAAGCCTCCACAAAGGCGGCCACTTGGGTTTGCTCCGCGCCTTCAGGGAACCCCACCAGTCAGAGGTTGTTGCGAAGGGCGCAGTTTTCAGTGTCCTTCGCCCGCCGATGAAGCTCCTTGGTGTGTGGCCACTTGTGCTTTAAGCTGATTAATGTCGTCCTCCGCTGTAGAGATGCGGGACTCAGCCTCTGTGATCTGGGCCGTGGCGTTGCGAAGGTCCTGCCTGAGGAGAGACACTTCCACCTTGACCTTTCGTATCTTCTCCTCCACCAATGCCTACGAGGAGCTGATAGCCCGCAGGATGGCTGCTGAATCCGTGCCCTGGATGGCTACGGAGCGGTATGTTGGATTGCCATTCATAGCATTCCTTAGACAGGTGGAGGGACCAGGACCGACTTATCAGGGTTCAGCCAGAGGCCTGTTCAATAGATTGTTTTATTTGGAGGCATTGAGGGCCGGACTGGGAGGGGTCCGCTAGGTAAATGAGGACGTTGTCCGCGTAAAGATCAATCTTATCAGCCTCCGCATTGGTCCAGCTCCAGCCCAGAACACGCCCATCTGACCGTATCAGGGCCGCCATGGGTTCCATCACCAAGGCGAAGAGCAGGGGGGAAAGGGGACACCCCTGTCTCGTTCCCCTACAGACAGAGAAGGTCTCCGACAAGACCCCTTTGACCAGGACGCACGTCCTCAGGCGGGCGTATAGGATACGGACCAGACCCCGGAAGTGGGGACCAAAGCCCATTGCAGCGAAGACATCATCCGAAAACCCCCAGTCCACTGAATCGAAGGCTTTCTCAAAGTCCACAAGGAGGAACGCTAAATAGGGGGTGAGCAAGTGACGGTGGGCTAGGGCCAGTTGCAACCTCCGGAGACAGTGCCGGGTACGGCGTGAGGGCATGAACTCACATTGGTCCGGGTAAAGCAATATGGACAGGTGGGGCTTGAGTCGCTGGGCAAGGACTGTGGCGAACAGTTTCAGTTCCGTGTTGATAAGGGAGATGGGACGGTAGTCTGCACACCGTGGGGAGGGTGGCTGAGATTTGGGAAGAACCACAATGGTGGCCATGTCTGTCTCAACAGGGAAGGAAGCCTTTTCAACTGCCTCCCGGAACAGACTTACAAGGTAAGGAATGAGGGTTGCGCGATATAGAGCATAGTATTCTTGAGGGAGGCCATCCAGGCCTGGCGTCTTGCTGGAGGAGGTAAGGGCTATTGCTTCCCCAATTTCCTCCAGAGTGATGGGGCGGTCCTGGTCCGCCTGCACAGTGGAATCCAGGCGAGGGAGGCGATCGTTCCCGATCCCCAGCAAGCCCGAGAGCGAGAGTGTTAGGGTTTTGGCCGTATATAATTGGCGGTAGTAGGAAGCGGAGGTGCAAGCCATCTACATTGGGGAGCGGCATACCGATTCATCATGGGCTATTATTTCGGGGATGATGCGGTTCGCTCTGGGATAGGTGGATAGTCTGTGGAGAACAGCCGTTTTTGTCGCCCCAGCCACACACTCTGGCTACTGACTAATGCCAGAGGAGTTTAGCCGCCCCCAAGGAAAGCTGCCTAATCTCCGCACGGATGCGAGCAAGAGGCCTATCCTCAGAAGCGTCTGGGGCCACAGAGGAGGATTGTTCAAGGTGCAACGCCTGCGCCTCTCGCAAGCTCATTTGTTGCAGCTGCGCTTGCCGCTTGAGCTGGCCCTTGGCGACCCCCCGGATAGTGGCCTTGCTTGCCTCCCATAGGGTGCCCGGTGAAGCTACAGACCTGTCATTAGTCAGGAAATAATGCTTGAGTTCCTGTCCCACCACCCTCCGGAACTTCTTGTCCTAAAGGAACCATGTATTCAACCTCCACGTCCGACGCATTGAGGGGGGCGGGGGGCCCGTGCTAAGTAGCACTGGGGAGTGGTCAGGTATACCCATAGGGAGGATGGCGACATCCTAAATCGTAAGACAGTCCGTCAAAAGGACAAAGATCGCGTTGATATGCGCCAGCGTGTGATGAGCTGCTGTGATATGTGTAAAATGTTTGGTATGTGGGTGCCAGACATGCCACGTGTCGCAGAGGCCTAGGGATTCAGACCAGTTCATTAACTGTTTTGCTTGTGTGAGTCTATTATGGGATGGAGGGCCCGTCGAGTCCAGGTCAGGGAATGAAACCGCATTAAAGTCACCCTGAGGAAAGTGGCGCCCCAGGGCAGTGAGGTCAAGAGTTCGGGTGATTTGGCCAGGGTCTTTGTTCGCATCGATGGGGGAAGAGTAGAGGGATACAAGGTGGAGGGGTTGCCATTCAGTGAGCCGCAAAGGGCCACTGAGGTGCCCTGGGAGTCATGGATGGCCCATGTAGTCACAAAGAGAAGAGAGCGTTTCAACAGGATCGCCACCCCACAAGAGCACCGGGTGAAGCCCAAAATGCCATACCATGTCATGCCCATACTGTGCCAGAAAGGGGCAGTGATTACCGATCAAGTCTGTCTCCTGAAGCAGGAGAAGCTCAACCCCAAGGCGTTGTGCGTATTGCAGTACAGCCATGCGTTTGAAGCGGTCCAAGAGGCCGCTGACATTCCAGGACATTACGAGGAGGGAAGTCCCTAGCATGGTCATGTCAGTCATGGTGGTAGATGGTCGAGGTGGGGTGGTAAAATCCTACAGGGAAGCTTTGCCATGAGAAGGGTCGCCGGAAAGCACAGCAGGGTGCTCAAATAGGGCCTGATGTATCCCATCAGGAAGTGAAACAGAGCATTGTGTGAGTGCTGGTGTGACAAAACGATAAAAAAAAACAACAACAAACAACCCTGGGAAAGAACAATTCCTTCCTTCTCCCCCACCCCTCCCCCACCCTATACTTTAAGAACAGAAGCATCTGTCGGCCCCCCTAATATAATCAAAAGATAACCAAACTAAAACGCTCAGGTTGGGTTGCATAGAGGACCCCTCCATGTGACCGGATATGCAGTGTCTCGGCAGAAAGACAGAAAATCAGAGCAAGAAGTCTGCCAGAGCCCCCGGCTCCCGCAAGGTCGGAGCACGCCTTGGAATGATCACAGCATCATCAGCCATCCGGCGGAAGATCAAAGGGTTGTGCTGCGGGAGAGATCGGTGTCCGCCCATGGGGAGTCTCGTCGTGCCGGCAGTGGAAGAGCCACATGCGAGCTGCCAGATGCTTGGTGCCTGTGGCGGGCAGGGGAGCCCGAAGGGCTTGAAGAGTCTCAGTCTATGGGCGGCTAGGCTCGAGGATTGTTGGGACACAAACCTGGGACCGGCGCCTCCTGCGGGAGTGCGTGCGCGCGCCGACTCCGCTGGTGTCCCGGTGATCAACCCTGCAGGGACGGGGCGCCCGTTGGCCCAGGGTGCATTGTTGTATGAGGGTCTGCTCTTCCGTTAGCCAGGTCCAGGCCCCTTGAGGAGATTCAAAAAAGTGCGTCTTGTTCTGAAAGACAACCTGCAGGCGCACTGGGAATTGAAGCTGGTATTAAAGGCCCAGGGATCGCAGTTTTTTCTTGACTTCAATGTATGTACTTCCTTGCTGTAGTCCAGGAATACCATGATGGTGTGATTTTGGAACTTGAGGGGCCCCTGAGAGTGTGCCTCTCACCGGATGGCATCCCTGTCTTTGAAGTTAAGAATTTTGTGGATGATAGGGCGAGGTGGTGCCCCGACTGGCAGCTTTGGTGCGAGAGATCAGTGTGCCCTTTCCACCACAAACCAAGCGATGAGGGCGTCTTTCGTCATCCATGAGGTGAACCAAGCCTCCACAAAGGCGGCCACTTGGGTTTACTCGGCGCCTTCAGGGAACCCCACCAGTCAGAGGTTGTTGCGAATTGCGCAGTTTTCAGTGTCCTCCGCCCACCGATGAAGCTCCTTGGTGTGTGGCCACTTGTGCTTTAAGCTGATTAATGTCGTCCTCCACTGTAGAGATGCGGGACTCAGCCTCTGTGATCTGGGCCGTGGCGTTGCGAACGTCCTGCCTGAGGAGAGACACTTCCACCTTGACCTTTCCTATCTTCTCCTCCACCAATGCCTAGGAGGAGCCGATAGCCTGCAGGATGGCTGGTGAATCCGTGCCCTGGACGGGGGGAGCCCCCTTGGCTAGTCCAGGCGGCTCGTGCTCTGAGGTGGTGAACCGGTCCATCTTGGTTTGCGTGGGGGCTGTCGCTGCCATGGAGGCCCTGTCTTTACCCATGATCACTGGTCAGTTCAGGCTCTGCAGGGATTGTAGTGGGCCGGCCAGAGGAATGAGCGGGCCTCCCGCACACGCCCCGCCATGGATGCACGAGTCTGGGTAGAGAAGGGGGAGGGGAGAGGGGGGAACCCCGCTGCCCAAAGTGCACAGCCAATAGGATTCACTCACACCCCACTGGGCCAGTCTCAAGGGCTGGAGCAAGATGCGGGGACACCACCACGGCGTGGGGAGAAGAGGGGGGGCTCCAGCGCCGACCCTTCGTCCCGCTGCCCGATGCTGCAGCCGAGCCCCCAGAATGGCTCCCCACTCACCAGGCTAGCGGTCCGGGCCTTGCAAGGCAGTGTCGTGAGCTGGGACAGGAGAGTGGAGGCGCAGCAGGCTCTCCCCAGTTGCGTCAGCCTCCAGGAGCGACCAACGAAGGCCTCCGCAGGCCGCTGGGCCCCAGGTATCTCCCGTGGGAAGTGGGCAGGGATGATCAGATCCGGGCGAGGCGGGAGGGGCGCCCTCTGCCCGAAACACGCAGCCGATGGGCCCCCCACTACCTCCCCAGTGACGGTCAGTCCAAGGATTCCAAAAGCGCTGAAGGGGGTTTCGGGGAGCTTGTCACCAGTCCCACACACCGCTGTCCGGTAAAGCAGCTCCCCCACTCACCGCATGGGTTGAGCTCCCCGGGGCCAGGGCAAGTTGCCGGAGCCGTGCCTCCCCGGCCACTTCCACGCAGGCCGGCTGTCTCCTCAGGGATCAGATGAGTTGTGAAGAAGAGATGGCCTGCCCTGGCGCACCGGCCACCTAGTTGCAGCCGCCGGCGGCCGCCCACGTCCAGGCCTCAGGAATAGCTTGTTGGGAGGGGCAGCAACGACCAGGCCGGTATGATTAGGCCCAGGAGGGATGCGGGGAGAATCGCCCGCTGCCCGAACCGTGCAGCCGATGGGCCTCTTCACCAACCTCCCCCAAGGGTTAAAACTGCGAGGCAAATGTTGTTGAGCAGCAGCCGATCCGGAGGCCCATGGAACGACCGGGCTCCGCGGATGGCTGGGAGGAAGGAGGAAGGGTTGGGAATCAAGGCGCCAGTCCTGTGTGTTCCCGCCCAGCACGGCAGCCGCCTCCCTTAGGTCCGGCGCGGAGCCCCCGCCCGTACCTCCAAATGCATCACTGCCACCCCTCAGGTGCCGGGCCTGCACGCTCCGGTGGGGGATGTGCACCAGCGGCGCACCGGCACCAATCACCGGGTGCCGCTGTGTCGTGCCCTCGGGTCCAGGTGAGGTCTTTGCTGCTGACGGGCACCAGGAGAACAGGGCAAGTTGTGGCGGCCTGGGCGCCCGCTGCAGGGAGGGCGGAATGCAGAGCCCCGATCAGTACGCCCCAGGTTGGGTCACCTGATTCACTGCCCGGGTGCGGAGGGCTTGGGTATACTTCACACGTCTATGGAAAGTGGGACTTATAGCCTCACTCCTATGCTTGCGTTGTGGAACGCACACTGGGACTTTTCTCCACACGATGTGGAAATGTGGGTTTCTGGTGTCCTTCTGGGAGGGGGTGTTGTCCTGGTTGGGTCAAGTATTAGATTGTGTCCTACCTGGAGATCCCAAGTTTACCCTATTGCACGTCACTTTGGATGCCAACAGTAAAAGACATTGGGCAGCCCTCCGATGGCTGGGGTTGATGATGGCTAAATGTGACATTGTCAGAGCATGGAAAGGAGTACACCCCGAGCTAGGAGACATGGAAGGCGAGGTTTGATAGGTGCATGTGCCCAGAAATTCCCATCTATACCGCACCAGTCTGCTTGCAGAAACACCACAAAATATAGCCATGGTGGGCCCAATATAGAGGGATCCCCTGACACAGCAAGAGTCTAGACCCTTCGGCATCGATAAAGAAGTTAGGTCATTTGGGGACAGGTAGACTCCATAAGTGGGGGGAGGGGTGAAGTGTGAGAACCGGGGTCACTATCGCCTTGGGAAAGGGAGGAGTGAGAGGGCAAATTCAGAAGTAAACTTGTATATACAATGGTAGATTTTGCAGTCTATGTCGATGTCTGTGAAATATCTAATAAAATGTGCTATAAAAAATGGTTGAATACAGGTTACAATTGCTCAGGGGTTTGCCAAATCGGACTCCTTTTGTACTGATTAGGGTAACTGAGACTCTCATTTTGGTATCTCTGTTCTTGAACAATATTTTGTGAACCTAATGATTATGACCCTGCTGCCAAAGCACCTTGCTCCTCTAGTCGGGTGAGTAGGAACTAATGAATTAGACTTAGGTGTAGTAGAAAAGTACAAAGACAAAATGAAGCAATAAATACGTTTCTAACCTGTCTCAGTAGTTCTGGACTCAGCCAGGGAAGAACAGAAGTGCTGAAGTTTGGGAACTCGTAGGCAACATTTGATTTCTGCCCACTGCAGACCATACAGTAGATGCGGTTCAGGCCAGCCAGTGAGATGGAGCCTTCTCCGGAGATGAGAATGTGACTTGCTTTTACGTTTCTGAAACACAAATATGAACACGTTTTAATGCAATAGATTTTTTTCTAAATGCCATGTCAGTTTGTTAAAATAGGAACCTCCTTATAGGAAGAGGAACAACTAATTATGGAATAAGGAATTAATCTTGTGTCATTCAACTTCCTAAAAAACAATTGTGGACTCTGTGATGCAAAGCCAAAGCCAAAGCAACGCAGTACTGAGGATACTTTGAATATAGTTTAATATTACAGCATAAACATGTATTGAATTTGTAGCATGGCCATGCTTGATTGAATTCGGACTCTCATAATTTAGCTCTTTGTGTTTCTTTAATAAGTCTGGAGCCAACAGATCAGCACAAGTGCACCGCAGTCTGGCAGTTTGCAGCCTTCACCCTCCAAACATCTCATGCACCTGCTCTCTCTCTGTTTCTGCAAGCTGAAGAGAGGACAATTCATGTGAGGTGGCACACTTTTTAGGCTTCAATATTTTTGTTGGAGAGTTCACTGGTCAGTTCTCATCAAAATAATTAGTGTGCCAGAAACATAGACAAACTCTTCAAGGTGCAGGTTGCACAATAATATTTTAACATCCGTTTTCATTTGCTTTCAGCTATTTGCATTCGGAGGGTGTACACTTTCTAGCCAAATCCCTCAAAAAGGGAGACAGAGATGGAAAGATGTGCAATTCAGTCTAGAAGTCTCTCCTTATGTATTGCCTGTTATTATATTGTTTATTTTCTATTCCCATGCCATCAGTGGATCCTATTGTTTCTTCTTTCTTAGTACAGCAGTCAAGATCTGCTCTTTTAGTATCAGAGACCGCCAGGATTTCCTAGCTCTCTCACAACAGGTTTCATCATGGAGAGAACCTGGCATCTGTTTCATTGCAAATGTCACGGGCAGGCCTGAGATTGTTTCCTTTCTGCAAAACCTTTTTCTCTAGAGGTTTTCTGGTTTTCCCATAAATTATTAAAACGTAAAAAATGCTGAGTTTATTTGTCACTGTGACAGGTTCCCAAACATCACAACTGTTCTTTTTCTACTCGGTGTATATTGAGCCAGTCTGCATGGCTCTGTGTACTAAAGGCATGGACTTGGTGATATAGAAAGCTGCTCTAGATTTTTTCCAGGTTCATGTAAAATCAAATGTAAAAGTTTCTTGTGGATAAAATTGAAAAGGTACCCAGTAACATTTGTTACTCTCAGTGGTTAAAACAGAATCCTAAAGATTTCATTGACCAAATGCATTTTATTTTCAGCACAGGTCATATCCTCATGACCTAGAGGCCCAAAAGTCAAACGGCTGCAATGACTTCTTAGCAATCCAGGTGCTTGAGAGGAGCCCTCTCTACTGGATAATGGTACAGAGGTCCTCACCTGTAATATACTGCAGGCAGCCAGAGTGCACAAAGAAATGCTGCTCCTCTAACTTTCTTAGAAATGTCCATTATAAGTGAGACTTAAAATTGAGTCAATTTGATTGGATGCCTTTGCGCATAAGTAATGGCACAATAACCGGAAGACCCGAAAGGATTTGACTGCAAATTGTCTCACCCGGAACTCTGAAGTTGTGTCAGCCCAACTCAGAAGGGATGGGGAAGTTATTATAGCATCAGCTCCCTCAGATGTTGTTAAAGCCAGGGTTCAAGCTTTCAAGAGAGTACTCCTAATTGGAGAATTGATGCCTCCTCAAGATCCATAAAGATGCAAACATGTATGGTGAAGAGCAACAAACGAACATTCAGTTATCCATGGATGAAGACCAGAGGCGTCTTACTTAAATCAGGATGCACAGAAGAACGAAATTCCTAGCAATAGGGCATTTTCTTTTAATCTTGTTTCTTAATTTTAATTTGTTTAACAAACACATTTCCAGAAGTTTCATTGTGTTGTCCATTTCATAAACCAAGAGACGCCACCCAGACTAGATGGGAATTAGCAATTCAAAGACCAATTTCTTGTATACCATAATATTATTCTGCACCTAAAGAGAGGGAAGAAGATATTTTATTCAAAATATCTTTGAAAACAAGAAAGAGTTGAGCTCGGGTTGTACCAGGTCGCCATCAGGGTCTCTGTCAAAGTTTTGTGAAGGGCAAACAAGGGTTCTGAAGCAGTAGCCCCAGGCTGCAAGAATCTATTAATAGGATTGTCTCTTTTGTGGGAGCTGACATTCAATCACTTCTGTAGCCCCGAGGACTACCACCACAAATCAGCAGCTCCCTTCTGTATGGGGACCTGTTGGGAAGTCGGACTCAGGGGAAGTATCCAGGCCACTGGCATTATGAAAGTAAATTCAGTAGCATTTTCCAGAAAATTACAGCACAGCCTCCTTGAAGGCCTCTACTCACTGCTGGTTGATAGCTCAGGGAACTGTAAGTACGCTGGCACCAGCCTGGGGATTGGCTGACTGAGCGATTTCTCTGCGGAGCGAGAATGAAGGGACTAAAAAGAGTATTGTTTGGACTTAGTGTTTATAGTGAGACTTGTCCTTAGACGTCACCTTCAACTTACCCGACAACAGTGACTAAGAGTGAGACTAGGATCTTGAACATGAGCAGCAAGCAACTTGAAGCGGGGGCAAGTTTGTGGGTTTGAGCATAATCTACTCTGTTCTCAGTGACCTGCAGTTATGCCTTCCACTCTCTGAGACACATCCGACACAGGACTTTGAGTCATGCTTAGACCCTAAACACCACAGGCAGACTTTGTTTGGATCTGTGACAGGATGTGCTTTTTCTGCATTTAGTGTTTGGGAAAACAATGGTTCAGGGTTGGCCACAGTAGGTCCAGAGTAAGAAGTGAAATCCCCAAGGGGATTAGGAGAATTAATAATACTCAAAGCAGTTTGTCATCCTGGGAAAGAATGGTAGGGTAGCATACAATGTGTGAAATGAACAGTTTATTTTACACAAAAAGTTTTTTGTACTGTAAATAGTAATCAGGTGTTCACACAAAGTGAAAAGTGGGCGTGTCATGACAAAGTGATAGTGAAATTAAAACCAGAACATCGCATTGACAACATGAAATAGAACTCCACAACTGGCTTTTTACAATGAGAGTAGTTCTTGTTGTGGAGGTCGATGGCATTTCGATCTTTATAAAATTAGATCATCTGCAGGACATATAGTGAGCAGCCTGAAACTTAATAGGAAACCTAGGAATGTTATGATATGAACCCTAAACTATTTAATAACCAAGGTGACTTAGTGCTCCCAGTTAATCTAAAGTAAGACTGTATTCACTTAGGAAGGTAATTCAATCAAGAAAAGTCTCATTTAAAACAGCCCATGTGAGGCGTAGCGCGCAGCGCCATTGGTAATTATTTGTGACAACGCAATTAATAGGATATTATAGGATTTATATTTCACGGACTGAACATCCGTCACCATTGTGACAGTCTACCCCTTCCACCGAAATTTAAGTCCGGCCCATACTCTGTGTTCTTGACACCTTTTGGTAACATATCTTGCCATACTGATCAGGGACATATGCCTTCATTTCCCTGAGACATCTAATCTGCTGTCACTGTGACAGGATAAACAGGGTACATTCCTTCAACCTTCCAAACTATTTCTGCTATTGGCCAAGCAGCTTTTACGAAACTACCTTTTCAACATTTAAACCCAATGGACTAATCAAGGGATATTCACAGCTGCCAGGCTCTCCCAGCCTAAAGCAGATCTCAGGAAATACTGTTGTGTAGTGAACTGAATTAACCCTTTTTGGGTCTCCAAGTTACAAACTCTTGCAATCAATGAAACATCATTTGGAGATCAATAGGGCAAACATGTTAGATAAACCATTAAACATAAACATTATGCTCCTACTCACTTTATATAACAATAACAGTGATGCCTGCAATGTTCTTTAGAAACAACAGGGACTAAGAGAGCGAACTTGCTTTGTCCAATAATGCAGCTTGAATACATTGTAATTGAGAGAGAGTATTCAATTAGACATGTATGCATGTAATGCCAACTTGTTATTCACTCACAGCGCCTCACAGTTGATTCATAACAAGACGAAGAAGCAAAATGAGATTACTGGGCCATTGTGCTGGACAATGGAGAAACATGTATTTTTTAATTCATGTATTGTTATCATAAAGCACTACTGACCACCTTTCGGTGGCCTCGGAGTGCTTTGGGGTGTGGGCAGATATAAAGAGCAGCAAGAGAAATGCAGGCCAAGCAGGGCTTCAGGTAAAGGAAAGGCCTGCTGCTGATACCTGCCTTCGGCAATGAATCTAAAGCTGACAAAGCCTTAAAGGGCAGGGTCTTGGGAGCCAAGGGTGAAGAGGCATGTATGCAGAGGCAACTGACAGGCCAGGACTTCAAGATCAGCTGAGAATGAGTGTTTAGGAGAAGTTTGGATTATCCGAAAAGAGTAGTCGAGCCATCCTGTTTAACCACCATATACGCTAGCACAGTGGGAACCACCTATACCCTTTCCCAGTCTCTAACCAGATTTAACACTCAAAATATATTGTTTATTGAATGTCTGGTGATCCATAATCTCATTGGAAGCTGCCAAATAATTGCATTAAAGGAGACATTTCTCATGCAGCTTGCTGCTGTGTACGCATTATTGCCCTTATCTTTATTTATTGTCTGAAAAAATCCCCTGACAGGATGCTGCACAGTTTTCGACAGGAGCCCCCAGATTCACCTTGCTTCGTACCTGTGAATGCAGTCATTTTTGTGCAGGTAATTCAGTCCCTGAATAGCTCCGTACAGGATGTGCGCTATCAGGGCTTCACTCATTCCTTCTGGGAAGCATGTCCTTAAGAGGTGACTGGCAGAGCCTAAAAAAAAAGCAATACAACTGATGGCATAACAGGAGTTCATTATGCTATATTTTTATTTATCGAGTACAATCAACCCTATTACCACAGAAGAAGGAACTTAACATTGTAACTCATATTTGAAAAAAAGCTTTTTTAATATATATTAAAAAAAGCAAAGTCGATTCCAAATATTCACTTATTTTGGACAATGTGAATTTTGCAGAGCCATTGTTCAGTAAATCTTCTATTAAAAATGTGCAGTTTAAACGTCTTTTTCAATCAATGTTTAAGCATTTGCAAACCAATACCATCAGGGGCGCAACTAGGTCTTAACTTCGGGGGTGGCTAACATAGCAAATAAGGGGCGTGGCTAAAGTTAATCAAGGGGGCGGAGCAAAAATGGCAGACAATCAGGATCAGGTAATGCTCAGGCCAAGCTGAGAAACAGAAGTGGCGATTCTGCATTACAAAACTGCACCTTGGTATTCATCATGCACCGCATGGAGACGCTTTCCACAGAGGCTCAAAGCAAAGACAAAACTCTTCCAACCACACATGCATAAGGTGTAACCTGCTACTCGCATGAACAAGTGCTTCAGCATCGCACATAAGGGTAGTAAGTGCTCTACAAATACAATATAATATGCCCTGCATTGTGTGTCTCTCTTGGAACACAATGACTATGTGAGGACTGTGCCTGCCCTCTGCATTAATGTATCTCAACTATTGATGAAAAGAGTCAGAATTGTTAGGACTGATCAGTCCCGTCGAAGGAGAATCCCAAACAGGCTATGGCTGAAGGATGCACTGCTTGACAGTATAGATTGGGGTCAGAAAGATGGAAACACTCATGGCACAAATTTGGTAGAACACTGGTTATGGGAGCACACCCAGGAAGGGAGGAGCAGAGATAGAATAAGAGCCACAGTCCCCTGAGTATTCTCACCTGCGACAGCAGTTGGTGAGTTACCTTCACTCCACGATGCTCTATCACATGTTTGTGTCACTACAGTTTTATTTTGTTCCGTATGGGGTTGGCTCTGTGGTCCTGAATCTGGAGCTTGCAGCTACTTCACTTCTTTCTATGGGGTTGACAGTGTCTTCCACCTCAGCAAAGTATCCTGCCTTTCTTCTCTTAGGTTCTCTGGCTGGATTCAGGCAGCTGGGAGACTGGTCACATTCTTGTTCTGAATGTTAGCAGTAAAATTCTCTGTGCTAATGTAGAGATCTTTTGGTTCACATTTCTTACTTTGTATTTGATCATATTTTCTCTAACCTACTCCAGACTTTCCCTCTGATAGATGGACCATGCCAACGCATTGATTGGTGCGTCCTTGTGGTGATCTTTTGGGGGTGTCTCCCTTTTCTCTCCGCCTTATCCCTTTTTCCTCCCAAGGGTCAGTGACAGACCTCACCTCAACCACTGTTGATATTCACCATCATAGGAGACTGAGTGAATTTGACAGCAATTATGCAGTCTCATCCATACTGAATCTCGATCCTAACACCATGCCCATGATGTCCCAGGTGCCTTGACGCTCATGTACCATTTCTCTTAAAACAACCGTTGACATGTGCCCAAAACAACATGCACCACCTATCTTCAAGCATAGTTCTCCGTCTGGGGCCAATGTTCCCCTCAAAGCAGCTGCTGCCTTGCCTTGTTAAAACAACTGAATACAAATTCAACACACCAAAAGTGCTTAGGTGAAATCTCTGCATTCAGGCAAGGATATCACCTCGGTGGCAGCCCGTCTCAAACAAAACAAGAGGTGTGGGGCAGGGAGGGTTGTTGAAACCTTTCAGATGCGGGCTGGCAGGGGCTACACGCAGCCTAAATAGAAATTTAACTGGGGAAGAAAGGTTTCCATGCTTTAATTATTTTAATGCGTGTCAGTAAAGTGTCATGCTGTCATGATTATCTTAGCCCGGGCTGCAGAAGACGAGGGGTGGGGGGGCTGAAGCCTCTTTAGCCCAATGGGTGTTCCGCGCCTGGCAGATATGTACACTCATATGTAGCTGTGTACCTACATTTTGCACTGCCGTCCCCTGGCAATTCCACTAACAGCTTCACTATTCCAATTCAGCAGAAGACGTACATTCTTTTTATAGTGCAGCTTTGAGAACACCCACTTTTTCACAACTGCTCGTGAACGTGGATTGTCTACAAACAGCAGAAGTTCTGCAGATAAAAGAGTACGCTTCCTTTATTCCCTTCTTTGAACCTCAGCAATTTACACAATGTTCAAGCAGGTTTCAGGCCTCCTGTTTCTGTGCGCGAGTAGCTTTTCCAGTTAAGGTTTTTCTGTAAATTCAGGCACTTATAGAAGTGTTCATCCCGTTACAAACTTAGGACTACAAGAACCAGAATCCAGAGAAAACGTTAACTGGACATTTCTAGCGCAAGGAATGGGGAAACGTGAGAATACTGCATAATTTCCTTATTCACGTAACGCCCATTGCCTATTTACGGACTTCAGTGGAGACAGCTTTCAGGACATTCACGATTCTGGGTAGTCCATTTTT
The DNA here is from genome assembly GCF_964261635.1 of Lissotriton helveticus. Classification (NCBI taxonomy): domain Eukaryota; kingdom Metazoa; phylum Chordata; class Amphibia; order Caudata; family Salamandridae; genus Lissotriton; species Lissotriton helveticus. The sequence goes on along the minus strand of NC_136061.1, from coordinate 409,661,671 downwards.
TTTTCTTTCCACTGTCACGTTAAAACCTTCACACCTCCCAGCAAATAAAGTCTCGCTTCACGCCATCAGGCTGGGTTTACAATGCACCCCAATTTAAACAATCAGCAGAGGTGTGTGGGTGGATGTGACGACAGGAGGCAGGCAGCAACTAGAGTCAGATTTCGGAGGGGGGGGCTGAAAAAGATTGGGGGGGGCTTATTCTTCAAGAAGGGCTAAAAACATAACAAAAGCCTCATTTACATTGAAATGGTCTTTTACAGACCTGTGAAGTACTCGGGTGCGGCTGCAATTAAAACGTCGCCAGTCGCGAAGCTGTGTCAGCCCGGGCTGACACACACGACGGGGGGGCTGAAGCCCGGTGAGCCCAATGGGTGTTGCGCGCCTGAATACCATACACCTAATGCCCTGAACATCTTAACGGACAACATCGAGACAATAAAGTTCTCTTCATAATCTGGTATCGAAGTAAAACTTCATTGTACCTACATCTGCAATATTTACTTCTAAAACACGTCTATTAATATGTATCCAAAGTGAAATATCGTATTCGGTTTCGTTCGCATGTTTAAATACGGTTTAAATAATGTTTTCATAATTTGCTTTCTTCTATATTTATTGTTTTTATTGTACTGAAGGAAAGGCATTCAAATCTATAGAAACAAAAAAGACTTACAATTTGGATTCGTTCATTCTGTTTATGATGCCAATACACTGTTTGCCCCTTACCAATAAAAATCTCTAAAGATCGGTGCCTAGTAATAATGAACTAGAGACTTGTGTTTGCCCACGTTCGTTCCACATTAAGATTTGTCTGAATACTAGATAATGTTATTTATGTACATTCTCCAGTAGTCATCCACAAAAAACGAATGTTGTACTTCTCCTCGGAGTATTTTTGTAACATTTGCCCAGAGAAAGTAGCATGTTTGTTGTAGATATTCTGACAAATCTGTTACGTGCACTGAAAATAAAAGCATGGCGAGGGCACAGCCCTGTCCGAGGCCACTTTGAACTTCATTTGTGATATATACAAATGAATGTTATTTAGCTGAATCCAAGGCCATGGATAGCCTCAATAGCTGATCAGGGTTACCTATCTGTTTAAATTTCTACCATAGTTTAGACCAATGAAGCTTACCAGTCCGAGAAGGCATATCCGCATCATTGGGTGCACCAGGGTAGAACAATGCCGACGGATCCATATGAAACATCTTTTGATTTTCCAATTATGCAAGACCTTAGATATTGTACTCCAGTCAGATTGAACACATTTAAAAAAAGGCTGCTTTATGTATGGGCCAGATTAGATAGTTTGAGAACTTTGAGAAGGGTTAACAGATGTTTAAAATATCAGAAAAAGAACGGCATAGATACTACCAGTTGAGCCACTGGGCGATAAACCCCACCATTAAAGAAACTGAGGTGATTCACGTCTTTCAAACACTTAGCAAATGATTTTAGGAAATAGCATAGTGAATGTCTGAAAAAACAATAAGGTATTATGCATTGACGCTAAGGCCAAGTTCACCTGTGGAGTTCCTCAGGTATCTGTACTGTCACCTCACTTGTTTAACACCTATATACAGCCACTGATGATGGAGCTTGCTAGAAGAGGGTGCCGCATTTTCAGCTATGCAGATGACCCTCAGATGTCTGGAGCCAATTGAATATTCAGTCTCCCGCTACCTATTTTCAAAGTGGTGTGCTCGTCGTGCAGTGCTAAAGAAAGATCAAGTCTAAGTTGCCTACTCTTTGCACTCACTACGATTAGGTACTGCCTATTTTAATCTGTTTTGCTTCTAACACACACAATTTTGCACTTTATGATCAAGATACTTCGTGCCTACCAGGCCATTTAATACTTTTCAACTTTTTAATGTCTTCATATTTTTATGTGTATATAATATTTTTTTATATACTGACAAACTGTGTTGAATTTTTAAAATGTTTTATTTGTGCTTTTAAGGTCTTGTGAGGCCAAAATAAAGGATCTTTTGACTTGACTTGATAAAAAGAGGACAGCAATGTTGGGCAAGAATAAACATCTGTTCTCTGTCAATAGCATCAAAGAACTACACCAGGGGTGAAAACTGCACTCTGGAAACACACATGCATGTTATCTTCATTTGAACACTGAACAAAGTAGCTTATCCAGAATTCCTTTGTGTAATAACTCTTCCTTTATTATGTGCAGAAATATTAAACAGTACATAATATATCATTGATAGTGCCTCTTTATCCCGAGAGATGGTGACATCTTTACATTTTACCATTCCCTTCCTTTCGCATCCATAGGCTCTGAAATTAATATCCATTTTAGAGTCTGGACATACGAGGTCCATGGAGGCAGAAACAAATAATGTAATTGTGTGGCCAAGTACCTCAAAAGAACCAAATAAAATAAAGGAATTGTTGCCTTATGGGAGAAAAAAAAACTTGTCTTGAAGGACATGAGATTGCTGAGATGTGCTTCTGACAAGATGTTATACAGCACACAACAAGAAACCTTTAGCAAGACATCAGGAACTATCTTCTAAAGCTTATGCAAAAAATCTCTGAACTGAAGCTGAGCAAAGATCTTGCCACATTCATAAGCCAAGAAAAAAATCTAAATCGCAATAGTGGGCATGAAAAAGTAAGACAACAGCAATAGATAGTCTTCTGATTGAGTTTTATGTAATATAACAGTCAATCATGAGCAGGATGATGGACAAATTCTTTGGAATCATCAGTTGAGAAGGCTCAGCAACCACTTTATCAGAAATGACTAAAAGTATAATCTCCAATAAAGTCAAGAATTGTGATACTTAATGAGTGACGATATAATAATACAGTTCAGCCAAAGGATGTTGTATGAAGGGACTACTTTGATTATCAGAGTGTCCTTCTTTAGTGCAGCAAACATAGTGTTAGAGGTTAAATATTTTAAGGTCACATCCGGTAAGTCGTAATCGATAGTCATAGATTTTAATAAATTGTTGATGGAAGGAGAACCCTCTAAACCACTAACTGAGAGAACGGGTTGAGGTGTATTTCTATCATTATCTGCTTTTTGCTCAATAATGGTAAGGTGTTCACATGCTAAAAGAGATGTGTCAGATAGCATCATCTCATCCTGCTTTAGTTGTGACACACTTACAGGTTTTAAAAGGAAAGAAATTGTAAATCTATTTCGTTTTGGGAAACACCAATGCATGCCCAACATTTTACCTATTTCACTTGTGAAACAGTTTCACATTTTCTGGGTGGTAGTTATTCATTTCATTATTATATCTTAAGGCAATCCTTCTGAGCTGCTAGTCAGAGATTTGTAAGATAAGCTTAAAATGATTAAAGCAGACCAAAGAAAGTAAGCTATTGCAGTTTTAGCGGATACTCAAAACTACAGGTAGCCTTCTTCAAAATTGCGTTACTGTGATGAGGTATGGTGCACTCCCAATGAGGCCACAAAAATGTGAGCGAAAGAAGGATGGGCCATGTGATGTTGAAGATGAGAGAGGGAAAGTTAAGACCGGTGTGCTTGAGCAGAACCATTGACGTCCATGTTCATCACCTTGCAAGGATCATTCTGAAGGGGGGCTTGACAAAATGGCAAGGGAGGTAGAAAGAAGGTGAGCCCCTAGTAACCTGAGTGGGTCTCACACATTTCTGTGTGTCTGCATTACAACTCAGATCTGTGCCGCACAGAAGGATTAACAGAGCAGAGCGGGAAATGTTTGATGACTGAATCAGTCAGTTATCACAGATGGGGATAGTATTTAAGGATGCAATACCGTTATAGAGGGAAAGGATGTATTTTCTTAGATCATACCAAGATGAAGAAAACATGAAATAGGCTAGTGCTTTGGAACAACGGAAGGTGCCATGCCTAAATGTCCCCATTAGAAACTTCTCAAACTGGAGAGTTTGGCATATGACAATAGAAGGGGTACATTGCAGCTCCAGTGGGAAGGAATTCCACATTCTGAGAGCGCTCTCAGGGAACTCAATTTGAATTTTAACCTTTTCAATTACAGGCCTTAAGGCAAAGCTCATCTTCACTGAGTATGTCTCATGCATCTCCAGGTTGGGTAAGTTTGTCTGTCTGATACCTTGAGATGTTTAGGTGGAAAACATCTATGGAAGGCAAACCATTTTGAAAATTCATCAATCTTTAATAGTGAGCCAGTGTTCAGTGATCAGAACTGACAAGATCAGTCGAAACACTGTGTGCATGGGATCCGCCGGGCTGCACTATGTTGTTTTGCTTCTGTGATGCCACACAATCAACACGGAGGAGCTCCAGCCCCAAAAGTCTGATGCTAAAAGTCAGCATGTACTCAGAGGTAGAGCTTCAAGGGGTGTGTTACACACCTCTATCTGCTTTGAAGGTCTTCAAGAATGTTGGAAATTTAACAAAATATTGTGCTTCCTCCCACTTACCACCCCTAACAATCTACAATCCTCTTCTTTTCCCACTGCCCCATAGGCTACCCACAGGACTTGCGTCTCAAGATAAAGTATTTTAATAAGATACGCCAGCATGATTTTTGAAAAATCTGAAGCTCACCTCCTAAATCTTACTGACCAAGATATGCCCCTGCATATGCTGCGTCCTATAGGAGACATGTTCCCGATGTATCACGCAATAAAGGGAGGTAAATTCAGATTTTTCCATGGCCGGACTGTGTGCTAGAACTGTCCGTCTTGGTAAAACCACCAGCATCCAGCAGAAAGGAAGGACCTGTATCATCTTGTGTGAAGAGCCCCCCACTCACATGTTCATTTACAGATCTCACCATAGGCTTTGAAAGGAGTGATGACCCAAAGGCGGCTTCCAGCACTAAACACATTCCAAAACGTCAGGATATTTGGATGCCGGAAAAACTGTGTTAGGACTACCTCATTCTGCAAAACAAAATGTAATTTTTTTTTTAAAAAAATCAACTCTTGAAAAAGATTCTCAGGGCCATTTTTTATAAACAAAATTACATATTTATCCAACATTCTGTGCGCCAAACACCTACTTTTGGCCTGCTGTAAGGTCATCCATTAGCAATAAAGTAATAAACCTGGCCGATGACATAAACTCTTGTTGCTAAGATTTAGAAACTTGTTGCACACAATCGTTTCGACATGTTACAATAAGCACTGCCCTTCAAATACACGCAGATCGGTAATGCAGGAAGATGATGTCACTGAGATACCATCTATTTCCTCCTCCCCCTCGAGCTGAGGTAATATTGATGTGTGCTGCAGCAGGCTGGGCTTCTTAGTGCAAGGTCAAGCAAAGAGTAAAAGCAACAAAACTGATCTATTACCAGGAAAACATTCAGGTTTTAATAATGTTTTCAATAGGCCAAGTATGTAGTGATAGCTTGAACATACAATGAAAGAAATCCAAACGTGTAGGACTGAGCAAAGAGAAGGCTTAGACATCTGCTCTCTTTCTTGAAATAAGGTAATTTTAGAGGTAGGCTATTACTGGACCAAAGCTCTCTCCCCTAATCACAGTCTGTATTTACTTGTGGAGAAAGGTGGCCTTAGACAGCAGGCTATACACAGTGCTTTAAATTGAATGCATTCTTCTACTGGAAGCCAAAAGAAAGTAAGGGAACAGATAATCCATACATCCAGATGTATTTATTTACTGGCTTTGTATAATGCTATTGCAACTGGACAGGAGCCTCAGAACTCAAGGAAAAAGAAGACAGGAAAAGAGGGGGCGCAAATATCAGAAGATATCCAACTGAGTCCAAACCAAAGTCTTAGCAAAAGAGGAGGGTCTGCAAGACTTTCAATAGTTTCTTCAATGAGTCCGAACAAGGGGCAATACCACTGTCAAAGACAAACAAATGAATGATCTGTGGATATAAGAACGGGAAGAATTTATTTCAATCAATGTCCAGCTGAAACAAGCATGATGATACAACTGTATTCAGTTTAGGTTTTATAGATGAAATTGTACATGGACTCACAAAAGTGAAAAGGATGTGTACTAGATTCACAGACCACCGATTATCTTTGCCAGACCCCTCCTGTCTGCTGGTATTCCTGGCTGCAACAACACACTCAATGTTGTTTTTTTTAATCTCAAATCACAGCCACCCACAATTTAAACAATGCAGTATTCATTCAAACATCCACACTTTTTCTTGTTGGTTATTATGACTCTAATAAAACAGAGTCAGTGCTTTTCTCACTAAGCATCAGGCCAAAGCCCTATGCGCCCACCTGCAGTATGCTGAGATGTTCGTCGGAGCAGTTTTCCAGATCTGTAAGCCTGGCTGTTACCATTCTTCCAGTGGGGGTGTGTCGTGCGAGGTAAACTGAAGTTAAATTGTTGAATCCTTTTCCTGTAATTAGAAATACGATTAGTTGCTGTATTTTGTTAAAAGAACTATTCCACTGGAAGGAAAAGTTTGTAGCCTATCTATGACCTGCTCCTGATCTCTTCTATGAAAGAGCTATAGACAAAATGGAGAATCAGGGGAAATGCACTTGGTCTATTTTACCTGATCAAGATGATCAATCTTTGTGTTTTCCGTTGACATACGCATGTTTATGAATGTCGTTCAAATTCCAAAAAGCATGCTGTTCACATTTCACTTGATTGTATAACGATCTGTGCATACTTCTAATACACCTGAATGTTCAAAAGTAATGTGTCCCAATGCATTTCGAGTCACTTAAGCCATAGAGAACTGTTTGGTCCCTCACCAGAAGATTCTAGATGCAAGTTAAAGGTTCACATCGTCCCTTGATGAAGGGTCACAGTGATCTGGAGTGCATTGGGTTGCATTACTTTTGAACATTCAAATGTATTGGAAGTATACACAGGTCACTATAAAATAAAATTAAATATGAACTCAATTTTATTTATTTTTTGGGTCAAATATTTCATTATGCAGATGCGCAAATTTACAACAAGTTGCTAACTGAGTAAAACTGATATAAACCTGCTTCTCAACACATGTTTTGGAATTGGAACAACATGAATGTACATCTGTATGTGAATTTAAAGCATCAAGATTATTTATTAAGGATTTTGGTAATAAATTTGGTAGTTGACTTATTCATATACTAACCTGCACTAACCGCTCAAAAGCTCCTCCTGGATGCACACTTTGGGACTTGTGGAAGAGGTGTGGTGCAGTGGCCAGGGTGCCCGACTACGGACTACGGGGTTCACGGTTCGATCCAGGTGCCGGCGGCAGGTTAGCCCAGCACCATGTGACTCTGGGCAATAGCTTGCTTAATCTTCCCGACGGCCCCCAGCGCCGGGACACCACTTCGGAGGTAGCTGTGCGATTTACAAATACTTGTATTTCATTTCAATACAACCAGCGATTTTATAGAGATAGTAGTAGTGTTTGCTGGACAGAAAGCACACCAAGACAACAGGTCTTATATTGAAAAAATGGTATATACTTGCAAAATATCTTGAGTGCATCACAGGAACGTCTCATTTCTTCAAGTACACAGCAGTCATGTTCAGAACGAAATAAGGCTTACTCAAAGTGGCACTTAAGTGGGTTTATCTACAGATTCAGTTCAATGATTGTTACCAGAATACAGTTTTATTTCATTCTGTATCAAGGTGCAGAAACTGGGATATAACATGTACTAAAGTTTTGCCAACTAAGAGTGTGCATTTCCAAACTCCCAAGACAAACCATGCTTTAGGACATCCCCTTCCCAACCCTTTGAGTGGGATTTACAGATAGTGGAGAAATCTGCATTCGTAAAACCGTTTACACCTGATAGAAATCCCTTTGTGAATTTCTGGCAACCGTAAATAAGCTACATTTGGTCATAAACATATTCTTATGAACTAATTTACCTGTGTATAGACCCCAATGGATATAGTCATGGAATAGTTGACTGCAGTGGCGCCTTTCATGAAAAAAGAAATACTGACCATTGCACTCTAGCACCTCTAGCAAACAACACGCACTGAAGGGCGTCTTGGTGGCTAAATAGAAGATGACTATTACCCAGCTCACTGGAACTTACTTTATTGACTATGGAAGGATAAAGGTAGAGTCAAAGCATCAAACCTTTGGCCTGCAGGTTGTACAGAGATCTCTATACTCAGGAGATACTTCAGATCATGTGCAGGATCATCTAAGAAGATCATGAGTTTGAAATGTACAGAACATTGTCTAACAACATACTGTAATGTATAATTACTGCAACATGAATTTCCTGTGAACAACCTGTTTCAATAATTAGAACGAGAAGAGAGAGACTTTAAAAGCTAAATGTACTTAGGCATGGCATGACACATCTTTAAGTCGTGAGGAAATATTTTTCCATGTATTATTTCTTAAAAGCAGAATTTTGTACATGCTTTTGGCTTTGTAATTCTCACTGTTAAGGAGGCTTGGTTGAATCGCTCATGTGTGCCACAATACCACACATTAGGATGCATGTTGAGGCATTCTCTTGTTTTTATGATCAATTTCAATGTGTCACAGTAATGTACCAATAATAGTGCAACAGCACAGGGAATTTGTTTGACTCTATAATAACAAGATCATGAAATGTGATGTGCAGCAATCACATTTCATATCCACAGTATGGTGTAACGCTAAGCAATTTCATAACTCTATCTTCAGTGTCAACAGGAAATCCACTGGTACCTAATTCCACCTGGAGCTGGTAGTGTGAAGCATTGCAGGACAAAGTAGGCCTTGCTTCCCCTCTGTGTGTTGGGGGAGCCCACTGCGGCGGAAGCTCTTCGACCTGGAAAGAAAGTAACAGTGATCTTGTTGTAAAATCAACAGTAAAACACCATCCTTGTTTAAAACACCTAGTGATTTGAATATAAGAAGGAACAAATGCACCACACAGAAATAAAGGACTCTGGACCTAACCATACAGGAATATTGGAATAAATATAGTAGTGTCCCTTTTATTATTATGTTTGAGTGTAAGTTGGTGAATTCCATGAATGAACTTCGAGATTCTAACTTGTGAACAAAAAAATACCCTCTCAGTCTGCAATAAAAACAAATAAATAGCGAACTATACAAGCAATTTATTTGGCTAGCTTATTTTTCTCTGTATACACATACATATATGTCGCCTCTTACTGGCTTAGATGCAACACTAATAGCAGCTAATTGGTGTCATTGTGCCTCTCATGTAAGAAGTACAGGTAGAAAGCAGTAGATGATGCATGTAGTTTATGCAATAAGCAGACTTGTGGTTCAAGGGGGACCGCTCTGTTGCCGGGTTTTTGCTTTCCATTGTCCAGACTGCAGATTTCCTGAGCGCAGCAATCATTTTGTTGTCCTATGATGGTCCAGAGAGTTGGTTGATCACTTTAAATTTGTGAACAAGTTAAAGGAAATATCAAGTGAGATGGGGAGACACTGTAAGCGGGGTTGCAGGGATATCTACATGTTGAGGGCGCATTGCCGATAGAGTATGAGGTGGGCAAAGGGGTTCAAGTGAGCATGGAATTAAGAATGAATCTTGGTTACGAATACCCAAACAATATTTGAACTATCACTCGGATGGAAACATAGGACAACACACTTGTTCATATGATACTTAAATTCCTGATCTCAACTCTGTACAATGAAATAGAATTTCTTCCATACCAGGTACTGTTGAATGCTCGCTTCCGAGTGGCTTTCCAAAGTTATGGAGTCGACTGTAGTCTGCCTGAAACATGAACAATCCTGCATATAATGGGAAAAAAATTAAAATAATGTAAATATATTTACCTTAATGACATAGCCAATATCTATGTATGGGTGTATACAAATATGTATGCTAAACAGCCTATGGCAGAAGCTTTGTAGTTATGGTTAAATCAGTTTCCATTGAAAATACATATTTTTTCATAATAGTTTTTGATGTTGTTCGACGAATCAGCACAAAACATTCCAATAAAACTTTTCACCTACTTTGGGTTTGGTATGACAGGATTTGTGAATATCTGTCAACCAGAGGCATAAAACTGACATTTCCCAATTTAACTCCCACAGGATTCTTTGCTTTTCGATACAGAATATATGGCTGAACAGAATCACACCAAACTTGGCATCAAAGTTGATCTTCACTCAGGGAAGTGTCTTTGCTTGGTCTGGTGTACATTTATTCAGTAGTTTTTAAGAAAGTAGCTATTAAAACAAGCATTAGAAATGCAATCGGGCTCGGATTTATTTGAGTTTGAGCTAATGGCATTGTAAATGCCAATGTCTTTTTGCCATGTGTTATGGAGTGTGTGCATGTGGTGTGTAGTGGAAGTATCTTGGTTGAATTGTAATTTTACCAATGGTGGCATGCTGTGCTTTATATGAATATGTTTAAAAGTAAAGTGTACCATACTGCGATTGCTTGGTGGAAAAGTGCACTGCCGGCTGGAGGTGTGTGTGCCTGGTGGAAGGGTGCACTGACGGCTGGTGGGTGTGTGCTTGGTAAAAGCGTGCACAGATGGATGATGGTTGTTGGTGTTTGTGCATGGTGAAAGCATTCATTGACGGCTGGGGGTGTGTTGTTGTGTGTGTTGTTTTCTGTGTGCTGGTGAGTGTGTGGTGGTGAGTCTGTGGGGGTGAGCCTGGGGAGTGAGTGTGGTGGTGAGTGTGTTGTGTTGAGTGGTGACAAGTGTGTGGTGTTGAGAGACTGAGGTGTGTGGTTTGTGTGTGCGTTATGTGTGTGTGGTGTATGTGTGTGTGTGTGGTGTTTTCTGCACACTCACACACTGCCCCTACACATTCACACACTGCTCACCCGCACACTCCCAATGTCACCCTGCATAGTCACACACTGTTTACCCTGCACACTCATTCTGCACACTCACACAATGTGCACCCTGACACACTGTCTCTGCAGTCACTCTGCACTCACTGTCACTCTGCACTCACTGTCACTCTGCACTCACTGTCACTCTGCACTCACTGTCACTCACTGTCACTCTGCACTCACTGTCACTCTGCACTCACTGTCACTCTGCTGTCACTCTGCACTCACTGTCACTCTGCTGTCACTCTGCACTCACTGTCACTCTGCACTCACTGTCACTCACTGTCACTCTGCACTCACTGTCACTCTGCACTCACTGTCACTCTGCACTCACTGTCACTCTGCTGTCACTCTGCACTCACTGTCACTCTGCTGTCACTCTGCACTCACTGTCACTCTGCACTCACTGTCACTCTGCACTCACTGTCACTCTGCACTCACTGTCACTCTGCACTCACTGTCACTCTGCACTCACTCTGCACTCACTCTGCACTCACTCTGCTGTCACTCTGCACTCACTGTCACTCTGCACTCACTGTCACTCTGCACTCACTGTCACTCTGCACTCACTGTCACTCACTGTCACTCTGCACTCACTGTCACTCTGCACTCACTGTCACTCTGCTGTCACTCTGCACTCACTGTCACTCTGCTGTCACTCTGCACTCACTGTCACTCTGCACTCACTGTCACTCACTGTCACTCTGCACTCACTGTCACTCTGCACTCTACAGTCACTCTGCACTCTACAGTCACTCTGCACTCTACAGTCACTCTGCACTCTACAGTCACTCTGCACTCTACAGTCACTCTGCACTCTACTGTCACTCTGCACTCACTGTCACTCTGCACTCACTGTCACTCTGCACTCACTGTCACTCTGCACTCACTGTCACTCTGCACTCACTGTCACTCTGCACTCACTGTCACTCTGCACTCACTGTCACTCTGCACTCACTGTCACTCTGCACTCACTGTCACTCTGCACTCACTGTCACTCTGCACTCACTGTCACTCTGCACTCACTGTCACTCTGCACTCACTCTGCACTCACTCTGCTGTCACTCTGCACTCACTGTCACTCTGCACTCACTGTCACTCTGCACTCACTGTCACTCTGCACTCACTGTCACTCTGCACTCACTGTCACTCTGCACTCACTGTCACTCTGCACTCACTGTCACTCTGCTGTCACTCTGCACTCACTCTGCTGTCACTCTGCACTCACTGTCACTCTGCACTCACTGTCACTCTGCACTCACTGTCACTCTGCACTCACTGTCACTCTGCACTCACTGTCACTCTGCACTCTACTGCCACTCTGCACTCTACTGCCACTCTGCACTCTACTGCCACTCTGCACTCTACTGCCACTCTGCACTCTACTGCCACTCTGCACTCTACTGCCACTCTGCACTCTACTGCCACTCTGCACTCACTGCCACTCTGCTGTCACTCTGCACTCACTGTCACTCTGCTGTCACTCTGCACTCACTGTCACTCTGCTGTCACTCTGCACTTACTGTCACTCTGCACTTACTGTCACTCTGGGCTCACTGTCACTCTGGGCTCACTGTCACTCTGCGCTCACTGCCACTCTGCGCTCACTGCCACTCTGCACTCACTGCCACTCTGCACTCTACAGTCACTCTGCACTCTACAGTCACTCTGCACTCTACAGTCACTCTGCACTCTACAGTCACTCTGCACTCTACAGTCACTCTGCACTCTACAGTCACTCTGCACTCTACAGTCACTCTGCACTCTACTGCCACTCTGCACTCTACTGCCACTCTGCACTCTACTGCCACTCTGCACTCTACTGCCACTCTGCACTCTACTGCCACTCTGCACTCTACTGCCACTCTGCACTCACTGCCACTCTGCTGTCACTCTGCACTCACTGTCACTCTGCACTCACTGTCACTCTGCACTCACTGTCACTCTGCACTCACTGTCACTCTGCACTCACTGTCACTCTGCACTCACTGCCACTCTGCACTCACTGCCACTCTGCACTCACTGTCACTCTGCACTCACTCTGCACTCACTGCCACTCTGCACTCACTGCCACTCTGCACTCACTGTCACTCTGCACTCACTGTCACTCTGCACTCACTGTCACTCTGCTGTCACTCTGCGCTTACTGTCACTCTGCGCTTACTGTCACTCTGCGCTTACTGTCACTCTGCCCTCACTGCCACTCTGCACTCACTGTCACTCTGCACTCACTGTCACTCTGCACTCACTGTCACTCTGCACTCACTGTCACTCTGCACTCACTGTCACTCTGCACTCACTGTCACTCTGCACTCACTGTCACTCTGCACTCACTGTCACTCTGCACTCACTGTCACTCTGCACTCACTGTCACTCTGCACTCTACTGTCACTCTGCACTCTACAGTCACTCTGCACTCTACAGTCACTCTGCACTCTACTGTCACTCTGCACTCTACTGTCACTCTGCACTCACTGTCACTCTGCACTCACTGTCACTCTGCACTCACTGTCACTCTGCACTCACTGTCACTCTGCACTCACTGTCACTCTGCACTCACTGTCACTCTGCACTCACTGTCACTCTGCACTCACTGTCACTCTGCACTCACTGTCACTCTGCACTCACTGTCACTCTGCACTCACTGCCACTCTGCACTCACTGCCACTCTGCACTCACTGTCACTCTGCACTCACTGTCACTCTGCACTCACTGTCACTCTGCACTCACTGCCACTCTGCACTCACTGCCACTCTGCTGTCACTCTGCACTCACTGTCACTCTGCTGTCACTCTGCTGTCACTCTGCTGTCACTCTGCACTCACTGTCACTCTGCACTTACTGTCACTCTGCGCTCACTGTCACTCTGCACTCACTGCCACTCTGCACTCACTGCCACTCTGCACTCACTGCCACTCTGCACTCACTGCCACTCTGCACTCACTGCCACTCTGCACTCACTGCCACTCTGCACTCACTGCCACTCTGCACTCACTGCCACTCTGCACTCACTGCCACTCTGCTGTCACTCTGCGCTTACTGTCACTCTGCGCTTACTGTCACTCTGCGCTTACTGTCACTCTGCGCTTACTGCCACTCTGCGCTTACTGCCACTCTGCACTCACTGCCACTCTGCACTCACTGTCACTCTGCACTCACTGTCACTCTGCACTCACTGCCACTCTGCACTCACTGTCACTCTGCACTCACTGCCACTCTGCACTCACTGCCACTCTGCACTCACTGCCACTCTGCACTCACTGCCACTCTGCACTCACTGCCACTCTGCACTCACTGCCACTCTGCACTCACTGCCACTCTGCACTCACTGCCACTCTGCACTCACTGCCACTCTGCACTCACTGCCACTCTGCACTCACTGCCACTCTGCTGTCACTCTGCGCTTACTGTCACTCTGCGCTTACTGTCACTCTGCGCTTACTGTCACTCTGCGCTTACTGCCACTCTGCGCTTACTGCCACTCTGCACTCACTGCCACTCTGCACTCACTGTCACTCTGCACTCACTGTCACTCTGCACTCACTGCCACTCTGCACTCACTGTCACTCTGCACTCACTGCCACTCTGCACTCACTGCCACTCTGCACTCACTGCCACTCTGCACTCACTGTCACTCTGCACTCACTGTCACTCTGCACTCACTGCCACTCTGCACTCACTGCCACTCTGCACTCACTGTCACTCTGCTGTCACTCTGCACTCACTGTCACTCTGCTGTCACTCTGCACTCACTGTCACTCTGCTGTCACTCTGCACTCACTGCCACTCTGCACTCACTGTCACTCTGCTGTCACTCTGCACTTACTGTCACTCTGCGCTCACTGTCACTCTGCGCTCACTGTCACTCTGCACTCACTGCCACTCTGCACTCACTGCCACTCTGCACTCACTGCCACTCTGCACTCACTGCCACTCTGCACTCACTGCCACTCTGCACTCACTGCCACTCTGCACTCACTGCCACTCTGCTGTCACTCTGCGCTTACTGTCACTCTGCGCTTACTGTCACTCTGCGCTTACTGTCATTCTGCGCTTACTGTCACTCTGCGCTTACTGTCACTCTGCTGTTAACTGTCACTCTGCGCTCACTGCCACTCTGCGCTCACTGCCACTCTGCACTCACTGCCACTCTGCACTCACTGCCACTCTGCACTCACTGCCACTCTGCACTCACTGCCACTCTGCACTCACTGCCACTCTGCACTCACTGCCACTCTGCACTCACTGCCACTCTGCACTCACTGCCACTCTGCACTCACTGTCACTCTGCACTCACTGTCACTCTGCACTCACTGTCACTCTGCACTCACTGCCACTCTGCACTCACTGCCACTCTGCACTCACTGCCACTCTGCACTCACTGCCACTCTGCACTCACTGTCACTCTGCACTCACTGTCACTCTGCACTCACTGTCACTCTGCACTCACTGCCACTCTGCACTCTACAGTCACTCTGCACTCTACAGTCACTCTGCACTCTACTGCCACTCTGCACTCACTCTGCACTCACTCTGCACTCACTCTGCACTCACTCTGCACTCACTCTGCACTCACTCTGCACTCACTCTGCACTCACTCTGCACTCACTCTGCACTCACTGTCACACTGCACTCACTGTCACTCTGCACTCACTCTGCACTCACTGTCACTCTGCACTCACTGTCACTCTGCACTCACTGTCACTCTGCACTCACTGTCACTCTGCACTCACTGTCACTCTGCACTCACTGTCACTCTGCACTCAGTCTGCACTCTCAAATCTGAAACTGCACTCTCAACTCTCAAACTGCACTCTCAACTCTCAAACTGCACTCTCAAATCTCAAACTGCACTTTCAACGTGCACTCTCAACTCTCAATCTGCACTCTGCACTCTCAAACTGCACTCTCAATCTGCACTCTGCACTCTCAAACTGCACTCAAACTGCACTCTCAAACTGCACTCTCAAACTGCTCTCAAACTGCACTCTCAAACTGCACTCTCAAACTGCACTCTCAAACTGCACTCTCAAACTGCACTCTGATTCTGCACTCTGATTCTGCACTCTCAAACTGCACTCTGCACTCTCAAACTGCACTCTCAACTCTCAAACTGCACTCTCAAACTGCAGTCTCAACTCTCAAACTGCATTTACAAGTTGTGAAATGATTTCTTTGGCAGACTGTTCTAAAAACGACATAATCAAAGTATGTGTTCCGAGTTGCTAGACTTGGGGAGTTCTACAAACTTTCCTACCAATGTTCTTTACTTTATAAAAAATAAAAACAATAAAACTTAGCACACTTCCTCTTTTGCCATCGCGCAAACGCTGCAACTAGCAGGATACCTAGATTCCATTCGGGGTTTCTCCCAGAGCTCGGAAGAATAGAATTTAAGTCAAGAACGGAAATCTACTTCTGCTGCTCCGCCTTTCAGCACGGTTATTTGCAGAACCAGTTCTTTGAATGTATATTTCACAGGCGAACAGATGTTTTGCAAAACGTGTAAATAAAATGTTTGACCTATTTTGTTTAAATGCTATTTTTTTATAACTGTTTTGTGGGGTTGGAGTTGGGGGGGGGGGGTGCTATGCAACAATCATGCGTGTGAACACTAGCTTTGGGGTTTGCATTGTTTATGGTGAAAAAGGATGTTGTGGAAAAATGCAGGCTCCCATTTCTTTTGGGCAAAAAACAGCTTATCCTCAGTTGTAGCGAGTTTTACACGTTTATGAGATGTACACGTATTTGTATATATGATATTCTTTGCCCCAAAGCATTGCCAAGCATGTCTACAATACAAGAGCGCACAAGAAAATAAAGGAATATACAAGCTATTGTAAGACCTTTAGCTTGGAACTTCTACAATGCTTTATGTGTCATTTGTTCGAACACTTTATTGAAAAGAAATATACGTTACAAGAAAAGTAAAGCTCTGTTATTACACCAGGACATTTTTATGAATCACAACTTTGACCTGCACCGATTTTTGCTTTTTAAAATAAATTCATGGATATATATATATATATATATATATATATATTATACGAACGTGTTACACATATTTATTTTTGAGACATTTAAATTGTGCCAGGACAGGTTTATAAAGACAACGTTAATTACTGGCTGGCAGCAATAAAAGGAGAGAAAAATAATTACGCAGATATGTATGTAGAATATTAGAAAAAGCAGGGAGTTTGTTAAAGCCGCTTTCTGCAAAGTACAGCTGACAGTGGCATTGGCTGGAAGGAGAATGCACCCGTTTGTTTACCTTCCATGAATAGAACGTTGAAGAACCAATTGCCAATGGTAAAGCTAAGTAAGTGGTACGGGTCTGTAATTATGCCGATGAAACCTTAACATGGATCTGTGAAATATTTCCCATATTACACCAGTCTCCGTGAAATGTATTTTGTACGCCACCACATCCACTGTATTTCATATTGTGAGCAGTCTGCAAGTCACAAGTTGAATGTCAGTAAGTTCGCACTGCGGTTTATCCTTATAAAGTCGATAGAATCTGAGCTGGTCACGTAATGGTAATCAGCAGTCTTTTTACTATATCTATAGCACAGCGAAGCTGCGGGCCTTTAGAAGAAGGCGCTGTATACAAACTGAATTACTGTTGTAAACATTACTCGCGGAATGAAGGATGTTTTCTATGTTAGCATGCCACACAGGCTTGCCTGGTTTTCAAGCCCTCATTAGTCCAAATTATGTTGCATTAAGGGCTCATTGACACGGGTGTAGTCTTTCTCCTCACAGTGAGCGCAGAGTGCACCAAAATCCATTAGTGACATGCTGGCTTTTATATACCCTCTCTGGAGCATTTTCAAAATTATAAACAATATTTTGCATTCCTCAGCCGGCTGCTGGTGCCAGCTTTCATTGCACATACCTGCAGGCGCTGTTTTCAGTAACTTGCGTTTAGTAACGCCTCCACTGTGAGAAGAAAAGCTACTGTAGTTGCAATATATATATGCATTATAATTAATACAGAGATATTTTTTCAGAGAATATGTTTTGTTTTTACTGCCAAACAAACTTGTTTTAAGCACATCCCATTATCCGGTTATTACATTTGGAAACAGTGAAAAACGGGGACAACTGTTGACGTCTTATTTTATTGTTGCACAACATTGAAGGCCCTTGTCTTTCGACACTTCAGAGCGGCTTGTTCTGCCTGGGGTTACTTGCTATACCCCTCTGACGTACATTTCTGATGCGTGGTAACTTAATTTGCCTGGAGGTTAAGTGTGGTTCGTGCCATATCCAGATTTCTATTGTTATATGGCGTTGAACTTCCGTCTTGCTTTGTTGGACATCAACTTACACTTGAGCGTAGCATGCTCGGCCAGCCCGCCGTGGGCAGGCCCCGCGGAGGGGGATGTTGACCAGCAATACAAAAAAAACAATATTTTGGTTACATGTGTGCGTGCTTGCTGCTTCAATCTTGCTTCAATTGCCCTCATCAGCCCGCACCTTGAAAAACAGCAGGTCTTGCTAACCACCTACCCCTCCACCAGACAGACACTTGTCTGGACGGACAAACAGTCCTACGGAAAGACAGACGGGCAGATTGGTGCAAAGCAATTCGCCTTATGCAGGAAACTTCCTTTTCTGGTTAAGCATCAGTGCTTAATTTGTGCCGGTGCTTAGCACCGGCACTAATTTATCAGGGCCGGGTCTACATAACACCACCTGTCTGCAAATGACAGCACGTCATATGGCAGTGTGAATGTGGCGTTGCTGTAAACTAGACAGTTTAAAAAAATTAATTTACCTCAGTGACTCGGCGCATCAGACACTGGCCAGACATTCAGACTCATAATGTATTCGGTGCGGGTGAAGTCAATGAATGAATCCAATATATATATTCAGATCCACACACACAGTGATTCAGTCATGACGGTCACGATGCGCATTTTGAACTTGCTTTTGTTTAGGCAGCAGCTCCTGCCGGTGGGCGGGACACTGATTGGACAGGGGGGTTTTGATTGGGGTCTGCAGCGGAAGCTGTGCGGAAGGCAGCGTATGTCGATTTTTTTTTCAAGATGCCACTCCTTGCACGCACCACGCCTCGAGTCGCTAGCAGTTGCAGTGGTTAGCCCAGCCCCGAGATCGAGTTTAGGCAGAAGCAGCAGGCCTACGCCGCCTATCGAATAGAGGCATGCAGGCAAGGCGGCCACCCACCACTACGAGTAAATGTAAGTAGCAGCCATAACCCACTAACAACTCTGCTAATTTTTTTCCCCTTTGGCGTGGAGGCTCGTGGGTGGCGCGACGTGACAGTTACCGGCGTGGTAGCTTCGGCTCCACCTAATGTCCGGCTGGGTTAAGTTAATGCCCCTGAACTGGCCCCTGCCGTTCTTCCAGTTTTTTCCTGCCCTGGCCCGGGAAGTGGAATTTAACTTTCACATGATCAGGTGCCCCGTGGGTACCGTGTGCAAGTAAAATGCCACTGCCCGACCCGGAGAAGGCTGTAAAACGTCAGGGGCCAGTGCAGGGCCTTTAGTTTAACTTAACCTCAGCCGTGCTCCAAACTCATAACAATAAAATAAGTAGGGTAAACATTGTAAAATGCTAATAACCATTCAAGAGCAGACTGGAAATCTGAGGAAGGAAGGCAGTTCAAAATATTCCCCTTGTTTGTAAATAAAATCCGCGTCCTCAAGACGCGGCTGCAGTCGCCACCGGTCCAGCCAGTGTTCCCAGCTAACATCCGGTCCTGCCACACTCCTCCAAGGTAATGGGGCCCAGCAAATATCCAGAAACACCTTCGACACTTGTCAAGGCTGGCAAAGAGAAACCGGGCCTTAGACACACCACAAAAACACCTGGGCAAGGGCTCGCACTGGAAAGTAACATATGGATGAATAAAGACTCGAACAAAAAAAGTATTGGAATTATAAAGGGAAACAAGCACCTTAGCAGAGCGAAGGGAAAATGCAAAGCCCATAGAATGTTCCAAATGTTAGCAAGAACTACCAGAGGCGGCGTTAGGGCAAACATGTCTCCGCAACATTCAGTCAAAATAAAACACCCTGCAAACCAGATTGCCACTTCTGTCTGGCCCACACATATACATCGTATTGTATTGCATTGCATTTCGACATTTATTTAGCGCTTAGTATCCCCATGTCTGGCGCTGAAGTGTGTGCCTGCATGGGTAGCACGCTACACTGTGTATATGTAACATCGCAGGGTGCAGGCAGAAGGTAATTGCGTATATCCAAAGCCAATATGAAAATTTCGACTTTTATAGGATTTTTTTAAAGCTGCACTGTGATGGAACACTCTCCCACGTAACAGCACGGCCACACATTGTTTTTATTAGCAAACTTTAACTTTAATCAGCTTCCTTGTGGCCAGTCAGAAGTGCGAATAAAGAGACTACACCCAGGAAACAATAAAAAAAACACTACGAAACATAGGGACCCAAAACACGTGCATTACTTAGCTGGTTAGATATCTGGGGGGGGGGGGGCGGTTTGGCGCCTGATACAGAGATCTACTGGCAACTGACAGTGTTGAATAGCTTGAAGGCCAACTCAGTCTTTTATCCTTCATGGGTCGATAAGATGAATGCTATTGAAATGTGTTACTAAGAACTGCTTAGACGTGGCAAGAGACCGTTCAGTCGGGTGTAAATGGTCACTGATTTTATTATCTAATGTACGTGAGAAGAGTCGACCACATCAAGGGGCCTCAAGTGCAGCGGACGTTCGTAGCAGCTGTTTGCGGAGTCATCACACGAGCCGAGGTGTGGTGGGGTGGCCGGTGGACTCTCAGATCCTGCCGCCTCCTTTCTCCGGGTTTATCATGCCTTGACATGTCGATGGCGTGCGAGTTTACTCGGTGGCTGTGATTTCACTTTCGATGCAGATGTTTCAGGCGCCAGGCATCTCGCCATCTATTTTCACCACTTGCACCCCCTAAGATACTGCAGGGGGCTTCCCCAGCCAAACTCTTTTCCTTTGATTATTAATGTCATGGCCACGTCAGTTCTTGCCCCCTGCTGACCTCTTCGCATTTAAATTATCTTTAGTGTGATTGTAACTGTCCCAACACCCAAACTTCAATCTCTGACTCCTCCACACTTATTTCCCAAATCCAATCCACTCTTAAAGACAAAAAATACCTTTAATGTGTGGACAAGGAACTTGAAATACACAAAAAGAGAACCGCCGCCGACGTCATCACATTAGGGGCAGTGTGATACGAAAAACATAGTTTACAACCCGAAACCCTGCCTTCCCGAAAAATGGACATAGATCAGATTAAAACTAAGGCTTCCTGGTTTACAATTAAAATAAGTACAGAAACATAAGTAGGGATGAAAAATATGTTATTGTCACTTTGTGAATTTAAGCCACCGCCACTCCTTTCATAGTATTCCCCACCTCGACCTTTAATAGCACTGACCGCAGGCTTCTGAGAAATCTTTAGCACCGGCACTTCTTATTTTACAAATTAAGCACTGTTAAGCATTAACTGCTTTCCAGGCAGATCCTTCAGGCTGTTGGAAACCCGGATTTTATCTGCGGAATGCACTGCTAACCTGCCCCAGTAAACGCGCATCCCCTGTGTTGCTACAGAAATTCAGCCATAAAAACTGTCTGCTGAATAGCGCATTTGCATATTCGGAATGCAGTGCTATAAACCAGGCAGAGGGGCTGCAGCAGCCACTGCACAGAAGTAAAACACTGGAGCCGAATCCCCGGTCTGCTGGGCGGATTTCCCTTCAGCCTCTTTAAAACACACGCCAATAAATCTGTGGATGAAACTGAGATTAAAAGAACAGCCCATGTCTTGTTCTTGAACTAATGAAGCCCTTTCCCGGCCTGGCATGCAGCAGCTGCGCGCAGAGCGCTGCTGAATTGTGAACGCGCCCGGCCATCTGGATTCACTAATGGAGGCACCCTGACAGCTCCTAATTATAATTTATGTACTTCTTTGCGCAAGCACGCACGAAATATGCCCAAAATGGCGGAACAAAACTACATTTACCCTATCACTTCAAGCCTATTAAAACAAAAACACAAGGAAGACGAATCACTGGCCAGATGACAGAAAACGCTAAGGAATGTCTGGAATTCCTCTCACCAAGGCCCTTCTTCTTCTTATAACATTAGGATCTCGAAACTCCTCCCCCAGGGGGAGGAGTCCGAGCCCTAAAAAGGGTGTTTTTTCTCCCATTGGCTATTTTAGGACTGGGAACTAAAAAAACAGGGTTGCAGACCCAAAACTCTCTGCTGGCTGTAACTTCATGAAAAGCAACGAGGCCGTCATTCCAGAATGCGGGGGCATGGGTATTCTGAGAAAAAATTTAAAGTAGCTATAAAGGGGCAGGAGAGCATCTCCAACCACCTTGGCTCAGCTGAAGAATCTGTGATGTGTGTAAAAAACACAGATTTTTCAGTGGGATTCACGGACCCCCGGGCTGATTACAAGGAAGAAGTGTAGTAATAAACCCAGATTCACCTGCAAACACTCAACAATGTTAATGACTAGCATATTACACTTTGCTTTGTGCATATATATATACTGTACACCACATATGCAGATGTGCCTGGTATGTAATACTTTTTGTTAACACTGTTGAGCGTGGGCAGGGCCCATGACTCATGAAAGTTGAAGCATTGAATGGGTCATGAAGTCCCTTCCCTTCCTCATCTCTACATGCACACACTGGTACTTAACAATACAGTAGCAGCCCAAATACTCAACACTTCCAACAGCACATATCCTAATATTCCAGCACCCAGGAAATCCCTACCAAGTCACTGCTATGTCTCTTTGAAGAGGGCAGAGATGGCATGGATCCTCCTGAGAAACCCCCTCTATACAGAATGCATTCAACAGTAAAACCTACAATTACAAAAAACTTCTACTTCACTCATGCCTTGCCTCCTGCTTACGCTCTATGCTCACCAATGCCAGATCAGTATCCAAAAGACAAGAATGAATGAATGAATGAATGAAGGGAGTCTTTTAACGCGCAACTTAGCCCAAGGGCATCAAGGCGCCTAGGCAGGTCAAATAATGTATAGGCACCAGTGAGGACTCTTTACAAATACACTTCGGAAAAAAGCCAGGTTTTCAATGCTTTGCGAAACAAGGCAAATGAAGGTTGCCCTCGGAGTTCAAGGGAAAGGGAATTCCATAGCCTGGGTGCAACAGTAGAGAATGCTCTGTATATGTAAAATGTAAATTGTTACTTGTATAGCGCACTACTCACCCGCAAGTGTCTCAAGGCGCTTGTACGAACACCGCTGTGGAACCCATCCTGGCTTTCCCTGTGAGGTGTCCACTCCTGGGCACCCCCAAGGTGGAGGCCAGGAATCCTTAGCGTTGTGGGGGCCGTTGTGGAGATTAAGCAAGCTATTGCCCAGAGTTGCAGAGTGGGACTCCATGATTGGAATAGGCACCGAGGCGAGAATTATCAGGTCCGTGGAATTTTTTAGCCCAAGACCCGCCGCGGCGGAGAATTGAACCCTGGTCCCGGGCTAGATCTCTGCATCAGGGTCTGCCGCTCTAACCATTGAGCCACACTTCTCTACCTCCCCATTTGGCTTTTACAAACCTAGGGACCTCCAGAAGATTTTTATTGGAGGAGCGAAGGGATCGGCCAGGAGAATAAAGGTGGATAAGTGACCTAAGACCCTCAGCACCTGTACCATTGAGAGCCCCATGGGCAAGACAAAGAATCTTAAAAGAGATCCTGGACTCAATGGGAAGCCAATGTAAGCCACTCCGAGCTGCTGAGGCCATTCTGTGTAGATTTAAGACCATTTTTGCCGCCGCATTCTGGACCATCTGAAGGCGGTGTATAAGGCTTTTATTAATGCCCACATAACGGGTGTTACAGTAGTCCAGTCTTGAGGCAACTAATGCCACAGTGGCCGGTTTCCGGGCATCAGGAGAAAGATAGTGGGCAATTTTTTTAGAATCCTGATAATACCACAGCAGGTGGAGACAGTCCTACTGACCTGACGTTCGAAGGAAAGAGTAGAATCCATCAACACCCCAAGGTTTTTAGCAAACTGACGGGGAAGAGGACAGTCTCCAAGTGAGGCAGGCCACCAGTCGTTAGACCAAATATCCTGACAGCCCCCAAATATCAACACCTCTGTTTTCTCCCCGTTCAGCTTCAGGATGTTCTGTACCATCCACTGCGACACAGCCTCCATGCAGTTCCTGAAGTTCAAGGCTGATTCCTTCACGGGCTGCGTAAGGGAGACCATTATTTGGGTGTCGTCAGCGTACGCCAGTACATCCAGCCCAAAGAATCTAACTACACTGGCAAGTGGGGTCACGTAGATGTTGAATAATAAAGGACTCAACTAAGAGCCCTGAGGGACCCCACAAAGCACAGGCTTAGGGGCGGAAAGAAACTGGCCCAACTTTACTTGCTGTTCCCTTTCATTAAGAAAGGAAGCCAGAAGCCTCAGTGCAGGACCTCCAACCCCTATGTCCCTAAGACGACTAACCAAAATAGATGGAGATAAGGTGTCAAAGGCCGCCGTCAGGTCTAACAGGACAAGAAGAGTGGTATGGCTCTTATCGACCTGAGAGCGGATGTTATTGACAACTGCTGTGAGGGCAGTCTCAGTACTATGAGAACTCCTGAAGCCATGCTGGGAAATATCCAAAAGGGTAGAGTCCCGGAGGAAAGAACTAAGATGCCGATTAAGATGAAATTCCAGCATCTTAGCAGGAGCAGGAAGGAGTGAGATAGGGCGGACGTTTTTCAGAACCCCAGGATCTAATGTAGATTTTTTAAGAAGGGGTTTAAAAACCACCATCTTCCATGGAGAAGGAAACACACCCTCCAAGATTGCGCGATTCATGACATTCATGAGAGGGGGAATGACAGCCTCCCGACAGGCCTTTAGAACTTTAAGTGGACAGAAGTCCAAAGGAGAGCCTGATTTAGTGTTGTCCAGGAGCTGACTCATAAGCTCAGGGGTAAGAAGGGGGAAGGACAAGAAACTCGGAGAATGTGAGCAGGACAAACTCTGACCTCTAACAGGGGCAGTATAAGTGGGAGGGGCCATACCTAGATTAAGGGATTCAAGGGAGCTGTAAATGTCCACAATCTTAGAATGGAAAAAGATCGAGATGTTATCACACAGCTCCTGAGATTCCACTATAGGATCGGCTACCTGGGGGGAAGATAGGGAATCAATGATTTTGAAGAGATCTCTGGGAGAAGTAAGGGAAGCAGTGATTTTTTTAAAATACGCCCTCTTTTCCTCCACAATGGCTAGCTTATAGTCTTTTAGACAGAGTTTATATTTTTCCTTCTGTGAAGGGTCCAGCTGGGCCCTCCAAAGTCTCTCCTGTTTACGGCATCCCTGTCTCAGAAGCCTAAGTCTATCCAAGAACCAGGGAGCAGAAGGACTCTTTCTCGCGGAGTAGTGCTGTTTAAGGGGGGCCAGAGAGTCCAGTGCACCTGAGATGGTGCTAGCAAGCTCCAGGGCGGCAGTTGGCGCCCTGCAATTCATGAAGCGTCAATTTGTTCATGTACGGAGAAAGAGCCTCATTGGTAACAGCTTTAAGGTTCCTTCTAAGTTCCCACGTCTTAGCATTCAAAGAAAAAGGGGATACATCCTGAGACAACAGCTTTAAAGGAACAGCCATATGGTCGGACCACACCAACAGGACCGGAGTGCCCACCTTCACCCTGGGGTCATTGGAGAAAACTCCATCAAGAGTGTGTCCAGCCAGGTGGGTAGGACCTACCACCAACTGGGTCAGGCCACAGGAATCCAACGGATCCAAAAGAGTCTGAGTGTCTCTAGATCCCATGTTTTCCAAATGGAAATTAAAATCGCCCAAGAGAGTAATATTGGGCAAGAAAACATCTATTGCCCGCTATTTGTCAAAAACAGATCTCTTTTTCATCACAGACACTTTTCTGGGAGATGATATGTCTTTTTATTACTGTAGCAGGCAATTTCAAAAGGATACTAATGCTTCATGCAGACTGCCAAGACAAACAAGCATTGGCATAGCCAATAGGTCTCGCCTTTGGGACCTTATAAGTGTTTAGCCATGCAACAGTTGATGTTGTTAAACCAAGGATATTGTGCTAGATAACTAAACACTTATAATGTCCCAAAGGCGAGACCTATTGGCTATGTCAATCCACCCCGAACTGCCAAGCCAGGACCTTCCCTGGACTGGACACAAGCATCCTGGGACCGGTTTCAGGGTAACAACACTCATCAGCCAGGCTAGCTTGAATCCATGGCGCAGGGACCTAGGTACTTTAGAGCAGCCCAATATCGATGGAGTATAAGCCCATTCAAAGTACCCTCCTAATTGTGACACAGACATATGCCTGCTTGGAAAAGGTCATAATGGTCAAAGCAAAACAAAAAGAAATGGAGGGCTAATTCCATGGTTACTACATATTCTAGATAATGTTTAGGGTTTGTGCAAAGCACACATTCATTATTCTTTGTTATGTAAAGCTTAATACCAAAAGTTCTAAGCACAGTAAATAACAGATGTCACCATTACCCAAAGAGTATCGCGATGAATCAACCTCAGGAGGATGACAGACTGGTATGGTCCCTGCTGGGGCTTGAACTCGTGGACTGCAGATCACACCAGACACCAGCAGCAAGTTCTTGCCAGCTATAGAGATTAAGTGTGTGCAGAGGGCAATTAACTGGCATTAAAGGTGGCGTGTACAGTACTTTGATTCTGCTCTGCTATTTAGGGCTCATGACACTTCCAGCTAGGCAGGTTTTGAAAGTGAGAAGGAGGGCACTGAAATGCAGTCTGTCAGTGGGAGCTGGGAGGGGGACATTAAAGATCAGGAGGAAGGGTCCAAGTGAACAGTCACACCTTTAGGGACGCTGCAGATGACTGTTTTTCTGTGTTAGAGACGGAATAAACCAAACAGTAAGAAGGCAGGTTAAAGGCAGCTAACAGGAATTATATGGCCAGATTATGTGGCATAGCTAATTAAATTACGCAGCACGGAAAACCATATTATGGAGCAGAATGCACCATATTCTGTGATATTTCGATACATTGTCATTTAAACACATTTTAATAAAATTGCATCACATTAAGCAATCAGAAGGTAACTGCTTGGCAGTCAATGCGTGCAACTAGCCAGCCACTGTGCAACACCGTGTCTAGAACTTTAAAAAAATACCTCTTGAGCCATATTAAGTAGATGTTGAAATCTGCATATTATGAGACCGGCTGCGGATATGTGGTAAGTGCGTTAAATACATAATTATGTGGAAAAGGGTGCAGCATTGCTTACTTCCACTGGTCCTGGTTAAAGGCTCCAGACATTAGAGAAACAAACAGAAGTAGGACTGGCGCACCTTTGAAATCAGATGCAGCAGTTTGTCGGAGAGGATTTAGCGCAGTGTCCACGTTCTCCTTGCAGAGTAGAAGAAGCAAAATTCCAACTAGCTCACAGAGTCACCATATTGCAAACTGCTTTTTCAAGGATTCTGATGCACAATGGCCTGGCTGAGATGGGTTAGCAAATTGGCACGGAGTGATGAGAAAGATTGCAGAAGACTTTGCAGAAGAAGGCGAGGAAGGGTAAAAAGGCTGATTTGTTACAAAGAAGATAGATAAACTGTAACAGCTGTGAAATAAAGGTTCCCATACATTCACGACTGCACAAACCATGACAAAAGGTAGAGTACAACAGGTCGCTTACAGGACTGAAACGGAGAGATCTCACATTTGCCGTAGGGAAGATGCTGAAATAAGTGAAAGGGAATTATAGAGAACACAGGAAGATGCACAAACAAATATGCATTTAAGCAGAGAATCGCTGAATTTGTACCAAATGAAATAAACCGAATGTTGTGTTAGTCAACAAAACAACCCCCATTGGGAGAGAGAGTTAAAACTCATAGTTATTGTCGTGCCACATTTTGAGTTTTACAATGTCAACATTAATTGCTGAGCAGGCGAAAGGGAAGAAGATTTTAGGTTCCTCAAGTTAAAGTGTTGCATTTGCATAAAAAATAATGACAACACGGGGGGTGGGGAGGGAATGGGGAGGTTAGCGCTGCTAACATTTCACTTTTGAACACTCAAGCACATATTCCGCTTGGGAGACGGTAAAGGTCAACAATACATTTAAAAACAAATACGATTTAAATCCGGTTTTAGCTATTTGATCTAGCGCACACCTGCTTCCGAGGAACAACTAGTAACGCTAACAGTAACGTCTGATTTATAGCATCTAGAAACGGCAGGGGTGCGGGATCAAGCACTAAGTAGAGGGAAGTCACTTTACGTGTTGCAGCGGTCTTACACATGCCCTGGTGGGTTGGACGGTGGCGTAAACTGGAATGACAATGCCTGTATTTCGGATCCGATTTGCCAGCAAACAGAATGTAGATTGTGTGAAATGGTGCGCGCGCGAGAGAGAGAGGGGGAGCAGGAGGTGAGCCCAGGAGTGGTGCGTGCATGTGCACGCAGTCTGCTCATTTTCAAGCACTGCACTCATGTTTGTGGCGCGCCGCTGCTCGCTCCTGCAATGTGGATGCTGCCACAAGCATGAGTGTGTGCTTGAAACTGAGCAGAGCGACAGCTAAAGGCCCTCGTATGCAGCGCATGCGCACTGCGTAGGCGAGACCTAAAAAGGAGGAGTTCTTGCAGTGATATTCAAGAAAGACATAACCATCACCAAAATGTAAGTAATACATATAGGATGAGAGCCTCCACTACTACTATACAGACCTCCAAAGAATGGAACAGTCACAGATGCCTTTTTAAACCTTACTATTAAATACTCTAACTTAATGTGTCCACACTGACCTAAAAATGTGTCTTGTTTACCAAAAATTAACACCATCACATCTGGATTAACAGTCCTCAATCTCTTCCAAATCACATCTGGACCAACCCACACAGTTGGACAGACAACGGACACGGTCTTCTGAAATCTGGAGCTAGCAAACATCACAGAAATTGCTAATGTTCATGGTGCAACCATTTCCTCATCGAAATGAATATTAATATTCAAATAAAACTGCAATAAAATCTTACTCTCTGTCATGACAACATACAATGGAAAAATTAATTATGGAGGAATGTGAGACCAGCCTTACAAATAACATACAGCAGATGTATCAGATTACCTCAATAGAGAAGATACATGACTGGATGAACACTTAAATTTTACCTGGCTTCAACCAAGTTATCGCATGAAAACTTCAAGAGAACAAAAACTGAAACAGAAAAATCTTTGGATGAATGAAGATATAAAAAAAAAAAAGCTAAAAAACACCAATATGTACCCATCAACAATCATGGTACAAATCCAATTGACTGAACAAAACACACCTACAAAGATACAAAAGGCTGTACTAATCTTGAAACAAAAATGCAAAGAAGGCCTACTACTGAAACAGACTTTCCACAAGCAAATATCCATTTAAAGATCTACACAATATTCTATGGGAATTTTCCAATCCTGATTGCAAACCATCATCAACCCCTCAAATGTAGATCTTCTGGAACTAAAAGATCTTTTCATCTCTAAAGTGAAACCTCTAGTTGAATGCCTTTGAAATAAAGGGGAGAAACATGGACTGGAATGGGCATGTTATGACTAAAACCACAGTTTATAATTTACATTCCAAATGCAACGCTCTTGCCCTTTCCTTAATGAACAAGCATTTGCAATGCAATAGGTCTCGCATTAGGAAAGTTTGAGCTATTGGTATTGTAAATGACAATTTTTTTATTTATGTGTTAGGTTTGAAAATAGTGAAATTAATAGCTTTTTCATTTACAGTGTCAATAGTTACACCTTTCGCAAATGTGACACCTATAGCATTTGTAATGCAATATGTGTTGTATTTACGTGACTTAGATGTATTGATATTACAAATAACAATGGCTTTTATTTTTTGTAATAATTAATACTTAAATGAAAGTTATTGTAATTTATAATGGCAATAGCATAAACTTTTATAAATAACTTTTGTGAAGATTATGTTCAGTATATTTCATTGTGACGTAAATCCAAGAACAGAAGTGAAATATTAACATCTTTTTGTCACATTTGAAATAAAGCTTGAAACATTGAGAGAACATATTTGAACCAGTTGTTGTTGAACTGTTGCACAGAATGGAGAATATCAAAACATATGTGCGTGCAGTGCGTATGAGATGTGCACTCTTACAGAAGGGTTCTTCCCGTTCTGTCTGCAGGACGATCTTAGCCCGTGGGTCGGAGTCTGGTTGCACCTGTTCGGTGCTAGTTTAAATTGCACTGCTGCTGTTTGTGCATTGGCTGTTCTGTGCTCTTAATATACGTGCTAGGCCTCACAGCGAAGATTGGAGTGTGTGGTTGGGGAATGAATGACTATTTTCAAAACACAACATTCACCCTGAGGGGCAGGACAAATGACTGCATTTACCAGCATGCACGGGGGAGATACAGTTTAGGCAGCTACTGTGCAACTGCACCTATTTTGAGGCGGGCAGTGTCTTTAGTTCTGCACATCTTTCCAAGGCTTTATGTCGGCGAACACTTACTTATACTGGGCTGCAACGTTTGGGGCAGCGCTGTGTACTTCGAGGCACTTGCGCCTAGTTGGCAGTGTCTGGGGTGGTACGGTGCAGGCGGCAGTGTCAGTGGCGCTGGTGCATCACAGACTAACCACAAGGACAAGGGAAGGGCAGACATGGTCCATCAGCTCAGCAACCAGCGTTGTAATCCGTCCAATTCCACTTCTACAAACTGTGTGATCGTGGACACCTCCGTTCAACTTTGTGCTTCTCTTCGAACATCTTCCTATCGCGGGAGCGCTTACAAACAGGCCTCATCCAGCATTAACAGTTGCCTAAAGCTTAGATGAGCACAGAAACATAAACGGAAGTCCTGCAAACACTGGAGATGGCCTTTAGTGCGCTGTGAAGTATGTCCTCACACCTGCTGAGTGTGAGCCGGAGTCTCTCGAGTGAAGCCACGTGCATGAGTCGCCAGCCTCCAGGACATAAATCCTCGCACACAGACCGCGCATAGGTGCCACCAGTTTATTGCGGCGAGAAGTGAGTGCGAACAGGGCCAGTTCCAGCATCACTTCACCCCTGGGCCTGCGCCGGGACTCGTGAACGCGCACACCCGGTGCCTGGAGCGCGCCTCAGTGCAGCGCCGGCCCTGCTGGTAATACAGAGCTCCGAGCGGGGTCTCCAACTTCCCTGCAAAAACAGGCAATTACTGAGGGTCCCAGACTGGGGTAGCGCCTAGAATCAGCCTGAGCGTGCTGGGCGCTAGGCTGCGATGCGAGCACCGGTGCCACAATAACACCCCGAGCTTCGCTTTAAAAGGCTGTCAGTCATCGTGAGGAGTGCTAAGCCGGGTTTACTCCACAGCTGCCGAGGCGCAGCTGGACGATGGGGGGATGGGGAGCGGGTTGGGAGCTGGGAGCAGACATCCCCTATGAGGCAGGTAAAGTGACTTTAGATTCTTTCAACATACGTGCCTGCACCTACAACTGCTGGCAGGTCACGAATACGAAATGTTTTATCTCTTTACTGCGTTCTGTCAGTCTTTTAAAATTGAGGTGAATGGGGTGCAGCAGCCCCAGCCCCGGCCGACACCCCCATTACTGAGACTTAGCGCGTTTTCTGCATTCTCCTATAGGTTTGGGATCCTGTTTACAGCGCCTCGAGGGCTCCGAAGCACAGCTAGACAAACACAGGATCTAACCAAAACAAGCCAACTTTAGGTCAACAGTAAATACCAAAATACAAATCAAGCATCAATGAGTGTAGACTTCGCATTCGCCAGCAGGGGGCAGTGTATACTATAAACCGTGCACAAACACGTACATATATACAGCGCACACCGTCCTCTCTCAAAGCACATTACCACTCCAACAACGATTACATCACAAGGGTAAACAAATCAATATATTTAATAACATCAAAACAATACCCGAACTCTGACATGTTTTGGGGACTGAAGAGGTAAGCAGTAGCTATCGGACACAAGAGGGTCAGGGCACCCCTGACTCCTCCCCCCCACACACCCCCAAGAGGTTAGCAAGGTGCGTCTTCAGAGAAGTGACCACCGACTTCCTACAGGGTGCGCCGGGCCCCCAGGGGACTCTGTCAGCCACAGTTGACTCCCTCCACAATCCTAGCTTCTTCCTCGGAGTAACATTGATTGGGGCAAAATATGTCCAAATGTGGAACAAGTGGGCTGCAGTGTTGCAACACATGTTGAACAATGGCCATCAGCAATATATTCAAATTATGAACCACACAGCTCAACATTTCCATCTGATATTTCAAAAGTAGACCCGTAGTTTATCAAAATAAAACTATGCCTTTAAATGTCTGCAGTCTGCAGGCCTCCGCGCCACTCCCTGTGATACTGCCTGGAGACTGGCTGCCGTCCAGCGCCACGAGGCGGCCATGGAATCTTTTTGGGCTCGTCATGAATCCCCGAGGGTAAAGCTCCCTCCAATTACTGTATCTCTGTCGTCAAATGTGAAAACATTTCTACAGCTCGCGCCTTCCTCCTTTTCCATTTGCAAAGGGTTTTGAGATTCTTATAACATTTATTGCCACTTTTACGGCGCTGTGCTGCCTGTAAGGCATCAGGGCACTTAAAAAAGCACAAGAGTTTGGTTATTATTATTGCAGTGATTCCACTCGGGAATCCGGTTCTTGAGTGATTTCATATAATGTATATTTTGAATCGGACGGCCCGCCACCAGAGAGAGTCACTCACCTGACCGGCTCAAAAATGCTTTGTCACGCAGCGCCTCGTCCTAAATTATTTGTGTCCCCAAATAAATTATCACCGCCGACGGGCCCGGGATTCCCGAGGAAACGCTGTGCCCGCCTCCCTGCTCGGGGCCGCGCTGCCATTGGCGGACCCCTGAGGCAGGAAGCCAGGCAACGGGAGAGAAGACGTGGGCCGGGCCAGAAGAAAGAAAGAAGTCCCGTCTGCTGCTGGCCTATGATTGGCTGCCCGCCGGGATGGAGCAAAGAAGCCGAGTCCTCCCGCGGCACGGGGCTCCCGTGAGCTAGGGAGAGCCCCGGGGCCGCCCAAGAGAAGAGAAATCCTGCGTAGCCGGTGAGTGGGGTCCGGTGCTGGTGTGTGTGTGTCTATGTGTGCGATGGCGGCGGCGGGGGGTCTTTGTATGTGTGCGTGCGTGTGTGTAGGTGCGCTGGTGTGTGTGTGGGGGGTCTCTGTGTGTGCGTGTAGGTGCGCTAGAGTGTGTAGGTGCGGCGGCGACGGGGGGGGTGTGTGTGTGTGCCTGTGTATGCGTGTGGCTGTGATGTGCGCATGTGTGCGTGTGGGTGCGCGTGCACGCAGTGTAATCCAGCCGAAGAAAAGCGCGTGTCAGTTTCTTGTCCTTCATTCCCCCGAGTCAGCTAGCTATAAGTCTCCACCTGGACGCATCCTTTGGATGCGAATTCCAGGCTCGACCTAAAAAGAACCAATTAAAGATTTCGAGAATCATCTTGCAGATCAGAGTATAGATCACATTACCCATACCACTTGGTCAGAAATGCCCATGAACACAGTATCATTTTTTGGTTTTAGTATATGTTGTGGTTTACATATATTTAGCTTTTAGGTGTTGCTATTTATTGGAATAAATATTGTGAGCTTATAAGTCTTGCTTCTGGTGTGCAGGTTATGGTTTGCATGTCTGTTGTGTAAAATTTGGATTGCGGCCTTAAATAGAAGTTGCAAATTTCACTGGTTTTAGGTTTTATTTCGTAACTATAACTGTACTCTGAAATGAAGGTTTGTACATGATTTTCTAAGGTTTCTTTAAACATATGTTAATGTGTTGTGGAAAAGTAAATTTTGCCATGTTCTGTGTCCCTACGTGTCATCCATCATATGTTATGTGTGCATGATTAAATATGCATATGCATTCCCTATGTTTGTTTATAGACGCAATTACAGTTGTGTCCACCTCTAGTATGCCAGTTTCCAGTTCTCGTGAATACTACGAATATCAGGCCTATGTAAAGTTACGTTGCCACGTTTCTCAGTGTGCACGTTATTTCATTGTAAAGTCCCCGTTTCTAGGCCTCAGAAGGGCCTGGACACCAGATTCAGCTCCTGTCTCCTGAAGCCTCGCTGAGGAGCGATACAGCCCCCACCTGTATCCTCGACCCTTCACTTACTTCCTGCCTCGCAGTGCCCGGCTCAGCCTGGCTCTGCCTCTGAGTCTGCCAAGAGTATGTTATGATTCCAGTTATCAGTTCAGTCCTCCTTCTCTGCATTCCTAAAGCTACTGAACTGCATCAATAGATTCCGTCATTGTCTAGCCTTCACGTCCCCATGTAAGAGAAATACTGCATTTAATGGTCATTTAATATTCTTCATCACGCACTACATGTAGAATAATGCATGGTCCAGTGATAGTGTCTGTTAGCCTTTCCCCTCCTGACTCTTAGTTCATATCAACATGTTCTCTAAACATCAGATACTAGATACTGCTTAGGTACATGTCGCCCTGACTCTCCAGACTTCAGTCTCTGCTCCTAGCACAGAGTTCGAAGCCCCCAGCTTCTCCTAGTAACACGTCATTGCCAAGTTTGCGCGCACCATCAGGTCAGAGGTCCCGGCTCCTTAGGTAGCCCCCTCCATGTTTCCGCCCCATTCATGACATATTCTGTTACGTTTGCATCACATGTCTATGTATACGCCTCTGTTACACTTACTTTCACCCTTATCTTTCGCGACTGCTATTAACCACACCCACTGCTCCGCCTATCCTATGTACTGTAATGCAACTGTTTTAGTATATATGATCGTGTATTGTTATTAAATGTGAGCGTGCTCATCCCAGATCCAGCCCCAGCAGCTGCTGGGCCCTGCCATCCTATTCCTATGCAGGTTGTCCCGCTCCTGTCCTTTATGCTGTAATAAACCTGCAAAACTCCTACTACCTCGAATCTTGACTCTTATTTATTGAGCTACCTGTTATTCATTTATTCATTAAAAAATAGATCCGGTATTATTTATTTATATACCACATAATGGCGCCCGAATAGGGACTTGCCCTTTCCCCACGCGCCGGTGAAGCCACGCCGGCCCCCTGACCCTCTGCAGCCGTGACGGAACCATACCGTGCACGTGCAGATATTTCTGCTTCAAGTATCCCTCAGGCCCACGGAGGAGACGGAGGAGGCGGTCCAGCATCCAGACGAGGCGGTGGAGGAACGCGGCGAGTCCCGACCAGAGCCCAAGCCGAGAGTTCAAGGTCCGAGGTATCCGGAGGTCCACCCGTAACTGAAGTCCGAAGTTCGTCGTCCGGCGTCGAAGCAGTCCAGTCCAGTCCGAGGCCTTCCGTTCTTGCTGCCCGGTGAGTACCGTTACTGGGGTAGTATCTAGACAGGGTCAATTTAATTGACTCTGGTCCGTGGGTTGGTGGTACACAGTCCCACAAACGAAGTGTCCACTCCGGTGGATACGGGTCCTGACGTGTCTCTGTATGAGACCGGTAAGTTTCGTACTGTTTCAGCAGTGCATCTAGTTTCTGTTCTAGTCAGTTCTGTTCTCGAGAAAAGTCATGTATTCTGTTTTCCGTATTCCAGGTAGTATTCTGTTCGAACTGTTATTCTGAATGTTCTTCATGTATCTTGATGTCGTGGAATGAGTGTGAAGTAGTTATCGTGTTTATTGTGTATCGTATTGTGTCCAGATTATAGTTCAGTCATGCCGCTCTTTTCAAAACTGCGTCAGTTGAGAACTAGAAAGGGTCTGCTGGAAGCAGCAGTTCCTGTCCCGCCTAGGGACAGTCCAGGTCATTTTATGTATCAGAAGCATGGCATAAGCGCCATATTGTATCTAGATTTATGGGTCGAGTATACCAAACAGTTAGAGGAAAAGTATAGATGGCCTGTATCAGGCACATGGGATGCCGAGTGCATCATGAGAGTAGAAGAAGCATTATGGAAAAAGAAAGCCAGACAGTCACAGAAAGATGCCATTGAGTTATGGCGCAAAGAAGCTCATAAAAGAACCGAAAAAGAAATCAGAAAGTCAGAATTAAGTAGAGAATCCTTGGAACGAGCCCAAGAAAGGGAATTAATCGAGATTGGTGAACGAGTTAAAACCGAACAGTCAGACAGACAGAGGCATGCTCTTATTAAGGGTATGTATCCTCTTCTTGCCGAGGGCCTGCCAAAAGCGACCCCGGAGGCATCCAGTAACTTTCCACCACCATTAGTTCCGACTAAGCTACGTCACAAACCGACCGCAGCGGATATTTTTATTTCGTCCTATTTGGACGACACAGTCCCAGAATATGCAAATCCTGTTCGCGCTCCGCCAGTCCCTGTAAATCAGGCACTTCCCGTTCCTCCAGACACCGGGGTACCCCTTGCAGTACCTGTTACGGTCCCCCCGGTCCAGCCCGCCATACCAGTTCAGCCCGCATTTCAATTTCCTGCCACACTAGTACGAAGAGGATCAGTCGACGATTCTAGTTTAGGGGCCGCAGGAGGAGGTACTCCTCAAACCCCGCCGCCACACAAGCGTTTAACGTCAGCCGAATTACATGCACAAGCGTCACAGCGTACGCCCAGACATCAGTCGGTAGCAGAAATAAGAAAAGCCCTTAATGAATGCGGCGATGATCCAGTCCCAGGCGAGGATAGTATGGTTTTATATTCATTACGCGTAAGAAAGGTGACCGAGTATCTAGTCACCCTACCGAATATGAAAGAAGATCTAGACAGAATATATCGTTTCATCCGTACAGGGGATGATCCAGAAAGCATTGGCGAAGTCATGTCTCAAAGAAAAGCTGAAGTCCAGCTCATGCTATTAAAGTTTCTGATTAATTGTCTAATACGAGAACAAGATTATCCGACCAAAGATCAAGCCGAAATGAGAACCCTGACAAAGTGGAGTGATAATATAGCCGAGGGTAAGCACAGAACCATCAGTGCTATGGAAAGTATGTATAAGAAGATTCGTAAAGAAATAATAAGGATACACGAACAACGTAAAGCAGCACAAGTAAGCGAGAAAGAAAGTAACTCTGATACTGAAGAGGTAGACGACGAGAATCCCGACAGAATAGCGTATGTAGGAAAATCTAGATTTCCAGATCGCCATTTACGCCTAGAACACAAGTCTATTTTTCATCATCCAGCACCAGAACAAGGTTCTCTAGAACAAGTATTTCAAGCTACCGATCACATTCTGAAATCACGAATCGGTTATAGTGAGTTAAGTACTATGCATGAACAAGAACTAGTCCGATCAGCAGTCCGATGGATTACTGATTCTACCACTTTTCCAGATGAAATAGTGGCACAAATGTTTCTAAAAATGCCCCCAGCCGAGCAACGACTGGCGGGTATGTATATGATCCAGCACCTCATTACATTGTATGAGGGTCAGCACTCTGATCCAGGCCCGTTACATGATATCCTGAACGAGTTACTCCAGTATAGATGGAAAGGTTTAGGTACCGATTTAATTAGTGTCATTCTAGAACAGCGTCACAAATATAGAACGTTTCTGAACCCGCATTTTGTTCATGTCTCACCCCCAGAAAGTAAACCATTTTACATGGAGAGACAGAATCCGTTACGAGAAGTCCACCCAGTTAGAGGAACGGGTGGCGAACTAGAACGAGTGTTTGTTTACACTCCGATTACCAAGATGGAACTCCTAGAGATGAAAAAATTAATCCCCTGTCATGATAAAGATCCAGCAGGGTTCCATCGAGAATTAAAAGACATGCTCCGTATGGGAGAATACACGTATCCAGATATAATTAAAATGTTAAAGGTCCTGTTGCCCGCAGGGGTGTATGAAAAGCTCAAGGAAAAAGAATGGGAGGTGGGAGAGAAAAAGATCGATTGGGCAGTTCTAGAAGCCGAAGACAAGGCACGAGTACCAGGTACCGGTCTTGGAGCGAAATGTAAAGAATTACCGGAATTATTAATACAAGTTTTGCCTAGGTTATTGACAACTAGAAAAGAAGACTGGGATGCAATCTCAGCCTGTAAACAGAAACAAGACGAAGACATTAGTGATTTTTATTCTAGATTTGAGAAATGTTTTAGCATCAACAGTGGCCTCAAGACAAGTAGTGAGTCATACCCTCACCTTTTTGTTACTAAATTAGTCGAGAATTCAAGTCCACAAATTAAGAATCGAGTTTTGAAAGTCGAAAGTACCTGGCAAGCTAATACCCCGTCCCAGATGTTGCAGATGCTCCAATACCACCAGAATAGGATCAGGGAAGAACAAGAACACGAGAGAAAACGTATGAAAGACACGAAAATGAAAGTACTAGTTGCACAATCTGTTCCTCAAGACAGTCAGAAGAGGGGTCCGAATCAAGCCAGTCATCCTGCAGCTCCCGTTAAAGGGAACTGCAATTATTGTAAACAACCAGGTCATTTTATAAACGAGTGTGCAGTTCTGAAACACAACATAGCCACTGGTAAGACTAAAGAAAGACCACGTCCGCCTAGACACGAACAAGTTTCACAGACTCCTCAGTCACAGAATGCACCACAGACAGTTACAGCTCCGCAGCCTATTGCTGCAACACAGCACGTTACACAGCAGATGTACCAGTATGCACAGTCTGAGTATCCAGAGTATCAGCCATATTCATGAAACAGCCTAGAGAGGGAGGTAGGCTTGCCTCTCATCGAGATACCTGTAGATCAAGAAGGTCCCTATGTTCACAGTCAAGTACTAGGGAAAGATAGAAAGTTTTTGATTGATACAGGGGCAAGTAGGACCACTATAAGTCACGCCGAAGTTCCAGGGGCTCCGCTCTCAGGCTCAAGAAATGTTTCCCTTGGATTTTCAGGAAAACCTATCGTAAATGAGATATCAAAGCCAGTTACTCTAGAAGTAGGTCCATTGTCCCGCACTACTGATCTGTTACTTACTAAGTCATGTCCAGAAAATCTATTAGGTATTAAAACACTGAAAGAGTTAGGTGCAGTTATTTGCTGTTCCCCAGAGGGAATACGTCTGTTCCTACGTGACTTTAAGGGTCAGTATGTATTACGAGATTTTGATCCCAGATTGTCCAATGTCCCGCAGCATCTATGGGCGCAAGGTCCAACTGATGTTGGTTATATGCAAATCACACCCCATCGTGTGACTCTCAAGCCCGGTGTAGTCCTGCCACGAATCAGACAGTACAGATTGCCACCTGAGGCTGTACCAGCCTTATCCAAAATTATTGACGAGCTCATCGCTCAAGGAGTGGTTGTAGAAACTGACTCCAATGTATGCAATTCTCCGATCATTCCAGTCATGAAACGTACTGATCCAAATGCACCCCC
Source organism: Lissotriton helveticus (assembly GCF_964261635.1). NCBI lineage: Eukaryota > Metazoa > Chordata > Amphibia > Caudata > Salamandridae > Lissotriton > Lissotriton helveticus. The sequence goes on along the minus strand of NC_136061.1, from coordinate 409,622,620 downwards.
AGTATATCGGTTAGTGATTGACCTACGAGAACTTAATAAATGTATTATTCCCCAGTACCCAGTTGTCCCAGATATCTCTTCCCTGTTGACAGCCATTGATTCCGAAGCTTCATTCTTTACTGTAATTGACCTCAAGAACGCGTTTTTCAGTGTTCCCATTCATCCAGACAGCCAGTTCCTTTTCGGATTTTGTTTAAATGGAAGGAGCTATATGTTCACACGCGCTCCTCAAGGTTTCACAGAAAGTCCTAGTATTTACAGTCAAGCACTTAAGAGACAACTAGACAACATTCACATGCCAACTGACACTGCCCTGCTCCAGTATGTCGATGATCTACTGATCACAGCCCGTTCTGAACGTGCTTGCGAGCGAGCATCCCTTACAGTCTTGTATTTCCTAGCCGAGATGGGACACAAGGTGTCCCCTTCGAAGCTTCAATTCTGTGTCCAGCAAGTGGTCTACTTAGGACACTTACTGTCCAAGAGGGGTAGGCAGTTGACACCTGACCGTATCCAGTTAATAGCGAGTCTTCCTCAGCCCAAGACCCAGAAGGAGGTACGTGCTTTTATCGGCCTTACTTCTTATTGCAGACAATGGATTCCTCAGTATGCATTTCTAGCCAAGCCACTGATACAGTTAACGACACAGGAGGCAGCCGTATCGACTGTCCTCCCTTGGACATCTGAACATACACTCAGTTTCAATGAGTTAAAGAAAGCCCTATGTCAAGCTCCAGTTCTAGCTACACCAAACTACAGTAAGCCTTTTACACTTTTCGTCACTGAACGCGAAGGTACAGCATTATCTGTTCTCACACAAGATCAAGCAGGACAATACAAGCCATGTGCTTATTTTTCGAGCACATTAGATCCTGTAGCCCAGGCTCTGCCTGCGTGCCTCAAGTCAGTTGCAGCCACAGCTCTAGCTATCAGACAAAGTGATTCCATAGTATTAGGACACTCCCTGACAGTACAGGTTCCACACTCCGTGGAAGTTCTTTTAAACCGAACACAAACTCAGCACTTGACAATTGCACGTTTAACAGGTTATGAATTGACACTGTTTCAGCCACACATAGAAATCAGACGCTGCAACATCCTGAACCCTGCTACACTGTTACCATCAGTTACTTTAAGTCCGGACACACACGACTGTGTGGAAGTAGTTAATATTACGACAAAGCCAAGACAAGATCTGACAGATATTCCGTTACCAGATCCCGACCTGACACTTTATGTGGATGGTTCATGTATGAGAACTAATACAGGAGAACTAGTCGCCGCGTATGCAGTGACTACTGACACTGAAGTTATTGAAACACACCGTATTGACACCCTGTCCGCTCAAGCAGCAGAGCTAGTTGCTCTGACTCAAGCCTGCATACACGCTAAGAACCGGAAAGTTAATGTTTACACAGATTCACGCTACGCATTTGGAGTCGTACACGACTTTGGAGTGCTGTGGCAGGAGAGAGGTTTCATGACGTCTCATGGAACCAAGATTCAGCATGGTCTCCTTATTCAAGCTCTGTTAGATGCCATACATTTACCGTCGTCCATTGCTATCATGAAATGTAAAGCACATACGAAAGTTACTGACACCATTTCCCAAGGTAATGATCTAGCAGATCGCACAGCCAAGCTTACAGCTCAGACACCAGACATTCCAGTAAATAAGACACCGACACACACTCCAGATCCGACTACATGTATGACAGTTAAAGACCCTACTCAAGATGTCATAGATATCCAGTTACATGCTACTCCTGAAGAAATCAAGAAATGGTCCGAACAAGGAGGGGTCCAGACAGATCAAGGATGGTTAACGAAGGGTAGAGCCACATGGTTTCTCCCCGACTCTATGGTTCAAGTCATTATTAATACTGCACATAGTCCAGCACATTTAGGAGAAAAAGCTATGTTAGGCAGTATCCAGAACATTTGGTTCAACAAGCATTTACGAGCTGCAGCCAAGCAGAAAGTCCGTACCTGTATGATATGTTGTCAGTTTAATCCAGGTAAAAGTGTCCCGGTGGAACAAGGTGGATTCCAGCCCCCTGACCACCCTTTTGAAGTCCTCCAGATGGATTATATTCAGATGGAGCGATGTCGAGGTTTCAAGTATGTCCTTGTAGTTGTATGCGCTTTGTCCAGGTGGACAGAAGCATATCCGGTCTCAGATTACACAGCCGCGACCACTGCCAAGCAGTTGGTTCGTGAGTTCTTCCCCCGTTATGGACTCCCTAGAGTCGTATATTCTGACAACGGCCAGCCATTCTCCTCAGAGTTAATGAAACATGTTTCCCTTTTGTTAGGGTACCAGTGGAAGTTCCATTGTGTACGCCATCCTGAAGCAGCCGGTCTCGTAGAGAGACATAACCAGACTTTGAAAATCCGTATCGCAAAAGTTTGTCAAGAGAAAGGTGTAGACTGGCTACTAGCTCTGCCAGTTGCTTTGTTCTATATGCGCATGGTCGCACATTCCAGATCAGGTCTGTCCCCGTATGAGGTCGTATTCGGCCGCCCCCCTAACATGTGGGGTACACCCAGACCCCGAAGTATTACCGATGTTTCAAGTAATATGCTGACAGATTACCTAGCTTCCTTGATGTCTGCCCTCAACTCTTGTCGTTCACAGGTTGCCGCCGCATTTCCAGACAACACCGACGTGGCACCGCATGAAATCGTTCCAGGATCCATGGTCCTTGTCCGGAATTTTGACCGCTCAAGTCCGCTGGAGCCTCGCTGGAAGGAGCCCCGACAGGTCCTCCTCACCACCCGTACAGCCGTGAAGTTGGAGGGACGCAAAGGCTGGGTGCACCTTTCGCACGTAAAGAAGTTTTATGGACTGAAACCAGTCTCAAAGAACATTTCCCAGGATTCAAAGGACTGCCAAAGTATTATTTTTAAGGACTGTCCCGCAAAAGACATTGCTACGAACCCTTCCCAGTTAGAGAAAACTCCGCAACAGGAGTATAAGTTGAAACTCCGGTCTAGTAAAATAAGTCAGCCAGTTTGATTGTCTAAGTCCTCCCCTAGGTGAAACGGTTAGACTGTTTCTGACATGTATAAAATAGACCCCCATAGTGAGAGAGTTAGTCTAAACTCAATCCGATGTATCGTTTTTCTATGTTTCATATTATTTCTCAGTATTATGATTTCCTGCACCAGTTATGCATTTTATCTGTATTTTTCAGTTTCTCATGTAAATAAGTCTGCTAATGCTACAGTAGAACACACGTTTAGTGATCTGCCTCCTCATGAACTCTCTTACCGCCTCGCTATGCGAAATAATTCTTTCATCCGCATGTTACATTATTCACACCAGACCAGCAATGCCACAAATTGTTGGGTGTGTGGTCGACTCCCCCCTTTCCAGACACCGAAGGGAGTTCTGCCACTTTTTCCTTATCCTTTTTCACATAATGGTTCGTGTGGAGCATGGTCCACATTAACGTCATCCTCAACAGATATGTCTTTTCTTAACAGTACATGTTTTCCAGACAAGCAAGGTCTCCCCCACAGAACCGGGTTAGATCTAGAAAATGAAGTGTATAATTTAGGTAATTATTCTTCGAATTTCATGGTCCTGAATGTTCGGTCTGATTCCACTCCAGACTTACCTACAATTTCAGTACTACCAGTCAAAGGCGAATTATGTGTCTGAAATAATGGTTCCGTACATGTAGGACATAGTGATTGTACTACTATTGTCAAGTATAGTGACAGTGGGAAATCTATTTTCAAAGCTTCACGTCATTCTTATTTTATTTGTGGTCAGACCGCATATGTTCGTCTGCCCCTCGATTGGGAGGGAACCTGTTACATTGCCTTCCTACTGCCACCAGTTTTCCTAGCCCCACCTGATTATCATAGAAACACACATCTAGTACACATTAGACATAGAAGGGAGATCGAGTCCCCAATTGTCGATTATACTGAAACTGCCCTAGAACAGTATACAGATTTCAACAGAGGTTTCTTTTTCTTTATAGGACCTATCCAGAATAGTAAGTTAATCCGTAGGTTAACAAGAACCCTTGAAGTAGTTGTCAATGAGACTGCCTCTGCCCTAGGTAACTTAACCGAAGATCAATCTGCTATGAGATTTGTCGTTTTACAGAATCGTCTCGTCCTTGACGTCATACTGGCTGATAGGGGCGGGGCCTGTAGAGTCATCGGATCTAGTTGCTGCATTTTCATTCCAAATAACGCGCCGTCTGTTTATTCAGCTATAACCAGACTCCATAAAATTGCCCATCTGTTACACCAAGATCCAGGCACCTGGACATGGTCCGGTTGGTTCTGGAATATAATTTCTGCTTGGGGATGGAAAGTCTTATCCTTTCTAGGTATTGCAGTAGCGATCATATTCAGCTGCTGCCTCTGTATACAATGTGGCCCTGCGATTTGCGGCATTTGTGCTACATCATGTATTCCTAGTCCCAAGCCCCGTTCTAGATCCCGTTCCCAGAAAATTCGAGACGAACAAATGATACTGTATGAAATGATAGATGGTATCATGAATATTGATGTTTCCTGATGGAAACGTAGTGACAAGGAGGGAATGTGGAAAAGTAAATTTTGCCATGTTCTGTGTCCCTACGTGTCATCCATCATATGTTATGTGTGCATGATTAAATATGCATATGCATTCCCTATGTTTGTTTATAGACGCAATTACAGTTGTGTCCACCTCTAGTATGCCAGTTTCCAGTTCTCGTGAATACTACGAATATCAGGCCTATGTAAAGTTACGTTGACACGTTTCTCAGTGTGCACGTTATTTCATTGTAAAGTCCCCGTTTCTAGGCCTCAGAAGGGCCTGGACACCAGATTCAGCTCCTGTCTCCTGAAGCCTCGCTGAGGAGCGATACAGCCCCCACCTGTATCCTCGACCCTTCACTTACTTCCTGCCTCGCAGTGCCCGGCTCAGCCTGGCTCTGCCTCTGAGTCTGCCAAGAGTATGTTATGATTCCAGTTATCAGTTCAGTCCTCCTTCTCTGCATTCCTAAAGCTACTGAACTGCATCAATAGATTCCGTCATTGTCTAGCCTTCACGTCCCCATGTAAGAGAAATACTGCATTTAATGGTCATTTAATATTCTTCATCACGCACTACATGTAGAATAATGCATGGTCCAGTCATAGTGTCTGTTAGCCTTTCCCCTCCTGACTCTTAGTTCATATCAACATGTTCTCTAAACATCAGATACTAGATACTGCTTAGGTACATGTCGCCCTGACTCTCCAGACTTCAGTCTCTGCTCCTAGCACAGAGTTCGAAGCCCCCAGCTTCTCCTAGTAACACGTCATTGCCAAGTTTGCGCGCACCATCAGGTCAGAGGTCCCGGCTCCTTAGGTAGCCCCCTCCATGTTTCCGCCCCATTCATGACATATTCTGTTACGTTTGCATCACATGTCTATGTATACGCCTCTGTTACACTTACTTTCACCCTTATCTTTCGCGACTGCTATTAACCACACCCACTGCTCCGCCTATCCTATGTACTGTAATGCAACTGTTTTAGTATATATGATCGTGTATTGTTATTAAATGTGAGCGTGCTCATCCCAGATCCAGCCCCAGCAGCTGCTGGGCCCTGCCATCCTATTCCTATGCAGGTTGTCCCGCTCCTGTCCTTTATGCTGTAATAAACCTGCAAAACTCCTACTACCTCGAATCTTGACTCTTATTTATTGAGCTACCTGTTATTCATTTATTCATTAAAAAATAGATCCGGTATTATTTATTTATATACCACTGTCTAGATCTTCTTTCATAAACAAAGTTAACCATAAGCTAACTAGAACTTCACTTTAACCTTGTTTTTACAGTGATTTAAAAAAAAACATATACCACATGCAACCGTTCCCTACGTCCAACCTGTGCATGGTCTTGAGCCATGAACAGTGGGGGTTGGCCACAGGAGCTGGCCTGTGACCAAGCCCTATACTCCCAACCATCTGGAGGTGGCCAACTCAACAGCTCACGGTCTTCGGTTGTGCACAGCATGGATGGACTGCAGCGTTGGCCTTCACCCAGCACACAACCCTCCTCAGGAGCCAAGCTCCTCTGCACACATACTGCCTCCATGCAGAGTGGCGACTGACCTCAAGCGGCTGCAACAGAGGCTGATTTCCGGGACTGGAGTACGCCAGGCCCTGCTCCCAGCCCGCTGCATTGGTCAAAAACAGCACTGGTGCACTGAACAATTTTGTCACATTCCATTTTATAGCACTCGTGAATTCTATGCTAAATTTGTGACCATAGGGTGCAGGATTTGCAAATCCTGCGATACAAATATTTATTTTATTGCTGGGGGGTTCCTTTGTTTGGACCCCCCTCAGTAGGACGGAGGAGCCAGAGAATCACAACATAGTAGATTATTTCCATAAATAAACATTTTGAAGGTTTAAATTTCTAGGAAACTTAACAATTGTAAAGGTGTTTTAGTCTCACTTACAGACAGCTGTCAGTTTTTGAAAGACGTTTTATGTACAATACCAATATAATTGTCTTGCTCCTAATTCAAGCCATTTCCTCCGCTACTCTGCCACTCCTCCCTGCTCTTCACACTCGGAGACTTTTTCCTCTTACCAGCCACCAGTGCACATCGTCTATTCAGCTTGCGGCCCGACTGGGGGTCTACAAAACTGCCCAAGAGGGGTAATCGGAGGGGTGGAAGCCCTCAATGTACTGGACAGACACGAATTTTCAGGAATCTTCTGGTTATAGGCAGAGATTGTTAGGGGAGGTGAGTTTGCCTCGTGCATCTTTTTTCTTAACTCTCCTTTAACACTAGGTTTAGTGATTTGATTAGTGTGGCCGGATGTAAGAAGTTATCTTATGCACACACTCACCCACAGAGAAGGTGTGAACAAGTTTGCTTTGGGACACAGTGAGGCTGGCAACACTGCCCTTCTTTTTTGTCAGTTCCTCGCCTGCTCTCCCGATTATCGGAGGCTCCTGGTATAGTCTAGATATCCTAGTCACTTTAAGACACATTCCACCATCCTAGCAATCTGGGTCGCCCGGCATTTAGACAAGGGAGGATGCCTCAACAAGAGACACCATTAAAGAAGGTTTTAGGCAGTTGTAAAGACACAGATTGTATTATATAATGCTGGAACAGCCTAAAGTCTAAGCTCCATGCATCAACTCTGGCTCGAGGCCGCTACTGTAACCTACTTGCTTGGGGAGCCAAATGAGTTTGGGAATGCAGCAGGGTGCCCAGTGGTCTAGCCACCAAGGGGCCGATTCTCTGTAACGGCGGACGTAACATTCCACAAATCAGAGGGCCGGTTGAAGTGCCCACTGGGGTTTGTGTGAATCTTAGTAAGTGAGACCCGAACACCATCAAGTCTGGTGATGGAGGTGGCGGCCATGACAAGAATCATGGGAGGAGATTATAATTATAATTGTCACGGTCAAGGGGAATCCAGCTGTATTCCTCCAATTAAGGATATATTTAAGTCCATCGAAAGAGGCTCGACTTTCAAGATAAAGACGAGGGGACAAAACAAGCAGGGACTTCAGCCCAGAAACCTCAAGAGCACCCAGGGGCCTGCGAAGAGCATCGTCCATAGTGTTGCTGCTAACCAACCCACGGCGAATAAGGGACCAGGAAAAAAAAAAAAATTTACATTGTAAATAAGAATTTACAATGTTCATCAAGTTCTGTTTTGATTTCCAATCTCTAATAAATTATTCTCAGGCTTCATCTGACCCTGGTCCTGCAATTAAAAGAACAAGTCCTCCTACAGAAAAAAATCAAATCACTGCCATAGCCAAAATAAATGCACCCATCCACCCCAGTTAGTCACAGTAAGTTCTCTCAGATGACTCATATAGGGAATCCAAATGATAGAGAAGAAAAGTCAGGATGAAACACTACCTCTTTTTCAGATACCAATACGAAGGATACAATTGGGTACTCATTAGAGGATTTGAACTTAACCAACATTTGGACTAGCTCAAATTAAGAGGCATTGGTTGGTCCCCCATCACCATCGCAACAGCAGCTTCAATATGATAAAATCACTGCTGAGACACTGCCAGGCCCACAAAATGCCATTCAAGGTACCCCACAGGAATCCAATTTTAAATGGCATTTCTCAACCTCGATGGGATCTGAAGGGGATGACCTGGTCCCCTGACATATCCAGTTCTAGCCGCTGTGAGTGCTTTTAGCAATACCTTAACCAAAATGACAGACACTTTGATGGATCTGTCTGCCACAATGGCAACTAAACCATAACCTGCTTAATCACTCACTATCGCAGACCATGCCAATCACATTAGGGGTCACACAAGACTCCTCTCTTTCGCCCACTCTCTTCAACCTTTTCATTGAGCCCCTAACAGAAATTCTGAGCTCATCCACTATCACAAGTACACCGATGATTCTGAAATAAACCTAAAAGTCTCCGCACCAGAAGACATCAGTGCCCTCAACACAACTCTAAAGGAAACTCAAAACAGGTTAGCAACAAGTAACCAACACAAATCCAAGGAGTATCAGAAATTTCAAAACATATTATCCAACGTCATATGTCGACAACAGTTCATATACAAAGTAACTCTTGATAGCAGGTTTAGCTTCTTCTTTTTTTATTTTTCTCTTGCTTCAGTTTGTTCGCAATACATTTTTCACGATTATGGTAGCCACATGTATTACAATGCAATCTTTCCAAAACAGCCTACGCGTTTCGTCCTCACTGGGACATCATCAGGGCTGTAAAAAACAAAAAAGAAATTCTATAACTATTTTACCACATCCATTATTTTCTTAATTTCTATATACAAATGACTAAGTTTCAAAAATCATTCTAATGAAGAATTCTTCATGCTGCCTATTTAACAATCTAGTCAAGTTTTATCTGAAAAACCTGCCTATTTAACACGCTATTCAGCAATGTCACATTCCTATAAGAATATTTGACAGAACTCCTATTCATGGATGGTGAAAGAAAAACTCTTTGACATAATCCTGCTTTTAAATTACCAGAAAGGAAAGATTATGATATTTCATCAGTTTTGTCTTATTCAAGATTCAAAACACACATGCAATCCTTATTTGCTAGAAAAAGTGGCAATGCTCACCCTAATGTCTTTTTTAATGAACCCAATTTGGGTTCATTAAAAAAGACATTATAGTGACATTGGGGCTTTATTAATTAGTCACCAGTAATATATGAGGCAGATATATATATATATATATATATATATATATATATATATATATATATATAATTTTCTTTTATTTTGATTCAGAATTTTGGACTTGAGAAAGCATTAGCTATATATACTAAGGACTCACAGTCTTGCAGTCTTGCATCTGATGATTCAATTTGGGCCCTATTGGAAGATTTTCCATTTCTAATATCAGGGTGAGCATTGCCACTTTTTCTAGCAAATAAGGATTGCATGTGTGTTTTGAATCTTGAATAAGACAAAACTGATGAAATATCATAATCTTTCCTTTCTGGTAATTTAAAAGCAGGATTATGTCAAAGAGTTTTTCTTTCACCATCCATGAATAGGAGTTCTGTCAAATATTCTTATAGGAATGTGACATTGCTGAATAGCGTGTTAAATAGGCAGGTTTTTCAGATAAAACTTGACTAGATTGTTAAATAGGCAGCATGAAGAATTCTTCATTAGAATGATTTTTGAAACTTAGTCATTTGTATATAGAAATTAAGAAAATAATTGATGTGGTAAAATAGTTATAGAATTTCTTTTTTGTTTTTTACAGCCCTGATGATGTCCCAGTGAGGACGAAACGCGTAGGCTGTTTTGTAAAGATTGCATTGTAATACATGTGGCTACCATAATCGTGAAAAATGTATTGCGAACAAACTGAAGCAAGAGAAAAATAAAAAAAGAAGACGCTAAACCTGCTATCAAGAGTTACTTTGTATATGAACTGTTGTCGACATATGACGTTGGATAATATGTTTTGAAATTTCTGATACTCCTTGGATTTGTGTTGATATTTTGGTTAAAGTGGTCTGGGCGGTGGACTACTCCAAGTTGAGTGTCTCAATTAGTTTGATCAAGCAGATACACGAGAAGTTTTTGATCTCGCTAAGTGCTCCAAGTAGGTGACTCTACCGCATTGTGTAGTGTGTTGTAGCAACAAATAACCTCAAACTAAATACTGAGCTCCTCCTAATCGCCCAACCCAACCACTCGCATATCATCGGAAAATGGTTGAAACAACTTACAGCCCTCAACTGCACTCCACAACTCATTGACTCTGCAAAACCACTGGGTGTAACTCTTGGCAAGAATCTCAACATGCAATAGCACATCAGTGCCGCCATCAAAGAAGCAAATGACCAAATGAGTATTTTAAGAAAATTAAAACCTCCCCCCCACCAACGGCTTCAAGCATGCAGTACAAGATCTAGTTATTCCCAGGTTGGACAATGGTAGTGCAACCCTATCTGGACCACGAGGTCCAAACTGGCTCCTCTAAGAGCCTCACTCAACTCTGCAGCTAGACTCATTACTGGCTCGAAAAAATACAACCACATCCCCCTGGATTTCAAATCTCTCAACTGGCTCCCTTACGAAGCAAGAATCCAGCTACATGACGCATAAAGCCCTCCACCACATAACACCAAGATATCTTGCTCAGAAGCTCAAACTCTCTGGCGGCTCCAGATCCTCCAGAAGCTCCAATACTTTTCTTCTGAAACCTCAAAGAATCCACAAGAACAAAACCTACGACCAATCTTTAAAGGGGATTGCCCCAAGGATTTGGAACACATTACATCCTGAAGTCAGAACGAATCCCTCGACCATTTCCTAATAGAAAGAAGTAAAAAAACTCCTTATGAACAAATTTCCCTCCAAGAGTCCAAGATCCTAATCTTCGCAGTCGCACAACTTTTCGGTTATTTACTTTGAAGTGAATTTGTTAATTCTGTATGTACTACTGCACAATTGTGAAGTGCTCGGATACCTGCAAGGGTAATGTTCATGCTATAAAAAAACAATTGAAAATAAATAAAACCACATTTCTAAGGGAGTCTCTCTCGACTTTACTTGGGAGAGATGATGGCAAGGAAATTTCGTGTATTGATGATATTATGGCCTTATTACGACTGGGGACCTACAAATGCAAAGAGATATTAGCAGGAATCCCCCCCAACACGAGATGCAAGCTCTAGCTGAAATGCCAATATTAGAATTACGAGCCATAAAGTCATACCTGGCGTACTGATTGATATTAGGCCTAACACTGAGAAGGTACCAAAGAGCCACTGTACGGATAACACTGCCAGGACATCAACACCTCCACGACTTAATTCGACAGTGCTATCTAGGCAATGAAGCCCAGGTGATTTAGGAACTGATCAAGAAGAAGATCTAATTTCTATAGCACTTATTAACACTTCAGGGCCTTAAGAAAATGTTGTCCCTCCTCAGCCGTTTCTAGGAAACTACATAAATTAAACAAAAATCTTGGAAATCAAAACAAGCGGACAATTCTTTCTCAACCAGCTGAGGACCAAACAAATTATGCTATCTTTGAGAATTTGTCAATCAAAAAAGCCATGCTAGCATCACAACCAAAACAACCAACTGATGCCGATAGGGTAAAAGTCAAGACAGCCCACTAACTTCTGCTAGAGCACTACAAATAACAACACAAATCCAACAAAAAAAAGCAAACTCCTGAACCAAGGAAAGTAACAACTTTTGCCACTGACCTGAAGGTTTATAACACCAGCGGAATCAATATGACTTCGAAACTTGAAACAGGGGAACAACTAAGGTGAAGGGAAAGAAATACTGAAAATTATGGAGGGAATATCCAAAAGGCTTAAAGCTCTTGGACACTCTCAGGAAGAAAAGGCGATATTGAATCCCCTGATTACCAAGGCTATCCTTCTGTATAGGGATTCTGCTTCTCAAGAGCAGACCATATATATATATTAACAGTGAGTAGTCCACAGCGATCAATGGGCAACTAGATGTGGATACCCCGTGGACCAACAATACAAAAATGCAGACCTTGAGTAAAATTACCCAGGAGCCTGTTTATTCGAGCAACACTCAAATTAAGAAGACGGATACTCTATCACAAATCAACTTTTGTTCATATTATGACTCTGAAGGTCCATTCGATATTTTAAATCACCAAAATGTTCTCAGGGCATTGTTTCCCTTATCTGGAATATCTGAAGTCAGGAGATCTTCTGTCTATTAATTTTGTGACCAACAGCATCTCTCAAAGGGAAAGCACATGCGCCACCTTTATGAAGCAATACTTGGAAAAGCAGACGTGTTATCAGATTGGGGGATACATAAAAAAAACATCAGAGGAGAGGAAATATCCATACTTCCTAAAGGAAGAAACCAGTAATTCCTTCAGGGACCCTCCAATAACATCTTGAACAAGCCCAGGATAGGAAGAAACTAGTAATTATTCAAGAAGATGTTGAAACCATCCTAGGTCTAATTCCTAATTCTAAGACTGTTCTGACGTGACTTTAATAACAAACTATTTCAACAAGGGCAAAAAGCCCCCAGGGGGATAGTATAGATCAACAATTATCTGTTCTGGGTCCAATCTAGAATCTTAACAAGACTGGTTAGTTCCACCTTATCGGGGCTGAGGCTTTGCTATATAAATGGTAGATATTTGAACAATCAACCAGCTAATCCAACTTTCAAATCGTCAGTCAAAGAATCAGTTATCGATTATACAATTTCTTCATGTCAATGATTTTCAGAACTTATAGGATTTTAAAATAATACCTAGATTTGAAAGGGACAACAACCCACAAATCATTGCCTTAATACTTAGAACCATGGAATACAAAGCAGGAAAGCTGTTAGGTAAAGACGATTTGACTGAGAAAGGGGAAAAGAATCGTTTGTTAGGATGGATATAACCAGTTACAAGATAAGATTTGAGGACAACCATTTTACGAGCTTTTTGTCAACCATTACAACTCAAATGGGGGGATTTAGAATTGGTATAAATTCTTTCACTTTTGTTCTCACCCAAATTTTCGATTTCCTAGCAACAACACCCATATTAAATACTAATAAGGGGATGCCGAAAAGCACAATGGAGAATAAAATTAATCTACAAAAGATGCAATATAGTAAGGAATTAAGGCAGCTATTCAAGGTTGAAGGGAATCTAAGCAACATACCTGTCATACAAAAAGTAGATCGAAGCTAGGAACCAAAATCTGTTATATTAAAAAACAGAACAAGAACACAAATGGTCATTAAGAATAACAAGGATTTGTGGGCCACTGTTAGTAATGGCATCAAAAACCATGAAGCTGGGTGTTATTACCATATAAATAAATGGGAAAAGCTTTCAACTGCACTATACAGGGTGTTCGAATCAGACACGACAGGCATAGAAGATAGGTTACAACTTAGAAACAGCCATGTAGACATCGTGAAACTAATCAAAAATAGCAAAACCTCACGGACACCTGGCCCTAATGGGCTACCCGTTTCCCTAATGCAGCTTAACCTCGAAAAATGAGTGTTGTTTCTAACCCCAATGTTCAACACGGTCATACAGTCGGGCCTGTTATTACCTACATGGAAAGGAGCAATTTTGTATCCTATATATAAGTGAGACCCCTAACCAAGTAGTTATGGCCTCCTATATCATCTGCAGGTATGAGTTGAACAATCAAGCAGATTAACTTTCCATCAGTCATGCTTGTGCCCAAAATGCAGTACGACAGACAATATCATAACTTGACCATGATTGGGCAGAAAGCCCGCATCCAGAAAAACAACCTTTTTGCCTGCTTTATAGACTTTTCAACAGCGTTCGATAGGGTGAATAGACTGTGATGGAAGTTTCAGGAGTGGAGTATTCCCCCAGGTATTTTACATCTGATAATATAACTCCACAGTAAAACTTGGGTTAGAGTCAAGATGTCTGTTGGTTATGGTCCTATCTCCTAAAATTCCTACTCATGATGGTCTCAAGCAAGGGTGCACTTTAGCCCCACTTCTTTTTAACCAATACACATCGGACATAGCAGACTTACTAGTACATAGGTTAGATGAGGCTCCGAAGCTAGGGCACACTAAAGCACCCTATTCAGCTCACGCTGGTAATCAAGTCAACTTGGCGACAACCTAGATCGGTCTTCAAAGGCAACTCGATCGAATCCCATTGTAAAAATCTAGAGAATAATCTTCTTATTAATACCAATAAAATAAAGGTAATGTCCTTTGCTCAAAATACTTTCAAGTTCACCTGGAAGGTAGGAAGCATTAAAATAGAAGAGGTCCAGGAATACATGTACTTGGGTGTTATAATATATAAAAATCTCACTGGGGAACGTCATGTTGAGAACTTAAAAAGTAGAATTACAAGTACACTGGGAGCCCTGAAAGGGTTCTCCACAGTTTACGGGGAAGGAGCTATAGGTCCTGTGTTGGATGTCATAAAGGCAAAGATTAGCCCTGTTTTTTTTATACAGGGCCTTTATTGGGAATCATACAAATACCCAAAACTTAAACCTCGAGTTTTTGAATTGCATTCGAAAACGGTTACATTTAAGTTGACCCCTTTATGCCGTATAAGATTAGAATACGGCTTGACTCTGTTATTTGCAGCAGTTGACATTAATTGGATCACTTTTTTCATAGATGCTAAGGAGGCAGGAATCAACACCTTAAGTCTTAAGAGCACTTATTTACAAAGCATTCACTGCACCCAGGGAGACAAGAGCGCTTTTTTTTCAGAAAGGCTACTGATATAGCTGCTGGTAGAATATATTCTCGGCTCGATGGCCAACACTAGCATCTATGTCCAGAACAGTACGAAGGTTAGTGGTGAAAAAAAAGAGTAAAAACCTTAAATCTGGTTATGGATATTGAGGCAGCATCTAGATCTAAGCATAAAAGATACACCATAGCATCCCTTTCTTGCTTAAGGCAACCTTATCTCGATTTGAATATGCGGCCTCAGGACAAGATTGCCTTAATTCAATTTAGTCTTCTTTATGTAATTTTTAAGGATTTTGATGGTGTATGGAAATCAAAGGGCTGCAATGACAGTTTGTGTAGGATGTGTTAGTTAGTACAAGAGTCCATCAAACACATATTGTGCTTGTGTCCAGCCCTACTTGACGCTAAAAAAAATTGCTACGGCCCATGTTTAATTCAGAGGGCATAAGAACAATATCAGAGGCGTTCTCATTTTGCTTTAAGGGCGGTACTGTAAAAGCTGTGGGCAACTCTGTAAAATTCTTGAAGCCGGCCAGCAAACTTTGGGAGAAAAATAGCTTGAGTAAATGGTACCATATTGATGTCAACCTGACTGATTTCAACCTGTGCCGTATTGTGTAATCATTTTAAAATCTTTGTAATCAATAATATGCGGTGTATGCATTTACGTGAATTAATACTATATAAAGTTTCATGTAAACGTAAAAGGTAATTACTTGCTAGTGTAATGTATTGGATTTGCTGGATTTGCCAATGTTTGTTTGTAAAGCTCTGTGAACACACACAAACATACATATGCCAAATATACCAATGCTTTTTTTATATATATATTCACTATGCTTTACAAACAAACATAGCCACATCCAATAGCTTAGCCCTTGCATGTGAGGCAGGACCTGTTGAATTTATCAATGATTGTTCTATCTGCTTACAACTTTGGCGCCATTTTACAAATCTGCAGGTCACTTTAGCAGGCACTTGGCAGGTTTAGGTTACTTTTGGTATATCACGTTTATGTAAATCTATCAACAGGGGCAAAGTTAAGTGGATGGTGAAAAACATGCTCATTTGCTAGTAACTTTGATGGTGTTTGACACATCTAGAAGAAGCATGACAGACAGTTACCAGGTTAAGCTTCGTAATTCCCTATGCAGATTTGTAAAAGTGGGAAGAAGTACATGGGGGTCAATAAAGCTTTGATATGGTAATAATATCGGTGTTGATTGACTCCTTCACATTACACTTGAGATATTAGAACTCGATTAACATGTTAATAGTCTGTCTAATTTCATGCACATTTGTCAAAAAGTGTTAACGTTATCTGTAAGCTAAAACTTCTCCAACTCCCCCCCACCCCCTTAACTTTGCTGTAGGACAACCCTTGCTCCCAGTGGCTGTACAGCACTGGTTCTCGTGGGTCTGGCAGAGGAACATGGGCTTAGACCCTGACCATCAGCCAACCTCATGCCTAGAGACCAAAACAGAGGGCCAAAGGTTGTGCACAGATGGTTTGGTGGTAGGGAGAAGTCCACTTCCCACAGATGAATGGCCTACTGTTGTGTGTGATACAGGGCTCGGTGCAAGGCCTGCCCTATCCTCGTGGCATCGTATATTTTCATATCTGGTTTTAAAAACAACTTGAGAACTATATATGCACTGTAAAACAAATTGGATTGTTCAAGGCAGGTGTTTTTACATGCTGAGGATTGTCTGGCTCTTCAACTTCAAAATCTTGTTGAACCATTCTCAAACCTGCAGCATTAAACAATAAAAAACGACCTTATCACAATGGGGTCACAACCTTAATTCGTAAGTTTCAAGAGAATTCCCAGAAGAATAGAAAATTTCTTATTCCAGCGAAGAAAAGTTTACATTTGCAAACTAGGCTCTCAGAACAACACGACTGCTAATTGCACCGGTTTGAGAACACGCTGGAACAGAACAAAAAATAAAATGAAGAAAAATAAACACAAAAGAACTCAACACCTATAGCGTTTTTGAGTTCAGGTGGCATGTGGCTAGTGACCGGCTGTGCACTGCAAGCTCTGGGTCTGTGAGGACAGAATGCAGGACACAGTTAAAGCCAATCCTTGTCTCGCACTATGCAGTGGGATCATGAGCCACAGGCTTTGGGTCCACAGCAACTGAGAGCAGGCCATAGCTGAAGGTTTTTTGGCCACAAGGGCTGGGTTCAGGGCATAGATGGGGCAGCACACTGTGGCTAGACCCTGCTTCATACAACCAATGGTCTTGCACAGTAGAGTTTCTACCACATAGCACATGCACAGGGCATAGCGCAAGACCACATGTTGCTCACAGATCTTGCTTAACACAATCAAATGTCATTGGTTGTCTACAGTGCGTTCTAGGGCCGCCTGGCATTGATATAGAGCATGCCTGTAGACCACCACTTGGCCACATGTCGCGAATCACAGTAGGATGCAGGGGCACAAGTGATGGGTGCAGGTTGGTTGTGTGTCGCTAAGTGTTTTGAAGGTACACAGTCTAGGGACAGGTGATGCCCTGAAGTCATACTCTGCGACCACAACCCAAAGGTTGTATACAGTAGGTTGTTACTCGGCCAGATGCTGAAGAAGCCTAAATATCAGAAAAAACACCTCTTTTAAAGGAAATTTCTGGTCCTTTACTCCATTTATAAATTAAAGTTATCATACAAACTGCTGCTAAAGCAACACTATTTTTATAATGCAAACGCTAAAAATCATTGAAAATGACCATGCTAAAGTGAACCAAAGAACCACACCCACCACCTAATACCCTGTTCATGACTTCATGTATCATCTCGATGATGACCGGGGATAAAAGCAAGGCCCAGTGCCCAGAATAGTTAGGTCAGATTCAAAGGATGAGTGAGTTCTGAGGAAAGGGGTGTTGAGCATAGGGCTTGAGTGCCTACCTGGATACCAACCTTCTTAGACACAGATAAAAATGGAAAAATACGGGGAATAAACCATGAAAATTAGATTTTACGCTTAGTTGCACGCATTATTATCCCAGCACACTGGTTCACAGGCAATAATATTATTTAGAACCTGGTGGCAACTGCCTGCATTGAGGAGTGAGGGTTGTTTATGCTCATTTTCTAATGGGTATAAGGACTAAAGGGTGCACATATTGTTTGTGCACATTTTTAAGTCTGTCTTGACAGCACAGCCGTCAGTGACGTATTAGCAATTCTTTAACATATACGTCTAGAGAATTGCATTCTTAGCTTTGGCTGGACCCTAAAGGAGTATTTCCCTCTCACAAAGATGCTTGCTGTTCCATCACCTATGGAGTGCTTACATTGTGGGCATGAGGGACAATGTAAAATCTTAAATGCACACTGAATCAACACATCAAATTATTTATCTCATTGATGCACTGCAGCAGGCTTTTTGAAATAGTTTAGTAAAAACTAAAAATGAAAGTCAGACAGTGGTTTTGCTAATGCTAGTTAGTACCTGCACTAGGGTATAAACGGCCAGAAAACGGTTGTATGAAGCTACCTCCTCATTCCTAAAAGTGGAACTGGGATTGTATTTATACAAGCAGAGCAGGTGTGTTCGGGCTGCATACTTCGAGAATATGAAGTGATGACTGTTCATTGAAATGAAAATTAACACAGAAGCACTAAAACGAACGGAAACATCAAGAAACACACCCAGACGCAACACAATAGGGGATTGCAAGATAACATGAAATCATTTCATTTAAGGTGTTTGTATGAAGCCTCTGCCTTCCCATGCCCAAAGCTTTGGATTGTATCGAAATAAAGGCATACACAAACTTTTTGACAGCATATAAATTGACCTATGAATATCCGTGCTCTCTCATAACACATAGATCCTCCATGGTCTTCAATATTATCCTTTCTTAGGCTCTACACTCTTCCTTCTTTGACTCCCTTTTTCCCCTTGTCTTGTCATTAGTCCCCTTTGTCAATCTCGATTCTTTTTTTGCCTCCATCACTTCCGCTAAGAGGTTGTTCTGGCCACTCACAAGGCTTTAGGGTGCAAATATGTTAATTCTGAGCTGTTTCCCACACAGCATGTTCCGCCGGTTAATAGTACACATTAGTTTTCTTGCATTAAAAGATGCAACTCTGTCCTCTTTTATTCCATCTAGAAATCTGAAGGTCTTAATGTTACCCCCAAGCTCCCTATACAGTGTGTACATGTTGATATTCTTGAGCCTCTGTATTGCACTCGAATGCAGATAAAAGTGCGAGTGAACCTGAGCGGATAAATAACTCCCGCTGGCCTTTATTCTCAACTGATACTGTGCAAGTATTTCTTAGTTTAACAACTGAAACATAGCCAATGTAAACATATTTACCCAACAAGACATGGAGCCACTTTATTCTTTCGGCTGAGTCACATGAACCCATTTGTCCTGAAAGAAAAAAATATATATTTTACGGTTGTCAGTGAAAAACACACAAACACTTCTCATATACATGATACTGGTTGCATGGTCAGTAGTACTTCTGTTGGAAGGGCTTTTTTTGCAAGTACATATAAATAGAAACAAGTCCTCCCTCACTTGCCAGCAGAAATGACATTTTAAAATCAAGGAGAAACAAGCATTTGCAATGCAATCAGTCTCGCCTTTGGGACCTTATGTGCATTTAGCTATGTAGCACATTAGCCTGAGTGCAGAAACATCTACTGTTCTTTAACATTGAGGGAAAGTAAGCACCAAACTACGTGACATGCCAGGTATCCGGATACAGTGAGAGAAATATTGCATTTCAGCTGGAAATGGTATAGTCCAAAGCTCTGTTTTTAATATAAAAACAGGGGCCTTCGTGGTCTTATCACTGAAAGTAAAAGATTTGAAAAAAATATTGTCTACAGGTGCTTGTGGAAGACAATTTCTATGGACTGGAAGCAAGAGAATGCTAAAGTGATTCTGGTATTTTACTGACCTCTGCTGGTCGTTTTCTATCAAGAATGTAAAATAGAGGCAGTAGCCAGAAAAATTTGAAAAAATAAAGTCCCACAGGAGAAAGTAATTCTGGTATTTTACTGACCTCTCCTGACGTTTTCTATCAAGACAGTTAAATAGAGGCAGTTGAACAAGCAGAGAGCAATTCTGGTATTTTACTAACCTCTACTGGTCGTTTTCTATCAAGACAGTTAAATAGAGGCAGTTGAACAAGAAGAAAGCAATTCTGGTATTTTACGGACCTCTATTGGTCGTTTTCTATCAAGACAGTTAAATAGAGGCAGTTGAACAGAAAAAAAGTCCCTAAGCAAAAGCAGACAAGTCCTAGGGCTGATCTCCAGAGCCCACAAATGAATGAATGACCCGTACTTTTATAGCGCACAGCCACTCCTTCGAGAGTGTCCCAACATACACATATAAGTATATACTAAAGTATATGTAAGAGGTCTTGAATGCTTGACCTAAAAAGCAGTTAGCAAAAGCATTCAGCTGTTGCTGCTGCTGACGCTGGCTGGTTGCAAATTATCTGTTCATAATTTGATGCGGGCCTAGCTTTGATTTCACAGGCACTGGGCCAACTTGTTCAGGGAAAAGGCAGCAAATTGATGGCACATATCTGGGTGGAACAGTCAGACAGACTTTATATGGGCAAGGCAGGCTTCTGAAAGTCTGCCGCCCTGTAAAAGCGCCTTGAGATCATCATTTATTTGCTGTCCTTGCCCTGCCAAAATTCACTTTCCTCACTCAGGGATTTTCGTTTCGCTGCGTTTAAAAAGGATGAAAGCTCAGACTGGTTTGTCAACAACCTACTTGGAAAAAGGCCACGTATCAAAACCGGAGTTCAAGTGACCTGTGTTAAAAACCAGGGTTAGTGCCACATTTCCATAATGTTTTCAGCTAAAATGCGGTGCATTTTACAACATAAATAATAGTAGAGAATATCACTTACTCATAGCTGCCAAGGTTTCAGATTGCCATGTGTGACATTTTAAAAATTTGAGTGACATTATGAGTGACATTTCAACGACTATGAGTGACACTTTCTCACGAGCAAAAATCATGCATTTAAGAAGAGGGAAACTTTTAAACATCAGGAATTACAGCCAATTGAGCAACAAGAAACTCCCAGAACTACTTGAAACTGTTGCAGAGCACCAGCAATGGAAGGAGACTAATCCTATTGCTCCCTCCAATTTCTTTGAAAACTACTGTTCCCTCATTCGCAGCCTAGGCATTCTGCCTTTTTTTTTTATAAACGCATGTCACGGGAGGCAAGCGGCTACAAAGAAGTTACCAGCTCTGAGCTCTTGCTGAGTGTCACTTTTCTCTTGTAACATTATACTTTGTTACCTCCTACATTTTGTTTGCTTTAGACACTTGCACGAGTGCCACCATTGCCTACGTAACGTTTGTTCTTGTGCTGTTGAGTGTGTCTTCCATTTATTGCAGTATTATCCTTCTACCTGTGTCCAGGTACTCTTTTGTAACATGCACACGTCACTTTTCCCTTGTAACACCCTTTGCTACCTCGTACATTTTGTTTGCTTCAGATTGCACAAGGGCCACCATTGCCGCGTTTCTTCTTTGTGTTTGAGTGCTTGCTGTCTGCCATTTAGAACAGTATTATAGGCTCTACTTGCTACTTTGCACGCTTTTATTACTTGCACGCTGACGCATGCCACTTTTTCCTCCTGTAATGCACCGCGTTTGCGGTGTATTTTTGTTTGCTCACGATTGTCACTTTATTTTGCCTCATGTAATAAATTAACGTTTGCTTTTGTGTAATATTTGTTGTAGTATTGTTATTTTCTCCTCATGTCAGTCACTCAGTACTGTTCCTATTGTGAAGCGCTGACGGCGCCCCGGGGTAAAGTCCGCGCTAAATGCATAACATTATAAAATAATAAAATAAAACCATTATCATGATACACCGGCTGACACTTACTTAGTTGGTAGTCTAGTGAGCTGCTGCTGCCCACGGCCACCCAGCCACGAATCGATTTGTCGACGGTCACTGTCCACTCCACTAGACTGTCCCGCAGGGCGACCGGCCCGACGGACACTCGGCTCGACGACGCCGGGCTGGGCTGTGCTGCCGCCGCGGGGGGCGCCGCCGCCGGCCCCCGGGCCCGGCACGGCCGCGCTCGCACTTTTCCTGGTGGCCAGAGCGGTGTCGCCGGCTCAGCTGAGCTACCACAGTGGTGGCCAAGGTGCGCTGCAGTCTGCAGCTGTGTTTTAGCGGGGGGGGCTGCACAAAGGGGCCGCGGCGGGTGGCCATGATGCTTGAGAGTGACTGCGTGCGCCGCAACCTGCCTGCACTCTCTTATCACCCGCCGCTTCTGAACTTCCTGCTTCCTCCTGACGTGACGGCCCATCCCAGCCGGCACATCCGGATTTATAATCCTGGCCCCTGTGGTGCGCCACGTGATTGACAGCTCTGAGGCTGTATCGACTGAGCGGGCAGGCCGGGCCCCCCTGCAGACTGCACAAATCGCTGCATTCTCTAGTTTCCAGGGCAACAGGGAACACAGTCGTGGGACTCTGGCAGGCAGAGCAGAGAGATACATTGTAGCGCGGCGCCGCTCACGAGCTCAGAGAGCTCAGCTGCAGTGTCTGGTTTCTGTTTAGGCACTAGTCGGGCAAAGCAGCACTCTCAGAACTGTAGAGAGCCCGGGCACACAGGAGCTGCTGGCACAGGTGGTAAAAATGCATGACAAATGCATTCAGTGCGGTGATGCGGATCACCGCACTGAAATGCGCGAGTGTCACACCTGTTGCGTGACGCTTGGCAGGACTGCTTACTCATAATTTTTAAATCCATGTATTCCATACTGAGCATTTGGCAATACAAATGTATTTAAACGAGGATATCAGGTTTGTACATGGTCATTTAGATGTACCCTTAACACCCTCACACATAGGGTCAAAAAACACCAACGGGCAGGGACAGAATGGAGTATTCTGAAGAACATAAATAGGGCGAAGCAATCAGAACTGCGTTGGGAAAGAAGGGCAGAGACACTATCTAGGACACTGGAGATGGGCACGGAGGAGGAAAAGACTAGACATGTTGGGGTATATCCAACCATCCTTAGCTAGGGATAGGGTTATGGCTCTTTCCTTCTCAAGACGGCAGATGATATCCAGCCACACAGCTTTAAGTGGCCAAAGTTCCAGCTGGGCCAGTGCCCTGTAAAAGCCAGAGTGAGAAAAGTATTTGTTGAAAGACTGCTGTCCTTGAAATTTTGACCAGATTGGTATGCATTTGATCATCTAACACTCCTCTCTCATCCTGACTCTCTCTACAAGTACATTCAATCAATCAGTCAATCAGGGCTTGTAAAGCACGGCCACTCACCCGTGAGGGTCTCAAGGTGCTGGGGCGGGCTGCTGATCTGTCGGAGTGCTGGGGTTCAGTCGAAGAGCCAGGTCTTGAGATCCTTCCTGAATTGGATCAGCAACGGGGATTGTCTAAGGTGAAGAGGTAGGGTGTTCCAGGTCTTAGCGGCAAGGTGGGAGAAGGCTCTTCCTCCGGTTCTAGTCTTGTGGATCCAAGGGGCGGTGGCAAGGGCCAGCTGGGTGGAGTGGAAGTGTCTGGAGGTACGTGGAAGGAGAGGTGGTGGTTCAGGTATGATGGTCCAGCGTTGTGGAGGGCTTTGTAGGAGTGTATGAGGAGCTTGAAGGCGATTCTTTTGTGGACTGGGAGCCAGTGGAGTTCTCTGAGGTGTTCGGTGATATGGCTGCGGCGGAGTATGTCAGGGACCAGTCTGGCTGCGGCATTTCGGACGTTATGTAGTTTCCTGAGGACTTTCTGAGGGAAGCCGGCCTAGAGTGCATTGCCGTAGTCGAATCTGCTGCTGATGAGTGCGTGTGTGACCGATTACTGGATTCGGTGGAGATCCATCTGAATGTCTTTCGAAGCAGGTGAAGCGTGTGGAAGCATGATGAGGAGACAGCGGTTCATTATGAGCGAGGAGTCCAGTATAATGCTGAGTTTTCACGCGTGGTCTGTGGGGTTTGGCGGGGTTTACAATGCGGAGGGCCACCAGGAGTCGTCCCAAACTGAGGGTGTGGATCCCAGGATGAGGACTTCGGTCTTGTCCGAGTTGAGTTTGAGGCAACTGGTTTTCATCCAGATAGCAACGACCTTCATCTGGCTGTGTAAGTTGGTTCTGGCAGTTGTGGGTTCGTTCGTAGTTCCTGACGATGGCAGTGAGAGGAGCCATGTAGACGTTGGAGAGGGTGGAGCTCAGGGAGGAGCAATGGGGGACTACGCAACTGATCTCCGTGGGTTCGGAGAGGAACAGAGGTAGTCTGATTCGCTGTGTTCGACGGGTGAGGGAGGAGTGGATCCAGTCCTGGGCCTTGTTGCAGATTCTGGTCCTGTGGAGTCTCGTGATTAGGGCGTGGTGGGAGACGGTGTTGAAGGAGGCTGAGAGATCCAGAAAGATGAGGACTGCAGTTTCGCCCCGGTTGAGGAGGGAGCGGATGTTGTTGGTGGCGGTGAGAAGTGCAATCTCAGAGCTGTGGTTGCTTCCTAAACCTGACTGGGAGATGTCCAGGATATGGTTTCCTTTGATGGACTCAGAGTTGGGCGCTGATGTCCTTCTCGATGACCTTGGCTGGGAAGGGGAACAGAGAGATGGGTCTGAAGTTCTAGAGGTCTGTCGGGTCGGCGGAAGGTTTCTTTAGCAGAGGGTTGATCTCGGCAGATTACCAGTCGTCAGGGAAAGTGGCGGTCTCAATGGAGCAGTTGATGGTGCGACGGAGCTCAGGGGTCGATGGCTGCTCTATGAAAGATGTGGTGCGGGCAAGGGTTCGAGGGGGCTTTGGAGTGGATACTATTCATGGTCTTGAGAGTGTCGTCTGTGGTGAGTGGGGTCCAGTTGAGCAGGATCTGTTGGGGTGTGGTGTGGTTGGGTGCGGTGGAATCAGGGTTGGTAGGAGGGTCTTGGGGGTCGAATCTATTGTAGATTTGCCTTATCTTGTGGTGGAAGAAGGCGCCAAGTTTGTCACAGAGGTCTTGGGAGTGTGGGAAGTCCGTAGTTTCACTGTTGGGGCTGGTAAACTCCTTAACAATAGCGAAGAGTTCTTTACTGTTATGTGCATTGGCATTTATTCAGTCCTGGAGGGCCGTTTTCTTTGTAGTTTTGAGGAGGAGGTGGTGTGCAGTCATCTCCGCTTTCAAGGTTGTTCAGGTTTCTGGGGCTTTGTTGTTCCTCCATTTCTTCTCTTGTGGTCTGCAGGTGCATCTGGATTCGTGGAGGGCGGGAGTGAACCAGCTGGCTTTCTTGGAGAGTTGCTTGTCGGGTGCCAACTTGAGGGGTGACATAGCATCTGAGTAGTTGGAGATCCATTGGTAGAGATTGCGTGCTGTGGTATGGGCGTTGGCGGCTGTCGGCGGTGTGGTAGTGCTGAGGGAGGCAGTAAGCTGTTTTTCAGTGACCTTGTTTCAGCTACGGCCAGGGAAGGCGATGATGCACGGTGGGTTTGGTGAAGGTGAAGTGCATGTATTAGTGGTCGGCCCAGAGGACTTCCGTGGTGGGGCTGTAGGTGATGTTTCCGCTAGTGGAGAATATGGGATCGAGCGTGTGTCCAGCTGCCTGGGTTGGAGAATGGACTAGCTGCTAGGGTCCTACGTTGGTTAGGATCTCCAGAAGAAATGCAGTGTTCTGGTCATTGGGGTTGAGTTGAGGTCGCAGAGTAGGATGTAATCAGCGGATGCGAGAGCCTGAGGGGCGAGGACGTCGATGATGGCTTCGGTGAAGAGCAGGCGGGGTCCCGGTGGCCTGAGGACGAGGATGCCACTGAGGGTGGTGTTGGGGTGGGTCTGGATCTGGAAGTGGTGTTGTTCCATTGTTGTTGCTGGGTTGTCCGAGTGCATGGTCAGGCTGCAGATGTTTTTGTGGACGATGGTGGTCCTTGCTGGTGATCTTGTATCCTTTGGGGATGGTGGTGGCGATGTACAGGCCAGAGCTGGGGTTGGTCCAGGTTATCAAGAGGAAAGCGATGTAGGGAGAGACATGGTCGAAGAGGTCCCAGATTTCTGTGATGTGTTTGTGGAGGGAGCGCACGTTGAGGAGAATGCAGCTAAGCCGGTTGGATCTGCTGTTGGTCAGTGGGGCAGCGGGAGGAGCTGGAGGGGGAAGGTGGGACAGGGTGCAGCTGCAGTGTTGGCAGTAGGAGGGTCATTGGGTGTCCTATGGCGATGCGAGGTAGCAGGCGGCGTAGTGTCTGGAGTTGAGGGCGAGGAGGGTGCTGGCGTTGTAGCGGTGAAAGGTCCAAGGACCAATGTCTGTGGCGCTGGGCACAGTCCAGGTGCAGTCGGGCGCCCCAGATGTGCAGTGGCTGCCATTGAGTAGTGTGTGAGGGGGCTGGACTGCTGGAAGGTGGGAAACGTGGGAGCGGGAAAGTGGCACTGGAAGGGGGTGGGCCGTGGGGGACCGCAGCAGAGGGGCAAGAGTGGCAAAGGGCACAAAGAAGAAAACAAAGAAAAAGTGCAGTGAAGTACAAGATGGGTGAAAGGGACAGAAAGATACAAAAGAAAAAGAAAAAAGAGACAGAGGGCACTCCAGCAGCAGAGCAGTGCCGCTCTACCACTAGACCACCAGGGATGAGGTGCAGGCGGGTGCCTGCTCTTGGAAGAGAGCCTCAAACCACTGACCCGAGGGTCAGTAGATGCACTCTGGGACAAAAAAATGCCACACTCTACAGGCTGTGGTCATATATTGGAGGAGTTACCCTGCTCCCATTGGTCAGAAGTGACCTCCTGCTTGACCCAGAGAACTTGGAATAAGTATCTGAGAAGGGCAAAGCCCTCCAAATCTGCTGCTTGAAACTTTTTGAAGCAAGAAGTGCCCTGTTGAGAAGTTTTGCTGTGCAAAGATTTCTAAGGCCTGACCTCTGAAGACTGCACCACCTGAAACTACAGCTCTGTGGATTATCTTGCTGAGAAAGAACTAAAGAGTGGATTCCCTGAAAGCTACAGGTTAAAAGAGCTCATCTGGACATCACCATCTATATCTACACTTTGTGTACCAGTGGATTGTGGGAACTGAAGTCCTCAACTTTCAAGGACCATCTTGGAGTGGGTTTGAGCTACTTTGGGACCCCTGTGGGAACTTCAGGAAGAGGTTCGAGAACTTTGGAGCTACTTTAAAAAAAAAAGCTCCATAAAGGGACCGGCTCAACCTTGTCAGCCAGGCCGCCTGCCTTCAACCGCGTGCCGGCCAAGCCAACCAGGTACGTCTCGCTAAAAGCTCCATCGCTCCAACTTCCAGAGATTGACCGGGACTAAAAGAAAACGGAAGCCGGCGAACCCTTATCGGATCCGGCTACATGAGGAGCATCGAGAGACCCAGAGAGGAAAAAGCTCCAGAAAAGTTTCTAAGTGCGCTCGTAGAAAAGGTGACCGGGAGCAACCGTGAGAGCCAAGCCTCCTGCCTTTCATCACGTGCCGGCCTGGATATCTGGGTTGCCCCGCTGATGCGTTAAAGGAAAATTTTCTAAGTCTGCTCCAGGGAAGTTGACCGGGAGCTCGCCGAAAGGCAATCCGGTGAACCCTCACCGATCCGGATTCGCTGGGAGCTTCGAGGGGCCTTAAGGAGAAAAGCTCCAAAAACGTTTCTAAGTATGAAGGTAGAAACGGAGACCGGGATCTGCCGCGAGCTGTAGCCGCTCAGGGCTCCTACACACCCGGCCTGAAACTTTGACTTTGGCTCGGTCTATCGCGAGCAGGTATCACAATATGGTGCTATAATCTTCTAAGTGCTATATTTTATTAAATCTTTGAAAATTCATATCTCTGGTTCCCTACATTGGATTGTTGTCCTTTTGGTGTCATTGTAAAGATAAAAATATATCCTATTTTTATAAATTGGTGTTGGATTTTTATTATGTGTTGTGTCTTAATTATTTACTAAATTGTTGTTTTGAAATGCTTTACATACCTGTTTTTGAAGTTAAGCCTATCTGCTCGCAGCCACGTTACCAAGGGTTGAGCATAGGAATAATTTTCTAAGACCTATGCTGAGTCCTATCGTGTGTTAGTGGCAGACCTACATTTTCCGCTACCAATAACCCACTTTCCAACAAATAGGAATGACTGTTTCAGATTAATTATGTGTATATCTGTTTTACTAAAGGAAGGGCAACACGCTAACCTACTGTAACCTATACCTTCAATTAGAATGAAAAAAATGTTTACAATGTCAACCAACGCATTTGTATGTCTATCCAAACTAATGCCAAAAACCTTACTGCTTATGTTGATCGTTGCACTAGTTTTCTGGTAATGTTTTACTGCTCTGTACCATAATGCATTCATATGTGTATTTGTGATAAAACACATTTGGCATTATTCCAGTGGTTATCTGTTGGAGAAAAATATTTTTTATTTTACTGTACCTTTCTATGTGTCGGGAGTGTTATTATCATCCATGGGGTTGTGGAGATGTTTAAGGTGGCGCTGGTGGGTAGCAATGAATTACAAAATGCATTAAAATATAGGAAGTGGCAGATTTGACAGACAGTGCCTAGTTCTTGTCAAATAGGAGAAAAGATGGTACTAGCAATATGAAATATATATATATATATACATATATATATAAATATATATACATATATATATATAAACTTTATTCTGACACGATATCAGAACTTAGTTCATTTGACAACCAATAAGCTATTGCAGTAGGCTACTATCAGGATAGTTCATGGCAGAGAACCACTGATAGTTGCACTGAGTGACCAGGGGTACCTGCTTACAAGAAACTGAGCTACAGTCACTGTATTATGTATACTGCAGGTGGTGATGTGATCTATTCGGGGAAAGGAGGTGTGTGTATACAACATTATATATATATATATATATATATATATATATATATATATGAGGTAAATAGACGTCTTACAGCAAATGTCCTGCTTGAAGAGACGAGGCAGACCCAGATAATGGTGCTTAAGTATTTTTAATGTGCTCTACACCAAGTTTCATTCCTTAGCATACCTGCTGGGTGAGGAGTAGACACTGAGGAACTCAATGACTCAGATGACTCACAGTCACAGAAAACGGTCACCACAGTCAAAAGGAGATTTGCTTAAAGTCCAGAGCATTTCTCACCAGTTCTGATGTATGATGATAAATATGACAAAGTTGGCATGATACTGAAATAGCTCTCAGCAACCAAAAGTGTAGTGAGTTCAAGTTGAGTTATTAGAGTGTAATAATTAGACCATAGAAGATTACTTGTGTATGATTCGCTAAGAAAGATTAAAAGTTAAAAGAAAAATATGAATACATTTGGTCCAAGCAGAGTGCGTGACTTAAGTATTTCCACTTGCCTGTTATAGGTCTAAGCAAGAAAAATATTGTTTGCACCCAAAAGAGATGGTGTGGACAGTTGTTTATTATTGCTAATTTAGAGGACAGTATTCCTCATATTCAGCAAAGATGCCTTGTCCTGGCTTGAATAAAATGTACACATAAATGGATATATTGTGGTGGGCAGGAAGCTAGGCATATGTTTTTTTGATCAAATTAGGCATGCAGAAGGAGGCAGAGGGACGGATCTGAAACCATATTGTGTAGGGCTCCTCTGTGACTCCTTCACATTAAGCTGGTCCATAGGATCAGTTTCCTGTAGGTCATGGTGGGGGCATATTCAAGATAAAATGTTTTAAGGATAGGTATCCTTAACTGGATGTTTTACACCCCTATCAAAAAAATGGAACAGACTCTTATAGGAAATAATTTTTCCACAATAGGCCTAAAATAAAGAGTAATGAAATGCCCTTTTCTGATATACAAAAAACAAGACATCATTAAATTATAAGTCCCCAGTTTGGCACTAGCCAGTCGAACGGACCATAATATGCCAAATATTGATGGAACCTTCTGTGGGTCAGGAGTCACTGTGCACTGGCTGAGACAAGAAATGGGCAATAACTTCCGACCTAAGTTCTGATGTCTGTTTGCCGGAGTGGAAGCAACATATGCATGTATTTATATAAGGTATGTATGCGTCCCCATATATAACTTAACGTGTAGGACAATTTATCTACGTTACTTCACCCTGAGAACACCATACGCATGTATCTACGTTACTTCAGTCAGAAGACTCTACATCAGTGGGCCTTAACCCGTGGTTCGTGGACTCCCAGGCCAGCGACGCCTACTGAAGGGGTTTGCACTGCTTAGAAAATTAAATAATAAAAACATATCAATAACGTGTCTATAAATAAAGAAGTAAAACTGAAAATTGAAAATGTTATGTAAATGTGTAGAAATTTGAAATTGGAGGCAAACAATTATGTTGGTGTCCTCAAATTGATTCAGGGGAGCAGTGAGAGTGCATCATAAAGAATACAGTATGGATGATGGGTGGCAACATCTAAATTTAGAAACACTCCATCCTTCCCATTAAAAGTTACATTACGTTTTTTTCTAGTTTCATTTGGGAATTAATTAAAAGAGGTAATCATTTATATGTTTGCTTGATGAATGTGTTTCTACAATTTTTGTGTATTGTTTTGAGGTTCAAATAATCGAAATTGGTCATCATTTATATGTTTGCTTGATGAATGTGTTTCTACATTTTTTGTGTATTGTTTTGAGGTTCAAATAATCGAAATTGCTTAGGCTAGAGCCCCTGTCTTACAATTATGTCTCGGGGGGGGGGGGGGGGCCTGGATTCCAGTAATGATTAAGTGGGGATCCACAGAAGTCAAAAGGGTAAGAGCCGCTGCTCTCCATTACGTTCTAGAGGCATGCAGAAAATGTGCCCAATGAAGTCGAATAACTGGGCGTCATACTTTTCAAAAATATAAACCCCGACCATAGAAATCATTGCAATATAGAAAACATATACGGGTTGAGTTACTGCATTGTTCAGGATTGAAGTTGGCGTTTTATTTGCTTACAAACTCCACTGAAAACATCATGTGTCCCTACCTAACCATCTTTATTTTGAAACATCTGTTTTGTGTTCGGGTTTTTCCTCCAGCAAGTCTTTCTGATGGAAAACACAGAAGCGCGGCTGTTTTTTAGGTCTCCCTGAGCCAACGCGCATGCGGTGCTCTGCGAGAGTTAAGTAAGGGCTTTCAAAAATGCTCCCAAAGTCTGCAAGCGGTATGGGTAGAGTGCATGTGCGCCGGGCGCACGCACCATTTGTCCGCCTGTAGCCTCTGGGGGCACTTTCGCGGCCGCTTTGATGTTCTCAGTGAGCCGCGTGGCCACTGAACATCAAAGCGGCCTCGAAAGTGCTCACCATTTGCCACCCCCTCCCATATCCCACTTCCTGCTTGTTTCCCCTCGCGCTGCACTCATTTGTTTTGCCACTCGGGGAATGCATCATATTCTCAGATTGACTATCGTTTTCTTTCTTTCTTCCTTTGGTATCTTGTTTTTTTTTTTAACCACAGGAAAACAGGGTTCAGGCAAAGAATGCTTCTTGTTTTCATTTGAAGGCTTCATCAGCAATAAGACAAGAGGTTTGTGTTTGCTTTTTCTTCCCAAACATTGTTTAGCTTCGGTGCCAGCTGTGGATTAGAGGTCCCTTGTGACCTTCCTCCCCTCACCCTGCTGAACGCCCCCACACTCCAGCAGCAGCTCCGGTTCCGTGATGGCGGCAGGGCTTGAAACCGGCCCAACCCTCGAGTCATGCAAACACGCAGCCCTTGTGGGCAGCCATCAATCTGCACTACCCTCCACGCACTGTCTCCATTCGGCTGTCTGTCCTCTTGGGTTTTTTTCCCTCCGTGATGCGTGACGTGCCTACCTGACTGTATTCAAAGTTTTTTTTTAACTGTACTTTTTTTCTAACGCAATATCCTGCCCGCGGTTTTGGAAGCTTTGGTGAGGAAGCAGCTTGAATTCACGCTGGGCTTGCACGTATGACATGAAATGTCTTGCTTAAAGCGCAAGGGCGATTTTAGTCACAACTGTACTAGACTTCTATCCATCGCCCTCACTCTATCTATCCATCGCCCTCACTCTATCTATCCATCGCCCTCACTCTATCTATCCATCGCCCTCCCTCTATCTATCCATATTTATTTATTTATTTTTGTGTTTTATAGAGCGCGAACATGACCCGTGAGGGTATTAGAGCGCTTTACACGGTATACATTGTTGAGCAAACAAAAGTTTAAGGTGCAGGGACAAACAGATCAAACGTTACACGGTATACATTGTTGAGCAAAAAGATTAAGGTGCAGGGACAAACCGATCCACACGAATGGTTGCGCTCATTGTCATAGACAGAAACAAAAGCAAGGTTCCAAATGTATTCGTCGTGGGTACCTTTGGATATGTGAGGCGGTAGTCTAAGATTAGTCCCATTCAATGGGGATGTTGTGGGCAGGCCTTAGGCGAAGAATTTACCCATGAGGAAGGTTTTCGTCTCAGTTTTGAAGCGTGCTAGAAGAGGGATTTTTCTGATGGAGGGTGGAAGAGAGTTCCAGATTCGTGGTGCTGCTCCGGTGAACGCCCTGTTATAAGTTCTTTTTTTTTTTGAAGGAGGCAGGTTGAAGCAGTAGGTTTCTGGCAGACCTGGAGTTTCTGCTTCCTCCGGATATCACTAATTTCTGTGCCAGATAAGCAGGGGAGTTGGTGTAAAGCGCCTTGTGTACAGTGCAAGCCAATTTCAACTGGATTCTGGCCTCCAGGGGGAGCCAGTTCAGCGCTTTCATGTGTGGAGAGATGTTGTCTAACTTCCTGGTACCTATGAGTAGTCTGGCAGCTGCGTTGAGGCAGGCTTTTAGAGGCGCTAAGGAGGTCTTAGGTAGTCCTGTGAGGGTGGAACAGCCGTATTCCAGTCTGGAGATGACAAGTGCTTGAACTGCAGTTTTTAAGTTTGGTGCATCGATGAAAGGTTTCAGCTTCCAGAGGTAGCTCAGGTGGAATCTGGCTGCTTTGGCCATCGAGTTAATGTGGTCACTCATATTGAGGTTACTGTCGAGGATTATGCCCAGGGATTTGGCAGAGTCCACAATGGTCGGTGGACAATTCAGGGCTGTGATGGCCTTAATCCACATCTGGATCTCCGGGTTGGTTTTAGTTGGGGGGATTAGGAGAAATTCAGTTTTCTTTGCATTTAGTTTGAGTTGGTTATTGGCTAGCCAGTGGACAGTTAATTTCAAGGTCTCGTTCGGGGAGAGGATCTCATTGAGCGAGGAGATGTTGATGTATAGTTGGGTGTCGTCCGCATACATATGGTAGAAGATGTTGGCGGAGCGGAGAACTTCGGTGAGTGGCTCAAGGTAAAGGTTGAAGAGGGTAGGGGAGAGGGTTGAACCTTGGGGGACTCCGACTGTGACCGGGGTGGGAGCTGATAGATTGCCGTTGATGAGGAATCTCTGGGAACGATTGTGGAGGAAGGATCTGAACCATTCTAGTACCACGCCATCCAGGCCCATCCTGAGTTTGAGGCGTTCAAGTAGCTTTTCATGGTTGACCATATCGAAGGCGGAGGATAGATCAAGAAGGATTAGAAGGCAGGTTTTGCCTTGGTCTAGGGCTTGGAGGGCATCGTCCACGATGTGCAGCATAGCAGTTTCGGTGCTGTGCCCTGGTCTAAATCCAGATTGGAAGTCATCTAGTAGGTGGAAGTTGTTAATATGCTGGCTTAGTTGCTGTTGAACACACTTCTCTAATACTTTGGCTAGTAGCGGGATATTGGAGATAGGTCTAAAATTGTCAGGAGAGGCAGGGTCAAGTGAAGGTTTTTTTAAGATGGGGAGAACTTGGCCAGCTTTCAAAGGGTCCGGGATCAAGACCTGCTGGAGAGAGGCGTTGATAATTGCAGTCCAACAGGGGACGATGGATTGGGAGGCGGTGGTGAGGCAGTTGGAAGGAAGCGGATCATTGAAGTGATTGTTTGGTTTTAAGCTAGAGAGAATTGTTGAGATGGAGTCTTCATTATAGTATTTGAAGTCCGTCCAGCGGGCTTTGTTTTTAGGGGAGGCCATAGAGGTAGGAGTGGAAGGGTGTGGCAGAGCAGGAGGGGGTTGGGCGCAGGTGGTAGTACTAAGTTCAATTCCTAATGCCGTGATTTTATCAGCGAAGAAGGAGGAGAATTCGTCTGCAGATATTAGCGATTTGGGGGATTCTTTCGTTGTTTTAGCCAGTTTGTTAGATTGGAATTTGACCAGTTCAAAAAGCTTTTGGGGTCTGTTCTTGGCATTCCCTAATTCCGATCTGAAGTACTCTTTTTTGCAGTTGACAATGTGCTTGTGGTATGCATTTCTCGCCTGGCGCAGCAGTTTTAGATTCACTGCGGAGGGGTGTTGTCTCCAACTTCTTTCAAACTGACGGAGGGCTCTCCTCTCCATGTTGAGGGAGCCAGTGAACCAAGGGTTTCTGTCCTTGATTTGAGTTCTTTTAAGTTTTAGAGGGGCAAGGTCGTCTAGAATGTTCGAGATGGATGATGAGTAGTGCTCGTTGAGATCGCTAACCTTGGTTATGTGCAGGGGTGGGGGTAGGTCAGATCTGCAACGAGCCTCGAATTTCCCAAAGTCCAGGTTCTTAGTGTCTCTGGTCCATCGCTTGGGAATCATCGGTTGAGACGACTTTGTCTTGCGAGTTCCGGGCAAAATGAAGGATATGGAGTGATGGTCAGACCAGTCGCAGGGGTCTATGGAGATAAGCTTGACAGCGGTTTCCTTAGAGATGATCCAGTCAAGGATGGTTCCTTTTGAGTGGGTTGGCAAAGAGCAGGCTTGGGTCATGGCTTGGTCATTTAACAGGTCTTTTATGGCATTGACGTAGGGATCTTTAGCGTCATTCCAATGCAAGTTGAAGTCACCCAGGAAGATTTCTGTGGCATTGGAGGAAATCTTTGTAGTCATGATTTCCAGAGGGTGATCAGTGAAAGCATCGTTTGGACCTGGTGGGTGGTAAAAGAAGTGCAAGTTACAGAGGTGTACTGAATTGTTGCAGACGGAGAGTGCAAGGTATTCGCATGAGTCTGAGATGTCCGTTGCGAGTTCAGTGATAACCAAGGAGGATCGATAGATGCAGGCTATGCCTCTTCCTTTCTTATTAGCGTGTCTATCCAGTCTGGCGATGTTGTAGTTGGGCGGGACTAGTACATCCAGGCAAGGCGAAGAGTATTCCTTTAGCCAGGATTCAGTTAAAATGGCAATGTCTAGGTTTTTGTCCAGAACGGGGTCAGCGATGTCAGCGGCGTGTTTAACTGCTGACCGGCAGTTTATTAAAAGACCAGATAAGGGGGTGTCGGAGGGGGAGTCAGGAGTCTGGACAGATAGAACTACAGGCGCCAGATTGCTTTTTACCACATTTCTGTTGTGGAGGGTAGCTGGCCTGTTTGGGTTAATGGTGACCGTGCTGATGGGGTGTTCGGGCCGGGTGGTTGGCGGACAGGGGATGGCTGGGGTAGAGTTGTGGTCTTGGAGGATGGCTAGGATTTCATTCCCAGTGAGGTCAAGATGGTTAGGGGAGGCGGTGGGTGCGTTGTAAGTGAGGGCGAGAGCCTGGGATTCCTCCTCAGAGAGTGGGCAAGGTTGTTTGCGTGGGCGAAGATGTCTTAGGGGTAGCGGGAGAGGTTGCTTGGCAGGCTCGGTGTTGGGTGGGGGGGAAGTATGCGGTGACTTCAGGTTAGCTAGTGAGGTCTCGGCACTGTGAAGGAGGTTCATCAGGTCCAGAATGGAGCAGTGAATGCTCTGGGTGAGTTTGGTCGCTCTGGAGTGCAGAGTTTCAAGATTGGTATAGTCAAGGGGTATGAAGGGATAAGGGTTCGAGTTGACCAGATCAGTCGAAGGGGCATGTGACAGTGGTAGGGCATTGGCTGGAGCAGGCTCCATGTTCTTTGGAGAAGAAGTGTCAAGCTCTGGATTTTGGTGGGGGGCTGGCGGGGAGGAGGTCTGGTGTCTAGGGGTGGTTCCGTTATAGGTGCCTGTGTCAGGGTGATCAGGGGTAGGGGGCGTTAGGGGACAGGCACTCACTGGGGCAGGGGACATTGGGAGGGTATCAGTGTTCTCGGTAGAGGGGGGCACTAGATGGGAGGAGATCGCAGGTGTGGGGGGAATGCTGATGCCAGGGACAGGAGATATGGTAGGGTGGAGTGGGAGAGCCGAAGTGGAGACCCTTGGGGGACTGGTAAATGGCTGGCTGGATCTGTTAGGGACAGTAGGCATGATAGGGGGGATTCGGTGAGCCTCACTCTATCCATCTATCTATCTATCGCCCTCACTCTATCCATCTATCCATCGCCCTCACTCTATCCATCTATCCATCGCCCTCACTCTATCCATTGTCCTCACTCTATCCATCGCCCTCACTCTATCCATCGCCCTCACTCTATCCATCCATCGCCCTCACTCTATCCATCCATCGCCCTCACTCTATCCATCCATCGCCCTCACTCTATCCATCTATCTATCGCCCTCACTCTATCCATCTATCTATCGCCCTCACTCTATCCATCTATCCATCGCCCTCACTCTATCCATCGCCCTCACTCTATCCATCCATCGCCCTCACTCTATCCATCCATCGCCCTCACTCTATCCATCTATCTATCGCCCTCACTCTATCCATCTATCTATCGCCCTCACTCTATCCATCTATCTATCGCCCTCACTCTATCCATCTATCTATCGCCCTCACTCTATCCATCTATCTATCGCCCTCACTCTATCCATCTATCTATCGCCCTCACTCTATCCATCTATCTATCGCCCTCACTCTATCCATCTATCTATCGCCCTCACTCTATCCATCTATCTATCGCCCTCACTCTATCCATCTATCTATCGCCCTCACTCTATCCATCTATCTATCGCCCTCACTCTATCCATCTATCTATCGCCCTCACTCTATCCATCTATCTATCGCCCTCACTCTATCCATCTATCGCCCTCACTCTATCCATCTATCGCCCTCACTCTATCCATCTATCGCCCTCACTCTATCCATCTATCGCCCTCACTCTATCTATCTTTCGCCCTCACTCTATCTTTCGCCCTCACTCTATCTTTCGCCCTCACTCTATCTTTCGCCCTCACTCTATCTTTCGCCCTCACTCTATCTTTCGCCCTCACTCTATCTTTCGCCCTCACTCTATCTTTCGCCCTCACTCTATCCATCTATCTTTTGCCCTCACTCTATCCATCTATCCATCGCCCTCACTCTATCCATCTATCCATCGCCCTCACTCTATCCATCGCCCTCACTCTATCCATCCATCGCCCTCACTCTATCCATCTATCTATCGCCCTCACTCTATCCATCTATCTATCGCCCTCACTCTATCCATCTATCTATCGCCCTCACTCTATCC
Organism: Lissotriton helveticus; assembly: GCF_964261635.1. NCBI lineage: Eukaryota > Metazoa > Chordata > Amphibia > Caudata > Salamandridae > Lissotriton > Lissotriton helveticus. Next base: position 409,585,633 of record NC_136061.1, on the reverse strand, counting down.
ATCTATCTATCGCCCTCACTCTATCCATCTATCTATCGCCCTCACTCTATCCATCTATCTATCGCCCTCACTCTATCCATCTATCTATCGCCCTCACTCTATCCATCTATCTATCGCCCTCACTCTATCCATCTATCTATCGCCCTCACTCTATCCATCTATCTATCGCCCTCACTCTATCCATCTATCTATCGCCCTCACTCTATCCATCTATCGCCCTCACTCTATCCATCTATCTATCGCCCTCACTCTATCCATCTATCGCCCTCACTCTATCCATCTATCGCCCTCACTCTATCCATCTATCGCCCTCACTCTATCTATCTTTCGCCCTCACTCTATCTTTCGCCCTCACTCTATCTTTCGCCCTCACTCTATCTTTCGCCCTCACTCTATCTTTCGCCCTCACTCTATCTTTCGCCCTCACTCTATCTTTCGCCCTCACTCTATCTTTCGCCCTCACTCTATCTTTCGCCCTCACTCTATCTTTCGCCCTCACTCTATCCATCTATCTTTTGCCCTCACTCTATCCATCTATCCATCGCCCTCACTCTATCCATCTATCCATCGCCCTCACTCTATCCATCGCCCTCACTCTATCCATCGCCCTCACTCTATCCATCGCCCTCACTCTATCCATCGCCCTCACTCTATCCATCGCCCTCACTCTATCCATCGCCCTCACTCTATCCATCGCCCTCACTCTATCCATCTATCCATCGCCCTCACTCTATCCATCTATCCATCGCCCTCACTCTATCCATCTATCCATCGCCCTCACTCTATCCATCTATCCATCGCCCTCACTCTATCCATCTATCCATCGCCCTCACTCTATCCATCGCCCTCACTCTATCCATCGCCCTCACTCTATCCATCGCCCTCACTCTATCCATCGCCCTCACTCTATCCATCGCCCTCACTCTATCCATCTATCCATCGCCCTCACTCTATCCATCTATCCATCGCCCTCACTCTATCCATCGCCCTCACTCTATCCATCTATCCATCGCCCTCACTCTATCCATCTATCCATCGCCCTCACTCTATCCATCGCCCTCACTCTATCCATCGCCCTCACTCTATCCATCGCCCTCACTCTATCCATCGCCCTCACTCTATCCATCGCCCTCACTCTATCCATCGCCCTCACTCTATCCATCGCCCTCACTCTATCCATCGCCCTCACTCTATCCATCGCCCTCACTCTATCCATCGCCCTCACTCTATCCATCGCCCTCACTCTATCCATCGCCCTCACTCTATCCATCGCCCTCACTCTATCCATCGCCCTCACTCTATCCATCGCCCTCACTCTATCCATCGCCCTCACTCTATCCATCTATCGCCCTCACTCTATCCATCGCCCTCACTCTATCCATCTATCGCCCTCACTCTATCCATCTATCGCCCTCACTCTATCCATCTATCGCCCTCACTCTATCCATCTATCGCCCTCACTCTATCCATCTATCGCCCTCACTCTATCCATCTATCGCCCTCACTCTATCCATCTATCGCCCTCACTCTATCCATCTATCGCCCTCACTCTATCCATCTATCGCCTTCACTCTATCGCCTTCACTCTATCGCCCTCACTCTATCGCCCTCACTCTATCCATCTATCGCCCTCACTCTATCCATCTATCGCCCTCACTCTATCCATCTATCGCCCTCACTCTATCCATCTATCGCCCTCACTCTATCCATCTATCGCCCTCACTCTATCCATCTATCGCCCTCACTCTATCCATCGATCGCCTTCACTCTATCGCCCTCACTCTATCCATCGATCGCCCTCACTCTATCCATCGATCGCCTTCACTCTATCGCCCTCACTCTATCTTTCGCCCTCACTCTATCCATCTATCTTTCGCCCTCACTCTATCTTTCGCCCTCACTCTATCCATCTATCTTTCGCCCTCACTCTATCCATCTATCTTTCGCCCTCACTCTATCCATCTATCCATCGCCCTCACTCAATCCATCTATCCATCGCCCTCACTCAATCCATCTATCCATCGCCCTCACTCAATCCATCTATCCATCGCCCTCACTCAATCCATCTATCCATCGCCCTCACTCAATCCATCTATCCATCGCCCTCACTCAATCCATCTATCCATCGCCCTCACTCAATCCATCTATCCATCGCCCTCACTCAATCCATCTATCCATCGCCCTCACTCAATCCATCTATCCATCGCCCTCACTCTATCCATCTATCCATCGCCCTCACTCTATCCATCGCCCTCACTCTATCCATCGCCCTCACTCTATCCATCGCCCTCACTCTATCCATCGCCCTCACTCTATCCATCGCCCTCACTCTATCCATCGCCCTCACTCTATCCATCGCCCTCACTCTATCCATCGCCCTCACTCTATCCATCGCCCTCACTCTATCCATCGCCTTCACTCTATCTATGGCCTTCACTCGATCTATGACCTTCACTCTATCTATGGCCTTCACTCTATCTATGGCCTTCACTCTATCTATGGCCTTCACTCTATCTATGGCCTTCACTCTATCTATGGCCTTCACTCTATCTATGGCCTTCACTCTATCTATGGCCTTCACTCTATCTATGGCCTTCACTCTATCTATGGCCTTCACTCTATCTATGGCCTTCACTCTATCTATGGCCCTCACTCTATCTATGGCCCTCACTCTATCTATGGCCCTCACTCTATCTATCTATGGCCCTCACTCTATCTATCTATGGCCCTCACTCTATCTATCTATGGCCCTCACTCTATCTATCTATGGCCCTCACTCTATCTATGGCCCTCACTCTATCTATGGCCCTCACTCTATCTATGGCCCTCACTCTATCTATGGCCCTCACTCTATCTATGGCACTCACTCTATCTATGGCACTCACTCTATCTATGGCACTCACTCTATCTATCCATCGCACTCACTCTATCTATCCATCGCACTCACTCCATCTATCCATCGCACTCACTCTATCTATCCATCGCCCTCCCTCTATCTATCTTCTCACTCACTCTATCTATCGCATCACCACAGCATCACTCAGCACCACTACAGCATCACTCAGGGGCACCACAACATCACTATGCGCTACCACAGCAACACTGAACGCCACAGCATTACTCTTCGCCACCACATTACTCAGCTCCACCAAAGCATCAATCTGTGCAACCATTCAACAACAACTGTTTCAAATATGTTCTCTCAATGTTTCATGCTTTATTACAAATGTCACAAAAAGATGTTAATATTTCACTTCTGTTCTTGGATTTTCATCACAATAAAATACACTGAACATAATCTTCACAAAAGTTTAAGCTATTGCCATTATAAATTACAATAACTTGGGGTGTGGCTTGTTCGCCGACGGGGAGGGCGGTGTGAGCCGATAGCTCCGTGCCCGGACCCCTCTATTATCCTGTAAGGTAATCCTGGTTGCAGATAGCAGCAGCGGAGAGTGCACCGGAAGGCCGGGGGAACATCCAGAGATCGACATCTGGACCAAAGAGGGCTCCGCTGGGTTACCAGAGCCGATCGGAGAGCCGGGGGAGAGGAACGCAGCCTGTAACATGGCGGCGACAGGCGACATCCCAGAGTGAACGGACACGGGGAGAACGGCCTCCCATAACCCTGAGAGCGAGAGCGGCGGACTGAGGGCGCTGCATGCGCTGCGAAACTGGAGACTCAGAGGCTGGGGCTGGACAACGGACGCTACAGGGCAGCCGAGGCCGGACCGGACATGAGTGGGAAATCGGTCGGGATGTCCTAACATGGCGGCTAGTAGCTGAGTGGCTGGGCAATTGCGGATCCATGACCCGACCGTCTGGGGGCTTTCAGCCGACTGGGAGTGCCGCCGATCACTGAACCAAGGTACGCTCCTTTTGAGAGCCGATTGGCGTGCAAGATCTTGACCCGCTGCGGGGGTTCTGTAGAGAGCGGAGTACGGGTTGATCATTAACATCGCTCCCTTGCTCGGAACGCCCTGGCGCCCTGCGGCGGGACGGTGAGGACAGAAGCTTAAGCGGGCGCTCCGAGGGCGAAAGCTGGCAGGTGTGCATACCCCTCTGGTGGCCCTGGTGGATGGGAGGCAGCGGAACCGCACCCGGAACAAAAGCGGAGGGTGCTGGAGCAAGCTTGCAGCACAGTACGGGCGTAGCTATATTTATATCGGAGCTTGCATGGGACGCAGCATTCCACTGTGAAGGCTCGTATTAAACCGATATAGGCACAACGGAGGCACTGCGTTGCTGGTGCGGGAATGAGGACATTGGCGGCATGTACTCCCTGGGTTCTTGGCATCCCGTGTCCCCGCTAGCTGCACGGGCTTGAGTGCGGACAAAAGGGGAGCGTGGGAAACTGGCGTAGGTGGGGCTCTGGGACGGAGCGGAGAGACGGGATACGGGACGGTTATTGAAATCCTGAGATTGTGGAACGCAGCAAAGCGGTGTGCCTGACTGTCCGGGAACCCCTTTCCCCTGGGGGTATGCAGCTGAGAGACGGCTGAGGACGCCCACCAATGTACACACGGCCGACATTGGGCAGTAATCCGCCGGAATGTGTAGGGCGGACTGATCTGGTGCTGAAGGGGCACTGCCGTCACGTGTCGTAGCCTGAGCAATTCATTGGGGGTGCTTTGTGGCGTGCAATTTAAACACTGAAGGGCGGAAGGCGCCACGCCACGTACATTTATAATGAAGCCGCAACATAAGCCGGAGGATGCTGGGGTGCAGGGCGCCACTGGAGAAGCAGGGAGTGACACGGAGGGCACGGGCACAGAACAACGGCTGAACAAACGACTGGACAAGATCCTGGCGGCCATTACTGCGACGAAGGACTCATTGCACAACGATATCTCGCAGGTTGCGACAGGGCTGGGTCTCCTGAAAGCAGACCACTCGAAGCTAGTGGACAGGGTGAAAGGCACGGAGTTGGTGGTACAAGAACTGAAACCGGCGATGGTGACGGTGGAGCGGAAGCTGGAGGATGCGTTGCAGCGACTGGCGACCCTGGAAAAGAAGTCCGAGGATGCGGAAAGTCAAAATCGACGCAACAACGTCAGAGTGGTGGGCCTGCCGGAGAAAGTGGAGGGTCTAGACATGGTGGCGTATTTGGAGAACTGGTTCCGGACACAGGTTGCTCCAGAGGGCCTGTCCGCCTTCTCCACGCTCGAACGGGAGCATAGGGTCCCGGCCAAGCCGCCACAACCGGGCCGCCCCCCCCCGGCCTGTGGTGGCTAGAGTCCTCCACTACAAGGACAGGGATCTATTGATCCAGAATGCACGCACTAGTGGGCCCTTTCAGGTGGAAATCGGCACTGTTACGCTCTTCCCGGACTATACGCAGGAAATACAGAAGCGCAGGGCCTCCTATTTGACCATGAAAAAAGAACTTAGGGATGAGGGGATCCAATTTTCATTGTTATTCCCTGCTAAACTGAGAATCATTATGGATAGTTCGACCCACTTTTTCCTGACGCCCGAGGACGCCTGGTCGTGGCTGGAATCTTACAGGGCGGGCACAGATCGCAGGGGCAGGGGTGAACGCGGACACCCGAAACAACAGAGGACACGCCAATCGCAAAGACTCCGTAAAAAAGCCAAGAATCAGCAGGCCCTACTGCTCACACAATTGGCAGCTGATAAACAGGATGCTCTAACGGCGACGGCGGCTATAACAGGGTCTCAGAAGGGGGACTCGCACAGTGGCTCGGACTCCGATGAGGACAAAAGACATTCCGGTACGGAACTCTCGGATGTGGACAGCACCATGGGGCCGGAAGTCACACCTAGATCGGCGGATGATTTGTAGACTACTCCTCTTTATCGGCGGCTTCCCGCCTACGGACTACACTGGGACAGGATGAACCCCCGGTAACTTTTCTGTTCCTTATGGCTGTGAATGCTGCATTGTGGGGTTGACGGCAGAGGATGATGGCGGAGCCGCCACCTGTTGGGGTTGGGCAGCACTCCGATTGCCCTTAAGGCAACCTGTGGTGACTACTACAGGGTAGTACAGTGTGTTTGTGTGTTGAGGTGTTTGGATGGGAACTGATAGGTCACTATTGGGTTCTATCCTGGGGGGGTGGGATGAGGGTTTTTTTGGGGGTGTTGAGTTTTTGGGGTTTGATATTGGTGTGGGCGCTGCTACTGTAATGGAGGCGGAACAGCGAGGCTACAGTGATGGGGACGTTACGTGATTTGAAATGTATCACTTAGAATGTGAGAGGCTTACATACTATGACTCGGCGACACAAAGTGCATGCTTATTTATTGCGGAGGGGGGTCCACATAGCCCTTTTGCAGGAGACACATCTCAATAAGGCAGAGGGTCAGGCATTGCAGCGGAGGTGGAGGGGCCAGGTCTTCAGCACAGCTTACTCTGCATTTGCTAGGGGGGTGCTCATTTGGATACGGGCAGGTGTCCCCTTTCAGGTTACTAGGCAGGTGCTAGATCAAGAGGGCAGATATGTGGCGGTGGAGGGTAGACTGTATGGCAGAGACGTAGTGTTGTGCAGTGTTTATGCCCCGAATACTGAACAAGCTCGCTTCCTGGCTGCCTTATCGGGGGCGCTGGCGCCACTTCTGGCAGGTCCGGCCATTGTAGGGGGGGATTTTAATGCTATCGTTGATGTGGACTTGGATAGGTCGCACCCTCCTCTGGCAGCAACACCGGTTAGGAGACTGGCTAAAACTAGGTCTGACTGGCAAGAACACTGGGGATTCGTTGATGTATGGCGTGCTCACCATCCCCGGGATAGGGATTACTCATTCTTTTCAGCTGTGCATGACCTACACGTCCGTATTGATGCTATCCTGTGCACTCCCCTGATGGCCCCTATGGCGGCGCACACCGAGTACCTTGCTAGAACTATCTCTGACCACAATCCACTATTGATGTCACTTAATTGGCAGAGGGTGAGGACAGCAATCCCGACATGGCGCTTGCGACCTGAGACTCTGGAAGATCAGGTGTTTCGGACGGACATAGCAGATGGTATTGACGATTACTTCAGGGAGAACTGGGGCACAGCAAGCTCCAGGGCAGTGGAGTGGGATGCATTTAAGGTGGTTATCAGGGGACTGTGCATCACTAGGTATTCAGGAGCTAGGAGATCGGTGGTAGAGGATGTAGCGAAGGCGGAAAAGGCTTTAAGAGAACTGGAGAAGCAGAGGCCGGAATCACCTGCCTTGCAGGAACGATTGCTGGAAGCCAAAGAGAAGGTGGCAGCCGACACGGAACGGCTGCGATGCTTTGACCACAGGGGGTACCTAGCGAAGGTCCATGCAGAGGGAGATAAGGTTGGCACGCTACTGGCTAGGTTGGATGACCCGGTGCAAAGGAGTGGACCAGTTATGCAGATAACCCTGAGCGATGGCACGCTCACCCACTCACAGGATGGGGTGCTATCTCGTTTTGCAACTTATTATGAAGCTCTCTATAACAGTAGAAGAGGGGAGACAGAGGAGGACGTAGAGGAGTATCTGGAAGGAACCCTTTTGCAGCGCTTAGAGGACGGGGAAGCGGAGCAGTTGGGGCAGGCTGTCACATTGGCTGAAGTAAGGGGGGCAATTAAAAACATGGCCCGGAACAAGACACCGGGGCCTGATGGGCTACCAGTCGAATTCTATGCTCACTACATTGATAAACTGGCTCCTGCGCTCCTGGAGGTGTATCAGGAAGCAGAGAGGGAGGGTCGCCTGCCAGGCTCGATGCGTGAGGCACTGATGGTCCCCCTTCTGAAACCGGGTCGCACGGAGCTGGGTGTGGCCTCTTACAGGCCTTTATCCATGCTATCAGTGGATTACAAAATCCTGAGCCGTATACTGGCAACCCGGTTGTTACCGCACATGACATCGCTGGTTCATGCGGACCAGGCGGGCTTTATCCCCACGCGGTGCACTGCCACGAACATTCGTCGCTTTCTTAGAGTTATGGCGGATAATCAGGACGATGACGGATCGGCGGCGGTGCTATCTGTGGATATAGAGAAAGCGTTTGACAGTTTAGAATGGGCCTACCTATGCATAGTTCTGCATCGATTAGGACTGGGTGATGGCTTTGTGAGATGGACGAGGGTGCTGTACTCTTCGGCAGTGGCTAGGGTGAAGCTTGGCGAGGTGATTTCTGACCAGTACCCAATCATGAGAGGCACGAGACAGGGATGCTCGTTGTCACCACTGCTGTTTGCCCTAGCGGTCGAACCTCTGGCGGCGCGGGCAAGGCTGGGGCGGATGTATCGGGGACTGCTGCACCGGGGTAGCACTCATTACATTTCTCTATATGCGGATGATCTGCTCCTCTTTCTTCGGGAAGCTGGTGCGGACCTGCAGGGAGCGACTACGATGTTGTCCAGCTTTGGGAGGGTTTCCGGTCTTCAGGTGAACTGGACCAAGACGTGCCTCTTCCCGTTGAGGAGGGACCAGACGCCGCCTGCTGCGCTGGGCACCATAAGGTGGGAACCGGCGTGCATCACCTATTTAGGGGTCAGGGTCTATCACACAGACCAGGACCTGCTGGAGGGTAATATAGGCAGATGTGTTAGAACCAGAGGGAGTTCTGGGCGACGCTCCCTCTGTCGGTAATGGGCAGAGTGGCCTTGCTTAAGATGGTGGTGCTCCCCAGGCTATTATATTATTTCCGTACACTTCCGATTTGGATCCCGCCGAGAATCTTTAAGGAACTGAGGTTGTTGATAGTGGGTTTCATCTGGGGCAGCGCAGACGCAGAGTAGCCCTGGCGGCGCTGAGGAGTCCTAGGTTGGAAGGTGGCCTGGCGGTGCCAGATTTCGAACTTTATTATCTAGCAGCACAATTGCAGGTCTTAACACAAAATATAGCGCAGGAATATAGAGGCCCGGAAAGTAGATGGGGAACTGGTATCCCACGTCATGTACAGGCCTATATAGTCTTGCAGCAAAAGCTTGACTTACGGGAATTGACGGGGGATGAACGGACCCTGCGGCTCTGCTGGAACAGGACTCCGCGAAGGGCGGGACCTTCTCACCCGTATGCACCAGAGATTCCATTGGGCATGCTGACTGTTCTGCCACACGGTGGGGACTGGACTCCGCTAGCGACTTGGGAACAGATGGGTATCCAGGTGGTGGGAGATTTGTATGTGAACCGGGAGCTGGTGCCCTTCCTGGTGCTGCAGGATATGTATGGGCTCCCGGAGGGGGACTTCTTGCTGCATGCTGCGGTTACAACCGCAATCCAAAAACACTGGAAAACAGGGAGAGCGGAACCGGTAGTGACCCTCGCGTGCCAATATGTGGTGATGGCGGCGGGTACGGTTAAGGCGGTGACGTGCCTCCAGTCCCGGCTGCTCCGGGAGGGACTGCAACCCCTAGATGTTCTTAAGGTTAAATGGGAAGAAAGCATAGGTCGGCAGATACCAGATACCACTTGGGAGCAAATCCTTAAACGGGCGTGGAAGGGCACTAGAAACGCTCGTCTCCAACTGATTCAATATTTTGTGCTTCATAGGGCCTATTTAACGCCGGGGAAGATCCGGAAGTACTTCCATGTCCAGGACGCGGCGTGCCCGAGATGTGAGGTGGAAGGTGTTGAGATAGAACACATGCTATGGTTCTGTTCACACGTGGGAAGCTACTGGGAGGCAGTAGGGGACCTTTTGAACGCGGTCACAGACAGGCAATTGGATTATGACATGGCCACATGCTTACTACACTGGTTCCCGCATACGGCCAAGACAAAGGTCACTAGTAAATTTATTGATTTAGGGTTAATGCTGGCTAAACGTGAAATTACGTGGCATTGGAAGGCGACGGTGGGACCGTTGTTTGGGCGGTGGAGGAGGGAGTTCTGTAAGTGGGCAGGCTGCGAAAGTGTGGTGCCACCCGCTCAGGCAATGAGAAAGCGTTGGAGATAGCTCGATCATGGGACGCCCTGGTCCAAGCTTTGAAGGACCAAAACATGCCAGATGAGGAGGAGTGAGTTACACGTCCAGGTGATTACTACAAATAGCACGTAGTTTTGCTGACCCATCGGTAACGACGTTTGGGATATAGTAAGTGATTCTGACAGCGCCCACACCACCATTTCTGTTAGGGGGGAGGGGTTAAGAGGGGAGGGAGCTGAATCGGGAGAAAGGAAGTCCCTACCATCGGGCCTGGCTGTGTTGGCAAGTATGCTTATAGGTGAGAAGATTGCTGTGTTCATTGCACTAAGTTTCTATGGGGATGAAGGATGGGACGCAGGACACGGGTACAGGGGACGCAAAGAATAGCAATGTGAATTGTTAAGTATTAGCTCCAGAGAGTAGTTAAAATCTATATGTTAGGACAAGGGGAGTAAAAGAAAAGCAGATGCTAAAATCCTTTGTTGGCCGGACGTGATTCTGTTTCAATGCCGCAAACACGCATGTTACATCTCTGGTTATTGCCGCCCGACCTCCGGGTTGTGGGCTAAACGACTGTGTAATGCGAATTTTATTGTCGCATCGCTTTCAACCGATGCTTTTGTAGCTGCTATCCAGCATGGGTGTAAATGTAAGATTATCTGCAATAAAAATATATTTAAAAAAAATAATAATAATAAATAAATAAATTACAATAACTTTTATTTAAGTATTAATTATTAAAAACATTAAAAGCCATTGTTATTTGTAATATCAATACATCTAAGCCACGTAAATACAACACATATTGCATTACAAATGCTATAGGTGTCACGTATGTGAAAGTTAAAACTATTGGCATTGTAAATGACAAAGCTATTAATTTCGCTATTTTCAAAGCCAACACATAAATAAAAAAATTGTCATTTGCAATACCAATAGCTCAAACTTTCCTAATGCCAGACCTATTGCAATTGCATTGCAAATGCTTGTGTCACCGGAGGTAGGCAATATCAGCCCCCTGAAACAAAATCGGCAGAAACCGGCCCTCGCACACTGCTGGCTGCACTCCCCCCTCACCACAGGGAGGGGCAGCTGAGCAGTTTGCCAGGGCCGGGTTCTGTTCCCAGTCGGCTCTGCCTGGGGACTATCCCGAGGGGTTTGAAACTCGCGTCTGCTGCACACATATTATTCAGCAGACGAATATTAAAAGCAAAACAAATATGTTCTATTGACTACCCAAAACTCCGTGTTGAAATGAAATTCATCCGTCTTTTAAAGGAGTGTTGACGTCAGTCTTTGTCACTCTTTACTGAAAGAGTGTTTCAGTTCAGCTGGCATCCTGGAGTCACTTGTTCGTCCAAGCTCGCGCTCTGCACGTGAACTAACTCATGCTTCCTGCTCATAAACTGGCCTTCAATCAGATTCTACCCAAATAATACACCTATAATCTCATGTAAATAGACAATGGCAGTGCATATTATTATAAACAAGTTTTCAATGCAATTGTACATGAGTAATACACGAGTGATGACATTTTAATAGCTAATGATAAGGTAGTAGAAGGCGCAGGCTGTAGCTCTGAAAAAAAAAACCTTTATTTTCATGCTTATTTCACCAAGCAGGAAGAAATTCATGGTTCCATGATGCCCTCTGCATTCTGATTAGGCTGACCTATTTATTATTTCACCCTGTTGACCTATACATTATTTCACTCTGTTGCCCTACATATTATTTCACTCGTCCCTGGAGTACACATAATTATTCTTAACGTTACCAGAAACTAGGTCAGGTTCATTGGGGGAAAGCAGAGACTATGAAAAGAAAGGGGAACGCATTGGAAAGAAAACCTGCAAAATACAGAAGAAATAAGAGTTCTCATGAAATTAATGAATGAAGATATGAATATTCTCCTTAGTCCTCCCATACGCAACAGAATTGTTTATGGGAATGTGCGCCTCCTGGCCACTTTTAGGCATACAGTAAAAGGAGAATATTCATATCTTCTAAGATGATTGCGATACAAAGCCTTTTACCACAACCCCGACCACATAGGGCTGCATGATACGTATGCGATACATTTTTTAAGGGAGCATAATATATCCTCAACTTCACTTTTTCGAGACCTTGCATTTGGACAAGCAGATTTAATTGTTATGTCTGCATAGGCATTGTATATGGAATTGGTTTGGATAAAAATGTGGATGTAAAAAGAAAAGTATATGTAGAAATATTTGTACGTCTAAACTGTAGTATGTCTGTGTTGTATAAATGTTATATGACCAAATGCTTTCAAACTGCACTATGAATCCACGCGAAGAACAATGTGATAAAAAAACTCCATGAAAAATGAGTGCCTGTTTTATGTCGTCGTATATCTGTCGTCTGAGATTGTGCATTTATTGTACAGATGCTAGTTTTGATTAAGGCATTAGGAATATTGAAAAGTGAGGAGTGGCAGGGACCACACTAAGAAAGAAATCAGAGGCCTTAATTGCCCTAGGGTTTGCGAAAGTTCTTCACGTCTACGGAAGTGAAATACAAATCTATGGTATAGGGTTTTTTCCTGAATATTTGACTTTTGCAGCTAGAGCATTAGGTGGATGTGGTAGGGCATTCAATTGGATGAAGACATTTCTAGAAAACTGCCAACAGCAGTGTTAGACGGGGACCTGGAGGGTCGGCCGAGCACAAGGGGAGAGGCCTCCGGTGAGGGCCGTCTCCAGCGATCGTACAGACAAGTAACTCCCCCCCCCCCCACAGATGGACACCACACGAAGATCAGATTAACACCTTTTATAGGCAGTTCTGGAAGTAAGGTAGTACGATACAAGGAGGTCAGGACACGATGATCCTCTCAATTCTAGTCTCTAGTAGGGAAAGGGGGTAGCGGGACAGTCTTGGTACCGACTGGTACTGAGGTGAAACGGCGGTAGCTCACAATCCTCGAGCTCGGTGTTCGGACGGGTCGGACCGCGGCAGCGCCAGCAGGTCCCGAAGAGGTCGTAGATGGCAACGGGCCGCGGCAGCGCCAGCAGGTCCCAACGAGGATGACGGTTACAACGGGCCGCGGCAGCGCCAGCAGGTCCCACGAGGATGAAGGTTGCAGAAGGCCGCGGCAGCGCCAGCAGGCAGGGCGATAGTTCACAAGGCAGGGCTGCGGCAGCGCCAGCAGTCCGTCAAGGATGAGTTCTTCTCGGTGTCTCTCGACTCCAGGATACAACTGCCCTCCTGCTCTGGGGCTGCCTCAGTTATAGGTCTGGCGCCCTTTGATGTCCGGACCCTCGCGCTGGGAGGTCGGGAGGTCCGGGATGAGGGAGTCCAGACACCCAGCAGGGGGGTGGAGCCAGCACCCGGGGAGGCTGGGGGCGATCGGCACCTGGCGGGGGGAGAGCCATCGACACTTCTTTCTCCCATTAGCCTGCCAAGTGGTCCGTTCACCTCCTGGGTGGATGGTGGTGCCGGGATGGCGGGGCCTGGCCAGGTCCAGGGTTGGGGTCGAGCTGAGGCCACGCGGCCGCGTGGTGCAGTGTCCAAGATGGCGGCTGGGCCGGGCAATGGGGCTGACGGGGGCCCGGGCCCGTGACACAGAGACATCCGGGAGCAGGCGTCCCGGAGGGGACGGGTTGCGGGTTGCTTCTGCGGGTAGCCCCCGGAGAGCCGGTGTCTGGGCCCTGTCATGCGGGGAGGGAGCGAGCCCTTCGTGGGGCCTGTCCAACAAGCAGTTTTGCCTAGTCAATTTGCTGCCACTGTGGCACACCTAATGGTTCAGTCCAATTCACCATCTATTTACATTAGTGGTTCTGACACTTTTGATTCCTGTGGACCCTCGCAGAATTATTACTGGAATTTGAAATGAGTCATTATTGGAAGATGGGTACCCCTATCTTGAGCAATTTCTATGATTTGGACATCAACACAATACACAAAAAATACAAAAACATGTATACACCCAACAAATGCTGAAATAGTGACATATTTTGTGCAACTTACAATCAAATATAGAAAAAGTTTTAAAATGTTGAATGTTGTTTCCTCATTTATATATACTCTATGAATTTTAATTGATTAATTTAAATATTATTTATTTTGTAAAACCATTGCAGACTCTCTCAGTGGGCCTCGCAGACCCCCAGGGGTTCTCAGATTACAGGTCAAAAACCACTGATCTGCAGAGAACATTTTGGTCTGCAGAGCCTGTACGAAAATTATATTTAGATCCTTCTAGGTCTAAATGAAGGAAACAATATTGCCACTAATAAGGCATCATGAAATCTGTCCTTAAAAACCCTGAGGACTAACAATTATCTATGTCATAATGAATGTCAAACCAAAATGTTATACTAAGGCTGTGACTTTTCCGTAAAGCCAATATTAGATTGCCAAGCATGGGAATGATGCCTTAGTTTCATCTGTAAGGATTTCTTTTTTATGATAATCAAGTTTTACTGGTACTATACCTCTACCAAACATATAGCACTGCCTTTACACACTCGTGCTTCGATAACAATTCAGAAAATTTGTTTCGATTATACAACTATTTACATAAAACCAAGTCCATAATATGCTCACCATTTGTCACCTTGATCTGGTGCCAGTATTCAGTAATTGGAAGACACTATTAGGTCACATGATAGAAGTCTGTGTCTGAACATGTACAGCGGAAGAAGATAGCAGCTTAGATTTTAAAAGCGTGCTACAGTTGACAAGAAGTAATGGGAGTCAAGTGTAGATAGATAATTCAGTTGGACCAGTCTAAGGTTGTGAGCATAAAGCGATCTGTCACGGAGCCATGTGGGCTAGTCGCCAGTTGAAATCATCGAAAGTACCTACCCATTCTTCCCATTTCTGATTTAGGTCTGTGAATCCGTCGGGGCGTTATTCACCATGATGCAGTATATTTTGGATATGCCCCATTTCCCAAGTTTCCATATTAGTAGTAGGCGCTCAAGTGGATTGTGCTCAGGGAGTCCCTTGAGTTAGGCTTTGTAGTAGGCCAAGGCATTGATGACCTGCAAGCATTTGTGGAATTGAGACCGTGATAGAGTAAATTGACTTTGTAGATCTTGATATGAGATAATATAATCCCACTGTCAAACATCTCTCAAATTTGGCATGTCTACTCAAGCCCATTTTAAGAAGCAGGTTAGCTATGAAGTGTACTGGAGTCGCCTACCTTGCCACAGTAGGGTTTGTTGCATCAATTCGTTACCCCATCCCATGGTGCGCAGCATGGAGTGACAGTTCCCAAAGAGCACCCAGGTGACCATAGGAAAGTACTGTGTGATCAGGTTACTATATAATATCCTGATCACTTTGTCTAGTTCCACGATAGAGATACCAGGTCATCCCATCCTCCAGTTTATCTGCCATTGATGACCAGAATTTGCGCTTCTCTATAGTACAGCTGGAGGTCAGCCATACGCATCCCTCCGTCAAGCATATTCTGTCTACATCTATCCAGAGCTATACGAGGTGGATGGATCGCAGCGAGGCAGGAGTGGATCTCAGATGACAGATCTCAAAACCAGCGGTTAGGGCAGGTCATCTGTGGGCAGTATAGGTATTGCGACAAAATTGTCATTTTGAATAGGGCCACTCAACCCAGGACATGAAGGGGCAGTAGCATCCAGTGTTGGAGGTCTAGTTTAATGGTAGACATGAGGGGGTATAAATTGAGACTTCGCATTAGATTGGGTTCACAGGAGATCTGTATTCACAAGTATTTAAAGCTGAAATGCTTTGTGGGCATGGAGGTCTGCCATGCCGGGGCTGCTCTAACTCTACTCCGTGGAATCAGCAGGGATTTACTCTGCTTCATGCTGAAAACCGAGGGACCTTGGACAGTTCCAACAGTTGGAAGCAGTGTGGGCCTGTGATTTATGGATTGAAAGGGAAAAGGACTACATCATCAGCACACAGCGCTTTTCTGTCTTCTACCCTTGCATTTGGGCATCCCATCTCATGAGTCTGGTGAGGGGATTAACTGCTAAGGCAAAGAGGAGCAGGGGAGAGAGGGAATCCCTGCCTAGTTCCCATGCGAATAGGAAAGGGGTCACACAGTAGGTTGTTAATCAGTGTCCATGCTTAACCCGTTCCGTGCTCCCGTCGGCCAACGGCCGACGCAGCCCCACCCGTTTTTAAAACGTTTAGCACTGGCGCTGAACGTTCGAAGCAGCCAAGGTGTTAAGGCTCCTATTATAGCAAATCAATGTACCTAAGTATTCATTGCCCAAGGCCCATCTTTTTCCAGGACCCTTTTTAGGATGGTACAGTCTTCCTTAGAGATCATTTTGGTCCACAGTCTGTAGTATTCGATGTATAATGATTATGTTTAGATCCTTCTGGATCTGAATGATTGAAGATAACAATAATGGCACTACAAAGGCATCATGAAATCGGTCTTTAAAAAACCTGATCACTAATAATTATCTAAGTCATAATGAAAATGAAACCGACATTTTATACTGGGACTTTATTTTTAGGTCTCACCTAGCGAAAGCAGCGGATGCTTTTGCAACCGATTCTGCGGAGCACTCGCATGCATGCGTCTGCATGGACAAAATTGGCTGCTCTCGCCATATGCCCATAGCAGACAGCATGCGCGTGTCCGTCAGACTGTGGACAGCCCGATGCCATCTTGCGATGCTTTCGTTGTCATAGCAACAAAAAACGATCGCTTTCACTGCTGCTTGTTCTTTATTGTCACTCAGATGGCTGCTGGCGTATCAAATGCATCGGAGACGCCTTTGGGCAGCTCCAATGCTCTGTGTCATTCCAGTCACCCCGCAACATATGCCAACCGGAGGATGAAAGAAGCAGCAAACCTACAGCGTAGGATGGGGGCGCAGAAGGGTTCCTCCTCCAGTCACAGGCCAATGTCACCCGACTGCCCCGGTCGGATGCAACCCCTGGTCTTTCACAGGCACACTACAGCAGGTCAAAGCGGTGGGTTAACCAAGCCTTAGACAAATGGGAGCAGCAAATATATAGCACAGGGTGGGGGCCTCCAAGTGCTCAGCAGGGATTCGCTCTTGGCCGCAGGCCGACGTCAGCTGGAAGGCCCAGGTCTGAACTCGGTCTCCAGGCCTCTCCAGGAATAGCGCAGGGTGGCAGTGTGGTAGGTCAACTGTGCCTCCACTCGCTTGGGGCAATCTGTTGACACGGATTGTGGTATCAGTGCGGGCAGCACCACAGGTACTCCCAGCATGTTTCTGACCCACAAATTCACCAGGAACAGGTGCCACCCCAGCACACAGGAGGTACACTGCTAGGATTCCACAATCACCCAGTCTTGATGGGTGTGTAAGGGGCACCAAGCAGGTCCGTCGTCACACCAGTGCAGTTGGATGGAGCAGGAAGCAAAATTCCTGCAAGGTCCCAGTGCCCAACCTCCCCCCGCCGCCACTCAGCAGCAGGCCGAATTCGGGCAGATACTCCGGCATTGCGTTTTAGAGCTTTAATCGTTGCCAAACTGACACGAGCATGTGCAGGGTAGTGTCAGAGTCATCATAGGGCAAGTTTTAACGGCAAATGGCTGGTAAAATAAAGGCTAAAAGGTGGATAATGGGGTTAGGTCTGCGAAGCTTCTTTAGAGTGCGTTCGCCATCTTGGCCTTGCCAGCCACACTCCTTCCCTTCACCCCCATATAGGAGTTCACAAAGTAAGGTCCTTCTGCCCCCCCCCCCCTACCCTCCCAGAGCTGCTTATCCAAACCTGTCTGAGTGTTAAGTCGGGTTCTCCTAGAGACCCGGCTGCCCCTAAGGTACTTAGGGAGAGCATTAGTACTATTGAGCCCTACATTAGACACCTCTTGGAGATGTCTTTTGTGACTTGTACAGTTCCTGGCAGATGGAAGGAAGCGGTGGGTCTCCCACTACCCAAGAAACTCCATATCAGTTCCTAACAACTCGACAATCTGCGCCCTATCTCTCTCCTTCCCTACTTTGATAAGGTTACGGAGAAAGTAGTGAATAAACAACTTACGGCACATGTTGAGAAACACCATCTTTTACATCTCTCTGTCGGGCTTTCGTGCCATGCACTCAACAGAATCAGCTCTGCTCTACGCCATGGAAACTATCAGGCAATGTGCGGATGCCGGGCAGACAGCGGCCTTAATCCTGTAAGGTTTAAGTGGTGCCTTTGACACGGAGGCTCATCACACCCTGCTTCAGTGTCTGAATAAAAGCGGTGTCACGGGCCCTGCACTGAAGTGGATGGAATCCTTCCTGGCGGAGCGCAGTTTCCAGGTGAGGCAAGGTTCCCATTACTCTAAAATCATCAAGCTAAATCAGGGGGTACCGACCATGTTCAATCTTTATGTGACTCCTCTAGCTAAGATAGCGGTCGGCTTCGGGATCAGGGTCGTGTCCTATGCCGACGACACGCAACTGGTGGTCTCCCTGACTCAGGAACAGGACTCGGCATCCTCCAACTTCGTGGCATGTTTGCAAGAACTGGCATCATGGAGGGCCAACAACTGCCTGAAGTTGAATGGCAATAAGACCAATGTGCTTGTTGTGGGGAGAGCCCCGTCAGTGTGGTCATCAGCCTGGTGGCCCCAGAGTTTGGGACCTACTCCTACGCCTAGTGAGCAGGTGAAGAACCTGGGTGTGTGGCTGGATCCCAAGCTTTCCTATGAATACCAAACCAGGCGGGTTGTGGGTACTTGTTTTGGTGTCCTTAAGGGCCTGCGTAAAACTCTGGATTTGCTGCCCGCTCCTGCTAGGAAGACTATGGTGCATGCCCTTGTAATATCTCGCCTTGATTACGGTAATGTACTGTACCTGGGCGCCACGGCTGAATGTTTGAATAGACTTCAATGTCTACAGAACACAGCCGCGCGGATGGTCCTTATGCAACCTAGGCGGGCCTCCTCAAGGAGGGTTCTGGCGACCCTTCATTGGCTTCCCATTAGGCAAAGGGGGCTGTTTAAGGCACTTTGCATATGTCATCGCATCTCCCAGGGCACGGGTCCCGCATACCTGGCTGACTTGATTGCCCGCTATGCTCCCACAAGGCAACTTAGATCCTGTGGAACGGGCTTGCTACTTGTTCCCAAGGTCCTGAAGGCTAGGATGGGGGAGGGGGGGGGGGTCGGTCGTTTCGTCATCTGGCTCCTCAGAACTGGAACAAACTTCCTCTGAGCCTCAGGTTAGAGGTCTCAGAGGTTAAGTTCAGGAAAGACCTGAAAACTCATCTTTTTCAGAAGCTGAAGGCCTTCCCTTGTCAAAGGCACTAGTGGGTGTGATGGGTAGACCTCACCATCATACCGGCTTGCTTATCTCCGCGTTTGTAGTGCAGGCCGTAAGAGCAGCCACAGGGGGATGTGCCGGTGGAGGGGGTGGGGGGTGACATGCCTGCAGTAGGAGTCTCTGGAACTAGACGGGTGTAAAAGAAACTAATAGGTCACCACAACGGGTCTCCGCTTCATTGACGTACCCTCATCCCACTGAGCCCAAGGTGGTAGGCCTGGAAGCTCACAGGTCTCTGGCTGGCCTGAGATTGCTGTAGGCCGTGCAATCCCCCCCCCCCCCCCGCACTGCCTGGGCTGCGTCTGCTGGTGAGCAACTGGGCATGCAAGTTTGCAAACCTTCACAAGTATAAAGCACTTGTGTAGGGGCCACAATACATTGACCTCTAGCAGTCCAGGAGGGAGGGTAGGTAGGAATGCTCCTAGTCTGGGATGCACGGGAGACATTGGTCCCACTCACAGGGCCCACCCAGCCTTGCTGGCAGGCACTCATCTCATTCCCGGCCACTCCTCATCTTTACCCTCCTATTCTGATGAGGCAGGTGCTGAATCACCAGGACTCATTTTCCGCACATCAGCCGGTCTGGTCAGGGCCCTGGAGGGCTATCAGGGGTGAGCAGCTGCTTCTCACTGCCGAGCGCAAAGCCCGGGTGCCATGTTGGGATCAGGCTGCTCGGGGCTGCGGAGGTCCATACTCGGCGAACCGCCACTTCATCAGACAGCCAAGCACCGGGGTCAGTAAACACCACCCCCAGACGTTACTGGAGTCTGAGAGAGAAGGTTAGGGCTGCAGCGAGGAGGATGCTGTCGGATGGTGGAGGGGGACCAGGAGCACACTTAAAGGGTGTCCATCATCTATACCAGTCAGGCCATGCCCCTCATAAGTATGCAATTTAGGGTTACTGCCCTCTGCCCTCTTCATTTCAGGTCCTTGCTGTCTCCAACATTGGTAACTTTAATACACAGTCTTTAAAGAGTCTGTCCCGTTTTTGAGATGACACTAAGGATAGCTCTTGTGCAACCTATAGTGTTTTCTAGATTTTTACTCCTGGATAACTTGCTTTAATATATCTCTTCATCTTATGGGCAAGCTGCAAACAGTTTAGAACAGAGCTCTGTAATGGTTTTTGGATTGAGCAAGCCCGACCACGAGCCAATCCAAAGACAAGAACTTGGTTAGCCAAGGTTGACTAAGGATGTTGTGACGATGGATATGGATGCTACGTACAATACTGAAGTCATACCTCAGTATGGAAGCCTGACTGCACGTTTTATCTTAAATATTCCTTCTATATTGTTGTAATTCACAGCAGATACCAATCTTTGAGGCCCAGCTGGTGCCACGCAAACCTTTTAGGAAACCATTTCAAGACAGAAGGTGCCACGTTCTGGAACCAGCTGCCATCCTCCTTTTGTTCCATTATTTAGCTCAACAATTTTAAGCGAGCCTTCAAGAAACAGCACATGGACAAAGTGATAATATCCTCGCTTTGTTATATAGAATTTGTAATATGACACTTTTAATTTTTTTGCTTGTTTAGTTGGTGCACTATTTTCACCTTCTGCATTTATGGAAGTCTTTTTTTGTATTGTTCTATGTTGTATGGCATCTGTAAGCTAGGGTTGGTCCAGGTATTTTACGCATTTTATAAATGGAAATAAATATAACTTATATTTTTGAGGAGAGAATAACCTGGATTTCTAGAAACTGAAAGATTTTCTTACATTTTGCTGTCAGTGAATGCGGCTAAAACTATTTAATAGACTGGAGAAAGGGATGCTATTATGCCACAGTAATCTGAACCTATACTTCACTACTAGAAGTAATCAAGGGTCCTTGAGATCTGTCACATTTGGTGACTGTAAGATGAGACACTGCTTTACATTGTGGATTTGTACTGTTTAATCATAGAAACTGCAACTCCCAATTCCATTTCTTAGAACTGAGTCGGCAATGGTTCTTGATATAAAGAACTGGTGTTTATTGCACTTTAGTGACATAAGCAGCATAAGTAGCCCAACCAAAATGTTACGTTTTTCAAGTTTGTCTTATTCTATTTAAGAAGTGTATCTTCAGTGTTGAGGATTTTTGCAGTCTTCAGGTGCAAGAAGCTCACAGACCAGTTTAGACTTGTCAACGAGGGCATGTATACTGCCACCATCCAGAGCCCAACAGAAGGCCACAATTGATAGGTGACGCACACTAACACAGGAAAATGTGGAGTTTCACTCTACCAGGGAGACCTAACCTCAACAAATAGAACGGATGACAAACAGCCAAGTAAAATCGTGGAGCACCTCTGCTGGACACACAGATTCAGGAGATCACGAGAGGGGAAAATGTAACAATGGGAGGAAAATCGAACATGACATGGTGCTACCACTTTTCCACGTCAGTCTGGGGGCTTTCATCGTATATGGAAGCAAACATGTCTAACAATAACATGACACATTTTCCTGCATTGCTCTGCCTCTCCTTAACATAGGAGTTTTAATACACAGTAGGAATGCATATTAATCGTATCCGTATAACTGCCATGCCCAGGTCCTTTGTGTGTGTGTGGGGGGTGGGGGGTCTCGCCTTCCTCCTAAACTGAGAGGTAAGAATGTTTTTTCTGTTAAGAGACCAGGTTGATCATTTTCTTACAGGAGTGGAATGGAGCCTCTGCTTCGTTGCAAATTGCAAACCTAAGCCTCAGTCTTGCCTCGGCAATGAGATTGTGTTATCAACAGACTGCCTCCCCGGTTCTTTTGGTATTGAGGCCACCACCCCTGGCACCAGCACACGATTCAGCATGTAAAAGCCATCACCTGGCCACAGGGGTAAGTAACTCTTCCATTTATTTATTGACTACACATCATACGTATTTTATCTTTAGATGCAATAATGCAGCAGTTAATCGTATTGAAACATTGACATCTGTTTTCTGCAAAGTGCTGCTAAACACTGGTCACATACTCTAACTTTAAAAATGTAGTTACAATGCCTTTAAGATTCATTCTAGGTGGCTTACGCAAGACTGACTCCCTTACTGCACTGCCCCACAACTATCCTATTACTTCTCTTCAGCTGTCCTCTTACAGACCCAAAAGGTTCTGCACCATCTTTAGCTTTGCCACTAAAATAGATTATAAACCACTAGCAAAGGTACTTAGGAGATATAGGATGGAATGTGCTTTGACTTTTATTTGTAGAGGCGTGTTTGGAGTTGAACAAATTGCCCACCTCTGCAGATGGATTAAAATCTCTTCTACTAATGGATTCTTGACTGCCTCATTCTACTTCCTCCTTTACTGTTACAAATCTCACATTAGATGAATACTGCAATAGTCTTGAAGTGCAAACTTTTGGGGGACTCTCTGTCTTGTACATCATAGAATTCCCTTTTTAAGGGGAAAAACACCAGGGAGTTATTTACAGCGTTGGAGCATCCAGACTTGTTCTATTCTTCACTTAAAATGAGTAACATTGATAAGAAGTGAGCGCTAATGGCATTTAAGGGTAATAGAAATATGGGCAGTTATATTTTGGTTACGTTTTCTGTGAGGTTTTAATTTATAGTGAAAAGCCTAATTGTCCTACAGACATAGCTCATCTGGTTTGGAAACCCTTTTGAGAGTTTCCTTTTATCAAAATGTAGAGTTGGAAATATCAGCTGGAAATTTTCTTGCCCCACAGACTGGGCACATGCAAGTTACACATCGGAATCCTTTACCTAAATTATAAGCAAATATGTCCCATTCATGATCCACCGCCTGTTTCTACTCTGTCAGTTAATGTAATCTATTGTAACCACAGTGGAATGTTTCTTGTTAAAATGCTACAAATACAAGTACAAGTGAATACCAGCAAGTCTCCTCCTTCCGTTCGGTAAAGCTATTGTTGTGCGTGCAGGCATGTCATAGAGGGATGAGTCACAGAACATCCGAACGAATTTAAGTAGGTTGAGGGTGGGTGCCCATCTACATCATGCCAGTGATAAGGTCGACCAATTAAAATACCATTTTTTTTATATTTACAGTTAAAAATGTGCAATGATCAACATAAAATTCAACGCTGAAATAACGCATTTAGAATGCGTAAACTGCAATAGGCAGTCATAGCTATGTTTATAGGCCATAGAAATACTCAAAAGCAAAATTTCTTTAATTAGAAGTGAACCTAATATTGCTGAACTGTACGCAAAAGTAATTTAGAAGCCTGATCTTAATGTGACCTGCTTAAAAATGTTTGTCATAAAAGCAGAATGTTCCGGGATCTGGACTCACAGTTCGTATTGTTCATTTGGGGACCGAATGGCTCTAATCATGATGCAGCGCTCCACAGCGGCTGGAGGATTAGCGGTCCCGGACTTTGAAGCATACTACATTGAGGCGCAGCTCAACTGGCTGGTCCAGTGGATGGCGACCAGGAGAAACCTGGAGAAGGCCCTGTGCCCATTCACTTCAACACATTCGCTGCTCGCTAAAATATTGTTGCACATACAGTGGAGACCTACTGGGAACACTGAAGAGATCAGAGTAGTAACCTGGGCTGGGTTAGATGTCTGCAACGTACCCATTGCAGAGTTACCCACTCTCCTGACTTGCCCCTCGCCCTGCTTCGACACCTATCGCACGATGGGAACTGGGAGGGCTTGAATGCCTGGGTTGGAGTGGAGGTGAGGTTGGTGGGGGATCTTTTTCAAGATTCTGAGATGCTTCCCTTCAACGATTTCCACACAGAATATGACCTGCCTCAAAGACACTTTCTCCTGCACAGGGCACTCACCTCTGCACTTCTGAAGGACAGTGGTGCGGGATTTGCGGAACTGTGAAAAATGGACTGCTGCCGATAAGTGGCCCTATAGGCAGGTAGGATCAAAACGGTTTTTTGCCTCTACAGGGCGATATGTTGCGACATTCAGAAGCCCATGGAGAGGTTGCGACTGCAGTGAGAAGAGGATTTGGGAACCCCGATCCCTGAGGCGCATTGGGAGACCATAGTAGAGAGGACCCTGAAAGTTTTGCGAAATGCGAGGATCAAATTAATCAATTATTATATCCTACACAGGGCATATCTTACTCCAATGAGAATTAGAAGATATTTCCAAGAGGAGACAGCAGCTTGTCCCAGATGCAAGGAAAGAGAGGCGCATATATTACATATGTTCTGAGACTGCCCCACTCTGAGTGCTTTCTGGGAAGAGTTGCTACACAGAGTGGGAACTATCGCAGACAAGGAGATAACCCATACCCCAAGCCATTGCTTGTTGGGATGGTTCCCACACACAGCTAAAACCAAAGTGACAGGGAAATTCCAGGATCTTACATATGTTATGGCCAAACTGTAAATCACCAGGACTGGAAGTCGACGGGAGCTGTAATGAAAGCCATTTTAAAGTAAATTATATGATTTTCTTCTAAAATATCTTTTGAGGTACACAAAGTCTCACATAACTTCACGGTGAACTGGAACACGTCTGATGTTCTGAAATCTGAAGACAAATTCTGCTTTCAGCCCCTCTTTTGAAATATCACTTTATTGAGCATTCTATTTATTAGTGGCTCATCACTCAAAAAAGAAACGTGGGGGTAGGGCCAGCCAAGCTCACTATGGCCGCCATTATGAGACATGGAGAAGAGAATTTGAAAAATGGGCTAGCTCTGAAGGGAGAATTCTTCTGAAGGAAGTTTGACGGGGCATAGGCACACTGGACACGGCAGGGTCTGAGGTAGGCTAGTCGAAGAATTAATAGCATTTGACCTGGAGGCGACAGCGGGGGATCCCTTGCATTCCAGTTGCTTGAGTGCGTGGGGGATGAGATGGGCCAGATCGCATAAGTAGCGCCCCCCCCTGCGTGACTTTATCCCCTTGCTCCCCATGGTTCTAATTATAACCTGAGATGACGAGCAGTGAACCCTACAGCATATCTACGCACTATCCAGCCTAACAATCAGAAGCGGAAACAACTCACGGGGGTGCACAGGTGGGAGTGGGGGGGGAGATGAAATGTTAATAATGTTGATTACAAGGGGATGATGCTAATTTGGCAGCACTTTTCATCATGATATGTAATGAGAATTTTATGCTTTGGATGTAACTGTGTAAAACCCCAATAAAATCTGGTTTAAAAAAAAAACTGCAGAATTTTCCCGTTTTTAATCAATGTATTATTTTACTAAGCAACTTATTGTTTGTAATGTTTAACTTCTGACTCCCACCCTATTTCACAAAATGCTGGAATAGAATAGTTTCACATTTAAAACTATATTTCTTGTTTGTATTTACGAAATGCATTACTAAAAAGTATTTTGCAAGTTAAGGTTTCTCTCCTTTAGCATTTTTCATTGTGCATGCAGTGAAAGATTTAATATTTAGAAGGCCAACGTGTACTGGATGCATTGGGAACTGAGGCTTATGTTTCCAGAACCTAACTTCGTAAGAATGTCTGTAGCTAACTTATGATGAAGCTTTGCAATCCACATGTATTTTCACGCGAAAGGAAGAGCTGAACCTCCTCACAAAGGAGAGCCGACATACGACGGGTCCAGAGAGGAAGAAGCCTGCTACAACGTTTGCAACATGTATTCAGGTCTTTTATATCAGTTCAAGTTCCTAGTTAATTTCAAGGCTTTTTCTCCAATCCTTACCTACCTTTTTGTCCAAGACTAACGGTTGTGGCTACTGCTGCTTCTGTATTTCCTTACTACGTTTTGAGGTTTTATTTCTCCAGATTGCTACTGCACCTGTATGATCACTTACTCGAATTAATGAGACTCGGCTGAGTTTCATGAACAACTCTTCATGGGAAGTTCTGCTGCTTTAATGTGCTTTGAGCTTTACGTTTCTTTGATCTCACTCTTTTCCTTTGAACTCTTCATGGGTTCTACTAACTCTAAAATCCTGATCTGACCTTTTAGAATAGGGATTTATTCCTTTATGGAATGTGCTCGATGCCTTATTTGTTTCTAACCAAACCCTTTTATGAGATTTCTGTAAACGTATTAGAGATTTATTGACTAATACAAATGAGAATAAAGCTTTTAAAACATATTCAAACCCTCATGATTAACTGAACTTGGAATTATATGCGAAATTTGCCTCTGATGACGAAATAGCTCTTTGAATCAAAATATGGTGGCAAAGATCTGTCACTTTAAGAAACTGGAACAGGAGTTAAAGCTGTAAGTGATGGTAATTGAAAGAGGTGAACCACATTATTACATTTTGGCCCCAACCCGCGCTATCAATTTTCTGATAGAGGATGGTTACTCCTTGATCAAAGAGCTATAAGAAATTACCCAGGTTCTAATAAAATAACAGAATCTTGAAATCCAATGCCCAGAGTTTGAATAGCTGGGAAGATGCTATTTTTGAATGTAGTTGCTGTTTTGTAGGTGTGAGTATTAACAGGGTGATGCAACGCCTATTGTAATTGTGTTTACGGTTGTATTATTGAGTTGAGAGTAAATGGTTTGATGAATGAAGATATTTATTGTTTCTATGTAAAGAGATTGAAGAATTTCAGACTCGGCCCAGTCTAACATACCAGGATATACACTTAATTAAGTGTAGAAGACACTTGATAGATATTGAGACAAGCGCAGAAGACACTGGAGTAAGCCATTGTTGAATGGTATTTCTTGTCTGAAGGTTTTGTGGTGTAGAGTGTGAGGTACCTTCGAAATACTAATAATCTGTTGCGGTTGTTTAATATGGATTCAGGTTAGTAGAAATGAATTGTGCAAAAGGGTGAAGCTGCACTGATTAGGGTGATTTCACAGCGGTCGAGATTTCACAAGCAACTGTAGAATTTCTTTGTGTGGATGAATTACTATTGACTTCCTTTAGAAGAGCAAACATGAACTTACACCAGCAAGCAACAGAAATGGACACAGCTTGGTACTATTTTATGCCACATAGACCTATGGATAGTGTTAAGGCTACAATTTAACGTGCTTAATGCAACCACTAGAGAATGGTTTTTTGGACTTTTGAGGAAAGAAATACTAAACTGACACATAGTAAAGATAAAAACAGTAATGTTTTGAAACATGTTTGGAGAAAGAAGAAGACAAATTTAGAAAGATTTGATTTTACATTTTATAAAGCGCAGCGTATGCCCGAGGGGGTCTTGGCGCTGACCTAGTCTGGGAAACTCGATTACCGATTGAGACACGCTAAAAATGACTAATTCGTTTTTAAATAGCCAGGTCTTCAGCTGTGTTCTGAACGACATCAAGGAGTTGCTGTTTTTAATCTGTAGGGGAAGGGAATTCCATACCTTGGCTGTACCAACGACGAAGCTCCTCCCCCCCCCCAGCGCAACTGCCTGTACCTTGGCACTACCAATAGGTGAGACTTTGCTGATCTTAAATTTCTGGCGGGTACATATTTCCTAAATTTATTTCTGAGAAAGAGATATCCTTTTCCCTGCAATGCCTTGAAAGCCAGACACTGTGACTTAAATATGATTCTCTTACCCACCGGCAACCAGTGGAGGTCCTTTAAACGGTTGGTTATTGGTTCATATTTAGGAATATCCAATATCAACCTCGCAGCTGCATTTTGAATCCGCTGGAGTCTGAGCAGAAGCTGCGTCTGAAGACCTGTATAAAGCGCATTTCCATAGTCTAACCTTGATATGGCTAATGCGGTTACCACCGTCTTTAATGCATCCATCGGTATAAATGGGCGGATCTTCCTGATGATTTTAAGAATCCCCCAAAAAGTGGAAGTGAGTTTAGTGATTTGACATTCAAAGGTCAGTCTTTGGTCGAATATGACCCCCAAATTTCTCACCTTTGACACTGGCACTGGGCAATCACCCAGATCCTCCGGCCACCACTTTGGGGACCAGAAGGAGGTATGGTTCCCCAGTAACAACACCTCAGTCTTCTCACTGTTCAATTTGAGACAGTTCCTCTGCATCCAGATGTTAATCTGCAGCATACAGTTGTTGAAGCGTTCTGCTGTCTCCTCAACATTGTCCGATACCGAGATCACAACTTGAGTGTCATCGGCATAAGATATGACCGAGAAGCCACATTGTCTAATAGTTTCTGCCAGCGGGGCCACGTAAATATTAAAAAGAGTAGGGCTCAGAGATGAGCCCTGAGGCACTCCGCAAGGCAGCTTAAAAGATTTGGAGGTGTTGCCATCCATCTCAACCGTGAATGTTCAATTCTCTAAAAATGAAGTCAGGAACTTAATGGCACTACCTTGGAATCCTGATTCACACAATCTCTTGATCAGAGTTGAGTGGTGGACCGTGTCGAAGTCCGCCGATAGTTCCAGTAGGATCAAGGCGGCCTTCTTACACTCATCCAGCGTTGTTCTTAACTCTTCCACTGCCATTACCAATGCAGTCTCAGTTCCGTGGCCTTCCCTATTGCCATACTGGGAATGGTCTAGTAATTCACCCTGAGCGATAAAGGCAGTGATTTGTCCCTTAATCAATTTTTCTAGCACCTTAGCACCAAAGGGGATCCTAGATATTGGTCTATAATTCTTTGGTTCGATTGGATCCAGATTTACCTTTTTTAGTAGTGGCCTAACCGAAGCCTTTTTCCATGCCTCTGGATAAATGCCTAGTTGGATTATTTCTGAGAAGACTCTCCTGAATTCTTCTCCAATTATTTCTGGACATAGATGAAAGATTTTTGGGGGACAAGGATCTGATGGAGCCCCAGCCTTTGTTGATTTTATTACTTGTATGACCTGTTCCACTGATAGAGAATGAAAAGAGAACGTTGGGGCATTGAGTAAGTGTTGAGCACCCAGCATTGTTTTTGTTTCAGCCGGATTGTATGTATTCTCTGTAAAAGTTTTGTATACCTCCTCCACTTTATTTACAAAGAATTCTCCTAGCACATTGCAGAATTCAGGGTTTTCTATTTTTTGGGATGTATCCGGAAGTTTGGCTAGCTTTTTCACTGTAATGAAAAGATCCTTACTAGAGTTTTTAGACTCTCAAATTTTTCAACTAAAGAAATTGCTTTTTTCCTTAACAATCAACTTTTTATAGTCGGATAGACTCCTAGCGTAATCTCTTTTCCTAGCCTCCAAATAATCTATTCTCCAGGTTCTTTCCAATTTTCTGCATACTTTTTTCTGTTCTCTTAACTTATCCGTGAACCAAGGTTCGGATGGTTTCTTCCTTATTGAATGTAGCCTTTTATTAGGGACAGTTATGTCCACTGCAGCTTTGATCCAGGAATTTACTTTGTTGACCATGTTGTTAACCCCCAGAGCTTGTGCAGATTTGGTTGTTATTAGCTGAGCTTGAAAGTCAATGGGATTAATTTTGCTCCAGTCCTGGTATATAACTGTGCCATGAATGGCTGATGAAGTTATCGATTGCTGGTCAACTTGTATTTTAAAGATAATTGCATTGTGGTCAGACCAAATCACTGGAAAAATTTCCAGTATTTCTATCTTATTATTAGAGGTAAATATCCCATCTAATGTGTGTCCTGCCTTGTGCGTGCCTTGATTTACCAACTGTCTTAAGCAAAAAATGGTCATTCCATCGATAAATGTAGCTGTATTCTTGTCTTCGGACTTTTCTAGATGGAAATTAAAGTCCCCCAGGACTGTATAATCGGTACTGTTTACACTGTCCTCCAGAAAAGGGCTAATACTTTCCAGCAATGATCTTTGTGCTTTAGGCGGACAGTATACTAAAAGCCCTCTGAAAGTGTAGTTATTATTAATTTTTATTTGAAAAGGCAGCGATTCACAGTCATATGAGCCAATGCTCATACCCCCCGTTATTTTCAAGCCTTCTCTTGCAATAATTGCAAGTCCCCCTCCTCTTTTGATCCTTCTGTCTGCTCTGATCATTTTACACTGGGTGGGTAGCGCAAAGAGCAAATCAGGATCTGAGGTTGCGTCCGCCCAGGTCTCTGTTATAAAGGCGATGTCTACTTGAAGATTCTCCATCAATTCCGCTACCTCGATCCCATGTTTCACCAATGATCGTGCATTGATTAATAATGCTTTGACCCCCATGTCCCCCTTCCTGGCTTGCTTGTGCGTCTTAATATGCATTTTACAACTATTCGGTAGATCATAGCTAAGCCAGAAATTACAAAAAATCACAGGAAGTTGGTTCTGTCCTTAGATCCGGGAATCTGTGGCCACAAATCCTGGATCCTTGTTCCAGCCTTAGCAGTTCTTCCCGAGTAAACACTATTGGGCTGTGTGCACTTGCCTTAAAAAGACCAGGGGTTTGGGCGCTAGGCGCGAATCCGGCGCAGACGGTCTTGCCTTAGGCGCGCCTATGGCGCGCCCGCTGCGTGCCTCCGCTGCGCGGTCGCATAATTTCCATTTTTATCCCTCCGCCTGAAAGACTAGCACGCTCACCCGACTCCACCCAAAATGGCAGAGCCGCGGCTGAGAGCGTCCCCTGGTACTGAGTAAACCCTTCAGGCGTCAGCTCAGTAAGCGATCAGGTAATTACAATTTCTGCAGTTCTAACAATACGTTTCCACCTTTAAAATCAGCTGGGTAATTTTAAAAATCATCAACATGGACCGTGTAAATTTTAAAATCAATCGAATGAGATTCTGTCAGTACCTAGTCTTCCTGCACGATCTCTCCCGGCTCACGCCTCAGGAGGATTATCAGACTGAGCAAAAGCCCGCTCATGACCTCCCCGCCTTTATCCCCCCGCCTGAAAGACTAGCGTGCTCCACCCAAAATGGCAGTGCCGCGGCTGAGAGCGTCCCCTGGTACTGAGTAAACCCTTCAGGCATCAGCTCAGTAAGCGATCAGGTAATTACAATTTCTGCAGTTCTAAAGAAAATGCATTAGCCAAAATATAGACTAGACCGTCAACACAAAGGGAAAATTAGCATTTACATAAGAAGGACACCCAAAAATAACCAGATATGTAGGAATTAGTCGCTCTTAACATACATTGGAATTAATGGGAGGAATATGGCAAATTTTACAGGGAGAAGAATCTGCAATTCCAGGAGTTTATTTTGTTTGTGGACAGAATGCTTAGTTTCTGCTGACAGCTGACTGGGAGGGTACATGTTATTTATCGGTGTTATTTCCTAAAATGCGCCATGTGAATAGTATAGATGCATTAACCATGACACTAGCACATCCACACACTCTTAGTGCAGAAAGTGGAAGTGAATTAGTGGGCGACGTATTTCATGCAATCATTCCACCTGAAGGAGTCATATTCAATGAAGAAAAGATTAGAAAATAGTCAACTGTTGTCGACAAACTGCCAACCTGTACTTCTGTAACTTTATCAGTAGTAAACACTGAGCTTGTAGCAATACAATCAATGGTTTTGCAAGATCGTCTAGCATTAGACATTTTATGTGCAGAAAAAGGCAGAGTCAGCAAAATGCATAATTTAACTCACTTTTGTTCCTACATACCTGATGAGAAGAAGAAAAGAGAGTAATTTGCAAAAGAAAATTTCAGGCTTAAACCTAAATTAGAAGAAATGGAAACATCAAGTGTTTTTGAGAATTTTGGGAAATGAGTTTATACAATTGGGAATTAGATTACAACTACGGGAGGAGGTATTTAGAAAGATATACTTTAGCCAAAACTAATAATAGGGCTTTATTTGTTATGCCTATTTGATTTATTTAAAGGCTGCAGACTTTACGTACACAAGAGAAAGAGCAGAGAAAGAAATAAGAGATTTGAAAAACAATTAGATTTAAATAACCTCATGAATAATGACTACCATAAATCATTAAAATTCCAACTTTAAACGGAAACGATGAGATACAACAGATGATGAAGTTGCCCTTTGAGTAAAACCCACATGTGAAATCAAGATAGTGTGATGGCTGATCGAGGGGGGGTGGATAGATATTCTTGTTGGGAGGGGAGGTTGCTGCTTCATATGACCGCTATAACAGAGCTACAAGGGGGTAAGAGATCTCAAATTTGAAACTTGGCTGCGGGATTAAGCAGGTGGTTCTGACATCCTATATGCATTGCTTGGCGTACTTTCTTTGTGCCGCTGGGTCCGACTTATCGGGCTGCTTCTTCGTAGGGCGGGAGGGGAATTCAGATGGGGAGGGAGGGGAGGGTAAGGGTAGGCTGTAGGTCCTGACAGCAAGTGCGTGTATGGATTTGCAGTGGGTTGTTTTGTTGTTGCACTGTATGTCCGGGGTTGGGGGAGGCATTATTTACCTTACAGTTGGGATACGTTCATGATTGTTCTCTGATGTGCTTCATGTAGGGTGACCAGAATTTTAAAGCCAAAAACTGGGACATTTCACAAAAATAGAAGAAGGACTACAATTTTACTTCAAGCGATCAGAGCGCTCCTCAGCGGAGAATTACACAACAGGCAGTAAGAACCTAATTAAAATGCAATGTTTAAACCCAGTAGCTTGCCTGGTAATTAAATTGCTTTCTTGAAACAACTGCTAACTATCCCTGCTTTGTAAAATATAGAAAACACCTCCCACCGTTTTTAGTCGACCCTCTCTAAAAACAGGGACATGAGCTAAATTTCTTGAAATCTGCTGGGACAGCTGGTTAAAAACAGGGACTGTCCTGGCAAA
Source organism: Lissotriton helveticus (assembly GCF_964261635.1). NCBI lineage: Eukaryota > Metazoa > Chordata > Amphibia > Caudata > Salamandridae > Lissotriton > Lissotriton helveticus. The sequence continues at coordinate 409,552,985 of NC_136061.1, read as the reverse complement.
ACGGGGACACCTGGTCACCCTAGCTTCATGTTCTATGACAGTGCCGCTATGGTTGACTCTCTGGGCCTCTGGCCGTCCCCTCCCTGGGAGGTGAGGGGGCGGCGACCGGAAATTTGCCTTGGTGGTATCGTCGACAGACTTAATATTATCACATGGGGGGGTGGCCTAGCTTGAAGATGGCCGCACGCTGAGTGCGCTGCACTAGCCACCTGCAAATATCCCCACTAAATCCACCATTGTCCGCTTAACTGAGGGACGTCGAGGTGCTGAGGACTCAGATGAAGCGGTACCTGTAGCGATAGCAGGAGAACGGTGCCCGAGAGAAAGAGAAAGACAGCGCAGAAACATGGTGTCGACAGTGCTCTGCAGACCGAGGCAGAGGACACGCCCGTCACAGGCGAGCTCACGGACGGCCTCCTCAAAAAAGCGGCTGCGGGCCACCGCACGGAGCGGAGACAGCACCGAGTCAGACCGTAAATTCCGGTTAGAACGCAGACCGGCATAAGAGGCTGCCATTAGGCGCACTGGCCTAAAACGTAACTGCGGTGGTGCACACCAGGCCCAATTACACGCTAACGCAATCCAGGCCCAATCACGCGCGAAGGCAATCCAGGTCCAGCCCCAGGACCGGAGGTGAACCTGGCAATGGAAATGCCAGTGAGGCAGTGAGTTGCGGTGGCTACCAAGCAGCAGTAAGGGGGGAAGGGAAGCCAAGGAGATCAGACAGGTGTCTGAGTGGCCGGCCCAGAACCAGTTGGTGACGGTGAGTATCGAGCACCCCTTTACCTGAGATAGCCGGAGGCCCTGCAAGTGACCTTGTGATACTGCAAACTAGGTGGGTCGCCTCGGGCCCAAAGGAGACACCAGACACCCAGAGATGGTGTGCCAGATATGACGGCTGCAGCAGAGGGCGCGGGAATGAGGCTTCTCCCTTCCCCCCAATCACAGAGGAGGGGTTTCTCCTCTGAGAAGCACTGCCGCTTGAGGGGGACGGTCAGAATATAAGAAGAAAATAACCAGCCACAGACCATGGGTGGCTAAAGGGCCCACCTGGCTCACTGAGAAAATACATGCCCCAACTGATTGTGTGATCAGCACTACGATGGTGGGTATCAAGGGCTCAGGCCCGGCAAATCATATTGATAAATATACAGTCGAGATGAGCAGAGGCAGGGGCGCAGAGGGGGCCCCCGCTGCATGAACCGGAGGAACAAGGGCAGGATCCTTCGCTGAAAGACATCATGAGAGCGATAACAGACCTACGATGCACCCTTGAACCAAAACTAGACTCCTTAACAGGAGGTGAACCTCCTCAGGGTGGACTAGAGGAAACTGGCCGAAAAAACGACTACTGCTGAAGCGAATAAAGAGAGCCTCCAAGCTAAGACCAAATGCCTTGAAGAGCAAGTCAAAGTCCTGATAAAGCGGCAAACAAACATCACAGCCCGCCTGGAGGACCAGGAAGGCAGGGCCCGCTGTAATAACATCCGGGTGGCATGGGTGACAGAGGGGGCCAAAGGGCAGTCAGTGGACCTCTTCCTGGAGGATCTGATCATCCACGCCCGAATGCCAACATGACTGTCCACCTTCTTCTCTGAGGAGCAGGTGCATGTGCGCTGGGTTCGCGACGAGGGGCACCCTCAGGTACAATTGTGGCCCGTATCCTTATTCAAGGTAGCTCAAATAAGGGGAGAACTTTAATATGAAAATGCCACTATCCGTTTCTTCCTGGATTTCACACTCCAGGTTCAGCGCCAGAGGAAAGCCTTTGATTCGGTGAAAAGGATCAGAGACAGAAATCTAAAATATATGAAGCTATTCCCCACCAACCTCAAGGTACTGGCCAACGGTAAGTTGTACTTCTTCACAACTCCAGAATCAGCATGGGACTGGCCAGAGGGCTGGAGGACTGTCGGGCGGGGCAGAGACCGAGAGCAATCGCCCATCAAAAAAGATCAGCTGTAGAAGAACCAGAACCTGACCTCCCAGCCAGGCAGATCCAGCCAACGGATCCAGATAAGTGACACTGGGGGTTCACATGATATTTCAAATCAGTCATGATTTCTGGGCTTTGGGGTATGGGACATGATGAGGCCGTGACCGGGGGGAAAGGGCCCCTGGGGGTTCATTTATTAAGCCTCCTTCTGACATCAGAAACACTATCTGCAACAGGTTCCATACTAAAGGGCGGCCTCTACCAGATGTTACCCCACACTGGGGATAGTGACATACCCACCCTAAGTTCCGATGCTTATAACGTTGGCGGCACACTCCCTGCCCCCCCCCTGTTTTATTTTTATGAAGATCTTATGTGGGAAATAGGCACCCTGCATGTTGGGAATATGGGGGTTTGTAACTCACCAAGCAGGGATGCATGGAGGGAGGAGTCATGGATCTGATTTGACTGTTATGTTTTAATGTTTTTTGCTGCTCATTAACATGATAGCCGGCATAGGACACATGCACACACCACGGTCAACACACGATTGACTAAGATCGCGAATAGAACCAGGTATGCCTGACACAAAGGGAGGAATAGCCAGTGTCAGAGTATGGTCCTCAAACGTAAATGGCCTTTGGAACAAGGTCAAGCGCACACTGGTCCTCCAGGACATTAAACGCCATAATCCTGACGTGGTGCTACTCCAGGAGACACACCTAAAAGGTAGCCATTATAATGACCTTGACCCCTTTGGCTACAAGCTGGCGGCTCACTCAGGGTACTCGGGAGGGTCTCGGGTGGGGATCCTAGTGCGTAACGACGCAGGATGCGATGTAGCCCTGAGGGCGGTTGGGAGGGTCACCCACTTACCCTATGCTTCATGTATGTGCCGCCCAGACTATACTCGGCCATACTCCCAAAGATCGGTGCCCTGCTGCTTGAGCTGCCCCCAGGCACTCTACTAGTGAGAGGTTACGCCAACGCAGTAAAGCACCAAGAACTGGATCGATTGACTCTATGGGAAGCGTTTAAGACTGTACTACGTGGGCAGGCACATGCACTCATCAGGGGGAAGAGGAATCTAAAATCGAGACTCTGGTGCACGAAAAAAATAGCACTGGAACCGGAGGTGGTTGAAGGCGGGAAAACAGACCTAAGACATAAACTAAATCTGCGACAACAGGACCTGTGCGCACTGGCTGACAATACAACGTGGGCGCATGCACTGGCCACGCAGCGCCAGCTGTATGACATTGGAAACAAAGCCTCTAAGCTACTGGCTTGGTTAGACAAGCGGGACAAAGAAAGATCGTGGATCACTGGAGTCCGAGATGGAAGGGGCTTCCTTCACACTACCAGTGCCAAAACCGCAGAGACCTTTGCGTCCTATTATGAAAACCTATACGCCCCAGCGAGCTCGAGGTCAGACCAGAACTGTAAAATTTTAGCTGATTTTACGCTCCCAACACAAACCGGGGAGATGCGCGCACCCTGGAAGCCGACCTCACAGAAGATGAACTGTCTAAGGCTCTGAGATCCCTAAGATATGGGAAGGCCGTTGGCTCAAATGGTCTACCAGTTGAACTGTTTAAAGGCCTAGCCGCTAAAATTACACGACCAATGCTTGAAATGTTTGAGGAGGCCAGGGAACTGGGCTCACTTCCTGCCGACCAGCGCACAGCCACAATATTGGTGATACATAAGACAGGTAAATCCCCAGAGAGCTGCAACTTGTACAGGCCAATTATCTTATTAAATAATGAAGCGAAGGCATTGGCCATAGCCCTAGCGAATAGAATGACCCCCCTCCACACGACAATTATCCATATAGATCAATCAGGCTTTATGCTGTTCAGAAGCACTTGTCACAACTTACGGAGACTGTACGGAGTTTTACACATAACGGCAGCCCCTTCATTTGCTCAGTCTGGGCTGATGGTTTCAGATGCCTCTATGGCCTTTGATAGCATACATTGGCCATATTTATTCGCAGTGTTGGCTAAGCTGGGCTTTGCTCCAAAGTTTTGTAGTTGGGTGATACTGCTGTACCCGGGTTCACTCGCAAGAGTGAGAGTTAACGGGGGCGATGTCACGCCACTTCTCACTAGGCAGGGGAACCAGGCAGGGTTGCCCCCTGTCACCGCTATTGTTTGCTTTGGCACTGGAGCTTCTGGAGCACTGGATTAGAAGAGACCAGATGATATGGGGTGGCTGGGAAGGACACATCTCCCTCAATGCAGATGATATACTCCTGTTCTTGTCAAGGCCATACTACTCTGTAGCTCGAGTACTCCACAATTTTTAGCTATTTGGAAGCTATTCGGGCTCTACTATAAATTGGTTGGACTAAATCAATTGTGATGTCCCTATCGGGTGCTGCCCCAAGAATACCAGTAAACTGCGTGGAAGAAGGATTTAGGTACCTGGGCATATACAAACAGAAATCACAAACCTCTTAACCTCTTAAGAGCTTTAGTCGATTACAGCACCTACAGAAACATCATCGAACACACACAGGGGAAAAACCATATAATTGCAATGAATGTGGGACTAGTTTTAGTTTCGACACAACATTAAGGAGTCATCAGCGAACACACACAGGGGAAAAACCATTTAAGTGCAGTGAATGTGAGAAGAGCTTTAGTCAGAAAGTATCTCTAAAAATTCATCAGCGAACCCACACAGGGGAAAAACCATTTCAATGCAGTGAATGTGAGAAGAGCTTTAGTCAGAAAGTATCTCTAAAAATTCATCAGCGAACTCACACAGGGGAAAAACCATACAAGTGTAGTGAATGTGTGAAGAGCTATACTATAGTCTGTTAACACACCTTAAAACACACCTTCGAACACACACAGGGGAAAAACCATACAAGTGTAGTGAATGTGTGAAGAGCTTTAGTCTGTTAACACACCTTAAAAAACACTTTCGAACACACACAGGGGAAAACCCCTTCAAGTGCAGTGAATGTGTGAAGAGCTTTTGTCGATTATCTGAACTACAAAAACACCAACGAATCCACTCTGGTGAAAAACCATACCACTGCAATGAATGTGGAAGGAGCTTTAGTGATTCCTCAAACCTTAGAATTCATCAGCGAACACACACAGGGGAAAAACCATATCATTGCAGTGAATGTGTGAAGAGCTTTAGTCGATTATCAATCCTACAAAGACATCAACAAACACACACTGGAGAAAAACCATATGATTGCAATGAATGTGGAAGGTGCTTTAGTGATTCCTCAACTCTCAGAATTCATCGGCGAACACACATAGGGGAAAAACCATTCAACTGCACAGAATGTGCGAAGAGCTTTAGTCAGTTAGGAAACTTACAAGACACCAACAAACACACAGGGGAAAAGCCATTTAAGTGCGGTGAATGTGTGAAGAGCTTTAGTTTGTCTTCATATCTCCTAAAACATCAGCGACTGCACACAGGGTAAAAACCACACCAGTGCAAAGAATGTGCAAAATGCTTTAGTTGATTTTCACAGTTACAAAGGCATCAGAAAACACATAATGGGGACTAACCATACCATTGCAGTGAATGTGTCATTGATTTTAGTGACTCTTCAGCATTAAAGATTCATCAGCGAACGCACACTGTGGAAAAGCCATTTAGTTGCAGTGGATATGTGAAGAACTTTAGTCAAAAAGTATAACTAAAAAGTTATCAGGGAACACAGACAGGGTAAAAAAAACATACCATTGCAGTGAATGTGGCAATAGCTTTAAACAATCTTCAGCATTAAGGAATCATCAGTGAACACACACTGGGGGAAAAACATTCAAGGGCACTGAATGTGTGAAGAGCTTAGTTCAGTTATCAAACCTCCAAGCACATCTGCGAACACACACGGGGGAAAAATATACAATTGTTGTGGATGCGTGAAGAGCTGTAGTTAATTATCAGAACTACAAAAACACCAACAAACACACACTGGGGAAAAACCATACCTTTGCAATGAATGTGGGAAGAGTTTTAGAGATTCCTCAAAGCTCGGGATTCATCAGCGAAGCCACACAGGCAAACAACCATATCATTGCACTGGATATTACAGTAGTTTAACTGTCTCTTGAGCATTAAGGTTTCACTAGCAAACTCACACAGGATTCAGTTGCAGTGAATGCTTAAAGAGCTTTAGTCAATTATCAGCCCTACAAAGACAGCAAAAAACACACACAGGAGAAAAACCATTCAAGTGCAATGAATGTGTAAAGAGCTCAAGTCACTTATCAAACCTCCAAACACATCAGCGAATATACACTGATACCATTGCAATGAATGTTGAAGTAGTTTTAGTTTTAGTGAATCTTCAGAGGCTCGGGGAGGGGGTACACAGCCCCACTCCCTAATAGAAAACTGCCTGGCATTGGGGTCCCGCAGAAATGCGTTGCCCCGTCCCTAAATAAATGAGTGCAGCCCTGGGTATGGGGTCCCTGTGGACTGTATAGGCTTGGAGAGTGGAGCTGCACAGAACACCCTAAATAAAAAGAGAAAAAAAAGAATAATTCAGAGGCAGGAGCCACACATTTATTATTTACTGCTCCTTGAAAGAGTGCCCCATAATGCCCTGCAAGGGATTTTTAAGCATATTTTTACAACTTGGTGGTTCGCCTAGAAAGCAGAGAGGGACCACCACACATTTTAGTAATGTTGTGGGGGGAGCTGCTGCAGCCTTCAAACACATTTTTTTTTAAAACAGTCAAAAGTCCCTGGGGTCACTGAATCCATGACCCCTGGAGAATTTACCATATATTTTTTTTTAAACACTCGTAGTTGGAGCTCTATGATCTTCAGCGGGAGTCCAAGGATCTCTTGTGTTTTTTTTCTGATTCCCTTTTGTGAGCTGAAAAAATGGTAAAAGACTCAGAGACATGTATGTGTTATTAAAAAAAATATGTCTTTGAGTGTATCTTTTAACATTTTACAGACCACAAACTGCTTTTATTATAAAAACTATGTTAAACAAAAGACTTGCAAACATGATTTTTTCATATTAAAATGTTATTCAGCATTTTTATAAATGTCACTATCATTAAACATTGCAATGTGTGACTTACTGAAATATACATTTCACAAAAGTGCTGGTGATTTTTATAGACATGATATACATATATATATATTCTTTCTGTATATTGATATGTTCATCCCTTGATGACGCCAATAGTTATTGTTATATTTGGTGTTAAAACTCGTTAACAAAATCATTAGTTTGGAGGCAGGGACTGGCAGCAAGTGAGGCCCTGCGGCTAACCTCATGCTGCGCACAGTCAAAGGACATGTGTGGCAGGGTTGGCTTTACGTATGGCAATAAAATATAAGTCTTTATGTTAAAAAAAAGCCTACAAATTCTCTGGAAAAAGTAAGGGATAAAGTGGTGTTATTGTTATAAGTTGTAATTATGTCTTGCATTACATTAAAAAACAACCGTAGAAATTCAGAGAAAAGGTTAAAGTGTGTTTATAGTTAGGTGGAATACTAAAAATGCTCCGCAAATTTTTGCCCCTGTTGTCTGAGGAGCATAGGAGGATTACTGTCCAGGCTCTTGTCGGCTCGAGGCTAGACTATGCCAATGCTCTTTTTCTTGGCCTCCCCGATTACTTGGTCCAGCGCCTTCAGGTGGTGCAGAACTCTGCTGCCCGGGCGATTTTTGGCCTAGGGAGACGAGCTCGAGCCTCTGGGTTGCTCCAGACGCTTCATTGGCTCCCCATTAGGAAGCGGATCCAGTTTAAATCCCTGACCCTGATGCATAAAGCTCTGCATGGATCAGGAGCTGGATATCTACAGCGGAGATTGACTTTCTATCGTCCAGTCCGTTCCCTCCGTTCGGAATCCCTCTTTAAAGCTGTGGTCCCGCAGGTGAGGAAGGCCCGTGCGGGAGGGCGGTCTTTTAGCTGCAGAGCCCCCCAGCTTTGGAATCTGCTTCCACTTTCTCTCTGTAGTACTGCCAACTTGCTCCAGTTTAGGAAGGGCCTGAAGACTTGGCTTTTTAATTCTTAGGCTGTTTTACTGTCTACTTTTTTGTTTTTCTGATGTCTGTTTTTAGCTGTGTTGTGTTATTTCATTATGAGTTTATGGTGGAAAGCGTCGGGACACTCCTACCGAGTAGCCGTACGCTATATAAAAGCTATATAACATAACATAACATAACATTATATATGCCTGCAGGCCCCATCAGAGATTGCCAGCATACTAGGCAACAGTGGTCAAATGCTGGATCGAAGCAAATAAATATTTGGGATGGCATGACCGCTTGACAGCAATGATGCCACTAGACCAGTTGAAGGAAGTGACCACCTTGGCAGGTTTATCAGGGTGGCAGACCATATGTATTTAGCACCTGGGGGATGTGTGGAGAGGTGCAGCGCCTCTTTCCTTTGAGGACTTGCAGAGTGAATTTGAATTAGCGCCTACCCAGATCTTCCCCTAAACACAGCTCATGCATGCACTAAATAGACACACAAAACGGGGAGAGACTATCCCCGACTATTCCCCCATAGAAGACAGGCTATTGGCAGACTCCATACCTGATAAAGGGACATCCACGATATACTAAAAAATAATAAATAATGCACCAGAACCCCTGACCTCCTTCAAGACTGCTTGGGCTGACGATCTAGGCAATATTAAAGACGGGGAATGGATCGAAGCGACGCAGAGCCTGAGAGAGATAGCGATCAGATCAAGATTCAGCCCGATACAGCTCATGGTCTTGCACCGTTCATATTACCCCTGCAAGTTGCTACATAAAAGGGGAAAAGTGCAGTCGCCACAATGCCTAAGAAGCTGCCAGACAGAGGGATCCTTCTTCCATATTCTATGGGAATGCCCAGTCATCAACTTATTCTGGCAGAGAGTTACAACAATAATGTCAAGGGTGGCGGCAGGAAAGGTGCCCGTGGATGCCTAGTGGCTCTTACTAATAATGAGAGAGGACGACGACTGGCCCAGACATAACAGACTCTGGCTGGCCCTAGCGGCCGGAGTAGCAAAGCTCAACATTGCACGCAGGTGGGGGTCACACATCCCCCCATCTGTAGCAGAGTGATTGGTGCCAACAAGCAAAAAAAGTCATATATGATAGTAAGGGTTGCAAGAAAAAAATGGGAACAAATTTTGTCCCTCTGGGAGTAATACAGAAATACAGGTGAGTCAACTGGTCCACCGACTGTCTGTGACAGAGAAAAAGCTGAATCAGACTTGTCGCCAGGTTTAAGTATGGTCCAAATACGATGTAATCTGCCTTGCGTAGACTATAATGATCATGGTTTATTGACCTTGCCACAATGTAATTTGTTACCGCATATTTGATCGTTTGAATGTATGTGTTTGCCTTTTATTATGAACTACCTCATGAGCCTGTTTAATAAAAAGAGTTAAAAAAAATATATATATATATATATATAATATCACATGGAATGTCCGGGGGCTCCAAAACTACGCAAAGCCTTTCAGAGTTCACTCCTTCCTTAAAAGACACAAGATTCATATTGCATGCTTGGAGGAGACACACCTAAGGGATGCGGAGGCCCTCAAACTGCAAAAGAAATGGAGGGGTCAAGTTTGTGCTGCTTCTTACTCCGCTTATGCCATAGGTGTGGTAATATGGGTGGCCCCTGGGATACCCTTTCAACGGACAGTGAGTAGGACGCAGAGGGCCGCTATATATTAATCCAAGGGTTAGGATGGGAAGGAGCTTACATTGCTTAATTCCTATGCCCCCAACCTCGACAACAGGCCCTACATTGAGGGGCTGCTGGACCTCCTGTCGGACAGTATGGGGTCCCTCACCATATGGGCGGGAGACTTTAACTGTGTCTTGGATGGTGGAGGTGATCACCACCCTCCAAGGACAGGGACCAAACCTCTGATGACAGACACTTTGGCCAGGGCATGGCAAAACCTGGGGCTATGGGATTGGCAGCTCCTGTACCCGGAGGGCCGCGAGTACACATGTCACTCCTTAACACATGGCACTTACAACCGACTTCTGGGGGGTGGTCTGGATCAGTCCTAGGGCCTTGACGGGATACACATGGCTCGATTTCTCTCTGATCATTTACTGGTTCTGATGATGCTGGAATGGAACAGGGGGTTGGTGGGTTACAGATCATAGCGCATGCCCTCCAATCTGCTTGGTCTGACAGTCGGCAGGGGGGAATGTCCGAGAGGAATTTGTTGATATGGGGATCTGCTATTACTTCCCACTTTTCATACAGAGTGGCGCAAAAGGAAGCAAAGGCTTGGACCACAGCCTCAGGGGATGTACAAAAAGGGCCGTCCGGAGCCCTCAGAAGAGGAACCTGCACCAGAGTTGATCCGACCTGGCACAGCCTATGGAGCATTTGGCTGGACTGATCGCCCCATTGATAAATCCTGTGCTGAATCGCCAGCCTCGCCTCTATAGCACTATCCGTAAGGAGCTGGTAAATTTGCTGTTGGACGTGCAAAAGGTTGCGGCGAGAACTGGGGCTGGACCTTTCTAACAATTGAGACTCTAGTCGGCCTTGGCGATCCTCCAATTCTAGCACCTGTGCTAAGCGCTAAAGTTTCTCCCCTGCATGAAAACTAATGTCTGTTCCCCTAATTGCGGGCTTTAGAGCCTCCCAAATTATGATATGTGACGGAGTGGTACCTATGTTGAACTGGAGGTACTCCGCGATGGTGAGGGGCAAGGTCTCATGATATTTGGCATCCCGGAGAAGCCACAGGGACATGCGCCACCTTTACGGGGTCCGTGAATCCGTAGGCACAGCTTAAGTTGGACGGGCGAGTGATTCGAGAGGCCTCGTGGCAAAATAGAGGTGTGCACTACTCTGTGGACATAGCTATGCGGAAGGAAAATGTAGCCGAGCCGCGAAATTGTGGGATGCACGGCCGATGCATAGGAGAACCCCATCTCAGTGGGATGAAATACCAGCCAGGAATCCAACCAACCCAGTGTATGCGCTAGAACATTCAGTTTGGAAACGGACTGGATGGGGGGGGGTCTGTCGGACGGTACCGCCCGCCATCTATCCTAGGGGGCCATGGTATCGTTCCAGTCACCACCTAGAATCGTCAGGCTGCCAGGAAGGTCTCCCCAGAGCTGAGTAAGTTTATCAATGAATTTTTGACCCAACGGAGGAGGGGCATAAATAGTCATTTGCTCCCCAGCCACTGTGCCAGAGACTACAGTGAAGCGCCCACCGGGGTCGAACCAGTGTTGCGTGATGTGGATCTGTACCCGGCAGTGGATGAGAATCGCTATGCCCAGTGCGCCCCCCATGAATTCGGAATGATAAATAGTAGTAAACCCAAACCTATGAAGACACGGGGCTTTGTTGCCGAGGAGATGAGTCTCCTGTAGCAGCAGGATATCAGCAGCATAACGCTTCGCTAAAATGAGTACTGCCCCGCGCTTAATCTTGTTCAGCAGTCCCCGTACATTGCAGGACAGAATATTTAGTTCTCCCAGTGGAGAGTTATCGGTATGGTGTGTATTCACCCAGCAGAAAAGTGAATGTTGGTTGGTGTACGATCTATGGCGTAATGTACGATTGAGTGGTTGGTGAGTAAAACAAAGAACAACAACAAGAAACTCAGCAACCCCCCCCCCAACATTCTTCCAAAAACAAAGAGTACCTGTCGCGGTGGAATCAAGTCTCAGGCCCCAAACGTGACTACCCAAGCAGACCCACCAATGGAGCTGACCCAACCCAACATCACAAAACATAACACGAAATGTCCAGGGGCGTGGACTGTCTGATTTTGGCTGGAGCCAATGTATGACCCCAATACAGGGAGTTCCAAAACCCACATGGAACGGCCCGCCACCTCGGCATGGGGCCAAGATCTCAACAGAATCTGCCTCAATATGTGGTCTCGGACTGATTATGAGCACGCCAGTTAGACCGGGATCCGTGCAACCACTGTGATGGGCCTCTGCCTAGCCGGCCACTTCTGTGGGACCCCTGCAAGGAGTCGGAGTCCAACGGCGGTGGTGAGTGTGGTCTGCGGTGACGCCTCTTGTCAGTCCAAGCGAATACTTCCTCAGGAGAGTCAAAGAAGTGGATCTTGGCATGGAAAATCACTTTCATTCTGGCGGGGAACAATAACGCATAGGATAAGTTCAGTTCTCGGAGCCTACGTTTAGCTGCCACCAAGGATTGGCGCTGCTGCTGCACAAACCTGGTATTGTCGGGGAAGACCATGATTACGTGGGAATTGTAAATCATCTTGCCTTTGTAAGTCCGGGCGAATTAGAGGAGGTCATTGTGGTCTGCATAGTTGAGAAGCCTGGCGAGAACGAGTCTCTGCTTCTTAGTCAAGGCGCGGTGGGCCCTCTCAACCGCAAAACAAATGGACATAGCTTCGGGTGACAGCAGCGATTTGAGCCAGCCAGAGAGGAAATCATCCATAGATGTACCCTTGCATCCTTCTGGAAAGCCCACCAGGTGACTGCTGTTGCGTCACGCCCTGCCCTCCACGTCTTCGACCCGTGAAGCCAGCACTCTCGTGACCACATTGAGTTTATTGACCTTCTTTTGGATGTCACAGTGTCCTCCATCGTGGAGACCCTGGTTTCCACTTCTGTGATCTGATCTACAGCTTTACGAAGATCTTGGCGGAGAAAAGACACCTCTGAGCCAACCGCAGCAATCTGGGCTTCGGGCACGGTCTGTGATAGAGTGATACCTGCTAGCAGAATTGCATTATCTGGGGACTGGCCCCCAGCACCCTCCGTCTCCACAGTGGTGGTAGTATAATGGTTGATCGTATTTTGTTTGGGGGCAGCAGCGCCAGGGATGTCTTTGCCCACTGTGAGGAGAGAGCAGGCGGAGGTTCGAGACAGGGACTGACGTCAAGTGCAAGTAGGTCTAGCAAGACAAAGCACCCCTCCTCGGCATCATCCGCGGGCAATGTCTCAGTCCGAACCAAGGTAAGACTCCGGGCCGGGCCTCACGGAATCTGCCCCCCCTTACAGCAAGCTGCACTAGGCCACACGGTATTAACAGGATAGACTCCTCGAGGAACTCTACCTTTCCAAGATGCGGGGAGGTGAGCGCTACCGTCCTGCATTTAGCTTGGGGATGCCCATTAGTTCGGTCCTATTGGGCGTTGGTGGTAACCCGAATAGAGACGGCCACGAGCATCAGCATCCCGCAGATCCCACTTGCATGCCTGTTGGGTGTGGTGGTGCGACCAAGAGGGCGCAAGACTCCCTACAGATTGGCTCCACCGGCTCTCCTTTTGGTTAAGAGGCGGGTGGCCATTGGGTGGTTGGGTACATGGGGACCATTTCTGACCAACTGGCTGAAAGACTTGATTGAATGGGGGGCTGCGGAGGAGCAGCATATGCGCGAAACGTGCACTGATGATAGGGCCCACAAGGCCATTTTGATATGGGTGAACATACTGGGTCTGTTTAAGGAGGACGACAACCAACCCATGGAAGATGACACCGACGGGGTGAAAGAGAGAGGGTGTGGGGGAGTACTCTGTTCCTAGTTATTCCCACAACGACTGAGTGAAACAATATTTGTGCCTGTATGGCTTATAGCTTGATGACTTGGCCTTATTTTTATAATGCTGTGGGATAACCTCGGATCCATGTGTGCTCTTTTCTATTATATGTAACGTGAAGCTAGTAGATATTCACATATCTTCAATGTCTATCTGCGAAAAATACCTTTTCGGTCATTCCATTGCTCTGTTTGTTCATTGCTATTGGAAAATCAATAAAATACAGTTAAAAAAACAAGCATTGAAAATGCAATAGGTCTCACCTTTGATTAAGTTGAAGCCATTTGCTTTGCTAATGGTATTGTATAGCAACGCAAATGGCTTTAACTTAATGAAAGGTCAGACCTATTGCATTTTTGTTATTTACGTTGTTAGCGTAGAGCTCACGCGACAGTCGAGTCGTCATTATTATTTACGCTTTCCACATAGAACTCCTGTCTCAAAAAGGCAGCATGCTGCTGGGGTGCTCTCAGCGTAGTGCTCACGCCCCAAGAAGCAGCAGGCAGCCAGGCTGTTATTATCATTTATGCTTTCAGCATAGATTGCAGGTCCCAGAAAGTAGAAGATGGCCGGTTTGTTATTAAAAGTGGAACCTTGTGGTCGCTAATATTTTGCGCGTTGCTTTTAGTGAGACAGATTAGCAGAGCCGCACTGTTCAAGGTTTCCAGACTCTTTTCGAATCCAGGCGCTGTAGAACTGTTTTTGTTTTTCCCTCATCTCACCAAAGACGTTGGCAGATTTAACAAGCCAACTGATTTGTTGTCGGTGCCCTTCGGCTAACTGCGTTTGTCTAGGCCAGCATGTCCTTCCTCATGTGGTTGAGGTCTGGTGTAATCATAGGACCCAGGGGGAAGTGCAACATTTAACAAGTTATCAATCACAGGCACCGTCCCCAGCTTAATAATGTGTTGGTTTTCCTCTCGAACGTCTTGCTCTAAACGTGCCATGCTCAGCGCAGCTTTAAGCCAACCTTCTTTGCCTCTGCCTATAAACTGGTTCAGTTTATAGTTTTGCATTTAAAGGTCTAGGGCCCCGGCGCAGGTATCATTAGTGCAGCAGGTGCAGTGGTTCCAAAGTTTACGACTGTGAGAAGCTCTCTTCACCACGATGATGGCTGTTGTGTGCCACAGAGCAATGGGTAGATGAGCCATTATTCTTGCATGACTTGAGAGCCCACAGTAAACTTGTTAAGTCACTGTTCGGTTCCCCTTACTTACACACTTTAATGAACATGTTAAAAAAAAGTAGCTCTGAAACCTGAAGAGCCTGTAAACTTCACAGGGTAAAACTTTGGTTCTGCCCTTTGCTGTCAATCAGGCTCCAAGACATCAAATTAGTGTATACGCTAGCCACTGTGTTTGTTTGTACAATAAAAGGCATGCCTTGGGAGGAGGAGGCGGTTCGGGGGGGGTACGAACATTTTCCAAAACAAATGATTCCGTTTACCTTTTTTCTTTTTTTTAAAGTATTTTATAGAAAGTTTCCATTGATTTAACCAAACAAACTCAAGCACATAAAAGGCAGAATGCACGCGACTACCTCTTCCCTTCTTCCTTGTCCCTGGCCCGAGAGCACCAGAGTCTCGCTGAGAAGCTCTGGGAAATGAAAACAGAGAGGGGTTGACATGCCAGAGGCACTTGATGTACAGCTGGGTCACCGAAGGTTGCCTCCAGAGTTCCGCTCGTTTTCTGACCTAAGGCGCGCTTCATTAACCAAGGCTTGAGACATAGCGTCTGTGTGTGTGCAGCAGAGAGGGAGCTCGTTAACCACGCAGGGAGCGAAAGATACGCATCTCTTAATAATGTTTGTGGCCAGTTCAGGTTAATAATAAAAATAAAAAATAAAAATTATCTTACAGAAAAATAACATTTAACCTATTTTCTCCACCCCTTTGTGTCTGAACTTGCCATAGAAAGACCAAATAGGATGCAGCAGTCTGTCTCGCGCATCGTCTTTTCACCTATAGCTAATAGCACGGTTGCTACTTACAGGCCTCTGTAAGACAGCTTGACACAAAACAAGACAACCTGTTTTAATTTTGAACTCTTGGCGTTGATCCGCCAGAAAAATGCCGCCTGACTTGCTGAGTAACTGTAAATAAAATGAATGTCATTTGAGGCGAAAACTTGAACCACAGAAAAAGATCATTATCAGCAGTGAAGAACACGCTGGCGTTTTATTTCTTTTTTCCAGTCAATTGCGTTCTGAATTGGGTTAGCTTTTTGAGCATCAGTCAAGATGCAATTTAGCATAGTAAACGCTTATATTCATTCAGCTCGTCCAGCAGTGATGTAAAATAAAAGCGTTTCTGGTTGTCGGAGGCATTACATGCAAGGAAAAGCACTGCGTGCAAAGTTTATAATAGAACCATCTGAAAGAGACGGCTTTAAAAGCATTGCCTTTTGGCAGCTACCTGCCACCGCTTTGTTGCCGTAAACTGAAGTTGGGAAGTATGTTCGGCGCTTCGTGTTAATGAAATGTGGTAAATAAAAACAACCGAATGGCAACGTAAAAAGAAAACATTACTCAGTGCCATTTGTCTTGCTTGCCGTTGCCCACTGCTCTTCTTCATTCATCGCTGCTCCTGGGGTCTGCTGCTGAGCAGTGGGGGCGGAGAGGGCTGAGTCCGGGACGGAACAATGCTCAAAGGCATACAGGGCTGCTGTATGAAAACGCAGAGTGGAGGTTTAAATATGCGTTCGGCGGCCGGGATGCACGCCTAGACGAGACCTAAAAAAAATGCAGGCTACAACATCTCTTGATACTAAAACAGAAACAAGGGAAGAGTGAGGCGAGTGATGGAATGGGGTTACAAGTAGAAAGACATTGGCGAGGAGAGGCAGGAGAGAAAGAAAACAAGACGGACGGACGGAAGAGAGGGGAGGGGGGAGGAGAAATGCGACACGGAGGAAAGGGGAGGGGGCGGAGCGGGTTAAATTATATGGAAATACCAGCATCAAAGAAAACAAGACGGAGGGAAGAGAGGGGAGAGGGGAGGGGGGAGGAGAAATGCGACACGGCGGGAAGGGGCAGGCAGGATGACTCAGGGGAGGGGGCGGAGCGGGGCAGAGCGGCATGTGGGTGTGAACAAGCCGGGCCTTTGAAGTGAAGCTAAGCTTCACTTCAAAGGTGTCGGAGGAATGCGGGCGGCTGTGCACGCGCTTTTAAGCTCAATGCACATGCGCATTGAGCTTAAAAGTCACGGGCACTGCAAGGAATCGCCACGATTCCTTGCAAGTTAGATAAAGTCTGGATGAGCCCCTATAGTCTCGCTTGCTCGATGCGCATGCGCATCGACAGGCGAGACCTAAAAATAGTGTGAAGGATAAGATAATCATCAGATGGGGGACTAAGAAGGACGACTAATTAAAATGCAAATAATTCAGATCAGTGATACTCAAAGTATGGCCCTGGTGCCTCTTGGCCTATACATGCAGCCCCCCTGGTGAACAGCAGCACGAGATGCTGTTTAGTTGCTGGAGTTATGTATCAATGGGGTAACCCGATAGACCACTGGACTCGGGTAAATAGTGGTACAAAAGAGACAGTCACAGTGGAAAATATTCACAATACATCAACGGACAACACATGATCTATAATAGACAAATTATGACAACACCAGGTAGCTCATTCAATAAATTATTGTGATTAAATAAATATCACATGAATTGTCAGTAGATCAAAAACTTTAATGATAGAATGTATATCACTTTTAGCATTTAATAAAACCAGATGCATCCAAAGTGAGGTGAGGGGTGCATAGTTGGGATAAGTGCAGATGGTGTGCAAAGGGATGCTAGAGGATATATATACACATCAACAGTTAGTGGTGACAACCTATCCTGCCAGATTACTGGCACACACAAAAATGCTAAATCATAACAGAAAGATGCAGATATAAATTCTCTGTCAACAAAGTTTGACATAAACAAAAAGACAATGTCGACGTTTCGACCCCTATGAGAACCAGCAATTTTAACATCTTGGAAATGGGGTCTTCATCAGGACCAAAAGGGGGGAGATGGCACCTATGGATAATGGTATGTGATTATACGGTGTGTCTCTTTAGGAATGTATCCAAAAAACAAATTAATTGGGATATGATTTACCGGTCACAGTGAGAAAACTTCGGGCTGTCATGCAATTGTGCGGGCCTTAAAGGCTTCTACAAGAGGGGAGAAAGGAGACATACAGAATACCGACAATTCATGTGAATTTTATTAAATCACAATCATTTACTGAATGAGCTACCCGGTGTGGTCATAATTTGTCTATTATAGATCATGTGTTGTCCGTTGATGTATTGTGAATATTGCCCACTGTAACTCTCTCTTTTGTACTGCTGTTTAGTTGCTGAGCACTAATATTCAGAATCTGTTTTTTAAATCAACGGGCAAGCATTTGTTAACCTGCAAATGAATGCTTGCCCATTTATTTCACATGTTTCAGACCGCCATACACCATCCCTGACCCACACAAACCCCCCTAACGCCCCCATGCTGGCATCAGTGCAGCCCTCAGCCAATCCACAGACTGTTCTTTGTGGCCCCTGGGCAAATGTTTGCGAGTACCGATGATTTCGATTAACAGTTAAAAATATGCAATAATTAACGTAAAATTCAAAGCTGAAATGACACGCATCTAGAATGAGCAACTGCAAGAGTCAGGCATAGCTATGTGTATAGGCCATAGAAACACTGAGAAGCAAACTTCCTTTAACTAGAAGTAAACCTAATACTGCTAAACCATGCATAAACATAATTTGGAAGTCTGACCTTAAGTGGCATGCTTAGAAATGTTCGTTATAACTACAGAATGACATACTAATAAGAATGCTGTGGTCAGCTGATAAAAGAGAGCATATAAAATGTAAACACTTAAGTTTTTTTACTTTTTATTTGAATAAATGCAACGAATGGCTCTAATTGATTAGGTATGTTTTAATGTTCTGTACACGGGTGGTTTGTAATGTTTTTAAAACTAAATACAAATAAAAAGATTTGGTGATGATAACACCATTGTGAACTCTTCAGAATTCGATGTCAGCTACTGCCATGTGTACAGACTGAGGTCACGAATAGGCAGGGGGTCAAAGCAGTTATATGAGAATTTGGAGTGCACTTTGACTAGCAGATATCTGAAACCGTGTGATATACCCTCCAGAAATGTAACATAGAGAAGCAGACAGTGGATAAAGCCACATTTCTGGAGTGGGGGCAAAGAGCTTAGCAGAGCCTAGTGGATGCCTAGACAGATCCCTAGCTTTATGCTCCTCTATCCTGGTGTTGTTTTAAACCTCTCTATGTGGCCAAGAGCGAGTGCTATGTGTTAAACTCCTTATTTCGGAACTGTTCAATTGTGAAGTATAGCATCACCACCACGTTGTATGTTTCACTGGATAAATAGCAACAAAATAAACATTAAATATTTGTACCTTTCTTGGGCTCCAAAAGCAGCTTCTTCCAGATTGAAGTGACTCCCTGTATTACCTTTAATGGTTTACTTAGAGCTGTGCATGTGCTAGGTGCTAAAAGGCAGCACCTAAAAAAAAAGTTTGACTAACAGCTTCGGTGATAGTATTACCTTGAGGGGAACTGGCTGACACCAACGAGCTCTTCGGACAAGCGAGGAAGCCAGTAAGATGTACCTTTTCCATGTTGTGATATTTGCTCATAAGTGATCAACATCCTGGGAGCAACACCCTGAGTTGAAGGAAAATACACTGGTGGGAGGGGTAATTGGGGAGTCTGCCCCATATCACCCCTTACCATCCACCCTTAGCTACCTAATCAGCGCTGGACAAACTATCTCGTTATTTGAGGGTCTAGAGAAGAAAAAAGGGGGATTACAAATATGGCTTTAAACATCCCGCTGTACACTTTTATGTCCATAACAACTGTAAATACTCATGGACAATTCAGGCACGACTGATGCACACAAGACCCAACAACGCTAGTACACATAGAGCAGACGATTAAAGGCAGCTTTTGATGCATGTGATGTACATCATGTTGAACAGCAACATCATAAACACCTGATGGCAATTTTGATAAAGCACCAAGAACCATTACAAGCAGTCAAGAATGGAACTCTGACCAACATCATCAGAATATAGTTCAACATTTGACACAAGACGGGTCTTCTGATTGATTTCAGTTCCTGTGGGCTGGGAGTAGTACAACAGGAAGTGCGGCACATTCTAAGGAGGAGAAAAAGCAATGTTTGCCTATGCTACGCAAGATTTTGCATTCACTGAGATGGGAACATTGGTTCTTTTAAGGAATAATTTGCCCAAGATAGTTGTAAATATACAGAATGCACAGCACAACGAAAATGTTAGCAGAATGGTTGAATTAAGGGACGGTATTTTCATTGTATGGGTAGCTACATCAAAACTCCCATCCCAGGGCATTATAAAGATGGCCTCCTAGCAGTCAAGTTGGAATGATAAGGTTGAGATATATTCTTTCCAATTAAATTGTTCATGTATGACAAATCTCCAATAAATATAGAATTTGGTTTTGCCAGTTCCAACATTCTTCTCAATTCCTGCCAGCTCCTTGTTCACTGTATATTAGCACTGCTTCTTTTCTCTCAATATTTAGACGATATTTATGAAACACTAAATAACACTGACGGCGACTGCCCAGAACTCTATCAAGAAAAAGTACAGTTCCTTGCATATGCAGATGGCCTGGTTCTATTTTCAAAGACAGGACTACATCATCATCTATCATGCTAACATAAAAATAAATTGTGATAAAACTAAAATCATGTGCTTCAGCAATTTGAAACTAATTACACCTAGACAATTGATCAATGGAAAATTGACCCCGTGAAACATTACAAAAATGTTAGAGTTTAACTGCATCAGAATCTGAACTGGACACAACACATTATCAAACAGACCAACACATTCTCAAATACAACTAGTGCAATCAAAGGAATCGTTAAGAAATATGGTAGCGATGCAATAGGTTTTACCATCACTGCTATAAACTCCAAATTAGTTTCAGTATTAACATATGGCACTTTAATTATGCACACCCAGGCACTTTTGAAACTAGATAAAATCTTATTAATTGTGTAAGAAAAATATTAAATCTTACACAATCTGTTCCTCGTGCTAGATTAAGATTGAGCTGGGAATACCGTCAATCATTTTAGAGTTACAAAATTCTTCTGAACATCATATTCAATTGAGTCTCATTGCAAGATCAACCAGTCAAAAGATAATAAAAACAAAAGTACTTTAATAGAATAAAATTAATTTGCACCTCATTATGTTTCTGTGATGCTGCTAGAATATGCAATATCATTGCTAATCACTCTTGCTAAAATGGTTAGGATAGAAAGTAGATCTCTAATCAAGCAAGATATAAACATAGTTCAGTTGTAGTAGATCAGAATAAATACTTTAAACATAAAAATAGCAGCTACTTACAGGACTCTTATACATTTATATGACAGCAGAAGACAGACTACGCCAACGCCATTTACCTGGGTCTTCCGGCTACTCTCAGTAAACCCCTTCAAATGGCTCAAAATCAGGCAGCCAGACTAATTTATCGTCTCCCGCGTTGGCAATCTGCAAGACCACTGTTGAAGCAACTTCATTGGCTTCCTATTACACAGCGCATACTCTTTAAAGCTGCCTGTATGACGTTTAAGTCCCTCCATACACGCAGCCCTAAATTTATTCAAGAGCTTTTGCCCAAGTATACTCCTTCGCGCAACCTACGATCTGCATCACAAACTCTTCTGATTGTCCCCCGTTACAAATTCCAACGCAAAGGAGGACGCAGGTTTGCAACTCTTGCCACTAAACTGTGGAACTCTCTTACCCGGGAAATTCGCTCCTGTGTCACTATTCTCCAGTTCAGGCGACTCCTCAAGACATGGCTGTTTGTCCATGCATTGGTTTAACCCCCTTCAGCCTTTGAGTAGTAATTTCCCAGAGTATATCAGTTAGCGCCATGAAACCCTTGGGTGAACGCGCGCTCTATAAATTCTTGATAAGATAAGATAAGCAGTATAAGGACCTCACCCTAAAACCATCAGTGAAAAGAAGCTTCCTAGCACAATCTGAAGGCACACGGAATAAATCAATGGATTTCCAGGTACTTTGGCGCTTTTGTGCTGTCAGTAAGGAAACTACTGAACACATCCTATGTAATTGTGCTAATTTACACGATTTATGGAAAATATACTTAAGACCTTTTTTTTTTTATAAGGTAGAGGTCAGAACTCTAAAGGAAACAACCAGTGTTTTGCTTAAGGGATAACTCTGGCTGTGTAATGAAGTTTATGGCTATAACTGAATAATACATGAAGCAAGTAATTTGATATTTTGTAACTGCAACACTTGATATATTTTTATCATGCTTTTAAATTATCTGATTTTTTTAATGCAGCTGCCATGAACACTTGGATCGATTTTAACTTAGTCACATCTGTTTATGGGATTTTTTTTTTAACCAATCCTAAACTTAATATTTTTTTACATAATTTTATTGAGATACTGATATGTCCTTTTATTTTATTGGAGCATTATGGTACATGCTTTTATAAGAAAGCTAAAACAAAGTATTATTATTTTTAGCATATTCACTAACATTGCATGATATATAGTTTCATTTTATTGTTCTCTATTCTTTTGTTCTTGTCTTTCTTCCAATTAATAAAAAAAATCAAATTAATAACCGTTCTGCATCTCTCCCTAGACACCCATACACATCAGTCACTAATAAACATTTTCGTTTAACCATATAGCATGGATGTGAAAACTCACCTGTCCTTCAGCACCCGGAACTTTGGGAAGGTGGTACCGGATATAACGAGTAGAATATGTTCATATTGCGTGTTTCAATGCAGTTGATTCTTCCATTCCAGTGTTTAAATGTGAGCAGCTTCGAGTCACATTGATGTCTAAGAAATGCGATTTACAATACTAAGTCTATAAAACTGTGCATTCATCTGCACAAACCAAAACCACGATTCTCCTATTTAAAAAACCGAACCTGATGGACCATACGTCTATTTGAATTGTTGAAAAGGGGTGTGGAAGTAGCAAACATTGTGAACAGGCTGCCTATGTGGGTGCCTAACCCTGGTTACTTGTTGTATTTTTCATTGTTCAAACACTCGGTTTGCATAAGCGCTCTCTGCTCTACAGTTTACATGCAATCAAGGCTTTGCATCTACTCTACTCTGACCTAAATATGGTGCATACTTTACACACTCGGCCTGTGGGCTGTCCAATACATAGTGCAAGTGTCACAGTGCACTTACTTTGCTCTCTGCGGTGAGCATACATTTATCCTTGTGCGTGTACTTAGATCAGCATAGTTTACGGGTCGACTCAACTATAAATATTCAGCAGTGCACAGTAAGCATATGCTCAACACTTCCACGTACTTAGCTAAACCAGTCCTGTTGTCAGAACTGTCCAATGTGCATGCCCACATCAAAGTGCACGCACTAAGTTCTGTGCGGTGTGCACCTTTTCCATACTGTGCGTGTATCTGGCAGCACTTTCCGTGGACACAGGAATCGCCCCGCGATGTATTTATGGCAATTTGCTTTTGAGCAGGTTTGTTCCTGTGCTTGTACAATGCGCAAGAACGTATACTCGGTCCGGTGCATATACTCAACGCTCTGCACACAGCCCTGAACACTGGAAAGCAAGTCAGCGGTATCACCACGTCAGGAATCTATCCAATGGCCGTTTCAATTCTTATCATCGACTCCTCATTCCAGAAGAGTTGTGAAGGTGAGAAAGTTCTGGTTCCACACTCAGTCTCACCCTCAGCTGTTTCTTGCGTCAACTCGTGGCGACAGGCTATCTGTCGCTATGTACCCTAGAGCCGACCCACAAAGCTTTCGGAGCAGGCAGTCATGTTGGCAGCCATGTTGAATCTTAGGCAGTCTTGTTTTCGACATTTCGGAACTGCACTACAAGTCGTAATAGCGGACTTTTTCTGTAAAAAAAATACATATTTATTCGAAATAAGCAAACGCGTTTCTTATAGTAAGCAAAAAAACTATTTTTCATTAAAAAAAAGAAATGTGATCATAAAGCACGGTGCTTTCTAATATATTAATCATTGTATTTAATGTACTGACATGATATCGTGTTTGTACCTGTATCATGCATTTATTCTCTCTCCCAATCAGAGATTATATTTTCGTTTAAGAAGGGTGACTGATTGCTGGGACAGCTCGTGTAGACTATTTAGTCCTGTTTTTATGTCACATAGTATGCTGCGCCCTCCATTGTCGCGCAGTGACGCTCCACACAAGCCCTGCCCTGTCACAGGGCGCCGCCGAGTTTTTCCTGTGTAGCTTTTTTTGCTGCAAGAAGCTGAGGAGGCAGGAGGTGGGAGGAACACTGGTAGCGTTTTGGTGTCCTAGGAGGTGAGCAGAGCCCAGCTCGTAGGTGTCCCAGGGAGGTGGGCTTTGTTAATTTCGGGGAATGAGTAACAGTCTCCCACGGGGTGTGTGGAAGTGGATGGCATTTTCCAAAACCGCTGCTCTAGGACCATCCACTTCAAGACCCTCTTCTCGTATGCGTGTCTGCAACCTATAGCCAGCCTTGTTTGGAATCCCGCGATATGGTCATATTGTCAGATTGACTCGTGCTTATTTGTGTTCCTGAGAGTAAATATTTTATCTGGGGTTTCAAATTGCTTCTTTACGAGGTGCTGAAAATACATATTCATCTTGATTGAGTTTCTAGAATAACGTTCTCTTCATTTTCCTCAGGGTTCCCTGATTGTGTGGGTTCACCACATTCCTTAACTATTGAAGGCACTTAAATGTCCACATTTTTTATGTTTAGCTCTCTGGATCCTGTTACCTTGCTGGCATCCGAAAAAAATAATTCTGATTCGGATCCTGCAATGTCATTGGTTATTTGAATCCATGATATCTCCCCTGTTGGTGCTTTCTTGTTGGGTTCTTAAATGTCCCATATTATTTGTGTCCCGAATGCTTCTCCTTTTATTTTGTTCATCGCAGTGCCCCGCTTGTGTTTGTTTGTGTTTCCGAAAAGTCATGTTACTTGGATCCTTCAACCATGCATTTTTTACTTTGGTCCATAAAATCCAACCATACCAAATTTCATTGAGTCCATGTAGTGGCCCCTCTTAAGTCCCATTTAGGCTTTATACGGCAGTTTTTTTTAGTTGGATTTGTGGATGTCACAGCAGTCTAAAGTTTAGGCTGCTAAAATGCTTTACAATTGTCATCGTTGTGCTATCGTCGCATTTTGTTTTACACACAGTATTCCCGCATGCATGTTTTTGTCCTTCCACTCTTCTACAGAGCTAATCATCATAGTTTGCGAGCATGGCATGCTGATGCGACTTGACTTTGTTGATGTTATCTGTTGGTACTATAAGAACAATTTGAGGTGGGATTTGGAGTATAGCGCAGAAAAGTGTACTCTGCTGTCACTTGTCCCCTAATAATGTCACTTAGAAATGTATGGTAATGAAATGAGTGTCTTATTTTATTTTCAGTTTTATATAGCTTGGAGTCGGGTCGAGGGCATTAGGTTGCTTTACATGAGCACCAGAGTACATTACAAAAGGTTAGTCATTTTTTAGGCGCAAGTCATTTGCCCCGGATCACAAGATGTTGAGCCAACACTGGGCTCGAACATGTTAAAAAATCGGCAGGTCTGGGTGTTTGACCTCATCTCCTCCTATGTTATCAAGAGTGTGGCCTTCCTTATATGTTCGACAGTTGTTGGGAAAGAGAGTAGGGTTAGCTTGGGCAGTAAGATGTGGTGAGAGGTAAAATAAACCGGTAGGCCATTGCTCTGCCGGAGGATGCATGTCAGAAAGGGCACTTATTTGAAACTGCCTATACAGTATATCCTCTAAAGAACCTAGTAAGAAGAATGCTGTTTTAAAAAAATGTTTTTATCTGGATTTAACTTTTGGTTCAGATTTGTTCGATCATCATATTTTCCATGCACTGTGTTATACATTAGCCACAAGTGACTTAGTTGACATGTCTGTATTGTATATTTTGTATTTCTAGAGTGGAGTCTGTTGCCCATTTTTTATTTGAATGCCCGGCCTACAGATCCCCGAGATCCAGGTGGTTAAAACCACTGTGCAGGGAGCTAAGTACCAGACATCACATAGTCGCCTTGCGAATTTTGATGTCTGATACCCGGCCCCTGTTTGTCTGTGGTATGTCCAAATACTTAGGCTGGGCTTGGTCGATTAGACTTAAACCGCTAAAAGTTATTGTTTAATTGCGGTCATGTACTTGGACCTTTTTACCTAATTTATTGGAAAGTATTCTATCTTAATTGATTAGCCAATGGATTTTAATTACATAGTTTTTATTTGCTGTTTTATGTAATGCTTTTAAGATATTTCTTTTATCGAAATAAAGCCAATTGACTGACTGACTGACTGACATGTCTGTAAGATACCCTTTTGAGCTGTGCAAATGGACGGTATAGCACATATTAATAAAATGCACATTTATCATTTAATCAAATATGTGTCCGTCCATGGTCTCATAGCCTTTCGGGAGGCAGTGGATCATCTTCTGACATGCTTCCATTGATGTTTCAGCCGATGTGTTTTTTAAGGTCACAGGACTTGTGAAAAAGATGGGAATATTGTTAACACATCAAAAGATCATGCAGTAGTCCCGCCTGCCACCCCATACATCGAGATCCTGGTAGCAGACCATACAGCACCAACGGCGATGCTCTCTGTGGGTATCCATGCCTTAATCTTGGTCTCTAGGGCCTGTAGCATGTCAAGGGCGTGGGTGTAGTGCTAGAAGACGCGTTGGGCTGTCTGGTCTGTCTCAGGACAGCTCTTGTTCATTAGAGTCGCATGACATTCATGAAAGCTCCAATTGGCAGCCCACTCTGGTTTAATTACCCTTCAAGCTGTGGCTAGTTGTTACTGAACCCACTTTAATTCTTGTGCCTGTCTATTCCTTCTTTTGTGTCGATCTCGCGGTCACAGTAGCCCCAGGGACGGTAGAGCTGTGCCCCTCACCTGCAGGATCCGCGGGTCACCGGTGTGGACTGAGTGCCCTTTTTTCCTGCAACCCATCTCTCTGTTCAAGGTCCCACCCCGTGCCCACACATGCCTCTCCTCTGTCAGTTCAAACTCCTCCTTCCCTGTTCCAGCCCCTCTTCTTCTGGACCGTCTCCCGATTTAAGGCTGCATCCCTCTCTGCTCTCTTCCCCTCCCTCATATATTCTCGATCGTGGTGGTAACATGTCCTTCACTGGGACCACGCTTAAACTATTGTCTGTCAATGCTTGATTTTTTTTTCTTCCTGTGTATGGAATGTTCCCGGATCCCATAATTTGAATGTTATCCACTATACTGAGTCACTTGAGGCTTCCTTCAAAACACGCATACTCCACCCACTGCCCCAGGGAAAATTGTGGTAATTATTTTTGCTTACTAAATGACACTGACGTATTTTCCAAGGAAAAGGCTCACATCAGTTAGACGCTGCCGAAACGAATTATTATGAAATAAGACGGGTGTGAAGCCTTCTGTACCTAAACTTAAAATAAATGAATAATGTGAGTTGGATGTATCCATGCAGTGACTGTAAAATGAACACTTCATTTCCCTCTCCCCATTAGAGCTCTAACTCTGTTGTTGAATTAATGTGGGCGATTTATCTTTAAGGCTCCAGCTTCAACACTGAAGCCATGGGAGAACTTAATGGCTGGAAACACTTAATGTTTGTGCAATGTATGGCCACACTGTTGTCTTTTCTTACAAGAAGGTAGTGGAGACATTTAAACACAGTGAAGTCAAGAACGCTGTTCCATAGCCCAGGAGGAAATTAGCCTTTCTCAGAGTTGAGCGTGCTACCTTTGAGGTCACAGGTTAAAATCCTTATGAGGTCAGTTCATGTTTGCAAAGTATAAGAAGTGAGTGCATGAAGTGGGGTAGTAGTTGTGTGTTTTGCGGCATGAGGGGTTGATCGGATAAATGATTAATGCGTAGGCCAGACGTCCCCTCTCCCCCTAAACCATGTCCCCACCCCTGCTCCTATGACTATATGAAAGGAATCGGTAACCAGAGTAATTAATAAATAAAAATCAGTAGCTCTCTCGGCCGCGGGTAGAAAGCCGGCTGTCGGCCTCTCCTAGTCAAGCTTCTTGAAGTGACTCGTCGTTGCCTTGCCATGGCAGAGTCAGATCTCTGGATCTCTTGTCAGCCCCCGCCTCTGTCTATGAAAACGACGCTGCGAGCCACTGTCACCCACGTGAGAAGATGCGCTCTCTTCGACCGCAGGGAATGTGCTGTCAGTATCACCATCCACGGTGAGGAGTTACGCCCTCCTCGACAGGCGAGGAAGGCTGCCCCTGCTAGTATTATCCACGGCAGGAGATGCGCTCTCCACATTGTGTCTGGGGAAAATGAACACCATGAATGAGCATGGTCTTGGACTGCCGGCCACCTCCCCCCTTGAACACCGACTGAATTACCCAATTCAACCAGTCAACACATGGGGGTCTTTGGAAGTCAAGGGGGGGTACGGGGCCCCCCCCCTGGCCGTATTTATTAAAATATAAAAACAAATCAAAAATTTTAATCAAATAAACATTTCTGACAATTATTAAAATGCACACTTTTCAGAAGATTAGATTGACATCCGTTCCGACATGGTATGATGGGCTAACCTTAACAAATAGCTAGTACAGCGTGTTTCCTAACGTAATCTAATCATCCTGAAAATTAAACTGCATTCTAATATTTTTAATAAAGTCCTACGGCAAGGTCGCCAACCGGTGTCAGATCCTTTTACAGCTGCGCTCCCACGTTGGAGATGCGCATGCGCAACCCAGGGCACGTTACACCCACGTGCGCTCCCTGAACTCCATTTAACCATAACAGGAGGGCCCAGACACTCGCGCACCTTAGTGACGTCATAGTGTTGTGAGGGGTGGCTACCAGCCTGAGGAAAGCGTAGACTCCCTCCCCCGCACCCTTTAAAACGGGATATCATATCCTGCCCCTGAAGTTCTGAGAGAGACCAATGGCCCCTCCCGCGGGCGGCCCCTTTCGTGAATGGGTCCGCCCCCCCGTAAGGACCTTAAAATGCTGCTCACCGATTAATGACCTTACCGCCACAGGCCAGGTAGTTGACCGACTATCTGGCCCCCCCCCAACCGCCTACACTGAAAGGTCATAACTTCCTAATCCAAAACCCTCTACCCCTGCCATTTTGTTCCCTACCCCTATGGCATCCCTGACTCTGTCCACTGGACCCCCCACCCTGTGAGTAGAGCCTCTAAACGTCAACTCCTCATTATCAGCCGACTGTTAGTCTACTTGGTCCTGAGATGACCCCCTGTGGGATATTCTGTCATTAATGTGTATGAAATAGTTTCTCCAACCAAGTGTAGATCCTCTTTATCGAGTGATTCTTCACCGAGTGACTCCGTGCACTCGCCTAATTCCCCCCCCCCCCCTTTTACGTGCAGCCGGGGGAAAACGCAGCCCCCCATGGTGCAATCTGGGTCCTATCATCGTTACCCCATGTCCTAAAATGAACGAGGGTGTGGGGGCACGCCTCTCGAGGGTCCCTGCAGATGCTGTGACCGGGGGTATCCTGGTACTCCCATTCTACTCTTCCCACTGGCCTACTGTACAGTCTGCTAACCATCCACACCCAGCCACTACGCTCTGGAAAGTGTTTAAGTGTATGGTACTACCTTTACCCCACTTCCTGAACCGGGGAAATGAGGCGTTGCATAGGCCTATCATTCCTGGGGTTGCCGAAGCTAGGAATGCACACCCTTGTGTACTGTCCCATCTCTACCGTTGTCACTTACCATTTGGTGATCTATGCATATCATGCTGACACTGGTGGCCCTGCGTGCACAGGCGCCGTTACTGTAGGTATACATTTTCCTGTTACGGCAAATACTGCCATTTTTGTGAAACCACATCCTGCTACATTACTGCCGCCAGCCCAATATAAGGGCTTACACACCGAAACAATCAACTCTGCGTTGGCACCTCTTGCGTCTTTTGATCGCTCGTCCATCACACTTGCGTTGTTGTTTGCCATCCTCTACCTGACGTCAGCATCCCTTGGGCTGTCCACCTGTAGCAGCTGTTGTGATGCGGAGCACTCCAGATATCCACCATGGACCCGGCCATACATAAATGGAAAAGATAAACACAAACCATTAGTGTTTCTGGCGATAACTGCTGTATACGTGCTAGTCTTACATTGCCATCCCTTGCTACGTTTGAGGTACAATTGGCGTCAGATGCATACTCCTAAACACTTCCGACTAAGTGTTGCGCATCGCCTCAGTTTGTGTCCCCTGTAGCCTGACTGTACTAGTGTTACGAAGAGTGCCCTGTAAAATGGCCTTCAATAACGAATACTACCCAGTGTGTAGTGCAGTGACACAAAGGATGGAGTCCCCAGTGCACACCATAACGCCCTCATGACTCCTTAAGGATGATTAGGATATCAGTTTAAAAGGAACAGTCAGTTTGTATTAACACCCACCCAATCACAACTTGATGAAATATACGTATTCTAAGTATCGAACCCCTCGCGCCTGACTGTTGGCTTCGACCGTGGCTGACAGTGGTAACGCGTAATATAACTAAGGGGCAACCATAACCTATATATATTATTCTCATGATCCCAGACTGAGCATCATTTCCTCAACAAGTTGCAAGTAACAGGTGGCCCTCCCGCTGCCACACCTGATTGTCCAATCAGTTCATAGTATACCGCCACCTATTGTAAATGATGATGCGACATTAGTTTCAACAGATCAGGGTTTATTGTGTTACCGTTCATCAACCCATTCTGCCTCCCCCAGTTCAGCCCTGTTCATCTGCAAATCTGTCTGACCCTCCTGCCCATATAAGAGCACCAGCAGTATCAGAGATGGGATTTAGGCATGGTCACGACCTTTAGATCCACTCTACTATAGTGAGTTTTTTGCGTGCTCTATGTCCTCTGGGGAAAGTACCTGAAACTAACAGGCCTACTATGGAATGGCAATTTCCTGGCTGACCTTTGGTATGGCTGACTTACTTAGGCAAAAAACAGGTGGGGAAGAATTAAGTGCCAAATGCTGTTAAGTCGACACGCAAGTGCATATAGGCCTAGGCAAGCACGTACGCAAGTGTAACTTGAATCAGCAAGCCCCCCGGTCACCCCGAACTAGTATTGTCGATTACGTAGACCACTCTGCCATGTTACCGTTGTAAGTAGCGGGCAGATACCCAGGTGAAGTGGAAACACCCAAAAATTCCCGCACCCAGAAAAAATTATTATGGGGTTGCGGGGTCAGTGCAAGGAGGGTGTCAAGCAGGGATCAGATTGCAGTGCCCGCCCAGCCATCATGGTCACGTTGTCTAACTACCACATAAGTAGCTACCACGACTGTCTTGTCGCTGAGTCATAAAGGAACAGCGAGGGCACAGCAACTGTTATCCTAATGTCACAGCATTTAAACCCATGTGGGCAGCTTTTCATGCTCCTTGCACTCAACCATTCTGACAAATGATCGTTTGACGTGTTCTTGCCCCACTGTAGGTGTACAATGGGCGGCATCCCTGAGATTAGAATTAACATATTAAATGCATTTAGATACAGTGCCTCTAAATATAATTTTTTTTTTTTTTTAAAGCGTGTTGGTTATCCTGCAAATCTGTCATGGGTGCAGCCCTCCTGTGCCTACATTGGACATTCCTGATTTAAAGAAAAAAGATAAAATTCTTCCCATTTCAGCAGGCAATTTATTATGGCCCTGACCCATCCTTTTGAATAACTTGTGAGCTAACATGGCCCATTGCCATATTGCTATCACCAGTAGCCGGTGGTCACCCTGGCCAACTATGTACTGAACCCACTTGTTTGTAAACAGGTGTGATAGGATGTGGGATAGTACTTAACCTACCCACACAATTCTACTTAAAAATTCCCACTGCCTTATTGCAATCCCCAGTAGCAGGTGGTCCCACGGTCAACAATTCCCTGGACCAACTTGCTTGTAAACAGGTGTGATAGGATCTGGGACAGTACTTTTCCTACCCCACTATTGTACTTAAATGAAAATTCGTGAACATCAGAGGCTGGCAGTTGCTGGTAACTTGAGCCCAAAACCCGCCAAGACGGGGGATTGACCCCTGGTCCCGGGCTAGACCTCTGCATCAGGGTCTGCCACTCTAACCATCGCGCAACCCTTCTCCACCAAACTGGAGCAAAACAGTACTTGATATAAACGTGTAAACATTAATACATCCACTTTGGGCATTTGAAACTGAACTGGACTAATTACGTCACTTCTAGCATGAAATATTATTCCACTGTGGCTCTTTATACAGAAAGGAGTTGAGCCTATCATGTTTCCACCTTAATCCCAAGATATGTGTTTTAATGGCAATTTAAGCATAATTGACGTAAAACTTAGGGACAGGCTAGAATTTAGTGTACAGAAACCTCTGTCGCCCACGTGCAGTAATACTCTATCCACCAACCCTCAGTTCTATAGAGATAAATGTCTGACAAAGGGAGACACCCAGTAGCCGCTAACTGATGACCCAGGTCCCGGGGCATGATCGGTAATTATCACTACCCACTAATGTATGAAAAGAAACTTCGCTGAGGAGCAATTCTGAAACAAGAACTGGATAATCCTCTGCTGGGCAGAAAAGTTCGTGTTTTTTTTCAAGCACTCACCGTGCTGTGGCTAGCCAAGTTTACCATTAGTGTTCATTAGAGAAATGAGACACTATTATGTAATATTTAATGTACCTTTGCCTAAAGCGAACACCAGTACTGTGCACCACTCATCTCTAAATGTTTAGGAGTTAATATCCCAGGCCCATGCCAGGGACTAACATCACGCATATGAAAGATGTGCTTTACAAAGACAGTCTATTCTCGCGGCATTGTGCAAGTGGTGACGTTATTGGCGCACTAGATGGCAGCATAGACCGTTTAACCAATCTATTTATCACGAACGAATCTCACCACCCGTTAAGATTGCCTCCGTGCATCTTCATGCCAGCCAGTGCAGCGTCTAAAATTGCTACCTACGAAGCCTTCCTCAAAATGAGCAATGGAAGGGGAAACCTATTGACGTGGTGGTACCCTCCATCTTACTTATCTGCTTTTTAAGCCAGCTGTATGCCCTAAAGTGCTCCTACCCTGGGTCTTTATTTATGTATTTATGCTTTTACATATAGCGCGGACTTTACCCAACGGCGACATAGCGCTTCGCGATAAGAACAACAATGATACATGATGAGAACAGTCCCCGAGAACAGATTACAAAAGCAGACGTTAAGTTACGTGAGGTAATAGCGACAAATGCGAGCAAACAAAATTCATAGGTAGCCAAAAGTGCACAGGCAGAAAGTGACCTGTGTGCAGACCACAAGAGGAAAACAAAGTACAATCTGAGGTATGTTACTCTAAAATGTGCTAAACACAGCAGGCACAAGGACAAACGCCACACCGGCCTTGGTGGCATAAATTCTCCCCTCTGAAAATTTTTGCGCCCTATTATGGTCGGCCCTTTCAATGCAACCGAGACGTGAGTGATTCGGCAATCGCCACAGATCGTCCACATCAGAGTTCAGGAGAAGGGGGGAGTAGCGCTATCTCTGGTAATTCATCCCACCCATATAATACATCTGGGAGCGCAGGCCTGCTCTGCCCCGTCATCCTGCAGGACCGGCTTACATCGCCATACTCTATGACCCAATTTCTTAAACTCCAAAATGCCGGCTGCGGCAAAGAACCTGTGTGCCTCTTATGCCCCTATTAGTGCTGCAGGACATAGTATACCACAAGTGCTGAAAGGATTAATATCCCAGCTGTATCATTCGTAATAACAAAACTATTAGGACACGCATGGTAATGCCGCAGCACAAACACAGCAGTACTATCCTTTTGAGTGCCACAAGTGATGTAGATAAACAGCGATATTCTAGCCCCAAGAAAATTCTTGCACAGAAATTAAACGTTCCTTTGTCATGTAGTGGTCTTTTGTTAACTAACTGAGAATCGATAAACATTAACATTGCCCTGCAAAACATACAACTGGCAGAACAAGTCCCGTTGTTCGTCAAGTGCAATTCCTCTAGCTGAATCCCCTCACTGGTAATGTGCAGTTAGAATATGATGTGAGACACAACTAAGGTTCGTAAACGGCCTCACCTTTCACGGACAAACTAGTAAGCTCCCTTCCGACGCACCCCCCATGTCCACACTGCCCAAGTATTCAAACCCCCATGGCACATGGCACGGACAGGCATAATCGGACCCCCGTCTCCCCGTCAGCATAGCCCGGAGGCAACATTTATGACTGAGCCAAAGTGGGTTTAGATCATTTTGTCATGGCTGCGTGAGACATGTTATAGGATTTAGTAGCAGAAGACACTACTTCAATGTATGATGCTGTTCGAACTTAGCATAGCAAGGTACACACATGGATGGCCCCTCGTTATAATTCAAAACACTCAGTTAGGTAAGCCTCATGGTTTGATTGCATTTGAGCAGGTGAAAAACTGACATCCAGTCCTTAGAGCCCCGCATAACGAAAAACACAGCACCCGTGGCTCACCTAAAGCCCAACTGTCCTGCCCACTCCCGGGCTCCGTTCCGATTGATGATGAATCCGCTCGGCCTCCCCCAGCTCTTCTGACGCTACGACCGCCTCGCAACGTTCTCTGCCTTGGAGTCTCTCCTCGACTCTTCCTGCGCCGCGCCGATTCCACCAGCACGGCCTCCACTTTTGCAGACATCCTGGCTTGTCCCCGACCTGGCCGACAACCTGCAGGGGAAAAAAGCAAAGAAAATTACACGGCCCCACGGTGGGGCGAGGAGCGAGCCTGGGAGCGCGGGCACAAAGAGGCCGCTTCCCGCGCTCCCCAGGCTTTTAACCCTTTCGCCGCCGCGACCCCGCCCCCTCGCCCCGGAAGCACACCAGTACTTCCGGGGCGAGGGCGCGGGGCAAGCGGCCCCGAAAGGGACGGGGTGTGGGAGGGGCCGGGCCCCGCCATGCTTGCGTGGGGGCCTATTGGCCCCCCCTTGTATTGCTTACTGGCTCCCGAGTCCTAATGACCCCCACCCCCCGAGGAGATTAGAAGGCTGTAGTGTGAAGCGAGGCGCAAGGGAATGAGCCCTGACTGCAGTCTGCAGCCTTAAACGACCTGTCTCGGTATCGGTTTCTTGTCATCGCTCTACGGTTCTCGGAACCTTTTCCTTACTCATCATCCACCGGTACAAGTCTGCCGAAAGGATGACGGAGCTTTTTCTTTGGTTTGCATACTTTCTTGTGTCCATGATATTAAATGAAACATTACGTAATGCAGAATACATTGATTACAGACGGTTTATATTTAAGTAGGTGACATCATACACAGTGAGATAATACGATTCATTGTGTGCAGCGCACACCACAAAGATAATTTGTTGTGCCCCTTTTAATAGGAACCATTAATGTCCCAGGTTGCGATCTCATCAGTGGTATGTGAAAGGATAAAAGTCCGTCTTGGAGCTTTTTATGGCTTAACGGCGAGCTGATGGATGCACGCGCCTCCCCAAACTACTTTTCTCCATTGTCAGACTTTAATATTCTATGGTTGTATTTGTATTGAGTTATTACCTCTATGAAATGCTTTGACTTTTTTGTGTGATTGTGATAAAGTAAGAAAATGCCAGTGCCGGTATAGAGATTTTTTTTCTTTGGTTATTTTGATTGTTCTTGGAAAATGTGCTTTATTGTAGTAGTATTTAATGTAATTTTTCATTTCCCTTCCGTGGCCTAAAATATCTCCGATATTTTGTTGGGTGTCTGGACGCCCTTCAGGTGTATGGTTGAAATGGGGGTGTTGGTTGTTGAGAATGGAGGACTAACGGCCATGCTTGCAAGGGACTATGTTATTTCTAGTACCAGGAACGTGTTATGTATTTCCTCCCGGTGGCAGTCTCCATAAGAAGGCATTTTTTAAAGTGTTGCCATTCTTCCTTGTTAGGACATCTAACTTCGAATCCAAAAATCCACAATTGAATGTTATTTTAGTCCTCTGTTAATGATGTACTCTCTCCCTGTACCTCGGTTCTATCACCTTCCAATATGGAAACGCAGAGAATCAGTTTAGGCAATTAAACGCAGGACATTTAGCATTTAAATGCATGTTGCTTCCTTATGCCGTTTCGACTCCACTGTCATAGGAGTCCAGGTTTGATAGATAAAAGCAGCAACTTTCCAACACCTTTTTATCACGTGCTAATTGGCAAATAATAATCCACATGAAACAATGTCAATCTGAAAGGATAAGCACATTTTCAGGCTTTGCTGCCTATGTTGTGTGAAGGTGACCATGCCTAGGGGAATAGGAGTGTGGGGGGAGTTGATGATTTTCTTTTATAAAACATCTACTTGTCCTAGGAACGGCATGCTTCAGAAATCTACTTGGGCTGTAAAATAAAATCGACTTGTCCCTATTGGTCGTCAAAACGCTGAGACTCCATTACGAGCTGGCAGCTACAGAATCGGGCTGCCGGCTCCCTGTTTGTCGCATCCGAAACCACAACGAGCCATAACGAGCCATCCGAGCTGAGCCAGCCGAAACCACCGAGACCACTGTGAGCCCTGTGACGTGAAGAATTTCGCAGCCTTCGTCCCGCCCGGCCACTCCTCTGTGCGGCATCCCGACTAGCCCGCATCGCAGGTGAGGTGGGTTCGGTCTCTGATGGTGCGGTGGAGTGGGCTCAGTAAACTATGACAGGACAGTGGATGAGCGGCGAATAACTGCCCCGTTCTCGCCCGGCTCCCGGCTCCTGGCTCCCTGCGGTACTCGGATGTTTCCTGAGGCAGTGGCATCCCGCGGTTTGGGGGCTCGGGGTGTCTGGGGGACCCGGGGGTCGGCACCACTGCCGGGAAAAGGGCCCTGGGTGTCGCAGCGGACTGCCTAAGCCCAGATTAAGCGAAGGGAGCTGTAGTGGCAGAAGGCGAGAGCCGCAGTGGTAGCCCACAGTGCAAAGAATTAAAGAACAAAAGCAAGGAGAAAAAGTGAAGCCACCATCTCCTTTCAACGCCAGTTGCCACCAGCTGTGGCCCGGATCTGCTGGCACCTGGCCACCGGGTCGACAGAGACAATTCGTCGTGGAGGCACAGAGGCGATTTGACGACAGGAGCCGATCGCCACCTCCACTTTCATTAAAGCAAGATACTCCCCTTTGCAGGGAGTTGGGAGTAGGGGCAAGGCAATCAACGCAGGCAAACGCAGGAGGTATTACATCCTGCCCCTCCATAGGAGAGAATAGCATCGGTACCAGCACACCAGCAGCAGCGTGAGGCAAGCTACAGGAGGGGTGCAAAAGTTCCATCACTCACGTAGAGGCCCCTCCCCCCTGCCTACCTGCGCTGGCCGCCGCAAGGAGAACACTTAGATCTTGGCATTATTCGAGGGAAGACTGACCTGATTACCCAGCCCTCATTACCTCACCACCGCTCCCACTGCCCCCACCATATTAAGCAGAAGGCATTGCGCCCAGCTGAATCGGGCAAGTCAATCAACTTGGCAAACCATGAGGACCAGAAACTCGAATCTAATACAACTACAGGAGAGGCCCTGCCCCCATAGATCAGCCAGGAGACAGAAGGTGAAGCTGTTCTACCCCCCAGGAACAGGGAGCTCCTACCTAGGGTTAGGGCCCGGGCCCCTGGACGGGGAACATACAGGCACAACCGGAGCAACGCCCACGTCCCCGGGAGCACCGGCAGAACTCAGTTCCGGGCCAAACAGCTTCACCATGGAGGACTCCTAAGCCATCTGCCCACAAGCCCTGTCCCAGCGTGAAAGACACTCCTAATGGGACTGTAGGCAACAGAGACATATGAAACTTTTTCAACCTCAAAGCATTCAACCCAGCAGATTCCCACCGGATTCTAAATAGCCCACTTACCAATAGGGCAACAGAGGACGGGCAGCCTTCAATACCTACAGCCTCCCGGGCACTCGTCATTCCTCTTTCACCAACAATAACCATGCATCGGGGCGGAACACTCTCCAAATCAGCAGTTTCGAACACCGCTTTACTTAAGCCTTCGCATATAATCACGACAGCCCTGACCCATCAACAACTGGAGGGCCTTCAGCTGCGCCCGACCCCAAACGGAGAACCTACGATTCACGAGCTTGACAGCACGCACGCTGTCAGAGAAGGAAGAACCTCTGCAAACGGAGTAAATATGCCCGATGTGCCTGATAGCATCTACGCGGCAATCGAAGGAGGAAATCCAAACTCACCTGGCTTATTACAAAAACAGTCCCCAAACTTGTCACGATGGAGCACCCCGGAACACGACAAAAACGGTCCAGTCTCCAATGTCCGCGAGCAGCCGAGAGGATAAGGGGGAGAAGACACAAGTGATTTCTAATCATCTATCAATGATCAATGAGACCCTCAATTCAATGACAGGCGCAGCCATAATGCACGCAGACAAGCTTGACGCACAAATCAACATCCTGCAAATTGTTGCAAGTTTGATAGCCGGGATAGACTCCAAATTGGACAATCTGAATTCACTGATTCGGAGAGCACAGGATAGAACAAACTTAAATCTAAAGCCTTGTGGTTGCAGTCCAATTCTGCACAGTCTAGAAAATCTACCAAACATCATGACCACATTAGTCGAGGATCTCAAGAACGAAGCAAGCAAGCATCAGAAACCGCTCGCACAGAACACCGTCCAGGCATCTTAAAAAACAAAAGGTATAAAAACACATCAAATTTATAGCACGGAAACCAACAAAAGTGAAAAAAACGCCTGCTCGGTGCCCCCAGCGACGCTCTCTGAGAGCGGAACAAATGCTATCCCGGATCAGGCTAAAAACCATGAGTCTCAACATACCTCCAAACTGAATAGCCCAGTGTGCCAAAATCTATCCAGGAAGAACAAAAAAAAAAACTAAGAAAACTCAACAAGGTGAACAAAAACAAATCACTTGCTACCTGCTCCATTCGGCATTGGCTATGTCCTGACACACAGACTCCCGGTCACATTGAGATCCAGAAAACGATCCAATTGGCAGCTATCACTAAAACAGCAGAAAAAAAGGCGTCAGTCGCAGAATCTCCGTACATAACCAACTCAGCAACAGATCCGATGACGCCAGTCCAACTGGCAGTATTCCGGCATACTCCTGCTCCGAAAACAGAAAACCAAGTAACCGACCCGCAAGGACAACATAATGGGGAAGTAAATCATGCCCCTTTTAAGCGACTGCGATCCCTGTCCAATAAGCTCCCAGCAACCCACTCACACAAAGACCACATCGAGCAGAGTGACACAAGTGTCACCAGATGCCAAAAAACCCATAGTGACCACTGCAATCACGGAAACCTCCCAGCGCCCTCCCAATGGGACTCTGGCCCCCATACTCGACTACGCAGAGAACAGGCCATTTAACAACAAGCCGCCCAGCCCCTCCCCCATTGTGGTGGTAGCCCAGCAAACCACAAGGCCTTCAGTCCAGGCAACCCTTCACTGGCTCGGCATGGTTCAGTCATTAGTCGTTGGCACTCAGGCTAAGAAGCAGAAGGACGTGGATTCTGTACTCCACTCAACCCAAATAACAACTCCGGATCGGAAAATAAGGCTGTATCCCGATTATGCCTCTCAGGGCAAGTGGGATATTCTTAACCGCAGCAACTTCCTGATACTCTGCGCAAATATCCCAGGGCTGGAAGGGACAAAACCCACAGACATTGAGACCATCTCCTTCCTTCCGCCAGACCCGGAGGAGAAAAATGAAATCACTGAGAACTTTCATCAGCCCACATATGGTGGAGACACTGAAGAGCCAACAAACGCTACTGGAAAACTGGGGCATAAAAATAAAGCAGCAGCCAGCACAAAAATACCCCTCAATTTTAAAAGCTCATCATCCGCTCGGCTACTTGGAAAACCATGACCAGCACGCCGGGGCGCATCCGTGCTTGAACGCTTGCTCTGCCCACGCCCAAGACGTAGCGTCAATCCTTCAAGGGTCCAAGGGATGCTCGAACACAGGCCTAATCAACGGCACCCCAATTAAGATAACTACAAATTTGAGCCAAGGAAAACGCTCATGCGTAACAAGGGGATGCGCGAACAAGGACTGGTCCTGGCTGCCACTAGCATTAAATCCCCGCTCCTAACAGGCACACCAACGCATGTCCAACGAGCAGGTGAAATTCTTAAACAAAGCCGGAACCACAAAGACCCTGAAAATCATGACTTGGAGCGTTGCAGGTTTTAAAAAGCTGTTACATAATCAAGCTGCGGTGACTTTTCTGGAGGAGGCGGATATAATCTGTATACAAGGATCTTGGCTGATTAACCCACTCTCATTAAGAGGATACGCAGAATACGGCAAAGCAGCAACAAAGACCAACATATTTGGAAGACCATCAGGTGGGACATGCATCTATATAAAGCACTCGCTTAAACTAGAATTTACGGAAATAAACAACCTACCAAATACGCTCCAGGCGGGCATTCTGAAAGGCCTCTACCCATCACATGGAACAACTTCAATTCTAGTAATTAACATCTATCACAACCCGTATGGGCACACAGCAAACACGCCCATGCTAACAAACCATCTAGAGTCTTTGTTGCTACAATTTCCGGCATTAGATTGCATTATCCTCGGTGACCTCAACATTCACAACATAGGGGTCTTGAGCATAAAAAAACACCAGTCTGGTGCTACTAAGGCAATGAACGAACTATTAAAATCGTACAAACTGGCCACAGCACATTCAGTCCATATAAAGAACAATCCAGGGGTTTTTGTCGCCCCCACGTATAATAACCAGACGACGATCGATTATATCATTTTAAGCGACAAACTGCAACCCCTAATGTCAGATTATACAGTCCATCCGCGCAGTGACAGCGACCATGCCGCCCTAACAATCACTTTGAACCTGACAGCAGAAATACGCCACCGGCTGCAATGCATGGGGGCTGCTGACGGAGACGAATTGATAAAGCTCCCCAGAAGAATTAAATGGGGGCACACAGCGACCTCCAAATTTAATAACTGGATAAATTTGTGGGCGGGTTGGCCACCGTGTGAACAGAAGAAGGGCGCTATAATAACATGGGATGGCATCACTGGGACATTAGCGGCGATACTTCGAGAGGATTCAAACAGGACTCCCCATTGGCACCCACCAGCTGCACTCGGATTCAACCGGGTAATCAAAAATAGTGCTAAACACTTGAATATGAAACGAAAAGTTTTCCGTAAAAATGGCACAGCCTCAGATAAAAAACAACTACAAGAGGCTGCAAAAAGCCATTCCAAGAAAGTGTGGGCTGCGAAACGCGAATACTGCGACGGACAATGGCTGAAGATCTTTGACCTGCTGAGCCCCGGGAAAACACAAGAGTTCTGGAGCTACCTAAGTAATCTTGGCCGAGGCACTAATCACAGAGAAAACTCCCTTGAGGCTTCAACCTGGGTAGCTCACGTAAAAGCTCTATACAATGAAGACAAACTGGCCTCCCAGTCAACCAACGGACCGTTAGTAAGAGACGAGCCATACTCCACCACTGATAAGAAGGCCTTGCCTTGTAAATTGCTAGTCTCAAAAATCCTAAAAAAAATCAGGAAAAATGGCGCACCAGGCCCAAATGGTCTTCCTGGCCAATTGTTTAAAGCGAACATCGAATTCTGGTCCGAAAATCTGTCCCACCTAAATGACGAATGCTGGCTCTTGGGGGATGTGCCAGATTCCTGGAGAGGCTCTCTTTTACACCCAATCCATAGAAGGGGCCTAAATCAGACCCGTCCAACTACAGACTGATTGCCCTCTTGGACATCGAGGGCAAAGCCTATGCTAGTGCAATATTGACGGACCTCGCAGATTGGGCGTGTGAAGAAGGCCTTCTGCCTTTCTGCCAAACTGGCTTTAGACCCGGGTCTTCGACCGTGGATAACATCACTGCACTCTCCTATTTGGCCTATCAAGCTCGGTCGCGTAAAACCCTCCCTTTATTCGCCTGCTTCATCGATTACTCTGCCGCTTTCGATGGTGTAGACCGCGCAATTTTATGGAGAAAGCTGGCACAATGGAACATCAATCCGACCCTGATAAGAGCAATTCAGTCACTCTATCAAAAAACGTGGGTTAGAATTAAACTCTCGAGTGATTCCGCATCTGAGAAAATCGACACGGACCGAGGTCTAAAGCAAGGGTGCGTGTTAGCGCCACTGCTGTTCAATCTGTATACAGCAGACATGGAGACAGCCCTGTTGGGGGCAGCCCTAGCAACCCCAAGGATTGGGGGGGATCAAAATCCAGTTTATGCAGTACGCTGACGATCTGGTACTCCTGGACCATACTAAAATAGGACTACAAAAGATGCTGACCGCCCTGGCAACATACAACAACGAAAACAGGTTGGTGGCAAATCCTTCCAAGTCTAAAATAGTTATTTTTGGGCACTACCGACATACAAAACGAGCAAAATGGAACCTTGGCCATCTCTCCTTGGAAAGCACACAGAGATATACCTACCTGGGAGTCTGCTACCACGAGTCAGGTCTCTCCGGCGCCCAGTTAAAGAAAATCCAAGGCAAAGGGAAAACCATCACTTATGCACTCTGCAAATTACAAGCTTCCTTACACAGCCCATCTACAACGGCTATTCGAAGAGTATTAAAGGCTAAACTAATGCCGGCCCTCAACTACGCTAAGCAAGCGTACCCGGGCAAACTCAACAAGGAACTTGAAAAAATTCATTGCAGAGTATACAAAAGAATATTTCATCTACCGAAGTGCACTTGAAACACCCTTATCCGCCTAGAATTCACGCTCAACCAACAAAATCTGGAAGAGATGGCGGCCTTAAGTAAATACTATTACCTTGCTACAGCTCAATCAATCAATCAATCAGGTCATTTGTAGAGCGCACTACTCACCCGTAGGGTCTCAAGGCGCTGGGAGGGGGGGGGGGGTGCCGCTACTGCTCGAACAGCCAGGTCTTGAGCTTCTTCCTGAAGGAGAGGTGGTCTTGGGTCAGGCGCAGATTGGTCGGAAGTGAGTTCCAGGTCTTGGCGGCCAGGTGGGAGAAGGATCTTCCTCCTGTTGTCGCTCTTCGGATGCGGGGGACGGCGGCGAGGGCGTGGTTGGTTGATCTGAGGAGGCGCTTGGGAGTGTAGAAGTTGATCCGGTTGTTGAGGTAGCTCGGGCCTTGGTCGTGTAGGGCTTTGTGTGCGTGGGTGAGGAGTCGGAAGGTGATTCTCTTGTTGACCGGGAGCCAGTGCAGATCTCTCAGGTGTCCGGAGATGTGGCTGCGTCGGGGGATGTCGAGGATGAGTCTCGCCGAGGCGTTCTGGATCCGCTGGAGTCTCTTCTGGAGTTTTGCAGTGGTTCCGGCGTAGAGGGCGTTGCCGTAGTCCAGTCGGCTGGTGACGAGGGCTTGGGTGACCGTCTTCCTCGTCTCGGTGGGGATCCACCGGAAGATCTTACGTAGCATGCGCAGGATGTTGAAGCATGACGAGGAGACGGCGTTGACTTGTCTGGTCATGGAGAGGGAGGAGTCCAGGATGAAGCCCAGCTGCAAAAGATAAGACACTTAAGGCAGTTCTATCTTTATGGAACCCGGGAATCCTTGGTCAGCTACCCTTACCGCGGCAAAAGTTCGCCTCAACCTGGCCACTGAGCTTTGGGACCCCGAAATTGTCAACTACACGGCGATCAAAAACGCAATCAAGAAACAAGTTCGGGTTCGCTCCCGCGAATTGGATTTGGAGTCATTAGCGATAAGAAACCTGCACGAGACCCTATGCCTGCCGCACACTGTGTATAATCCCAAACACCATCTCACGCAGGCCGTGGGCCGCACAGCTCTCCATAAGATTCTAGCCTACAGACCACACCCTCTGCCCCATAAAGAACTATACGCCGTTGAACGGGCAGAACTGGGTGCATCGGAATGCAGGCTTTGCAATTACAAACGCGAGTCCCATGCTCATCTGCTATTTTGCTGCCCGGCCCTGCGTGCAGCACGCAGTCTTTACCTCAGGCCCATCCTAAGACAAGCGGGGACCCGCACCCCAAAGGAGGCGGTCCATCAATTATATACACTGTCCACAGTAAAAGACATGGCCTCATTTGGCAAGTTCATGCAAGAGACACGGTCTAAGTTG
The DNA here is from genome assembly GCF_964261635.1 of Lissotriton helveticus. Taxonomy (NCBI): domain Eukaryota; kingdom Metazoa; phylum Chordata; class Amphibia; order Caudata; family Salamandridae; genus Lissotriton; species Lissotriton helveticus. The sequence continues at coordinate 409,509,317 of NC_136061.1, read as the reverse complement.
ATGGCCACTCAGGGCTTAAATGAATAGAGACTATGTAGATGCATAGACTATTTTGCTAACACCTTTACTTTTTTAACTTTTGTAATTTTTTTTATATGTTTGTTTTAATGTAATGCTTTTGAGTAACCAAACAATAAAGTTATTCTTTCATTGTCCCTATTGGTTCCAGTAATGTGACAAATGGCTCCAGCGTTACTATTATGTAGACTTTAATAAATGGCTTCTCTGATTTCATCCGGGCTTTCATCAGGGTTTGAAAGATAAGCTCTCATTTTGCTACCACAAATTTACATACAAGGATTGAAGCGGGATGGTGTAGTTCCAGGATTGGAATACCTTATAAGTGTTCACACCCACAAACTAACATATTCAAGGGTCTTCTCCAACTTCTCTCCAATCTCTCTCCATACTGGAAAAGGTTGCAAATGTACTCCTGTCAAGGACAGGAGTAAAACGTTTAACAGGGTGGGAAAAAGGGCGTGCAGGGAAAGTGGATGAGCAATCACTCGGCAGATTTTTACATAAGCAAATACATGTTTGTATATTCGCCTATTCAAAAATTAAATTCATAAAAGTTTTTGGGGAGTACTGTTTCCCGGCGTGGCTCTGTAGATGCTAGTGATTTCCTAAAAGTTGTAAATCTGCTCCAATGCAAGGACTTGTACCTTTGGGTGCACATTTGTGGTTATTTTTTTTTTAAGTTAAAAAAAAAAATCAAGCTCCTACTTTATTTTCGTTTTTCTATAAGGTACCTATATGAGTTTTACTCTGATTCTCTATTTTTCATCTTTTTTTAAATTGGCATGCGTCAAACATGTTTTTGTAAATGTCTCAGACAAGTTATATTTAAAGTTGTACAATAGTTCAGCAAAATAATTTTTTCATGCTGCATATTTTTTGTGTACATTTTTGTTTGACACAACCAATCTTGCTTTTATGCTTCCGAATGTATTTTGCATATAGTTAGGGAACCTTATAATTTATATATCTTATCAATTGTTACATCGTGCACACAAGTGTTCAGATTTTTATACCGGAACCACTGTCATTATGGCAAGCTGAGCTCACAGCATTTTCTTACAGCGCTTGTACTAATAGCAAAGGTTTTAATATTCATGAATCATTTCTACAAGTTTGAACAACTTGCACATATAGATCAGAATCTCGTCTGTAGTGGCAGGCAGTCATGTTACACCAATCCATATTGTGGTACTGTACACTTGCAGCTAAATTGTTAATGCTGCAAGGAGTTAGGCATATTCCTCCAGTGGACAACATAAAGGTAAAAACTTGTTGCCGTTGACCCAAAATAATGTTATAGGCATCGGGCTACAGGAATTCCACATTGCCTACACACTCTCAGGCATTTGTTTGCTGAGATAGGTGAAAGAAACTTTTCGCAGATGCTGATGATCCACCACACTTTTGATTGACCCTAACAGCAAGTTGTGTGAGAGAAGTCTGCAGTAGAATTATAAAAGTTAAAATGTGTTTCGCTTTGTGTCCCGTTTTGGGAATGTTTTTGTTGGTACTTGAAGATAAAAAGCGACATTTATGTGACTTCTCAGAATGTTGGGCATGTTTTTTGCTAATTTTATTATGGTGTGATTGACGTCAGGGCTATACTAGCCTCAATGTGAAATAGCAAAGTTTCCACTCAGTGAGATGTAATCCTTTGTGTAAACAACACAAAAAGATGATCGGCGAAATGCTGAGGATTGTCAAACACTCACCCCCAGTCACAGATCTGGGGGTTAAATCCATCATTTCTTTGACCACCAAGTCACCCCAGTTTTGGCCCAGCCATATGCAAATCAGTCTTGACCCTGCTCTCCATGGGAACAGTCCAGCCCGAACTGCCAGGCCCTTCCAAAAACAGACAACAAGCATTCAGGGACTGGTTACTGGGTATCACCCCATATCAACCAGGCTAGCTTGAATCTAGTGGCACAGTGAGCATGGGACCCTCGTCTGGTCAGACCTTTCCCTCTTAGGTTGACTATAGCAACTCAAAAAGATGATGGACTGAATGATGAACATTGTCAAACATTCACCCCTCAGTCCGAGATCTGGGTTACAAACATCGTTTTTTTGCTCACCATGACATCCCAGTTTGGACCCAGACATATGCAAATCAGTCTTGACCCCGCTCTTCATGGGAACAGCCTGAACTGCCAGGCCAGGTCCACCATGGAGCAGACAAGAAGCATCCTGAGACTTGTTTCGTAGTATCACCCTTCATCAGCCAGAGTAGCTTAAATCCAGTGGCATAGCACGGGCAGGACCCACATCTGGTCATACCTGTCCCACTTAGGACACCAAATGTGAAAAGAGCAAACAATGGACGAAATGCTGAACAATGTCAAACACTCAGATACCCCGAAACAGGTTTCCATGTTTGGTTCATTATTCCAAAGAGCCCATAGAGAGGAACCCTTGTTATATATACTATTACTGTGAGCACAGCTGTAGTTTCTGCTCCTTATAAATGGTAACCTATTTCATATACTTTTTTTTTTCGCTTTTCACCGATCTCGTGGAAAGAGAAGACTTAGCTTTCGAGAGTTTCAAAAACTCTCATTGTTTTTGTTCCTATATCTGTACCGTTGACCCAAAAATATATTTGAGATTTCTCCACTATAATTATTTATTTGTAATTTTACATTTTGTTTCAGAACGTTTTTAGTGGCATTTATAAGGGATAGCAATAAGAGGAAACGCAGCATAATTTTTAGTGCAACAATATGCAGGTATTTTAAGGCAAAACTGAAGGAATGAGAGCGAGAGTTCGTGGGCCTCATATCTTCACAATCCGTGTTAGCGTAGTGGGCCGAGGCAGTCCGATGATATCTCTTTACATATTCCTTTCTAGCATGCCAGTGGCAAACGAAAGCGTCCGCTGCTCAAATCTCTATTATTAGCATCTTAGAGTTCCAATTGTCTAGCAGTGGGGCATGGAGTTGCAGTGCAAAAGCACCATCTAAAAGTTTAGCACTCTTTCTCTAATGAACATGCCTAGACTGAATTACGATGCCATTAATGTATCTATGCGCTGGAAATTATGAACAATAAAAGACAAAAGAGAAACAAAAATAAGGACAATGAAGACACAACCAATATGCATAGATAAAGTAAGGGAAAGGGATACTAGGAAAGATGGGGTAGTGTGTGACAACGGGGGATTGGGGGCGCCTTGGTATATCTTCCGAGTCTTTTCACACCGCTGGAAAACCCTACTGTAGCTATAGCAGATATCATCTCTGATGACAGGTGGGGGGGATCGAGGGCGTCAGCATTGACCAGTGTATCAGAAAGGGAGCTATCCAAGTCTTGGAGCGTAACGGAGGGTGATGTGCTGAGTGACTAGTCAGTGGAGTTCCAAAAACCCTCTGGGTCACTGGGGTGTACTGCGTCGTCAAAGAGCTATAGGGCTCAGGTTCTTGGTGGTTGCAGTCTAGCATTTTCCAGTCTTCCCAGGTGTTCCACAGCTTCATTAATTTAACTTCCCGAAGCTGTAGGCGCGCCGTGTGCAACTCCATTGCCACCCTGTGCCATAAGTGAGTGAACCATACATTGATGGAGGGCATTTCTGTTTTCTTCCAATATAGGGCGATAGTCTGCTTCGCTGCTCCTAGCATGTGGAGACTAAGGTGCCGATCTCGGCGTGTCATTGCTCGCAGGTTCGCTGGCTTAAGGCTCAGAATGATAGTGAGTGGGCTCTCTGTTAATGGGTATCCTAGCACCCGTTTAATATGGCTAAGGACTTCTTTCCAGTAGGTAGCGAGAAGAGGGCATGACCACCAAATGTGGAGAAAATCCCCGACCGCTTGTGTACAGCACCAACACAGGGGAGACGAGTTAGGAAACATCTTTTGAAGCCGCGATGGAGTGTAGTACCACTGAGTCAACACCTTGTAAGCGGATTCTTGCTGGGGGATGCTATGGAAAGTTTTTGGAATGTAGCGCCAAAGGCGTGCCCATTGGGAGGGAGCGATGTCGGCTTCAGACACTGATTACCACTGACGCTGGTATGGGTGAGGATCCAAACGGTGCGAGTGTTGGAGGACCTGGTATATGCGAGAGATTAACCCCTTGGAGGAGCTAAAGGTACGCGCTAGCTGTTCAAACGATGTAAAAGGTCGCGTGGCCACCTGCGATAAAGAAGAGCCCTGTAACCAGTGCCGGAGTTGGATATATTGGAACCTATCTTTCTCAGTTAGCTGAAACTCCTGTTTACACTGAGCGAACGTTTTGATGACTTCCCCCATGAATAAGTCGCGAATCTTTCTGCAATCTGTGGGTTGCGAGCAATCGGAGTATGCGGAGACGGGAAGGTAGTGAGGCCCCTACTGACTGCCACTTTGTCCCAGATCTCAAGCACCGTTTTAGTAGGAACCGCCATATAGGCGATACGGTGGCGCGCTTCCCGGGGCAACCATGCATGATCCCAGAGAGGGTGACAAGTGACTGCTCCGTCCTTGTGGAACCACACCTTCTCGCTTTCCCACGCCGTCTACTCTGGTATAAAACGGAGGTGGGACGCCCTATATTACTCTATCAGATTCGGGCAGTTGAGTCCCCCTTTATCCCGCGGGAGCATTAAAATTTTACTAGAGAACCGTGGTTTCTTGGGGGTCCTCCTGTGAAGGTCACCACCTGCTGAACAGTAATTTGTTTTTGCTGTTTCGGTGCTCTCTTTCACCAAGGTGCGGCTTGGACGCTCCATAAAATTTCCTGTATTTGTAATTTTAGTTTTACCACGTCTGTTGTGGGGATCTCTTCCGCTCTCGTCTTGATGTTATTGAAATCCTGTATGAGACTTTGTGTACCACCTACTGGTTCGATTATACCGTGTGGGTACTACTTAAATCCCATTCTTTTCCTCTCTGTTCGCTCTCCACTCTTTGATACCCCACACCATTCATGGCTTGAGCTTACTAGCTGAGCTACCCAGCTCTGAGATTGCTTCTCCTTGGGCAGTTTATCACCTTCATTATGGTGGAGGTTTACTCCACAATTCTCCTCTGCATGCCACCATCCCTCCTCCATGTTTTCTGTCGTCTTCATATGCTTAGGCCATCAAACATGTTAGTTGTAGAAATATGTGCCTGGGCACAGTGAGTTGCACCTAGTATCCTGGCTAAATAAACAATTTGCTGCGGTGAATAAAGTAAAGTAAAGTCCACATTTGTAAAGCGCACAATCACCCGTAAGGGTCTCTAGGCGCTGGGGGCCGTCGGGAAGATTAAGCGAGCTATTGCCCAGAGTCACATGGTGCTGGGCTAACCTGCCGCCGGAGCCGGGGATCGAACCGTGGTCCCCAGATTCCTGCGTCAGTTGCCCTGGCCGCGGCGCCACACCTCATTTTTTTTGTGGAGTTTTAACTTATGTTTTATTTTCTCTTTCTAAAACTCTACTGTAACTCGAGTTTCATTCAAAGTGTTAATTACTGGACTACTAGTCAGTGTTTTACATTTTTCAGAAGTATTTTAACCTGTTCCGAACTCTGCCGGTGCTGGTGTGTGACACTGCTTCCAGGAGCAGCACAATCACTGTGTTTCTAGTGTGGACCTTTAGCCCTATCCTCACGGCACTCAGTCTGTACTGTGACCGAAAAGTCTTTATTAGGTAAACAGTAATTTTATTGACCATAATACTTCTGCACCAAAATCTTCACAATATTCTAATTTAGCAATATGTTTCTTCAAAACATATGTCCACGTAACCGAAACCTTTCTTTTACTCAATACATTTTAATTATTACTCTACATCATGGGCAACACCTGCCAACATATAATTAACTCATAAGGTTTACAAGCAGGATATTTCATTCAAACTTGTTTTATAAAACGAATTGATAATTAAATATAAAATCAATACTGTTGTCAACAATCAAATCAGTTACCTATTCAGATTCATGTTCTTAAGCGTGCTGGACATTCTGGAGATTAGTATCCACCATTGTGCTCAGCAGTTCGGGCTGGACTGTTCCCATGAGGCACAAGGTCAAGACAGATTTGCATATATCTAGGTCTGAACTGAGGTGGTGAAGTGAGCTAAAGAATGATGATGGATTCAACCCAGATCTGTGACTGGGGGTGAGTGTCTGAAAAGTTTCAGCGCTCTGTCCATCATCTCCTTGTGTTTGCTCAGCGGTCATCGGAAACTGATTTAAGATTACACTCCTCTTTATTATAAGTATTTGTGATTATCTCTTTCTCTGTTTATCATCACCACTTCCAATACTTGTAAGCTATTATGATGGAACTCTTTAGAATGTCTTACTACAGAGGATTGTTTATTGCCAGTTCGAATCTTGCTTTTTTGACTGGTTCACCAGACTTTAATGGTCCTCGTTGTTTCATCTGTATAGCAATCTGCAGGGTCATTCTAAGCAATATATACAATATTTTTGATTGCATGTCACAAATCATAAGAACATTTTATTTCCTTTGTGTGGATAACAAACTTACTGCGTTGGAAAGATAATATTGCAGAGAGAACACAGTACGCTTTCTTTTTTGTGGATGGTTGTAACAACTCCTTTTTATAATGTTTGTGTTCATTAGCCTGACTCTTAAATTGCCTGATCTCTGATTTGCATAAAGATGTGGTAGGCACAGAGAAAGTAGTCCAAGTTAGAAACGCTCTGGTGTTTTACTCAACCATGCTGAAAATCCTTGTTAATGTCGCTAGCCTTCAAATGGCAGCTATCTTTAAATCCAAAGGCTCTGCCCCCAAACGCTTATTTTTAAATGCAAATCTAATGACACCCTTGTTTTTATGTAGTTTGATCACGTCTATTGATTCCCAAGTTTAACAGTTGCTTCAAGTTCAAATTAATAATGTTTTTGATTTTTAAAAAAATGGCCAATCTAATAGTTCTTCTCTGCATCTGTAGCCCTCCAAATATGCTTGATCCCCTTTGATGCTCAGAACATTTTATTATAGTTCGCTACGTAATCTGTTATGCATTTTGTTGTGATTAACAAGTATGTTTGTTGACTGCTTTTCCAGGATTGCTTGATGCTTCTAGTATGATGCCAAAACGCAGCAGCAGCTGTTCATGAGGATAGAGGGGGTTGGAAGGAGAGTGCTCAGCAGCCAGATGTCCTGAAACTATGTCATCCTCGTTTACGTGTGTCCTCTAGCTAGAGGGCATCAGTGCAGTACATGAGGCTGATAAAAGGCTTGTAGTACTACACATAACCTCTGCCTTTTCAGTTACATTTGGAGGAGTCTAGCATAGAAAGCGTAGACACTAATAATACCGATAATACTTAAGTTAATCACGCTACAAAGTGATTATTTCATCCTTCAACCTACGTTTTTTTACTGGAAGGACACTTGAATTTTTCCACAAAGACATCTGAGAATGACTTTTGACTGTCCGGATATAATTTCAAGGCATCTAAGAACAATGACCCATTACATCTGTAAAGTCAGGGAAATAACTTTTTTTCGGTCTGAAGTAAACTCTTGCTGTCCATATAAACAGAGATTGGAATTTGGGTCAGGCTTCTTCAGCCATTATCTTGTTTGTGTGAGCATTCTTCATGTCTTGGCTCAATGAGCAGGCCTTCACTTTTTGAATCCGTCCACGGCATTTTATCGATTGGGTGCATTGTCTAGTTGCAAGCATCGCCACAGTCAACCATACTGGCCCTCGGGGAGCTGAGAGCAGTTGTGTACAGCACAGTGGTATCGGCCATGCAAACAGCTTTTGCAAGCGTGGGGCCTAGCACAGCACTCTGTGCTAGAATGACAGCAAAGCTTTTCTAAACCTTGCGCCATCCTGGTTGTACTCCTGTCACTTGATTAAGGAAGTCTGTTTGGCTGTGTACACCTGCTCTCTCCTACTCTTCATCAGTGGCGGCTGCTTCGGAATGGGGGTGGTGAGGGGAGGAATAGATAAAAAAATAGCGTCCCTTTGCCGCCGCCGCATGCCTCTGCTCCGTCCTCCCTCTGCTAGCCGGGCTGGACGTACACAGGCTCCCAGACTTTCCCAGCAGCGTTGTGATTGGTCTGAACGGCCTGTTTGGCCACTCAGGCAGTGTCGAGTTGCCTGGGCATGTTCTCTACTGGGCTGTGCAACACAGCCAGTTAGAGAACATGCTAAGTGCGCAAGAATGTTTGGCCCGACGAAGAGGACCGGCCAAACATTAATGCGCACTTAGGGAGTGCAAACCACTCCTTACTTTGCTCAGCGTCACTTCTCCGCCTTCGTGGAGGAGCCGCCACTGCTCTTCATCGATGGATAAGCAATCTTTTCTGCCAGAAGGAACCTATGGTAGGTGCAAGGATCAAAGGAGCAAAGATGGCAGCAGGGGTAAACAGACTACTCGCATGCTGAGAGGCAACTGGTTTCAAGGAAACTCTCACAATACCTGTGTGTAGCCGACAGGCATTTAAATGCAAGAAACTGATAAAAACCTTACCAGAGGCGGTGAAAAGAAAAACTTTTTAAAGTCTCTAGAGACGCAGGATCTCGATTAGAATGTTGGACATGGTCATAAAAGACCCCCCTTAGTACATAATTATCGGAAGTGGCAGCTCAGTACTTTCAGCACCTGACGTGAATCCTGTCAGGGCACCTGGGCTTACATCACTGGGTGCATTTGAGTACTATCGGTGTGATAATAGCAATGCCTAATGTTAAAAAATCAAGAGATAATAAAGTCTGCACCGTGTGCTCTCCAATGCCTCACCTAATTAATGTTTCCTATGAACATGCACATTTCCGTAGAGAAAGTTGGCTCTTCAGTGGTGGCAGCAAATACTTAGAAGTGGATGCTAGCGGGCAGACAAGAGTTGGAGGGATTAATTTGATATATCTAATCAAATGACTGCGTTGTACAGAATACAAAAATGACATATTTACAGATATAAATGTTGGTGTCACCTCCCATTTTCTCACTTCGATCTCTACATTATTCCATTTCATTCTCACAAGAATCATATGTTCATGACTACATTTCATCTTAACTCTTTTGTTTCTCTGAGCCATTTATCCTCCTTCAGTCAGTCTTGTTTTCGTTTTTCCTACTCTCCTTTTCCCACCCTACATTATATTCTGCACACTTTTTTACGTTCTTAATTCTGTCACTCTCCCTTCTTTTCAGAATACACTCCACATTCTCATATTCTGTCTTTCTCCCTATTCCTCCACCATCTCCCAATCTGTTGCTCCTCTTGTCTTTCCCGGGTCCTTTCACTCCATTACCCATTTTCTCACCCCACTACCCTTTTCCTATTTCGTGTCTCTCCTCCCAAACGTTCCCTCCAAGATATCCCTATCTCTTGCTACTGTTTCTCTTTCCATCTATTCTAAACATCTTTTTTCATTCTCTTTTTTATCTTTCTACTATTCCCTCCCTTAATGAATTCTCACACCAGGTTGCTCTCCTCTCTGTATCTCTGTCCTTATATTGCCTACAGTCTAAGTCACACATGCTTTCTGTAGTCCCCTTCACTAATTTCGACCCTGCCCCCATTTTCTCAATCTGTAATTCTCTCTTTCTCCTACATCAAGATTCTGGTATAAAAGACCATTGATATTACTAGAAGTGACAAGAAATACCATTGAGTTCAGCTGTATCAGGCTTTTGTTTGTGAACGAAGTGTTCACAGCCTGTGGCAATGCAAGGAGGGCAAGCTACGCCACTGTGAAAGTAAGGGAAGTTAAAGCAGGGGTAGTGGGCCTCCTATCCCCTGGTTTGTGGTAGTAAAAACATCTGTAATAAGCATGCAGTTGGCCCCCAGAACCATTGACCCTGATATCACTGCACGGGTTGTACTGTTGATAGCTACAACACTCGTTGCCGTTTCTCAAACACCACAAGTAGGAGCTTTTTTTGCATGTGTCTCGACTGCATTTCTACTTGTGGTAAACGAATCTTATTATGCCTGTAAGAACACCCCAAACCCCCTCCCTGCTGTTATCCGTGAAACGGCTTAAAATATACAATTCATAACCGTATGTTCATATGAGCTCTTTGAGAAAGACGCTACACGGCAGTTCACAGCATTTCCAATGCTTTGTGTTGAGTGGGCACAGCTCACAGTCACTTTCCCAGTCTTAAGTGCAAATATAGCCCACAGAGTTCGCCAGATGGTAAACCGCCTTTGAAAGGGTCTGCACTTGGAGGCCAGGGGACACTACGCACCACATATGGACACAGGAGTTCAGCAGAGTAAGCAGTCACCTTTCACACTCTCTTATCTCACCTATCCTCACAGTCAACCTCCTAAATACAGAACTTCGTCTCCCAGCCTGTATAGTTTCTGAAAGTTTTTTTTCCAGGTGTTTTATTGGTTAGACCATTGGTTCCCAAACTTTTTGGAACCAAAACATTCACGCCTCAGTTACCTTTGATGGACATGAGGAGGGATGATTTTTTTAAACTTAACTATAGCATCATGTGGTAGACATTGTCATTTACAAAAAGCACATTTTTGCCACTAACTTTGCACAGACCTACAGTTTTACTGGTTTAAACTATATAGCATACCACTATCAAATGAAAATGTGTGAAAATAATGGTTCTGTGAATAATTATTGATCGTTAGCATTTAAAGTGTTTTTGTTTGTTTTGATCCTATTAAAATCTGTTTCCAGCACACTTTAGTGTTATAAAAAACACATGCTTCATTTTTGCTTTCCTGACTGTAGAATGCATACAGTTCATTTACTGGCATTTACATTTGTGTGTGCTGCAAAGAAACGACATCCTAAACTTGTCACATAATTTACTCTAAAAACTTCTCACTATGCAGTCAAAGAAAGAAAAGTAAACACCAGTCCCATCTTAAATGAGTAAGCAGCATCTTGTCAGAAGACATCGCCTGACATTTCTCCTCTGCAGTTGAAACACTCCAAATGTGACAAGTTAAACACATAATTTAAAGCATTCTTATTTATTGCTTCGAGTTTCCCGACCTACCAAAAGCAGCTTGCGACCCACAGTTTGGGAAACACTGGGTTAGACTTTTCTTGTCCTGTAGGTTGCATGCATAGGAGCATAGCTACATAAACATGCACCCAGTTCAGACATGGGTTTATGTTGGTTGATGGATGCAGTCTTTTCTTCTTGGGTCTTTCCTAAGATAGTGCATACTCTTTCTCTTGCAAGAACTGTTATCTTACGGTGGGCTTAGAGGCTGCCCATAGCTTACCATTGGTTGGCTTCATTGTCGCTCTGAATTGCTTACTACTTTTTAAGCCGATTCCATAGGATTCTCCTATTCTTCAGTTTGTCCCTCCCGTGAGCATGAATGTATTATTGTGCTTTAGACTGCTTGCTTTTTTAGGTGCTTATTTTTTCTTTTTGTTTAAGTGCTCTACGATTGTGTGTGTGTGTGTGTGTGTGTGTGTGTGTGTGTGTTTTCGAGCTCTCTCCTTCATGTACGTCTCCCCCAAGTACTTTTGTCCTCGGTGTTTCTCCCTGCCCATCCAAGTCCGAGTGCTGCCCCATCCCCTCCTGCATAACCACTGTTGTCATGTGCTTCCCCCAACCCCTCTCCCCACCTTCTGTTGTCAGTGTGCTTCCTGCGACCTCTCCCACCTACCCTTTATCTGTGTGTTTTCTCAGCCTTTTGTGCCCACCCCACCCTCTGTGGTTTGTGTGCTTGCCCCAGCAGCTCCCACCTACACTCTGCTGCTCATATGGGCCCCCTTGCCACTCTTTCCCCACCACATCCTTCTTTCTTGTCCTCCCTCTGTGTTGACTCTTTCTTCCAACCTGCTTCCCCACTTTGAAGTGGATTTCGAGACGAAAAGAGAACACAGGACAGGACAAGCATTGGCATTGCCAATAGGTCTCGCTTGTGGGACCTTATAAGTATTTAGTTTTGCAGCACAATATCCGATTATACAACAAGGATATTGTGCTGCAAAACTAAATACTTATAAGGTCCCACAAGCGAGACCTATTGGCAATGCCAATGCTTGTTTTACATTATGTGTGATACAAAAATGTGCTTGCGTCTAACTTTATTTATATATTTACTTATAACATATGGATTTGTATTCCACTGGCTTGTGAAAAGAAGGCCCTTCGTGCTAATAACCCCTTAAGTGCTGCCGTCGGCCAACGGTCGTCACGGGCACTACCTCCCCAGTGCTGCGTGCGACCGCTGGACGTCCAGTTCAGCACCGGATAATGGACAGCGCAGCACTGGGGAGGTATGTTTACGAAGCTCCCAAGGAGTTAAGGTTTTTTTGTGTATTTCAATTTCTGTCGTTTTCAATAACTTCAAACGGTGACATTGTAGAAAGGTCGACTTTTGAGCTGGTGGTGAATGTGCTGCTGTACTCGGATTGAACGAGAGGACGTTCCTGGTGGCCGCCAGGGCCACGCCGTGTAGAAAGAGTGATGACAGAAACTTGTCGTTCGCTCGCATCCAGCTTCATTGCTATGGTGACAATATGCAGTGCTGAAAGTTATCATTAAGGTTCGGACACCGTCCTCTGCGGGTAGGGTGCCCGCCAGCCTCGTTGCCGCCGCACATAAGAGGTGATAGCCCTCGGTAGCAGAACAACACTAGATCTTTAGTGACAGAAATGATGCATGGATTTTGGATCCTGCCTGCAGTTGCTCTAAGCACATTTGCCAACCCTGACAGATAGTTTTGTCAGTGACAACGATGCTTATATGTGTACAGCCACTTCCTAGCATTGCAGAGTTCTCTGCGGCTTCTTCCTGTGCGTCAAGGACTCCTTAAAGCATGGGACAAATCGGATATTTTTATTTTACCTGCATTTTCCGATTGTTTCGAGGACAGTCCTATTCATGTATTGGTCTCCCATAATCAGTCTGTTTGCAAACTCGAAGCTGCTCCCTGAAAGTCTGCAGTCTAAAACGGTGCATCTTGAAAAGGGTCATTTGTTTTTGTCCCGGCCATTACGGGTCAGAGGTCACTCGGAATCCAGAAGTCATTAGTCAGTGGCTGTTCTTTGCCGGATCCCCGGGATGCCTGCTCGCCAGTCACCCATGGCAACCTGGGCCAGGCATGTTGTCAGCGGCCTGGCAGGGAGTCTGCTTTTCTTTGCATCCACTTTGCATTGATAGCAAGTGGTGCCATGGCTTTTAAAATAACAATCTACATATGTTCCCATAAATCTGCATTACATTGCAGCAAACCACTGCTGTGATAGGTCGTAGTTCTGAAGCCCAAGGAGGGAATGGTCACTCTTTTCGCAACTAAACTGTGTTTTTTTTTTTTACTACAAATGGAAGCAAATGGTGGGGGCCTGAAGGAGGAGGGGGTGCGAGGGATGAGGGAACACGGCCTGGGGGAAGCTGGCTGGGGAGGGGGAGGAGAAATGCAAGGAAGGCTGTGTGCCGGCCGGCCATCCAAGAATAATTAGGGGAGGAGAAGCCGAGAAGCCGCAGAGCGCACGCTGGGCGAAGCCCTTTGATGTGCTGTGCGGCAAATGCAATTAGGAGGGAGGGAGGCTGATGCGCCATTCGTGTTTGATCACGTGGTTCACGTGAACTTCATGAAAACCGCCAGCAAAAAGCTGGTGGTTTCACGAGGATTTTGGCCATTTGAATTCTCGCTCCGCTCGATGCGCATGCGCGCATCGATAGGTCGCGAGACCTAAAAAAGGGATGCGGGTTGGGGAGAGGACTGGCTAGAGAGATGGGAGATCTTACAATTACAAAAAAAAGTTCTATGTCGCGGGCCAGCATTCAATTTTCTTCACAAAAAACACGTTAGCACACGTGCCACTCCAGCATGAATGGACTTCTTGCTTGCTAACACACACCGCTTTACTAGTAAGTTTCTACATCCTTCGCCACTTTGACCTAACATCATGGTTTTTCTTTGTGAACCGCAGGGAGCCTCTTGACCCCGTCCATATTAACGCCATCACATTTTTCCCACACAGGTTCTTAATTCAGGTGCAATACCAATCTCTACACCGATCTCTGCAGCCTTAGAACACCCTGTGCCCCTCGTAAGTTCCTATTTTGTTTGGCCTTTAATATACCTCACACAATGGACCCAAATTCCCATTAAATTCATTTTTCATAATCTTTAGCTCCCAACCAGAGTCCTGCGAGGTATAAACCCCTGGCACTAAGTACATTTTCTGTCCCTCCCTCGCGTATACTTTCTGCATTGGAAACCTTTTCGTTATTGGATCTCCTCCTTTCTTTCAGCCATCAGCACCACTACAGTGCTCCCTTACTCATTGTACAAGCATATACCACCCGGCATGGTTCGTTTTCAACTCTTGCGCCTTTTTGGTCACCTCTACACCACTGTACTCCAACACTATATATCACTTCTCTGAGCCTGGCTAGTCCCGCTCTCTCTTTACAAAACAAGGGACCCCTATAGTAACAGCTAGCTATAACATAGGGAAAATATTAGTAAGGAAAATATAGCTAAATGCTGATTTAAAGCTTGAACCTATTAAATATAAATACCTCTAAAGCAAAGGAAACCACCCTATTCTCACAAATGTGTACACAAAAATTCATATATTAAACCATATTTATTTTCTTATTTTATGTATAGCTCATGATTAGCTTTATAAATCATATAATCATTTATAGTATCGATTTTGTTAGTCATTTCATGAGAATTATTTCATCAAACCAACATTATACACAAATTATATACGATAGACGTGAAGTCGATGGAGGCAGTGCGGCAGGTGTCAAGTACGCGCGTTTCGGCATACGTGCCTTCATCAGGTAGCCGCCTATTGCACTAAAGTAAATAAACAATCAAAAAATAATACTTTTTAAGGTGGTTACATATAACATGATTGGTGCTTGAGATATTCAAATACTAAACATATTACATGTATTCTTTGGATATTGCAGTTAGGGTTATATTTACACATGTAGAGTCGCCAGACCACATAGTACATATTTACAATATTTTGCAAAATAGAAATAAAAAATAGAATATAGAAAACCTCTAACAAGATTCAACATATAAGTGACAATAGAAAAAATATATATTCTTATAGGGCTCGACAAATCCGAAAAATGGTACTAGTCCTGCAGGTCTAGTACCATGGAAAATCCCCTCGACCTGACTCCAACCCACTTGACCTCCGTCTCTGAAAACGGAGCAAAAGTGACAAGATAACAAGATTTAAAGGCATGTTTATTGCTCATTTCCTTTGTGAGCAATAAAAATGCCTTTAAATCGTGTTAACTTGTCACTTTTGCTCTGTTTTTAAAGACGGAAGACAAAAGTTAGTTTGATTTCCTACTCGCCAGAAAGGGCGAGTAGGACCTAAAAATAGCTAGTCCTCATCCATTCTCCCTCGCAAATGCGAGCGGGCGAGTGGATTTGTCGAGTACATAGCTTTGGTATATCCCATATCAGTAGCGTCGATGAGTAATTCATCATTTTCTATACACTTGATCATATACTTTCATTACCAGAATTGCAATGAGAAAATCAAGACATTTGCTCCCCATTCCACCTCGGAAACGGATACTATAGAGTAAAATATTAACAGTTACTCTCTTACCATGTAATTTCTATTATGTATACTCGATGGTGTACTGTCGCTTTTGCTGTGTCTAATTTCTATTGGCTGAGCGTAGAAATATGATAAAACTCGCACGGAATCTGTCTCCCTTGCTGTTGAAGACAAAACCTAATTTAAGCACATATAAACTGACCCGTGTTCATAATAGATGAATGCAACAATTAAGAATTCTATCTGTCTGTCTAGATTAGATTAGTAATATGTGCAAGTTAACTCATGCAAATTATATGCCTAGTTATCGATACAAATTAATAAGAGACCGTTCAATCTACCTGCCTTCTTATTAGATATCTGTCCTCATATCTCGTTCTATCTATCTCAGGTTGGGAAACGAAATTATAAATGCACCGCTCTCTTTACATTTGGCACTCCAGTCTTGCCTGGGTACAGTTTAATACTACTGGTTTTACTTTACTCCTGCACTTTAAATTTTTTATCTTCTGTACGCTATCATTTGTTGCTTATCGACTTTGAACCACTTTTGTCTTCTTTTAATTCTCTGGTCCACCATTGATTTGATTTTTTCCCCCCTTTGCTTTTGATACAGAACTTTTTCTAATAATTAGTAACCTGGTCCTGATGATGCCCAGAAATTGGACCAGGCCGAAACACCGTCGACAATCCAGCGCAATTTAAGGCGCCATCTTTACTGTTCCCTGAAAAAGATAAAACTACTTGTATATATTTATGTATGGGAACCAATAAGATCTCACTGTATATATTAATTTGCTATTTTGCGCCATTTTCCGCTGAATACATCTGTTCACTTGTCCCTTGCACCGTTCACTTCCCTCACGAGCACTCATGCACATTTCTTACAGGTTATAGAACATTTTAATGGAACCAAGTGCTATTTCTTTGGTCAAATACATGAAAAAGATTTTTCTGCGTTCATTGCATTCTGGCTTTTTGTTTCCCCTTGTTTCTCCCTTACCGGTTACACTGTATATGCACAGTATATGCAATACCCTTTATAATTGTCACCTGTAATTTCATACAGTTCCCGGCCAACTTTCTCTCTCAATTCTTTTACCTGGGTATGTGACTGCAACCGGTAAAATTTGATATGAACCTGTGCAACCGCACACAAAGGATATTGTTCCACCAAACTCGGAAATATGCCCACTGTAGACAAGTGTTATGCACCTGAGAAAATCAAGCCGCCGTTTATGCCCTCTTCCTCCCCACCTCTTGACTGCTCTCCTGTTTGGACATAATCTTTCTATTCAGTGACTGCTCATTGAAATCAGGGGTTAGTGAGTGTATATTAGCCACCCAAGGAGTCCTGCTGTGAGAAGATTGAATGTACCTGCACCATATTTCCAATTCCCCAATATGAAACCCATGTGACAATCTCCTCCAATTTGGTTACACATCAAAGGAATGCAGTAAGAAAGTAAGGTGCAATTTCTTTATTGAATCAACTGAAAGAAAAGTAGTAATAAACCAAAATGAACAAATAAACAGAGTTAAGTCTTGCTTTAATAGGCTAATGCTTGTTAACAAACAAATGCACACATAACTGTATGCATGCATTAGCACATCATACCCAGACCGGTTGGCTTTGTCAGGGTTGCTTTTCTTTTTTGAAGACGCCCAGAAAATATATGCTTAGAAGAATTTTGGAGTTCAAGATTTTTGTTGGAAACGTTTTGTAAGCAAAATTTACACTTATGTTGGAAGTACTGTAAGCGAGAACACACCGTGATGCAGAAGCTGTGGCCCACTCAAATCGAGTGGAAGTCCTCGCCGGCGGGGACTCTGTGTCAGTGACCATGACCCCAAGTGAAATGTCACTGGCAGCGGTGCGGTGACAATAGTGCCTGGTCAGGGAGACGAAGTGACGTTGCAACGCTGCTGCCAGGACTCTGTCACTGCCTGGACTCAGTCACCAAGGAGCCTCGAGGGAAAACCGAATCCTCGTGATTCGGAGTATTGCGTGAGCCTGCCCTCGTAAGTTCTATGTTGAACATCAGAACCAGCCAGTGTAGGAGACAGCACCACGATGTTTGAAAAGCAGCTATCCAGAGTGGTTTCTGTGCTGAGAGGGGAAACTGTTTGACCTACCAGAACCGCATTGCCCTGTTACTGCCCACAGAAGCGGCGCTTTGGCTCCAGTACCACGAGTGAAGGCTTTCCACAAGGGACTACATTGCCCAGGCGTCCTTGCGAGGCGCGCGCTGCAGGTGTTAACTTGCAGCGCCTGGAGGCGCTTAAAACACCGGTGCGCCTCCCGCAGCGCGGGCGTGCACGGGCGAAGGGCGGGCCCGTCCACGCCCGTCACAGCCTGGCAGAGACTGGACTGGGCCACCCGTCTGACATTTGAACCTTGTTTGTTGGGAATTTAACAGTTTGGTAAGCTTTAACCACTAGAGTGTCCAAACCTTATTTTTACTATTGTAACCTTTGCTGCGGCCCCGTTTATTTCCACCCTTTTTATTTTGTATTTTTTATAGTCTTAACGGGAAGCACCATGAGTAAGCGTAAGGGGCCAGCTGCCACTCTAGACTCATTCATCATTAGGGCAGAATCTCTATTAAACCACGAGATTCAAATTGCCGAAAGGAGATTGTCCCTTGAACCAGCACAGAACACAGAGGTGCTCACCTAGGCTTTCTGGCACACCACACATTTCCCCGCTGGTATCCCTAGATGTAGGCTCTTAATTGTCCTAACCGGTCCGACTCTATAGGGACTAATGATATAACTAGCTCACCAATGGTAACTAGATTAAGGAACCAAAATCAGGCAATGGCGAAAAAAAATAGATACCAAGTGTGCAAAAAAGAAAGCACCAGCACCCACGAAGGCTAGGGCTAGGGTTGTTGTGGGTTCAGCACAAGGAGGGATAACAATATCTAGTTTGGATCCCACAAAAATCTTTGTAAAGAGTGTATCAACCCAGACAGAGCCCTATGGCGAAAAGAGCCACTCCCTTCCGGCAAACTATCTCGGGGATTTCAAATCTATTGAGAAGAGATTCCTGGATTCTGCCAAGGAAGGCATGCTATCTGACCTAGTGGACCACATTAGCGAGATTTTAAAGCCGCTGGAAGAGAAGTTGGGTCTATTGGAAAATATTATGGGACAACTGAGTTTTGGTAGCTACCCACCTAGTGACCGCACCCATAGGGGAGGAGATTTATCAAATTCTAGTGCACAAGCAGTGAGTAGGCCTATCCCGCTCGAACCAGAGATAATTATATGTCGCGATAAGGACAGGAAAGGTCCTAGTTTATATGATAAGCCAATATTAGACAACAGAGTAGTACCAAAGGTGACTGAGGTAGGAGCTAGTGTGTCACACCAGGAACTAGGAGATAAAGCACATCCTGCCCCAGTTTGCGACAGACGCGGTGGCCAAGTAGATAAACCATTATTATATAGTCCGAAAGGCACAGATCTAATCCCTAATGAAGATGTCTTAAAGCTGCCACTTGCATCATGCCCCTATACGCTAATCTTACCAGGCGTACCAATGCTTAAGAGGGACCAGAAAGAGAATTGGTTGAACTTGAAAAATAAGGTGATCAATTGGCTAGCAAAGTTTAGGTACTTTAATCCAATGAGAGAAGCTGAAATCTTGATGGTTCGTAGGGTAGGTTGGGTGGGAGAATCCAGGAAGAGTTTAGGAGGGGATTGTGTGGTAGTGAATTTTAGGGGGCCATATATGATCAGGGCTATTTTAGCTACTAAAGAGGTGACTGATCTGGGGAATACCAGTATTACTGTCTTACCGTTGGGTTACTTTTACAGACCGATGGAGAGAGGAAATATAAATAATTCCGACCCAAAGATCTCGTTGAATAATTGTTTTGAGGTCCTACCATCCCTTGAGGATTTGGATTGACATTCAAAGTCTTTGCATTTTGAGCTGGAAATATCAATAGTGCATAGGAAGGATGATCGTTTGGATCGGAGTTTTGTACTCGAGCCACAAATGGTGGTGGACTCTCAGTCATATGGGCAAAGAGATTCCAGGGTTCAAGCACCACCCCTGCTGATGGCAGAAGATTTCTGCGATCAACAGGTGGTAAAAACTGACGTTTCCCCATCCCATATGTTAGACAGTAGTGACCCAACTTTAAATACTGAGACCCTGGGGAACGATTTATTGCGGCTCAGGAACCCTAGCAATATATCGAGCCTGCATGTTACATCATGGAACATTGCAGGCTTCAAGCGGAATATGTTGGATCAAACATGGAATGATTACATAGAGGCCAGTGATGTGATACTTCTGCAAGAGACCTGGCTCTTAGATATACCCCATAGAGTTGGTTTCAAAACATTTTGGGTGGGGGAGAGTCCCTCAGTAAAGGGAAGACCGTTGGGAGGATTAGTGATCTGGATCCGGGTTTCCTTAGAAATCACTACCTCATCTCTGGATGTATCGTCACAAGATGTACTGGGCCTTAAATTGATGGCAAAGAATGCCGGGGTTGTATATTCGTTTAACATCTACAACAGACCCTGCCCTGCACATCGTGAGTCACCAGTAATAAGTCAGTTGGACCTCACCCTCGACTCTTTAGGGCATAGAGCAAATATTATAGTAGGAGGTGACTTTAATTGCAATTTTGGGCTTTTATCGGGTTTTGGTAATCTGTTGGAGGTGGGAGATCAGGCTTATAACATTCCAGAGATGGTAAGTAACAAAGAGGTCAAGTGCACAGTAGCTGTGACTCAACTACTAAGGTTGACAATGGCCCATAGCCTTAGCGTCTCCCATCTGACAGACCCAATGCTTATACGTTCAGTAGAGCTAAATCCCGCAGTAATATAGACTATGTTCTAGTGTCATTGGGGCGCTGGAGTTATTTGGTTGACTTTAAAATAGATCCCAGAACAGAGAGCGACCATCGACCCTTGAGGTTGTCGGTTACACCAGAATTTTTTTTTCTACCCCAATCTGGTTCTGTAGAGATCGGCAGCTTGGATGATGAAATTATATTAAAGAGAAACAACCGAGCTGTAAAATGGCCACACATTTTGGAGAATAAAAAAGCAATGGCCAGTATCTATTCAATTTTTGCAGATACCATAGCACCTTTTTTAGAAAATAGAATAGATCAAATAAAGATGACAGATCTGCATGGTATGCTAGTAAGTGCCTTAGGACTAGTACTAAGCAAAACGCCCAAAGAAAGGAAGATCGGCGAAACAGAGAGCACTGGACCTAGCACCCCATGGTATAACAGGGACTGTCGAATAGCGAAGCAAGAGTTAATTAAGGCTATTCAGAGCGAAGAAATAGATAAGATAAGGGAAAAAAGGGGCAATTACAAACAGACTTTAGAAGTCGCAAAGAGGCTATGGGATGAGGAGATCTGGGCAGATCTATCTGTGCGGCTAAAGCCAAGGACCAGGCCGGATTTTGGAATTTGATGGCTAAAGGTAATAGGTCAGGGAGAACGCAAAGAGACCTATTTCTTGATGAAAATACATGGGTGGATCACTTTTCTGCACTCTATTCTGAATCCAACAGTGATTGTTTTGAATTATCAGAGGATATGATTAATAATGCAAAGGCTGCCAATTTGAATTTTACGCTAAATGAAACGATTTTAATGTTGGAATTAGTTAAATCTGGTAAAGCTCCAAGACCAGATAAAGTACCTGGCGATCTTTTAAAACATGATCTGAATATTTGGGGTTCTTATCTTAACCATCTCTGTAATGCGATAGCAAATTTTGAACCAATTCCAAACACGTGGAAGGGGCGGAAATAGTCACAATTTTTAACAAGCATTTACAATGCAACGGTTTCGCCTTTGGAAAAGTTAGAGCTATTGGCAATGTAAATGACAATGCCATTTATTTATCTGTTTTCAAAACCAACACATAAATACAAATTTTGTCATTTACAATGCCAATAGCTCAAACTTTTCCAAAGGCGAAACCGTTGCATTGTAAATGCTTGTTATTATTTATGTTTTCATATGAAAGAGCTATGCACAAAGGGTTTCAATGTTTCATGTAAAATGTGATAGCCTGGATATGCATTATAATGAATAAAGTATCACCTTTAGCACATCATAAGGATATTGGAAGTCACCTCGGAGTTTCATTACCTTATAAAAAGAACTCAGCCTTTGGCCTCATTCTTATACATGGTCATGGAACACCTCCATTATTTGCAATACCCCAAAGTGGTAGTTTGTTGTTCCCTCATATGCAGGGCTTGGAATGACTGGGTATTTATCGTTTTCTATCAGGTCCAGGCCGCGTTGTTGTATTCAGTCCAGTTGGCTTTCTAGGCCTGTTTGCTACCATCTCTCTAGCAAATAAAGTGACAGTTGACACTGTACTGGTTATTTACGATTGCAATTCACCATCTGTCCGTCTCGCGCTCTGCCTCGCGCTCTCTCTTTTGCTTGCGCTCTCTCTCTTTTGCTTGCGCTCCCTCTCTATGGCTCGCGCTTTCTCTGGCTCTCCACCATTCCGAAGAGTTGGCTGTGTGTCCTCGTGCACAATCGCCGCCCTTGCGTTAACCTTGCGTATTAATAATGCACGAGCAGCTTTGGTTTCTCCGAGACTCTAAAAGTATCCGATTGCAGGCGAGGAGCCCTTAACGCCGGGGGCCCGGAGCCCCTTCGGGTTCTCATAATAATCAGCCACGGATCAAAGCAACGCCTGGGCGGGAAACGAAGAGAACCCCCCGCCTGGGGACCACCGAGCGCCTTTCATTTCAAGCAATGCCTGCTGCAGGGGTGGGCCCGTTGCGAAAAGCATGGCGGAATTAATTCAATTCAATGGTGTGGCCAACAGTGGATGGGAGGGGGAGGAGAAGCGAAGGGGGCAAGGGGAAACATGGAAATGGAGGGGGGTCGAATGAGGCAAAGAAGAGAGGATATTGAAGGCAGGGACGAATGACGAGTTTAGAGAAAGGGGCTGACAGGATGATGAAAGGCGGAGTAGGAAGAGATGGTACGAAAAGAATGAAAGAACAAGTCAGGTCCCGGGCCGTGCTGTGATTGGCTGACGTCACGGGGGTGTCCCGGGCCGCCAGCCAATCACAGCGCGGCCCGGGAATGACGTCACAGGGGTGTCCCGGGCCGGCAGCCAATCACAGCGCGGCCCGGGACAAAGGGGCGGGGCTTAAAAAACACCGCGAAACGCCCCCGAATCGCGTTTTCAAGAGAGAGCGTGATTGACAGCCTCTGTCTCCCAATGGCTAGCCTCCAATTATGGAGCTAGCCAATGGGAGACCGAGGCGGAACCAAAGTCAATATGTAGGATCATGAGGTTTCGCCGTGGGAGGAGCAACTGCTACGCAGTTGCAACTCCCAGGTCGAAACCTAAAAAGGGAAATAGACATGATCCGGCAAATTATCGCCCCATATGCTGATTGATATTCCACAGAAATTATTTGCCAGGCATTTACTATTTTGTTTATCGACCTGGATTGAAGATGTTGACTTACTTTCAAAATTCCAAGCTGGGTTTAGAAAGAAGACTAGTACCATCGACCAAGTCTTCAGGTTTTTATGTTGGTGCTGGAAATACATAACCCTAAGGCAAGGTAGCCTATACATTGCATTTGAATATTTGAGGGCTGCGTTCGATTTGGTACCTAGGAGCAGCCTTTGGGGCTGCCTGAGAGATCTAGGGGTACCAATCGAATTGCTTTTACAGATAATTAGGCTACATGAAGGGAATTATGCTAAAGTGCGATGGGGGCCAAGGGGAGAACTTACCAGGGAGATACCTGTGAAACGGGGGGTACGACAAGGTTGTGTGTTGGCGCCCACCTTGTTCACATTGTATGTAAATGATATCCCCAGCTTCCTGGAAGGTTGTAAAAATGATTCCCCCAAGCTGGGAGGGGAAGTGAAACCTGCATTACTCTTTGCAGATGACACCATCTTAATTTCCCAAACCCCCAGTGGCCTTCAAAACCTGCTGAACTCATTCCATTCGTACTGCACTAATAAGGGACTTGAAATTAATCCCAGCAAAACCAAATATATGTCTATTAATTCATTTAAATCCTTTAAAAAGAATTTAGAGCTAAATTGTCAAAGATTAGACTATGTACACAGTTTTAATTATTTAGGTATCATACTAGATTCGAAACTGACTTGAAAGATGCAATTGGAAAAAAATAGACTACTTCTGATCCAAAATTGTACTCTAATTACAAAAAAGCATGGAGGTAGTACCTCTAAGGCTGTTTCTCCGGCCATTGAGGTTTTTAAATTCAAGGCTCAGTCAGCTGCCTTGTATGGGGTAGAACTTTGGGGACCATACTGTAAATGTAACTTTGAAATTGGAGAAAATAAATTAATTCGTAAGTTACTGTCTCTACCTAACAGAACCCTGATGCTTCCTGTAATACTTGACCTCAATCTAAAACGTACAGATAGTCTTGCTGTATTACGTCCCCTCTTATTTTGGGTAAGAATTTGGTCAACGGTTGAGCTCGTACATTATAAAAGGGGCCTGCAAGAGATAATGAGTTTAGGTCTTCTAAAAGCCATTCCGTGGTTTCACCACGTGTCGATCTGGTTTAAAAAAAAAAATAGGATTACCACATTATTGGGATGTACCTTCAGATTTGACTATGGCATGCAGCAAGGTTGTTAAGTTATCCTTCTGGAATTATATGAGCAGTACTTTCCAGCATGATTCCAGCTCGGGATCTCTAACTACATCATTTCTCTTGCTCAAAGATATACCCCAGTTCGAACCATTGATGGATGAGGTATGCCCTCAAATTGCCAAATCATTGTACCTGAAATTTAGATATGGGGTTTTACAAAGAAATGATAAGAAATCAAAATGGGTTAGTAATCGCAATGACCAAGGTCATGACAAATGCACTTCTTGCAAACATTTGATTGAAGTCAAGGAAGATGATGCACATATCTTTTTTTTTTTTCCTGTCCCTTATATGACACTCCAAGAAAAAGATGGATTAAACCACTCTGCATTGCCTTGAAAGTAAAGCACTGCAGAGAGGCAGAACGTCTATTTAAGTCTGATACTTCACAACTGGTGGTTTTTTGTGTATCTAGACTTCTTGCCGGTGTCATTAGAGCTAAAAAGGGTATGAAACTGTGATATTTTATTTTTTGTAATATCAGACATAATTTGTTTTTAAATTCTTTAATTGTTATAAATAACCCAGTGATGAATTTTCTAAATATTTAATCTTGTGGGACAATTAGAGATTACTTGTCATTGACAATTAGTAATTTTGAGGTGCGTGACTCTAAGATTTTATATATAAATCCTTTTTAATATAGAGTTTTTAATTGTTTAAACATTTTAATGTATTTATTGTATTATGAATTTAATGTTTTTAAATTAAATTTAGGACGGATCTGGGTAAATTGTGATGTCTTCCACCCAATCCACTGTGACAAAGAATGCTATCGCTAAGATCTGGATGGAAATGTGTTATATTATTTTTATGTACTTTTATGGCCTAAAAAGACAGAAATAAAGTGAATTGAATTGAATTGAAATTACTTTGGGACTTCTTAACAATATAGATTACTTTAGAGATGTAGAGAAAGTGTAGTTTGCTTTTGGGACATCTGGAAAATTCAGTTTCATTTGTAGACATCTTGGAGTAACGGTTTTATTTTACAGATGTGTGGAAAGCACGGGTTTTCAGTGGAGACTTATAGAAAGTTCATTACAGTTCTTGAATGCAAAATGTACTTTTGAGATGTCTGGGGAAGGTCTGACTTTCCTTTGGAGATCTCTGGAACGCACAACTTCGAGGTTACTAGACTGGATCTTTGTTAGATTTGGGCATGTTCTGCAGACTATACAACAAACGGATTCTTAGACATTAGGTTTTATTTTCCCCCTGAAACCGATTGACATATTCATGTTCTGTGGCATTATGCTTCCTGATACACATGGGAATGGTCACTGAAGACATTGAAAATGGTGACCTTTCACATCCCAAAGTCGCTCCACTCCAAGTCATAGCTTCTTTACAGTCACTGCATAGTTCTTTCCCCATATATGTGGAATTCCTAGCGAATTCAAGGCATTCTTGAAAAGTCTTTCAAGACTGAGCTCTCTACAACCAAATCGAGAAAAGTCTTTGAAGACTGAGCTCTTTACAACCAAATTGAGACATTAAACCATTTAACCTCGTTCAGACTTCTCTACCCATGTTTTGCCATAGGGCACTCTGTATTGTCTCCCTAAGGCACAGCCTTAACTGTGGCTGTGTTGTAAGGATCAATCTGCCCACTTATACTGAATGCAGTGTGAGAGTCCCGAATACTGTGAAGTCTTTTTAGCCCTTTCAGTAGGCTGCCACCCCCTTTCAAATGTGAAGGACAGCAGGTCAGGGGTGCATTTTGAAGAAATGTCATAAAACTCAATGGATCTAATTTCTCTTCTAGATGGCAGTTACCAGGAACAGTGACCTTTTTTCATCATGATTTAAAAATAATAATCTTTATTGGGGGTTTTAAACAAACAAAACCGTAAAGTACAGTTTACAATTGAATTCAGCGAGAGCATAACTCATATGCCTGAAGCAATAGAGCTCATATATGTCCGGTGAGCAGAGCAAGGATCATACGGTTCTTTACTCCTGTTTGTGTACTTGTGGGAGATACTACAAGCGGGAGGATTTATAACCTCAAAGTGGGGGGAAAGGAAAAGCATAGGGGTGTGATGGTATCTTGCAAAGAAACTGCATGGAACACTAATGCATTGGGCATGAGGGCTGGCTGAAACACTATGAATGGGTAGTATAACATGTTGTAGATAAGTGAAGAGGAGTGGGAAAACAGCAGGTGATGCCTGATGCGCTTGATGCATGGCAGCCATTCCGGGGGATGGGGGGGGGTATAATTTCTAGTGTTGCAAAAACTCTGAAAAAAGGGTGGCCCAATGAGTAGGTTATAAGCAGTAGGTTGTTTGCAGAGACCCCAGACCTCCTTGTGGCGAAGGGCGTCTTCCTCTGCTGCACCCCTCTTGCAGACTGCGCCGTGCCAGACGTCTTGAGAGGGGATTGCTGAGGAACGCCAGTGCAGTGATAGAGTACCCTTGGCGAGGAGAAGTGCCAGGGAGGCGTATCAAGTGCGCACATTATGGGACTTGTGCCTCTTGATGATGCAGAGTGAACATGCCTCCCATGTGTGGATATCTGTAGCTCTGTGAGTTATTGCAGTGTGCTGTGCACTGTTTTCCAATAGTAGTGTAGACCTGGACAGAACCATATTACGTGCTCTAGGTCAGCACATGGAGCCTGACATCATGGGCAATGGGTATTTGCTTGCGGGAAGAACCGATTAATTTGGGCTGGGGTGAAGTAGGCGCTGTGTAGCATGAAAAAAGAATACTTTTTGTGGAAACACTAGGGCAGTATACCACTGCTTATCATGCAGTGCTCACCCAAACTCTTCCTCCTTTTTGTACCGTAGGCTATCTGGGGGCGGGTGGGATGGCGTATCTTCAGCTCAAACGGATAGCTTTATTCAGCCAAGTAATAAGGGGACTTCCAGGACCCATCGTAAAGGATAGCTTGCACCACAGGGTGTGTTAACGGTTCGGATTCCGTTGTTTTCCATAAGGTACGGCATGTCTGAGTGAGTTGCCAGTGGATGAGGAATTGCCCTGGGGGCAGACCATAGTCTGCTACTAACTGTTCGGATGTGAGGAGACAGCCATAAAAAAACAGGTGTCTAGATGTGAGGATTGAGCATTCCTTCCAGGGAGCTAAGTCACGTCGGGAGAAAATCCCAGAATATATGGAGAGTTCAACTAAGGGGAAGTGCAGGAGTGTGTACCGGGGCTGTCGGGAACATACAATGTATTCTAGTCATGCAAGCCTGTGCAACTGCCACCTGTTGGGGGTGGTGAAGGGGGGGGGGGCACTATTTGTGGAAGAATGAGGTGGTGAATCACCAGAGAGGGCAGCAAACCGCCATTGACACAGGTCTCTGCGACGTACCTCCCGGCTGTCCAGCACGACAACCATTGTAATTGTGCGCTTAGATAATCTGCTTTGAATGATGGGGCACCCATCCCACCCTGGTTCATCTGGAGCTGCAGTTTGATAAGCGCCACTTAGCGTCACCCATGCCCCAGACAAGATCGCCCAGCAGTGAGTTGAGCTCTCTAAAGAATGAGCGGGGTGGAATTACTGGGAGATAAGCAAAGTAATAAAGCAGACTTGGTAGCATGATCATTTTTGCTAGTGTTTTTTTTACCTATTGGCGCCAGCGGAAGGTATTGCCAAAATTACATTTGTGCCTTAATGCCTGACAGTGCCACCCAAAGGTTCCCCTCAAATATATCTGCTGGAGAGTGGTAGAGGTGAATGCCTAGTTAACGTGCCATAGTTGCTTGCCAATGAAGAGGTTTTTCCTAAGAATATGGGCCGGTGGGTTGGTTGGGGGTGCAGCGGGTGAATGGCTGATTTGTCCCAGTTCACTCACAAACCGGTAGCAAACTTGTCTAGTAGTGTGTGTTGGAGTGCGGAAAGGTCCGGGTTGATGTCTTTTAAGTAAATGAGGAGGTTGTCTGTATACAGAGACACTGCATGGGTACTGTCTTCCACGGATATGTCCCAGCTATAACCCTCGTGTCGTAAGTGTATGGCAAGATGCTCCATTACCAAGGCAAAGAGAAGAGGTATGAGGGGTGAACCCTGGCATGTGACTCTACTTACTGGGAAGGGGGTGGAAATGAGGCACCCTAAACTTACTTGGAAGGTCGGGTTGGTGTAAAGAAGTGGTGTATATGCCAGGAGACGTGGTCCAACCCCAAGCAGAGTCAAAACCTAGAAAAGATTGGGCCATGCAGAGAATCAGCCTTCTCTATGTTCTAATATTAGGCATGCCGCTTGTGGGTGGCGTCCCTGGACACAGTCCTGTATATGGAACAGGTGGCGGATGTTTTAAGAGGTACTGCTTCCAGGGTCTTACTCATTTTGGTCTGTGTGAATGAGTTCAGGGAGTACCTGAGCATAACTGCCCACCGGTATTTTGCCCAGTATTTTATCATCGACCCCTAGAATGGCAATGGGAGGGTATGATATGGGTTGCGCTGGGTCTCTGCCCGGTTTTGGAGTAGAGACCATGTGCAATTCCCTATGGGTTTGAGGGAGTTTTCGCCTGCTGTCAGTGCTGCGTCGTATTGGGTAGTCAGTTGGGTGCTAGTTGTGAAGAGAAAGTACTGTAATATTCAAGTGGCAGGCTGTTATGTCCTGGGATTCATTTGCGGGCTAAGCCTCTAATCGTCTGTGTTACTTTCTCTGTAGTTATTTTTTTTTTTTAATTCTTTTATTAATATAAAGGCATCGTAGTCAGTGATATCAATACAGATAATCTGCACAATTACGTTTATACAATACCAAACCTGCATCATTTGTGGTGGCATACCTGTTATATCATAATCACATTCTGTCTGTCTAAACCTTGCATACGTATTTCTATTCATCAGACACATGTTACCAGTTTTGCTTAACATGCTAAGTAATCGTGCCACGATGCCCAACCCGTGAAACTGTCTTATAACTTTCAAGAAACATTCCCCCCCCACACCGCAATTCAATGTCTTCACTTTTATTGATGTTGCACACGTCTCCTCCTCCTAACAGGCCTCACCGCCCCATTGTCTTAGCTCGGTGCAGTCATCCCAACACATCGCCACAACTAGCACAGAGAATCAGAACCCTATAGCCTCAACCGTCACTCCTCCTCTTCCTCGGAGTCTAGGTCATCCCCCTCCGGTAAGGGTTCACAGATTTCCCCCCTGTAAACATTCCACCCTGTCCACACCTTGTTCCATTTGCGGGGTGCAGCTCGAAGGACATACACAGTTCTTTCCGTGACCATCAGGATGTCCATGTGCTCAGCCCATCTGTCGGCAGTGGGCACGTCTGGAGCTCCCCATTTCTGTGCTATATCACGTTTCGCCACTGTCATAGCAAGTGTGGCCCAGATGATACCATATCTGTTCAGGTCATTGGGGTCCCATATGTTTAAAAGGCATTTACGCGGGTCTGGCAGAGTGGAGACCTTAAGTGTCTGGGATACGGTGCGCATTATCCGTGTCCAGTACCCTTGAATTTTGGGGCAGTCCCAGAGTGTGTGAAATAGTGTCCCTTCTTCCCCGCAACCTCTCAGGCAAAAGGGAGTGGGTGCTCTGTGTATTTTGTGGAGTAGAGTCCTGGTGTAGTAGATGCGATGTAAAAGGCCTCATTCCATTCCGTTTCATCCATCATCCCTATCTCCCCCTCCCATCGTTCCTTAAGTTTTGTCGTGGGGTCCTGTAAGTTGTTTATTAGTTTTTTGCAGGTGAGGGACGTGGCGCTCTGTTGCATGTATTCCGTTAGCAGCCTGTCCTCAAGTGGCGAGGAGTCCGGCAGATCAGTGCCGTGCGGGATCGCTTGGAGCAGTGCATGTCTAATTTGGACATAGCGAAATGTCTCAGTGGGTCTGAGGTCATACTGTTGTTGCAGTTGTGGAAATGGGAGCACTGTGTCATTGTCCCAGAGGTCCCCCACCGTGGAGATACCTATCAGGTCCCACTGTGCGAACCCCTTGCACTTTCTAAGGTTTCCCAGTGATTTCGTGTCCCACAGTGGCGTCATCTTGGTAATTTTCCCCGTCCAGCCCAGCCGTGCCTGCGCCATGTGCCAAAGGGCCGCTGTGTGTCGTGTCGGGCCGTGTAGATGTTTAAGCTGTGGTTTATTATACAGCACCGATAGCATGGAGTCCGTCCCTAATTGTGCCCAATCGGCCCTGTACGCAGGGTCGTTTCTCGGTGCGTGGACCCATTGGTTAATTATTTTAAGCTGAGCTGCCCAGTAGTATATTTGGACGTTGGGAAGTGCGATCCCCCCCTCATACCAACTTTTTACCAATTTGTCGTAGGCTATTCGCGCTACACCATTGCTCCAAAGAAGATTGGAGACCAATGCCGCAATCTGTTTGAAGTAACGTGGAGGGACAAGATGCGGGGTGTTTTCCAAGATGTAAAGAAATCTGGGGAGTGCCATCATCTTAAATAAGGCTGCGCGCCCCAGGAGGGTGAGGGGCAAGGTCGCCCAGTGCTTAATGTCAGCGCGTAGGCGGTCCAGAGGTGGTCTCAGGTTGCTAGTGAAGAAATCTGTCTCAGATTGTACAATGATAATGCCCAGGTACTTGAATGAGGTCACCGGCGCCGCCAGAGGGCAAGTATTCGGCAGGTTCGGTGCCGGACCCCTCAACGTGTAGATCATCGATTTTGACCAGTTCAGGGTATAGCCCGACGTCTTCCCATGCACGTCACAAATGTCCAGCAGAGCTGGGATGCCGTTATCAGGGTCTACCATGTAAATGAGCATATCGTCGGCATAGAGGGAGACCTTGTCTTCCCATCCCTCCTGCCACTGAATGCCTCTAATTAAGGGCGTGTTTCTGATCAGAATTGCTAAGGGCTCGAGTACCAGTGCGAAGAGCAGGGGTGACAGGGGGCACCCCTGTCTGGTACCCCTGCCCAACGGGAACGCCGGCGAGATGTGGCCATTAGACACCACCTGTGCCACTGGTTTAGTATAAAGTAGCCGTATCCAGGCTATATATTTCGACCCAAAGCCCATACGCGTGAGCACCTCGAAGAGGTATTCCCACTCTACTAGGTCAAAAGCCATTCTGGCATCGAGGGAAAGGATCACCGCCTTCTCAGTGAGCAGGTGTGACCGTGCCAGCACCCCATGTACTCTCCTAAGGTTCAGCGCCGTGCTCCTGTGGGGCATGAAGCCTGATTGGTCGGGGTGGATCAGGGTACTCAGGTGTGGCATCAGGCGGTTGGCCAGAAGTTTAGCCAGTACCTTGGCTTCCGTATTCAATAATGATATCGGGCGATATGAGGTACAGTCGTCTGGGGGTTTACCCGGTTTAGGTATGGCTACGATTGTGGCCGTGCGTTGGTCTAGCGGCAGTTCAGCCCGTTCCCTACTGTCCAGATACATATCCAGTAAGGGACCACTAAGTTCTGAGGCCATCGACTTGTACCATTCCACCGGAAGCCCATTAGGTCCCAGTGCCTTGCCTGATTGTAGTGAATGAATCGCTAACTGGATTTCCTCCTCCGAAGGATCTGCCTCTAAGTCTCGTGCAGCCTCCGGTGGTATGCCGGGGAGAACAATGTCTGCCAGCGACACCGCCGCCATTTGTGCAGTGATGTCCCGATCAGGTGTATATATGGTGTGAAAATGACGTGCTAAAGCGTGCACTATGTCTTCTGGGTGTGTGAGTACTTGGCCGTCGCTGTTAACGAGCCTCTGAATCCCTCTCGCGCCTCCCTCCCTCCTATCCAGCCACGCCAGCATTTTCCCCGCCTTGTCGCCAACTTCATAAACTCTATGTTTAGTGTTTGCAATGTAACCCTTCTCAGTCGTTCTAAGGTGTGTTTGATACTGCTGCTGTCGCAACTGTAAAGCGTGTGTTGTGGCCGGGGAAGGGTCTGCCATGTGCGCCGAGTTGGCATCGTGGAGTGCCAATTCGAGCTCCGTGAGTTCCTTCTGGGAATCACGCTTGTGTCCCGTAATGGCTGCTATCGCAGCCCCTCTCAGGACGGTCTTGTAGGCTTCCCATAGGGTCGATGGGGAGGTCACTGACCCACTGTTCTCCGCAAAGTAGTGTGCCGTCGCCAGTTTCAATTTCCGTCTTATTTTATGGACCTTTAGATAATTCGGGTAAATGGGGTAGATCCTGGCGCATTTCCGTTCTCTAGTAGTAAGGGTGAGAACGATTGGTGAGTGGTCAGATATGCCCCTGGGTAGAATGTCGATCGTGTCCACTGTGCCCAGACCCTCCCCCAGGAACAGAAAGTAGTCAATGCGAGAGACGCTATTGTGGACTGCGGAGTAGAAGGTGTATTGGGTCGCTGCGGGGTGTAAATGCCTCTAAAAATTCAGGAAGGGGAGCAGGTCCTCTTAAGCGGGTCCTAGTGGGAAAGGCATCTAACGCTGAGTTTACGATGGCATTCAGGTCCCCCCCAATGAATGTGTCACCCTCAGGGAGGTCCAGCAGGAATTTTCCCAGTGCAGGTAATGTCACGGAGTGTAGTGCCGGGGGGATGTACACCGAAACCACATTAAGCGGTCTACCCTCCCACTGGCCATGTATCGCCGCGAAGCGTCCCTGGTCGTCTGCTACATGTTTTGTGAGTATAAAGGGTGATGACTTCTTCAGCAGTATCCCCGTCCCCCTGGAACCCGAAGTGAAACCTGCATGTGTCGCCATCTTATATCCGCGCCGATCAAGCGCTTTGCAAGTCGTTCCCGTAAGGTGCGTTTCTTGAAGCAGAACCACATCTGGGCTCTGTCGTTTGATAGCCTGCAGTACCAGGCCCCTCTTTATTTTGTCCCCCAATCCCCTGACATTCCAAGTTAGCATGCGCAGAGGGGGCACCCCCACCGTTACTGTGGCAGTCCCAGCGGGTTGAGTTTGAAGTGGGTTAGCCATGAGACCGTTGTGAGATCGTCAGTAGCAACGTGTCAGTGACTGTCGCGATGAGGACGAGGAGTACGCCACGATCTAGGGTGGCTGTAGGACGTGTGAAGTGAGTGATGACCTGAACCAAAAACACAAACAATATAACTTGAACCCCATCCCCCCTCCCTGCTCCCCTGCTCCACGGACTGAAACCCGCCCGTCTCCCCAACGTCGCAGAGTGCTTTAGTCCTTCCCCAACTATCTTACTTGCTCGTGGGGTTGGTGAGGCCCCTTCAGGCACTAAGTGTGCCCACCCTACTCAGCGGCATCAAGTCCAAGGCCCGGCGCGGCATCCCCAGGCCATCTCATTGACCATCAATTCTCAGATCAGTGTTGGTCGCCCTGGGTTAGCGGATCTTGTGTCGAGTCGGACTCCGTTGCCGCCGTGTCTTCGCGGCGAGGCGGAGGGTCAGAATGGCCGTCCAATGGCGAGTTGCTGCGGTGATTAGTCCGATCTTTGCGTGGACGATGACGTTGATCCACCTGTCGCCAGCCCTCCAGCCAGTCGTGAGCAGTCTCAGGTTTATCGAAGAACCATGTTTTTCCATCAGCCACCACCCGTAGCTTGGCGGGAAACAGCATGGAGTACGGCAATTCCCTTTCTCGCAGTGCCCTCTTTACCTCCATGAATGATTTGCGGCGTCTGGCCACCTCTGCCGTGTAGTCCGGGAAGAAGGATAAGGTCGCATTTTGAATCTTGACAGGTGGGGAGACCCTTGCCGCCTGCAGGATTGCATCCCTGTCTCTAAAATTGAAGAGTCTCGCCAGCACAGGCCTCGGCGCCGCTCCCTGTTTAGGGGGCCCGCCCGGAACCCTGTGTGCCCTCTCCACCGAAAAGAAATGGGATAGTCCTTTGGGTTTCAATTCGTTCTTGATGAGGTCCTCGACGTAGAGGTCCATGGCCCCTTTCCCTTCCGACTCCGGAAGACCAAGGATACGCACGTTGTTCCGTCGTGAACGCCCTTCTTGGTCGTCCAACTTGTCTTGCAGGAGTTTGGTAACTTTATCCATGCGTTCCATGGCAATCTGTAGTTCGGACGTGTCTTCTATCAATGATTTCGTGACTACCTCCACTTGGGACACTCTTTCAGCCATTTTGTGAAAGTCTGCACGCAGGAGCGTGACTTCAGAGGAAATTGAGCCCACAGTCGACTTGACTTCCGTAAGGGTGTTCATGATGTCCTCCAACGTTATTTTTGCGGACCCTTCCGCCGCCGGGGTGGCACCCGTGGAGTTGCGTCCATTGTGCTGTGACTGTCCGTGTTGGTTGTAGGCAAATTTTTCCAGCCTGACCTGGGTAGATCCACTCCTGGTGCCTTTGCCCGCCATGCTGTTGATACTCGTGGAGAACGGGTCCCCCCTCCGGGTCGTCGCGGATCGCTGAAGGCTATTGCTCCTCCACTCAGTACGTACGCCAGGGGACTGCAGGCAGTGGTGAAGTTCAACAATATATTTTAGCTGGGCCGGAGTCCTTCTACACCCCCCCAGCGCAGGCACACCGACTCTAGTACAGGATACCACCGGCTAGCCCCAGTGCGTCCTAGTGTTGCAGCCGCCTAGAAGGTCACCGAAACGGCTGTAGCAGCCCTGTTAGCCCAGTCCAGGAAGTCCGGTGGGTAAAGAATTGCGTCGCTGGCAGGCAGAGGATATGCCGCAGACAGGAGGGAGGCACGGAGGTATTCGCGGCCAGGGTTCAGGCTGCATGTAGCCAGACGGAGCAGCACATCAGATGCATTCAGCCCCCTTAGCGTGAGACCCCGGTGTCGTGGCCAGAGAGGAGGCCGGGGACTCAGCAGGGTGCCCCTCACTGTGTGGTCGTGGTATTTGCAGCAGGTCTGGATCGCCAGCACAGCCTCCAGCCCGCCCGGTCAGTCGGGTGCCAATGGTACTCTCCGCGGTCACCCGCGGTACAATGGTGTATTGTGTGCTGTCCCCCGGGGGCACCAGTCTTTCTTGCTGCCGGCTCACCGCTCACTCACTTCTGTGCACCTACCCCGGGCGGGGGGGGTCAGAACAGGCGAGGCTCCCCAGTCGGATCTCGCAGACGTGAGTCTTGTAGGATGTGGCCGGAGGGGGGGGGGTCCTCACCGTCTCACAGGCCGCTCCGTCTCGTCCTCGCCCCCGCGCTCCTCCCGTCTCCGTCGCTGTCCCACGCCGACACCGGCGTTCACAGTAGTTCGCCGCTGGTCCGGGGGCACCTCCGCTGCTCCGGTGACCGGATTTGGCCGAGTGCGAGTTTTCAGCTGGGCTCCGGACAAGGTCGCGCACCGCAGGCCGGCCTGGGCTCACTTCCGCCGGGGCTCAAGGGGTACGCGAGGCCGGTGCACCCCTATCAGCAACAGGCCCTCACGCGTCAGTGCTTGGCTCGGCGGGATCCGGACCTCGGCGGCATCCAAAATTACTCCTGGTGCAGCCGCCCCGTCCCCGGACTCGATTGCCGCTGCTTCGGGCGGGTGGTGTCTCGGATGAGAGTGCCGGATAAATGATTAGGCCACAGTGCCTTCAGGAGCTCTCAAACTAAGCAGTCGCCATGCTGGCTGCTAGCCACGCCCCCAATTCCTCTGTAGTTATTTTGACGTCAATCGCAAATTTGAGTGGGGATGCGGGGCAGTGAAACATCCATGAGAAAGGAACGTGCATGGTTCTTAGATTGATTAGATGGGGCTTGATATAGCTTGGAGTAAAACGCATAAAAGAGGTGAAGTATGTCCTCTTATACATGAACAGACACACCCCAGGGTTTGGCCAGCTTAGTTGTAGGGTGTGGACTTGTAGCTTGTTGCGCTAGCTGCACCAAAAGCTGGCGGCATTTGTTCCCCTCTCTATGGACTTTAGCTGCATGAGCCGTGAAATTGAAGCTGCGGAGGCTTTCCAGGAGTTGTGCGTTTGAAGTCTTTGCAGTGGTTAACTGAGGGGTCTTTGTTGAGTCCTGATCTGCAGCTTTGCTCAGCTGTGCAAGGCATACACCTCTTATTTCGACATGGAGGGTCCTGTGTATGCCCACTACCTGCCGAATGCAGTAACCCTGTGTCACCATCTTGAATGCATTCCATTCCACCATCCTCACAGAGGTGGTGCCATGGTTTTCGACTATGTAACAATGGACATAGTTGCCCTGTTCCTCCCGGAAGTCTGTGTCTTCCAGGTAATTGCGCCGGAGCGGCCAGATGGGCACCAGCTGCCTTAGGATCTTCGACGGTCAAGGCAGTGTGCCATGATCTGAGCTCACATGGCAAAAGTAGTCTGAGTGGTGTAGTAGGTGAATCGGGGAGGCCGAACATAGGAAGCCACCTAGGCACACATGAAGGCTGTGGGGCACGGAATAAAACAAGTAGACTTTATGGATGGGATTCAGTGTCTGCCAAGCGTTTGTCAAAGACCAGTGTTGGGCCCAATCAAGGCGGTCATGCCGCTTATGTGTATGGGGGGGTAACCTGGAAAGGGTGGATGTGATCTATCTAGGTGTAGATTCAAAGCAAAGCATAAGTGTAGTGTCTGCCAAGGACCTGGGGAGTTGCCATTTTATGGGCAAGGACTGAGGAGAGAACATCCCAGAAGTACCCCTGACCAGAGTTGGGGGGGCATATATGCTTCTGGCGACCCTCCAAAAGAACATGTCAACCCACAGTGTCAATGGTAGTACCCAGGACCTGATAGGGAACTCCCGACCTGATCCAGAGTAGGGCTCCTCGTGCATACGCTGAGTATGCAGTTGCATAGAATTGTTCTCTCCAGCATCTGCAACCTCATCTTGTGTGGTATGAGTCTCTTGTAGAAGGGCTATGTGTGCCTGCTGCCTCTTGACTTAACTTAAGAGTATATTGTATACCTTTTGCGAGCTATATGCATGCCCCATACATATAGTGTTAAAAAGCTAATCATGTGGGTGGACTGCATGAGGATAGGGTGATGTAGGGGTCGCATGGGGGGGTGAGGTCTCTCCTTAGCTCTTCTGTGCCATGCCCCTGTCTGCTTCGCATAGCTGGAAGTAATGTTGAATCTGTCATGGTGTGCGTGGTGTATAGGGGTAGTGCGGGAAGGAGTATCAATTGGCACTGGGTAAGCGGAACAGGTAGGGCCTACTGCAATGGCAATATGCCCAAGCTGAGTCATCGAGTAAAATTATTAAGTAGAGGGGGGTGAGTAGCAGGTACTAGGATACAATGCCTAGAGTGAGTAGGGCCCTGATGTGAAGGGTGTGCGGGCCCGTGTGGAGCTCAGTAGCCGCCAAGTGGGGATAAGGGTGGGAGACCCGAGAAGGTGTCCCCTAGCAGAGCATGACCTAGTAGCAAAATAAGCCAACATTTTGGTTCAAATGAGGGTCAGCAGTAAGGCACTGGGCGGGCGCACGGAGCTTCACCGAGAGTCATCAGAGAGAAGTGTGTCGAGGTAGGAACCCCTCTCATTGTTTGTGGCTGGGTCGGTAGGTGCAATGTCCGTAGCAGTGAATAAGGCATGCCGCCTGTCCACGATAATCATCTCCAGGTTCGGGGTGTCATCATGGATGAACGATGTGTTCCCCGGACATGGGGTCTATTTCGTTTCTGACATTTCGACCTGGGCAAAGAGGAGGGGGATATGGTAGGGTCCGGTGGTGCGGGACCATAGTGTTGTTCTGTCCAGTCTCAGGCTTCCTTTGGATCAGTGAAAAAGAAAGGTGTAATTTGCAATGATCTTGCGGCGAGCCGGAAAGAGAAATGAATACTGGGCACCTTTGGGAGCATAGACAAGGCTTGACGCCTAGAAAAGACGATTGTTGTTGTTGGACCACTCTGGTGTAATCTGGGAAGAGCATAACAACCTTGAGCGGACCTGCCTTGTGTGCCCCCCTGTGAATGGTGTCCTGGTCTTTGAAGTGAGGAAGTTTTGCCAGCATTGGCCAGGGGTGGGGGCTATCCTTGAGGAGGGAGGGGAACGTGTTGGCACATGATGTGCTCTTTCCAATGTGAAGAAAGGGGTAAGTTCCGCTGTCGAAGTGAAAGATTTGAACCAAGTCTCGAGATATTAGATGGGGTCACGTCCTTCAACCCCCTCCGGTAAACCTAGAATGCGCACATTGCTCTTGCTTAATCTGAACTCTGTATCTTCTGCCCTTTCCTGTAGTCGACGGATCTGGACCCATAATTTACAGACAATCCGTCACAATAGGATGGAGTGTAGCCAGCTGTTTGTCCCCATCAGACACCTTGTCCGAGAGCTTGCGGTGGTTTTCTTGCAGGAAGCTGAGGTCCGTGGTCAGAGCTTTGAAGCACACTTCCATTGTGATGCATGTATGCTCTATGGCAGCTAGCACTTGGTCTTGTTTGTCGCTGGGTCCTGCTAGTTGAAGAGGGCCGCCTTGAAGGGTGTCGGGGACAGCACTGGATGGAGTGCCCGATATCTGAGATGCGGCCGAAGTGGCCAACCGAAGTCTGCCCATGCTGTGGGACGTCGGGGAAGTCTGCTTCAGGGGCATGTGGGTGGGTGGGAGACTTAGGTAGTGTGCAGTGTCAAGAGGGATAGCGTCCACCCATAGAGGTTGAAGGGCAACCCCAAGAAGACTGGTCGGGGAGAAGCACACCGTTGTTGAGGGGCAGACGCTAGAACTCCTCGAGGAGAATCTCCGGTGGGCTCTCGCCATGCACCCCAGTCAGAGTGTTGAGGCGGCAGAGCGCACAGCAACCCCAGGAAGGATCAAATGTGTGGGCCCAGAAGCTCCAGACAGCCATCTGATCCTTGTGATGACCATCATTAATTCAATAAATTCGATTATTGTGGATTTTGATACTTTATATCAGGCCACCAGGAGGTGAAAGCCTACCCATTATGACAGTATCTCACTTCTAAGCACAAATATGGCACAAGTGCATTGAATGCAGTTTAATTAAATATAATCTAATTTAATTTATCAAAATAGGCAATGATTGCACATAATCTGTAATATTTTAGTGCTCTCCTAATCTTTACGTAAAGGACAATATTGAGTCCACCTCAAAACTTTGCCGTGAGATTCTGCATCAAAACTTTTTAAGGAAGACCGGCAACTCAGTCCTCCTGACTGATTCTTTTGTGTGAAGCATTTTCGAAAATCTGGGCAATATGGCTAGTCTGTAGTAATCCACTTTAACACTGACCTGTTAGGAATTCGGTGAGTTAAAAAATACAAATCTCATTTAATCACAGTCACACCAGCTGTATTGAATCATGCGAACTGCGGGGTACACATGTGTAAACCAACTGGGGACTTTGCTCAACTTGTAAGCAAAGTTCCAAGGCTATGTAACCCTGGGCGACTGGCCTCTAAGTGTATTTTTAGGAACCGCTGAACTTTAAGGTAAGAGTACAGGGAAGCTACTTATAAGAGCATTATAATATATTTATTTATGAATGGGGACCAGACTCCCCTTGGATTCCATAAGGCCCTCGTTAGGGAGGGGGCTGCTAATTACTTCTCCTTCCTGCGCACTGCTGGTTGGGCAAACAATAATTTTTAAAAAGTGGGACTACAGTTTCTATTGCCCAGGTAAAGAAGTTTCTAGTCTGTGCCTTTCCTTTTAACTGTCTGATTACTGCTACAGGAAGGTTGAATGACAGCAAGATGCAGGATCTCACTCATCATTGTGCCTGTGTTGTGGGTGCTCCAGACTACACATTTTCCCAGTGCAACCTGACCTTAGAAGCGCCACTGTACACACATCCATCACAACAGACTGCTGTTCTTCATCCCACGCTGATCATCCGAGTGAAAGGGGTTCATATGCAACTCAAACATCTGAAGTACAACATTCCTTTTTTCTGTCTGATTTTTATGGGAAAATTAAACCAAATTTGCTTTAATATTATTTACGCACAGGTGATGGTAGTGTGTGCACAGTGGTGTTCTCATGGCCTACAATGATATTGCAACACATGCAAATAATTTTATTTCATTCTATAGTTTTATATGATGTCTCAAAAACTTCCACAATATTCTTAAAGCCCATGGATGAAAACTGATTTTAACTTAAAACGTCCACTTCTCGACTCTCCTCTTTCTTTCAAATGACTCTCCTTCCTTTCCATCCTTGGCATGCCTTCGCTCTTGAGGACAGCCTACTCTAAATCACATTCATGTTTGCCTTAATCCTTACTATTGTATCTCCTCAAATTGCCCACCACTTAATTCAAAGATCACAACCTCTCCTTTGAAGTTCAAATCCTGCACCCTAACACTACCTAATCTCTTGTAGCTCATCTGTTAACAACACCAACCAATGCATGGAATTCTCATACTCCCCTCTCCCACTAAACATCACACATAATCCTACTGCTGTAATTTACTACCTAGAAACTGGTGTAAATGCATGGAATGATATCTGTAGAGCATAAAAATAATCCAAATAACCGACAATTGCCAAAAGGACCACTATCCTGGGACCTTGAGCAGCTTGCTGCCCACTGTAAAAGCACAACAGTGCCTTGTCAGGATAGTAAGCGCTAGACGAAGCAATTCCAATATTTGATACAAGCCACACTAAAACTAATACCACAACAATCATCAGTCATATAGTTGACTGTCGTTCAGACAGGCTGCTTAATAATTGCTTGACACTCTTACACTTACATAAGACAAAATAACTGTCATATCCCTCACCTAGTACTATACCAGTCCACATCAATAAACTACGTATGAGTAACTGAAAATGCAGGATAATTTAAGAGAATTTATGGCCAACAGAGGACCCTAATTCAATCCAAAACTGCTTGTCCCGACTAGCAACATATAAGTGCTTATTGGCATCTTGCAATGACAATCGGATTTGGGCTGATATTAATAACGGCAGATCTCTTCTTCACTTCTCCCTTTCGCCTATGCCTGCTCAGGGCCATAACTTTAAACAAAATATCTCTGAACGGAAAAGAAAGTACAGAAAAGAGCTAAGAGGACTACCAACATAAGAACATAAGAAATAGATCTGCTCAAAGCTGTTATCTTACTGAGAACCATAAACTGTATACCTATCCCTCACACTTCTTCATCCATCACACTACTAAATGCTGTGTCCCATAACACGATAACTGCACCTCGATGGTACTCTCCCTTGAGGTACATCCCACACAGGTTCAATACAAAAACAGTGCCCTTAAAACTAATCGCTTACATGGTATAGCATGCTACCCATGTAGGCAACCATTTTAGCGCCCCACATAGAGGTAGTAAACGCTATATAAATATTGCAATACAATACAATATCGGAAGAGGGGAAAAAAGCTTTGTACATACATGTGTATATTAGACCACATAAATATTGCTTCTTCTATGTAATATGTACATTTGGGTGTGTGTATTTATAGAGGGGCCGATGCCTGCTGCTAAAACTTTACAGTCATGTGCATATATGTATATATGCATATCAGTTTATATTTAGATATGTGGTAATGTTGCAATTCATGTATATGTTAATTTCAGTTATTTGTTTAAAAAAACAATTCCTGTTTCTCCTCTCTGACTCATTCCAAACCTTTCTCACTACTATGAACTCCCAAAAATCCTTTCAAACTCCCCCCTCCTTTTTATCCAGTTCACCCAGCTACCAGGCACACATGTCCACTACTCCCAATGACAACTCACAACTTCCTTTTCAAGTCCACTTCCATCATTCTTATTCCTTCTCAGAAGACTACAAAACACATGAGAAACCAAGAGCACAAACTTAACAAATGTACCCCCAACTAATGCAGAAGGTGAAAAAAGGGAAGCACATATTTCTAATATTAACTATTTATTTCTAATTTTGGGTTCTGTAGTAGTGTGCTAGTAGCCGCAAAGCACTTCAACACCTCGTCAGAGGTAGTAAGGGTCATATAAATACAATTTACAATGGCATACCCCCCCCCCCCGTGGCTATCGCCTCTCGTAAACATTAATTCATTGTGGATTGTATTCAAGTGCATGTCTGATGTTCATATCACTGGCTACAAGACTGCCCTTAAATACCTTGGAAACTGTTATTTCATGGGATATAACATTAAACTTGTCTGATGCAGTTCTTTTTTGGCTAACACAGCTAGAATAGCCCTTTTTAACATAGTAGTTAAAAAATAAATGCTAGCTTAATGGACATTAAAAAAAATACAAATTGCTTGGCTTTCTCCCCCAAAGAGATTATGAGCTCAGTTAATCCGGCTCGGTTTGCTCGCTCTTGTGCTGCTGCAGGCAGCCTCTGTTAGAGCGTTTGTTTCTCTCACTGTGCAGCACACTCGATGGTATTCATGCCATGATGGCTTCTGGGATGCAGTCCAACGAGACGACAGTCGCATGAATGCCGACAAACACTGCCGTTGCTATAGTAGAATAGAGGGAACATGGCGCCACGCGCCACCTGTTCTGACTGGGGACATTTCACACTCTGGATACTCCCTGTACATTTTTTGTGTGTTCTTTATTTTATGTTTAAATCTTATGTGTTCTGCCCTTCTGAGTGATTCATAGGCCTTGTAAAGGAACAGAAGATTATTGGAGTGTAGCTTCAAGTGGGCCGGGTCTCAAACCCGTTAGTAATTAAAAACGGACATTGAAACGTGTTCCAACCGGGCCTTATGTTCATGTCCCTAACTTTAATGGAAAAACACTAATAATATGTAGTACATTTATATTTTTATTGCACATGTTTCTCTTAATCTTGCATTCTCTAGGATTGTTGGCTATTTCCAAGATGATGTGTTTCTATATTTTTGTGTTCCTCGCATTACTCTTGTATAGTTCATATTTTCAACCGAGTCTCCGCCAGGTGTCTGTAACGGCCCACAATTGATAGTTCTGGGATTGAGGCTGAAGCAGTGTGAGGTCCTTGCTGCCTTGCTGTGCGTGTTACTGGTACAGAGGGTGTTGGTAATACATGATTATCCATTCCTTGACCTCCCTGTGGAGATCACAGACTAATGGTTACATATTCCATTTGCAGTTATGGTTCTTTGCAAATGCGCGCAAAGGAGTTAGACACTGGAACAGATCAAGAAAATGCAGTATTATTGAGTGGTTGCGTTGTGTTTGAGGGTAGTGAACTGAAAGAGATGTGAAGTACATTCAGGAGAGAGAGAAAAGAGGGTGATGAGGTGTAAGAGACGTGGATGGGCGCGATCGGGTCGAGAAAAAAGGTATCCGTGTCTAACGTAGTGTGCACATAATGGGAGTGATTGAGACACTGAAGACCATTACTGCTTCCACAGGCCTTGGAATGTTTAATTCATTGTCTTTTCAACATTGAAACACTTTCAATATTATTGCTACTCCTTTATCTCATACAGCTGACAACCACTGACAAATCCAATAGTCCGCGCTGGTTTTAGGCGAATGCCGGTTGTTGTGTTTTGTATCTGGACACATAAAGCTTAAACAGGAACCAAAGTCCGGATCGAGTGGGAATGACACAATTAGTGCACATGTTTAAACCACGCCCTTAATTACAGAAGCCACACCCTTTTTAGAGACCCCATTCACTTTTTTTCATCTTGGAGGGGGGGAGGGGAATGGACAGAAGTGCAGGAGAGAGGGGACGCGGTCACGTGGTAGATGGAAAAGGGTTTATTTTATCTATAGGATATGCATATCACTGCATTAAGCACTTTATTGGAGCAGAAGAGGTAAGGTGGATGTGTCATTATAGGTATTTTGTTTCACTGTTATGGCATCTGAAGGTGACATAACTGAATAATCTGCAGTAACTGTGTTGGGCATTGCCCTTCACCACAAATATCTCGGGCCTCAAGTGCTGCTGCTGCAATCCGATTGGATGCTCTGATTCCTGTGTTCGGTGCACTTGGCTTTAGGAATAGGGAAGTCAAC
The DNA here is from genome assembly GCF_964261635.1 of Lissotriton helveticus. Taxonomy (NCBI): domain Eukaryota; kingdom Metazoa; phylum Chordata; class Amphibia; order Caudata; family Salamandridae; genus Lissotriton; species Lissotriton helveticus. The sequence goes on along the minus strand of NC_136061.1, from coordinate 409,465,522 downwards.
CGGGCCTGTTCTGAATGGGTGTTTTTTGTGTGTAAGAAACTGAAATACATCTTGAAGCATCAAATAACACAACCGTCAAATACGTTTTCTGTTCAAGTAGAAAACAATAGAGCAGTAAAAATAGGGATACACCAGAAAAATCAAAACACTTTCTGGGGCCCAGATACATCCGCGTAGCTTACTGCAGATGCCGTTATTATAACATTTACGTGAGAGGCGCTGCAACATCAAACACAAAAAAACCTAGTGGACTTCGTTATTGTGCAGAACAGCGGTCAGGCTTGGAGGATTATAAGATGGCACGGAACCCGCACAATCTGGATCGTTAAACGCAAACCGTTTCGAAAATATAGGGCTACCTACTTATTTCACCTCACTGATTAAAAATTCCCAGTGCATTCTCCTACCAAAATCTATAACACTAACTGTACGTGCACTATTACTTTTGTTTGTGCAACGAAGCAGATCACAAAAAGTATGCTACTGCAATTATCCATGCTTCTAACCATACCTCAGTTAAAGTGTGTGCCACCCAGACAACCATAATGGCAGTTCACATTGCGCACTCTACTGCATTGTTTTCCATATTTATAACCTGTGGTGATAGTTTTTTGTTTGAGTGGAACTTAATGTATCAGTCGCAGAGAATGAAAGGCTAATTTGGGATTTGAACCTTTGAGGTGAAAGGTTATCTATTCGCCTAAGTAGAGAGAGTTTAACCCTATAAAGACAACCTCAAGAAAGTGAACGTCATCCAGTCTCCTTCCCACACTACTTCACCACGACTTAAATGTGTATTACTCAATTGTAGGTCAGCCAGTAAACACGCCTCCGACATCTTCGACCTCATCCAACACAATGATATAGACATTATCATCCTCACTGAAACCTGGCTAAATCCCGCCTCCACTCCTATCCTAGACCTACTAGTACCTCCCCCTCACAACATAATTAGGCTAGACAGAGCTCAGAAGCTAGGGGGGGTCGCTTAGCATGTATACATAGGAACACACTCTTGATTTCTCACTTGGAGTCCTCTTCGCCCTCCTCCTGTGAATACCTTTGTCTCAGCATCTCAAGTAATAACCTGCCAGTCTGCAAATTTCACACTCTATATCACCCCCTGGGAGACCAACTCCCCTTCATCGAGCAACTGATGGAAGTCATCCCTGGCAATGTCGACTCCACCATGTTCCACATCTTCCTTGGTGACTTCAACCCTCACTGGTCCAACCCGAATGACCATGCGGTAACTTGCCTTGAAGCATTTCTGAATGAGCATGAGATGATTCAGCACTTCGACCAACCAACTCCTATTAAAGGAGAAACTCTAGACCTCATAATCTCGAAAGGGCAGTCCATCACATTGAATATCATTACCCCTTAAAATTTGACTGAGCACCACTGCATCCTCTTTTATATTAACAGGGAGGTTCCGGTGAGGAAGGTTCAACCAACGAAATCAAAGATCTGGAAAAGGGACCTCAGATCAATAAACACAGTTGAACTAGCAGCCCACTGTAAATCTGCCCTATCCTCCCAAGCTGACTTGACCGAGGTTCAGTTACTCACTGACTCCTACAACTCGACTATCTCCAACATAATGGAGACCTCGCACCAACAAAAAAATGCTTCATTAAAAATATCCAAACCTTGGTACAATGACAACTTAAACACGGAGCGCCGCAACCTTAAGGCAGCTGAACGTCCCTGGAGATCCAAAACCTCCTTGGAACAACTAAAACTCTTTAGAGATGTTAGAAGCTTCTACAGCAAACAAATCATGTGTGCTAAGGCAGACTATTTCAGACACCAACTTGATCCAGCTTCAAACCGCCCCAAGAAACTTTTTGAGATGGTCAAACAGCAATCCATGGTAGGCCCAAACCACTCTGACTCCGGAGGCAGCCCGCCTTCCTGTGATGATCTTGCTGCTTTCTTGACCGAGAAATCAATACTCATCACCATTGAACTGTCTTCCCGGGTCCGCACCACTCCTTGACCACTCAGAAAAGCGCAGTTCTAGGGTCACCTATACCAAAAAAAACTAACACCGATAAAACTGACCTCAACAATTTCCGCCCCATCTCCAACATCCCCACTCAAACCAAATTACTTGAAAAATGTGTACAATCCCAACTCTGTGCTCTCATAAAGAATTTCCAACTCCTAGACCAACATTAATCTGGTTTTCGGAAGGGGCACAGTACTGAATCGGCTCTCACGCACGTTATGGATGACATCTTAAAAATGCTGGACCAAATGATTCCGAGCTCCAAATCCTCCTTGACCTTTCATCCGCATTCGACACAGTAAATTCAGGCAGTACATTGGTTGTCCTGATGATGATCCTAAACCTAACAGGATCGAAACGCCGTCAACAGATGATGTAGTCTAAACACCAGTTCCCCACTGTGTGACAAAAATTATGTTCTGACTACATGAGTATAGCTAGGTTAAATTACTCCATTTCCTCTAGCGTCTCACAAATTGTAAAATTGCCTGAGAAATCTCCCTTCATGTATATAATGTTTGTTTAGCCTTGTTGTGTGTAGTGGATACAGGACTGTGTCCCACTATAATTGTGTTCTTTTGAAAATTAGTCTATTCCCTTCATCATTAAATTTTAGGGTCCGGCTGGACACCTTATTCATTATAGTGCAGATTGTGGCCTATAATTATTTTATGGTTGTACATTGAATTGCTAAGGACCGCTGTTTACTTTGAATGTTGCAGGAAAGCATGTCATGCCTGCAGTAGAAGAAACTCATTCAAGAAAATAGTGCTTAGAGACTAAATAAGACATACCGTGTAACAACAGAAATAAAAGAGCCAGTCCTCGTGGGAGGTTATAAATGAAGACAAGGCAGTACTGAGGAGTGACTAACAAGCTTATTAACAAATCAGAAGCCAACATTTTCAAAAAAGAAAATGACACAAGCCAATGACAAATCTGGGCGGAGAGTGGCCGGGGCTTCAAGTCGATACTTGAATGCAGCATGCCTCGTAGGGCAATGCGTGCACTGCCTAGGCTCGACCTAAAAACATCAGAGCAGATCCTAGAAAATAAAGACATTTGCCTGTGCCTCATACCAACTATACCAATGGCCTAGTCTGTGCTGTGTGCTTCAGACATAAGTGTTCACCATGAGATGACATTATAGTTAGTCTCAAATTTCACATGCACAAAACCATAGAAATTCCGCAGTTAGTTACCTGAGCCACTATAATGTCATATAGCTACTGTTTATCTTTATAATGTGTTAAGTTAGCATAGGCTTATTAAATGTTTAAACGCCATTTTTCCTTTTGCTGCTTCTGCACACGACACTTAATTGTTGATTTAGCTTTCAACCTAGTAGCCCGTTGTGGTTTACACGAGAATAATATGTTATTGCTCTGATATCAGCTTTGCTTAATAAACTCGGTCTGTACAGAGAGTGCTGAAGCTTCAGGAATAACACGATACAGAATTGTTATGAGGTCTGATCTCCGCACCTTCATAGACATAACATAAGTGCAGCTTCTGCCAACTTTAGGCGGGTTTTATATTGCTTTGCTTGGAGCACAGATACACACTTGATGCTGTTCGCATGCAGAGAGAGCTGGTGTATGCTGATGTGATCTCTTCATTCTAGGATCTTGAGGTATGGGCCCGCCCTGTTAAAACCCAAAGAGACCTTCTTAGCTATTAATATAATATGTGAGTTAGGGAGGGTGAGAAATAAGTGTTGTTAACCCTTATTCATAACAGCATGTTAACATGCTGTCACCGTTTGCTTTCTATGGACTAGTAACTATGCTGATAACTTTGCTTCTGATAATATGTTTCCTTGTATTATCTAAGATACTGCGTTTGAGAAAACGGCATTAGGAAATAAATATTTCAAATGTGCACGTGTCCTCGTTCTGGTTTGAAATTATTGTATAACGAAAGAGTGCTCATGTGTTCCACGTAACCTGAGGTATTGTAAGTTCATGTTCTGGTTTGTCTAAACATTGGGAGTTTATGACCAATGAGACACTGTAGCTAGCTTGGTAAGGGGTTTGTTGGGTACTGAGGTGAGTTTTGGGTCACCCTAATTCGCCGAGGTTCCAATCCTCTGTGCACAGTTCTGTGGGAGAACAGAAACCCTGCTACATGGCGCCCATACGTTGGTGGTCTTATATCATGACACTCGAGTAGAATATCGTTCAAACCTTAACCCCTTCACTGTCGTTTCCGGAAAACGGTGGTGTCGGAAAAACCTACCTATTTTTGAAATAGGTCTTTTCAAGCTTGAATCTATCTAAACGGTTTCTTTGAATTACTACCCAGTTGTGCTACAAAGTTTCCTTTGTTTTTCAGTAGTTCCGGTGTAATCATGGCGCAGGCTGTGAACATCCCGCAACATAGTCGCATTGCGGTGCGCATCCATTTACAGACTTACCAGGTCCCTGTGGATGGCTTAGCTGTGATTTTAGTGGTGTGTGCAGATCCGGCGTACCCGTTCGAACTATTTTATTCGTGGGTAACGTTTCCGGCAATAGACGCAAATTCTGGTGTGTTCCACACCTACACACCCAGGCCCGGACTGGCCGTTGCGGGCACCGGGCAATCCCCCGGTCGGCCGCAAGGTTGGGGGCTGGTTTTGGGCCCTGGGGGCCGTTTTTGTTACAGAGCCGTTTTTGCAGCATAGCTGCAAAATCGTCCCTGTAACAAAATCGGCCGAAAAGCGGCCCTGGCAAAGCGCTCGGCCCCCCAAGGGGGGGCCGGCCGAGCACTTTGCCAGGGCCGGTTTTGGTTCCCAGTCCGGCCCTGTACACACCCTCACTTGTACCGGCTGAATATACACCGTACAGGGCACTGGAAATACCTATTGATCATTGGCAGTATCGCGTTTGGTTTGATGGCGCCCTACCCGACTCTTTGTCCGCTGCGAGGTTGGGTCCTTTGTCCATTCCAGGCACAAATTGGCCTGCATTGGGTGGATTCACCCCGCACCCGAATCACGGCGCTTGTCCCCTAGCGGATATTCGCAGACTACATGTTTCGATTGCCGTGATTCGTGCATTAGTGCAATACATAGGTCGTCATCTCCCGGGTGGTCCCCCGGAGGGTCCGGCTGTTCAGACGGAACATGGCGGTTTAAAGCTCAATCCGGTTATGGTCAATTCGGTTTTTGGTAAGCGCCCCGATGATAAAGATGAGTTTCCTTTCTGGCTTGCCGAGAAATTTGACCAACTGGAAGCTGTGTTTCCGAATTCTACTCCTGCTGATAAACATAGAATGTTGACGATTACTTTGCCTAAGGATTTAACTCCTGAACTCGTTGACTGTGAAAGTTGGGGGAAAACTTTTGCGGCTGTTTATGCGTGGTGTTTCGGCACCCCATCTATGTCCGTACTGCCTACGATCGTTAAACGTGTTCAGGATGATCACGGACCGGAATCAGCGGTTGAATTGTGTATGCGCCTGTGTGGTTCTTTTGAGATTGTTAGCGATCTCATACTCTCCAATATAAAGGGAGATGCGGTGAACTTTCAGGTGTCGAATGCTTTGGCTGCTCTGCCCGATGCCGAAAAACCCCGACAGTTGGCGAAGATAGTTGTGGCCGCATATAAAACTATAGGTCGCACAAGTAAAGGTCTGAAGTATTTTGCTATCAAGGAGAAAAAACCACCACAAGGGCAGTCTGCTGAGGCAGATGTCCAGCCCAAGTCCAAAAAACAAAAATGGCCTAAAAAACAGAAACAGGGGAAGCAACAACAGCAGACTCAGGATTCTTATCCTCCGCCACAAGTTTCTGCACCGACAGAGAGAGTTTATGACTTGCGCGATGATTAAATCACATGATCGGTTTCAGGTTTCTGATCAACGCTCTCCTCGTTCCTTTCAGGACTCATCGGCCCCGAAGACAGGTGGAGGAGGAGGCGAAGGGGACGTGGTGGCCAACAAGGACGTGGCCAGCCCCGCCAGACAGACGGCGCAGGAAAGCAGGAGGATTCTACGCCAAAAAGACTGCAGTTTGCGAAAAAGAAAGTCGCAGCCTTAACAGCGCATCGATATGCCACTGTGGCAGTGAGAACGCGGCTTCTGAATCTGATGTGGGCTCTGACCTTGCTGGACAGCGCGGCGGAGATTACCATAGTGAGAGAGGCGCTGCGTCCACTACTGAGGGTGACAGTGACTGATGTCTACGTTGTAATAGAAACAGCCGATACCAGACTTGCTCCCCCTGAAAGACTTTATGAAATTGTCCTGTTAATTGAAGGTGACATACAACGTACCATCAAAGGGGTATTTTGGGAAAATCTTTCTTCTACGTATGATATTTTGCTTTCGGAGGCTGACTGGCCCCCACCTTTTGTGCTTGCGGCGCCGCGAGGGGAGGAGGTAATCCTCCCCAGTTTCGCGAACACTGTCTCGAAAGAGCATGCGCAGCATTTTGCAGAGGAGTGGGCTCGGGCACTCGCACCGGCTCTATACCGTAACCAATGTGGATGGGATAAATTGTCCCCGTGCCACGAGATTCCTTTCCGGTCTCAGCCACAGCCTCAACCTGAATATCCAATACGACGTGAAGCCAAGGCTTCCGTCGCGGAAATCCTTGAACAATTGGATTATCAGGGTGTTATTGAAACATGTGTGTCACCGATGAATAATCCTCTTTTTACTGTGACCAAGCCTGACTGATCGTATCGTTTGGTATTGGATTACCGGCATTTGAACTCGCATTGCCGTAACTGTGCTGTACAGAATACTCACGGCTCTGCCCTAGTGGATAGTCTAGTGCGTAAGCGTTTTAAAACAACGCTTGACATATCCAACGGTTTCTATGCCCACAGATTGGATAGCTTTAGCTCCCAATGGACCAGTTTTACATGCGCTGGGGTCCTAAAACAATTCGGCGTCTCCCAATGGGCTATAAGAATAGTCCTGGTATATTTACCGCACGCATAGTCTCTCTTTTGGAGAGGATCGACCCAGATGCTTGTTCGTATGTGGATGACATATATCTCACAGACGACGAAATTTGGGAGCATCTGTGTCGTGTAAATTCGATTATTTGTAACTTGGCAGACATGGGTTACAAATGTAACTTTGCAAAATCGCACATTGCTGAGTACACGGTGTTGTTCCTGGTCTATGAGCTCAACAATGGAGGTAGAGGTTTGGCTCCTCACTTCTTGGAGAAGTGCGCGCAGTTGCGCGCTCCTACAACACTGAAAAAATTACAGTCTTTACTGGGCTTTTTAAATTTCGGGAGGACATACATTCCGGAATATGCCCAGCGTATCAAGCCTTTGTATGCTTTGATACAACCAAATTTTTCCAAATCATGCTGGCTGCCGGAGCACTCAGCCATCTTGCAATCCTTGCAGGCTGATCTGCTCGCTTCTAAATTCTTACTGACTCGTGATAACCACACCAACCTGGTGATAAGAATAATTCCAGGGACAGTGGGTTTCACGTACCTCACTTTTAATGAAGGAGACACAGTACCTATTGCTTACAAGTCACACTTGTACACTTCGGCTGAAATGCGGTTTCCCACTGTAGAAAAGGTTTTAACAGCTGTGCAGATGGCGATTCTTAAGGAACGAGCTCTGTCACAGGGGAAACGCATGTTGGTTGTTACACCCTGTCCTCATTTGGAGGCTGTCACGAAAGCCAGTGTACCGAATTCTAAAGCTTTGCACCCTCGGTGGATTCAATGGGCTGCTTCCTTGACATCCACGGATGTCACGTTCATTTTTGACGCCTCATTGAGGTCGCAAGAGTACTTGCAGTATGAATTTGTTCATCCTGCTCCTCTAGCTATGCGGCCTTTGGAGGACTTCCATTGCATCATTTGCACTGATGGTTCGGCGCAGGTTGCGCATGGCTCTAAACACGCCTACGTTTCCGCTTGCGCCATTGTGGTCGGTGCCATGGTTAACGATGAGTTCCAGTCCAAGGCAGTACACACGCAGCCTCTAGGGGACTGCACCGCACAATTGGCAGAGCTTCGTGCTCCCTTATTAGCGTTGGAGTACGCTGATCCTAGTGTAACTACTCTTATTGTGAGTGATTCTTACTACTGTGTCAAGTCTTACAATGAAAACTTGTTCTTTTGGATTCAAAATGATTTTCGTGATTCCAAGGGTAGCACAATAAAACACAAAATGATCTGGGTTCGAGTGGCGAAGCTTAAGGCTACGTTGCCACTCGTTTTTGTAATTCATACTCTCGGCCATCAGCGTGTTGGAGTCCACGCTGTCGGTAACTCGCTTGCTGATGAAGCGGCGAAATCAGCGGTGTCTACATACTTAGTTGCAGCAGTTACTAGGTCCAAAGGTAAGATTGATGATGACATCTTGGCGGCTGTTGCTGCCACTGAGAAGGGAGGTAAACATCCTACGGGGTTCCCTTCGAAGTACACATACCACTTAAGTCCCGAAAAGGTTCCTTTTGTGAAAATTCCTGACGTTGGAGATCGTTTGATTCCCAACTCGGATCGCAGGGCTGACTTGATTACAGCAGTGCATGAAGGTGTGGCGTCTGCGCATGCGGGCGTCTCGGCCACTGTAACTCAATTACAACAAAGTTTCTGGTGGCGGGGACTGTACAAACAGACGCGTGATTATGTCCTTCTATGTGACATTTGCCAGCAGATTAAACCTTCGACTGCTGCGTGTCCACCACAGACACAGTTGTACATTTCTAATAAACCACTAGGTTGTGTTTATTTAGATCACTGCGGTCCTTTTTCATCTGATACTGCGTATAAGTACATCTTAGTAGCAGTTGATTCATGCACACGCTTTGTGTGGGTCTGGCCCCATCGCAGCGCTGATTCACGCTCTGTCATTAGAGATTTGCGTATCTTTGTAGGGATTTTTGCCTGTGGTACCTTCCATTCGGATCAGGGTCCGGCTTTCGCCTCTAAGGCGTATAAGGATGCCATGACTTCGATGGGGGTCCACGTCAAGTTTTCGTCTCCATACAGGCCTGAGGGTAATAGTGTAGTGGAGCGAATGAACCGTGATTTAAAGCAATCTTTGACAGCTCGAGTTATAGAAACTGGCTGGCCCACCTCTATGGCGTGCAGCGTGCTCTTAATAATCTCCCTAGAAGGTCTCTGGGTGGGCGGACCCCATACGAAATGCTCTTTGGCATCAAGATGTACGTCCCTGACCTTGACGGCCTAGACTGCGTGGCTTGCGCCACAACCTTTGACGTAGATGAACATTGCAATGTTTTACAGGATCTACAAAAGACCAGAGACAGTCTTGCGAAGGAACATTTGCCCTCCACATCGGATGTTGCGTTGCAGATCCCGGTAGTCGGCTGGCTACCCCAAGTTGGAGAACTGGTTCGAGAAAAGATCGATCACAAGAAAGAATTTGGTCCTTCCTATCGAGCTCCGGTTCCAGTGCTTGGTGTGAAGGGCACAAGAACAGTCATTTTACCACCGCTTCCTGGTCGTAAGGAAAACAGGTTTATCTCAATTGACAATGTCAAGATACACAGAGTGGCCGATTCTTCTTAGCATGACACCGGCTGTTTCCTGTCCTTCCATTGTGAGAAATTCAGTTTTGCCCACTGCTTCTAATCATGAAACTGAAGTGGCCATCGAATTACCTGCAATTTCCAGTCCTCTACTAAGTACTTTGCCCGGTACAAACCATGATGAAATAGACTATACGTACCCCACTGACATGTCCATGCCTGACCTGCAAGCACGTTTGGCCACAGAATCCAGATTTTCATTTGACACTGTTTCCAATGCTTCGAGAGAGCCCTCACATTTTGCAGTTTATGCCAGCTTATTTAAAAAACATTTTTTGATTCCCCCTTGGACTTATATTTGGCTGGTGCTTTTTTCAATTTACCTTTTTATGTCAATTGGGTTTGTGTTTTATTTTTTCCGAATTATGAATGGACACTATGTCGAAGAAAGAACATGTATTCGACATCTAAATGGAACTTTGGCCCCCCTTTCCTCATCGCATTCTGCACACAGATTGAAAAGAGACTTGACATTTGTTAACATCACTGCTTGGCCTGTCCTTGATGGGATAGTGTGGGATGCCGTTAGGTTTCAAATTCATGGCCCTACCGAGGTTGTTAATGCCCCTAATGTGCTTAGAGTTAAAATGGGAGATGTAGTGAAACAAAACATACGTTCTGATGATTGGGATGTTCATGCCGTAGAGTCCTTGTTTTCTGATTTGAAATACTATGCTGCCTTTGATGCGGAAGATTTGTACTTAGAATCTGCTAATTATGGTGATTTTGTTTTGCTTTCAACATTTTGGCAATCACTTCTTACATAAAACGTCCAGAAGGAATACTGTAAATTATACACAATGGGAGCATTGCCCAGCTCCTAAACAAGGCAGTTCAAGTACTTTTTAAAAAAAAGTACACTTATTTTACTGACTTCAATCAGTCTAATCCCGAGTCCTTTTATTTCAAAATGACACAGAAGCCTTTGTCCAAGGTTAGACTTACCGATACAAAATTATTGTACCCGAAGTCCTTTCTTGATCAGCTAGCTGTTGGCGGCTATGAATTATGGAAGGAAACTATTGACTTAAAATCTGTTTGGGGTTCTAAAAGCTGGCAGGTACAAGGCACTGAGGCTTTGCACCGTGCTTGTCTCATCCCGAATCAAATGTTGTTTTTGAATTCTTCTATTTCACAGACAACATGCTTTGGATTGGCTACTTCTAAAAAATTGAATACTCCAACCATCCCTGAGTTAGAAGAATATTCTGGCTGGAGTAATTATACTCAGTTTTCGATTAGGGACTTGCAAACCCTATTGCTGAATTCATCCTTTAACATATCCAGTATGGATCCAAAAGGTTGGCTGATGTGGCACAGGAGTGCTGAATCATGCCAGCACCGTTTTCTGGGTTTATCTGATGGCTTTACACAGGTCAGACCTGATCCACGTTTTGAAACTGAACATTCTGTCACAACTTACTCTGTGGGCAAATTATGTCAAAATTGGCTGAAACATTCTAAATTGTCTGCAGTTAAATTACATCTTGCAAAGCTGAATGATGATGTAGATTTAAATGATTTCATAAAAGGCCCGGCTAGTGGTAGATCAAAAAGATGGATATATGCTGTTTACAATGAAATCTGGAACACATCACAGATTGAGGCAGCGACACGCCTTAGAGCTATAGATCAAGCCAATCTAGAAGAAGTGCTTGCTGTGGTAGATAATAGTATTAACATGCTTTCTTCCCGCTTTTACACTTTAGATAATATTGTGTCTTTGCCTTTTTCTGTGGCAGAGGCCAGCACTGCAACGTGGCTTATCCACGGTTTGATAACATTACCTTTTGCTTTGTATAAATTTACAAATTGTATGAGATATGTTGCCATAGGTCGCTATGAGCCCTTAGGTAGTGCGTTTCTCCATGAAGTCTCGTCCCTTCCTTTCACTTATAGATGTTTGAAAGACGGACAGGAGGTTTATCTAAATGGGGAGGAGTGTACAGAAACACCAGATCACTCGCTAATGTGTAGGCATATACAATTGCACGGTTCTTGTAATCAGGACCGGCCAAACTTAGCCTGTGTTTTAAAAGGGACTCCAGTTCCTGCAATCACCCCGACTTTTACCTTGCTGGGAAACGGAAGTTATTTACTTTTAAATAATGAAGATTGTTGCGGGTTAATTAAAGGTGTTGCCTATGTGGTAACCGTGACTGAGCATGTAGTTTGCTGCAGAAATGTTCTGTACCCACCCACACATGAAAATAGGGATGTTTCCATCTGGCCACGCATCCCAACCTTGACAGCAGAGTTCAACGGCATGAGCAGAATAAGGGCTCTATTGTCCCAGAAAGAAGTGGCCTTGAGTTCGGCTCGGGAAACTTTCGTGCTTCACATAGCTAATACCCGGACTGAGGTTCAGGCCCTTTTAAATACTGATTTACCGTAACATTTCAGCGAGATGGTTCACTCTATCTTTAACGCGTCCTCCACATCTGGGCTGGCGCATTTTTTAAAAACTGTTAGCAGTGGTCTTGTAACTTCACTTGAGAAAATATTTGGAGTCATCCCTGCTTTTTTCCATTCCATTTTTTCGAGTTTGTTTGGTGGATTCCCGGTTTTTCTGGCACTAGCGGCAGGCGTTCTAGTGGTTGTTTGCTTCCTTAAATATGGATGCCCCACATGTGGAAGGAGCCGCCCAGCCCCTTCTGGCGCTGTTTCGCAACCGGATGCTTGAATATTATGGCACGCTGCCGCTTGCGATTTTAAGCACGGCATATGGATTATTGTTTCGATTTTCCTACTTCACCTGTGTCCAGCCTGTGTTTCATTGCCTAAGCTGTGATTTTGACTGGGCCATTGATTTGTGTCTCTGCGGACCGGTTTCTCCTGACGTCGACTTTAATCAGCTGATGAGTCCCATCGTTACTCACAAGTTGGTTTGTACTGGCGAAAGGATTATGGCCTTGGCAGCGATGCATGGACTAATGGGTCCTTGGAACATTCTCGCAGCAGCGCAAGATTTCTTGGCACTGAGCTTTCTTGAGAACCCACCGAGTTGTCCTCTGATGGTAATAGAGGCTCCGGTACTGGGTGAACACGTTTGTTCTTTTCCTCTTTTGAATTGGATGGCTGACCTGTTTTCGGATGAAGACGGTGATTTCATGTTGGAGGCTGTTGCTGCATATTTTGCATATTCGGTCTTGCCTTGATGACCTTTATTAGTTTATGATGATGCCACCTTTTTCTTTGCCATTTTTTCACCTCCCAGTCCTATTGACTTGAGTGCTGTTGAATACTAAAATTGACATTTTGAGTTTTGATTTGGTTCATGTAGTTTTTTCCATCACTTATTATGATTATAACGCTGTTCATAGCTCTTGAACTCTGCTTTCGTGAAGTTGCCCTTATCTTATCTTATCTTATCCGTGCTCGGATCATGGGGGGGTGTCATATAGCTACTGTTTATCTTTATAATGTGTTAAGTTAGCATAGGCTTATTAAATGTTTAAACGCCATTTTTCCTTTTGCTGCTTCTGCACACCACACTTAATTGTTGATTTAGCTTTCAACCTAGTAGCCCGTTGTGGTTTACATGAGAATAATGTTATTGCTCTGATATCAGCTTTGCTTAATAAACTATGTCTGTACAGAGAGTGCTGAAGCTTCAGGAATAACACGATACAGAATTGTTATGAGGTCTGATCTCCGCACCTTCATAGACATAACATAAGTGCAGCTTCTGCCAACTTTAGGCTTCAGGCGGGTTTTATATTGCTTTGCTTGGAGCACAGATACACACTTGATGCTGTTCGCATGCAGAGAGAGCTGGTGTATGCTGATGTGATCTCTTCATTCTAGGATCTTGAGGTATGGGCCCGCCCTGTTAAAACCCAAAGAGACCTTCTTAGCTATTAATATAATATGTGAGTTAGGGAGGGTGAGAAATGAGTGTTGTTAACCCTTATTCATTACAGCATGTTAACATGCTGTCACCGTTTGCTTTCTAAGGACTTGTGGTAAATAAATAAATAATACCCTATTTTTGAATATATAAATGAATAACAGATAGCTCAATAAAATAAGAGTCAAGATTCGAGGTAGTAGGAGTTTGCAGGTTTATTACAGCATAAAGGACAGGAACAGGACAACCTGCACAGGAATAGGATGGCAAGCGCTTGCCTGGGGCAGGAAAAGGATAAGGACAACTTTTAATAACAGTACATCAGCATATATACATAACGCAAACACATAGCATTACATTGCAGTAGGCGTAGCAGTGGGTGGAGCAGAAGGCATGACGCGTAGCAATCGCGAAAGATAAAGGTGAAAGTGGGTGTAACAGGGCGTATACATAGACATGTGATGCAAACGTAACAGAATATGTCATGAATGGGGCGGAAACATTGGAGGGGGCTACCTAAGGAGCCGGGACCTCTAACCTGGTGGTGCGCGCAAACTAGCAATGACGTGTCACTAGGAGAAGCTGGGGGCTATGAACTCTGTGCTAGGAGCAGAGACTGAAGTCTGGAGAGTCAGGGCGACATGTACCTAAACAGTATCTAGTATCTGATGTTTAGAGAACATGTTGATATAAACTAGAAGTCAGGAGGGGAAAGGCTGACTTGATTCTAAGACTGGACCATGCATTATTCTACATGTAGTACGTGATGAAGAATATTAAATGACCATTGAATACAGTATTTCTCTAACGTGGAGACGTGAAGGCTAGACAATGACGGAAACTATTGATGCAGTTCAGTAGCTTAGGAATGCAGAGAAGGAGGACTGAACTGATAACTGGAACTATAACATACTTTTGGCAGACTCAGAGGCAGAGCCAGGCTGGACCGGGCACTGCGAGGCAGGAAGTAAGTGAAGGGTCGAGGATACAGGTGGGGGCTGTATCGCTCCTCAGCGAAGTTTCAGGAGACAGGAGCTGAATCTGGTGTCCAGGCCCTTTTGAGGCCTAGAAACGGGGACTTTACAATGGAATAACGTGCACACTGAAAAACGTGGCAACGTAGCTTTACATAGGCCTGATATTCGTAGTATTCACGAGAACTGGAAACTGGCATACTAGAGGTGGACACAACTATAATTGCGTCATTAATCGAACATGGGGAATGCATATGCATATTTAATCATGCACACATAACATATGATGGATGACACGTAGGGACACAGAACATGGCAAAATTTACTTTTCCACATTCCCTCCTTGTCACTACGTTTCCATCAGGAAACATCAATTTTCATGATACCATCTATCATTTCATACAGTATCATTTGTTCGTCTCGAATTATCCTGGAACGGGATTTAGAACGGGGCTTGGGACTAGGAATACAAGAGGTAGCACAAATGCCGCAAATCGCAGGGCCACATTGTATACAGAGGCAGCAGCTAAATATGATCGCTACTGCAATACCTAGAAAGGACAAGACTTTCCATCCCCATGCGGAAATTATATTCCAGAACCAACCGGACCATGTCCAGGTGCCTGGATCTTGGTGTAACAGATGGGCAATTTTATGGAGTCTGGTTATAGCTGAATAAACAGACGGCGCGTTATTTGGAATGAAAATGCAGCAACTAGATCCGATGACTCTACAGGCCCCGCCCCTATCGGCCAGTATGACGTCAAGGACGAGACGATTCTGTAAAACGACAAATCTCATAGCAGATTGCTCTTCGGTTAAGTTACCTAGAGCAGAGGCAGTCTCATTTACTACAGCTTCGAGGGTTCTGGTTAACCTACGGATCAGTTTACTATTCTGGATAGGTCCTATAAAGAAGAAGAAACCTCTATTGAAATCTGTATATTGTTCTAGAGCAGTTTCAGTATAATCGACAATTGGGGACTCCCTTCTATGTCTAATGTGTACTAGATGTGTATTTCTATGATAATCAGGTGGGGCTAGGAAAACTGGTGGCAGTAGGAAGGCAATGTAACAGGTTCCCTCCCAATCGAGGGGCAGACGAACATATGCAGTTTGACCACAAATAAAATAAGAATGACGTGAAGCTTTGAAAACAGATTTCCCACTGTCACTATATTTGACAATAGTAGTACAATCACTATGTCCTACATGTACAGAACCATAATTTTGGACACATAATTCGCCTTTGACTGGTAATACTGAAATAGCAGGTAAGTCTGGAGTAGTATCAGACTGAACATTCAAGACCATGAAATTCGAAGAATAATTACCTAAATTATACACTTCATTTTCTAGATCTAACCCGGTTCTGTGGGGAAGACCTTGTTTGTCTGGAAAACATGTACTGTTAAGAAAAGACATATCTGTTGAGGATGACGTTAACGTGGACCATGCTCCACACGAACCATTATGTGAGAATGGATAAGGAAAAAGTGGCAGAACTCCCTTCGGTGTCTGGAAAGGGGGGAGTCGACCACACACCCAACAATTAGTGGCATTGCTGGTCTGATGTGAGTAATGTAACATGCGGATGAATGAGTTATTTCGCATAGCGAGGCGGTAAGAGAGTTCATGAGGAGGCAGATCACTAAACGTGTGCTCTACTGTAGCATTAGCAGACTTATTTACATGAAGAACTGGGAAATACAAGAAAAATGCATAACTGGTGCAGGAAATCATAATGCTGAGAAACAATATGAAACATAGAAAAACGATACATCGGATTGAGTTTTGACTAACTCTCTCACTATGGGGGTCTATTTTATACATGTCAGAAACAGTCTAACCGTTTCACCTAGGGGAGGACTTAGACAATCAAACTGACTGACTTATTTTACTAGACCGGAGTTTTAGCTTGTACTCCTGTTGCGGAGTTTTCTCTAACAGGGGAGGGGTTGTAGCAATGTCTTTTGCGGGACAGTCCTTGAGAACAATATTTTGGCAATCCTTCAAATCCTGGGAAATGTTCTTTAAGACGGGTTTCAGTCCATTAAATTGTTTTACATGAGAAAGGTGCACCCAGCCTTTGCGACCTTCCAACTTCACGGCTGTACGGGTGGTGAGGAGGACCTGTCGGGGCTCTTTCCAACGAGGCTCCAGCGGACTCGATCTGTCAAAATTCCTGACCATCACCATGGATCCTGGAACGATTTCGTGCGGTGCCACCTCGGTATTGTCTGGAAATGCGGCGGCAACCTGTGAACGACATGAGTTGAGGGCAGACATCAAGGAAGCTAGGTAATCTGTCAGCATATTACTTGAAACATCGGTAATACTTCGGGGTCTAGGAGTACCCCACATATTTGGGGGGCGGCCGAAAACGACCTCATACGGGGACAGACCTGATCTGGAATGTGCGACCATGCGCATATAAAATAAAGCGACTGGTAGAGCTACCAGCCAGTCCACACCTTTCTCTTTACACACTTTGGCGATACGGATTTTCAGAGTCTGATTATGTCTCTCTACGAGACCGGCTGCTTCAAGATGGCGTACACAATGAAACTTCCACTGGTACCCTAACAAAAGGGAAACATGCTTCATGAGTTCAGATGAGAATGGCTGACCGTTGTCAGAATATACGACTCTAGGGAGTCCATAACGGGGGAAGAACTCACGAACCAACTGCTTGGCAGTGGTCGTGGCTGTGTAATCTGGGACTGGATATGCTTCTGTCCACCTGGACAAAGCGCATACAACTACAAGGACATACTTGAAACCTCGACATCGCTCCATCTGAATATAATCCATCTGGAGGACTTCAAAAGGGTGGTCAGGGGGCTGGAATCCACCTTGTTCCACCGGGACACTTTTACCTGGATTAAACTGGCAACATATCATACAGGTACGGACTTTCTGCTTGGCTGCAGCTCGTAAATGCTTGTTGAACCAAATGTTCTGGATACTATCTAACATAGCTTTTTCCCCTAGATGTGCTGGACTATGTGCGGTATTAATAATGACTTGAACCATAGAGTCGGGGAGAAACCATGTGGCTCTACCCTTCGTTAACCATCCTTGATCTGTCTGGACCCCTCCTTGTTCGGACCATTTCTTGATTTCTTCAGGAGTAGCATGTAACTGTATGTCTATGACATCTTGTGTAGGGTCCTTAACTGTCATGCATGTGGTCGGATCTGGAGTATGTGTCTGATTAACTGGAATGTCTGGAGTCTGTGCTGTAAGCTTGGCTGTGCGATCTGCTAGATCGTTACCTTGGGAAATAATGTCAGTAACTTTCGTATGTGCTTTACATTTCATGATAGCAATGGCTGTCGGTAAATGTATGGCATCTAACAGAGCTTGAATAAGGAGACCATGCTGAATCTTGGTTCCATGAGAAGTCATGAAACCTCTCTCCTGCCAGAGCACTCCGAAGTCGTGTACAACTCCGAATGCGTAGCGTGAATCTGTGTAAACATTAACTCTCTGGTTCTTGGCATGTATACAGGCTTGTGTCAGAGCAACTAGCTCTGCTGCTTGAGCGGACAGAGTATCAATACGGTGTGTCTCTATAACTTCAGTGTCAGTAGTCACTGCATACGCGGCGACTAGTTCTCCTGTACTAGTTCTCATACATGAACCATCCACATAAAGTGTCAGGTCGGGGTCTGGTAACGGAATATCTGTCAGATCTTGTCTTGGTTTTGTCGTAATGTTAACTACTTCCACACAATCATGCGTGGCAGAATTCGAATTAACTGATGGTAACAGTGTAGCAGGATTCAGGATGTTGCAGCGTCTGATTTCTATGTGTGGCTGGAACAGTGTCAATTCATAACCTGTTAAACGTGCAATTGTCAAGTGCTGAGTTTGTGTTCGGTTTAAAAGAACTTCCACGGAATGTGGAACTTGTACTGTCAAGGAGTGTCCTAAGACTATGGAATCACTTTGTCTGATAGCTAGTGCTGTGGCTGCAACTGACTTGAGGCACGCAGGCAGAGCCTGGGCTACAGGATCTAATGTGCTCGAAAAATAAGCACAGGGCTTGTATTGTCCTGCCTGATCTTGTGTGAGAACAGATAATGCTGTACCTTCGCGTTCAGTAACGAAAAGTGTAAAAGGCTTACTGTAGTTCGGTGTAGCTAGAACTGGAGCTTGGCATAGGGCTTTCTTTAACTCATTGAAACTAAGTGTATGTTCAGATGTCCAAGGGAGGACAGTCGCTACGGCTGCCTCCTGTGTCGTTAACTGTATCAGTGGTTTGGCTAGAAATGCATACTGAGGAATCCATTGTCTGCAATAAGAAGTAAGGCCAATAAAAGCACGTACCTCCTTCTGGGTCTTGGGCTGAGGAAGACTCGCTATTAACTGGATACGGTCTGGTGTCAACTGCCTACCCCTCTTGGACAGTAAGTGTCCTAAGTAGACCACTTGCTGGACACAGAATTGAAGCTTAGAAGGGGACACCTTGTGCCCCATCTCGGCCAGGAAATACAAGACTGTAAGGGATGCTTGCTCGCAAGCACGTTCAGAACGGGCTGTGATCAGTAGATCATCGACATACTGGAGCAGGGCAGTGTCAGTTGGCATGTGAATGTTGTCTAGTTGTCTCTTGAGTGCTTGACTGTAAATACTAGGACTTTCTGTGAAACCTTGAGGAGCTCGTGTGAACATATAGCTCCTTCCATTTAAACAAAATCCGAAAAGGAACTGGCTGTCTGGATGAATAGGAACACTGAAAAATGCGTTCTTGAGGTCTATGACAGTGAAGAACGTGGCTTCGGAATCAATGGCCGTTAATAGGGAAGAGATGTCTGGGACAACTGGGTACTGCGGAATAATACATTTATTAAGCTCTCGTAGGTCAATCACTAATCGATATACTGGGGGTGCATTTGGATCAGTACGTTTCATGACTGGAATGATCGGAGAATTACATACATTGGAGTCAGTTTCTACAACCACTCCTTGAGCCATGAGCTCGTCAATAATTTTGGACAAGGCTGCTACAGCCTCAGGTGGCAATCTGTACTGTCTGATTCGTGGTAACACTACACCTGACTTGAGAGTCACACGATAGGGTGTGATTTGCATGTAACCTACATCAGTTGGACCTTGCGCCCATAAGTGCTGCGGAACATTAGACAGTCTTGAATCAAAATCTCGTAATACATAGTGACCCTTAAAGTCACGTAGGAACAATCGTATTCCCTCTGGGGAACAGCATATAACTGCACCTAACTCTTTCAGTGTTTTAATGCCTAATAGATTTTCTGGACATGACTTAGTAAGTAACAGATCAGTAGTTCGGGACAATGGACCTACTTCTAGAGTAACTGGCTTTGAAATCTCATTTACGATAGGTTTTCCTGAAAATCCAAGGGAAACATTTCTTGAGCCTGAGAGCGGAGCCCCTGGAACTTCGGCGTGACTAATTGTGGTCCTACTTGCCCCTGTATAAATCAAAAACTTTCTGTCTTTCCCTAATACTTGACTGTGAACATAGGGACCTTCTTGATCTACAGGTATCTCGATGAGAGGCAAGCCTACCTCCCTCTCTAGGCTGTTTCATGAATACTGCTGGTACTCTGGATACTCAGACTGTGCATACTGGTACATCTGCTGTGTAACGTGCTGTGTTGCAGCGATAGGCTGCGGAGCTGTAACTGTCTGTGGTGCATTCTGTGGCTGAGGAATCTGTGAAACTTGTTCTTGTCTAGGCGGACGTGGTCTTTCTTTAGTCTTACCAGTAGCTATGTTGTGTTTCAGAACTGCACACTCATTTATAAAATGACCTGGCTGTTTACAATAATTGCAGTTCCCTTTAACGGGAGCTGCAGGATGACTGGCTTGATTCGGACCCCTCTTCTGACTGTCTTGAGGAACAGATTGTGCAACTAGTACTTTCATTTTCGTGTCTTTCATACGTTTTCTTTCGTGTTCTTGCTCTTCTCTGATTCTATTCTGGTGGTATTGGAGCATCTGCAACATCTGGGACGGGGTATTAGCTTGCCAGGTACTTTCGACTTTCAGAACTCGATTTTTAATTTGTGGGCTTGAATTCTCGACTAATTTAGTAACAAAAAGGTGAGGGTAGGACTCACTACTTGTCTTGAGGCCACTGTTGATGCTGAAACATTTTTCAAATCTGGAATAAAAATCACTAATATCCTCGTCTTGCTTCTGTTTACAGGCTGAGATTGCATCCCAGTCTTCTTTTCTAGTTGTCAATAATCTGGGTAAAACTTGTATTAATAATTCCGGTAATTCTTTACATTTATCTCCACTCGTGCCTTGTCTTCAGCTTCTAGAACTGCCCAATCGATCTTTTTCTCCCCCACCTCCCATTCTTTTTCCTTGAGCTTTTCATACACCCCTGCGGGCAGCAGAACCTTTAACATTTTAATTATATCTGGATACGTGTATTCTCCCATACGGAGCATGTCTTTTAATTCTCTATGGAACCCTGCTGGGTCTTTGTCATGACAGGGAATTAATTTCTTCATCTCGAGGAGTTCCATCTTTGTAATCGGAGTGTAAACAAACACTCGTTCTAGTTCGCCACCCGTTCCTCTAACTGGGTGGACTTCCCGTAACGGATTCTGTCTCTCCATGTAAAATGGTTTACTTTCTGGGGGTGAGACATGAACAAAATGCGGGTTCAAAAACGTTCTATATTTGTGACGCTGTTCTAGAATGACACTAATTAAATCGGTACCTAGACCTTTCCATCTATACTGGAGTAACTCGTTCAGGACATCATGTAACGGACCTGGATCAGAGTGTTGACCCTCATACAAAGTAATGAGGTGCTGGATCATATACATACCCACCAGTCGTTGCTCGGCTGGGGGCATTTTCAGAAACATTTGTGCCACTATTTCGTCTGGAAAAGTGATAGAATCAGTAATCCATCGGACTGCTGATCGGGCTAGTTCTTGTTCATGCATGGTACTTAACTCACTGTAACCGATTCGTGATTTCAGAATGTGATCGGTAGCTTGAAACACTTGTTCTAGTGAACCTTGTTCTGGTGCTGGAGAATGAAAAATAGACTTGTGTTCTAGGCGTAAATGGCGATCTGGAAATCTAGATTTTCCTACATACGCTATTCTGGCGAGATTCTCCTCGCCTATCTCTTCAGTATCAGAGTTACTTTCTTTCTCGCTTACTTGTGCTGCTTTACGTTGTTCGTGTATCTTTATTATTTCTCTACGGATTTTCTTGTACATACTCTCCATAGCACCGACGGTCTTGTGCTTACCCTCGGCTATATTATCACTCCACCTTGTCAGGGTTTTCATTTCGGCCGGATCTTTAGACGGGTAATCTTGTTCTCTTATTAGACAGTTAATCAGAAACTTTAATATCATGAGCTGGATCTCGGCTTTCCTTTGAGACATGGCCTCGCTAATGCTTTCTGGATCATCCCCTGTACGGATGAAACGATATATTCTGTCTAGATCTTCTTTCATATTCGGTAAGGTGACTAGATACTCGGCCACCTTTCTTACGCGGAATGAATATAAAACCATATTATCCTCGCCTGGGACTGGATCATAGCCGCATTCGGCAAGGGATTTTCTTATTTCTGCTACAGTCTGATGTCTGGGCGTACGCTGTGACGCTTGTGCATGTAATTCGGCTGTCGTTAAACGCTTGTGTGGCGGCGGGGTTTGAGGAATACCTCCCCCTGCGGCCCCTAAACTAGAGTCGTCTACTGAGGCTCTTCGTCCTGGCAGAGTGGGAAATGGAAATGCAGGCTGGACTTGTATGGCGGGCTGGACCGGGGGTACCGTAACAGGTACTCCGGTGTCTGGAGGAGCGGGAAGTGCCTGATTTACAGGGACTGGCGGAGCGCAAACAGGATTTGCATATTCTGGGACTGTGTCGTCCAAATAGGACGAAATAAAAATATCAGCTGCGGTCTGTTTGTGACGTAGCTTGGTCGGAACTAATGGTGGCGGGAAATTACTGGATGCCTCTGGGGTCGCTTTTGGCAAGCCCTCGGCAAGAAGAGGATACATACCCCTATTAAGGGCATGCCTCTGTCTGTCTGACTGTTCGGCTTTGACTTGTTCACCTATCTCGATTAATTCTTTTTCTTGTGCTCGTTCTAAGGATTCTCTACTTAATTCTGACTTTCTGATTTCTTTTTCGGTTCTTTTATGAGATTCTTTGCGCCATAACTCGATGGCATCTTTCTGTGACTGTCTGGCTTTCTTTTTCCATAATGCTTCTTCTACTCGCATGATGCACTCGGCATCCCATGTACCCGATACGGGCCATCTATACTTTTCTTCTAACTGTTTGGTATACTCTACCCATAAATCTAGATACAATATGGCGCTTATGCCATGCTTCTGATACATAAAGTGACCTGGACTGTCCCTCGGCGGAACAGGAACTGCTTCTTCTAACAAACCCTTTCTAGTTTTTAGCTGACGTAATCTCGAAAAGAGAGACATTGTAAACTTGAATCGGAACACAATACAATACACGAGGAACAATAACAATTGGGAGAACAATTCAGGCATACCACGACATTGGAAGTACATTGAACAACATCATAACATAACAGTTCGGACAGAATATTACCTGGAATACTGAAAACAGAAACACAAGAATTTCTCGAACGGAACAGACTAGAGTTACTGGATGCACTGCTGAAACAGTACGGAACATACCGGTCCCATAAAGGGACGCATCAAGACCCGTATCCACCTAGGTGAACACTTCGTTTGTGAGTCTGTGTACCACCAACCCACGGACCAGAGTCACTTTAGATTGACCCTGTCTAGATACTACCCCAGTAATGGTACTCACCGGGCAGCAAGAACGGAAGGCCTCGGATCGGACTGAACTGCTACGACGACGGACGACGAACTTCGGACTTCAGTTACGGGTGGACCTCCGGATACCTCGGACCTTGGACTCTTGGCTTGGGCTCTGGTCGGGACTCGCCGCGTTCCTCCACCGCCTCGTCTGGATGCTGGACCGCCTCCTCCGTCTCCTCCGTGGGCCTGAGGGATACTCGAAGCAGAAATATCTGCATGTGCACGGTATGGTTCCGTCACGGCTGCAGAGGGTCAGGGGGTCGGCGTGGCTTCACCGACGCGTGGGGAAAGGGCAAGTCCCTGTTCGGGCGCCATTATGTGGTAAATAAATAAATAATACCCTATTTTTGAATATATAAATGAATAACAGATAGCTCAATAAAATAAGAGTCAAGATTCGAGGTAGTAGGAGTTTGCAGGTTTATTACAGCATAAAGGACAGGAACAGGACAACCTGCACAGGAATAGGATGGCAAGCGCTTGCCTGGGGCAGGAAAAGGATAAGGACAACTTTTAATAACAGTACATCAGCATATATACATAACGCAAACACATAGCATTACATTGCAGTAGACGTAGCAGTGGGTGGAGCAGAAGGCATGACGCGTAGCAATCGCGAAAGATAAAGGTGAAAGTGGGTGTAACAGGGCGTATACATAGACATGTGATGCAAACGTAACAGAATATGTCATGAATGGGGCGGAAACATTGGAGGGGGCTACCTAAGGAGCCGGGACCTCTAACCTGGTGGTGCGCGCAAACTAGCAATGACGTGTCACTAGGAGAAGCTGGGGGCTATGAACTCTGTGCTAGGAGCAGAGACTGAAGTCTGGAGAGTCAGGGCGACATGTACCTAAACAGTATCTAGTATCTGATGTTTAGAGAACATGTTGATATAAACTAGAAGTCAGGAGGGGAAAGGCTGACTTGATTCTAAGACTGGACCATGCATTATTCTACATGTAGTACGTGATGAAGAATATTAAATGACCATTGAATACAGTATTTCTCTAACGTGGAGACGTGAAGGCTAGACAATGACGGAAACTATTGATGCAGTTCAGTAGCTTAGGAATGCAGAGAAGGAGGACTGAACTGATAACTGGAACTATAACATACTTTTGGCAGACTCAGAGGCAGAGCCAGGCTGGACCGGGCACTGCGAGGCAGGAAGTAAGTGAAGGGTCGAGGATACAGGTGGGGGCTGTATCGCTCCTCAGCGAAGTTTCAGGAGACAGGAGCTGAATCTGGTGTCCAGGCCCTTTTGAGGCCTAGAAACGGGGACTTTACAATGGAATAACGTGCACACTGAAAAACGTGGCAACGTAGCTTTACATAGGCCTGATATTCGTAGTATTCACGAGAACTGGAAACTGGCATACTAGAGGTGGACACAACTATAATTGCGTCATTAATCGAACATGGGGAATGCATATGCATATTTAATCATGCACACATAACATATGATGGATGACACGTAGGGACACAGAACATGGCAAAATTTACTTTTCCACAGACTAGTAACTATGCTGATAACTTTGCTTCTGATAATATGTTTCCTTGTATTATCTAAGATACTGCGTTTGAGAAAACGGCATTAGGAAATAAATATTTCAAATGTGCACGGGTCCTCATTTACTCCACGTTCTGGTTTGAAATGATTGTATAACGAAAGAGTGCTCATGTGTTCCACGTAACCTGAGGTATTGTAAGTTCATGTTCTGGTTTGTCTAAACATTGGGAGTTTGTTATGACCAATGAGACTGTATCACTGGACCTGTCTCCTAACCCAGATGTCAATCCTGTTTCAATGTGACACTGATATGACTATTACAGATTACCAAGGTCCTCCTCCCATCTTCAATCTACTAATGGGGGAGAAAGCTACGGGATTACTGCTGACGGAACTGGAATATAGGTTCTATAGAAAGGCACGATTTAAGATCCTGCTAGGTGCATGGCAAGTTTGGAAATTAATTCTAACATTTTTTCATATTCCTAAAGTCAACCCTTCACTCCTCTTGGTTAGCTCTAGCCTTTTTCCACACTTAAGCAATGACGGGATCCTACGAGTCTGGAGGAACTTAGGGGTTAAGACTATTGGAGACCTAATGGTAGGAGATAGGATAAGCGAGTTTAAGGATATGCAAAGGAGATATAGCCTCCCCTCAAATCAATGGCTTATATATGGGCAAATCTCCAGTATCCTACAGGCTTGTAGACCAAAGCTCAAACCCCTCGTAGACTTTCCTGTGGTTGAGGGTATGAGAAGAAGGTGTAGGAAGATAAAAGATATTTACAACATGCTGGTGTCCAGATTACAGGATGATGTAGGAAAAGTAGAAAGTGATTGGGCAACTAAACTGGGAAACCCGGATGTAGATTTGGACCTAGCATTAAGCTTGAATAAAAAGTTTTTTCGGGCGTCCAACTTACGAGCACAACATTTTAAAACAGTCTTTAATCTGTACCATACACCGGCGAAATTATTTGCTTGGGGTGTTAGGAATGATGATTGCTGCCCGAGATGTAATAAGAGACAAGCTGACCTACTACATATGTTTTTTACCTGTGAACGATTGACCCCCGCTCTGGATGGAATTACAAAATTCTGGGAGGGGCTGCTAGGTCATAAGATCGATCTATCCCCAACACTAATGTTATTTGGCTCAGATTCTAAATTGGTTCTTACAGACGACGAGGCTGCCTTGGTTTTTATCTCGGTCGCCGTGCTTAGAATCATTATCTCTGCTGGTTGGAAGGATGTAACAGCCCCGTCTTTTCAGATGTGGATGTCCAGATTCTTGGCCATTTACAATATTGAGTCTGGCCTCTATGAACTTAAAGGTGTGAAAAAACGAGAAATGGGTAGACGATTATGGGCCCCGGTTAAGAAATGGATGGACGATAGAATAAGAATTTGATTTGAAATGTACTGTAGTGTTATATTTATTGACAAATCTTTATATATTCTCTCACCCCCATATAAAATATTGTGTTCTTTAATTGTTCGTATATGTATCAGATGTTTCTAAACCTTGCTTATGGCTATGTACTTATGTATTTCCTTACTGCACCATAAACTCCAATAAAAAAAGATTAAAAAAAAAAGGGAGTTTGTTATGACCAATGAGACACTGTAGCTAGCTTGGTAAGGGGTTTGTTGGGTACTGAGGTGAGTTTTGGGTCACCCTAATTCGCCGAGGTTCCAATCCCCTGTGCACAGTTCTGTGGGAGACCAGAAACCCTGCTACAATAACTTACGCCCGCAATGCACTGCTTAGGAGCTCACATATTACATCATACATGACCTGGTTATTGACATCACTCATGACATCACTCATGACATCACTCATGACATCACTCATGACATCACTCATGACATCACTCATGACATCACTCATGACATCACTCATGACATCACTCATGACATCACTCATGACATCACTCATGACATCACTCATGACATCACTCATGACATCACTCATGACATCACTCATGACATCACTCATGACATCACTCATGACATCACTCATGACATCACTCATGACATCACTCATGACATCACTCATGACATCACTCATGACATCACTCATGACATCACTCATGACATCACTCATGACATCACTCATGACATCACTCATGACATCACTCATGACATCACTCATGACATCACTCATGACATCACTCATGACATCACTCATGACATCACTCATGACATCACTCATGACATCTCAAATGACATCACTCATGACATCTCAAATGACATCATTGTACATCATCCACAGAACCACTCACACCCATACACCAACAACCACTCACTCACACACACACACACTCACGCATCCATAGAGCCACTCACACACCATCTCTCCCATACAGCCACTCACACACCCATACACCCTCTCAAAAGATCCACTCACACACTCACACACCCACACAACCACTTACATACCCATTCTTGCCTTCATACAAGAACTCGCACATCTCACTGAACCATACAGCCACACACACTCACCAATGCAGCCACTCACACACCCACTCAGTTAAGCAAACAGCCTCTCACTCACCCCTACAAGCCACTCACACAGCCACTTACCCATACATCCACTCACACAGACACTCACCCACACTTACCCACCCACCAATACAGCTACTCACACATCCACTCAACCATCCAGCTACACACGCACACACCCACATATTCACCCATACAGTTACACACACACACAGCTATTTGCTCATAAAGCTACACACACTTATTCACTCCTCCAGCCACTCACACACACACACACACACACACACACACACACACACACACACACACACACACACACACACACACACACTCTCTCCCATACAGCCACGCACTTGCACACAGTCACTCAGCCCACTCGCACACAGTCACTCAGCCCACTCGCACACAGTCACTCAGCCCACTCGCACACGGATGCACACAGTCACTCAGACACTCAGCCCACTCGCACACGGATGCACACAGTCACTCAGACACTCACATAAAATGTTAGAAATTGTGTACTACTAATGAGTGATACTAAGTATTCTGATTTAACTTTTGTAGTACCTTCGTATTTATGGTTAACCTTCATAACCATTAAGAAAAAACTCGCAATGGCTGGACGATGTAATGAGTGATGTCATTAGCGATTTCATTTGAGATGTCATCTGTGATTTCATTTGAGATGTCATCTGTGATGTCACTGACCATGTAATGAGTGATGTAATGTGTGAGATCGTAAACGGTGCATTGCAGGGGCATACGTTATAGTTAGCTCAGGTAGCTATAGCTGGTGAATTTCTGGGGTTCCCTGATACTTAAAATGGCGGCTACAACCTCCCGGTCAGGTTGTGGTCAGCCAATCACAGCGTTGCTGGTAGCCGTGGCTTCGATCACAAAAAGGCTATTTCTGGACCTACAGGTACTTCCGTCCAGTAGTACAGCATTTAGTCCTGTTCAAATTCCCTCTGAGAAATTGCATGGGATACCCCCAACATCTTTTTCTTGGCCCCTGCTTGACTGTTCATTCCAAAACTTTCCTTGCAGAACTAGACCTACCATGCCACTGTTTTTTTGGCACTTTGTGAAGATTCCTCAAAAGACACCAAAGTTATAAACAAGTCCCAAAACAGTTTTTCTACAGAAACTATGTCCTAAGTATACCTCCTGACACGCACACGCACGCGCTCTCGCTCTCTCGCTCGCTCTCGTCTGAAGGACAATGTGGAAGGTTTAGGCTTTCATCCTTCATGGTTGTCAAATGAGTACCATTCCCTTGTTGATCGGACCTATCTGGACTTGCTAGCCCAGAATCCAGCTTGAGCATTACTCTGCTGGAGGGAGGTGGGGCCTTACAAACTCAGTGTTACATAAGCTGCTTGTGCTGGATTCTCTAGGGAACAGGACCTGCCTGAACAGGCTTGCCCAGAATCCAGCGTGGGCATTACTGTGCCGGAAGGAGGTGGAGCTTCACAAACTCAGCATTACGTAAGGCGCATGTGCTTTCCGCGTCCTTGTCAAAGAATGAGCCAAGAGCAGACCCATCTGCACTCGTCAGATCCCTGATGAGGCTGGGCCATCCTCCTTGGCTTAAGGTTTTTGTTTTTACACTGCAGTTGAAGTTCTGGACTCCTTAATTTCATCTACCTCGAGGACCATTTTTAAGAGCAAATCTGCATTCATCGCATGTATGGAACGTCCCACAGTCCCATTTCCTACAAATACAATGTGTGAATTAGATCAGTAGTCGTTGAACAACGCCTCTCTACTACTAAAAATACGGTTAGTATGAAATCAGTCAGCACAGCTAAACCTAAGTTCAATGGAGACTATATTCCAATATTGCCAACAGACAAAGCCTTGAAGTCTGCAAAAGGGGACAATCCTTTTGTTCATGATTTTTGTTACTAATAGACCAGGTGGAAGGTGTAGACTCTAAATTGAGTACCAACTCCGTCTGCTTTCCTCCTCCAGCCAAGAAGGACGATTAGTGTGTTCCATGCAAGAAATGAACACCCCCCCCAAAATCTGTAATGTTGCAAGCTCATAATGATCTCACTGACTCGGATAACGGAATGAGGAGAGGATTGTGGACTATCTCTAATTTATTGTAAGCTAAAGAATCTAGAGGGTTGAATTTCATCCTTTATGACCTTTGTCAGTATTCATCTATATATAATAGGTAAACATATATGTGAACCAAAAGTTACCCCAACTGCGGTGAAATCAGCTACAAGGTGGATGCCTCCACCTCTACTTCCACAGAGTGGGCTACACATGGCCTCCTCCCCAGTAGTACTCCCGAAGCGCCCCTCCATTTACCTTTGCACCAGTTTCCTTGTGGCCGCAATCTGTACACCCAGTGTTTCTCTAGGCAGCATTATAACTGCCAACCCAAAATCATTTCTAGCTGAGAAACACCAAGCTTCACTGTTGCTGCCAGATACAACACTGTATGTTATTGTTCTTAAGGAGGTTCTTCTGCTCATATTGCACGAGTCTGAGAGCTACAATCAACTGGTTAACAGGGTTTCTCACTGGTGGGAAAGGAGATCAGGTGACTAATATTTATTACATAATGAGATAATTATCGTCTGGAGAGTTTTGTGAGTTGGGAACTTGTCAAAATCTGATGTGAACGAATGTATTGTCATCAACTCAAGAATGAGTTTATTGTTCGCAAATTGCTTCCCAGGTTTAGCTCTCCATCCCAGGGATAGAGCAGGATTGAGGCACTCCCTTGGCTATTTCTGTTGACCCAGACCTGCGCCACCGTGTCTGTTAATGTGAATGATGCGAGACAGTCATGCAACAGGGAAGTAACCTATCCCCCGTTTCTCAATTCCAGTGTTGAATACATTTTCTGCATTATCACAGCTTGAGTCCTTAGATTGACAATCATGCAGACTACATACAGTACCTTTAAGCAGACCTGGTGAAAAATACAACATTCATCTCTTCAGAGATGGTCCAATAGTAACCACTTACTCTTGTTCAACATACGCATCTACTCATGACAATAAATGCACTTCAACCTCCACGCACAGAGGTTCATTATTGACCAAGACTTTTTACTTAGTCTCCTCCTGGAACATAGTGGATCTCGGCATTAAGACAATCCTGAATGGTTCTATCCTTTTAATTACATTATTTTCTGCTAGGAAACCTGGGCTGTTGACCCTCCGTACATAGATGGGTTTATTTCATATTTTTCCCCTGTGGTCTCTACATGTTCAGGTAGAACTTAAGGTGGCTTGAATACCTTGGTCTCCATTCTGTTCCCAGGGCCTGAAGCATGGTCATATTTGGGCTCCGCAAACATCCAATTATTGTGGTTTGATTGCTTCGACCAGAACAACACATATCCTAAATTCCCTGTGCAAGGAGGTAAAGGTGTTTGTAAGTAGCCCTCGTGGCCCGGAACATTTTGTAAGGATGGGAGATTTTATTCTTGGTCTTTGTGGTCCAGATACGATTCCTGTGGGATTGTGAATTTGAATAGGGAGACTTTAACACACTTTAGCTATACACTGTATGGAGAAACGTTCGTTCTGCTGCTTATTAAGTATTGCTTCACTTTGCCTTTGATTCCCTTTCTTCGGCCCATTGTCATTGGTAGGGACTGCAGTAGCTTAATTGATTTCATATTGTTTTCATCTGATATGTTGGGATTCCTCTCAGACTATATTGTTTCAGAAAATGAGCAGAGCGACCTTAATATTTTGTCAGCTTCCTTTCATGGTATATCGGCTGCTCTGAGGCAGCTTAACTACAGACTACCTATATGTGCAGTGGACAAGAGGTGGGACAGAGTTGATAAGGAAAATGGTCTCATTCTTAAAAATCAGATTAATTAGTACGAGTTCTCAAATGCCTAGAGGAGATTGCTAGATCAGAAACAATTTTTTATTTTATGCCGAACTGTGCTGATCCATTAGGTAATTGCAACTGGCCCCCTCTGCAGCCTTTTAAATCAACACCTGCTGGATGGTTTGCTATGAATTGCTTGAATACCCACAGAAATTTGATCACAGTACTCAAACAAGTCCTCAATGTTGAATATGTGTGTCACTGTAGTTCAGAATATAAAGAGGTAGAACGCAATACGTGAGGCACCTATGAATTCCTTCTGGCAGCAAGTACTCACCAAGACAGTCCAGCTTTTCTGACATGTAGTCAATGTCTTAATTTTTCAAGGATTCTCTAGGCTCAAGGCTTGATGATGTAATCTCACCTGACTGGATTGCCCATTTTTCAGGGGTTTATTGTGGCCCGCTTCGAATTCTGAGACCTGAGGCAACACAGAGCAGGGTGGTACAGTCTGGCTGTCATTGTATTGACCTTCAAGGCGTTATGGCCACTATTCGGAAGTATCCCTTAAGCAAGGCACCAAAACCTGACAGGGTCCCAGTAGATTTATTTAGGGAGAATATCGCCTTTTGGGCCCCTTGTTTGACCAGTTTTCTGAAGGTTGTCCCCAACTCAAGCCCCTCCCCAGTTGATTTATTTAGGGAGAATATTGCCCAATGGGCCCCTCGTCTGACCAGTGTTCTGAAGGTTGTCCCCAAATCTCGCCCCGCCCCCTTTATGGTTCCATGACACTACTGTCCCATTTTTAAAAAGGGCAACAAAGGTGATCCAAAGTGCTATTTACCAATATCCTCTTTTTGATTCAACAGCCAAGATATTGGATAGGATCCATTTTAGAACGACTTAAAGTGTGGGCTCACAACGATCACACCTTGACTGACCTACAATATTGATTTAGACCTTCTTTAGGCCCATCTAGCAGTGCCTCCGTATATATATCCAGGCTAGTAAATATACAGAAGCTATAGGAGGGGAATTTTCTTGGTATTCATGAACCTGAGCTCCGCTTTTGACCATATAAATCGTTCAAAACTTTGGGACATGATGTTCAATTTAGGGTTTAGGGCTTGTATTGTTAACTGCCTCAGGCAGCTGCACAGCAAAGTAACAGCCAGTGTCTGCTTTGGCCCCCAACGGCAAGATGGCAAACAATTTCATACGACCCAGGGGTGTCCATCAGGGCTGTGAGCATGCCTCTTTTTTTTATTTACTTAATGTATCAGTGAGCTTGATACATTTATAACTAAATCTGGTATTGACTTGTTAGCACCTGCCCACTACCCGCTCTTCTTTATGCGCAAGATGCAGTGCACCTAGCCTGTACCCCATTAGTTACAGAAATTCCAGAGTACATTTTATCTTTTCATGACAGATCTAAATCTAACAATTAACCAATCAAAAACACACGTTATGGTTTACGGTACAAAAAAGTATAAATCCAGGATTTAATTTGTCAATAATACCACGATTGGTTTTGTTCCCACCTTTTCATACTTGTTTTTTTTATTTAACGATGTGTCCGGCTGTGGCTCGCTGGGACACACCACGGCGGCTACCTTCGTGAGGCACTTTACTTTGCCTGAAAACTTGGCAGAAAACCCATAAAAAGCTGCTAGTCAGGGCCGGACTGGCCATAGAGGGCACCGGGCAATCCCCCGGTGCGCCGCACGGGTGAGTTCTCGGTTTTGGGCCCCTGGGGGCCGTTTTTGTTACAGGGCCGTTTTTAATCGGCCCTGTACCAAAATCGGCCGAGCTCCGGCAATGAGTTTGGCGGCACCCACAACCCCCCCCCCCCCCCGAGTGGGGAGAGGGGCTGGCCGAGCACTATGCCAGGGCCGGTTGTGGTTCCCAGTCCGGCCCTGCTGCTAGTGGTATAGAAGTCAAAATGTCTTTCAGTTGACACCTATTGTGTCGGGCACCCAAGACTAGACAGCCAAGACAGCTATCCAGAAGGTAGAGAATAGATTTCTGAGAAGACATTTGGCGGTCCAGCAGAGCACCTCTACTTACCTGTGCCATTCTGAATTGGTGTTAGATTATTTGATTACATCAAGCTTGAACCACTTTTTTGTGGCCATCTATAGGAACAAAGAGCATACCATTTTATATCATTTGGTTGTGTCTGACTATCTTAGGTCCAAGAATGCAGTGACATTTTTTAGATTGGCTTACATCGAGAATCTCAGCTGCAGCGGAAGTTGCTGGTACTGTGTTGCAATCAGAGTTTTTTCCTCCCTCAAAATGACACATTTTCCTAGTCACGTACTGCATACTAATATACATTGAGATTATCTTGCTATTTAGATTTGATGATGGCCATCATGTTTGTACATGTATTTTATTGTGTTTGTGTTTCATGGTGATATAATTATCCAAATAAATACATTTGACTGAGTACCATTGAATTGGGTAAGTATAATCCTTGTTCTCCAGAGCACTCTATAAAAGTGATGAGTTGTTTCACATTCTTTGGTAACACCTGTGTAATAGAAATCCTCGTTTGTGATATAATGGGGTATATACCAGTTCAAGCTGCTCCTCATTTCGTTACATCCATCAATGCTTTCTTTCAGTAGCACTGATCTCAAGTTCAAGTTCGGGCATTTATAGAGCGCACTACTCACCCAGAGGGTCTCAAAAGATCTCCTGTCCAGTTCCATGTTGACGCTTCCTTGCTGTTGCTTTTATGATTTTTTGTTGCATGGTCTTGTATCCTGCAAACATCACTGTCCAAAAAGTGCATTTTAGACGTAGGAATGTTGAATCTTTGTAATCCTAGTTTGTTGTTTTAGAATGGATAATCTAGCATGTGCTCTTTGTTTCTGTTTAGGTGCTGTTTTATCAAATGGAGACCAGATCCTGACCCTCGTGCTCCAGCGATGACCACTTCCAAATGTTTGACTCCATTTGGGTGCATGATGGGATTTTGATGTATACAGCAACCAGAAACCTAACTCCATGGATGGCGACTACCAATAAAGAATGTAGCCTAAAGCCATGCATGTTACTTTGGACAGCCACTAACTTGACCTGCAGCCTAAGACCACATTTAAGACCAAAGCAGGAGCTTCATCTTGGAATGCCATTTCCAGACAAATAGGTTGGGACGTTAACCTCATGAATTTCAGTCAACTTGATTCAGAGGTTATCTCTGGTGAGTGGGAGAAGCAGATACCCCTGTTGGGTTCACTTAAATGACAACTGTCTCTTCTCAGGAGGTTTGGTAACTTAACACCTATTCTTAGAAAATAGTATTTTGTATTCCATAGGAAGAATTCTTGAAAGTTTAAAAGATTAATTCCTTAACGGTATTCCACTTCAAGAAGCAAAAGATCTAACCATCATAAGTGTATTGGGCTTTCAAACTTTTGAGTTTCTTCATCACGGTCTGAAACAAATGATCCCCACACTCAAGCGAGTAACAGCATGCTGCATCATGTACAATTATAACTGCCTGTGACAACACTACAAACTCCTCTCATCTCAAGAACAGGTGCAGTATGGACATCAGTTGTTCATACGTCCCTCACATACATCACTGGTCAGGGGCAAAACATACAGCAGCAGTTTAGGCTACACTTACAAAGCCAGCAGGGACAAAATATACTGTAGCAGTGCATAATTCACTACAAACACAGCAGGTACGGGACAGGTAGCAACAGTGCATGCTTCACTCCAAGCAGGTACAGTACAGACAGCAGTAATGCAAGCTTCACTTACAAACCTAGCAGAGGCAAAACATACAACAGTAGTGCAAGCTTCACTTACAAACCCAGCTAGTACAGTACAGGTAGCAGCAGTGCAAGCTTCATTTACAAACCCAGCTGGCTGGTATAGTACATGTAGCAGCAGTAAAGCTTCTCTTACGATCCCAAACAGGTACAGTACATGCAACAGCAGTGCAAGCTTTACTTACAGCCCCAGCTGGTACAGTACATGTAGCAGCAGTGGAAGGTCCACTTACAATTCCAGATAAGTACAGTACAGGCAGCAGCAATATAAGGTTGATTTACAGACCCAACAGGAAGTAAAAAGACAGCAGCAGCACAAACTTCTCTTAAAACCCCCCTGGTACAGTACAGGTAGAGGCAGGGCAAAGTTTGCTTCCAACCCAACAGGACAAAAAAATACATTAGCAGTGTAAGCCTTGCTTAAAAATCCAACATATGCAGTACAAACAGCAGCAATGTAAGGAGAAATCGTACACAGATGTGAGTGGTTTGTTCTAGCCTCATTTTTGTGTTCTTGTCTTTTACAAAGCCTTTACAAATCCTTAAGTATTAGAATGTAAAGATAAAACAATGATCACCTTCCATGTCTGACATGAGTTAGCTTGAGATTTCTGCAGCATTTTAAGCAAAGGGAAGAAACTGGTTAAAAAATGGGGAAGTGTACCAGAGTTTGATACTCTCGAGTAAGAGGTGGCTAGTTACCCTGTGGTGTTATTCGCTTTCTGATTCTTGCAGTTTATTTTCCATTATATATGCAGAGTTGCAGGTATCCTGGTGTAGGTTGCAAGCTGCTTAAACGCTCTTCTGACATGTGCTGTTAAGGCTTAAGCACCTTTTTATGCACAGTCACATACATGGCTGGTTATGCTTGGTATAAATAAAAGTGTGCGATTTGATGAGGAGGGTGTTTCTGTATGTTAGTTAAGTGTACATCATGGTAAAAAATTACGTTCACGGCCTTGTGATGCTTAAAAAGCCAGCCGGACAAGGAGCTTGATTGGGTGGCTTTGATTTTAACGATTCAAACGTCACCATAAGCGACTGATTACTTCTACTGCTGCCAGGCAGTGCTAGCCACCCGCAGTCTTCAACTAAACTAGCCAAACATCTTGAAAATATCAGTCATTCGAGTGGGAGAGAGAGCATGAAAACATATTTGCAAGAGTCAGCTACTTCCCATGAAGTGCCTGGTCAAAACCCTCCCACTTTTTCCCACCCATTTGCAGCCCTTCCTATTGGCCGTAAGTAGATTCGATGGGAGATGGGAAGGTGAAGAAGGGGTTAACCAGGATTAACAGAAGAAAAGGACACTGTGGCTTGACAGGAAATGAAAGGGGGAATTCCTTTGACCGGATTAGAAGAGTCAGAGACTTCTAATTCAGGAACTCTGTGTGCCCCTCTATAACTCAGTTCCTCTGGAGGTAGGCTACA
This sequence comes from Lissotriton helveticus, assembly GCF_964261635.1. NCBI lineage: Eukaryota > Metazoa > Chordata > Amphibia > Caudata > Salamandridae > Lissotriton > Lissotriton helveticus. The sequence continues at coordinate 409,429,270 of NC_136061.1, read as the reverse complement.
CTCCACCTCCAAACCCTTCGAGAGCAGGCTGGGAGGGGTAGAAATGTGTGGATGGATGCCTGAGGGAAATTGCTGTTATGGAAGGCTGGTGGGTCCTGCCTGTTTCCATAAAAGACGTGCAAGACAGGTTGTTTGTCAGATAATGTAGAGTGAAGGACGTGCCAAAGCACCCCCCCCCATAAGTGAGCTGTGATGTGTGGGCCTTCTAGGATGGCAATGCCTTCAGTTAAAACAGGCCAATGCCTGTATGTGCAGAAAACACAAGGCAATGCTTTGAGGTGTGATGTGATGCATTGCTCCGAACACTCCTTCCCATCACAAATGCAGGAGGGTGCTTTGGCCAGCCTGCGGTGCCAGCCACCTCTTGTACTGTTACATTTTTCTTGAGTAGAGGTATAGCGCCTGTATACAAAAACATAAAGATGGGAAATTACAATGCTTTGCATTTAGACCAGAAAGGGAAGACCTTGGGTCTGTGTTTTCAGGTTGAGTGGCAGTGAGTTTCACACCTGCAGCGCTTTGCTCTAGAATCTGTCAGTAATCTTGAGTTAGTGAAGCACACACCCTATAAGGGTCTACTACTCTAGACCTGTGGCTCTTAACCTTTTGGACTCTGTGGACCCCATGTAATCCTTACTAGTGTCCAGGGACCACCACTTATTGAAATCTAGTGAGCCATTATTGGAATCTATGGATCCCAGCCTAAGCAATTTCGGTGATTTCAACTGCAAAACAATACATAAAAATATGTAAACAAGCCTCATCAAAGAAATAGAAATTATGAAATATTTTTATAAATTAAAAAACAAATATCAAAGTTTAAATAGGAATGTTGGAGGTTTTCTGAATTTCATGCATGCCTCCCATTGTATATTCTGTTATGCACTCACTGTTCCAACAAATATGAAAATAACTTAATTTTTATCATCCAATTTAAAATGTCTTCACTTTTTTTAAATTTATTTTTTACAGTTTGGTTCATTATTTACATACACCTTATTAATCAGTTAACATTATTTCATTTTCTAAGCAGTTGAAGACCCCGAGGTGTTCACGGACCTCAGATTAATAATCGCTGCTCTAGACATTGGGCATCTTTGCACCAATCAAGATTACCAATTTGTAGGCTTCAATTTACAAAGCATTAAAGACGTTTCTGGCAGTACCTTTAATTGCTGAGGCTTATGTGGATTGAACCACATGAGGTTATGTCCTGAAAGTGGAGACTCGTTGTCCAAGGCAGTGCGCTTTGCATCAATTGGAGACCTGTCAAGCTTAGAAAGAACTTTGTATACAAAGCTGTCCTGTAAATCATACATCCGGACATAGATGTTTCGGAGGCATACACATGACAGCAAAAACCTAAATTACCTTCACAGTCACAATCTCATACATCACAGCTATCGGAGTGCACTCACTCTCACTGCGTCCAAAGAGGAACCTAACCTTGCATAAGTAGGTCACGGGTGGTGACAAATACCTACAATTAATGTTATCTCTTGCTCCATTCATATGAAGTGAGTCAGTCTCAAAAACCCAATCCTCAATACCACTTTATTCTGATTTAGTTTCAGGCATGTAGCCTCCATATTTAGGAAATTAGATTGCTTAGAAATAAAAGGTTGTTTCCCCGCTGCTGTCAAATGAGTCTGATCTAAGTGACATCAACTAAGTGGTGTCATTAGAGATTGTGCAAATGCATAATGTCATCCGGAGACCAGTTCACGTTCTCCACTAATAACAAGAATTTGTTCAGATCTCTCAGCAGGTTACATCCAGCAGCCTGTGTGCAATTGATTTGTGATTATTCTCTGTGTTATTTTTACACTTGTTCTAGATGTGTGTGCTAATGAAAATCTGCCTGAGGTGGAGTTGGTGAGTTTGCTGGAAGATCAGCTGCCTCAGTACAAGCTGCGTGTGGATTCCCTTTTCCTCTATGATCACCAAGACTGGATCCAGTCACCTTCCCAAAAGAACCATGCCGTCGGTAGCCTTTCACCTGTCCTTGCCGAGGAGACCTTCCGTTACATGAGTGAGTATCGATGACTGACATGGATTCTTTTTACTCTATAAGCTGGTATCTAATGTAGTGTTCTTGGGACACATTCTTTTAACTTATTGCATAGGAAGCTGTCCAATTTGTTCATAACACATATAATTGTTCCAAGATTGGCACTGTTGAGCAAGGCACCAGCGTAATAGGTCGCATTAAAGAAAGGCTACCTTCTAAGGTCTCTTGCTCCTCTAGTGAGAGACCAGGTTACCCAAAACATCGTTAAGCACGATATGTAGATGCACGTTCCAAGGTACTTAAACACAAATACGGCTTTAGCGCATTGGTAGCTTGAAATAGGAATAGTCTGTTTTTATTAGTTTCAGTATCCCATTTTTTTGATCCTACTTTTGGGAACCCTACCAGTAGTTTTTTGAGGAAATTCAGGTACACTGCTAAATGTCCTGCTAGTAAGCTAATAAGGTATAATATTCAGAGGCTGTGCCCATTAGCTGAGTTGCATTTCCATCTGAGTTGCGTTACCTTTTTTGCTTGTACCTTTTTCTAGGTCTCGCTTGAGCCAGCGCATGCGCTGCTCTGCGAGACATTTAGTGAACAGGCTTTTAAAAGTCCTACCAAAAGCTGGCTGGCCTAGAGTGTGCAGTTACGCGCACAATGACGAGCAGAGGCGCCATATGCCGTTCCTCTCTCGTCATGGTGCGTGCACATCGCACACCACTCGCCAGCCTACTTTCTCTTTTCCCATCGCATGCGCGTGTATCACTCGCGTCCACTTTTTGCTTGTGCTTCTTGTTTTTTCTTTAGTTTAGGGAGGGCTGGGGGAGCATCTGTTAATAATCTAGAGAAAGTAAGTGTGTTCAGGCCCGATGCAATTTACTTTAAATGAGAAATTGTACTGGCTCAGCCCACCACTTTCCCCAGCACAATCGTTCTCAAACATTCATTTCCCCTGTCTGCTCCCCCCTTAGGAGTTTGCTGAAACAGAATATGACCCCACAAAAAGTGTCTTCTACTTTATATTTTCCAACTCTGGACATTTTCATTTTCTTTAGTTACTAAATCTGTATTATCGCCCTTATGGGGAAACAGTGTGAAAAAAGGATATTAGTTGATATAGTTTTTTTTTTATATACTGTTAGAGTGCACGCCTTCAACTGGTTTCCTGATTGGTTCATTATTTCTAAACTAAATTGTCTTCAGTGCATGGACCAATAGAAATGGAAAGAAAAGGGTGGAACCTGTAGGGTGCCAAATGGAGGACATTCAGACGAGTGCGCGCCGCCGGGTGGTGGTTTCTGGTCAGGTCTGTGGGGGGTGAATGTTTTTAGGCCTGGCTGACTCTCGGTGGCAGGCTGGTTTTATGTTCCTCACTGTGTCTGAAGTACCTCTAATTTCAACTTCAAAGATTAAATAATAATAATAATAATACGGAATTTTATAAAGCGCGATCAGCTACCTCACGAGGAGGTGTCCCGGCGCTGTAAGAACAGGATATTTTTGATCATGAGGGCTAGAGATGGTAACATCTAGCGCGGTTGGGCAAACAGCCAGGTTTTCAGCAAACGCTTGAAGCATAATTCGGAGGGGGCCTGTTGAAGAGCAGGGGGGAGGGAGTTCCAAAGTGTCGCCACATTGGCCGAGAAAGTACGTCCTCCCACCCGAACTCTTTTTACTCTAGGAACTGCAATCTGAACACGGTTGTTGGATCTGAGGGAGCGAGCTTGGGTGTATCTTGGCAGTCGTGCTTTCAGATAGTTAGGACAGTTGCCGTACAAAGATCTAAAGGCCAGTGTAAGTGCCTTAAATTTTATTCTGCTTGCTACTGGAAGCCAATGAAGGTGCGGAGAGACTGAGTGCTTGAAGGGGATCCGCATTAACAGTCTCGCAGCCGCATTTTGGACCAGATGCAGTTGCTGTATGAGGTACTTTGGTAAGCCCAGATACAGGCCGTTAGCGTAATCCAGCCTAGATGTCACTGTGGCGTGGATTACAGTTTTACGGCAGCTTGCTGGTAAGAGTCGTAGAATCTTACGAAGATTCCTCAGCTTACTCAAACAACAGCCATCTACTTGCTGGATGTGTGATGCAAAGGACAGATTGTCATCCCACCGTACCCCTAGATTTTTTGCCGAGTGGCTAGGCGAGGGAGCTAGACCCATCTCTGCCGGCCACCAGAGATCAGATGGAGGAGGGGGGCCTTTGCCAAAGAAGATCACTTCTGTCTTATTAGCATTAAGTTTTAGTTTATTTGTGTTCATCCAGCAGGCCACATCCTGGAGACAGCCCTTGAAGCTCAAAAAAGATGCCTCCGACAATTCTGAGTATGGAAACACCAGTTGGGTGTCGTCGGCGTATGAGATTGCCTTAATCCCCCAGTTGGCAATTAGCGTGAAGAGCGGGGCCAGGTAAACATTAAATAAAAGTGGGCTGAGAGCCGAACCCTGCGGAACGCCGCAGCTGAGAGCTTTAGATGTTGAAGAAACGGCCCCCAGCGCCACCTTCTGTGATCTCTGGGTCAGATACGACTGTAGCCACTCCAGAGCCTGGTCCTGGATGCCTATCTCTGCTAGTCGTGACAGCAGAATAGCGTGGTTGACCGTATCAAAAGCGGCCGACAGATCCAGGAGCACCAGCATTGCCGAGTCTCCTGAATCCACCGACCACCTTACTGACTCTGCCACCTCAACTATCCTTTTAAGATGTCCTCCCAGCCTTTCGCTCTCAAGGGGCAGAACAGCTCTTGGCCTGCTCCCCAAAGGCCTCTAATACTCTTTTAGGTCTTGCCTAAGGTTTTGTTGCGAGACATATTGTTATGACAGTGGATTTATAGTCCGCCTATTGCCTCCCATTGGTTGACTTCACTGTCACTCATTTGCTTGCTTCTTATTAAATGGCTTGTGTGGGCTTTACTTCCACCTCATGAGTTTGGCCGTCCCCTGGAGCAGGGATGCATTAACCATCCACTGAATTAACTTTACAGTGAACCCCTGTGTTGCTTTGGCATCCTTCTCAGCCCCCATGTTACTTTCGCCCCTGAAGGAGCTGATACGTCACCCCCACCCTCGTTGCTTGCCCCCCCACTGATCTTCCCTGCATTGCTTCACACTCCACCCACTTAAAAAAAAAAATGTTTTTTTTCCTTTTTAGTTATTGATCTGCATAATTTTCTAGGTGTGCACCTACACAATTATTAGTTTCTGCATCCTTTAGTCATGTGGCACATTATCAGGTATGCTGTGCAGCATGGCTAAAAACCATTGACAATGCCAGTAGTTCTCGAGACCTATTGGCTGTGCCTATGCTTGTTCTTCTATGATATTGGGCACTTATCGTTGTGGGTGCTCCTCCTTGCTTGCTAAATGTAAAAAGAACAATTGATGGACAGCTTGCTGAACAATGTCAAAAATGCACCCCAGTACAGAGATCTGTGCCTAAATCCACAATTTTTTGCTCCCAATGCCATTCCAGTTTAACCCTTTCGGTGCTGATGACGGCTCCCGGTCCTCATCAGTTACGGTGGGCGTGTGCTGATGACGGCCGGGAGCCGTCATGACCACGCCCGCGATTGGAATGTGCCGCACAGGCACAGAATTCCGGCCGCAGCCAGGGGGTTAAACCCAGTAATATGCAAATCAGTTTTGACCCTGTTCCCCATGGGAACAGTCTAGCTCTAACTGCAAGGCCAGGACTGGAACAAGCATCCCGGGACCGGTCTCGGGGTTTCAGCCCTCATCAGCCAGGCTAGCTTGACTCCAGTGGCATGGAGAGCACGGGACCCATGTCTGGGCATACCTGTCCCACTCGGGCTTACAAATGCAAAAATAACAATTGATGGACAGGATGCTTGTTTCTGGTCCAGGAAGGACTTGGCAGTTCCAGTTGGGTTAAACCCAGTAATATGCAAATCAGTTTTGACCCTGTTCCCCATGGGAACAGTCTAGCTCTAACTGCAAGGCCAGGACTGGAACAAGCATCCCGGGACCGGTCTCGGGGTTTCACCCCTCATCAGCCAGGCTAGCTTGACTCCAGTGGCATGGAGAGCACGGGACCCATGTCTGGGAATACCTGTCCCACTCGGGCTTACAAATGCAAAAATAACAATTGATGGACAGGATGCTTGTTTCTGGTCCAGGAAGGACTTGGCTTGGCAGTTCCAGTTGGAATGTTCCCATGAGGAACAGGGTCAAGACTGATTTGCAAATGGCTGGGTCCAAACTGGGGAGGTCTGGTGAGCAAAAGAACGATGGATTAAACCCAGATCTTTGTTCAGCATTCCGTTAATCACTTGTTCCTTTTGCCCTTGCTTGCTAAGGTCAGAGGTATTTCTGGAGTAATCTGATTCATTTCTAGAAGATCTAAACAGTGTGAATTTTTTGTGTGTAATGCTTTGAATGGCATTGTCTAGCACCTTGTGCTATGCAACATCAAACATGTCAGCTAATGCAACCAGTCTTGAGGAGGTTTAAAGTTGTGTACTAGATAACATGGAAGTGGCCTCTGTGTGCTGTCACTGCAGCCGAACTATGTATTATAAAAGGATGAACATTTTACTTATGGATAATGTGGAACAGCCAGCCAAAAGATGGAAAATCTGTGTATTCAGGGTTACGATACTCTGTGTTTTGACTCCTTTTCGAAATTTTGTATCTTTAAATTAGCTGTCATCGGTTTTTTTAATCTTTATGATAAAGATACTAGAGGACTGGGATACAAATAGGATGATGAGGGAATGGCTATGGCGGACACCATCTCTCATTCTGATCAGTGGCTATAAACTCTTAAAATAAATATTTTTGTGAAGAGATCACTTGACCACATGAGATGGTATGTTGAGCTGAAAAAATATTGAAGCTTTAATTGAATTTGGTTGCTTTGCATTTCCAATACGTTGACGTTTATGTGTTTAACTGCTGGAATGTCCATTAAATGCAAACAAAAATTGCTTTTGCTAATAAATATTTACTGCGCCTCCAGGAGGGCGAGGTAGAATATTATCTTTGAGTGCAGACTAAATGATTGGATCTTGGTGTCCATTGATGATTTATTTTTCTTTGCCAAGAACATTGTCGTACAGCTCAAATATGATTTCCGATGGCTGTCATTCTCTTTTTATTTTGATTTTATAAGACCGTTCACTCCACTATCCACTATACTATCAAGACCGTTCACTCCATTATTTTTCACAAGCAGAAGACATTTTTGTGTGACTACACGCTGCTGCAGTTTGCAGCTTATTTGCTTTTTATCAACTTCGGAGAGATAGAGAATCATGGGAAGCACAATGTCACATAATAAATCAGGAAATTGGCAACATCATATTTTTCTTGTCTGTAGATCTTCTGAGAGAGAGTAATAAGTTTGACTTGTGCTGTCTACACCTTACTAATGGGTCGTCTTTTGTACATGTTACACAAGGGAAAGGTTCTGTAAGTTAGTGATAAATCACATTTAAAAAGTGAATTTTAAAAATAAACAAGAGCAGATAACCAGGCAATCCTAGACACAAGCTATGGCAGCAGGCCGGTCTGAAGCGGGTTCAAGTGACTAAAAGGGAAGTATGCTGACACTTGGGTAGAAAACTAAGTCAGAGTAGAGGTGGGTACTGCTGACCAAGAAGCCTTGCTTAAACAACTTTTTAACTATGTGATCAATTACAACTTGTTAGCACAGGCTGCTGGGATAGGAGAAGGTCCTAAGCAAGTTAACTATAGAGTGGTGTCCCACAATCAACGTAATTGCTGATGATTTACAACTCCATGTTACTTGCATTGAGTTAAAGGAAACTATATCCCCTCATTTCATAAACCGCCTGCATGCACTTGCCTGAAGAATTATATCCATCAGGCTTGACTACAGAAAATCCTGTAAAATTGATTGGTAGGCATAATGTAGCCACAACATTCACTAAACATAGACCGAAAATGACCACTCCCTTCACCTTGGTAGTCGGTGAATAAGTGCAGAAGCCTTGGATATGCCATGAATGTAGGGTCTTTTTGATAGTGAGTACATATATGTGGATCACTGAACAGTGCACATTCCCTCAGTTTCTAAACATTTGCAGTTTAAAAAAAAATAATTTAGACCTCCTTTCCAGTGGATACTTTTAGTAAGTAATTCTGTTAAGGCACTTTTTCCCATTTTTTTTTAATGCACCTAAAAGCTACTTTGTAATTTCTCTGAGAAATGAATAGTCTCATGTTGAGAGAAAGAGGCTGAAAGCGTGGCGTATTTTGTTCAAGTAGTAGTCGTATATATTGTGGATTTTTGTACAGCTCCAGCTGGCACCGTAAGAAGCTGCTTCAAGTTTCACATGGCCACTGACCAATAAATAAAGGTCAGACAGGCAAAGATGGCTGTAGAATAGCCGACTTATCTGTGTGGTTGACACAGATTTTTCACCTTTTGCTGAATCCTATATTTTTGCTAGTTACCAGAGGTAAAGTCCACAAAGTTGCCTGTGCTCCTGCCTTAAGCATAGCCAAATTGACATATTCCTGATTGGTGTAATTAACTTAACTAAAAGTCGGTAGTATATCTTACAAGGTGTACACAGGGCCTGAATGTTAAATACCACTAGTGGACAGCAGCACCATTTGTACCATTTACTGCAGTGGCAGCGCAAACATGACTTCAAATCTTCATTTGAGTCTGACTGCTGCAGTTTTAAGCGGTACAAACGGGGGTGGTGATGGACGGAGCATCTGAACCAATCAAACACTCACACCCAGTCAAAAGATCTGGGTTTAATCCATCACCGTTCTTTAGCCCACTCTGCCACCCCAGTTCAGACATGGCTATATGCAAATCAGTCTGACCCTGTGCCTCATGGGAACAGTCCAGCCCGAACTGCCAAGCCATGCTTTCCCTGGACCGGAAACAAGCTTCCGAGGACCGGTTTCTGGCATTACAGCCGTCTTCAGCCCGGCTTGCTTGAATCCAGTGGCAAAGTGAGCAAGGGACTCACGTCTGAGCATACCCTGCCACACTTATGGCGGCCAAAAGCGGTACAAAAGGGGGTGGTGATGGACGGAGCATCTGAACCAATCAAACACTCACACCCAGTCAAAAGATCTGGGTTTAATCCATCACCGTTCTTTAGCCCACTCTGCCACCCCAGTTCAGACATGGCTATATGCAAATCAGTCTGACCCTGTGCCCCCTGAGTGTTTGATTGGCTCAGATGCTCCGTCCATCACCACCCCCTTTTGTACCGCTTTGGCCGCCAAAAAGTGTGGCAGGGTATGCTCTGACGTGAGTCCCATGCTCACTTTGCCACTGGATTCAAGCAAGCCGGGCTGAAGAAGGCTGTAATGCCAGAAACCGGTCCTTGGAATCTTGACGCTGCTCTGGGGTCAGGGCCTCGCAGAGTCGGACCCCGTCCACCGAGCCATCTCTTTCACGGGTCCTCAGTAGGTCAGGGAGGGGCTCGGAGTCTCCTTCCGCGCCACTGTCGGTAGCCATCAGCAGGCTGAGCTCTGAGCGCACGAAGTGGGGTTTGAGTCTGTTGGCGTGGAGAACCCGGAGGGGGTTCCGGGGGGACTCCAGGTCGATGAGATAGGTGACGGGACTCTTGCGTTCGATCACCTTGAAGGGCCCTGTCCATTTGTCCTGCAAGGCACACGGTTCGATGGGGGACATCACCCATACCTGCTGACCCGGTTCAAACTCGATGGAGGAGGCATGTTGATCGTACCACTTCTTCATGTCCTCTTGACTGGCCTCAAGATTGGCTTTGGCGATCTCCCTGAATTTCCGGGTCTGATTGCGGAGGGTCAGGAGGTACTTGTAGACGTCTGGAGGGGCTTTTAGGGGGGCCATTTCCCATTCCTCCTTCATGAGGCTGAGAGGCCCGCGAACGGGGTGTCCGTACAGGAGTTCGAAAGGGCTGAAGCCGAGGGACTTCTGGGGGACTTCTCGGTAGGCGAAGAGGAGGCACGGTAGTAGCACGTCCCACTGGCGGCGTAGGGGTTCTTCTAGCCCCATGATCATCCCCTTGAGAGTGCGGTTGAACCGCTCAACCAGTCCGTTTCCCTGGGGGTGATAGGGGGTTGTGAATCGGTAAGTGACCCCGCACTGCTGCCAGAGGGATTTCATATACTTTGAAATAAAGTTCGTACCCCTGTCGCTGACGACTTCCCGGGGGAAGCCCACTCGAGAAAAGATCCCCATTAAGGCTCGACCCACTACTGGGGCTGTTATAGTACGAAGGGGGACCGCTTCAGGATAGCGGGTAGCGTGGTCCACCAGGACCAGGATGAAGCGATGCCCTTGTGCTGTTCGGGGGTCCAGGGGCCCCACAATGTCTATTCCCACCCTTTCGAACGGGGTGGTCACCACGGGGAAGGGTTGTAGGGGTGCCTTGAGTTTGCGGCCGCTCTTCCCGCTGGCCTGGCAGGTCGGGCAGGACCGGCAGTGGTTGGAGACGTCATTCCTCATTTTGGGCCAAAAAAAGTGAGTCACCAGGCGGTGGTAGGTTTTGTCTTGCCCCAGGTGCCCAGCCAGGGGGACATCATGGGCCAAGTTCAACAGGAAGTCTCTGAAGTGGAGGGGCACCACCAGCACTCGACCGGCCCCCAGCTCTGCGATTTTTTTGCTCGCTGTACTAGAGATCATTGTCCCAATAAACCCAGTGGGCCCCGGTGGTGTCTCCTTGGCCCTGGGCGAGCGCTTGCTGTCGCTGTCCCTCGAGGGAGGGACAGGTCTTTTGCTCCTGCCGGAATTGTTCTTGGGTGGGCCCCCCTTCTTGACGCCACTGAGCCAGGTCGGGAAGTTCGGGGGGCTGTGCGGACCCCTCTGGGGTTGGTTCCGGGTGGTCGGTTTGGATGGAGTCGTCTTCGGGAGCGATCGGGGGAGGAGGTGCTGACCATTCGGGTTCTTCCGGTCTAGGGATGGGGCGGGTGGCCATGGACCGGGTGGTCACGCACGCCCAGTCCGGGAGGCCCAACATCCCCAGATGCTCTCTTCTTTCAACAGCTGCCCACGGGGAGCTCTCGAGATCGTTCCCCAGGAGGCAGTCCACGGGGGCATCGTCGCGGACAGTTACTTTTAGCATGCCGGACACTCCTCCCCATTCGAAGGGGACGCAGGCCATCCGACACAGGCTCTCCGAATTGTCTGCCGATCGGATGGGGCAAAGAACGTTGGGCAGGATTTGTTCTGGGGTCACCAGGTGACAGCGGACGGCCGTCACACTGGCCCCGGTGTCACGCAGGGCTTCGGCCTTGCGCCCATTGATGCTCACCCATTGGCTGTACTTCCGAGTGTTGGCTGGCAGGGGAGTCCGCGGGACCATGTCTCTTCCCCCTAGGCAGGCCAGGGTCATGGCGGTAGGTTCCCACTCGAACTGTTCCGACTCGTATGCTTCAGTGTCTTCGGAGACTTGTTCTTCTCCTAGGACGGCGGCCGCCACCTGGCGGGGCCCGGGAGCCGGGTTCTTCGGGCAGGTCGGGTCACTGGCGTAGTGGCCGACTCGCTGGCATCGGTGACACGTAACGTTGGCTCGGAACCCCGGTCGCATCGGGGGGGTTTCCCGGCCGGCTGGGGGCGGGGTGGTGTTAGCGGGAGTGCCCGGGACAGCGTCTCTGCCCCGGCCCGGTCCTCCTCTTCCTCCTCGGGGACGATGATAACCTTGGTTGGATCTGTTCTGCTCATTCGGCCCACTCCGGGCCACTCGGGTGCTCTCCCACCGGTCCGCCTCGGTGGCGAGCTGCCGTGGTTCAGTCAATTTACTGTCGAGGAGGTGCTGCCTGAGCTCGACGAAACAGTTGTTGGAGAGGTGCTCCCACACAATGAGATTGAAGAGTTGTTCGTAGGTGGTTACGTTTACCCTTGATCCACCCCTCGAAGGCTCGGCTGAAATAGTTTACGTACTCCAACCAAGTTGTACCTGGGATCCGGGTGCAGTTGCGGAACCTCTGGCGGTACATTTCGGGCGTAAGCCCATATCGGCTGAGGAGGGCGGCCTTCATGTGGTCATAGGACGTCATTTGATGGTCCGGAAGCTGCAGCAGGGCATCACGGCCCTCATTGACGAATCTTCCCCATAGCCCAGCTCCCCAGTCACTTCGAGCGATCCGGTGGGCCGTCATTGCGATCTCGTAGGCCTTGAACCACTGCTGTATGTCGTCGTTCCGGTGGTATTCTCGGACCACATCCTTGGGGATGTGGACCTTCTGTTCGGTAGTACCCGGGGAGCGCGGTGGCTCGGGCACCCCTAGGTTTGTGTTCAGTTTGCGTATTTCTATCTCGGCTAGTTTGCACTCGTGTTCGTATGCCAGTCTTTTTTCTTCGAGATCCCTCTGTCTCTGTTTTTCCTCTCGCTCTTCTCTGAGCCTTAAGTGTTCTAAGTTTATTTTCTGTTCCGCCAGCTTCAATTCTCCGTCTAATTTGAGCCGTGCCAAGTCTAGCTCGTGTAGTCTATTTTTTCCCCGTTCCTGGATCTCTTCTCGGGAGGGACCTGTTCTCCGTTCTTCCGTCAGGGTGGTGTTGACTTCCGGGGCTTCGAGGTCCCGGGGTGTGGCGGTATTCGTCTCTGTCCAGGCCTCTAGGGCGTTTTTGAAGTCTTCTTTTGTGCTTAGCCCGGTGGTAGCAATGCCTAAGTCCATGCAAAATTGTTTTAGCTCTCGGTGGCTGTATTCCTCCAGTTTTTCCATCTGGAACTTCTCTGCCGATCCGCTCTCTTTGGTCGTCATTGTGGTTTAGTCGTAGGGTGAGTTACTATCTGTACGGTACGCGTTGGTTCGGATCGCGCCGCTGGCCACCAATGTTAGACGGGGACCTGGAGGGTCGGCCGAGCACAAGGGGAGAGGCCTCCGGTGGGGGCCGTCTCCAGCGATCGTACAGACAAGTAACTTCCCCCCCCCCCACAGATGGACACCACACGGAGATCAGATTAACACCTTTTATAGGCAGTTCTTGAAGTAAGGTAGTACGATACAATGAGATCAGGACACGATGATCCTCTCAATTCTAGTCTCTATTAGGGAAGGGGGTAGCGGGACAGTCTTGGTACCCGTAGGTACAGCGGTGGAACGGTGGTAGCTCACAATCCTCGAGCTCGGTGTTCGGACGGGTCAGACCGCGGCAGCGCCAGCAGGTCCCGAAGAGGTCGTAGGTGGCAACGGGCCGCGGCCGCGCCAGCAGGTCCCAACGAGGATGAAGGTTACAACGGGCCGCGGCAGCGCCAGCAGGTCCCAACGAGGATGATGGTTACAACGGGCCGCGGCAGCGCCAGCAGGTCCCAACGGGCCGCGGCAGCGCGAGCAGGTACCACGAGGACGAAGGTTGCAGAAGGCCGCGGCAGCGCCAGCAGGCAGGACAATAGTTCACAAGGCAGGGCTGCGGCAGCGCCGGCAGTCCGTCAAGGATGAGTTCGTCGCGGTGTCTCTCGACTCCAGGATACAACTGCCTTCCTGTTCTGGGGCTGCCTCAGTTATAGGTCTGGCACTCTTTGATGTCCGGACCCTCGCTCTTGGAGGTCGGGAGGTCCGGGATGAGGGAGTCCAGACACCCAGCAGGGGGGTGGAGCCAGCGCCCGAGGAGGCCGGGGGTGATCGGCACCTGGCGGGAGAGAGCCATCGACACGTCTTACTCCCATTGACCTGCCAAGTGGTCCGTTCACCTCCTGGGTGGATGGTGGTGCCGGGATGTCGGGACCTGGCCAGGCCCGGGGTTGGGGTCGAGCTGAGGCCACGCGGTCTCGTGGCGCAGTGTCTAAGATGGCGGCTGGTCCGGGCAAGGGTGCTGACGGTGGCCCAGGCCAGGGACACAGGGATTCCCAGGGGCGGACGTCCCATGGGGGACGGGTTGGGGGTTGCTTCTGCGGGTAGTGCCTGGAAGGCCGGTACCAGGGCCCTGTCAGGCGGGGAGGGAGCGAGCCCTTCATGGGGCCTGTCCAACACACTTTTTGTCAGAAGAAAACCTCCCTTTTACTTATTAACAACTCACCCATATGTAGGCCATATAGCTCACAAGGTAGGGTGCATGGTATTTAGAAGTGGGCATGTAGATCATTAATATTGCCATATCCCTTCAGTGATCAAGAACAACAAGCAATTTTCACTGTGGTAAGCTTAGCTGTACCATGTAGAAAATTGGAGTTCAGATAAATACTAATACTGTATCTCCAGAATGGGATCTGCTAGAAAAATAGTTAAACAACTACTTTTAAGATTTATTAAAAATCCAATTCAATGGTGAAGTCAAAGGTTTAATAACTATCAAGGAAAACCATTTTGAAAAAACTGCCTTTTCTCTGCATGAAGTTCCTGGAGGGTAATTTGCTTCAGTTCCCCAGCTCTCGCAGCCAATGGTTAGCCTTGAATAGGTGTGATAAAGGTGTGAAATTCCCTCCCACCTGACGCTAACAATAGGCTGACCTGAATGGGGAGAGTAGACTCCTCTGAGTTTCACAGAATATGTAGGGTGAGGGACTGTGGGCCTCCTTTAGACAATACAGTATCAAATCCTGCTTGACGGGTCAGTTGAGTCACGTATAACGTTTGGATCACACTTGAAACGGAAAGGGCAAGATGGCAAGTTCATTCTTGTGTATCCATATCTGGTTGCTGAAGGACCAAGATTTTGTCCTACTAGACTTCTGACTCTAGGTGTATCATTGGTACAGTACCTGCACCAAACTGGACTTTAGTGTTAGATGTAGGAGGAAATTAAAATTACCATAGTATACTTCCAACACACACACCCAGAGTTCAGAGCCCACGTTTGATGTGGCTTAAGGTGTTAGCCATCTTGAAAATACTTTGCCACATAATATGTTGGACTTGTTTGCAGCAAGACAAACCGGAACTACTGAAGAAATGAATAGGGTTGACCTGGACTTAACTTTGATGTTAGCCTCTGCCTGACACCCTGTGAATCTCTAAGTGTCGTTCCTGAGGTAGTGGGGGCTTAAAATGTACTCCTGTGGTGGAAGTCAGAAGGTAAAATCTTTGACCAGGATGAACCTGGTTGATGTATCTGACTGACACTCCATTGTGCTAAGCCACAAATTGCATCTAAGTCCTGGTCTACTGCGACCTGACTAACGTTGGCACAATTTCTCCTTAAAACATTTACTAAGGTCCTTGCGGATGTCGTTATGGGCACTTGGAAGAAACCATGTTCAGGTCCACCTGTTAATAGTCAGGTTGAGGTTATCAGGCTTCTCTGGGAATATTCAAGCATCCCTGATTGACATGCCTTTTGACAGCTCTAGCCTTTTCGGCAAATAAGTGGTTTCGGTTCTGGAACGGTTTAAGGAGAGAGAGGCCATAGGACACTCATTGAGTCTTTCTGCTCCCACCAGACATTTCTGCCAACAATTTCACCCTCTTCGTAGCTCCGATCAGACTTTCAGTTATGCCAATGTCAGACCCGGTGGCCTTTCAGCCATTTCATGGCAAGGCCGCCATTCTCAAAGATAACACACAAGCACAACAACAGCAACACTGTGCAGCTCAGTCCCCCCTCCTCTACAGCAGCTGCATAACTGCTTTACTATGTCTTTGCCAGCAAGCTGCCATTCTATCAGAGGCACGATTCAATATTTCCTCCAGGTGTGGCAGGCCATCACTTCTCCAGGGTCCTCCAAATTGTACATTTTATTTCCTTCTACACTGCCACACCATCCACCACCCATGGTGGCTGACTGAGGACAGTCTGTCCATCTGGCAACAGTAATTGCAGACCGTTTTGGCCAAAGGGACTATAGAGAAGGTTCTGCCATCGAAAGTAGGAGGTGGGTGGTACTCGCTCCACTTCTTCGTGCTGAAAAACGGTGTTAGCCTTCCTCCTATTTCGGTGCGTCACCCTTTCAACGTCGCTCTGCGAAAGGACACATTCAAGATGCTCATGCTAGCCCAGATCCTGTCTGCCCTAGTCCAGGGACACTGGATGGTAGCGTTAAACTTGCAGGTGTTTATTTCCATAGCCTCGTCCAGCAGACTCACAGGCAGTACCTGTGGTTTGGAGTGGGACAGAAGCATTTTCAATCGTCACACCTGCTCCTTCACAAAAGCTCATGTTCATTGGACCTATTCTGTGTTTCTGCCTTCCATCCGTGGTGGAGAATTCATGACATTCAGGCTATGATTCCAATGTTTCAGCCTTGGTCCTGGATCTCAGTGCGGATGACTCTGATGCTGCTGGGATTGTTGGTCTTTTGCATCCTGTTGGGCAAGCTAACCAGGTGGCACATACAGGCTTTGCAGTGGGATCTCAAATCTCCATGAGCACAACATCAGTGGAATCTGCCGGATTGTATCCAAAATCTGGAGTTTCTGGAAGTGGCGGGCCCACCAAGGAATTTCTCAGGTGGTAAACCACCTGGCAGGATTTCTAAACATCAAGGCAGACTAACTCAAATGCTGACGCTTAGGGGATCAGGAAAAACAGTTGCACCCGGAGGTACCACAGGGAGTCCGCAAAAGGGAGAATCCTGGCTTGATCTTTCAACAGCGCCAAGAACGCATGTCTGCCCACCCATTAGTGCATTGGGGATTCCAAGGCAGCTCTCTGTCAGAATTGCTTTCCGTCTAGAGTGAAGGTCAGAACTCCTCTACGCTTCCTGCCACTAACTCTTCTGCCTGAGTTCTGGAAAAGGTCAGGAACAACAGAGTTCAAGTCATCCTAGTGACAATGTTTTGGACCAAAAGAATGTGGTACCTGAAACTCCTGGGCATGAACTCAAGCTGCCATTTCGGGAGGATCTTCTTTCGCGGGCCTGCACAATTTGAATCTTCATGCTTGGAGATTGAGCTGCAGCAGTTGACCTACTTCAACCTTCCTTCTGATGTCATTGATATCAGCTTTGCAATGAACATCCCTCCACTAAATAGGCATACGCCAGTCGTTTTTTTTGTTGTTTTTTTTTTGCAGAGTTTTATATAGCGCGAACTAGAACCGAACCGAATCAGTTATCAGAGCGCTTTACATAGCACCAGTTACGTTACATGAGGACACACTTTCATTTTTTTAGGCACGGGGAGATTAAGTGATTTGCCCAGAATCACAGGGGGTTTTTGGCGTCGTTACCGAGACTCGAACCCAGATCCCCAGGTCCGAGATCGAGCGCCTTAGCCGTTAGGCCAACCCCTCTCGTTAGGATGGAATTGAGGCTTGATGTGGCATTGACCTACTACACAGGCCAGGCTGTTTGATGTTTTCCTGTATGTTTTGTCCCTGACCCAGCAAAGACTTGCTTTGGGCACTGCTAAAGGCTATTTGCATGCTCTTTAAGCTATTTTGTGGTTTCCAAATCTGACTTTTTATTTAATTAATCTGTTGTGATGAGATTTGTAAAAGATTTGCCACATTTGTTACCATCAAAACATTTTGTGATGCCACAATGGCATTTTAACTTAGGTCACTCGTTTTTTGATGTGCACCCTGTGAGAAGTTGGCCTGATGTGCAGTGCTCACTATTCTAGTGATCACTATATATCAGTCCAAACAACCCTTATTGATGATTGGTTGTAAGTCAACCTTATAGACCAGCTATCCTAGTAGCATGGATACGAGCAGTCTAAGGCTAAGACTCTAGAGGGCGTGTTAAGCCAGCTGTTTTACCATCACATTACCCCTTGAACACCCAGTGAAAGGACACCACACAAGTGTTATGAAAATAAACAATGTATTTATTAGAATCACAACAACCCTGTACTCTTTATGAGGACAGGGTGCTAGGCACAAAAACTCTTATGAAAATACTTAAGTTAGCACGTTATACACGAATGCCCGAGGGGCACGAAAAACCATATACTCTAAAAGTGGAATGCGAATTACTAGCAGGTAAGTAACGATTCTCAGAGGCTTTGGGATCGCTAGGACTGGACTACTGAACCTTTAGATTACTAGCAGGAGGCCTAGGGAACTCGGGTGCAGAGTGTGCACTCTCACGCGGGATGCGGGACAAAGTCTATGGAAGCTAGAATTCACAAAGTTAGTGTTCACGGGCGAACCCGACCTGGTAGGGAGAAAACGACAGTGGATCCTGACCCTTGAATAGTGAGGCTATGCTGGGACACCGAAGTGCCGAAGTTACCTAGCCCAGGGGCTGCAGCTGCATAGGTCTGAAAAGACGTCGGGAATCCTCGTTGCCGGACCAGGAGCCTGGAAGAAGGAAGTTGCTGGCAGGCGACCAGTGAAGAAAGTTCGATGGATCCAAGCCTGGATCAAGGAAGAAGAAAACCTGAAAGCAGAGGGGACCCAGTTCTTGAATCACTAGCCAGTGATTAAGTGGGCACCAGGATGGCACCGGGCGAAGTCACCGCAGTCAGGTGAGTGGGCGCTGCTGGGCTCTGCAGTCTCTCGGACCAGGAGGCGTTGTCGGCGACCAGGATGGAGGTGCGAGCTGTCCCACGAAGGTTCTTGCTGTCGACGTCGCTGGACCCAGGATTGGGCAACAAGTCTTGGCAAATGTAAGGCCCACGCGGTGGACCTAAAATGGCGTCTTAGCCGGACCAGGAGGGTCCAGGGTACTTCTCCGATGGAGGGAAGCAAGGGCCAGTCTGGAGCAACCAGACCAGCAACAGTGTTGTCGTTGGGCGTCGTTCGGAAGGCCACAAGCCAGCGGGCTAGTAGCCAAACAACGTGGTGAGCAGCAAAAAGCAGAAGGGCCCCACGCCGATCATGGAGATGCTGGGGGGCTGCTCTTCGGTGCTGGAGCTGCTCAGGGTGGGGGCTTCTCGGACCCCAAAGCACTCACCAGGAAATTACTCGGTGGGCTTGCTGTGCAGAAGTCGTGCAGTCTTGGCGATGGCCGGTCCCTCGAGGTCTCGTCGCACCCACGGTTCTCAGCTGTGCTGTAGAGGTGGGTAGAGGTCAGAGGTGCCAGGGAAGCCGGGTCTCGTCGAGCTGGGCAGTCGGATTCCGGAGGAAGGACGTGCAGCAGACCGCAGTGTTCTTAGATGGTGCCTGCGGGTGCAGGGTGACTACTCCTTAGCCACAAGGGAGAATCTTGAAGAAGAAATCGTGAAGTCCTTTCGTGGAAAGTGGTATCTTGATTCCAAAGATGATCTGATTTGGAAGGGGGCCAGTCCCTACCTTTATCTGGGAAAAGGGGGCTGGCACGCGACTAAGTCCTGCCCTAGGGGTGGGACCAGGAGGGGGGTGGTTACACCCACTTCCTTGGCGGGCTTTTCCCCAGCACAGGGTCTGGAGTGTCCCTGGAACTGGTTCAAGCCAGCCTATGCACAGTGAGCACCGGGGTGCCACGTGCAGTCACCTTCCTCTGAAGCCCTGCCTACCTACAATACACAAAATCCTGTCTGGGACGGTGCTGGCACCGCCCCTGGCAGGAAACCCTTTGTCCTTATCTCCTGCTCTGGGAGGACTCCCAGCAGCAGGAGGGCAGACTTGTGTCTCGGTGGCAGCATCCATTTTGTGGATGCTAAGGCTCTGTCTGACTTTAACCGGGGTTAGGGGTTACATACATGTCGTGTCCCTCTAGAAGGGTGGAATGCTAACCCCGTCGCCAGAATTGGCGAGGGGTTAGTATTCCAATTCGTATGACACCTTACTCGACATGTTTTGATAAAGCGATACCAGAGTTGGCATTTAACCGCGAGGATTATAATGCACTTAAGAGTATATTGTATGCGATATCATGGAAACGGCTAAGGGATAGATCCCGAAAGCCGCAGACAGGCTCAGCTCATGCCAGAGCACCATCTCACACGATTCCAAGCACTCTGCCTTCAGGATTGTTAAGGCCTGCCATAGGAGTGACTGATAGGAGATCTGTGTGTCCATTTTAGGGTTAGATATAGGTATACTATATCTAAAGCAAAGGGTGAGTAAACCACCTTGCCCCAGCTGTCGTGCAGCCAGTTGTGTCAGTTTAGTTAGTCAATTTATTTTCAATTTATAAAGCTTTATTCGACATTTGTCATAAAAGCATTCACCTAACCCTATACAATAAATACTAGATATAAAAATACTTCTAAAAATACATATTAAACATTAAATGCCGAATAAGACATGATAAAAAGTACATCAAAATTACACACATTATTACATTTTTAAAAAATTAAAATTCCTTTACATTAGAAAACAAAGGACAATAGTCCCATGTCGCAAAAACAGGATTAAGGATATACATAATTTCATTGTAATGCAATAGCCGTTAATGATAGAGTACGGATTAGCCATGACCAAGCCAAAAATTTTGCTACACCAACCACAAGCAATGTTGAACAATCTGTTTCGAGTATCCTAAGGGCTTCGGAATGGCTTCGGGTACCCAACTTTGAGCACACCGGATTTAACCACTTACGTCTAGGGGGCAAATACAGTGGACAACAAAACAAGAAATGGGCGATATGTTCAGTTTCTTCTTTACAATGGTGACAATTCTCATCCCATGCCGGGGACCAATGCCTCTTAAACGCATTCAAAGGTAGTGTACCAATGCGGAATTGAAAGTAAAGTTTTCTATCGTATGGTTTTTCAATAAGGTCCCAAAAAGGCTCATAGGAGGGATACATTTTTGCATTTAAAAAGCGAGATGTTAAATTTACGCTTGTACTGCCACTAAACATTGTACAATATACCATTTCCCAGTATAGCTCTTTTAGCTTTTCCTTAGTAGGAAAGCAAGCTAGGTCATTGTTGTCCCATAAATAGTCCAATTTCAATTTTGTAAGGAGCCCCCGCAACTCCCTTAACCATGGGATAATATGGAAACGATCAAATTTGATGACATCCCTCAATGCTGCTGCATAATGGTTTAATTCTGGGGTCACCATAACTCGTCTCCAATATAGGAGGGGCCGGAGCCTCGCTACATCCTCAACAGATTTTCTTCCCAGGTCTAGTTTTAACGGGATTGTTGGCGTACTTTGGGGGACCATTGTGATCCCTCTTAGAAACCTATTTTCTGCTCGGCCCAATTCACTCAGGTTTGAAAAACCCCATAGTTCCGATCCATATAAACAAGCCCCCAGGACTTTCATGGAATATATTTCCATCACGCAGTTTACCGGCTTTGTCAATGAGGTACGATGTTTTAATGAGATGGCACCTGCTAGTTGTCTAAATTTTAGTAGGGTTGTAGTTATGTGTTGCTTCCAGCTCATGTTTTCTTGCAGAGTGATACCTAGGTATGAGAAGGAGTCCACTCTTTCTAATGGTGTTCCTTTGTATTTTATTACACCCTTAAAAGAGGACTGCAAATTGAGGCACATGAATTTCGTTTTAGTGGTGTTTAATTCTAGGCCCCTCTCATCACAATATACACCAAAGGCATCAACTACTTTTTGTAACCCACTAGGGGTGCGGGAAAGTAAAAGTGTATCATCCGCAAACATGAGAACTGGCACACGGGAGCCGGCAATTACAGGGGCGTCACTAGCAATCTTCTCTAGGTGTTCAACAATACCATTTATATAAATAGAGAAGAGGGTTGGCGCTAGGACACACCCTTGTCTCACCCCACGTTCAACCGGAAAGGGATCAGTTACATCTCCTTGTTTGCCCCATCGTATCCTTGCAAAATTATTTTCGTGCAGGCGCACGAGGAGTGTAAGCAATTCCTGGTTTAAGCCTGCGTCCGCCAAGGTCTGCCAGAGTTTTTCCCTGGGGACCAGGTCGAAAGCGGCTTTTAAATCTACAAAAACTGCATACAATGTCCCCTTCTTCAGGATAACATTTCTCCAATAGATTGTTAAAAAATGGAGGACTTGGTCGACGCTGCTAGTTAGGGGCCTGATCCCAGCTTGATAAGATGACAGAATGTTGTTTTCGTCGATCCATTGTTGCAGTTTATTTTGCAGTAGTCGACCCATTAGCTTTTGTGCTGTATCAATCAGGCTAATGGGTCTGTAATTTTTAGCCTGGGATCGGTCACCTTTCTTATATATAGGGATTATTTCGGCTCCCTTCCATGAGGCAGGCACTCTCCCTCCCATAGCCACTGCATTAGCCAGCATTGTAAAGTAGCTGCACCATGACTTCCGATCGGATAGAAAAATATCGGCCGGAATTCCATCCATGCCTGGTGCTTTCCCCCCTGCTACACAGTCCAAAACATCACTCACATCCCTTTCAACAAATAAAGGTACTTTATAGTAGACTTGCGGAGGTGGACTAACATTATTAAACATGGGGTTACGGGCATACTGTGGTCGGAAGTATTCTATCCAACTGTTTTTTGCGACATTATTAGCAGGCTGGGGTGCTATGCCACCCTTTGCCCATTTTACTGAAGCCCAGAAGCGCTTGGAATCCTTGGAGGCACAAACCTCCTTTAGTTCACGCCAGCAATCCTCGTCCCAACGCTTCTTTGCTAGTTTTTGAACCTGCCTATACTGGTCTCTTGCCAGCCTTACTACTTCTGGCCTTCCTGATCTTAGTTCCCTGCTAAGATTATCTCGTGCTGCCCTACAGCTCTTATCATACCACCCTCTAGTTTCTTGGGCTTTCTTTATTTTATTTGTAGATATTTTTTTAAGCAAAAAGCTTTGGATTCTAGAGAAGAGTATCTCATGGGCAGCCATCATATAGTCAATAAAATCGGTCTGTCCATAATGAGACTTAATCTTAGCAACTTCGCCCACCACTACTTTCCTAAGGGTTTCCAGTTTAGGAATATCTTCTAGGAGCATGCTCCACTTCAAATATCGAGTATTATTTGAGCTTACAAGGTCCCGCGTAACCATGTGATCCTCTATAGGATGCTCGGGTTTGTCATGGTAGGTATGTAGCGTCAGACACAATGGATTATGATCACTTTCAATCTTATCCTTCACTTCCATATCTACCAATTTGTCCCAAGCCCTTACATCCAGGAGTATATAATCTATCCTACTGGCTGATCGGCCATTATCAAAGGTATGATTCCCCCTGGAATCTGACAATGCTCGCCCATTGACTGCTCTAAGTCCTCTAGAAAGACAAAAACTTTTCAGTTGGATTGCTACCGTGCTCCATTTCCTAATTGCTGGGATATCTAGTTGGGGGATTCCCCACTTGGTATCCTCATCTTCGGCCAGGATCTTATCCTCCTCACCCAAGGGTTCAAAGGTGGTATTAAAATCCCCGCCTATTAATATATGGGTGGGGTCTGGCAGCAATTCAATATGGTTCTCAAGGCACGTTAGGGTCTCTGATGATTTACCCCTGGCAACTCCCCTCGAATAGAGATTAAACAGGGCTAATTGCTGACCATTTTGCCAGGTGATATCAAGTGCCAAAATGTCATTAGAGGGTATAGACCTTTGTTTAACCGAACAATTCAAAGTTTGGCGTACCCAAATTAACAGGCCCCCCGAGGGACGTCCCACTCGATTTCTTAAAGCCGGGACGTAAAAATTCAAATACCCTTGCCTGAAAATTGGTGTAAGCGACCAAGTTTCTTGGAACATGACAATGTCGTAATAGTTAGTAAAGTCGACCCAGTCTGGGATGTTTTGTTTATTAGAAATTCCAGCTATGTTCCATGAGACAATTGATAATTTCGGTTTGGCCTTTAGGGTGTGAGCATGATCAATATCAGGGGCTTTTACTGTTTCTGTAGGATCTATTCCCGGTATCACATTATTACTCAATGTTGGTGACATCTCAATTTCTTCCAATAGCCTTTTCTGTCCCCCCTGAATCCTATTTACTTCCTCTAGGACGGTGGTCCGAAATACATCTGGGACTATTGTAGGCTCGTCTAGCATGGGAATCTTAACATATCTTTGGCCCAGGTGCATATCTAGGGTGGCGGAGGAGGCACATGCGAGTCAATCACACTCATTTAAATCAGTTAACACAGAATATTGGTTGTCCAAATTTAACCCCCACTCACGTACTGGATTGGACCTAGCATTTCTATTTCCCACAACTGTCCATTTTGTTCTTAATATGCTCGGTTTGGCTACTATACCTCTTCTGCTATAGAAAAAATCCAGTGTCAATGGAACTATTTCAGCTGTCCTACGTTGTGGGGGAAGGATGTTCCGTAGGACATCAGGCAGGACTTCAGGTCCCTTAAAGTTCAAGACCACACAATCCCCTTGGAATTTCTTCGCCTTAGTACCTATCCACCTAACCCTTCTTGCTGTAAGCAGATCGTCAGATAGTTTTTCCTTGCCCCAGGGAGTTATATGCATATTACTACTAAGCCACTGAAGGGCCTTATTTCTTAAGAAATCTGGTGACTCAATCTGTCCAGTTTTCAGCAAGGGTGTGTTTGCTAGTACTAAAATAAGGGGCGAGGCCTCAACTATTAGTTCAACTGGGGAAGTTTCTGGATTCAGAATCTCAGGGATAGTATTGCCCATTAATTGGGCTGCATCTGGAACTAGGACCATATCAGGAGTGTTATCGAGCATGGGGCTAATTTGTTGGACTTGCTCAGAGGGAGCTTGTAGGCCAATATTCATGTTCACCCCAAGTGATTTCCCCGCCGTCTCCAGTTGTTCAAATTTAGTTACTACTAGGTTTGATATTTCCCCCACCCCCTCGTTGGTTTTCCTTAACAGGGACTCCAGCTTGTTGACCTTATTAGCTAATTGGTCAACTTTTGATATGAGGGGTTTCATTAAACCTAATAGTTTAGACTCTAATGTACCCATAAGCTTAATTAAGAGGGTATCCTCCCCTTCTTCATTTTCGTACTCCTCTTCCCTTATCCCATCCTCTATCCTTTTCTTTGTTCGTCTAGGGGGGGTTGCGGGTTTATTTTTACAAGAGCGTAGGCCACCTCTTCTAGGAGGAGCCTTGGTAATCCCTTTTTTAGCTCTTGGAGCGGGAACCGGTGTGGGGGGAGTGTTGCTCTCTATAACAAGCTCCTCAATTGTTACAGATTTATCTTGGTCTTCTAGATTAATTAGGTCTGTAAAAGGGTCAAGTTGTTGGTCAGTAGAGGCCATGGATACATCAATGGGTGGTTGCTCATTTGGAACCTCAATAAGATCGGGGAAAATGAGATCGTCAGCGGCAGACTGAGTTACCCCTGATTGATTGAATTGAGCACAAGGTGGCGAATCCTCAATGCCCAAGGAGGACCTCCGATTAGTATTAATTTTTGACACTACCTGGACCAGGTAGTTGTGCATTGTATTAGCCGGGGTGACAGGCGTTTTTTGCTTGGACATAATGAGCAAACAATAATAAACAGCGAGGCCCTGTGGGTTTATATAACAGTTATAGACTATAATACACTGTGGATATAAGTGAGTTTTACCTTGCCAAAGTTCAGTTTAAAAGATGGAAGTAAGAGGGGTGGCCCAGTCCAGTCTCTCACTGTCTAGAACGGGCTAAAACGGGCCCGCCCTTGGCCCGGGCTTCGCCCGGCGTCCCGCTCGCGTCCCGCGAGACGGGGGTGACGCGCAATTTGTACGCCTCCTGGCGCGTGGATGGCGCGGCGTGCGCCGCTTTGGCTGATGGGAAATGTAGTTCAGCCAGTCCCCCTCAGACCGCGCTCCGCTCGCCTACAGAGCTCAGATGACACCAGAGCTGGGCAGCGGGAGGCGGGAAGAGGACCGACAAGGCACGCTGGACTCCTGAAGATACTCCCCGGCAAACAGGCAAACAGGCAGCAAAGCAGGTAGGCGGCAGAGGTTTCCGCTTCAAAGGGCTTCCCACCCCTCGACCGGGGTGACGCGCAATTTGTACGCCTCCTGGCGCGTGGATGGCGCGGCGTGCGCCGCTTTGGCTGATGGGAAATGTAGTTCAGCCAGTCCCCCTCAGACCGCGCTCCGCTCGCCTACAGAGCTCAGATGACACCAGAGCTGGGCAGCGGGAGGCGGGAAGAGGACCGACAAGGCACGCTGGACTCCTGAAGATACTCCCCGGCAAACAGGCAAACAGGCAGCAAAGCAGGTAGGCGGCAGAGGTTTCCGCTTCAAAGGGCTTCCCACCCCTCGACCGGGGTGACGCGCAATTTGTACGCCTCCTGGCGCGTGGATGGCGCGGCGTGCGCCGCTTTGGCTGATGGGAAATGTAGTTCAGCCAGTCCCCCTCAGACCGCGCTCCGCTCGCCTACAGAGCTCAGATGACACCAGAGCTGGGCAGCGGGAGGCGGGAAGAGGACCGACAAGGCACGCTGGACTCCTGAAGATACTCCCCGGCAAACAGGCAAACAGGCAGCAAAGCAGGTAGGCGGCAGAGGTTTCCGCTTCAAAGGGCTTCCCTTTATCTGGGAAAAGGGGGCTGGCACGCGACTAAGTCCTGCCCTAGGGGTGGGACCAGGAGGGGGGTGGTTACACCCACTTCCTTGGCGGGCTTTTCCCCAGCACAGGGTCTGGAGTGTCCCTGGAACTGGTTCAAGCCAGCCTATGCACAGTGAGCACCGGGGTGCCACGTGCAGTCACCTTCCTCTGAAGCCCTGCCTACCTACAATACACAAAATCCTGTCTGGGACGGTGCTGGCACCGCCCCTGGCAGGAAACCCTTTGTCCTTATCTCCTGCTCTGGGAGGACTCCCAGCAGCAGGAGGGCAGACTTGTGTCTCGGTGGCAGCATCCATTTTGTGGATGCTAAGGCTCTGTCTGACTTTAACCGGGGTTAGGGGTTACATACATGTCGTGTCCCTCTAGAAGGGTGGAATGCTAACCCCGTCGCCAGAATTGGCGAGGGGTTAGTATTCCAATTCGTATGACACCTTACTCGACATGTTTTGATAAAGCGATACCAGAGTTGGCATTTAACCGCGAGGATTATAATGCACTTAAGAGTATATGGTATGCGATATCATGGAAACGGCTAAGGGATAGATCCCGAAAGCCGCAGACAGGCTCAGCTCATGCCAGAGCACCATCTCACACGATTCCAAGCACTCTGCCTTCAGGATTGTTAAGGCCTGCCATAGGAGTGACTGATAGGAGATCTGTGTGTCCATTTTAGGGTTAGATATAGGTATACTATATCTAAAGCAAAGGGTGAGTACACCACCTTGCCCCAGCTGTCGTGCAGCCAGTTGTGTCAGTTTAGTTAGTCAGCCCAGGGGTGGCATAATACATGCTTCAGCCCCTGGGAGACTTCTGGGTACACCTCAGCCCTGGGTACAGGGACTTGGAGAGGGCCCAGTGCCAATTCAGTACCGGAGTACAATTTGGATAGAGAGAACAGCTAGGCTGTGGGTCTGATTAGCAGGCCCACAGCCAGGGAAAGTCGTAAACCAGTGCAGCAAAAAGCAAAAATCTGGGTGATCATAGGATTGCAGACCCTACTCTCCTACATGACCCCCCCCAAACTTTGGGACAATAAACTAACCTTGACCAGGTGAGTCTTCTTGCTCTAAGTGGAAATACCTGGAGAGCCCATCAGCATTGCTGTGATCAGTACCAGGTCTATGCTCCACTGTAAAATCCATCCCCTGTAGGGAAATGGACCACCTAAGCAGTTTGGGGTTTTCACCCTTCATCTGATTTAGCCACAAGAGGGGCTTATGGTCTGTCTGAATGGTGAAGTGAGTGCCAAACAAGTAGGCCCTCAGCTTCTTCAGGGCCCAGACCACAGCAAAGGCCTCCCTCTCAATAGCTGACCAATTTTTCTCTCTGGGTGTCAACCTTCTACTAATGAAAGCAATAGGCTGATCATTACCATCAAAATTCAGTTGAGACAGAACAGCCCCCACACCCAACTCAGAAGCATCTGTTTGGACAATGAATGGCTTGGAGTAATCTGGACTCTTTAGGATAGGTGCTGTGCACATGGCCTGCTTTAGGTCATTGAATGCCTTCTGACAGCTTGCTGTCCACTGAACTTTCTTTGGCATCTTTTTGCTTGTCAGGTCATTAAGAGGGGTCACTATGGACCCATAATTTCTGACAAACTTCCTATAGTACCCAGTCAGGCCCAAGAAAGCTCGAACTTGAGTCTGGGTGATTGGAGGAGTCCAGTCCTTGATGGCCTGTATCTTACTCTCCAGTGGCTGAACCTGGCCTCCACCTACAAGGTGGCCCAGGTATACAACCTGTGTCTGCCCTATCTGGCACTTTGTGGCCTTGATAGTGAGGCCTTCCTTTTGCAGAGCCTCTAACACTTTCCTCAGGTGGACCAGGTGATCCTCCCAGGTGGAGCTAAAGACAGCAATATCATCAAGATATGCTGCACAGAAGTCATCCAGCCCAGTGAGGACTTGATTCACCAACCTTTGGAAGGTGGCAGGTGCATTTTTCAAACCAAAGGGCATTACCACAAACTGATAATGCCCACCAGGGGTAGAAAATGCTGTCTTGGGTTTGGCCTCCTCAGCTAACCTGATTTGCCAATACCCAGCTGTCAAATCAAATGTACTTAAGAATTTGGCAGAAGCCAATTTATCTATAAGTTCATCTGCTCTTGGAATTGGGTGGGCATCAGTCTTAGTGACTGCATTGAGGCCTCTGTAGTCTACGCAAAACCTCATCTCTCTCTTACCACCCTGGGTGTGAGGCTTTGGCACTAGAACTACTGGGCTAGCCCAAGGGCTATCTGAGGGCTCAATGACTCCCAGCTCCAACATTTTCTGCACTTCACTTTTGATGCAGTCTCTAACATGATCAGGCTGTCTGTAGATTTTACTCTTGACAGGCAGACTGTCTCCAGTGTCAACATCATGGGTACACCAATCAGTTTGGCTGGGTGTCAGAGAACATATGTCTGAAGGATTGCAGGACTTGCCTGCAATCCTGTTGCTGATGTTCAGTGAGGCTGCCACAAAAGACAACACCATCAACTGATCCATCATCAGGATTCTGAGTGAGCAGGTCTGGGAGAGGGTCACTCTCTTCCTCCTGTCCCTCATCTGTGGCCATGAGCAAGCTCATGTCCTTCCTGTCAACATATGCCTTGAGCCTGTTAACATGGAGCACTCTGAGAGGGCTCCTGGGAGTTCCAAGGTCCACCAAGTAGGTAACCTCTCCCTTTTGCTCAATGATGGTGTGGGGCCCAGACCATTTGTCTTTCAGAGCTGCTGGGGCCACTGGCTCCAGCACCCACACCTTCTGTCCTGGCTGGTACACAGTCAGAACAGCCTTTTGGTCATGCCAAGCTTTTTGAAGTTCTTGGCTGGCCTCAAGGTTTTTGGATGCCTTTTCCATATACTCAGCCATCCTGGAGCGGAGACCAAGTACATAGTCCACTATATTGGTTGCAGGCTTTTTGAGAGGTCTCTCCCATCCTTCCTTCACCAAACACAGGGGTCCTCTCACAGGATGCCCATACAGAAGTTCAAAAGGGCTGTAGCCAACCCCCTTCTGTGGGACCTCTCTGTAAGCAAACAAGAGGCAGGGGATCAGGACATCCCATCTTCTCCTAAGAGTTTCAGGTAGTCCATGAATCATCCCTTTCAGGGTCCTGTTGAATCTCTCAACAAGCCCATTGCATTGTGGGTGGTAGGGTGTGGTGAACTTGTAGTTCACACCACACTCCTTCCACATTGCAGTCAGATATCCTGACATGAAGTTGGTACCTCTGTCAGAAACGACCTCCTTTGGAAAACCCACTTTGGAGAACACTCCAACTAGGGCTCTTGCCACCACAGGTGCTGTGGTGGTCCTCAGGGGAATAGCTTCAGGATACCTGGTGGCATGATCCACCACCACCAGTATAAACTTGTGCCCTGATGCTGTCTGGGGTTCCATTGGACCAACAATGTCAATCCCCACTCTTTCAAAGGGGACCCCCACCACAGGTAGTTGTATGAGGGGGGCCTGTGTTGTGCCACCTGACTTACCACTGGCTTGGCAAGTGACACAGGAGCGACAAAACTCCTTGGTATTCTCATTCATATGGGGCCAGTGAAAGTGTGAGACAAGCCTGTCCCAAGTCTTTGTCTGACCTAAGTGACCTGCAAGGGGAATCTCATGGGCCAAGGTGAGAAGGAAACCTCTCAGAGACAAGGGGATGACCAGCCTCCTGGTTGCACCAGGCTTGGGGTCTCTTGACTCAGAGTACAGGAGTCCATCTTCCCAGTATACCCTGTGGGCACCTGTGGCATTCCCTGCAGCCTCAGCAGCAGCCTGCTGTCTGAGGGGTTCAAGGGAAGGGCAGTCTAACTGTGCCTTCCCCAGGTCTGCTCTGGAGGGTCCCCCTGAGCCCAGAAACTCAACTTGATCAAGTTCAAGCTCTTTAGGCTCAGTTTCCCTCAGTTCTCTCAGATCAGCCTCCTCAGAGACTTGATCCTCAACCTGGGGCAAGGGGGAAGGCAAAGCCTTAACCCTACTGCTCTTCTTCTTGGGAGGTGTCTGGTCCATAATTTCAGGATCCAGCACCTGTTCAGTGGGGCATCTTCTGGCCTGTGACCTAGTCACAGCAAGCACATGTGCTGGCAAGCCTAACATCTCCATGTGAGTCCTCTGCTCCACTTCTGACCATTGTGATGACTCCAAATCATTGCCCAACAAACAATCAACTGGGAGGTCTGAACTGACTACAACTTTCTTTTGTCCCTTCACTCCACCCCAGGAGAAAGCCACAATTGCCACACTATGACTAGTAGTGACATTGCTGGCATTGGTCACCAGGAAATCAGTACCTGGCATGATCTGTCCAGGGTTCACAAAGTTAGGTGTCACCATGGTGACACTGGCACAAGTGTCCCTATAGGCCTGAGCCATTTTGCCATTTATCAAAGGTGTCTGCCTGTATTTGCCCAAAGTATTGGGACTGATTTCAGGGGACATATCCATATCCCCTGTACAGACAAGGACAGCCTGAGTGAGTGTGCCAACTAAGTTGTCAGACCCCTCAGTACCCAAGGTTAACCCAACTAATGCCTTGGGAGGCACACTACCACTACTGACTGTACTAGGGGGTGCAGTTGCCTTAGGGGCTGTAGTGGCAGGAGTTTGTCCTCCTCTTTTGGTGCACTCACTAAACCAGTGAGATTTACTTTTGCAGTACTGGCACCACCTTTTTGACTGGCCTTCTTGAGTCTTCTTCTTCTGGGAAGCCTGACCCCCACCCTCTTTGGTTTGTTGGGGACCTGGTGAAGACTTCTGGTCATTTTGCTCATTCTTAACACTACCCTTCTGGTCTGCTTTCTTCTGACCACCCTGGTTCTGGTTCTGGTTCTGGTTCTGCTTGATCCTTGTCCTGACCCATTTGTCTGCCTTCTTTCCCAATTCTTGGGGAGAGGTCAGATCTGAATCAACAAGGTGCTGGTGCAGCAACTGGTTCTGACAATTGTTTAAAATGTGTTCTCTCATCATTAGATTATACAATCCTGTGTAATCTGTAACCTTGCTACCCAGCAACCAGCCCTCCAAAGCCTTAGTGGTACAATCCACAAAGTCAGACCAGTCCTGAGACTGAGTTTTCTGGGTGTCTCTGAACAGCAACCTGTACTGCTCAGTGGTTAAACCAAACCCATCAACCAGTGTATTCTTCAGGACCTGGTAATTGTTAGCATCCTCCACTCTTGTAGTGAGGAGCTTATCTCTACCTTTACCATCAAAGGAGAGCCACAGTATAGCTGCCCACTGACTCTGGGGAATGCACTGCACAGTGCAGGCCCTCTCCAGAGCAGCCATCCATTTCTGGATATCATCCCCTTGCTTAAAGGGGGGCACTATCTTAGTCAGGTGTTTAGTATCTAAACCCTTCTCTCTATCTCTTGGGAGATTGCTGCCACCAGTGGGAGCTAGCCCACTCATCTGCTGCTCTCTAGCAAAGGCAAGCTTCTCTTTGGCCAGGGCAAGTTCTTCCCTTTCAATCCTCAGTTCAGCTTGTCTCATCCTAGCTTCATGCTCCATTCTCTGAGGGGAAGTGAATCTCCTCTGTGGAGGATTCCTTCTCCCCTGGGAAGAGGCATTAGAGTGCAGAGATCTATTGGAGTCCCTAGAAAGAGATCTATCTCTCCTAACTCCAAGGTTAGGCCCACTTCGGGTCAGTACTGGGGGTCCCCCAGATCCTAGCCCAAGTAAGTCTAAGTTGGCCCTGGTTAGCCTTCTGACTACCTCAAGACCTTTGTCTACCTCATCCCCAGAGAGTTCCTCTTGATCCTCCTCCTCAACTGCAGTAGCAATGTTGGGGAGATCTGGATCCTCAGAGGTTCCCTCTAAGGCTGGCATGTTCTCATGTAACTGAGAAAGCTTCCTGGCATCATATGTCTCTAAGAGACCTATCAGAAAGGGAGTGGTGGGGTTAGACCCCTGCTTCAGTTTCCTGGAGACACAGATTTGTCTCATCTCCTGAAAACTGAGAGCTGCATATCTTGATGTGACCTGTGGAGGGTCAACACTGACCAGGGGAGTCTCAGTAGATTCTCCCTGGGTAGACATGCTTTTCTAGTGAGGTGTAAGTGGTGCACTTACCTACACTATGTGTTTGCCTACTGATCCCTTGCTAGAGTTGTAGTTTAGGGTGTGCTAGGCCCTAGGAGCTACAACAGCTGGTTCAGTAGAACTCAGAGTATTCTAAGCTAAGTTATATGTACCTTTAGTACTTATGTGATCTTTCACAAGATATTCTTAGGGCATGTGTGGTAAAACAGCAAGCTCAAATCCCACCGCTGCCACCAATGTGAGAAGTTGGCCTGATGTGCAGTGCTCACTATTCTAGTGATCACTATATATCAGTCCAAACAACCCTTATTGATGATTGGTTGTAAGTCAACCTTATAGACCAGCTATCCTAGTAGCATGGATACGAGCAGTCTAAGGCTAAGACTCTAGAGGGCGTGTTAAGCCAGCTGTTTTACCATCACATTACCCCTTGAACACCCAGTGAAAGGACACCACACAAGTGTTATGAAAATAAACAATGTATTTATTAGAATCACAACAACCCTGTACTCTTTATGAGGACAGGGTGCTAGGCACAAAAACTCTTATGAAAATACTTAAGTTAGCACGTTATACACAAATGCCCGAGGGGCACGAAAAACCATATACTCTAAAAGTGGAATGCGAATTACTAGCAGGTAAGTAACGATTCTCAGAGGCTTTGGGATCGCTAGGACTGGACTACTGAACCTTTAGATTACTAGCAGGAGGCCTAGGGAACTCGGGTGCAGAGTGTGCACTCTCACGCGGGATGCGGGACAAAGTCTATGGAAGCTAGAATTCACAAAGTTAGTGTTCACGGGCGAACCCGACCTGGTAGGGAGAAAACGACAGTGGATCCTGACCCTTGAATAGTGAGGCTATGCTGGGACACCGAAGTGCCGAAGTTACCTAGCCCAGGGGCTGCAGCTGCATAGGTCTGAAAAGACGTCGGGAATCCTCGTTGCCGGACCAGGAGCCTGGAAGAAGGAAGTTGCTGGCAGGCGACCAGTGAAGAAAGTTCGATGGATCCAAGCCTGGATCAAGGAAGAAGAAAACCTGAAAGCAGAGGGGACCCAGTTCTTGAATCACTAGCCAGTGATTAAGTGGGCACCAGGATGGCACCGGGCGAAGTCACCGCAGTCAGGTGAGTGGGCGCTGCTGGGCTCTGCAGTCTCTCGGACAAGGAGGCGTTGTCGGCGACCAGGATGGAGGTGCGAGCTGTCCCACGAAGGTTCTTGCTGTCGACATCGCTGGACCCAGGATTGGGCAACAAGTCTTGGCAAATGTAAGGCCCACGCGGTGGACCTAAAATGGCGTCTTAGCCGGACCAGGAGGGTCCAGGGTACTTCTCCGATGGAGGGAAGCAAGGGCCAGTCTGGAGCAACCAGACCAGCAACAGTGTTGTCGTTGGGCGTCGTTCGGAAGGCCACAAGCCAGCGGGCTAGTAGCCAAACAACGCGGTGAGCAGCAAAAAGCAGAAGGGCCCCACGCCGATCGTGGAGATGCTGGGGGGCTGCTCTTCGGTGCTGGAGCTGCTCAGGGTGGGGGCTTCTCGGACCCCAAAGCACTCACCAGGAAATTACTCGGTGGGCTTGCTGTGCAGAAGTCGTGCAGTCTTGGCGATGGCCGGTCCCTCGAGGTCTCGTCGCACCCACGGTTCTCAGCTGTGCTGTAGAGGTGGGTAGAGGTCAGAGGTGCCAGGGAAGCCGGGTCTCGTCGAGCTGGGCAGTCGGATTCCGGAGGAAGGACGTGCAGCAGACCGCAGTGTTCTTAGATGGTGCCTGCGGGTGCAGGGTGACTACTCCTTAGCCACAAGGGAGAATCTTGAAGAAGAAATCGTGAAGTCCTTTCGTGGAAAGTGGTATCTTGATTCCAAAGATGATCTGATTTGGAAGGGGGCCAGTCCCTACCTTTATCTGGGAAAAGGGGGCTGGCACGCGACTAAGTCCTGCCCTAGGGGTGGGACCAGGAGGGGGGTGGTTACACCCACTTCCTTGGCGGGCTTTTCCCCAGCACAGGGTCTGGAGTGTCCCTGGAACTGGTTCAAGCCAGCCTATGCACAGTGAGCACCGGGGTGCCACGTGCAGTCACCTTCCTCTGAAGCCCTGCCTACCTACAATACACAAAATCCTGTCTGGGACGGTGCTGGCACCGCCCCTGGCAGGAAACCCTTTGTCCTTATCTCCTGCTCTGGGAGGACTCCCAGCAGCAGGAGGGCAGACTTGTGTCTCGGTGGCAGCATCCATTTTGTGGATGCTAAGGCTCTGTCTGACTTTAACCGGGGTTAGGGGTTACATACATGTCGTGTCCCTCTAGAAGGGTGGAATGCTAACCCCGTCGCCAGAATTGGCGAGGGGTTAGTATTCCAATTCGTATGACACCTTACTCGACATGTTTTGATAAAGCGATACCAGAGTTGGCATTTAACCGCGAGGATTATAATGCACTTAAGAGTATATGGTATGCGATATCATGGAAACGGCTAAGGGATAGATCCCGAAAGCCGCAGACAGGCTCAGCTCATGCCAGAGCACCATCTCACACGATTCCAAGCACTCTGCCTTCAGGATTGTTAAGGCCTGCCATAGGAGTGACTGATAGGAGATCTGTGTGTCCATTTTAGGGTTAGATATAGGTATACTATATCTAAAGCAAAGGGTGAGTACACCACCTTGCCCCAGCTGTCGTGCAGCCAGTTGTGTCAGTTTAGTTAGTCAGCCCAGGGGTGGCATAATACATGCTTCAGCCCCTGGGAGACTTCTGGGTACACCTCAGCCCTGGGTACAGGGACTTGGAGAGGGCCCAGTGCCAATTCAGTACCTGAGTACAATTTGGATAGAGAGAACAGCTAGGCTGTGGGTCTGATTAGCAGGCCCACAGCCAGGGAAAGTCGTAAACCAGTGCAGCAAAAAGCAAAAATCTGGGTGATCATAGGATTGCAGACCCTACTCTCCTACACACCCCTATTGAGTTGCTGCACAGTGGTCTCTTTAGACTTGTGACATTAAAAATAGTCTTTCTCATCACCATAGCAACGGCTAGGCATCTGAGCGAACGGCAGGCTCTTTTTGCCAACCCACCTTACACAGCATTCTTCCCTGATAAGTTTGTGTTGAGGACACAAGCTTCCTTTCTTTGAAAATGGTCACTCTAAAACATGTCAGACAGGCTATCCCTCTTCGGCATTTTTTGTTTCACTTCGCCCCTCTGAGGAGGAAGAGATTCTTTCTTGGTTGGACCCTAAACTGACATTAACATTTTATTCAGATCGCATCAAACATCAGATGGATGATTAGCTCTTTATAAGTTTCTCCGGAGTGAAGAAGGGAAAGCAGTGCAAAATCAAACCATCTCCCGATGAATTGTACTCTGCATTAAGATCTGCTACTAACTGTCTTAGAAGCAGCCCTCAAGCTTTATGAGCTCATTTCACCAGAGCCAAATCTGCAACCACAGCTTTGGCACGCAAAGTGCTTACCCTGGACGTATTTCGGGTGGCTAATTGGGCGTCAGTTCATATGTTCGCAAAGCTACTGCCTTGATAGTCCTATCTGGTATGAGAGGAGTTTGCCCTCTATGTCCTGCATAACCTTTTGGTCTGAGACAGTTCATTGTCACTGACCCACCACCTTGGGAGGTACTGCTTTAATATTCGAAAGGTGAGGAATCTGTGCTTAGAATTATCCATCAGAAGAGCAAGTTACTTACCTTTTGGTAACTTTCTTTCTGGATATTTGTCAATTTTAAGTCAAAGTCTGCATCAGTAAAGTAATTCACTGTTTCTGGTTCCTTCTATTTTTGATTGAATTGAAAACAAGTTACTTACCCGTGGTAACAATCTTTCTGGTGTATACTCTTATGTAACTGATGATTCCTCACCAACCCTCCCACCTACCAGGTCTTTGATAATGCACACCAGAATGAATTGTATTCTTTGGTCAATTGTGGGTGAGGGGAGGGTGTTTGTCGAGGCATATTGGCCAGCCCGGGACTTGATGGACTCAAACTACACTACGGTACATTTTTTCTGATTACAATTAAATTAGTCAATTTTTTTTAAAGTTTAGTATTTAATTCGTCCAAATAAAACGTGCGAGGAGGATGAACCCAATAAAATGATTTTTCTGGAGTTATTGATACGGGGGCGCGTGAAATGCTCCTGTTCCTATCCTATTTCTTTGAGTGAGTTAGTTCCAGATATTAGTTACTTTTGAGTTGTAAAACCAAAATAATACACTAGAGGTCGTGAGTGACAATCCACAGAATGTTTCGCAAGAAAGCTGGCCAGCAGAAGTTTTTCCAACAGATTTACGATTATTGTGGCTTACTTAATTTGTTGTGCATGGTGGGTGTCGCATACTGTAATAAGGTTAACCTGGGAAGAAGTGAGGGGGTGCAGTCTTTCAGCGGCAAACTTGTTGCTTCGCTTAAGCTTAGCATGTAGTGAAGAGATGTAGGAGAGTATAGAGTTACTATTGTGTATACTTACTATAATTATCTTACCAAAGTTACTTCCTTGTGGAACACCGTAAGTTAATATGTGGAAACCGGATTTGTGTAAACAGGGTTTGGGTTTCCCAGGGTCAACATTAAAGACCAGGAGATCAAGTCAACCAGTGCCTCAAGGTCAATGTGACTCCTGAAGGCAGTGGGGACTGAACCCTACCATGTGGAGGAGCGTCGCCTCCCTGCTCTGTGAACAGTTGCCAGAAGGAAAAATAAAATGATAACAAACGTTATAATTTAATTTTTCCATCTGTCTCACTTGGTTAGGGACGGGGCTGCACGTCACCTGAACCGTGGTGGTACTCTCAAGTGCACCTGAATATTTGGCCAGCCATCTCGGGCCGCCCAAAAAGTCATGTGCTCTTTGCATGTTACGTGTTACAGCCTGGGTGGGGATTATGCACAGGCCCTCAGTCCTCCTCTGTGTTCCAAACCACTGGCTCAGACCAACCGCAACGCTTCTGTAAGGCAGCGTTGTGAACTTGTGATTGGCTGGGAGGGACAGGGTGCTTGTGTGCTTACTTTCTGCTCCTAACGTGAAAGAGGACCGAGAAGCGGTGGCTGGCCGGTGTGCAGGTATGTGCTATTTTGTTTTTCATTTATTGCACTCCCTGTGCATCTGGCAATAACCTAGAGAACCAAAACCAGAAAAAGATCCACTCCTGCTGAATTGCCTTCTGAAAGGAGGATTGTACAGCAGTTCTTCACCTCTGCCTTAATGACACCTGGAAGCTGACTTGAACCTTTTTGCTCCGTGTTGAATGCAAGCATAGGCTTTAAAAAGGTACACAAAACCTATATCTGTCTCAAATTTTAGCAATATAAAGCCATACTCTCCCATTACCTTCTCTTTAAACTGAAGGATGTGTTTATTGTTGCCACAACCATTGGTGCTGTAGCCATTTGGTTCCTGAGAGAGCATTCGTCTCTTCCCACTTTGGCAAAGTTAGGCATGGTACATCAAAATTATTGTTTCGAGATAAGTCTGGAAAAAACAGGGGTCCAGTCCCTATTTCTTACCTGGATATTGTGAGTCCTTTGTTTGGCACAAAGGCAGCAAAAAGCTTTGACAAAGCTTATTAGTTTAGAAGAATAATGATTTGAAGGTTGATCTGTATTTACCTTAAACATTTGCCGTACATAATTCTTTGCAAGATATGGTAATTTTCAAGGCAAATAAAATACGACTGATGATATGGTTCTTAATTGCTGATAAAGTGATGCACGTGCAACAACTCTACAGGTCAGCTGTGTTTCATCTAGCGGCTCATATATCTATAAACCTCTCATTCCGTCACCCTGAATAACTTATATGATAACATTTCCGATTACTTCAAGAAATCCTTTTTTGGAAAAGACTATCTCTGCCACTGATAAACCTCCTTGGCCCTCACTCTGAGTTGGAGAGAGCATTGGATGCTGCTCCACCCAATTCAGAGTTTTTTTCAGCTGGGGAACCCACCTGAGGAAACCAAATATGTTTCTGGGCACAGTTTCCTTTAGCTGAAGCAGGAGGAAAATGTGCCAGAAAATGTCCAGGAATCACCAGCTGCAATAATATTAGTCCCCATTTCTGGCTCAGAAACTTGGAATGTGCAGTACTTGGGTTGGAGTGACCATCCAGAATTATTAGCACCCGCCCCAGTATCTAACTCAGATTACCCTTTTGCTCGGAATGTGGCCCCTCCTTTAAATAATTAGCCCTATCTCTTTTTGTAACCACCCATGAGGACACCCCCTATTGCATGTGTTGTAATGCCCTAGGTTTTAATTACAGCCTCAAATCACTATTTTCTTAAAGGCCTTCAGACAGGACACTCACTTGATCCTAAACAAGGTTGGCAGTGGTTACTTTACTCGCTAGCACATCTCACATTTATATTAATACTTCTATATATTTCTCTTCATCAGCTCCACATAGAGTACAACTACAACCTAATCCGGAATTAATTTAATCATTCTTTTGTCACATTTCAAAGCTACTAATTGTATATATTGAATGTATTGTGGTGCTGTCTTGCATTCAATGCATTATGGGTTGGATGGATTTAATATATCTTCAAAGTTTATGATGCTCAATAGGGACCTCTAGGTACAGCTTGTGGTACTGCACCTACACATCTCATAGTTATATTAAGCCTTCTATACATTTCTCTTCATCAGCTCCACATAGAGTACAACCAGATCGGAATTAATACAATAATTGTTTTATCACATTTCAAATCTGTTGATTGTATATATGAACATAGCTATTTGAATGTACTCTTGGTAGTGTCTTGCATGCAATAAAGCAATCCATTATGGGAGTACCATATGTGACCACAAGTTTGATGCCCACTAGGGACCTCCAGGCACAGCTTGCGATACTGCACCTACACATCTCACATTTATATTAGACCTTCTTTAAGTTTCCCTTCATCAGCTCCACATAGAGTACAACCTAATCCAGAATTAATATAATAATTATTTTGTCACATTTCAAAGCTACTATAATGGCCTTATAGCCTGCTGTAGCGGGCTATACCGGCTATTAAAGGCCCGCACCAGCGTTAAAGCCAGAGCCGAAGGACTTTAATAAGGCAGCGGGACTTTAATAGCCAGTATAGAGCAACTATGAAGGGCTATAAGGCTGTTGGAACATTCTGTCACTAGAGGTCAGAATGTTCTAACTAATAAAACAAAGGCCTCTCTGAGTTCGAGGGGGTTTAAATCCCCTCTGGCTCAGAGAGGCCTTTGTGAAAACAACATTGGAATGTTGCTTTGCAGACCTTTAGTGACCCGTAGAAGCACGGAGCACTCCATTGTCTTCAATGGAGTGCTCCACATTCCAATGTTCTAATTGTATATATTGAATGTACTGTGGTACTGTCTTGCATGCAGTGCATTATGGGTAGGGTGGATTTACCATATCTTCAAAGTTAATAATGCTCACTAGGGACCTCTAGGCGCATCTTGCGGTACTGCACCTACACATCTCACATTTATATTAGACCGTCTATAAATTTCCCTTCATCAGCTCCACATAGAGTACAACCTAATCGGAATTCCATGGTGCGCCCTCTCTGGCAGGACCTGTATCGGTTGAGTCCTCTTGCGTTCACTTTATTTTACCTATTTGCCCAGCTTTTTTACACAGTACCTTGTATTTTAAGACGATCGATGTTCGAGAGAGTTCAAGGAATTTTTAACTATTTAACCCTTAAACTTGCATTGCTGCTCTCCCGTCCACCACGGCTCGTAATTAAGCCGATTGAGTGGAGAGAGTCAGGCAAATCAGGCATTAGTTTGAGCTGAGCGCCTTACGGCCACCATTTTGGAATGGTTACCACTCTAGTTGTTTCTTCTCCCCATGAGGAAGGGTACATAAAGCACCCCTGATGCGGACGCGCCTATGGCAAGCCCGTCTGCGCTCTGCCCGCACTCAGTGCCAGCCTCGCTGCCGGTTTTTGTATCCAGAACGGTGGCCATGCACTTATACACTAGAGGTGAGCGCCAGGAACTATCTCTTGTGACTCATAAATGTTCTGGGACAATTTTGGGAGGCACAAAGGATACTTGGACACGGGCATGCCAGAGTTGTAAATTGAGGCTTACAGACATAAATAGTAAGCTTCATTTAGATGAGGATTCAAAGGACTGCTATAAGGTGCATCCGGTAGGAACAAGGAAGGATCAGGGTGGTCCTAAGATTTAAAAACGTACCCACAGGTTGTCATATGCATTGCTATGCGCGGTCACTAATTAAACACAAACATGAATATGGGCACTTTGTTTACTCCCATGCCTTAGACCTTATTTTTGTCTTGGAAACAATGCTGATGAAACCTCAGGGCCAGATCTAGTGATCGCTATCCCACCAGGGTTTCTATAGCCAGGAAGGACCTATTGGACAAAAAGGGAAGAGGTTTGGCAATAGTCTATGGGGATCATTTGAAAGCATCTTTTAAAGATATTCCTACAGATAGGGAAGCCGAGGTGATTTCTTTTAAGATAGCGGCCAGTCACGTGTATTCGTTTAATGGGTTGCTAGTGTATAGGCCGCCTGGATACAGAAACAATTGTATCCAAACTATGGGCCAGCTCCTGGAATATAAAGTGAACTCACAAGATTTGACTATTCTAGGCGACTTTAATTTCCATCTAGATAACCTTTTCGATAAAGATTCCATGGCCCTTATGGTCCTAGTGACAGGTGCAGCCCTCAAGCTGATTGTGGTAGGGCCCACTCGTATAGCTGGAGACCTCCTGGACGCCGTCTTTACAGATTGTTCCCTTTTGAAATATAATAACAATTTACAACTTCACTGGTCAGATCATTTTGCAGTGATGCTAACTCTTACTTTGCCTCCTTCAACGGGCTACAAGCATGGTCCAGCCAGAAGCCAAAAAAGCTATATGTGGCAGCACATAGATAAAACAGAGTTCAATACTCATCTGAGTCAGAACAAACTCTGCTTCTCTAGAGACCCAGAAGCAACCTCTTCACAATATCATGTCTGGATTACAGCAGCAGCATATGCCACCATTCCCCAGAGAGTTGGGAAAACTAGCAGGACAGCTCCCATTGTACCTTGGTTCTCAACCAAGGCTATCAAGAAGACTCTGTCGTAGACAAGAAAGATGCTGGCACAAACACTACGATCCCAGGGAGAAATAAATATATAAGACGACTGGCACAATATAAAGAACTGAATAAGAAAACTAAAATCTGTTATTTTTCAGAAAGAATAGAAGGAGCAAAGAACAATTCCAAAGAGCTATTCGCAACGGCTTTGAAACGGAGCCATTTGCAGGAGACTAGTCAACGCACAATAGATCAACTTTTTGCGATAGTCTGGCCTCCTCCTTTTGTGATAAAGTTTCTGCCATTTATAACACTTTTTCTTTACACTCTGTAAATAATCAGAGTGCTCAGGCTCCTTTAACAGATACTGCAAATTAATTCTCAGACTTGTCTGTTTCAAATCTTGAACTTCATCCGTCCTGTTTTTTTAAATTTTACACTGATCTCTTACGAACAAACCTCAAAACTTCTTTTAGCCACTAAATCTGCATCCCCTCTGGAACCATGTCCTCCTAGAGTAATTCATATGCTAGTGGAGACAGTGGCACTCCCACTCATGGAGATTCTTAATAACTCCATTGAAACAGGGACCTTTCCCGTGATGTGGATTTTTTTTTTTTTAACCTCTGTTAAAGTCAAATCTGGATAAAACAGACACAGGAAATTATCGCCCTATCTCCCATCCACCTTTGCCAGCAAAAATCTTAGAGAAACATATGAATCAAGAATTAGTTGCCTTTATTGAGAACAATAATGTTCTGGACTCCACCCAGTATGGTTTGAGCCCAGCACAGTACTGAACTGGCCTTAATCACCGCAACTGAGGAAATTAGGTTGGCGGTTGACAAAGGAGCTTCGGCAGCTTTGATATTGCTAGACTTGTCAGCTACCTTTGATACGGTAGATCATGGTATTTTAATATATCGGCTTCAAGAAGTAGGGGTTGCAGGCCATCTCTGGCACTCCTCAGGTCATTTTTGCTTCATCGTGAACAATTTGTTGGAGTTCGAGGTTTTAAATCAAAATGTTTTAGGCTCCCATTGTGTGTTGCCACAGGGCTCATCTTTGAGCCCTACCCTTTTCAACATTTATGTCACCCCTCTGGCGCGAATGATTAAAACTCATGACTTTGAATTGGTATCATACGCAGATGATACCCAGATTATCGTATCAATTTCGAGCAAAATTCATGATATAGTAAGTGAATAGATAGCCGAAAACTGCCTTAAGTTGAACTCAAATAAAACAGAAGTCCTACTTTTTGGCAGAGATATAACGTTCTGGTCATCAGAATGGTGGCCATCGGAGCTGGGGATTTTTCCCACCCCAGTCACCAAGGCCAAAAATCTTAGAGTCTTTATTGATACCACCTTATCCTTTTCCCATCATGTATAAACGCTTACTGCATCTATTTATTACACTCTGAAAATCTTGATAAATTCTTCCATGTATACCAGCAGAACTGCAGAAAACAGTGGTGGCAGCTTTAGTGTTGTCGAAACTCGATTACTGCAACGGGCTACTGGTTGGAGCAAACAAAACAGTAGTGGCAAAATTGCAAGTACTCCAGAATTCTAGAGCTAGATTGCTCCTTGGATTAGCCAAATATTCATCATCTAAACATGATCTAAACACCCTGCACTGGCTACCCATTGAAAAGCGTATTAAGTTAAAGGCAATATGCATTGCCTTTAAGGCATTACAGAATTCAGGCCCTACCTACCTGACAGATCGCTTCCAATGGCACACCTTAGCACGTACACTTCGGTCAGCTTCATTGAAGTTGGTGATAGAGCCAACCTCCCGTCTCCAGAGAAGTGGTTCATTAATATCACAACCAGATGATGGAATAAACTACCATTACAATTATAAAGAATTCCTCTGATGACCTATTGTCCTTTAGGAAAGGACTCAAGACCTGGCTATATATTCTATAACCTCGTTTCAAGTATTGGAGATCCATCGTCTTTCTGGTGTTTTCGTGTGCTAATCTGCAAGCGCCTAGACGCCCTCTGGTAGTAGTGCGCTATAGAAATATATAAATAAATAAGGCTCTCACGAGAAGTCCACCTTGGATGTCCATCCAGGCAATGTCTTTGTGCTGGTTCGTTAGGCGCTTGGATGCGATGTTTACCCACAAGTGGTCCGCTGTGGCAGAGGGGAGGGCGCCGATCTGTTCGCTGATGTCCTTTGCTCGTATCTGGCTTTGGAAAAATATCAAGGTCCATGTGGTGGGGGGGAGGGAGACCTCCTCAAACCCGAACTCTTTCACGAAATTCTCCACTTCTTTGTAGAACCATGGGGTCTTCCAATTGTAGGGGACGGCGCTCACTCACACTGCCCGTCCGAGGCGCCTCCGCGTTTGCAACAGGAAGAAGTGTGCCATCAGAAAGCAGGCATGACTCTCATCTTCGGTCTTCAGGGTGTTCCTCATGCAGTAGCACACGAAGATTCCCCTCAGGATGGTGGCGATGTCAGGCACTCCCTTGCCGTAGGTCTTGAACATCACTACCCTCTTCACTCTGTCCATCTTCGAGCTCTAGATGAAGTAAAAGATCATTCTTGTGATGGCCTTAGTGGTTCGGGTCTGCACAGGCCACACTTGAGCAACGTATTGGAGCACTGGCAGGGTCTCGTTCTGCAGGACCAAAGACGTCCCTTCAATCGTCATCTTCCAGAGGCTCCAGAGTCCCAGCTTCTGCCTCGTCTCTGCCAGTCTCTCTTCCCATGTCTTCACCGCTGCACCTTCTCCAACGAACCAGACTCCAAGGATCTTCAGGAAGTTCTCTTCGATGGAGAATGGCAGAGGGTCTCGGTGGGGGTCAAGTGTCCGAAGAGTAGGGTTTCCGACTTGGCGCTGTTGATCTTTGCTCCTTACACTTTCCCAAACTTGATACAGGTCCTCTCCAACTCATTCACAGATGGTCCGTCCGTGAAGAAGACTGAGACGTGGTCCATGTAGAGGGAGCACTTCACTTCGCCTTGTACCTTACTTCCTGGTGTCTTCACTCCTGAGATGTTCTTATTCTGCGGATGCATTCAGCGAGGAGCTCAATCACGCAGAT
This sequence comes from Lissotriton helveticus, assembly GCF_964261635.1. Classification (NCBI taxonomy): domain Eukaryota; kingdom Metazoa; phylum Chordata; class Amphibia; order Caudata; family Salamandridae; genus Lissotriton; species Lissotriton helveticus. Next base: position 409,384,939 of record NC_136061.1, on the reverse strand, counting down.
GAACAGGAGGGAGAGGGAAGCAGCAAGCCCTGCCTCACCCCCAACAGGATGGGGAAGGGGTCGGTTCTCCAGCCATTTACCAACACCGTGCTGGAGATGTCTCTCTATGCATTGCGGTCATCACGTCACAGAAGAAGTCCCCCAGTCCCTGTGCTCTGAGTGTTCGGTCCATGAACTCATGGGAAATGCGGTCAAATACCTTTTCCTGATCAAGACTGACCAGGGCTGTCGGGACCTTGCGGCCCTTGACATACTGTATCGTGTACCAGACCAGGGACAGACTGACAGCGATTTGCCCACCCAGTATCCCACAGGACTGGTCAAGGTGAACTATCTTCGCTATCACTTTCTTTAGTTGGTTGACCATCACCTTTGGAAGAATCTTGTAGTCCATTTTGAGGAGAGAGATGGGCCTCCAGTTCTTGAGGTCTTCTCTCTCTCCCTTCTGTTTGTACAAGAGTGTTATCATACCCTCTCACAGGGGTTGCGGCATACTGCCCTTACCCACCATTTCCTTGTAGAGGTCCATCAAGTCCTACCCGATCAGGTCCGACAGTTTGACATAAAGTTCCACTGGGAGACCGTCATTCCCAGGCGGCCATGTGCAGCTCTTCCAGGGCCTCTCTCTCTCTTCCGGACTCCGTGTCTTTGAGATGCCCTCCAGGAAAATATCAGCCTGAGTGGATTTACCATATCTTCAAAGTTTATGATGCTCACTAGGGACTTCTAGGAGCAGCTTGCAGTACTGCACCTACCACATCTCACATTTATATTAGATTTTCCAAAAATTTCCTTTCATCAGCTCCACATAGAGTACAACCTAATCCGGAATTAATATAATAATTCTGTTGTCTCATTTCAAAACTACTAATTGTATATATGGACATAGCTATTTGAGAATGTACTCTTGGTACTATCTTGCATGCAATGCATTATGGGAGTATCATATGTAACCAAACGTTTATAATGCTCACTGGGGACCTCTAGGAGCAGCTTGCAGTACTGGCAGTGCTGGTGCCTCGCTCACTGGGGACCTCTAGGAGCAGCTTGCAATACTGCCCCTACCACAACATTTATATTAGACCTTCTATACATTTTTCTTCATCAGCTCCACATAGAGTACATCCTAACTTAATCCGTAATTAATATAATTCTTTTGTCACATTTCAAAGCTACCAAATGTATATATGACTTGCCACCCCATCTGGCTTTTTTTATCTTAGGGACCAGTATCAATCCTGTGTTGACTGACCTGAAACTACGTTGCGGTGTGTACTAGGAAAGCAAGTGTTGAATGTCTGTGGCTCGCCATCCCCCACTCCCCCCCCCCTTTTATGTACTAGACAGAGGGCTTCAAAGTCAACTCGCTGCCGGACTGTCAGCCAAAGGAGCTGTTTGATACTGGCAGACGTGGGGTGAAGTTTAGGGAGATCTAGCAGCACACGAGCTGCCACATTCTGTAAGGACTGCAGTTTGGCGATCTGGCCTTTATCTGTTCCTAGATATAAGGCGTTGCCATAATCAATTCTTGAAAGGACAAGAGCTCCAACAACTGTTTTCCTGAGGGTTTATGGGATAAACGGCAGGACTTTGTGCAACAATTTCAGAGTAAAGAAGCAGGCAGACGATACCGGACTAATTTGTTTTGTCAGCTTGAGTTTGTTGTCGAAGATGAACGGCTCCATTCAGAAGGGTTATGCCACACTCGATGACCTCCGTCTTTCCGGTATTGAGTTTTAGAAAGTTTGTATTTATCCAACTCATAACTGCATATAGACAGTTTCGGAACCTGGCAGCAGTGGTGTCCACCCTTTGTGTAACTGATGCCACGCATAAGAGACCAGGGTGAAACCATGATCTTTTATTAATCTTGCCAGCGGGGTGACATATATGTTAAACAACGTTGGTGACAAAGCTGACCCCTGTGGGACTCCACAGGGAAGACATAGGTTTCCTGACTTAAGACCCTCCCAATGTATCAACTGTTCCCTGGATGACAGATCCGATGTTAATAGGGGTACAGCCGTCTCTCTAATACCTGCTGCCCTCAGCCGCTGCAACAATACTGCATAGGTCACAGTATCAATTGATGCTGACCGGTCAAGCAGGATGAGGACAGCTCTAAACTGAAAAGTCTGAAGCAAAAAAATATTGTAGGGGACCTTGCCCGAGGTGGCCTATAGATGAAAAGCCCTGGGAAGAGCATAGAATTATTATCTTTAATGCTGAATGTCATTGCCTCAGCTTCCAATGATTTTGCGGGCTCTGTCCTCACCTTATGAGGCTGATAAATTATAGCTACACCCCCCCACCCCCCTTTTTCCCCACCCTATCTACACGTGCTTCCCGATAGCCTGCTCGTAATGCCACATTCGAGTCTGGTTCCCATGCATTGTTTGCCCAAGTCTCAGTTAGGAAAACGAGATCTGGGGCTGAAAGTTGAATCGGATATTCTAATTCATACATATGTTTTCTCATCAATCTCTTATTCAGCAGGATGCACCTGATTGTATTTGAACTAGAACTCTGAGAACTGTTTGGCCTACTGTGAGTATCCTCAGAGCGAGCCCCTTGCTCCGTTATAGGTGCTTGCGGCCTCCCCCCTCCCTAGGGTGCAACCGTTGCTCTCCTTGTTTGATAGTGGCGTAGCCCTGCCCCCACTCAAGTTCTTAATATGCTGATGCAAAGCCACCAAGTCTCACGAGTGCAGTATAAGGGCAGTTGTTACCGTGATCAATCATCAATTTGGGATTGTGGCACTCACCTATATTCAGGTTGATGAGTTCATCTCGAGTGTAGCTCTGTGTGACAAAACGGGCAGGAATCTGACACTGGGCGCGCCCGCTGCGCAGTCGCAGCATCGCGTGTTAATAGGAGTCTGGGGGCAAATAACTAGAGCGCTGACCTGTCCTGGCGGGCCCGCTCTTACAGACAGGCACCGCGGTCACACTTCAGAGTCAGAATGATTAGAGCACGTGGTACAAGTGCAAAACAGTAATTATTTAAAAATAACCCTGATTCAAAGTGCAAATGCAGGTAAAGTAGTTTAAAAACAAGATTCAATGGCAACAGTAATTATTATTTTAAAAATCCCTAATTCATACTGCAAAAGCAAGTTACAGCTTCTAGCGTTTTAGCCGCGAAAGGCTAGAACTCGGCACGCAATATGGACATAGCTATTTGATGGTGCTCACTAGGAACTTCTAGGAGCAACTTGCGGTGCAACACCTAGACAAGCAGTGCTGGTGCCTTGTTCACTAGGGACCTCTAGGAGCAGCTTGTGGTACCACACCTAGACATGCAGTGCCGGTGCCTTGCTTACTAGGGAGCTCTAGGAGCAGCTTGCATTACTTCACTGAGATATACAATGCTGGTTCCTCGCTCACTTGGCAATCATTTGCAAAGCACTTTGTCACTCATTACTGAAAGTATGAGTTATTGGCGTTGCATTATTTGCAACGCCAATACCTCAAACTATCAGTAATGCAAGACATATTGCGTTGCAAATGCTTGTTTTTAATTATGTAAGAGCAATCACCAGTCTATGTTTAGATGCTGAAAGTTATCCTTCATCGTTCAACTGCCTCCAGAACCGGCACACTGAAGCATGTGCTCAATTCTTTGTTCAGCCAACTACATGATGGCATAGTATTTGAGATGAGCCCGGTTGTTGCTGTAGTACCTTTGCACTTTGTTGCATAAGATTGGTCATGGCGGGGGATCACAACCACCACACTTCACACCTCACCCAGCAGCTGTGTGTGGCGCATTGGAGCACAGCTTGACTTTATAGCACAGGATTTGTCCGTGAGGTGACTCCACTTGGATGGGAGTGAAATAGTACCACACTGAGTGGGAAGTGAGACTCCCCACACCTCAGATTGAAAGTGGTGGGAAAGTAGAAGGACCCCGGCATTCGTGCAGCATCTTCTCATCACAACTTGGCACTCTTTTAAACTAATGCTGTTTGTTATGTCTGAAAATCCAGATTTTAAAGGATTTCACAAGTGGTGGAAGCTCGGAAATTGGGTATCTGAACAGTAACATTCTTGAATCCTCACACAATTTGAGAATTAGCAGATGCTGAAATACTAAGGCTAAATCCTGCTTACATAATAACTATATCAATGTCCTGCCAAAATCAGGGTTCAAGAGTACTTCGTATTCACATGGTAATTTCTTTCATTCAAGCAACAGTACCAAACCCAGTAGTGTTGTAAGCAGAAAGTGCTCCTTTATGGAGTTATTCAATAATGTTTTAGTACCTGCATATTGCACAAGCTTCTCTGTGTATTGTGGTTGCCTGTTGCAAATTGACTTTCTATGGTTGTTTCACTTGTTTACACTGTGCTGTTTAGTTGCTTACCTTGATAATAAAACACTTCTGGTACATATGTTTTTCTATCAGTGTGGGAAAGGTTGCCTTTTATATGCCCCATTGCCCTATCACGTTGAGTATAGTATATTTTTATTTTGAACCCAGTTAAAAGTTCACTCCAGATCATGAATGGCTTTGAGATCATGATAATGTTTTTTTCTGTATTTCAATCTCCTTATTGCAAAGCAAACAACACAGTTAGAACATATATATAATTTCATACTTGGCAATGTATCCTTACTCCCATAAACTCTGTAGCCTAGTCCCACTTTGAATGTTTTATAGCACATAGTAATGTTTGTTTTGTCTCAGCATACCCCAAGAATTAAACATAGGGGAAGAAGTAAGGGAACAGTGATCAATCGCAGACACTGACTGACAAAAAAATAAAAGTTAACTTTCTCTTAGTTGGTAGAGCCTATCATGCAATCGCCTGTTTGATTGAGAATCCGAGACCACATAAATAAATGTGTCTCTATAAAAAGTACTCCAATTTCTATATTCTGAGACACTGCTTCGTAGGTTCTTCTCTGTAACACAGGGGAGTTCTTGTGTTGTTGCACGTGCAGTGACTACTTATCTGCACTCCCATTTTGAAAAGATCACTTAATCTCCTCAGATGTAGGAGCTGACCATGTCATGCTGTAGAGAGTAATGTGAATCACCCATATAAGGAGGAGCGTGGGCCCCTTACCCCCCCCCCCCTAGTTTCCTATCTGTATTATAGCGCCCTGGCATACCGTGAATTGAGTGCTTCAGTTGCACAGTGGGATTGGATGTCTTTGTCTAGCTGCACTCCTTATAAACCCCTGACATAAGAGCTCAGCTATGGGTTGCTTTCTCCTTTCACTAACCAAATTACATTATGCAGCTTCATGAAGATTGTTACTATGCATGTACCGGGCTTGCCCTTGGATGCTCAGACCAACAGATGTAGTCTTGTAAGGTCATGGCGAACATCCTCCTGGGGTAAGAGAAGTTTCTCATGTTTCTCTCTGCCCTTTGCTCATCGGGAGCTCCCAAGTTGAGTATCCAAACAATTCAACTTTAGGATACTACCATAGGGACCAAGAGGATCCTACCTCTTACCCACATCTGCTGCTACCCTGGTGGGAGCCCATGCTGGTTTTAATGGAAGTGCCCACCTCAGTGCCCACTTGCCTCATCTGCCTATCTGCTCCTTGTTTTCTAGTTTTCAAATGAGCCCTGAAGGATAACGAGCAACGTATCATTCTGTTTGCTGCAATTTGTTATTCTACCATATGTAATGGCAGGCATGCTGGTAAAGATGTCAATAAAGAAGATCCGATTTGGGGAAGTAGGTTGTCAGTCACAGGAAATGTGCCTAATCCGAACCTGATAAATTTCTGTGTAAGTAGGTAATGCTCTCTGTTGCATTGCTCCTCTTCATCTGGTGTTGCACGATCTGCTTTTGTCATTAGCACCCATTTTGGGATTTTGCATTCACCTTCTTGATTTGGGAAGAAATATTTTCCACGTTTTCTCTTATGCCTGATATATGTCTGGAAGTTGCTAGGCCCATCAGATTGTGTTATCTGTTAAACTGTTTATTATTGCCAGATGTGTTCCTCTATAGTTTTCATTTTGTTCTTCAATTTGGTTACAATTAAATAACATTTAAACACATACAAGCACTATTAGCCTTACTTTACCAACCAGTTCCTTCATTATACCAAAGCACCTTCGAAATTAAAGTAAATGAAAGAAACATTAGATAAAACATATTTGCTTTATGTCACAGTTTAAGCTGTTGTATAGGCCCCATTGCGCTATTTCCTTGATGTATGGTTATAATCTCAATACTAATCGCAATTTAAACCCAGTGGGTATTTAAGTACATAAATCAGTTTGAATTTATGGGGAGACAGTGAAGGGAGGTGCGAGTGGAAGATGAAGTTGGGTGTCTTGTAGTGAACCATGAACATTCTTTTGGAGATATAAAAACATTTGTAATGTAATAGTCCGAATGCATGGTTTGTACCTCCTAGCCTCTTGCTTTGCATAGTAATATTTTTTTGTTTGACGTTACCATGTTATCTCTTCTTATTTTAGTACCTTTGAGGAGTCTCCATAATCTCCGGGTTTGACATAAAATGCTGTGAAAGAAAAATATTTTGTGGCACTCCATGCTTAGTGGCACATATGAATTTTAGCATTTTGAAAACTATTTGTGAATTAGTGTGCCATTTAAAATTGCATCCTTTCTCATGCCTTTAATTCCCCCCATGAAGAATTTAGTTTGTTGTCTCTTTCCTACAATTGTGTTACATCTCTTTCCCATCTATCAACCTTCTTTAATTGTCTGCTCATACTGGTACACCCAAAATAGCAGACTTATGAAGATAACAGTGAGTATGCCAACCTCACGGCCATTTGACTGCCTCCCTCATAACCTGATTAGGGATGCGTCTGCATCACCCAGTGTTTTACTTTCCTTCATTTTTAGGTTCTCCTTTTGAAGACAATATTAGTAGTAATCTACTTTGTTACTCTTGTCTATTCTAAATATTTCTTACCCAAAAGCATTTTACTGCTAGAGAAGTTTAGAGATACTTCACTGTTGCCATGAAACTGGGAAAGTTGTGCTATCGCCACAATATCACGCTATGCATATTTGCAAACCAAGTATTGAAGTCTGTCTGAATACAAACAAAGCCAATAGATGCCCAACTGTACCCCTGCGTTGTGCAATGGTAGTTCTTTATGGGTATATAATGGAATTGTTTCACCAACCTCACTTTAGAGACAGAGTATAACTACTCCAGCATTTGATGACGGTCAAGATTACCAACTAAAGAATCAGCCATGTGTTAACTAAGAACATAGCATCATACATCTGATCATCAAAAACTTTACTGAACAATCTTCTCTTGTCTAACATTAAACACCGCTTTCCTGTCATCCATTAATAGGTGGGCAATGTAGCTTGTTTAAAAGGGTGTGTTTTCAGTGTTTGGATCAATTTATAATAATTTCTTAAATAAACTGCGCTGCAAACATAATTGCTTAAATGTGCATTTTACCTAGAAGAGTATGAACACATGGGCTTCAGAAAAAGCACTTGCTCTTTATCATATAACGTGCATATCATGGGAGACCATGAATCATCTCCCTCCTTTTTAGTTGCATTCTTGTAGGTTTGATTGTAGGACTGCATCTGTTATGTGGTGATAAAGTATTTATTGAGTGCACGTACACCAAGCGGTTTCATGGCACTAAAAGCAATGGAGACACTGCATCAATGGGACAGTTAGCTTACTCATATGCCTGGGAAAACAGCCAGGCCTTAAGCAGTTTCCTAAATTGCGCATAAGGGGTCACAGACCTCATTTTCGCAGGTAGAGAGTTACAAAATTGTGGGGGCCAAGACCGCAAATGTGAGCTACCCATGCTTTTTGCGTTTAAATGAGGGAGTGGTCAGCAGGTTCAGATTGGAAGAGCGCAGTTCCCGGAAAAGGATATATCGCTGGATTGGCCGAGTTTACGATTTATTAGGAGAAATATTCTACCTTAGTCTGGAGGATAGCATTTTTATAATCTTTGAGCTGTATTACATAAGAGGCCTTTTTGTCCAAGGAATAATCACGTCTCCAACTACGTTCTGCTTGCCTTAAAGCTAGTTTCTTTGATTTTAACTAACGTTGGGTGTAATGGGTTCGCATAATCTTGATTTTCTTAAAGGGGGCAATGCTATCACTGGCAGATTCAAGCCACGGCTTGATACTTTTTGCCTGATTGTAGCGGGACTCCTGTGCAGTAGGGGCTGTGGCAGTTAATAATGAACAAAATTTGCCAATAATTGCACGGTTCCAGTTTCTAGCCAGGTGATTTCTTGTCTGGGAGTTTTTAGTTGGGGAAACGCTGGAGATCATAAATGTAATAATATGATGATCCGACCATGTGCAAGGGGAAATTAAAAACTTTGAGATTTCCAGGTTAGATGTCCAAACTTGGTCTAAAATATGCCCCTTTATGTGGGTAGCTGCGTTCGCATGCTGGGTACAGTTCATTCCAGAAAGAAGATCAGTTAGTTCTATAGAGTCAGCACTTTCCCGTGCATCGTTATGCCAATAATTAAACTCTCCAATTATAAGAATTCTGGCGTGGTTGATAGCTAAGTGGGAGATCATTTTGCCTAGCAATTGTGGGAATGTGAGCATGTAATGAGGGGGTCTATAAAATAAAGCGCAGATAAGAGGACTGAGGAGATTCAAATTTCAGTTTTAAGCTGTCGATTGAGAGTATGCCTGTTATCCCTAATGAGGTGAACTGGAGTTTCTGATGGATAATGGTTGTGACTCCTCCCCCGGCTTTACCCGAGGACCTATTAGCCTGAAGAATATAGTAATTATCAGGTACTGCTGCTGAGATATCAGGAACAGACTCTGCAGTAAGCCACGTTTCAGAAAGGAGGAGGATATCCGGTTTATTAGAGTCTACAAGCTGGAAGATTTCGAGCTGATGTTTTACCATTGAACGGGTGTTCAAATAACTGATTGTGAGTCCCTCCACCTCCTGTTGCTCAGGGATAGCTATATCCGGCCGGCCCTTGTCGTCGACAGGAAACTTCTGGCAGATAGATTTATAGGAGATTTCTGGGTAGGTGTCCCTATGTGTCAGAATCCCTACCTTTTCAAGTTTTGGCCGTGTCTCAATATCAATGAGCTAATTCCCCTGCTGCCGTATCAAATCTGCAGCCGAGTAGATGAGAAAACGGGCATGGTGTATGGCCCTTGGCCCCAGACAGGCTTGCCTTTGGCGCGTCCGCTACACGAGGAGGAAGGCATGCTGTTTATGTAGGCTGCAAGCGCTGGAACGATAACCGCCCTGATCCTCCCCCCAACAGCCCCCAGCAGCCGGAGACCGGAATTCTAAAACGCCGACACCCTCCACAACAATCAGGGAATCCCCGTGGTGGACCGGGGTGCGGGCGTGAACACAGCACCAAAGCAAAAGTGCAAAGTGCAGGTAAAGGGAGCAGCAATAAATGTTTCTTAAAAGTTGATCGCTTAAGGTGTTCTTGGGTGTTGAGGGAATGCCAAAGAACTGATTCATGGTTGGGTAAGGATTATGTTTGCGTTTTTTTGTTAGTAGTCTGCGGACTGGCCTTCTGAACCTTGTTTAGATAGAAGATTTAATTTTCTGTCTTTTAGAGGAAATTTACTTTGTCAAACATGAGCTAATTGTAGAGGCGCTTTTCTCTGACCGAAGTTTGCCATTTAAAGCAACCATGATGGTCTTTTCTCCTTTACCTTTCTCTCCAACTGTGATGTGTCCATAAAAGGAGTGTCGACCTCGCAGCACACCTGAAAAATTGCGACTATTTGAAAAAGAGCCTAGATCCTTATCCACCTACCTAAAAGCCTAATATATACAATCAATGTTTTGGCTGGTGTACTGGTGAGTACCAATTGATTTCTTGGGAAGCCCTTGAAACCCAGTCATTAAATTATCAGAGTTTGGGGTGCAAACACCTAGAGTCATTCATCATTACATTTACTAATTCGTAAACACAGAATACAGAGTAATCGTATCATCTGGTAATTTTTACATTTAGTTATATTTTACATATTTAATTTTATATTGCCAGTCTTTTTACTGTCACATTACAGTAGACAAGTAAAATGCATCTAACAGCTGTGGCATTATCCTTGTGCTTCAAACGATGAGGAAAGGATTGCATCTGATAGCCATTAAAAGGAGAAAAATACATCTGACAGCCAACAAGTGTTTCACTTCCTAAAGGCATGCATGCAAGCAAGGGTGAAATGGTGAAACACAAAGTATTACAACATACATACAAAATTTGTTATTTCTTTGTGTGAAAGAAGTCATTATTTCTAAATGTAATACATTTTACCAACAAAAGGTTTAGCTAATCCAGTCCAATTTCTATAAGTAAAGAATCACGTGATGATATTGTCTGTGATGGTTATTGTTTTTTTCTGTAACATAGAGCCAAACAACTGACAGTGTAAAATGTATTATGTAAAATATAACCACATATAAAATTCACCAGCTCATCTATTTACTGTTTTCTATGTCTGCAAATTAGTGAGTTATTTACAAATGACTGTGTGTTAGAATCCCACACTTAGTTTTTTACAAATTGGCACTGAATTCGCGGTGTACACACATTAGGGTGTTCGATTTATCTCCTAAAAAGTTCCTACAGGATTTTAACATTTGCTAATTTCTAGGAGTTACTAGACGGGAGTTGAATGGTAGACTTTGGAGATCTACATTTTTTAAGTACTCTGCATCAGGCTTGGTGTAAGCTTGGACTTTGAATCCTTGTAGTCTTGTGTTGTATTGATGGGAAGCAACATTCTTTTGTTGGGTGAGCCCTAAAATAAAACCTTTGCAATAGCATTTGTTTTTCTGAGCTGCATTTATCCCTCCCACGTTTTTTTATCTGAGTGTGAAGGGTTAAAGCTTTGACTCATGTTCAGAAGTAAGATACCGTAGCTGATAAACATACCTTCCTTTGGCTGCATTCACACCTCATGTGACGCCTCCTCTGTTATGGGTGTGCACACTTTCAATAAGATGTGTGCATAAGAGCAAAACAGTGCAGGCGCTTGGCCGCAGAACTCTGGTCTCCTAAGAGCAGTGCAAGTGTGGAGAGAGCAACATGGCACAAAGTGAGCAAGATGTTAATGAGAATGAAGAGCTGCTCTCAGTCTTCACTCTTCAAGGTGAGGGGTAAAGGGAGGCTTTGTTTCATTTCATCACTTTATTTAGATATAAAGACTATGTATTCACAAATGTTGCCGAACGAAGGCATGTTAATCTGGGCACTTGTCTGTACCTAGTCAGTGTAAAGTAGCTTTTAAGCCAGAATTTGATTTAATAGAACAGGCCTGGAATCTATACAGCTTAAATGTTTATTAGCATGTCTGGAACGTCCTCATTAAGTTCTTGATGTTGCCTTTGTTTTTTTCACACAGTTTTGCATTGAGATATGAGCTGAGGTTTGTCTTTTGCTTTGTGCACAATATGTAATTTAGCAATTCTAAATTGTTTGTGATACTGTTGCAAATGGGGATCACGTTAGAGCACCCGTTATGATTTGCAGTGTCACAAACTAGCTACTCTACCATCTTTTATTTATTTATTTTGAAAGTTTTATATAGCGCGAACAAGATCTTTGCAGATATACTAAGAGTCCTCTTTAGAAAGATCCTTGATGTAGATTTCAGCACTCTTATTATTGAACAATAAACTAAGAGGAGAAAGCATCTGAGGGATTTTTGTATTTAACAGCAGAGGATTATACGATTTGGTGTTGAGCACCATATGCCGCTGGCATCCGCACAGTCGGTTTGTCTAAAGAAAAGTTGACACAAAAGTTGAAAATTGGGTCCTCATCATGTCTAAGACACTCTGTGTTTGGGCTAATTTGTTCTTTGTTACCGAAGGGTGATTCTTTTTACAGGTTTTACTGTAGCCATGATATACTGCAGACTGAATATGTAGACCAATGCTTTAAGAAGAATGCCTTTTATTTTGCTACATCACAGATCAGAGCTACAAAGTATATTATTTTCCCAAGTTTCTTTAACATATTTTTAGAAAACATTTATATCACAATAATGTTCCTTCTGATGGGGATCATGTTCACTGTAGCAAAATTAAGAAAAACCGGGTATCAAGATGTGACCTTTATTTGTGGTCTTCCCATTTATCCGGCAAAACAATTTAAGCTTCACATCAGTTAGTGTATTTCTTACATTTTTGGCATACACACTTGTTTTCCCTACTTTGGAAACTGGTTATATTCTGTTTAGTAGAGTAACATCTAAGTTGAGCGATAACTTTTATCTTCACCTTGATAGTGCCGTTTAGTTCTTATGGCATGTGACATCAAATGGGCTGTATTGATGTCCAGGGTGGAGACTAGTTCCAATACATTCAGGTACATCTGATACGTTAAATTAAGTATTTAATGTTTTATACGTTTTCAATCAACTTTTCGGTACATGTGCAAAGGACACTTATATAATCGATGAATACTCACTCGCAGTGACATGAAGATGTTTGCTTAAGGAAGTAAGTACATCTTATGCTTTTTAAACTACTTCTATCTAATGTGGCCAAAATATAAATACTTACCCTTTTAACGTTGCACACCTCAGTCACAGAATGTTGGCCAAACTCAATGTTCAACCTCACTTCAAAACTAAATGTCCCTTCTTTGGATCTGTCTGTCTTTCTGTCGAAATAACGGTCTCACGCTCAATCAATCTTCAGGTACTATATAAGACATGAACGCTCAATTGATCATGTCATATATAGTACCTAAAGATTGATTGAACACTGAGCCTTTATTTCAGTGTTTTGAGGTGCGCCAGCATGTTGCTTATCAACTGCTTTTGAGAACTCTGTTGCAATGTAAGCACACTTTTCAAATTAGACACAGTAGTGGAATTCATGAATTATGCTCATTTCCCGAATTTTTCACTTTGCTGCCTAATGCCTTGACATAGCATAGATGCCACATTTTATTTATTGTAAAAACAACAATTGATGGACCGAATGCTGAACAATATCATACATTCACCACAGTACAGAGATCTGGGCCTAAATCCATCGTTTTTTTGCTCCCCATGCCATTCCAGTGTAGACCCAACCATATGCAAATCAGTCTTGACCCTGTTCCCCCATGGGAACAGTCTAGCCCGAGCTGCCAAGCCAGGTCCATCCTGCACTGGAAACCAGCATCCTAGGTCCGGTTTCAGGGTTTGGCCCCATATCAGCCAGGCTGGGTCTAAACTGGGGTGGCATGGTGAACAAAAGTATGATGGATTTAACCCAGATCTCTTGACTGGGTGTGAATGTTTGATTTGCTTTGCATTCCGTCCATCATCACTTTATTTATTAGCACTATCTATAAAGTACTGACCGAGGTGCAGGTGAAAATAAACATTATTCACTTGCAACAAAAGAGTGGAAAGTCGGTGTACTAGACAATGAAAGCAGAAACTACACAACGGTTTGTTTATTTATTTATACAGCGCAACACTCATCCGTATGGATATCACGGCGCTAAGGAGAGCGCAGCCTAAGTGAGAGTGGAGTACTGAGAGAAGGTTTTTGAGTTACTGATCAGATCCTAGAAAACAGACGGGTTTTAAATTTCTTCCTGAATACCAGGTAGTCATCAGTAAGCCGAAGTTCCAGTGGAAATTCATTCTAGTGAGTTGCTGCTAGGTGTGAAAAGGAGCGCCCCGCCACCCCCCGCCTTGGTCTGCTTGACGCATTTGCTTTTTTCCTGTGTCCGATAGCACGACCTCAAGTTCCATGTGGGTGCGTAGAATTCAACTCTATATTGAAGAATTCTGGGGCCAAGGGCGTGTAAATATTTGTGCGCTTGGCCTGACAGTTTAAATTCAGCCATTTGTCGCACAGTAAGCCAATGGAGCATCCTCATGCCTTCTGATGCCAAGCTGTATTTGCTCTTGTTGCCCACCAGCTTTACAGCGGCATTCTGGACCACCTGGAGATGAGCGAAGCGGTAGTCTGCCATGGCCACATAGTGCATTCCCGTAGTCCAATTTACTCATAAGCAAGGCTTTGATGATGGTTTTCCTACACTCCGGAGGTATCCACAAAAAGAGTATTTTTAGCAATTTTAGTGTCTCAAAGCTTTTCCTACCCAGTGCACGGACATAGTCCTGCCTGGTTAGTGCATTGTCAATGAGAATGCTAGTTTTTTAGCAACCTGTTTGGGTGCGGGTGCATTACCTAGCGAAGGGGGCTACCAGGTTGCGTAACAGATAAAGTGTGCTCCTCCAAAGAGTAGAATCTCTTACTTGACTACATTCAGTTTCAGACAATGGTCAGCATCCAGGCCGCCATTTCCGAGAGACAACTGGTTAGTCTGATCCTCGTATCTTCGTGTCCATCCAGAGCTATCAGCAGTTGTGTGTCATCTGCGTAAGAGCAAATTCTGACTTCCCATTTTTTTCTTATATTGGCCAGTGAAGACACGTAGACATTTAAAATGGTGTAGCTCAAGGAAGCTCCCTGTGAAACACCATATTCAATGGATTTTGAGTTTGAGGAAAAAGGACCCAGTTGTATTGTCTGTGTTCTATTGCTTAAAAAGGAGAAAATCCACTGAGGGGCTTTAGAATGTATACCCTTTTCATAAAGGGTTTTCCACAGAAGGTCGTGTGAAACAGTGTCAAAAGCCACTGATAAATCCATCAGGATCTGGGAGGCAGCTTTTTACCCTTGTCAGTCTAATATTGTCTAGTACTGCCAGTAGGGTAGTTTCAGTGTTATTAGTGGCTCTGAATCCAGTTGGGGTTGGGTTCAGGAGCTCATTGATCTCAAGGTTATTGGTCAGTTGTGTGCTAACCAACTTCTTATCACTTTAGACCAGTGTAGAAGCTGAGTAATCTGTCGGTTGTTTGCTGGGTTTTGAACATCTGTACCCACTTTTTTTAGTAGGGGAACTACAGTGGCTTTTTTCCAGATCTCTGGAAATACTGCAGTATGTAAGGATTGGTTAAATATGCGGGTTACGTAAGGGCATATAATTGGTATGATCCGAGAAAAGTTTAAATGAGGACATGGTCAAGTGGGGCCCCTGATTTAACTTCAGCCATTGCTTGTGAGGCCTGCTCCTCTGTAAAGGGGTCAAAGTTACTCGGGTAGGTTTGGGCGTCAGGATGAGGGTCTGAGGTTTCCCAATCTATATCATCTGATGGGTGCTGATCTCTGAATGAGGAATAGACCACAGAGGTTTTATTAGCAAAAAAGTTGCAGATTGCCTTGCATCACTCTTTTGAGGGGGACAGAACTTGGGACATACCAGATTGGTTACATAGCTGTTTAACTATTTTGTAGAGCTCCCTAGGGAAATTGCTCTTGTCGTTTACATGCTTTGCAAAGTAGGTCTTCTTAGCGTTTTTAATAGCATTATTGTAGATTCTCATTTCCGCTTTATATGACAGTCTATTCATGTCCTGTTTAGACAATCTCCACTTGTGCTCTAGTGCTTTGCACGTTCTCGTCCGTATCCTATGATCAATTGAATAACATTTTTCAGATGGTGTTCTTCTATAGGATTTGTTCCCAAGTCTAGGGGCACATTGGTCCAGCGCATTGGAGATTTCTGCTTGGAAGCTTTCTGCGCTCATTTGCACAAGTGGTGACAGGGCATTTGGGTCATTTAGAGAGAAATGGCGCTCAAATGTGTCAGGGGTAACCAACCTCCAGGCTCTTTTTACCGCTGCTGATGGTGTTTGGTGGCTGATTAATTTTGCCAGTAGGCAAGAGGCCTTACTTCTAGGATCTTGGTGGATTCTATATTGGAAAACAAACGGTCCAGGCTGTGCCTGGCAATATGTGTGGGTTCCCTACCCCACTGTTTTAATTGCAATTCTGCATGTCTTTGTCTGTCTAGGTGTTTTGCCTCGAGGTTGTTAGCATTTTCAAAGTGAACATTAAAGTCTTCTATTAGTACATAGTGCTTGTGTTTTTAAGCATTAGGGAAACAGCTGAGTGAGAAGTTGAGCGCTGGAATCCGGGTTATAATCGAGAGGGTTGTAGACAATTGCCCCCCGATTATTTTGTGGGCACAGTTTAATATTTGGAATGCTAAATGTTCGTGCTTCCCCAGCTGAACCACTGATTCAGCGAGATAGGGCAGTGGCGACGTCGGGGGAGTTTTTGTCATCTAGCCAGGTCTCTAAGATAAAGGCTAGGTCAGGCTTTATCTCGGCTAGTACATCCCATATCTCAAGGGAGTGTTTGGGCACTGACCTATCATTGAAATAGATGCATTTCAGTTGAGGACTGTTCTTAACGATTGGGCTTTGTGATGAATCTGGGGATACCTGGCTACACCGTTTGCAGCAAAGGCATTAGAAGGGACCCATCGTGCTCTCTGGAGAGGCTTTCATACACTGTGTCTCGTTACCTGGCATGCAATCTGCTAGTTCTGTGATTTTTGTTCTTCTCTCGAGCAGCAGAGCAGACTGTGTAGATCTGAGATGGGAGATGCAGGGGTTCTGACATCTAGCCCTGGCTGGACGCTGATGGTCGCAGACAGGCTTGCCTTTGGTGCGCAGGCCGCGCCACAGCCCCGTTTTTATGTCTGCCTGTGTTGAGCATTAGCCACTAGACTGCTGACCTCGGATACTGCTGCTTCCGGTAACTTCCGGTTTCAGCAGATCCTGAGTCACAGTCCCGAACCCTCCTCTCTTTCCAAAGAGCTTTGTGCAGGGGTTTAAATGTACAGATTTTTCTTACCTTCTCCTGCCAAGGAGAGGTAAATGTTATTCTCCACCCTACACATAGCTCATGGTTTCCTAGGTGAACAGTAACCATCCAAATGTACCCTAGCAAGATAATGCTCTATTCAACAGCCATAATAGTAATCGGGTAACTCCAGGGTGAAACTAGACTCCAATGGTCAGTCGTTTCCCAGGAACTGGAAACATGATTACTCTGGTCTACATTTGACTATTCTGCAGTATGCCTGTCTGTGTACAATCTTCTTTTTTAAAACGTAAAATATTTTGAAACTTAGAAGATAACTGTGGAAAAGTACATTTTGCCATGTTGTATGTGCCTACGTGTTCCCCACTCTGTTATATGTGCATGATCGATATGCATGTATTCCCTATGATCGATTAAAGACGCAATTATAGTTGTGTCCAACTCTAGTATGCCAGCTTCCAGTTCTCGTGAAAGTAACGAGTATTAGGCCTATGTTGCCATGTTTTACAGTGTGTACGTTAATTCACCACATTGTCCCCGTTCCTAGGCCTCAAAAGGGCCCGGACACTAGATTCAAGCTCCAGTCTCCTGAACCCTCTCCGAGGAGCGATGCAGCCCCCACCTGCATCCCTGACCCTTCGCTTACTTCCTGCCGCACAGTGCCCGGCCCGGCCTGGCTCTGCCTGCCTGTCTGCCAAGAGTATGTTATGCTTCTAGTTATCAGTTCAGCCCTCCTTCTCTGCATTCCTAAGCTACTGAATCGCATCAATAGTTTCAGCCAGGGTCTAGCCTTTCTGTCTCCATGCAAGAGAAATACTGTATTAATATTCATAGAATATTCCTCGCACACGCAATACATGTAGAATAATGCATGCACCAGTCTTAGTGTCAAGTAGCCTTTGCCCTGATAACTTTTGGATTCTATCAACATGTACTCCAAACACCAGATACCAGATATGCTATAGGTACATGTCGTCCTGACACCGCAGACTTTAGTCTCCTCTTCTAGTGCAGAAGTCATAGCCCCAGTTCTCCCTGGTAACACGTCATTGCCCGTTTGCGCGCACCACTAGGTTAAAGGTCCCAGCTACTCGGGTAGCCCCCTCCATGTTTCCGCCCCATTTATGACACTTCTGTGACGTCTTCATCACATGTTTATGTATACGCCCTGTACACGCCTTCTTGTTACACCCATTTTGTTCTTATCTTTCGCGACTGCTACGAGTTACGCCTACTGCTACGCCTACTGTATGCAATGTAATGTAATGTATTATACTATATAAATGCTGCACTGTCAATGAGGCATTGCAGCTGCCACCCTTTCTGTTTCCGTGCAGGCTATCCCGTTCCTGTCCCTTCCCTTATGCCTGATTAAAGCCTGTTAGACTCAGATACCTCGAATCCTGTCTCTTATTTATTGAACTATCTGTTTTATTCAATGTATTCAAAAATAGTACCGGTAATTAATTATTTATTTACCACATAATGGCGCCCGAATAGGGACTTGCCCTTTCCCCACGCGCCGGCGACGCCACGCAGGCCCCCTGACCCTCTGCAGCCGTGACGGAACCATACCGTGCACGTGCAGATATTTCTGCTTCAAGTATCCCTCAGGCCCACGGAGGAGACGGAGGTTGCGGTCCAGCATCCAGACGAGGCGGCGAGGAACGCGGCGAGTCCCGACCCGAGCCCAAGCCGAGAGTACAAGGTCCGAGGTATCCGGAGGCCCACCTGTAACTGATTCCGAAGTTCGTAGTCCGACGTCGTTCCAGTCCAGTCCGAGGCCTTCCGTTCTTGCTGCCCGGTGAGTACAGTTGCTGGGGTAGTATCTAGACAGGGTCAATTAATTTGTCTCTGGTCCAGTGGGTTTGGGTACACAGATCCAGTCCGAAGTGTTCACCTAGGTGGATACGGGTCCTGACGTGTCTCTTTATGGGACCGGTATGTTTCGTACTGTTTTAGCAGTGCATCTAGTAATTCTAGTAAGTTTCGTTCTCGAGAAATTCATGTGTTCTGTTCCCAGTATATCAGGTAGTATTCTGTCCGAACTGTTATTCTAATGTTATTTAATGTGTTTTCAATGTCGTGGTATGAGTGATTTGTTTTTCTATTCATTATTGTGTTTATCGTGTATTGTTTTGTGTTCGGATTCAAGTCTAGAATGCCTCTGTTTTCCAAGTTACGTCAGATAGGAACCCGGAAAGGGTTACTCGAAGAATCAGTTCCTGTCCCGCCTAGGGACAGTCCAGGACATTTTATGTATCATAAGCATGGCTTAAGTGCCATATTGTATTTAGATTTATGGGTAGACTATACCAAGGATCTAGAAGAGAAATATAGATGGCCTGTATCAGGTACATGGGATGCCGAGTGCATCATGCGAGTAGAAGAAGCATTATGGAAAAAGAAAGCCAGACAGTCCCAGAAAGATGCCATCGAGTTATGGCGCAAAGAATCTCATAGAAGAACCGAAAAAGAAATCAGAAAAACAGAGTTAAGTAGGGAATCCTCAGAGAGAGCCCAAGAAAGGGAACTTCTAGAAGAAGGTGAACGAGTTAAAGCAGAACAGTCAGACAGACAGAGGAATGCCCTTATTAAGGGTATGTATCCTCTTCTTGCCGAGGGCTTGCCAAAAGCAACCCCGGAAGCACCCTGTAATTTTCCGCCGCCATTGGTCCCGATTAAGCTACGTCACAAACCGACCGCAGCTGATATTTTTCTCTCGTCCTATTTGGACGATACAGTCCCAGAATATACAAATCCTATTCTGCCTGCTCCCGTTAATAATGTAATCCCTGTTCCTCCAGCCACTGGTCCCGTGGGTCCCGTTAATGTTACAGCACCTGTTACAGCACCCCCGGCCCAGTCCGCAGTACATGTACCCGCTTTACCAGTCACTTTACCAGCACGTACAGTATATACCGACGACTCTAGTTTAGGAGCCGCGGGGGGAGATTCTCCTCGTACCCCGCCTCAACCCAGACGTCTGACGCTACATGAACTAGCGTTACAGCGTACGCCAAAAGTGAATACATACGTCGATATCAAGCGAGTACTTACCGAATGTCGTTATGATCCAGTTCCAGGCGATGGTAACATGGTCATATATTCATTACGTTTAAGACGGGTGACCGACTATTTGGACACCCTGCCCGATATGAGATTTTAAAGGTCATTATGTATTACGTGATTTTGATCCAAGATTATTGAATGTTCCACAGCATTTATGGGCGCAAGGTCCAACTGATGTAGGTTGTATGCATATCACACCCCATCGTGTGACTCTGAAGCAAGGTGTTGTTTTACCACGAATCAGACAGTACAAATTGCCACCTGAGGCTGTAGCGGCCTTATCCAAAATTATTGACGAGCTTATTGTTCAAGGAGTGGTTGTAGAAACTGACTCCAATGTATGTAATTCTCCTATCATTCCAGTCCTGAAACGTACTGACCCAAATGCACCTCCAGTTTATCGATTAGTGATTGACCTTCGAGAACTTAATAAGTGTATCATACCCCAGTACCCAGTAGTCCCAGATATTTCTTCCCTATTGACAGCCATTGATTCTGAAGCCACATTCTTTACAGTTATCGACCTCAAGAACGCATTTTTCAGTGTCCCCATTCATCCAGACAGCCAGTTCCTTTTCGGATTCTGTTTAAATGGAAGAAGCTATAAATTTACACGAGCACCTCAAGGTTTCACAGAAAGTCCTAGCATTTACAGTCAAGCACTTAAAAGACAACTAGACAACATTCACATGCCAACTGACACTGTCCTACTCCAGTATGTCGATGATCTGTTAATTACAGCCCGTTCTGAACGTGACTGCGAGCGTGCGTCACTTACAGTTCTGTATTTCCTGGCCGAGATGGGGCACAAGGTGTCCCCTTCCAAATTGCAATTCTGTGTCCAGCAAGTGGTCTACTTAGGACACTTACTGTCCAAGAGGGGTAGGCAGTTGACACCTGACCGTATCCAGTTAATAGCACATCTTCCACAGCCCAAGACTCAGAAGGAGGTACGAGCTTTTATCGGCCTCACTTCTTACTGTAGACAATGGATTCCTCAGTACGCATTTCCAGCCAAGCCACTGATACAGTTAACGACACAGGAGGCAGCCGTATCGACTGTCCTCCCTTGGACCCAGGAACATACACTTGTTTTCAATGAGTTAAAGAAAGCTTTATGCCAAGCTCCTGTTCTAGCAACACCGAACTACAGTAAGCCTTTTACACTTTTTGTCGCAGAACGCGAAGGTACTGCATTATCTGTACTCACACAAGATCAAGCAGGACAGTACAAGCCTTGTGCTTATTTTTCTAGTACATTAGATCCAGTGGCCCAGGCTTTGCCTGCGTGCCTCAAGTCAGTTGCAGCCACAGCACTAGCTATCAGACAGAGTGATTCCATAGTGTTAGGACACTCCCTGACAGTACAAGTTCCACACTCCGTGGAAGTTCTTTTAAACCGAACTCAGACTCAGCACTTGACAATTGCACGTTTAACAGGTTATGAACTGACACTGTTTCAGCCACACATAGAAATCAGACGCTGCAACGTTTTAAATCCCGCTACACTGTTACCGTCAGTTACTTCAAATCCTGCCACACATGATTGTGTGGAAGTCGTTAACACCATGACAAAGCCAAGACAAGACTTGACAGATATTGCATTACCTGATCCTGACCTGACACTTTATGTGGATGGTTCATGTATGAGAACAAGTACAGGAGAACTAGTAGCCGCGTATGCAGTGACTACGGACACTGAAGTTATAGAAACACATCGTATTGACACCCTGTCTGCTCAAGCAGCAGAGCTAGTCGCTCTGACCCAAGCCTGTATACGTGCCAAGAACTTGAAAGTTAACATATATACAGATTCACGTTATGCATTCGGAGTCGTACACGACTTTGGAGTGCTCTGGCAGGAGAGAGGTTTCATGACTTCTCATGGAACCAAAATTCAGCATGGTTTCCTCATTCAAGCCCTGTTAGATGCAATACATTTACCGACAGCTATAGCCATCATGAAGTGCAAGGCACATACGAAAGTCACTGATATCATTTCCCAGGGTAACGACCTGGCAGATCGAACAGCCAAGCTTACAGCTCAGACTCCAGACATTCCAGTTAACACGACACAGACACTCATTCCAGATCAGACTACTTGTATGACAGTTAAGGACCCTACACAAGATGTCATAGATATACAGTTACATGCTACTCCCGATGAAATCAAGAAATGGTCTGAACAAGGAGGGGTCCAGACAGATCAAGGATGGTTGACGGAGGGAAAAGCCACATGGTTTCTCCCCGACTCTATGGTTCAAATCATTATTAACACCGCACATAGTCCAGCACATTTAGGAGAAAAGGCCATGTTAGACAGCATCCAGAACATTTGGTTCAACAAGCATTTACGAGCAGCAGCCAAGCAGAAAGTCCGTACCTGTATGATATGTTGTCAGTTCAATCCAGGTAAAAGTGTCCCGGTGGAACAAGGTGGATTTCATCCTCCTGACCACCCTTTTGAAGTCCTCCAGATGGATTATATTCAGATGGAGAGATGTCGAGGTTTCAAGTATGTCCTCGTAGTTGTATGTGCTTTGTCCAGGTGGACAGAAGCATATCCTGTTCCAGATTACACAGCCGCGACCACTGCCAGGCAGTTGGTTCATGAGTTTTTCCCCCGCTATGGTTTAGCAAGGGTCGTGTATTCAGATAACGGCCAGCCATTCTCATCCGAGCTCATGAAACAAGTTTCCCTTCTGTTAGGGTACCAGTGGAAGTTCCACTGTGTACGCCATCCTGAAGCAGCTGGTCTAGTTGAGAGACATAATCAGACATTGAAAATCCGCATTGCAAAAGTATGCGCAGAAAAAGGTGTGGATTGGTTGGTAGCACTGCCAGTTGCCCTTTTTTATATGAGAATGGTTGCACACTCTAGATCAGGTCTGTCCCCGTACGAGGTTGTATTCGGCCGTCCTCCTAATATGTGGGGTACACCTATGCCCCGAAAGATTACAGACGTTTCCAGTAATATGTTGACAGATTACCTAGCTTCCTTGATGTCTGCCCTACACTCTTGTCGTTCACAGGTTGCCGCTGCATTTCCAGACAACACTGAGGTGAAACTACATGAAGTCGTTCCAGGGGATTTCGTCCTGGTGCGCAATTTTGATCGTTCAAGTCCGCTGGAGCCCCGTTGGAAGGAGCCCCAGCTGGTGTTATTAACAACAAGGACCGCCGTCAAGCTCGAAGGACGTAAAGGCTGGGTGCATACCAGCCACATCAAGAAATTCCATGGATTACGGCCAAAGACATTTATCAAAGACTGCCCCGTTCTTAAGGACTGTCCAGACACAGACTCTAAACTTCCCCTGTTAGAGAAAACTCCGCAGCAGGAGTATAAAGCAAAACTCCGGTCTAGTAAAATAAGTCAACCAGTTTAATTGTCTAAGTCCCTCTCGGGTGAAACGGTTAGACAGGTTCCTGACATGTATAAGACAGACCCACATAGTGAGAGAGTTAGCCAAAACTCTAAAAGATGTATTATCGTTCTATTCTTTTTATTGTTCTTGAGTCTTATGGTTACCTGCATAAGTTATGCTTTTCATTTATGTTTTCCTATTTCACATGTACATATGTTTCCTAATGTTACAGTAGAGCACACATTTAGTGACCTGCCTCCTCACGAGTTATCCTATCGTCTTGCTATGCGTAATAACACATTTATCAGAATGTTACACTATTCACACCAGACCAGCAATGCCACTAATTGTTGGGTGTGTGGTCGACTCCCCCCTTTCCAGACACCGAAGGGAGTTCTGCCACTCTTTCCTTATCCGTTTTCACACAATGGTTCGTGTGGAGCATGGTCCATGTTAACGTCATCCTCCACTGATATGTCCCTTCTGAATCGAACATGTTTCCCAGACAAGCAAGGTCTTTCCCATAGAACAGGGTTAGATCTAGAAAATGAAGTATATGATTTAGGTAATTATTCCTCGAATTTCATGGTTTTGAATGTTCAGTCCGATACTACTCCAGATTTGCCTGCCATTTCAGTACTACCAGTCAAAGGCGAATTATGTGTCAGAAAGAATGGTTCCGCACATGTAGGACATAGTGATTGTACTACTATGGTCGAGTATAGTGACAGTGGGAAATCTATTTTCAAAGCCTCACGTCATTCTTATTTTGTTTGTGGTCAAACCGCATATATCCGTCTGCCCCTTGATTGGGATGGAACATGTTACATTGCCTTCCTACTGCCACCAGTTTTCCTAGCCCCGTCTGACTATCACAGAAACACACATCTAGTACACGTTAGACATAGAAGGGAGACTGAGTCCCCAATTGTCGATCAAACTGAAACTACTCTAGAACAATATCAAGACTTCAATAAAGGTTTCTTTTTCTTTATAGGCCCTGTCCAGAATAGTAAGTTAATACGTAGGTTAACCAGAACCCTTGAAGCAGTAGTGAATGAGACTACTTCCGCTCTAGGTAACTTAACCGAAGAGCAATCTGCCATTAGATTTGTCGTGCTCCAAAATCGTCTCGTCCTTGACGTCATACTGGCCGATAGAGGAGGAGCTTGTAGAGTCATCGGATCTAGTTGCTGCATTTTCATTCCTAATAACGCGCCGTCTGTTTATTCAGCTATAACCAGACTTCATAAAATTGCCCATCAGTTACACCAGAATCCAGGCACCTGGACATGGTCCGGTTGGCTCTGGAGTATCATATCTGCCTGGGGATGGAAAGTATTGTCATTCCTAGGTATAGCAGTAATGATTATATTCAGTTGCTGCCTCTGTTTACAATGTGGCCCTGCGATTTGCGGCTGGTGCGCTACATCCTGTATTCCTAGTCCTAAATCCCGTTCCAAAACAATTCGAGACGAGCAAATGATGCTATATGAACAGATAGATGGGATCATGAATATTGATGTTTCCTAATGGAAACGTAGGGCACAAGGAGGGAATGTGGAAAAGTAAATTTTGCCATGTTGTATGTGCCTACGTGTTCCCCACTCTGTTATATGTGCATGATCGATATGCATGTATTCCCTATGATCGATTAAAGTCGCAATTATAGTTGTGTCCAACTCTAGTATGCCAGCTTCCAGTTCTCGTGAAAGTAACGAGTATTAGGCCTATGTTGCCATGTTTTACAGTGTGTACGTTAATTTACCGCATTGTCCCCGTTCCTAGGCCTCAAAAGGGCCCGGACACTAGATTCAAGCTCCAGTCTCCTGAACCCTCTCCGAGGAGCGATGCAGCCCCCACCTGCATCCCTGACCCTTCGCTTACTTCCTGCCGCACAGTGCCCGGCCCGGCCTGGCTCTGCCTGCCTGTCTGCCAAGAGTATGTTATGCTTCTAGTTATCAGTTCAGCCCTCCTTCTCTGCATTCCTAAGCTACTGAATCGCATCAATAGTTTCAGCCAGGGTCTAGCCTTTCTGTCTCCATGCAAGAGAAATACTGTATTAATATTCATAGAATATTCCTCGCACACGCAATACATGTAGAATAATGCATGCACCAGTCTTAGTGTCAAGTAGCCTTTGCCCTGATAACTTTTGGATTCTATCAACATGTACTCCAAACACCAGATACCAGATATGCTATAGGTACATGTCGTCCTGACACCGCAGACTTTAGTCTCCTCTTCTAGTGCAGAAGTCATAGCCCCAGTTCTCCCTGGTAACACGTCATTGCCCGTTTGCGCGCACCACTAGGTTAAAGGTCCCAGCTACTCAGGTAGCCCCCTCCATGTTTCCGCCCCATTTATGACACTTCTGTGACGTCTTCATCACATGTTTATGTATACGCCCTGTACACGCCTTCTTGTTACACCCATTTTGTTCTTATCTTTCGCGACTGCTACGAGTTACGCCTACTGCTACGCCTACTGTATGCAATGTAATGTATTATACTATATAAATGCTGCACTGTCAATGAGGCATTGCAGCTGCCACCCTTTCTGTTTCCGTGCAGGCTATCCCGTTCCTGTCCCTTCCCTTATGCCTGATTAAAGCCTGTTAGACTCAGATACCTCGAATCCTGTCTCTTATTTATTGAGCTATCTGTTTTATTCAATGTATTCAAAAATAGTACCGGTAATTAATTATTTATTTACCACATAACACAAAAAAGTATACAATAATGGTATATATAGCAGAAATGTTGAAATACAGTAATTGAATTATAAATATACCTAAAATGACTAAACGTCATGTAATTTAATAGACAAGAAAAGTTGAATAAGGAACAAATAAGAGTTACTTCTTATGTCACAGGTGTTCAACCAGATCTTTATAAAAATAACATATATAATCAAGAGAGTTATTACAAGGCAATATAATCATCAACCTGTCTCCCAAGCTTTTGAAACCAATGAGTATTTGATCCAAGACCACCAAGTATGGATTGATTATGTGTCAGTGGGTTTCCAATTAGTCGTCAAGGATTTGATAGCTTTAGAGATCAGGTGGTCATAAAGATTATTATGAGGATCCGGTCATGTAGATGATAATGCAGTAGATTTACATATAATCAGGTCATAGGTGAGGGTGTCAGTGATGGGAAGTATTTTCAATCTAATATCCCAAACATTTCTGTAAAATGTGAACATTTTAATGTATTTGAACAAAATATGTTTTAAAGAAGACTCACTTACTTTGCAATTCCACCAGAGAGGGGTATCAACACGTTTAACCTTTAACAATTTGCAAGGAGTGCATAAACAATTAAACAAAATGAAAGCATTTGTTTGTAATAAAGGCGCAGGAAACTATCCTAATATATTTGATAGCCACACTTGTATCCAGGGAGAAATCTGTAGAAAGTTCTGTATTCCATTATTTACTAAGGAAGTTCGAGTTAGGTTCACATGAATTGTTTAATTGTTTGTAAAATTTAGAAACTGTATACGAAGATCAGAAAAAGCCCTGATACAGATTTCCGAGTCTGTGGTATTTTGGGGTAAAGTATTTAGAAAAGATTTAAGCAAAACTTAGTTTGTAATTCTGAAAATGACAATTAAACTCCTTTATCCTAGATATCCCCAGGGTAAAACATACCTGCATTTATCCATGATTGCCAAGATTTGATGGTATGATTACATTTATCAAAGGATTATGCCATTGAGCTAGTTTGGTTGGTTTTGAATTTGGTGAGAAAAATGAAGAATCAATCATGTATGATTAGTTTAGGCGATCTGATAATGTCAGATGATTTGAGAAGCTTGTTCGAGATAGCCATAGATAATGTCAGCAAAGGAAATGTTGTGACCAAATGTTCCACTTGGAGTTATTTCAGTGAATGAACAGTGTCAATGCGTGTAAAGTGTAAACCATAGAGGGCCTTGTTTCAAAATAAATGCTTTATGATAATTTAAAAGAATCAGGGTAACCAAGTCCCCCTTTAAGTTTGGAAAGTTTGAGTTTGATCTAGCAAAGCCATGGAAGTGTATAAAGCCAAAGTAACTTTGAGAAAATGCTATCTAGTATTTGTTTTAGTTTTTTAAATAAGAGAGGTAATTGTAATGGGAGCATTGATAAAGTGTAAAAAATAAGAAGAGGAGCCAGTACATTTTAATAGATTTTATTTTCCACCGCCATGGCAAGTGCAATGGAGACCAGTTGCACATTGTTTCAGTGACTCTAGTAATCAAATCGTCAGTTTAATATAATTGAGTGTTTAAGAGAATGTGAAAATTGAATTCCCAAACAATTTAACTTTTTCTGTTGCCGTATTCTCTAACACATCAGGGGTGCAATGAACATTCAGGGAAAATATTTTAGAATTTTATGTGTTTAAGGTATAACCTGAGACATTGGAGTATTTGTATATGAGATTGAGTACTGCAGGAATAAAGGTTGTTTGATTACTAATGTATAATAAGACACCGTCCGCATAAGCATACGTTTTAAGTGTAAATTTGCAGGTTCAAGTCCTATAATTTCCTTAGAAGTTTGGATACTAGAAAGTAAAGGTTTGATGTCTAGCAAGAAAAGTGATGAAAATAAACATCCTTGCCGTGTTCCTCCATAAAGAAAAAAAGAGTTGGCGAACTGACCATTAATAAAAAGTCATTATGATGAAAGGGTACCATATAATGCTAATACCATTTTAATAAATACACTTCCAAAATCAAAACAAGATGGATATTAAATAAAAATTGCCAGTGATTTTACTCCTCCCCCACCCCAAAAAAAGCTTTTTCAGCATCTAGAGCAAGAAGTCCAAAGGGTGAAGTAAAGGTGGAGATGGTGTCTATTACATAAAACAAAAGTCTTGTGTTATTAACAGAATACCTCTTTTTCATGAAACCTTTTTGATCTATATGTATGAGTGATGATAAAATGTTGGCCAGTCTTGTGCCCAGGATTTGTGCAAAACGTTTACAATATTGATTTATTAGAGGGATAAGGTGATAGTTTGAGATGTTGGTCTGATCTTTGCCTGGTTTAGGTAATACTTTTATCAAAACCTCAGTAAAAGAATCTGCAACCATTTGCTGAAATCAATAAATAAGTGATGTAAATGAGGAGTACGTTTAGTAGAAAATGCTTTATAAAATTCCGCAGGTATACCAGCTGGTCCTGGTGATTTTCATGCTATGAGTGAGGGAATTAGTGAGTTAGAATTTCTTGTTTAGATATAGGTATATCCAGTTTAGACCGGTCAGATTAGGAAAGTTGTGGAAGGTTAGCAGATAATAAAAGCATCTGTCTCTTGAAAGTCAAGGAAACCTGGCTTGTTGTATAACGAGGAATACAATTTAAGAAGTTCATCAACAATCTCTGGAGTAGATAAAGCAATTGTACCATTATCTCTGTGAATAGCATGAATTTGAGTTCTATCTCTTTTAATCCGAAGATAGATAGCATTTTCCCAGATCTATTAGCATTAAAACGAAATGTAGCTTTTTGCTAAGGACGTTGTATTCCAGCTATAGTAATTAATTTTAGTTGTATCTAAGTTTTTACTGTGTAGTTAAAAGCAATATTTTTAGAATATACGAATAACCTTTCAAATTAAGCAATTTCTTTCTCCAAATCTAATAATTTTGCATAACATGCTTTATTTGCGATGGCCCTTATAGAAATAGTTACCTCTCTTTATAAATGCTTTAATAGCATCCCATTTTACAATAGGAGATATTACACCATCTGAGTTGAGATAAAAGTAATCTTGAATAGCGGATAATATGTTAGCCTAATTATCATCTTGAAGAACAGCATAAACATTCATGCGCGATCAAGAATTATTTACTTGCAAACATAGTGTAATCATTGCATGATTGGCTATTTCAATATTACTGATCAGAGTGATAGATTTTTCCAAGTCTTTGGGTGCTTATATATAATCTAAATGTGAATGAGAATTGTGTGGGTTGGAGAAAAAGGTAAAGTCTTAATGGGTTAAGAAATGTAATTGCCAAATGTCAAGTTTTGTATTATTTAAACAGTTTTAAGTGACTAAAAAGCTTTTGCAGGTGTATATTTAGTAGAGGAGAGTCTTTCTAAAAGGGGATCACAAATCAGATTAAAATCTCGACCAACAATATGAGGACCTTTTCTAAGTTGAGTAATTTCAGAGGTAATGTGGTTCCACAACATCAGGCCACCAACTGTTGGGCCATAGATATTAATCAAATGTAAAACAGTAGTACCACGTTTAATTTTCACAGATAGGAATCTTAATGTTGATCTAAAATTTGTAGTTGAAGTGTTTTAGAAAATAGACTTGCCACTCCATTTTTTTTTTTTTACCTGCTGCTGGTGAAGAAAGCATATGACCTATCCAAAGTCAAAGTCAAAAGCAAGCTTTATTCGATTAGTTAAAATCATAAAAGCAACAAGACAATACATATTTAAAAAATTTGACATGTCACATAATTCTATGGTTAAAATCTTTAAAAAGTCGAGCCCGGTAGCAGTATCTAATGCATTCTTGTAGTTAAAAAGTTGGTACAAATACAATTCAATCACAATGTAATAAAGAGGAGAATAATTAACTTAAAAACGTTAACAGAATCTACAGTATAGTGATGTCACCCTTCCAAGTACCTCGGGGATAGCTTCCTGGCCTTCAAACGCATGGCTGCGACCAGAAAGCTAGCAACCCCGAAGACTGTCCTAGGGCTACCTAGTAGCTGTAAGTAAAGTAGGGCTGGGCGTACTTGTACAAAACCAGCTTCCCTTAAGATAGGGGCGAAAAACTGCATTCTACACTTCTTAAAATGATCACAAAACATTACAAAGTGCATGAGGGACTGCTCTGAAAAGTTATCGCAGCTGCAAGGGATTGACTCGTCTGGGATCCCCCATACGGGGAAGTCACCTAAGGAATACTGTATAATGTTGAACCTAAATCTGATAAGCAAGTGTCGGTGGTATGGGCGGCTTACAATTTTTAGGTAAGGTTCAATTGAGGGCGTAGTCAGGAGGAGGAAGTTGGCTCTGGCTCTAGGTTTAGTCAGTTCCTCACTCTCCCGCGTTTGCAATGCCCTCCTCAAGAAGTTATCCTTAATCCATTTCACGTCCCCCCTACATATTGTGTTTGATTGGCTGAAAAGGTTGGGCCTGCCAAGACTTCCCAGTGCGCCTTTTACGTAAGCCAGCCACGAAATCTTTGAAACGTTATCCAGAGCCATGCAATCCCTGAGAATAGTGTGGTTAAGTGTAATGTCCTTGTTCAGCCAGGTTTTGGCCCAACATACCAATGGTGCCAAAAGAAGCAGGTCAGTAATGTAGCCTAAACCTAACTCCGAGTGTAGTGAAAAAACTGGTGTCGATTGTGGAACACTTAGTAGAGATCTAAGAAACTGGTTTTCCACAATCTGCAATTCGCCAGTTGAGGAGTAGCCCCACAGCGATGCACCGTAAGTGGCTATGGATAGGCATTTAGTTTTGTAAACTTTCAGTAATGCCTCCATTGGTCGTGAGCCAAGTCGCTTTGCGAAACTCAGCAAAGCTGAGGTTGATCTAGTTACAGCTATTGATTTCGCAGACACCTGTGGTTTCCACGAACCCTTTTCCTCAAAAATCACACCCAGGTATGTGAAGACTTGCACCCTGGAAACCCTCTCTCCACAGCAGGTAAAGGATTTTAGCTTTTTCGGCCTTAGCCGCCTCCCAGCCACCATAACATGTGATTTTTTGTTATTAATGAAAAGGTCTAACTTTGTCATAAAATCACCAAACGCGTCCAGAAGCCTTTCTAGCCCCACGCCCGTGCGGGCTAGGAGGACCGCGTCGTCCGCATATAGTAGAACGGGCACTGCGCAGCCCCCCACATACGGAATATCAAGTGTGGACCCCTCCAAGGCTTTATCCAGGGAGTTAAAATAGAGAGTAAACAAGAGCGGGGCTAAAATACAGCCCTGCCTCACACCTCTTCTGGAGTTAAAAGGTCTGGTGGTGTTTCCTTCTCGGGTGATTCTAATGGAGGCTGATAGGTCTTCGTGGAGTGCGGCCAAGAAGTCTACCAGGGGAGGATCAAACCCAATGCCAGCCAATATAGCCCATAACTTGGCCCTATTGACCAAGTCAAAGGCCGAGGAGAGGTCCATAAAGGCCAGATATAGGTGGCCCTCCTTCGCCATGGTGTACTTACTGACCAGCATATGGAGGTTCAAACACTGGTCAATTGTACCTCGTTTCTCACGGAAGCCATACTGGAGGTCAGAGAGGACCCCCTTCTCTTTAGTAATGATGCCCAGTCTGCGTAAAATGACTCTGCCAAGAATCTTAACGGCAGAGTCAATTAGCGAAATCGGCCTATAGCAGGCCGGATCGCTTCTTGAGCCCTTCTTGTATATTGGAACAATGGTTGAGGTGGACCAGGATTTAGGGAACCCTGCTGTGACCGTTGCATTAAAAACATTGGTGAGTATTTTAGCCCACAGGGGTGATCTTGAGCTGTATAGGTCTGCCGGGACGCCGTCGGGTCCCGGGGCCTTATGTTTGGTCATCTCATCAATAGCCCTGCTGACCTCTGGTTCAGTAAAGACAAGGGGGGATGCTTCTGTCAGAGGCTGTTGGGATCTACCGGGTGCTGGAATCATATCACTGTTATAAATTTTACTAAAGTGATCCACCCATAGGTCTTCGGGAATCACACAGTCCATAACAGTGTTAGTTGATGCAGTGAAATAAGAATGGTTTATGACCATCCAGAATTTAGAGCTGTCCTTCAGAACATTAGCCGTTGTTAAGCTGTCCCAAGCCTCACTTTTTATTGACTTTTTGCGAGTCTCGATGGCCTGTCTATATTCTTTCCTAAGCCCTATCACCAAAGCCCTGTTTCTTGGCTGCTGTTTCAGGGCCTGAAGTAAATCATTGTGGGTCTTTGAGCACTCCCTGTCAAACCATCTTGGGGTGGAGGAATCTACTTGCTTCTTAGCGCTTGTTAAATCCTTATTGATCTTCCATTTCTTTTTCTTCTAGGCTAAGATTTTGTCATCAATATGGGTTTCTTGTAATAAACAGATGTCAGCCTTATGTCTAAATAAATAATCTAGAATTCTCAAACATTTAACAGGCCGTTGTAATCCTTTAACATTCAGAGACATAATTTAAATTTTATGACTATTACCCATAAGTCAAGATATTTAAGGAGAAAGACAAACCGGTGACCGCACTAAGATAAGGTGGAAGAGGTGGAGAC
This sequence comes from Lissotriton helveticus, assembly GCF_964261635.1. Lineage (NCBI taxonomy): Eukaryota > Metazoa > Chordata > Amphibia > Caudata > Salamandridae > Lissotriton > Lissotriton helveticus. The sequence continues at coordinate 409,352,615 of NC_136061.1, read as the reverse complement.
CAATGAAGTAGTTCGAGGATGGAGAGCAACAAAAGAAAAGGACACAAATAGACAACAGGGAACATTAATAATAAGTGTGAGATACACATGTGTATTAAGAAGAATAGCCAGATGAGAAAAGCCCATGATGATCCAAACTTTATATAAATACGGCTAATAAGTGAGTAAAAAGTAGAGTCCCTTATATGTTATTTTTTGTATCCGTTTCATGGGTCCTGATATTAATTGAAAGCAGAAAGTGATTATCTAAAAATGCTCAAAGATCTTCTGGATGGTGAAATGACATAGAAACGTCATCTTTCCAAATGCGCGTGGTGGAAGGATCAGAAAGACCATATTTAAATCCAGAGTTTCTAAGTCGTGGTACAATGCTGTAAAGTCCTTCAGGATGACAACTGTTTCTTTAGCAAAGTCTTGATGGATGAATTTTTTATTATCATTAACCATGAGAGTAGGAATTTCTTGCTGTTTTTTTAACATAATAAGATGATGGTGATGAAAAACTTTAAATATCACTTGTCTTGGTTTGGTTTAGCCAGCCTTACTGTGGAATAGAATGCAATGCTCTTTAGTTTTTCTGGTAATTTTTATTTTAAGAGATTAGGCAGTAGATTCTCAAGATAGCATCTATAATCCTTGTCCTCTGTCTTCAGTCAAATTGGAAATTCTCAAGTTACATTGTCTGTTTCTAATTTCCAAGTCTAGCATTAGTTTATTCAAAAGAGGGATTTTCATGACAAGTGGAATTAGTTATTCCATTTTTACTTGAATATCATTTTAGTTTCATTGTCTGCAACCTTCATGGAAAGACCAGCCATATCATTATGAATATTTTTAACCTCAGTAACAATATTGTCAGTGTTAGACCTAACAGCGTGTAATTCCTCTAATATAGTAGTGAGTAAAAGTTAAGAAGAGTCAACAATTTTTGACTTATTAGTTGGTGGAGATAGTGCCTGTTTACTCTTATGGGCAGAAGATGTAGTTTCGCTTTGTATGTTGACAAATAAACAAATATTTGCATGCAAATTTGTAAGGTAGGGTAATAAGCCAAACTAATATAAATCTGATGGAAATTCACCAGTGCAGAAGCTAAAACTGACAGTAGGAGGACTGCGGCCCAAAGTTTCACCCTCTGTCTCGATCACAAAGCTACATAAATGCACTGCATGCAGGGGACTGGAGACTCCTCGTCACATGGGGTAAAGAGAATACTAAAGTGTAATAAGCTCCAAAAACAGTGAAAACCGATCATTGTACGGATTAGCGTGCCAGAGATTAATGTCAGGCGGCCATTATGACTCTCGTGCTTGCACATCTGTCTCTCTACAAGTCTAACACTCTTCTAAGTACTCCCTGAGTATTTAAATAGGGCTGCCCTCTTTCAGCTTTTCATTTCTTTGTTAGACATTTCCACTTTAATTTCAGCAGAGAATGGTACTTTGGGCGTGGGTAGGATTACTTTAACGATGTTCTGTTGGGGGCGTGGCTACGCAGGCGAACGGAATGGCCGCCTGACTGTAGAGCTCCGCCGGGCGAGAGAGGAACGGGGCTGAGGGGTGCTGAGGCCGGCGGTGCCTCGTGGGCCGTTCCTTCGCAGCACCGGAGCGCCTGGTGAGTTTCCCTGATTGCCTCTTCGTTGTCCCCCTCGGCCTAGGGGCCGCTGTTGTGCTCTCCCGGGTCCGCTGCTCGGCCCCGGTGGTGTCCGTTGGTAGAGGCGTGGACCCTCGGTGCGCGACCGGCACTTGCGGCCTGGTCCGGCCTTGGAGCCGGGGCCTCGATTTTTGGGGACTGCCCGGGAGGTGCGGCGGCGGGCGGCGGGCGGGGAGCGCTGGCGGCGGGCTCCGGGGTTGGGGGGTGATTGGCGAGGGGTGTGGCCGGCGGGCTCCTAGGCGCTCTGCGGACGGCTACACTTTGCTGCATTCGGTGGGGGCCTGTCACCTTTGCCCCCACCGCTACCGTGCACCCCAGACCCGCGCCTATCCCCCTGCAGGCCCAGGCCTTCCACACTCTCCTGCTCTCCTGCTGATGAGATTGGCCATGTGTATCGGACGCCTGTGCAACGTTACGAGGCCGGCGCTGGCTGCATGACCTGCGCGACATCGCCCATCTGTGCTGCTGCTGCCACGAGGACCTGACTACTTGGTCCCCACACTACGCACTCATTGGCTACCTGTCTCGGCGGGACCCTAGACCTGCCGGCTGCTGCCGAGAGACCACCACGGCCGTCTGCTGGCCCTACTTCTTGCGCAGGGCCTCTGACACATTGCTCCAGCCGGATTAATTTCCTGACGACCTGTGTGCGTCTGCCTTGGTGACCCTGAGGCCCCGGCGGTGCGACTTGGCCCTGGGGCTGGGAAACGGCCGGTACCCCTGATTCTCTAGTCCTGTCTTGACCGCCTTGTTGTCGGGGTGCCCTGTCGCTGTGCTCGCCTATCTGGCTGCTGTGGTTGTTATAGGGTCCTGTGCCACTGGTGATTTGCCCGCCATTACTTCCAACATGGTGAAGAAGGATGTTACCCAGAAGAGACTTACCTTCAGTTCGGCACCCCTCCGTGCGGCATCGGTTTCGCCGGTAACTGAGGCGGACACCGGTGCCCAGGCGGCGGCAAAGGACACCGCGGGTATGGTCGCTGAGATGATGGGTGAGATGCGTGCTGGATTCAAGGCCTTGGACTCTCGCTTTGATGCCCTTGACAAGAAAATGGCGGACATGGGCGCGACGATCCAACTGCACGATAGGCGCCTGGACCTGGCGGAATCCAGAGTTTCTGACATCGAGGACGGAGCTGCGTCGACGCTGAAAAGGTTGGAACGTGTAGAGAAGATCCTTAAAGACGTCGCAATTAAGAACGAAGATTTAGAGGCGCGCAGTAGGCGCAATAATATCCGAATAATTGGTGTGGCGGAGACGACAGCTACCGGACGCTTTGACACTTTTGTGGAACACCTCCTAATCGAACTTTTTGGCCGAGACACGTTTACAGCTGGCTTCGTAGTGGAGCGCGCACACAGGTCACTGGGGCCCCGGCCTAATCCGGGCCTGCCTCCCCGACCCATTATAGCCAGGCTCATGAACTTCAGAGACAGAGACGCGGCGCTGAAGGCCGCCAGGGAGGCGGGCGAAGTTAGGTGTCAAGGTGACGTGCTTTCTTTCTACCCGGACTTCACGATCATGGTCCAAGATGCGTGCCGTAAGTACACTGGTGTCAAGGCTGCTTTGCGCAAACTGGGGTTACGTTATGGAATGCTGTACCCTGCCAGGCTCAGAGTTGACGTGGATGGCAGGTTTCGCATTTTTGACTCCCCTGCGGAGGCACAGGAATTTTGCCGATCCTACAAAAACAGAGGGTCGCCTCGAAAATCAGATGATGCACAACGATCTCCGCCACACACTGACTCGCAGGCTAGTGCTGACCTGTTTAATGAAACCGGACAGGGTTGACTCATCTCCACCCCATTTTTTCCTGGACAGGCTGTTTACCTCAGTGTTATGCATCTGACCATGCAGTTCATTATGTTGTTTTTTTCTTTTTTTCTTTTGCAGCGCTTTTCATAATTGCTGAGAATTGAACGTTGCCCCGATTGTGGTTCTCGCATGGCGGAGCGTCGCCTACCCCCATGGCGCGAGCCGTACTGTACTTTTCTCTTACGTTGTCTTTATTTTACAGGTACATTATTGGACTACTGTTATTGTCTGTTGCTTTAGGTTATCTCCGTAAGGGTGGGAATAGCCTCCTAGGGCTTGAGGAGTGGCTGGGTGGTGGGTGGTTGGGATGGGTTTGTTTACGCTTTGGTTCTGTTTGTGCGCACGCACTGTTTTTCTCATTGGATGATGCCTGTGTTGCGGGAGGGGGCGGCGGTTCTGCACACTCATGTTTTATCATGTTTCCATCGCGTTTGAATGGCTAAGGTAGGACAGCGGTCTGGTCCTTCCAGACTTACTTCCATGTCCTGGAATGTCCGGGGTTTAAATGACACGAGGAAAAGACGGCAAGTTCTAAACTACGCAGCGAGACATGGGGTGGATGTCTTATTCCTACAGGAGACACACCTAGTGGACGCTGACTCTTCCTCCTTTGCAAAAAGCTGGGGTACGCACAGGTTTTTTTCTAGCTATAGCAGATATGCCAGGGGGGTGGCGATCTTAATACATAGACACGTCCCTTTTGTGCTCTCGGACAGTGTCTCTGATGTAGATGGCAGGTATGTTGTAGTTACGGGGGTGCTTCTGGGCTTCAAGGTCACCTTTGTTGGAATATATGGCCCCAATTCGGACTCCCCTGCTTTCTTCCAGGGTCTCCAGGATGTTCTGCTGCGTTTAGACACTGATATGATGATAATGGGAGGTGACTTTAACCTGCTGCTGAACCCTACCAGCGACAGTACCTCCTCTTCCCCGGATTGCAAGCCCCGTTCCCGCGCTGTACTAGCGGATATGTGCGCCCACTACCCACTGATTGACATTGAGGCCCGTTTGCACTCCAACACGCCCACCTACACCCACCACTCGGGGTATCACAACACTAGTACCAGAATAGACTACTGGCTCCTTTCCCCAGGGGTGGCCGGTTGGGTGAGAGACCACTCGACGCTCCCACGCACGCTGTCCGATCACTCTCCCATAGTGCTGACCCTACTGATCCCCAGGTTGGGAGGGTATGAGAGGCAATGGCGCTTTCCTGGCAAGGCGTTATCTGATCCGGTCTTCAAAGAAGACATTCGTACTGCCATAGAGGAGTATTTTGAGTTCAACGAGGGCTCGGTGGACACGTGGGCTACACTGTGGGAGGGATTCAAGGCCACTATTAGAGGGGTTTGCATTAACAAACATGTAGGGGCTTTGCGCGACATCCGTGCCTCCCTGACCCGTATTGAGACGGAGCTTACCGCACTGGACGCGGACACGCTCACTAACGCAGACGGTGGGGTGGAGGCGAGACGACTAGGACTCCTGCAAGAGTTCAGAGACACTGCAGACAGGGAACTGACATATCTCTGCACACAACACTCAGCTAGGCAATATGGTGAAGGTGATAGGCCTGGCAAGCTCTTGGCCCACTTGCTCCGTCCCCCCCGCCAGGCTTCATACATCTCTGACATGGTGGATGATCTGGGTGTTCGTCATCAGACCACCCCTGCCATTTGTGATGCCTTCCTATCCTACTACAAGGGATTGTACACCTCGAGCCTGACGGCTGACTGTCGCGACCCTGGCCCCTATATTAACGAAATCTCTATGGTGTTCCTAGAGAAACATATGCAGGAATTTCTGGCGATGCCTATCGAACCGGACTGCGTTGTGGAAGCCATTGATGCTTTAAAGGGCTCCTCGGCGCCGGGTCTGGATGGCTTTTCGGCCGACTTTTATAAAGAGTACAAGGAAGAACTGTTACCTCGCCTGATCGAAGTGTATGCGGAGGCGCTTGAGTCAGGGATTCTGCCACCCACGTTGCGGGAGGCAGTTATCATTTTACTTCCCAAACCGGGTCGGGACCCCACTAGGTGCGGATCCTACAGGCCCCTTTCCCTACTGAATCTTGACTATAAGATTTTGGCGAAAGTCCTTGCCACTCGACTGTCTTTACTTATGGAATCTATCATTTCGCCAGCCCAGTCCGGATTCGTCCCCCATAGATCTACCTCCTTTAATCTGCGGACGCTGTTTTCTGTTCTTCACAGGATCGACCCGGATACACCGGCAGCTGCGGTGTTTTTGAACGCCGAGAAGGCATTTGACTCCTTAGAATGGTCGTTTTTTTTGTCCGTCATGCACCGGATGGGCATGCCGTCCTTGTTTGTCTCCACGGTCGAGCTGCTTTATACTGCCCCCAGAGCAAGACTGCGACTTAATGGCACGCTTTCTGATAGCTTCCCTCTCTCCCGGGGAACCAGACAGGGATGCCCCCTGTCCCCCCTATTGTATATTCTGGCCATGAACCCGTTGGTACGGCACTTTCAGGAGCGCCACTTGCACCGCGGGCTCCAGTTCCGGACGGGTCCGTTACTCGTCTCCCTCTACGCAGATGATACCATTCTCTATGTTAGGTCTCCGGAGACCAACCTGTCGCCCTTGCTGCTTGAGGTGGAACGCTTTGGGAAGTACTCCGGTCTTCGTATTAATTGGCACAAATCTGACATCTTTCCGCTCACCCCCTCCACTGCCCGCTGGGACTGCCCGTTGCCGCTTGAGTGGAATACTGACTCGGTGAAGTATCTGGGTATCCACATACATCTGGACACGGTATCCATGATTCGTCTCAATTATGGACAGGCGTTAGACTTTCTAGAGGATAATCTCGCGCGTTGGATTCGCCTCCCTCTCTCAATGGCCGGCCGTATCGCCATAATTAAAATGATTATACTTCCCCGTTTTTTGTACTTATTTAACAACATACCGATCCCGCTCACTCAGGTCTTTTTCACCCAACTACGCTCTCTGTTGTTGCGTTTAGTGTGGGGGGATAAGAATCCTCGAGTTTCTTGGCGCATCCTGACACTGCCTTATGAACGGGGTGGCTTTGGAGTGCCCGACTTTTATATTTATTACCTAGTCGCGCAATGCGCCTATGCACACCCTTGGTTCCATCCAGACGCTCGGATCCCATATTTGAGACCTGAGGCGGACTTGGTATTACCACTTACCCTCAACTCGATATTGCCCAAAGGCATACCCAGAGACCCACTTGACATACAAACTGTGTCCACTACATCGTGGGCCTGGATGCAGTTGCGTAGACTGCTCCAGTTGGACGTGCTGTACTCCCCGGCGCTTCCATTGCCGAGCCCACACTGGCTCCCCATCACCGCGGAGGCAGTGGTCTGCAGAACGTTGTCCAAATACCAGCTCGCCACAATAGGGGATCTGTTCCCGGACGGCCATGTTTTTTCGGTGTCCGAGGATCCGCGATTTGCGGACCGGACGTTTATGGACTCCTTTGTCCTGACTAGGGTGAGGTCCATGCTTAGAGCACAGTTTCCCTCGTTCCCACTGCCGCCAGATGACATGGCAGCACTGACTTTTCTACTCCAGTCACAAACAGGAGCCCACATGGTCTCCAGGTTGTATGGACTCTGTGTGGCGGCACTTCCTGCTTCGGATGCGAAAGTTCGTGCGGCATGGGAACTTGATCTGGGTGGCCCCATCACGGACGCCCAATGGGATGCCTGTTGCCGCTCCACTAAAGAGGTATCTGTCAACAGTAGACATAATCTAATACATTTTAAATTTTTGAGGCGACTATACTTCACACCGGCGCTGGCCCACAGAATCGACCCGACCAGACCTCATCACTGCCCTAAATGCAAAGCTCCGCATGCCGATTTTGCACATCTCACATGGACCTGTCCGAGACTACACACCTACTGGCTACAGGTGCACCACATCTTAGGCGACATTTTGGAGTGTGAATTGCAACACAAGCTGGAAATTGCACTGCTTGGCTATGTCGCTGAGTTCCCCCGGGCCACGCGTAAGCTTGCTGCCATAGGTTTCTTGCTGCCGAAGAGGGAAATTGCTTTACTTTGGGGGTCCAGACGAATCCCTGATTCCAAGTCTTGGATGCGCAGCCTTGCCCAATGCAATACCAATAGTGTAGAATACTCCACGCAGATCCCAACGGCTTCACGCCCTATCGACATCTGGGGCCCATATCGACAGTATCTTAGCAAGATTACACGGGATGCACACTCCCAAGCTGCTAGCTCTATTGTCCCAGAAGGGGTGGGCTAGGTGGTTTTGGTTACCCTAGCGTGCGCTACCTATTGCGTTCCACAGTGCTTGGCGTGTACACACTCTCGGAAAAAGGGTATGCGTGAGCAGCTGGTTTTGGATTGTATGCTGGTTGGGGCCGAGATGTTTCCCTCCTCTGTTTCCTTGCATCCTTTGCCCCGGCTGAAATAGTTGCTTCACCCTAATCTTACATTTGTCGTTTTACCCACCCTCGTCTGCCTACCCCTATACTAATGCCATTTTCCTTGTCAATTGATGTGTTGCTTGCCGCTCTCTCTATCACGAAGGCTCATTCATTTTCGTTCTGTTTGAAAAAGGTTACATCTCTTTGTGTCATCATTCCGCGCATGCAATTTTCCCTCAGATATGGAAAAAGTGAAAATTAGACTTTAGAATGTGTTACACTGCTTGTAAATGTCATTGGTCTAGTCCTCCATTTGCTTCCTTTGTATAATGACCGCTAACGTTTTCATTGTAAACAGTTTACTGTGTAATTGTATGCCTACACGGACCAATCTGATGCTAATAAAGAGATTTTTTTTTTTTTAAACGATGTTCTGTTGATTCGGACACTTAACTGATTCTGTTGTTAATGGCAAGTGACCATTATGAAAAATGGGGTATGACCCAGACAGAGTCAAATGACCTGGGTATTGTATGATATGTAAACAAAGTGGTCATAGACATAATTTATCAAATACATATGAATGAATTATTCATTTTTTTACTCTTTTTAGGACTTAATCCTGGAAAGGAAAGAGACAAAACAACAAGCCAAATGCGTTTTACAGTATTATCCTTAAATACCCAAAACAGATTATAAAACACTGAGTTTGTACGTAGCAATATAAATTCGCAATTTATTTCACAATCATATATACATATTTATTTACAAAAAAAACAAAAAGTTGGGGGAATTCTGCCAGGTGCAGTAGAAAGTGCAAAGGTTTTATGTGCTCCAGTGAAGATAGAGAAAATGAGTAAAAAGGGGGCATACATGCCCTTGTAGATGTAAATAAGACATTCTCTGGCCTGCATACAAAATAATGGCACACCTCCCTATGACTCCTGACCACTCAACTGTATTCTCTTTAGTTTTGGTTTGATGGAAACCTATGACGAATAAAGTAGTACCTTTGGACAATGTGTGGAATACTCAGCCATAAAATATATGTATTAACTGATGTATCTGTTTTAAAAGTGTTTTGTTTCTGCATTTTATATATCATGTTTGTTTTTAAAGCTAAACACTAAAAGGATTGTTTTTATGTCCTATCTTATTCTGTCTAACATCTTGCTGTCTCAGCTTTTGCTGACCTTTCTTCTTCCTCCTTGGAAGGATCTCTCCAGTCCGACCCTTTTGCTCAAGGTAATTCTGGGTCTTTTCTTTCTCCTTCGTTGTTGTTCTGTGGTGGCTGTCCTTTACTACTCCTGTGCATGGTTTTATGTCTATCAGCGACTGACAGTTGTATGTGTGTGTTGTATGTACAGATGACTCATAGGTATTATGGTAGAAAGCTACTCTTAAATTTCACCTTACTAGGCAATTAATGATGGACTATCCCACTAGAAGGAAACATTGTTTTTTAAAAATATCTCAATTATTTATTTGCTCATACCTACATCATAGAAATGTTGTGAGCCAAGAAGAAAATCACTGTTTCTGCAACATTAAAATATTTTTTTCTGTTTACAAAGGTTTATGATGATTTAAACATAAAACTCAGTTACACTGCAAAACCATAATAACTCTTCTATAGAAGGTGAGGTGTCAGGTTTTATCTATGTGTAAGCAAAGCATGGTACCCAAATGAACAATATACTGTCAGCGTAAAATTGTAAGGTACTACGTATTGTTCTTCTTGATTTGGCACCAATTTATACATTGAAAAGAGCCTTCATCTGGACAAACTACCCCTCTCTTTTTATTGGATGGAGTCCTCAGATTACACTTAATCCCGAGACTATCATCATTACTGCTTCAATACTATTTATTAGGACACGTCTACATTGGAGTGTCCCCATAAACCAACAGGATCCATCTTATATGCCCATTGTTTTTCCCCAATACGAAGCAAAGTCAAATTATTTGTCGACATGTGACTCCTATAGTGAAGTGGGCTGTGTGTGTGTGTTCTGGGCCTAGACGCACATTTCCAGAGTGAGACATGCTGCAATCTCTCATTATTGAAGTTTGCACAGTGCAGCTCTAGGATACCTCTGGACTACACTTAGACTTCGATTCTGACTCTGTAATGGAGATGGTCCAGAGGTCCCAAGCGTCTTAGGCTATAGTTTGTTTTGTATGAGCCCACACAATAGTATCACACAACACTTGGGTGATTAAGGTTAAGTAGTCTCCTACTTATCTGCGTCCTTGAGGACTAACTTACCACAATAAAATTAGAGCCATTTACTTGTCCTGCTGTGGTTGGGGACAGATTCCGTATTATCTAGCACAGTGTCTTTGCCTTCCAGAGTTCTCAAGGCTGACCTGCCACAATGTAAACTTGAAGGGGCCTGTGTGTAATAAGGGAGAGACTTCATGCCATTATGTCATCTGGATAATTTCCTTAGTCTTCCATATTTTCTGAAACCAGTCTTTCACTTCTCTTTGTCGGGAAACAAGGAGTCGTTCAATCTCTGGCCAATTTTCATTGTTCTAAAGTTCTAGACTGCTCTATCTCCATGGGTGTGGCACGTGCATCTGTGGCCAGACCGTGCCCAATTCCATTGCCTGTTGATAATCCACTTGGATCACAAACCACTTTCCTACCACAAGATCTCAGCTGCACAACAAGCAAGCTATTTGTCTGTGAACACTGCTAGTGACTCGATACAGGTAAGCTTTAGATCAGTGGTTCTCAACTTTCGGTTCGTGGACTCCTAAGGGTCCGCAATGCCTGTTATGGGGTCCACGACTATTTAGAATTTTTTTTGTAATTTTAGTAGAGTGATAAAGTATATACAAAATAGAAATTAGTAGTAATTCAGAAGATGTCCACAGAAGTTAAACGCTGCTCTGGATGTTCCTCACAGTGCAATAAAGTCCTGATCCCATACCGATCATAATAAACCTCATTACTCTTACTCAGAAAGTAACTCGCACAGAAACTTTAAACACTTGCAATTATTTCAGCATCTCTCTTTGTATCATCTAAGTGAGAGATTGATAATTCAAAGGCTTTTTGCTCTCCTGATGGTGTGAATGCTTAAATATGTAAACGCCTCTTGCCCACATGTTCCCATATAATTTAAAAGTCTATAGTGTACCTCTCTTTTACACCTATACTTCAGTAATACTGGTGGCACACATACTTCTGTTCCAAAGGTCCAGGTGTACGAGGCTCACTGAAAACGTCATTCACATGTTAAATAATTAAACTCAATGCGTCAGCAACCTGCTGTTGTATATGTTCTCGAAATACATAACCCAGGAAAGGGGCCTTGTGATGCTGGGCTGTGCCCCAAATAATATTGTTTTTCTGGCAATTGTACTAGTACATTATTAAAAGCCGGGCTTTGGGCATCGTGTTTACAGGTAAGAAGTAGGGGTTGGCGATAAATTTTGCTCCAGCAGTAGAGTTGGCGGAGTGGGAATTGGCGTCCCCTACGTCATTTTCGGATGCTAGTAAGGCACCTGGTGCGATTTCTCAGTGTGGTGCGGTCAAGGGCAGTCTGGACTGTTAACTGTGAGAAAGCTGCAGCTTGAGCAGAAAATCTGCTCCAGCGGCAGCAAATAAGCAGCGCCCTCTGGCACGCCATGTGGTGCTGTTTTTTTTATTGTTGGTTTTTTTATTTTATTTTTTTATTTTACAAAACCTTTATTGGCACAAAAATCAAAGACACAGCTCTCAGCCGACAACCTCAAGGGCCGGCCGCATTATGCATATATAAAATGAAAACCAGTCATATATTGACACCCCATCAGCCGACAACCCGGAGGTCTGGCGGCGTAGCCCACGAGGGGGCAGACCGACCCAACAGTAATCCTTTCCGAATGAGCATATCATAACTATTGTACATGGTTTCCTTCATCCCTCCATCAGCTCAATCCCACTCACCCTCCCTTCCATGCCTACGCTGTGTGTATAGTCGAATGTCGTCGCATTCCAGCTAGATAAACTGTACCAACAACTCAAGAAACCCACCACCCCCAACCCCGTCTTCGTTGCATGCACAGTGCGTGTAAAAGATGTACTTGCCATATGGAGGTCACATCCAGTGTTACAACCCAGTTCTACTCTGAACACTCGCAGAGGCCACCCCAGTGCTCCATCGGCGCTGCCCCAGTTAGTGTGTCTGCGACAGCATCAGTATCTCAGCTACCCGTGAGGGATGCATTGTGCCTGCGTTGCCACCCCGGGCATGATTCCAACTCATCTCTCATTCCCCCTCCGCCGAATTGCCTGAGGCAGTCTCCGAGTCCTGTATGTGCCCTGCCAGCTCAACTGTTCGCTGCTCTGGCTCCCGGTCACTATGAGTCTGCTGGACCAGCGTTTCCGTCCCCTGACTTGTGGCCACCTCCCGCTACACGCCACTTAAATACGTCTGGTACAATTTACAATTTAAAACATTTGTAAAGCGCAACGTTCACCGTACGGTTTCTTGGCGCTAATGAAAGGTCCGACAACTGAAGCAGAATAAGCAGTCAAATGACAAGAGTAAGCCAGTTTACACGGAAAAGGCCTGTTTAAAAAGGAACGTTTTGAGGTCTTTCCGAAAAGAGACATAATGAGTGGCAAAGCGTAGGTGGTCGGGAAGGGAGTTCCAAAATGTGGGAGCCAAGATAGAGAAATTGGCTCCACCCCACTTTTTGCGCTTAAAACGTGGGACTTGAAGGAGAGACTTGGAAGAGGAACGAAGCTCTCTGGAGGGAACGTATTCGCTTATCAGCGAGGAGATGAAGGCAGGGGCAGTGCCTTGGCGGGCCTGGAAGGTCATGCAGCCGGTTTTAAAAAGGGAGCGTTCCCTGACAGGAAGCCAATGGAGCTCCCTAAAGGAGGGGTGTGGAGTGATGGTAACGTGGGAGACCATAGATAAGCCGGGCCGCCTGGTTCTGTACCATCTGGAGCCTCCGCAGGCTGTATGCCGGGATGCCGTTGTAAAGGGCATTGGCATAATCCAGCCGCGAAATTACTAGTGCGGCCATGATCAATTTGAGTGCCTGGGGGGAAAAGAAGCGGGAAACAGTGCGGATTGTTCGGAGGGTGAGGAAGCAAGAGGAGACTACGGAGCTAATTTGTGATTGAAGGGTAAGATGGTTGTTCATTTTGACTCCCAGTGTTTTGACCGTAGCTGATGGTGTGGGGGCGGGACCAAGAGAGGGGGGCCAGAAAAGGGAGTTCCAGGGACTGGACGAACCACCAGTGAGAACCAACTCGGTCTTATCCGGGTTCAATTTGAGGTGGTTGTGGTTCATCCAGTCCCTGATAAAAATCATAATGGACTGGAAGTTAGAGACAGAGAGAGAAGAGGAGGATAGGTCAAAGATGAGCTGGAGGTCATCTGCATAATTAAATACGGTGACCTCCAGCTGCTGAAGAGCGAAAATAAGAGGAGAGATGTAAAGGTTGAACAGTAGGGGAGAAAGGGAAGAACCCTGGGGGACACCACAGGTGACGGGGAGTGGGGTAGTCGTGAAGTCTCCTAGCCGGACCGCCTGGGTGCGGCCCCTCAGGAAGGAGGAAAGCCAGACCAGGGCTGATCCCTGAATACCAGCCGCCCTGACACGGGACAGTAAGATGGTGTGGTCCACCGTGTCAAAGGCGGCGGAGAGATCGAGGAGCACCAGCGCCTGGTATTGGTTGTGATCCATTCCCTTCCTGAGGTTATCTAGGACCGATACCACAACTGATTCGGTCGAGTGCCTGGGGCGAAAGCCAGCCTGGCGGGGAGCCAATCCCCGTTTACCTCTACATGGGCACTGAGTACCGCGGTGACATGGCGCTCCAGTACCTTGCCCAAATAGGGCAGCAGGGAAATGGGTCGGTAATTGGCTGAGATGGACGGGTCAGCGCCAGGCTTCTTCAGGATGGGCACTATAGTGGCTGATTTAAGTGCAGGCGTCACGACTCCCTGGGTTAGGGAGCTATTGAGGAAGGTGATGGGGGGTTCGGGACAGAAGGAATAGATTTGTTGCAAAATTCGTGCCGGACAGATATCTGCCGGAGAACCCGATTTTACTTTAGGGAGAATCTCCAGGAATACTTCCTCAGTGAGGGGGGGAATGGAGGTAAGACAGCATTGAACGGTAGGAGGGGAAGGGTCAATAAAGGCAGACGAGGGGGAGGGATGTTGGCCTTGATGGTTACAATCTTTTCTAAGAAATAAGTGTTTAGTTGGTCGCACAGAGACTGGGATGGGGGAATTTGGGGTAAGTCTCTGTCGGAAAAGGCTAGGTCGTTCACTATACCGAAAATCTCCCTGGGTTTATTTTCAGCTGACGTTATTTTAGTTGAAAAATAGGTGGTTTTGGCAGCGAGAATTGCTGTTTTATAATCGGCAAGTGATGTGAGATAAAGGATTTTTAGTGAGGGACAATAGTCTTTTCTCCAATGCCTCTCTGCCTGTCGGGCGGTCAGTTTAAGCTTTTTTAAGTTGTCGTTGAACCACCTATTTGAGTCCTTGGGTCGACGGGTGGAAATACGACGCAAGGGAGCTTCTAAGTCACAGCCTCCAGCTAGCCAGGCATTAATTGCCTTGGCTTGAGAGTCGGAAGAGAGGCCAGAAAGGGTCGGAGTGGAATTTCGAAGCAGAGAGGTCAAAGAGGGGAGATCAACTCTATTCCAATTTCGTGCCCAGGTGTTTTTGACGTGTGGGACTTTGGACACCGGTTTGATAGAGATGGAAAAGGAAATAAGGGCGTGATCAGACCAGAGACAGGGGGATACAGTCACCGGGGAAACTGGGAGGTTAAGGGACCACACCTGGTCAAGTGTGTGACCGTGAGAATGGGTGGGAACAGAAATGTGCGGAACAAAGTTCAGGGAAAGAAGAGATTCTGTGAACTCTTTCGAGGCAGTGCACTCTGAAGGGTAGGAAGGCCAGTAATTAAAATCACTGAGCACCAGGACCGAAGCGTAGTTGACCACCAGGGTGGCCAATAGGTCTTGGAATGCTGGTAAGAACAGAGACGAAGACTGGGGTGGTCAATACATCAGGAGGCATGTGATGGGGGGAGAAAAGGAAAGGGAACGGGCGACAAGGAATTCAGTGGGGGGGAAAGGGGGAAAGGAAAGGGTTTGAAAGTTCAAATCAGACTGAGCGATTAATGCCACACCACCGCCTGCCCTGCCCGCCGGGCGATCAGCACGTAAGGCAACATAGGAAGGGGGGAGGGTGGCCAGGAGAACGGGGAGGGACGAATCACAGAACCAGGTTTCGGTCAAGAGCAGTATGTCCGGCTTCTCGGAGTCGAGTAGGACAAACAGCTCATGATGGTGTTTGACCGCTGATCTGGTGTTGAGTAAAAAAACAGATAATAAAGGAGTAGAGGGGGGGGGGATCAGGCAGGGGAGGGAAGTGCGATGGTAAGGCCGGCAAAGGCGGCGGCAATATTGGGGAAGAGAAAGGAGCAAGCTCTAACGAGGCAATATGCCTACAGATGGATTCTGAGAGTGGCCATTGGCCTTGGAGGGAGGTGATCTCCTCAGAGGAGTAGCAAATAAATTTGGCATGGGGACGTGCCCCTAGCCCCGCCCGGCCGCGGACGGGCGCAGACGGGCTTGCCTTAGGCGCGCCCGCTGCGCACGTCCGCTGCGCGTTCTGGGGTTGCACATTGATATAGGAAATCTTAAGGGCGGGAAGGGGGCGTGGCCTCTAGGTGGGCGTGGCCAGCCGCGATGGAAGCCGGAGGGAGGGGGTCACGTGAGCGCTAGGTCCGCTACACGGCGCCCTCGAAGTGCAGAGTGCTGTGGCAGTAGAATAGTAAGTTTTAAAAACACAATAATCACAATATCACAATATTAAAACCGCTACTCCCGGCTTTTCGCCTCAGGAGAATTGGACCAAAAGTTCTTAGGGCGGCTCCTTGGGGGCAGAAATTAACTATAATGCTCCGCCTGAGTACTACAATACAACATGTCTCGCGCCCATCTAGTTTTGGTAGGGAGCGGGCCTCGCATCCAACAGTGCGCCACTACTCTCTTGGCCATTAACATCCCCATATCTGTGAGCCTACGTATCGCGACTGGTAATCGCTTGGAGTTGCCTATGAGAGCCAAACCAGGTTCAGGGGCCAAGTCTACCTCCAGGATCCTGCTCATTTCCGAGAAGACATCTATCCAGAAAATCTGGACTCCCGGGCAGTGCAATGCCAGGTGCATGAAATCGGCATTAGCGGCGTGGCATCGTTCACAGTCCGCATTTTGCCGTAGGCCGTACCGGTGAAGTCTCTCCGGGGTGTAGTAGACCCTCTGCAGGAATTTAAAGTGTATCAACCTGTGTCGCCCATTACTGGAGATCCGCCTCGTGCTTTCACAGCAGTACCGCCATACCACGTCATCTAGCACAGTCTCCAGGTCTCTATTCCATGCCAATCTCGCTTTCATTAACTGATGTTCTCCCTTCGACCTAGCTATCCTGTGAAGATTCGTGAGGAGTTTGCGAGGCTCCTTGGTCTTGATGACATATGTCAGTTCTAGTACTTCTGGGGGCTCCGCCATATCTGCGCCAAGCAACTCCGACAGAGCACTACGCACCCTGTGGAATTGGAAGCGCTGCATCATAGGTACTTCACTGAAGTCGCCACCCACTTGATCCCAGGTTTTGGCCACACCATCATGAAAGAGGTCACCCGCTCAGCTTAAACCGATTTTCTTCAGTGCCCTAGTGATACTCTTCTCCTTCAAGGGCGAAAGCCAGAGCATCCACTCCAGGGGCATGTCTGGTGAATATAGCAGCGCTCCCCCTGTCTCTGTAAAAGCGAGTGCCACGCATGGTTAGTGGCAGTGATAGAGTCTAGCATTCCGATTCTACGGTCCATAGGTAGGCAGATCGTAGCCGGGAGTGGGTGCGGGTGAGCAAAGAGTCGCTCCATACGAACATGCGGGATCATCTTATCTCCATGCACCCAAGTGTGCAGATGCGACGCCTGTGCCACTCTATAATAAAGTTCAAGGTCCGGGGCGCCCAGGCCTCCCATGCTGTAGGGCAGCGTGAGGATCGACCAACTGACTCTGGGCTGCTTCCCAGCCCACGCTAGGCTAATCATAAGACTCGTCAGCCGCTTGAAAAAAGCCTTGGACAGGACTATCGGGATGGCATTAAATAGGAAGAGGAATCTCGGCAAGACTACCATTTTCATAATGGCTATGCGGCCCATCAAAGAGAGCGGCAGTTTACTCCAGAGCAGTACGTCATCTTCGAGTTTGCTAACTGCTCTTCCGTAATTTTGGCTAATTAGCAGCTCCGGGTCTGTATGGAGTTGTATTCCAAGGTGCCGAATCGGGTCTTCAGACCACTGGAGCTGGTATTCCATCTCTACCTGCCTTGTTGCAGGTGTGAGCG
Source organism: Lissotriton helveticus (assembly GCF_964261635.1). Taxonomy (NCBI): domain Eukaryota; kingdom Metazoa; phylum Chordata; class Amphibia; order Caudata; family Salamandridae; genus Lissotriton; species Lissotriton helveticus. The sequence goes on along the minus strand of NC_136061.1, from coordinate 409,335,373 downwards.
GCAAGACAACAGATTTGGCCCAGTTGACTTTAAGACCAGAGAGCGCCCCAAAGTGGACCACCTCTCTCAGCACAGGGGACAGGTTCGTCGCAGGGTTATGAACATAAAGCAGCGTGTCATCAGCATACATTGAGTCCGTAAGTTTGTAGGTCAGGAATCATATGCCCTCGTGAACATGGTACTCTCTCAGCGCACAAGCCAGCGGTTCTGCCGCCAGGGCGTACAGCAACGGGGATAGAGGACATCCTTGGCGAGTACCCCTGCCGATGTAGAGGGGCTGCGACACCGCATTACCAACCCGTACTCTAGCCGAGGGTCCTTTGTAAAGGGCGCCCACCATCTGTAGGAAGGGCTCTCCCAGCCCCATCCTTCGCAACACCTGGATGAGAAACGGCCATTCCACCGAATCAAATGCATTTTCCATATCAAGGAATATCTTCATGGCCTCCACGTCCTGCCTGACATGCTGAATGGTCCCCAGTACCGTAGGCACATTATACGTCAAATTTCTGCTGGGTATAAATCCCGCTTGCTCCGGGGCTACCAACTCGGGGGCTAGCAGCGCAAGTCTCGTAGCTAGGATTTCGGCATATAGCTTAGCGTCTACATTCAATAGCGACAGCGGTCGGTAGGATCCGCACTCGTCATGTGCCTTATCTGGTTTAAGTATAGTGACTATCAGTGCCTCCCTCATAGAGCCCGGCATACTACCCTGAATACAGATGTCACTTATCAGGGTGGAGATATGCGGTAGCAGTTGTTCCTGGAACGTTTTGTAGAACTCAACCGTTAGACCATCTATGCCAGGTGCGCTGCCCGAGTGCATGGAGGCCAGGGCCTCCCTAATCTCGTCGTGTTGTATCGGAAACATGAGGAATTCTCTCTGTGAGTTGGTAAGGAACGGGAGCTTTATATGTTCCAGGTAATCCAGAATCTCTGCTGACAGATCGCCACTCCTCGAGGAGTACAACTCCGAGTAATAGTCTCGGAAGATGTTAGCAATATCCGCCTCATCTGTGGCATACTCGCCATCAATCAATCAATCAATAATAGCATTTATATAGCGCACTACTCACCCGGAGGGTCTCAAGGCGCTGGGAGGAGGGGCCGCTACTTCTCGAACAGCCAGGTCTTGAGCTGCTTCCTGAAGGCGAGGTGGTCTTGGGTCAGAAGGGAGTTCCAAGTCTTGGCGGCCAGGTAGGAGAAGGACCTTCCTCCTGTGGTGGCTCTTCGGATGCGGGGGACGGCGGCGAGGGCGTGGCTGGTCGATCGGAGCTGGCATGTGGGAGCGTAGAAGTTGAGGCGGCTGTTGAGGTATCCTGGGCCTTGGTTGTGTAGGGCTTTGTGTGCGTGGGTGAGGAGACGGAAGGTGATTCTTTGTTGACCAGGAGCCAGTGCAGGTCTCTCAGGTGTCCGGAGATGTGGCTGCGGCGGGGGATGTCCAGGATGAGTCGTGCTGAGGTGTTCTGGATCCGCTGGAGTCTCTTCTGGAGTTTGGCGGTGGTTCCGGCGTAGAGGGAGTTGCCGTAGTCCAGACGGCTGGTGACGAGGGCCTGGGTGACCGTCTTCCTGGTCTCGGTGGGGATCCATCGGAAGATCTTACGTAGCATGCGCAGGATGTTGAAGCACGACGAGGAGACGGCGTTGACTTGTCTGGTCATGGAGAGGGATGAGTCCAGGATGAAGCCCAGGTTGCGTGCGTGGTCTGTGGGTTTGGGTGCGCTGCCCAGGGCGGGGGGCCACCAGGAGTCGTCCCAGGCGGAGGGTGCTGATCCCAGGATGAGGACTTCCGTCTTGTCCGAGTTCAGTTTCAGGCGACTGTTCATCATCCACTTGGCAACGTCTGTCATCTCTTCGTGTAGGTTGGCTCTGGCGGTGGCGGGGTCTTTGGTGAGGGAGAGGATCAGCTGGGTGTCGTCGGCGTAGGAGATGATGTTGAGGTTGTGCTGGCGTGCGATGGCTGCGAGGGGGCTCATGTAGACGAAGAGTGTTGGGCTGAGCGAGGAGCCTTGAGGAACGCCGCAGATGACTTCGGTGACCTCTGATCTGAACGGGGGGAGGCGGACTCTCTGTGTCCTTCCGGCGAGGAAGGAGATGATCCACTCCAGTGCCTTCTCCTGGATTCCGACGTTGCTGAGGCGCTGTACTAGGGTACGGTGGCAGACAGTGTCGAAGGCCGCGGAGAGGTCCAGGAGGATGAGGGCCGCTGTTTCTCCGTTGTCGAGCAGGGCTCGGATGTCATTGGTGGCTGCGATCAGGGCGGTCTCGGTGCTGTGGTTGGCCCGGAAGCCAGACTGCGAGAGGTCGAGGGAGCCGTTCGTCTCGAGGAAGGCGGCCAGTTGCTTGTTGACGGTCTTCTCGATGACTTTTGCTGGAAACGGAAGCAGCGAGATGGGGCGGTAGTTCTTGAGGTCGGTGGGGTCGGCTGATGTCTTCTTAAGTAGGGCGCTGAGTTCGGCGTGCTTCCAGCTCTCTGGGAAGGTAGCGGTGTTGAAGGAGGTGTTGATGATGTCCCGCAGGTGGGGTGCGATGACAGCATCGGCCTTGTTGAAGACGTGGTGAGGGCAGGGGTCTGTCGGAGATCCGGAATGGATGGAGTTCATCGTGTTGACGGTGTCTTCGGTGCTGATCGGGGGGGGGTTCGGTCGTGGCGTGCGTCGGTTGTGGCGTGCGTCGGTTGAGTGCTGAAGCTGTTGTGTATGTCCGCGATCTTGTTGTGGAAGTAGGAGGCGAGGGAGTTGCAGAGGTCTTGCGAAGGGGTGATGTCGTTGTTTCCGGCGTTGGGGTTGGAGAGCTCTTTCACGATGTTGAAGAGTTCTTTACTGTTGTGTGCGTTGTTGTCTAGTCGTTCCTTGAATGCGGTTTTCTTGGTGGCGTGGATCAGTTGGTGGTGTTTTCGGGTGGCGAGCTTGAGGGCAGTCATGTTGTCCGGTGTTGGGTCTCTGCGCCAGGTTTTCTCGAGTGCTCTACAGTTCTTCTTGGAGCTCTTGAGTTTGTCGTTAAACCATCAGAATCTTTCAGCTCCGTGACCACCGGCTTTCCCCCTCCTGCCTTTAAGGATGTTAGCCAGGACGGAGCCAGGCCTTTCACCCTCACCATAAGTGCGGGCAGTGGCGTATTTGCCCAAGTGTTTAACCTCCCTGTCTGCCTCGTCGTGGTATTCTGCAAGAAGAGTTTTGATTTCCCCTTCAGTGGCAGCATTTGGTTGGCTCAGGTGCCGCATCTCAAGAGCCTGCAGCTGGCTTTCTAAGTCCGACAATCGGCGCCTTATGGCCTTCAAGACGCTGGAGTGTTTACACATAGCGATGCCCCGTATGTAAACTTTAAACGCCTCCCACACTGTTTGAAAGTCCTCCACTGATCCTAAATTTTTTTCAAAAAAGAGGTCAATCGCCTCAGCCAGTTCCCCTTCTAGTCGGGGTCGTCAAGACCAACAATATGGGGGGAGTGGTCCGACAGCATGCGCGGCAGGACCTTGCAACTACTGACACTGCGGAGCATCCCCGTGGTAGCAAACCAGTAATCTATTCTAGTGTGGACTCCATGGTAAGCAGAGTAGTGGGTAAACCCTCCCAGGGCCGCATGCCTACTTCTCCATGTCAAGGGCAAGAAGTCTAGCAGTCAGCATTAGTGCTGCAGCCGACGGCCGACGCGGGAGCCAGTCGACCTGTCCAGGTCTGGTTTAAGCGTCAGGTTGAAGTCCCCGCCCCATAGTATTAGGGGCGTGTCATATGCACCAACCACTGCAGCAAGCGAAACATAAAATTCCGGGTCATCATAGTTCGGTCCATAAGTATTAACCACCAGCAAATCCATCCCCATGCCCCTACAGGACGCTATGACATATCTACCATCTGGGTCGGCTCTTAGTGTCTGCAGCCTAATTTTCGACCCCGGGTTGACCCAAATAATGACTCCTCTGGCATGTGTCGTGAATCCCGCTGCAGCTATGTGTCCCTCCAGACCTCTACTGCGTAGCATGCTGCTAGAGAGCGGTAAATGAGTTTCCTGCAGTCAATATTCTGTCTCTTTAAATAACTCAGCACTTTCCTCAACTTCCTGAAATCATTCAGCCCCCTGACATTCCATGTGAGTGCGCGTATGGTGGCCGTCTGTGCAGGTCCCTGCGCTTCAGGTGGGTCGGTCATATTGACATGGTATGCCTAGTGTATAGCACGCAGATCTTCTATCAGTGTACCAGTCTAGAGTGCTCAACCTGGGATATAACTGCCGTCTCAATCCCCCCTTCCATACCCCCTCCTATGCAATGCAATAAAACAGTTCAGTTCAGTTCAAACGTCTTTATTTCGAAATTTCTTCATAAAAGACAGCAATAAAATATATACATAGTACAACATAATAGATGTTAAAAACACAATTAATTCATTACACAGTAAAATAGGATTAAATAGTATCGTAAGACGTTACATGAGTCATAAAAAGGAAAAGACGTTATTTATCAGTCATGAATCGTGGTGATTTAAACAATTGGTTCTTACAATTGACTTGTTTATCTTTTTCCACCAAGTAAGTGTCTAGCTCTGATGATCCAAGCCCGTCCAAGAAATTTCGCCATACCTATAGATACCCACTCTGTGCTGTTAGATTTTAACATTACCAAAGCTTCCTCACACACACGTAGATTGATCCTTCTACAAATGGGTTGAAGCCATTTTCGACGGGGTGCGGAATAAGCTGGACAAGCAAAGAGGAAGTGGCCAACAGTTTCTTTTAGCTCACTACACCAGGGACAAAACGTGGTTGATTGATTACGCCATTTGTTTGTAAATGCCCTTACTGGTAATGTGCCAACTCTAAACTGGTGGTAAAATTTCCTATCTGCGCTTTTAGTAATATTGTCCCAATAAGTCTCGGTATGAGGGACCAGTTTGTGAAGCAGAAAGAGACCAGTCAAACTGGATGTCTGCGAAAGCAAAACGTAGTCCTCTGTTACTGTTGTCCAAAAAAGTAGTTTAAATTCTTTTTTCGACGGGAATACCTGATTTGCCGGATCTGACCACTGTAGGTGAAGACCCATTTTATAAAGTGTGGCCTTCACAGTCTTAAACTAAAGTAGGTTACCTGACCCCAAAATTGATCTCACGTCCAGAATCTCATTGGCAAACATAGAGAGTTCTGGTGTAGACCAAATGCGTCTCCAGAGGGCAACCATCCTGTATCGAGCCTGATTTTTAATCGAATGGCAGCCCATGTCTAACATAAGGGGAAGTGCTGGTGTTGATTTTGGGAGCCCTATCAGGCTATGGAAAAACTTGTTTTGGATTTTATCTAAAGGGGCAAGATCAACATTACCCCATAAATCCGAGCCATAGAGGATGGCAGACCTAATTTTAGCGTTATAGATTTTAAGTGCTGGTAGAACCCTTTTGGTTTGGGAGCTGCGCTGTTCCTTAACTAAGCATCCCGACAAACATGCAAATTTTAAGCAAAGTGCCTCGATCTGCTCCTTCCAGCGAAGCCTGTAGTCTATAACTACCCCTAAGTAGGTCCTCACCTCTACTTGCTCCAATATAATACCGTTCATTGTAACTTGACCCCTTAATGGTTTGTTCTTAGTCAGGACCATAAATTTGGTTTTTGAAACATTAATTTCGAGGTCATTTATATTACAAAACTCCACAAATGTATTTATTGCAGTCTGGAGTCCCACCTGTGTTTTTACCAATATCAAGGTATCATCGGCAAAAATTAGGAGGGGAAACTTAGTCCCACCAAGAGCTGGCGCATCGGTCGGGGTATCTGATAAAAACTGCACTACTTGATTTATAAAAAGTAGGAACAGGGTAGGTGCCAAGACACACCCTTGTCTTACACCACGTGACACTGGGAAGGACTCAGTCACCTGGCCCTGGCTACCCCATCTAACCCTTGTGAAATTTTGGTCATGCAATCTAATAGTTAATTTGAGAAGTTCCAGTGGCATACCCATTCGCCTTAGGGCCATCCACATCTTCTCTCTTGGGACCAGATCGAACGCGGATTTGAGGTCCACGAACTCTGCATATATGGTGCCTTCACCTAAATGCACTGTCTTCCAGTATATCAGATTAAATCTTAGCACATGGTCGACAGTGCTTGTACATGCCCTGAAGCCAGCTTGCATCGGGGACAGGATGTTTTCATCGTTCATCCAAATCTGGATTCTACCTAACAGCATTCTAGCTATGACTTTCTGCAGGGCATCTATGAGGCTTATTGGGCGGTAGTTCCCTGGAATGGTCTTATCGCCTTTTTTAAATACGGGAAGGATTTCAGCCCCTTTCCAGGAGTCGGGTACCCTAGCACCTCTGGCAATGGCATTAGCCAGAGTAGTTATGTAGGTCACCCAGTTATCCAAATCATGTTTAAAGAGATCTGCTGGGATGCAGTCCATGCCTGGTGCCTTGCCAGCTTGGACCAACCTTAGTGCATTTGCCGCCTCAATTTCATTAAAAACTAGGGGCCCACTATTTGCTTCCTGACAAAGTAACATGCTATGCACCCCTGCGTTGTTACTTTCCATCAACATGCCGCAGAACTGGGAAGAGAAATACTCAACCCAGTCATCAGCTGGGACATGGTTTGCTGGGGTTTGCAGGTCTCTCGACCCACCCCACTTCACTACCTGCCAGAATTTAATCTGGTTTGAGGACATGCTGGCCTCATAAAGAGCCCGCGAGCGTAGGTCATCCCATGAGGTCTTTGCACATTTTAAGGCCTTCTTATATTTCAGCCTTTCCTCTTGGATATCCGCAGTTACTCTAGATTTAATAGCAACAATCAGGGCGCTGTGGGCGTTACGGCAAGTTTTATCATACCAATTGGCACCTGAGGGTTTTCCACCTTTTTTCACTTCAACACCAGTTTTTGTAAAAAAGGTTTTTAATTTGGCAAAAAGGGACTCATGGATTGAGCTAATTTGCTCCAATGAACCCACTTCGTCAAATATTGACCTTACTTTTATAACCGCCTCCGACACCTCATGAGAGATTTTACCAATATGTTATGTTATGTTATGTTATGTTATAACAATTTGTTATGCGCACAGCGACTCCAGCGAAGGAGCATCCCGGCGCAGAGACACGGAGCAGTCATAACACAACAAGGCAGAATGCTACAAAAAAGTGCTAAAACAGAAGGGCTAAAATAGGAAAGTTTTTATGGCTCTACGAAACGACAGCAAGTCCTCTATCAGCCGAATTTCAACCGGGAGGGTGTTCCAAAGTGACGCAGCTCTCACCCTGAAGGAACGGCCTCCCATCCGGCTAAGCCTAAATCTGGGGACAACAGCAAGGGCCTGACCTTGTGATCGAAGGTTGCGGGTAGGGACATAGAAGGAAATAGAGTTGGCCAAGATCTCGGGACCTATGCCTCTAAGGATTTTAAAGGTCAGACACAGGACCTTGAAGAGGATACGCTTCCTGACCGGGAGCCAGTGCAGGGAGCGGATGACATGAGACACCGGGGAGAACTTAGGAAGTCCAACAATGGCTCTCGCCGCGGCGTTCTGCACCCGCTGCAGGCGTGTTAACTCAGCCTGGTTAGCCCCCGCCAGCAGAGAGCTGGCGTAGTCCAGACGAGAGATGACGGTTGCCTGGACCACAAGCTGTCTAGTCGGGGCATCAAAGAACTTAAGCACCGGCCTTAACCCTCTAAGGAGACCGAAGCAACAGGCTGCGATTTTTTTGGTGTGCCCTATAAATGTCAGACCAGCGTCTAGCCAGACCCCAAGGTTCTTCACCTCCGGCACTGGGGTCGGAGTGGGGCCAAGCTCCGAAGGCCACCACTGATCGCCCCAGAGCTCCACTCCCTTCCCGACAACCATCACCTCTGTTTTTGTGGCATTAAGCTGGAGACAGTTACCTGTCAGCCAGCTGGCCACCGCCTTCAGACCGGACTGAAACCTGGGGGCATCCTGTTCCGCATCCCCGCTGAGAGTAACCGCCAGCTGTGTGTCGTCGGCATATGAGACCATGGTTAGGCCCCACTGCCTAGCGACATCAGCCAGCGGTCTCACGTAGAGGTTGAACAACGTGGGACTCAGCGAGGATCCCTGTGGAACCCCCATGGCCAGAGGCTGGAACCCGGACTTGAACGGAGGGATGGCAACACAGAAGGAGCGGTTGTCTAGGAAGGAGCGGAACCATTGCAGCGCCGAGCCGCCGATACCAATCTCCTCGAGCCGCCCAAGGAGGATGCTGTGCGATACAGTATCGAATGCGGCGCTGAGATCTAACAAAATCAGCGCCGACGTCTGTCCAGCATCCAACCTTGCACGGAGATGTTCCGCCATCACCAGAAGGGCAGTCTCCGTGCTGTGGCCAGCACGGAAACCATTCTGTGTGGGATCGAGGGCATTGGACCGGGCTAAGTGTTCAGACAGGGCCAGATTGACATGGGCCTCTGTCAACTTAGCTGGCCAGGGCAGCAGCGAGATGGGACGGTAGCTTTCCGGCTTAGACGGGTCAAGAGATGGCTTTTTAATAATCGGAGACACCACCGCCTGTTTCCAGCTGGTAGGAACGACCCCAGTCTCTAAGGAGAGATTAACAAGAGAGCGAATAGCCACACGTCCCACAAAGGTCTGATCTCGAAAGAGGGCAGGCCTCACTGGATCAGTTGGGGACCCAGATTTAACTTGCGTAGCAAGTTTATCAAACCCTTCCATGGTGAGAGGAGGAAGAGTGAGAAGAGCGGGCAGGTAGGGTGTCCCCTTGAGGCTACCCAATGCTATACCCGTACTCGGGAAAGTCCGATAAATAGACTGGACTTTACCTAAAAAATAGGAAGCAAGGGACTCACAATGTGTGACAGAACTCTCAGTCGTAGAAATGGGCCGCTTAGACATAAGATCTTTCACCGCCTTGAAGATAGCCTTCGACGGGTTAGTGCTGTTCCGGAATTCCTCGGCATAAAATGCCGCTCGGGCACGACAAATGGCCCGGTGATAGAGCTTGACGGATGCGACATAAGTAGCTTTTTGCTCAGCCCCATATGTCTTCCGCCAGGCCCTCTCCGCCCGTCTACAGGCTCCCTTCAGAGCGCGCAAAGCGTCGTCATACCAGGGGCTTGACACTCGAGGGTTGATCTTCGTTGTTACAACAGGTATCAAAACATCCAGAGCCCTAGTGAGCCAAGAGCAGAAGAGATCATATCCCTCCTCTACGTTGTTAAATGGGCCCAGAGGTTCCATTGACAGGAGATGGTAAAAGTCATCCAGCCTGAGTTTACTCCAGGGTCTCCTGGGTACCTGCTTGGCTGGAGAGATGGAAATGTTGGAAGTCATAGGGCAGTAGATGGAAACCAAAGAATGGTCAGACCACTCTACAGGAGCCACCGACGTGACTTTAGCCTCGGTCAAGTTGGTAAAAAAAGGGTCAAGAATATGTCCCCCGGAATGAGTAGACTGAGAGACCAGCTGTGAAAGTTGTAAGGCCTCTAAGTCCGTAAGAATACTACGCGCTGTCAGACAGGATGGGGCATCAAAATGCAAATTTAAATCGCCCAGAATGGAAAAATTGGCACAGGCAGTGACCAAGGTGGCAACAGTGTCCGGGAAAGCATTCCTGAACGCTACATCACTGCCCGGCGGACGATACACCACCATCCCAGAGAATGTAAATTCTGGGCTGACAGAGACTTTAAATGAGGCGCTTTCGCAGCCAGCGATCTTAAGAATGGTCCACACACAGGAAAAGCTGGATCTCACTATCAGAGCTATACCCCCACCTCTAGATAGCCTATTCGCAGTATACATGGAGTAGCCGAGAGGGCAGACTAGATTGGGAATGGCAGTGTCGGCTTCCTGAAGCCATGTTTCGGTTAAAGTCAAAATATCCGGGGCTTCATTTTCAATAGTGTCTGGGGCTACCAGAATCCTGCACCAGCGAACCCTACGACAGTCGTTAGTAAGGGCAGTCTCAGCTGTAATGCAATTTGTTGCATTTTTACTATACAAATCAACATCAATTTTCAATTTAATTGCCAAGGGGTTATGATCACTTTCTGGTCTCCCAATGATTTCCATATCCCCTAGTAACGACCAAAATTCCATTTTAATTAAAAAATAGTCAATCCGACTCGAGCTATAGCCATTATCAAAGGTAACATTTCCTGCTAAGTCGGAATTTGTCTTTCCATTAGCTGCCCTTAAACCCCACTCCAGGCACAATCCAAGCCACTGCAGTACAGCCTCAGTGATCTTTTTGACTGGTGGTATGGCAAGGCTGGGGATATTCCATAACTCATCTACCTCGCCATAGCAACCATCATCCAAGCAGGACAGAGGTTCGAACGTACAGTTTAACTGTATTTGCAGGGCCCTTCCCTCCAGGTAGACCCCTTGCATAAATATTAATTATATACAGGTCCTCACAGTTTGCTCTACTAAGTTTGAGCCCCATAATGTCAGCATTTGGGGTAAGCAACATGAGGGGCCTATAACAAAGTGATTGTCTAATCCAAACAACTAGCCCACCAGACGGACGACCCTTTGTCCCCTTGATGGCTGGTTTGAAAAAATGTAGATATCCTAAACGAAAAACTGCCTCGATTGACCAGCTTTCTTTAAATATAAGGATATCGTATTGCTCTATAAAATCACCCCATTCAACCCCATCCAATTTCCCTTTCAACCCCGCAATGTTCCAGGAGGCTATCTTAAGAGAATGTGCCTGAGCAGCTAGTTCGTTTGCAATAGAGGCAGTATGCCCCCTACTACTCTCATTTGGTAAAAAGTTATTTTCACAGCCAACCACCAGATTATTGACGGGGGGGACCTCTCCTTCTAATTCCCCTGATGAATCTTCTACAACAGTTGTAATTCCTCCATAAGGGCCTGTCACCTTATTTCCAACCTCTAAGGACATTACCTCCTGAACCTCTACCTCGTCTATTACCAATCCCACATCCCGATCACCACCAGGGAGATCAGATTTCCCATTCCCACAATAAGATGACTTTTCTTTCAGTACTTCATCATAAGAGGGAACTTTTCCTGGGGTAGCAAAAATACCCGTACAATCTTGATTGGCCTCTAAATCGGAGAACGGAAAGACGAGTCAATCATTAAAATCCAACCCGAATATAGTTCATACAGGTTTTGCAACGGGATATTCCAATACTCATTATAGTTGGTGTAATTAGTATGATTATTTGGTGTGGGGAGGTGACTAGGAGGATGACGACGTAGAGGGAAGGGGAAAGGAATGTTGAAATTATTGGCTGGGCGGGAAAAAAGTGGTGTACGATTGGCCATATTCAGAGGGTGAGTATTTCTATTAGATCTGGAATAGGAAGGGGGTCTAAGCAGAGCCTCTGGATAAAAATAACTTACGTTTCGAGTTGACACCTCCTTCATTGTTTCCTGGGTACCAATCACTAATATGTGAAACAACTCTGTGGTCCTTAAAATTAATGATCACAATGTCTCCCTCGATATCTTTCGGACGAAGACCCACCCAATTACATCTTCTTACTGAGATTATATCTCCGTTTAAGTGGGCAGGGAGGGGTCTATTAGTTCTCAACCAAAAGATAACTTTGTTTTTCAAATTTGCATTGTGTTCGCGATTTCCACCTGAAATCTGGGGAACACCGGTTAAAAGGATCACGAAGTTTGCAGACTCTGGCGGTAAGTCCACTGTGGACCTACGATTTGCTCTTTCGGTTATAGTATTTGTTTTGGTTACCCCTGAAAACATATTTGGCTTGGTCGTAGGAGGAGGTGGTTTATTCGGAATCAACAGTGTCTTCTCTTTGGCTGGCTATGTACTGTCGTCGGCTTAATTGAGGTTGGGGGGGCACTTGTGTTGTTAGAGATTGCCTTTACATTGGTTTTAAGAGATCTACTAGAGATCAAGGTTTTTGTACTAGGCTGGCATTTCGAGCAGGGCTGATCTTTGGAATTCACAGGATCGGAATGTGTGTTCAAATCAGCAGCTGCCATGAGGCAGTCCATTTTTTCCCCCAGAATCCTCACTCTCTCCATAAGTGGGAGCATATACGATTTTAGAAGCTGTTCAAAAAGATCGATTGTCTCTTTATTGGACATAGGTGGTAATTCTTCGGCGAGGGGTGGCAAGGAGTGGGTTCTTAATGAAGCCTCACTCACAAGTGGATCAATTAATGTGATTTTGGGGCTTACTAATAGGGGTGCAGGGCTCAAGGGATTTTTACTTTTTCGTTTTAACCCACCTTTTCTCCTTTTTTTCCTTGGCGGAGAGCGGAATGCCCTTTGTGGATTCAAGGACTTAATCTTGGTCTTGCTAAGAATATGTTTTGGAGATGCCTCGGTGGGTGCTACTATATCAGATGGATGATTAGTCAATGTTGAATGGAGTTGCGGAACTACAGTCGGGGCAACTGGAGTATTCAAATCGATAAGGCTATTAGAAACAGTCGGAGGGCTATTTATATTGTCTTCGCTAATAATAGCAGAGTGGGTAAGAGTTATATTATGATCTCGAAAAATATTAGGGATATGGTCGGTGCTAAATTAATCGACGTCTAAGTCCGACCTACCAGTACTGCCCAAATCTTGAGTAAGTGTTATATCTTGTTGGGAAGTCATCGGTTTCTTTTTGAATTTTTCAATAGAGCGACGACGCTCTACACGTTTCTCGGCTAATAAGAGTTCTTTATCGATTTCCTTATTTGCCTTCACAAAGTATTTGAGAGGCCCAAGAATCGAAACCCCAACACAGGAAGGTAAAGAATTGGACATATCTAAAAAAAAGTCCTTAATATGTGAGGCTCCCCGGAGACCAACTAACCTGAAACAGCAGTAAGCAGGATATGAATAGTGTGGATGTTCGAGACTAGGGCCAGCCCAGCCTCCTTCAGCCCCTGACTGCCACAGACGGCCCGCCCTTGTCCCGGGCTTCTCCCGGGACGCTCCCGCGCCGCGGGAAAGGATGATTGCAAATATAGGTAATTTGTTGGTGGGGCGGGGCGAGCAGGGAGAGCGGCCAGATGACACAGGCTCGGGTTACCAGGGCTCCTGGGATATGGAGTCCCGGTCCCGACGCTCGCAGCCCTGCACACAAGCACGCACCCACAACAGCTTTCAGAGGTCCAGAGAGGATGCACACGGCGCTGCGGGACCCGCGGAGCGGGTTCCGCGAGGTATGGAGTTTTAGAGCTGGTGTGCGCCAAAAGCAACGAAAACCACGGGTCCAGGCAGGTCAAGAACAGCGTCCCAAATCCATTCGGCAAGCGAGGGCTTTTAAAGTTGGTGGAGGGGCGGGGCGAGCAGGGAGAGCGGCCAGATGACACAGGCTCGGGTTACCAGGGCTCCTGGGATATGGAGTCCCGGTCCCGACGCTCGCAGCCCTGCACACAAGCACGCACCCACAACAGCTTTCAGAGGTCCAGGGAGGATGCACACGGCGCTGCGGGACCCGCGGAGCGGGTTCCGCGAGGTATGGAGTTTTAGAGCTGGTGTGCGCCAAAAGCAACGAAAACCACGGGTCCAGGCAGGTCAAAAATAGCGTCCCCCCAATAAAACAGAACCCTTCCCCCCCCAAATTGAAACAATTCCCATTCCCTCTCCCACCCACAGCAGACCAACCCCAACATGGCCTAGCATGGAAAGACCTCCCCCCACAAACAATTCCAAATAACCCAAAAAGGCCCCCAAGGGGACCATGAGTGCATACAGCGCAAGGGCCGAGGTTGCCAGGATTTTTTTTTTTTTTTAAAATAGAATCACAAACCGGTAGTGCTTCCGGTGTAATATTACATCAGTGTCGCCCCTAGCACCATCACCATTTGTAAGTCATACCACTAGAGCCATAACTGAATCAGCGTGTCTCTTAAACTCCCCCCACCTGGTGAGCCGCCACACCCACGGCCCCGCCCGGACAGTGCATTATTGTATACTATACCAAGAGGCATATGCAATCACAGAGCATTCCAAGTCCTATCTCAGGTTGACAAGTAGCAATATACAAATGGAAAGATCTCAACAGGTCACAGATCCCTATGCCTCTCCTGGATGCCTTGGGTACTCATGCCTCCCTGTGCATCAGCAAACTGAGGTCCCGTCGGTGCGGACTTCAGCACCAGGTCAACTTATAGGCCTCGCACTACTCAGAAACCCCCGGAGCGTGCGAGACTTCTAGTCCTGGTCGTCCAGCTGGCTGCCATCTCGCTCCCCACTCTCTGGGCTCCTGGGGTTGCTCTTCTGCTCCTTGGTCCACGTTTTCAGGGCTTTTTGCAGGTCTTTCGGGTCGGTGAAGAAGTGGGAGTGACCCTGCCGGTTAATCCGTAACCTCGCCAGATACAGCATGGCCTAATCTAGGCCAAGATTGCGCAATTGCTTTTTGTAGGGAGCAAAGTGTCTACGCTCTTCTTGCACTTTCGCCGTAAAATCCGGGTAGAGCGAGATGGCTGCACCTTCATACTGCAGCTTCCCCTTCTCTCGGGCAATCCGCAGCGCCGTGTCTCTGTCCCTGTAGTTCAATAACTTGCCGATGATTGGCCTCGGAGGGGCTCGCGGGGGCCCAGCGTGCGGTGCGCCCTCTCCACTATGAACATAAGCGAAAAGACGTCATCACCTAGTAGTGTAATCAAGAGTTTTTCCACAAAGAGCTCCATTTTCCCTGTGGGTGTCGTCTCCGAAATTCCCGTGATGCGTATATTAGAACGCCGTGAGCGGGCTTCCAAATCTTCTGACCTGTCTTGTATGACCTGAAGGAGTTTGTCCATTTGTTTGCGGTCTTTGTCCAGCTCCATCTGAGCTTCCTCAACTTCGGTCAGGCGTCTCTCCGACATATCCAGTCATTCCGCGTGCTTGTCCACTCTCTGACATGCGGTCTATGCGGTAAGTCAGGGCGTCAATTTTAGTGCCTATCGACGCCATGCTATCTTGTAGGCCCTTTTCCATTGTGACCAGCAGTTCTTTTATGTCTGAATAGATGGAACCGTCCGCACCCTTGGGAGTCTGTGCTGGCGCCGGCTCCAGAGAGTCCGAGGCTTTAGTGCGGCGCTGTTCAAAGAGGAGTTTGGTTTGGGTCTTGTCACCCTTCCCCATGTTGCCACGCAGATTCACTAAGAGCTTAGGTCGGTCACCGCTCACCAGGGGGGCAGGGTCCGCTTCAGAGGTGGAGCCACTCACCGCCCGTCCGGTCCCAGGAGCAGCACGAGTGGGGCCTCACCGCAGCGGATCACCAAGGCCACGCAGCGCCTCCCACATCGCAGAACCGTTGACAGCGTCCTTCCGCGCCACCAGGTTGTATCCCCGCCGATATGCTGTGGGGGCTAGAGGGCAACTCCCCAAGTTGTGTTCAGCATAACGGAGTCAGCAGCAGTTCCAAGTGTCTCCCCCACGAGAGACCTCAGCATGGCCTTTCAATGAGCAGCATCAGAATGGCAGGCTCCTGATCGCGCTGAGCCACCCCTTTCACGTGGCCAACCACTGCTCCCACCAGGGCAGTGCCAGAGGGTGCAGTGTCCGGCCTCTCTGCAAGGGCCGGTGTCCACAAGGGTCCCGCTCCGAGCCCAGGCAGCCCCATGTGCACCGTGCCTGCCCAGGATATCAATGGGCCAGCATTGTTAGGACTCGCAGATGCCCTCCATGCCCCCGTGAGCACAATTGCCGGCAGAGCTCGCAACGCGAGTCAAATCTAGCAGCCAGGGCGGCCAGAGTGTGTTGGGGGGAGCCTCCTCACTCTGGGCACAGACGTGTGCCCCGTCCGTCTTCAGCTGCCAGTCACCGCCGGGCCGCCGCCCAGCAGGTCCGCCGCACATCGATTGACGCACGCCGGGGAGCCAGCTACTCGAGCCCGCGGCCCAGCGCCGCGGGATGTCCGACGCTTCAGAAGTTTCCTCCGGATCGCCGGGGAGCGAAAAGGGCACTCGATGCGGGCGGCGGGGGCCTCCAGCTGACGTGCGCCCCCGTTATTTCGCCTCAGGCTCCGTAGGTCAAGGATAATTGCCGGATAGTGTAGGTGATGGCGCAGAGCTCCTTTATCGAGCTCCGCCATCGGCGCTGGCAAGATCCGCCCCCCCATGTGGTGCTGTTCGCTCTAATTTTGCAGCCCAGCACAAGCTCCTAGCGCTAAAATATAGCGCAACATGCTGATTCCACCTGTTCGCAGAACTCTGCGGAATCTCGCTGAGTTTTTATGCAACTCCACAGAATCCTGCTTAGTGAAACTCTGTGATTTCCACCCACCCCTAGTAAGAAGGGAGCAGAAGGCAAGGGCTGGTAGAACTGAAGAGGCCAACAAGTAACAGTAAGATAAAAAAAAAGGCATGACATAGTTACTGTGCGCACAGTTTTTGAGATCCACTAAGGCGAGCTAATGGGAAGCACGTTTGATTTAAGGCAGTTTGTACTAGGTCACTGGCTGCAGTGTCTTATTGGAGAGAGTGTAGATCAAAAAGAAACAGTATGCAATAGTGTTTAGTAGAACTGGTATTCTGAGCATTATATGGTGAAAGGTTCCATTAGGCTTTGGTAAAAAATGTCCATGCATTTTAGATTTATTTTAGCTACACATCCATTTAACTTTCATTTGTGTGCTGAAGGGCCTGTCAAGTAACTATGATGAGACTTCCATTAAAGCTGACCAACTTCCTTATCACTTCTTTTATACGCAAACGAGCTGCAATTTAGTCTCCTCTTCTCCCAACATTTTTGACACATCTGTAATATAAAATTAGTCATATTTGTATAGTGCACTTTCATATCTGATGTTAAAAGTCTTAGTAAGTTAATTGGGATTCTAATCTATGATCAAGAGGGTTAACCAGCATTTAGGCAATCGATGCATTAGTCCTCTGAGTCACTCGATCTGACTATCTGCACACCTGGAGTGCAGTTGAGCACATTGTGCAAAATATATCATATTCTGTACTCTGTTTAGCGAGTCCTGGTAGCCCCATTACTGGGCACAAATATCCCTCCAGTTTTCTACAATTGTGACATAATGTTCCATCACCATACAAGAACTGTTGTTAATTATAAATAATTGTACCCACTATTATAATGCCAAGTTAACACATCATCATTGTGATAGAATAGAACACCCAACTCTGACTGTGGAGCTCTGATTCAGTTTGAAGTGGCACTAGACCCCTTCTCATTCGTGCTATCCACCTACTTGTCAAATTAAAGTTCCGACCATTGAGCCATTTGGATATAGTCTATATTTTAGGTAACATCTGAACTAATCCATCTAAGGTTGTGAAATAGTTGTATGTAATCCTATTTAATAATGGGTGGTATCTAGGAATTACCAGATGAGATTCAAACAGAAGTTTGCTAAATCATTTTGATGGATTTGACATTTTACTCATACCTACATGAAGCATCCATAGCATCACTAGGTTTAATGTTTTCTAAATGCTCTTATTAAATGAGAAAATTTATGTACATTCCTTAGACTTGATCAATTCAGTTGTTTTGATATGCCTTGTAGTAGATGAAACATAAAAATGGAGAGAGTTTTTATGCAATATATTTTCGAGTAAAGAGCTAAGTGTACGAAGTGTGATGGTTGAATACACTTTTCAGTTGTAAAATCCCTTGTGCACTAGAACAGAATCCTAGGATGTGGAATGATACATGAAACAGCATCAGGTAAGAGGTGTACACTGCTCTGAGCAAATTTAAGATGTGATGGAGGCGAACTCAAAGCAATAGGCTGAACAAAAAAGCCAATAGTTGAAAGGAGTTCATGCTCACCCCACTCCATTGTATACAGTAAGTCTTACAGGCAGTCACGTTGGTAATCCCGGGCTTGGAAAAACAGGAATTGGCCAAGCAGTAGATCTAGCTTGCATTTTGAGATCTAACTAAAATATTTTAAGAAAGGCTTGCAGTTGTGAAACAATACAATTATAAAAACCTTTGCTCAGTGTATCTGTGAGATAATTTCATGTGTGCTGATTCAGTATACTTTTGAGATCTAAAAATAGTCCATTGGACCCTGTAGTGTTGGCCCTCCATGGGAAGTAGAATGATACACCAAACAGCCAATGACGACATGAGAAGGCTCCTCTGTGCGGAGCGTAAGCCCACTCTATATATTTTAAAGCATTAGTAATAGTGGGTTTTGCATATAGCTGTGCTGTCAACCCAGACATAAAAAAGGATGCGGCTGAACAGTCATGAATAATGAGCTGAATGATTTTTGGAAGCTGTACCTTACAACCTGTTACAAGATTAAGAAATAAAACTGAAACAAACCATTTGCAAAGCTGCAAAAAAGCTTCCAGTAACAGCTAAGGATAGAGGGTAAGGCTAAAGTAATAAACTGCAAAGGAAAGTATTCAGTAGACTAACAAAGTGCATGTACAGTTAATACTAAAGAAGCATTGCTGATAGGCGTGCCCTTATTGCTGCAGTTGCTGTTTTTGTCTTAAAGAAGGCAGGATAATGAACAAAAGACACATGGGGGTTTAAGTCTTTCAATAGATACCTTTTCGTAGTGTTGGCCTTTGTTGTGAGGATAGTTTATGGGAATGCCAAGAGTGAGTGCGTTTGAATGAGCAAGTGAAAAATAGTTATTAGTTCTGTACCTGTTTCTAACCACTGTCTAATCCAATGGCTACATTTTCAAACTCCCCCCCCATCACACTCTTTCTTTAAGTTAAGTGCCCCTAACCATGCACAACCCATGTTTTGCAACTGCCTTTGTTAACAGATTTCCCTTTGCTTGGCTGTTCTGTGTGTTCAAGGAACAGATACCATTGTTCCAGTCATGCACTGCAAGCTTTCAACCATGGTACCTCATAACTAGGCCTGCTTACTGCACCCCTGGTCTGACTATACCTAAAAATAATAAAATAAGTAAATAAAATATTAAATGTCTTTAGTATTAAATTCCCTCTCACTTAGTAAGTGTTACAGTGTTTTATGCTTTTTTGTCTTAGTTCTTGGCTCTGATAGAGTGGAGCAGATGACCAAAACCTACAATGATATTGACATGGTTACCCACCTGCTGGCAGAGGTAAGTAAAACAATGACTCGCGATCACACAATTATACTGTTTTAAACTGAGACATAGTAGAGACTTAATTTGCCTTAGATCAGTGTATCTGTGTTGTAAATGAAAAGTATTTTATTTCTGTTACTTTTTATACTTTTCTCGTGCGTGTATTTATACATTGTCGCATTAGCCAAGAGGTGAGTCAAATACTTCAATTTATATTTGTGATTCATTTGTATTTAAATAGAAGATTCCTTAACCTTGCAGTACTTGAGGAGGTAAGGGTTCTTGAAGTTCCCCCTTTAATTCTTAAATTTAGTTCAGGGATCAGATCTGTCCATACCAGATTTCTCCTCGGAATTTTGGATCCGTGTAGAACCTGTGTACCAAAATCATTAGTCCTAACATTTCCATTGAGGTTTTCTTTTGTGCGATTTAGGTTACATTATCTATCATTTATATACTGTGTGTAAATGCTACTTGTGAGTGACACAGTGTATACCATCTAATGATAAATATTCTTGATGTTCAAGGTGTTCCTTTATCTTTGCAAAATGGGCACAAACTAAATTTTTCTACAAAAGAGAATCTGGGAATTGGAACATTTTCTCTCCCAAAACCTTCCCCTCTGCCTTCTTAATGCAATCAAAACCCTAGCTGCACTGATACATGGAGTGGGTCCTTTTATATATTCAGTAATGGTTTTGGAAAGGAAAATAATAGTTGTAGACCAGTGGTGAACACAGAACCCTCAAAGTTCTAAATGGCTGCGGACATCTGGACAAAACTTGTTAAGAAATCACTTGTTGCATACCATTTCATTCGGTCTGTAGATCCAGTGGTTAGGTCTGTTGTAGAGTGAAATGAAAAAAGATAATGCCCACCCTGGAAACATTATGAGATCATTTAGTCCTACGTGCTCTAGATAGAGCATCAACCATTCATATATGAGTGAACAGTCTAGTTTATAAATAATAGTTTTGAAGTTGGATGTATATACGTTCAATATTATAACATGCTGGTTAGAGGAAGAGTTGTCTGCTCAGAAAAATAACGTCTAAAAAAATATAAAGACAGACTTAAATGTATGTTCACGTCACATCATCAAAAGTAACAATAGCAAATGTATTAATTTTGCAAGGTTGTTGATGCATGCATTTGCGAAGTGTGGATTACCAATTATTTTACAGGTTTAACACTGGAATTGTGAGTTGATTATTGATATTTATTTTGCCCAACATATTTGGGTACATTGAATATTATTTGGTTCTGTTAATGATGTGTACTACAATTCCAGTATGGTCTTGTGGCAGTTACTTAGATTTAGTCTCATTATTATTATTACTAGTATGCTTAATGCTTGTTTAGTGCTTATATTGCTCTAGTATTACTTGTGCTATTATTGTATGCCTTACTAATTCTTATTTTAATCTTAATACAGTATTATATTTATATATATTTTTTTACAGACAATTAGTTAACTATCACCAACCGATTTGTAAGAGAGCAATTTACATTTAGTACATCTGCAGTATATTTGGCAACAACGTTTACAGACCCCTCCTTTGAAATCTCTCTTCCCGTCTTTAGGCACCAAATCCAGAATATGTTGCAGCACAATGACTTAAGTTGCCTTTTGCTATCCTTTGAAGTTTTCCTATTTACATCAATCCAGAGTCTGGCTGTAACTCTATAATGCCCTTCTATGCTGAAGCACCTCCGACAGTTGTCAGATGTTGCATGTAATCTTCTTCATATTTTTAAATCCCCCAGTAGCCTCCCTGGCAAAATATGGGAGTTTAAAGTAATTTGACATAACCCTGTTAAAGCATGACATGTTCATAAATGAGTGAAAAGGCAAATTTATATAAATTATTTTTTTACAGTTTTGCAATTGCTAGACTGGGTTGGATAAAATTCAGGTAATCTCAACAATTCTACTGTGCTGCCATTTCCTGAATAAAGCTACTGATAGTTAGATTGGTAGTCTCCACTAATCCTTATGAGCACCTGAAGATACTATGCACAGAAATTCTCGCCACCCTCCAGACTATTATCAAAGATACAGCCTACAGAAAATATCCAAGCATATTCTAAATGCATGATTCAGTGGGTGAAGATGGGACAATATGTAGAAGAAAAGTTTGACTATAGGCAAACCGAAGACAACATTATGCAGGCTGCGAATGAGCGAAAACTGACCAAATGGAAATTCTCAAAGCCCCTAATTGAAAAAGTCTCCATTAACCATTGGAAAGCACCCATCTAAATGCAGAGTGTGCAGTATATGTATCCACTGGTCAGAGGGTATTTTGGTGGGCAGAGGAATATATATGAAGAGACATGTCATTATGGTCCTTTTACAAAAAAAATGTACATAACCCAAAAAAATAAATATACACAATTGCAGCATTGTTATGTAATAAATGTGCAACAGTTTGTTTCGGGACTTACATTGTACTTTTTTAATGCAACAGCAGCATCTATCCCTCGGTGCGTCCATCAAGTCAAGACCCAAATCGGTCTTCTCCTTCCTAGGAGCATTATGGTTACAGTGAGGGCATCTGTCATGATAGCCCTGGACAAAGTTTAAACCTTCTGCCCTGGAATAATTGCCATCATCCATCTGCACAGCAAGTGACCTCACTGGTTTTCCGCAACAACTCTCTTTAAAAGAAGAAACCAAGCAAAAGGAGTCATTTCCATCATCCATCTGCAAAGAAAGTGACATCCGTGGATTCCCCATCATCTGTCTGC
Source organism: Lissotriton helveticus (assembly GCF_964261635.1). NCBI lineage: Eukaryota > Metazoa > Chordata > Amphibia > Caudata > Salamandridae > Lissotriton > Lissotriton helveticus. The sequence continues at coordinate 409,313,678 of NC_136061.1, read as the reverse complement.
ACAGGAAGGGACCTACTTACTGGCTGCCACTGAATGGTTGCACAGCTGATGCTTCAAAGGTGCACCAAAGGCAAGTCAGTCGCCACCCACCTGCACCAAGTGCCAGGGACCCTGGTCCTCCACCCTCCCACCGCTACTATGCTCCTTCTCCTCACACTGATGCCTTGCCTCAACACCAAGCAAGCATTCACTTGCGTTTCCTTCAAGTTTTCATGCTCTTACCCACACACAACATTCACTGTACCAACAGAACCCAACACCCCACTCTCTCTCTCACACTCACGCAGCCACCCACACAAGTCTCCACACTCCAAATATGCCACAGAGATCTGGGACGTGCTACACAACAATGCCCCCGACCTAATATTCCTCACGGAAACGTGGCTGAACCCTACATTGGCACCTGACATCGCTCCAGCCATCCCCACTGGCTACAAGATTGCCAGGCAAGTCAAGCTTCATAAGCCTGGGGGCTGAATCGCCATCATCCACAAGAACACAATCAGTTGCACCACATCAATGGAAACGTCATCCTCCAACATGGAACACCTGTTGTTCAAACTCCACATCATAACCAGCTTGACCTTAAGTGACACTCTACAAACCACCAGGACTGCACAACCTTCACTGACACCCTCACAGACTTAGTTGCACAACTTGCTCTTGATGCTAGCAATTAGGTCCTACTCAGAGACCTGAATTTCCACCTGGATGACCACACCGACCCCTAGCTAAAGAGGACTATTTGAAGACATTAGAAGCTACCTCCACATCACTAGACAACTTTTAGATACTATTCTCACCGACATCGGTAACACCTCCGTCGACGAGCCAACACTAGTCCCCAGGACTGGCCATGCCCATGTTAAATTCAGCATCCCTGTCCCACTCCAATGCACACGCACCACTGCCAGACCAGCCTGCCGAAACTGGAACAGCATCACCGACAAACACCACCCTCACAACGCATCAGTCGAACACAGCAACAGCCTCCCCAAATCCATCAAAGGTTTCAACAGTTGGATCACCTCCTGCTCCTACTTCTGCGCCTACTCCTACTCCCTGGCCCCTCTCAAACAGAACCATAAAGATCCAGAGACACAGAGAAACTTAAAGTGATGAAATGCCACTGCAAATAACTGGACCGCAAATGGAGAATGGGTCTGAACAATGCCGACAGGAGTGCGTTCAAATCTCCCCTAAGAGTCTACCACCAAATGATCCAGACCATCAAAAGAGCCTCTCTGGCTGACCGCATCGATTCAAACAGAAGTAAAGAAATATTCGCCATTGTGAAGGATTTCACCTCCCCATTGGCCACCTCCAACTCTATCCCCCCTCACAGGACATCTGCAACAATCTCTCTCAATTCTTCAGCAACAAAATCGCAGGATTTACAGCAACCTTTGCCCGCAACTGAACCCAACAGACTTCTCCAAATGCCTCACGATCTTATCCAAAGAACCATTGCTAATCACATGGCCAATTAAGTCCATGGAAAAAACGCTGCCACCATGAAGTTCATCAATTCGGGCCCCATCTGACCACTGCCGCTGCCACGCCTACTCCAGAGGACTGCAACCCATTAGTGCCATGGTCACACTCATTCTAAATGCCTCAAACTCTTCTGCGACCTTCTCAGATGCTTGGAATCGTAGTGCTGTCCTCCCATCGCTGAAGAAACCCTCTGCTTATCCTTCAACACTTGTCAACTATAGACCGATCTCCCTGCTACCATTCCCAGCCAAGGTATTTGATGAAATCATCAACAGACACCTCACTGAATACCTCAATGATCACCAACTACTTCACATCACTCAGTCTGGTTTCAGGCTTAGCCACAGCACGGAAACTGCCCTCATCACTCTCACGGATGACCTCTCAATGACTTTAGACAGGGAAGACCCTGGCGGCCCTCTTCCTCCTGAGTATTTGAACAGTTTCCTACCCCATCCTCATCCAAGGCCTACACAACATCGGAATCCAAAAACACGCTCTCTGATGGTTCTGCTGCTTCTTGATTGGAAGGACACAGTCAGTCAGCCTGACACCGTACCCCTGAGATACTTGTGACCTCCTCTGCAGAGTTCCGCAAGGATCTTTCCTGAGCCCAATTCTCTTCAATGCATACATACATCTAGCTAGTATTATCTGCTCTGAGAGTATCAGTCTTCTCCTGCGCTGATGAAATGCAACTCATTGTCTCTCTCTCACAGAAAAGACGCCCAGTATGTGAATCAAGTACAGTGGCTGCATAAATGAAATCTCCAACTAGATGAAGAACAACTGTCTATAGTTGAACACAGACAAGACCGAAATTGTGATCTGCGTGGAGAGCTTATCACTGTGGGACACCACTTGGTGGCTAGCAGAGCTACAATGAACACCCACCCCCATCACCCACACCAAGAAACTCGGGATTATCATCGACAGAAAACTTGACATGACCACCCAAGTTAGTGCTGTCAACGCCTCATGCATCCATACCCTGAATATGCGGAGGAAGATTTTCAAACGGCTCCCAAACAGCACCCAGAAAACTCGGTGGCCAAAGTCACTCTCAACCTTCTATGCCTCACTCACATCAGACCACATCTGAAGGAGCTCCACTGGCTCCTGATTCACTAATGAGCACAATTTAGAGTCCTCACTCACACTTTCAAGGCACTACGTAACACTGACCCTGCATATTATCTTAACAATCGCATCTGCTTTCACAAATCTTCCAGACACCTCAGCTCGTCACGATCCCTACTTGTTCAATGCCCACGCATACAGAAATCCCTATCTGCCTGTCATGCCTTCTCCTACATCACTCCGAACTCATGGACCGACCTACCACTACACATAAGAGACTCCTCCTCACTTCTTGAATTCCGCAAGAAGCTTAAGACCTGGCTTTTGAGTAGTGCCACTAAGCCCTAGGTGTCCATAGACTTGCACCTGCTCAGCGTCCGGATATCCTCCCAGGTGATAGTGCACTCTACGAATCTGCAGAACATCACATAGAAAATATGTCAATTTACACACTACACAGCCCCTGTTGCCTGCCTTTGTTAAATAATTTTCTTGAGTGGGTCACATTACAAGCTCCAAATAGGCAAAGCATCTCTCTGACTATTGGACATCTTTTGAGAAATGTCTTAAGGATTCACTGTTTAAATTATAAAGTCTTAAGACTGGTATAAAGATGTGTCCACTTACTACAATGTATTTTTAAATAGGTATTCATTGGGATCTGTACCGATTCATTGTGCTGTCTTAGATTTGCTGAAAACCAATCCGAGCCTACAGTGCTCGAGGTGATTGTTGGGAACCATCTACGTTTTGTTTTATTGATTTCACCGGCATATAACATTAAACTACAGAACTCCTTTATGTTCATTACAGCCATAATGACTTTTCACATTACTTCACCGATTTGGCGTAGAATACAGTTAGTATAATCTCATCTTTGTTATTATCCTCTGCACATTTAGCCAGAGCAAAGAGAACCCACTTTAGCATATCATTCTGCACCATTATATATAGCATCCTTTATTGTCATCACAGGGGTCTAGTATCTTATTTCTGTGTTATGTAAATCAAGAACGTGTCCCACTCATTAATGCGCGTAACCCTATGGTTTGTTTACATTGTTCAGCCAGAGCATTAACTTCAGTTTCTGCCAATTTCCAAGAGCCCTTTTCCCACTCGTTAATTGGTGGCAGGGAGTCACTATTCCATAATCTTTTGATTTATCGTGTTGCTAGCACCATCGATCAGCACATTTACCTGCTTGTACTTTAGATGTAAGTCTATTCAACATACATCGTCTAAGATCCCCAGCAATGCTTAATTCCTCCATTTTCCTATGGTACTCTTAATACTCCCTTCCAGTATGCTCTGAGCAACGGACATGACAAACACACATGCGCTGCACTGGCATTCGCTTTCTGGTAAAGAAGGCCATCTATCCAGTACTCTCAACTATTCTATGTAAGTGGCAAGGTGTTAAATACGTACAATGCTGGATCTTTAATTGCAGGAGCTAGAATCTAGTGTTGCGCAATACTGGTTTGGGGTGTTGTTTGTCTAATCTCCGTTTCCCCTCCATCATTTCTTCGCCTACATCCTTAACACACAGAGTTCTAAGTGTGTTTAGTAATGGCATCATTTCGGTAAGTAATGTTGCATAGTTTTGTGATACTGCTGTCCTTCTGCATCCCGATTCCAACATGATTTGCAGTGTATTAGGCGCCTTGGAAGTGCCTTGACCCAATTCCCATGTCTTTTGAAATAATTTGATTAGTGGTTTTTATGTCAAGAACTGATCTCACAGTATGTGGTATTGTGCTAGAGGTTCTGAAATATATGTAGTCTTTCACCCTCAACCAAGCCAACCATAGTCACAACATCCGCTTATTCTCATATGATTGTGTCTGTTCTTTTTAATGAGTATAGCGAATGATGGTATGGACCACAATGGCAACCCTAATTCATATAGTATCTTGGCTCTTGCCCAGAATTCAAGCTCATTCCATCAATCTTGATATTTGTGCATATCTATACTGGGTTTCAAAAAGTTGCTTCAGTATGTACCCTCTGCTGGTGTTGCCATTGAGCTATGTGACTTCAATTACTGGGCTTTCTAAGATTCACCTAGCAACCCACTACATTTGGGCCACTAGGTTATGCAGTCACAGAGCTGGTCCTCTGAACAGGGTTTGTGCCACCTGTCCGCCCGCAGCCCTGCGTTTTTTTTCCCTCCGCCGTCCCCACCGCGCCTCCAGTTTCCCCGCACTACTCTACATCTGTCTGGGTGATTGTCCTTTCGTGTTTTGCCCCTGTATTTGCGTGACTGTATTTTTTAATGGCCCCTGCTTTTTTTCTGTACCTGTGAGTGCTGAGTGTGAGTGTTGTTCTTCCCGCCGCTCCTGCCCCTGCAGCCCCGCCTACCGTTCCAGCCCTCTCCCGCCCCCTCCCCTTCCTATGGCGACCGCTGCGTGGTCGCCCAGCGGATGGCCCAGCAAGCCCATCTGCGACTGGATTGCGCCCAGCTCCAAACCCCCTGGCTCCCGCGAGTGCTATAACACCTGACACCGCTACAACGCCACATCGCGGAACACCGGCCGATCCACCACCTGCTTCCAGGCCACCCTGAAACTCACACACGGACCCTTTACCTGCCAAAACTGCAGCTACACCAGCCAGCGCACACCTGCACGTCCTGCCCACCCCAACACTGCTGGCCACAACCACCTCAGCTGTGTTAAACTCAACACCCGCTCAGTCCACAAGCACGCCGTCAAACTCTGGGACCTGCTTGACTCCTCCGCCCCGGACGTCGCCTTCCTGACAGAGATCTGGATGAACAAGTCCTCGGCGCTCGACATAGCCACAGCCATCCCGGACGGCTACAAGATCACCCGCAGCGATCGTAACAACAACAGACCAGGAGGAGGAATCGCCATCGTCCACATGAACACAATCAGCATTTCGACAAACACCGAAGACTCCCTCAGCACGGCCGAACACCTACACTTCTAGATCCAGGTCGATCACAACACCACCCTCAGAGGAACACTCGTCTGCAAGCATCCGGAACCCCGACCACAGTTCAGCGAATCCATCGCCGACCTCATCAGCACGCACGCCCTCACCTGCACAGACTACATCCTCCTCAGAGACCTGAACTTCCACCTCGACAACGCCAACGACAGCAACTCCACAACGCTGATCGACAACCTCGGTCTCAAACAACTACTCACGACACCCACCCACCCCAACGGCCACACACTCGACCCCATCTTCTCCGCCAGCGCCCACGTCACTTTCAGCCACACCACCGAACTCCACTAGACTGACCCCCACTGCATCCACTTCTCCTTCGAAAAACACAGCGCATACAACATATTCCACACTGCAGCTGGAAAAAAGTCACTGAAGACCAGCTCACCACCGCTCTAGCCCAAGACTCCACACTCTGATACCGACGCAGCAGCCAACAACTTCAGACAATGGATGGACGACTGGGCCAACACCCTCGCCCCGATAAGGAAACCCTCCAACAGGCGCACCGACATGTGCGCCATCTCGTTTAACGCCGACCTCCAAAACTCCAAGCACACCTGCAGAAGACTCGAGAAGCAGTGGTGAAATTACCAGACAATCACGCAGCCCTCATAAACGCCAGACGCAAACTCCACCAGCTCATTCGATCCACCAAAAGAACCTCCCTCAAAGAACGCATCGACAACAATGCACACAACAGCAAAGAGCTCTTCAATATCATGAAAGAACTCTCCACCTCCTGCTCCAATGACATACTGCCATCACAAGAACTCTGCGACTCCCTGGCCACCTTCTTCCACCGCAAGTTTGCAGGCATCCACAACAGTTTCGACACCCAGACACCGACGACAAGGCCCCCCGTACCCCCGACTCTACACCCACCAAGCACATTGACAATCTACTCTCCTGGCACAACGATGAAGACACCATCAGAATCATGAACACCTTCCACTCCGGCTCACCCTCCGACCCACTGCCCCCACCACATCTTCAACAAAGCAAGCTCCATCATCAGACCCCAACTCAGGAAGATCATCAACAGCTCCTTGTCCACCGCTACCTCCCTAGAAAGCTGGAAACACACCGAGATCAACGTCCTTCTCAAAAAAAAAAGGTGGACCCAAAGGACCTCAAGAACTTCCTACCCATCTCCCTGCTCCCGGCGAAGGTCATTAAGAAGGCCTCCAACAGACAACTGACCCACTTCCTGGAAGAGAACAACATCCTGGACTCCTCTCAATCCGGCTTCCGCAGCAATCACAACACCGAAACTGCCCTCATCGCCGCCACCTACGACATCCGAACCATACTGGACAACGGCGAAACTGCGGCCCTCAAACTCCTGGACCTCTCGGCCGCCTTCGACCCCGTCTGCCACAACACCCTGCGCACACGTCTCCATGACGCAGGAGATCCAAGACAAAGCCCTGGGCTGGATCACCTCCTTCCTCACCGGCAGAACGCAGAGAGTCCACCTCCACCTCCCCCCCCCCTTTTCAGGTCCGAAGCCACCACAATCACCTGCGGCGTACCCCAAGGTTCATCCTTTAGCCAGACCCTTTTTAACATCTACATGGCACCGCTCCCTAACATCGTCCGAACCCACCACCTCAACATCGTCTCATACTCCGACACCCAGCTGATCCTCTCCCTCACCAAGGAACCGGCCACCGCTAAATCCAACCTCCACAAGGGAATGAAGGCCATCGCAGAGTGGATGAAGACTAGCAGGCTGAAACTGAACTCGGACAAGACTGAGGTCCTCATCCTTGGCTCCACCCCCTCCGCATGGGATAACTCCCAGTGGCCGGCCAATCTGGGCGCCGCCACAGTACCTACCACCCATGCAAGCAACCTGGGAGTCATCCTGGACTCAACGCTCTCTGACCCAGCAAGTCAACACTGTCTCCTCCTCCTCCTGCTTCAACACCCTCTGCATGCTCCGCAAGATTTACAGATTGATCCCCACCGAAACCAGAAGAACGGTCACCCAAGCACTCAGCAGCAGACTGGCCTACGGCAATGCCCTCTACGCAGGAACAATGACCACACTCCAGAAGAGACTACAATGCATACAAAACGCCACATCCTTGGACTCCCTCACCACAACCACATCACCACTCACCTAAAAGATCTGCACTGGCTCCCGGTCAACAATAGGATCACCTTCAAGCTCCTCACCCACGCTCACAAAGCGCTCCACAATACCAGACCAGCATACCTCAACGAATGACTATCCTTCTACACCCTGAGCCGCCAGCTCCGTTCCGCCACACTCTCCACCGTTCCACGCATCCACCGAATGATCACCGGCGGAAGATTATTCTCCCACCTTGCCGCCAAAACATGGAACACCCTCCCCATCCACCTGCGTCATACCCAGGACCTGCCGACATTCAGGAGACATCTCAAGACCTGGCTGTTCGACCTGTAGCTGCTCCCCCCTCCCTCAGCGCCTTGAGACCCTCACGGGTGAGTAGCGCACTCTACAAATGATTGATTGTTTGATTGATTGATTGATTGATTGGTACACCCAAAAATACCTCCACACATGGCATCTGAAGCTTGTTTAAAATGCATGTGTCTCATACCTCCCTAAATTAGGCCAGTCAGTAGGCTGTTTGGACATTTTCATTGTAATTGTGACCAAAAATACAAGAATCGCAGTAAAACAATTATCTTGGAGATTGCTACCCACCCCACGACTGAGAGTGGCGTAGCTTTCAAAAACATCACTGAATGTGCAGTGCCCCTCAATGTTCAGGCAACATTCTTGTCTGTTCTAGCGGAGTCTGTGTGATGAATGTTAATGACCAAATACCGAAACGCATGACACTCCCATGGAAGGGGAGCCTTGGGGAGCGTCTGTTTGTCCTGCTTCCATTTGATGCATTGGGAATATGCAAGACTTGGCATAATGCACCTTTATACCAGCCACTTTTTCAAAGCCTATTAATATGTGCATATCTAGGTGTATGTCTCGTGAGCCGGGGCATTGTGCAGATTTAACAATACTTAGTCTGTATATAGGGATCTAGAATGCCTTTTTATGCTCCCCTGCTCCTCCCCCTAACCCCCAGCTGCCTAAAATGCGCTGCCAGTGGATCCATGGCCAGGGCGAACAGTAGCAGAGAGAGTGCACAACCCTGTTGTTACCTCGCTCTATTGGCCATGCCTATTAAATAATCTGCCTTATCTTTATGCAGGCTAGAGGCCCAATACAGAAGAATCATATGCATTTTAACATTGTTCCCTTAATCCCATTTCTTTCAAACTAACAAACAAATACTCCCTCTGTAGGATGTTGAAGCCTTTTCCATGTCTATTTCCACAACTGTTGCGGTGTATACTTTTGGATGTTCTCTGATAACATAGAAAAGGAACCTAATGCTCATGACTATGCTTCTAGTTGGAATGCACCTGCCTACTCTAGGTGTACCAGTTCTACCATCATTAGTGTACTCATATTGGCAAGGAGCTTTACACCATGTAATCCAGGTTTAGCATCACTTGTGGCTTATAACATGTAACTTTTAGGGGATCATGGTGGGGGCTTCGTAATGGCAACTATGATTGCTTTTTTGGTATTTTGTGGTAACATTCCCTGAACATATGCTTCAGTGCAGCTCTTATGGAGTTTAGTTGCTAGTGTGAACATATGTTGGTTAAATTAAGTGGGCAGACCATTGTTGCCTCCAGCTAGCTCTTTAATAGCTCTAGAGACCTCCTCATTTTTAGGTCGAGCGACCTATCTCAATGCGCATGTGCATTGGGCGGGAGCGAGATATATAGGGGCTTATCGAGAGTTTACCCAACTGGCGATTCCATGCAGTGCATGTGCTTTTTAGGTCATTGCGCAAGCGCAAGCCCTAAAAAGCGCGTGTACAATGCCACCAGCCGCCTGCCTGCCTGCCTCGCATTACCCCATCAAAGGCAGCCCTCCCAGCGCATTTCTCACCCCCTAATTATTCTCGGCCGGTCGGCCGTACTTTCAGTTTCACGGCCGCGTCTCCTCTTAAAACTTGTTTAACTTGTTTTTTTATCTTGCCTCCCGCAGCGACGCAACTTAAGATCCCACGCCCCTTCATGAGAGACCAAACTGAGTTCTTAAATGTATACCAAGCAGGGTTAGGCTCTGGGGTCGTGCACTCCTCATCGCCTGGGCGTCGTGCTTCATGTTTGAGCAAAGCACATCGAATACAAACAATGGCGGGCGAGGCTTTTTTCCTCACAGCAGGCTCCCTTAAATTTCAATTACTCATGGTTTTTTAACCAGCTCCGCACTTGCGCTTCAGCAGTAGTGCCGCTGCATATGTTTATTTTCAGCACCTTTCACTTTCAACAAGGCGGCGCACGCCTTTCTTTCAGTATGGCGCTTTTTTAAAATCTTACCTCCCAAAGCAACACGACTTAAGATACCACGCCCCCTCATGTGAGACCTTCACACCCTCATCGCCTCTCCCCGCTCCGGCCCCTCCCCTGCCCGCCGTGTCACATTTCTCCTCCCCCCTCCCCACAGCAATGCCCTCCGTCTTGTTCTCCTCCGTCGGCTGTTCCTTACCCCAGTTTCCCTTCCTCCTCGCCTCTCCTATTTCTTTATCTAAGCCCCTCGTATTCACTATAATACAGTCCACGTTGATTGAGCACAGGGTCAAAGAAAGGATTATTGTCATTATAATGGAAATGAAAACAAGGCATGCGCAACCCACCATCTACAACCCTTACATTAACATCGGTCAGTGATTGGTACAAAATAAGTACCCCTCTGTATATAATAAAAATTTCATAGTGCTGTGCATGTACTCGGCATTGCAAAAAAGACTAACTACACATGCGTGCAAATCCCTAGACCAGCTGAGGAGATGTAAAAAAGACACGAGGCGGCACACTTGGTGTCTGAGCATTTCCACGGGGATAGGTCTCACAGCCCCGGGCTGCGTCTATAAACAAGGCATTATACACATTCCTAGAAATGGGGCCAGGCTACATAATTTCATATCACTCTCGAGTGCCAACGACTCCGCCAGGGGACTACCTTCACCAGCGCACGCATGGGAAGCCTGCCAGGTTTGCCAGCTACATCCAACAGCACGACCGTCTTTCTGGTCGATGCACTCCAATTTACTGTGAATCCAGGACTTACACGTTTCAAAGACAATTCACCGATTCAGGTAGAGGTCTGGGAGGGTCTGACAGTTGATAGGCTGTTTCTTTTGCTGGCATCAGTGCGCCCACTGCGTACTCCAAATTTTTCACCCAACCACAGTCGTCAACATCCAAAGGCGTGTTATTCACCAGGAGGAAGGCACACCACCCACGTCACCAGAGAAGCGGGATTTCCTAAACCTTCAGAACATGACCCTTGAATCATCTCGGTCCTTCCTTCACCGCGTCCTCCTTTCTTACATTTCTTAAATTTCTTATTTCTTGTCTGTCACCTCAGCAGTGCCCGCCCACACGACAAACAATAAATACAAATCAACATTGCACCTTGTCACTTGTGCTTTACTTCATCACCTGAGAGGTTCATGCTTAAGTTTTGACCAATCAAATTCATTTTGTTCCCAGACCACGCTGCTGTGCAAACAAAGATACTCCCCGGACTTTTGTATAGCGCCGCCCTGTCTCTTCTGGATCTTTGAGTAAATACTGTATCTACATTTAGGTTCGCCGGTATAAGTATTTTCTGTCGCCCCTCGTTTCTAATGCCTCTCAATCTCCCCTCACTCTCTCACTCTCCCTCTCTCCGTCTACCTCTCTCCCTTTCCCTCACTTTCCTCTCTCCTCTCACCCTCTCCTTCTCTCTCTCTACCCCTCTCTCTCCTCTCTCCCTCTCTTTACCTTCCCCCTGCTCTCCTTTTTCTCCCCCTCCCCATCTCCCCCTCTGCTTGCTCTCCTCTCTCTCCCTCTCTCCCCTCCGTCCTTCGCTCTCGTCATCCCCCTCTCTTCTTACCCTCCCTCTCTCCCTTTCCCTCACTTCCCTCTCTCCCCGTCTCCCCCTCGCTCTCTCCCCATCTCCCCCTCGCTCTCTCCCCATCTCCCCCTCTCTCTCTCCCAGTCTCCCCCTCTCTCTCTACCAGTCTCCCCCTCTCTCTCTCCCAGTCCCCCCTCTCTCTCTCCCCGTCTCCCCCTCTCTCTCTCCCCGTCTCCCCCTCTCTCTCTCCCCTCTCCCCCCTCTCTCTCTCTCCTCTCTCCCCCTCTCTCTCCTCTCTCCCCCTCTCTCTCTCCCCTCTCTCCTCTCTCACCCTCTCTCTCCTCTCTCCCCCTCTTTCTCTCCCCCTTTTTACCCTCTCCCCCTTTTTACCCTCTCCCCCTTTTTATCCTCTCCCCCTCTCTCCTCTCTCCCCCTCTCTCTCCTCTCTCCCCCTCTCTTTCCCCCTTTTTACCCTCTCCCCCTTTTTACCCTCTCTCTTTTTACACTCTGCATCACTCTGCATCGCCACATCATCACTCTGCATCGCCACATCATCACTCTGCATCGCCACATCACTCTGCATCGCCCCAGCATCACTCTGCATCGCCCCAGCATCACTCTGCATCGCCCCAGCATCACTCTGCATCGCCCCAGCATCACTCAGCACCACTCTGCATCACCACATCATCACTCAGCATCACCCCAGCATCACTCACCATCACCACATCATCACTCAGCATCACCCCAGCATCACTCACCATCACCCCAGCATCACTCAACATCATCACTCAGCATCACCACATCATCACTCAGCATCACCCCAGCATCACTCAGCATCACCCCAGCATCACTCAGCGCAACCACAGCATCACTCAGCGCAACCACAGCATCACTCAGCGCAACCACAGCATCACTCAGCGCAACCACAGCATCACTCAGCGCAACCACAGCATCACTCAGCGCAACCACAGCATCACTCAGCGCAACCACAGCATCACTCAGCACCACTCAGCATCACCCCAGCATCACTCAGCATCACCCCAGCATCACTCAGCATCACCCCAGCATCACTCAGCATCACCCCAGCATCACTCAGCATCACCCCAGCATCACTCAGCGCAACCACAGCATCACTCAGCGCAACCACAGCATCACTCAGCGCAACCACAGCATCACTCAGCGCAACCACAGCATGACTCAGCGCAACCACAACATCACTCAGCGCAACCACAGCATCACTCAGTGCAACCACAGCATCACTGGTTCAAATATGTTCTTTCAATGTTTCAAGCTGTTTTCAAGCTTTTTTACAAATCACAAAAATATGTTAATATTTCACTTCTGTTCTTGGATTTTCATCACAATAAAAAACACTGAACATAATCTTCACGAAAGTTATTTACAAAAGTTTAAGCTATTGACATTACAAATTAAATAAATTATTGAAGTATTAATTATTTAAAAAAATTAAAAGCCATTGTTAATTGTATTATCAATACATCTAAGTCACGTAAATACAAAACATGTTGCATTACAAATGCTATAGGTGTCACATTTGCGAAAGTTATAACTATTGGCATTGTAAATGACAAAGCTATTAACTTAGCTATTTTAAAAAACAACACATAAATAAAAAAAAATCATTTATAAGACCAATAGCTCAAACTTTCCTAATGCGAGACCTATTGCATTTCCAATGCTTGTTTACCAGAGCATTTAGTTCCTCTTGTTGCAATATATTTATCTTTACCACATCTGGGCCTTGTAAATTCGTAAGTATTGGTTCTTCTGTGCCTGTCTTAACACACCAGTATAGGGACCTATCGTAATTTGACATTGCTTTATTTGATTTAGTCTTGGGCTGTTATGACCTGTCTAACTCGTATCTCTGGAACTGATATTTGTGTATGATGTTCCTGGCAATCAGGCCAGAAGCCTTCCTAGTGCATCACCCCCCTCTCTCTGTGTTTGGTTACTGCTTCTCTGCAACCTAATAAGTTCCATCAGTTTAATAGTCCTTGTATTAAGCTATAGCATTTGTCCGTGTTTCTTCCTGTTGTGCACCCTTTCTATTTCCACCTCTAACTGCCAAATCTACTTATTGCTCTCACTTCTCTGCAATGTTGTCTTAAACTCCATATTTAGCTGCTATTCATAGCGGTCATTTACTTAAAAGTGACGATGTATGTGAGAACCTTTTGTTTCTCAAAACACAATACATGCAATCATGGGATCACTGGTAGTCTACCTCCCCGGTTCAGGCTTAGTAGCACCGGGTTATGCTCCAAAATGGTGCATGCAGCATATTCTGCATGGGTACATAACCCTTGTTGGGGTTCTGAATGAAGGAATATATTCTAGTATGTAAATTCTGAATGTGAATAGTGGGAATAGTCTGTTTTTGGGTACTCATTACGCCATGTGTCTGTTGCTTTTTAAAAAAAAATTATGAGGTTTTATATACATAATACATACAGTTGTAATGTGTGATTGCCGCCGTTGGCATAGACAGAGTAGAACATAACATTTTGCGCTAGTCTCCCATTGCTGGCTAAACTTTTGTAGAGAGGTAGATCTAAGGAAAGTTAGGAATAAGAGGTGGAGAAGGCTAAGACAGGCAAACCGGTAGATATATCATTCTGACTTGGCTATATATGCGGCCCTAGTCCCCTACGTGCCCGTTGCGCGGTAGGTACTGTGCGGCACATATGCAAGTATGGGTCGGTTTCTTATGGGGGTTCGTACGGGACCAGTGCTTTGTCCAGGGCTTCCCACAAGCCCCTGGATGACTCTTTCCAGGGAGAGTATTGCAACGCGAGTTGATCTGCTCCTCTGAGGTGGGTGATCCAGCCTTTGTAGGTAGTCTTGGTGGTGTCTTTCTAGTTCGTTAACACCAATTTGACCGCCGCTGTCAGTAGGAGGTCCATTAGTTCCCCCTCTCCCTCTGATGGGGAGATCAGTTCGAATATATGCCGTGGTGAGCGAGGCAAAGTCTCTTATAATCCTGCACTGTCTATGAAGTCAAACACCCTGCCCCAGAATCCCTTGAGTGTTGGGCAGTGGAAGATGAGGTGTTCTAAGTCTCCTTTCCCTGTGTTGCAGTTCCGGCAGAGTGGACTATCCCTGAGGCCTAGTGTGTGTAGGCGTCTCGGGTCCAAAATGTTTTGTGAAGTAATCAGAGTTTAGTTTGAGCTAAGACTGGGGTGATCTTGTTTCGGGTGACTGAGGACCACAGGTTATTCCACTCGTGTTCGGTTAGCGGGGGGGAGGGGCGTTTATCCCAGTATACCCTTGTTTTGTTGTTGAGTTTGGTATTTTTGGGGTGAAGTATTTTTTATAGTTGCGGGGCTTGGTGGCCTGTTTTGTTTATGTTCGCTATGCCCTGGAAGATTGATGGTTGGGTACTCGCTATTTTTGATTTTGATAGGGCTGTTTTTATTTTTAGGAATCTATACAGGTCTAAGTCCTCTAATTGGTGTGATGTTTTCAGTTCTGAGAATGTAATCGTGATGTTTCTTTTTCCAACTGGTGTGGGTGAGAAATGCCCTTTCCTATCCATGTGTCGAATTTGAGACTTTTCCCCTTGTATTTGATATTGTTATTCAACCATAGTGATTTTGATTTGGATCCTTTAATGCTGACCTCCTATTTTTTGTCCAGTTTTAGGAGCGCCATCTTAGTGGTCTTCAAACGTAACCCCCTCCCAAGCACTTCAGCTGCAATGGCTAAAGATGTATTAGTCAACTGCAGGAAGGACTCTTGCATAGTTGCGGGATGCTATTAAAGTCTTCCCAAATTGATCTGGTGCTGTCATTTTGACCGGCCATAGGGAGGTTCAATGTGATATTCAACTTTGCAGCATTCTGTGCATACACATTACCCACAATAACATGACTGCCATCCAGTGTCCTGTTAACCATCACCTGTCTATCCTTCGAGTCCATACCTACTTTATGGACCACCAAGGAAACACTCAATCACATCCAAACTAGAGCTGCTTTTGCATATTGGGAATAAGCTGTGTAAAACAGCTGGTCTTTCCAGTTCTTAGCTGCTTTCAGCCCTTCGCTTCCCATAAGATGTTTCCTGTAGACACTGGTCATCTACTCTACACCTGCCCAGCTTTCTATATATCTTCTATCTCTTACCTGGGTTGGCCATCCTACATACATTCCAGGTCAAAACCCTGTATTTGTTACTTGTCAAAACTTACTATTTGTATTGTGCAATTCTATATCAGTCACTCTCCAGGTCCATCACCCTCTTTAACATCCTGTCAGGCCTTTCTGTATTTTTCTGGTTATGCCAAATATCCATTCATATGTTCTAGAAGTGTCTATCCAACAATCATGAACAGAAACTAAAACAACCGTTAAACTATGTTTAAGCTTACTTCTTGGGTAAGTTGCAAACCTATCATTGCCCATAAAACAAATGGTGGGGGATGAACATGTGTAAACCATTCATAGGCCACTTATTGTCCCGTGAACGCATAGAGGGCTTAGCGGGTTAATTTGCGGGTTAATTTCTTTTTCTATTGCCTCGTGGTGGGCCCCCACCTACTTCAATCAGCTCACTGCCGATTTTATCACAGCAGAAATTAGCCACTGAATTTTCCCCTGGCACACGGCGCCATCATACATATTGATCCTGCCCCTGTAATTGCCATCCGTGGATCTGTGCCTGTCCCTTCAGCGGCTGCATTTTTCTCCCCCAAGTAATCCTTAAGCAATGTTTGGTATCATCTTTAAGAGTGCAGTATGCATCTTTCCATCCCCACTGAGGGGGATCTCATCTCGGGTCCAGCTCTATCTTCGCCAGAGTCTGATTTTGCACTTTGTCCTTCATCTTGCTTCAATCAGGGGGTTTAATCAATCAGGGGGTTTAAAGTGTACTACTCAACTGTGAGGGTCTGAAGGTGCTGGAGGGGTGGGTGCAGCTTCGGATCAGCCGGAGAGCCAGGTCTTGAGGCTCTTCCTGAAGGTGTGCAGAGTGGAGGAGTGTCTGATGCTGATTGAAAGCTCGTTCCAGGCTTTGGCTGCGATGTAGGAGAAGGCTCTGCACGCGCTCTGGTACTGCGGATGCGCGGGGTTTCTGCCATGGCAAGGTTGGCAGAGTGGAGGTTTCTTTTGGGTGGAAGGAGACTCTTGTTGAGGTATTTGGATCCGCTTATGTGGAGGGATTTGTAGGCGTGGGTGAGTAGCTTGAAAGTTACTCTCTTCTCGATGGGGAGCCAGTGGCGATCTCGCAGGTGTTAAGTGATGTGCTCATGCCGTGGGATGCCGAGCACGAGTCTGGCTGCGGTGTTCTGGATGGTCTGAAGTTTGCGTAGCAGGGATTTGTTGTTTCCAGCATAGAGGGCGTTTCCGTAGTACAGTCTGTTTGTTATGAGTGTGTGGGTGATGGACTTTCTGGCTTCAGGGGGATCCACTTGAAGGTCTTGAGGAGGATGCAGAGGGCGGTGAAGCAGGTGGAGGCAACAGCGTTGATCTGTCGGGTCATGGTGAGGGAGGAGTAGAGTATGATGCCGATGTTTCGGGCGTGGTCCGTGCAGGTGGGGGCGTGCGGAGGGCTACCAGGAGTTCTCCCACACAGAGGACTAGGACTTCTGTCTTCTCAGAGTTGAGTTTCAGACAGCTGCTGCTCATCCAAGCTGCAATGTCTTTTATTCCTTCTTGGAAGCTGAGCTAGGTGTCGTCGGCCTCGTATACAATGCTGAGTCCATGCTGTCTGACGATGGCAGCGAGGGGGCCATGTAGATTATGAAGAGCTTGGTACTGAACGATGATCCTTGTGGTACTCTGCAGTTAATCTCTGTGGGTTAGGAGAGGAAAGGCAGGAGTCTGCCTGCAAGGAATAACGGAGCATGGCGGTTCCCTGTATGCTGTCATCGTGGAGTCTGGCTGCGAGGGTGTGGTGAGAGACTGTGTTGAAGGCTGCAGGATGAGAGCTGTGGTGTGGCCTTTGTCGAGGAGCGTGCAGATGTCGTCTGTGGTGGCGAGGAGGGCGGTCTTGGTGCTGTGATTTCTTAGGAATCCGTATTGGGAGTGGTCGAGGATGGAGTTGTCTTTGATGAAGTTTGTCAGCTGGGCGCTGACTATCTTCTCAGTGACATTGGCTGCGAAGGGAAGGAGAGAGATGGGTCGGTAGTTCTTCAGGTTCGTTGGGCCTGCAGAGGGTTTCTTGAGGAGGGGCTTGACTTCTGCGCGTTTTCAGTCATATGGGAAGGTGGCGTAGATGATGCGTCATAGGTGGGGCGCAATGGCGGTGGTGGATCTGTGGAAGATGTGCGGAGGCCAGGCGTCCGTGGGGGCTCCTGAGTGGATGCTCTTCATGGTAGTGGTGGTATCTTCGGTGGTGACCGAGGTTCATGCGGTGATGGTGGGCTAGCTGTCGTTGCTGGAGGGGAAGGGTGGTTTCTGGAGACTGCTCGCTGAAGTTGTCGTAGAGGGGCTTTGATTGTCAGGTGGAAGTAGGAGCTGAGCTTGTTGAAGTGGTATTGGGAGGGAGTGACATCTGTGGCTTTGCTGTGGGGCTTGGTGAATTGTCGGATGATGTTGAAGAGTTCCTTTGAGTTGCTGGAGTTGGTGAGGATTTTGTTATGGGTGAAGGTCTTCTTTGTGGATCCTATGCGTTGGTGGCAGTCTGTCATGACATTCTTGTAGGTGGTCAGGTCTTCCGGGGTTCTGCTGTTTATCCATAGTTTTAAGAGACATCTGCAGGTGCGTCTGGCTTCTTCTTTCTGGAGGTCGGTGGTTAACCAGGTGGCCTTCAGGGGACGTTGTCATGTCAGTGGTGCGGAGGGGTGCGAGCTTGTCTGCGCAGTTGGTGAGCCAGTGGTGTAGTTCCTTGGCTGCAGAGTCGGCGTCGGTCGAGGCGGGGGGAGGGGTTGCGCTGAGGGTAGAATTGAGGTGCTCCTCTGTGACCTTGCTCCAGTTCCTTTGCGGAGGGCGAGGAGTGGGTTTGGGAGCGGTGTTGGTGTTGAAAGAGAAGTGTACGCAGTGGTGATCCGTCCAGAGGGGCTGCCTGATGTGGCTGAAACGGATGTTGTTCCCACTTGCGAAGATGGGGTTGAGGGTGCGTCCTGCATTGTGGGTAGGGGTGATGATGAGCTGCCTCAGTCCGATATTAGTGAAGTTGTCCAGGAGGGCGGTGGAGTTGGGGTCGCTGAGGTTATCGAGGTGGAAGTTCAGGTCTCGGATGAGTATGTAGTCCATGCAGGCAATGGCATGGGGTGCGACGAGGTCGGCAATAGTAGTAGTGAATGAATACCGGGGCGGGGGGGGACTGTAGGCGAGGCTTCAGCGAAGAGTGGTTCTAGGGCTGGTCAGGATCTGGAAGTGGAGGGGTTTGGTGGTGGCAGAGGAGTCGCTTGCGGTGGAGGTGGAGAGTCGGAGGGAGCTCTTGTGTAGGATGGCAAGTCCTCCTCCTTGCCAGTTGGGCGGTCCTTCCTCTGGATCTTGTAGCCGTTGGGAATGGCGGTGGGGATGTCGGGGTGGAGGCATTGGTCCAGGTTTCCATGAAGAAGGCGACATCCGGCAAGAGGGTGTTGAGGAGGTACCAGATCTCTACGGCATGTCTGTGCAGGGACGGCACATTGAGGAGGATGCACTTCAGGGCTTCGTGATGTTGGCGTCTGGCATGGGGGTGGCGGCTGTGATGATGTGGAGGGTGCTGAAGGTTTGGTGGCAGTGGCGGCAGGAGGAATGGCCGTGGGTGGTGTTCGGTGTGTACAGCTGCCAATTGTTCCTTCCAGGGTTGAGTGCGAGGAGGGCAGCTGAGTCGTTTTGGTGTGTGGATGGAGAACCAGGGTCCCTTGCACCGGTCGCGGACGGGCGCAGACTGGCTTGCCTTTGGTGCGGCCGCCATTAAATAGAGAAGGGGGAGGGAAGTGCAGCTGGGAGGTGGGAGCGGTAAAGCAGTAGGGGGGGGGCGCGGGGGCAGCAGTGGCAGGAAAGAGAAACAGGCACAAAATAACAGGACAAACCGAGAGACAAGGCAAACAGATAACCAATCAAAATACAGAGGCAAAAGACAGGAAAACAGGCACAATAACAAAGACCGAAAACAAAGACATAAAAACTAGCACAATACCGCACAGACGGCAGTGGAACCAGCAGAAGAGCAAGGCTCTCCCACTGGACCACCAGGGATGAGGCGCAGGCAGGAGCCTGTGGGTGAAGGAGGGCCTCTAACAACTACCTAACAAAGCACTGGACAGGGCAATGGCAGCAGCACTTAACAGCGGAGCTGCAGGGGGAGAGTGCAGGTAACTGAACAGGAGATCAAAGGTCTTGCTCGCGCTCTCTCGCAGTTGCCGCTATTAAATAGGGAAGTGGGGAGGGAAGCATAGCTGGGAGGCGGGAGCGGGAAAGCAGTAGGGGCAGCAGCGGCAGGAAAGGGAAACGGGCAGAAAATAACAGGACAAACAGAGGCGAGGCAAACAGATAACCAATAAAAATAGAGAGGCAAAAGACAGGAAAACAGGTACAATACCAAAGACAGAAAACAGACAGAAAAACGGACACAATACAGCTTGGTCAGTTCTGTCACAATTCTCAATTGTTCCTCTTTACAATTATCTGAGACTCCTGTAATTTAAAATGTTCCTCTAGTGTGTTATTCAACTGTTGATTACTTGTCCTTTGTCTATACGTGAACACTGTGCCACTACCACTATTTCAAGGCTATTACATATTTTGTCTATTCAGTTTTCATTTCCAAGTTTCTGTAAATTATCAGTTAAGTTTAGACACAGCTACCATCCAGTGACAATCTGTGCTTAGAGTGATCAGTATCATAGTGCTTACTATTTATGTTTGTGTGATGTTAGCTGGGGTCTTTTACAAGTGTTAAATATTGAAGTGCTCTATTCCCTTTCTAAATCAATTCACTCTTCTGTGTGATTAATCCAGATTCCTCTACTCATCCAATTGTCAATCAGTTATCTATGTTTCTCTAATGTTGCCTCAACAAGATTCTTGAATCTGTTTTTTAGATACAGATATATGGGTTGATTTGACCAAGTGTCTCTGAAGCAGATGTCCTGCAATTTGCCGGGTTCAACCAGTGACGTGTTTAGTTTTTCTAGTTCCTCCAAAGCAAAATAAAAGGGTCCAGTCGTATTAAGATTGTTCTCTTTATCCATTCCCGTTAAAAATAGCTAACTTTCATAGGCTCACAGGGTCCTGTCTTTTGATGCATGCAGGATCCATACCATCTTTGCTGTGTTAGCGCTAGTCACTTTTCCGACAGCTGACACTGTTTTTCTTTATCAACAGAGAGACCGAGATCTTGAACTAGCTGCTCGAATTGGCCAGGCTCTTCTGAAGCGAAACCACTCTCTTGCTGAGCAAAATGAGTCCTTGGAAGAGCAGTTGGCTCACGCCCTGGACCAAGTGAGTGTTTTTTATATGGAAACAAGAAAATAATACAACTTCAAGACGTTCCAGAGCCCTCTTGTATTGAGGCTAGTGTTGGTCTTGAATTGGTTTGTTTTTCCTCTGCATGTTTTTGCCTCCTCCACCCAAATGTCTTTTTTAATATCCAATAGTAAAAGGGGGGTGTTTCATTGTGTCCATGATACCTCCTGTGCTGATATTGTACCAATTCTGGTATTAATTTGAATCCTGCAGATCTGCACTTCAGATATCGCGCTCGCCGATGGCATGGTTACTTTGCCAGTTAAGCTTTCATCATACTTGAGTTCACCACTACTTTCCTGGTCTCCGTTTTTTAATTTTTATTTAAGGTATTTTTTTGAAATGCTGTCCGATGTAATTGAAGTGATTCGGACTTTTCTGTTGGTTGTGCTTCTTCATTCAGGTCAACCAACTGCAGCACGAGCTTTCAAAGAAGGACGACCTACTTCGTGTTGTCTCCATTGCCTCGGAAGAAAGTGAAACAGACTCCAGCTGCTCTACACCACTCCGCTCCAACGATTCATTTAACGTGTCTCAGGGCCTCTTGCAGTTGGACAACCTGCAGAGCAAACTCCGGGAACTGGAGGATGAGAACTTCACTCTCCGATCACAGGTACATCTCCCCCTCCTCCTCGATATGGGATTGCTGCCTTTTTTGGATGATGCCGAGGTGATGAAAAGTACCTCTACAAATGTAGCCAATAAAAACAAAAGATTTGGGGGTTTTCAGAAAGCGTATTCGATTAGATATTAAAAGTGAACTTGGTAATTTCTGTAACCAGCACCATATGTTCTTGGGTAGGTACACTGATCTCCTTGTGCATCAGTTCACAGTTGTAGTGGTCCACATTCCACAATCAATGTTTTTATGCTATAGAAATCTAGTACTGCATTCCAACCGCACCAAGGCCATCTATAAATTATATTGTGGGAAAAAGGCTTCGAGAAGGAAGTTTGGAGAAGCAGCAGTGATGGGTCGACCACGACAAATGTCTGTGGGCAAATATATTTCTGAATCCAAGTACTGTTAAAAAATGTACACAAACCTATCGTGAGCTGCCTATACTTGTAAAGCATTCCAGCTAGAGCAGCGTTTTATCGTTTAAAATCCACTTGAGTCTTCAGGACTGTATTTTTTTATTTATTTTGAAAGTTTTATATAGCGCGAACCAGATCTTTGCAGATATCAGAGCGCTTTACAGAGCATACATAACAGGCCATTAGATATGGCGTACTTGTGGGTAATAAGTGGGGTGGGGTGGGGTAAGCATAGGAGGGAGCATAGTAAAACAGTTACATCAATAATGCAAGTGGTACAAATAGGTGAAGGCATAGACCGCCAGGTAAATCACCAACACAAGTAATACAAACAATTGAAGGGATCGAACAGATAATACTGATCGGTGCAGCGACTTTAAAAACCGACGTCAATAGCTCAAGTGTATTTATACACTGTAGGCATGCTTTTCAGAATGCTGGATGTACTACAGTCATTAAACAGCAATCGTGATGTCCATGTGTGTGTTTTCAGATGATGGTACAATCCAATAAAGATTTGCATTCAGAAATGAAGTAAAAAGGAGCACAAGTCCTGGCTATTGTGTTTTTATATAAATTACAAACTTCTAGTGAAACGTAATTTTTTGCCAACCTAGGCCAAATTTAATTTATCCTTTATCAGTTATTGCAGCATTAATCCCGTCTCTTACCCTAATACCATAGTCCTAATATTTAGTGCAAGCACTAACTACAACACTTACCCTAACTATAATCCAAACCCCACCTCAACCCGTAAAAAGAAATCTTTTTGGGCAAAATTAAATTCTAAATACTTCTTTGTTTAAAACTATGTTTAATTGAGAACCTTTTTTTATGACTATGTTCTTGAATAAAGTTAAGAACACTTCTTTTTTTTTCTGTTCAACGTTTGTGTGCCACAGCTTTTTGGGGCTTTATTACTGCAGGCCTTTCACCTTCTCCCAGTTAAACAAACTCTTCAGTATTGGCTATACAATACTTAGGCGCAAAACTTAAAGAACTCATAATATATTCATACCTACCAAGAATCTGACACTCCATATAATTGTCAGTTGTGTCCTTTTCTTGATAATTTTTTCCTCGTCATTTTGCTCCACTGTAGCTTCTGATTAAATGATTTTTATAGCATGCACAACTAAGTAAATCATTTTGACTCACTGTAACTCTGCATAACATTTTAACGAATGAGGACATTGATGGTTTTGTGAGGATATCATAAATTTAAGGCAGGTGCTTCCTGCGCATATAACTCAGGGTGGTGAAGTGGGCTACAAAGAACTGGTAGGAGTTAATGGAACACGTGTGTGGTTTAACTTGCTGTCTTGAAATTAACGTGGCTCAGTGTTCCACTGTGGTTATTCAGAAGCAACTCTTAACTTGTCTTGATTCCAGTGGTTTATCTTGTTTATTCTGTTAGGATTGCTCTACAGACCTGAGCTTCAAGAATGTTATCTTCGTGCCATTTACAGACGGAATGTGTGTCTGGTATTCTAGGTTTATTATGCCAGTTCCTACTAAGGCTTACTGTATCATATAAAGTCATTAACCTTTGAGCCTTATTGTTAAGTGTGTTTGTTTGAGTAGTGCATTTTAAATAATAATCTTTTTTCCTACGCCCACATATTTCTTTATAATCTGGTGCATAAGATGCATGCTGGAAAAGTACCAAAACGACTTTGATCAAATATTTTTTTACTATTGGTGTTCCAGAATCCGGAAATGGGATTTAAGATCACTACATGTGGAGACTGTGGAATTCTATACCTCGGTAGCAATGTTGGCTCCGACCCTTTTGGAAGCTGCTAGCCCCAGTGCAGATCTTTGTACCCCAGAAACAAATTCCAGAAGGAAGAAGGTTACATTTTTGTTTATACATACTCTTGAGCCACTACTGAGGGCAGGTCTCTTCACTTCTAGTGTACCTTGTTGTGTGATATCACTTCGCGTTGATAATCTTTAGAGGACAACCAACAAAATAATTGGAGTGGAAGCTTCTGTTTTTCAGGGTATTTCATTTTGGACCTTCATTTCTCCTCCACAGTTTCTCTCGTTCTTTACTGCTTTAGAGGGGAAGCATTCCTTGATTCCTTGGTCCAGAATAAAGTTACATAGAACAGATTTACCAAGTAATCCATTATGCAGCCCAATTTTCACATAGATTTGCTAAAAAAAGGTATTTGATTCTGAAAGGGTGCTAAATAAATATTTAAATTTTGTGCTAAGCAAGCAGCCCACGCCTTTCTAGGAGTGTTGTAGCTTCACCTGCCCCAGTAGCAGTTTCAGGAAATTGTGGTCTAAGGGTGTATTACCATAATTTACCTAATAAAAAGTCTAAAAACTGTAAACATAACATAATCATATGTTATAATGGAGTATCTCCTTTTAATGAGCAGGGTTACAAATGTTTACTCCAATCTTAATCCCATGCTGTACAATGCAGTGTAAGACTGATTTTAAAATCTCATATAGCAGTGCAGTTGCTCTGGTTACAGAAACGTTACAGGTTCGGACATCAAACTTGTTACATTAGTCTTACTAATAATAGTTATCAATCCAATCTATATTTGAATATCCAATCATTTTGTCTCCAAACACCAGCTTGATATTTTATGGAAATGTGTACATTTTTCTGCAGGAAGTTCAGGCTGTCTTGGAGGAAGGAGACCTTAGAGTCCCCGCTTCGGAGATTGGAACTAGGTGTTACTCCCATTATTTCCTAGTGCTGAATATGGTGGAGGCCTTAAAGTTATTTTAGCTCTACGATCGCTCAGTCTGCGGAAGGATACATTCAGGATGCTCACACTGGCACAAGTAATTTGTTTGTGAACTCCACGTCCAAAGGTGCATAAGGTGTCCAGAAAGAATTAATATCAACACGCATGTGTGGCACTTATGTGCTGCTCCAGCCATCACTTCTGGGGTAGAACAGAGCTTCACATAGATTATGCTGAAAAATCTTCCAAATACAATTTGGTGCATGGGGATATATAAATATATATATATATATATGCTAATGGTGAGGAATCTGTGGTTACATAGAGTATTCACCAGAAATGGTATAACTGAAAGTAAGTAAAGTCTTTTTAGTAAATACATTTGGAGCTTGAACATAATTTGGTCTATTCAGTTAAGGCCTGACTTGTCGAACATGATTAATTCTACCTTTCATGCCTGTCTGCTGCCATCTCATACCATGGATGCCCACAATATGCCAAGAATGACTCGTGCAAGGTTCAGCTTTATACCACCTGTGCAGTTGTCGTACCTTGAATGTCCAAAAGAGGCTGGGAACTGCTGCCATTATGCCAGTGTAAGCATTATATCATGGTTAGGCACCATTGTGCCATGAAGGCCAACCGTATGCCTGCAATTTTCCACAGTTTTCCGGGGTCGGCATATAACAGGAGGAACATCATTAGGCCATAGATTCCCACAATATGCCACGAATCATCACCATTATGCCAGTCTTTTACCACAGGTTTACGCCATCATGCTACAGACACCCACAGGATGTCCGGATTTAAGTGTATTCTGTCAGCATTATACCAGGGATAGGCAGGATCCATCCTGTGGTCACTCCCAATTTGTTAAGAATTGTCACTATTATGTCAGGGTCAGTGCTATATGAAGGGTGAATGCATCACAACTTCCCCCTTGGCAGGCCATTGTTCTGCGACTCCTGCTGGTAGCGTTTTCCGTAACATATGAGGTGCTGCATGGCATGTCCAGTGCAATTTACAGCAGATCCTGATTAGACCCTGCACTATTAACACTATTGTTAGTGTGATGAAGGTCCCCACCTCCCGAACTGTGCCTGCTTTATGGGATGAACCTGGCATTGTTACGCTATTGACCTGTTCAGTTTGTGTTTTAGCTTCTGTTGGTCTCATGGTCATATGAACTTTGCTGCTAAAGCAGTGCTGCTCTGCTTTTGGAGTAACTTTTAGACAGCGCAAGGCAGCTCATCCCAAGTGGATGAGCTGTCCATGCATATAGACCTGGCTGTTTGCACACACTGGAGGCTCTGTTGCCTAAACCTAAATGTCAAGGAAGGCACAAAGATGCCCATTTCTCATTTTCATTTCATAACCTTACGAATGTTCTACTTCAGTGAATCCTCTTAAAAACTAGGGATTCGTGTAATGACCGCATACAGTGAAGCAGGGAGTTATTTACATACACCAGTAGTGTAATAGTAGTTTTATTGTCTACTGGTCTTTGATAGGTATTTACTGGCCATCTCATACTATTCTGAACATGCTCATTGTGCTGGTTGAGATGATCCTTCCCTTTGGGTCCAGTGGTGCTGGAGAGCAGGAAGTGTATGAAGGAAAACTATAAGGGCGCATTCACAGAAGCAAAGTTACATGAGTCGGCGAACGTTAGGCATTCTGAGAATATTTTTGTATTTGATGGCTACTTCTGGCCTACTATACAACCTATGAAAAAAGACAAAGTTCTCCTTGATCAAAGTTTATTAAGGCATTTTTTTTAATCCTGCACTATTCATTGATATGGAATGTATAGCTTTAGTTTGGAAAATCATTTTCATAGATGATGTCCCACCCCAGAGTATCCTTAAATTGCCCTCACAAACACAACTTGACACCAGTTGTTTAATTTAAGCAGCTCATGCATTTCATTTTAGATCTTATATTTTAACTATGTTTACACTACTAAGTCTTAACGTGACTGCTGCAAATTCCTATATAGATCTATTTACCATCCTTTGCAGGCTTGCCACCTCAAGACTGAAACCATCACTTATGAAGAGAAGGAGCAGCAGCTGGTCATGGACTGCGTTAATGAGATCAGTAAGTGTCAAAGGTATTCAGCATATTCCCGATATTAAATCTCTAGGGTTTACTTTTCCAGTACTACTTTAGACTGGAATGCATCCAAACAGAGCGTCCTCTCATTTTCTTTGCTTCTTTGCTGTTCTATTAAATCTGATGTTGAAGTGGGGGATCAAATCATATTCGTATGTGAAGAGATTGGGGCAACTTACAATTGGGAATGGGAAATATTGGGATACGCGGATGGCTGTGGGTAAATATCAATCGTTGGAGAAGGTTATGTGAGCAAATACATATTTGAGTGATGAGAAGCCTGGAAAGTTACTTGCTACTCAGCAGCATATATCTACTCAGCAGAGATAAGTAAGAGAGAAGTCAGGTAGCATATGGACACTCCACTCCGCAGAAAGGAGTGGGAGGCATGCGGCTACCTGGACCAAGTAACACGTAACACTCGTAGAAGCAATCACAGGCCTACAGAGGGATTACACAGCAGCACATTTGATTCTTCGACAAAGAAGTGAAGAAACGTTTGGGGCATGGTGGGGTTGGCAGGCGGCAAAATATACGTTTTTGTTATTTTAATTGTATAGATACCAAATATTCATATACTGTGAACATCAGTTGAAACATTTAGAATCTTGTACAGAAATGAATGTAATAACTGCAGGGTTAACGTACGAAAACTTCCCAAAATAGCGTGAAATGTATATTAATGTTTCTCAATTTATGATTAGGGCTCCCGGTTTTATGGTATTTATTTTTTTGTCATTTCCATATGCATCCATATTCATTTTTTGTCAACTTTATCTGTATTTATCCATATTTATTAGGGGTTTTGTGAGAAAAGTAAAGCTGAAACTGGCATATTTCCAGATATATTTAACCAAAAAAATATGGAGTCATGCCTGAATGCCTGCTAGGCTTCAGTGATATGAACACCCCCAGAAGATAAATCAATGCACTTATATGAAAATATGCTTATTTCAGTCTCAGCCTTGTGCGTATCTACTGCTGTTTAAGCCTCTTTACTAAAATGTCTTTCTTTTTTAATCTCCTTATCTATCAATCCACTCATTTATTGGCCTGGCAGTCATGGCTAAGTGTATTAAGAATTACTCAACAAGCATCCAATTTACATTTTTATCCACATTTAAAAATAAATACAGACAAGAAAAACATGGTTTTCTGTCTGTATTTCTCTGTAAAAATCAGTAAAAACAGAAAACTGGGAGCCTTATTTATAGTTGATGGCACTCCCTACAGTTATTTAGTTGTCTTTATTTATTTGTAAGGTTTTATATAGCGCTGTCTAGACCCAGAGGTATCACAGCGCTTTACATGAGCAGGCAAAAAATAACGGAACCAGTTCTGGACAGAATTAACTAAAGTTACAAGCCAAATCTCACCATAAAGCCGGGAGAAGGCAGAAAAGTGAGTATAATATACATTTCAAAGATAAGATGGAGGTAAACGATTCAGGTCATACAATAAATACAAGCCAGGAGAAAAAACTAATTTTAGTGGTAGGGACAGACGGTAGGTGAGGAGGGGACCATAACAAATGGACAAAGCACAGGAGGAGAGTGTCAACAAGCAGTAACAGCGCAGAAGTAAGTGCGGAGAAGATAACATGAGAGACCAGGGAAAGCAAAGGCAAAGGAGAGTAAAGGGGAAAGTGAAAGAGCAAACAGGTAAGCAGAAAGATAACCAATACAGGAGATAGGAGTGCCGGATCAGAAAGGATTAAAGACTCCAGTATTTGTTGAGGGGGTGACCTTTAAAGTCTCTTTTGAAGCTGAGGTAGGAGGGGTTGCAGCACAGGTCCCTTGGGGGTAGAGGGGGGGGGGGGCATTCCATATGCGTGGAGCTTTACCAGAGAAGGAGCGGGTCTGGGTGGATTTCTTTTTTAGTAACGGGGGAACAAGTAGGAGAGCCTCTCATCCGTCTGGAACAGACCGCTTTTTTGAGTTTGTTAAGTAAGTCGGAGATTGAGAGTGAACGGCTTTGTGGGTGATGCAGGCAGTCTTGTAGATGCATCTTCCTTCAGTGGCGAGCCAATTAAGTGATTTGAGGGCAGGCAAGATGTGGTCATAACGTTTGTAGTCGGTAATGAGCTTAGCAGCCAAGTTAAGCACTGCTCTAAAGGGGGGGGGGCAGGTGGGCTTTAGGGGTTCCAGTGAGAATAGTGTTTCTGTAGTCAAGTTTGGAGGGAACTAGCGATTGGACAACCCATCTGAAGTAGTCTTGAGGGATGAAGGGTTTGATTTTCTTGAGGTGTCTGAGAGTGAATAATGCTCCTTTGGCGGTGTTATTTATATGGTCTTTCAGTGCAAGATTTTTATCCAGAATGAAACCAAGGGATTTGACCACGTTAGATAGGGTGAGTGGACAGTTGAGGGCATTGAGGTCAGAGATCCAGCCTTGGATGGGGAGATGGTTGCTTTTGGGGGAGAAAATAATAATTTCCATTTTGTTAGGGTTCAGTTTAAGATGATTGGAGTAAAATAAGGATTGATTCTTGTTCAGTGTTGTTTAGATGGATTATATCAGAATGTGATTTGATTTTGCAGTAGAGTTGAGTGTCATCCGCATAAAAGTGGTAGTTGATCCTGGCTTGTTTCAAAATGATAGTAAGGGGTGTCATAAAAAGGTTGAAGAGAGAGGGGGTGAGAATTGAGCCCTGAGGGACTCCCAGGGAGTCAGGGGTAGGATTAGAGAGACAGGAGTTGATTTTTATTTGTTGAGTTCGGTGCTGAAGGTAGGAAGTGAACAAATTAAGGACCGTTCCATTAAGGCCAGCGCAGACTTTGGGAGATTCCAGTAAGGATGAGTGATTGACTGTATCGAATGCTGCTGAGAGATAAAGAGGATAAGAAGGCAAGCCTCTCCATTATCTAGGGAGCGGTGAATGTCATCAGCAATGTTCAGCATGGTGGTTTCTGTACTACAGCCTTTCCTGAAACCAGATTGAAAGGAGTCAAGTAGGTTGTATTTGCCGATGTGGTTGTCGAGTTGAAGTAAAGCACATTTCTCCAAGGTTTTGGCTACAAGTGGGAGGTTGGAGATGGGATGAAGGGTGCTTGGATCATTAGGGTCGGCATTAAAGTTTTTAAGAATGGGAGTGATTTGCCCGAGTTGGAGGGAGATTCATGGACGCACCCTTTGGCAAAAGTGGTGTTAATGATTTTAGTCCAACATGGGGTAATGATGTGGTTAAGGTTATGAAATAGTTTAGAGGGGAAGGGGTCTTTGGTGTGCGAGGTAGGCTTTTATTTAGCGATGATATTGAAGACTTCGAGCTCAGACGTAGGATTGGAATTAGACCAGCAGGCGTTATTTTTCAATTAATGTATTTCCTTAATGTTTATAAAGCAAACAAATTAGAAATATAAATCAAAAGGACTTGGTCCTCTCTCACATTTCTCCTTGGCTTCGTAGTGCTTTCAGATGTTACGGTCTATGTTCCCCTTCCAAGCATCTCATCAGTCAACTTCCCTGTGTTATTTGCTCCCTCGCGCCTTACCTCAGCCTGTTCCTTTGCTTAATGAATACAAGAGCTTCTGGTAGTTGGCTGAGGGAATGTGGTTTGTAGGCTTCCCTGCAAAAGACTTACTACACGGGAGCCTGCTCAGCCCGGTGTTTAGCTCAGCAGGGCTGCTGTTACACAAATTAGCACCTTATTCAGTGCCAGCAGTGTTGCTATTGTATGCTGAGAGTATTCCCGCTCTCCAGCTATTTGGTCCTAACCATTCCCCCTTCTTTCCTGATGCTTCTACACAATTTTTCTCTGAAAATTCAGGCAGAGATTGAAAATCTTCGGGCGATATACAAGATTCTAACAATGTGTATAAATTGAAAATAAATTGGTGTGTGAGGGGTGAGGTTGGGAAGCTGCAATAAAAAAACAAATATTCAATTTTTGCAGAAAATAATTGTAGTCCCAGGTTCCCCCTCTGGAACACATGGTGTGATCCCATAAACAACACTGTGTCTGTCATGATTGTGGTTTGAAACTAGCTGCACCTAGTTATAGACTGCTATAAAGGTAGGTTTGTAGACATCCTATGCCTATGTTAGACTGGATGTTTGCAACTTGTTTTTCTACAGTGTGGATTCACAAGACATATTTTGACTCCCACCTTAGTCCACAATGTACCAGAACTAAGACTCTGATTGTTTTCTTGCACCATCGGGGTGGACATTTGAGTTCCAGGGCCAACGTGTCCTTCGCCAAATACTTTCAGGATCAGCTTTCTACTT
Source organism: Lissotriton helveticus (assembly GCF_964261635.1). NCBI lineage: Eukaryota > Metazoa > Chordata > Amphibia > Caudata > Salamandridae > Lissotriton > Lissotriton helveticus. Next base: position 409,282,692 of record NC_136061.1, on the reverse strand, counting down.
TTTCCAACCCCAATGTAGAAAACAATTCCTATATATCCTGAACCCTTTTATAAGACTCTTCACTAATGTGGAGTGGCGACTTTCGGCACTCTGCTTTCAACATATCGCAACTGGACACCCTAACCAACAATTGGCACTATCTGAAAGAGACTGTTAGTTATGTATTCCTCACCTTAGAATTTCCCCCAGGCGTAAGACTGGATCCGGAGAATAATTTCTTCAGCAGTACCCCTGCGCATCACTAGGTGGCGTTGGTCGACTCGTTTGTCATTGGCATTGTGGTCGCTGGAATGACGTTGCGGTATCTACTTAGACGCCGCCACGGCGCGCTGATGTCAGTTCTTTCTTTTTCCACACCAGGCAGCGCAGACCTGGAGAGACCGGTACCTCAAGTCACTTTTTGACTCTTTTTGTGACTTTTTGTCGACATCTTTTCAAGTCGTCATAACTCCTGGTGCACAGGGATGTCATCTCAGCGGACCTGCTTTAAGCCTTGTGGCTCCTGCCACAAGCTGATGTCTGTGACGGACCCCTATCTCATGTGCCTATGGTGTCTGGAGCGCTACCACAACCCAAAGTCGTGCTCCGACTGCTGGGCCATGGCCCCGAAGTCTTTGCGGCAGCGGTCCCGAAAGCTTCTGGAGGCCCGGCAGTCTACTCCGCACCGCTCGAGAGGGAGGTTGCTGGACCGGTCGCGAAGCCATCACCACCACTCCTCGTCGAAGTCTTTGTCTGGAGTAAGTCGAAGCACAAAAAGAAGGTGATGAAGCATCGTCTCTTTTCGCGTTGTCCCTGTCCGACGGCCGACACGACGCGGGTTGTGGAGGGTAGTTGACCGGCTCCACCTGCAGAGCCTGTTGGGTTGGCTCCGAGCCTCCCTCCTTTTCCAGGAGCCGGGGCGACCCCTCCCAACTTCATAGCTTTTATGAAGCCCTCCACTCTATCTTTGGGCAGCCGGACTCCATCGCCGCACCTTCGGGCAACGCGGACTCGGCTGGGGGTTCTAGGAATTCGATGCCGGCGGCTTTGGCGCCGCAGGGCCCCTTGGGATCCAGGCCTGGATCCGGATCGATGCCGGTCGACCTTAAACGAACCCATTGGCGACCCCTCTGACGCTGGTTGTGTCCCCAGCCAACGTCTACCCCAGCCTCCCACTCGATGTGGACAAAGAGCCGGACCGGCATCGACTGATACTTTTGTACCCCTGTTCTCCCCTGGTGTTCCCTATCGCCCTGAGGAGGGTGAGGAGCACTAGGTGGGGTCTGTGAACCCTCTGGCAGACCAGTTGGAAGAACTAGACTGGAGAGATCAGTTGTTTGAGGCCTGTGGTCTGGACACCTCACCAGTCCTTGGTATGCTGTTCCCCCCCAACCGTGGCTACGGAGGAAGGTGCATCATACGCAGTGGTGTTGTGTAGGGCGTTTGAGGCCTTAAACCTTGAGCTTCCTACGGCAACCGTTTTACTTCAGTGAGACGGGTAAGATATATTACGTTACTTTGTGTTGCACAGTTACATTTTATACTTCACGTTTATTTAGCGAGGTACCTAAGCTGTTTTTGACTTTGATTGCAGCTAGACGTTTGAGATCCCGTTGGAGGGTAAGAACCCCTGGTTAGTAATATTGCTTCTTTCTCTTCATATTCACTGGTTCTTCGACCCACTAGGGGCTTTGGTGGGGTCATGTATAGTTTGCTCTGTTGACTCTTTTGATTTTAATACATATAGATGCTGTTCTGGCTCTTGTGCATCTCATTTGTATCATTGGTTTTTCTTTTCTTCTCTTTTCAAATTACTTCTTGACACTTCGGACGTGATGACGATATGCCTAATAATATATACACTTTCGTGCACCCTTTCTCTCATTCTCCCCTCTGGCCCTCTTGAGTGTAAATTCTATGTTTTACTCTACTGGAAACAGTGTTGTACTTGTTACATTGAAACTCATTGTGCTGTAGGTCCCTGTGGAGGACACCGCCGCATGGTTCAAGTTTCTACATGCCAATAATACTTCTCTCCTGATGAAGGGTTCAGTTCCGAACCCGAAATGCATTGGGATGTTCCTTTAATAACTTGCTGAATGTGTAAAATTGTTTATGTGGTTTCTTTGGATTTGCATATGTAATTTCATTTTGAAAATGTTGAATGCATTGCAATGAAGTGCATAACTTGAAGACTGTTGATTTAAACTTCATGTAATGCACAAGTAACATATGATTGGTTATGGTATGATAAACATATTTGCCTTAGAGCACATGAGTCTTTTTTGAATCATTGGAATAATCTGTTGAGACATTTTTGGTCTATTGCTGTGCTCCACATTAGGTTGTGGTTTTCCACAGCCTTAAGTTCGCACGTTCCACTAGTAGCCATGCTGGGGTGTAGGGTTGGGGAGGTGACAGCCAGGCAGATCCTTGCTTTGCTAAGAATGCCGTTTGGTATGATCTAAAGTCTGCTAGGTTTAACCCTCCCAGGTTCTTGTCCAGTCTTAGTTTTTTAATGCTTATGCATGCCTTTTTCCCTCTCCATAGGAAGTTAGTGATTAATGTATCCACTCTGCGGAGGAAGTCATCCGTGAGTATCAGGGGAAGCATGCTCACCTGGTACTTGATCATTGGAGTGATTATCATCCTGCTTGTCTCTATTCTGCCCACCATGTTATACATTTGGGGGACTAGGACTCTAGGAGTGCTTTTATTTTCTCTAGTAGTATTTTTTCATTTTCGTTAAGTGTGGACATAAGGTCGTTACCGAAGTGGATTCCCAGATATTTGATGAACCCTTTTTGCCAGGTCAGTCCCAACCCTCCCAGTGACTCTCTTGTGGTGTGGATGTTGAGGGGTTTGCATTTTGACTTGTCCCTATTGAGCTTGTATTCTGATTGTACAGGGTAAAGTTCTATGGATTCCATCAGGGCGGCAATAGAAGACTCAGGCTGCTCTGTTACAATGAGGACGTCATCCGCATAGGCGGCTAGCTTAATTTCCACGTCTCTTATGCTGATCCCCTTTATTTCAGTATTAGCCTTAATGTCTCTGATCAGGGGTTCTAGGGCCAGCAGAAAGAGTGAGGGGGATAGTGGGCAGCCCGGTCTGGTGCCGCGCTGTAGGTTGAGAGGTTCTGAGAGTGATCCATTTATTACTATACGTGCCCTTGGGTTCCCATACAATGCCATCACCATCCTGATGTACTCCTCCCCCAGGTTGAGTGTATGCATGCATTGCTCGAGGAGGGCCCACAAGACTCTATTGAAGGCCTTCTAGGGGTCCAGGGCGATGGCCACCGCTTGTTCTGTCCTTTTGGAGGTCTACTCTAGAATGTGGCAGAGGAGTCTGGTGTCGCTGGACAAGCGGGACTTTAGGGAAGCCTACTTGTGAGCTACTTATTAGGCTAGGTTGGACCGGGTTTAGTCTTGTTGCCAGTATTTTCGCGTAGATTTTGCAGTCTACATTGATTAAGGAGATGGGCCTGTAGTTCTTGGGTAGACGAGCGTCCTTGCCTTCTTTTGGGATCACCACTATGTTGGCCTCTGCCATGGATTGTGATACCAACCCATTCTCAGCACAGTGGTTGAAAAGCCTTTTCATGGTGGGACTCAGTTGTTCTAGGAAGGCTTTGTAGAAAGCCGTTGTGTATTCCTCCGGCCCTGGTGCTTTATTGTCTTTCATAGATTTGACTGCCCTCTCGTTTCTGTTGCGCTAATTTCTTGCATTAGCTTCTGTGTTTCTACTCTTAGTAGTATGAAGAGGATTATTCTGGCGAGATATTTTGTGCACGCCTCTGGATCAAAGGTTTGGTCGTTTTTGTAGAGTTCTTGGTAGAATTCCTGAAAGGACTTTAGGATGTCCCTGTGTTTTGTGAGTTTTGTTCTGTGAATCTGTGATGGATGATATTGTAAATTGGTTACGCTTGTATTTTAAGTAAGATGGTAGCTGTTTCCCCGCCCTAATGGCCTCGCAGAGGTTTATGGCCTTGTATTTGTTGATCCACATCCCGGCTCTTTCACTCAGGATTTTGTTAAACTCTTACTTCTTTTTAGTTAGCTCACGTAGGATAGTGGTGTTGTGCATGGCAGAGATACGGTCTGCTTCTAGTTTCTTAATGTTTTCTCCAGCTGGGAGAGGTGTAGGATCGCAGTTTTGTGGATTTTGGCCTTAATCTCGATTATTGTGTCTCTAATTGTCGCCTTGAGTGCATCTCACAGTGTGTCTAGTTTGGTGTCCGGTGTGTCGTTGTGTGTGAGATATTACTTTATGGCTTCTACTATCTTTTTTGTTTTCTGGGTCTGTCAGGAGGTTGCTATTGAATCGGCACCTGTGGGGGATATCCTTGTTGTGGCATCCCCTTAGCTTAATGGTAATGCATGAGTGGTCTGATACCAGTCTCGTGGCTATATCTGTATGTTCTACCAGGTGTGTGTGTGGGTTGTGATAAGGATGTAGTCTATCCTGCTGTATGAGTTGTGTGGGGTGGAGTAGAAGGTGTAGACTCTCGTGTCTGGATGCTGGAGACGCCAGGGGTCTTTGAGGTTAAATTTGGCGCAGATGTTTTTTAGCGTGATTTGCGCTTTGGCAGGTTGGGAATGACAGTTGGAATGTCTGTCTAGCGTCTGGTCTGGGGGGATGTTAAAGTCCCCTGCGACCACCGTGAGCTCGTCCTTTGGTAAGGAGTCTAATTTCTGTGCTACGTCTTCACAGAATGCAGGGTAGTCATTGTTAGGGCCGTAGATGTTTGTGACGTGTATGTGGTCCTCCCCTCTTCTCAAGTGTGTTAGTAAGAGTCTTCCTACTTTGTCGTGGTACTGTGATTCCATAGTCAGGTTGGAGTTTCTGGATAGCAGCGTTATCACCCCCCGCTTTTTCCCTTCTGCTTGGGAGCATGCTGTTTGTGCTATCCATCTGGCTTTAGCTAGTCTGAGATCTTCGAGGGACAGTTTGGTTTCCTGTTGGAGGACCACGTACCCTTTGGTCTTGGCAAGGTAGTCAAGTACTTTCTTGCGCTTGACTGGGTGATTTAACCCCTTGACATTAAGGGACACTATCATTATGTCTCTCGCCAGGATAAGTTTATTGGTTGGGGCCATTATCCGAGGTCGTTGGGATCTGGTGGTATCATACTGCTGCCCCAGTATCTTGTCGATACACTTCCCCCCCCCCGTTAGGCTCAGTTCAATGCTGTTGGTACTGTGTCTGGCCCATGTCTGCCACAGCGTTAGTTCTGTGACTGTTGGTTACTGAACGGGAAATAGTGTGACTTCTTGTACGTGAAAGAGACGCTATGAAAGTGAGAAGAAAAAGAAAAGAGAAAGCGATACCCGTGTCTCCCCCCTGTCCGCCCTCCCTCCCCCTCTACAAAAAAACAATGTATGCTGAACGTGCGACGACAAGGTCGCCAATCCGTCTCCCTGAGAGTTGTGATTTGTTATAGTACACCACTGTGCTATAGCGTTGCCCCTTTTTACTTTCTTCCCGCGTTATTTAGGGCAGAAACTGGGTTTGGGCCCCCCTCCCCTCCTGATTGTGTCTTTTGGCTACATCTTGGCTGTTAGTGGGATAGAGAGGTGAAGTGGAGGGTATGTATATTCTATTCTCAAAGCCCGTTTATTCCGTCCCTTCATTTCAGCGCTACTATTGCCCCGCACCTCCCCTTCCTTTTACCCAATGACATTGTCCCTTGCTGGCCCCAAAGTACGTAGGCGCAAGATCATTAGGATATGATGACAATGTCAAGTTGCGTTGCTGTTGCCTCCGGGGGTTGCAGCTTTGGGAGCCGCTCTATCAATCCGCCTGGCGGCGTCTCGTTGAGGTCACGTTGGTTTAGGGTTTGCTTGTTCTTGGGTTTGAGGACTCTTCATTCTGTTCCCTAGGCATGGGGATTTCGTGTTTGCGAGTTGTGTTTTTCGGGTTCTATTGTGCTCTTGATGTAGGTATGTGCTCAGTGTCTGTTGGTTGCTATTGAGGTAGATTCTGAGATAATTGTTTGAGGTAGATATGGTTCTTTAGGCCTTGTCTTTTGGTATGAATATCGAGTTAGAGTTAGCTACTCGGCTCTGAGTTCCGGCGAGGCCCTTCTCTTGCTGCTTCCTTGCTGTGAGGTCTCCATCTCCTGTGGGGTTGGACTGTCGATGTAGTTCCTTAGGTCTTTGGGGTCTTCGAAGATGCGTGTGTTGACCCTGTCAGTTATCCTGAATCTGGTTGGCCCGATGAATGAGAACAGCATGTATTTTTCTTCAGACAGTCTCACAGGGCTAGGAATCCTTTCCTGGTGTCCACTGTGGTCTTGGAGTAGTCTTGCGAGAGGATTATCTTATGTCCATTCCACATGTTTGTTGGTCTTTCTCTGCATAGTTGAAAATGGCTTCCGTGTGTTGGGTTCTCAGCGGTTTACATATTACCAGTCTTTGTTGTCCCTCGGAAGGTAGGGAACCTGTGTGCCCTGCTAGGACTCTTATGTTACCACGCCGGTTTCGGTCTTCCAGCTCGACAGTTTGTCTCTGTAGGGCTGTCGTGGCTATGGTTAGGGATTTTAGTTGCTTGTTCACCAGCAGGTCCGCATCCTCTGTCACTTATCCTCTGCTTTGCAGCGGACAGCCTGTTGTTGGCAGCATGCTTGTCCACCCTCACCGCTACTAGCTCCAGTTGTATTGCGTCCGTGGTTTGTTTTGTGGACTTGGCCAGATCGTGGACATCTGCCCGTTTTTTTAGAATGCTTTCTAGCGTGTTAGTGATGTCCGGTTTCTGTTTAATAGGTGAGTCTGATAGGCTGGATTCAACTTTGTTCTTCTTTTGTTGCTGCTGCAGTCGTGCCTCACTTCCTGCCATGTTCTCTAGGCCTATTTTCTCTTGTTGTAGGCCAACTCTCCTTCTGCTGCTTGGGGTCGAGACCAGGGCCCCGTGACCCCTAGGTGACTTCCTCAATGTATAGTTATGGTGCTTGGGCTCCACAGCTATACAGCTTAGATAACCCCCTCAAGGAGTTCTCCTGGTTGTGGTCGCTGCCCCCGTTTGTTCTTGTTTGGTTGTTTATCGTTGGTGTTGATCCGACTTTGTTTAGTGTCTCGTGTTTGGCTGCCTCAGTCACTTCCGCCGTGTGTCCCGGTTGTCACTTTGTGGGGTCACGCTTGACTTCTTCCGGTGCTTAGTTTGTTCTTAGCCACCTTTGTGTATGTTGTTGCTTGGGGTCTGGGGGGCTTTTGTTCCCGTCACTTCTGTACTGGCTCCTCTTGAGAGGGTGCTCCCCCCCCCCCCAGTGATTTGTGACTAATTATGAGGTGGTGGGTTCGTCCCGTGTACAGACTGTTGCGAGTTTCCTACTTGGTTTTGTGAGGCTTGGTCTCTTCATTCCCTTCTTCCACGTTCGGGCGGGTATAGCTGACCGCTCTCACATTTTGTGGGCTTTTTGTGCGGGCTGCTGCCGGGTTGTTTGTTCACAGCTTGCTCACTCCCTCCCCCCTTTTTCCCCCCCAAATGGTGGTCCGTATCGGCGGTTTGCTCAAGCAGTCTCCCTCGCCTCCGTCTTTTTGCTCGGCGTTTCCCCTCTGTGGGGCTTGAGCCCCTGTGCTTGCTCCTATGCTTGCTCACACATTTGGCGGCAGGGCTGAGCAAGATCGAGGACTCTGGGGTTTCTTTTGATGAGGTGTAGTCGGGCTGTACCCCCAAATGGCTGTCCGTGTCGGCGGTTTGCTCGAGCTTAACACCCTGTGCTTGCTCACGCTTTTGGACGGCAGGGCTGAGCAAGATCGAGGACTCTGGGGTTTCTGTTGATGAGGTGTAGTCGGGCTGTACACCGCTGGTGGTATGGGTTACGAGGGCTGGCGTTTCCTTCCCTTCCAAAATGGCGGCTCCATGTCATGGGGATTGCTGCAATCAGGCCCGCTCGGTTCCTCCTACTGTACGGCTCCTCACCTTTATGTCTCTGTTTGGGCAGCAGTTTGTCCTGGCCTCTTCTGGTCTGATCTGTCTTGTTCTCAGGATTTTGTCTTCTTGTTTGTTTGTCTGCCCTCTCATGACTCCTCCTCCCCAAGATGGCGGCCTCATTATTGGTCTTCAGGTTCAGTTTTGTTTTTCCCCGCCATTGTATAGTCACGTGATTAAGCTATTTCTGGAGCCCTTTTAATCCGACATGCTCCGTTTTCCTCCTCACTATGTGTACGCCTCCGTTGCCCCCCCCCCTGTGGTGTTGTTTAGCGCATTTATGACCCGTGCTGCGTCCTGCTGTGTGCCCCCCCCAGTGGGTTGCGGTTATTTGCGCACGTTCGGTCAGGGTGGTGGTTCTTATTATCCAGTATTTGGGTGTCTTTCATAGATTCACATGCCTGAATCATTCCCCGTCGTCGAGACGGGAGCCTCCGGTATATAAAAAGTAATGTCTTAGAGACATACATAAAGAAGAATAGGCCCAAAGGTCTCACCTTAGTAGCCTATCCACGTCCTTTTGCAGGAAGGACCAAACAGAGCAGGCCCCAAGGGTCCCACCTTGGTGGCCTATCTGGGTCCTTTTGTAAAAAAGGACCAAATAAAGTAAAACAGCCAATCAGCTACTACCTCCTTCTAGAACCTTCCTGCCAGGAGCCCAAGTCTCTCAGATTTTCTACCGCACGTTGTGCTAGGGAGTCTCCACCTGAGTTCTCCTCGGGAATTTCTCTTTTTCTCTTTTTTCTTCACAAAAAACAACTTTAATTGATCTTACGTCATGTCGGATAGTCAGAAGAAGGGTCTTTTCAGGGCTTGTTCCTCCTGCAGCAAGAAAAGACTTCATGTTGAGGATAAACATGAGACATGTTTATATTGCCTCTACCCTCACCACCAGGCGAAGGACTGCAAGATATGTCGCACCTTCTCCAACAAGACCCTAAAGGACCGAGAAGGTCGACTTCTGTTGTGGCTCAACAGGCTCAAGACCAAGACTGACGACTTGGTCTCTGAAGGTGAGAGTGTGTCTGGAGTGTCGCAGTTTTCATTGAAAAGGCCAAGGGTTTCTTCCCCTAGCCCCACAGACACCCCTCCTATGGAGACTTCTAAAAAGTCCTCAGAGGGCAAGCCATCTGTGTCTTCCAAAGACCTGCCTGTCCCCAGGAAGCAGCCGCTATTACTGGCGACGACGACGATGGCGTCGATAGTGCATTCAGCACAGAAAACTATCTCGATGTCGACGACGACTGTGTCGACGATGACGGCGTCATCGGCTTCCTCCTCGACGACGAGAACGACACCTTCATCGTCGGCGAGTAGACCTACGCCGTCGACCATCCCGGTCACTTCATCGACGACGACGAGATCATCGTCGAAGACACCGACGTCGACGACCCCGTCGACGAAGACAGCGCCGTCGACTAAGTCCATCTCGTCGACGAGGATCATACCGTCGACGGTAGGAAAGCCGTCGACGACGAGTACATCGTCGACGATGGGAACTTTACCGTCGACGAAACTGACGACGACGAAGCCACCGTCGACGACGACAAAATTATCGTCGACGAAAACACCATCCACGACACTGTCGACTTCTGCGTCGACGTCTACAGGACCCTGGAAGGAGTCTGCACTCCTGGGTCATGCCATGGATGATTTTCCACCGCAAGTGAGCCATGTCACGTTAAAAATTACTAAACGGCCTATTGCGCCACTTCAGACATCGCCCGGTAGGGTTCAGCAAATTCCTCCGGCCTGTCTTCTACAAGGTCAAGAGTCGGACGAGGACTCCTTTACACAGGCTACTAGTCCGTCAGACCTAGTGCTGAAATGCCAAACAACGGACGAGGAGCCGGAAGAAGAGGAAGACCATCTTCAACAACAGGTCCAACCTCCATCTCAGACTCAGATTACTCCTATGGTGTGTCTTCCCGCATCCATCGTCTCGGACCTACAATTCCTCATAAAAGATTACAAGGAAAGGTTCCCGGAGAAACACTCTGCGCCCGCACCTCCAGCAGCTCAGGCGCCAGTTCCTTCATCTCGTCATAGACCCACTCCCCTGGTCCTTGACAGAACGCAGGTGCCAATTCAGGACGCTCCCTCCTCTGATGAAGAGGAGAGGGAACAAGAAGAAGGAGAAGTTGATGACGACCAATCGGACCCGGATGCAGACCAGGACTATGTGGCACATTCTCCGGCCTCTCCGGATCCACAGACCTCGGAATCCCCACCCGCAGATATCGGGGGATTCCACAACATCATTGAGCGGGCTGCCAAGAGGTTCCACATGTCCATGGAAACGCAGGAAACAGAATGTTTCCTTTATGACTTTAAGGAGCCGACGAAGAAAACTTCGAGGTCAATCCCCATTATAGAATATATCTGGAAGCAGGGCAAACAAATCATGCAAGCACCTGCCTCTATACAGGTGATGGTGCCCAGACTTGATAAGAAATACAAGGCCACATCCTCGGCACCGGCATGCCTGACAGGTCACCCTAAACCTGATTCAGTGGTGACTCAAGCGGCACAAAAGAACTCACGCAATCCAGCCTCACCTCTGTCGACGCCACCAGACAAGGAGGGCAAAAAACTGGATGCCGTCGGCAAGCGCTTTACTACCACATCGGTCATGACTGTAAAGGGAGCAATTTCTATAGCCTTACTGGGCCGTTACAATCGCCAACTCTGGGCGGACATTGCTCCATATCTTTCAAATCTACCAGAGGATGTCCGAGAGGAGGCACATTCACTTCTTTTGGAAGGACAGACATCTGCCTCAGAGCTCATAGATTGTGCCATTGATGCCGCCATGACTGGTTTCAGGCAACTGGCAGGGGCTGCAGTCCTGAGGAGACAGGGTTGGCTCAAGGCCACCACTTTCCGCCAGGAGGTGCAGACCAGAATATTGGATATGCCTTACGATGGCCAACATCTGTTTGGGGAACAGATTGACGCGGCCCTTACCACCATCAAAAAGGACACAGATACAGCCAAGGCCCTGAGTACTCTTCAATTTCGGAACCAGTCCTTTTGTGGCAACAGGGTAAGAGGACAAACTACATACAAAGGTTCCTATCAGAATAGGTCTTCGTACTCATACTCCCAGTCCAAGCCGCAGTTTCAACAGCGACAAACTCAACAGGGACGACAGACTTCCTACGGCAAATCCAATTACCGAGGAAGGGGCCAAAAACGACCTGCTGGCAATAGACAATGACTTGTCTCCCTGGCTAGCCCCTCCACCATCACATTGTTTCAGACTTGGAAGGAAGCTAAAGTTCTTCCATCAAAATTGGCGATCTATAACAACAGATCGGTGGGTACTTCAACTCATTCGATTTGGACATTCCCTAGAATTCACCTCTATCCCCCCAACAACACCACCGTGCCAACGGTCACACAGGCACCTACGATTACTTCTTCAGGAAATAGCTTCTATGCTGCAGAAGGGGGCGATAGAGCGAGTTCCACGAGCCCACGAGAATCAAGGTTTCTATTCTCACTTCTTCCTAATTCACCAAAAAGGAAAGAAATGGCGACCCATCCTGGATCTCAGGGCACTCAACGTGTTCCTAAAGAAACAATCGTTTCGTATGGTGACTCTGCAAGAAATCCTTGGTCTTCTGGAGAAAGGAGACTACATGACGTCCTTAGACCTTCAGGACGCCTATTACCACATACCTATTCTCAAAGGGCACAGGAAGTTCCTCAGGTTTGTGGTGGCAGGACAACATTACCAATTTCGTGTCCTTCCATTTGGCCTCAAATCGGCCCCGAGAATATTCACCAAATGCCTATCTCCAGTGGCAGCATTTCTTCGTCAGCAAGGTCACCAGGTGTTTCCATACCTGGACGACTGGTTGGTGAAAGCGCCGACAGCGGCCGCCGCAGCCTCATCCTCCAGCGCCTGTCTGGATATTTTCCACCGCCTGGGTCTGACCATCAACACCGCAAAGTCGACTCTGGAACCCACAAAAGTCATTACGTTCCTGGGAGCGACTTTGGACACGGAGCGTGTCCAGGCTTTCCCCTCTCAGGAGAGAAAAATCAAACTCATCTCCTTAGCCAAGGACGTGGCTTCGAGGAAAACTCTTCCGGTCCGCAAGTTCAAGTCCCTCCTGGGCATGATGTCTTTATGCATACTGCTCATTCCACACTGCCGTCTGAAAATGCGTCCACTTCAAGAGGCACTGACAAAACAATGGACCCAAGCCACATGTTCTTTCGACGACCGCATGAGAGTCACTCGACCCATTATCAACCATTTGCAATGGTGGACATCACTTCGCCATCTGTCAAAAGGTCTGCCGTTCCTGCTCCCCGCAGAGCCGCACGTAATAACTACGGATGCGTCACTGGAAGGCTGGGGGGCAGTCCTCCAGGAACTCCAGATCAACGGCAAATGGACAACACAGGAATCGAAACTCCATATCAATCTGTTGGAGTTACGAGCGGTCTTCCTAGCTCTACAGGCGTTTCTTCCGCGCATTCATCACTCCCCGGTGCTCGTCAGGACAGACAACACCACGACGATGCACTACCTGAACAAACAGGGGGAACACGTTCCATCTCATTATCGAGAGAATCGCAAAAAATCTGGAACTGGCTTCTGGAACACGAAATAGACTTGAAAGCGGAGTATGTCCCGGGCAAGGACAACGTCTTGGCGGACGCACTGAGCCGGGAGAAGTCTCCTTCCCACGAATGGGAACTGGACAGGGAGGTGCTGGACAGTATCTTCAAGGAGTGGGGCACCCCGAACATAGACCTCTTTGCCACCAGAGAGAACGCCAAATGCCCAAGCTTCGCAAGCAGGCATCACCACTCAGGCACCCTCGGGAATGCATTTTCCATTGCATGGCGGAACGTCTTCGCGTACGCCTTTCCGCCATTCCCACTGATACCCAGGGTTATCAGAAAGATGAAAGCGGAACCCTGCACTCTGATCCTCATTGCTCCATCCTGGCCGAGGCAGCACTGGTTCACGGAGCTTCATCGCCTCTCTGCCCGGCCCCCTCTTCGCCTGCAGCAGTTTCCAACCCTGATCACAATGTCTCAAGGGCAGGTTCTCCATCCGAACCTGAGCTCTCTGAAATTGTCGGCCTGCAGACTGCAGTTCACTTGGAGACACCTAGGTGAGGGGCTGGAAGTGACTCGGCTGGAACTGGGCGTGTCAAGGTCTAGGCCCATTTTCATGCAGAATTGCCTGGGCAATCGCCAATTCACACCTGTTCCTCGTACGCCTGCAAGACAAAAGAAGCCCTGCCTTGCATATCTGCGGGAGGGGGGCGGCGCCACGGAGGATGGGGCACCTTCTGAAAAGTGCTCAGGTTTGCAGCCACGGGGAAAGGGGGCTTCGACTCTCAGACGGAATAAGAGCATTTCAGCACACTACATGCTCATTCTAAAAATAGACACTATTATTTTGTGGGAAATAATACCGAGCCTATCCATACAAAAAATGCAAAATGTCACATTTGAAATCTGTGAAAGGTAAATAATACCATCTCTGCACCTGCATTAGCCACTGGGTATTTATGAAAAAGTTGATATTTAAGCTTTTAGCATGTGCTTTACATTTATTTACTTACAATACTTTTTTTTCAAATTTGAAATTTACGCGCCCAAACTCGTTTCTACTTTTTTATGTAAACATGCTCACATTCTCATTCACATTTTACAAATCACTTTATAGACAAACATCACTCTGGGGCAGCACTCATGGCCAACACCGCATTACTTAGGGACACCCTAACCTCACTCATGGACAACGGCACACTACTTACGGACACCCCAACGCATCAATAAGGGACACCACCGCATCACTCAGGGACACCACCACATCACTCAGGGACACCACCACATCACTCAGGGACACCACCACATCACTCAGGGACACCACCACATCACTCAGGGACACCACCACATCACTCAGGGACACCACCACATCACTCAGGGACACCACCACATCACTCAGGGACACCATCACATCACTCAGGGGCACCATCACATCACTCAGGGACACCACCACATCACTCAGGGACATCACCACATCACTCAGGGACACCACCACATCACTCAGGGACACCACCACATCACTCAGGGACACCACCACATATCACTCGGGGACACCACCACATATCACTCGGGGACACCACCACATATCACTCGGGGACACCACCACATATCACTCGGGGACACCACCACATATCACTCGGGGACACCACTACTCATCACTCAGGGACTCTCCACCGCATCACTCGGGGACACCACCGCATCACTCGGGGACACCACCGCATCACTCGGGGACACCACCGCATCACTCGGGGACACCACCGCATCACTCGGGGACACCACCGCATCACTCGGGGACACCACCGCATCACTCGGGGACACCACCGCACCACTCAGGGACACCACCGCACCACTCAGGGACACCACCGCACCACTCAGGGACACCACCACATCACTCAGGGACACCCCCACAATACACTGAACATAACATTCACAAAAGTGTTTTAGTAAAGTTTAAGATATTGCCATTATAAATTAAAATTACTTTTATTTTAGTATTAAATATTATTTTAGAAAAAACAATTATTTGTTATATCAATACATCTAAGTCACGTTCATACTAAACATGTTGCATTACAAATGCGATAACACTCTACCCTCTCAACACTCTTTCCCCTCTACACTATCTCTACTCTCCCCATTCACTACTCTCCCCTTTCACCACTCTCCCCTTTCACCACTCTCCCCTCTCACCACTCTCCCCTCTCACCACTCTCCCCTCTCACCACTCTCCCCTCTCACCACTCTCCCCTCTCACCACTCTTCCCTCTCACCACCCTCCCCTCTCACCACCCTCCCCTCGCCCCTCACCCCTCACCTCTCACCCCTCACCCCTCTAACCCCTCGCAATGCCTTTTAATATTATAAAAGGAATTGCCATTAACAATGCCAATAGCTCAAAATCTCGCTATTGGGAGACCTATTGCATTGTAAATGCTTGTTTGGAGTGTATAGTCGTGACACAGAAATAAACAAGCACTGATCAACCAATAGGCGTGGTCCTTGTCTTATACATGCATACCAAGAAAATCGTCTGTGCACATGTTGGCATGGATCTATCAAACACGAATATGTGGACGAAGCACCCAGACCCCCCCCCCCCGACCTGTAGACCTGCCTAACAAAACTCCCAGTGCCCACAAACCAGCACAGTAAGATTTGGACACAAATGCAGAAACGCATGCAGCTCCACTCAACACACAGGCAGCACACAAACCGAAACACCTAGCTGCCTTATAAACTGAACATACAAAGGTCGACTACTAATTTTTTTCTATTAATCTTTAGCTTGTGTGGCGAAGCGTAGAGGTGTAGACTGAAGTTGGCAGATCAATGTCCATTTAATCCTGACCTCTTCTTCCAGTGAACGGAGTAAAGAATCAGAAGTGTGTGTAACAAGTGGCAGCAAAAACTCAGTGTGTCGCCCAGCAGCAGTCCGTTCAATAACTATTCTCCGTCTTTCTCCCACGCAGATAGATTACAAAAGGCGGAGTCGCCACTCTTGGTTGCTGAAATGGGGCTGGGCCCCCTTTATGATGCAGGAGGGTACTCTTCATCTGAATAATATGCGTAAACAAAACGAAATAATCCCTGTCCATTTTATTGCGCGGCACATCTATTTTACTCCAAGCTACACAGATTAGTCTTGTCCTTAGTGGGAAGAATCACATAGATTTGCTATAAATACAGATATTTTATTTCCATTTCCATCACATAAAGGCGTTGTCGACAAAAGCAAACATAATTCACTTTCCACTCATCTTGGATGTGGGTAGGTTGCGCTTGTGAATGCACACTACTTCCTCGTGATATAAATGAACGCACGTGATGCACGCTTGTGAAAAAGAAAATTCTATATTTGATTAACATAAAGTTGTAAGGTAATGACTGCGGGGAATATAGGAAGTAGAATGACCCTAACGCAGGTTGTAGGAAAGTTGTAAGCGGCCTTCTAGATTTGGTGAAGATATGGTCTGTCTCTTGTTCGCGCTATATAAAACCTTCAAAATAAATTTATACAGAAGAGGGAAACATTTGTTTGCGAACTTAATCATTTTCTTTCTGGATAGAAAAAAATCGAACGAAACAGTGGTCCTCCTTCAGTGTCTAGTCGGCGCGGTGCGTCCGTTGGGGCGTAGGGGCATAGCCCCACTAAGCCCCATGGACCCACCGCGTCGTCACGAAAATACAAATACAACAAATACTGAAATAATCTTGCCCGCTACCTGCCATCCGGGAGACACCCGACTTTTCCGGGGGGGGGGGGGGGGGGGGATGGGCCTGCATCTGCGCAAGTTGATTTATGGGCAGAATCATGTTCGCGCATGCGCAGATTGATTCCCTGTGCATTTCCCCTTAGAGAGAGGACCTGGGGGCGGGCCGCAGCCCCCGGGGTTACACAGGGGGACTGGGCGAGGAGTCATGGTGCCCCCCCCCCCCCCCCCCAGCCAATTCTGACGGTTAGCGCGGCCGACTTTGGTGCTGGGAAACCAGGTTCGAGCCTCTTATTGTAAATAATCGTGAAATGGGAGGAGAATGTATAGATTTGTGTCAGAAGAATTGGCACATATTTAAACTCGAAGTCTTATTGTTTCATCGTGAAAAGTAGCATTCAATGGGATTAAAAATGTGGTCGGCAGTGAACTGCTTCAGAGAGCAAAGCAAGAAAAGAAGTTCAGGTGGAAATCAGACGTATGAATTGAGGCCGGTTATCACTGTCACGCTGTAGTCGGAAGGATGTTCACACTCTTGTCAAAGCCATTTTATTCATTCACCTTGTTACTCTTATTGGACTTTATAAGCAGGAGTCTGCCCGATTTACCAAGACAAATAGGGCTCAGTTTGAGCAAAGATTTACGCTTCAATAAATCACGGAACTTAAAATAAAACAGAAAAAGAATGTGGGTTTCTGAGGAAATAGTAGCATTTACGTCACCCATCTGTATGCGTGTAACTACACGCATACAGATGGGTGGATGCATGAATGAATGATGGATGCAGGATGGATGGATGGATGAAAGGATGGGTGAATGGATGCAGGATGGATGGATGGGTGGATGGATGGATAGATGATGGATGCAGGATGGGTGGATGGGTGGATGCATGAATGGATGGGTGGATGCATGAATGAATGATGGATGCAGGATGGATGGATGGATGGATGAATGGATGGGTGAATGGATGCAGGAAAGGATGCAGGATGGATGGATGGGTGGATGGATGGATGCAGGATGGGTGGATGCATGATGGGTGGATGCATGAATGAATGGTGGATGATGGATGGGTGGGTGGATGGATGGGTGGATGCATGAATGAATGATGGATGCAGGATGGATGGATGGATGGATGAATGGATGGGTGAATGGATGTAGGAAAGGATGCAGGATGGATGGGTGGATGGATGGATGATGGATGCAGGATGGGTGGATGCATGAATGAATGGTGGAGGATGGATGGGTGGATGCATGAATGAATGATGGATGCAGGATGGATGGATGGATGAATGGATGGGTGAATGGATGCAGGATGGATGGTGGATGGGTGGATGCATGAATGAATGATGGATGAATGATGGATGCAGGATGGATGCATGAATGAATGATGGATGCAGGATGGATGGATGAATGGATGGGTGAATGGATGAATGGATGCAGGAATGAATGCAGGATGGATGGATGGGTGGATGCATGAATGAATGATGGATGCAGGATGGATGGATGGGTGGATGCATGAATGAATGATGGATGCAGAATTGATGGATGGATGGGTGGATGAATGAATGAATGATGTATGGATGCAGGATGGGTGGGTGGATGGATGAATGGGTGGATACATGAATGATGTATGGATGGATGCAAGGTGGTTCGGGCTCGCTGCGGTGCAATATGCAAATTAGTTTACGCCTCACCACTTTCAAATGTCACCAGCCGCCCCTGCATCATAGTCCTTCTTACTAGAAGTGGAAGCAGAGGGAAGAATGCGTGATGAATAACTGAGACTCTCTTATGACCAGGTTATCCAATTAAGCAGTAATCCGTCCCGCCCATCGGAAGAATGACAGAATGAAAAAATCACCCTTCTCGGGCCTCGAGCAGTTTCTTGGAGATCAGTACATGATTACATGATTGTACAGTGGAGTTTGCAACTCGTTGAGCTGTCCTGCTGCTTTAAATCTCTAATGCAGCCTTCCAGCAGGAGAGGCCGAGGGTGAAATCAAGAGGACTATTTTATAAAGTGTCTAAGAAGAGATATAAAGACCCAAGTACTCCACAAATATTCATCGGTTGCCTTGAGCCAGCATTCCATGAGAGAGAAGCGTCCATGTCACTGGTTTCAGTCGTGTTTTCAAGTCCGGCACCCTCTCCCCTGATTCTTTGTAACAGGTAACAACCCACGCCCTCGGAAGGATGCTCGGAAACAGATTTATAATGTTTGTCGAAGGTTGGGAGATGAGCTCCCAGTTTCAAGGCTTCTCCGTTCTTGCACGCAGCCTGCTCATTACGTTGGCCAGGTTTATTTTTCAACACACAATATACGCGTACTGTTTTGAAATATTTTACTGTGATCTAGCCAACTTAAATACCATGCACTTACCTTTGCCCGACCTTTTTTATGCAACAGGTCCCGTCAAATGCAGCTTCGAAATGGAACATGTGCTAATTTATTTAACTTGCTTCGTTCTATTGTAAAGCTCTCCGATACCTTTAGGTAATGTTTGCGCTATATGAAATTGTATTAAATACATTTTTTTTTAATTCCCTAAGGCCCTTTGAACACCATGATGTTTCAAAGTCTGACATGGGCAATAAAGACCGAACGTCTGTCCTGCCAACCGCACGGTTGAAAGCAGCAGGTGCATTATTACCCCAACCCAGAAACATGCTGCTTGCATACGTCGCATTTTTTGTATTTTAAAAGGATTTGATATGATTTAATGCTTCAAATATGAATAAGGCATACAATGTATAAAGGCAAGCTTAGTTAAATATCACAGTAGTGGGTCGTTTCCCTTCAACTGGAAATCATATGTAAGAATAGTAATTTAGATTTTTCTCTTCATCTAAGCGCTTAATGCAATGGAAATGTCCTATGATCTTTTTTTCCTACGATAGCATGCATGGCCTGTTCCACTGGACCAATTTAGTTCCAATTTAATGATTATGTAAGGGCTAGCTTTATCCGTTATTACTCCACTCTTTAGCTTGTTCAAAACAAGCATTGGAAAAACCAGTAAGTCTCACCTATGCAAGAGCTATTGAATTTGTCATTGTCTTGTAGCCTTTCATCGTGCAGCAGCGTGACTGCTTATGTAGCATGGCTGATAGAATAGCAGCCAGCGCTGACCACGAGTGGAACTGACCTGTTTTCTTGGTATGGGATTATTCTCTGCCATCACAAAAAACTTTTCGGGAACAGTCAACAATTGCAACTTGTCCGCAAACTTAAACAACAAGAAATTAAAATACACAGATATGCACCAATCTTTTTTTAATGGGACAGGAAGTGTGAGCCAAAGGCAAGAATAACAAAAATGAACGATACCACTTTCCTTAAACAGGTGTGAAATATGCAATTAACTTGAAGTGGTCTGAAGTTGTCAAAAGCGAAAAGGATCATGGCATGACTACGATGTCTGAGACTCACAAATACATAAAACACGTTCATGGAAAAACTCACTTGTTGAATTATCTTACCCCAGACCTGAAGTTCGCTCTGCTGGCCCTGCATGAAGTCTGCACCAAAAAGGCCAGGCAGATCAGGGGTGTAGCAAACACAATGCGGAAGGGGGGGGGGAAGACGGTGCATAGAAAAGTACCTCTGAAAGCGGCGAGCAGTGGAAGGGCCCTGCGCATGGGAAGCAGTACTAGGGTCATGCTGCACTATAGGGTCTAACGCACAAAGAGAAAGTGAAGCTGGCACTCCCTGAACCAAGAGAAGCAAGGAATGAATGATGACAAAGCCAACCAATGGTAATCAATAGGTGGTTTATAGGCCCTCTGTAAGTAGACAAAAAGTCTCTCAAGCAACAGCAAATGCATAGTCTCTGGCGAGACAACCAAGTATAAGGTGTGTGGGTGCATGGAAGTGGCAAACTGTCAAATAGGTTAAGGTGCCTGCCAAACATATCAAAGGCCATAAAACATCAAGAGTGCCCACATAAATATTTAGTAGCACTAGAGTGAAGTCATGCAAGTGTTTAAGGAGTGGGCGAGATGTGATCTGTCTGTGGGGATATCACCTTTACCATGCTGTCTTTACCAAACCTCTATCAATCAAGACTTTACCATGCAGGTAAGTATTTTGTTATAAACACCATACTTTTAAAGTTATTTTAAAAAAAGTTGATTTTAAAGTTTAGGGATGGGTTGAGATAAAGGAAGTTAAGGTGATTTTTAAGGTTTAGGATAAATTGAGGTAAAGGTAGGTAAGGGTGGTTTTAGGGCTCAGAGAGCAAAGGGAGGTAAGGGTGGGTTTAATATTATTGGGTAGGTAGAGGTGAGGGTGATTTTAGGCTTCAGGGGTGGATAGTGGTTATGTTGCATTTATTTGTTAAGCTCAGGCTATTGCTTGACAGGCATCCTTGTGCTGATAATGGCAATAAAAGGATGGTTTATTTGATAAATTAAACATTGTAAAGCCGCACTGTGCAGTGCATATATGGTTATTACATGTACTGAGTGTAAGTATGCCTCAGAAGGAATACATTGCATGAGGGAAAGCCTGTGCCAGGTGTGTATATGCTTGCATGAAGTACAACACATGAAGGGTGAAGTGTTGTGAAGCGCGCACATAGTGATAGTGTGTGCAGGCAGTGCCATTACCATGCATGAATTTACAACGAACATTCCATTACGAACCAGGTTTTTACCACACAGGTCTTTACCTTGAATACTCCTTTTCAACACATTCCATTGCAACGAAAATTGCAAGTATAACACAGGTAAGTGTATATATTTATATGTATATATATATATATATATATATATATATATATGTGTTTGTGTGTGTGTGTGTGTGTGTATATATATATATATATATTTCATAATCGCTCTTTTCGTATTACGCCAAGACTTCCAAAATCAACTTGGTTTGGTGCTGCAAACCGAACAAGGCACGTCCAAATCAGTTTTCTGAAACCGGTTTATTATAACCTTAAGTTCATTACACCAAGTACAGCAGAAGCGTGAAGTGGCCTACACGTTTCGGCCGTAGCCTTCCACAGGGATATAAATATCCAGCGAGGTGGGCGAAACGAATCATCCTGTCCATCCAATCTCTAAAGAAATAAAGAATATCTAACAACATTAAGTGGAGTCCGTGTCCTGTAATGCAGTGTGGCGAGGATTCTTCAGATATCTATCAATATATATATGAGAGTGTGCAGTTAATGAGGCAATCAGAGCTTCTGTGTGTGATTCTCTATGCTACCTATGAGGTAGAGGCTTACAAGCCTCGAAACACGTCCGGAAACACCGGAATGGCGATGCAGGTTCTGTGTGAAAAATTAACCGGCTGGTTAACATTCGAGGTTGAGTGCACCTTCAAAAGCTTCTGGGCGTTTGGTTTAAAATAATCTGCAAGGTGGCCCTGCTGTGGAAGGCAGCACAATTCCGACACTACAAGGAAGGCTGCTGGTTGGAACTTTGCCTTAACCTATTTGCAGCACAACGAATGTAAATAATATGAATCTGCTTGTCATTCTGGGGCCCACTGGAGGGCAACAATGCTGTAAATTGAGTATGCAGACACAGAACCTACTAAGGGAAATACCTTTCTCTGAATAAGGACCGTAAGTCCCAATATGCACCAGCACTGGGGGCAATTTTCAAATAACGAGTGTGCAGTTAATGAGGCAATCAGAACGTCTGTGTTTGATTCTCTAAGCTACCTATGAGGAAGAGGCTCACAAGCATCGAAACGCGTCAGGAAACACCGGAATGCCGATGCAGGTACTGTTTGATAAATTAACCGGCTGGTTAACATTATATAGAAATATATCATACACAGATCACTCCAAATGAAGAGATCAGAGGCCACAACAGGGAACTTGTGGAGGAATCTTTACTGGGACATCTTGCAAAGCGTTGTGCATTTCAGCGAGTGTGCCTTCTTCAGTCGCTGTAGCAAAAACCAGGATAACACCCAGCCCCTCCTTTTGAACTCCTGCAGTACTCCCCAAAAGGGAAGTCAGCTGTCTCCACCAAATTGCCTGCAACTGTAGTCAGAACACAGAGGACTACAGCTCCCATCATGCAATAGTAACGGTATGTACCCTGGCGGAGTCCTGGTTCAGTGTGCACAAAATTACCTGGCAAACGGGGGGTGTTGTAGTTCTTGGCAAGACCTGTGAATGAAAGTGCAGATACTCCTCGGGTCCCCAACATTCTGCCTCGGTACACCATTGTCGAGTAGGGCAATAAAGCGTGGATGTAATAATCCCGCCTTCACGTGCAATCACGAGCTGCTCCTGGCAGTGGCCGCTTGCCCAGCCTGGTGTCTGAGGCGGTTCTGTGGTATCCAATCCCTCAGAGAACAAATAAAGTGTTGCCACTTGAGTCAGCAGGGCCGCAGCACACTTGTAGAACGGGGCCTCTTACACGCACTGCCGACAAGCACGTGAAAACATCACACACAGACCACTCCAAATGAAGAGATCATATATATTTGTGTGTATATATATATATATATATATAACTCACTGGAGTTGAAATACCGCACCACAGGTTCCAGAAGACCATCTTGTTGGCCACGCCCACTGGGGCAGGATCCTTAAATAGAGAGAAAAAAAATGGTGCAGACATTTTCCGTTTGTCTCAAGCAGCGAGTATGCTACTGAAGAAGGGATTTATTATCGTAAACACGTATGGCAGCAATAAATTATGTGTTCGAGGCATGTGGGCTGCTAAATTCATATCTTAGCATTAGATCGCCGCCTAGTGTTGGGTCCGGATGATCGCACATTGTTGTCCTGGAAGAGTCTTCGAAGTATCCTGAGATAGGTGGCTCCTCCCCTGGACTACAGTGCGCATGGGCATCGGCTCCATCCCCAGATTGTTTTTTTCCGCCATTGGGTTCGGATGCGGTCTCGACGTCTCTCTGTCGGAACCGAGAAATACTAGCTTTTAACGGCCAAAAGGCCTTGTATTCTTTGCGTCGGTATTGTTTGCGTGCGGTCTCGAGTTCTTCCGTCTCTTGGAGTCGGAATCAGCCGAGTGCTTACACTCTTCGGACATCGGGGCCTTCTCATCGCGACACGACTGCAACTTTACAGCATGGAGCGGAGTCCGTTTCAGCTCTGTCCGCTCTGTGGGTCCAAATACCCACATATAGACCTGCACCCGGTCTGTAACAAATGCCTTTCGCCAGACCATGACGACGGCAACTGCAGGGCCTGCGCAAGGTTCAGGTCCAAGAAAACGCTCAAGATTCGGCGCGCGGTGCGCCTTGAAGCCAGACAAGCGGCCCCAGATCCAGAAAACATCTTCGGCGACCAAGAAGACGAGGACCAGAGCCATCATCTTCAAATCTCCCCGCCCGAGACGGAGGTCGAGGCAGATCCGGAACACGACGACTGAGTCGGGGGTCAAGGCCTTGAATACGTCGAAGAGGTAGGGGACGTCGAAGAGGTTTATGGGGCCGCGGAAGATAGCTCAGGGGACGAGCTATGCCCCGAAGGTTACGAAGATCGAGATCGGGTCACGGGATCGCCTGTCGGCCTTACCCTAGACCCCGTACCGCAAGCCACGGCCCCGCCTTCCGGCCCGGCCACGGACAAACTTGCTGGGCAAGCCGTATCGAAACCGAAACCTACGGTATCGACTACACCTAAAATGGCCGACCCAAAATCGAAACCGAAACTTATGGATTCGAGCACACCTAAGATGGCGGCCGTACCACCAAAAACGACCAAACCCGCTGCTTCATCGACTCCGTCGACCTCCGGTCCACAGAAGTCGAAGGAATCTGTCGATTCCACAGTGTCAAAATCGGCGACAGAGGAGGGATCCTCTAAGAAGGGTGGTCGGCACGGGTCAACCGCTGCGGCGCCGTCAAAGCCCGCAAAAGCCAGCGAAACCGCGCCGCTTCCGACTGGGACTCCGTTAGTCGGACGCGTGGTGGAGACGGAGCCGACAAAGTCACACGGATCGAAGGCTGGTACATCTGCGCATCGGTCCAAGGACTCTGGATCGGCGGCTGCGGCATCATCGTCCAAGACTCAGAAGGGCCGCCAGGACGTCGGATCCGAGGGCAAGGTCAAGGCCTCCTCGTCGGCGCCAACGGCCACTGTAAGTGACACGTCCCCCATCGCCTCTTCGCTCCAGCGACTCAGGGAGAAGGCCTCTGCTACGTCGGCTCCGATGCCTTCGCCACAGAAGCCGATGGACATCCCGGTGAAGCCTGCGGGTAAACTTCTCTTCCTTCTGCCGCCAAAAGAGGCGCCGAAGGTCTTTTCAACGAAATAGACGCCAAAGAAGTCGGATTCTTCAACGGCAGGGGCACTTTCAGGTCGGGTACTCGACTCAGAAGAGGATTCGGAGCGTTTTATCGACGCAGACACGGGCAAATTGACCCTTTACAAGAGGAGGATCACTTCACAGCCAGTGGACTCCTATGTCATCCCCCTCAAGAAGAAAAGGCTTCCTCAGGACGCTTCAGCCCTCATGGAACCTATCCAGCCTCCCCCAAGAAGGAGCCCTACTCCTTCCCCAGAACAATCTGAGGGAGAGGGATATAATGAAGATGACCAGTACACTTTCCCCATCAATGAACCAGATTCACAGCCGGATTCATATGATGACATTGGTGACCAAGGCACCCAGGATGTGGGGCAAGACCCACAGCCTGACCCACAGCCTTTCAGTGCACGTGCATTACCAACTGAAGATTCTGCAGGTTTTCATGCACTCCTTGAAAGGGCAGCTGCTAATCATGATGTGGACATGCATGCTGACCCAGTAAAAGAAGACTTTCTATTTGACACTTTTTCAGTCTCTGAAAGGACAGTAAAGACACTGCCTATGCTCAAGGGGGTCCTCAAACATGCTGCGGACATCTTTAAAGAACCTACCAGGGCGAGAGTGGTCAATCCACGTATTGAAAAAAAGTACAGACCAGCACCTGCAGACCCTGCATACATTCGGGGACAGTTGCCGCTGGACTCCCTGGTGGTCGCAAATGCCCGCAAACGGGCCAACTCCCAAACAACGGGTGAAGCTCCTCCCCCGGCTAAGGAGTCAAAAGTGCTAGAGGCTGGAGGCAAAAGAGTAGCTGCACAGGCTGCCAACTTTTGGCGTATTGCGAATACACAGGCACTCTTGGCACGTTATGATAGGGCGCATTACGACACCCTAGAGCAAGTTTTACAACACCTGCCTCCGCAGTTCCAAGAGGGTACCAAACTGCTTATAGAGGAGGGCAAGCTAATCTCCAATGCAGCCATAAAGTGTGCACTTGACGCAGCAGACACGGCAGCTAGGGCCATTAACACTAGCGTCATGCTGAGACGGCAGGCCTGGCTCCGCATATCGGGGTTTAAACCTGACATACAAACAACCATACTTAATCAGCCAGTCAATCCTGATAGACTGTTTGGTCCAGATGTTGACACCACCCTTGAAAAGATTAAGAAAGACACCGAAACTGCTAAGTCTATGGGGGCCCTACAATCACAACAGTTTCGTGGCAATAATTTTCGCCGCTCAGGTGCACGTGGAGTCACCAGAGGACAGATGGGTCAACAATCACAATTCTCTAGAGGTGGAGCACAATCCTCGTACCCCAAACAGAACAAGGGGGGTTACCGAGGAAACAGCACCAGAGGACGCGGCAGAGGGAACAACAACTCCCGCTCCTCTGCCCCAAGCAAACAGTGACTCTCTGTCACTGCCCCCCGACCACTTAACACCTGTCGGGGGGAGACTGCAGCAGTTCCTGCCCGTCTGGAGAACCATCACCACAGACAGGTGGGTGCGACAACTTGTACAGTACGGTTATTGTCTAGAGTTACGATCCACTCCACCCAACATTCCACCAAGGCAACGGCCTATGTCCGCATAGCACTTGCTCTTATTGCAGCAGGAAGTAGTAGTGCTGCAAAAGGGCGCAATCGAGCTCGTGCCGGTGGAGGAGGAAGGCACAGGGGTATATTCCCTGTACTTCCTTATTCCAAAGAAGGACGGATCTCTCAGACCCATTCTAGACCTACGTCCCCTCAACCTGTATATACTGTCAGAACATTTCCATATGCTCACACTGCAACAGATTCTTCCCTTGTTAAACCAGGGGGACTTCTTAGCAACCTTAGACCTCAAGGATGCTTATTTCCACATACCACTACACCCGTCCCACAGAAAATACCTCAGGTTCACTATCCAAGGCAAACATTATCAGTTCAAGGTACTACCCTTCGGAGTCACCACAGCCCCAAGAGTGTTTACCAAGTGTCTGGCGACGGTAGCGGCGCACCTCAGGAGGCAGAGCATCCATGTCTACCCCTACCTGGACGACTGGCTCGTTCAAGCCAAGTCGGAACAACAGTGCGCCGCGGACATGTCGACTACCATTCACCTCCTTCACGATCTAGGTTTCTCGTTGAACTACCCAAAGTCGCATCTTCAGCCGGCACATGTCCGGCAGTTTCTAGGTGCGACGATCAATACCCTGACGGCCATGGCTCAACCAAACCAAGTCAGGTTAGACAGCATGCAGTCTCTAATCCGGAAGTTCAGACCACAACACTCACTTCCAGCGAGAGTGTTCATGCAGTTGATAGGCATGATGGCCTCCTGCATCTTCATAGTCCCTCACGCACGCCTACATATGCGCCCGCTCCAGGAGTGCTTAGCAAATCAGTGGACACAGGCTCAAGGACAATTAACAGACCTAGTGTTGGTTACCAGTCGGGCATACGACTCTCTGCATTGGTGGACTCCACACAACCTTTGCAAGGGCCGACTGTTCCAGGAGCCAGTGCCACAGATTACCCTGACAACGGACGCATCTCTCCAGGGAGGCGGAGCTCATCTTCTCAATTACACAGTGCAGGGACTATGGACGACGCAGCAACAGAAGATGCACATCAACTATCTGGAACTGAGGGCAATCTTCATGGCGCTCAAGTCCTTCATTGTACATCTGTGCAACAAGGTAGTGTTAGTCCGGACGGACAACATGACCGCGATGTACTACATTCAAAAGCAGGGGGGCACCCACTCGCCACAGCTGTCTCATCTGGCTCAGGGCATGTGGCGGTGGGCCATTCAGAGGAACATCTTCCTCATGGCAGAACACCTCCCGGGCAAGGACAATCAGATGGCGGATCTGCTCAGCAGACACAGCCATCAAATGCACGAGTGGGAGTTACACCCATCTGTACTCCACCCGTACTTCCAGCAGTGGGGTCATCCGGAGATAGACCTGTTTGCAACAAAAGAAAACGCAAAATGCCAACACTTTGCCGCCAGGTTCCCTCACCCACAGTCGCAGGGGAATGCGATATGGATGAACTGGTCAGGCAAATTTGCGTACGCTTTTCCGCCAGCCCCTCTGATACCGCTGGTGGCAAGAAAGCTAAGGCAGCACGCAATGACTCTCATCCTGGTTGCTCCAACGTGGGCTCGCCAAGCATGGTACACCACGTTCCTCGAACTCTCAGTGGTGCCGCATCAAAGACTGCGCCTCACGCCCAGACTTTTGACGCAGAACCATGGAGAAATTCAGCATCCAGATCCGCAGCAGCTCAACCTGGCGATCTGGCTCCTGAAGTCCTAGAGTTTGGATACCTTAACCTACCTCCAGAATGCATGAACATCATCAAGGAGGCAAGGAAGCCAACTACCAGAGCATGCTATGCTGCAAAATGGAAGCGTTTTGTCATTTACTGTACAGCCAATGACATCAACCCGCTAGATGCATCTATCCCCAACATCATTTGCTATCTG
Organism: Lissotriton helveticus; assembly: GCF_964261635.1. Taxonomy (NCBI): domain Eukaryota; kingdom Metazoa; phylum Chordata; class Amphibia; order Caudata; family Salamandridae; genus Lissotriton; species Lissotriton helveticus. The sequence continues at coordinate 409,254,763 of NC_136061.1, read as the reverse complement.
CTACATCTGTACAAGTGCAATCTAGCGTTCACTTCTATTCGGATACATCTTCATTCAGATTCATCCAAATAGGGTAGTGCTACGTACTAACCCCAAATTCCTTCCAAAGGTGGTGTCACAGTTTCATCTCAACCAAACTATTGACTTGCCAGCATTCTTCCAAAACCCACAAACGGTGGCGGAGAGGATGCTCCATACGTTAGACGTACGGAGGGCGTTGATGTACTACATAGACGGAACACAACACTTTAGGAAAACAAAACAACTTTTTGTTGCCTTCTCACCACAACACAAAGGCAACCCTATATCCAAAGCAGGAATAGCCAGGTGGATTGTTAAGTGCATCCAAATATGTTATCAAAAGGCCAAGCGCACTTTAACGATACCCCCAAGGGCGCACTCCACACGCAAATTGGGGGCATCCATGGCTTTCCTAGGGAACATTCCTTTAGAGGACATTTGCAGAGCAGCCACGTGGGTTACACCACATACCTTTACAAAACACTACTGTGTTGATGTGCATTCCAAGCAGCAAGCTGCTGTGGGACAGGCTGTTCTCAAGACACTTTTTCAGGTTTCTGCAAGCTGGCACGGGCAACCGCCGCTAATGGAGGGACTGCTATGTATTCTATGCTAAGATATGAATTTAGCAGCCCACATGCCTCGAACTGAATATGCTACTTACCAGTATGCATCTGTTATTGGCATGTAGGGCTGCTAACATTCATATCGCCCGCCCTCCTCCCCGGTGCCTGTCGCAGCTGCAGATATACTATTGTATTCAGTCATTAGCATGGACATCCTTTACACTTTTCACTCCATCTTCTGCCACAATGGCGAAAAACAATCTGGGGATGGAGCCGATGCCCATGCTCACTGTAGTCCAGGGGAGGAGCCACCTATCTCAGGATACTTCGAAGACTCTTCCAGGACAACAATGTGCGATCATCCGGACCCAACACTAGGCGGCGATCTAATGCTAAGATATGAATGTTAGCAGCCCTACATGCCAAGAACAGATGCATACTGGTAAGTAGCATATTCATTTGAATTCACCTGTCTGCAGCCTTCATCTGTAATGAGGAGTTACTAGCTTACTTGGCAGCTCTTCAGGGTAATTCTTTTTGTGGCAATGGTATGCAGCTGACCCGGCTGCAAAAGAGCTGCCACCTCAGGAGAGGGCCCGTGGAGTCATCCATCGATGCCTCCTAAGAAAACGGGAGTAAGTTCCAGGAGATGTGAGGCATGAACGAACCAAGCGTCACCCCACTGGGGGTTTTAGAAGTTTTACTACTGAGCTGTAATGAGCGGACTCACTGGAGTTGAAATACCGCACCACAGGTTCCAGAAGGCCATCTGGTTGGCCACGCCCACTTGGGCAGGAAGCTTCAATAGACAGAAAAAAAAATGGTGCGGACATTTTCCGTTTGTCTCAAGCAGCGAGTATGCCACTGAAGAAGGGATTTATTATTCTGCACATTTTACGTAACTGGCACCCATTTCGCTTTTCCTTCACCTGTAATGCACCGATCGCTACCTCATATCTAGCTAGGAACTGGGCTTGCTCAAACGGAACCTGGAATTGCCCTTCCCTGCTCTCAAAGCAACAACAACAAAAAGAGGACTATCGTCTCCATCCCCCCTACTTGGCGGCCATTTTAGAATGGCCTCTCTCTCTTTAGCGGCCATCATGGACTAGTCATTTTCACGATCTGACCATACCCTAAGAATTGGCCTTATTAGACTAATCTAAACCACCGCATACTTTTCATAGCTCTGTATCTAAACCTTCGTGGGATTAGTGGTCTATTATAATATATTATTTTATATTTATATTTTTATATTATATTGTTTATTATGGTATTATAATGCTACTTGGATATAATGCACTGATCGCTACCTCATATATTTCTGGCTGCTCACTAGTGTCATTTTGACTCATGTAGCTTGCTGTTTGCACCTGTATTGTGTTCCTTTATACCACTAGTATTATACTTCTACTTGTATACTGCACACTTTTTGTAAGCGACACCCAGCTAACATTTTTTGTAAGCGACACCCAGCTCACTTGTGTGCAGCTTCAGGGGTCACCAAAAAAGAAATAAGACGCTCTCCTCTCCTCCTTGCAACACAGGAGCTGTACTCTCTCCTCCCCACCAACCAACATAGATGATGGACTAACCCGACCTGCCCTCCTCCTCCTATATTTTGATTATGTCGGCTGTTCACTAGTGTCACTTTTGTTCCCATGTAATTTACTGTTTGCATCTGTTCATTGCACACGGGTACCACCCTAGTTCACCCTCCCATACTCACCTAAACCGCCATCCCAACATGGATCCCATCGGCAAGCACACATATAAAATCAACTACCCACCCGTACTCACCAAGAAAGCCGCTAAACGCTTCAAACACAACTGCCTGAGATCCCACCCGGAAACACCCTTTGCCGACTCCTACTTCTCACCGGTCAACGGATCCCTGAACACCGATATCATCTTCCACACCACACGCAGAGCGCAATGGAGAAAAGCGTTCCTCTCCTTACTCACCGTCTCCACCTCCAGGAAATCAGCATATGGCCTAACACTATCCATCATACCATCCCAACTCTTCCCAGGCAGGGTCACCATTACTATTTATAACAACGGGATTGTACTAATGCAATCCAGAGACAGGAACCTGGAACTACTAGACAACCTGTTCCCCACCTTCATAGAGCACCTCTCCAATGCTCGGACCGCCACTCTTAGCACCGCCAGTCCCACTACCACCCTTCACCACACAACCCCTCTAACATAGTCCAGCACCAGAACGACACGCACCTCACATTTACCCCCAGCACCCTTGTCAATATCCCTCCGGCTGTAGCTACCACACACTCCGCAATCACAGACACAGATCTCTCCCCACGATACATCGGATCCCCTACCCTCCCTACCTCCCCTCGGACCACCACTCATACTACTCATACCACACCCACGCCTCCCACCCCTGACATCACAGCTCCCACGAACAACAAGTATAACTTAGTCCAGCAACAGCCCGACGCTCACAACGACAAATCCCACCCGCTATCCCCTCACCCTTTATCCCCCCCCATTCTCAGCCTCCACTACCACCCTCTAACTAATCACGCAGAACACGCCACCGTCTTAAATTCAGCACCTTCTCCCCACAACAGGACCAGCTCGAACCTCATCTTCTCCCCCATTCTCAGTCCCCATTACCCTACTTGCACCCCCGCCACCATTAATATGCAATCATCCTCCACCCGGCTCTCTCCGCCTACCACCAAGGTCCTCACCTATACCGTCAACCTCCTCCCTACTCCAACCACACCCCTCCCTACCTCAACGATACCCTCCCCTCCCAAAAAATCTCTCCTCGGGGCCCACTCCACGGAGCCTAGCACGGACACCAGCCCTCCCCCGACCCGCATGTCAACTCCCTGGTTATGAACTCACCCCTGACGCACCCACCCCCCCACCACCAGCACCTATCCCACGCTGGACCTGATTATGGCCACCCTCACCCAGATCAAAGAAGACATTCACATCATCAAAGAACTACTCGCCACACACCCCAAACACTCTTCACCTACTACCACCTCCCCTCCCAACAGGTCTCCCACCCTTCCGGGCGTTTCCCACACTCAACACTCCACACACCGTTCTTCAATTCCTATTCGCAATCGCAGCAACCGCCCCAACAGGTCCCCCACCCTTCCTGATGATTCTCTCACTCTACACTCCCCTCACTGGACTTCAGTTCCTGTTCGCAATCGCAACAACCGCCCATATCGCCCACGCAACCCTCTTTCAGAACTCGAAACTCGCACCCTCCTCAGCTCCTATGACCCAGCTCCCCTACACCACACATCCGCCACACACCTCACCATTCCCACGATACACTCCAATCCCCTCAGACCCACTACACTAAAGAACAGAAGCTCCATACCTAATAACCTTAGTCAAGTCCCAATCTCTCTAGTACCCTCTACCTCCCTCGACACACCCCGTCTCAAATGCACTCTCCTCAACTGCAGATCGGCCTCTAGACACTCCTCCGCCATCGCTGATCTCATCTTATCACTGGACCGTGACCTAATCATCATGACTGAAACATGGCTAACAGAATCTTCTACACCTATAATGGACATCCTGGTTCCTCCAAACTACCACATCATTAGACTTGACAGGCCCGGCAAAATAGGTGGTGGAATCGCATGCATACACAGGAGCAACCTCTCTGTTCTGAAAGTCACCTCCTCCACCCTACCCTCCCCAACTTCCTGTGAATACATCTGCCTCGAGATTATCAGTGAGGGCAAACCGATATGCTCTCTTCACGGCATCTACCATCCACCCAGGGACAACGCTATCTTCTCCCAACAAATCATGGATATGATCTCAACCAATTCCGGTCGGCAGCTCACCAAATATACCTCGGTGACTTCAACCTCCATTGGAACGATCACAATGACGCGGTGGTAAATAGTCTTAAAAATTTCCTCAAGGCCCTTGACCTAACCCAAATATGCAACAGCCCGACCCACGAGAAAGGTTCTATCCTCGACCTTATCATCTCCAAAGAAGACTCTATCCAACTCGAATCGATCCAACCCTGCGACTGGTCAGATCATCATATTGTCACATTCTACATCAATGAAAAAGTCAGTTAACCCGGCTCAAACCTCCAAGCCCAAAATTTGGAAAAGAGACCTGAAAAAACTCAAACCAAACTCTCTAACCCTAACAGTTGCAACATCCTAGCTCCCCCTACCGGCATCTCGGACGTTCAATCCTTGACTGACCACTATCTCAACGCAATGACCACAATAATTGATGAGGCTGCACCTTTGCAACTAAAAAGAGTATCTACCAAAATCTCCAACCCATGGTACGACGGGAGTCTAAACGAGGACGGACGAGCCATGCGAATGGCATAGCACACCTGGAGATCAGCTCCCTCTGCACTGCATCTAAAAACACTGAAGAAAAAGAGCAACGCCTACTTCAGGAAAATTAAACGCTCAAAAACAGATTTCTTCAGCCACCAGCTCGACCAAGCAAGGAACAGACCGAGGAAACTGTTTGAACTAATCAGAACTCAATGCAAGGAACAACCCCAGCCACACAGCAATATGCACGAGGCTCCCTCCTGTGAAGAATTCTCCGCTTTCTTTATCCAAAAAACTGACAACATAAAGAGCGATCTCATCATTGACGCAAACCTCTACTCCAAGCCTCATTGCATAGCACCCACTGAACGAAAAAACAATGCCACATGGTCATCCTTTGTCACCTACTCTGAAGAAGAAATAGGGAAACTGCTCAGCACCATTAAACCATCCAACCACCTCACGGACCCCCTCCCTGCTAACGCTGTGAAGGACTTTATCCCTTTGCTCCTCCCACTCTGGACTAAAATTATCAACAGCTCACTTCAACAAGGAACCATCCCCGACTCCCTCAAAGTAGGACAAGTCACGCCGTTACTAAAGAAACCTACAGCCGACCCCTCTGATTTAAACAACTACCGTCCCATTACCAATATCCCCACTCTCGCCAAATTGTTGGGAAAATGCGCACAACTACAATTGACTAAACACATTGACCAGTTTGACCTCCTCAATCCACACCAATCAGGTTTCCGAGCGGGGCACAGCACTGAAACAGCTATGACTCACATAATTGACGACGCCCTTCAAATGCTAGATCAAAACGATACCTGTCTCCTCATCCTTCTTGATCTTTCTTCAGCATTCGACACCGTTAAGCATGAGAATTTACTCGAACTATTAAACACAAGAATGGGTCTATCTGGGACAGTCCTCAAATGGTTCACTTCCTTTCTACACAACAGGTCGCAGAAATTCAAGAGTAACAACCTGATGTCCTCGCCTATACCTGTCTCGTTAGGCGTCCCACAAGGTTCCTCCCTATCCCCAACTTTGTTCAACCTAGTTATGGAACCCCTCACCACTTTGTTACAAGAGTCCAATATACACTTTCACATGTACGCTGATGATACCCAACTATATCTCAAATTACAATCCCCCAAAGACATTTTGCTCCTGAACTCAACGATCAGAAGCACCCAATCCTGGCTTGCCGATAATCATCTCAAACTCAATGCTCTGAAAACAGAGTTCCTTCTTATCTCACCTCCCGCCAAGATCTCTACCACACAACTCTGGCTTAAAGACCTAACTGCACTCAATGTCCAACCCACCATCGTAGACTCAGCAAAATCCTTAGGCATTACACTTGACACCAATCTCAACATGCTGCAACATATCAGCAAGGCAACTAAGGGTGCGAATTATCAAATCAATACCCTGAGGAAACTTAAACCCTTCCTCCCTGCCAATGACTTCCAAACTGCAGTACAAGCACTAGTCATCCCTCGAATAGAGTATGGCAGCATCGCCCTCTGCAGACTCCCCCTAACTACTACTGCTCCCCTAAGAGCTTCTCTAAAAGCTGCAGCAAGACTCATCACTGGTTCAAAAAAACACTCACATATCTCCCCCGACTTTAAACACCTGAACTGGCTGCCTTTCGAAGCCAGAATACATCTGAAAATCGCCTGCATGACGCACAAAGCTGTCCACATGAGCTCACCAAGCTATCTCACTCAGAAGCTGACAATCTCTGGCGGTTCTAGAAACACCAGAGGCTCAAACAATCTTCTGCTGAAGCCTCGAAGATTCCGGAAGGAAAAAACTTATAAACGCTCCTTCTCAGGAATGGCACCCAAGATCTGGAACTCACTCCCCCCTGAAACGAGGCCTATCTCCTCCACTACACTGTTTAAGAAAGAAGTAAAAGCTATCCTCATGGCTAAATACACTTGAAGTGCTATTCTGAACTTTGTTAAGACTCCGCACTGATCTGTACTCCTTGTTCGACCCCGTGGATTATTTGTTTTATATGTATTAATGATTTATTTGATTTTCTAGGCTACCACGTGTTTGTACTACTAGCATTTTTACTTACCTGTTTGACTATGTTCCAGCATGCTCCCCCCTTTTTATGTGAAGCGCTCTGATATCTGCAAAGATCTTGTTTGCGCTATACAAAACTTTCAAAATAAATAAATTAATTATCCTGAAACGCGTATGGCAGCAATAAATGATGTTTTGAATTCACCCTGCCTGTCTGCAGCCTTCATCTGTAATGAGGAGTTACTAGCTTACTTGGCAGCTCTTCAGGGTAACTCTTTTTGTGGAAATATATATATATCACTTTTTACTAATTCCTAAAGAGTCAGAGGAAGAACTCTAGTGAACGGTCTAATATTGTGCATTGACTGGATGCTGACCCTAGTGAATAAGGAATAACCCCGAACATGTTACACAAAGAAGGGTGGGCACTGATTTGTCTGATAACTATTAGTGCCCTGACCTCCAGATATGATTGCGTTATCGCTTCTGAATATCATATACCTTTCCATATGTAGAGATAGAAATAAGATCGTTTTTCAAAGTATTGGACTGAACATTGATTTATTGTTTGCACTGTTTGCATTTTGAGTTAGGTATCATGTTCGCTAAACTTCATTTATATCTCACATCCCCATCCCCTCCCCAAAGAGGGAGCCTTTGCTGTTCGACCACAGCTACCACTGAGAGTCAAGTGCGGAAGGGGTACTTGGCCCAGTTGCTCAGGACCCATAGGCCAGGTCCCGGGACATAAGGAGTAAAAAGCCTCAACCATCATGGCTGGGCACAGTAGCCCCTCTGTGCCCCATGGCTCTCTAAAAGGGGTTCTGACAGGAGGTAAGAGTGATTTTAGCGCTCAGGGGTGGGTAGAGGTAAAGGAAGTTGAGGGTTATTGTGGGGTTTCAGGATTGGGTAGGACCAAAGGGAGATAAGTGTCATTTTAGGGTGCAGGGATGTTTAGAGGTAATGGTAGTTGAGGGTTTAAGTAGTGCAGAAGAGCGCTAAGCAAGAAATCAATCAGTACTCAGTTCATATGCAAGGTAAGAAACGAACCCAAAGAGACCAACTGAAAGGTGAGACATGCTCCCCAATGGAAAGTGAGAAAATTGGCGTGACAATGAATCCAACCAAAATAATGATTAAGTGGACCCAAATTCCTTTTTATGGTTTTATAAAAAATAAAAAAAAATATTAAACTATCTTCGCAGGCGACAGCACATGCAACGCCTGCCAGACCTAAACAGTACAGTTTGTTGTAAAAGCTCTTTATTGTTATGTGGCTTTAATGAGATGACTGCTGAACCCAGTATGTGCTCAACAAGCATTAGAAAAGCTGCTAATTATGCCTTTTTGTTAAAGGAATGACCTATTAATAGTTAGCTGACCTAAAAAAAAAAAAACCTTAATCAACATCGGTACCCTCAAAGAGGAATGTTATGGAAGAGTCGGAAGATGAAGTTTGCTTTGGAAGTGGTGAATATTAAAGGCATATCGGCAAAATAATATATAATTGATACTTTTGAGAAAAGGACAATATTTCTGTTTCATCTTTAAGAAAGCCTATGTACATGCACATCTTTACTTTGTGACCAAAAAAGCGCAAACTCTAACAACCTGTTGTCATGACAACAGAACCGATGAAAATGAAATAGAGATTGGTTAAAGGTGTGGTGGCTTTGTAACAGGCTAAGACAGCCAAAAAGAAAGTGCGAAAAGGCATGAAACCGCAATTTAAAAGCTTAAGAGTACTCATTGACTTCATTACAAACTACATCATGTCATATGTGCAGTTTCAGAAAATGATTACTTGAGGTCCCATTGCTATATCTTACTGGGAACTCAAATGGGACTATCCAAAAAATACCATGGTCTTGAAGATCAGGCAATGAAGCACTGGCAAACCTTTAAAAGACATGAGAGCAAACAGCTAAAGAGGTTTGACACAAAGTTCATGCTGTATATGTAGTTCATAATTGTTTAAAATATTTTTGGGAGAATTGCTTTTATGAAGTCTTTGGACAGTTAAAGCTACTTGTAGCCAGACTTCAGAAGTGACAAGTCTTCACTTCTCAATGCTCCCCTATTTAATTAGGATTGGGCTTGAAGAGTCTAGAATCAAATGTTTTCTACAGCTTTTGATGTCACTTGTAGAAATATAAACACCAACCATACAAATGTGAGTGCTGTATCAAATACACTGAAGGAACATGTACTTCATTTTCATTTGCTGAGCCTATGCTCGTGTATATAACGTGCTTTCTGTCACACCTTGAGTAATAAACTACCTTATCTTGGGGGATTGTCATATTCCGTGGAACTGGATGTTGAATCCGTGCCAATGTGACGCTGTTTGGCAAGAAAGTTTCCAACCCTTCTCGACACGTTGAGCTTGCATTTAAGGTGTTGTTTGTTAAACCTTTCTCCTCCACCTTTGAGTTCCTTTTGAGAAAATGATAGATTTACTTTGTTGGACTTTATCCCTCACTCAAAGTTTTTCTCACTCTCCTTTAATAGCAGCTCCAAGGTGCTCAGTTTGAAGCATGATTCACACTTGAAGTAAATTAACTACTTGGCTGCTATGCCTTTTCCCTTAAAAATGCTAAGCCCTTTTTTTATCCTTGTAAAAAAAAAAAAAATTCCTTTTCCCCCCCCAGGCATTCTACAGGTATCAGGGGTGTTGGGATTGCTGGGGAAGGGACTGAGTAAATAGCCCCAAAAAAAAACAAAAAATATATATATATATATATATATATATATATATATATAATTTTTTTTTTCTTTTTTTTTTTTTGCAGTGAGGTGAATCACTGTGCAAGAAAGCTTCTTGTTTTTTCCCTTGAAAATGTGCTGTGCTAGGATCACCATCTTCGCAAGTTTTTGAACAAGTACAGTTGTATAAAAGAACAATTTGTATAACTCAATTTTGTTTATTTTTTTTAAGATGTAGTCCATTTTTCTTAATTTTTGTAGTTTCAACCTACTTGCCATTTGTAGTGGAAACTGGTACAAAACCCATGGATGATCTTGGAAAGCTATACATTTCTTAAAAGTAGACCACATTCTGAATTCAGCGGAGAGTCATTTGTGTAGATCTTTCAAGGTTTACCCAAAGAAACTTATAGTTGAAATAAAGAAATGATTAAATTAAATAGTCAAAACAACCTCAACATTTGCGTTTGCAACTTGTTGTCGCGATGATAGATTTACAAAAACAGTACACAGTTGTATCTGTCTGACCCTTATAGTTGCGGCGATAATTTAGGGTTTGTAGGTTTGCTAAAAATGGGCAATACCCAGAGCTGCACATCACAGTGACTATACAGCCATTCCATGGTTCATGAAAAGAATGAAAAATGGATGTGAAGTAAACTTGTGTACAGATGATTCAGAGGTTAGGAAGGGTGAATTATTTTGCATCTCGAATTTTGTGGTTACTAGTACTATCATGTGATTCAGAAGGAATTTTGCAAAATGTCTTCTTTTGCACACAGGCTTACATTTGGAAAGCTCAAATACAGAGAAATCCAAATGGTAATAACAAATGTTCTACTATTCTGTGTTCCCACAAAAGGTACCCCACTTCTGTGGCTGGACCGAGCATCTGCGAACCCACCCCCCATCAAATTTGGCCTAAAGATATCCTATTTCAGCAAGCAAAATGAATGTTTTTTTATTTTTTTATTGTGTGGGTAGCTGTAGATTTTGGGTTCTACCTCAGCCACCACTCAGGGAAACCTTCAATGCCTATACATTTCTGAAAACTAGACACCCAGGGGGTGGTAGTCCAACATGGTGTGACTTGTGTGGTTTTCTCAAGGTTTTCTTAAGCACAAGCCCTGGCAAACCTTAAAACTTGGGCTAAAAACAAACATTTATCTCACATTTTTGGGAGGAAAACGTCCGATATCTGCGGGGAGCCATAAGTTTCCTATCACCCAGTGTTGCCCCATGTCACTGATAAAAATAGTACCCCAGACGGCAGACAAAGGCCAGGTTTCGACGGATACTCAGGACAATAATAATGACTTCAATGCCCTACTTCTGGCACATACCCAGCATTTCACAGTTGGAACTTATTCTTAGGTTTGATTTGATTTGATTTGAAAAGAATTTGTTGAGCGCGGCTAACACCATTAGGTTTCTTGGCGCTGTGCTGGGGCGTGATGGAAATAGATAGAAAGGAAGCAAGATCTAAGGATACGAAATAGTAAAGAGAAAAGTTTTGAGAAGTGATCTAAAGCCAGAGTATGAGGGTGCTAGTCTAAGAGGAAGAGAGTTCCAGAAGGATGGGGCTAAAAGAGAGAACCTTAAGCCCCCGTGTTTTTTCCTCTTGAACCTAGGAGTGGATAGCAGGGCCATTTGGGACGAACGTAGGGTGCGGGACGGAGTGTAAGAGCAGAGGAGAGAAGAGATAAAGGAGGGGCCTGAACCAGAGAGAGACTTATAGATGGTGCAGCCAAGCTTGAATTGGCAGCGAGCAGAAACCGGCAGCCAATGAAGACTCTTTAAGAGTGGGCGAACGTGCTGATCTCTGGGCTGGTGAAAAATCAGGCGAGCAGCCTGATTTTGTATCAGCTGGAGTCTTCTCTGCTGGTACTCCGGAATACCGACGTATAGCACGTTGGCATAGTCGAGTCGACTGATCACTAATGCCAAGATAGCCAACGTAAGCGCTTCGGTGGTAAGAAGGCGAGATATTTTCCGGAGTTTCCTGAGTTGGAAATGGCTGGCGGACACCACTGCGCTGATCTGGGGGGTCATTGAGAGATCATTGCTGATAATGACACCCAGACTTTTGGCAGAGTGGACTGGAGAGGGAGGGCTACCAAGACTGGCAGGCCAGATGGACGGTTGCCATGGGTTGGAGGCTCCCCCGACAAGAATTAGTTCAGTCTTGTCGGGGTTGAGCTTCAGATGATTTAAGCTCATCCAGTCACTGATAAGACAGAGTGTATTTTGAAAAGTGGAGATGGAATCCTCAGAAGAATCAATGTTAAAAATCAGTTGAATATCATCCGCGTAGTTGAACGCAGTAACGTTCAACCCGCGGAGGGCACGGAGTAACGGGGCCAAATACAAGTTAAAAAGAAGAGGGGATATTGAAGAGCCCTGAGGGACACCGCAGGACAACACAACCTGAGTGGCGGAGAACTGAGACAGCCTGACAGCTTGATGTCGTCCCGTCAGAAAGGACTGGACCCAGTCAAGGGCGGTCCCTCGGGTGCCGGCCTCCTCGACACGGTCGACCAGGATCCCATGGTCGACCGTGTCGAAAGCGGCCGATAGATCCAGAAGGACCAGGGCTTGTCGGATGTTAACATCAGCCCCTCTGCGCAGTTCATCCATCACGGAGAGAATGACAGCCTCCGTTGAGTGCGCAGGTCTAAACCCTGCTTGCTTAGGGTCCAGGACACACGAGTCCTCAATGAAGGAACTGAGTATGGAAGTCACGTGCGATTCCAGAACTTTGCTGAGGAAAGGGAGAAGGGATATAGGGCGGTAGTTGGTCAAGATAGAGGGGTCTGCTGAAGATTTTTTTAAAATGGCAACCACCTCCGCTTGTTTAAAAGAGGAGGGGACAGCCCCAGTGACCAAAGAGCTATTAATGAGGGCCAAGGGGGGCTCAGGACAGGAAGTGAAAGCTGCTCGAAGGACCAAGGGGGGGGCAGCAATCACGAGGAGAACCAGAAGAAATTTTGTGCAGAAGTGAAAGAAAGGTAGTCATCGAAATGGGGGGAATGGAGGTGAGAGTGCGAGAGTTAGAGTATTTAGATGTTGTTGGAATGTAGTCTGCAAATTGATGTCACACAATCTAACAATGTCATCCAACACACCAATTTCTGAGTTAAGTGCAGGTGCATCAGCAGCAATAATGTGGTTAATAGAAGACCATTCAAAGTCAAGGAACCGCAACTTGCTCTCTTAGAAGCAGCTTGATACACCCAAAAGCTTTGAGTAGCTAAATTCACAAAGTTCATCACCATCTTGTTATACCACACAATATTGTTACGTGCAGCAATGCATGGCTGCAGCCTTTCTGCCCCCTCGGTCTACACAACCCATTGTACTTCTTGTTGTCAAAGATACAAGTTGCCTTATAGACTCGATCAACATGACCCCAAACAGTAACAGGTGATACACTCTCATCATCTATGGTGGTGAGCATATGAACAGCACAACAGTCATAGTATTTGAGAGCAAGCATTTCTTTGCACCTCAAGGTGCTGCATTCACCATTTGCAAGTTTTTTTTGCAAATAACTTGTATAGGAAATCCTTTACGGTTGCTGCCAATGGTGCCATTAGCCACAATTTCTACTCTCTGTAATTCCTTTAAGAACATCAATCCTTTGGACAATTTTTACAAGTACAAATGGTGATCCTGATGAAAAAGGGAACGGGCTAAATCTCACACAATTTCTTCGAACCGTCCAAAAGACAGTGTACAATCAGGAGGGTTGATGGTGGATTATTTTCCTCTAAAATACACTCTAAAATAATAATTGTATCCGAGGGCACTGTCGCATAACATGTAGAGTTTAATATCATACCGAGCCCTTTTGCTAGGTAGGTACCGTCTAAATATCAGCAGCCCTTTATACTTCACCACAGACTTGTCCACAGATATATTCTGACCAGGAATATATGTGACAGAAAAAGACTCTAGTAAATAATTCAGCCTTGATCGAGCCATGATATGGATGGTCTCTGGCAATGCTGCTGTGTTGTCAGTGAATTGTAGTATTCTCTGTAGGAGCTCAAGCCGGTCTCTGGCCATAAACCTCAGAAAATAAGGAATCACAATGTTAGAATTTCTGGGCCAATAGGAAGCCAAGGATAACTTTTTTTTACCACTCCCATCAGCAAAGAGACCCACCAAAATGTCTTCTACTCAATAACATTGATTGCAGTTCAAGCGGCTAGAGAATGGGAAGCTAGTGTACCACTGCGATCCCTCAAAAATTGTTCCACATATGAATTGGTTTGATCAACTATTTCTTCTATAAGAAGGAAAAGATAATCCTTGAATAGCTTAGCAAAATGGATGTGCAAAGAATTGCGTTTACTGTGCCCCTTGATGAACCGGTACACTGTGCCAGCACAGGTTGATACAATAGCACTTTCAAAAACCACATCGCACTGCAGAAAGAAAGAAAATAATAGAGAATCTTAGATTTCCTATCCAACAAACCATAAAAGACACAAAATGTAAGAGTGAATGGATAAACCCCAAATATGAATCATTTACCACACCAGGGGATGAAATGGGAAACAACCCTAAAAAATATGCCACCAAACAAGGCTTACCAAATTTCTTTTTTGCAAAAGCAACCCAAAAATGGCTTCCTCTGCAAATGGGAGAAAGGCCTTGTGAAGGCATAGCCCTCTCACATCTGGCATACACAGGTAAAAAACTATATACGAAATGAAAACCTTATTTCTCACCACCCTAAGGTTCAGAACGGGGTGTAGATGACATCAGTCTGCTCCAAAGGGATTGAAACTAAGCATAAGACTGACAGGAAGATCACCGAGTTGAATCATCATTTGTGCACTTGAGGAAACGTTTCTTTCTTCTTTTATTCTTTTATTCTCACATGTACTCTACTTGTTCCAACATTGCTTCCTTAACATGTGACCCTTCGGTGTGCCCCACAGCTAGACCCATTTTGTCACAGAAGTCTCTTTGTGCGGTCAGACCACTGATATCTGTGCAAATAAGGCAATAATCATAGGATGATCAACAAAACCACATGTTAGAGGCTGCAAATCCTCTTCCTTAGAATGGGGAGCAGCACTATAAATGTAAACATAAATATTTCCCAGTACACCATAAAACATTTAGGGCCTAATTACGATCTTGATGGATGCCATATTACAAGTTCCATAGCATATAATGGAATTGTAATACAGCGGATGGCATATCCGTCACCTTTGTGACTGAGGATCCCATCTGACAAGATCATAATTATGCCATCAGTCTGGTATCCTACTGGCCAATACTTAATTTTTGAGTTACCTGTAGGAAGGTAGATCCCTGACTATGGTTGCCCCCAACTTTTTGCCTGGTGTTTTGCTGGTTTTCTGACTTAGTTGACCTGGGCCCCTGCTATTCAGGACCCCATGCCTACTGCTCTCTCTGTAAAATGGATTCCATGTACCTTAGGTACATATCTAATTGGATACTGAGTCACCTTATCAGTCCCTGTACAGTGTACCTTAGGTACCCAGGGCATAGGTGTACCCAGGGCCTACCAGGGGCTGCAGCATGTATTATGCCACCCCTGGCTGGCCATCCAAATCTGACACAACTGGCTGCACGACAGCTGGGGCAAGGTGGTGTAATCACCCTTTGCTTTAGATATAGTATACCTATATCTAACCCTAAAATGGGCACACAGATCTCCTATCAGTCACTCCTATGGCAGGCCTTGACAATCCTGAAGGCAGAGTGCTTGGAATCGTGTGAGATGGTGCTCTGGCATGAGCTGAGCCTGTCTGCGGCTTTCGGGATCTATCCCTTAGCCGTTTCCCTGATAACGCATACCATATACTCTTAAGTGCATTATAATCCTCGCGGTTATATGCCAACTCTGGTATCGCTTTATCAAAACATGTCGAGTAAGGTGTCATACGAACTGGAATACTAACCCCTCGCCAATTCTGGCGACGGGGTTAGCATTCCACCCTTCTAGAGGGACACGACATGTTGGTAACCTGTAACCCCGGTTAAAGTCAGACATAGCCTCAGCTCCACAAGATGGATGCTGCCACCGAGACACAAGTCTGCCCTCCTGCTGCTGGGAGTCCTCCCAGAGCAGGAGGCAAGGACAAAGGGTTTCCTGCCAGGGGCGGTGCCAGCACCGTCCCAGACAGGATTTTGTGTATCCTAGGTAGGCAGGGCTTTAGAGGAAGGTGACTGCAAGTGGCACCCCGGTGCTCACTATGCATAGGCCGGCTGGAACCAGTTCCAGGGGCACTCCAGCCCCTGACCTGGGGAAAACCCGCCAAAGGAGAGGGGTGTAACCACCCCCCTCCTAGTCCCACCCATAGGGCAGGACTTAGTCGCGTGCCAGCCCCCTTTTTCAGGATAAAGGTAGGAACTGGCCCCCTTCCAAATGAGATCAATCTTTGAATCCTGAACCGACCTTCTACACGAAGAACTCAAGACTCTTCTCAAGATTTCTCCCTTGTGACTAAGGAGTAGTCACCCTGCAGCAGCAGGCACCAACCAAGCATCGTGGTTTGTTGCCAGTCTCTCCTCCGGATCAAGACTGCTCCAGCACGACGAGAACCGGCTTCCCTGGCACCTCTGACCTCAACCTACATCATCAGCCCAGCTGTGATCCGTGGGTGCGACGAGACCTCTAGGGACCGGCCATCTTCGGAACTGCACGACGCTTGTCCAGCACGACCACCGAGTGACCTTCGACTGAGTGCTTTGGGGTAAGAGAAGCCCCGACCCTGAGCAGCTCCAGCACCGAAGTTCAGCCCCCCTGCATCCACGAGATCTGCGTGGGGCCCTTCTGCTCTTTGCTGCTCACCGCGTTGTCCAGGTCACTTGCCCGTTGGCTAGTGGCCCCCTCACGACGCTCCACGACGACAAACACCGCTGGTCTGGTTGCTCCAGACTGGCCCTTGCTTCCCTCCTTCCGAGAAGCACCTTGGACCCTCCTGGTCCACTCAAGACGCCATTTTAGGTCCACCGCGTGGGCCTTGCATTTGCCAAGACTTGTTGCCCCAATCCTGGGTCCAGCGACGTCGACAGCAAGTACCTTCGTGGGACAGCTCGCACCTCCATCCTGGTCGCCGACAACGCCTCCTGGTTCGAGAGACTGCAGAGCCCAGCAGCGCCCACTCACCTGGCTGAGGTGACTTCGTCTGGTGCCATCCTGGTGCCCACTCAAATCACTGGCTAGTGATTCAGAACTTGGTCCCCTCTGCTTACAGGTTTCTTCTTCCCTGATCCAGGCTTGGATCACCACGAACTTCTTCACTGGCCGCCTGCCAGCAACTTCTTTCTTCAGGCTCCTGGATCTTCAACGAGGGTTTCCGACGCAACTTGAACCCTATGCAGCCGCAGCCCCTGGGCTAGGTAAACTGAGTACTCCGGTGCTCCAGCATAGTCCAACACCCTAAGTGTTCGGATCCACCCTTGTTTTCGACCCACCTAGTCGGGTTCGCCCGAGAACAGTAACTTTGCAAGTGCTAGTATCCATAGACTTGTTCCCGCATTACGCGTGAGAGTTCCCACTCTGCACACAGCGTCCCTAGGCCTCCTGCTTCTAATCCAAGGGTTCAGCATTGTAGGCCTAGCGTTTCTACAGTCTAGACAAGTATTACTTACCTGCTAGTAACTTCGCATTCCACTTCTTGTGTATATGGTTTTTCGTGCCCCTCGGGCATTTGTGTAAATTGTGCGACTGTCAGTAATTCTTTAAGAGTTTTGTTGTGTGCTTAGCTCCCTGTCTCATAAAGAGCCAGGGTAGTCATGTTATAAATAAATATACTTTATTTTTGATAACAACTTGTGTGGTGTCCTTTCACTTGGTGTTCAAGGGGTAATGTGATGGTAAAACAGCTGGCTTAACACGCCCTCTAGAGTATTAGCCTTAGACTGCTCGTATCCATGCTACTAGGATAGCTGGTCTATAAGGTTGACTTACAACCAATCATCAATAAGGGTTGTTTGGACTGATACATAGTGATCACTAGAATAGTGAGCACTGCATATCAGGCCAACTTCTCACATTGGTGGCAGCGGTGGGATTTGAGCTTGCTGTTGTTTTACCACACATATCCTAAGAATATCATTTGAAAGATCACATAAGTACTAAGGTACATATAACTTAGCTTAGAATACTCTGAGTTCTACTGAACCAGCTGTTGTAGCTCCTAGGGCCTAGCACACCCTAAACTACAACTCTAGCAAGGGATCAGTAGGTAAACATATAGTGTAGGTAAGTGCACCACTTACACCTCACTAGAAAAGCATGTCTACCCATGGAGAGTCTACTGAGACTCCCCTTGTGGTTATTGACCCTCCACAGGTCAAATCCAGATATGCAGCTCTCAGTTTCCAGGAGATGAGACAAGTGTGTACCTCCAGGAAACTGAAACAGGGGTCTAACCCCACCATTCCCTTTCTGATAGGTCTCTTAGAGACATATGATGCGAGAAAAATTTCTCAGTTAGATGGGAATATGCCAGCCCTAGAGGGTACCACTGGGGATCCAGACCTCCTTGACACCGCAGGGCCTTAAAAACCCTTCTGTTCCAGCAAGCGTTTATTGGTTAGCCACTTTCCTCTGTCTGCTTGTTTTTTACCACTGTTGCTCCCAGCGCCAAGAAACTGTTTAGTATATGAGCGCTTTACACATGCTTTTAAATTCAAATTCAAATGCAGTTGAGGAGGAGGATCTAGAGGAACTCTCTGAGGGTGAGGCAAACAAGGGTCCTGAGTTAGTCAGCAGACTCACTAGGGCCAACTTAGACCTACTTGGGCAAGGATCTGGGGGACCCCCAGTACTGACCCTGATGAGGCCTAACCTTGGAGTTAGGAGAGATAGATCTCTTTCTAGGGACTCCATTAGATCTCTGCACTCTAATGCCTCTTCTCAGAGGAGAAGGAACTCTCCACAGAGGAGATTGACTTCCCCTCAGAGAAGAGAGCATGAAGCAAGGATGAGACAAGCTAAACTGAGGGTTGAAAGGGAAGAACTTGCCCTGGCCAAAGAGAAGCTTGCCTTTGCTAGAGAGCAGCAGATGAGTGGGATGGTTCCCACTGGTGGCAGCAATCTCCCAAGAGAAAAAGAGAAGGGTTTAGATACTAAACACCTGACTAAGATAGTGCCCCCCTTTAAACAAGGGGATGACGTCCAGAAATGGATGGCTGCTTTGGAGAGGGCCTGCACTGTACAGTGCATCCCCCAAAGTCAGTGGGCAGCTATACTGTGGCTCTCCTTTGATTGCAAAGGTAGAGATAAGCTCCTCACTACTAGAGTTGAGGATGCTAACAATTACCAAGTCCTGAAAAATACACTGGTTGATGGGTTTGGCTTAACCACTGAGCAGTACAGGTTGCTGTTCAGGGATACCCAGAAAACTCAGTCTCAGGATTGGGCTGACTTTGTTGATTGTGCCACTAAGGCTTTGGAAGGCTGGCTACTGGGTAGCAAGGTTACTGACTTCACAGGATTGTATAATCTTATTATGAGAGAGCAAGTCTTAAATAATTGTCAGAACCAGTTATTACACCAGCACCTGGTAGACTCTGATCTGACCTCTCCACAAGAATTGGGTAAGAGGGCAGACAAATGGGTCAACCAGGATTAGGCCTAAGAACCAAGGTGGTGACCAGAAAAAGGAATCAACCAAGCCTCAAGAGAAGGGTGGGAATAAATCTGCAGATCAAACCACATCAGGGCCCCAAAAATCCTCTGAGGGGGTGGGTCCCAGAATCCTTCCAATGCCCAGAAGAAACCTTATTGTTATCCCTGTAAACAGGTGTGTCATTTGAAAACTGACAGCAGTTGCCCAAAGAACAACAATAAGGAGAACATACCCCCAAGTAACATTCCCAAACCTCCTGTTACTACTAGTAGTAATCCCCCAGGTGGTGGGAGTGCCCCCAAGAATTTGGGTGCATTTACTTTGGGAGTTCCTGGGGACTCTGGCCTAACCAGGTCCCCTGACTTAGATACTTTTGTCTGTGAAAATGGCATGGGGTTTGCCAACTTCACTACTTGTCCCAACACTTTGAGCAAGTACAGACAGTATATGGTTTTTCGTGCCCCTCGGGCATTTGTGTAAATTGTGCGACTGTCAGTAATTCTTTAAGAGTTTTGTTGTGTGCTTAGCTCCCTGTCTCATAAAGAGCCAGGGTAGACCTGTTATAAATAAATATACTTTATTTTTGATAACAACTTGTGTGGTGTCCTTTCACTTGGTGTTCAAGGGGTAATGTGATGGTAAAACAGCTGGCTTAACACGCCCTCTAGAGTATTAGCCTTAGACTGCTCGTATCCATGCTACTAGGATAGCTGGTCTACAAGGTTGACAACCAATTTCAAGGCTAGTCACCCACCTTCCAAATCCTGCATACAGAAACCAGATTCAGATTGCCGAATCATGATCTGCTGGAAGCAACGTAAATGTGAAATGTTGATGCCTGTCATGCACTCCCTCATCTCCCCCAGAAGAATTACCTCTGACATCAAAGGTTAAGGCTTTATCCTTAATTCTTGTAGGGGGAGTTTAGAGCACGTGACAGGCCTATTTTTGGCAGTTCTAAAAAGTGCTCACGAGCAGTCTAGAACTTTCTTTTCTTTGTTTTATGTTCTAAAACTGCCAAAAATAAAATGCTGATTGTCTGTCACCATACATGCCAACAGACCCAATTCAGACAGATTGCCTCTGCTTCAATAAAAGAAAGTGGGGAAACTACATTCTCCAAGCTATTTTTTTTCTCATTTTTTTTTAATCTCCTACTTGGCTGCCGTAAAATGTTGGCATGTTTGGGGTAAAGGGAGCTAGGCCCCATGCCTGCGGCAGCGGGGTCCTCCTCCCACTAAACCTTCTAGAAATAGTAATACGCAAGCCTCCTCAATGACGAAGCGCCTGCCCTAGAGGGGCTTACATCCTCTTTCTACAATGAATATGCCTCTCTTCATGATACTTAAACCTGCAAACCGATGTGACTCTTACCGCCCTCTATCTATGATAAACATAGATAACAAAATACAAGCCAAACTTCTTGCCAACCGATTCCTCCCTCTCAGACATCGTACGTCCTGACCAGGCAGGTTTTGTGCCCAGTCGCTCCACTGCACACAATCTTCGTACATTGTTTGCCATTATGCACAGCATCGAGCCTAGTCTTGCTGCTTTTGTTGCCCTCCTTGACACCAACAAGGTGTCCGGTGTTCGATTCATTAGAATGCCCTTTTCTATTTACTCTTCTCCTGTGACTGGCCCTTAGCCCATGATTTGTCCGTCTTATTAAACTAATATATACTTCCCCAACTGCTTGACTGCATTTAAACGGAATGATATCGAACCCATTCCCAAGAGGTACCAGGCAAGGTCGTCCCCTATCCCCAATTTTATTTGCTATGGCTTTGCGGCCCCTTGCAGCTAGGCTGTGCCAACCTCATGCTCATCGGTGGGTTAAATTTCAAACCGAGGAAGATTTTAATCTCTATGTATGTAGATGATATTGCCTTGCCATACTGTGGACCATTGGTCATAACCAATAACTTGCCAAATTTGTTATATTGCGCGATTTGTCTCTGAGTTTCTGATGACATGGGCACCAGAATCAGTGCTCTGTCTCTGCTCGACCACGACATGGATGAATTATGGTGGACGAACTAGGTTAGGGCAATGACCTGGCTAGATGACAGGATCCCAGTTTGGCAACAACTTCCTTTATCATTGACAGGACAATTGGCGATAGCCAAAATGGTGGTATTACCTAAGTTCCTGTATCTTTTCCTTAACCTCTCCTTAGCTCTCACTGCACAGTTCTTTTGTTGTTTGCGCGCAAACCTGATCTCGCTGGTATTTGCCGGCAACCAGCCCAGGATTTCCTAGAAAGTCCTCACTCTGCCCCTATGCCAGAGCGGTCTTAATGCACCAGACATTATGCTATATGCACTATGAACCAAGGCTCTATATCTACACTTTTGATTATACCTCTCAAAGTTAAAGCCACCAGTGGAGGCTGAATTAGCCTCCCCTGACCCACTATCCACTGGATTATATTGAGCATACAAGCCCACACGTACAGGCACTGATACAGTGAAATGCATCAGATGGGTATGAGATGGATTGATATGCCGGGCCAAACTACAGTGTATATATGCCCCATCTATCCCCATAAAATGCATCCCAATGCTGCCGGTGCTGCAAGACGAAGGCGCAAGGGGACAAGCACACAGGAGGAATTTTATTTGCATACACTGACCTATATCCTGACACAGTTTCTTCTCCCGTTCACGACGAATGACTCTCCCTGCTCCACCCCACTGGATGTCTTACGGTATCACCACATACGTGCCACTTGTCATGCACAACACAGCACTTTCCCTGAACCACAGCCCATGCTGTTGATCACATGTTGACAAACGCTTCACACCGTAAACTGTTCACTCGCTTCACGCTATCATGCAAGACAAGGCAACAACTTGTAACCCTATGGCTTATAGCAAATGGGTGCTGGAATCAGACCCCCCCCGCCCATTAACTACTGAGCAATGGACAACATCAGCTTATGGGCTTGAAAGAGGAGGCACGCTGTAAGAGGTGTTCGACACCCCAGGATTAGTTTATACACTTGGCTTGGGAATGCCCAATAATAGCAGACTACTGGTGCGCACTCCATAATACTCTCCAACAAATAACTGGCTACTCTATACCACAAACGCTGATGGTCAGCCTTTAGGGTTATGTTAAAGATATACCACTTGCATATCAACGCCTAGCTGCTATGCTCCTGGCCAATCACCAAAGTGCCAAACACTGGGAAATGAAATCCACACCCAAGGTTACATCATGGTTACAGGATGCAATGCACTGCTGGGAACAACTAGCCGCTTACTGAGACTAATGCCTCCAACACCCCGTCTCAGAGGTATCCGGGAACCCTTCTTAGCATATCTGCAGTCACAAGACTCTTCTTTAACCCAAACACCTGCGGATTGAGATCTGCTGATTCCTATTTGTACTCCGGATATATCAGGGTTGAGGCTTGCATAGGGGTCCTCAGTGACTTGATAATTTACTTCCTCCTCAGGATGGCATGTTATGCATAGTCGGTCCTATCACTACACGCTCCCCTGAAGTATGTTCTTTCCAGTATCATGACACTATGAAGCATTGTGTGTTACATAGCATTTATGATGTGTACCCTGTAAATATGACTTTTACACCACGCTGCAAACGCGGCTTCTGGCGGGGCGATGAGGTCCACTTGTGTCCTGAGGCCAATTTTGGCCCCGGGGACCCCATTCCCTGGGGCATGGCCAGACTTTTATTTTTTAGAATTAAATTATTTGGAGGGGGCCTGGCCTGTCCGTTTTTTAAAAGTTTTTTTTATACTAGTGTAAGGGGAGGGGGCCGTGTGGACCCCGTCCCGGGCCACTTCTGGCCCTGGGGACCCCATCCCCCGGGGCCTGGCGGCTCCGTTGGGGACCCCCAATGCCCCCACGGTCCCGCTGGCTCCCCGCCTCCTGCTGGAGCCGGTATTGCTTTTCCACAAGGGGAGCTGCTGACATACTCCCCTTGTGGAAAAGCAATCCTGCTTTGCTTCATTGAAGCACAGCAGAGTTTGCTATGGCAGGGCGCGAGCCACACGTCTCCCGCCCTGCTATAGCAAACAGCAGTATTCCGGGGGTGGGCACCCAGGGACACGGCAAGAGCCTGCCCTGGGGGCGGTGGGGATGGCGGGCCCCAGGGCCATGGTGGCCTCCCAACGTGTTTGAATCCCCAGGGAGGTGATGGTCCTCGGGGCGTGTGGGGGGGGCTCGTGCCCTACCCACACATTTGTTTATTTTTTTTTTAACTGAGCCCCAGGGAGGGGGCGGTCCCCGGGGCTTCTGGGCGGCCGCGTGCCCCCACGTTAAATTTGAAAAGCCCTGGGGAGGTGGTGGTCCGCGGGGCGTGTGTGGGGGATCGAGCCCCCCACACTTTTTTAATTTAAATTGAGCCCTGGGGAGGTGGTGGTCTCGGGGGCTGCAGAGGGGCACACCGCCCCCACAAGATATTTACCCATGCTCCCGGGACCTGGCCCACCCAAGGGCTTAAATACAACGAAGCGCGAATCCCGCGCTACATTTAAAAAAAAAATACTTTACAGGATTCGTGCACCCAGCGCGAATTCTGCCATTTAAGAAAAAAATAAATGCTTTTCTTTGGTCCCTGGGGGTCCTTGTGGGACCCCCTAAGCAGGCCTAGGGGGTCAGAGTGTTTCTACCCTGCCCCCTTTTCTTGTTTTTTTACCTTTATTTTACTGTTTTCTTGTGATCCAGTTCTACCGAGTCACAAGATGGCTGCAAACACTGAAGCTTGTGTCCGGGAGGGTTCGCAAACCACTTGTGGCCACAAATATCGAAACCTTTTCTTTTTCTAGTTCCTCAGAAACTACTGAACGGAGTTACACCATTTAACAAAAGGGCCTCTTTCCGAACCAAGGGCTACCTTTTTGCCAAATTTGGTGTCATTCCGTTCAGGAGTTCGGGCTGTAGCTTTGTCTAAAGTTTTTCCTATGGAAAATAACATGGGGAAAACGCTTTTTGAGACCCCCCTTCTTTCTCGGCCCCGGCTTGACGATTCACCCCGAAACTTTCAAGACAGGAGCTGACCCGAGCGCCCCACTAGTTTTGAAAACTTTGCGAAGATTCGTCAACCGGCGCCAAAGTTATTGGGAAAAGAAAAAACGATTTTTGAATAGAAACAAGGTCAGAACTATAACTACCTACTGGTGACCGCCAGTAGGTAAATCGCTCAATCAACGCAAAGTCCGTTAGTCTTCTGTAAACCGATCCGGTCACAGATTCCAATTTTCTCTTTTTTATTCCATCTTAGATATATTACAACTCCCTTTTAACTCTGCCTACAATTCAGGGCCTTTCTATTTGCTGGTCCACTTCTTATGTCGTAGGTTTCCCGTTTCCTCTTTTAGCCTCTATTTCCTCCCCCAAGCCCCTGGTTCTCCATCAGTTTCCGATTCCATGCCTCCAGTGACTTCTCCACCTGCTTCTGCAGCCTGTGCTTAAATCCCAACTTGATTTTACATCTATCTCTGTTCTCCTTCACTTCAATGGTACACCTGTCCAATTGCTTTGTATTCTTATTTCTAGCTGCTCCTTCCCCACACTGGAGGTTGTAGATTAGAGTTTCTGCTGCCACTGTGGTGGATGGAGGGTCCTGTTGAATGTTGAACTAACTGCTATGTTGATAGCGCTTTCTCCACTGAAGTTGTTGTCTCACAATAAAAAAAGCCTCTTTGTCGGAGTTGTGGAAGTTCTGCCAATTTTGTTATAGATAATTTTTTTTGCCACCTAATGTGGACATTCTAAATGTACTCTCAACTTGAGGTTACATTCTCAGAGCTTATATACCCTCTCTCTAGTACGATGGGGGAGGGGGGGGGGGGTGTTCTCTGTATGTTGTGTGCACCTCTTCTTGCAAGTCTGACACCCTTTCCGTGCTGGTTTTTTGCAGTGCTATTGTAGATGGCAGGTGTTAACATCACACACTGGCAGAACCTTTGGTGTAGATGCATTTGTAGCAGGATAAGTGCCATGGGCTAAGCCACCAGAGGTGTTGATGGAGGAAATGTCTTCTGTTCCTGTTCTACTAACAGGCCATTAGTTTGTTCGCCTGTAAACTTATGTTTCGTTGGCAACTTGTTTTGATTATTGACCATTTGTATGTTTCTAAAATACCAGCTGCTTTTAACCTTACATAGGAGAATGCTCCCTTTATCTTATGCTTCTGGTTTGTTTTTTAATCTCAGGAGAATCTAATGCTGAGATCATCCGTCTTTCTGAGGAGCTGTCAGAAAAAAACGATGAGCTGATCCGCTACCATGAAGAGATATCTACTCTGCTGACCCAGATTGTTGATCTTCAGCATAAGCTCAAAGAGGTGTGTGTTGTGGAAATTGGGAAAATGTATCAAAATGATAGTGGCAGTGGTGAGCTGTACTGAATATGAACTTATTTCAAAGGCTACTTTCTTTCTTAATTTGTCAGTACGCCATTGAAAAGGAGGAACTGAAGCTTCACCTTCAAGCTTCCAAAGAAGCCCAACGACAGCTGACTACAGAGGTATGAGGGCTTCTGTTGCTTTGGTTATACCACTTCACAGTATGAGACAGTGCATGATTTTGTATATGGTAGTATATATGTTTAAGACTTTTTACAACATGTGCAGAGCCTTTTGTGATCTGATGGTAGGCGAAGATGCACAGGAAAATGCATAACATTTTTCCCCCTTTTTTTCATTCTTTCACCTTGCTTTCAAAAGTTTCCTTTCACTTTCTCTCCCTCTCATTTCCCTCTCTTTTCTGGCCCCCACTGCTGTCCTCACACAGGGTTGGCTTGTTCATGTCCTTCCTTTGATCCTCATTTACTGCCTTCTTCTACTCTTCAGTGTGAAGTTTTTTATTTAATTGAATTGATAGCTCTTGTTTCATATGTTCATTGACAGACTAACCTGAAGCTACCATTATTGCAATACATGTTTGCATTGACATTATTTGCAGAGTGGAACCATTGTTATGTTTGTTTATGAAGGTGGAAAATCAAAACCTATCTTGTGGCAAAAGTATTTCTTTTTTTCCTGTGTATGGCGGGTTTTAGCAATCTTTTATCACAAACAATCAACTTTCTATAACACATCTTAGACAGTTATTGCCATTCTTCTAGGTTGCTTATTTTTATTGTACAAAAATCTCCCATCGGTAATATAACACTATGCAGACCAAGTAGAATGTTTGAATGTTTATAAATTCTATGTTACAATTGATGACCCGGTCTTAAAAGTGTTTGAATTTTGCCACATCTACACAATAGCTTGCTCTTATCCCTCACCTCTGTGTCTCTGTGCAGGACATTTCTCTCATTCAGCATAATAATGATGTAATATGTAGAATAATGCATGCCTTTTAAGTGAAGCTTTGATATGTGAGCTGTCCAATTACAGCCGGCCATTTTATGGGCCTTGCAAAGCAGCCACATGTATGCAGTCACCTGCAATGTCCTACTGTGCTTTAGAAGGCCAGCCAGTAAAGTATAGTTTATCTTGCTCTTGTTCTGCTAAGTTATACCTACAACATTCATCTTCCATAGCTTCATGAGCTCCAGGACCGCAATGCTGAGTGTTTGGGGATGTTACATGAATCGCAGGAGGAGGTCAAATTGCTGCGAAGCAAGTCC
Organism: Lissotriton helveticus; assembly: GCF_964261635.1. Lineage (NCBI taxonomy): Eukaryota > Metazoa > Chordata > Amphibia > Caudata > Salamandridae > Lissotriton > Lissotriton helveticus. The sequence continues at coordinate 409,227,872 of NC_136061.1, read as the reverse complement.
AGCCCTATTGGTCAACTAAGACGACCCCAGTCTTGTTCAGTGATTCCTGTGGTAAGGAATCTCACATCTGTTTTTAAATGTTTTATTGAGGTTTACAATATATTACAGGGATTGAAGCAATAGTATTTAGTAAACCTATCATACAGCACTACAGTTCGAATGAAATGATGGTCCCAGTAGGCAGAACTAAATAAAAGGAAGGTGATTATGCCAAAAGTTCACTATAGGTACCTCATATTTTGGTAAAAATCACTTATTTTTCATTAACTTTGAAAGTAATTTTTCCCCAGGAAGATAGAGTAGTCATGCTGTTGAGCCAGCACTCAATTGTCAGACTTTTGTTGTTTTTCAAAAAATTCTGACTGTGACAATAACAGGTGATGGTATAGTTTACAATGTGCTCATCTAAGCAATCTGTAGATTCTGGGCTATTGGATGCCATATGAAACAGTACAATTTGTAGATTGGTGAACACCAAACAATGTGATACTTGTGTCTTTTTGCAGCTTGAAACTGTTCTTGATTCATATTTGACACACCCTCTGACTCAGTAAAGGAAGGTAATCGGTACTAAATGTAGGATTTCTTCAAATAAAAATAAATATATACTAAGATGGAAAATAAATTCTAGAATGAAGATGGTGCAAGAGAGATTGGCTGCTTATGCTTGATGTGATAGACTCTCATTATGGTCTAAGTCCAAAAGAAATAAATTTGCTATTTTGGAGAACGTTTCCACATCCAACCACTATATCGCGGAACAATGCACAGATTTATTATGCTGTAAAATTATTGCTACAAGTGATAAACTAATGCCGTCCCTTAATTGCAGTACTTGTAGTAGAATGGTGCCCTGATGGACTTTAGATGAAAGGTCAAGTGTGAAAGGCAACTCTTGCAGACCTTTTATGAATGATTAAGAATCTCGGCTGCAATGACATAACTACAGTAAACACAAAGGAACAAACTTCCCTTTTCCTTTTGTTATGGGTGGGAAAGATCGATATCTTCCAAACTACTTATCTATGCAACATACACTATCTCATGAAGGAACTGATACAGGGTATGGTCTTGCCAGGTTACCAAATTTACATAGACATTTCTATACAGTACCCCTTAGTTAAAAACAAGACAAGTTCAAAAGGAATGTGCTAGTTGCCTATTTTATTAGTCAGTAGATTATTTGTATCATCGTAATTAACACAATACATTAAAAACAATTGATTATTTTAAAAAACACACTACATAAAATTAGGGAAAAGACTGTTGACGCGGCGTTTCGGTGTTCGAAGTGATCGTAACCTTCAGGACAATAATTTCAAGAGTTTAAAAACATCTAAACAAAATATAAACATTATATTAAAAACTAACCATATTATAGTTACATTCCTTTGCTTGTTCTACTTTTTTTTTGCTGTTTCACAAGGTTTCCCCGTCACTTCCACAATATTTTTATTGTACACATATCCCCACAACTTTTGTATTTCAAAAGGGGAAAAAACATATTACTCATTGGCAATAACTGCAATGTATTCATCTTGCGTTTTTTGAAGACCGTAATGTTTCCACCCTTTCTTCTTGTTCCTTTAATGCTAGACATTTCTGTAAGGTTATGGACGAGTATCTCTACTAAATGCTGTTTCCTATTCACTTCTAGTAAGTTTATTTGACAACCCCCTTGGGTCACTCCTTTGAGTAGTTTAGAAACACCTCAATAATCTATTCACTCACTGATCAAATTAATTATCTATGAAAATCATCACATACCTGAATCGGTACTATCATAAGCCTTAGTCAATTGGCTTCAATTGTCGATTGGATTCTTCAGTACATTCAAGTTACACATATAGTTCAGTACTGCATGGAAGAAGGGCAATTTTTAATTTTTCTTGAATCCTTCTATTGTTATGAGCTCTTTTTTTTAATTCAGAGGAGGAACACTTTTAATGTATTCTTAAGGAATATCTCTGATGTGTTTATTGGTTTTAACACAAAACATATACATTTTAATACCTTTTAGGTATATTCGTCTTTTGTACCGCTATCTTATTTCATTGCAAATTTCTTGCTTGTGCCATCAATCAATTTGGATTTGCTGTAAATAATTTTTTTTTTTAAAGTTATACTAGCAGACTCAAATATTATGTAATTTTTGAATTTACATATTCTTATATTGATCCCTTACCTTTGTGCTTTTTAATATGGAAGTCTTAGTGCAAGACTGGCTCTTATACATTTTTACTCAATCCCTCCTCTTTCTTCCCTCTCAAGAACTAAAAAAGATTTTGGGCAAAGGAAAAATCTTTGTATAAGGGAAGAGTTTCTTTACAATTTTAATTTCTCTTATGGTGCTATCTTAGCCATATATCTACATTGGGTATGTCTTACCTCACAGAAGAAGACTTTTATCTTGTCATTCCTCCCACTTTCGTTTAATTGTGGTGTATGTCCTTACTTGTTGGACCATGAACTGGGAATAAAACAAACCTTAATTTAGAATGAAATCCTCCCTTTTCCTTTTTTTAATAAAAAGTATGATTAGCCCTAGTATTCCTGCCTTCCAAAAACTCACCTGAGGGAGAAAAGTGTCACGAGCAAACATCCGTCTTGCTGGCCTTCCAATCTGCATCTGATTGTTGGCTGCTTTCTTGTGTCCTTTTATTCCCGTTTTAATTGGTTCAAAATTGCCTAATTGGCACTAATTATATTGTCGTCCTCTAGCATCTCGCGCTTCTCTTCGCAGCCATCTTGTAGTGTGTTAAAAATATATAAAGTGTTTTGGTTTCACTATATCGCGGGTTTATTTTCTATATATTTACGTTCTCAAATCCAGATCCTTATTGTTTCTATATTTAGTTATGGTATAACTTTTTTTACAAAAAGGAATCTCATTTCAACTTGTCATATTCTTTCATGTTCAATTGTCATTTTCGAGTCGATTCTACTATTCATAAAGCGACCCTAGATTGTTCCATTTGTCAAAGGCTTACTCTCTTGTATCTTTTAATTTCCACATGTAGTACTGTTCTCTCTCTTTACGTTATACTGTTAAATTGCCTCCTCTGGCATTTATTGTTACTGACTCAATGATACCCCATTTTAATTCATCTATATGGTGTTTCTTTTCTTCTCAATGTTCTACCGAGGGTGCATTCTGTCGCTTCGTTCGAATGGCAGATTTATGTTCATTTAGCTTCACTCGTATTTCTCTCCAGCTTTCACCAATGTATCCTTTCTCACAGGGACATATTATTAAGTAAATGACGTTCTTAGTGCTACAATTTACCAGATTTTTATGGTGATGGAATATACCATTGTATGTGACTGTAGTTCCCTTCGTAATGGTAATGCAATTTTTACAGGAGCCACTGGGAAAATTTCCTGCGGGCAATGAACCATCAATTGTACTTATTTGATTCCTGTTTCTTACATATGGGTATGTGTGCACTAAATGATTCCTTATCGTTTTATTTCTTCTAAATGCGAAGATCGGTTTTAGTAGGGGGACAGAGCTCGCATTATTGAGTAGGTTCCAGTTGCTATTTATTAAATTCTTGATTTTATTACTTACATTTGAAAAGTTGGTGACCCAAACAAGTTGTGTCTCAGTTTGGTCTTCTTGCTGTTTCTGCTCAAAAAGACTCTCTCTATTATAATATTTTGCACGTTTATATCCTTTTTGTTACCATTTGTCTAGGGTAATCTCTGTCTGTGAAATTTCTATTTAAAACTTTAGCATGCTGTTCAAAGTCTCGCATATTAGTACAATTTCTTCTGACCTTAAACTGTCCAAAAGGAATGTTATTTTTCTGACTTGCTGGATGATGACTATCAAAATGCAACATAGTGTTGCGGTCTGTTGGTTTTGTAAATAGTTCCACGGCCAGAATGCCCTCTATGCTTTTTTTCCCCTTTTGAAATACAAAAGTTGTGGGTATTTTTGTACAATAAAAATGTTGTGGAAGTGACGGGGAAACCTTGTGAAACGTAACAAAAAATATTTCAAAGTAGAGCAAGCAAAGGGATGTAACTAGAATATGGTCAGTTTTTAATAAAATGTGTATATTTTGTTTAGATGTTTTTAAACTCTTGGAATTATTGCCCTGAAGAAGGTGACGATCACTTCGTACACCGAAACGCCCTATTGACAGTCATTTTCTTAATTTTATTACGTAGGGTGTGTTTTTTTAAATAAAATTGAGGATCAATTGTTTTTAATGTATTGTGTTAATTATGATAAGAATAATCTACTGACTAATAAAATAGGCAACTAGCACATTCCTTTTGAACTTGTCTTGTTTTTAACTAAAGGGCACTGAATAGAAATGTCAATGTAAATTTGATAACCTGGCAAGACCATAACCTGTATCAGTTCCTTCATGAGATAGTGCATGTTACATAGATAAGTGGTTTGGAAGATATCGATCTTTCCCACCCATAATAAAAGGAAAAGGGAAGTTTGTTTCTTTGTGTTTACTTATACCCGTCCCCCTTTTTCCAAAAGAAGGGTACCTCCCATATGCCATTTAGATAACTACAGTAATCCTATTTATGTATTCACATAGAGGTTTATCCAGTGGACTGGGGAACAGAACACAGACCACCAGTGGGCACCGAGGATAGTGGGCAGGGGGCAAGCTGCATTTTAGGGGCACATCAGGCTGGTGGTAGCAGTTTTTCTTCTTTGACCTCCTTATGTTTAGCTTTCAGCCGCCTGAGTCTTTTGTTGTCAGTTGCTGATTTTGAAACCACCTAGCAACCCCCATTACACATCATGTGATATCACAAGTAATTCTATTTAATTTTATATTGCCTTTATTGTTGTGGGCCTCCTGAAATGTTTGTTTATGAACCACTGTGGTATTGCAAGCAAACCAGAGTCTGGATTTTGGAGGTTTTGGTGTGCCCCTGGTACTGTCATTATTTGTTTGCCACTGGGCAATGTTTCATATAAGAGGGCAATGAAGCATAGTTCTTCTTGGCTCCAAATATCCTATTAGATGGTTCATTCTGTTTTGGCTAGATTGGTGCATTTGTGCCAGCATGGGTATGTGGCACCTGCAGTTTTTGTGTCTTGTTGTTGAAACAGAAGGAGAGTTTGGCCTCTGAATTTTGTTTTTTTCAGGGGTGACAGGTACTCATGGTTCACAATACTGGACTGGGTTTGCACTGGGCTGTTATATAATAATGTTTGTGGTGCTTCTATGTTCTATAAAACGTTCAAATCACCCCACCTCATCTGGTTGGCATATGTGATACTTCCATGACCATGCATTGTACATTCCGATAGAGACTTCTAACTACATATTCCTCACCTTAGAATATTCCCCAGGTGTCAGACTGGATCTTGAAAGTCTTGAGCAGTACCTCTGCACACCGATAGGTGGTGTTGATCGGCTCTATGTTGTTATCCACATCGGAAGTGACGTGTGCGGTGCCTGTGCATCATCCTAGCATGCTTGCATCAGTTCCTTTCAGCATGGATCCTGAGTGCTACCTTGTCGGTTTTGACCACTTTTGTCGATCCCTTTGAGCTCTGTTCCCAGTGTGCGTGGGATATGTCCCCAACAAACCCCCATGCTTTAAACCATTTGAGGTATGTAGCAGACAGATTTCGGTCTCTGATCCCCACTTGATTTGCCTTCGGTGCCTCGGGTCAAACTAAGAGTCCAGCCCCTACACCAACTGCAAGTAGATGCCTCTCAAGGTAATTCACGAGCGGGCAATAAAACTCCTGATAGCGCGGCAGAAGAAGGCTCTGCTCTGTTCTTTGTCCCAATCCCTAGGGTGATCTTGGGCCTATTTCTGGAGCCAATCCTGCATACTATCTTCATTCCACTTCAAATCACCTTTGTCGAAGTTTCATAAATCAAAGTAGCACAAGAAGTCCGTGTAGCGTTCTTCGGCTTCTCATAGGAAATGCTGTGCTTCTAGGCCCCGCTTCTCACTCCATGTGTGGAGCTGGCGGCCGGTTCTCCTCTACTCTTCCCCGATTTCCCCTGAGCTAGAGCGTTCCCTGCCCATCGTAAAGAGTTTTGACGCCATGCCCTCCTTTAGGCCAACTGCTCCCTCTGCCGCCCCTTCAGGCCTCGCGGAGTCGTGGCGTTACTGCCAGTAGGTTCTCCCCTGGTGCCAGCTGGGTACTCTGGATCAGCTCCGGAACCAGGCTGACTATAACACCAGCACCTACGCCAGTTCCAGGATCCTGTGTGGTTACCAGCATCACTGACTGCTCTCGTTGAAGAGGAACCTATCGTCCTCTCAGACTCTGTGACAGCACCACCTCAACGGAGGTCGCTGTCAACAACTGTGCTGGCCGTAATGTCCCAGAGGGGGTACTGAGGCCTACCATGAGAATCAGAATGAGCGGTTGGGTTACTCTAGTGTTCTGGTCACATCTCAAGACTTTGGCTTGGTTTCTCCTTCAGGCCCTGCCATGGAGGAAAGAATGTCATTTGCTATGTTGATGCCTAGGGTACAGAGGTCCTCAACTTGTAACTTCCTTCTGTCTAGGTAAAGACTAATGTCTTGACTGGGGTGCTTCAACTGGGGGTTAGCTCGGTGGAGCCCATACTCCCCTTTAATGAAGCCCACACTCGGGTTCTCACGGGGCCCTGAACCAACCCCTGCAAGTGGGCTCTCATGAACAGGATGATAGCTCACCACCACCTTTGTCCCATCTCCCAGTATCCCTCTCCCAAGAGTCTGATGGTGCAGGCCTCAACAGCCAAATTGAACCCAACCACATTCCCTTGCACCCCACCAGATAGGGAAAACGGCAAGATAACTTGAACCAGAGGATCTTTTCTTCCACCAGCCTGTCATTGCAGTCAATGAACACTGCATTTCTCTTGGGCGGCTACACTGATGTCTTGTGGGACACTGTTGCGCAGCTACTGCCCGTCCTCCCAGAAGAGAGCTGGGCCATTTTGAACCGGGCATTGATAGATGGTTGGGGCACAGCAAAGTTCACCATTCGGTGTGGACTGGAAATCACAGACCCACTAGGCAGGGCCTTGGCTTAAAAGGTGGCTCTCAGGCCATCACGACTGGTTGAGGCTGACTGTTTTTCAGGAGATGTCCAATCTTCTGTGATAAACATGCCTTTTGATGGCTCCTGCCTATTCGGTGATAAAGCGGACAAAGGGTTTGAGCACTTTAGGCATAGTTTTGTCACCACCAGATCCGTAGTCCTCTCCTTGGGTTCCCAACAATAGCACTATTTCTTTTGCCCTTGGCAGCTGCAGTGTCTGTCTAGCGCACCCCCAATTGCAGCCTTACCCCTCAAACCATCAGGCATACCAGTCTCTTCATGGCCAGGGATGCCGACCTTGCAGTACACACCTAGTGTACAGTCCAGTTCCCTGCCTCTCTAATTGCCACAGCCTCCAGGCCTCTTTAATGGACCCTCAGTCCAGCACACCCATCTTGTTGGCGGCAGGATCAGCACAAGCTGCCCCAGTGGCAAGCAATAATCTCCAACAAGTGGCTGCTCTGAATCGTACTCCTGGTTTGTGCCACTTTATTCTAGAACCCTCGCCCTTGCCATAATCCTCAGAATGGCTGTCGGAGGGCCAACTCTCCTTGCTACATATGGAATTGCAGGCCCTGTGGGCCAATGAGGCCATCAAGCTGGTTCCAGTTCAGTCTTAGATCTTCTCCCTCTCAACACCTCCGCTCCACCAACCTTGCCCTGGCGGAGACCCCCCGCATCTGCAGAAACCAAGCTGGCGGAAGAGCCTTCTCCTACTTCGCAGCCAATGCCTGGAACGAACTCCCAGTTAACATCAGACGCAACCCGACCCCGCACACCTTCAGGAAGAACCTCAAGACCTGGCTCTTCGACTGGACCGGAGCTGCACTCCCCTCCCTCCCCCCATCCAGTGGAGAAGTGTGGCTCAGGGGTTAGAGGCGGCAGACCCAGAAGCTGAGATCGGTCCTGGACCAGGGTTCAATTCCCCGCCTCGGCGGGTCGTGGGCTCATAAATTCCATGGACTCGATAATTCTCGTTCCGGTGCCTACTCGACTCACGGGTTCACACTCTGCGACTCTGGGCAATAGCTTGCTTAATCTCCACTACGGCCCCTCGCGGCGGGATGCCTGGCTTTCACCTTGTGGATACCCTGCTGGGGTTATCTCACAGGGGAATACCAGGACAGGTTCCCAAGGCAAGCGCCTTGATGCCTTCGGGTGATACGTGCGCTATATAAATCGCAATACATTTACATACATACATTTACATACATCCCCTCAGCGCCTTGAGACACTCACGGGTGAGTAGCCCTGATTGATTGATTGATTAATTGATTGAACGCCTCCCTACGGATGAAGAAATTCAAGATGCTCACTTTAGCTCATGTCATGTCTGCCTTGGATCCTGGAGACTGGATAGAAGCATTGTACCTTGAGGGCTTGTATTTTCACATTCCCTTCCTTCAGGTCCACCACAGGCATTACCAATGATTCATGGTGATTTACAACAAGAGGTGGTGATGGACAGAGTCTCTGAATTAAGCAGAGTACTCTCACCCAGTCAAGAGATCAGGGCTAGATCCAACACCGTTTTTTAGCTCATTGCACCATCCCAGTTTCAGAACCTGGCTGTATGCAAATTAGTCTGTCCCTGGCCCAGTGCATCATGGGAACAGGGCGACCAGACTACAAAAGCCAATTCTTACACTGGGAAGGAAACAAGCTTCCGGGGACCGGTTTCTGCCATTTCAGGCGTCTTCGGCCCGGCTTGCTTGAATCCTGATGGTGCAATGAGCAAGGGACTCACATCTGAGTATACCCTTCCACGCTTAGGGTGGACAAAATAATTTACAACAAGAGGTGGTGATGGACAGAGTCTCTGAATTAAGCAGAGTACTCTCACCCAGTCAAGAGATCAGGGCTAGATCCAACACCGTTTTTTAGCTCATTGCACCATCCCAGTTTCAGAACCTGGCTGTATGCAAATTAGTCTGTCCCTGGCCCAGTGCATCATGGGAACAGGGCAGACCAGACTACAAAAGCCAATTCTTACACTGGGAAGGAAACAAGCTTCCGGGGACCGGTTTCTGCCATTTCAGGCGTCTTCGGCCCGGCTTGCTTGAATCCTGATGGTGCAATGAGCAAGGGACTCACATCTGAGTATACCCTTCCACGCTTAGGGTGGACAAAATAATTTACAACAAGAGGTGGTGATGGACAGAGTCTCTGAATTAAGCAGAGTACTCTCACCCAGTCAAGAGATCAGGGCTGGATCCAACACCGTTTTTTAGCTCATTGCACCATCCCAGTTTCAGAACCTGGCTGTATGCAAATTAGTCTGTCCCTGGCCCAGTGCATCATGGGAACAGGGCAGACCAGACTACAAAAGCCAATTCTTACACTGGGAAGGAAACAAGCTTCCGGGGACCGGTTTCTGCCATTTCAGGCGTCTTCGGCCCGGCTTGCTTGAATCCTGATGGTGCAATGAGCAAGGGACTCACATCTGAGTATACCCTTCCACGCTTAGGGTGGACAAAATAATTTACAAGAGGTGGTGATGGACAGAGTCTCTGAATTAAGCAGAGTACTCTCACCCAGTCAAGAGATCAGGGCTAGATCCAACACCGTTTTTTAGCTCATTGCACCATCCCAGTTTCAGAACCTGGCTGTATGCAAATTAGTCTGTCCCTGGCCCAGTGCATCATGGGAACAGGGCAGACCAGACTACAAAAGCCAATTCTTACACTGGGAAGGAAACAAGCTTCCGGGGACCGGTTTCTGCCATTTCAGGCGTCTTAGGCCCGGCTTGCGTGAATCCTGATGGTGCAATGAGCAAGGGACTCACATCTGAGTATACCCTTCCACGCTTAGGGTGGACAAAATAATTTACAACAAGAGGTGGTGATGGACAGAGTCTCTGAATTAAGCAGAGTACTCTCACCCAGTCAAGAGATCAGGGCTAGATCCAACACCGTTTTTTAGCTCATTGCACCATCCCAGTTTCAGAACCTGGCTGTATGCAAATTAGTCTGTCCCTGGCCCAGTGCATCATGGGAACAGGGCAGACCAGACTACAAAAGCCAATTCTTACACTGGGAAGGAAACAAGCTTCCGGGGACCGGTTTCTGCCATTTCAGGCGTCTTCGGCCCGGCTTGCTTGAATCCTGATGGTGCAATGAGCAAGGGACTCACATCTGAGTATACCCTTCCACGCTTAGGGTGGACAAAATAATTTACAACAAGAGGTGGTGATGGACAGAGTCTCTGAATTAAGCAGAGTACTCTCACCCAGTCAAGAGATCAGGGCTAGATCCAACACCGTTTTTTAGCTCATTGCACCATCCCAGTTTCAGAACCTGGCTGTATGCAAATTAGTCTGTCCCTGGCCCAGTGCATCATGGGAACAGGGCAGACCAGACTACAAAAGCCAATTCTTACACTGGGAAGGAAACAAGCTTCCGGGGACCGGTTTCTGCCATTTCAGGCGTCTTCGGCCCGGCTTGCTTGAATCCTGATGGTGCAATGAGCAAGGGACTCACATCTGAGTATACCCTTCCACGCTTAGGGTGGACAAAATAATTTACAACAAGAGGTGGTGATGGACAGAGTCTCTGAATTAAGCAGAGTACTCTCACCCAGTCAAGAGATCAGGGCTAGATCCAACACCGTTTTTTAGCTCATTGCACCATCCCAGTTTCAGAACCTGGCTGTATGCAAATTAGTCTGTCCCTGGCCCAGTGCATCATGGGAACAGGGCAGACCAGACTACAAAAGCCAATTCTTACACTGGGAAGGAAACAAGCTTCCGGGGACCGGTTTCTGCCATTTCAGGCGTCTTCGGCCCGGCTTGCTTGAATCCTGATGGTGCAATGAGCAAGGGACTCACATCTGAGTATACCCTTCCACGCTTAGGGTGGACAAAATAATTTACAACAAGAGGTGGTGATGGACAGAGTCTCTGAATTAAGCAGAGTACTCTCACCCAGTCAAGAGATCAGGGCTAGATCCAACACCGTTTTTTAGCTCATTGCACCATCCCAGTTTCAGAACCTGGCTGTATGCAAATTAGTCTGTCCCTGGCCCAGTGCATCATGGGAACAGGGCAGACCAGACTACAAAAGCCAATTCTTACACTGGGAAGGAAACAAGCTTCCGGGGACCGGTTTCTGCCATTTCAGGCGTCTTCGGCCCGGCTTGCTTGAATCCTGATGGTGCAATGAGCAAGGGACTCACATCTGAGTATACCCTTCCACGCTTTAGGGTGGACAAAATAATTTACAACAAGAGGTGGTGATGGACAGAGTCTCTGAATTAAGCAGAGTACTCTCACCCAGTCAAGAGATCAGGGCTAGATCCAACACCGTTTTTTAGCTCATTGCACCATCCCAGTTTCAGAACCTGGCTGTATGCAAATTAGTCTGTCCCTGGCCCAGTGCATCATGGGAACAGGGCAGACCAGACTACAAAAGCCAATTCTTACACTGGGAAGGAAACAAGCTTCCGGGGACCGGTTTCTGCCATTTCAGGCGTCTTCGGCCCGGCTTGCTTGAATCCTGATGGTGCAATGAGCAAGGGACTCACATCTGAGTATACCCTTCCACGCTTAGGGTGGACAAAATAATTTACAACAAGAGGTGGTGATGGACAGAGTCTCTGAATTAAGCAGAGTACTCTCACCCAGTCAAGAGATCAGGGCTAGATCCATCACCGTTTTTTAGCTCATTGCACCATCCCAGTTTCAGAACCTGGCTGTATGCAAATTAGTCTGTCCCTGGCCCAGTGCATCATGGGAACAGGGCAGACCAGACTACAAAAGCCAATTCTTACACTGGGAAGGAAACAAGCTTCCGGGGACCGGTTTCTGCCATTTCAGGCGTCTTCGGCCCGGCTTGCTTGAATCCTGATGGTGCAATGAGCAAGGGACTCACATCTGAGTATACCCTTCCACGCTTAGGGTGGACAAAATAATTTACAACAAGAGGTGGTGATGGACAGAGTCTCTGAATTAAGCAGAGTACTCTCACCCAGTCAAGAGATCAGGGCTAGATCCAACAACGTTTTTTAGCTCATTGCACCATCCCAGTTTCAGAACCTGGCTGTATGCAAATTAGTCTGTCCCTGGCCCAGTGCATCATGGGAACAGGGCAGACCAGACTACAAAAGCCAATTCTTACACTGGGAAGGAAACAAGCTTCCGGGGACCGGTTTCTGCCATTTCAGGCGTCTTCGGCCCGGCTTGCTTGAATCCTGATGGTGCAATGAGCAAGGGACTCACATCTGAGTATACCCTTCCACGCTTAGGGTGGACAAAATAATTTACAACAAGAGGTGGTGATGGACAGAGTCTCTGAATTAAGCAGAGTACTCTCACCCAGTCAAGAGATCAGGGCTAGATCCAACACCGTTTTTTAGCTCATTGCACCATCCCAGTTTCAGAACCTGGCTGTATGCAAATTAGTCTGTCCCTGGCCCAGTGCATCATGGGAACAGGGCAGACCAGACTACAAAAGCCAATTCTTACACTGGGAAGGAAACAAGCTGCCGGGGACCGGTTTCTGCCATTTCAGGCGTCTTCGGCCCGGCTTGCTTGAATCCTGATGGTGCAATGAGCAAGGGACTCACATCTGAGTATACCCTTCCACGCTTAGGGTGGACAAAATAATTTACAACAAGAGGTGGTGATGGACAGAGTCTCTGAATTAAGCAGAGTACTCTCACCCAGTCAAGAGATCAGGGCTAGATCCAACACCGTTTTTTAGCTCATTGCACCATCCCAGTTTCAGAACCTCCCCCTTTTTGTAATTATTTTGGCCACCATGAGTGTGGAAGGGTATGCTCAGACATGAGTCCCTTGCTCATTGCACCATCAGGATTCAAGCAAGCCGGGCCGAAGACGGCTGTAATGCCAGAAACCGGTCCCCGGAAGCTTGTTTCCTTTCCAGTGAAGAATTGGCTTGGTAGTTTGGTCTGCCCTGTTCCCATGATGCACTGGGCCAGGGACAGACTAATTTGCATATAGCCAGGTTCTGAACTGGGATGGTGCAGTGAGCTAAAAAACGGTGATGGATCAAGCCCTGGTCTGTTGACTGGGTGGGAGTGTTCTGATTAACTCAGATACTCTGTCCATCACCACCCCCTTTTTGTAATGATTCATGGTGGGCGAGGAGCATTTCCAGTTGACTGTGCTCCTCTTTAGCTTCACCAGTGCCTCTCAGGTGTTCACTAAAGTGATGGCAGTGGTTGCAGCACATCTGTAGAGGTCAGAGGTTTCAGTCTTGCCCAACCTCAATGACTAGCTGTTGAAGGCGGGCTCGCTCAGACAGTCATTGGAACACCTTCTACATTTGCTGGGGTTCACTGTCAAATGCCAAAGTCACACCTGACTTCTTCCTAGACGCTTCCTTTCATGGGAGCCCTTCTGGATATGGTGTAGGTCTGTGCTTACTCTCCATAGTGAAGAATCCAGGACATTCTAGCTATAATCCCGTTGTTTCAGCCTCAGTCTTGGATCTCCATGAGACTGACGGGTTCTGATGGTATTCTGCATCCTCCTGGTGAAGTATGTCAAATGGCACATGCTGGCTCTGCAGTGGAATCTGAAGTACAAGTAGGCACAGCACCAGTGAAATCTCTCCGGCCTGTCCTAGATCTCTCTCCCTTCCCTTCTGAAGCGGACAGTGGTGACCGATGCTTCACATCTGCTTTAGGGCGGAAACCTGGGAGAGGTGGAGATCGGAGGGCTCTGGTCTCCGGTGGAATCCCAACTCCATATCAACATTCTGATGCTGTGGGCTATCTGCTTGGCAGTGTAAGCCTTCGTTCCAGCCAAATGGGGAAGTCTGGGTCAGGTGTTCACGGATAACACTACCTCTATGTGGTATTGCAACAAACAGTCCGGAGTGCCCTGTGTCGGAAGGCACTGAGTATGTGCCTTGGCTTAACAGTCAGGACATTTTATTTATTTATTTATAGATTTATAGAGCGCACAGCTACCCAACAGAGTCTCTCGGCGCTGGACAAGTGGAGGCAGGGCCATGCAGGTATTAGGCAACAGACAGAAATAGGAGTCAGGCCCGGTCGCTTACGGAAAGCTAACAATGAATGACAATTCTTAAGATCAATTTGGAGAGCCTTCCAGAGCTTGTGGCCCAGGAAAGAATAGGAACGACCCCTCAAACGGACAAGGTGAAACCTGGGGACTGAAAACAGTGAGAGGCTGGAGGATCTCCACTGTAGAGCCGGCATATAGGATGTTACCAGTCTTTGAATATAGGAGGGAGCAAGGCCACATTTCACCTGAAACATGTAACATAGGGCCTTAAATTCAATGCGCTTATTGACTTTAAGCCAATGGAGTTGGTGAAGCAGAGGAGACCCAAAGGAGCATCCAGGCAGATGGAAAAAAAGACATGCAGCTGCATTCTGAATGACCTGCAACCAGTGGACTGAGGCTTTAACTGCACCCAGATACAGCACATTGCCATAGTCCAGCCTGGATATCACCAGAGCCGGCAAAACTGTACTCTGAGCTGCCGAAGGAATTAGCCAAAGGATTTTATACTCCATCTCTGAACAGCAAAGCAGGATGTTGTAACCTTGGACACCTGAGGTTTAAGGGAAAGCTTTTTTATCAATAATGAAACCCAGGTTTTTAACCTTTGAGACCGAGGCAGGCAAGGGGCCCAGAGTGTCAGGGCAATGTTAAATTCAGGGTTATTACCCAGAACAAACACCTCAGTTTTAGTGCTGTTTAGCTTCAGGGCATTATTGGTCATCCATGAGGAGACATTAGTCAAGCCAAGCTGAAGCAGGGAGGGATCTTGGTGCGCAGGGAGGGTTCTTGGTGCTGGGTGGAGGAAACTGAAAAGTTAATCCTAGTATCGTCAACATAGGAAAAGATAGTCAAGCCCCACTTCTCAGCAATGCCAGCCAAAGGGTGATCATATAGGTTAAAAAGCAAAGGGATCAAAATAGAGCCCTGAAGCACTCCAGAAGTTAAAGCTAGAGTATTAGATATTACTTCATTCAAAAACACTTGGAAGGTGCGGTCTTTTAAAAAGGAGATCAACCACTTAAGACCATCAATGCCGGCGGCTTCGAGACGTTCTATCAGAATGGAATGTGACACCATGTCAAAAGCCACCCTTAGATCTGGCAGAATGAGGGCGAAGGTACCACAGGAGTCAAGTTGTTGCCTGAGATGCTCCGTGACCCCGAGAAGAGCAGACTCGATACTATGGCCAGGTCGAAAACCAGACTGTGAAGGGTGCAGCAAATTTCGAATTGTGGCGAAAGAGGAAAGTTGAATACTGATGTGCCTTTCCAAAATCTTAGAGAACACAGGCAAAAGGGAAATAGTGTGAACATTTGACCAACAAAGTGGATAAAGACCTTCCTTTTTTAATAGAGGACGGTCAAGTGCATGTTTCCACCTCAGAGGTACCAAACCTGTACTTACGGAAGTATTGAGCAAGTTAAAGATCACAGAGAGGCAGCCTCATCCAAGAGATTACGTTTAGAAGGGGGGAGGAGGATCAAGAGGTGAACCAGACTTAATGGAACTCCGCTACAGCTTTAGGGAAGGCAAGTCCCAAGGAAGCCGTGAAATAATCTGTGAGGAATCCCCAGACGCAAGAACCTAGGGGGAAAATTCAGGGAGCCCCATCGTTAGGTTGACAGGAAACATTAGATTCCCTTATTGAGAGGCATCCACAGCAAGTTGGACGTTGATGGACTTGACTTTATTATAAAGGAACAGCGCTAGCTCATTGCATTGAGGTTGTGAAAGTGATGGAGGGGACAGTAAAGCACTGCCTGCTGAGAGTTTAGTCACCACTTTGAATAAAGTTTTCTGGCATTTTTGGGAGCTAGAAATCTTCTCAATATTGAAAGTAGCCCAAGCCGATCTACAAAAGGGCATGATATTGCTTTAATGCTCCCAAATATTCCAACTTCACATTAGCCAAGTAATGTTTCCTCCATTGTCTTTCTAAGGTTTTACAGCGGTTTTTCTCTTGTTTGTGAGAGTCGGTACACTAGGGGGCAGGAGGATGGGTTCTGAGCTGTGGCTTCGCTGAGAGAGGGAGAGCAGAATCAATAGCCGCTGTAAGCCATTGGTGCACATAGAGCTATTCTTACTCAGGGGGGGAAACAAGAGAAGGGATTTTGTCACAAACCAATTTAAGTGCTGACAGATTAGGTTTGGACCAGTTCCTAGTTTTAGGCAGTGAGGTCGGCCTGATAGAAAAAGTAGAGGAACGCTTGATAGTAAAAGGAACTGCAAAACGTTGTGAAGCCTGGTTTCCATTAAAAAGATTACATCAGGGTCTACGTCTGTGAGAAAGTAAAAAAGATAGAGCTGATGTTTAGGTAGGGAATGACCATTTAAGCTGAAGCAGCGAAATTCGCTGGTTGGCGAAGAAGCAGTTAAAGGTTTAGAAGAGCAAGGAGCACCACTCCCAGCCTGAAGGGCATGCACACACCCCAGCTGAAGGGTAGGAGTTTTCTTAAAGTAGCAACAAGAACACTGTAAAAGGGGTAAATCAGGATTAAAAACCTGGTACAAGGCGGGCGTTGTGTCAGACAAGAGAAACAAATGTCTTAAAAGTTAAAACATAGCCAGAATTGAAAAAATATATGTTGCACACACATAAAAACAAGACTGGTATCAAGTGCGATAGAAAATAGGCAAGCTCCTTTCACAACCAGAAGAATTGCCACAAATAATATCAGAGCAGCAGTACAACCCCTGGTGGGATCTCTGAAGACCGGGGCAGACAAACTTAGCTGTCGATGTTTACCGAACCACAAATGACATCTGCATCTGGTGGTGGGCTCGTGCAAGAATGCAGAAAACCTTAGCTTGATCTGTTGGCCACTGCAAGAACACACAATGTCAGCAGTTTTGTGCATTGGAGTTTCAAAAGGAGCTCTCGCTAAGCAACATGTTCCGCTTAGACTGGAACTCTGGACTTCTGTGTGCCTTTCTGCCGAAACCACTCCTGCCCTGATTTCTCAAGAAGATCAGGAATGACTGGGCCCAAGTCATCCTGGTTGTTCCGGACTGGGTACGGAGAGTTTGGTATCCACTAAACCTGAATGAACATTTGTTCTCTGATCAGGCTGCCCCTTCTTGAGGATCTCTTGTTCCAAAAGCAGGGCAGGGTCTTGCACCCAAACCTGTGCAATCTCGACCTTCATATCTGGTGATTGAGCAGCAACAGTTGAATGCCTTTAATCTTCTTCCTGAAATGTGTATTTTTCTGCGAGGGAGGCTTCCCTCAACAAATGCAGTATACGCCTGCGGTTGAGACAAGTTTGTGGCTTGGTGCTCCTCACAAGTTGACCCACTTTTATTTTCCCTGTCATAGGTACTATTGTTTGTGTTATACTTAGGGGCTGGTTAGAGCTCATACCATACTTTCTTTGGAGTGAAAAGAATGGCATGATGTACCACCCCGCAAGGAGGTCGTACCTTTTTGGATATTCTGATCAGGTCCCACGCCTCAAATCCTTGTAGTTTTCACATCTCGCAGAGCCACCTCCTTTGCCAGTAGGTTTCTCGTGCCACCCGATAGTTTTTCTGGCTTTGTCCCAGGACTTTAGTTTGATCAGTGTGGCTCGGAGGACACCCCCACTCCCATATAAATAGTGAAGACACGATCTGTTCCCCCACTGTGCGTGCTCCAGCTGAAATGTGTAGTGATTCAAAGGGGCTAAGAGCCAATCATTAATGTTATTAAGGTGTGCGGCCCAGTAGTTGGCCCATAAGTCTGGCCGCGCAAGCCAGCCATTGTATTGGTTATGGTGTAAAGTTTTCAGGGCAAGTCTAGGGTGCTTACCATCCCATAGTAGGGTTCGCATGTTACTGTCAATCAGCTGGAAGGTCTCAAGTGGAATTCTGTAGCAGGTGTTCTACAGGGCATAAAGCAGTTTGGACAGGAAGATCAAGTTAAACATGGCTGCTCCTCCCATCTTTGTGAGGGGCAACCGTCTCCATCTTTCCATGTCCTCCTGACATGCATGTATCACCCGCCCAAGGTTATGCTTGTAGCAAGTTTACCTTTTAATGTTATGAATATGCCCAGATAGTTGAACCCGAGGTTAGCGAGTGTCAAGCTTTGCGGGAATAAGGGGACTTTCAGTCCGCACTCTGGGAGGAAAAGCACAGACTTATCCCAATTGATGCTATAACCAGAATAACTCCCATATTCCTCAAAAATGTGGAAGGTCGAGGGTAGGGACAATGAAGGGTCGGTCGGATAAAGCAGGATATCATCTGCATAAAGGGGAAATCTTATCTTCAGTTCCAGGCTCTCCATCAATCTTGAAACCTCGGATTCCAGGGTCATCACACACAGCACAGGCTAGGGACCATATAGTGAGAGCGAAAAGCAGAGGAGATGGGGCATCCCAGCCTGGTGCCTCTCCCGATGGGGAACTCTGCTGACGTACCCCTTTAACTTGGACCATCGCTGTTGGGGCTTGATATAATAACTTGAGCCATTTCCTGTAGCGGGAACCAAAGCGGAGTTTAAGGAGGGTACCATAAAAAAGTCAGTGTACCGCATCAAACGCCTTTTCAGGTTCAAGCGAGAGAAAGGCATGGGTATCTGAGAAATCTATTATTTCATTCAACCAGTTGTGTGTTCTATGAAGAATGTATCGGTTTGATCTCCCAAGCATGAAGACTGATTGATCCCTTTGGATCAGAGGTGTCTAACCTGCCCTCCCATCCTCCCTGCTCTGCTTTAGCTCTTCAACCAAAAGTTCTTATTACACATTATTCAGTTGTTGCTCTTTATTTCTGCTGTGGAAATAGCCACAAAATTAACTGATGACTCCAGGGTGATGCCTACATGGACACTGTGCATGTCACTTCCTACGTGGTTCATGTCATCTGTCGGTACGCAGAGGTAATGCTCAAGATTTTCTGGATCCAGTCTGACGCTTGGGGAATAGTCTAAAATTAAGGATCCATGGTTTGATACAGTGTCTACCAGTAAAAACGTAACTGTAAGTAAGTAACTTTTTTATCTGAATGTTGCGTTCTGTTATGTTTCCTGGTGTTGGGGAAGCAACACGTTCCAGTCTTTATACATTTTGCTGCTGATTTGTTGGGTGCAAATTTGGTCTTTCAGCCACTGTGGCCTATTTTTTATTAATATCTGTCTCCTCAGTTTCGAACTGTGTTGTAGGTGTTTGAGTTATGCTAGTTGTGTTTAGTGGTCTAGAGACGTTGCCATTTTCATGGTTGGTTGTTTTGTGTTGGTTGCAGGGGACTGTTAATGCGTGTAATGATAGTTTTCTAACAAGATGTCGAGCAATCCGAGTTTTGTTTGTATTTATTTTTATGAGAGAGCATCTTTTTGCCACCATCCGTGTTTTGGGTCCGGTGTTTTAGGTTCAGTAGTGTAATTAATTTTTTCGGATTGTGCTGTGGGTGTGAGTTTGCTTCTGTTTTATGAACTGCTTAAATATCAAGAAACCTTGCCTGCAACAGGAGTTCATAAGGATGTGCCAAGTCATAAAAGGCATGTTTGAGGCATGTGAGCTGCAGAATTCATACTTTTGCATAGATTGCCATCTGTTGTTGGGCTCGGATGCTTGCACCTTGTTGTTGTCTTGGAAGAAGTCTTTTGTGGTCACGAGATAGGTGACCTTCTCCCTTGGACGGTGGTGCGCATGGGCATTGACTCCCTCGTTAGATAGTTTTTTTCCGCAATTGGGTTCAGATGTTACTTCAGCAATCCAGTTCGGCACTGTTTTCTCCAAACCATTTCGACACGCAAAACATCGCAAACTCGACGGTATTGTTCTCGTTCGCCTGCCTTTCTACCCGCTAACTCAAATTTCGATTTTGGGTGTCGGCGTGGGCAGTTGGGCCTATCGACGCCATTCGGGCCTACGGCTAATGGAAAGGACTCCATATAAAAAATGCCCCCAGTGTGGAGCTAAATTCCCGCACAGCGACCAACACAAGGTCTGCAACCTTTGTCTCTCACCCACGCACAAAGAGAAAAATTGGCAAGCCTGTGCCTCCTTCTGGTCCAAGAAAACCATTCATGATCGCCGGGCTCTACAACACATGATGGCGCAACAGCTGCACCGGTTCCAAAAGACATCTTCAATGAGGGGCCCTGACGTTCGAGAGGCAGAGGATTCGGAGGATCTCAACATCGTATCCGAAGCAGATGACTCCGACTCCAATGACCACATCACTCCAGGTCAACGAGTGAGTACAACTGCCCCTGCCCCAACCCCACCCGAAAAAAAGAAGGCTCCAGTCAGGACTTCTCCTGAAGGCCTTAGTCTTGACCAAAAGAAGACTTCAGAAGCCCAGCCCCCGGGCCCGGCTCCGAAGCAAGCCGCACCTCAGTGCCCCAAAAACACAGTTGGTGCAGAAAGCACTTTGTCACCGAAAGAACAAAACGCCTCGGATCTGAAGACTCCTCAAACCTTCTGATCCGAAAAAGATTTCGGACTCCACACCTAAGCCGAAGGACCTGAAAAACCCCTTCGAAGGCTCCAGAGCAGAAATCTAAACCATGTTCGGAAATGAAAAAAACGGCACCGAAAGCACACACCGACGAGTAAGAACTGTTTCTACCAGATCCCATCGATCCGAAACAGAAAACACTTCATGTGGACCCTATTGTGGCCATATTGTCACTATTTCCAAGAACAAGAGAAAATTGGACACCCCATTCATTCCTGAGGTGGCTTTGAAGAAGGACTGTGCAACTTCACCATTAAGACCCTCTTCTCCTATTCTTCCTTCTAAGCCTTTCTCTCCTCCAAAGTCTCCTATACTTCCTCCATACTCACCACCACCACAGGATGAGGGCGAGGGTGCAAATAATGAACCTTTTAATAATCCTGATGATGACACTGACATACCACAGGGCACATGGGACGACTACAATTACCCTGTAGATTCTCCAGACCTTCCTGATCCATTGGCTTTAGTCAGCTCATTGATAGGGCTGCCCAATATCATGTCGTTCAAATGCATTCAGACCCCACAGAGGAAGACTTCCTGTTAGACACTTTTGCACAGTCACACAAGACAGTACAAACATTACCCATGCTGAAAGATGTCATTAAACATGCTTCAGACATCTTCAAAGACCCTGTCAGGAACAGGATTCTCAATCCTTGGATTGGTAAAAAATATAAACCCACTCCTAATGATCCCACCTACATTAAGGGCCAACTCCCCATAGATTCCCTAGTAGTGACCAATGCTAGAAAGCGTGCCAACTCTCAGACCTCCGGTGATGCTCCACCTCCAGACAAAGAGTCTAAAGTGCTAGACGCTTCAGGCAAACTAGTTGCCTCCCAGGCCGCTAATCACTGGAAGATAGCTAATGCTCAAGCATTACTTGCCAGATACGATAGGGCTCACTATGACGAGCTGGGGAGCCTAATGCAGCATTTGCCTGACCAATACAAGGCCAAAGCCAATGATTTGATTCAGGAAGGCAAATTAATAACAAACGCATCCATTAAATGTGCTCTCGATGCAGCAGACACTGCATCTAGATCAAACAACATTAGTGTGTTATTACAAAGGCATGGTTGCGCTTTTCTGGGTTCAAACAAGAAGTGCAGACTACTATCCTTAATCAGCCGTTCAATCAGGAACAACTTTTTGGTCCAGCTGTAGACACAGCCTTTAGAAAATAAAAATAGACACTGAGACTGCAAAATCTATTTGAGCATTAGTCTCCATCTACAAAAGGCTCCTTTCGTCGCTCCTTTTATAGGGGCACATCTAAGAACATCAGCACAGACACTGCTTCCTCCTCGTACAAAAGTCCTACACACATCTCCAACAAGAGATATTTCAGAGGTGGGTAAAGGGGAAATAACAACAAAGGGAGAGGCCGAGGTAACAACACTCGTACCTCCTCCACTAACAAACAGTGACTTCCCTCCACTACCTCGAGACCATTCCACTCCGGTCGGAGGGAGACTCTCACAGTTTCTAACTGTCTGGAATTCCATCACTACAGACAGGTGGGTAAGACAAATTTTCCAGTATGGTTACTGCCTGGAATTTACTGCAACTCCCCAACATACCGCCCAAACATCGTCCCATGTCCACTGAACATCTAACGCTCCTCAAACAGGAAGTTCTCTCACTACTCCAAAAACATGCAATAGAAACAGTTACCCTACAGCATCAAGGGACAGAGGTTTACTCTCTATATTTTCTAATCCCCAAAAAGGATGGTACTCTCAGGTCGATACTGGACCTCAGACCTCTCAATTTCTACATACATTCAGATCACTTCCACATGATCACTCTCCAGCAGGTCCTTCCACTGGTGCAATAAGGCGATTTCCTTGCCACATTAGATCTCAAGGACACCTACTTCCATATTCCCATACACCTTGCTCACACAGTCAGTGTGTTCATCACACTCATCAAACAATTCTACTGCTACACCACTTGGGGTTCACAGTAAACCATGCCAAGTCACATCTACAGCCTTCCTACCTACATCAATATCTAGGGGCCACCATAGACACTTCAAAAGCTCTAGCATACCCCAGTCCAGCCAGGGTAGCCAGTATGCAAACCCTCATCAAAAGATTTCAACCCCAACACTCCCTTCCAGCTAAAGTGTTTATGCAGCTCATAGGAATGATGGCCTCCTGCATTTTCATAGTACCTCACGCAAGACTTCAGATGCACCCCTTACAAGAATGCTTAGTACGTCAGTGGAATCGGGCTCAAGGTCAACTTACAGATCTGGTGATAGTGGGGAGCCACACAGATTGCTCTCTGCAGTGGTGGAAAACACAAAATCTTTCCAGAGGACGTCCGTTCCACAGAGAGTGCTAACAGCGGACGCATCACTCACCGGCTGGGGAGCCCATCTCCTAAATCACACAGTTCAGGGCAGGTAGACCACTCAACAAAAAATGCTCCACCTCAATCATCTAGAATTACTAGCAATATTTCTTGCGTTAAAGTCATTCCAAGCACATCTCCTCAACAAGACTGTCTTGGTCCGCACGGACAATATGACAGCAATGTATTACATACAGAAACAAGGAGGAACACATTCTTTGCAGCTGTCTCATGTAGCATAGAACACGTCTTCAATATGCACAGGAACGCGGCGTGTAGTTCTTGTGCATATTGAAGATGTGTTACTCCGTATCTGTAGGCACTTCTGGGGCTCGCTTGTGACTTTGAATGTACACTGCCATTAGAAATTTGATTATATCAGGAGTCTCCAGACTACAATTACTTTTACGCATTTCACCTTCTGACGTTATAGATTTATTAATATTAATTTACCTTCGTGTTAGCCCTGAAGAAGTCTATGGTCTATTTTACCAAGACTAAACACGTGTTGGCGGCTAGTTTGTTTAAGAAGATTTACATCTGAATAAAGGAAGACATGAAGACTACTTACTTCTCAAGACTCATTTGAAGAACTTTATTGTCTCTTTTTTATTCAGCTCAGGATATATTTTGCTAATTGTTACTTATGTGGGTTTGTTCTTACATTTCCCATATTTGGTTGTTGGTGGATGTCCATCACCTTATCCTTGGAGCTTAACAGATTGGGATTTTGATTGTATCGTAACTCAGCGCAACTTCACTCAGCCATCCTTCATTCCTTACTTTATCCTTGGACATGGTTCACACCATATAAAACTGTCAAAAATAAAATGTTGATTCTGCCATGCTATAATCTCATTCTCCAAGAATTAAGGAAATGTCATTAACCTTTGATGTCAGAAAGGGATAATCCATGGCACAGTGTGAAACTCAATAACTGAGATCAATATCGACTTCTATACTTGATTAAATTGGGTGATCCTAGGCAAATAATTCATTTCACTTACTCATTTTTATTCAGAATTGCATATGAGGGCGCTTTCAAACATGTGAGTTCAGGATGTGCTGTGTACATAAACCTCATGTTTGATTTAATAACCTAAAATGTTGTACCATCCATAATAGGAATCTAGGCCACATATATGGTACACATGACACTTGACTTGTTCCTTACTTCATTATAAGGATTGTCATTGGGAGGGGGGATGAATGTTTAAAAAAATCACACCTCACTTTTAATAAATAATTCTCAATGCAGAGGTCTAATCTGATGTACGAAGGTGAAACACTTCTGCATAGAAATACCCTTTTTCAGGTCTCGGAGTGGCGAGGGCGGAGCAGCGAAGCTGCTGCCACGCCTCTGCGAGAGATATTGTTTCTAAAAAGGGTACTGTCAGCCCCGTCCCCTTTTCCATTGGTTAGTGTCAGCGTTCATGGTAAACGCTGACTTCGCATTGGAAAAGAGGGGTTTTGGGTGCCACCCTGTCCTCTTTTCGCACTGCACCTCCGGACAATTTAGCCTGTTTTGTGGCTGGCGTAAAAGAGTATTCTTATCTGCTGGTTTATTTAACAAGCAGATAACATTCTTCACGTCCGCTGCGAAGCAGGCACTGAGCACAGAGGAGCACGGAGTCACAGGGAGGGCAGGGGGATCCTGGCAGACTCTGTGATTTGCAGGGGCAGTCTCTCTTCGTTTGAGCCTCCCACCCCCCTCGGAGCGCCTCTCCGGCTGTCAACGGCTCACCTGGGTCTCACCTGAGTTACGACTGCCCCCGCCCCTCCACGGGGCCTCGGCACTTCGGAGCCGCCCAATGAGTTGAAGATTCACGCTTCTTGCCCTGGGGGTCTCACCAGGACTCGGCTTGTCTGCCTCCCTCCCTTCCCCCACACCCAGGACTGTAAACTACAGTGTAGGGACAAAGAGCCTCAGAAGGGCTGTGGTGTCAGTCGATAGGGTGCGGGTCAGTGGGGAGTGCCATCCGAACAGCCACACTGTCACTTATCAGTCAAGGCTGCAATCCGTGCACACCACACCCGTTTTGGAGAGCGCCGCGTACCTGCGCCTGGTGGGGCGGCTCGGCGCCCGGAAATGTAGTTGTTTACTATGTATTTTTAATAGCGCTGACTTTACCCTCAGGTGCCAGAGCACTTCACAACAGAAATAGATTATTACACAATGCACGTAAATTAAATTAGCCAAAAATGTTAGGACATTTACAGTAATCCAAGAGCATTAAAGTATGGCAAACATTGCAGCAGTCATTAAATTGAGTAACAAGATGCGGGCAGGTGCCAAGTAAAGGACGGTGTCCAATGAAGTCGAAGGAGATAGGTAAGCCTCGAGGCGGTGATCACTGCGGAGAGTAAACCGAGGAGGTACAGACTGGAGAGGCCTACTAAAGTGTCTTTGAAAAAGGGCTTTCAGCTCGGGTTTAAAGATGGCCTATGTTGCATAGTTTAGGAGACTAGGAGTTCCGTACCCTGTTCACGTTTCCTGAAAAGCATTGGGCTGTAAATGGTTTCTTTTTAAAGGTTGGAGATTCTAGCAGCAGATTCACAATAGATTGGGAGGTACCCTTCCAAACGTAGGGGGCAGGGTCGATTACGACAAAATCAGGGTGGTGTCCCCCACTTGACATTTGATTTCCTTACACACCAGGCACACTCCTATTCACACTCTTCCTCACACAACTGAACTACTGAGCTCAATTATATGTAATAATGTTACATTTTAAGATTGTAGTAGTATAACATTTCTTTAAAAATTGTGCTATTAGTTTAGAATAAAACAGAGCCTGCTATATTCTGATGTTACTCGAAAGTATATCTCTCGTATGTATACAGGCACAATTTATACAATAATACATACAGAATTGAAATATATTAATTCATCAAAATCATTTTACAAAAGTCACATTGATATCTCGCATCTGTCCGTCCAAATATACAGAATATACCCTGAAGGGGTTTGTCTTTATTCTGTGATGGTCTATCACCACTGTATAACTCAAGCTCGTCAGCCATGTAACCAGGAGAGGGTTTGTGTAGGCCTTGTGAGTGATACATGCCATATTGTGAATAGCTTCAATGGGCAGCTAGTTAACTGAAACCAGAATCTGTGGAATATAGTCATTCCTTTTGGCCCCAGTGACTAAACGTCCTATCGAATGTAGGACTGATTTAAGAGGAGTAAGAGGAATCTTGGGAAGACCAGTAGGGAGATAGCACCAAGTGATGGAACAGGAAGTTTGAGATCTTGCTCTGGAATGAAGCCTAGAATTCACCAGGCAATTTAAAAAAGCAAATTTATCTTTGTGGTGTTCATTTGTGATTGTAAAGTGAGCCTTTTTGTTAAGGATGACACCTAGGGATTTGGTACTGTTGACAATAGTGGGTTTGCTGTTAAGGATGTTGAATGAGTCCATTCAGGGTAGTATTAAATAGTGTAATGAAAGTATTTTTCATTTTTGTAAGACGGAGCACAGGTGTGACAATTACTTATTGAGTAGTGTTGTATACCAACAACCTGGGCTACTAGAAGCCCACACCACCTCCCTTGAGTAAACCCTGGATTGCTTTGCTTCGATTTCCTGACCGTGTCAAGTGCTACAACTGGATGTTTGGGTCCCAGTTAAGAGAAACTTGCAGACTTGTTTCATGTGAAGGGCTTGCATCCTTCCTAACTAATAATCCAAGTTCTGGCAAACCTCTCAATAAGAAAAGGGCTGGTAATCCTGATTCTTTAAGCGTGGGAGGGACGCATTTTAAAAATTCTAATCGAAATCTACTGAGCAGCAGGGATGTTTTTTTATGGGCGAATGCAATGCACAGCACATAGGTATTATGTCTTAGAATCCTGATGATAAAAGTATTTGGCCGAGATCTTGGCTTTAAAGTTCCTTTCAGTTCCATTGTTTCGGAGTTTCAGTATAGCACCAACACGGTTTATTCATCAGAGGCATACCTTTATTCTCTCTTGTGGTGTCATACTCTCATCAGAGCTTTCCTTAATCAGAGTTTCTCAAATAGTCAGATTTTTTTTTATTGGTGGAGCTGCAGGCATTTTAACCTTTGTCAGAGCAGGGAATTAAATAACTGGGCCCGGAGCAACAGGATGATTCAATTATAGTTGGATAACACCAGGCATTTGGGATCTAGAATAAATATTTAAATAACTAGGCCAAGTAAATAGAAGTCCCTTACCAATAGCCAGGAGCCTTCTGTGATGTCTCAGGCTAGAACAGTAAGCATGAATACCAAAGTACAGCCACTCGTTTTAGCCAGAAAACTCAAGCCACCTGCAAGAAGTTGGTGAGAACCACATGTCTGGAGAACAGCTGACATGCTTAGGCAAATGGCCTCAATACCTTAACCCCCTCCTGTCAACCACCTTGCAGCATCAACCCACTACACACTCGCCATTTACAAGACCCACAGCTATGCTATGGCAAAACCTCCTTAAGGATAGTAGCCATTCTTCCTCTGAACCAACATTCTACACCAACCGTGATTACGGTATGAAGACCACAGTGGAAAAGTTACTGGAAGAATCACAACCCCAGTCTAGGGCCTACAGCAAGAGACCATTTAAATAATGGATACCAGACTGTACGGATACACATTACTATAACACACCTTTTGTTCAACACACAACCACACACACACAACACACAACACACACACACAACACACACACACAACACACACACAACACACACACACACACAACACACACACACAACACACACACAACACACACACACAACACACACACACACACAACACACACAACACACCCACACACACACACACACCCACACACACACCCACACACATACACACACACATACACACACCCACGCACACACATACACAGACCCACACACAGACCCACACACAGACCCACACACACACCCACACCCACACACACCCACACACACCCACACACACACCCACCCACACACACCCACACACACACCCACCCACACACAACCACACACACCCACACAACCACACATACAACCACACACACACTACCACACACACTACCACACACACTACCCACACACTACCACACATACAACCACACACATACAACCACACACACACACACACCCACCCACACCGTCAGTGCACACTTTCACCAGGCACAGACACCATCAGTCGTCAGTGCATGCTTTCACCGGGCACAAACACCACCAGCCGTCCGTGCACACTTGACCAGGCACAAACACCACCAGCCGTCCGTGCACACTTCACCAGGCACACACACACCACTAGAAGTCAGTGCACGCTTTCACCAGGCACATACACATCACCAGACATCAGTGCACGCTTTCACCAGGCACACATACACCACCAGCCGTCGGGGCACACTTCCACCAGGCACACACACATCCGCAATTAACTATTGTAGAAATCACAGAATGGCGCACTTTACTTTTAAACATATTCATCTAAAGCGCAGCATACCACCATTGCTACAAAAATAAATGCACTTTTTTTGGCCTACAATTTATAGACTTTTGTTGCAATTGGTGTTGCAATATTTATCAATACCTATAGCTCAAACTTAATTAATGCAAGACCTATTGCATTGCAAATGCTTGTTAAATATTGGAGACATCTTAACATATGCTAACAAGATGTCCGTTGCATGATTTACATGCCAAATATTTTTAAGGCTTGGGTTGTGACAAGCTCTTTGAGCCTGAGCCAACCCTTGATATGGCTCTGTCGCAGCTCTCCATGTTCATTTATTTGCTTCCCCACCCCTAGCGATAAGTGCTCCCTCATGCACCTGAAT
The DNA here is from genome assembly GCF_964261635.1 of Lissotriton helveticus. Classification (NCBI taxonomy): domain Eukaryota; kingdom Metazoa; phylum Chordata; class Amphibia; order Caudata; family Salamandridae; genus Lissotriton; species Lissotriton helveticus. The sequence continues at coordinate 409,199,231 of NC_136061.1, read as the reverse complement.
GAGATGGCATTAGTCTCTGCCCTTTTTCAGAGGTCAGGTATACTTCTATAACTGTACCTCAATGACTGGCTGGTCAAGGCAGGCTTACAACAGTCAGTCATAGACTACAACTGGATGACAGCTGAGCTCCTAATCTCTTTCCATCAATGAGCTGAAGTCCCACCTGAGCCCTAGGTAGAGGATTCCCTTCAATGGGTATGTCCAGCGCAGAGGGTTTTTCAAGGACTTTCCTCCTCATCTGCATGTCCGTAATGTTCAGGATGGAATCTTGACATTTTGGGTTCCTGCATGGGTCTTGGTGGTAATGGTTTGAGGCTTTCTTGGGCACGCTTTCCATTGTCCTCATCCAGATTGCTAGATGGCATATGCAGTCCCTGCAGTGAAAAGTGAGGTTCTCCATGCCCAACATCAAGGCTGCCTGTGACAGATGCATCAATGCTGAGTTGACTGAAGGGGTCACCTGCTGGAGGTGGAGATCAAAGGCCTCAAGTCTCTGGTGGAGAACCAGCTCTGTGTCAGTTTTCTGTAGCTTCAGGTAATCTATCTGGCCCTGAAAAATGTTCTCGCTTCAAACAGTGGGAGGATGGTTTAGGTCTTGAAGGACAACCCAACTGCCATGTTTTACTACCATCAAGCAAGGTGAAGGATGGTCCTGGATCCGGTGCCAGGAGTCTCTGTGCCTCAGGAGGCGGCTGGACCAGCAGAAGATCTTCTTGGTAGCCAACCACCTGGTGCGGTTCCTGAATGCTAGAGCACACAATTTTTGCAGATATCGTCCTACAGACCATCAAAGTGGCATCTTTTTGATCAGTGTAGCATGCCCTAGCTAGAGCTGTTTGTCACCTCTGTAAACATGCAGTCTCAATGCTTCTGCACATTGGAGTTTCCTCCAAGAAGGCGATTAGGAGTTTTTTTCCATTTGCAGTGGGACTCTGAATGCATTCCCATCACTAGCTCTTCGAGTTCTCTGGAAGATCAGGTGAGACCTGGTCCAAGTCATTTTAATATCCCCAGAATGGGCCAGAAGAGTATGGTATTCAGTGTGCCTGAGAATATACTCTTTGATCCAGCTAGCTCCTTTGTTGATGAACAAGAGAGGTCCCTGCACTCAACTCCCTATATTCTACTCCTCATTGCGTTGAGACTGAGCGGCAACCGTTCAACTCCTTTGACTTGCTGGCAGAGGTAGTCTTAGATATCATCCTTGCAGCTAGACACCTGTTTATTAAGTCCATCTGCAGTGGGTGCATTTTGGAGACAGTCATATTAATCATTTACAGGCCAGACTTTCTATTGTTTGTATTTGGCCCTGCATGGCCTCGCAGTCAGCAAGATACTCTACCTAACTGCACATTCCTCACCACCCTCCCTGTTCTGTGGAATGGACTTCTGTACATCAAAATAAGGTCCCACGTTAGATTGCAAGACTATCACCTCCGTTGTTTGAAGTGCTCTGCATCTGAGGGTGTGGAAGGAGAAAGATTAAGAAACTCACTTCAGCATGCAGAGATGGCGGTTACTTGTAGCTCAACTCCATCACTTCTGGCGCAGTAAGGAGTCACCACTGTTCCGTATCACACTACATGGAGGCATGCTGTAGCATTGTTGAGGGGGGTTTGTAAAAGATAATGAATCTGTGGTTAGAGCTTTACCAAAGGTTAGTAACTTGTTCATTTGAACCAACAGTCTTTCACCAACATGTCTCTGTGGAAGTAAAGAAGTTATTTTCTTAAAAGGGAGGACTCTGGCGCATTCCTTTTAGATGCTTGAAAAGTTTGCTTTGTTACCTAGGACTCCTTGGCTGCGGAAATCGAGGGGACAATGCGCAAGGAACTCAGTTTAGATGAAGAATGCCTTTCTCCTAGTCAGAGGTGAGTTTTATGCTTGTATACCTATGCTTACATCATGTAATAATAAGCATGGAACAATTGCGGCTGCATTTCTATTTATTTCTGCCAACTAACTTAAAAAAAAAATCTAAAATGAAACTATTGGGACATTGTGATCTCACCGTTGAAGTTGTTGTCAGTCAGGCTGAATTTGCCTGTGGTTGACACACTGATGTAAAACTTTGTTTTTTAGTTGCTGTACCAGAACCAACCCTTAGATCAAAGAGTAATACTGGGCATGTGAATATGGAAGTTTTTCTATTGGCAAAACTATTTCTAATTTTAAGTAAATAGTTTCTTCATTCTGTGCAGCCAGTGATTTGGTCATGATCTTAGAAAAACAAAGGCAACTGAGATGCTTAACTCTTCCTTCATTCTCACTTTTTCAACTTGCCTTTTCCAACCATGGGTCTCCCTAAGTTTTCAGTTGGTTAGAGAGTATGGCAATGGGTATCCGACATCCATGTAGACTATTCTATGAGGGATAATTCCATGATTGGATGCTCAGGTTGTCGAGGAACTTGAAGCATTTACTTAGTTTCACAACATTAAATCTGACGCTCAAAGCCCAAATGCTTTTGTAGCTTTGCAGCTTCTCCCTGTCCCTGTAAATCCACGTTAACACCTTAAGGTATTCTGTCATTCCGCTACTTCAAAAATGTTAAGCAAGCCTAGAAACTGGCTATTTCAAATCCATAATGCACAAGTCCTCCTCAGCAGAATTACTATTACGTGAAAAGTAAATTGTTCACCATACAAAGAAAACTGCCTATCTATCCAAAATCCTAGGATCGCTGGATTACAGCTGACCAACCATGATTGCTTCATCAACAGCACTGTGTTCCTCAAAACAAAAACAACTTTGACCTTGGAACTTTCACTCTTCCTTTCTTACTCAATCTCAACCGCTAACACCTACACTCTTGCTAATACAACACAGAGACAGATGAGGTATCCAAGAACAATGTAAATGTTACACAGAATGACATGTAGGTGTAAAAGTATTTTATTAAACATTAAAAAATAAAATCTCAGCTAATTACTTTAAAACTTAACTCATCATTTAAAACCTACAGACATTATTTGTTAGCAGAAATTAGAGTTAAAAATATAGGTACATATGAAAATTTATTAAATGTGGTACTAATAATCCCCTCGAGCAAAGTATCATTGGAAACAGAAACTCTCCTACTGAAACATGAAATTACAAATGCAGTACGTTTCACTTTGTCCAAACCTCCCTCCAGCACACGGGCATTTGGAAAGACCATGTTTAGGAGATTTGGGTAGCTTCCCTTGTACACTAGAGTACATGTATTTGCACTGCATACTGTGTGCTCTCAGTCTGCTTTCACTTAAGCCTATTTTGTTTAGAAAATGTGATGTTCACGTCCTCTGCACTGACTTTAAAGTGCGGAAGACGTGAATGTCCTCCCACTGAAGAAGGAAATTCCATTTATGTTCGTACTAGAGGAGTTTCCTTTTTAATGGTTGAGTTGTAAAAGAAGAGCTTCCCTTGGTGCCCACAATATTGTTTTTTTGCTTACTGTGATGTGAAGCGCCCCATGCACATTTAAGTCAGTTTGTGAAAGCTGCCAGACCCTCTGTCTCTGCAGCCTCCGTTGTGATGGCTACAGTCCCCTCCCTTTCCAATGGTACTTCTCTCTAGCAGATCCCAACTTAGGGACAGGCATAGGAGAGTGATTGCTGAGCAATGATTCCCCAAATAGACCACCAGGGATTTTGAAAGGTAGCTGTAGCAGCAACCAAGACATGGGCAATTGCACCCATCCACCAAGGAAGCCTTTCTGCCCAGGTAGATGTGGGATAGAAAACCAATAGGGTTAAATATTTTTAACACGAATTGGATGGTGGGGGAGGCTGGCATTCGATACTGGCATCAGCTGTAGTCCCCCAACACTCACTCTTAAGGGCTAAACAGCCATTCTGTCCCCACCTAGATTGGGGGATTTACCCCCAAAAGGCCCTCCCCGAGAGTGAAGGGGTAGCAAAAAGCACATTATACACCAGGGATAGATTAACCATAAACAGGGTGTGGGGTCGGCGCGTCCTTGTACCGAGTCGCAACCTACACCTCTAATGCATAGACATTCTTTCTGCTCCTTCCAAAGGGTAGATTGAGGGATTTACTCCAATATGCCTGCCCTTGGGGGGAAGCAGAAAAAGTGCTAAACACTACAGTTTGTAATACAGAAAGTGGTCCAGGTGCAATGGCGTTTTGTGTTGGCTCTTTTTGCCACTCCCATATAGAGGTGGTGCACAGTCAGTATGACCCCTTTAGACAGGGCACTCATGTCCCACAGGAACCTTTCCCCTTGTGTCCCCCTCTCTTTAAAGAGAGTCCAATCTGCACCCAGTGAAAGACAGAGCCACACTTTCAACCCACAATAATGTAATTCACTGATATCCTCATCAACACTCAAATTAACTGTCAGAGTTTGTGTCGGCGCCGAGGACAGAACTTGTTTTTGTAATTGGGTACACTGTCTCCGACTGCATTGGGTGCATCTAATTAAGGGTGCACCACATCGCAAATGGGAACAATACATAAGATCATTCAAGCCCTTGAATTTTGGATAAGAAAACGTCCTGAGATCCACACTACCCTAGATTCCCCTCGGTCTCAAAGTTTCTGAAATGCCCAGGATTGGTAGGGCTTCCTCGTTGCCAGCTGACCCAGAGCAGGCATAGTTAAGGCATTCATCATCAGTTTAAGTGAAAACAAATAGGTTTCTTTGGGTGTAGTTTTAACATATGAACTGCTATGCAGGAGTTGCTTTGCAGGGAAAAATCAGGACACCCAAGTCCTTTTTGAGATGATGGAGGGGGCAATAAGGAGACACCTGTCTAGCACATGAGTAGTAAACCATTATCGTTGGGTGTCCCTGTGGCATATTGGATACGGCCTCCACGTGCAATATGTCTTTTCAAGAAAAGAGCCACAGTAGGTTTGCCTAAAGTTGTTCACAGTCCTTAATAAAGGAGCTGATATATTTCACCTAAGAGTCTTTACAAATCATTTAATGTTAACGTATTCTGGTATTTTACTTAATTAATCTTGTTCTTTTTTTTTTTCTTTTTTTTTCCAGGGGCCTGCATAAACGGGTCTTTGACACTGTCAAGGTGGCAAACGATTCTACACGCTGTCGCTCTGCCTCATACCCTCCTCCTCTACCAATCCCAGGATCCAATCGCTCTTGTGTTATGACAGCTAAGCCTTTCGAGTCTGGGCTTAAACCATCTGAGAAAGGAAATGGGATTATTCACTGCAACTTAAAGGAACAAGCAACAACCAAGAACGAGGAAGTGCAATCAAAGTAGGAGCGACTTTATCACTTATGTTTTATACTTTAAGGTGTGTTATTGGTGGGGATGACGAGGCTAACTGATAGAAGTAACCTTCTGCTTCCAAGCCGCAGGATTTGCTTGGAAGCCTAAGGTATCCTTGGATACCTTTGGATACAGAATTCTGAGGTAGCATCATTTATAAACATGTGCACACTGTAGTACAAAGTCACAGTGCACTAAATATTAGCTAGTAATGACTTTTTATTTTACTTTGTACCTCGATTACAAATTCGAAATATAGTTTTCGGTTCAACCGTCTACATGAAGCTCAACACATAAGTTCTCTAACGGAATTGTGTTTGAATATGTTTGTAGTCATTTGTGCTGGTACGTACATATGCAGTACCTGAAATGTTCATTCTCTGACACACAATATGCGGTGGATTCACATATCCCGTGTGCTCGGATCAAGCACTTACAAAATCTTTAGAGTTTTGACATCCTAGGATTTTACAATGATGTTTGGTCTTTTTAATGTTGAATTGTCTACGAACGCACAGGGCATTGAGGCTGATTTAGTTTTCTTCGAAGCTTCTTAGCTGGAAGTTCTCTAGTCAATGCCTACATTTTATAAAACATGCTTTTAAGATGGGTATTTTCTTTTAAAGTGGTAGCTGCTTCCATTGTATTATCTCTTTATCTTACCTGTTAATTGTGAGGTGTTGCTGTGTAGTTATCCTGGAGAATCCAAATATTTTAAATATCTCATGATAAAGAATAATTTGCTACTTATACAATAGTGCGTTTTGGTCTAGGTTCTGTGCTCTTTGAATGCGATAGGTACGTTGCCATCTACTGTCTTGAATGATATTAGATAGTGTTCCTCCAGACCCAAAAGAGATGTGATATTCACAGTTGTGGTCAGGCCGTCTCTCAATTGTGGTTTTCTATTCAGGAGTTTACCAAAGAATCAGATCTCATTACTGGCCGATATTTCTAGGTTCAAATACATGCCCTTCTTCGATATTGCTACACATACATACCTTCAAGGATATGTAGTGGTTACATTTGCAGTAAACATGAGACCTGGGTCCTGAAGAAAGCTGGATATGGCTCTTGGAGGGGCTGAAACAGTCAACAAAATATGAATAGTGGATAACAATTGCTAAGTTTTTGACCCTACAAAAGGAAGACTTCTGTAACACAGATATCCTTGATATATAACCTACAAGATTTACTTACAAACACAGAATTTAAAAAGCAGGAGAACATCTCTACCCAGAGACTATGAACCCTCCAAGACTCCTATAAAGAGCTTCAACTTGTGGAGCCCATCCTAGATAAACTAACCTGTCCAAGGTAAGCCTGATAGGTTTGCCGAAGCACGCCACCTTGGTGGCCGATGCGGATATACATACATGCCGGGAGTAATTCTAGTTCACCTGCCCCTGTCATTCCCTTTGTGTTTAATCAGTAACAGAGATATGCTATGATAGACCACCCACAAGCTCACTTCTCTTTGCTTTGTTCAAGCAGTTGGCTATTGAGTTTTACATGCTGAGCACTGTGAGTAGTTGTGTATTATAAATACAAGACTGCACCAGCTCCCTGCCATCTCTTTTCTAAAATAAAGAGTATATCCTTAAATCTGGTCTGTCCATTGCACTTTCAAAGCCTGTAGATAGATCTTCATGCCAATGGACTTCCCAGAGTTAAGTTGGGGGCCCAGTGTAGGGACTTATTCATTAGCATTATACAAGATACATTAAATATAAACGTCCACTAAAATAAAATAAACTTAGAAGCATTTTCCTTTCCCTAAGTGCCTTCTTGCATGCCTGTCCTAGTCTCAGCCTATTCCCAACCACCTCCTCTTACTAGGAGTAAATCTGTACTGGTTGTAATTCACATCTGGGTTCACATGCAAATTTGCAGCCTGGTTCATGGATTCTGATTAACTCTAAACCTTTGCTCGATATATTTTTCGAGGTCTGATATGGGAGTTATTTCCTGAATTACACCTAAAGCAAACCTGGCTGACCCTTTAGAGGTTTACTTTTCAGTAATGTTGTCGCTGGATTTTATAGTAGTAGACTAACTGTTTACTTGTAACTATCGTACTTGTAAGAATCCATCTGCGACCACAAAGCCAGAGTAGCTTCCAGCTCGCACAGCAAAATCGGATCTGCATCTGATGTGGGACCTGAACAATTCTTGAAGTCCAAATATAAGACTAGGTCATATTCCAAGAAAAATTGTTTTATTTCTCAGTTGGCACCGCAAGTCTTTATTTGGTAGAATGGAAAGGGTTTTTATTGTAAAAATTAACTTGGTACTTGATGCAGTAATACTGCTTTGCCCAATTCAGTGCATCACTTGATTACAATAACATTTCACGTTGGACACCAAATATTAAAATGTGTTACATTGTTACCAGGTGATCAAATACTATATAAATGTGTCAAGTGTGCTGCAACGTACTCTTTTGTAAAGCAATAAACAGATGTAGATACAAATGCTGTCACCCTATGCCGCCATGACTGGTCAGTGAAAATCTCAATACTGTGCAGAGAGGATTCATGGAAATCTGAGAGTGATACAAGACCATGTGAATGACACAAATGTGCTGGCCAAATGATAATAACACATATAATCCCAGAGTGATCACCAGTCCATTGCTTTCATGTCTAAAAACTCAATCTACATTATTTCAAGTGTGCTGTTTATAATATTTTGGATAAACTCGGGCTTGGACCAATGGTTTTAGGTAGATTACCAAGACCAAATTATTTCAAACAATTGAAGAGTATATAACCACATTACATTTCATTGTCAGGATGCATGACAGCTTCAAGGTAAATGTGGGCAGCCTCCCATTCTACAGAGATTGTTATCTTCTTATTTAAAATGTAAAATATTTTTGTAGTACAATATTTCACAAAAATGGTCTGATCTTGTTCCACTCTTTAAATTTGTTCATAGCTCACCCTATTTCCCCTTTCTCAAGAAATCTTACCACTCAAAGTTTGAAAGTAAAATTATGATTACACTTAAGGGAACGTCTATAACCCATTGCTGATTGGAGGTACAAACCGAGAAACGGCAGGTGAAATATCAGGGTGGGATGTAGAGCAGTATAAAATTTATATTCAAAATGTGCAGCAAGGTACTGCTCAGCCCGTAGAAGATGTCACTCAAGACATAAATGTATTCCGAGAAAATCAAATCAAATCTCACAATTTCATTTAACTTTGTTGTTGCTCTGAGGATGTAGTGGAGGCAGCAGTGTCCTGCGTCTTCAACAGTACATGGAGTGTTGTGTCCCCCTTGGTGACGCAGGGATTAAGTTAAGCTGTAGGTCTAGGTATGGTAAGAATTTTTTTTTTTTTTTTGTAGCTATAGCCAAACCCGTCTTTACCTTTGAGGCTCACTCATCACTAGATGCAAAACCGAACCTGCAACAGTACTAGTTTCAACTTTGCACCTACTTTCCTAATATGCTATTTGCTCAGCCTCTGATTTTCACTCGTGCTATGTTTCATAAACCAATTCTGTAACGTATACATTTTTTTGGTATCTTTTTTTCTTTCTTTAACAGAGATGCTCCAAAGCTGGGTAAACCCGGGGTTCCTTGGGCGCAGGACATAGCTATGGCCCTACACAGGCTCTCTCTCCGCCGGCAAAACTACCTGAGTGAGAGACAGTTTTTTGTGGATGAGTGGGAACGTCAACAAACAGTGATGGAGGATGAGAAGGAAGACTGCAGTGGATGCAGCACACCCAATGGGAGTGTCCTGTCCATTGCAACCTACCACTCTGAACTCACAGACTTTTCTGCAACATCCAGCTGCCTGCGCTCACTCCTACCTGAGAAGCTCCAGATTGTCAAACCTCTCGAAGGTAAGGAAGCTGCCTCCTCCTCCCCTTTATAGATGAGAAAGCCACAGTGCCAGATGTTGTACCTCTCGCATTTGTATAAACATGTTTCATTAAAATGGCAGTTGTGTGGCTCCGTTGTGGCTAGCACACAGCACCTGTTTTTATCCAGAACAGTATCTTTTTTATTATTATTTACTTATCTTAACTTTTTGTACACCCACAGGTTGGAGCTTGTGCTAAGCATTCTCATTTCCTCATACTGTCGCAGGCACGAGATTCTGTTGGCATGTGCAGTGTAGCCAACAACTCCCCTGTGTACTTGGCACTCCAACCGTGTAACTGGTCATTCAGTCAGGGTTTGCTCTAGGACATATTATTGGTATGTGTTGCAACACTGTATGACCCAAAACAATCAATGTCTAGTCAGTGATACTTTTGACACACATCTCAGAAACTTTGATCAGTTAAAATAAAGAAAATTGCTAAGATCCTACCGTCTTTTAGAGCCAAAATATATACCCAATGCGAAAAGGAAGTTAATGTTAAATTATTTATTCCTGTCTTGGGTGCTGTATCTGTAAGTGTTTTATGTTGTGATGGCAAAAACTGAAAACTATAGATCCTTTTGGAACCTTTCGGAGCAAACTAGCTTTCCACGCGTAGAGTATCAGCCAATCCATCAAAATCTAGGGAATTATAACAGAAGTTTGTACGTTTTTCTGAAAAATCTCCTAGTTTTTACCACAACTCTATCCAATTGCCTAAACATGTTGGTGGTGACTTCTAAATTACAATGCTAGTCCCATTCACCCTGCCAACGAGGTAAAGAGTTCTTAAGGCAATAGGCGCCGGCCACACGCTTGACCCAGTCTTCTCCTCCAGCAAGTACATCTCCTTCAGCCACTCCACTGGACTTCATTGGACCGACCATAGCTGCGTCCACTTCAGCTTCAGAAAAACCACGACCCACCACCACCCGCAACAGGCTCCTCGCAGGAACTGGAACTAGATCACCGCCGACCAGCTCACCACCTGCCTCAGCCAGAACCCCCCCGCCAGCACAACGGACCCCAACGAAGCAGCCAGCAACCTCACACAGTGGATCACCAACTGCGCAGACGACCTCGCACCACTGAAGACCCCCCCAGCAGACACAGCAGCAAGAAAGCCTCTTGGTTCACCGACGAACTTAAGAACTCCAAGAAGAACTGCCGCACCCTCGAGAAAGTCTGGCGCATCGACCAGACCACAGACAACATGACTGCCCTCAAGCACTCCACCCGCAATCACCACCAGCTGATCCGCACCACCAAGAAGACAGCATTCAAAGAACGACTGGACAACAACGCCCACAACAGCAAGGTACTCTTCAGCATCGTCAAAGAGCTCTCCAACCCCAGCGCCGGTAACAATAACATCACTCCCTACAAGACCTCTGCGACTCACCCGCCTCGTTCTTCCACGCAAGATCGCCGAAATACACAACCGCTTCGGCACACCAACCACGCACCCAACCACCGAACCAACGCCCCCCCACCACCACCCTCTGCGCCTGGACCCCGGTCAGCACCGAAGACACCACCCGCACGATGAACACCATCCACTCCGGATCCCCAACCGACCCCTGCCCCAACCACGTCTTCAACAAGGCCGACACCATCATCGCACCCCAACTCCGGGACATCATCAACGCCTCCTTCAACACCGCCACCTTCCCGGAAAGCTGGAAGCATGCCGAGCTCAGCGCCCTCCTAAAGAAACCAACTGCGGACCCCACCGACCTCAAGAACTTCCGCCCCATCTCGCTCCTCCCTTTTCCTGCCAAAGTCATCGAGAAGACCGTCAACAGACAGCTTGCCGCCTTCCTCGAGACGAACGGATCCCTCGACCACTCGCAGTCCGGCTTCCGAGCCAACCACAGCACGAGACCGCCCTCATCGCAGCCACTGACGACATCAGATCCCTGCTCGACAACGGGGAAACAGCGGCCCTCATCCTCCTGGACCTCTCCGCAGCGTTCGACACTGTCTGCCACCGCACCCTTGTGCAGCGCCTCAGCAACATCGGAATCCAAGAGAAGGCGCTGGAGTGGATCATCTCGGTCCTCGCCGGAAGAACCCAGAGAGTCCGCCTCCCCCGTTCAGATCCGAGGCCACCGAAGTCATCTGCGGCGGACCACAAGGATCATCGCTCAACCCCACCCTCTTCAACGTCTACATGAGCCCCCTCGCAGCCATCGCACGCCAACACAACCTCAACATCATCTCCTACGCCGACGACACCCAGCTGATCCTCTCCCTCGCCAACGACCCAGCCACCGCCAGAACCAGCCTACACGAAGGGATGAAAGACGTCGCCGAGTGGATGAAGAACAGCCGTCTGAAACTGAACTCAGACAAGACGGAAGTCCTCATCCTGGGATCATCTCCCTCTGGCTGGGACGACTCCTGGTGGCCACCTGCCCTGGGCACCACTCCCAAGCCAACAGGCCACGCACGCAACCTGGGCTTCGTCCTGGACTCCTCCCTCTCGATGACCAGACAAGTCAACGCCGTCTCATCATCGTGCTTCAACACCCTGCGCATGCTCCGAAAGATCTTCCGATGGATCCCTATCGAAACCAGGAAGACTGTCACCCAGGCACTCGTCACCAGCCGACTGGACTACGGAAACACCCTCTATGCCGGAACCACAGCCAAACTACAGAAAAGACTCCAGCGCATCCAGAACGCCTTTGCACGACTCATCCTGGACATCCCCCGACACAGCCACATCTCCGGCCACATGAGAGACCTGCACTGGCTCCCCGTCAGCAAGAGGATCACGTTCAGACTCCTCACCCACGCACACAAGGCTCTCCACGACCTGGGCCCCAAGTACCTCAACAACTGCCTGACCTTCTACACGCCCACCCGCCAGCTACGGTCGACAAACCTCGCTCTCGCCTCCGTCCCACGCATCCGCAGAGCCACCGCCAGTGGTAGATCCTTCTCCTACCTGGCAGCCAAGACATGGAACTCCCTCCCCATCCACCTCCGGCGAACGCAGGACCATCTCTCCTTCAGGAAGCAGCTCAAGACCTGGCTTTTCGAGCAGTAACGGACCCCTCTCCCCCGAGCGCCTTGAGACCCTCCCGGGTGAGTAGCGCGCTATACAAATGTCATGATTGATTGATTGATTGATTGATTGGTTGGCAAAAGCAAATGCTGAAATGTGGAGGATCAGTAAACTGGAATCTCGTGACGTCTGATTACAAGATGGGCTTGCAGACCAGTTCACCGAGTTTGTAGTGGGAGCTTAAACCTTGGCTTTTATAGGGGACTGATTAGCGCAGTGTTCCACTTCAGGGGCTTTAAGTGTTTGGGTGAGTCAGCATCTTCCTATGTTAATGGAACCCACAGGAAGTCGGCTTCCACTGGTACAGGCATAGAGTGGGTCCACTGGGGTCACAGTCACACCAACACCTTCACTGTGAGTCCATCTCAGGTTGTTCTACATACTTGACAGAACACCATACTGAGAGGAGGGAGGAAAAGACAGTTTGTTTTAGACTGGGAAATGCAGATATAGCTGCAGTCGGACATTAAAGAGGGTGGGGGTCACTCAGTGCTAAGGAGGGTTTTGGTGGTGCCTCACACTTGGCGCACAGGCTGAGATCAACTTTGGGTAGGGTAGTGTGTTTTCTTTCCAAAGACTATCTGCAAGCTCCATTTGATGTTTAGACCTCCATACCCATTGGTACGATCGCTTCTCGAAAGTTCATTGTCCCACACTGAGAGTACTACAAGAGTCAATAGGATCATACTTTAGAACTGAGCAATAAACTGGCATGGCCTCAAACAACCCTCCAGTCCTTTCCTTGATGTTTTTTTTTTATAAGTTCTTTTTATTGTTGCATCAGAAGCATCATTAATGCAGAAAATCAGCAGTCGGCAGGGCGTCAACATTCGGCCTCTCTCCGTCAGTGTCGCAACTTTTTGTTCCATAGGCATCATAGTAAAACGCAAGACATCAACGTGAACATAGTAAAACAACCCCCAAAGCAGCAGCATACACTCCCAACCCCCCTCCACCCCCTCAGACCCACCCTACCCCCCCCAGCAAGGCCTCCTCTCCCTCTCTCACATATTCTATTCATTCAACGTTCATGTGGCCCCTGCGATTATGTCGGGCAAATCCACTGCGTAATAAACCCTCCAGTCATTCAACACTTCTCCCTATCGGGTTCACTCCAGACCATGATATTGTCTCCATTTAGCCCACACTTTCCGGAACTTCTTAGAGCACCCTCTGGCTTTGTACGTTACTCTCTCTGCTGCCATATATAAGTCCAGGCCCCTCCTCCACTCTTCTATATCTGGTGTTTCGGCTGCCCCCCAGTATTTTGCAATATCCCTCTTTGCCACCACCAATGCAAGGACCAAGAAGATGAGCAGAGGGCGTGCCAAGTCCACCTCAGTTGTCATACCCAGCAGGGCCAGCCTAGGGTCGCGCGTTAGTCACTCCCAGAACCTCACTCAGCTCCGTAAATATGTTTTCCCAATATGTTTGTATGGCGTCGCACGCCCAAATCGTGTGGAAAAAATCGCCACTCTGGTGGCGACACCTAAGGCACGCCGAATCTGGTATCCTTCCCATTTTAAGAAGCCGCACTCTAACAAAATAGGTTCTGTGGAGCACGTTCAGCTGGATGAGGCGTAGCCTCGATTTAATCGCCACCTCACGGGGGTGCAAGAGGACAATTTCCCAATCCAGATCTTCCATACCTCCCACGTCTGCCTCCCATCTACTCCGTAATCCTTGCAAGTCGCCTAACATGTTGTTAGTCAGTGTTTTATATGTGAGGGATACCGCCTGTCCCAAGATCTGCTCCTGAAGCAACCTACCCTCCAGTGGTGCGTACTCTGGAATATCTGTGAGTGTGATGTTTTGTGCCCTCCATGCATGTCTCAACTGTGCATATTTGTAGAACTGAGTGTTGTGCAGACCAAATTCGTCCTTGAGCATCTGGAAGGATTTTAGTTCCCCTCTTGCAATCACATCACCAATTGTTGATATACTTATATCGTCCCACCTCCCGAAGCCGCGCAATTTACCGAGTTCCCCCAGCCAGGTACAGTGCCATAACGGCGTCTGCCGGGTGGGCCTCTTGTCCCATCCCATGCGCCTTGTGACCTTTTTCCATGCTGTTAACGTGATCATTGTGGCCGGTAGAAGCGACGTCCCCATCGCACCTCCGTATAAATAGTATAGCAGGTTTTTTGTGGACAGCTTGGCCCTCTCTAGCGCATACGTGGGGTGATCAGCTACCGCATGTAACCACTCATTAATCGGTGTCAGGTGTTCCGCCCAGTAATACGCCTCCAGGTTAGGAAGGGAAATCCCTCCGCTATATTGGTGACGCTGTAGCGTTGTAAGGGCCACCCTTGGCTGTCTCCCTAACCACAGGAAGGCCCGAAGGTCCGCATGGATTTTATTCATCGTTTTTGCAGGCAGCGGGTAATACTCGTTCTGTAGCGCATACAGAAACTTCGGGAGGCTAATCATTTTGTATATCGCCGCTCGGCCCAGTAGGGTGAGCGGGAGCTGTCGCCATCTGTCCATCTCTGCAGTGGCGCAGTCCATGACACGGGCAATATTTTTGCTGAAGGATAATCCCTTATCTAGAGCGATGAATATTCCCAGATATTGAAAGCCTTCCTTGGTATGTACGAGTTGCCCCGGTAGGGACTCCCCCGCTCCAGACCTTGCGGGTCGTAGAGGACTGATTTGTGCCAGTTAATGGTATGGCCTGCCCTAGCACCATAGCCATCTAGCTCCTTGAACAATTCCGGGATCGTTGTGTCTGGCTCGGTTACAAACAATAGCACGTCGTCGGTGTACAGGGATATTTTCTCCTGCGCCGAGTCGATACCGCCCCGCGAGAAACCCCGAATCCCATGGTTGTCTGACCTTTATTGCTAGAATTTCTATAGTGAGTGTGAATAGAAGGGGGGATAGCGGGCAGCCCTGGCGGGTGCCCCTGCCGATTGGAAATTCGCGGGATAACCTTCCGTTAACCCGAACACGCGCCCTCGGTGCCGAGTACAGGAGCCTGACCCATGCCTGGTACTTGGGGCCGAACCCATACCTCTGTAACGACGCCATCAGGAAAGGCCAGTGCACCGCGTCGAAGGCCTTCTCCGCATCTAGGGATAGGAACCAGTGAGGCTCACTTCTCCCCTTAACCTCCTGCAGCCAGTTATGCGTGCGACGGAGGTTCAACTTGGTCGCCCTGTCCGGGAGGAATCCTGACTGGTCCATATGTATGAGGTCCAGTATTACCGACCGCAGTCGTTTAGCTAAGATAGTGGCTAGGATCTTCGTCTCCATGTTGAGGAGGGAGATGGGGCGGTAGGAGGCACAGTCGGTCCTTGGTTTGCCCTCCTTATAAATCGGAACAATATTAGCCAATGCGATGTCTGGCGGCAGGCTCCCCGCCTGGCACGCCTACAAGAACAGGGTTTTTAGATGACGCTGTAGTAGATCCGCAGCCCGTTTGAAAAACTCAGCTGGAAGGCCATTCGGTCCAGGGGTTTTCCCCGGTTTCAGCGAAGCTATGGCATCCGATATTTCCTCAAGGGTCACCTCCGCCTCTAGAGCCTCGCTAGCCTCGGGGGACAGAGTCGGTATCTCCATATCCCCCATATACTGCTGCGTGTCCTCCTCCGTACCCAGGTCCCTGGCTCCGTAGAAGCCCTCATAGTAGGCCGCAAAGGCGTCCGCTATAGCCTAGTCTGTGTGTACTTGTCTGCCGTCAATCAATGTGATCCGATCCACCCACCTCGCCGCCCTTTCCTTGCGTCCAAGCCATGCTAGGAGTTTGCCGGACTTATCACCCACGTCATACAACCGGTGAAGAGTTGCCAATGCCTGAGTACGCGCCTCATCTGTGACCAGCTCCCTGAATTGTCTTTGCTCATCTAATAGTTTTCGCAGTAGTATCTCCTCCTTACGTCTCTGATAGTCCGTCTCTAGGGCTAGGATAGACGTCTCCATACTGGCTACCTCAGCCTGGTGCGTTCGCCGCCTCTCTCCCAACCTACTCTGTATTCGGTCCCTCAGGACCGGCTTCATCGCCTCCCAGAAGGTGATCGCTGAATCTACCGTACCTTCATTTTCGGCTACATAGACCTTAATGTCAGCTCTGATGCCCTGCCGCATATCCGGTGTTTGGAGGTCCCATGCCGCTAGGCGCCATTCTGCCCTCCTCCCTCCTCCCTCCCGCCCCAGCTGTGCATATAGCGGAGAGTGGTCTGATAGTCCCCTCGCTTTGTATTCCGCCCTATCACTCGCTGTAAAGTTTTGCCTGGACATGAATATATAGTCTAGTCTTGAAAAGGCCCTGAGAGCCCCGGAGTAGTAGGAGTATGCCTCTTGGGTAGGGTGGAGCCATCTCCAGACATCAGTAAGTCCTATGGCATCCATCTGTCGTGCTAAGGTCGAGCTTGTCCCCAGAGTACGTGGTGTCCCTGACCGGTCTCGTGCTTCGCACATAACATCGTTAAAATCCCCTCCCACTATTTGTATCGTATCTGCTGTATCAATGAGTATCGTGGTGATCTCTTTGAGGGTGCGCGCCTGTAGCTTTGGGGGGGCATATACCGAAATAATCGTGTACCTACGCCTCTTCCAGGTCCCTTGTACGCCCGCGTAAGTCCCTTGTGTGTCCAGCCAGGTACGGGTGACAGTGAATGGTGCAGTTTTCTTTACGAGGATCGCCACCACCCTGGAATCTGTAGTGTACCCTGCATGCGCTAGCACAGCATAACGGCCTCTAGCTATAAACGCGTACTTATTGCCCCTAAGGTGAGTTTCCTGTAAAAGAATGATATCTGGCGTCACCCTCTTGAGGTAAGCGTTCACCAGGCCCCTCTTGATCTTTGATCCTAAGCCATTCACATTCCATGTTAAGACGGTGACCCCCGTGTCACCCACTTGCGGGGCGTCTAGTGTACTTGCCATAGTGTAGTGCGACACTTATCCCAGGTGGGTCTCTGTAGTGGAAGTGTCCCAAAGCGTGGCAAGGTGTGCTGCTCCTCAACTGTCCCCCCCCTCCTCCCCTTGACCCTCCAGGACCCCTCGAGGGAATTCGAAAACCTCCCCCCCCTCCCACCCCCCTCCCCACCTCCTTTCCCTTCCAGTCGCATCCCAACGTGGGACCAAACTATCCACGGGAGAAGGTCTGTCGCCCTCCCACACATCCCTCCCATCACAAACCAAAGAACAAGAAAAGAAACTCAAAAAACATCGAAGGGCATGTCAACTTGCGTGCTCCCCTTTGTCGAGCTGCAATCTCCCTGATCCCCGAGCACCATTGTTCAATGAGTGCGAGTCCTGTGTGTCCATAGTGGGCCCCTGTCCCGATGAGTCTTGCTCCAACTGTTGGATTTCTTGTACTAGCGGGTGCACTGAATCTCTCACGCCCTCTTCCTCTTCTCCTCCGGAGGCGCGGCCTTCCGAATCGTCCTCCTCATCTCCTTCCGAACGGATGCCATTCCGCAAGCAACTGAACCTAGAGCCAGCCACCGAGTCACTTCCCGGCGATGCCGATCTGCCTCCTCTCCTGCCACTGGTACCACGGGTTCGATACGGTGTCGCCGGTGTCTGTGTCTTTATCCTTCGCGGTCTCCGCCGCTGCGGTTTCAGAAGTTCCCACCGCGGCCTTTCCCGCAGTGATCTGTCCAGTGCTTCCCGTCCGACAGCCTCTCTGCTATTCAGGATAGGACGTTCCTCGAGCCATTGCCTCGCATCCTCTGGGTGTGAGAAGAATATGGACTTGTCTTTGTAGAGCACCTTGAGCTTTGCGGGGAAAAGAAGCATGTAGGTTATGTTCAAGGACCTCAGTTTCGCCTTCACGGAATCGAATGATCGGCGCTGTTTCGAGACTTCCTGACTATAGTCCGGGAAAATCATTATGGTCGTATTCTCCAAACGGATCGCCCCCAGCTTCCTGGCTTCTCGTAGGATCAAATCTCTGTCCGCATAGTTCAGGAATCTTGCTATTACTGGTCGCGGTCTCGCCCCCTCCGGAGGCTTGGCCAGAAGGTTGTTGCGTCTCGATCTATTTTCCGCATCATCAACCTTCCATTGCAACTGACGGTGTGAGGCCTGTAGCTCCGCCATATCCTTCTTCAGGGATGATATCGAAGCATCGTTTTCGCTAATTCTCGTTTCCGTCGCTGCCACCCTGTCAGTCAGGTTCCGAAAGTCTTGACGCAGCAGTGTAACCTCTGAGCCGACTTCCCCAATCTTCCCCTCCAGGGCCGCCCGGGATTCCCGGATGTCAGTTCTGGACGCCTGAATGGCCGCCATCAACATCGCCGTGTCTGACCGCGTTCCGGATGTCACCGATTGCTGCTCCGCCGTATGTATTGGCGCCGCAAAGTTATCCATGGGGCCCTGCTTCGTGGATTTAGGGATCGGGTCCCTTTTCCCCATGACTGCCTGTGTCTCAGGAGGGGCTCCCACCGTAGGATACAGTTCACCGGCCTCTGGAATGCCCAAGGCGTGGTAGGGGCCAGGCAGGAGGCGGCTGCTGTCCGTCTTTCAACACCACACGGAGTGGTATCTTGCAAGATGGGGTCCCTCGGCGCCTCCCCACAGCGGAATCCTTGCCTCGTGGCTCCCCACAATACCCCGATCCCGGCCCAAGTCTCTGCGCCAGTTGTGGTGAGCTGAATGTGCCTCCGTGTACCTCTGTGACCGTCTCGCTTTGTCATCGACCGCCCAGAACCTCCAACACCTGTTCCTCACGCTGTTACTGCAGGATTCGCCTCAGTGAGGTGCCAAGCTGTTGGCGCATCGAGCGTACAGCGCTCCGGTGGCGGGGGTGGGGGGGGGGGGAGACAGGTTTTGCCGGAGGGTGAAGTCAAGTCTCCTATCTACTGGCCGCCTATGCTGTTGTTCGTCCCCCCGGGTGTCCCTCAACCGCCGCCGCCATGTTGGTACCGCTGTCTGGAGCTGCCGAGAATGTCCCAGTCTCCCGCGCCGTGCGGTCTCTGCTGGTCGCCGCTGCCTTCCGCGAGCCACTCCGCCGCACCTCAGGTCTCAGATTCCACCGTCTCCTAGTCTCCCGTGCGTGGACGGCAGCGAAGGCTCCAGCTCAGTTTCTCCGGGTATCGATCTTGCCGGCCGCCATCTTGGTAAAGGCGGCCGGTCGTCCGCGGCGGCTCTGATCCCCCCGCGGGCACCCCGCAGCGGCTATACTGTACCGCTGGGTAGGGTTTCAAGTTGCGGTGCCTCCGCTTGCGGGCTCTTCCTCCGTAGGTCCGCGGATGAGTTCCTAGGCGCCTCGGTAGCGGTCGGGTGTCGCGGCCGCCATCTTGGCCTTGCAGGGTTTCGCCGGTACTTATTTAGTCACCGATTTCTGCCAACCCCAGCGGGATTCCGCCACTATAGCACTCTCTACAGTTGCCAGTGCGTCTTAGCCTCAGCTGGGTATCTTCAGTGGCTCATGGGGTACAGTTTTACGTCTGATGTCGGTGCAGCTCGGCAGGAGCTCCGGCAAGGCACGTCTTAGCCGGCCATGCTGCTGGCCACGCCCCCCAGTCCTTTCCTTGATGTTTGACCATTTCATGCTAACACTAGTCCGCTTCCAACAGAGCTGTCATCTCAAACTATATTTACAGGCTCTCAGAATGTTATGTAAATCAAGACTTAGCTTGTTACAGATGTAAACAATGTTATTATTAAACAATGTGGGAATACAAAAGGAAAGATTCCATAGTGACAAATTGAGAGTCTGATAACCTACAATTTGAACATCTTGCTTTGTTTTCGATTTTTTTAAATAATAGCAGGCTTGCCAAATGCTCTCTCTGACGAGAAGCTCAAGATAGAAAATATATATAATTGTTTATACAGGCATCGGTGATTATATACTTTGGATATATCTGTGGGGACACAATTCTGCAAGCTTGCAGGGTAGATTCTACTCAAGTTTGCCTGTGGTCATTTAACTTTGTCCTTCAACGGGACTGTTTGTCACAGAGTGCAGTATTTACTGTACCTTGACTGTTGTTCTTAGGGCCAGGATTAGCTCCAGTCACAGCCTACTAGGTAATATTCTTTCTCCAGGGCACAACAGCTTCAGTGGATCCTCAGGTTTGTCAAGCTTGTTTTCAGTATCTGGGATATTAGTGATAAGATTCCGCTTCTGGGTAGCACTGAGCACCAGCTTTCCTGTACAACAACTCCTTAAAATAATACCAACTAAGAGCTCCCGAGGGCCAGTACTTATCCAGAGTCCAGGCTACTGATGAGAAGCCAGTGTCTAATCAAGGATTCATGCTTGGTTCAGGATTGGAGACCATAACCAGTAAAGGTAGTTGGTACTTTTTAGGGCATGCCTAGGGTAGGGGCAAGGGAGGGCGGTCAGTATTCAGTCGATTGTGTACTGGCCGTCCTAACTCAATATCGGCAAAACCAGTTGGTGAGAGTGGCGTGGGGGTGGAGGGGTTGAGTGGCGGAGGGTTTGAGTGGTGGGAGGGTCACCTGGTGAGCATCCCAGGGGCCGTTGCTGAACTTAGGAGAACGATGGAAGAAGATTCCAGACAGGTTAAAAATATTTGAAAATACTCCAAGGTACAGACTGAAGATGAAACTACTTGAAGAGGCCACCTTCACGACGACCGACCAGTGTTGTTCATTGAATGTGCCTACAAAAGTACACCATCTTTACAATACACAAAGCATGCATGTAGCTTTCAACGTGAGGACAATGAGGGGCACCAGCTAAGTTCACTAGAGGCTCCGATTAGGCCCCTGTTAATAAGGGCCAGGTAAGAAAAGGTGTGTTCCTCGTGCTCTAGAAGATATGGCCACCATTAGTTTCTCATAGCTGGGCAAGGAGGAGATACCTTGCTTGACTTGAGATGGGAGTGCACTTAAGGTGCATTGCAAATCTAAAAGTTCAGCGTAGACCTAAATCTGCCATGTCCTTAAGAATCTCGAAGGCAAAACTTGATTATAGATAACACAAAAATGAGGCAGGATAGGGACATCTCATTTTAGTTTTCTCACTTTCACCAACATCCTGTCTTGCTCGTGATATTACCTTTTAAAACATTTCAACTCCGAGCAGCATTTCTCTGATCTGACCTTGCCTTTATTTATTAAATATGAGTGGCAATTTGAACGTAGTGTTGATTGTCAAGTCTGTGAGTCTCGGTTTGCTTATATGTTTTGTGAAAACTGTGTGCTTGGTCACTTGCTAGTTCCTCATAGATGCAGGGGCAATCATTTAGCGCCTAATGTTTGCACTCCATAACTTTTCCTGTTGTATATGTATAAAGAAAGAAGTTAATTCTGGTAGTAAATAGTCCTTTTTTTGTTTTTTTTTGTTGTACTGCAGCATCCAATCGTGGTGCATCACTATTCCATTCCCACAGTTTTGTTCTTATTATTAACATTTTCAGAATACATGGTTTCTGTCCTCTATTACCATAAATGTTGTGATGATATTCAATCTAAATTGTTGTTTCTCCATTTCACACTATAAAAAAGTTTTCTCAATACCTTAAATACCAAGAAGGATTTCCTGTACCTCAGTTTTAATGTTGTCCTTGATTGTCTTCCTCTAGGCTCTCAAACTCTCCATCAATGGCAACAGCTTGCTCAGCCCAACCTAGGCACTCTTTTAGATCCGCGTCCTGGTGTGGTGACTAAAGGCTTTACACCACTGGCCGAGGATGCAGTATACCACCTCTGTGATTTAGAGGAGGATGAGGAGGACGAGAAGGATGAAGGCATCACTTTTCAGGTGCAAGATCACTGCTTGGAGGACCAAAAGCCACCTATGCCAAAAGCAACTGCTAGTATATTCCTCCCACCCAGTACAACTGCATCAGTTCCAGTGACTGGTAAGTTGGAGTGGTGCAGCACAGACTGATGCACCATATACTTTCACCTTCCTCGAGACTGGAACTTTGTGCTTTGGATCCGCTTTAGATAATGTGAAGGTTTTATTGTATAGGACCAAGAACCCTAACTAGACCTGAGGCGTAACCTGATCACTTATTGAGGATGCTGTAAGCATATAACTCAGCTACTTTATACCTTACTTTTGTCTCTCCAAGCAGATCCCATCAGGCGAGAGACTGCTGAGTTTACTAAGACATCATTTGGGGATGATGGATTTTTGGAAACTGTAGATGTGGCTTTGAAAGTTGGATAGGGGATGCTGTGTGTCGGTGGTAAACACACAACTTCTGTCTGGAGCAATCCAAGAACTGCCTCTCAATCAGACTTGATTAAATCACATTGTAAAGTCCTCTGTTGCTACTCATTTGCGACTTGGGACATCAATACTGTATGTATAAGCAACTAGAATTCATCAGAGCCATAGAGGTGTTCAAAGGGGGGCATATATAAATCTTGGCACATGACCTGTGGTTTTATACTAAACCAGTAAAATGCAGAAACCATACAATTGGAGTCTTTTTCATTTTTTGATACCAAAATTCTAAAATGCATCTTAATTGAAAATGGCAGTGTGGGATCTCCAATATGTGGGTTTTAATTCTACCAGTGGTTCAGAAGTTTCTCCATCACAGGATCTTCATTGATGACCATCATCTTCACCTATCCGAGAGATCCCAGAACGTTTCTAAACCAAGAAAACGTCCCTTCTACCAACATTTTTACATGCTATTCTAAAGACAAAAATAATAAATTTTCATTTGAATTGAAATACAGTTAAACATACCCAGTTCTTTCTAATTTCTTTTTCAAATAAAAACAAGAACCCTAGCATGGAATTAAATAGCCACTAATCTTAAGAGGTGAAGAAAGGTAGCAGCTCCACTTACCATTAATGCATTGCAGTGGCAGTTGCTGATCAGTTTGTATTTCTGTTCCTGTGAGCTGGATCTGCGTGTCCTGGACTCTGCCTTCTTTCATCTTTTTTCTGACTCAAAAATTACGTTTTTTGCATTGTTTTGCCTTTGTTCAACATCTTTAGATATTGTCCGTTTTTGCTTGCCTTTTCTTTCAAAAAGGCTTTAATTTTGTTCTTTATATAGATCCCTTGCTCAACTATCAGGTCTCACGTTTCTAGTAATCAGAGGCCATAAACATAAAAAGCGCCAATAAGCAAGTCCACTTTAGTCATTGGCTCTCTTATACATGAAGGGATGGCATGTTGCTTTATCTTTATTCTTTTTTTTTAGTTTTCGTAGTCACCCATGTATTTTTAAACTATGTCTTCACTAATTCAGTGCCTTTTCTTTGCACCAACAATAATCCGTTTTTCGAATGATGGATGCTTCAGAATTCCCTGAAGTTGAATGGCGACAAAACTGAGATCCTGGTCTTTGGCAAAGACCAGGATATTTGGTCGGATGAGTGGTGGCCGGCCTCACTGGGAACCTGTCTATCTCCTTCCCAGTCTGCAAGAAATCTTGGAGTAATCTTTGACACCTCCTTGTCCATGACTTTGCAGGTCACACGTACGGTTGCCACCTGCTGGGGGGTGTTAAAGATTCTTAAGAGGATCCTTCACTATCTCTCCCCCTCAGCACGTAAGCAGGTGGCAGTGGCATTGGTGAGTTCAAGGTTGGACTACTGTAATGCGCTTTATGTAGACTCCAACAAGGGGCTCATTCAGCGATTACAGGTCGTTCAAAATGCGGCTGCTCGCTTTGTCTTAGCACTTCCCAATGCCTCATCTGCGACGATGGCTAGAAAGAGCCTTCATTGGCTCCCTATTCATCTTAGGATCTCGTTTAAGATCCTATGCCTTGCCTATCGAGCTTTGGCTGAGGGTTTCTCTGATCCCCTTGGTGCCTTGCTGACCCGTTACCAGCCTTGTAGATCTCTGAGATCTTCAGAGATGAATCTGTTGGTTGTCCCACGTGCCAAAAGGGTACGCTGGGGAAACGGAGCATTTTCCATTGCTGCTCCCAAATTATGGAACTTGCTGCCTCATGAGATTAAGATGCAACCTTCTCTGTCTTCTTTTAAAAAAGCGCTCAAGACCTGGTGTTTTGTCAGGGCATACCCGTAATTAGGAGTATTCTCTGATAGCTGGTATTGTTTGGTTATGCGCCTTGACGCCCACCGGGCTTAGTTGCGCGTTAAAAATTGTATTTCATTCATTCATTCATTCATTCAAAAGGAGAAAGGGTTTCTATGCTTTTTATAAGTATGCCTGCCGGCTAGGAAGCACCAGTGTTATTCCATTAACATGCATCAAGGTATTTATTTATTTATTTACATGACATTTGTATCACAAGCGGTTTACTTTCATGTGTGTGGGCGGCATGTCTTTTTTTTCTTATTTTTGCGGCATAAGCTTGTAATAATTAAAACAAAAATCACACCAGTTAGCCAAGACCCAGACCAGTTAGCATTTCCAAAGAAATTCTGCAGGCTGCAACCTTTCAATCATTTCCTTGTTGTCTGACCATATTCATGCTAACACTAGTCTCCTTCCAACAGAAGCTGTCATCTCCCTCGATGTTTGCAGACTCACAGCTATTACGTAAATTAAGTCTTAGTTACAAATGTAAACCGTATCAATGTTTAAACATCACTAAACGATGTGGCTGATACAAAAGGAAAGATTGGCTATGGACAAAAGTGAGAGAGGCTGATAACCTACAAACGTAACATTTTGTATTGTGTTGACCTTTTTTAATAGTGGCAGGCTGAATAATTGCCAAATGCACATTCAAAAGAGAAGTTCAAGAAAGAAAATATCTATAACTGTTTATGTAGCTATCGAAAATAATATACTAACAATTTAAGTAGTCTGACAATAAGACTGATAGATGGGCGGGGTAAGTACTTTTGTAGGTGCTTTTTGATTAAACATTGTAGGGAGTATCTTTCTACACATCGTAATGGCAATCAACAAAAAAGTAGTATGATTTATTGCCATTGGTATAGGTCTGTATTTTTTGCTACTAGGTTTGTCATTTGCTGCGTTATCCTCACTGTAGTCTGGACCAGAGGTTTTCAGTGATGTCTACAAGAGTTTGAGGCATGCTTAATTTTGGAGACATCCATCAGATAAATGTAGACATGATGCAGCTAATTGGCTACCAGTGACATAGGCGTTCTCCTGAAAATCTAGCAAAGCTTCTGCCCTTTGGTCTAGTTTTGACAGTACGTTAACCAGCCCATTTAAGTTTGTTGATGTTTTTATGAATCTTTTGACACTTTGTTATATATTTAGTAGTCTTGCTTTGAATTGTGATAGACCTAAAAATCAGTGTGTCCCGTATGGGTGTTGGTTGTATCACAGAGCCAGTGTCTAATCATTTTTCTGACCGCACATATTTTCTTTGCATAATTTGTCACATCTTTTATTACAGCCTCTAACCCTGGGAAGTGTCTATCCTCCACAAATTCTACCTTCACTTTTACAAACTGTAGGATACTGCACCCATCGGACATCACTCAGGTTACTCCCAGGTAAAGAGCGTCTCCTCGATCAGATAACCGCAACATCGCTTTTTTGTTTGCTACTTTGTTGTGCATGTAGTTCTGCTCTCTGCAATGTGACATAATGACGTTGAAGTAAGTCCTTCGGCCCACCACGTTCATCCTTCTGCTAAATTACAGTCGGAGTCATGATCTGAGATGTGCAGCCAACAACCTCACAGGAACCTATACGCTATTGTGCCAACGACGCTGATGAAAACAGTGGCATAAAAAAAGCACCATGTGCTTTAATGCAAACATTGACCCGTTCCCTTTTATGGTGGTAGAAACAAGCCAGAACTAGAAGGTGGGTGCAGCGGATCACTCAAACTCCTGTACCCTAGTTTCTTTGCACCTGCTGTACTATTGATAGCTACGCCCTGGGAAAAAACAAATACATACTGTAGTTAATGGTGGACTCATTTTATACCTTTGTAAGTAGTTCTTCTCCATGAAATTCCTCTGATATTCACTAATATCTCCGCACCTGCACAAGAGCCTAGTACACAACTGTTAAAGATGATTTCCTATACTTCCCAGTCAAGTTCATAAAAAGAAACCTGCTCAATCAGCAGCATTTACAATTCTTTTTATCCATTTGGACAAAATGGTAAAATTATGGTACAGTTGGTTGAGAAACTCCACCTAAATAGACTAAATAACCTATAATAAAAAAACAGCAAATGGCGCTACAATGTAAACAGTACACTTCGTACCAAAATAAAATAAATGTCCACATAAGAAACTAACATTCCACCCTAGCCAGCAGGGTGACCGGCATATTATTTCACTCTGTGAGAAAGATCCTTAATATAACCCTGCTTTATTTCAAGCATTTTTTGACTTTTAACACCAGATGTCTCGTGGTTTTCACCTCATTCTTCGTCTTAGAATGCTTCCTGTCTTTTGAAACCTTTTTCTGTGGGTTTCCCCCATTTTTCTAGAGGTGTTTCACCACCCTAGGTTTTCTGGCCACTGTGCTGGCGTATTTTGACAAATGTCAAGTTTTGGGGCATATGTCAAGGAATGATTACTATGATGTCTACTGCTTCAGGGGGAGAGGTTACTGTTCCACCCTCTCTCCTTTGCAGCATACCGCTTCTGCCACTTCAGGAGGTTTGTGGGCAGCAACTCGCCCCAATCCTGGTTGACATTGAGGACCAGGAGTTTACATTTTCCAGTGCAGACAATTTAGTTTTCATAGGTTTATGACTCGCAGGCCAAGGATGAGTCATTGAGGTAGAACTTCACCTCTTTATTAAAGTTCTGCCTTACCATGCTCCTCTGTTAGGAGTTTTCACCAGCTTTTACAGAACCTACTCGTAGGAGTTCTCGGATTAATTATTTTGTCTCATTTCTTGACTTTTCTAACAAGGCTGTAAGGAAGTTCAATTTACAGGCCACAGTGGAGGAAGTCAATAATACCGTTGTATTTGAAAAGATCCAAATGAAGCGACAAGCTTATCAAATTGTTACCATGGCCCAAGGATTAAGGGAACCCGTCACGTAGTCCTTCACTAATACTTTCTTAGTACAAGCAGTCAAAGAGGGTTCTAGAAAATAAATTTAGACCTGTAGAATCAGACCCAAAATTTCTTAAGGTAGTTTGTGCTGCAAAGAAGAAATTTAATGCATCATTGTTAACATATTTCAAACCTCCAGAGAGGGAGGGGGAGAGTAGAAGGTGGGATACCTATGCCATGAAGATCTGTCATCATCAAAAGCCATCATTAAAGCTGCTAGTTTTGCAGTGTGATAATTTTATGGATTCAGATGCTGTGTATTATTCTGCCATTTAGTGATTGGTTAAGGAATTAATCTCCTTTTAGTAATTGTCCCGGTCTATTTGGGGCTGGGGAGGTTGTATTCAACCATTTGGTGCTATTTCTCATGTTTATTTACATCAGAGAGAAGAGAAGCATTAAAACAGACCAAAGTGAATAACATCAATGTTTTTCAAGAATGTCATCTGCCTCGTGGTTCGGAGAATGATCAAGGTGTGTGGAGCACACCTCATTTAGATTTTGGTCCAACTGCCAGCATAAATTTGCAGAGGTGGAAATACATGATGTGTGCTACCTTTGCCTGCAAAAAGATCATAAAGGCATGGGGTGCGTGCATGTGCTGAGTTCCAGCTGAAGACCGGTAAAGCAAGAGAGAATTCCAGATAAGCATACTATGCCATGGCACAGTCTTCGTACAAGCAAGAGTTGCTCAAAGAGTTGTGATTGTTGAGCGACTTTGAAATCCACAAGGATACAGAGATGTCGTAAGGGGAAGGCTGCGACTCTGTCGAAATTGGCAAGGCAGAGACGGAAAGAACACTGAAACAGATGCAGAAGACTCCAGGAAATGCCAAGTAAAACACTTCATACTGATTTGCATATGGTGAGCCTTTGTCTAAAGTAGCATGGTGGGCTATAAACAATGGACTGTAATGCCACCACCAATTGCTTAAATGAATTCAATCATTGCAGCCATCACCTTGTTATTGTAGTTGATCCCTCAAGTGCGACATGTATGCCCAGATGTGGGTCCCATGCTCACCGTGCTATAGGCCACAAGCTATACCTCACTGACAAGACCTAAGTAGGTTGAAATGGTCTGGGGTTACTTGAGGCTCCTTCTGGAGGGGACCTCCCTGGTAGTTCAGAATGGAGTGTTCCTATGAAGGGCAGGGTCGGTAGTGATTTGCAAAAGGAAGTCCTTTGTCTAGAATGGCCTGGTAGGCGAAAAACGATGGACTGGAATGCTCCCAAGCGTTTGCTGGTGGCTGAGATTAATTCAAGCATTCAGATTATCTACCTTGTTGTTGTACGTAACAGAGCCAGGCACACCATGTTCAAGCCAAAATCTTCAGACTTGAATCTTGCAAAATCAGCCTCACTGCCGAAACCTTTGCTGAATGAATGACCGGCAGAAGCCAATTGACCCTAAAGTTACAAGCTCCTGATTGCATGTCAGGTTCGATCTTGTAGGGAAGCGGTAAAGGCCTGTTTTGAGGGCAGCAACATCAGTCTTTCCTGCAGCCTTGTTCGGTTTATGAGGGAAGCGAACGCTAAGCTAAGTCGGGAAGACCCCCAAGTCATCGGTCTTTAACCTATGCTATCGTACTTACGAGTCATGGTCAACAACCGTCTCTCCTAGCGCTTTGATTAAGTCTTATGAATACCTCCCTGGTTGCTAAGCTCCCAGCAGTCAGTATGACCTGGCTATGAGCTCATTGACTCGTTCTCTCCACAAATATTATTTTTTGGTGTGGATCCGCCAATGAGAACAAGCCCTATGCTGATTTATCTTTTTCACGAAGAACTATTTTACCCACAAATTTTTACTCCTTTGCAATTTTAATGACCTACAACATATTTGTAATCTTTTAACATCTTTTAAAGAAGAATCTGTATCTTGTGAACTAATGTTTTATTTGTTTGCAAAGGTTTTAATTAATCATGCAATAAAGTTATACATACTTATATAGGTACAAGCATTAACACGCTGGAGGAGGCAGGCACTCTGAATTGGCCTTCAGAGGAGAAGACTTGCAAAAGAGCAGCTTCGGCACAAAG
The DNA here is from genome assembly GCF_964261635.1 of Lissotriton helveticus. Classification (NCBI taxonomy): domain Eukaryota; kingdom Metazoa; phylum Chordata; class Amphibia; order Caudata; family Salamandridae; genus Lissotriton; species Lissotriton helveticus. The sequence continues at coordinate 409,170,121 of NC_136061.1, read as the reverse complement.
AAGCCTGAGGTGCTCGATGGCAACCAAAAGGCCCTCGACGTTGAAAGAAAGAAGCCGTATCGGAACCTTTCCAGGTAGAAGAACCAACAGAAAACTGGCAGCTAGTTTATGCCCGCTATTCCACATCCAAACATTCAGTCCCTGGTAATCTTAAAGTCTACAGTGCCCTCATTAAAAGGGCAGCAGACTCTTATGGTGTCAAACTCATGGAGGAGGAAACAGGAGCAGACTTTCCTACTGGAAGCACTCACACCATCCCAAAAGAGGAGTCAGTTCCTACCCATACTGCCTGGGATAAAGGGCAGTGTGGTTGCCGATTTCCTGATTATTACAACAGCACACAGGAGAGAAAAGACGCAGATTGTCACTGGTCCTCATCTCGATAAGGACGCAAACATGTGAACACGGTGGCCGGAAAAATGTATAGGTCAGCGGCGACGTGGTGATGCAGTGCGAACTCCAATGTGCCTCTAAACCGATATGCCCACCTGCAATGGGATGAAATCGAGGGCTCTCATGCAGCACCTGCCAGAGGAATATAAAAGAAGGCAAACGTGGTGATACATTAGGCCAATTGCATTGCAAACATCTGCCTGATATCTTCAATCCATGCTGGATGTGTGCAGCCACAACTGTAGGAGACACACCAAGCTAATGATTTTGAGCAAGACGTACAAGCCCTGGTAATCAACATGCCCTTCACCGCGGATAGCCTCTTTGGCAGTATAGTGGACGATGCTTTGCTAAAGCAAATCTGGTTGTGCAGTACAATGGTTTTTTTGTTGTTGTAGGAATTGCCTTAAGGAAAAGACTACCCGCAAACGGAGCTCTGCAGCCTATAACGTATCACGCCTCCTTCACGCCACCGAGTGCCCCACCAAGTTCATCCTAGCAGTGGCAGTATGAGTCCCCATTGTTAGTCACCTTCCGATGGAGAGCCAGAGGAAGAACCACCCAGAGAGGGTCGGAACCTTCCAGCAATTGTCTTAGCAACTAACTTCCTCCTTTGCAAAACACCTGTAGGAGGATGAAAGGGGGAGGGGTGGTAAGAGTGGAAAAAAATCACCTTCGATCCCATCCCCTAGGGCCGTTGTTTTTTATAAAGGGGAGGGTGCATGTGACCCAATTGCCTGAGCCTTCTGAGGCCCTGGGGACCCACCCCTCAGGACCACTCCTTTAAAAAAAAAAGAGGAGGGGGCGCACGTGGCCCCTCTTCCAGGGCGATTTCAGCCCAAGGACCCAATCCCCTGTAGCCTGGTGCCATTTTCAGGGAGTGGGGGGACATGTAGCCCCTCCACCATGGGTCAATTTCAGCCCCGGGTATCCATCCCCTGAGGCCCTGTGTCATTTTCAAGTAGGAAGGGCACATGGTCTCCCTCCCCTGGGCCAAACGATTCCATCCCACTGGGCTTGTGTCATTTTTAGGGGGAGGAGGGCATGTGCCCCTCCACCCCATGCCAATTTTGGCCCCGGGACCCCATCCCTGGGTGCCCTAACCTGTTAACGGTGGATACCCTGGTGCCCACCCAGGGCACCCACCACACTATCGTTTGGTGTCTGCCGAGGGAGCCCCAAGGCCCCCACAGCCCTAGCTGGCTCCCTGCATACAGCGGGCGCTGGCATTTCTCCCGTTTGCAGGGCGACGCTCCTAATGCTACTCCCTCCCGGCAGGAGCAATGTGTTGATCTGTTTCCCTGCTTCCTTCTGTGCAGTCTGGGAAACAGATCAAAAGTCCACTCCCAGTGGGCAGGCTCATTTTCAAACCACCCATCCGCTGGGAGCGAACTTGATGTTTGCGCCCACATGGCGGGAGATTCACAAATGCTCCTGACAAGCGAGAGCAAACCCCTGCCCATGCCACGGTGGGCAGGGAAACAGCTATGTTCTGGGGGTGGGTTCCCCGGGACGTAACTACAGAACCGGGCCTGGGAAATGGGGTCCATGGGGCCATTAATGGCTATGGAGGGGTGCCTTGCAGCCACCCCTCCCCATTATGTTGTTACATTTCAGCCTGCAGGTGGGCTCCCAGGGGCCTTATGAAGCTCAAGGAGGGAGTGGGGGGGGGGGCTGCAAAACCGTTCTCTAGAAGTAAAAGCGCACACAGGAAGATTGCAAATACGGGATGATTCAAAAACAAATATAAAATGCTGAAAAGTGTGAAAGCTTTATTATGGAAAAAAGGAGCACCACATTAAAGCAAGAAGCACCTACGAACTACTGATTAAACAATAGAAAGAAGACACCCATCAGAACAAGTGGTTAATGCTAGAAAAAGCTACAAATGTCTTGGAACAAAAAAAAACATTTTCTAGAAGTCAGTGTTTTAGAGGACAACTGGGTGCAATACTTTCAAATAGTTCAACAAATATATCATACTTCTAACACAAACCTCTACAGTACTCCTGGGCCATCTAATAAAGACATTGAAACTATCACAAAAAGCTGCAAGGAAAAAACCACTACGTAAGTGTAGTCAAAAAGCAACATTTGATATTGGCAATATAGGACCCAGCAAATGGAAAATCCCAAGGCCCAAACATGATGCCATCATTGGTTTTCAAGCAACGCCCAGAGTGGTTTCATAGCCTTCTACAGCAACCTTGGATAAGATGCCATGACAAAGCAAACACAAGGAGATGACTTACAGAGCACTGAAACTTCTGACACTCACCCCCAGTCACAGATCTGGGTTGAATCCATCATCTTTCTTTGACTTACTTCGCCACCCCAGTTCAGACCCAGCCATATGCACATCAGTCTTGACCCTGTTCCTAATGGGAATAGCCCAGCCTGAACTGCCAAGCCACGTCTTCCTTGGACCATAAACAAGCATCCTGGGACGGGTTTCGGGGTAACACTCCTCATTAACCAGGCTAGACTGACTGATGATGGATTCAACCCAAATCTAATAGTGACTTGGGGTGATGGTCGGAAAAGTTTCAGCGCTCCGTCCATCATCTCCTTGTGTTATCATTGCCATGGCAATCACATACACTACATCCTGCTGGAACAACTTAATCGTGGCTTTGTACAAGAAGGGCTCAGAAAACTACCCTATATCTTACAAACTTATCAGCCTTATAGACCTTGATTGCAAAATGTTGGCCAAAATGCTACTCAGGGCTACTGAAGATTTGATTTTAAATAAAGAAAATAGAAACTTTTCAAGAAAGATTTAGGAAAGGTTGACCCTGTTCCTCATGGTAACAGTCCAGCTCCGTCCATCATCTCCTTGTGTTTGTATTTGACAAACACATGCACTGCATCCTGGCGGAACAGCATAATCATGCCTGTGTACCAGAAGGGCTCAGAAAACAATCCTACATCTTACAGACTTATCAGCCTTATAGACATCATTGCAAAATGTTGGCCAAAATGCTACTAAGGGCTATTGAAGATTGGATCTTAAATGAAAAAATCCTACATCTTCAAGGCAGATTTGGGAAAGGTTGACCCTGTTCCTCATGGTAACAGTCCAGCCCGAACTGCCAAGACAGGTCTTCCCTGGACCAGAAACAAGCATCCTTGGACCGGTTTTGGGGTAACACCCCTCATTAGCCAGGCTGGACTGAATGATGATGGATTTAACCCTGATCTAATAATGACTGTGGGTGAGTGTCTGAAAAGTTTCAGCACTCCATCCATCATCCCCTTGTGTTTGCATTGCCATGACAAACACATGCACTGCATCCTGGTGGAACAGCATATTCTTTTCCAGGGGATACTCATCAATAATCTTAATAGTTGTATACATGCGTGGCTTCTTCAAACATACATACATACATATATATGTGTGTGTGTGTATATCATCTAAGCATGCAGCCTAAAACCATTCATGTTGCAAAGATGCCAAAATTGCATAGATTTTTCACTTAAAATAAACACATGTTGACAAAGTATTTCTGTACATTGAACATGCACCCCTTAGTGTTTTGACATAGCCCTTTATTTTCAAGGAAAAAGGCAAGAAATAGCAGGCAAGTAGCCCATAGGTTGCATCGAAGAAAACACAACTGTACTTGACTTGAACAGTAATAAAAACTGGCACCGTGCCATTAAGACCTCCCTGCTCCCATCATGCACCACAGGTGACAGGTCAGTTCTTTTTTACGTCTCATTCTGCGAGGATCCTGGAGTATTGAGCTCATAAGTTTTTGATTGTTTCCAGTCAGAAATTGGTTTCTGATAATTTTGTCTACTTTCGTTCGATGTTTTTGGGCTGCTGGCTAACCTTATCACTCTTTTTATGACAATTTTGAGAACATTTTCTGTCAGAAATGCCACAATTGTTCAATAAATTTCCTTCTTGTGCGAAGAAGATGGCAAAGTCTGTCCAACACTGGATTGTGTTTACCATTCTCACACAATCCAGAGAAGTGAAATTATTGCCAGCAGTTTTCTAAGGAACACTTCGAGAAAGACAGAAGATAAAACTGCATGCCTTGTTGGAGAGAGGAAAATGAACAAAAAGTGGCCTTGGGAGCTCCGATGCTTTTAAAGAGCCCTCCTCTCATGAAAAAAGGGACAGATCAGAGAAGAAACTACGTCGTTTTGCTTCTCCAACATAAAAAAGGAAGCAAATACCAGATTGTTCCCCTTCTGCGTCATGGTTGATGTCAGAAAAACATACAAGGCATGTGACAACGTCCAGAGACAGATCGCCGATGAGGCGGTCAGAGTGTCTGCCGTCAAAAGGCAAGTCAGCATCAAGACATGTTGCTTCAGGCTCGGAGTATGTGAGACCGAAGAAGCGTAAATCGATGTCTAAGAGCGGTCTTGGGTCGACGTCGAAGAAACTCCAGAGTCGGTCTTCACCGACGTTGATGAATTGTTCGGTGTCCAGAACTCAGTCGCAGCAGGTACACCGTCATCGAGAACCCCGCCACAGCCACATAGGCGGTCGACGTCGAGAGCGTCACAGTCAGTGTCATCGGCTCCAGTCCGACGTCGAGAGACATTGCCACAGTCTGTCCAGAGAAGGAACGGCGTAAACTGTTCTCATCGTCCAAGAATCGATGAGGAAGTCACAAATATCAGACTGCTGGGAAGACTCTGTGATTCTCCATCAGTCAGCCAGGGATTCACTCAAATGGTGGATGAAACGATAGCATCTGCTGAAACCTTAATTTCAGGATCTTCCCAGTTAGACCATTGTTACGGACGCTTCCGTCCAGGGTTGGGGGCTCACATGGGTCCTCTTCAAGTACAAGAACTTTGGTGAGAGACTGAGCAGGGATATCATATCAATCTACTAGAGCTGAGAACTGTTCATCTTGCGCTCAAGTCGTTGCTCCCGTCCATCCGCACACGCTCCCTGCTGATTCAGAAAGACAACACCACAACTATGTATTACCTGAACAAACAGGGAGAAACCAGGTCGAGACACCTCTCACTGGAGGCTCAAACCCTATGTAAGTGGCTTCTCGCAAGGAAGTTAACCATTTCGGCAATTCATCTCCCAGGTACTCTTAACGTCCATGCAGATTCTTCAAGATGGAACTCTGTCGAAACTCATGACTGGGTGCTAAACAATGGAGTCGGTGAGGACAACTTCCAGCTTTGGGTTTTCCAGACATCGACCTGTTTGCAGACGCAACAAACGCAAATGCCGGGTCTTCGCATCGAGGTTCCACCTAACACGCTCTAGAGGGAGTGCGCTTTTGATCAAATGGTCGCAGACATTACTTTATGCTTTTCCACCAATTCCACTAATTTCTCTGGTGATCAACAAGTTCTACAGAGCCAAGACCAGAATTATGCTATTTGCACCAGAGTGGCCTTGCCAGTGGTGATATCCAGATCTTCTTCAGCTATCGGAGACCCCACACAGAAGGTTGCCGTGCTGACCGTACTTGCTATCCAAACTTGGGGGAAGGAGTTCCACCCCAACTTCTTATCTCTGAGATTGATGGCATGGCTCCTGAGGTACTCCAGTATGGACATCTAGGTTTGGCCACAGACTGTATGAACATCCTTAAGGAGGCAAGAAAACTATCTACCAGAAAGGCGTATGCTTTCAAATGGAAGCAGTTTTACCTATGGTGCATCAATATTAACTATGATCCCATTCCAGGGCAGGAGCAAGTGATTCTGCCACACCTTCTGAATGTAGCCAAACCAGGCCTTCAGTTTTCCCCTATAAGGGTTCATTTAGCGGCTATTACGCCATACAGAAAATCTCCCACACAGGTTTCTTTCTTTCAGATACCTGTGGTTAAAGACTTCCTTGAAGGGTTAAAAAAAAGTCTATCCACCAATCAGATCCCCGTCCCCTTCATGGGAGTTTAATATTGTTCTTGCTAAGTTGATGGGTGCTCCATTTGACTCCATTCATAAAGCGTCTCTGCAACATTTATTGTGGAAGACCCCCTTTTTAGTGGTCATCCCTTCTGCTCACAGAGGGAGCGAGATACAAGCCCTGTGTTGTAAAGAACCTTATATAATTTTTCACGCAAACAGGGTGGTCCTTAGAACTTATCTGAGTTTTCGAACCTAAAGTGGTCTCCGATTTTCTTATTAACCAATCGATCACTCTTCCTACTTTTATTCTGAATCCTTCAATTCCTCCAGAGAGGGCTTTGCATCCGCTAGACCTCAAAAGGGGTCTTAAATTCTACTTAGAGAAGACCAAGGGTTTAAGAAAATCAGACCGCTTGTTTGTAAAGTATGGTTCCAGACCATGTTCAGCTTCTAAACAGTCCATCTCTAGATGGATAGTCTCATGATTTACTTTGCCTTACCATCTAGCTAACAAAAATCTCCCTGGTAAACCAAGGGCTTACTCCACCAGGGTAAAAGCCTCTACCACGGCCCTCCTAAAAAATGTACAGATTGCAAAAATTTGTAAATCTGTCACATGGCGATCAGTACACGCCTTTTTTTAGACTCTGGCGGATGCTCAGTGTCGGCAAGCCTCTTTAAGGAATCTGTTTGGATAATTTATCATTGGAATGTTTTTGCTGTGACTATACAGGTGTATGTCTGCAGAAAGGTGGGTATGGGCATGCTATTCTATGCAGTGCTTATAACTATTGCTAAGTAACCCCTGGAAGAGAAGGATAAGTTTCTTAACTGTAATCCTCGTTCTCTTCCAGGTGTATACTCATCAAAGTCATAAGGGACCCGCCCACCTCCCTGGACGAATACCTGTAGATTAGTAACAGTCTTTCAATTGCTTCATGTTTCCTACATGTTAGTACGCCATAAAAAAAAACCTGACCTAACTGTCACCTGTCGTGCATGATGCGAGCAGGGAGGTCTTGGAGGTCTTAAAGGCCAGGTGCTGGTTTTTATTACTGTTGTGTTTTCTCCTACGCAGCTTATTGGCTAGTTGCCTGAAATTACTTGCCTTTTTCTATGAAAACAATGGACTCTGTCAAAACCCTAAGGAGTGAATGTTCTATGTACAGAAATACTTTTTAAACGTGTTTATTTAAGTGAAATATCCAATGCAATTTTGGCATCTTAGCCTCATGAATGGTTTTAGGCTGCATGTTTTGATGATATACACCTATATAATAAATCTATGTGTCTGTGTGTATATATATATTTGTGTGTGTGTGTGTGTGTGTGTTTGAAGATGCTACGTACGTGTTTTTGACAACATTCACACTTATATATATTTATATATATATATGTTCGAGGCATATGAGCTGCAGATTACACACTGTGCATAGATCGCCACCTAGTGTTGGGCCCGGATGTTTGCAGTTTGTTTTTGCCCTGAAAAATTCTTTGGAAGTCACAAGATAAGTGACTCCTCCTTTTAACCACATTTCGCATCGGCTCCATCCTCAGATAGTTTTTTTCCGCCATCGGGCTTGGATGTGATCCTGCACTCCGGTGTGGAACCGAATTTCCTTCGGCGGGCAATCCTCAACCAGTTTGACGGTATTGTTTTGATCGCACTCCCCATCGATGCGATTCTGCACCACTTTGAAGTCTTCGATTCCGGTCGTCGACGAAGGCCTTCGGGCCAACCTGGGCCTTACTCTCTGGCTCATGGAAAGGACGCCATTCAAGAAGACTCCTCAATGTGGATCGAAGTTTCCCCACAACCGATCTACATGAGGTGTGCAACCTTTGCCTCTCACCGGAGCACAAGGCCAAAGACTGTTCCGCTTGTGCCTCCTTCCGCTCCAAAAAGACAATTCGAGATGACTAGCTCGAAGAACCATGGCTCGCTTGTCAGCTTCGATCCCCGACGACATCTTTGCAGAGGGCGTCGACTTGCCAGAACACCAGGCCGAATAAAGTGCCAGCTCCTCTGATGCCGAAGACTCGGACGTCGAGGACATCACACCAGCTCTACGGGTCGTAAGTAAGAAGGTCGACCCCAACCCTTCCTCGACACCCTCAAAAAAGGCTTCAGTCACACCCTCACCTTCTGGCCCTGGTGCACACGAGAGACTGCTTCCCACGCCCTGCCTTCGTGCCTGGCAAAGAAGCCTACTAAGCCTTTAGGCCGTTCGGGCTCGAGTCAGGCTATTCCCGTTGCCCATCCCACACCGAAGAAGAAGCCATCTTCTTCAGCCACGCCGACCACTGCTCCGACACCCAAGCACTCGGCACCGAAGACTGGCACAGGCTCATCGATGCCAAAACCGCATTCGGAGCCTAGTAAAAAAACGCCTCACGGTCCCGACTCACACGCTTCGGAGCCAAAAAAACATATGGAACCGAAAAAACACGTTCTGGTAAAAGACATTTTAAAAGGTCATAGTTCCAAGCCAAAAGACCCTACACCAGCTACCGAGTCGGTGCAGAAAAAACCTCCGGAACCGAAACCTTCGACACCGAAGGATCTGCCCTACACAGAAGAGCTTTTTACACCAGATCCTACTCAAAAAACTCTTGTAAAGGATCCTAAGACTGGCCAAGTAGCTCTTAACTCCAAGAAGAGACCACTAGAGGCGCCTGCAACTCCTCCTCTTCCAAACAAGAAAAGAGGCATTGCAACCTCTCCTTGAAGGGTCCCTTCTCCACCACCTCCCCATACTATTCCTCCTCCTACACATCATTCGCCTACACCATTCACTAATCCAGATGATGATGTAAATACAGACTCTGATGACACAGGTGGGGGTGCACATGACCCAGAAGGGACCAATAGTCCCCCTCAGTCACCTAATCCATGGGATGATTATAACACCCCTGATGTGCCTTACGTCCCTCAAGACGATGTATATCCTTCCAGGCCTTCCCCACCAGAAGACACTATAGATTTTAACTTGCTAGTCCAGAGAGCTGCCCAGTACCATGGGGTTGATGCAGACCGATGCTGTGGAGGAAGATTTCTTATTGGACACTTTTGATACTACACAAAGGTCCACTGCCATTTTGCCAATGCTTAAAGGGGTCATTAAGCAGGTAACAGAGGTATTTAAAGATCCTGTCAGGGCTCTGGTCCTCAACCCTCGCATTGAGAAAAAATACAAAGCTGCCCTTACAGACCCAATTTACATTAGAGGTCCAGCACCACTAGATTCTTTAGTAGTATCTAATGCACGTAAACGTGCTAATTTACAAACATCAGGTGAGGCCTCACCACCAGATTAAGAATCTAAACTCCTTGTCGCCTCTGGTAAGCGCACAGCATCACAGGCAGCTAATATATGGCGCATCACCAATACTCAAGCGCTATTGGCAAGATATGACAGGGCACATTATGATGAACTAAAATCCATAATGCAGGGCCACCCGGCCAATGAACTCATACAGGAAGGTACAAATATCACCAATACTTCCATTTGTAGCGCAATAGATGCCGCAGTTACTGCCTCAAGGGCAATTAATACCAGTGTCCTTCTGCGTAGGCATGCCTGGCTGCGTATTTCAGGTTTCAAACCTGAAGTGCAAAATTCCATCCTCAATCAGCCATTTGATGAGCAACACCTATTTGGCCCCAATGTCGATGTATCTTTAGAGAAAATGAAAAAAGACACTGACACAGCCAAATCTATGGGAGCCTTGCAATTGCAAGCTCCCAGACGTTCTTTTTGTCGCTCATCATATAGAGGCAACACAAGAGGCTACGCCTCCGATAGCCCCTCCACTTCTTATAAAACCCCTAGTCAATCCACATTCACCAAGGGCTACCAAAGAGGGGCTTATAGGGGTAACAACAACAAAGGCAGAGGCAAAACCAACAACTCCTGCTCTGCCTCCACCCCTACCCAAGGACTTTCCTCCGCTTTCCCCCCCATCATTCCACTCCTGTGGGTGGAAGACTACAACAATTCCTTCCTGCCTGGACCAGCATCACATCAGACAGGTGGGTGCGACAAATTATTCAATCGGGTTACTGTCTAGAACTAACATCTACCCCCCCAAAAATACCACCCAAACAGCATCCAATGTCACAAGAGCATCTATCACTGCTAAAGCAAGAAGTAATATCCTTGCTAGAAAAAAGTGCAATAGAACCAGCTCCTCTGCACTAACAAAACAAGGGAGTTTACTCACTATTCTTTCTTATCCCAAAGAAGGACGGCTCTCTAAGGCCTATTCTAGACCTCAGACCGCTAAACATATACATACAGTCAGACCATTTTCACATGGTCACACTTCAACAAGTCCTTCCTCTCCTGTTACAAAACGACTTCCTTGCTACTCTAGATCTCAAGGAGGCATACTTCCACATTCCCATTCCCAAAGCTCACAGGAAGTATCTCAGATTTGTAATAGACGGGAAGTGCTATCAATTCAAAGTACTCCCATTCGGAGTCACAACAGCACCAAGGGTATTCACCAAGTGCCTAGCAGTAGTGGCGGCACATTTACGAAGACAACACATCCATGTCTTCCCGTACCTTGACGACTGGCTCATAAAAGCCAGCTCATACAACCAGTGTGTGGAACACACCCATACCACCATCCAACTGCTCCACAACTTGGGGTTCACAATATACCACACCAAGTCTCATCTGCAGCCATCCAAAGTACAACAGTACCTCGGTGCCACAATAAACACCTCAACAGCGCTAGCTTATCCAACTCCAGTAAGGATAGCCAGCATGAAACCTCTTCTCACAAAGTTTCAGCCACAACACTCACTTCCAGCAAAGAGTGTTCATGCATCTCATAGGGATGACGGCCTCTTGCATTTTCATAGTGCGCCCATGCAAGACTTTAAATGTGTCCTCTTCAAGAGTGCTTATCACGTCAATGGAACCAGGCTCAAAATCAATTAACAGACCTAGTGTTGGTGGACGGTCGGACTCCTCGCTCTCGGCAGTGGTGGAACACCAAAAACCTTTCCAAAGGGCGACCGTTCCTAGAACCAGTTCCTCAAATAGTCTTGACAGCGGACGCATCGCTCTCCGGCTGGGGGGCCCACCTACTGCAACACACCATGCAAGGCAGGTGGACACCACAACAAAAGTTACTCCATATCAATCATCTGGAGTTATTAGCTATATTCCTAGCACTAAAAGCTTTCCAAAAGCAAGTATCAAACAAAGCTCTGTTAGTCTGCACGGACAACATGACAGCCATGTATTACATACAAAAACAGGGCGGAACACACTCCCTGCAACTCTCAACTGGCACAGGACATATGACGGTGCGCTATACCTCAGAACATATTCCTTCTAGCCCAGCATGTTCCAGGAGTACAAAATACCATAGCAGATCTATTAAGTCGTCAAACACAACAGACCCACGAGTGGGAACTTCATACGCAAGTTCTTCAACCATTCTTTCAGATGTGGGGACAACCTCAGATAGACCTCTTTGCCACCCACGAAAATGCCAAATGCCCAAGCTTCGCCGCCAGATATCCACACCCACTGTCCAAAGGCAATGCGATATGGATGAACTGGTCAAACAGATTTGCGTACGCTTTTCCACCTCTACCACTCATGCCACTAGTAGTACGCAAACTAAAGCAGCATTCTCTGAGCCTCATCCTAGTTGCTCCAATGTGGGCCAGACAGCCGTGGTACACCACACTGCTACAACTGTCTGTCGTACCGCACCAAAAATTATACCCGTCTCCACACATTTTAACACAGAACCGTGGCGAGATCAGGCAACCGGACCCAGCTCAGCTCAACCTTGCGATCTGGCTCCTGAAATCCTAGAATTTGGATATCTTAACCTTCCTCTAGACTGCATGAATGTCATAAAAGAAGCTAGACGTCCCACCACTAGAGCATGTTATGCAGCAAAGTGGAAACGCTTTGTAATATATTGTCACAACAACAATATTAATTCCCTAGACGTGTCTATTCAACACATCATAGGATACTTACTGCACCTCCAAAGATGTAACTAAGCTTACACGTCTATTAGACTGCATCTTGCGGCAATAGCAGCATATCTGCAAAACAGACAGCATCTATCTCTGTTCAGAGTGCCTGCTATTAAAGCCTTTATTGAAGGACCTAAAAGAATAATTCCTCCCAGAGTACCAGCTTCACCAGTGTGGAATTTAAACATTGTTCTCACACGGCTAATGGGACCTCCCTTCGAACCCTTACATAAATGTGAACTACAATTTTTAACATGAAAGGTTGCGTTCTTTGTAGCTATTACTTCTCTGCGGAGAGTTAGTGAACTACAAGCATTAACCATTCAAGAACCTTTCTTGCGAATGCATCAGAATAAGGTTGTTCTCCGTACTAATCCGAATTTCCTGCCCACGGTCATTTCTCTCTTCCACCTCAATCAATCTGTGGAACTGCCTGTTTTCTTCTCGCAGCCAGACAGTAGCAGAAAGAGCTCTTCATAACCTAGATGTCAAAAGAGCATTGCTATATTTCATCGAGAGAACACAACCTTTTCGTAAGACCAAACAACTTTGTGTCTTTCTCACCACCTGTAGGAGAGTAGGGTCTGCTATCCTATGGTCACCCCAAATTTTTGCTTTTTGCTTCACTGGTTTTCGACTACTGAGGCTGTGGGCCTGCTAATCAGACCCCCAGCCTGCTGTTCTCTCACTAAATTAATGACACGTGCTATAGGCACATACCAATTGGAAATGGACTCCTTGTCAGCCCCTGTAGAATGCACTATAGGTGCACAGGGCATAGGGGCCACCAAGGCCTACCAGGGGCTGCAGCATATCTTTTGCCACCCCTGGCTGGTTCTTAAATTGACACAACTGGCTGATCACTCAGCTGGGGTAAGGTGGTGTAAACACCCCTTGCTTAGGTATAGTATATCTATATCTAAACCTATATCTGGACACATGTAAACCTGTGAGCCACTCCTATAGTAGGCCTCATCAATCCTGGAGGCTGAGTGCGTGGTTTTATGTGAGATGGAGCTCTAGCATGAGCTAAGCCTGTCTGCAGCTGTCGGGAACAAATCCCTAAGCTGTTTCAGGATAATGCCATACCATATACTATTAAGTACCTTATAATCCTCGCGGTTATTTAGCAACTTTGGTTTGGCTTTATCAAAACATGTCGTGTAAGGTGTCATACGATTTGGAATACCATCCCCTCGCCAGTTCTGGCGACGGGGATGGCATTCCACCCCTCTAGAGGGGGAAGACATGTTACTTTACTTTAATGCGGTTAATTTCTCCAAAGACCTTAAGATCCACAAAATGGATGCCTCTGCCACAGACAAATGTCTGGACCCCTGCAGTTGACCGAAACTCGACCAAATGGGTCCTGGACAAAGGGTTTCCTGTCACAGGAGGGTGTCACCGCCCTCCAGACAGGAGATAGTGTATTGTAGCAGGGAGGTTTGAAAGAAACCAGACACTGCCTGGGGCGCACAAGGCTGCCCCTTGCATAATCCGGCCAAACCGGTTCTGGGGCACTCCAGCCCTTGTGCCAGGGCGGCCTGGATCAAAGGAAGGGGGTGTATCCACCCACTTCCTGGGTCCCACCCATAGGAGGGGACCTAGCAGGTAATCACGCCCCCCAGATTGGAATAAGAGTGGGAGCAGTGCCAATGCACATCAGATTTCCTGGAAGAAACATTAGAAACGAAACTCTGGACCCTTGGACCTCCATCTCAACGTGGAAGCCCGAAGAATCTCCCTTGTGGTCAAGGAGTGACCACCCTGCAGCAGCAGGCACCATCCAGCCCTCGACGTCTACTTAGTTGCAGTTCCCGCCGGAGCTCGAGCGACTGAGATCGACGAGATCAAGCCTGCCTGCCTTCCAACAGCCCGATCCACAGTCCCTGCAAAGCTGAGACCCGTGGAGGCGACCGGAAGCGTGGGGCACGCCATCTTGAATTGACCACGAGACGCTGACCGTGCAGCCCACGAGTGACCCTCGAAGCTGTGCACCGGGGTTTGAGAAGCCCCCACCCTGAGCTGCTCCTGAGCCGAAGTTCAGCCCTCCACACTCGACGAGTGCTGCGTGGGGCCCTTTGGCTCTATTTGGCTCAACGCGTTGGCCCGGTCACTTGCCAGCTGGCTAGTGGTCCCTGTGCCGACGAAACTACAAAGAAGACTCGTGAATCTGGTTGCTCCAGATCCACACCAGCTCCCCTGAAGAGGAGCCCCGACTCTGACCTTCCTGGTCCGAGTGAGAAGCAATCTTCCGATCCCGCGTGGATTGCTCTTACCAAGGCTTGTTTGCTCCAAACTTGAAGCCGACTGCACCGACGGTGAGAGCCTGCGTGGGACAGATCGTGACCTGCTCCTGGACGTCGCAGATGCCCCAGAGCCCACGTGACAGCGGAGAGAAGCTCCTCGACGACCACCTGATTGCGCCCGACATTGCCTGGTTCCGTCCTGGTTCCACCCTGGTCACTGCTGAGTGCCCAGACTCTGTCCCCTCTGCTTTCAGGTACTCTACAACTTGAGTCCACCCTTGGACTCCACCGGACACTTCATCTTTAACCCGCCTGCAGCCCTTTCAGCTTCAAGCACCAAGAGCCTGCGTGTCAAAACCCGACGCCACTTCGACCCTGTGCACCCACTTCCTGTGGGTGAGGTAACTTTGCTCCGCCGGTGTTCCCACACTGGTGCACACCTCTAGGGTCTGTGTGTTAAGTTTTGTTCCTCTAGGTTCAGCGGAAGTGTCCTTAAACTTTAACTCTATGACTTTTACGCACCATTGGTTAACATTGGTGCATGCGTGCGCTTTCCGCACATCTCCCGAATCCCGAGGGCCATTCCCGACTTCAGCATTGCTTGTCCTGACTGCTCCCAGCGATTCCCTAGGCCCTAGGCCTAACCACTGTTCGAGTGGTCTCTCTTATACCACTTGTTTAGTATATGGTTTGAGTGGCCACCCGCCCTCATCCATAATTGTGCAACTTTGTATGTTTAAACAGTGCTTTTGATTTAACGCTTGTGCCCCTTTATTCATAAAGAATACTGGGGATTGTTTTTAGTAATAAACACATATATTTTTATAATATATACTTGTGTGGTGTCCTTTCATTTGGTATTACAGGATTGTATGTGGTAAAACAGCTCGCTTAACACGACCTCTTAAGTTAAGCCTTTAGGCTGCTTAGTCCATGCTACCCCTAGGATAGCTTGTCTAATAAGGTTGACTTACAACCAGACACCATAAGGGATTGTTTGGTCAGGTAGTAGGTGGTTCCAGAATTGGAAACATCCCCTACCAGGCCAACTTCTCACATTGGTGAGCAGCGGTGCGGATTTGAGCTTGCTGTTGTTTTACCATTGCAATCTTTATATCAAATTGAAAGATCACATCAAGTACCTCTAGGTACATATAAATCAAAAGCTTAGCATATTAAGTTCTACTGAACTTAGTAGTTGTAGGTTGAAGGGATTAGCACACCCTGACTACAACTAACTAGCAAGGTACAGTAGGAAAACACTTAGTGTAGGTAAGTGCACCACTTACACCTCACTAGTAACCATGTCTGACACAGGAAAAGCCTCAGGGTCTGCTCCTGTGACAGTTGACCCTACCCAGGCAACTTTTGGATATGACAAACTAACCCGCAGAGACTTGATTGCCTTGTGCAAAGCAAGAGGGTTAAAAGGGGCAGAAGCCCCACTTGCCTAATCCTGGTAGAAATCCTAGAACAGGATGACTTAGAAAAGGCAAAGGCAGCTTCCCTAGACACAGGAAGTGGAGGGAACCCCCCTGAAACTGATCCCCCTCAGGAGGAGGAGGATGATGGTGACTTAGATGAAGACTCAGATGTTGAGGACTTAGAAGTACAGGATCAGGGTAGCCAGGTTCCAGTTGGCAGGCTTAGCCAGGCCAACTTGGACCTACTGGGGAATGGAGAGGGCCAGCACCTCCCCAGAACCCCACATGGGATTCTCCCAGGCAACAGAAGAGTGAGATCTCCCTCAGGGGGCTCTCATATTTCTAGTGCCTCCAGAGAATCAGAGAGAGGCATGACTGCTTCTCAGAAAGCTGAGCATAGGGCTAGGATGAGGGCTGTCAGACTCCAGATAGAGAGAGAGGAGGTAGCCCTGAGTCAAGCTAAACTTACCTTAGCTCAAGCTAAACTTGCCTTGGCAAGAGAGCAGAAATTAAGTGGCTTAGATGTCACTGGTGGCAGCAATTTTCCAAGAGAAAAAGACAGGGCCTATGATAATAGAAACCTGACCAAAATTGTGCCCCCCTTTAAAGAAGGGGATGACATCCACAAATGGATGACTGCTCTTGAGAGAGCCTGCATGGTACAGCAGGTTCCTGAGAATCAGTGGGCTGCAATTTTGTGGTACTCCTTTTCTGAGAAAGGGAGAGACAGGCTCCTCACAGTTAGACCTGAGGATGCCAAAAACTACTCTGTTTTGAAGAGTGCTCTTATTGAAGGGTTTGGCCTAACCACTGAGCAATACAGGTTGTTGTTCAGAGACACCCAAAAAGCACAGACTCAAGACTGGACTGATTTCGTTGAGTGTGCCACTAAGGCTTTGGAGGGTTGGTTGCAGGGAAGTAAAGTTTCAGACTATACAGGATTGTACAATCTTATAATGAGAGAACAGATCCTTAATAACTGTACAAACCAGCTGTTGCATCAATACCTTATTGACTCTGATCTGACCTCTCCCCAAGAATTGGGAAAGAAGGCAGACAAATGGGTCAGAACAAGGATTAAGCAGAAACCCCAGAACCAAGGTGGTGACCAGAAGAAAACAGACCAGAAGGGTGGTAATCAGAATCAGAAAGATAAAGAAAAAGACCAGAAGTCTTCAGGCCCCCAAACTAATAGTAAGGAGGGTGGTTCCCAAAATGGTAACAAGAAGAAGAAGAACAAAGGTCCAAAGACACCTTGGTGTAATACCTGCAAATCAGTTTCACACTGGGGCAGTGAGTGCACCAAGGCAAATCCAGTTCCCACCACTACAGCTCCTAAAGCAACTGCAACCCCAAGTACAGTAAGCAGTGGTGGAACACAGTCCAAGGGTGTAGCTGGGTTGACCCTGGGTATTGAAGTAGGATCTGGCCTAGTCAGAATCCCTACACAGGCAGTTCTCCTGTATGATGTGGACATTGAGTTGCCCACTGCAGTAAGCCCCACTAACCTGGGCAAATACAGGCAGACTCCCTTAATTAATGAGAAACTGGCTCAAGCATACAGGGACACATGTGCCAGTGTCACCATGGTGACACCTGGCTTTGTGGACCCTGGACAGATTGTACTAGGTGAGAGCTACCTAGTGACCAACGCCAGCAACTCCACTACCTCCCATAGTGTGGCAGTTGTGAACTTCTCCTGGGGAGGGGTTGATGGCCTAAAGAAAGTTGTGGTGAGTGCAGACCTACCAGTAGACTGTCTGTTAGGCAATGACCTTGAAAGCTCAGCATGGTCAGAAGTGGAGTACAGGACTCATGCAGAAATGCTAGGGATTTCAGAGCATGTCCTTGCCATGACAAGGGCTCAGGCTAAGAAGTGCCTTCCTGAACCAGTGGTGGATCTTGAAACAATAGACCAGCCACAACCCAAGAGAAGGAGCAAGAGAGGAAAGGCCCAGCCTTCCACCTTGCCCCAGGTTGAGGATCAAGTTTCAGAGGAAACTGATTCTGCAGTCCAAGAGGAGACTGTCTCAGAGGAGCTTGAACCTGACCAGGTTGAGTTTCTGGGGACAGGGGGACCCTCAAGGGCAGACCTGAGGCAGGCTCAATTAGATTGCCCTTCCCTTGAACCCCTCAGACAGCAGGCTGCTGCTGAGGCTGCTGGGGATGCCCAAGGTACCCATACTGTGTATTGGGATGAGGGACTCCTTTACTCAGAGGCTAGAGCCCCCAAGCCTGGCATGACCAGGAGGTTGGTTATACCTCTGCAGTTTAGGGGATTCCTCCTTACCTTGGCCCATGATATTCCCCTTGCAGGACACTTAGGCCAGAACAAGACGTGGGACAGGCTTGTTCCACACTTTCACTGGCCTCACATGTCAGAGGATGTCAAGGAGTTTTGTCGCTCCTGTGTCACTTGCCAAGCCAGTGGTAAGTCAGGTGGCACAACAAAGGCCCCCCTAATACCACTACCTGTGGTGGGGGTCCCCTTTGAGAGAGTTGGAATTGATATTGTGGGTCCAATGGACCCCCAAACAGCATCTGGGAACAGATTCATACTGGTGGTAGTGGATCATGCCACCAGGTATCCAGAGGCTATTCCCCTAAGGACCACCACAGCGCCTGTGGTGGCAAAGGCCCTCATTGCAGTTTTCTCAAGAGTGGGCTTTCCTAAGGAGGTACTATCAGATAGAGGGACGAATTTTATGTCCAGCTATCTGAAAGCAATGTGGAAGGAATGTGGAGTAAACTATAAGTTTACCACCCCATATCATCCACAATGCAATGGGCTTGTGGAGAGATTTAACAAGACCCTTAAAGGCATGATAAAAGGATTACCAGAGAAGCTCAGGCGGAAATGGGACATTCTTTTACCCTGCCTGCTCTTTGCTTACAGAGAGGTCCCACAGAAGGGGGTTGGCTACAGCCCTTTTGAACTTTTGTTTGGCCACCCTGTGAGAGGTCCATTGTGTTTGGTGAAGGAAGGATGGGAGTTACCTCTCAAAAAGCCCAAACTAGACATAGTGGACTATGTACTTGGTCTCCGCTCCAGGATGGCTGAGTACATGGAAAGAGCATCCAAAAACCTGGAGGCCAGCCAAGAATTACAGAAAGCTTGGCATGACCAAAAGGCTGTGCTGGTAGAGTTCCAACCAGGACAGAAGGTATGGGTACTGGAGCCAGTGGCTCCAGCAGCACTCCAAGACAAATGGAGTGGACCCAACCTATTATTGAGAAGAAGGGGGAAGTCACCTACTTGGTAGACTTTGGAACACCCAGGAGCCCTCACAGGGTAATCCATGTGAATCGCTTGAAAGCATTTGTGGACAGGGAGGACATGAGCTTGCTCATGGCCACAGATGGGGAACAGGAGGAAGAGAGTGACCCTCTCCCAGACCTGCTTTCTCAGAACCCTGATGATGGTTCAGTTGATGGAGTAGCCTTGGCAGGCAGCCTCACTGACCAGCAACAGATGGACTGCAGACAAGTTTTGCAGGCTCACAGGCAAATGTTTTCACTCACACCCAGCCAGACTGACTGGTGTACCCATGTTGTGGACACTGGTGACAGTCTGCCTGTCAAGAATAAGATCTACAGGCAACCTGATCATGTCAGGGATTGCATCAAGGCTGAGGTGCAAAAGATGTTGGAGCTTGGAGTGATTGAGCCATCAGAGAGCCCATGGGCCAGCCCAGTAGTCCTGGTGCCAAAACCTCATACCCAAGATGGAAAGAGAGAAATGAGGTTTTGCGTGGATTACAGGGGTCTCAATGCTGTCACTAGGACAGATGCTCACCCCATTCCAAGAGCAGATGAGCTCATTGACAGATTGGCTTCTGCCAAGTTTCTGAGCACATTTGATCTGACAGCTGGCTACTGGCAAATCCGACTAGCTGAGGAGTCAAAAGCCAAAACAGCATTCTCTACCCCTAGTGGACATTATCAGTTTGTGGTAATGCCCTTTGGTTTGAAGAATGCACCTGCCACTTTCCAAAGGTTGGTGAACCAAGTCCTTACTGGGTTGGATGACTTTTGTGCAGCTTATCTAGATGATATTGCTGTCTTTAGCTCCACCTGGGAGGATCACCTGATCCACCTGAAGAAAGTTTTGGAGGCCCTGCAAAAGGCAGGCCTAACTATCAAGGCCACTAAGTGCCAGATAGGGCAGAGTAAGGTTGTATACCTGGGCCACCTAGTAGGTGGAGGCCAGGTTCAGCCACTGGAAAGCAAAATCCAGGCCATACAGGACTGGGCTCCTCCAGTTACCCAGACACAAGTCAGAGCCTTCTTGGGCCTGACTGGGTATTACAGGAAGTTTGTGAAGAACTATGGGTCTATAGTGACACCATTAAATGACTTGACATCCAAGAAGATGCCAAAAAAGGTTCAGTGGACAGTTAGCTGTCAGAAGGCATTTGAAGACCTGAAGAAGGCCATGTGCTCTGCACCTATCCTAAAGAGTCCTGACTACTCCAAACAGTTCATTGTTCAGACAGATGCTTCTGAGTTGGGGGTGGGAGCTGTGCTCTCACAACTTAATCAAGATGGTCAAGACCAGCCTATTGCTTTCATTAGCAGGAGGCTGACTCCCAGAGAGAAACGTTGGTCAGCCATTGAGAGGGAGGCCTTTGCTGTGGTTTGGGCATTAAAGAAGTTGAGGTCCTACTTGTTTGGAACTCACTTCCTGGTGCAGACAGACCATAAGCCCCTCTTATGGCTTAATCAGATGAAGGGTGAAAATCCCAAACTGCTCAGGTGGTCCATTTCCCTACAGGGGATGGACTTTACAGTGGAGCACCGCCCAGGGACTGACCATGGTAATGCAGATGGTCTCTCCAGGTACTTCCACTTAGAACATGAAGACTTATCTGGTCAAGGTTAGTTTAATGTCCCTGCGTTTGGGGGGGGGTTGTGTAGGAGAGTAGGGTCTGCTATCCTATGGTCACCCCAAATTTTTGCTTTTTGCTTCACTGGTTTTCGACTACTGAGGCTGTGGGCCTGCTAATCAGACCCCCAGCCTGCTGTTCTCTCACTAAATTAATGACACATGTGCTATAGGCACATACCAATTGGAAATGGACTCCTTGTCAGCCCCTGTAGAATGCACTATAGGTGCACAGGGCATAGGGGCCACCAAGGCCTACCAGGGGCTGCAGCATATCTTTTGCCACCCCTGGCTGGTTCTTAAATTGACACAACTGGCTGATCACTCAGCTGGGGTAAGGTGGTGTAAACACCCCTTGCTTAGGTATAGTATATCTATATCTAAACCTATATCTGGACACATGTAAACCTGTGAGCCACTCCTATAGTAGGCCTCATCAATCCTGGAGGCTGAGTGCGTGGTTTTATGTGAGATGGAGCTCTAGCATGAGCTAAGCCTGTCTGCAGCTGTCGGGAACAAATCCCTAAGCTGTTTCAGGATAATGCCATACCATATACTATTAAGTGCCTTATAATCCTCGCGGTTATTTAGCAACTTTGGTTTGGCTTTATCAAAACATGTCGTGTAAGGTGTCATACGATTTGGAATACCATCCCCTCGCCAGTTCTGGCGACGGGGATGGCATTCCACCCCTCTAGAGGGGGAAGACATGTTACTTTACTTTAATGCGGTTAATTTCTCCAAAGACCTGAAGATCCACAAAATGGATGCCTCTGCCACAGACAAATGTCTGGACCCCTGCAGTTGACCGAAACTCGACCAAATGGGTCCTGGACAAAGGGTTTCCTGTCACAGGAGGGTGTCACCGCCCTCCAGACAGGAGATAGTGTATTGTAGCAGGGAGGTTTGAAAGAAACCAGACACTGCCTGGGGCGCACAAGGCTGCCCCTTGCATAATCCGGCCAAACCGGTTCTGGGGCACTCCAGCCCTCGTGCCAGGGCGGCCTGGATCAAAGGAAGGGGGTGTATCCACCCACTTCCTGGTCCCACCCATAGGAGGGGACCTAGCAGGTAATCACGCCCCCCAGATTGGAATAAGAGTGGGAGCAGTGCCAATGCACATCAGATTTCCTGGAAGAAACATTAGAAACGAAACTCTGGACCCTTGGACCTCCATCTCAACGTGGAAGCCCGAAGAATCTCCCTTGTGGTCAAGGAGTGACCACCCTGCAGCAGCAGGCACCATCCAGCCCTCGACGTCTACTTAGTTGCAGTTCCCGCCGGAGCTCGAGCGACTGAGATCGACGAGATCAAGCCTGCCTGCCTTCCAACAGCCCGATCCACAGTCCCTGCAAAGCTGAGACCCGTGGAGGCGACCGGAAGCGTGGGGCACGCCATCTTGAATTGACCACGAGACGCTGACCGTGCAGCCCACGAGTGACCCTCGAAGCTGTGCACCGGGGTTTGAGAAGCCCCCACCCTGAGCTGCTCCTGAGCCGAAGTTCAGCCCTCCACACTCGACGAGTGCTGCGTGGGGCCCTTTGGCTCTATTTGGCTCAACGCGTTGGCCCGGTCACTTGCCAGCTGGCTAGTGGTCCCTGTGCCGACGAAACTACAAAGAAGACTCGTGAATCTGGTTGCTCCAGATCCACACCAGCTCCCCTGAAGAGGAGCCCCGACTCTGACCTTCCTGGTCCGAGTGAGAAGCAATCTTCCGATCCCGCGTGGATTGCTCTTACCAAGGCTTGTTTGCTCCAAACTTGAAGCCGACTGCACCGACGGTGAGAGCCTGCGTGGGACAGATCGTGACCTGCTCCTGGACGTCGCAGATGCCCCAGAGCCCACGTGACAGCGGAGAGAAGCTCCTCGACGACCACCTGATTGCGCCCGACATTGCCTGGTTCCGTCCTGGTTCCACCCTGGTCACTGCTGAGTGACCCAGACTCTGTCCCCTCTGCTTTCAGGTACTCTACAACTTGAGTCCACCCTTGGACTCCACCGGACACTTCATCTTTAACCCGCCTGCAGCCCTTTCAGCTTCAAGCACCAAGAGCCTGCGTGTCAAAACCCGACGCCACTTCGACCCTGTGCACCCACTTCCTGTGGGTGAGGTAACTTTGCTCCGCCGGTGTTCCCACACTGGTGCACACCTCTAGGGTCTGTGTGTTAAGTTTTGTTCCTCTAGGTTCAGCGGAAGTGTCCTTAAACTTTAACTCTATGACTTTTACGCACCATTGGTTAACATTGGTGCATGCGTGCGCTTTCCGCACATCTCCCGAATCCCGAGGGCCATTCCCGACTTCAGCATTGCTTGTCCTGACTGCTCCCAGCGATTCCCTAGGCCCTAGGCCTAACCACTGTTCGAGTGGTCTCTCTTATACCACTTGTTTAGTATATGGTTTGAGTGGCCACCCGCCCTCATCCATAATTGTGCAACTTTGTATGTTTAAACAGTGCTTTTGATTTAACGCTTGTGCCCCTTTATTCATAAAGAATACTGGGGATTGTTTTTAGTAATAAACACATATTTATTTATTTATTTATTTATTTATTCAAAGTTTTATATAGCGCGAACAAGATCCTTACAGATATCAGAGCGCTTCACAAAGACAGGGAAGGGGCAACAGAGTAAACAGAGATAATGGGAACAGTATAATAATCAGTGACAAGGTAATAACATGGGTGATAAAAACAAACATAAAACCAATCCATATATGATCAGGTAGGTAACATGGTAACATGGTAATAACATGGTAATAACATGGTAAGTAACATGGTAATAACATGGATGAAAAAACAAACATAAAACCACTCCATATATGATCAGGTAAGGGAGTATTATATAGCAGCACAGGTCATTGATCCCACTACCATGGCGTACAGGTGGATCAGTAAACCAACGTGTATCATATCTTGGTCGGTAGTAATAGAGTAGCGTAATAGTGCCCCCAACAAGTCGAGGATAGGCAGAGCAGCGATACAAGCAATGCAGAGTCTCTGACCCAACATCTGTAGCGATCAGGAAATATTGGCCAGAAGCATTGTTTTCACCTCTTTCTTGAAGAGTGCAGTGGAGGTGATTAGCCTTGTTTCAGGAGGGAGCGCATTCCAGATCCTGGGTGCCATTCCTGAGAAGGAGCGTTTGTAAGTTTTCGCTTTCCGAAATCTACGAGGTTTCAGGAGTAGATTTTTAGTACTCCTATTGGATCTCGACCCTCCTGATATAGACAGCTTTTGAGCGAGGTAGTAGGGTGCCTTGTGGTGCACGGCCGCGTGTGTCATAGTTGCAATTTTTAGGTGTATTCTGGCTTCAAAAGGCAGCCATTTTAGAGACTTTAGGTCTGGGGATATGTGCGAGTGCTTTCTTGAGCCAGTAATGAGTCTCGCGGCAGCGTTCAGGGAGGCTCTTAAGGGTGCTGTTGTGGATAGCGGGAGACCGCTGAGGGTCGCAATTCCGTAGTCTATTCGAGGGATGACTAGAGCTTGTACAGCAGTTTGGAAGTCTTTGGCAGGGAGGAAGGGTTTAATTTTCCTCAGCGTGTTAATTTGGAAATTAGCTGCTTTTGTGGCTTTGCTGACGTGTTGCTGCATGTCGAGCTTGGCGTCGAGTGTGATGCCTAGGGATTTCGCCGAGTCCACGATGGTAGGTTGGACATTGAGTGCTGTTAGGTTGTTGAGCCAGGTTTGGGTGGTGGAGATTTTCGCCGGAGGTGAGATGAGTAGGAACTCAGTTTTTAGAGCATTTAGTTTGAGGTGATTATCGGCCAGCCAGGATTGGGCGTTAATAAGCGTGGAATTCAGCTGTTTGATATCTTCCGGGGACTGTAACTTTAGGTAGAGTTGCGTGTCATCAGCATACATATGGAATTGAACATTGGATGCTTGAAGCAAGGTGGCGAGGGGTTCCATAACGAGGTTGAACAGTGTAGGAGAGAGGGTGGATCCTTGTGGAACCCCAAGATCTGCAGGCACCGGTGTAGATAGTACATTGTCGATCTTGAACCTCTGAGACCGGTTGTGAAGGAAAGACGAAAACCATTTGAGAACAGTTCCCGATAGCCCCATCCTAGTACTTAGCAGCTCCAACAAGTTCTCATGTTTGACCGTGTCAAATGCTGACGAGAGATCAAGAAGGATGAGGAGGCAGGACTCATTACGATCCAGAATTTGGAGGGCGTCATCAATTATGTGTGTCATAGCTGTTTCCGTGCTATGTTTCGCTCTGAAACCTGATTGATGAGGGTTGAGGAGGTCAAATTTATCAATGTGTTTTGTTAGTTGGAGTTGGACACATTTCTCCAACAGTTTGGCCAGGGTGGGGATATTGGTGATGGGTCGATAATTGTTTAGGTCAGACGGATCAGCTGTAGGTTTTTTGAGTATAGGCGTGACTTGCCCCACCTTAAGGGAGTCTGGAATGTGTCCTTGTCGCAACGAGCTGTTAATGATCTTGGTCCAGAGAGGGAGGAGCAAGGGGATAAAGTCTTTTACCGCATTAGCAGGTAGAGGGTCTGTGAGGTGATTAGAGGGCTTCAAAGTGCAGAGCAGTTTGTGTATAGCTTCTTCCGAGTAGGTATCGAAGTACTGCCAAGATGCCTTGTTTTTAGGTTGAGTGTCAGCCATTCTGGTGTAGTTGGAGTATCTATTTACATCCATTATGAGGCCATTTCTTATGTTGTCAGTCTTATGTTTAAAGAAAGCAGAGAAGGCTTCACAGTGTGGAGTGTCGTTTGTTGTGCTATTTGCTTGTGTGGGTTGTGCCTTTGTTTGGGTCTTGATTAACTCGAACAGTTTTCTTGGCCTATTCTTCGCTTGGTCCAACTGGCGGCTGAAGAAGTCCGACTTTGTGCGCTTTATTTTCCTAAAGTAGGCATTTCTCTTGTTCTTGAGCTTTTTGAGATGCAGTGCTGAAGGGACCGATCTCCAGGTGCGCTCTGCCATTCGCATATTACGCCTTTCGTCATTGAGACTGTCATCATACCATGGGTTAGAGGTTTTGGTGGAGACTCTCTTCAGTTGCAGAGGGGCGACTTCATTGACTATTGTATTCATCGAGTCAAGGTAGTGGTCAGTCAGTGATTGAACATCTGAGGCACCTGAAGGGGGAAGGAGGAGGTTGCCGATGTGGGGAGGTAGGGTGGAGGGGTTAAGATTCTTCAGATCCCTTTTCAATGTTTTGGATTTGATTGGTTGAGTAGAGTTAGGTTTAACTTTTTCGTTGATAAAGAAGGTGATAATGTGGTGATCTGACCAGTCGCAGGGTAGAATCGCTTCCAATAGAATAGCGTTCTCTTTGGCAATGATGAGATCGAGTATCGCGCCTTTGTCGTGTGTTGGTTTATCGCATAATTGGGTGAGGTCAAGCGCGTTGAGGAAAGTTTTTAGACTATTCACTGCAGTGTCTTTCTGATCGTTCCAGTGGAGATTGAAGTCACCCAGGTAGACTTGAGTGGTCTGCCGACCGGCGTTGGAAGAGATCAGGTCCATGACTTGTTGGGTGAATACGAGATTGTCACCAGGCGGGTGATAAATGAGATGTAAAGTACATACTTGTTTGCCCTCACTGATGATGTCAAGGCAGAGAAGTTCACAGGAGGAAAGGGAGGGGGAGGTGACTTGAGTAACGGAGATGTTGCTCTTAACAATGCATGCGATTCCCCCGCCCGTCTTGCCAGGAGACCTGTCCAACCTAATGATGTGATAATTGGGGGGGACTAGTATGTCCATAATCGGGGTGGAGGCTTCAGTGAGCCATGTTTCCGTTAGAAAGGCTAGGTCTAGCTCCCTATTTGAGACAAGATCCGCGATGTCGGAGGAATGTCTCTGGGCCGATCTGCAGTTTAGTAGGATGCATTTGAGTTTGGGACAGAGAAGGGTGGACGAGCTTTCTAGTGTGATGGGAACTTTCCTGAGGTTGTTAGGGACGGAGCCTCTGTTGTTGAGTGTTGGGAGCCTCAGAGCGTTTGTGGGAATTGTGGGTATGGGGATGTGGGAATTGGAAAGACCTTTTACCGGACCTGGGCCATAAGAGTGTAGGAGAGAGCAAAGGTCGAGGTCCGACAAGGGGCTGAGAACACGACGGGGGCGGTGGGAGTTATTGCGAACGGGGATAGTGGACCATTGCTGGAGTCGTCGGGGGCGAGTGTATGTAGGAAGGGTGCGTCGTTTGTAGGGTAATGGGATGGTGGGAGGTAGACTGGGCTGTGAGGAGAGAAGGTCTTTGATTGCGTGGATGTCCTTTTTGATTTGTAAAATTTCTTCCTTGACTTGTTGGAGTGTGGATAAGGTCAAGTCAGGAGGGTTGTTGAGGCGTTCCGCGGTGCTAATGGGTGGGATGGTATTCAAGGTGTGGACGTGTTTGTGGGCGAGGGGTGTGAGTGGTGAAGGTGAGGCAGGCGGTGGGTGGGAAGCATAGATAGTGACTTCAGTGGGAGACGATACAGGTGAGTAGAAGAGTGAGTGAAGGTTGAAGACAGTGGGGGAGACAGGAGGGTAGTGAGGGCTAAGAATAGGAGGTGGGAGAGAGGGGGGTGCTAGGGTAAGGGAGGAGGTATGTTCTGTATCTTGTGTTGGGAGGGGGATGACGTTATGAGTGGGAGTGGGGAGGGAGCGGGGAAGGGAGAGGAGTCTGCCGTGGGGGGGATGGGGTTGTTGGGTGGATAAACTCCGCGTGATGGTGTGTGCAGATGTAGGCGTGTTGTGGGTGGGAGTTGTTGTGTCGGGTGTGAGAGATACGTGGGTGGGAGTGGAGAGAGAGATGGGGAGGGAAAGGTGTCTGTCGAGGGGGGGATGAGAGGGGGTGGATAAACTTTGGGCGATGGCTTGTTCAAATGGTGGAGTGTTGTGGGTGGGGGATGATCTGTCCGAGGGGAGATGGATGGAGGGGGTGTGGGTGGGGATAAGAAGTGTCGTGTTGGAGGGGCTACTAGTATGTGCGGCGGGGATATCCGTGACTGTCCTTGGGGAGTGGCGTGCGTTAACAGCAGGTGGGCCATTTACTGGGGTGCTGGGGGTAGAGGTGTAGTAGGTGGTGGCTGCGAGGTCGGGGGGGATAGCGCTGGCGGACTTCTGGGTTCGGGTCCGCAGCTTGGAGAGGTGCTCTTTGAACTTGGGGAACAGGTTGTCTAGTAGTTCCAGGTTCTTGTCCGTGGCTTGGATCAGGACAATCCCGGTATTATAGATTGTAATGGTAGACCTGCCAGGGAAGAGGTGGGAAGGTGTGATGGTGAGAGTTGAGCCATGGGCTGTTCTCTTGGTGATGGAGACTGTGAGTAGAGATAGGAAAGTTTTTCTCCATTGGGCTCTGCGTGAGGTGTGGAAGATGAAATCAGTATTCAGGGCTCCATTGCCCGATGAGAAGTAGGTGTCGGCAAAGGGTGTTTCCGGGTGCGCCCTCAAGAAGTTGTGTTTGAAACGTTTAGTGGCATTTTTGGAGAGAGGGGTGGAGGGGTAGTTAATTCTAAAAGTGTGCTTGCCGTTGAGCTCCATTTTAGAGAGGCTGTGGTGTTAGGTGTCTGAACTAGGGCGATAGTACACGCTGTCAGCCGCTAGTTACAAGGCCAGGGAGGACACTTGTGAGTGAGCATAGATGTAGGGGGTGGAGGTCAGTGTGATCCCCGAACAGCCAGTGCGTGGGAGCATCTTATCAGATGTATCCTATATACAAGGTAGCAGTCAACTTACACCGTATGACCAGCTATGCGAGGTAAGGCCTATTAGGTGGAGGCTTAGTTACATATCAGAGTGTACATGGTAGCAGCAATGTAGTCTGGGCTTAGAAAGTGGCTGGGCGCGGTTTGCCTACCAGAGAGAGTTGGATGAGGTAGTAATAATCAGTGCAATATCATGACGTAGCTTACAATGAAAACCCAATAAGAAAATAAATAAATGTGGAAGCGGACAGTGAATGATGGGGATAGAGGTGAGATATGTGCAGCTTGTCGCATATAAAATACAGGCTAGAATAGAGCTAGACTACTAAATAGTTACTAAGTCCCCTAAATGTGCATACTTATTGCAGTAATAACAATATAGCACTACAATAAAAAATACAATAACATACAGGCTGTAATAGGGCTAAACTACTAATGAGTTACTAAGTCCCATAAGAGTGCATATATATAGCAGCAATAACAATATAACACTAGAATATACGATGGCAGTGTGAAAGCAATGCCTAAAGCCTAAGGATGATCCAGTAAGTAATAGGACAGTAAGATAAAATACTTGAAATAAAATTGGAGCCTGCGGTAAAAGGCAATGACTAGTCCGTGATGGCCGCTGAGTAGAGAGAGAGGTCAGTCTTAAATGGCCGCCTGGAGACGCTAGTCCTTTATTTGTTGTTATTGCCTGTGAGCAGAGTGGAGAGGTTCCAGGTTCCGTTTGAAGCAAGCCCAGTTCCAAGCTGGGTGTGAGGTAGCGTTCGTTGTGTCACAGGTGAAGGAAAGGGGGTTACAGGGACAGTGTCAAATACGATTAGAAATAGCCTGAGGAGACCAGATCTTAGTACATAAGGTGCAAAAGAATGATTAGCCACGATGGTGGTCCGAGGGGGGAGACTGTGTCAAAATGGCCACCACATATGGGGAGAAGAGACATTAGTCCACTATTTATTTCCATGCTTTGTGAGCAATGAGATCAGACATTTAGTCCTCTTTCTATTTCCATGCTTGTGAGCAGTGAGATAAGTTTCGTTTCTCCCTCTGTGGGGGAGACTCATCCCGATGGACTCTCGTGGGCACAGTAAGGTGATTTATGGCCTTAGGTTCTTGTTTTTTTCGACCCCCGCCATTTTGTACAAGTACAGCAAAGTTCAGAGCCAAAGAAAATGTACATAAATACCTTCTCTTGTAGATAAGGACTGTGTCCGCTGCACGCTAATGTGCTCACCAGTGACTGCAAATTATTTCTATGCCGGCGTCAGCTGCTCCTCTCAGCCCTCTAGTCCGTTGGTGTTCCTTTACTGCGGGGCGGGTGGGAGAGTTCCTTTACTGCGGGGAGGGGGGTGCTGTCCTCATCCCGGTGTGCAGTCGGTGGCTTCTGGGGGGGGGAGGGCGTCCGTTGCTTCGGCGGCTACGGCGGCTTCTGGGTGGGGGGAGGGGGTCCGTTGCAATCGGCGGCTTCTGGGTGGAGGGGGGTCCGTTGTTTCAGCTCATGCGTGGAGGCGGGGTCCGGTGTTCGTCCCGCGGTGCTCCCCTGCTGCGCCTGTTGTCCGTTGTACCCCTGTAGCGGCCAGCATCTGCCAATTTAGAGAAGGGGGGGGGGGATGGGTCCGGTGCTCGGTGCTCGGTCCACCTTGGTCCCGGTGCAGCTGGGCTGGTCTCCGCTATTCCTCGAGGAGAGTGTGGTGTTTCTGGGTTCCTCTGTTGTGGCGGTGCTGGCTCGGGACCCTCCGCCGAGCCGACTCAGCTGTTCCCCGGGTCTTCAGCTGCGCCGCGATGTGGTGTTTCTAAAGGCACGGGTCTGGTGGCCGGTTGCGATAGCTCCGCAGTCCGAGTGCCGGCTCAGCAGGTCTTGCCTCCTTCAGTGGGTGTTGTCCGTTGTTGGGGCGAGGGCTTGAATCCCAGCCCGTTCACGCAGTTTCAGGGCAATCCTGTTACTTCCCAATCCAGTTACATGCTCCAGTTACTTTTCTGCTGCAAGATCCGACGAGCTGGTATGTGCCAAGCAGGGATAAAGCCCAAGGGAATCCCCAGCACCAGGAGCTCTTCACGGGAGCTGCTGCCAGGCGGCCATCTTGGTGATGTTATTCTATTTTTATAATATATACTTGTGTGGTGTCCTTTCATTTGGTATTACAGGATTGTATGTGGTAAAACAGCTCGCTTAACACGACCTCTTAAGTTAAGCCTTTAGGCTGCTTAGTCCATGCTACCCCTAGGATAGCTTGTCTAATAAGGTTGACTTACAACCAGACACCATAAGGGATTGTTTGGTCAGGTAGTAGGTGGTTCCAGAATTGGAAACATCCCCTACCAGGCCAACTTCTCACACCACCACACAAGGGTAATCCCATATAAAAATCTGGGATAGCTAGATGCATACAGATTTGCTACCACAAAGCTAAACGTACGTTATCTGTTCCTCCTAAAGCCCGCCCTACTAGGGAAATAGGGGCGTCAATGGCATTTTTAGGGAACATTCCTCTAGATGACATCTGCGGAGCAGCTACATGGTCTACACCGCACACATTCACAAACCACTATTGTGTAGATGTGCAAACCAAACAACAAGCTAATGTGGGCCAGGCTGTTCTCAAAACATTATTTCAAACTACTGCAACAGATAGGGGTGGTCGCCGCTAAGAATGGGTACTGCTATACAATATATGCACAGTGTGTAATCTGCAGCTCATATGCCTTGAACGGAAAATGCTACTTACCAGTATTCATCTGTTCTTGGCATGTAGAGCTGCAGAGTTACACACGCCCACCCGCCTCCCCGGCTACCCTTGTCTGTTCCAGTATTATCTTAATTAGATACAGCTTACAGGGACATCCTTCCTTTTCTTGCAAAGCTCCATCCTTTCCCTAATGGCGAAAAACAATCTGAGGATGGAGGCGATGCCCATGCGCGATGTGGTCGAAAGGAGGAGTCACCTATCTCGTGACTTCCAAAGAACTTTTCAGGACAAAAACAAACTGCAAACATCCGGGCCCAACACTAGGTGGCGATCTATGCACAGTGTGTAACTCTGCAGCTCTACATGCCAAGAACAGATGCATACTGGTAAGTAGCATTTTCCATATATATATATTGGTGTGTATTTTTGTATATGCTACAGGGTCCCCGTGAATGGTCGGGACTATTCAGTGCTTATGACTTTTAGTATAGCCTTGGCAGAGAACTAGGATTACAGGTAAGAAACGTATCCATCATGCCTTTGTACAAGAAGGGCTCGGAAAACAACCCTACATCTTACAGACTTATCAGCCAAATACATTGATTGCAAAATGTAGGCCAAATTGCTACTCAGGGCTTTTGAAGATTGGATTTTAAATAAAAAAATACTAAATCTTCAAGAAAGATTTAGGAGAGGTTGACCATGACTGACCAAATATTTACCTTCCTCAACATCATACACAGATACAGCATGGCAAAAAAGATGCCACTGTATGTAGCTTATGTGGACTTTACAGCGGCCTCTAACCTTTACAGAGACATAGGTTGTAGTGAAAATGGGTGATATGGGCTAAGACCCTGTTTTACTGTCCCTGATATAAAGAAATTGTACTGAGTTGCAACATCCCAGGTTAGGCTATACCGTAAAGAGTCGCTCATTAAAGCATTGGCAATGCTAATAGTTCTAGCTTTAAATTAATGTTGTATGGTAATGTGATGCATTACAAGTAAATAGCATGGAAAGGGATATGCACTTGTGTGGAAGCGAAGAACTGTAGAATAATATTAG
Source organism: Lissotriton helveticus (assembly GCF_964261635.1). NCBI lineage: Eukaryota > Metazoa > Chordata > Amphibia > Caudata > Salamandridae > Lissotriton > Lissotriton helveticus. The sequence goes on along the minus strand of NC_136061.1, from coordinate 409,137,900 downwards.
TTAAGGTGACAGTTGAAATTTCAAGCCTAAACATCCATGTAGATTAATGATTGCCCACCTCCCATCTGTGCTCCTGCCAGAGAAATACTCCATAAATGTTCTTGTTCTAAGACACTTCTTTTGCTTAGCCCTTTATTATTTTCAAATAATTGACATATCCACATACATATGATAGGAGTTATTATTGTTACAGCCGTTGGCAGTATTCTTGTACTTAAAAGCTGTGGTCTTGCATCTCGCTCGAGCTAGTGTATAAAAAAAATAGATGTACATACAAGTATTTTTAACATAACCTGTATACACCTATCCTCTAATCCTCAGTTCCTTTTGTATATAGACCACAGCCATCTTTACCAGCTCTATGCGGTTCCCCTGTTAATACATTGTCAGCCGTATCTTGTTATGAATATATGATTATACCACGCTTACAATTACCACGCATGGCTTTACCACGCGATTTTTACATCGCAAGTGGCTTTACCACGCTGGAATTTACAACGAAGGACTATACCACGCGTAAAAAACGTCTTACCTGCACGTCTTTCACCAGCAGTCCTTACTTCCATCCACCATGGAAACAAACGCCAAAACACGTCTACCAAAATAAAAAAAGGACTGCTATTTTGACGTACACGGCACGTGGGGGAGGCTTTTTCCTTATACTTCAAAAATAATGTGCGGTTTTTTTTTTAAGTAAACCGCTTGTTATTTTTGGGGGGAGACCCCCCCCAGCCCCCCCAAGCCCACGCAGAACGACTGGAAGGAATACCACGTCTCTCCCCAACCCACGCAGAACGTACTTGCGTGGTAAAGACGGTCGTGGAAGGCACCCGCGTTGAAAAAACGTTTACGTGGTAAGTGTAGCGTGGTAAACGTTATGCGTGGTGATACCTTCGGAGTAAATGATGTTTCCCTCTTGTTATACTTTGTCTAAGACACTTCAATAGCTTTTACAGTGTCTTGTGTGCCCCTAAAAGTTCAAGCTTAGGTAGCTGGATAAATTAAATGAGCACTGCTGCGTGGAGGGCTAACACTTTTTTTAAGGGAAGCACACAACTTCTGCCCAGTCACAACATGTACTCCTGGCTCCCAACATGTGGGCGGAGCCATAAACCTCTCAAGTGTTCCTCACAAAATTGCCTGGCGACCGCTGCGCTGTCAAGCTAGACCATACAAATATGCCACTGTGTGTGGAGTTAAACAGATGCTTGGCCACTCCGATTTTCCCTGTATACAAAATACCTTTACAAAGAGATGTTGACTGCAACCCAGACGAAAGTGAACAAATACTGCCAAGAACATATGCTAAAATACACTGAAAACAAAAATGAATTTCACAGAAAAGCCTCGAGAGGTTATATGATCAATACCACAAGACTAGAAGAAGTGAAAATCTTCGAATACCTAGGCCTATCCATCGTCAATAACGTCAAATGGAACGCACATATTCAAAACGCATTAGAAAATTCTAAACCCTCATTAAATGCCACTTTTAGATTAACACATACCCACACCCACCAATTTTCGCACCATATCGACCAAGTTCTTAAGGCAGGAGGCAAAATTAAGTTGACTACTTTGCTGAACTTTGGGATCTGGACACAATGACACCGAAAATAGGGCGTCACAAAATAAACTGCTGATGCTACCGCCAGCTTTTCCTTATGTCACTCTGGAATCAGATGTCGACTGCTCTTCCATCCAAAGAAGATGCCAAATTGCTGTAGTAAAATAAGTCTGGACAATGTGCAACCAGTGTTTGATGCGTTGAATGTCTGAAGCAGAAGAGACTTTCAAATAGAGGTGTGTATGATTGTGTTGGTGAATTGATGTATCCCATTCAATGCCAAAGCAGAAGAATACCTTTTGGGTCAAGCATGCGGGAAAAAGGGCTATGCTTCAAAATGCTACACCAGTCTAATGCACGGTCATATACTTATACGATCAGTGTTCGGTTGTGTATCCGATCTAGGTGTAAACTCTAAAACTATTTATTTCAATTGTTGAATCTGTGGTGAATGCTTCCCCCAAAATCATAGTGCGCAAAGTATTATTAATGCAAAAGTATAAAGTTTTATATACAGATAGCCCTTTTTTCCCTTCCTTGTCATTAGTAGACCCTTCTCTGTGTCGATTGACTCAATGTCTCTGTGCCCAGTCCTTGTTTTGTTTGTTCAGTTTGATTACGCTTGTTGAACTCATATTGTTGCAGTGTTCTGCAGCCACCCAGACTTATTTTTCTTCTTTTCTGAAGATGCACCTTCTTTCTGAAGCCTTTCTAGGAAACTTCCAGTCCATTTTCTTATGATTAATTTCCTTCCTTAATATTCCTTTAGTTTTACATGCACAGCTCCTTGGTGAAAGCACTATATAAATAAAATAAATTGTGACAACGGAATTGGAAGGGGTTTTCTAAACATTTCACCTCTGAATAAAGTATTCAGATTCTTTTATCTAAGGCTATCTTGGTCGCTGATTCACTGTTATAGCAAGCCAGGGACTGGTGTGGATTCTCATCCCATTATGTGTAAACCTTATTGACTTGGTGATCACAAATGCTTATTGAACATTGCAACAAAATATTTCCCATCTACTGAGAGACGCTTTCACAATCCTGCTTCCCTGTGTTTGTTTACTTAGCACTTCACCCATTTTGAACCAGTCTGTTGCAAGGACACTGGATTTATTAAACTGGCAAGTGCTCAATCTACTAATGCAACGTGTGATATTAACACATTTCTTTTTATATTTGTAGTGCCATGTACTCCTCCTCCTCTTTTGGGAACTGCATCAGCAGCACTTCCAGTACAGGTGCGAGCTCTCCAGCTATGTCTTGCAGAGTGAGCGTTGGCGATTCTGTTTCCAAGAGAAGAGAGTCCACTACCACACTCAGCAGTACCAGCAATTTGGCCAAGCTCCTGCAAGAGCAGGGCATCTCTGCTAAGGTCTGCAGCACCATGCCCGCTGAAGAACCACTGCGCCTACAGCCCCCAAGAACCTTGGCGATTCCCTCCACCCCTCCAAATTCCCCTTCCCACTCTCCTCTCCAGTCTCCTTTGCCATTCGAGCCCAGAGTAAATGTCTCTGAAAACTTTCTGGCCTCCCGTCCAGCAGAGACATTTTTGCAGGAGATGTATGGTCTGAAACCTCCTCGAAACCCTCCTGACTTGGGGCAGCTGAAAATGAATCTGGTCGAAAGACTGAAGAGGCTGGGCATTGCCAGAGTAGTGAAGCCGTCTGTACCCGAAAATGGGTTGAGGAAACAGGACTCTACAGTGTTTCTTGGGACGGGGAGCGCACTCATGGGCGGACTGCGAAGGAACCAGTCTCTCCCGACTGTAATCGGGAGTCTTGCAGCTCCAGTGTGCACTTCCTCACCAAAAATGGACATTTTGAAGGAAGACTACAGAAAGACAGCAGACCTTTAGGTGAATGATGGGCACGAGATGGCAAGCACTCTGATATGTGCTTTAATGGAAATGCATCCAAAGAAGGATGGAGTATGTCAAAGGAAGAGTCACATGGCTTTAGGAAAGTGTTGAACAAGACCGAAAGTGGGAAAGCAAATATTGATTACAATGGATTTTATTTCAAGGGAAGTTGAAAAAAGTAGAGTATGATGTGGTGGGAGTTGATGTCAAATGGATGTTGTTGAGGGTTTGGGTATGTTAAATAAAGAGGGGAAAGCACAGAATGTTGGAAGTGTAAGGTACATGTAAAGGGCCCTTTAAGCCATTTGAGTCAAATGACTAAGGCAGTAGCCGGGGAGGTAACCGATGAACCTTCAAATGAGGAAACACAAAAGGGTGGCAAAGCTCGAGTTTATGAAGTATTAATCTATTCAAGCACAGATTCTAACAACCCAAGTATAAGAAGGGAAAGAAGAGGCAAAACGTGTGAATATTGCAGTATGCTTTTGCTATATTTAAAGATTTTCTAGAATCAGGAACATTCCTTTAGATTGTCTGCAGCTCTTTTCTGTGTTGGGAATCATATTCTACAAACATGTTATTGGGATGGTGAGAAATGGGGGGAAATCTTATTCCATATCAGAGCCTCATGTCCCATTCTACCCTAGAACACATGGTCTGTTGGCAGAAGGAAATGGTTAATCCCCTGGCTTTTACATTGTCATTGTATATACAGTGTGTACTGTATGTATATACCCCGCCCACAAAGAGGCAGGCAGAATGTGTTTTTAGGCATGTCCGAATTTGAGACTTTTATTTTATACAAGGCAACAATTGTGTTGCTTTGCTGGACTTTTCATAAAGAATAGCGTCTCAGGAACACAAAGCACATGGAAGGAAGTGCGATCATTAGAAAGTAGGAGTTCTGAAGTAGGCGATTGAAATGTTTTGTATCTTTGGCATATTTTAAACGTGTGCTATGCATATTTTTACTAAACCGTTCATATTTGCACAAATGAGCAAAACTTTAAAAAAAATGATCTCAGGCATATTTTAATGTCGTTCGAAAGTGAGGCCAAACCTATAAATGTTTCCGAAGTTGGAGTCCTATTATGCAACCCTAAATTAGTACTTTATTGCACCAATTAAGAAACTTCACACGCCGAGAGTTCTGTAGAGACTTCACTTTTGTGCGGGTTATGTTGAAGGAAAGGCTCCTTTTTGTTGAAGAGTTGGAGGCTTACACTCTGCTTTCAGTGCAAGGCTTTGAACACAGCTGGCACAAATCAGTGTGTTCCCTTGGCTGTGAAGTTCCTTTTCACCTTTCTGAGGGGGAATAGGTGCATTCTTGATTTATTTTCAGCTTTAAAACAGGAGGAATAATTGCAATGTATCCTAGGAATCTACTTTGAATGTCCAGTTGAGACACATGCACACGCTCACGTATACAAGAGGAGTGTTTTATTACCGGGGATTGACTTCCAACAATTTCCAAAGAGAAACCCTAAATTTAGGCGCCTGAGAAATCATAGTCTTCAGTTGAAGAGGGTTTATGTTGTGGATTGCATCAGGTGCAATTATGAGCCTATCTCATATATTTTTGAAGTTGGCAGTGAGAGGGATCCACAACGGGAAAATACCATATTTTGGAATGTTATTGTGTCTAAAGAAGATGAGAGGAAATACATTGACTATTTTCAGGTTTTTTGTCCCTGTATAGCTATCATTTTGTCTGGTTTATTGCCATTCATCAGAACATTGCTGTTTTGGTGAACGTCAGATATTAAGAGAAATACTAAATTACTTGGTTTCAGTGTTTTATGCAATTTTAATGTACTTTTTTTCGTCTGTTTTACTTTTATGTACTATGTTTTGTTGCTGCTGAAACCCTGTGTACTGATGTAGATTTTCACATTCGATGTACCGAATGTTTGCCCAAGAATGCGCTCAACAACGCATGGAACAGCCATTGGAATTCTCTGTACACAATTAAACGTAACTCCTTGTACTTCAGTGTTTGTCTACTCCTACCTGCAATAAATGTGTTCCTTTGCAAGTACAAAAGGCCTGATCCATTATTTTTTTACTTCTATTTATAAAAACAGGCTTGTATGGTCATTGTTTAATGTAATAGGAGGATGCAGTCTTTTCCATCCCCTGTTTATGAATGAAGCATTAAGATGCATAGCGCCATTTTAGGGAAGTATTGGCAACACCGCCAACATAATTTTCAGTCACCTGCTGGAGAGCAGGTCGAGGGGAGATCAAGACAACCAAAATCGTGACCATTTCAAAATGGAATCACAGTTAACTATCGTCACGTAAGCATAAATGGGGACAATGACAAATGCACTAAGGAGATTAAATTGTTTCAAATGTTGTACTTGGGGCGTTGATCAAGTTTTACCTGGTTATTGTAGTCTTCAATTTTAGTAATCTACCAGCAAGTGACTGATTATCTAGACCTACCTTAATGGCTCATTAGGCTCTAAGTAGGCGGTGAGTGCCAACAGATTAATTTTCAGCATTGGGGCTTTCAAATCCAGATGCATTAAGAATGAGAAATTATTTGGCATTTAGTCTGTTTTTTTCTTTTCTTCTTTCAACACTGGCAACGATGGCGCCAGTGTTCAGAGTTGCCTTATGAAAAGCCTTTTCTGATGGATACTTATACGTGCAGGTTCCTCACCAGTTGAATATTCCCAAGTGTCAGGTTGGATCTGAAAACTTTCATGGCTCTCCAGCATTGGTTGGAGGTTTTGGCTCCATTTTGGCACTTGAAGCGATGCACTGGTGATCTCACTAGAGTCATGAGATATGCACCTCACAGAGATTTGTCATATGCCGCGGGGTGTGATCAGGGCATCGCTGCAGTCCAAGCTCTGCAGCCATCCTCCTGTAGCACAAGGCAAAAGACCTTGAACAGCAGGGGTTACCCACCGACTAAGAACAAGGCTTAGATCCTCGCAAGAGACCAGACCATCCAATTAACACAGAAGCAGAGGGTTGTTTGCAGCCAAAGGCCCTGCTTTCAACCCCTTTGCAGATAAGCGAAAGCTGTGCTCATCAGAGGTTGCCCACCGGCAGAGGTGTAGGTGCACCTGCTGCAAATCCCCTGGACCCCGTTCCCTGTGGTGTGAAATGCCTTCAAGGCCACAATCCATGGCCACATCACGTCTATATCGATTGCACGGGCGCACGAAGCCCTCCGCCTGGAAGATAGCCTCTCCAAGGACGTTCCGAAACTGGAGAAGCAGGATCCGGCACATTCTTTACTCGCATGTCGGCGGCAACTCGCAAATCTCCGGGGTCAACTACGCTCCCTGTCCACTAATAAAGCTGAGCGGTCCCTGCTCGCTCTAAAACGATACTTTGAGGGGGGGGGCGCAAAGTGGGTAGACTGTTGGTGAAGCACTTGTGAGCGCGCGTGGCGAAGGCCCACACAGCGAACATTCAATTGCCGAATGGAAAGCGGGTCACCACGGAGCGGGCTAAACGCAAGGCCTTTAGGACCTATTACACTGCCCTTTACACGGCGGATGCCCATATTGACGATGTTCTGAACCAGTGCCCCTGGACCCCAATACACCCACACTACGCCAAACAACTGGATGGCCCTCTCATTGTAGAGGAACTGACGGTGATGTTAAAAGACCTCCCTTTCGGAAAGACCCCAGGCCCAGACGGCTTACCGTATGTTCATTGCACCACTTCAGCCATATCTCCTGCGATTATACAACTCCTTTTCAAACACGTAAGGGCCGAAGCCCTCCATGGGTACGGCAGAAATAGCCCTCATCCCCAAACCAGGAAAAGATCCCACATTGTGTGCATCCTACCTCCCCATAGCTTTGCTGAATACAGACCTCAAAATCTACACCAAAATACTTGCTAAATGCCTAGATCCCCACATGCCTGGCCTGGTGGTGCCAGACCAAGTTGGCTACATTCGCAATAGGCAAGGGGCGGTCAATGTGTGTAGAATTTCGCTCCTGGTGGTGGAAAGCCTTCCATTTGAACATACCAGCCCGCCTTCTGTCGCTTGATGCAGAGAAGGCGTTTGACCGGGTGGACTGGGGTTTCCTTCGCGCGGTGTTGCACAAGATCGGGCTGGGCCACAATATGATTTCTTTGATCATGGCCCCTTATCTCTCTCTGCAAGCTAGGGTTTGGGTCAATGGGCAGCTTACAGAGCCCTTTTCCATACATCAATCAATCAATCAGGGAATTTGTAAAGCGCACTACTTACCCGTGAGGGTCTCAAGGCGCTGAGGGGAGGGGGTGCTGCTACTGTTCGAAGAGCCAGGTCTTGAGGAGCTTCCTGAAGGCGAGAAGGTCCTGGGTCTGCCGCAGATGGGTGGGGAGGGTGTTCCAGGTCTTTGCGGCGAGGAAGGAGAAGGATCTGCGCCGGATGTTGCTCGTTGGATGCGAGGGACGGCTGCGAGCTGGCGGAGCGGAGCTGGTGGGCGGGGGTGTAGAAGATGACTGTTGTTCAGGTAGGCTGGTCCGGTGTTGTGAAGTGCTTTGTGTGCGTGGGTGAGGAGCTTGAAGGTGATCCTCTTGTTGACGGGGAGCCAGTGCAGGTCTCTCAGGTGGGAGGTGATGAGGCTGCATCGAGGGATATAGAGGATCAGGCGGGCGGAGGCGTTCTGGATGCGTTGCAGCCGTTGTAGGTGTTTGGTCCGGATTCCTGCGTAGAGTGCATTGCCGTAGTCCTGCCTGCTGCTGACGAGGGCTTGGGTCACTGTTCTTCTGGTTTCGGTCGGGATCCACTTGTAGATCCTGCGATGCATGCGGAGGGTGTTGTAACATGAGGAGGTGATGGCGTTGACCTGCTTGGTCATGGAGAGGGAGAAGTCGAGGATGAATCCTAGGTTGCGTGCGTGGTCCATGGGTGTCGGTGCTGGTCCCAGTGTGGTCGGCCACCAGGAGTCGTCCCAGGCAGAAGGGGTGGGGCCGAGGATGAGGACTTCCGTCTTGTCCGAGTAGTGTTTCAGGCGGCTGCTCCTCATCCACTCTGCGACGGCCTTCATTCGCTCGTGGAGGTTAATTTTGGCGGTGTGAGGGTCCTTGGTGAGGGAGAGGGTTAGCTGGGTGTCGTCGGCGTAGGAGATGATGTTCAAGTCGTGTTGGCGAACCACTTGTGTGAGGGGGGCCATGTAGTCGTTGAACAGGGTCGGGCTGAGGGAAGAGCCCTGGGGTACGCCGCAGATGCGGTTGGTGGCTTCGGATAGGAAGGGTGGGAGGCGGACTCTCTGGGATCTACCGAAGAGGAAGGACGTGGTCCAGTCCAGGGCCTTCTTCTGGATTCCGGCTTCTTGGAGGCGTGTTCTTAGTGTGCGGTGGCAGACCGTGTCGAAGGCGGCTGACAGGTCCAGGAGGATGAGGGCTGAAGTTTCGCCGTTGTCGAGTTGGCACCTGATGTCGTCTGTGGCGGCGATGAGGGCTGTCTCGGTGCTGTGGTTTCACCTGAATCCGGACTGGGATCGGTCTAAGATGTTGTCCTCGAGGTGGCAGGTCAGCTGTATGTTGGCGATTTTCTTGATGACCTTAGCCGGGAAGGGGAGCAGGGAGATGGGCCGGAAGTTCTTGAGGTCCTTGGGGTCCGCCTTGGGTTTCTTGAGGAGGGCGTTGATTTTGGCATGCTTCCAGCTTTCTGGGAAGGTTGCAGTGTCGAAGGAGAGGTTGATGATCTTCCGTAGGTGGAAGGCGATGGTTGTGTCTGCTTTGTTGAAGACATGGTGCGGGCAGGGGTCGGACGGGGATCCTGAGTGGATGGAGTTCATGACCTTGCGAGTCTCGTCGTCGTTGACGTTGGCCCAGGAGGTTAGATAGTTGGTGCAGGTGGCGTTCAGGTTGGGGTCTGTCGTGGCCGGGTCAGACGGGGTGTTGAGACTGTCGTGGATGTCGGCGATCTTGCGGTGGAAGAAGGCGGCCAGTGAGTCGTACAGATCTTGTGAGGGCGGGATGTCGTTGGTGTTGGCGCTGGGGTTGGATAGTTCCTTCACTATGTTGAAGTGCTCTTTGCTGTCGTGAGCGTTTTTATCCAGGCGGGTTTTGAAGGAGGATCTCTTGGCTGTTCTGATGAGGTGGTGATGTCTGCGGATGGCGTCCTTGTGGGCTGTGTGACTGTCTGGTGTGCGGTCGTGGAGCCACTTCTTCTCCAGCTTCCAGCATGTCCGTTTGGAGGTCAGGAGTCCTTCGGTGAACCAGGCGGTTTTCTTGCTGTGGTGGTTGATGTTGTTCTCGAGGTGGAAGTTCAAGTCCCCGAGGATGATGTAGTCCATAGAGGCGAGTGCGCGGGTGCTGGCGAGGTCGGCGATGGAGTAGCTGAACTGGGCTCGTGGTCCGGGGGTCTTGAGGCGAGTGTTCCTCTGAGAGTGGTGTTGGGGTCGGTGTGGATCCGGAAGTGCAGGTGTTCGGCGGAGTGGAGTGAGTCGTCTGCGAGGGTGGACTTGTGGACGATGGCTATTCCTCCTCCGATTCCGTTGGCACGATCCCTGCGGGTGATCTTGTAGCCGTCCGGGATGGCTATGGCGATGTCCTGTGCCGAGGAGTCGTTCCACCAGGTCTCGGTCAGGAAGGCAACGTCCGGGGTGGCGGTGTCGAGTAGGTCCCAGAGCTCGACGGCGTGTTTGCGTGCGGAGCGGGTGTTGAGTATGCAGCGGAGGTGGTTGGGTCCGGTCCTTGGAGGCTTGGTGGTTCTGTCGCAGGTGAAGTTGCAGGTGTGGCAGGAGAACGGTCTGTGGGTGCGTTTTGGGGCGGCCTGGAAGCAGCGGTGGTCTCATCCGGTGTTGAGAGCGTAGAGGGTGTTGGCGTCGTACCGAAGTGTGTCGTCGTGGAGTGCGCGGGGTCCAGTGTTCCTGGTGCTGGGTGCGGTTCAGGTGCGGACGGACGCAGACGGGCTTGCCTCTGGTGCGTCTGCAGCGCGACCACGCAGCGGCCGGCATTTAAGGCTGGGAGGGAGGAGGAGTAGCTGGGAGGCGGGAGCGGGCGGGGCCGCGGGACACAGCAGCGGGAAAGAAGAGGCAGGCTGGGGTACAGAAGAGAAAACAGGGGGAGGGGGGAAAGCGCCCAGGGAAGGTACAAGCACTAAAGCAACAAAGTGCTAGCAGGAACAACAAAATACTGAAATGACATAGGGGTACGTGGCAGGTTTGCCCCCCTGTCCCCTCTGTTATTTGCCCTGGTGATAGAGCCTTTAGCAGAGATGATTAGGCAGACTGCGGACATACATGGCCTCACTATTGGAGGTCGACAGAACAAGGTAGCACTCTTTGCGGATGACCTTATCCTCATGCTATCACGGTCACATATCTCCCTACCGGTGCTTCATACTCTGCCACAGTCCTTGGAGCAGGCCTCAAGCCTTAAAATTAACCATGACAATTCTTGGGCTTTAAATCTCACGATCCCGGAGGAGGAGATACCAGTCTTGAAGATGCTTGCCCCTTACCAATGGACCACGGATCATATTTAGGACTTCAACTGACCCCCTCCCTGGACACATGGACCCAAGTAAACTGGTGGGAATGCAAGAGAACGGTCTTGGAGGACTTTAGGGGGTGGAAACCCCTAACTATCTCCTGGCCGTCAAAATGTCGATACTCCCTTAAAATTTCATACCTATTTCCCCACCCCTATCCCGCAAAACCAGATACAGGGCCTACAACGAGATATCACTAGCTTCATATGGGGCGGATGTAGACCACGATTCTCCCACAAGATCCTCATGCTGCCGCAAGACAGAGGGGGGCTAGCGTGCCCTAATCTTCTGGAATACTATTGGGCCTCACACCTCCGCTATGTCTCGGAATGGACAACCACTGAAAGCGAAAAGGTGTTTCATATGGACAGAATAGTAGCAGGGCGTACCATCTGGGACCTCACATGACTCCATTGTACGGAGCGGTCCCGTAGTACCTATATTGCAGCACCAATTATTATTATTATTATTATTATTATTATTAAATTGCACTTATATAGCGCGTATCTACCTGGAGGCCTACTAAAACGGTCCTAGATATATGGGACAAAGTAGCCGTGCGTAAGGGACTGATGACCTTTCCGTCCCCCCACAACCCCATTGTAGGTAACACACTGATCCTTCCGGCCCTCCACTCACATGCATTTGCCAAATGATTACAGGGGGGTTGCAGAGTGATCAGAGACCTATACGAAGGGGGAACGCTTAAGGCGTTTGCCCATTGCAGGGAAGAATTTCGTCGTCCACTGGCAGCGGGATTACAATATGCTCAATTGCGGCACTGGGTGTCTTCACCAGAGCTGCAACAGGCTGCTGTCTGGCCATTCACCCCATTCAAGCGGCTGGTCCGTTCTTTCGATGGTTCGAAAGGCCTTATCTCTCGGACATACCAGATCCTACAGCACCCTCCGGTACTAACTACACACCCATATCAATGCCAATGGCAGTGGACGTCAACCACGGAAATCACACCAACACAGTGGAATCGCCTAGGGTCTACCGTAGCATCTCACAGAGGGAAAATGCATACAAAATGATGACATAATGGTATTACACGCCCACTCGATTGCACAAAATGTTCCCTGCCACGCCCCCCTTGTGCTGGAGGTGTTCGCATGCATCTGGAAACTTCATTCACATTTGGTGGGATTGTCCACTCCTGACCCTGCTCTGGAAAGAAGTACTTAGTCATATTAAGGAGGTACTGGGTTTCCCCCTGCCTGAGTCCGCAGCCACGATCCTTTTGGGCCTTAAACCTGATAACCTAAAAGTGCCCACCCGCAGCGACTGGATCATAGCACTTCACATGCTTGGGACGGCTAAACAACTTATAGCGCTATATTGGAAAAAAGCGTAGACTCCTCCAATTGCCACTTGGTTTGTGCGCCTATGATATGTAATAACCATGGAACGTTTTACAGCGCGACTGCAATCACGCGACACCCGCTTCACCGCCGTTTGGAACCCCTTAGCTAAATACATCTGTAAAATAGAACATGCGCGCTACTTACCCTCCAAATTTGGAACACTGCGACTCTTTGAAGATGCTATACTCCCGCCAGATCCCAACAGGCTCCTCATATAACTAGAACAATCTTGCGCACCACCCCATTCGACAAGCATTAAAGCCTTTCCTGTCAACGGCAGACACCATCACATACCACTTCCCGTCCGTCCACTCAACCACCCAAGTTGCTATATTCCTCTCCTTTCTACTATCTCCACTTCTTTTCGAACTTTTTCTGTACATTTACCGCTAGCCACTTTAAATGGGTCTCTTGCCCGTGTTCACAATGTTACAGAATTTAAGCAGGTCCCGAGACTTTCCACAACACGCTAATATTGATATACATACTATGTCGAGCGGCCAACCCAACACGGGTTGTAGGCAACATGCTGTGTACCAACTAGTCTACTAATGCCTTTTTATATTCTGGAAGACACTTGAATGAAACACGGCCGGCCCTACATGGGTTGTGGGCTTAACGCTGTGTACGTCTGGACCTATGTTCTACTCTTCTATAAAATAAAACAGATTTCAAACAAAAAACAAGTAGACACACACGAAGTATGTATTGACAAATTGGAGAACCGAGTTTCTGCTGCACATGAGTTCCATACGGAATCAAGAGAGAAATTATTAAACATAGAAAAAGTGTTGGAAGTTATAAAGGCCAAAAACGAGGACCTGGAGGCCAGGTCCTGCCGCAATAACATTCGTATTACCGGAATTCCGGAAACCACAGACATGGGTAGAGCGGAAGAATTTGTTGAAACTCTCTTGAGGGCCATTTTCGGCTCATCCCTCTCCAACACGTTCATTGTCGAGAGGGCTCACAAGTCCCCGTGGGCCGAACTCCCCAACCTATATTGGCCCGCCTATTGAATTACCGGGATAGGAATATCATTCTCTGTGCGCCAAGAGAGATGGGCCAGATTTCACATCAGTGAAACCAAATCTCTTCCCTGATTTCACCCCAGTGGTCCAGTCTGCCAGAAGAAAATTTGTCCCGGTGGGTGAAGCGCATTCCCCGTCAGGCGGGTATAACCTATGCACGGCTTTACCCGGCGAAACTTAGAATTACTCATGAAGGCATCCAACACTTGTTTACAGACCCCAAATCTGCCAATCTTAAAATATGCCAAACATGCAGTTGGAAATAAATGCCTGACTAAAAGCTCAGGGCAATCTAAAGGAACACTCAGTGACAATGACTGATCTGGCAGCCGTCTGTTACGATTTGGGCTCTTTCATCTGGTGCTAAGAAATTAGCCAGGAAGCCTCGCCAGCTGATGGTGAAAATCTATTGCAAAACTTCACCCTTCATTGTTTAGCCACATTACTTTCATATAGTTGTTACTATTATACTTAAATTTCCTCGTCACAACATGCTCAGCCACCTGGTCCCAGACCAGGGTGTAAGGCTGAGATTCAAAGCCACCCACGGTAGTGGTGTATATAATGTCTCACTTCAAAGGAGGTATTATCAGACACTGGTGCAGGTTAGATGATTTTACTTCACATGGGTGTACTGAACAACAACAAGTCTGGTAGGTGCCACTCAGGGTAAGATAACCCACTACTCAGAGTATCGGTAGGAACAAGGCACAGAGTGACTTGCTCAATATGCACAAGAGACAGAACCCCGGCACTCTAAATATTCTGTGTACAATTTGCAAATACATTTCTAAAGCAATGAGGACACTATAAGGTATTGAGAGAAACGTTCTGTCACAGGATTTATATATACAAAACAGGATTCGATAGTTAAACAATGATTTATTTCCTCAAAAACACGTACATTTCATTTCCAAAAGTCTTAGCATTCACAAAGGACAGATTCTATGATGTATTTAGAATTCCAGTTCCTTGTCTTTGTAGTACGAAAACAGCCAACGCGCGTTTCGTCACCACCCTGACTTCCTCAAGGCTTGTTTTGTAGTAGCACAGGAGCCTTAGAAATTGCTCTCGTATTGGCTCTGATGTCTCGAACTATTGAGAATCCTTTGTCAAAACTTAAAGCGGACAGACTATAGAAGCTCATTCATGATAAATGCTTCAGATCCTCTCTTATCTTGTTGTGTCCTGGGCACTGGGGATTAAGTTCAAATGTGTAATGGGCAGCAGATACTCGTAATCCATCAAATTAGATTCTCCTTGTTCGATTTTTCTTTTGAAATTGAAACTCAGATTTTAAACATTCTGTAAAGTTGCTAACGGAGAATTCACTAGGAACAGGTTGAGATCTGTGTTATAGTTGTCACCCGACAATGGGGCCTATTAGGATGGCGGACGGACCTGCATCCGTCCGCCACCCCAGAGGTGGAGGGACCGTCCGCAGGGACAGCGGCGGTCCCTCCGTGCGAATTAGGATGTGACTGCCACCCTGGCGGTCACATCCTGTATTTTTAACATTGTGGCGGGTGCTGCTTGAAGCAGCACCCGCCGCAATGTTAAAACTGCAAGCAGTGTATTTGCATGCACAGAGGGGCAGGCACCGCGCGGTGCCTGCCGCTTCATGCATGCAAATGCAGGGGGGTACCATAGGTACCCCCCATGTGCACTCCCACCCCTCCTTCACCCTGGGGGCCCGCAACGGGCCCCCAAAGAAAAGACCATATGTCTTTTCGTGGCGGCATTGCCGCCGCGGAAAGGCATGTCCCAGGGCATATCCTAATTTGGCTGGTGGTGTCTGATAGACACCGCCACCATATTAGAGCTTTTCCACTGCGGTCTCGCGGCGGAAAAGCGGCAGACGACCCCCCAGCCATCCTAATATGGCGGGGGGTCTTTACACACACCGCAGCGGTGAATCCGCATCCTCCGGCCGGCGGTGGCTTTCGCCGGCCCGGGGGACGCGGATTCACCGCAATCATAATCGGCCCCAATGTTGGGTCCAGATCGTTAATATGTCATAATGAAACCATTCGGAATGTAGTAATCTTTTTCTTTGGTTAGATCTGGAGGCAAGATAACTCCCAATATTTCGAGTACTATGATAAGACCGTTGCGGGTAACAGACGGACGCGGGCTGCTGGGGTTGCCTTGACTACTTCTACTGGGTCTTATCACAGTACCCAAAATATCCGTTAGCAACTTTACAGAATGTTTAAAATCTGATTTGTAATGTTGACAGAGGAACAATGGGGATTCGGTTGTGGCTAGCTAGAGATGCTACCCCCAAACTACAGGCTCTGCTTAATTCACTTTAAATTCTTGCATTGATACTACAGAACGCCAGCTCTTCCATATGGGCCTGCGGGAGATGCTAGTTGCTGGAGATGCAACTCTCCCCAAGCGACTTTCTTACACTTGACATGGCATTGTCCCAGGGTAACACAATACTGGGTGGAGATATTTACCTTAGTGAATGAGATATTGAATACTAGATTGGAACGTTCACCCCTAATGGGTATTCCAGGCTACACAAAAGATATCCCTGCGGAGCCTAGACGACTATTGGCCATGCTACTTCTGCTAGTGAAGAGCCAGATAGCCATAGCCTGGGGGAGAGCGAAGGTCCGAAAGTAAATTCTTGGATAGCCGATGTCACACACTGTCAGAGCAGCTGGGAACTGATACCAGCGGCCTCTAGACCCCGAGATATCTTGGGCCCCTTCCAGGTTTGGGCTCGTGCTTGGGGCCCACTAAATGTCAATGCAACCGAACCCTAGAGGGATATGGGATCACTCTGAGGGCATTGTCTTGTGTAGTGGGTGGTTAGGCCAGAACTATGGTCACTGGGATGGGTAATCTGTGATGCAAAAATATTGTGCTGTTAATTATTGTACTCCTGATTTGCTGACCACTCCGTGGTCATGAGGACGCTTGACATAATTCCTGCCTTGGTATTATTGTTTTTTTCTGCGCTGCACTGGTTCATCCCCTCTAAGTTGGAGTTAGTTATTGTAATTTTCTTTGGTTTTCCTTTTCTTTTTATTTCCAATTATACTGCTCCAACAATGTTACTTTATAAAATGCGTGTATTATATGGAGTCGCAACTGTAATATGTATGTATTAATACGTACTGTAATTTTATTTCTTTGTACTAGTAAAATCTTTATAAATAAACATTTTAAAAAAAACTTTCTTTAGGGGTGGGCGACACACACATACTTTCTAACACATTCACTCTCTTTACCTCACATATTACATCTTCTATGACATTGTTCATAATATAACTGCAACAGTTGCACGGAAATTATTGAGGAGAAAACTGTGCGTGGCGAGGGCACAAATTAATAGTTACCTTAGGGCATAAGTTGTAGTTTCTTGAGACAAGTATAACTAGAACTGTTGAATTTCTATGGTTTTGTGTGTGTAAAATCTGAACCTAACTATAACGTCCCTTTTGTGTTTTTGTGAATTTCTAAGGTTTTTTTTTAATTCTATTTCCTAAGTATAATGTCCTTGTATTTTTGGTTTTTTCAGGGGAAAAAAATTATATATATATATATATATATATATATATATATATATATATATATATATATATATATATATATATATATATATATATATATATATATCGGATTCTATGCTTAAATACTATTCTAGAAAAAGACATTTGAGATGAGCAGATTCAGAGTGTTGGCAATGTTGCATGGTGCTCCATATAAAGGAGCTACTCCCCAGCTAAACCTAGGGAACTGCCCATTGTTCCATGCTTCTTTTTTTGCACAATATGTGCAGCACTCTAAGCCTGTAAGGTGTACTGTCTTGCTATATATATATATTACCTACTGGCGGTCGCCAGTAGGTAGTTATAGTTAGGGTCGTTTTCCATAGGAAATCCGCAACATTCTATTGGGAATAACTTTGGCGCCAAATGAGGGATCTGCCTGTAATTTTCCTTAACTTTGCCTCGCTGTGCTCCGCTCCTTCCCTGAACGTTTCGGGGGATCCGTCAAGCGGGGGCCGAGATAAAAGGGGGGGTCCCAAAACCTGTTTTCCCCTTGTTAATTTCCATAGGGCGGTTGGACTCACTTTTAGCCCGAACGGCTGAATGGATTTCCATCAAACTTGGCAAAATTGTAGGGACTGGTACCCCGATGTGCCTTTGCTATGTCTCAAGATATATGCTCCAGTGGTTTTTACGAAAATTAACTTTGAAAAAATATATATTGGGCTACATTGGGCTATATATATGTTAGAGCCCAAATGTAGCCCAATGTAGCCCAAAGATGGCCACCAGAGACAAAAAAAAACAAATGTAGCCCAAATATCAGCCAGATGTAGCCCAACTATAGCCCAATGACAGAATGTCCCAGAGTGTTCTAAAGAACAACTAGAGCGCTAACAGTCTTACTTATGACAAAAGTATGGCACACCTGAAGTCATCTTGATTGGAATAAAGTGTTAACACTTAAAACATTTAGCTTGAAAAGGAACAAAATGAGGGCGTTAATTTTGCCATAGAAATTATGATTAGTGCTGAAGAAAGAAAAATTAGGGCACATTTTGAGTGACTTCTCAAATCCTCTTATATTTCATTAAAAAAATTCTGATATGCAGTCTCCCAAGATGGCCACCAGAGACAAAAGAGCCCAAATGTAGCCCAAATATCAGCCAGATGTAGCCCAACTATAGTCCAATGACAG
The DNA here is from genome assembly GCF_964261635.1 of Lissotriton helveticus. Classification (NCBI taxonomy): domain Eukaryota; kingdom Metazoa; phylum Chordata; class Amphibia; order Caudata; family Salamandridae; genus Lissotriton; species Lissotriton helveticus. The sequence continues at coordinate 409,119,902 of NC_136061.1, read as the reverse complement.
AATGTCCCAGAGTGTTCTAAAGAACAACTAGAACGCTAACAGTCTTACTTATAACAAAAGTATGGCACACCTGAAGTCATCTTGATTGGAATAAAGTGGTAACACTTAATACATTTAATTTGAAAAGGAACAAAATGAGGGGTTTCATTTTGCCATAGAAATTTTTTATATATATATATATATATTCACTGAAAAAACCATAGGTTTCACACCAGTCATAGTTAGGAATTAGCATTTAAAAAACCTTTTAAATTCACTGAAAAAACCATAGGTTTCACACCAGTTATAGTTAGGTGGAAATTTTACTCGCATAAAACCATTGAAATTCCCACGTTATAGTTAGTTGGACTCACTATAACTTGCGCGTGCAATGCACTGCTGATGTCGTCACATATTACATCACTCATGACATGGTCAGTGACATCACTCATGACATCACTGATAACATCTCAAATGACATCACTGATGACATCATCCAGTGAATGTGTATCTTTCTGAAAAATAAATATTTTTTATATATGTATATCTAAAGGTTGATGGAAGAATAAATGGGTAAATACATGTCTAAATGGATGTTTTTTTGTGTAAAATTGATTGGTTAACTGACTTATTAAATGTATCTTAGTGAATACATATATTAGCGAGTAATGTTTAAATATTTAAATATCTGTATCTGTGTCTCACTTTGTGTATAAGTGGCTGCATGGGTTGGTGAGTAGCTACATGAGTGTGTATATGGGTTATTAGTTTTTTTTTGAGTATCAGTATCAGTGTCTGTATGGTTCGGTGGGGGATATTACTTAGAGCACAGATGCATGAATGAGTGACTCACTATTTGTATGTATTTTGAAGACAGTATGTGTGCAAGACTGTATGGGTGGATGATTGTGTGTATGGGTGGGTTAGTGAGTATGTGTTTTTATAATTGATTGTTTAAGAGAGTAAATATGTTTCCGTTTCTGTAGAAGTATGTGTAGTGGTGTGTATATAGCAGTATAATCAAGTAAATGTTTTTTTGATAGTTTATTTGCATGTGTGAATTTGTGTGTGAGTAACTATATGGGTGAGTATTAGTGTGTAACAGGATGTATAGGTGTATGAGTACATATGATGAGTAAGTACATGCATGAGTGACTATATAGAACTGTTGGTGAATGAGTGGATGTGTATGTAGATGTTGGAATTACCTAATAAGTTGTTGTAATTGGTATTGGTTTCTCCTTTTTTAAGAAAATGTTAGTTTCTATTTTTGAATGTGTGTGTCAAAGGCTATTTTATGCTGATAGGAGGTCTGCCACTTTGTCACAAGGATGTTGTCATCAGTGATGTCATTTGAGATGTCATCAGTGATGTCATTTGAGATGTCATCAGTGATGTCATGAGTGATGTCACTGACCCGGTCATGAGTGATGTAATATGTGACGTCATCAGCAGTGCATTGCACGCGCAAGTTATAGTGAGTCCAACTAACTATAACGTGGGAATTTCAATGGTTTTATGCGAGTAAAATTTCCACCTAACTATAACTGGTGTGAAACCTATGGTTTTTTCAGTAAATATATATATCAAGACAATATATATATATATATTCAAGATAAGATATCCATTTAATTTTTAAGGAAATCATCCGGCTCTCGTACGCGGGTATCGTTAATTCAGGCTTTTATTGTTCAAATTACATCCATCAACGCGTTTCGGGAGTCCAGCTCCCTTGATCACGGTGTTTGTACCGCCATTCGACTCTTCTTCAAATACACAAGCAGGGTAGTAAACAGTACAAAAGGACAATTAACATCTGATCAAGTTGTCTACTAATCCGGCGGCCATTTTAGTACTTGCAATTCAAGGAAACCTTTGTACAGCAACAATGCAAATGATGCTACATGCTTAGGGCAAATGCCAATAACAGAGTATCAAATATAAACATCCTATTATCATGTTTTATATCATTTCAAAACAGGTGTATACAAACTTTGTATTTATAATACGCAAGTGCATGAAGAACATCATTTTCAATCGTTCAAACAAGAAGGATTCCACAATTATCTGGGCAAGTGCCCCTAAACCACTAGAACCTTAAAAAAAGATTCGTAGGATTATTTACAATTTCATATCACACGCTGTACAACCTTTGTTCTCAATTAATTGCTTTCATTAGACCTCCAACAACTGATCCATTAATTTATCTTAGTTCGCCACGTGACTATACCAAACTGATCTAGTTGGAATTGGAGAACAATTTCCAGTAATGCTATTTCATTCAAGATAACCTTATTATTTAATCATAAAGTGCAAGTGCTTGTTTGTAAACAATAATACCTTCTTACTGTAAATAACTACTCCATAGAATGCACAAAATTCGAAAAAAGAGAATAAAGTGCTAGTGCTTGAATATGTTACATTTTCAAAAGTGCTAATGCTTAAACGTCAACAATAGTACTCCGTACTATTTATGTAAACAATCCACTCATATTGCACATTAAAAAGATTTTTGAAAGTGTCAGTGCCTAAATAGTTAAAAAAGCATTACTCCGTTCATTCCATTTTTTCAATGCCACTTCGATTTTACACATCATACTACCGCTTATGTATTAAAAGAAGGGAAGAAAAAGAATTATTTAAAAACTCTTTGTCAATTAAAAATATTAACAATTCATAATTTCGATATGCAGTTTCAATATACTCGAGGTTGTTCTATCATTTCATTAAGTATTTAAGTCAATCAGGCTAAACATGTATAACGATCCTCATCCACATTTAAACCCTGTGGCTCTTTGCAATTAAACTCTAGGATAAAATAAGTGTCCAATTTTCTGAGTTCACCTTTCCTGTCACCTCCTCTCTTTTTCTTAGGGACCTCTGCAATACAAGAATATTGGAGGCCTACGGGGTTACTTTGGTGGTGTGATTCAAAGTGCCGTGCTACAGTGTAGGATCTGTCCTGATTGACAATTGTGCGTCTGTGCTGCAGGATTCGCTGGTGCACTGGTAGAATAGTGCTACCAATGTATATCTTAGGGCATGGGCATTGTAGTAAATATACTACAAATTCACTTTTACAGTTGATGGCACTTCTGACTGTGACTGTCTTATTAAAAGAGGTTCTAAAATCTGTGCGATTCATTCCATGCTGACAGGCTTTGCACTTAAAACATCTTTTAAAACCAGGCTTCGGTTTCAGCCAATCGGTGTTACTTTTCTTTTTGTCTACGAACTCACTTTTAACAACTAGATCTTTCAAAGATTTAGATTTTTTATATGTGATTTCGGGATTCTTTTTTACCTTTGAACCTAACACTGGATCGTTCCTTATTAGATACCAGTGTTTTCTTAGAATAGATCTTATTTCTTTATGTTTAGTATTAAAGGTTGTTATGAATCTGGAAGAAACTTGATCTTTCTGCATTTTATCTACATTTTTCAGTTTCTGAGTACTAGATGGTTCAAAAAGTATGTTCTGTCTTATCAACCTTCTTGCCTTGCTGGATGCACCTTTGAGGATCGTCTCCTTGTACCCTCTTTGAATAAACCTCTGGGTCATTTCAGTCTCAATCTGATCATATTGCTCATCACTGCTGCAGGTACGCCTAGCTCTATAATATTCCCCAAACGGAATACTTCTTATAAGAGCAGTCGGACGGGCGCTTTCAGCATGCAGGATTGAGTTCCCTGCAGTTGTCTTACGGAACACAGTAGTTTCCAATCTATTATCTATGGGAGTGATCCTGATATCCTCAATAAATAGATCGATTGATGTCTCCGTGCCCTGCCACAGCACGAAGACATCGTCGATATACCGGACCCATAATAGAATGTGTTCCGTCCAATGATCAAGGGGACCCCCCCTGAGGACCTGTTCCTCCCACCAGCCGAGATGTAGATTGGCGTAGCTGGGGGCAAAACAGGTGCCCATCGCGGTTCCCCGCTCCTGGAGGCAAAGATCATTGCCAAAGAGAAAGATGTTTTTAGTTAGACACCACTCCATAATTTCAAGGATCATTCTATTCTGTAGAACAAGGCATACCGGTCTCCTATTCAGGTAATGTTCACATGCCCTTAATTTAATTTAATTTGAATTTAAAAATATTTGTATAGCGCACGTTTACCTAGCGGTTTCATGGCGCTGCGGGGACAATTCAATTTCAAATGCAGGCTCAAAGTTGGATCAAGTAGAGAAGGCCTGTAGGAACAGAAAAGTTTTCAGTCTCCCACGAAACTCCATGTAGGATACTGATGTTCGAATGGAGAGGGGTAAGGAGTTCCAAAAGGACTGGGCGAGAACAGAGAACTTGCAGCCTCCTGTCCTGCTTTTCTTAAATCGGGGTACCACTAAAAGAGATAGGGAAGAGGAGCGTAAATGCCTACTAGGAATGTAATGATGGATGTTAGACTTGATGAAAGCTGGAGCTGTCCCGGCAAGAGCCTGGAAAGTCAGGCATCCAAGCTTGAACAGGGCTCTTTCTTTTATAGGGAGCCAATGTAAGGAACAAAGAAACGGGGTAATGTGCTGAGATCTAGGTAGACTAAGAACCAAGCGGGCAGCTTGGTTCTGCACAAGCTGGAGCCGACGGAGGGCATAGCTGGGAATGCCATTGTACAGTGCGTTACCATAGTCAAGGCGAGAGAGAACCATCGCCAGGACAATAAGTTTAAGGGCTGAAAAAGAAAAAAAACGTGAAATCTTGCGAATAGTACGCAACACAAAAAAACAAGAAGAGACCACCGTGCTAATGTGCGAGTGAAGAGTAAGGTGTTGATTAAGAGTGATCCCCAAGGTTTTGACAGAAGAAGAAGGAAGAGGAGGGGAACCAAACGAGGAAGGCCAAAAAGCAGAAGACCAAGGATTACGTTTACCACCAGTCAGGACGAGCTCAGTCTTATCAGGGTTGAGTTTCAGATGGTTGGAATTCATTCAATCCCTGATAAAGACCATCACTGACTGGGAGTTGTGAACAGAGTGAGATGAATTTGACAAAGTAAAAATGAGCTGGAGGTCATCAGCGTAATTAAACACTGTGACCTCCATCCGCTGTAAAGCAAAAATAAGTGGGAAGATATACAAATTGAAGAGAAGCGGGGAAAGAGAAGAGCCCTGAGGAACACCACATTGTACTTTATGAGCCATAGAAGAAAAGTCCGCCAGATGGACGGCTTGGGTGCGATCACTAAGAAATGAGGTCACCCAAGCCAGGGCGGAACCCCCGATGCCTGCCGCCTCGACACGGGAAAGAAGGATGGTATGATCAACCGTGTCGAAAGCGGCAGACAAATCGAGGAGAATCAATGCTTGTGGGAGATTGGAATCAAGCCCCTCTCTGAGCGTATCCATAACGGATACCACCACCTTTTCGGTGGAGTGGAGGGGACGAAAGCCGCTTGGGAGGGGGCGAGAAACCCACTGGACTCAATAAAGGAACTAAGAGTGATGGTGATATACCGCTCCAAAACCTTAGCCAGGTAGGGAAGGAGGGAGATGGGACGATAATTTGCCAATACTGTAGGATCTGCGCCAGGCTTTTTTAAAATGGGAACAATCGTGGCTGACTTGTAAGAAGAAGGGACAGTTCCTATTTTTAAGGACTCCTTAAGGAAGGTAAGGGGAGGGAGAGGGCAACTCCGGAAGATGTCACACATAATGTAGGCCGGGCAGACATCTGCAGGTGAACCAGATTTAACACTAAGGAGAATAGAAAAAAAAGTCTCCTCAGATAGCAGAGTTATTTGGTCAAAATGACGAGAGTTATTCGGCGGGACAATGTCGGAGAATGATGTAGAGGGGGAAGGGATATTGGACTTAATGTCTTTAATTTTACTAATGAAGAAATCATTCAGGGAATCACACAACTGTTGGGAGGGAACCGGTTTGGCAGTTGTTCTGTCCGAGGAGGCCAGTTCGAACACTGTGGAAAAAATTCCCTTGGTTTGTTCTCAGCCTGAAGAATCTTGCCTGAAAAATAGGATATTTTTGCCTTAAGAATAGCTTTCTTTTACTCCGCCTGGATAGAGTTATACAGGATTTTAGAGGTCTCACTATAAGTACGTCTCCAGGTGCGCTCTGCTTGGCGAACCGCCAATTTATTCTCTTTAAGCTCCTGGTTAAACCACTTGTTCGCATGGTGAGGGCGCTTCACCTTAACACGCCTAAGAGGGGCCACCTGATCACATTTCCTAGACAGCCATTTATTAATGGCCTCAACTTGAGATGAAATAGAGAGGTTGTCAATGGCTGGACTAGAGGTTGAGAGAGAGGAGCACAAAGATGGAATGTCAACTTTACCCCAATTACGCGCCCAGGTGTTCTTTGGAGGGGGTGACATTTGAGCTGACCTCAAATCCAGGGAGAAGGAGATCAAGTAGTGGTCAGACCACAAACAGGGGGTAACAATAGGGACAGGAATAGGAATGTTAAGGGACCAGATTTGGTCCAGGGTATGACCCTGAGCATGAGTAGGGGTATGAACGTGTGAGATGAAGTTTAGACTGCCAAGCAGTTCGGTGAAATCTCTGGAAGATGCATTTTCCCCTGAGTCAGAGGGCCAGAAGTTAAAGTCCCCAAGCACCAGAACCGAAGAGTGGCTTACTGCGAGAGTAGCTGATAATTCCTGAAAAGCTGGGAGAAAATGGGGCATAGGTTGAGGTGGACGATACATCAGAACACAAGTAATAGGGGTTTTGAAAGACACAGAGCGGGCAACCAGAAAATTAACCTCTAAAATCGAGGGAAAAGAAAGTAGTTGGAACTGAATGCCAGAGCGGACAATCATGGCCACCCCTCCTCCTACCCTGCCAGAGGGCCGGTCTGCTCGCAGAGCATAGAATGCGATGGGCAGAGCCGCCAATAAGCTAGGCAGGGATTCAGGGCGAAGCCAAGTTTCCGTTAGGAACAATAGGTCCGGTTTGTGGGTGTCCAAGAAAATAAACAGGTCTGACTGATGTTTGACAGCCGATCGAGTGTTTAACAAGAAGGCCGAAATAGTCGGGGTATTAATCCCTGAAGAAAGAGGTGAGGGAGTAATAACAGTGTTTGGGGTGGCCACGGAAGGAGGGGAAGTGGATGGCAGCAACAGAGAAGGTATATTAAAAGGAAGGGAAGGCAAGGGTGGAACTCTAGCAATGCCCATGTCACCGACAAGACCCCGAATTGCAGGATCTAAGTGCGCAAAGTTGGTCAACCGGGTAGGAACGAAAATTGGAATAATGCCTTGCCCCGTCTGGCCGCGGACGGGCGCAGACGGGCTTACCTTAGGCGCACCTTCGGCGCGCAAAAGGCGTGCCCGCTGCGCTTCCGATAACACATGCGCGCTTTGTAGGGAGCAGCCTCGGGCCGCTAGACCGCTGCCTGCGATGTGCGCGCCCTTCAGGCTACTGCTAAGATGGCGCCTGCTCTTCAGCTGACCGGCACAGGAAGCCGCGCTGAAGGAGCTGCCCTCCACGCGATCAGCACTAGGAGCCGCGCGGGACCGGGGCAGAGGAGGCCAAGACAGTAAGTAATTGCAAGCAGATTATAATGCAACAATACAGTTTTAAAATAGAACGAAACGAAGCAGCAGAGAGCTGACTGCTTTCAGCAAAGTTGAAAAACAAATGAGGAGTGGTTTAAAATAGTCAGCAGTATCAATCACTGCAGGTTAAAAGGTATTGCTAGCCAACAATGCTGCTTCAAAATCGAAGAGCCCCCAATGAGCCCCTGGAGCTGCCACCACCTGTATGGCTCACCAGGAACCCTGCGCTATCTGCCGCTTTGTAGGGAGCAGCCTCGGGCCGCTAGACCGCTGCCTGCGATGTGCGCGCCCTTCAGGCTACTGCTAAGATGGCGCCTGCTCTTCAGCTGACCGGCACAGGAAGCCGCGCTGAAGGAGCTGCCCTCCACGCGATCGGCACTAGGAGCCGCGCGGGACCGGGGCAGAGGAGGCCAAGACAGTAAGTAATTGCAAGCAGATTATAATGCAACAATACAGATTTAAAATAGAACGAAACGAAGCAGCAGAGAGCTGACTGCTTTCCGCAAAGTTGAAAAACAAATGAGGAGTGGTTTAAAATAGTCAGCAGTATCAATCACTGCAGGTTAAAAGGTATTGCTAGCCAACAATGCTGCTTCAAAGTCGAAGAGCCCCCAATGAGCCCCAGGAGCTGCCACCACCTGTATGGCTCACCTTAGACCATCTACATGTCTTATACTTGTGTATAAGGTTGAAATGTCTAACGTTAAATGAACCACAGTTTCAGGATCCCAACATATATCATAGATACATTTCAGAAAATCAGTTGAGTCCTTCAAATATGAAGGGAGCAATCTGACAATAGGGTTCAAGAACTAGTCTATATATCGTGATGCGTTCTCAAACAGGCTGCCACATGATGAAATGATGGGCCTCCCTGGTGGACTAGTGGAGTTTTTATGAATTTTTGGTAACATATAGAAGACTGGAACCACAAGATTATCTTGTTTGATGAACTTATGCTCGTCCCAGCTAAGTAGTTCATTTTCTTTCCAGTGGTCCAGTCTTCTATGAAATTCCACAGTCACATTCTCATATTCCTTGGGGCTGATTCTCTTATAGCAACTACAGTCTTGCAATTGACTCAGTGCCTCTTTCTTATATTGTTCTTTCCCCCAGAGAACCACGTTTCCTCCTTTATCAGAAGGTTTCACTAGGAGTCCATCTTCCATCTGTAATTTTTTCACTGTCTTGTGGAAAAGTGCCTTTTTTGGATTCATTTTATATTTCCTTTGATTTTCCTGAAAATATTTTTTTTTTTACGATCTCTAGTTATATTCTCCCCAAACAGATCTACATTATCTTTCATAGTCTGCAGGAGAAACTTTGAGGGAGCTCTAAACAGTGTATGATCCCTCGCTTGTAAATCATTCTCTTGTTCAATATTGTCATCCTTCTCCAATTGCGAGGTATCATCCATTAGTTCAATCATGTCCGTTATAGCTGATATATCATTGACATTAAGGAAAGTCATAGGGGTATCTGACAGTTTCAACTTCCGACTCCTGGATGTTTGTTCGTCCAGCATGTAATTTTGTCACTTTCAATTTTCTAATGTACCGATAAAGGTCCATCCTACTGTTTGGATGGTTAAATTCATTTGTGTCACAATAGGAGAGACCTAACCTTAGGATTGCCTCATCATCCTGGGTCAACATCACAGAGCTCAAATATGATTGTAGTGTCCTTATTTTTGTTATTACTTGGTGTTCGAGCGCAAGGATCTTTTTGTTTGCCAGGGCCGGACTGGGAACTGAAAGCAACCCTGGCAAATTTTGCAAGACCAGCCCCCGTCCGGCGCGTAGCAGACCAGCCCCCGTCCAGCGCGTAGCGAGCGAGCGCAGCGAGCGAGGCCGACGGCCACTAGGGGGGTTTGGGGGGGTTCTCCCCCCACGAAAATTTTGAAAAACGACAGACCAAAATGGTGAATTTTACAGCATATTTTTCATTACATATTCAAATTGTATCAACTTTCAAAGCACAGTAAACAGTAGATGATGACCTTAAAGAACATCAGGTTACCCACCCAGTCATATGTATTCATAGGCATTCTTTCAGAGAGCACCAAAAATACGTCGATGTTGGTGTCACTTCAGACCACACTTTAAATAGCACTGACCCTAGTACTGGTTGTACTTTACACCAGGGGCAGTATTATGCATAGGGCCCCGGGGGCAGTATTGTGCATCGTGCCCCGGGGGTACAACCGGCATATGCGCCAATCTGTGTGCCCCCGGGGCACTATGGCATTGCAGAAGGGGTTTCAGTTACTGGTTACTCTTTTTCTGATGCTCCTTCTATTTTTGCAAGCACCAAGGTCTGATATAGCACAAATGCACGTCTTTGTGTGCCACTAACTACGTGCAGTGTCCAGTTTCATTACTTAGATGAACACATATCCAAAGATATTTACGGGATGCTTATTACAAGCTTGGTACCAAGGGATGCGACTGTGGAGTCAGCGGCCAGGGCGGCTGACTCCGGAGCACTGTAAATTCTTTTATTGTATAGTTAGTAAAAACCGTTACAATACGAAATGCAATATTATTTTAAAATATGTGGGAAAATACATTCTTATACAAGTGTTAAAACAACGATTAATTAAAATGGTAATTAACCCCGGAGCACTGGGCTCATGGTTCGATTCCAAGCTCCAGCAGCAGCTCAGCGCCTCTTTAGGGTGAGTAGTTAGCGCTTTACCAATACTGGATTTAGGAGTGTGTACACTCCACAACCACGCTGCGGCCGGCACAAGATTTCTATCTGGGCATCGAACAATCTTTTAATTACAAGTAATTTGTCTGAGCATTTCTTATGGAGGCAAGCAGCAAAAGGGAATACATAATTAGCCTGTGTACTGCGTCCTCATTGAAGTCACCGTTCAGATATGCTATCAGAAGGGCTGTGCAGTTCATAAAGTGCACGCTCTCATGCCAGGCACATTACACAGTCTGCTGCGAGCCAGAAGACGCTATTAGTTTCACATCATAAAGTGCCATTTAACGAATTGGTCTACTGGAGAAAACCTCTTAAGAGCCACTGCTAACCGAGCTTGCTAGCATTTTATTAACTTTTAAACCTTTGTAATTCATCAAATGGCTTTTAAGAGCCTTATTTTACCTTGGGCAAGAGAGCAGACTCCGAACACAGCATAAAAGAAGAAAGCAAAAACTTGCATTCCGAACACAAAATTATGGGACTAATCAGATAACACTGTGGAAGAATGAACAATGAGAAAATAGAGTTTTGAAGGAAAATAAATCTATAAGAGCTGCTTCCTGCATGACGAAGAGGGCAATAATTCATTCACTCCAACCACCACAGTCCTACTAGGCCCCAGGCATGCCTGCCTGCAAAGGAGGACTGACGTGGATAACACAGGGATGACCATTTAGGCCTTCGGGGTGCGCCATTAAGCATGAACTCAAGAGTATTGGAATTGGATTTAAATAGCACTTCTTACCCCTACAAGGTGTTGAGAGGTTTTACAGAAAGGAGTCCGCCCGTCTGGAAAGCAGGGTTACTGGTTAATGCAGTAGTTATTGAATAAGGTTCATTCTTAGGGAGCAACCAGGGACGTCAGACTTTCTCACAGCATAAGCAAAGTGAAGAACAAAGGAACATTCACTTTTTTTTTTTTTAATAGGGTGCATAAGGAGAGCAAAACACTTTTCGAACATGGAGTATATGTTGATTTGAGAATAATCCTGCAACGCTCGATAGAACTAGCAACAGCATAGGATACCTGCTCTCTGCATTACAACTAGTACCAGCATCAAATACTTTGCAATGTGCTTTAGAGCTGGTACCAGAAAGAGATACTCACTATGTATCAGATTATTTCAGGATCAAATGCCCGAAAATTGTGCATTAGAAGTAGAACTAACTAGCAAGCATCAGTAATACCCAAGGAGCAGTGCTGGTTGTAGGGGTGGAAAGGCTCCCCGTGGAGGGACTATGTACCTGATAAGTTATAACCTCAGTCTCGGGCCGAGCTGAGCCGAGAGTTTATAACTTAATCAGGTAGTGTTACAAGTCAGTCACGGGATTTGAGCTTGGGAAACAGGGTTGTTTGTGAGCACTAACATTTCAAAGTTTGCCAGTCAGTGTTTTTGCAGCTTTCACCCCTGTTGGCTTTTCACAACAACTGCATACTTAATTCAGTGTAAATGGTTCCTGGACACGCACAATTCAAAGGAAGGTGACAAGAAGGAAAGCATGTCATTCAAGGTGGGCTTGTGGACAGCGCTGGCGGTGTATGATGCCAGAGTGTTGTAACTGTAAGAGCCATTGCCAAAGGTTTAACAACCCCAAGGGGGCCTATCATAAAAGAATCACCTGTTTCTAGTGTATGTATGGTGTGTGCAGCGCTCCAGCCTCCTGGTGGTGGTGCATCATATTCTAGCAGTTGTATGGCAGATTTTAGCTTGCTAAGGGTTTATCTTTCTATTTTACTGCATCAGAACCTTCCACATGCGCCCTTGTGTGTGAGATAGTACATTTAAAGGCTTATTGGCAGTTCACAGTAATTCCGTGGTGGCTTCACAGAATGGGGGAGCTGGATTACCGTTCCCCCCAAATTGGTCTTGCTGTAGAGTTTTGGATCACCTGAAGACAGGGCATGCTGTATATTGTTAGTCTTTGAAAGTGTGTTTGTGTAAATGCAGTTTGTGTTGACATACCCTGATGGGTCATGTTCGTGCTATATAAAATCTTTCAAATAAAATATAAAATAAAATAATTCTACAGCATGCCCACTCAGCTTGTGCATCTCTGATACACACACTATCACTCCAGTAAGCTTCTTATAGACAAACTAGGCGCCAACCTGTTATAAGTGGAGACTGAATGCTTCTTACGTCTACTGACAGATATAATATGAGTGAAAACTGAATTCCCCTCAGTCCAGAGGTGGGGATGTTATTGATGGGGACTGAACTTCTCTCATGTCACAGGGTGGGCCTTACCCCTCCTAACTCCCTACAGGCAGACATGCTATGCATGTGGACTAAACTCTTCCCAACCACAGAGGTGGAGATGCCATTGGTGAAGGCTGAACACTTGTTCTCTCTACAGGAACTTTTTGATAGATGAACCCGAAGTCTTCTCAGCTTTAGAGGTGGGAATGTTCTGGGTGTGCAAGGGAGCACATAGAGGAAACATCAGCGCCCAGGAGGGCTTGCAGAATGATTTGGGTTTCCCGCCTCCTGTGGAACCCTGGAGGCCAGTTTGGACGATCACTGGGGCCTTTCCATGGATTCTTTTTTTTTCAAGTATACCTTTTATTTGCATAATCATATTCATGGTACCAATACTGACAGAGTTAGTAACAACACAATATTTAAACAGGAAAACATCTCTTGTGGCCCCCCTCACCTCCCTCAGGCGGCCTCTCCAAGGAGGTAGGCAAACAAATGTGCGTTCTCTGCTGTCTCTCCCTGTCCCTCACCACCCTGTGTCTAGCCTAGTAACGAAGACTTCTTCCCGCGGGGCTCTGTCCTGATCTGCCACTCCATGTGCTCCCAATTCCCATTTACAAAACAGACACAAAAAAAGCAATTACAGCCACTGTGCGAGTGTGCGTCCAATCAATAATGCAGAGAGCGTGAACCGCCGCAGAATAGATAACCACTTGTCTCATCTTCTGGGCTGAATGCTAGTATTTGGTTGTAGTTGTAGGAGGTGAAGGATGATATGACCTGACTACTACTTTGAGTGAGTGCTGTATCGGGATCTAGAATAACTGCCAGTCTTTCCTCATTAGAACACAGTTTGATGATTTGGCTCAATATGATGGGTGTGGGGGCGCCTGGAAGCAGAGGTTTTTTTTTTTGGGTGTCATGGAATAAACGTTTTTTCGACTTTTGCAGAGCTCATGGCTTTCAGCAATTCTGTAGCTTGAAGGTGGCGTCCAAGTTCTTGGTGTTGATTGTGAGTGCCTTAACAACAAAGCACATTTGGGTGGGATGGGAATGGGATTAGGTGAATTGGTTGTGGTCTGGAGTGTGTGTAAGTATATATTGAAATAAAAATGTGATTTTATGAGGCAGGGAGGAATCTCAGGACTGTGCATTTTATTAAAACTGTACAAGTGCTTTGTTTTTGCAGCTGTATATTTTATAGAGTGCTGCTGCGCCGCGCGTCTCGTTTCAGTTACTTCAGAGAGGTCAGAGCCTAGAGGACGACTAGTTGGCGTCACACGCACCATCCATACCATGCAACAAACAAGTCCTGTGACTCCTGTCCATCTCCGTCGTCCACTGCCACCAGGGCCTGCCTGGTCAAGTTAGCGCTGGAGAAGCAAGCTGCTTGCTTCTTTACTTTCTCGGGGGGGGCTGGGCGGGCAGAAATTAAAAGCGTCATCGTCACTGACTCACCTCACTCAGGCGGTGCCCGCGGCCCTGCTGTCCACCAGTGTCTGCTGTGCCACTGCTGCTGGGGTCGGACGGGTCACGGTCGGACCGGTGGGCGACACAGGGGGGTCGGGCTAGGCCTAGGCGGCGCCGGGCTAGTAGCCAGGCAGTCCACTAGAATAAAGTTAATTTATGGGCTTGGCGGGACGTGCGCACCGACTGGCTGCAGGCTGCTCGCTCCTCTCGTCAGTCACGCGCACTACTAAATTGCCAATGCGCATGCGGGAGGAGGAGAGATGACACCAGCCGCACCCTAGGCGCGCCGCGCGCAGACGCGGCAGAGGAGGGAGGGGGCAGGCATAATTCTGCGCGCTGCGCACAGGCACCTCCCCCCTCCTCTTCTATTCTCTATTTGTTTATGTTAGTAGGCGGCTAACAGTACGGACCCGATTTAGTGTCAGTGAGTGCACAGCACACATACAATCAGGCTTGCAGCGCTTGGGGGGGGGGGTCCGTTCGTGCAGGCCTGTGAGACTGAGTGACCACACGCTGTGCCGCCGCGGGGGCAAAACCGGCCCCCAGACACAAAACCGGCCCCCTTTTCGGAAAAAACGGCCCCCAAAACCCTCCAGCCGACCGGGGGATTGCCCGGTGCCTGGAAGCGCCAGTCCGGGCCTGCAACCATGTGCTCCTCCTGTACCCCTCGCCTCCTCTTCTTTATCGTCTTTTCCTCGGCCCCTTCCCCATCCTCTTCCCTTTCCCATGCGATGGTCGGACTGTTGCTCCATGATCATACAACGGAATTCGTCAGTGACGGGTAATCGTACATCATTTGGTCCTTTTCGGCTTCCATCATCAGATTCCTGTTCGGAGCCAGTTTCCGAACTTGCGTCACTTTGTATTGGTGTTTGTTGAACAGTTTGCCCACTGAAGATTTTCTGGTGTCTCGCCATATCGAACTTTTTGGCAAAAGTGTATATACGTCCTGACTCATAATCGATCTGATCTCTTATGAATTTAGTGGACTTTCTGTCCTTAATACGTTTCTCGTATTTCTCTAACTTGATTTTCAAATCAGATTTAAATTTACCGATTCTAGTTTTATCATCATGTTTCTCTAGGGTCTCAGTAAGTTCTTTCAATTTTTCCACCACTTCCAGTCGTTCCTTTTCGGCATGCTTGAGGAGTATTTGCATCATATTCTTTGAACTGGCCGCGCTGTTCTCAGCCCACTCTTCAAGCATTTCAATATCAGGATTTTCTGAGGAGGGGGAGATCATGATTCTTAGTCCTCATGGGATTCGACCTACTTCTAAGTAACGGCGTAATGATGCTACCTCCCACCAACGTGAGATTTCTCTCTTCTTATACTTTTTGTAGCTTTGTAGGTGTTTATTTAAATCCGGATTTGCAGTAGGGGCTGCCATCCCTCCTTTCTTCGTAATTGTTTGCACAGAGTCTTCAAATAATTTCGCAGCCTCAAGCTCTCTAGCTGCATATTCCTCATCACTCATGGTTAAGCCTTTCGATATCCACTCGGTATTTTCTCCCAAATAGTGCCCGCTGTATGCAAAAGCGGGTAAATTGGCACTCCGTCTCGAGGCTCAATTGGACAGAAAATTGCCGTTCCCAGCTCCTGATTACTCAAATGCAGTGACCCGCAATTTAATGTATGTGAAAAGCGAATCGGGCACACTCACCAAAGCTCTAGGATCCTCCGATCCCCGGACTGCAGCAGTTAACCACGACTCTATTCACGCCACACACGTTGGGTATGCAGATCCGCTGGGCTGTACGGGGGGCGCGCCTGTCTCCTGTTGCTTCTCACAGTTTGGCGATTTACTCTGGCGTGCTGCCAAAGCGCTGGCAGTGCCGGTCCTGCGACGATCAGCCACGTCGCTATCTATTCAAGATAAGATATCCATTTCATTTTTAAGGAAATCATCCGGCACTCGTACGCGGATATCGTTAATTCAGGCTTTTATTGTTCAATTTACATCCATCAACGCGTTTCAGGAGTCAAGCTCCCTTGATCACGATGTTTGTACCACCATTTGACTCTTCTACAAATACACAAGCAGGGTAGTAAACCGTACAAAAGGACAATTAAAATCTGATCAAGTCGTCTACTAATCCGGCTGCCATTTTAGCACTTGCAATTCAAGGAAACCTTTGTACAGCAACAATAGCAACATATATAGCAAGACAATACACCTTACAGGCATAGAGTGCAGCACAAAGTGTGCAAAAAAAGAAGCATGGAACAATGGGCAGTTGCCTATGTTTAAGTGGGGAGTAGCTCCTTTATATGGAGCACCATACAACATTGCCAACACTCTGAATCTGCTCAACTCAAATGTCTTTTTTTCTAGAAGAGTATTCATAAACATATATATATATATATATATATATATATACACACACACTCTCTCGCCCGCCCTCTCCCTCCCGTCCCCTTCTCTCCCTCTCCGCCACACTCCTTAGCTGAGGCATATTAAAAGAACTAAAAACTCTTCTAAGAGCAAAATATGGCGGGGGATATGGTGTGCATTGCATGTGTTACACTATAATTAGTGAATTATTATGTGGCTGTACAGGCATATGTTTTAAGTTTCCACTGGTAAAGCTGGCTCAGTTTCCACCACATTGTTTGAGAAATGGATACTCCACCTGCTGGAATGCCAGTTTGTGGTGAAGTATCTTCCAGGAACACCCGCTGAGACACCTCTGACCTGCAACATGCATAGACCAGAAATGCCGAGAGCAAAATAAGGAACAAGTCGAGCTGCTAATTGTTGGAGTCCTTCAAGGCCATTCACCTGACAGAAATCATGAAAAAACAATTTTAGATGTAAGATTTCTAATTATCATCCATGCTCACCCAAATAACCTACTGAATATTAGACGAACACAAGCTTCATGGCTCAGCGAGAAAGGGGTACCTGAAGCCATGCTGAAAATCCAGCAGGAATGCTGCATGCTTCGAGTGTCTGCACAGTCATCACCGCCTCCTTAGTACATCACATCATACGACTGGCACATGTGGATTATCAGAACATGATAAATACCGATTTATGGATCCAGGAGTCGGTGTAGTTTTCAGTTGCAGTCCTCCACTAAGGCAGACTAGCCACGCCCGATTGCCCCAAAGCAGAAAAAGATAGGAAAAATAAAATGTTAACACTAATATAATTTTATTTTGTCCTGCTGTGGTAGCTTGTGTGAATGGGCAGAGCGGGGCTGAAGAGCAGGTGTGCATTGACTGTTTGGTTGGCCGTCGTGGGCCATCCAAACCAGCTGTGCACACTTCCCCCTTCTCCATGCAGGCTGTGTTACATCCTGCTTGGAGAACATGCCCACCCCAACAGCTCCTGGCTGAGCGATGTGTCACGGCGCTCAGACCAATCACAACGCTGCATTGCAATGTTGTGTTTGGCTGCGGGGCGCATGGGAGTCCTGGTGCTTCCTGCTTTCTGTTTCTTACAAGAAGCCAGGAAGAGGACGCATGAGAGGCAGAGGCAACCGCCAGTCGGCTGGCTGGGATGTAAATGATTGTTTTTTTATAGTGATACACCCCCACCTGCCCCACTGCTTCTTTCAGGCAGCAGCCGCGGCTGGTAATTACTTGACGTAGATGCCTAAGTGGTAATAGCAGTAAACCAGTTTCTCTTGCTTCAGGTAGTCGATCCAAGTTACAAACCTAAACATGTTGAATATAGAGGGCTCAAAATAATATCCTGGGCTGAACTAATTGCGGATCTCTGCTACAAACCAGATGGGGCCAACTCCTTGTGGTCATCGATGGACAGTCAAGATATCCTAATTAGAGCCATGGGCGTAGGATCCAAAACTATAAAAGATTCTGGACATGCCTTGCATTATCTAATAACTAAAAGAATGAGTTGATGAAGGACAAGGGGCGGGCATAAAACTACCCCTATTTTCGTTTCTGGAGGAATAATGGTCCCCACTGACACACCACCAAGACAGGGGTGTAGCTATCAATAAAGCAGCAGATGCAATGGCTAGGGATCTAAGTGGCCCAATTCACTCCAATAATAGGTCTTTTCACTACCAAGCAAGGGATTGGAGGTCCATTTCCCTTGCTTGCATCAGGGGACCAGGCACCTTTTTTGTGACAATGGATAAATACCAACCCGCTTACCCTTTCTTGGTCTCCCTTCCAGTTGACTCATGCTACAAGTCGGGCACTCAGCATTCTGACATTCTAGAAGGGACTCGAGTATTGTCGGAGGGCTGTCATCCAGGAGGAAAGTTCTGAATGCTGTTTGAAACAAGGCCACTCAAATAATGCATCAACAAGGTACCATAACAGCCCCGGAGATCCCGTTGGGAATGCTCACTGCATTGCCCCATGGCGGTGACTGGTCTCGACTGGGAGTTTGGGAGGAGACAGGTATACAGATCCTAGGAGACCTCTATGAAGACGGGCGTTGCTGCCCTTCCAGGCACTCCTGGACCGCTACGACGTTCCTCGGGGTGATTTTTTGTTCCACGCGGCGGTCACAAGGTCACTCCAGGCACATTGGAAAACTGGTCATGAAGAACCACAGCTATCTGCGGCGTGCCAGTACGTCATGATGTCTGCGGGAACGGTTAAAGCAGTGTCATGCTTATATTCCAGGATGATCAATGAGAGACTGACCCCCCTAGCGGTGCTTAAGACCCGCTGGGAAACTGACATAGGGAAGGAAATCCCGGAGACCACGTGGGCCCAGCTGCTGTGTCGAGACTGGAAGGGCACGCGTAGTGCCCGATTCCAACTGGTCCACTTCTATATATTGCATAGAGCCTATCTAACCCCGGAGAAGTTACAGAAATATTTCGCCCTGGCGACGGCAGCCTGCCCTAGATGCGGGACACTCGGAGCGGACCTTTTTCACATGCTATGGTCCTGCTCTGTGCTGACCTCCTACTGGTTGTTTGTGGGAGACACGTTATCCGAAGTAACTGGGAGATCGTTGCGGATGGATGCAGCTGTAGGAATTCTACATTGGTTCCCACATACCCCCAAAAATAAGACTTCTAGCAAATTTATCGATTTGGGGTTGCTCCTGGCTAAGCGGGAAATCACCAGACATTGGAAGGCGCGGGTTGGTCCAACAGGCACTAAATGGCGCAATGAACTTCTCAAGTGGGCGGGGAGTGAGAGCACGTTGAGATACCAGCAGGCGAGGCGACGACGAGATGAGCGAGCCCTGGAGGCAGCGCAAGCCTGGGAGACACTGGTGCAGGCCCTGCGCGACTATAACACACATACTGACTCTGATAGTGCTGATGAGGAACTGCCTAGGCCCCAATAACATACTATTGGTGAGATATACCCAATAGGAAGGACTAAGTCTCTTCTAACACGATATTTGACCGTATACTATATTACCGATGACGAGAGGGGAGGGGGGAGGGGGAAAGAGGAAAGGGGAGCGCCATTCGCTTCCATCGAACATGAGAGATCTGTACCATTGAGACCGGAGATTCACTCCTCTGGGGGGATAGGACTGTTTAGGGGAGGAAGGGTGTTTTGTTTGGGTTGTTTGGAAAAGCAGAAGAGACTTATTCTTTTTCACCTGTATTACACTGCCAGAATTTGGGGCTATTTACTGAACACTAGTGGCACATGCCGCCCGACCCCCGGGTTGCGGGCTGAATGGCCGTGTATAGTTATTTTACCAATACCGCCGACATTGATATGAATCGTCTGCCAGGTGTCCATGATGTGATTATATTTGTTTCCTGCAATAAAAACATATTTACAAAAAAAAAAACAAGGTACCATAACTATAGCAACAAGTAGTGAGACCTTCTTCATGAGAAGCATTTCATGGATGAAGAAGTATGGGAGGACCTTAAACTGAAGAGGAATCCAGACTTATCCCCTTGGCAGCTGGGACCAGGTTAGGCTGCTACCTTGCTGCTGCTTTACCAGCCTGGATATTTAAATTTCCATCCCAGTAACAAAAATTGGAAAACGCAGTTAATTCCAGTATTTTTCCTTGTTTGAAATATAAAGCATAACCACAAAACACATGGAGAAATCACTTAAAGGCAGAGCCACTGGAATTATGTAATTTTCGCATGAGGCATTTTTCGCATAATTACAGTTTTGCCGCGTTGCCACATAATACATGATCTGCTGCATAATCTGAAGATTTTAACAAAAAATTGTTTCTAGCTGAAACGGTTCAAAAGTTACTAAAATTGCAGCGACATTTGTTGCAGCGCAGTAGATGGTCCTATGTAAAGGCCGGCTGTTCACTTTTCTGTTGCTTATTGATTCGTTAGTGTTAAACTTGTACTAACGAGTTGCAACAAATGCCCAGACAATGTTAACAAGTGTAAAAATGAGAAAAAAAATGAATTGTTTAATCCCAAAATGAGCTGCATTTTGCCACATAATTTTCCTTTTAATGTTACTTAATTTACTAAACCCTGCTGCATAATTCCAGTGACCCTGCTTAAAAGTAATTAAACGTTCTCTAAATTATTTGTAAAGGGTTATCAAAGCAAAAGGGAGGATGCTTGCCATGTTGCTAAAGAATGCTGGGTTTTTTACGCAAATTATTTTTCACAGAACAGCTAAATGTAAAGAAATGGCGTGTGTGTTTTTTCTGAGGAAGGTGAAGACCAAAGGACCAAGTT
Organism: Lissotriton helveticus; assembly: GCF_964261635.1. Taxonomy (NCBI): domain Eukaryota; kingdom Metazoa; phylum Chordata; class Amphibia; order Caudata; family Salamandridae; genus Lissotriton; species Lissotriton helveticus. The sequence goes on along the minus strand of NC_136061.1, from coordinate 409,099,390 downwards.
CTTCACTCCCATAGCACTTGCGCCCTCACCTGGAAGTCCAAACTGCACCAATACCACCACCCATGAAGGTGTCATGTTAAACCCATGTGGGAGCACAGACCTGGAGATCAGTGAATGAATTCAGAGGTCGAAATATAACGTGAAATGTAATTAAAAATAGGGTTAGTGCCATCAATTAAGGGAAGCTAGGTTTAGCAGTTGCTACCTCTGGCTTGTTTTTAGTGCTCCTGACACTACCTCTATTCTCAGGGGTCATAGTGGCTTCGCAGGAAGAGCGAGTTCACCTGGCCTTAGAAGCCATGTTAACTTTCAGTACATTCCGGTCATACCAGTCCTGCCAATAGGCACCCATCAGTGGCTAAACTAACGACAATGTGTTACCGCATTCCAGCAGTTACATGTTTTGTCACACAAATCAAAGCACCTCCAGTCGCTCTATTGTGCACATTTCAGTACTTTTCCTGCAGCGCCCTGAGCAAAGAGACTAAGTCATTTTGTGCCAGTTCAGCGTTCCTGTTTCAGCTCTGTGATCATGCCCAGCCAGGCTTCTGGTGAGCTTAGCAGGAGAACATGCAGCTGAGGACCACATAGTATGTCCAATCAGGCAGTCAGAGATATAGAGAAGTTGAGTGTGGTCTGATGCCCAAAGAAGATGGCGGCTCTCCGTGGGATGGCAGGGGTATTCTCCACATGATGGCGGCTCTTCTGACTGGCGCTCCTTCTGCTCACGTCGCAAGGTGATGTGAACAATGGGAGCTCCTTTCTATGCGGTCAGGAGAGCGGAATGAGATTGCATTTTGCCTCCCCACTTCATGAAACATTCTTCCCTCACAGCAACCACCATTTTGAGCTCTTCAAGAATGGAGCGCTTGTAATGGAAAGAGTGCATTGCCGGTCCCATATTAAGCAGAGGCTTCTTTACATCTTCTAATGCAACCAAGTGGAAGTACTTTCTTCAGTTTCTTCTTCAGTTGAGACTTTTTGCATAGTTTTGGCTTTCACCTTTAGTTGACCCTGACTAGCTGAGATCTCCTCTTATCTGCAGTTACATATGCCAGTAAGATTTTGCATTATTGGCTCTATTTGGCAGCATTTTCTCAGCCCTTCTCTCTCATATTGGAATATAAGGCTCTTTGCCCTAATTTACTTAGAACCAATATTATTATTATTAATATTATATACAGATTTATGGGCAGATTGGAAAAGCTTAAATTACTTTCCAAATATCCCTCTGGCTCTCTGCATAAGTTCAACACTTCTTTTCCTCATTCCCCAACACATTTGTAGATGCAGGACTCTATTTCTCCTACAACTTGCGGTGCTCATTCCCCTTTATCTGATATTGTGGCTATCACTGATTCACTGCCGTGTGCTGGGAAAAAATCAACTAAAAGACTAAAAAAGTATCCTGCTTCTCCTACTACACCTCCTTCTTCAGTCTCAATGGATCTTTTATTATTAGAGGAAATCAACTCCTTGCATCCATACATGGAGGAAATGTATGAAACACTCCAACACCTTGATACAGATCGTCTTAGATGGAGGGGAGACTTGTGATGGCTGAACAACACATTTCCACCTACAAAAATACTACTCTTGCTGTTAGTTATCTTCAATCTCAAGTTTCCACACTCCAAAAACAGGTTGAAGATTTGGAAAACAGAAGTAGACTGAATAACCTACGTATTTTCGGACTGCCAGAGAGTTCAAAAGGCTCTGATCCCATTATGTTCTTTAACCCATTTCTTCCTAATGTACCTCATCTACCGAGTATCCTCCTCTCAAAATGCAATGCGCTCATAGATTGGGTTGATCACCAACCATTGCTTCCACCTCCGAGAGACCTAGAGGCATTATCGTATACGTTCTTCAGTATACCAACTTACTTAAGGTCCTTTCAACAACCAAAGTGAAGAAAAAGGTTTCATTGTCTGGTGATAACCTTTACTTTTCACATTTAAAGCACTTCAGACTAATGTCAGGACTTTTTATCTATGAGACCTGCTCTTCGCTCTCTTGGCACCCGTTTTGCTCTTTTTCATCCATGGCTGTTAAAAGTCACAATAATAAGATTCTTCTCAATTGAAAACATTTCTTCAAAACTGTAAAGTTGAAACTATGGATTTGTCTAGACTCGCTAAACCTTGATCACTTCTTTGGTTAACAGTTATTATTCAATTTTGCTTTCTAAATGATGCTTGTTCTTTGCATGCATTACTCTCAGCAGTTCAGTTATGTACTTTATAATATATTCCATTTACTAAAGTTATCGCTACTCCCATAGGTCTTATTTTTCCTGTCTTGAATATGTGCTGTTGCTTCTTCATCTTTGTACCATAAGTCTCCCCCTTGCCCTCCTTTTGGAGCTTAGATGTGTTATCTCTCCCATGTGGCTTCAACACCCCCCATCCTTTCGGTAAGTATTCTTGTTAGTATGTTCCCTTCCCTCCTTGTACTCAGTTTTTTACCATTAGTACTTTGTTTTTATGAACTCTTCTACTTACTTACTTTTTACTCACATTTTTCCTCATTCATTATCCCATCTGTGTACTCTTTCTTAGTACCTTCTATTTTCTTTCTTTACTACGTGTTACTTCATACTTGCTTTTCCATATTTTCTTATCCTACCTTATCAGCTTTACTACTTATGACTTTTTCTGTATGTCACTAAAAATTGATTCTTGGAACTTCAAGGGATTGGATTCACCAATTAAAAGTTGGCATGTTTTAACACACCTCAATGCTGATATTGCTCTGTCTCATACAGGAATCTCACCTTATTGAATCAGAATCTTTGAAATTGAAATGAGAATGGGTTGGTAATGTATTCTTTTCTCCAGGTAACAGTGTAAAGAATGGTGTTGCCAATTGCCATGAATCTCTTAAAGATCACTTGCTTTCTCAGGAAAAAGATGATGAGTGTCGATAGTTATTCCCTAATTTGTTAATTGATTATGCCCTGGTCTCTATCTTTAATTTATATGGCCCAGCAAGTACAGATTGTCAATTCTGTTCAGATATAACTCAAAACATTCTACAATGTCCAGAGGAAAATTTTATTTTTTCATGTGACTAACATTTTGCATCCACATATATACCTAACAAATCCCAAAAATTGCTTGTTCAAGCCCTTAAACAATGTTCACTAAATGATGCTTGGACATTCTTTAACCCCACTATATAAGATAATACTTATTTTTTCCCCAGCCCATAACATACAATCAAGAATTTATTACATTTTCATTACACAGACTTTATCTCAAACCCTACATTCCGCTGGCATAAGTTCCATTTTAATATTAGATTATGCATCTGTTACTATTCAACTAGATATTCTACTGAACACTGTTAAATCTAACAGATGGAAATGTAATAACTTACTTCTTCTAGATGCTACATTCACTTCTGCTTTTTTCTTTTTTTCTAGTAATTTTTTCAATTTGTCCTCTCTGATGATCTTGCTTTTCACTCTAGCTGGGATGCGTTTGAAGCTTCAGCTTCAGATTTTAATATCAGATTCATTTCAAGGGGAAAAAAAACTGTCCACGAATAATCTCAATTAAACTTTTGCAAAAATTAAACATAGTACAATGTTATACCTCTTATCAAAACACTGTTTAGAAGAACTTAATTCCAAACTTCAGTTAAATAAACTCTCCTCTAATAATGCGCCATCATACCTTCTTAACTCTACTACCAAATACTACGGTGGTCAGAACAAATCAGAACATTTACCAGTAAATTATCTTAAAATTAGGAAGACCAGAAATAAAATCCATTCCATAATAGATAATCATTCAAATTGAATTTGACATCACAACTTACCTGTCATTCATGCAAAAACCTTTTGATGCTCACTTAGATTTTTTTACAGGTCTAGAGATAGATATTAATTTATTAGAACGCCATACTGCTTTATCCTCCCTCAAACCTAAAAAAGCTCCTAGCCCTGATGGCTTTACAGTTACATTTTGGATTCATTTTTCCAAGTTACTTCTCCATCAACTATTTTGTCTTATTGCCTCTTTTCTTCATAAAGGTTAATCATCTGGATCCTTTTTAGATGCCCTTAAGTGCCATATTCCAAAAGATAGAAAGGATCCACAATTCTGCAAAAACGATAGACCCATTTCTCTCATTAGTACAGATTATTAAAATAATTCATAAGCCTTAGCCTGTTTAAAATCATTTTTTACCCAAACTTCTTGGAAAAGAACAATCCGGTTTTGTCAAGGGGAGGCATATATCTGATAATACACGTCTACTATTTGATGTTTTATCTAAATCTTCACATCTCTCTGATCCTTTTGCATCAATTACTTTAGATGCTGAGAAGGCTTTTGATCATGTAAATTGGTCTTTTATTTTTCATACCCTCAAATGATTTGGTTTTGGACTGAAAATCATCACCCTTATCTCACTTCTATACACTTCCCCCCACCCATGCCCCATGTGGCTATTTTTTGCTAATGGCCTTACCTCCCCGTATATTACTTTAGGTAAAGGTGCCCATCATGGTTGCCCTCTTTCACCTTTTCTTTTCAGTTTAGCTTTGGAAACTTTCATCTCCAAAGTCAGAGGGAACCAAACCCTACAGGGTTTTCTATGGAAGAATTAACAGATCAAATTGACAGTCTATGCTGTTGACATTCTTTTATTCATTACATAACCTCAAACATCAATTCTTGCTTTTTTACATGAAGTAACCATCTATTCACTTATATTTGGAAACAAATTAATTCACAAACAATGTGAACTTTTACTGCTTAATAAATACACTTTTACACCAGATTTTTCTGTCACTAAGTTTTCTTAGAATACACAAAAATCTGATATTTAGGGTTATGGTTCTCTCAATTTCTTAAGTCTTCTATTTCATTAAGCCTATAAGTTTGCTTTCATAAATCAAGAAATGTATTTAATCATTGGCATCCGTTACATCCCTCCTGGTGGGGTCACCTTGACACCATTAAGATGATGCTGGTACCCATTGTTTTATATTCGATCTCCACCATCCCATCATCTAGCTCTTTTTTTGTGGAAGTGGAAAAAACCTTGCATATTTTTATTGAAACTGAATGTCCTGAAACAGATGGAATTAATTTTCCTGATTTCCATAAATATCACTCAGCGTTTATGTTGGAACAATATATTTATAGGATGTTAGACTCTTCCGAATATTATCCTCAATAGGTAGAGCTGGAAAAATATTATCTTTCCCCTTCTACTTTTTGCAAATATTTGGGGTTCTCCAGAAAACCTCAGATCTTTTCCAGACCTACTTTTAAATGTCTATATGCATTACTAGACCCTTTGTTGACATATAAACTCATTGATACCACTTGTTTTCTTGAATCTCCAATTTTGCATAATACCTCAATACTTTATTATAATAATCTCATCTATTGGAAGGCGTGGAGGAAAACTGGACGAATATGGGTCAAAACATTTTTTTTAAATGATTAATTTCTGAACAACCTCAAAATCTTTTTAAATTCTGTTCTTCTTTCCTAAATAAATTTCACATATTACAAACCGTTATAATGGATTCCTTTACTCATTTTCAGCCCAGTGCTAACGCCTCTAAATTGCCCATTTCCTCACTCTGCACTCTTCTCCTGATGCACCCAAAGACTTCTGCCATTTATCATCTTTTATGAAACACTCCCATTGATGGATCTAAATCAGATATTGAATTCGTTTGGGAGCGTGACTTGGGAGTCTCTTGGCCCATTTCCACCTGGTGACAAATCTGGATGAAATTAAGGAAACCTCATTGTGCTGCCATTGCCACTCAAACGTAGTTCTACATTTATAACAGACTTTTCTTTCTCCTTCCACTGTACATCACATTTACTCTGATAACACCTACGTCCTGCCACTCATATTACATTTACTATTCATCTGTCCCTCAGTCCACCCTTTTTGGACACAAATCTAGAATAAAAATAATTCTATTTTTAATTCATCAGTGACTTTTTCCATTATCAATGTTTTCTTAGATAGTCTATCTAATGGCTGGAAAGATGTTTCACCACACATACAAATGATAGACCTCTTGTTAGGAGTGGCATTTCAGAAGATCACCAAGAAATAGAAGGATTTTCCCAAATATCTTTTCATGCCTGCTGATATGCAGTTTGCTATAATCACAGACTTGATACTACATATATTCACCCACCCTTGCTTGTCCTTAAACGTACTGTCTTATGGTCTCCCATCACAAATTTCTTAGACAACCATACAAAATCTTCTTTTCATAGACAACCAATCTTTGAGGAAGTTCTTCATCTCTCTTGAATTCCTTATGTAGGCTTCAAAATTAACAAAAAAAAGAAAAACAAGAAGGAAACATTTAAAATGCTTCATAATATTTATTCTTATTGTTATCAGACTGTTTTCTAAATAATTAATGTTTTTTTCATATTGTAATCAAACTCTTTTCTAATGCTTATATTATTCCAATTTTCTGACCCCCCCCCCCCCATTTTCCCCTCCCTATGCCTCTTGTATTGTTTTTAAGTGCATTATCTAGTTGTACTATTGAATTCTAATAAAATAATTTTAAAACTAAAAAGAGACATAGAGGAGTGACAGTGTAATGTGGCTGCACCCACTCATCCTTGATTCAAGGTCAACCACACCCAGCCAACCACACGGTCGCTCCTTGGAGAGCTGAGGAGCTGCCAACCAGCCATTGTGCCTTAAGTTCTACTCAGAGCTTACTTTCTGCAGTGCCAACAACTCAGAAGCACCCTGCCTCTTATGAGGAAAGAGCCGTAGACCGTATTACGCCATTGAGATCTGAGGGGGCATCACCTCCGTGGGAGCGGCAGTCCAGTCTACATGTAAGTAACAAATGCACACCCACAGTAGTCTGCAACAGGTGGTTCATATCAATGTGGACAAGAGCTGTTTTTATCTACCTCTCTTACTATTTTGTTCAAAGGACGACTTTCAGGAAGGAGAGTTGGCCCACATAAAGAATTCCAAGACGCTGGCCCAGATAAAAAAACCTATAAAGTAAAATATTATTTTCCGAGCATTTGCAAAGCTTTGATTATTGAGAAAAAATTTCGATTTTTATATACTCAACGGCTATAAAAATATGCTTTCATTATTCTACATTGGGTTTTTTCAGTCATTTGAAGTGCTAAGTGTCTGCCACCTGCACAATCTAAAGGTGGAACTCAAATAAACCTGCCTTTTAAACCAACACCACTTGCTTGTTGGAATTGCTAAGCATATGCCTTAAACGAGAAAAGGATAACTACAAATCCCAGAATGTAAAGTATTTTTGGCAAAGCAATCATAATATGGGGTCACTTTTCAGCAAGCTTTTGACTGCAGGCGAAACTAGCAAATCATTTTAAGAAAGACACACCAGGTTACACACTTTATTACAAAAGTCCAGCATTATTGCACAGCTCACATCATGCTTTTTTAGGTCTCGCTGAGCCAGCGCATGCATGCGCTGCTCTGTGAGACATTTAGGGTGTGGGCTTTTAAAAATCCTACCACACGCTTTTGGCTGGTGTAGAGCGTGCGGTTACGCGCACAATGATGAGCAGAGGCGCCATATGGCTTTCCTCTCTCATCATGGTGCGCACACATCGTACACCTCTCGCCAGCCTACTTTCACTTTTCCCATCGCACGCGCGTCCACTTTTTGCTCACACTTCTCCCCCTCCCCCACCACATATTGCATCTCGCGGCAGCTCGCGTGCGGCCAATGCTCGTTTCTCTTTTATCGCTGCATTCTCCCTTTTTTCCACTTATTAATTTAAACATTGCCCCATTTGCTGCCAATGACCTTAACGTCTTAAATTAGAATGCAATGTAGTGTGCACGCCTTGACAGACCCGGCATTCAAAGCCCTGCCAAGCTTGACAAAAAAAGGTACAATTACCAGCTCCCTCATCCCTTTCAACTCTCTCCTTTGCCTTTTTTGCAACATTTATGTTTTTAATAACATTGGAATGGTTTTGACCTTGTGTATTAATATCAGATTGAGGAACGAGAGGCACTGCTGTGCGCAGCGGCACAGTAATATTCCTAAATCCACCTCAAGTGCCGCTTTTCGCTGTCTCTCCTTCAAGTGGATGCGCCTCCTGTTCGTCTCTTTCCATCCATGGCATTTTTGATAGTTTTTGACAGTTCTGGTGACAGCTCCCACATGTAAAGCGCACAGAAATCAAGGGTCTCTTTCTGCAGCCTTTCCTCTTCCCAAGCAGGCCTCTAGAGGTGCGGTGCTGTTGATAGCAGCCTCAGCCAAGCCCCTCGAAGGGACAGTGGACGAGGGCGCAGGCACCACAGGTTCAGGACGAGCAGCAGCCTGCAAGCTTCCTGTACAGCATAGTGCAAGCTTCCCCTGTGCACAAAACAGCTACAGGACGGCCAACACGCAGGGCAGGCTTCCCTTACATACAGAATCGGTACACCGTACACGGACAGCAGTGCGGCCTCCATCATGGAGCAGGGCCTGCAGTCGTGCAAGCATCCCTCATGCACTGAGCGGATACCATAAAGGCTCCCATACACACAAGGACACATGCCTGCTGGCCCTCAGTTTTCTCCATAGGGCCCGTTTTTCGACAGCTCTGAATTAACTGAGAGGAGGCACAAATTGCTTTTTGAAACTCTAAATAAAAAAAGATAATCTGCAGGGAAGCATCAGTGCACGTTTTGTGCATTTACGGACATCCAAGATTCCCTAGTACATAGAGCAGATAAATGCATGCATGCATGCATATGGAATTTCCATAGCAAGAGCCCAGGCACAGTATAGACAAACAGCCAGGGCTTAAAGTGGGCCAGGTCTCGCTGGGTCTGAGCACAGGCAGTTTTTTAAAGGGGGCCTCGAACGGGTCTCAATCGGGCCTGGTTTTGTGCCCTGGCAAAGGCGGTCCGGTATTTTCCGGACTGCAGTGACAGCAGGCACACCGATGTGCTCGCACTCACTCTGCTCACTTCTCACTAGTGTGTGAGTGCTCACACTGTTCACGTCTCACTGCTCACTTCACACTAGTGTGTGCATGATCACACTGCACACTTCTCACTAGTGTGTGCGTGCACATACTGTCCACGTCTCACTGCTCACTTCTCACTAGTGTGCGCGCGCTCACACTGCATATTTCTCACTAGTGTGTGCGTGCACATACTGTTCACGTCTCACTGCTCACTTCTCACTGGTGTGCGCAAGGTCACACTGCACACTTCTCACTAGTGGAGAAGTTACGGCATGACGTCATGCCAGGTGAGCGTTGTAGGGGAAGAGTAATCCTTTAAAGAGTCATTTTCTCTCTGGATTTCCCAGCTCTTTTTGAAACTCAGGAGCAGCAACATTGTCCTGGTGTCACCAGGGCTTTAAGTGGTAGCTTTTCCAATATTATATACAAGCCATAGTTGTTGCTTATTTATCTTAAGCAACTAACAACCATTGACAAAGCCAATAGTCATGACTTGTTGTAGGTATGACAATACTTGTTTTGTCATATATTTGGATGCAATGACAGGAACAGCAAAATACAAGTCGGGAGCCACAACCCTAATTACATTGGCCACCCTCCATCGAGAGACCCCCCTGTTTTTTTTCATCCCACTTAAAGCCCTGCGAACAGCAATGCAGCTTCTGTCATGGACTAAGTCAGTACAGTAATGCCAGCAGCGGTGCAATCGCCCCTTGTGACAGACGAGAGACAGCGAGGGGCAACAGCAGTGCTTGCACCCATGAACACAGTCAAGATAGATGCAGTCATCGGTGTTTAAACTGATTCATTCCTAATTTAAATATATATACTCGGGCCTCGGCGCCAGCGGATGTCCCTGATATGACACAGCTCTGTGCACCTGATGTGTGCGGATCTGAGCCTGCGAGCAGTGCACGACCTAGTGCCACCTACAGGCACAGACTAGTGCTGGTGCCGCGATGCAGTTCACAAAATCGGCCCACACGTGCCTACAAAACTGTCCAGCACTTAAGCTAAAGTGGCCCCTGTGGCACTGACCGTCGGGTAGGCCAGTCCAGTCCTATCATGTACAAAGCCTCATGCTGGTGACGTCATGTTGAATCTTGGAGCTCTGCATATTTCTTAGTTTAGAAAGCTTTATTAAATAAGATATACAAAGTAAAACATCATTACAAAAACAAATAATAACCAAAAAGAGATAGAAGAATATTAAAATGGAACAATATGCAATGCTATCCCCAAAAAGGGATATAGAAACTGTACCAAAGAACAAAGCTTATAAAGGTATTTTGTTTTGTGGGAGGGAGAGGAAAGAAAAAAAAGAAAGAGAGGGAAATGGAGTGAAGAAAAAAGAGGGCAACCTAGAATACAACATTTAACACTTGAAATTGGCATAAGGAGGTAAAAATGAAAAGTAATAATAAACTTCATTGAAAGATAAGGGAATAAAAGGAAAGAATCAATGGACATGTTTGGAAAGGAAACCAGTTAAAGGCAACCATAACAAGTCTTTTTTGATTAGTAAAGGTACAGTGGTGGCAAATGCACGATCAAGCCTATGGTGATGACATTATAAGTTCCACCAAGCATTATATGAAATCTTTGAAGTATCTATCCAGTTGGTTGTAATTATCTGAAAAGAAATAGCTACATAAAGAGCTATAAATTTACGTACATTACAATGAACATTCCATATAGGTGAGGATCCACCCAAAAAAATATGTACAATTTCAAAGGGGTAGTTCTTAGCTACAGTGTCATTGAGTTTTGACCAGATGCAAGACCAAAGGGACTGAACCAACGGGCAGTGATAAAACATGTGGAGAAAATCACTATTAACATGTGAGCAGGACCAACATTTTTTGGAGTCAAGTAACTTGAATTTATGTAAGTCAGAAGGAGTAAAAAAAAGTCTATTATAAAAAAAAATACAAAGTCTGTGTGGTACTGGCGGAATGGGAGACAGTATGCATTTTAGACCAAATAGTGTCCCAAACTTGTAGAGGAAGTTCTTGAGCTAGGTCTCTTTCCCATAAAAGTTCAAGTTTAGATTTGAGCCGATCAGTAGTGGGGCGGGAAAGTATTTTATAGATAGCAGCAGCTCTGAAAGGGATAGAAAAATCTGGTGGAGGTAATAGAGTCGGGACGGTGGTGGTCAGGGAACTATTCTGAGAAATAATAGAGGTTAGGGCATGTTTAAGCAACGGATATTGGGAAGAGTGCGCGTTAGATAGATGAAAGGTATCATGGATGTCTGGGAAAGTTCTCAAGGAATTATCTTTAAGTAAATGAACATAGGTGATGATACCTTTGTCGATCCATTCTTTCCAGAAAAGCGCTCTATTATTAATCTTTAGGGATTTATTGTACCAAATCGGAGTTAAAAAGTGTAGGATAGCTCGTGAAAGAAAAGAGCGAAACAAAGAAAGAGCTAGTGCTTTGGAGTGTTTAAATGTGGGAGTAAGATATCTCTTCGGAGGTTGAGATAAGCGAGTAGCTGTAAGGAAGGAAAAAGGAGCAAGTTGTGCAAGTTCTATTGAGCTTCAGGCTGTTAATGGAGGAGAAGATGAATCTGTTAGGAAAGGCCAACTTTGTTTTAGAGTAAAGGCTGAGTGAAATCTAGAAATATTAGGAAAATTAACCCCACCTAAATCTTTGGGCTGTTGGAGGCGAGAGAGAAAAATTTGAGCTTTGCGGTTATTCCATAAGAATTTCGTTAGAGGCGATTTATAGTTTTGAAGAAAAAAAATTGGAAGAGAGATAGGGAGCATAGAGAGGTAAAAATTGACAAGAGAAAGTAGCATCATTTAAACAGTTGCTAGCCTCCCCCACCAAGATAAGAAGAGGGGGAAGAAATCTTTTTAAGTATATCCCTATGATTGAGTGTAATTGTTTCTCTGATAGTGTTGGCATAGAGGACACCTGTGAGAAGTTGGCCTGATGTGCAGTGCTCACTATTCTAGTGATCACTATATATCAGTCCAAACAACCCTTATTGATGATTGGTTGTAAGTCAACCTTATAGACCAGCTATCCTAGTAGCATGGATACGAGCAGTCTAAGGCTAAGACTCTAGAGGGCGTGTTAAGCCAGCTGTTTTACCATCACATTACCCCTTGAACACCCAGTGAAAGGACACCACACAAGTTGTTATGAAAATAAACAGTGTATTTATTTATAACAAGACTACCCTGGCTCTTTATGAGACAGGGAGCTAAGCACACAACAAAACTCTTACGAAAATACTTTTAAGTTAGCACGTTACACAAATGCCCGAGGGGCACGAAAAACCATATACGCTAAAAGTGGAATGCGAATTACTAGCAGGTAAGTAACAGTTCTAATAGGCTTTGGAATCGCTAGGACTGGACTAGGGAATCGTTAGATTACTACTAGGAGGCCTAGGGGACTCGGGTGCAGAGTGTGCACTCTCACGCGGGATGCGGGACAAAGTCTATGGAAGCTAGAATTCACAAAGTTAGTGTTCACGGGCGAACCCGACCTGGTAGGGAGAAAACGACAGTGGATCCTGACCCTTGGATAGTGAGGCTATGCTGGGACACCGGAGTGCCGAAGTTACCTAGCCCAGGGGCTGCAGCTGCATAGGTCTGAAAAGACGTCGGGGATCTCGTTGCCGGACCAGGAGCCTGGAAGGATGAAGTTGCTGGCAGGCGACCAGTGAAGGAAAGTTCGATGGATCCAAGCCTGGTTCAAGGAAGAAGAAACCTGAAAGCAGAGGGGACCAAGTTCTTGAATCACTAGCCAGTGATTAAGTGGGCACCAGGATGGCACCGGGCGAAGTCACCGCAGTCAGGTGAGTGGGCGCTGCTGGGCTCTGCAGTCTCTCGGACCAGGAGGCGTTGTCGGCGACCAGGATGGAGGTGCGAGCTGTCCCACGAAGGATGAAGTCGTTGGCGTCGAAGTTACCCAGGATTGGGCAACAAGCCTTGGCTAATTCAAGCCCACGCGGTGGACTCAAAATGGCGTCTTGAGTGGACCAGGAGGGTCCGGGGTGCTCCTCTTCTGGAAGGGAGCAAGGGCCAGTCTGGAGCAACCAGACCAGCAGCAGAAATGTCGTCGGGCGTCGTCAGGAAGGCCACAAGCCAACGGGCTAGTAGCCAAACAACGCGGTGAGCAGCGGAAAGCAGAAGGGCCCCACGCAGATCGTGGAGATGCTGGGGGGCTGCACTTCGGAGCTGGAGCTGCTCAGAGTCGGGGCTTCTCGGACCCCAAAGCACTCACCAGTAGATTACTCGGCGGGCTTGCTGGAAAGAAGTCGTGCAGTCTTGAAGATGGCCGGTCCCTCGAGGTCTCGTCACACCCACGAATCTCAGCGTGACTGATGATGCAGGTAGAGGTCAGAGGTGCCAGGGAAGCCGGTTCTCGTCGAGCTGGGCAGTCTTGATCCGGAGGAGAGACTTGCAGCAGACCGCAGTGTTCTTAGATGGTGCCTGCGGATGCAGGGTGACTACTCCTTAGTCACAAGGGAGAAATCTTAGGAAGAAGTCTTGAGTTCCTTTCGTGGAAAGTAGTTTCAGGATTCAAAGATGATCTGATCTGGAAGGGGGCCAGTCTCTACCTTTATCCTGTAAAAAGGGGCTGGCACGCGACTAAGTCCTGCCCTATGGGTGGGACTAGGAGGGGGGTGGTTACACCCACTTCCTTGGCGGGCTTTTCCCCAGCACAGGGTCTGGAGTGACCCTGGAACTGGTTCCAGCCAGCCTATGCACAGTGAGCACCGGGGTGCCACGTGCAGTCACCTTCCTCTAAAGCCCTGCCTACCTACAATACACAAAACCCTGTCTGGGACGGTGCTGGCACCGCCCCTGGCAGGAAACCCTTTGTCCTTATCTCCTGCTCTGGGAGGACTCCCAGCAGCAGGAGGGCAGACTTGTGTCTCGGTGGCAGCATCCATTTTGTGGATGCTAAGGCTCTGTCTGACTTTTAACCGGGTTATAGGTTACATGCATGTCGTGTCCCTCTAGAAGGGTGGAATGCTAACCCCGTCGCCAGAATTGGCGAGGGGTTAGTATTCCAATTCGTATGACACCTTACTCGACATGTTTTGATAAAGCGATACCAGAGTTGGCATATAACCGCGAGGATTATAATGCACTTAAGAGTATATGGTATGCGATATCATGGAAACGGCTAAGGGATGGATCCCGAAAGCCGCAGACAGGCTCAGCTCATGCCAGAGCACCATCTCACACGATTCCAAGCACTCTGCCTTCAGGATTGTTAAGGCCTGCCATAGGAGTGACTGATAGGAGATCTGTGTGTCCATTTTTAGGGTTAGATATAGGTATACTATATCTAAAGCAAAGGGTGATTACACCACCTTGCCCCAGCTGTCAAGCAGCCAGTTGTGTCAGATTTGGATGGCCATCCAGGGGTGGCATAATACATGCTGCAGCCCCTGGTAGGCCCTGGGTACCTAAGGTACACAGTACAGGGACTGATAAGGTGACTCAGTATCCAATTTAGATATGTACCTAAGGTACATGGAATCCATTTTACAGAGAGAGCAGTGGGCCTGAGGTCCTGAATAGCAGGGCCTTAGGTCAACTAAGTCAGAAAACCAGCAAAACACCAGGCAAAAAGTTGGGGGCAACCATAGTCAGGGGTCAACCTTCCTACATAACCCCCCCCCAAACGAAAGGAGATAAGGCTATCCTTGTCCAGGTAAGCCTATATTGCCTAAGTGGCCATTTAAGGAAGTACCAGCACTGGCATGGTTACCCCCTAGGTCATGGTCCACTAAGCAATCCCTCACCCTAAGGGTGTCTGAGGGTCTCCACCATAGGGAATCTCTACCTGTGGTGTGTTTTGTCAAAGAAAAAGGCTGGTGCTGAAATGGAGTACTGAAGTGAGGCTCCACTAATTTTGGGCTCAGCTTCCTCCAATCATTTTCCACCATATAGGCCTTTCTTTCCAAGACTGAGTTGTTTTGGGCTCTCAGGGTCAACCTCTGGCTACCTACAGCTGGAGGTTGGGTCCCTCTGTTTGGCTTACTGGAGGGACAGGTCAGGTCTGGGGCCCTCAGGTCCCAAGTTTGGCTGTGCCCAACAGTGTCCATCTGTGGGAGGTCCCTAACTAATTTTAAGGGGGATCCCTCAGGAGTATGTTTTATTTTCACTTGGCTAGGACTACTAGCTTCAGTGCCCTTAATCTGCTGATTGGGGAATTCTTTTGGACAGGGGGCCCTTTGGGGTCCAACACTGGCCTCCCTGACCTCTACAGCCCTGGGCTGACTGAGGCAGGGTAGAGAGGGGCAGGTTACCTGCTCCAGACTGGGTCCCACCTTGGAAGGGTCCACTGACATCAGGGGTTCTGCCAGGCTAGGCCTGACTACCTCTGTGGCAGTTTCTTCACAAGGGGTCAGATCAGTTCCATGAGGAGGCTGATCCTTTCCTAAAGTCTGGTGGGAGGGAGATTTCTCTTCCTCCTCAATACTCTCTGTCTGAGTGGAGTGATCCATAGTTTCAGGCTTCACAACACTGTCATCTGTCTGAGTTTGAGCTGTGGCCATCACAACTCTCCCAACCTTTTCAGGAGGGGGCTCAGTTTGGGTGTGGGCTGTTACCATGACAGCCTTGACAACCTGTTTTGGGAAGGAAGTTGTCTGAGATTGGGTTGTGACTGGCACAGCCCTCCTGACCTGTTCAGGGAGGACGTCTTGGACTGGGGCTGTGGCTATCACTGCCCCACTAACCTTACCATGGATGTTTACCATTTTAGAATGGGTTTCTTGCTCTACTTCAGCCCAGGCTGAGAGCTCTAAATCATTCCCCAGTAGGCAATCTACAGGCAAGTTTGGTGACACTGCCACTCTCTTGTGGCCAGTGACACCTCCCCAGCTGAGATTGACCACTGCCATGGGATGATCTCTCTGTACTCCATCAATATTGGTCACCTGGTATGTGGCACCAGGTAAAAGTTGCCTGGAGGGGACTAGACTCTCAGTCACCATAGTGATGCTAGCCCCTGTATCTCTATAGGCCTCAACTTTCATTCCATTGATGAGGGGCTCCTGTCTGTACTTGCCCAAAGTGTTGGGACAAGTTGTGAAGTTGGCAAACCCCATGCCAGTCTCACAGACAAGAGTATCTAAGTTTGGGGACCTGGTTAGGCCAGAGTCCCCAGGAACTCCCAAAGTAAATGCACCCAAATTCTTGGGGGCACTCCCACCACCTGGGGGATTACTACTAGTAGTAACAGGAGGTTTGGGAACGTTACTTGGGGGTATGTTTTCCTTATTGTTATTCTTTGGGCAACTGCTGTCAGTTTTTAAATGACCCACCTGTTTACAGGGATAACAATAAGGTTTCTTTTGGTTATTGGAAGGATTCTGGGACCCACCCCCCTCAGAGGATTTTTGGGGCCCTGATGTGGTTTGATCTGTAGATTTATTCCCACCCTTCTCTTGAGGCTTGGTTGATTCCTTTTTCTGGTCACCACCTTGGTTCTTGGGCCTAATCCTGGTTCTGACCCATTTGTCTGCCCTCTTACCCAATTCTTGTGGAGAGGTCAGATCAGAGTCTACCAGGTGCTGGTGTAATAACTGGTTCTGACAATTATTTAAGACTTGCTCTCTCATAATTAGATTATACAATCCCTTGAAATCAGTAACCTTACTACCCAGTAGCCAGCCTTCCAAAGCCTTAGTGGCACAATCAACAAAGTCAGACCAGTCCTGAGACTGAGTTTTCTGGGTGTCTCTGAACAGCAACCTGTATTGCTCAGTGGTTAAACCAAACCCATCAACCAGTGCATTTTTCAGGACCTGGTAATTGTTAGCATCCTCAACTCTAGTAGTGAGGAGCTTATCTCTACCTTTACCATCAAAGGAGAGCCACAGTATAGCTGCCCACTGACTCTGGGGAATGCCCTGCACAGTGCAGGCCCTCTCCAGAGCAGCCATCCATTTCTGGATGTCATCCCCTTGCTTAAAGGGGGGCACTATTTTAGTCAGGTGTTTAGTATCTAAACCCTTCTCTCTATCTCTTGGGAGATTGCTGCCACCAGTGGGAGCTAGCCCACTCATCTGCTGCTCTCTTGCCAGGGCAAGCTTCTCTTTGGCCAGGGCAATTTCTTCCCTTTCAATCCTCAGTTCAGCTTGTCTCATCCTAGCCTCATGCTCCTTTCTCTGAGGGGAAGTAAATCTCCTCTGTGGAGGATTCCTTCTCCCCTGAGAAGAGGCATTAGAGTGCAGAGATCTATTGGAGTCCCTAGAAAGAGATCTATCTCTCCTAACTCCAAGGTTAGGCCCACTTCGGGTTAGTACTGGGGGGCCCCCAGATCCTAGCCCAAGTAAGTCTAAGTTGGTCCTAGTTAGCCTTCTGACTACCTCAAGACCCTTGTCTACCTCATCCCCAGAGAGTACCTCCTGATCCTCCTCCTCAACTGCTGAATCAGTGTTGTGGAGATCTGGATCCCCAGAGGTTCCCTCTAAGGCTGGCATGTTCTCATGTAACTGAGAAAGCTTTCTGGCATCATATGTCTCTAAGAGACCTATCAGAAAGGAAGTGGTGGGGTTAGACCCCTGCTTCAGTTTTCTGGAGACACAGATCTGTCTCATCTCATGAAAGCTGAGAGCTGCATATCTTGAAGTGACCTGTGGAGGGTCAACACTGACCAGGGGAGTCTCAGTAGAGTCCTCCTGAGTCGACATGCTTTTCTAGTGAGGTGTAAGTGGTGCACTTACCTACACTATATGTTTGCCTACTGATCCCTTGCTAGAGTTGTAGCTTAGGGTGTGCTAGGCCCTAGGAGCTACAACAGCTGGTTCAGTAGAACTCAGAGTATTCTAAGCTAAGTTATATGTACCTTTAGTACTTATGTGATCTTTCACAAGATATTCTTAGGGCATGTGTGGTAAAACAACAGCAAGCTCAAATCCCAACCGCTGCTCACCAATGTGAGAAGTTGGCCTGATGTGCAGTGCTCACTATTCTAGTGATCACTATATATCAGTCCAAACAACCCTTATTGATGATTGGTTGTAAGTCAACCTTATAGACCAGCTATCCTAGTAGCATGGATACGAGCAGTCTAAGGCTAAGACTCTAGAGGGCGTGTTAAGCCAGCTGTTTTACCATCACATTACCCCTTGAACACCCAGTGAAAGGACACCACACAAGTTGTTATGAAAATAAACAGTGTATTTATTTATAACAAGACTACCCTGGCTCTTTATGAGACAGGGAGCTAAGCACACAACAAAACTCTTACGAAAATACTTTTAAGTTAGCACGTTACACAAATGCCCGAGGGGCACGAAAAACCATATACGCTAAAAGTGGAATGCGAATTACTAGCAGGTAAGTAACAGTTCTAATAGGCTTTGGAATCGCTAGGACTGGACTAGGGAATCGTTAGATTACTACTAGGAGGCCTAGGGGACTCGGGTGCAGAGTGTGCACTCTCACGCGGGATGCGGGACAAAGTCTATGGAAGCTAGAATTCACAAAGTTAGTGTTCACGGGCGAACCCGACCTGGTAGGGAGAAAACGACAGTGGATCCTGACCCTTGGATAGTGAGGCTATGCTGGGACACCGGAGTGCCGAAGTTACCTAGCCCAGGGGCTGCAGCTGCATAGGTCTGAAAAGACGTCGGGGATCTCGTTGCCGGACCAGGAGCCTGGAAGGAAGAAGTTGCTGGCAGGCGACCAGTGAAGGAAAGTTCGATGGATCCAAGCCTGGATCAAGGAAGAAGAAACCTGAAAGCAGAGGGGACCAAGTTCTTGAATCACTAGCCAGTGATTAAGTGGGCACCAGGATGGCACCGGGCGAAGTCACCGCAGTCAGGTGAGTGGGCGCTGCTGGGCTCTGCAGTCTCTCGGACCAGGAGGCGTTGTCGGCGACCAGGATGGAGGTGCGAGCTGTCCCACGAAGGATGAAGTCGTTGGCGTCGAAGTTACCCAGGATTGGGCAACAAGCCTTGGCTAATTCAAGCCCACGCGGTGGACTCAAAATGGCGTCTTGAGTGGACCAGGAGGGTCCGGGGTGCTCCTCTTCTGGAAGGGAGCAAGGGCCAGTCTGGAGCAACCAGACCAGCAGCAGAAATGTCGTCGGGCGTCGCCAGGAAGGCCACAAGCCAACGGGCTAGTAGCCAAACAACGCGGTGAGCAGCGGAAAGCAGAAGGGCCCCACGCAGATCGTGGAGATGCTGGGGGGCTGCACTTCGGAGCTGGAGCTGCTCAGAGTCGGGGCTTCTCGGACCCCAAAGCACTCACCAGTAGATTACTCGGCGGGCTTGCTGGAAAGAAGTCGTGCAGTCTTGAAGATGGCCGGTCCCTCGAGGTCTCGTCACACCCACGAATCTCAGCGTGACTGATGATGCAGGTAGAGGTCAGAGGTGCCAGGGAAGCCGGTTCTCGTCGAGCTGGGCAGTCTTGATCCGGAGGAGAGACTTGCAGCAGACCGCAGTGTTCTTAGATGGTGCCTGCGGATGCAGGGTGACTACTCCTTAGTCACAAGGGAGAAATCTTAGGAAGAAGTCTTGAGTTCCTTTCGTGGAAAGTAGTTTCAGGATTCAAAGATGATCTGATCTGGAAGGGGGCCAGTCTCTACCTTTATCCTGTAAAAAGGGGCTGGCACGCGACTAAGTCCTGCCCTATGGGTGGGACTAGGAGGGGGGTGGTTACACCCACTTCCTTGGCGGGCTTTTCCCCAGCACAGGGTCTGGAGTGACCCTGGAACTGGTTCCAGCCAGCCTATGCACAGTGAGCACCGGGGTGCCACGTGCAGTCACCTTCCTCTAAAGCCCTGCCTACCTACAATACACAAAACCCTGTCTGGGACGGTGCTGGCACCGCCCCTGGCAGGAAACCCTTTGTCCTTATCTCCTGCTCTGGGAGGACTCCCAGCAGCAGGAGGGCAGACTTGTGTCTCGGTGGCAGCATCCATTTTGTGGATGCTAAGGCTCTGTCTGACTTTTAACCGGGTTATAGGTTACATGCATGTCTTGTCCCTCTAGAAGGGTGGAATGCTAACCCCGTCGCCAGAATTGGCGAGGGGTTAGTATTCCAATTCGTATGACACCTTACTCGACATGTTTTGATAAAGCGATACCAGAGTTGGCATATAACCGCGAGGATTATAATGCACTTAAGAGTATATGGTATGCGATATCAGGGAAACGGCTAAGGGATGGATCCCGAAAGCCGCAGACAGGCTCAGCTCATGCCAGAGCACCATCTCACACGATTCCAAGCACTCTGCCTTCAGGATTGTTAAGGCCTGCCATAGGAGTGACTGATAGGAGATCTGTGTGTCCATTTTTAGGGTTAGATATAGGTATACTATATCTAAAGCAAAGGGTGATTACACCACCTTGCCCCAGCTGTCAAGCAGCCAGTTGTGTCAGATTTGGATGGCCATCCAGGGGTGGCATAATACATGCTGCAGCCCCTGGTAGGCCCTGGGTACACCTAGGCCCTGGGTACCTAAGGTACACAGTACAGGGACTGATAAGGTGACTCAGTATCCAATTTAGATATGTACCTAAGGTACATGGAATCCATTTTACAGAGAGAGCAGTGGGCCTGAGGTCCTGAATAGCAGGGCCTTAGGTCAACTAAGTCAGAAAACCAGGTTGAGCCGATCAGTAGTGGGGCGGGAAAGTATTTTATAGATAGCAGCAGCTCTGAAAGGGATAGAAAAATCTGGTGGAGGTAATAGAGTCGGGACGGTGGTGGTCAGGGAACTATTCTGAGAAATAATAGAGGTTAGGGCATGTTTAAGCAACGGATATTGGGAAGAGTGCGCGTTAGATAGATGAAAGGAATTATCTTTAAGTAAATGAACATAGGTGATGATACCTTTGTCGATCCATTCTTTCCAGAAAAGCGCTCTATTATTAATCTTTAGGGATTTATTGTACCAAATCGGAGTTAAAAAGTGTAGGATAGCTCGTGAAAGAAAAGAGCGAAACAAAGAAAGAGCTAGTGCTTTGGAGTGTTTAAATGTGGGAGTAAGATATCTCTTCGGAGGTTGAGATAAGCGAGTAGCTGTAAGGAAGGAAAAAGGAGCAAGTTGTGCAAGTTCTATTGAGCTTCAGGCTGTTAATGGAGGAGAAGATGAATCTGTTAGGAAAGGCCAACTTTGTTTTAGAGTAAAGGCTGAGTGAAATCTAGAAATATTAGGAAAATTAACCCCACCTAAATCTTTGGGCTGTTGGAGGCGAGAGAGAAAAATTTGAGCTTTGCGGTTATTCCATAAGAATTTCGTTAGAGGCGATTTATAGTTTTGAAGAAAAAAAATTGGAAGAGAGATAGGGAGCATAGAGAGGTAAAAATTGACAAGAGAAAGTAGCATCATTTTAACAGTTGCTAGCCTCCCCCACCAAGATAAGAAGAGGGGGAAGAAATCTTTTTAAGTATATCCCTATGATTGAGTGTAATTGTTTCTCTGATAGTGTTGGCATAGAGGACACCTAAACACTTAATATTTCTGGGATTCCATTCAAAGCCAGATCCCTGGAACATATGAGAGAAGTAAAATGTGTTAAGAGGTAGGACTTCAGATTTATCTATATTCCATTTGTATCCAGAAACTAAGGAGTAGTCATGTAACAAAGAGAAAAGGGCAGGTAAAGAAGTGGCCAGATTAGAAATATAAAGTAAAATATCGTCCGCATAAGCAGTGAACTTGATCTTGATATTCTTATATGTGAAATCAGTGTAGGATGATGAACACCGAATTTTTTCTAAGAAGGGTTCTAATGCAAGAATGAAAAGAAGGGGAGAGAGGGGACAACCTTGTCTGGTTCCTCTATGAAGGGAAAAATATTTAGATTGAGCACCATTGACCCAAATGGAAGTAGTAGGATCAGAATACAACAGTTGAATATAGCGAATAATTTGGGGACTAAAACCATGCAGTCTCAGCGCTCCAAACATAAAATCCAAACTGACCCTATCGAAGGTTTTTTCAGCATCTAATGTAATAGCTGCAACAGGGGAGTCCATCTTTGAAGCAAGGTGTATGATATTGAGGAGAGTTTTTGAGTTGTCAGAAATAGATCTACCTTTAACAAACCCAGACTAGTAGATATTGACAAGGTCAGGGATGACTTTTTTGCAAAGGGAGGGATCTTTTTCTTTTTTAATGATTAGGCAGAGCATTGCCTGTGAGAAAGAGCCCCTAGATTCACCCTTAGTGAGAAAATAATTGATTAAGGAAAGTAAGTGTGGTATTAAAACAGTCTTAAAGTGGAGATAAAAACGTACAGTAAAGCCATGTGGACCGGGTGTTTTGTCCTTATGCAGAAGAGTAATTGCATTAAGTATCTCCTTTTCCGAGATAGGATTGTCAAGGGATGAGAAATCCACAGGATTATCGAGGGATTTGGGGATAGATTGAAAGAAAGAGTCAATTTGTGCGGAAGAAGGACTGGATTCTGGCGTGTAGAGGAAAGAGTAATATTGGACAAAACAGTCAAGGATTTTAGAATCAGTGGAGTGACGTATACCCTGAGAGTCAGTGATAGCTATAATCTTAGATTTTTGCTTTTTGATTTTAAGATAATTCGCAAGTGATTTGCCTGCCTTGTTACGCCCTCCATACATTTTAGTGTTAAATTTGAGGTTATTGGAAGCAGAATCCCAGGAATGTTTATTGTATTGCATTTTTGCTTTGATAAGAGAAGATAATGTGTTGGAGGAGTTAGTGGTGAAGTAAAGGTGTTCAAGTTCTTTAATTTGTTTAAGAATTTGAGATGATTGTGAGAGGGCCTTTTCCCTTTTTCGGGATACGAAGTCAATAATACAACCTCTAGCGGCAGTATTAAAGGCATCCCAAATAAAGTGGAAATCAGAGGTAGAGTTAAGATTATTATGGAAGGATTCTTCCATGAAAAGCTTAAAGTGTTCAATGAACTGGGAATCTAAGAGGAGAGAGTTGTTAAAACGCCAGCGTCGAGAGGCGGAAGTAGGTGAGGGGTAATCCGTGTCCAAAATAACGGGGGCGTGGTCTGAAATGAGAATAGAACCTATTTCTGAGTGAGTCATGAATTGGAAAGCATGTTCAATGAGGAAAATGTGGTCAATACGGGAGTGTGATGCGTGCACTGGAGAAAAAAAGGAGAATTCAAGTGAATCAAGGTGGGATATTCTCCAGGAATCTGAGGCCTCTGGAAGAAATGGTTCTGTAAAAGGATTTTTGCATCTTATTGGGAACATATTTTGTTTGGGATTTCCGGTCCAAAAAGGGATCCATGAGTTGGTTACAATCACCGCCTACAATTAAATCATCAGATGTATGTGAGGAAAGAATTGAGAAAAAGTAATTCCAAAAGGTGAGATCAGTACCGTTAGGACCATAAACATTACAAAAGGAAAGTTGTACATTATTAAAATTAGTATCTAAAAACAACCATCTACCATTAGTGTCATGGAACTCATTTTGTAACTGAACAGTAAGCGATTTATGAAACAAAATTACAACACCATTTTTGTTGTTAACAGCTGGAGAGCAAAAGGCTTCTCCTATCCATTGTTTACGTAATGAAGACAAATATTGTGCAGTAAGGTGTGTTTCTTGCAATAGAGCTACTTGACATTTCAGTCTTGCCAAATAAGATAAAACATGTTGTTTTTTAATAGGATTACGAAGACCTTTAACATTCCAAGAGATAATGCGAAGACTACTCATTCCTGAAAGTAGAGTGTGAATAGGTGAAAGAATGTATAGCGGTCAGAAGAGAGTAAGAGAGAAGAGGAAAAGGTTGAAAAGTTAGTAAAAAGTGTTAAGAACAAGGAAGATCAAAAGGAGAAGAAAATGGTCCATTCGACCACCATTGGGAAAAAAACAGAACAGATCAGGAGGATTTTATAAAGTCATAAGCTGAAAGAAAAAAGGAAGAGAATGTAGAAAGGGGTAAATTAGAAAAGTATTGCCAGAAAAAGAAAAGAAAAAGAGGTACAACCACCACAAAGGCATGGTCAAATGAGTAAATTGTGATAACAAGGAAGGGAGCAGGGAGAAGAAGGGTAGGAGAGAGGGGAAAAAAGGAGAAAAAAGAGAATAGAGCAGAGAAAAGGGTAAAGGGGTGCACATAGCCCCAGAAAAAGACATCAAAAGGAGGATGACAGAAAGCCAAATGGCTTTAGCCATGAAGAACAACTGAACAGAAAACATTAATGCGGGAGGGGGGCAGCGAGGAACAAGACAACCGCATGAATAAGAGACACCGAAAAGGACAGGTCACCATATAGTACTAAAAAACAATGAAAAGGGAAAAAACCGAAGACTGAAGGCAACCAAATGAGACAAATGAAGGGGGCTTACCAAACATCTAGCGAAAACAGCAGCGGAATAGAATGCACATTACAGACATTAGGATAACATGGATGGGAATGGTCAACAACAACACTGCATAGGGGGGACCTGTAAAACATGAGAAAAGAGGAACAAAGGAAACATTATAGCTACATTCTATGTACTGCAATAAAGTTAAACAAGATACAACAACAGAGCGATCAGGGTTTGCTCAGTTCCATGAGTTCTCCTTTGTGAGTATGAATGAACTTCCGTAGGTCAGCAAAATCTGTCTTTATAGGTTACTTTGAAAAAACAAGGATGGATTGAACCATGTCGTGCATTCATGGATCTCAACGCAGGTCTGAGATCTAGAAATTCCTTCCGACGGGTAGCAGTAGGTTTAGAAACATCTTGAGTGAAGAAGACTTTATGACCAGACCAAAGCATCTGCTTATATTGTTTAGCAGCATGAAGAATCGTCATACGGTCTGAGTATAGAAGAAAGTAGGCAATTACACCTCTGGGTTTAGATGTGGGAAATGTAATCTTTGTTCCCAGGCGATGAGCTCGTTGTATATTGAAGTCCGAAGATTTTGGGAGGCCAACAATTGGAATTACTTGAGTTTTCAAAAATTGGATCATGTCAGACCCTTCAGAACCCTCCGGAATACCATAACTACGAAGGTTGTTGTGCCTATTACAATTTTCCAAGTCCTCAGCGACCTTTTTGAGCTGGTTAACCTCTTTGGTGATGGTTTCAACTGTGGCAACAACATCCTGAGCATCTCTGATTTTTTTGTTCTACATCAGAGAGTCTCGTATCAAGACTAGACCATTTGTCATCCAGCCTCTGAAGAGTAGCGGCAGTGTCTGTCATGAAAGGATGAATGAGGCGCAATTCTTCCATGATATCCTCCAGAGTGAGAGGAAGGGGTGATTTATACGGTGAAGGAGGATCCTTTTTGATACGTTTACCAGAAGAGGTATTCGGCTCCTTGCGACCACCTGAGGAGATCCCAGGAGATGTATTTGAATGCGTGGAATCCATGTTGAAAAATTACGACAGAAAACTTGCAGATTGAAAATATCACAACAGAAAAAATTGCCGATAAGGGCAAATTGGAGGCGGCAGTAGAAGCAGTATTAATGTTAATGAAGAGGTGTTGAAAGTAAGTTAGATGCAAAACCAGCACTCCGTTTGCAAAAAAAGTGTCAATTCCTCAGCGCAATAAAGCAATGAAAGGTGTTGAAATGTGAGGTACAGAAAGCACACACCAGAAGAACAGCGAGATATTGGTGAAAAAACCCAGCAGCACAAGAATGCCCAAATAGTACAAAATTGAACCCTGCAGTCTGTGCAATCTGGGGACTTTATGAAAAGGGTGCACCCAAACCTCTCCTCACCATATTTGTTAGATTATCTGTTGCCCCCCAAAAAAAAACATGGAGAGCACTGAGGGGAGCCAGGGAGCTTAAAAAGAGTACTAATGTAACATTGCATGCGATGAAAAAGAAAGCCTGCTCTGTATTAGAAATAGCTTGCCGCTAAAAGTGCCCAGAAAATATCTTTGCAGCAGGGAAAAGAAAGAAGAAAAAATAAATGTTTTTAAAAAATGCTGCGTAGGAGTGCAGTTAAGATGGCAGCCGCTCGTAGCCGTGTACCAGGGAGGCTGTTCTGACCACTCTCGGCTGTTTACCTGCATTTTGGAATCCCTGCCTGTTTGAAACCGGACCCTGCTTGATGAATTGTGCCGACCAGGGCTGACTTCTTTTGGACCAGCGAGGGAGCGGGACTGCGAGTCCCAGGACTCTGTGCGTGTAGGAGTTCAAACGGACCCGCGACTCTTCCCGCCCCCCTCCTCCTCCACGCAGTTATCTATGGTTCGCGGCCCCCGCTCCGCGGGTGCGGCTTGTAGCCGTGTACCAGTGAGGCTGTTCTGACCACTCTTGGCTGTTTACCTGCATTTTGGAATCCATGCCTGTTTGAAACCGGACCCTGCTTGATGAATTGTGCCGACCAGGCCTGACTTCTTTTGGACCAGCGAGGGAGCGGGACTGTGAGTCCCAGGACTCTGTGCGTGTAGGAGATCAAACGCACCTGCGACTCTTCCCGCCCCCCTCCTCCTCCACGCAGTTATCTACGGCTCGCGGCCCCCGCTCCGCAGGAGCCTCTCGTAGCCGTGTACCAGGGAGGCTGTTCTGACCACTCTTGGCTGTTTACCTGCATTTTGGAATCCCTGCCTGTTTGAAACCGGACCCTGCTTGATGAATTGTGCTGACCAGGGCTGACTTCTTTTGGACCAGCGAGGGAGCTGGACTGCGAGTCCCAGGACTCTGTGCGTGTAGGAGATCAAACGCACCTGCGACTCTTCCCTCCCCCCTCCTCCTCCACACAGTTATCTACGGCTCGCGGCCTCCGCTCCGCGGGAGCCGCTCGTAGCCGTGTACTAGGGAGGCTGTTCTGACCACTCTTGGCTGTTTACCTGCATTTTGGAATCCTTGCCTGTTTGAAACCGGACCCTGCTTGATGAATTGTGCCGACCAGGGCTGACTTCTTTTGGACCAGCGAGGGAGCGGGACTGCGAGTCCCAGGACTCTGTGCGTGTAGGAGATGAAACGCACCTGCGACTCTTCCCGCCCCCCTCCTTCTCCACGCTTATAGTCGCGCCCATTTACGTGCCTCGCGGGACGCGCGCGGGCGCCGCCGGGCTAAGCCCGGGCAAAGGGCGGGCCGTCTGAGGCCGTCCGGGGCAGGAAGAGGCCGGGCAGGGCCACCCCCCCAAAGACTGTGGTATGGTTAGGACTGTTGTAAAACTGTTAAATTAGCTGGCAAGTTTTATATTATTTTTGTGCCCCGGTGCTTTGTGTTGATATATTTGAGAAGCACCCATTATGCCGCTACGGTCCGGTAAGGAAAGAAAAGTAACACTTACATCTACGGGTGGGATGGCCACGGGAACATTGGATCAATTTTTCAAAAGGGCGACTCTAATTTTAGAAAAAGAAATAGCCCTCACTGAGCAGCGCTTGTCCCTAGATCTTATAACGGGAAAACGCTTGTCTTTAGGACCAATTGGCTTAGTGGTCTCGCCCACCATTACGACCATTAGATTACTCAACTGCTCCAGGCTCTAGTTCAAGTCCGATTCCGGAAGACAATGATAACATAGAAAGGTCTTGTATCCTGTATATCTGTAACTAGCACGGCATCTAGTAGTTCTAACTATAAAGTCCTGAACTCCCCCTTGGAGCTTAGTCCGCCACTAACAGTTAAGAATCGGGGATCCCCGTAAAAAGCATACAAAGTAAGCGGAAAAGAGGGGGTAGTCCTCAGAAGGGTGACCTGACTAAAATCCAAAAGAAAAATAGTAACATCTCTGCTTGTGAGGCTATTGTGCAACCCCACAGCCCGCACAGGGCTACCTTGGAGCCCATTTTTACATTTTCCAAATTGTGGTTTAGATGATGCAGGGCTGTTGGGTAAAATAGAAACACTAGTTAAGTCTTTGATGTTACCCTTATTGGAGAGAACTAGGATGATAAATTCAAAATTGGACCAGATAGAGAAGCTAGTTAAAGAGAATGCAAGCACATTAGACAATTTTGCAAAAGGTGTGGATAATCCGAAGACACTGGCCATTCAGCAACTAGGTGCGGGGCCCGGATATGACACCAGTGTGGCCCAACAAATCAATATAGATAAGACCATTATACAATCTGGGCAAAAAGATACAGAAAAGTGTCCGATACCTAAAAACCCTTTAGGTACCACCAGGGATGAGGGCCCTGGGGTACGTGCGGATTTGAGAACGCAGTCCATACTATGTACTTCAAAAGGGCAGACCAGTAAGCAGAGAATTATAGATAGACAAGGTACTGACCAGGGTAGACTAAAGAGAACGACTACCCATATCGACTTGCCACCAGAGGCGGCTCCCTTTGTAAGCGTCCTGTCGGGAGTCCCCGAGCTTCCTGTTGGGAAAACTGAAGGGTACCTTGAACTAAAAAACAAGGTAGCCTTCTGGCTAAGAAAAATAGACCGCTTCCACCTAACATTGATGGAAAAATCTTAAATGTCAGAAGGGTTGGGTGGTTGGGACGTATGACAAAGGACATAGAGGGAGACCTAATCATAGTGAACTTTAGGGACAAATGGGTGATTCCCTATCTCCAGAGCTGGCAGACCCAGACTGGCAATGGAGGGATAGTTACGTGGGAATTAGGTGACTTTTATCCCAGACCACCGTATTGGACCTATGAAAGATGTCAAATAGGAAACACACTTGTTGGGAGTACCTTAAAACGGTTATAACATCCCTACTTTCAATCGGTTTGACTTATTCTCAAGCCTAGAAATGGTTGATTGACTTACCAGTGATGCCCCCAGCTCCCATGCAAAACCCATCACGATAGGTAGTGCAATAGACAAGGTGAATATAGAAGCACCTATGCCTTGTGATGGAATGGATTATCTAAATTGTGTAGATCCTGCCCCATTAGAAAGAGCCACCACTCAGGAGTGTGAACTGTTAAAGTACATCTCTGAAATTGAAACAGCTAAGTTAGGAGATTGTACAGGACTTAGTGACCCGCATGAATTGGGTGAAATGGTGAGGGTTGAAACTCCAGTGGGGAGCGCTCTCCTTGGGAACATTAATACCATCACAGAAACAAATGAAACATGTCACCTTATTTTTTGGAATGTGGCAGGATTAAAATCCAAAATAAATAACACTGCATGGGGAAGGATTGTAAATGGGTATGAAATCATGGGTCTGCAGGAAACATGGTTGACAGAGCCTATGCATATCCCTGGATATAAAACTATGTTTACACCAGCTGTGCGGGGACCACATGGCAGGGCTAAGGGTGGTTTGTGTATGTACCTATCAAACCAGCTTAAATACGAGAAAGCTGAATTATTATCCCATAATGGGTATTATCAGCTGGTGAAGATAGGTATTAACAAGGCGGCTAGCATAATAATCATAAATTTCTACAATAACATTGTAACGACCGACATTGTCCATACCATAAAAATGTTCGGTGCTGCTTTAAAACATGAAATGGATTCAAGTTCAAATGATATAATGCTTATTTGGGGGGGGGGGGGGGGGTTAATTGTGCTCTTTGCAAACGGGGCAGACAAGGCATTTGTGGTCTTATGTTGGACCAGGATACTAGTCTCACTCACTTTGAGCATACCACATGCGGGGATGTGTTAAATGAAATTCTTTTTTCATGTGATCTGGGGTATGCAAACAAAATTGGCCAAATAGGATCCCCCTTTATTCCTACTTTTATTGGTAGGGGAGCGGCCACCACAATTGACTTTATATTATGCCCCATTAAATATGGAAGTCAGATAAAAGAATTTAAGACCCTTGATGTGGTATTAAGTGATCACCGACCGCTAACTTTGGAGATTGAAAACCCCTTTCGGGATCCAATTAGGGAATGGTCAGACAGGCACCTAGCCCCAGACGTGATACTTGGAAGACAAAATGGCCGCTCGCTTAAATGGAGCAAATTGGTCCCTGAAAAATTTCTGATAAACTTAGTGAGTAAATGCAAGGAAAGTTTTCTGACTTGCTTGGATGAGCATGCAGATAGTCTGTCCATAATTAAACATTTTAATTATATTGCATCGTCAATCAAGGATACTTTGTGGGTTGAGGCAAAGAACCGGGGGAAAACTAATAGAAGATGGTTTGATTCAGCATGCACAAAGGCACTTTCTAATCTTAAAGATGCCTTGCATGGAAGTCCCCGGGACCCCTTCTTGGTTAGAGAGTTGAGGAAGATCTATAACGAGGCGCTTAAAAATCGGAAACTTGCTATAAAAAGGGACGCCTGGGAATCCCTGTGTGAGGCTTCGCTATCCAGAGATTCATCTGCTTTCTGGAAAGCAGTAAACACGCCTTTTCTATGTGATGCTACAAAGGCACGCATAGAAATAGCGATTACTGAGGACGAATGGGTTTCCCATTTCTCCAAGTTGTACAGCCCTGTGGAGGGGACAACAAATTTGACACTTGATACATCTGGAGAAGAAAAGGTTAAGATGATAAATCTGGCTGTAACCCTGAAAGAAGTCACCACGAGCCTCAAAGCAACTAAGGGTGGAAAAGCGCCAGGCCCGGACGGAATCCCAGCGGATTTATTTAAATACAACACTGAATTATGGGGCCCTATGCTCGTACAACTCTTTAATGCTGCTTTTGTGAGGGGTTTGAATCGCCTGCAAAGTTTGAGGCTCAATGGCCTTGAGATCCACTTCCAAGTTGTGAAGGGATGAGATCGCTGGCTCAGAGGTCCAAGGATCCGCTGCGATATGTCATCATGGCACGGACACCTCTTGCCCTACAGGGTCTGATAACAGCTTGACATATCGCAGCGGATCCTTGGACCTCTGAGCCAGCGATCTCATCCCTTCACAACTTGGAAGTGGATCTCAAGGCCATTGAGCCTCAAACTTCGCAGGCGATTCAATACGAGCTGCTATCCGTGGACTGTCGTGCAGCACACCTTGTCTTGAAAAAAGACCCGCCGCGACCTTAGATACAGGCGCAGAAGCGTCGAAACGTCGACATCTCACAACAGGCCATTGACATCTAGGATTCCAAAACTTAAAGAAATATTGACAATCTCTAGACATCCATCAGTAATGGCCTTCGAAAAAACAACTGTGTATATATGTATATATTGACTGTATAGATCTGTAATTCCCACTGTACATTGTTTACCACTTGATCACTATTCACTACTGTCACTATTTTTGCACAAAAATTTACTTTGACAGTCTTTCGTCTGTATTACATGAAATATCAAGTGAATGACTTTAATTCATATAAATATGAGAATGCAATGAATAAGACCCAGAGTCATTAATTGTGGGGTTCTGAATTGTGTTTTCTATAGAGGGGGGGGCTCAACTACAATAATAGTATTCTTTGAATCACTCATGCTTCGCACCCGACAAAACCGTTTGTTATATTAACCAATATTTAAGAAGGGACATAGGCAAAATTGTACATGCTATCGCCCAATCTCCCTTCTTTACACATCCATAAAGATCCTTGGGAGAGTTATTTTAGGGAGACTCCAAGCCTGGGCAGAGGAAAATGGGATAATCAGTGACCTGCAATATGGTTTCCAGAAGGCAGTGGGAACACTTGAGCAGGGCCTAAACCTATTTATCATCCACCAGAAATATATTAGGGTAAGGGGGGAACGTATATACTTTACATTTGTTGACTTAACGTTAGCATTTTATTGAGTCTCCCACAGTAAACTCTGGGTTATTTTAGAAAAATTAGGGGTGGAAGAAAATATTATTTGTTTCTTAAGGGAATTATATTCGGGTGCTACTGCTGTCGTCCGATACGGAAAGGATGGAGAATGCACCAGAACGTTTGGGATAGGTCGTGGGGTACGCCAGGGGTGTGTCCTGGCCCCTTTTTTATTCTCAGTATACATCAATGACCTCGAGAAAGTCCTGCTACAAGAGTGCAGGGACATGCCTATGATAGGTAAAAGACCAATCCCGGCACTCTTGTACGCAGATGATGTGGTCATCATGGCACGGACACCTCTTGCCCTACAGGGTCTGATAACAACTTTTAACAATTTTATGTTAAACCTGGACCTAAAAATAAACTGTACTAAAACGTTTTCAATGAATTGTGGCACAAGGAGTAACAATCGGAGAAAAACAATGTATATAAATAATAGTCCATTAGATTCTACTACAACTTTCCCTTATTTAGGTATCCTGTTCCATGAGTCTGGTACATGGGCGAGTGCTATAAAAGCAAGAAGCCTCTTGTTTTCGAAATCAATAATGGCCCTAAAAACTTTGTTAAAAAATGGGTAAAAAACCAATCAGGGAAATTTTAACAATTTTTAATGCGACCTGTATATCAGTTGCTCTCTATGGCTCAGGACTCTGGGGATACGCTAATACAAATTTAATCCAAACAGTGGAGAATGTGTTTCTGAGACACATCTTAGCTGTACCTGAGAGTGTCTCAATTTACCATAAGGTATTGGGCCAGTCACACATTGGAGATACAATTAAAATCCAGCCTATACTCCTCTGGCATAGAGTCTGGACAACCAATGAGTGTGTATTAAACCGTGCACTTTTGACGGATGTTTTAAAATCAGAACATGTAAGTAGGATCAAATGGCTTAACTACGTGAAATGTTTCCTTGTTGAAATTGGTTGCCAAAATTATTTTGATGATCCCCTCACAATGTCTAATGTCACGAGAAAGATATTGAAAAAACAATGCATGGAGTTTCTTGAAGAGAAAAGAGCTAAGGAGGAGGTAAAGAAAAAAACTGTATCCTTGCATCAACTGATACTAACTCAGGACAAACCACAACCATATTTAACCTTGTATATGTCGAATCACGAAAGATTTGTCCTGACACGTTTTCGGTTAAACATCCTTTTTAGACTTTTGAGTTTCCCTGTTATGAACACTTGGTCTTGTGAATTAGCTTCCTGCCCACTCGATGACTCATCCTCCCAATCGGATATTCATATTTTATTTTTTTGTAAATTTTATACGTTGCCACGCAGAAACCTGATTGTCCCATTCTTAAAGGAAATTAACTTTAATGGATGTCGCCCAGCTTTCTTAGAAATGCAGAGATTGGACACTGTTTTAACTGTCGCAACTGTTTCTGAATTTTTTAAAAAGGTTTTTAAATTAAGAAAATCTATTTGTACGGACGAACTTTAATAGCCTGCTAAGAGTAAAACTGTCTTTTTATGATGTATCACGTAAGAGATTCTATTGTAATCATTTTTATGTTGTGTACTTTTATGGTTAATGTTGATTAACCGAATAAAGAAATAATAATAATAATAATAAGATGGCAGCCGCTATCTGAGGAAGACGAAATCAGCTGGAAAAATGACAAAAAGACAGCGTTTTGGTCTAAGAACTTGTCATATTGATTCTGGCCACTTCCGACGACCGAATATGTTGTTTCTGCGGAGTAGCACTGCCAGGAACAGGATCCCTTAGTCTGCGGGCGGCTAGATCACACAGAGCTCTTCACGTAGCGGCCATCTTGCTTCGCCATGTCGCGCGCTCCACCGCTCTGTATATTTCTTGATCTACAACAGATTGTTTTCTTTTCTTCTGCTCGAGTGGTCCAGATCCTAAAACTTCCATTGCTCTGTTTCCATTTCCTCCATTACACCGTGCAGTAGAGTTCAAAACTGTGGGTCCTTTTTAATTACACTGGTGTTCCTCGGACGGCGTCGGGGGGTTTACCTGTTGCTTCCCACGACTGCTGCTCCTTTCCTTGTGGCCGGGCTTGGCTCCGCCCCCCGCCCTTCTGCCTGTGAAAAGACCGGCCGTACTTGGCTCCGCCGGGCCGTTGACCACCTTCCACCTGCCTACAATCCCCAGGATCCCCTGGGGCAACGCGGACCTGACTGACGAGTCAGCGCGCTAGGAGGCGCATAAAGCTGTGACAGGTCCCTTGTCCCGCGAGGACGTGCGCGGGACGTGCCGGACGAAGCCCGGACAAAGGGCGGACAGTCTGTGACAGTCCGGGGCAGGCCGTGGCTGGGCTGGGCCGGGCCATCCCCCTAACAAGTCATCCTCTAAGGTACTGTACTGTTCGATTTATTCCATGACTCTTTGAGCATGTCTCGGGAGCTGAACTGGTCTGGATTCTATTTGTATTCATCCAAGCTTATATACCCCTTGGACCTTGTGCAATTTGGGACATTCGATTGAGGAACTACAATTATTTCAATGGGCAAAAGGAAGACCACTGAAGGGGGGGGTCAATTGGCAAGCAAGAAAGGGAAAAGGGTTAAAAAAAAAGCATGCATGCCGCAAGCAACTGTGTTCTGGATAGAATTGAGATTTTAGTCTCAGAGTGCGAGGAGATAGTGGGGGCTAATAAGCACTGTTCCCAATAAGCTGCGCGGCCACGCGGCCGCACACTTCCCTACCCCCAAGCGCGCAGTGCCATATGCAGAGCGCTCACAGAGGGCACATCCCATGAGAGTATTCGTGCCGCCGCCGCTTTTAAAAGGCGCGCGGCGGGAAAATCGGTCATTTCCAGATTGCAGAGGTAAGTATTTTGATGTGGCCACTTGCGTGTGCCTATTGCCCTGAATCGCACACACTGTTTGCTGTAATGTTTCATTAGTACCGCGAGGCTGCGGGGGAGATTGTCTGCCTTTATTTAGCTATCCATGTTAATTGCAGCCCCATCACGAGCTGCGATTAACATGGATATTTAAACAAAAGCTCTCAATCTCCCCCGCAGCCTCGCTTTACTGTCAGAACAATACAGCAAGTTTCAAAACACAGCTTGTGTTTTTTAGGCTAATCTGCCTTGTTCGCAGACTTGCTGTATTGGTCTGGTAGTAAAGTGCGGCTGTGCACAGATTGAGTGTTTTATTTAAGTATCCATGTTAATCGCAGCTCGTGAAGGGGCGGCGATTAACATGGATATTTAAATACAAGCACACAATCTCCCCGCAGCCTCGCTTTACTACCAAACCAATACAGCAAGTCTGCGAGTGGTTGGTGAAATAAATCCGTGCCCTTCTTCCATAAGGTAATAAGACCATGCCAGTCATTTTCCCTTTTTTAGCAGGTTTATTAGTCTTGTCTGAGCACTGTAGAGAAACGAAATTCCAGAATTGCTTAGGGTTGCTGAAGTTAACAGCCCTAATCATTTCATCTCAGTTTCAAAGATGTACATGTTGGTTTTTAAATGTAATTACATTGTTTCAACAGCTGCCTCTGAACACAAGTACTTTGATAAGGACATCTTTGGCATCAAGAGACAAACCAGCTCGTTTTAAGTCGTTTCATAAAAGAAAATGTTGTGCTTTCCATTATGCTTATATACATTCTTGATTAGAAAAAAAGAATATATGGTTTTATTGCAGGGGAATATCCAAAGAATTGTGTGGATTGGGGTGCACTGAAGCAAAACCTTTCTGGTATGTGCTGGTCGAGTGTTGTGAGTGAGCGGGTTCAGGCTCAGGGAGCAGGACTACCCGCTGTTGAAAGTCACTAAAGACTTTTGTCCTTCCCAAAGATGAATTTATGGTCACAGACTTTATCTACTTGCCCTTGTGATGATTCCTCGTCCCAATCCGATATTCACATCTTATTTTTTGTAAATTTTATTCTATTCCCCGTCAAAAATTTTAATCCCGTTTCTTAAAGATATGAATTTAAAAAGATGTAGATTAGCATTCCTAGAATGTCAGAGAATGGACACTGTTTTTACTGTTGTGGTTCTCTTAAATTATTTTAAATATGTATTGAAATTAAGGAAAAGTATTAGTTTAAATGAAATATAACTAGTATGTTTATTTTTAACTCAGTTTCTTTATGTAGTATGCTGTCTATGTTGTTGTTACTTTTATGGTTAATTTATTTTTTTGCCGAATAAAGTACTTTCTGATTCACTAAAGCACCACGCTGTTAGGCTGTGTCCCGCCTCGGTGAGGCTGTCAGCTTGTACTGAGTGTGCTGCCCAAGAGCACAGCAGAGATAACCATGCCAGACGGCCGTTGGGGCGGGGAAGGTAGCATATCGTTTTAGCAGAATGAGAACAAGCCACAAGTATCTTAATTGACTCCTTTATTCAGGTGATAACGGTGTCAGTGTGGTAGACCAGTGTTTGAAGAGAGAGTGGTCTGATCGCCCCTATAAATATATTCGGTATTAGTAACATTAAAAAAAGTCTCACTTAAGTTTAGACATAAAAAGGCACAGTGAAATTGGCTGTGGCCTAGGATCATACATTTGGTCAAGCAGGTTAAGAGAGACTGGTCTCAGGTTTCCTAGTTACACAATTTCACCACAGCACGAGTCTCTTTCCCTCTCTCTCCCATTTTAAATCCAAGGTTAATAATTTGTCTTGGATTCTTTGAGGAGCTCCATCGTTACTCTGTGTTAAATAAATAGGTGTGTAAAAGGCTCCATCAAGTTGAGACCAAAAGATTCTAAAGAAAGTTGATTAAGTGGGCAGGTTCCACATGAGCACTCTTGTCTGTTTTTGAGCCAAGCTCGTAGCTCGAGTCTTCAGAGGCTCGCACCTATACTTTTTTAAGGTCGTTTTAGTCATTTTTTGTCACGCTGCATAAGCAGCAGTGATTCTGATAAGCGCACCACAGCCCTGCTGTAGCACCCAGTGAACTCTCCCACCTACTGGAGGCTGCACATGCCATGGTTTGTATTCTAGGCTGCAAAGATCTTTCTGAACTGAGGTGACTTCACCCCCTGCTGTTAGACGGCTATAATGGACTTCTTTGATAACGAGGTGAAATAGAGCGATTCTGTCCTTTAAATGTATAACCTTTGTAACGATGTAACCTGCAACTATGGTCTGATACCCCTGTAAAGCGCTCTGATACCTCCGGGTCTAGCCAGCGCTACATAAAACCTTTAAAAAAAAAATATATATATGGGGATAGTAGTACTGGAGGCCTTTATCACGGAGAGAGTGACTGGAACAAGGCAGAGGCTTGTGCACTGACTGTGAAATGTGTGCCAGCGCTGCCGGACCAGTTGCCTGCTAGGTTGGTTGCACATGGCTGGTGGTGGATAATGTAGGCACTCAGGGGGCTTGAGCCGTGAAGCCATGGTGATCCATGTCAGCGTGTCGAGCTGGGAAGCCTTTCCATGGGCATGAATGATACTGCCCTTGGCAGAAAAGAGGAGATGCTATTTGCATCCCTACATTATCATAAACATGCACAGTTTTTTGGATAAAGGGTTGTATGCATAAATCATGACATGCAGCACAACGGGCTTGGAGTCCCAAAACAACTTCCTGTCTGGGACGAATATAGCCATGCTAATCTGCACAGTGCAAGAATGCTCTCCATTACTACACACGTGATGGCAGTGCCTAAAATCGCATGTACAGGATTGTATTAAAGCATGCATCTGCTTATCATGCGGCTGTGTGAGGTTTGTATACT
Source organism: Lissotriton helveticus (assembly GCF_964261635.1). Lineage (NCBI taxonomy): Eukaryota > Metazoa > Chordata > Amphibia > Caudata > Salamandridae > Lissotriton > Lissotriton helveticus. The sequence goes on along the minus strand of NC_136061.1, from coordinate 409,062,169 downwards.
ATGGAATTCACACACACAAACACTACACTATGTGTAAATTATAACCATAAGTGCATACAGTCAGCTATTCTTGCCTAATATCGAGACCCAAGCCCAATAGTGTTTCCAGTTTTAATAATGCTTGTGCATGAATGGAGACCTAGCTATGATCTTTTTATGTTACCTGGGCTTGTGTTGTGTCTCTGTTCTCCTAAGGATTTGAATTACAACCACTGCAGACCACCATAATGTAGACAATCATCTTTGTTCTGGTCAAAGACAAAATGTTATGATTGCTAGACCTTCATCGTCATCTTTCCCAAGGGATTCAACACACAACTTTGCCAGATCATGATGTGATGTTCGGCTTGATTTCACATCCCCTAGTAGTAATGTGGCTGCACTCCTTATGAGTGAAAATACTATTAGTTCAGTCTCCGTCAGGCCCCAGTGCAATGTATGTTTTGAACTTTTATAGTGCAAACGTATCCATGGCACAACAAGAGCTTATTCAGTGTACACTATGTGTAGTCGCAAATGTTTTACTAGGGGCCAAAATGAATGGTCTGCTGTGACCGAGGGCAGCATTGAGGCCAGCAGGGTGGTGATAGGAGGGGTGAGTGTAAGGTGGGCATACAGGAAACGAGGCATGTATATGGTATGGGCAGTGAGTTATGGATTTATTTTGAGAGTTTCAATCTATGCTGCCCTCTAAACCAAGCTCCTAGATTCTAGAGGAGTCACAAATTTGATAGTACTGTATTATGCTCTATCTGAATCATGATCCCTCTCCTGCACCCTGGGGTAAGCCTTCTCTGCTTGATTTTGCTCCCTTTTGCGAGTCAAGTGTTAAAAGGAAGTACCCTGATTATTGAACTGAAATGAAATAGAATCTTAGGCCTCACAATCTTCCTATGCCTTTAGCCACTTACCTGTAAGTCATAAGAGTGGTAGAAACAGGCTCAGTTAAGGTAGTGAGTGCAAAGACCCCCAAACAAGGTGTTCAATTCACTGAGGTTGGCTGACACAAACACCCAACCTCCTCCACGAAATTTGGGACAATGGCATTAGCCATAGTGCTAGGAGATTTGACGTTTAATTCTGACTTTACCACTTTTCCAAAATATGCTGAGTGTGAACTCTATTAAAAGTCTGGGAAGGTTCCACAGCACAGTGGCATTTCCTTGGTGAGAGTAGTCCCGGATCTTACCATGGAACCACTGACACCCCGGTTGTCTAATGAGCAAGATGGGATCGATGAAAACAAATGGCATGTTATTGTTAATTAATCACAGCCTACCCTTGTGACAAATTTTGCGCTCTTAGGTAATCACTTTCTCAACATATTGTTCTACCCATTTCCTTTACAGAGATATGAAAACTTACATTACACTAAACATTGGTAGCAATTATTTGATAAGAAAACAAGACCATAACCCAACAATAATTTGATTTTACCCATGGTTAGAGAACACTCAGTCACATAGACCACTCACTAAAACGTGGGGTTGTGAGAACATTATGAATCTAGAAACAAGAAGTTATGCACTGTGGTGGTATTACGCCTGGTTCACCAAATTGTTTAATGCTAGTCAAACCATATCCTTCCTGTTACATCTGGCATCCTTGGTGTGGTTTTCCCCAAATGTTTTACCTTCATTCCTCCTGTTTCGCTGAATTAGTTTTTGTTGGCTCTAGAACTCTGTAAACTTTCCACTGCTAAAGTGCGTGTAAGCATGGTAAAACTGTCTTACACAAATAATGGCATTTTAATTTAACTGTAAATCCCTAGTAAAGTTACCGTCTACCCATGGCTGCTCAGTTTTATGCAAAGAGTGGGCCTGCAGCACTTATTGAGTCACCCAGTTATGTTGGCCTTTACAATATGGCTCAGCTCTGCCATAGAAGCCTGTATGTGCAGTTTCAAACTGCCAATATAAACATTGTGCCAGGCCAAAACCACCCTCCTTTTTAATGCATATGTCACTCTAAGGTAGACCCTTAACATCCCAGAAGGCAGGAAGAGTTGTATTTAAAAAGGTGGATATATACTTTTACGTTTTACATGCCCAGGTAGTGAAAAACGTTCAAATCCAATGTCCACTATTTCAAGCCAACCTCTCCCATAGGATAACATTGGATTACCTAATTATATTTAATAAGTGATTTATTTTGTTTTGGAGCAGGTAGGAATGCCTTGTTTGGTGTGTGCATAATTGTAATTTGAAATCCTCTTCAATGGTAAATTCATATTTTAGGTCACAACTCTGAAAATGCCGGGTTTAGAAAGTTTTTATATCAAAGGGGCTATGGCCCTTAACAACAACTAGAAAAGGCCTACTATTAGAAAAACAAAGAGCATCTAGTCATCACATTCATGTTATGCAATTATCATGTGGCAAACCAAGAAACAGTCACATGGTTTTGAGTATTTATTTACTCAATTATTCATTATTTTTTAATTGAGCATAGTTATTCACATATGTTCAGAACAGGCGAGACATCACAATTCAAACAGTGAATGTACATTAACACAATTGACAAAAAACAGTTGATAAGAAAACATTACAATGCACTTGACCATACATAAACCTTAAAACCAGTCATGGTTTCAAAAAAGAAAGAAAGAAACCTTAAGACCCTTTACGTGGCGCCGTATGTGTGAAAATGCACCATCTCACTTTTTTAAGTAAACGTTTGGAGTGACATTTGGCACTGCAAACGCGCGTGGTCTGGTTCCTGGCGCACACTGCCATGGTTGCAGTGCACAGAGACCCTCCACTGCCGCACACAGAGGAAAAAAATTAGAGGGAACATTGCTAATAAGGTAGGCCCAGCAGATAGCACCAATCTACCACAACCAAAAAACGCAGCTGCAAACAACCAACAGCATGTAATCCCTTCAGTGTTCCAGAAAAAGGCCCCATCAATAACACACCCTATCGTGCATAGCACACCTTTGGTCGATATCGACATTGTAAATACTCACAAGGCCCCTACACCCTCTCCTTTCCCATTGGCAAATACTGTTAACCAGGAAACTGACAAGGGTCCCCCTACCCCCTGTGGGTCCCCCTACCCAGAGCCTGCGAGCAAAAGCACTACTCAGCCCCCCCCCCCCCCTGCCCCCTGCAGCAGTTCACAACGGAAATCAAAGACTTAGCAGTGGTCGCCAGCAGTGCACACCTCCATCATACACAGGCCAGGCAAAGTGAGGGAAACATTTCTCACTCTTAGAACAACCACTGCACATGAGTACATACATACCAAGAGAAGATACAGTGCAGGCAGCAGCTGTGCCCGATAGGCCTGGGCAGCAGGGAGAGTAGCAGTGCAAGCTTCACATACATACATCACAAAGTGCGGGAGGCCAGTGCAAAGTTTTCTTTCATAAACAGCAGTGTGACCTTCACTCGAGCAAATTAGAGACACAAAGCACACAGTAGTGGCCGGCTTTGAGTAGAGTGGCGGGGCAGTGGTGCGAGCAGGGGCGGGGGTGGGGGCAGAGGGGGGAGAGAAAGAAAGAAGAAAAAACTAATATTGGCATAGCCAATAGGTCTCGCCTTTGGGACCTTATAAGTATTTAGTTATGCAGCACAATATCCTTACTGCAACAACATCAACTGTTGCATGGCTAAACACTTATAAGGTCCCAAAGGCGAGACCTATTGGCTATGCCAATGCTTGTTCTCAATTTATTGGTGTCTGTTTCAAGGAGATGTATTGGAAGGCATGCTGATTGATCTGTTTGAGAGATTTGCTGCCTTAATATCCATTTATGAAAAGATAGATGGATCCCTTGCTGTGAGGAGCTGTCAATCTAGGTCACAAGTTGCAATCCTACTGGGGCCTTCCATGTCTTCCACCCATTTGTCTTCAATAAAATGATATTATTTGATTATGTACTGGCAGGTGAAGTCACTGAGAAATGGATGGCCCACTCCACTCCTGAGCACTCCGATAACAGTAAGATGTGCTCGTTGAATGCAGTCTTCGGTCACTTCGTTTGGACTAAAGTAACAGATTGCAAGTTCGGCTGCTGATAAATTAGTGTTTGCGTAAATAAACGGGAGAAATCTAAAATTACTTTGTATGTTGTGGGGGGCGAGGGGGATATTTGAAAGGGAGGCGAAAAGTCCATTTCAGAGCTGCCAAATGGCCCCACGCTTGGGTGACAAATGCCTTCAAGTCCCTCCTTGCTGACCAACGTTACTTTGCATTCTGGATAGTTTTGTGACGGTTTATAAACCGTTGTGTTGCACAAAAGGGACTTTTTCTAATATTCCTTTCATCACATCGACATAACTGCTTTGTTCTACTCAGAATTAAGCGCGAGTCAAAGTGTCACACGTGGCATTGGAATGCCACATTTAGCACTCCGAAAACATAGCAATGTCACGCATATTCAAACTCAAAACTTGGCAGCTATGCTAAGTTAGCTCTGCCTGAAGCACCTCCACAGCAAGGTGGAGGTTGCTGACGGGGGTGAGACGGGGACCAGGGTTCAACTCTGTGATGTCACAGCTGCTACTCTCAATTCCTGCCTCCGTGTTTCCGTAGCTTACCCACGAACGGCTTCTCCCCTACCTCGTGTCCCTCCAGTTGGAGAGGGATGTTATGTTTACATCATGACACCTGGTGTACTTGCTATCCGTATTAAAAGCGCTTGAGAGCCCCACACAGAGGTACTAAGCGCTATTAAAATTATAATTACAATTCAAACCGGAGCTCTCCTCTTATCCTTGCTGCGCGGCATCAGAGCGCCAGGTTTACAGTAACACGTACACAACTTCCATACACCTTACTCAGCCCGGAATACTTTCTGGACAATAGAGTAAGTAAATAGTTACTGTGTTTATTCCCTGCTGTTGCCAAAGTGTTCTTTTTAAGTTCGGTACACTGAAGGCTACATATTCAAGTCTTCCAAATGTGACACAGCTTTCACCCTTCTGAAATGATTGTATTTTATTTGAATAACAGCAACGCGGGTAGAAACTTGAAAATGTATTTCAAGGCGCGCGCTATCCAGCGCTCAGTGTCATCAAATAGTTATCCTGTGTCCGAGAATATGCTTGTACAATGCTCCTTTAAAGCTTAGAATGACTGGCCAGCCAATAGGATGGCTCAAAGCAGTGTCCATGGTGACAAGGTGAACCCGATCTACTCCAGACACAGCCGTGGTTCCCACTTCCTACTCTGCGGGCGGAGAGCGGGAGGCGAGAAGCGCCTCCTCATTGAAACACTGGAGGCGCCCCCTGAACCTGTCCATCCCTCTGGTGCCAGAGCCGCCGGCCTTGAAGACCCCGCAGGCCGCAGCTGTGTCATAACTTCCCCCCGCGAGTGGAAGCCCCTCCAGCCCCGCACCCCGCGGAGAACAGCGGCCTAAGATTCCCGCATCCAATGGACCTCGCAGGCCAAAAATCGCTGCCGTGAGTACTCGGCTACAGTCGATTTAGGACTTTGATTGTTGCTATTTATTTAACATAGCGCTTGATCACCGGCGCCCTTGGTGTTTTCAAAAGCGCATATTGCGTTCCTGGCACTTTTGTATTAAATAATAAAGCGTAGGCTTTTCAAAAAGGAACGCGAATTTGAAAATGGAGCGTAATACCTTGACTTAAAAAGGTGAGGAGGATAAAACAATATAAAAGAGTGCACGTTACACAATAAACGTTAAAAGTCACATCACACCTAAAAAGATAACCATGTCTCTTTCTTCTGAGTGAGGCTGGCGGCTACTCCGCAGCTCGCAGCGTTGACCCATTGCTTTTTAGCAGTGACATGAAGGAAAAATAAAATGACAATAACTCAACGTTAGTTACTATCTTTGTATTTGTTCCTCTTCCGGCAGCTTTGCGGGGCTGGGTGGGGCTGCTCTGCTCTCAGTGCAGGGGGAGGATTGGTGGGCACACTCAGTAAGTGCGCATGAATGTTTGGCTGGTTGTCTCGGGCCGGCCAAACATTCATGCGCACTTTGCATGTTCTCCACGCAGGCTGTATTACAGCCTGGGTTGAGAACATGCCCAGGTTCCCATTACCTGTCTGAGTGCTGAACCACAGTGCTCAGGCCAACAACAATGCTGCATTGCTGCGTTGCGATTGGCTATGGGGACCCTGGGTGTGCTTCCTGTTCTGGCTAGAGCGAGGGACTTTGGAGGAGAGAAGTGTTGAGAAGGTAAGTGTTTTCGTTTAAACCCGCTTCCCCTCGCCACCCCCGGTCCATGCCGGCAGCCACTGCTCCTGACCCTGTTTTTAGGCCTTGCTTGACAGCACTGATGTTGCCTACGGTAATGTGATCAACCTAACCAAGCATTGGCAAAGCCCATGAGAATGCGAGATATGTTGGCTTTGAGGAATGTGATCAACCTTAAAAAGAGCTTTCAGAGTACTAGAGAGAGGGGTTTTGGCTCAGCCCTGGACTGGATCACCTCCTTCCTCACTGACAGAACCCAGAGGGTCCGCCTCCCTCCATTCCGTTCTGAAGCCACCAAGATCACCTGCGGCGTACCCCAAGGATCATCCCTCAGCCCGACCCTTTTCATTATCTACATGACACCACTCGCCAACATCGTCTGATCACACGACCACAACATCTTCTCATACGCCAATAACACCCAGCTGATCCACTCCCTCACCAAAGACCCCGCCACCGCCAAAACCAACTTCCACGAAGGAATGAAGGCCGTCGCCGAATGGAAGAAGAACAGTCGCCTGAAACTGAACTCTGAAAAAACTGAGGTTCTCATCCTGGGCTCCACCCCCTCCGCCTTGGACGACTCCTGGTGGCCAACCTCGCCGGGAGCCGCGCCGACACCCACCGACCACGCACTCCAGCTGGGGTTCATCCTGGACTCAGCACTGTCAATGACCCAGCAAGTCAACGCCGTCTATACTGCCTGCTTCAACACCCTCCGCATGCTTTGCAAGATCTACAGATGGATACCCACTGGAACCAGAAGGACGGTCACCCAGGCCCTCGTCACCAGCAGGCTGGACTACGGCAACGCCCTCTACGCGGGAATCACGGCCAAACACCAGAAAAGACTTCAACGCATACAGAACGCCTCTGCACGCCTCATCCTCGACATCCCCCGCCACAGTCACATCACTGCCCACCTTAGGGACCTGCACAGGCTCCCCGTCAACGAGAAGATCACCTTCAAGCTCCTCACCCACGCTCACAAAGCATTCCACAATGCCGGACCAGCATACCTCAACAAACGACTCACCTTCTACACCCCCAACCACCAGCTTCGCTCCACTGACCTCCCCATCACCACCGTTCCACGCATCCATCAAACGACCACCGGCGGCAGATCCTTCTCCCACCTCGCCGCCAAGACATGGAACACCCTCCCCATCCAACTTCGCCAGACCCAGGACCTGCTAACCTTCAGGAGACTTCTCAAGACCTGGCTGTTCGATCAGTAGCAGCTCCCCTCCACCCCCCCTTAGCGCCTTGAGACCCTCGCAGGTGAGTAGTGCGCTCTACAAATGTCTGATTGATTGATTGGTAGTTAGCAGTACATGTTTTGATTGTGCAAAAATAGTGTGGTTCCACAACAAAAAGTGGTTTCCAACCTCACAGCTGTGATTATATTGTTTATTCAGCTGCCTGAGCTTGAATTTTCAGGAGCAAACACATCATATTTCTAAGGCTCTTAGAGTGTCTTCGATAACTAGATCATTTACCTTGTTTGGTTTTCTCTGGCGGCAGCACAGATGGGTAGATGGTATTCATGAGGAATGCATCACAAGCCAAGCATCCTCCCCTTCCATCATTAACTTTAGACTTCAGGGGGCAAATATGTGTTTGAGAGCAGTATAGGATACTCAGGGCTACACTAATTTATCTACATGGATTTTTAGGTCTGGCTTGACAGAGCAACTCTGTATAGCATGTGATCAACAAAAATAGCTTTAGAGTACTACTGAGAGAGGGACATAGCTCCAGGGAACGTGGCAGAGCCATCCATGATGGTGGGCACATCTGCCTAAGGCACTGCGTGTCGGCTCGACCATCACCATCCATGTGCACCAGTGGGGCCTCTTAGAGCAGCAGCCTAATACCACCCTAAACAGGGAGAAAATGCCACCTGCCTCAAATAGATTCAATGGAAATATCTCATTAAATATAAAAAATTATAGATCATCAAGGATCGAGATCATAAGTTAACACCACAAATCACCAATTGTATATTTATACTTTATTTCATATTCATTTAAATATAGTAGAACAATATATAAATAATTTGTAACCATAGAAAACATTGTACAGTAAAAGATGATAAAATGTGCAAAAATATTCTCTCACCTCTCGACAGTCATTCAAGATCAATCTCTTCCAGCTAGCTATTACGCTTACTGACTCTATCTTCTAAGGGTAAACCCCCAGCTATGTGTCCACCTCTGTAAATTCTAGCATCTTTTCTTTTTATGACAATAGGGAGCATGGAGATTATATTCCTGAGTACCACTTGTGTAAACTGATTGGTGCCCCTCTTCCTGAGAGGGTATGTGAGTGTTAGGTCGTCTGTCCTTTCCATATATTCCATGTCTATTGGGAATCAAAATGTACCATACCTCTGTCTCTGAACTTTTAATCAGATAAATGGTGTCACTAGTTAGACTCCTTCGGTAGCATGATACGGGAATTACTGCCATTTTTATTATATCCATTTCTGTCTTTAGAGGTACGTGATTCCAATATTCAAACTACTAGCCATCACTTCTCTGTACTAACATTCTAGTGGTTCACATACCTATCTGACTATTTAACGAGGATTTCCTGATCTTTGGTCTGTCTATAAACACTCGGGAAGCATCATTCTTTTAGCACATCTTTCTAGATCTTTTGGGTATGGTAGATCCAGCACGCTCTTTTATATTTATTTATTTATGTGTCGATTGCAATGTATATATTAGATATATGGATATGGATCGAGAATCTAGCTTACATGTATATATTTTTTTTCATTACTTTGTAGAAAATTTTGATTAAAAATCTTGTTCTGCTTTCTCCTTACCCTCTCTACACAAATGTTTTTTTGACTGACAACCAAACTAAGGGGTCCATTAGGATGGCGGACGGACAAAGTCCGTCCGCCATCCTGTCGGGGGCAGGTACCGTCCCCCACAAGGGCGGAGGAACCGTGCCCCCAATTAGGATGCACGCGCCACAGTGGCGGGTGCATCCCGCATTTTTAACATTGTGGCGGACGGTGCTTAAAGCACCGGCCGCCGCAATGTGAAAAATGCTTGTTGTGCGTTTCACAGCACAACATGACAGGCACCACGCGGTGCCTGCCATGTTGTGCTGTGAAACGCAGGGGGGTACCATAGGTACCCCCCCATGTGCACCCCCCACCCCCCTTCATCCTGGGGGCCCGTAATGGGCCCCCAAAGCAGGAACCGTATGCCATTTCGTGGCGGCATTGCCGCCACGGAAAGGCATTCCTCCCAGGCGATCCTAATATGGCTGGCGGTGTCTGATAGACACCGCCACCATATCAGGCCTTTTCCGCCGCGGTCGCAAGGCGACCACAGCGGAAAAGCGGTGGGCGGTCTTTCCCTCCGCCACGGTCCCCCCGCCATTGTAATATGGCGGGGGGAAGAAAGGTTGTGGACGGGCAAGGATGGCGGACGGATTGCCTCCGCCTGCATGGCGGTGGCGATCCGTCCGCCATCCTAATGGACCCCTAAGCCAAGAACTTGTGCCCTGAGGAAAGTTGGGCACCATCTTTGCTTTCACCGAAACGTGTGTCGGCACTAGACGTAACAGAAATGTTCAAATACAATTGCCTGCGGAATACATGTATATCTCCATACCTATGCCAAACAAGCATTGGCATTGTGAGAAGTTGGCCTGGTATATGATGTTCACTAATCTAGTGAGCACCTTGCACCAGTCCAAACAACCCTTATGGTGATGGTTGTGAAGTCAACCTTATAGACCAGCTATCCTAGTGGTAGCATGGACAAAAGCAGTGTTAGGCTAAACTCAAGAGGGCATGTGAAGCCAGCTGGTTTACCATATGCAATTCCTTTAATACCAAATGAAAGGACACCACACAGGTTATATATTCAAAATATATATGTATTTATTTCTAAATCAATCCTCTGAACTCTTTATGAGGGCAGAGGCGCAAGTGCATAACAAGTAACTTAATATAACATACAATAAGTTGCACAAAAATCGATAGGGCCTGGGGGCCCGCTAAACCATATACTAAAATAGTGGTTTAAGAACCACGTCACAAACAGTTGGAAGGCCTAGGGCCTTGGGAATCGCTGGGGCTACACTGGACTAACAGCAGTTAGGAAGCAGGAGGCCCACTGGATGCGGGTGCAGAGTCTAAATGCACACGCGTGCACACATAGAAGTCAATGGGTGCGTAAAGTTAGAAAGTTAAAGATTTAGGAGTCTTCCGACTGGACTAGAAGCTAACCACTTGAAACTAGGACACTAGGAGAGTTAATCTTCACCGGAGCACAGCAGTACTCGCATTACCTCGCCCACAGGAAGCGGGTGAATAGGTCTCAAAGTGTGTCGGGTTTCGTCGTGGAGTTCTATGGAGCCTTGGAGAAAAGATGCTGCAGGCGACCAGGAGAGAAGAGTCCGGTTGGATCCAAGGGTGGATCGAGGGTGAGGAGTACCTGAAAGCAGAGGGGACAGAGTCTGGGTCACTAGCCAGTGACCAGGATGGAACCAGGAAGGAACCAGGCGATGTCGAGAAGCAATCAGGTGATGTTGTGAAGCTTGTCTCTGCTGCCACGTGGACCAGGAGGTGTCGATGACAACCAGAAGCTGGGCACGGACTGTCCCACAAAGGCTCTCGCTGTCGGCGGTGTCGGCTTCCTGATTAGAGTCAACAAGCCTTGGCAAAGGCAACCCATGCAGGATTCGAAGAGGGCTTCTTACTCAGGCCAGCAAGGACTGAGGAGCTTCTCCTTCGCAGGGAAGCAAGGGCCAGTCTGGAGCAACCAGACCAGTGGTGTAGATTTTGGGTTTCATTGTCACAGAGGCCACTAGCCAACGGGCAAGTGACCGGACAGACGCGTCAAGCAGGAAAATGCAAAAGGGCCCCACGCAGCACTCGGTGAGTGTGGAGAGGTGATCTTTGGTGCAGCTGATGCTCGGGGCTGGGGCTTCTCAATCCCCAATGCACAACTTCAAGGGTGCATCAGAAGATGCACGGAAAGCAATTCGCTGGCTTTCCAAGATGGCCGGTCCCACGTCTCTCATCGCCTCCACGGGTCTCAGCTTTGCTGTGGCTGTGGATCGGGCTGTTGGATGTCTGGAAGTCTGAGTCTTGTCAGGCTCTGTGTTTGGGCTCCGGCGGGAGCAAAGACAAAGCAAACCGTTGAGCGCTTGATGGTGCCTGCTTGTGCACAAGGGAGATTCTTCAGTCTTCTACGTCGAGTAGGATGTCGAAGGTCCAGAGTTTCGTATCAGAGTTTCAGTCAGGATAAAGCTAAAATCTTGGGACTCAGCTCCTACCTATATACCAAATCTAGGGGCTGGATTACCTGCTAGGTCCCTCCTATGGGTGGGACCCAGGAAAGGAGTGGTTACACCCCTTTCCCTTTGACTATGCATGGGACACCTTGTGTGCCCCAGGCAGTGTCTCATTTCATTCAGCCCTCCCTGCCCCAATACACTATAGCCTGTCTGGGGTGGTGTTAGCACCTCCCTGTGACAGGAAACCTATTGCCCAAGCCTCCCTCGCTGGAAGGACTCCCAGCAGCAGGAGGTCAGACTTGCGTCTGTGGCAGCAGCATCCATTTTGTGATGCTGAGGCTCTGGTTAACTTTAACCGGGATTAATGGAAGTAACATGTCTTCTCCCTCTAGAAGTGTGGAATGCTACCCCCATCGCCAGGACTGGCGAGGGGCTAGTATTCCAAAGCGTATGACACCTTACACGACATGTTTTGATAAAGCCAAACCAAAGTTAGCATCTGACCGCGAGGTACATAATGCACTTAAGAGTATATAGTATGGCAATATCCTAGAACAGCTATAAGGACATGGTTCCGAAAGCTGCAGACAGGCTCAGCTCATACTAGAGCACCATCTCACATAAAACCAAGCACTCTGCCTTCAGGATTGTTAAGGCCTGCCATAGGAGTGACTTATAGGTGTATATGTGTCTAGATATAAGGTTAGATTATAAACATTTTAATCATGTCAACAATCAAAAGTTTGAACAATCTTATTCATTATGCATACATTTGATACATTTCAATGTACTTCATAATACAATAAAGTTTTTGACAATGAAAAACATCATAATACATTTCAATTCATGAAGCGTTTATGTATACCACATTGACAATCCATAAACAGCTCTGAACACACTGACAGTTCGTATTAAACTTCTTTTAGGTTGCCATTTGATATCTTTGAGACCTGTTAATACAGGTAAGCCCTAAATTTCAGGGATTTAACCTTTTTCTCATAAACCATGGCGATTAGCGCCTAAACGCTATATATCTCCTTTTTTTGACATGCAGATATCGACAGCTCTTGACACATGGCATTACGCGTGCTTTAGAACACCAATACTTTTCAACTAGGTAAGATGAAATCGTTTTTTTCCCAAAATGAATAAAATACAAACACCAGCCCCTATAAAATCACAGGCATCAAACTAAAACGTTTCCTTTATTATTGTTTTTGACAGAACCCCTGACGAAGGAACTTCCAGTTCCGAAATGCATTGGGTCATGAATTGAAATGTATTATGATGTTTTTCATTGTCAAAAACTTTATTGTATTATGAAGTACATTGAAATGTATCAAATGTATGCATAATGAATCAGATTGTTCAAACTTTTGATTGTTGACATGATTAAAATGTTTATAATCTAACACTTCCTCATTGTTGTTGCATGTCAGAGTCCTAGCAGCCCACAGGGGCTAGGCCACTTTCAGATTTTACACCTATGCTAGCAGGCTTCAATCTGACATAGCACACCTATCTAAATGGTATGTGTAAATTCTTGAACACAAGTGCGGTTCTCACACACATTCATTAGATATAAGGTTAGACATAGGAATACTATATCTAAGCAAGGGGTGATTACACGACCTTGCCCCAGCTGAGTGATCAGCCAGTTGTGTCAGTTTGGATGGCCAGCCAGGGGTGGCAAAAGATATGCTGCAGCCCCTGGTAGGCCTTGGGTGCACCTATGCCCTGGGTACATTTAGTACACTGTACAGGGACTCATAAGAGTGACCCAAATCCCAATTGGTGATGTACCTAAAGTACTTGGTGTGAATTTAGAGAGAGAACAGCAGGGCTGTGGGTCTGATTAGCAGGCCCACAGCCACATTAAGTCGAAAACCAGTGAAGCAAAAAGCAAAAAATGGGGTGACCATAGGAAAGCAGACCCTACTCTCCTACAGGCATAGCCAATAGGTCTTGCCTTTGGGTCCTTTTACGTGTTTAGCCATGCAACAGTTGTTGTTGCTTCAAGAATATTGTGCTGCATAACTAAATACTTAGAAGGTCCCAAAAGCGAGACCTATTGGCTATGCCAATGCTTGTTTTAAATACAGTTTATTGCCCTTAACCATGCTCCTCAGCATTGTGAATGTGGTACTGCATGGCTAAAAATCGTTGGCAAAGCCAGTAAATACGTCTTACTACAGGTGCGCCCTGTTGGCTTTGCCAATACTTGTTTTAGTCGTATGTGTGCTTTTTGAACATTTAACATTGTAGGAGCCTGACTAAAATGTGCCTAGAAGATCTAGTGTGCTATTATGAAGCGCCCTTTGTGATGACTAAGAGCGCAGCTAATACTGTTGTAAATTATTTGCTGTAATGTAGCAGAGAATGGCGTCCTGTCATTCTCCGAGAATTTGCGATTAGGAGTACTGATTTACAGAGAGATTATATTCAGCATGAGCTCGTTAGAAAGGTTTGATAGGATGCATAAATCAACAGCAAGGAATATTGTTAAAAAAAAGTCTGATATAATTATGTAAGAATTAGTCATGATTATTCAGACGGGGTTTCTAGTATATATTGACTGTATGACTAGAGTCATTCCAGCTTTTGTGTCTGATTGCAAAACACGTATTGGCTGCTTTTATTTAGCTATTGAAATCAATAAAAAGTAAAGTGTGTTTGTTACGTCGTGCCTCTATACTTGTTTTTATATATTTGTATGCCACGGGTGTGAAAGTAAAGGCGCTTCAATAATTTGTTATTTACAGCAACTGTGATAATAAACACACATTCACCAATGTATTAATGCGACACAGAGGTCAAATTCCATATTTTAAATTCACTAGAGTAAAACACTGTTTACAACCGTGCATGTTACATCGATTTGACACAGGGACACCACTCCCCTAATACTTACAAGGTCACATCAGTGTGACTTTACAGTGCTGTACAAGTGTAACCCCTGCTTGCTAGTTTTGGTAAATACCGTGTTTAAACCAGACACTCATGAACAAAAACGCATTGATACGAACCAGGTATGCATCTTGTAAATTATGGCCCCACTCAAGCAACAATGCTAATTAATAGTATATGCAACTATGCGCCTGTGCATATATACTAAGAGGTAGGCTGACGTCTTAAGAACTTGAGGGATCACTTCTTTGGTAAAGCGTGTGGTACGAACCTGTCCTGTGAGGGACGTTATAAACCAAGGCACTGTTGGTAATATGAGGTATTATTGATAATATGAGGCGCTGTTGATAATATGAGGCACTGTTGGTAATATGAGGCACTGTGATAATATGAGGCGCTGTTGATAATATGAGGCATTATTGATAATATGATGGTGTCCACTTTAGATTTTCCCTTGGATGTCCTTTTATCAATGTACTATAATTTATAAATTGTATACCCTTCAATTTGAATGCTAATTAAACTAAAGAGAATCAAAACTGCGTCTTTGCAAAATCAAAACTAACTTGCTTGCAACTGTAGTCTAGTCTGGCCATCAGCTTCCCTCTCAGCAGTGGTTTTAGCTGGTGAGCGTTTAGCCCTGTAGTGTTCTGGTTGGTTTGTTGAGTCAACTTTTGTTTACTTCTTGATCTGTGTTATGTTTTCACTGTTCAAAAGTTAGATAGGGGTCGTTGCAACATTGTAATTCCATGCGAGTTGAGTGCTAAGTTAGGTAAGATTGAAAGCCTTGTTAATTCAAAATCATTATTAGTGATACAGCCAAATACATGTTTTTCACTTTTTTATTGCAAGCTTATGGTGGCCTTGTTTCCTTTTTTAAGAAACAGCCTATTGCTTTTTGGGTTTCGCCTGCCGAAAGGCTGCGCTCTGCGCAGCTTTTCAGCGCAGGTGAAATCCTATGTCGACAATAAGGACTTCTGGAACGTCCCCCGGCTCTCATTGGCTAGCTCCATAAATGGAGGCTAGCCATTGAGTGCCGGATCTGTCCATCAAGGCTGGACCAGATTCGGGGGCGTTCCGGAGATTTTTTCCCAGGGCGGAGTTACGTTTTTTCCCGTTCCCTCCCCTTTCACTGAAAGTGAATTCAGATGCGCTGTCCATTCCCGCCCCCTCCGTGTGCCTTTCCGCCCCCCTCGCTGTCCTGTGCACGTTTCCCGCCGTCCGTGTCCTCTCCCGCCCCCTCCCGCCGTCCGTGTCCTCTCCCGCCCCCCTCGCTGTCCTGTGCACGTTTCCCGCCGTCCGTGTCTTCTCCCGGCCAGGATGGGCAACGGCAGCTCGGCGGAGGTCTGCTGCGTCGCACGGGTGGTAAGACGCAGGGGGCGCATCTCCCTCGGGGCGAGGAGGCCATGGTTTGGGGAGTGCGGTGGGAGGGGTTCAACTTCCATCCCTAGGATGGGGTTGGGAGGCTGTTCTGTAGTGTAGGACGTCTAATATCGTGTTTTACAAAGCTTTTCTGTCTTAAGCACTGTCAATCGACATTACTAGTACCCCATCTTTATCGCACTCGCCGACTCTGAAAGGATGAAAGGCAGAGCTCGCCTCGCCTGGATTTAAATCACTGCTACAGTCAGCGCGAGCCTTGTGCAGTCATCTTTTGGAATATGATCATCCCTGCTGTGCGTTAATGTGCATCACTTTACTGCCCTGCAGCTAGATAGAAGTGCACTTCTCAATGCATTCCTTGATTTATATAGCGTGAGCGCATGTGTGCTGCACAGAGTAATGAGCAACCATTAAAGAGAGTACCTTCAGACAGCGTGCGGTGCTCGTTTGCCCCGCCCCCTTCCCACGCATCGGCATGCCTCAAGGCGCCTCCAGGTGAAGCAGGATAAATTAAGCTTTCACAGACCGGTTTTGTACGCTCTGTTCATACATTTTAATACCCCTTACCTGCAGAGGTTTGTTTTTGTAGGGGTGGGAAGATCTATAGGGGTGCAGGGGGCTTCCATCAAACAAAATACATTCGGCTCTTGGGGGGGGGGGGGGTGTAATTGCTTTGTATATAAAATGTTTGATTTGAATGAGTCATAGTATGCACGTTTAGGGTGTAGTTTAAGATACCCAGAGGTACCATTTATACGAATGGTTACTGGATGCCTGATCCTATACCCAAGCAACCGTCATCTGCTACCTTAGGCCAATCCGTTGTCTAGGTGGATGACTACAGCTCCCAGAATGCACCAGGCCGACAAATGACGCCGTGGGCTGGGTTCTTGGTGTTCCGAGTGGCATTTCTTCCTTGAAACGAGCAGACCCTTGCTCCCAAGGAAGTAGTTTGTGCTTTCAATGGGCAGGCACAGAATTGCCTTCTTTACAAATATCTCGTTTTTCTCCACACTGTTCATAATACCTCACTAAAGGCGTTTCCAAAACGCTGTAAATGTCAGCTGTTACTTGCACCCAAATAAGTGATACTTAATTTACAGATCTAAGATTGAGAAAGGGCGAATCTCCCTTGTAGAGTGTATGCGGAATTGACAAACGTTAAAAAAAATGGCGGGGGAGAGCAGTGTATTAAATAAAACATTGAGTTGGGGAAGTTGTCTTTCTGTATGTGTGTGTCTATGCTTCTTCTTTTGGTAGGGCTGGCTTATTTACCGGTCTTTACAATTCTTTCTGTGATTTCTGGAGCTGCTCACGGTGCAGGGATGCTGCACCCGGACTGCCCTGGTGCTCTGCAGCATGCAGCACCCCTGGACTCGTCCCTGTGACCTCACCAAGCGCTGTGTGTGTTTGGCTATAGCTCAAGAACTTTAGGAGGTGGAAGATCATTGGCCTAGTTAGTAAAACCCGGATAAGAGCATTTGCAGCTTCCGGTTTTAAAGCCCAGCTTTGGGCAAATATTCTACTTTTGATCCTGAGCAATTTCTCGCCCCTCCAGCTACATTCTGCGAAATATGGTCCTCCCAGGATGACGCTTTAAAGACCTCGAATGTGGGTAATAACGTTTAGTTTGGTGCTCCATTTCCCTTCCAAAGGCGTGAGCTACTGGCTAAGTGTCCCTCTGCATGTTGCGCCTTTTTGCCCATTCATCTCCTTCCTCGCGCCGCATCCCACCTGCTGACAGGGCGCTGATGGCCTACCTAATGCTCGAGTGACCTAGTTTCTAGTTTAGCATTGTCAAAAAATTATGGATTGCTTAAACAGTTCGCGCACAGGAAGAAAAAGACTGCAAATCCAAGAATGCTTTGAGATTTAAACGTGTGCCCATGTTTCTCGTTTAAATCTTTCTCTTGGCAGTGGTTTACCTGAAAGCTCTGATGACATGCACTTGAATTCAATAAAGTGAGGGTGTATGTGGCGCTCGAGCAGCAGGGAGAAGACAGTCCGCAAGACAAGGGCATTAGTGATGAGCATTACAGAACAAGTGCGTTTTGAGAAGGGACCTGAAACGTGCGTAGGGAGAGGCATTTGCGAGAGATTAAGCTAATGGCAATGTAAATGACAATGCCATTGATTTCTGTTTTCAAAACCAACACATAAATACACAATTTGTCATTTACAATGCCAATAGCTCTAACTTTTCCAAAGGCGAAACCGTTGCATTGTAAATGCTTGTTCTATATTTTGTGGCATATGCAAGGGATAAAAAGTAATTAACCGGTGTACCAGCTTGCCAAGACCTGGCCTGTGGCGTTGCCAGTGCTTGTTTTCAGTATGGTGGGGTACCTGGGCATTCTGGTTCTTCAAAGTAGCGGACGGATTTACAGCCGTGCGTATTTATATCTCCAGTGACGTGTGGAGCAGTAAAGGGCCCGTGGACTGGCTGTCTCCTAACAGTCTGCAGACATGTAGATGTCTTCAGCGCTGTTACCCACTCACTAGCCCCAACTACAAAGAATAGATGTGCAAAAAAGAGTCAATTTAAGACTGAGCAATAAAACAGATAATCAGGTGGCCCAATTTAAGTCCGAAAATTAAATTGTACCCCTGCTAATCAGCCCAAAATAAGTCATGTACCCAAGCAGAAGCGTGACCACTGGCCCAACACTAAAGCAGAACTTGGCAAATTTAAAAGTGTTTAGGGCTCTCTTGCTAATGTCTTTGTATTACTAGGGACTTTTTATAGTGTTGTTGCCAGAAATGCTGAAGTGGAAAACATTCTCTGGTGAACCGGCAGGAGAAAACTAACTGATGAATACGATGTTTCTGGAGAGAACAGGCTAGAGAGAGCGCAAAATTAAATTGTGGCAATTCCGGCAGAGAGCGACTTGCGTGTTCTACCCCAGGCAGACATAACCGTTCTTAATTTAGGAAGACGAGCCTGAGGGGACGTGCCTCTCATGACTTTTGACCTAATGCTGGCGAGGAAATGGTAAATTCCAACCCGCGCAGAACAACAAAAAAACAAGCCCGGGAGTTGGATGTGCGCACGTGTGCTAAAAGAACACGAGTGGTACGCGCGTGCGACCGGAAAAGTGAAAGCAGGCTGGTGAGTGGTGTGCAATGTGCGCGCACCATGACGAGAGAGGAAAGCCAGATGACGCCTCTGCTCGTCATTGTGTGTGTAACCGCACGCTCTATGCCACCCGGTCGGACTTTTGAAAGCCCACTCACTAAATCTCTCGCCAGAGCAGGCCATGAGCTGGCTCAGGTGAGACCTAAAAAACGGGCACTAGATGCAACAGGAATTATATATTTTTTCTGCTATATTTATATGAGTATGAAATAAAGTATAAATATACAATTGGTGATTTGTTGTGTTAACCTATAATCTCGATCCACCTTGATGGTCTATACATTTTTTATATTTAGAGAGATATTTCCTTTTGAATCTTTCTGAGGCAGGTGGCATTTCTCCCTGTTTAGAGTGGATTTGACCCCCCAAAACTGCTGGCGCGGGACACACAAGCCACCCCACGATGTAAGGCAATAGAAGCCATGAGCATAGCCACATCCAACATGGCGGCGCCCCACAGCCAGATACCCACACCTGAAGAGAGGTGGTAAGCCAAGGTGCCCCAACTAGCATTCCAAGCCCCCGGAATGGGATAGGTCCCTCGGCGGAGGAGTTCAGGCGACACCGAGACTGGCATGAGAATCTGGCCGGACTCGCAGGGGTAGACGCTGGGGGCGTGAGGTCCGTACCTTGGACATCAGTAGCTGCGAGTGTAGAAAGCTGGCTTTGTATATATACCAAAGTAAGGGTTGTATGACAGAGGCACGCATGGTTGAACTATTCGTGCCTCTACCACGCAGCCCGAACATGGATGCGTCTCAACAAAGCATTCCTTTACCGTGCATGCCTTTACCACACAATTCTGTGGTAAAGGCCTGTTTGGTAAAGGGATGTGTGGTAAAGTTCACGCCCTTTCCCCTCCACCCTGAGTCCTAAAATCCTGGCCCCTGCCCTATAATGCAACTTCCACAAAGCCCTAAAAATGACCCTACCCCTACCCCTTAAATATTAAACTGTCCTGACTCCCCTGCCCTAAAACTTCCCCCTCGCCCTGAATCCTGCCCCTTCCCTCCTGCTCTGGGCCCTAAAACTCTGACCCCCTACTTAAAGCCTACCCGGCCTCCCTCTTGCCCTTAGCCCTAAAACTCACCCTCCTACCCTGGAACCTGCCCCTTTCACCCCCTGCTCTGAGCCCTAAAACTCTGCCCCCTTCTTAAAACCTACCCCCCAGCCCAACTTACCTCATCAGGTACCCGTCCTTCACACAGGTCCTCCTTCCTGGTTCCTGTCCCCAGCCGCCAGCAGCTAGAACACTGACTGCCTTAACCACACATTGTCATATAGATACTGTTTATCTTTATAATGTGTTAAGTTAGCATAGGCTTATTAAATGTTTAAACGCCATTTTTCCTTTTGCTGCTTCTGCACACGACACTTAATTGCTGATTTAGCTTTCAACCTAGAAGTCCGTTGTGGTTTACATGAGAATAATATGTTATTGCTCTGATATCAGCTTTGCTTAATAAACTATGTCTGTACAGGGAGAGCTGAAGCTTCAGGAATAACACGATACAGAATTGTTATGAGGTCTGATCTCTGCACCTTCATAGACATAACATAAGTGCAGCTTCTGCCAATTTTAGGCTTTAGGCGGGTTTTATATTGCTTTGCTTAGAACACAGACACAAACTTGATGCGGTTCGCATGCAGAGAGAGCTGGTGGAAGCAGATGTGATCTCTTCATACTAGGATCTTGAGGTATGGGCCCGCCCTGCTAAAACCCAAAGAGACCTTCTTAGATATTAATATTATATGCTAGTTAGGGAGGGTGAGAAATAGGTGTGGTTAACGCTTATTCATTACAGCATGTTAGCATGCTGTCACCTTTTGCTTTCTGTGGACTAGTAACTATGCTGATAACTTTGCTTCTGATAATATGTTTCCTTGTATTATCTAAGATACTGCGTTTGAGAAAACGGCATTAGCAAATAAATATTTCAAATGTGCATGTGTCCTCATTTACTCCACGTTCTGGTTTGAAATGATTGTATAACGAAAGAGTGCTCATGTGTTCCACGTAACCTGAGGTATTGTAAGTTCATGTTCTGGTTTGTCTAAACATTGGGAGTTTGTTATGACCAATGAGACACTGTAGCTGGCCTGGTAAGGGGTTTTGGGTACTGAGGTGAGTTTTGGGTCACCCTAATTCACCGAGGTTCCAAATCTCTATGCACAGTTCTGTGGGAGAATGGAAACCCTGCGACATGGCGCCCAACTGTTGGTGGTCTTATATCATGACACTCGAGTAGTATATCATTCAAACCTTAACCCCTTCACTGTTGTTTCCGGAAAACGGTGGTGTCGGAAAAA
This sequence comes from Lissotriton helveticus, assembly GCF_964261635.1. Taxonomy (NCBI): domain Eukaryota; kingdom Metazoa; phylum Chordata; class Amphibia; order Caudata; family Salamandridae; genus Lissotriton; species Lissotriton helveticus. The sequence goes on along the minus strand of NC_136061.1, from coordinate 409,040,993 downwards.
CCTACCTATTTTTGAAATAGGTCTTTTCAAGCTTGAATCTTTCTAAAACGGTTTCCTTGAATTACTACCCAGTTGTGCTACAAAGTTTACTTTGTTTTTCTACGTTCCTGTGTTATCATGGCCCAGCCTGTGGACATCCCGCAGCATAGTCGCATTGCGGTGCGCAAGCATTTAAAGACTTTCCAAGTCCCATTGGAGGGCTTGGCTGTGATTTTGGTAGTGAGTGCGGATGCAGCTTACCCATACGAACTCTTTTATTCGTGGGTGACGTTTCCGGCTGTGGACGCTAATTCTGGTGTGTTCCACAACTACACTGCCTCACCTGTACCGAATGAATATACTCCGTACAGGGCACTGGAAATACCTATTGATCATTGGCAGCATCGCGTTTGGTTTGGTGGCGCCCTACCCCATTCGTTAACCGCTCCGAGGTTAGGACCTTTGTCCATTCCAGGCGCAAATTGGCCTGTTTTGGCTGGATTTACTCCTCATCCTCAACGCGGCAACTGTACCCTAGCGGAGGTACGTCGGCTACATGACATTTCCGTTGCCGTGATTCGTGCATTAGTGCAATACATAGGTCGTCATCTCCCGGGTGGACCCCCGGGGGTCCGGCTCTTCCAGCGGAACATGGCGGATTGAAACTCAATCCGGTTATGGTCAATGCAGTGTTTGGTAAGCGACCAGATGATAAGGATGACTTTCCTTTCTGGCTTGCCGAGAAATTTGACCAACTGGAAGCAGTATTTCCTAACACATCTCCTGGTGAAAAACATAGAATCTTGACGATTAGTTTACCTAAAGATTTAGCTCCCGACCTCGTTGACTGTGAGAGCTGGGGGAGAACTTTTGCGGCTGTTTATGCGAGGTGTTTCGGCACCCCGTCTATGGCTGTACTGCCTACGATCATTAAACGTGTTCAGGACGATCACGGACCGGAAGCAGCGGTTGAATTGGGTATGCGCCTGTGTGGCTCCTTTGAAATAGTTTGCGATCTCGTACTTGCTAATGTGAAGGGGGACGCTGTGAACTTTCAGGTGTTTAACGCGTTGGCAGCTATTCCCGATGCCGAAAAACCCCGCTAGTTAGCGAAGATTGTAGTGGCTGCTTATAAAACAGTGGGTCGCACAAGTAAGGGTCTAAAGTATTTTTCTGACAAAGAGAAAAAACAACCGCAGGGGCAGTCTGCTCAGGCAGATGTCCAGCCCAAGTCCAAAAAACAAAATTGGCCTAAGAAACAAAATCAGGGGAAGCAGAAACAGCAGACTCAAGAATCTTATCCTGCGGCTCAAGTGCCTGCGCCGACAGAGAGAGTTTATGACTTGCGCGATCGCGCGAAGATTAAATCACCTGATCGATTTCAGGTTTCTGATCAACGCTCTCCTCGTTCCTTTCAGGACTCATCGGCTCCGAAGACCGGTGGTGGAGGAGGCGGAAGGGGACAGGGTGGTCAGCAAGGACGTGACCAGCCCCGCAAGACAGAAGGCACGGGTCCGCAGGACGGCTCAACGCCGAAGAGACCGCAGTTTGCCAAGAAGAAAGTCGCAGCATTAACAGCGCATCAATATGCCACAGATAGTGAGAACGCGGCTTCGGAATCTGACGTGGGCTCTGACCTTGCTGAACAGCGCGGCGGAGATTACCATTGTGAGAGAGGCCCTGCGTCGACTACTGAGGGTGACAGCGACTGATGTTTACGTTGTGGTAGAAACAGCCGATACACGACTTGCTCCCCCTGATGGACTTTATGAAATTGTCCTGTTAATAGAAGGTGACATATAACGTACCATCAGAGGGGTATTTTGGGAAAATCTTTCGTCTACGTATGACATTTTGCTTTCGGAGGCTGACTGGCCCCCACCTTTTGTGCTCGCGGCGCCGCGAGGGGAGGAGGTAATCCTCCCAAGTTTCCCGAACACTGTCTCGAAAGAACATGCGCAGCATTTTGCAGAAGAGTGGGCTAGGGCTTTAGCGCGGCTCTGTACCGCAACCAATGTGGTTGGGATAAATTGTCCCCATGCCACGAGATTCCATTGCAGTCTCAGCCGCAGCCTCAACCTCAATATCCCATTCGACGTGAAGCCAAGGCTTCCGTTGCGGAAATCCTTGAACAATTGGAGTATCAGGGAGTTATTGAAACATGTGTGTCACCGATGAATAACCCTCTTTTTACTGTGACCAAGCCTGACGGATCGTATCGTTTGGTATTGGATTACCGCCATTTAAACTTGCATTGCCGTAACTGTGCAGTACAGAATACTCATGGCTCTGCCCTAGTGGATAGTCTAGTGCGTAAGCATTTTAAAACACCGCTTGACATTTCCAACGGTTTCTATGCCCACAGATTGGATAGCTTTAGCTCCCAATGGACCAGTTTTACTTGCGCTGGGGTCAAAAAACAATTCCGGCGTCTCCCAATGGGCTATAAGAATAGTCCTGGTATATTTACCGCCCGCATAGTCTCTCTTTTGGAGAGGATCGACCCAGATGCTTGCTCGTATGTGGATGACATATATCTCACAGACGACGAACTTTGGGAGCATCTGTGTCGTGTAAATTCGATTATTTGTAACTTTGCAGACATGGGTTACAAGTTTAACTTTGCAAAATCGCACATTGCTGAGTACACAGTGTTGTTCCTGGGCTATGAGCTCAACAATGAAGGTAGAGGTTTGGCTCCTCACTTCTTGGAGAAATGTGCACAGTTGCGCGCTCCTACAACACTGAAAAAATTACAGTCTTTACTGGGTTTTTTAAATTTCGGGAGGACATACATTCCGGAATATGCCCAGCGTATCAAGCCTTTGTATGCTTTGATACAACCAACTTTTTCCAAATCATGCTGGCTGCCTGAGCACTCAGCCATCTTGCAATCCTTGCAGGCTGATCTGCTCGCTTCTAAATTCTTACTGACTCGTGATAACCACACCAACCTGGTGATAAGAATAATTCCTGGGACAGTGGGTTTCACGTACCTCACTTTTAATGAAGGAGACACAGTACCTATTGCTTACAAGTCACACTTGTACACTTCGGCTGAAATGCGGTTTCCCACTGTGGAAAAGGTTTTAACAGCTGTGCAGATGGCGATTCTTAAGGAATGAGCTCTGTCACAGGGGAAACGCATGTTGGTTGTTACACCCTGTCCTCATTTGGAGGCAGTTACGAAAGCCAGTGTACCGAATTCAAAAGCTTTGCACCCTCGGTGGATTCAATGGGCTGCGTCCTTGACGTCCACGGATGTCACGTTTATTTTTGACGCCTCATTACGGTCGCAAGAGTACTTGCAGTATGAATTCGTTCATCCTGCTCCTCTAGCTATGCGACCTTTGGAGGACTTCCATTGCATCATTTACACTGATGGTTCAGCGCAGGTTGCGCATGGCTCTAAACACGCCTACGTTTCCGCATGCGCTATTGTGGTCGGTGCCATGGTGAACGATGAGTTCAAGTCCAAGGCAGTACACACGCAGCCTCTTGGGGACTGCACCGCACAATTGGCAGAGCTTCGTGCTCTCCTACTAGCGTTGGAGTACGCGGATCTTAGTGTAACTACTCTTATTGTGAGTGATTCTTACTACTGTGTACAGTCTTACAATGAGAACTTGTTCTTTTGGATTCAGAATGATTTTCGTGATTCCAAGGGTAGCACAATAAAACACAAGATGATCTGGGTTCGAGTGGCAGAACTTAAGGCTAAGTTGCCACTCATTTTTGTAATTCATACTCTCGGCCATCAGCGTGTTGGAGTCCACGCTGTCGGTAACTCGCTTGCTGATGAAGCAGCGAAATCAGCGGTGTCTTCATACTTAGTTGCAGCAGTTACTCGGTCCAAAAGTAAGATTGATGATGACATCTTAGCGGCTGTTACTGCCACTGAGAAGGGAGGTAAACATCCTACGGGGTTCCCTTCGAAGTACACATACCACTTAAGTCCCGAAAAGGTTCCTTTTGTGAAAATTCCTGATGTTGGAGAACGTTTAATTCCCAACTCGGATCGCAGGGCTGACTTGATTACAGCGGCACATGAAGGTGTGGCGTCTGCGCATGCGGGCGTCTCGGCCACTGTAACTCAATTACAACAGCGTTTCTGGTGGCGGGGGCTGTACAAACAGACACGAGATTATGTCCTTCAATGTGACATTTGCCAGCAGATTAAACCTTCGACTGCTGCGCGCCCGCCACAGACACAGTTGTACATTTCTAATAAACCGCTAGGTTATGTTTATTTAGATCACTGCGGTCCTTTTTCCTCTGATACTGCGTATAAGTACATCTTAGTAGCAGTGGATTCATGCACACGCTTTGTATGGGTCTGGCCCCATCGCAGCGCTGATTCACGGACTGTCATTAGAGATTTGCGTGTCTTTGTAGGCATTTTTGCCTGTGGTACCTTCCATTCGGATCAGGGTCCGGCTTTCGCCTCTAAGGCGTATAAGGATGCCATGACTTCGATGGGGGTCCAAGTCAAGTTTTCGTCTCCCTACAGACCTGAGGGTAATAGTGTAGTGGAGCGAATGAACCGTGATTTAAAGCAATCTTTGACAGCTCGAGTTATAGGCACTGGCAGAAACTGGCTGGCCCACCTCAATGGCGTGCAGCGTGCTCTTAATAATCTCCCTAGAAGGTCTCTGGGTGGGCGGACCCCATACGAAATGCTCTTTGGCATCAAGATGTACGTCCCTGACCTTGACGGTCTAGACTGTGTGGCTCGCGCCACAACCTTTGACGTAGATGAACATTGCAATGTTTTGCAGGATCTACAAAAGACCAGAAACAGTCTTGCAAAGGAACATTTGCCCTCCACATCGGATGTTGCGTTGCAGATCCCGGTAGTCGGCTAGCTACCCCAGGTTGGAGAACTGGTTCGAGAGAAGATCGATAACAAAAAAGAATTTGGTCCTTCCTATCGAGCTCCGGTTCCAGTCCTTGGAGTGAAGGGCACAAGAACAGTCATTTTACCACCACTTCCTGGTCGTAAGGAAACCAGGTTTATCTCAATTGACAATGTCAAGATACACAGAGTGGCCGATTCTTCTTAGCATGACACCGGCAGTTTCCTGTCCTTCCATTGTGAGAAATTCAGTTTTGGCAACTGCTTCTAATCCTGAAACTGAAGTGGCCATCGAATTGCCTGCAATTTCCAGTCTATTATTAAGTACTTTGCCTGGTACTGACCATGATGAAATAGACTACACTTACCCCACTGACTTATCCATGCCTGACCTGCAGGCACGTTTGGCCACAGAATCCAGATTTTCATTTGACACTGTTTCCAATGCCTCGAAGAAACCCTCATGTTTTGCAGTTTATGCCAGCTTATTTAAAAAACATTTTTTGATTCCCCCTTGGACATATATTTGGCTGGTGCTTTTTTCAATTTACCTTTTTATGTCAATTGGGTTTGGGATTGTAAATGGACACTATGTCGAGGAAAGAGCATGCATTCGACATCTAAATGGAACTTTGGCCCCCCTTTCCTCATCGCATTCTGCACACAGGCTGAAAAGAGACTTGACGTTTGTTAACATCACTGCTTGGCCTGTCCTTGATGGGATAGTATGGGATGCCGTTAGATTTCAAATTCATGGCCCTACTGAGGTTGTTAATGTCCCTAATGTGCTTAGAGTTAATATGGGGGATGTAGTGAAACAAAACATATGTTCTGATGATTGGGATGTTCAGGCCGTAGAGTCTTTGTTTTCTGATTTGAAATACTATGCTGCCTTTGATGCGGAAGATTTGTACTTAGAATCTGCTAATTATGGTGATTTGTTTTGCTTTCAACATTTTGGCAATCACTTCATACATAAAACGACTTCCAGAAGGAATACTGTGAATTATACGCAATGGGAGCATTGCCCCGCTCCTAAACAAGGCTGTTCAAGTACTTTTTTCAAAAAGTACACTTATTTTACTGACTTCAATCAGTCTAAGCCCGAGTCCTTTTATTTCAAAATCACACAGAAGCCTATGTCCAAGGTTAGACTTGCCGATACCAAATTATTGTACTCAAAGTCCTTTCTTGATCAGCTGGCTGTTGGCGGCTATGAATTATGGAAGGAAACTATTGACCTAAAATCTGTTTGGGGTTCTAAAAGCTGGCAGGTACAAGGCACTGAGGCTTTGCACCATGCTTGTCTCATCCCGAATCAAATGTTGTTTTTGAATTCCTCTATTTCACAGACAACATGCTTTGGATTGGCTACTTCTAAAAAATTAAATTCTCCAACCATCCCTGAGTTAGAAGAATATTCTGGCTGGAGTAATTATACTCAGTTTTCGATTAGGGACTTACAGACCCTATTGCTGATTTCATCCTTTAACATATCCAGTATGGATCCAAAAGGTTGGCTGATGTGGCACAGAAGTGCTGATTCATGCCAGCACCGTTTTCTGGGTTTGTCTGATGGCTTTACACAGGTTAGACCTGATCCACGTTTTGAATCTGACCATTCTGTCACGACTTACTCAGTGGGCAAATTATGTCAAAATTGGCTGAAACATTCTAAATTGTCTGCAGTTAAATTACATCTTGAGAAGCTAAATGATGATGTAGATTTAAATGATTTCATAAAAGGCCCGGCTAGTGGTAGATCAAAAAGGTGGATATATGCTATTTACAATGAAATCTGGAAGACATCACAGATTGAGGCGGCGACACGCCTTAGAGCTATAGATCAAGCTAATCTAGAAAAAGTGCTTGCAGTAGTAGACAATAGTATTAGCATGCTTTCTTCTCGCATTTACACGTTAGATAATATTGTGTCTTCTGTAGTGGATATTGTGCAGGATGAAGTATCTGTATTGTACCATGGTCAGAATCAATTGCGTTCTAACATGCAATTTGATTGGACCCTACAAGCACTTAACTCTGGCAGGGTGCCATGGACCTACATGAATGTCTCCTCTCTCTTTGCCCCCTTTAATTTAACTGACAAGCAGCGCTTGCTTTCTATGCGAGATGCATCCTTTTCAATGTTACATATTGAGAGATTAGAGTCCTTGCCTTTTTCTGTGGCAGAGGCCACCGCTGCAACGTGGCTTATCCACGGCTTGATAACATTACCTTTTGCTTTGTATAAATTTACAAATTGTATGCGATATGTTGCTATAGGTTGATATGAACCATTGGGTAGTGCGTTTCTCCATGAAGTCTGGTCCCTTCCTTTCACTTATAGATGTTTGAAGGACGGACAGGAGGATTATCTGAATGGGGAGGAGTGTACAGAAACACCAGATCACTCATTAATATGTAGGCACATTCAATTGCACGGTTCTTGTAACCAGGACCGGCCAAACTTAGCCTGTGTTTTAAAAGGGACTCCGGTTCCGGCAATCATCCCGACTTTTACCTTACTGGGGAACGGAAGTTATTTACTTTTAAATAATGAAGATTGTTGCGGGTTAATTAAAGGTGTTGCTTATGTGGTGACAGTAACTGAACGTGTAGTTTGCTGCAAAAATGTACTGTACCCACCCACGCATGGGAACGGGGATGTTTCCATCTGGCCGCGCATCCCAACCTTGAAAGCGGAGTTCAATGGCATGAGCAGAATAAGAGCTCTATTGTCCCAAAAAGAAGTGGCCTTGAGTTCGGCTCACCGGGGATCCACCACTGACCCTGCCGAGTGGTTACTGCCAGCGTTCCTGCACTACTTGCCTTCCTGTTTGCCCGTCCGGCCACTGCGCCACGCCTCGCGGCCCCCGCTCCGCGGGTGCCGCTCGCAGGCTTGAGACTTAGTCAGCGGCAACTCCTGGGCTTCAACCCGTGCCCTTGGGCACCAACGCGCTTCGAGGGACTTCAAAGCTGACCCCAGGAACAGAGGCGGGACTGCGAGGACCAGCGTGCTCAGCGGCGCTGATCGGCCGCAGCTGGTCCTCTTCCCGCCCCCTCCTCCAGTTAAAAACAGCGCGGGGAGAGTCTTTCCTGGGATCCACCACTGACCCTGCCGAGTGGTTACTGCCAGCGTTCCTGCACTACTTGCCTTCCTGTTTGCCCGTCCGGCCACTGCGCCACGCCTCGCGGCCCCCGCTCCGCGGGTGCCGCTCGCAGGCTTGAGACTTAGTCAGCGGCAACTCCTGGGCTTCAACCCGTGCCCTTGGGCACCAACGCGCTTCGAGGGACTTCAAAGCTGACCCCAGGAACAGAGGCGGGACTGCGAGGACCAGCGTGCTCAGCGGCGCTGATCGGCCGCAGCTGGTCCTCTTCCCGCCCCCTCCTCCAGTTAAAAACAGCGCGGGGAGAGTCTTTCCTGGGATCCACCACTGACCCTGCCGAGTGGTTACTGCCAGCGTTCCTGCACTACTTGCCTTCCTGTTTGCCCGTCCGGCCACTGCGCCACGCCTCGCGGCCCCCGCTCCGCGGGTGCCGCTCGCAGGCTTGAGACTTAGTCAGCGGCAACTCCTGGGCTTCAACCCGTGCCCTTGGGCACCAACGCACTTCGAGGGATTTCAAAGCTGACCCCAGGAACAGAGGCGGGACTGCGAGGACCAGCGTGCTCAGCGGCGCTGATCGGCCGCAGCTGGTCCTCTTCCCGCCCCCTCCTCCAGTTAAAAACAGCGCGGGGAGAGTCTTTCCTGGGATCCACCACTGACCCTGCCGAGTGGTTACTGCCAGTGTTCCTGCACTACTTGCCTTCCTGTTTGCCCGTCCGGCCACTGCGCCACGCCTCGCGGCCCCCGCTCCGCGGGAGCCGCTCGCAGGCTTGAGACTTAGTCAGCGGCAACTCCTGGGCTTCAACCCGTGCCCTTGGGCACCAACGCGCTTCGAGGGACTTCAAAGCTGACCCCAGGAACAGAGGCGGGACTGCGAGGACCAGCGTGCTCAGCGGCGCTGATCGGCCGCAGCTGGTCCTCTTCCCGCCCCCTCCTCCAGTTAAAAACAGCGCGGGGAGAGTCTTTCCTGGGATCCACCACTGACCCTGCCGAGTGGTTACTGCCAGCGTTCCTGCACTACTTGCCTTCCTGTTTGCCCGTCCGGCCACTGCGCCACGCCTCGCGGCCCCCGCTCCGCGGGTCCTGCTCGCAGGCTTGAGACTTAGTCAGCGGCAACTCCTGGGCTTCAACCCGTGCCCTTGGGCACCAACGCGCTTCGAGGGACTTCAAAGCTGACCCCAGGAACAGAGGCGGGACTGCGAGGACCAGCGTGCTCAGCGGCGCTGATCGGCCGCAGCTGGTCCTCTTCCCGCCCCCTTCCTCCTCCTTCACTCAGTGATAAGCAACCAGAGTAACGCGCACGCGGGACGCGCGCGGGGCAAAGGCCGGGGCGGAGACCGGGCAAAGAGCGGGCCGTTTAAGGCCGTTCAAGGACGGCAGAGGACGGCCCTGGCCCTGAACCCCTGCATCCTCGCCCTTGATAACCATAACGTCTAAGATGTCGACCATACGCAACAGAACTAGAAGTTGCGCGAAAAAAGCTACGGCGGTAGCACAGGTGACCGGACCCATTGATCTTTTTATTTCACGTGTACATGAGACTATTGACCAAAGTATTGTTTTATTGGAAAAGAGAGTCTCTATGGACCTTGCAAATGCTAGGCGCTCATCTTTGGGTCCCCTGGCAAATGTAAAATCACCTGCCTTGCAGACTTTGAATAATTGCTCCCTACCTACAACCATGCCTACTAATAGTGCCTCGAATGTACCAAATACTGTTGATCTATCGGTTGCCCTATCAGACTCAGACCCGTCTTTTGAAGATCTGGAGGCTACACCAGATCTAGAAACCTGTCAGTCACCTGACAAAGCGGCGCCGAGTCTGAGCGGGCTTAACGATGCGGAAACAGCTCCTGCACCTAAAGTTCCCTGGGGAAGGGCTCCTAATCTCCCAAAGGCTACATCAAAGGGTAAAAATAAAGTAAAAGCACCTGTAAGGAATCACAATTTGATTTCCCCTACCCCACAAATGACATCAGGTATTCCTTGCTGGGTGCAAAACATGGTAACAGATTTAAAGATAGACCTTGAAGCCACGTTAGCAGCACAAATCAAGCCTCTAATTTCTAAAGTGGACAGGCTTACATCTTTAATACACTCTAAATGGCCACACAAAAAGCAGGGACAAGGGCCTGATCAGTTACAAGGGATTACAGAATTAGTCCCTAAATGTTTATCAAGTATCCCGCTCCCTATAGATGTATCAAACAATGTTCAAGCTATCACAGTACCTGGGAATCCAGTTATATCTCTTGTGTCGCAAACAGGGAACAACTCCGTCCAATCTACAACTATCCCCATTTCGAAGGAGAGGGCTCCTGTTCTGACTAACCAACACCCAGTTGTTGATAATAATACCACCACCACCATTCAAGTAAAAGATGTTGCAGGGAAATCTAATCCATCCTCTGCATCTCTTTCTACGAACAGACCTGAAAGGCCTAAGTCAAAGCAGGCACGTTTTAGATCCATTAATTTACCACCAGAGGTTTCCCCTTTCGTTGTTGTGTTGACAGCAGTCCCCCCATTGAAGGAGGGAGTTAAAGAAACGTTCACCGAGCTTAGAAATAAATGTGCTCAATGGCTCCATCTACATAAACCCCTACCTAATAGCATGAACGGTGAAATCCTTACCGTGCGTAGAGGGGATTGGGTGGGCAGAAGCAAGAAAACAATAGTAGGGGACGTAATCACAGTTAATTTTAGGGATGTAGGGGCAGCAAGCTATATATGTAATGCACCCAATAGTGGTCCTGCGACTCAAATTAACCCACTTCCTCTGTCTTATTTTTTACCAATGTCTTCAAGGTCGAACCCTCCCTGTTCCACTTTTCAAAGTAACAATGGACCTGGGTACCCTCCACAACAAGCTGCCAAACCTTGGCTACAACCACCTTATCCGCCTCCTTTTCTTCCACATTATGCTAATTTTTAGCAGCAGCTATCAAATGCTCCACCCTATCCCATGCATCAAGTTAAATCTCACTGGCAACATCCTTTTCATTTTCTACCACCCCCACCTCAGTCTGCTCACCAGTGGCAGCAATTCTTTCAGCCACCACAATTAGATAAACATCTGTGGCAACAAACAAGGCAGGACTTGCCCCACTCCCAAGATCCCCTGTTCTCACAATTCGCCCATCCAAATAGATATGCCGTGCTAGATGAGGTAGATTGACTCAGCCCTCCCGAAGCTCTGGATTTAAACATTTCTACGCCCTATCTTGATAAGGTGTGTTCTTTTTCTCCTGCCACGCCTTTAGCCGCACTTCCCGAATCTTTAACAGTGACATCCCTAACACCTCCCCCAACATCTCCCCTATATATAGGAAAAAGGGGTACAACTACTGTTAGCCCTAGCTTGAGCCCAGTTACCATCTTTCGGGAAGATGGTCCTGCTTTATTTCCATCAGCAATTCAGCCAGAGACGTCTGTTATTGATGACTCTGGTAAACCAGCAGGACTCTCTCTTGTTTCCTGGAATATTGCTGGCCTTACCCGCAAATTAGGAACACCCTTCTGGACCAGCTTTTTAGGGGAGGGATTTGACCTAATTTTATTGCAGGAAACTTGGTGTCCGGACGCCATTAATATCGAAGGGTATGTATCCTACTGTCTTCGAGCAACCAAATCTAGCTCGGGCAGGGCTAAGGGGGGCCTTTTGTTGCTTTTATCAACCAAGCTGTGTGATTGTACGGTCAAATACAGTACAACTGTGGGGACACACAGTCAAGTTATAAGGGTGGAGTGTAGGAAGAATATTGATTTAGTCATTGTAAATTTCTACAACAACATTTTTGATGCTACTAGAGGGGACATTTTACTGCCTCTAGAAAGGGAAATTATCAAGGCCCTCGGCATCTCGAAAAGAAAGGCCGAGGTGGTTTGGGCCGGTGATTTTAACTTGCAGCCCTGCCATTTGTCGAACGGGAACATCTGTGGCTTCGGCGCAGCAACGAGTAGTCATTGGGGAGGCCTGGGGGCGAGGGAGGATTCTCCCCACTTCCAACACAGCAGTTATGGTTCCACATTAAATAATATGCTAGTCACGCTAGACATGACCCTGTTAAACTGCAACACTAACAATCGGGCAATAACATGCCCTACATTTACAGGCAGAGATGCAGGATCATTTATAGATCACATTTTGCTGTCTAGCAGTGGAGACTATACTGATTTGTATGTTAACGAAGAAAGTCTCAGTGACCATAACAGCCTTCGTGTTACTCTTTTGGGGCATGGTACCTCATTAGTTTCAGGTGGAAAATGTACAACCGACATAGTGCCTATTAGACCAAAGGGCCTAAGGGTCAAATGGACTGGTTTAAATTCTAAAGTCAAGCAGAAGGAGGTTCTTACTCAATGCAAGAACCAAATTAGCTACTGTTTGGATGATGATTGTGATTCTGGCTGCTTAATAGATTACTTTGTATCTATGAATAGTATTATCGATGGTATTTTCACTAAGACCCCGTCAGCCAATAGAGGTCCAAAGCAGGGGTGGTTTGATAAGACTTGTATAGTCGCCCTCCGCGATTTAAAGAATGCTTTAGGCTCCAAACCACGTGTCAAGACGGACATACAATACCTTAGGGCTAGATATAAAACAGTAATTAACAAAAGGAAAGGGGTATTACAGACTGAGGCGTGGGATAAGTTGAAGGAGGCTGCTGAGACTAAAAATAGTAAACTGTATTGGGAAACAATTAATAGCCCGTTTCTCAATAAAGAAAATGTCCCAGAACTAACCTCTTATGTGGCATGTAGCGATTGGGTCAGTCACTTTTCCAAAATATTCAATCCAGAAGGGTCAATTTCTGAGTCACCATCACCAGATATAACCCCATGGTTGCCCCTCTCGATGGGTATAACACTAGAAGAATGCCATGAAGCAATTTCTTTAAGCAAAGGAGGCAAGGCCCCTGGCCCCGACGGGGTCCCGCTGGATCTATATAAAGATGAAACGGCTTTATGGGCTCCCATCTTGGTGAGGATTTTTAATTGTGCGGCTGAAAGCGAATTTCCATCTACTTGGGGCCAATCGACTATTATCCCTTTACATAAGAAAGGTGATAAATCAGAGGCCTCTAATTATCGTCCAATTTCACTATTAGACGCCTCTGTAAAGGTGATGAGTAGGATTTTGCTGAAGAGGCTGGAAGACTGGGCAACTGATTTTAACATCTTAACTAGAGTCCAATATGGCTTTCGGAAAGGCCTGGGCACATTGGATCAATGCGTAAATCTGGACCTTTTAATCAATAAATATACTGTGGCTAAAAAAGGCAACCTCTTTTTATGTTTTGCTGATTTGAGCAGCGCTTTTGATTTGGTTAACCATAACATTCTCTGGGAGGTTTTGCTTGATGCAGGGGCCCCAAGGGAAATAGTTCATTTTTTAGCTAGACTCTACGAAAAACTTTCATGTAAAGTCCGCTATGGCACCCTTGGCGAATGTACCCCGTTCTTTAAAGTGTCCCGGGGCATACGCCAGGGATGTGTTTTGGCTCCGCTTTTATTTTCCCTTTTTATCAACGGTGTCGACCGTTCCTTGGCCGACATCCCAGCAGATGCCCCCCTGATTGGTGGTAAACCTGTTCCGCTGTTACTTTATGCGGATGACGCTGTTCTTTTATCTCGAACACAGATGGGCCTCCAGCGCCTAATTGATAATTTTATGCAGTTTATTCAAGTTAGGCGGCTACGTGTGAATAAAACCAAGACGTATGTAATGTCCTGTGGTCAGGCAGCTAAGCAGGTAAAGCATACTTTTTTTCTAGATAAGGAAAAGTTGACTTCTGTTAAGTCCTTTTGTTATCTGGGAATAACATACAACAACAGTGGGTCCTGGAATGCGGAATTTGATGCTGTTAGAATAAAAATGCTACGGTCTACTAGTAGTATTTTTCGTTTTGCTTCTAAACTTGGCTCACGAAGTATTTTAGATATGATGAACATATACAATGTATGTTGTGTCTCCTCTGCTCTGTATGGGGCAGGGGTATGGGGACACTGCGAGGGTATCTCCCTGCTGAAGGAGGAAAATAAGTTTTTAAGGAGGTTGTTATGTGTTCCCTTTTCTGCCTCCATCCAGCTGATTCATGAAGAAGTCGGGATCGAGTACATTTCTGACTTAGCAGCAGTTCGGCCACTCTTATTGTGGCGTTCTATTTGGGCTAAGCAAGAGACTCGATTCACTCAGGATATTATCCTTGATTGTATAGGTTTGGACCACTCTGCACGTATATTGTGGTTAAGATACATTCACCGCTGGTATCTCCTTCTTTTTAACATTGATGTGTTCCGTGAGCCTGAAAATGTTGTTTCTATTTCAAAAAAAGAAATCAAGACAACGTTTCTAAACTTCCGTAAGGCTGAGCGAGATAAAATTGTTGGCAAACTTGTCACTGTGAAATTCTATAAAGATTTAAATCTAATTTCGGGACTCCAACCCTATCTTGTATATGTGACTCGTCCCTCCCATCAGTATGTTTTAACACGGGTCAGATTGGGTATTGTTCACCACTTGGTTGCTTTTCCAAACACAAAAACCAGTTCAGACATACCCTGTCCGTGCGACAGCATCTCTCGGCAGAGTAGTTGCCATTTCTTACTTTTTTGTAAATTCTTTCAGTTTCTTAGGTTAAAATACCTTAAGCCAATTTTTATCAAATATAATATTCGTACTACACAAACAGCATTGATATTTTTATCCTCATTAGAGAACGAGGAGATTTGTTTCTTTTTGGCTACTTTTATTTTAAAATGTACAGCTGCCAGGAAAAGTATTGTACTATAATAATGTTTTTACTTACCTGTCTGTATTTACGTTATACAGCTGCCAGGAATTGTTTTATGATGCTATTACCGTTAACACTCCTGTCTGTATATATATGCCTTCAATTTTAAATTATATCAATTTCTGTAATTAAGGTATTTTTTATATATTTGTAGACGTCCACAGTATTGTATGATTATTCAGTAATTTTAATGTACAGCTCCCAGGAAAGGCCTATTGAGTAACTCCTACTGATCCCCAGTTTGTTTATGTAAGAATGTTTTGTATTTTATAATAATATGCCGACCCAAAGAGACATGATCACTTACCACTTGCTGCACTTTAGCCTTTTTTCGCCTCTCTAGGAGAGTTTATATGGTGATTTTTAATATTTTAATTATGTACTTTTTGCTTGTATGATTTGTATGTACAAATCGAATAAAAGCTTTTTGAAATTGAAATTGAGTTCGGCTCGAGAAACATTCGTGCTTCACATAGCTAACACCCGTACAGAGGTTCAGGCCCTTTTAAATACTGATTTACCGTTGCATTTCAGCGAACTGGTTCATTCTATCTTTAACGCTTCCTCGACTACGGGGCTGGCGCACTTTTTTAAAATAGTTAGCAGCGGTCTTGTGACTTCTTTTGAGAAAATATTTGGAGTCATTCCTGCTTTCTTTCATTCCATTTTTTCAAGTCTGTTTGGTGGATTCCCGATTTTACTGGCACTAGCGGCAGGCGTTTTGGTGATTTTTTGTTTCTTTAAATATGGATGCCCTTCATGTGCAAGAAGCCGCGCAGCCCCTCCTGGCACTGTTTCGCAACAGGATGCTTGAATATTATGGCACACTGCCGCTTGCGACTTTAAGCACGGCGTTTGGATTATCGTTTCGATTTTTCCGTTTCACCTGTGTCCCGCCTGTATTTCATTGCCTGAGCTGTGATTTTGACTGGGCCATTGATTTGTGTCACTGCAAGACGGTTTCTCCTGACGTCGATTTTAATCAGCTGATGTGTCCCATCGTGACTCACGAGTTGATTTGTTCTGGCGATAGGATTATGGCCTTGGCATTGATGCATGGACTAATGGGTCCTTGGAACATACTCGCAGCAGCGCAAGATTTCATGGCACAGAGCTTTCTTGAAAACCCACCGAGTTGTCCTCTGATGGTGATAGAGGCTCCGGTACTAGAAGAGCACGTATGTTCTTTCCCACTTTTGAATTGGATGGCTGAACTGTTTTCGGATGAAGACGGTGATTTCATGTTGGAGGCTGTTGCTGCATATTTTGCATATTCGGTCTTGCCTTAAAAAACTTTCTTGGTTTATGATGATGCCACCTTTTTCTTTGCATTTTTTCACCTCCCGGACCTATTGACTTGAGTGCTGTTGAACACAGTATTGACATTTTGGTTTTTGATTTGGTTCATGTAGTTTTTTCCATCAATTATTAAGATTATAACATTGTTCATCGTTCTTGAACTCTGCTTTCATGAAGTTGCCCTTATCTTATCTTATCTTGTCCGTGCTCGGATCATGGGGGGGTGTCATATAGATACTGTTTATCTTTATAATGTGTTAAGTTAGCATAGGCTTATTAAATGTTTAAACGCCATTTTTCCTTTTGCTGCTTCTGCACACGACACTTAATTGTTGATTTAGCTTTCTACCTAGAAGTCCGTTGTGGTTTACATGAGAATAATATGTTATTGCTCTGATATCAGCTTTGCTTAATAAACTATGTCTGTACAGGGAGTTCTGAAGCTTCAGGAATAACACGATACAGAATTGTTATGAGGTCTGATCTCCGCACCTTCATAGACATAACATAAGTGCAGCTTCTGCCAATTTTAGGCTTTAGGCGGGTTTTATATTGCTTTGCTTAGAACACAGACACACACTTGATGCGGTTCGCATGCAGAGAGAGCTGGTGGAAGCAGATGTGATCTCTTCATACTAGGATCTTGAGGTATGGGCCCGCCCTGCTAAAACCCAAAGAGACCTTCTTAGATATTAATATAATATGCTAGTTAGGGAGGGTGAGAAATAGGTGTGGTTAACGCTTATTCATTACAGCATGTTAGCATGCTGTCACCTTTTGCTTTCTATGGACTAGTAACTATGCTGATAACTTTGCTTCTGATAATATGTATCCTTGTATTATCTAAGATACTGCGTTTGAGAAAACGGCATTAGTAAATAAATATTTCAAATGTGCACGTGTCCTCATTTACTCCACGTTCTGGTTTGAAATGATTGTATAACGAAAGAGTGCTCATGTGTTCCACGTAACCTGAGGTATTGTAAGTTCATGTTCTGGTTTGTCTAAACATTGGGAGTTTGTTATGACCAATGAGACACTGTAGCTAGCCTGGTAAGGGGTTTTGGGTACTGAGGTGAGTTTTGGGTCACCCTAATTCACAGAGGTTCCAAATCTCTATGCACAGTTCTGTGGGAGAACGGAAACCCTGCGACAACATATGCGTGGTTCGGCCATATAAGTGGTTAAGCCAAGCTGTGTCAGCTTACGTTGAAACGGAACACGTGCTTTAAGCCACGTTGTAAAGTCCATTTCCTCAAAGTAAGGTATAGTGTGCACAGAGTCCAGTGGATCCCCAAAGGTAGGCAGAGGTAACAGTAGATAATACCTTACTCTATTTGTGGTAATGTGGGCGAGCAGTAAGGCTTTATCAGAAGGTAGTGTTAAGCATTTATTGTACCCACTCAGGCAAGAAATGATGTCACACACTCAAAGATCAGACCAATTTGTGTGTATAAAAATAGTATTTAGTTGTATTTTATTTTCGATAACCAAGCTAGGCCGGGTACAGGTAAGTGTAAAAGTACTTTACAAGAATAATGCAGTTAAATACAGATTGAATGCAGTTGAATGTGATTGGGTTGTTTACAGGTAAGTCACTTGTTTATAAAACAGTTGGAATTTCTTTTCAGTTACTATTGAGATTACTTTGTATGTTACTTTTCAGATTACTTTTTGTTATTTTTTCTTCTAGTGTGATATGCCTAGATACCACACTGGGACATTCCCTAGATAAAAGGTAAGTAAATCAGTTTTTGCACATATGCATTTTCTTAAGGTTTCATACAATTCAACTCCAGACTTCGAACAATTTTCACTAGAAAGCAGTCAAAGCAGTCCTATGGGAGAAACCCAGGTTACCGGTTTGACGGTAAGCAGTTAGGTTTCGGAGTTGGTTTTCTGAGGTTAGAACAAGGGTTCCCCCAGTGTCAAGGATGCACTCTCAATGCACCCTCAGCGGCACTAAGGCAGCCGGTGCAGAGTGTTCAGGCCCTTTGTTATTCAATGGGGATAGGGGGCCTCCGGTTGGTGGCTGCTCACGAGCAGCCCACAAGGTTATGGGAGCAAAGCTCCTGCACTTAAGCTCAGGGCAAAGGGCCATCCGATTTAGCACACCAGGTGCACCCACAGTGGCACAGGAGCGACCGGGTGAAGGGTGCTGTTATGGCTTCAGGTGCTCTGTTGTTTTTAAAAGGGATTCTCTGGCTACAACAAACACTACAGGTTCGGGACGAAAATCTACTGGAGATGACCACCAGTTGGAGAGGTAAGTTGGGATGTCGAGGGATGCTGGGACACCATTGGTTGGACCACCCAACGCCATGGGGCGTCATGTGCAGGCGTGTCTTTTGGCGTTGCGCTTTTCTTACCGGCTCTGTTGTGTAGCCAGAAAGTGCTGCAGGCATTTGATGGAGACTTTAGATAGGTTATGTTATGTTACCCGGATTTGTATAGCGCGCAGCTGCCCCAGCAAAGAGGCGTCATGGCGCTGCCAGCATCAGAGTAACAGACCTAAACACCAGGACAGTAGGATACCAAGAACAGAAGAGAGGTAAAGAGAGACTAAACTAAAGGAAAGAGAAAAGTTTTGATTGCTTTCCTGAAGTCCAACAGACAATCCATTCTGCGGATCTGAACCGGTAAGGAGTTCCATAACTTGGCTGCCAAGCAGCGGAAGGAGCGGCCCCCAGCGCGCAGACGTTTCACATGAGGAACAATAACCAGTTGCTGCCCCAAGGACCGCAGCTGGCGCGGAGGGACATAGGGGGTAAGCAGATTAGCTAACAGGCTAGGCAAAGCAAGCTTCAGGATCTTGAAGGAAAGGCACAGCGTCTTAAATTTAATGCGCTCAGCCACCGGTAGCCAATGAAGTCTCCAGATGGTGCCAGCCGAGGAGCAGATCCGTGGGAGCCCCAACAAGGCCCTGGCAGCAGCGTTTTGAACACGCTGCATCCGCATTACTTCAGCCTGATTGGCCCCTAGCAAGAGAGAACTAGCATAGTCCAGTCTAGATAGAATGGCAGACTGGACAATCAGCTGGCGCGTAGGTGGATCAAAGAACTTCAAAAGGGGCTTAAGACCCCGAAGAAGGCCAGAGCAGGTACCGTCAACTTTTTTAGTATGGTCTTTAAAACTAAGGAAGGAGTCCATCCAAGCCCCCAGGTTCTTAACCACTGACTTGGGGGTAGGTGTGCTGCACAGGACGCTCGGCCACCATTGCTCACTCCACAAGCTTGAGTTCTTCCCCACTAACAGAACCTCAGTTTTGCTAGTGTTCAGCTGCAGACAATTAGTAGTCATCTATTCTGCCACGGCAGCCAGGCCACATCTAAACATAGGGGCATCCGATGTGGACCCTTCCGCCATGGCCACCACCAGCTGCATATCATCAGCATAAAGGACAATGTTGAGACCCCACTGCCTGGTGACCGCTGCAAGAGGCTGGACATACAGAGGCTGGTAAAACAATAAGGGGCTTAGCGCAGAGCCCTGGGGCACCCCCTGATCGCTTGGAATGTTCCTGAGAAAGGAACAGGGGGGCTGAGACACGGAATGATCTTTCGGACAGAAATGATTTGAACCATTTCAGGGCCAGGCCAGCCACGCCTGCTTCTTCCAGTCACTGTAACAAAATTCCATGCGAGACCGTATCAAAGGCGGCACTCAGATCAAGCAAGATCAGTGCAGCTGTCTCCCCGGAATCAAGAATGGTCCGCAGGTGTTCAGTCACGGCCAGGAGAGCAGTCTCCGTGCTGTGGCCTGGGCGGAAGCCATTTTGAGATGGGTCCAAGCTGTTGTTAGCATTCAGGAAATGCGTTAGAGTGTTTTTCAAGTGTGCCTCTGCTATTTTAGCCACCCACGGGAGGAGAGATATAGGTCAAAAATGTTCGAGTTTAGCCGGGTCGAGCGATGGTTTTTTAATAATGGGGGATACCCACGCCTGTTTCCATGGCCTAGGGACTACCGCTGTGGAAAAGGAGGAATTAACTATCTGGCATAACTGGGCCAGGAAGAGAGAAAGTGACTCCCTAAACTGGACAGGTTTGAAAGGATTGGCCGGAGAGCCATATTTAACTTTCCTGCTCAGCCGAATAAACTCATCCTGTGAAATACTGGGGATAGCTGTCAGAGAAGACAATGGCGAAGATCCGAGAAGGGTTGTAGGAGGAGCAGAGGACCCTTGTGGGAAGGACCGATAGATGGTACGAACTTTCTTAACAAAGAAAGTAGCCAGATCCTCGCACTGCTGTTCAGATGAAATGGCGTATGCCACATGTTTCCTAGCCCTGAGATCTTTAAGGATCTTAAAAATGCATTTTGACGTTTTAGGGCTAAGCTTAATTTCAGTGGCATAATAGGCCGCTCGAACAGTACAGATGGTTCTGTGGTAACGTTTGATCTCGGCCAGATAACATGCTTTTTCCTGGGGTCGTAGTCCTTTCTCCACTCGCGCTCTAATTTCTTACAGGCCTCCCGTAGGGTAGCCAGTGAATCATTGTGCCAGGGGCTGGCATCAGCGATACGACCCTTTGATCATTAAGCAGGAATAAGAGAGTCTAACCCTTGGGTGATCCAATTGCAAAAAGATCTATAGCCTGTATCTGCATTATTAAATGGCTCCAAGGAGTTCGAGACAAGGAACACATGAAAGTCCTCCAACCTCAGTTTACGCCTAGGGCGTTTGAAGACCGGAAGTTGGGTGGCCTTGTTAAGGGGCTCTATGGCAGGGAAGGACATTGCTACCAATCAATGGTCGGTCCACCCAATAGGTTTAGGGATCTCCGCTGTAGCAGAGAGAATATTCGAGAAAATAGGGTCCAGCAAATGACCAGCTAAGTGGGTGGGGCCAGAGACCAGTTGGTTTAGTTGGTACACAGCCAAATCTGCCAGCAAGCTACAGATCTCAGTGTCTTACACCAAGTCAAAGTGTAGATTAAAATCACCCAAGATACTAAAATTGGACGTGCCCATAGCGAGCGTACAGACAGCCTCCAATAGGGCAGCTTTAAATTTCAAGGCAGACTCTGGCGGTCGATAAACTAACAGCCCGGATAAGGTCAGATGGGTGCTAATGGTGATACTGAAATGTGCACATTCGCAGCCTTCAGGTCAGGGATCACCAGATCCCACGTCAGGATTTCCGGGGAGACCTCCTCTTGGTGTTGAGCCACTCAGGCCATGGGCATCTGGTGCAGAGTGGTGCAGACTCGTGGTTTTGGCCGGAGCCAGATTGTATTGGTGAGCAAATCCGGTGCTGACGGGAGACAAAGTCTGGTTTGGGGAAGGCAGGGCAGGTTCTTTTGGGCTGCTGGCTGCAGGATACACTGGGATTTCGATCGAACAGGTCGAGGTCGGAACAGGCCAATAGGGTTGGGGCAACTCAGTTGGTGTTCTTATCTTCCTTCAGCACGGCTCTTTGGTTCTTCTTCTTGATTCTCCTTGTCTGAGGAGACAAGGTTCAGTGTTACCCCTAAATACTAAATTTAGCTGCGATACAGGTAGGTACAGTTCAGGACCAATGAGTCCCTTTCTTGGGGTGGGTACACCCCCTATTATGCCACCCTCCACTGGCAGGGCAGGCATAAGCCTCACTCTGGTTGGCTGGGTCACCCCATTTTCAAGATGGTGGGGACTGAGAGTTGTGCTTCACCTCGCCTTCCCCACCTGAGGGGTGGGTTTGGCAGATGTGGGCACACCTCTCCTCCTAACTTAGTTTTCCAGCCAATTCGCTCGCCGATAGTGGGGATTAGTACCGGTGGGGGCCAGTTGCTGAGAGCAGCAAATAGCTGGGGTAGCTCACAAAGGCGGCAGCCCTTTAAAGCTTCCCCTTCGTGGGTCCTGCCCATCCTGGGGGAGACGGCTTGTCCCCCGACCCAGGATGTGCTTTCTTTCAGGACCCCGAGAACGGCAGGCTCTCTAGCCAGGTGTCCAGAAACATGTCTGGTGGTGGCAGCTGGCGTGCAGCCACTCAGTTAGGACACTAGAGTTAGGTCCTCTTTCAGGGGGCATCTCTAAAATGCCTCTGAATGCATTTCTCATTTGATTCCATCAGTGTGGGTTTAATGTGCTGAGACGTGTGATCCCAAACTTCCTAGTTTCCAGTAAAGCCATTATGGTGCTATGGAGTTCGCATTGACAAACTTCCATACCATGTATTCTTTATGGTATACCTACAGCTACAATGTCTAAGAATTGACTTTAGACACTGTAGAGGTACAGGGCTCATGCACTGTACCCTAACCTCTGGTATAGTGCACCCAGCTAGAGGGGTGGCTTACCTATGTCAGGACAGTGGATTGTAGGGATGGCACACAGGAATGTGTGTATAATCATAAGTACGGGGGGAGGCAGAGTAAGAATCCTTTCAGTCTCCGTAGTATGCTTTCTTAATCAGGAAGGGGAAAGGATCACTTGTCCTGCTTAAACCATGGTTTTGCAGGTCGAAAAGGTGGTATCTCCCAAAATATGACCCTCATACACGTGTATGTTGAAAACTTGTCTGAGCGGTATATACTGTGTCCCCGCTTTTTTTACACATGCGTGCGTAATCATTGGATCATTTTTTGTATGTGCACCCTCCACCGGGAGGTTTTACCTTAGGTTTAAGGCAGTAGTGATCGTGGAATAGTGAGGAGGTTGGTGGTGGTTATTTATAAAAAGTCCGGACAGCCAGAGGAAGAGTTATTTAATGAATCTGGATTCGGACTATAGATAAAATTGTATGTGCAGCCTTCGAATTGATAAGGAATTCAAGTGCACTTTATAGAAACATTAAAAAGAGGTCAACATGTTTCAGCCTTGGGTAGTCAGTAGATCAATAGGCTTTCGTCAGGACCAATGGGGTGAAATAGTGAAAATAGTGTGTGAAGAATAAAGGGTTATTGACCTGATTCTTCATGAGGTTAAGGCTTCATTGAACCTGTAAAAGAGAGTAGACAAACATACATACAACAGACAGGGAGATAGGGTATAGGAAACATATAATTATGTACAATAGTACCCTTGTGAAATCAAGGAACTAGAAAATGGCAATACTTTTCATTGAATCACACTCATTTCTGGCGTCAACTCTCCCATTGTCATGCTTCGGCGGGCGTAGGTGATTCGATTTGTACTGTAGTGAGGTGCCCATAGTTCTAAAATATTACTTGGACTTGTGCGTGGTCTATGGTGAAAAAAGCTATAACATAAACCGCCTCGTGATTGCGTATAAAACGCTACATACATTCAGTGCTTGGATTGGTAGTACTTTTTGTGCGTATGGTGCTTGCGCAAAGAGATAATATACATATGTTTCTTTTTAAATGAATAAGTTCCTTTTGATCATCTTAGGTCATTGTTTAGTTAGGCTATAGTGCGTGGCTCGAATCCTAATGCGTTCGCTCTTGGTGCTAACGGCAACATGGTTTTTCGATTTTTTAATGCGTACCTTGTTTTTATTAAGAAATTGCTTCCTCGGGGAGTTTAGGCTGGACGAGAGAGGCCTTACTGTAAAGTTGTAAAGAGGAAAAGGGGGTTAGGGATGGAGGTTATTTACTTGCGGTTCTCGTATCTTGAGAGAGCGCGATGTCCCCGGTTACCTTAGTGCCTTCTGCTCTGTCCTGGCAGCATGTGCTGACTCTGCCTTTCGTCACCCGGAACTGGAACAAATACGTTTCCGGGTGAATATGTACTTCATCGCGGTAGAAATGGAAAAAATACTACGGCGCTTAGTTTAAATTAGGAAGTACAGAGTGGTTGTGATACTGTTTTCAGGGAAAGTGTGTTTGATATGAAAAAATATTGATAAATGCGGAACTACGAAAATTATATTATTAATTATAAGTAATGTTTAAATTTAATTTAGGAGCTGAGATTTTGGTTCTTATAGTGACACTGAGAGGGCCAATTATCGTTAAGAATGCCCTAAATTTCGGTGTTGAGGTGTTATTCCACATCTTTGGGTGCTTGTAAACTACCAGGTGAAGGGGAGGTACTAGCAATTTTCTATATGGAACTTGTAGCTGTTGGTAAGTCTGTACTAAACTTGGATAGGAGACTTATTAATTTTAGTATTTATCTTGTAATCCATTATGGCGTTGTTTAACTGGAGGAGGAGGGGCTCATGTTTTTTAGACCACTGGTGTTAGGGCACGTATGGCGTATTGAGAAAGTAGACTATTATAATTGAGTCATCTGTTGAGGGATAGCCAAGGAATAGAATCGTTGAGACCAAGGGTATCTGTTTTGAGCCTGTGGACCCAACGTTGTTCCTTCTCGAATAGGATTTTTGCTGCATTTCTGTCTACTGTTTCTAAGGTTTCTAAGATTACCCAATGTAAATCGTCTACTGTATGTTTTAGTTCCTTGTAGTGAGACGACATTTTTGTTGTGCTTTTCTTGCAGTTAACGTTGCTCCGATGCTCGCAGAGTCGTTGTTTTGCCTTTCGGCATGTCATCCCTATGTACCTCATGTCGCACGGACAGGTGATCATGTACACGACATGGCTGGTGTTACAATTTGTATGCCTTTTTAATTTCCATAGGAAGTTCGGAAGTAGCTGCAATTCTTTTGTGGGTTCTGTTGTTGAGCATGCTACACAAGTGCCGCATGGATAGTGTCCTGTTATTGGGGGATTATTCCATAGTCCTGGTTGTTGTTTCTTTTTCTTTGGTGGTGGTCTAGTGTGGACCAGTAAATCTTTGATGTTTCTGCTCCTTTTGTTAGCAAATCTTGGTTTCGACCAGGTCAGGGTGTTGGATGTTATGATTTTCCAATTGCGGTTGATTATCTTCTTCACCTGATTTGTGATCGGACTGTAAGTGGTGACACAGGTGATCCTGTTGTCAATCTGTTTTGGGCGACTTTCAAGTAGAGACTCTCTAGGTTGGTTTCTGGCACGTTTTTTGCAGGAGTTGATTACTTTCCTGGGATAATCTCTAACTGTGAGTTTTTCACATAGGTCAGTAGCTTGGGTTTTGTAATCTGCCAAGGAGCTGCAGTTTCTCCTTAATCGTAGGAACTGGCTGTACGGGAGGTTTTCTCTCAAAGGTCGAGGGTGAAAGCTATTGAAAGATAGCAGACTATTTTTAGCCGTTGGCTTAAAAAATGTTCTTGTTTGTAAGGTGTTATCTTCCGAGAAGATTGTAATGTCAAGGAAATCGAGACTTTGCGCATTGGCTGCATACGTGAAATTCAAGCATTCATCTTGGTTGTTCAACCACCTGTGGAAGTCTTCTAGAGATGTGGTGTCTCCTTGCCAGATTAGTAGGATATCGTCGATGTATCTCTTCCAAAAGAGTATATGACGAACGTAGGGGTTGTTTTCATTATGTATGTAAGTCTGCTCAAAGGTGCTAACATAGAGACCGGCCACGCTCGGCGCAAAGGTGCTGCCCATAGACGTGCCATGTTGCTGGAGGTAGAGGGCATCTTTATACTGGAAAAAGTTTTCCATAAGGGCCAGTCTGCAACATTCTAGTACGAAATGTCTTGGAGTTTTATAGGGCCAGTCGGTGTTGAAAAGTATTGGTTCGAGAGTCTCTAAAGTCTTCTGTTGTGGAAGGCTGGTGTAGAGGCTCTCGACGTCTAATCCTACCAAGAGCATGGTGTTCTCTGAATACTCAAAATTGAGTAACATGTTGATCAGATCTCGTGTGTCTTTTAGGTAGGTAGGCGTTTTTTGGACCAATGGTCTCAAATAGTGGTCCGCGAATTCTGATAGTGGCTCTAGGATGGAATTGATTCCAGAGACAATGGGCCTTCCCGGTGGGGGCATCCTTCCTTTATGTGTTTTAGGCAAAGAGTAGAAGTACGGTGTGACTGGTGCTGTTGTCACCAGGTAATCAGCCTCTTTTTGGATAGCCAGTTGTTAGCTTCTGCTTCTTCAATCATCAGGGCTATCGTTCTCTGTAAACGTGCTGTTGGATCGATCGTTATTACTTGGTAGAATTTCGTGTCTGCCAGTAAGTCCATGCATTGTCTGTCATATCCTTCTGTCGTTAAAAGGACTATCCCTCCACCCTTGTCCGCGGGCTTTATGACTATGTCTTTGTTATCCTTTAGTTCTGTCAAAGCAAGATTTTCTGCTTTGGTTAGGTTCTGGAATGGTTTCGGAAGTTGTTGATTCAATTCTTCCACTTCTTTCATTGTGGCTTGTTCAAACGTGCTGATTTCAATGGGTATTTGCGAGTTCAGTGGGCAGAAGTAGGATTTATTTCTCAGGGTGGTATCTCCTTCTTGGGGCAGTTGTTGTTCATCCTTGAAAAAAGCTTTCAGTTTTAAGGTGCGGCAGAAATTTGCAAGTTCACACTTCGTCTTGAAAACATCTGTTTTTGGGGTTGGTACGTAGCCTAGTCCTTTGTTCAGGACACTCTTCTGATCTTCTGTTAGTTCTAGTTTAGTCAGATTCACAATCAGGTTGTCGGACCTTGTGCTGTGTTGGCCTTGGTGACACTTCTGGTTTGGACCTGTCGTGTCTGGTCGGACCAGGTTACTCCTTTTGCCTGGACCTGCGGTTGTTCTGGCCATTCCCTAAAAAAGGGCGGCCTTGTTGGTAATTCTGGGCACCCTGTGGTTGCATTTGGTGGTTCATAGGTACTGGAAAATAGGGATTGGGCCACCCTTGGAACTGAGGGTTAAATGGATGGAATGGTATTCCCTGTCCATTATCTTGGAAGTATGGAGGGCGCCAGTAATTGTTGCGGCCTCTCCGCTGTCCTTTCTTATTTCTGAAGTTTCCTCGGCCGCGGGTGGTGGTGTCATCTCCACTCTGGTCTGAACTATTGTCTGATGACATGCTGTTGGAATCAGAGTTGTCATTGAGTTTGTAGTTTTTGCTACTATAAGGATGGATACGTTCCAAAGAGAACCTTTTCAATTCTTTCGCAAGTTTTTGCAATTTTGTTTGGGTTAAGTATTCTTGGCTGTCTTTCATTTCTTTGTTGATTTCGTCTAGACGGGTTTTGTAGATAGTTATGTTAATGGTGTTATTCAATTTTGTTTCCAAGATCTCAATCTTGACAGCGAGTTCATCCGTTAGTCTAGTTGCAGTCTTGATTATAAGCACTAGGTAATCTCTCGTGCATTTCCAAGATATTGAGGACCAATCTTTGCGAAATGCTAGGTCCTTTAGGAAAATGCGTGGTGCATTCGTCACCCACAAGCCTTTTGGGGCGGCGTTGACCCGGAGATACTCAGTCATTATTATCCCGTGTACAGCCGTGCGTACTTGTTCTTTCTTCACTTCACTTAGCTCGTCCCATTCCGCCGTGGAAGACAGAGTCTGGTTGAGGTCACCTTCCATGAGTAGGGGTGGTCTTGCCAAAATTTCATCTATATCCTCAGTCGTGTAACTGAGTCCAAAACTGCCTGCCATGATGTCGATGTCTTCTTTGGCAGTGTGATATCAAAAGGCTCTTTTAGATGCCTATGAAGTATTCTCCCACAGCTGTTCGCTGCTCAACATGTATAATCATAAGTACGGGGGGAGGCAGAGTGAGAATCCTTTCAGTCTCCGTAGTATGCTTTCTTAATCAGGAAGGGGAAAGGATCACTTGTCCTGCTTAAACCATGGTTTTGCAGGTCGAAAAGGTGGTATCTCCCAAAATATGACCCTCATACACGTGTATGTTGGAAACTTGTCTGAGCGGTATATACTGTGTCCCCGCTTTTTTTACACATGCGTGCGTAATCATTGGATCATTTTTTGTATGTGCACCCTCCACCGGGAGGTTTTACCTTAGGTTTAAGGCAGTAGTGATCGTGGAATAGTGAGGAGGTTGGTGGTGGTTATTTATAAAAAGTCCGGACAGCCAGAGGAAGAGTTATTTAATGAATCTGGATTCGGACTATAGATAAAATTGTATGTGCAGCCTTCGAATTGATAAGGAATTCAAGTGCACTTTATAGAAACATTAAAAAGAGGTCAACATGTTTCAGCCTTGGGTAGTCAGTAGATCAATAGGCTTTCGTCAGGACCAATGGGGTGAAATAGTGAAAATAGTGTGTGAAGAATAAAGGGTTATTGACCTGATTCTTCATGAGGTTAAGGCTTCATTGAACCTGTAAAAGAGAGTAGACAAACATACATACAACAGACAGGGTGATAGGGTATAGGAAACATATGGGAGATACCACCTTTTCGACCTGCAAAACCATGGTTTAAGCAGGACAAGTGATCCTTTCCCCTTCCTGATTAAGAAAACACAGGAATGTGTGCCATGTCGACTCTTGACTTTGTTCTGCACCAAAACACGCAGCCTGCAATGGCAGTGTGTGTGTGTAAAGGTACAGGGCCTCTGAGGGTGGCACAATAGTTGCTGCAGCCCTTAGAGGCCTTCCCTGGTCACAGTGCACTTAGTACCCATGGTACCTTTTACAAGGGACTTGCATGTGGCCAGAGAGTTGGCAACTGAGTCTTGCAACAGTACAGTTTAGGGAAAGAACATAGGCCCTGGGTATCTGGTTGGCAGGAACCCAGGGCACCCACAGTCAAAGAGCATCAACATTAGGCAAAAAGTGGGAGCAGCAAGGCAAAAGGGCCACTTTCCTACACAACCCCCCCGCCCCCGCCCCAACGAAAGAGGACAAGACTATCCTTTCCCTAGAGAGTCTTCATTGTCTAAGTGGAAGAACCTGGAAAGTCCATCTCCATTGGCATGGGCTGTCCCAGGTCTATGCTCCACTGTAAAGTCCAGTGGGAATTTCACTTTTCATTTGCATTAGCCATTTGAGAGGTCTGTGGTCAGTTTGAACTGTGAAGTGAGCACCAAACAAATATGGTCTCAGCGTTTTCAGGGACCAAACCATTGCAAAGGCCTCCCTCTCAATGGCACTCCAACACTGCTCCCTGGGGAGTAACCTCCTGCTTATAAAAGCAACAGGTTGGTCTTGACCATCATCATTGTTCTGGTATAGGACTGCTCCTATCCCTAGCTCAGAGGCTTCGGTCTACACAATGAACTGCTTGGTGTAGTCTGGAGTTTTGAGAATTGGTTCTGAGCACACTGCCTCTTTCAGGGTGTCAAAGGCCTTTTGACAGCTAAATGTCCAGTTTACCTTTTTGGGCATCTTCTTGGAGGTGAGTTCTGTGAGGGGTGTCACAATGGATCCATACCCTTTCACAAAACTCCAGTAGTAGCCAGTTAAGCCAAGGAATGCCCTGACTTGGTTCTGGGTTGTTGGAGCTTCCCAGTCCAGGATGGCCTCGATCTTGGGTTGTAAAGGTTGCACTTACCCTCTACCCACAAGGTGGCCCAAGTAAAATACTGTTCCCTGCCTTATCTGGCATATGGATGCTTTTATAGTTAGGCCTGTAGTTAACAGGTCTTTCAAAACCTTCCCCAGGTGATCCTGCCAGATGGAGCTAAAGACACCAATATCATCAAGATAGCCTCCAATCCAGCAAGGACTTGGTTCACCAACCTTTGGAAGGGGGCAGGGGCATTCTTTAAACCCAAGGGCATAACAGTAAACTACTAATGACCATCAGGTGTGCAGAATGTTGTTTTCTGTTTGGCTCCTGGGGCCATGCCAATCTGTCAGTACCCTGCAGTTAAGTCAAAGGTACTAAGAGATTTGGCTGCACCCAATTTGTCTATCAACTCATGAGCTCTTGAGATGCGGTGAGCATCTGTCTTGGTAACAGAGTTGACACATCTATTGTCCACACATAACCATATTTCTCTCTTTCCACCCTGTGGATGAGGTTAAGGGACTAAGACTACTGGGCTGGCCCAGAGGCTCTGAGAGGATTCAATAACCCCTAACTCCAGCATCTTGCTGATTTCCGCTTTGATGCTCTCCTTAACTTGATCAGACTGTGAATAGATTTTGTTTTCGACAGGTACATTGTCCCCAGTGTCCACATCATGGGTACACCAGTTTGTCTGACCAGGGGTCAAGGAGAAGAGCTTGGCATACTGCTGTAAGACTTGCTTACAGAGCACCTGGTGTTGGGCAGTGAGGGTGTCTGAATAGACAACTCCATCCACTGACACATCTTTGGGGCTCTAAGAGAGGAGGTCAGGGAGTGGTTCACTCTCAGTATCCTGATCCTCGTCAGTAACCATCAGCATGGTTAAGCTTCAGGCAGTTCACATGGATTACTCTTTTGGGGGTCCTGCTTGTGCCCAGGTCTACCATGTAGGTTACCTCACTTTTCTTTTCTAAGATGGGGTAAGGGCCACTCCATTTGTCCTAGAGGGCCCTTGGTGCCACAAGCTCTTAAACCCACACCTTTTGCCCTGGTTCAAATTCCACCAGTGCAGCTGTTTGATCATACCAGTGCTTCTGGAGCTCCTGGATGGCCTCAAGATTACTGAAATCTTTTTCAATGTACTCTGCCATTCTGGACCTTCGGCCTAGTACATAGTCCACAATAGCCTATTTGGGTTCTTGGAGAGGCTTCTCCCAACCCTCTTTAACATGACAGAGTTGTCCCCTAACAGGATGACAACACAGAGATGTTCAAAGGGGAAAAACCCTACTCCTTTCTAAGGTACCTTCCTGTAGGCGCAAAGCAAGCATGGCAACAGGACATCCCATGTCTTTTTTGAGTTTTTCAGGGAGCCCCATGATCATGCCCTTCAATGTCTTGTTGAACCTTTCAACAAGACCATTTTTTTGTGGGTGGTAGGTGTAGTAAATTTGTACTGCACGCCACACTCCTTCTACATGTGTTATAGGACACAGACATGAAGTTCGACTCCCGGTCTGACACCCCCTCCTTAGGACACCCTACCCTGGTGAACACACCAAGGAGTGCCTTGGCTACTGCAGGAGCTGTAGTAGTCCTAAGGGGAATTGATTCAGGATACCTGGTGGCAGGATCCAGTACCACATGTATACATTTGTTTCCTGAGGCTGTGGGAGGTTCAAGTGAACCCACTATGTCCACACCTACACTTTCAAAGGGAACCCCAACCACTGCTAGTGGAATTAAGGGGGCCTTTGGGTGTCCACTTTTTTGCCACTGGCTTGGCAGGTGACACATGAGCTGACAACCTCCATTAATATCTGGGACATCTGGGGCCAGTAAAAGCGGCAATCATCCTTTCCCAAGTCTTGGTCTAGCCAAGATGCCCAGCTACGTGGATGTCATGAGCCAAAGAGAATAGAAACTTTCTTTACATTTGAAGCACAACCACTCTCCTAGCGACACCAGGGTTTATTTCTCTGGCCTCAGTATACAGGAGTCCCTCCTCCCAATAGGCTCTGTGGGTATCACTGACATCTCCCTTTTCCTGTGCAGCGGCTTGCTGACTCGGGCTTTCAAAAGTAGGATGGGTCTGCTTCTACAAGGCACAGCTGTCCCCCTGGGCTGAAGATCTCACCCTAGTAAGGGTCAAGTTCCATGGGCTCATTTCCCTCTGGGGCTTTCAAGCATTCTCCCTGAGGAGAGAGGTCCTGAGTCTTTGGCTGTTCAGAAGCTAGTTTCCCAATCTTCGTACTGTAGTGTAGTTCCTATTATCCCAATAGGCTCTGCGCATTGGAATAATATCTTCAATAGTATAGACGTAGGACTGTGGTTAACTAGGTCTTCTACTGACGATATTAGACTTAAAGTTATGTGTGCCAGCTAGCTCAGAGTTCACTAGAAACTTTCTCGAATAGGCAAGGAGGAGTTTAACCTCCCTGGATAGACAAGAAGGGATTTAGTTTCTGACAACCATAGAACATGACAACTTTGCTCTCCCCTAATCAAGAGTATATCTCTAGAGTCGTGTGAAAACAAAAGACAACTATTTCACTCAGTCAGTACGTGCATTCTTAGTTTCACCAGTTTGTAGAGAAATAAGAGATGGGCGTGTTTCAATAAAAAGATGTTATTTATTGATCAGTCTCTTTTCTCATACAAGAGAAATGAATCGCTATTATTGCAATACTTATAGTTAAGTAAAGTGCATACAGTAAAAACAGAATGATAAAATAATACTGTAAAAGCATTTATATGGTTTCTAAGCCATATGATACTTAAAATGGATAAAAGATATACATACATATATACATTGACTAATCGTACTCAACTGGTGCTTCTAACTACGCCTACCCCGGTGTACCTGACCTAAGCCTAATACTTGGGAGGGAGTAAGTAAGTAGCAGTTTAAGTTAAGTTTGTTTTGCCAAGAATCTGACTCAAGAATTCTCTGTAAGGGGTTAGTCAGTTCAGTACCTGGGATTTAGAAGGCTGGAGGGTTGGTATCTCTGTCTCAGGACTCGATATCCCAGTTACCCGCGAGGGCGGCTGGAAACGCTGGAGGCTGGATTTCTCGGCAGGAGAAAAGGCAGCGTCTCTCTCAGCGCGTCAAAAGGGAGGGGCAGCGTCCGTGGGCTTTTCTGCATCAGCTGGGCTCTCCGGCAAGTAGCGCTGCTCCAAGCTCGTCACCACCGTGCCTTAGCTTAGGGCAGCGTCGGTATATTTATACTTGAAAGGTGCCGTGTTTGACGTAAGGATGCACATAAGACGTCAGCAAGAATGTCATAAGGACTGGTCGTTCTTACATTCTTTGCAGGAGTTCTCGAGCAAAATCAAAACAATAGCTGCGGGGGATTTCCCAGGTCTGTTGGAGGTTTGATTTGTTTTGAGAACTCGGTGTGCTTTCTAGGGGGCTGAAGGGATAGTGCTTGCTTAATGGGACAGCATGCGCTATGACCTAATCTGAAAACGGGTTTCTGTGCCGGTGTATGGACATTAGTGAATTAATAACCGGACAAGGGTCAGAAATAGGAGTATCAATATAGGTACCTAGATAAACACACTACACCCACTCCACGATTTTATGTACATATTTACTAACCTAAGCAATAGTAAACATAACTAACAGTGCATGTGTATACCGAACCACCCCAAAAACATTTTTTTGTTTTGTATTTGAAAAATGGTGTATGCGAAATGCACGAAATGAGTATAGGTACTGTATGCATTCAAGCAGTATAATCATTCAATAAGGAGAAGCATATTTTATATCAGCATGAATGATTTGCGAAATTACACATGAAATGGCTCTTGATACAGAAAAAAATTGCGAGACCATCTCATCACATATAAACACAATTAATTGCATATAAACTAGAGGTTGAGGTAATGTAATGTCTCTAGTATTCCTAAGAATAGAAGTTCTGTTCTCTAAGAATAGTTTTACTTTAAGCAGAAGATAAGTGCCAAAAAGGTAAATATTTTGGAATTGGAAAAAAGTTTTTGCTATTCAGGGGAGAAGAGAAAAAATAGTTCACAGTCACTTTGTTTTCAAAAGACTGAAGGCCAAATTCAGAGTTCAGGGAACGCCGTGTGTAAGTTTGTTTAAAATCATTCTCTCTGTTCCGGTGAAAACATCATTTCAGACAGACTCTCGAAAAAACAGTCTACAGCTTCTGGTGAAAGTTCGACTAGGTTCGAAAATGTCGCTACCATGCAGTTATGCGTATGATTGCTTTCAATGATGGTTTGATCAGAACTGCTTACAGAAGGTCGTACCTGGTCGATGCTGCCTTCATCTTGTACTTCACTACCCTTCAATCGTAGTGGTGAAGTTTCCACGAATGCCGTCATCAGGATAGGTAGCCGCTGGGGACAGCACAATGCATGAGCCTTTACTGGACCCAACAAAGTATCTGCATCCAATGGTACGTCTGATTGTAGTGTAAGACAGGTGTCCAACACGCATTCTTCGCCGCATAGCATGCACCTTAATACAGGCATAACACAATTCTGCCAGATGGGTCTGAATGAAAGAAACCAGGTCATATTCAGATCTCGTAGCCGGGCTAAGCCAAGGACTTTAGTTATGCGGTCCCGGTAGCGGATAGCTAGGATCGTTTCTTCCATTGTTGCTGGAGTCTTGTCTGTGACATGGCTTGCCATAACGAAGCAATAGTAGCAAGAATAAAATGCCTGCTACGAGTCCCAACAGGAGTGGAAGTCCGCCAAAGATGGAATGGACGAAATTTGGAAAAATACCCAGGATCGCTTTGAATGGGGTTAAAGCGCCTGAAAAAACTGTCTTAAATATACTCGCGATACCACTTGTATCAGAAATATCTAAGATTTCGTTCAGCATTTCTGCGAAGTGTAGGGGGCAATTTGTTGATAACATTGAATGAATCTCTGCCGTTGTCCTTGCAACTTGGAGATCATACGTTTCTTTTGATGACGTCAACTGGGTTGGCGTTTGTAGGAGCACAGTCTTCATTCTGCTTAAAGTATCAATTCGAATAGAAGAGATTTTTAAACTGGGCCATGACCTTCCCTCCCTGTCTGGAGCATCATTCGGGAACAATACTCTTTCACAGCACATGACCCTGGAAGTCACGCTTACAAGATAAGGTTTTCCTGGCAGCAAGCCACAACATCTGTGATCTACAATTAGAATGTAACTCCCGTTCGAAAGTCTTCTAAAGAATGGTTCTATTTGTGTTGCAGGTGTGCCTAACTGGTGACATGAAAGGTTATTTGAAGTCCCTTCACAGGCCCCATGCAAACTAATACCCTGACACAGAAGTATGCCACTTAGTGATTTTTCACAATTATTACCACTAAGAAATACACTCTGTCCGTTATTACTGACACATGTGTGTGTATAGGGCAAGTTCCATGTGGACTTAATGTATCCTTTACCCAACCTTTCATACTGGCCTGCCTGTATATATTTTCGGCAGTATTGAAACTGGAAGGTTGTTATCGGAATATTTATTATCCCATGTATTATCCATTCAATGACAGGTCGTTCTGACATTGTCAATGGTAATCTCTCAAGTTTTTCAATGCTCAGAATTGTATAGTCAGCACCCTTTTGTGCCAAACTGATTTGTTTATCAGTAAGGTTAAAGATATTAAATAGTGACGTTGTGTTGATTAAACGCCAAGGCACATAGCCTGAACGCAGATTTTGTAACGTCCAGCCAAGCTGTACAATAGAACGTAATTGAGACTGACCGTGTTGCAACATCAGTAAGTCTTGTTCTATTATATCGATTGCAGAAGATACAATACTGTCCAGTGAATATATTCTGGAAGACAGAGTCATTAACCCATTGTCCACAACAGAAAGTGATTTTTCCAAATTAACACGGTCAATTTCCCGTATTTTTTCTGCTGTCTCAATTTGAGTTACTTTCCAAGCTTCGTTGTAAGCTGCATATATAGAGGCCGCTATGAAACGTTTTAGACGCTGTTTGCGTGGTCCCATGATGAAATCACGCAAGTCAGCACCTTCTTTAAGTAAAGTTAAGTGTTGCTTAATTTCTGACAGTGTGGATGTATGTAGCCATTGAAGGCAGAGTTTCCCCACACTATAAGTAGTTACAATCCCTGGATGTTGTCTCTGGGAGTATCTTGGGTCTGGCCTGGTCAATGTGAACCCCTGTATTTTGTTCAGGAATCTGTCTTGACAGTTATTTGTGTCTGTGGGCCAGATCAACCATTTTTTTCCAATCAGCATGTGTTCTGTTTTGGTTTAAATTATGAGATACGTCTATCTCAACATCCGTTGTGCTATTACTATTAGGTGTTGGTTTTGGAATAGACGGTTTATTCAAGTCTTTAATCTTGGCTAGGCCAAGACAGGATGTCTGTTGAATTGTATCATTCAAAAATATAATTTGTTCTGGGATCATGTAGGCTCTAAATAATGATTCTATACCTTGCACTTGCCAATCTTTTGTGCCCCAGATCGTTTTCGTTTCAATGTTATTGTTCCAGAAATCAAAACCGAATGTATTCCTTTTTTCAAAAAATTAGTCTGAATATATCAATTTTGTGTTTGTAAGCATGGTTTTCACTCCTGTCTTATTTAACAATTTGAAATAAAATGATTCTGCATTACTTGTGTTGAACCCTGAAAAGTATGAATATTTATCAAAATATGTCTTTGAACTGCCTTTTGGTGGAGTTGCACAATGTTCCCATTGGTTAAAATTTAAAACATTTCTAGGTTGAGTAGATTTATGCAGATAATGGTTACCATAATGGTTGTAACAAAACATTTGATCGTAATTAGATGAACCTTGCAAATAATCATGTTCTGTAAATTTAGCTGACATTACTAGATCAGACATCATATCATTAATACTTTCAAAGTCCCAATCATCAGCAAATGTGCTTGGTTTTACAAAGTCACTTAATGAAATCTTGAATTGATGAGGATACTTCAGGAGCTCAACCGGACCATATATTTCGTAATCAGTTTTGTCCCATGCTACCCCACCGGGTATAGGATTGGCTGTGAAGTTTACTGAAGAAAGATCTCTTTTCTCGATGTGTGAAGACTTGTGTGGTTTCAGGACCAAGTTGATGTTCTGACTTGCTGTGTCCATTGTAACATATTTTCCCTCAATGAAATGTCCCAAGCACAGTACCATGATGAGCCAAAGTATGAGGATGAATACTCCTAGTGCCACCCAAAGTTCAATCCATGGAGAAATCAGATAGGTTTCTTTTAGTTGATGAAAGAGTTCCTTTGCTTTGTCTTTAAAAGTTTTTGTTGTTGGCTGTTCCTCAGGTTCACTTGCATCCTCAGAAAAATCATCGAATTTGATGAAGTAGCCTGATGCTGTTCTGTCAATTGTTTCAATTGCTTCTGGATTCCTTTTCGTTTTTGGAATTTTCTTTGTTTCATTAGCATAGTCTGTGGTTACATCATTATAGACTGGTGTTTCTTGATTTAATATTTTAATTTGGGTTTCAAGAGGTTTAAGTTCCATGGCTTTGTTGCATAGTCCTTGTTGTTTTACTGTAGGTTTATCAATTATGATTAGTCTTTCAGTTTGAACCTCTGTGTTTGTAGCAAACTTTGGTGTTCTGCTACTTCTTGGGAGTCCACTTGGCCTACTACTTGTTATCGGCCACATGATTGTGGTTTAACCAGGTCGATGGATATACCTTGGTTCTCCTTTTTACCAGCAAGGGGCGGTAGTACTACTGATCTTGTCCCGTTGACAGACAAGACAGGAACTGCTTTTCTGTAAGAAGGCCCAAATTCCTTCTTCACCGCGATCTTTTCTCTGACCAGATCCCCGATTTTTGGAATCCAGACAGGCCTTGCTGGGACAGGTGGTTTCTCTTCAGTGGTTATTGGCTGCTGTTTCAACTTTATGTTGCTCAGGTCTTTTCTTGTTTCGTTTAAGTCCTGTAAAATAGCCAAACTATCTTTGATATCAAAGCATTTTTCTTTAACCACTGAAGTTTGACTATCAAGGTCCTGGA
Organism: Lissotriton helveticus; assembly: GCF_964261635.1. Lineage (NCBI taxonomy): Eukaryota > Metazoa > Chordata > Amphibia > Caudata > Salamandridae > Lissotriton > Lissotriton helveticus. The sequence goes on along the minus strand of NC_136061.1, from coordinate 409,003,774 downwards.
TTAACATTCTAGTCCCAAACAATAGTTCGTACGGACTGAGACCTCTCAGAGAATTTCTTGGCAGATTATTAAGACTACGTTGGACACTTATTATATGTTTGACCCACCCAGCTCCAGAACCTAATACCTTTGCTGTTATAGATTGCTTTATGTCACGGTTTTTTCTTTCCACAATTCCGTTTCCCTCAGGATGAAAGGGACAAGAGTACTGCAATGCAATGCCCATGCTGGTCATGGCCTCCTTGTAAGCCCGAGAGCTAAACGCAGGACCCTGGTCAGAATGTAGCATGCCAATTGCGTATGTGCCGATAAAGACTCGCAAAAACAGTTCAGACGTCAGCCGAGAGCTGGGGTCTATATTTTAAGTGAAAATAGTCTCTATATGTTAATATGACGCATTATTCATACTGGGTATTTTATGTCGATAGCCTAATCCTTTATTGAGCGAAACGCCATGACAATACACCGTCTCGGTCACCACTGCGATCTCTGTTGCAGTTTGGGCAGTTTTTTGCAAATATGTGATGTTGCAGGCTCATTCCTGGCCACCAGTATGTTGATTGTAATTCTTCTAGAGAATCCTTAAGTGTAAGGTGTCTAAGACCCTCACCCATATGTGCGTCTGCTATTAACAAGCCTCTCCTGTCCATGTTTGGAATCACTCTATCCCCCACTCCAGGGATTTGAGCAAAAGGAACGGAGTTTGCATCGATTATGTATGTATAATTGAGTGGATACATGAGGGGTAGCGCTGAGCAGTCGCCTTTTGATGACGTTTTTACCGCCAGCATTGTTTCCCCGTCAATGTATTTTACTGAACGCTTTTTTGTAGCTACGGAAGCCGATTTAGTTGTTTCCGCTGTGGCTGTCTCAGCCAATGCATTCTCTGCAACGTGAACGCCATCACGCTGATGACTCAGTGTATGTATCACGTGAGTCTTTGGTAGTTATTTCTGCAAAAGAACTACTTGTTCCCAAAGCAATTTTTGCTTTATTGTGGCATCTGTGTCATCTTTGTACCCGTTTTCAACCCATTTCTGCAAGTCGTTATTGTATGATTTGACGCAGTAATATGAATCGCACACTATAAGTGTCGGGAATTCGCGATCCGCATTATCTAGCGCCATTTTTAATGCTATTATTTCAGTTTGTTGTTCTGAATTATTTTCCACTGAGTGTGTTTTTGAAAACAGAGGTTTTAATTTACCTCCGCGCCACACGTCTTTTGTAATCTCGCATGTGGCGTTATAAGCTTGTTCTCCCCAAACTGAGGGCTGAGCATGTCCGTCTGTATGTATCACACAGGCGTACTGTCGTATGGGATATTCTCTTTCATATTCTAGATTTTTTAATTTTGTCAACTCTGGATCAAAATAGTATTTCACTCTGTCTGTAGCAAGAGAATCTTCCCATTGTATCCATCTTGGATTTAGTGCCATAGTAGGTAAATTACATGGGGTTGTTAATGCCTCAAAGGCTGATTCTGCTGTTCTGACTGTAATCTGTCTGCCGTCAGCTTGGTATCTTTCTCTTGCTACAGCTGTTTGAACCGCGTGAACAATGTTTTCCTTAATGCTGAATGTTTTTTCAGCTTCTGTGTACAAATGTGTTTTGTATGCTATTGGTACCTTTTCTCCCTCATTTGAGGTTAGGTATGTGAATCCGCATCTTCCTGGGATGACTCGAATCACAAGGTTGCGTGTGTTATCGCGTGTTTGCAGTTTTGTTTTAACTAACATGTCTGTTTGTAAAGATCTCAAAATTTCTGTGTGTTTTTGAGTCCAGTTGATTCTTTTAAAATCTGGTTTTATTAGATCATAGATGGGTTTAACCCTCTCTGCATAATTTATAATGTAAGTTCTTCCGAAATTTAGGAAACCTAGAATTGATTGTAAGTTTTTTAGCGTTCTAGGTGCTTGGATTACAGCAAATTTCTCTAGGAAAGCTTTAGCCAGGCTTTTGCCTTCACTTGATAATTCATATCCTAAAAATAGGATAGTCAGATGGGCAATTCTTGACTTCTTGAAGTTGAATTTGTAACCCTCTGCTGCGAACCCAAGTATTATGGTGTTCACTCTTTTCAAGTGAGTATCCAAGTCATCGTCTGTTAGATAGATGTCGTCGACATAAGATAATGCCTCATCATCATATATTTGTAGTAACTCTGTTACTCTTGCTGAGAATAATCCTGGGCTGTTCTTGAACCCTTGGGGCAAACAACAGAAATTTTTCTGCGAGCCATTTATTGAGAAAGCGGTTCAAATATCTGCTTTCAGGTGCTATATTTTGACAAAAGAATCCATTAGAGATGTCTAATGTTGTTTTGTATTTTTTGCGCACTGTGTGAGTTTTGTACTGCAAATGTTTTGCAGCATGAGTTAAGGTGTCTGTAGTCCAAAACTAGTCGATATGAATCATCTGGTTTGGAGACAGGAAACAAAGGATTGTTCATTTGTGAGGTGCATGTTTCAATCACCCCCTGGTATTCAAGTTGATCTAAGATCTCCCTGACCTGTTTTTTAGCTTCTTGCTTAATTGGGTACTGCCTCTGTGCAGTCGGTTGAGATTTTAACTGGATTTTGTGAGGAGGAGAGTCCTCATCCCATCCCACATGATTTTTATATAATGCAGGAGCCTGGGCTACTGCCCACTTTCTTGCAAGTGTATATTTTTTATGAATTGGAATATGATTTGAGAATGCAGGCATAATCATTTCTTCGCCATGAGGGCACTCCCTGACAAACTCTGGTGGCCAGTCTTTTTCAGCTAGAAGGATGTCATAGCCCTTGGAGAGATTATCCCAAAATAGACCCCTTATTTTCCTAGTCTTATCTCCCTCTATACGTAAGGTTATTTCATATATTTTATGAGGTTTGCTAACTCTGGTATCTGCAGTTTCCACCTGAATGTACTCATTCGTGTCCACTGTCTCCAGATGATTCATCAGGATCTTGCGAGCTATGCTCACTTCTGCTGCGCTGTCTAACATTGTCTGAGCCCACTCTCCGTTTTTCAGCTGAGTCCTCAGGATCCTCGGCATGTTTGATTATTTTAATGCTGGCTACCTTCTTCTTTGGAAATTGTAACTTTTTACTTTGATGAGCAGGTTCTTTGTCTTTGGACTTGACGTGCTCTTCCCTGTGTTCTGACCGTCCTCTGCTTTCCGATTTCTGCGAGGAAGTCTGAAAAGATCGAGAGGGACGTGTATCAATATCTTGATATCTATCAGGTTTCTTCAAATTATCCCTATTTCTAAGGTTGTATTTTTTCTCAGAGGGCTCCCTCTGGGGAGACTTGTGTCCTTGGTCCGGAGATCTTTCTCTCCGCCGAGGAGACCTTCCTCTGGACTGGAATCTTTTTTCTTTGGGAGTGGATTGTTTATTTCCATCCCAGTTCTTTTTTGAAGTGTTTAAATTATTTTTAATAAATACCTTTTCCGGATTTTCTATTAGTTGGGGTTTCACTGGTTTCCCACCCAAACTATCTCTTCCTAGTACTTCATACGATTTTTCTATGATTCTGGCAAGTTCAGATGGTTTGTCTGCTATATCTGTTTCCTTCAATCTTTGGCGGATCGCCACATTTGCTGCTTCCCCTTTTATGTTTGCTAGTAATATCGCCGAGACCTGCTTGAAGTCTTTCAGTAATTTCATACCCAGAGTTAAAGCAGGTTCTGGACTGTATTCATTTTGAATCTGTTTTAGCACCTCTGGTATTACCGCCATGGACGGAACACCATGTGTTTTTGTGTAAATGGAAGCAAAGACTGTACCCCAAGTGTCACAGTCCTCCACATGTGGTGCGATCCCCATTGGAAGACAGATAGTCAGAATTCTGTGTTTCTCAACAGGGGTGGTATCTGGAAATACCGCCTCTATTTGAGTGATTTTCTGTGCTAACCAGAATGGAATTTGTTCCCGTTTAATGGGTACTTTACCTAGACAGGACTGTATGTTCTGTGGTGTGATTTTATTTGTGTTCCCCTGATGAGGGGTCAGCTGTGGAATTTTAATAGCTGGTTGGACTGTTGAAGTCCGCATTACATATTGGACTAGTTGTCTGTGTATTTTAATCAGTTGTTTTAACTGTGATAAAAGTTCTGGTATTGCCATTTTTTCAATGTCTGGATGTGGTGTGTATCCGGCTAGAACCGGCCACGTTGCTCCTGGTCTACCTAGTGGACCGAGCCTGGTGATGTGATCATTATGTTTTAGGGCGCCTTTAAACCAGAGCAGGTGCTCTTGGTATTTGAGTGGTATTTCCACCTCCTCGAAAGGGGTGTACTCATCCGGAGGTTCCTCTATCTTGTAATAATGGAACTCCTTTGTTACAGCGTTTGCTGCTGGAAAATTTATCCATGAATAGAATACCTCTGTCTGCCGATATTCGTGTGCCTCAATTACAAATATGACTGTACCACCTCTCGGTGTTAGTCCATTTTCTATAAGTTTTAAAGTTATAGTTTTTCTTATGCTGACCGGGATGAGTATTGCACCCGGGTCTTGCTGTAGGAGACTTGTGTCTTCCGCTAGGAGTTGAGCTGCTATTCTAGCTGCCTCCCTTTCTTCTTCATTGTCTGACATTTTACTGACAAGAAGGTTTTTTGTTGCAGATCAGGTTTTCAAGGAAACAAAGATTAGATGCACAATATTTTGGAACACTGTATCCTTCAACGTTGAATAAACCAAAAACCATACATAGGAGTCTCCTCCTACTAAGTTTGGCGGATTTAACCTTTCACCCACTCCAGACCTCTTTGGAGTTTTATGGAAAAAAGGGTCTGTGTGAAAAAGCACGACTGAGTTACTCTAATGTCTTGCGTTAGATTTATCGCCTATCCAAACCGTTGGGCGCCATGTAGTGTAGTTCCTATTATCCCAATAGGCTCTGCGCATTGGAATAATATCTTCAATAGTATAGACGTAGGACTGTGGTTAACTAGGTCTTCTACTGACGATATTAGACTTAAAGTTATGTGTGCCAGCTAGCTCAGAGTTCACTAGAAACTTTCTCGAATAGGCAAGGAGGAGTTTAACCTCCCTGGATAGACAAGAAGGGATTTAGTTTCTGACAACCATAGAACATGACAACTTTGCTCTCCCCTAATCAAGAGTATATCTCTAGAGTCGTGTGAAAACAAAAGACAACTATTTCACTCAGTCAGTACGTGCATTCTTAGTTTCACCAGTTTGTAGAGAAATAAGAGATGGGCGTGTTTCAATAAAAAGATGTTATTTATTGATCAGTCTCTTTTCTCATACAAGAGAAATGAATCGCTATTATTGCAATACTTATAGTTAAGTAAAGTGCATACAGTAAAAACAGAATTATAAAATAATACTTAAAAGCATTTATATGGTTTCTTAGCCATATGATACTTAAAATGGATAAAAGATATACATACATATATACATTGACTAATCGTACTCAACTGGTGCTTCTAACTACGCCTACCCCGGTGTACCTGACCTAAGCCTAATACTTGGGAGGCAGTAAGTAAGTAGCAGTTTAAGTTAAGTTTGTTTTGCCAGGAATCTGACTCAAGAATTCTCTGTAAGGGGTTAGTCAGTTCAGTACCTGGGATTTAGAATGCTGGAGGGTTGGTATCTCTGTCTCAGGACTCGAAATCCCAGTTACCCGCGAGGGCGGCTGGAAACGCCGGAGGCTGGATTTCTTGGCAGGAGAAAAGGCAGCGTCTCTCTCAGCGCGTCAAAAGGGAGGGGCAGCGTCCGTGGGCTTTTCTGCATCAGCTGGGCTCTCCGGCAAGTAGCGCTGCTCCAAGCTCGTCACCACCGTGCCTTAGCTTAGGGCAGCGTCGGTATATTTATACCTGAAAGGTGCCGTGTTTGACGTAAGGATGGACATAAGACGTCAGCAAGAATGTCATAAGGACTGGTCGTTCTTACATTCTTTGCAGGAGTTCTCGAGCGAAATCAAAACAATAGCTGCGGGGGATTTCCCAGGTCTGTTGGAGGTTTGATTTGTTTTGAGAACTCGGTGTGCTTTCTAGGGGGCTGAAGGGATAGTGCTTGCTTAATGTGACAGCATGCGCTATGACCTAATCTGAAAACGGGTTTCTGTGCCGGTGTATGGACATTAGTGAATTAATAACCGGACAAGGGTCAGAAATAGGAGTATTAATATAGGTACCTAGATAAACACACTACAGTACCTTTTCTCTTGGAAGGTTGAGCCAATCTTTCAGGCTCCAACTCTTCTTTTGCACCCTGTTTTCGGCTCTGTGCACTAGTCTTGACATACTCAATCTCAAGGATGTCCAGCATTACTGCAAGGGTTTTCAATTCTACCACAGCCCATGCTGAGGTCTCCAGGTCATTTCCAAAGCAGCTGGATGCTTTGGAGAGACCACTGCCTGTGTCAGGCCAGTAACTCCCCTCTCCCCCCACCCCAGTCTAATGTTACCATAGCCATAGCATGGTTAGTAGTAACACTGTCGGCATTGGTGACTGGATAAGATTTTCCAATCATGTATTGCTTTGGGGAAACTAGTATGTCTCTCACCATGCTGACACTGGCACCTGTCTCCTCAGGGCTTCTCTCTGAGTCCCACTTATCCAGGGTTATTGTAAATACGTCTTTAAGTTGGGTGGCCACACAGCCAAAGTAACAAACCCAACTTCACCCTCAGTGACTAGAACCCTGATTTGCTCTGGGCACACTATTGATCCCATCTGGAGATTGGCTACACCAGTACTAAGTGGAGAAGGACTAGGGGACTTCTTGTTAGGACAAGTAGCATCTCCAGTTAAGTGTCCCAACATCCTACAATTGAAACACCAGGCCTTCTGGGGATCAAAGTTCTTCCCTTGGTACCTACTATTGGACTGGGAAGAGTTTTGGTACCCACCCTCTTGGCAGGTTTTTGGGGCCTTTTAGAAGACTCTGTCTTTTTGTCTTTGTTGTTCTCACCCCCTTTTTCCAGGGAAGGTTTGGTAGACCCTTTCTTTTGGTTAACCCCAGTTGCTGTTTTTGTTACCCTGGCCTTGACCCAGTGGTCTGCCTTCTTTCCCAATTCTTCAATAGAAATTAGGTCTATGTCTGCCAGATGTTGATGCAACTTCTCATTAGTGCAATTACTCAAAATAGGACCTTTATAAAAAGATTGTAAAGTCCATTGAAATCATGCACATTATTTCCAATTAACCATCCGTCTAGTGTTTTTACTGAGTAGTCTACAAAGTTAATCCAGGACTGGTTTTGGGTTTTGTGAGCCCCCCATAATCTAATCCTATATTCCTCAATTCTGAGGCCAAAGCCCTTAATCTGAGTGTTCTTCATGAGGTCATAAGACCCAGCATCTGCTGGCCGACAAAGTCACAGATGGGGAAAGGCCTTTGTTCGCTACAGCCCTTAGGAAAGATGCAGCAGGAAACCCTGCGTGATCTCCAGTTGTGAGTCTTGCTGTTGGAAGGGATAGCAGACGATCTGGAGGGGCGCTCCAGAGGCAGAACATCCGGGTGTTGAACCTGCCTGAGGGGGTGTAGGGGGTCAGGTCACGTCAGATACGTGGAGACCTGGCTTAAAGCATTCACATCAGCCTCAGAACTAACTACCTTCTTCTCTTTGGAGAGAGCGCACAGAGTACCGGCACGGTGACCACCCCCAGGATCCCCTCCACACGAAGCTCCTCCACTTCTGAGACAGAGACCCTATACTGCGAGCCGCTAGACTGAACGGGCCCATTCATGTGCAAGACAAACACGTTATGCTCTTTCCTGACTACTCTTGTGCAATGCAGCACAAACGGTCATCCTTTCAAGAGAGAAAACGTCACCTCTGCCCAAAGGGGATACAGTACTCCCTGCTATTCCCGGAATGCCTCAACATAATGCATGAAGAGGTCACAATCTTCTTTACGGATCCGAAGGAAGCATACAACTGGATGGAACTACATCTGCAGGATAACACAAACCCGGAGACCACCCGGAAAGCTTGAGAGCGAGGACCCTGGAACAGACGACATCGCGGGTAGAAAATCCAACAGTGATCCTGGTCTCAGCCACATGGCTCTACCACAGGGTCCAAAAGACACACAACATGGAACAAATTATTGCAGAGTGCAGAAGGGCCCTGCTATCAGTGGTGGACCTGGTCCTGCCCCAGTGAATTCGGATGAGGAGAGTGAGCCCCACATCTTTGCGTCCGAAGAGGAGCCTAGCAACTCAAGCACCTCTCATGCAGAATCAGTTACTCTACCACTGGTGACCCCACAAACAGCGGACACACTTATCTGAAAGACACTTGCAAGAACTTAGGTTTCTTCCACTATGCCCCTACTCTAAGCATCACTCAGATATGTGAGACCCAAGCCAAACGCAGACGCATTTTAACACAGCCCCCAATGGCTCCAGTCCCCACCGGGCACCCAGTTTCCCCATATTTTGTTTGGACGTACTGCCCATTGCAGTAGGCCCCCAGTATTGGGATCATGTCCAGTCACAGTTTTTACCCTTTCCCCAGTTCCATCCCATCTCTCTACCTAGACTCATACAGTTCCATCCCATCTCTCTACCTAGACTCATACAGTGGTGGGGGCACTATTAGCAAACCTCATCAGTTATGCGCAGGGCAGGGGCAATATCTACACGGCGCCTCCATCAGTGCCCTCTCCTCCAGCGCCACTTTTACCTCGCCACGAACCCCGCAGCAGATACTAAGTTCATCACTCTGAATGTCGGGGGAATGCTCACAGAGCTGCAAACGGTGCACCCTTAAATCATACATCAAGCGCCAACAAGCGCATATAACCTTGCTTCAGGAAATGCACCTAGCTGCCAGAGAACTAGACCTGCTACGCAGGCACTGGTGAGGTACCTTTTGTGCCACTACATACTCATCCTAAGCACTGATATGGCTCAGACCTGGGGTCCCTTTTCAAGAAATTTGCAGGGTGGATACACAGAGGGGCGGTATACATTCCTAGAGGGGCTCCTAGAATGCTGATACTAATAGGAAGCATCTATGCACCAAACACTGAGCAGGAAAAATTCTGGAACTCTCTATCGGGCGTCCTAGCCCAGTTCACAACATTGCCATGGATCCTGGGGGGAGATTACAATTGTGTGCTGGACCTCTCTATGGATAGATCTCCCCCCCAACTCCCTGAAAAGGGGCGTGGACAGAACGCTACCACACTTGGGTAAATTACTGATCACTCCTAGACGTCTGGAGAAACCGATACCCAGCGACCAAGCTCTACTCCTTCCACTCCAGCCCCCACAACCTACGGATACGACTCAACCGATTACTGTGCTTATCAGCAGTCATTCCTATGATTCAAAGTATAGACTATCTAGGCCGGATCCTATCAGACCACGATGCACATGTCATGGCCTTCTAATGGTGCCCACCCCTGCCCCCCCGGTCCCCACCTGGCGGCTACCATGGGACTGCCTCAAGGACCTAATATTTCGCCTTGAACAAGAAAATAGCATCCAGAGCTACTTTTCAGAGAATGCCCATACGGCATTCTCCAGGATGCTAGAATGAGACTCCTTTAAGGTAGTCATTAGAGGAGCATGTATCTGACAAATAGCAGGGGTCCGCGTGGCACTATTCTGGCAAGAAAGAGACACGCGATCAAACACAACAATAGCCAGCCCCACGGGAGTCATGGCTCACAAGTGGAGATCTTACAGACCTTCTGTGACTATTACACCAGGGAATACAACACCCCAGGACAGGATGATCCGGAACTTGCAAATAGGATTCTGGCCCCTCTGACCATACCCCAAATTACTCCATCTCACAGAACCCCCTCCCCCTTGATGCGCGAATCACATCAACAGATGCGAAAAATGCGATCTAAGTCTTGGGACGAAACAAGGTCCCGAGTCAGGATGGCCTAGCCTTAGAATATTACAAAACGTTCTCCATGCAGTTGGCACTTAGGTTGGGAGATATGTACATGGCAGCGCTGAAGGATGGAGAACTCCCTGGTTTGCTTCGCAAATCTATCCTCGTATTGTCCGTGAAGCCCGACCGACACCCTATACTATTGACTGCCTACCAGTCAATCACACTGTAATTGGCCAACTGTAAGATCCTTGGAAAGATCCTAGCGGATCGATACACCCAGGTCCTCCCAGCATAGGTACACCCAGAATAGTGCACTTTAGTGCTGGGCAGGACTACCTCCCACACATCCGTAGGCTATTCCACGTCCAGGATCAGGTGCAAGGCCGGTTTCCCCGACCCGCTCGCCTGCTCCTGAATCTGTAGAAAGCATTCAACACCCTGACCTGGCCATATTTTTTTGAGATGCATAGTAGTAGGTCCCACACTTATGGCATACAGAAGATTACTGTGTAAGAAGCTCACATCCTGAATATGCCTCGGCCGCACATCTCATCCCCCTTCCAAGTGCCACGTGTCAGGGGTGCCTGCTCTCCCCCCTCCTCTTTGCTTTAGCAATGGATACCCCTGGTAATTTACCTCTAAGAGGTGCGAAAGGAATGGAGCATCCCTTTAGCGTACACTACCCGTAGCGTGTCCCTGTACGCTGATGACCTGATGTTACACGTACAGGACATCACAATGAACCTTACACCCCTGTGGACCACACTCGCAGATTTCGCAGCCGGGTTGAAACTCAACGGGGTGAAATCCTTTATATATCCCCTAAGTCCTGACGTCCCCCGCAGGAGATATTTGTCAGCAACGCCAGGCTCACCTGGAGCGAGAGGGCCTCTCTTTACTTAGGTGTTAGACTCTATCATTCTCCTAATGATCTCTATGAGGGCAACCTCCGCAAGGCGCTGTCAGGTATATGAGCCCAAGTAGGCTTCTGGTGGACCCTACCTCTGGACCCCATTGGAAAAATAGCCTTGGGGAAAATGGTCATAGTACCCTGTCTCCTTTACCACTTTGCAAATTTCCGGTTATCCCCTCATGCTCCTTCTTTCGGAAACTCGACTCCCTACTCAATTCCCTTATATGGGGCAGTGGACGTCAAAGAGTTGCCCTGACTAAGATGCAGCTGCCGATAGATCGGGAAGGACTATGGGCCCCGTCCTTTGAAGCATACTTACTAGTGGCACACCTCCAGTGGCTGCACCACCTAGGAGAGACTTTCTCGGAGACGGTACCCATGTTGATACCGGCACTACGCTTCCAACTCCTGCCCGGCACCTGATCAATCTCGATGCATCCCCTACAGGTGGCAGTGGCTAGGTCCTGCATGCTATGGGTCCACCGCTTATCCCATGGAACTCAGCTGTGCACCCCCCTGCTGCCACTAGCTGGCCTGCCCCGGGGCAGCGGTCACACTATCACCCAAACCATGCAGGTATGGCCAGACTACTCGCTCCTCGAGACGGAGTCCCTGTTCGCGGATGATCAACTCCTCACGTTTAACCATGTAGTGGAGGAAAGTGGACTCCCACGTGGACAATTCCTCCTGCACAGACAAATTGTCTTAGACTGACGACAACTATGGGACCTATCCAAAGGGGAACCCGCAACACACCTGGTACTCCACATAATCTTAAACATGGGCCCAGAACGACACTTAATCACCTGGATGTATAAGGCCATTCGAGAATTCACAGCCACACCCCTTATCCAACTTAGACAAAAATGGGAGGAAGAATTTGAGCGCCCACTACATGACAAAGAGTGGGAATGCACCCTAGAGTACCCCGAGCAAATATCCCGGAACCCACATTTAAAAAATATATAATTCTACACCCTACAGTGCGCACAACTAACGCCAGCACGACTCCAAGGCTTCTACCCAGATCCACAGTTCCTATGCCCACTCTGCCTAGCTCCCCAACGCAACATTCCAATATATGTTCTGGTACTGTGCCACCTTCCAATCCTATTGGGATCGAGTGGAGAAGTGTGGCTCAATGGTTAGAGCAGGCAGACCTTGATGCAGAGCTCTGGCCAGGGACCAGGGTTCGATTCCTGCCTCGGCGGGTCTCCGGATCATTAATTCCCCTGACTGGATATTCTCGCCTCAGTGCCTGTTCTGATCATGGGTCCCACGCTGCAACTCTGGGCAATAGCTTGCTTAGTCTCCACAACGGCCCCAAAAGCGCTGGGATGCTTGGCTGTACCTGGGGGGTGCCCAGGAGTGGACATTTCCCAGGAAAGCCAGGAAGGGTTCCTAAGCGGTATACGGACAGCGCCGGGACACCTCCGGTGGAGGTAGCTGTGCGCTTTACAAATTCCTACATTTACATTTACAGTTAACAGCACACTTCGAGAGATCACAGGGCTCACTGACATGGCCACATGGGAAGCTTGCGTGCTAGGAGTGTTTCGATGCCGGAAACGCTGTAAAGTCCAGACAGGGTTCGCATCACTAGACCACCTGCTGGTGAAACGATGAATCTCAATGCACTGGCGCTCGCCTGCAGGGCCCCCACTGGCAGCCTGGCAGAAGCGGTCAACAAACAGGGTACAGCGGAGGAGGACGTGATAAAATAATGGAAGCTGGTAATCATAAGCAGCTGGTTGTTGGTCCCACGCATCTCAAAGGACATTCTGTAGATGGGATATACTCTAATAACTCAGATGTATCCTGTGTATAGGTTCTCCCTTTGGCTTGGTCTGACCACAGTGCCATTATTTTCGGGCTAATGAGCCACTAGAGGCGAAATTATAGATGGCTTCACTTAAGCTGGTGGAAAAAAGGGCCTGGAAGGATTTGGATAAGTCTCAACTTGAGGCGGAACATAAGAACACACCACTTTTTCCACTTTGCGACATTGAGAAAGCCACCAACGCATATACAGAGAGGCTTGAGACAGCTTGTAAAAAAACTAGTGCCAATAAAGAGTTGGACTCCTAAGATATCCATCCCTTCAGCCCCCTGATATTGTGACCAGCTTAAACTTCAGAAAAATCGGCCTGTAAAAGGCGAGAATGAGCCTGGAGGAGAGGTTATGGCAGTGAGGATAAAGTGTTATGCAAACACAGCCTCAAACAGTTTAAAGACCTACTGCTGGAAACTACAATTTTTTTTTTTCTAACAAAATCCTCCTAGCAAAATCCAATTCTAAAGAATTATTTAAAACTGTAAAAAGGCTAACCTCGCCACACACCACAAAAAGAGCCAGTAGTCCCGAACTATGTGATAAACTGGCCACCTTTTTTCTACAAAAGGTGGAGGCCATATTCTCCACATTCACTCCTGAGTTGACAGACCCTGTTCGGTACTAAATCCTTTGATCAATAACATTTTTACTTCCAGGTGCTTCCCTAAAGCTTGGAAGCAGGCGTCAATCCTGCCCCTCCTTAAAAAACCAACTTTAGATCCCACTGATCCGGGCAACTATCGGCCTATTTCGAGACTCCCCCTGCCAACACAAAAGATTGAAAAGGCCATGAATGCTCAGCTCAGTAGTTTTCTTCATGACAGTAATGTACTTGATCCTACCCAATACGGGTTCAGAGCTGAGCACAGTATGGAATCAGCCTTAATTAAATCCTGTAAGAAGGTAAGGGAGGAACTGGACTGTGGTGGGAACACTATACTAATTATGTTAGATCTTTCAGCAGCCTTCGACACAGTCCATCATAACGTTTTGATGGACCGGTTGTCCGAGCTGGCGGTAAGGAAAGCTGCCTGGAAACTCCTTTATTCCTTCCTATCGGAAAGATCTCAAAAAGTCGACTTGGACAACAATAAGTCACAGCCTTTCAGCCTGCCTTGTGGGGTGCCCCAGGGGTCGTCACAGAGCCCTACGCTCTTTAATATCTAGTTGACTTCTTATGCCGATGACAGACAAATTGTGCTATCCTTCAAAGACGGTCAGGTAAAACAAACAGGAGCTCGTTTTCATGACTGCATGAGGGCTATTGCACGGTGGATGTCGGCAAATTGTCTAAAACTGAACTCCAACAAAACTTAGGTGATTGTTTTTGGCAACAATCCTCATGTTTGGACCCCTGACTGGTGGCCTACTGACATGGGAAACCATCCTGTTCCCACCCCTAAAGTAAAAAACTTAGGAGTTACAGTTGACAATAGACTGACTTTTTGTGATCACATTAGCTCAGTTGTATCGTCCTGTTTCCTGATTTTACGAACTTTAATTTCAAAGTATTTTTTTATTGAGTTTCAAAACAGAAGAAACAGGCAGGGTGTAGCAATAGACAATCAGCAGGCAAAATTGGCAAGCGAGACAGACAAGCATGTCTTCTCTAATAAGCATCAGGAAAGCAGGTTGGTCATGCCCAGATGGAAAAGCAGTGCCTGGAGATCGAGACAGGCCCCTAGTCGGAGCAGCAAGTGAATAAGACAACTCTGAAAACCCGCTCCACCCCCCAACTCCCAACTCTAACGCCCTCCCCCCACCCCTACCAGTACGCCATTTTTCCATAGTGGTCGTGTGAACCATAGTCAGCCAGAGTGTGTCAAGGTGCATCGGGTCGTGCTTGGTCTACCTTACTGTCTGTGAGGCGTAGGATGCGGAGGTATTTCGGGCAGGTGATTTCATGGAATTCCCTGGATAGCAGTGTCAAAAGCGGTTGCCAGGTAGTTCGGAATGAGTCAGAGGTATGTGTGAGCGTGGCCTGGATCCGTTCCATGCCTAGCGTGAACCACAGTTTGTGTAGCCAGCCTGTGTGGGTGGGTGAGACAGTAGAGCCCCATAGTGATAGGATGTGTTGTGACGCTGCTTGCATAGCGATGCCCATCTGTTTGCCGCGAGCAGATCTCAAGGGGAATGTAAGCGCATTGGGGAGCCCTAGGATTGTGTAAGCTGGGAAGCGTGGGACCTCAGTGTCAAACGTGGAATCGATGTCGTCCAAAACAGCCCTCCAGTACTCCTGCAAGGCGGGACATTCCCACAGAAGGTGAGTCATGGTGCCCCGGTTGCCGCATCCCCTCCAACACAGCGCGCTCCGAGTCGGGTTGCCCTGATTGAGTCTCACTGGGGTGAGGTGCCAGTAGATAGCTAGTTTTATCGCCGATTCCCTAGCCTGGTGTTGCGTGTAGTGTGAGCGGCTCTGTAGTGTATGTGGTTCCAGTCTATTGAGGAGAGAGTCCTTCCGAGCTCGGCTTCCCATCGTCGCTGACCAGCAGTTTTAGCAGGGTCGGCAGCAGGGGAGAGCATCCGATAAAGGTCTGAGATAAGGTGCTTATCTGATTCCTTGGACACAAGCCAGCGTTCGAACGGCGTCATTTGCCGGCTGACCAGAGGGGCGATGTCCGGCTGCAAGAGCCAGTGGCGAATTTGGAAATATTGAAATATGTGAGGCTTATCCACTCCATAGTCTCGCGAGACGTCAGCGAGTGAGAGAAACCCCTCCAAATCAAAGAGGTGTCCAGCCGATCGGCAAGGCGTATCGCGCCATTGCAGGAAAGCTCGAGCGTCCGTGCCGGGCGGGAACGCAGGATTGTCAAAGAGAGGGGTAAGTGGGGATGGGAAGGTTGTGAGGCCTCTTTTGGCCGCCACCATGTCCCAGGCTGCCATAGTGGTTCGGGTGATAGGAGAGCGGAGGAGATAACGCGGTCTGTGCTGGCGGGCAAGAAACGGTATCTTCCACAAGGAGGTCTGAGCCATCGCTCTGTCTTGGAAGAGCCATCTCTTCTCGGATTCGGGTCGGTACCACTCCACCAGATATCGGATTTGCGAGGCCTGGAAATATTGCAACAGGTTCGGGATCCCGAGGCCACCTTCGTCAACTGTTCTGTATGCCACTCTTTTATGTAATCTGGCGCGTTTCTTCTCCCACACAAATTAGTGAATGTCGTGTTGGAGGTCAGCTAACACACCCAGTGGCGGTGACACCGGGAGAGTCTGGAAGACGTATAATACTTTGGGTAAGACCGACATCTTTACCGCCGCTATCCTGCCAAGCAGGGAGAGGGGCTGCTTCGACCAACGCGCGAGGTCGGTCCGGATCTGAGAAGATAAAGTAGAGTAATTGTGATTGACCGTCGAGGTCGTGGAGGAGGTCAGGGTGATCCCCAAGTATGGAAGCCGGGCGGTGGACTGCAGGTTGCATCCGAAATTAGGCGACGGGTTGGTAGGAAGAGCATGACTGCCCAGGGGCAGTATCAGGGACTTCCCCTGGTTAACCTTGAAACCCGACACCGCGCCAAAAGTCTCTAGCTCCACCAGGAACGCTGGTATTGAGCTGGACGGGCGGTCCAGAGCGGCGATTATGTCATCTGCGTATAATCCCACCGCGTGGGGTTCATGGCCGAAAGACATTCCCGTGATGTGAGGATTGTCGCGGATTTTCTGTGCTAGAGGTTCCACGTAGAGAGCAAATAGAAGGGGTGAGAGAGGACATCCTTGGCGAGTGCCTCTCTGTATCTCGAAGGGGTCCGACTTGAGGCCGCCCAGCCGGACGCGAGCCAAGGGACGGTGATAGCAGCTCGCAATCCAGGCCTGAAACCGGTTGCCCAGGTGGTAGCGCCGCAGTACAGCCCGTAGATAGGTCCAGTCGACACGGTCGAAAGCTTTCTCCGCATCGATGGCCAGTAGAGCAGAGTCTGAGACCTGAAAATGAGCCTTATCCACGAGGTGTAGGAGCCTCTTGGTATTGTCGCTGCATTGGCGGTTCGGGACAAAGCCCGATTGATCTGGCTCAAGTATGCCCGGGAGGCAGGGACCCAGACGGGCCGCAAGCACCCCCGTAAACAGCTTCAGGTCCAGATTGAGTAAGGAGATTGGGCGGAACGTGGAGCAGTGCGTCGGGGGTTTGCCCGGCTTAGGCAGGACCACTATGTCGGCTGCAAGCATATCGGGCGGTATGGAACTTGGGCCTTCAAAGGAATTAAACAGTCTGGCGAGAATAGGTGCCAAGATATAACCAAAAGACTTATAAAAGCCCGACGAGAAGCCGTCAGGGCCCGGAGATTTAAGCGGGCGGAGACGCGCAATGGCAGCGAGAATCTCGCCGACGCGGATGGGGGCATCCAGGGCCTCCGTGCTCGCCGGGCATAACGGCGTGACGTTAGCAGATTGTAAATAGGCGTCAATGGCCGTCGGTGATGCCACATCCGCGCTGTATAGAGAGGCATAGAAGGAGCGGAAAGCGGAGGCTATCTGTGCGTCCTCAGCAATAACATTGCCGGAATCGTCCAGTAGCGTCTTGATTTTGGAGCGCTGGAGTTTGGCTTTCAAGGCGCTGGCCAAGAGCCGGCCGGTGCGATTGCCCCCCACGTAGTACGTGTGACGGAGGCGAAGAGCAGCAAATTCCGCCCTGTCAGTGTCGAGGCTGGCCAATTGAGCCCGGGCGGCTTTAAGTTGGCGCCATATTCTCGGGGCACACGTGCGGCTGTGTACCCTTTCCAACTCCGCAACTTTGTTGGAGAGGTCCTCTCTTTTTTCTTTACGAAGTTTGGCGTCCGCGGCTGATATAGCGATCAGCTCCCCCCTCACAACAGCCTTTAAGGCCCCCCATAAGGACGACAACCAATACAGACGGAGTGTCGTTGGTGGCCAAGTAATCCGAGATGCATTTGTGAAGCTGGCGGATAACTGCCGGTTTCTGCAAGAGGGGTTCGTTAAGTCTCCACGAGCCCGGAGTGCGTGGCGATTTGGGTATAGTAAGCGTCAGTTCCAACGCATCATGGTCGGAGAGGGCGGCCGGGACAATCGACACCGTGGCAATCTGAGGGATAAGACCCGATGAGCCCAGGAAGTGGTCTATGCACGCGTAAGTGTGGTGTACGTGTGAGTAAAATGTGTATTGTGTTGCGGTGGGATGTGCCTTCCGCCAAAGGTCTGAGATGTCTCTGTCGTGCAGCCAGGTTACGCCCTTCTGCGAAAGTGCCCCGGTGTCTCCATAACGGCGCCCCGATCTATCTTTGGTGGTATCCATGACGAGGTTGAGGTCCCCCCCTATGAGCATGTGGGTGTGAGGTGCCTGAAGCGCTTCTGAGATTGCGGTTTGTAAGAAGGGTTCCTGACCCGTGTTGGGGGAGTAGATGGAGCCTATCGCGTATGTGGTAGCGCCTATTTGGAAGGTATGGGTCAGAAGGCGTCCCCTAATTTCCCCTATTTTGGCCCCTACCTTGCCCTTGAAGCGCCGCGATACAAGTATAGCCACCCCGGCTTTTTTTGACGGGAAAGAGGAGAAGTATTGCTGTGGGAAGGCGCGGGAGCGCATCCGGTGCCAGTCCTTAGCTAAGAGGTGGGTTTCTTGCAGCAGGCAGATGTCGGCTTCAGAGTTCTCTAAGTAGGAGATGATAGCCCTGCGCTTAATCGGGTTGTTGAGGCCCTTGACATTAAGAGACAGGATTTTAAGTGTGTCAGCCATCCCTAAGGCACGTGGAGGCAGTCAAGCGTAGTAGTGCAGGATGCTGCATGGTAGCGGAGAATGTAGACAATCCCTGATGCGTGTAGAGGTCCCATGGCGTACTGGTCCCCACCCTCAGTCCCCTCCCCCCCGAGGCCACCCTAACCTCAACAGAATGAACCCGCCCAACTCCCCTCGAGTCCTGGACCCCCCTCCCCTGATTCCCCCTCCCCCTCCCAGAACAACCCCCCCAACTGAAACTGGTGAAAGTCTCGGGCCTAATCGTGCAGGGCACAGGTCCGTAGAAAGTCAACGAAAGGGGTACCATGGCTGCAGCTCAATTGGCGGCTCCCCGGCCCAATCCCCAGTTAAGCTAAGTGCGAGTAAAACAACACCCCCAAGAGGTCAATGGTCTACAGAGCGGGTGCTGTGTTATCTGCCACTTCCTGTACAGCCGCTTCACGTTCCTGGGCGACCGTGACCGGGTCCGGTTTCGGGATAGATCTCGGAGTTCTCCTCCTGCGTACCGTCTGCCAGCCGTCTCTTGTAGGGCGAGATGGATCATCCTGCGACCGGGTTGGAGAAGTGTCTCTGGAGGCTGAGCCGTCTGGCATGTCGATCCCTAGCAGGGAACAGGTGTCACGGAGCGACCTGGGTTGATGAATGGAGCCATTCCATTTAAAGATCAGGCGGAACGGGTGACCCCAGGAGTAGGGTATCCCGGCATCTCGCAGGAAGTTCGTTGCAGGCCGGAAAGACTTACGCTTTTGCAGGGTGATGTTAGAGAGATCCTGAAAAAGGGCTACAGGGGCATCCCGAAATCTGACGGGCTGCGCTTTCCTGGCTTCTCTAAGGATACGTTCCTTCAGAGGAAAGTCTGGGAGGAATGCCAGGATGTCCGGAGGTGGTGCAGGTGCTCGGCGTGCCATGCCAACTCTGTGAGCTCTGTCGATTCGGATTTCAAAGTCACTCGGCTCACCCAGGATGTCTCTGAACAGGTCCTGAAGGTAACCGGTCACATTGTCCTTCTCAGCTTTCAACGGGACGCCCCTAACCCGTATGTTATTCCGCCTGGAGCGGTTCTCCAAGTCTTCGGAATGCGATTGCAAGTCCACCTGTTGATCTTGAAGTCGCAGGATTTCCTGCTATAGTCTCTCCACCTCCATGCTGCGAGATTGATCGGCTTCCTCCAGAGAGGCAACCCGCTCTCCCAGGCCATCAATGTCACGACGGAGTTCTCGCTGCTCCCCCGCTAGGTCCTGTTTC
Organism: Lissotriton helveticus; assembly: GCF_964261635.1. Classification (NCBI taxonomy): domain Eukaryota; kingdom Metazoa; phylum Chordata; class Amphibia; order Caudata; family Salamandridae; genus Lissotriton; species Lissotriton helveticus. The sequence continues at coordinate 408,984,280 of NC_136061.1, read as the reverse complement.
AGAGTCTGAAAGTCCTCCCGCAGTGTGTTGAAGAGGGAGGCTAGGAAGGCCTTAGTAATGGGAGCGGAGTCCTCGTCTGGCGTCTGAGGGCTCGCTGGGGGTTTCGGAGACGACAGTGGTTGAGTCTTGTCCCCTTTCGGCGCTGCCTTGTGCATGAGGTCCACAATGTTCCGGGTCCCTTTGCGATTAGAGTGCGTCATGATGTCCAAGACAGGGTATGAGGTCCGGCCGTCGGGTGTCGTCTGGGGTTTTCGAGTGACTGTCCAGCTGCGGGGTTGAGGCCGGCCGTAAGGAGCAGCGGGCTGTTTAGAGCCGTCACTGGTTAGTGCGGCGAGTGAGGCTCGTTGTCTCGCCAGGAGGATCCGCAGGCTGTTCCAGGGACGATGAACTGAGGTAAAAATCCCCCTGTGGGGAGCTTCAAGGGATGTACCCGGTGTGCGTGGCGGCGAGGGAGGCTGTGTTGGCAGGAGTGGCTAGGTTATACCGGGCCGGAGCTAGCGTGCAATGTCGAGAGAAGTTCTCACCGCTTGGCAGGAGGCGCGTGAGGCGGGAAGAGCAACGTGGGCCCAGAGAGAGTACCCAGGCCACAGGTGGAGGATCCGCGCTTCAGGCGTTAGCAGGAGGAAGGCCTCGCAGTCCGGATGGTGGCGCAGATGCCCCAGGCGTGGGGAGGTCTACAAATGTCCCACGCAGTGGAGTGGGGGGCCCCGGTGGATTGTAGGCAGCCGGCAGCCGGTGGTCAGCTGGTAGCAACGGCCCCGATGGGCGAAGGCCCGGTCAAGTTCCTGGCAAGCCCGCATCTGAGCCCACAGCAGCTGATGACCACCCAACAGGGAGTGCAGGGACCGGGGGGGAGGGTTGCTTAGTTGTCCCCAACCTCCCGCCGCAGTCCGCAGGGCGCAGCTCACATTGTACCGCAGTGTGCTCTCCCAGAACGACGCCTGTCCAGGAGGCCGCCGTCAGAGCGTGGAACTGCGGCAAGGGGGAATCCCGCGGCGTCGGTGCGGGGTGGCGGGCCGATGTTGCCCCGCTCGATGTCCGCCGCAGTGGGTTCAATAGGCGGGAATCACACCGACCGCCCAGCAGGCTCACGCCGGGGCGTGGAGTGGTTGGTGACCTCCAGTGGGGTACCCAGTAGTCGGGAGGGCCGGAGTGGGCAGTCCTCGGTGCAGGTGCGTCTCCCCCGCTGGCGGCCAGAGGGGCAGGGGAGGCTCCAGCGGGTCGTGGGGAGCGGGCGGGCAATGTTCCGCCCGGTGCAGGTCACAGCTGGATTGGCGGGGTAGGCCCTGTGCCGCCGCTCGGTAGGCCCACGCCGGGGCCTAAAGTGCTCAGAGGCCCTCCGACGGGGCGCCCAAGGATGCGAGGGGGCGGAGCCGCCGGCTCCGACACCGGAGCGTTACCTCCGGCGGCAGCTGAAGAGACGGGGAGGCACAACGGGGTGCGCGGGGCCGGCAGCCATTGCCCCGTGTGATGCAAGTCGCCGCAGGTCCGCTGGGATGAGACCCGCACAGCCGCTTGGTAGGCCCACGCCGGGGCCTGGAGTTACCGGTGATCCTCCGGCAGTGTGTGCTACTTCCGGAGGGGGCAGGACGCACCGCTCTTCCCGGCCATCCACAGCTGGTCGCCGAAGTTGCCCCTCCGTGCTTCGCTTTGCGCCCCTATGGCGCTCCGGTCCAGCGCCTGTAGCCGCTGTTGCACGGATGTGTGGCGGAAGGGCTCAAACCTTCGTCGCCATTACGCGGTCCTCGCCGACGGCCGAGGAAGCAAGGCACAGGCGATCTTCAGCTCAGATAGACCCGGCTGGAGGCTCCCCAAGTAAACAGGGGGGTCAGGCGCTTGATTTGGGCAGGTGCATAAGGGGGTGGCAGCCAGAAAAACGTGGGATCGGGGCACAGGGCCGGGGAGCCTCGCGATCCACGTCCGTTCAAGCCGCCATCTTGTCCACGCCCCGATTTTACGAACTTTAAGGAAATTAAAACCCTATCTCTCGGACGTCAATTTCAGGACGGCAGTCACAGTCCTGGTAATGTCACGCCTGGACTATTGCCACAGCATTTTCCTGAATGTCCAAAAACAACTTCTCAATAGGCTTCAGATAGTCCAAAATGATGCTGCTAGACTCCTGTCCAGGAAACCCAAATTTGCTTCGGTCCAAGGAGAACTTGTTACATTATATTGGCTTCCAGTGAAACAAAGGGTTTGTTTTAAGGCCCTCTGTATAGCCTTAAAGGCCCTTAATGGTATTGGCCCCAACCATCTGAGGCAAAGGTTCAAATGGTACACCCCCACCAGAACCTTGCGATCCCTGGGAGCCAAATATGTTCAAATACCTACCTTTAAGAAGGCTAGCTGGGGAGGAAACAGTTTTGTTACCTGTACATCCAAGGCCTGGAACAAACTGCCGTTTCATCTGAGGAATGCTGATACTCTTCTCTCCTTCAGAAGGGGTCTGAAGACTTGGTTGTTCTCTCATTAACCGCTCCGACCAACGTTTAGGCCGAACGTAGTGCAAGGACACCCATAGGTAATTATGCGCTTGCATCTCCACAGAATGGGCCACACTTCTTCAGCGCTTCCGGCGCCACAGATGGCGGAAGCTCAATCACCCACAGCATCACCAGACCCCAATTGAGCACCAGACCTGTAGAGACCACAGCCGAGGTCTCAAACGAACACCCACCCCTGCGGACTCCTTCCCGCACCGCACACACAGGTATGCCCCTGTCAGTCCCTAATGGAACAGATTCACCCGCACCATGACAAGACACACACCCTAGTTCGAACCCAAGTTAGAAAGCAATCAGCCATTCCTAATTTTTCCACATTTCGGATACATCAAAGGAGGATCCACTCCCTTAGGGGGAAGAGCAGCTTCCACTATTACACGCCCCGGATCCCACCTAATCACCAACCTCTATTCTTGCTCACCTGTAACCTTCACTCAAAATCTCTTGAAATATGATTTAACTTAACACATGTATTTTTACTGTGACAATGATGCAGAATAAAGCTGTAAAGTGGAAAACCCCCAAAAATAGTTTATAACAAAAAAAATTAGAAGGTGCTTCCAAATGTGATAATGGAGAAAAAGGCGTCACTGTAAAATAAAATATTTTCCTAGGTTCACACAATATGAGACCAGTATAGGGGTCAAGTACATTACAGTTACGTCGAGTATAATATTGAAGTTACTAAACCTGCAGATCTAGTAACATGTTAATGATTTTTCAAGGCCTGCTGAGAATAGGTGGGATTAAAGGTTATAAATATAACAGTATGGGATAATTGGGATGGGTAGAAGGTTGGATGGTGTGGAGGCATGAGTGTCAACAGGGGACATTTTCAGTATTCTGATAACTTTCTTACCAATATCTTTGAAAGAAGACAAGAGTTTTTGAATGTTGATCAAGAGCTCCTGGTTATTAAACACGTTTTTGGGATCTCTTATGCTATCTGTCTTAATACAATTACCTTTTGGCAAAGTCAGCAGGAAAAGGCTGCAGTTTTCCATCATGGCTTGAGAGATGACATTACAGATCCCTTATCATATGTGGTCCCAAAAACTATCATCAGCCAAGCTTTAATGGAATCAGTGTTGCAAATAGATTAATGTTACAACGAATGACAAGATAAAAAGTGTAAAATAGATATCTATACTTCATATGCAGGAGCCCATTGGATAACATTCAAATGGGCTAAAACATGGATGATTAGGTCTTGAATAATTATGAAAAATGTTAGTAGACCTGCCGGTTTAGGGACTTAAATAATCTATTCTACCTAATTATAGTGCTCTTGACCAAATAAACTGGTTTCAAATTATGTAATTCGGGCAAATATTTTAATTCACAGAGCTGCCATTTTCTTCATCATCACATATGAGAGCACCTTTAAATAAGCGTCTTCAGCATGTGTGCTGTACATAAAAAATGTTGTTTGATTTAAGAGACTTAGGGGCCTATTACAATGTCAGTCGCTTTCAATTCCGACTGGCTGATTTTGATTCAGCTGGTCGCAATTGAAACTGGATTGTCATTCCGGCTGGCTTCCGACAAGCTCAAGGATCCCTTTGGCCAGTCGTAACGGGCCCGTAATCCAGTTGGACTGCAGTTTACGCCATCCAGATTATGATGCACGCTTTCCGGCAGGGTTTCAATGCCAGCCTTTGCGACATGGAAACCCTGTCCCCAAGCACGGCCCCCTTTCCTTAGTGGCCTCCGGTCGGTGTTAATCCCTGCACTATGCCACGGGGTGCAGGGATTAACGCCACATCACATTTCCCTATGGGAGCATGTACTACGGCTGGTTTACGGCAGTAACACATGCTCCTATAGGGAAATGTCAGAATGAGACCGCACCATCATAATGGGACTGCCGACTGAAGGTCGTCAGTCCCATTTCCGAGATGGTCCGCCCATCATCATAATAGTCTCCTAAACTTTTGCTCCATATATAATACACATCTAGCCACATATACGATACATATGACCCCTGTCTTGCCTCTGAGTTCATTGATAGAACTGTCATCAGGGTGGTGGCAGGAATGTTTTGCAAATCATGTTTAAAAACTATCAGTTCCAATAAATACATGACTAAAGCATGAAGTGCTTGCACACTGTAATTTGCAATCAGAAAATTTTCCATTGAAATGGCACAAGATTTCTCACAGACATGCGGTTGTATTTATAAAACTATATAGCGTACATAAAATAATTTCTGGAAATCGAGTTCCTGCAAATATTTACCATTTGCACATCACATGTAAAGTGTTCTGAATTGATTTGCTCCTATTTAAATCTTTGTTTGCATCACACTAATATGCTTTCGTAATTCCTGATATATTTTGAAAGATTTGGACTATTCATTTAAAACCTATTTAAATGTTGTGTTAGAAAAAAAACATTTTACAAACGTTTGCTGCACAATGATTGTCAGAAAGCTCACTTGACAAAAACCTGTAGATGTAATAAGAGAAAGAAAAGTAAACACAATTTTTTATGATAAGATAAGCAACAAGTAGTAATAGGCATTGGAAATGCAATAGGTCTTGCATTTGTTTGATTTAGAGCTTTTGGCGTTGTAAATGGTAATGTTTTGTACCCATGTATTAAGAGAAAGTATTTATATTTTAAATGTTGGCATGTGATACCATGGGAAAACGCATATTTGACAACAAATAGTGGCCAATAATAATAATACTAACTCCAAAATGCTACGGAATAAACCCATTAGGCGAACGAAAAGTAGGCCAACTAGCTAAACTCAGAAATTACAAAAAGGTGACACCGACCCAGAACACGAAGGAATAGTGACAGAACTCACCGATCTGGAAGAGTACACTGGCACACCTTAAGCTAACTAACTAAGTTCTGACTGGGGACAAGTTTTTCTGTCAAAAGACTGCTCTCCATTCTCCCAAGTACTGATAAAATCCGGAGATAAGCAGGCAAGTATGCTACATGACTGGGACAAGGCGGTATATAACCGAAGCAATTAACTATGGTTTATGGCCTATCATTTCATACAAAATTTTCGGGGAAGAGAAATGAGCACAACCAAGATTGCGGGACAAATCTCTCTGCTTAGTCCTGCATCTATTATACTTAACACAACGTGTTCAAGATTTTGATCACATAGTTGCAACAGTTAATGTTGACCTGCAGTTGATTAACAAAGAACAAGATGAGCAACATTGAGGTAGGTGGGAACATAATCTATTGCGTAGGTCTATGCTTTTAGCATTAGGCAGTCGTGGAGAGGGTTCTACAACGACGGAGCCACTAAAACTACCCAAGCCACTTGAAACTTGCGCTTCTAAAGCGTATTTAAAATGGCAGCTCCAATATATCCAGCTCTGCAGGACTACAGCAAACACGTCCCGGGAGCAGATGCAATTTTGGATTAAGTAGATCTGCAACCGTCCCTATTCTGGAACGATCAAATAAGTTTCACCTAAAAATGAAATTGACTATTTCAATTCATCTTGCATCCAAACTTTCCTCCACTTAAATGCAAATAAGCGAAGAACTACGCTGCCCTTATACCGTTGACAACAGTTGCCACGCCACAATTACCAATCCTGCTGTAATTGATACAAAAGTCAAATTATCACGTGCTATTTGTAAAAAAACTAAATCTTCCTTAATTCTTAGCAGGAAGCATCTATGGACTTGCAATATGGCTTTTCATTAGTAATATTGCAAGCCATAGAGTGTAAAACGCTGTTTTTTTTACCGCAAAAGCAAGGCACTGATGACCGTGACATTGATAACACGGAGCCACTTAACTACCCATTATTTGCACACTACCATTCTACAAAACGCTAAGTGTGGCATTCCTAGTCACGCAGATAAAAAAAAATATTTTTCTCTAGCAGAAATGCCTCAACTCGAAATCCCAATAAACGTCTAGAAGTGCAACTACATAACTGAAATAAAACATCAGTAAACATGTTTACACAACTACTATAATAGACGCGAAGGTGAATCCAAATGCGAGCAAAGGCCAACTCTCATTGCATGAACCTCCGTTTTATGAAAACGTGTTTATTCAGCATAAACGTTATATTTGCCATCTTCGATCGTCCTGCACCTCAGTCAACAGAGGAATCCCAGGATAGCGTGGATCATAACTAACTAAAGGGCGTGGAGCTACAAGTCATCCCTCCCGTCGCAAGGAATGCGAATCCCGCTCAGCCCGCACTGTGAACGTGCCAATAAAACGAGAGTGCACATCGGCTGTCTGAAAGAGACGCCGTGAGCGTGCACATACCTTTCCCCCTTCGGCCATCAAACCAACGACTATAGTTCTCGCCAAGGCGAGCAGCGCATGCGCTGCGTCGCTAGGTGAGACCTAAAAAGACAAAGTGACATATGACCTCTGTCCTTGAACAGACAGCAAATGTGACAAGTTAAAAACAAGATTTAAAGGCATCTTTATTGTTTATTCACTTTCTGAAAGAACACAACACCTGCTCCTTTCCAGCTTATGTTCACTCCCCTGATAGGACCAATGGGTCCTAAAAATAGCTCGACCTGATAAAATGTGACCAGATTTTTCCAGGCTTTATTTATCAAGGTAATGGACAATGTGGTATGTAGGCTCAGGTTTCTGCTTAGTACGGTCTCCATATCACCATTAGGTTTATACATCAGCATGTTTTCTCCAAAGGGTTTTCATCTTAAGGGTGCTACCCCAAGCTTTAGCTTTATTTGACTTACAAATTCAAGTTGCTGAATAGAAATGTAGCAGTTGAGGTAAACACTGCACTCTAAGTAGAGTATAGTCTTCTATCCCGGTAAGTAGACCCATTGGTGACACAACCTGCAGTGGATGTAAACTGTAGAGGCCTTCCAGTGACCGAATTGTGTAAATCTCAGTATTGGGTGTGGGTTACAGTACGTGTAGTCCCATGTCTCCCTGCTGCTTTGTTTATCGTACAAGCAGGGTTCAAAGAGACACTACCACAGAGTAGTGTGATATTCAGTGTTGGAAAGAAAGAAGTCTTCAACATTCTTGACATGATGTAAAAGGAAATATTTTGGGGAGATGAGTCCCATTCAGCCCAGAAGACCCATGTCACTACACTCACATCTCTCATCTTTCCCACAAAGGCACAAGTGACCGCTCATAGGGAAAGATATCTTGACCCCTCCCTGCATCTCGCTTATGGTGTACGTCAGCCTCTTTTTGCTAATTACTCTTGGTGATAGGGCCCACCATAAATTTAACGGGGCAGGGTTGTCTGCTAAGGAGCTACAAGAAGCTAGTAGTCATGGGTCTAGACTTGTGGCCGAAGGTTTCCTCTCTGTTATATACAAACTGGTTTCTATGTTGTTCCTCTCTTTAACGGAGTAGCTGTTTGCGAGAAGTGTGGTGAGAGGATCTCACTCTTCCCTATAGAGGGTAGTAGTGGGGATCCTTTTGTTGGATCATAATGCCCTCACACACCCTTTCAGGTGTCATGCTTCATCATCTGGGCTGCTCCTCGTTGGGGCGGTGGTGCAATCCCCAACGGGCTCCCTAAAAAGGGGCTCTTTGTCGGAGCTCTTCTATTCAACTGCCGTGTGATGAGTGCGGGTGTGGGCACGAGGAAGTGTAGATGCTTTGTGGTGGTTTAAAATAGAGCTGGGAGTACCTGGAATGGACACATTTTATTCTGGGGGTCTCCTGTCCTAATTAAAAGAAGTGAAACAAGGCATTAACATGAGCCTCTCTACGGATCTATGTGCTCTTGTGGTCGAGTTCATGGACCACCATCATGGTGGAGCCCCGACATGAAAAGGCTGGTGGTGCAGGAACAAAGGGCCCCGATGCCCCCCGCCATGGAGATACAACATGTGCCCCCTGTCTGTACCCCCACAAAGTTCCAGCATGGCATGAATGTCCACGTCCATGCCGTGCTGGAACTTTCTTGCTGTTCCCATTGTGGTGCCTGTTTTCCAGGCACCGCCATGGGAGTAGCAAACAACTGCCCACCCTAGTACACATTGACTCGTAATACGGTTGGCAGTGTTTGCCCGGCTTTGGCGCAGCGGAGGCTTTATTGCTCCGTAAAGTCAGAATCAGTCTCTAGATTTTTCGTTTGAAAGGCATGCGTGTGGTAAAAGCATGCATTGTGAAGGCATGCTTGGTAAAGACGCAGTTATGTAATGACCGCGTTTTTAAGGCATGCATTGTAATGGCATGCAAAGTTCCGTCATACAACTGGCTGGAGGTTTCCTCTCCGTTATCCTCTTCTGCTGGTATCTGAAATAAATAGACTGTCATAACACTTGGTGATGAAGACTCAAGGCACTTGAAGCAATATTGGTGTCTGTGCCTACCAAGATCCTTTGCTCCATATTGTTATCTAGTTCCAGGTCCACTGCAGTCCTATTGAATAGGTGGGGGGACTAGCTGTCTGCAGTGGTATTATGCCAGTGGTTCTGGGATGCCTCACGCTCCACTGTCCTGCTTGGAACATTGCAAGACACGATGCTGCTGCCAAGATGCCCCCCACTCTTGCAAGGAATTGCAAACATTCTCCCTATTCAATAAGACAGCATGTATTGTGCATGCTTAGATCTCAGTGCATGGGATCGTAGTTCTTAGCTCACAAGATGGTACCTCGAAAACTCTTATTCCCTGCAAAGAAAGGGGCGACCTTAAATGTCTTTTCATGACTTCCCCAGCAGGCACTGCCAAACCCATTAAAGGAGACTGGACTCTCTTTAGGGTCCATCCTGTGTGACCATGACCCAAGAACTGAGGCAGTGGATGGCCTAGGCATGGTAAAATACCACCTATCATGTCCAGAGACCCCTCATACCACCACACATTGAGACAGCTGCAGGTGAGCTTTTCAATACTTCCCCTAGGCATCACTATAATATCCTGTTTTCAGGATGGGGGCATTGAAAACATATAAGTGTATAGGCATTTATGGATGAAGCCTGCAGACAAGACCGGTCTCCAGGATCATAAACCAAACAACCCACCAAGTTGTCCGGTAAGCACCTTTCATTCTTCTTTGAATCTATGATATAGTGTACTGAGCTTTCCTCCTCCCCACAATAACTGTGGGAGGGAGTTCCAGCATGTTTGCGTACCTGGGGGTGTGTGTTTATTTATTTTTTAACTAGATAAACGTGAAATAAGGAATATACGTTTTCAGATGGGGGTAAACACAAGTCAGATGCTACAGAGTTGATTACGTTTGTGGTTTCTTCATGACGTCTCCAGAACAATCTGTTGATGGTAAAACAATAAGGACAGCAATCCGTGTCTACCATGGCACAAGACGTTAATGTGGCTAAAACTGAATAGAGAAATGGGTTGGGGAAACAGACTCCCTCCCTGAACTCCCATATGGCAAGAGACAGGGCTGGACCCAGTGACGGATCTAGTGGGCTTCAGACTATGGGATGTAATTGACCTCTCCAGCTTAGATGAGACATAGGACGCAAACGGAATTGTGCCATTCGCACACTTACGGGCTGAATATGCCATGCACACAACACAGAATTTTAAATATTTGCAAATATGTCACTTTACAATTGAGAATTCCACGAGGGCAAGACATGAAGGAGGATTTCCCCCTGGAAAGACGGGCATATGACATCCAAGGCTATTTTCCTTACATATGCAACGTTGATGGGGAACACACAGGTTGACCTGTCCCGACTTTGGGCCTGTTGGCACGGCGACGCGAGGGAGCTGACTGGCGAAGACTGGAGGGGCCCCCTACAGTTCCCCAGGGATATTGCCATAAAGGCAAACTATTGACTCATTCAGTATAAAACCCTGAATAGGATTGATCATACTCGCACACTACTGCATAAAATTGGTAGGTCCCAGGATGAGTTATGCCTTAGGTGCTGTGGACAGCGCTGTGATTTCATGCATACATTTTGAGAGTGCCTGAAGCGTGCCTCGTTCTGGAACAGGGTTACACACACCCTCGAGGAGTCCACAGGGTTCACAACTGACCTTGAGGACCCACCGCATTGTTGGGTGTCTCCCAACTTGGGATATGTAGCAGAGAAAAGGGAAATTGCTCAAATATGGTAAAGCGACCAATGCCCATGCCTGCGGGACTGGGTGAGGGCCATGGAAACATGCAGTATAAGTGGGTAGATGGTGTAAATGGGGACGGGATACCCCCATAAATACGATAAAATGTGGGTGGGGAGGGTGAAGAGCCATAGGCAAATGGACAATGATGTGTATAGTGTGCCACGTACAGCCCGATGTCTCTAACTTTGTGCTGGACCCTAGTCTGAAACTCTGATAATCGAAACGAGGTCCTATGGAACTGTTACGCTGAAGCCAATTACTGTTGTATCTTGCATGGTGGGAGAAGAGTTGCGGGGAAGGATGTCTGATCTATCTTCTGTGGCGGCTCAGTGTGTTATCTGGTATTGTTTTAAATGTTATAATTTAAAAACCAGTAAAAACATAATACAAAAAAACAAGTAGATGAAATAACAGGTACCAATCCACTCACTGGCTGTACACTGCGGTGGACGAATCCTTTTTTAAAATTTTTAAATCAACAGTAAGCAGTGCAAACCTTGAGCCAATAGCCATTTGCAGCTCATTCGGCTGGTTTTGCCTCCGCATGCCCCAAATTTATTTAGAAAAGCAAAATGCAGGAAGAATGCCTTGCAGCATAAGAAACATAGCAAGGAATGTTGATGTTATTCAGATTTTTAGGGGCCGGACAATGTAATTACTTTAATGATAACTATATTACGGTAATTACACTGTCCGGCCCCTAACAGTACACGAAACAACTTCCCCAGTAGGGGGAGCCTGTCTATGGCCTCTGCCTCTGAGGTAGCCAGGATGATCCTGCTTGCAGGCAGTGCACAGAAGCCTTCCTGCTGGAAAAGTTGCTGCAAAAGCACTGTCAGGGGCTCAAGGGATTTATTTGCCTTAATGGAATTATAAAAGTAAATACATTTCTCAGGTGTTCACAATTCTCCCAAATGGAACTGTGGTGGGCTTTCTTTTTTCCCACCTCTGGAGCAACCCTGATTCAGCTCCTCAGGTGAACAAAGAAAGGGTGAATTTGCATGTTTTGAAATATGTCCTAATATTTTGCCCACCCCAAGACTTGTACAAGTAACGGGAAATGGTGTATGCCTTTACGTTCAGTAATCAAGACTGTTAGGTGGTGTGGAAATTACACAGAGGCAAGAACATAGCGCCTCATTTATCCAAGATTAATGAAGTGTCCAGTTTTAAACAGTGTAGGCTATAAAGTTCATTAAGAACAGTTAGCGGAGTGTCAGGATACTGGCCGCTCTCCCAGGGCAGCACTGCCAACGCGTTGGCGGATTTCAGAGTGGGGCCTATAGCAGACAATAGTAAAGCTATACCCTGGCACCTTGATGATGCATTCCAGCTTGAGGACAGGGAGCTTAGAGGGTGCATATTGTGGCAGGGCAGTGCCCAGTTACAATCATTACACAGTGCTAGTATTTGTTATCATTTATTGTCTACTGACATATGGCAATCATAATGTCTCTGTATCAGTCACTGTCAGGTCTAGAGTTTGGCCTCATCCTCAGTGTTAAAGGACTAGGGTGAGGAATGTTGGTGAATGATGGTGATGCCCCGACTTCCCACCTGTAGTCTTCTTTACAGGACATCTCTTATCCTCATCCCAGTCCTACCGTCTCATTTCCTTTCCATTAAGCTCTGCTCTTTGCCCAGATAGACTTTACTGCCAGGGTGGAAGCATAGGACATGACGTAGGGAGAGATGTGGGGTTTCTACCCAGAACCTGTGGAATTAATGACAGGTGGGAAATCAAAGCAATGCTATCGCTTAAAATTCCCATCGCCCCCTCCCCCACCCAGAACATCTGTGCCTGCTCACACATGCTATAAGATGCCGCCGTGACTTAAAGGCGAAGCGTCATTGTAACACCATGGCATAGCCTGACTCGATAAGAGCCCGGGCGCAGCCGCTCAATAAACACATGAGCACAGCTGCAAGGTCCGCACTCTTTCCGTTGGAAGCATACAGCTTTGGCCAAATCGAAAGTGGTACTGAGGCGAACCAGCATTTCGGTGGAGCCACGCTCCCTGTCTCTGGCACTCTTGAAAGCTGTGCCGAGCCAGACCTAATGCCGCTTGTCTCCCCGCCTTGTAGATAGGTCATCTTTCTCTACAAGTCCACCAAATGTTTTACTACACTCAGCATCACTGCTTTCATCGCTCGAGGTACAACTCGGATTTCATGCATAAATCATAACAAACCTCTGTATCGGCCGTTAGTTAAACAGAATTATGTCACGTGTTCGTCACCTGAACTTTTGTACATTTGCATAGGAAAACGATGACACGTGTAACAGGAATTCTTTTCTCTTTTCCCCAAATAAAAACCACACAGCTTCCCGGAGCAGAAAAATGGCAGCCGCAAGCAGGGCCGTTGTTCGCTTTGTTCACTTCCCTTCTCAGCGGCTCCACCATGCAGCTGCTGGCGAAGTGGCCGGCACGGACCGCCCAAATCATGCCCACCTGTGAGACCAAGGTAAGGCATGTGACTTGTGACCACTCCAAATCTTACTACGTGTGGACTACCACTGGAGAGCTTTTGTGAAAGTACACAGCTGCCAAGGTGTGAGTTTGACTATGTGTGACATTCCTCTGTTTTCGGTGTGCTGAAGTGTGACATTTCACGTGGGACATTTTGAGTGACACTTAATTCTGAGTAGAACACTGTAGTTATGTCGATCTATTGAAGGAAATATTAGAAAAAGTAACGTTTGTGCAACATAATGATTTCCAGAGTCAGCCCCCAAAACAATCCAGAATGCAAAGTAACTTTGGGCATAAAGCTGGGACCAGTTGAAGGCATTTGTCAGTGAAGTCATGGTGGGCCATTTAGAAACTCTGAAATGGGCTTATCACTTCCTTTCAAATCTCCACCCCTCCACCATATAAAGTAATTTTACATTTCTCGTTTGTTTATGCAAACATCAATTTGTCATTAGCAGGACTTGTAATATGTTACTTTATGAAGTGGTCGAAGACTGTATTCAAAGACCACATTACATTATCTGAGTGCTCAGGACTGGGCCATCCATTTCTCAATGACTTCACCAGTCAATGCATGATCAAATAATATTATTTTCTTAACCTCAGACGGATGAAAGGCCTAGAAGCCCCTAGCAGGATTGCAACGTGTTGCATAGGCAGACAACTCTTCACAGCAAGGGTTCAATCTACTTAGCTACCTATTCATTGTTGTACACTTGCCAACATTTGCATGAAGTCAATAAGACATTCATAGTAGCATAGTAGCAAAGTAAATGCGTCCCTTGTCCTAAAATGGCATTGCCAAAGAATCTTATTTACCTTTCTTAATAATATTCTATTTTTTGTAGATTTCGTGTTTCAGGTATGAATTTGGACTACAGGTCTTTGAGCAGAAGCGCCTCCCAAGTAAGTGTTGTTGTTCGTCTGTCTCGGGGGATAAGCGTGTGCCTATGCCCGGCAGGTATGCCAGGAGCCGGCATACCTGAGAGGTGGTATGCTGGGCTCCTGAGGTCTGTATGTGCAGTATAGCAGGGGCAATGTCAGCTCAGCAAAGGTCAAAGCCAGAGATTTGAAGCCATCCCTCATCATGTGTGAGTAGCACATGTAGCCCAGTATTTCCTCTGCACTCTGCTGTTTATAGGTTTGGACTGTAATGGGGGAAGTGAAACAAGTGTCAGAATTTGAAGGAAAAACATTAATTTTGAATGCACTACATGCACCCAGCACAGCTCAACTTCAGTACTGCAAGTTCTTCTTCTACAGGCATATTGCTCTTGCAGACCTTATATTTAGTGCAGAGCAGAGAGCCTCATGCTAAATGTCTTTATGGACTGTGTGTGAGTGAGTTTGATGGCCATGTGCTTCCACAAATACTTCATTTGGAGTGTTGAGCGGATAAGCATCAGCTGGGGCTATCACTTATTTTCTTATGCATTATAGGGTTTTGTTCTGAAATTGGTAGTGTGTTATGCTGTTAATTTTGCCCTTACCATTCGTTTGGAAGCATCTTTCCTGTCCCTGGTAACTAACAGAGCTCGCTGGACATTGTCAATGGTAACTCTAAATTGATAGCACCCAACGGAGATGTTGGACAGAGTGATCAACAGAGAAGGCAGTGATCGCCCCCACTGAGAATGTTGTAAGCAGCTGGCTTGGCATTATTGCTGCTCCAGAGAAACTGGGCCCTATCCACCACTAACCCGACCTAACAAACCCTCCCCCTGACGCGATCTGATGCTCCAAAGCCCTGCATGATGATCAGTATCACCGGGATAGGGCTCCACACCGCGAACGGTCAACAGACCATTGTTGCTGAACAGTGGTTGTAAGGAGGACATGTCAGCACTTTCAAAACATTTTTAGATACATAAGCAAATGAAACAACAATTTCTTTAGTAGTTAGGATTATGATGAGTATATAATAAAACACCACAGTCTCAAAAGTACTCCATTGAACCAGAATGAGGTTCCTTAGAAATCACAATTCTACACAATAAACACAAGCTTAGCTCACCATCAATAATCTATTCTATAATAATTATTGTGTTATGGTGTGTTCCTGGTTATTCGGGATGCAGTTGCTTTGCATTGACAGCGGATGTGAGAGTTAGTCTGTGGTGGAGTTTGGCTACTGTCTTGATGTGAGCAGTGACAGCTCTCGACAGGCCTACCAATCCGATTCGCAGTTAACCTTATATCTATAAAGAGTACATTGGCTGACACTCGGGTGCTTGGCATGAAACAGCCAGGCCCGCCACAGAAATTGTATCTTTTATGTGTAAAATAGCTTGTCATACAACATCATAATTAAAATATTTAGAGTCATAGTGACTCAAAAAGTTGCATTCGGTAAAATGTGCACTGAATCCACAATGCAGAGTGGAGGGATTTTATGGGTGTTTCTTTCCACTGAACCCTGCCACAAACCTGTCTCACTAACCAGCAGCTCCCTGTGATGTTCTCAGCCCTAGCTCCCCTGCCAAGCACCTCCAGCAGAAAATAACAACAGAGGGGAGGTAGAGTACAGAGATAGGATTCTTACTCCACGGGCACTGTTTACATAAACAAAAGGAATCCTACTCAAAGTGGACAAGGATAGTGTTGACCACAGATGTGGGAACACTCAGTGTTTTGTAAAATACCCCTCACACACCAACAGGCCCCTTGGTGTCATGCTTCATCATTGGAGTCTTCGCACCCCTCTAACGGGATGAGGCGTGCTACGACCTACGACTACGTGGGAGCACTGAAAGTATAGACTATGTGTGGTGTGTGTGGTGCAAGCGATAGGGTATTTTAATGTGAGTGGTGGGATATAGTGAAGGTTTAAAAAGTACCTGGCTCGTAGGTATTCAGGAAAAATTTTTTTATTCACAACCCCGGGCTGGTACTGTTAAAAGAAGTGCAGTTTGAGGTAGTTAACTGTCGTAACTATGGACAGTACCTCTGGTGTGCGTCGACATGTTTCGGAGCTTGTGCTCCTTCTTCAGGACGGGGGCACAACTTCCCCACCTTACTCACGTTTTTCTAATTAAAGTGTAAATAACCAAAAGTGCAGGACTATTTACAGTGTTTCAATGATAAATTAAGGCTACAATGTGCCTACAGCAGTATAAGACCATGCAGTTGCATGATCTGAAAACCAAAAACCAAAACAGAAAATTGGTTACCCTCATTAGGGTGGCTCAAACAGGTGCAGTCACCTGGAACACCAACAGTACACTGGTCTGTAAAGAAAAAAGACACACAGAACACACAACGAAAATAACACACATAAAGTTAATGGAAAAACCATTGGTCATACTCATTGTGTAAGGTTGTCTTGCTTCATGAGCATTTCAAGAAACGTCTGGGGTTGATTGCTAATTTCGCAATCTAGATGAATAAAGAATCGGTTTCAGTATTTTGTACTCACTTTTGGGTGGGAAATGGTGTTTTTGTTTACCCAATACTTACAGACTTGGGTCGAGTTTTCCTCCGTGTTACCCCATACGCTGCTCCGCTGGTAATGGCTGTCGAGGCTAGCCCTGTCATATTTATGCTCGAGTTCTGTAATTGATTTGATAATCATTGGCTAATTGTCGGATGCGCACTAAGCCCATACATGGACCCATACATGGACCATCCGTTCAGTGACTGGTTAAATTGCAATTTAAAATTGCAATTTAACCAGTCACTGAACGGATGGTCCATGTATGGGCTTAGTGCGCATCCGACAATTAGCCAATGATTACCAAATCAATTACAGAACTCGAGCATAAATATGACAGGGCTAGCCTCGACAGCCATTACCAGCGGAGCAGCGTATGGGGTAACACGGAGGAAAACTCGACCCAAGTCTGTAAGTATTGGGTAAACAAAAACACCATTTCCCACCCAAAAAGTGAGTACAAAATACTGAAAACCAATTCTTTATTCATCTAGATTGCGAAATTAGCAATCAACCCCAGACGTTTCTTGAAATGCTCATGAAGCAAGACAACCTTACACAATGAGTATGACCAATGGTTTTTCCATTAACTTTATGTGTGTTATTTTCGTTGTGTGTTCTGTGTGTCTTTTTTCTTTACATAGCCAGTGTACTATTGGTGTTCCAGGTGACTGCACCTGTTTGAGCCACCCTAATGAGGGTAACCAATTTTCTGTTTTGGTTTTTGTTTTTCAGATCATGCAACTGCATGGTCTTATACCGCTGTAGGCACATTGTAGCCTTAATTTATCATTGAAACACTGTAAATAGTCCTGCACTTTTGGTTATTTACACTTTAATTAGAAAAACGTGAGTAAGGTGGGGAAGTTGTGCCCCCGTCCTGAAGAAGGAGCACAAGCTCCGAAACATGTCGACGCACACCAGAGGTGCTGTCCATAGTTACGACAGTTAACTACCTCAAACTGCACTTCTTTTAACAGTACCAGCCCGGGGTTGTGAATACAATTTTTTTTTCCTGAATACCTACGAGCCAGGTACTTTTTAAACCTTCACTATATCCCACCACTCACATTAAAATACCCTATCACTTGCACCACACACACCACACATAGTCTATACTTTCAGTGCTCCCGCGTAGTCGTAGGTCGTAGCACGCCTCATCCCGTTAGAGGGGTGCGAAGACCCCAATGATGAAGCATGACACCAAGGGGCCTGTTGGTGTGTGAAGGGTATTTTACAAAACACTGAGTGTTCCCACATCTGTGGTCAACACTATCCTTGTCCACTTTGAGTAGGATTCCTTTTGTTTATGTAAGCACCTCCAGCAGGCAGGCAGTTCTCTGCAGAGGGGGTTCAGAATGTCACCGAGAAATTCCAAGGCATCAGATAGTCTGTCGATTCTGGAGACAAGAGTTGAAGGCCAACACTGGCGTGGATCTCTGACAGGAAAACAATAAATCTGTCTTTTCAAGCAAGGGCTTTTTTTTGTTTCTTCCTAAGCAGTCAGAAGTTTGGGTGTTCGAAGAGTAGATGTAGTCAATCTTTAGTGGCCATAACAAATGCTTATGATGGTAAAAGTCCCAGGCTTCCCACTCCCACTTTTCTGGCAGTATTATGAATGTCTGTTTTTTTGGTAGTGTTTTATGGCGCAGAATTACTTGTAATTGCAATTCACATTTATAGAGCGTGTTATCACGTCCTAGTCTCTAAGCGCTATGAGAGAGAGCCCTACCCAAGCACATGAGGAGATGTAATAGATTAGATTGAGCCCCAGACTTCCGAAAAAAGTACTGTTTTCAACTTCTTCCTGAACAGGAGAAAGGCGAGATCCTTACGTACATTCTCCGGCAAGTAGTACCAGAGTTGGGGGATGGAGGTTGAGAGGGTTCTTCCTCCTTTAGAGGATAAGCTAAAACTGGGGCAGACCAGCAGGCCGGCCTCCGGAGACAGTAGCACCCTGCTAGGATTATAGTTGGCTAGACGATCTTTGATGTACTTAGGGGCTTGGCCATGGATGGCTTTATTTCTAAAACAGCTTTTTACATTAAAAATTCAAGTTAGTGGAACCTGTTCCACCCACATGAAGCTTCTCGGTCTCCCATCTCAATCCATGTTGCTCCCAGATTTGGCCCCAGAACGATAATGGAAAATAACTCCTGAGCAAGCAATTAACTGAAGCATCCTAGAAAACATAGGCAGCTCAGACCTTGCTTGGCATGCTCTACTCTGGCAGAAAAAGGGTATCACCTATTCAGTCAATCGATCAATCAATAAACTCGGATTTGTAGAGCGCGGCTAATCACCTGGGAGAGTATCCAGGCGCTGGTCCTATTTTATTCTGATAAAAAGTTCCTCTTGGGAACTCCCTCTCTTGCCCAGGGACATAGTTACCATTGGTGCAACAGATGCAGTGGCATTGGAGCCGTGAGTCATGAAGGGCTCCTTCATCTCTGGTAATGGCTGTATTTTACTACCCCAAGAGTAGGCATGTCCTTTTTGGCACCAGTGACAATGGCATTACTGCTACCCTACTGCTCTTGCCTTCTTCTCCTTATGTGTGAGCCCTCTCTACTCTAAGCTGCAGAGCAGAGTTAATAAAAGGTGTAACTTGTTGGGGGCTTGAGCCTGAAATGTATAAAAGGTGCACTTTGGCACTGGCATCTAACTTCACACATGGGGCCAGATGTAGGTCACCAAATACCGGTCGCGGCCGTTACCGAACGGTATTTGGTGATTGAGATGTAGGGGGCCTTAAATTTACCGATTCGGTATATATTTACAGAATCGGTATATTTACCGATTCTGTAAATTACCGAATCGATAAATTTACCGAATCTCAAGTTTGTGATGTAGGTGGCACTGAAAACAGTGCCACCGGCCCATAAGAATTCGTTATTTACCCTGACATACTATGTCATGGTAAATAACGGATTCCTGTGTACATGCACATCTGTGCATGTACACCTGTGCCATGTGGCACACATATATGCCCTAAGGGCATGTATGTGTGCCAAATGGCACACAAGCCAGAATCAGGGGTGCAACAGGGTGTCAAAGTGACACCCTGTCCCCCTTGCACATTCGGTAATTTTACTGAATCGGTATTTACCGATTCGGTAATTGACATTGATTCCTATGGGCCTCAATAGGAATCAATGGCAATTACAGAATCGGTAAAAACCGATTCATTAATTACCGAATCATACCGATTTGGTAATTAATTCGGTAAAATTACCTACATCCAGATTGCCAGTTCTTAAATACCGAATCAGTATGATTCGGTATTTAAGAATCGGTAATCTGGGATTACCTACATTGGGCCCATGATCTTTTCAGACCGGTTTCTGTACACTCTCATTTGGGTTCTGATAGTTACAGAATGATGGCCACTGTATTGCTCTAGCAGGAATGCTGTTTACTGCATGGCTGCCAGAAAGATGGGCAGTCTAAAACAACATATTCTGTTTTAGAAGCAGCTGCAATGAGTTTATCCTTCGCTTTCTGTACTTGTATGGTTGGCAGTGGTGTTCATGCACTGACAAATCAATTTGTCAAATAAAATATCTAAACTTTATCAGAGTGAATGTGGCTAGACCTAGTCAGTGGACTGCAGCTACAGCTGAAATCAAAAACCAGAATGGACAAAAAACAGGGGGAACACGGCACATAGATCTCTACACAGTAACACCATAACATTAATGCAACCACAGTCCCCCTGTTACCAGCGTCTTAAATCTATTTGGCATGTCTAATTTAAAAAATGAAATGAAAATAATATTTTTACCTCATAAAAGACAGACAAATGATCCAGGTGCATTACGTGGCAAATAGTCGCACTATCTGTCCAAGGAGGCGAAACCAAATTGTCACCTTCTTTACCAGATGACTGCCCCATTAATACGGGTTTACCATCCCCAAGTACACTTCTTATATTTTATACTTTTTTCTGTTGATAGATCGTACCTCTAAACGTTATGTTATGGTTTTTTAGGAAAACTCGAGTTTACTCTTTTTCTAAAACATATTAAAACATACATTTATTAAAAGTTTAAAAATGTAAAAAGAAAATAGACTCCTTAAAGTTGGTGTCTGTGAGGTTCCAGCTTCACTCATCTCTCATTTTTATGCCTCGGCTACAAGTTGGCCACATCATTTGTTTCCAGTAAATGCTTAGTTGTCATTGATGATTGGATGGCTGCTCATGATTGGATGGCTTATGTGTCTATCTCTTCCCTGGTCTTGATTTATTAACTCTCCTCCCTGTTCTTGTCTCTGTCCCGCCCAGGAGCATTTAAATCTTGCATTGTTCTGACTGAATGAGTTGTATTCTTTGAGTGCATACCTGAGCGAACTAATTTTTTCTTTTTCTATGGAGCACCCCATTAGAAATTTTTATTCTCCCTCCCTCTCTCTGTCTCTATGTCCCCCAGCCCTCAGTCCAGGGCTTCTCAGGGAGGAGGTAGGTTGAGGTTGTACCCAGGCTCATTACTCAAAATACATCAGCAACCCCATTAACTAATTGTCCAGTCAAATACTTGCTTTTATGTAAAATGTAATGTTTATGTACGTACAGAAAGTATAATACGGCAAACCACAATTAACATACACAGACTTCATAAGGTATGCACGCTAGTGTTACCCGAGTCCGCTCTCTTCCCTAGGGACCGTGATTATTTCCCATTCATCTGAGGAGACATCCAAGCTGAAGTCTTTGAATTTCCACTATGGCTTTGGGAAAATTAAAAGTGCCCCGCGCTGTAGTGTTTTTTTTAGCAAGTTCTTAGCCGCTGTTGCTAGAGTTGGGTGTGGAGGACCCAGGTGCGCGTCTGTAGCCTTTCAATGTAGAAGTCTGGATGCTGTGGTCGAAGCGGCAGACATCCATGGTTGCGGGCAAAAAGACAGATAAGAATCTCACACTCTGCTCCCAGGATCCACTCAGCAATCTCTTTCTCCTCACATGGTCCTTTGGTCTGGGGTCAGGTTGAACGTGGGGCTCCAGGCTCTAGGCTCTGGAGCTGTCCAGATCTTATTCTAACAGTCTCCATTACTCAAAGTAAAGCAAGCTTCTTGGATTCCTCTTCTCCCATCCCCATGGAAGACAATATTCTATTGCTAAGCTGCCTCAAATCAGGCTCCCCTTCGGATCCAGGTCCCTCCTTTATTTTATCCCGCATGGCAGAGGCTATTAACCCGCTCGTGAATCAGCTACTTAATACCTCCCTCTCCTCAGCTACATTGCCAATAAAATCGAAACAGGTATAAATCGTACTGCTCCTAAAAAAACTCAGACGGACCCCACTAAACCGACCGATTACAGACCAACTCCTCCCAGCCTTTTTAAAAGTGCTGGAGAAATATGTCAACCAATAGATATCTTCGTACTTGGAAAGCAATAGTACATGCTAGCCAATCTGGTTTTCGCCCCAGCTACAGTACTGAGACAGCTCTGCTGGAGGTAGTCGAATCCATCAGACTCAGTTTGGAAGTGGGTGATTGGACGCTGCTGGTTTTATTAGATCTATCAGCAGCGTTCTATCTGATCTCTCACCACATCCTCTTAACCCGTCTCCATTCTATGAGAATTAGGGGGTAGGCCTGAGAGTAGCTCGCATCTTTTCTGGAGGAGAGAGGACAAGTGGTGTGGTATCACCCTTTTTCTGCCAACTCCCATAAACTAAGGGTAAGAGTGCCACAGGCCCAGCCCTGAGTCTTACTCTTTTTAATGTTTATCTCACTCCCTTGGCTACCCTGGTTGAATCTTTTGGGGGCAAAAATTTTGTCATATGTGGATGACACCCAACTGCTTTTCTCCTGGAAGAATAGTGAGGCTTTCCCAGGCAATAAAATCCGTAACTGTCTCACATCGATTTTACAGGTGGCTGTCCATGAATCAACTTAAATGTAATGGTGGAAAGACCGAGCTCCTCTTCTTCGGTGTAGAGGCCGAGATATCGTGGTAGTCCTTTATTGCCTTTGGATACGCCCCCCGCTATCTCAAAATCTGGTGGTGAAAAACCTGGGCTTCAAATTTGATACAAAATCCTGACACGGTGAGGGATTACTGTCTTGTGCACAGTGAGGAAATTATGAAAATTAGTATCTCTTTATCCAACATCTAATACAAGGTTTGACGCTCAACTTTCAGAAACCCACCGCAAAAGCTACCCACAAATTGAAACCACCAATAACTCAAGGAGCGTCTGTGTTAAACAGATTTCATGCATCCAATTTACGCAATTCTGTAACCGTCCACACACAAAATTCACTGCAGGCTGTGTTCTTCTCAGTGATCTTCAATACTTTTATTATGTAGTAAAAATTCAATTTTGAAGATAAACACATTTTTCACTTTTCAGCTATTCCAACTAATAACATCAATGTCAAATTCCACTCTGGAATTGTGACATTGATGTTAATCTTTCACACTAGATGTCAGCCTCACTGCTATATGCTCTGCAAAAGGTTGGCAAAGGACCCTAGTCTTACTCTTTATATGATTCTCTTATCAACCACACCTCCTTCCTATGATATGCCCCAGCATCTTCGACCAGTGAGCTTCTCTAGAATCAAAGAGCCCCTTTGAAGTGCACAAAGGGCCTTACTCTCCCTTCCTCCAGTGTGTGTGTCTCAACCAGCTCTCAGGAATGTAGTAATCCACCATTCTTCTCCGGGGGACTCTTCATCCATCACATTCCTTCTCGGTTATGGAACCCATACCACTCATAGGCACACATGCATCCTCAGGCATGCATGCAGAAACATATGGGGCTGTCCAAATAGGGCATCACTCACAGGCATACATACAGACCAGCGCGCCGTATAAAACCCACATGCTGCATCCATCCTGATTTACACCAAGACTGAGGAAGTACGTAGCAGCAGAAATTTGCTCGACTGGGCCCCCTTCCATGACCAATTTAAAAAGGCCTGGCTGTATTTCTAATGACTTATTACGAAATTGCATGCTGCTACCACTGTGCTCATGCTACATAGCTCTTGGTGAGGGATGTAGCCTTTCACAACTATGAGAGCAGCACATTGTAGGAGACAAGCCTATGGCATAGTGCGGACATATTATCCGTGTTCACCCATGACCAAACCTTGTTTCCAAGGATCCAGACATCGCCATAGCTGGGTGTCACTCAAAGCAGGGGTTCATGCCTATTACCGTGTGAGGGACTTCTCCGCTCAAACCCCAATATTGCCAGCCATGCACGTGCATGCGCTTTGAAACATGCATTTACAAAGCCAATAGAGAGGCTCTTTTTTAAATATTTGTCTTTGTTGACATTTTATTATTTGATAATACGACTATATAATAGAAATGGAAACCGCACATGAACAATAGCCAAGGGTTGGCACTGTTGACTTACTGTGCCATTCATCTACTCTTGGTCTGATCACATATAGAAGATGAATGCTTGATTAACATACCAGGAATTTCCATTCGGTTGCCAACGGTGTAGAAAGGCTACTGTCCCTGAAGGGAATTGTGAGTCTCCGCTACAAATTATGTCCAAGCTTTAACAGTTATGTGAGACACAGCACTTTTGTTTGTAGTATGTACTCACTTATGACATATGTCTCTGAGTTACTCAGTGAAGCCTCTATAATTTGTTTTGCATTTAGATCTTAGCTTGATCCATCACTTTATATCAGGAGTTTACAGCACTGGTCCAAGAAGGCAAAAGCCACTCAGGAGCTTCAGGGTCTCCCCATGAGATAAATGTATTGGCAGTCACATTGGCATGCATTTATGTAATGAGTAGTTATCCTGACAATCTGGCGTGACTCCAACCCATGTGCCCTCTACTTCACTCTCCTCCAGTTAACGGTCTTGCTATTTGCTCTGAATGAGCTTTGTAAACCTGTCGACATATGTAATTAGTCCCGATTGTTTGTTGCCTTTGCTGCCTTCACAAATGACACTTACTTGCTCTCTATATTGTATTCATATATTAAATGTTTGACATGCACTAATTTGCCTAGATCCATTGCTACCCTTTTCTTTTGTGTACATTTTCCTTATTGTTGTGGAATATTAACACAACTCTCATACAAATAAATTATAACAGATGCATTCCTTTTTAAGTTTGTAAAAGTTTGTAACCTATTTACTACATAGAATGCGTAATACCATGCGTAGTACCTTGTTTGTGTGACAATAGCAAATGACTGTCAGTAAAATACATAAGGTTACAGACTGAAAAAAGGTCTGGTGTCTTTCTGCAGGGCGTGAGTGAACACCTTGTTATATCCCCCGGGTACTGCATGACCCGATGCAAGGAGAAGATCGCTGTTACCCTTGACCAGGACTTCTTTGGCTGCTTCGCGAACGAAGCCCGGATATCACCCTGTCCGACCAGGTCAGCTTGAATTCACTAGGATCCATGTGAACACAGAAGAGAATTGATATACTCATACCTAGAGGATGTGTTGGTCACTGATATTTCTCAACTCCTAGCTACTTATTAACAAAACAGGCATGTGCCAAGAGTCACATGGTTTTAAAAAGCCAACCGAAGCGGAATGGGCAACTCATTGGGAGTCCAACGCTTTCCTTTCAGAGACCACTTCAGTGGGACTTTGCATGTCCTCTATAATCCTACTCCTTATACTTATGCTGAACGGGTGGTCCACCAACTACGTGCCCCATGCTATGTGGAGTGAAAGGCACAGTCTCACTAATGTGACTCTTTTAAGCCAGCTAAACGCAGATACTATAATCTCAGCATACATTCAATTAGCCCCCCTTTAGCCTGATCCTTTACCGCCCCTAGTATTTTTCTTACATAGAAACATTTAAAGGCCTGGGACTGGAGAAATAGTCGCATGCCGTGCTCAAGGCGTGTTTTTAAAGTGCAAGCGTAATCCCACCTCTGGCCTTTTGAATGTGCATTCAGGAGAAATGGAACATGTAAAAACACCTACAACCACCAGATTTTGTACCAATGTAATACAATACAACCACAGACATGCAGACATTCTCTGTCATGTCTGTATTAATTTACTACGTATACTTTCATGATTTCTGTGAACTCGGGTACTTTCATGCAATGCTTCCATAACATGAATAGAATAATCATTGCATGTAACAGCACAATCATCTTAAATCCAAACCAATCTATCAGTTTTGTCTATTTATCATTGATTAGGTTTTTTTTTCTATTCAATGTTCTTATTGATTAGACACAGTTTGGATTTAAAATGAATGTGCTGTAGGGTTGTTTTACGCATTATATCGAGTACCACTACCTTATTTTTCCTAAATTGGGCCAAACCCCATTTGGTGTATTCATTGTCAACTTCTTTTTCTGATGCGATTGGTTCAACCAATTGTATCAGAAAAAGAGGCTGGGAGTTGGTGCTAAATACGCTCCTGCTCTGTGTTACCAGGAAGCCCCTTTCTTTGAAAAAAGTCTTTAAAACAGGAAGTTTTTTTTAAAAAAACAATTAATTACAGGGTAAGGTCGCAGCCCTCTACACGGCCATCCCATTGGAGGCTAACAAGGTCACATAAGAAGATTGATGCCACATAATGAGTAGGAAATATGGAAATTTTTTGGTCATAAAAAGCAAAGGCACCAATGGTTCCTGCATAAAACTACGGTAGAGGAAGTATCCTCTTGTAGATCTCTAGGAATGCACATCTCATCTAATTCGGATTGGAGAATGCATTTAGATGATGTAAAATCCCGGGTGTTACCAAGTATAGCAGTGTTGCCGACGTTTAGCCACTGATTCTGGAGGACCCACCATGGTACCAGTCTTAGATGTGTTCAAGGCAATGGTTCAATCAACATGCCAATATGGTTCTGAAATATTATACATGAGTGGGTTTCAAAACCGAAATATATTGGAGGGCTGGTGTTTCAAAGCTCTTTTGAACTTTCGAAATCTCTATGATACAGGCAATCAGAACTGAACAAGACTGGTGTCCTGACATTTGATAGTTTATTGCAGAGAAGATAAAATTCCTTTTTATTGTAAAAATGAACTCTTGAGTAGTAAGCTGAGGTGGGCTGCCAGTCTAAAGAGATATAAAAAAAAACTATAGTTGGTCTTTTTTCTTTAGACTCTCCCACCTTGAATGCTCCTTTGAAAAATCACACAATTAGAATTACATATGGCAATAGCAATGATGTCACATGAATATGGCTTCAAATATTTACAAACAAAGTTCTCAGTGTCCTCCTTTCTGATAGATTCTTGGAGTAATGATGTGAATTTTCTGCATATTTTTATGTTACCAGACCAAGGCATGTAATATAGAATTTTCAAACTTATATTTGATGTAATAAGTGTTGTTGGGGCGTTTGTACAGAGGGTAATAAGAAAGGAGATTCCTCTTTAGCTGGATTTCATAGAACCATAAGAGAAGAATAATGACTGGACATGTAGGAAATTTAAATGTTTAGAGTATGTTATATAGAAATCGCTTTGTGGATGAATTTTGATTTGTACAGACTGTTGGTTTTACCAAATTGTATAAATATAGTGGAGTGGTGTGGCTCACTGGTTAGAGGCGGCAGACCCGGAAGCAGGAGTAGGCCCGGGACCAGGGTTCAATTCCCGACGCGGCAGGGTCGTGGACCAGGGTCAGCGGACTCGATAATTCTCGCCTCGGTGCCTACTCTAACCAGGGGTCCCACTCGGCAACTCTGGGCATTAGCTTGCCTAATCTCCACAATGGCCCCATCAACACCGGGATGCCTGGCTTCACCTTGGGGACTCCCAGTATGGACCATCCCACAGGGAAAGCCAGGACGGGCTCCCCAGCGGTATACCGCGCCAGGATACTCCGGTAGTAATTGAGCGTGTTACAATACAGCTTATAACATAACATAACATAATGGTCGATTCCTTTTTTTTTTTTATTTTTACATTTTTGTAAAAGTTAATGGACTATGGTCCCAAAAGCTGAATTTTTGATTTCAATGAGTCAAAAGACATGTTCTTAAAACTGCATTGGCAGCTTATGATAGGACAGCGGATCACGCTCTAGCCTTTTCCCAAAAGTGTTGCACAATGAGGTGGATATCCCCAGAAGCCACATTCGATCTCTCAGTCTCTTATATCACAGCAGCATCTGGTAGTAAAATGCTAATGACCTGTACTGGTCAAGGGCCTAAGAGTTTGCCACGATTCAGCAATTTCAGAAACTCAGGCCACCAATCAACTGCACACAACCTGACCAGGTGTTCACCAACCAGTCCCTTACTTCAATATGCACTGCGGCCTCCATGCTCAGCTTGGAGTCATGTACAGATGTTGCTGCTTTCATACTACACATTTCCCTACGTTTGGGCAACACGTTGTCTTACGTAGGACCTGCATAAAACATAAATGGCAGCTTTTTTCCCGCCACTTTCTCCCACCTTCCCTTTCCTCTCTTTATAAAGTCCCAGGGGCGGCAGTGCAGCTGGGTCTCACGGAGATTAAACATTCCCAGATCTTGAATCCAAAGCTCACCCACGTCATATTTTAAAAGGTTTCAAACTATAACCTTATAAGCAATCGCATGACATTGCAATCAATACTACAAATTGAAAATAGCAGAAACCTGTGTGCAAAAACAGAATGGTGTCCATGTTTCTTTAAAAAAAAAGTATCAACTAATAAGAAAAAGTATTAACGTGTCTTTTCAAAATGAGTGACCTGGGCAAGCAAGGTGAACGTGGTAAGATGTGTAGTGAGAAATACTAGGTTGTAAGGGTTTGCTAAGAAACCTTGGAGGCGTAAAGGGGACAGTGGCAAGGGCGGAGATGGTGCACGCATTTTATGTTGGAAGATAAGGGGTATTATAATGTGTCAGGGATCCTTAGGAAGTTATAAGTGCACCAGTTAGTGGTTTAGAAAAGGATCACTTTAAAGATAAAATGAACTCTGCAGAATCATAAAGTGTTCGTAGAACCTTAAAGTTGAGGAATTAAAGCCATGCGAACGTAGTGTCCACTCCAACCTAATTCATAAGGGGACCAGTTATCGGAGCCTCTGGTAAAGACTTTTAACGAGATTGTCTGTAGTATTGATACCAAAATCCATTGGAGCACTAACGATATCAGAACTTGTGGATGCATGAAGCAATGTCACTAGTAAACCATGATGTATATTTGGGACAAATTACCTGCCTGGCTGTCACCGGGACGCTGCTTTGTAAAGTAATAAGGCTTTCAGTCCATGCTCCAGCTGTGGACTCCAGCATGAGAAAATGGCGCCCTGCGTATCTGATGTGTTTACATTGCTGCATCCTACCTGGGTTCAGGAAGGCTTTGCTTATGGATGATTCCACTAGCGCTGCTCTGGCAAAATCTGCTACATCCTTCTGGTAACTCTTGTTTTTTTTCTTCTGATCCCAGGTTGGAGGTGAAGAGTGAGCTGTAAGTACGTTTATGTATTGAACTTTCCTTGTTTTTGAATGTTGGTTAATTATCTTGGGTGTTATACCATCAACATTGAGTGGAAGGGCCATTGTGAAAATGTAGAGTGATTGTGAATGGATAGTGTTGAGAAGTCAGTAGGCACCAGGCAAGACTAAGGGAGCTCTCATGATTTTCCTGCGGGACAGTGTGCTTTTCTTGGGTGGATGTCACAATAATCTGAGTGATTTTTGTTCTAGGGAGGACACTGTGAATGACTTGCAGGAGCAGATTTCGAAACTGATCACACTGTTGGAGCAAGAAAGAAGGGAACATCGTGAAACGCAGAAACGTGTGAGCAATTGGATTGGTATATTTGGTGCCTCAATGGGATGGATGCGGAATCAGGGAAGATACTAAGTTTAACCATGTAGTGCTGGGCATGGTGGTTTCGTGGGCTGACACATCCACTCCAGAGATTAGTGTTTTTCCTCATAGTCACAGGTTCGAGTCCCAGCAGGTCCACGCAGCCTTTAATACCTCCGTAGTTGATAAAATAAGTACCACTGAGTTGGTTAACAACAATAATTTGTTATTCAGTGCCAAGGCCCCACAAAGGGTGACGGTATGCTTTATAAATACATATACTATGCAGGGCGGGACTGACTACCGGGCAGTTTGGAATGCTGCCGAGCTGGGGGCTGATTTCACTGTGGTGGGGGCTGCGTGTGCTTCAAAATAATTAAAGCGAAACAAATTTCGTTTAGCACACACAGGTCTCCATGAAAGAAATCAGCCCCCAGCTCAGCAGCATTCCAAACTGCCCGGTAGTCAGTCCGTCCCTGATACTATGAGACCTGGTATAGAAGAGGCACCCCTGCAGCCAGGCCTCAAGCTGTTCTTGGTAGAGCTCATGATCTCTTCGAAAGCCCCCTACCCTGGGCAGCCTGATCTCGGTGGTGCTGAATGCCTCTGCTCTGCCTTCACTTGGCCAGGGCAGGGTTTGTTTCACGCCCGGCTCAGAACTTGCCCGTCAGGCAGTTTGTTTATGTGCACCATATTCCTTCCTGTCCTTGACTCCACCTCCTAATCCAGGTAGGAGAGGCCTAGAGAATGGAGGCAAGTTTTAAATATTGTGAATAATCTTGTATTAGTGGCGGCTGCTTCTCCTTGGCCAGGAGGACAGCAGCAGGGTTGGGTGCGGGTGCGGGTGGGCCCTTGACGCATGGTCCTTGAACCTGGCTTGGTTTACACATATGTGCTTCCAAGTCTGCTTTGATTATTGGCCTAGCAACAGCTGATCCTTTACATGAAGGGGTGGGACTGGCTGCTCACCATTTCATCAAGACTGGACCTCCTTTTCTCTTTCTCTTCAGCTGAAAACATTACACAATGATCTGACCCAGGAGCTTCAGCTGAAGTGCAACGCAGAGGTCAGGTACTGCCAAGGCGCGACTCTCAGCTCACGCTGCTATGTCTGTTTTTACCAGCTATTTATTTAATACTGTCTTTGTCGGTGATTGGTTTGCTAAAGATAATAAGAACACAATGAAACCCAGAGACATTATATTGAATGCCAGCTTAAGTCCACAGGGTCTTTCATGTCTGCCTATTTCTTGTCCCCTCTAGCTGTGTAATTCAGAGGTTTCCCCCCCCTCAATTTGTCACCATCATTGGCCTCCCACGCCTCTTCCACTCATGAATTAATTTCTGCCACATCTCCGTGGTGTCTGTGCTATTTTATCCCTCACATGAATAAAAGATGCTCTATTTCTCCAGAGGTTTCCCAAATAATTCGTTCTCTGAGTACACTTCAGTTTACACACACCACCTATTCTACTATTTCTTCCCCATAAATATGTGAATGTTTGTCCTCAATCTCGGTTACCTCCAATGTGCACACATTTAGCTTCTGGGGCTTGTCTTCAAAGGACTGGTGATTTAACTCTGATGCCACCTACCTATGTTCTGCCTTTCATCTGTCCTCCTCCTCATGCTGTTTTAGCCTAAAGACAAGAGCGCAGATGTGGCCTCCAGACATGGACAGTCTGATACTGATGAGGCCCACCAGTGATGTGCGGTAATACCTCTCCCTGTGCACATACATGTTCCTCTTGCTCGCTGTGGGACGGGGTCTCATTGTCTAGGCCCTCTTCTATTATTCCCATCTTGATCGTCTCCACAGACCTTTGATGGGGATCCATATCGCAACAGAAGCCAGGAGTCATTCATTGACGGTCACAATAGAGGAAACCTAGAGTACTCATTTATTTAGAACACCATAGAAAGACAACCATGATGAGATTATGAGAAATTGCAACTTTGAACAGAATTCCATTTATCTTATAGAATATATGTCACAATTGTTTAACGTAATGTCTAGGGTTAAATGCAAAATAACCCATACTTGCCAGCACATCTCACTGAACGCGTTGCTGTTTAACAGGACTGAGAATGAAGCCCACAGTATTTCGACGTTTCCCTGATCTGGAGTTGGACAGGAGAGGCATCTACTAACATCTCACTTACTTGTCGCTAAAGCCTTTCGCAAAGCACGGTGGTAGACTCCTGCCTGCTGCATGTGCAGACTCGACCAGTACATTCTTCACGGTCTCCGGCAGGGAGCTATTATCTGTTATTCTGCGAGAACAGGACAAACACATGGTTTTGGGTCTATGTTTGAGAAGATCATCAACATCTTCTCTTCAATCGCATTCCCTACAAGGTAGTTTCAAGATGGCTCCCAGGCTCTCCTGGTGAAGAGGTGGAGCTTCTCTGAGCTCCTTCTAAATGGGATAGAATTAAACCGGCTCACTGGAATTGAACAGAGGTCACACGCGCCTGGGACACCTTGGAAACCCATCCAGATCTTCTGGATCCTCCAGGGTCAGGTGTCCCTCCAATGGGCGATCCACTTCATTGCTGATTTGGTCCAAACATTTATAAAGCCTGAAGTCTGCTCAAGTCTAAGTTCTGAGAATACTGGCCATTCACTGACTGCACTGTCAAGCGTGCTCTCTGCGATGTTTTTGTAGATCACAGGGGCCACAGCAGCTACAACCTGCATAATGCAGAGCTGTGTACGGCACCCTTATTAGTGCTTGTACAGCACACTTCAGTCATCGGCCACTGGCACGCCCTTGATGCACTGTGGGGCGTCTGGGCGCTATATGTCCCTCTGTTTCTCAGGGTTCTTGCAGACTGGTGCCGGCTCACTGAGTGATGTTTCCTGCTGCACTCTTCATGTCGGTCTTTCTTACTCCCCGTTTAAGCGTCTCTCAGTCCTTGTTTTAGTGTCTCTCATTCTATCTCAGTTCTAGTGTATGTGTCTCCCTGTGCCAAAGCCACTGGTCATGCCTCCCAGTCCATGGGTTTCAATGCCCGGATGTCAGTGTTTGTGTCTTCTTGACCCAGTGCCAGTGTCTCCCTGTCTCAGTGACAATGGTCCTGGCTCCCAGTCCTGTTGTGTCTCCTTGTTCCAGGTTTAGTGTTTGTGTCTCCCTGGGCCAAAGCTAATGGTCCTGAATCCCTCTTCAAGTGTGTGTCAATGTCCCAGTGTCGGTGATTGTGTGGTCTTGACCCCGTGGCAGCGTCTCCCTGTCTCAGTGGCAATGCTCCTGTCTCCCTGTCCCGTTGTCAGTGTCCCCTTGTGTCAGTTTCACGAGCTTCCTGTTCCAGTTTCAGTATTTGTGTCTGATGTGACCGTGACATTGGTCCTATCTCCCTGTCTCCTCGTTGCTGATGCAGTGTTTGTGTATTATTTGTATTTATTATTACATCTTTAACAGAGTTCAGCATTACGACTGACAAAGGGTACTCATGGTGATAAGCAGAACGCTAGAAAGGTAAAGGCGAGCAGAGGCGCCATGTTTTAAGTTAAGCAACGTATGTCCATGTTTTCTGTGTGTTTATGCCTTATCTGTGACACTTTAATGCCTTATGTGTGACACTTTAATGCCTTATGTGTGACACTTTGAGGTACACTTCGCTCCAGGCAGAACATAGAAGTTATGTCCATGCAATTAGATAAATATTAAACATTCATGTAACGGTCACTGCCTTAAAACATTACTTAGTGCAACTGTTAAAATTCACAAGCTGGCTGAAGGTGTAAATCACAAAAGGCTAGAGAGTTATATCATAGGCGCTGCTACTCCCCCCACACACCCACCCCCCACATGCAGGATGGAATTGTAAATTGCTCTGCTGACAATGCAGTTACAAAGTCTAGGATACATAAATTCCCATTTATTGTCAGGAAAACCATTAAAATCTAGTGCTTTCGTGTACTTGAAATGACCCGAGACTGCCATTCCCATAATGAATTGCCTTTATATGAATGCTCTGGAGTAGGCCATTCAGTTATCAATGAAATAATCTGGCAATTTATTATCAAAAACGATCATTTTATTGACCTCCGATGGATGAAAGTTGGTGAAGGCCCTGCCAGATTTTCCAACCTACGACCTCCTGGGCGGCTCATCACAGCACAGGCCTAGACTGCAAATCTATTGAACAGAATTGCTTGTATTGAACTCTTGTTTAAGTGAATGGAACTGCAATACACTTGTATGAGCCAGGCATGTAACAGTCCTGCTCTCCCTGAAACCAGCTTATTAACGTGGTTTGTCAGTATTTAAACATAGCGCATGCACTCTCTAGCTGGATTTCAAAGCATAGCTTCTAAGCGACCTTCAGTAATATCTTACACCAGCCACCGTTCAATTTTGTTCACACAGATGTCATGCAAACAGTAAAATCGTAACTTGACAAAATAGTCTCATGGAGACATTAAACTTGTCAGATTACGTGGAACTAGCTAAGGTCACAACAAACACCACTGGTTAGAAACAATAAGATTGTTAGAAATCACAGCCAACACCATTAGTTTAAAAAAGTTACAAAATGTTTTATTTTATGGAAATTAGAAACACTGTCAGACAATTACAAGGCATAATTAGAGCACAAGGGGTCAGGTAGGTGCAGCTGTCTGTGCCTGACGACATAACCATTGTGATGGTATGCACACTCTCACTTGACTCATGAGGATACATTTATAAATCTCATAGATTGGACCATCTTCTAGGTCCCTCTGGTGGCACCACTTCAATTGATGAGGCCATCTCTTACACATTCTTTCTTCCGCTTGGTCCTGAAGAAGTGCTAGGGATCTCCTCCTGAGACCATCAAGAGCGCGAAACATGTCAACCGAACACATTCTACTTACACACTTGCACAGTATTTCACTCAGCTACTGAGGGCCATCATCAGCCGCTAACCCTTTGGTTTTTTAACTTGTGACAGGCGGATCTCTTTCACTAAATCTGCTCACTACAGAGACCCTCTAGTCAATGTTTACTCACCTATCACTGCACCAGCATTACCTCGCGCTCATCATACCGCATGAAAACAAAAAGATCTCTGACAAAGCGACCCTTT
This sequence comes from Lissotriton helveticus, assembly GCF_964261635.1. Classification (NCBI taxonomy): domain Eukaryota; kingdom Metazoa; phylum Chordata; class Amphibia; order Caudata; family Salamandridae; genus Lissotriton; species Lissotriton helveticus. Next base: position 408,950,021 of record NC_136061.1, on the reverse strand, counting down.
TTGGGGACCCGTAGGGCATTTCAGCGCCGGCCCTATGAGGAGCACCGCCCTATGATGAAGCATGACATCCCTTGGGATGTGTGAGGGCACCAAGTAAAAGTCACTACCCCTCCTCTCTCTCTAAAATGACTTTCTCTGTCTTTTCTTAGGAACAGTGGCCCTTTATTAGTATTGATTCATTATTCTGGAGCACGGGCACTGGACCTTCATTAAGCTCCTGGTCCCGCGCCTCATTTTAAAATAATTAGAAAAGCCTCATCAATGATCAAAACAGCAATCCGTTGGTGGGAATCGCTTTGACAGCTTTTACTCAGGCAAACAAACTGATGTTTTGATATTGATGAGACTTTTCTATTTATCCCTTGGATCTGTCTTGTGCTATACAAAAGCTGTGTATATTATATTTATCATATGCTAATTGTGTTTTTGCTTTGACACTGGGGACACTTTGTCTTGGTGAAATTGTTGTGTTACTTGTGTGTTTATGGGACCAAAATATAAAACTTTTTTTTTTTACCTTTTTGAACTAATGGTGTTTGTCAAACATTCTTATTTTTTCTAATCTGTGGTGTTGGTGAGGTGGGGCCGAGCCGGCGACCAAGATGGCCGGACAGCGTTGAAGCTCTCAGAGCTTTACCCTGGAGCGCAAACTATCCCCTGTGCAGCAGTACAGTACCCGATTTGGGCGGCTGTGGACCAGGGCCGGACTGGCCGTACCGGGCACCGGGCATTTCCCCGGTGGGCCGCTAGGGTGGGGGCCAATTTTGGCTCCTGGGGCCGTTTTTGTTACAGGGCCGTTTTTGCAGCATAGTTGCAAAATCGGCCCCTGTAACAAAATCGGCCAAACCGGCCCTGGCAAACAGCTCGGCCGCTCCTAGGAGGGCCAGCCAAGCTCTTTGCCAGGGCCAGTTTTCCTGCTGTGGACCGGGGGTGCTGTGGCAGGGAGGTTACAACCGAATCTGGCCATCGTTTTAATGATCGGTGGGTGGCCCTGCACCGTGGCCTGAAGCAGCCTTCAGAGGCCTCGTGGGGACAGGGCCCACATGTGAGCCTGAGGGTGGGGTCGTGGTGAGCTGGGTGCCTGAGTTTGATGCCTGCCGGAGGCCAGGATTGAGTCGCAGAGAAGACCGTGGACCCGGATGGGCACGGCGTCCTCCTCAGAGTTCTGTGGCCTGCAGTGCTGACAAGTGACCCCGGCGTATGGCGTGTGGCCTACTACGGCACTGTGCACCGCTGCTGCCTGATCGGGCATTCAGCCTCACCTGATGGCGGCTGCCCCTGTGAGCTAACCGCTGCCTGCCTGAGCTGCTCCAGGTGGGACATGGCCCGATTAGGGGGGGAGGTTTGGTGCTGCCGCTGGGCAAAGATGCAGCCGCATTGACTGGTGTTCTTGTGACGCCTGCTCCGCACGATGGGCCTCGACATTTCTGCAAGACCCCCGCTGTGGCGACCGGGGATGGCCTTGTGGGGGTAGCTGAGCCCCCAGAGATTAGTGCTGCGCTGTGCATTGCCTCCCTTCTGCCTGCTCCTGAGGTCGACTGAGTGCCTGCTGCTTTTGCTCCTGTGGCACATATGACTGGATGGTTACCTGCAGGTGGCTGGGGCTGCATGCTGGGGGCTTAGTGTAATTTCCAACGCTTGGGCTCCGACATTAGGAGCCACTGGCTGGCTCACGGTGAGCTCAACTCTCCCACATGGGTTGTGGGGCAAGGCCCATACTGTGGTGTTTCTGATGCACCTACAGCAGACTCCAGAGAGCCACCGCTCATTAAGCCTGCCTGTCACCGGCACTGCGACTTACTGCCTTTGCTACTGAGATGCTGCCTAGCTGTCCTCTACCTGGCACTGGCGTTTGGCTCCTGTTGGCCAGAGCAGCTCAATCTTAAGTTACTGCAGCAGAGGGTAATGCTACTCCTTTGCTGGGAAAGGCGGGTATGTTACAATGGGATACGGTGACCCCACACAAAAACAACTTACCTTTGAACCAACCAGGAACCCGCTACGCCAGCATTCACCCTCAGAGTCCACTAGTGTCTCAGATTTTGCAATGGCAGACCCTCCCCTGGATGGTACGGCAGCCATCATGGCCGAGCTGTGTGCCAGCTTCAAGTCTAATGTGGTATATGTGTAAAAGGAAGTAAAATGGACAGTCCTACAAAGCGGGGTGTAGCTCTCTCCAGGCACCACACATTCTCTAAGCCACCAACCATTCTTTTGTTGCCTTGGAATTGAGGGCACTCACAGTTGTGGGCAGTTGGGGGTGGGGAGTGATCATGTGTTATCATCCAGAGTGCCAAATGAAGGGGTACTCGAGGGCCACACATTTCCTAACACTTACAGAAACATTGTTAATGCAATAGGGGGTTGAATTAAATATTGTGATCAGAGTAGCATCCCTCCGTCCCTCTGATGAGGTAGCGGCCAAACAAATCACCCTGCAAATCAAAGAGCGCAGGGGAGCACAGACTGTCAACCAAGCAGCCCCATAGACCTTTGAGGTCAGAATTCTGCAGGGTCATTCCCCATGGTGAAGTAGTTACCAGATCAGTGTATGTAGTCCATGGTAATCGGAGTGACCACATGGTCCATCTGGTGAGTGTCTGTTGGATCATTAGTTGTGTCTCCTGTGTCTTCCTCTGTGGCCCTCCTTTGTGATTGATCTTGTGCCTCTCAGCTCCTCTGCTGCTTCTGCGGGAGATGTCTGGTCCTTCTGCATTACTCAAGATGTTAGTCTGCTCGGTTCCTTTTTCAACTCCGAAACCTCTGCTTTGACTGAGATGTCAACAGCCATAGTAGGCGAGATGGACTCTCATTTCATATGTTGCTCCAGCCACTTTCACACAGCAGTGACCTCTGTTGAACAAGAAGGCTGTGTCACCTGCTGTGATCTTAAGCTTGGCTGTGACCCACAGTAGGTGTTGGATCTACATGTTTCAAAGTTTCCTTTGTACATCAAAGAATGATCTTCTTTGCTGTTGGACCGCCCTGGTAAAGCCCGGAATAATCAAGACTCCTGCATTTCCACCGCAAAGCATCCATTTCTGATGATGATGCCTTGGTTTCATTAATTCAGTAGTTGAGTTATTATTGTGGGGTTCTATTAATATATATAATGCTAGCCTCTAAAGTAGCAACTTATTTACCCACGTTTGATTCATGCTGTATTGTTCTGGACCTCGTTTTCATAGACCATTTCTCGATGTCCAATAGTGTGCTATTGATTACTGTTCAACTGTTCATGTTTTTTCAAAATTGAAGAAAGAAATTAATTCGATTTTTGGGAAAAATTTGCAGTTTAGTATGTAGAATGTAGCCATAAAACCAAAGCCAATGTTGCGGGTGTGTCGGACCAATAATCTTGATGTTTGTCGGACCAATAATCTTGATGTGATCTGGTAAAGATTTTGCGTACCATCCATTTAAAAAAAAATAAACTGGGGTGTCCCTGCTCTTCCAAATGGCAAACACCTCAAGAAGCAAGGTGAGCTTAATGTGACGGGTACAGATATGTAAACTTGTTTTTAAACTATCTATTTTAATTGTTTTTCTACATTGATAAACCGCACAGGCTCCTGCAAGAAGCTCATGCTGCAGAACTCCAAGCCACAGAAGAACGGTGGAACAGTGCACTTGAGGAACTGCAGGCCAAGATGGATCAGAAGATTGGTAAATTAGATCCTAATCCATGATACATAATGGCAAATGATCAGATTTGTAATCCCAAAATGCTTACAGTGCTAAATCAGCTAGAGAAAGGAAGCATGCACTCCATCCAGTGCAACCCTCTTTGTCTCGGCGGGGTTCATGAAGTCCATTGCTGACAGCCTCCGAATCGGGAGTCCGATAGGATTAGACCAGTTATGATTGCACAAGAGTTCCAAAAGTAGCCCTGTTTTTTGGATACTCCATGGATTTTTATATAAAATATTGTGACTGGTGTGATCTTCTCAGTCTCCTGCTTGTGGACAGTACTTGGCATTTGTATCCTTCATTATCATTAGATGTAAGTCACAGTGAACTGATCTGAAGTGGAGTTGGTGGTGTTGGATGTGGAGTGAAGAAGGTCCTCAGGAGATCGTAGTTATTAATATTAAGTTCTGATGGGCACAAATTAATAGTAATTCCGCAGTGCAAGCGAATGATGGGGAACTGATTTCTGCATTAATCTTTAAAAAAGGGCTAACCATTTTTGGCGCTATCAAGCAAGATCTCACATATCCATGTCAGGCATTAACGTCTCTACAAAGCACAGATAACACAGGTGGCTGCAGTTTACATCTTTAACCGGCCCCCAGGACCGTCATAACCTTGCTGTCTTACCAGAATGGCAGAAGATGCATCAAATGTAAGACATCTGATTGCCATCAGAGGGTCTCACTGTGACATGGTTCCATTGCCAGGAGGGTGCCTCTCCATTGCAACTTGTTCTACCAATAAATTACACATGGGTTTCCAAACAGTCTTCAACATGCTTTTGACTTTTAATACCTTTGTCGTAGTCGTTCTTGGACATGTAACCTAGTATTGAACCAGACCCTTCTCGTATATTTACAATTTTGGGATTTGCCATTCGAGTCTTCATGCTGCAAGGGAAAAAAGACTAAGATGAAGAGGTGGTAGGGTTCCAGGCAGGGAGACTAGAGTTGGGCTTGGAAAGGGCAGGTTTTAAGCCTATTCCTGAATTTGAGGTACATGAGTACATGGCCAGGTGTGACCAGTAGTGAGTGCTACAGTTTGATAGAGTACACTTCTTCTCCTTTCAATGTCTTCCTGCTTTTGTGAATATGGAGGGGTGTGATGCCAGCTGAGGGCAGTGGCTGGTGTGGTTTGTGGACCAGGAGATCCTGACCGCTGGCAGTAATCAACTTTTCCTCTTCCCAGATTGGCAGTTTTGCCATGCCATCCTCTCATGCCACCCTCTCTCTCTCTGTCACCCCCACCCCCCAGCTTTCCCCTGCTTTGATGATTGGTTGCCACACATCTCCCCTATTCTTATATGGGATGCAAACCCACCTCAATTGCGCCTCTTGATTGTTGCCCCCTGGCTTGCTGTTCCTGTTTTCAGAACTTTGCACTAACTACTCTGCTACGGGCCAGAGAATAAGGCGGGGGCACCCAAGCTGATGTAGAGACTGCCTTTGGTCGCGGTCTCAAGTGTGCACTGAACAAGCGTTTCTTCTATTCAGTCTGCTGATTACCAGCTTTTCTTCAAACCCAGTCTGCTGATTATCATGCACTGGGTATCTTTGGAGTATAATTTCGATGAATGCGGCAATGTGGAACTGGCATGGCTCAGGTATTATAGCTTTGAGCAGTCTTGTTTGGACAGGGTCCAACCTGAGGCCTGCTGTAGGACCCTAGATACAGCAAGGGTATCTCTTACAATGAGCACCAGGGTTTCTGCAGTCCCTGGGTGCTGCCAGCAGGCTCAGTGCGGGAAACCCCGTGGGATCACTGCCAGTGCACTCGGCGGTGTAGGGTACCATGCTTGAACTACGTGGCATCCTCCCCTTGATCTGGCCGTCCTACCAAGACCAAGAGTGAATGTTACCAACCTAAATTGATACAAAAGATGAGATGTTTGCCATCTAAAGCTGATCTAAAATGGGATGTTCAAGGTATGTTTTTTTTAAATCCAATTTTATTGCAAAGTATGGTCATACCTAGAACTAATTACAGAAGTGCTTACCTGACTGGCCTCACCAAATCATGTCTTGCCCTCTTGAAGCTGTCCTCTACTCTGCTGCTTGACTTATCTGTAATACCACATCACAACGTTGCTACCGCTGGTGTCAAGATGCACATACCTGACAGCTTTCATAACCTATTATGCTCTTCACATAAATAATTCTAAATACCTGACACAAAAACTTAGGGCCTCATGTACGTAGCTTTTTTCATGCAGCAAACAGCTCGATTCGCAGAATTGGAAGTTTATGACCGGAAAAACACATGTTTCTATGTACAAAGGTCCATTTTGCGATTCAGTAACCCATTACCGATTTGCAAAATAGGTTAGCGATTCGGTATTAGGACATGGAATGTTAAGGGCCTCTGCAGGGATTATAAGAGCAATATCTGGTGGGGAAGGAAACTGGGGAGCCAGAGGGAAGCTAGTATTGCTGGGAGCTAGACGGTTGCTGGCTCTGCTGTACCCTGACAGGTAAAATATACTGTGTATAGTGGTTATATACACAGACCTATTATCAGGCCCGGACTGGCTGTTGCATGCACCGGGCAATCCCCCGGTGCGCCGCAAGGGTGGGGGCTGGTTTTGGGCCCTGGGGGCCGCTTTTGTTACAGGGCCGTTTTTGAAGCATAGCTGCAAAATCGGCCCTGTAAGAAAATTGTCCGAAAACCGGCCCCGGCAAAGAGCTCGGTCGCACCCCCAACCTCTCCTAGGGGGGGCCGGCCGAGCACTTTGCCAGGGCCGGTTTTGGTTCTCAGTCCGGCCCTGCCTATTATACACGTATATGTTCAGAATGTGCATTTGGTTTCCTGCTAACTGGTATCTAATACTATTGATGATTATCTACTCTGTTTGACATGTAAGAATGTATCTATGAGACCACTGCTAACCTGTTCTGCCGCCAGCCAATGTAATCAAGCACTGTATTGGGTTTATGTTTAATTGCAAAAGCCTCAACCCCTTGTGTGCTGGTGACGAACTCAGCTCGTCACAGCCGTTGGAACGTTCGCACGCGGGGATAATTTCCCCGTTGTGCTGAACGTTCGAAAACAGGTGTGGCTGTGAAAACACCCCGCAGCTAAGGGGTTAAATAAAATAAAAAGAAGAGTGTAATGCAGATTTCAAGATGGTGAAGTTGAGAGAGTGTGGTAAGGTGAGGTAGAGAGACGTATAATAAGAGAGGAAAAAAGAATGTTGAGGTAGAGAGGGTGAGTTGGAATAGAGGAGATAAAGATAGAGATGAGAGAGAGAGGAGGTAATGATACAAAAAAGAAGCAGAGAAAGAGTGCTGGTGAGAAAGAAGTAAAGTAGTAGAAGGTGAGGTTGTGGAAAGGGAGTTTGAAAGGGAGGTGGAAAGGTAGATAGTTCACCAAACTATAACATTTTTAAAAGTTAGCTCTTACCGCATTTCAGCCCTAAGTATAAGGTCACTTTAACCTTTGTTTTAGCAGTGAATTTCTGAGTTTTTTTATGTAAGCTAAGATCTTATTACCATACCTAACTATAATGTCACTTTAACCTTTGTTTTTTCAGTGAACTTTTGTGTTTTAAAAAAAACATATTCTTAAAATTAGCAAAATCCCAACCCCCCTTGGGCAACCTGTGTCAACGCCCCAGGAAGTGGGCAACCCCTGGGGAGCAGACATCCCATGCTGTTCATGGCTTTTGGCCATTAGCAGTGGCAGTTGGCCACAGAGCTTGCGCCTAACCTACTCCAGAGCGGCCAATCTTCAGTCATGTGCAGCCGGAGTAGGCCACAGAGCCTGGGCTGTGCCCTGGCCTTGCACCCAACCTACAGCAGAGCACCCAATTTCCATGGTGCACAGCCTTTGGCCATGAGCAGTGGGGCTTGGCTGCAGGAGCCCAGACAACCCATGGCAGAGTGACAAACCCGGCAGGGGTTGGCTGCAGTGCTTGGCTTAAAGGAGAGTCCCTTTGATCAAACTCTTCAAACTGAGCCAAGGTGACTAAAGATGCAGTTCATAGAGAGATAGACTGAGACTGACTGTGTCCCTCCTCTGCACCCAAGCCCCCACAGCAGGTGGATGGAGAATTTTGACAATGTAGTCCTTAGTTTGTTATCAAAGTTATCGCATTGGTGAAAGAGCTTATCAGGACTGTGTCTGAAGCATCCTAATGTCCTGTACTTCAGTCCAGGTAGTGGTGGAGAATAAATGAGCTTGTCCATGTGATTGAACGTCTGGAGACTACAGGAGCCCTCTTTTAGGAAATTGAAGAGTTTGACACTGCCCCATGTATAATAGATCTAAATATGTATCAGAATGATTTATCGGTGATCCTCACTAGAGACATTGTTTCAAGTCGGTTGCAATTTTGACATAGTCTTTTTTTCTTTGCAGCGGAGTTAAAAGATGATTATGAACATTTGCAGATCTCCTTTAGAGCATACAAGGTTAGTGAGTAAAATCTGAACTAATCTAAGGCAAGGAAAAGCAGCACACCCTAAAGCTTCTTAATTCCCTTTGTTCTTTGTGTAGAAATTGAGCCCAGTCTCCCTCTCAACTTGACTTTAATGTCTTGCACTTTTGTGTAAACCACGGATCTCCAACCTTTTTTATGATGGGATTTACTTCTCATCAGTGACTATCACCCTGTGATACTCATGGATATTATCACTGCTACAATATGATCACATCCAATAAGAGACCAATGCCGACCTCCCCATATAGGATTATCAGTCATGACTAACCTTTGCAACCCCAGACTCAAGTCACTCTACTCTTGATGCTTCTGCCATTTGCTTCATTGCTGAGTCTTCATCCAGCCAGCAAAAGGAGAAAACACAGACAAGTGCAAAATTAAAAAGATCGGTGCATGTTTACAGACAAGTGAAGTACACAGAGATGTATGTCCGCTGTCAACATCATTGTGTAGAGTTAATGTGCACCAAAGTTAGAACAATATATCTCGAATGGGATTGCTTGACATCATTAGTGGATATATTGGAAACTAAGCGAGAGAAAACAGGTTCCACATTGGTACAAAATGATCAAAAAAGATAGTTTAGAAAATAAAAGAATTATTATGAGAGTTTATTGTTAAAAATAGGAAAAAGGATCTTTCATAATGCACCTGAACATTAAGATTACTGCACAGGAGGTGGATTTTGTGTAATTACATCAAGAATTTGTCACGAAAACCCCCCAAAAATTAGAGATGGAAGGAGAAAAATATTGTTTTGACAAAATATCAGTAATGCGGACAGTGTCTAAACATGTAACTATTGAAAGCAGTGAAAGAAAATATAATTAAATACCTGCAGTTGACGGAACTGTAAATGTTTCGTTTACTACCAAATTAGAACAGTATCCTATAGATTCATCAAGCATCCATTCTGGGATTCCTTATTAGCGAAAAATAAGGATTCACTAATAAGGAATAGCAAAAGGCTATGCATGAAGATCTCGCTAAAAAAAAGGATTTCTTAAAATTCCTTAATTGCGAGTCGCAAATTGCGAGTCTCAATTAAGGAATACCTCTCCATTCATTCCTATGGGCATAGAGGCCGATAGGAATGAATGGGAAGACATTCTCAATTTGCGATTCTCAATTAGAGAATCGCAAATTGAGATTGCAATTTCAAGGTTGTCAGGGTGTCAAAAGAACACCCTGTTGCACCCCTGAAATCTGCATATAGGTACATCTTGCACACACACATGCCTTAAGGGCATGTTCTTGTGTATAATGAAACTTTGAAAAATGCACTTCAGTGCATTTTTCAAAGTTTTTGCAAATTACCATGAAGTTCAACTTCATGGTAATTTGCTCCCCCTATTAGCGAAATCGCTAATTTTTTTTACTTTAATGCATTGCATTTTAGGAATCTCAATTTGATATTCCTTAAATGCAATCGCAATTTAAGTAATCGCAATTTTGCGATTTCTTAAATTGCGATTTTTGCATTTGGGATGATGCATCCCAAATGCAAAAATACCTGTCGCAAAGGGGCAGATTCTGAGAATCTGCCCGTTTGCGACCGGTTTTTAGCTTGATGCATCTATGCCTATATTCGAATTGTGTCGAATGACTCAATCACCATAAATGCAGTAGAACAAATTTGAGTTGATGCTTATCTTATTTTGTGTTAAGGTGCATTCAGAGATCTCAGCACTTGTAGGCATTGCAGTATGGTAAAAAGTATTTCCGAAACAGTTATCTCAGAGGCATATACTTCATTCCAGTGTTTACACTAGACCGATAAATTGCTGTGTGTGAGGCCGCAATTCAAGGCAGCCATGCAGAAATTTGATGTGGAGTGAAAAGCATACCTGCATCTGTGGAAATGTCAGTGTTGTAAGTTTTTTAGAAACACTAATCTTAAAATGAGAATTGAAGAGCAAATCCTAAATCTGAATTGACAGCAGGTGCTATTAGCCTAATTTCTTTTTCGTTTGTATGACAAATATCACGATCAACAACAGCCACCACATAGTTATATGAAGATGGTTCACTCTCTGAATGAAGCCATGTACAAGTGTCATGAGGTGATACCCTTTTTTGGATGGCACGCACAGTGAATTCCATAGTGTTTGACAGCATTGGAACAGCAGAGTGACATTTACGAGCATTGCTTAGCATTTCTCTTCAACAGTGGCTCATGAGTCATTATTGTTATATAACCTTTAAAATGTAAGACAAAATATCCTTCCAACCTTGACATTTGCGGAGGTAGTACACCTATTGGTAACACGCAGTTTTTTTGATTCAGAATCAATGTGAATCTTTCATCATGGCATATGTTATTTACGGGGGGTGTGGCTTGGCACGCAATGGCGGCGGCAGCAACTGGGTAGAGCTCCGTCCTGAGCTCCCCTTCCCAGGGCCGATTATCCGACAATTTATCTCTGACCTGGCTGAAAATCGAGGCGGACCATCATCTGGTCATGTTCTCTGCCTCCAGCAACTTTGGGATGAATCGATGACTGGAGACCGCCCCGGCACCACCTGGTGGACTGAGGACGTACAAGCAGCTCCCCGACCGGCGTGCACAGACACGAGAGGCCGTGGCCTGCAGGCCGCCACTAGGGTGTGACTCGGCGATTGCTGGGCCGGCGGGAGAGTACGCCATCCTTCCCACAGCGCTGCTACTGGACACCGGCGGGCCCACGCGCGGGCTGCGCGACCCGAGGGCAACTGTGAGCCGGCGGCGGGGAGGTGTGGCCCCTACGACCGCTATAGCCACACTTGAGCGGGATCCGGGAAACGTGGCGATTTAGGGCCCGAGTTGCGGTCAGTACGGTGCCCTACCCTCGCACCTGGAAGCCGCGGCTGTGGGCTGACCGCCTCCCGCCATCCTCAACGCTGACCTGCTGCGGCGGGGCTTCCCCCCCCCCCCTGCTCCAGGCCGACATCATCTGCCATCCATGTAGCGAGAGACTGGCTCGCTGTTGGGACACAGCGGAGGCATCATCAGATGGACCCTCCTGCTTGATAAGGCCGTGAGGGCTGTAGTGGCCTCAGATAAACCCCACCACACCACGCCACAGCGGAGGCACCAGGAGAAAGAGGTAGGACGCACTACTGGGGTCAACGGGAACTGCGCCCGAGAGCAACTGCCTCCTTGCTGTCACGCTGCGGTCCCACACGCATAGCCCCGGGGACTGTGAAGAGCTGCGCGTGTAACGATCACCTGCCGGTGCACTACGGAGAAGACGATCCTCCATGAGGTGAGGAGCCTGAGCTGGCGGAGAAGATAGCCTGGTGGGCGAGGGCTGCAGGTGTCCCCCTTGAGACATTGACGCCATTGAGGATAGCCGAAACCCTGACGAGAGCGTTCTACCTTGCTTCACACCTGTGCCACAACCCCGGCAGTTACCAGACACTTACCGACTCTGCCCACTACCCACAATAGAACGCCAAGCGGGGAGACGGAGAGTCCCTACTGCCACCTCACAAGATCGGTACGGCACACAGCCGCCGGGGGTCTTGCTGCCGTGAAGCTGCGAGATGTGCAGCTCTGAAGCCATGCACCCTGCGCTGCGCGGCTGGCCGCTTTAACGCCGTACCCTTTGGACATCCTTCCTGCATACCCCAACCCATTGACTTTGTTTGAGCAAGTCGCTATCACTGCCTAGAGCCTCTCAGGCACGGGAGCAAGTGGGCACCTAACCGACACCCCCCCTGTGGCTGGCGCAGACCCCTCTGGTCACTTGTGGACAGGGGACCTGGTGATCAACCTACCCTAACACCGTAGCGGGTGCTCTCCTTTGGGACCCGCCATCTCTGTGGGCCGTGACCGTGACCACTCACACACACCGCCTTGCCCATGTCTGGAGGGGTGAGGTCGCGAACTGGAACCGGCAACACGTCTATGAAAGGGAAACAGGCCAAATCGTCACCCACAATGGATACTGATGTGACGTCCAAATTGGATAGTGTCTTAACTGTGATGGAACGCTTGGAAGAGTCCCTCCAACAGACGCGCACCTCCCTAGAAAATAAGATCGACAGTGTGGCAATTGACCTGACCCATCTCAAGGCCGATCACAAGAAATGACAAGACCGCACCACCGCGCTGGAAACCACGGTGACTGATCTGGGACCCCGAGTGAATCAAACCGACAAACATATACGTGACCTCCTCAACAGGGTTGAATTCCTGGAGGAGCGAGCTGAGGATGCAGAAGGACGGGCGCGAAGGAACAACATCAGACTGGTTGGTGTACCGGAAAAATGGGAGGGGACAGACCCTACGCGCCACGTGGAGGACTGGCTACGAGGCCTCTTACCGGAGGCAACACTATCGCAGCACTTTGTGGTGGAGCGAGCCCACAGGGTACCCACGAGACCCCTCCCCCCGGGATCTAACCCCAGACCGCTGATCTTTCGTATCCTTAACTACAGAGACCGCGATGCCCTCCTTTGCGAATCCAGGAAATTAGGAGATGTTCGTATAGACAATGGCACGGTAATGTTCTTCCCAGATTACACCATCCAGGTACAGCGGCAGAGACATTCCTTTCTAGCAGTGAAGCGCAGACTGCGACAAGCGGGTCTCAAATACTCCCTCCTCTTTCCGGCGCGTCTACGAGTGGTGGCACAGGATAAAACGCACTTCTTTACCAGCCCTGAGGAGGTTGAGTCCTGGCTGGATGGCGGAGTGGGGGGGGCACCTCGACAGGAGCAGGGAACTGTAACGATAGCACGCTCCCGGGGGTCAAGACGAAGATGCAGGCGCAAATCACCTACGCCTCACAACTCGCAGGAAACGACGACCCGCTCTCCGCCAGCAGATCTAGTCTTGCAGGAACAACAAGATGCGCTCCGCAGGGTTACGGAAATTAGTGGTTCTCCGGCGCCGTCCTCTGCCCCACACGCCAGTCCGCGTACTTTTCCCAGTGACGACGAAGCAATCTACGGCATATCGGACTCTCAACAATCCACGGATCCACCTGAAGTCACACCACAAACAGTGGATCTACTCGGCTGAGGAGAACTCCCTTGGGATTTTCAGAACATTCATGCTGAGGTGACTATTGCGCGCTCGCACCCCCTTGCTTGACATGGGGTGCGGGTTATTTGACGGCGGAGACCGAGAGGGGAGGGCCCTCCTACTCCACATGAGATGGAATCAGCGAAACACAGTGAGTAACACTTTACAGACATTGCAAAAGCTTGAACTATGTCACTGCGACGCCTTCCCCCCCTACCGTGCCTACTGCTGGTCTGGCGGTCCTTGGCCTGACTTTGTTGGAGGTGTGCGCCCTCGCGCGGACCTTCTCTCCGGTCATTGCAACGAACGGACGCTCTCCCGCCGTACTGCCTTTGCTGATATCCGGTAAAGCCTGTTAGATATGGCCCGCATTCTTCCGGCCCGGGATGGGTCACTGCCCCCTTTGAGAACAATCTTGTTGTGTCGCTACTGTGCCAATTACCTACCACCCCCTAGAACTGTATAGTTAGAAACTTGTTTCAGCTCACTTGAGTGTTTGGACGGCAGCATGTTGCGCAGCCGACCTTTTCCTCGCCTCCTACTTCCACAACAAGATCGCGGACATACACAACAGCTTCAGCATCCAACCGACGCACGCCACGACCACAGCAACGCCACCCACCACCACCCTCCGCGCCTGGACTCTGATCAGCACCGAAGACACCGTCCGCACAATGAACTCCGTCCACTCCGGATCTCCGACCGACCCCTGCCCTCACCACGTCTTCAACAAGGCCGACGCTGTCATCGCACCCCACCTGCGGGACATTATCAACACCTCCTTCGACACCGCCACCTTCCCTGAGAGGTGGAAGCACGCCGAACTCAGCGCTCTACTCAAGAAACCTACAGCGGACCCCACCGAACTCAAGAATTACCGCCCCATCTCGCTCCTCCCGTTCCCGGCCAAAGTCATCGAGAAGACCGTCAACAAACAGCTGGCCGCCTTCCTCGAGACGAATGGATCCCTCGACCCCTCACAGTCTGGCTTCCGAGCCAACCACAGCACCGAGACCGCCCTCATCGCTGCCACCGATGACATCCGAGCCCTGATGGACAACGGAGAAACAGCGGCCCTCATCCTCCTGGACCTCTCCGCGGCATTCGACACTGTCTGCCACCGCACCCTAGTACAGCGCCTCGGCAACGTCGGAATCCAGGAGAAGGCACTGGAATGGATCACCTCCTTCCTCGACGGAAGAACACAGAGAGTCCGCCTACCACCGTACAAGTCAGAAGCCACCGAGGTCATCTGCGGCGTCCCTCAAGGATCCTCGCTGAGTCCCACCCTCTTCAACGTCTACATGAGCCCCCTCGCGGCCATCGCACGCCAACACAACCTCAACATAATCTCCTACGCCGACGACACCCAGCTGATCCTCTCCCTGACCAACGACCCCGCCGCCGCCAGAGCCAACCTGCACGAAGGGATGAAAGATGTAGCCGAGTGGATGACGACCAGCCGCCTGAAACTGAACTCAGACAAGACGGAGGTCCTCATCCTGGGCTCCTCGCCCTCCGCCTGGGACGACTCCTGGTGGCCCCCCGCCCTGGGCACCGCACCTAAACCGACGGACCACGCACGCAACCTGGGCTTCATCCTGGACTCCTCCCTCTCCATGACCAGACAAGTCAACGCCGTCTCCTCGTCATGCTTCAACATCCTGCGCATGCTACGGAAGATCTTCTGGTGGATCCCCACCGAGACCAGGAAGACTGTCACCCAGGCCCTCGTCACCAGCCGACTGGACTACGGCAACGCCCTCTACGCCGGAACCACCGCCAAGCTCCAGAAGAGACTCCAGCGGATCCAGAACGCCTCAGCCAGACTCATCCTCGACATCCCACGAAACAGCCACATCTCCGGACATCTGAGAGACCTGCACTGGCTCCCCGTCAACAAAAGAATCACCTTCCGTCTCCTCACCCACGCACACAAAGCCCTACACGATCAAGGCCCGAGCTACCTCAACAACCGAATCAACTTCTACGCTCCCAAGCGCCACCTCCGATCAACCAGCCACGCCCTCGCCGCCGTCCCTCGCATCCGAAGAGCGAGAACAGGAGGAAGGTCCTTCTCCTACCTGGCCGCCAAGACCTGGAACTCCCTCCCGACCGACCTGCGCCTGACCCAAGACCACCTCTCCTTCAGGAAGAAGCTCAAGACCTGGCTGTGCGAGCAGTAACGGCACCCCCCCCCCCCTAGCGCCTTGAGACCCTACGGGTGAGTAGTGCGCTCTATAAATGTCTTTGATTGATTGATTGATTGATTGATTGGTATTTCTTATTGTATTGCCTCTTCTAGGCTCCATGTTTCCCCTTTTTCCTTTACCCCTTGGGACCTGTCTGGGTCGTTCCTTAATGTGATTGCAGTTGTGTCTGGTCTGAAAATGGGGAGGGTGCCGGGAAACCTGTGAAGGGCCACATCCAGAGGCCTGGGGTTAGATGACAAAGGTAGATCTCCCACAAGTGACGATAATGGCTGAAATTCGGATATGTACATGGAATGTCAGGGGCATGCATACACCAGCGAGGCGATACCAGATTTACTCTTATTTGAAACGCCATAAGTTTCATGTAGCACTCTTACAGGAAACACATTTGAACACGGCGGAGGTGCGTGCTCTACACCGCAGATGGTGCGGGCAACTCTATGCCACTGGGTATTCCTCCTTCGCCCGCGGGGCGCTCCTGTGGGTCCGTCCTGGAACCCCATGGGCAGTCATAGACACAAGCGTGGACCCGGACGGCAGGTACGTGATAGCCCGAGGCAGACTGGATGGACAGCCAATAGTACTGGCCTCTCTGTATTCACCAAACACTGATCAGGGTAGCTTCTTTACCCGCCTCTCGGCGGTGCTGGTGACCTGGCATGGGTTCCCGTGGATCCTAGGGGGTGACTACAACTGCGTCTTAGATGCGACTCTGGACCGATCTTCCCCACCCCCGGCTGGTGCACCGACACACGTCGCCACGAAAACACTGATCAGCTGGGCTACACAGTGGGACCTACACGACGCATGGCGAACACATAACCCATCAACACGGACATATTCCTACTGGTCGGGCGCGCACGATCTACATGTACGTCTGGACAGGTTTATGGTGACCGCTGACCTCCTCCCATTAGTTGCAGACACACAATATATGGGCCGTACACACTCGGACCATAATCCGCACACTCTGGCCATTGCATGGGAGCGTCCTCACCCGCCCATCCCCACCTGGCGTCTCCAGCCGGACCTCTTACTAGACGGGGCTTTCCGCGACTCCCTCCTCACGCAATCAGCCCAATATTTTGAAGACAATGCTGGCACGGCGTCCTCCCCCCAGATCGAGTGGGACGCATTCAAGGTGGTGATCCGGGGACACTGCTTGGGCACACAGGGCCACATGCGGAGACAACTGGAGGGTGACCTGACGCGATTAGAAACTGAATTGCTTGACCACGAACGGGAAGCGGCGGGAGGCGCAAGTGACCCCCTGACGGACGCAAAAGCAGAACATGCGCGCCTCCTGGAACGTTTGCGTAGTCTCAACTTTGCTGCACACTCTACCCGCACGCATCGCCAGGGCGATAGACCTGGCAAACTGTTGGCCTGGCTAATTGCACGGGAAGACCGCATTACCCCAATATCGGCGATACAAGTAGAGGGGAGGGGGTTACTCTAATCACAACGCCACATACATGAAGCATTCATAACCCACTACTCAGATTTATATCGCTCCCGAGTCTGTGACCCGCCACCTGACATAGCAGAATACCTCTCACCCTTGCAGCTACCTCAATTGACGGCTGCACAACAGGACGACCTCGGGGCTCCACTCGCTCCTGAGGAACTCCGCGACGCCATTTTTAACCTGTTGAACGGCAAATCTCCTGGCCCAGTCGGCTTACCCGCCGAATTTTATAAGGCTGGCTCGGACATACTCATCCCCAAACTGTTAAAGATGTATGCTGCGGCCACGGAAGACTCCTCCCCCCCCCACGCTCAATGAGGCTAACCTCATTTCCTTACTCAAGCCCGGCAGAGATAGCGAGCAATTGGGCTCTTACCTTCCCCTGGCCCTCCTCAACACAGATTATAAAATCCTTGCTTCCGCCCTGGCCCGGAGGCTGGCCCCCCTGGTCCCGACCCTAGTTTATCCTGATCAAAATGGCTTTGTACCAACGCGCCATACCTCCTATAACATCCGCCGCCTATTTCGTAAACAGGGGTACGCAACTCGCCACTGGCCACGCGCCGGGTGCCTGGTGTTGGACCTCGAGAAAGCATTTGACTCGGTGGAACGGCCATACCTAAGGGTGGTCATGGAGAAATTTGAATTGGGGGATGACTACGAGACCATGGTCGGCTTACTGTACCATAGACCCACAGTTCGGGTCCGCACTGGCACGTTGCTTTCTGACGCTATCCGCGTACGGAAAGGCACCAGACAGGGCTGCCCCCTGTCACCCCTGCTGTTTTTCTTGGCCATGGAACCCCTAGCCACGATCCTCAGGGCCCGGGGTGCGGAGTGGGGAATACCGATGGCGGATGGACTCCACGTGACATCGTTGTACGAAGATGATCTTCTCCTCTATGTCAGAGACTTGACTAATGTCCCGGAATCCCTCGCCGACATTTTCCACACCTTTGAAAAGAGTAAACTGGGCCAAGTCTGGAGCCTATTCCTTTGACCCGGATGTACCCGAGAGCAACGTATACATTGGGGCGAGAGGCTACAATGGTACCCCACGACGTTCAGGTATCTAGGAATCCACATTTACCGTAACCCTATGGATATCTTGGAAGGGAACCTGATGCGAGCGCTCGCCTCCACTCGGGCACAAATTGGATTTTGGAGGACTTTACCCCTAAATGTGCCCAGTCGAGTAACGCTGGCCAAAATGATAGTCCTACCGAAGCTCTTGTATTACTTTGCCAATATCCCGTCCTATGTCCCCAACAGGATATTCCAGGATCTCGAGGTCCTCCTCCGGGGCCTAATCTGGAACACAGGCCGCCCACGTGTGGCGTTGACTAAGTTGTACATGCCCACTGACTCGGGGGGTCTGGCAGTCCCCAACATGGAGCTGTATTATCTGGCGGCGCAGATGCAGTGGGTGTCGGGATGGCTGAGCGGCAAAAACCTAGGGGACGCCGCCACGGACGTCACCACCTGGTCTCAGTTACAGATGTGCACTCTGTTTCATCCGCTGACCCGGGCTCCTCGTCCCCCGCAGCTGTACCTAGCAGTGGCGCACAGGTGTTTTCAGCGATGCTTACAACTCACCGGAGTGACGATACCGTACGCCCCGATAATCCCTCTACTGGGTGCCCCCAGGATAACTGGAGTACTAACGGACGTCATGCTGGAGAGCTGGTCCACTGCGGGCGTGGAAACACTAGGAGACCTATACACTGACGGTACCCTTCTCTCTTTTGCGGACCTCGCGGAAGGTACAACCCTCCCGAATGAACAATTCCTATTGCATGCGTCCCTTGTCCGCACGCTGACTGCCGCCTGGGGCGACATGTCCGAGGAGCTACCGACACACCCCTTTATGCAATACCTCCATGTTATGGGCAATGGTTCCCACATAGTGCACTGGCTGGCGCAAGCCCTCCTGATTCACACACAACCCTCCACCTCGCACTTGAGAGAGAAATGGGCGACAGACAGAGGGAGAGATTGGACAGACAAGGAGTGGGCGATGGTGCTGACTCAGCCGGTTAACATCCTGCGCAACCCCCGCTTCAAGGTCATACAATTCTATATACTACACCGTGCCTATCTCACACCTGACAAGATTAATAGATACTTTTCTGTCACAGATACTGCCTGCAGCCATTGCTCCCTGGTGGGTGCGGACCTCTTGCACATGCTTGGCTGTGCCCCAATGTCCAGCAGTATTGGGATGAGGTAACAGCGCTGCTCACACACTGCACCAACGAAAATGTGCCGAAAACGTGGGAGGCCTGCCTTCTTGGACTGTATAAACGCACAAAACTGAATAAAGTGCCGGCCCGGTTCTGGGACCTAGGGCTGATCATGGCCAAACGCCTGCTCACCAAGCGGTGGAAGGCCAACGCGCCCCCACACATGCGGCACTGGTACATGTCCCTCACCACCTGGGCACGAGCGGAAGGCACAGTCCTGCGGCGGGAGGAGACGGCGGGACTTAGGAAATTCCCCATTGCGCAGCACTGGGATGATATCCTTCAGTCCTTTCAGCGGAAATACCTGGAACAGGGGATCACTTGAGGGGATCCATATCCGGACTTCACATACATACAAGAGACACTACGGAGCGCTCTCGCGTCCACTGCTCCCCCCATCCCATCCACCCCCGTATGGAAGAGTGGCCCAAGTCGGGGCCTAAGCCAGTACATCTCTGCCACACTGTGACCAACACACTGCGCCTTGCCTGCGAACCACCCATACTCCGGAATGCCTAAGACACATGCCCTGCTGTCAGCGATAAAGCGCTTTCCGACCTACCTCCTCACCCACATATCGGGCCCTCACCATGCGACCCGGACGTGACCGCCACACTGGGTGCACTTTGAGAACATCATCGATGTGCCCCTGCGATGGAACCCCCCTACGCAAACGTGCTGCTTACATGATACATCCCATTCCCCGACCACCGGACCTACACTGACGCTGCAACACTGCCCCCCTTTCCTTCAAACGCATAGATACACTTACCCACACTTTGTCCCTCTTTGCACATACCCCCATGTTATGGTTTACATGTTTATTGATACGCTGGTCCTGTTCGCTGACCAAGCCCTTTAGATTTTGTTCACGAAGACATTGTACGCGTTGCGCAAGTGACCTTGGACACCATATCCTGGCCGACATGTCAAGCCCCCTCCTTCTCAGAGCCAATGTAACACGACAACATAAGAACACGACCTACGGGGTATGACTGCAGCACACACCACTTGAGGACGGGCGGATAGATCCGGGCTGTGTTTTCACGCTACCGGCTATCGTGCTCGCACCACCGCTACTGAGAGACGCTACATATACAGGACCACTAAAAGTAACAGCCATAGCCATGGCGGTCCCTGCCGGACGCTGCCGCCAACACGAGCCTCTCATTCTAGATATAGTGAGCCTCATAGACGCATGTTCGCTAACACACTCGCGATACCACATAGGACTGCTTTTCAGCCACAATGCCCCACGTCCCCATGGGGGAAAAACTTGTTGACACACTCACTTACAATACTCACTTATAGGAGCGGGCTGTTTTCCATATGAGGAAGATGACAAAACATTACTGTTGATCTATGAATAGACAAAACCTTACAGGCCTGTTTACTTATTGAGATATGTGATTTACTGAATGTACGTGCTACTACAACATTACACCGCCGGACCCCAGGGTTGTCGGCCATACGGCTGTGTTCGCTTGACAATATTCTATATTGTGATTGATCCACGCGGCTGGCCCCCAGGGGTTGTACGCTATACGCTGTGTATGACGAATTTTGTACAATAAAGGTCTTAAAAAAAAAAAGAAAAAAAATGGCATATGTTATTTACTGCATTTTAACATATCACTGCAGGCATTACGCCTAAAAACCCTAAAGTGTGGATTGTGTAGTAGAAAATGCTGTACTTTTATATCTGTCACACAAAGTATGATTATTTCAAGAATGGTCCAAAGAAGGTTGATATGTAAGTGTCCAGTGGTTTTATAACTGTCAAACATTTTGTCATTTTTATTTTGCCAACAGAAAAGGGAGTCTTGCCGCCATATCTGTATTCTTACTTCTCTTCTATGACATAATATTGAGAGTAAAAATGTTGTAGCAAAAATACAGAGAGCACAAAATATTTACATAATATAGTATATAGGGTACAATAATATCGACGACAAGCATATCATAAGCAAAAATATTGAAAATATATACGGAATTATATATTTTAAAGTATTTCACATTACAATACCTTAAATTTACATTTTTTTAAATACATGTTAATAAATATATTATACCAAAACAAATCATAAATGTAATAACTTAAAAATAAAAGAAATATAGAACTTCAAATTAACTAAATAAAAAACTATATATATGATAAAATGAATAGCTACATAATTTATTTAATAGAAATGTAATAATTACAAAATAATACTAACGTTATTATAAATGATATTAAAGAAACTCGATATATGGCATTAGCTGCTGTACATTATTAGAATATTGCAAATCACTGCGGATTTCCGGGAACATATAGAGAAACAAGTTCAAAGGCAAAATTCCTTTATAATATCATGGAACTTCAAAGTGACTTGCAATATCCTTACCATGTATGGTGGGGGTACTTTATTCTTCATCATACATGGTTATGCCATCACCTTTCCCACAAACCACTTAAATCATAGGTGTGTTAATATGAAGAGTAAAAGTCGAATCTCTTCTGCAAAATTAAACATGGCACGAAAGCAGTTAGATATTTGTTGCATAAAGATATTAGACCCAGTATAATATAAGTAATATTTGGAAAACAAACAGCGTATCTTGGAATGTATATTACATTAGGGGGTGGGCTGCTGTAGCTTACTTTAGGGGGTGGGCTGATGTAGGTTACATCAGAGGGTGGGCTGCAGTAGGTTACATTAGGGGTGGGCTGCTGTAGGTTACATTAAGGGGTGGGCTGCAGAAGGTTACATTAGGGGGGGGCTGCTGTAGGTTACATTAGGGGATGGGCTGCAGTAGGTTACATTAGGGGGTGGGCTGCTGTAGGTGACATCAGGGGGTGGGCAGCTGTAGGTTACATTAGGGGGTGGGCTGCTGTAGGTTACATTAGGGGGTGGGCTGCAGAAGGTTACATTAGGGGGTGGGCTGCAGAAGGTTACATTAGGGGGTGGGCTGCAGAAGGTGACATCAGGGGGTGGGCTGCTGTAGGTTACATTGGGGAGTGGGCTGCTGTAGGTTACATTAGGGGGTGGGCTGCAGAAGGTGACATTAGGGGGTTGGCTGCTGTAGGTTACATCAGGGGGTGGGCTGCTGTAGGTTACATCGGGGGGTGGGCTGCTGTAGGTTACATTAGGGGATGGGCTGCAGAAGGTGACATTAGGGGGTTGGCTGTTGTAGGTTACATTGGGGGGTGGGCTGCTGTAGGTTACATCAGGGGTGGGCTTCTGTAGCTTACATTAGGTGGTGGGCTGCTGTAGGTTACATTAGGGGGTGGGCTGCTGTAGGTGACATTAAGGGGTGGGCTGCAGTACATTACATTATGGGGTCGGTTGTAATTTGTTACTTTAGGGTCTGGGCTGCATTGAGTAATTAAGTAATAATAGGAGTTCTGTCTGTTGCCACAGGCCAGTCTACTAGAAGATATGGAAGAAAGGTGGCGGAAGCGAGAGGCGAGGTGGAAAGCGATCCATAAAGAAGAGAAAGACAAAGCCCTGTTGCAACAAAGTGAGTGAATCATGAATGCCGCCTGGTAATCTAGGGTCATGGAAATGTGCTAGAACAGGAGTCTGTGAATCCCACTATGTTCAATGAAAATCATCCCAAGCAACTAATAATATTAATGTTGTAATAGCAAGCACATCACACAAGATTACATTAGTGGCCACCCATGCTCAATTGTCAATGGTGACCACCTGAGTGTATCATGCCTGGTCACCAGGTGTAAGGTAATAAGACGTTCTCATTGTGTAATGATTGCACATGGTCAATACCAAACATCCATAGCTGCAATGGCCCTGGTACCAAGTTAAATTATGACTTATTAGGCTGGGCTTCACACAGGAGGGCTACTTACAGGGAGGTGGAGAGCTACCGGGAGTCTACCAGCTACTCATTGGTGAAGCTTGTTCCAGAATGAAAAAACATTCCAGAGGTACAGGAGGCATTGAAATTACTATTTTCAGAAGAGTCCTTCTTCTTGTAGTTAACTGCTGAGATAGATCAGTGGGTTATCTCTTTCAGTGCCTACTGGTTTGTAAAGCATTTTCCCTAAAATTCTATAAGGGTTCAAGTTTCAAAGTTTTTGTTTCCTATGAATGTGTGTCTTTCATGTTCAGGCGTAAGTCACATCTAAGGGCCTAATTATGAATTTGGCAGTACAAAAATATGGGTGCAAAACCCACTCAGACAACCAACCATTGCTGCTCACCCCTTTGAGACATTTGCAGCATAGCATGAAAATCATCAACGCGGAGCCGGCTGCACATCAAACAAGCGCAAAAACCAACCCTTAGGACCAGTCATGCCGGATAATCCTCCATGCATTTGCTTCCAATTTTCAGAGGCATTGCCATGCCAGGTGTAATAATCCTGCTGTACTCATCCTTCACCTAGGACAGGCATCCGAAACAGAAGTCTCCATCATCTTAAGTTTCACAGGGGATATACACCTTAAGAGATGCAGCCTGCCCACTGAGCATCTGTCAGGGCAATCCCAAGGGTACGCCCTACCAGGCCTGATGAGAACCTCCCAGCAAAGGGAATCCTTCACCAAAGGTTTGCATACATAATAGATACCAGGCACCTCGGATGCTTAGCTATCATAACCCAACCCACCACTGATGGCTGTAGAAATTCAATAGAAGCCAGAGAGCTTCTGCCTAATAGAGTTGCACAGTTGAAAGTAGTAAAACTTGTCACTTATATACCCTGACCTCTCACTTGATCTAACGTTATTAAAACATTCTACATAGTTATATGTTATCTATAATTATATATATTTATACCAATTTATGAATGTTGTTTCACAAACATGGTTATCTGCATCACGTTTGTAAATATTTTAAATAAATATAATATTTAAGAATTTAAAAAAATCTAAAAAAACTTCTAAATATTTGGGAATACAATCCTCTTATTGAGCCTATTGCAGGCATGCTAATTCTACAAGTATAGAGATTAGATGATTGGCACCTATCCTCATAAATGCGTATACAACGGTTATACATTAGACTCAAGTAACGTATGTCTATTGAATTTAAATTACAAAACCTATTTGTCAATATTTAAAAAAAAAATTTAAAATTGGAAAAGACTAACTAAAAGCATGAGTTTATAGCAGCAATATTGAGTGCAAACATTATGCCTGATATAATAAAGTGCTAATGTGCCTATAAAGTGTAAGTAGTTGAAAAAGTGCTTGATTGCAGGAATGATGCTAACCTATGTGTCACAATACTACATATCTTAATATTTATATATTTTTAAAACTGAAGTTTTCAATTTTAAATGTTTTTGTTTTTTTAGTGATATTTAAATTAAAAATATGTAAAAAAAATACGTATGAGTATATGGCGGAATGTTCGGGAGCAATTTTATGACAAGATGTTTATACACTCTGCATTTGTGAGGTAATTTATGTCTGCATAGTGCTGCTCCGTATTCTTATCGCTATACAAGTGCCTGGATATTAAAGATGTAACATAGTACACCAACTGTGTCACTGTTTCTAATATTGTCATGTCTAGGTAGGCTTCTCTTGTTCAAATGCTGAGTTGTAAAATACTTTTGCTAAATTAATACAGTATACAATATATATATATAACAGTTAATTTGCACATTGATTGCGAAATTTGCACACATGAATGGGTCTATTTGCACTACTCATTCGGTTATATATGCATTAGCACTTTATTAAAACATTACTATGTCATTGTAATTCGAACCCTATACAAAGGTACGGTTAATCAGATCCTTCAGTGGTGAGGCACAAGGGAGATTTACCTGATTTGATGAGTAACACGGGTATACAAAACAACCTTTGGATTTAAAGCATTTAACTTTGAATTTAATCAGATGTGTGAGGAAATCGCTTATTCCATTTTACAATTTTACAGAGTTACACGTATATTAATGATCCTAATGTGCTTAACAATCTTCTTTGAACCCTCTTTCGAGTATTATACTATGACGAAAAATGCCAATTTTGTTGGATAATTAGTATTTTTTGGTTTAATTTTTAGCCTTATACCAAGGTATTATACTAGTGTACACACTTGAAATGTTATTCAATTATTAGTGCAAGTCATACGAATAGTATGTTTTCTATGTCCTTGTTGCACTTTAGACACGTGACATCATTACAATTTTCACTGGCACTTTAAAAGGTTGCACCCGTTTATCAAACATTGTCATGTGAACAAGGCTCGTGGAGCCGAAACGTCATTGACTTACCTGCACTGCAATAAATGGTGAAGGAAACTTCACTGGTCCGTGTCCGTGAGCTTTTATATGCCCTGGCTGGTGTTATCCCGGAGCGAGGCGAGGCAACGGAGTACAGAATATATATATATATATATATATATATATCAAAGTTTAAAGTGATGTTATAGTTAGGAATTGTGAATATATCTAAGTTTACATTAAAAAACTCTCAGAAGGGGGAGGAGCCAAGCTCGCGAGCGAAATGGTCGCCTTATAGCTCGGCTCCGCCAGCCCTCCGTCCTGACTCACATATCCTGCTGCATATCCGGCCCAGAGACGACATATTTTCGAAGAAATAGAAACGCAACATTTCGCTCTCACTCACCGTTTGACCTGGAGGTTCCGGCTTGCAGTGGTTCCGGAGCTGTGCCCCCCGAGGGGACCGGGGCCTTCGTAGAGCTGGGACCGGGGCATCGCCTATTGGATCCGGCTCGACGTTGCGGTAACCGTCGGCCCCGGCCGAGAGACTGCACCATTGGAGAGAGCCACTGTGAGAACTTCCCGGTGACCCTGAACCGGGCCTACCTTGGCGGCCGTGAGGCTGGTGCGGAGCGCGATGCTCCGTGGACTGACCGTGTGAAGGGGTCCCCCCGCCGCTGCTCCGTCCATCGACCCTGGACCCTCGCGCTCGGGCTCTACCTTTGAGGAGCGCCAGCTCTCGTATAGGCGACCCTCCGCTTCGGGCGGCTCTCCTTTCTGCACCGAAGCGGCCGTTACTGGGACCCCCCGGACATCTGTAAAGTCCTACATTTGTGGACTGCTCCGGGAGTGGCGGAGAGAAGTGAGGGGGCTGATTCTACAAAATGGCTGCCGATGACCTGAGATGTGGATTTCCTCTTGATGGCGGTCTCCGGTTGCTGGATTGCACGGGAGCAGGGTCATGTGGGCGGGAGCCTACGATTGGCGACGTTCTTGATGCTTTGCGATCTTTGCACGCGACCTTGGCCCCCGGTGCTCCTGGAGACTCGTTGCGATCCGCCGCCATCTTGGGTGGACGCTTCTTCATGGTCCCCTCTTGCCTTGGAGATGCCATTGCCTCGCCCCCCTCGGTGGCTCCGAAGGATGCTGCTACTGTCCATCGACGGATTTACAGGCCGACGGCTTTGGAACCTCCTGCTCTTCGATGTCTGGAAATTGGGGACTTGGATGTCGTGCGGAGGCCCGATCATCCCCGGGTGCCTGAGAAAAATGGCGGACTGATGCTTGTTTCTGCCTTGATGAGGTCTTGTTTCTATTTTGCTAGCACACCCCCGCCTTTTCGATCCGCGGGACTGAACTCTTGTCTTTTACTGCCCCTGTTGCTGTTATTGAGACATTTGAACTGCCTATTTGACCTTTTGTTCACTTGCTTATTGATTGACCTCTCTGACCTGCGTCTTTCTTGTAATTTTTTTCATTTGTGTGCTTGCCTCGCATCGTGTTGCTCACTTCACACTGTTATTTGGTGGGTGGTAATTGCGGTGAAGAAGGGACTGGGGTAAGATGCATGGCTCCCGTTGGATTATTGGTATACGGATTCGTGACGACGTGGCTCATATCCATAGTGCTATGGGAGACCCCTCTGTAAGTTCTGTGGCGCTCGAGTTCGTGTCGTTCTGGTGCACACGTATTATGATTGTATGGTTGGGCGGAGGGCTGTGGCCGACCGTATTTATTTCTGCCCTCATGCTCCTCCCTCCTATTTACTACCTTGTTTTCATATCTTCTTTTTGTCTTTTTCTTCCTTTTCTCTCTTGTCTCTACTACATTTCGGGTTCTGGTTTAGGGCGACAGGCGCGCTGTTTGGAGGGTAGGCCGTAGCCTTCTGCAGGGGTGCTGGGTGGGATGGGTGGGTTGGGTCTTCTTTGATGTTTTATTTTTCTCAGTTCTATGGCCCTTTTGTGTATCTTTATGAGAGTGCCGCGTCTGTCCTTGCCTTCCGTGGTATGATTAGGGTGGGGTCTGTACCATCGCTGCTCTTCTTTTATAGTTCTGCTGCTTTCCATTGCGACTCCCATGCCCTCTTCGCTGCTACTATTCCTGTTCTTTTATATGTTCCTCGCTACGGGGCGCCTGTTTCAGCGCGGCATTCTTCTCTTTTAGTCTGTGTTTTCCTTCCCTTTCCTCTTTCCTCTCCCTTCTCCCCTCCTCCCCTTTTCCTTCTCTCCCAAGGTTAGTATGACGGGCTAGTTTTGTTGATGTCGCTATCCCGGCCCCCCTGTTCTGTATCCAATGTGCTACTGGGTGGTGGGAATGCAAAGTTGTTACTATTTGCATATTGATTTGTGTTCACCACATCTGTTTTTATACCGATGTCTACAGTGCTGACACTTCTGCATTGCTGCCCTTTCTCCTTTTGTTGCTAATGATCTCTTTTGGGAATCCGGATACTTCTTTGTTGTCGCTGAGCCTGTCATACGCCTTATTGCTATAATATAAAATTAACCTTCTTTTGCTCCTGATTGCTGGCCGTCTAGATCCTCTTACCTCCCCCCCTTTTTACGATTGTATTGAACGCACCTCTTTACGTCTGATTCTGTGACTTTTCATTTGGACTCTTTGACTGCTTATCGTATCGTGGCCGGCCGGATCGGTTGTAGGCCCTGCTTTGTATATCCTTTCTGTACTAATAAAGGTTTATAAAAAAAAAATAAAAAAAAAAAAAATAAACTCTCAGAAATTAACTGAAAAAAGCAAAGGTTAAAGGGGCGCTACAGTTTGGTGAAAATGCCAGTTAAAACATAGTTTTACCCAAACAAAACCATTGAAATTCACCTTTTATAATTATCTCAATTAACTATAACTCATGTCCTAAAGTAACTATAACGCGTGACCCCTGCAACCACAAGGCTGAGGAGCATAGAGCTCCAGCTTGGAGTGTTTGAAAAAAATATGGTAAGTTCTCCGGGGAAACATGGATTTAATGAGCCAGGAGACATTTTTTTCAAGGCTGTTTGGTGGCTGCAGAACTTTCTGCATCACCACACAATATAAAAACAAAATTCTGGTCGGCACCCCTGCCTCTTCTAGGTACACCACAAGCATTATAATATGCAAATATTGGTCCAGAAAGAGTGCTTTTTGTGATTTTTCATCAATCTGTTCAGTAGTTTTCCAGCAAGTCCCATACCGGTAGTGTACCAAGGTCCATCACCACTCAAATCCTATCCGCCATATTGCTAAACTCGTAAATGATGCACATTTCCTACCCGACGAGTTTGTGGCACCGCGTCCCGCGTAACATCATATACGTGTGAGGTCACGCCAGCTGCTACTTTGGTATCCGACGGGTACGCAGTACCAAGCGACGCGTTACGACATGTACGTATGGGCTCACGCCCGCTGCGTGTTGCGTATGTGACGAGATTACGCTGCTAGGCCCTGTGTTACGTCATGGACGTATGATGTCGCGCCGGGTACGCCATTCCCTCATTTTTTTAATGTCTCTAAACTATATCTAAATAACTTTAAACTTTATATGAGAGCAAGCGATAATCAAAAATATTTTAAATATTTATACATTTCTAACTGTAATAAACTTATATTATGATAAATATATTTTCTCAATATCGCGTCTGGTGCGGCCACCTTGCATCCTCGACGCGCGATTGCCATGTGACCTTAAAAAAAAAGCATTTGAATAGTTCATAACATTTCCTATTGTAACAGTTGGAGGACCCCACCCATTTTAATCATTTTCTGTACAGCGTTTGATGAGACACACCCCTTCTGCTTAGAGAGCTTTTTTGAAAAGTTGTTTTGCTGTGTACACATATCTTATACTACATCCAACATCCAACAAACATCTTGATCAATATTCATGATCTGTACATTAGCCTTCCACGTGTGATGGCCATGCATCTGAAACATTACATCAAAAAAACAAATGTGTGTTACACGATGCCCCTGGTGTTTGTGTGTGCACATTATTGTGCTGCCTTTCGGACTGGGTATTGGTGGCTCGAAGGAGTATCATCAGCCACGGGCAGAGTGCATATCCTAGATCACATGTGACAAACAGTAAAGAGTCATGTGTACATTTGTGTTGGTGTATGCTCTGTTGTCAGGCTTTACCAGTATAGTAGTGTGTCATATGTAAGACTTTCAGATTCACGTTTGACATGCATTGCTTGACTGTAATGAGCTTTATCACTGTGTATGACGTAGCCTCAATGCTGATCCTCCCTCCATCCGAGCACATTCACATGTGTGCGCTTCGCGATAGCAATACTTTCAATAATACTGCACACCATTGACATGTGTGTCTGCGCATATCCACAAGCTTGACAACGACATGTGATGTTAGCCATTCAATGTTTTCAAACAGCATCTCATTAGTGATAGTTGCCGCCCTCCCGGTACATGCTACATTAATGGAAATTGCGCATTCTGCGATGTCAAAACTGCAACAGAAACACACATAAGTACACTTCCTGGCCAGGCAGGAACTGAACAATGCCCAGGTGCCCGGAACAATTATTCACACCCCTATGCTGGCCTGGCGTATGCAAGCCCAGCCCACTTTGAGTATGTATAAATAGGATAACGATGACACCACATGTCCCAGTTCTTCACACTGCCTCAGGTGATATGGCCACATCTGAATTGGGGTGGCCGAGTGAGCTAAAGAATGGTGATGGATTAAACCCAGATCAGTTGACTGGGGGTGAGTGTTTGATTTGCTCAAACGCTCCGTCCATCATCCCCTTTTGTATCGCTTTGTTCGCCCTAAGTGTGGCAGGGTATGCTCAGACGTGAGTCCCTTGCTCACTTGGCCACTGGATTCAAGATAGCCTGGCTGATGAGGATTATGAATCCGAAACCGGTCCCAGGATGCTTATTTCCGGTCCAGGGAAGACATGGCTTGGCAGTTCGGGCTGGACTGTTCCCATGAGGCACAGGGTCAGACTGATTTGCATATAGCCATGTCTGAACTGGGGTGGCCGAGTGAGCTAAAGAATGGTGATGGATTAAACCCAGATCAGTTGACTGGGGGTGAGTGTTTGATTTGCTCAAACGCTCCGTCCATCATCCCCTTTTGTATCGCTTTGTTCGCCCTAAGTGTGGCAGGGGTATGCTCAGACGTGAGTCCCTTGCTCACTTGGCCACTGGATTCAAGATAGCCTGGCTGATGTGGATTATGAATCCGAAACCGGTCCCAGGATGCTTGTTTCCAGTCCAGGGAAGACATGGCTTGGCAGTTCGGGCTGGACTGTTCCCATGAGGCACAGGGTCAGACTGATTTGCATATAGCCATGTCTGAACTGGGGTGGCCGAGTGAGCTAAAGAATGGTGATGGATTAAACCCAGATCAGTTGACTGGGGGTGAGTGTTTGATTTGCTCAAGCGCTCCGTCTATCATCCCCTTTTGTATCGATATGGCCACATCCACCTGGCATATCACAATGAGCAATAAAAAAAAAGGGATCCATTCTGCGTACACCATCCTGGCAATCAACACTGGACATGAATTGGGAGCCCTACTGGATGTCGTGTTTCGAAAGGGATCCATGAGGTGTACACCATCCTGCAATCAACGCTGCATCTGAATTGTGAACACTACTGCCCGTCGTGTTTGGACACACAACAATGACAGCAGGTGAGCAGTGGGGCCTGGGCGCCCAGGGGCTGCAATTAAGCGTGATGCTGCGGGAGGGGTGGGGTGCATCAGCCTGGCTGCGCTGGCGCGAACAAGCGATGTTGCTATGTGTAATGATGTGATCTCTGACCTCGTTCAGTCACATGTCTGTCTCATTTTAAGGACCTGCTGGACTGTACTGTAGGCCTGAGCCAGCGGGCAGCGCTGCCCTACAGACATGTGGCATTGGCTTTTGGGGCACTGTTAGACGGGGACCTGGAGGGTCGGCCGAGCACAAGGGGAGAGGCCTCCGGTGAGGGCCGTCTCCAGCGATCGTACAGACAAGTAACTTCCCCCCCCACAGATGGACACCACACGAAGATCAGATTAACACCTTTTATAGGCAGTTCTTGAAGTAAGGTAGTACGATACAAGGAGATCAGGACACGATGATCCTCTCATTTCTAGTCTCTAGTAGGGAAAGGGGGTAGCGGGACAATCTTGGTACCTACGGGTACTGAGGTGAAACGGCGGTAGCTCACAATCCTCGAGCTCGGCGGTCAGACGGGTCGGACCGCGGCAGCGCCAGCAGGTCCCGAAGAGATCGTAGGTGTCAACGGGCCGCGGCAGCGCCAGCAGGTCCCAACGAAGATGGAAGTTACAACGGGCCGCGGCAGCGCCAGCAGGTCCCACGAGGATGAAGGTTGCAGAAGGCCGCGGCAGCGCCAGCAGGCAGGACGATAGTTCACAAGGCAGGGCTGCGGCAGCGCCAGCAGTCCGTCAAGGATGAGTTCTTCTCGGTGTCTCTCGACTCCAGGATACAACTGCCTTTTTGCTCTGGGGCTCCTCGGTTATAGGTCTGGCGCCCTTTGATGTCCGGACCCTCGCACTGGGAGGTCGGGAGGTCCGGGATGAGGGAGTCCAGACACCCAGCAGGGGGGTGGAGCCAGCACCCGGGGAGGCTGGGGGCGATCGGCACCTGGCGGGGGAGAGCCATCGACACTTCTTTCTCCCATTAGCCTGCCAAGTGGTCCGTTCACCTCCTGGATGGATGGTGGTGCCGGGATGGCGGGGCCTGGCCGGGACCAGGGTTGGGGTCGAGCTGAGGCCACGCGGCCGCGTGGTGCAGTGTCCAAGATGGCGGCTGGGCCGGGCAATGGGGCTGCCAGGGGCCCGGGCCCGTGACACAGAGATATCCGGGAGCAGGCGTCCCGGAGGGGACGGGTTGCGGGATGCTTCTGCGGGTAGCCCCCGGAGAGCCGGTGTCTGGGCCCTGTCATGCGGGGAGGGAGCGAGTCCTTCGTGGGGCCTGTCCAACATGCGTCCCCCCCAGCTGAAGGCGGGGAGAGTCACCCATCCTCTTGGGGACTCTCCTCGTCGAGGCGGAAAAAGCGGGACAGGCCATCCGCGTTGACGTGGTCTTGGCCAGGGCGATGCTCCACAGTGAAGTCCATCCCCTGCAGGGAGATGGACCATCGCAATAGTTTGGGGTTCTCCCCCCGCATCTGCATTAGCCATTGCAGGGGCCGATGATCTGTTTGTACCCGGAAGTGGGTTCCGAAGAGGTAAGGCCGGAGCTTCTTGAGGGCCCATACTACTGCGAAGGCCTCTCGTTCAATGGTGCTCCAGCGCTGTTCTCGGGGCAGGAGGCGTCTGCTGATGAAGGCCACTGGATGGTCGACTCCCTTGGGGTTCAGTTGGGAGAGGACGGCCCCGATGCCATGGTCTGAGGCATCAGTCTGGACGATGAACTCACGACTGTAGTCGGGGGCCTGGAGCACAGGAGCGGTGCACATGGCGGCCTTCAGCCTCTCGAAGGCCGCTTGACAGTCGGGAGTCCAGTTGACTGTTTTTGGGTTGGTCTTGGATGTGAGTTCCGTGAGGGGCCCCACAATGCTGCCATAGTCCTTTACGAACCGCCGATAGTATCCGGTGAGCCCCAAGAAGGCTCGGACCTCGGTTTGGGTTACGGGGGGGCGCCAGGACTGGATGGCAGCGATCTTGAGCTGGAGGGGGGCCACCAGACCGCTCCCCACTTGGTGTCCGAGGTAGGTCACGGACCCCTGGCCGATTTGGCACTTGCTGGCCTTGATTGTGAGGCCGGCCCGTTGGAGGGCCTGCAGGACCCCTCGGAGGTGGCGGAGGTGGTCTGACCAGTGGCAGCTATACACCGCGATGTCGTCCAGGTATGCGGCGCTGAACTCTTCGAGGCCCGCCAATACCTGGTTCACAAGTCGTTGAAACGTGGCTGGAGCGTTTTTCATGCCGAATGGCATCACTCTGAAATGGTAGTGTCCATCCGGGGTGGAGAAAGCGGATCGTTCTTGTGCCCTGGGGGTGAGGACGATCTGCCAGTAGCCCGCCGTCAGGTCGAAGATGCTTAGGTAGCGGGCCGCCCCCATGCGGTCAACTAGTTCGTCGGCTCGGGGGATGGGGTGAGCGTCGGTTCGGGTGACAGCGTTCAGACCCCGATAGTCGACGCAGAACCGGAGCTCGGGTGTGGTGCCCGGGGCCGCAGCTTTGGGGACCAGTACAACCGGGCTGGCCCAGGGGCTGTCCGAGGGTTCGATGACTCCGAGTGCGAGCATCTTGGAGACTTCTTCTTGGATGCAGGTGCGTACCCGATCTGGTACTCGGTACGGCCGGTGTCGGATAGGAGGACTGTCGCCAGTGTCCACGTCGTGCAGACACCAGGGGGTGACCCCGGGTGTGAGGGAGAATAGGTTTGCAAATTGCAGCAGGAGGGCCCGACAGTCTTGGCGCTGCTCCGGGGTCAGAGCCTCGGAGAGTTGGACCCCGTCCACTGAACCATCTTTTTCCCCGGCCCCCAGTAGGTCAGGGAGGGGCTCGGAGTCCTCTTCCGCCCCACTGTCTGTAGCCATCAGCAGGCTGAGCCCCGAGCGCACGAAGTGGGGTTTGAGTCTGTTGGCGTGGAGGACCCGGAGGGGGTTCCGGGGGGATTCCATGTCGATGAGGTAGGTGACGGGGCTCTTACGCTCGATCACCTTGAAGGGCCCCGTCCATTTGTCCTGTAAGGCACAAGGTTCGATGGGGGACATCACCCATACCTGCTGGCCAGGCTCGAATTCGATGGAGGAGGCATGTTGATCGTACCACTTCTTCATGTCCTCCTGACTGGCTTCAAGATTGGCTTTGGCGAGCTCTCTGAATCGCCGGGTCTGATTACGGAGGGTCAGGAGATACTTGTAGACGTCTGGAGGGGTCTTCAGGGGGGCCATTTCCCACTCTTCTTTAACTAGGCTGAGAGGCCCGCGAACAGGGTGTCCGTACAGGAGTTCGAAAGGGCTGAAGCCGAGGGACTTCTGGGGGACTTCTCGGTAGGCGAAGAGGAGGCACGGTAGTAGCACGTCCCACTGGCGGCGTAGGGGTTCTTCCAGCCCCATGATCATCCCCTTGAGAGTGCGGTTGAATCGCTCGACCAGTCCGTTTCCTTGCGGGTGATAGGGGGTTGTGAATTGGTAGGTGACTCCGCACTGTTGCCATAGGGATTTCAAATATTTTGAAATGAAGTTCGTGCCCCTGTCGCTGACGACTTCCCTGGGGAAGCCCACTCGAGAGAAGACCCCCATTAAGGCTCGACCTACCACTGGTGCAGTTACAGTTCGAAGGGGAACCGCCTCAGGATAGCGGGTGGCGTGGTCCACCAGGACCAGGATGAATCGATGCCCTTGTGCTGTTCGGGGGTCCAGGGGCCCCACAATGTCTATTCCCACCCTTTCGAACGGGGTGGTCACAACGGGGAATGGTTGCAGAGGTGCCTTGAGTTTGCGGCCGCTCTTCCCGCTGGCCTGGCAGGTCGGGCAGGACCGGCAGTGGGTGGAGACGTCATTTCTCATTTTCGGCCAGTAAAAGTGAGTCACCAGGCGGTTGTATGTTTTGTCTTGCCCCAAGTGTCCAGCCAGGGGGACATCATGGGCCAAGTTCAGAAGGAAGTCTCTGAAACGGAGGGGCACCACCAGCACTCGACTGGCCCCCAGCTCCGCTATTCTTTGTTCGCTGTACAGTAGGTCATTGTCCCAATAGATCCAGTGGGCCCCTGCGGTGTCTCCTGCGCCCTGGGCGAGCGCTTGCTGTCGCAGTCCCTCGAGGGAGGGACATGTCTTTTGCTCTTGCCGGAATTGTTCTTGGGTGGGCCCCCCTTCCTGACGCCACTGAGCCAGGTCCGGAAGGTCTTGGGGCTGAGCGGGCTCTTCGTGGGTTTGTTCCGGGGTGTCGGTAGGGATGGAGTCTCCCTCTGGAGCGATCGGGGGAGGAGGTGCTGGCCATTCGGGTTCTTCAGATCTAGGGATGGTGTCGGCGGCCATGGACCGGGTTGTTACGCACGCCCAGCCCGGGAGGCCTAACATCCCCAGGTGCTCTCTTCTTTCAACGGCTGCCCACGGGGAACTCTCGAGATCGTTCCCCAGGAGGCAGTCCACGGGGGCATTGTCGCAGACAGTCACTTTTAACATACCGGAGACTCCTCCCCATTCGAAGGGGACGCAGGCCATCCGACACAGGCTCTCCGAATTGTCGGCCGATCGGACGGGGCAAAGAACGTTTGGCAGAATTTGTTCTGGGGTCACCAGGTGACAACGGACGGCCGTCACACTGGCCCCTGTGTCACGCAGGGCTTCGGCCTTACGCCCATTTATGTTCACCCACTGGCTGTATTTCCTGGTGTTGGCTGGTAGGGGAGCCCGCGGGATCAGGTCTCTTCCCCCTAGGCAGGCCAGGGTCATGGGGGCAGGTTCCCACTCGGGCTGCTCCTGCTCATACTCTTCAGGCTCTTCGGAGACTAGCCCTTCTCCTAGGGCGGCGGCAGCCACCTGGCGGGGTCCGGGGGTCTGGTTCTTTGGGCAGGTCGGGTCACTGGCATAGTGGCCGACTCGCTGGCATCGATGACACGTAACGTTGGCTCGGAACCCCCGGCGCATCGGGGGGTTGCCCCGGCCGGCCGGGGGCGGGGTGTTGTTGGCGGGAGCGGCCGGGACGGCGTCTCTGCCCCGGCCCTGTCCTCCTCCTCCTCCTCGGGGACGATGATGACCTTGGTTGGTTCTGTTCTGCTCGTTTGGCCCACTCCGGGTCACTCGGGTGCTCTCCCATCGGTCAGCCTCGGCGGCGAGCTGCCGTGGGTCAGTCAATTTACTGTCGAGGAGGTGCTGCCTGAGCTCGACGAAGCAGTTGTTGGAGAGGTGCACCCACACAATGAGGTTGAAGAGCTGTTCGTAGGTTGTTACGTTGCTACCCTTGATCCATCCCTCGAAGGCTCGGCTGAAATAGTTCACATATTCTATCCAGGTTGTACCCGGGATCCGGGTGCAGTTGCGGAACCTCTGGCGGTACATCTCGGGCGTCAGCCCATATCGACTGAGGAGGGCGGCCTTCATGTGGTCATAGGACGTCATTTGATGGTCCGGAAGCTGCAGCAGGGCATCCCGGCCTTCATTGACGAATCTCCCCCATAGACCGGCTCCCCAGTCACTTCGAGCGATCCGGTGGGCAGTCATGGCGATCTCGTAGGCCTTGAACCACTGCTGTATGTCGTCGTTCCGATAGTATTCACGGACCACATCCTTGGGGATGTGGACCTTCTGTTCGGTAGTACCTGGGGGGCGCGGTTGCTCGGGCACCCCTAGGTCTTTGTTCTGTTTGCGCATTTCTATCTCCGCTAGCTTGCACTCGTGTTCGTATGCCAGTCTTTTTTCTTCGAGTTCTCTCTGTCTCTGCTTTTCCTCTCGCTCTTCTTGGAGCCGTAAGTGTTCTAAGTTCATCTTTTGTTCTGCCAGTTTCAATTCTCCGTCTAATTTGAGCCGTGCCAACTTTAACTCGTGTAGTCTATTTTTCTCTCGTTCTCGGATCTCTTCCCGGGAGAGATCCGTTCTCCTTTCTTCCGTCAGAGTGGTGTTTGTCTCCGGGGCTTCGGGGTCCCGGGGTCCGGCGATATTTGTCTCTGCCCAGGATTCTAGGGCGTGTTTGAAGTCCTCTTTCGTGCTCAGACCGGTGGTGGCAATGCCTAGTTCTATGCAAAATTGTTTTAGCTCTCGGTGGTTGTACTCTTCCAGTTTTTCCATCTGGAATTTCTCTGCAGATCCGCTCTCTCTAGTCGTCATTGTGGATTAGTCGTAGGGTGAGTTACTCTCTGTACGGTTACGCGTTGGTTGGGATCCCACCGCTGCCACCAATGTTAGACGGGGACCTGGAGGGTCGGCCGAGCACAAGGGGAGAGGCCTCCGGTGAGGGCCGTCTCCAGCGATCGTACAGACAAGTAACTTCCCCCCCCACAGATGGACACCACACGAAGATCAGATTAACACCTTTTATAGGCAGTTCTTGAAGTAAGGTAGTACGATACAAGGAGATCAGGACACGATGATCCTCTCAATTCTAGTCTCTAGTAGGGAAAGGGGGTAGCGGGACAGTCTTGGTACCTACGGGTACTGAGGTGAAACGGCGGTAGCTCACAATCCTCGAGCTCGGCGGTCAGACGGGTCGGACCGCGGCAGCGCCAGCAGGTCCCGAAGAGATCGTAGGTGGCAACGGGCCGCGGCAGCGCCAGCAGGTCCCAACGAAGATGGAAGTTACAACGGGCCGCGGCAGCGCCAGCAGGTCCCACGAGGATGAAGGTTGCAGAAGGCTGCGGCAGCGCCAGCAGGCAGGACGATAGTTCACAAGGCAGGGCTGCGGCAGCGCCAGCAGTCCGTCAAGGATGAGTTCTTCTCGGTGCCTCTCGACTCCAGGATACAACTGCCTTCCTGCTCTGGGGCTCCTCGGTTATAGGTCTGGCGCCCTTTGATGTCCGGACCCTCGCACTGGGAGGTCGGGAGGTCCGGGATGAGGGAGTCCAGACACCCAGCAGGGGGGTGGAGCCAGCACCCGGGGAGGCTGGGGGCGATCGGCACCTGGCGGGGGAGAGCCATCGACACTTCTTTCTCCCATTAGCCTGCCAAGTGGTCCGTTCACCTCCTGGATGGCTGGTGGTGCCGGGATGGCGGGGCCTGGCCGGGCCCAGGGTTGGGGTCGAGCTGAGGCCACGCGGCCGCGTGGTGCAGTGTCCAAGATGGCGGCTGGGCCGGGCAATGGGGCTGCCGGGGGCCCGGGCCCGTGACACAGAGATATCCGGGAGCAGGCGTCCCGGAGGGGACGGGTTGCGGGTTGCTTCTGCGGGTAGCCCCCGGAGAGCCAGTGTCTGGGCCCTGTCATGCGGGGAGGGAGCGAGTCCTTCGTGGGGCCTGTCCAACATGCACTGTAGTGAGCTGATTACTAAGTGTACATGCACACAGGCTTGCACCACTGCATTACACGCACACATTATGCTTCTAGCATGCGCTCTGTTCCTTTGTATGTGAACATTGGCATAACATAATATTATTTAACCTTGTGTATTCTCGTGCACTCCAACTCCTCTTTGAACCACGATTACCACTAACATTTGGTAGATCATACTTTCAGAAGGAACGATGCACTCAACTGGTGTTCTCTATTAAGCTTCAAATAAACCTTCATTTACCTCCAGACGTTTCCACCATTATATTATTTCTCCCTTTTCAGACACTGAGTTGGTTGCGCCAAAATGGGCGGAGCAGGTGCTCACACCGTGATGATGCCCTCGGCATTCTGATGCCTTCCATTGTGGTATCAAGACACCGTCCCCGACCGGAGACCTGCTGTGCCACCCTAGAGAGGCACCCCGGAGTCGGAGCTTGCACCGGCACGTCGTTGGACCCACTGGTGGTGGCAGGTGAGCAGTGAAGCCTCGGTGCACAGGAGCTACAATTGAGCACAGTGCGAGGGAAGGGGGTGGGGTGCAGCACCCTGGGTGCATAGGTGCAGGCAAGCGATGTTGCCGTAGATAATAATGTAATCTCTGGCCTCATTCATATCTGTTTCATTTTAAGGACTTGCTGGACCGCACTCTTTCTCGCGGACCCCAGCGTCCTAGACACATGGGTGACGGGAGGTGAACAGTGAGGGCTGGGTGCAGTAGGCCGATGCTCTGTTTCCTCCTCCCTCTGTTCTTTTGACTCTCCCTCCCCTTCTCCCCTGTCTGTCCCATTCTCACCATCTTCCTTTCATTCTGACTACCTTTTATTTTTCTCTTGGATATGGCACACATACTTATGTTTCTTTTTCGTCTCGCAGGTCTTGTGCGCTGCTTCCGTGAGGAGTCCCACCCACGTATTTCAAGTTTTACTGTTGTTTGTTCGAATAAAGTTGCATTTCTATTTATTTGTGTTGTTTTAATAAAGGTTTTTTTTTTACCAATTAATAAGTAAGTGTATGGGTCTTCTTTTTCTGAATACGCTTGCTTGTAGTTTATTGTGAAAATCGGCAGTTGATAGGAGGTTTTGAGAGAAAACATTTGTAATTTTGCCGTGCACCTACCAAATATAAACCAATAGACTATTAAATAAATGAAGCCTGCGGAATTCTACAACTGCAAGGGTTATATGCGTGTATCACTTTACAACACCATGGGTACTGCCCGTGTGATTACAGAACAAATAAGGCACTGCCTAGGGCCACTGAAGCTACAGGGACCGGCGATGCCCACCCTGCATATTTAAGTAAAGCCCCGGAGGGTGGCGATCCCCGGACTTCAGTTGGCCTCGAAGCCCCCCGAATAATTAGTTAACAATACCCGGGGAGGTAGCGATCCCCTAGGCTGCGAAACGTCTCTCCGCCCTCCCGCACCTAATTTACATGTGAGATTAGGGTCCCCAGTCCTGCAGAGACCTCGCAATATAATAATAGGATTGGCCCTGGAACATTACCCAACAGGGGGCTCATTTAAATGAACAGGTGAGACCTGGTAAAAAAAAAAAATCTCGCCATTTTTACCATCCGGATCCGCTCTACAAGGTTTTCCTCCTCTTGCTTCAACGAGGCAAAGAAGGATTAGCTATCACAGGGTGGAAGCCGTGCGCCCACCCTCTAATAGCAAACATAAATGTCCCACAGATGCACAACCCGGGACATTGTATGAGCTGCGCCTTGGAGGTGGCGCTTCCTAGGGCTATGATGCATTGATTACTGCATAACTATAGAATTAGTATAAACGCATACTAACACAACTTACACAGTTATACTACAGCGACCAGTATGCTACAGCGCCCAGAGCCCATCACTTTACAGCAATCAGCGCGGTTTGATCCCCGAATCTTCCCACCGGTAGGCGTGAGTACTTCGCTTCCCACTTCCGCTATAGTATAAACTCACGGTAGCGGTAAGTAGTTCGCTTCCCACTCCCTGTACGGTATAAACGCCTACTAACACTACTTGCACACGTTTGCTACAAAGTCCAGAGCACGTCACTTTACCGCAGTGAGCTCACGGTTTAGGCTCTAGGTTTCATAGGCGAGTGTAGCAATATCTCATCTCAGCACCATGTCACTCTGAGCAACACTGCACTTTCAGACTGGTAGGAGTGACTACTTCCCTTCGCACTCCCCCACAGAGGTTGCAGTTCTCCTATCCTCCTCTTTCCTACTCTTTTCGCCCTTTTTTCCCCTTACTCGTTTCAAGAAAATCACAAAATGGCGGCCAACACTTCCTAGTTGCAAATGCTCGCAGCGCTCGCAACCAATAAGCAGGAAGCTCGTGATGGTAACGCCCCAGCAAATTAGATGGCAGAATTCCCAAATATCGATATCTGTAAATTTCGATATTTCTCCAAAACTACTGAACGGATTTATACCAAATAAACAAAAGCATGTTTTCTAGACCAACACCCTTCTCCCTGCCAAATTTGGGGTAATTCTGTTCACCTGTACGACCTGTAGCCTTGTCAGGTTTCCTATGGAAATTGCATGGAGAAAAAACATTTTGGGGCCCCCTTTTATCTCGGTCCCCCCTTGACGAATCCCCCCCAAACTTTCAACATAGGAGATGATATGAACAAAGAATTAGTTTGGATAATTTCATCAGGATTCATCAAATGAAGCCAAAGTTATAAGCAAAACAAAAAATGCTCTTCCTATGGAAAGTTGGTCCTAACTATAACTACCTACTGGCGACCGCCAGTAGATGTATATATAATATATATATATATATACATATATACATTTTGGGACCCCCTTTTATCCCGGTCCCCCCTTGACAAATCAC
Organism: Lissotriton helveticus; assembly: GCF_964261635.1. Taxonomy (NCBI): domain Eukaryota; kingdom Metazoa; phylum Chordata; class Amphibia; order Caudata; family Salamandridae; genus Lissotriton; species Lissotriton helveticus. Next base: position 408,909,033 of record NC_136061.1, on the reverse strand, counting down.
CTCCAAACTTTCAACATAGGAGATGATATGAACAAAGAATTAGTTTGGATAATTTCATCAAGATTCATCAAATGAAGCCAAAGTTATAAGCAAAACAAAAAATGCTCTACCTATGGAAAGTTGGTCCTAACTATAACTACCTATTGGTGACCGCCAGTAGATGTATATATAATATTTATATATATATATATATATATATATATATATATATATATATATATATATATATATATATATATATATATATATATTCACTGAAAAAACCATAGGTTTTACACCAGTTATAGTTAGCTGGAAGTTTTACTCGCATAAAACCATTGAAATTCCCACGTTATAGTTAGTTGGACTCACTATAACTTGCGCGTACAATGCACTGCTGATAACGTCACATATTACATCACTCATGACATGGTCAGTGACATCACTCATGACATCACTGATGACACCATCCAGTGAATGTGTGTCTTTCTGAAAAATAAATATGTTTTATATATGTATATGTAAAAGTTGATGGAAGAATAAATGTTTAAATAAGTGTTTAAATGGATGTTTTAAAAAAAAAAAATTGATTGGTTAACTGGCTTATTAAGTGTATCTTAGTAAATACATATATTAGTGAGTAATGTTTAAATATTTAAATATATGTATTAGTGTTTCACTTTGTGTATAAGTGGCTGCATGGGTTGGGGAGTAGCTACATGTGTATGTATATGGGTTATTAGATGTTTTTCTTAGTATCAGTATGAGTGTTTGTATGGTTTGGTGGGGGTATTACTTAGCACATAGATGCATGAATGACTGACTCTCTGTTTGTATGTGTTTTGAAGACAGCATATGTGCAGGACTGTATGGGTGGATGAGTGTGTATATGTGTGTGTTACTGAGTGAATGACTGTCTCACTCGCTTCTTTATCAGTAACTACATATGTTTTAATCTAATATATGTGAATATTGATGAATATAAGTGAGTATATGTGAGAGTGAGGGATTCTAAGAGTTCTTGTTTAAATTAGTATGTGTTTCTATAAGTGATTGTTTAAGAGAGTAAGTATGTGTAAGTTTCCTTAGAAGTAAAGTGGTAGTGTGTGTATAGCTGTATATGCAAATAAATGGATGTTGAATAGTTAATTTGCATGTGTGAGTATGTGTGTGAGTAACTTTTGGATGACTGTCGGTGTGTAACAGGATGTATAGGTGTATCACTACATATGATGAGTCAGTATATGTATGAGTGACTATATTGAACTGTTGGTGAATGAGTGCATGTGTATATAGATGATGGAATAATTGAATTGGTTGTTGTAAGTGGTATGGCTATCTCCATTTCTTTGTAAATTTTAGTTTCTATTTTTGAATATTTGTTTCAAGGGTTACATTACAGGGAAAGGAGGTCTGTCACTCTGTCACAAGGATGGTGTCATGAGTGATGTCATGAGTGATGTCACTGACCATGTCATGAGTGATGTAATATGTGACGTCATCAGCAGTGCATTGCACGCGCAAGTTATAGTGAGTCCAACTAACTATAACGTGGGAATTTCAATGGTTTTATGCGAGTAAAACTTCCAGCTAACTATAACTGGTGTGAAACCTATGGTTTTTTCAGTGAATTTCATAGGTTTTTTAAATGCTAATTCCTAACTATAACTGGTGTGAAACCTATGTTTTTTTCAGTGAATTTCAATGGTTTTTTAATAGCAAATCTTTATAGTTATAAAAAATAATACATTTTAAAACGAATTTTATATTGTATAAATATGTTAATTTTATATATTTTTTTTATTTTTCACCCCGGGGCGCTCCCGGGGCGCGTACCGGTGAACGCACGGGTAAGCGCAATGTAAAGGTGCGCCCCGGGGCGCGTACCGGTGAGCGTCCCGACAGCGCTATTGCCGTGAACAAAAACAACATCGTGACGTATCGCGTAGCCGCCACGCCTTGCGTCATAAGACACGTATCGCGTAGCCGCGAGATGCGTCTTATGACGCACCTCGTAAGCGCACCCGGAAGCGCAAACGATCGCGCAACGTAAGCGCCCCGACGCGCTTACGCTACTCGCCCATGGTCGCGTAGCGTAAGCGCGTCAAGCCATGTGACTTTAAAATAACACTTTTCATTGGTTCAGAACTTTTTTTTTTCCAAATTGTGAGAAACCCACCCATTTCTCTCACTATTGCTTTGTACTTGGAGAGAGCAAGAGCTGTTCTGTGTACTGTCTTCATCTCCTACTTTCCTGATCTACAGCAATGGCTGCCACGGAGTCATCCAGCAGTGATTCCGACGGATTTATGGATGAGGACCCTCCTCACCAGAAGAAAAAGAACCATTTCATCTGGAAATTCTATGACATCCCTGAAGGACAAAAAAAGTCAATGCTGCAAAAGTAACCTACAAAATATGTGGCAGTACTTTATCCAGAGGCAATCCTCTAAAAAAATATAGCTTCGGAAATGCCAATTTAATCAGGCATGTCAAAAGAAGACACCCACAGAATTTTGCCAGGGAGAGTGTCAGGGAGCTGGCACGGAATTTACCCACAGATGGCGGCAGCACCTCCACTGGTGGAGCAACACCTTCGGGACCACCCCGTGGAAGAATGGTCCCTAACATACAGCCGGTGTTTGCAGGCATCAAATTTCTGTGCACGCAGTGTGACGGACTGCTCTGCTATGGGGAGCAGAGTGTTGAACTCATTGCCATAAAGAAACAGGAACACCGCTGCCCTGCCAGTCATTAAATTTTCCAATTTTTTTGCTCCTGTTGAGCAGTTTTGGAATCCCTGTTTTTGTTTTTCCCCTGAAAAAAATCCCAAAAAATATAAAATCGTTTTAAAAAGTCTAAAAAAATATAAAACAACAAAAACAAAAAAAAAGTTATTTTCAGACCTACCTCCAATTTATAAAAAAATTCTACTTTTTTAAAAAAAAAGTCTGTAATTTTTTATCTCCATGGTACGCTCCCCGGTGCGGGTACCGGGCGCTCCCCCCGCGAAAATCGATTTTTTTTTTTTCACCCCAGGACCCTTTTATGGCCCCCACATCAAACCTAGGGGGTCAGGGGGGGTGTACCCTGCCCCCTTTTGCTCATTTCCCCCTTTGATTTTTGCCACCTCTTGTGTCTCAATCCTACCGAGACACAAGATGGCGGCCGCTGCGGACTGTTTCGAATGTTTACTGACACCCGAGAACCAACCAGCTTGCCGTGCGCAAGTCGCGTGGCGTGCCGGGAGCGCTCCCCGGTGCGCGTACCGGGGCGCGGGTCTAGATATATAAATTTTTTGGAACCTAAATTACTCAAAATCCTCTGGAGCACATATCTTGAGACATAGCAAAGGCACATCGGGCTACCAGTCCCTACAATTTTGCCAAGTTTGGTGAAAATCCATTCAGCCGTTGGAGCTAAAAGTGCGACAGACCGCCCTATGGAAATTAACATGGGGAAAACACGTTTTGGGACCCCCTTTTATCTCTGCCCCCGCTTGACGAATGCCCCCCAAACTTTCAGGGAAGGAGCGGAGCGCCGCGAGGCAAAGTTGCTGAAACATTCAGGCTGATTCCTCAACCGGCGCCAAAGTTATTCCAAATAGAATGTTGCGATTTCCCTATGGAAATCAATCCTAACTATAACTACCTACTGGCGACCGCCAGTAGGTAATATATATATATATATATATATATATATATATATATATATATATATATATATATATATATTTTGTAGGGAGGACTGTTATAAAGTGAGGAACGTTTGAGTCTCAAACCATCAAAACAACTGAAATTTGCCAGTTATGTTTTAAAATGCACTCAGTACCTGATATCATTCACAGTCATCCACCATGTTATACTCAAGTTAACTGTTTTTGTGTATGTGTGCTTACTGTTAGCAAAGAGGTGTTTTATAAATAGTGGGCGAGTGCGATGTGTGGTGTGAGTCTTAGAACATAACTCGTGACTTTGAGTGGTTTCACGCATTTGAGCTTCAAACATTGCTCACTTTATAACTGTGTTTTTTCTTTTGAATTTCATTGGCATTTTTTACGCTTTACTTTATTTTCAACTTCTGGCGTGTGCGGTGGGGGTTGACAGCCCAACTTGCACTGGCTATGTGCATCACGGGTTGCACGGCAGCCAACCTGCTGTGGCGGTCCAATCCATGCTGCATATGTCCAGGTCCTGCACCCTACGTGCTGCAGGCTTCAGCCATGCACAAAGGGTATTAAGATTTTTTTATGCAAAGCAGACACTTATTTTAGTGTTTGACTGTGCCAATGCTTTTGTTCTTGCAGTTCCTGAAACTAGTGAGTTGGAAATGATATACGAGTTAGGCACAAAAGTCCATTTAATGCAGAATCTAAAATGGCCGCTGGTGAGCTTGTGAATTGGCATAGGAAATCAAGTACACCCACTGGAGGGTAGAGTGTTACGCTTCTACACTACATATCCCAGCATGCTGTTCGAAAAACGGACTCACCTGCGAGAGCTCACCGAGGGGCATAAAAGTAAATGGATGCTAGTCTTGTAGTGACTTTGATGCTCCACTTGATTCCTGCTATAGCCTGTGAACAAGGGCCGAGGTTGGCCCGAAACGCGTCAGGCATCGCAACTAATCCAGACATGACGGCAAGATTCACGCGTCAATAAAGAGCTTTTGTCCAAGCTACCTGCTGTTAAGCGCGTCCTCAATTCTTTGGACAAAACTTGGAGGTATTTTTACGGCTGTCCCGCCGAGAGGAACGTTGCCGCCAGATCAACTCTTGAATGGAGCTGCAGGAGCACCGAACTGTTCATCGCCCCGCCGCAGCAACAACAGGGAAGGAGCTTGCTAAATATGTCTGGGGGCCCACTGGAGGGCATTGAATCAAGAGTTTCCACTGTAATTAATTATTTGAATCCATAGGAAATCAAGTACACCCACTGGAGGGTAGAGTGTTACGCTTCTACACTACATATCCGAGCATGCTGTTCGAAAAACGGACTCACCTGCGAGAGCTCACCGAGGGGCATCAAAGTAAATGGATGCTAGTCTTGTAGTGACTTTGAAGCTCCACTTGATTCCTGCTATAGCCTGTGACCAAGGGCCGAGGTTGGCCCGAAACGCGTCAGGCATCGCAACTAATCCGGACAGGACGGCAAGATTCATGCATCAATAAAGAGCTTTTGTCCAAGCTACTTGCTGTTTAACGTGTCCTCAATTCTTTGGACAAAACTTGGAGGTATTTTTACGCCTGTCCCGCCGAGAGGAACGTTGCCACCAGATCAACTCTTGAATGGAGCTGCAGGAGCACCGAACTGTTCATCGCCCCGCCGCAGCAACAACAGGGAAGGAGCTTGCTAATTATGTCAGTGGGGCCCACTGGAGTTTATCTGTAGCCCAGAGTACAATCCAAAATAGGTAAGATTGTCTATTATCCGGCCCATGTTAGTCTGGACATTTTTCACATACAACAGGATATTGTCACCGTAGAGGCTAATAATATGTTTTTGTGCATACTTTCTAATTTCTCTGGTAGAAAGCCTCTTGTATATAGCTGGAGTGAAAAATACTACACATACGCTCACAGAGCATGTGCCAATACCTTGTCCAGGATCTTATCTGTAAAAGTGACAAGGGAGCATGTAAAGAGCAGTCCACTGCCAGCATGCCCACTTTTAACAGCAGCCTAATGATAGCTGCTCTAGTGGTGGACGGTAAATATCCCACAGAGAGTGCCTCCTTGAATATCTGACTTGGGTATGCTCTAATCAAATCTGAATATACTTTATAACATTCAGTAGTGAGTTTATCTGGCTCTGGAGCTTTCCCAGTGACCAAATCTGAAACGGCCTATTTTAAATCGTCAATTGTGAAAATCGTCAAGGTTTAGAGATGCCTTAATATCTGACAACCAGTAGACAAGCTTGGAAGAGTACAAAAAGCATACAAGTCCATAATAAAGACGTGTCTAGGACCCTGTCTGCAGACCTCTCTTCACATATAGCATATCATTGCTTTTTGGAGCATTGTACCGTTTCATTTGTAGCTGTAAAGCCTAGTAGTTTCAGCCAAAGGATTTGAAATAATGTACTGTTAATACATTGTTGGTGGAAGCAGACAGAGTAAGAAAGACATGTATACACACTAGAGGTCATAATCCGTGCCCCAATAAGTACCAGGGTGGAGGGGCTAGTAGATGTCCGGGTGTCGTGTGAACCTTAAACTAACTTTGGTTAAAATATTCTATGCTTAAAGAGATACTACGAGATGAAACATAACAATATTTCCACCTTAATAAGTGCCCAGTGAAGTCGCCAGTTGTATCATGGGAGGCATTCAAACTAGTACTAGAAGGCAAGGTGATTGGATATATAGCCAAACTTAAGAAAGAGACAGCTGAAGAACTTAAGAATATGGAAGGCTGGATTCCACCCCTAGAAAGTCAATATGGGAATAATGCCACAAAACATATGATATGAACTTTATGTGGCAAAACGACTCTATCGCTGATTGGCTCTCAACTAAGCTCAAAAGCAGGACTCGCATCCCAGGGTAGAATTCTACGAACATGGGGACAATGCGGGTTAATTGATTTTTTGACTGATCAAAAAGAGAAGAACAGCTTAGAGCAGCTTTTAACATTCTAACTGTTGAAAGACCTCAACTCAATTGTCTGGAGACAATCACAGAGAAATGTGTTCAATTCTATAAGAATTCATGCACCTCCACCCCCAAGATAGAAACGTCATGTCTAGACAATTTCGGAGCAAAACTACCAATTGACCTAAAATAGGAGGCAGATCATGACACTGTGAACCAATAAATCACCTCAAACAGAATTACAACGACGACTGTCCAGTTAGAATCAGGAAAAAAAACCCTGGTCCAGGTGGCATTCCTAAAGATAGTTATGAAGCAAACAAACTCATACTTATGGGTGTTTACAGGTGTAAAAAAGGCAAGCTTACTACCAAAGGACACGAAGGAAGCAGTAATCACAATCATACCTAATATATGATAAAACAACAGATAGATGTGACTTTTATCACTACATAGTTTGACCTTAATATTGAGGGGTGATACTAGCTAAGGTGCTTGCTAATTGATTGACATTAAACATATAGCTGATGGTCCACATGGACATATGTGGCTTTATGCCACATAGAACAGTCAGACATAACATGCGCTGGCAAATAGAAACAAGCATTAGAAATGCATTAGGGCTCGTGTTTGTTTGAGTTAGAGATAATGGCATTGTAAATGGCAATGTGTTTTAGGCATGTGTTTTGGAGTGGAAACATGTGGTGTGTGTTGGAGATATGTGTGTTGGATTGGAATGTTATCAATGGTGGCATGCTGCACTTTAACGCAATATCATTAAAAGGTAAAGTGCAGCATAGTGCGATAGGTACAATATTAATTGGTGGATGCGTTATCAATTGGTGTGTGCATTGATGTGTAGTGGATGTGTGTGCCTGTAGGAATTGTGCAGTGATGGCTGTTGGTGTGTGTGTTTGGTGGAAGCGCGTAGTGGTGGCTTGAGGTGTGTATGACTGGTGGTAGCGTGCAGTAAGAGCTGTTAGTGAGTGTGGCTGTCAAGCGTACAGAGCTGGATGGTAATGCGTGTGGTTGGTGAAAGGGTGCACTGACAGCTGTTGATGATTGTGCCAATTGAAAGAGTGGCTGGTGCACTGTCAGCTGTTGGTGTGTGTGGCACATAGTCTGCACTCACTGTCACTCTGCACTCACTCTGCACTCACTGTCACTCTGCACTCACTCTGCATTCACTGTCACTCGGCACTCACTCTGCACTCACTGTCACTTGCACTCACTCTGCACTCACTGTCACTCTGCACTAACTGATATTCATCACTCACTGTCATTCTGCACTCACTTTGCACTCACTGTCATTCTCGCACTCACTCTGCACTCACTGTTGCTCTCACACTCACTATGCACACACTCACTCTGCACTCACTGTAACTCTGCACTTGCAAATGCTCTTCCTATGGAAAGTTGGTCCTAACTATAACTACCTACTGGCGACCGCCAGTAGATGTATATATAATATATATATATATATATATATACATATATACATATATACATTTTGGGACCCCCTTTTATCCCGGTCCCCCCTTGACGAATCACCCCCAAACTTTCAACATAGGAGATGATATGAACAAAGAATTAGTTTGGATAATTTCATCAAGATTCATCAAATGAAGCCAAAGTTATAAGCAAAACAAAAAATGCTCTACCTATGGAAAGTTGGTCCTAACTATAACTACCTATTGGTGACCGCCAGTAGATGTATATATAATATTTATATATATATATATATATATATATATATATATATATATATATATATATATATATATATATATATTCACTGAAAAAACCATAGGTTTTACACCAGTTATAGTTAGCTGGAAGTTTTACTCGCATAAAACCATTGAAATTCCCACGTTATAGTTAGTTGGACTCACTATAACTTGCGCGTGCAATGCACTGCTGATGACGTCACATATTACATCACTCATGACATGGTCAGTGACATCACTCATGACATCACTGATGACACCATCCAGTGAATGTGTGTCTTTCTGAAAAATAAATATGTTTTATATATGTATATGTAAAAGTTGATGGAAGAATAAATGTTTAAATAAGTGTTTAAATCGATGTTTTAAAAAAAAAAAATTGATTGGTTAACTGGCTTATTAAGTGTATCTTAGTAAATACATATATTAGTGAGTAATGTTTAAATATTTAAATATATGTATTAGTGTTTCACTTTGTGTATAAGTGGCTGCATGGGTTGGGGAGTAGCTACATGTGTATGTATATGGGTTATTAGATGTTTTTCTTAGTATCAGTATGAGTGTTTGTATGGTTTGGTGGGGGTATTACTTAGCACATAGATGCATGAATGACTGACTCTCTGTTTGTATGTGTTTTGAAGACAGCATATGTGCAGGACTGTATGGGTGGATGAGTGTGTATATGTGTGTGTTACTGAGTGAATGACTGTCTCACTCGCATCTTTATCAGTAACTACATATGTTTTAATCTAATATATGTGAATATTGATGAATATAAGTGAGTATATGTGAGAGTGAGGGATTCTAAGAGTTCTTGTTTAAATTAGTATGTGTTTCTATAAGTGATTGTTTAAGAGAGTAAGTATGTGTAAGTTTCCTTAGAAGTAAAGTGGTAGTGTGTGTATAGCTGTATATGCAAATAAATGGATGTTGAATAGTTAATTTGCATGTGTGAGTAACTTTTGGATGACTGTCGGTGTGTAACAGGATGTATAGGTGTATCACTACATATGATGAGTCAGTATATGTATGAGTGACTATATTGAACTGTTGGTGAATGAGTGCATGTGTATATAGATGATGGAATAATTGAATTGGTTGTTGTAAGTGGTATGGCTATCTCCATTTCGTAAATTTTAGTTTCTATTTTTGAATATTTGTTTCAAGGGTTACATTACAGTGAAAGGAGGTCTGTCACTCTGTCACAAGGATGGTGTCATGAGTGATGTCATGAGTGATGTCACTGACCATGTCATGAGTGATGTAATATGTGACGTCATCAGCAGTGCATTGCATGCGCAAGTTATAGTGAGTCCAACTAACTATAACGTGGGAATTTCAATGGTTTTATGCGAGAAAAACTTCCAGCTAACTATAACTGGTGTGAAACCTATGGTTTTTTCAGTGAATTTCATAGGTTTTTTAAATGCTAATTCCTAACTATAACTGGTGTGAAACCTATGGTTTTTTCAGTGAATTTCAATGTTTTTTTAATAGCAAATCTTTATAGTTATAAAAAATAATAAATTTTAAAACGAATTTTATATTGTATAAATATGTTAATTTTATATATTTTTTTTATTTTTCACCCCGGGGCGCGTACCGGTGAACGCACGGATAAGCGCAATGTAAAGGCGCGCCCCGGGGCGCGTACCGGTGAGCGTCCCGACAGCGCTATTGCCGTGAACAAAAACAACATCGTGATGTATCGCGTAGCCGCCACGCCTTGCGTCATAAGACACGTATCGCGTAGCAGCGAGATGCGTCTTATGACGCACCTCGTAAGCGCACCCGGAAGTGCAAACGATCGCGCAACGTAAGCGCCCCGACGCGCTTACGCTACGCGCCCATGGGCGCGTAGCGTAAGCGCGTCAAGCCATGTGACTTTAAAATAACACTTTTCATTGGTTCAGAATTTTTTTTTTCTTCAAATTGTGAGAAACCCACCCATTTCTCTCACTATTGCTTTGTACTTGGAGAGAGCAAGAGCTGTTCTGTGTACTGTCTTCATCTCCTACTTTCCTGATCTACAGCAATGGCTGCAAGGGAGTCATCCAGCAGTGATTCCGACGGATTTATGGATGAGGACCCTCCTCACCAGAAGAAAAAGAACCATTTCATCTGGAAATTCTATGACATCCCTGAAGGACAAAAAAAAGTCAATGCTGCAAAAGTAACCTGCAAAATATGTGGCAGTACTTTATCCAGAGGCAATCCTCTAAAAAAATATAGCTTCGGAAATGCCAATTTAATCAGGCATGTCAAAAGAAGACACCCACAGAATTTTGCCAGGGAGAGTGTCAGGGAGCTGGCACGGAATTTACCCACAGATGGCGGCAGCACCTCCACTGGTGGAGCAACACCTTCGGGACCACCCCGTGGAAGAATGGTCCCTAACATACAGCCGGTGTTTGCAGGCATCAAATTTCTGTGCACGCAGTGTGACGAACTGCTCTGCTATGAGGAGCAGAGTGTTGAACTCATTGCCATAAAGAAACAGGAACACCGCTGCCCTGCCAGTCCCTAAATGTTCCCATTTTTTTGCTCCGGTTGAGCAGTTTTGGAATCCCTGTTTTTGTTTTTCCCCTGAAAAAAATCCAAAAAAATATAAAATCGTTTTAAAAAGTCTAAAAAAAATATAAAACAACAAAAACAAAAAAAAGTTCTTTTCAGAACTACCTCCAATTTATAAAAAAAATCTATTTTTAAAAAAAAAAGTGTCATTTTTTATCTCCATGGTACGCTCCCCGGTGCGCGTACCGGGCGCTCCCCCCGCGAAAATTGAATTTTTTTTTTTTCACCCCAGGACCCTTTTATGGCCCCCACATCAAACCTAGGGGGTCAGGGGGGGTGTACCCTGCCCCCTTTTGCTCATTTCCCCCTTTGATTTTTGCCACCTCTTGTGTCTCAATCCTACCGAGACACAAGATGGCGGCCGCTGCGGACTGTTTCGAATGTTTACTGACACCCGAGAACCAATCAGCTTGCCGTGCGCAAGTCGCGTGGCGTGCCGGTAGCGCTCCCCGGTGCGCGTACCGGGGCGCGGCTCTAGATATATAATTTTTTTTTAACCTAAATTACTCAAAATCCTCTGGAGCACATATCTTGAGACATAGCAAAGGCACATCGAGCTACCAGTCCCTACAATTTTGCCAAGTTTGGTGAAAATCCATTCAGCCGTTGGAGCTAAGAGTGCGACAGACCGCCCTATGGAAATTAACATGGGGAAAACACGTTTTGGGACCCCCTTTTATCTCGGCCCCCGCTTGACGAATGCCCCCCAAACTTTCAGGGAAGGAGCGGAGCGCCGCGAGGCAAAGTTGCTGAAACATTCAGGCTGATTCCTCAACCGGCGCCAAAGTTATTCCAAATAGAATGTTGCGATTTCCCTATGGAAATCAATCCTAACTATAACTACCTACTGGCGACCGCCAGTAGGTAATATATATATATATATATATATATATATATATATATATATATATATATATATATATATATATATTTTGTAGGGAGGACTGTTATAAAGTGAGGAACGTTTGAGTCTCAAACCATCAAAACAACTGAAATTTGCCAGTTATGTTTTAAAATGCACTCAGTACCTGATATCATTCACAGTCATCCACCATGTTATACTCAAGTTAACTGTTTTTGTGTATGTGTGCTTACTGTTAGCAAAGAGGTGTTTTATAAATAGTGGGCGAGTGCGATGTGTGGTGTGAGTCTTAGAACATAACTCGTGACTTTGAGTGGTTTCACGCATTTGAGCTTCAAACATTGCTCACTTTATAACTGTGTTTTTTCTTTTGAATTTCATTGGCATTTTTTACGCTTTACTTTATTTTCAACTTCTGGCGTGTGCGGTGGGGGTTGACAGCCCAACTTGCACTGGCTATGTGCATCACGGGTTGCACGGCAGCCAACCTGCTGTGGCGGTCCAATCCATGCTGCATATGTCCAGGTCCTGCACCCTACGTGCTGCAGGCTTCAGCCATGCACAAAGGGTATTAAGATTTTTTTTATGCAAAGCAGACACTTATTTTAGTGTTTGACTGTGCCAATGCTTTTGTTCTTGCAGTTCCTGAAACTAGTGAGTTGGAAATGATATACGAGTTAGGCACAAAAGTCCATTTAATGCAGAATCTAAAATGGCCGCTGGTGAGCTTGTGAATTGGCATAGGAAATCAAGTACACCCACTGGAGGGTAGAGTGTTACGCTTCTACACTACATATCCCAGCATGCTGTTCGAAAAACGGACTCACCTGCGAGAGCTCACCGAGGGGCATAAAAGTAAATGGATGCTAGTCTTGTAGTGACTTTGATGCTCCACTTGATTCCTGCTATAGCCTGTGAACAAGGGCCGAGGTTGGCCCGAAACGCGTCAGGCATCGCAACTAATCCAGACATGACGGCAAGATTCACGCGTCAATAAAGAGCTTTTGTCCAAGCTACCTGCTGTTAAGCGCGTCCTCAATTCTTTGGACAAAACTTGGAGGTATTTTTACGGCTGTCCCGCCGAGAGGAACGTTGCCGCCAGATCAACTCTTGAATGGAGCTGCAGGAGCACCGAACTGTTCATCGCCCCGCCGCAGCAACAACAGGGAAGGAGCTTGCTAAATATGTCTGGGGGCCCACTGGAGGGCATTGAATCAAGAGTTTCCACTGTAATTAATTATTTGAATCCATAGGAAATCAAGTACACCCACTGGAGGGTAGAGTGTTACGCTTCTACACTACATATCCGAGCATGCTGTTCGAAAAACGGACTCACCTGCGAGAGCTCACCGAGGGGCATCAAAGTAAATGGATGCTAGTCTTGTAGTGACTTTGAAGCTCCACTTGATTCCTGCTATAGCCTGTGACCAAGGGCCGAGGTTGGCCCGAAACGCGTCAGGCATCGCAACTAATCCGGACAGGACGGCAAGATTCATGCATCAATAAAGAGCTTTTGTCCAAGCTACTTGCTGTTTAACGTGTCCTCAATTCTTTGGACAAAACTTGGAGGTATTTTTACGCCTGTCCCGCCGAGAGGAACGTTGCCACCAGATCAACTCTTGAATGGAGCTGCAGGAGCACCGAACTGTTCATCGCCCCGCCGCAGCAACAACAGGGAAGGAGCTTGCTAATTATGTCAGTGGGGCCCACTGGAGTTTATCTGTAGCCCAGAGTACAATCCAAAATAGGTAAGATTGTCTATTATCCGGCCCATGTTAGTCTGGACATTTTTCACATACAACAGGATATTGTCACCGTAGAGGCTAATAATATGTTTTTGTGCATACTTTCTAATTTCTCTGGTAGAAAGCCTCTTGTATATAGCTGGAGTGAAAAATACTACACATACGCTCACAGAGCATGTGCCAATACCTTGTCCAGGATCTTATCTGTAAAAGTGACAAGGGAGCATGTAAAGAGCAGTCCACTGCCAGCATGCCCACTTTTAACAGCAGCCTAATGATAGCTGCTCTAGTGGTGGACGGTAAATATCCCACAGAGAGTGCCTCCTTGAATATCTGACTTGGGTATGCTCTAATCAAATCTGAATATACTTTATAACATTCAGTAGTGAGTTTATCTGGCTCTGGAGCTTTCCCAGTGACCAAATCTGAAACGGCCTATTTTAAATCGTCAATTGTGAAAATCGTCAAGGTTTAGAGATGCCTTAATATCTGACAACCAGTAGACAAGCTTGGAAGAGTACAAAAAGCATACAAGTCCATAATAAAGACGTGTCTAGGACCCTGTCTGCAGACCTCTCTTCACATATAGCATATCATTGCTTTTTGGAGCATTGTACCGTTTCATTTGTAGCTGTAAAGCCTAGTAGTTTCAGCCAAAGGATTTGAAATAATGTACTGTTAATACATTGTTGGTGGAAGCAGACAGAGTAAGAAAGACATGTATACACACTAGAGGTCATAATCCGTGCCCCAATAAGTACCAGGGTGGAGGGGCTAGTAGATGTCCGGGTGTCGTGTGAACCTTAAACTAACTTTGGTTAAAATATTCTATGCTTAAAGAGATACTACGAGATGAAACATAACAATATTTCCACCTTAATAAGTGCCCAGTGAAGTCGCCAGTTGTATCATGGGAGGCATTCAAACTAGTACTAGAAGGCAAGGTGATTGGATATATAGCCAAACTTAAGAAAGAGACAGCTGAAGAACTTAAGAATATGGAAGGCTGGATTCCACCCCTAGAAAGTCAATATGGGAATAATGCCACAAAACATATGATATGAACTTTATGTGGCAAAACGACTCTATCGCTGATTGGCTCTCAACTAAGCTCAAAAGCAGGACTCGCATCCCAGGGTAGAATTCTACGAACATGGGGACAATGCGGGTTAATTGATTTTTTGACTGATCAAAAAGAGAAGAACAGCTTAGAGCAGCTTTTAACATTCTAACTGTTGAAAGACCTCAACTCAATTGTCTGGAGACAATCACAGAGAAATGTGTTCAATTCTATAAGAATTCATGCACCTCCACCCCCAAGATAGAAACGTCATGTCTAGACAATTTCGGAGCAAAACTACCAATTGACCTAAAATAGGAGGCAGATCATGACACTGTGAACCAATAAATCACCTCAAACAGAATTACAACGACGACTGTCCAGTTAGAATCAGGAAAAAAAAACCTGGTCCAGGTGGCATTCCTAAAGATAGTTATGAAGCAAACAAACTCATACTTGGGTGTTTACAGGTGTAAAAAAGGCAAGCTTACTACCAAAGGACACGAAGGAAGCAGTAATCACAATCATACCTAATATATGATAAAACAACAGATAGATGTGACTTTTATCACTACATAGTTTGACCTTAATATTGAGGGGTGATACTAGCTAAGGTGCTTGCTAATTGATTGACATTAAACATATAGCTGATGGTCCACATGGACATATGTGGCTTTATGCCACATAGAACAGTCAGACATAACATGCGCTGGCAAATAGAAACAAGCATTAGGAATGCATTAGGGCTCGGGTTTGTTTGAGTTAGAGATAATGGCATTGTAAATGGCAATGTGTTTTAGGCATGTGTTTTGGAGTGGAAACATGTGGTGTGTGTTGGAGATATGTGTGTTGGATTGGAATGTTATCAATGGTGGCATGCTGCACTTTAACGCAATATCATTAAAAGGTAAAGTGCAGCATTGCGCGATAGGTACAATATTAATTGGTGGATGCGTTATCAATTGGTGTGTGCATTGATGTGTAGTGGATGTGTGTGCCTGTAGGAATTGTGCAGTGATGGCTGTTGGTGTGTGTGTTTGGTGGAAGCGCGTAGTGGTGGCTTGAGGTGTGTATGACTGGTGGTAGCGTGCAGTAAGAGCTGTTAGTGAGTGTGGCTGTCAAGCGTACAGAGCTGGATGGTAATGCGTGTGGTTGGTGAAAGGGTGCACTGACAGCTGTTGATGATTGTGCCAATTGAAAGAGTGGCTGGTGCACTGTCAGCTGTTGGTGTGTGTGGCACTCAGTCTGCACTCACTGTCACTCTGCACTCACTCTGCACTCACTGTCACTCTGCACTCACTCTGCATTCACTGTCACTCGGCACTCACTCTGCACTCACTGTTACTTGCACTCACTCTGCACTCACTGTCACTCTGCACTAACTGATATTCATCACTCACTGTCATTCTGCACTCACTTTGCACTCACTGTCATTCTCGCACTCACTCTGCACTCACTGTTGCTCTCACACTCACTATGCACACACTCACTCTGCACTCACTGTAACTCTGCACTCACTTTGTACTCACTGTCACTCTGCACTCACTCTGCACTCAGTCACTCTGCACTCACTGTCACTCTACACGCACTCTGCACTCTCTGTCACTCTCGCACTCACTGTCACTCTGCACTCACTTTGCACTCACTGTCACTTGCACTCACTCTGCACTAACTGTCACTCTGCACTCACTGTTATTCTGCACTCACTGTCATTCTGCACTCACTTTGCACTCACTGTCATTCTCACACTCACTCTGCACTCACTGTTGCTCTCACACTCACTCTGCACACACTCACTATGCACACACTCACTCTGCACTCACTGTAACTATGCACTCACTTTGCACTCACTGTCACTCTGCACTCACTCTGCACTCACTGTCACTCTGCACTCACTCTGCACTCACTGTCACTCTACACGCACTCTGCACTCTCTGTCACTCTCGCACTCACTGTCACTCTGCACTCACTTTGCACTCACTGTCATTCTCGCACTCACTATACACTCACTGTTGCTCTCACACTCACTCTGCACACACTCACTATGCACACACTAACTCTGCACTCAGTGTAACTCTGCACTCATTCTGCACTCACTGTCACTCTGCACTCACTGTCACTCTGCACTCACTGTCACTTTGCACTCACTCTGCACTCACTGTCACTCTACACGCACTCTGCACTCTCTGTCACTCTCGCACTCACTGTCACTCTGCACACACTTTGCACTCACTGTCATTCTCGCACTCACTCTACACTCACTGTTGCTCTCACACTCACTCTGCACACACTCACTATGCACACACTCACTCTGCACTCACTGTAACTCTGCACTCATTCTGCACTCACTGTCACTCTGCACTCACTCTGCACTCACTCTGCACTCACTCTGCACTCACTCTGCACTCACTGTCACTCTGCACTCACTCTGCACTCACTGTCACTCTGCACTCACTCGGCACTCATTGCCACTCTACACGCACTCTGCACTCTCTGTCACTCTCGCACTCACTGTCACTCTGCACTCACTTTGCACTCACTGTTTCTGCACTTATTTTGCACTCACTGTCACTCTGCACTCACTCTACAGTCACTGTCACTCTTCACTCACTCTGCACTCACTGTCACTCTGTACTCACTCTGCACTTACTGTCACTCTGCACTCACTGTCAATGTGCACTCACTGTCACTCTACACTCACTTTGCACTCACTGTAACTCTGCATTTACTTTGCACTGACTGTCACTCTCGCACTCACTCTGCACTCACTGTCTCTGTACTCACTCTGCACTCACTGTAACTCTCCACTCTGAATCTGCACTCTGAATCTGCACTCTGCACTCACAAACTGCACTCAGAAACTGCACTCAGAATCATCTGCACTCTTCACTCACAATCTGCACTCAGAATCTTCACTCTGCACTCACAATCTGCACTCAGAATCTGCACTCTGCACTCACATTCTGCACTCAGAATTTGCACTCACAATCTGCACTCTGCACTCACAATCTGCACTCTGCACTCACAATCTGCACTCTTCCTTCTGAATCTGCACTCTGCACTCTTCCCTCTGAATCTGCACTCTGTACTCTTCCCTCTGAATCTGCACTCTGCACTCTGCACTCACACTCTGCACTCTGCACTCTGCACTCACACTCTGCACTCACACTCTGCACTCTGAATCTGCACTCACACTCAGCCCTCAGAAACTGCACTCTGTACTCACACTCTGCACCCTGAATCTGCACTCTGCACTCACAATCTGCACTCAGAATTGAATCTGCACTCTGCACTCTGAACTCTGCACTCTGCACTCCCACTCTGCACTCTGCACTCTACACTCTGCACTCCCACTCTGCACTATGCACTCCCACTCTGCACTCTGCACTCCCACTCTGCACTCTGCACTCCCACTCTGCACTCCCACTCTGCACTCCCACTCTGCACTCTGCACTCACACTCTGCACTCTGCACTCACACTCTGCACTCACACTCTGCACTCTGAATCTGCACTCACACTCAGCCCTCAGAAACTGCACTCTGTACTCACACTCTGCACCCTGAATCTGCACTCTGCACTCACAATCTGCACTCAGAATTGAATCTGCACTCTGCACTCTGAACTCTGCACTCTGCACTCCCACTCTGCACTCTGCACTCTGCACTCCCACTCTGCACTATGCACTCCCACTCTGCACTCTGCACTCCCACTCTGCACTCCCACTCTGCACTCCCACTCTGCACTCCCACTCTGCACTCTGCACTCACACTCTGCACCCTGCACTCAGAAACTGCACTCAGAATCTGCACTCTGCACTCACAATCTGCTCTCACAATCTGCACTCACAATCTGCACTCAGAAACTGCACTCACAATCTGCACTCACAATCTGCACTCACAATCTACACTTTGAATCTGCACTCTGCACTCTGATTCTGCACTCTGCACTCTCAATCTGCACTCTGCACTCTCAATCTGCACTCACATTCTGCACTCTGCACTCTCAATCTGCACTCTGCACTCACAATCTGCACTCTGCACTCACAATCTGCACTCCGCACTCTCAATCTGCACTCACAATCTGCACTCCGCACTCTGAACTCTGCACTCTGCACTCTGAACTCTGCACTCACATTCTCCGGATGATGCCATCATTGATATCATCAAGGATGTCACTTGATTTGTCATTAGTGATGTCATTGAGGATGTCATTGACGGAGGGGGGGGGGGGGGTTGGGGGCATCTTATCACTAGGTGCAAGATGGCCACCACCTAGTGAGGCTCTGCTGGCTGGATGGTTCATCCACCATAAATCAAACAAATTCCTATACACTGTTATGATGTATTTGGTATCTACAGTGCAGTATTGCTCGTGATTACATAAGGACCATGGGCACCAGTGGCCCACATATACTGTCGTCTCCAATAGAGGAGTGAAATGGGTCTATTAAGTACGCCTCTTCACAATAATAGTCATTGATGTGTGAGCATATCTATGTATATCAAAGCATGCTTTTAATATGAATTCCAGTGGTGGGGGCTGAAAGGACGAGCAGGCTTCACAATAATGGTCATTGATGTGTGAGCATATCTATGTATATCAAAGCATGCTTTTAATATGAATTCCAGCGGTGGGGGCTGAAAAGACGAGCAGGCTGGGAGAGGCAATGTCAGAGGCTTCTGTGAGCTCCGCCTGTCGTTTCCAGTGGTGGGGGCTGCAGTGAGGAGCAGGCGGGGAGAGGCGATGTCAGAGGCCTCTGCGAGCCGGCATCTGGCGAAAGGCAAACACTTACACATGAAAGGATGCAGACGAACGCGCGCCCGCAAAACTCACGGCACACTGGTGAACGCGCCCCGACCATCTGGATTCTATTACCGCAGCACCCTGACAGCTCTAATTGATAATTTATTGCACTGCAATGCGCATAACCACACAGAATATGGCGGAAGTGCAGAAGCGAAAATCCATGTGGCCTATTGCGTGAAGGCTACTAGAAACACGTCACCGCGAGGACCAATTACCATGCAGATGGCAAAACAAACTACTGAAAAATCTCGCGCACTGAGGAATTTTTACTGCACGATTCTGAGCCCCTTAACAATACGGCTCGGAGCTCCGCCCCACTGCTGACGCAGTGGTGATATAGGCCGAGCCCTAAAAAGCTTCTTTAGCAGTTTTACCAATTGATTTTGAGAAGACTTTTAATTCATTAGAATGGAATATTTATTTGCATTGCTTAATCATTCAAACCAGAGATCAACATTTTTGGCATACACTTGCTTCCTCTACACAGAACCACAACCTCATGTGCTGATAAATGGTGTCCTATCACAGCCTATCCCAATTGCACTTGGTATCCAACACGGTTTCCCCTTATCTCCATTACAGTTTATGTGTGTTGCTTAATTATTGGCTGCACTCCTCTGAGCGGGTCACAAGATAGTGGGATTTAACAAGGGTATGGGGTTGAAACAAGGTATCTCTATATACAATATAGAGCATACTGTATATTTGCTATAAATGAACAACCTTCTTTTATACCTTAAATCACCCAGAGAAATCTGGTCCACATTAGAAGCAATTGCCTAATGCATTTGGGAGGTTTTCAGGCCTCAAGGTTAACTGGAATAAATCCAGCTTGTTTCTGGCCGGTGATCACAGGCTCCTCATTAGCAGTGTTTAGACTCCTATCTCTGACAGTGTAGGTTAGTACATGTTAGCCCAAAGTCTCGGTCTGGGACACACCCAGAATAACAACATTAGGAAATGTGGTCACAAATATAATTACACAAATATTTGCCTCCCTACTGGACTTGCTCTGACACCATATCTGAATCCTCTTGAGGCACCTCTCAAATTAAATCCTCTAGAGGCAAAAATCACGGTGTCCCCTCTTCAAGACAGGAAAATATCACAAATATAAACCACTCTAGTCCCCGACACCCCAGATACGTTCCCTCAGCTTAGAAAAGACCGCAAAACGATATTGTGCAATTGAGAACAAAGAGTAGCAAAATGCTTTAATTGCCCCAAAGAGACTGCAATTCCAGCACAATATAAGCTAATTTACACCATATTTACTATACTATGGGAGAAACTCTGGCATATGGGGAAAGAAGCATCACCTATTTGTCTAAGATGCAGTAAGGAAAGGGGGGATTATCTTTCTGTCTAGAATGTCGGGTGTGGGCAAATTACTAGGGGAATAGCAGGTATACTCTTGATGGTTATGAAATGGAACATGGTTCTTTTTCCACAAATGGCACTAATACATTTTTCAGATGATATGAAACGAATAGATACTCGAAAATCCGTGTCAGCTTGGGACTTAAAATATCGAAAAAGAAATATAGCTCCATCTTGAAGAGAAACCGAAGTGTTTAGCATAGGGGTCTCCAACAGGTAGCCTGGTAGCCACTGGTAACTGACCTGTACCCTCGTAGCTCTTTGAAGTGCACAGTAAAGTACTTAATTCTGAGTGTCTACTCCAGCCATAGTAAAGACACTTTGTAAGAAAAATACAAGCTTTTCTTTGTATGGGTTCACTGTTAGACGGGGACCTGGAGGGTCGGCCGAGCACAAGGGGAGAGGCCTCCGGTGAGGGCCGTCCCCAGCGATCGTACAGACAAGTAACTTCCCCCCCACAGATGGACACCACACGAAGATCAGATTAACACCTTTTATAGGCAGTTCTTGAAGTAAGGTAGTACGATACAATGAGATCAGGACACGATGATCCTCTCAATTCTAGTCTCTATTAGGGAAGGGGGTAGCGGGACAGTCTTGGTACCCGTAGGTACGGCGGTGGAACGGTGATAGCTCACAATCCTCGAGCTCGGTGTTCGGACGGGTCAGACCGCGGCAGCGCCAGCAGATCCCGAAGAGGTCGTAGGTGGCAACGGGCCGCGGCAGCGCCAGCAGGTCCCACGAGGATGAAGGTTGCAACGGGCCGCGGCAGCGCCAGCAGGTCCCACGAGGATGAAGGTTACAACGGGCCGCGGCAGCGCCAGCAGGTCCCACGAGGATGAAGGTTGCAACGGGCCGCGGCAGCGCCAGCAGGTCCCACGAGGATGAAGGTTACAACGGGCCGCGGCAGCGCCAGCAGGTCCCACGAGGATGAAGGTTGCAACGGGCCGCGGCAGCGCCAGCAGGTCCCACGAGGATGAAGGTTGCAGAAGGCCGCGGCAGCGCCAGCAGGCAGGACAATAGTTCACAAGGCAGGGCTGCGGCAGCGCCAGCAGTCCGTCAAGGATGAGTTCGTTGCGGTGTCTCTTGACTCCAGGATACAACTGCCTTCCTGTTCTGGGGCTGCCTCAGTTATAGGTCTGGCACTCTTTGATGTCCGGACCCTCGCTCTTGGAGGTCGGGAGGTCCGGGATGAGGGAGTCCAGACACCCAGCAGGGGGGTGGAGCCAGCGCCCGGGGAGGCTGGGGGTGATCGGCACCTGGCGGGAGAGAGCCAGCGACACTTCTTACTCCCATTGACCGGCCAAGTGGTCCGTTCACCTCCTGGGTGGATGGTGGTGCCGGGATGTCGGGGCCTGGCCAGGCCCGGGGTTGGGGTCGAGCTGAGGCCACGTGGCCTCGTGGTGCAGTGTCTAAGATGGCGGCTGGCCCGGGCAAGGGTGCTGACGGTGGCCCAGGCCAGGGACACAGGGATTCCCAGGAGCAGACGTCCCATGGGGGACGGGTTGGGGGTTGCTTCTGCGGGTAGTACTTGGAAGGCCGGTACCAGGGCCCTGTCATGCGGGGAGGGAGCGAGCCCTTCATGGGGCCTGTCCAACATGCGTCCCCCCCAGCTGAAGGCGGGGAGAGTCACCCATCCTCTTGGGGACTTTCCTCGTCGAGGCTGAAAAAGCGGGACAGGCCGTCCGCGTTGGCGTGGTCTTGACCAGGGCGATGCTCTACAGTGAAGTCCATCCCCTGCAGGGAGATGGACCATCGCAATAGTTTGGGGTTCTCCCCCCGCATTTGCATGAGCCATTGCAGGGGCCGATGATCTGTTTGTACCCGGAAGTGGGTTCCGAAGAGGTAAGGCCGGAGCTTCTTGAGGGCCCATACTACTGCGAAGGCCTCTCGCTCAATGGTGCTCCAGCGCTGTTCTCGGGGCAGTAGGCGTCTGCTGATGAAGGCCACTGGTTGGTCGACTCCTTCGGGGTTCAGTTGGGAGAGGACGGCCCCAATACCATGGTCGGAGGCATCGGTCTGAACAATGAACTCGCGGCTGTAGTCGGGGGCCTGGAGCACAGGAGCGGTGCACATGGCGGCCTTCAGCTTCTTGAAGGCCGCTTGACAGTCGGGAGTCCAGTTGACTCTTTTTGGGTGGTTCTTAGACGTGAGTTCCGTGAGGGGCCCCACAATGCTGCCATAGTCCTTCACGAACCGCCGGTAGTATCCGGTGAGCCCCAGGAAGGCTCGGACCTCGGTTTGTGTTTCGGGGGGTTGCCAGGACTGAATGGCAGCTACCTTGAGTTGGAGGGGGGCCACCAGACCGCTCCCCACTTGGTGTCCGAGGTAGGTCACGGACCCCTGGCCGATTTGGCACTTGCTGGCCTTTATGGTGAGGCCGGCCTGTTGGAGGGCCTGCAGGACCGCACGGAGGTGGTGGAGGTGGTCTGTCCAGTGGCGGCTGTATACCGCGATGTCGTCCAGGTAGGCGGCGCTGAATTCTTCGAGGCCCGCCAATACCTGGTTCACCAGTCTTTGAAAAGTGGCTGGAGCGTTCTTCATGCCGAATGGCATCACTCTGAAATGGTAGTGCCCATCCGGGGTGGAGAAAGCGGAACGTTCTTGGGCCCTGGGGGTGAGGCCGATCTGCCAGTAGCCCGCTGTCAGGTCGAAGATGCTTAGGTAGCGGGCTGCCCCCATGCGGTCGACTAGTTCATCTGCTCGGGGGATAGGGTGAGCGTCGGTTCGGGTGACCGCGTTCAGACCCCGATAGTCGATGCAGAATCGGAGCTCAGGTGTGGTGCCCGGGGCCGCGGCCTTGGGGACCAGGACGACCGGGCTGGCCCAGGGACTGTCCGAAGGTTCGATGACCCCGAGGGCGAGCATCTTGGAGACCTCTTCTTGGATGCATGTACGTACCCGATCCGGTACTCGGTACGCCCGGTGTGGGACAGGAGGACTGTCCCCAGTGTCCACGTCGTGCAGGCACCAGGAGGTGACTCCGGGTGCGAGGGAGAACAGGTTTGCGAACGGCAGCAGGAGGGCCCGACAATCTTGACGCTGCTCTGGGGTCAGGGCCTCGGAGAGTCGGACCCCGTCCACCGAACCATCTCTTTCACGGGTCCTCAGTAGGTCAGGGAGGGGCTCGGAGTCTCCTTCTGCGCCACTGTCGGTAGCCATCAGCAGGCTGAGCTCTGAGCGCACGAAGTGGGGTTTGAGTCTGTTGGCGTGGAGAACCCGGAGGGGGTTCCGGGGGGACTCCAGGTCGATGAGATAGGTGACGGGACTCTTGCACTCGATCACCTTGAAGGGCCCTGTCCATTTGTCCTGCAAGGCACACGGTTCGATGGGGGACATCACCCATACCTGCTGACCCGGTTCAAACTCGATGGAGGAGGCATGTTGATCATACCACTTCTTCATGTCCTCTTGACTGGCCTCAAGATTGGCTTTGGCGATCTCCCTGAATTTCCGGGTCTGATTGCGGAGGGTCAGGAGGTACTTGTAGACGTCTGGAGGGGTTTTTAGGGGGGCCATTTCCCATTCCTCCTTCACTAGGCTGAGAGGCCCGCGAACGGGGTGTCCGTACAGGAGTTCGAAGGGGCTGAAGCCGAGGGACTTCTGGGGGACTTCTCGGTAGGCGAAGAGGAGGCACGGTAGTAGCACGTCCCACTGGCGGCGTAGGGGTTCTTCTAGCCCCATGATCATCCCCTTGAGAGTGCGGTTGAACCGCTCGACCAGTCCGTTTCCCTGGGGGTGATAGGGGGTTGTGAATCGGTAAGTGACCCCGCACTGCTGCCAGAGGGATTTCATATACTTTGAAATAAAGTTCGTACCCCTGTCGCTGACGACTTCCCGGGGGAAGCCCACTCGAGAAAAGATCCCCATTAAGGCTCGACCCACTACTGGGGCTGTTATAGTACGAAGGGGGACCGCTTCAGGATAGCGGGTGGCGTGGTCCACCAGGACCAGGATGAAGCGATGCCCTTGTGCTGTTCGGGGGTCCAGGGGCCCCACAATGTCTATTCCCACCCTTTCGAAAGGGGTGGTCACCACGGGGAATGGTTGTAGGGGTGCCTTGAGTTTGCGGCCGCTCTTCCCGCTGGCCTGGCAGGTCGGGCAGGACCGGCAGTGGTTGGAGACGTGATTTCTCATTTTGGGCCAAAAAAAGTGAGTCACCAGGCGGTGGTAGGTTTTGTCTTGCCCCAGGTGCCCAGCCAGGGGGACATCATGGGCCAAGTTCAACAGGAAGTCTCTGAAGCGGAGGGGCACCACCAGCACTCGA
Source organism: Lissotriton helveticus (assembly GCF_964261635.1). Classification (NCBI taxonomy): domain Eukaryota; kingdom Metazoa; phylum Chordata; class Amphibia; order Caudata; family Salamandridae; genus Lissotriton; species Lissotriton helveticus. The sequence continues at coordinate 408,884,038 of NC_136061.1, read as the reverse complement.
CCGGCCCCCAGCTCTGCGATTCTCTGCTCGCTGTACAAGAGATCATTGTCCCAATAAACCCAGTGGGCCCCGGTGGTGTCTCCTTGGCCCTGGGCGAGCGCTTGCTGTCGCAGTCCCTCGAGGGAGGGACAGGTCTCTTGCTCCTGCCGGAATTGTTCTTGGGTGGGCCCCCCTTCTTGACGCCACTGAGCCAGGTCGGGAAGTTCGGGGGGCTGTGCGGACCCCTCTGGGGTTGGTTCCGGGTGGTCGGTATGGATGGAGTCTTCTTCGGGAGCGATCGGGGGAGGAGGTGCTGACCATTCGGGTTCTTCCGGTCTAGGGATGGTGCGGGTGGCCATGGACCGGGTGGTCACGCACGCCCAGTCCGGGAGACCCAACATCCCCAGGTGCTCTCTTCTTTCAACAGCTGCCCACGGGGAGCTCTCGAGATCGTTCCCCAGGAGGCAGTCCACGGGGGCATCGTCGCGGACAGTTACTTTTAGCATGCCGGACACTCCTCCCCATTCGAAGGGGACGCAGGCCATCCGACACAGGCTCTCCGAATTGTCTGCCGATCGGACGGGGCAAAGAACGTTTGGCAGGATTTGTTCTGGGGTCACCAGGTGACAGCGGACGGCCGTCACACTGGCCCCGGTGTCACGCAGGGCTTCGGCCTTGCGCCCATTTATGCTCACCCATTGGCTGTACTTCCGAGTGTTGGCTGGCAGGGGAGTCCGCGGGACCATGTCTCTTCCCCCTAGGCAGGCCAGGGTCATGGCGGCAGGTTCCCACTCGAACTGCTCCGACTCGTATGCTTCAGTGTCTTCGGAGACTTGTTCTTCTCCTAGGACGGCGGCCGCCACCTGGCGGGGCCCGGGCGCTGGGTTCTTCGGGCAGGTCGGGTCACTGGCATAGTGGCCGACTCGCTGGCATCGGTGACACGTAACGTTGGCTCGGAACCCCGGGCGCATCGGGGGGTTTCCCCGGCCGGCTGGGGGCGGGGTGGTGTTGGCGGGAGTGACCGGGACAGCGTCTCTGCCTCGGCCCGGTCCTCCTCCTCCTCCTCGGGGACGATGATGACCTTGGTTGGATCTGTTCTGCTCATTCGGCCCACTCCGGGCCACTCGGGTGCTCTCCCACCGGTCCGCCTCGGTGGCGATCTGCCGTGGTTCAGTCAATTTACTGTCGAGGAGGTGCTGCCTGAGTTCGACGAAACAGTTGTTGGAGAGGTGCTCCCACACAATGAGATTGAAGAGTTGTTCGTAGGTGGTTACGTTGTTACCCTTGATCCACCCCTCGAAGGCTCGGCTGAAGTAGTTTACGTACTCCAACCAAGTTGTACCTGGGATCCGGGTGCAGTTGCGGAACCTCTGGCGGTACATTTCGGGCGTAAGCCCATATCGGCTGAGGAGGGCGGCCTTCATGTGGTCATAGGACGTCATTTGATGGTCCGGAAGCTGCAGCAGGGCATCACGGCCCTCATTGACGAATCTTCCCCATAGCCCAGCTCCCCAGTCACTTCGAGCGATCCGGTGGGCCGTCATGGCGATCTCGTAGGCCTTGAACCACTGCTGTATGTCGTCGTTCCGGTGGTATTCTCGGACCACATCCTTGGGGATGTGGACCTTCTGTTCGGTAGTACCCGGGGAGCGCGGTGGCTCGGGCACCCCTAGGTTTGGGTTCAGTTTGCGTATTTCTATCTCTGCTAGTTTGCACTCGTGTTCGTATGCCAGTCTTTTTTCTTCGAGATCCCTCTGTCTCTGTTTTTCCTCTCGCTCTTCTCTGAGCCGTAAGTGTTCTAAGTTTATTTTCTGTTCCGCCAGCTTCAATTCTCCGTCTAATTGGAGCCGTGCCAAGTCTAGCTCGTGTAGTCTATTTTTTTTCCCGCTCCTGGATCTCTTCTCGGGAGGGACCTGTTCTCCGTTCTTCCGTCAGGGTGGTGTTAACTTCCGGGGCTTCGAGGTCCCGGGGTGTGGCGGTATTCGTCTCTGTCCAGGCCTCTAGGGCGTTTTTGAAGTCTTCTTTTGTGCTTAGCCCGGTGGTAGCAATGCCTAAGTCCATGCAAAATTGTTTTAGCTCTCGGTGGCTGTATTCCTCCAGCTTTTCCATCTGGAACTTCTCTGCCGATCCGCTCTCTTTGGTCGTCATTGTGGTTTAGTCGTAGGGTGAGTTACTCTCTGTACGGTACGCGTTGGTTCGGATCGCGCCGCTGGCCACCAATGTTAGACGGGGACCTGGAGGGTCGGCCGAGCACAAGGGGAGAGGCCTCCGGTGAGGGCCGTCCCCAGCGATCGTACAGACAAGTAACTTCCCCCCCACAGATGGACACCACACGAAGATCAGATTAACACCTTTTATAGGCAGTTCTTGAAGTAAGGTAGTACGATACAATGAGATCAGGACACGATGATCCTCTCAATTCTAGTCTCTATTAGGGAAGGGGGTAGCGGGACAGTCTTGGTACCCGTAGGTACGGCGGTGGAACGGTGATAGCTCACAATCCTCGAGCTCGATGTTCGGACGGGTCAGACCGCGGCAGCGCCAGCAGGTCCCGAAGAGGTCGTAGGTGGCAACGGGCAGCGGCAGCGCCAGCAGGTCCCACGAGGATGAAGGTTGCAACGGGCCGCGGCAGCGCCAGCAGGTCCCACGAGGATGAAGGTTACAACGGGCCGCGGCAGCGCCAGCAGGTCCCACGAGGATGAAGGTTGCAACGGGCCGCGGCAGCGCCAGCAGGTCCCACGAGGATGAAGGTTACAACGGGCCGCGGCAGCGCCAGCAGGTCCCACGAGGATGAAGGTTGCAACGGGCCGCGGCAGCGCCAGCAGGTCCCACGAGGATGAAGGTTGCAGAAGGCCGCGGCAGCGCCAGCAGGCAGGACAATAGTTCACAAGGCAGGGCTGCGGCAGCGCCAGCAGTCCGTCAAGGATGAGTTCGTCGCGGTGTCTCTTGACTCCAGGATACAACTGCCTTCCTGTTCTGGGGCTGCCTCAGTTATAGGTCTGGCACTCTTTGATGTCCGGACCCTCGCTCTTGGAGGTCGGGAGGTCCGGGATGAGGGAGTCCAGACACCCAGCAGGGGGGTGGAGCCAGCGCCCGGGGAGGCTGGGGGTGATCGGCACCTGGCGGGAGAGAGCCAGCGACACTTCTTACTCCCATTGACCTGCCAAGTGGTCCGTTCACCTCCTGGGTGGATGGTGGTGCCGGGATGTCGGGGCCTGGCCAGGCCCGGGGTTGGGGTCGAGCTGAGGCCACGCGGCCTCGTGGTGCAGTGTCTAAGATGGCGGCTGGCCCGGGCAAGGGTGCTGACGGTGGCCCAGGCCAGGGACACAGGGATTCCCAGGAGCAGACGTCCCATGGGGGACGGGTTGGGGGTTGCTTCTGCGGGTAGTACTTGGAAGGCCGGTACCAGGGCCCTGTCATGCGGGGAGGGAGCGAGCCCTTCATGGGGCCTGTCCAACATTCACCAAAAATGGAAAGTACATATTTGAAACTGTGTATTTTGAGAAACTGATATACTGAGGTTTGTAAACAAAAAGATTGAAAATCCCCCAAAAATGTAAACTTCTGTTTGAATGATGATTCATAACAAGTTGTGTATATCTGTAGGACCACTGACTTCTGTGACTGTTATGTTATTAGAACGGTGGAGGCATTTTATTATGATTAAGCTTGCCTAACACTGCTGTTAGCAACCCCGCCTTATGCTTCAGATGGATAGTGCTCTACTACAATATTGAATTCCAAAATATCATCGAGCCAAAATATTGTATGTAGCATTTAGACTATCACAATATCCTGAAGGATGATAAATAAAGGTAAGTATAGTTTTATTTTCATTCTTAACTCCAATCTGTTTATCTTAAAGATATATATCTTTGAGGAATGTAGATGTGAAGTTTAGAATTCAAAATCTATACTTACCTTTATATGTTCATTTGTGATATTGGATTTATTAGTCAATATTCAGGATATGGTATTTTGACATCACTCAATATTGTGACATACATAGGGGTTGGTCCCTACTTGTAATTATGGAGTGTGGCCGCTGTTGTGATTGCCTCTGATGTGGTCACTACTGTAACAATTGTCTTTAGTAGCTCAAGACTATTTTCATTGATCAGAAGTAGCTCTTGTTCAGAAAAAATTGGACACCCCTGCTTTAAAATTTCAATCATTAATGTCCTGGGTGATTTTTACATCTGGACGAAGGGAATCTAAGCACCATTATATCCAGCCATATTGCATGCATGGCCATGGGTTTTATGGAGAATCTAACTAGCATTTCAAAGTGGATCGTGTGGGCTCGACTGCTGTAGAATCTTAGAAAAACAAGTGAATGAAAATGAAGGACTGTATGTCGTATTTGGTTTAATGCCATTGCTTTTCAATGTAAGTATTAATTACAATTATTTAAAATTGTCTGTATAAAAATGCTGTTCGGTTTCTATTTTTTTAAAAACTTTTACTAACTCCATAGTGAGGGTTGTGCTCACTTAGTATGCTTTATGACAGTAGAACCATGTAATTAGTGAATGCTGTGCTATACACATAACGTGCAACTTCTCATGACATATTTCATGCAATTTAGATGTGGTGTTTACCAACCTAAGACTTGGTTTATCATTTATGATATTACATTTTTGAGTCAAAAGTATAGAACCTGGACTTGCAAAGGCTTTTCTGAATCTTGATTTCAAGAATTTCACTGGTGACATCTTAAGATTCCTTAGCCTGCATGTAGACTTGTTTTCGTTAGTACAGAACATGAGCTTACGTATGCGTACTTAAAATCAAATAACCTGAAAGCTCTTTTTGTCTGACTTAAAAACCTCAAAGATAAATGTACTGCCTACCCCCAAGCTGTATCAAACCAAAAACATAAAAGGACAGCGCTTGAGATCTTGAGGTAAAATATTAGTCATTGAAAATATAGCTTCTTAAGGCTGTTTCTTTATTATGGATAATTTAAAGCAGTATCGAAATCAAAACCGAACTAGTTCTGTTCATGAAGATGAAGATTAAGGAAATCTTTATTCATCAAAGAAAACAAGGAGCCAACATTGCAACTTTTACAAACTTTTCAGTCTCCTAGCCAGGGCCTTCGAGGCTTCTCAACAAATACCTAACAAAGTATTTATAAAGAGGACACCAAGACCACCCTTAAATTGCTACAAGATCAAAACAATCAAAGAGAGAACAAAAATAATATGTTAGGACAAATAAAATAATGCAATATCAAAATATGTTGCTTACTAAATCTCACCTAATTTCAAAACTATTGAAAATTACCTAAAAACTCATCTGAGTAAGTCAGATAAATTCATACTTCACCTCAAGGCCTCAAATACTGTCCTCATATGCATGAGGTTCTATGATTGAAAACCTGAGTTTTAGAACAAGAACAACAGCTCTTGCTAGTGTGAATAATACTGAGTTCTGGGGTCTGGAAAAGGGAAGTACCAGTGTAGACCCTGGAACTAAACAAGTAATTAAGTTAGACTACAGAATTAGGGAATCTGAGTGCATGGTTCCCTGAAACCATCTTTACATCCAAGAACGTGGGGCCTGATTTTGAGTTTGGCAGATGGCTCATCCTTCATCAGGGAGGCAAATGTAATTTCCTTCGTCCCCATGGCTGGACTTCCGCCCACCATATTTAGAGAGCTTTACCGGTCATACGGAGATCTCAATGCCTTCAGAAGATTGCTGTCATATCGGCTCCTCTGATGGCACTGAAAGTTTGTTGTGCGACCTGCCATGATTCATGCAACTGCTGAGCAAACTTTTTTGTTTTTCAAAAGCCAACGCCCAAAGCTGGAGTTTGTTTTTGAAAAACAAAATGGTAATGACCCTTACACAATGGGAGTTTTCTCCCAGGATGTGGTAGTCGATGTTATATTATTTCTGGTTAGGACCGCCCCACTTTCCCTGGCAGTTCCAAACAGAAAAAATGCATCAGACCATTCACACTCAATAGGACGGGTGGTCTGATATACTTACACCGATGGCCCTACCTCCATCGGGCCATCGATGTAGGGTTTGCACCAGCAGCGCCAGCAGGGGAACCACTGTCAGAAACATGACAGTCTGCATCGAATCTAAATAAAGACAACCATATCGCAATCAGCCTTGGTCATTCTCCAATACGAACAGTCCAGCCCAAACTGCCACCAGAACACAAGAAACCCTAGACAGCTTTCAGCCTAATTGGGCTCTTCAGTGAGGCACAGCTTGTTGCCAGTGGCACAGTGAGCATAGGACCCACTTCTATGCATACCCGTTTCACAAAGGGCATTTCTCTGAGGAATACAAAAAAGTGACAGAATACTTGAATTAAGCTTGCCACTGATAATTACTCAGGGCTGCATACAAGTCTTATGTTTTTTTGCCCACACTACCACCTCTGGTTAGACCCAGCCATATGCAAATCAGCCTTAGTCCTGCTCCATTATGCGCTGTCCAGCCTGAACTGCCAAGCCACGTCCTCTCTGAGCCAGAACACAAACACCTTATTGGGCCTCTTCAGGTAGGTGCGTTACAAAAACAAAGGTCTTTAAAGAACACAATAAGGTTGCAATTAATATAGACTAGAATCAGCGCTATATTCAAGATGTCCAGCCGGACAATAAATTTAATGAATCACAAAAATTCAGAGCAATTAAGAGCACGGTAATAGAGTGGGACACAGTCCTGCGTCCTACAAAAACACAAAAAATTACATATGGACAAAAACATTTCAGGCAAAACAAAAGTTGCTTATGGCCAATATGACTAATAAAGGCAAGCTTTCAAATCAACAGTTACTGCACTTGTTGTAACACATTAGATTAACGTGCAGATTGTTTAACCACGTTGACGACGTTTCGATCCCTTTTAAAGAATACTAGGATCATCGTCAGGACGGGTAATATACAAGTCTGAAACAATACACTGCCTCAGTCTTGGAGATTACGGAATTGGGAGGCCTGGAAAGGTATGGTTCTAACGGGGCAAGCGTGGGAGCTCGCAAGGAGCTACTGGTCTGCTAAAATGAGAGGGCCTTGGTGTTCAAATTTTGCAGTTAATTAGGAGATCAAAGATAATTGTCAAGAACTCTAGCTCGGGATAACTAGGATGAGAACAACACAGGAGGCCCGGTGATATGCTGAATGTGATACCAAGGTCCTTACCTACCTTGCGGGTTCCCTTTTTTGATTTAAAATATCTTCAGGTAGGGACAGCTTGGTTCCAGAGGCACAGCGAGCACAGGACTCATGTCTAGGCATATCTATCGCACGTAAAGCATCGCATTGATGAATACAACAATTGATGGATGGAATGTTTGAATTAATCTGACCCAGTGGTAATAGGGCTGCATCTCAATGCATTGGGTTCTTTTGTTGCCTGCATGCCATCTCAGGTTAGATGCAGCTATTTGCAAATCAGCCATAGTCCAGCGCAAACTGTCTTGGAATGCAGAAGAAGCGTTTGCCAGTGGCTGAGATGAATTCAAGCATTCCTTCTATCACCTTGTTGCTTTTTGCAGTAGTGTCCTAAGTGTGACAGACATGCCCGGACTTGGTTCCTCTGCTCACCATTCCATAGGACTTAAGGTATACCTTTCTGTTAAGACCAAATCATTTCGAAACTGGCCTGGTTGCTTGTGCTCCCATTTAAGGGGACCTGGCCTGTCAGTTAAGGCTGGACTGTTCCTATTGGCGCAGAACCAAGGCTGATTTACATAAGGTGGGTCTCTGTCTAGAATGGCACAGCGATTGACGACCTGGAATGCCAGTGCCTTTCAATTGCAGACAACATATTTTCAATTGAAATGACTATTACATTTTCACAGATATACAGTTGTATTGCTAAAGCTTTACAGCGTACAAACAATAATGTGTGGAAATGACACCACCAAGTGTATTGATTTATTTTGATCAAATTAAAATATATTTTTCCGGATCCTCCTCTGGAGTGCCTCCAGGCTTATATTGCTGGGACTGTCCTCTCTTGCCGTACTCCCCTGCAGTTCCAAGAACTCAAGCAACCTCTGCAAATAGAGGAGATACATGCCGCTATACATCAGATGGCTCGTAATAAAGTCCCAGGTAGTGACGGATTTCCAGTAGAATACTATGCCATGCTCAGGGCCGCCCTGGCATCCCAGCTGCTTGAGGTGTATTACAAAGTGCATCAGCAGCGCACATTTCCCGATTCTCTAAGGGAAGCCCTCATTGCGTGCTACCCAAGACTGATTGGGTCCTGAGCAATGCTGAACGTTGATTAAAAGATATTAAGTAAAGTGTTTGTGAATCGATTACTTCCACTACTCCAGTCCAAAGTGCATACCGACCAATGCAGGTTCATACCCCATAGGGCTACCTCTGGCAATATACGTAGCCTGTGTCACATTATGGGGGCGGTCGAGGGGTCCGCAGGGCTCCCAGTAGTGGTCTCCCTTGACTTCAAAAAAGCTTTTGACACCTTAGGGTGGTCATACCTTCTGCTAGTCCTGGAAGCCCTGTGGATGGGTCCTGAGTTCTTGGGATGGATCGGCTGCTCTACGCAGCACCACAGGCCAGGGTGTGGATGGGACGCCAAATCTCGTGTCAGTTTTCTATAGTTGGGGGAACACGGCAGGGAAGCTCACTGTTGCCCGTAATTTTAGCATTGGCTATGGAACCCCTGGCTGCCCTGCTATGAAAAAGAGGTCAAGACTGGGGCATATCAGTGAGCCTTCCTTGACACACAGTCTCATTATATGCAGACGACATCCTGGTATATTTACGAACACCTACTCAGGACCTCCCAGCTCTTAATTTATTAGACCTGTTTGGACATATGACGGGACTTCGAGCAAATTGGAGTAAGTTGTGTATCTTTCCCCTGCGATTGATGATCTGTGTGGAGGTGAGACTTTGGAGTTTGACAGTGTCCCTTGTTGACCCGAGACGTTCCGGTACCTGGGGGTGAACGTATATCACACTGACAAAGACCTCCTAGATGGAAATCATGGTAGAATCTTGGCGGCTCTGGGGCAGGCTGTGGGTTGTTGGACGTGCTTGCCCCTGTCCATTATGGGCCGGGCCTCCATATCAAATAAGTTACTATTACCAAAGCTCCTCTACCTCTTTGCAGCGGGGCTTGTGATTCCTACTGGGGCATACTTCAGGGACCTGCGGTGCCTCCTGTCTGATCTGGTGTGAGGAGTGGTGCACAAGCGACTGTCTATTCTCATACTACAACACCCAATGTTGGAAGGGTCTTGGTAGTATCTGGCCTAGAATGATACCTTGCGGCGGCATAGTTGCAATGGCCCATGCGGTGGTTAGCAGGTGATACTATGGGCGAGGGTAAATTGATTGGCTACGAACTGAATAGCCTAGGAATATTGGAATGGAAGCTATCACCAGGAGGCACTTCCAGGGATATGTGCATACTGGAGTGCATTGAGAAGCAATTCTGGATAGATTTATTCACCCATGTCGGAGCCCACCGCCATATGCCCCTCAGTTGCCACTGTGGAGCATTCTTGGGTTGAGGGCCTTGATGGACGCCCAGGATCCTGCACCTTGGCGGGGGTGACGTGTCTCAGTGACGTCTACACTGACAGAGACCTACACTCCTTTCAGGACCTGCAGGACAGTACAACGTTGGGAGCTTGCCAATTCCTAATGTATAACGCCTTGATACTAGAGATCTGGTCTTTGGGACAGGAAGCCCCTACAATTCATAATGGATTACAATATATACTGAGGTACGGGTTGGGTCGCAGAGCTGTTACAGTACTCTATGCAGTGCTACAAGGGAGGATGCGGATCTTGCGCTGCTCGGCAAGTCCAGATGGGATGCCTGTTTGGGCATTGTGCTGACCCCAAAGGCGTAGCTAGGTGGGTGCGGGGGGTGCGGTCCGCACCAGGTGGCGCTATGTTGAGGGCGGCGGCCGCGCTGCACTGGCCTGTTATGGCAGCCTTTATAAGGGGCAATGAGCGCGCCTAAGTAACACCTTGGCGCAGTAACACCTTGGCGCAGTAACACCTTGGCACAGGAATCAGTGCACTGACACTGCAAGCAGCGGAGGAGAGAAATAATTCCCGGAGCCTCAGGGGTGCTGCGCCACACGAGTTCAAAAAGTCAGAGGAAGGGGACGTCACAGGCCCCATCCGCCCCCTGCCTCTGCCCTTTTGAACTCTTGTGTGGCGCAGCACCCCTGAGGCTTCGGAAATTATTTCTCTCCTCCGCTGCCTGCAGTGGCAGTGCCCTGATTACTTTGCTGCTGACTGACCTTGACCTTGCCCCGTGTCTGCTGCCAACTTGAAGACGGAAGGGCTGGGCAGCAGCAGCATGTTCCTGCGATGTGTGGTCCGAGGTCCCTCATGCGTGATGAGTGAGGTGAGGTCAGTGGTAGAAGAGGGCGGGATTACGGCGTGCCCCTACTTCTATAATTTAATGGATTCCGTTCCCCTGCTTTTTTGTTTCAAACTCTCATCCCAGGACGGCAGAAAAAGCCAATAGATAAGGCCAGGTGTTGCTGGCCGTTCGGGCAGACAAGGAATTGGCTTGTCTCTTGCTTCTTGCTTCTTGCTCAGAGAAGAAAAGTGCGGTATCCATTTCTCCTGCTCTACCGTGGTCAGCTGCCCTCCCCCCTCCCTCTTTCTTACTCTTCCTCCCTCTGTTTTTATCTTGTTCCTCCTCACTTACTGAAAACCGTGACTTCAAGAAAAGGTTATTGCACCCTCTTTCCTCTCCTTTCGTTTATTTGTTTCCCTGTGAAATGGATCCAAAAAAGTAAAACACTTTTACTGGTCGTCGTTTTTTTCGGACATGTTTCTATTCGAAAGAGCAGCCTAGAGATGGAGAGAAATAAAAAGTTCAAAATGTGAAAAATAACAATATAGAGCAAGAAAGAGTGGTCGCAAAGTGGCCAGATTGATGTTATTCACACCCAAACACATTAGCGCCACTTTACAGAGTTTGTCAGTGAAGCCTACTTTTGTTTTCTTGTCTTTCTTTCAACATTGTTTTCCCTGGGTGGGGAAGTGCACCGTTGCTGGAGGTACTGTGCAATATATTCTTGATGGGTGGATTAGAAAACAAATTGTGTACCCCGGCTCTGTGTTCAAGGATGTGGTCTTGTTAAACTATACCGCTTACGTTTTGTAAGGATATAAGCAATGGACATTGAAACGGGTTCCTTCCAGGCCCTGTAGATATGTCCGTAACCTTTTAAGGCAAAAACACGTTAATGTCTGAATAATGAATATGAAACCAATAAGGAAGTCATGTTTCTGCTTACATTTCACATGCTTTACTTAAACTTGAATTCCCTATGAGTGTTTGCTTTTTCCAGGATGCTATTGCTTTTTTTTTTCAGGCAGCATTTTACTCGTGTGCACAATTTGAACTGTGTCCAACTGTTTATAGCGGGGCACATTTGGGTTGTAGTTGAAGGCAGTGCGAGTTTCTCTTAGTGGGGCAGTTTAGTGATCAGTGGGGGAGAGAATGTGGCAATATGGCCAGAGCTGCCGAATTTGGAACTGGGGAGCCCGGTTCAGCCTTCATGACCAGTCCCCCAGGCCACTCTCCTAAGGGAGCACATTCCCATGCTAGACCTTAGGAGGCCCCACTAGACCTTAGAAGCCCTGGTGTCATTGGAACCAGCAGGTGGACCCTAGCGGTGGCCAGGGTGGGTTAACCTAGAAGGCTTGACATCCGCAATTCCTGCTGAAGTTCAGCTCCAGTCTTGCCGACAGGCCAATGACGCATCACACCCCAGAGAAACAGTGACTCTGTCACTGAAGTCAGAGGACCCTTGAGTAGGGTGGCTCTAGAGCGGTGTGATTAGTGCGATCCAGGTGCTGACTTCAGGTGGGGGCGTCATTTTTGCAAGTATATTATATTTCTAAAAGCACTTCCTGCCTCCTTCCTAGCCTCCAGCAATTTTCAGCAAACATAAAAATGTCATGATAACTGGTATGGTGATTAATGTTCTTCCTAGAGGGAGATGGAGTTTTGTCAAGTGGAAGTTTTGACTTGTGGAAAGGTAGTGCAGAGACTTTAATGTGCCTGCTGTAAAGAACATGTACCATGCAGATCACAAAGTGCACATAAAATAAATTGGTCACTGGGTTACTGCTTTTGTCAGTGAGATCCTTTTATTACTTGCAGCTTATGAGTCAAAATCTTAACATAGAACAGTGAGCTATTAACTGTCATCTAAGAGCTGCATGCAAACTGCAAGGTATAAATTAGAGCGTTATGGTTTTTCCCCAGTCTTTGATTATCCTAATATTCCAAAAAGGGTTCATTTGGATAGCAATCAATTCTGGTTATTAAAGAGAACCCCCAACCATGGTATTACATTCTAAATTCTGAGTTCGTGTTTTTCCAGACCAATCACTATTAAACTATACTGACTAGTATGATTGTTATGTGACTCCTACACCTTGTAGTCCTTTGTCTAATGTAACATTTCCTATACAGTAATTTACACACGTACGATTGATTGTCTCTGTGTGATGTAAATTTCTCTGAAACCCTACACTGGTATCAGTGGCGCTGTAAATCAAATTAAATGCATCTGAACCAGAGTGTGGTTACGGAGACTTGAGGGGCACTCTTAAAGGGTGGTAGTGAGGGAATCTGTGGTGGAGGGAGTCGCTGCGGGGCCCAGGTATCCACCAGCAATAAAGCCTTCCTTGCCCTTGAGGCCAGTCTGCCTCACCCATTGGTTACTCCATTGGGCTTGTTCCAGCAGTAGTAGCTGCAACATACCAGGGGTCTCCAATGCAGGATTTGCATGCACGCCAAACTAAGCAGATAGGGGACAGGGGACAAGGACCCTGCACAAGGTGTGATGTCATGAGTGAGATGTCACAAACATGGTAGGTAGAACTGGTGAAAGTTGTGGGTTTCCTTCTGCTGCTTTTCCTTCAGCGGCGTAGCTAGGTGGGGGTGTTCTGCCCCAGGAGGCACTATTTTGCGGATGGGGGCAGTCTAGCCTAGGACCGTATCATATATGTGCATGTAACTTGCATGATCGAGGTAACTATTAGCAGCAATACTACATGTCTCTCGTACCTCTTTCAGGTGCTTGCCGTCCTTTTTCCCCAGCACCCCCAAGGGGGGCGGCAATCCGAAGGATAGCCCCGGGCGCCACAAGCTCTGGCTATGCCCCTGGCTGACCCTAAGCAAAGTAGGATGGCACTTGAACAGGTAAAACTGGTTTCCCGTAACGCTCGCTTGAAGTTTAACCAGTTCAGTTACCTGCATCACACTCATCTCACCCCACACCGTCTCCACAGAATGTTCCTGGGAGTGACTCCAGTGTGCCCTAGATGTGTTCACCATGATGCAACTTTTATCCACATTATCCACATGGTGTGGAAATGCCCCCGATTACTGCACACATGGGGACAAGTCATGGCCCATATCTCAGAGATCATTGATGCACGATTACCCACTAATCCCCTACATTGCCTGTTAGTTATCACGAAACCCACTAAGTGCACTAAGCATTACTTAAATTAGCCGGTTTGGCCATGGGCCTCTTCAGAAGTCTAATAGCTATGTCATGGAAAGCTGTGCAGCCACCTTTGATAGCTTGTTCGCTCCGGGTAGTACTCAAATGGCATCGGCTAAGGCCGATGTTATGACAAGAGAAGCACGCATGCGGGTGGGGCTGGGGCTGCCACTCTCAACTACACCTCTGTACTTAAGCTGCAAGATAAGTTAGATGCCTTCACATGATTACTGTTAGACTCAGGAATGCCCCAGCTCCCTATTCTCCGTGACCCAATCGCCACCTTATGGTGTTTGGAGAGTCCAGGAGCGGAACTCTGTTATCCCCTATACATTCATGACATATGTGACGTGATCCCTTTCCCCCCTTATTTCCACAGCTCTGTGGCCAGACGGGCAGAGAGTGCCAGTTCATGATGCCCAGCTATCTCTCTCCTCCTAACCTCCACACAACCTACTACTCTGGTTCACCACGAATGCCCCCTGTTGTTTAGGTTATGGTTGTTCATTTTGGACTATACACTTTATTGGGGACTATTCTCGAATAATCACAAACTGTTGGTACCTGTACACAGTGTGTAATGTAATATGCTATCTCTCCCTTCCACATGAGTTGAAATTAATTTCTGGATCTTACCAATAGTACTCCGTACAAATATTTCTTGGGGATGGCTCATATTTTGATTTTATAAGGCTATGATTTTTGCTATTGTGGGAGCTGATATGTCTTGACCATTGATATACTGCCGTGATATTAAAATGCCAATAAAGAAACTTAAAAGAAATTCGAACATTTGTTTCCTCCACACTTCAGGATTGCAAAGAAATGTGTTTTATCTGTGCCTTCCTAATTCTGATATATTTGCATGGTTTATTTACAGACATTTAAATGTTGTGTGCTAGAAAAAACAGCATTCTATTTTTTTTTATATTTCTTTTTATTAAAATAAACAAAGGAAACAGCAAGGTATCAATAAGGTACAAAAAGCAGATAGACTGTACAAGGGCGGACCGGACCATCATTACATAATCAACAAAATGAAGAGCATATGGATGGGGGGAGGGGGGAGGAAGGAAGAAAAGGAAGCATCAAAGACAATATTTAGTCGGGATTAGGGGGAAAGCGGGAGATCAAGTACAACTGTCTCAGGTGGCACACATATGTCTACTCTATATCGATTCCAGGGGGCCCAGATTTTATGCCACTTTCGGGGATGTCCCCGAGCCACATATAGTTTTTTCCCTGAACATACACCAATCCATGTCGTCCATCCAACCCTCAATAGTAGGGGGCCGCTGGGATCCCCACAACTGTGCAATATTACGTTTAGTAATCATGGCCCCCATGGTCACCCATTGAGTTTGGGCCACATTATGATCGGTGGGCTCCCAGATATTCAACAGGCAACACCTGGCTTCAGGCAAAAGTGCCACACCCGTAACCTCCTGAAGCACCTTGTGGATCCTACTCCAATAATCGGCAATTTCCCTACACTCCCAGATGATGTGCAGAAACGTGGCCAACTGGCTACAACCCCGTTTACACAGACCCTCCTCAGAGAAACCCATAAGAACCAAACGGGGACCCGTGACATACACTCTATGTAGTATTTTGAGTTGAACCAATCTAAGTCGAGACGGAATCGCGACCTCCTTTGGGGAGGAGATCGCAGACTGCCAGTCCTCATCGTCAAGTTCAAGGCCGTCACGGGTCCACTGATCTCGCAATTGCAACAGAAGGTCTGCTCTATGATTAATCAGTTTTTTATACACTAGGGAGATGGTACTATCCGGTATATAACCATCCAAAACACGGTCCTCTAGCGGGGCAGACTCAGGTATCTCCTTCCCCTCAGGGAAGACTGAATTAAGGGTATGACGAATCTGAGCGTAACGGAAGTACTCCGTTCCTCCCAGCTTAAACTCAGTCTGCAGGGCCGCAAAGGACTTCACTTGCCCCTCAACCCAGAGATCACCCACCCTGGAGATACCGATGAGGTCCCACCTGTCAAACCCCTTCGTGTTCCACAATTTACCAAGCCTATCAGATCCAAAAAGCGGGGTCGCTAAGGTCAAACGATCCTTCCACCCCAACGCACTGGTGGCATCCTGCTAAACCCGCACAGCCGTCCGCGTCGGCCCCGTCAGAGACCTCACTACCGATTTGGAATATAATGCCCTGTAGTAATTGCCTCCAGGGAGCAACCACCTGTCCATAGCAAAACCTGGGTTTGACCCGGGACAGTACATACCATGGTTGATGGCCCCCAACTGCGACGCCCAATAGTACTGTTTAATGTCGGGAAGAGCAATACCCCCGTCGTACCAGGGGAGCGTCAATTTGGCGAGCGCAATCCGGGGCCTACCATCTCACAACAATTTCCTCTGTAGACCCTCAACTATTTGAAAGTAGCTGCCAGGAACCAAGTCGATTGTATTCTGCAGGGCATACAAAAAACAAGGAAGAGACATCATCTTAAAAAGGGCCGCACGTCCGAGTAACGAAAGCGGAAGTTTCCGCCAACTCGCTACATCCCGTTTCAACCGCGCCAAAGGAGGAAGGAGATTTTTCTCATACCGGACCAAGGGGTCCATTGAAACATAAATACCAAGATATTTGAACCCCTGTTGTGTAATCTGGATAGGACAGTCACGTGGCAAAACCGGAGCGTCACCACTGAGTACGTAAAGGTAGGATTTCGCCCAGTTGATAATCAGGCCAGAGTTTTTACCAAAGGAAGTCAAAACGTCACATAATACTATCAGGGACTTCCTGGGGGAGGTCAGGTACAGCAGGATGTCATCCGCATATAAGGAGATGCGATCTTCATATTTCGGGACCAATAAACACCCCTCATAGAGGGTTCCCAACGGATCCACGCAGCTAGGGGATCAAGTACCAACGCAAACAGAAGGGGAGACAGCGGGCAACCCTGTCGGGTACCCCACCCAAGACAAAACGATGCAGAAACGCAACCATTTACCACTATCTGAGCGAGGGGGTCCGCGTAAAGAAGCTGCACCTAGCCAATAAACTCCGAGCCGAAACCAAATTTAGCTAACACCGCCCACAAATACGGCCATTCCACAGTATCAAACGCCATAGTGGCGTCTAAGGACGCCAAAATGGCCGGCTCACGCAGCGTCGCCGCCCTAGCGATAACACCATGCAGTCGTCGAAGATTCAATGCCGTATTCCTATGCAGGATAAAACCGGATTGATCCGGATGAACTAGATCGCCGATGACCGTGATAAGTCTATTAGCTAACAATTTAGCAAGAATTTTAGGCTCGGCATTTAACAATGAAATCGGCCGGTACGAGACACATTTATTCCGTGGCTTCCCTTCTTTATGTATTACAACTATGGTAGCCAAACGCTGATCTCAGGGGAGAAAACCACTATCGCGGGACTCCATGAACATGTCCCTTAAATATGGGGCAATCTTGTCGGGCAGAAGCTTGTATAACTCTATTGGCAGACCATTGGGTCCCAATGCCTTACCCGAACGCAAGGAACGCATAGCTAACGCTACCTCATCCGCCATGATCGCCGAATCCATGAGATCCCTATCCTCCTCAGAAAGACTTGGAAGGGCTATATCTCGAAGTAGTAAACGACACGGAGGTGTACACGGTGTGAAAATGATCGGCGAAGCACGTCACTATCCCCTGCGGGTCGGTAAACAGGGCCCCATCTCCGTCTCTATCTCTGGCACCACACAACTTGCTCTATCTTTCCTATCCAACCAAGCTATCAATTTGCCAGCCTTGTCCCCAACATCATAGATACGCCCCTGTTGCTCCCTGCTAAGGGCCTTTGCCGCATCCGACACCAATGTCTTATATTCAAGCTGCTTTAATTGTAGGACATGCAATTTCGAGTGGGTCACCTCCTGCTCCAAAGCCAATTCCAAATCAGTTATTTCCGTCTCTATCTTTATCACTTCCTCCTCTTTCTGCTTTTTAACTCCAGCGATCAATGACAGGGCTTGACCCCTAAGGACGGTCTTAAAAGCCTCCCATAAGGAGACCGCGGAAGAAACGGAGCCTTCATTCTCTCGGAAATATTGATCCAGAGCCTTCACAAGCTCACTACGAATTTTAGGGCTACGAAGATACCAAGGGTTAATCGGGGCTACCCTAGTCTCGGCACCCGGGACTAAGTCCAACCGAAGCCATAGTGGGGAGTGATCAGAAATCCCCCGAGCCATGTGCCGGACCTCTGTGACGCAAGACGCCTGTGCAGCCGGTACTAACACATAATCAATTCTGGAGAGACTACCATGGGCGCCCGAGTGAAACGTATACTGCCGCTGAGTAGAATGAAGCAATCGCCAACAGTCCACGAGGCCCAGCGCGTCAATAAAATAAGGCAGCCAACCATGCGTCCCCCTTACGTCCCTGGGTGGATGTCTGTCAAGCCTACCGGAAACCACTGCATTAAAATCCCCACCTAAGCTCAGGGACCCACCAGGGAGATCAAGCAGCATCCGCCCCAAATCAGCAAAGGTAGTCGACTGTAAGCCTGGAGGTACATAAATAGAAACCATAGAAAGTGTACAGCCCTCCCACCGTCCCGAAATTGCCACATAGCCTCCCCTGTCATCAATGACCGTGGAGTCTACCTCAAGCGGGAGAGTGGTTTTAACAAGGATCCCAACTCCACGAGATCCAGAGGAGAACCCAGCATAGGCCACCAGACGATACCCTTTCCTATTCATGGCGTGACACGTATTCCCCACCAAGTGAGTCTCTTGAAGAAGAACAATATCAGGGGAATGACGTTTCAGGAGCTGTAGTACCACCCCACGCTTAATCTTGTCCCCCAACCCATTAACATTCCAACTCATCAACCTCAACCCCCTACCCCCATCATAAAAGAAAAAGAAGATCCAACCCCGAGCTGAGTCCAATGCTTCGATGAAAATGTCGTGCAATATAACACCTTGCAAAAACAAAGAACAAAACATCCACAACCCCCCACCACCCACCTCCAAGCAACCCATTACAACGCCCCCCACCCTGCACCCCTGCTTACGACTAAAAAGCCACCCCAACTTGCAATGTGCCTGTCGCCCTCACACCCAAATAAACTGCAAAAAGTAAGGCTAAGGAGGAATAAACCCCAATGAAGGCCCCGCAACCCCCGTGCAAAGAAAACTGGCAATAGTAAATCAGATTCGGAACCACCACAGTAAAAATCTCTTCATATTCCCCAGAGACCAGGGAAATGCGCTCATTCCTGCTCTTCAGGTCCTCCCTCCGCTCCACCAGGCTGACTCTCAGGATCTTGTCGGGCCGGCAGAGTGTCCAACCAGTCAGCCACTACTTCAGGCTTATCAAAAAAGTACACCCTTTCATTGTATTCGATCATCAATTTGGCAGGAAAGAGCATGGCGTACTTAAGGTCCATATCGCGAAGTCTCCTTATCACACTCAGAAAACTGAGTCGCTGTTTCTGGACCATCTGTGTAAAGTCCGGGTAAAAACTGATGGAGGAGTTTTCAAACTTTAGGGGACCAACCGCCCGCGAGGCCTGAAGGATAGCTTCTCTGTCCTGAAAGTTACAAATCCGTGCTATCAAAGGTCGCAGCGGGGCTCCCACTTTCGGTCTACCACGCAGGATTCTATGGGCCCGTTCCACCATGAAAAACTTGCTCAGTCCCTTGGGTTCTAGATGATTGACGATAAGGTCCTCGACAAAAAGGTCAGTAGCTTGATCTTCCGCCTTTTCTGGAACGCCAATTATACGAATATTGTTCCGCCGGGCCCTGCCCTTAAAATCCTCCAGGCGACGGATAACCATGTCATTAGAGGCCCCAAGAGTACGGACCTTAGTTTGTAATTCAACAACATCGTCCACAAGGCTCGATGTTTTAATATCCAGCGATTTAACCCTTTCATTGGTTTTTGTGAGGTCCGTCCGGATCAAATTCACATCAATCGCCACCGTATCCAACTTATGGGCAATAGTCTCCATTTGTTTCCCAAGGGAAGACTGGATACCATCAATGGCGGCCATCACATCCTGCAGTGTCGGCTCCGTCGACGGAGTCGATGAACTCTTCGCCTCCTCCAGCGGCCTACCGGTCCTGCTGGGCGACCCCCAAACCTGAGCATAACGATCCATGACGTTGGTTTGGGTATAGCCGCCCCGTCTGGTATTCTTTACCCTGTTTGTCTCCCTCAGGTTTGCTGGTCATGTCGGGACAATATCAGACGATGTTCAAGGCAAAGGCAAGGGGAGGGAAGACACAGCAGACCGACCAGGGAGCAAGGAACGAATTCCACGCAGAGGGACTGTCAACCAGGGCGATAGAGCGGCAAGGGGCCAAGAGAGCGAAAGTCAATGAGGCGTCGCAAGCCCGGAGTCCAAAGCGATAGTCAAAAACGAAAGTGAAACTGAGCTGGACCGGGCGTCTTCGCTGCCCCAGGCCGCTGTTGTTCAATTACGCCCCGGGCACCATTTCAACTCGGGCGCCGGGCATCCAGGAGACGAAGCCCGCAAACTTCTCAGCACCACAACTCCGGCTGCTGGGGTCCGATCGGGATAGCGGAAACGGTCTGAGGATCACCTGTGGTTCATCTGCACAAAGATGTCATCAGCAAACAGGATAAGTGACAGGATATATTCGGGAGGTTACGAGGGTCTCGGGAGCCTTTGCTCACGTGGCCATCTTGGTTGCGCGCGAAGCTCCTCCCCTCCCCCCCCAAAAAAGCATTCTAAAGCTTTCCTCTCACATGGCTGCTTTCCTCTCACATGGCTACCCACCAGGATTGTCACATAAATCATCTCACTTTAAAGTCCAAGAAAAAAAAGTAAAAACCAAGGTCCCTCTGAAGACAGATCCTGACACTTGACCTCTGTCTTTGAATTCATAGTGAATGTGACGAGATAAGAATAAAATGTAAAGGCCTGTTTACAGAAAACTAGCACTTGTGAAGAATACAATGAGCCCTGGTGAACAGGCTATACTCCACAGGAGGTACAAAGACATGCTGGACAGCCTAAAACAAAGAAAGCTAGCAGCAAATAGAAGGCAAACAAATGTAAAGTCCACATTTGTAAAGCGCACAATCACTCGTAAGGGTCTCTAGGCGCTGTCGGGCCGTCGGGAAGATTAAGCGAGCTATTGCCCAGAGTCACATGGTGCTGGGCTAACCTGCCGCCGGAGCCGGGGATCGAACCGTGGTCCCCAGATTCCAGCGTCAGTCGCCCTGGCCGCGGCGCCACACCTCTCCCTGTGAGTCACAAACCACAAAGCCGATGGTAAGCAATAGGTGGAATGCATTTCCAGGGAAACTTACAGAATGTCCCCAATATGTCTTTGCAAACCAGCTGCATTGTCTGGTAGGCATCGACCTAAAATGGTTTATCTAACAAGAAAGAGACTACAGAGGAAAGTGTGAGGAGTCTGTTTAATATATTTTCCTGAATAGAAAAAGTGTAGGGAGTAGTGGGCAGGATTGAATTATTTTCATGGTTAAAGATAATGAAACAAGCGGAGGCTGCATACCTGGTAACTTTTCACATTTATTTACAGAATTTGGTATTCGTTTGTGCCTCTGAATAAATAAAGGTCACAATTTGAGTTCTTGCCTTTCGACTCAAAACTTGTTCCTCTAAGTACTGTATTCTGTAACCAGTAATCCGTGTTTAGAGCTACATAACTTTTTAAAAGAAAATATAGTTTTGTTGCTTCATACCAGTTGCGGGTCCTCAAAGCTAGTTTGTGCTGCGCAGCCAATGGTACAGAGAGAGTGCCACAACAGCTTTGCAAGAAATGTCACCTCATCTTAATTTGGAGCCTCTCTGTAAAGAGCATTCTGTGTGCTGCAGTAATGTTCTAATGTATTTCTGCACAGTTTTCCTACAGAAAGAGTATTTTATCAAGGCAGGCACAATACGAATAACATCCCACAATACAGCAATCATTATGAGATTCCCCTCCTTGATGTGACTACTTGTGCAAGAGTCTCTTATATGCCCTAAAGTCAGCGCCCACCACTTGTAGGTGTGAAAAAGCGCGCCAAAGGCAGCCGCGGTCCATGCAGGTAACAGCGGTTGGGCCAGGTGATGGGGTATTTCGAAGGACGATACAGAGGGAAAATTAATTATTTACTTGATTTTCTCTAGGCATCGTCCCTCGAAATCGCCAACAGTCCACCAGGCCCAGCGCGTCAATAAAATCAGGCAGCCAACCATGCGTCCCCCTTACGTCCCTGGGTGGATGTCTGTCAAGCCTACCGGAAACCACTGCATTAAAATCCCCACCTAAGCTCAGGGACCCACCAGGGAGATTAAGCAGCATCCGCCCAAATCAGCAAAGGTAGTCGACTGTAAGCCTGGAGGTACATAAATAGAAACCATAGAAAGTGTACGGCCCTCCCACCGTCCCGAAATCGCCACATAGCGTCCCCTGTCATCAATGACCGTAGAGTCTACCTCAAGCGGGAGAGCGGTTTTAACAAGGACCCCAACTCCACGAGATCCAGAGGAGAACCCAGCATAGGCCACCAGACGATACCCTTTCCTATTCATGGCGTGACACGTATTCCCCACCAAGTGAGTCTCTTGAAGAAGAACAATATCAGGGGAATGATGTTTCAGGAGCTGTAGTATCACCCCACGCTTAATCTTGTCCCCCAACCCATTAACATTCCAACTCATCAACCTCAACCTCCTACACCCATCATAAAAGAAAAAGAAGATCCAACCCCGAGCTGAGTCCAATGCTTCGATGAAAATGTCGTGCAATATAGCACCTCGCAAAAACAAAGAACAAAACATCCACAACTCCCCACCACCCACCCCCAAGCAACCCATTACAACGCCCCCCACCCTGCACCCCTGCTTACAACTTAAAAGCCACCCCAACTTGCAATGTGCCTGTCGCCCTCACACCCAACTAAACTACAAAAAGTAAGGCTAAGGAGGAATAAACCACAATGAAGGCCCCGCAACCCCCGTGCAAAGAAAACTGGCAATAGTAAATCAGATTCGGAACCACCACAGTAAAAATCTCTTCATATTCCCCGGAGACCAGGGAAATGACGCTCATTCCTGCTCTTCAGGTCCTCCCTCCGCTCCACCAGGCTGACTCTCAGGATCTTGTCGGGCCGGCAGAGTGTCCAACCAGTCAGCCACCACTTCAGGCTTATCAAAAAAGTACACCCTTTCATTGTATTCGATCCTCAATTTGGCAGGAAAGAGCATGGCGTACTTAAGGTCCATATCGCGAAGTCTCCTTTTCACACTCAGAAAACTGAGTCGCTGTTTCTGGACCATCTGTGTAAAGTCCGGGTAAAAACTGATGGAGGAGTTTTCAAACTTTAGGGGACCACCCGCCCGCGAGGCCTGAAGGATAGCGTCTCTGTCCCGAAAGTTAAAAATCCGTGCTATCAAAGGTCGCGGCGGGGCTCCCACTTTCGGTCTACCACCCAGGATTCTATGGGCCCGTTCCACCATGAAAAACGTGCTCAGTCCCTTGGGTTCTAGATGATTGACGATAAGGTCCTCGATAAAAAGGTCAGTAGCTTGATCTTCCGCCTTTTCCGGAACGCCAATTATACGGATATTGTTCCGCCGGGCCCTGCCCTCAAAATCCTCCAGGTGACGGATAACCATGTCATTAGAGGCCCTAAGAGTACGGACCTTAGTTTGTAATTCAACGACATCATCCACAAGGCTCGATGTTTTAATATCCAGCGATTTAACCCTTTCATTGGTTTTTGTGAGGTCCGTCCGGATCAAATTCACATCAATCGCCACCGTATCCAACTTATGGGCAAGAGTCTCCATTTGTTTCCCAAGGGAAGACTGGATACCATCAATGGCGGCCATCACATCCTGCAGTGTCGGCTCCGTCGACGGAGTCGATGAACTCTTCGCCTCCTCCAGCGTCCTACCGGTGCCGCTGGGCGACCCCCAAACCTGAGCATAACGATCCATGACGTTGGTTTGGGTATAGCCGCCCCGTCTGGTATTCTTTACCCTCTGTTTGTCTCCCTCAGGTTTGCTGGTCATGTCGGGACAATATCAGACGATGTTCAAGGCAAAGGCAAGGGGAGGGGAGACACAGCAGACCGACCAGGGAGCAAGGAACGAATTCCACGCAGAGGGACTGTCAACCAGGGCGATAGAGCGGCAAGGGGCCAAGAGAGCGAAAGTCAATGAGGCGTCGCAAGCCCGGAGTCCAAAGCGATAGTCAAAAACGAAAGTGAAACTGAGCTGGACCGGGCGTCTTCGCTGCCTCAGGCCGCTATTGTTCAATTACGCCCCGGGCACCATTTCAACTCGGGCGCCGGGCATCCAGGAGACGAAGCCCGCAAACTTCTCAGCACCACAACTCCGGCTGCCGGGGTCCGATCGGGATAGCGGAAACGGTCTCAGGATCACCTGTGGTTCATCTGCACAAAGATGTCATCAGCAAACAGGATAAGTGACAGGATATATTCTGGAGGTTACGAGGGTCTTGGGAGCCTTTGCTCACGTGGCCATCTTGGTTGCGCGCGAAGCTCCTCCCCCCCCCCAAAAAAAAAACAGCATTCTAAAGCTTTCCTCTCACATGGCTGCTTTCCTCTCACATGGCTACCCACCAGGATTGTCACATAAATCATCTCACTTTAAAGTCCAAGAAAAAAAAGTAAAAACCAAGGTCCCTCTGAAGACAGATCCTGACACTTGACCTCTGTCTTTGAATTCACAGTTAATGTGACGAGATAAGAATAAAATGTAAAGGCCTGTTTACAGAAAACTAGCACTTGTGAAGAATACAATGAGCCCTGGTGAACAGGGTATACTCCACAGGAGGTACAAAGACATGCTGGACAGCCTAAAACAAAGAAAGCTAGCAGCAAATAGAAGGCAAACAAATGTGAGTCACAAACCACAAAGCCAATGGTAAGCAATAGGTGGAATGCATTTCCAGGGAAACTTACAGAATGTCCCCAATATGTCTTTGCAAACCAGCTGCATTGTCTGGTAGGCATCGACCTAAAATGGTTTATCTAACCAGAAAGAGACTACAGAGGAAAGTGTGAGGAGTCTGTTTAATATATTTTCCTGAATAGAAAAAGTGTAGGGAGTAGTGGGCAGGATTGAATTATTTTCATGGTTAAAGATAATGAAACAAGCGGAGACTGCATACCTGGTAACTTTTCACATTTATTTACAGAATTTGGTATTCGTTTGTGCCTCTGAATAAATAAAGGTCACAATTTGAGTTCTGGCCTTTCGACTCAAAACTTGTTCCTCTAAGTACTGTATTCTGTAACCAGTAATCCGTGTTTAGAGCTACATAACTTTTTAAAAGAAAATATAGTTTTGTTGCTTCATACCAGTTGCGGGTCCTCAAAGCTAGTTTGTGCTGCGCAGCCAATGGTACAGAGAGAGTGCCACCACAGCTTTGCAAGAAATGTCACCTCATCTTAATTTGGAGCCTCTCTGTAAAGAGCATTCTGTGTGCTGTAGTAATGTTCTAATGTATTTCTGCACAGTTTTCCTCCAGAAAGAGTATTTTATCAAGGCAGGCACAATACGAATAACATCCCACAATACAGCAATCATTATGAGATTCCCCTCCTTGATGTGACCACTTGTGCAAGAGTCTCTTATATGCCCTAAAGTCAGCGCCCACCACTTGTAGGTGTGAAAAAGCGCGCCAAAGGCAGCCGCGGTCCTTGCAGGGAACAGCGGTTGGGCCAGGTGATGGGGTATTTCGAAGGACGATACAGAGGGAAAATTAATTATTTACTTAATTTTCTCTAGGCATCGTCCCTCGAAATCCCCCATTAAGCGCCCCCCCACCGCCTCACCGCTGTAACCTGCATAGACCGCGGCTAGCCAAAGGTACTGAACTTTGCAGGAATTGTGTTAAGTCTATTAACTTATGTAGAATTTAACATTTGTAGGTAAAGATTCTGAAAAGGTGATTAATATCATTTTTTAAACTGCGCACACTTCTTAAAAGAATTAGAAGAAATGCCGCCAGACTGAAGGCTGCGAGTCGCACCATAGTTTAAGATTGTTAGATGAATAACAAAGGTGTATTTGTGGTGCCCGACTGCTTTAGGTGATGCACAATAGTGAGCTAAGACAGGTACTCAAGGTACGTTCTTTCATTGTAGGTATATCCCTACGTAAGGCTGTTGAGAAAGAGAAAAATGACGTGTGGCTGAATGCGCAGAAGTTAATAGCTACCACGCACCAAAAGCATTCGGAGGACATGGAGGTAAGGAGGCGTAAACAGCACAATATAGCCAAAGCCTAGTTTAAGGGCGGACACCTCCCACTGGCACACTGAAGCAGATATACGAAACAACTGCACAAGTCATGTGCCCACACTATTCCACCTCTCTCTCCCCAATCTGCCCTACCACTTTTGGCAAAGATTATGAGGTGATCAGAGTGGAATTAATCCAAACAACTGCAAAGTTGGATCCTGTGTAAAAGCCCCATCCATTTGAAACTAAAATTCTAGACAATGCAAGATAATATGACATGGCCAAGAAAGAAACCTTGCACATTGAATCACACCTCAATCACATTTCACTTGAGGATTGTTCCATCAAGTTGACAGCCACATGCTCCCAATTGCACAAAATTCCACAATAACCCCTCTGTTCTCTATCTCCAAAACCACTCCCCGAAGACCGCAACCTAATGCCTAGCATGTCCTGTACAGCCAAAGACATTTAAATATTCTAAGTAATACACCATCACTGCACACAGTGTCTAGCCAAAATATGTAGTGTAAATCCTACAGCAACATTTGCAGTTTTTCAGTAGTGTACTGGTCTGCACCACCGCAAGCATTTCATCTTCTGATTGGATCTTTACTTGCTATACACAGTGGGCCTTTTCCATCTGGCACCACTGCTTCGCTGAATCTTAGTGAAAAACCACTGACTCTTCTCACAGCACTGCACTGCACTTCCCAGGACACCTCCATGCCTTTTAGAAGTATATTGCTGCTCTCTGGAATAAGTACCACCCTCATCATAGAGAGCCCCAAGACTGAAACATCACACTCACACACTCGTTGGCAATGTGGCAACGATGAACTTCAGGGCTCCCTCCACCTGCCTATCACTCGCCGTGAACCTGGCTCTCAAAGTGTCTCACCGGCGAGTGAGTAGGTGCTCGCTGCCAGTTCATGGCTGCGTCTGTGCTGAGGTCTTTGTTACCCCTGCTGTCATCACTTGCAAAGGCTCAGACCTTCTGGTTAAGTATGATATAGGCAGGGGTCTTAAACTTCTACAGAGTCTCAATGCTGTGTTAAACTTTTATTCCCATACGACAGAATTTCTTAAACTCTGAAGCAAATAAGTTTTGTGATTGACATCTTAGTACAACCAATGCCCTATATGTTGGTAGAGGACAAACAACAAGTGCGTCCTAGTAAAGAAAGAAGTAGGCATGCCGGACAGCTTTGATAATTGAAGAGCAAGACAGCCTGATGCCAAATGTCTCCTCAATCATGAACAAACTCAAGCACAAATTCAAGTTGGAAAATTCAAGTCCCAAATAAAACTATGAAATGACAGTGACTCACCTCCCAAGCCAGTGGCCACGTCATCACAGCCTTCAAATGGCATGTACATTCTCACAGCTCATTTGCTCTGTTTGTACCGACAGTTGAAGAATGAAAGCATTTATGCAGCACACTTAACACGTTGAATGCACGACAGAGCTTCACTTCAATATCCCTAGCATCTCCACCTTCACCATGCATGCTGACCTCTAAGATACAACTGCATCAGCTTCTGTCTGGTTCAATATGTCAGAATACACTCCTGGACTGTTCAAACTCAGTAACAACATTCTATACTTTGCTACCTCCTCTGAAGAATTCTATTGAAATATGGATCCTTTATGTCGGAGAATAAACAAGTTTGCTCCTAAATAAAAAATTAGATATAACTACTTCAGATCATAAGACAAACTCTCTCAATGTCAAGTGCTGCCCGAAATATGAATGTCCACCATAGCTTATATATTAAATATGTGTAGTCTGTGTATATTTTCCTTTCACGTTTCTCTTTTCAGAGCCATTGCTTTCAATCAATATACATCGTGTAATCTCTTTTCAAAGCATTTTGGAAATCATCCTTTCTTCAGGACAATATTATATCATCATCTGTTGCAATTGAAATTGAAGACCTCTGAGGCGGAAGCCGGAGGTGGTGTAGCTCGTGATTTTAAAACTGCTCATATTCTGATTGTTTTACATTTGTTTAAACTTTGTGCCCACTGAGAAACCCACTGTGCATTTGTAAACTCCGGCAAGCAAGCACTTACAGCGGATTGTAGCGCTGTTCCTTGCAGCGGACTTCACGGCCGCCATCGCGAGCGCGAGGCCACGCCCCCCGTTAGGCCACGCCCACCCTCCCAGCCTATTAAAAGCGCTGATTACAAGCGCGCCTATTGAAATTGAAATTGAAGACCTCTGAGGCGGAAGCCGGAGGTGGTGTAACTCGTGATTTTAAAACTGCTCATATTCTGATTGTTTTACATTTGTTTAAACTTTGTGCCCACTGAGAAACCCACTGTGCATTTGTAAACTCCGGCAAGCAAGCCCTTACAGCGGATTGTAGCGCTGTTCCTTGCAGCGGACTTCACGGCCGCCATCGCGAGCGCGAGGCCACGCCCCCGTTAGGCCACGCCCACCCTCCCTCTCCTTAAATGTGCTTCCCACGCAAGCGCAGCGGACGAGCGCAGCGGGAGCGCCGTCTGCGTGCCGAAGGCGCGCCTAGGGCAAGCCCGTCTGCGCCCGTCCGCGGTCGTACGCGGTCCAGGGCCACAACCCCTGCTCCCCCAGATGGACACATACGGTGGAGCAAGCAGGATCTACTGAACTTCTGCCACAAAATCGACGATTCCTGCAAGCATAGTCTATGCGTGGAAAACGATATGGGTTGCGAACACTGTCACTTCTCATTCGACCATGGTAAGAATACAACCAACATGAGCTATACCATACAATGCGGACTGCTTAACGTACGCTCACTGAGAAAACACAGGCTAGACCTTTATGATCTACTTACTGAGAACCAATGGGATCTTGTGTTTCTAACAGAGACATGGTTAGATAATGAGTCTACACCCTACGCCCTTGAGGCAACTCCAGGAGGGTACACAATACATAGACTGGATAGACCCGCAGGCAGAGGAGGCGGAATCGCAATTATAGCCCGCGAAAACCTACGATGCCAGCTAGATAGCTCTCCCATCCTGGACAGTGAAGCAGGGAGCTTCACTGTCAAAGTGAATAATAACTACACGCTAAAGGGCATACTAATTTACAGACCCCCAGGCCCCATAGCCAGGTTCGAGGAGAGTTTGGTTGAAGGAATCATAGAAACCGCACTGTGCACTGACAAGTTTCTGGTACTCGGGGATCTCAATCTTCATCTTGATAACCCCTCAGACCACGTCAGTAAGAATTTTGGCCAGGCACTGAAAGCCCTCCAACTCACCCAAATTGTTAGAGGCCCCACCCATCAACAGGGTCATCTGCTGGACCCCATATTTGTCAACTGGGGGGAAGCGGAAGCTATGACCCCAATTCCCATCCCATGGTCGGACCACTATTTGGTCCCTTTTTCCATACGAATCCCGGGAAGCAGACCCCCACAGCCACCAGCTATGTACCACCTCAAACGGAAATGGGCTACATTCTCTCAGCCCAAATTCTGTGCAGAATTAACGAAAGGAGGAAGCCCAGGAGGGAAGGATGCTGACACAGCCAATGCTAACCTCTGCACACGCATTAATCAGGCACTAGACTGCACAGCCCCTTTGCTAAAAACCAAATCTGGGGGACGCACAAACAAAACTGCCCCGTGGTTCAACGTTGAACTAAGAGTTCAGAAAACTGCACTGAAAAGAACCGAAAGAGAATGGCGCAAGACTCTCTCTGAAGAAGCCAGAAAGAATTATCTAACCGAGAGACGAACCTACCATGGACTAATCAGAAAGACAAAAACAGCATATTTTACGAATAGGATTAGTGAGGCTGGTAACTCGACGAAAGAGCTGTTTTCACTCTACAAAACTCTTTCAAGCGGAAACCCAGCTATTGCCCCCGCTGACTGCTCGCCAGAATTGTGTGACAAAATCGCAGATTTTTTCTCAGATAAAATAACAAAAATCTACTCAGCATTCCCTACGCAGTCCAAATCCGGGGCAGACTTCGTTGAAAGCCCAAGGGAGTGGGGAGATAAACCTAGACTTACCAACTTTACTACCCCCCCACGGAAGATCTTCTAAAAATCTGCAGGTCGGTGAAGTCGGGCTCTCCGAGAGACCCTACCACACCCAAACGCCTGACGGATAGTTTAAGGGTACTAGAACCATACATTAGACATGTACTCGATGTATCTTTTACCACCAAGACAGTACCTAGGGAGTGGAAAAAGGCGGTGGTTCTGCCCCTCAGGAAGAAACCTACCATCAGTTTTGAGAAACTTGACAATCTCCGCCCAATTTCACTCCTACCCTACCTAGCCAAGGTGGCCGAAAAAATGGTCAATAAACAACTGATGGACTTTGTGGAAAAGGCTGCCTTATTGCACGACACCCAATTCGGATTCCGCCCCCGCCACTCTACAGAGTCCGCACTGCTTACTGCAGTTGAGACCCTACGTCAGGGGGTAGATGAGGGACACACCATGGCCCTCATCCTATTGGACCTGAGTGCAGCGTTCGACACTGTGGCGCACAACAACTTGCTACAGTGTCTGAACAACGGAGGTATATCCGAAGCTGCACTCCAATGGCTACAATCCTTCCTGACAGGGAGAAGCTTCCAGGTTCGCCAGGGCGACCACTACTCGAGAGACATAGGTTTGGGTCAGGGCGTCCCCCAGGGTTCGTCACTGAGCCCAACCTTGTTTAATCTCTATGTCTCTCCAGTGGCTTCAATTGCCGTGAGTCACGGATTGAGCATCGTGTCATACGCCGACGACACGCAGCTGGCTATCTCCCTATCGCGTGCACCCGGTCTTGCGATGGACAGTTTCAGGAACTGCATGCAAGAACTTGCAGCCTGGATGTCCACCAACTGCCTTAAGTTAAACGGCAACAAGACCAAGGTGCTCGTTGTGGGGGGGAATCCATCTGTTTGGTCGTCGGCGTGGTGGCCTCCATGTCTGGATGAAGCTCCCATACCCCGCCAGGGAGTAAAAAACCTAGGCGTATGGCTCGATGCTGACCTATCTTTCGGACCCCAAATAGACCGAGTTGCAGGCGTCTGCTTTGGTGTCCTAAAAACCATAAGGAAGGTTCTTGACCTCCTTCCTATGTCAGCACGGAAAACATTGGTACACGCCCTTGTGACATCACGCCTAGACTACGGCAACCTACTCTATCTGGGTACCACCTGCAAAGCCATGAATCGCCTTCAGGTAATACAGAACGCGGCAGCCCGTCTCATCCTAAAAATCCCTAAACGATCAAACACCAAAGCCGCTCTCAAAACCCTCCACTGGTTGCCAGTAAAAAGCAGAGTGGAATTCAAAGCCCTCTGCACATGCCACCGCATCCTGGCTAAGAAATCTCCTATTCCACTCCAGAACCTAGTGACAAGGTATACACCTGCACGCCAGCTGCGCTCCTCATATGAGGGCCTACTTAAGGTTCCTAGGGTCAAAAGAGCCCGTATGGGCGGACGTTCCTTCCGCTATCTGGCAGCGAAAAAATGGAATTCCCTTCCTCTCCATCTTCGTCTGGATCCTTCCGAATCCAGCTTCCGCAAGAACCTAAAAACATACCTGTTCTCCAGATAACGGATCACTGGTCTCCACCTCGCTCAGAGTTCTTTAGTTGCAGCGCGGGGACACGCTTTGGCGTAACCAAGCGCTTTACAAGCTACCCTTATTATTATTATGTTGCAGTACCCTTTTTCATACCCCCTCACTCTTCACCCAATACAGTGGCAGCCGGGCCCAAAGCTGTGGCCAGAAATTGGTCCAGACTAGACACCTCTGCCTTTAACTTACACTTGCTGAATATCTCCCCTCAGTTAGCACAGAAAATTGACTTAGGTTAACCTGTGATCGATAATTGGCTTTGAGACTCCTTAGATACAATCCTACCAACCAAACCTAAACTCTCATCCAAGCGATCCTGCTTTAATGAACAAGATGAAAACAAACTCGTTAAGCAACTAGAAAGGGCCTGGAGGAAGGTGAATGACAAGAACTTAAATGTAAACTACAAAATATCTCTGAATCAATACCACATGCACTATAGAAACACTTGAGCGTCCTTATATTCAGAAACAATCTCTAAAGCATAAAACTGCCAAAAAACTCTTTTTAAAGTGGTCCAATACCTGTCTGACCCTTGCAATATTGCCCCTTCCCTGTCACTGTCCCAGGCCCAATACGAAGAGCTTGCCAATGTCTTTGTTAAGAAGGTGACAGATGTTCAGCTCAACCCTAGTCGTAACCAGAAAGGACACCACTAAGCCAGGGAGCAATAGCCCAAGCTCCAACCGCATTCTATCCTTCTCCAGTGAACAATACCCCTTGGTCATGGGCCAAACACTTACAAGAATGCAGCCTCTACTCCCTATGGACTATCCTTGTCTTCTGGCCAACTGCAGTCAATTAAATCTGGCTCACCGCTGGAGCCTCTCCCCCAGCCAGATTGAGTGCTCTAAGACCACACCTCATGCATCTGGTGGTCAAACTTTTAAACTCCTCTCTACGTGAGGGGCATCTGCCTAAAGCATGGAAGCATGCCATGGTTCTCCCATTGCTAACAAAAAAATCTGGGCCCGGCCAACTGATCCAATTTCAGACCCATTTCTTTTCTGCCAATCCTCTCCAAGACACTGGAGAAACATGTTAACGCAAAATCACCGCCTTTGTGGAGGCCCAGGATGATCTCCATTCCTCCCTGTCATGGTTGCGAGCACGACACAGCATCAAATCTGCCCTCCTAGGCACCATGGAACACCTAAGACAACTCCTGGATCTGAGTGGTACAGCCATGCT
The DNA here is from genome assembly GCF_964261635.1 of Lissotriton helveticus. NCBI lineage: Eukaryota > Metazoa > Chordata > Amphibia > Caudata > Salamandridae > Lissotriton > Lissotriton helveticus. The sequence goes on along the minus strand of NC_136061.1, from coordinate 408,851,551 downwards.
GATTTTACTAGACCTCAGCGTGGCTTTCGATATTTTGTCCCATGATACTCTTGCTGAAAGTCTGACATGACTGGGTCTCCAAGGTTCGGTGCTTGCATGGCTTACCTCCTTGTTGACGGGTCTTCCCTGGACCACACTCACTAACTTCTGGACTTACTCAGGGATCTGCGCCCAACCCTATGCTTTTTAACATCTACGCCTGGCCTCTAGCAGACCTAGTCGGACTCTGCGGGTTCACTCTGTTCTCATATACGGATCAACTCAGATCATCTTTTCTGTGTCGTCTGGACGGGAAGTCAGTTAACAAGATCTTATCTCTTGCTTTTGCCTCGTCTTCACCTGGATGAATACCAACTCTCAAACTAAATGGTGACAAGACCGAGGTTATGGTACTGGACAAGTATCCCCAGCTTCGGGGGGCCTCCACACCGGCCTGCCATGCTGGGAGTGCTTCTCAAACCTACCAATAAGGTGAAAAACCTTGGCTTCTGGCTTGATTCCATGCTATACATGAAGCCACAGGTGGCTAAAGTAGCCTACACATGTTTTGCCACTTTGAAACGACTAAAAAAGATCTACTTCCTTTCTCCGCTCAAAGGACAGTTATCTAAGTTATGATGCTCTCATGGTTAGATTGTGCACTATGTTCTTGGGGGCAGATAAGGCTGTGATAAGGTGGTTCAGAACTCTGTCGCTAGGCTCCTGTTCAGTCTTCCCAAACACTCCTTTGCATTGCAACCTTCACTGACTCTCAGTGGACAAGTGAATCCCTTTCAAAGCTCTTTGCTCTATGTACAAGATCAGCACGTATCCATTTCCTTGATACCTGCAAATACTGGTGGTTCCTTACCGCCTCCCCCGGACCTTGGTACCCTGCACTCGAGCAACTGATCCCTCTCATAGTACTTAGAATTAGTCACACCCAGATGGATTATTGCTACTTTTCATTTTTGGGCCCTAAGCTATGGAACACCCTCTCTGAGTCTCTGATATGCTGTGCTTACTTATCCACCTTCCGTAAGGAACTGAAACCCTGGTTATTTTAGCTCTCTTCTCCAAGCTTTCCCTCCTGTCTGCTAGGCGCTGGGAAATCAGACACTCAATAAAGAACTCAACTCATCAATACAACAAGCATTTACAATGCAATAGGTCTTGCAGTTACGCGAGTTTGAGCTATTGGCATTGTAAATGGCTATGCCTTGTATTTTTGTTTTAACTTTGAAAACATAAATAAAAGACATCGTCATTTACAAAGACAATAGCTTAAACTCCCGTAAATGCGAGACCTATTGCATTGCATTTATACAGTGCTTAGCAGCAGTTTATTTCTAAACGCACCTGTAGTTTGTTAATTGAAAGGTTCGTGATACGAGCGAATTCAGCGATTTGCCCAGGATCACACAATTGAAGCCGAGATTAGAGGTCCGTTACCAGTACTGGTTCTCTGGAAACGCAGCAATATCTTTAAAGGCCCGAGTATTTTTCCACTCTGCCTCACAGGCAAGTTGTGTTAACTGGAAATCTAAAGACTCAGTTTCACCAAAAGGTGGTCCTGTACCCCGAAGTGTGCAGGAAATAAGACAGTGACGCACTGGGCCGGTCCTGGGACGGCCGTTGAGCTAAAGTCTGAGAACCTAGTACTTCTACTAGTTGAACATTAATCAGGGCGATTCCTATTGCCACGTGCTTTCTTGTTCACGGTAACATGTACTGTTACTCTTCACCTCCTGGACCCGGTGGAGAGGGCAGGTCTTGGATAGAGCATAATTTGCCATAAACTCCGACACACATAGGAGCAAAGCCTTATGGAGGAGCCACCGGGTACCGTTGAAGCCTGGGTACTTTTCTAATAGGGTAGATCCAGGTCGTAACAGGTACATTAAATAATAGACAGCTTTAATGTGAGTTAGATTATATTGCATTAGAATCATAGGTGTAGATAGTTCTTACATTTAGGTTCTGAAGAATCGCTAGTGTAATTAACTTTAAGCGAGAATCATTTTGACCCACACATTCTGACAAGGACGCCACTACACGAGTCATTGTACTCAAATTAGTACCTTGTCTTTTGTCTTCTCTGTTTTTACTTAGGGGAGGAGACCCCCAGAATAAACGTTGTCCTTCTAGGTACTCCCAACCCTATTTTAGATCACCTCACCACATCTACACAGTTCTGGCCCAATACCCACACTTCACCAAACGGCTGTTGGATAAAAGATCTCCGATAAAGTGCCCCTTCTAAAGGGAGCCCGTTGGGTATTGCACCCCTGACCCAACGAGGAGCAGCCCAGATGATGAAGCATGACACCTGCAAGGGTGTGTGAGGGCATTACAATCCAACATATGGATTCCCAACACTGACCCCTATTGGGGCTTAGTTGGTTCCAGTCTTTCCAGACTCCGTATTCCCTGACCCTGAGGTACAGCGTAATTCAATTTTTTGAAAACATGTACTGTTCACACTGCTCACCACAGAAGAGAAAATGGCGTTTGGTTAGTGTGCAGTGTTTCTTTTAATCATTCTGTGAGGGTGGCAGGCTAACTCCGCAGCAGCCGCTTGACCCTCCAAAGTAGCCTACCGAATTATCCTAGGTAACCAGAGCTCTGGACTGTAATATTAGTAGAGAGACTGATAATGGAGCAGACAGGGCCCTATGTGAACTCCCCTCACCCCCGCTAGTACCCACACTCCTCTTTCTTCCCAGCCTGTGGGTGTAGATAATGCTTCCTGACTGGCTGACACAATTTCAGCATTTCATTGGTGGTGGTTAAGCCTCTATATTTCTCGAGTCACAGTTTCTGAGAATGCCGGCATTGGAAGGATGTAAGGCTAGTCATGGTCTGAACATGTAACATGTGGATGTTTCCAGCACGTACCGAACCCACCGAGTTACCCACAAGCAAGCACGGTATTCGCAAAGAGGGTTGAAACTGGAGAACCCCCTCGTGCCTATTACCTTCCAAATAAAGTTCGTGGGTCCCTCAGCGCTGTTCTAGTGAGGCCCACGCGGCTGCCGTGCCCTAACGGGGGCGCGCACTCATCTCTGGGCCCCACCTCTTCTTACACAGCGCCATGTTATTATTAAAGGCCCCCTGGATATACAAGAAAGGCTTCTAGAACATGCTGCAGAGAGCATGCACATCTCCCCAGCCCTTCCTGCCGGGGTGTAATTCAATGAGCAGCCGCTCACTGTGTATTTAGTGCTGATGTCACAACAGGAATCCATGTCAGATGGCTGCAGGCATATATTTCACGAGGTCAGGCTCTCACAAAGTACTTTGATGAAGAGTACTGCAAGCTAGGAAAGTGAAAGCGTGCCATGTGCGTTGTGCAGGCCTGCAGTGAAAACAAGCGCTCGTAATTGCGGAGAGGCAGCCGCTTGTTTATATTTGCATTGCGCTTTCACTTTCAGTGAAAACGCGATTCAAAAATAAACATGCAGCTGAGTGAAACAGATGTGTTCACACTTACACGCCCCCTTGAGATAAGAAATTCCTTCACGACAGCCGTGAAGCTAACGACCCAGTCCGGATGGGCCGTCCAAAAGGGAGACAGGGCGGTAACCAAGAAGCATCCTTTTCAATTGGAAGCCAGCGTTTAGCATATGACGTGACCCAATGAAAATGATGGGCGGGGCTTCAAGTCCCCTTCCGAAGTCTACTCGACGACAATAGATCTCACAGAGCGAGCAGCGCACGCGCTGGAACGGTAGGCGAGACCTAAAAAAGGGACTAATGCTGTGAAAGCCTTGGGCAAAGAACACGTGACCATGGCATACTTCAACCTGTGCTTGAATAAAAGAATTGTCATCTATGATTGCTCCTGTTGTCTCATCCTCTTGTGGATAGCTACCAATGGCATCTTCCCTCACATCGTCTCTACCAGTCACACTCTTATGTCCAAACAGAAATGACGGGCATCAAGCCAAACAGAAATGGTGGCCATGGACTAAATTACATTTATCCCTAGCAAGTAAGATCACAATAATGAATAAGATCGTTCTACCAGGAATGCTATATTAATTCACAAATATCCCAATAGTGCCTGCATGCCTGTTTTGTGATACACCAAAAGGTTTCATCATCAAGCTGTCTTGGGCCGGCAAGCAACCCAAACTAGTTGATCTACTCTTATCTTAAAACATGGACAAGGTGGGCTATCGGCACCCGATTCTGAACTATATTTTTACTCAGCTCAAGCACAATATGCCAATTCCTATCCATTAGATCTGTTGCACCTTGCACCAGAGGTGGAGGTATCTGCAACTTGAGCTTGTGACTGTGCTATTCCTTGTTGCGCTGAAGGCACGTATGAGCCTTGACCCGGTGAGATCTATCATATCAGCTTGGGTCTGGTGAATGAAACATTGCAGTATGGGTGTTCTAGATTCACATTGATGCACGTATAGTAGTGGGCATGGCTTCCACAGCTGGGGATTCGTCATAAACATGGAAGAATTCATTCAGGACACGTTTAACATTTTTGAGCATTTGGGGGGCAGGGGAGCAACCTCCCACCGGTATTCTACAAAATTAGGTTGTTGAGGACTACCCTAAGAGGAAAGAACGGATGCAGGGTTTAATATATTGTAATGATGTTGCAGATACATACATTACACTCAAGTCATTAAAGTCCAGACCTAAAGATATTTGGTGGCCTCTACAGTGCTATTTATCTACATATACACAAAATGCAGACGGAACAGAAGATGTGACAATGTTGGTATAGTGGGAACCCCTGCAAATAACATATAGACTTGATTATAACTATGTAACAAGTGAAGCGTTTATCTGTTATCCTACACTGGAGGAACTTAAGTGAAACTTTATGCTTTATATGCATCTAGAAGAGACATTTCTGACTAATGATACGTATTATTACTGTTGTATCAAAAGTGTAGACGTGTTGTACGTTTAGAAATGAAAATTCTTAAATAAAAAGAAAGGAAATGGTGGCCATTGTGAGAGTGACAGCGCTTCTACTTCCATCTCACAGGGCAACTATCCTTGGTCATCATTAACCAGACCCCTTATTCACATTAAGTGCTGGTTGCTAAAGCTAAGTACTGTTTCCACCAGGTGATGAACCAACTTGGCTTAGCAAATCTAAAAGACTGTTTTTATGCTACACTTGTTCACCCAGGCTAAGGGAAAACCTCAACATCATGCTTGCTGAGGAGCAGGCCCGACTCCTGTGTTGGCCAAGGAGTTGATCGGGGAAGTATCATTCATGAGGCAAAGGTGACTGTCGAAGTTAATTTTAACAGTTAACCATATTAGTGGAGAAGTGTGGCTCAATGGTTAGAGCGGCAGACCCTGATGCTGTAGTCTGGCCGGGACCAGGGTTCAATTCCCGCCTCGGCGGGTCTCGGGCTCAATTTCCTCGGACCTGATAATTCTCACCTCGGTGCCTATTCTAATCATGAGTCCCACTCTGCAACTCTGGGCAATAGCTTGCTTAATCTCCACAACGGCCCCCACAACGCTAAGGATGCCTGGCCTCCACCTTGGGGGTGCCCAGGAGTGGACACCTCACAGGGAAAGCCAGGATGGGTTCCACAGCGGTATTCGTACAAGCGCCTTGAGACCCTTGCGGGTGAGTAGTGCGCTATACAAGTATCAATTTAAAATTTACATTGTGAGTACCTCCTCAGGACCCAAAGGTTTGTCTGTTTTTAGGAGATTTTCAGTACAGATTCAGATGCCTTGCCTATGGAGGATAAGAAATATGACCGCATGTAGATGACACAGTTGATTACCTTCTGTTCCCTCACAATCCTGATATCAGCATTTACGTGGACTTTAAAAGTCCCTCTGGCCTAGAAACTTCACTGGAAGAGGACATTTCCTACCCCTCTGGCCCTGCCACAGAGAAGATTTTATATTTTACAATAGTCACTCAGAAGATCATGAAAGCCTTGGAAATGATTTTGCCCTCTGTGGAACTGAAGCCTAATAATCTGACAGAAATCTTGCAATCCTCGACAGTTTCTGTGGTACCCTTGCTACGTTTTAATGAAGCTCTGTTGAACCCAATAATGTCTGCATAGCAGTTCATAGGTTCTCATGCAGATTGGCAATCCCATAGGTACATTCCTGATGACCAACACTTTTTGTACTTTTGCCCATCTGGTTGTTCAAAGACTACATTCACCTAAACCCTCACGCTTTAATCCGACTTCCCCAGACAGAGAATTCAACAAGCATGATGCCTAAAATCCTGCAGTTCTTGCCCCTAGCAGCTTGGCTCTTCACATTTCTAATGCCAATTGTATTTTAGGCTGATAAATGTATAATTTATGGCTTATGATTGTTAGCCAGCCTGATCATAAGAATAATCCATCCTCTGATCCTGGTGAATGATGGCCTACACCCATCAAAACAGATCCTGAAATCTGGATTCCATTGGATTTTGGGGGAGATATCCAGGTTTTGCTCATGCCCTTTGATGGTATTCAGCTATTCAGAAAGAAGACTGACTCTTCCTTTGAACGTTTTAAGAACAGCCAGGCTAAGGCTCCTGCTCTGGGCTTAGCCTCCCTTGGACATCCATTTCACCGACTGTATCGAAGGTCTTGTGGGTATTCTATATCTGTGCTGTCTCGACAACTGAAGCTGTCTCAGACCTTTCAGATGCCACTGCAACTATAGTACTCCTTTCTAGGAAGGCGTGGAACATGCAGTGCCACCAGCCAGGAGATCCAGTCCCATCTGTGCTCTGCTTGCTCTGCCACCTTCACACCCCTCTGACTCCTTCCCATCCCTACTCAGAATCTCCCATTTTGTCACTCAGAAGAAGGCATTTAGGACAGATCAGTGAGTTATCGAGCTGATCCAGGGGACTATCCTTACCACTCAGACCACCCTACATCCTTCAGTGCATATTTACCAACTCATGCATCAATGGTTGAGACCGAGGTCCTTGCCTTGCTGGATAAATCGGCCATAAGTGTTGTTTTCAGGAGAGAAGGATGCAGAATTGTAATCCCTTAACATCTTGGACAGATGCCAGAGACCTATGCTGGATACCTGTCTGCTGTTCATCTGGTAGGAAAATGTCAAGAAATATTCCTTGAGCCAAGTCTTTATTGGCCTTGATCTCTGGAGATTGGTTGGTGTCCCTGCACGTCGTTGACACCTACTTTGAATGTACAATTCTATCTGCCCACAGCCAATACTTGAGGTTCACAGTGGGGTCCGCTCCCACCCCAGTTTGCAGTCCTTCTGCGTTTGAACTGACAACAGCCCCCCTGTCTTTAAGAAGGTGCTGGTAGACATGCCAGCTTTGCTTTTGAGGTCAGGATTCCACGTATTCCCATACTTGGACAACAATCTGGTGAAAGTGGAGTCCTCAATGTTGGTCCATGAACATCTGCAGGGTGCGATCACTCATCTCGACGACCTGGGTTTTACAATCAGCATGCATTAACAAGCATCCAGCGTGTTTCCTCTCACTCCCACAAATAAGCTCACCTTTGTTGGAGATGTGCTCAACATAACCCTTACATAGGCCTTTCCTCCTCCTCAGAGGATCTCAGTTATTATTCAGGTGATTATTCCAATGTGCTTGACTGAATCTTGGATCCCTGTACTGCAGCTCTCTTGCCTTCTGGGTCTCATGGCTTCTAGCATCCTGTTGGTGTCTCATGCCAGCTGGTGGATGTGACCCCTACAGTGGTGTCTGAGAAAGCAGTGCCTGAAACACAAAGCAAGTATCTCTGCTCAGGCACCGATCTACCAGTTGGTGCATGAGCATCTGCACTGCTAGACTGATACCGCCAACCTTCTGACAGATCGCTCTTTCAGCCCTCTGCAGGCTCACAGTACCTTTAGTCATAGATGCCTCCTCGTTGCGCTGGCATGCTTATTCTGTTCAACATGATGCCCATTGGAGCAGCGAGATAGTCATGACTTCCATCTCAGCCTTCAAACTATGAGGCTGCATGCATGGAGATTGAGCGGTGCCTGCTAGAGTTCTTTTGCCTTCTTGATGAGGTTGTGAATGTCATTTTGGCAGCCAGAAAACTTGCTACTAAATCCATCTATGCTGGCAGCTGGAACAATCTTACGGTGTGTCAGCATGCCTAAATCCTTTCAAATTGTGTCTAACATCTTGAAGTTTGCCCTGTACCTTGATTATTGGAGTCTGATAGTGAACATAGTTAAAGGTCTTATGACAGCTCAGCCTTCCCTGTATAAATCTCTACGTGTGGTGGAGTTTCTTTAAAGGTTTGCTTCACTTGTTTGCTTCTCTTCCATTTATTGTTCCTTTTTTAGAATCAGTTGCCGGTTGACTCTAAAAAAGGGCTTTGTTCGTTGCAATTAATTCTGCGCATAAGGACTTCCTCTTCTCTCAGCTAGTTAGATTCATAGCTTCCTCCCTCGGACATGTTGGTTCTTCACACCTGCCCAAAGTATGGGGCCCATTAGGATGGCGGGCGGATTGCCTCCGCCAGGCTGGCGGTAGCCACCGCAGGCCTGGCGGGGGCAATCCTCCCGCCATCCTCACTGAAATGACCCCACGCCACATTAGGATGGCTGGGGGGTCCGTAGCGGATGGGAAGACCGTCCGCCGCTTTTCCGCCAGTCGCCTTTGCGACCGGTGGAAAAAGTGTGTACATATGGTGGCGGTGTCTGCGAGACACCGCTAACCATATTACAATGCCTGCGGTCCTATGCCTTTAAGTTATACGGTCTTTGCTTTGTGGGCCCGTTGTGGGCCCCCAGGGTGAAGGTGGGGTGCACATGGGGGGTACCTATGGTATCCCCCTGCGTTTCAAAGTACAACATGGCAGGCACCGCGCGGTGCCTGTCATGTTGTGCTTTGAAACGCACAACATGCATTTTTAGCATAGCAAGCACCGCCCGGCGCATTGTTAAAAATGCGGGATGCACTTGGCGGGTGCATCCTAATTCCACGCAAGGGACCCCCGCCCTTATGGCGGGCGGTCCCGTCCCATGACAGGTTGGCAGTCGGACAAAGTCCGCCCGTCATCCTAATGAGCCCCATAGTTTCTTCTTTGGACATAAATGAAGGATCTTTCTTCCATCTTCCATACCCAACCAAGGAGGAGGAGCAAGTGAATAAACTTGACCCCAGACATGCGGAGTAATACTACATCGACTGCACTTCTCAGGACACAGTGAATTATCAGCTGTTGATAGGCTTGGCTTGATCTATGAAGGGAAAGACAGTGACAAAATTACCACTACGCACTGGGTCATCCATTGTATCAAGATCACCTCCATATGTGGTTGTGCTTATTCCACTAAGGTCATCGCTGCTTCCACGGCTCTTTCCATAGATAACCCAATTGCCAGGATGCTGCATGGTCATCTTTGCATGCATTTGCTATGCACTACTGCCTCACATCTCAGGCATACAGTGACAGGTAATTTTCCTCAGCTATAGTGTATGGTTTCCTTGTTGGTATTACTCATTTCCACCTCCCATGAGGAGCTGCTATTGGTCTCATTCATCAGGAATCTATAGGAAGTTGTGTCCGTCAGACCTAAAAGTTACTTACTTTCAATTATAATATTTCTGGTGGATGCATAATCTTCCTGATGGCTCCCCACTGCACTCCCTGCTCCCCGAAAAGTTAGCGAAATACTTAACAAGACTGCAAGGCTTGGAATCATGTCAGCTGATGTATTTATTGATATTGTGGCTCTATCAGTTCCTTTCCGCGTGCATGGATGGGGCATGGAAAAAATATCGGGAACTGATAGCGTGTTGGTTGGTGCTTAATATGATGAAGTCACATCCAGAGTAATAGCTGGAGCTGCACAGCACCACCTTACGGTGCTGGAGAGTCATCGCTTGGAAAACAATGTTGTACAGACTAGTCTGAAGCCTGGATAAAGAATTCTGAAGGTGAAAATCTGCAGAAAGACTATGTATCCACCAGAAATATTGTTACTAAAGTTAGGTAGGTTTTTCTTAGACAAAGTTCCAAAATGAAACTTCATTTTGTGTGGATTGTTATCCATAGCCTTATCACCCCCACACAATATTCACTTTTTATTCCTACTGTTTCAGTAGCTAACTTTTGTGCTCAGTGGTTGTTGTATGGCTATGTCATGGTTGTGCAAGCCACCGCCCTGATTGTAATACTCCAGCTTGCTATAAAGAACTGTGAATAGAGAAGTCTTCGCCAGGGCACTGCAAATGAAGGAATATTGTCTCACCATGTACCTATTTTTCACCTGCAGAGTCTTATGAAGAAGTATGAAGGAGCACAGGAGGCCATCCAGGTTCAACAAAAGGAGGTACTGTATTTGAGACAAACTGCAGGGAGTAGCATGAGGTGTAATAGTTAGGGCTAATAGTGAATTTTCTAATTAGCACATAGTGAGTCTGGGTTTCGGACAGCCTCAGTCTTCTTATACTCGAGACTCTTCCTGGTTTCCTAGCCCTCTTTCTAAAGCGTATCTTATTGCCTCCGCCATTGGCCCTCAAACTACCTTAAAAATGATTCACAAGTTGAACAGAGGGATGGATTTCACTTTTTTTTCTGGGGTTACTGCCTCTATAAACTCTGGATAGAACAAAGGAGAGCACTGAATGAGTGCCCTTCTATCCTCTGATCTGCTTAAACCAGTATAAATATAGAAAACAACACACAATCAAGTTGGATCATGAAAAACCCCTTTAGAGGTTGACAGCATGGGTGTGGCTGAGACTTTTCCAGTCCTATAACACTCTTGATGTTCACAGACACCACCCAGTTGCATACCTATCAACCTCGACTCCAAAATGCGGGTGAAGTCAGGCCTTTAAGGTGCACGGAGAATCAACACTCTTTGGTAGGTGATATAGATGTGGAAAGTAGGTGATCCCCATTAAAATCCAAGGCAGGTGAACAGAAGTAAAACACAGGGTGGCGTCCATCAAATGCAGGTGAGTTGACTGGTGATTAAGGGGCTAAACTTCTGTGTGAGGGACTCTGCCCCAGTCTCATACACTCTAGCTAATCAGGAAAACAGGGGCTTTTCTAACATGTGACTGACCTTTTTTCCCAACAAAACCCGCCTCCAAAGCCATATGAAAGATGGGAAATTTCCTGCTTCTTTATAGTTTTGGGAAATTAGCTTCACAGGTTGTGAATGGTATCAAATATGCACCCACCTATGTTTACCACAGCATGATGAGTCCCATTAGAATTGAAATCATGAGCATGAAAAAGAACTATCATTTTTTTTTTTCCTTTTCTTTCTGGAAACAGGCAGCAGAGTTAGAAATTGCTAAGAAACAAGAGGAGCTGGAAGCGGTGAACAACTTGGTCAGAGAGGGCCAGCTTGAGATTGCGAAACTGGTGAGTGTAGGGTTTAGACAGTGCAATAGATGTCTTCTAAAAAGGATCTTTTGTAGCACGTTTCGGGTTATTTATCAGTACTGATATTATGGATAGTGATCATTTTGGGATTCAGGACACTGGACAATTACAAGATTGTCCCTGAGAAATGGGGAATAACCTTCAGAAAATTGTACTCCTAGTGCTATTCTTGAACTGAGGACGGTTTTTCACCTGGAGAGGTCACCATGCTTTGAGCAGTTGGAGGTTCAGGTTAACACCTGTGAGCCTTGGTTAAGTAGGTGGTGACTTCTCTTACTGGCTGCATCGATAGTCACGACCCACTTATTACCTGCCCTGTGTGTGTAAAAGGGAGCTTTTATGTGACTGGTCTGTGCACCTGGCCGTAATATGAAATGTATGCAGTACATACATTATCCTAAACTCACACTCCCCCTACAGTCTTAGCTGCTGGGGACTTTCATCCCCACTCCTTACAGAGCTATCTGTGGTCCTACCTTAACTCGCTTACTGGTTCTTAGATTACTTGGTCATCTGTCCTCCCCTTTTGCCAAAAAACACGTACTGGTCCACTTGGTGTCGTTTTCTATATCCCATTCCAACTATTCTTTCTGGACCTACCGCTCTTCATAGCCCCCCATCCTCTCACCTGTATACCAGGCTGTGATGGCCTGAAAGCCCCATTGCTGACTCCTGCCTCTGAAGCCTCTCCTCCACCCTCACACTGTGAAACACAATCCCCAAAAGTTGCCAGCCTGCAGAGAGTTACATGTACCATAGAATTTTGAATGGTAAGGTTATCTTTTAACTCCTTAACCAATATGCCCTAATGACTCCAGCATCAAATTTGTGTGCATAGGTACTTACATAGACTGGTTCATGCAGAAATGTAAAACTGGGCCCAAGTGATAAGCAATCAAAAACTGACTCACCTATACTTATCCTGTTGCTATGGTTCACTTTGTAATGTATTTGTTAGGATACATGCGTCCCCGATAGACTGTAACTAGCCATACACCTAAAATATATGCATTAAAAGCCTTGACTGCAATGAAAAAAAGACAAGCAGAGGAGTGAATGTAGCTAAGATACTAGCACACATATACAGGAAAGTAATTACTGTGTGTACAATCAATACCATCAGCAAAATAAGTAGTTCTGCGACACTCATGTTGAGCTACACACAATCAACCCTCGATAGGGTAAGGATAATGTGATTATTGAATGAGGCATTAGTACAGTTGTGGGTGTGCCATGGTTTTTCCACACATTTTACTGCATTGAGATCATAGGACTGGATGGTATTCCTACTATTTTGAGCTTGCTTTCACAATTTAAATTGCTTACTATTACACAGAATTATACATCTACTGAAATGCTTTTTATTACACCTTTGTTCTATTCCAGCACACTTCTTCGGGATGGGGGACACTTGATCAACCGTAGGATATAACGGGTTTAGTATTTTTTCGTATTAACCACATATTTGAAAATTACATTAAGTTTCTGAGATACACCACAGAGGTTCAAGGTCTTAATGAAAGCCCTATGGCCCAAATAGGGGCATTCTATAAAGCGCTGAAACGTCAATTATATAACAGTGGACATATTCTTTGTACTGTTTAACCTCTACACACTGTGGACACAACTAAAGTAACTAAAGTAATTTTATCCACCAGTAGGTAGTTTTAAGCACCATTTTTCCGATCTATTCTCTTCTATAAAACACCTCAACAGTAGGACATACACACACAGGGGCATCAAGGGCCCCCCTTCATGAAGTGTAATAGCCCACTTTGGTACACAAGTGGCCAGCAGGGATGACCCTATTGTCTCATTAGAAAAGATTATCATTTCTCATACTGAGAGCTGCTGGTCTAAAGGATGTGCTTTCTTAGAAACAATACCTAGCACCTGTGCATTGATGGAATGTATGATGCCTGGACACAAGGATGCTAGCTGTGCACCTGCGGTGGGGAGTAGGGATGATCTCATGGCAGATGGAAGCATCTAAACCCAGCTCCTGATGATGCCTGCTGTGCAAAAAGTTTTAAGAAATCCTCATTTGAGGTGCAGAATGCAAAACCTGTTTCACCAGCAAGAACCTAAGGTATGACCGACTCCAATGGAGAATAAGAAAATTGCATGCCTTAGTGGACAGGACAGGATAGGCTAGTGGTAAGCATAAGGTCCTGTCTCACCGGTCTTCTGGATAGAGTAAATACTACCCTTTTATGAACCATTTTCACGAAAACTTGCTAGCCTGCCTTGCAGACCTCAGAAAGACTTTGCTAAATCACTAGAGAGGATGATTACAAGAGATGTAGTCAGACCTCTTGGGATTAGCCTTCGCAAACTGAAGAGCAAGCACGCAAGCAACATTTCAGATTTGGGGTCCAACCAAGTAACCCACCCAATCCAGTTCATGTCTGATTCAGGTCAGGCTAGTAATGGAAACCCAGGTGAAATTCCACAATGATAAAGGTAAAGACTTGGAAGATAGATCAAGAAGGGACGACATCTAAAGGAATAGGGGAAGACCAGCAGCGGTTCCTCCATGGGAGCGGGGGAGCGTCACCCCTCCCCCCCCCACACTGTTGGACAAAAAGTATCAATAATGAAATCGTTATAAAATTATTTTATTACCATTTTATTTTTGACACTTTCTGCTAGCAAACAGAGTGCGAGGGCAGGGCGGGGTAGCCGTGAGGAGTGGCCACTTCTGTATGCATTGTGCATGTTGGTTTGCCGGCTTTGTTGCTACAGCCAAACCAACATGCGCAATTCAAACGTCTCCAACCCAGCTGTCTAGGACAGCTGAGTTGGAGAGTAGGCACAGGCCTACAGTGCCTTTTGGAGCGTGGAGCAAGCCCGACATGGCTAGTCAGGAGCTTTAGAACAGCGTTTTGATTGGATGAGAGAGTTGGCTTTAGGCTTCGTGCTGGCAGGACGTGCTGCAGAACAACGAGGGCGTACTGCAGAACATCGTGTGGCAGTATAAGGTAGGTGATTTTTTTACGTGCATATTTATGTTAATGTGTATATCGTTGTGTATGTGTACATTTATATATGTTTATGTGTATATATTATTTGTATATTTTGTGCACCCCTTTCAATGTGATTTGCCACCAACCACTTCTGGGCAAGACCTTTTTGCCTGCCTTAAGTCTATCTTTAGCAGGATGCTGGAAGAAAGTCAATCCTTACCTCTTGGCATTGAGTGAATTCACAGTGAGGGGAATACATTGAAAAAGTCTACCAAATGTCTATAGACATTGTGCCTACCTGTTGAAGTTACAGAGTCTGTGGAATGGAAAGACTCAGATTAAAATCCATTTTATAGCACATCAGGTGACAATACATCAAGTTTTACCTGCATATACACTTCTGAAGAGGAGATAGTACAAATCATTCATAGCATATGGTTGACCATAACTATAAACAAATACAATATTCACTGATCCTTCACGAGGAGCTGCAGTTAAATGGAAAATTATATGTTGAGTTGGGAATGTCCCTTGCATGTGTGTATCTTATATCCTGTTTTTAAAAATGTTGGCCCTAGACTCCCACTAATCTAGTGTGTTGACAGCCCTTGACATGAGTGAGATTCCGGCCCTGTGCTTTGACCTGGAGTTGTGCATCAAGCATACCCTCATTATATTACCAGTGGATTACTGTCCCTCTTGTGGGTTTTTGGAACATAGATTGGTGGTGGCAGCATATCTAGTTTTGGGAATCCCTAGAGGTGGCCAGCCTTTCTATGGGGCATATACTCAAGGACTTGTCACCGAGTTATCGGCACTTTATCGCAGCCAAAGTCGCGATAAAATTAACCCCCCCCCCCATTCACAAGCTGGTGTTAACAGCCTATATCACCAGTTTACCTGCGATAGCAGCCGCAAAAAACATCGCCACAGATGACCCCGGCAACAATCGCTAATGAGATGCAGAGTAGGCGATCCCGTGCAAAAAAATGCGAACACACCACTTCGCAACATTCACAACAGCCAGCAAGATCTGTGATAAGAACACAAAACTGGCGATCAGGCGAGTTAGCAGCAGGAATTTTACATCTGCTCTGACCTGGTGTAAAGTCGCACGACAGCCTGCACCACAAGAGGGAGCCCAGCTCAGAGCCACACCAGAATTACAACAGATGCCATGGAGCCAACGAACATACAGCTCGGACACCTAAGAGGGCCACAACACCCCCCGCCCCCAGCACACCCTCCCCCAGAACATGCCCCCTCCCCGGACCACCACAGAGGCAGCGCAGACAAAGACTGCGGACCCTCAGAAAACGCACAAGCCTCACAGACCTAACAGCAGAGGATGTCATTGCCCACTACAGGCTCAAGAAGACAACCATTCTCCACATCCTGAATATCAGTGTAAACAGACTGACGGTACCAACACAGCGCACAACCAACATCATGCCTCAGACAAAGCTGCTGGCTGTGCTGCACCCGTTGGCCACTGGTACCTTCCAACCAACAACCGCCAGAGTCGGAGGAGTCTCACCGCCAGCCCTATCATAGTTCATCTGAACTTTTGTGAATGGCAACATCAGCTTGGTACCCCAGCACCTTCATGTCCCACACAATGCACAGTAACAACTGGAGACCAAGCAAGGCCTCCACACCATAGCTGGCTTTCCGCACGTGTTGGGGGCAATTTACTGCACACATGTCCTACTTGTGCCCCCTGCCAAAACTGCACACAATTACCGCAACAAAAAGCATTCCATCAATGTGCAGGCAACTGTGGACCACTAGGGACTCTCCACCAACGTCGCCGCCAACTACCCAGGCAGTGTGCATGATTCCTACATGTTCCGACAGCCCATCATCAACCGGCGCTTCCAGGATGGCACCCATGGAAATTCTCTGCTCGTTGGCAAGAACCAAATGAAGACACCCCACACCCCAACTCCATAATCATGCTACTCACAACTCTGGTAATGCACGTGTTACATAATCACATTCAACATGCCAACAACATGCCCACCCACCAGATACGACAGCACAACTTACTGTCGAAACCTGGCTAGCCATGGACATGAGCCATAAATGGCATGGCACCGCAGCCACACAATAGCAGATTGTGGGGAGAGGTGGGAGCCAAGCATGTGCGAAGGATGCAAGTGAGCCGGATATGAGAATGCACACAATACCAAGTGTGGCATGGATGTGCTAGACAGAGTGCAGTATGCAGACCACAGACAGATCCATGTCAACATACACTGCTGGTGTTTGGAGTGTACTGGACAGTGGATGCAACCATGTCACTGCAGGCAGCGGGTAAGACCTTGGATATGTAGTTTTGTCGCTACCCACTCAATACATAAGAGGATTGGACTGGGACATCGTACGCAGGTCCAGCGTGGGTGTGTGACTGATAATTGCGGCGCTCTGGCCATGGTTCAGTACAGGAAATGTGCAAATGCATGTGTCTCTGTCGCAGTGTGGGTCTCCTTTGTGGGGTGTATGTGGTCCCTGGTGGGAATTGGACACACACTTATGTGATCTAGTTCGGCTTCCATGAGCTCTGACCCCACCCGCACCTGTTCGGCCACGTCCTTTTGGCATTCTGACACCTGGCCTTGGAGTGCGATGTGTGCTTAGGTTTAGTGTTGGGAGCCAGCCGTGCTGGCGAGTGCTTCCTGCTGTGTGGTCTGTGCATGGGCTGGGTTCTCCTCTATGTAGCTTGGCTGCTGTACTCCTTGCAGTGGGTTGCCTAGGATGTCCATGTGCTGTTGTAGGGAGTTGGTGTCGAAAGTGTGGTGGTCCTCTCCAGCATCAGTGATGAGTTGTCTGGTCTGCGCTGCTGGAGGTGTTGTGTGTCCCTCTGCAATATGAAGGGGAGAGTCATGTTGACATTATGTTGACATGTATGTAGGCGCATTGTTCTTGTTAAAATGCAGACTGTATGACAATGTACATTGTGACTGTTTATGAGATGCTGGATTTTGATGCGGGACAGAGGACATTTGAACTGCTTGACAGATGTGAGGTTGTACACATACATTTCCATCTCAGTTTCCTGCTATGTTACATGTAATTGGCCTGTTTATGCGCATGAGCAGACCCAGTTGTGTCCTCTGTTCTACATGATCGTGGTTGCACATTGTGCCATATTGTCGTCAATGTGGATGTGCTGTTATTGCTATGTGTGTGTTCTGCAGTGTGGCAAGGGGATCAGGGTCATGATCCAGGGTCATTGTGGGTATGAAGTGTGCTGTACATCGTTGTGCATGTGTGCCATTGTGCCCCTCACTCCCCATTCCCCCAGTCCCTGGTCGTTACTCACCCTGTTGATGTTGTGTCAGGTCCTGTTAAGCTGTGTCCGGACTCCCTACTCCTTGCACCATCTCCACACTGATGACTGTGTCCACCATTTCCTCCAGCTCCTCCGGTGGCGCAGGACTCCCATCTCCTGTCAACATTGCTTCCTTCCTGTTGGCAGCGGGTTTGTGCTTGGTTTGGCTTTTCACATCATGCCAGCACTTCTTGGCTTCCACCATTGGCCTCCTCGACACTCCGACTGCATTCATGTTTGTCTAATTGTAGTTCAGTTGATGGTAGTGTTCTGTCACCTCCGTGACACTGATCTGGTTTTCCTGCGGACTGCACCCTGTCTTCCTCTCCCTCTTCTCCTTGGCCTTCCCCGAGCCCGTTGTTCCTTGCTGGTTGTCTGTGTGGCTTGTTGACCTCTGCACTCGGTCAGGGTGCATCCATGGTGCCACGCCGTTTTTTTTTGTTTCCCTTTGTTTTTGTTCTACTTTTATGGTATCTTTTCCCTCTTTGTATTGAGATTGCCTCATCGCAGGTTTTTGGGCGTTAGTGTTTCGCATTTTTGCAGAGTCGCGTTGACTTTATTGCAGACATTTGATGCATTATCGTGAACCTATCGCATGGTACAGCCGGGTTCAGAATACGACGTTAACACCGTTATTTTCCCGCGATAGACTGCGATGTGAAGAGCTGTGTTTAGCTAATTTTGCTGAAATTATCACACAAGTGTATTATTGACATTCCTAAAGCTGGTGAGAGGGAATCTGGGGCTAGATGTAGGTAATTCTAATTTACCGAATCATAAATACCGAATTTTACCGATTCGGTATTTATGAATCGGTAAATTAGAAGTAGGCAGATGTAGGTAAATTCTATTTTACATTTACCGAATCTGTAAGATTCGGTATTTACCGATTCGGTAAATACCGAATCGGTATTGCCCATTGATTCCTATGGGCCTTGAAGCCCATGGGAATCAATGGGCAATACCGATTCGGTATTTACCGAATCGGTAAATACCGAATCCTGCAAGGGTGCAGGGGGTGTCACTTTGACACCCTCTAGCACCCCAAGTACAGGCTTGTGTGGCATGTGACACACATGCATGCCCTGGCACAGGTGTGCATGCACAGATGTGCATGCACACCTGAATTCAGTATTTTACCACACAATAGGATTGTGTGGTAAAATACCGACTCTTAAGGGCCTGTGGCACTCTTTGAAGTGCTAGCTACATCTAGAATTACAGAATCGGTATATTTACCGATTCGGTAAATTTTCCGATACGGATTGTTTACCGAATCGGTAAATTTACCGATTCGGTAAATTTTCCGATTCGGATTGTTTACCGAATTGGTAACTTTACCGATTCGGTAAATTTACCGATTCGGACGATTTTCTGTCCCCTACATCCCAAATGCTCAATACCGGTCGGTAACGGCCGAAAATCGGAATTTTCGCCCATTACCGACCGGTATTGGCCTACCTACATCTGGCCCCTAAACACTGAAGAAGGGAGAGAGGAGGCAAGGCTCCTTGAGAAATGTGAATAGGCTTTTGCAGAGAGGAGCTGCTGATTAATCTTCCTTTGTGCATGCCATTTTGTGAATGGTGGGGGGAAGAGTGGGACAACAGTCTCTCTTGTTGAAGATCTGCAATGCCAAGAGGTACCAGCCTGTGGCTTGACCTGAGTCGTGGATACTCCACCCACCTGGTAAGGTCCAGCCTTTGGCTCACTTGCTCCCACAGACCCAGCCAACCTGTGGTAACACTTACCACCTGTAGAAATAGATATATAAACAGGGAGTATCTGACCACTGGCAGGACATTGACACAAACAAATGTTTAGACACCCATTTTGGAAGGAAGCAAACCGTAACCTAACTTGGTTGAGCGTTTACTCTGATCAATGTCTTGTCCGTGGTTGGTACTGTTGAAATGTTTAAAGCTGACAAAAGTTTCTAGGAAAGGAAAAAACTTGCAAAACTTGGCAAAAAAGAACCTAGAGTTGATCTATGTTAAGAGCAGTGGGAGAGTGACACCAAGGGCTAGTCTGCTGGCCTCCAATTCAGAGCCACAGAGCCATAAAGGCTCCTAACCACCTGAACCACCACCCAGATCCAGCTGGAGTAAGCTCCTGACCTTTGAGTTGTGCCCCTCATTTCCTGGACTATTGGTGTGGCAGCAGTGGAGCTGCATTGAAGCTTTTGGGCTCTGTGCAACAGTTGACCCAATCACTCACAATGACAACATGCTCTTCAGGCTACAGCGACAACCACCATCCGTGATGCCTGGCCTGCTCTTCGTGCTACATCGACAACCGTCCACTATGCTTCCCTGCTCCTTGCAACCCCCTCCATCATGAATAGGACTCTTTGCGCTGGACTGAGAAGGTAACTTCCAGGGGTACCAATCTGGTCCCAGTATCCGACCCACGCTCCACTGCGGTAAGCCTGAACTTAGGGCTTACTCCCAGCCTCACACAAGCCGCGAGTGGCACTTTAGGCTTTCTGATACTATTTTGACTTAAATCTTTAAAATTGCATATCTCAGCTTCTACTGATTGTTTTTTTGTCATTTTGTTTTTTTTTAATTGATTAAATTCTGCCCTATTGATCTACATTGGTGTGGGATTTTTCTTTGTTGTGCTTTCACTCTATTACTGTATAGAGAATAGTGGTCCCAGTACAAATACATTTACAGAAAAGAATAACAAAAATTCATGAAGTTGATTCGTGCTATAGTGCTATTTCATCACACTAAGCATATATATTAATTATAGAAACAATTTACAGAAAACATTAGTATATAAACCGTTTGCCCAGCTGGGTGGAGGGAGGGGGGAGGGTGACTTAAGTGAGGTAGTGAGGCAAGTGATATACAATATTCAAAAAATCACAATCAAATTGTTGGGCATTTTACTTAATGCCACACATTCATAATAAAGTTCATAACAGGTTAGTTCACAATCATTTAAAAAGCCATGTACAATACAAAGTCACAGTGCAGAAATGCACCGTTGATGATACTGGCATCTATGATGTGTCGACATTTCGACCCCAGAAACCATGTAGGTTAGTTCCAGTCCTTACTGACTGGGTCTTCACTCTATTACTGTCTGAAGTGTCACATAAATACTTCACACATAGCCTCCAAGTTAAATTAACCCTTTGGGGTTTGCTTGGTCCTCACTCTGACAAGTATTGTGGTTGCTGCTCAAGTAGGGTTTCACCCCCTTAACCAGTAACCTAATTTCCCAGTCATTAAATTAAGTATCGCGCTAAACAGACCGTGTGCAGAGGAAATCGAGGATGAGCAGGGTGAGGTTAAGAGGAATGGGGATGGTAAGATGAGGACTTCATACGTTTTACCAGCACTTGTACACTAAGAGAACAAATGACAGATGAAGTGGGTGATCACATAGACGCTTGTTAGCTCCCGAGCTTTATGCAGGGGCAAAGTCTAGTCTAAGGAAGACCAATAGAGGAAACAGGAGCTTAGTGTGTGAAAACAAATCCACAGGTCCAGATGGATTTGCCACAGGCTTTTAAAAAAACGTTTGCAGGTGATTTGGTGTTGCTCATAATAGTCCTATTGAGCTCCTTTATGAAGGGGGGTAACTCTCAGCTCGGCAGAGACTACCATTATGTTGATGCAGGAGCATGCGACAGATACCATGGAATGCATATCCTACAGGCCTGTAGACCTTATCAACCTAGGCGCTAAGATTTTAACAACGGTGATGGCATCAGGACCTGATGTTTTCCACCTTTGGGAGTCTTGGATTAATTGAAGTTTGAGAGGGACTGTCAACCGTATGATAATATCAGAAGGACTCCCCACTTGAAATAAGACGCCACACATGAAAAGACTCCGGCTATTCTACGTGCTTCAGATGCTGAAAAGGCATTTTATTGGATCAGCAGGGGATTCTTGTGATAGGTGCACCACAAGATGGTTTGCCAAAGACAAGCAAGCTGGTCAGCAGAAACCACTCTCCATATGTCCATTTGGAAAAAGGGCAGAGGTGTCTGCTAGCCCCTCTCCATATTGCACTAGCAATATGATCCTTCACAGGCCCGATAAGACAGAGTGAGAAAATATCCCTTTAGAGGTACACAACATAAAATCGTGGATGGCAAGCTCCTTACGCTAACCAGACAGGATACTTTGCTTCAGATGGTAATTTCACAACTGGAAACCTTTGAGCAGATTTGAGATCATGCAAGTAGAATTGGAGATCGTCAGTCTTATGCTACTATAGGAACAGGTTTATATTTTATTTATTTTTTATTTTGGCAGTTTTGTATAGCGCGAACAAGACCCTTGCGGGTATCAGAGCGCTTTACAGATCAAGTATAGGTAATGGCATATAACACATATAAATATAGATACAGTGATACATATAGATACATATATGAATACAGTAAGACCTGGGAACAATTAAAGATTAGTACATAGCTGCAGTAATGTCTAGGACAAGTTCAAGTGAATTTGGCCATGAGAATTGATTTCACTTCTTTTTTTAAATAGGCCGTAGATGGGTTAAGTCTCGTTTCTAGGGGTAGAGCGTTCCAAATCCTGGGTGCCATTCCTGAGAAAGTACGATTGTATGTTTTTTTCTTGGAGAAGCGTTGAGGTTTCAGAAGAAGATTGTTAGAGCTCCTGGTAGACCTGTTGCCGCCTGAGAGAACTAGTTTCTCCGCTAGGTATCCCGGGGTTTGTGATGAAGTGCCTTATGTGTCATACCGGCGATTTTTAACTGGATTCTGGCCTCAAAAGGTAGCCAGTTGAGGGCCTGAAGGTCAGGGGAGATATGGCAGTTGCGTTTGGTGCCTGTGATGAGCCTAGCGGCTGTATTGATAGAGGCTCTGAGATTTGGGTAGACCACAGAGTGTGACACTCCCATAGTCAATTCTGAGAATTACTAGAGATTGAACTGCCTGTTTGAAGTCATTTGTGGGAATGAAGGGTTTCAGTTTTCTTAGTGTGGTAATCTGAAAATTTGCACCCTTTGTTGCAGCGCTGATGTGTTTCAGCATGTTTAGTTTTTCGTCTAGGGTTATTCCCAGAGATTTAGCAGAATCAATGATGAGAGGTTGACCGTCTAGTGCCGTTAGGTGTTCCATCCACTCGCGGATGATCGTTGATTGGTTGGGAGGTGCGATCAAGAGGAATTCTGTTTTTAGTGTGTTTAGTTTTAAATGGTTCTTAGCTAGGCAGATCTGTGTATCTTTGAGCGTTGAGTTAAGGGACTTGATGTCTTCAAGAGATTTGACCTTAATGTAGAGTTGTGTATCGTCTGCGTACATGTGATATTGGATATTTGCAGAGTTGAGAAGCTCAGTGAGAGGTTCCAGAAACAGATTGAAGAGTGTTGGGGAGAGAGAGGATTCCTGAGGGACTCCTAGAGTGACAGGGGTGGAATTAGATAATGATTGGTTGATCTTGAATCTTTGTGTTCTGTTTTGGAGGAAAGAGGTGAACCAGTTTAATACTGTTCAGATAGCCCCATTCTATGCTTCAGGAGGTCCAGTAGGTTGTCGTGTTTAACTGTATCGAAAGCTGAGGATAAGACAAGGAGGATAAGAAGGCAGGCTTTGCTTTGATCCAGTATTTGCAGTGCATCATCAATTATGTGGGTCATGGCTGATTCGGTGCTGTGTCCTGATCGAAAGCCTGATTGGAATTGGTCTAGCAGGTTGAAGTGGTCTATGTGGATACTCAGCTGTGTGTGGACACACTTTTCAAGTAGTTTGGCAAGGGTTGAGATGTTAGATATTGGGCGGTAGTTATTTAAGTCAGTTGGGTCTGCTGAAACTTTCTTAAGGATGGGGGATACCTGACCAGCTTTGAGGATGTCAGGGATGGATCCTTGCATGAGGGAGGAATTTATGATCTTCGTCCATAGGGGCACTAGCAGTGGCATGAAGGTCTTTAGGTGTGATGCTGGGAGGGGGTCAGTGAAATGGTTAGAGGGATTCAGAGAACTGAGCATGTTGAGGATAGTATCTTCATTGTAGAGGTTGAAGGTGGACCAGGCGGCATTGTTTTTGAGGTCGGGAGTTGTGATGCAGTTGTACGGGGGCTCCGCTGAGGTCCAAGAGGAGAATGTGGGAGTAACGGGAAGTGATACTAGATCGTTGAGTAGGTCAGCCTTTACTTTTTCAGTCTTTGTTGTGAAAAAGGAGGCAAGATTCTCACATTTGGGGAGTGTATCCGGGTTGGCTTGGGGGGAGTAGAGGACCCCCTTAGACTGAGCTTTGATTATTTCGAATAGTTTTTTGGGGCGATTCTTAGCATGGTCTAATTGAGTACGTATGTATTCTGTTTTAGATCGTCTAATCCTTTTGTAGTAGGCATTTCTGGTGCTCCTTAGTAATTTCAGGTGAGCAGTGGAAGGGACGGCTCTCCATTGTCTTTCAATAGCTCTTAATGATCTCCTATCTTCATTTAGTCTACCATCATACCAGGGGTTTGAGTTCTTTGTGTTGACTCTTTTTAGTTGTAGGGGGGCTATGGTGTCAAGAACCTTGTTCATCGAGTGGAAGTAGTGATTTGTCAAAGCCTGACATGCCCCTCCAATTTGCTCTTCCATTTATTTAGGGTTGCGGCTCAATCCAGTAGCAAGTTTATGTAGCTCAGTATCTACATTTCTCTGGGCTTAGTGAGTTAAGAATTATAACATGTGAGGTGTGGCTGTCCTGGATGAGGTAGAGTAGTGGCAGCTAATGTATGTGCATGTTCTTGAGTCAATTCGCTGTGAGTTCCTCTGGGTAGATTTTGGGGTGATATTCTTCATCCTGTCTGTACCATCACACAAGGTGCAATGCATATGCAAATCAGCCTTAATCCTGTCGCACATAAGCAGTGCAGCTCAAATTCCTAGGTTATGTTTGCTCTGCGAGAGATTGCAAGCACTCCAGTTGCACTGCTGCCTTATCGGTCTGCAATAGTAAGGTGTAGTAAGATCCCCCTGATATTGCAGGTTCAAAATACATTTCTATGCGTACCCATTGCATTTTTCTCCCTTGCAATTCAGCTGTTCTCTATTGCCTAACAGAACATTGTATGTAGAGGCATATTTGTGTCAATGTCTGAATATAGTCTGCAGTAATACTTTTCTAGTTGGGCTATTGATTTACTACTCTACTGAGATGACCCTTGTAACCCATGTTCATAGAATGGATGGGGATTTATGCCCAATGGTTTCTTAGAGATACTGAAGCTTAACTAATGCAACGATAACCCCTCTGCTTTACTTTTCTTCTTTCCAGAAAATGGACCTGCTTGATACACAGAAAGATTGTGCAGCTAAACTCAAGCAAGGGGAAGCACAACACAAGAAGGCCATGCATGCTGCGCTGCATGTAAACACCGAGCTAAGGTAAAACAAGAATCCAAGCCTTAATCCTTGTGCACCAGGAGCGATGTAACACACTGCAGTCCCATTTCTCTCCACAATGATCCCCTGCGACCAAAGTGAGTAATAGACAATGCAGCTCATATCATCAAGGACTTAACTAAGTTTAGTAGCCATATCACTCCACCACTGAAAGAACTACCAGGGCTCCCACCAAGCCTAGTTCAACTTCAAGACCAGCTGAAAAATACACCTGGTCACCAGAAATGTAACCCATGTATACCGTGCCAAGAAATTAATTATGTTGGGCGGACAACACCACACCAAAAATCAGGACAATAACTAAAAAGCTGGAAAAAATTGAAAACGAGCATACCTACCTTCTCCATTGGAGCTATCAGGGTCGACATTCCCTTTAGCATCAGAACTTTCCCAAACCATGTACACTTCAGAAAAGAGCTGAAGACTAATTTTTTCAGTGGACACTACAGCTCTACAGGATAATAATTATCATTCTTGAATATTCTGCCCATATCTGAATTCTCCGGGGTCTTTAATGATCTGAAATGTATCTCAGGGCTCTTTAATGATCTGACTTGTATCTCAGGGCTCCATCCTTGGTTCACTGCTCTGCTGCTCTCTAGCTAAGTTCGTGCTCTATAAATACCTACAAATGAAGGCGGCCAGGATACAATAGTTACATTTCTAAATCACATAATGAAGAGGAAGGGGATCTTGTTTGTATGGTACTTACCATTATCTGCATCACTTGTATCAATTTTGGATATTGTTTAGACTTAGCGAAGCTTGCACCATCACCCTAAAAAAGCTATGCAGAATTAAGTGCAGCTGTGGGCAGGAAGGCAGTCTGGACAGAGAAGCTCCTCCATTCCCCTATCATAGATCCAAGAGTAGATATTAACTTCTGTCTTCACCAGGACTCTATCAAGCCTTGAGTGACAGCTGGGTCTGTTCTGAAAACAAAAATAGTAACTGCATTAAGGCTCACAGTAATTATAACAACCTTTACATCATGTTGATGAATGACCTTGAATGCAGTCCATTATTGTGAGCCCAGTATTGTATCATAAGGGCATGGATCACAGGAATAAGGGATGTAAAGGTGACACGCACTGCCTTCCCACCACTGTTGGTTCTTTTCTCATGAACCAGGCGGGCAGTCCTTTGTCCTAATGAGTGATGACTGTAATACCAACACATGCTGCCTGTCCACCAGTAACATCTCTTCTTTTATTTCTCCTGCCGCAGACATAAACTGACTGTGAAGCGAGAGGTGCCTACTGATCCATATGTGGAAGCAAACCAATCTGCCAGCTTTGATGATCAGCCTTGCGAGGACTAAAACAACAAAGTGCTGCCTGTCCCCTCTGTGTGGGGTTGGCCAAAGAATGCATGACATCAATGCACCAGTTTTTCTTTGGCTCAGATTGCTTGAATATGAATGAGTTTGTTTTCCTCCTTATATGTTTCAGTTCTCCTGTGTCTTTTTGAGGTGATTGGGTGGGATTTGAAGTAAGTGAGGAGAATTTGAATTACTGAAGTAATCGTGTTTGTGCAGAACGAGATGTTGTGATGGTTCACTGGCCAACTTTGTCATTAACCCTCTGGGCAAGGAACAAAACTTCCTCAATTATCAGACACAGCTCCTGCCCTTCAAGCACAACTCAAAGACAGATGTTGTGAATGTCACAGTTTGTAAGACTTGTCTTGTGGGCATGGCAGACTAGAAGTGTTAAAGCTAGTACCTATTCCACCAGTGATCTAGAACTCTGAAACCTCCCCACCCTTACATGCCTGTAATTAACCTCAGCAGGCAAATTTAGGCAAGCTCGGAATGTTTGCTCAAAACTTTGGGCCTCATTTGGTGTTTGGCTGGAAAGGAGTGTCCCCATCAATAAGCAGCAGAGTGGGCCTTCTTCCCCATCAAAGTCACCTCATTTAGAGGCGGAAAAAACAAAGCCCTTCCATGACAGCTGGATTCCTGTCAGACATCCTAGACCTGATGCACCATTCCCCAATGGGCCTCCAGGTGCAGTGGCCTCGCCCTGCCCTATTTAGGGTGCGGTGACCGTCACTGCATTTCCATGACCCAGTCAGTCAGGCTAAACTGTGGTGAGCCTGGGAAGGGAGGGTGGTCTTCTGCTGGGTAAGTAGATGCCAGCGCCTCCACTGACCAGGTAGGCTAATGAGCCGTCCGCTATATTATAGAAGTGTGCCCGTTAATACTTATCTATAGTAGGGAAGTAAGAAGAAAGAAAATGTAAGCTAATGACAGATGACACAGTTTGTATATGATGGAGAGCAAAGTCACATATGGGAATGGTAGAGCCAATGAGATAGAAAGTATACCGACTGCAAGGTCTTTTCTTGGTGACCTATCGAAATCACAGGTTACAGGGAAATACCCTTTGGGTACTACTGTAGCCGGGCTACAATGCAGATGCACCCCAAACTGGACAGTCAAGTTACTCTCTTTAGTATCCCAACTCCACAAGGGAGAAGTCAAGGCTTCCTCTATGAGATGGAGGGACTTGGAGATCAGAATCACGACACAATAGCTTATATTCAAACACTTCTATGTTCAGTCAGTACTGTACTTTATAAAAAGGAGGACTCCTATTACAGGTGAATAAATAGTACATATGAAGGTAGGCAAATAAATGGTACAAAAGGGGGTGGTGATGGACGGAGCATCTGAGCCAATCAAACACTCACACCCAGTCAAAAGATCTGGGTTTAATCCATCACCGTTCTTTAGCCCACTCTGCCACCCCAGTTCAGACATGCAAAGCGGTACAAAAGGGGGTGGTGAAGGACGTCCCTTGCTCACTTTGCCACTGGATTCAAGCAAGCCGGGCTGAAGATGGCTGGAATGCCAGAAACCGGTCCTCGGAAGCTTGTTTCCGGTCCAGGGAAGGCATGGCTTGGCAGTTCGGCCTGGACAGTTCCCATGAGGCACAGGGTCAGACTGATTTGCATATAGCCATGTCTGAACTGGGGTGGCAGAGTGGGCTAAAGAACGGTGATGGAACAAACCCAGATCTTTTGACTGAGTGTGAGTGTTTGATTGGTTCAGATGCTCCGTCCATCACCACCCCCTTTTGTACCGGTAGGCAAAGAAAAGCATATAGTCATAACCACAAACATTCTTATAGCTCTCTCGGTCTGGGTCAGTGGTCTTCACACTTTTGATGCCGAGCTCTTTTGATTTAAAGAAATTCTGGGCTCCTCATGTGACAGAGTAGGCTACAAACAGTGAATGTTGAATACTGATGGCCTAGTGTGTTACCAATTATTACAAGTTTATTGGGTGAATTTGAAAGAGGTCAGAACAAACATGATATTCAGTAGTGAATGTCGTCATCCGCCGTAAAATGTGTACAGCCCCATTGTACACGTTTTCTCAACAGCCAAAGAAAAGGTACAACATTGGCAGGAGTAAAGCAATCTTCTATTAAAAAAGAGAACATAAGTGGTCATGTTAGCAGCAGAGCAAGCTTCCCTCACACACGAAATAGGCACATCATGAGCAGCAACATTGTAGGCTCTAAAGCATTGGTCAAAAACGGGTATACCACAGACAAACAAATGCAAAGTGTGGGGGTGGCCCCTAACATGGGGGACTCCTAACCACAACATTGCATGAAGGCAGGTGTGAGGCGCAGAGCCCTGTTTTGCATCCATTATACTCCATATAGTTTACATCGGAGAGAGACCGGGAGCAGTGGTTGCTTCAAGGTCAACATGTCCCCATAAATGTATGCAGTAGCGATGGTGGGGACAAGTTCCTGCTTTGGGTATTGACGCCTGCTGTTTGTGGTCTCAGTGATCCTCAAGAATGACTCCTCCATCAGTAAAACCCCTGTGCAGGTCATCAAGACATCTAGACCTCTTTTTCTGGCTTCTAGAGGCCATAAGCTGACTGCGGTCCCTCAGTGGCCTATAGCTGACTCTTAAAATTGCGTCCGTTAGCAGGTTCGCTGTCACAGGTTGTCTGCTGGCTCTCGTGGTCCTTAGCTGGTCCTCACATCTACTCAGCCAGTGCTGATGACTCTCTTTTGGACAGCCCTAGACTTTCAGCCAACCCTAAGGGATCCGAAGCTTAAACCCCTTAATCACAAGCCAGTCCTCAGCCACACTCTCCTAGTCCTCAGGCATGCACTCGGCCATCAAACATTCTTCCAGGACCAATGTTCAATCATCAGAAGTCCCCAGAGCCACTCGGATCCTCCACTGGTTCTTAATTACCCTCAATTGGTCCTCAGATGGCACTCAGGCTTACACTGTTGGTGTTCGTTCCACCTACCGCCTCTCCAGGGCCTCAGCCTTACCACAGACACCTTCAGCTGTCATCAGCCCAACGTAAGTCACCCTATTCTAGCCCTCAAAGTACCATTTACCTGCCTCCCAGCAGCTCTAGGCTGGAAGTCAGCTCTTAGAGCCTATCACATAACTCGGATCCTCATATGCATAGAGCACTTATGCTAGTCCTCAGATCCTGACTGTGCCCAAGGTGCTCTCAGCCCTCCCTTGTGGCCAATGGATCCTTTTAACCTCCCTTCTCTGACCCTTAGGCTCTCTTTCCTCGGCTCCACCCATGCCAGCCTACCCTCAGCTCCACATGCAAGAGGCCTTATGCTCACAGTGCAATCAGCTTATTTACAGCTCTCCAGCTCCCAGTGAAGCACTTTTGCTGCGAACAAAATCCAAACTTTAAGCCCCAGCCGCTGGAAAGTAAAATACTTATTTTTGCATTCACACTCATTTGTCCTCAGTTTTTTACATGCAACTTGTTGCCAGCGTCTTGCAGCTCGGTTACAATGTTGGTGTTTACTCAGCATAGCACTGCTTCTAAACTGCAGGTCTTAGGCTCAGATCTTACCAAGACTGACAGTGTAAGGCCAGGCGGGCATGACAGACATCCTTGAGTATCTTCGAGTTCTGCCCCCGTGAAATAGTCATGCGGGTTATGCACCGCCTGAAAACATCTGCACGGGACTTGTCTGTCACAAGTTTCAATTCTTACGGGGCCAAGATATCATTTATTTCTTAAAATGTTGATAAAACACGCGCCATTGTGTTAGGCAGTAATATTATTGAGTGTGGAAAAAGTTCTGTTTATTTTCAACTTCAGAAAGTCATTATTAGTTTATTTATTATGTACCCCATTCTGTGTGTCAAAGGACTCTCTGTTTTTAAAATCCCCAAAAGAATACCGGATGCAACATAAATGTTGACTTTCATTGTTGCTTTGGGATTTATCTGTACATTCTTTGCCTTTTTTGATGGTTTTTCTGTCGACTGATTTGTAGAGTGTCTTTGTTCCCACTGTAGACGGGTTCTTACAGAGGGTGTATGCCTTGTTTTGTGACTCTATAGCTTACTTTTAAGTGAGAGTTATGTTTCCTTGATTATCCAATCTCTTTTTTTTCGATTTGCACAAACATGTATACTAGGATGAACACTTAAAAACATTTTTGGACAAACTTTTTTCAACTGTGTTATTGTATAGTCAATCGACATGTATATTTTTGATGCAAACGTAGCAGTGGGTTTCTTGAGTACCCACACCAAGCTTAGAGTTGGAGATGAGTGAATAAGCTGCTTGTGCAGTGACAGAAGGCCTCCTGCTTCAGGAACTGAGGACGGGCTGGCATGGTTGAAGCCGAGAACGGGATCCTGGGGGTCACGGGAGGGAGGTAAACATCTTTCTCTCATGCCAAATCTCTCTTACTACTATGAACTCTCAAAAAACCCTTTCCAAACTCTCCTCTCCTCTATCCGTCCTTTATCCTATTCTTCCAACTAACAGGCTATCTGAACCCTCCCAAACCTCTCTTACCTCTATGAATTCCCAATAATTAGTTCTAAACTCTTACCTCCTTTATCCTAGTCATCCAACTAACAAGACTCACATGTCTACCACTCCCAATAACAATTTTTATTTCCCTCTACTAATACACCACTTATCCACTTTTGTGTTCCGGAGTAGCACGCTACTTGCTGAAAAGTGCTTCAACTTCCTGTTAGGGGTACTAAGCTCTATATAAATGCAATATTAATAATCATGCAACAGACCACGCATCCTATTATCATTTAACAGCCAGGCTAATGAGTACATATATGTCTCATGACCTTTTCAGCAATTCTATTGGAGTCAACCCTTAGGATTTACCCCATCTAAACCCTGAGATTTTCATTTGGTTTATCAGTTAGCTATTACATTTTGAAGAAACGGTGTCATCACTTGGGCCAATGCAGGTATCAGCCTCTAAAATGCCTCGCACTTTAAATGAGAAAATGTATAAGTCAGGGGTCTCCAACCTTTTAGCCAATTAGAGCTACTTATGTTCAATGGAAATCATCCGGAGCTACAAATATTTAGTATTGTGAACATATCAAACTAGGTTACATTAGTGACCACCCTATGCACGTTAACAAGCAGTAAACATGTCCATGCATTAGGAAGAGTTGCCAACAGTTATGTAAACAAGCATTTGCAATGCAATAGGTCTCGCATTTGCAAGAGTTTGAGCTATTGGCATTGTAAATGACAATGCCTTTTATTTATGTGTTTGAAAACCTACAATCAATGCATAAACACACACTTTGTACTTATAGTAGTAGTTGCTTACAAGAAGCAAGGCTGTCAGTAACTATGCCTGTTTTACTGCCAGCCGTGCATTTCGTAAGCAAGGATTATAAGTACAAAGTGCATATGTACATGCGCTTGCAGGCTTTCAGAATACATAAATAAAAGACCTTGTAATTTACAATGCCAATAGCTCAAACTCTCACAAATGCGAGACCTATTGCATTGAAAATGCTTGTTATTTTGGTGCCCAGTCCATTTTCTGTCCCAGTCTGAGTCTCCGACCCCAAACACACCAGATTCAGGAGGAAAACTTGCACTTTTTTAGGCATAAAAGGCTTTATTTTAGCTGCCTACTGCCTAAAATTGCCTAAACTTCAGCGTAAATCAAATGGGAAAATTAATTCCTCAAGTTTTTTTCTTAATATGTCGCACTATTTAAGGGGTCTCCAACCTTCTGTACTGAGAGCTACTTATGTTCAATGAAACGCATTGAGAGCTACTATTATCAGTGTTGTATAATCTCAATTTTTATATGTATATTAATTCAACCAAGCAAAAGCTTTCTAATATATTAAGCTGGGCACACAGGTGATCTACTTAGAGGTAGCTGGAGAGCTACAGTAACTCAGGAGCTACTGGTTGGAGACCCCTGCTTTTCAGTTTCCAAATGGTGTGATGTATGGAGCTGTGATATGCTTTTGTTTTCCATTCTTTCAAATGGATTCAATAACTACCGAATAGAACTTAAAAGAAATTGCTTTTGTGGTCTCACAATGAGAACTAGAGTATTTTAAAATCTGAAGTAACAGAGAAGCCGGAGACTGTGCCGCTTTGTGAATGACGACTCCCGAGTACTGAAACCTTGCGGGGCAGGTCGCAGATATCCAGACAGCCGGACCAGAAGTAAACTTGCAGGAGAACGTGATCCTCGAGAGGACTGGGTTCCGAAGGATACCCGAGAGCATACTTCACCGTCATCGTCCACGCCCAGTCTCAGTAGTCCCATTACAGGATTGGGCTCCATTTCCATAGTAATCCTGTCCCCTGTCTCGCGCTGAATGGATTAGCTCTTACTGCACACTGGAGAGAATTTTAGGGACATCAGGCTGATCCCCGGTTGCACAAAGAAGGAAAGGTTGCCCCTCGCTCGAGGGAGGTTCACCTCCACAGTGATAGAAGTGGCCTGCTACCACAAAAACTTATTTAAGATGAAGAGGAGTATTCGGCGTTCGACAGTCTTGTCAGCGAAAGAATGTGAAATGAGGTCTTTTTTTAGGTCTTGTGGAATGCGGAAGTATATAGTGGAATGTCATGAGGAGGTTTTGAGTTTTTAACGCTTTGCAATCTGCCGGGGCAGCTGGCTTTTAAAGTTAACATTGCACACTTTTATATTCATTACTAGTACCATATACACTGTTTAGCATGATAGACATACATTTCCCTACACTGTAGTTTGTGAGGACGCCCAATGATCTTTGATTTACTGCCCTCAAGTGGCAGAAACCTAAAAAACTAGCCAAAAGGTAATCAAATCAAGGCGGAGGTTTACAGAAAAAAGCTAGGCGTGTGCGAAATCTAGCGTTGATCAACTATCACCCACAAAAGTTATCCCCTGATAGAACCCGCCTTGCATACTGTGAAGCCCTTCTTAATGGATGCAAACTGTGCAGTGTGGGCTGGGCTTTAAGAGGGATAACAACAAGCGCTCGGTGGGAGCGTGTGAAAGCTCCTATCACTACAAAGAAGAGGCCAGAGAGGACACACCATGCGCGTGCTCATCGCCTGTCCGGGCGCGCACATGGTTTGTCTCACTTCGCGAACGAAAGCCACAACAATGAAGACGCCAGAGAGGAGACGCCATGCACATGCCCACCGCCTGTCCGGGCGCGCACCTGGTTTGTCTCACTTCGCGAACGAAAGCGACAACAATAGAGGCTCGCCAAGTGAAGCAGCTGTGCTGCGTTTGCTAGGCAAGACCTAAAAAGGTGCTTGCTAATTTGGGATGCCTTGTTATGGGTAATACATTACAGCCATGGTTGCAGTGCTCCTGGCAGTAAAGTAATAATATTAGTAATAAGTCTCCCAATGCCAAATGAATTATCAATCAATAGGGGGCGTGGCCTGACCGCTGACTGTAATGGCCGTGTGGAGCTGAATCTCCATCGGAAACTTTGTACATCAGAGTAATCCTATACCTTATAGCTGCTCCCCAATGAGCGGAGCGATCTCCTGAACATCCCAAGCAACCCCTCCCCCCCGGCACTGGCAGAGACATAAAGGGCACGAAATAATAAGAAACTGGCAGCCGGGAGCTATACTGGTGACAGCCCTTGCTCAGACGAGAGGCGTGGCAGGAGCTCTCGGCGCCGAAATGGTGGAGAGTAGGACACCGTCCCAGATCTGTATCATTAGAAATAATGCTTTAAAAGTTGGAGGCATGGGGATCGGGTACGTGTCTCCCTCTTCCCTCCCCCTTCTATTGGTTCTGCCAAACCCCACAATTCCAGATGCGGCCGCCATTATGCGGATATACAAGGCTCTTCAAAGTGCCAATCACGGTGGCCTGCAGGAAGACGTGACTGCAGTAAGGCCGGAGCAACGGAGGCGACACAGGAGGAGACACCGATTGAAACTGCAGCTAGGTGAAAAGGTAATGACGCCCAGGGAAACTCCACGGAGGCCCCGCGGTGTCAAGGTTGCAGGTGAGCCTGGGGAATTGGCCAGTAGGGCATGCCGGGCTGTGCCACTGCCTGCTCCGCAGTGAACTATCCCCCACCTCTGGACATGGGGGGCAGCGGCTACTAGCCAATCTATACATCTTCCTCCCTCACTGCCATGCATCTAATTGAGGCTGATGAACCCTGCTGAAAATAAATTGGAGGCAGGCGAAAAATTGGCAATATCTATGGGCAGTGAGAGGCCTAGCCGCATGTTACACGCCATCTTGGGGATGCGCCAAGCCAGCTTGTGTTGTGCGCTCTGCTCCCTTCCCCTCTGCTGAAAGACTACGAGAAGTACTGGCAGTGAACAGGGGAAAACTGTCACAATTAGTGACTGACTGCGGCACTGATTGATGTGGGCGTCTCTCCTCTAAGATTGCTCGTGTGGAGCCTCCACCAAATTAGGGCATACGCGCAGAAATTGCAAAGGTGTAGATATATGCGAATACCGGGCTGGATTGGCCTTCAAAGATCCTAAGCAATGCAAATTGCCATTTGAATCGGTCAGAATCAAACGCGAGCCCAAATCCGTGACATGGCTGATGAGGCGACATTAAGAGCTGTGGGATGAAGAAACCACTCAGATACAGAAGCGCTGATGACAGAACTACGATAGGGTTTTAAAGCACTAGATAGCCGGTTTGATGCACTGGATAAAAGGTTGGACATACTGGGGGGAGAGAATAGACTAGCACAACACCAGATTGGACACGACGGAAGTAAGAATTTCAGATCCTGAAGATGGTGCAGCGCAAACAGCTAGTAAACTTGAATGAATGGTGAAGGTCATGAAAACAGTAGCTATGAAGAACGAAGATTTAGAGGCAAGGAGTAGATGGAACAACATGTGCAAAGTGGTGGTGCCTGAATCCATAAATACTGGGAGGATGGACCAATTTGTCAAATGGCATTTGATGGATTTGTTCATGGGTCAACACTACACATCCACATTCATTGTTGAATGGGCCCACAGGTCACTTGGTCCGTACCCAAATCCTGAAAGCCCACCCAGGCCTATCCTTGCTAGACCTCTGAATTTTAGAAACTGTGACAGCATTCTGACAGTGCCATGAGAAAAGGGGCCACTTTCTTGGCAGGGCTATTTGTTATCCATATTTCCAAATTTCACACAGTTGGTGCAGGAAGCAGGCAAAAATATACCGGAGTAAATGTGACACTTTGAAATGTTTGCCTCAGTTACGGAATGTTGCACCCGGCACGCCTCAAGGTCGACCTCAATGGTAAACATCACATTTTTGACAACCCTACACAAGTCCAAAACTTTTGCAGGCAGTATTCTGAAAAGTAACAAAAGTCTGGAAGTGGCTCTCCTGGAAGATTGCCACCTGACATCCACTCAGGGGCAAGCTTTGACCTTTTCTCATCCAGCTGAACTTGAGATTTTACTCATAACTCACTCTGCCTCCCTGACAGTTCTCACAACATGGCCACACTGCCCCAGAGTAGGGGGCTGGGGATATACACAAAATACAGCTATGTTATAATGGTTTTGAGTTTATAATTACAAGGCCAACGTGGCATTGTAGCCCCCCATGATATTCACAACTGCACCTCGATATAAGCCCTTAGGCTTAAAGAAGTTTTGATGTTGGGAGATCGTTTTCTGGGGGTCGTACCTGGCTGAAAGCTGCCAAGTATGGGAGGGGGAGGGGGATGCGAAGGATAGAAGTTGATGTTTTCAGTTTTTTTTTTCTATTTTGTGTATTCTCTGTGTCACTTATACATGTTGCCAGAGACGCACGCCATCATGCTCAACAACCTACACAATGGCACACCAGACTGAAATCCAACCATATAGAGATATCACATTTATGACTTGGAATGTGAGGAGGTTAAACAACACATGCAAGTGTAAAAAGGTGTTACAATACATCAGGCGACACAAAGTTGATATTGTGGTCTTACAGGAAACACACTTACAGGCACATGCATCAAACATTTTTGTGAGAGCAAATGGTGCGATTTGCAACAATCAGCCCTTTGTGCCCGCAAAAAGGGGATTTGCGATGCATCAAGGTTCAAGGCACTCGCAATTTGAGAATTCGCAATTAATTGTGATTTCGCGAATTGTGATTACATTGAACGAATCGCAATTTGTGATTCCTTAAATGCAATGCAAGAACCATTTTATAATAGCGATTTCACTACTAGGGGGAGCAAATTACCAAGTTGAACTTGATGGTAATTTGCAAAAACTTTAGTGCATTTTTCAAAGTTGTAGTTAAACACACATGCCCTTAGGGCATGTGTGTTTGCAAGATGTGTCCCCAGAGCAATTTCAGGGGTGCAACAGGGTGTCCTTTTGACACCCTTGCACCCTTGACATTGCATGCTCAATTTGCGAGTACCTATTGGTACTCGCAAATTGCTCATGAAATCTCCCATTCATTCATATGGGCCTGTAGGCCCATGGGAATGAATGGGAAGGCATTCCTTAATTGTGACTCGCAATTAGGGAATGTTTGGGAATCGCTAATTTTATAGCGATTCCTACATGCATAGGCTTTTGCAATTCCTTAATTGCGATTCCTTAATAATCGCAATTAAGGAATCGCAAAAGCCTACATTGATGCATGTACCTGGTAGTGCTCACTAGTCATTCTACTTGGGGATCACATTGCTTCTTTTCACAAATTACAGCTCGTACTCTTGCGGAGTCTCCATGTTAATCCACAAAAATCTACCATTTAAACACACATCCACCCTCACTGATACTGAAGGGAGATTTCTACTGGTCGCAGGTTATCTGGTGGGACGCAATGTCCTTTTTGATAATGTATACTCCCTTAATATAGATAACCCCACGTTTTATTAGCACTTACAGTCGCAGGTGGATCTCATTGATATTTTAATGGATCATAACCTGGACAGCACATCTCCCACCCCATCTAATAAACCCCAATCACGCAAACTGTTGTGGACGCTCTGCGACACATATGTTATGTTATGTTATGGGGACATTTATATAGCGCATTATCACCAAGGAGGTCTCTAAGCGCTGTCCGAGAGGGACCCAATAGAAGAGAGGCAGAAGGTCACGAGTGCTTTACATAGAGCTCCAAGTTTCCAGGAAGAGAACAGTTTTTAATCTCTTCTTGAAAGTGAGCAAGTTGGTCTCTTTGCGCAGGCTTTCCGGGAGTCTGTTCCATAGTGTTGGCATCGTAGTTGAAAAGGCTCCCCCCCCCAGGGTTGAACGCTTGAAACGTGGACATACCAGGAGACAGGCTTCTGAGGACGGCAGCCTCCTGCTGGGGATGTAAAGGATCAATTTGTCCTTAATGAAATTCGGGGCCGAGCCATAGATGGCTTCATGAATGATACAGAGACTTTTGAACTTCACTCGCTGGGATATTGGTAGCCAGTGTAGGTCCTGCAACAACGGAGTGACATGTGTCCTCCTAGGTTTTTTAAAAATCAACCTGGCTGCATCATTCATAACACCTTGAAGCCTGGCCAGGGATTTTTTTTGGTAGCCCTACATAGAGGGAGTTACCATAATCCAGACGGGCCAGGATTAAAGCTGAGACCGACGTCCGGATAGTAGAGAAGGATAGCAGCGATGACAATTTCCGGAGTTGTCGCAGCAGTCCTACACAAGTTTCTACCACTGCTGCGACTTGTTGGGACATTGATAGCGTAACATCGATTTTTATCCCTAAACTTTTTACTCCGGACCCTGGTTCTGGAGGCTGTCCCAGTTCATCAGGCCAGAACAGCTCATTCCAGGGGTTTGCTACTGTTGTGACCGCCAGCACCTCCGTTTTATCCAGGTTCAGTTTTAAAGAATTTGCCGACATCCAATTCACCGTAAATTTCAGAATATCTTTCATTTTTACCTGCGATGTAGGCGACTGGTCTATTTGGATCAGAATTTGAGTGTCGTCGGCATAATTATATACCCTACAATCCAGCTGATTTAGCGCGGCGATTAAAGGCTGCAAATAAACATTAAAAAGCAAAGGAGAAAGGGCTGATCCTTGCGGTACTCCACATGTCAAGGTCCCGGGATGAGATACCAGGTCTGTAAATTGGACTCTTTGGGAGCGATCTCTAAGGAAGGAAGCTAACCAAGCGCTGGCTGTGCCCTGGATCCCCAGGCCAACAATCCGCGACATAAGTTGACTATGATTCACCGTATCAAAAGCCGCGGATAGATCCAGCAGGACCAGAGCACACAGCGCCTTCCTGTCCGCTCTCATTCTCATCTCGTCTAATACGGAAAGCATAACTAATTCCATGCTATAGTGTGGCCTGAAACCCGCCTGGTTGGGTTCAAGAAGATGGTTGGTCTCCAAGTAACAGACAAGGGACTGCTGCACATGCTGTTCTAATATTTTTGCTAGAAATGGCAGCTGTGAGATAGGTCTGAAATTCTTCAGATTCTTCTCATCCGTGCCCAGTTTTTTTAACAGCGGGCTCACCCGAGTCTCCTTGAAATTGCTCGGGACCTGTCCGGTAGCCGAAGAATGGTTACATCTATGCTGGATCCTTGGAGACAAAAGATCCCCAAGAAGCTGCATACACACACCATTCAAAATAACACAACACCTGGACAAGACTAGATTATTGGCTTCTGTCCAGCTCCATAATCCCATGGGTGCAGTCCATACAACATTTACCCTGTACACTTTTAGACCATCTGCCAGTACTCATGGTTTTACGAGGAGGGTGGGTTCAAGCGCCAGTAGCGCTTTCCAAGCATGCTGCTGCAGAATGCCGAGTTCCAGGTGGAACTGCAAACAGCAATTATTGAGCATTTTAAACTAATCAAGGGATCCGTGGCATTGCAGGGTACACTATGGGTGGCCTTCAAAGCATACACTAGAGGGGTGTGCATCTCCAAACAAGCACAGATCCTAAAAGATCTGCGGTGCACAATATCTCAACTAGAGGTTGATCTTCTGGCCTTAGACTCCACTCAGCCTACGGACAGTGCCCTGGAATATCTGATCAAAAGAGTGGTACTGCTAGCAGCATACCAAGAAGCGCCTGAGAGAGAGGCCCATTTTCTGGGGAAATACGCAAAAGCTAGTAAATATGGAGAGGGGGAGAGACCGGAACGTACAGTGACCCGACTGCTGTGACCAAGGTGATGCTCATCTTATATTGCGATGCTGCAATGCCACAATGGCGTACCAATAGCTGACACACCTGGCATCGCACGAGAGCTATTGACATACTACACTGATCTATACACCTCTAGATTGGCACAGACTCAGGATACCATAACCGCCTATTTATAAGATATAGCAATGGTATGGCTCTCAGATGTAGAACAACAATTCTTAAGCTAACCCTCTACTACTGAAGAAATAATACAAACCATTGATGCTATGGACAGATCTAAAGCACCTGGGTTGGATGGCCTTACTGGTGCATTCTATAAGGCATGCAAATACCTACTAGCGCCATTCCTTTTGGAGGTGTACGATGAGGTACTGACAGTGGGTATCCTCCCCCCTAAGTTCAGGGAATCAGTCATAACCCTATTATTAAAGCCAGGTAAAGATCCACTAGAATGTGGCTCCTACAGACCTTTATCAATATTAAATTTTGATATTAAAATATTGGCCAAACTATTGGCCACTCGACTGGCGCTACTCATGGAGCAGATAATCTCACCTGTGCAGGCAGATTTTATATCACAGAGATCCACAGCACTGAATTTACGAAACTTTTTCGCCACTCTCCATAGAATAGCTCTCACAGTTCCTGCCTTGGCGGCACTATTGGAAGCATTTGATTCCATAGAGTGGCCATTCATACATGCAGTGCTGCGGAAATAAAGGTCAGACTCACTGACGATCTTGTTTGGCTTTGTGTAGACTCCTTCAGACATCCACCAGACCCATCGCCCTAAGAAATCTGTGGATTCGCGTGTGGATGGGTGGCAAGGCCTTTTGGGGCCACCGGTCAAGAGCATCTGAGACAATAGAGTTGAAGTCACCCCCAATCAATACTCTGCCATCCGGCAAGGCCAAGAGGAGCTCACCAAGGTCTGCAAAGGCTTGGGTGTACAATCCCGGCGGCAAGCAGACAGAAAGGAGATTAAGTATGCACCCTTCCCATGTCCCAGAGACGGCCACAAATCTACCCAGGGCATCAGTGTGAACCAGATCTATGGTCATGGGGAACGATTTTCGAACCAATATGCCCACTCCCCAAGAGCCGGAACCAAAAGCAGAGTGAGCCATCAACTGGAAACCCCACTGCGACATCGCCCTACAGGCATTCCCAATCAAGTGCGTCTATTGTAGAAGGACCACATCAGGGAAGTGTCTTTTCAGGAGGAGGAGGAGGAGCCTCAGCAGGCAGACGTGTCCTGCTGAGGCTCCGCGATCGGGCTTTCATGCTGCTCGCTTCCTGGCGTCGCCCGACCTGTACTGACATCAGCCAGGTGACGGAACGCATGCAGCACTAGGAGATGCCGCAAAATCATACCTGGGTGCGCTCCCAACAACGCTACGCACTGAAGCAGTCTGCAGTGCCTGGCATAATTCGGCCTGCACGGCTCCACCAAAATGGCGGCCAGCGCGATGCCCACACGATTGGAGGCTGCTTCCCGGTAGGTAGGGTCGCCGGCTGCTCGCTGATTCCTAGCAGAGCCTCCCGCTAACATATCTGGGCGGGGGTGCACAACTGGCCCCTAGTGCTGCGGCGGCTCCCCCTCACACCACCCTCCTTGCAACTTGCCTGGACCTAAGATGGCGGCCGCCAGTGACCGCAGAGCGAAGATCGGCGCCACGTGGGGGTTGCTCTTAACCTGCCTGGGCTTCATGTGGTCTCCCCCTGTGATTTCCCCGCCTGTTTCCAGGTTGTCCTCCAGGTTGGGAATGTGTTCTTTCAACATTGCCGACAGGGCCCAGCAATACCTGCCTGTCCTGCCTTCAGCCCCGAACAGCCTTCGGTAGAGCAACTTCCGAGGGGTGGGCCGTGCTTTGGGGGACCCTGGCCCTCGCGCCCCGCAATGCCAGTGACTACTACTGTTTGGCACAGGTATCCTGATCAGATCCACTACCCCTGTCGGGCGGCTGCTGCCCGTGGTTGAGTCCGGTCACCGATACACTGAGAAGACAGTGCCTCTGGATTGTTTTGGTTGTTACTGGAACTTGTTTCTGTCCCACCGGCTGCCGTCGCAGCGCCCCACGGCCAACGCGTGACCGCATCAACACCTTCACCACCTTGCGCACTCTCACGCCCACCGAGCCGGATGACCGCAAGCTCTCCAACATGGCCTCCAACTTCATCTCCCACCTGAACTCCCACCTTCTCTCCTGGACTTCTTGTCCTGACCGACACGTTGCTGCTGTTTTCGGACAGTTTTCTCTGGACTCTAGCCCTCCTCCCATTCCCTCGTCCTTTAACCCTTTTCTCCGTGGATGATCCTCAAATGTTTCCTCCCTTTTCTGCTTCCCCTTCTCTCCATACCCTTGCATCCCTCCCACCCTCCCTTTGTGCTCTGACTGTATCCACACTTATGGAACTCTGCTCTTTGACTTTTTGTAATAACTCTAATCAATGGTATTTGCTTTAGACCTTGCACCATATACCATTCCTATGCGACTCTTAGAGTATATCCAGTCATATCTCCTCCCTATGTATATAGAGATAACTCTAATCACTAGTGTATGCAGTAGACCTTTGTACTCTCTACCATTCCTATGTGACCCTTAGAGTATACCCAGTCATATTCCTTCCTATGTATATAGAGATAACTCTAATGACTAGTCTCCTATGTGACTTTTAGAGTATATCCATGTGTATCCCTTCCCTATGTATATAGAGATAACTCTAACGACTAGTCGCCTATGTGACTGTTAGAGTTTATCCATGTGTATCCCTTCCCTTTGTATATAGAGATAACTAATCACTAGAACATGCCGTAGTCCGCATTGCTCTCTACCATTCCTATGTGACTTTTAGAGTATATCCAGTCTTACCCCTTCCCTATGTATATAGAGATAACTCTAATCACTAGTTTATGCAGGAGTCCGCTGTGCTCTCTACCATTCCTATGTGACTCTTAGAGTATATCCTATACGGTCACCTATATATATATAGGTGACCGTCCTGTCCTGGACACGAACGGTCGCTCCCCTTGCCTTCCTCCAGCGAAGACCTGGTATTGTAGCGCCTGACTCTGCTGAATTCTCTTCATAGCGCTGAGTGTTAACTTGTGATTGTAGCGCCTGACTCTGCCTCTGCATTTTCTATCATAGCGCTCGAGTGCAGACCATTTACCATTTAGTAGCGCTTGACTGCACTGTCTGTATTTAAACCATAGTGCCTGCATTATTAGTGCCTTTCATATCGCCAGCGCGCACTTCTTGGCTGTGCTTGTTAAGAGATACTTTACTATTTAAAAGCACCTCCGTTTCCCCTGCTGCAAAGCTTGTTGTTGTTGCTTCCATTTTGTGTGCATCCCCTGGCCCTTCCCCCACCTCGCTCCCGCCTCTCGGCTGACCCTCCCACCCACGGAAACCATAGGACGTCCTCACACCCTCTTTCAGCTGTGACCGTCCTGTCCTGGACACGAACGGTCGCTCCCCTTGCCTTCCTCCAGCGAAGACCTGGTATTGTAGCGCCTGACTCTGCTGAATTCTCTTCATAGCGCTGAGTGTTAACTTGTGATTGTAGCGCCTGACTCTGCCTCTGCATTTTCTATCATAGCGCTCGAGTGCAGACCATTTACCATTTAGTAGCGCTTGACTGCACTGTCTGTATTTAAACCATAGTGCCTGCATTATTAGTGCCTTTCATATCGCCAGCGCGCACTTCTTGGCTGTGCTTGTTAAGAGATACTTTACTATTTAAAAGCACCTCCGTTTCCCCTGCTGCAAAGCTTGTTGTTGTTGCTTCCATTTTGTGTGCATCCCCTGGCCCTTCCCCCACCTCGCTCCCGCCTCTCGGCTGACCCTCCCACCCACGGAAACCATAGGACGTCCTCACACCCTCTTTCAGCTGTGACCGTCCTGTCCTGGACACGAACGGTCGCTCCCCTTGCCTTCCTCCAGCGAAGACCTGGTATTGTAGCGCCTGACTCTGCTGAATTCTCTTCATAGCGCTGAGTGTTAACTTGTGATTGTAGCGCCTGACTCTGCCTCTGCATTTTCTATCATAGCGCTCGAGTGCAGACCATTTACCATTTAGTAGCGCTTGACTGCACTGTCTGTATTTAAACCATAGTGCCTGCATTATTAGTGCCTTTCATATCGCCAGCGCGCACTTCTTGGCTGTGCTTGTTAAGAGATACTTTACTATTTAAAAGCACCTCCGTTTCCCCTGCTGCAAAGCTTGTTGTTGTTGCTTCCATTTTGTGTGCATCCCCTGGCCCTTCCCCCACCTCGCTCCCGCCTCCCGGCTGACCCTCCCACCCACGGAAACCATAGGACGTCCTCACACCCTCTTTCAGCTGTGACCGTCCTGTCCTGGACACGAACGGTCGCTCCCCTTGCCTTCCTCCAGCGAAGACCTGGTATTGTAGCGCCTGACTCTGCTGAATTCTCTTCATAGCGCTGAGTGTTAACTTGTGATTGTAGCGCCTGACTCTGCCTCTGCATTTTCTATCATAGCGCTCGAGTGCAGACCATTTACCATTTAGTAGCGCTTGACTGCACTGTCTGTATTTAAACCATAGTGCCTGCATTATTAGTGCCTTTCATATCGCCAGCGCGCACTTCTTGGCTGTGCTTGTTAAGAGATACTTTACTATTTAAAAGCACCTCCGTTTCCCCTGCTGCAAAGCTTGTTGTTGTTGCTTCCATTTTGTGTGCATCCCCTGGCCCTTCCCCCACCTCGCTCCCGCCTCTCGGCTGACCCTCCCACCCACGGAAACCATAGGACGTCCTCACACCCTCTTTCAGCTGTGACCGTCCTGTCCTGGACACGAACGGTCGCTCCCCTTGCCTTCCTCCAGCGAAGACCTGGTATTGTAGCGCCTGACTCTGCTGAATTCTCTTCATAGCGCTGAGTGTTAACTTGTGATTGTAGCGCCTGACTCTGCCTCTGCATTTTCTATCATAGCGCTCGAGTGCAGACCATTTACCATTTAGTAGCGCTT
Organism: Lissotriton helveticus; assembly: GCF_964261635.1. Lineage (NCBI taxonomy): Eukaryota > Metazoa > Chordata > Amphibia > Caudata > Salamandridae > Lissotriton > Lissotriton helveticus. Next base: position 408,807,157 of record NC_136061.1, on the reverse strand, counting down.
GACTGCACTGTCTGTATTTAAACCATAGTGCCTGCATTATTAGTGCCTTTCATATCGCCAGCGCGCACTTCTTGGCTGTGCTTGTTAAGAGATACTTTACTATTTAAAAGCACCTCCGTTTCCCCTGCTGCAAAGCTTGTTGTTGTTGCTTCCATTTTGTGTGCATCCCCTGGCCCTTCCCCCACCTCGCTCCCGCCTCCCGGCTGACCCTCCCACGCTCCGCCCCCTCCACTCTCCACTTAAGACTGACGTCCCAACGCGCAGCGTCCACGCGCAGCGTCCACGCCGAAGGTGCGCCAAAGGTAAGCCCGTCTGCGCCCGTCCGCGCCTGGACCGCGCCCAGCGCCCGTCCCCCTGCCCTATGCCGCCCCCAACCCCCCAGAGTAACTTATGATGCCGCTACTCTCCTCGCCCTCAACGCAGGACGCACCCCACTATGCTGCATAGCTACCCCAGGACGTACCCACGGCCCATTCTCCTGCCTCTCCTGTAAGTTCAACTGCTTCAGGACCCTCACCAAACACACTTCCTCCACACTCAGCTCCGAACCCAACGACTTGAAATGCATCCTACTGAACACCCGCTCGGTCCACAGACACGCAACCGAACTCTGGGACCTAATCGACACTGTGTCACCTGACATCGCCTTCCTCACTGAAACTTGGATGAACGCATCTTCTGCCCCCGACATCGCCATAGCCATACCGGACACTTACAAGATCATTCGAAAAGACCGCACCATTAAAAAAACTGGAGGAGGCATCGCCATCGTCCATAGAAACACCATCAAAATTACAACCAGCTCTGACGACAATCTTGCAACCGCCGAACACCTCCACTTTCAGATCCACACCGACCCCAGGACCACCCTCAGAGGAACCCTCATCTACAGGCCCCCAGGCACCCGATCTCAATTCAGCGACGACATCACAGACTTCGTCAGCCCGCACGCTCTCGCCTCCGAGAACTACATTCTTCTAGGAGACCTCAACTACCACCTTGACAACATTCTCGACAACAACACCACCACCCTCCTGGACAACATGTCCAATCTCGGACTCAAACAACTTGTCGACACCCCCACTCACACAGCCGGACACACGCTCGACCCTATCTTCACCTCCAGCAAGCACATCTCCTTCGATCACACTACAGCTCTCCACTGGACGGATCACAGCTGTGTTCACTTCAGCTACAAAACAACCCTGTCCCACAACCGTCCACAACCCATTCCCCGAAGAAATTGGATCAAAATCACCACCGACCAACTCCTCGCATCCCTCAGCCAAAACACTCCCACCCTAACAACGGACCCAGACCAAGCAGCCACAAACCTCAGGCAATGGATTACACACAGTGCGGACGAACTAGCACCCCTGAAAAAACACCAGTTGAAATCATTCAGCAAAAAGGCTCCCTGGTTCAATGATGACCTTAAAAAATCCAAAAAGACTTGCCGCACCCTGGAGAAGAATTGGAGAAAAGAACCAACCTCAGACAACATGACCTCCCTCAAGACAGCCACCCGCAAACACCACCAACTGATTCGTTCCGCCAAGAAATCAGCATTTAAGGACCGTCTCGACAACAACTCTCATAACAGCAAGGAACTCTTCAATATCGTCAAAGAATTCACCAACCCTCCCACAGCATCCAACGACATCACTAACTCCCAAGACCTCTGCAATGCGCTATCCTCCTTCTTCTACAACAAAATTGCCGACATCCACAACAGCTTCAAGAACACTCCCAATGACCAACTCACCCCACCCCCTTCTGATCCCACCCCTCCTACTAACTACCTCAATTCCTGGAACCCAATCACCATTGAAGATACCATTCGCCTCATGAACTCAATCCACTCTGGCTCACCTTCTGACCCCTGCCCCCACTACATCTTCAACAAAGCTGACTCCATCATCGCTCCCCAACTCCGCGATGTCATCAACTGCTCCTTCAACTCAGCCACCTTTCCAGAAATATGGAAACACGCCGAACTCAGCGCCCTTCTGAAAAAACCAACAGCAGACCCCTCAGAACTGAAAAACTACCGACCCATCTCCCTCCTCCCTTTCCCGGCCAAAGTCATCGAGAAAGCCGTCAACAGCCAACTCGCAGCCTTCCTTGAATCCAACAACTCCCTGGATCCCTCACAGAACGGCTTTCGAGCCAAACACAGCACCGAGACCGCCCTCATTGCGGCGACCGACGACATCCGAGCACTCCTGGACAACGGTGAAACAGTGGCCCTCATTCTTCTCGACCTCTCCGCCGCCTTCGACACTGTCTGTCACAGCACCCTCATACAACGCCTCAACAACATCGGCATACAAGGAAAAGCCTTGGACTGGATCATCTCGTTCCTAGCCGGGAGAACACAGAGAGTCCGACTTCCCCCTTTCTACTCAGAGCCCACCGAAGTCATCTGCGGCGTACCTCAAGGCTCCTCACTCAGTCCCACCCTCTTCAACGTCTACATGAGTCCCCTCGCCCCCATCGCACGTCGACACAACCTCAACATCATCTCCTACGCCGACGACACCCAGCTGATACTCTCCCTCACCAAAGACCCCAACACCGCCAAGGACAACCTTCACGAAGGTATGAAAGAAGTAGCCGAATGGATGAAACAGAGCCGCCTAAAACTCAATTCAGACAAAATTGAGGTGCTCATCCTTGGATCCTCCCCCTCAGCGTGGGACGACTCTTGGTGGCCTTCCGCTTTGGGATCAGCGCCCACACCCACTGACCATGCACGTAACCTCGGCTTCATTCTAGACTCCTCTCTCTCAATGTCCAGACAAGTCAACGCCGTGTCGTCCTCCTGCTTCAACGTCCTTCGTATTCTCAAAAAGATCTTCCGCTGGATCCCCCTCGAAACAAGAAAGACTGTCACCCATGCTCTGGTCACGAGTCGACTGGACTATGGCAACACTCTCTACGCCGGAATTACAACAAAATTGCAGAAAAAGCTCCAGCGCATCCAAAACGCATCAGCGAGACTCATATTAGACATCCCGCGCCAAGAGCACATCACCGGTCACTTAAAAAACCTCCACTGGCTTCCCGTCAACAAAAGAATTACCTTCCGCCTTCTTACCCACGCACACAAGGCCCTTTATAATCTAGGACCAGAATGCCTCAACTCCCGACTGTCCTTCTACTATCCCACCCGCCAACTAAGATCATCCATTCAAGCCCTCGCCGCAGTCCCGCGCATCCGAAAAACCACCATGGGCGGCAGATCCTTCTCCTTCCTGGCTGCCAAGACCTGGAACTCACTCCCCACCCACCTCCGCCTTACTCAGAATCACATCTCCTTCAGAAAAGAATTGAAAACTTGGCTATTCGATAAACAATGAACCCCTCCCTCTAGCGCCTTGAGACCCTCTGGGTGAGTAGTGCGCTTTATAAATGCCTTAACTTGAACTTGAACTTATCCAGTCTTACCCCTTCCCTATGTATATAGAGATAACTCTAATCACTAGTTTATGCAGGAGTCCGCTGTGCTCTCTACCATTCCTATGTGACTCTTAGAGTATATCCATGTGTATCCCCTCCCTAAGTAGATAGGGATATCACTAGTATATGCCTAGAATGTATCCATTTGTATCTCCTCCTTGTGTGACTTTATCTCTTGTACATTTGCAATTTTTTCCGTTTGTACCTTTTTATAACGTATGTAATCCTAAGTCCGTATGTTTTCAACTGGTTCTTATGTAAGTCAAAAATTTGCAAATTTTTTGTCCGCTTGTAACCTTCAGTCCTTATGTTTGAAACTGGGTCCTATGTAAAGCGCTCTGACACCTTTGGGTAAAGTTCGCGCTATATAAAATCGCAAAAATAAAATAAATAAATAAATAAATTTCAAAAATTGGAGCACTATACCCCATTTGATCTTGTCACCCAACCCATTTACGTTCCACAACAACAGCTTAAGCCCCTGTTTAGTTGTCTTTCCCATTGCATAGCCATTCAATTGCAGGGGGAGCTTCCCGTGACCGCTCCAAGGGGAGGACACAATAGTTGACCACCTTATCTTTAGAGACAGAGTTACCAAAAACATGTACACTTTGATTGCCTTTCCGTTGAACCAGTCATGTTTGTCATACCCAAGAAACAAAGAACAATGCACACTTTAACAGTCCCCCTGCCCTGTGCAAAAACAAGCCCTCTGTACTAAGCACAGAACAGGATGTATGACGGAGAAATGCAGTGAACTTGATGTATTCCCCCCAAACAACAAATAACCAAACAAAAGAAAAGAAAAATGAACAAAAGCCCCCCACCCTCGAAAATAACCCTACAACCCTCCTCCCTGCCTCCCTGCATGGCGGGTGAGAAACCACCCACCTCCCCAAAGTTGCAGAGTGCCCTTCACCCACCCTAAGAAACTTGTAGGAGCGTGTACCAACCCCACTCCCTTTAACAGCATCTAATAATAACCTTATGCCCCCATTATTTGTCCCAAGTGAGGAGGCAGGGCTGTGAGATAATACCAGTCAATAAATGTCCCCATCGCCCCAATCTGCATACATAGTTATGTCTCCGCTGTCTTCCAGATTCGCAGCAGGCAATCCCAGGCATCCAACAGATGGCAGGCTCAGCACCCAGAGTACAGTGATCACCCACCATAAGTTCACCAAGGTAGATCGCAGGTAAGAAATTCCCAAGGTCTCACCGCTCCTCCATCCGGCCCAGGTCCGGTGAGGCATCGGCAACAACGCTGTCTGGTTTTGTGGGTCTTTGATGATCCTCCGACCGTGGCTGTCAACCTGTCCCTCGGCGGTCACTGCTATTCTGCATCTCGACTGTGCGCCATCCTTCCAGTCAGTCCCATGCGTCCTCTGGGCTGGTGAAGAACCAGGTTTTCCCCTCCGCTTTGACACATCGGGTGTTTGATCTCTTGCACACGAATATCCTGTTTTACCTCCAAAAGGTTGTGGCGTTGCTTCTGCACGCATAGTGTAAAGTCAGGGAAGAAGGTGATCGTGCTGTTGTCGATTGTGACTGGCGGGCTAACTTGCCAAGTGTAGTATGGTATCTCAATCTCTAAAGTTGAACACCCGCGCCAGGAAGGGACCGGGCAGAGCTCCTGGCTTCGGTCTGCCACCTGGCACCCTGTGTGCTCTTTCAATCGAAAAGTAGTTGGAAAGACCCTTAGGTTGGAGGTGTTGTAGCATTAGGGGGCATATTATAAAGACAGGCGATAAAATTATCGCCGTTTTAGAGGCGGAAAACTGCAGCTAAAACGGCGATAATGGGCTTGATAATATGCACTATGGAATTCTAATTGAAGCCCATGTTAAACGCGAAGGACATTGAACATGGGCTTCAATTGGAATTCCATAGAGCATATTATCAAGCCCATTATCGCCGTTTTAGCTGCAGTTTTCCGCCGCTAAAACGGCGATAATTTTATCGCCTGTCTTGATAATATGCCCCTAGGTTCACAACAAAGAGATCGGCCGCCTGCCCCTCCGCCCATTCAGGCACTCCCAAAATGCACACGTTGTTGCGGCGCATACGGCCCTCGTAATCATCGAGCTGGTATGTTAAGAGTTCATGATTGGCTTGCAGATCCGCAACCTGGCGCTTGACCAGATCAGAGTCAGTCACTAGGTCTTTGGTAGTGGATTCCACCTCAGAGAGTCGCTCGTTCGTCCTGTGCATATCCGCCCTGATCAGGGAGACCTCAGTTGCGACTGTGTCAAAGCCGCCCTCCAGGAATGTACGCACTGTAGTGATGGACGCCAGAATATCCTGCAACGTTGGTTCTGTGGGGTTCTTGGCTTATGTGAGGAGGTCTGTGCGTCACCCTGTCCCTTCTGCAAAGCTTATTTTTTCAGCTTCGTCCGGAGTGCGTTTCGGCCGCCCAGGCCGCTTGCCATGGCGTTTTTGGCCCGTCAATCGCAGCCGGGCTAATAAGAGGGGTTTAGCTGGCTACTCACCACCGCCTGTGTAAGGAATCAGCTCCCAACCGGCCTGTCGGGTTTCGTCAGCAAGATAGCGCCCGGGGCAGCGGTGGCTGATGCTTGCTCTGTGGAGAGGCGGTGTGGGGCTGCCGCACAACCCAAGCATTCCAGTTGTACCGAACAGGTATACCCTGAGTGTGTCCAGAGATGCACAGAGCTAAATGAGCCATTGGCGGTGGCGCCGGCACCGTGTTACCTCAACCATCCGTGGAGGGTGAGTCTCAAAAGCATGCTCCAACTGTTGTGCACTGCGACCAGGAGGCGAGTAAAAAGCGCCAGAGGTCTTCCAGGAAGGCCGGGTTCAAAGATCGGTACAGCATGCACAAGTCGCTGTGTTAACGGGGCTCTCCACTCCCACGCCCCATAGATCGTACCTGGCTGATGATACTGGGGGAGTGCGAAGAGGGGCCACTTGAATAGGAGGCTCTGAATAAGTATCCTGAAGAGAAAGCACCCCCAGAGGTATACCGAGGGCAGCTTTTAGCATCTGGCGCCCAACCAGCGTCGTGTGGTGAGGACGTGGCGCAGGGGGCCGGCCCATGTGTGTCTCCCGCTAGGCCCTGATGGGCCGTTGATGCAGCACACTAGTCAGCTGCAGACAGTCATGCCCACGCACCGCCCGTCCAGTGCTCAATTCACCGGAGGCTTCTCCGTCTCTCACGGGCGGAAGCAGGACCAGCCAAGGTTAATCAAAGCGGCCCCCCAAGAGACAGCAGACGGGGGCCGCACCTCATCGGCAGATCGTCTGAGTCAGGCGGCTGCGCTCACTAGGCCGCACCCCGGTTCACAGAAGTACAGCACGAGTCCAGCTCCGGAGCGGAGGCCCACTCAACCGGATCTGGTCCCAACTCGGCTGGGTGACCCTCCTTCCTCCCAGGAACCCTCGACGGCCGTCTCAGGTATGTCTAAGGAGGGGCAACACTGGAATTTGCGGATATTCAGGGAGTTTCTTGAGGGCGCTCCGCTAGTGAGCGGCCATTTCTCCCGGCAGTTAGACACGCCCCCATGACTACCTTTTCAATACAATACGACCCCGCCACCGCGGATTGACAATGGTTTTACTTATATTGTTATTTTTTTATACTTACTTTCTTTACCTTTATATACTTGTTTGGTTTAAAGTAAAACTGTATCACATTTGCATTAAAATTGTATCATTGCGTAGAGAAGGGTGACATAGAGCAATTCAATAAATGTTGAATGAGTGAATGGGCAAATGACTCTCTGGGGGATGGGACAGCACATGCAATAGACAGCTTGCTGCATACCTGATTGCAGTTCATCTGTGAAATGTATCTGCAAGTATACGTATTAGCTAAATAGACACATATGATGGTTTAGAGAACGAGTTTGACATTGTATACTGAATCCGAAATGTATGACTAAACACACTGAAAAATGTCTGTTAACAGTGCCTGTCTCGCCATTATCCCTCGTGTATTATGTCTCCTTTTCTTCCTTCCCACTACTGTTTATAATTGGAAACATGCAAATAAAGATATTTAAAAAAAAAAAAGAATAATTAAAAAATCCAGTGGTGGGACCTAGAAGAGAGAAGCACCAAACGGATTAGTAGGCGAGGACAACTGCACTTTGTGCTTTCATTTGTTAAAAATCTATATGTTAAGAGGAAAAATTGTCAGATCTGCAGCTCCAGTACTGAGATTGAAATATGATGGAATCCTACTTCATCTTAAACAATCGCTGTATCAGAGACAACCAGCTTTAGAAGAGGTGACCATCCTGATCTAACCGACCTCTCAAGCACCTGGCCACGGCAGCAAAGTGGAGGCAAAGAAGGGGGTCCACACCATATTAAACTTGACACCTCCGGCCCGGAGGAGACTGTTACCTGACATGTTTAAATGGACTGGGTGGGCACGCTTACGCCCTTCAAAGCAGGAATCACAATTTGCACCAGTGATGGACTAAGACATTATTCTGTTGGCTTTGGAGGCCAAAATGGACGATCGTCCTCCGGGAAATCTATAGCCATGTTCCCAGGAGGAAACTACTGATGAATACACTTCAGTTATAACCGCGAAAGTGCTTCTGGTATATATTTGCTATCAGATCTTTCTTCTGTGATTATCACTGGCAATTGTGCTTGGCTAGCTGGGAAGGAGGTGGGTGGTAAGGATTGTTTTTTGGGGTGTGCATAGGCGTAATTTTGCACTGTACCTATATTTTAGGCTGAGTTTGAATCTGTCAAGTGAAAAATGTATGACAAACATGTATATCGGATACTACCCACTGTTTCGTTTTTTTCAATTAACTTTTTTTTAAATGATTAAAGATTGATTTAAAAAAACAAGAACATTGTTGCTGGCCTATGCCTGGACTGTTGGGGCTGGGGCAAGACGCCCTGCAGTGCTCCTGGTCAAAGGGCCATGTTGGAGGCCCCTACTGACGCCCCCACGCGGCGGCCCGTCTGGACTCACCTCCGGAGGAGGGACAGGGGGCGGCCAGTCCTCACCAGTCTGCGGTGTATCCTTGGTAGTGTGCTGCATTATTAGGAGGCGATCCCCCGCGTTCCAGGGGGGCTCTGGATGACCGGGCTGGGCCCTTGTGTATGAGGTGGTGCCCGGAGTGCGCGCAGCTTTCCGTTCTTGACCGCTCGGTCCCCCTGGTGGGATTTCTTCATTCTGTGTGCCGGCTGACGGGGCCTCAGGGTGGTTTGCTACCTCCGCCCTATAGTGGTGGCGGCTGGTGGATTTGACGCAGATGGGCACTACGTGGACTTGCATCGACACTGGCTGTTGCAGCTGCCGTGAGACTCGGACTGGGTCCCCGGATCGCATTCGCTCCTTGTGGGGGTGGTGGAGTGCCTCGTCCCCTGCTGGGATCCTCATGCCGGTGAGCACGCTACATTGTTGACGCCGGAGCGTGACGGCGAACACATTGAGAGGGGACGAGATGGCGTCGAAGACAGAGTCGGAGAAATTATTGCCCAAGACCACCAGGGGAGCTAGGCAGGTCCAGTCCAATAAGCTGGACAGGTACACTCTGCCTAAGGCATAGCTTTCCAAACTTTTCATGTTGGTGACACACCTTTTTGTGAAAAGAATTTCAGGGACACGGTAACGCGAAGAAGCACAGCGAGTGAGCCCAAACCACCTATGGTGGGTTCGGGCCCCACACACCACCCCACAGACACACCGCCCCAGAGACACACCACCCCACAGACACACACCCACCCCACACGCACACACAACCCCCCCACACAAACCCCTCACACACCCCACACACACCACTCCCTAGCACTCGGATTACTATATTCCTTATGGTCGTTATGCTCCAGGTGAAATATATTCCCCTTTTAGGGCTGCCAGAGTCTACCAATATGTGGGAGGTTGAAACGTGTTGAAAATATCCTACTGGACTTGTTTGGAAGGAATTTCTCCGTTATTTTCATTACTGAAAAAGTCCACAGAATGTTAGCACAAACTCCTGTGCCAAGGTAAAGCAACAACCAATACTTGCGGACTGCCGCCTGAATTAGAGATAAAGATGTCACCCTGCATATGACCAGAGAAAATGGCGCACTGACGCCTCAAGATCTGAACATCTCCATGTAACCAGATTTTACATTGATAATCCAGGAGGCTAAGAAAATATTTGCACCTGTCAAAAAGAAACTACAATAGCAGGTAAAATATGCTAAGCCTAGCGTCGCTGCAGTGGAGAAAGCTTTTTGCTGCTCTTTTTTGACACTGTTCGATCTTGATTCAGCTGACCGCATGTTGATGAATGAGTAATAAGATTTGACAGACCCATCTCTGAAATGCTGTAATTGTTACATTTTAGTCGGTTTGACAAAAGGCTCGGGCGATGAAAAGGTACCACACAACTTGAAGACATATGTCCTACCAGGGGATTTGTTTAAAATGAGAGAGCTAAGCAAAAAAAATGCCTTCATATCACCTTCACCTTGAGCAAGAAAAAAACAAATACAATTAACTTCGTTTAATGTTGCTGCATGCTCGATTTTCAAGGGTAAGAGCTATTCAGCGTCTGTGACTTTCGGAAAAGTACAATTGGATTTTTTTTACAATAGTTGGGGCTTATTTGCGACTGCTTGTGGTGCTGAAAATACACCAGGCACACTGGATTACCCCCGTTAAAGGCACGCTTGTTGGAAACTCACTGCAGTCACCACAGATTAACTAAATGGTCTGGTAATTCTCCTATATTGCTTTGCATTTAAAATACATTTGAAAGGCGAAATGTAGTGTCCTTTCATATTCTACACAGAAGTTTAAGGCTGGCTCCGCCCAAAAAAATGTGGCTGATTGTAGGTGGGAAGGCAAAACAGATCATTGTTCGAGTGGACAAGCATTACGTCACCTACAGCACTCTGCCAAAGAAACTCCAGAGAGCAGAGCAATCTTCGTTCTATTCAGCTTCAGAGCTGTCCATCTGTGGATACTCCTGCATACGAAAGGGCTTCAAGCAGCCCCCCGTCCCCCCCACCCCCGGTGTCGTGTGTGGCATTCCGGGACCGCTCACAGCCGCACCCGAGCACTTCACAGGTCGTTAACGACCTGTGCATGTTTAATAGGGCTTTGTTATTGTTTGCCGATTACCGGCAGACGTCTGATCGTATCTCGCGACACACCTACATATGGGGCGCGACACAGTAATGTGTCGCGCCACACAGTTTGGAAAGCTGTGGCCTAAGGGGTCACCGCTCGACTCGAAGAAGGGCCCGGGTGGAGGCTCCGAAGACCATCCTGCGGGGGAGGAACTGACGTTGAAGAACCTCATGGCGGCCCTCACGGGGGTTCGGACGTCCCTGGGCCCGAAAATGGAGACTCTTGACAGCAAGCTGGACACTGTCTCGATAGAAATGGGGCTGATTAGGGCGGACCTTTCGAAGGCGAACGAGAAAGTCAGGTCGCTGGAAGTCAAAACGTCAAGCCTGGATGTGAACCAGCTGCAGCAGGAGGTGCGTGATCTTAAGTCCTCTAGGGAGTCTACTGCTTGATGAATACGAAGGGCGGACTCAACGTAACAATGTCCGCATCCTGGGAGACCTGGAGAAGGTGCAGGGGAAGGCAACGGATCTGTTTGTAGAGAACCTCATCCTCAACCATCTTAAACCTAAGGGCCTCAGTAAGTTTTTCACGGTGGAGCGCGCCCCCAGGGTCCCGGGTGGTAGACCTCGTGTTGGGGTGAACCCAAGACCGATCATTGCTCGAGTCTTGAACTTTCGTGCCCAGGGACGCTATCCTGCAAATGGCTCGAGCTGCGGATCCCCTGGAGTTCGAGAATGCAATGCTTCTGTTCTTCCCGGACTTTACCCAGGCTGTGCAGAAGCAAAGGCAGAGGTTCTTGGCGATCAAAAAGAAACTGAGAGACAAAGGTATGAGGTACGCTATGATGTTTCCGGCCCACCTTCGAGTGGAACTTGATGGGAAAGCCTGGTTCTTCGATAATCCTGACGTGGCTGCGGACTGGTTGGAGGGTGTCCAGCGGCTGGACCAGGAGTCCTGTGACCAAGGAGAAGCCGATGAACAATGACTTTGTTTAGAGTGAGGTCAGCAGGGGGCTGTAGACAGTTACTCGGGGGACGGCTCAATGGGGCTAGCGATAGGATTTCCCGCAGATATGTGTTATAATGGTCTTTAGGTGCTTTATGGTGCGGGAATATCCACATAGAGTTGGGGGGGCCCGATCGTAGGTCCTCCTCTGTTTTCTACTTTTAGATTTTTGTAGACTAGTTGGGGGCGACAGGCACACTGCTAGTTGGGGATGAGCGCAAGCTGTATGCAGGGGTGCAGGGAGGGGGGATGAAGGGATGTGTTTGGGGTTTGTATTGGTTTTATTGTATGTTGTGTCATTTCACACTGGGTGCCGTCAGTCGATCCTGTAAAGTCATGGTATTGTGATGTCTTCCGATAGAAGGGTGGCTGGGATTTCCGCACTAAGTTGGAATGTGAATGGGCTTGGGGACAAGATCAAGAGAGGTATGGTCGGCCAGTTGATCCGGAGGCACTCCCCAAATGTGGTACTATTGCAGGAGACTCATCTCATGGGAAAGCGATGCATGGCGCTACACAAAGGGGGATACAAACTGGTCGCTCATGCTGGTTTTACCACTGGGTCAAGAGGGTTGGGATCCTGGTCAAGAACTCCTTGCCGCTGGCCGTCCGGGCCACGTGGACCGATAATAGGGGTAGATATGTTGGGATTTCGGGGCTATGGGAGGGGAGAACTGTCACCTTTTTGTCCGTCTATGTCCCACCGGCCCTTCAGTCTGATACTTTTCGTGACTTGTGTAAGATTTTTTAACGTTGCCTGTTGGGGTGTTGATTGTTGTTGGTGACTTTAATGCAGTTATGAATGGTGAAACTGATAGACATCCGGCTCGGGCTTTGTTGCCGTCCCGTTGATGGCTAACTGATTTCGTGGAGACTACTGGCCTGATTGATGGGTGGAGGCTTAAAAACCCCAGTGAACTCCAATATACACACGCTTCGGCGGCACACAATTCCCTCTCAAGGATAGATTATGTATTGGTCCGGCGGCGCAGGCAGTTTGGATCTGGGAAGTGCGGCACTTGGCTAGGGGGGTCTCGGATCACTCGCCGGTGTGGATTGGTTTGGACCTTGGCAGGCGCGACGTGGCTAGGGTTGCCCCATCAGCGCTTGGCGGTTACGGGATCCCGCTGCTAAAAAGGAGATTGTGCGTGTAGCCGACAGTTATTTTCAAGAAAATGTGGGTACGGTGGACTCAAAGTGTTCCCCGTGGGAAGCTTACAAAACTGTTATTAGAGGGGAATTGCTGTCGCTCATTTCGGGGAAGAAGAGGGAGGGCCGTGCCAAGGTTGACAGGGTGGAAGCAGACATGCTGGCGTTAGAACAGGATGTGTCACTTGACGCCACCCCGGAGGGATTGCACCGCCTCAACCTCCTTAGAGATGAGTATAGGAGCTTGGCTCGGGATAGGGCAAAGACGCAGCTGGCGGATACCCAGAGCAGGGTGTACTAACATGGTGATAAGGCTGGGAAGTTAATAGCATTGCTGGAGAGAGGGGAATGGGCGTCGCGGTTGGTACCGGAGCTGCAGACCGTCGGCTCGGATAAAATAACGGATCCGCAGCAGATTGCGGACGAATTCGCTGGCTACTACACGGCGGTGTATGCGGCCGAAAGCAGGTACACTGAGTCCGAGAATGCAGAGATGATTCGTGACATTCCAATGCCCACCCTCTCCGATGCGGACTGGGACTACCGAGACTCTCCATTCACGAATGACAAAGTGGCGCAGGCCATTAGAGGGGTTCACTCTGGAAAGGCCTCTGGCCCCAATGGGCTTCCCATAGAGCTCTATAAAGTGAATGCAAACAAATTGGCTCCCTTCGTTAGGGATATGTTTAGCGAGAGCAGGGAGAGGGGCCGGCTTCCGTACGATCAGTGTATCGCAAATATTGTAGTCCTGCACAAGGAGGGCAAACCGAAGACGGAATGGTTCTCATACCAGCCGATCTCCCTTCTGAATGCCGAACTGAAGGTTTTAGCAGCAAAATTGCTCGCGACTCGACTGGTTAAGGTCATTATGACACTGATCCATCCGGACCAGTCCGGCTCTATGCCCCGCCGCAATACTGCCCTTAACTTGCGCAGGTTGCCCGGGGTCCTGGGTGGCGCATCGAAAATACACGAGCCTACGGTTCTGTTGTCCCTAGATGCCACCAAGGCTTTTGATAGAGTCGAGTGGCCTTATCTCTTTGCCGTCTTGAGCAAGTTGAGCGTTGGTCCGGAGTTTGTTTCTTGGGTCCGCCTTTTATATTCCGATCCGCTGGCTAGGGTTGTAGTAAATAATCGCAGATCTGCTGACTTTGCCTTGGGGAAGGGCACCAGACAGGGATGTCCTCTCTCCCCGTTGTTATTTGCCTTTGCGCTTGAGCCGCTTGCTGCGTGGGTCCGCTGGGACAGATCGATTAAGGGGATTAGGTGGACGTCCGAGTGGGAGGATAAGATATCCATTTATGCGGATGACATTTTATTATACTTGTCCACCCCCCGACTTCTCTGATTGTGTTTCTGGACGTTCTGGCGGTGTTTGGAAGATATTCCGGTTTTGCCATTAACTGGGCAAAGTCTGTTCTCTTTGTTTTAAGTGGTGATCCCCCCGATGTCCCCGCGGGCTGTCCGGTCCGATTGGAGTTGGAGGGGTTTAGGTATCTTGGCATTTTTGTGTCTTTAGATCCCCAGAGTAGGTATAACAATAACTTGTTGCCACAGCTGTCTAGATTCCGGAGGGACGTGGTGCAGTGGAAGTCGCTGCCGCTCTCCCTGCTGAGACGCGCCGTCCTGTTCAAAATGGTGGCTCTTCCCTGTTTCTTGTACGCACTCCAAAACTCCATGGACCCGGTTCCCCCCTCTTACTTTAAGGAGATTGAGTCTCTTCAGAGGCAGCTCCTTTGGGATGGTAGGCCGCGGATTGCGTTTTCTAAACTAACTCTGCAGTGGTACGACGGGGGGATTGGCCTACCGAATATCCGGAAGTATTATTGGGCGCCTAAGGCTGGCGGCTATTAATCACGCTATTTATGGATCGCCGCTTGACCCCGGATATGCTATGGATCGCGGCCAGTTACCCGGTGGAGAGTACTCTAGGGCACTGTATGCCAGACGGGGGCGCCTTCCCTTGGTTGGGCCTGCGGCGGTAGCTGTTCAGGTGTGGCATGAGGCTAATCGTTCCCTTAAATGGGATGGGAAAATAACTTTGGCCACGCCACTGTGGAATGCTGAAACCATGGGTAGTTTATGGAAGACTAAAGGTTTTGAAAAGTGGGACCTCATTGGGATTTCCCAGGTGGGAGATATGTGGGGCAAGGATGGGATCCTTACGTTTGTGGCTCTTCAGGTACTGCATCACTTGCAGGAGAGTGAGCGGTTTTGTTACATACAGATTAGACATGCGCTGCTGGCGGGTAGTTACGCCCCCGGAGGCTTCCCCACTGGAGGATCGGGTGTTGGACGGTCATCTTCCGACGAAAACGATCTCCTTGATCTATAAAAAGCTAATTAATCACACAGACGATCCACTCATGGCTCTTAGGGAACAATGGACCACGGACGGGATGCTCCTAGACGATGAAGACTGGAGGGAGGCGGTAACCTCCCCACGGGTAATCGCTATCCAAATGCGACTCCGATTGGTGCAATTGAAGGTCCTCCATCGTTGCTATGTTACCGGCCCGCGTTTGGTGCGAATGGGTTTGGCTACTAGTGGTGAGTGTAGAAGGGGATGTGGTGAGACTAGAACGTTTATGCATATGTTATGGGACTGAACTGTCATCCGGGGGTATTGGACCACAGTTCATGATAAGATACGCGAGGTGTGGGGAGTGGGCCTTGAGTTGGAAGCATGTTGTTGTCTCTTGAATGTCTGGGAACCAACTGATTTTACGTCTCACGGAAAGGTATGGGTCACGCTTGCATGGGCTATTGCCAAGCGCAATATCGCTCAGCTATGGGGGGCTAGTCAGCCCCCACATATTGGGAAATGGATAGAGGACCTGGACTGGTGCATGTTTAGAGAGCGAGCTGTGTACGTGGCCAGGGGTAGGCCCAGGAAGTGGGGGGAAATTTGGGGGGCCTGGAATGTGTACAGAGGAGATATTTGTGTTCCCCTCGCTAAACCGGAAGATCATGTTGTGTCGGAGGATCCCTGAACCCGTTTGGTATTATTTGCATTGTATTTCGTAACTTGGATGATGTGACAACATTTATTGTATGTTTGGATGCCACCCAGTGTATTTTTATGTTCGTGTTTTTGTTTTCTTATTTGTGTGAGTTAATAAAAAGAATTAAAAAAAAAGAAAAAAAAGAAAATTATAACACCAGTATATCTTTTTATAGCTTACCTACGTCTGACACACAGCGGCCTAAACAATCCGACTTCCATTTTTCCACCTCAGTGTACATGTCAGGAGGATAGCTGCATTAAGGTGACTACTACATATCACACAAGGATCTTGCGTGTTAAAGTAGCCTAGTATTTCATGGACCCTATTTACATTGCTTTAGCTGACATGATCTGGAACCATAGTACAGTGAAATAGCATGCCTTCTACTAGGGTCCATGTGTAAACCTTAGAACACAGGATTACATTGCAGAGCAGAAAAATTGACCTTTTGTTTTGTCCTTCCATTACGGGTGAAATGAGTACCAGTAAACTGGTATTATTTACTTCTGTGCTTGGAAATATCATGATTTGAACACCGGCCTACATAAAAAAGAAGATATACTATTAAATAAGAATATTTGACGTTTTAAGGTAGTTTATCTGGTTTATTTATTAAAATCACTAAAACATTTGAGCAGTTCAACAACACTGAGAGCCAATAATAGGAGGCCACGTCAGGTTGTCTCTTGTCACCATGACTTCTTTTTGAAGAGAGAACACAATTTTGAATAGATGCTGATTCCAGCTCCCCCTGGGCCCATTGACACACTCATTTGCCCAGGGCTTGTGCTAGTTTATTGGAAAGATGAGTCTTTTCCTGAGTGTGAAACTCGGCTGCGGCATCTGCTTCCCCTGGTTCTTCTTGTCATACTTGCCGCTGACTTCCTGGTTGACTCTTGTCAGTATGGTGAGAATGTCATCCCCTCTGGGAAACCAAGAAAGAATTGAGAGACCCATTTAATCACGGCTTGCAATTTATGATACAATTTCTTATTTACCCTTGATCACAAAAAAACAAGTAGCTTATTTTAATATATATATTTTTTTAATTTTTGCCATTTCAGGCCTGGAATTCCAACTCAGGCATGTTGCCACATAAAAAAAGACCATGGAGGTAGTAGATAGTTTGGATGTAGGTGTGGGTTTAACAGGTCTTCTAGCTCAGCCTCATATGTTCAGTTGTTGTTTATGCCTGCTTTTTGCATCCTTGCGGCAGCCCTAGTGTGTTTGGCCTCTTCTGTAATATGGATTGCATTGGTGTGAAATATGCCTTTGTGCGATCCCGAGTGGTGTTCCTGTGTTTTCTAGGGGTGCATTGCACCATGCAAATGGGGGGACCAATTTACCTTTGTGCCCTCACCATATTATGGATGTGGGCGCAAGGGCAAAGAAACTTTTGGGTGGCACATGAATTGTGCACCTGAAAAGAGGTCCGGGCACCTGCATGAGAGGGGAATTCGAGGGTCTCAGGGACAACCAGGTATCCCCGTATAGGCTGATACACAGTGCACCAGGGTGTAGGGCAATCCATGCCTTTGTTCAAAAGGAGGCCAAGTCTTCTCACAGTGGAAGATGGAGCTGCAGTTTCAAACAGGACCTCCATCTTTCACTCAGATGCTCTCCCTTGCACAGGTACGATCTGACAGAGTTTGCACCGGCATTGGGGATAGCACAATTGGACATAATCAGGCGTACTATCCCGCTTTGTTCTGGATGCAAACCATTTAGGGCGCACCAGGGCACAGGTGGGACAGTGTCTCCAATCTGCTATTTGGTGCATCTGTCACTACCGGGCTATTCACTCCCAGGCTGAGGCTCTGGAAGGTTAGACTTTAGGGACCTCAAGAAAACCAACAGGTCAACAAGCTCGCTTTAGATCTGATGGGAGATCACTTTCCTCTACTGTGATTGTATTTACTACTACTCATAAATAATGCAAATGAACATAATTGAAATACTATAGCTTTAAATTAGCTTACAAAATCCCTGCTGGTAAGACCAAGCTGTAGGAAAGTCACAGCACGCGTACCTGCGGCAGCTCTTTTTCATATGCTGGCAGAGTGACTGAATGTACCAGGTTCCTTCAGTTGGGCTCCTGTAGGAAAGATAATCCTTCATGGTTGCCATGCCCACCAAGAAATCTGCCTCGTCTGGAATGCACTCGGTTGGCGTGTTCGCGTCGGTATCACACTGAGATGCTGGGCACGTGCTGTCCGCCTCCAGCACCACTCCACGATGATATGACTCACCTTGGCAAGCCTGGATGAAGAAGACCTTGGGTTTACCTGCCAGAGAGCGACAATTCTGAGCAGTGAAGCAGACAGTCAGTTCTCGAATGGCAACTTGCTGTCCATCAGTACCAAGGATGGTGCCTGTATCTCCATGGGAAAGGACGCAGCAGACAAAGCAGTCCCTCTGGTTGTGATCCATAGTTCCGTATGACTGCACCACCTTCTTTAGTTGCTCAGCAGTCAGGTCTTTAGACTCTTCGATCTTGAAATGAAGCAGCGAAAAGACTTTGGAAAGGGCAGCTAGAAAGTAAATAAAATAAAATAGAGATGGAGTGTCAGACTTATTTGTTCAACTAATGGCATCCTAACTTGTAGTCTATATCAAGAGTGAAAGCTCCTCACACAGTCCCGTGTGCATGCTCCTAGGCTTCCTAGGAGCATGGAAACAGGACTAATTTAAGGTTAGACATTGGAAAACAGTACAATTCCTACTTTATTTCTGATTGGTTGAACTAAATGCGCTCCATATGTGCATCCATTGAACAGGAGCAGACGATGTCTAGGGCGCCTGCCATGTGGGGATCATGTACAGGCTGACAGATAAACAGGGACCTTCGTGGGATTAGTAAATGTGCCCCACACCACATGATTAGTACATTGGACAAATACTAATTCAGTCATTTTTTTCAGTTTTTGTAAATGAGCCATCTAGAGTTTAGTGCTAGGTGCATGCATCAACATGGGGAGATATGACTTGATGATAAAAGTAGTGCATCTGTCAGGAAATATTAATCTGCGGTTACCCAAATCTGCTCAAATACCAAAGGGTAGATTTTCAAACATTTTGTGCTGGGTTTGTGTCACAAAAGTGCCACTAACCAGCTCAAAATATTTTCTTTATTAATTTACTTTCCACTGCAAAACGTTTTATGCGCTGTTAAAGTACCCTGAAAGTAACACAAAGCAGCACGAAACACTGCTTTGTGTCACGTAGCGCCATGGGGGCGTTACATGGGTGGTACATAGGAATTCCCAATGCAGACTCCCAAGCCTTTTAATGCAAAAACCTATCTACAAACAACTGCAGAGAGGGTTTAGCACCAAATGGTAACGCCATTTAAAAGGAGGCGTTAAAAGGAGAATCTTTCATTTTTCTGATCTTTTCCTACTTTGCATGCTTGCTGCACTGTGCAGCACACATACAAAGTGGGAAACGTGTTTGAACTTGTCTAGGCATAGTTTGTTCATGAAGGGTACACTTCAGGGCACAAGTCGGGGGAACACACTAGTACACAGCATCCACCCAATATTTTCACAGGGAGGATGCCTTCCACCCTGCCAAGCAGTTGAGCCCCACAGAAATATGCTGAACTTGTCCCTGTGTAATTTTCAGACACCGGGACACGTTCAGCAGCACCTGCATGTTGTCTGCTATCCATTCCCAGTAGCAAAGTGCAGGCTGGGAAGAGGGCTTTTTTCCTTCCACCTCCAGCTGGGCCAGAGATAAAGGCCAAAGTTAAGGGGCCATCATGCCTCCTTTAGATCAAGTATCCTGACTGGACACGGTCTGGAACCTCACACTTAAATGCAACGGAGGGGAAACAAAAGCACACAGCTCGTTATCACTTCTAAGAATGGCACGCTTTTGTATTTTTTCAGTCCCTGCATATAAGTACATGCACTGTAAGAATGCCAAATGTGTTTGTCTGTCCCAACATTTACACAAATAACAATTTATATAGCACTATTTTATTTCTTTTGTAGCACTACTCATGCGAATACAGGATGCCGGAGCACTTTACGGAACATACACATTGTACATTGACAAAGTATGTAAATCAATATACAGGCTGTGTTACGTAACACCATGAGGATTACAAGTTGCAGGAATTGCATGCTCTTCATAGATCACTGCGCTATATTAGAAAGATTACACTTTATGAACTGCAAGTAGCAAAGGGACGTCTGTGTTGAAAGTAGTAACCCACTTACCTATCTATATAAAATAAAAATCTGTAATCTGGATGTTACATGATGTGCTTTGCAGGAAACACATTAACCTTCTATACTACTTTGATTCATATCTCGAACAACACAAAACAAAGATCTCGCCAGCAGAGTTATCTTACCCTTATTACTATTCCCTGAGATTTACTGGGCACACAAAGCTCTCTGCAGCAGGTGCCTTAATCCTATAACATATTTAAAAATGCAGACATTGCAGCAAATTAAGCAGAAAAGATCTCCTACCATGTTTCTCATGGGTGCAATTTCTTTGTGTCAGGGTTTTAAAAAACATAAATGTATTAGTTGAGGCCAGATTTTGCGTCAGCGTTGCGCCACTTTTTTTGGCACAACTCCGACGCAAATCTGATTTGTTAAATCTCATAATGAACTTAAATGTACTCATGATATACCTGAAAAAGCTGGTGTGAGGTCTAAATATCTGATGTCACTCTTGTGATGTCACTTCCAGTGTGATTGCTACAATTGGTTCTGTCCGATGTAACAATTGCTTTGTGTCGCAAGAGAACTGATCACTATAGGCACTTCAAAGTTCAAAGATAATTTGATTATACTGATCAATCTGGGACACACAAAACAAAACACAATAAATAGGTTTAAGACTTTATATATCCATTCATTGCTGCATGGAATATAAGGCTGTTGGACAGCGATTGGAAAGGACAAAAAATAATGATAATAACAAAGTAACACAACATGTAATGTCACAGTGAAACATATATATTTACAACGTGTAACTATTACCAAAATTAAAGAACAAAATGGCAAAAAGACGTAATGAAGCTATCAGTCCAGTCGTTACATAAACGTTCCAGCTAGGCCCTGTGTTTTTACTCACAACGATTACAAGAGTGTAGTGGCTCCGTACGTGATATTAATGGGCGTCGACGTTTCGACCCTGAATACATGTGTTATTGGTAAAACATCATGTGGGTCTTCCTCAGGACTGTGTTGTGTCCTGCCAACAGCCAAAGTGGGTATAAAAATGGGCCCACGTTAGAAGATGTGTCATTGAGATAGTCGTGGAAAAGAGGGAGTCAGTTATTGGACTCACCGTGGTTGATAGAAGCAAATTGTTTAATTCTCCGGGTCAAGGAATCCTACAGGACAGCACTGCATGAGTTTGTGTCCTTGAAGGTGAGTAAATCATGACTTCTATCAACAAGATAGTCAGGGCTTCTTCACGAATAGAAGCAGACAAGGACCAAGAAGGTTCACCACCTCTTCTGATTCTTCAGTTGGGAGTGGGTCAGACAGTGACTTAGACAGGCCTGGGCCCAGTAACAATAGTCGCATACACAATCAAGGCACTGCCTAACAAAACATTGGGTCCTCTGTTTTAGGGGACAATCTATGGGGGACCCACAGAGTACGAGGTCAAGAACAGAACTGGGGCAGAACAAGAGGGTGAAACATGGGCCAAAGCATGCAGAAAGGGAACACAAGTTTGCGATCTTACCCACAGGAGAACTACGGGGAGATCCCCACCCAGAGACAGACCTACAGATGGTAGTAAGGGAACCAGGACACATCCAAATAATGACAGAACCTGTATCTTTACCAGAACTAGATGTCAGGTTAGACATAACACCACATGGACCAGCAGGTCCAATAATAAACATAGCCCTAAACACTTACCAAATCTGGAAGAAAAGCATTTTAGCAAAGGGGCTTTCTTTCATCCCCACATCCGCTCCAAACACATTTAACACCAGAATTGAGTTACAACAATTCTTCAGAAAAATACGGCTTAAATATTTCTTCAGGAATAATCCATTCCCGTATCACAAACGACAGCCACTAACTTAAGGCCCCCTCTACTTTCACACCAGCTGCCTATCTTGTCACACAAAAAATCTTCGCCTTTGAACAAATAGTTCTTAAAGAAGTAATGGATTTATTCAGGACCGGGAATACATCAAGTGCAATATCACAAAGGAAGAAAAAGAAAGTCTCACTGCACTGCATAACAACAGAGAGATTGTCATCAAAGCCACAGACAAGGCGGAAACTATAGTCATACAAAATAGCACCGACTAAATCACAGAAACAACTGGGAGCCCAGGATAGTTATCGAAGGGTCAACAAGGACTCCACTGAGGAGATTGCCAAATTGATCCACAAACTAACCCAGAAAGGCAGAGATGAAGGTTTCCTAAGCGAACTCGAATTCCAATACCTCAATAACACCAATCCACGTCTACCCACAATATTTACTCTCCCCAAAGTACATAAGGACCTCGAACATCTACCAGGGAGACCCATTGTTTCTGGATGTGGTTCCATTTTAGAACCACTCAACATGTACATAGACACATTTCTGAAACCATGGGTTGAGAAGACCAGGTCTTACCTAAGGGACACAATGGAAGTCATACAACTGGTCAAGAAGTATAAGTTACTTACCTTCGGTAACAATGTATTTGGTAGAGACGATTCCAGCCACATATTCCTTAACGTAGAATTATCCCCAGGCGTGAGACTGGATCCGGAAACTCTTTGCCCAGCATCCCTGCGCGCCATCACGCGACTCCTCCCTGATGTTGTCCGCGTACCTGAC
The DNA here is from genome assembly GCF_964261635.1 of Lissotriton helveticus. Taxonomy (NCBI): domain Eukaryota; kingdom Metazoa; phylum Chordata; class Amphibia; order Caudata; family Salamandridae; genus Lissotriton; species Lissotriton helveticus. The sequence goes on along the minus strand of NC_136061.1, from coordinate 408,784,666 downwards.
ATCAGCGAGGTCACATAAGTCCCACCCCGGTGCGCCTACATCAGTGTTCTACTGAGAACTTTTCCGCGTCACAACGGGGAGCCATCAGACAAAACTGTGACAGTATGGAAACAGTATAGGAACAGCGTGCGAAAGAACAGAAACATAGAAAAGGAATGGTGAGGCACAACACCATAAGGGGCAGTGCCAGACACTGCAGCCCCTAAGGGCAGGGAAAAGAATAAGAACAGAGCACCGCCCTGATCAGCAACCCTGCCAGTACGGAAATAACCCCCCCCCCCCAGAGACAAAGAACATATGAAGAAATGTCCTGATAACATGTAGCCGCACATTCCTTAACGTAGAATAGATTCCCTAGCTATACCCAAGGGGGAGGAGGGTCTGCAAGAGGACCCCACCCGCCTGGACACAATAGAGAGTCCACATAGGACGAGGCCAACTGACAGGGACAGAAACCTGTCCCCCCAGGCAAGGGGAACCCCGCAGCCAGAAGACCCCCCAACCCCAGAGGGGATGCGGAAGACAAGAAGAGAGGTAGCCCGCCGTCAAGCAGCAGGAGAAACGAGGGCAGGGTTAAAGGAGGCCAAAGAGCCCCACACCCATACAAGGTATCATGAATCTCCACCAGGAGCCCAAGGCCCCAGCAATGAAGAGGGGCACCTAGGAAGAAGAGCAACCTAGAGACTCCAAGGAGAAGAGGTAGAGAGAAGGTAATCAACAAGACAGAACTTTGCCTTCAGCAATAAGGCAGGCATAGCAGACGGGAAGCCCGAGGCCGCCCAGGGGTAACCGCCCGACACCCCGCAGGGACAGACAGCACCCGAGGAGGCACAAGAAACTCGAGAAACTCCAGAACCACCGGCACCCCAGGAGGGAAGGGAGAACTGAAGACAGGCCCATTGAAAGATGGCCAACACACCCCAGCCGCAAGCAACAGACAAGGCAAGGACGACCATCCCGCCAAGAGCCAGAAGGCACAGAGACACAAGGAACAGCAGGTCGGCACCACAGGCACAGTTGCTGCGGACAACGCACGGAACGGTGCACCCAGGACAAGCCAGATGCCAGCCAAAGACAGAGGCCAGGAAGACCAAGAAGGCCCTGGACACCCCCCAAAGGAGAGGTCCACACACACGGCTCACGCACAAGAAGCGGAACCAGGCAGAGCTACGACAACAGACCGCCGACAGCAAGCCAGACCAGGCCAATAACGCAGCTACCCCGGAGCCCGGAGAAGGACAGCCCGGGGCACAGCGTGAGCCATTTCAAAACCCTCAGCAAGAGGAACGCACCAGCGACATACCGTGACGCCACGGAGAGCAGAGGCCCGAAGGTGACCCCACCTCCCCAGCACATGACAGAGCTATATAACAGCTACCAGAACCACACATAGGGCAAGTGATGTCCCGAGACTGGGAACCCTCTTAGGAAAAACTTTCAGCAGCAGAGGAAACAGAAAGGACCTGCGGAGAACCCACAGATAGCTTGCCACGCAGCCAAGAAAAACAACAGAAGGCCAATCTCAGGGCCAACATGGCTCAGCAAAAGCCAAAAAATCACAATCACAAAAAGGGCCAACTAGCAGCCAACAGCATCAGGGCCCTAACCAAGGAACCTGAATGCACAGTACCATACAGAACACACAGGGGGCAACCCGCCCCAATAGGGGAACACCTCACAGAATCCAGATCAACTCCCAAATCCCCGCCAAGAACCTCTGAACAGCCGAGTCTGCAGGGGCGTGGAACAAAAGAGCACCATCGAAAGGAAGGTCCACCAGCCGTTCACGAACTTTCTCTGGGAACACACTGTCCCTAAGCCAGGTATGCCGACGGAGTGCGACCAAAGAAGCCATGGCCCGACCAAGCACCTCTGAAATGTCCAGAGCGGAGCGAAGAATAAACGCCGCCAGCTCCCGGCCATCCAACACATGGTGCCGCAGATCAACGCAGGCACCCTCCTGAGAAGCGGCAGACATAAGGGAGAAGTGGCCCTAGCCAAAACACACAGAGTGTTAAGGGCCCTCAGAGTCGCACTGGTGGAGGCGAACATATTGTGCCCCCAGGAGTGAAGCCAATGGGCCTCCCGCGATGGGAGACAACAGCCGTGGCAAAGAGGGGAAGGCATTCTGCAAAAGAGAGCCGCTGGTAGAAGAATGAAGAGAAAGACACACAGGATCACGCGGTGCCGGTTGGTGGCGGTGCAGAAGGTGTGGGGCACCGGGTCCCCCGTGGCGAGGCGGCCCCATGCCCCCAAAAGAGAAGAATGGAGCGAACCCTCGAAGGGGAGCAGCAGCTCCCTACCACCAGAACCCTGATGGAGGACCTCCAGAAAATGATCCGCCGGGAAATGTGCAGCCGGATCACCCATGCGCTAAATCCCCACAGCCGTTGAAACAGCGTGCGCAAAGGCAGCACCCGCCTCCGTAGGGCCCCATGGAGGAGAAAGCAACAGTATGCGACTGCTGCAAGCTAAGGCCGCCGTCCCCCAAGCCAACCAGAGGAAGGAAAGGCCAGGACTGGGAAGGAGGTAGAGGGATCGAGGAGTGAGGGACCTGCGGTGCCTCCGGCAAAGACCGCGGCCATGGTGACAGCGAGGAGCCATCCTTAGACGACATCTGGGGGGAAAGCCACGACGCGGCAGCCCGCCTCTGGAGAGAAAGAAACCAGCAAGCGCCGAACCTCAGGAGAAGAGGAGGCGTCCGAAGACGAGTCAATTATCCGACGTCGGCCTGGCCGTGTAGAGTCCGCAATCTGAGGCAGGCCATCATCATCTGACACCAAAGGAGACGCCGGGACAACCTCCACCACAGCGCATGGCGCAGGAGACCGGGGCTGGGCCGGAGCCGGGGCAACGAAGGAGCGGCACTGGAAAGGCGCCGATCCGACCTCCGACGAGGCAGCCGCATGCATGGAGGGACGAGAGGGACATGGAGAAGGATGAGGGGTCTCCCCGCAGCCTTGGCCCGTGACGGGGCGAGGAGGGCCATCCACCAGCCCCTGTGATGCCACCAGGACCAGCAGCCGCCGGCACCTAAGCGGCGCCACCCTAGCCTTGGATGAGGCCACCGCCTGTGCCGAGTGCTGAGAGGGACTCGGGAGTGCGACCTGAGCCCCGGCAACCTCCCACAACACCACATGGACTCCCGCAGGAGTTTGCGACGAAGCAGAGGCGCTGTGGTCCGAAGGAGGGACCCTCGAAGGGCCACACCCCAACGGTACCATATCCTCCGAACCTGGATCCGAGCCAGTCAGCGCCGGGCCCGCAGCCACCGGTGACGCAACGGAGGGTCCGTACAAGGCAAGGGATCTGCAAACGTCCCACGAGGGGAAGGAGGAGGAGGAGGAGCCAGCGAGGCCTGCGAAGTCCCTGCATATGATTCCATCTGGGCTCTAGACGCCCCCACACTGGGAAACAACAGATAGGGGGACGACACGCGGGGCCGCACCACTCGCGGAGAGCCCACGCCCCCAACTGGCCGGGAATCAGCCCTCGGGGACAAACTGCGACACTTACCAACAGGTGAGCGACGCTCTTGTGGCCTGGGGGGAAGGCCAATGTGGAAGACAGAAACAACTATTCATGAAACCCTCCGCAGGGGCGGGACGTGGTGACGACACCAACCGCGACATGCGGGCTGAAAGAAGTTTCATCCGGCGCTCCCGCCGGGACTTCGGTTTCATCTGCTGGCATGCCTCACAATCAGTGGAGTCGTGGTGTTCCCCCAAATACCACACGCAGTTGGGGTGAGGGTCCATCGCCGACATCTGGCTTGCACAAGACAAGCACGTCTTAAAGCCCAATGGCAATCGCACACTGTTCCCACACACTCGCAACAAGCGAAGAGAAAGGCCCAAAACAGGCCAAGAGCACGTACCGGATCCGCGTTGCACGTGGAAAAGGAAAAAACTGATGTAGGTGCGCCAGGGTGGGACCTATGTGACCTCGCTGACATCACATACGTGCACAATGTCAGGTCGGAGTCGCGTGATGCTGTACCCCCGGCGTGCAGGGATTCTGGGCACAATAAATTACGGATCCAGTCTCACGTCTGGGGATAATTCTACTTTAAGGAATCTGCAGCTAGTAGTCTCTATCAGATCCAACAATTCGACAAAAAAAACAATTTTTAGCAACATTAGACGTTGCTTCACTGTACACAAGTATACCGTAGGACCAGGCCCTTGAAGTAGTCCGCGAGTTTCTCAACAAAAGAGAACAGACATGCTGGGTTCCCACAGAATTCATAGTCGACTTATTAGAGATAGCTATGAATAAAACTATTTTATTTTTCAAAAATAATTATTTTTCCAACAGAAGGCAGTAGCCATGGGAGCTAGCTTTGCACCTAACTTAGCGAGTTTGTTTATGGATAAGTATGTAGATGAACACATTTACAATCTGGCCAACCCATTTTTGGACATCTCAATGTGGAAACGCTACATTGACAATGTGTTATTGATTTGGACTGGTGAAGGTTTAAGTCTATTAGACTTTTCATTCTGGTTAATGGCAGGTTACCTGATATAAAATTGACCATGTCATCAGTGTCATATGACAGAGAGACCATACACTTTTTTGACCTCTCACTCAAAATAGACTAGGACAAGATATTCACTACTCTGTTTAGAAAACCCACGGAAAGAAATACACTCCTTCTATACAATTCGTACCACCCAAGAAATCTACGTGACAATTTGCTGTATGGTCAATTTCTTAGGCTGAGAAGAAATTGTACACATAGATCAGATTTCTTGAACGAAACTGATGTATTATTGACTAAATAGCGAGACAGGGGTTATCCGAAGGGACTCCTCATAAAGGCCAGAAAAAGAGCATGGTATTGCCCTTGAGAAACCCTGATAGAAGTCAAACAAAGAAACATTGCGACAGAAAGAATAGTTTGCTTCACTAACTTTAATCCAAGAAGCAATGATATCAAGAAGGTCATTAACAAGTTTGGGAACCTAGTAGGGTCCCGATATCAACATGCCTGAAAAACTGTTGGTTGCCTTTTTAGGAAGGCAAAAACGTCAGATTCTGTAGTGAGTGCATTTCTGGACAGTACACTTACACCAGACCTCCGATCCCAATTGAATTGACCACCACTGGTAAGTCACTTCAAATGTGGTCGTTGAAAAGCTTGTGACCTCACAGTGGAAAGAAAGGAATTCAGGTATAAAGAACGCACTTACACTTTGAGACACCACACTAGGTGCAACTCAACAGGAGTGATATATGTGATTGCATGCCCGTGTGACATGAAACCACACAAAAAGTCAAAGCAAGGATCCTACAGCACTGTAGCAGGATTCATTGCAAGACACTGGGTGCCCCCTTGGGAGATCACTTCCAGTCTAAAGGCCATAATGCTAAGGACATTAAATGGGGGATTCTGGAGAAAATCAAACAGAGTCCTAGAGGAGGGGACTTACAAACCAGACTTAACACAAGCAAGTGCAGATGGATACATACCTTAGACACAGTTGCAAATGATCTGAATGATTCTGAAGAGATCAATAGACAGATAACACTTCTGGGTCTCTGATCACAAGCTACCAATTGTCAGGGCGCCTCACCACCCATTCTAACCTTCCAGACCAACCCAAGTGTTATTTCAACAATAACTATGTCTATGCTGGCACTCTTGTCTTACTTAGTTAATATATTCCGAATATATTCTGAAAGGATGTCACTCAATTGTATGTTCTGTGTTAAGATGTCACTGCATCAATCCGGAACAAATACTACAATGTATTTAAACATTGAGAATTGTTAGACAGGATTTCACTGACTTTACAAATGTTTTTAGGACTCCGAATAGCATTCTCAATGCAATCTAGCCATGTTTGTCGAATCACAAACAACACATTCATGTCACAACTGTATGTTCTGAGTTAGGATGTCACCTTATCTACTTCCATATTCACAAATGCAATAATGTGTTTATCAATCTGCAGACAGGATGCCATGGATGTCACACATGTTGTTAGGACACCCACTCACATTGTCACAGCAATGTAGCCATGTCTGTTTAATCAGAAGCAAAAAGAACAATATTGTAACACATGCCTGCAGGACTCAATAGATTGAGTGGTTCACATGTGATGTTACTCTTTTAACAATGGAGGTTATGAGATTGCACCATGTCTCCACTTGAGTAGGGCCGGACTGGGAAAGAAAAACGGCCCTGGCGAACTGCTCGGCCAATATTGCCGACCCCCGGTAACAAAAACGCCCCCCAGGGGCCCAATACCGGCAACCAACTTGGTGGCCCACCGGGGAAACGCCCAGGTCCTGCTACGGCCAGTCCAGCCCTGCACTTGAGGAATTCCCATTTTACATTTTACATCCAGGAAATCAGGCATATAACAGCGTACACAAAATGAGCTTAGAGATTTATTGAATCATTTAAGCCACTTCCTACAGGCACTCAATCCTATAAGGAGGGTGGTTCAGGGTCTAGCTGCCTCAACCTGGCCACATTCAATCCTTCTACAATTTGATGTACAGAAAACTATGTTACAGTTCTTGCACGGGTGTGATACACCACACGCTCACTTTCACTGTGCCACACTCCATCATGGCAATTAAATTATGCAATAGGTTGTGGTTTACCCCTCGTAACCACATGCCTACATTCACCGACACCACATTGTTCCATACATGACGTACTCGGTACCTTAGCAGTAACGCCATGAAACGTGATGAGTCACGCATTCCTGGCATTCTGACGCAGCGGCCCTTGCTCAGCATAATAAGCAGGCGGCTGTCGGCGCGCTGTCTGCAATCGCAAAGCCGACAAGGTGAGCCAAACATAGAACCACTCCGATTCCCCACCAATTCCACCAACATGAGTTGGTTTGGAATCATCTAATTTAGGTCCTATTTTACAAATTTTTCAGGTCACTCTGTAATAAGAACCAGGACTGAACTGCAATTAACAAGGAAAGTTTCTTCCAAGGTCGCCTGTAATTCTAGCAATGATCCATTAATCTTAAACAGTATCCCTGTTCACACATTATTTTACAACAGAGAACCTTTCAACTTGAAAACGGTCAACCAAGCAATCACCATAAAGAATAGTGTTACCCTTCCTGAACACGTCAGGGTGAGTTCTACCACTATGAGTCGAATTAGTTGAGAAGCTGGACATGAACCTGAAGCAATTCGTCCAGTCCTAATACTCCTGATTTACTCACCTTTCACGACACACACTCATGCAGCGCTGTCCTGTAGGATTCCTTGACCAAGAAGAATTAAACAATTTGCTTCTATCAACCACGGGGAGTCCAATTACTGACTCCCCCTTTTCCACAACTATCCCAATGACACACCTTCTAACATGGGCCTATTTTTGTACTCACTTAGGCTGTTGGCAGGACACAACACAGTCCTGAGGAAGACCCGCATGATGTTTTACCAATAACACATACACCCAGAGTCAAAACTTTGACGCCCATTAATACCTCATCGGGAGCCAAGACACCCTTGTAATCGTTGTGAATAGAAACACAGGGGCTAGCTGAAACGTTTATGTAACAACTGGACGGATAGTTTCATTAACGTTTTTTTGCCATTTTGTTCTTTAATTTTGGTAATAGTTACATGTTGTTTATATATATATGTTGCACTGCCACATTACATGTTGTGTTACATTGTTATTATTATTATTTTGTGTCCTTTACGATCGCTGTACAACAGCCTTATATTCCATGCAGTAATCAAAGGATGTTTAAAGTCTTAAACCTATTTATTGTGTTTGTGTTTGGTGTGTCCTAGATTGATCAGTATAATCAAATTATCTTTTAACTTTGAAGTGCCTATAGTGATCAGTTCTCTTGCGACACATAGCAATTGTTACACCCGTCAGAACCTATTGTAGCAAACTCAATCTTACCCAAGCTCTGAGGGACACTGGGTTGCCCGAGTTCACTGACGGTAATGGCACATGTGATGTCACGTGTCATGATGTCATGCACTGTGATGGCACGTACCATGATGTCCCTTGCATATTGCCTAACGGTTAGTCCCCCACTACCTTTTATAGGACTTGTGCCCTGGTACACTTCCTGTACAAAACCTATGCTAAACTCAGGCACACAACCTAGCGCTAAGGTGTGTGCCTGACACACGGCAACTGAAGTCAGTGCCGGTGCAAGGGAAAGGTGAGGAGAGAGTCATATCTCTGTAAATATGGTGCCCTCCTACTCCCTCCCTGTCACGCAATGCAGCGCAGCCTCTTTGGAAGCTGCGCTGCGTGTCATGCATTTTTTGAAAATTTGCCCCCAAAGGTTTACATGACAATTCCCCCCAGGATTGTGGCAGAAGCAGACAAGTTCAATTTTTGAGAAACCCTGAGTAAACTCGTGAGACTGGCGAGAGGGATACATAAAAGTTGTCTACATTGGAAGTTCTGAATTGATGTAGCAATTTGCTGTCGTCGTGTACCCCATTTGACTTAATCTAGTCTTTAAATGATGTTAAATGTTTTTTCCTATTTGATATAGACTACATTAAACCCATCTTTCTTGTTACATTTTGTAAATGCATTAGTTTCTTAAACATAATGTTTTTGCGAAAAATCAACAAGTATGTAAGAGGAGTAGTGTATTCATAAGAAAATGATTCACTTAATATGAGATCATAAAGAACAAAGATCCGGATTTTAAAATGCGCAGGTCGGAATTTCAGAATGGAATTCTGCTCCACACAATGATACGGCATCTGGTGCTCCAGCCCCTGGTGTATCAGGTGCAGAAACACTGGACTTGATTTTGGCTGCAGGGCAGCACAGGCCCGTTTTCCACGCCTCCAATGACCCACAGTAAAGGATAACCCCTGTCAGGTGACATCTTTACATTCCATCCACTGCCCTCCTCTGCACATGACTCCTGCACGCATTTACTACCATTGGGAACACCATTCGATAATTCCGGGTCGGCACAGTTATTCCCCATTGCAAGGGATTTAAATCATAAAAGCAGGAATTCCATGAGTAGATTCCGGCAGGTAACTGTAATACCAACTGCTGGGAATCTCCGTATAAGATTCCACAATACTCCTAATCGGGGTTTAAGTGTAATCTTCTTGGCTCACAATATAGAATTGTTTATTTTCTGACAACCCGGCGGTTCAGTTTTTGAACAACAAGGCTTGAGACCTAAAATCTCTCATGGCGCCTCAACTTTGCAATCCTGCTGCCAGTATGTTCTGTCAGGCCTGTCTTAAGTGTAATCTGCCCAACTATCTTGAATCCCTAGACCACTGGGGTCTTCCATAATAGCTGCTGGACTGGGCTCCACCAGTCCATTTGAAAAAACGTCTAATGCAACAAAATCAATCACTATTAACAAGTGTGCAAAATATTAATTTCAAGGTCCCCACCCCATCCTCCAGATGTTTACACAGTTTAATTCTTAGAGACCAAGCATTCCAGAGCAGAGCTTCCAGCACTTGGATCGACTTACCACCCAATGGGAGCCTTTCTTACTGAGGGTTCATTATCAATCCACGAGATGTGTCTATTGGAATGTATAATTTTTAGTTCTCGGGTGCAGCCAGCTTTCTCCATGTTCTTGTGTTACTTTGCCCAGGAGCATTTCAATCTCGCATTGTTCTCAATGGATAAGTAGTGTCCTTTCATTGCCTACCAAAGGAAACTCTTTTTTCTTTTACTTGGAGCACCCCATGGGATTGCTTGTATTTTTTGTACCTCTCACTCTGAAACCCCTTCCACCCAGAACCCTGTCTTTTAGCCACCCCGCCTTCTAATCTTCCCGTCCCTATATCATTTGTTTTTAAACTTGATCTCTGTTATTTCCTTTCACCAAGCATGCTCTGTTTTGGCTGTTCCAATAGCATGCTGGGTCAAACCCTCTTCTGGTAAGTGAATTTTAATATGTAAAACTGTTCTTTTAGCCAGTAGCGTAGCCAGGATGCTGTGCGCTCTGGTGCAAGCAAAGTGTAGTAAGTTTACAAGAGTCATCTGAGATGTAAATTGTCTTGTTTATTATCATTAAATCATCCGGGTGGAAAAGTGTGGCTCTCCCTCTGGCTGGTCAGTAATCAACTGCCAGAGAATAGAATCGTCAGCTAATAGGGAATGTAGAATGCACTAGGCACAGTGCTCTACAATCCAAAGCTGACATATGAGATTACAACATATCCTCATTCTTTATTTAAACAAAGTAACAAAGAAGATAGGAATGGATAACATCAAAAAAATAGAATGACATTCATAAATAAGTGCATAGGGAAAAGTGGGAATTTCAGAAGTCTAAACTCTAACAAAGGGAAAGGGTAGGTGGTACATGTTAATTGACCTATTTACACAAATAAGTATATTATAAAGTAACAAGTTCATTTATTTACATATGTAATCTTTCAAGTAACCAGGAGGAAAACGATTTCTGTAAAGTCTTACCTCCCGAGAAGATTGACTCAAGGAAGGTTGACTCACAGCAAGGAAATCTACAGAAACAGAGGCAGGAACAGGGGCATCACCTGAACTTGTTACTTTATAATATACTTATTTGTGTAAATAGGTCAATGAACATGTACCACCTACCCTTTCCCTTTGTTAGAGTTTAGACTTCTGAAATTCCCACTTTTCCCTATGCACTTATTTATGAATGTCATTCTATTTTTTTGATGTTATCCATTCCTATCTTCTTTGTTACTTTGTTTAAATAACGAATGAGGATATGTTGTAATCTCATATGTCAGCTTTGGATTGTAGAGCACTGTGCCTAGTGCATTCTACATTCCCTATTAGCTGACGATTCTATTCTCTGGCAGTTGATTACTGACCAGCCAGAGGGAGAGCCACACTTTTCCACCCGGATGATTTAATGATAATAAACAAGACAATTTACATCTCAGATGACTCTTGTAAACTTACTACATTTTTGGGGACGAGGATGGAATGCGCAATCCATTGTGCTTTGCACGCGTGGGTTCGCATCCCATCCTCGTCGCCAAAAATGCAGTTAGTTTACAAGAGTCATCTGAGATGTAAATTGTCTTGTTTATTATCATTAAATCATCCGGGTGGAAAAGTGTGGCTCTCCCTCTGGCTGGTCAGTAATCAACTGCCAGAGAATAGAATCGTCAGCTAATAGGGAATGTAGAATGCACTAGGCACAGTGCTCTACAATCCAAAACTGATATATGAGATTACAACACAAAGTATCTGGGTCCCTTCACTAAGATGACATCTCAACACTCCTTGACCTCACTCAACTGAGTCTGCTTTTACCATATCAAAAGTTTCAACCATTCTCATACACACTCTGTGTTTCTACTCCCTGCACTGTAATCCAGAAAGTCAAAGTCATAACACATAAAAAGCATTATTTAAGCCAGTAGTTTTAGCCCTTGTAAAGTGCTTGCACACAGAGACATAACATGCAGGGACTTTCGTACTCACACAGCTGCCCTCACATAGGCACATCTCTTAATCTGCACTCACCAGGACATATGCCTCACTCTGCACTCACATAGATACAACTGTCAACGAGTAGATCACTTACTCTACACTTACAAAAGAGATTTATAATCCTGCATTCACAGAGGCACATCCCTCACAATGGACTCGCAAATCCTGGTGGCTATCCTACACTTACACAAGCACACTGCTCACGTACAGGTACAACACTCACTGGGTAGAAGCAAAGTTTCGACAGATGGTGGCATCGGAGACACAGGTGTATCGTGCATCGGTCCCCTAGTGTAAATCAAAGCTCTTGAAGTAAGCTACATTGAAGCCTGAATATCCCCTGGAGTCTATGTGACTCTCTTCTTAGTGGACTTTTGTGGGGAAGAGTCTTGGCATAAATAAAGCCCCACTTGTCTTCTAAAAAACACAAAGTTGTGCTTTTCTTTGTAGTGCAAGATTATAGTAAAACAAGCAAAGACAGAAATAAAGAAAAACAGAAGAAATGTGAGTGGCACGTGCTTCAATAAACAAAAATAAAAAGTAAATATTCACACTGATCTGACTGACATCCTAAAAAACAACTGTTGTCTGGTAGACAGAGCCAAACATTGGCAAACAAGCCAAGAAAAGAAAGAAGGAGAAACTGGGTGGGAGAAGAAAGATAGAGAAGAGAGTGCGAGCAAGAAATCGTAAGATGCAAGAAGGAAGGTGGGAAGAAAACGCTGTGAATGGTCCACATCTGCAAATGTTGGGGTTCACTATAGCAAGCAGTCAGTTACTGCTGCGGTGCATTTTTATTTTGGACAGGTTGCACTGTCATTTACTGTCCTTCCTGGTACAACTCTTTCCCCAGCACAGGGCCTAGAGGTACATAGTGGAAATGACATTTGGTTGGAAACCTGATGCCTGGCCGCTCACGACACGTTAAACAAGCATTGGCATAGCCAAAAGGTTTCGCCTTTGGGACCTTATAAGTGTTTAGGCATGCAACAGTTAATGTTGTTGCACCAAGGAAACCTAAACACTTATAAGGTCCCAAAGGCGAGACCTTTTGGCTAAAAAAACCGAATAATGTGTGTTTGCACCGTCACATGAAAACAGTGTTCTGCCTATGGGTGTGTCACGTGCCAGTGAGCTGGGGCTGTACTCCGGAGGTGACTGCCCTTTTACAAGTGACCATCAATGGACACTGACAAGCCCACCCATTGGACTCAATTTGCTGTTGCGGAAATCCATCATAACGGTGGAATGTTCATATTACCAAATGGTTGGATGCCACGTCATGCCAACTGTACCCACCCAGAAATGTGGATGACTCCACGTCCGTGGCATTCAGAGTTTGTGAAGTATGTTTGTATAGCCGGCAAATTTTGCAGGCACCCAGCAGTGGCCCTGGATGCCCCAGGGATGAGGATTTCAAGTTTTAGTTTATCCCTTGGGGAAAAATAGTTTTTAAACCATCACCCTGCAGTGGACCTTGAGGCCACCAGATACAGCTTCGGCAGTCAGAACAACTTCCCTGGGTAATCAGTCAATAAAATGAGGCTACGATGCTCAGGAGACGTCCCTAGCCTGTGTATGCCCTGCTCATCCTCGGAGGCAGAACTAAATCAAGTGCACGCCCGTGTCATCCCCTCAGAGGAGGAGTAAGTGCGCGCCTGTCTCTCCCTCTCAGAGAGGAGTAGGTGCACGTCTGCCTCACCCCCACAGAGAGGAGTAAGGGTAAGTGCACATCCGCCTCACCCCCTCAAAGAGGAGTAAGTGCATGTCCGTCTCATTCGTCAGACAGTAGTAAGTGCAACCTGCTGCTGCGCGTCGGTCTCATCCTCTCAGACCGGAGTAAATACAGTCTACACATGCCCGTCTCACTCGTCAGACAGGTTTAAGTTCTGCCTGTGCATGCCCTTTTGTTGCCCTCAGACAGCAGTAAGTGCGGCCCGCTGCTGGGCGCCCGTCTCGTCCTCTCAGACAGGAGTAAGTGCAGGCTGCTGCTGTTTGAACTCTCGCTCCGTACCCCACAAGCGGGTCGGGGTGAAAGGGCACGGAGGCGCTGCTGCGGTCGCACACGCATGCCACTTAGTATGTGCTTATATTTAGACGACCAGCGCCTGCAGACGTACGGTGACAGCACAGTGATGGACACCCCGTGGAGATTGCAATTAAAAGGAGTCTCAGCCCTCTTAGCTTTCGTTACTCTTCGCTGTGCCCATTAACCGCTCCCAGGATGGGTCTGGCTTGGGGTTTCCAATGGCATTGCTGTCTTATTGACGTGCCGGTCCAGATGCACAGCTGTCTGAACATTCATCCTTCCCTCCTCGAGGCGCTGTGCATCCCAGGGGCCACACACACTGTGTGAATTGTAGGAGGTTGGACAGTTTCTCCACTGCGGAACCTGTGGAACGGACGGCGGGAGGGGGCGGGAGAGGACACGGACGGCGGGAGGGGGCGGGAGAGGACATGGACGGCGGGAGGGGGCGGGAGAGGACACGGACGGCGGGAGGGGGCGGGAGAGGACACGGATGGCGGGAGGGGGCGGGAGTGGACACGGACGGCGGGAGGGGGCGGGAGTGGACACGGACGGCGGGAGGGGGCAGGAGTGGACACGGACGGCGGGAGGGGGCGGGAGAGGACACGGACGGCGGGAAACGTGCACAGGACAGCGAGGGGGGGGCGGAAAGGCACACGGAGGGGGCGGGAATGGACAGACTTTCAGTGAAAGGGGAGGGAACGGGAAAAAACGTAACTCCGCCCTGGGAAAAAATCTCGGGAACGCCCCCGAATCTGGTCCGGCCTTGACGGACAGATCTCTGTTCCAATGGCTAGCCTCCATTTATGGAGCTAGCCAATGGGACAGGGGGGCGTATTCCATTTTCCTTACTGGAAATCAAGAGATTTCTCTGGAGGCGGAGCTAAGAGCTCCGCCCTCCAGCGAAACCTAAAAAGGGATAGGTTAGGGACCTTGCATAAGCAGTTTCAGACCCATGATATTTCACAAAGGGGGTAATTAAAATCCCAGCATGGCCATAACTGCTTTGTTGTACTTGCTATCAAATGTCACTCAAAGTGTCACACCTAATATATTGAAATGTCACAAATAGATAAACTGAAAACTATGAGAGCTTCTCGTAACCCACCCTGTGACTCCTCTATCCCACCAACCAATGAGTTGCGACCCCGAGTTCCTAGTCACATGAGGGGGCCCCACTGGGTGGTAGTCAAAATACACAAGAGGCCCAGGGTACTTTTTTCTTTGAACATGACACACAGAATCTCTTCATCTTAGTAGATGAGGTGAAGCGATTTTACACGTGTCATGTTTGAAGAAATAAGTAATGCCCTTTTTGCATTTTGAAAACTGCTGGATGGATGCCCCTGGCATCCACTTAGGGGCTGGTCATCGGTCAAAATGCAAAAAGGGAATTTCTTTCTTTACACATGCCATGTGGTATCGCTTCGATTTCTGTCCTAAATTGAAGTGATTCCACGTGCCATGTTTAAAGAAAGAAATAGCTTTTTTTTGTATTACTAGCACTGCTCGGTTTGATAATATTTGTGTAGCTTCCATCGAGGGGTCCTCAAAGTGCAAAAAGAGTATTTCTCGTTTAGTGCTGTAGTCTTCAAGAAGCTGCATTCCTAGGAAGGGTCTTGCTGAGGCCTTGTAGGTGAAAAGAGAATGTTACAGAATTAATTACTTTCTTGGTTTGTTCCAAGCCAGTTGAATTTTACTTCAAGACATGCTGCCTGTGTACTTGCATTTCTCATTTTGGTGTCTAACAGTATCTTTGCTGAAGTTTTGGTGGTGACTATAGTTCTTCTAAGTGAAATGTGCCATATTTGTTAATGCTCCAACATAATTTTAGAGTGTAGCACATGGGCAGGGATCAGGAGGGCAATGTATAAATGCTGGTGAATGTTATTTGCTGAAAGTTGTGGTCAATGGACTTTCCTGTTTGTTTCCCCCCATGAGGCTAAAAATGTTTTCTCACTGCCATGTGGTGAAGACCAAATTATAGCAAACTATTGGGGTTTATATAGTCAAGTTTTCGGATAGTAAAGACGTATTACCCTGCAAGACCCATGCAATGTGCAGTCGGGGTTATAAATAAATTCAGGCTTACGTTTTTTCACTATCCTTGAGTAAAATGAAATGAAATGAAATGATTCGTACTTGTAAAGCGCACTCATACTCATGAGTGTCTTGGCGCTATACGCATACCGCTGTGGAACCCTTCCTGGCTTTTCCCTGTGAAATGCCCACTCCTGGGCACCCCCATGGTGAAGCCAGGCATCCCAGCGCTGTTGGGGCCGCTGTGTAGATTAAGCAAGCTATTGCCCAGAGTCGCAGCGTGAGACCCATGGTTAGAATAGGCACCGAGACGAGAATTATCAGGTCCGAGGAAATTGAGCCCGAGACCCGCCGAGGCGGGAATTGAACCCTGGTCCCGGGCCAGACCTCTGCATCACGGTCTGCCGCTCTAACCAGTGAACCTGCATCATGTGAGTGGTGGCAGGCCAGAGTAACTTTTATTAATTAGACCATGTCCTAAGCGGTGCTAAATAGCCAGACAGATGGCTCAGTGAGCTACACCACTTTTGTGACTCTCGAGATTGAGCCCTACCAAAATCAGCAACCTTTCAAACTTCAGAGGTCTATGAATTGAAAACAATTGGCTTGGATACTATCAACACCTGTGCTGTGCTTGGAAACATAAGATATGAACTGTTAGATAAAAAAACCGAATTATTATGAAAGCGATCTCCCTTAACCCCTTCGGCGCTGATGACGAGCTCAGCTCGTCATCAGTTGCGCCGCTCGCACGCTGATGACGAGCTGTGCTCGTCATGTAATGCGGCTATTGAAAAAAAGCTGCGTAGCGCGAAAATCGCCGCAGCGCGCATGCGGTTAAAGATAGTCGATGTGGAGCACTTCAGAATGTATGTCTGGCATGTCAGTGTTTATTTGTATGCAAGAGGGATAAGGTACATGAAGATTTACTTTCCGTTGGCCTACTGAAGACACTAACAAGGTCATTAATATCAACCTGCAATAATGTTGCATCCATTATAGAAACCTACCACTGTATTGTAAACTAATTATATATTTTCTGCTCTATTCTCCACCCATACTTATCTTAGAACATAAACATAAGTGGAATTATATATATATATATATATATATATACATATATATATATATATACATATATATATATATATATGTATATATATATATATATATATATATATATATATACATATACATATCCCTACAGTGTAGTGGTTACAAAACAATTCACATGCAATAAACTACATCTGTTATAGTGACCCACCACTAGCCTATCTCTTCACCATGAGCCTCAAACTAAAAACAGCAAGTTCCATGTGAGTGAACAAGTGTTTTCCGGATGCAAGCAATCCATTGCAAGTGAATCACCTGTGTTTGGTTTGCCTAGCCATAAAAAAGTGCTTTGAGCCTATTTGATATTGCTTTGGTGATCGTTTCGTTTTTTCAGTTTGTCTCTTTTAAATGTGTAAAACAAATTGTCAGGTGACTACGCTGCACTGCCGTTTATACTCAGTATGGGTGTGAGGTGTATCCTGTCCTTAGCTAGGGATAAGGTGTTTGTTTTCGGGGGGTCTCACAGTACCTCACCAAATTATATAATTCATGCCAAAATTCAGAAAGAATGCAGCAATTCCATAAGTTATATTGATATCTTAACATAGGTAGCACAATGCCGCAGACAATAAACTGGAAGGATCATCTGGGCCTGCCCTCAATGCCTGTCCTTGGTGTCTCCTTTGGTTCAGGGTGGGGTAGGCCATTTATAGTCATGCTCTGTGTAACTGCACATGAAATTGTTCCCATGGCACGAGTCACAGCCCAACCCACTGCAAGACTGAGTACAGCAGACACCATTGTCTCCTTCTTTTACTTTAGTCTTTTATCTTTCATATGCATATCATGTAAGGGTCATCAGGAGTTGTAGCAGTGACCTCTGGCTTGCTCTTTGTGATCTCTGGCCTCAGAGATGTCAAAATCAGTGCCAGGAACTTAGAAGCTGCTTGTTCTTATGGCGTCAGTTGGGTCTTTACTCTCCTGGTTTTCTACCATTTTGTTGTTACACTAATTGTGAATAACATTATGTAATTCACTATTAGAATAATACAAAATGGAGTACAATTAGCTGGAATGGGACCTTCCTGGCAGCTAAGGTAGGTAAAAATGTTTTTACATGTATGTTGTGTGACTGCTTGTGGGTGAGAGTGTATTTGTTTGAGAGAGAGTGTCTGTGTGTACCTGTGTGTGTAATCATTAATGTGAGAGTGAATGAGAGTGAGAGTTAATGACAGGTAGTGTGGGACAATGTGTGAGTGTCAGTGTGTGTGAGTGAGTCAGACTTAGTGAGACTGAGTAAGAGTGACTGCAAGTCAGAGAATGAGTGAGGGAGTGGTAGAGAGTGTGAGAAAAAATGTGAGTGAGAATGAGGGAGAGAGACAATGAGTGAGTGGGTGTGAAAAAAACGATTTAGAATGCCTGAGTGAAAGTATGACTCAGTCATATAGAGAAAGTAAAATTTGAGTGACTGTGAATGTGTGAGTCATAGCGAGTGAAAGTGGAAGTGAGTGAGAGTGAGGAAGTAGGAGTAAGAGTGTGTGCAAAATAGTGAGTGACAATGAATGAGTGAGTACAATTTGGTCAAAATGAATAAGTGAGTGCGAGTGAGAATAAGTGAGTAAGTAGACGTAAATTAGCATGAGTGAAATTGTGATAATATGCTTGTGAGTCTGCTGTTTGCCATGGCATACTGAAGGTAATTGTTGATGGAGGCACCCATGGCAAAATGATGGCGCTGGCACACTGGAGGCAATTGTGAGAAAGTAGTGGCATACTGGAGGTGGTCTTTGACATAACAGTATAATAGTGGTATTTACATGCTGGAGGTAATTAGTTCTGAAGGTAGTTCTTGACTTAATGATAAAATACTGGTATTGGCATAAGAGAGGTAATTGGTGGCATATTGGGCACGGATGGAAAACATTTTGTAGCTGGCATACTTGAGGACATTTTTGGCATGGGAGCATCTGTGTCCAAATGCCAGCACTACCACATTGGAGGTAATTATTGTCATAAGTGAGGGCAACAGGGGTGCATCAAAGGGGGAAACACTACAAAATGCTGGCCCTGACATACTGAGGTAATTGTTGACGCAAGTGTCACTCATGCTATAGGGATGGCATTAAAAGCAAAAATTCTGGCACTGATATATTGTTTGTAATTTTTGTCCTAAAGAAGGCACCCGTGACAAAATGCTGGTCCTGGCACAATTGAGGTATTTTTTGATATGTGGGGGCCCCCATAGCACATTTTGAAAAAATGGTGTCAACTTCAGGGAAGTGTCTTGTTCCATTGGCTTGGCACACCATTTGAGGACTTGGATATTTAACGTGTCCTTTCAGAGACTATAGCTTTGCAGCAAAGTTTTTTTTTTTGTTTTTTTTTTTAAAACCTTTATTGAGACAAAAATAGGATATACATGCGCAAGCCCACAACCATCACGGCCGGCCGCAAAGATAGGCGAGAAAAACAGGAGAAAAGTACATCAATATACAATCAGGATATTGCAAAGTACGTCAGAAGTGACTACGGGGTGCGCAACACAGGAGAGGAGGTTTTCGTTTTAAATTAGATGAAGCGAGGGGGCTGCCACAGGAAGGACTACACACCTTACATAAAGGGACACAAAAGAAACGCAGCAAGAGGGGCGTACCCCATTCACAATCGAAATTAGGCTATAAGTACAGCAACTATATAGGCTAAGCAACCGCAACAATGAGACCGGATAATAAGCAACATTACAAGAAAACAACAGTTCCACGCGTAATCCCAGAAAGCCCACCCCCAAGAACAGGAAACAAAGATTTATTGAAACACAGGAAGAGAAAAGGCGCAAGACCCAGAAACAGCCAACCCTACGAAGAGGAAAGAACCCTCCCAAAGCCGGAAAAGAGCGATAGGGACCATAGAACAAAACAAACTAAAATAACAAACCCCCCCCACACCCACCACCCCGCACTCCTGTAATGGCTACGGCCAAACCCACTAACAGCGTGCCTGTCGCCCCGGAACTGCCCCATAGTAGGGAAAATATAAAGATATAAAGAGTGGAGGAGGAGAGAAACAGACCCGCACCCGGCATGTAATATTCGGGCCACCCATCCCTAGACCCCGTCACCGATACAAAATGAACGTACAGTATCCCCGGCTCACCATCAGCATCCCAGCATTACGAGCAACAACAATCCTAACATGAGAGGAGACACCCTCAACCCCCCCCCCGCGGCCCGGCGTAGCGACAAAGTCCAACTTCATAGTAGCGTCCACCCCCTGCAGCCCCGACAGTATACGCTACCACAGTCATTGATAGGGGGAGCTCAGCCCT
This sequence comes from Lissotriton helveticus, assembly GCF_964261635.1. NCBI lineage: Eukaryota > Metazoa > Chordata > Amphibia > Caudata > Salamandridae > Lissotriton > Lissotriton helveticus. The sequence goes on along the minus strand of NC_136061.1, from coordinate 408,764,782 downwards.
GGCCCTTGCGATCGGGAATATCGACGTGGTTCAGCTGCACAATAGCCATCTCGAATGGGACAAACAAGCAAAGTGACCCCAGCAGAGCACAGCACCGTCCAACAAAGTCTGTCCATTCCAATGTCATGTGTGCGACAGCGACATAAAGGTGGACATCGCACTGTAACAGTCCACTCGGCCAGGGCAGTAGCAGCAGCTGCAGAACAACGTAGGAAGCGTCTCCGATAATCCACAAAGGAGTATCCACACATGGCGTCCGAGGACGAGACCCCATATAATGAACAAGCACGCAGACATCAGACCGCTGCATCTCCATCGCAGACAGCATCTCGGGAACATCGGGAGCACATACCTCCAGCACCTCCGGGCACCCCCGGGCAGGCAGTCCACAGAAGTCGGACACAAGATGTGGCTCAGCGTCCCGCAGTCGTGAATGTGCTCGGTCAAGCAAGGGCACAGCAGCGAGAACAGCATCCAGACGGTGCCCCAGGTCACAGGCGTCGCCACATAAAGCAAATCGAAAAAGATCCAGGGCTCTCAGAATGTCCGCAATCCGCACCGGTGCCTTAGGAGGGGAGGATGTAGCAGATCCCTGCACACGGGGCTCGAAATTCGTTGCAGCCCACAAGACTGGTCATCCACGTCGCCATCACAAAGCCGAGCACCACGCCGGTGAACTGTAGAGCACCACCCGTCCGGGGGCACAAAGGGAACACAGACCATGCTGCACCATGCAGGTGTAAACGTAGCGACCGCAGTGGCCATGTCACTAGTTGCAGCCCGGGATCGTGAAAAACAAGGTCCAGTTGCTCGGCCTTTAAAATGGCGCCCACCTCATCACGGAGCGAGACAAGAAGCAAACAAAGGCATACACAAGCCTGGGCGGTGACACATTGTTGCACTCTCAGCCGATATGCCTTCCGCGTAGAGATGAGTAGAGCGGACAGAATGCAAACACCCAATTCAGCCGCTGCGAGCCGTCGGCCGGCTCGACTCCGTCCACTGCGGCCGCTGTTATTGAGGGCAAAGGCAGCCAGAGTCGAAGAACAAAGACCCGTCAGCGCCGGGCAGCGTCCGGGAGAAGGCGAGAACGTCCCACCGCTTCCACCGCAGGGAGTGCTTAAGAAAACACACCATTGGAGTCGGGGTCACCTCCCGAACCCGAAAATATAACTCAGGAGCAGGATTGATGCCAGGATCGGTCCCGGGACGGGAGGAAAGCGAAAGGGTCGGCGGAGCCGAAGGATTAGGCGGCCATCATGTTTGCAGGCTAGGCTCCTCCTCCTTTGTAGCAAAGTTAAGTGACATTTTCCTTTAAAATGCAGTATTCGACCCCAATTTTTTAAAAATGTTCTCAGGGGTATCCTCCTCCCCCAACCCTATTAGGAGATGTCTGGCATGCTTCACTCAGTCACTACAATTCAGGGCTAACATTATGCCCCACAACTTTCAAAGATCATGCACCACCCTAATATATGTGGTATCTAACATAGACGTGTATGTGTTGCGCTGTTATATAATCACAGCAATTATGGCGCTTCAGTAATGTCACTTATTGTGATGTCACCAGAGTTAAGGTCATGTGACATGATCTCGGAAAATTCAGTCACAGGTCATATGATGTCACTACCTGTGATTTCATTAAGGCCAACAAGCACTTATTATCCTGTAGGGTGACAGAGCGCTTTACATCACACACATATTATACAAAGACAATAAATCATACAAGTGTGTACAATCAACATAAAGGAAATGCTACATAAGACAATGAGGTCCAAAATATGTAGGAGTCTGAGTTACTTGTTTGTCATCGATACTAATAGTTATCATATGTTAAGAGTCTTTGGTGTCGAGAAAAACAAAATCACGCGTTAACACTCAGGATTAAAAACATAACACGGTGGTTGTTGAAATCTGTACTAATGAAAATGTCTAGAAAACATTTAGAGAGTAGGGAAGGATTGACGAAAAAACTGCATTTCTAAGCCTGTGCATTCAGTTTTCACATGCCTCTTTCATGGCTCCGTCAGCACTGAGTGGGGGGCCTCCTCCATGTACTTTGCAGGGGGGCCCCATCAGGTTTTGTTATGCCCCTGAGCAGCACTGTTGCTGCAATTATTGCAACTACCTGTGAGATGAGTTTGTTAAATTATGAAGAGGTATTGCAAGTGTAATAAGGAAGAAAAATTCAACATTGTTTAACTAAAAAAAAAGTACATTATTGGTAAGCATGGATTGGCGTTTGCCCAAGTTTAAATTCTAATCAAGTGAGGATTGTTTTTAATAAAACCTTTTTTTGCGCAAGGTGAAGAGTAATCACCATACTCTGCTCCAGCATCAAGCCCTGACCTCGCAAGTCAGTGTGCAACTGTAAAGTTATGGCATCCCAACCTGTGTCGACAGCCTGTCCAAGGGTCCTCACCTACTCTGCTTGAAAAGCAGGATCCAGTGGTCTCCACCTGCCTTGTGTCCCCAGGACCACTGTATTGGCGGCACCGCTGAACGCTGCACCACTATTAGTAGGTACTTGAAAGAACGCCCAGACAAGGGCTAGAACCCACCAATGACATAAGTAGGCTACTGCTCAGTGCCCGCAGGTACAGGACCGCTGTGTCTCTCTCAGTTGTTGAGAGAACCTGACTTTGCAGAGGACCATCCACCATTGCTTCATGCTGGGCCTGGTGCCCAACCGTCCATTTGTATTTGTATTTGTATGTGGATTTATAGAGCGCGATTGTTGCCCGGGGGCGTCCAAGCGCTAAGGAACCAACAGATGTTTTGGGCAGAGGCAGGGAAAGTTAGCAGGGATTACTGTACTGTCCATCTCCTGGACTTCTTCTGTGGCCTGCTCCTTTGAGTACTAAGCCTTGCCCAGTGGTCACCCTAAGAATATGCAAGGCACCAGCTTCTTAGGAGGTCTTCTTCACCTCTGACTTTTTTTTCCCTTCCTCACCATCTCTATGTTCTCCATACAGTCTCACTCACCAACTGCCAGAAGAATTAGACCCAGGAAACCTTTATATAGGCCCATCCATCCGTATTGCCAATTGCACATTGTGTTGTGTACTGTGTGCACACTAGAAGCCATTACCCGTCTAGGCAGTCCTTGATCCTGTCATCTTGTTGCTAGGAGAACTCTGCAATTATCCCAACCCCACTCACCATGCCTGCACTGCGACCTATGGGGACCGAAAGTAGCATACATACAGAGTTTACTCTCTCTCCTAATTGGGTCATACGCTCATATGAATAGTACCACTAGCTATTCACTTAATAGGTAAGGATCCCAACACCAGGCTCACTCAACTATGGAACAAAGCTTTCACAACTGGGCTTCGCGAAGTTAAAGATTAAAGGACCTTAAACAGTGATAACCAATGGTAGCGTTGTTGCCACTGGTTTGCCCTTTAGTACCCTGAGCATAGCCATTGCTACATTTTTCTCACTGCTAAAGAGGAAAATGTTGTTACCAAGAGCTTTAGGAGCAGTGTTGACTTTTTGTACCTTTCATCCTTACTGTAACCCCTCACCAAATAAATGGGGGTCTGTTGAGGGGCAAAGTGTGGGTCAAGGGGTCAATCATGTGATGATATCAAGAATCAAAGCGTATGTGATGTCATTTCCGCTACTCATGTACATTTTATTGGGAATCTATACCCACCCTTTTAAACATTCAGCTCAATAGCTGATCCATGTGAAAATGCGTCCCCCAAAAGAAAATGTGGGATAAAGCCATGTTACCCACTTTTCCCATGTAGAAGGGTGGCAAAGTCTCAAACAGAAATGCTATCTAATTTCAATGAAGTTTACTTCTGTAGAAGGGCAAGTGGTTCCTATTTCATAAGGTAGGAACATTTCTTAAAATACTGACTGCTATATCATTGGCACAATAAATGTAAACAAGCACTGGCATAGCCAATAGGTCTCACCATTGAAACCTATACCTTTGCCAATACCTTTTACTCATGCTGTACAGCATCCCTGATGCTGTGTGGCATGGCTAAATAGGAAAAAGATCTGATTAGCTTGTGAAAGCATTTTTTGGGGGGAAAGAGGTCGGAGGAAGCAATACAGCTGAAAGGTGTAGAAGCAACATAGGGCCAAGGGAGCGAAGCAACATGGGCGGGGGCATGGAAGCAACATGGAGGTCTGTAGGGGCTGAAGAGACATGGGGGCCGGACGTGACATGGAATGTGTGGGTGGTGGGGGATAACATGTAGGGTGCAGGAGAGGACAAACATGCGCAAAGTAGAGCAATATGGAATGCAGAGGATTGGGGAGAGAAACATACATGCGAAACAGAGAGCATTGTGATGCTTGGAAAGGGGAGAAACACACGGGGAAGAAAGCAACGTGGGTCGGAGCACATGAGGGAGAACATCACTGAAGGGTTGGGGATGAACCACATGGGCGAGAGATCGAGCAGTGCAGACAAGAGAAGCAAGGCATAATAGGGAAACAGCTGGAAAATGTTTGTTTATAGTAAAAGAAATAAGTAGTGCTTAAAAAAGGACATAGTAATGAGTCCATGCTCCAGGGGAGGGACAAACACAAGAAGAGTAAGGAAAGACCACACATGTTAATGAAATAGAAGCAAGGACATGTGAGTGAAAATGGAGACAAACAATGGTAAGGAATGGGTGGGCTCTAAGCCTACTGCAAGCTAACAATACATAATAAAATAAATAAATAAAAAGGATAAGTATGGATGCCATGTCAAAATTAAATTAGCAAAACATGCAAATCCAGGAGCCACTCTAACACCCCATTCCAATGAGCTAAATTACCAAATTACCTAGTTAGTCTGGCCTTTGCATCTTTTGAACATGAACCACATAATTATGAAATCCTGAGAAGTAAAAATAGCTGTGGCCTTCCTGGAAAATTATTATGTGATGTAACCCTTAGCTCAACTCGACACCACAACTTTTTGGTATTTGGGGCAATTCCACCAATGGCTTTGCACTCCATTGCACTACAGAAGATGCTGCACCCTTGCTCTTCCGTAAATTGTTTTCCTTACCTCCTAATTTTTTTTCTGTAATAGCACCAGTGCCTTTAGTACTGATCCTGGCTGCATTGGAAGCCAAACTCTACCACGGCTAAAATGTTATTTATTTTATTTTATTTAAAGAGTTTTATATAGCCCTGGCTAGACCCGGAGGTATCAGATCGCTTTACATGAGAATAAACAATGTAACAGAAAAAGATCAACAATTATACAATACATCAAAAAATAGGCAATACATTAGGAGAGGAGAGAAAAGAGAGAGAAAAGTAGTGGAGGGGGCAGGGGAGGTGAGAAAGGGAGAATAAGGGAAGAGACAACAAGGAGAGACGAAAGGAAGTCTGTCTAAAGACCGACTGGGTAGGTGACGACCAAGGAGGGAATCCACGGCCCATCTCCCCTATAGCTAAACCAGGTAGCTCCATCGGGCATCATAGTTCAGTCTCAACACATTGAGAGAGGAGAGAAGGAGAGACATAAATAGAGGGAGGATGCGGGAAGAGACGACAGGAGAGATGAAAGGAAGTCTGTCTAAAGACCGACTGGGTAGGTGAGGTCCAAGGAGGGAATCCCCGAACTGTCTCCCCTATAGCTAAACCAGGTAGCTCCATCGGGCATCGGACAAAATAGTTCGGTCTCAATACATTGAGAGAGGAGAGAAGTAGAGACATAAATAGAGGGAGGGTGCGGGAAGAGATGACAGGAGAGACGAAAGGAAGTTTGTCTGTCTCTTAAAGCAATACCTTAGCGTGTAACCAACCGGGAAAATGCATTGTGGCAGAATGGCCAGTCCGAACCTGGCACTTCTGGTTTTTTCTAGATGTTGCGCTATGGTCCTTTTATAAATATGTATTCCATTTTGTATTTACAGTCGTACCACTGCTTAAAAAGAAAAAGAAAATGATAATAACCCATCGTTATTATCATTTTAGTTTTCCTATTGCAGTCAGCGACTCTCGGGCGGGGCCTCCCAGAATAGGGGGAGGAGTGGTTTGCATTCTCTAAGTGCGCATGACTGCTTGGCTGGCCCAGCACTACTGCTTGGCCCTCTTGGGCAGTCCAAACAGTCATGCACACTTTGCATCTTCCCACCAGGTTATAATGCACAGCCTGGTGAGGAACATGCCCAGCCTCCCATTCCCCATCTAAGTGCTGAACCAACAGCTTTGTGATTGGTTCAAGGGAGCCTGGGTGCTTCCTGCTGCTTCCTGTTGTGGGACCGGAGACAGGAGGAAGAGGACAGAGGAGAGGCAGCGTCCGGACATTTTCAGGCAATTGTTTATTATTTCTTCTTTTTTCGTACCCCCCTCCCGATCCACCACCGGGGTCCGGTAGCAGCCCCTACTGCTTTTATTTGCTTTTGTAAAGTACTACCCATACCTCTGTAACCTGTACGGACTGCAGCATAACCTGTTTTCGGTACAGCAGTGTGCTGCTCTCTAGGTTAGGTCTGTGCTAAAGAAATACCTCTTAAAAATACGTTAACTACCTGCATCAACATCCGTCCCACGCCTGTTTCTTAATTGTTTCAGCTTGGGCACCTCTTCTCTTGCCTTGGCAAAGTCATAGTTGTTCAGTATTAGGCAAACTCCACGTGGACGACTGCTCATTTTGTAAACCTGGTCCACCTGAAAAAGTGATCAAAGGAAAATGTGACACAAGAACAGACATCAAGAAAACTTTTCACTAAAGCACCTAGGAGGTGCTGGCGATTTTAGTTTTCGATGGAAGCTTTTTACAAATATTAAAACTATCTTCTAGATGTCAATAGGTGAATGACGAACATGTTATGTGAACCAAGACATAAAATAGCACCGAATTGAGAAAAATGGCAAATCAAAATATGACACAGAAGGCAAACTGAACCATCTCTGGTTTTGCATTAGAAATGAGGACATGAAACATAACAATGGATATTGGGACAAAATAGCTTTTGCAAAGAAACAAACCTTCATAACAACGTAACCCACACATTAACCCCCAAATAAATCCTTGTCCTCATCCTACCGGTCCCTGCTCTTAAAGCTAATGTGTTGGGGGTGTCAAACAGCAGATAGTAAAATGGTTGTCTAGCTTGAGAGTTCCAGACGCCCTCAATCAAAAAGCCGCAATTAGAACACCTTGAAATTCAGATTTATGAACGGTGCAGAGGTCTATGGTGTGTCAATGTCTAGGGTAATGGATCGTCCCCCTTCGACCACTGGCTCTCATGCACTATGAGTGATGGCATTTTGCAATATCAAATTTGCGAAATTCGCCTAAAAAGGAGAGCTTTACAGTGCTAGGACTGGTGGCGCGATATTTATTTTGCATATGCTGTTTTCATTCCATTCCTTTTCTTTTTTCTTTTGTCATCCGTGTTTTTCTTAATTATGTCCTCGGGTTAGGAGTAATTACAAAACAATAACACCTTTTTTCTTTGCATCAATATGAACCTTATTTTCCTGTGATGCGAATTAAAATGATAAATTGTATCTATACTTGCTCAAAGTGCACCTGTCACCTAGGAAGCAACAGTACGAGTCTATTCAAATAATATGCTACGATTATTTATTTATTTTAATTTAAAAAAATGTATTGCAAGCTTATGGCCACGGCATTTAGGCACCACATGTATTCTTTTTTCTTCCTTTTATTTTTGTGACATATATTTCGGATGACGGACTCGAGAGGTCATCCTGCAGGAAAAACATATAGCTACTTGTAAAGAATGGCCTTTGAGAAACAATGGGGCATATTTACTAGAAAATGTCAGAGTGCGAATCCCTGTCAATTTTGGCAGTGACGCGCTCTGATATTTTCAAAATTCAGGGATGCAGCGTATTTACTATTAAGCTTACTAAGTTGCTTAGCGCCACCTAGTAAATATGGAAAATGGAGCTACACCACCTGAGTGTCTGAAAAAGTATTGCCCCAGTGGCGATAGGGGCTTGAAAATATGCCCCAAAGTACTTCAATGAATGGTCCAGATTTCTTCAATGAAAGATGCCATAAAGGAATCTGTTCGTGCCAAGAAGCTGATGAGTCCAATAGGCTTTGTCTATGGAATCAAGTTTCCAACTGTGGTCGCCCACGAGTTTCTTGCCACTGAAAAATGCTGTGCTAATTTGAAGGTGGCCGAACGTCCCATTTGGTCAAACTCTTGCAGCCTGATTCATGTAGCCATTAGCGCTCGCAAAAGGGCCAGATTCTGAGAATCTGGCCCTTTGCGAGTGCGATTTTTGCATTTGGTATTCATGATACCAAATGCAAAAATCGCTATCTAAGAATTCGCATATTTGCGAGGAATGGAATTTAAGGAATCTCTAATAGAGATTCCTCAAATGCTATTCATGACATATCAGGAAATTGCGATTTTGCACTTTTGGGGCCGCTATTTACCGAGAGGTCAGACCTGTCGGTAAATAGCAAAAACTCAGAAAAATGCTTTTAAAAGCATTTTTCTAAGTTGCATGTTGCACACACACATGTCCTTTGGACATGTGTGTGCGCAACACCTGTTCAAATGTGCATTTTAGGGGTGCTACAGGGCATCCTTTGGACACCCCTGGCACCCTTAAAATCGCTATCTTATTTGCGAGTATCAAATTGCTACTCGCAAATAAGGGATACTCCCCATTCATTCCTATGGGCCTCTTGGCCCATAGGAATGAATGGGGAGTATTTGCGAGTAGCAAATTGCTACTCGCAAATAAAGAACATGTAGGAATCGCTATTTTATTAGCAATTCCTACATGAATGCCGTTTTGCGTGTCCTCAATAGCGAATCGCTATGATTCGCTATTAGGGACACGCAAAACGGCATGTACATGAATCAGGCTGTTGGTTCCCACACCTCATTTAGAATCAAGGGAACTGTCTGGTTTCTAATGATGGGGCTCCATCCGACTCTGCCTTTGGCAACACTTACCACAAGCCCATCTACCACATGGTCACTGGCATGTCAACTTCAGAAGAAACCCCCTGATTACACTGGATGTCCTCTGGTTTCTTCAGTTTATAATATGGATGGAATATAGCCTACGCACAAGATGTTGGGTGAGGTTATGAGGTTGAAAGACATCTTCAAACATGGCGCAGAGAATGCCATGATGCCCAAGCAAGAGATGTTGCATTGATGCTAATAACAGATAACTCAGACATGCATAGCTACCATTACTGCCTAGAGGAGGCAGGTAAGAACCAGAGTCAATGGCACATATTATAACATTGGAATCTTGAGAGCTACATTAAAGCCAATGGCGTAGTCTGGTATATGCCCAGAGCTGCAACATTCCAATTTTGTCTTTCTGCTTCTCCTGTTTTAATTACGAACATTCTACCCGTAGTGGGTGGAATGTTCTAATAGCCCTATAGCCCGTCTGCCTCGAAATACATACCAGTTTTTAAAGTCCCTCTCCTTCGTTATAGGCCCTCGCCTGCGGCACAGGCCTCTTATTCAGGTTCAGGGCCTTTAACAACTGGTATAGACATTGGCTGCAGGTTATAAGGCAATATTAGAGAACTAGAATGTTGAGAGCTCCATATATAAGCCCGGAGCACCAACAATCCAATGTTTGTCTTCATGTTTCCCCCTTTTTAATTTAGAACATTCCTTAGTGGGTGGGAATGTTTTAATAGCCTTATAGCCCAGTTGTTAAAGACCCTTTCACTCCTTATAGGCCCTCATCACACTCCGGTTCAGGACCTTTAAATACAGGTATAGCCCTTGACAGCAGCTATAAGGCCCTATTAAATGTCCTGAGGGTCCAAAGGAGCTTTTGCTGAAATCCAATCAAGCTGACCATTGATGTATAGATTCATAATTACACACACAGCTTCTGCCTGCGCCATCTTTTTTCTTTTTTAAAATTATTTTATTTATTCAAGTCAGCAGAGATACGACATTACACATTTGCATACAATTGATACCAGTAATCTACAGTTTACAGCGTACATGGCATTTCACTGGGTGACATAGTCATCGACATCATAAGTATGTTCCCCAGAGTGTTATGCTGCTAAGAGAGAAAACTTAATGGCTACAACCATCAATTCTCTGGAATCCCAGGCCGCCATCCCTTACGCCTCATTTCTCCCAATCTTTGTGCTATCCTCCACCACATCTGATACAGGGAGGTCCCACATTAAAGTTTTACTAAAGCACTGCATTATACCATCAGTCAACATTTTGTGTAGAGGGGATATATTGCCCAAACGGTTCCCAAAAATCCCTAGGTTTAGAGGCCAGTGGCAATTGCCGGCGCCATCTTACCTGAAGCAGCTCTGCCGCCAGTCCCGGAACATCACTGATGCACACGGGCATTGTCCCACCATTACCGCCATTTTCTTTCACTAAAACAGTTCACAAATAATAGAACACTTATGGAAGGAATCAGATGATGTGCTGAGTTTCCCTTTTTGAAATGCACAATGGAGGTAAGACTCTGGTCAAGCATATCATCAGAGGGCTTCTTCATGGGATTACTAGCTGTAATTGGGGTGGTAAGACTATACCTGTTATTGGTGATCATATTACTGTTAGTTACACTACGGTAACTTTTGTCATATTGGCCTTGTTATGGTCATTATTATTAGTAATGTCACTATGGATAATAGTGTTGTGTGCATTATTATTAGAATTATAAAATAACATTAATGTTGTTATGAGTAATAGTGGTAGTAGTAGACACATTAAGAACAATAATAGTGAATATTAATAATAATAACCACAATGATAATAATAATAGGAATAATACAAATGGCACTCTGATAATAATAATAAGTTGCTGCAGCACACATGGAGCACCTTGGATCACAGACTTGGGTTCTAGGAGTTAACCCTTAGCTTGTGCCCCCTCAAGAAGATCTGTAAATGGCAAAACCGCTGCAGTAGCCTATCTCTGCTTCATATTGTATAAGTATTTATTTATCATGCTGCTGCCGCTGATGTGGCCCGAAGTGCTGCCAAGCAGTGTTTCAGCTGACTGCCTCATGGAAGGAGTTTGATCTTTTTATCCAGATGTATAACATTATAAAAGTGTAAATAAGGTACTTCACAAGCACCTACTCATGTGAATGGCATTTTATCACAATCCAACTGTGCTTATTTATTAGTGGCAAGACCTTTGTCTAGGAGCTCCACGTGGCTATGTGTCCAGCATACACTGCTTCTAATCCTCAGAGAGGTAGTGTCAGGGGACCTGCATAAGTTCACACAGAGATCAGGGTGGCGCCCCACTGCTAAGCAAGCAGCCACCGCCTCCAAGCACATATGCAGATGAAGTGACATATTGAGGAGGGCAATGCCTGGGAGAACAACACTGGGAAATAATTAACAAGTCAGTAATATAAAAATGTTATAATAGACGGGTTCTGCAATCCCTGTATAAAAACCTGTCTCTCATGTCTAAAAAGCAACTTGTGACGCACCCAGTCGCCTATATTATAAAGAAATGACGTCAACACTCAACTGTAATCATTTTTAACAGTCTAGTTCTGACAATGCCTGCTGCCAAAGCCAGCAGCTGAGGGGAAATGCAGATCAGGTCAACGAGCATAAATAAAACAGCTGTTTATAGCAGGAAAACAAGATATGGCTTTTCTTTCTTCTGCTCCATTTGTCTAGCTGTATAGTGGCAACCAAACAAAAGATATCTATTCCGTCATGTTTATTGTTTGCACTCCTTAGGTAATTATAGACAAGACAGAATATTATTGCATGTTTCTGCACATTCCCAGCTACTGGGACTTTCTTTTCAAATGCTGCCTTGTCTTAAACTGAGTCTAATATCTTCTTGCAACAAATATCTCATAGTATTTTTTTATGTGTTTAATTTTGCACTAAAGACTCTATTTGTATTCTTCATGTTTGCAACCATGCTCTCTCTTTTATACGAAAGAGCTTGGTAACAAGGATTTAAGTGGTTTGAGGGAACAGTAATGGTGCGACCACGTGTTTAAGGGCTAAAGTACCTGTCACACAAAAGGATATTCCAAGTCACTTTGCAATTCCATAATCTTGTAGAGGAACTTGTAGGGGTCTTGCGCTATCCTTATCATTTATGGTGGGGGCACTTTATCGGATATATAATACATGAGATCCTGCAATCCCTGTAAGAAAAGCCTGTCAATATGTTTTTTTTATTACAGGCGACTTGAAACTCACCTAGTTGCCTGTAATAAAGAAATGACATAGCTGCTCATCTTTAATAACATACTACAGTTGTGTTCTGATGTCACAATTCCTGCTGCCAGAGACAGCAAGTGAGGGAAAAGGAAGTACACAGAGCATAAATAAAGTCCGAGTTTCAAAAACAAAACATTGCTTTTCCCCTGCTCTGTTTTTCTGCTTGATCGGTGACAAGCAAAAAGAAGATATTTACAAGTATTCCTTTGCACACTTCAGGAAATTATAGGAAATATAGAATCTCTTCTATACATTCTGAGGGACACTGTTTTTAAAAAACTGACTTATTAAACTGTTTCTAAGATCTTTTTGCAACCGTTATCTGCATGCTTTTTGGTGTCTTAAACTGCAGAGATTTTACCTAAAATTGTTTATATTTGTAAACATGCAATCTCTTTTATATGAAAGAGTACCACAACAAGGATTTAAGTGGTTTGTGGAAAGGGTGATGGTTTGACTATGTATTGTAAGGAATAAAGTACATACTGCCATAGATTTTAAGGATATTTTAAGTCACCACAGCGTTCCATGACCATATAAAGTAACTCCACCTTCGGCCTCATCCCTTTATATGGTCACAGACCTACTCAGTGACTTACAGTAGCCTTATAATGTATGGTGGGGGTACTTTATCCCATGTATAATCTTTAGTGGAAGCTTTGCCATCCTTGCTTTCCATTCACCTCTGTCCTTCTTGCGTGGAGCCTACTTCTCCTGCAATGTCCCATCTGGTCTACCCAGACGCAGCCCGACCTAGCTGTGCTGCAGGAGCGTGCTGGCCGGAAGGAGAATCAGTAGCCTGTGCACGAGGCCGGTGCCTTAGAAATACCTCTGGGGCATAATCATTAACATGATCAGCAGGAGGATAGGATGTAGTGTTTCATGTAGACTTTGTTGAGCCCTTGCTATAATAACATAACTTGCCATTCATTGTGTTATTGCAATCAGTAATCATGAGTTAGTGTCACACCAGATGTGTGACACTTGACAGGGCTGCATGATGTTACTGCAAATTCTGACACGTCAAGCATAATAGGCAGTAATAGCGCTCCCACCTGTTTTCCACATTTACAAATGCTGATGGGCACACATTTTGCCTACAGAGACGTGATATTTTGACAATACAAAAATGGTGTTAGGTGTCTATAAAACTACCTTGTGCACATTTTCCCACAATTTTACCCACCTCTTATGTCATTTTGCCTTAATATTTGTTGTGTTAAAATTAGGCTCCAGCTATAATACTTTCCATTGGGTGCACCCACTGACATTCTATTGTTCATTCCAAAATGTATTCACTCCATCTGCCCTTTCTTCATTCTAATGCTCATTTCTTGGTTATTGAAGTTGGAGGATATTTAGTTTATTCAAGTTCTGACTGATTCCATTTGGCCGTGATGCGTCCCATAGCTCCCTGACTGACACATTGCTTCCGCCGTTCCCTCACGCTTTGATTTAGGCAGTCTTTGTATCCTGCATTATACTGTTCATTCTCCCAAGTGCTCTATAGCGCTTGACACAATTGTTTATTTCATTTATGTATAATATTTACATGTAAAACAAATGCATAAAAACCTGTCTGCAATTTTCATATTAGTGGGCAAGGACACAATTCTAGCAGTGTATTCATTTTGGCACTTCTGGAATACATTGCATAAAACCAAAAAAACATGATGCACCATGTTAGACCTGGCACCCTTGGCGTGGTTTTCCCTGACGTTTTGCCTCTACCTCCTGTGTTTTTGCTGGATTTCGTATTTGCTCATTTAGATGCTTTGGACACTTTGCCACTGCTGGTCAGTGTCAAAGTGCAAGTGCTCCCTGGGTAAATTGTTATTGTGATTGATTATCCATGATTGGCATATTTGTCTTACCAGTAGGTCTCTAGTAAAGTACACTGAGTGTGCAAGGGCTGGTAACTTAAATGCTACTAGTGGGCTTGCAGCACTGATTGTGCCACCCACATAAGTATCCCTGAAAAGATGTCTCAGGCCTGTTACCACCGTGCCTGTGCGCAGTTTGTTAACTGCCATGTTGACCTGGCCAGTGCACCCACTTACCAGGCCTTACCCTTCCCTTTTCATACACATAGGACACTCTTATGGTAGTCCCAAGGTACCTCCCTGGGCAGGGTGCAATGTATGTAGAAGGTAGGACATGTACTAGTGTGTGTAACATGTCCTGATAGTGAAATACTGCAAATTTCATTTTTCACTATTGAAAGGCTATCTTGCCAATAGGACAGAATAGGGAATGCTGTGTAACAGTTTTACAAGCATAGCTTCCCAAAGGAGTCAGATAAGAAATTAGAGTCTGGTATCCCTGAACTCAGAATTTAATAACACATCTTTTAGGAAGGATGGTTTTTAAATTCTGTGTTTGAAAATAGCACTTTTAGAAAGTGACTATTTTCTTGTTCAACCTTTCTGTGTGCCTCTGCCTGTTTGTGGATTGACTGTCTGGCTTGAGAGTGACAGGGGCTTGGATTGCTCCAGGAGTCTGGGTGAGTCAGCACTATGCTGAATAGGCTAATCTGCATTTGGAGTGGTGGGAGGAGTAGCACCTGAGCCTGAATAGGGCTGTGCCTGCCTTCCAAAATGCTGGCTCCACCCCTGTGGTGTGTCTGATGGCCCTGCTCAACACTAAAAAAGGAAGAAGTTGTGCACTGGCAGAGTGCACCCAGAACTGGTTTGGACTGGGCCCAGGACCCCTTACACCTAGAGAACAAAGACTTTTGGGGTATAAATATGAGAGCTGAAACCCCTGAACTTTAGATCTTCCTGGAATTGTTATGTTATGTTATAAAAGTCTCTTCTATAGCGCACGGCTACTCCATAGAGTGTCCCGGCGCTTTGGCAAAGAGAACTACAAGGAAAAAGTGCACAACACAACACCGAACGCAGGCCGACAGAGAAATTACTGGGAGAAAAGCCAGGTCTTCAGCTCCTTTCTGAAAGAGAGCAGACTGTTAGCTATTCTCAAGGAAAAGGGAAGCTCATTCCAGCATCGTGGTGCCAGGTACCGGAAGGAACGACATCCAATGCGTGCACGTCTGATGGTGGGAACAACGGCTTTAGCCTGCAAAGCGGACCTTAAAGTCCTCCTAGGGGCATAGAAGGCCATACGCTTCCCGAGGTATTTTGGGCCAATCGAGTGAAGGGCCTTAAAGGCAAGGGTCAGGACCTTAAAAGTAATTCGCTTAGAGACTGGAAGCCAATGCAGTCTCTTGAGTAACTCCGAGGCTCTAGCCCTACGCTGTAGTCCAAAGATGCTCTGGCCGCCGAATTCTGCACGACCTGCAAGCGTGCCATCAGGTATTTGGGAAGGCCAAGGTAGAGAACGTTCGCGTAGTCAAGACGCAAGCCTATCAAGGCCTGGACAGTAATTTTTTTATGTTGCAGAGATAGTAGTGGAAGAAACTTCCGCAGCATTTTCAGGATGCCGAAACATTTCCCTGCCAGCCCTATAATCTGGGGTCTAAAGGAGAGATCATCATCACACAGGACACCTAGATTTTTGGCTTTTAACGAGGCAGCATCAGGCGGGAACATATCGCGGAGCCACCATGTCTTCCAAATGGGATATGGCAGGCATCCGAAAAAAAGCAGCTCCGATTTATCGGAATTGCACTTCAGACTATGCCTCTGAAACCAGTCAAATACAGCGCCCAAGCATTCCTTAATCCGGCCGCCGTCAAAATCCTCCCCCTTGTTACACGTAAAAAGGAGCTGGGTGTCGTCAGCATAGGATATGATCCGGGCACCGAAAGATTCCGCCACCGCCGCTAGAGGGGCCATATAGATGTTAAAAAGGGTGGGGCTCAGGATGGACCCTTGAGGAACCCCGACCTTCAGCGGCGGCATTTCGGCAGAAAACGGGGGTGCCCAGACCACTTGTCGGCGGTTGGTCAGAAAAGACTTAAACCAGTTCCACACCGTCCCATGGAAGCCGATCTCCCAGAGTCTTAAAAGGAGGCCGTCGTGGGGAACGGTGTGGAAAGCCGCCGACAAATCCAACATTACCAAGATGGCTTTACCCCCCCCCCATCCAAACTCTCTCTTATGGCATCCGTGATCTCAAGAAGAGCCGTCTCCGTGCTGAAATTCGCACAGAAACCCGATTGAGAGTCATGCAAGATATTATTACTCTCAATAAAGCTGAAGATGGAGAGATGCACATGCTTCTCAATCACTTTAGCCAGAGAGGGAAAGAGGGAGATAGGTCTATAATTAGCGTGAACAAGGGGATCTAGAGATGGTTTTTTAAGCAGCGGCAGAATCAAGGCGTGCTTCCAAGCCATAGGAACCTCTCCCGTTGTCAGGGAAGAATTAAGCAGTGGGTTGAGCAAGATATTAACTGCCGGCGCCACTCTCCCTAGGCATTTCGCTGGACAGGGGTCAAGCGGCGAATCCGATTGAAGCCGAGACAGGCCGTCAAGAGAGGAAGCAAGAGAAATGGAAGGGAAAACCGAAAGAAAAGGGCCTTTCTCCTTCAAGGATGGTGGCACAGTTGTCAGATGACAGGCAGCTGGAATAAGGCCCGCATCAGGAAAAGAACCCTGAATAGATTTAATTTTATTAATAAAAAACTCACTAAGCTGGCAAATCCAAACTTCAGTGTGAGAATGGATGGGCGTGCTCGAGGGAGGGGAGATAAACTCTTTTACAATTCTAAAGATTTCTTTGCTCGTATTTTCCGCTGCATCAACTCTGCGCTCTAGATAGACTTTTTTTTCATCCACAATATGTTTGTGGTACAGTCGTATCATATCCCTATATTTTATTTTGTCTTCCGGGTCGTACAAGCGCCTCCAAGCTCTTTCAGCCCTCTTACAATCTTGGCGCATCTTACCTAGAAGAGAAGTGAACCAAGGGGCCGAGGCGTGTCTAGCCGCAGAATTAGCTGGCTTACCGGGGGCTAGCTCCTCAAATCTAGTTGTAAGCCACTTTTGGACCGAGTCAAGATCTTGTTCCAGATTACCAGAAAACAGGCAGGGATGTTGGCAGAGAGCATCGGAGAGCATTTCCGCCGTAACTCGTTGGAAAGGCCGAGACACCCTTCTGGTATCATTCGCCAGTCTTGTACCAGGCGTAGCTGCAAAAGGAATGCAGAATTTAATTAAAAAGTGGTCTGACCACAACACTGGAAGCGGTGGGGAGACATCGATTAGACTAGTATCACTAGTAATTCAAGAGGAACCTTTGCTGAGGAGAAGAGCTGGAGAAACTGAAGAGGACTGCCCTTGCTGTGTGTTTTGGGGCTAACCTGCAGTTGCTATTCTGCCAAGGAAAGGAGAAGGACTTTGCTGTGTTCTGTGTCCCCTGCTTAAAGAAGATCTCCAAGGGCCTGAGGAGAGCTTGCCTCCTGTTTTGAAGTCCCAGGAATAAAAGGACTTCACTCCCAGCTCCCCTGAACTCTGCTGTGTGAGTTCTGACCTGCATAGAGTGCTTAACCCAGTTTTAGGGCCTCTGGAGGTTGTTTGCTGCTGTTTGGGAGCTGGAAGAAGAAGGAGAGTGAAAAGAACTGCAGAACCCGTCGCATCGCTCTTCTTGCGGCACGTTTCACCGCCGCATCTCAACGGCGCAAGAAGATTTCCATCGCATTGCCGTGCTGCTGCAAAGATCGTAGCAATGCCTGTTGCCGCTCCCAGAACTGACGCATCAAGGAATTACAGCTGTAGAGGACCGCGCAACGCCGCCGCATCGATCGCTGTCGCATCCCGAAGATCTACGTATCATACTTGTGCGAAACGCTTTCCCGACGGATCACCTGCAAACCGGAACCGGCATGAAGACTCGACGCATCACTCCCCCTACAGACCAGACTTGACACAACCCGTCCGCTGCGTGCAGCGGGGCTCTTGCATCGCCTCATCAGGGTCTCAGGAATGTCGCATCTCTTTGTTTTCCAGCGCTGCAGCTGTTTGGCTTGGGAACTTTTGTCGCTTCTACTGATACTTTGGTGCAAAGTCACGCATCCATAGATTTCTATGATACAAGTTCTTAAACCTTTTTTTTTAAAGTCATATTTTTAAACTGTGTATGTTGGATTTTTGTCGTTTTGGTCTTGTGTAGTTTAGATAAAGATACTTTATTTTTCTAAACTGATGTGGTGTCCATATGTGGTGTTTTCACTTTGTTACTGTGAGTGTTGGTACAATACTTTACACATTGCCTTTGGGATAAGCCTGTCTGCTCGTGCCAAGCTACTAAGGGGGTTATCTAAAGTGTGTATCCCCCTTACCTTGACTAGAAGCAAGGGTCCCTATTTGGACAAAGGTGCCTACCTCTGCCAACTAGAGGCCCCTAGTTCTAACATACCACATTCTGAGTTCCAGTTGTTTTTAAAGTGACATACATCAATCAGTTTAAAATATAGTTTTGCACCAAATAGCAAGCTGCATTGCGAAGTGTTTGTTTTCAGGTGCAGGACCGAATGTCTGGAATAAGTAAAATATAGGTGAGTTCCTGATTCTAAGATTGTTGGCAGCGAAAGCTTGGGACACATGCATTGGATGTCCTGGAACACAGTCATTGCTATAGGTGTATACAGTACTTAATTTTAGCCGTGCTTTCCGGTGCTCAGCACCAGCACTTAATTACCAAAACTGACAGTCTGCCACATGGCAGCGCTGTTTATCTAATTTAGAAATTATGACAACAACAGTTGTTTATTGATGCAATATGCATTAAAATGGCTAATACTTGCCGCCCATGCCATTCTTATAGCTTTGGGGGGCTGGAATAGTCCAAGTAGTGATGTCATGAGCCTACATTTCCGTACTTTTAACTGCAATAAAATAGTTTTAGTACTGCTGCCACGTGGGACTAAATAAACAAGTTGGCATTGATAGGTGTAGTCAGGATTTTTCATGGTGATTCCTAGTGAAGGGTAGTCTCCTAAAGATGTAGGCCAGGTTTTTTAAAGTGATGCTTCTAGTGAGGTATCAATCTGGAGAAGCTTTGCTAGGGTTCATTGCAAGTCTTACTGGTACACACCTTTTCTTCAAGGGAGAATCGGTTAATCTGGGATGAATTTAATATTTCAGAGGACACCGAGAAACATTTGAGTTTTCTCAGCATAATTAAAGACTTTCACACTACAGCTCTGGCGTAGTCCAATTAGCATCAGAACTCTACAGAAAGCCTATGGCAAAGAATGCATTATTGAGCTATGATAGTTGCCATCCCAGGGCCCTGAGGAACAATCTGCCTTTCGGCCAGTTCCTCAGGGTCCAGAGGAATTGCTCTAATAAAGAAACATTTACGATACACTCTAAAAAATTGGAGGAGCAACTTCATGAAAAGAATTATCCACGGAAAATAATCCGTCAGTCAAAAAAGCGGGCATCAAATAATAACCGAGAAGCCCTTCTCGAAGTGACTACACCCAAAGAGAAGTTAAACAGAATCACGTTTGTCAACACCTTTAATACTAGGTCTAAACAGGTCCAAAAGATCATCCGTAAACATTGGTCCATTTTAAATACAGGTGGTGATAATATTCCTATGCTCCTGTTTGCATTTAAAAGAGGACAGAACCTGAAAGACCAATTGGTCCATACTAGAACAAAAACGAAGGTACCTAGACAAGTTGGCACGCTATGGGACCTGCCGCCAGTACAAGGACACCACCCTTGTGGTACCTGTTCGGTATGCCCACAAACGTGTAAATCAGTAGTTGTTGATATAGGTACTAACAGACCCTGGCAACAGCGCCGATTTACGAACTGTAACAGTGACAATCTTATTTATTTGATCACGTGCCCTTGTAAGAAGCGGTACGTTGGCATGACAACAAGGAAAATAAGGACAAGAATTTTGGAGCACAAAAGTACTGTGCGATGTCGCAAGCAAGCGACCCGATTGACATCTCATTTCCTTGAAGTTGGCCATAGTCCCAATGATTTTGTTTGGACTGTATTAGAACAGCCTCTGTTACCTGAACACTGCCCTGATGTCAGTAGATTTCTGTTTAAGAAAGAACAGAAGTGGGTGTACAAGCTAAATAGCGACAAGGAGGGACTAAATGAACCTATACCCTGGATGTCGCTTTAAACTTGTATCAGTTGAGTTGCTTAGTTCCAATCCTAGAGTAGAGTCCAGAGAGTGTTCCTACTCTGTAGTGCAACAATAACAGACTTGCCAGTATAGGTACCGGTATACTGTACTGTGTAGATTGCAAAAACATGTGATTATAGCAACCTACCAGCGAGTGTTTATAACAATTGTCTATGAAACTATAAGATCTAACTATACTCTCCAAAGCCTAATTCTGTTTCTCCATTTTGAAATATGGTTTTTGAATCTGATATGACTGTGCAGGAAGGTTCGTGTACCATACAGTCTGACTCTTACTATAGTCCAGTAATCGATATATGGGTCTTGTGTGGTGTATGTTTCATAAGTTTAACCTATAGGCATTCCACACCATCAGCTTGAATTTTCCGCCAAACGCGTTATAAAAAAAACTTTTTCCTGAAAGTGGTGTGATAATAAATGGAGACCCTTTCTGATTGCGGATAAATTGAAATGAGGCTCTAAATATAAATTTCTAGTATAAAATCAGCAGAAATAGCTTTATCTGCGAGATTTTTGATCCCATGAACTACATTACCCAGAATGCTCAGTGTCACATGAGCGCGGTCATGTGCACGGACACATCGGGATTGAAAATGGCGGCATTGCATCCGTTCGATGCCTCCCCAGACAGCACAGAAGCCGGCCCGGAGACACCGACGGGCAGGTAAGCCGGAATGGACACCACTTATTCATCAGGTGGTGTCACAGTGCCGTAGAGTAATATCGCTAGACGTCTCTTTCTTAACACGCGCTTATAAAACAAATGGCGTGTTAGTCATATTGTTAGTATCTGAGTTCTTTCCTCACACGCTCTTACAGGCTATACGTTGTTTAGCCCTTGGTGACCGCTGACTGGGACGGCTTTTAACAGCATAACCATGTGTATGTTTTTATTTTTCGCTACCTACATGTTTAAAACGGCTTGCTACTCATGGTTACACGAGGAAATGCTGTTTACTACTGAAATTGCTGTGTGCTGTTTGTTGATGGACATCCACTGAGGTTGCTACAAACTGGTTCAATTGAAACATGGTCTGCCTGATTATCCTATTTCTTCTCAAGCCATAACAAGTCAGGAGAGAGTGATGGTTGAAACTTTATTGTTTGCACTAATGGACAAACATAATCTGATTCTATTGCTGAAAGGTTGTACATATGCTTAACAGCAGTTTCGAGCAAATAATATGTACCAGCCAGTGGGGCTTTTATACCCTATTCTTAAGAAACTTATTGACTCACAAATTGACTAGACGGATCGAATTGTAGTCTAAAATTCGAATACATCTTTAATAAGAAAACATAATGTCGAATTATAGCTCAACCTACCCTTGTTTTTCGAATGTCTCCTTATTTGTTTGCAGAGCGGTGCTCCTCTATACCTGAGCTGCAGCCAGGTGGGGTGAAGCGCCATCACCACAACTAATGGGTGAGTGGCCATGATATCCTGCAGTAGTACAATTGCGTTGACTTGGTGGTATTAAAGATATACCGGCACATGATGGTTTACGCTTTGATAACATCATGGTACTGTTTATTAGTCCACAAATATGCTAATATGTATTTGTTTTTATGTTTCATGTTTTCTCCTGTGTGTTCGTCTCTTCAACATGATGTGACAAAAGTCGGTGGTGGATCTATTTGACCTGGCTTTTGCAGGTGACATTTCTAACTTCATTTTATATTAGCAGTAGCTAACATCGGGTCCTGAAGAAAGCATTGGTACTATACCACCATAATGCTGAAACATGTCGACCATCATTGCTTACAGATATTATATTAAATCTGTTTTTGCACTTTACCTTTTAGATTTGGAAAACTGAGAAGAAAAATTAAAGTCTCATATCTACTCAGTATTATCCAATTTTAATTGATTTTTCACTCACATTTCTTATCTTTGCACTGCTTTTTTTCAGTCGCCACTTATACTTAAAATATCATCTATAAAACATAGTACTGACATTACATCACGTCAAAGGTTTTTGGAGCAGCCTTAATAACATCAATAGGCTGTTTTTCCTTTGTCTCCTGGGCAAGGAGAACCCAAATGATGTTAACAAGGGCGGTACAGAGTGGCTACTGATGGGAAAATTTACCCATGCCCTCGAGCTTTAGCTCACATATATATATTTTTGTCACACTTGGATGTATACTTGGGTCTCCACTTTTAGCTTACAAACTTATTGTTATCTTGCCTCCAAACACAGCTTATCAGTGTCTGAAAATATACGTATTTTACAATAAACTACACACTATTCATTAAGCTGCACCCCAAAAATCCTCCAACACAAGAGATTGTCCTTTTCTGAAAACAAGGATAGTTTTGCTTCAGAATACAAGTTTTATTATCACTTAAGAAATGTTTGGTCCACACATGCCAGCTTGTCCTATTCGTCAGGTACTCGCATATAGAAGATCCTCTCACATGCAAGAGGTGGTCCCCAAATGTCAAGGGAACACACAATATCCCAAGATTGGCATCTGTTATGCAGGTGCTGGACACCATAATGCCAAAGGTGTTTGCATTATGTTACACATGGACATCATTGCACTAGAATTGACCACGATTATGCAGGGGAGGCCACTATGTTAGCAGGAGAGGTCAAGGCCAGGAATAATTAAAATAGGTCTAGAAAAGGTCATCATTATGCCAGAAGCACTATTATGCAAAGGGATGTCACCCAGAATGGCCACCATTGTGCCAGCGATTGCCCACTGTGGAAAGAGCAATGGAGTTGTATTGGGTGACTACCAAGTATGCAATTGTAGGAAAATAAATTGTTGGTGGAGGAGGGACAACTGTTTCCTTCAAGGGGGCTAGGGAGAGTTCCTTGAAGAAAAGAAAAAATAATTTTAGTGGTACGATATGCAGTAGTTACACAAGGGCTAAATAAGTGAAGATGCTAATGGTTTAGGATAATGGTTGGATCAGCAAATATAATTGGACTTTTCACAATTGTTACAACTGGGAGAGCAAACCCCTAATGCAGTTTACAATCACCAGTACATATGCTGGGGGTGACGAAGTACAGTGTTGGCTCAGGTAGAAAGTATATCAAATTATGTATGCACATAGGACTGGGGCATAGTTTGATCTTACAAAGGACTCCAAAGCTCACCACTAATCTTGTCGACTGGATTGTTGGGTATTGAAGTTTAGCAAGAAAAAGAGATCTTGAATTGAACAGAAAATAAACTAGACAAAGGTGACATCAATTGCATGTTGGGTGTGCGTTGGCTCCCACTACAAGAAACTATACGTGAACATTAAATACCAAGTACCCGTCCACCACCAGTAAGCTCTCACTTGGGAGCTAAGCCTGTAAGTGAACAGATGTCCCAAGATTAAAAAGAACTGCATCACATTAACCATCTACTGAAATCACTGGTGCTGCATAAACCCTACCTGCTGTGTTCTGTTGATACTCTTCGATGATCTTCACTAATCCTTTATCAACATTCTCACACGTTTTCTTTAGTATGTCTAAGTTGTTTTTCCCCAGGATTCCCATCTTCTCCATTTCCAGTAACACTTCCAGCATAGTCTGTATAAAGAAAAGTATTGTAACAGGATGAAGAAATTAACCCACGAGTTGGAAAATTAATTGTTTACTCACTTTTTATGTTGCTCAATAATGCCTTTGTTCCAATATTTACCTTGGTTTTTCACTTCTGCTACACATATAAACAAATACAGTATTTTCCATATGAAATGAATCTGCCACTTACTTTCTTTGGACAAGAACTTCTGGAGACCCTTGAAAACAGCCAGCACCCTCACAAAAGGACAAATAACTTATTGTTGCGTTATTGACCAATCCTGAAATCAACATCTTCGGTACAGAGAGATAAAAATATTTGTTTAGGATTTCTTAAGGCTTACACAGTGTTAGTTGTCAAACATTAAGAATTGTACTTGAACCTAGGTTTTATTATTCTGAAGGGTGTGTCTTATCTACTACGCCATGTGATCCTTTCCAATTACTCACCAAAGAGTAACTTAAAGACTTTTTTCACAATGCTAAAATCAAGGTTTGTTACAGGATATGTGAACTCCTCAGCAGGGAGAATATGGGCTCTATATGTGAGGAGTCTATAGTGACTGTCAGTGCCCCAAAGTGTGTGGCTGGTTATGTGCCAGGATGGATGTGGCTGAGTATATCTCATTAGAAAATAATGGGCTTGATTAATGTGTGTCATGACGAATTTGGTATGGTCCTCTAATCCTGTATGCATTGTCCAGATGGTTACAGTTCTATACAAATTCTGCTTGCTTTATCCCCAAAAAATGTCAACCATTCAACAATACGATTAAGACTCTTCAACTCTTCCAGATATCTTCAAGCCTAATGTTCACTTTCCATTTCCATTTCTTCGTCTTTATATTCACAACTGAATTTTTAAATGCAGAATACAGAGAGGATATGTCTTAATCTGTCACATCACCGCATTTCGGACTAAACTTCTTCTTCAGGAAGCACCCTCTATAATCACCTTAAGACATGATGGAAGGCCAGCAATTGAGTATCTGTGCCTTTCCACGCCACAAAAATACTGTCAATTAATCTTCTTCAGCGGAACAATGTGAATTTTACTGATTCACTTTGTTAAAATATATATGTTTAAAAAAGAATACATGATAAGTACAGGTATATAAAGGCTGCCTAGAGCTGACATGCGATAAGGGCATCGTGCTGGAAGCCATAGAAAAGCAATTCACAGAACATGGCAGGAGAAGTTGAAGAAAGAACTGTTTAGTTTACAATATTGTATCAAAGAGCTACTCTAAATCCATTCACAGAGATATATACTGTAAGCAGAGTAACAGAAGTGGGATGCTCAAGGAATTTGGTACATTTGTGAATTTACATATGTGCAGTATATATATCCGAAAAGATGCAGAGAAGAGTGTGGCATGCATTTGTTATTGTAAGAGAGACATTGTGGCTCAAAACGTTTGACCTGAGATATTTTAGCATTGTGAGGACAGATGAGAAAGCCTGCAAATTGGGAGATGTTCTTACTAAGAACTTAGGGGCATATTAACAAGGACGGAGTTAAAATTATCGCCGCTTTAGCGGCAGAAAACTGCAGCTAAAGCGGCGATAATAGGTTTGATAATAGGCTCTTGAGAATTCCTGAGAATTCCGACTCGCTGTGGTCACTTGTACAGCACAAGCAGTGTGTATTGAAACAATAGAAACTGTGGTACTGACCACTTTGCGACAGGAGATGCATTTCCTTTCCCGGCCCCCACGCCGCCAGCTGCTCGTAGGTGATCTGACCGATCTGACTGTTCAGTCTCCGCAATCGGCTAGCAGACCTAGCAGACCGCAAAGGGCATTCACCTGGCTATGCTCGCAGCGGCCACGCTGTCAGCCGCACCCGGGCTCCGGACGCCTAGAATCTCGGCATATGGTCGGAGTGGACCCCCCACCTAAAGGTAAAAGGGATGCTGGGGTGAACAAATAAAATACGGGGAGACTTAGAGGCGCAATGTGTTCAAAAGAAAATACAGTGGGAAATACTGGGAGTTCACCATCTATTGCCAGACATTTTACCACCTTGAAAAACACACCCACTCCTACCTTAATTGAGATAAGCAGTCCAGCCAAGGTCCTCTCAGATCAAGGGTCAATACATCCTCCCCTGCAATGTGCTATGAATTAACCTGATGGTGGGGTTGTCAGGAGTGAGATAGGCCGGGCACCAGAGATCGATACTTGTGGGCAAGACATTGTCAATACTACTTCTGCTGTCACTGCTATCGATACCATCGCTCCAGCTCCTTCTGCCTCCAGCATTACTTTTCCCACTGCCACTGCCACTGTCACCGTCACTGTCGCTGCTGCTGCTACTGCGCCTGACGGCGTGGCCGTAAATAAGACACTTTTGACGAATAAAGCGGCTGAGGAGAACGGCCCCGAAAACCTGAACCCCAGGCCTATAGATCCACAGACCCCGGACATGGCAAATGAAAATTTCTTTTCTGTCTCAAATGGATCCCCATCCGGGACTGACAATGATCCAATGAGCTCTACCAGTAAATTGGAAGGAGAAACGGACGACTCTGCCCCCAGAACCATCAAGCAAAAAAAGCCCCGAAGCAAAAAGCACAGACAACTGAAGTGAGATCACTCAGACCTACACCAAGACCTACAGGGTCTCTGCTGGAAGGGAGATCCAACCTCCAATAGAGCGCAAGACCACAGCTATCAAACGCCTGAACCCTCTCTAGCATCAATCTTTGCATCCATCAAGCAGTTTCAGGAGGAAGTTAGAACAGATAGCCTCGCTGCGAAGGGAACCTCAAAAAAACTCCATGGAGGAATGAGGAAATTAAACAAAATCTGCACCAATATTGGCGATCAGGTCGCAATGGTTGAAGTGCGAACAGAGACCCTTGAAACCGAAGTCTCGCAAGTCAAAGAACATGGTGCATCCCACGAGGCCTGTCTCACTGACATGATGACCAAGCTGGAGGAGTAGGAAAATAGGCTACGGAGGAATAATCTGAGACTTCTAGGGATACCAGAAGGCGTGGAGGGAGATGACCCCAGAGGGTACATTGTAAAATTGCTTCGGAGTGTCTTCCCATCGCAGACGACCTGGAATTGGTCTCAGGAGATCCAAAGAGCGCACCTCTTTCCTTTTAACCTGAAGCAAAAACAAGACGGTAGCAACTTTGGAAACGATAAACCTAGAGCTTTTTGGGGTTTTGGGGGGAATTTTCTTTTAAGACAAATTTATATATGACCAGGCCAGGCCTAACTCCCAGAAAGAGGCAGACGGAATCAAGTTTTTCGCCAAACCAGACTTTAGCCATGCAACAGTCGAGCGACGATGGCAATTGCGCCAAATGATTACTCCCCTACAACAACAAGGTACCCAAGTTTTCCTGAGGAACCCTGCAGGATTGAAAGTGATTTTTGAAGGACCAACCCGGGTTTTCTTATCCGAGATTAAAGTAGGAGAGTACTTAAAAGAGATTGTGGGGAGTAAAAGGGGAGTAAAAGAAAATGAAGCCGGAAGCTTTGAACTTCCCATAAATTTCAGCTTTAACATGTTAGGGGGTCTTGATTGGCGTTCTTTCCTAATTTAATGGGGAAAAATCAAATTTGTACGCTTACCTTTTTCTTTCCCGCATACGTAATTATTTGTATCTTTGTCTTATCTCACTGGGGTAGCAATGCTAGCCAAATGTCTGTGTTTAAGGGATTAACTATGGAGCAAGATGGTGTCCGGGAGTCTCACACTAGGTGTTCATCATTCAGGGTTTCCCTGACTGTCCATTTTTGGGGGTGTGGGGGGAGGGTGATTGGGTACATGCTGAAAACTGTGGAACTAGAGGCTAAGAGGCTGGTACTCTCCTTTCTAAGTATATCTAATGCTATATCTTAGGAAACACTTACATTTGCAATATAGGAGAGAGGCTGGTACTCTCCTTTCTAAGTATATCTAATGCTATATCTTAGGAAACACTTACATTTGCAATATAGGAGAGCGGGATGTGAGGTTTTGTGGGGGAGAGGGGTGGGGGGCATGGGGTGTGGGATTGGGGGGGTGCTGGGGAGAGACATTCGCAGGATGTGGAGGAGGGACCTGGCTATTGCGGTTCATACACAGGTTACTATATAGGGTAGCACTAAAATAACAAATAATGAACTTACAAAATAAGCTTAGGATTGTCTCGCTAAATATTTTTGGTCTGAATGATTCATTGAAGAGACAGAAGTCCGCGCAGATACTTCGATTGATTGGGGCAGATATAGTATGTCTCCAAGAGACTTACATCGAAGG
Organism: Lissotriton helveticus; assembly: GCF_964261635.1. Taxonomy (NCBI): domain Eukaryota; kingdom Metazoa; phylum Chordata; class Amphibia; order Caudata; family Salamandridae; genus Lissotriton; species Lissotriton helveticus. The sequence continues at coordinate 408,736,728 of NC_136061.1, read as the reverse complement.
TGGCCAGAGATCTCTGCTAAATTCGTTGGGTTTTAAACTTATTGGGGCAACTTCGCAGGGCGCCCGGGTAAAGGGGGTGGGGATTCTGGTGTGTAAAGCATTACCATTAGTAGTGAACCAGGTTAAATTGAATACACTAGGGAGATGGGTTATGGCAAGGTGCTTTTTATCCTCTAATCTTATATTTCCAATCTGTTCGGTCTATGCTAGCAATCTAGACGAGGGGTGTTCGGTCTATGCTAGCAATCTAGACGAGGGGTGATAAATCATGTGAATGAAGAATTAGCGCATTGGCCACTCCCAGCAATTCTATGTGGTGACCTAAACCTGTCTAGCACCTGGGACTCAGGTAATTCTTGGCGCTATGAAGGAAGAAAGGCTAAAGTTTATCGGGCCCCCTCCTTAATGTAATAAACACTCATGGCTTAAAAGATGCGTGGGCTTATTCCAAACCCGATCAGAATGGCTTTACTTTCTTCTCAGCTCCCCACTTATCGCTAGCTAGATTGGATTCTTTTCTTGACTCATCTGCTTTAACCGCATGCGTGCGGTAGGATTTCCGCCCGTACGCTGGGTTTTAGGGATTCGCACTTTACATGACGAGCTGGGCTCGTCATGAGCGTGCGAGGAGGCTACCTCATGACGAGCCCAGCTCGTCATGAGCGTCGAAGGGGTTAATACACAACTGTTTTATTGATGTCGCTCCTCGACTTCTATCGGATCACAACCCTCTTATTTTAAATTTAGAGGGCTGGGCCAACCAGGGACAAAGGTCGAATTGGACATTTGAAAAGGTTTTGTTGTATGATAGTAACTATCGAGAGCATATGGCTGGCTGGATACAGGAATTTCTGAATATAAACATTGGGACTGCATCTGTAATGGTGGTTTGGGACACTCTCAATGCAGGCATAAAGGGGGAGACATCACGTTTCTCAATCAGAAAGAACAGGAATGACAAAGCACAAATTTATATGCTACAAAGACAGATGATAGAAGCAGAAAAAAAACTAGTACAAGCAGTTCAGGCAGGTATAGGAATAGAAGAGGCACAGACAATGGTGGCTGTTTCCAAATCTGAGATGGGGACTGTTTTAGCAGAGAAAATAGCTACTAAATGGGCCGCATCAAGGTAGAAATGCTATGAGTGGAGCGAACTTATTGGCCATCAGCGTGCCATTTCCACCAGACAACAGATAACTGCAAATACCATCACCTCAATTAATACAGACACGGAAGGGACAACCACTGATCCTATAAAAATAGAGGAAGTTTTTAGGAAATTTTACGAGAAGCTTTACCAAGAAGAAATCAGAGGTTCACCCGAAGATATAGTCATTATGATTAGAGAATACCTAGAGGGGATACCAACAGCCAAACTGAACAGTGACGCGCATGATGATTTGGAAAACCCCCCAGATTGGGAAGAGATTGCGGCTGCATTGGCTAGTCTCCCGGATTGTAAATCCCCTGGGCTGGACAGTATTCCTGTTGAACTTTATAAAATCTTCTCAGCTAAAATAAAAGATATATTCACGAATGTAATAAGTTCCATCTTTGAAGGGACCTCTCCACCAAACTCCTTGTCATTGGCTAAAATTGTGATATTGCCCAAAAAGGACAACTCACCCCTTGAGTTGTCCTCATATAGACCCATAACATTAATTAATTCTGATTCTAAAATTTTTTATAAAGTTATTGCCATGAGAATGTCTTCCAACATTGAGCCATTATTATCCAGGGCGCAGCACGGATTTATTTTTAAAAAAGGCACCACGAACATGTCCATCGATCCATCATGCTATTTGACACCGCGGAGGTGACAGGAGACCCGATCTCATTAATTCTTTTAGACGCTGAAAAAGCGTTTGATCGGGTCTCCTGGCAATTTCTCTGGGTTGTCATGCGGCAGTCTGGTTTTGGACCAAGAATGATCCAGGCCCTTCAAGCATTGTATCAGAACCCAACAGTCAAAATAGGTATTAACGGTCAGCTCTCAGAACAAATAAAGATAACAAGATGTACGAGGCAGGGGTGTCCCCGTTCGCTCCTACTCTTCACCCTTTATATCAACCCCCTGATAAGAAGAATTTAAGCTAACCCCTCAATTCTGCCAGTGAGTAGGTTTGGCATAGATACAAAGATCATTGCTATGCCAACAACCTAGCCATAATAACCCCGGAACACGAGTCGGCTATAAGTGCCCTTGAGCAAGAAGCCCAAGAATTCGGTCTGATCTCGGGCTACGCTCTGAATAGAACAAAAAACGCAGATTGTTGGTAACAAAAAAGTAACCTGGGTAGATAACAGAATAACTAGTAAAGCAAAATACTTAGGAGTCAATATTGTTTCAGACTTAGACACTTTGGTTGTTGAAAATGTGTCCCCTTTAGCCAAAGACATGAAGAAATCAAACAGGAAAATTGACAACTTGCATTTAACTAATGTAGGAAGATGCAATGTTTTAAAAATGACGTACTTGGGGGCGTGGCCTGACTGGAGATGCCGTAGGACGTGTTCCGTGGAAGCTCCGACCCTCCACCACTGTTTTGGGCCTGCAAAGCGGAGCTGGGGTGCTCATGTTGACCCCCCCGGGGTGGGAGCCGTCTGTGGGGAGCTGCGGAATCAGAGGGCGGTGGAGGCTTGCTGCGTGGTGTCCCCCTTGAGAGGCTGGCAGGGAACAGTTAGCGACTCGGAGGCGGGAGCTGCCATTTTGCCCGCTGTCCGGCGGAGCCTTTGCTGAGATTTGCCTGAGCTTGGCGGTCCCTGAGCCCCGAGTACCTGCGTAGGCCCCCCCTGTGCCGGCGGCTCCAGGGAAGGACCGGCGGAGTGCGATCTGGGGGTGACTGGAGCTCCCTAGCTGCGGTGTCACCTCTGGCCCCTGGGTGACGGCAGGGAACCTGCGGCCGGCGGGCTGGAAATGCGGCTGGGAAGCGGAGACTTGGACCGGGATTGAAGCTTCCCCCCCCCCGCTCTGATAGGTGGTGAGCGGCACGAGGAGACGGCGACGGGGGCTTCTTTTGGAACCCCTGTTGATGCCTTACACAGTGGGCGGCCCCGGCGGCTGGGTTGGCCCCGCTGTGGTGGCGGAAGTGCGGGGGTGCTCCTGTGGCCCTGCGGAGACTGCGAGGCCCCCCTGCACGGGCAGTCCCCCGGCGCAGAAACTGAGGTGAGGCGGATTCCCGGCCCGTGGTGACCCCCTTGAGAGTCTGACAGGGAGTGCGCGGCGGAGCGGAGGTAGGAGCCGTCATCTTGTGGCCTGTCCGATGGAGCGCTTGGTGCGGTCTGCTCGGGCCTGGGGGTCTGCGAGCCTCGGGTGCCTGCCTGGGTCCCCCCCCCACACCATCAGCAGAGGAGATGAGAGCAGATTGAGCGCGACTGGAGCCTTGCAACTGTGGTGTCGCCTACGATCTGCCGGCTGGAGGCGCGACCGGACGGCAGAGACCTGGGCCGGGCCTGAGACCTCCCCCCCTGCTCTGCTGGATGGTGTGCTGCGCGTAGCGGAGGTGACAAGGCCCTGACATTGCTGGAGCTCGAGGTGGTTAGCGCCTAAGGTGAGAGGGGAGTGTGAGTGCGCACTCCGCCTCGCCATTTTGCCTGCTTCCCCGCTGCGGTTTGGCGCCCCCTGCCCCTGGGCGCTACTGGCCTGCTGCGGGCCCCTACCACCCTGGGTCTTGCTGCTGTGGGGGGACACGGGGAGGTGCCTACGGGGGACTGCTGCTGGGCACCGGCGCGGGGGAGCCCCGGGTAGTGGCGCCGACGGCCCTCAATACAACCTGGTGCCCGGCCAGTAATCTCTGGGAACACTGCCCTGGTGGGCCTTGTCCCGCGGCGCTCGGCCTGGCTGCTCAGGGGATGAGTGGACTCTAAGGCTGAGCCTCGTGGGTCTTGGAAGGTGTTGAAGAAACGCTACTGCTGAGGCCGGCTGCAGGAAGGGAAGCGGAGAGGCTGGTGTACCCCCCATCTTGCGTTGGCGCCTTGGTGGGGACCCCTTGCATGGACTCTCCTGCGCTGTTGAGACTGATTGCCCTGAGACAAGCATTTCGTGTATCCTGAGTATAAGGGGGCATTTTCTCTGTCTTGTTGTTGCTAAATAGGGTGCAGCGGGGACCGCATTGGGGAGGTGTGGCTGAGCGGCTTGTTGTACTGATCGGGCCGTCCGAACCCATATGGCCTCCTGAACCCCATGTTTGTTTGTTGAGGGGAGTTGTGTATATCATCTTCGTCCTGCCTTGCAGTCTTGGGTCCTCCTCTGTGGACCATTTGCGGTTGGTGTCCTTGGGGGGTAGATTCGCCACTGTTGGCAGCTGTGTCACCCCTGTTCAAGCCTTACAGGAGGAGGGGAGGGACAAAGAGAGACTCCCCGTGCCTGAGTGCCAGTGAGCGGAGGGGTAGGGAGCTGGGGCCCGTTACCCTGCATACTGTTCTGGGACTGAGACTTTGGACCATACCTAACGAACGGCGTCATGTTGGGGAGCACCCCTAATTACCTGGTACTAGGCGAGCTGTGGCTGCATTCTCTGACTGCCTCCGGGCCACTCCAGGGCTGGCGATGACGCACTCCAGAGGGAGTAAGGCGGACCCGGCCATGGCCCCCAGGGACAATTCTATTGTGGCGATATGGGGTAAGGCGGGGGCGTCGATGGCCTCTGAGGGCTCTTCCCAGACGGTGGGGGACTCGATGTCGGTCACTCAGGCGTTTATGACCTCTTTTATGACAGAACTCAAGATGGAGATCAGCTCCCTCAGGTCTGAGGTGCACACCTGCGTGACGGAGCTTCGGCGGGAAGTCACGGACTTGGGGGACAGGGTGGATGGGCTGGAGAAAACGATGGATGTACGCACGGAAGATCAGGAGCAGCTGTGGGAGCGCCTGGCGGTTCTGGAGGAGCAGAATATAGAGCTGCAAGTCAAACAGGAGGACTTGGAGAACAGAAGCCGCCGGAACAATCTTCGCATCCGGGGTGTTACCATCGGAGAAGAGGAGAAGGACATTCTAATGTATGTGGCGCAGCTCCTACATGAGGTATGGGGTGATAAGAATGCCTCTACGCCGACTTTGGACCGGGCGCACCGAGTCTCTGGATCCTCGGGATGATCGGGCCTCCTTCCAGACATCCTGACGCGGGTCCATTTTTTTACTGAGAAGGAAGCCATCTGGAGAGCGGCTCGCGACAAACCAGACCTCCGATACCAGGGGCACAAGATACAGATATTTCAGGACCTGGCGCCAAACACTCTGAAGCGACGACGAGCCTTCAAGCCAGTGACAGAGAAACTACGAACCTTGGGCATTTCTTACCAATGGGGCCATCCTTTTGCCCTCATTTTCCAGTGGGATAGCAGACGAAGAGTAATTCGGACCTTCACAGAGGCGGCGCAGCTCCTTCATGTACCAACATCGCCGCCGGCAAGCCCATCCCGCCCACGAAGGCAGGAGCGGATACCAGCCAAACCGACTTGGACCACTGTCCAGTGCCATCGTCGCGCCCCCCCACTAGATGAACGGTGGACCTCCCAGGCCAAGCAGGACATCATAGCACACATTAAATCCCTGGAAGGAGACCGGGAGGAACCTGTCTCGCGTCCTTCGACGCAATGATCAGAGGAATGGCCCTCAGCTGAACAATAGATTGCCCGCTCCCCTAGTGGGTTCCTCTCACCCCGACGAGTGGTACTCTGCAGCATGTCTCACCGTATGCCCCGGGTCCTGGCTGGGAGGGTGGGAGTAGCGGGAGTTCCCTGATGATAGAGCTGCAAGGCTACTGCGGACCCACCCCGGACTGTTCCTAAGGGAGTGACATCCCTGAGAGCATCCAAACCCTTGGGTGTAGGATGCCCTGTACATGGGCAAGAAAAGTGAGGCCCATTGGCCGTTATGGTTATACTATGCTTTGAGGCCGGTTTGGCCGCTTCTTGTACTCGTGCTCTTTTCTCTCTCTTCTTGTCTCGTACTGGCTTTCTTCCCTCTTTGCTTCTTCCTCTCTTCTCTTTTCTCTGCCTCTCCTCACTTTGCTTCCCATTGCTTCCACTCTCTTTCTCTTTCCCTTCTTTAGTGTGCGTTGGGTTGGGGGAGACGCGACAGCGACACTCGGGGTGGAGTGGGACGGGGGGTATACCCTGGGGGGCTGCGCTGCGCAAGGGCGGGAGGGAAGAGGTGCCGATGGGTTCTGACTGGCTCATAATCGCTGCCTGGTTTGTGCGTTTATGGCATGTTGCCACTATGGAGCTCTTCACAGCGCGACTGCAGGCACGTGATACACGCTATAAGGCTGTTAGGCATCCTTTAATTAAATAGCTATGCACGGTAGAACATGCCTGCCATATGCCCACCAAACTGAGAACGCTGCGCCTTTTCACAGATGCTGTTATTCCTTCGGACCCAAGCAGATTGATGCCCTAGCCGCTCTTCTGCGCTGCGATCCCAACATGGTCACCATGGGAATGGCCTTCATACCCTGCTCTCTCATTCCCTGCGCGCACTGCTCTTACTCTCCCTGCACTGTCTCTCCTCTTCTCCTTCGTCCATCTCCTATCGTCTATCCTTTTCCTCCATCTTCTCTGCTGCTCTGCGGGTTCTGGGCCCTGTTGGGCTGATTGTTGACTCCGGGCGCGTTGCCCGTCTGTTGCAAGGGTGGACACTAGTGGTCTCCCTCCATACGGGACCAGATTATGTCATCATATGCATCACAGAACGGGGCCGGCCCCTTGTGGGTTGTAGGCGTAACGCTGTGTAACATCTCGCCTTCTATATAGAGTACTAGCAAATTGCATGTAATATTCGAGTACGCGGCCGGCCCTGGATAGGGTTGTAGGAATAACGCTGTGTACCTCTGGTCCTGTGGTGTGCAAACCTCTTTTTAAAAAAAATAAAAACAGATCTGAAACAAAAAATTACGTACTTCCCCAAACTCCTTTATTTTTTCCGTACAATTCCGCTCGTTTTTAACAGTCGTATACTCTTAGTGTTTGAACACATTTTCTCTCAGTTCATTTGGGCTTATGCACAGCCGAGAAGGGCCTTCAATTTTCTTTCTCTATCTAGGGAAAGGGGAGGATGGGCTCTTCCCAACCTAAAATTATATTATTGGGCTGCCGCCCTACAGCATTGCCGCAAACTAATGCTTGAGGATCACACTCTAAGCCCGTCAGGCTTGCCCTCTTCCTATCTCTTACTTTTAGGAGAAAATGTTAGGGGGTGTCTTTGGCGAAATCTGGAATATAGTTGTTATAAGAGAGTTACATTTAAGACGATGATTAGTGCTTATCACGTCTTCCGTAATATTCGCAAAGTTTTTGAAATTGCCAAGATGAACCATTATACCCCTATCAGAAATAATGATAACCTCCCATTAATATTCAAAAACATTTACCTTCGACAATGGCATCTGGCTGGCATTAGTAAGTTAGGAGACTTGTACAGCTCTGGCCGTATTCTGTCATTTGAAGAGCTGAAAATTTGTTATAATTTGAATAACAGCCAGACATTCCAGTACAATGCTAATACGAGTTTCTTGGTAAATAAAAATGGGGGCCCGCAGCGTTCGCCGTGGTAGGTCTGATAGATAAATTGCTTGGCTCTAGCCTACCGAGGATAGGAGACATCTTTTGTGCACTGAATGAACAGCGACCAGATCATGCTAGGGCTATACGACCGGTTGGACCCTAAGGCAGGGGGCGCACTGATGTTTGTTGCTATGACCATATTGCGGATATGTATTGCTATGCATTGGAAAGACCTGAATCCCCCGTCTTTTGGACAGTGGCAAGCTAGATTACTCGCCACTTATAGGTTGGAGAGAGCTATTTACGCCAAAAAGGGAAGAAGGGCAAGGAAAAAGGCCGTGGTGGTCTGGGACCCCTTGACTAGATGGCTCGACATTGTGAACACTCAAGTTGTATAATGTATTTTAGACTCCCTTGGCCTTCCCCCCCGCCTCCTCTCTCCCCCGCTCGCCCTTCTGCGTTCTCCCCCACTTTTTCTTTTCTTTTACTCGCTGCTTATTCCCGCTCTCTTCTTATCTGTTTTTCTTTTTTTTTCTTTGTTAGATATGATAACTATCTTCTTATTTCATCAATTATTGTATAGATACTGTTGAAACTTGCATCCACATTGAAGGATTGTGCCTTAACGCTTACAAATATAATATGTTTTCTCTACTTTTTGAACCCGGGGTGGGGGGAGGAGGGGTTGCTACCAAAAGATGTAAGAACTGATTTTGTAATGTGATGGTAAAGCAAAAAAAAAAAAAAGAATTCCTGAGAATTCCAATAGAAGCCCATGTCCTGGTGTAAACTTGGACTTCTATTGGAATTCTCTGGAATTCTCAAGAGCCTATTATCAAGCCCATTATCGCCACTTTAGCGGCAGTTTTCTGCTGCTAAAGCGGCGATAATTTTAACTCCGTCCTTGTAAATATGTCCCTTGGTAGATGTGAGATGGCATGGCATTGCTTCAAGAACAAAGAAGGGTGCAGAGGAAAATGATTCTGTGAGTAAGAAACCAGCCATTGCATGATAAATAAGGAATACAGCATGTATGTGGGGTACAGAGTAAACTCTGCTCAAAACGCTGCTTGATGTTTTTAATACTAAAGGTGGCTGGCAGTGTGACTCCAAGGCTTGTGTAGTGGCAGTGAAGGTCACACAATTGTTGATATGATTGAATACATGCGAGGAGTGTATAAATTAGCAGAAGACTTTCCTGCTGCATAAGTACTAGTATTGCAAATAATATGAGACGTATAAAGATCTGGTATGTGAATACTGAACATGCGGCAGCAAGGTGCTATGTTATTTTGATGAACGTCAAAGTAAAAGAATACTTTTGTGATAAGTATAATGTGACAAATGATTGAGCTCATGAATACACAAATTTATGATGCACCAGATTGCAATTTAGAAAAAAGATGAACTCCCGAATGAAATCCCACAGGCCAGGAATCGAATCTCGTGTACAGCACCAAACAATAATAAACTTCTAACGTTAGAGGGTGTAAAAAAGAATTGCCTTTTATTGCAAAACAGATTATTACTTTGTGGCAATATAAATAAAACAAGCATTAAAAATGCAATAGGTCTCGCCTTTTATTAAGTTAAAGTCATTTGCTGTGCTATACAATACCATTAGCAAAGCAAATGGCTTTAACTTAATCAAAGGCGAGACCTATTGCATTTTTAATGCTTGTTCCGGACTGCAGTGACACCAGGCACATCGATGTGCGCATCGTTACACTTCTCACTAGTGGAGAAGTTAAGGCATGACGTCATGCCAGGTGAGGGGGGGGGAGGGAAATCCTTTAAAGGGTAATTTTCTCTCTGGATTTCCATTCTCTTTTTGAAACTCAGGAGCAGCAGCATTGTCGGGGTGTCACCAGGGCTGTAAGCAGTGGCGTAACGAACCTTGAGGGGGCCCCCCTGCAGGGTATTTGAAGGGGCCCCCTCCGGGTTTAATCTAGAGCCCTCCAGCAGAAGTGCGGTGCTGACGGGGCCCCCGGGAGGGTGAGGGCCCCCCGCACCGCGGGGGCTGCAGGGGCCTGTGTTACGCCTCTGGCTGTAAGTGGAACCTTTTTCATTATTATATACAAGCCATAGTTGCTGCTTATTTATTTCACGCAAGTAACAACTATTGACAAATCCAATAGTCCTGACTTGTAGGTATGATGTTACTTGTTGTATCATATATATGGATGCAATGACAGCATAGTGTGTTGCCCGACTTGTATTTTACTGTTTCTACGTACAGGTTTTTAGCTTATGTGTTTTTAATCCACATCCTTAATTATATTGACCACGGCCCTTTCAGAGACCCCCTAGATTTTTCATCCCACTTATAGCCCTGCACAATGTAAGTCAGTGCTTACAAGCAGCATGAATCTGAATTCAACTACATACTGAAACGTGCAGATGTGAAAGCAAGCAGCAGCATGGGCAAGCCAACCAGCACAGCTGAGGTCGAAAAGTATCTCAAAACCTTATTAGCTTCTGTGCTGTATTTACCTTGCAGCCTCATCTGGCCCTCTTCAATCACCTCATTGCAGCACCACTCCCAAGCCAATGAATAGAGCTGCTGGGTTACAGTCCGTGCACGAGCACACTAGTACCTGTTGTTATTCAGTTCATCTTGTGCCCCCTAAGTTTAAAAGCTACGCGCATCTCCTGCCCTGGACGCATACTTCTTGTGCACTAACCCAACACGCCACACTAGCCCACACCCTGCATAAAGAAATCACATCTGTCAAGCGCACCTCTCACCCAACGATGCACAGATTCACTCGAGCTGCACAAATGGGCTCCCACTGACGGTCAAACGTGAAGCAGTTTTTAACAAGACTTGAGAGCTGCTGAAAATGTAAATGTAATGAAAATAAATTACTGTAATGCCAATCCTAGGTCAGAGTTATAAAACACAAATTTGGAAGCATAATCAGTAGTATTTAATAGCAGCAGCGAAAGACAAGAACATTCCGATACAGCTGCCTGTGGAGGCTTTCTGTAATGTAGACAGCGTGCTCAGCATAACATAGGAGAGTCACTTTGCGACATTCTTTAATCAGTGCCCCTTGAAGCGTGGCTCTTCTTAGTTGAAAGCACGTTGGGACTAGGCCCGCTCATACATGGGGCTGGAGGGCAAAGTATACAGGAGAAAAAGGATATGAAAGCTGATGGGCGAAGCGAGCGAGATGCTTCCTAGAGTATTTCAATGCAGGGACATAAATGCAGCACACTAAAGTACGGAAAAGCCATCAGGCCCATTGAGGCTTAGTAAGTTCGCATAGACTAACTCCCCAACATGTTGTCCATCCTAGAAGTAGCGTTGAAGGTCTGTGGTCCGATCTGTACTCCTCTGCTCAGAATTTCAAATGTTTGTTGTTATCAGTTCTGCTCCTGCTGAAGAGGCGCCTATCTTGAATTCTAGGGCAATATAGCAAAAATACAAGCGTTACAATTTGTGCGCTGGTCGATTGATTTATTAAAATACGAGTGCAAAGTGACCCCACACCAGTGCAAAGTGTTTGCAAACCCGTCACCGGTGAAGAAGTTTCTGCACAGTAATGCTGCTCAGCTGTGTGTGTGCTGCAAAGTGTATTGGACCTACGCTGGGCAGCAAAGGGTCGCTCACTGGCCCCATTGAGTGCACGTGCATCATTTCCACCCTCTCGAGTGTTCCAGCCTGTACACTGTGTGCTATCCTCCGCCTGATTGTGAATACGGACGCAAAGATCGTGTGAATGTACATGACAGTCATTTTGAGTGTTCAGTACAAACAACGGAATCATTCTAGAACGTGATCGGGTATTAAAAGTGCAAATAAAGTCGAAATCTGAGCGCTCTGTGGTTGTGGTGGTGGAGGGGGAGGGGCAGTTGTGAGAGGCACCATGAGCCATGACGAAAGGCAGGAAAACAAGAAGGGAAGAATAGGGGAGAGTAAGGGTGACGAGACGCACGGGGAGCAGCAGCCTTTGATGTGCCGGCCGGCCGTGGGCAGTGAATAATTAGGGGAGGAGAAATGCCAGAGCGCACGCTGGGGGAAGCTTGTGGGAGGGAGGCTGGTAGCTTTGATGCGTGCACGCGCTTTTCACTGGCACTGCATGAAATCGCCCGTTTGGTTAACTCTGGTTAAGCCCCAATATGTCTCGACATCTGCAATGCGCAAGCGCATTGGCAGAGGTCGAGCCCTAAACAGGGCAGTGTCTAACGAGCATGGCCAGGAACTAGACACAGGAAAGGAGGGGAAGGCGGTTCCATAACAAGGTAAGGGGTGTAGGCAAAGGTGGGAGAAGTTACAGATGAGTCAGAGCACCGATGAGAGGAACAAAAAGGAGGACGAATAGGTGTGGTGAAAAGGGATATATTAGAGAGGTGCTTTAGAAACTGAGTAGAATAATTCTATGTACGTATGCTGAGAGTTGAGGGAGAAAGAACTAATAGAGGGGCGCAGGAATTTCTTGCCCCATCGATTCCGTGTCTGGGAGTGCTGTGCTCCTGAATGCTCTCGAGTGCTGAACGCTAAGCGCTATACGTTTCTGCAACTATTACCAAATGACATCTGCAAGGGAGAGAGCAACCTTTTCTCTTTGAGTACGAGATATATGCAGCTAAGACACCCAGAGCTGTGTACACCGTCGGAGCGGTCAGCGGTGTTCTGTGCTCTATTGGCCCAGTCTACTCGTTTGCTTTCCTCCTGTCCGGCAGTCTATGGCTCCACGTAAACACAATGCGCCAGGGGCTGGACGTACAACCAGAAACTCCCCTAGGGCCTCCGGTGCCAGCTCTGTAACGGATTTGAACGGCGGGGTATGCAAGAAGAATGCTCCATGATCTAACCCAGCTGTCTTAAGAGGTGTCAAAGTGTGAATGTCTGGCTGGCCGTCACAAGACAGCCGGCCAAAGGTACATGCATACTTTGAACTGCCCAGGTAGCCCACATTCCTCCCTGCTGCTGTGACTCAGCGGGCTCTACCCCGTGCTGACGCTTGGTTCAGGATGGGCGTATTAAAAATAAAATGGTAATCGGCAGCAGACATAAATGCATATCTAGATGATGTCACGCTGGGGTGGCTGTCTGTGGACCAACGTGAATATGTCACGCAGCCCTTTGACGTTGAAGATGTCAAATTGGCTATAATGTCACTTCCCACATGTAAGGCAGCTGGCCTAGACGGACTCCCAAGTGAGTTTTATAAAGCCTTTGCCGACGATCTCGCGCGCAGACTCTCGGATGTATTTAAGTAGGCGTATGACAAGGGAATGCTCCCTCCCACGTTGAAAGAGGCACTCATTGTTATGCTTCTGAAGCCCGATAAGGTTGCCAATAAATGCGACTCTTACCGGCCTCTATCAATCATTAATATTGACGCCAAAATACTTGCAAAAAAGAAAGCCAGGAGGCTCCAGCCCCTCATCCCCAACCTGGTCCTTCCGGACCAGTCTGGCTTTGTTCCTGCCCACTCAATGGCGCATAACCTATGCACTGTTTTTTCCACCTTCCATTATTTTGAGGCAGACTTTCAAGCGACTGCTGTGCTGCTCGACACAGTAAAAGCATTCGACTCCCTGCTGTGGAAATATATGTTCACCGTCCTACTTAGGATGAGCTTGTCACCCTTTTTCCTTTAATGGATACAGCTCTCATATGAGGCGCCTGCTGCGCGTGTGCGGGTCAATGGCTGGGTTTCAGATGTTGCTTTCCCTATCAAGCCTGGCCCACGGCAGGGTTGCCCCCTGTCGCCGATGCTTTTCACGCTAGCATTGAAGCATCTGGCTTGTAAGCTTCACCAGCGCCATGCACAGACAGCGTTGCATTTTAGACAGAGGCCCTTGGTGGTCTCGTTGTACGCCGACTATATGCTTCAGTACGTTCATGTGACTGCAACGTTTCTCCCAGAAATGTTACGCGAATATGTCAAATGCCAGCGATATTCGGGGGATGTGCTGGTACTACCGTTCGAGCAGGGTGGTTTTGCTGCTCCCGACATGCGACTTTATTACCTCTGTGCACAGGCCCAGTTTGCACACTACTGGCATTTCCCTCACCGGTTCCAATCACACTAGCAATCGAGGCGGATGCAGTACTCCCAATGCGCCTTGTTGCGGCAGCCTTGTCTGGCCACCGACTGAAATCAATCCCACACTTTTCACAACATGGGTGTGGAAGATGCTTGCGGCACGTGCGCAGTTGCCTTATCTTTATGCCCCAGCTTTACCGCTTGCGGCGCATCCAGATATTTCTGCTGCACGAGAGCCGGCTGCCCTGAAAGCACTGGGTGCGGCGGGAATTACACAATTAGGTGACCTATACAAACAGGGCCAGTTCAGGCCGCTTTCAGATTTACAAGATGGAAATGACCGGGGTATGATTCTGGGGTTCACTTATGTGCGTGTTCGGCAAGCGATTAGAACTATATACCCTGATTAACCGGCTCAACCTAAGACGCTGGTGGCACTGCAGGTCGTGCTATCAGGAGAGGAATGCAGGGGCCTGATCACAAAGTTGTACAATGCGTCCATTAGGGAAATGGAACCTCTTGATACACCTTCACATAATAAGTGGGTAGCGATATTAGGGACTACATTGTTGCTGGATGTGTGGAGGTTCTGAGACACCATGACCGGCCGCCTGACGGCGAATTGTAATCTCCGCATCATCCACTTCAAGTATTTGCACCAGTTATACTATACATTTGAAACTGAAGCGTTTTGGTCTGTGGGAGAGTGCATGCTGTGTGCTCTGTGGGCAGGGTGATGCAGATGTTGTGCATCTTGCATGGGGTTGTGCAGGCATATACACATTCTAGACCAGGGTCACAAATATGCTTCCAGATGTTGTGTCAGAGCCTGTGATGTCTGCTTTCGATGTTTGCCTATTAGGCTGGGTGAAGAACCTTAAGCCCTGCTATCGGAGGCTGGTGGCTGTCTCAACCTTGCTTGCTAAGAGGGCGGTGGCGCAATGCTGGGGGGCTAAATCAACCACTACACTAAAAAAGTGGATCCGGGATTTGCTCGACTGCAAATAACAATTAGGGATATATGCTGAGGATCTGCCCCAAAGATTTCTGGGCTCCATTATCGGTGTATTTTCTAGGTAACACTGATTTGCCATCGATACTATGCATTGATGTTCTTGCTGCATTTGACTGTGGGACTAGGTCACTTGTTGAGAAATGTCCACATCTGATGGTATGCTACTATGGATTCAAAAGTAACACCTACATTGACGTGTTGGGGGGAGGGAGAGAGGAGGGTAGTAGTTGAGGGGTGCTGTTTTTATAATATGACACACTTGTCTGTACTATTTCATGTATATTAATGGTTGCCTTAGTCCCCACCTAGGGGCATTTCTGCTTTTGTTACAAGCTGTTCAAAAAAACAAATAAAAAATAATGGTAATAATTATTACCATTTTAGTTTTCATCTCTGGGGCTTTTTGGGGCATTTTGGTTGGTGGGGCGATGCTCCTCTGCTCAAACAGAAGAGCTGCCCCTGGTTATCAGTATTTTCTATTAATAGACTTTAAATCACATTTGAAATGTAATCTTACCGTGCAGCTTTCAAGTTTGCTCTTTGGCAATTCATTGATCTGAAACTTGAAGTACTTCAAATCCTCCTTAGTTATATTTTCAGACAGCATAAAGAGCATGTGTCTGGAAGTAAGATAGAAAGTCATCACTAAATAAAATATAAATACAATTTTCAAAGAAAGGCTTGTTAAAATACTGGTTTTTGTACAATTGAAAATAATACATTTCTCTTTTGCATCTCTTTTCCTAACCTTCTTCCTTAATAATATTTAGGATCAAGATCACATAGATTGTGCAAGAGGTTTTAAGTTGGTAATTTGCACAAGCTGCAATTTGGGACAATATGTGATACTAGAACCATTTCGGAGTCCACTGCCTCTATCTTTGTCAGACGCATGTCCTGTTATGTTTTAAATACAGATAGGTAGCTGTGGTTATAACAGATGTTGCACAGTACTTAACTGGTTAGGGTAGAAAGTATACAGAGGAATACTTGTTCAAAGACTTGTGCTACCACAGTACACATCATTGCTACCTGTAAGAACATTGATAGTGTTACTCCAAAGAATAATAGCCACAATAACTTAAAAACAATATACTAGAGCAGTCCAACAATTTGTATACATTTGGTTTGGGGCAAATAACCAGAAAAGTCAGTAGTCCGTAAGTCCAAGGTCATGTGATATATATTTCTCATCAACCAAGTACATGATCACTAGCCGACATGTTTTATCCTTGACCCTTTTGCTGCTAAGCCTTCCCCCCCCCTGTGCTGAGCCTTTTTTTGGGCTATTCAGAGTAGTTTGTGCTTAGGCCCCTGTAACCTTTTGCCCCCTCTGTTTTCCCTCAGTTGTGCGCCGCTCTCCCTGAACCCCTCCCTTTCCGCCCCGCTCCCGCCTCCCAGCTGCTTGTCCCTCTCACCCCCCCTTCTTAAGGGGACTGCAGCGGGAAGCGCACGTGAGTCCTCAGACCTCGGTCATAGGACATCACTCCCCACACAGCTCAGAGGTGCTCTGTGCCGCCTCGGATCCATCCAGCCCCCGCTGCAAGGTTCGAGCCACCTGTTCCCCTTTTCCACCTCAGGTTCTGCCTCTGTATTTTGCCTGATACTGTTTCCTTCATTGTACTGCCTCTATTTTGTGCCTGATATTGTTCCCTTCATTCTACTGCCTTCATTTTGTTCCTGACATCGTTATTGTGTCCTTTTTCTTCTGTTCTCCCTCACTGTTGTTTCTTCCCCCCTTCGTTTTCCCTCCATTGCTCGCCGCTATCTCAGGACCCTCCCCTTCCGCCCCGCTCCCGCCTCCAGCTGCTCGTCCCTCCCACCTCCCCTCATATGGAGGCCGCGCAGCGGGCGCATGCTGGCACGCCGAAGGCGCGCCTTAGGCAAGCTTGGCTGCACCCGTCAGCGCCTGGACCGTGCCCAGCGCCATACCCCCTGGCCCCCGGACGCCACAATGCCACATGCACTCAACACCGGACGATCACACACCTGCTTCCTGGCTGCCCCGGTGCACACCCACGGACCCTTCACCTGCCGGAAATGCAGCTTCACCAGCATCCGCCCCGCCAAGCCGCCGACCAGGAAAGAACCCAACTACCTCAGATGCATCCTCCTTACTCTGAGAACACCCGCCAATTAGAATTAGCAGTGGCATTAACAGTAGTGGTGCACGGATTTTGCAGCATCCCCATAAATCCATGACAAAGTTTAGATACAGAATCAACAGGAAAGAGCCCTGCGCTCAAGTACAAACTGTCTTGAGGAAAGTAACTTTGTTTGACTAAGTTCTGCTAACCCTTTTATAACGAGAGTTGTTTACCGTTCCTTTTTCTGACTGCATGTTTAGGGTATTTTGTCATCTTATCTAGTGGCACTCTTGTTGGAGTACTGGTGAAAAGAGAATGCCACAGCATTCCAGACGTTTTCAAACACACATAAAAAAAGACGTTGTGACTTTACAAATTAAGGTACACTTCTCAATGTATGTGTAATAGAAGCAGGGAAAGAACAATCAGGGCCGTTAAGTCAAGAGATGGTGATGGCCAGCACCCGCCTCAAAAAATTGTTCCAGCACCACTGGGAATAAGGCAGCATGAGGATTGGTTCCAACTTGCTGCTCTGACTGAACAGTAAGCGGGGAATCTGGGTATCCCATTCTGAGCTTGTACTCACTCAGGCTCCCGAAAGCCAGCTCGTCTGCCAATGTCAGAACAATTGTGCCATTGGGTAGACACATGATTAGTGGCGTCTGGCAACCTTTGAAAGGGATGGGCCAAGTGAAGTACTCCACCACTTCCCCCCCCCCAAAAAAAAAACACTCCCTCTCCTACCAAAGCCCATAATTAAGCACCCCTTCAAAAAAAAAAAAAAAAACACTCCCTTCCTCCAAAAGCCTATATACAGCAGCCCCTTCCTCCACCCATAATAACTCTAGCTCTAACATTTTATATAAATAAAAGTTAAATAAACTGTACTTCATGACTGCCACACATCGTCTGTTACTCTTCGGTAAAACTGCAGTCTGCTGTGGAGTTCCCCTAACCAATTCTGATGCTGCGCTCATGCTGTTAACCTGCATGAGAGAAGCTCAAGGATTGGATGGAGCAGGCTGGTCAGGCGCTCCTTAAGGCCCTAGAGGCCTATACTTGTTCTCCACCTGGCAGCTGTCTAAGACTTCTGAGTGGAGATCTGCAAAATGTGCATGTCAGGCTGCCCGGCACAAGACGGAAGGACAAACTGACATGTGCGCTTTGGAGCATTTGGCCAGCACTCCAATTTTCTACGCTGCCAATCAGCAACAGTTGACACATCCCTTTATTGGTTCGGGGCATTGCAGGCGGCACAAGCATTGGAAAAATAAAATGGCAATGAAATCATTTATTTCATAGCCATTTTATTTTTTGACGGGCAGCTAACAGTGGGTGTTGTGGGGATGCTCTCCGTTACCCTGGTAGAGAAACTGCTGCTGCACATGATAAACAGATACAGATAATTCAACTTAAACTTCCATTTTAAAACATATTTTAAATATTTTTGTTAATATACCCGTATGATGGGGGAACAACCTTTACAACGAAGGTTTCACAACGCGGTACTGTTACCACGCAACTTTTACAACGCAAGTCGTTACGACGACTTGCGCTGGGGGGCGCTCCAGGATAGTAAATAGTTTAATTTACTATCCAACTCCTTCCCTACTATCCACGGGGACTGGAGTTGGAATAGTAAATTAAAATATTTACTATCCAGCGCCCCCCAACGCAAGTCGTCGTAACGACTTGCGTTGTAAAAGTTGCGTAGTAACGGCACGCATTTTAAAAGTACGCGTTGTAACGTCGTACATCCCTGTATGATGATATCCTGAGAAACGTCCTATTGCTGAATTGTATAGTCTCTTCTGGAAAAATAGACGGAAGGTCATGCAGCTCTCTGTTATAGAATGTGTTGTGAGTCTGGGCACTGAGAACTAGACACAGTTTTGCCCAGCTGAAAAAGTGCATATGATAACTGAAAAGACCTGCAATAAGTTGGTTTTATGTGGTACAATTTAGAGGTTTTCAAGTAACAGAATGTGATGGCTTCTCACTATGCAACACGAAGAACTATCTAACTATAAGTAGAAGATGACATTTGATGGAACCACTTTTTCAAGACTTTAGGAATTTAGACATCAATTCCACGGTCATTCCTCCAATTACATCATGGTTACTGTGCCTGTTCTCACCCACCTGTACTGAGACACTTTTGCCTGGCCTGGTAGTTGAAGTGCTCGTTCAATCTCTTCTTTGCTACCACCCAGCTTTCGTTCAAGGACGTCGATGCGTTTGATTCTGAAGAGCAGCTCGCAGAGAAAGGAAAGATCACCCTCTTGGAGAAGTCCTTCCTCCTGCAGCTTCAGGAAGAGGTCCTTGGCATCTTGGATCCCCTGCTGCTGCCTCAGGGAAACCTGCTCCAGGCACAAGAATTTCAGGGACTGCACGTCCTCTGTGTCCAGCGTCTCGCTAATATCGTACAGAAGCTTGTATAAGCCCATCCTAGTATCTGGATCCGGATTCAAAATGTTACTGAACTAGAAACAAGGAGAAACGTTTTGAGTAAGAACTATTGTTAAGAAGCATGTGAGACTGGTCCATGTGCTAATAATACAGAGTGTGAAGGTAGAAGCTCTGCTCCTAATTAGCCCACCTTCCGCTTCATTATGTATTAGGAAGAAGAAGATGTAGTAAGTTGCATAAGATGATAGTGTTGATAAGGCCTTGACTTGACAATGAGGGCTAGCTGTAGGTATTATTGGTCATAAAAACCGCTAACTACAATACTAACATCACCACTCTTCTTCGTGTTTGAGTGCCATTAAACTCTCTGTAGGGTGGTTTGCTTAATGCCTATCCTAGACTTCTCACCCTTTGCTCTTGTCTGTGTCTCTCTCTGCGGGTAACTATCTTGAACTCTGTCCTGATCCCATCTGCTAACCGCACTTCCTTTCAATCTCCATCTGTTTTTTAACTAGTGTCATTGCTTCTGACAAAGTAACACAAGGGAATGGCCATTGTAGGCAATACCGGGGTTAATGTGAGGATTATAAAAGTCACGATCATCTCAAGGTGAGCTCTTGAATATTCATGATTTTCCCCTCGATCTACCCTACTGGATAAAGCAGCAGTGAGGGATTAGGGAGTCCATCTTTTATTCCCCAATCGATATATCTGGATTAATGGTGTGTCTTTATGGCCCAGAGTCTGAAGGGGGCTGGGGGGGCAAAAAAACGAAATATGGGGAGGTTGCCTTTCAATTGCTGCCAGAGTTAGTGGCCTGTTTGTGAAGGATGTTCATTGTTCACTGGAAAGCCTTAGCTCTGCCCAAAGCCGCTTTTTAAAAAATAATATAACAGGACGTTTTCATGTGCCCAATCTCTTTGATGTTTCACAATGGCAGCGTGCTGCATTATACTTTTAATTAAAAGGTAAATGTGGACCAAAATATAGGACAAACAGATCTTTCCTGGTTATCTGGGTTTGTAGGTAAGATATTAGACACACCTTTCTGAAGGATTTGAGTTTATTTCTTAAGGAACTGAGATTTGCTAAAACATATTAGAGGCTGATATAAAAGACAGTTGTTAAAAAAGAAAAACAATTATTCTTTCAGGCCAAAGAGAGTTCAAAGACATCCGCAAGACACTAGGAAAAAAGAATGTGATATATCCTTGACTTAACATACATACTCGAGACATTGCATAAACAATAAAACAATATTGTCATTTACGCATATACTACTCATGACATAGGGATTTTTATTTAAGCACTTAATATAAATTGATAATATTACATGGGAAAACTAAAGTCAGCTCTAGCAGCATTAGATCCTGTGGCATGCAAGTTACACATAAATCGCGGCTTCAAGAACATTACTATCTTATTTTTAGGTCTCGACTATTCTATCCCGCAGGGATAAATAGACGAGAGTAATGTAGTTGAAACAAACTCTCTGACCAAGCGGATTCCAAGCGGATTCCTCCCAATGCATGTTGTCTACTGAAGCGTAACGCTTCGCCAGGCGCGCGCTTGGCCTCACACCCCATCCCCATATGCTCGTTCCCTCCCACTGGCTCGCTCCCCCGCACCCCCACCAGGCTCTTGAAGCGCGGCGCTCCGCAGGTCATAAACAGGACCATCTGCTTTTTCTTTTTGTTGTCCTGCATTTGCTTGTGTGTGTTATCTTTACTTCCAGCTTTAGGTTCCTGGCAGAATCATTAACCAGTGCTTTCTGGAAGATGCTCGATCAGCACACTATTTGTGTGGTTATTTTTTGTTTATTGAAACTTTTACTGGCTTTCCGCTAAGTAATTTAAGTTTGTTTTTGTTGTTGTCGTCACTCCTCGCTACTCCCCCTCCGTGTTCACAGTTCCTTCTGATCGTCCAGACGGCGCAGTTTCCAGCTGCTCGTGCTGGATATTTTTTTTTTTGTTCCTGCACCTGTAGTCATGTATTTTACATTTTATTGTAAAAGGCACTACCTGCACCGAGAATCGAACCCAATTCCCCAGGTCCGTTATTCGGCAGCTGTAGCAGTTACGCCACAGCCATTCGCTTGTTTGCTTTTGCTTGTTTTATAACATTGCCGCCCCTTCTGCCTTCTTATATCTCCATACACATGCCTTTTTCCACTTGTTTTATTGTTGCCCGCATTATTTTACCGGCATTACCACATAATACCGCTTTACCATAACACACCTTCTGCTTGCTTCCTCCCTCCCTCCCTCCTTCTCTCTAAAGCCCATTCTACTTTCAATACCTATCTTCTCCTTGCTCTCAGTCCCCGGCACAGCCATTATCAAGCTGTCTCATGCCGCAAGTGTTAAAACAATAAAGCAAACTCACCGTTCTTTCTCATTTTTAGCTCACATTTGCGATCTACTGCCAAAGCTGGCGACTTTGTTCAAAGTAGCGACGTTCACAAGTACAAACTGTAACCTCACTTACACACTCCAAGCTGCCACCCTAACCAACGCCACTTCCCTATAAACACTCAGCAACACCGCTTATCCAACCGCCAAAACTAAAAACTCCACTGCGCATTAACGCAAGCCCCAAACCTCTGCACGCCACGTGACACACACTTACTCATAATGCTTTACCAAGGACTTACCGTTTAAACTGCTACTCCAATGATGCTCAGCTTCTCGCCCCCCACCCCAAATACGTGCACACGTACAAACAGCAGCTGTGCACTCGTATAACTCTGTTAGCAAAACTCGGAGGACAGGACATGTGGATGTGCACGCGTGTATGGCACGCGGCTCATTAACACACCCCCTTCTTCCTTGCACACGTACAGCAGCGTTAACCACTAAAAACACAAAAAAGTACCCATTTTGAGATACCTTTTAGATATATATACACGTGGGATGTATGACGTTACAACGCAGGCGATTACAACGCCTGCCTTTACAACGCGGTTTTTACATCGCAGTCCATTACAACGCATAGTGCTTTTGGGTTTTGGATAGTGAATAGTTTAATTTACTATTCCAACTCCAGTCCCCGTGGACACTAGGGAAGGTTATTGGATAGTAAATTAACCTATTCCCTATCCTAGAGCGCCCCCCAGCGCAATGCGTTGTAATAGTTTGCGTTGTAAAAGTTATGTTGTAATGGTAGTTCGTTGTAAAAGTTTAGTTGTAAAGGTTGTATACCATACACGTGTCCTGAGCACGCCATCATCAACTTCCTGCTCGCTCGCTCCCTAGCTCTGTGCCATATGTTATGGTTCAGTTACATAGCTGCCAAGGTATCGGATTCCTATATGTGACATCTTAATTTCAGTGTAATTATCGGTGACATTTCAAGGACTATCAGTGACACTTTCTCGTATGCAAACTCAAGCAGTGAAAATTGGGGAAACATAAATATCAGAAATTAAAACCATGTGAACAACAAGGAACTCTAATACGAGTCACATCATAAGCCACAACCTGTATTACTTTTGCGGAGCACGTCTGCATTAATTACTCATTATTTGAAATTCACAGATTCCACAGACAAGCACTACACATTGGCTTTGTGCGTGCGAGCTTGCTTCTTTGCTTGCAAGTCTTGCAGCTCGTGGGGAACTTTAGGTAGGTAAACAACAAAACTTTACCTAAGAAACATCTTTGTTATTTTGATGTTAAGTTGCACCTATCTCGTCCAGGGATGCCGGGCACACATTAGTGTATCTGTTATGTTAATTCCTGCCGTTCCTTTGTCTCGCTCTTAAGGACAATGCAGACAGGGAGGTCTTTTACAGTCTACTTGTCTTTCGGAGCTGTTGGGGATGGGTAGGTCTCCTAGTGTCTCGTTGTCGTTCTGTAGGCTCATCCACTCCCTGCCACGTTCGGAGAATCATTAGCCTGTTTGTGGGGACTGTTAATGATTTTACTTGGGCTTGGTGTGTGTCTTTTTAGGTCGAGCTATTATATAGCTCGAACATATTCCGACTTGAAAGTAAGCCTCGCACACCACCAGGCTCTTGAAGTGCGACGCTTCGCCAGCGTGCGATTGGCCTCACACACACCCCATATGCTCGTACCCTCCCACTCGCTCACTCCCCTGCCCCCCCCCCCCACTCCCATCCAACTTGTTTTTTTCACCGTTGTTGAACAGGCTCCTGCTGGGAGTGGGCTGGCTGGTGCGACAGCTGCTGTTTATGCAGCAAATGTATCCTCTGCCCAACCCCCAGGGCTTCAGTCCGCTTCTACTAGCTCTGGCCCAGCTGGTGTTAAGGCACAGTCGATTGAACGCGTTAAATGTGATGCCCCCTTACTTCTGACACCCGCTGTACCGGACAATCATGTAATCGGTCCCCTTTCTTCAGTCTTCGGCAACATTTGATAATAATAATAAAGAAAAACGGACTTTGTCAATGCTTTTCCTATGATACATTAAAGTAAATACTCTGGATTCAAAGTCAGCCACAGCTATCAGCGTTGCGATCCATGTTATGCTCTTAAAACACAACCTACATAACATCAACAGGCATTTAGTGAAAGGGGTGAGTCAGGATTCACAGTTGGCGCATCTTGTTGCATTCTCTTTTGTGACCCTCCCGTGGGCTGCCACTTTGGTTGTCACTGACTAAAAATAAAGTTTGCCAATTAAAGAAGTTACTGTTATCCGAGCAGCACTCTGCATAGCTATTATGTATGTGTGCTCGGGGTTCACAGAAGCAGTACAGCAAGCAGAGGGTGTAAACCTACATAATGTTTGGTTTTATTGGTCATGCATCGTCCGATACCGTGGGCTCAGAGTTAATTTTATTAGAACCTAATGAATCTGTTCTCCAACACTGATAAGTCAGTGCCTGGCAGGCGTCCTCGTAGTATTCTGGTGAAATTTGTATTTTACAACGCCACAGCATTACTCAACGCCACAGCATTACTCAACGCAATAGCATCACTCAATGCAACAGCATCACTCAACGCTACAGCATCACTCAGCACCACTCAATGCCACAGCACCACTCAATGCCACAGAACCACTCAATACCACAGCACCACTCAACATCACAGCACCACTCAACGCCACAGCATCACTCAACGCCACAGCATCACTCAGTGCCACAGAACCACTCAGTACCACTGAATGCCAGAGCACCCCTCAACGCCACAGCACCCCTCAACGCCACAGCACCACTCAATGCCACAGCATCACTCAATGCCACAGCATCACTCAGCACCACTCAACGCCACAGCACCACTCAACGCCACAGCACCACTCAATACCACAGCACCACTCTACGCCACAACATCACTCAATGCCACAGCATCACTCAGCGCCACAGAATCACTTAGCACCACTGAATGCCACAGCACCCCTCAATGCCACAGCACCACTCAATGCCACAGCACCACTCAATGCCACAACACCACTCAACGCCACAGCACCACTCAGCGCACAGCATCCCTCAACGCCACAGCATCCCTCAACGCCACAGCATCCCTCAATGCCACAGCATCACTCAACGCTACAGCATTACTCAACGCCACAGCATCACTCAATGCCACAGCATCACTCAGCACCACTCAACGCCACAGCACCACTCAATACCACAGCACCACTCTACGCCACAACATCACTCAACGCCACAGCATCACTCAGCGCCACAGAATCACTTAGCACCACTGAATGCCACAGCACCACTCAACGCCACAGCACCACTCAACACCACAGCAGCACTCAACTCCACAACACCACTCAACGCCACAGCATCACTCAGCGCCACAAAATCACTCAGCACCACTGAATGCCACAGCACCCCTCAACGCCACAGCACCACTCAATGCCACAGCACCACTCAGCACACAGCATCCCTCAACACTACAGCATCACTCAACGTCACAGCATCACTCAACGTCACAGCATTACTCAACGCTACAGCATCACTCAATGCCACAGCATCACTCAACGCCACAGCATCACTCAGCACCACTCAACGCCACAGCACCACTGAATGCCACAGAACCACTCAATACCACAGCACCACTCAACACCACAGATATTCATCTAAAACCAGTTATTTAAAACATAACTGCTAATAGAAGCTGAGAAAAGACCGAAAGATGCTTATATTCATACATAAAGCATATAATAAAGTGCTAGTGCATTCTTGTATAATCATACCATTACCGATCTGCAAATGTAGCTTAATTCGAAAAACAATGGTCAATATATATAATAATAATTGATGCGGGTATATCAAGATGATAGTACTGGTATACTAAGATGGCAACATAAAGTGCTAGTGCATTACTTTAAATATCATACAGTACATTCAATATATATAAAGGGAACTCAATTAAAATTACAATAGCTAATAGGACGTTTAAGATAAAATTTCACAATTGCCCCTAAAAAATCCCAAGCCTAGCCCCATATTAGTAGAGTAAAACCAACAGTAAAAACCGGGTAAAATCACCAGTAAAACCTCGTCTAAAACTCGGCTAAACCTGAGGGTGCAACACAGTGCATTAGAATACTATCCATTTAGTTATAAAAAGTTGCGTAGGTCATCCCCTGTATTAAGACCATTTGGCATCTTTGTGTCAAGTTTAATATATAGTGAGATTCCAACTGTCTAAGTCTTTTCTCTCTGTTGCCACCTCTGAGAGATCTAGGCACCAAATTTATCACAAAATAACTTAACTCATTGAGATCATTATTGTGTGCATGTTTAAAATGTCGAGCCACCGGGTAGCTTGAGTCAGAGTTCACTATTGCTCGCAAGTGTTGCAATATACGGTTAAAAACTTGTAGCTTAGCAGGTGGCATGGCCAGCAAGCCACCATGGTGGACGCGACCTGTTAGAGCTCCGTCCTTAGAACCCCTATTTCTCCTGGAAATTCTCCTCCCGAGGTGTTTTTGACAACCACGCTATGTGGAGACGGTGTGGGGACGCGGCCAGGGGCTCGGCAGCTTCCAGATCAAAGCTGAGACAGCGGAGCTCGCGGACGGGCTGAGGCAGAGCGGCCCTATCGGAGGAAGGCGCGAAAGGTGTCCTGGGGACAGGCGACCGCTGGCGAGGCCTGCGCCGCTGCCGGAGTGCCACTGAGGGCACCGGACACTGTTTTTGACCCTGGCGCCCTGTGAGTCCGTCTGAGTGGTGCCCCCCGGAGAACTGGTGGGTCGTACGGCCCTGCGCTGCTGGCGGCCGCAGCTGGGTGAGGAGAGGCGTGGTGTGGCCTAGAGTGGGAGACGACTGGTGACTGAGCGCCTCTGGTGTGGCCAGACCTGTGGCCTGGGCGGGCTGCCGCGCTTGCTGCCGCGGAGCCCAGGAAACCGAAACCAATGCCTGGGTGCAGGATGGTGCAGGCGTAGAGTGCGGCGGCCCGTAAGGCCTGGCAGGGTCTGGGCCTTGCGCTCCCTGGGGCCTGGGGCTCGTGGACACCAGTGGACTCGCCCTACCTACGGCGCGGCCGGCCATCTACGGTGAGTAGCTGGACCTGGGCGGCTGCTGAAGAAGGGCCCATGGCGGTGCCGCCACGCAGAGGGGTGCCCGGCTGGCATCCCTCAGTGCCTGGTGCAGTTGCGGAGGAGGGGAGCACCACTGACGGGGCCTGGGCCTACGCCTTCAGCGGTTTGCCGCGACTGCTGAGTGGGAGTCCAGGGGGCCTGTGCTGGTGTGAGAAGCGGCTCTGCTGTGGGGCACAGCGGCCCCTGAAACCCGCCGGAGACTGGACCATGCATCGCCGGAGGACTGGGACCGCCTGCTTGTACCCCATTGTTAGACCTGGCACCATTGGCGTGGGTCTCCCTTCCATTTTTGCTGTTGCCTCATGTATTTTTGCTGGTGTTAGGATGCTTTGGGCACTGAGCCACTGCTATTCAGTGCCACAGTGCAAGTGCTCCCTATTGTAAATTGATGTATGAATCAGTGGTTCCATGTTTGGCTATTTGGTTTACTTGTCAGACCCTAGTCTAGTGCACTGAGTGTGCCAGGGCGTGTAATCCAAATGCTGCCGGTGGGCCTGCAGCACTAGTTGTGCCACCCACAGAAGCAGCCTTGTAAAATATGTCTAAGGTCTGCCATTACAGAGCCTGCGGGCAGTCTGGTACTGTCATGCTCACTGGGCAAGTGCACCCACTTCCCAGTCCCTCAACCTTCCCTTTTCTTCATATCAGTTACCCCTATGGTAGGCCCAAGGGCAGGGTGCATTGTAAGTATAAGGTAGGACAAGCACTGATGTGTGTGGCATGTCCTAATAGTAAATTACAGCCATTTTCGTTCTTCACTATTGCAAGGCTACCTGTTTTCCATAGGCCAGAATTGGCTGTTAGAATTGTAACATTTTAATAATCCTAACAGGCTCAGGGAACATGGTAGAAATTCTAGTTTAGTATGCCTGAACTCAGAATAATAAAATACATCTTTTAGTGAAGTTTATTTTAATATTCTGTGTTTGCAAATACCACTTTTAGAAAGTAGGTCTTTGCTTGTCTAACCATTCAAACCTGCCTCTGCTAGTTTGTGTATTCCTATGTCTGATTTCTGTGAGTGACAGGGCCGGGGATTTCCAGGAGACAGGCTGAGTCACCCAGTGGTGAATAGAGAGATCTGCATCTTGATGGGAGGGAGGAGTGCACCTGAACTCTGAATAGGGCTGTGCCTGCCTTCCACAATGCTGGCTGCACCTCCTGGGGAGCGGCTGATGTCTCTGCCCTGCACACTGAAAGAAGAGAAGGAAGACTGTCAACAGAGTACTTCAGGGCTGTACTTGCCTTCCACAATGCTGGCTCCACCTCCTGTGGGGCGTCTAATGTTTCTGCCTTGCACTATGAAAGGAGAGGAGAAGTCTGAAAAAACAAAGTGCCCAGGAACTGGTTTGGACTAGGCACAGGCCCCTCTCCCCTCATAGAACAAAGGAATTTGGGGTATAAGTACTGGGACCCTGCTCCCATGAAATTAGATCACTTTTGGACTACAAGAAGAAACCTTAACTGAGGAGAGGAACCTGAAGAAACTGAGGAGAGACTATTCCCAAGCTGAAGTGCTGCGTGGGGGATTGGCCTGCAGTGGTTGCCTTACTGCCAAAGGAAGGAGAAAGGAACTTTGTAACTTTGCTTTCAACTTGTGCAGGATCTCCAAGGGCTTGGAAAAGAGCTTGCCTCCTGCTGAAGTCTCAGAGATAACAGACTTCACCCCCAGCTCCCCAGAGTTCTTTTGGAAGTGCCTGCTGCTGTTTTGGGCCTTCTGAGGAACTGCGTGTCGCAAGGAGCTGGAAGCGTGACTCAACGAGGAGAAGCGTGTCGCCGTCGCTGTGCCTGCCGTCGCAACTCCGGAGAAAGAAGGGTGTCACTGTTGGAACTGTCGCACTGCACCGCATCGGAGATAAGCGTGCTGCAACGAAGAGGAAGCGTGTCGCTGTCGTTGCTGCTGACGTCGCAACTCTGAAGAAGGAGGGTGTCGCCGCTGGAACTGTCGCATTGCACCGCATCGACCAAGAGCACCTCGCATCCCCGAGAAGCGCGCCGCCATCGGAGCTGCTGCCGTCGCCGCTGTAGTTGTCGCATCGAGCGGAAGCTTCACGCATCGTGGAGAAGAGCGTTGCCGCTGGAGCTAACGCCGTCGCATCGTAAGGATGTCGCCGCTGCAGACCATGCATCGAACCGAGAGTTTCTCGCATCCCCGAGAAGCGTGCCGCATCTGGAAGATCTTCACGTCTTTATTTCTTTGTACCTGACTTTGCCGCATTTCCCATCGCTGCGACATTGCTTGTCGTGGAAGCGCAACGCAACTTAAGGTACATTGATGCAGAGTGTCGCATCTAAGAACTGAACTGAACTAAGCTTAAATCTACCATCTTAAAGTAATCATAGTGTGTATTTTTGTCATTTATGGTCTTGTGGTAACTCTATATAAAGTATACTTATATTTTATATACAACCTGTGTGGTGTCCATTTGTAGTGTTGTCACTGGGTTACTGTTTGTGGTCACAACTGCTTAACTTACAACGCCTCTGAAGTAAAGCCTTGGCTGCTCTTGCCACGCTACCTTGAGGGTGAGCAGGGGTTATTTTAGAAGTTAAAGGAAAGCACAGGTGCACCATAGAATGAACAAGTTTTCAAATTCAATTATAATAACTTCACAAATATGAATGTCCAAAAAGTCCGTTTTGTTTAGATGATTTATTTTTCAACAGAGTGAAAATAGGACAGCCGACGCATTTCGTCCCTGCCGGGACTTCTTCAGGGCTGTGTTTACAAAAGACAAAAAGTATAAACATACAATTAAAAGATGGAACATTGCAAAACCCAGCCGAGTATACAATGGTCACATTCATTAAAAAAGTGAATCAACACTTATAAGAATGGCATCTAAAGACAATCACCTTTAAATTGCTACATTCCTGGAATTAACCAGTACTCGGTACCCCAAGTTAACATCATATGAAAAAAGACATATTCTCTCTTTTTTTATTTTATAAATCAACTTGAAACTCCTAGCTGAAGGATGAATATATACAGTTTCAACAAATAATGCATTATTAGATACAGTTTATACAGAAATAAGAACAGAATTTTAAAACATCTCTTAACAGGTGATGAGAAGGTGCGAAATCAAGTAATCTGAAACCCTCTTGGCACCTAAAGAAAAAAGCCCAAGACAGAGAAAGTGCACCTACCAAGAGTTAAATCAATGTCCAGGATAAGGTGTAAAAACCAATTGGGTTGCAGTCGGCTCTGTCAGTCTCTATTTCCAATACTGAAAACAAATAAGTGACAAAAACATATAAGATAAGAAGGGGAATTCAGAGGAGGAGAGAACCAACTATGCAGGTAAGCTATTACATCGTCCAAGAATATCCATATTCGGTAGACCAACATGGATGGTCAGAACAAAGGCGAAAAAGTATCACTTACTAAATAGTAAGTATCCACGTGGATGTTCATGAAACAGTTCAATCATGAAGTATCATATATACACGGGGTCTTGGCAAACGTACTATGAAAAGAAAAAATGAATGAACAACATTTTTTATTTTTGTTATTATTAGAAACAATCAGGAGCTGGTGTGTGAAGTCCTTACAGAACACACTCGAAGATAGCCAATGGTCCTTTCACAACTGCATTATTTAAACTAAATGAGGAAAACTATACAGTGGAGAGATAACAATTCCAGAGTAAAAAGAATTGTAGACCCGGCTTACCTATAAAAAAGCTATCAACGTTTAATAGGGGAAATATTTTGAAATCCAAGTATCACGTAAGAATTAATATATGGTGCACCATCAATACGATGTGCACTGCAATCTGAATGAAAGAAGAGAAAAGAGAAAACAGCAATAATTATTACAAGTTATGTTGCATGATTTGGGTTAAATCAAAAGAAAGGGGGTATCATAAGATGGTGGGATATACCTAAGAATAACCAAGTGCCCCTTGTAGCGGAGATCCTGACATCAAAAGTGGTTGTTCATGATTCCTCCTCCTAAGTTCTAAGAAAACAAACATATCAAAAAGAAAAAGGTAATGTAGCAGTAAGCTATACATTACGTGTAACAGAATAAATAGAGATAGACTAAATACACTCGACGCAAAGTGTATCCATAGAATGAAAAGTGATTTTAAGGCATGGGAAGTTATTGTAACTGCCATCAATCTATGAGGTTAAACCTGATAACATAGTAAGATGTGGCGAAAACATTTTAAGAATAAAAACATAAATGAGGACAAGCCTATGCAAAATAAAATCCACAGAGGCGAAAAGTCAATACCCAACAATTGCTTTGTATAGGAAACTGAAGATAAGAGGTAAGAATAAACAAAGGGATACAGCCAAAGGGGACAAGGCGCGGTAAGCCTAAAAAAAGATAATATATCCAAGAAAATAAAATTTAAAAAAAACCGAATAGCACTCACCTCGGAGAAGCTGGAAAAAGCGGGAAATAACCGCCCAGACGTAGGGTCCCCTCAGTCTGAATAACGCCTGATGGTAAACGGCCATGGCAGCACTACTTTATATACCTGTCTTAATTGAGTGAATGAAATCACCTGCACGGGAATAAGGACGAACAAACTCCAGGATGTCGGCATTTTGTGGCCGCCATCTTATACGAGTAAGGAAGTGAGGGTGTAATGGCAATAATTGTAAACAAAGCCTATACAGGGTGAGCAAAGAATCGGTATTACTCGATTTCTTGACGGGAATTGTGGGCTTAATGAATAAGTATACACCATCAAAAGTCGTAGTAGCCTGAACCGCCATGTATATAAGATAGTTTATTGTGGATTTATAACGTGGCCGCCATGTTGGAACAGTCTAAGGACGTCTACTGGAGGGCGGCCATCTTGGAGCAGTATAAGAGCAGTATAAGAGCGTCTGAGAAAAGAAAGTTCAAACCGTGATAGAACTGAAACAATAAAATATACCAAAACAACAAAAATTAAAAAACAAATGAAAGGAATATATTACGAAAAAATGCCTGTTGATTCGGGATAAGACTGTTCATGTAAACGTTATAGGACGTACGTTAAAGCCCTAGAGCATGGCGGCCATGATGGAAGAGTCTAAGGGCGTCTACTAGGGGGCGGCCATCTTAGAGCAGTATAGGGGCGTCTGAGAAAAAAAAGGTTCTATCCATGGTAAAAATGAAATGATAAACCTTGCCAAAGCAAAAAAAAGATACAAGATAGATAAAAGAAATATATAATGAAAAAATGCCTATTGATTCAAGATGTAACTATACGAGTAATTGTTATAAAACGCACGTTAAAGCCATGGAGCGTGTCGGCCATGATGGAAAAGTCTCCATGCCTAAATTAAGCATGGAATAAAGGACTTGAAATATAGCTCACGCGGCCATGTTAAAACGGTGTCCAAGCGTGTAAAAGGTAACCGAATCCCACCCATAATGGTAATAAGAAAAAATATCCAAATACGAAAATATAACGGTATGTTGACAAGGTAGGATAGGTCCTATATAACGAAAATGAACTTCGTTATCAGGTCTTAAAGAATCTAATTATGTATGTTAAGTAGTAGGACACATATTATAACGAAAAAGATAAGAAAAGAAGAGAAATTAAGAAACGATAATAATAATGAATAAGTGAATGGCAATCTACATAAGAGAAAAAGGAATCTAACTGTGCAGAAGAAAAAGACAGAACGAAAAAGCAAACCAACTGGACCCGGCACATTAACTGGCTAGATTATCATGGAGGTGCAGGAAGGAAAAGAAGAGTTATATCAAAGAATAGTCAACTGAGAAATAACATGATACATATTCTCATCTATCCATTGTATGTAATACATCTGTATTATACACTCGAGGTGTTGACATTGTGCCCCATTGCTGGTAATAGTTCGAAACGCAGAAAATCCAACAATGGAACATATTTCATAAAGATGAGAAGGGACATGTCTGGCAAGAACATTGCAGCCCAAAGGGAATTCATTATACCAGAACAACACATTTAGAACATCCATATTGAAGGCCTTTCTAGTTCGGACCTCTGGTCAAATTATGCCAAAAAATGATGTAACTCATCGTCAAAATTATGGCCAAATTCCAGTGTCCTCAATCTGCAAATCCACATTGCTTCCTTCTTGCGTAGCGCTGATAATCTATCCCCTCCCCTAGGATTAACTGGGATATGGTCTATACCCATGAACCAGATAGTATCACTGGGTAGATGTTTTTCTAGCATATGATGTGTCATCGCATATTTAAAGTCCCCATTCCTATGTGCCCTGACATGTTCCTGTATTCTGATTTTGAGTGCCCTCTTTGTACTGCCCACATAAATTTGATCACATGGGCATCCCAGAACGTACACTACATAGGGGGTATTACAATTAATGTAATGATTGATTTTGTACCTATGTGTGGTATTGAAACAAAACTCTTTCGTTTTATCCTTACCAAGACCACACATATTGCAACCTCTACAAGTGTAAAAGCCTGTTAGCTTGCTGCTGAGCCAATCCACCCCTTTTTCTCGGGTGATGTAGCTGGGACAGAGGATGTTTCTTAAATTGGGACTCCGTTTGTATGTGATCTTGGGTTTTGCTGGTATGATTCCTTGTAGACTAGGTATAGAGGTGAGCAAATGCCAATGCTTGCGCAAGGTATTATAGATTCTTGCACTCTCATCTGTGTATGGAGTAATGAGTGCAACACCAGGAAATTTGTCCTTACTTCTTTTGGATGAAATGAGGGTGGACTCTCTAGGGACATTGTTGATTCTTTTCAGAGCTTTATTTAGTACTTGAGGGGGATAGCCCCTATTGTGAAAATGGTTTGTGGTCTCCTTGATATTTTCGGAGAATGCATCTGGGGTACTGCAATTTCGGCGCATTCTGATCATCTCCCCATAAGGGATGTTATTGACAACATGTCGAGGGTGCGCGCTAGTAAAATGCAATGTACTATTGCAGCTAGTAGCCTTCCTGTAGGTTTTACTATTTACCCTGTTGTTTTCCACAAAGAATGTGATATCAAGAAAATTCATTTCCTTAGCACTATACTCCATGGTGAACTTAACATTGTAGGGGTTATTGTTCAGATATTCAAAATAAGACAGCAGTGCTGGGACAGGTCCATTCCATAACATAATAACATCATCAATGTACCTGCCCCAGAAAATCACATGCTCTGACCACTCTATAGCATGGCGGCTCCAGGCATGCTCCCGCTCATACCACCCCATAAAGAGGCCGGCATAAGCTGGAGCAAACCTGGAGCCCATGGCCGTGCCCTGGATCTGTTGGTACCACATAGAGTCATGTAAAAAGAAGTTCTTGGAGAGGATGATATTAGTCATCTCCAAAAGAACCTCATTGTGGTCCATGAAGCCTGCAGCTCTCTGTCCAAGATAGAACTCAAGTGCTGTGATGCCAAATTCCTTTTTGATGCAAGTGTAAAGGCTTGTGACATCTAGTGTCACGAAGATCATATTTTCTGCCCATGTCAATTCTTCAAATTTAGCTAGAATGTCCTGTGTGTCCTTGATATAGGACGGGAGGTTCTGTACAAAAGGTTGAATGTAAGTATCAACATATTCCGAAAGGCGTTCAGTCGGAGAATTAACCCCTGAAATAATAGGGCGGCCCGGTGGAAAAGCGCCGCCCTTATGTATTTTGGGTAATATGTAAATACATGGAAAAGTAGGCTCAGACACCATGAGGTATCTGCATTCTTCAGAACTGATTAGTCCCTCTTCTCGCCAATCTATGAGTCGCATGTTAATATGGGCACTCAGGGCAGCAATGGGGTTACTGGGGATCCTGGTATAGCAAGAGATGTCGGAAAGTTGTCGTTCAATTTCGGAGAGGTAGTCTACTTTTCTCATCAAAACTACATTTCCCCCTTTGTCCGCCTCGCGGATGACTGTATTTTTGTCTGTTTTGAGATTGTTAAGGGCGATGCGTTCTTCTAATGAGAGGTTGTGACGGCATGCACTAGGACGGATCGGATGGTCAAGGAGTTGGTATAGACCTTGTGTGACTTTCTGCCTGAAAATATCAATGTTAGCATGCGTCCCTACTGGGATGAATTTGGACATGGGTTTTAAGCCACTATCAACTGTAAGTTTATCCACAACACCCAATTCTGCACAGACCACATCACTTTCAAAAGATGTATCAAGTTCTACTGACATCATGGATTGAATGACCTTTATTTCCGTTGCTGTATATGCAGAGATGGTATCAACATTACAATCAGTGGGTACAGTGGTAGGGTTTCTGACAAAATGATCTTTTAGTTTCAATACACGTATGAATTTAAACAAATCCACAAAAATGTCAGTATCTACACCCATATTATTAGGGCAAAGACCCAAACCCTTATTTAGAACTGTTATTTCCACTTCAGTGAGGGCCCTATCTGAAAGATTGACAACAATATTTTTTTCAGTTTCCACCATGTTGTTAACAATATTACTCATTGCTTCTTTGTCCTGTTCGACCTTGTTCGCCCCGCCACTGCCTCTCCACTTTGACCTCTTCCTCTTCTTTTTACATGACTCTATGTGGTACCAACAGATCCAGGGCACGGCCATGGGCTCCAGGTTTGCTCCAGCTTATGCCGGCCTCTTTATGGGGTGGTATGAGCGGGAGCATGCCTGGAGCCGCCATGCTATAGAGTGGTCAGAGCATGTGATTTTCTGGGGCAGGTACATTGATGACGTTATTATGTTATGGAATGGACCTGTCCCAGCACTGCTGTCTTATTTTGAATATCTGAACAATAACCCCATCAATGTTAAGTTCACCATGGAGTATAGTGCTAAGGAAATGAATTTTCTTGATATCACATTCTTTGTGGAAAACAACAGGGTAAATAGTAAAACCTACAGGAAGGCTACTAGCTGCAATAGTACATTGCATTTTACTAGCGCGCACCCTCGACATGTTGTCAATAACATCCCTTATGGGGAGATGATCAGAATGCGCCGAAATTGCAGTACCCCAGATGCATTCTCCGAAAATATCAAGGAGACCACAAACCGTTTTCACAATAGGGGCTATCCCCCTCAAGTACTAAATAAAGCTCTGAAAAGAATCAACAATGTCCCTAGAGAGTCCACCCTCATTTCATCCAAAAGAAGTAAGGACAAATTTCCTGGTGTTGCACTCATTACTCCATACACAGATGAGAGTGCAAGAATCTATAATACCTTGCGCAAGCATTGGCATTTGCTCACCTCTATACCTAGTCTACAAGGAATCATACCAGCAAAACCCAAGATCACATACAAACGGAGTCCCAATTTAAGAAACATCCTCTGTCCCAGCTACATCACCCGAGAAAAAGGGGTGGATTGGCTCAGCAGCAAGCTAACAGGCTTTTACACTTGTAGAGGTTGCAATATGTGTGGTCTTGGTAAGGATAAAACGAAAGAGTTTTGTTTCAATACCACACATAGGTACAAAATCAATCATTACATTAATTGTAATACCCCTATGTAGTGTACGTTCTGGGATGCTCATGTGATCAAATTTATGTGGGCAGTACAAAGAGGGCACTCAAAATCAGAATACAGGAACATGTCAGGGCACATAGGAATGGGGACTTTAAATATGCGATGACACATCATATGCTAGAAAAACATCTACCCAGTGATACTATCTGGTTCATGGGTATAGACCATATCCCAGTTAATCCTAGGGTAGGGGATAGATTATCAGCGCTACGCAAGAAGGAAGCAATGTGGATTTGAGATTGAGGACACTGGAATTTGGCCATAATTGTGACGATGAGTTACATCATTTTTTGGCATAATTTGACCAGATGTCCGAACTAGAAAGGCCTTCAATATGGATGTTCTAAATTTGTTGTTCTGGTATAATGAATTCCCTTTGGGCTGCAATGTTCTTGCCAGACATGTCCCTTCTCATCTTTATGAAATATGTTCCATTGTTGGATTTTCTGCGTTTCGAACTATTACCAGCAATGGGGCACAATGTCAACACCTCGAGTGTATAATACAGATGTATTACATACAATGGATAGATGAGAATATGTATCATGTTATTTCTCAGTTGACTATTCTTTGATATAACTCTTCTTTTCCTTCCTGCACCTCCATGATAATCTAGCCAGTTAATGTGCCGGGTCCAGTTGGTTTGCTTTTTCGTTCTGTCTTTTTCTTCTGCACAGTTAGATTCCTTTTTCTCTTATGTAGATTGCCATTCACTTATTCATTATTATTATCGTTTCTTAATTTCTCTTCTTTTCTTATCTTTTTCGTTATAATATGTGTCCTACTACTTAACATACATAATTAGATTCTTTAAGACCTGATAACGAAGTTCATTTTCGGTATATAGGACCTATCCTACCTTGTCAACATACCGTTATATTTTCGTATTTGGATATTTTTTCTTATTACCATTATGGGTGGGATTCGGTTACCTTTTACACGCTTGGACACCGTTTTAACATGGCCGCGTGAGCTATATTTCAAGTCCTTTATTCCATGCTTAATTTAGGCATGGAGACTTTTCCATCATGGCCGACACGCTCAATGGCATTAACGTGCGTTTTATAACAATTACTCGTATAGTTACATCTTGAATCAATAGGCATTTTTTCATTATATATTTCTTTTATCTATCTTGTATCTTTTTGTTGCTTTGGCAAGGTTTATCGTTTCATTTTTACCATGGATAGAACCTTTTTTTTCTCAGACGCCCCTATACTGCTCTAATATGGCCGCCCCCTAGTAGACGCCCTTAGACTCTTCCATCATGGCCGCCACGCTCTAGGGCTTTAACGTACGTCCTATAACGTTTACATGAACAGTCTTATCCCGAATCAACAGGCATTTTTTCGTAATATATTCCTTTCATTTGTTTTTTAATTTTTGTTGTTTTGGTATATTTTATTGTTTCAGTTCTATCACGGTTTGAACTTTCTTTTCTCAGACGCTCTTATACTGCTCCAAGATGGCCGCCCTCCAGTAGACGTCCTTAGACTGTTCCAACATGGCGGCCACGTTATAAATCCACAATAAACTATCTTATATACATGGCGGTTCAGGCTACTACGACTTTTGATGGTGTATACTTATTCATTAAGCCCACAATTCCCTTCAAGAAATCGAGTAATACCGATTCTTTGCTCACCCTGTATAGGCTTTGTTTACAATTATTGCCATTACACCCTCACTTCCTTACTCGTATAAGATGGCGGCCACAAAATGCCGACATCCTGGAGTTTGTTCGTCCTTATTCCCGTGCAGGTGATTTCATTCACTCAATTAAGACAGGTATATAAAGTAGTGCTGCCATGGCCGTTTACCATCAGGCGTTATTCAGACTGAGGGGACCCTACGTCTGGGCGGTTATTTTCCGCTTTTTCCAGCTTCTCCGAGGTGAGTGCTATTCGGTTTTTTTTTAATTTTATTTTCTTGGATATATTATCTTTTTTTAGGCTTACCGCGCCTTGTCCCCTTTGGCTGTATCCCTTTGTTTATTCTTACCTCTTATCTTCAGTTTCCTATACAAAGCAATTGTTGGGTATTGACTTTTCGCCTCTGCATATGTGGGTTTTATTTTGCATAGGCTTGTCCTCATTTATGTTTTTATTCTTAAAATGTTTTCACCACATCTTACTATGTTATCAGGTTTAACCTCATAGATTGATGGCAGTTACAATAACTTCCCATGCCTTAAAATCACTTTTCATTCTATGGATACACTTTGCGTCGAGTGTATTTAGTCTATCTCTATTTATTCTGTTACACGTAATGTATAGCTTACTGCTACATTACCTTTTTCTTTTTGATATGTTTGTTTTCTTAGAACTTAGGAGGAGGAATCATGAACAACCACTTTTGATGTCAGGATCTCCGCTACAAGGGGCACTTGGTTATTCTTAGGTATATCCCACCATCTTATGTTACCCCCTTTCTTTTGATTTAACCCAAATCATGCAACATAACTTGTAATAATTATTGCTGTTTTCTCTTTTCTCCTTATTCATTCAGATTGCAGTGCACATCGTATTGATGGTGCACCATATATTAATTCTTACGTGATACTTGGATTTCAAAATATTTCTCCTATTAAACGTTGATAGCTTTTTTATAGGTAAGCCGGGTCTACAATTCTTTTTACTCTGGAATTGTTATCTCTCCTCTGTATAGTTTTCCTCATTTAGTTTAAATAATGCAGTTGTGAAAGGACCATTGGCTATCTTCGAGTGTGTTCTGTAAGGACTTCACACACCAGCTCCTGATTGTTTCTAATAATAACAAAAATAAAAAATGTTGTTCATTCATTTTTTCTTTTCATAGTACGTTTGCCAAGACCCCGTGTATATATGATACTTCATGATTGAACTGTTTCATGAACATCCACGTGGATACTTACTATTTAGTAAGTGATACTTTTTCGCCTTTGTTCTGACCATCCATGTTGGTCTACCGAATATGGATATTCTTGGACGATGTAATAGCTTACCTGCATAGTTGGTTCTCTCCTCCTCTGAATTCCCCTTCTTATCTTATATGTTTTTGTCACTTATTTGTTTTCAGTATTGGAAATAGAGACTGACAGAGCGGACTGCAACCCAATTGGTTTTTACACCTTATCCTGGACATTGATTTAACTCTTGGTAGGTGCACTTTCTCTGTCTTGGGCTTTTTTCTTTAGGTGCCAAGAGGGTTTCAGATTACTTGATTTCGCACCTTCTCATCACCTGTTAAGAGATGTTTTAAAATTCTGTTCTTATTTCTGTATACACTGTATCTAATAATGCATTATTTGTTGAAACTGTATATATTCATCCTTCAGCTAGGAGTTTCAAGTTGATTTATAAAATAAAAAAAGAGAGAATATGTCTTTTTTCATATGATGTTAACTTGGGGTACCGAGTACTGGTTAATTCCAGGAATGTAGCAATTTAAAGGTGATTGTCTTTAGATGCCATTCTTATAAGTGTTGATTCACTTTTTTAATGAATGTGACCATTGTATACTCGGCTGGGTTTTGCAATGTTCCATCTTTTAATTGTATGTTTATACTTTTTGTCTTTTGTAAACACAGCCCTGAAGAAGTCCCGGCAGGGACGAAACGCGTCGGCTGTCCTATTTTCACTCTGTTGAAAAATAAATCATCTAAACAAAACGGACTTTTTGGACATTCATATTTGTGAAGTTATTATAATTGAATTTGAAAACTTGTTCATTCTATGGTGCACCTGTGCTTTCATTTAACTCATGTTTTAGTTCTGTTTAGAACTGGCATTGTGTTGGCGGGTGTCGTATCGGTGTGCACATGATCCCCACCTAAGGGTTTAGATAAGGGGAATTGTTTACAATATTGGCAATTTGTTTATCAGGTGCATTTGTATCAAGGTTCCGCCATCTACCATGTTTTAGAAGTTATTTTAGAAGTGTAAGCCCCCTTTCCCTGACTATAGAGGGTCCCTGCTTGTCACAAGTACCTACCTGTGCCAACCAGAGACCCCCAAATCTAACACCTATAGTGTGGAGCGGGACCGGGGACGGTCAAGAAAGGGCCCACTGGGGTGCTGTGGCATCAGGGGGTTGTCCCGGCTGGCGCCCCAAGACGTCAGTAACAGCTGTGGTGGAGCTCAGCCAGGGTGGTGAACGGAGACAAGGGCGTGACTGCTGCTTCCACGCTGGCCCACCGGGAGG
Organism: Lissotriton helveticus; assembly: GCF_964261635.1. Classification (NCBI taxonomy): domain Eukaryota; kingdom Metazoa; phylum Chordata; class Amphibia; order Caudata; family Salamandridae; genus Lissotriton; species Lissotriton helveticus. The sequence goes on along the minus strand of NC_136061.1, from coordinate 408,696,554 downwards.
CGGCCCGAACTTCGACTTTGGCCTGATTTGCAGCGGAGACGCCGGTGACTCTGGTGAGGAGCCAAGCGGGTGGTGGGGAGAAACTGGAGTGGCACCCGCTTGAACTAAAAAAAAGACGGCCGGAACTCAGGGCTGGCACGAACTGGTGGTGTCACATCGCGCCTCGAGAGGCATCTGAGGGGGCGGCCGGCTAGAGCTAGTGTTTGTGACTTTGTGGTGTGAACTCCACTGGAATGGTGCGGGGGAAAGGCCCACTGGTGAGAACTGTGTGACTGTGGCCTGGTGCACAGGGTCCTGGGCGCCACCTTGGGGACAGCGCCATTTTGGAAAACACTGCAGCCCAGAATGAGAGACACGTCGCATTCAGAGGGGGCACTGGGCAGCCCAAGAGGTCCCGGGATTACTGAGCTCCCCTAGTTGCGGCACTGCAGCGCCCGAGGACCCGGGGCCCTGGTGGGTCGACGAGACTGTGCAAGTGGGGTGACGCCCAGCGATGGCGGAGGAAGCATAACGCCCCTGGGTTGTGCGGGGAACGAAGGGCTGCCGCCTACGCAGTCCCCGGAGTTGATATCCAGCGATCCGTGGTACGGACTCTGACGACAGCGGTACCCACCTCATGGAGGGAGCTCCTCCCCTTGCTGTTGGCGAGGCCCCCGGGCTGGTGCAATGACCCCCTTCCCCTGCTGTTGAGGAGAGTCCTGGTCACGGAGGGCCTGCGGCTGACTGCTCACGCCCGCCTGCGTGAACACCCGCGGATGCCTAAGGCACAACAACTGGTGATGGGCCGGCTGCGGGACAAATCGCAGAATGGACAGCAGAAGGTTGAGGGTCTTGGCCCTCCCCTTGGGAATCAGAGCGGTGCCTTGGAACCTCAGGCGGCGGCCCTTGCGGCCAAAATGGACTCTGTGCTGGCGGCGGTGGAGCGGATTGGCACCACCCTGGAACAAACTAAAGTGTCGCTGGAAGCCCGGATTGATAAAGTCAAGTCAGACTTCACTCTCCTCCATGCCGATCATCGTAAGCTGTCGGAGTCGGTTGCCGCTCAGGATCAGACACTTCAGGAAATCCACCCCGTGGTGCAAAACCACAATATAGCGCTCCAAGACATGATTGACCGGATCCACGTGCTTGAAGAACGCATGGAGGATGTGGAAGGGCGCTCTCGGCGCAACAATGTCCGGGTGGTAGGCCTTCCGGAAAATGAGGAGGGGAAAAAAATGGAGCAGTACATCGAGAACTGGTTGCGTGACCTCCTGCCCCGGGTGGTGCTGTCACCACACTTTGTGGTGGAACCGGAGCACAGAGTACCAGCACAAAAGCCCCGGCCGGGGGCTCGGCCCCGCCCATTCCTCTTCAAACTCCTTAACTACCGGGACCGCGACATGGTGCTACGCGAGACCAGGAACCTGGGGGACATCACGGTGGGAAACCGCCGGGTGATGTTCTTACCGGACTATACGGCGGCAGTTCCCCTCTCGCCTCCATGTGGTCTCGAAGGACGGTACCCGATTCTTTGATGCCCCATCGGATGTTTGGGACTGGCTGGAGGAGACGGGCCAATGGAAGGGAACGCGACCCATAGGCCCGGAGGAAAGCGGCTGGCAAGAAAGGAGGTCAAGACGACGCAGGAGACGGGAGGCCTGCAGAGACATGGGCCTGGGCCCAGTCGCGCCTAGCCCGGAGAAGAGAAGAATGGAGCAGCAGGAAGCTCTCGAGGCAGTGGCAACACTAGGTGCAGCGAGCAATGTCACCCGCCTGGAGACCCAGGCAAGCAGTGGCCCAGGAACAAGCGGTTAGTCCTCCCCGTCCACTGTGTTCTCTGAAGACTTGAACATGCCAGAAGTGACAACCCAAACAGCTGACCAGATCATGTGATTAAGTAGTGTCGTGGGCGCCCTCTCAGGACCCATACCCCTGAGCACTGTGTGCTGCCCACTCGCACGCTACTGAATTGGGTCACATGCTGAGCGCGTCGTCTATTGCCTGATGTAATGTATGAGTATTTTTGCGACTTGTCTTGCTGGCCTGAGGACAGGATGCGATGCGCAGATGCGGCGCCTGCGGGCCCCTGTGGCTGTGGTCCACACCGACCCTACACGACTGACCAATCTGCGTTTCACTATGCACCTCTTGCAAGCACGTGAAGCTTCAGATAGGGGCACAGCATAGATTAGTTGCTAAAGTCACACGCACCCCACTAGACACTACGCTGGCATAACACTTCATCATTGGTGGTTCACCTTGAGGTTTGGACGTATGCCCTGTTGGGAATTCGCCCCACTAGTTTCACTGTTTGCAGTTGTTGTTCTGTTTCTAATGCGGCGCACAGACACTCCCTTCCCGGACGGAACCTCTGTTTCCCCCTCCTGGGCGGCTCCGCTGCCCCACGCTGCTGCAACACACCCGGACACATGACGCACACTAACATAGTGATTTGGAACATTCGTGGTATGCACACGCCATCAAAGCACTACTCTATCTTCTCTTACCTGCAGCGACACATGGTTGGGATTGCCCTCTTGCAAGAGACCCACATGACCCAGACAGAACTCGATAAGCTCTGAAGGCGCTGGAGGGGGCAGATACATGGTACAGTCTTTTCTGCGCATGCTCTGGGCACCCTGATATGGGTAAGGGCGGGCGTCCCCTTCATCTGCAAGGAAACGAAGGTGGACCAAGAGGGCAGTTATTCCCTGGTGCGGGGACAGCTGAACGGTCTGGAGGTCCTCCTGGGATCCCTTTACGCCCCGAACACAGACCAACCATCCTACCTAGCGCAGCTGAACCAGGTCCTCCACCCGTACGCTGGTCTTCCCTGGCTGCTTGGCGGTGACTTCAATATGGTGCTGTATGTACAATTGGACAGGTCCTTCCCTCCCCTCCGAGCTGCTGCGGTAGCGTCCAATGCGCAGGCGTTCCAGAGCCGGCTGTCCCACTGGGAGCTACATGACATATGGCGCGTACAGCACCCCTTAGACAAGGTCTATTCCTACTATTCGTCAGTCCACGATTTGCATGTTCGGCTGGACAGGATGGTGGGCACCCAGTCCCTGCTCCCACTGATTGTAAAATCAGAATATCTGGGGAGAACACATTCGGATCATAACCCCCCGTGGTTTCAGATTAGCTGGGAGGCAGACCGTCCCCCTGTTCCCCATGTGGAGGCTGCAACCTGCTGCACTGGAGGATGCGGAATTCCGCTCCTCCTTAGGCACGGCCATTCTTACTTACTTTGATGCCAATGAGGGGACTGCGAGCAACGCCATGGTTGAGTGAGATGCCCACAAAGTAACTATCAGGGGGCACTTTATGGGGGCCACATGGAATATACGCAAATCGCTCTCCACCTCTCTGGCGCACCTGGAAGATGAGCTCCTACAATACGAGCGGGAGGGGGAGGGCAGGGGTGGGCATTTACACACGCTAGGAGACCTTCGTACCAGACACGGAGCGCTCCTGGAGAGATTAAGGTGTCACAACTATGCAGCGCATACAGCCAGAACGCACACCAGGGCGGACAGGGTGGGCCGACTATTGGCTTGGCTGATACAGCGGGAGGGTCGTGGTGACCCAATAGGAGCCCTATGTCCACCAAGCGGAGAGATGGTGTACACGCAGCACGAAATCCACCGAGTCTTGACTGATCATTATACACAGCTGTATAGGGCTCGGGGTATCGGCCCTAGGCATGTTTTGGAGGGTTTCCTAGACTCTATCCACCTACCTGTGGCCTCTGAGGAGCAGAAGGACTCGCTTGGTGCAACCTTACTCTGGAAGAGGTCAGAGAGGCAATTCGGTCTATGGCATCAGGGAAGACCCCCGGCTGGATGGCCTACCTGCCGAATACTATAAAGCGCACAGGGAAACTCTGGCGCCATTACTCCACAAGGTATACGCCACGGCGATAGAAGAGGGCACTTTCCCCCCCTCTATGCAGGAGGCGTTCTTGGTTTCTCTGCCTAAGCCGGATAGAGACCCTACAGCCCTGGGCTCATATCGGCCGCTGGCGATGCTCAACGCGGACTATAAAGTCTTTGCTAAGATACTGGCGGAACGATTGGCGCCGGTGGTCCCTCATTTAATTCATACTGACCAGAACGGGTTTGTACCAGCGAGATCCACGTCCTTGAACCTCAGGAGATACTTCAAAGTGGCAGCGGAGGCCTTGAGGGAATGGCCTAGGGCAGCGTGCCTGATATTAGACCTAGAGAAGGCGTTCAATGGCCTAGAGTGGGGTTATCTATCGGCTGTACTGATGCGCTATGAGCTTGGCTTCGAATTTTTGCAAATGGTTGATCTCCTATACAAGAACCCCGTAGTTCGAGTGCGCCTGGGTCCTTACATCTCAGAGGCAGTGGCGGTTGGCCAGGGCACCCAACAGGGATGTCCCCTGTCCCCGCTGCTGTTTGCGCTGGCTATCAAACCCCGCAGGGAGATGCAGTCCATCAGGTATCACTTTACGCCGACTATCTGCTGGTGTTCGTGAAGGACGTGGGATGCATTCCAGACCAACTGGACCAGCTGCTACTCACGTTTGCAGATGTCTCGGGGCTCTGGGTAAATGCGGGTAAATCCTGCCTTTACGCATTCAGTGAAGGGTCCGCAGACCCGGGATACCACCTTGAGGACACACGTGTCCAATGGAAGGCGGACACCTCCCGGTACCTAGGGATCCAAATATACCGTCACCCGACCAACCTGTTTGACGGGAATCTCCGGAGGGCGGTTGCAGCGCTCAGGTCTCAGATGCGCTTTTGGGCCATGCTCCCGCTGACGACCACGGGCAGAGAGGCCCTTGCCAAAATGGTCATGCTTCCCCAACTCCTGTACTACTTCGTCAACCTACTTCTGTTCATTCCCGCCTCCTTTTTTTCCATGCTCAACAAACTGCTGCGGGATTTTATCTGCGGCGCCTCCAGGCACAGTTTGGCATTAGCAAAACTTTTCCTCCCAACGGACAGAGGGGGACTGGTAGCTCCCTGCTTTGGGTACTACTACCTAGCTGCGCAGTTCCAATGGATTGCCCGCTGGTTGGCGGATAGAGGTAAGGAAGACACGGCTACAGCCATGCCGCCTTACTCCCTAGCACGTATAACCGGGCTATTCCATCCGTTGGCACCGATGCAGCGTCCTACCCCGCCCTGCGCCTCATGCGTGGCACGATTCCCTAAGTGCCGGCTATACCACTGGAGGGCTCTCCTGGCGGGGAGGGGGTGCTTACATCCCACATGCTTGCCAAGTGGCGGGAGGCTGACATCCAGACGCTTGGCGATCTCTATAGAGATGGGGCACTTGTGACATACGAGACACTGGTGACGGAGGAGGGGCTACCCCTTGGGGGGTTCTTAATGCATCGTTCGCTGATAGCGAAACTGTCTGCCAAATGGGAGGACATGGTAACGGAGCATTCAACTATGCAGTACCTCCATGTCATGGGAAGGGGCAAACACTTGATTCGCTGGTTCGCAGCATCGCTCCGGGCGCATGCGGCGGCTAACTTGAGGCCCCTTAGAGGCAAGTGGGAGCGAGATCTCAGAAGGCCGCTAACAGACAGAGTGGGAAGGGGTTCTTAAAAGCCCAGTGCTCATCCCCAGAAACATGCGATTCCGCCAGATTCAGCTCTTCATTGTCCACAGGGTTTATCTTACGCCTGAGCTGATCAACAAGTACTTCCGCCGTACTGATGCGTTCTGCCCCAGATGCAATGAGATTGGGGCGGGATTTCTGCACACACTGTGGAGTTGTCCTGGGTTGGGCACTTACTGGAGCGCCATTAGTGAGCTGCTAAGAAGATGCACAAACCGCACTATACCCTTTGATTTGCCCGAGTATATTTTACATCATTTCAGGAGACACCCCCCCCCCCCAAGACAAGGTGTTGTCCCGATTCCTGGACCTGGGACTGGTCGTGGCGAAGCGCCTCCTCACGAGGACGTGGAAGGCGCAAGACTTGCCGTGTGTGTGGGCGTGGACTTTCTCCCTTCAGGCGTGGGCCTGGGCGGAGTGGATCGCCATATGCAGAGAGGAGACTCTGGGGCTCCGGAAGTAGCCCATAGCGGAGCGGTGGGAGCACATGCTTACTACACTGCAGCAGATTGCTAGGGTGGACGGCACTGGTGGCGCGGAGGGAACCAGGGACGTGCATGGGGATTGGAGCATACCACAAGTAGTTCCCCTGCTGAGGTAATTCACTATGTTAAACTTTTTGCTCCTACGAGGCCCGAGGACACACACACACACCCACACACATGCGCAAGCATAGCTGAGGCCCGTAGACACGCGAATGTTCTGGGGATGGAGGCAGGGGGGGTTGAGGGCCCGGGCGGAGGGGCACGGAGGGGGGGAGGGGGGTGGAAGGAGGGCTGGAGTACGAATGTGGTTTTGCCGCTACAGTTAAAGTTTTCTCTTTTTGTTTCACAAAATGCATCATCTGTTTGTAAGCCCAAGCCGGAGGGTTTTCCCTGAATCACCTGATTGGGTACAGAGTCTGCGAGCTGGTTACCGTGCACAGTCTCAGCGTATGCATTTGGGCAAGAGCGTCATGGTTCGACCCGCCTTGGGCCAAAATTCCCTGTCTTACTTGTTGCACGCCTTGAACATTATACACAATGGCATAATGCCTTGTTGTGCTCTTGCTTGTATGACTAATGTGCCCATACCATCGTGCCTGCAACGATAATGGCTCTACTGTGATACGTAATGTAATTTTTTTAAAATGCTAATAAAACATATTTGACAAAAAAAAAACTTGTAGTTTAGTACTGCCTACATATTTTAATCTACATGAGCATTCTAGTACGTAGACGGCAAAATCTGTTCGGCAAGTTGATAGATTATTTATTCTCATAGGTTTAGGATCGAATGCTGCTGAGACTTCACAAGTATTTCTCCCAAACTAGCAAGCTCGACATGAGCTACATTTAAAAAAAACCTTTTCTGTTAGAAACCGATTGGACGAAGGAGTTACTTCTGAACTAGTTTTGACCAATGCATCCCTCATTGATGGTGCACGCCCAAAAGTTATGAAAGGTAAATCTGGTACCAATTGTGACATCGTGAGGTCAGTTTTTATAATGGGACAATTTTTCTAAATAATTTTCCTGAATTGTTTCTCCTGGCGACTATATGATGTAATGAGTCTCACTGTATTATCACGTCCTAGTTGATCTGTGTTCTTATTTGTATTTACAGAGGTGGTATCACTTATAGCACTGTGTAGACACTCATCTCTGGTATGGCCATTTGGTTTGATCATGGCTAAATTCAGATCCCTTTCCTTGTACCCTTGAACCTTGAATCTCCGGAGTGCCTCATTTTGACAGAATGTAAGATCTTGGTCTGAATTACAAATGTGTCTTATTCTTAGAAATTCCCCATAGGGGACACTTTTAATGAGATGGTTAGGGTGGGAACTGCTGGTGTGAAGTACTGCATTTCCTGCAATACATTTCTATGCAATTTGGTAAGGATGGTGTCATGTTTAATATATATCTCGACATCTAGAAATTGTACACCTTCATTACTAACCTGAGCTGAAAAATTCAAGTTAAGAACATTTATGTTAATATCATTAACAAAATTATAGGCAGATTCAACAGATCCTTCACAAATAATGCACACTTCGTCTATGAAACGCCACAACTGTCTGACATGTGCATCATACAGCTCTTTGTGGGTGGTTCTGTGGACGTGTTCCTCCCACCAGCCAACGTGAAGACACGCATAGCTGGGAGAAAAGCACGCCCCCATCGCCACTCCACGTAGTTGTTGATGAACTTCTTTGTTGAAAATAAAATAGTTGTTTTTGAGACACATATTAATCATACTCAAAAGCATTTCAATGTGGCGATAATATTCAATATTTCGTTTAAATAAAAAATGTCCAACCGCTGCCAGTCCATCGGTGTGATGAATAATGGTGTACAATGAACACATGTCCATGACAATAAGAACATACTCATGTTTCCACTCAACCCCTTGAATTTTTGATAAAAAATGTCCCGTGTCAGGTATATATGATGGTAATTTTTCCACAAATTCACTTAGGAAGTAGTCCACATATTTGGACATTGGTTCAAAAAGTCCTTTTTGAGCAGATATAATAGGCCTGCCAGGTACCGGTGTTGTATTTTTATGCACCTTCGGGATGAAGTATAACACTGGGGTGGTTGGATAGTCATTTTTTTAAAAACAGAATTCATCTTTACTTAAGAGTCCCATTCTTTTCCATTGTGATAGTTCTTTGTATGTACACTCTTTAATGCGTTTGAGGTCATTAAATGTGGCTTTCCTATAACATGCATTGTCACTTAGATGTCTTTCCGCTTCTTGCATATAGAGCGCCCGGGGCCACAGCACTATATTTCCCCCTTTGTCGGACTTGTTTATGATGATGTTACCATTGATTTGTAGTTTACGCATAAGAATGGAGTATTGTTTTTCTTAAGATTTTCTTTGTTTATCCTTGTGTAACACTTTGATTCAGTTGTTTAAGATCTTCCACAACACAGTCACTAAAGGTATTGATTGCTAATTTAGCATCAACGGTATGAATGTTGATGGTAGACGAAAGGGAGTTAAGCTGGTACCTATACTCTGCACACCCAGTTCAGAATGATCATCTTGAGTGGAGTTGGCGGTATTATCAACTTCTGGGCTTAACGCAAGCATGGAACTTAGTAGGTGGATATCCGCTACCTGCAAATTACTTCCTGATGTAATAATGGGTTTATTTATATTTGCAGTTTCATTAATTTTGTACAACTTGAAGTGCTTCAAAAGTTTGAGTTTTCAAATTAATTTGAATATATCCACCCGTGATTGTGCATATTTAAAACTATTTCAAGGATTTCCTTGGTTTCGCTGGCGGGCTTGGTGAATTCCTTGATGACGTTGAAGAGTTCCTTGAAGTTGCTGCAGTTGGCGAGGATCTTGTTTTGAATGAAGGCCCTTTTGATGGATCTGATGCGTTGGTGGTATTCCGTCATGGCATTCTTGTAGGTGGTGCGATCTCCTGTCGTCTGGCTGTTTCTCCAGTTCTTCTCGAGACGCCTGCAGGTGCGTCTGGATTCCTGGAGGTCAGCGGTGAACCAGACGGCCTTCCTGGGGCGCTGTCTGTCGGGGTTCCGTAGGGGTGCAAGTTTGTCTGCGCAGTTGGAGATTCATCTGTGGAGTTCTTTGGCTGCAAGGTTGGCATTGGTTGAGGTGGTGGGGTCATCGTGGTTGAGGGTGGAGTTGAGCTGCTCCTCTGTGACTTTGCTCCAGTTCCTTCTTGGAGGGCGTAGTGCAGATTTGGGCGGCTTGGGTTTGCCGACGTGGAAGTGTACGCAGTGGTGGTCGGTCCATGGGTGTAGCATGGTGTGGCTGAAATGGATGTTGTTGCCTCCTGCGCAGATGGAGTAGAGGGTGTGTCCTTCCTTGCGGGTAGGCGTGGTGATGAGCTGTTTCAGTCCGATGTTGGCGAGGTTGTCCAGGAGGGTGATGGAGTTGGGGGTCGCTGGAGTTGTCGAGGTGGAAGTTCAGGTCACCGACGAGTATGCAGTCCATGGAGGCGATAGCGTGGAGTGCAAGGAGGTTGGTGATGGTGGTGGCACGAAGTGTGGTTCTGCGCTGGTGTGGTCCTGGAAGTGAAGGTGTTCGGAAGTGGAGAAGGAGTCACTCGTGGTGAAGGTGGAGAGTCGAAGGGAGCTCTGGTGTGCAATGGTGAGTCCTTCTCCTGGGCGGTTAGAGCGGTCCTTCATCTGGATCTTTTATCCCTCAGAGATGGCGGTGGCGATGTCTGGGGCGGAGGAGGCGTTGGTCTAGGTTTCAGTAAAGAAGGCGACTTCTGGTGCGAGGATGTCGAGGAAGCCCCATATCTCTATGGCGTGTCTGTGCAGGGAGCACATGTTGAGGAGGATGCAGTTTAGGGCTCTGGAGGTGTTGGCGATTTGTCGTGGGGGCGGTGTCCGTGGCTGCATTGTCAGAGGCAAAGGTCTAGCAGCAGATGCGGCAGCGCAGCGGCCACCATTAAATAGGGGAAGGGGGAGGGAGGAGAAGCTGGGTGGCGGGAGCGGGAAGCTGGAGTGGTGAAGGGCCGCGGGGGCAGCAGCGGCGAGAAACAGGCGGGAACCATGCATGGGGTAAGAAAGGCACAGCAAGAATAGGCCAAGAAGAGAAGAAAACAGGCAATAAGGAAATTGAAAATAAGGCAGAACCAACCAGGAATATGGCTAGTATCATAGGGATACAATACACTGAGTAGGACTCGAACCACTGACAGGCGCAGAGGTGGAGGCACAGCTGCAGGGAGGCTCTGTCAGCAGAGCTGCCAGGGCAGAGAGCTGGATCTGTGACCAGGAGTTCAAAGGTCCTCTTGGTCCCCACCGCCCCACTGCTCTTACCTACAGCGGCCGTGGCTGCCCATTCCTCCAAAGATAACAGGCTAAAAGGTGTGCCCTTCGTCAGTAAAGAGCAGGCCTCCAACAAAGAAGGGGGGAGAAAACATTCACTAAGCTTTTAATGTCAAATGTGGTGAAAAGAATTGATGGCCCATACAGTTACACAGACCATCCTTCAAAGAAATCTTTAATTATGATATCTTCTTAACTTAGTCCTGAATCTAAAGAAAAGGCAGGACTCTTGTTTTGTATGAATGTCTCATCCAACAACTTTTAATAGGAATGTTCATGAAATATTGTTAATAAAACATTTTTAAAAATCAATTTACTAGAGGAAAATCAAACATATCTAATGGTATCTCAAAACTGCCTAATGATTGAAAACATTGCACTCAAAATACAAAGTCATGGTAAATTTGAAATTCTTTTGACTCAGGAAGCTCTGAACAGAACTTGTCAGAATGTAACAGGAGTAAAGGGAAATGCTTGCCAATGCTTTATTTATATTCCACAGGATTCAAGAATTTGCTCCTCTGTGATAGCCCAGGGACTGTGGGGCATATTTGCAAGAGCAATATAGCCGCTTTAGCAGGACTTTTTCCCGCTAAAGCGGCAATATTTTTATCGCCCTATTAGCAAGCTGTCGCTAACACCAGTTAGCGACAGATTTTAGGCGATAGCTACAGGTTTGGGGCCCGCATTGCATGTCAGCGATATTTATCGCTAATGACAATGCAAAGTGAGCGTACCCAAACTGTTAGCGACTGAAAACAGTTGCTAACACAGCTATCGCCTATTAGCAAGGCAGGCGAAGCGATAACAAAAATCGTGCTAAGCGCGATTATCGCTTTAAACTGACTTACCTGTATAGTCAATGGTGGGTGGATTATCAGATTGAGTCCCCATTGGCGTTAATGCGAGAATATAGCTGGAGTTCCAGCGATATTCTCGCATTTCGCCGCTATCGCTGTATATTTTAGCACAATGGAGAAAAAATAGCATGTTTTCTCCGCTAAAATATCTAGCGATTAAAAAAAAAAGTCCCTAACCACGTTTAGCGATAAATATCGCTATTTCTTGCTAATATGCCCCTAAATTATGAGCCTACGTTCGAAGTGTCATGGTAAGTACACCTTCTTCCTCAGATGCCAGCTGAATGAGTGCAGCAAATGACCCTTTTCCCCAGTATGATAAAAGCCTTTGTGTGGCAAAGTGTGTGTTTTAATGCAATATGTGGAATGCACGCAATAAAACTAAATTAGCCCAGTTGATCAAAATAAATGCTGCACTCTGACATCAAGTAACAAGCATTAGGAATGCATTAGGGCTCGGTTTGTTTGAGTTTGAGATAATGGCATTGTATATGGTAATGTGCACTGACAGCTGCTGATGATTGTGCCAATTGAAAGAGTGGCTGGTGTACTGTCAGCTGTTGGTGTGTGTTTGTTTAGTGAAAGTTGCACTGACATTGTTTGTTGTGTGCGTGGGTGTTTAGCGGCACGGATGCATGGTGGAGTTTTTTTGGGGTGAAAGCGTACATTGGTGGTTGTTGGTGTTTGTGCATGGTGAAAGCATTCATTGACGGCTGGGGGTGTGGTGTTGTGTGTGTTGTTTTCTGTGTACTGGTGAGTGTGTGGTGGTGAGTCTGTGGGGGTGAGCCTGGGGAGAAAGTGTGGTGGTGAGTGTGTTGTGGTGAGTGGTGACGAGTGTGTGGTGTTGAGAGAGTGAGGTGTGTGGTTTGTGTGTGTGCTATGTGTGTGTGGTGTATGTGTGTGTGGTGTGTGTATGGTATGTGTGTGTGGTGTATGTGTGTGTAGTGTTTTCTGCACACTCACACACTGCCCCTACACATTCACACACTGCTCACCCACACACTCCCAATGTCACCCTGCATAGTCACACATTGTTTATACTGCACACTCGTTCTGCACACTAACACAATGTGCACCCTGTACCCTTACACACGGTGTCTGCAGTCACTCTGCACTCACTGTCACTGTACACGCACTCTGCACTCATTCACTCTGAATCTGCACCCTGCACTCTGAATTCTGCACTCACTGCACTCTGAATCTGCACTATCAATCTGCACTCTGAATCTGCACTCTGAAACTGCACTCTGAAACTGCACTCTGCATTCTCAATCTGCACTCTGCATTCTCAATCTGCACTCTGCACTCTCAATCTGCACTCTGAAATTGCACTCTGAATCTGCACTCTGAATCTGCACTCTGAATCTGCACTCTGAAACTGCATTCAGAATCTGCACTCTGAATCTGCACTCTGAATCTGCACTCTGAATCTGCACTCTGAAACTGCACTCTGATTCTGCACTCTGATTCTGCACTCGGATTCTGCACTCTGATTCTACACTCTGATTCTGCACTCTGAAACTGCACTCTGAATCTGCACTCTGCATTCTTAATCTGCACTCTGAATCTGCACTCTGCATTCTCAATCTGCACTCTGCACTCTCAATCTTCACTCTGCACTCGCACTCTGTACTCTGAATCTGCACTCTGCATTCTCAATCTGCACTCTGCACTCTGAATCTCCACTCTGAATCTGCACTCTGAATCTGCACTCTGCATTCTCAATCTGCACTCTGCATTCTCAATCTGCACTCTGCACTCTCAATCTGCATTCTGCACTCACAATCTGCATTCTGAATCTGCATTCTCAATCTGCACTCTGCATTCTCAATCTGCAGTCTGCACTCACAATCTGCACTCTGCACTCACAATCTGCACTCTGAATCTGCAGTCTGAATCTGCACTCTGAATCTGCACTCTGAATCTGCATTCTGAATCTGCACTCTGAATCTGCACTCTGAATTTGCACTCTGCATTCTCAATCTGCACTCTGCACTCTGAATCTGCACTCTGCACTCTGAATCTGCACTCTGAATCTGCACTCTGCATTCTCAATCTGCACTCTGCACTCTCAATCTGCACTCTCAATCTGCACTCGCACTCTGCACTCTGAATCTGCACTCTGAATCTGCACTCTCCACTCTGCATTTGCACTCACAATCTGCACTCTGAATCTGCACTCTGCACTCTGAATCTGCACTCTCCACTCTGCACTCTGAAACTGCACTCACAATCTGCACTCTGCACTCACAAACTGCACTCTGAATCTGCACTCTGAATCTGCACTCTGCATTCTCAATCTGTACTCTGCACTCTCAATCTGCACTCTCAATCTGCACTCTGCATTCGCACTCTGCACTCTGAAACTGCACTCTGAATCTGCACTCTCCACTCTGAATCTGCACTCACAATCTGCACTCTGCACTCACAATCTGCACTCTGAATCTGCACTCTGCACTCTGAATCTGCACTCTGCACTCGGAATCTGCACTTTGAATCTGCACTCTGCACTCTGAATCTGCACTCTGCACTCTCAATCTGCACTTTACACTCGCACTCTGCACTCTGAATCTGCACTCTGAATCTGCACTCTCCACTCTGAATCTGCACTCACAATCTGCACTCTGCACTCACAATCTGCACTCTGAATCTGCACTCTGCACTCTGCACTCTGAATCTGCACTCTCCACTCTGCACTCTGAATCTGCACTCACAATCTGCACTCTGCACTCACAATCTGCACTCTGAATCTGCAATCACAATCTGGAATTAAAGCCTCCTGCTATACATATTCATGAAGGGGAGGGGAGGGCGGACATCTGCACGCTGTGTCCCATCATAGAGGAATGTACCATGTAACATGGGCCGTACCAATGCAAGGGGGAGCTCCCTGGCTATCAGATCCGCACTTACATTGAGCTAATTAGCCCCATAGTAGTTACTATCGTGACACCCAGTTCCTTTTCTTTCGACCATGTCCGTGCGGAAGTCGCAATTGCGTCCTCAACCGTTGATATAAAGTCTGGAAAACTGCATTGTGGGAATCTGCACTCTGCATTCTCAATCTGCACTCTGCACTCTCAATCTTCACTCTGCACTCGCACTCTGTACTCTGAATCTGCACTCTGCATTCTCAATCTGCACTCTGCACTCTGAATCTCCACTCTGAATCTGCACTCTGCATTCTCAATCTGCACTCTGCATTCTCAATCTGCACTCTGCACTCTCAATCTGCATTCTGCACTCACAATCTGCACTCTGAATCTGCAGTCTGCATTCTCATCTGCACTCTGCATTCTCAATATGCACTCTGCACTCACAATCTGCACTCTGCACTCACAATCTGCACTCTGCACTCACAATCTGCACTCTGAATCTGCAGTCTGAATCTGCATTCTGAATCTGCACTCTGAATTTGCACTCTACATTCTCAATCTGCACTCTGCACTCTCAATCTGCACTCGCACTCTGCACTCTGAATCTGCACTCTGAATCTGCACTCTCCACTCTGCATTTGCACTCACAATCTGCACTCTGAATCTGCACTCTGCACTCTGAATCTGCACTCTCCACTCTGCACTCTGAAACTGCACTCACAATCTGCACTCTGCACTCACAAACTGCACTCTGAATCTGCACTCTGAATCTGCACTCTGCATTCTCAATCTGTACTCTGCACTCTCAATCTGCACTCTCAATCTGCACTCTGCATTCGCACTCTGCACTCTGAAACTGCACTCTGAATCTGCACTCTCCACTCTGAATCTGCACTCACAATCTGCACTCTGCACTCACAATCTGCACTCTGAATCTGCACTCTGCACTCTGAATCTGCACTCTGCACTCGGAATCTGCACTCTGAATCTGCACTCTGCACTCTGAATCTGCACTCTGCACTCTCAATCTGCACTCTACACTCGCACTCTGCACTCTGAATCTGCACTCTGAATCTGCACTCTCCACTCTGAATCTGCACTCACAATCTGCACTCTGCACTCACAATCTGCACTCTGAATCTGCACTCTGCACTCTGCACTCTGAATCTGCACTCTCCACTCTGCACTCTGAATCTGCACTCACAATCTGCACTCTGCACTCACAATCTGCACTCTGAATCTGCAATCACAATCTGGAATTAAAGCCTCCTGCTATACATATTCATGAAGGGGAGGGGAGGGCGGACATCTGCACGCTGTGTCCCATCATAGAGGAATGTACCATGTAACATGGGCCGTACCAATGCAAGGGGGAGCTCCCTGGCTATCAGATCCGCACTTACATTGAGCTAATTAGCCCCATAGTAGTTACTATCGTGACACCCAGTTCCTTTTCTTTCGACCATGTCCGTGCGGAAGTCGCAATTGCGTCCTCAACCGTTGATATAAAGTCTGGAAAACTGCATTGTGGGAATCTGCACTCTGCATTCTCAATCTGCACTCTGCACTCTCAATCTTCACTCTGCACTCGCACTCTGTACTCTGAATCTGCACTCTGCATTCTCAATCTGCACTCTGCACTCTGAATCTCCACTCTGAATCTGCACTCTGCATTCTCAATCTGCACTCTGCATTCTCAATCTGCACTCTGCACTCTCAATCTGCATTCTGCACTCACAATCTGCACTCTGAATCTGCAGTCTGCATTCTCATCTGCACTCTGCATTCTCAATATGCACTCTGCACTCACAATCTGCACTCTGCACTCACAATCTGCACTCTGCACTCACAATCTGCACTCTGAATCTGCAGTCTGAATCTGCATTCTGAATCTGCACTCTGAATTTGCACTCTACATTCTCAATCTGCACTCTGCATTCTCAATTTGCACTCTGCACTCTGAATCTGCACTCTGCACTCTGAATCTGCACTCTGAATCTGCACTCTGCATTCTCAATCTGCACTCTGCACTCTCAATCTGCACTCTCAATCTGCACTCGCACTCTGCACTCTGAATCTGCACTCTGAATCTGCACTCTCCACTCTGCATTTGCACTCACAATCTGCACTCTGCACTCACAATCTGCACTCTGAATCTGCACTCTGCACTCTGAATCTGCACTCTCCACTCTGCACTCTGAAACTGCACTCACAATCTGCACTCTGCACTCACAAACTGCACTCTGAATCTGCACTCTGAATCTGCACTCTGCATTCTCAATCTGCACTCTGCACTCTCAATCTGCACTCTGCACTCTCAATCTGCACTCTGCACTCGCACTCTGCACTCTGAAACTGCACTCTGAATCTGCACTCTCCACTCTGAATCTGCACTCACAATCTGCACTCTGCACTCACAATCTGCACTCTGAATCTGCACTCTGCAGTCTGAATCTGCACTCTCCACTCTACACTCTGAATCTGCACTCTGAATCTGCACTCTGCATTCTCAATCTGCACTCTGCACTCTGAATCTGCACTCTGCACTCTCAATCTGCACTCTGCACTCGCACTCTGCACTCTGAATCTGCACTCCCCACTCTGAATCTGCACTCACAATCTGCACTCTGCACTCACAATCTGCACTCTGAATCTGCACTCTGCACTCTGAATCTGCACTCTCCACTCTGCACTCTGAATCTGCACTCACAATCTGCACTCTGCACTCACAATCTGCACTCTGAATCTGCAATCACAATCTGGAATTAAAGCCTCCTGCTATACATATTCATGGAGGGGAGGGGAGGGCGGACATCTGCACGCTGTGTCCCATCATAGAGGAATGTACCATGTAACATGGGGCGTACCAATGCAAGGGGGAGCTCCCTGGCTATCAGATCCGCACTTACATTGAGCTAATTAGCCCCATAGTAGTTACTATCGTGACACCCAGTTCCTTTTCTTTCGACCATGTCCGCGCGGAAGTCGCAATTGCGTCCTCAACCGTTGATATAAAGTCTGGAAAACTGCATTGTGGGAGCTGTAGTCTAGTCGCACTTCCATTAGACTGATTCCGCGGAAGGCAATGATCTGTAGTGGAAAATCCCCGGCCTAGATACGCTGCTCCCAAATCCTGTCTAACAGAGCTTGCCACAGCAGAGCGCCTCGATACGGTTTAGTGTAGGCGCTTGACAAACACATTAAACTCTACATTGGAGTGGCTGTGCCAGATTCTTTTGTACTGATAGGGAGTTTACAGAGAGGCATCTCTCATGCCTTTATATGACAGCCCACTCATCCCAGGTTAGCAGAGGGCACGACAAGGTCTTCAGTCCTTGCTAGGGCATGTGGAAATGTTTATTTTATTCGTGTTTGCTGATTGGAAGAGAAGAACGCGAGCACACAATGGCCACGTGACGACTTTGTGGTGGTTGGTGACACATGGCCGGTGGCTATAAGCGCTGTTAGCTGCATGTGGCGCTTTACACAGACAACGGGATACACACTAACTAGTGCTTGTTTGGGAGAGTGCCAACAGCAGCACATGGTGGCTGCTATATTGCGCATGAAATTTGATTTCCCTGCACACCCCGAAAATATTCGCGGGCTGTTCTGTACCTAGCATTCCTATCGAGTGCAGAAGGGAGGCGTCTGGCCTGAATTTGTATGAAACATCCGACAATGTTAGTGAGAAGTCCGGGGCTGCTTTAAATGACACTTCGCTGAGAGCTTTTACTGGCCCTTCTTTTCTATTTTATTTTAAATGCACGGTGTTGTGTAAATAAAGTTGACCGTGTGTCTCCATCGCTGGACACGTAATTTACAGATGGGCGTTTCTTACAGAGGTAATTTTTAACTAAAATGCACATTTCTGCCGAGTGACCGCAAAGTCCAGATGTCCTTCATATGCCCTTGTAAACGCTTCACTTTAATCAACTTGTAAATGTCCACGGATAAATAAAAAAATAGAAGAATAAAGAAACATTTACGTTTATAAACACCATATTTGCTGGTTTCTCGCACGCGCCCGCAAAACTCACTGCTGAATGGTGAACGCGCCCCGGCCATCTGGATTCACTTACCGAGGCACCCTGACAGCTCCTAATTGATATTTATGGACTGCCGCGCTCGTAACCGCAGACAAAATGCAGGAAATGCCCAACTGGAAATATATATGGCCTATTGCGTTAAGGGTATTACAAACACGGCACCGCGAGGACCAATCACCATAAAGATGGTAATATAAAGCAGTGAAAATGCTCGCGCACTGAGGAATTTTTCAAGCACGATCCAGAAACCCCTTAACAATACGGCTCGCAGCTCCGCCCCTCTTCTGACGAAGTGGTGACGTCGCCGAGCCCCAAAAACGAGAACACTGGTGATCATTCTGCCAGAGTCACTGGAATTATGTGATTCTGCAGCAGAAACATTTTTCAAATAAGCCATCATCTGCTGCAAAATTTGACAAAAATGTATCTTCTATTCAATCTAATTAAAAGTTACCTAGAATGCAGCGTCATGAGTTGCTTTGTACTTAAAGTCCCTTTGTGAAGGTTGACGTGTCTTCCTTTCAGAAGTTTATTGCTGTATTTTAGTCTAAAGCATTACTAATGAGGTGAAACCTTTGCTAAGACAGTGTTAACATGAGTACAAATGAAAAAATGGTGAAAAATAACGTTACAAAACGTGCAGCTTTGAGCTGCATGATTTTCCTTTTCTTGACACCTAATTTAGTTAACTTGGAAATAATTTGGTCCTCTCCTGTTGCATAATTCCAATGGGTCTAGCATATGCACATGGGTGTAATTACCAGCCCTCTGCCTTATTCTGTGATTTGTATCTCCACTAATAGACATCCACTATTTTCCCACAACTATCTGCACAGCCGAGGGCCTCTAATATTCTCTCCGGCCTATTCCAGTAGCATCCTACTTACCCCCGAATGTCCCAGCTACAGGTCTGTTGGTCCCCATACCCTATGCTGGGACCCCCTCCTACATTGCGACTTTGGTCTTTACCACCTCTTGCATACACTGTGTCTTCATTGAGATGAGCAGCCACCTCCTCTTCGGTTATCTCTGCCAATCCTACCATGTGCCAGCAAAGGGACCCTACCCCCTTGACATCTATTAAGCCTTATGTTCTCTAACTGTCAGACCGAGAACACAGCAAAAGGACCATTCACTAATGCCCAGTCGCAACACTGTCATGGAAAGGTACAGCATCCTACCACATTAAATTCCAACAAAGCCTCTCCAAATAAGCCACAAAAAAATTCAAACATAAAACTCTCATGGAAGATCCAGAAATGCTAATAATGGACATCTACTACAGTCCAGCACAAGGTGGACGAAACATTGACTTCATCTTCTACACAAAAAACCCTGCCAAATGGAGAGAGACCTTCACATAACTAAAATTACCAACATATCCGATGGAATAAAGCTCCCTATATTCCCATCTCTGAACTTTAGTGGAGAACTGACCATAACAGTATACAGAAATGGGAAAATTTTAGTCCAAGCCTCCAAACCAAACCTAACCATTTTTGACCGACACTTCACCACACACTGCACCTCCCTGCCCTCTGGTACCACCATCATCCCTCCCCCTCTCTCATTAAACCAATCTCGCCACCCTCTATGAGTCAGCAGATCCACGCACCCACACCTCTGCCACCCAAACTTAAGACTCTCAATTCCCCTTTTGCCAGCTCCGCCCACACATCCCCTCCACCTCCCCCCATTACCAAACTCCTGGACGCTATGGTTTCTCCTCTATTATCATTTGCCCTCCCCAAGGGCCACCACCCAGCCCAAGTTACACTCCACTCTGGTTACCCTGAAATCTTCTACCCTTAATAGGCTGGATTCTTCCTTAGGCCCCCGCCCTGGCTCCGACCTGCCCCAGCATCCCCTACTCTGGGCTATTCTAGTCCTCTCTCAACTGTTCCCCTCAATAGCCCATCTAGAACTCATAATTGACGCTATCTTAGTGGAAATATTATCACTTCGCAGAGAGGCAAAGACTAGAAATACCCTGCCTAAACCCTGCACACCACAGATCAACCCAGACCCTGTCACAAACACTCTGCTCGGCCTCAATCCCAAATGCACCTCGACCGGCACGTCACAGCAAGATGCAAAATCGATTAATAACACCAATGGAAATACCCCCAGCCAAAACTTTTGCCAAAAGATCACGGTGGTCCTCAGCTCGAACAGGAGCACAAACACCTCTCGCCCTCCCAACTAACAATCTTCCAGCACAATCATCTTGAGCAGAGACCTGCACCCGCACCCCACTGCATGCTTATATCACCCTCCTGGCATAAATTCACAATTCCTCTAAGACTTAGCTGGCCTAATAGCACAAATCTCACTAAAAGACAGCACCGAAATTATATTTGGAGACCTAAATCTGCACCTGAACAACACTAAAGACCCCACAATTCAAGCCCTGTCAACCTTCCAGGCAGCAAATGATCTCACACAACACTGCAACATGCAAATGCACAACAAGGGCTCCACCCTTGATGCAATCCTCTCCAAGCACAATACACTATCTCTGCACAGTATCCTACCATCCGACTGGTCAGATCATGATCAAATTTTCTTTGATCTCAATTCAATCCACCATCGCTCTCACCAATGCAGCCGTCCCAAGCGCTGGGTAAGAAACATCCACAAAATCCACCAAGAGGAGCTTGACGCATTAGTCAGTACCGAAATCCTATCTCCTCCCGACTTATCATCTGGCGAGGACCTCACCTCCCACTGCAACTCAAAAATTAGAGAGCTTGTGAAATCAGTTACCCCCCTGAAACTAAAGAAATCAATAAAAATACTCTCTAGATCTTAGTTCAACAAAGACCTGAACAATGAAAGGTTACATTAGCTGAGAGAAACTGGAGACAACAACCTTCAGAATCTAGGAGTGTTCTGTGCACACGTATATTTCAGAATAGTTCTCAAGTGAGAACCCAAAGTTTTTAATAAACGTTCAATAAATGATTTTAGAGTCCATATGTGTGGAGTGATAGTTATTTAATCGTTCAGGGTTGATCAGTACATACAAGAGCAAGTAGCCGACACGTGTTTCGTCACACCATGTACCGGTAGTGACTCATCAGGGCTGTCTGTGCTAAGCGGGCTTTAAGTATGTAAATCTGCACTCTCCACTCTGAATCTACACTCACAATCTGCACTCTGCACTCACAATCTGCACTCTGAATCTGCACTCTGCACTCTGAATCTGCACTCTCCACTCTGCACTCGGAATCTGCACTCTGAATCTGCACTCTGCACTCTGAATCTGCACTCTGCACTCTCAATCTGCACTCTGCACTCGCACTCTGCACTCTGAATCTGCACTCTGAATCTGCACTCTCCACTCTGAATCTGCACTCACAATCTGCACTCTGCACTCACAATCTGCACTCTGAATCTGCACTCTGCACTCTGCACTCTGAATCTGCACTCTGAATCTGCACTCTGCACTCACAATCTGCACTCTGAATCTGCAATCACAATCTGGAATTAAAGCCTCCTGCTATACATATTCATGAAGGGGAGGGGAGGGCGGACATCTGCACGCTGTGTCCCATCATAGAGGAATGTACCATGTAACATGGGCCGTACCAATGCAAGGGGGAGCTCCCTGGCTATCAGATCCGCACTTACATTGAGCTAATTAGCCCCATAGTAGTTACTATCGTGACACCCAGTTCCTTTTCTTTCGACCATGTCCGCGCGGAAGTCGCAATTGCGTCCTCAACCGTTGATATAAAGTCTGGAAAACTGCATTGTGGGAATCTGCACTCTGCATTCTCAATCTGCACTCTCAATCTTCACTCTGCACTCGCACTCTGTACTCTGAATCTGCACTCTGCATTCTCAATCTGCACTCTGCACTCTGAATCTCCACTCTGAATCTGCACTCTGAATCTGCACTCTGCATTCTCAATCTGCACTCTGCATTCTCAATCTGCACTCTGCACTCTCAATCTGCATTCTGCACTCACAATCTGCACTCTGAATCTGCAGTCTGCATTCTCAATCTGCACACTGCATTCTCAATATGCACTCTGCACTCACAATCTGCACTCTGTACTCACAATCTGCACTCTGAATCTGCAGTCTGAATCTGCATTCTGAATCTGCACTCTGAATTTGCACTCTGCATTCTCAATCTGCACTCTGCATTCTCAATCTGCACTCTGCACTCTGAATCTGCACTCTGCACTCTGAATCTGCACTCTGCATTCTCAATCTGCACTCTGCACTCTCAATCTGCACTCTCAATCTGCACTCGCACTCTGCACTCTGAATCTGCACTCTGAATCTGCACTCTCCACTTGCACTCACAATCTGCACTCTGCACTCACAATCTGCACTCTGAATCTGCACTCTGCACTCTGAATCTGCACTCTCCACTCTGCACTCTGAAACTGCACTCACAATCTGCACTCTGCACTCACAAACTGCACTCTGAATCTGCACTCTGCATTCTCAATCTGCACTCTGCACTCTCAATCTGCACTCTGCACTCTCAATCTGCACTCTGCACTCGCACTCTGCACTCTGAAACTGCACTCTGAATCTGCACTCTCCACTCTGAATCTGCACTCACAATCTGCACTCTGCACTCACAATCTGCACTCTGAATCTGCACTCTCCACTCTGCACTCTGAATCTGCACTCTGAATCTGCACTCTGCATTCTCAATCTGCACTCTGCACTCTGAATCTGCATTCTGCACTCTCAATCTGCACTCTGCACTCGCACTCTGCACTCTGAATCTGCACTCTGAATCTGCACTCTCCACTCTGAATCTGCACTCACAATCTGCACTCTGCCCTCACAATCTGCACTCTGAATCTGCACTCTGCACTCTGAATCTGCACTCTCCACTCTGCACTCTGAATCTGCACTCACAATCTGCACTCTGCACTCACAATCTGCACTCTGAATCTGCAATCACAATCTGGAATTAAAGCCTCCTGCTATACATATTCATGAAGGGGAGGGGAGGGCGGACATCTGCACGCTGTGTCCCATCATAGAGGAATGTACCATGTAACATGGGCCGTACCAATGCAAGGGGGAGCTCCCTGGCTATCAGATCCGCACTTACATTGAGCTAATTAGCCCCATAGTAGTTACTATCGTGACACCCAGTTCCTTTTCTTTCGACCATGTCCGCGCGGAAGTCGCAATTGCGTCCTCAACCGTTGATATAAAGTCTGGAAAACTGCATTGTGGGAGCTGTAGTCTAGTCGCACTTCCATTAGACTGATTCCGCGGAAGGCAATGATCTGTAGTGGAAAATCCCCGGCCTAGACACGCTGCTCCCAAATCCTGTCTAACAGAGCTTGCCACAGCAGAGCGCCTCGATACGGTTTAGTGTAGGCGCTTGACAAACACATTAAACTCTACATTGGAGTGGCTGTGCCAGATTCTTTTGTACTGATAGGGAGTTTTCAGAGAGGCATCTCTCGTGCCTTTATATGACAGCCCACTCATCCCAGGTTAGCAGAGGGCACGACAAGGTCTTCAGTCCTTGCTAGGGCATGTGGAAATGTTTATTTTATTCGTGTTTGCTGATTGGAAGAGAAGAACGCGAGCACACAATGGCCACGTGACGACTTTGTGGTGGTTGGTGACACACGGCCGGGTGGCTATAAGCGCTGTTAGCTGCATGTGGCGCTTTACACAGACAACGGGATACACACTAACTAGTGCTTGTTTGGGAGAGTGCCAACAGCAGCACATGGTGGCTGCTATATTGCGCGTGAAATTCGATTTCCTTGCACACCCCGAAAATATTCGCGGGGTGTTCTGTACCTAGCATTCCTATCGAGTGCAGAAGGGAGGCGTCTGGCCTGAATTTGTATGAAACATCCGACAATGTTAGTGAGAAGTCCGGGGCTGCTTTAAATGACACTTCGCTGAGAGCTTCCACTGGCCCTTCTTTTCTATTTTATTTTAAATGCACGGTGTTGTGTAAATAAAGTTGACCGTGTGTCTCCATCGCTGGACACGTAATTTACAGATGGGCGTTTCTTACAGAGGTAATTTTTAACTAAAATGCACATTTCTGCCGAGTGACCGTAAAGTCCAGATGTCCTTCATATGCCCTTGTAAACGCTTCACTTTAATCAACTTGTAAATGTCCACGGATAAATAAAAAAATAGAAGAATAAAGAAACATTTACGTTTATAAACACCATATTTGCTGGTTTCTCGCACGCGCCCGCAAAACTCACTGCTGAATGGTGAACGCGCCCCGGCCATCTGGATTCACTTACCGAGGCACCCTGACAGCTCCTAATTGATATTTATGGACTGCCGCGCTCGTAACCGCAGACAAAATGCAGGAAATGCCCAACTGGAAATATATATGGCCTATTGCGTTAAGGGTATTACAAACACGGCACCGCGAGGACCAATCACCATAAAGATGGTAACATAAAGCAGTGAAAATGCTCGCGCACTGAGGAATTTTTCAAGCACGATCCAGAAACCCCTTAACAATACGGCTCGCAGCTCCGCCCCTCTTCTGACGAAGTGGTGACGTCGCCGAGCCCCAAAAACGAGAACACTGGTGATCATTCTGACAGAGTCACTGGAATTATGTGATTCTGCAGCAGAAACATTTTTCAAATAAGCCATCATCTGCTGCAAAATTTGACAAAAATGTATCTTCTATTCAATCTAATTAAAAGTTACCTAGAATGCAGCGTCATGAGTTGCTTTGTACTTAAAGTCCCTTTGTGAAGGTTGACGTGTCACCTTTCAGAAGTTTATTGCTGTATTTTAGTCTAAAGCATTACTAATGAGGTGAAACATTTGCTAAGACAGTGTTAACATGAGTACAAATGAAAAAATGGTGAAAAATAACGTTACAAAACGTGCAGCTTTGAGCTGCATGATTTTCCTTTTCTTGACACCTAATTTAGTTAACTTGGAAATAATTTGGTCCTCTCCTGTTGCATAATTCCAATGGGTCTAGCATATGCGCATGGGTGTAATTACCAGCCCTCTGCCTTATTCTGTGATTTGTATCTCCACTAATAGACATCCACTATTTTCCCACAACTATCTGCACAGCCGAGGGCCTCTAATATTCTCTCCGGCCTATTCCAGTAGCATCCTACTTACCCCCGAATGTCCCAGCTACAGGTCTGTTGGTCCCCATACCCTATGCTGGGACCCCCTCCTACATTGCGACTTTGGTCTTTACCACCTCTTGCATACACTGTGTCTTCATTGAGATGAGCAGCCACCTCCTCCTCGGTTATCTCTGCCAATCCTACCATGTGCCAGCAAAGGGACCCTACCCCCTTGACATCTATTAAGCCTTATGTTCTCTAACTGTCAGACCGAGAACACAGCAAAAGGACCATTCACTAATGCCCAGTAGCAACACTGTCATGGAAAGGTACAGCATCCTACCACATTAAATTCCCACAAAGCCTCTCCAAATAAGCCACAAAAAAATTCAAACATAAAACTCTCATGGAAGATCCAGAAATGCTAATAATGGACATCTACTACAGTCCAGCACAAGGTGGACGAAACATTGACTTCATCTTCTACACAAAAAACCCTGCTAAATGGAGAGAGACCTTCACATAACTAAAAAGCTCCCTATATTCCCATCTCTGAACTTTAGTGGAGAACTGACCATAACAGTATACAGAAATGGGAACATTTTAGTCCAAGCCTCCAAACCAAACCTAACCATTTTTGACCGACACTTCACCACACACTGCACCTCCCTGCCCTCTGGTACCACCATCATCCCTCCCCCTCTCTCATTAAACCAATCTCGCCACCCTCTCTGAGTCAGCAGATCCACGCACCCACACCTCTGCCACCCAAACTTAAGACTCTCAATTCCCCTTTTGCCAGCTCCGCCCACACATCCCCTCCACCTCCCCCATTACCAAACTCCTGGACGCTATGGTTTCTCCTCTATTATCATTTTTGCCCTCCCCAGGGGCCACCACCCAGCCCAAGTTACACTCCACTCTGGTTACCCTGAAATCTTCTACCCTTAATAGGCTGGATTCTTCCTTAGGCCCCCGCCCTGGCTCCGACCTGCCCCAGCATCCCCTACTCTGGGCTATTCTAGTCCTCTCTCAACTGTTCCCCTCAATAGCCCATCTAGAACTCATAATTGACGCTATCTTAGTGGAAATATTATCACTTCGCAGAGAGGCAAAGACTAGAAATACCCTGCCTAAACCCTGCACACCACAGATCAACCCAGACCCTGTCACAAACACTCTGCTCGGCCTCAATCCCAAATGCACCTCGACCGGCACGTCACAGCAAGATGCAAAATCGATTAATAACACCAATGGAAATACCCCCAGCCAAAACTTTTGCCAAAAGATCACGGTGGTCCTCAGCTCGAACAGGAGCACAAACACCTCTCGCCCTCCCAACTAACAATCTTCCAGCACAATCATCTTGAGCAGAGACCTGCACCCGCACCCCACTGCATGCTTATATCACCCTCCTGGCATAAATTCACAATTCCTCTAAGACTTAGCTGGCCTAATAGCACAAATCTCACTAAAAGACAGCACCGAAATTATATTTGGAGACCTAAATCTGCACCTGAACAACACTAAAGACCCCACAATTCAAGCCCTGTCAACCTTCCAGGCAGCAAATGATCTCACACAACACTGCAACATGCAAATGCACAACAAGGGCTCCACTCTTGATGCAATCCTCTCCAAGCACAATACACTATCTCTGCACAGTATCCTACCATCCGACTGGTCAGATCATGATCAAATTTTCTTTGATCTCAATTCAATCCACCATCGCTCTCACCAATGCAGCCGTCCCAAGCGCTGGGTAAGAAACATCCACAAAATCCACCAAGAGGAGCTTGACGCATTAGTCAGTACCGAAATCCTATCTCCTCCCGACTTATCATCTGGCGAGGACCTCACCTCCCACTGCAACTCAAAAATTAGAGAGCTTGTGAAATCAGTTACCCCCCTGAAACTAAATCAATAAAAATACTCTCTAGATCTTAGTTCAACAAAGACCTGAACAATGAAAGGTTACATTAGCTGAGAGAAACTGGAGACAACAACCTTCAGAATCTAGGAGTGTTCTGTGCACACGTATATTTCAGAATAGTTCTCAAGTGAGAACCCAAAGTTTTTAATAAACGTTCAATAAATGATTTTAGAGTCCATATGTGTGGAGTGATAGTTATTTAATCGTTCAGGGTTGATCAGTACATACAAGAGCAAGTAGCCGACACGTGTTTCGTCACACCATGTACCGGTAGTGACTCATCAGGGCTGTCTGTGCTAAGCGGGCTTTAAGTATGTAAATCTGCACTCTCCACTCTGAATCTGCACTCACAATCTGCACTCTGCACTCACAATCTGCACTCTGAATCTGCACTCTGCACTCTGAATCTGCACTCTCCACTCTGCACTCGGAATCTGCACTCTGAATCTGCACTCTGCACTCTGAATCTGCACTCTGCACTCTCAATCTGCACTCTGCACTCGCACTCTGCACTCTGAATCTGCACTCTGAATCTGCACTCTCCACTCTGAATCTGCACTCTGAATCTGCACTCTGCACTCACAATCTGCACTCTGAATCTGCACTCTGCACTCTGCACTCTGAATCTGCACTCTGAATCTGCACTCTGCACTCACAATCTGCACTCTGAATCTGCAATCACAATCTGGAATTAAAGCCTCCTGCTATACATATTCATGAAGGGGAGGGGAGGGCGGACATCTGCACGCTGTGTCCCATCATAGAGGAATGTACCATGTAACATGGGCCGTACCAATGCAAGGGGGAGCTCCCTGGCTATCAGATCCGCACTTACATTGAGCTAATTAGCCCCATAGTAGTTACTATCGTGACACCCAGTTCCTTTTCTTTCGACCATGTCCGCGCGGAAGTCGCAATTGCGTCCTCAACCGTTGATATAAAGTCTGGAAAACTGCATTGTGGGAATCTGCACTCTGCATTCTCAATCTGCACTCTCAATCTTCACTCTGCACTCGCACTCTGTACTCTGAATCTGCACTCTGCATTCTCAATCTGCACTCTGCACTCTGAATCTCCACTCTGAATCTGCACTCTGAATCTGCACTCTGCATTCTCAATCTGCACTCTGCATTCTCAATCTGCACTCTGCACTCTCAATCTGCCTTCTGCACTCACAATCTGCACTCTGAATCTGCAGTCTGCATTCTCAATCTGCACTCTGCATTCTCAATATGCACTCTGCACTCACAATCTGCACTCTGTACTCACAATCTGCACTCTGAATCTGCAGTCTGAATCTGCATTCTGAATCTGCACTCTGAATTTGCACTCTGCATTCTCAATCTGCACTCTGCATTCTCAATCTGCACTCTGCACTCTGAATCTGCACTCTGCACTCTGAATCTGCACTCTGAATCTGCACTCTGCATTCTCAATCTGCACTCTGCACTCTCAATCTGCACTCTCAATCTGCACTCGCACTCTGCACTCTGAATCTGCACTCTGAATCTGCACTCTCCACTTGCACTCACAATCTGCACTCTGCACTCACAATCTGCACTCTGAATCTGCACTCTGCACTCTGAATCTGCACTCTCCACTCTGCACTCTGAAACTGCACTCACAATCTGCACTCTGCACTCACAAACTGCACTCTGAATCTGCACTCTGCATTCTCAATCTGCACTCTGCACTCTCAATCTGCACTCTGCACTCTCAATCTGCACTCTGCACTCGCACTCTGCACTCTGAAACTGCACTCTGAATCTGCACTCTCCACTCTGAATCTGCACTCACAATCTGCACTCTGCACTCACAATCTGCACTCTGAATCTGCACTCTCCACTCTGCACTCTGAATCTGCACTCTGCATTCTCAATCTGCACTCTGCACTCTGAATCTGCATTCTGCACTCTCAATCTGCACTCTGCACTCGCACTCTGCACTCTGAATCTGCACTCTGAATCTGCACTCTCCACTCTGAATCTGCACTCACAATCTGCACTCTGCCCTCACAATCTGCACTCTGAATCTGCACTCTGCACTCTGAATCTGCACTCTCCACTCTGCACTCTGAATCTGCACTCACAATCTGCACTCTGCACTCACAATCTGCACTCTGAATCTGCAATCACAATCTGGAATTAAAGCCTCCTGCTATACATATTCATGAAGGGGAGGGGAGGGCGGACATCTGCACGCTGTGTCCCATCATAGAGGAATGTACCATGTAACATGGGCCGTACCAATGCAAGGGGGAGCTCCCTGGCTATCAGATCCGCACTTACATTGAGCTAATTAGCCCCATAGTAGTTACTATCGTGACACCCAGTTCCTTTTCTTTCGACCATGTCCGCGCGGAAGTCGCAATTGCGTCCTCAACCGTTGATATAAAGTCTGGAAAACTGCATTGTGGGAGCTGTAGTCTAGTCGCACTTCCATTAGACTGATTCCGCGGAAGGCAATGATCTGTAGTGGAAAATCCCCGGCCTAGACACGCTGCTCCCAAATCCTGTCTAACAGAGCTTGCCACAGCAGAGCGCCTCGATACGGTTTAGTGTAGGCGCTTGACAAACACATTAAACTCTACATTGGAGTGGCTGTGCCAGATTCTTTTGTACTGATAGGGAGTTTTCAGAGAGGCATCTCTCGTGCCTTTATATGACAGCCCACTCATCCCAGGTTAGCAGAGGGCACGACAAGGTCTTCAGTCCTTGCTAGGGCATGTGGAAATGTTTATTTTATTCGTGTTTGCTGATTGGAAGAGAAGAACGCGAGCACACAATGGCCACGTGACGACTTTGTGGTGGTTGGTGACACACGGCCGGGTGGCTATAAGCGCTGTTAGCTGCATGTGGCGCTTTACACAGACAACGGGATACACACTAACTAGTGCTTGTTTGGGAGAGTGCCAACAGCAGCACATGGTGGCTGCTATATTGCGCGTGAAATTCGATTTCCTTGCACACCCCGAAAATATTCGCGGGGTGTTCTGTACCTAGCATTCCTATCGAGTGCAGAAGGGAGGCGTCTGGCCTGAATTTGTATGAAACATCCGACAATGTTAGTGAGAAGTCCGGGGCTGCTTTAAATGACACTTCGCTGAGAGCTTCCACTGGCCCTTCTTTTCTATTTTATTTTAAATGCACGGTGTTGTGTAAATAAAGTTGACCGTGTGTCTCCATCGCTGGACACGTAATTTACAGATGGGCGTTTCTTACAGAGGTAATTTTTAACTAAAATGCACATTTCTGCCGAGTGACCGTAAAGTCCAGATGTCCTTCATATGCCCTTGTAAACTTTTCACTTTAATCAACTTGTAAATGTCCACGGATAAATAAAAAAATAGAAGAATAAAGAAACATTTACGTTTATAAACACCATATTTGCTGGTTTCTCGCACGCGCCCGCAAAACTCACTGCTGAATGGTGAACGCGCCCCGGCCATCTGGATTCACTTACCGAGGCACCCTGACAGCTCCTAATTGATATTTATGGACTGCCGCGCTCGTAACCGCAGACAAAATGCAGGAAATGCCCAACTGGAAATATATATGGCCTATTGCGTTAAGGGTATTACAAACACGGCACCGCGAGGACCAATCACCATAAAGATGGTAACATAAAGCAGTGAAAATGCTCGCGCACTGAGGAATTTTTCAAGCACGATCCAGAAACCCCTTAACAATACGGCTCGCAGCTCCGCCCCTCTTCTGACGAAGTGGTGACGTCGCCGAGCCCCAAAAACGAGAACACTGGTGATCATTCTGCCAGAGTCACTGGAATTATGTGATTCTGCAGCAGAAACATTTTTCAAATAAGCCATCATCTGCTGCAAAATTTGACAAAAATGTATCTTCTATTCAATCTAATTAAAAGTTACCTAGAATGCAGCGTCATGAGTTGCTTTGTACTTAAAGTCCCTTTGTGAAGGTTGACGTGTCACCTTTCAGAAGTTTATTGCTGTATTTTAGTCTAAAGCATTACTAATGAGGTGAAACATTTGCTAAGACAGTGTTAACATGAGTACAAATGAAAAAATGGTGAAAAATAACGTTACAAAACGTGCAGCTTTGAGCTGCATGATTTTCCTTTTCTTGACACCTAATTTAGTTAACTTGGAAATAATTTGGTCCTCTCCTGTTGCATAATTCCAATGGGTCTAGCATATGCGCATGGGTGTAATTACCAGCCCTCTGCCTTATTCTGTGATTTGTATCTCCACTAATAGACATCCACTATTTTCCCACAACTATCTGCACAGCCGAGGGCCTCTAATATTCTCTCCGGCCTATTCCAGTAGCATCCTACTTACCCCCGAATGTCCCAGCTACAGGTCTGTTGGTCCCCATACCCTATGCTGGGACCCCCTCCTACATTGCGACTTTGGTCTTTACCACCTCTTGCATACACTGTGTCTTCATTGAGATGAGCAGCCACCTCCTCCTCGGTTATCTCTGCCAATCCTACCATGTGCCAGCAAAGGGACCCTACCCCCTTGACATCTATTAAGCCTTATGTTCTCTAACTGTCAGACCGAGAACACAGCAAAAGGACCATTCACTAATGCCCAGTAGCAACACTGTCATGGAAAGGTACAGCATCCTACCACATTAAATTCCCACAAAGCCTCTCCAAATAAGCCACAAAAAAATTCAAACATAAAACTCTCATGGAAGATCCAGAAATGCTAATAATGGACATCTACTACAGTCCAGCACAAGGTGGACGAAACATTGACTTCATCTTCTACACAAAAAACCCTGCTAAATGGAGAGAGACCTTCACATAACTAAAAAGCTCCCTATATTCCCATCTCTGAACTTTAGTGGAGAACTGACCATAACAGTATACAGAAATGGGAACATTTTAGTCCAAGCCTCCAAACCAAACCTAACCATTTTTGACCGACACTTCACCACACACTGCACCTCCCTGCCCTCTGGTACCACCATCATCCCTCCCCCTCTCTCATTAAACCAATCTCGCCACCCTCTCTGAGTTAGCAGATCCACGCACCCACACCTCTGCCACCCAAACTTAAGACTCTCAATTCCCCTTTTGCCAGCTCCGCCCACACATCCCCTCCACCTCCCCCATTACCAAACTCCTGGACGCTATGGTTTCTCCTCTATTATCATTTTTGCCCTCCCCAGGGGCCACCACCCAGCCCAAGTTACACTCCACTCTGGTTACCCTGAAATCTTCTACCCTTAATAGGCTGGATTCTTCCTTAGGCCCCCGCCCTGGCTCCGACCTGCCCCAGCATCCCCTACTCACGGCTATTCTAGTCCTCTCTCAACGGTTCCCCTCAATAGCCCATCTCAGATCAACCCAGACCCTGTCACAAACACGCTGCTCGGCCTCAATCCCAAATTCACCTCGACCGGCACGTCACAGCAAGATGCAAAATCGATTATTAACACCTATGGAAATACCCCAAGCCAATCCTTTTGCCAAAAGATCACGGTGGT
Organism: Lissotriton helveticus; assembly: GCF_964261635.1. Classification (NCBI taxonomy): domain Eukaryota; kingdom Metazoa; phylum Chordata; class Amphibia; order Caudata; family Salamandridae; genus Lissotriton; species Lissotriton helveticus. The sequence goes on along the minus strand of NC_136061.1, from coordinate 408,663,907 downwards.
CCTCAGCTCGAACAGGAGCACAAACACCTCTCGCCCTCCCAACTAACAATCTTCCAGCACAATCATCTTGAGCAGAGACCTGCACCCGCACCCCACTGCATGCTTATATCACCCTCCTGGCATAAATTCACAATTCCTCTAAGACTTAGCGGGCCTAATAGCACAAATCTCACTAAAAGACAGCACCGACATTATATTTGGAGACCTAAATCTGCCCCTGAACAACAATAAAGAACCCACTGTTCAAGCCCTGTCAACCTTCCAGTAAGCAAATGATCTTACACAACACTGCAACATGCTAATGCACAACAAAGGTTCCACCCTTGATGCAATCCTCTCCAAGCACAATACACTATCTCTGCACAGTATCCTACCATCCGACTGGTCAGTTCATTATCAAAGACCTGAACAATGAAAGTTTACATTAGCTGAAAGAAACTGGAGACAACAACCTTCAGAATCTAACCTCTCGATCCTCCGGGCTGAACGCTTAAAATAAAAAAAATACATTTTCAAAGAAAAATCTGCCTTTTTCCGAGATCAACTTGACCGGTCTAAGAACAGCCCAAAAGACCTATTCAACATCATCAAACAGTAAACCTCCTCCTTCCCACAGTATTCAAGTAACATCTCCTCAGAGCACTGTGAAGAATTTGCCACATTTTCTGCTGAACAAATATTGAACATTGAACTATCCCTTGAGCTACCCACCCTGCACTAAAGATGCCCCACACGGAAAGGGGTCACCTGTAACCCTACCGTCACTGAAGGGATGCCTCCCCCTCTATCCAACACAGCTCAACAACCTTCTCCCCCTATAACTGAAAAACAATGCATCCTGTTCTAAATGTAACTATACCCCTGAAGAAAAAGTCCTCAAGTGACTCTCCATCATGAAGCCGGCATCTCACATATCTGACCCTCTCCTTGCTGCAATGGTGAAAAATCTCAGGCACATAATTTCTCAGATTTAGACCAAAATCATCAACTCCTCCCTCTCTAGTGGTTCTATGCAGGTTTCCCTCAAACTTGGCCGTCACCCCTCCCCTAAAAAAACTAGACACCGACCAGAACGACCTTAACAAGTTCCGATCTATAACTAACCTTCCCCTCCTCACCAAAACCATTGAAAAATGTGTGCTTACTCATCTCAGCAACTACATCGAAAAATACAACCTGCTTGACACCTTCCAATCTGGGTTCAGGAAAGGTTGCAGTACAGAGACTGCTACATTAAACATCATAGACGACCTACACAGATCATTGGATGACGGCCAGGCCTGCCTCCTAGACCTTTCGGCGGCCTTTGACACCGTTAACCACACATCCTTTCACAGCGAGCAATCATCAACGGGACTGTTCTTTAGTGTTTCACCTCCTTCCTAACCGAACGCTCACAGCTAATCAAACTCAACAACTCGACCTAAATAACAACTCCTGTCTCTCAAGGAGTCCCTCAAGGGTCAATCCTTTTGCTTACAATATTCAACCTCTATATGGAACCCCTTGCACTGATCTTGAAGCAAGCTAAAATAGCTTAACATCTATATGCAGATGACACCCAACTCTACATGAAAATTGTATCAGTCAAAAACATCCAACCCCTAAATAACACTCTCCTCACAATTCAAGCCTGGCTGACCAGGCATCACCTCAAACTCAACCCCAGGAAAAACTGAACTCTTTCTCATTCATCCCAAAGAAAAGTCCTTTCCCATAGATAGCTGGCTTGACAACCTCACGACTCTAAACTGCAATCTGTCCATTTCTGACTCTGTTAAATCTCTGGAGATTACTCTTGACTGCCACCTAAGCATGAAAGACCATATCAATGCCTCTGCAAAAAAGCCCATTCTACACTCTAAAAAACCTAAAAAAAAGTCAAACCTTTCATCGCCATTGAAGACCAAAAGATGTTGGTGCAATCCTTGGTCCTTTCTAAGCTGGATTACGGCAAATCAATGGTTACAGACATACCAAAATCGTACCTAGCCCCATTGAAAGCCACACTCCATGCCGTGGCCAGACTTATATCAGTGGAAAGGCTCTTTGATCACATCTCGCCCGCCATCAAACAACTCAACTGGCTGCCAATTGAGGCCAGGGCCATATTTAAAACCATCTACATAACTCACAAAGCGCTCTACAATGAAAAACCAATCTACCTCACAAATAAATTATCAAAAGCCGGCCAAAAGAGACTTTTACGGAGCTCAAACAGTCTTCTTTTGATTCTACCAAAATTTAAGAGAGAGAAATCTTGCACCCACTACTTCTCGGAGAATGCTCCCAAAATCTGGAACTCACTGCCCCAGGACCTGTCGGAAAATAAATTCTTCCCATACTTCAAAAAGAAACTTCTCAGCTCAACAAATACCTTAACTCCCCTCCTTACAGCCCTGGACTAGCCCACCGGTTCCCTCCCCACAGGGACTAAACAAATCTGTACACCACTATCCCGGGAAAAATAGTGCCTCAAATTCCCCCATCCTCAAGACGCATTAACCCAGCTACCTCTGAACGATATTGTCCATCATTACTACTGTTCATCTTGTGCCGTTTTTTATTGCTGCTCTGCGCTTTTTTATCAATTTTACTCCTTGTGTAATCTTGTCCAATTGCTGCTGTGCTAAGTATATCGATATTTCGTTTTGTGTACCGTAACTACCTCAAAATTGTACCAACAAAATTATGTATTGGGCTTGTACACCATGTCACGTTCCTTCACCATGTATCTGTATTAACGGCAAATGTAGCTTACGCTTAGTCTATGCAATTTCCTCATTTATCTTGACACCCTCTGTCACTGTGCACCCGTATTTCCCTAAATGTACCTTAAACATATGTTGCTAATCACTGTGAAGCGCTCTAATGCCCTTGGGTTGAGTTCACGCTATATAAAACTCAAAAATTAGAAAAAAACATGTATATTAACTTCAATGTGACTGAAATCCCAGCAATGGTATTTCAGCATTTCAACCTTCTGTGGTTTTTTTTTTTGGTCCTCATTTGCCTTACCCTCAATATAGGAGATACCAACCACCTAGCGAGTCCTTCACTTTGGAGCAAAGCCAGAGTGCTTTTCCTTCCCTCTCTCCTGTGCCGAGACTTGAGTTGTTTTAAAGGTGGCAGAGAAATCCCAAAAGCTTGAGGGGTTTAAGCTGACTCCATCTAGGTATGTTTCAACCTGTAGGACCAATATCGTGTCGAGGCTAGACCCAGTCCAAGGAGTGTTTACGGCATAATCATAGGACCCGGGGGAAAAAAACAAAAAAGTCCCGGAGTCTGTCTCCACTTGGTCAACAAATCCCAAAAAGCCAGGTTGCGTTTACTGCATGATCTATTGAGGTCTGCTTTAGATGTTTTGTATAGAGACGTGAGCCATCCAGAGTGTAATGGGGCTGTTTTCTCTACCCAATGCAAACAGATTTGCCTTGTGGCCAACAAAATAGCATAGAAAAGAAATGACCTTGCTTTACCAGTGATGTTGTCTTCCAACCCAAAAATGATAAGTGATAGTGTAATTGAGAGTGATGTATTTAGAATGGAGTTTAGGGTAGCCTTCACTTCTTCCCAAAACTGGCCTATTTCAGGACAATCCATAAACATATGGATATCAGATGCTCCCATGAGATTACATTTGTTACATTTTTTGTCAGGGAGGAATTTGGAAAGTTTTAGTGGCGTGATGTATGCACGGTGCACTGAGAAGAGATGGTTTCTTCTTAGCCATGATGGTTTTACAATTTTGTGTAGAAGAGCGAAAGAATTTAGCCACAACTCCTCACAGTGAAGGCCAGTTGCCGCCCCCCACAGCTTATCTGGGAGGGTAAAATCCCCGTCGATTTCTTCCAGGATCTGCCAATACCATAAGGCTACCTCCTTTCCTCCCCCTGATCTTTCCACTAACTGTTGTTCCAAAAAGCTTATTTTCCCAAAATGTTCGTCTTTGCTGCGCTGGGATCTCGTCCAACTATCCAGTTGGATGTGCTTAAATCTGGACAGTCCAGGACCGATGTGATCATATAACTCGTCCCAAGCTATTAATGATCCCTCCTTCAGTAATTGACCCCATCTTAAAATCCCAGCTTGTTCCAGTATGGATGACAAACTATCTCTCATACACAATGGAAGCCCAGGGGAACCCCAAATTGGGGCGAAATTAGAGTAGTAGGACAGCCCCAGTCTTTTTCTGATAATAAGCCAAGTCTTAGACCATGATTGTAGTATTTTATGTTTAATTTTTTTATAAGAATTTCTGGCTTGCAAATTTAAACATGAATCCGTACACTGGTAGGTTTGCCCCAGTTAGCATGGCTCTGTACATCGACCCATTAGAAAGATTGGTTGGTGTTTTTAAAAGCATCCTAGAGTGTGTCATCTGGAAAGCCCATGCATAGTATAGTAGGTCTGGCAAAGCGAGGCCTCCCTTCTCTCTTCTCCTCCTCAGCTTTTTCCACGCGAGTCTGGTGGATTTATAATTCCAAATAAAGGAGTTAATTTCTCGTTGGCATTTTTCAATCATTTTAAGATCGAACGCCAAGGGAATAGCGTTGAAGGCGAAAATAAATTTTGGAAGGATACACATTTTAACTAAATTAACTCGACCCGTTATAGAGAGAGGCAAGTGTGTCCAAGATCTCAACAACTTTTTGCTCTCACTGTGTATTCTGTCCAGGTTGGTTTGACCAATGTTACCCACTTCTTGGGTAACTCGTATCCCAAGGTAACACATGGAGGTTGAGACTTTTATCCCAAGTGTAGATCTGGTATATTCCATGTCATTATTTCGGTTTTACTCGAGTTGATGTCGTAGCTTGAGATATGCCCAAATTCCTCTGTTCGCTGGACGACTACCGGGAATGTCATTGTTGGATCAGATGTGAAGATCAAAATGTCGTCGGCGTATAGTGCCACCCGTCTTTCCCACTCCCCAAAACTGAATGATGGAATATTGGCCGCTTCCTGCAAAACCTGGGCAAATGGCTCAATGTATAGATTGAAGAGGAGTGGGGAGAGCGGGCAGGGATGCCGTGTGCCTCTGGTGATATTGAAGGCATCCGTCAGGACACCATTGACTAGTAGCCTGGCAGAAGGGGTACCGTAGAGTTGGGATGTCGTTCTACAGAATCCCTTTCCAAAATTAAATTTTTTAAGGACATCTTTGAGATAGGGCCAATTGACGCTGTCAAACGCATTGGTTGCGTCTAAAGTAAGGGTAGCCAGGGGTAGGGAAAAGGCTGATGCAATATCTGTAGCTCCTATCAGATCGTGTGTTAATTCTGATAACTGTCGATCTTTGATGAAGCCTTTCTGGTCTTGATGGACTATATTACCAATTACGCCACTCAGTCTTGTTGAGATTATCGTTGTAAAGATTTTATAGTCGTTGTTAAGCAACGATATGGGTCGGTATGACCCACATTCCAGGGGAGATTTTCCTGGTTTCGGGATAAGCACAATTGTGGCCTCCCCCCATGTTTTTGGCAGTGGATTTCCTTCTATTGAGATATCGTTAAATAGGGCCATCAGTACGGGGGCGATAACATCTTCCAGTGATCTGTAAATCTCCCCTGGAAGACCATCTGGGCCTGCTGCTTTGCCTTTTTTAGTTTGACGTATTGCTTTCCTCACCTCTATCTCCCTTATCTCGCTCTCCAAGGATTTGCTCTGTGCCATTGAGAGGGCTGGGAGCGTAATTTCTTCCAGCCATCTATCCCTTGCAAGCTGGTCGTTGGGAAGGTCTTCTCTATAAATTGCCTCAAAGAAATCATAAAAGGCTTTACCTATATCTGATTTAGGGGATCTTACTGTAACCTCCCCCTCTACCTGAATTTCTCTAATATATTTGAGGGCTTGGTCGGATTTTATTTTCCATGCCACGACTTTCCCGGCGGCTTCTCCAAATTCAAATTGAGAGATCTTACTTGCTTCCCACCTTTTGTTTAATCTTTCTTGTAGAATATTTTCCAGTTGTGCCTTTATTTCAGCTAGTTTTATCTGCTCCCGTGGAGTTGCCGGGGGTGTGTCGATTTTTTGCTCTAATTGCCTCATTTCCTGCTCCAGGTTGATTATCTTATCTCTGTATATTTTACGCCTATAGGAGGCTCTATTGGTAATCTGGCCTCTTAAAAAGGCCTTAAAGGCCTCCCAGACTACAGCCAATACTGAGGAGGCCAAATTTAGATAAAAAAATATTGAGGACTCTGCAGCCAGGAAATTAACCTCTTCATCCTCAAGCAAGAGTGTTCGGTCGAACGACCAAGATGTTAATTTAGTCTTGCTATCAGATCTCATTGAGAACGTTAAGGCGGAGTGATCCGACAGGTGTGAGGGGAGGTAGTCTATTGTTGTCAGAGTGTCTTTCAAACAATAGCTGAAGAACGCATAGTCAATTCTAGACTTGTGTTTAAAACGGCTATTCCGAAAGGACACCCCCATTTTGTTGCCAACTCTTTCTCTCCACAGATCTACCAGGCCTAGCTGTATCATAATTGTGTTAAGAGTTTGCCTAGACTTAGTGGAGCTACATGCTTTAGAGTTTGTTGATTTATCTAGCTTGGGGTTGAGCACAATATTAAAGTCTCCCATCCAGATCACTGGATCCTGAACTAATGTCAGGTAATTCCTGACTGCATCTAGATGTGATGGATCATCTGAATTTGGGCCATAATAGCCCACCAGGGTACGGATATGACCATCCAGTGATACTCTCAATATTAGCCATCTCCCTGTATAGTCTTCTTTGTAATCCAGAATGTGCGCCTTTACGGGTTTCTTAAAGATGAAAATTATCCCCCTGATATTAGCGTTATGGTCTGTAGAACAGAATTTATCTATCCATCTCTGTTTTTTAAGTATAGATGTGGCCTCTGATTTACGTAGGTGTGACTCCTGGAGGACTATGATCTGTGCCTGAGTCTCTCAAATATTGTAGAATACGCTCTCTTCTACCTCCCACCCGCAGACCATTGACATTCCAGGATAAATAGTGGACAGGTATCATTTTATTATGTCTATCCCTAGCTCCTTCATAATATTTCTCTTCCACTGGCGAAGTCCCAGTATTGATTTATTGTGAGTCTGAAATTGAAAAATAGGACAAGTAAAATGCTAAATAGGGTAGACTCGTGAGGACTTTTTATTATTTCTGCCCTTCTTCACACCCCTCCCTCCACCCCCCTGGGAAAACCCCCCTACTTACTATGGCCTGGTGTTTGGCCAAATTCACGCTCGCTACTGCCTTGCTCTTCGACCTCCCGCTGCTGCAAGTATTTACCTGTATGGAGCTGTTATTGCCAACCCATATGGACGTAAAGGAGGAACCCTTACTGATGTCCCAAAGGAAGATTTTTTTAGCTTCTATATTGTTCACTTTCTTGATTTTATATATTTTAGTTATATTTACTTCCACTTTTTTATTATTATTATTATTATTATTTTTTCCCTCTTTTCCCTCTTCTTTCTCTTTTTTTGTTTCCTTCTTTCTTTTCTTTTTTTTTCTTCCCCTTTTCCTTCTTTTTCTTCCCGCTCCTATTTTTTTTATTTTTTCCCCCCCATTTACCTCCTTTTTAATGTTGTTTTTATTTCTTTTTATTTATTCTCTCTCTGCCTATCTCTCATTAATCTGAGCAAGAACCGGTGGAGGCAGACATATAAGTACCTCTGTGTCTCTCTACCTGAGCCTAAGTTATTTTACATTCTGGGCCTGAGCGTGAACTCGTATGCTTTCTAGTAATTCATCTGCATCTTGTGTGGAGCGGATATTGTGCATCTTGTTATTATACATGCACTTCCGGTTCTGCCGGAGCTGAGGTTAGCGCTCTAGTGGCTACCTCACTCCGGGCTATTTAGCCACGACCTTCCTCCAAGCGCGCAGCGGTTGCGCGCAGGGGGCGCCTTCGAGCGCGCCTAAGAAGCGCCGAAGAAAAGCCCGTCTGCGCCCGTCCGCGACAGGACGGGGCGAGGGGCGATGGACTCTGTAATTGCCCAACGAGCCTCTACCGGTAAGGGTACACGGATAATTACCTACTCTGTCCAAACGCTACTGACTCTCAGACCATCTATGTTATGTAGCACTAAAATTCCATGGCACCGTGTAGAGGGAGGTTTCTCTTGTCTACAATGTCGGCGTCTTTGTAAAAACAGCATACCTCCCTCAGACCCTAAAACTCCCTCATTGGGCCTCAGGAGCTTCTTTCTAAATGTGCGATCACTACCCAAACACCAACATGAGGTTTGGGATTTAATTCATACTATGCAGCCAGATATCTGTTTCCTTGTTGAAACATGGCTAAAACCCCACACAGTCACTGCCATAGCAATGGGGATCCCCTCTGGGTACAAAATCAAACATTTAGATAGAGAAATAAAAACTGGAGGTGGTCTTGCAATTATACATAAAGATTGTATAAAAGTTACTATTAGTGAACAACATACGCACCCACAGCTAGAAATAATGATTTTTAAATTTTTTTTTACTAATCATATAACCTGGAAAGGTGCTTTGGTCTATCGACCCCCAGGACCCAACCCGAAATTTGCACTTACCCTCCAGGAAATTTTAGCCCCTCACATTAAATCCAAAGAAGACTTTCTTCTTTTGGGTGATTTTAACACACATGTTGATCTTCCAACACTCTCTGAATCCACTGCCTTGATTACAGACCTCTCTAACCTAGGTCTAGAATTACAAAATCAAGGACCTACTCATAAAGTAGGACATATGCTGGATTTACTTTTCTGTAATTGTGCCAAAGTAATCTGTTCCCCGGTAAAAGAAATATCATGGACAGATCATTCCATGCTAGAATTTTTATTAGTAACTCCATTAAGAACTGTAAAGAGTGTTTCTCTTCCCCCTACCTGGCGACGACAATGGCACAAAGTCACTGCTAACAACATCCAGGAATGCTGGAAAAGTACGGAAATTTTGGCAACAGACACAGCTGATACGGCCTTAGCTAAGCTCAACATTTCTATTAAGCAAGCGATTGACATTGTAGCTCCTTTAAAAAAGCATAGACAGTATCCTGTGTCCAAACAGGATAGCTGGTATACCTACGAATTGAGAGCAGAAAAGCAAAACTGTAGGCGAGCTGAGAAAGCTTGGAGAAAAAGGAAAACCGAGAGTAGCAGAGCAGTCTTTTTAGATGCTCAATCAAAGTATTATAAGAATATAAAGCTTGCCAGGAAACAGCACCTAACGCAACAGATAGCACAAGCCGGCAATTGCTCTAAGGAGCTTTTTAATATCTTGCAGAATTTTATTAAACCGACTGCATGTGAGAGCTCAGAGGACTTCTCACAAGACTTATGTGATGAAGTTTCGATATTTTTTGAGGATAAAATAAATAATATCTATGGAAAAATAGTAGCAGCTAACAGCGCTATAAATAAAACCAACAACTGCCATCCTCAGACCCCGGTAATAAACAATAAAACCCCTCTGACATCCTTTCCTCCGATTACCAACACAGAGCTCCTCTCCCTCTGCAGTCATATTAAATCAGGGTCGTCAAGTGACCTTATTCCCGCTAAGATGGTCGGCCCCATGATCTCCCTCCTGGGACCTCCCATATTGGATGTGATTAACATCTCCCTAACAAAAGGCCAGGTCCCAGCAGACTGGAAGAGGGCGGTGGTGAACCCGATTAGAAAAAAAGCATCGTCCCCATGGACAGACCTCTCCAATTTACGACCTATCTCCCTCCTACCCTACCTGGGTAAGGTTACGGAGAGGCACGTGAACACCTATCTCTCTCAACATCTTGAAGCGACGGATGGCCTGGACTATTCACAATCTGGGTTCAGGCCAAACCACAGCACAGAATCAGCCCTTCAGACAGTGACCAATAACATCAAAATGGCACTGGATGATGGCAGCTCAATGATTCTGGTGCTGTTGGACCTCTCCGCCGCTTTTGATACGGTGTCTCACACGGTGCTTCTCAACCGCCTAGGTGAGGTGGGTGTGGAGGGAGAGGCTCTGGCATGGATGGAGAGCTTTCTGACTGGTCGTCTCCAAGAAGTTAGGCTGGGCTCCCACAAATCCACTCTTAGGGAGCTCAATAAGGGAGTGCCACAAGGCTCGTGCCTAAGTCCTACACTCTTTAATGTGTATGTGGCCCCCTTAGCCAACTTAGCAAGATCTTTCGGGTTCACCCCGGTGTCGTATGCCGACGACACCCAACTCCTTTTTCCCTTCAAAAACCTCACACCTGCAATAAAAAGATCTTTTGCAGATGGTATGAGAGCCATTGCAGAATGGATGTCATCAAACTGTCTGCAGTGTAATGTGGGGAAAACGGAGGTTATGTGTTTTGGGCAAGCGGCAACACACTGGGCATCTGACTGGTGGCCCTTAGAGCTAGGCCCTGTCCCCATTCCCAAGAGTACAGTCAGGAACTTGGGAGTGCTCTTTGATCAGCAACTTACATTCAAAGGCCACGTAAATCAAGTTGCTGGTACCTGCTTTCGGGCTATTGGGATGTTAAGACGAGTCTTCCCCTACATACCGGACCATCACAGAAAGACGCTTGTACAGGCTCTTGTCATCAGCAGGGTGGATTACTGCAACGGTTTGCTCCTCGGAGCTAACGAGGAGCAACTTAGTAAATTACAGGTAATCCAAAATACAGCAGCAAGGATTATCCTGAATGTTCCACCAAGGACTCCCTCCTGTCCCCTGCTGATGAGACTCCACTGGCTTCCAGTGAGAAAACGAGTCCAGTTCAAAACCCTATGTACTATCCACAAGAGTATGATAGGGGAGGGCCCAAAATACATGACCGAAATCTTCCAGCCTTACATCCAAGGGCGCCTTTTGCGCTCCAGTCACCAGCAGTTACTGCAGATACCCAGAGTAAAAAAGACCAGACAAGGCGGCCGTGCACTAGCCTATGCCGGACCAGCACTGTGGAATTCTTTGCCCTCAGAACTAAGATCTCTCTCCAGTCACTTGACTTTCCGGAAAATTTTAAAAACATATCTGTATCCGGGTAAATAATGCCTTGTAGCCTATATTTCCTCTCTGGACACACAATCAGAATCAGAACACTCTCTTGTTGCAGCAATAGCGCGGAGATACCCCTTCGGGGGTCTAGTCTGGCGCTTTATAAGAATATAAATAATAATACATGATCCGTAGGAATGCAGGAAATCTCATCTGAACTGTAGCTCCTAGTGATCTGAACTTTTCCATGCGCTGTCCCAGCTCCCATTGTCTATCAAGAGTGGTTTTGGAAAGATCTGACCGAATCTCAAACGAAAAGTCTGAGCCCTGCAATGTTCTTGCCTTCAGGGCAAGGTTCAAAATCTTTTCCTTGAGTGCATATGTCAGAAAGTTAATTAACACCTTTCTAGGCTTATTTCTTGCAGGGTTCAGACGGAAGGGGTCACGGTGTATTTGTTGTATGTCTCTTTCAAGATCCTCTACCGTCTCGTCCAGATTAAGAGAGTCTTTTAATAACTTTATTATGAAGCTCTTGAGATTAGCTCCTTCTTTTCCCTCAGGAACTTCAAAAGTCAAATATTGTTCCGTCTGGAGTAGTTCTCACACCCTTCAATCCGCTCCCGCATACTCTCTCCGTCTCTTTGGAGGGTATGTATTTTAGATCTGGCAGACTCTAGATTTAAAGTCAGAGCTCCCACTGAACTCTCCAATATTTCAGTTCTTTCACAGAGACCATCCACTTTTTGGTCCAATATCTCGCAGGATGCTCTTATCTCGTTCTGATTTGCTTTAGAAACTGCGAAGTCGTGTCTTATTTCCTCTCTCATTGCTGTTATAGAGCTAACAAGAGCCTCGAGAGTGCTGCCCACCCCTAGTTCCTCCCGGCCCCAGTCTGCTCCCTCCTGTCTCACCTCCTTTCCTGATATTAGCACAGTCTGCCCCCTTCATCTTCCCGCTCCTACTGCGGGTTGGGTACCTCACTAGCACTATAGGCCTCTGAGATTGTTGAACGACTCAACGGGGTGGCAATTAGGGGTGACTTAGGTTCAGGCACGGGAGCCCCTGAGGGAGCCGCGAGTTCTGTCCCATCCAAGCACTGGGTGGGAAAAGAGCCCTCCACTGAAGCAGCTTTTAGGATATCCAGCTGTCTCTCTTGTTTGTCCTGTTGCAGACCCAGACTGCTAGATGTTGCCATATCTTGTGGAATTTCCAAGACTTGGGGTAGAGTTTTGAAAAAGGACCGCAACGACGGAGTTATACCCTTGGAGATCTTCGGATTTTTGTTTTTAGACTTTTTCTGTTTAATGTTTTTGGCCCCCTTAATTGTGGTTGCTCCCTTCGTTTCCGTTGAATTTACTTTAGAATCTAGACCTTTAGTTGTGTCTATCCCCAAGGTGCACTCTGGAACCTGTATTTTTTTCTCACCTATGCGGTCCCCTTGTCACAGCCCCTGGTCTTGCTTCTTGTTATTCTTGCTAAACGGTCTGTACTTCCAACTTTTCCACCCAAACTTGGCCCGTCCCTGCTCAATTCAGAATCCTTATCTCTAGACGATCGGGGCCTCCCGCCTCCTCTGTGTGACTCTGTGTGACTCACCTCACCAGCCGAAGTCCGTACAAGCGACCCACCAAAGGAGGGAGAAAAAGATTCAGTCAGTGGGAATCCGGTGTCTATCGGCGTTCCTCCCCCTCCTCTACCGCCAGAAATCGTGCCGAGGAGCCCCCGAGCAGCGGCCACCCGGCCGCACCTAAGCTCCACGGCTGCCCGCCTCCAACACGGATGAAAGGCGGGGGCCGGGGAGGAACCAGCTGCAGGTAGACACATCCACCGAGTCCTGGTGGGAAAAAAACGTCTCAAACCTCTCCAGAGATTTTTACAAAATCCGCAATATTATCCGTCCGATGTTAAACGGGTTTCAGCTCCATTACGAAAGTTTTATTATGGCGCTGCAGCGAAGGGTCTCAGAGGGCTGCTCGGAGCGTGCGGTCCGCTCTAGCCAGCGGCAGCCATGTTTTCCCTCCTCCTTCAACCTTCTGTGTTACTTAGTCAACAATTAGGAACACATGGAAATATAGTTACAATGGTATAGGCTCCAAAACATAAACGTGAAACTTAAAAGGACTGAAACACATTCAGGAAGGAGCTTTCTATAAGGAAAATACCTAATGGCTTCATACACAAATCTTAACATTTCCTAAATGATGTACAGAACCATGTTGTGGAATACTTGTGTTCATTTAGAAGATTTAGTTAAGGACTTTGTATAACACTGTTATCTCAGTACCTTTGAGGTATATTTTTAAGCAGAGTAGTCTGCACCTATTATGCCTGTAAATCCTGATGTACTAGGTCACACAACAGTGATTAGGTGGAGTTACATGGCACAAAGTAAGGAGTTATCTTTCCATGTCAGCTTAGTCAAGGGCATGTGCATGCAATTTTATTGGTCAGTTCACCTGGTACATATTCGGAGGATCCTTGTTTATGTGATGTTGTGTGAAAACAATTCAAATGTACTATTGTTTTTTTTAATGTTCATTAGCAACTGTACAATCATCTGTTCAGATGTACGTTAGTTCCAACGTACAATGGTTAAAATGAATGTACACGTATTTATAAAAATACACATTCATTAGAGTGATTGCACATGAGTTAAGGTTCACTTTCATGTGTTTCACATAGTTAATGAAGAGGACTTTGTACAAGGTTCTTCATGGAAGGCGGTTTCATATTGTCCACATAGTCAGGGTAGGACTGGCCATTGTTCCACTCTTGCATTTTGCCAGTGGGATGCAGGCTAACAACGGTCCCTCTCTTGTTAGAGCTGTTAGGGCTTTCATGATCAAACAATCAAAGATACATAGTTTCATACTAGTAGTCATCTCCTGCAGTGTGGGTCTGGTGTGATCCTTTCTGCCATTGCTTATTTTAGTTTCTAGTCCGGTCCTGGAATAGTAACTGAACTTTCAGAACTTGAATTTGAATTGGATCTGGACACATAATGTTTTTAAGATATTAAGTTCTTTCTCTTTGGATACTCAGAATATACACATTATACATAAGTCTTGAACACATTTAGACTGTTTCCTGGAATGGAAGAGGCTGTGTTTTCAGATTTTGTATACATTTGAATAAGTATGCCAAAGATGTCCTGGACTTAGACTCCCTATTAACAATGAAGCCTTTAAATTCTGAACACTTGGGTTTTAAGTTTCCTAGCTTAATGACGGCAGCTCTGAATTTCAGCACGAAGAGATTTGGATCAAGTTCCATCAAACTACCCTTTATAACAGAAGGAGCGGTCACCAGAACAGGGGCATCTGAAATGTGGCACATTCAAGTATGTCTAACTAGCAGGACTAAGAGTCAATGCGCATATAACAAAACAAATACATTCTGCAAATACTTTTGGGTTTTGTCAATTATTCAAAAGATTATATTAGAACATTGGAATGTTGGAAGCTCCAATAAAAACAATGGAGTGCTCCGGGCTTCTAATGGCCAGTAGAAGCCCGAAACTCCAACATTCCAATGTTTGTTCACAGCTGCTGCTATGCTCCAAGGGGTCTTTATTTTACAAATTCAAACATTTTGCCTTCTAGGGGCGGAATGTTCTAAAAGGTCCGCTGGAGAGGGCCTTTAATGCCCGGTAGAGCCCGCTACGGCGGGCTCCAAGGCTATATAAGATATTCTCTGAGCTGCTGGGAGTCATTGCGTCTTTGCAAAGTGGGACAATGTTGATTCAGTAATTTTGAGGCCCTATAGTATTTGAATAGTGGTGTTTGGACTGGCAAAAGTTTACTGATCAAAGATTTGAGCAGGCCAAGTTAATATGACATTTCCATAATCTAACCGAGCTGAGATAGTCACTTGAATAACAAGGTTTTTGCCCGCAATATGGAGAAACTGAGGCAATTTACCCATGTGGAGAGCAAAGGTTAAAGCTGAATCAAACAGTTTGCCTAGGTTTCTGGCATTACCCTTGCTCACTTTGCCACTGGATTCAAGCTAGCCTGGCTGACGATGGCTGATTAGCCAGAAACCAGTCCCAGGATGCTTGTTTCCGGTTCAGGGAAAACAAGGCTTGACAGTTCAGGCTAGACTGTTCCCATGAGGCACATGGCCATACTGTTTTGCATATGGCCATGTCTGAACTGGGGTGGCGGAGTTAGCTAAGGAATGATGATGGATTGAACCCAGATCAGTTGACTGGGAGTGAGTATTTGCAATGTTCAACACTCCGTATATCATCCCCTTTGGTTTTGCTTTACCTGAGTGTGACCAACCAGAGGTTGAGGACCATCATGCAGTCTCGGTAAAAAAGGAAGTCCCCCTTCTGATGAACATCTTTGTTTTCTCAGAGTTCCATTTGATTGTGTTTGCTGATATCATGTTTGCTGGAGCTATCAGACATGCTTTGAAGAAAGAGGAGGACATGGCCAAAAAATCATCTAGTAGCACCAAGATTTGTGTGCTGACCGTGTATGCATAGAAAATCATGGAAAACCACCTGATCAGTGTCTCCTGTATGGATGTTTATGTGCTGAATAAAATAGATCTCAAAGAAGCACCTTGTGGTGCTTCACACTTCAGGGAAGTAAAGGCCAACTGACGAATATATGAACCAACCTATGTAAGAAGAGTGGCAACATTTTTACTTGCTCAATATATATTAATTTAGTGTTCCACACATACATATAAGGAAGCACACATTTTGAACTTTAGTTGAAGACTATAATGGTTTCACAAAAAAGATTTTTTAATTCCCCTTCAAAAGTGAAAGGTAATATTATTTATACTGGTACACAGCACAAGTGTGTCACTATAATATCTACGGGTGTGTATGTGTATGGGATACAAATGGGCCACTGGGTATTATGATTCCATACAATAGTGTGAAAAGTTGAAAAGCTTAGTACTTTGCATATTTTTTTTAAAATCTTGTTTATTCTTCAGGTTGCAAAGGTTTCAAAAAAAATTCAGGGGCAAAAAAGGGGTGCTGTGCAGCAATGGTAACATTTTCGCCACAGCACAGGGTGAGAAGCACAGCGTTTTCAAGCCATTTCCTACCAGTTTCGATGGGCAATGTTTCTCTACTCCCTCAAATGCTGGTAGTCACAGGGCAGGACTTTTGGCAGTTTGGAAGTGGAAATCTGCATCTTGCTGGATAGTGACTATTTTGTTTCCCTGCTGTCACAAATTCCCTGTGTTAAAGAGTATACAGTTTCTCATAGTATGATACTACATGAGCATAATCTACACATCACTAGTTCTTTAATGCCAATGTATGGTTCAACAATGAGGCAGAATGATGTGTAAATGTCAACAAAACTCAGGATCATGTCATCTTGTATGTATATTTTATATTAAATAATTTCAAATAGGAAAATGCCAATTTAAAACACTACCACATCCCACTGTTGTATACTCTGTACTATAATTTCCAGCCGTATTGTTTATTGGCATCTGCAATTCATAGGGAAAGTGTAGTTTCTACAATATATTAAAAATAAATAATTAATTGGTTTGGAATTATTCTTGTGTAATGTGTGTTTTAAAACTCCTTCCGCAGGAACAATATCATTATGATTAGAAACTTTAAAAACAAGGATTTTCAACATTTATGGTTGGGTTTGGCACCATGACATCCCACAAATCACAGCTCATACACTACAGTAATGGTGGGACATGTCTATGCCTAGTGGGCACTGGCACAGGTAACGAACAGCCCCCAGACTTGTACACTGCCTCCAGAACTAATTGGGCATGGCTTGCAGCAGTGTCCCGTGGACACTGGCATGGTCTGCACCCATTATCTGTGGCAAATATCCACCATTGCAGTAAAAATAGTACAAATAGGGTTCCAGACACAATACATGGCTAAACGTCATACACATAGAATCAGCAGCGGCTCCAGCGTAATGGAGGAGGAGCATCGCCCCACTGCCCGGCGCAGGTCCAGCAAATGATACATAAAACGATGTTCTAGCATTGTTTTATTTTTTGTTTGCCGGCTCTGACCCAGGTTGTGCAGGGAAGGGCGGGGCCTGGGAGAGAGAAGGAGGAGTGCATGTGCACTCCCTAAGTGGGCATGTGTGTTTGGTCGGCTGTTTCCGGCCGACCAAAACATACATGCGCACTTAGAATTTCTCTAGCTAACCAAAATTAGGAAGATGTCCATGTCTAAAATGGCAGATGTTATGAAATCCCCTCTTTTCTTTTTGCCCGCATCCCCTTGATCCTCATTCCAACCCATTCTTCTTCATTGCCCCCCTTCCAGAGCCATAATTCTGTAACTGGGACTGACTTGTAGGCAGATGCATACAATAAATAGTGAAACACAGACTTGAAACTACATAACCCAGTAACTGCTTCGGACCCGAGTCGTATTCATTGTATTATCCACGGCTCTTAAAACGTAGATGTTGCACAGTTTATAAAGTACACAGCTACTCTAAAGAGCTTCTCTGTGTGCTTGGTGTGCAATTACCTGGATCTACTAAACAACATTTGTTAATACAGTTTCAAAGGATTGTTGTGAAAACAGCAAATTGACCTGACTATGTAAATGAACAAGGACCTTATTCCATCCCTAGGCGGGAAGATAGACAGCACTTCTCCAAAACCAATAACATATAAAATCACGGTGGAGCCTGTGAGCACGTGTACCACCATGATCAGGTTGCAAAAAGAGAGCGACTGAATCTGTGTACTGCCTCTTGACAAATCACAAGGCATTTAAACGAAGATTTGTTGACAATCATTCATCATTAATTCTTTATTTCGGTTTAAGTAACCATAAAAGAATACAATACAATATAAAAAACATCATCATCAACATCATATGCTGGTATTCCGAAGAGAATCTGTTTAAGGCATACATACATACTTAAGCGTTTGTATATATAAAAAGTTGGCTGATTTATGGGAGATTTAAGAATTCTTAAAGTACAGTATAAATCAATCAGTCGAGGTAATACATAATTAAAAAATAAATACAATAAAAAATGTTTTTTAAATATTTGGCAAGAGACAACATTATAAAAGTACAGTTAATAAAAATGTATGTCTTAAAAATATGAGCCATTTTACAAGGGACAATTGGGACATGAATATATAAGGGTTACTGCAATATTAATACATTTTATTTAGCACACTGTGGGTTAGTACAGATCCTAGGCGTACTGCTACATTTTTAGGCCTTTTTTCTTCCTAGGCATTGCTACTGCAAGTAGGAACCGACTCAGACTGAATACTATGGTCTGTGAGGTATCCGCTTTAAATACTCTTTCCCCTTCTTTAATTTTCCGGAAACCTAGAAGAAGACAAATAGGCTTAATCCACTTCCTCCTTGCTTGCAGGTATGCAGGGCATATAAATAAGACATGGGCCTCATCCTCCTTGACGCCCATATCCACAGTTCACAAAGATCAGTATCACATTTACTCATAGGATCTAAGTTACACACCCACTTTGAAGTACTAGTTTTTAATTGAAAAATGCCATAACGGTACTTTAAATACAGTGACTTTGCCATTGAGGGTAAAATTTCGTCCATAAAACATTCAAATTTGCATTCGGTTTTAACATCAAAGAATTTAAGTGTCAGTTTCCCAATTTTTGAGTTTTGAAGGCGGTAACTATGAATATGTTCCCAGTATCGTACCTTCAATAACTTTTTTGAACGATAGGTAAGAGAATCAGGATCAGTCCAAAAACTATATAGGCCTAGTTTTAAAAAACATTTTTCAATATGCAATAGCTAGCTCACTCTAGTAATATTCTTTATCTGTATGATTTCTTTTAATGCTGCTCTATAGTCCACAAGCTCATCAGTGGACCACAGGCGAACCCAGTAAAGCAGCGGGCGTAGGGAAGCATGATCGTCAGAGCGTCGTATATTTAAATCCCAAAAGAAAGGAATTAGAGGAGTACAGCCTGGCACAGCTAAAAGTTGTCTAAAAAAGGTGTTTTCCTGCACTGAAAACGAGTCTCTAACTACATGGCCCCACAGTTCTGCCCCATACAAGGTGCCCATTTGAGCTTTGTACTTAAATAGCTCAATTGCTGGTGATACTGCCTTGAGGAAGCTGTTTTTATGCTTCCTTATTATAGGACCTTGGGTTTGTATTAATGTTAGCCTCGATTTTTCTATTTGCGATTTCCAATTCATTTTAGAATCGAGGCTAATACCCAAATATTTAAAATGTTGGACCTGTTCAATATTCTCATTGTTTACACTAAAAACTTTGTTAAAACCCTTATGTGGACTGATGGTCATAATCTTAGTTTCAGAGGAATTAATTTCAAGACTTTTGTCCAAACAGTATGAGCGAAATTTGTTCAACAAATTCTGTAGTCCTTTGGGCGTCTGGGAGATTAAAATCGTATCATCTGCAAATAGTAATGCCGGAACGGCTTGACCACACAACTTGGGAGAGTCATGCTCCCAGCCCAAGAGCGTGTCTGGGATGTCATTAACATAAAGAGAGAAGAGGGTTGGCGCCATAACGCAGCCTTGCCTTACCCCTCTCTTTATGTTAATTCTTTCCGTCAACTCCCCATTAGGTCCCCACCTCACTCTTGCATAATTCCCCTCATGCAGTCTGACTAGTTGTTGTAGTATGTCCCCGGGGACTCCCATATCTTTTAGTGATTTCCATAATTTCCCTCTCGGGACCAAATTGAAGGCGGCTCTGAGGTCCACAAAAGCTACATATAAGTGAGAATTCCTTATGTTAGTGTATTTCCATACTAAGCATAAAAATCTAAAAACTTGATCCATTGTACTAATTTTAACTCTGAACCCTGCCTGATATTTGTTAAAATAGAATTATCCTCTATCCAAATATTTAGCTTGTTTAGAAGCTGACGTGCAAAAATCTTTTGGAGTACATCTATCAGACTAATTGGTCTGTAATGGGATGGGTTGAGTCTATCTCCCTTTTTAAAGATGGTTACGATTTCGGCGCTCCGCCATGTCTCCGGAATTGGGGCCCCTCTTAAGATGTCATTGCTAAGTAAATCGATATACGGGGCCCACAAGAGGTTTTCGTGTTTCCAGAGATCGCCAGGTATTCTGTCTGGGCCTGGGGCTTTACCCTGTTTGACTGCATTGATGGCAAGTATAGTTTCAGACAAACTAAATGTTAAGGGTGTGATACACGGGTCTAGTTCTATATTCCCATGTGTCCACTCATCGTCGTCAACCCCACCGCATGAATATAAAGATGAAAAGTGCTTGACCCAGACACTTTCTTCAAGGAACCTGTCCCTCGATGGATTTCCATCTTTGGTACCACTCGCAACCAGCTTCCAGAAGGAGGATTGGTCTTTCAGCTTACAAGCTGAAAGCAGGTCCGACCAGACTCCTCCATCCCATTCCCTTTTTGCAAGGTCAAGTGTTTTTTTATACTGCATCCTTTTGTCTCTGATAATATTAATCTGGTTCTCTTTTACAGCTTGTATTAATTCAGATTTGGCATGGTGGCAGGCTCTGCTATACCAGCGGCCTTCCAGATTGTGCTTGTTTGGTCCCTTTTGAGAGAATCTCTCTAAGCTGTGGCATCAAATTCTCATGTACCTCTACTAAGGAAATGCCCTCTACATTGTTATCGACTAATGGAGACATTAAAGTTACATAGGAATCATACATTTTCTTAATGGTGCTCATATTACTCATAACAGCAGGCCATTTTAAGGACCTGCGATTATTGGACTCTAAAGGGTCCTCAGATCGAGTTTCACCACAGAGATTCAGCTCCATTAGGGGGGAAATAGCGTGCTGCAAATGGTCAAAGTTCAGAGGAGGTGGTCACTTTCTATACGATGATCCACCTTCAGATCCAGAAGCATTGGCCATAAGCACATAGAGACCAATATATAGTCTAGATGACTGGCACAGCGGCCTCTTTTAAAAGTAGGGTTACTTGGACAATCTGACAAAAACCGCCCATTACAGGCGCGCAAACCATATTCCATTGTTAGTTTTAGTAGTTGCAGAGCCCCTTTAGAGCAAGCGACAGTATCACTTGCATCAATGCGGGGAATATTGTTGGCGCTATCTTCCTCCCCGTAAATATCTTCTAGCCCTACAACTGGCTCAAACTTTCTATTGAAGTCTCCTCCAATGATCAGCATGGTTTTGTGGTCTAGGCTAGAAATAAAATTGCCTAACTGGGCTATTGTTTCCGAATCTTTGTTGGGCGATTGGGGTCTGTTATAGATATTAATAATACAGATCACTCGTCCTTTAACATCCTGAAATTTTATAGCCAAGATATCGGGGCTATTGAAGTCTATCTGTTTGACATCAATGCCTAGTGTTATTCTCGCCCAGACTATCAGGCCACCAGAGGGTCTACCTTTATTCGGATTACTAGCTGGGATATAGAATGATCTATACCCTACTTTAAAATAATGTTCTACTCCCCATGTTTCTTGGAACAGAATAAAATCCCCCCTATTAATATAGTCATGCCATGCAGAATCAGGCATATCTTTCCCTATGCCGGCAATGTTCCAAGAAATTATTGTCCCCTTGACCTTATCCTTGATTAATGTAGCTATCGATTTGTTAGCCACACTTATATTCTCTTTAGTTTTTCGGGTTAACAGTTTTGGATTTCCCCCCTGGTTCGTTAGAACGGGATATTTAACCTGAATAGCAGCTTCCCTTGTGTTGCACCTACAGTTATTTGCATGAGTATAATCTGTTGTTATTATACTTTTCCCTGTTTCGTATGTATCTCCCAGTCAATAAGCTTCATCTAACCCGTAGAGTGCTGCAAATCGGTTGTTTGTGGCCACCCAGGGATGGGTAATAAAGCCATCTATCATCTCTTTAGGGGTGGGAGTTTGCTGGCTCCCATATAGTCGCATGGCCCTTGGGCTGTAAAAATAAGTAAGTTCTTTTATACAAATTTAACCCCTGTCCATGTAATGATATTCTTTGCACATTAGGCTCACTACTTTACTCTCTCTAAAGTTAACAATGATTACGTCTCCCTGAATGTCTTTCGGTCTTCTACCTATCCAGTTAACTCTTCTCACGAACAGTACCTCACCATTCAAATGTCTAGGAATCGGCCTGTTATTGTTCAACCAGAATGTTACCTTATTTTTTAATTCTTGGTAAGATTCTGGTTTCCCATTTTTTTATTCAGGGACACCCGTGAGTACGATAACGTATGGTAATGATTTGGGCGGTAGGTCAACCGTGGCAAAGGGAGCTCTTACACTACTATCATCGTTTCTTTTTACATTTCCATTACCTTTCGGGTGCACAGCATTTTTAGATGCGTTGTTACCTATACTGGCTATAATGTGTTGTGCAGTCTTTTCAGGGGACTTTTTAGTTTGCTTGTTCGTCTGCTTATTAGTACTGGGGCCCTTTGAGATTCCTACATCTGTAGTTTTACTAGTAGGTACACCCGTTTTAAATCCTGTATTATTTATAGGAGGTTCCCTTTGAGGAGGCACCATATTCTCCATTCGCCCTCTAACTTCAAGTTTTACCAGATTTTTTAACGAGGTGAAATTATCTAGGGTTAACTGTTCAAGTTTCTGCCGTTTGTTATTTACCAGTTTTATCCTTTCAAGGAGAGGGAGGATCAATGATTTTACAACCTTTTCTATCTGCACCATTGACACTTCAACCTCCTCTATAGGAGCAGGAGAGGGCTTCCCTACATAATTGTCTCTAGCGTTTTTAATGAGTCCCCTTTGGGTAACATCAAGTCTTACTAACGCTCTATCTACTTGTAGACCTGGTTCGAAAATAGCGGGATCCACCATTTTCGATACTTTTGGTTGCCTCCCTTCCTGTGTATTTTCAGTCCTTTTTCTTTTTATGGTACCTCTTATAATCGTTTGATTTTGTGCTTGTCTGCTAACCGGTTTGGGCACAACAGTATCATCATTTGGGAGGGTCTCTTGCACCCTTATTTGTTCAACAATACCTAACTGGTGGGGGTCATCACTATTAAATGACACCGTTGGTCCCACCGGTACATCTTGGAAATCAGCCTGGGGCACAGGCCCCGATAAAGAGGTGTCCAATAGAAGGGAGGACTCTGCACTTAGATCTTCAAACTGCAGATTTGGTGTTTGCAAGAGGCTACTATCAATATGATGTATCCCCAGAGAAGTATTTTGTGTAGGTGAGATGTTGTGATTATTCTCAACCCCAGGAAGATCTATATATGAATCAACAATTATTGAAATTGAATTGTTTGCCTGTGTCAGAGTAGTATTAGTTTGTAATTGCTGCAAACACATGTTTGGGGGGAGCGAGAGGCGTCTCTCCGTGCTCTCAATGGCAGTGACAACCACCCCAATTGTCTTCTGCAGCATCCTGTCTATCGCAGTCAGAGTAGGCAATGGGGCTGTAGCACTCTTTTTGAGTCTGGAGCTAGATCTTGTTTGAACAGGAGTGTTTTTCCCCATAGTTCAGGCAACAGTAAATATAGAGCTATAATACAGTACCTTTAGAGTCACGATATGGGGTTGTTAGACGGTGCCTTTGCCAGGGCTTAGCCCTGCGCGTCCCGCGCGCGATTTCGCGGGACGAGCAACCGGACGGGGCTTTATGCGCCTCCTGGCGCGCACCGCTGTTGTGTCGGGCCCCGAGGGCTGATGGGGGCTGTAGTTTTGCAGGCTGACCGGCAGAGCCAAGCCAGGCCGGTCAGCGTCCAGGAAAGGCAAGCGAGTCCCGGCAGGAAAAGGAGCAGCAATCATGGGGGGGGCGGAGCCAAGCCCAGCCACGGGGGATCAGCAGGTCAGTGTTCGAAATGCCTCCACCGCAAATGCCCAGCCTATTCGCAGCACAGGGGACTTGGCCCCGGACGGGGCTTTATGCGCCTCCTGGTGCGCACCGCTGTTGTGTCGTGCCCCGAGGGCTGATGGGGGCTGTAGTTTTGCAGGCTGACGGAGCCAAGCCCGGCCGGTCAGCGTCCAGGAAAGGCAAGCGAGTCCCGGCAGGAAAAGAAGCAGCAATCAGGGGGGGGGCGGAGCCAAGCCCAGCCACGGGGGATCAGCAGGTCAGTGTTCGAAATGCCTCTACCGCAAATGCCCAGCCTATTCACAGCACAGTTGACAATCAGTGGCCAGTGGATGTCTGAGAGAGGCCTAAACATTAGATCTGAAGATAAAAATTCCTAGAATAGGCCTTGCAGGAGATTACTGAATACATTGCAATTTTGCCATTACAGTCCGTTGCAATCCCAGGTGTAAAGAATACCTGTAATGTAGGACAATGTTACAGCCTAAACAACAGCTTTACTACATATGGGGGTGCACCAGGCAATGAAGTCCAATACACTGTAGGTAGTATCAAAACAATTCTTTATTTGTAATTTCATACAGAATTTCTATGGTAAGAAAAGTTCAGCCAACGTGTTTCATTCCTTCTAGGGGAACTTCATCAGGGCTTGTAAGTTCTTCGATTATTTTTCATTAGTGAACTGTAGCATAGGACATTTTCTCCAGTGTATTGCACTGGGAGCCTCTCGAGTTCTTACAAGCATAATAAGGATTGCATATTGTAACCGCAAAAAGCATCTGTCCGGTCAGACTCCAAACCACAGTTTTACTTAAGTATGGAGAATATGTCACAAGGTCTTCAAACACAAAAGACATGCACTTCATTTATCTACGATCGAATAGACTGGGTTTCATCAACAATAAACCATAATTACAGGCTGATGGGGCCGCCACCAGCAAGCAGACCTCAAAGTAGTTGCACTTCTGACTACCATGATTTCTGTTTGGTCATTGGTTTCATCAAAATACAACAAAAATGCGTATGTGAAATAAAATAGCCTAGTACATTCTTCGATAGGACCGGGGGTGTTTTATGCTGAAACAAACTGCCCTGAATAATCTTGTTATACCAACGTTTTATCAACTACCAAAAATTCACAAAGATGAAAAGAACCCGCCGGGCAGACCTATCGTTTCGTCGATAGGAAGTGTAGCGGAGAACGTATCGATATACGTGGATCATTTTCTGTTCTCTTGGGTTGCACAATTGAACTCTTACATTAGAGACACAAAAGACTTTATCATGAAGATAAGTGATCTTGTGTGGGAACCTACGTATATCCTGGTGGCATTAGACATCGCAAGCTTATATACGTGCATTAACCATGAACACGGAATAACAGCTGTAATGCACTTCTTGAACAAAAGATCTCTAAAATACTCTGAACATAGTGAAATGCTTATTGAATCTATCAGTTTCTGTCTGACAAATAAAAATGTTATATTTGAAGGTGACCTGTACAGGCAAACGTGAGGGACAGCGATGGGTACCTGTTTTGCCACCAGCTATGCAAACTTGTTCGTTGGCTGGTGGGAGGAGCAGGTATTCCAAGACCCTAAGAAGGCCATATGGGTAGAAAATATTGTCGTCTGGTACAGGTACATCGACAACCTCTTCCTAGTTTGGAGGGGGTCGCCAACCTCGGCAGAGGAATTTGTTGAACATCTAAATAAAAATGAAATTAATCTTAGATTGACCTCAGAAATTAGCACTCAGACAGTTAATTATCTTGACTTAAGGGTGTTTGAGAAAGAGGGGAAATTGGAGACAGAACTATATAGGAAAAGAACAGCCGGAAATTCGATACTACAGGCCAGCAGTAACCATCCACCTAAATTGATAAAGAGCATTCCGTATGGCGAGTTACTTTGGTTAAAAAGAAATTGTTCTAGAAAATGGGACTTCATTGCAGCTGCAAAGGATAGTATTACGAGGTTCAGAACTAGAGGGTACAACGCAGATCGTCTCAACACCACACTAGAGAAGGTAAAAAAGATCCCCAGAAGTGAATTGCTAAAAACAGATAAGAACAAAAGGATAGAAGCTGAGAAGGATGGAGGAAAATTTAGATTGATAACAACATATTCGGATGATGCCAACACCCTAAGAAAAATTCTGAGAAAAAGTTGGCACATCTTAAAAGCTGATACTATCATTGGTAATGATATACCGAAGACCCCTCTCATCACATTCAAGAAGGCAAGATCATTACGGGACTGGCTGGTCCACAGTAATTTACAGAAAATCCCGGAGAAAACTGGAAGAGCGGAAGATATGAGGGTTTTTTTCCCTGTGGGAAATGTAAAGCCTGCGCGAAAAATAGAAAAGTACTGTCGTACAAAATACCGGGCTTGAAGAAAGAGAAAACTATCAATACATTTCTCACCTGCCACACAACACATGCCGTGTATTGCCTCACATGTCCCTGTGGGTTGCGATACATTGGCAGCACTGTACATAGTGTAAAAATCAGGATTCTTGAACACCAGCGAGCGATTGTAAATAGAGATTTTAATTACCCAGTAGCCAGACATTTTTCCATGAAACATGAGCGCAACAGGGATCTGTTGCGATACTTTGCCATAGACTGTGTATTACCAGATCCAAGAGGAGGGGATAGGATTCTGAAGTTGCGGAGACTAGAGTCCCGCTATGTAATAGATCTACAGTGTAAGGCGCCTAATGGATTGAATAAAGGAGAGGAACTGGCAACACATCTAGGTTAATGGAAAAGAGAGGCATGCATCTACTTTACAGTTGAGCCACCTAGAAATTGAACCATTTCAGAGTAGGAGACAACTAAATTGTATTTGGTAATAGATAGCCAATTGTTGCCCTTGTAGAATAATTGAGCAGATAATCCGCCAGCGCTTGCCACAGCTAGGCATTCATCTGGCGGCTATGCCGATCCACGGCATGATTTAGAATGTAAATATACACACGGTATTTGAATTTGAATGCTGCTCCTCTCACCGTTTCTTGTTATGGGAATATGTACAGTATAAACAAGAATTGTACGGTGGCTATGCCGATCCACGGCATGATCGGAACTTCAAGGGCTCAACGCTACAATAGGTATATAATGTTGTGCGACACGCCATGTTTAAATATGTAAATATGTACAGTGAACGTTTCATACAATCTGTAAATTTGTACACAGAAATTTGTATATACGTGTATAGTTGGAAACGGAATACTATGTTTACAAATGGCGCAAGCTACAGTCTCCTTTCTAGGTTCATGATTTATGACGCAAATGAGTTAAAATGGCCCCTCGCAGTGTCGCGTTGTAAACACTGACGAAGGCAACCCGAAACGCGTCTGTTTTGTGAAGAATAAAAGACTTTGAAAAATCCTCCTGTGAGTGCTGAAACTCCTTTTCTAAGTATAGGAATTGGGAGTTGGAGCAGGATATATATATATATATATATATATATATATATATATATATATATATATAGATAGATAGATGTCACTGAAAAAATCAAAGGATACAGGGACGTTATAGTTAGGCTGACATTTCACTCGTACAAAACCAGAGAAAGTCTGCAGTTATATTTAGCTGAGCTAACTATAACTTGCGCTCCCGCAATGCACTGCTTATGATCTCACATATTACATCCCTCATGACATGGCCAGTGACATCACTGATGAAATCTCAAATGACATCACTGATAATATTCACAGTCACTGGATGATGTTTTTAAAATGTTTATGAGTGTTAAATATATATACCAAAGTGTAATGATGAATCAGTGGGTGTATGAATGCCTGTATCGATGATTCGGTAGGTGCATGACTGACTGTCGAAGTAAGTGATTAGGTGTGTCAGTGAATGTATGGGTCATTGACTAGGTTGCCTGCTGGTGGTGTTGGTGTTGAAGTGGCTATACGGGTTGGGGAGTGGGCATATGTGTGCGTGTATGGGTGATTGTCCGGCTGTCTGAGTACCTGTATGGGTGTATGAGTGTCTGTGTGGGTGAGTGAGAGGGGGTGTGACTGCCTGCAAGGATGAGTGAGTGCATGAGTCAGTGGGTGTTTGGGTTAGTGAGTGTAAGAAAAGGGTCTTATAAGTGACTGAGTGTGTCTATGGCTGTGTCAGTGAGCAAATGTATGTGTCAGTGGTATATAGGTAAGTGGATATGTGAAAGGCAGTATAAGTGAGTGTTGGAATATATCAGTGACTGTATGTGTGAGTGAGGGATTGTGATAGAGGCTGTATGGGTTAGTGAGTGCACGTGTGAGGGTCTGTATGGGTGAGTGATTATATGTTAATACCTGTATGAATAAGTGAGTGGGTGTGTGTATAACTTTACAGGTAAGTAAATGGTTGTCGGATTGACTCTACAGGTGAGTGAGTAGGTGTGTGAGTAGCTCTATGAGTGACTGACTGTGTGAGTGGCTGTATGGCTGTATGAGTGGATATATCAGTGGCTGTATTAGTGAGTGAGCTAGTGTACAAGCGGCTGTATGGGTGACTGAGTGGATTTGTTTGTAGACCTATGAATTAGTGAGTGGGTATGTAAATGCTGGTATGGGTGTGTCAATGGTTTCGAGAATGGTAGTGTGGAAGTCGCAGTGGGTGTATGAAAGGTTACATGGAGGTATGAGTGGCTGCGTCACAGATTCTGTGGATGATGTCATCAGTGATTGTGAGAAGTTGGCCTGGCATATGCTGGCCACTATTCTAGTGGGCACCTTGCACCAGTCCAAACGACCCTTATTGATGGTAGGTTTAAAGACGATCTATATAGAAAGCTATCCAAGTGGTAGCTGTGGAGAGCAGCCTTCAGGCTAAGTCTTGAAGGAATGTAAAGCAGCTTGTTTTACCAGTCTATAATCTCATGAATGACCAAATGAAAGGAGAACCACACCAGGTATATATATAAAATATATGTATTTATTCTAAACACATCACTCTAGTCTCTTTATGAGGCTAGAGGCAAAAGTACATTGAGTAAACTTATTTAGCACACGGTAAATTAGCACAATATATGTTGAGCCCTAGGGGCGCACCAAACCATATATTAACAAGCATTAGAAATGCAATAGGTCTCGCATTAGGAAAGTTGGAGCTATTTGTTTTGTAAATGTAATAATTTTTTTTACTTATGTTGACGTTTTGAAAGTAGTTAATTTTTTGGTTTTGGTTTTTATAATCACAATGGCTTATAAATATTAAAAGTAAATATTACTTACCTAATAGTTGTTGTAATTTATAATGGCACTAGATTAAATGTTTGTAATTTAATTTTGTGAATATTATGTTTTTTATTTTTTTTGTTTGGTAAAAAATTAATATCAAAAGTGTAATAATAATATTTTTTTTCTTTTGTAATAAAGCTTTAAATATTGAGACATTGCATCTTTGCTGAGAACTGGGACTTAAAGAATAAAGTGCTTGAATAGATCATCAAATTAGTATGGGTGAAGACACGTAAACATGTAATTATAGAAGGCGTTAGAGTGATTGAGGCTGGTATAGCGAGTGATGTTGGTATAGTGTTATAGAGAGTGCGGTGTAGCAGCGTGCAGAAAGTGAAGAGCCAATGGGAGAGAGGCTGTGGGATGCGTGATAGCGTGCTGGAGAGAAAGGTGGTGTGATCAGCGCGAGGCGCCCGAGTCAGCTGAAAAGAGCGTGCACTAAGTGAAGAGCCAATGGGAGAGAGGCTGTGGAATGAGTGTTAGCGTGCTAGAGAGAAGGGGGGGTGTGATAAGCGTGAGGCGAGAGACAGCCTGGCAGCCGTCAAAGTGAAAGCCGTGGGCAGTGAATAAATTAGGGGAGGAGAAATGCCTGAGGCACAGCGCACGCTGGGGGATGCCTGTGGGAGGGAGGCTGGTGGCTTTGATGTGCACGCGCTTTTTAGGTCAATGCGCTTGCGCATTGAGCCTTGCTTTTCACGGGCACAGCATCAAATCGCCCGATGGTTAGGCTCTGGTTAAGCCCCAATATCTCTTGCAAGCTCAATGCGCAAGCGCATTGACAGGCTCGACCTAAAAAGGTGGTATAAGAACCACGACTGACATAGATACAAGACCTAGAGCCTTTAGAACCACTGGGGCCCCCAGGAACCATCCAAGGTAGTGACACAGGGGACCCACGGGGGACGCCTGCAGTGTCTAAACACAGCCGTGAATCACCATTAACTTCCATGGGGAAAGTCACAGTTGGAATTTTAAAGATAAAGGACACTTAGAAGAGGACTTGGAGCAAACCCCTTTAGAACTAGGCAGTTCTAGAAGCAATACCCACAGGAGCACCGGAGTACTCGAGTTACCGCACCCAGGGAAGCCGGGTGCATAGGCGTCTTTTGGTGTTGGGTTTCGTCATCGATTTCAATGGCGATCTGCTGCAAAGTGCTGCAGCGACCAAGTCGAAAGTGTCCGGAGAGATCCAAGCCTGGATCAAGGATGAGAAAAACCTGAAAGCACAGGGGACAGAGTCTGGGTCACTTGCCAGGGACCAGGAAGGCGATGAGAAGATGCCAACTGATGTCGGGTGATTTCAGGTGAAGAAGGTGGCGCTTGACTCTTCAGCCACGAGGACCAGGAGACGTCGAAGACAATCACGAGCTGTTCCACAAAGGATGTTGAGTGCTACGGTGTCGGTTTCCGGATTGGACCCAACAGGCCTTGGCAACAGCAACCCAAGCAGAAAGCAGAGACTGGCTTCGGTGCAGACAAGCAAGGTCTGAGGGACTAACCCTTTGGAGGGGAATCAGGTAACATCTGGAGCAACCAGGAAAGCCCAAGAAACAGAAGAGTTACTTTCGGGGGGACCCACCAGTCGACAGAGCAGGGATCACGAAGGGGCCTCGAGCAGAAATGCTAGAAACGGGCTCACGGAACACTCGTGGAGTGTAGGCCCACTGCAGTGCAGATGGTGCTCGGGGCTTGGACTACAAGTAGCCCAATGCACAACTTCTGAAAAGCTCGGGAAGTTGATGCACTAGCAAATGTGCACGGTGTCCAGGAGTTCCGGTCCCACTTCACTCGTGAGGGCTGCGGGTCTCAGCGCCCGCACATTTGTGAGGAAGAAGTCGGCGAGAAACCAGGAAGAGGGAGCCCCGGGACGCCGCATCTCAGGTAAGTCGTTTTCATTAGTTTTACAATGTTTTAAATGATTTTAAGGGCATTTAGAAGAGGGCAGGAGGGAGGCGGGCGGGGCGTAGTGGGGCTATGCGAAGTGTGTGGGTGTGCGTAGATTCCCCCCCACTTTGTGATGCTTCGCGTAGCCACACTACGCCCAGGGTTACCTAATACACTAAAGCCTGCCTGGGAGGTGGTTACACCTCCCTGTGACAGGAAGCCTATTGTCCACGCCTCCCCTGCCGGAGTTTCGTCCAGCAGCAGGAGGTCAGACTCGTGTCTGTGGCTGCAGCATCCATTTTGTGATGATGGGGCTCTTTTAAACTATTACCGGTCAGGTAAGTGTGTACATGTCTTCTCCCTCTCGAAGGGTGGAATTCTACCCCCGCTGCCAGGACTGGCGGGGGAGTAGGATTTCAAAGTGTCTGACACCAAACACAACATGTTTCCATGCAGCTATTCCAAAGTTAGCATTTACAGCGAGGTTACAATGCACTTAAGAGTATATGGTCTGGCTGCATCGCAGAACAGCCTCAGAGAATAGATTCCGAAAGCTGTAGAGGGGTCCTGCTCATGCATGGGCACCCTCTCACACAAAACCAAGCACTCAGCCTTCAGGATTGATAAGGCCTGCCCTAGGAGTGACTTGTAAGTTTATATCTGTCAGTGATTAAAGGTAGATTAAGGTATTCTATATCTTAGTAAGGGGTGCATGCACCACCTTACCCAGGATGCAATAGCAGACCTGTGGTGCCATTTTGAAAGGCTTCCCAGGAGTGGCATAATACATGCTTCAGCCCCTGGCCTCTGGGGTACCTATGCCCTTAGTACCTAAGGTACCATATACTAGGGACTCACAAGTGTAACCCAGTAACCAATCTGGAGTGTATTTAATGTACATGCAATCATTTTAGAGAGGAAGCAGTTAGGCTGGGGTCCTGGCTAGCAAAGCCCCAGCCAGACTTAAGTTGAAAAACAGTGAAACACCAGCAAAAAGTGGGGGTAACCATATTAAGCAGATCCTACTCTCCTACAGTGATGTAATCAGTGATGGCATTTGAGATGTCAGTCATGTCATGAGTGATGTCACTGACAATGTCATGAGTGATGTAATATGTGAGGGCATAAGCAGTGCATTGCAGGGGAGCAAGTTATAGTTAGCTCGGCTAAATATAACTGCTGATTTTTTCTGGTTTTGTATGAGTGAAATGTCAGCCTGACTATAACGTCCCTGTAACCTTTGTTTTTTCAGTGAATGTCTACGTTTTTTTAATTCAATTTCCTAACTATAACGTCCCTGTAACCTTTGTTTTTTTCAGTGAATTTCTAAGGTTTTTTAAATGCTAATTGTTTACTATAACGTCCCTGTAACCTTTGGGTTTTTCAGTTTCTAAGGTTTATTTAAATTCTATTTCTAAATTGTGATGTCCATTTTTTTTAAAGTGAACATCTAAGATTTTCATACTTTCTTTCTATAATTGGATATTGTGTAATATATTTATATAATGCACCACTCCTTTTTTGATTTCATATGTGTTTATCAGAAAGTAAATTAATAACAGTTTTTTTAATACTAGTCGCATAACATTGTTTCATTTACTGTGGAGAATCTGTCATCAGTAAATTGATTTTACATACTGAAAAATACACTCCAAGACATTTTTTAAATAAAGATTAAGTCTAAATATTTAGTAAAATATTGTTTTAACTTTTCTTTCTGTGATCAATTTAGAAGAATAAAATGACGAATAAACAAAGGGAGAGCGAGGATGATCTAGGGGTACGTCCCTATCCCCAATTTAAGCTGTACATAAACCACGTGGACGAACCCACTTGCAAAAGTCGACTCACTTGCAAACAGATTTACAAGAGTGCAAAAAAACCATTAGGTTTTGTAAAAGACCCCTCACACACCAACCTAGTTGGGTCATGCTTCATCATTGAGGTCCCAACCGGGTAGTCAAATGCCACCAGGTTGTGCTACCACGCCTGATTACAGCGGAGCTAGTTTTGTGTGATATCTGAGGAAAGTGGTGGTGAATGAAAATATATATAGGGCTTTCGTCAGGACCAAGTGCGTGAAGTGCAGGAGTGCCAAATTACGCCACGTGTACAGTGAACTATCAATACATGCGCTAAGGTGAGTTGTGGTGAAAGTGGTTTCTGTATACTCATGGACCCACTGTAAAAAGAAAACACTGTATTAGTGTTGCCTGCACCAGTAATCAGGACCCGGGAGGATTACCAGTCTGTAGTCACACATTTGTCAAGACTAGGTAACCACCTCCGTTACCTATTCCAGTCTCCTCGTGGTCCTGGACGGAAGGAGCCCTATATATTCTTCCAAGGGCTGAAACATGCAGACCTATTATTTGTGACAACAAGGAGCATATTCTCTCCATAGTTGCCCCCCTTTTTTTATTTTAACCTTATCCTGGGCCGCTTTGAATAAAGGATATTTAGTAAGGATCCCAGGAGATAATTTTAATTCAGCACCACTTTCCTCACATATCACACAAAACCAGCTCCGCTGTAATCAGGCGTTGTAGCACAACCAGGTGGCCTTCGGCTACCCGGTTGAGACCCCAATGATGAACCATGACACCAACTAGGTTGGTTTGTGAGGGGTCTTTTACAAAACCTAATGGTTTTTTGGCACTCTTGGAAATCTGTTTGCAAGTGAGTCGACTTTTGCAAGTGGGTTCGTCCACATTGTTTATGTACAATTTAGAAGTAAGCCACCTTTACAGACAAAAATTATATTTGCCACTACCGGCATCATTGCAGTGACATCAGTGGTCACGAAGAGCGCATGGTTTGTGCAAAGTGGAGTGCAATTTACAGAAGGCAACAGAATGTTTTTAAGTCACCTGAAACTCTGCATCCGATCTTATGTGGAGCTGTCATATACAACCAACTAACCCTAGTACCCAAAATATTGTGAAGCTCTTTTCTAAAAGGTTTTTATTCCTTTAGTTTTTGACAATTTTCGCGACGATGTCGAGATCCCCGCAGCCACGTCGTGAAAACAGAAAACAAAAGCAGACATTCAATGACCACCAACACACCCAAAAATAATACGTAAAAAAAATCCATTCTGAACATTGCACTACACATATTACTATATGAATACTTCTTTCAAAACAAGTTTAACCCGTTGGCTGCTTCCGCTTTTTTGCGACAGTGCGGCCGTTTTAAAAAATGTGCGCGGTCGCGTCGGCCATTGGCCGACGGCAGCACCAGCGAGGTAGTGCTACCGTCGGCCAATGGCCGACGGCAGCAGCCAACGGGTTAAACTCATATTTGAGTACTACGTTTCTTTAAAAACCATCTTTCAGACCTATTTTCAGTGTTTGTAGTTATTCGGGATGTAGCAAAGTCGCCATTAACCGCAACAGTCGCGACTTTCCATAAACTGTAAAACACATCGAAAGAAACATATTACAGTATTTTACAGACTAGGGGTTTATTACAGTAAACTCCAAACTCATGTTTTTCTAGTGTATTTTTAGAACAACCATCTCTGAAACCTATTTTACATTTTCGCGGTGACTTCGGTCATCGTAGTTCCCGCAGTTACGTCGCGAAAGCAGAAAGCAAAAGCAGGAATTCAATAGCCACCACTACATAAAAAAATGATAACTAAATAATTAATCCTAACCATCACAGTAGATAACTCGCTATATAAATAATTCTATAAAAACATTTATCAATATCTCTATAACAATGCATATTAATGATTTTAAATTTTTTTTTTTTTTTAAGCAATATTTGTGAAGACGCTGATAATCGCAATGTCTCTGCAATGGTACACAGGGTACCGCGCAGGTGGTCGCGGCGTTGTCTCGAAAATCATGTGCAATTAAAAAAATACATTCTGGGCACATAACTTGTATCACTAACACCCCCATTTCTCAAACATGGGGTCAGTGTTTCTCCATCCTGACCCCTAATGTGGGCTTTTACACAGATTCTCAGCCCCGGGAACCAATCCCGATAGTTAAAATGGCAGCCGCAACTTTCTATTCAGGTTTCGTCAAGCCCAATCAGTGCATTCCTGTTGGCGCGTGCATTCGCGATTCATCGCGAAACCACAGCGAAATATCCGCTGCCAGAGATATCACTATAATTTTAAACTTACATTTCTCAAAACTACTGAACTGATTTACACCAAATAGGCAAAAGGCCGTTCCTTGAACCAATATCTACCTCCTTGCAAAATTTGGTGTAAGTCCGTTCAGCGGTTCGGGCTGCAGAGGTGGCTAAAGGTTCCAATTGTAATAAACATTACAAACTCAACCTTTTTTCGCACCCCAAGTTTAAGGTCCCTACTGCATGGATCATTCCCAAAATTTGCATAACAATAGTACCCATTGTGGCACTTTTGTGGCAACATTTTATGCAGGCTGATCAAACGACACCAAAGTTATAGCCAGGTCAAAAAATTATTTTCCTATGGTCCTAACTATAACTACCTACTGGTGACTGCCAGTAGGTAATATATATATATATATATATATATATATATATATATATATATGTAAGCTCCGTGGTCCTCCCAGTTCAAAGGAAAACTTAAGCACTCCGGGTACAGCAAAAAAGATTTATTTCGGCTTACAGCAGGCGAAAGATGACAGATATATATATATATATATATTCACTGAAAAAACCATAGGTTTCACACCAGTTATAGTTAGGTGGAAATTTTACTCGCATAAAACCATTGAAATTCCCACGTTATAGTTAGTTGGACTCACTATAACTTGCGCGTGCAATGCACTGCTGATGACGTCACATATTACATCACTCATGACATGGTCAGTGACATCACTCATGACATCACTGATGACATCTCAAATGACATCACTGATGACAACATCCTTGTGACAAAGTGGCAGACCTCCTATCAGCATAAAATAACCTTTGACACACACATTCAAAAATAGAAACTAACATTTTCTTAAAAAAGGAGAAACCAATACCAATTACAACAACTTATTAGGTAATTCCAACATCTACATACACATCCACTCATTCACCAACAGTTCTATATAGTCACTCATGCATGTACTTACTCATCATATGTACTCATACACCTATACATCCTGTTACACACTAATACTCATCCATATAGTTACTCACACACAATTTCACACATGCAAATAAACTATCAAAAAAACATTTACTTGATTATACTGTTATATACACACCACTACACATACTTCTACAGAAACGGAAACATATTTACTCTCTTAAACAATCAATTATAAAAACACATACTCACTAACCCACCCATACACACAATCATCCACCCATACAGTCTTGCACACATGCTGTCTTCAAAATACATACAAATAGTGAGTCACTCATTCATGCATCTGTGCTCTAAGTAATATCCCCCACCGAACCATACAGACACTGATACTGATACTAAAAAAAACAACTAATAACCCATATACACACTCATGTAGCTACTCACCAACCCATGCAGCCACTTATACACAAAGTGAGACACAGATACAGATATTTAAATATTTAAACATTACTCGCTAATATATGTATTCACTAAGATACATTTAATAAGTCAGTTAACCAATCAATTTTACACAAAAAAAACATCCATTTAGACATTTATTTACCCATTTATTCTTCCATCAACCTTTAGATATACATATATAACAAATATTTATTTTTCAGAAAGATACACATTCACTGGATGATGACATCAGTGATGTCATTTGAGATGTCATGAGTGATGTCATGAGTGATGTCACTGACCATGTCATGAGTGATGTAATATGTGACGTCATCAGCAGTGCATTGCACGCGCAAGTTATAGTGAGTCCAACTAACTATAACGTGGGAATTTCAATGGTTTTATGCAAGTAAAATTTCCACCTAACTATAACTGGTGTGAAACCTATGGTTTTTTCAGTGAATTTAATAGGTTTTTTAAATGCTAATTCCTAACTATAACTGGTGTGAAACCTATGGTTTTTTCAGTGAATATATATATATATATATATTTTTTTTTTAAATCTGTTTATTAGCAGAGTAGTCAGAGCAACTTTACAGTATCAGTATCATAGGACATATTCAGAAGGAAGGAAGCTCTATCGGGCTTAGTAACAGTGGGCACATTGTACATTTTAACTTTTGTTGTGATTTCAGGTAATTGAACAAACCCCTTAAGAATTTAAAGAAATCCCTCCCTCCACCCACTAACAAAAGTCCCACCCTAGACACTCCCTTTGTACGTACGTATACAGTAGTAAGTACCAGGACGCACCCAATAAGCAGATCAGTTCAAATATGCATTTTTACACAACCAGCCAGTGGCATAAGCAATAGTATCACGGGGTACCCCGTATCACAATCTAGTGCAGCATGTTCGTGCACGGCACATGTAAGTCCATCTACAGCAATATACAGTCCAGTTTACGGTATTGAAACATCAGACTCCTCTTCACCCCCTGTCTCAAACCTCCCTAGAATAGTAAACCAATCTAATGAGATCGGTGTTTTCCTGAGGCCTCTGCGTTCTTCACGCTGTAGCGCTTCACCCTCCGCTTTGCCCCAGCGTATCATTTCCGTTTTCCACAAATCGGGGTCAGGTGGTTTGGGAGACTTCCACCTCATCGTGATGGCACGTTTCGCAAGTAACATGGCTATATCAGCAAAACGTGCGGCTACGCTTCTCTTACGCGCTGCTGGGCCCAACCCTAGGAGCGTGTATTCCAGGGTGAGCGTCTGCATCAACGCACCTGCGTCTGTGAGCGAGTCATTAATAGTAGTTCAGAAATAACCCAGTTTGGGGCAGCTCCACAACATATGTGTCAGTGACGCATCATCTATAGC
The DNA here is from genome assembly GCF_964261635.1 of Lissotriton helveticus. Classification (NCBI taxonomy): domain Eukaryota; kingdom Metazoa; phylum Chordata; class Amphibia; order Caudata; family Salamandridae; genus Lissotriton; species Lissotriton helveticus. The sequence goes on along the minus strand of NC_136061.1, from coordinate 408,626,183 downwards.
GCATCTAGGGCAGGTGTCGGTGGCATTGGGGAACATTGCATGTAAACGGTGTGGTGTTAAGTATGCTCTGTGCAGGACCATTAGTTGGATGAACTTAAATTTGGGGTTCCTAGCTACTTTTTTGGGGAATTGAAGGATCCGCTCCCATTCCTTGTCCCGTAATGGCCTCCCTATATCGCCCTCCCACTTGGTTCTGAGAGGTGACAGTGAAACCGCCCGCCCCGTTCTAATGCTAGCAGTGAGCCATTTTGTCAGATGACTTCCCGTTCCCATGAGGTAGAGCATCGTCAGTAAGGGGTTCGTGGATGGCTCCACTCCCCCAGGCGCCCACCTTCCTAGTACATAGCGGCGGACGCCAGCATGCAAAAGGAATAATCCTCCAGGGATGCCATGTGCGGTCCTGAAGTCTACAAAGGACAGCATCCGCCCTTCAGCAAAAAGGTCTCCTACGTGTGTCACACCTGCGTCGTGCCATGGCAAAAGTTTTTGTGTTGTGAGCGGTCCCGACCCCAGGGGTATACCCAGTAGTGGAATTGTGGGAGCATATGATGACAGCGGAGCTGTGTACTTCACCGCCTTCCGCCAGTAGTGTATTGCAAGTCGGAGAAGCGGTGAGGTGTCACTCGGTAGCTCCGAGCGGGGCAGGAGCAGGACATGGATCCTCCCTTTAGAGTGATCGTCTTCTATCATGTCAATCTCATGTAGGTTTCTACCAGCAAGCCAATAGGCCAGCCATTGCAGTTGGCATGCAAAGTTGTAGGCCCTGAAGTCTGGTACTCCCATACCTCCCGCGCTGGTTGCGAGTTGCAACTTAGCGAGGCCTATGCGCCTCCGCCCTTGTCCCCATATGAGTTCCGTAAGGAGCGTGTCCAGTGTCTTGAACGTCGTTGCAGGGATCAGAAACGGTAGATTTGTAAAGTAGTAAATGGGACGGGGAAGCATCACCATCTTGGAAATGGCGATCCTGCCGGCCACCGAGAGAGGGAGCGACAACCAGAATTGTATCTGAGATTTAAGTGTCCTCATAGCCCTTCCGAGGTTGCCGTCAATCATCATTTCGGCATCCCTGTAAACTTGTATCCCGAGGTATCGGAAGGTAGTATCCGTCATCTGAAACGCGTGTGGCGCAAAGGGCAGTGGCGTAGTCGAGTCGGCGGTGGCAAAGGTAAACCCGTAAGACTTAGGTTCGCTTATAGTGAGGCCAGACAACGATCTAAAGTCCTCAAATATAGAAGGGATAGGGTTCAGGTCGCCCCGTAAGTTACACAGGTACAGGATAATGTCGTCAGCGTAGGCGGACACTATATGTGTTGTCTCACCCCTCCTAATTCCACAGTAGGGGGCCACAGTCCGGAGTTTACAGAGCAGTGGTTCAAGTGCCAGAATGAAGAGAAGCGGGGAGAGGGGGCAACCCTGCCTTGTACCCCTTGCTATGGCTATGGGACCCGAGATGTATCTGGATGTGCGCACCCGGGCCGTGGGGTGTGTGTATAGTAGCTTAACCCATGCTATATACTCTATAGGTATTCCAAACCTCGTGAGCACAGCGAACATAAAATCCCATCTGAGGGAATCGAAAGCCTGCTTCAAGTCCAATGAGATGCATCCCTCAGAGCCTAGGGCTGTCGGGTCCCGTAGCATCAGCTGCGCCAAACGTCTAAGATTCATGGCCGTGCTCCTGCCCGGTACAAATCCGCACTGGTCAGGATGGTTCAGTTGCGGGATGTATTGTGCCAGTCTCGTCGCTAGCACTTTACTCAGAATCTTGTAATCGGTGTTAAGTAGAGATAAGGGTCTGTAGCTAGCAAGGTGCAGACCAGCCTTACCCGGCTTCAAGAGGGAGGTTATCAAAGCTTGAAGGGAGGACTGTGGTAAGCCGTCAGTCCGTAGCGCTTCCATATAAATGGCATGGAGGCGCGGGGCGAGCAGGTCCATGTATGTGGCATAGAACTCGGCCGGTAAGCCGTCGGTCCCAGGGGTTTTGTTTCTTGGGAGTGCGCGTATTGCCTGCCTAATCTCCGCAATAGAAATGGCACGCCTCAGATCGTCGCTTTGCTTGTCAGTGAGTTTGGGTAGTTCTAAATCCCTCATGAATCCCTCGAATGCAGCCTGTGAGAGGCAGCTGTGTGGGCTGTAAAGCGTGGTGTAATAGTCCTCGAATGCGGCGTTGATTCCTACTTGAGACGAAACTAGCATGCCGTCTTGATCCAGTACTTCTAAGATGGGATGGTGCACTGGGGAGTCACGTATGATGCGGGCCAGCAGAGTGCCCGCCCTATCTGCCTGCGTGTGTTGTCTAGTTGTGTATTCCCTGTAGTCTAACAATCTCAAGTCTTCTAGTAGCTCAGCATGTTTTACATGTGCACTCCTGCAGTGGCGTGAAATGTGTGTTCGTGCCCGCAGCCTCACACTCCAGCGTCGCCAGTCTACCCTCCACGTCTTTCAGATCTGCAATGACTGCCCTCCTCATGCCCACTCTAGTAGCCATCGCCTCCCCCCTGATGAAAACTTTGAAGGCGTCCCATTCCAACTGTCGGGAGCTGGCAGTGTCAGTGTTTGTGTCAAAATAACCCTTAATGGCATCCGCCATAGTGGACCTGAAGACTGCATCTTCCAACAGCTCCGTGGGTAATCTCCAGGTCGGGATTGGGGTCGTCTGTCAGCCCCATTGCCAAGTCAGCTCAACAGGATTGTGATCGGATAGGGTCTTCCCCATGTGCTGGGCCTGAATAACCGATCCTAATAAGGAACGGGAGCAAAAGATTCGGTCTATTCTGGTGTGGAGCCTGTGCGGTGGGGAGAAAAAGGTATATTCCCTGTCCTGCAAATGTGTACTGCGCCATGCATCTGCCAGATCCCATCCCTCCGCCCACTGTGCCAGTGCGTCCGCCTGTCGCCTGCTTTCCGTGGCGTGTAGTGGGGGGTGCGATCTGTCCAGGGTAACACTCAACACAGCATTGAAGTCCCCTCCAACCACCCATTGGTGATCCGCCCAATCCGCAAGGACCCCGTTGACATTAATCAAAAAATCAGATCAGATTGTCATATATATATATATATATATATATATATATATATATATATATATATATATATATATATGTAAAGAAAAGAGTTGCCTCCAATGAGATCGCCACACTCAGTAAGTTTGTATCCTTTTAATCAGAGAGGCAACACAGCAGCACCATCAGCTAACGCCCAGCTTGAATGTCTTAGCCATACGCGTTTCGAGCGTTCAGACGCCCTTGTTCACTGGCAGAGTCGAAGAGCAGATGAGGAAAATCATACGCATTAAATAATCCCGCCCCAGTGGGCGTATGCGTTGCAATGTTAGCTGGTACTTGTGGTTTTCCGAAAGAATATCCGCCCCAGTGGGTTTCTGCTCTCCATCTCGAATCACATTAAAATATCACCCCCAGTGGGTCTGCTGATAGTCAACTGATTTCGAGCAAGCCGTGTAAGTGCAACCTCTCAGACCGGCTTACCGCTCTTGCAGCGTCCTTTGATTTTTTGACGATGCAGACCCGCTCTTTGCAGCGGTGGGGCTCTCTCGCGGCAGGCATGCCGCTGAATATGTAAAGAAAAGAGTTGCCTCCAATGAGATCGCCACACTCAGTACGTTTTTATCCTTTTAATCAGAGAGGCAACACAGCAGCACCATCAGCTAACGCCCAGCTTGAATGTCTTAGCCATACGCGTTTCGAGCGTTCAGATGCCCTTGTTCACTGACTGGCAGAGTCGAAGAGCAGATGAGGAAAATCACACGCATTAAATAATCCCGCCCCAGTGGGCGTATGCGTTGCAATGTTAGCTGGTACTTGTGGTTTTCCAAAAGAATATCCGCCCCAGTGGGTTTCTGCTCTCCATCTCGAATCACATTAAAATATCACCCCCAGTGGGTCTGCTGATAGTCAACTGATTTCGAGCAAGCCGTGTAAGTGCAACCTCTCAGACCGGCTTACTGCTCTTGCAGCGTCCTTTGATTTTTTGACGATGCAGACCCGCTCTTTGCAGCGGTGGGGCTCTCTCGCGGCAGGCATGCCGCTGAATATGTAAAGAAAAGAGTTGCCTCCAATGAGATCGCCACACTCAGTAAGTTTTTATCCTTTTAATCAGAGAGGCAACACAGCAGCACCATCAGCTAACGCCCAGCTTGAATGTCTTAGCCATACGCGTTTCGAGAGTTCAGACGCCCTTGTTCACTGGCAGAGTCGAAGAGCAGATGAGGAAAATCACACGCATTAAATAATCCCGCCCCAGTGGGCGTATGCGTTGCAATGTTAGCTGGTACTTGTGGTTTTCCAAAAGAATATCCGCCCCAGTGGGTTTCTGCTCTCCATCTCGAATCACATTAAAATATCACCCCCAGTGGGTCTGCTGATAGTCAACTGATTTCGAGCAAGCCGTGTAAGTGCAACCTCTCAGACCGGCTTACCGCTCTTGCAGCGTCCTTTGATTTTTTGACGATGCAGACCCGCTCTTTGCAGCGGTGGGGCTCTCTCGCGGCAGGCATGCCGCTGAATATGTAAAGAAAAGAGTTGCCTCCAATGAGATCGCCACACTCAGTAAGTTTTTATCCTTTTAATCAGAGAGGCAACACAGCAGCACCATCAGCTAACGCCCAGCTTGAATGTCTTAGCCATACGCGTTTCGAGCGTTCAGACGCCCTTGTTCACTGGCAGAGTCGAAGAGCAGATGAGGAAAATCACACGCATTAAATAATCCCGCCCCAGTGGGCGTATGCATTGCAATGTTAGCTGGTACTTGTGGTTTTCCAAAAGAATATCCGCCCCAGTGGGTTTCTGCTCTCCATCTCGAATCACATTAAAATATCACCCCCAGTGGGTCTGCTGATAGTCAACTGATTTCGAGCAAGCCGTGTAAGTGCAACCTCTCAGACCGGCTTACCGCTCTTGCAGCGTCCTTTGATTTTTTGACGATGCAGACCCGCTCTTTGCAGCGGTGGGGCTCTCTCGCGGCAGGCATGCCGCTGAATATGTAAAGAAAAGAGTTGCCTCCAATGAGATCGCCACACTCAGTAAGTTTTTATCCTTTTAATCGGAGAGGCAACACAGCAGCACCATCAGCTAACGCCCAGCTTGAATGTCTTAGCCATACGCGTTTCGAGCGTTCAGACGCCCTTGTTCACTGGCAGAGTCGAAGAGCAGATGAGGAAAATCACACGCATTAAATAATCCCGCCCCAGTGGGCGTATGCGTTGCAATGTTAGCTGGTACTTGTGGTTTTCCAAAAGAATATCCGCCCCAGTGGGTTTCTGCTCTCCATCTCGAATCACATTAAAATATCTCATTGGAGGCAACTCTTTTCTTTACATATATATATATATATATATATATATATATATATATATATATATATATATATATATATATATAGAAACCAAGTCTCCAAACACTGCAAAACACTCCTGCAATAGAAGACACGGACCCCAGGCTGCAGTAAGGTAGGTTTTATTCTCCTCTCAGGTAACGCGTTTCGAGCAACACGTGCTCTTGATCACACACCATACACCTGGTCAGCACACATTTAAATACATTTTTTTCCTTTGCAGTGCTCCACCTCCAAAGTGAGTCACATGGTGCATGAACATAAATAAAATACTTCACCGCACCCACCATCCACAAACTTAATGACAGGGGAAAGGGAATGAAAAAATATATAACTGCATGAATGCAATATATTACACTGTTCTCATAAATTGCTCCTTGTAAAATCCATCATACAAGGCTTAACATTACACCTCCTTTACAAATTAATCCGAAAACACTACTCCAGATTCACAAACATTATCTACTACATATAAAAATAAATATAAATATATGTATATACATATATATACACTGTACATATATAAATACCAACATATATTAAATTCCTATATAACCATATACACTATCTACAAATATATACAATTCGATATCACTACATAGAAAACCTACTGAACTGGAGTTTGCGGCCGGTCCAAAAGGTAGGTATCTGAGAACACCATATTCAATATATTCACATTTCCCCTCTAGTCATTACTATAACCCTAAGTGGCAATACATAAATGAATCATTGTGAAATGATTAAAAAAACAACAAAGTACAAAAAAGATCTTTGTGTTTAGTAAATTTCATAAAACGTGCATTTTTCATAATTTATACAATTTCTCGTTAGGAGAGAGTTTTTTCATAGGAATTTCAGCTTGTAATCAGTTCAACGTCGTGGAAGATGTGGTTCACACGATTGTTTCCTAATGGGTACAACTCAATGCTACAATCTTTCTCATGTTACGCATTGTAATTCGTAATCCTTGTAGACCCTTTGAAAATAAAGAAAACAAGAATCCTAATCAGGATCGGATTTGTGAAGATTGTTACTCATGTGCTACGCAACACAACATACATAATGTGCTTAATTATAGAAGATGATGCAAATCTTCAGTTGTATTGAGCCCATTTGGGTATTTACAGTCCAGCTCCACTATGTATTCTGTCTCTTTTCTTCTTAGGAGTCCCTCTCTGTCACCTCCCCGACTGAGAGGGGCCACCACATCAATAACAAAGTAAGTCAACTGAGACAAATCATTGTTATGCGTTGACTTGAAGTGGCGCGCCACTGGGTACGCACTGTCATTATTCACTATAGCACGCAAGTGTTGCAAAATCCTGACATGCACCTGCAGCTTCGTGCTGCCCACATACCGCAGCCCACAGGTGCACGTCAGGACATATATAGCAAACTCACTATGACAGTTAAAGTTACCACGAATGGCCTTCCTGATTGGACAGAATGGTGTGCTATAATGAGTGGTGTTCACACCAAACTTGCACGCCCTACATGTGGAGCATTTGAAAAAGCCTTTGTACTTGAGCCAGGTGCTGCCACCACCTGATTCTGGGCTACTTTTCACTAGGCTGTTGTGCATACTTTGAGATTTTTTATAGGTTATCGTAGGTGAATTTTGTAATACTTCACTATAAAAACCATCAGTCATCAAAATTGGCCAATGTTTCCTAACAATGGACCTAATTTGTTTTTCCTGCTTGCTGTAGGTTAGAATCAGGCGCGGAGGGCTATTTTCTGAAGTGGGTTTTGATATCTCAGGTCTAAGTAAAGATTCCCTGGATTTGTCACGACTTCTTTGTAGGGCACTGTTCAAAACCTTATCACTGTAACCCCTGACTCTTAGCCTATCTACGGTGTTTCTGGCTTCACGTTCGAATATCTCAGGGGTACTACTTATACGTTTGACCCGCACCAATTCTCCATATGGGACATTATTGATCACATGTTGCGGATGGTTACTGCTGGCATGTAATATGCTGTTACCAGCTGTCGGTTTACGGAAAAGGGAGGTAGTTACAGAGTTGTTTTCAATCATTAGATGAACATCTAAAAAGTCTGCCTGTACCTTACTAATGTTGGAGGTGAAGAAAAGATTTTCCTGATTCTTGTTGAGAGCATCAACAAAAACTTGCGCACTTGCCTCATCCCCCTCCCACACACAAAACACATCATCTATAAACCGTTTCCAGTATCGCACATGCTGAAATCCTGGTGTGGCAGTGAGGCCGCACTCCTCCCACCAGCCCACGTGTAAACACGCGTAGCTGGGAGAGAAGCACGACCCCATCGCCACACCCCGTACCTGTCTCCATATGCCCTTTGCAAACATGAAATAATTATTATGCAGGCACCAGTGTATTAAGTCACACAGCATTTTGTTGTGTGCGTAGTATTCACATGATCGTAGACCAAGATAATGTTTGATTGCCTCTAACCCTTTGGAGTGATCTATGGACGTATATAACGACTCTATATCCAAAGTTACAATACACCAGTTCTCTTGCCACACAATGGAGGACAATTTTCTCAAAAAGTCCCCCGTATCCTTAATATAGCTTGGTAAGCTTTTCACAATGTCTTGCAAGAAGAAATCAATGTAACTGGAAATGTTCTCTCCTACACTGTTAATGGCCGCAATGATTGGACGGCGAGGTGTTGGAACTTTCCGTTTGTGTATTTTAGGAATCAGATATAATATGGGTATCACTGGGTGTTCAACATTCAGAAAATCATATTCAGTTTGTGAGATCAAATTATTCCTTTTAAATGACATTAGCATCTTTTTCACCTCATCTTTGGCTCGCTTATATGCCATTCCATTCGATCTGTCATAACAAGAGGTGTCATTTAATTGTCTCATGGCTTCTACAATGTATTCTTCTTTGTTCCAGAGCACAATATTACCACCTTTGTCTGATTTATTGATGATCACTTCATGATTCTGACTCAATTTTTTCATTAACATGTTATATTGATTTACCTTAGCATTGTTCATATGCGTTTGAGCCTGCACTCTGCGGTTTAATTTCTTAAGATCTTCAATGACACAATCATGGTAAATGTCTACCGCATCATTTGGCATTACAGGCAAAAACGTGCTTACCGGCTTAAATGGGCTGATTCCAGATCCCTTTTGGCAGATGTCCACGTTATAAAGCTCACGTTGTGTGGATGTAACCTCATCGTCATTGTTAGTAGGATTCTCCAGGTTACACAGTGTCAGAAGCAATCTCGCATCTCGTGCCGCTGGTGGAGGAATACTGTTTCCAGATATTGTCAGTTGTTTGGTGGTTTTACCTTTGTCCTTACTTGCTGGTTTTGAGGAAAAGAATTTCTTCAACTTCAATTTGCGAATGAACTTAAAAACATCCGCTCTGGTGTTTGTATAGTTGAATGAACTTTCAGGACAAAAGTTTAGTCCTAAACTTAAAAGTTGTTCTTCTGCCGCTGATAAGGTTATATTTGTAAGATTAGTAATGGTACAATCCTTCAATATTTCTTTTTGTTGTACCATTGCCTCTTTTTCTTTTGTGGCTGCTGCTGTTGCTTTTCGTTTTTTTCGCCTTGCGTGACGTTTGGCGTTGCGCCTCCTGCGTTTTGATTCCTCCGCGTCCTGGGTCGCAGTGTTTGTAGCCGGTCCTCCACTAAAAAATCAATCTCCTCTGCAAGATTGAGGATTCTACCTGGGTTGCCTCCTTCCACCCCAGTGCAATCCACTAGTGAAGTACTCGATGTACTGGCTAAAGAAATTGAGTCTGCATCAGAGTTCTCACTCTGCTCATCCACTCGGTTTGTAGTGGCTGCACCGTCAAACCTTGTCGTTTGCTTAGTTAGTTTGGATTGTCGCGCCTTGTCAAACTTACGGGAGAATGTATATATTTGCCCGGTTGTGTAGTCATTCAAATCCCTTGCAAACTTGTGGATTTTTCTTACTTTAATGCGCTCTTCATGCTTACGTAGCCGCTCACTTATTTCCTTGCGCGCAGCCGTTATCAAAAGTTTTGTTTCAGGGTCGGCAATAGCATCCAGCTGATCATTAAGGCTTTTAATTTCCTCCAATAATATATCCCTATCTATCACGGCATATTCAATTAGGACTTTCACCAGATTCATTGAAGCGTCGAGGTTCAATTCCCCCCATTTCTTCAGCATAGCCGGGTTGGGATTTTCAAAACTCGGCGCCAGCATAATTCGCAAGCCACGCGGAATCCTGCCTACTTCCACGTACTTGGTAAGCGATTTATGTTCCCACCACTTGGTGATTTCCGCCTTGGTCTTCTTCTCTACGGTCTTCAATAGTTGTTTTGCATTTAGTTGCACACTATTAGGCTGATTACCAGGTGCCGCCGCATTGGCAATTGAGGCGTTTTTCTGCACATTGTTAAACAGCGCCTCTGCCGCGTCTTCACGCTCTCTCTCCAAACTGGCTGACATGGTGACAACGCGAGGAGTATTCGATATGGTTCACCGAAGGCAGATGCCGATATCGGTCTTCTGACTGCTTAAGCCTTGAGCTCGCTACCTGAAAATCCCGGAATAACACCACATCTGTGACTGGACGACACCCGCCGTAGCTCACCAATCCGATCAGCCACTAGCGCGTCTTCCTCCAATGCTGGTCGTGGTTGTTTCTTTCGGTTCAGGGGGTCTCGCAAAATTTCCTCCTCGGAACAAAAACAAAGAAAGCTGTTGTAGCGAGGCCACTTGTAAAGCGAGCGGGTACCGTAAACGGGGACAGCCCGCCTCCGTAACATGTAGAAACCAAGTCTCCAAACACTGCAAAACACTCCTGCAATAGAAGACACGGACCCCAGGCTGCAGTAAGGTAGGTTTTATTCTCCTCTCAGGTAACGCGTTTCGAGCAACACGTGCTCTTGATCACACACCATACACCTGGTCAGCACACATTTAAATACATTTTTTTCCTTTGCAGTGCTCCACCTCCAAAGTGAGTCACATGGTGCATGAACATAAATAAAATACTTCACCGCACCCACCATCCACAAACTTAATGACAGGGGAAAGGGAATGAAAAAATATATAACATTTCTATGGCAAAATGAAACCCCTCATTTTGTTCCTTTTCAAATTAAGTGTATTAAGTGTTACCACTTTATTCCAATCAACTTCAGGTGTGCCATACTTTTGTCATAAGTAAGACTGTTAGCGTTCTAGTTGTTCTTTAGAACACTCTGGGACATTCTGTCATTGGGCTATAGTTGGGCTACATCTGGCTGATATTTGGGCTACATTTGTTTTTTTTTGTCTCTGGTGGCCATCTTTGGGCTACATTGGGCTACATTTGGGCTCTAACATATATATAGCCCAATGTAGCCCAATATATATTTTTTCAAAGTTAATTTCCGTAAAACCACTGGAGCATATATCTTGAGACATAGCAAAGGCACATCGGGGTACCAGTCCCTACAATTTTGCCAAGTTTGGTGGAAATCCATTCAGCCGTTCGGGCTAAAAGTGAGTCCAACCGCCCTATGGAAATTAACATGGGGAAAACACGTTTTGGGACCCCCCTTTTATCTCGGCCCCCGCTTGACGGATCCCCCCGAAACTTTCAGGGAAGGAGCGAGGCAAAGTTAAGGAAAATTACAGGCAGATCCCTCATTCGGCGCCAAAGTTATTCCCAATAGAATGTTGCGGATTTCCTATGGAAAACGATCCTAACTATAACTACCTACTGGCGACCGCCAGTAGGTAATATATATATATATATATATCAAAGCTGGCAATTCCGTTGTTTATAGAACAGAAATTTGAGCACTCAAGAGGTAACGGTGAACGTTGTTTATTCGGCAAGCTGCGCTGTAAATAAACGCGTTTCGGAATTAATCCTTCATCAGTGTTTAGTCTTTTTGACGTGAGGCGTCTTTTTAAACTTGTTTTCGTAAGCAGAGCAATCAACAGTGAAAACGGCATATCACAACGCACAATATGGCACCATTATTGTCCGCCATCTTAACGTGGTGAACACATTAATTCATGTGCATTATTTACAAACATTTACACGTTGGATTTAAGAAAAAATGCATTATCATTGGACAACATTCTATTGCGTCTAATAATTCGCTTCCTAATATTGGGAACATTCCATGATGCCTGTAGGTAATATATATATATATATATATATATATATATATATATATATATTGCTAAGAGATATATGGAAAACTAGATTGAAGGAACTGCTGACGGATGGCTCTGGCTCACCTAAAAGCTAAACATTAAATGAAAAATGCATGGTGCAAATGAAAGGGAGGTATGATAGCACGAAAACAGAAACATACCTCTAGATTAAAAATACTCTGTGTTATCACAAGCACAGGGGATGATCCATAATGTAACAAAAAATAGCAAACTATTGATTTGCACAAACACCGATATTTTTACATCAACGTTATCGAAGTTGAGTAATTTTGAGCAAAGGACTGAAAATCTTTATTTGTTTCCATACTCCTTTTTCTTAGATTGGGGAGAAACCCTATTACTAATTCTCCATTTTGTATGCAGATGAATCCTGAATGGTGATGCAAGAGTATTTGTTTGCATATGGTGTTATCCCCCAAGCCCACTATTTATCCTTTTTTTAGCTACTTCAGCAGGAGAACTGTTCTGCAACCATTACCTCCTCGTCCTGTCTCCCCGTCCCATTCCTTACAAGTGAGCAGCTAGTCTGCTCCACAGAAACCTAGTACCTAGCAGAGCTTTTTGCCCCTCCCCCAGTATGGCGTCACCATCATGTGACAATAAAGGGGGAGGAGCAGCAGAGAAACTTCCTGTTCTTTTTTTTCTGCATTCGCAGTCTACTGATGTCCTAGCAGGAGCTGTTTGGGGGTAAGTTTATCTCTTTTTTTTGTTGTTATTGTGGCTGCCTGCTTTAGCGGCCGCCTTTTTTACTTTTTATTGCTTGTGGGACTGCCGGAGGTTCGTTCCCTGCTCTTTGTGGCTCCACCTTCTTGTAGTTTTATGGGGGGGGGGGGGGGCCTGTCACTTGCTCGGTCCGCTCTAGCGGCCGGCTGTGCCTCCTTTTTTGGCTGCTGCTTGCTATTGGGCACTGGAGTGTTCTGTTCAGTGATCTCGTGGTGCTTGGTACCCATGTTCATGGGTTCTATTCTGGAAAGTGCACGGGCAGTTGCTATGCAGCACAATGCTTCACATGAAGAGACCAGCTGTGGAGCTCTCATGTAGTGTGTATAGGTTCTATCTGTGACCCACCTTTTTTTGGCCTCATTTGTTGCTATTACATAAGGTGGAGGCGTTGCGCTTGAAATCCGTTTGGGTTTCCCTGCGCAGGTTAGCAATGTCTTGTGTTTTTTGTGCCTCCTCGGCCTGCTCTAGCGGCCGTTCCTCTCAATGCCGGCCTGCTCTAGCGGCCGTTCCTCTCGATGCCGTTCCCAATGCACCCTGCTTAGCGGGCGGGGGTTTTCGGCTGTGTTTCCTGCTGGGTGCTCAGCTCCCTGGGGATGTTTTTGGGCAGCTGGACCCGTTTCCTGTGTGGGGACAGGGCCTTGGGACTTCATGCCTTTCCGGGCGGGTCCCTTTTTCTTGGGTCCCGTCCTCTGTGGCTGCTTTGTGTCCTCCTCTCTTGCGTTCCTGCCGTGGTGCTGGATGCTTCTTCACCTGCGGACTCTCATGGTTCTCTCAGTGCACAGTCGTCTCTCGCGATGTACTGTTCTGCGCCTTGTTTGCCTGCTGCTCTGCTGGCGGTGTGACGGTGCTCTCTGCATGCACCTCTTGGCATCCTTGTTCCTGCTTCTACGTGTGGGGGTTGCTGCTGCCTTCCGGGCTCGGCTGGCTGTTGGTGGGGTGTGGCGTTCCTCTGCTGCTTCCCGCTTTTTTGTCGGGCGTAGGCCTGTTCTGCTGACATGGTCTGGGCCCTGGTTTTTCTTTTGCGGGATGGTATGGATGCCTCCTCTCTCTTGGCCCTCCTGGTGTTGCAGGTGCACTGGTTGTTGTCCCTCTGTGTGCCTCTGCGCTGCTTATGCTGCTTTGGTTACTGCATGGCGTCCTGCCTGGTTGCGTTCCTGGTAGGCTGGGCCTTCTCAGTGTTCGGTCCTGCTTGGGTTGCCCTTTGTGGGTTCCCGTGGACGTGCTTGTGGTCCCGCGTGCTTGTGGCTCCTGTATGCCCTCCTTCTTGGGGACGTGGGTTTGCCTGCCGCCGTGCCTTTGGGCCTCCTGCTCGGGGTGCTTCGCGGCCCTTTTTTATGGCTGGGGTCGTGGCCGGGGGTCCCTGAGGGTGCCTGGTCCCGTGCCCCTGCCGGTGTTGCTGCCCCCACTTCCTCCTCTTCCCGTTGGCTTTTCTGCCTATGCATGTTGGTGGTCGCCTCCAGTCCTTCCTGTCCCGGTGGTTGTCTGTTCCGGATGCCTGGGCGGTTCGGTCTGTGTCGGAGGGTTGCCAGTTGGTGTTTTCCTCTCCTCCCCCTCTGGGTTTCGTTCTGGCTCTCCTGCCCCGTCTTCCTCTGCGTCAGAAGGCGTTGCTGGCGGGTGAGCGGCTTCTGTTGAGGGAGGTGGCTGTTGTGGGGGCTGCTGTTCGGTCCTTTTTCTGGTCTCCGGGAAGGATTCTTCGGTTCGGCGTCCTGTTTTGGATCTGAAGCGGGTCTTTCACTTCGTTCTCCGTCGTCGTTTCTGCTGTCCTTTCTGCCTCTGGTGCTTCCGGGTAGCTTCCTGGCAGCCCTGGATCTGATGGTTGCGTTTCTGCAACCGAGATGCTTTGGCTCGTTGGTGCGTCTTGTACCTTTGGTGATGCCCGCCCTCACGGTCCAGGGTTCGAGTCCTCCCACTGCTGTGTGTGTGTCCCCCAGGTGGTATGTTTTGGGGTTTTCACCGAGCTCTTGGCCCCTCTGGTGGGTTTTCTTCATTCCAGGGGGCTGCATGTGTTTGCCTTTCTGGTTGGCTGGCTTCATCGGCCCCCGGAAGTCCTCCCTGGTGCCCTCCCTGTCCCTGTGGTTCCTGGGGGCTCTCTTCCTCTTGGACCTGGGCATGGTGTTCCTCTCCCGGCGGCGCTGGTTGACTTTCTTTCCCGGGTGTCTGCCCGTCTCTGGTTTGGGTGTCGGGGTGTTGGCGTCCGCTTTGCTACTCCTTCCTTGGGCCAGGCTACGTCTGTACCCCCTGTTGCGTCATGTCCTGTCACGCTGGGGTCCTGCCTCCTTGGACTACGAGACTCTGATCCCTGTCGCTCCGGGATTCGGGCGGATCTCCGGTGGTGGTTGTCCCCACTGTATTTTTCCCGGGGTTCGTCCTCCTTCCTCCTCTGGCTGTGGTCGTGTTGTCCACGGATGCCTGTGCTTTGGGATCGGGTGCCGTTCTGGGTGCCTCCTAGGCTCGGGTCGGTGGTCCCGTTTCGAGTCCCTCGAGTCCTCGGCTTGGAAGGAGTTGGGGGTGGTTTGGTTTGCTTTGGTTCGCTCCTCTCCTTTGGGGTCGGGCGGTCTCGGTGCAGACCGTAGTTCTGGTGGTTCATGCTTCTGTGTATCGCCTTGGGGGCTTGTGTCATGCTCTATTTCTCCTGTCCCGGAGGTTCGGCTTTTAGGCCGAGTCGTGCCTCTTGTCTCTGACGGCTGTCTATCTTCCGGGGTGGATGATTGGGCCTGCGGCTTCTTTGAGCTGGGTGTTCCCCTCCTCGGTGTCCCTGGGTCTGTCCCCGGTTCTGTTGGATCTTTTTGTCCTCCGGTTCTGCCTTCCTTGGCTGGATCTTTTCTGCCTCGGAGGATTCCGCCCTTCTTCCTCTGTTTTGCAGCGCTCCCTCTCGGTTGGCGTGGGCCACAGTTGCTTTCTCGATTCCGTCGGCGGAGGGTCTGCTGTTCGCCTTCCCTCCGTTTGCCTTCATTCCGAGGGTCCTCCGGGAGTTTCGGTTGGTTCAGGCGGAGGTTCTCCTGGTGGTTCCGGTGTGGTGTCGGCAGTCTTGGTTTCCCCTTCTGCTAGCCCTTTCTGTTTGCCCTCGTTGGAAGTTTCCCCTGTCTCCCTCCCCCCTGCGGGCTCCTCTTCTCGGGTTTGCCTCCCTGCGCCACCTCCGGCTGGGGGTTTGACGCTTGAGGGGTTGTGTTTGCTGGGTCTGGGTTGCTCAGTGGAGGTTGCCCAATGTCTCCGGCTTTCTAGGCGTCCTTCCGCCTTGTAGTCGTATGCCCCTCGCTTGAGATGTTTCTCCTCCTGGTGTCTTGGGAGGGGTCTCTCTTCTGCCTCCTGTGAGGCCGTGAGGGTGTTGAACTTCTTGCGGGATGGTTTTGTCTTGGGGCTTGCGGTTTCTTCCCTGCGGGCGCAATGGGCTGCCATTCTTGCTTTTCGGGGTTCCTCTGTTTCCTCTGTCTCCCCGTTGGTGGCTCGCCTTCTGGGGTGTTTCTTGCTTCAGCGTCCTGTCTCTCGTTCTCCTGTGCCTACTTGGGTTCTTCCCTTGATTCTGCGGGCTTTGACGGGTCCTCCTTTCGGGCCTTTGGGCTCTGTGGCCCTGAAGTTCCTTTCTGCTAAGGTTATTTTCCTGGTGGCCATTACTTCTGGGCGGAGGGTTGGTGTGATTGGGGCGCTGATGGCTTCTCCCCCCCTTCTTGCGCTTTTGCGCTGACAAGGTCATTCTCCGTCCGAGTCCGTTCTTTCTTCCTGAGGTGGTGTCTTCTTTTCACCGTCAGGAGGATACTGTTCTCCCGGTGTTTTTTCCGGCTCCTGCCTCTCCTGAGGAGGTGCTCCTCCATTCGTTGGATGTGCTGAGGGCTCTCCGCATCTACTTGGAGCGTACGGCTGATTTCCGTAAGGTTGATTCCTTGTTCGTCACCTATGGCCTCTCGGGTCTGGGGCTTCGGCCTTCTTTGTCCACCTTGTCTCGTTGTGTCCAGGGCGCTGTGGTTTCTGCTTACGATTCTGCACACTGTCCTCTGCCTTCTTCTGTTCAGGGTCGGTCGACTCGGAGCGTATCGTCCTCCTGGGCCATGTTCAAGGGGGCCTTTTTGAGGGACGTTTGCAATGCTGCCACGTGGGCTTCTCCCCATTCTTTTGTTACACATTATCGTCTTCAGTTGGGGATGGCGGCCTCTGCTGCCTTTGGGGCTAGTGTCTTTTCTGCAGTACATGGTTTGTGAACTGTACTGTTTTCTGTGGATTAAATGGACCTGGTTTTTTTCTCTAAACTGTTTGGTCTGTTTTTTTCTTACAATCACCGTGTGCTTGGGTATGGGCTCACTTGTAAGGAATGGGACGGGGAGACAGGACGAGGAGGTAATGCCCGGTTACTCACCGGTAATATCCATTACTCCGAGTCCTGGTCTCCCCGTCCCATTCCTGAGCCCTTCCCTCCCTCCCTCTTTTTGGTTTTGGGGTGATTGTTTCGTTTCTGGGTTTTTGTCTTTGGTATTCTCAGGAAGTTTCTCTGCCACTCCTCCCCTTTATTGTCACATGATGGTGACGCCATACTGGGGGAGGGGCAAAAAGCTCTGCTAGGTACTAGGTTTCTGTGGAGCAGACTAGCTGCTCACTTGTAAGTAATGGGACGGGGAGACCAGGACTCGCAGTAATGAATATTACCGGTGAGTAACCGGGCATTTATGCAGTTACAAAGCATGAGATGGTAAATGCCAGTCGAGGGCAGGCAGCAGCATTTCATAAAGTTTGACCTGTCAGCATCTGAAAGCTCACACTGTGCTTGTGGATGCTGGGAACATTTGGAGCAGCGGCCAGCAGTCAAGAGGGCTGTAACAGACCTTCACGGGGCCCACAGTAAAAATATTTGACGGCCCCATACAACCAATTGTGTGCAGGATATATGATGGGTTATTTGTTTAAAAATCTTATTTTATCCTTAGGCTTTCTCTTTCTCCAACCATACTGTTCAAGGACACCTCCCCCTCTCTCCTATGCCCCTTTTTATTCCCTGACACCCGAATGACTCTCCCCTCTCCAGCCTGTAATGTAAATATCAGTAAGAGCAGGCTTCTCCAATAAGTAGCTTGTGAGCAACTGGTAACTTTCCAACCACTTAGAAGTAACTCTCCATTGTGCAGCCCAGCATGCTAAATTTGAAGCTTTTGCTTGGCTGTATGCATACCAAAATTCAGACTGTGTAATATGGACAGATTGTGTATTTTCAGAACTCATACACCAATGTTCGAAAGCTCATATTTGAGTGATAAATCATGTGTTTATTGCTAATGTTATTTACCTTGCTGTCAGGGCATTGCCAATATGGTTGCTCGGACATTCTAAATTGACTATGAGCGTTGTATACTAGTGCTGACAACTCATAGCTTTTATATGGTGGCCACTACTGCAATCTTGTTTGATGTGGTCATTGTTACAACGCTAATAATATTAATATCCCAGGATGATTTTCATTGAACATAAGTGGCTCTTACTACAGAAAGGGTTGGAGGTCCTGAGACACAAGGAAAATCCTCTTCAGTGCTTTCTGGCAACTAATTCATTTCAGACCGTTTACCGTGTTTGGTCACCCTCCAGTTGCAATGTTCAATGGGAACATAAGGCAGCTGCCTGCATTGGCCTTAGTGAATTATTTGCATTGGACCATTCTGCCCCATTGACCGATAGCTGATAAGTGGGCCTACAAAGTCACTGCACCCAAATCCCAACATGTAGTGTCATTGTCATACCAGAACTAATACCCAAAGACAACTGTGCTGATTCACCTCAATTCTAACCTATTGTATTCCTGGCTAACATCCTTCTGCACTGTAATCAGAACATTCAGCAAATTCAGGCCTGGTATTACACAGCTATGTACTACTTACACATTGTCAGTGCCCCAATCCTGATTTACACATCCTTACTATCCAATATCAAGTGTCTCTCTCTCTCTCTCCCCCCCCCCCCCCTCCATCCCTCCCTTCCAGGTCCTTCTTCTAGCTATCACACTTACATTTTCCATCACACTTATATTTTCCTACCAAAAACGTACACATGCCAGTGCACCTCAACACCGACATGAAACCCATTACAGGTTATTTCAGATCAGATTGTAAATGTTTGAATAGATTAAACTCTTAGTACGTAAAAAGAAGTTAATGCATCAAGGTACAGGATATATATGTATATATATATATATATATATATATATATATATATATATATATATATATATATATAATTTATTAAGTGGCAGTGATTAACTGCAGTGTAGATCTAAAGTAAAGAGCCCGTAGCCTTGCTTTACAAAACTTGCCTTGCAGAGGTCTGAAGCCATACCACCTGCCCGGTGCTACTTTGCTAGTTTTAACGTGAGCCATACATCTATTGTTGAGAGCTGAAGGACGGGACCCTGTTGACAGTGGGGACCACGGGTATTACCCCCACTATCAAATTCACAATTGTGACCCTTGTCCTTTTAAGGAGTTTCAATGTCTGAAAAGTGCGAATGTGAATGCTGGGATTGAGCCCTGTTGTCCAACGCAGGCCTCCATAGTTTGCAATGAGTCAAAAGCCAATTTCAGCACCATTACTATTAAGGAGGTGGACGGATTTGCCATAGTGCGAATATTCCCTTTGTGCTGCCTGTGGCTAAAGATTTCTGGGCACCAAAAAGCGTGAGTCTGGTCTCAGCACAATGCAAGAACTGTGCTGTGACCAGACGCTTTGTGCATCAGCCCCTAAATGCTCTTTTATATTTACATTGTTTAACCTTTTATAAAATGTTCAATATATTCCATAAAAGAGCCAGTCTAGAAGTACCTGGCTGTTTTATTTGCGAGCGACTGGCAATATTTGTGTATCTATGGAAACCAACACTTGTTAAATAATGTTCAGACTTTCAAGCGTTGCTTAATCTGTACAAAACATTTTTATTCTGAAACAGGAAGTGGCAACTGCTTCGGCAGGT
Source organism: Lissotriton helveticus (assembly GCF_964261635.1). Lineage (NCBI taxonomy): Eukaryota > Metazoa > Chordata > Amphibia > Caudata > Salamandridae > Lissotriton > Lissotriton helveticus. Next base: position 408,607,006 of record NC_136061.1, on the reverse strand, counting down.
TGAAGATTTTCTACAATTGCATAAGATCTCGCCAAAGCCAACATGGCCTACTTTCAATATGACTTCTGGAGAAGTTGGTTGGCCAAGCAGCCATGATGTCACCCACGTGCTCACTCACACTGATTTAACCGGAGGTTCCTAGCTCCTACCTCCTGGGCCTTATTTATGAGGCAGTGCGTCACTTTTACGTTGTTGGTGCGTCACTTTTTGTGAAGCACCAGCGGCGTACAAAAATGTGCCTTGTTGCACCATATTTACAAAGTGACGCATCTAGGTAGATGCGTTACTTTGTAAATCCCTGCGCCAAATTATACCTGCGCCAGGTATAATGTATGCAGGAGGGGCGTTCTGACGCAACAAAGGGTCATAGAAGTGAATCTATAAGATTTCAATGCGCCACTTCTAGGACGCAAATGTGTCAATATCTTACGCCTGCCTCACAGCAGGCGTAAGACTGACGCAGACCCTTTCACATGGGGCTTGACCCATGTGAAAGGACACATTGCTGAAGTTGCGTCACTTTTGTGACACACTCCAGCAATGCGTCACTTTTGCGCCATACAGATACGTCAGAAATACTGACGAATCTGTAACTCCTTGCGACATGATGCGTCATACAGTAATATCACATCAATCATGTCGCAAGGAGGGCGCACTGAGAAGTGATGCATCGCTGCTTTCACGCAGCGATGCGTCACTTCTCATAAATGAGGCCCCCTGTTTTTAAAGATGGTTTTGTTAGAGTTTAAAATGTTGCTCATTTAGTACAAACAACTGTCGCTCGATGGAACACTATGCAAACATCATATAGCAATGAGTCCGACGATTTACCGGTGCCCCACAATTTGTGGTTTTACATAGCAAGATATACTGGATCTTGGCTAGTACATTTGGTCCTAATAACAACACAGCGATATGGTTGCTTGATGCATGTTTTAAGCAAATTACCCAATTAGCTCCAAATGATGGCTGTGGAAAATGCCTGCAAAGAAGAACTGAAGAAAAATAAAAACATCATATAAATGATCACAAACCCAAACCTCCAGATTGCCGCAACTTGTCTTGTAGAGTTATTTCCCAGGTCCCTGCCGTGGGGGTCGTGTGGTAAGGGTTTTGCTGAATCGCTCCCTGACATCCTTTCACATGGGTTTGCATTTTGGAGACCCAGCAACGCCGGGGAGAGGTTACTGTCTACTATAAGTGGTTCAGAGGAGGTGGTCAAACCCTTTAAGCTGTAACGGTCGAGGGACTACTTCCACAGGACAGTCAACTATCACACTTCGCCTCTTTTTTCCAGCGGCGGCTCCACTGCAAAGGCAGAGGAGCATCACCCCACTGCTCTAAGAGCAGTGCAAAGGAAAAATAAAATGATATTAACCGAACACTATTATAATTTTATTTTTTGTCTGGCTGCAAGCTCTATGTTAGGGCAGGCGGGGCTGGGCTCCAGTGACCCAGAGGGAGGAGGAGTGGCTGCTGCACCTTAAGTGCGCATGACGGCTTGGCTGGCCATCTTGGGCTGGCCAAACCATCATGCCACTTTGCATGTTCTCCACAAGCTGTATTATACAGCCTGGGTAGTGAACATGCACAGCCTCCCAGTCCCTGTCAGAGGGCCAAACAACATCGCTCAGACCAATCGTGACGCTGCTGTAAGGCAGTGTCATGATTATCTAGGGGAGTCTGGGTGCTTCCGGGAGGCAGGATACAGCAAGTACGGAGGAGAGGCGGAAGCAGGTGACCCACAGGTAAGTTCTTCTTTTTTTCTAACTCCCCTGCCCCCTCCACCGTCCACTACCAGCCACCACTGCTATTTTCTCCAGCTGTGAATGCCACAATGCAAAACTTTCCTCTCTTCCGCCCCTGTTGGTGGAGGCTGATCACACTGCCACCTATGGATATACCCATCTCAAGGTATCTCACCACAAGTCATGAATTGAGGGCGTCACTGCTGCCTTCCAGATCATGGTGATGCATCTTTTTGGTGGAATAAAAGCTAAGTCTTTTAAGGCGCACACATGCTTCGACATTTTGGTGCGGGCTACCACATCGAGGAGGCTAGGACAGCACTGTAATTAAGGCTTCTTGCATAGAGGTGGGTAAGGACCCCAGTCACTCAGATTCCTCACATACCTGTAACCATCTAGAGGCCAACCTAGAGCTATATGCGGCATATAAGTCAACCAGGACCCCATCTGGTCTTGGTGCCCTGGACCTGGCCATATTCTGTAATGGGCAATTGGATTTCGTGCAAATGTAAGGGTTCACTCAATTCTAGTCGTTGGACGTCATTCACTCTTGGGAGTGGAAGGTGTTTGAGTTATTAGTGTACCTGAGAACACTGTGTGTCCTGTGGGGATTCATATAATGTTTTATAATAATGTCTAAACACTGCACTGAACCCCGTTTGGGTGTTGATTATCTCTCCAGTGATGTCCTTTAAAGCCCGCACCACTGTTCTTGGGGTCTCTGCCTTAAGGGGGCAAGCTAATTCTGTGCCCGCTTTATCCACCTCAGTGTGATTTCTAGCAGTATGTTCCTTGCAATTCAAGTTACCCAGGCGTTCCAATAATGTTTGTTATTCTTCCCTGACCCATGCCAGTTTATGTCTAGAGTGTACCTGTATGACAGAGTAAATTTCTAATGTGCGTATTCGCTACTCTAGTGTCTCCAGTCCTCAGAGTAGAGCTTGTTCACCCTGTGATTAGTATGTCAAAAGTGACATCTCCCCACCACATTGAATCCATGATTTTAGTTAAAAGTGTCTAATATTAGCACAGTGTGGGTGTGATATGAAAATAACGATATATAAGTTTGTTTCTGTCACCACGGTGCCTCTGATCCCTTTTGTAGATGTTGTTAGTAATCCAAAAGCAATAGCGATATTTCAACAAGGTATTGGATGGAGGTCTGCAGGGCTACAATAACCTGTCTTTCACATTCAGCGCTTTTGCATTGAACTGAGTTCACCTGTCTTCACCTGTGGGTGCGAAAGCAAACCTTGTAGAACTACTCCAAAGTCATAGTTTATGCGCACCTGCTCCCTGGTGTCTTCCCGTACAGGAAACTTTTTTTATTTAAAAAGCAACAGCAGTTCCTTAACGGAACACTAGGGGGCATATTTACAAGGACGGAATTAAAATTATCGCTGCTTGAGCAGCAGAAAACTGCCGCCAAAGCGGCGATAATGGGCTTGATAATAGGCTCTTGAGAATTCCAGAGAATTCAAATACACCCGAACATGGGCTTCTATTGGAATTCTCTGGAATTCTCAAGAGCCTATTATCAAGCCCATTATGGCCGCTTTACTGCTGCTAAAGCGGCGGTAATTTTAACTTCGTCCTTGTAAGTATGCCCCTAACTGATTTGAAAGAAAACCTTGCAGTTTGTGAATGCAGGTGCAGGCACGTTCCTGTTCTGTTCCTTGCTGGCCACTATCTACAGAGGGGTAGTTAGTGAGCTGCCCAATTAATATTCATTAGGTACATCATTCTGAGACCCCCCTGCAAATAAGTCACATTGCAATAAGACATGTTGCAAATAATCGGTGCACAGCCTGCTACCTTTCTCTTTGTACACTGGGGAGTAAATGCGCAGAAATAGGTTTGATCGGAATATGTGTGAGCTGCAGCCCCAAAATGCTGAATGAGAGGATGCGCTGGGCACGAAAAATGAAAATTATTGTATGGATGGGACTTCTCTGTTTGAAGATGAGACCTTCAAAATACTTGGGATTCCCGCAAGATAAGAGCGGTGTGAATGGGGGAAACGGAGGTACACAGAATCAGCGAACTGTACGTTGACTACTTTTAAAGTTATCAAGAAGTTGAATAACAGCAATAACGACTTCAGTATTAAAAAACAACAACTAAAAAACAATGTTCATTATTGACAAACAATGTTGTTACTAAACACCACCCACTGAACGTTACTTCTTTCTCAGTTAGATGAAGGGCTAAAGATACAAGTCTGTGTTATAAATGCGCAGACACCTGGAATTATCGTTTCACCTCTCTCTCTTGGTAGTATTGCTGCACAAACAGGAAATGTCACCAAATAGCAGCCACGAGGGGGCTAGAAAGAACGCGACGTTCATGTGCTAGAAATTGCTTCCTGCTCCTGGAAGGTTGCACTTACCTTGCGACGCACCTTTTTCACCCCGGAGATAAAAAAAAAACACCCCCTCAGGCGTCGCCGTGCATGTCTGCAGGTCACGGGACGCTCTCCCGGCTGTGTTGTCTGGGTCTCATCCTCTCAGGGCCAGAAAGAAGACAGGAAGTTGTAAATGCTGTTCACTGATCACTTCCTGCTGGCCTGCCTCTGCATGCTCACTAGTCACTACTGGAAGGGAGGGCGTGCAGCTGGCTGCCTGCCGAGTTTCACAATGGCTTGTTTGAACTCAACTTTAAAGGTCAGTAGACAGCTTTACAGGTGGCAAGGGGTAGCTTCATTGTCCTTGTAATACAGAACTCACAGAAATAACATTCTTGGCCCCACCCTCGCACAGAATACACATCCCTAAACATCAACCTAATACATTGGTATTTCTTTAACTTTTCTCATCTCTTAACAAAAACAGCCCATGTTGACTCCAGCGTCTTATCCCGGGCCCTGGCATCTTCCCAACTGCCTTGGTCTCCACCTTTTTGTTAGTCTCCAGAATCACTGCTTCATCACAGACAAGCCAACCGGCTACATGGACCAGTGCAGCCTTAACTCAAAACCATCTTTGTACCAGACTAACCACCAAACGGATCACTGAACAATATCCAGGTAAACAATATCATTTGACACAAATATTGTGTCAAAAAGATTGTTTACCATAATATTGTGTCCTAATACTTATAATGATAAATACAAAAATATCGAAAATAAAATATTGTTTAACACTAATATCGTTGAAAAACATCCCCAAAAATTAAATATATATATATATATATATATATATATATATATATATATATATATATATATATATATAATGCTCCACTTGTACCACAATTCTCGGGTCACTCGTAGGCGGGTGCTTAATACGCGATGGTACTCGCGTTAACATCCAGGCTCAAACTCCGTTTTTTCGTAAACAAAGTACAGCACTCCGGGGGTAAGGGCAGGGTTTTCTTTATTCCGCCGTTAGCAGTTCAAACAAACGTGTTTCGGACGCAAGTCCTTCGTCAGTGTTTACTCTACACATCGTGAGTTGGCTACTTTTAACTACGTTTAGATACGTCATCATGGCGTGCCAGCAACAGTGACAATGGTTTTGAGATCGCATGGGCGCACTAGTGAGTGTGGCGGCCATCTTTTAGTGTTCAATATTGAACATAACTCTGATGTAAATCATCGATTCTGAACAATCTTGCCTTGTATCTGCAAATCGGCCGCTCAAGCTGGTGTGACATATTATATACATCGGAGCTATGTTCAACATTGAACACTAAAAGATTGCCGCCACACTCACTAGTGCGCCCATGCGATCTCAAAACCATTGTCACTGTTGCTGGCACGCCATGATGACGCATCTAAACGTAGTTAAAAGTAGCCGACTCACGATGTGTAGAGTAAACACTGACGAAGGACTTGCGTCCGAAACGCGTTTGTTTGAACTGCTAATGGCGGAATAAAGAAAACCCTGCCCGTACCCCCGGAGTGCTGTACTTTGTTTACGAAAAAACTGAGTATGAGCCTGGATATATATACGGTTTAGAGACCCCCGCCTTGCAAGTTGGCTCCGATTTCACTGGCTGCGCCGCTGCGGTGGCTCGTCTTTTGTCTAAGGTATTAGAAGATCGGGGCCCGCCATGGACTGTGGGGAAAATAGAAGGTGGTTTGAGGTTACTTAACCTCATGCTGGGCGGCAGGCACTGTCTTCGCTGCCCCCGCCGGACGATACACCCACTTTCTAAGGCTGAGGCGGTCTGGGGACCCGAGGAGGTGCTTTGCTCCATTACAAGCAGGAAATTGGTTTTCCACGAACTGTTTTGCCGAGAACTGTCTGAATCTACAAACCCCAAGCAGCACCTACCTGGACTCATCACGATGTATTCTGGGTGTTGCAGTTCTCATCCACTATGCGAACTGTCAACAGGTGAGCAGCAATCTTCAAGGGGCGGAGCGCGCTCTCAACAATTAAGAGGGCGGCAGAACTTCAGTGTGTTTGTTGGAAGCCTCCTGGATACTTGGGCGCTGAGGAAGGCTGATGAAATTGCCGAAATGCATTCGCCACACAAGGAATAAAGCGTGCTTCCAAAGTGTTCCCCTGTGTGGTCTCTACTCATTCGCAAGAAGGAGATTTGGTCATATTGTTTCCGTGTCAGCCAGAGACACGGTTTAGAGACCCCCGCCTTGCAAGTTGGCTCCGATTTCACTGGCTGCGCCGCTGCGGTGGCTCGTCTTTTGTCTAAGGTATTAGAAGATCGGGGCCCGCCATGGACTGTGGGGAAAATAGAAGGTGGTTTGAGGTTACTTAACCTCATGCTGGGCGGCAGGCACTGTCTTCGCTGCCCCCGCCGGACGATACACCCACTTTCTAAGGCTGAGGCGGTCTGGGGACCCGAGGAGGTGCTTTGCTCCATTACAAGCAGGAAATTGGTTTTCCACGAACTGTTTTGCCGAGAACTGTCTGAATCTACAAACCCCACGCAGCACCTACCTGGACTCATCACGATGTATTCTGGGTGTTGCAGTTCTCATCCACTATGCGAACTGTCAACAGGTGAGCAGCAATCTTCAAGGGGCGGAGCGCGCTCTCAACAATTAAGAGGGCGGCAGAACTTCAGTGTGTTTGTTGGAAGCCTCCTGGATACTTGGGCGCTGAGGAAGGCTGATGAAATTGCCGAAATGCATTCGCCACACAAGGAATAAAGCGTGCTTCCAAAGTGTTCCCCTGTGTGGTCTCTACTCATTCGCAAGAAGGAGATTTGGTCATATATATATATATATATATATATATATATCCAACAAAAGCACAGGAACCCCCTTAGGAAGGAGCCCCACACGAACTGACTGTAATCCTCTTTTATTTTCAAAAGCTTGCCAGCAGGCTTCTCGCATCGGTGCTCTTCCAGAAATACTGCCAAACGCGTTTCGAGAGACCACGCTCTCTTCATCAGTGGCATATGGTGTCAGCTACTCACAGGTGCCCCATTTATCTCTAGTCCCCGCCCACTGGGCGTGTACAGTCACAGCGGCGTTATGGGCTCTGTAATCCTGATAGTTTCAGTAGAGCATCGTGACTTGACTAATCACAAATAAAACATCGCAGTGGATGGGAGAATTCACCTCTGCCGTCAGCCGGCCCCGCTTCTAAGCTGATGAAAGAGCTTTCCTGGGACTACCCTGCAGAGACCCAGAATGTTTGTGTCCTTGTTGCCCTACGTAGGAAACAACGCTGGTTCTGCTGAAACAGCAGCGGGCTTCTTCCCCCGACCGGGAACGGCCGTATAACTCCGATGTAAATCATCGATTCCGAACAATCTTGCCGTGTATCGGCAAATCGGCCGCTCAAGCTGGTGTGACATATTATATACATCGGAGTTATGTTCAATATTGAACACTAAAAGATGGCCGCCACACTCACTAGTGCGCCCATGCGATCTCAAAACCATTGTCACTGTTGCTGGCACGCCATGATGGCGTATCTAAAAGTAGTTAAAAGTAGCCGACTCACGATGTGTAGAGTAAACACTGACGAAGGACTTGCGTCCGAAACGCATTTGTTTGAACTGCTAACGGCGGAATAAAGAAAACCCTGCCCTTACCCCCGGAGTGCTGTACTTTGTTTACGAAAAAACGGAGTATGAGCCTGGATATATATATATATATATATATATATATATATATATATATATATATATATATATATATATATATATATATTACCTACTGGCGGTCGCCAGTAGGTATATATAGTTAGGATTTTTTCTCTATGGGATTTTTGAAAATTCTATGTCTAATAACTTTGGCGTTTGTGGACGGAATTGGCTGAAATTTTCAGGAAAATGGAACATTTTGTTTCTGAGCAGCCCCTGAAAATTTGGGGGGGTTTCGTCAAGGGGGGGCCGAGAAAAAAGGGGGGTCCCAAAACGTGTTTTTAACATTGAGTTTCCCATAGGGCGGTTGGCCTCACTTTTAGCCCGAACGGCTGAATGGATTTGCACGAAACTTGGCAAAATTGTAGGGACTGGTAGCCCGATGTGCCTTTGCTAGGTCTCAATATATGTGCTTCAGTGGATTTTGAGAAATTAACGTTCAAAAAAAGATATATATCTGTAACAGCGGACCGGGCAGCGCTCCGGTTCGCGGACTTTTCGCGGTACGGAGCTTTGTGAAGCGAAGCTGATTGGTTCTCCGGCGTCTGTGAACATTCCAAACAGTCCGTAGCGGCTGCCATCTTGTCTCTCGGTAGGATCGAGAGACAAGAGGAGGCCAAAGCGAAGGGGCAAATGACCATAAGGGGGCATAGTAGATCCTCGCTGACCCCCTAGGTTTGATGTGGAGGTTTTAAAAGGGCCCCGCGGGGCAAAAAAAAAAAATAATAATAATAATCGAACGGCTGAATGGATTTGCACGAAACTTGGCAAAATATTAGGGACTGGTAGCCCGATGTGCCTTTGCTAGGTCTCAATATATGTGCTCCAGTGGATTTTGAGAAATTAACGTTCAAAAAAAGATATATATCTGTAACAGCGCTCCGCTTCGCGTACTTTTCGCGTTACGGAGCTTTGCGAAGCTGATTGGTTCTCCGGCGTCTGTAAACATTCCAAACAGTCCGTAGCGGCCGCCATCTTGTCTCTCGGTAGGATCGAGAGACAAGAGGAGGCCAAAGCGAAGGGGCAAATGACCATAAGGGGGCATAGTAGATCCTTCCTGACCTCTTAGGTTTCATGTACCATTTTGCCAAGTTTGGTGTAATTCCGTTCAGCCATTCAGGCTGTAGACGTATGTAAATGTCCTATGGAAAATTGCATGGGGAAAACACATTTGAAAGTGTTGAAATTTAGAACCAATTAAAATGTTACTTTGGTTTTGTATTTGTGTGTGATGAAAGTTAATTGGTTATGTATATATCTCAAATGAGAGGAAACCACAGCCATTTTGTGATACTACTGTCTGAGGTACATTTGTGAGGAATTTTTGGTGGTGAATTTCTGGTGTTTGATTTACACAGTACTAACACTTCTCCTACTTTTAAAAAGGTGAGTTGTTAATTTGTAAGGGGAACTATGTTGTACACTCGAAGATAATTTGAAAAATGTTTTCTGTTATTTATTTGCAGTCCTTCTGTTATACTAAATACTTGATAAAGTTAGTTTTATATTATGTATTACTAAAAACGATAAATGAAAGTGATTATTTTTTTCTGCAATTTACAGCAAGCAATTTCAAAATAAAATGGCTCACAATGAAGAGACCGTGGCAATTTCTTTTGAATTGTCCACTACATTGATTGAAATTGACAGCACCAATAATGAAATATTGTCACAAGGAGGAGATGACTTGAATGATTTTTTGGATCAATCTGTTGATGGCGAATTTATCGAATGTTTGGAGACCATAGAGTTAGAAGAATCATCATTGCAGACTTTTCATGAGGAGATTCCAGATGAGATGATTGAAGAGGAAATTCCTGATGAGGACATGTTACTAGTTCTTTCAAATTTTGAAAATTCAGAAGAATAAATTTATATTTAGAAATCAAAAATTGTTTGAGACATTATTCATTTTTATTTTTAATTTATGAGGTTGTAGCGAAGTGATTGTAGTATAAAATGAGACTTATAGTATAGAGTGCAACATTTTTATGTTACATGGTAAGTTTACTCATATTTACTTTCCTTCTCCCACTATATTATCTCCAATGTGTATTTGACATCTCTTCTTCATCTCCGGCCTCCTTTCTCTCACTGTCTGTCTCTGATGCATCTTATCGCTGCCATTTTGTGTAATTACAGAAGAGAGTAAAAAAAAATAGTTTGGAACGTGAAAAGGGGGCAAAGTAGAGTACCCCTCACCTCCTAGGCCTTCTCAGGCGGTCCCAAAAGGATCAGTTTCTGCTTTCCTGAGAGATTATGGTATGAGTTCCATATACCACAATAACTTGCATTACAACATGCAAGATATCTATCTCCTATTACCAACTTTTGGAGATATTCGCGCTAAGCGCGAATATCTCCAAAAACTAACACCTGCCCTGAGCAGTTCTTAGCCATGTTATCCAATGGGAGGTGGATAACATGGCTAAGAGCATTAGCTCGGTAATGCATGAATATCGCTGACTTTTTAGCGATATTCATGCATTGCGGCCGTTTTTTATCGCATTTGCGATAAACCTTGATAATAGCAAGGTTTATCTTCGATAATTTCTGACGATGCTTAGCGGTAAAAAATTCGTTGCTAAGCATCGTTAGCGATAAATATCGCTTAACTTTGGTAATATGCACCAACGTCTGTTAACGTTCGATTCGAAGTAAATGTTGAAAAACATTGTCTGCGCCATCTTGCCTTTTTTGAAATGCCACACTTTTGTCGTGCACGGCAGCCATTTTAGATGCCTTGACCAGACCCACTCTCTGCACGCTGTCGATCCTTAGCATGGCTCCCCACCTTCGCAAGCATCTTCCCCAGGCACTGGTCACCCCCGCTCTCTGTGTTATGCATGGGCAATAAACCTCCCCCCATCTGCGCTGCTCTTCCTTGAGAATCACACTCTGTGCCCGCCCGACACCTCCCTTTCGCCCTATTCACTACCGCACCCTCTGACACTCCTCTTCCTCTGTGTCCGATTGTCCAGGCTATCAGCTAGCCCTGCAGATGTAGTTTATGGCCCCAGCTGTAAAGAATCACCCCTCTTCAAAGGAGTTATAGTAGATCAAGGCGCACACCCGATGAGATCCGTCACACCACACGTGTTCCTACTATCTGAAAACCATCCTGTATTGTGATTGGGGAGGGGACCGAGCCTGAAGCGGAAGATTCCAGGGATGACTCTCTGTACATCAAAGTTTTTACAATTATGTGTCATATTAAAAATATATAGCACTCCAACAAAGTAGTAGGATTATAAAACTTTAATAACTTATAAATATATACAACAAAAGAAAACAGTAAAAACATTTAAACAACGAAGAGACCGTGGCAATTTCTTTTGAATTATCCAATACATTTATTGAAATTGACAGCACCAATAATGAAATATTCTCACAAGGAGGACATGACTTGAATGATTTTTTTGATCAATCTCTTGATGGCGAATTTATCGAATGTTTGGAGACCATAGAGTTACAAGAATCATCATTGCAGACTTTTCATGAGGAGATTCCTGATGAGGACATGTTACTAGTTCTTTCAAATTATGAAAATTCAGAAGATTTTGCCTGGGTGCCGCACTGATTTGGGTATCCGGCGTGGGGCGTCCCGGGGGGTGGATTGTCAGTAGCGGTCTGTTGTGCGAATAGTTCCAAGGCAGCAGAAAGCGCTGAAATCTGGATGTCACGAAGGTGATGTCTAGTAAGTTGCCGCCCAGCAAATAACGGCGTGGGGCGCCGCGGGGGTGAGTGAGTCCAGTAGGCACCACAGCTATACTTATCGGCATTGCAGAATTAATGCTGGGGACAATGCCTGTGCTGTAGCAGGGTCACAGCAGAAACAAAAAGGATTCTGTTGAAGATGTTGTTGGTTTTCAATTTGAAAACAGTTCTGGTGTCAACTGCTATGCTAATGTAGTGGTTAATGTTTTGTTTTCTCTAGAAAATGTAAAAGAGGGGGACGCAGTCCATAGTTCCGGTAAAAGGGCAAAGGAAAGGATCGGTGGTTTGAACTATCAGTCAAAAAGGGGAGGGGGGTGCAACAATTTTTCCTACCGGGTCACACTGTGCTTTCACCGGAACTGAGGTCTGCAGGATTCTAGTCATTGAAACTGAGGCTGGTGGCAGCATGGGAGCGCCGACGTCCCGCGGATACAGTTTCGTCACTCCACGGGCGATCATGGCAGTCATTCCCCATCGGGGGTGTCTGCGGGGGTCGGAGACTCCCGCGGCTCCTCTAGAATCTTCAAGGTCATGGAGGACTACGGTGGTGGAGTCAACCAGTGACCGGGCCATTTCTTTATGCTGGGCCCGCTCTTGCCAGGTCGACCGCCATTTTGAGAGTTCGGTAGCTACTGGCGATCGCGGGGTCAAATGAGCGGACGGGCTCCACCCTGCCGGGCGAGACGTTGCAGCATCGCCACAGTGGAAGAACCCTTTTCCGGGCGCCTGGAGCGCTGAGGGTGCAGCTGGGAAGCCTTCACCTGGGGAGGCGGGAGAGGCCTGTTCGCATCGTCTCTCCCTCCCAGTGCACCCCACGGCGTCTCGCTGGACATTTGTTATGGCCGGACCAGGCGATGAGGATGAGGGGGGGGGGTCGGAGGCATGTGCAAGACATCCCCCCCCCCAGTGTTGTCGCAGCCATTATAAAAGAAAGAAGAAATGTCCCGTCCGTCTTTGGGCCGGACCTCCGGTGGATGGCGGCCGGACGCCCTTTGCTCTGGCCCCATGAACGGGTTCCTTGGCTCATCGGCTGCAGCCGGATCCCGTCGGCCCCAGCCCCCGGCCGTTGGTGGCCGGACCGGGAGAGAGTGTGGAGGGACAACCTGCAACTATCAAGGGCCACCGCGGCCGGACTGGGAGAGAGAGGGGAGGGTCGAGGACACGGACATTCCCCCCCCTGAAACTCTCCAGTGTTGTCAATCCCCCTGGCCGGGTCCCGCTGGCCTCGGCCTCTCCTCCGGCTACACCCTACGTGATGATCTCCTGGCCGAGGCGTGGCAGCAGGACCCGCCTTATATGTGTTGCTTCCGGCTGGGCGTAGCCGAAAACCTGTTGCCCTTTGGAAGTTTCTAGAATGGGGCGGATGTCTGCTGACTTCTAACTTTCCCAGTTTGCCGTTATTTGGCCGTGGCAGGCGGTGGGACAGACACGTTTTGGGGCAGTGAGGGGCGATGTTTTTAGGTTTCTTATTACGGGCTTACTACTAACGTTTCTTGTTTCTAGGACAATAATAGGTTTTATCATTACGTATTGTTATCGTTTCTTTGTTTGTTATTTAATAAAAAGTTCATCAGTGGCTTACTGATTTTCGTTTTCCTATTCTTTTCTTTCCAGGTTGTTTCATGCTAAAGTTTCTGTTAACAGGATACAGTGATCACTTCGTTATTATTGCATATGTCCTTTTCACTAGGGGTGCTCTCTGGTCGGGCCAGATGACCTATCTCTAGTAAATGGTCCGGGTGAAACAGGTGCATCAATCAGTGGGGAGTAGATAGGCATGACAGATTACAACGGGGGAGAAAGGTCCGCATTACGTACCCTTTCACTACTTGCAAAGATTTTCCTACGTTTATTTGCAAACAGGGAATACCTCCAAAAAGAACTAATTCCCAAACAGTCAATGTTCGGACAATCAATCAATCAATGAGGAATGAAATAGGTACGACGTGTTAAAGGCTTGCGTTACCTACCCTTCACTATCTGCAAAGGGAGAGAGAATATTCCTATTCTTCCTCGTTTGCAGGCAGAGAAGATCCTTAAGAGAACCAACTTCGAACAATTCAATGCTCGATTCAAACAATCAACAAGGGGTACTGTGAACACAAATGAACGCCGCTTATGTACATACACATTGCTATTTTCAACAGGTTGTTCCTAATGTTTCTATTTTAGCGAGGTCAAAAAGAGATCCCATTAGTGGCCTACTGATTTTGCTCGATTCCTTTTGTTTTTTTACAAGATTTTTCGCTATCTGCAAAGACTAAACAGAGTATTGCGACTCTGTGCTTGTTTGTAAATAGAGAATGAACCAAAGAGAACAATCAATCAAATGGAGAGAGAAGCAGGCACGACGGATTACAACGGGGGCAAAGGCCTGCGTTAACTACCCTTCACTATCTGCAAAGAGAGAGTACTCCTAATAGAAATGAGGGGTGGGGGGCAGCATTCAAAGCAGATCAGTGTGCATAAACACGAAAATGTTTTTACTTACCACGTACTTGACATTCGACAGCTTATGATATTTGCTATTAAAAAACCATTGAAATTCACTGAAAAAACCATAGGTTATAGACCATATATAGTTAGGAATTAGCATTTACAAAACCTTGAAAATTCACTGAAAAAACCATAGGTTATAGACCATATATAGTTAGGAATTAGCATTTACAAAACCTTGAAAATTCACTAAAAAAACCATAGGTTAGAGACCATATATAGTTAGCTGGACATTTTATTGACATAAAACCAATGAAATTCCATATATAGTTAGTTGCACTAACTATATATCGCGCACCCGCAATCCACTGCTGATGATGTCACATATTACATCATTCATGACATGGTCAGTGACATCACTGATGACATCACTGATGACATCTCAAATGACATCACTGATGACATCACTGATGACATCTCATTTGACATCAATGACCACATCACTGATGATATCATTCATGTGACAATACAATGCATCTCCTCACATTTTAATATAACCTCTGTTTCACCCAGTGTTAAATACAGAGTATAATTTTTGAAACCATTGACACCAATACTAGTTACTACATACGCACTCACTGATTGCTACGTCTACACACACCTTCACTCATTCACCCATACAATCATTCATACATACAATCACTCATCTTTACAACACTATCATATGCACTCATACACCTATACAGACACTCACAGTCTGCCACTCATCCATGGAGTTACTCACACACCTAGTCAGTCCTGTAAAGAATCAATGACACTTCCATTTTCTTGTCTATACAGTTAAACATAGAGCACCTTACATTTTCAAACATATACTAACACATACTTACCTTCTTATACAATCATTGATACAAGTACACATTGATCTGCACAGAGTCACACACCTCCCAGCTAGCCACACACACACTCAGTCTCCCATACAAATACTTGGGCAATCAATCAATAACCCATATAGTTAGTCATATAGCTACTGATCAACACATGCAGCAGTTTACAGAACAACAGACATAATGATGCACAAATTAAGACAGTTTAGTCACTAACCCATGCACTCAGTGAGACACATTTAATCACTCACTCATACAGTCAGTCATGCACCTACTAAATCCTTCGTCCAGACACTTACACATCCACTCATTCTTCAATATGTAAGACATATTTAAACTTTACAGAAACAAAAAATCACTGGATGTTGTTATCAGTGATGTCATCAGTGATGTCATTTGAGATGTCATCAGTGATGTCATCAGTGATGTCACTGACCATGTCATGAATGATGTAATATGTGACATCATCAGCAGTGGATTGCGGGTGCGCGATATATAGTTAGTGCAACTAACTATATATAGAATTTCATTGGTTTTATGTCAATAAAATGTCCAGCTAACTATATATGGTCTCTAACCTATGGTTTTTTCAGTGAATTTTCAAGGTTTTGTAAATGCTAATTCCTAACTATATATGGTCTATAACCTATGGTTTTTTCAGTGAATTTTCAAGGTTTTGTAAATGCTAATTCCTAACTATATATGGTCTATAACCTATGGTTTTTTCAGTGAATATATATATATATATATATATATATATATATGTATGCTCGTGGGGAGGTCCAACTAGAGAACTGCAACCGAACACAGGTGAGCTGTTCCCCAAACAGATTTAATTAAAGGTACAGGCAGTCACACTCTCCGGTACATTAAAAGCATATGTCCACAGTCCCAACGCGTTTCGAGTTTGCCTCTTCTTCATGGGTCACTGCAGGCATCGCACGCATATTTCACTCCAACTCCAAATTTAAGCTATGATGAATGCCATGAATTAGCGAATCTGCTGCTTTCTGGGAGATGGAGTTTCAGTTTATATCCTGGATGAGTGCGTGCTGAAATGAATGCCAAGATAAAGCCCCTCCTGGGCCCCAGAGAGCCGGCCGCCTTTATCCCACACCTGCGCTCCACACAGTGGCCCCCTCTTCCTACTGGGGTGGTGCTAGTTCGGCGGCAGGACGGCCGCCAGAATATGTATGCTCGTGGGGAGGTCCAACTAGAGAACTGCAACCGAACACAGGTGAGCTGTTCCCCAAACAGATTTAATTAAAGGTACAGGCAGTCACACTCTCCGGTACATTAAAAGCATATGTCCACAGTCCCAACGCGTTTCGAGTTTGCCTCTTCTTCATGGGTCACTGCAGGCATCACACGCATATTTCACTCCAACTCACAACTTAAGCTATTATGAATGCCATGAATTAGCGAATCTGCTGCTTTCTGGGAGATGGAGTTTCAGTTTATATCCTGGATGAATGTGTGCTGAAATGAATGCCAAGATAAAGCCCCTCCTGGGCCCCAGAGAGCCGGCCGCCTTTATCCCACACCTGCGCTCCACACAGTGGCCCCCTCTTCCTACTGGGGTGGTGCTAGTTCGGCGGCAGGACGGCCGCCAGAATATGTATGCTCGTGGGGAGGTCCAACTAGAGCTGCAACCGAACACAGGTGAGCTGTTCCCCAAACAGATTTAATTAAAGGTACAGGCAGTCACACTCTCCGGTACATTAAAAGCATATGTCCACAGTCCCAACGCGTTTCGAGTTTGCCTCTTCTTCATGGGTCACTGCAGGCATCACACGCATATTTCACTCCAACTCCAAATTTAAGCTATGATGAATGCCATGAATTAGCGAATCTCCTGCTTTCTGGGAGATGGAGTTTCAGTTTATATCCTGGATGAATGCGTGCTGAAATGAATGCCAAGATAAAGCCCCTCCTGGGCCCCAGAGAGCCGGCCGCCTTTATCCCACACCTGCGCTCCACACAGTGGCCCCCTCTTCCTACTGGGGTGGTGCTAGTTCGGCGGCAGGACGGCCGCCAGAATATGTATGCTCATGGGGAGGTCCAACTAGAGAACTGCAACCGAACACAGGTGAGCTGTTCCCCAAACAGATTTAATTAAAGGTACAGGCAGTCACACTCTCTGGTACATTAAAAGCATATGTCCACAGTCCCAACGCGTTTCGAGTTTGCCTCTTCTTCATGGGTCACTCTCACACCACTCGTCCTTCACTCTCCCAGGACCCAATGGTAAATAATAAAGAATATAACGACTGGATCACGGCATCCCTTGATCAAGTCCTCCCTTCCTATCCATCTGGGTCAAAGAGACAAAGCAAATCTGCACCTTGGTATACAGAAGACCTTAGAGAGAAAAAACGCGTCTGTAAGAGACTAGAAAGGAAGTGGCGCATGACGTACAACCCTGTCGACAAAACCATCTACAGGGACGCGATCGGGAACTACAAATTAGCAATAAAAACCTCACAAGCAGCATACTATAATAACAAAATCACAATGGCAAAATCCAAACCGAAGGAAATATACCAGATAGTGAGCTCCCTCATAAAACCACCCCCGCCCGCCGCAGAAAACAGCAGCTCCCCCTCTAAATGCAATGAGCTGGCTGACTTCTTTTTTAACAAAGTGAATAAAATCTACCTCTCCTGCCCTGAACCAGCTGCTGAAGTTTCCACCCGCCATTCCGACTTAGCCTCGGATACGGCTACTCTCTCTCATAATAAGCTAGAATCCTTTCCACTGCTGAACCTGGAAACGCTGGAACCTTTAGTACAGCAAATTAAATCAGGCTCACCATGTGACCCGGCCCCCCCGGGCTCGTTGAGGCTGGCTAGCAAGACCATCTCTCCCACTTTGATGGAGTTGCTGAACTCCTCCATCCTCAGCGGGACGGTACCAACGACATGGAAGCAGGCGATGGTACGGGCCTTGCTAAAAAAACCTGCCCTCGACCCAGCCAACCCCAGCAACTATCGCCCAATCTCCCTGCTCCCATGGGCGTCAAAAATCCTGGAGAAACACATCAACACTATCCTAACAAAATTTCTTGAGGAAAACCATCTCCTCGACGTTTCCCAGATGGGCTTCCGCCCAAAACATGGGACGGAGACTGCTCTACTGGCGGTGACCGAGGAAGCGAGACGGATCTTGGATCGAGGGGGGTCAGTGGCAGTGATCCTCCTCGACCTAAGTGCCGCTTTTGACACGGTACATCATACTATTCTGATGAACCGTCTCGCCGACCTGAGAGTGTCCGGAGAAGCCCTGGCTTGGTTCAAATCCTTTCTGTCAGATAGAACCTTCCAGGTCTTTGACGGCACTTCCGTCTCATCAAGCAGGCCT
This sequence comes from Lissotriton helveticus, assembly GCF_964261635.1. Lineage (NCBI taxonomy): Eukaryota > Metazoa > Chordata > Amphibia > Caudata > Salamandridae > Lissotriton > Lissotriton helveticus. The sequence goes on along the minus strand of NC_136061.1, from coordinate 408,588,795 downwards.
CTGGGATGTGGAGTCCCTCAGGGCTCTTCACTGAGCCCCACGCTCTTCAATGTGTACATGAGGCCGCTGGCTGGGATTGTTCGTCCGCATGGCATTGACATAATTTCCTATGCGGACGACACCCAGCTGGTGGTCTCCCTTGTACAGAAGAGCGGCCTCCAATAGCCGCCCAATCTATCGGCCTGCCTAGAGGAAGTGAGGACTTGGATGATGGACTCCTGCTTGAAGCTCAACGACGACAAAACCGAGCTCATGCTCCTAGGCCCGGCAGCCCCCTCCACTCTAGAGCTGCTATGGCCAGCAAGCATGGGGGCGGCTCCTGCCCCCAGCGACAACATCAAAAGCCTGGGGGTATGGTTAGATAAGTCGTTGAGCTTCAATACCCAGGCCACAAAGGTGGCAGCCACCTGTTTTGGCCTCCTTAGGGTAATCAAGAAAATCCTTCCCCTTCTCCCGTTGGAGGCCAGGCAGATAATCATACAGGGCCTCGTCCAATCCCGCCTGGATTTTAACAACGCATTATACCTTGGAGCACCGGACTACACCCTACAGAAACTTCAGCGCGCCCAAAACTGTGCTGCTCGTACGCTACTTGGAGTCCCAAGCAGGACCTCAATAACTGCTGGCCTAAAAGCGCTGCATTGGCTACCTGTTAGAAGCAGAGTTAAATTCAAGGCCCTGTGCATTGCCCACCAGGCTTTCTGGAAAATGGGCCCAGAAATTAACACCTCCCTCATCTCCCCATACCTGCCCAACAAGGAGCTTCGATCCTCCTCTGCTTTTTTGGCCAAAGTCCCTAAAATTTCCAGAGCCAGATCAGGGGGACGTTCCTTCTCCTTCAATGTGTCGAAACTGTGGAACTCCCTCCCCCTCCACATGAGAAGCAACCCTAACCTCACGTGGTTCCGGAAACAACTCAAAACCCTCTTCTTCCAGTAACCTAGAGCTTCTTGTTTCTAGAGGGCTTTTCTGAGAGTCATAGCGCCTGGACGCCTGAGGGCAATTGTAGCGCTCTATAAATGTTATTTTCATTTCATTTCATTTCATTTCACTGCAGGCATCACACGCATATTTCACTCCAACTCCAAATTTAAGCTATGATGAATGCCATGAATTAGCGAATCTGCTGCTTTCTGGGAGATGGAGTTTCAGTTTATATCCTGGATGAATGCGTGCTGAAATGAATGCCAAGATAAAGCCCCTCCTGGGCCCCAGAGAGCCGGCCGCCTTTATCCCACACCTGCGCTCCACACAGTGGCCCCCTCTTCCTACTGGGGTGGTGCTAGTTCGGCGGCAGGACGGCCGCCAGAATATGTATGCTCGTGGGGAGGTCCAACTAGAGAACTGCAACCGAACACAGGTGAGCTGTTCCCCAAACAGATTTAATTGAAGGTACAGGCAGTCACACTCTCCGGTACATTAAAAGCATATGTCCACAGTCCCAACGCGTTTCGAGTTTGCCTCTTCTTCATGGGTCACTGCAGGCATCACACGCATATTTCACTCCAACTCCAAATTTAAGCTATGATGAATGCCATGAATTAGCGAATCTGCTGCTTTCTGGGAGATGGAGTTTCAGTTTATATCCTGGATGAATGCGTGCTGAAATGAATGCCAAGATAAAGCCCCTCCTGGGCCCCAGAGAGCCGGCCGCCTTTATCCCACACCTGCGCTCCACACAGTGGCCCCCTCTTCCTACTGAGGTGGTGCTAGTTCGGCGGCAGGACAGCCGCCAGAATATGTATGCTCGTGGGGAGGTCCAACTAGAGAACTGCAACCGAACACAGGTGAGCTGTTCCCCAAACAGATTTAATTAAAGGTACAGGCAGTCACACTCTCCGGTACATTAAAAGCATATGTCCACAGTCCCAACGCGTTTCGAGTTTGCCTCTTCTTCATGGGTCACTGCAGGCATCACACGCATATTTCACTCCAACTCCAAATTTCAGCTATGATGAATGCCATGAATTAGCGAATCTGCTGCTTTCTGGGAGATGGAGTTTCAGTTTATATCCTGGATGAATGCGTGCTGAAATGAATGCCAAGATAAAGCCCCTCCTGGGCCCCAGAGAGCCGGCCGCCTTTATCCCACAACTGCGCTCCACACAGTGGCCCCCTCTTCCTACTGGGGTGGTGCTAGTTCGGCGGCAGGACGGCCGCCAGAATATGTATGCTCGTGGGGAGGTCCAACTAGAGAACTGCAACCGAACACAGGTGAGCTGTTCCCCAAACAGATTTAATTAAAGGCACAGGCAGTCACACTCTCCGGTACATTAAAAACATATGTCCACAGTCCCAACGCGTTTCGAGTTTGCCTCTTCTTCATGGGTCACTGCAGGCATCACACGCATATTTCACTCCAACTCCAAATTTAAGCTATGATGAATGCCATGAAATAGCGAATCTGCTGCTTTCTGGGAGATGGAGTTTCAGTTTATATCCTGGATGAATGCGTGCTGAAATGAATGCCAAGATAAAGCCCCTCCTGGGCCCCAGAGAGCCGGCCGCCTTTATCCCACACCTGCGCTCCACACAGTGGCCCCCTCTTCCTACTGGGGTGGTGCTAGTTTGGCGGCAGGACGGCTGCCAGAATATGTATGCTCGTGGGGAGGTCCAACTAGAGAACTGCAACCGAACACAGGTGAGCTGTTCCCCAAACATATTTAATTAAAGGTACAGGCAGTCACACTCTCCGGTACATTAAAAGCATATTTCCACAGTCCCAACGCGTTTCGAGTTTGCCTCTTCTTCATGGGTCACTGCAGGCATCACACGCATATTTCACTCCAACTCCAAATTTAAGCTATGATGAATGCCATGAATTAGCGAATCTGCTGCTTTCTGGGAGATGGAGTTTCAGTCTATATCCTGGATGAATGCGTGCTGAAATGAATGCCAAGATAAAGCCCCTCCTGGGCCCCAGAGAGCCGGCCGCCTTTATCCCACACCTGCGCTCCACACAGTGGCCCCCTCTCCCAACTGGGGTGGTGCTAGTTCGGCGGCAGGACGGCCGCCAGAATATGTATGCTCGTGGGGAGGTCCAACTAGAGAACTGCAACCGAACACAGGTGAGCTGTTCCCCAAACAGATTTAATTAAAGGTACAGGCAGTCACACTCTCCGGCATTCATTTCAGCACGCATTCATCCAGGATATAAACTGAAACTCCATCTCCCAGAAAGCAGCAGATTCGCTAATTCATGGCATTCATCATAGCTTAAATTTGGAGTTGGAGTGAAATATGCGTGTGATGCCTGCAGTGACCCATGAAGAAGAGGCAAACTCGAAACACGTTGGGACTGTGGACATTTGCTTTTAATGTACCGGAGAGTGTGACTGCCTGTACCTTTAATTAAATCTGTTTGGGGAACAGCTCATCTGTGTTCGGTTGCAGTTCTCTAGTTGGACCTCCCCACGAGCATACATATTCTGGCGGCCGTCCTGCCGCCGAACTAGCACCACCCCAGTAGGAAGAGGGGGCCACTGTGTGGAGCGCAGGTGTGGGATAAAGGCGGCCGGCTCTCTGGGGCCCAGGAGGGGCTTTATCTTGGCATTCATTTCAGCACGCATTCATCCAGGATATAAACTGAAACTCCATCTCCCAGAAAGCAGCAGATTCGCTAATTCATGGCATTCATCATAGCTTAAATTTGGAGTTGGAGTGAAATATGCGTGTGATGCCTGCAGTGACCCATGAAGAAGAGGCAAACTCGAAACGCGTTGGGACTGTGGACATATGCTTTTAATGTACCGGAGAGTGTGACTGCCTGTACCTTTAATTAAATCTGTTTGGGGAACAGCTCACCTGTGTTCGGTTGCAGTTCTCTAGTTGGACCTCCCCACGAGCATACATATTCTGGCGGCCGTCCTGCCGCCGAACTAGCACCACCCCAGTAGGAAGAGGGGGCCACTGTGTGGAGCGCAGGTGTGGGATAAAGGCGGCCGGCTCTCTGGGGCCCAGGAGGGGCTTTATCTTGGCATTCATTACAGCACGCATTCATCCAGGATATAAACTGAAACTCCATCTCCCAGAAAGCAGCAGATTCGCTAATTCATGGCATTCATCATAGCTTAAATTTGGAGTTGGAGTGAAATATGCGTGTGATGCCTGCAGTGACCCATGAAGAAGAGGCAAACTCGAAACGCGTTGGGACTGTGGACATATGCTTTTAATGCACCGGAGAGTGTGACTGCCTGTACCTTTAATTAAATCTGTTTGGGGAACAGCTCACCTGTGTTCGGTTGCAGTTCTCTAGTTGGACCTCCCCACGAGCATACATATATATACATATATATATATATATATACATATATATATATATATATATATGTATATATATATATAATTGCCACACACTCGTGCTCTCCAAGTGAAAAATAGACGGCACTCCAAGTCGATGTTCACCACGAAAGATTTATTGGCAGACCCCCCTGCCCCCTCGACAAAATATATATATATATATATATATATATATATATATATATATATATATATTATATATATATATATATATATAAAGTATATTTTTAGTTTAGAGTACTAAATCTTACATATTTTAGTATATAACATTAATATGATGGAAATTACATAAATTCCACAGACTGAGCACATATATAAATAAATACTTATTTAAACACACACATATATATGTTTGTGTGTTTATATATACATGAATATATAAAGTGTAACAATTATTAAAAAGATCTATATTATATTAAATGTATTTTGTCAAATGTATAAAATGTACTACATATCCACCACTTTATCCCACCACCGACACGTTTCAACCGTTAAGTCTTGCTCATGGTTTGTCTGTCCATCTTCAGTTTCAGCTATATATACACACATCCAACTCAGCCATTAAGGGGCATTGTGGAAGTTGTAGTTAGCAACGTAACATTTTTATTAAAAAAAATAATATATACATGCGTAATAACACTTCATTGCTGTGGAGGCATAGTTGTATGGCTTCTTAGAACATTCTCCATGAGTATAGAATTCTCGAGAATAACCATGTCTACTAGATCGATTAATTCATTCATAATGCAGATCCATCTCAATTTCACAGTATGGGGGAGTTATGACTGTAAGGTATGCTCATCATCTCGCCGGTACATCGTTATACTTAGTGGGAGTAATTAACCCAGATGTCATTCGGGGTGGATATCATACATCTTGTATTGGCTAGGTGCCAGTGGGGTTTGTTGTTTGGTCTATATAGCTGTAGTATAGTGTATATAGGTGGGGGTATCCAGTTTGCAGTCACTCCATGCCAGACTGTCTAAGATACTGTTGTGGCTATGAGTCAGGTTAAGTACCTGCATATTCGGAGAGGCGGCTATATACCATCCCTACTCAATGGGCATACCCCTATTTGTCTTCTAAATGCAGCGGTTGTTTTTACACACATTGTAATTATCTGTCCGTTAAGGAATCAGAGGTATATTGCAGGTCTTCAATAATGCAGTGTACATCATCCGCTAAGTGCCCATATATAGTCCTATTTGTGTCATATCCCCAATGTATGGAGATAGTTAGTAAAAACATGTGATGATGTACCCATGGTAAAGCTATGTCAGAAAAGACCTATTCTTAATTAAATCTGCCAGATATTATATCTCAGATTGACTGATGCACTGGCAACCCTAACAGCAGTCTCCCAATTTCTTACAGGAGTATTGTGGAGCACCTCATCACCTTGTTTAACATCAGTTCATATACACAACTGTATTTTCCTTACAATTCATCAATCAGACCAATCCTATTTGAGCACATATGTTCACAAGTGAACATAGAGTTTCCCCTCCCCATTCAATCTGTGTGGTGCCTTCATTCCCAGTCTTTTAAAAACGCATGACTCCAGGCGTTTTCAATTTGAGGACTCTATCCCCTCCTCTCTCATTCTTAGGCATGCTCATTATCACATAGTAGCGCATACTTTGCCAGTGTATCTCGGGATGTGTAAGGAGATGCTTGGCCATGGTATAGTTCAAATTCTTGTTCTGCACTGCTCCAGTGTACTCCAGTATGCGTTTATTCAGAGGGCAGATAGTACTGCCCAATATATATATATATATCTATATATATCTATATATGTCTATATATATATATTTTTTTTTTTTTCCAAAGAGCGTTGCTAAGTCACCACCACTGGCCTCACAATGCCAGTGCCGTTGATGGAGCAACAGCCATCAAAACACAAGTCCAGGTTCATTCAAATATGAAATCAAAAAGACGGCCCACCAAGTAGTTTTGCACTAGGATTTAATGTGCAAAAGGAACGACGCATTTCAGCAACAATATATATACACACACACACACATACAGACATAGCTAGATATATATTTAAATAAACATATTTAAATAAACATATTAGCAATTCAAATACAAAATATTAAGTAAATTACCAAATAGCATATAAAACAATTAAAAACAAAAACAAAACACAAGTACTAAAAATTATTATTATTTTTTTAAATTAAAAATGTAAAAAATGATGTACATAAAAAAATAGACAGATACAAAGTAGAAATATATGTAACCAATAATAGGAAAGTGTTGGAGTCTGTAAATATTAAATATACCTTTCCCACTTCAGTTTATATAGCAGCAGGGAAACTTTTGGACGTCGAAGGGTTAAATGTATTATTCTCATTCGAAACAGCACAACAGTAGGGAAAGTGTTGGGCTTAGGAGGGGATAGATTTACTATTCCCACTCCAAACACCACAACAGTAGGGTAAGTTTTGGACTTTGGAAGGGTTTGGTTTACTATGTCTAATCCATTCAGCCCAACACTAGGGAAAGTGTTGGACTTCGGAGGGGTTGCATTTACTTTTACCACTCGAGTCTAAGCACCAGTGGGGAAAGCGTTATACTTTGGAGGGGTCACATTTACTATTCCTACTCCAGTCAGCGCAACAGTAGGGAAATTGTTGCTCTTCGGTAGAGTTACATTTATTATGCCCACACCAAACAGCGCAACAGTAGGGAAAATGTTCGACTTCAGACAGGTTAGATTTACTATTTCCACTCCAGTCTAAGCAACAATAGGAAAAGCATTATATTTTAGAAGGGATAGATTTACTATTCCCACTTCAAATAGAACAACAGTAGGGAAAGTTTTGGACTTCAGAGGGGTAAATCGTACTACTCCCACTCCAGATTGTGCAGTGGTAGGAAAAGTGCTGGACTTACTATTCCTACTCCAGCCTGTGCAACAGTAAGGAAAGGTTGGACTTCTGATGGGTTACATTTACTATTTCCACTCCAGTCTAAGCAACAGTAGGGAATGTACTTCACTTCAAATATATTACATATTTAAATAACCCTATTAATTTTGAAAAAATAATAAACTCTCAATATAAACATTATTCATTAACATTAAATATATATTAAAACAAGAATTAAACAATTTACATAATTAATAATAGATTAACTATAAAATCAATTGAAAGATCATTAGTTACTATTTTAACAATAATTATTTACTATTTTATTAATAATTTCATTATTTAAAATTTTAAAAGAATATTGTTAAAATAAGTATTCAATTATTACTTAATTACCTTCACATCCCGTGCACCTACAAACGTAGCAGCCCACACCTGAAAAAAATAAAACTAAGATAAGCATATCTCAATTTACATAATTGATAATCAATTAAATAGTTGACCATTAATAATGAATTGTTAATTATTTATTACTTAACTTCCCACCCTACAAACCCAGAAGCCCTCTCCTAAAATATAACAAAAATATATACATATTACACATCTAGTGGAGGCCAATTTAATGACCGTTATGTTATATTTCTTTCATAGCTTACATCCTTAGTTTATTTGGTATGTTAGAAAACCTTTTCCCACTATAGGTCTTAAACCTTTCATGCAAAATTGACCTTGGATCCCTTCTGGTTGATTTGTCTCCTTTCTTACTTCAGACTGATCTTCTACTTACCTTTTCATGCTTGTCAGCCTTAATCTCTCCTATTGCAATTCTGCAAATACCTATCAACCTCATTTTATAGATCACAACTTCTCCCTCTGTAAAACCCTATCCCTACAATCCAACTATACCTAACCTCTGCCAGCCTACTTACCTCACGAACCATTTGCCTAAAATCACATAATCCACTATTGATCACAGCTAACTTGCATTATTTTTAATCTATTATCTACCACGAAGAAATTGGAGTAGATCAATGTTTTTTCCCCCTGTAAAGAAGATGACTAATCCTAATGACCAACAATACCAGTGGATTAACCACTATCCTTGAGTACCGAAGAGGCGTGCTTCCTGCGTAAAGCGCTTCAACGCAATTTGTAATCAATTTATTGTTCATTAATTATTCCTTAGCTTCCCGCCCTATACCCCTACAAACCTAGCAACTAAAATAAATCAGTATTCTGTAATTTACATAATTAATATTGTATTGTATTGTAATTGCATTTATATAGCGTTTACTACCCCTGACGAGGCGTCAAATCGCTTTTTCGGCGAGTAGCACGCTACTCCAGCACCCATAGAGGATTAGTGTTGAATTAGTATAGTGAAACATGCAAGTACATTTTACGTGGTGGATAGGTTAGTCGGTTATTTGGATTTGGAATGATAGCAGAAGGATAGAGGAGGAAAAAGGTTTGTATTTATATAGCGCTTGTTACCCCTGATGGGGTGTTGATGCAGGCTATTCAGAAAGCCCACAAAGGATTAGTGGTGAATTAATAAGGTGAAATATGAAGTAATTTCAGTGATGGATATTAGTCAGTTATTTGGAGGGAGAAGGATAGCGGACGGATAAAAGGGGAAGAAAGGTTTGCATTCATATAGCACTTGTTACCCCTGATGGGTGTTGGAGCGCTTTTCTGGGGAGTAGCACACCACTCCGAAACCCATAAAGGATTAGTGGTGAATTAGTATAGTTGAATATGGAATTTGATAAGTGAATATGTTAGTCTATTAATTTTGATTGAAAAGGATAGTGGAGGGATAAAAGAGTTTAAGATTTTTTTTGTATTGTTTTTGTTTTTAGCAGTAGGAGGAGGCTTTTGGATGAGTAAAAAGGAGTTTTGGAGGGGAGGGGTCAGAGGGAAGAGTTTAGAAAGGTTTGTTTTAGGGGATCGGTATAGTAAAAGAGGTGTCAGATGATGCAAGGAGGGGTAGATTAGGAGAGAGTCTACAAAGGGTTATTTTGAGGATCATAGTAGTAGTATGGGGTTTGGGATAAATGAGAGTAGATGTAGAGGATATATTGATAGATGTATAGGATGAGAGATAGGGAAGTGCATTGGAATGAGTAGTAGAAAGATGTTTGAGATGAGTCAGAAGGTTGGGCTAGAATATATATTGAGAGAAGTATAGGCTGAGGAATAGGGTAGTGCATTGGAAATGCTAAATTAGAAGAAAGTGATAAATATATAGATCCATAAGTACATTGAAAGTATATAGATACATAAAGGAGGTAAGTATATTGGGCAGCATTTCTGGCCCTGGTCAGTCTCAAACAGGCTAAAAAAGGCAACTGCCCTTGTCTGCTTAGCCCTTAGCCTCGACGCCTGGGCTGAGATGCGATAACCCTGGCTTTTTATAGCCCTAGTAATCAGGTAACCCCTTCAGCCAATTGAAACCCTAGCGCTAACACTATCCAATCACAACAATAGCCCTAAAATCTAGAACCAATAGGAGACCAGGACATTACAGCCAATGTTAGCCCTAGTGCAAGAACCCAATCAGTTCAAAAACCCTGATCTCTACGTCCAATAGAGGCCCTAGCCCTACCAGTAGTCCCAACCAAAGTCCAAATAACCAATGGCACAGGAAGCCCTAGTCCCTACTTCCAATAGAAAGCCTAACCCTACTCTTAGTCCCACAACTAGTCCAGCAACCAATCACACCAGAAACCCTAATCGCTACTTCCAATTAAAGGTCTAAACCTAGCCTTAGTCCCACCCTATTCCCAACAACCAATTACATTGGAAGCCCTAGTCCCTACTTCCAATAGAAATCCTAACCCTAGCCCTAGTTCCAACCCTACATTGATTGACCCTACATTGATTGAATCACAGACCCAGAATCCAATCAGAACCCTCAAATACCGAAACAATGAGGACACTAACCCTAATTCAATAGAAACACCAGATGCAACCACCAATCAGTGTACACATGTACCAGTCACTAGCAGACCATATAAGCTCCTAGCGACCTCAGACCAGGTTTGCTGGCCATGGAGTTGGAAGCTGCTTCTCCTGTTCAGAATCTCATAGAAGACAGACCGGCTCAATCCACACTTTGGACTTCTGCAGGTAAAGGCCTTACTAACTTGAAATCTAACAATACTGTTTGAATAAAACTTTACTCCCTCTTCTGGCCAAAAAACGAAGTGCACAGTCCCTAGTAAACACAGTTTAAACAGCACACAGAAGCACCCTCTGATGTAGAGTATCCCTGTTGCTGGGGAGGAGGCAGGGGGTGGTTTCACTGGCTTGTGAACACAAAATGGTGGCTGGGGGTGCACTGTTTGACATACAGGTCTTAGCACAGAGCAAAGGAGAAATTTGGAGGGAAAACTGAATTGTCACCAGGAATGAGAGGGATAAACCGCAGAGTTTGGACCGCAAATCCCACAATTCAACACACTAAATGGAAGCAATCATGGGCAGGGAAAACCACAAGTTTAAAACACAAAACAGTTAATAAAATATGCAATCACAGGCCGGTTAAAACTACAATTCTAAACTGTAACAACCACAGGCAAAGACAGTAATCACAGAAAGGGAAAATAGTTTTTTTAACAACTTTTGTTTTGGAGAAGAGACAGCACTAGTCTGTCTCCTTAACACTTCCTGGACTCTGCTCACTGCAATCTGGGGCACAGGTGGGCTGCAACTCACAAGATGGAGGTCCTGCCCTCCTCAACTCTCCACTGACTTCATTACATCCCTTCATGTTATGGTCAGTAACATTAGCTGTACTGTGCCCTAGCCCGCTTCAAAACTTACTGGCCTCATTATACCCAAAAACATTGCATTATGTCGCTGGAGAAGGAATCCTGGACACTTCTATCACCTGCCTACTCTCCTCAATACATCCATTTATTCTACAACTAGTCACTATAACGGGAGATAGGGCCCTGGACACAGGTCACATCTTAGCTCTCCTCATTACATCCATTACTTTCAAATGTAATAATGTTAAAGTGAGTCACCGGCGCAGGCAGTGAATCCGTGGACATCTGTGCAGACTCCTGCTTTTCTCATTACATCAATTCATATCACACTAAGCCACATAAGCTGCTGGCTCGCAATATCCATTCATTTCACAGTCAGTTACTGTATCAGGAGAAGTGGCCCTTGACCTCTGTCCCCCCTTTTTTTCTTTTTTTTTTCTTTGTTGAGAGTTTTATATAGCGCAAACTCGGCCCGCAGGTAACAGAGCACTTTACACCAGCACCAGTTGCATTACAGACATGGACTCTCGAACCATGTCTGAATTGTTTGCACTATCCATTGTTCAATGGTCATCTATTTATAATATATATATATATATATATATATATATATATATATATATATATATATATATATATATATATATATACATATATACACATATATCTATTCACAGAAAAAACATACGTTTTAGGGACGTTATAGTTAGTTGGACATTTCACTCGTATAAAACCTGAGAAATTTGGCCGTTAGTTAATAGAGCTAACTATAACTTGTGCTCTCGCAATGCACTGCTGATGACGTCACATATTACATCACTCATGACATGCTCAGTGACATCGCTGATGACATCTCAACCCGGGGCAGGGCCTTGTTTTTTATTTTTTGTTCATCTTATACGGTTGGGGGGGTGTCACATGGCCCCCCCTTCCCTGGGCCACTTTTGGCTACAGGGACCACATCCCCCGGGGCCTGTCCTTCCATTTAAAAACATAGCTCTGTTGGACGATCTGGAGGACCCATCTGTACAGTTTGTGATGGTCCGCCAATAACCGGAAGGAAATAACTGTTCTTGCACAGCACATTTTTCTAATTTTTCCAATTAAAAAAACACTGCATTTTTCACTGTTTTCTCAGATTCCTCCAGGGGAATTCACAAGCCATGGGTTCTTTTAGGATTCGCTATATGTGAAGAAAAATGTATGCAAGTTTGCTCTGGACATCTTTCAAAGTAGAAATAGTTATTATGGCTTAAGCTCGAACTACCCACAAATACAACATAAAAATAGGCCCAGTGATGGCAGGATATCAATCACATAATTAATTAAACATGAGTAATAAACTCATTATTACTTAACTTCCCACCCCACTCCCCTAAAGCAAAACAACAATTTGCTACAAAACTATACGTTACGATTAAATAGAAAAATCAAACTCACTTAAAAGTGCAGGCTATATTAAAAAAAGTTAACCATTACACAAACAATAGTAACATAAAATTAATATATAAACTAAAACACATTAAAATAATTCAATAACAATACTTTTTTACAATGGGGGAGGGGCTAGCCGACCAAGATGGCAGGCGTGTACTGAAACAGCTCCGCGCCCGCAGCCCGATTCTATGTCAGGACAGGAGGCTCCGATTATGCTTTCTCATTTCTTTAATGAAATGCTCAGCAGCCAATAAAAAACAATGAAAAACTACATTTCCCATGAACACTAGGGAATGACCATAGAGACTATCCTATAAAAGGTCCAAACATTAGTCCTTCTTCCTCTTTCTTTGCTGCTCCGCAGCCAGTTAAGTCTATTTACCTTACTTCTGATGCTCTTAATGATTTGCGCTTTGTTGTACTTTTCATTGAGCTTGTTTACATTTCGCTGCTTTGCTATTTGCATTACCGCGCAGCGTAGGTGTCTGTTTGAGCACTCCGGCTCCGTTGTTATTGCCGGCTGTTTGAGCGTCCGTTCAGCGGCGTGCCCCGTGGGAGCGTGTGTTCGCCTCCCTGCGCCTGGCCGCTTGTGCCCGGTTGCTTCTGGTAGAGTGGGAGTAGGGGTTGCCGGCTCGTGACGGGAGCGCGAGCGCTCTCGAGCCGGAGCTTGCAGGCGGCGGTGTCGCGCATGCGCACTGCGTTTCTCCGGCTTTCCGCTTGCTTTCCTCACGCCGGTTGAGAGAAGGAGGTTCCTTGGAGCTCTCACACCCACAGCCTGTCAGACTTTCGACCCCGCTCGACGCCAACGCACAGGAAAGTGCTTTGGTAGTAATTGTATGCATAGGCTCTGCCTAGAGTGATGTTTGGATAGGCAGGCTTATCTCCCTCCACGCTTAATTTGTTTGTATATCGAGTTTGATACTTTCAACCTCGTTAAGCCTGCATTTGGGGTGGTCACTCCCCCTTCATTGTATCTCTGATACTATATATCTGGGCCAGTCATCTTGTGGGCTTTGATTCACTGCACTCCAGTGCCATGGCTGATTATTTTGACGCATATGATGATGACTGCTTTTATGAGGATGAGGAGAATGCTTCCCTTGAGTATAATCTAGTAGAAGAACTGGATAAAGGTGTACAGCTATCAGTTAATAAGGCGATAGTTCGTGCTATCAACCCTCTTAAGCGCCACTTGAACCAGTATGCCAAACAGCAAGGTTGGCTTCCTGCCTCTCGTCAGTCCACTAAGTCGCCCCTTAATCCTCATAAATCAGACTTCCAGAAGCTGGCACAGACTTTGGCGACAGAGGCTTCCAAATCTTCTGCGTCACACTTTACAGAGGACTCAGATATTGCTAACACCTCTTCTGGTCAGGATTCTCCACCTCCCAAGAAGCGTCTCCGCAAGGAGCATTTTGTTGACGCCCCTGAGCATCCTCCCCTGCTAAACTTTGAGCCAACGGACATGGTCCACCCGAACTCGTCCTCATGGTTACCCTCTCCGGCTGTGGCCGCTTATCTTCAGGCGCACATTCGCCAGCCATTTGAGGCGTCTGTTCGGGCCAGGCTCCGTTCGGAATGCCCGAGACCAGACCTTGCTGACCATCTAGCCGAGACTCCGGAGGTAGACCCGATGATGGTCACCTACCTGAAGAAGTATTCCAAAGATCCTAAGAAGGGCCTCGACCGTTCCTGGAGGTCGTGCCAGGATAAGTTGTTGGACATGCTTGGTCCCCTTTCCAAGATTCTTGATCTGGGCTTTCGGGCTAAAGAAGCTTCGGCTCTCGTGGACCCTGACGAGCTCATTGAGTGGGCGCAGAGGGCTGTCTTCCAGCTGGGAAATGTTAATTGCGCCGTTTCTGCGGAACGGCGTAGATCCATTTTGCTCAAGTTAGATCCCAAATTGGCAGAATTGGCAACTTCGGAATCGGGTCCAGAGGCGCAGGGCCTCTTGTTTGGTCAGCCGTTTTTGAAAGAACTCACAAAGTTTGTTTCCACCTTTAGTGGAATTGACAAAGCACAGGCATCTTTGCGCCGGGCCATGCGTCTGGTTTTTGCCAAGGCCGGACGACAACGGGGACGCTCGTTCGGCCGTGGGTCGCAGCAGCAGTCCCAGAGAGGGAACACACAGCAGCGTGGTGGAGGATATGACTCTGGATACTCCTCTCGAGCAAATTTCTACCCATCCCGCAAAGGAAAGGGGCAATATGGCAAAGGTCGGTCAGGAGGACAGCAAGGCCATTACCAAGATTCCAGCGCTGCAGGTGAGCCTGATTCATGCTTGCGATGTCATGTTGGGGGGCAGAGTGCAATTTTTCCTAAACAATTGGCGTATGATCTCCAACGATGCATGGGTGTTAGAAACCGTTCAGGGTTTCAAAATAGAGTTCTATCACCCTATGCATCAGACCCGTCTTCCCCCCCCCTTTGCTTTTTTCCCGTCCCGCACAAGTTTGTCTTTCAGAGGAAATCAAAGTTCTCCTCCAAAAAGGAGCGATTGTTCCAACCGTCCGTCATCCGAAGGGCTTTGTCAGCTCAGTCTTTCTGGTCGAGAAGAAAGGCGGCGGGTCTCGCCTAGTTCTCAACCTCAAAGACTTCAACGGCGGAGTTGTATACCGACACTTCAAGATGGAGGGCATCCATCTCTTGCGGGATCTCCTTCGGGAAGGAGACTGGATGGTCCGTCTGGACCTGAAGGACGCATATCTGTCGATCCCGATCTACAAGCCCCATCGTCGGTTTCTCCAATTTCAATGGCAAGGGCGTTGGTACGAGTATCAAGTCCTCCCATTCGGCCTTTCGTCGGCACCATGGTGCTTCACGAAACTACTGAGACCAGTTGTAGAACATCTACGGTCGCGGGGGTCAGATTGATCGTATATCTGGACGACATTCTCCTTATGGCGGATTGTCCTCTCAGGCTTCTGCAACATCTGGAGTGGTCCATCGAACTCTTGCAGTCTCTAGGTTTTCTGGTCAACATTCCGAAATCTGTTTTGGTCCCCACTCAATCTATAGATTTTCTGGGCTTTCTGATAGACTCGGTGACTTGCCAGCTTCTCTTGCCCGCCCAGAAGCTGCGCTACATCAAGAGGGAATTGACGTCTGTTATTTCGAAACAGACTGTGTCCTTGAGGTCATTAGCACGTGTTGTAGGACTACTGGCGTCATCCATTCAGGCGATCTTTCCGGGTCCTCTACATTACAGGGCAATGCAGCGCCTGAAAATTCAGCATCTCCGGAAAGGCCTCCGCTATTCGGATCAAATTCCTCTCTCAGAGGAAGTGCGGTGGGAGATGCAGTGGTGGCTGGACCACATGGAGGCCTGGAACGGTCGAGCCCTGTTCGGTACGTCTCCGGAATTGGTGGTCGAATCCGATGCCAGTCGGTGGGGTTGGGGAGCCCGTTGCGGGTCTCTCTCGACGGGGGGCCGTTGGTCCCCCCAGGAGTTGTCTCTCCACATCAATTGTCTGGAACTCCTAGCGGGTTCCTTTGCGATAAAGTGTTTCTCTCCCCTTCAGACGAGTTGTTGCATTCTTCTCCGGATGGACAACGTGTCCGCAGTCCGCTATGTCAACAAGCTGGGCGGGACTCGGTCCAAGGTGTTGGTGGAGATAGCCAAGGATTTTTGGCATTTTTGTCTGCAACGGAAGATCACGGTTATTGCAGAATATCTTCCGGGTCGCAACAATCAGATTGCGGATTGGCACTCCAGACATCTTCGGGATTTCAGCGACTGGAGGCTTCATCCTCGAGTCTTCCGTGCCATTCTCCGGCAGTGGGGCCAGTGTCACCTGGATCTGTTTGCCTCTCGCCTCAACGCGCAACTTCCCCGGTTTTACAGTTGGAGACCGGATCCCTTGGCTCTGGCCACGGATGCTTTTCTTCAACAGTGGCCATCGACTCTCTGTTATGCGTTTCCCCCATTCATGATGCTTCCCAGGGTGCTGGCTTACACCAAGCGGTTTCGGGCGGAGCTGATTCTGATTGCTCCTCTGTGGAGGGCTCAGGCGTGGTTCCCGGTTCTCCTAGAGATGTGTTGCGAACCTCCGCTCCTTCTTCCCCTGAAGTGGAATCTGTTGCTGGATCCTCTCGGAGATCCACATCCCCTCATTCTGTCCGGCTCTCTCCAGTTACTGGCGTGGCGCATCTCAGGGATCGTTGGACGATCCCGGGCATTTCTAGCGACGCTGCCAAATTCATTAGTGACGCCTGGTCTCCCAATACTCACAAACGATATAAAGGGGCTTGGAAGCGCTGGTGTGATTGGTGTGTTCAAAGGGAAGTTGATCCCGTTTCAGCGGATGTCAGTCTGATCATTAATTTTTTGACATCCCTGGCCACCTCAGGTCTGGCCTATCGGACAGTCAATAGTTTTCGTTCCGCTATTTCAGCTGGCTACGTTCAGATTGATGGCAAGCCCGCTGCTGAGCATCCCTTCATTTCCAAATTGCTTAAAGGGATTCGTCTTGCGAAACCTCCCACGCCTAAATATGTCTCTTTATGGGATGTTTCTATTGTTCTGCGTTTTTTGGAAGCTTGGCCTTCTAATCTCATTTTATCTCGTAAGCAGTTGTCTGCGAAATTGACCATGTTATTGTGTCTAGTCTCGTGCAAACGCGTTTCTGATGTCCGCGCTTTGGATCTTGCGGGCCGTAGTTTCACCCCTGAGGGTGTTACGTTTCTTCTCTCTAGGAGGACTAAGTCTAATACTTCCTCCATTACGTATCCTTCTTTTCCTGATCATCCCAATCTTTGTGTTGTCCAGTGTCTGAAGGATTATGAGGTGAGTACTGCTTCTTTGCGTACAGACATGCAAGGTCAGTTGTTGATTGCCCTACAGAAGCCATTTCGCCCTGTTACCCCAGCTACTCTGGCTCGCTGGGTGCGTTGGCTGATGTCCGAGGCGGGCATTGATGTATCTGTTTTTGGTGCACATTCTGCAAGAGGGGCAATGGCCTCTAAGGCTTTTTCCATGGGTGTCACTCTATTTGATATTATGAAAGCTGCAGATTGGTCTTCAGACTCTGTTTTCAAGACGTTTTATTATAAACCTATTGTTAGTGTTGCTTCTGTTGTGGTGGATCAGCTTTGAAAAAGCATAATCGGAGCCTCCTGTCCTGACATAGAATTCAAAATTTGCAAACATTCGTGACAAGAATTTTCAATTCTATTAAGGACTAGGAGGCGAGGATTATCCCACCCTTTTCTGATTCATTTGCATTGTTATGTACTGTATACTGCTTGCCTACTGATGCAGGTCTGTTTATCCTTGTTTTTCCCCCCCCCTGGATTGCTTTGACTTTTTTCTTCAAATTATTTGGATATTACGGCTATGTGTCTTTTTCAGGTTCAGACCCGAAATGAAGTTGCTCCTCTTCTTCAAGAGTCTCCTGTGTTTCCTGGTTCTCGGACCCAGTGTTCCTTGATCTTCTGCTTCAAGATCCTTTGGATTTCTGCAGCGTGTTTGGAACTGTTTTTGTTGATTTACTTGGGATTGTTTTTTGATATGGAACTGTTTCCACAAAGAAAGAGGAAGAAGGACTAATGTTTGGACCTTTTATAGGATAGTCTCTATGGTCATTCCCTAGTGTTCATGGGAAATGTAGTTTTTCATTGTTTTTTATTGGCTGCTGAGCATTTCATTAAAGAAATGAGAAAGCATAATCCTCGCCTCCTAGTCCTTAATAGAATTGAAAATTCTTGTCACGAATGTTTGCAAATTTTGAATTATCCACCATAATCTACCATTAGCAGGTGGCTGAGTCTCCTTGCTCCTGAGCGTGCAGGGTGTAGAACAAGCAGATGCATCTGAAGGGCGATCTTACGAGGGGCATGGTGTGACCAGGACAGCGCAAACTGCCGGCATTGAGGACGCAGTCGAAACGACCGGCTGCCATCTTGCGGAGGCGTTTGTACACATCGAAGCGCCGGGAACCCCGCCATCACTTCTAGCGCAGCTTTGGACCGGCTGTGGAGAGTATGAGGTGCCCCTGGGGGACAGAGAAGCAGAGAGAACTAAATAGAGCGGGCGGCGAGGTGTGAAGAAGGCAGAACACCTGATTGCCCGATCTCAGCCAGGGGCAGCACCTGGGCCCTCAGGGCCAGACTGGGAACTAAAACTGGCCCTGGCAAAGTGCTTGGCCAGCCCCCGAGGGATTTGGGGGTGCGGACAAGCTGTTTGCTAAGGCCCGTTTCGGCCGATTTTGTTACAGGGGAACAGCCCATGTTGAACCTCCAGGCTGAGAGCCCGAATACTGCAGGTAACCCCATGGCAAACAAAAAGAAATGTGGATTCTTATGTGTGGTAGTTTGACACAGAGGTGGTTAACCCCATCCATTCTGCCTCTCCAGGGTGGTAGAAAGAGTATGGGCACTAGGATTGACGGTGGCAGCCTCACACCCCATTCTGTTTCTCACTTTTTTCCCTTATGGACTGGTGGGTTTTCTGACTCGCCTACCCCGACGCCCTCATCCTCCAGAGGGGCAGATGGCTAGCCCCACAATCTGCCCACCCACGGGGCCATCTTGGTATGCGGCTCCAGCCCTGAAGCATCAGACAGTATTTCTGCTCCCACTGGGAAGTGAAACAGGGAGTTTACCGCCTCTCTGCCAACTTATATGTTAGAACAATGCCCACAGATATTCCAACTTCCTCTCACTTGCCATGGTGAAAGGCTGCACAGTTTGCACTCTGGGTCAGCCGACAACCAGGTAACTCAACAAAAACCTGGGCATTTCTGAAACATAGCGATCCATGGGGATTTAGAGTGGTGTGGCTTGCAAGGATCCCAGCACGGTTTATACCCAGAATGCACTATGAATGTATGGCAAACCTTTCACTGATGCCATTCTTAGAAAAACAATCACACTTTCATGCACAGCACATTTTCCACAACAATCATCCGTCCCTCAATTTTGCTACATTTTGGCTATTTTCTGAGGCCCCTTCAAGGGAATCCAACAAACCCTGTGTACCTTTAGTATTCCCAACACGTGGTGGGGAAAAGGTTATGAAAGCCTAAGAGCGAACAGCCCCAAACATCTAAAAAGGGCCCAGCACTTGACGGGGCAAGCCTCAGCACTTGATGGGGTTTGTCTCTCCTTTGCTTTCTGTACTTCTTCCTCCAACCTACGTTGTACAATTTGTTGCTATGTTTCTTAGCTTCTCCTTGTGCAATCATTTCCCCTCAAATCTCTGCCAGCAGTGCTCCCTTGAGTCTCTCAAGAGGTGATGGCTGTGGTGTAGAAGTGCAGAAATGTTTGCATGCCTGATGTTATCTCCACCCTGTTCCCTGTAGGAGATATCTCGCCAACTGCCATTTCCTACCTTTGTACTATCAATTCTCTTCAGGATCACCGTAAATAGTGCATAGTCAAGTATCGTCATCAGTCCTATGTTTGGCTCTTTGACTTCACTCAATACAAATAACGTCTATCCCCTAGTGTACTCAATGGACATGTGAGAAGTATGATCCTTTGTTGTCTGGTGTGTCTCCTGTGCCATGCATCTAATCAGCATAGGTCTTGTATATGTTCAGTTGTGTCTAGTGGCATCATGCTCGTCGCCCACTTGCTCGTCTTGTTTCTATTGATCTTGTACATGGTCCCTGATTGAAGTCTCTCTTAGAATCAGTCTCCCCTCTGTGATTCCCTGAAGATTCCTCAAAACCCCTGGCATGAACTAGGCTTGACCTTGATGAGGTATGTACAAGGAAGCAACAGTTATGTTCTTCCTGTTCTGGTCACATTTGATAAATGTGTACAGCCCTTAATTTGTCCATAAGTGTGCGCTACTTTCACTGCCTGCGTTTCTAATAAATACTGCCACCCCATTGGTTTTGTTTTGGGCTGTAGCATGAATATGGGGGCTGTAGTGTTTCACTTTGACTCTTCCTGTGCCTCTAGGTCTAGAAGGAGAACTACTTCTTCCTTTTCTTCCTCTAGACTAGCGTAATCTGCAGATATTTCATTTGTTTAGTGGGTGGTTGTCCTGCAGTGATATCTTCAATTGTTTATTCAACCCTACCTCCTTTTCAAGAGTACTTGATTTATTTTGCCTGTTTCAAGTTTTTGTGGATAAGGAGCAGGCCTTTGTGTTTTTTATTGAGCAGACCGTGACTTGAATGTAAATGTGGGCCTACGCAGTCCACTCTTTTTTGTTTTTATGCAATGGTGCGACCCCTGCTTCTTTTCTTCTTTACGGAGTGTAGTTGCCACTATGCCCCTGTTTTTTAAAATTGCTTTTACAAGTTGGTGCCCCCATATTTCAGCTATCTTGGGGGCTTTAGTGCCAGGCTATACTGTAGGTCTGGCCCCCAGGCTATTTGGGTGAGGTGGTGAAGTCCAGAGGCTGTGAGGCCAGAATTGGTTTAATTCACTTTGGGGCATGGTCACAGGGTTTAAGGCTAAAGGTAGGTGACAGTTGGCCACCATTTTGGGGAAACCACACAGTAGTTGGTCACATCCAGTTAGTTTGTGGTTAGATGGTTGATTTATCAGTTAGGTGGTGGTCAAGCAGATAGATTGCCAAGGGATATATGTTTAGTATAGGCAGAGCAGAGGGGGGAGAGTAGTGTAGGTGAGGAACGCTGTTGGGACCCACTTACTGAGATGGACAGAGCAGCGGGTGTGGCCGAGACACTGAGGATCTTGAGGGTTGCGGGCTGACAAGTGTTTTCTGGCGTCTGGGGGAATGGAGGAGATGGGGCATGGGGGCACATTCACCCGGTGAGGTGCTCGGCAACGGGATAGGAGGGGCTGCAGTATTTGCCTGTCCAGTGCCGCATCTCAAAGTCAAGCAGTGATAGCCAGAGAAGCGGTGCAAGCGAGAGGCTTCAGCAGGAGAGGTTAGCAAAGCAATAGAGGGGGTACTTAGCAGGCGGGTACCACAACGGGATCCATCACCTTATGGAGCTATCACTGTGAGAAAAGATTGATTGCATGGTAAGATCCAGTGGCCCTGGGAAACAGGGCTGCACTGCAGACCTCGGTGTCTATGGTGGACCAGCAGGGGGCAGTAAAGTAAACTTGGTGGATCGATCCACCCTAGAGCCTGTGCCATTTGAGAGAGGACTTGCATTGGCTGCAATGGTCGCCTCACTGCTTTTCAGCAGTGCAAGGAAAAATATCATGATAATAACACAATGTTATCATCATTTTATTTTTTCTTGTTGCAGATGCTGCAGCTTTACTGGGGGCTGGGTGGGGCTGCTCTACAGACAGGGGAGGGGATGAGTGCTTTTCACTCCCTAAGTAAGCATAAATGTTTTTTATAGCCGTCTCAGGCTGGCCAAACATTCATGCTCACTTAGCATGGTGGAGAACATGCCCAGGCGCCCAGTCCCAGTCTGAGTGCCAAACCACGGCGCTCAGACCAATCACAACGCTGCATTGCAGCATTGTGATTGACTCAGGGGAGCCTGGGTGCTTCCTGTGGGCTTCCTGTTCTGGCCGGAGGGAGGAGTGGAGATGTGCAGCAGCGAGGAGGTAAGTTTTATAAAAATTGTATTTAGCCCCTTCCCCTCGCCTCCTGGCTACCCCGCATCCCCGCCCTACCACCCCGATCACTACGCCACTGAGTGGCAGAGCCAGGTTGTTGTAGTGGTGCAGCAACATGGCAACGCTAATGAATGGAGATACACACAGTTGTTAATTGCTTGTGGTCTTTAAACTGATCACACCCATTTTTGCCGGGCTATTTATTTCCAGTCCGACATGAGCGTCAGACTAAACCAAAACCATTTATGCCGTTGTGGTGGTGCGGCACCCCACATGGTGTTGTCTGAAACATCTCAACACCACATTCCTCCTTTACCATAGATTTGAATATACAATATCAAACAGTGTAAGCATGGTGTCAGCAATAACATCAATAATGGAATACTTATTGATGTTACCAAAATTGTCCACGGGCCGGTACCACATCAATCAGTCAGAAATTCAACCTACCGCTGAGACGGCTCTTGATTGTGCCGCAAGTGGTACCAACCTTGACCACTCCGTGAAGAGGCTGACAAAGAGGACTCCTCGGTGTCCGGAATACTGGATGCTGGCCGACGTACCAAGCCGGAGACCTGGACAGCACTTTAGGAAGATGTGATCAGTGGAGATAGAGGCACACCTGGGGCGCTGATAGTCTTGGGGGGCATACTCAAACTCTTCCTCAATGTCGGTCATGCCATCTGCTGTCCCTCCCTTCAGTGGATCATGTCCTCCCAGCCCTGGAACTGGAGATGAGTGGGCCCTTTTGAACTGTAAAATATTGATGGTAACACTTTCTGCTCCTCTCACGGCATTTCCACAGTGCCCTTGATTTCGGTGGCAGTCCAAGGGCTCATTCTCGAAAGGTAGGCGGAACCAGCCCCAAGATGTTAGTCTTTCACTTGGACTTTGTCTCTGAGTTGAAAGATGGTTCATTTGACTCACTGTTTCTGCAAAGTATACTCATTGTTGTGAGCTCGTTTGGACTCAGAGTGATTGGGGGGATTTGGATTGTCTGCTCACGTTGGAATATGGGGAATGGTATCTGTCAATGTCCGTTCGAAGCACAGATTGCTTGGGGAAA
This sequence comes from Lissotriton helveticus, assembly GCF_964261635.1. Classification (NCBI taxonomy): domain Eukaryota; kingdom Metazoa; phylum Chordata; class Amphibia; order Caudata; family Salamandridae; genus Lissotriton; species Lissotriton helveticus. The sequence goes on along the minus strand of NC_136061.1, from coordinate 408,565,843 downwards.
TTCGGGTGTAGAGTCTGGTGTGAGACAGTATTCTTTTAGGAAGTTATAGATGGATCGCTCAATGTTGGTGATCCCGGCCTCTGCGGTGCAGATCAACTTTGTTAGGGTCCTCATCTGGCACTGTACCTCTCCATTGGCTTGGGGCTAACAGGACCGTAGTGTTGGGTAGCTCGACAGCAAAGGTATTCGGCCCATTCATGTCCGCTGAAGGGTGGACCGTTATCTGCATGGATCTCCCCAAACTACCCGTGGGTGGCTTCATCATTTTAGGAATGACTTCGGACACAGCAGTAGTTGAAACAATCTCTACTTCAAGGTACGTGGAATAGTCATCCAAGAACAATAAGCATGTGGGAACCATCTGGGAGACTCCCGAAGTCTGCACTGACATGCTGCCTGGGGCAGTCGGACATTCCTCCATGATGATGGGGCTAGGGGATCAGGCCGGCTGGTGGCCTGGCAGGCTGGGCATTGTCGTACGACTTCTTCTAATTGCTGGTCCAGATCCATTCCCATACCTTGCTCCTCAGCCCGTTCTTTGACTTGACAACACCTTGGTGCGCCCCATGGGCTAGGAAGACAGGCTTTTGTTGTAGGCTGTGCGGGAGTACTAGCCATGAGACTGTCATCATGCACTCTTCATCAGTGACCAAAAGTTCCTGACGGATGTTATGCAGTGATAGGAGTATTGCTTCTGTGGTGCGATATGCACCGGGCATCACATGGGTTGCCAATCCCCTGACAGGGTAGCCTGGATCGCAAGTTGTAAACACTAATAATGTCTGGTGGCTTCTACTACTTCAAGGGACATGGAAATTGTTTTGAAACATTTTACCACTAGGCGAATGTACTCTTTGGTCTCCAGGGCGTCGCTGACTCCAACGGTGTGGCGGGACATGCACGGCGGGATAGAAAATCCACAGGATTGTGAGTGCCTGGTCGGTACTCAACCTTGAAATTGAACTCTTGCTGCAGCAGGATCCACTTCTGTAGGGGTTTGGATGCGGACCTTCGGAATAGTGGGTCGATTGCCCTCACTACATGGACAGTTTTGGTGTCATCATAGTCATCCATATCGCTTTCTGTCAGTGTGGCTATGTGCAACTTTACAGCACTGACTGGCTTCTTCAAGGGGCATTGACCATTATTTCGAAGAGGAGTGGCACACCTTAGAAAAGTGGTTGAGCATGCCACAAGCTCTGCAGAACTTCCTTTTGGCAGGCAATCGCCCGCATTGGGGTAGGGACCGCCGCACCATCCACAGGTGCGGCCTGATGTCTGCGTGTCCCTCTGCGAAGTTCATTTACCGATTCTTCTTTGATGGGTGTGGGTTGGTTCAGATCCATGTCGGAAGCATAGATCTTGGAGAGTTCCATTGTGCTCCCAAGATTGAGGATGTGCTGTATCGCCATGTTGGGTTCTTCAAGTATCCTTTCCCGGAGTTTGGAAGAGGTGCACCCTCGGATGACCTGTGCTCTCATTTCATCCCCTTTAGTCTGGGAGGGTTCATGTGCTTGCAAGCTCCTGTATACTGTTGAAGAACACATCATCAGATTTTGCTGCGTTTGGTGGAGAGGAAAGCATTCATAATCAGGGTTTGCATAGGGCTTGAAATGTGCTACAATGTCATTCTTTAGAGTGGTGTAATTTAGCAGGGCCCGCTTCGACAACAGTTTTTGAGAGTCTGTGAACTTCAGTGCCACCTAGATGGAGAAGCATGGCACGTTTTCTGGCAGCACTTGTCTCAGCTGCCTCAAAGTATGTCTTTAACTGTTCCACTCAGGTTTTCCAGTGGGTGGCCTGCAATGGTGATGGTCCAGTGACTGGGAAAGGCTCTAAGTCAAGGATGGAAGACATCACGAGGTGATCATGGAGTTGAAGGAGACATCATACTGACACTGAGGCTGTAGGGTGCTGAAGCAGCAGTAAGTGGAGCACCCTGGTACACCTTGGGCATGTGCAATGTGAGAAGGTGATGCTGGCAACAGTCAATAGTGGGGGAGGGGTTGCCGGGAGATGGTGGAGAAGGGATGAACAGTGCCCTCTTTATGTGTTTGAGGTTCTGCAAAGCTGAGGCATATGGGTGGCAAACAGTGCTGAGGCTGATGATATGAGTCTGGGCTGGTGACCACCCAAAAGCAAAGTCTTAGCCTCATGTGGGCAAAGAGCAGCCTTTGTCATGCAGCTCTTCAGTTCACCCCACCGCCTCACCAGGCGACAGGGGCGATGGTTGCAGGCAGGGCTTGGTAGCCGCAAGGCCAGAGCACATGGAGAGGCCTACAGAACATAGGAAACGCCTCATGGAGCAAAGGCTAGATGGAGTTAGAGCGGGGCGTAGTAGTCACTGGGGCGCACCAACCTCGTGGCAGCTCCAGATGCAGATGAGTCTAAGTTGCGGGAGTCACGCTCATGGAGGAGCTGCTGGACGAACTGCAGCGGCTGCCCTTTTCGGCAAGCTCCACAGGGCACAGCAAACAGGCATGCCAAGGAAGCAGAGAGCATAGCAGCTGACTGGGAGCAAGGGCCGCTGCACTGGGCGAAGCAGGAGGGCTCGAGGAGAGGCACCCAGCAGCCAGCCGAGGACAGAGAGTGCAGGTGCATGTGGGGGCAATGCAGCCTCCTGATCGCCAGTGTAGTGGCGCAGCAACACAACAACTTTACGGAATGTAGACAGATGGTTGTTAACTGCTCGTGGTCTCTGAACTGACCACACCTTTTTTGCTGGACTATTTATTTCCAATCTGACGTCAGCGTCGGACTAAACCAAAACCATTCACACCCTATGGGTGATATCCCAAACTCCCTCCACTAGGGCACCCCAAGTGGCGTTGTCTGAAACATCGCAACACTACAGTTGCCAGGAAACACAGTGTTCTGTCTCTGACCCAGCGTGACCCCCCAAGAAGACTCAGAGCTGGGGTTTATGTGCTTCTTTATTCCTCCGTTTCTACCCCGAACTAACTTCACTTCCTTTCGCCCCTCCCCATCCGGTCCCGCCTGCCTTGTCTTCATACAAGGTCAGGCGGACAACACGACACCTCCCCCCTTTATACAATAATGCTTGCTGTCTCTCAGAGTTCTTCAATAAGTTGAACAGGTCGTTTAATCACTCTTCTTAGGCGACGGCTTCGTGCTTGATCAGGAGCAGGACTGTCCCTGGTGTCTTCTAGCCTCACGGACTTAGGACGTGCTTCATCACTGTTTTCTCTGTGGCTCGACGAATCCATGCTGGACTCACTGTCTTGAGAACGAACATGAACTGAAGAGCGATACCTGTTGAAATGGGATATGTTTCGAGTCACCCTTCTTCCTTCCGACTCGGCGGTGATCATAGTCCCCTTTTGACTGGAGATACGGATCGGGTGGGCAAGGTATCGGCTGTCTGCCTTGGTCTTGCGGTCTTGCTTCACCAGCACCCAATCTCCAACATGAATGTCCCTCTGTCGCGCATGCCTGCGCTGATCAGCGTATTCTTTCATCTTCGCTTTCTTTGCCTGGTTTAGCTTTACCAGGGTGTCATGATCAGTGGGCACGATTCGGGGTTGCGTGACGGTGTTCGATGTCGGCAGTCGCGTGCGAGGAACTCGCCCGAGCATCAGGGTGGCAGGGCATTAATTCGTGGTGCTGTGTGGCGTGGTCATGTCGCTCGCAGCACTTCGTTTAGTGCTTGCTGGATGTTACGGTGAGCGAGTTCCGCTTGTTGAACTGTCTTCTTGAGAGTTCCCATGAATCGCTCGACCATGCCGTTGGCTTGAGGCCAAAGGGGAGTGATTTTCCGATGTTTAAAGTTAAGGTGATTCGCAAATTCAGCAAACTCGTGGCTGTTGAACGGTGGTCCGTTGTCTGTCTTTACTCCTAGAGGTATTCCTAGGCTGTCCGGTTTTCGGTTTAAATCGACTCTGCCCGAGATTACACCACTGATTGCAAATCAGCTGACTCGGTTTAAACCGAGTATCGCTGTATTTTTCATATTAGAATCATCACTTGGCCATTTGCAACTTTTGGCCACTTGAGGGCGCCAAAGTAGTACAAACTCAGCATCCGAGCTTCAGTCCTGGAGCCGAGGGTGGGGTGGGGGGGGTAAAATGTGGGAATAGCAGTATTTCAGCTTTCCCGAGCTGACTGACCGCCAGAGAAAGGCAGGCGAGGGGGGACGCTGCAGCCGCGAGCTCCCTGACAGCCGTACAAATCATCAGCCGAGAGTGGCGCCGGGGGAGAGTGGCGCCGGGGGAGGCCATGCAGAGCAGATGGTCCGCCCTGCTGTGTTTTTAATTGGAAAGGAGGGGTGACATTTGCAGCCACTCAGGTGTGTTTGAAGATACTGACCCTCATTCAGTGCGGGCAGAGTGTGACAAAGGAGCTACAGAGACAGCAACTTCTCTTTTCGAAGCCAGCAGCCGGGGGCGTGAAGAGTGAGCAGACTTTTTAATGGTGCCAGAGGCAAAGCCTTTCAAGGGGTTTTGTCGACCAGGAGGTCCTTGTGCTGCTACTGGGGGGGAAACACCAATGACATCGATGTGAATATTGTGGCGCGATGGCATTAACATCGCATGCACTTAAAACGCATGCAATGTTAAAATGCCATTACAACGCAAGGGAATGCGACTTTAATAAAAACGGAAACAGTTACAAAACAAACAGGAAAGGGTTGCCACAATACAAAAAACACGGGCTAACATATATTTTATATACATGACGGAAAAAGGGGTGCCACAAAAAACAGCTACTCGGGTGCACTATCAGTTTAGCACGCACACGCTAAAGATAACAGAGACCCCAATAAAGCAATACATTTGCCAGGCCATTTACCAGGCCCGACGAGAAGCTGCATTTAAAAAACAATATATTTGTATGGTTCTTTGGCAGACGTTGGGGCATTAGGCACGCGCGCACACACAAACAAACCAGGGATGTTTACACTCCTACCTCTTAAAATCCGCATTATCTTGTTTGAATTTGTACTGCTCTCTTCAGATACCTCTCTGGCTGCTCAGAGGCCAAGACACGTGAGTCACTCTGTGGCAGAAAGGTCAGAGGACACATTGCCATAAGTGCTTCGGGACCCTGTCGGGCGTATGAAGCGCTGTGTAAATCGGTGTCAAAGACATCACGAGACCTAGTGACAAACAACTAGCTCCTAGACATATAAACTAAGCAAGAGCGGCTATTTAAAAACTCACACATGCACAGTTACAGATGTAACGTGTAAATGCTAGTATATTAGTATGACCTTGCTCCTCATACTGCCGCCAGCAAAAGAAGAAAGACGGAAGACGTGCATTTCTTTAAGAAATAATAACACCTGTTGCCCACGGAAATCAGGAGTTGCATGATTTTTGCTGAATTGCAAGTAGCTGGTCTAGATAATGTACATAAATCATTATTCTACGTATGATATTCAAGGATTTAATTATGCCAGCCAGCTATTAGTTGCCCCATTAAGTTGATAATCAGAGTGTTCAAAGCATGCAATAGGCCATTCTGGCCATCTGTGGGGTATCTCTGCCATTGGCCCGTTCAAATGTCTTTTGATGCTATCAGTATTCTCCCCGGGATATGGCATGGATTATGACACTGATACTGAAAATTCATTTATCAAAGTGCCATGATAATATTACTGAAGGTCATGGCCATTACAAGGCAATTTTATTCATATATTTATTTATGCATTTTTATATAGCGCGGACTTTACCCGAAGGCATCAGAGCGCTTCACAATAGGAACAAAAATGATACATGATGAGAGCATTACACGAGAACAGATTACAAGAGCAGACGTTAAGTTACATAAGGTAAAAGTGACAATTGTGAGCAAACAAAAATACATGAGGTAGTAAAAATTGAAAGAGATGAATGTGCTTCCAATCTAATATGCTATAACTGTACTGAGCCTTTATGGAGTTTGTACAGGCGGATAATCTGTCCACATACTCTTGCGATATGGTGATGGCATTTCGTTTTTGAGCATTACAGCTGAATTTGTTCTTAGGGAATGCATGCAGTCCTTCAAACACAGGCCAGTGTTACCCGCGCCAGCAAGTGGGAAGTGTTGATACAGACAGTACTGGGATTGTCTGAAGGGCAGCTATTCTAGTGAATCAGCAATTAGAGCCAGTAACTGCTCTAACATTTGGGCGCATCTCCCCAGCTGCACTTGTACGTAACGTAGGGTTGCACTGGAATACCTGAGATTGTAGGACAGAAGGAGGGGGTCACATTAACTAAAATTAGGGCAGCAATCCCATTATCTCTGGTTGTTGCTGCGTGTGATATTTATAAAAGCAAAACAATCTGGACAGTGTTGCCTAGAACATCTGACTGCAGTGCACTGGCAGTTCATGTGACATATCAGGGTGCAGTGCGCGATGGCACCTATAACACGTCTAACTGGTGGCACATGTAAGATCTCAAAGTGCAGTACATTGGTACTGAGTATGGCGTTACGCTACAAAACATTGTTTTTAAAGTGCTGAGATGATACAGGGAACTTCCTTTCCAGTTTTTGTTTTTAAAACATAAAAGGCTACGTCATTTACAATGCCAATAGCTTAAACTCACATAAATGCGAGACCTATTGCATTGCAAATGCTTGTTAAATCTGAGCTGCAGAATCAAAGGACAATAGAAAGTATTTCATGACTTTACTAAGCTTCTGGAATGTAGAGCAGTATACAGTTTCTGAGGAAAAATTGAAAAAGCAATCATAAAAGCAAAGCGTTCCATAAACACCGACAAAACACCGTTTCAGTTGTTTTTTATGGCGCGAAAATTTGAAATCACTGAAAAGCACTGTTTTTTTCAGGTATTGAAATCACTGGAAAACACTGACAAAACACCACCAGAATTTACCCAAAATAGAAACTGAAAACAGGGAAGCCTAGGTATTCCCCATGCCGCGAATGCCTTGTCGATGACAGGAATGACAGCGGACGCTTTCGTGGAGGACACTTGCAGCGCTATAGGTAGGCGGGATTATTCGTCCATGATGATGAGGATGTACTTGCCTGATTTTAATGGCCCGAAGAAATCGATAGCCACTTGTTGCCATACCCCATCAGGTAGTTCAGACATCTGCAAAGGGGCCGGTGGTTCTTCTCGACCAATGAGCTGACATGAGGCACAGTCTTTGAGTGTGGCTTCCACCATGTGATCAAGGGATGGAACCAGACATGTTCTCGGAGTGCTTTCTTGGTGGCTATGACTCCTCTGTGCCCTTCATGACCAAGATTGATGATCCCTTGGCGAAGCCGTTGGGGAATGACTATCCTCCCTCCTCTTAACAGGAGACCTTCGGTACTGATTGATAGTTCTGCCTGAACATGCTTAAATGCCATTAATTCTTGAGCATCCGCAGACGCGTCGTGGTGACTGGTGTCCAGATGCCTCCAGGAGTTGGTGCGTATTCGACCTATGATAGCCTGAACAGTAGGATCTTGGACTGAGGCTTCTTGAATGGCTTCCAGGGGCACAGCTGGGGGGCGTGCGCTGTCGATGACGAAGTGAATGTACTCCTCTGCTACCGAGCATCGTTCACGCGTGTGGGTTTGCGGATGCCGTGACATATAGTCTGCTGGGTTTTCGGCTTTTCCAGGTTTATGGATAATGGTGTAGATGTAGTCTTGTAAACGAAGGCCCCATCTTTCTATTCGTGGAGGCATCTTCGCTCGTGGGTTGCCAAAGATGGTGATGAGTGCTTGGTGGTCCGTGACGAGTGTGAAATGCTTCCCATATACAAACAGAATGAAAATGTTCACAGGCCCAGACGACCGCGAGACTGAGGCTTCTCAGGCTGAGAGTACGCCTTCTCCGTATCAGTGAGGCTACGGCTGGCGTAAGCAACCACGTGGGGTTGATCTGCGTCACTGTTGTACTGAGCCAGGATGGCACCCAGCCCCACCGGACTGGCGTCTACCGTGATTTCAGTCTTTCGTTTGGTGTCAAAATAGGCTCTATTGACGGCGGTGCTCACAGCGTCCTTAATTGTGTTGAATGGATGTTTGCATGCAGGTGACCACAGAAATTGTTGGCCTTGGTGGGTGAGTTCCCGGAGTGGGTAGCTGATGGTGGCATAGTCTTTAATGTAGCGGGCACAGTAACTCGCCATTCCCAGGAAGGAGCAGAGGTCGCTGATGTCCTGTGGTTGTGGAGTGTCTGCGAGGGCAGACACTTTCTCGGGATCTGGTTTCATGCCGTCTTTGGAGAAGATGTGTCCGTAGAATTTGAGCATAGAGTTGTGAAATTCACACTTGACCGGATTGAGAGTGAGGTTGGCGTTGAGTAAGGCATGGCACACTTGGTCCAAGGCTTTGTCGTGCTCCACTTGGTTCTCCCCAAACACTAGGTTGTTGTCGCTGTAATTAAAGGCATTTGGGACGCCCTGAATGACCCTCCGAATGGCCTCTTGAAAATTCTCTGCAGCGGAAGATATTCCAAAGTTTAGGCGTTTATACCGGAATAGACCTTGATGGGTGGTGAAAGTTTTAATATAACGGGATTGCTCATGTAATTCCAATTGGTGGTATCCCTGGTTGAGGTCCAGCTTTGAGAACACGGTCGCTCCATTGAGACGAGCGATCATATCACTGATGTGCGGTCCTGGATGCCTTTCCCTCTCAATGACTGTGTTCGGGGCACGCATGTCAATGCAGAGGCATATTTTATTGTCCTGTCCTTTCTTAGGTACTACTACCACCAGAGACACCCATGGGGTGGGCCCTGTGGATCTTTCAATGATGCCTGTCCGCAGTAGGTCTTGGAGTTCTTCATCCACTGCCTGTTGTAGATGAAATGGCACCTTTCTGTGGTGTTGCGCTACCGGGGGTACCTGCTCATTAATGTGTAATTTGACCTTGAATTGGTTGAGTCTTCCGAGGCCCTTGAATAGGTTTGGGAATTTGTTGACGATGTCCGGGGAATCATCCATGGTGTACAAAAGTTCGACAAGTTTGAGGCGCTCCGCAGTGGGCAGACTGAGGAGGCAATCCGCTGCATCAGGGCCTTCAATCACTTGTATATGTGCTTGGATCTGTCGGTCTTTGTAGGTCAAAGTCGTGCGGAATTGTCCTAGGCAGGGTAGAGGCTTCCTGGACATCCATGTATAGACTCGCACAGCGGCTGGTTATAGTTTTGGCTGAGGCTTCATGTTTTTGTATTCCATGGCACAGATGTAGTTTAAGGATGCTCCCGAGTCTAAAACAAATTTGGCTGGGTGACTTCCTTTTCGAACGTTCAGCGGTGAGTATTTTTTCAGTCTGTCGGGGTCCGACACCATGTATACATATTCGTCACTGTCTTGTGACACAGGCGTGGGAGAGGACGATTCCCGGGACGTTGACCTCTGAGATTTGCATGAAACAGTTGAGTGAGTGCTTGACCTTGATGAGCTAGAGGAGCGGCTTTTCCTCTCTCTTTCTGCCCTGGCGTGGTGGCGGGTTCCTGGACTTGACTTGGTTGTCTTTGTGTCTGACCGGCGCGTTTGGCAGGTTGCTTCGAAGTGATTTTCTCTCCCACATCGGTGGCACTGTTGTCCTATGGCAGGACATTGTCCCGAGTGTGGGTAGTCTTGACCGCATCTGTAACATTTTGAGGTTGGCCTGTTTGTGTGATAGCTTCGAGCTCCATTGCGTGACGAAGTCGCTCGGGTTTTCTGCGTCGGTCTTTCTGATTTGCGGCGGTCAGGGTAGCGCTTCGAGTCCATGTGTGATTGCATTCGAAATGCTTTTTCTTTTTTCTCAGACTTGCTGGCTTCCATTTTCTTAGCATGGTCTTCGGCTTGATCGTTGATGCGTGTGAGTTCTTCAATTTCTTCTAGCGTGTAATGCTTCTTCAGCAGCCTGCGGCGCAGTGATTCCAATTGGCATCCCTCAATAATGTGCAGTCGTAGGGCATCTTCAGTGTTAAACGTGTCGAACTCGCAGTACCGGGCTAAGCGCCGAATGCGAGCGATGAAGTCGCACATTGGTTCATCCTTTTCTTGGGAGGCAAGGTTGAACGTGTATTGCTCGTAGTCTAGGTTCCGTTTGTGGAGGAACTTCCGATCTAGGGCTCCTTTCACATCCTCATATGAAGTGGCAGCGGGTAATTCTTTGATGATCTGCGCGATGTCTTTTCCTATCAGATTTCGCAGCGCTATGAGTTTCTGCTTGGAGTCTTGCACCTGGGACCCTGTCATAAAGTCCTCAAAATCTTCTGCCCAGCTTTTCCATTTCGGCCCCATGCTGTTTCCAGACGTTAATTCTAGGGGCTCCGGTGGGCGTAGGTATGACACTCCCATCATCATTGGGTGTGGTTACGGGACTTGCAGGGTGGACCCTGTGGCTCCTGGGCGTGACGTATCAGGTTCACCAGGCATCTTGAGCGCAGATATAGGTTTAACTGGCCTTACAACGCTTTATTTCTAGAAATTTTCAGGTTTCTAGGGGGTTTCTTTCACTTGCCTGACCCCAAGATGGCCGCCGTGGCAGGAGCTTGTGAAGTTCTATGTGCAGCGCCTGACTTCAAAATGGCCGTCGACGGGGACACAGGCTTTCTTTTACTCACTATTTGCTTTTGTTTCCTGGCAGTTGTTTCAGCAAGAAGAAGGTAGTCGCTGCTCAGACTCACCCTGTGCTCTGCTGATTGCTGCTGCTGGCACCTCTGTGGCTCTATTTTCAGTGCGATCGTGTCTTTTTTGCGCTTTTTCTTACGGCAGGTCTCTGGGCGCAGTCACAGCGAGGGGCAGAGCGGTGGATCATCCGATCCCACCCACGTCGCCACTGTTCTGTCTCTAACCCGGCGTGACCCCCCAAGAAGACTCGGAGCTGGGGTTTACATGCTTCTTTATTCCTCCTTCCCTTCGCCCCTCCCCATCCGCTTCCGCCTGCCTTGTCTGCATACAAGGTCAGGCGGACAACATGACACACAGTGTGGGGCATCGCAGTGTGTCTGGAGGCACACAGCTGAAACCAACATTGTCGAATATCACCACCGGGCTGGAATGGTGAATGAGTGAGGATAAGGGTGACAATGGAGCAATCAGTTTAGCAGAGAGCACATAAGTGGGGACAATTTTGATGCTCAAAGAGAGGAGTCAATCTTTGCCATTAGGAGGGTATGGTAAGGGGGCGCGAGGAGCAATGGGGAAAGCACACAAGGTATGTGCACAGGACCTGAGGTAGAAAAGAATGCAAGAGCAACCGAAGTTAGAGGCAGGATGGAAGGGAATGCAGGAAGATGGGAATGGGTGCCTAATTTTATGTATAGAATGATGCTAACACAGTTGGGTTTCTCCGTTGCTTCCAAAGCCGGCTTGGCGGACCGGAGACAGTACCCAGGAGGACTCAGTGAGGCCCACTTGCTCCAAGAAGAAGCAATGGCATCGTCACCAGCGGTTCGAGGATGGCATCGGTGAACCAGACGGGAGGAGCTTGGAGAATGTTTGTGTGCCGTCTCCAATTAGAGTCAGCTAGAAACTTGCAGAGAGCAGTACATTGAGGATGGAGAGATACCAGTGACGAGGGGGCTGGGTAAAGGAGTGATGACCAGGGAGGGGACATAGGATTATGAGAAGAATGATGAAAAGCGGAAAAGGGAGGAGGGGGAAATGAAAGACTGGGAGGAAGGTGGTGAAAGTAGGGTGGAATGCCTATGGTGGGATGAGATGTTTATGCAAAGGCGGCCACACAGCTGGAGTTTGCAGGTGGTTTTGCAGGAATCTGTGCGGAGAAGTTCAAGAGAGAAGAAAGTGAAAGAACTGGAGTCTCGATTGCTGGGTGGACGGCCGGCTTCAGTGCAAGGCCCAGTTAAGAGGTCTGTTTCTGGGGTGAGACCTGATATGATTTCTTAAGAGATGGTGCCAAGTGGGAGTGATGACAAATATGATGGAGTGGTGTGCCGCTATAATGATAAATACATGGTGGACCATGGGGCAGGTACAGACAAAGGGACGTAAATTAGTGCAGTGGCAAGCAATGACAAGTCAGAAGAAAAGAGTAAGGCAAGTAAGACTGGGAAGAAGGGACAGAGAGAAACAGATGAGGGTGTAGGAAGTACGTTGGCCAAGTGGCATAGGGTTACTGGTGAATACATAGAACTAGACAGCTGAGTGATGTATAGCGTTTTTCATATATATGGATGTAATTAGGAAGGCTTAAATAACTTTCAGGAACTATACATGAGTGAAGTACATCGAGGAGTTCACAGCTCGCCTTGCAGAAGACGTGGAAGTCAAGTGGGAGTGGGAGGAACTGGATAATGACTTGTGGCTCCACATTATGGCACCGATTTTGGCACCAACCGTGTTTTTAGGCAGCTGACCTCTGGGGGGGGGGGTTATTGACCCTTACAGGAGGCTTATGGTCGATGGGCAGAGAGCGGCAAGGGGAAGTGTGCTGGGCTTTCAACCAGATGTTTTGTGGCAGGGAATTTTGAAAACTTTGCTACAAATTCCCTAAATGTGGGTTGCAGAACCCAATCATACATTGTGGAGTTAAGCCTGGTGGGAACCAAGAGTAGCAGCGAATAAACTTCCAGCATCAAAGGGGCCATGAGGGAAGGGGAGCACAGAGGCCCTTGGGAAAGGGCGATTACACCAGTAAAGAGATAGAGAATTGCATACTGGTCACTATGGTAAGAAAATGCTTAGGACAGGAGTTTATTGATTGAAGGTTTAAGTTGGGATGCAAATGGCAACAGGAAAGGAGATGGGACACGAATTTGAAATCTGCAAAGGAATATGTTCAAGTCGTGGAGGAAAAGTTGATGGAAGGCAAGCCCATTTTATGATTGGTTAATGGACAAACTGATTGCTTCACCCACTGGGTGGTCCGAAAGAAAGAACAAGAACAATCCCGCCTGATCCAGAATTTGTCTTCGCCAGAGGCAATGCGTCATTGATTTCATTGTCAAAGATTTGACCTCTATTAATAATTTCTCAGTGGATGTGGCAATTGAATTGGTGAAGGAAAGTAGAGTGGGGGCTAAGATACCAAAAAGTGATGTAAAAGCGGCATTCTGCTCATTACCAGGTTACCCAGAGGATTTGAAGCTTCTTGGTATTGTATTTCAATGGGAATGGTTTGTAGATAAGGTGTTGCCAATGGGTGCTCTGTCTCATGCACATCTTTTCTGCAGTGGTTGTATGCCTTTGTGACTGAGCACAAGCTGGTGACCCATTACTTGGATATTTTTTTTCTTTGCGGGAGAGGCAGCCTCAGAGGAGCATAAAGAGATGCTGGGTAAGTTTAGGGACTGGATGGCAAACATAAGGGATCTCCTGGCAGAGGAAATAATTATTGGCCCAGATATGATGTTGTCCATTCTTGGCACTGAGATTGACACAAGTAGAATGTTATTATTGTTATGTTATTATTGTTATTGTTATAGTCAGCTTATATAGCGCCAAATGACCTGCAGGTCCCAGGGCGCTTTTGAACTGTCAGACACAACAACCTAGACGGTGACACAACGGTGGGGGAGCTAGACATGATTTACCGCTGCTCTAAATAAGATGGTTTTAAGGGATTTTCTGAAGCGGAGCAGGTTTCCTTCTTTACGTAAGGCTTCGGGTAGTTCATTCCAGATCTTTGGCAGTAAGGTCGAGAAAGATCTCCCACCTTTTGTTGCTAATCTAAATCGGGGGCATACCAGTAATTGGGCCTCCGAGGATCTCAGGTTTCTTTCAGGTCGGTAGATCTCTAGTTTTTTCTTAATGTAGGCTGGGGCTTGTCCATAGATGGCCTTGTGGGCTATGCAGAGGCTTTTGAATATGGATCTCTGCGTTACTGGCAGCCAGTGGAGGCTCCGCAGCAATGGGGATGCATGTGATCTTCTTGGAAGTTTAAAAATAAGTCGTGCCACATTGTTTAATACCACTTGCAGTCGGTTCGTTAGTACCTTTGGTAGACCTAGGTAAAGTGCGTTTCCGTAGTCCAGCCTTGACAGTATGGTGGCCGAAATTACAGTGCGGAGCATGGACTGGGAAAGAAGCGGCACTAGTTTGCGCAGTTGTCTTATGAGCCCATTGCAAGTTCCCACCACTGCGGAAACCTGGCTCACCATTGAAAGAGCACTATCTACCTTAATGCCCAGGCTTTTTACCGTGTTAACGGGGTTGGGGGTGGGGCCAAGTTCCTGAGGCCAGTATAGGTCGCTCCAGGGGGAGCAAGTATGTGACACTATTAGCACTTCGGTTTTCTCCGGGTTGATCTTCAGGAGATTCCTGGACATCCAGTTGACAGTATACCTAAGTACTTTCACTTATCACTTAGTATACCACAACAACCCACACCTATAGGTGCATCTTGGTGCTTCGGTACACAGAAACCTGCTACAAACTAAAACAACCAGGTCTTAAAGAGTTTTAAAACTTTGCAAAGTCTGGACAGGGGCGAGTGTAGTACAGAATTTGATTCCAGGCCGAAGGGGCATCTAAGGATCTTCTTCCAAATCTAGAAGTACGGATGCATGGGGTTTTGTCGCTAGATCTGAGGTTTCCAGTGGGACAATAGTGTCAGAGTTTCTTCTTTAAGTGGGGGCTAGGCTGTAGGCAGACAAGAAAAGAGTAATGGTGGTGCGACTGGATAAGATGTTGCTGAATAAAGTTCAGTTGAGGGAGGTACAAGTTTTGCTAGGCAAATTACATATTGCATGCAGAGTGGTGAGAGCATGCAGGACTTTCTGTAGGAGATTAGGCCTAGAACTGTTAGTTTTGTCCCTTCTGCACCAGCTGGTGTGCGGGTCGATTTAAAATGTGGAGGGCATTTTTGGAACATGACAGTGCCATCTCCTTGGTTGGTTTAGGTGACCAAGTTGAATATTCTGAAATGCAGCAGGAGCAGAAGGTTTTGGTTTGTTCTGCCAAGGAAAATGGTGCACCGGGCAATCAGAAGTATGCAGATGGAGTGGTGTTTGCATTTATTGGACACCGAGAGATGACGTAGTACAGTTTAAAATGTCTTTGACTAAAAGAAGTTTATCAAAGGTGACCATTATGGGCAAGTTGGAGAGAATAGCCTTTTATGGCAAGATGTTGTAGGGCTACGGTCCTTTGGTTTGGGAGCTAGGGCATAGGCAAAAGTTACGGAGGAAGGGTGAGGCAGCCATTGTCATGGCCCATTTTTAAGTAGGTATTAAGGGTCTTACTAGTTGTATGCTGCAACAGTTATGAGGTGACAATATTCTCTATAATTATTCTATGGAAGTTTTTTCCGGAGCATTTAGGGTGTGAGAAATATTGTGTATAGGGTCTAAAGGAGGGCTGGAAGTGGCAGGGTTTGAAAGTACAGAAGTAGGTCTGTGGATTAAGGTGAAGAAGTCAAAGATGGACCACAGGGCAAAAGGAAAGAGCGCCTGTCTGAGGACGTATCTGTTTATAGGTTTTGCCTACTAATCTGGTGGACAAAGATCTTTGGAGGAGGTGCAAAAAGCAAAAATATCTCCTTCATGGCTGATAACACATGCTCACCTTTCCTTGTATAGTTTCCAGCCAGTCCAATAAACCATCTCCTCAACACCAATTTAGCATTATGCTAACCCTCGACGATTCCATCAGGAGCAAGCTCCAGTCTAGTGTTCTTCTCTCTCCCTGACTCAGTCCTTTCCCAAATTCCTATAACCAGCAGCACATCCAACTCTGCTTGCCAGCTTAGGTGTTCAACAATAGGTGTTTTGAGTGGGCCTACTTTCCTCGGATCATGACAGTATTTTCTTCTTGCTAAGAAATACAAACTTCATAAAGGCATAGATTGTTTTTGGATCATCAGGATATAAGGAGGTGGGATGTCGGGAGTTGGGAACTCTACATAATGTCTTAAATGAACAAAGGTTTAAAACAGAAACTCTGACACTTCAAAGGTACATTTTTCCAAATTGAAAAAGAGATGGTGTTGACATACTCTCCTCAACATTTCAGTAAGATGTTCTTGATATTCCACCAAACTACTAGAAAAAAGTCAGATACACTTCAACATATATGTCCAAAATGGCTTTGAATACTTTATTGAGAAGGCATTGGAAAGTATCAAGGAATTGCCTCATCAAAAGGCATTACCAAATATTTGTAATGCCCAAACTTGGTATTCAATGCAGTCTACCATGCATCTCCCTCTATGAATCTCAATAGATTATAAACTCTCCTCACATTCATCTTGGTGTGGTATATCAGCATATAATTCCCAATAGTCCACACAGCACCTTAACTCCCCATTCTGTTTGGTAACCAAAAATATAGGTGCACTCGCAGGGAATACCAAATGTGTGTTGAACCCATTAGCAAGATTTTCTTGAAACTAACACTCTAATTCACCCTATTCCCATAAACTGAGAATGTATATTTACCATGAAAGATTTTAGGCTCAGGAATTAGGCCCTAATGAAGGCTCTATAAGGTTTCTGTATGGTAGTGGAAAATGTGTTTTGTTTTGTTGAAAACATCTCCGACTGATAGTAAGGCAAAGGCATTTTATTTACTTTGTCTTGTTTGGATATAGTAATTGGTGATTTGCCATGGAGAAATCATAAAACAAGTCTCCTGGCAGTAGTCAGGTACTTGGGGTGAAGGTTTGACATTGTTCAGCATTCCGTCCGTCAATTGTTCTTTTTGCAGATATAATTGAACTCCTCAATCTCTCTTACAATAGTCACTCCCTTGATAAGAAAATATAATCCTTCTATTGATTGGACTCAAGTGAATAATATTTTTTTCTGCCCACTGCTCAAGCTGTATAGCAACATATAGCTATGGCGGCAATCAGTCCAGTGACTATTGATTCCATTATGGGGAAAATAACCTCCAGACAGGACGAAATTCTGTTTGTGATAGCCCATAAAACAAATCAGCTTGAAGCTGTGTCTCCCCTTACTAGACTGCAGAAAAAACAAAGGATTTTCACTATGTACGTGCCACTTGTTATGGTACTGATGGGCAGTTTTGCCACAGTATCCTCAATTATTCTAGCAAATATCAAAGGTCGACTTCCAGGTACTTTTTGCGCGTGACGAGGGGAGATGAATATAGACGCTTGGGGCTATACACACCCCATTGATGCACTTAAAGGTAAACATCTGAACGACTGTGATATTGGTCGGTAGCTTAACTCTCATACGACAGAAGGTTACTGTCTGAGTGTATAGATCCACAACCACTTTTTGTGGTTCAATCCTGACTTGATTCTGGAGGCACCGGGTCACCAATATGCGCTGCTACACTTTTTCGACTTCCATATACCTCCACAGAACGTGACCTACCCATACCATAGACGCTTTCTATATCTACTCTCTGACCATTTCATGGGATCTTCAAGGAATTGCTAAGCCCTGATGAAGTTCCGCAAGGAATGAAACGCGTTGGCTGAGGCCTTTTAAAAAGATTGAACTAATAAAGGATTTTTTCATACTGCTGCGAATCTTTGGACTTCTATTTTTGGTGCACCATCCATATCTTCAACATATTGATATCTGTCAATTGGATTTTGAATACATTATTTGGCACTGCCTGTTTCTTTTCACACTTGATGCGCGATCGTGCCTGATCTTTTTTGTGTTGTTATTGGCCACTCTGCCACCTTTTAGCACCACTGCTCTGTTGTAGGGGCTCTCAACTTCTCTCTTACCTGCCTCCAATTGCTCCCGGTCCCCGTTCTGCCGCAGCTTGTGCCGTTTGTTGCGGAGGAACTTTCAGGCATTTCAGGCTCCTCATTTCCGGTTTCACCGGCGTGTGGAAGACGGTTGGCGGACTAGCTGCGACGCCCTCCCCTCAGCTATTTAAACACAGCTAGGGGCGCGGACACGTAGCGGCGCGCCGAAGGCAAGCCCATCTGAGCCCATCCGTGGCAGACCGCCGCCAGCCGCCCTGTTTGCTTTGACCTTTGGGTAATTGACTTGGAATTTTTTATCTTATTATGTCTATTATACATTATTCAAGCGCAGAGCTTATATCTTTAAATAAGTCCCCCCACACTGTAGAATCCATGTATATATCATGTAATAAGGAGTCTCCTCTCCCCCCAGTGAAGATCTTACCCATAGTATCTTTCCCCAGCTCCATAAGGAAAAGGGCTCCAGTCGCTGATTCTAAATAACTAAAGGCTATCTACCTTAATGCCCAGTCTATCCCCAAACAGGCTCTGGAACTATGGACTCTTCTAGACCAGGAGAAACCAGATGTCTGTTTCATAACTGAAACATGGCTTCACGATCCGGCATCTCCTGATATAGCTACTGCCTTTCCATCACCATATATGCTTACCAGGTTGGATAGAGCAACCGGGAGAGGAGGGGGAATAGCAATTGCCACGACCGGCAGATTAGAAGTTACCACTGTAGACTCCCTGAACTCAGATAAAGCAGAAATCCAAATTTTTAAACTTACGATGCAGTCATCGTAAATATGGACAGGGGTCTTAGTCTACAGACCTCCAGGACATAAAGCCAACTTTGTAAATTGGTTAGAAGAACTCATTGCACCCCTTGTCTGGGCGCAAACAACTTCATTCTCATTGAAGAATTTAACTAGCATGTTGACCTATTGCTGGATTTAGACTCTGATCAACTGATAACATCACTGCAGACATTAGGGCTGGAGCAATTGGTAGTAGGTCCGGCTCATCAGGCCAGTCACATTATGTACCTTGGACAACCCCTACAGCTTCTTTGTTCGGACCATTATTTAATACATTTTACTTTCCTTATGGATGATCCTATAGTCAGCCGTGATAAAAATAGTGCCGTCATCAGACCCTGGCAAAAAGTCACTCGACTCTTTCTTTATCCATTTCAATATTGAAGCCCTACCTGATACGGACAACATAAAAGAAGCAACTATGGCTTTCGAAAAGGCTATAACATCCACCCTGAATACAGTAGCGCCTATGTCAAGGGTTAAAATTAAGAGTAAACCATCTCCTTGGTTTACCGCAGCACTAAAAGTCAAGAAACTGTACAATAGGGCGGCAGAACGCCTATGGAGAAAAACAAAAACAGCCATAGATCAAACTAAATATAAAGAAAGCCACCGCTCATATTTAAGCAATATCAAACAGGCTAAAAAACTGTTTTTAACAGGGAGGATTGAGAATGCTGCTAACTCCAGCAAAGAGCTATACAAAATTCTGAAAGAGTTTACAGCCTCTGAAGCCAACCAACCCTCCGTTGTCCCTATGCAAGATTGGGTCGACAAAATATCTTTCTTCTTTGATGACAAAATAAAAGCTATCTATAGATCCATATGCATTCAGCTATGAAGAGCCATTCATTGGTACCTATGCTGACTAATTTTAAACCAGTAACTTGTGAAGAGGTATCAGAAGTTATTGTCAAGATCAAATCTGGCTCTCCTGCTGATCCCCTCCCCCCTCAGATCTTTAGGAAAGTAGCACCTCGGTTGACAACGAGGTTAAGAGAGATCTTTAACATGTCTCTGGATCAAGCACTTGTACCAGGAAGCTGGAAGGTAGCACAAGTCAGACCCATTCGAAAGAAGCCTACCCTAGATACCAGCGAACCAGGCAACTACCGCCCCATTTCGCTGCTGCCTTATTTCGGGAAAGCTCTCGAAGCCTTGGTAAACAAACAACTAACTAGTCACCTAGAAAGCCATAGGCTCCTTGATTCTTCTCAATCAGGGTTCCGAGTGGCGCATAGCACTGAAACGGCGGTAGTTGAAATGGTAGAACACATCAGGCGGGCCTTGGATAAAAAAGAATCGGCTATGCTGGTTCTTTTAGACCTGTCGGCTGCTTTTGATACCATCACCCACGTCATTTTGTTACAGCAGCTCTGGGGGTTCGAGGGAAGGCCTTAGACTGGTTTAATAATTATCTAAAGGACCGCTCTACCACTGTGGATCTAGGTTCGCTGGCTGCGTGTAGCAGACCAGTATGCATTGGAGTACCCCAGGGGTCTATCTTGAGCCCTATGCTCTTTAACCTTTATGTCAACCCATTGGCCAAGATAATCATGTCCTACGGGTTTGAGGCAGTATCGTATGCAGACGATACCCAGTTGCTGATCACCTTTGGCCCTGACCCCACAGATACAATGATCCGGTTTAAAAACAGTATGACCCACATTGACAACTGGTTGGGCCAAAACAAACTACAGTTAAACGATAGCAAAACCAAGATCATTCTGTTCGGCAGGGCTGAAGATCATTGGTCAAGCAGCTGGTGGCCCCAGACACTCGGTCCTTGTCCGTCTCCAAAACAAACGGTCTGCAACCTTGGAATTACGATCGACAATAAGCTTTCCATGAAAGCCCATGTAAACCGTGTATTAGGCACCTGCTACGGCATCTTACGACAGCTACGAAAAATCTTCAAGTGGCTACCAATTGAAACCCGGAAGCCACTGGTGCAGAGCCTAATTGTAAGCTGCATGGACTATGGACATGCCTTACTGGCCTCTATAAATGAAGACCTCTTCTCCAAACTGTAGATTCTGCAGAATACTGCGGCTTCCTGCAGAATAAGCATCTATCCAGATGAGACTCTCACAGTATTATGATTTAGAATTTGACACCAACTCCATATTCTTCCACAGAATCACCGTCCCCAGTCCCTGTCCTGAAGAGAACCTACAACACCTAGGTTCGAAACGCGTCGACACTTCCACCCAGTGGCAATTCCTAAAGGGTGCCGCTAGGATATAAATTAATTCTTGACTTTGGACCCTAGCAGTGCAACCCCACAGACTCATTCGGCCACGGGCTTTGGGAAACAGGCAGGCACCACTTTCCACCTGTATACCGCCTGTCCCCTGGTTTTTGAGTTCTAAGGACTGGTTATCTTTTCTTTGCTTATGCACTAATTTTGCACTGTACATAACTGCAATTTAATTGTTTCATTGTATATTGTTCATTATATTTTGTTGGTGTGTCATGATTAGCTTTGTTTGATTCATCGCTGGATATGCTGCACTGTTGTATATTTGTATATTTGTAGATACTGTGTACATGAACTAACTGTTCTGACGATTTCTTGTTTGTGCCCTTGTTTTTGAAACTTTTGGGAATTCTAGTTTAAAAAGATAAATAAATGTGTTTGGAATACAAATCCAGTGGCCACGTGGTACAAATTGATTACGTGCCTACACAATAATTTTTGTGTTAATAGTCCTGTCCAGCCAACTGTTTCTGTTTTTCATGTTGCCAAGATCCGGGCTGGGCAGACGTAGGATCTAAAACCTTCTCTGTTTCTCAGAATAAGCATCTATGGCACTGGCCCAGGTTATTTAGAAAAAAAATACCATCCCGCAAGAAACCTGAGGTCCAGCTCTAAATTTCTCCTTAATCCTCTGCGGGTTCGCACTGTACGAAACGTAGGCCGTTCCTTTTCATATCTTGCCCCCCCACCTTTGGAATAAGCTTCCGTCCCATCTCTTGTCTATCTCAGATAACCTGTGCTTTCGCAGAGAATTAAAAACATGGCTGTTCTCTAAATGAAACAAGATAGAACCCAGGTAGTGTAATCTTCTGCAAGCGCCCTGAGACTTAACGGTAATTTGTGCGCTATACAAGATTCTTTGACTTTAATAGGTATCAGTTTTCTGATAAGTGTCCTTCTCGTTCCTTTCAGGAATATTCATATAAACAATAAGAGAGAAGATGGCGTTAAGAGCGCAGACAGGAAGAGTATGTGAAACCAAAAAAGGACTCACAGCGCTCATCTATAGTTAAAATAAAATAAAGGAAGAGAAACCTCCTCAATTCAAACCCCAATTTCAGAAAAAGAAGGTTGTGGAAATGATGGATAAAAATAACAGAAACACTGAGAACTCTCCTTCTGAACAAGACGTGGGTAGTGAGTTTCCTTCAAAGTGCAGCAGAGGTCACAAACTTCACCAGAATCTTCAATAGTATCTGGAGGCGACAGCAACTCATGACTACATTAAAGTCAATAGCCCGGATCAGCGTGTGAGCGCTCCGGATTATTTAATTTGACCATACAAATTAAGGGTGACAAAATGTTCACTATTATAAGTGATAAAATTAATGCCATCATATGACATTATCCTATGGAGGTTAATTGTCCCCCGCAATTTGTAAGAACAGACCCTCAAGGAGAGCAGGTAATAATACCATAATTTTCTGTGCTTGTCCCTGACAAAGTTAAACAAGGCTGTGCATCAGAATAGGCTCTTGCACAGGGCCCCTGAATTAGACCGCAACCATGTGGGCTGGGATAAAGATTCCCCTTATCACATTATACACAAAAGGTCCAGTCTGCAAGTGCAACCAGAATATACAATTAAACATGAAGCAACAGCGCCTGTGAAAGAAATACTCTCCCATCTTGAGTACCAGGGGGTAATAAAACTCTGTGCAACTTCGATAAATAATCTACTGTTTCCAGTGGCGAAACTGTATCATTCTTATCGTATAGTCTAAGACTACAGACATTTGAATAGTCATACACGCACATTTGCGATAGAAAAATTCACACAGTAAGGCACTGATTAACAATATAGTCTGTAAAAAATATAAAACAACCTTGGATATTTCCATGGTTTTTTCTGCCACCATATAGGGCCTGAAAGCAGGGACTTAAGTGCATTTTCCGTGCTCGGTTCCCATATTGATTTTGCTGGCTCCCTTTGGGGTACAAGAACAGCCCAGTGCTGTTTGTGGCCTGACTCATGTCAATTCTACAACAGATTGACCCACAAGCATTGTCCTCAGTAGAGATGACGGATGATTACTTGAACGAACATCAGAATTGATCACCTAATATTGGGACTTGCTAATTGTGGCTACAAATCCAACTTCCAAGTCTAATATTGCTTTAATTAGTGTCCTTTTCTTAAGATACAAACTTGCACATTAAGGTAAAAGCTGTGGACCACCAACAGCATTCCTGCTTTTCTGTGGGGGGGGGACTACAAAAATCAGCACCCTCAGGGCACCAGGAGGCGGTCCCTGATTACCCTACCACCTGCCACTGATTGTAGAGCTATAAAGTGTGCTTCCTTGTTCCGCTGTGCGGGACCACCAACAGCATTCCTGCATTTTTGTTTGTGGGGGAACTACAAAAACCAGCATCTCCAGTGCCCCATGAGGCCTTCCCTAATTACCTCACCACCTTACACTGATTGTACCGCTATAAAGCACGTTTCCTTATTCCGCTGCGCGAGGCCACAATAGAATTCCTGTGGTGGTACTAAAAAGACCAGCATAATAATGGCCCGAGGAGCAAGTCCCTGATTACTCCACCACCTGCTACTGATTGTGACACTATAAAGCACGCTACCTTGTTCGGCTGCCTGGGATCACCAACAGCATTCCTGCATTTCTATAGGGGGACCACAAGAACCAGCATCCTTAGGGCCCCAAGAGGTGGTCCCTGATTACCCCACCACCTGCCACTGATGTTAGCGCTATGAAGCACATTTCCTTGTTCTGCTATTCGGGACCACTGACAACATTCTTGCATTACTGTGGGGAAGGGCTATGAAAATCAGCATCCTCAGGGCGCCAGAAGCCGGTCCCTGATTACCCCACTATCTGCCACTGATAGTGGTACTATAAAGCGCGCTCCCTTATTCAGCTGCATGGGACCACCAACACCATTCCTTCATTACTGGGGGGAGGGGAGGGACTACAAACAGCGTAGTCATCAACCCTCAACTTTAACAGCTACAGAAGGGTGGGGTTCTTGATGGGCCTATTCTGTCTGCAACTCGGTGGAAAAAGACCCAAATTCATGTGAAAATTTGGGTGGGTGAAGTAGTGAGAGGATGTATAGCTGAATGGATGGGTTTGGAATGGTGGATGGGTGGATAGATAGATGCATGAATGAATGAGTGAAAGGATGGATGCAAGGCTGTATGAGTAAAAGGGAGGAAGGATGGTCAATGAGTGAAAGCATGTATGTATGAGTAAAAGGAAGATGTAAGAATTGATGAGTGAGAGAATGAGTGGATGAGTGAAAGGGAGAGTAGGTGGATGCCTGGATAAAAGGTTAGATGGATACATGAGTGAAAGGGTGGATGGATGGACAGGTGAATGAATAGGTTGGTGGATGGGTGAGCAAAAGGGTGGGTGGATAGATGCATGAATGACTGAGTGAAAGGATGTATGTAAGGGTGAAAGGGAGGAAGAATGGTTGAAAAAGTGAAAGGGTAGATGGATGGATGGATGGATGAATGAAAGGGTGCATGAATGCAGGATGAGAGGAAGATTGGGTGAATGGAAGAGCGAGTGAAAGGATGGATGGGTGAGTGGAAGGGTAAATGGATGGATGGTGTGAAAGGATGAATGAATGAACTAAGTGAAAGGGTGGATGTATGGTCAGAGTGAAAGGATGGATGGATGAGTAAAAGGGTGGATGCATGGGTAGATGGATGTGTGAGTGAAATGGTGGAAGAATCAGTGAGTGAGTGGCTAGATAGATGCATGGATGAATGAATAAGTGAAAGGATAGATGTAAGGATGAATGAGTAAAAGGGATGAAGGATGGATGATGGAAGTGGAGGGGATGGGTTAAATCAACACTATACTCATAGGTTGGTTGAGAATAGAATTGTGTGTAAAGTGGATGATTATATGCAAAAACCAAGAGAACGAATGGGTGGACTGGGCCCACAGGTTGGTATCCCTTCTGAGAAGGTCCCTCCTCATGCATCCGGGAGGTTACCAGGAAATGTATTAAAAGGTGAGACTATCAGGGCGGGGGAGGATGAACATGGTCAGAGTTCCCTTGGAGCTACACATAATTATCAAAGCATATCGCAAGTAGGGATTGGGTGCAAATATGATGAAGGAAGAAAAACCACGAGATTAACTAAGCTGTCTCAAAGCACCCTCGACCCAAATGGCTAACCCCAATGGTAGGAGATGGTATCGGAAGGGTTGAGCCAGCGAGTAGACCGGGAGCAAACTAAGACGATCACATTCCCTCGGGGCAGGTTCAAAAATACTATACATGACTAATCTGCCAAAATGACCCCTGGAATTAAAAGAAAATGAGAAGCTAAAAAGCTACATAATTTACTGGGTTAGGTATGATAGACATTGTTATTCCTTATTAGATCTGATTTAGTGGAAGTGAAGTGCTGTTCCCTACAGGATGTACAGTTGGATTAAATAGTCTTAGACTTAAGTAGGTAGGAGTACGCTGAAGGACTAGTGAATTTGTATTTGTGTACTTGCCTCCCAGATTGCTCGCTAATACAATTTAAGTACAATCTTCCACCCCTAGATAGTCATCCAATTGCCAAAAGTGAAAACACCCACTTAACATACACTAAAGAACAGCTAAATGTGGTTAATGTTAGTAAGGGAGGCTCAGTCCTCAATGAAGTAGACTGACTGGCGAGTTCCAAAGTGACAGTAGGGGCTACAAACACAGTGACAACCCTACGTACAGGGCCCTGAGTAACTGGGTTACAGGGTAACACCGAATATGTTGAACTTGAGGATGTGATTGGCAGGATGGCTTTCAGATTGGGTCAGCACTCAGTAAATTACTTGAAGGTCCCAGACAATAGTTCTCAACTCAAGATCCTTTCATGGAATTTAGCTGGACTCAAGCCCAAGATGATAGATCCAGTTTGGGGAACTTTTATCAATACATTTCACATATTTGTTTTTTGAGAAACTTAAGCTTTGACTTCTATGCATAGGGTAGGCTTTGTTAATATCAGTACTGCAGCAAAACTGTCTTCATATGGTCCACTAGCTGGTGGCCTAATCATATGGATTAAGACCTACTCAGCATGCAGGATAAGAGAGATGTGATCTAAGCTCTGAAGATATTTTGAGTGTAGACATTATTTCAATGATTGCCCACTTTAAGATTAGACTGATTAATCTATATAATCGATTTTCAAACCCAAACCAGGACTAATAGATTTATTTGGCGAGAAATAACCCAAACAATCATCTTGTCATAGCTGGTGACATGAATATATTCTTTAAACCCTTAGATTTTGTACAGGAACGTATGAGGGAAGAGGGATCCCAAGTCTGACAACCCCACCACTTAAGAAAGGATATAAGGTTGCACTACAACTAGCCTCCATTTCGCTTACATTTGGCCTATGAGCATGTAACAGGCATTCTGATTTGGATAAAGGGGTACATTTTACCTTCAAGCGGCCCCATACCAAGAGTAGGATAGACTATATCTTATTGGATATGGATCTTTGGCCAAAATTACTTGACGTAGGGGTTGTTGATTGATATGAAAACAATCATAATGCCCTAGTACTTGAGCTCAATAATATTCCTTTCCTACAATCAAACCAGAATTATTGTAGGATAGTACCACCCATTATGAAACCAATTATAGAAGAGCAGTGAAGTGGTCCCAGGTGTATATGAATATGGATACTCTAGCCTGTTTTTATACTGAGGTCGAAAGGGCCCTCATCCAAATTAAGAACTGAGGGACTAATAGGGTGTGGTTTGATGCCCAAGGAAGATGGCGGCACACATGTAGCTCTCGTCGGGGTGACCCGGACTTCGGACATCAGTTTCCTCAACGCGGACCTCCTGATGTGGAGAGCGGCGCACACACTTTGGAGTACCTCTGAAACGGTGGTATTGATTTTTTTTCTGACCGCGCTCTATCTCTCCTCAGAAGCGGACGGCATTTTAGGTTGCAGCCGCTTCTTGCCGCTGCAGTTGTGCACTGAAGGACAGCATGTTGAAGAGCTTTGCCTCAATTGGTGCATACCATAACATCTAAGGTTTGGTTTTCATACCGTTTTTGGGCTAATTGAGCTTATAAATATTTTGGAACATTTCTTGCCCTTTGTGGCTTTCTGGTATTATATACTGAGCAGCATTTAGAAACATAAAGCGCCGTACTTTCTCTCCTACTCCAAATGGCACTATGGAAAACCTTTTAGTTTCACTGCCATATGGGGAGCCTGAAGAGAGCCGATATTTTGCCCAGCCTTTTAAAGCAAAAACTTGTTAAAAATTCTATGATTTTCAAGAAATTTGCAAATCAAATCAAGAAATTTGCAGCCATGGAAGCTTCTTTAGCCTCTTCATCTAAGAATGGCGTCTCTCCAGACACGACCTCCGGCCCGACGATCTCTGGGAAAGCCTCTTCAAAATGATTAAAAAGAGATCAGCCTTCTCCTACAATATCACCTACTCCGGTTTCTTTGGACTTACTGCTTGAAGAAATTTGTGCTTTGCGCCCCTTCATGGAGGAAACAAATAATTAGCTGCAACACCTTACGAAAAGATGGTTTTAAATGGATGAATGTTTGCTTGCAGTAGAGCACAACATCTCTTCTTATGGCACAACTGAAAATAAAGTTAACTCTCTTCAAGGTCAAATTTAGTTTTTACAAAAACAAGTTAAAGAGGTGGAAAACGGAAATAGAAGAAATAACTTGCAAATTTTTGAACTGCCGGAAAATGTGGAGGGTCCGATCCTCACACTTTCTTTAAGAATTTGCTCCCTGAGCTGTTAAAGCTACCTAAAGGCACCCTTTTAAATATTCAACACGCACATCAACTGGGGCGTATGCTTGTTGCTGGTTCTTCTTCAAGACGTCTGAGAGGTGTAATCCTGTACACAGATCTCCTCAAAGTACTTTCAGCATTGAATTCAATAAATTGTATCTCCTGGTCAGGTCACGCCTTGTTTTTCTCCCAAGAGCACGGCTGACGGACGAAAAGAACATGAGACTAGCTCTTTGCATGCTTGCCATGGTCTTTTCAAGGTTACATACAGAAACAACACGTCCACCTATGAAGATCCTATTAAATTGAGAGGTTTCATAAATTCTTGCAAGATCGAAAATATGGACACTTCGGGATCTTTAACTTCCCACTCTATTTAATAGTTCAGAGTTTCGTTGACTTTCATAAATGCCTTTCTCACAATCTTATGGATTGTTTTATTATGCATTTGTGTAATTTCCTAGTGCTTTGCACTTGATTTTGCTTTTACTGCTTAAAATTGGACAGGATTTCTCTGTTTCTCCCTTTTAGATACCCTAGTATGTGTGCTTGTCACTGTTACACATCAAGGTGACTGCGGTCGTCCCTGTGTTCCGTCTGCAGAGTCTAGATGTGCCACCCTTCCATGTGGTTCCCCCACCTTTTTGGGCATTTTTGAGGTATGTATATTCCTCTGTATGTCTTTATTCTTGTTCTTATTCCTTTTCTTCCTTTCTTTCTCGTTTCTGTCTCTACTATACTCCTTTTATCAGCATTTTCTCTGGTTTTTCTATCTTTACTATGATGATATTTTTTACTAACATTTTTTGTGATATTTATGCTTTTATTTGTGGTTATATGGTTGCATTGTAATATTCCTATGACATGATTAACTTGGTTTATCTTCGCTTCACATTGAAATTTCTATGTTATTGAAAATTATTTCATGACATGTACATAGCTTGAATTCTCCCATTAAAATACAGCATGTTCGAGCGCAATTTATCTAAGTTAGAAGCTGACATAGCTCTGAAACAAGAGACACGTCTCACGGAAAGTGAATCTTTAAAATTAAAAAGAGATTGGTTGGGTACAGTTTTTTTTCACCAGGAGATTGTAGGAGAAATGGAGTTGCTACTTTATGCAGTATCTTTCTCTGTGTTAAGCTAATCTCCCAGGAATTTGATGATGTGGGGCGTTGGCTGTTTACTGAATTGATGATTGGAAAAGTTCCACTTTCCTTATCTAACATTTATGCCCCAACTACTGGTGCTTCTTTATTTTGGGCCAACCTCACAAAAAGTCTTCTACAATGCTCTTTTGATAACCTTAGTTTGGCAGAGGATTGTATTCAGATTATAGATCCCTTTATTGATTGCAATTCCTAAGCCTTCTTCACACCATAAAACGCTCATAAGCTTTTTATACAAACCATCAAGCAGCGAAAACTATTGGATGCTTGGAGACTTTTTAACCCCACCCTAAGAGAATTTACTTATTTCTCCCCGGTACATCAGACCCAGTCAAGCATTGATTATTTTTTTATATCTCATAATGTTTCACAGTCCTTACAATCTGCTGACATTGGTTCTATTTTAATCTCAGACCATGCTCCAGTTTCCATTCTATTAGACCTAATTTACTTAAGCGTTGGTATTTTAACAACTCTCTACTCTTAGACCCTACATTTACCTCCTCCTTTACCTCTTTTTTTAATGAATACTTTCATTTTAATGAATCAGATGATTTACCTCTCTGTACTATTTGGGACGCTTTTAAGGCGGCTGCTCAGGACTTCATCATTAAGTATGTCTCAAAGAAGAGACACAATGCTCGTAAACTTGCTACTGAACTTTCCACAAATTAAAGAGATTGGAGACTGTATTATATTTGCTTTCTTTTGCACTGTTCTCTACTTGTTGTAAAGCGCTCTGATACCTTCCGGTCAGGCTAGCGCTATATAAAACTTCTTAAATAAAATAAAAATAAAATACTATACTTCTAGGTCAAAAGAATGTTTATCTGTACTCATAGCCACCAAATGCAGTGATGGCTGGTGCCTTTTAAAAGTGGTGAGCAGAAAGCTTTGAGTTTTTAGATAAAGCGTGAGCGAGCTCAATTTATATCACCACTCTCTTTGCACTTGCACATATACATTACTCTCCCTGCATTCACATAGGCACACTACTCACCATGCACTCATAGGCCCATTACTAACCCTTCTCTGACACATCACTAAGCCTGCATTCACCCATCCACATCACTCAGCCTGGACTCACACAAGCACACAGCTCAACCTGCACTCACACAGACATTACTCACCCTTCACTGCACTCAAAGATGCACACGGTGTCGCTCTCCCTACACTCACAAAAGTAGACTGCTCACCCTGCACTCAGAAGGGCCCACCACTTATCCAGTGTATGCACACCACTCACTCAACCCTCACTCATGAGGGCATACAGCTCATACAGTGTACTCATACAGCCACACAACTCACTCTGCGCTCACAAACTCACCATTCACTGTTGGATGCGACCGATACACACCCAATAACAGAGACCGGTCTCCCTGTTCTCATGGCGGTCTCTCAAATCAGGCAATCTGCCTAGCTAGTCCCTGAAAGCATACTAGGTTTCCCCATTTCGGGGTAGTCTGGTGGTTGCAGCCCTTACACAACCTGTAGCATACAGGCAGGACTTAAAGAACTCGGGACAGTATCCCAAAACAACATGTCTGCTTACTTAGATCCTGAGAAAGCCTATAAAAACACAACCGATCTCCCTGACTTGTAAAGAGGGTGCAGCCTCTACACAACCCACAACACAGCACTGATCACCTGGATCATAGGCTAGCCTTGCAAGATAGCCTGTATTCCCAGACCAGACCAAATTGAACCCATAGCATGCATCCAGCAAGCTGTGGTGTGTGCACCCACAGCAGAGTCCTCTGCCAAGGCTGACCTAGGACAAAGTGGATCTCACCTTTAGCCGGGTCTCACCAAAAATCAGCTAAGTGACTCAGAACCTCCTGTCTTCTCCCTGCCTTGACCCCTCATAACCTCTGTTATCTCGCCAGAGTCCTGAAATCAGGACGAGAGAAAGGGGATGGCTTCCCTTGAATGCTGCCTAAGTGGCAGAGTAAAAAGAGGGCAGTGGTGACAATTACCTCTTTTTTTCTACTGTGGTCTCCTGTGGTAATGACATTAACAAGGCATAAGCAGTTGTACAAGTGTGAGAGTGGACACAGTCGAGCAGGTAATATTATTATTGCAATGTTGGATTATGCAAATTCCTGTTACCTTGGCATTCCTACAACACTTTTGGCTAGAATGCAGCTGGCTCGGAACATGAGGATAAGGCGAACAGCAGCAAAACTATATGTGAAACGCTCAGCAACTACCATGTTCCATACTGCTCCTGGTTACCGGTAAAAAACAACAGCAGGAAAGCCAATGGTAGCAAGTTCCAAAGACCTGGCATCAGGAGGGAAACTACTGTGGCTCCCCTCTACGGGTCCAGGAGTATAAAATCAACAGAAAATGCAAATTAGCTGCCTTCTGGTCCAGTGTAAAGGGCAGGGTTCCCACTTCTCAACCTCCACTCATGTCGGCCACCGTGCAATGTTATTAACAGTATTAACAGTTGAACCACCATGTGTATATGTCACATGCCTTGTAGTTTGCATTTACATCCAGGAAGTGACTGAAGTTTGTGAACAGAAGTGAATTTCCACGACATCTTACAAGTGAATCACAGCCGCTGTGAATCCGGCCGTAGAGTAATCACGTCTTACTCCTGCTGGTTCATTAGTATGTGACACCTACAGTCGCGGCTCGCAATATACTCGCGGAAGGGGGGAGGGTGGTGTCGCGGGGGGGAGGGTGGTGTCGCGGGGGGAGGGTGGTGTCACGGGGGAGGGTGGTGTTAAGGGGGAGGGTGGTGTCGCGGGGGAGGGTGGTGTCGCGGGGGAGGGTGGTGTCGCGGGGGAGGGTGGTGTCACGGGGGAGGTGGTGTCACACGGGGGGGCATTAAAATAATAATAAAAACCTACCAGACCGGGTCCGCGCCTCCTCTACCCTCTGCTCCTGGCCGGGTCCTGAGCCGCCTCTGCTAACAGGAACAGGCATGCTCCCGACCCTCCTGTAAGCCAATCACAATGCTGCAATGGCAGCATTGTGATTGATGGGGAGTCCAGGACAGCGCCCAGCAGGGCACCAGTAGGGATACCATTTTCTCTATGTAGGCTGCATGCAGCCTACAAAGAGAAAATGTAGTGTGCGCATGACTGTTTTGGACAGCCCCAGGGACAACCAAAGCAGTCTGGTACTTAGAGTGGTGCAAGACACTCTTTCCTGCCGCGCCCATCCATCCGCCCCCAACTAGGCATATCCTCCCGCCCACCCCCAACCAGGCATACCACTGCATTCTGCTTTCTCAGAAAATAAAATGGTATTTACAATAACATTTTATTTTCTGCCTCTCGCACTGCGAGAAAGCAGTTGGGCGGCACTCCAACGCCCTAATGGAGCAGCCGCCACTGACCAAATTCTAATTCAATAAAGAATCTACAGACAATGCTTCATTATATCTATTAAAATCCAGCGTACAATTTTATGGAGGTCAGAATAAATCAGGCAAGCTACTTGCAAATTATCTCAAGGTCAAACACAATAGACTTAATATTGAATCAATTCTAGACACTCAACAGAATCTCAAATATAAAGATACAGAGATCTTAGAAGAGTTTCACCATTTCTACAAATCTTTTTATTCACCATATACCTCGCACATTATATACTGAAATTACAGTTTAGCTTTCCACTATAAAGACATCTTTTGATACACAACTAAATCTTGACCCATTAAAGTTAGATGGTTCACATGATGAATTGCATACAGTTTTACATACACTCAAAAAAGATAAAGCTCCAGGGCTGGATGGTTTCACTGTAGAATTCTTTATACATTTTTCTCAATCGCTCCTCCCAAAATTGACAGCTCTTACATCTTCATTTTAACATACTGGCAAAGCTTCTGGAACTTTTTGGGAAGCTTTGATTTGCCTCCTTCCCAAAGAGGGTAAAGATTGGCATCATTGTAGAAGTTATAGACCCATCTCCTTAACAAATATCGATTATAAAACTTTTCCAAAGCCTTAGTCTTGGGCATGGATTCATTCCTGCTGGATCTTAATGGTAGGGAACAGTCTGGTTTTGTTAAGGGGCGCTTTATCACAGACAATACCCGCTTATTTTTCGACATTCTATCCAAAACCTCCCACATATCTGACTCCTAAGCTGCAATTGTTCTAGATGCGAGAAAGCATTCGACAGGGTCCATTGGCCTTTCCTTTTTCAGTCTCCTAAATGGTTCGGAAATGGTCCAAAAATTACATCTTTGATTTCTCTTCTCTATTCAAACCCTAAAGCAGCAGTTTTTGTTTAGGGCATACCATCCCCGTATTTTACCTTAGACAGAGGGGCCAAGCAAGGATGTCCGTTGTCTACTTTCCTTTTCAATCCAGCTCTGGAACTTTTCCTATATAAAATAGGTCAAAACCTGAAAGTAGACGGTTTTAAGTCTAATAAGATACAAGTTAAATAAGCAGCTTCTGCTGACGATATTCTGTTATTTATTTTGAATCCCCACTCCTCCATTCCTGCTTTTCTACAGGAAATAACTTTCTACTCTTTTGTTTCTGCTTATAAATTAAATAATGATAAATGTGAGATATTACCTTAAACAAATTTACGTTTAAAGATGATTTTACTAGGTCTAATTTCACCTGGAATTCTAAGCACATAAAATATTTGGGGTTATATTTTACACCGTCAATTAAAACTTCCATTTCCATAAACATGGAAAAATGTTTACTAAAGTTGCTCGCTTTGACGGATAGATGGCATCCTCTTTATCTCTTAAGGTGGGACTGCGTAGATACTATCATAATGATGCTATCACCTATCATACTTTACATTATTTCTAATATTCCATTTGCTACATCCTCTAAATCCCTTAAGAAAATTAATTCCATACTTTTTTCTTTTCTTTGGGGCAATAAAAAAGCTTGCATGTCTTTACTAAAGCTCATGTGTCTAGAAAGGGGAGTACATTTCCCTGATTTTTCTAAATATCACAAAGTATTTTTACTACGTCAAACCTCCAAATGGATCTCAAAGTCTTCACTAGCTCACCCTCTTTGGTTATCACTTGAACAATCTTACTTGCATCCTTTCTCTTTACAAGAATACCTGTCTGTTACCTGCACACCTCAACATTTATGTTATGTTATGTTATTTGTGGTTTTGTATAGCGCAACGGTTACTCAAAAAGAGTGTCCCGGCGCTTTAGGTAAGGGGAAGTAATGCAGAGTAACATAACACAGTATAAAAAAAAAATGAACAGCACAGCGACAATAAAAAAAAAGGAACAACCTGGAGGCCTACTGGGAGAACAACCAGGTTTTGAGCCCTTTCCTAAACTCAAGAAGAGTGGTAGCCCCCCGAAGTGGGAGCGGCAACGAATTCCACATCTGTGGGGCCAACAAACTGAAGGAACGGCCACCCAGGCGGGCCCTCTTAACACGAGGGACCGCCGCCAAAAGTAGAGATTCAGACCTCAACGACCGAGCCGGATGGTAAAAGGCCAGTCTCTTTTGGAGATACTTCGCCCCCACCGCATGGAGCGCCTTATAGGCCAAGGTCATAGCCTTAAAGGCAATCCGTTTGCGGATGGGTAGCCAGTGTAGCGCCCGCAGTAGCCCAGAGACGCTGCTGCGTCTATTTAGACCAAAAATGGCCCTAGCCG
The DNA here is from genome assembly GCF_964261635.1 of Lissotriton helveticus. Taxonomy (NCBI): domain Eukaryota; kingdom Metazoa; phylum Chordata; class Amphibia; order Caudata; family Salamandridae; genus Lissotriton; species Lissotriton helveticus. The sequence goes on along the minus strand of NC_136061.1, from coordinate 408,531,662 downwards.
CCGCATTCTGCGCGACTTGGAGCCGCTGTAGCAGGTACTCTGGTAGGCCCAGGTAAAGAATGTTGGCATAATCCAACCTGGAGCCTATCAGAGCCTGCACAGTCAGCCTCCTATGCTCCTCTGACAGAAGAGGCAGAAACCTCCGCAGCATTTTTAATAGGCCAAAGCAGGTGCCGGTCACCCAAGAATCTGGGCTTTCATCGACAACCCCTTGTCCATCTTAACCCCCAAGTTTTTAGCCATAGGGGAGGAGCCGGACGGTGGGAACATGTCGACGGGCCACCAGGCCTGCCAGCTGGGCTCTATATCGCACCCGAAGAAGAGTACCTCCGATTTATCGGAATTGCACTTGAGGCTGTTCAGTTGGAACCATGTGAACACCGCCCCAAGGCAATTCCGGATACTCTCCCCGTCAAAGTCAGCCCCCCTCTCGCAAGAGAAGAGGAGCTGGGTGTCGTCGGCATACGACACGATCCGGGCACCAAATGACTCCGCCACCGCCGCCAGTGGGGTCATAAAGATGTTAAAAAGGGTCGGGCTCAAAATAGAGCCCTGAGGGACCCCGACTCCCAATGGCGGCATCACGGCGGAGCCAGGTGGTGTCCAGACCGTCTGCCGGCGGCCGGCTAAGAAAGACGAAAACCATTTGAGCACCGTCCCCCGAAGACCAATCTCAAAGAGTCTTGCGAGAAGGCCATCATGGGGGACGGTGTCAAAAGCCGCCGACAAGTCCAACAACACCAGCATGACTTTGCCCCCGGTATCCAACACCCCTTTGATGGTTTCAGAAACCTCAAGGAGCGCGGTCTCGGTGCTACGATTAGAGCGAAAGCCTGACTGAGAGTCATGCAGAATCTCGTGGGACTCCAAAAAATTGGAGAGCACCGACTGAACGTGCTTCTCCAAGATTTTTACCAAGGCCGGCAGAAGCGAAATCGGCCTAAAGTTAGCTGGAACCTTTGGGTCAAGGCCAGGTTTTTTAAGTAGCGGAATAACCATGGCCTTCTTCCAATCTGACGGAACCACTCCCAAACTCAACGATAAGTTGAGGAGAGGGTTCGCCAGTGGGTTGATTACCTCCGCCAATTTACCCAAAAGTTTAGCTGGGCAAGGGTCCAACGGAGAACCAGATTTTAAATTGCCCATAAGCGCTAGAGAGGCGGGGGCTGACAAAGATGGAAACTCGGCCAGCATAACACCCCGCGCAGCCGAAGAAAACATACCAACCTCGGACACCGGCGGCCTAACAGGTCCTACAGATGAAAAAGAGTCCTGTATAAGTTTTATCTTGCTAGTAAAAAAACAGGCAAGATCCGCCGCCCAGGAGCCTAAGGGCACCTCTTCCGATGTAATGGTCCGAGGGGAAATGAATTCTCTTACGATGGTAAAAATCTCCTTGCTGGAATTCCCGGCCGCTTCAATTCTCCCCGCAAGATAGGCCTTCTTTGCGAGGCGGATGTCCCGGTGGTAGACCTTAACCACAGCCTTATAGGCAGACCTGTCCAAGCTGTCATAGTGAGCCCGCCAGGCCCTTTCGGCTACCTTGCACTGCTGCCGCATAGCCCACAGTGCAGGAGTAAACCAAGGGGCCGACACCCGTTTTGATGTCAAGCGGGGGGGCTGCATCGGGACCAGGTCATTAAGCCTCTCCGTAAGCCAATCTTGCAAGGACTCCAAGTCCCTCTCCAGTTCACCTGAGAGAGGACAAGGGTGAATCAAAGCCGCCTGAGCCAGCATCTCAGGGGTCACTCTACTAAATGCTCTAAAAGCTCGTCCCCGTTGCTGTGGGACAGGGGTGGACAACCTGGCAGTGCCACTGATCACAAATTTGGCAAGCCAGTGATCCGACCACAAGACCGGGAAAATTTCCTTCACCACCAACGGGGATGTAGAAAAGACCTGGTCAAGGGTATGCCCCTTAGCATGAGTCGGCCCCTGCAGATGAGGTATGAGGCCCAGTGGAATCATGGCTTCAGAGAGCTTTATGGCAGCAGGGTCAGACGGATCATCCATCCACTCCCATTTTTAAACATTCAAGTAAGCTATTAGAATCGGTTCTACCGTATATGCCTATGGATTGCAAAATGTTTCTTAAATCCACTCTATGGCATAATACATTTATATTGATTAAAGGGAAACCTTTTCATTGGAAATCCTGGAGACAAAAAGGTCTAATTTAGGTAAGTTATATACTTGAAAATAATTTCGCAATGTCTTTTTCTCATGCTCGCCTTCTATTTGACCTCCCTTCTTCCTTCCGAAAGAAATATCAGCTATTGCAGAACGCTTTATGTTGTGCATTTGCTCAATTTAATTAATCAATTTCACAATCTCCTTAACACAAATCCTAAGGCCTTCACTATATATTCTTATTTACGCACGTCTAGTATCATTAGAGATAAAACTAATGTACAATTAGGCTGGGAACAGGATCTTGGTAAGGAATGGTCAATTCTCACCTGGAATAGAATCTGGACTCAAATTAGAAAAGCCTCTAGAGCAGCTAACACCACTCAGACACTCTTCTTTATATATAATAGGCTCCTTCTTTCTCCCATAACATTACATCGGATGAACAGTGATACATCAGATGCTTGTTGGTCTTGTTCTTCATGCCACGCCGATTAAAAACATTTACTTCTTGCGTGTCCTTTTGTTCATGATTTTTGTTGGAGGTGTTTGGAAGCAGGTTACTCGAATATTTGATTATGCAGCTCCTTTTTCCCTTACTAATATTTTTTTGGCTCTTTATCAGATGTTTGGGACAATTGCACCTCCGAGTATACGAATGTTGGACTTACTTATAGCAGTAGCGTTTCAACAAATCACTAAATATTGGAAAGATCTCTCAAAATCATTTCAAGCCTGGTGGTACGCAGTCTGTCATAACCACAGATTAAACGCAGCTTATGTTTATCCTGCCTCTCTCGCTAAGAAATGCTTATTGTTATGTCCCCTGTCACAAAGTTTCTTGATATGAGTACAAAACGTTACTGCATGCGTGCTCCTGTGGAACAAGAATTTTTGAACCCTATTTGACATATCCAATTGTGTGATCATGAATATTTACGCTTGTCTAACACAATAGTTTATACCTATATAGGCTTGTCTAACAAACATATATAGGTATAACCTAATACACATTACCAGACTTTGTTTATCCTTATGTTTTCCCTTTCCTTCTTTTTGATAGTATAACCACAACTCTTTGTATGATATTATGTTGTATTTTTCACTTTAATAAACTTAAATTTTAAAACTGAAAAAAGAACTTAGGGACTAATGATTTAGCTGTGATGAATGTGTCACTAAACCTGATTTTCTGGATAAAGAGAATATTCCAAAACACATTCAAGGCCAAAGTCCATAAGTGTAAGGAGTATGAATGGTATACTGAGGACTGCAAGCTAACACCAAGCTGGTATCTGCAGTAAAAGCGGGCACCAGGATCTCCATTATAGAAGAGAGAAGACTTTACAACAGAATACAAGACCATAATAAAAATGCTGAGAGGAGGCCCTTTGGTGGGAATTAGCTATGGCAGCCCTATCGAGGGATAATTGTGCTATTTGGCACCGTATGATCAAAAGTATACCTTTTGGAGTCAGTGACAATGATTTTTAAATACAGCCACAACGCAGGGAATACCATTTTTCTAAATTATACTTGGCAGAAGAATCCTCCAAACAGCCAGAAAAAGGGGGTGAGATTAAAGTGATAGGAATGGGGATCTACAAGCCTATCTCCTTAACCATGGAGGAAGCTATTGCAGCCATTGGTAGTATGAAAACTACAAAGGCACCATGCCTAGATGGAATTCCCAGTGATCTATGTAGCTCAGTACCAGAAGTCTGGGGTTTCATCCTTAACAGAATCTCCAATGCAATCGCTAGTGGGGCAGATATCCTCCCAACTATAGACCCATCAGTTTAATAGATGTAGCCCAAAAAGTCTTCAGTACACTGCAACTGGTTAATATTCAGACCTGGATAGAAGAAGAACGGATATTGTCCCAAGCAGGATTTAGGCCAAATACGAGCTCCATAGATCAGGTGTTTTGATTTTTACTGATAATATGAAAGTGGGTATTAAAAAGGGTCATTTATACCTAGTATTTGTGGATCTCAAATCGGCCTTTTACCTAATACCAAGAGAGAAGTTATGGGTCGCATTAAAAAAATGGGGTGTCAATAGAATTGTTAAATTTAGTGATCTGCCTGCACCAGGGGAATTTTGCACAAGTCAGGTGGGGCAATGAAGATAAATTGACAAAACATATAAATGTCTCCCTTGGTGTCCGCAAGGGCTGTGTGCTAGCCCCAACCCTTTTTACACTATATACAAATGGGCTAGTAAATTTGCTTTATGATTAAAAGGAAGATCCCCAAAATTAGCAGGCCAGCCAGTTCCTGCCCTCCTTTTCTCCGACGACATACTACTAATCTCTAAGAATCAAATTCGCCTTAAAAATATTTTGAATAGGCTCACAGAGGCATGTGAGTTGTACAGCCTAGAAATAAATGGTCTCCAAACCAAGTTCATGACCTTTCGCCACATAAGTCCTTTGAAGGCAAAATTAAGCTTCGTTACAAAGAATTTGACTACTTAGGAGTAAGGTTGGGAAGTAATTTTTCCTGGTCAGCCCAGATTCTGAAAAGCCAAATGTCTTTACATCATGTTGGAGCTGCAATAGTGAAGAAACTTCAGGGCTCAATCTATCGCCCTATTTCTCCCACACTGAAAATGTATCGAGCTAGGTGGCTCGGAGCTACCCTGTGTGGAGCAGAACTATGGGGTTTCAATAATATAAATTGGCTGGAGATGGCAGAAAATGAATTTATTAGAGCCATTTTGTCACTGCCAAAGAGTGCCCCCCTTGTCCCGATGCGACTTGACCTGGGATTAAGGATGGTATCACGTATAACTACATTAAAGTATGCATACCCCAAACAACGGGGAACAAATCTTAGGGCAATAAGCCAGGCCAAAAGAATGCAGTAACAAACCGAAACCGAGAACTGAGTTTATTTATTTTATTTTAATTTCTTATATCGCGCAGGATTCAATCCCATGAGGGTATCTCCGCGCTTTGCTAGCCAGGACGTTGTCGTAATCTTCAGGTATATTAATGGGACTGAAATGCTTCCGAGCAGAAATTACATTACCGAGCTGAGCCACCGGCTGAATACCACAGTCAGAGGACACAGCAACCTGTGGACACGGCCCTTGTAAACCCCTTTGTTTAAACTTTTTTAAAACTTTAAATACAGAATCCCGCTCATGTTGAGCCGTCCATTTAGTGCCTTCTTCCCTTTTAATCTAGAGGTTGCCGAATTTCGCCATCCGCGGTGGCTTTACAATCCATACTGCCTGTCCCTTGATTCTACGCCAATTGTAGGTAAGCATAATCCATGCCAGCAGACCTCACCCCCAGGGCCCCATTCGTTCCCTCCCCTGAATCCTCGAATCTATTTCCAGATCATGTATACGCCCCCCGGAGTGATCCCACCCGATATCCTCATATGCCTCTGATCCACCTCCAGTTGTCAGTCCTCCGGTAATTCACCGCGCCGTATATCTTTACACCGAAATCACCAGCTAAATGTTTTTTTTAAAATTCCGCCTCACTACGCCGTAAACGTTTACACTGTGAAGACCTTACCGAGCCGCTTTTTAATCTGCACACCCTCACTGTATAGTGTGCACAATGCCTAACCGCGCCGCAATACAATCCCCTCCATCTGCCTGCTCAACGCCTGATTTAAACCCTCCAAGCCGCCTAGTGCTGCATACCTTGGAATGCCCCATTGCTCATCGGTCATTGTGTTGCTAACTGCTGCGGGAATTGTTGTTTTTTTCTCTACCTCCTCACTACGCCATACACTCACTATTAGATAAATGCACTGCGCCGCACGCCGTCCATGCTGTCACAACGGCACGTCTAATTAGTTCCACATGCTACTTCCACCACCAGTTGCGTGCTTACAATAGTTCAATCACGCCTCTCTCTCTGACTAGAATGTTCCGTGCCTAGCTAACGGTCTAAATTCTTGTTCTTTTCTCCATTTCTCCCATTTAGTTCCCCTTTGTCAAAATTGTTTATGTTTATTATTATGCATGGATGAAAGGAAACTATATGATCCCAAGACAGACATGTTTTATATTACTGTCCTGAAGATTATGCCATTTATTTAAAGTTTGTGCATCGAAACGTTGACAACTTCTGTACCATATATCAACTAAATATTCTGATTGCATTGCACTATGGTACTTTGATTGAATCAAGTCTGTTCACTGAATACTAGAAAACAGACTGCCTCGTTCGCCTTTTGCCTTTAAAAATTGCTGTTTTGTCTTGTTGTATGTGGGTCACAGGCTGTGCCCCCTTGACATTACCTTCATTTTTTGGTTATTATATATATATGCAAAATAAATCGCTGTCCGGCTGGACAAAGAACATACTGGCTATCTAGCGTATGTTGATTCTAAACGTTCATTTTCAATGTTCTAGGGACCACTGTCTTTAGTAATAAATTAGCGCCCAAGGTCCCTAGTGTTTTACCTTTGTGTTCCCTGGTTTTTCCTAAAAAACAGCAGGCCAACAGGCAGCTGAAAGCAAAACGCATCCAAGGGATGCCAGTAAAAGGGTAAGCACCCTTGACCACAGAAAAAAGAAGACACAAGGCTTACTGCCCATGTGAAACACAGAGCGCATCTAAAGGATGCAAAATGAAAAAGTACCACAGAAGACAGGCCTAAAAGGGCCTAAGTGGGAGGACGAAAGCCCGCCAGGAGCAGCCAGTGAACCGCCGACTCGGCGTGAGCATCAAAGAGCAAAACCCCATCAAAGGGTAAGTCAACTAGTCGCTCCCGGATATTTTCAGGGAAGACTCTATCTCGCAACCAAGCTTGATGCCTCAAGGCAACAGAACTCACCATGGCTCGGCCCACAGAATCTGCAGTATCTAAGGCTGAACAGATTGTGAATTTGTCGCGGCCATCCTAGATGAGGTGAAGGAGATCAACAAGAGCACCTTGAGAGGTGGCAGTATGCAAAGACTCTGCAGAGTACCACAGAGCAGAGGTAGCTCGAGCCAAAACACACGCTGTATTTAAGGAGCGTAGAGCAGCACTATTGGATGCAAAGACTTTCCTACTCCATGATTCAAGCCACCTGGACTCCCGAGAGGGAGAAAGCATTAGAGGGGGCAGAGAAGGAAAGGCAGTTTGCAACACGAACCCCTGCGCATCAGGGTGCACAAAAAGACAGAATGGATCATGTGGAGCTGGATGGTGGCAATGCAAAACTGAATGAGCCACCGGGTCACCTGAAGCAGGTCGGACCCAGGTACCGAAGGGTATCATAAAGGGAAGCCTCAAAAGGCAAAAGCGGCTCCATATTTCCAGACCCAAGGTGGCGGACCTCAAGCAAGGGGTCTACAGAAAAAGAGGTAGAGGGGGGGTTGCATATTTAAAATGCGGGTGGCCAAAGAGACCACTCTCAAAAATGCCGCACCAGCCTCGGTAGCCCTCCGTGGAGGGGAAAACAGCTCATCAGCTGGGGAGGGTTGTACGCTGACCCTTCATAACCTCATAAAAAAGGTCCCACCTCTATTCAAAATGATTCCTGAGACCAGTGGCCAGGATCAGGAGCTCAACCTGACCCCTTACAAGGACCTGAGCCATAGCCCTCTGTCAGGGGTTATGTTATGTTATGTAATCTTAGCTTGTAAAGCACGACAGCTGCCCCAGCAAAGGGGCGTCCCGGCGCTAATGCAGGAAAGACAACACGACAGAGAACATGTGGAAGACTAGGGAGCCGGAAAGAGGTAGGTCTTGATGGCTTTTCTGAATGCAAAGTAGTTGTCAAGGCCACGGATCTGCACCAGAAGCGAGTTCCAAAGAGTGGCGGCTCTATAGCGAAAAGAGCGGCCACCTGCCCGGGCTCTATGGGGCCGAGGAACCACCGCCATATGCTGACCCAGTGAGCGGAGGCAACGCGTGGGGGCATAGGGCAACAGGAGATCAGCCAAAATGGGAGGGGTGGCCAGCTTCAAAACCTTAAAAGCAATGCATACGGTTTTGAATTCAATGCGTCTGGCCACCGGTAGCCAGTGCAGGCGGCGGATAGCATTAGACACAGAGCAGAATTTGCGTAGACCTAAAAGTGTTCTGGCAGATGCATTCTGTGCCCTTTGCAACCTCAAGACCTCTGCCTTGTTGGACCCTAAATACAGGGAACAGGCATAGTCGAGTCTTGACAGAACCTTTGCCTGAATGATGACCTGACGCGTTGAGGCATCGAAAAAGCCCCATAGGGGTCTAAGCTCCCGAAGGAGTCCAAAGCACGTCCCAGACGTTTTTTTTGTTTGGACTCGATAGTTTAAGGAAGAGTCGAGCCATACCCAAGGTTCTTTACTGCCTGTTTGGGGTAGGGGGGTTTACCAAGACTGGTTGGCCACCAGAGATCGCTCCACCGACCATGGTCCCTTCCTACTAACAATACCTCTGATTTGTTAGAGTTCAGTTGGAGGCAATTGCTGTTCATCCACTCGGCCACTGCCGCTAGGTCGCCCTGAAACTTGAGGGAGTCCCGCTCATTGTTATTAGAGAGTGCCACCACCAACTGCGTATCGTCAGCGTAGGAGACCATGGTCAGACCCCTACTGCTGGCAACTGCCGCTCAAGGTTGGACATACATATTAAACAATAGGGGGCTGAGGGAGGAGCCTTGAGGCACCCCTTGTTTAACTGGATGATTGCCAGAGGTAAACAGCGGGGCAGTGACCGTGAATGACCTCTCATGAAGGAATGAACCGAACCACTCCAAAGCCAAGCCCATAATTCCGGCCTCCGGGAGGCGTCGCAGCAGTATGTCATGCGACACTGTGTCGAACGCGGCGCTCAGGTCTAACAGAATCAGCGCCGACGTTCGATCCTCATCAACGGCTGACCAGAGATGTTCCGTAACCGCCAGGAGTGCTGATTCCGTGCTATGACCCGGCCTAAAACCATTCTGAGAAGGATCCAGACGGTTATTGGCGGTCAGATAGTCAGATAGAATGGAGTTCACATAGGCCTCTGTGATCTTAGCTGCCCATGGAAGCAAGGAAATAGGGCGGTAATTCTCTGGTCTGGCTGGATCAAGAGTCGGTTTCTTGAGTAGAGGACTCACTTTGGCTTGTTTCCAGGCCCTGGGCACCACAGCCGTTCTGAGGGAACCATTTATCAACTGATTCAGGGGTGGTAGAATTGTCGACAGCACTTTCTTAAATTGGTCAGGCTTAAGTGGGTCGGCAGGAGATCCTGACTTAATCTTATAGCAAAGATCAGAGAGTTGGTTGATCCGCCGTAATAGGCGGAAAAGTGTGGAGGGTATTAGCCTGTTGGCAGCTGCGTGACTCCTGCGGGATGCTATAAGTGGTCAGGAAGGACCGATAGATAGCGTCCACTTTTTCCACAAAAAAGAGGGCAAGGTCCTCACACTGTTTATTGGACTTAATGGTTGACCCAGCTGCAGTTTGTTTAGATTGCAGACTGGCAAGAATGGAAAATTTACTCTCAGAGGGATTAGTACTCTCACGTATTTGATTGGAGATAAAAGCTGCAGGTGCCTGATATATGGCCTTATGGTAGCTTTTAATTGCTGCCCGACAGAAGACTTTGGTCTTAGAGCAGAAATCTCTTCTCCAAATCCGTTCTAGTCTCTTGCACCCCTTACGCATATCAGCAAGTTCCATCTTGAACCATGGTCGAGATTTGGTTTTGCGATTGGCTGAGCACTTCATAGGGATTAAGCTATCTAATGGGTGCTCTATCCACTTTGAGAATGCTCTGTAAGCTTCATTGGAAACTTCAGCTAGATTCGGGCAAGTAGCCAAAAGGCAAGCATCCAGATGATCCCAATTTAGTTTGTGCCACAGTCGTTTCCAAGTGGAAGCCTGACCCTCAGTCCGAGCAGGAGTGACATCATAAAGGGACATTGAAACCAAAAAAAGGTCCGTCCAACCAAACCTGATCGGTGTGTGCACTGTAATGTGGGATATATTAGTAAAAACTGGATCTAATAAGTGCCCTGCAATATGAGTAGGGCCCACTACTAGCTTTACCAATTGACAGGCTGCTAAATCAGCCGCAACATTTGCCATATCAATGTTCTCTACTTCATCTAAATGTAGGTTCAAATCCCCCAGGATAGCAAAGTTGGCGGTGTGAACAGCTAAGGTGCTAACCATGTCTTCCAGGGCCTCCCTAAAACCTAGTGAGGGACCTGGGGGTTGATATATCAAGAGCCCAGGCAAGGTGTAAGTGGGGCTCAAGTTTACGTTAAAAAGGACACTCTCACAGCCAGGGATCCTCTGCTGAGTAAAGGAACAGGAGTAACATGATTTAAAAATAATCACTAGGCCTGGCCCCACCTCTAGTTGCTCTGTTAATCAGACGAAAACTGTACCCCACAGGGAGCGCAAGGCCAGGTTCAGCAGTCATGTCATCTGAGAGCCACGTCTCGGTTAAAAAGAGAACGTCTGGAGAGGCCTCCTCTAAGAGATCCAGAATGTCCGCATGTTTGGCTAGAGAGCGGCAATTGAGAATATGTTAGTATATTTTTGGGATCTGGAAAGGGGGTGGCAAGACAATGGATTAAGTGTAGTTTGGAATCTACATTGCAGGCAGCCGAAAGGATCCTCAGTGGCGAACTCAACAGCCTGCCAGCAATCACTCCCCAACTTCCTGATATTCCATAGCTCCTCCCGAGTATAGATAACCTTCTCTCTCTCAGAACCGGCAGCAAGTCCGGCGTCTGGCGAACTGGCGCGGACAGGCTTGCCTTCAGCGCGTCCACTGTGCGGCGGCGCCATAGGTCAAATTTTATACTGCCAGTAGGTGTGCCCAACCACGAGATCAGTCAGCCCCTTCCAAGATGGTCCCCGCAATTCAGACCACCGGAAGTGGGGAAACGAAGGACTCTGTAGCCAAGAACTCCCTCCACAACAAACAGCACAGGCTGCGGTGGACCGAGGAGGATAGTGGCCTAAAGTAAGTAAATTTATTTTTTAAAAACAAATATTGCAGCTCTGCTTCAATTAAAAGCGCTAAATCACGCATCTAGAAAAAGCATCTAAAACCAACAGGCAGCATGCTCGCAGTAGCACTGACAGAGGCAAACTCCTGTGTCAGCTTTCCAAGCGCGGCGGCGCCATAGGTCGAATTTTATACTGCCAGTATGTGTGCCCAACCACGAGATCAGTCAGCCCCTTCCAAGATGGCCCCCGCAATTCAGACCACCGGAAGTGGGGAAACGAAGGACTCTGTAGCCAAGAACTCCCTCCACAACAAACAGTGGTATGGTATCAAACCAGGCAAAAGTCCCTAAAAGGAATATCTTCGGCAACTGATAGCTCAGTTTGAGAGAGATCACCCAGAACTGGTGGGCCAGTGTAGTGATGATGATAATATAATACCAATGAAAATGATGTTGAGAATAGACAGGAATCGGTCCCCTCAGACACAGATGAGGACCTCATGCTAGAAAGATTGACCAGGAGACTGAACTTAGAAGCTCAGCTCTGGGACAATCGAAAGGTTGAGAAAAGAGAAGGGCCTAGGACCTATTGCTTGTGGCAGGATACAAATAAATAGGTTGCTGTGGAATGACCTGGGCATCGCTTATCTTGTAACTGTTAATTCCAAAGTTACTTGTTGCACACAAGTATGGTTTCCACCGGCCCACACAGTCAGGGAGGCAATGATGTGGCCTTCGATAAATGTTTCTGAAATATGCTTCGACTCTCTAAGCAAACTGAAAGCCATGCTTTTTCAAAAGGATGTGGCCTTAACACCCACCAGAGAGACGTTAGATCTCAAAGTTGTGAGGTCCTCGTCCGAAATACAGGCACTACTTCATACTAACTTCCCACTGCATTTGGGGAGCTGGTCCATAGTATCTTTAACATGTCTGAAACAAAGGGAATAGCACACTTTTTTTAAAAGTACTGGCTCTGGATTGGTTAGCACCTTTCAGACAGTTTTTGGAGTTATTCCATCATTTAAACACTGTACTTGAAAGCACTTTTGTAGGTCTTCAGCTTGTCCTGCTTCTTGTAGAAATGCCACATTTGTTTCCTAATACTGCCACATGAAAAAATCTTGACACTGATGGAGACCTACTTTGCCTTGCAGAATAAATAACTGGTAAATCTTCATAGAATCGGGAAGACGGCCCCTAATCAGGCACGCTGCGCCTTGATCTTTCAAGTAAGCAACAGCAGCTTGTGGTGCTTTGAATGTAGAACATAACTGACTTTAAGACAGAGACTGAGATGAGTTTATTGAATCTTTTGTTTACAGATATGGTACAAGAGATGTCCTTATGATTCTGTCTGATTGTGCACGAAGGTAAGAGGTTTTAGGCTGCAGACCTTGACAGGTTTTGGAGCGACAGTTGAAAAGATTTACACAAAGATAATGCTTATTATGTTTTTCAGAGATTCATGGTCCTGAGGAGAATCCCTCAAACGAAAGGATTCGAAACGCGTAGACCACAACACTTTAGGCCAATCAAGCTGATTTATCTTTTATGATTTATATAGCTTTGAGAATCTTTGATGGCCTTCTTTGAAATTCATTATTCTGTGTTTGACTAAATTTTTGAAAAAATTGTGTTTTTACATGAAAGGTTTCTGGTTAGGTACCCTAGGGTGGGTTTTGTGTGAATAAAGAAAGGATGTTGTATGAAAATGGGAAAGGGTCTGACAAGTATAATCGCAGCACCAAATGTGAGATTGATAGGGAGATTGTAGATGCGAGTGTGTGAAAAGGGATCATTAAGTGGGTTCCATAAAAGGAAAAGATTTTCCGCGGGGGAGATTTGTTTTTGTGATGATTGAGGTTTTGGAATGTTTTTTCATTCATTAAATTTTTTTTTTAATTGGATAATAATAAAGTAGATCAATTCAAACTGAAAGAGTGGCTAAGAGGGACTTGATTCTTTTTCCCATCTTTAAAACAATTAAAGAGAGTGGCAGTACTGTCATTTCTATTTGTTAATTGTTATTGAGGCGTGGCCTTGCTGCGTAGTAGCCAAACCCTTTATTGGTAATTCTGTCCTGCTTCTTGTGGCGGCAATTCTGATTTTAATTTTCCTGCTCTACAATGGACGTCCCGGTGCAAACCGGAATGGAGACAGCACTGGCTGTGCTACTGTGCTGTGAGCACATGATACACTGCTTCAGCACACCTAGGCTTCGAGAACTGAATGAGCATTGGTTCTGGTTATTCAGGCCTTTTTGGCCTCTCTGAGTAAAACCTGTATTCTGCTACCTGCTTTGAAGGCATGAGTGCAAACTGGAGTTCTGCCTTGGATAGCAATTGGTTCCGCCATTGGACATTGAGGTGCTAATTGACCCTTTAAAGGCCCATGGGTAAAGTTGTCCCCAGCATATTCTTTTTCTGTGGAACCCATTCTTCGATTCACCTTGGGGATGCTTTGGCTCCTAGTGAAATGGATACCAGCTCTGCGGAACACTTACAGGATGTAGTCCCTCCCCCGCCAGCTGCTGTGGGAACTGAATGGAACCACCTTTGCTCCATAAACCTACTTCTATGTGCATCTCTGGGAACGTCGTCTGCAGTTGTCAGTGACAGCAATGTTGAAACTACCACTCAGAACACAGACAATTGGCTTTTTCGTCTGATAGGAACAGTTTGGCCTGTTTTTAAATAAAACAAATTGAAGCAATGCTTTTTTTCCCCGTTATTCTAGGCACCGTGGCTTTCTGAGTGCTTGGGATTTCAAACAGTATAATGACTTCTAATAGCTTTTTATGGGTATTCTAAATGGAAGTTTGCTTTTAGAAGATTTTAAGAGTGTTTTTTAGGTCATTTTAGTTTACAATTTAAGATAGCTTTTTAGGTCAACCCTTAGTATGAGAAGTGGGTATTATGTGCCCGAGTTATGCCCATGTAACAAAGCCACACATTCCTTACATTATCCTCTTTTTGAGCAATAACATTATTGCTGTGACCTTTTGCACATATTTTGCACTAATCTCACATGTTACAATGTGAGATTAGTTTCTCTGAAACTACTTTTGTTTACACATCTGGCTTCATACAACATTATCATAATGCCTCAAACACCGAATACAAGGCCTTTAGACATTATGTACAAATATCGTTCTATCTTCATCCTGGGGTAACAGGGCTATCTACATATTCACAACAAAGCTAATCTGTATGTACATCGCAAGGATTCTTTTTATTATAAAGAAGCATTTCTGGGGGTTAGCAGAGAAGGCACTTCAGCGGACACTGAGGGTCCCTGTATGCTGTGGTTTCACAGAACAGCTACCTGGCATCTCCGTGTGGGGTGTCCAATTTGTGACCAAGATGGGGGTTCTACATTCTCTCCCACATGGTAATAGGGTTGGATCACCCCTTGGAGGATTCTAGGCTCTGCACCTACACACACTCTAGACATACATAGTGTAAGGATTGCATAGTAAGAGTATGCCAGATTTCTACCTTCTTTTATATGCCTGGATATATACACTTTCTTAGCACCATGGCGGAACTATATCTGCTATTTACTCTTTTGTTGCCTGTAATCACTTTCATCTACTTCTGACTACTGATTATCACAGTCCATGTATTTTATACAATAACGTTGGTTCAATAAATATATTGAAAACGTCCCACTGTGTATTCTCTAAATACTTCTCTGAGAACAAAAGAGCACTAGTGACTGAGCGGAAGCATTCTGATCTGTTGCCACGATCGAGAGGTCTTCAGGGTTGTCATATACAGTGGTTGCCATAAACCAATAATTTCCTGGTTGGGATGGGGGGCTTATAGTGGCACTGAGAGCTATTGTGTCTCTAGGCCAACATCTCCGGTGGGAGTGCTTGGAATCAGTCTAGGTACCTCACCCAAAGTTTATGTTGTCTGTAAAAGTGCAGGACCTACAGATCCGTGGGAACTACACAACACAACCATATATGTATAGCATTCCCCATAGCTACACTGCCCCGCAAATAGTCCATACTAACACCTGGATACGGTTGATGGGGGTGGTGTCTCAGTTTGCAATGAAAACAGGGGAAGCATGTGTCCCTCCCCAGGTGTTCTCATTGTTAGTGTGCGATTTGTCTATCTATGCCCCTTTCCTAGCCCTTGTAATAGTTCCAGTTTTTTGAGTGGTTAGTTTCCAGTATTACTTGATAAGAGTTTGGAAATAGTACCATTGGTTACAATTAATTTTGGGGAGAGCGTTTTAAAATAGTTTCTTTCTGTGGCGGTATGTCGGATTTTGGGGTGGGTAAACCAGTGTCAAATCCGTGCATATTTTAGTTGTTCCTTCTATCAATGTTAACGTCTATTTTGCATTTCTAAAAGGTTTTCCGAGCTTCGTTGTGGTACATGTCTGAGATTCTTTTACATCCTCCTAACCGCCATGCTTGGAAAGAAGTTTCCCGCACTGCACGTATAAATTCTTAATTGTAGGGGTAGGGGGGAAAAGTTACCAGTTCTCGGTGTTCCACAATACAGTTTCTAACTATAACTGGAGTGCTGACTCGGCTGCTGAGGTGTGCATTGGTAGGCATATGGTTATATTCTACTCAGAACAGCTCTCAGAGATATTGATATACTATAGCGTGGTCCATAAGAATACAGTTTTATTGCATTCTGCCTTTATCTGTCCCACTGCTGTTCACAGTTGAGCTGCAGCGCAATAACAAGGAAACTGGAGAGAACTATCCCCTCAATTATTCCAGGCTGACAAAGGAGTCTGGGTTCCTTATTCTACCATATGAACTTCAAGATTAGTTTCTGAGTCGGGTTAGGAATGGCTTGCCCAACTACAATTGGTAGGGCCTGGACAGGATAATGGAGCCTCGGGAGAACATTCTTCTTGATGGCATTAACCCTGTCTGTCCAAGTGATGTATTGTTTCCCCATATATTTAATGCCTCTCTTTGTGTTAGCCACAAGGAAGGAGGAATTATTTGTTGTGAGGTACATCTTGTGTTGCTACCTACCATGCTCGTCTTTCAGCTGGTGGGTTTTCTGGAGGCAGAGGATGTCAAGCTATCACAAAGGCATTTCCAAATTGCCCGTTTTATAGGACTATTCAAAACCTTTGTGTTAAGTGTTCAGATCTTAAAACAGTAGTATCTTAGGGTAACAGACAACTTTTGTATACATCGTCATGAGTAGTATGTGGCACAGTTCTCTCTTGAAAGGTTTGTCTTGACTGTGTTCCTCAGCCCCCTCTGTCCTGTTCTTCCCTTCTGTGTTAACTGTGAAATAAACATGGAAAAACACTTGAGCTTACACAACTAACATCCCATTCTGAACGTTGACTCAAATTTACTTGGATTCAAGAGTGGGTTTTCACGCGGAGTCTTTCCACTCCACAGGCCAAGCTGACAAATTATCTCAGGGATTGGACTCAGCATCAGTCGGAATCTCCTGGGGTTTGCTTGCCTGCTTTGCTGCCATTGATGGCACAATGGACTGGAGTCCATTGTCTGCTAGGCGGGGCTACCCCTTCTTTTGGCCTGCCTCTAATATCCACATCTTCTGAGATTTTGAAATTAACATGTTTGCCAGCTTCGTTTTTGCTCTTTACACTGTGTTTCTTCCAATCTATCTAAACAGAGAGACTAGAGGAATGTATCCATCTATATGTAGTCTTCTCATTCTGCAGCCGCAGTTTTTGTTATGGGTTGAAAGCTCATGAAGTGCTGCAACGTGGTTTGTAAAATGTCTTGAAACAAAAGGAGTAATCTGCAAAAGTCACCTCCCTTTAAAGTCTTGCATTCCTTTAGCACATACTCTTTTTCACTAAAGTATTGAAACTTCACAAGGATATTCATATTCTCTGCATGTGTTGGTCTGCTAGTGATCCTCAGGTACTCATATTAAGAGAGATTTTCTAGATCCTCCAGTTTTAAGACTGAGAGTTGAAATTGCGTCACTAGGTCTTCATATTCCTGTATATCACATGTTGTGTTCTGTTCCAGGCTCATATGTTTGCCCTCAACCTCCAGCACTCTCTGCCCAACTGAGTTCACCTCATTTCTAGGCTCACCAATTTGGTGTTGAGGTGGAGGTGGTTATGCAGATCTGTCAAGCTTTTTGTTGTAGTCATTTTTGAGTTAATTCCTGAGTACCCGCTGAACATGTGAAGGATTTCCATAAGGTCAGGTTTTCTAAAGGGACACTGTTGCAACTGGGGCGTTCTCCCTGGCTCTCCCTTCTCGGCCAACATTGACATCAGCCTATCTGTGGGCCCAAGTCATCTCCTGGATTTATGCAGGTAGACTTGGTGCCCGTTCCAGGACTTCTTTTTAGAGGCCGTGCAAATGAGGAGTGGTGGCCATCGCAGGTTCAGGTCACACTATGCTGCTTAGGGCACTCCGGAGTTCAAACCCTCTTAGAGCGGTTGCATACCTCTGCAATCCAGGCCCACATAGCCAACAGGAGTAGGCCAATCCGAAAGGAGTGTTAATGCCGATCATATTGAGGGAGTTAGGGAGAACAGCCTCACAGTAGAAGCCGCGCCTCATACCTGGTTCTACCCGAACACTCTTTCGGTTTGCGCTGGTGCTGAGTCTCCATTAGTTTTGTTGAATATGGCATCTACTCCCCAATCCTCTCGCTCCTACATACCCTTAAAGTGTGCTGCACTTTGCTTTGTGCCCTGGCTAAACTACCCGTGATCTGCAATGGGGGGTGCACAGCCGTTGGTCTCTTATCTTCGGAGAGGCTCTGCAGCTTCTTAGCTTTCTCAAAATCCTGAGAGAATCTTTCACTCAGCAGAATACCACTCCAGTGGCCTTTGGTGCTGTGGTTTACTGCAAGCACAATTTTGAAAGGCTGAGCTGCTTCGTTGACCTGCAGGCCCGGCCTCAACTTTGCCCCTCCTGGGGTATCAAGTGACTCAATTCTGCCGTCTTGCAGTCCCCTGACGTGGGTCTTCGGCTTCTGGATGTCACTGGGTTCTGTGTAATAGGGGCCGGAAGCGATGCCGCAGTGGGCAGAACACATTTTCTCATACCACCATCTTAGCCACACCCCATCTCATTGAGTTTTTCAATATCTGAAATATGAAGTCCACAGAGAGGAACAGCCATAGGGAGGAGGTGCTGGCGGCAAGAGAACGTGTAGCTGCACAAGTGGAGAGGCTCCGCTGCCACGACTATCGGGAATACATGGTCCGGGCCCATGCCGAGAGGGACCGGGCTGGTTCGCTGCTGGCGTGGCTGGCTAACCCCCATTCTGGGGGCGCACCGATTCTGTCCCTGACCACACCTACCGGGGCGCTGGTTTACTCCCAACGGGACGTTAATGACCAGTTCTTGGCTTATTACTCGGAGCTGTACCGATGCAAACTGTCCTTACCTCCGTCTGGTTTGGATGCCTTCTTGGAGGGGGTCCAGCTACCACAGCTGGACCTAGAACAGGGGAACGCTCTGGGTGCCGCTGTGACGCAGGGGGAGATTAGAGCAGCGATTAAGCACATGGCTCGGAAGAAGACGCCTGGGGGTGATGGTCTCCCTGTGGAGTTCTATGCTGCATTCCTGGACCTCCTGGCACCACAGTTGTTGCGGGTCTATGGTGAGGCATGGGAGCTGGGCAGGCTGCCGGAGTCGGCGCGGGAGGCGATCATTGTGCCGTTGCTGAAGAAGGGCGGCCAACCCGCGTTGAGGACGGCGTACCGTCCCCTTTCGATGCTCACTGTGGACTATAAAGTGTTGAGCAGGATTTTGGCTACGCGACTGTCGGCCCATATGTGTTCCCTCGTCCACCCGGACCAGGCGGGCTTTATCCCCACGCGGAATACTTCTGCCTGTATACGCCGCTTGTTACGGGTTATGGATGTTGAGGGGGAAGGTCCTCCGTCCGCGGCTGTCCTATCGGTGGATATGGAAAAGGCGTTCGACAGCGTGGAATGGCCATATCTGTTCGGCGTGTTGCGTCGGTTCGGATTGGGGGACGGCTTTATCCGCTGGATGCAGCTTTTATACGCCTCCGCTACTGCCAGGGTCCGCACGGGCCGTACAATCTCTGCGGCGTGTGCAGTGACGAGGGGTACTAGGCAGGGCTGCTCTCTGTCCCCGCTCCTGTTTGCCTTGGCGATCGAGCCGTTGGCGGCGCGGGCGCGTCAGGGGCAACATTATGAAGGGGTGCTGATGCGTGGTGTCCGACACCACATCTCCCTGTATGCTGATGACCTCCTGTTGTACCTAGCTGACACGACGGCCTCAGTGCGAGGAGCGCGGGCATTGCTTCGAGAGTTTGGCGAACTATCGGGTCTCCGTGTTAATTGGTCTAAGACTTGCCTGTTCCCCCTGACTCCCCGGTGTGCGAGACCTGCGGGGCTTGGAGAGCTGCGCTGGGAGCCGGAATGTATACCATACCTCGGGGTTTACATTTATCATACCCACTCGTCCCTGTATGAGGGGAATGTGGGCAGAGCGTTGAGAGGCGTCAGGGGCAGTATTGGTTTCTGGCGTACCCTCCCCCTGTCTGTGGCCGGACGCATAGCTTTACTGAAGATGGTGGTTCTCCCACGCTTACTTTATTTTTTCTGTACACTGCCGGTGCGGATCCCGCTCTCCTTCTTTCGGACATTACGATCAATGGTGATAGGGTTCATATGGGGCCCTGGCAGGAGGTGCGTGGCTCTCTCCACCCTACTCCGGTCGCGGGAGGCAGGGGGCTTGCTGTGCCGGATTTTGAATGGTACTACCTGGCGGCGCAGCTGCAGTGGCTCACCCAGGCAGTGGCGCGGGAGTTCAGGGGTCCAGACGGTACACATGGCAGAATTATACAGCGTCATGTCCTGTCCTTCATATTGCTCCAACAGGGCCTTCGCCTAGACCAGTTGTCTCTGGAGGAACGCACCCTCCGACACTGCTGGCTTCGAAGTCAGAAACGAGCGGGTATCCACGTTCCGTATGCGCCGGAGATCCCCTTAGGCATGTGCACAGCTTTACCGCACGGCGGGGACTGGTCGGGGCTAGCCACATGGGAAGACTGTGGGCTCCATGTGGTAGGAGACCTGTACAGGGATGGTGTTCTGCTGTCGTTTTCCGATCTGCAGGAGGCGTTTGATTTGCCGAGAGGCGACTTCTTACTCCATGCGGCTTTGGTCTCTGCGATCCAGAGACGATGGAGGAAGGGTCGGGCGGAGCCACCTACGTCTTTGGGATGCCAGTACGTTGTGATGGCTGCGGGCACCTTCAAGGCTGTTACTTGCTTGTATAGGAGACTGGCGCTGGATGACCCCCCTCCATTGGATACGCTGCGGGAACGCTGGGAGGCGGACCTTGTCCGGCAGATACCGGAGACTACGTGGCCCCAGCTTGTGCGCCGGGCCTGGAAGGGCACGCGCAATGTCCGATTTCAATTGGTCCAATATTTCACGCTACACAGAGCGTATTGGACGCCGGCCAAGATCCAACGGGTCTTTGGTGGGGCACAGTCGGTGTGTCCCCGTTGTAACTCAGAGGGTGACGACTTTGGCCAAATGTTTTGGGCTTGCGCGGGGCTTGGTTCCTACTGGACTGATGTTGTGGCCTGTCTGAATGAGATCACTGACCGTCAAGTTGAAACGAGCATGGGAGTCTGCCTCCTGCTCTGGTTCCCACACACCCCGGCCACGAAGGTCACCAGTAAATTCATCGACTTGGGACTGATCCTGGCCAAGAGGGAGCTTACACTACACTGGAAATCTAGGGGGGGTCCCAGCTTCTTGAGATGGCGGGGGTGTTTTCTGCAATGGGCAGCTAGTGAAGGGACACTCCGCTTGCAAATGGCCAACCGCGCAGCTAATGATAAGGCGCTAGAAACAGCTAGGGCGTGGTGCGCGCTAGTGGCAGAGTTACAATCAATGTCAGAGGTTGCGGTGGATAGTGAGGAAGAGGCGCAGGCGAACTAGGGGGTGGAGGCAGCAACGGGGAAAGCGGGGACATATACGGGGGACTTTACACGTTAGGACTGCATTTTACTGGTTATTAAGGAACTAGAAAGTCGCTAGGAGTTGTGGGGATGGGATGGGGTTACATACGCGGACCCGTTTGGCGTTTGAGGCCTGTCAGGGTATGAGGGCTGCTCCCCGAGATTTGAGAGGAGCTACCTGTGACTCCATGTTGAGTTATGTTGCATTGAGGATTTGATGCAGGAGGCACACTGACAAGGTGGGGTGGGGGTAGAGAGGGAGGGGGTGGAGGGACAGATAGGGTATGGCTCTGTGGGGTGTGATAGTTGAAATGTTGATATGTGAACTGCAAACTGACGACCTGCTACCATTTGTTTGTATGTTGGTATAGAAAATCAATAAAATTCTGTTTACACAGAGAGGAACAGCTACAATAGTTAACACATCCTAAAATATGCTATTCGTTGGAAAACAAGCATTGGCCATGCCAATATGACAAGCTCATGACTGCATTGTCAAGCCACAGCTAAAAAAATCTATGTAGATTACTGACTGCCCTACTTCCATCTGTGCTACTGCCAGAGAAAAATGCAGTCAATTATATAAAACACGTTAATAGCATTGCGATGGCAAGTGTGTGCCCCTAAAAGTTCAAGCACAGGTAGTTTTATAAACAAAATGATCACAGCTGTGCGGAAGGCGAGCACTTCTTTTGTGGAAGCACACAACGTCTGCCCAATCAAAACATGTACTCCTTGCCCCCATCGTGTAAGTGGAGCCAAAGCCCCTCTCTCCTTGTGATACTCACATAATTGCATGACGACAGCTTTGCTCTCAAGCCAGACCATAAAACACAAGTCAAGGAGTATTGGCTATAGAACTTTTGCTTCATGCTCAGTTCACCCCTCTTCCCTTCAGAAACAATAACATACTTGCATCCAACTGATTCATTTATAAAAATAAAACACCAAGGAAACATCGTTGACATATCTCAAGCAGACAAATTGAGCAATACTCAAACTGTTTACAACTGAAACCAGTATTTCTTAGCTCAAGTACATAACATTGTCATACAGTCACAACGTATCTCTCTCGCACACAATACACAGCCTTACATTTCACCTTTCAGTCCATACTACATACAGTTCCACAGCTATACAAAATAAACCCACTTGCTCACTTGTCAAGCCCAGACAGAATGGGCAGTACATTATTAAGGCAAATCAGTGTCAAAATGATTGTTAGAACCATTATTGATCGATGACAATTAATATTTAATGTACAGAAACAGACACAAATGTGTAATGAATTTTTTTTCATGATTCAATGAAAACCAATTTGACTGCTAAATAAGACAAGAACACATCAGTCAGATCTCCAACCATCCCTGTATTGTACATCCAGCTTCATTTTCTGAATGTCCCTGGGTAGATGGATGCTATATAGGTGCTAAAGAAGTAACTAGTCTTTTATGATCTGTGGTGGGTTAGGACAGGAAGATGCGGACATGGATTCTGTGTGTGTTAGTAGGGGAGTTAGAAAAAATCAAAGTGTAGAAAGGAAAAAGGTGAAGAAGAATGATACAGGGGAAGAAAACTAAGAGAAAGTTGAGAAGACTTGGGTTAGAGTAACTGCCCTGGTACAGGACACTATTATGTCACCTTGGACTGTACACCATCATGATACCTACATTCTTGGCTCCTTATTTCTGAACCAGAAGCCCATCAGAAGAATAAGTCAATTACCATTAATAATGCTCTTTGGTGGATATTCCAACTAAACTCAGATTCCTCACCTTGTGAATTCCCCCAAAGCACCAGCCTGGATCCAGAAATCGTTCTCAGCAATTCCCTTGTATTCCAGAAGATGGCATCATGTGGTTCCACCTTGAGTCCGTCCCACCCTGGAATGCATTGGAGCCAAATTTAACACAAAACTGGAAGATGAGAGGGTCGTCGAGGTACTTGCAGTTAAAGTATCCACTAGAACGAGCGTTACCAAAGGTAAGTAACTTTTTCTTCTGATAGGTACTTTTAACCACAGATTCCTCACCTTACGAATACTGAAGTAGTGCCTCCCTAAGTGGTTGGTCAGCGGAGTGGCTCACACAAAAACATCTCGCAGGACTGAACAGGCAAAATACCTCTCCCTAGCTATCCAAGCAATAGTGCTTCGTAAACATGTAGACTGATGTCCGACAAGCAGCCTGGCAGGTGCCCAAGACAGACGCACAACACACCAGCGCAGTGTTGGCAGCCTTGGACCTGATGATATGAGGCCTTCAGGAGGCTGTTTGTTGTCCAATCCGTAGTTTATTTTAATACAGAGGACAATCTACCTGGAGATGGTCTGCTTCTGTCCTGCCTTCACTATCTTTGTTCCAGAGAACCCATTGAAGAGCTGATCATACACCTGATGGTCCCTAGGTAGATAAATGTAGAACCTCAGAGCTCTCTTATTGGCAGACCGAGGGCGGTGCACGGTTTAGGGTCCACCCCATGCATCCCTGTGGCGCTTTCCCACCTGTCCCAGCCCACATGCACCAAATCTCAATGTGGGAAGGCGAAGCAGGCAACACTACGCCCACTCCTTGGGCGTAGCGAAGTTGCCCGCCACCCGCCTCCCTCACGCCCTCCCGAACATACTTAATTTTATTAAATGGGCACATAAAAATAAATAAAATGCACTTACCTTATCCGCGGCGTCCCGGGGCTCCCACTCGAGAAATGCGCATGCGCGGTCGGCCGCGCATGCGCATTGGTTAGCAGACGGTGGCGTGAACGAGTAGAGGGAGCCCCGGGACGCCGCGGACAAGGTAAGTGCATTTTATTTATTTTTATGTGCCCATTTAATAAAATTAGGTATGTAGGGGAGGGGGGCATGCAGCGCATAATGGGGCTATGCGAAGTGCGCAGGTGGGCGTAGTTTCTCGCCCACTTTCGTAGCTTCGCGTAGCCCCACTACGCACACTACGCCCAGGGTTAGTCTTCTTGACCCTCTTCTTGGGCATCACTGAACCTTCTTCGGAATATGTCGTATCTAGGGTAGCCGGAGAAGACTCTCCTTGCGTATCCCTGCCAGTCAGGGAGCCATGGTCCATCAGAACATTCCTCGCCAATTTCGCCAGGACTTCAGCCGAAGCCTGTGTGGCAGAAGTGCCCTTATGAGATGACCCAAACTTTCTTTTCCCATAAGATTTAAGGGGTTTCGCCAGGGGCTTTAAGGCTCTGATAAGCGCCTTATTCACCAAACCCTGGACGTGGGAATCCTGGGCTTCCACAAGGTTCCCCTCCAATTCATCCTCATAAGGCTCATCATATTCCTCATATTCATTAAACTCTACCCGCTTATCCTCCTCGGCGTAGTACGCCATTGAACAGTATAGGAGGTCTGAAGGAAATTCAGGGGGGGGGGCGTAACCCAAGGGCAAAAAGACCCCCTAAAGGTTTATCTGAGTACAGAATAACCTGGGTCTCAGCAAGTGTCTGTAAAATAAATATATCTAAATATATCCAAAATCATAATGGTAAGCTTAAACTGGTGGCAGGAGCTTGTCCTGTAACTCCCCAAGTGCCAAGCACTGCTCCGGAATGCGCTCAGGTAAGTGTTAGATACGAGCCGGGGATTTGACTGGCAAAACTGGCAACATGCAAGAAGAGCCGGTGATTGAAAATGAAACCGGCTCTCCGCGCATGCACACAGTGAAGAACGTGGGGCTTTGAAAAGTAGGGCACGCTCCCTTACAACTAGAGAGCACGCTAAAATTTTAAATTTGAAGAATTATCTGATTCGTTATATTGACACGTTGGTGTGCGGATCCACCCTCTGGATTCATCTTCTTACCTTGAGTGCCCACTAGTGGGCCAGCACCCGTTAAATAATCATGTCTTGGCAGGACATTTCAAATTTGACAACTAAACAAGCAGATACAAAAGCATACTCATCTGAGGATGCCGAACCAATTTATGCACTGGTCAAAGAAGTAAGAGAATATGGCACATCATCCGGTACTACAACACAGCAACTAAGGCAACTTGAGTATTTCATGAGAATAGAAATCAATCAAACATTACACGCCACAACATTAATTGAATACCACAAAGTAAAACGTATACCTCGTGGCTTGAGGATTGCTCTTCACCCAATGCTTTTCAAATTCAATAAATCATTTATGGCACGGTGGTATGCGATTTTAAATAAGTGTTCGCTGGACCTTATTTTATTAATCATCAAAGCAATTTCAACTTTATTAAGTGAACTTACATTTGACATTAACAAATTGAAAGATGACATCAGTCAGCGTATGGAACAGAAGACTGGAATCAAGTATTAGAGAAAATTAACAAAAATTTGGATACCCACGCGAAAGAAGTGCATGAGAGAAAAACCCGTAAGTTTTGTCAGGATACAATAGATTATAAGCTGGATGAAGTTTATACGTGGGCTGAGAAATATGCCCAGCAGAGAGTTTTCAAAAAACCTGGAACTACCTCATCTGAAGAAAGCATCGTAACAGACCAGGATCTAACATTACAGAGGCCCAGTGCATCTTCTGTGCAAATCACTAGGGTAGCAACAGAGGAGACCGCAACTACTTCAGCCAGCAATGTGCCTTTTTTAGTGGAAGGTTCCACAACAAAAATCCCACCAGACAAGAACTTAGTAAACCCAGACGAAACACCAGGCGTGGAAAAACCAAAAGTCACAAAGGAGCAAGGCAGACCACACAGAACAGTGAAGAAATGAATTCTTTAGTCATTAACATCTCTAGAAGACCATTGAGTCAAGAAGAGGAACAAATACTTAAAGGCATATCATTTGTCCCTACTTGTACATCAAACGCACTGGAAACAGAAGTTACCCTCTTCAAATTTATGAGGAAATTGAGACTAAGGTGGTTTTTCACTATTAATCCCAGTACTGACGAACTGACACAAGAACAACGTAAATTCAGACCTAAAAGTAAGTTCCTCTCACCCATTTCACATAAGACATTAGATACTTTCGAGATGTTGGTCAAGAAGGATCTAGAAAATATAAAGTATGGTCCCATACAGCATTCAAACCTCGCCACCAAAGAACGACGGACAATGAATAAATTAAGACAGGATTCATATTCCTCATATTCATTAAACTCTACCCGCTTATCCTCCTTGGCGTAGTTCGCCATTGAACAGTATAGAAGGTCTGAAGGAGATTCGGGGGGGGGGGGGCGTAACCTAAGGGCAAAAAGACCCCCTAAAGGTTTATCTGAGTACAGAATAACCTGGGTCTCAGAAAGTGTCTGTAAAATAAATATATCTAAATATATCCAAAATCATAATGGTAAACTTAAGCTGGAGGCAGGAGCTTGCCCTGTAACTCCCCAAGTGCCAAGCACTGCTCCGGAATGCGCTCCGGTAAGTGTTAGATACGAGCCGGGGATTTGACTGGCAAAACTGGCAACATGCGAGAAGAGCCGGTGACTGAAAACGAAACTGGCTCTCCGCGCATGCGCACAGTGAAGAACGTGGGGCTTTGAAAAAAAATGCCTGCTCCCCTCGTGCACTGAAGTGCGGAGCTCCGCTTCCTCGCCACCGCCCCCAAAGCAAAATACACGGCAGATGGGCACCAAAACCTCAAGCTCCTTACGGTAGATTGCGCATGCACAAATACAGTAAATACAGTGCAGCGTGCGTTGGGAAAGGAAAAAGTCAAGGGCGCATGTCGGGAGGGCAGCAAAGCCGCAAACCCCAGTGAAGCTAACGCGCGAACTAAAGCACAACAAATTCAGCGCAGCGCGCTGTACATTATAACACAAACATCAATTAATAAGCATACAATAAAAACAAGAAATGTAAAGTCACTTATCTCGCTGTTGCAGCAGCAAAGAAAGAGGAAGTGACGAGAACTTCTGGGACTTTTATTGGTGACATTGTGTGATGATTGAAGCAGACCTCGAGGGGGTTGTCCTTCCGGGGCATGCTGTTTAAAGTTTAACCCTTCGCTGCTGTTTCTGTAGTAAAGATTGAGAAGCATAATTTGAGCCTCCGTGGACTGAAATAGAATCGGACTTCCTGGGGATTCTCCTGGTATCCCTCTGCGAGGGATTTTTCTTGCTGGTTATCACTGCATTCCTCGTAGCACATAGCCGTTGGATCCAGCAGCATTTTTGGTGACGTGTTAAGAGTTTATTCTCAAACGCGCGTCCTGATTGGTATTATGTACTAGCATACTGCTGCATGTATAAACACTCACAATTTTAGACGTGATGAATGCATGTAATTTAGGATTACGTTCTAGCAGTGACAATCACATTTATGTACATCAAGTGTGAGTTTCAGATTCTTTTTGAACATTAATACTTGGTGTATGTTTACAGTAACAGAACGCTAGAACCTCGGATTCAAGGTATTGATGTTGATTATCTCAAAGGGCTCAGCTTAAAGAAAAATTACAAGTTAAAGGAGTCGCTCTCTCTCTAAGAGAAGAATTATTTGAATTAAAGGTTCAAGAGAACTCTCCAGTCATTAGTGCTTCTCATACTAACTACAGTTTTCATGGTGGTATGTAGCTAGTGAGTTGCAGCCTTAAAAAGTGATTGTTTATTTGCTTGCTTGTGGTTAACCTTTTGCTGTTCAGATCTCCTCCCCCCTCAGTTCCCTTCCCACACCCTTTCCCCACCTGATCACTCTTAAGACTTTGTGCTATAAAAGCATTCAGAGCTGTAAGTGCCTGGAGGTATATCGTCACTTGCAGATCATGAGGAAGAACGGCCACTCTGGCACATACCCTAAGCGATGGAGTCTTTCTTCCTCCTTGGATGGATTTTGGGGGCGGGGGTGGGAGGGGGCAACGCTGGCAGGGTGATAGACTGACTTATGTGGAAGAGCATGACAACTTTTGGAAGGGACACTGCTTTACTTGTTAGCACTAGTATGCCCAGAAAGAAGATGGTGCAAGGTTGCTGCAGTGTGCTTGTAGCTCACTCACATGATGGGCTGACAATCTTATGATGAACATGGTCTTCAGGGATAGTAATCTTAGCGAGCAAATGCGAAATGGTTCAAATGGGGAGCACATTAAAAAGTGAGAACCAAATTCAGATCCTATTGGTGAATCACAAAACGTTTCGGCGGAAACATACAGGTCAGCCCTTTTAGGAAATGTATCACAACAGGTGATTTAAATAGAGATGGCTGATGAGGTGACCTCAGAAAGGCCGATAAGGCAGATAAATAACCTTTATTGTGGCCACATGCTTTGCTGGCTTAGTAAAAGCGAGACAAGAAGGATGTCAGATAACTAGACTTGGGGGACCCAGACATGCATAGAAGAAACTTCTCAAAGTATCCCACATAGATGGTTTTAGTGGAGGGACACCTGGCTGCTAGAATTAAATATACTACCTCTGGAAGAAGGTCAAAAGAAGTTAGCTATCACCGGTGCTTAATGATCCTGCCACGTGTACAAGTAAGGAGATTTCTCGACAAATCAGCCAGTTCCAGAAGTGTGGTGCCTCTAGGCACAGGACCCACCGTTTCACTCTGCCCTGGTTGTTGCAGTACCTAATGGTGGTGGTGTTGGACATAGGCACTTGCACCATTTCCCCTTTTATGGGTGGGAGGAAAGCCTTTAGTGCCAAGCAAATCTCCCGCAACTCCACAGTTTGATGTGGAGGCAGTTTTCAGCCGGAGTCCAGAGTCCTCTGATCTCCACCTCCTCCTGATGGTCGTTCAAACCCAGCAACGATGTACCCGTCACAGCTGTCAGCTCTGGGTGGGTTAGGGAGAGGGGTCTGCTGCCAGTCCAACTGCAAGCAATAACCACTGCAGTCTTTTACACTCTCCCCCCAACACTAGGATGGAATCGGAGAGGTTCCCTTGGCGCTGAGCCCACTGAGACTTCAGACTTCCAGAGATGTGCAACCTGGCCTGGTCCACTAGCAGGATTCAGGAGACGCTCTAAGAGCCATAAAAAGGGTTGAAACATCAGGCTCATAGCACAAACATCCTGGACTCAATGAGGAAGAAGGGGTGACATGACACAGCACCATGTTCAAGATGGCTTCAGTGTAAGGGAGCTTCTGTGAAGGAGTCAGGTGTGACTTTGGCACGTTGATGGAAACCTCCATTTATGTCTACAGGGCAGCCGTTGACTGGAGTTCGTTGACAACTGTCTTAGGTGAGCCCACCTTTAGCAACCAGTTAATGAGTTATGGGAAGACTTATTTCCAACCTCCTTATTTCCACCATCACTTTTGGGAACACCAGAGGGGCACTGGTGAGGCCATAAGGGAGCACGGAGAACTGAAAGTGCTCATGGAAACTGCAGATAGCATGTGTGGGACTACAGGATGGGGATATAGAAGTACCCTGAAAATCTGACACTACCATCCAGTCATCTGACAGAAAATAAAGGTTAAAGTGACGTTATAGCTAGGCGAAAATGCTAGTTAAAACATAACATTATAAACTTCGCCATACACTGCTTATGACCTCACATACTACATCACTCAGGACATGAGATCATCTATTTTATTATTGATTATGATATTTGAAATTACATCAATAAGAACACTGTGCATTGCAAAATCAGGAGCAGCGCATAACACACACACACACACACACACACACACACACACACACACACACACACACACACACACACACACACACACACACACACACACACACACACACACACACACACACACACACACACACACACACACACTCTCTCTCTCTCTCTCTCTCTCTCTCTCTCTCTCTCTCTCTCTCTCTCTCTCTCTCTCTCTCTCACTCACTAGTAGGGGCTTATCTGGGTCCTACCTTGAAGTTCTTTCTCATTTTCCTTTAGGCTGGCACCCATTTTATTTTTTAAAAGTTCCCTTTGATTTATTCTGAAAAGCAGTTCCTCTAGGAGCCGGCTGTCTTTTTTTTCCCAAGCTTTCCTTTGTGTTCCAGAGTCTGGTAAAGTTCACACCTTCAATGATCGTCTCAAGATCCCATGTCGTGACAAAATCTAAGCACAAAAATATGAGACACTGTAGATAAAAAAAAATTCAGCTCGTTGCCGATGACCAAGAGATCACACATTGCTGCTAGGTATCAGGACTGGGATTTCCGAGCCTTCTTGTTGCGCCTTGCGACGTAGAGTTTGGTTTATAAGTCCCAGGTGGGCTTCAGATTATTCTGAGTGCATTTGTCTCACAATGCAGAGTTATGTGAGGATCCCGGACACCAGAGACAGACCTCTTCAGGGTCTGTCACTGAGTCACTGACACTGATTTGTGGCAATCCTTACAGGGTTTAAATCCTGCGGGTTTGGGGGAAGACATGTCCATTGTACACTTGAAATGTTTTTAGTAACGTTTACTGTCAGGTTACAGAAACCAAGCAAGCTCGTGATCTGCGTCAGAAGCTGTGAAAAGAAAGAAACTGGCGTCGATGTACAGAGGTAGTGGTTATATTATGGGCCAACATCATTTTAGAGGCGGGGCATGGCAGAAAAGATATGGAACCGCAGAACATCACTTAGTGACTCGGGAGCGAATTGCTGAGGAAACATCTCCAGTTACAGTTTGGTACTTATAATGTTCATAAGGTGAGGAATCTGCCGTTCGAAGCACTCATCCGAAAATAATCAATAGAGGAGACAAAGTATTCAAGCTGAGAACTGGCAACCTTACAAATTACAGTTATTCTCTTTCCCCGACCTTATCAAAAATAATTAACTGTGCCAGAATAGCAATGATTTTATGGAGGAAATACAACTCTAAAAGACAGATGAAAAGAGATCAAGAAAACAGGGAGAATGAAGTACAGGCAGACCCCAGGGCAGATATGGAATGTCTAGGAGTACTGCAAGGCACAAAGGAGAGGAGAAGCAAAATTATTGTCCTAGGAATAAAAGAAGGAGCAGAGTGGAAGTACAGGAAAAAGCAACAAAGACCAAGAGACAACGTGTGATGTAAAGGATGTGAGGAGCGAAAGGTGAATGAAAAAGGTAAAAGTCTCAACAAAGGTAGCCTCGGGGAAGTGAGAGTTAGGAGGTGGACATAACAGAGTCAAGTTAATTACACTGTCTGGCCCCTGACTAAGCTCTTTGAAGCAACTTTCCCAGCATTATAAAAAAATAATAAAAAAAAAAAAAAAAAAAAAAAACAATAACAAAGTAGCTTGTGCATGGTGTCTGCTAGCTAGAGCTCCAGGAGCATGTTGCAGGTAGGCAGTAGTCAGTAAGCACAGCACAGACAAGTTGCTTAGAAGTACCCTGTCAGAATGTTGGCTATATATTTAGGCTTAATGCATTATGCTTTTGGGTTTATTTTCATCACCCACAGAGCACTGGATCAGTCCCAATTGTACTCTACTGCAGACATTTTGCCCATCTCTACTGGCTAACTGCTCACTGGTAAATGGAACTGTCCTAAAATACAAAAGAAGTAGTGAAAAGTTTGCAAACACAGTTCCAGATCTGTTGAGACATTCCAGTTCAGTTGCACATGAGATGGAGGAAAAGTAAGCAGGTGGATGGGGCTTGCAACAGGTGGCAGTGGAGGGGTAAGGGAGGAGTTGAGTGGGCATGGGTACGGAATCATTTAATAAGAGATTTTATTTCAGGTGTATTTATGGCAGATGTGTAAAATCAGTTAAAAATGTTGTCTGACTATCACTCATTTTACAGGATCCAAGCGGATGTGTATCTTGAGGTAGTACATCAACAGTCTTTCAGCATCCTTGAATTGAATCAATAACATTCTGTCTAGTCGCACGTATCCATAGCTTCCTCTTCTCTAAATCCATCAGGCTTTTGCAGAGGGACAGGAAAAACCAACTTCTTTCGTAGGGTTGTCCTGATTTCGGGCATCTGTTTAAATCCCTTCAGAACTTTAGTTGCTACTTCTTTGTTCACTTCAGTGAGAATAGTCATCAAATCAAACTCCCTGAAACACAAAGTAATGTGAATGTCAATGCCATGTACAAATAATCATTTTTGTCATGTGATCTGTAAGATCTATAGAAACAAATTCCATGCATTTGCAAATGAATGCCCCATAAGAAGAACCAGCACTGATTTACATATGTAATGTAATGTAATGTAATGTATGTATACTTGTAAAGCGCACTGTTACCTCGTTACGTGGTGTCCTGGCGCTGTATACCGCTGGGGAACCTATGGCTCGTCTGTGCCTGAAGTGGCATACTGGGCAAACTAATATAGTGGATTTCCAGCTGCTATCAAATGGAACACATGCTCAGAGCCCAGATTTGGCACCAGGTGATGGAGAATGTCACTGCCGAGCAGCATCTCTTAAAGTCCAACCTACTGATGAAACATCAATGCATATGCTTCCTCCTAGTCGTGCTAAAGTGCCCGTAAGCTACAACTCAAATCATGGCTGTAGGTATTTTGTTGTGATTTTTAAACTTTAACCAGGGAAATTACCTTACAGGATTCAGTGAGATACAAAGGTCTGGTGGACAACTTTCTCATGTACATTTAGTGCAACCACACCAACCTTATTCAAGTGCCACCTCGAAAAGCTCTCCCAATTCTCTTTTCTGGGAGGAGTAAGTAGAGGCGGTCTGGGAGCCACATACTTGATGTACAGGAGTCTGTGTGGCACTAGAATGGGTGGCATTTGGTAGAGTCCACTGACATAACTGAGGCATGACAGAACCAAGGGGATTGTGGTCTGTACCGTATGAGAAAACCCCAGAGTAGGAAAATGTAACTCATAGTAAAGAAGGAGAATCTGGTGACCTGATTTACTTGGTGAAGAATAGAGAGGGCACCCTCAGGTTTGCTTAGGGAATGTGGCAAAATATTTATTTGCAAAGGCAAGAACAGTGATGTTGGGACTAGTGTGCACATGTGAAGATCCCCATTTTGGAGGAGTTGAGCTTGATGTGATCATATACAAACCTTTTGTCCTCTGTTATGAGATGTATATTCCAGTCTGAGGATTACCTACATGTCATCAGCATGACAGTAGCAGGTGATGGTCATAGATTTGATGACTGGTAGAGGGTGATGAGGTAAGCAATGAAGAGGAGGGATGGTGGAGTCGTGAGGAACTGCTACATTGAAGTTGAAATTGGGAGATATGAAAGGAAAGTAGGAGATAGTGTGACTATTTTTCAATAGATATGATGAAGTCCAGTGCAAGATTGTACCATGTATCCTAAGGTTGCTCGGACTTAGTAAAAAGGCTGGTGGTGCACTGAGTGTATGGCATAGGGGAGCTTCAATAGCAAAAGGACCCCAATTCAATTCCCATTGACGGTAGACCTGAATGGGTCTAATGAAGTGATTAAGGATGGTTCCAAGAAATATAGAGTAGGAATGTTGTCCGATACTCTGAAGAAGGCAGGGAGCTGTGTAAATACATACCTTACAATAGGTTTGCCTAAGGAAGTTCTATAGAAGATGTGACTGTATTTGAATGGATTGATGTATGAGGTTTTGGGATCACTGTGGCAGTTGTCGGTTAATGAAGTGATTGCTATTGACTCAACTTAATACAATGCTAAATGGTGAAGAGAATCTTTTTGAAAGGGAAAGAAGTACCAGGGAGTTTGTGTCACTGTCTTTAGTGAGCTATGTAAGACTGGCAGTGGCCAGTGGGCAGAATGTTAGAATTATGGAGGAAAGCCTGGAGAGACAAGTCTTAAAAGGTCGTGGCTATGCCAGGCATTCTTTGAGAGACTTAATCGGGAGGTAGCTTTGGAGATGAACTGAGTGGACAGATCTTTACAGAGGGATTCTGAATGAATAAAGTGGAAAGAGGGAGGTAAAGACTGGGTTGTAGGATTCAGCAAAGATTTTGTGGAGTTCTCCAGCTGGCTAGCTTGTTTCAGAAAGTTGAGTCATGCTGTGCAGCATCTTTGATGGTGGCTTTGTAGAGTTAGCACACTGTTGAAAAGGAGGGTTGCCTTTATTGTTGCATAGTTTCCTCCATGGTCCTTCAAATGACATTGTTTTCAGCTTTTACAGTCTCCAAGTCTTTAAAGATCCAGCTAATTTTTTACTAGTGTCTAGGGAGAACTAAATATATTGAGGGACTCGTGTCAAAGGCAGAGGTTAGCCCATGGTTTAACTGAGCTAATCTGAAAGTAGTAGTTTAAGTTTGAATTTCTTCCATGGTTAATTAACGTCTTCTGTTAGTTGTGGTTTACATTATTTGTGAGTCAGGAAGGTTGAAGTGGGAGCTTGTGGTGTGGTAGTAGTGAGGGGTGGTGTCATATAATGGATCCGAGGAAGGCAGTGATAGCATACAGGGTATGTCTCGTTGAATTGGTTTGGTAAGAGAGACTTTTATAAGGGTTCAATCCTTCAAGGGAAATGGAGCATGGAATAGATTTTATTTATTGAAACAACTGTAGAGGTCACTAAAGATACTGATGTTGATGTGGCTGAGGGTGTTGGGGACGATGAATACAAAGAAGCCTTCTAAGAAGGCTGTGTTGTGCAGAGAGGACTGTAAGAAATTAATAATTGTATTGTAATTGCATTTGTATTGCGCTTACTACCCCTGACGAGTAATCGAAGCGCTTTTTCGGCGAGTAGCACGCTACTCCGGGACCCATTGAGGATTAGTGTTGAATTAGTATAGTGAAACATTCTAGTAAATTTTAAGTGGTGGATATGTTCGTTATTTAGATTCAGAAGGATAGAAGTGGAAACAAGGTTTGTATTTATGAGGCGCTTCTAACCCCTGATGGGGCGTTGAAGCACATTTTTTGGCGAGTAGCACGCTGCCCTGGAAATCCTTAAAGGATTAGTGGTGAATTAGTATGGTGAAATATTAAAGTAATTTGAGTGGTTGATATTAGTCAGTTATTTGTAGTGAGAAGGATAGCGGAGGGATAGAAGCGAAAGAAAGGTTTGCATTCATATAGCGCCTGTTACCCTGATGGGGTGTTGAATCACTTTTCATAGCGAGTAGCAGGCGACTCTGGAACCCATCAAGGATTAGTGTTGAAAATTAGTATAGTGAAATATGAAGTAATTTGAGTAGGGGATATGTTAGTCAGTTATTTGGATTGAGAAGGGTTGGGGAGGGATAAAAAAAGGAAAAAAGGATTGCATTTATATAGCGCTTGTAACCCTGATGAGGTGTTGATAGCTTTGTTGGCAAGTAGCACGCTACTCTGGAACCCATAAAGGATTAGTGGTGAATTAGTATAGTGGAGTATGGAATTAGAGAAGTGAACATGCTAGTCTGTTATTTTGATTGAAAAGGATAGTGGCGGGATAGAAGAGTGAAGGATTTCTTTTTTTATGGCATAGCAGTGCAGTAGGAGTTGGCTTTTGGATGAGTAAAAAGGATTTTTGGAGGGGAAGAGTCAGAGGGAAGAGTTTAGAAAGGTTTGTTGAGTCAAGAAAGGGGTATTTTGGGGAACATAGTAGTGGTTTTGGGTTTGGGATAAATGAGAGAGTGGGTGTAGAGGATATAATGATAGATGTATAGGGTGAAAGATAGGGTGGTGAATTTGAAAGAGTAGTAGAAAGAAGTTTGAGATGAGTCGGAAAGTTGGGCTAGAAGATATATTGAGAGAAGTATAGGCTGAGAAATAGGGTAGTGCATTGGAAATGCTAAATTAGAAGAAAGTGATAAATATATAGATCCATAAGTACATTGAAAGTATATAGATGCAGGAGGTAAGTATATACAGATTAAAGATATTGATAGAGGTAGCGGATGAGAAATAGGGTAGTGCATTGGATATGCTTTTCCAGGAAAAAAGTAACAGACATACAGATCCAAGTACATGGAGGTACATAGATGCACAATGGAAGCAAGTACATATAGACCAAAGATGATTTTTTTTGTTCTTTTGTTTTTATAACAACATAATTATTGTACATGTTTATACAAAGCAATACACAAATATAGGCACATATATATATAGTGAAAATAAATGCTTATATACAGAGGGACAAATACATAGGGTGGGTATTAATGAATGGGAAAATGTGCAGCCTTCCTGGCCCAGGTCCTGACCAATCTCGAACAGGTTCAAACAGGCACTCACCCTTGTCCTCTCCAACCTTAGCTTCGACGCCCGGGCTGAGATGTCCTAAGCCTTGGCCAAGTATTTCCCTAGTAGTCAGGTGACCCCTCCTGCCAATAGGAACCCTAGCCCTAACACTATTCAATCACAGCACTAGCCCTAAAATCTAGAACCAATCGGAGACTAGGACCTTACAGCCAATCTTAGCCCTAGTTCAAGCACCCAATCAGTTTCAAAAACCCTGATCTCTACGTCCAATAGAGGCCTTAGACCTTGTCCAAGCAACCACTGGCACAGGAAGCCCTAGTCCCTACTTCCAACAGAAAGCCTAACCCTACTCTTAGTCCCACACCTAGTCCAGCAATTAATCACACCATAAGACCTAATTGCTACTTCCAATAGAAATCCTAACCCTAGCCCCAACCCTACATTGATTGAATCCCAGACCCAGAAATCAAGTAGAACCCTCAAATACCCAACCAATGAGGACACTAACTCTAATCCAATAGAAACATCAGGTAAACCAATCAGTGTACACATGTACCAAACAATATCAGACTATATAAGGTCCCAGCTACCTCAGACAAGATTTGCTGGCCAGGGAGTTGGAAGCTGCTCCTCTATTCAGAAATCTCCTAGGAGACAGACCGGCTCAATCCACACTTAGGACTTCTGCAGGTACGGGCCCAACAAACTTGTTCTCTGCACTATTTGTATAAAACTTTACTCCCTAACCTGGCCAAAAACCGAAGTGCACTGTCCCTATTAAACACAGTTTAAACAGCTTAGACCACATTACTGCGGTCTCGGGGTATGGGGGTGGGGGGGGGGGCAATTGGTTTCACTGACTTGTTAACACAAAATGTTAGCTGGGGGTGTTATGTTAAAAAAAAAATCTAAAGCGCACTTACACCAGGCGGTTTCATGGCGCTAATGCAGAAAAACTGGGAGTAAGGGCGTTATAGGTGTTTATTCGTATGCTTGTGTAAAGAGGAAAGTTTTCAGGAGAGTTCTGAATTGCGAGTAGTGTGTTGCGGATCTCAGCTCATTGTGAAGGAAGTTCCAGAAGCGGGGGGCCAAAAGGGAAAACCTCAGTCCACCGTGTTTTTTCCGTTTAAAGGTGGGGACAATAAGCAGGTGGAGGTGAGAGGACCGGAGATCCCGAGCGGGGACATAACGTTGGATTCTGGAAGAGATGAAGGCAGGGCCATGGCCCGCAAGGGTCTTGAAGATGGTACAGCCCAGCTTGAATACACAACATTTGGCCACTGGGAGCCAGTGAAGGCTCTTCATCAGAGGTCTAACATGTTGATGCTTTGGTTGGCGGAAGATGAGCCTAGCTGCCTGATTTTGGACAAGCTTTAGGCGATGCAGTTGGTATGCTGGAATGCCAACATAGAGAGCATTCGCATAATCAATGCGAAAAGTGATCACGGCCAGGGTGACGAGGGTGAGGGCTTCTCTGGTCAGAAACCTGCAGATTTTTCGGATACTGCGCAGGTGAAAAAAGGAGGCGGAAACAACCGCATTGATTTGGGGTTTCAAGGACAGGTCACTGCAAATGATAACACCAAGGAGTTGACTGGGCAGGGAGGAGTGCCCAAAGATGGAGGCCAGAAGCTGGAGTTCCATGGGTTGGAGCGCCCCCCTGTAAGGATGAGCTCAGTTTTATCGGGGTTGAGGTTTAGTTGGCTTGAGTACATCCATTCACTGATGGAAGTCATGGTAGATTGGCAATTACTAATGGATGTGGTAGAAGAGTCTATATTGAATATCAACTGAAGATCATCAGCATAATTGAAAGTTGTGACAGGGCTATTACGCAGGGACACCATCAAGGGTTGCATATATAAATTGAAGAGGAGGGGTGATAGAGCAGAGCCCTGAGGGACCCCACAGGTCAACTTTGTATTCTCTGCTACGAAGTTGTCCAACCTGACAGCCTGAGAGCGACCGTGTAGAAAGTAGGTGATCCACTTAAGGGCCAGGCTCCTGATGCCAGCGTTGGTGACACGGTCAATCAAGAGTTCATGATCGACCGTGTCGAAAGCCTCTGATAGATCTAAAGGCACCAGGGCCTGGGTGATGTTCTTATCAGCACCTCTCCTAAGTTCGTCCATGACAGCCAAGATCACCGATTCGGTGGAGTGGGCAGGCCTAAAACCCGCCTGCTGGGGGTCGAGAAACTTGGAATGCTCAATAAATGAGCTAAGGCAGTTCGTGACATGTGCCTCCAAGATTTTGCTAAGGTAAGGGAGCAGCGAGATAGGGCGAAAGTTGCTAGACACTAAAGGGTTGGCGTTCGGTTTCTTCAGTATCGGGACGACTACAGCACATTTAAAGGTGTCTGGAACAATGCCCGTTTTAAGGGAGTTATTATTAAGGAGTGAGAGCGGTGGATCGGGGCAGGTGAGAAAAGCATCTTTTAGCATATGGGGAGGGCAGCAGTCATAGGAGAGCCAGATCCCACTTTGTTCAGTAGGGTCAGGAATTCTTCTTTAGAGATCAGAGGGATTTGGTCGAGCTTAAAGGGATTTTTACAAGTTACGACGAGGGTGGGGTGGGGAAATAGGGATGGGGATATTATCCTTAATCAGGGTAATTTTGTCAATGAAGAACGAGTTCAGGGAGTCGCAGAGAATTTGTGAAGGGGCGGGTTTAGCCATCACCCTATCAGGTTGTGCGAGTTCATTGACAATTGAGAAAATGTTTTTAGCCTTGGTGGATGAGTTCATGACTTTTTGGGAGAAATACACAGATTTTGTTTGGAGAATGGAAGCACTGCTTAACATACAGGTCTTAGCACAAGGAGACATTTGGAGGGGAAAACTACAGAGTTTGGACTGCATATGCCACAATTCAACAGGTTAAATGGAAGTAGTCCCAGGCAGGAAAAAGCACAAGTTTAAACACAAAAACATGGGATCAATTATGCAAGCACTGGCAGATTAAAACTACAATTTTAAACTGTAAAAACCACAGGCAAAGACAGTTATAGAAATTTCAACATTTTTTAGGAAAGAGACAGCACTAGTCTGCCTCTTTACCACTTCCTGGACTCTGCTCACTTCAATCTGGGGCACAGGGAGGCTGCAACTCACAAGATTGAGGAGAATGATTTGGGATGCACCCAGCAAAGCCTTAAGGGGCCTGGGCAGGTGTGAGAGGAGGGCTCAGATTTGCTTGGATCTGGGGAAAACCAATAGTAGTCCTAGGTCTGCTGGCCTGGGCGTGGGGCTGGTTCTGGGGAGCTGCTCTATTCACGGATCTCCTAGGAGACAGAATGGCTCAATCCACACTTTGGTAAGGCCCCAACAAACTTGCCCTCTAACAACACTATTTGTATAAAACTTTGCTCCCTCTCCTGGCCAAAAAACGAAGTGCACAGTCCCTATTAAACACAGTTTAAACAGGTTACAGCAGATTACTGCGGTCTCAGGGAGGGGGGGCTGGTTTCACTGACTTGTTAACACAAAATGGTCGCTGGTGGTGCACTGCTCAACATCCAGGTCTTAGCACAGAGTAAAGGAGACATTTGGAGGGAAAAATTGATAGTCACGGGGAATGAGAGGGAAAAACGACACCGTTTGGACTGCAAATCCCACAATTCAACAGGTTAAATGGAAGCAGTCACAGGCATGAAAACCACAAGTTTAAACACAAAAACATGTGATCAATTATGCAATCACTGGCAGGATAAAACTGCAATTTTAAACTGTAACAACCACAGGCAAAGACCGTTAAAGAAATTTAAAAAGAAAAAATACGATGATGCAATCACAGGTAGGGAAAATCGTTTTTTAAACTTTTTTTAGGTAAGAGACAGCACTAGTCTGCCTCCTTACCACTTCCTGGACTCTGCTCACTGCAAACTGGGGCACGGGTAGGCTGCAACTCAAAAGATGGATTTCTAAACTAGGGTAAAAAGTTCTCCTTCACCACTCCTCTAAAAATACTTCATTTCACAGTTCAGTCACAAAAGTGACTGCACAGAACATTTGAATTATGAAAATGTGCATTTTGTTACAATCTTTTGTTAATGAATTCTAAATCAAAATAAAGAGAAAACTGTGAAAAAGTTCAGAATTTGTTTGCCCATATGGCAGTACCGCACTCAGAATCTGAGACGCTGTAAACTGTATCCTTCATACCCTTCATAACAACGCCTAGATTTACCAGGAGCTGCAACCCGAGAGTAGAAACTTCAGATTCAGCAAAATCTTTGGATTGAATCTAGTATTGGTCTGTTACATCAGTGTGGCCATTGGAAGGATCCTGTGAACCAATCACCCAAAGTCATGGTCATGGAAAAGGTCGCCTTAGTGCATCAAACCATTATGCAAATTCAGACAGTAGTAAGAAGTTTTTTTGTAAAAATAGTTCAATATTCGACTTTTAAGTCTTGAGTTTTAGAAATCAGTCAGTTTCCATATATAATTCTGGGCACTTCTAAAGCACTGTATCAGTCTCTTTCATTCTGAAGAATAGTAGCCACACCTAATCAATCAGGAGTTCCCTGTCATTCTGGCCGAAGGGAAGAGTGCCTGGGTTCACCCTCCCAAGTGTGGTTTCGTCGGCAACATGTTCCTCATAGGAAGGAAAATTAATAGGGTCGTCTTGGTAATCAACCTGAAATTGAGGAAGATTTACAATCACTTTATGCTTTCTCCTAGTGTTTAAGGATGCAATTTTGTATTTCTATCTGTTGTGAGATATACCTCAAGTTTAAGTGGAGGGGGCTAC
The DNA here is from genome assembly GCF_964261635.1 of Lissotriton helveticus. NCBI lineage: Eukaryota > Metazoa > Chordata > Amphibia > Caudata > Salamandridae > Lissotriton > Lissotriton helveticus. The sequence continues at coordinate 408,490,970 of NC_136061.1, read as the reverse complement.
TTTGTAATGAACTTGCTTTCCTTTTGGTCTCTCCTTTGCCCTATCTTGCTTTCAGAAGTGCCTATGTTTGTTGGCTTGCCATCTGAAACAGAGAGCTGTTTGTTATCTACGTGCGAGGTGAGAGCAGCTTGCAAGAGCAGGCAGACTGGGTTATAGAATTAGTACTACATGGTGTTTTAAGTGTGTTATTGACGTGCCAGGAGTCATATAGGGAGCTCTTTAAGAGAAGGGCCAAGCATATTTTAACATCTAGCTCCAAGTGAGTTTTGGTATACACAAAACTTAGTAACTCTCTATAGTGGTGACAACCTTATAGAGCTGAACCTTCGTACATCTTTGTTTACTTCAATGCAATTTTCCTAATATATGGAGATCATTCAGGCACAACTTTGTGATAATCTATCATGTTGGGTGTATGGAGAGACCTCACCTTTTCCAAGTACTCCAAGCTCTTCTGTGAACTGGTATTAAGGCGCACAACAATGGGACTATTGTTCCATCTTATGAGAGGCTAGGTTACAATGGGGTAGACTATGTTATATTATAAATGTATAAAGCGCACGAATACCAAGAGTGTTTTGGCGCTAGCAGACCGAGAATCGAGCAGAAGCACTATTCAACGTAGAGCCAGATCTTAATGGCTTTCCTGGACAATGTCAAGGAGGGATGATTTCTGATGTTAAAAGGGAGGGAGTTAAAGAGCCGTGTAGCTTCCACCACAAATATTCTGCCACCCCAGTTTGATTTAAAAAATCTCTGAGAAAGTATAATTTTTGCCCCTTGTAATCTAAGGCATCTATTTGAAGAGTACCAATAGAGTGAACATTTCAAGAATTGAGGGCCGGTCCCGTGTAATGCCTTGTATGTAATACACACAGTTTTAAACTTGATACACCTTTTGATTGGCAGCCAATGCAGACTCTGGAGGTGATTTCCCACCGACTGAAATTTGGGAATCCCCAAGAGGAGCCTTGCAGCCACATTTTGCATCATCTGGAGCCTATGTAATTGCTTTATGGGAATGCCAAGATATAACCCATTACAATAATCCAGTCTGGGGAGGACTAGGGATGTGACTATAGTTTTCCTGCTTTCTGTTGGAATCAGAGGTATGATTTTCTTGATTGCTTTAAAAATGAAGAAACTTGCTGATAAAACGGTCTTAACTTGGGCTTTAAAGTCCAGTCTCTGGTCTATCATCACACCCAGATTTTTTACTTTGGGGACAGGGATTGGTGCTGTTCCCAGGTCATCTGGCCACCAAATCTGGGACCAGGAGGGGGAATAGTTACCGAACAGAATCACCTCAGTTTTCCCAAAATTTAGCTTATGGCAGTGCAAACTTATCCATGAGCTGACTGCTGTTATACAGTCCTTAAATTTGTTTACTGGTGGTTGGGTATTTTTGCTGATGGATACCACAATTTGGGTGAACAAAGCAAAACCGAAGGGGATGATGGACGGAGTGTTGAACAATGCAAGCACTCACCCCCAGTCAACTGATCTCGGTTTTAATCCATCATCATTCTTTAGCTCACTCGCGCACACCAGTTCAGACATGGCCATATGCAAATCAGTCTGACTCTGTGCCTCATGGGAACAGTCCAGCCCAAACTGCCAAGCCATGTCTTCCCTGGACCGGAAACAAGCATCCTGGGACCGGTTTCTGGTTAATCAGCCGTCATCAGCCAGGCTAGCTTGAATCCAGTGGCAAAGTGAGCAAGGGACCCACGTCTGGGCATAGCCTGCCATCTAGGGGCGAACAAAGCAAAACCAAAGGGGACGATGGACGGAGTGTTGAACAATGCAAGCACTCACCTCCAGTCAACTGATCTGGGTTTAATCCATCATCATTCTTTAGTTCACTCCGCCACCCCAGTTCAGACATGGCCATATGCAAATCAGTCTGACCTTGTGCCTCATGGGAACAGTCCAGCCCGAACTGCCAAGCCATGTCTTCCCTGGATCGGAATTAAGCATCCTGGGACCGGTTTCTGGCTAATCAGCAGTTATCAGCCAGGCTAGCTTGAATCCAGTACCACAATTTGGGTGTCTTCCGCGTAGGATATTAGAGCCATCCCAAAAGATCTGATTAGTGATGGCAGTAATGAAACATATACATTGAAAAGCATAGGACTAGAATCTTGTGGAACTCCACCTGGAAGTGTGAAGGAAGGGGAATTGAAATTATCCAGTGCAACAGATTGTATCCTATCTGCAAGAAAGGAGGAGACCAATACAAGTGCCTTTCCAGAAATGGCAAAAGAATTTAGTGGTTTAAGCAGGGTTTTATGGTCTACTGTGTGGAAGACGGCCGACAGGTCAAACAGGACAAGAGCCGCAGCGCCCCCTTCCCCCGCCCCCTCCAATACTTTTCTTATTTCATCAGTGGCCTTTGTAAGCACTGTTTAGGTGCTATGCTCTGCCCTGAATCCAAATTGTGACTCATCCAGGAAGTTCTGTTCATATAGATATGATGTAAGCTGGTTGTACATAACCTTTTCTGCCAGCTTGGCTGGAACTGGAAGGCGAGAGATAGACCTATAGTTGCCTGAGTCCAGTGCATCCAGGTTGGGTTTTTTAAAAAGGGGTAGAATCGAGGCACTCTTCCAAATAGAGGGAAAGACGCCTTCAGTGAACATGGAGTTAAAAATTGAGGTTAGGCTTGTTCCAAGGATCTCCGGGGCCTGTTTAAAAATCATAGGAGGAAGGCGAGAGATAGACCTATAGTTGCCTGAGTCCAGTGCATCCAGGTTGGGTTTTTTAAAAAGGGGTAGAATCAAGGCACTCTTCCAAATAGAGGGAAAGACACCTTCAGTGAACATGGATTAAAAATTGAGGTTAGGCTTGTTCCAAGGATCTCTGGGGCCGGTTAAAAAATCATAGGAGGGAGAGGATCATAGGGAGAGCCTGATTTGATTTTTGAAATAGGAGTAATTGTCTCATCAATGGTTACTACTCTGAATTCTGTGAGGATGGGGGCACTCGGGTGTTGTGACCTTGGGGTGTTGTGAGTATCCAAGTTTGCCCCATTGCCGAAGGTGGTGAAGATTTGCTCCACTTTATTTAGAAAGTGTTGTGCCAGTGCGTTACAAAATTCCTGAGAGTAACCACTCCCCTTTCTTTCGGGGGTGTAGACAATTTAGTTACCACCCAAAAGAGCTCTTTGGAGGAGTTTTCTGCCTCCTTGATTTGCTTAGAGAAATAGGAAACTTTTTCTGCCAGGATCAGTTTTTTTTAGTCGGCTAGTAGAATTTTGTATTTTACAAGTTCCTGTTCGTCACAGTTAATTCTTCACCATCTCTCCTGTCTTCTGCACTCCTGTTTTTTAAGTCTAAGAGTGACAGAGAACCAGGGGATAGATGGAGTAGTCCTATTGCTCGAAGAGTTTTTGAGGGGGGCTATCATATTGGCAATTGCCGTGAGCCGTTGATTGAAATGGATAGAGGCCTGTTGTGCTTCTTGTGGTGATTTTGTGAGTAGGCGTGTAAGCTGGAGGTTAAGCTGGTTGTTGTCTCCCGGTTTCCAATTACGGTATGATCCAACTGACTGGTTGTATTGGCTTGATTGGCCCTTGTTTGAGTTAAGCTAAAAAATGATGGCACTACGGTCGGTCCAACTCAGTGGTAGGATTTGCTTGATCTCAAGTGAGTCATAGTTAGTAAAAAATACCATCCAGACAATGGCTGGCCTGATGAGTGGGTCCCTTGATCCTTTGGTTTAGCCCAGCAAGTGTCATGGTATCAAATAAGGAGATCGTGTTTGAGCCCATGACCGGGTACAGATGCAAACAGAAATCACCTAGTATAGCAAAGTTGTTCTTCAGAGCTCACGTTTTAAGTATAGTATAAAGGAAAGCAATGAACGGTCCCCCACCCCGGTGGGCGATATAACAGCAATCCTTTGAATGCGAGACAACTGGCTATTTTAAAACTGAAAAATAAGGCCTCACAGTCTGAGGAGGGAATGGTCTCGAGGGAGGCTGAAAAGGTATCTTGATAGATAATAGCAAGACCACCCCCATTTTTGTACTTCCTGTCTTGTCTGAATACTGTGTATCCAGGAGGCATCGCAGTACAGCAGTCTGGGCCGGATGCCTTGTCGGCCCATGTTTCTGTAAAGAAGGAGCAGATCTAGGCACTGGGCATCGAGTAACTCAGCGATGTCTAATTTATGTTTGGGCAGAGATCGGGCATTTATAAGTGCCCCTCAATGTATTAGCTTGGGCTTGTAGCTGCATTCCTGCGGGCCAATTGTTAGAGTACAGTTTACGTGGAGTTGGGCTACACTTTAACAAAAAAATGCAATTAGTACACTTCAGCGGCCTGTTTGTGTACACATTTTCCAGGATACAGCATGTGCAATTTCCAATATTAGCGGCTAGCGTGTGATTTAGAATCCACAAATCAGTGCTTGAGTAGGATAGATGGTCAGTTTGTTGGCTAAGGCAACGACCAGCGTCTCTGGTGCTGGGCGTGGTCCCGGTGCGGACGGGCGCAGACGGGCTTGCCTTTGGCGTGCCTGCTGCGCGTCTGGCACAGCATTCTGTTTACGTAGGGAGCTAGCGACCACTAGAGCGTCACCATCCCTACCTGAAGTGAGTGCAGCCAGCGGGGGAGGAGTTGTGTCGCTCCACTCAAACGGCAGGAATTGCTGCAGCGGACCAAGGACGCAACCCGGGAGTGAGCAGTGCAAAGATGCAGGTAAGTTAAAAGTTCTGCTTTAGATATGGTGCTTTAAAAATATTTAACAGTTAAAAGGCAGGCAAAAATAACACAATGTAAAGGCTAGATTTCCCTCACCGTGCTAGAGAAAGCTTCTAGTGTGCTGCGTGTCCGGCGTAGCATGCCATTTAAGTAGAAGCTAGCGACCACTAGAGTGTCACCCTCCCTACCTGAAGTGAGTGCAGTCAGTGGAGGGGGAGTTGCACCCCTCGAAAAACGGCCACAAATTGCCGCGGAAGACCAAGGACACAACCCGGGAGTGAGCAGTATGTATGTAAGTGCAAAGATGCAGGTAAGTTAAAAGTTCGGCGGTAGATATGGTGCTTTAAAAATATTTAAAAGTTAAAATGCAGGCGAAAATAACACAATGTACAGGCTAGATTTCCCTCACCGTGCTAGAGCAAACTTCTGGTGTCCTAGACTAGTGCATTATGGCAGAAAGAAGTCAGTATGTATTAGCAGAGGCTGCAACAAGAAGTTTGAGAGATCTGAAGACAGTTGAAGAGGTTCATGGTGTTTTGTAGTACCATGATATTTACGTCCCTCCAGTTTCACATAACACTGTGCTGCTAAGTGAGTTACATACGCAGAATATCTATACGCTGAACCTGTTATACATTTCAATTCATTTATTTATATATACTTAGTAGTAGATCCATGGACATACTACTGTACTAAAAACGATTAATGATCCATCATTACAGTAATACTTGAGAATAATGTACAACTACAACTCAGATGAGGAAACATCAAAGCAATCTCAGATTCAAATCAACAGCTAGTACAATTTTACGATACAGCAAATTTAAACATTCTATACTTGTAGTTTAAAAAAACAGTGGCACGGTTATTCAAATGAGCCATGAATAGATTAATGTGGTGTGCTTGCTTTGAGATACAGCATGTACAGAACCTAGAAAACAAGCAATATGAAATCATGATTGAAATAAGGGCACAGGGGTGTATGGCTCCCATGGCTCTAAGTAGTGAAGTAAAGTGCACTGCATGAATTGGTGATATGATAAAGACTGCTTTGGAAAGAATGCTTTATGCTATTTTGGTAATAAAACGGATCCAGGAGATGACTGGATTGCAAAAGTGAAGTGAAGGGAATACAAACATTTGGTAAAAGAAGAAATGGGACAACAGACAAAGCAAAGGAACAAGTTAGTGGAACTTGGGTGTAATAAAAAGCAAGAGATGTTTTGAAATGTATTGCAAAGTGTTGGTGGAAGAAGAGATATCGCTGGATAGGACATGACAGTGGATGACTGGTATGCTCACCTCGTCACCCAATCAGGAAAAAAAGTTGTGGCAAAGGAGTGATTGTCCCACATTCAATCTTAGCTGATACAACACGTCTTGTGGCCCCTTTTGGGAATTCAAAGTGAAAGACAACTTCCCCCGATGTAAAACCCTTCGAGAAAATGACATGCAAGGCAAAGATGGGGATGTTTGTTTTACAAAATGTCTTCTCATCTATACTTTCAAACCAAGGGGTTTTGGTTATGTAGAAGAAACCTGAAATCAATCCTGTTTTACGAAGTCTAGCATATGCAATGAGAGAGGCACTGATAATCACTGTCCCGAAGCAATATTGCAATCCCATGTATATGAAATTGTACCAACCACTGACCATGATCAACCCAGATATTAAGATAATGGGTAATCTGTTGACCAATACATTTCTGAAAGTAAGCAAACATTTAGTGCTGGAAGAGAAGTGTGAGTTTATCCCTTGAAAAGACACACTATGCAATATCAGCCCACTCACACGTTTCACAGCTTAGACATCCAAGGTTAGTATAGTTCTAGTGTGCCCTAATATTGATGGATATAGAGAAGGCATTTGACACAGTTGGGTGCACATATATGTGGGAGGTTCTGTAACATGTAGGAATAGGACAAACATCCGTTAAATGAGTTAAGCAATTATATGCAAAGCATGTGGCTAGGGTACATACGGATAAAATAGTCTCAGACAGTACAGACCTGAAAAGAGGAACCAGGCAAGGCTGCCCCCTCTCCAATCGACTGCTCACTTTAGCAGTAGAACCTTTGGCATGCTGTGTGAGGGGAGTCTTACAGGTTTTTGGAGTAAGATTGGGTGTAACAAACCGTGCTTTGTCTCTGCAGATGGCACACTCATACACATTACAAATCCCATTCAACAAACACTACACTACTTTTGGAGATCTGTCTGTATTGTTCACAAATTGGAAAAAATCTAAGTTGTTTTAGCTGGCTGCTTCAGAGTGTTAGGATAGAACGACTACCCGAACATTCCCTGGGAGTAATCCAGTTGCATTTATCTAGTAATCTGCCTATCACATAAAGAGGGGGTCCGTTGATCTGTTTAGCCGAAGAGCCAAGTCTTGGCCAATGTTCAGGGAGTCTGATGTCTGCCAGTAGCTCGTTCCAGGTCTTGGCTGCAATGTGAGAGAAGGATCTTCCTCCTGCTCTGGCTCTGTGGATGCGCTGGGTTTCGGCCACTGCGAGGTTGGAAGATCAGAGGTTTCTTTTGGGTACGTGGAAGTTGATTCCGTCGTTGAGGTATTTCGGTCCGTTGTTGTGTGGGCATTTGTAGGCGTGAGTGAGGATTTTGAAAGTGGCTCTTTTCTCCACGGGGAGCCAGTGGAGTCTTCGTAGGTGTTGACTGATGGGCTTGTGTCGGGGGATGCCAAGGAAGAGTCTGGCGGCGGTGTTCTGTATTGTCTGGAGTTTGCGGAGTAGGGACTTGTTGATGCCGATGTAGTGTGTGTTTCCATAGTCCAGTCTGCTGGTGATGAGTGTGTGGGTGACTGTCTTCCTTGGCTCAGGAGGGATCCACTTGAAGGTCTTGCGGAGGGGGTTGAAGCAGCTGGAGGTGACGGCGTTGACATGTTAGTTCATGGTGAGTGAGTGATGGTCCGAGTACGATGACTAGGTTCTTAGCGTGGTCTGAGGGGGTAGGTGGGCTTCCGAGGGCGGTTGGCCACCAGGTGCTGTCCCATGCAGAAGCGGTGGTACCGAGGACGAGGACTTCTGCCTTCTCGGCGTTGAGCTTCAGGCAGCTGTTGGTCATTCAGTCTGTGCCGTCTTGCATCCTTTTCTGGAAGTTGAGTTTGGCAGTGGTGGAGTCTTTGGTGAGGGGGAGGATGAGCGAGCTGTCGTCGGCGTAGGTTACGATGTTGAGGCCATGCTGTCGGACGATTGGTGCGGGGGGCATGTAGATGTTGAAGAGGGTGGGGCTCAGGGATGAACCCTGTGGGACTCCACAGGTGATTTTCGTGGGGTCGGAGAGGAAGGGTGGGAGTCTGATCCTTTGGCTTCTTCCGGTGAGGAATGATTGGGTCCAGTCCAGGGTTGTTCCTTGTATGCCTGCGTCGTGTAGTCTGGCGATTAGTGTGCGGTGGGAAACAGTGACAAAGGCCGCTGATAGGTCGAGTAGGATGAGGGCAGCGGAGTGGCCTTGCTCCAGGCGGGTGAGGATGTCGTCTGTGGCAGCGAGTAGGACACACCTATTACATGCCCCAGAGTGCAGAGTTATTAAACTGAGCATACTGGTAGGCATCAGCATACTGGTAGGCTCCCCATGTTAGTACAGAAGAGGTTAACAAATAAAAAAATGGAAAAATTAAAGGATATTCTGGTGAATTGGGCACAATATTGGTCAGCACGTAAATAGCAGATACCGGCAGGGTCCAAGACCATCTAGGGTTAGCAGTTGGGAGCTACTAGAGACATGACTGATTAAGCAGTGACTGAAGAAAGCCACATGAAAAGAGTGAAAAGTGTCAATATGCTTACACAGGATGTGGCAAAATGGGTAACTTAGTTGTGTAAACTCATGGACCTCAGATGCTAGATCACCATGAAATCAAAACACATGCCTATACACGTAAGAAAAGTAGATGGAGTATGTCAACGACATATAGCTATTTACAAAGAATGCATTAAGACTGGATGGTTACCGGGGGCGTGGCTTGGCCGCGAGAGAAGATGGTGGCGCCATACTCCGCCATCCGTGGGACGCTTAACCAAACATCCGTCATATATCCGACCCCCCAAATAAACGGTGTAGAGAGCGAAAGTATTGTGAAGCACAGCAGAGCAGCTGGAAGCCGACACACGGGGGAAAACAAGATGTAACAGAAGAGACCAGCCACTACGTCGAGACCAAGAATAGAGGGACACGATCGGGAGCGGCAGCGGGAAGCTGTAAGCGTTGCAGATGCAAAGGCGGCTCATCGGGCTAAAAGATGGTCAGTGTCCGGGGCGGTGATGGCGGCACACGTGGCAGGAGGAAGAGGCAGCTGAAACCGGGACCCATACATGAGGTGAGAGAGAGCAGGGGCCCAAATACCAGGAGTAGACAGCAACAAAAGGCTCTGTGTGTGTGGGAGACTAAAGGGGACAGGCCAAGGGGGCTCACATCGGGGCACTGAAGTAGCAAAGCCGGGCTGCAAAGTGAAGCGGCCAATTAACTAGGCCCCACCCAGGACAGAGATGGCAGTCCCGAGGGGATAGAGTGTGTCATAGTATGTCGACACATTAGGTGGGGCCAAACACACAGCTGCCTATTAGTTTTGAGGCACTAATCGCTACGGGAGAAAGTGCAGTGTGCAGACAACAGTAAGGAGAGAGACCAGGCATAGCGGTGTCCGTCCGAACCCAGCAACAAATGGAAGGTTGAGCGAGCCCATCGGAGGGGACAGAAGGCTGCACATACCAGGAGAGTGAAAAACACGTCTCAAAGTAAAGTGGTACGAGGAGCGGCACAAAGTCCACATGAGCAATGAACAGGGGAAACTCAGCGGAGCAAGGACCTGAGCGGTAAAACAGGGAGAGGGGGTGACACCTCAACATTTGACCGAGCCTGTGATGCGAAAGCCCAGATGTGTGGGTCCTTCCCAAACCAATAAAATGGATAAGTACGCGGTGCCCAAAAACCTTGAGGAGTCACAGACAGATGAAACGGCAGAGCCCACACTCAGCGCATTCATGGTGGCTATCCAAGACCTTAAGGGCCCGCTGGCACCCAAAATCGACGCAGTGCAAATTGAAACAAACCTCATAAGAGCGGAGCTCCGCAAACTTTCAGAGAAGGTAAACACAACATAGACAAATATCACTCCGCTCCAGTCAACCACCAAGCGCCTTGTGGCCCAGGTACAGACACTCACCCAGAAGGCTACAGAAATGGCGGCAAAGTTTGAAGACCAAGAAGGTAGAGCGAGGAGAAATGACATCAAGGTGGTGGGGGTCCCGGAGAGGGTATGGGGGGGGGTATGGGGGAGCCGGTAGACCTCTTCCTGGAGGATCTCATCACGAAAGTCCTCAAGCCCAAGAGACTTTCAAATGTTTTCTAGATCGAAAGGGCGCATCGTGCGCCAATACCGCCGCCTAGACCGGACAATCATTGGGAAGGTTTTTATTTAGAGAGACCGCGACGTAATACAACAAGCTGCAAGAGCAATTGGTGACGTGAAATTTGAAAATGCCCAGATTCGCTTTTTCCCAGACTTCATTCATTCATTAATCTTTATTTCGGCAATTTGCCATAAAAGATAAACATGAGAATAATACAGACAAAGACAGACATCAATATTACATCAAAATCGAAATAGCACAAGGTACAGAGAAGGAATGCGTCACCTGTTCTGTGTAAGAATCCAATAAGGCACTACTAATTACTTAAAAAATCTAAAATGTTACTAATGTACAACTAAAAACAATGTGTCAGATAAAAGTAAAACCTTACATATAATGTCTTAATACAGAGTTTTCAGGCGAAATAGCATGAACAAGGGCTCAGAAATGCGGTACCCTAGGAATTAAGAGCAATCTCTTGTGCCATGCTGCTTCTAGAAATTTGGCCATTGCAAACACAGTTACTCTGGATAGGTCAGTTTTAACCACATGAGCGCTAGCGAAATTCCCCTCCTGTGCTCATGTTTTAAAAAACCCATTATTCATGACGAGCTGGGCTCGTCATGAGCGTGCTGGGAGGCTACCTCATGACGAGCCCAGCTCGTCATGAGCGTCGAAGGGGTTAAGAGTTCTGAAGGCCTCAGAGCATTTACGAAAGCCTAGATTTTTACATAGGGGAATTACCCAAAACCTTCTGGCCGTATTGTAGGCAGAAAAAAAGAAGACTAGATGCAATTCATCTTCAAGCCTACAATTGCAACCAGGGCAGTTTTCCAGGGGCTGCTGCTTCCATTTGCTTGTGAATGCTCTTAGCGGAAGAGTACTATACCGCCATTGGAGATATAACTTCCTGGCCAAATTTGGAAAGATGTCATCAAAAACTGACTCAAACTTATACAAATCTTTCACCCCGAGAAAGGTATTTGCAAGAGAATCTGGGCGTGTACCCTGTGTATGGGATGCCAGGTTACATGCATAGAAGGTTGCCACCAGATGTTTACGGGACAAACCCTGGCATGCCACTTCTGGATCGCTCCACAGGGACGAAAGGCCCAGCCGGGCAAGTTCAGTTTTTATATATTTGAACCACGGAATGTTCTCTACAGCAGGAAGAGCAAGGATTTCCTGCAATTCCTGCCTGTAATTGGCCAACTCGGGAGTGGACCATAACCTTCTCCAGAATATTAGAGGTTTCACACCCACCACTTCGTCCAAAGGCTTCAGACCGAGATCCAGCCTAAGAGGCAGAAGTGGTGTGCTTACCGGTAACTTTAGGAGTTGCCTAAGAAACTTGTTTTCTAAAATGACCAACTCTTTTCTGCAAGCATGTCCCCAAAGTTCACTACCATAGAGGTTTGCTCCTCTGGCCTGGAGTCTATAAATCTCCAGCGGGGGGGGGGGGGGTGGGGGGTGGGGGGGGGGGGGGGGGGGGGGGGGGCTAGTGGCCTAACAGAAGATTTATTGGAATTTACTAGCCTGATTATTCCCCCTGTTAATTGCGCCAATCTGAGCTGTGACTTTGCCTGGTGATCACCCCATTCCATTTTATCATTAATGGTCACGCCCAGGTATTCAAAGGTAAAGACGCTTTCTACTCTATTCAGGCCTATAGATGGATTGGGTCGTGTTTTTTGGGGGGTATTAAAAATCATATACTTGGTTTTCGTGGCATTAATTTCGAGACCATGCTCTCCGCAAAATGGCTCGAACCCCTCCAGGATACGCTGAATCCCCATAGGGGATTTCGACAGCAGCAGGGTGTCATCCGCAAACATGATTGCGGACACCCTGTTGCCGCCAAGCCTAGGTGCATCTGTATTGGTGACATGATTTAAAAAATCGATTACCCCGTTGACAAAGAGGCAAAACAGGGTCGGTGCAAGAACACAGCCCTGCCTTACCCCTCTGCCAACGGGAAATCTTTTAGAAAGGGAACCCATCCTCCAACACCTTACCTGTGCATAATTATGTGTATGTAGTCGAATGATGATGTCTAAAAGAGCAGGGGGGATGCCAAGTTTAGTTAGTACCATCCAAAGTTTGCTCCGCAGAACCAAGTCGAATGCCGCGCGGAGGTCAACAAAGACGGTATATAATGTACCCCCCTCCAGTCACGCCGTCTTCCAAAAGAGAAGGGCCAGCCGAAAAAGTTGGTCCGTGGTTGACACCTTACTCCTAAAGCCCGCCTGGAATGTACTTAAGATTGAGTGATCCGTCATCCAATCCTGGAGGCGGTCAAGAATCAGCCTCGCAAAAAGCTTCTGAGAGACGTCAATGAGGCTGATTGGCCTATAGTTGGCTGGGAGCAGAGGAGAGCCCTTCTTGAAGATAGGTACAATCTCTGCTCCCAGCCAAGTACTGGGGACTGCCATACCCGCAAGGATTGCATTAAAAACTACTAACAAATAAGGAGCCCAAACCCTAGGTTGGTGCTTAAATAAATCACCCGGGATCTTATCTAATCCGGGGGCCTTTCCTGATGGCAACTTAGAAATTGCATTGGAAACCTCCCCTAAAGAAAATAGCAAAGGCTCGGCGCCCTCCAAGGGTAAAAGTTGCGCAGTTGACCCACCAGGGGAAATGGGGTGTTCGCTTGAGGAACCGGCTTGGGGCTTGTGCAGGCCCGGGCCGACCTCTTCGTACAGACAACGGAAGTGGTCTTCCCACACCGAAGCGGCTATGTTGGCCTCAACAGCTTGGGTCGGCTCGGCAGATCCTGTTCTCACTATCTGCCAAAATTTACGAGCGTCTCTAGCCTGGAGGGAGGCCAACATAGTTTCCCAGTTGGAATAGTCCCAATCCACCTTTGCATGGTGGATGGCTTGCTTTAGCTCCACCCTCCTTGTCTTAATTACCTCTATGTCCCTGGGGTGCTTCAATGCAGCGAGCAGTTTGGCCTTTGCCTTCCTACAAGCTGGATTGAACCATGAGGGTCTCTGCGCACTGCGGGGCCCTTTCCTCACAACTGGATTCAAGAGTTCCACAAGGGTATCCACCAAGTCCGTATGGAGGGTGCCCAATTTAGGAAAAAATTCTTCTGCGGAGGATTGATTAATAATTGTCCCTACACATTCTAGTGTGGGGAGTATCCGCACATAAAGCTCGGAAATCTGGGCGGGATTATCCACGAGTTTAGTCCAACGACTCTGCGTCTATCATTAGTTAGAATTAAGTTGTGGTCTGGGGATGCCTCCGCCAGCTGTTCATCTGTAGAACCACTGGGCAAGACCAGTGAAATGATCAGCGCGTTGTGGTCGCTGTCACTTCTTTGGACTACTTCAAAGTCCAAAACCTTATTCCAATGCAGAGTCTGAACCAGGATGTAATCCAAATGGGACTCCTGCCCAAATCTGTTAAAGCTAGGTTTTGCAGGGGTATCTCTCCAAGATCTACCATTACAAGCCCTCAGATAATTACTGAGGGTAAGTGCCACAATTTGTGTTGCTAGAGGGGTCCATGGCTTGGCAGGGGGACCAACTAATTGCGGTATTCCCCACTGATCATCCTCCTCCAGAAGTGCTCCTTCCATAATCAGGGTTAACGGCTCAAACTGGCAATTGAAGTCTCCCCCCACCAAGATTCTAGCACCCTTGGGTAGTTTGGGCAGGAATACAGAGAGCTCCTCAAAGGTGGGTGATGGCCTTGTTAAGCCCACCGGTCTGGAGTATACGTTTATCAGGGCGAGTTGTGTATGGGTTGACCATTCCAACAATACGCACTGGACATCCAGTGAGTTGGTTTTGAGGGCCCTGGCCTTACAGCCCAGATGGGATGCCACCCAAATGCAAAGGCCCCCCGAAAGGCCGTCCTTTCCCCTCCCATTTGGCTGGAATTGAAAAGGATGCATAGCCTGAGCGCCATTTGTCCTCCCGCACCCATGTCTCCTGAAACATGCAGACATCGTGATTATCAATAAAAGGCCCCCAATCTGGGGAGTCTAATTTGCTTTGAAGACCGGCTAAATTCCAGGAGAGAATAGACAAACAGGATAAAAGCATGCCGGTAAACAACACAGGGGGATCAGATGGCGGAACCATAGTGATGGGTGACAACTCAGGAAGGGGTTCAGTAGAATGGACTTCCCCATTGTTCACACCCTCAACCATTACAGTTGTTTCACCACCCATACACTGGTCAGACTGTGAACTTCAATCGCAGTTATCCAGACCAGAGAAGACGTCAAACCCGTTTACTGTCTCCAGGGGTGTGAAAGGTCTCCAGTGTTCCATTCTCCTATTAGGATTTCTGTTAGTCCTAGGAGGTACCGTATTCCACCCAAAGGGGTCAGTAAGATGGTGGAGATGCGGGGCTTGTGTCGGATACCCAGTATTGTAAGGGAATGGGGGAGCAATCTGATTAGGTATCTGACCACCAATGTGGGTAGGGGGAAATACCAGGGATCTGGGGTAGAAATAAGTTAGGGGCGTGGAACAATGGAATTGGTGCCTTGACCCTGGGGCCAGTTTAATATATAATTAACTGCTCGAGGGTCTCTAAAATTTATGACAACCAAATCTCCATCGTTATCCTTGGCCCTACTACCCAACCAGGGGAGTCGTCTAACGTGCACAATATCACCATTAATGTTGTGTGTAAGTGGTCTAAATTGGGCAAGCCAGTGCATAACTTTGTTTTTGAGCTGAAAGAACCCCTCCCTCTTATTAACTGGCAAGGTAGGGACCCCCATCAGTCCCACCACATACGGGGCAGCTTTGGGAGGCAATTCAGCTTGAGGGCTTCTACGGGAGGGTGACCTGGTATGTCTAATAGAACCCCTTGTGGTCTGCTGTAAGATCTCAGCAGAAGATTTTCTAGGTCCCGTCACGGCTACACTTACTGGTGAGGAGACTGAATTATTATTTTCTTTGGGCGGGGGAGCCTTCTGTTGTTTGGGGATCGTTAGCTTGGTTGATTCGGTAGTACCTTTAGAAACGCCGGGAGTGCGCGAAGTCACCACGGCTGATGGTACTGGAACCCCACTCGCCAGTGCCTTAGATGGTCCCTGGCGGTTATTGACTGCAGCCTCAATGATTTCAAGCTTTTTCTCCACCCTCCTCAGCCTCTCTATAATGGGTAAAATGAAAGACCTTATTAGGTGTTCCATGTTATCCAGTGAGGCAACAGTAGAAACATCCATTTGGGAGGGGTCATCAAGAATATCAATTGGGGCATTGGTATTCACAATTTGTACAACTGGTACCACTGGTGACAAGGGAACCGAAGTTGACGTGTTAACCTGAACAACCACTGGCACCAGAGCAGATTTATTATTAGATTTGTGAGGTTTCCCAAAATCCGAATGACTGATCTTTGGCTTTTGCGGATCCCCCCCTTCCGTCTTCTTTTTGCAGGTGGTGGGCCATGGATCTGTGCCTGCGCTGATTTTTTCAGTTTATTTGGAACATGTTTAGCCTGGATCGAGGTCCAGGTAGACAAGTCAGCGTCAAGCAATATCGGACTGGAGGGAGGAATGTCATTTACGGACTGGTCTATGTGGGCCAGGGGTGTTGGAGTACAGTCTCGTAACAGAAGTGGGAAGCTTTCCAAAGATAAGGGATCTTCATTAGTAGGGGTACATCCGAGAATAAGGGAAAGGGCATTGGGCGGGGAATCGGCAGAAACCTGGTTCTTCATACTTTCGACAGAGCGACGGCGCTCTGCCCTACGCTCTGCCAAGGTTTTCTCCCTATCTAAATCGGTGATAGCCTTTGTGAAATAATTGTCAAGGGGGCCGTTGAAATGAGATCCAGTCTTCTCAAGAGGTGGTTGGGCCAGATTTTGAGCCATGGGAAAACCGGATAACAATAGGAGTCAGTAGATGTAAGAGAGTAGGCCCTGCCCGGCCTCACTCGGTCTCTGAGGGCCTCAGAGGGCCCGTCCTTTGCCCAGGCTTTGCCCCGAGCTCCGTCCCGCGCGCGTCCCGCGTCCGCGAGATTAGAAGGAGTTAAATAGAGGGGAGGGGGTGGGCGGGAAGAGTCGCAGGTGCGCTGGTGCCTCACGCGCTAATCCTACTGGGACTCGCAGTCCCACACCCACTAACCGGACTGGTCTCTCCCCAGGAATCTTGGATGAGTCTGAGTATCCACGGGCATTCAATGAGCAACAGCAATCCAGAAATCACCAAGACGGCTGCGAGCGGCACCCCACAGACTTCACTTTACAGGTGCAGTGGCAGTGAAGGAGCTTTGAAGCGGTAAAGCGGGAGCTGAGAGCTCGTGAACCAAAATATATGAGGATGTTCCCAGCAAAGCTAAGAGTAATTGCAGAAGGCAAGACATGGCATTTCACAACCCCGGAGGCCTAGGAATGGCTGGAGGGTTCGCAGCCAGGCACCCGAGCAAAAGGCAAAGACAGGCCACGGGGACATGAACAGTGGACACAAGGAAACCATACAACGAGCCAAGAGCAGACATCTAGCAACGGGACCGAATAGTGGGCGCCTGGAACAAGTGGGAGAGAGGAGTGAGAATCTTCAAACGGAAGTAAGGTAAAACTGGCCCGACCCCGGAGACCTCCACGAGTGTAGAGCAATTGGGAAATTGGCCTGGATTTAAATTGGGACATAGTAGAACCACGCAACCAAAAGAATTGTTTGAAAGATGTGAAGGGTTCGTCCTGAGGATGTGGATTCTCTGAGCCGTTTTCCACCCGTTAGTAGTCGTACGGGGGCACGGCCGAGCATCCCCTGAGTTTTAGTTGTTTAATGTACGTTCGAGGGTGACAGGCACTCTGCGGGTTGGAAAGTTGGGGATGGTACAACCTTAGTAGCAGGGTGGGGGGATTGGGGTTAAAGGAGTTGGGGATTTTGTATTAGTTTATCTCAGAATTGCTTCGAAGAAGATCAGAGCTCAGGGAGTTACCAGGTTTAGCACAGGAACACAGAACAGTGGGAGGAGGTACAGGCTTGCTCTACAGTACAAAATATTAGCACGGAGAATGTATCGCCAATGGCGCATTGTATTACTTTAATGAACCCCCTCAGAGTGTGATCATGGAATGTAAATGGGCTGAACAGTAAACTAAAACACTCCGTAGTCCTGCAATACATCAAGCGACACTCGCCGGACATTGTCCTGTTGCAGGAAACACACCTAAAGGGCAATCAATGTAAAGCTTTAAATAGATTTGGATATACACTTGTGGCATAAGGAGGGTACACCACCGGCTCCAGGGGAGAGGGGGTGCATATCAGAAAATTGCTCCCATTCATCTAGGGGAGGGTACGGGAGGACACTCAGGGAAGATATGTAGCGATTAGCAGAACATGAGAAGGGAAAAGGCTAGATCTCTGTTCGGTCTATGTTCCCCGTGGCTTCAGGCCACTCTGGAAAAGCTAGGTTCCAGGCTGCTAGAGCTCCCAGAGGGGCATCTGGTCTTGGGAGGAGACATGAACGATATCATAGATATAGATATGAATGTTGCCAGGCAGGTGGTAACAGGCAGAAGAGTGGGCCATCTGAGGGGCTTCCTTTGGGCGATGGGACTGGGTGATATGTGGCGACACCAACACCCCTATGAGAAACAATATATGCATCTGGGACCGTGAGTGGGAGCCTTTCAAGAGTAAACTATATGGTAAAACGACTCACAGGATTGGGAGAATTTCTGGGGGCAATACATTAGGCGAGCAGGGTGTCAGATCACTCCCCAGTGGAAGTGGGTCTCATTGGCCACAGGAGAGACTATACACTACCACCACGGATAGACCCATGGCTATTCAAAGATGAAGATTTCAGGGAAGATGCTATGAAAGGTGCAGACCTTTTTCCCCCCTGAAAATGTAGATTACATAGAATCTAAAGTGATATTGTAGGAGGCTTTCAAGACAGTGCTCTGAGGGGATATGCAGGCAAGGGCACGGGCAAAAAGGAAAGAGAAAGCTCTTAAGGGCCAAACTCTGGAAGACGAAATAACGGTACTGGAATCCCAGGCAGTAAAGGAAGGGCAGGTCTTGGTAGACGGGCAACATCACCTGCGGCTCCGCCAAAAAGAATTGAGAGATCTACTGGAGGAAAGCGACTGAGCTCAGGCATTAGCCACACAACACAGATTATATGACGTGAGTGACAAGGCAAACAAACTGACAAACTTGGTTAGTTAGACGAAAGGTGGAGGGTAGATGAGTACCGGGCCTGTTAGAACAAAAGGGACATAACCTTGTCACCGGGAAAGACGTAGCGGAGGGATTTGCAACGTATTATGAGCAAGTATACACCTCATCCTCTGTGAAAATGGAACAAGACTGTAGTGACTTCCTGTGGAATAATAATCTGCCACGGCTGTCAAAGGAGGACAGAGATATGATGGAGGAGGACGTAACAGTTGATGAAATTAAAGCAGCTACCCCATGCTGCAGTTGGGCAAATCAGCAGGGCCGTACGGACTTCCGGCCAAGATGTATAAATGCCTGCTGGAGAGCACGGCGGATTACCTGTTACCATTGTTAGAAGAGGCCAAAACAGAAGTTAGTCTCCCCACAGATCAGCGGACAGCAGTAATAGTTGTAGTTCCAAAAGAGGGTAAGTCACCTACGGAGTGTGGTTCATACAGACCTATCTCCCTGTTCAACTTTGAAGTTAAGGTCTTGGCAAAGCTACTAGCCATGTGGCTGGGCAAGGTGATCCCCCTCACTGGTGCACCCAGACCAATCGGTGTTCATGCACCAGAGGGGGACCAGACCTAACTTGCGTAGGTTGTTTGGGGTGCTACATCCCACACAGACAACACCGGATGAACAAACTGCGCTCCTATCCCTGGACGCCAGAATGGCTTTCGATAGTGTGGAATGGAGCTGTGTTTTTGCTGTGCTGCGGAAATTGGGAGTGGGATGGCATACATAGGATGGGTGAGACCACTCTATCTAAACCCGTTAGCTAGGGTTCGAGTTAACGCCACAGTGTAAAGAGTGTTCCCACTCCAAAAAGGCACAAGACAGGGGTGCCCACTGTCCCCCTTGCTATTTGCCCTGGCCTTAGAGCTCCTGGTGGTGTGGATATGCCAAGAACCCTTGATGTGGGGGATATTGATTGGGGAGGAATGGGAGGAACACATTTCCTTATACGCTGACAATGTCCTACTGTACGTGAGGAGGCTGACAATGTCCTACTGTACGTGAGGAGGCTACGCCAGTCGATAGACAGGATACTACAAATCTTCAGTACATATGGGGAATACTCAGGATATCAAATAAACTGGAATAAATCACTGCTCTTCCCCCTGGCAGGGGGCGCCCTACAGTTAACATCCAGATGTATGGTCCCGATACAGACAGAAGGTTTCAAGTATCTAGGAATATATGTACCAAGAAGCAGGCAGGAATTTTATTGCCGTAATCTTGGTACAAAATGAGACAGATTAATAGTGGACACCAAGCATTGGCTGACCCTACCCCTCACCTTGATGGGGCATGCAGCATTGTTTAAAATCATGACTCTCCCTCTGCTGTTATACGCTCTACTGAATAAACCTTATGAGGTGCCCAAGCTGTACTTCCAAAGGGTGGAAGCTGAACTGCGAACGTTGCTGTGGGGTGAAGGGGCACCCCAGATAGCGCTCCGTAAACTGCAAATAGGGGTCTAAGATGGGGAACTGGCAATTGCAGTTGTCCTTAGCTACTACTGGGCGGCCCAACTAGTGACAGTGAATGGATGGATGTTTATAGAATTGTTGGAAGGGACCTATGGAGTAGACAGATTCACAATGGGTAAGGGAGGAACCATGTCACTGCTCTACACTACATGCTGGGCGAGCAACACACCGCACCACACCCCAGATAGTTGCATTGGCTTGACGGGCGCCCATAAAATTCCTAGGGTCGGAGAATAAGCTGACTGGGAGGACCCCACTCTGGGTAGGTGCTAGGCTAAAATCGGTGAACTAATTGAAGGGTTTTGCAAAATGTGTACTTTTGGGCATCGAAACGATTGGGGATGTATCACATTCACAACCCTGCAGACAGATTACGAAATGGGTAAAGGGGAGTGGTTACGATACCTACAGCTAGGACATGCCATATGTGCCCATATTAAAGAAGGGGAAACGCTGGTAGATACTGTGCCCTTAGAAGATAGAAAACAGACCGAGCCCCTGCTTGAAAAGGCCATCTCCCTGATATATAAAAAAATAATTAATAATGCTCCTGAGACACTGATTTCAGCCCTCGGGGGCTTGGGGGGGGGGTGAGAGACATGGGACAGCTTGAAGACGAAAAATGGATGGAAGCGTTACAAGGCCCCAGGGAAGTGGCGATCAGGGCGAGATTTAGGTTAATACAGGTCAAGGTCCTGCGCCGAGTATATTAACCCAGAATAACACTATACCGTATGAAAAGATGTGAAGATGCTATATGTCAGAGAGGGTGTGGAATAGAGGCAACCTTCCACCACCTCATCTGGGATTGCCCAATGCAAGTATTTTTGAATGAAGTAGGGGAGGTCCTAACAGCGGTTACAGGAGTGGAGGTACACTTGTCACTGAAATGAGTGCTACATATAATAGCCAGAGAGGAAGACTGGCCACGAGACAATGGGTGACATTAACGTTGGGAGTAGCTGAGAAGAACGTAGCGAAGAAATGGGTAGCGATAGACCTGCCAACAATCAAAGAATGGAAAACTGACCTAGACTGGTGCAGACAGGCGGAACAGACAATATATAAAAGCAGGGGGTGCCGGAAAAAGTGGGAAAAGATATGGAGTGCCTGGCAGATCTACAGAGGCCTGTAAGGGGGTGGGAGAGGGACAGTGTAGGCAGAGACTGTGTTGCCATGGTAAAGTTAACTGTGTCCATGTGTTTGTAATAAGACATACTGTAATGCGATGTAACTATCTAATGATGATAGTACTGGCTGAGCTGATGTTGATAAAAAGAATTATATATAAAAAAAAATAAAAAAAGACTGGATGGATACCAATGTAACAGGGATGGCAGCACCTAAAGTTATAATAAGGACATAGATGAAAATGTATACGACATGAATAAAACAAAATAACTGAATGCACTAAGTACAATAGCCAGAAATCCGAACCTCTTTAAAGTGAATACACATTTAAAAATACTGTTCAGAACGATAATGGTAAACCTTTTACATATATATATAGATATATATACATATATATCTATATATATATATATATATATATATATATATATATATATTGATACATAAAAAAACAAGACTTACACACAAACCTTTTGCAGGTCAGAATATGATAGAAGGGTGATTAATGTTCAGATTAACGCCATTAAAATGCACAGCATATTTGTTCAGGTTCTCAATCTTCATTTCAAGAAATCAAATACTGAAAGGTGATGTAACCTGCTGAAGTGTGATTTATTGTTAAAGAACCAACCATCAATAAAGAAATGTTTAAAAACAAAATCTTAAATTCGTTTTCGTGGTTTTCATTGCCTCCCCGCCCCATGCCTAGCTTCTAAGCTTCACATATTTCAAAGAGATATACCTCTAATTACACATTTAAAGCCCAAATGGACCTCTATATCGTCAATAAACAAGACACTGACAATTGATTCGTTTTGGGATTAAAGATTGAATTAATCCCAACTATCACAGATAATCTATTGTTCAGATTCCATAGTTGTACAGCTGAAGTCTGGTCCCGGAGTTGTATACTATGGTCACCTCCGGCAGATATGGTCTTCTTCGTGATTTCTTCTATATGTTTTGCAGTTACTTCAGGTTGTTGCAGGTGTTCCTTCCAAATTATATCTGAGGTTCAGTGCACCCAACCATGGTTCTGGTAGTCTCCTGGCCCAGGTTTATTAACCTGCCATATTACTGGTGCTGCTGGATGTTCTAAGCAACCTCTTGTCATTGTTCGAAACCCACGGGTTCCTGCCATGATCTGCTCCTGATTTCAGGGGTACCTTGTCATCAAAGGGCTTCTTAGAGTAAGCTTGTTCTCTTGCAAGCATCCCTGGCTCTGGTCACCGACACACAGCATGCCTTCTCTTGATCAATGGAGGTTTGTTGGTGCATGGGACTAACTATGGATGTCATTACCTCTACAGAGGAGGTCCTAGCCACCTGCTGGCAGCATTCATTCATACAAAGGCTTGGTTTATCATTCTGTCAAGCCTTTCTTATCTGCTGTTTCAGCTACCAACTAGCTTGAGTCCAACTTGTGAACCTGAAATAAATTCTCTTATTTGCCATCGCACAAGGGGTATTCACCTAGGGGAATCCTCAACGGAGGAACATCACCCACGCCTAGTGCTTTCTAATCTCCTGACCCGAAAATGAACTTGTTACTGAATCAGCTTTTCTGTAAGATTGCTTTGCTTCTGTGCCAGGTATCCTTTGTGAGACGTTTAGATATTTGCTCCATTAGGTTTTCTGGAAAGGCATTTTCCCACAGAGGGATTTGCTTTTCCCTAATGCATTGTACTAAGGCATTTTAGACCTTTATGTACATAGTGAGTGAGTGGTTTTTGTACAGGGCAAATCTAGCCAAAAGTCAGCAGAGCGCAGTACAAGGTCAAAGGCAAAGATAGAGTCAATCACTGCCAGAAGGAGAAGTAGGGATTTGAGCGCTGCTGTGGACCACTGCTTCGCTGAGAAGTAGTGTTCTTTGAAAATATGTGTCTTAAGTTCTTTCCTAGGATGCAGCAGGTCTGTTGCATACAGGGATACTGGGTACATACATGGAGAAGGCCTCTTGCATAGTTTTTTGGTTGTTTCTTTTGTGTGCAATTTTCTACCTATAGTCTCATGGCATGGTGGCTCCAGAAGTGCGGAGAGCTCTTTCGGTCGTGAGCTTGTCACCTAGATAGGCAGGAGTACCTGTCTTAATGGCTTTATCGATGAGGCAGCTGGTTTTGAAGATGGTGAATGCTGGCAGGGGAGCCAATGGAGTTCCTCCAGACGTGGTGTGATGTGGTTATATATTTTCATGCCCTTAACCTGTTTCCTTCATAATATGTTCCTTGAGGCGGAGTCTGGTGTTCACGGTTAATCCAAGGTACTTGACATTAAGTGAAAGTTGGGTGTCCAATACGTTGAAGGTCTTGTCGCCGAGTTAGGATTGGGCTACTTGTGTTGTCCCCGGCAGACTATATAAGTGTTGTGGGCAAACGCATTTTTCCCATGTTTTGGCGGTTTACAAAAATAAAATCCTGCCTTCATTGTGCTATGCCTGTGAAGTAATGGAAGAGCAGTATTGGTCCTCATTTGAGAAGGCTGAATGGCATATTTGGCGTCAAATTTGTTATTTGAATTTTTCAGCTTTCTGGCATGAATTTGGGCTTCCCTCTACGAATGTGTTTGCCATGGCTGCTGCTTTAAGGTGGGGGAATAACATACTGAATAGTGACTTGAGCTCTATCCGGGCTGCATTAAAACATAAAATCTTGTATTGCTTGAAGGGAAGAAGTGTCATCTTCTATATGATAGCTCTGGATATGTTTGAAATTGCTCAGAGTGAGGTAGCGCCTCTCCCAAATTTTAGTTTTAAAAATCGGATAAAAAAATCAATTGATGAAGTTAGTCGGAAAGGGTTATTATACTCTGCACGCCCGGAATTAAATAGTAGTGGAGAGTAGCATCTATTAAACTTTAGTATTCTGATGTTCTATGGTACCTCCATCATGGTGCACGTAGAAATATTATGTTATTAAGGTTAAATTTGTTACGCAAACAATCATCACTGGAGCCTGGGAAGGACTATCAAGGAAAGAGAGGCTTTGTGATCTTTGTGGGAACTATGTTCAAGATCTAAATCATGTGTTATTTATTTATTGTCTCCTACATCCTTTGCGATGCTAGCTGCTAAGACTAATATTTTTAAAAGTATGATATTACTTCGGTAGTGGAGGCCCAGAAATGTCTTTTTGAGCCATCATCGGAAATAGTCCGTTAAAAGATTTTTACATTTTTTAAACAGTTCATAAATGTTTTTTAGATTGGTTTGTACATTGTAATTCTATATTAACTGTATGCAGGTCTGCATTTGTTAAATAAGGCATTTTAGGCCATAAGAGTTTGCACAGGATAAATGAGTTTACTGTATTGGTATTGTGAAGCTGAATGTATTGTATCACTAGAAGTATGGTATTGGTGTAACACTATAAAACATTGTTGCACTATTTATCTGTTGCATTTACTATGCTTGAACAGTTTTTTGTATCATCTAAGAATTGTCTTAAAATGATTGATTGAAACTTAAGAGCGCATTTAAACTTTACTCGTCCGTGGGGCTTGTTATCAAAGTAGAGCATATTCGTATGCTGAAAGGCTTCTTAGTGTGTTTTACAATTCTATATCTTTTATACTGTGTCAGTTGCTTTTTATAAAATTCTGTGTGAATTTTATGTGGATCTCTTGACTCTTTTGGACTCTAACACGTTCTGTGAGGTTTGCTGCCTGAAATCATATAAGGACAATACTGAATCAGCAACGCAAGAATTGGCTTCTAAAAACCATTTCACAGGTTTCCTTTCCTTGCTGGCTCACAGGACGCGATCCAATATGTCAGAATTGTGGACAGATTTTGGGAGAATAAAACATCCAAGAACTTTGGTTCATGGCTACGTCTACAAGTCATTCTTAAAGCAGCCAAATGGTCATGAGTGTTAACCTTTTGCTTTATTTTACACCTGTGGACCACTCACCTTTAGTGTTAGACCAAAAACTAAACAGTTCTTAACTGAATATGGCTAGCAGATGATGCAGCCACCATCATGCAAGAAGCAATACCATCAGGGTATAAAATTATCTTGAAACACTCTCCGAATAAAAGGGCTAAACCTGTACATGATTATTCTCCACCACAATGTGAATCCCTCCTGCCTGAAGAGCAGGTCCGTAAGGAAAGTCTGGACATCCTCAAGAAGTCAGTTGCTCTCAGCTAGACGTGGCGCCTACGGGCCACTGTTGTTGAAACTGCTCTGCCCAGCGAGTCGGTCGTGTCAAGTCTGCAACAAATCATGAACTCAGCAGTGTCTCTACCGTCAGTAACAGCTTGGAAGAGGTACAGCCCGGCCTCATCTGGGACCTGTGGCAGAACTTGAGCAAACTGTATCCCAAAGAGTGTGGGAATAATGGTTCAAAAGGCATGTGGTGTTCGCGGACCACAATGCTAGGCTGGCAGAAGAAAACATATTCCCAAATTAGTCTAGCCTCTTGGATTACCTATCCAGGGGAGCGGTAGGGGAAAGCACCTTGGGAGGTGGAGGCTTGGGCCACCAAACTCTCAGGGGTAGGGTTTTGGGTGAGGAAGTTTGGGTCCCCAGGTGCAGGGCGATGGTGGCGGGCAATTGTCCTTTTCACAGAATCCCTTGTTGGGACCCAACAGGAAGTCAGTGAGGGCGTCATTGAACGGGAGTGTCGGTTCGATCGTGAATACTCCTGGTTGCAACACCCGTGTCAAAACATTAGTCTTGACTGCCACTGTGGGCAACTGAAGGTCAAGGACCTCAGCTTCCCTACGCACCATCATGGCCTATAATGCTCCCTACGCTGTAACCACTGTAGGGGGAGAAAGCAGACCAGCATCTAAAAAAAAGTTCAGGCCGCTGGTTTGCCCCAGGTCCTCATACCAGTTGACAATCTGTGCCTCATAGGGCTGGTATTCTAAAGGGTCTAGCGACCACTCCCAGTCTTCCCGAAGGCCTAGCAGATGAAATTAAGGCTCAGGTTCTGATTTGGGAGACGTGGTTCCCACCAATACCGAGCGTGCCCCTCCAGATCTGTATTAGAGTCTGGGATGACAATGGGGCTTTCGGCGCTAGGAGCATCAGCGTTAGGACAGGTGCCAGGGAAGGTTGAGATGGCTCGACTGGTGCAGGTCTGAATCCAGGAATTAATCTGGGTTGCCCCAGCGAATACCGGACTGGAGCCGTTGGTGCAGAACCAGAGGGGACTCCCTTCCGAACCGCGGGGCCCAAAGCTGCATCATCAGCGTCAGGACGCTTAAAATTAAGATGCATGGCCTCATAGAGCTCTCTTCATTGGGTGGTGGTTGCTCTGACCTGGGGGAAATTCAGGAAGACTAGGAGTCGACCCAGGCGCAGGTTACGGAGAATAAGGCCTAGAACCGCGAGGCTCCCTTGTCATTAGCCGGCAGATGAGGGGAAGTTGAAGAACGCTTCAACTTCTTACTCTTCTTCTTATGCCCCTTACCTGAACCACTTTTAACAATATATAAAAGCACATTGGGTTCCGCGAACGATCCAGGGACCTTCTCCTCGACAGAGATCTTGACTGCTGCGGAGTCACATGACGGGCCGCAAGCAGCTTCAGGGACATCTCCAGCAAAGCCTTCGGAGCAATGACCCGGCAGACAGAGCACGCTTTGGTTTCGTGGTCACGGTCCAGACACCATAGGCAGACGAGGTGCGGGTCCGTCGCAAACTTCGGGCTGTTACAGGTGCTGCAGAGCTTAAAACCCATGTCGACACACCAGGAGGTAAACCTCAAAAGAAGGAGAAAAAAAACTGTAAAAAAGTGACAGATGGGTAGCTCTTCCCCGGATCAGTGCTGGCTGGCATAGAAAGAAAAGAACGAACATCAGCGCTCCTGGGTGGCATCTATATAGGTACCCCAACGTCATATTCGGCGTGGAGGACATCAATAACGGACGCAAAGCCCATCGACACCACCTACAGGCGTACAGGGCTAGAGATCACAAAAAAAAACCAGATCCAGTTTGAAACCTGGGGCAAATCCTACAGTAAGGAATCAGCCGCTATAAGTCTCTATCAGATTAAAATAATTGAAAATGTCACCTAAATTCAAATGCAGGAATTAATTGGAAAAAAAGAACAGCTTTACAAATGCCAGATTCCAACCTTCGAGAGGGACAAAATCTACCCTTTTCACTATAATGGATAAACTAATGAAATGTGAATGCTAATGGAGCTGCAATAATGATCCTGCTAGACGTTTCCACATCTTTTGTCATGGTACATCACTGAACAGCAGGCTTACAAGTGAGCCTAAACAGAAACACAACAAAATGCTAAGCGTTATGTTTGATGCAGCTCTTACTATGGTAACAAATGGATGCTGTAGTAAAATCCCCAACAAATATGTTCAGAATTTTAAGACACATTTTTGCCCATCCTTGGTTCGCCCACAGAGCAAGCAAAAGCAGAGTCTGTGCTCTTCTACTCCCTTAATTAGCATACAGGTACACCTAGTAGCCCTGAAATCTCTTCTAAACAAATTACAATGGGTCCAAAACTTAGTAGCTAAACTACTTTTTCATCCAGCTCTCGTGATCTTGCACTAGCTTCCAAAGTCTCATTGGATCGCATTCAAAGCTCTGTGTATAACACATTAGGCAATATATCGAATCCGACCAATATTTCTACAACAAAAAATTGAGATACACCGCCCTCAAAGAGGCTTCTGAGCCAACACGTATTGCTTCTCTGTACTTTGACATTTGAAGGACCTGCCAAAATAGGGCCCGAGACTTCCTTCTTTTCGTTTTTAGAGAACTTAGGCCTTGGCAGAATATATTTTATTAATCTCATTGGAAAATTAATCAAGACTCTTGAAATTATGCATTTTTACAATATTTTTCATTGAAATGTTTGCAAATAA
The DNA here is from genome assembly GCF_964261635.1 of Lissotriton helveticus. Lineage (NCBI taxonomy): Eukaryota > Metazoa > Chordata > Amphibia > Caudata > Salamandridae > Lissotriton > Lissotriton helveticus. Next base: position 408,463,269 of record NC_136061.1, on the reverse strand, counting down.
ATGCCTCAAATTCTGGGCTGTGTGAGGAAAGGAGTAAAAAATGATTTTCGAGTGATGATTTGCACCTCCTATTTTATCAACGGATCCGTAGGGTTGGCATTGGTTGAATTCTGCCATCTCTGCCCACCAGATGAGTTACTGGTCAGTCCTCTGTATGCAGTCTTTAAAATACACGTTTAAGAAGCAAAGATCCCCACATACATGTGCCACCACAGATGCAGCATAACTCACTCACCTTGGGCAAAGCTTTTCCAAGTGCTTACAGAGGGACTGCATGTAAATGCTGCCATCTGATGTGTGTCTGTAGCTCTCATAATCTTCTACTGTAGCCATTCCAAGTAGGACGTCGGCCTTGATAGGAATGGAGCCCATACCCATTGGGGCTGCATCAGATTCAAAGTCATGAACCGAATCTGTCTGAATTGGGACACCTGTCTGAGGCTTATTGCCCTGACAGGCCTGGATGAAGAAGACTTTTGGCTTGCCAGCAAGGGACTTGCACCTCTGTCCATTGACCAAATCAATCAGCTCATTGATCAGCACTGGCAGCCCATCTGTCCCATACACTTCTCCTTTATGTCCATGGGACAGAATACAGCACACAAAGCAGGACATGTCTCCGTGGTTGTTTGTTCGGTATTTCTCTATAGCCTGGCAGATCTCACTTGCAGTCAGGTCTTGACGCTCCTCCACTGTAAACTGAAGCCACTGAAAGATTTTCTTTAGTGTTTCTGTAACACAAAAATAAACCACAGGTGTGAATAAATACAAGAAACAAAATTAAATAAAAGAACAGTTAGACGTGGCTGATTTGTGCACGCTCTCCAACACCATTCCAACTTAAATGTGTGAGTTGGTAATAACTCACTAAAGTTGCACAATGTATACAGGGCAGGGGTGGTTCCTTACCGAGGAAATGTAAGGTCCATTGGGAGAATTAAACCCTTTATAACCTTCTCACCCTGGTCTAGAGCAGCCTTATAGCATCTGACCTCATTCCTCGCGATTCCACAGCTATGTTTCAGATTATACCTTCTGTGCAAGTTCTGCCCTCACAGAATCCCAAGTAAATAAATGCTGGTCACTCACGGGCATATCTACACAGTTCATGTCCACGGTATGCACGGCTGAGTGAGGACATCCTGCTGAGACAAACCAAGGCATTCCAGACCGCAGAAAGGCTTTAATTCAAGTCTCTCGAGGTGCAGCACAGATGGACAATCTGCACAAGTCCATGCTTGCCAACAGGGCCATGTATGACGATGGTGCCCAGGACCTGTACAGAATTTGTGGAATGCCAAAGTGTGGCTTTAGTCAGATGCATCCTTTGCATGCAGTTTTATTGCTGAAACGCCAAATAAAAAGAGGCAGACGGCGGAAGCATGGACACAAGTGTCAACAGACACCATCTCCACACGGAGCAATCGCGTTGGAATTCTAGCCCCGGAAATACCTTTTAAGGCCTGGATATTTTTCCCGGTCCACTCCGGTTGTTACCAATTAACGTTAATCAGATGGTGTATTTAACGATGTACAGCTGCGCTCCACACACTATCCACGGACCCGCGGTTGGGGTTAGTCAAGCACTGGGAATCGCCAGCATCTGCAAGTAGGGCACAGCCGGGATAGAGCACAGGATTGCAGTACATCTTTCTCAAGTAAGTAATGCGATGGTCGGCCATTCCATGACTATTTTTTTTATCTATCCACGTGTTCTGTAGGATGCTATTAAGCACAACAATCACACCGTATTAAAGGCTCATGATGTTAACCACTTCAATGACAGCAAGTATGCTTTTTTACGTGCTATATTTAAATCCGAGACTACAACATCTAATGGATATCCTAATAGAGCGTGTGTTTTATGTTGTGTGTATATATGTCTTGTACTTTTTCCTTTACAGGGCACTTCACAGAAATAGTATGACATATTTTGTCTAGTTAGTGCCGCCATCACTTTTTTCTAGGCCACTGAACCATCATATTGGATATTTTCTACTAAATACCACATGTTTTTTCTTCTTGTGTTCTTCTGTTCACCATTTTTTCAGGTAATCATTGCACATACTTGTGAGTAAGAGAAACTAAGTAGGCACACTTTAGTCTTCTTCTTAGCTAGATTAAACAAAGTTTGTTTATTAGTTACGCCTAGTGACACCCTGACGTGAGTAAGGTGGGAATCTGTGCACCCCGTCCTGAAGAAGCCCTTGTTTCAAAACATGTGGACGCACACATGAGGTGTTGTACATTAAAATACAAAATACCTCCACCACACCCCTTTTAACAATACCAGCATGGAGGCCCATTAAATTTATTAGACCTCACTTGCCAGGTATTTTTTAGCATTCACATATTTTTCACTTTTGACCCCACTACTCACTTACCATCCAATACCTCCACACACCACACATAGTTTAAAAATTCAGTGCTCCCACGTAATCGTTGGTCAGTAGCACGCCGCATTCCGTAGAGGGATGCGAAGACCCCAATGATGAAGCATGACACCAAGGGCCCTTTTGATGTGTGAGGGGTATTTAAAGAACACCGTGTGCTCCCCACCATTGTAGGGACAACACTATATTATACTTGTGTGGATTCTTTGTGTTTAAATAATTGTGGTCGGGGAGACCGAATCCACTTCATCTCTCCACTCCCCTTTTTGTTGTATTTATCATGTCTACAGTCATAATGGCTCTCCATGCTTTTTCGTGCCGCCCTAAAGTTTTTAACACTGCAAAAATGTACCCCCAACTATCTGCATGCTGTTCTGTGCATTTTCTATCTTGAAGAATGCATCTTAAATATTAAAAAATCATCCAAAAACACAGCCTTCTTCAACTTCCTGTGCCCTCATCAAGTCTTAAATAGTCTTCTTGCCTATGACCATTTCTGTGTGAGCTTCCAAACCAGACTTAAGGTTTATCCAGAGGAACACCAAACGGGCCAGGAATCTCGGTTATGATAGCAGTAGTCATATTCACCTGCATCCGTATTAGTTCCTTCCCGCTTTGTAAGTTTCCTGATTACCGATGCACTAAAATCAAAGTTATTGATGATCAGGCAGTATCCAAGAGTTCCATCACCCATCCGGTATGCTTCCCCAAGCTGTGGATACACAGACAGAGGGCATTAACAATTGGAATTATTTTAATACTGTTTCTCTTGGCAAGGCAGTTTAATGCATTAAGTTAGTGGGAGATACATCCCTAACACCAAAGTGAAAAATAATAAATTCATGTTCATTTTGGAAAAGATTCATGAAGCCATTCTTTTCAAAATGAAAAATATAAACTTTTAACATAACAATAATTTTCCATTAAAATACAATTATTACAAGCAAAATAAAATTGGTAGTTGTGCCAAAGCTACAGTTCACCTTAACAAAAGAATAATATTGTAAAGGAGGGTGCTTATATCAGCTACATTTCAGAGAAGTTTCCAGCACATTATCTATCATGGAGAAAAATGATGATACTAACCATAGTTTCATGATAGCAATCTGAAGCACATATTACAGAAAAACTCACACTTTACACATTCCCATAGCGCTGTAGATAACAAATACAGCTCCAAGGATGCATGGGAGTACTTCATGGCTAACTAAACCTCCTACTTAAACCATGTGTCCTGTCCTTTAAATTAGGTTAAGCAAAGTTTTGCTCACCAAATATTTTTCTACATGAGAAATATTGTTAAAAGTACTATTAGTCGGGGCGTGGTCTAACCAGCGATGTGGTGAGACGTGTCTCAGGGGAGCTCCCGACCTCCGCCACCTGTATAAGCTATCATAAGCGGAGTTGGGGGCCACATTTGCACCCCCCGACGTGGACGATGCCCAAAGAGACTGGGGGGCCTGAAATGCGGTGCGCCTGCTGCCTGCGGCGACGATAGGGTCGGACGGCGAGGAGACAGCGAAGGCTCCGAGGCGGGAGCCACCATCTTGTGGAGATTGACGGGGACCCCCGTCCTGCGGACTGCCGGCCTTGGGTGAACTCCTGGCCCAGCGGCGTGTGTGCGGTCCCTTGCTGGCAGAGCGGACTGCGGGGCCCGGGGAGATCCTGGCGCTCGGCGGGTGACAGGACCGCCCCTGTGAATCCTCCGGTGCGGAGACCCAGGGGCCTGGGACGGAGCGGGGAGCGGGCCTAGACAGCGGAAGCCCCGAGAGGTGCAGACGGCCCTCTTCCCCCCGCCTGGGTGCGCCCAGGGAGATGCGGACCAGTGACGACGGGGACGCTGCCTGGAGAACTCTGCGGCGGACTGGGCCTGGTGCGCTGGAATGTCGGTGGCTGGCTGTTGGGACCCCCGGTGAATCGTGACTGGGCTACAGGTGCTGCTGTGAAGGGGGCCGGGCTGCGGTACCTCTGCAGTTGGAGGCTAGTGCAGGCAGAGGCCCTGGAACCCTCAGTGCGGCGGAAGGCGGACAATGGGAGTTGAGGCGGTACTGAAGGCCCCCCACCCGCCTGAGAGAAATCGGCGAGGAGCGACCCAGCGGCGACGGTGACATTGCCTGGCGGACCCGGTGAGTCGGTGGCAGGCTGTGGGACCCTTGGCGTTTCTGGGCTGGGCCGCCGGCGCTGTTGGGGGAGAGGCCGGGTTGTGTGGACACTGAAAGAGGACTGGAGGGGGCCCCGGATCGGGGCTCCCTCGCTGCGCGAAGGCCTCTGCGCCTGGCCTCTGCGGTGAGCGGCGGCATTGGGCGCGCTCCCCCGCCATTTTGCTTCTTGACCCCTAAGGGCCTGGTGACTTGGACTCCGGAGTGTCCTGGCCCCCCCTCTGCCCCCGACCTAGACTGGGGCTTTCACCCTCCACCCTGGTGCTACTTGGGGGGCCTGCTGGACACCTGTGCGGGGCGGTAATGGCCGGACTGCGGTGAGGCAGCGGGAGAGGAGCTGCGCGGCGGAGCCCTTGACCGCCATTTTGTGCTTGTCCCTGGGAGAGGCCTGGGGGTGCTGGGCCTCTTGCACACCTGGTTTCTTTGCGAAGGGTGGTGGTGGGTGCTGTCTGCGGTCCGCCTGGCAATCTTGGGCCTTCCCGTGTGGAACATTTGTGGTAGACATCCCTGGGGGGTATAATAACCTCCGTTGGAGGCTGTGTCACACCTGCTTCAGCCTCACGGGAGGGGAGGGGGGACTGAAGGAAGATCCCTGGAACTCGAGTGTCAGTGGACGGGTGGTCAGGGTGCTGGGGACCGGTCCCTACATACTATTCTGCGACTGCGACTTTGGCGCATACCTGATACCCGGCGACACGGTGAGGAGCCCCTCTGGTTACGGGGTGCTGGGCGGATTGTGTTGGCATATTACCGGGCCGCCCCAAGACTGGCGATGACGCGCTCCAAAGGGGGTAAGGTGGATTTGGCCGCGTCCCCCAAGGACAACTCAGTCATGGCAATGTGGGGCGTCGACGGCCTCTGGAGGCTCTTCCCAGGCGGCGGGAGACTCGATTCCGGTTACACAGGCGTTTATGGCCACTTTTATGACGGAGCTCAAGGTGGAAATCAGCTCCCTTAGATCTGAGGTACACACCTGTGTGACGGAGCTATGGAGAGAAGTCACGGAACTGGAGGAACGAGTGGATGGCCTGGAAAAAACGATGGATGCCCGTACAGAGGACCAGGAACAGTTGTGGCAGCGCATGGCGGTTCTGGAAGAGCAGAACATAGAGCTGCAAGTCAAACAGGAGGACCTAGAGAACAGAAGCCGCCGGAACAACCTCCGCATCCAGGGTATTCCCATCGGAGAAGAGGGGAAGGACATTCTCACGTATGTGGCGCAGCTTCTCCATGAGGTATGGGGCGATGAGAATGCATCCCCGCCGACTTTGGATAGAGCGCATCGAGTCTCTGGACCCGCAGGGCGACCGGGCCTCCTTCCAGACAACCTGACACGAGTCCATTTCTTTACGGAGAAGGATGCCATGTGGAGAGCGGCCCATGACAAAACAGACCTTCGATACCAGGGACACAAGATACAGATCTTTCAAGATCTGGCGCCCAACACTCTGAAGCGGCGACGGGCCTTCAGGCCAGTGACAAAGAAACTCCGCACCCTGGGCATTCCGTACCAATGGGGTCACCCTTTTGTCCTCATCTTTCAATGGGAGAGCACGCGAAGAGTGATCAGGACTTTCACGGAGGTGGCGTGGCTCCTTCAAGTGCCGACAAGCCCTCGACGACAGGAACGGGTGCCCGCCAGACCGACTTGGACCACTGTCCAGCACCATCACCGCACGCCCCCGCGGGATGAGCGGTCGCCTTCTCAGGCCAAACAGGACATCATAGCCCACATTAAATCCTTGGAAGGTGATCGGGAGGAACCTGTATCGCGCCCTTCGACACCATGATCGGAGTCTGAACCTCCGGGTAAGCAGCAGCCCACCTGCTTCACCAGTGGATTCATCCCACCTCCGGTGAGGGGTATTCTTCAACATGTCTTACTATATGCCCCGGCTCTTTGATGGGAGGGTGGGGGTGGCGGGAGTTCCCTGACGATGGGACTGTATGATCACTGCGGACCCACCCCGGACTGTCCCTAAGGGAGTGACATCCCTGAGAGTATCCAAACCCTTGGGTGTAGGATGCCCTGTACATGGGCCAGAGTAGTGCGGCCCTGTTGGCCGTTATGGTTCCACTATGTTTTATGGCTGATTTGGCCGCTTTTTGTACTTTTGCTCTTCTCTTTCTTTTTTTGTCTTGACCTGGCTTTTCTCCCTCTTTCGCTTCTTCCTTTTCTTTCTTCGCCTCTTCACACCTTGCTTTCCCTCGCTTCTGCTTTTTTCCCCACTCCCTTCTTTCGTGCGCATTGGGTTGGGGGGATGCGACGTCAACAATTGGGGTGGAGTGGGGAGGGGTGCATCCCCCGCAAGGCTGCGCTGCGCAGAGAAGGGGAAATAGAGGCGAGGATAGGTACGGAATGGCCCATACCATGACAGCTAACATACCCAGGCCCTTGAAGGTCTTAACGCTGAACGTCAAGGGCTTGAACTCCCCTAATAAGCGGTGCCAGACATGGCGGTATCTTCTGCAGCAGAGCCCAGACATTATATTTTTGCAGGAAACCCATCTTTTACAGGCTGACACTGGACGCATGGCTCATCCCAGATATCCCCTTCAATTTTGGGCGGCAGCAGACACTAAGACAGCAGGTGTAGCTATACTGTGCAGGGCTGGCATCAGGCGGGGAGAGACTAGGCCTTTCAGGAGTGGCGATGGGGTCTTCCTTAAGGTAAGTGTGGCGATTGGACGGCGAACCCTCACCCTGTGTAATGTGTATGCACCCAATCAGATGCAGGATTGGTATCTTCAGTCGCATCTGAAGGATCATGTTCCGCGGGGAGACCCCTTCCTGATCGTAGGTGGGGATTTCAACCTAGTCTGGGACCCGGCAGTGGATCGCAGAGATGCCATGTTCAGTGGTGCCGGGGCATGTCTTCCGCATTGCGTACTCAAATAACGGAACTGGGACTGTTCGATGCGTGGCGCTCTCACTCCCCAGACTTGCGGGACTACTCGTTTTATTCCCATGCTCATCGTTCGTACTCCCGGATTGACTACCTCTTTGTTTCCCACACCCTGCTGCGCGATATGTTGGGAGCATCCATGTCCGATATTTCGCTTTCCGATCATGCGCATGTCGAGTTGCTCCTCCAGGTTCCGTCCGCTCCCTCTGCCTGCGAGTCGAAGTGGCGCTTGCCGCCAGGTATCCTTCGCGATCCGGATGATGTAGACAGCATCAGAACTGCCATTGACTCCTAATTCGCTACCAATGATCTCCCAGAGACGCCCTTCCCTGTGGTATGGGACGCCTTTAAGGCCACCATGAGGGGCCATATCACCTCCCTTTCGATTGCAAGGGCACGTGAGACTCGGGCCTTAGAAGATCGACTGGCAAAGGACATCAAATTGGAGGAGCGACGGGACCAGGGCTATTCCTCGTTCACATCTAGGAGGCGCCTTGCCAACCTTAGAGGGCAGCTACGACTTTTGCGCACCAACAAAGCAGAGAAATCGTTGCTGGCCCTTAAGCAGAAATACTACGAAGGGGTGGACAAGGTGGGCAAATTGCTGGCGGGAAGGCTACGGGTGTGCGTGGCCAAAGGTCATATAATGACGGTCCAACTCCCCGATTGGACGAAGGTCACCTTGAAGGGGGATAAGCGCGAGGCGTTTCAGTCCTATTACTCGGCGCTCTATCGGGGAGAGCCGCCAGAGGTGGTGGCGGAAGTTCTTAATAATTACGCAGGCGCGACCCTGTACCCGCACTATGCTGAGACCCTGGAAGGTCCTATCACCCAAGAAGAGGTATTGGCAGCCCTGAGGGATCTTCCCCTGGGGAAGACTCCGGGACCGGATGGTCTACCCTTATCTTTCTACCGCATGTTCCAATCCCAGCTCTGGCCGCATCTTTTGAGGCTGTATAACTCTTTTACGGATACCGAGGGGCCGTCTCGAGATATGGGTATGGCGAAGATAGCATTAATTTTAAAGCCAGGGAAGGACCCCGCGCAGTGCGCATCGTACCGCCCCATCGCCTTGCTAAATACTGACCTTAAAATTTATACCAAACTCCTGGCGAAGCGCCTGGACCCCTATATGCCAGATCTGGTAGACCCAGACCAGGTTGGCTTTATCCGCAACCGGCAAGGGGCTGATAATGTACGCAAACTAGCCCACTTAGTGGGTACGGCGCGCCACTGGGAGATCCCTGCTTGCCTCCTTTCGTTGGATGCGTAGAAGGCATTCGACAGCGTGGATTGGACCTTCCTTCGGGCAGTATTAAGTAAAATTGGATTGGGACGGAATATGATTATCCGGATCATGGCGCCATATCTTGCTCCACGAGCTCGGATCCGGGTCAATGGCCGACTTACGGAGCCGTTCACCATCTCTAGGGGTACCAGGCACGGGTGCCCCCTTTCACCTCTGCTATTTGCCCTTGTGGTGGAACCACTGGCAGAGATGATTCGTTAGGGGGCCGATATCCATGGTATCCAATTGGGGGGGGCGTGAGAACAAGGTGGAGTTGTTTGCGGATGATCTCATTCTCTCTTTAACGTGTCCCCGTGATTCTCTTCCGGCCCTCCATGCTGCCCTGTGCCTTTTTGAACGCGCTTCTGGCCTCAAAATTGACCACAGTAAATCCTGGGCCCTCAACTTTACCATCCCGCAGGAAGAGATCCCCATCCTGGAAAGCCTGGGGACATTCCAATGGACCACCCACTCCATTCGCTATCTTGGTCTTCAAGTGACTCCCTCCCTAGACACGTGGACGCAAGCTAACTGGCGAGACTGTCGCAGATCAGTACTTGAGGATCTGAGGCGGTGGCGACTATTGCTGCTGTCGTGGCTGGGCCGCCTCAACGCTATCAAAATGTCGAGCCTTCCAAAAATTCTATATCTTTTCCAATGCCTCCCCACCCCCATTCCGTTACACTGCACACACAGCCTACAGCGCAACCTCACAAACTTTATATGGGGCGGCAAGAAACCCCGGTTCTCACAAAAGCTCCTGATGGCGTCTAGGGACAGGGGGGGACTGGCATGCCCCAACCTCGTAGACTACTATTGGGCAGCACATCGTCGGTGCATGGTGGAGTGGGTGGTCCCAGAGAGTGAAAAGGGATGGCTACACATGGACCGAGCTGTGACGAGGTGCACTTTTTGGGACCTTGCCTGGCACCATCGGGCGGCGCGCTCTATGTTGCGGTGCCCACAAAAACGGTCCTAGACATCTGGGATAAAGTAGCCGTACGCAGAGGCCTCACGACCTTCCCCTCACCACACACTCCGATAGAGGGAAATCCATCCTTCCCACCGGCCTATCGCACACGGGCCTTTACAAAATGGTCGCAAGAGGACTGCCGGGTTATAACGGACCTGTTTGAGGGGGGTGGGCTTAAATCCTTCGCTCAGTGCAGGGAAGAATTCCGAGTCCCGATGACAAGCAGCGCTACAATATGCCCAGCTGAAGCACTGGGTATCTGCAGAGGGAACGTACAAGGCGGCCACGCGGGACTTCACTCCCTTTGAGCGCCTGGTCCGACACCCGGGGCTTATATCTTGAATCTATCAGATTCTACAGCACCCACAGCAGCCACCGGCACACCCCTACCAGCACCGCTGGCAGGAAATGTTAGAGGCGGATATTTCACCTGCCCAGTGGAACAGATTGTGGCGCGATATTCCCAAAGTGTACCGTAGCATTCCACAACGGGAAAATGCTTATAAGCTCATGACCCAGTGGTATTACACGCCCCAACGCCTCCATAGGATGTTTCCCTCATCTTCCCCCTTATGCTGGAGATGCTGATCTGCGACGGGAGACCTCCTTCACATCTGGTGGGCCTGCCCGTTGTTAACTGTGCTCTGGAATGAGGTCCTCAGCCACATCAGGAGGGTGCTAGGGTTCCCTTTGCCGGACTATCCTAGCGCAGTCTTGCTGAGCATCAAACCTGCTGGCCTGAAGGCACTCACCAGGAGCGATTGGACTATGGCGCTTCAAATGTTGGGAGCGGCCAGACAGCTCATTGCCCTGTATTGGAAAAAACCTGAGACACCCCCAATCGCAGCCTGGTTTGTGCGTCTATGGCACAATTTGCCGCTATGGAGCTTTTCACGGCACGATTGCAGGCGCGCGAAACACACTACAAGGCTGTCTGGCAACCTTTAATTACATGCAATCCAAAAATTCCCTGTACCCAGGACTTGAGTTAACAATTGTCATACGGGCATGAGACCATTCTCCAATAGAATTTTCTATAGTAAAATTCTGGATATACCTCTTCATAAATTCTCTAAGTAGGTATTTGTTGTCTCTAATGCATCAATGTCCTAAACGAACACTTCGTTTATAGATATTAGTAAAACGAAGAGGGGGTTCATTATATATTCAACTCGGCGCAACCAATCCACACACCTAAGTAGGACTGTACAGACAACCACACATACACATTTAGAAACAGAAAAAATGTGTGGCGGAAAGGAAGGCACCTCACGGGCGAACACCCTCGGGGCAATTTGGTCAGTTGTTTACCAAATGTTGTGCCCCTTTCTCATCATAGGTGACCATTCCAATTTCCAGAATTAGTGAAAAGTAAAGACAAAGTAATAAAGAAAAAGGTGCAAAGCAAGGAGCTTAGAGCATAGCTCCTAGTGAAGAACAGAAGAGAGTGAAGATAAAATCAACAAACAAACCTCCTGAACCACTTTATTGCTAATTGAGGTCTGAATTGCTGAATTAAAAAGGCTGGTAGCTTAAATTTGCAACCCAATACCTGCAACCTGAGGTGCCTTCCTTTCCGCCACACATTTTTTCTGTTTCTAAATGTGTATGTGTGGTTGTCTGTACAGTCCTACTTAGGTGTGTGGATTGGTTGCGCCGAGTTGAATATATAATGAACCCCCTCTTCGTTTTACTAATATCTATAAACGAAGTGTTCGTTTAGGACATTGATGCATTAGAGACAACAAATACCTACTTAGAGAATTTATGAAGAGGTATATCCAGAATTTTACTATAGAAAATTCTATTGGAGAATGGTCTCATGCCCGTATGACAATTGTTAACTCAAGTCCTGGGTACAGGGAATTTTTGGATTGCATTTCATTGAGTGGAGGGCTTTCCCTAACAGTACCCGTTGTTTTCCCTCTAAGCTCCTTTTTGTTATTGCAACCTTTAATTACATACCTATGCAGAGTAGAACACGCACGCCACATGCCCACCAAACTCAGAACGCTGCACCTGTTTACGGACGCTGTCCTCCCCTCGGACCCAAGCAGATTGCTGCCCTAGCCGCTTTCCTGCGCTGCAACCTATCATGGCCATATGGGTAAGATCTTCATGCCCTGCTCTCTCAGCCCTAACGCACACTATCCCTACTCTTACTCCCCTTGTGCTGTCTCTTCTCTTCTCCTCAGTTCTTCTTCTGTTGTCTATCCATTCTACTTCCTTTTCTCCGCTACTCTGCGGGCTCCGGGCCCTTGTTGGGCCATCTGTTGGCACCGGTTGAGTTGCCCGCCTGTTGACAGAGTGGATACTAGGGCTCTCCTTCCATAAGGGATCAGATTATACCATCATGGACGCCACAGAACGCGGCCGCCCCCTTGTGGGTTGTAGGCGTAACGCTGTGTAACACTTCGCCTTCTCTGCAGAGCACTAGCAGATTGCATGTAATACTCGACCACGCGGCCGGCCCTGGTTAGGGTTGTAGGCTTAACGCTGTGTATTCCTGGTCCTGTGATATGCAATATCCCTCTTCCTTTGAAAATAAAACAGATTTGAAACAAAAAAGTACTATTAGTCAAGTCAGGTCCTGGTATAGTGGAGGGTTGTTCCACCAGGTTCTTCTTACCGGCTGGTTGGCTGCCCTGAGAAGAGTTGGAGCGTGGCTTTGCAATCATTTTTAGCGAAAGCCTTAAACTATGAACTTCTCTCTCCATTGTATAGGCTGAAAGAGATATTGCTTGCACCACGTCGTACCAGTTCGGTGATGTTAGTTGGTTTTAGTGACCTAGAAGAGCTTTTTGCATCTTTTGCTGACGTGACTTCTAATTTCCTAGTCTCCTGTATTTACCCTCTTATTTTAGGCAAGGTTAACCTGCATCAGTATGACCACATGGCCTCTGAACTTCTTGAACCACTACACACTGCACGTCGACCGCAAAGAATTAATGCCACCACCCACAAGGGACGTCATATTTATGACTTGATTTTGTCTCTTCCACAAGTTCTATTCCAGAATGGATTCTTACTCCAGTCATTTAGAAGCAGCATCGCTTGGTAGCTTTACAACTGGCAAGCCTCATTGGTCAGCCTAATAATAATCCTAAACCGGCTGTTCCTAGGGATAAAGTACTTAAAGCCCGAAATTTGCAAGTATAATTTAGTAGGACTTCTCATCTCATAGTATGCATCCTACACACCTGGACGAAAACCTCCTTAGACATGTGTCCAGTGTCCTGCTTGGCCCTAAAGCAATGCCATAAAGCCTCTCGTTAGAATAATCCCTATTGAAATTGCAAATAAAATTGTGTATAAAAACATAGAATGGTACTGGAGGCTGAAGGCAGCCCGGAGGATAACGCCTATTTTCTGTATCATAGCATGCAAAGTAGAGTTTACTGTTGTTTTTAATTAAAATAATTCTTTAGTGTTAAATCTTGTCTAAAGAAATTTTCAAAGTAATTCAGGAGCCCTCCAATTCAGCTGGAGCAGCTAGGTGCTGATCCTCCTTATAGCTCTGTGAAGGACTGTCTTCCTATTTTTTTTTATATTAAACCTTACGCCATTAGACAGACCTTGGGATCCGTTTGGAGGCCCATTCTTAAATCCTCAGCTATTCCTCCTTCAGCCACTGTTGCACCTATTCCTCACTTCTCTAGGCTCTGGTTTATCTATGGATCCAGTACCTAACTATATCTGGAGAAAACTGGCGCCTGAAGTCAGCTCATTTTGGTGTCTAAATTTTCATAGAAATATAACCTATTTTTTTTATAAATTGAGGTCACAATTCTTTTGTATTGTGTGGCTTTCTTTTGATATTGTTTTAGTATTCTAAATGTTTTACACTTCTCAACTTTTTTAAGCCTGATTGCTCGAAGCTGCAGCTACCCTGGGTTGAACTAAGGTTTAGCAAACGAGTCAGCTTGATCCAAGTTTGTTGTGGGGGTGTAGTTAACGGTGAGGTCGCACAACCGCACCATATTACACCACAATTCCTCACACCTGTAAGCTCTTTTCACCCTGCTTAACATCTAACTCCAGTCAGAGATTAAAACCACTATAAACCATAACATCGATCTAGGGTTCAACACTGTATTCTACTTCACATGAACAGTATCTTCGTGATAAGATACAGCAATCATCTAGGTGGTACAAGGCCCCAAGTATTAGCGGCACGGACCATGCACTTTTGGTACTTGTGTATGAATCGCATACCATCTGCTCAGATGTCCCTGGTCTATCAAATGTTGTAGCGCATTGTCACTTGGGGAAGTAAGTGGATGTTTGTCAAAGAGGTTTGTTTTCTTGTGCTTGATGGACAAGCAGGGCTCTCATGCCATGAACTTCTTTGCTTTGTGGCTGTATTACAGGACTTCTTTGCTTTGTGGCTGTATTACAGAGTTCTTCAAATGAAGCCTGGTCCCACTGGCAAGGGTTACAAAATGCTTCATGCAGCTCTATTCATTACATACTCTTTTAAATCCTTTTTTTGGATTCTTAGGTTGATAACGCAGGCGTGGCGTTTTCCAGAAATGGTGTTGGTCAATACAATGTGCATGTCATCAGTTCAGTTTGGTTACCAGTTCTGATAGAACTTTCTAAGGATTCCGTAATACTTCTTTCCAGACCACTATTCCAGATGTATGAGTCAAGCAGGGGGGTTGCTGGACCTCAACCATGGGCATTTGTTATTTGCTCCGGATTTCCTAAGATCTGTCCCATTATAGCTCAGCAAACCAGGCTGAACACATCCCCCTCGGTAAACATCGTTTATAACGCGGTGTTTACACCGCAGTGCCTTTACAACTATGCCATTACAACGCAAGTCGTTACTACGACTTGCACTGGATGGCGCTGTTGGGCAAGGAATGTTGTAATTTTATATTCCAACACCTTCCCTACTGTTACGTGGACTGGTGTTGGAATATAAAATTATAATATTCCAAAATCCGCGCCCTCCAACCCAAGTCGTTGTAACGACTTGCGTTGTAATGCCCGCGTTGTCAAGTACCGCAATCTTTTAGATCGCGTTGTACTGACATACATCCATCCCCCTCAGTGCTTGAAATTCACGGATCCCGATAGTGGGCAGTCACAGACTTCTCTGAGAGCTAGTAGGAAGGTGACCGAGCTCAGCACTTAAACTCACATCAGGATAATAAAGAATTTTCCAAAACAGTGCTTTACTTTCAAGAACAGAAGAAGAAAAGTAGAACTAGATACTACACATAGGAATGTACACATAGCAGTTTAGTGTCCTGGGCCTGTAGTATGTCGGCGCCCCTTCCCGCTTTTTAATCACTATAGTCCAGGTGGAACCCTCCCTTGGTTGCCAGTACGAGAGAGGATTGAGTTCAAGGCTATGTGCATTGCTCACAGGCTCCTAAATGGACAAGGCCCCTCCATCCTACAAGAAATGGTTACCCCGTATAAAGCCTTGAGGTCCCTGCGATCGGACAGTGAACGACTGGCGAATGTTCCCAAGTTTAGGAGGGCACGTACCGGAGGCCGTCGCTTCTCAGTAAAGGCAGCCTCCCGTTGGAACTTGCTCCCACGCATCCTGCGACTGGAACCCTGCTACCTTCGCTTTCGCAAACAACTTAAAACGCTGCTTTTCCCCAAA
Source organism: Lissotriton helveticus (assembly GCF_964261635.1). NCBI lineage: Eukaryota > Metazoa > Chordata > Amphibia > Caudata > Salamandridae > Lissotriton > Lissotriton helveticus. Next base: position 408,447,927 of record NC_136061.1, on the reverse strand, counting down.
TAAATAGTTCCGCTCCTCATTTTCCCCCTCTTAGCCAACCTACAGTTTATAGCGCGGGGATGCCCTCGGGTCACCAGGCGCTTTACAAATCCTTAAATAATAATATTTACAGGAATAGGTTCAGGTGCAGATTACCCCAACTCAAAAAAACAACTAATTAAAACAAATAGCGCTCTTATTTACTTTCATCAATAGTTTCCCCCCCAAACCAGTTTTTGAGTCAATGCATCTCAGCAGCAGCCCTGATTCTCTCAGACTCAGCCGCGACCCCTTTTCTGAATCAGAGTGCGAGTCGGCAGGGTCTTTCAGCCTGCTCCACAGTCGGCCGCACTGGTTTGCAGGTTGCCTACTGGTGTGCAGTGCAGCCCTGCGCATTCTAGTCATGTTGAGATCGGCGTGGCTTCGCACAGGCTGGGCTCTCGTAACAAGTAAGGCATAAGGCAGGTCTTAGGCTCTGGTCACACTGCAGCTTCAAAAGTTGGACACAGCAACTCAGGTTGCGCAGCAGTTTCACACTTCGGGTGTATCATATTTGGCCACATTGAGCCTTGAAAATTAGGACACAGCAACTCCTACCATCACTTCTTGCTTCAGTGACCGCAGCCTGGGTCCCGCCACAACTTCACACTTTAGGCAGTACAGCTCAAGACATGCTGTAGCCTCACGTTTCAACACAACAACTCAGGACATGCCCCACTTTATGATTCCTGATTGGAAATGCGGGGCAGGGTCTGAGGCCTGCCGTCAAAAGGGTACACAGATTGCTCTCCATAGACCTTTGCTGCTGCAGAACTGATGGAGCAAGGATTCGCATATTACGCGACTTGCTTGGATTCATGAACCTCGAAAATAACATGTAACAACGTAATTCAACCTGTTTGTCATACTAATTTCCCTTTATCCTGGCATTGGGGTGTCCTAGAGACGCTTGCATATGTGTTTACTAATTCAATAACTCTTGTTCCTAAAAATGGCCGCTGCTTGGCGGGTTTTCTTTCTGCGCATGCGTTAGTCACACTCACGTGACGTGACGTACTTGCAGTTCTGGTGGGAACCTTTGCGCTTGCGCACTGGCTTTTAAGATGGCTGCCTGTGTCCTCACATGGTGAAGCTTGCACTGATGCTTGCATGTCATTGTCTGTTGCCCTAAACTTTAACGCCATAGTATATTTTTAAGTAAAGGGGTATAGAGTAGCTATTCATGGTATATACAGTGTATTCATTTATTTTCTGTGTTTTAATTTGTTTTCACTTACTTTTCATGTACCGGGTTTATGAGGGTCTGCGAGACACGCAGGAATCCATATTGAAGTACACCACTGCCAATGCCTGTCTTCTGCCGGTGGCATTGAATTCATGCCAACCTGAAGTCTCAGCCAAAACGTGCCTGGGAAGATGCACCTTCACCCAGCCGAAGAGGCTGAGATGTTCTACAATTGAAACAAATGTATTTCTTTCCATTGTATTCTGTAGAATAGGTCATGGGAACCCCAAAATCAATAGGCGGTCCCAGAATATGCAAATATCGGCTTGTAGAAATTAAATGTGATTGGTGTGTTGACCTATCCTACTTGGGGACCAATCGAAATTGTGGATTCTGACACTTGCAACATTTGGGGGGTGGTACACTGACCCGAAAACAGTATAACTAGCCTAGGTTTAGCTAGAGAAATTGTCCGACTTGTCCGAATAGCTGACCTGTCACTGACCCAACGCACTCTATAGGTGACTTGATACAGAGAGCTGCGGAGCACTCTGTCTGAAATTTCCATAGACTCACGGGGTTTTGCTAAAGAAACCCTAAGTGCTGGCGGAGCACTTTGCTGGGGAGTTCGATAACCCAATCGGGGTTCTGGCCGATAGCTGCAGAGAGGGTGGAGCGCAGGCGTTGCTTCCGAACTGCGGGTGCTGGTCGTGCCTTGGTGGTCCTGTCCTGATCCTAATCTGGGTTTCCTGTCCTGTCCTGGGGTGTCCATTCTGCACCTGCTGTCCCATTGATGACTGTCCTTCCTTGTGGTTTTTCCTGTCCTTGACTGATCCGTGGCCAGGGTTGGTCTTCACACCATTCTAGGTAATTATAGTGCTGGAAACTCTATACTGCACCTTCTATTTTTCTGTCTTTTGCTTTAATAAAGACATACCTTTGCGCATAGTTGATTTTCCATGCTTTCGCAAAACTACTGAATGAAAAGCTCATACGTTATTACTGTTTTTCTAGCATGTTCCTATGTTACCCTCCCTTTAAGTACCTTTCTACAGATTTTTATGAAATATAGATGTGGTTTATAATTTCTCCCTTTTTGCCAACTGAATTGATGCTCTTAGAATTATAGCGTGTTCCATTTTTACCTTCCCTATAGGTGTATAGTATTCCAGAATCTTTTCATATAAACTACAGCTCTTCTCCCTACCCGTACATCAGGGGTATTTTTCCCGTAGCGACCTCTAGCGTGTTCTCAAAGGTTCCGTAATTTAGTCACGTCATTTAAATCTAAACTCTGAAACTTCCTGACTAGCATGTTTCTGGTTCTTACCTTCCCATAAACCCACAAATGATCAGCTTAATTTACTTCTTGTATGGTTATGTGCTCTTCATTATTTTGATTATTGATTGTCTTTTGGTTGTAAACTTTATGCTTTCCGAATCTGAAATTTAGATAAAACCTTTAAAACTTCCCAGTAGTCTGTGGTCATTAATTAAAATATAAAAGAGTATATGTTGGTATTTTGTTTTGCATCTTTCTCCACAGCTAGCTCCCTGATCCATTGTGGTCATTAGGTACCCGTAACGGTGGAATGGTAAGTCGGGTACAGTAGGAATAAATAGGAAAGGAACTAGGGTTACTGATAGTAGAGTGTAAGGTCACCTTATTAATGTATAAAATAAATTGAAGTTTATGGGCCCGATACGTATATGGTGAAATTGTTGGTTGGGTGACCTGCGCACTCTATCGGAACCACTGCACCAGGTTTATGCTGCACATTGTTCCTCCCTGACAGTCGCTCCTCCTGCAGGGATGGCAGGCTGATTTTGTCTCTTAGCAGGCAGACTGCTTTTTAGGTGCTCCAGCTAAGGTGATCAGCTCTTGCAGTAAAATTTAGACTCAGGCAATGTTTCTGAACCCCTGGGAAGCTGACTTCTAAGTAGATATTTGCTATGAGTGTACAAAAGTCCTCCGAGTACTCAGCCGAACACTCAGTGCAACTCAGAGCATAGAGAACTTGAAATGGAACAGAAAGTCGATTACTGGTCTCACTTTTACACAGCCAAAGCAAATAAGAGTTGGATCTACTATCTACACTTTCCACACCAGTTTGGGGTGGTTCTTTCAAGCTTTCTCTCAAGACTGTTTTCCAGACAGCGGTTCTGTAGAGTGATGTTATTCACAGCAGGGCTGTCTCCGGCCCGGAGCATCCACAATTGAGCATACAGAGATATAATCTTTCTGCAACTGGCTGTTATCGGCCAAACTGAAGAATGACCAGGGAAAGACAAAAGGCTAGTCTCACCTAAGGGGTCCTTTTCACATTGCAGTGCCACGTTTCACTGCAACCATCAACAAATAGCGTTGGTCAGCAGTTTATCTCAGCAAAAGGCCCAATCAAATCTCGAAAGGAACCTTGTATACTCTCCCCCCACTTTAGTGTTTAGATGGCCTCCCTCCAGAATCATGAATGTGAACAATACACTTCCACTGTAAGTGGAAACAACTTCACCTCCATCTTCTAACACGTCTGGCCAGTGACCTCCAAAATGGATCCCAGAAACCTCCATTGCTCTGGTTCACTCATACGTGCAACGCATGTACTACGTAGGTCACATACACAATAATGAACAACATACACTTGAAATGTTAACGCTAGGATATGGGTTAGCACATAGAAGTGGAATGTTACACGAGTGGGCCAGTAGGCGTCCACCCGAGTGACAGATAAAAAAAGTCTGGGCATAACTTTGCATTCTCAAAAAAGTATGCTATCACCACCACTCCATGTGCTAAACCCACGACCCGCACTGTAGTCCACTGTCTATTCGAGGAGTTCACGCCTATTGCACTCCTCCAGGCCATGGGACTTCACGCATGTCAAGAGACGGGCCTCTCCGACTACACAATGGATTCGTGCAAGTTTAGGGCCCTCATCAAATACCAGGACACCAGATACACGCACAGTGAGACACTGGGCAGGAGAACACAACTGTACACCAAGCAGGAAGCATTTCCGTCCCAATCATTCATTTTATGAATGTGTTCATAGTTACATTTCAATCAGAAAGGCTGTTCATTAGACTATAGATGGTACATAGGATACATTTTGGTGGATGTAACTTTATTTCCTAAGGCTGGAGCCTTTGACAGAATCTAGAGGAAGAAACATGGCTATCAGTGTACAAGATCAGTGGGAGTCATCAGTGAGAGGTAACAGTCACAGAAGATTCTATTAATAATATTTAGGACAATGTAGTGTCTAATCTGTTTTATAAATTAGATCAATGGCATTGGGACATAGGGCATTCTAACACCGACAGTGTGATGTGTCACGCAACTAAATGAATCAAGGATTCTAGATTAGTTGACTATTCTAATTTTCTTAAAACTGCATGTGGTAAGATGTTTCCGGAAGTACGAGACTTCGAGGGATTACCAAAGTTGTTTGAGTCTTTTCAAAAGATGTTTGCACCAGTTTCATATATTACTTTTGCTAGTTGGGTCAAGCGGGTGAGACAGGAGATTGAGAAAGATACATTTAGGCTTGGGACACATCCTACAGGCGTAGAGATAGCCTTGTAGGCATTCATGGTGGAATCCAGGTCAGAGAATATCCTTAAATCTGTCAGATGTTGCCAATTACATTCCCGCCTGCTACTCTAAAACACATCCAGTAAAAACTACTTATGGTTGCATTGGGCAATAAGGCCCCTACAATTACAAAAAAACTTTGTTTAAATCCATACATGATGGGGGTCTATCATTCCCTCATTTAGCAACTTATATTTAAGCTACACAACCATTTTGGATTTGATACACCTGATTTTCGGTAAGAATCCTATTTTACGACAACAAAGTAAAAAAATGATCCCTATTTTCTAAAATTGACTTTAATTCACCTGCACGGACATTTACAAGGGGTAAAGGTCACACATCCTGTTACAAACACCAATACCGTTAGGATGATACCTGCAAAATACATCTTAACACGGACTCTTATGGACTCGCCGCCTCTGTACAACACCCATCATGGCAAACATGAATGTTTTACTAAATGTAGCTATCTTCTGAGATGCCAAACAAGGGCACAGACTAGTTTACACTAGCAGGTGTCCAGGACATTGCATAAATGGGGTTATGTTAAAGTAATAGTACTTCAGCCTGATAATTCTGTATTCTTGTAAGCATGTAAGTGTGTATTTTTGTATGTTTGTGGTATTTGTATTAAATGAAGGTGACCAAAAGAAAACAATAGGCAGTGCAAGGTTTAAGGTACAAATACAGGCAATGAGGATTAGCTCGATGTTCAGAGGTGAAATGGGCATGTACTTCCTAGAGATGTAGTGTTCTTTAAAGAGGTGTATCTGTCTAAATTGGAAAAGGTGCTGGTATGCTGCGTGCATCATTCCTACGCAGACTAGCAAATGTGTGACATTACCAGAGGAGCGTGAGTTTCACTTATGTTTGGTGCTGGCACCTGCCGCTGTCTTTCCACTGGTGTTGGCAGCTTCCGTTGCTCTTCCCTAGGCTGGAGCTCAGGGTTTGTCCACCTTTTCGCATCTGTGTGGCTCTCTTGCTGTGGTACACCTACAGAAAAGAATAAATTAACAGATCAGCAAAGATGATGATTTAGCATCTTGCATTTTAACTGTAAACACAGTATCGAACGTTAGGCCCGAGTAGCTACAAAAGAAAAAAAGTAGCTAACTACTTTCAAACCCAGGAACCTCATTATATCATACATCTTTATAAGCATCGATGGAAGTTCATTTAACATGCCCCTCATAGTAGATGATTCATATCAACACTATTTTCATCTAGCACAATTAACTAGGAAAGCTTTTATTATTGGAGGTAAACACCATGTGTGGCAAAAAATAAGGAAGGGTGAAGAAGGAATTTGGAAGTGAAGAAGAGTTGGAAAAGCTAGAAAGGGTTCCACTGGATTAATCCAATTGATACACGAAAAATGTTGTGTATTGTGTACAGTGTCCGTGTAAACTAACATATATAGGTCAGACTATCAAGCCTGTAAAAAATGTATTACAGCACAGATCGAGGCTATGTTACGGAGGACTAGGTGCACCTCTTGTTGAACATTATACAAATTTAAACCACACAAAAAAATCACATGCATGCGGTCAGTGCTCTTTGTTGAACAGAGAAGACCTAAGAATACTAAAAATGTGTGCCTGGAGGGGTTAAAAACCTACCATGGTACGCCCCCGTCCTGTCAGACTACTCAGAAGTAGGACACAGGTAGGTAAACTTGGAGTCAGTTTCAGTCAGTTAGATTTAGCACTTTCTAGGGATTGGTGGACTGGCTATAGGAGTAGGGTAATGGATAGAATTGGTTCTTGGTGACTAGCTTACTACTTTCCATATTGAGGAATGTCTCAATTATTATAATAATCATATTTCCTCTTCTACTATCCTCTTGTTTTTAGATTACAAATGTTAATCATTTAGGTATGAGTGTCAAATATAGAACATATGTTTGTTAAATATGTTTTCATTGCGTCGTAATATTAAGTTTGGTCAAATATAGTCACAGTATTTAATCTGAATTGTATTCTCTGTTCTGAAATAATTATTATTGAGTTTTGAACATAGTTTCATTGAAACTGGCTACTGAATTTCCCTCTTATTATCATTTAAATGGCATGGTTTTCACAGAACGACAATAAGTAAAAGGACATCAGGGCTGTTTCTGCTCATTGCTTATTCTGAAAGATGCAACAATGACCAAATAAATGTTATATAAGTTAGAAATAAAGTATGAAGGGCTAGAGAGGGCCGTCATGACAAATGACAGAGGAGACAGGTCATACAGAATTACTTCAGCTACATCTGCTGAAGGCTAACGGGGGACACACTCAGCCTTCACTTGCTGTGCTTAACAGCCTGCCTTCCCACGCAAACGAGAATACACGAATGTGCTATTATACTGAACAGTAACGTAATAGTTTGAAGCAGATATAAAAGCATCAGCCATCTGTAAACTTAAAATTACGTTCTTTCTTTTGGTGTCAAATTTAGACTAGCAAGCCAAAGTTATAAGGGTAGGATATTTATAAAGTTACACAGCCAATATTGATGTAATAGTTTCTGCTGTTCACATTACATGTAACATTGCAGCTAGTATAGTGTATTTTCATAATAGTTACTACACATACTGTGTGCACTAGGATATGATTTTGACTGTCAAATAGATCTCTAAATATATCCATTGCTTCCTATTGTTCTTGAGTGTGCCTTTCTATCATGAAAGAAGGTTTGTCTTTCACTAGTCATTCCTGTGAAATTTCACATAATTGATTGTTACCTGAAAAGTATCTCAATCAAGTACTTCTCAATGGGGCTGTATGATGACTGATGTAGTCATTCGAGCCAGATGGTCTAGAAACCCTATTTTCAGGGCTGTGTTCTGGAAAGATCCAGAATATGTTCACAATAAAATGTTGGTGTCTCCCAACTTCTCATCACGATCTGGTGTTTGTGATAATGAACTATTAAATACTGTCGTATGTTTAGCGTCCCTGCATTCAGACGCACCTGCTGATAACATGTTCTTTGAAAGCACCTACACCTCTCTTTGTAGCTAGGGTCACACAATCTCAAATACCCAATATTAAATACCAACAGCCTTTTGGTGTGCGAGGTACGGCTTGCATGTCAGCTGTGCAAGTTACTGATTGTGGAGATAACCATGTGGGAGCCTAACCCTAATAATCACCTGAACCCCAATATTTTGAACACCTCGAATTTTATCAAATCAATTCGGCTGCAATATCTCCAGCTGTTCTAGTGGTTGGAGACAACACTACTCACCATAAAAATACACACTTTAGTAGAATAAAATAGTAAAAATATGCAAGCATTAATAACTGATTTATAGAGCAAAAATAGGGAACACATTACTAAAATACAGAACTTGTAATAAATGAAGGTACAGAGAAAATGCATGAATCCCAATGAAGGCCCAAATACAAAAATACAAGGTCATCAAAAATAGCCATAATAAGACAAGTCTAGGCAAATCCCCGAGCCAAACTCAAAGGGGAGAGGAGTTGACCTAACTGCAAGGACGGTCGACCTCGAGTCTGGGGAGCCCCTTTTCGGGTCTCGGCAATGATGCTGAACATCCTGTGATTGTGGGCAAATCACTCAATCTCCCCGTGCCTAACAAAAAATTAATGCGTCCTCATGTAACGCACCTGACGCTATGTAAAGAGCCGATACCCGGTCAAGTTCGGGCTGTATAAAACTCAATAAAAAAAGAAAGTACTGAGCATCTGCTTAAAAGAAATCCAAGACAAGTGGTGGACAGTCTCAGAAGGAAAATCGAAAGTCCCCCCAGCAGAAGCTGATGCAACAACATCCCTTGAAACCACTATAAAAAACATGAACCCGCATGATTACAAAATCCAAGAGTTTTCATACACAATTCACGAAAGCTATTAATAGATTCAGCAAATTCATCATGATATGATCATGATTAAGGTTGCGTACTAGCATACCAGAAAAAGCATTGTAATGTTTCAAATCTTTAGAACTAACCCATTTCTTAAGGTTAAGGACATCTTCTCCACCTTATCCTTCAGCAACTGCACTCCAGAGATGTTCAACATAAAATTAAAATTTTCTTAAACAATGGCTCATAAAATTAGCGCAGCTACAATGGAACTTCCAGTGGAAGTCCTTCAAAATGATACCTTGGATGCACGACGGAAGCTTCACACACAATACACACTTTCTATCATGTTTGAATCTTTGACAACATTAACTTGGCGCTTGCTCTGCTGACACAAAAGGAGACATGGCTTGCAGCAGGACACTGACTGGGAGGTGATCAGAGCAGGAGTAAAATGAGCAGAACACCAGAATCTGCATCCAAGTAAAATAATATAGTGTCTCACATGAAAATGTGCAAAACACACAAGATGATGGATGGAATGTTGCACAATGGCAAAACATTCACCCCCAATCATAGATCTGGGTTTAATCCATCGTTACTTTGCTCACCAAGCCACCCCAGTTCAGACATGGCCATATGCAAATCAGTCTTGACCCTGTGCCTCATGGGAACAGTCCAGCCCAAACTGCCAAGCCAGGTCTTCTCTGGACCGGAATCAAGCATCCTAGGACCGGTTTCTGGCTATCAGCCGTCTTCAACCAGGATAGCTTGACTCCAGTGGCGTATTGAGCACAGGACCCACGTCTGGGCATACCCTTCCCACTTAGGGTGAACAACAAAACACACAAGATGATGGACGGAATGTTGCACAATGGCAAAACATTCACCCCCAGTCACAGATCTGGGTTTAATCCATCGTTATTTTGCTCACGAAGCCGCCCCAGTTCAGACATGGCCACATGAAAATGTGGCAAAACTAGTTCACAGAATTAATTACACTTCAAAGTGACATAGTAAACTTGATTCAAGTGCAATATCATTGATTCATTGGTTATAACTATAAGCATCATCAAAACAATGATTTTGCCAAAATAATTTTCATCCGATATTTTTATTTACATATTTTGGTGGTTTATCAGTTTTAATTGCTAACCATAACTGTACTTTAACAGTTTTTCCAAGTGAATGTCTGAGGTTTTTTTTAATGTGTGAAAGCTAACCAAAATATCATTCGAATCTTTTAGAGAGAGAGAGAGCATTCAAAATTGAGAGCGCGAATGGGAGGGAGATAACCTACCATGCATTACCCTCAGCATTTGAACCTGTGACCTGCAGGTTGCACATATACCACTGCATTTTACACTCAGCATGCTGGACTATCTGGTTGGGATTCAAGCCCCAAGTTGGGGGGTCGAGCAACTGGGGAAATAATGATAAACACACAGTCACTAAATGATGTTCCATGCTAAGACTGCTTTGTAAATTAATAGATGAAGAGTCTAGGGCTACTCGGCTGAAGAACATTTGTCTTACGGAGCTTGGGCGTAACTTCCTGCTAAAAAGTAATAGCTCTCTGGGAAGTGGTAGTAGGCAAATTCTTTGTGTTTAAAAGTTTGCTTCATTTCTTTAAATATCCCTGTTAACTGTGCCTAGTGTTACTCTGTTCTTTTGGAATACATGTACAGCTCACTTGACCTGTTGTTAAGGGCACACTTAACAGGTAACATAAAATAACACTGAGTTAGTGCAACCACATTTTTAATTATGATTTCAACACTTGATCTCAACATCAATATAATTGGCATATGTTATATAGATATGCAGTATTAGTTCCCTGCTTGCCATAACCAAAACATCAATAAACGGATGCAGGCAAAAGAAAATGCTTTCGTTATGAAACCGAGTGCTAATCTTGCCCAGTGCTACACCCTTTACCTTAAAAGCTTTAACTGGGTTAGAAAAATTACAGCTGATCAGTTCAGACCCCAAATCCACTCTTTGTTTATAAATGTAGACAGGGAAGTGCTCTGAAGCATCTGAAAGAGATAGGTTACATTTACATATGAGCACCTACCTCACAAATGAGGTAACTGATACATGGTGAGCTGATGTGAGAGATAACCCTGTGACCCTCATGGAGGCACCTACATTCAGTCAAGCTATGCTATCTAAGAGCTATTGAACATTTCTATGCGATCTATTCTTTGGACAGAGCACTCCCAACCCCATTGACACCAACTTGACTTTGGAGGTCTATTGCATTGATTAACTATGAGTTAGTGCGTTGCTAAGAAACTAGGAGATTGGGTTCGGTTGGCTCCTCCTCATATCCAGCAATGGCCTAGGCTGCAGAGATAGCGTGGGACCTAGCAGGCCTTGTGAAATCCAAATAATGGGGGCTCAATTCAGCCTCGTGCCATCCCATCTAGCAATCGCATCTTCTAGAAAGGCCCTCCCTGGCTGAGACCCTCCAAAAGCATTTGCCTTGGACACCTACTCTTTGGGGACTGGAGCCCAGCCTCACAGGCACTTCAACAACCAAAGAATCAAAATATTTTCACCTCTGTTGTGCTCAGGCATTCACACACCCAGTCAGTATGGGTGTTCTAGCAGAACAGCAAGTTTTTTTCATATTGAACTGTGCATACTTCAATATGCAATATCGACTAGAACATTTTCAAGGTAAGAAGATGGGAAATTAAGACGAGCAAAGCTACACTTCCTTAAGAATACTTACCTTGATAATACATTGGTAGTTGATATTCTGGAGTCAGACGAGTATAGACCTCAACTTCGATATTTCGACATTCAGCCCAGTTATTTGAAAGTCCTATCTCTCGCACCAGCTTCTCCCCACATACAATTCAAATCTATCCATCAAAGTTTCTTTAATTGGTTTTACCATTTAAGTTACCTTCTATTCCATTTCCCAGTATTCTACTAATGTGGTAGAAACAGAGGACACTGAGCTCTGTTTTACCTTTGACTTTCTACTGATCCTCAAAGCCAGTCACTTTGCCAGAGCTGACAGCTGATATGCAACACGCCCTGCCGATCCCCACAAACTTACACACCACCAGGTATAATTACCCAAGGCCTTTTTAGGTCTCGGTACTATCCGGTTCGGCAGAACCGGAAGTAGAGAGATCTTATGTTACTTAGTAGGCTGCTTTATCCCGCCTCTGTTTTCGTCTCTCCTCCATTGGCTGGCTTCCTAAACAGAGGCCAGCCATTGGAGGAGAGAGCCGTCCCTCAAAAGAAGCTCCGTCTTTTTCGGATTTGGGGGCGTGATTTTTTGCGTTCTTTAGACAGTGACGTTGCCTGTCACTCAGAACCACAAAACCACGCCCCCGATTCCGAAAAATTCAGAAGCTTGAGGCCGCCATTTTGTTTCACCGCAGTGAAGGTGAGCCTCGAGCCTCTGCCCCCGTTTGTGCCGTTTAAAATACTCCTCTTATTGTGTTGCCAGTGTTTACAGCAAGCATGGGCGTCTCCCCTTGCCCCTGACCCCTGCAAAGTGCCCCCACTCCCCTCCAGCAGAGCACACACGGACAGCAGACGAGCCCGCTTTTCACCCCCTGCATCGGTGAAGGAGGCTGCCGGAATACTTAACGATATACCCTGCAGTACCTCCCTTTGTCCCAAGAGGGCCGGACCGGAGCAGTGAATCAACCTTCTGGGCCGTGTTCGGATGTGTACATTTATGTCGGTAGAGATGCTGTTTTTACAGATGTTCTCTTCACTGCCACATCAGCAATCCTGCCCCCAGGCTGCAATGCAATGTCTTCTGTATCCAGCAGGTTCTCTCTCGTCTCTGCTCTTCGACAGCAGGAGAGTTCCTCCCAGTCACAAAGATTCCCGACCCCAGTCGAGAAAAGATCTGCCTCCTCAGAGGAATGATTGACGTCTAAGATTTCTATTCAAGAACACGTAAGAGAACAGTGGTGTCCATTCACCAGATGCCGAATGACTCTGCCCTTTTTCATGTACTTTCTTTACTCAGACTTCCATAATCTGCCACCTTAATTTAAATGGTAGTTCGGTGTCATCCACTGTTACAAGTCCCAGAATGCACTGATTGTTAAATGTAAGCTCGGCGAAGGTGTTTCTTCTTTCAGTGAGAGGGAGTCATCTGGTTACCAGTAGCGTAGCCCTCTGTCTGGGGCCCAAGTGCAAGAAAATTAAATGTGTGTCGTATGACAATACCATTTATTTATGTTATGAAAAAAAGTCATGAGCAATGCCAATAGCTCTACCTTTAATAATGCAGAGACCATTGCATTGTAAATGCTTGTTATACCTGTCCGCTCCTCGTCTGGGACACAGGCGGCCACTCTTCCTGTTGTGCCATCCAGCGTCCCATCCAGCGCACTTACACTCACTCAGAGCTTCTAGACACTAGGCTGAAGGCAATTTTCTTCACTGGTCCCGACAGCTCCTCTCTTTGGGGACCTTCTAATACCACCAAACAACCCACGCACAAGCTGCATTCCTACTGCTCTAACTACAATGGGCCAGAATCACAAAGATGTGGCGGAACCACCGCAATGAGAAACTGTAATGCAGAGGTCCTGCCACAACTGTGGGCCCCGAGCCAGTACTGCGGGGGACCGCCACGAGTGCAGAGGCCCTTTGTGAATATGGCCCAATGTGTGTGTGTCTCTCTCTCTCTCTCCAAACACAACAAGCTCAACTTTAACTTATGCTCCCTCCCCAAGCCCGTTGCCTCACTCAAACAATACACAGTTTTCGTGTTGCAACTGGGAAAGAAATTCTGATGTTGTATTTTACGATTATTAATGATGGATTTAGAGTCATTTGTGAACTGGCAGGCAGTACAGTTGTTACATTTGAAATGCCCATTCACAGGTGGCATGCCATGCATTTCATGCAGGTCATTTTTAGGTTTCGACCTGGGAGTTGCAACTGCGTAGCAGTTGCTCCTCCCACGGCAAACCTCATGATCCTACATATTGACTTTGGTTCCGCCTCGGTCTCCCATTGGCTAGCTCCATAAATGGAGGCTAGCCATTTGGAGACAGAGGCTGTCAATCACGCTTTCTCTTGAAAACGCGATTCGGGGGCGTTTCGCGGTGTTTTTTAAGCCCCGCCCCTTTGTCCCGGGCCGCGCTGTGATTGGCTGCCAGCCCGGGACACCTCCGTGACGTCATTCCCGGGCCGCGCTGTGATTGGCTGGCGGCCCGGGACACCCCTGTGACGTCAGCCAATCACAGCACGGCCCGGGACCTGACTTGTTTTTTGGCTTGTAACCAAGAAAGTATTTAGAGAAAGCATGGACATGAAACTGTACTGTGTTTATTTTTCTGGACAGTGCTTTATTCACGTCACAAAGGTTTAAATTCCAATAAAAATGTTATATTAAAAAAGTACATATTAAAGAGAACGGTGAAACTTACTTTTATATGTAAGTCGACGTTTAGAGTTGGACTGTACAGCAGAATGGCGATCACCGCGTGCATATTCTACGAGATACGTTAGCACTCTAGCTCTTTTTTCAGACGTCGTACGGGAACATTCTACATATGAGGGCTGGCCAATGCCCGCCTTTTCAATTAAGTTGTACGCTAACATTCCAGTTCCAAAATGTCCGCCGTGCACAATGACAGAAAAAAAAAAGAGATTCGAGCTCAGGGAAGGAGCGTTCTACTTCCTCGAGCGTGCGCAGTGCTTGCATCCTTCTCCGTCCTGAGCGCGGGAGTTTGACTGTGTGTCTGCATTATGGATTTGAGCGAGTTTGAGAAAGACAACAGCTGCAGCAGCAGGCTCAGCTCTGCTGTGCCTCCTTTGTGTGTCAGCGAGCCGTGTTGCCTGGGAATAGATGAAGCGGGCCGGGGCCCAGTCTTGGGTGAGCGAGCGGCTGGTCTTTGGGAATGGATTACGGGATTTATGTTAGGAGGGGGTGACAGACTGGTGGGATGTGCGAGTCCTCTTGAAGTGGGTGGGTTACGTGGTATGACAGACCTTTGCAGGCAGGTCCTCTTGTAGCTGAGCGGCTGGCTCTTAGAACCGAGCAGTGTTGCCATTCATGCACCCAATATGTTCTAATTGCTGCACAAAAACGGAGACACTGGAAGTTTTGGCAGTAGCATTACTGGTGCCGTTACATAGAATTTGTTTTCAAAGATTAGTGTTTTCACATGCATTAATCGAACTGATGAGATTGAAGTGAATCAGGACTTTGACTCTCCGAATGCGCTGCATTATTGCACGAAATCTTATGGTTGGAAACTAAGTGCTATATTACGTAAACAGGCGCACGGTCCAAACTATAATCTACCTCGCTTACTGTACGTATACTGCTAGCTAAGAAAGATACAGTTCTTCCTTTATATTCACTAGAACGTGCTTTGAAGTGCTTGTTTTGGGATAGCCCATTGGCTGAGGTTCTGGGTATTCTCAATTCCACAGTGTACAGACCAGCTTGTTTTATAGGTAGCGTATATGTAGGCTGGTGGTCGTTTCCCATGAGTCACTTGGCTCATGTCCTGGGGCTTCAGTATCCCTAAATGACCTGGATCTGGGTGTACCGTTCAACAGGCACAGAACAGATTGTACTTATGTGCACTGTTGGAACAGGCCAATGGTACCCATCATTGGTTCGTGAGCTGGAGCACCCATGCAGTCCTTACCACTGGCCTTAGGTGGTACCTAATACTATTGTCTGTGGCCATTTGAAACCCCTTATCCCAGTCTAGACAGGGCCCCGTGCTTTTCGCACAACTCTGAAGGGAAGGGTTGCAGTGCATGTAGTGACAGGACCTGGATGCTCTCGCACAGCAGTTGGTACAGGACTAAAGTGCTGCAAAGTTTGTATTGTCATAGGTCCCCTCAACTCTCAATTGATTTGGGTCTGCCATTGGTACAGGTCCATGGGCTTCATCAGAAAGGCAATGAAGCACCCCTGTACCTATTTGTTGGTCTGAATGCCCCCCATACATTTATTGTTCCAGGCCTAGACCACACATTCAGATATTGGCGGATGTTGTGGGATGTGGCATGCTTATGTTGCCACAGGCTTGGAGGCCCTATACTCCCATTTCACATATGCTTCCATGTATTGATTAAACTGAGTGAGACTTATTTGATTGGTGGGAATCCCCATACCCTCATGTTTTAAGTAGCACAGCTAGTTTCACGTTTTGGTTGCCTTCCATTGTATGGTTCAAGGATATTTCTTTTTACCAAATGCGTTGGGTTTAGTTACACCATAGGATGCTTTATTTAACACACTGTGCTGGCATCTATCAATCATTATGCAAGGTGAATTTTTTGTAGGTGTTATCTTCTAACATGTGACTTGTTTCTGTTGATGGCTGCACACTCTCTTTATGTCCTGTATCCGAACCATTTCACTATTTAGCACTTTTACAAAGGCGAAACCGTTGCATTGTAAATGCTTGTTCTTCTCTGTCGGGGGTGCAGCTCTCACCAGATAATTACAAGAATTCCTCATCTTTCTGAATGAAAACATTGGTTTGGAAATCCCAAAGGACTTAAGGTTTTCCAGTTCTTCTGGATTATATTCTTGATGTAGGGATGACTATTTTAATAATGCAACAGTATTAGTCAACAAACTGGTTGATAAAGGGTATCCCAGGAAACTGGATAAAGCTGCGTCAAAACGAGCTTTGTTTACCCTTAGAGGGACACTACTTACTCCTTAAACATGCCCAGAGACCAACTCCCTGATGTGTCATCACGTAAACCCTAAAGCTAACCACGTCAAGAATATAATGCAGAACACACCATCAGTAAAATAATCCAATTGCAACACGAAAAATGCTGTGTATTGTGTACAGGGTCTGTGTAAATTAACATATATAGATAGGTCAGACTATCAAGCCTGTAAAGATCAGGCTATTACAGCACAGATCAAGGCTATGTTGCAGAGTACTAGGTGCACCCTTTGTTGAACATTATAGAAATTTAAACCACACAAAAAATTACATCCAGTGGTCAGTGCTCTTTGCTGAACAGAGAAACCAGAAAGCAGTTCCACTTGAAACAAGACTGAAGCAAGGATGATAGAAGGATTTGGGACAGCGACAACGAGTCTGAATGAGTTAGATGAGACGTGGGCACTGATCTAAAAGATATGGATGGAGTGCAGGCATCATTCGGATTACATTTGGTTTTACCCTGCCCTCAGTATTCCCATTGTATAGTCCATTCTGCATATATGATGAAGGAATGAGGGGGATATTTTTCTTCACAGACTAATATGTCATGTTTTGTTGACAGCTCTGGTTTACTATGTTTTTGTACTAGATGCTTGATCGGACACTGCAATTTGATATTGGGCGACTTTTTAAGTTTCAACGTTGTTGAAGTACTTTGGTTCATTTGTACACTAATTTATTGTACATTGGTTTTAATGTTTTAGACACGGTAATGGATTGGAAGATAGGATCATGTATCGTGAGCACGATAGGTGATGAGTTTGTGCATGCGAACACAATCCAATCTGGCCAACAATAAGTCACTCACTTTAGTGGTGTCCTTGCTCCTCTCCGTCACAAGTAGGCCAACCTCAGATGGTTCCGCCTTACCCGCTGTGACTGCCACACTGATTGTTTCTGATCCTTGCTGGTAAAGCCACGAGCGACCGCCGGAGCAGACATTTGAGTAAGAATTGCTCCTAGCTATTCTTTCCTGTAGACGCACTCCCAGTACTACGCTTTTTAATACATTGCCCTTGTCTCACATAGAGATAGGAACCCAAGTAGTTTAAAGACCAGGCGGCTGCCTGCCACAATGCACCCCTCCCGCCCCTTCAGGTCTAGGCTTTTGTTAACCTGTGGGCAGTCTCTCAGCGTCTGTCCAAGTACAATACTTGTGTTAGTACAACTGTGCGTCCTTATTTAGAAACAGGTAGTAGGGCATTTAGATCCCTTGTGATGGATCAACTAATTTCAACGCCTTTGGCCATTATTTGGGGCTGGCAGACACCCTTTCAGTCTGATTACCTTTCCCTGTAATTCCTTAATTGAATTCTGCAACTCAGGTTTGAGTTCATGCCGGTGGTGATGAAGAGGACTTTAGGGTGAATTTCCACTTCTCGGGAACTGTACCAGTCCCGGCCTATACTCTGGATGAAGAACTTTATTTAGGGGACTGGGAGAAGAAGCAATTTTCTTTTTCTCTGCAGTTGGCTTGTCTTTTCTTCTCATCATTGACAGTGCGATTTTCACCAGTCTTTAACTTGTCCTTAGATGTAAGACCCCCTAAAATGTGGGCTAGGGGGAACCCCGCTGGTGAGCCCGACGGACACCGATTAACGACGTGACCTGCCTTCTTTCCTTTCAACGGAGAGACATCAATATATCATTATGGTCACCTTCGATTGTATCGCCCCCAAGCACCTTCACGACTCTTTATAAGGGAGTGCTTTGTGCCCGTCGGTTCCTTATAACTTTGTCACCATTACTTTTCGCTTTTTGGCCACTGTGCACAAGCCCAGGTATACCAGCTCTTTGTAATGGGTGTGTTGCACTTTAATCATACAGCGCCTGAGCACATGATCGGTACAAGCATTATGCGACATGACATATCAATTTCGCAGGTTTCATAATTGGAGGCCACGTCCCATAAATGAGTTTACTTCACAGAAAGGATGTCCGCATGCCCTCACAGCACCATTTTCTCAGCAATACATGACACATCTCCCCTTCTAAAATTAATTTCAAGTTTACTGTACTTATCGGCTCTGCATGTTAAAGGTTCACTTGCATCCATTAATTGGATGCACCATAATCAAGTATGCGCCGTAAATGAGGTTACAATTAGTAAATACTATTTTAATAGGTGCTTTTGTTCTTTTATTGTCCTGAAGAGGATCGTATTGAAATGGTAAAACGCGCCAATACCTTCTATTGGAGGAGCACTCTGAATCGGATTCTTGAAAAGTAATATTTGGGAGACACACCAAAGAAACAGAGGCTAAAGTTGTCCTCAGTGTTGAACATTTCCTAACTATCTCCTAAGATTGACTGTACATGCAACTAGGGCAACAGCCATATATACCGTAAACAATTGGAAGACGGGATGGAGTATCTAATGGTTACACTTATCTGTGATTTTATTCATTCGTTTGTATTCATGTGCTAATATTCAGGGGCTATTGAATACCCCGGGGTTGAGATTTGTTTGTTATGTATATATACAGTCGTATGTTTATTTGTCTGGTAATATATCTGGTTTTCTCAGATCTAATTTGGCCCCACATTATACCTTCATCTGTTGTCTCATAGAGCAATTTTTAGACAGGAACTTTTATAGCTTATTTGAGGCAGTGGAAGTTCCAGGGAGGCAGGAGTCACAAAAAAGGTGTGAAGTTTGGTCACATTTAAATCCTGTAAATATGTGTCTACTTGTTCCTCTGGTCTTTTGTGTCTCGGATGGGAGGTTCCACAGTGAGGTTAGAATTCTGAGGAGGGCTGGGCAGAGTAATCTAGTTTTAGGGGAGTTTATGAGATCACTGTGCAAACTGGTAATTGGAATGTCTTAATGGAGAGAAAACTAACATTTGCTAGAGAGGACCCAGTCTCCCCAAGACTGTGATGTGGTTGGGAAAAGGCGAGCTGGGTTGGGCATGTTTTTAAAGCATATTGATGGATAAATCACTTACCATTACATCTTAAAAGTTTGAGGTCTTAACACCACAAGCAGGAGTACAGTAATCCTTAGGGCTTGTAAATTAGAAAGAGGAATATGTATTTTATCCATGACTCACTTGCTTCCTGAGATATGAGGTGTTTGACTTACCAATTTCCCAAAGAATTCTTTGCCTCGCTAAAACAAAGTTGAAATGAGTTGGTATTTTGTGCTCCCCTCTGGCATGTTTCTCAATGCAAGCATCCTTTTCATAAAAAAAGAGTCTTACTGGCTCGTCAAATGTTTCATGGGGGAGGGCGGGGTCAGTCAATTTACGTAGCAGCTATCTCTGCCCTTAACCAGGAACAAGGTTTATTTCAACTAATGATTTTGCGGTTAATTAGTCTGCCAACAGGAACCCTTATTTTGGGTGGGTGCTGAAACCTGGCGTTGGGTAGCTGAGGAACAAATCGGGTTAAAGGTCTGGGGCCTAGTTGAGCTTTCTGAGACAGCAGAGTAGGTGACTATAGGAAGCAGATCAGGTTGATTAAGGAGAGGTTTTGCACCATCATCACGCAGCCCATAGAACTTACACTAGAACTGATATCTTAGTGGATCGCGTTTTGGGCCCTACCCTCTTGGAAGCAGAGGATATGGTGATAACATTTAGGACCATGCACAGTCACTTGCATAATTAAATGGAGGTGGCATCACTAGTTAGAGACCATATGTAGCACCTCAAAGGTTTTCTTCTTAAAGACCCCGTTGTTTGGAAAACCATTATATCTTCAATTTATTGACACGGAGAATGAAGTTTGTCGATGGTCTGGGGCTCTCAAAAAGCAGTGGTGAGGGGGTCCTGCATTGAGGAACTTGTTAGGCTAAAGAAAGCGAGAGAAGGAACACTGCCTACTCTCCATAGACGGAGTTTGAAGCATGACCCAAGGTGACATCATCACAAAAATGATGGCCTATGTTTTGCCAGTGAGGAGAAAGCTGCAACTGGATGAGCTCAATAAAAGAATATTTCTTAATAAGAGTTAAACAAAAATACTACGGCGGTAGTAGCAAAGAGCTGGGAGGACACTGGTG
Organism: Lissotriton helveticus; assembly: GCF_964261635.1. Lineage (NCBI taxonomy): Eukaryota > Metazoa > Chordata > Amphibia > Caudata > Salamandridae > Lissotriton > Lissotriton helveticus. The sequence goes on along the minus strand of NC_136061.1, from coordinate 408,427,596 downwards.
CAAACAATTAGGCAGAGCCAGGCTGAAATGTTTGTAGTTGCCATTAAAGGACTAGGGGTCGGAGGGGTATGGGAATAACTCCGGAAACCATGAGGCATTTTAATGGTACTAAAAGAATATTCGTATCAGAGAAAAAATACCCCAAGAATGGTGGAAAAAAATGTATGAGACAGGCATGCGTAGATATGCTAAAGGCAGACCAACAAGACTTCCCTGGACAACCCAATCAACTTGTAAGGGGTAATCAAAGCTATTAAAAGTGTGAAGCTTACATCCTCTCCCCCTCAATGGACTTCTCCATTGCTCGGAGTCATCCATAACGACACCGTATACCTCCGTTACAAGTACTCTGGATGCTTGGCGCCGTATAGCCAAGAGGCTGCAATGCGGCCTAATATATTCCCCTAGACTACCACTGACATATCACCTTAAACTTGCGCTCCTGCAGGAACGAGGATTTCAGCGGCTCTGCGAACGCTTGCAAATCGCCTGTTGGGGTGACCTCTTCTCGACTGGTCAGTTCAAATCTGCGGAACTGTTCTTCACTACTCACGCACGTACCCCGCTCGAGGTATTTTACTATTTGCGCCTGCGTCAAGGGATGAAAGACATCCTGCCTGACTTCCCCAGTGAACCTGAAGTCCTGTCTCCACTTCAATTTATGTTAAATTCACAGGATGGTTCGCATCTAGTATCTGGCATGTATCGTACTCTCAGGGCGAGCGGCCCGATGCCTGAAGCCAGGGCTCGTTCGCACTGGGCTTCTGAACTAGCAATCGAAATTACCGATGAGCAATGGCTATATTGTTGCAACCTCACGGCCCGAATATCGGCTGGTAGTAGACTCAAGATAATACACTACAAATTTCTGCAGAGGTTGTACTACACCCCGGTTAAAAAACATAGGTTCCGACTGATCGATAACGACAGGTGCGAAAGTTGCCACGCAGAACGTGCGGGTTTCCTGCATCTTGCTTGGGAGTGCCCCCCTGTTCGCCTCTACTGGCAACAAGTACACGACGCCCTCATGTCAATGACCGGAGAAGCCATACCTACTGACCCATTGCTTATGCTCCTTGGACACACACCACATGTCCCTAAGACCTGTAGGAAATTTTTAGATATTGCACTGCTCCTAGAGAAACGACGAGTGGCATGCCGCTGGAGTCGGGGAAGAGCCCCCAAATTCAAAGACTGGCTTGCGGATATGACCTATTGCCAAGAGCAACACATAACTTTCACTGAGCTACTACCGATTTCGAGTCAACCCAAAGACATCTGGGGGCCTCTGGTAGGCTACTTACTAGCTCAAGCAGATGGGGACAACAACCCAGGGAGGGATATCAATCAGGAGCATACTGCCGTTTGAGGGGGTGTTTTTTTTTTTTGATCATCGCTGCGCTCTCCTTTGATTGGACCTCTGATTGAGTTCCACAGACTCTTCGCTTCTCCTATGCCCTGCTGACTAGCGTGGTCCACTTCTGCCCGCTATCACTATGCCCACATCATCAGGTACTGGCATTACATCCTCATCCACACTGTTACGCTGTGCCCTCCATGTCATGCATACTCCTCCTTTGACATTTCCTCTAATCATTGTGCACTGCACTCACCCTGAGAATCAAATGGCGATGCTGCTTATGATTTTGCACTGCTGTATACTGTCATTGCTCATTGTTGTGAATGCTATCTTAATGTCTCAAGGCTCCATACCCATGTATGTTTGTAGTTCTGGTCTGTTTTGTATGTTACAAAATCAATAAACAGACTTTACAAAAAAAAAAAAAGTGTGAAGCTGGGAAAGGCTCCAGGACTCTACCCTTCCATTAAAAAACATATTGGTCAGGATTCTTGGGAATAATAATTTGGGAGGTTAACAGTTTTGAACTTACGGGTGCAGTGACACCCTTAATGACAGAAGCTGGGGCTTCTGTCATTAGATTGCATTTCTGTCACCCCGTCTCTCTACTATGTGCCATGTGAAATAAACATAAAAAAGAGAAACTATACATTTGATAAAGCATTTTATAGAGTTAGTTGCGGTTTTCTTGGCTAGTTGCTGCACGATCGGGGCTTCAACTTGACACTTCAAAACATGGCCATGGCTAGATATGCCAGCCCCACTACTTTTATATGGGTGAATGACAGGGACTCGCCAATAACTATATAGAGCACATAACTTGACAGGGCTACCAATGTCCCCATTGGTATTCATGATGCATCTAAATCAACTAGCTCAGAAAATATGGGACTATACATAGGTATTCCTGGATTCAAACTCTCATTGTTTTCTATTGACTTATTAGTTTCTGGAAGTTGTCAGAATGATTCTCACAAATGTATTTGGTAATTTGTGAGGGCAAGCTAGATCAAGTACTCTCAGTTTTCTATCTTCTCACAAATGTACATGTTCACAATGATTCTTAACTACTCACTTCGCCTTGTAACTGTGGTAAGGGACCTACTGTACCTTCCAATTCCCTCCACACTTCAGGATCCTTCCCCTCGTCTTACTGGGGTGGCTGAGGAGTGCTCTAACGGGCCTTTCCTTGAGGAGAAGTTCGCTGACCTCAAGCAGGATCTCCGGGCTGTCAAAGAGATCATGCAGTTCCTACTACAATTCTCCATGAAGGTGGAGAGGGTATGGGATATACAACCTCCACTTGGAGGGGCGTGGCTAAGGCGCGTTGCGGAATGGCTGCCATTTGAGGGAGCTCCGCGCGCCGGAATATTAACCGAGCAAATACCCTCCTTTTTGCCCCCCCCGCGGGCGCTGATTCTTCCCCGAGGCATGGGGATGATTAACTGAGCAAGCTGGTGAACTTTGATGCCTAGTATCCCCGTGTGCTGACCGGTAGACTGCCGAGAAAGTACAGGCGAGTGTGACCAGCAAATGGCGGCGCCTCTGTGATCGGGCTGTGAGTGCCGCGCACTGGTGGACGTGGACTTGGCTGGCCCATCATCTACGGGGCCATGGAGACCCTTGGCGGCCGCCGGGAAGGTAGTGGGCACTCTCCGACCTGTGGTGCGGGATCGATCGTTAGTGTGTTGGTGGCATTGGCGGGCATCACTGGACGCTGTACCTGCAAGGGCGCAATGGACGTACGTGTGGAGCAGCCGTTGCCCGCGGAGACGGACGCCTGTGTTGCCGCTCTGCGGGGGACCCGCGAAACAGATTGAAGGGCCCAGGCCGGCTGGAGAAGCGGCGGCTGACCGGCTCGGATGTCCTGGCCCTGGGCGGGCCTGCTGGCCAGAGGTAAGCGGGGAGCTGGTCGGGGCTGTGCCTGGTGGGCCTTGCCTGCGTGGGTCAGGCGGGGCGCTCGGTCCGTGTGAGGGCTGGTGCCTCGGCTGTCTGTGTGGGTCGGCTGCGGCGGGTGGCGGCTCTGGCTAGGCTCGGCGTCCTGGATGGCGGGTCCTGGTGTTTTCTCCCGCATCTGGGGTTGCTCTTGGGGGCTGACTGTGCCCCACTGCTGTCCTCACATAGGACGAGTGGGGGAGGTGGCTCCCGGTGGGTGTCCTTAGCGTGGGAGTGGCGCTGGGGGCGCGGTTCTGGGTCCGGGGCACGAGCTGCGAGCCCTCTGGAGGTCCTGGTGGCGTGATCCTGCCCCTGACACGAGTGTGGGCCCTGCTGGGTCACATCAGTCCCTGGCGCTGCTGCACAAATAGACGTTGGAGAGAGCTCCCAAGTTCAGCTTGGCTGGGAGAGGGGTGTGCCCCTGCCAGAGAGAGTGGAGGCAATTGCTGTGAAGACAAAGTGCTGTGTTACCTGGTGTGCCAATTGCTAGGGCGGGCCTCGGGAAGGTTATATTACCTGTGAGTGCCCATTGAGTCTGACACTGCGGTGGGGCATGCTGAGAGGGTGCGGCCGGCTCTTGATTCACAATGGGCAAGTCTGAGCCGAGGCAAGCGAAACTTCAATTTGAGAACAAGAGGCTGACGCGGGCTACGGATGGTCCGAGTGAGTCGGAGGACACCAAGAGTACAACGGGCCAAGCTGAGGGGGCAGAGGACGACATGAGAACCATCCTCCTAGAACTACGGGCGGGAATGAAATCAATAGACAGAGTGTCGGACGGGCATGATACGCAGGCTGAGATGCGAACACAGTTCCTCCAGATGGAGAAGGTGCTGGCGGTGATAAGTGCTAAGAACGAGGACTTGGAGGCACGGTCGCGCATAAACAACGTTCGCATCATTGGCCTTTCGGAGTCCACGCCCATAAGTAAAATGGAGCTCTTTGCGGATGGACTGCTGCGCAAACTGTTTGGACCGGCCTTGTCGTCAGTGATGATAGTGGAGAGGGCCCATCGCTCACTGGGACCACGGACCAAGCCGGGCGCGCCCCCACATCTCATTATTGCCCGGATCCTAAACTACGCTGACAGAGACGCCATCCTCAGGGAAGCTCGAGCTAAGGAACCGGTTGTGTATAAAGGAGACAAACTATCATTCTCCCCTGACTATACACCTGCGGTGCAAGCAGCGCGCAAAGAATTTGTGCCGACAAAAAAGCTATTGAGAGAATCGGCAGTGCCCTATGCTATGCTGTATCCTGCCAAATTAAAGATCACACTGAACGTGACATTAGACAAATCTAACCCAATCTCGCATAGGACTCCTAGGGTAGCCAAGAGCATAGTCAGGGCCATGGCGGAATTTGGACTCTATGATGCCTGGAGAGAACGGCACCCACGGGCGAGAGAGGGTACGCACGCCACGCCTATTTATGGCAGCTGGTCGCGTCTGGACTACTGGCTGGTCGGGGCGTAGGTAATGAATGGGTGGCTGAGGTGACACCCATGGCTCGGACGCTGTCGGACCACAGTCCGGTTGTCCTGGAAGTGACAGTGCCTGGGGCAGTAAGGCGTCCATTTACTTGGAGGTTGCGCTCCGAGGCGCTCCTTGATCCACTTTTTGAGTCGACGGTCAGGGAGGCCATAGTACAGTATTTCACATTAAACAAGGGATCTGTGAAAGAATCCTCCACCCTGTGGGAGGCCTTCAAAGTTACTATTAGGGGAGTTTGCATAGGGACGGCGGCGGGCATACTAAAGGATATTCGCACGCAGCTTCAGCGGGTGGAAAGCCAATTACGTATGCTAGAGAGAGAGTATTCGGTCACACCGGGGGAGGCGACACTATCTAGCATACAAGGGCTGATCAGAGAGTATGAAGACCTAGCCGACACAGAGATAAAATACTTATCTAGAAGACACACAGCGAGACGTTATGGTGAGGCAGGTAGGCCGGGTCGCACACTGGCGCTCAAGATTAAGGCGAGATTGGACCAGCCCAGAGTTGATAGGATAGTCGATGAGACGGGGGGTGAGCATTATAGACCTGGAGATATTGTTGAACAATTCCGAAGCTTTTATGCAGGACTGTACGCGTCGCGTTTCTCCGCTACGGCACAGGATTTTGAGATGTACCTAGATGACATTGCATGCGCCTGGCTCTCTGACATGCAGAGAAAATATTTATGCTTACCTATAGACGAACAAGATATCAAGACAGCGATAGCTGCGCTGTCCAGCGGCAAGGCACCTGGTCCCGATGGACTTACAGTTGAATTCTATAAGAAATATGCCGACTTGCTGGCTCCGTACCTCCTGGAAATGTATGCTGAGGCGTATGAGAGCGGGGTACTTCCCTCTTCTTTAAGCGAGGCACTAGTCATTACGCTCCTTAAAAAGGATAAGGCTACGGAGCGTTGTGAGTCTTATCGACCGCTATCGCTTATTAACATTGATGCTAAGATCTTGGCTAAGATCCTTACGGATAAGTTACAGCCTCTCCTGCAGGGTCTGGTGCTGCCTGACCAGGCAGCTTCGTCCCGGGCAGGTCCACTTCACACAACTTGCGCACAATTTTTTCAATGTTTCATGTAATGGATCCTAGCCTGGAAGCGGTGGCGGTACTGCTGGACCGGCCAAGGCATTTGATTCAGTGGAATGGCCTTATTTATATCGAGTGTTGCGACGCATGGGCTTCCCCCGCTTTTCGTGCAGTGGATTAAATTGCTATACACAGCGCCGACTGCGAGGGTACGTGTAGGTGGGCTGACGTCCGAGCCATTTCAGATTGAGGGAGGCACTAGGCAGGGCTGTCCTCTGTCACCATTGCTGTTCACGATAGTCCTGGAGCCGCTGGCCTGTGTGGTCCGGCAAAGACACAGGGAAGCTGCACTTAATTTTAATCATAGACCGGTTGCAATACCCTTGTATGCCGATTATATGGTTCTCTATGTGCGGGAGCCAGTAAAATTTTTAACGCAAATACTCCGAGAATATGTCCGGTTCGGGTACATATTTGGACTTCGCATCAACTGGGATAAGTCATACGTCATCCCGTTAACGGCATGCACACCTAAGCCCAGCCTTGAGTTTCCACTACTGTGGACCACTGATCCAGTCAAATATCTGGGAGTCTGGGTCCACCGGGACCCTGTATTTGTGGTCCGCGAGAACTATGGCAAGGCATGTTCGAAACAGGAAGATTGGGTGGATGTTTGGATCGGGCTGCCGCTCTCGCTGGCGGACCGCATTGCGCTGGTCAAGATGGTCGTGTTGCCACGATTCCTTTATTTGTTTATGAATATTCCTGTAGTCCTCACCAAGTCCTTCTTTAAGTCCCTTCGGAGCCAGTTAATCTGACTGGTATGGGGAGGCAAGAATGCAAGAGTGCGGTGGTCAGTTCTCACGAAGTGTTATGAAAGAGGGGGCTTTGATGCTCCAGACTTTTATGTCTATTACTTAAGTGCCCAAGCCCAGTATGCTTCCTACTGGTACAGGCTGCACGCCTTCACGACTCATGTCGAGGTTGAAGAAGGTGATGCCGCTCCGATTCCGCTTTATAGTATTATCACACATAATGCACGTGGTACCCCAAAAGTGGAAATCAACGCGGTGGATGCCACGATAGCGGCCTGAGGTAATATCGGGCGCTTAGCAGGGAAGCTGCCGCTTTATGCGTCGCTTATGTATCTGGAGCATCACCGTGCACTGTCGGTTACGCATGAGGCCCCATCCATGAGATTGCTACTGGAGGCTGGCTTGGAGCGTATGCGGGATATCTACCCGCAGGGAGGCCTTATAGAGTCCGAGGCGCTGCAATATATTAACATTCAGTCTCTTCTGTTTAGATTTGCGGTACATCGCCTGAGACATGCGATCCGAACACATTACCCTACAGCCCCGCAGGAGCCCCCTGAGTTGGCCTCTCTACAGTTCGTGATATCTACACTGGCTAATAAGAAACTGATCTCCAACCTATATAAGATGATTAGGAGTGAGGTAGTTGTGGCGCCTGATAAAAGTTGGGAACGATGGAATGACTGTCTGCCGAATCCCGTTACAGAAGAGAACTGGGTACATATTTGTGCTTTAACGGGGACTCTCTCTATGAATGGTAATCTTCGGATTATTCACTTTAAATTTATACATCAGGTTTATCACACCCCAGTGAGACTGTTTCGATACGGATTACGGGAGAGTGCCTGCTGCGTCGGATGTGGGCACGATGACGCAGATTTTATGCATCTGGCGTGGAGTTGTCGGAAGGTGGGTGAATTCTGGGGCGCTGTGGTGAGCAGCATCCGGAAGATGGTAGAAGTAGATGTGCAATACACACCGCTGGTATGCCTGCTTTGCTGTGTTCCGCATATTCGTGGAGTGACTGGTGTTTTTGTGAGGCTGGCATTGCTACAGGCTGCGCGAAGAGTGGCTGTCACTTGGGGTGGCAGATCTAGGCCCACGCTCAAGGCTTGGTTATCTGACTTAGTCTACTGCAGAGACAACATTAACACTTATGTAGAGGAGCTGCAGGTCCGGTCGCGACCGAAAGTCATCTGGGAACCGTTAAGATTGTATTTAATCAATGAATCGATGGGAAGCGATACCTGTGAGATAGGTTAAGGGGGGGGGGGGGTTGGGGAGTACGAGTACTGCCATAATGCCTAAGAGGTGGGGTGGATTTTGTCCTGCCTGACTGGTCAGGAAAGGATATCAGTGCCAGCAGGATGGCTACAGACTTCTCAGTGGATTGCCTTTCTTTTCTTTTGGCTCAGTTCTATTTTCTGTTTTTTTTTTAAGTAATTGAATTTATAAGGTATTGTGCTGTTTATTGTCAATATGGCTGCTGGTTCCACTGTCGTTACAAGGTTATGCAACGTTATAGGCTTTGTATGCTGATCGATTTCTGCGATGGGGAGTCGGTAGTGACGTGAATCTGACCAAATAGTGATGTTATATCTCCTTTCATTTCTTGGTGTATCATTGTGTATTGTTCATGACAAATGGATGAAGTGTCATTTATGTTGTTTATTTCAATAAAAAGGTTAAAAAAAATATATATACAACCTCCACTTGGGAATGTGCAACACAATCCTCCTGGAGTCCGCGGGGTTGGGGACGAACAATTCTTTACTCGATTCCCACTTAGTTCCAGTTGGAATTCTAGGCCTCTTCCTAACCCATCAATCCAGACCTTGTAGGTTTCAGCCTCAGCTCCTGGCTGAGGACACCCTCACTCTTGTACTCTCGTACAATGGCACGGGGTCATTCCTCTCCTCTAACTCCGCTATTACCATCCCCGTTAGTTCCCGGGACCCTGACAGGGAACCCAGGGTCAACCTCGGATCGGTTAATAAGGAAAACCTACTCCAAATTACTACCGCTCATCAGGAGGAGATGAACACCTCTCCCACATTATTTCAATGCTGATCAACTGCAATTCAGCCGTGAAACATGCTGTGGACAACTCTGCACTCATCTTAGCGCAAGACTTGGACTTACAGATTCTCAACAAAACCTGGCTCAGCGAGGCCTTCTCCCCTGTTCTCGACATCTTAGTCCCGCTCATTATGCCATTATCCGATGTGATTATCAGGGGAAAATGGGGAGGGGGTGATGGGAGGGGCATTGCTTGCATTCATCACTCCAGCCTAACTATAAAAAACATCACAGAATGTTCGGCTATCTTCCTGTGAGCTACTAGTAATGGAAATTAGGAACAAGGGCAAGGTTATCTGTGTGCTTCACACAATTTACCATCCACAGGGAGACAATTTGCTCTTCATAGAGCAAATCATGGAGGTTATTAGTTCATGTTCGCATCAACTATACCATATCTTCCTCGGAGAATTCAAACTCCATTAGAATGACCCCAATTATCTTTTAGTCAACTCCTTTAAGTCTTTCCTCTCGGATCTCAACTTCTCTCAGCTTGGTAAGGGACCTACCTACAACAAAGGTGCAACCCTCGACCTCATTACTGCTAGAGACAATATCATTCAACTGGGTGATATCCTTCCTTGTGACTGGTCAGGTCATCATCAAATTGCCTTACACATACTGGAAAATACCACTTGCAGAAAGGGACAACCTCTTAAAGCTAAACAATTGTCTCACAACATGAGAGACGTCAACATCAATGATCTTACTGTCATCACTGTGAACAGACTTCAGCCTCCCCCTGACATGGCCAACCTTGATGATCTTTCTGATCACTACATTAGCACTGTGGCTAATATCTTTGACACCATTGCACCAAAACAACTAAAAAGGATGCAAACAAACAATCTAAACCTTGGTTTAATGGTTCCCTAAATGACGAATGCTGTAAACTTAGGCAACAACAAAAAAATCTGCATTGCTAAAACAGACCATTTCAGGGAGCAGCTAAACAGTGCTAAAAATAGATCCACGATGCTTTCGAAATCATCAAACAGCAAGGAAACCACACTTTCAACCACAACCTAGTTTCATTGATTCCACTCCCTAGGGGGGAGGACTTCACAGTGCACTTCTCTGAAAATACTAGATAAATTGAACAGGAGCTGCAACCAGACACTCCCACGGTGCCACCTCTAATATCATCAGTGGAGCCTGTGGTTCCCTAGGCAGTCTCCTTACTTCTTGGTTGTTCTCCCAAAAATGATGCCCCTTGGAATTCTTTTATCCTACCAGATTGCACAGAACTACTCCAGAAGCCCAAATCGGATTTATCTGATCCTAATAACTTCCGACCGATCACCAACATCATGACACTAGTCAAACTGCTCGAGAAATGCGTCCACAAGCAGCTCTGCAACCATATAGAGAAATTTCAACTACTTGACCTCTATCAATCCGGTTTCAGAGCAGGGCATAGTACTGAAACTGCTCTAACTCACATTGTGGATGACGCCCTGAAATCCCTTAATCAAAATGTCCTTTGTCTTCTGATCCTTCTGGACATGTCTTCTGCATTCGACACCATCAAACATGAAAACTTGATTAAGCTTCTTCAACTCAGGATGGGCCTCTCGGGACCAGTCCTAAAGTGGTTTGCCTCTTTCTTACATAACCACACACAGAGGATTAAACTCAACCAATCCCTTGCATCCAGTACCCTGGTCAGGATTGGAATTCCACACTCTTGCCCACGCTCTACAACCTCTTTATGGAACCTCTCACTGTCATTCCGAACCATTCTTACATTCATTACCACATGTACGCGAACGACACGCAACTTTACCTGAAGATCTCCTTTCTGGAGGACATTAAAACTTTAAACGAAGCTCTCTCGCAAACTCAACAATGGTTAGCCCAGAATCATCTTTTGTTGAATACCCCAAAACATAATTCCGGCTGATTGCCCCACACAACTACTCTGCACCGGCTAAAACAACTCACAGCCCTTAACTGCTCAACTCATCTGGTTGATTCTTCTAAATCATTAGGACAAATACTTTAATATGCAAGCTCACGCCAGTGACACTATTAGGGGTGCAAACCTTCACCGTAACACCCTTAAGAAAATCAAGCCTTTCCTTCCGCTATAAGACTTACAGCCTGTAGTACAATCCCTGGTGATCTCACAACTTGAATATGGTTTGGTGACCCTTACAGGGCTTCCTAAAGTGAGTATGACCCCTCTCAGAGCCACACGCAATTTATCGGCCAGGCTCATCACAGGCTCAAAAAAACGCGATCGCATCCCACCCGACCTTGTGCAGCTTAACTGGCTGTCTATTGAAGCCAGGATCAGTTTTAAAATAGCTTGCCTCACGCATAAAGCCCTGCATTACAACACTCCAGCCTATCTGGCGAACAAGCTTGTGCTTTCTGGTTTCAGTCGGAACTTAAGTACATACACACAAAAAGAAAAGTAAGTACAAACGTGATTTCTCCGGCCTTGCTCCTAGAATTTGGAACACTCTTCCTACGGGGATTAGAGCCAATCCTTTCACTGCCTCTTTCGAGAAACAGACCAAATAGCTTTTCCTGAGTGAACATTAACCGCATCATCATGTACTCTCTTTCAAGTCCCCTTGTTGACAGATTTGTCTTTTATCCCAACATATCTTTCTATATTTATTTTTGATTGGTTGGTAAATTGTTAGTTTTACACAAGGGCCCTTCCGGAACTATACTAGAAGAATACTTCTTGGGCCGATTACAGATTTATCATTTATTTTACTATGTTGTGATGAGCGACTCTATGATTGTTTTGCTGCATGTAAGAAGAAATATATTGCACTATATAAGGAACTGAACTAGTGGGGCTCACTACCGAGTACCTGATTTTTATTGTTTACTCCTTGTTGTTTTACAGTGGTGACCCCCATTGGACTGAGTTTATTCATGCTTTTGCCTCTATGTACAGCGCTCTGATACCAGAAAGGGTCATATTCGTGCTATATAAAACTTTTTAAATAAATAAATAAATAAATATGGGTTTCTGGTGATCCTCAATCAACTGGTGTTAGGGTCTTCCCACGTCAGGGGAAACATTTTCCCTAGCAAAACACTCATAAGACCGGTAAGTGAGAAAACACTTGGGAAGCTTTGCTTTGTTCCATACTTAGGTTTCTCTTTGTCTTCTAGCTTTTCCATTTAATTCTCAACCCCTTATTGCTGATTTAAGTGGTTGTGAACTTTGGATATCACTTTCTGTATTCCTCTTTTCCTTGTCAGATTCTCCTTTCATAAATTAGGCTTCCAATTACCTATCTCTCTAGAGACTGGATGTCTCTTAAGAGTAAGAAAATGCAGGGAACTTGGTGGGTGTTGAGCATTTTTCCATTCCTTCTGCGTCTGCTAGGAGTTTTTTTAGCACTCCTGTACCCAACCTTCTTTCCCCAGTGAGTAACTGAACAGAAGAAAATCTTAGCATACAAAAATATATATATATTTTTTAAAAGCTTCATTTTTACCTATTAAGATGCAGTCTATCCTCAGACATGTAGGGCTAACCGGCATTTTCCTGATCAGGGAACCACCAGTCACTGGGACTGATCCAATTCTCTTTGTTTTTCTCTTTACCCCTTTCTTCTTCCACCCAGAGTACAATTTCTACATCAGCTTTCTACAATTGGCAGTTCTTCTACACATTCGGCAAAGGCTTTTCTTGTTTGAGGCAACCAATCTTTCGGAGCTTCTCTGACCTGCGTTGTTCCCCTCACTTCCCTTTTTTCCACCCACAAGAAATTCAGTTTCCGTTTGCTACGTCTGCTTCTGCACTCTGCACTTTAGCCTGGTTTGCTTCTACCTCCCTTTAGCCCATTAACTCTCTCCACAGCCTACATCCTCTTACTCCCTGCCGGGATGTTAAACCTCCTCTACCTACAGTACTGTGATTTGCTCTGAGGCCAGCAAATCACTATTAATGTAGGGAAGCACTCCACAGTTTCAGTATCAAGTTACACTAGATCCTTGCCCCTTTGCTTAAGGAACTCCTGTGCAGTATCCGTCAAAGTTAGTTTGTACAAATCAGAAGATTCAATAATCAACATTCCTAGGAAAGATATGGATTGGTTTCTGATTCATTCTCCAACTAACATGGTTAGACAGTCCTAATTTGACATGGTTCTACCACACGGCATAACTTAAGTACATTTCCAAGTGGTCAAAAGCAGAAACTTAGATCATACCGTAGTGGGACTGCCCCCTATGGTAGGTATTCTGGCTCAGCTACAAAAATAGTCCCGCAAATATGTTACACTCTCCTATTACGTGCACAATGTTGAAGGCAGGACCAGGGAGTCCCCTCCTTTATTTCGCCATATACACAGATCCTGGGTAATCAGGTATTTATTCCTGGTCTAAACGGAGAAGTCTTATGAAGTACTAAGATCAGAGACACGCATGAGAAGGGAGTAGTGGTCATTCAATAGTTTCGAGCAACTTCAGCAGGATTTTGACTTTGGGGAATGAGGAAGGTACAGAAATGCAGGTCCAGCATTGGGTATGGGAACATGCGAGGAGAGCAGCAGCTAGGAGACCCAATACTGTATCTGCAGACTCATACAAAGGGTAGATGATAAGCACAATACCTCTTGAATATAGAGACCTGCTACAGAAAGGGAGGTACGAAAAGGGGCCTATTTTTGACAAGTTGGAGGTGGAACTGGTAGATGGCTCTCTACGGTGAATAATGGGAGGTGAAATGAAGAATTCAAGGAAGTGAGCTGTCAGACTCATGGACTGGAATTGGTTAGTACGATGGCATCTGTATTGGTTTCCATTTAATGCTATTGATGTTAATAAATTGGAGAAATGTTGGATATGATGTGGGGGAATGGGAGCATTTGGGAATGCGCTATGGGACACTGTCAAAATAAAGGACTTTTGGAATGGAGTGATGGGTGTGATAAAGGACGCCACCAAGATACCGATACAGCAGTCGCGGGAGGCCCTCTCCCGGGGTGGTTACACAAAGGCCACTTGGGACCTTGCAAGGCAGCTGCCACATTGTTCAATGTAACGCCACTGGCATCTAAGAGGGTTATTTTGGATACATGGGGGACTGCACTGGTCCGTCATCTTTACTACTGGTACATCTTGGGTATGGAAAAAAAATCATCCACAACATCAGCAATACAAAATGTTCCTGTTCACAATTATACGTCCCTTCTTTGAATACTGAAAAGAGATTACATGCCTGAGAATGTTAAGAGTATTACAAATCCGTGCTATATGATCGCAATTTGAGTGTCATTTTGTCGTTCTTATCATACACTGCTACTATGGTCCACTAATTGGCTGTCCTCTTTGATCTAAGTGGGTGTCCTACCAAGGGGGAGTTGATTTTGAAAATGCTGACAGAAAATGTAGTAACACTTAAAAAGGCTACCTTTTTTCCTCGTCTCTTCAAAAAACGTAATTTTGTTAAGCAGGTCAATTCGCTGTATAGACTTCATCTGATCTTTCAGCTCCTGGAAATTGTCTTCAGCCAGAAGTCCAGTCCTTTCCATTTCAAGAAATATCTCCAGCATTGCCTGCAGGAAAAAATATTGCAGCAAATGTAAAAGATGTTAGGGACAGACACAAACTCAAACTTTGATAATACGGACTGGCATTTTTTTTAGGATCGACTGATCTAAATGTTTTTTTGCTCCGCTTGCACTTGTTTTTCTACTTGCTGAAATTGATGTACATCAACACCCCTACTTTGGCCTTCAAGCCTATTGATATGTTAGGTGTTATTACTGACAGGTATAGTCCAACTGAAGTCATTGTATTGAGATCTAAATTGGCCTTCAATAAATGAGTTAATTTTGATTTTGACAGTTTACACTTAGACCATATGGGGATCAATCAATCAATCAATCAATCATAACACTTGTATAGCGCACTACTCACCCGGATGGGTCTCAAGGCGCTTGTACTTAACCAAAGTCAAAGCTATCTCCTTGAGTTCTATTCTTCACTTATCTCAATATATTGACACCGGGGTCTAATGTTATTCTCTTAATGAAACTGGTTAGTGTTTTAATTCTCAATAACTTAATGAGATGTATTATGCTATACATCACTTGGACCAGCAGAAAGGATTAGAACTACTCTTTTCAACATTGTTTTGAATTAAAATGTCGATATGACATGTACCCTTTTGGGTTAAATTGGTTATTATTCCCTCTAATGAGGTGTACTGATATGCTTGACATAACAACGCACTAATAATGTTAGAAAAATGGGTTTCCACTTAATGTGAAAGTATTGCTGGAATCATTCTCTTGTTCCCATATAATCCATTACACTGTAATCTAATGGTGGTAAGTCAATTCAGAGTTGTGAAGAGTATATATAGAGTGTGCCACAGCAGATTGACACTCAACATTTGTTAACTAAAACAAAAATACTTAACTTCTCAAAACTGTATTTTTCCTTTGTTTTCGACAAACTAGGCGGAAATGCCATCTTGAATCCTAATGCAGCCATGAAGTGGTGTGTGTTCATGTATCCTCTCACCAAACATAACAAAAAGTGCATCAGTGTAATGCTCTATGTTGACACGCTGTACTCGAAGAACTCTGGAGGAAGTTTTGCAAGATTCAAGTTTCTTCCTGCCTGTGTTACCTTGGGTTTATTTACTGTCATTGCTCTTAATGTAACTAGATTTGTTTTGAAGCATCCAATGACATTAAGTAACAAGCATTTACAATGCAATAGGTCTCGCAGTGACAGGTTTAAAGTAATTAGCATTGTAAATTACATTGTTTTTTATATTGTTTTTATTTTCTAAAAAGTATACAGTATATATTATTCATTATGCACCATTAGACTGGAGATGAATTAGTGAGGAAAAAAGGTTAAAGCAACAGGAAATCTCATCTATACCATACTGATAAAACAAACTGGAATACATGCATTTGTGATTGTTTCACTTATTTGAGAGCGGTCAGTGTTTTATTGACAAATTACGTGACACTGCGTATAAATTGCTAAATTATTAGGTGTGTTTGCTTATAATCTTTTAATTAAAGCAGCTAAGCTTCTAGAGCGTGCTGCTGAGAGGCGCAGCTTGATTTTGGTTCTG
This sequence comes from Lissotriton helveticus, assembly GCF_964261635.1. Lineage (NCBI taxonomy): Eukaryota > Metazoa > Chordata > Amphibia > Caudata > Salamandridae > Lissotriton > Lissotriton helveticus. Next base: position 408,411,795 of record NC_136061.1, on the reverse strand, counting down.
ATTGCAGCCGATTTGGAATACGCCTTGTGGGCAGCAGGGGGGACGGGGGCACAGTGTATGTGATACTTCGGTCTCCCCTCCCAGCCCTTCCCCCTCCTCCACCGTCTGGTAGTCCAGGACACTCTCGACGACTCTTGCGGCATTGAAGGGAGGGGGGCGAGATAAAGCAGCAGCGGGCGTTTGGGGGTTGGGAGATAAAGCTGCGGTGGGCCAGGGAAATGCTACTTTCAAGATTTAATGCAGATTACTCGCTGGATAGAATACTTGATATTTTGGAATTAGTGAAGTGAGCTTGGAGCTACCTTGGCCTTCGTGCAACTGGGTGTACCCGGCAGAAGATATTGAGTTATCTTAACAAGTTCGAGTGTGTCACAGTGGCAACTGGAGGTGGGGGTTGGGGGGAAAAGGGCTTCCAGTGGTCTAAACAGGGTTTTACCAGGACATATTAGGTGCAGATGCTTTAAACAGAAAACACTTCTGTATATTTGTGCGCTTTTTTAGATGAAACATGACTACAACTAACACTAATCAGCTATTCCAGCTTCACCTCGTCATCATTGAGCAATAAAATGCAGTCCTTCCTCTGTGTCACTTAACAGCAACCACCACCACCTGACATCAAAGCTGCACAAAGCACAGTCTATCTGCAAATATCAATTTGAATATATTAGAGGAGGCGATTTGATGGAGCGAGATAGAGAATAACTTTTTATTCCAACTCGTGAAGTCATACTTCCATAAAATAAAATAATCCTATTAATGATTTGTGATGTGTTTGTACTAAATCAACTTAGATTAAACTTTTACACGCGGGAACACTAATACATGTGCTCATAAACCTTGCATTACTGTTGCATCTTTTTGTTCGTGCAAAAATAATAAATTAATTTTGTCGTTCTGTCATGTCATAACTAACTGCAGCTGAATTTTAAAAAGTGGCATGTGCTTATTTTGCTTTCCTTGTCTATGTGATGTCATTCTACTCTCTATAGGTGCATAAAGGATTTCGTGGATTTATGAAGACTGGTAGATATAAAATGCTGCTTTATTTGTTTGCTTTTTGCTAGGTAATATTAGGCTAATGGGTGCGTTAAAATAATTAGCAAACAAAGGGTGGAAACAGAATGAATAATATTTCTTTCATTAATTATTTTCTTGTGTTTGTTTATACATTAGAGAAATTAAATTGACTGCTTTGGGTCTAGTTCACTCGAGCTTATTAAAATGACGAATTTAATTTCTGCACGAAGCCTGAGATGTCCTTTCTAAAAGTTTTCCATCGATGTAACATTTGTTGAACTGCGATGAGGCTCTGACATTATTCTGGTCGGACGTGGCCAAGGTCAGGAACCGGCAGAAGGAACATTTGATAACTTGGCATCCGAGGAAGTGAAATGAAACCAGCGAAAAACTATTACAAATTTGTTGCAAGCAAAGGAAGCCTCGGAGCACGTACAGTAGAGACAATGGAGTCTAAGAAAGTGATGGATCTGATGTTTTGAAATAATGGGGTGACATGTCACTTGTCACTCATGAACCAATGGGACATCGACTTTTGCGGAAAGATTTACTTTTACTTAGATTAGCTTAGCGCAGAAAGGTTTAAAGATCCTTGCCCCGTGCATTGGTCACGCTGCTGCTTTCTAACCTTTTGATGAGGGTGTCGTGCTGACGGACTTTACTTGGAGCACGTAAGAAATCCTAAAGACTTTGCTTTATTTCCATTTATTTAGCTAATTTAGGGACTTAGGTTTTGAGAAAATGCTAAACTTATATTTCTTTGCAAATAAACTAAATTCTATATGATGCTTTCAAATATACTTACAATGATTCTAATAAAAATGCATAAATAAAACTATATTCTTATAATTCAAATAAATAGCTAATAAAAACTTACTTTTGAAACAAGCTGGTCTTGTTATTTCAGGAGTGCAGGTTATCATTAGCTAGATGCCATCGCCATGGTGGCCAATTAAATAGTTAGGATTTGTTTGAGTAATGTTGTTTATTTACCGTGGATATATATAAATGTATATAAGTTGTATATAAGTTTAATTAGGCCACATGATTCAGTTGGTCAAAATATGTCAGGTTTTATTAATGTGTCCATGTTTTTAAGTAGTGATTTTTAGAGTGTGTGGTGAAGTTAGGTAGCATAGTTTCTGATATATTTTCTATAGGCCGCTGGATCAATTCTTCTGGTAGCAGATTTTGATGGTTGCTATGGTAATCAATGTATTATGGTATAGATATAGGATCGATGTTTAACACATGTTGAGTTTGTTTTTCGTGCTATATGTGAGTTGTACCGGTACAGATAGTGTGATGAGAAGGTAGTCACACAGTACATTTGATCTGTTTCAGTGTAGTGGTATCGCCGTGTATCACTAGTGTTGTGGCCGTGCAACACATGTTAGGGCTAGGTGTGAATGTTGTATAGTGAGGATTATCTAAGAAATTTGAACAGCATGAGTATAGGGACAATGAGCCCGCTCTAAAACTCACTGTGATAAGAGTAATAGTATATATTCGAGCTTGAGTGAAGGGTAAGTTAACGCCGGTGTATGTTTATCTATAAACAGGTGAGAGTCCTGTACGGATAACATGCTTAATATCTATAAACAGGTGAGAGTCCTGTACGGATAACGTCGTTTATTTTATTAACGGTGCATGATATCTATAAACAGGTGAGAGTCCTGTACGGATTTCATGTGTGTTTGATTTTAGGGTCTTTTTCCGTTTGAAAGTGCGTGATTGTTTTGTAATTATGTTCAAGTCGAACTTTTGAATTGTCACTTAGTTGTGCATTCTGAGAGAAAACGAGTTCATTAATTACTTGCTTGAAGGGTAGAGTAAAAAGATTACTTTATTAGCAAATGTATATTCTGTGAGAATAGCGTCGTCTATTCCACGTATAGAATCCTTGTGTGATTGAAATTCTATCACTTATTAGAGAAACAGACAGATGAGTCTTTCTTGTCATTGTTAAAAATTAATTTTCATCGAAAAAGCGTTCTCAAAATGGCGCTGTGAAAAGATTTTGTGAAGGAGGGGTGAGCGCTGGGAGTGAGACGTGAGAAACCGCAGCTGCTGTGTACGTCACAGAGCCGCGCTGTGATTGGACGATATACGTCACGAGCTGTGTTCTGATTGGTTCTTGAATCTCTGACGAGCTGTAAACTGATTGGCTCTTCAGAAAAACTTCATATTTACTGGTTGAGCAAAGTAGTGACGTAATTCAATCCTGATTGGTTTGTTGGTGTGTTTCGCGCACGGATTGGCTGACTTTGCGGAACATCCCGGAAATAATTTTAGAACAATTTTATTGAATTTGATTCTTAAAAATGATAACTCATGTTGAGAAAAAGCCTACGTTGCTTCAGAAACTTAAAATTTTTATTTCACCTGACAAGAAAATAGAAACGCGAGGTGGTAAATTACTACATAAATATAAAACACCTGCAGCGTATATGGAAGGTGAATATGGTTATCATACTGTTTTGTGGTTTGATATTTGGAAACACTACACAAAAGATGATGGTGTTTTGACTTGGCCGGACGATGGTTCTTTTAATGTAAAGGTTTTAAGAAATTTAAGAGAAAAGATGAATGCTCTTATACCAAAGCCAAGACCTACTCAATTTGAAGCTTTAGTTGAATGGGAGGATGAAATGTTTCAACTACAAAGAGAAGCGAGTGGTATTAAAAGACCTCCTAAAATACCAAGCTATACCAAGCTATAGAAGGGAAACTCATGAAGGCAGAATGCGAATGTGGAGACAAGGAAGCATGAGTGATGGACTTTATTTAATTAGAGAAATGGTTTTAGGATCTCCTAGTGAAAAAAGAACTGAAAAGAAAAATAATGCTCCATTAGAAAATGAGACTGAAGATGCAGTTTTAGAAGAAATTTTTACTTCTAATAAAAGAAATGAGCCTTTGAGATCTCCTCGATCATGGTCTACTCCGATGGTTTCTACAGAGACTACACCGAGTGCACCTCCAATTAGTGAATCTTCTAAACTATACCCAAATAATTCTGAATGTTTTGAAATTCCGGAAAATTCAGAAACCAGAACAAATGCTGATGTCTGTATTGGAGGTAGACATTTTTCGTTAATTCCGAAGGATAGAGAACCTCCTAAAAATTTATTAAGAGAAATTAAGGATGAGGAAATCGAAAATACTTCTGAATATATACGTTCAAAAGAAAAATTAATTCAACAAATAACGAAAGGCATGGAAGCTGTGACGGTTCCAGTAAGGATTGGTCCTGTTCAGCCTGTTTTTGAACGAAAAGAAAATATTAAATCAGGTTTAACAATTCCTCTAAATGCTGAAATTCAAAAGGTTGCTGAAAAATTTTACTCAGATTTATCTGAAATTAATTCTGCCAAAACTAGAATGCCTGATTTAACTTTTAATGAAGGTTCTTTTTCAAAATCTCCAATGGGTGCAGAATCTGATGCCGAAACTTCTGATATTAGAAAACAAATTTCTAAACTTGATGTTGCAAAATTAAAAGCTAATTTAGAAGAGTTAATTATTGGTACAATTGGTCCTGACAGTTTAAAATTTTATCGTGATGATGAACTCCTGTTCATCTGTAAGAGTATTCAGTGGAAAACAAAAAACAAATATGATCAATTAGAAGAACTGGCAGCAGAACTTGAAATTGATTTGAACAGGCAAAAGAATTTTGGAAAACATTATAGATTAGATTTTACAGAAAAGGATATTGAACACTTGAATTCAATGGGAAGAATAATGCATATAAAAGATTTAATTGTTTACATCAAAAAATTAGGTGAGTTGAGTAAGTGGAGAGTGAAATGGACAAGAAAGAAGGAAGATGAGAAATTAGAAAAATTGTCAAAACAGTTTCCAATGAGAGAGATTGCAGGTGGAGGGTATGTTCATGTCCCTTGGTCAAGAGAAGACATTCTGTTGTTTACAAATGACTTTCCTAGATTAAGAGAAAAGCCTGTTGAGTGGTACCGTCAGGTAGACAGGTTTATAAAAGTCTCAAAGGTTCTGTGGATTGATTTGGATGGATTCTTTGACATTGTTGTCCCATCAGATCTTTGGACAGAATGTAAAATTTCTATAAGTTGGTCAAAAGAGGAACCTGAACGAAATAAAGAAACAGGTGTTCCAGCTCCGATAGTAATCGATTTTTATGAAAAAGTGATTTACTGGTTAAAACAAAAAATTCCGCCAAAAGAGGTTGACTGGGTTAAAATAGATAGAACTAATCAAGAACCGAAAGAATCAGTTCATTCATTTTATGAGAGGTTACTGTTAGTTTTTAAACAATACAGTGGCTATGAGAAATTGGATGAAAAGAATATGAGTCATTTTATCTATAGATTCGTTTATGGTCTCAGACCAGAGGTTGGAGAAATGATCAGAAATAATATTGTCGGTTGGCAATCACTTTCTGTTGATGACATTTTAAGAAAAGCTAAATACTGCAGTGATGAGTTAGAAGTGAAGCAGAAAAAGCTCAAGGAGAAAGCGATGTGGGCTGAAGTAAAAGTGGCTGAGCAACAGATTGCTAGTCTTGGAAATAAAAATACTAATTTTATTCAAACTCAAAATTCAAATCAGGGTCAAGGAAAATTTAAATTTAATATTAACAGAAAATGTAATCCTAAAGTTGAAGAATTAAAACAGAAATTACCTTGTTTCAATTGTGGAGAAATTGGACATTGGAGAGACGAGTGTAAGAAACCACCTAGAAATTTAAAAAGTCCATTGTTAAATCCACAGATGCAGAGTGATGTTGATCTGCAGCGACAGCTACAGTTGCAACAGAATTTAAATGATTTGAGTCTTCAGCGACAGCTCCAAAACCAATTGAATCACCAGCAAAATCAAATACCGCAACCTCCTTTTCCTAATTGTGGGGGAAGTCAAAAATATAATCCAAGTGTGGGATTTCAAGGAGATGAACAGGTAATAAGATCCCAAAGGCAAATTGTACAAAATGCTTCAGGACAGTTTTTGTTAACTGAGCAACAAGAAAGTGATTCTGATGATTACTTCTGACGGTGCCCGAGAGAGGGGGAAGAGTGTGTTATTGGAGCCACTCTTGAGGTTGACCAGTCTGGTCCATTTGTAAATGGGAAAGTTAATGATGTAGACATCACTTTCTTAGTGGACACTGGTGCTACCCGTTCTACTGTTAGATCAGTGGAAATTGAAAACCTACCTCTCTCTGGGGAAACCATCCAAGTAGTAGGAGTAAGTAATCAACAGATCAGAACGGATCTAACTGATCCAGTACCAGTTGAAATTGGAAATTTTAAAGACAAACACAGATTTGTGGTTTGTAACAGTAGTCCTGTGAATTTGTTGGGGAGGGATATATTGTGTAAAATGAATTGCAGAATATATTGTCCTCCTGAGGGAGTTGAACTGCAAACAATGGAGGAAGATGGTTTGTATCGAATGACTATGATGTTGGTAGAAACAGAAGAAACAAAATAGTTTCCTACATTTGAAAAAGATAATTTACCAGAAGAGCTCAAAGAAACAGTAAAGGCTGAAATTTGGGATTTGACTGGAAATGAGATGGGTCTGATGAAACATGTCGATCCAGTCAAAATTACTTTAAAGCAGGGAATAGAATTTCCAAATATTCCTCAGTATAAAATGAAAGCAGAGACAATTGAAGGAGTTATTCCTGTGATTGAAAAATGTATTAAGCAAGGTGTTTTAAAAGAAATTGAGAGCAGTCCTTGTAATTCACCTATTATGGGAATTAAAAAATCAAATGGAACATATAGGATTGTTCAGGATTTGAGGAAAATTAATCAGATTGCCGTACCATGTTGTCCTGTGGTTCCTAATCCTGCAGTCATTTTATATCAGATTCCACATGATGCAGAATGGTATACTGTTATTGATCTTTGCAATGCGTTCTTTACTGTACCATTACATCCTGAGAGTCAAGAAATTTTCGCTTTCAGATTCCAGAGTAGGACCCTCGCATGGTGTAGAATTCCTCAAGGGTATACAGAAAGTCCTTCTATCTTTAATGAGCTGTTAAAAAGATCTTTGGAAGATCTAGATTTACCTGGCAGGTCAACGTTGGTGCAGTATATTGACGATTTGTTGATAGCTGCTAAAACAAGAGAAAATTGTGTGACAGACACAATTATACTGTTAAATCATTTAGCAGATGAGGGACATAAGGTGTCTCCAGCTAAATTGCAGTTTTGTAAACAGGAAGTAAAATATCTAGGTCACAGAATTGCAAAGGGAAAGAGACAAGTGACAGTTGAGAGAATTAAAATGATTCAAGCAATGCAACCTCCAAGAACACAAAGACAGGTCAGAATGTTTCTGGGAATGGTTGGTTACTGTCGACAATGGATAAGTGGATTTTCGGTAATTGCGAAGCCACTACAGAGATTGACAAAATCAGATGTAAAAGACCCAATTGTTTTAAACGAAGCTGAGTTTGAGTCTTTTGAAAATCTAAAAAGAAGCTTGTGTGAAGCTCCAGCTCTAGGCTTGCCAAATTATGAGAAAGGTTTTGAACTTTATTGCAGTGAAAGAGAGGGATGTGCATTGTCTGTGTTCATTCAAAGACATGGGAATCTAAAGAAGCCCATTGCATGTTTCTCTGCAGTTCTTGATCCAGTTGCTAAAGCCTTACCAGGCTGTTTAAAAGCAGTTGCTGCAACAAGTGTCAGTCTTGAGCATAGTGAAGGAATCATAATGGGATTTCCTGTGAAAGTTGTTGTGCCTCATTCAGTTGAAATATTACTGACAAGAGGTAAAACTCAGCATTTAACTAGCAGTAGGTTGACTAAATATGAAAAAATAATTCTGGGAGCAGATAATGTCTCTATTGCAAGATGTGTGAATCTGAATCCTTCCACATTGTTACCTAATTCTGAAATTATTGATGAAAATGATGTGGAACATGAGTGTTTGGATGTTATGGAATATTGCACCAAACCTAGGCAGGACATTAAAGATGTTCCTTTGCCTGAATCAGATTTTTTTTACTTTGTGGATGGTTCTTGTTTGAGGTCAGAAGGAGGTGTTTTAAAAGCAGCTTATTCAGTTTGCACAGTTGCAGATGTTGAAGAAGCATCATGTCTTGAAGGAATTCGTTCAGCACAGGTGGCTGAATTAATTGCTTTAATTCGTGCTTGCGAAATTTCAAAGGATTTGAGGGTTACCATAATAACTGACAGCCAGTATGGGTACGGAGTTGTGCATGATTATGGACAGCTCTGGTCTCAGAGAGGCTATTTAACTTCAGCAGGATCACCAATTAAAAATGCAGTGTTTATCAAGAGATTGATTGACGCTATACAATTGCCTAAAGAAATTGCTGTGGTTAAATGTGCAGCACATACAAAAGGTGTGGATTTTATCTCCAAAGGTAATGCTTATGCTGAGGAGACAGCAAAATACTGTGCAAAAAATTGTCGTGCTTACAATCGGGAAAAAAGCAAAGAATGTGATTCAAATTCATTGATGCGAACATCAGTAGTGGAAACATGGCAGGAAATCAGGGATTTGCAAAATGAAGCTGATTATGAGGAAAAGAATTTGTGGTTAAAGGCAGAATGTAGACCACGTGATGAGGATGGAGTATGGACTTACAAAGATGGCAGAGTAGTCTTACCTAATTGTTTAATTGCTGACATGGCCAGATTATATCATGGTCCTGGCCATATTGGAAGAGATTCCATGATCAGACTTTTTAAAGAGACTTGGTTTAATACCAAATTTAGAACTATCGCTGAGTCTTTTTGTCAGAGGTGTTTAACTTGCCAGCAAATGAACCCAAACAGAAAGTCAATTGTAGGTACAGGAATTACAGGTCGAGAGGGTGGTCCTTTCACCAGATTGCAAATGGATTTCATTGAGATGCCCCTACACAATTGTTTGAAATATGTTCTTGTGATTGTTTGTTTATTTTCAAGATGGGTAGAAGCTTTTCCTACTCGACATTGTGATTCAGTTACAGTTGCAAAACTGTTGCTTAGAGAAATCATTCTGAGGTACGGTTTCCCTGTCACTATTGAAAGTGATGGAGGAAGTCATTTTGATAACAAACTTTTGAAATTAATTTGTGAAGCATTAAATATTGAGCAGAAAATACACTGTGCATACAGACCAGAGGCATCTGGAGTTGTTGAGCAAATTAATGGAACAATTAAGAACAGGATTGGAAAAATGTGTCTAGATACAGGTGTAAAGTGGACAGATGCTCTTCCACTAGTTCTAATGTCATTAAGGAGTACACCTGATAAGAAGACAGGTCTGAGTCCTCATGAAATTTTAATGGGCAGGGTCATGAGACAAGCTTTTGTTCCAGTTGGAAAACTGTTGAGCATTAATGACAGTGCTATTTTAGAATATTGCAAGAGACTGTCTGACGTAGTGACTTCTGTGTCTAATCAGGTGGGAACTGAAGCACAATCAGATGAAAAAGTACAGACTCATGATCTGAGACCTGGAGATTGGGTCAGGACAAAAGTTCATCGAAGAAGAAATTGTCTGGTCCCTAGGTGGCAGAAACCTAGGCAGATAATTCTAGTCACTACAAATGCAGTAAAATGTAAAGGATTGAAAAGGTGGATTCATCCCAGTCATACTATTCCAGTGCCTACTCCTGATAATTCTGATGAAGAAAGTGATTCAACAGAAGATTCATATTCTGAAGTAGAAAGTGAGAGAGTTCCAGATTTTGAAGATCGACAAGGAGGTCGACATCTGGAAACTGTACCTGTGAATGGAGAGTTGACAAGAAAAGATTTGGAAGTTATTGAAATAGATTCTGAGAATGAAGATCGGCTAGAAAAGAAAGTAGCAGAAGATTCAGTCAAGAAAGTAAATGGAATAAAATCTATTGAAAATCTTGAAGACAGAGAAACTGAGACAATAGAAATTTCTGACCAGGAGAGTATCGAAAAGCAGAAACTAAGCTTTGAAAGAAGGAACGGTAATCCTGGAACTGGGAAGCTGAAGGTAATTGAAGAAGAGGAGGAGAACGAATTACCAAGTACCAGTGATGGAAGACAAAGTATAGTTCCTAACGGAGTGAAACTGCCGAGTAGAAAAGTTCCTGTGTCAAGAATTGAAATTTCTGACAGTGACTCTGGAGAAAGTGACGTTAATGATGAAGATGGAAAAGTAAAGAAAAGATCTTGGAAGTCAGAAACAAATGTTTCAGAACCGAAAAGAAAGATCTTGAGAAAAGGTGATTTGTGGCCAAGTGGAAGTGGAAAATTGAGAGTCAGGCTAATTAAAAAATCTAAAGAGCAGGTGGATGAAATCACTAGTCAAAACGAGCCTGAAAAGAAAGCCGAAAAAGGGAGGAAAATAGAAGTAGTGTCTAGAAAAACTAAGGGAGTTGTGAAGCCTAATCAGAAATATAGGTCTCCTGAATGGACTTATCTGATAATTCCTCCTATTATTGAGATTAATAGTAGCAGCCAGGAAGATGAAATTGAAGAAATTAGTGACAATGATTGAAGCACTGATTTATTAAATTAGGTTTTTTATTTTATTGTTTGGCAAAAGGCCGAAGAAATTGTGTTAGGTGACACAAGGTCGAAGAAAACTTGTTTAGCTGGGAAATTGTTTGTGACATAAGGTCGAAGATACATTGTTAGGGTAAAAATTTAAAAAAAGAAAAAAAAATTCTTTTAAAAAGAGAGGTGTACATTTTAAAAAATGTAATATTTTAAAATAATTTTTTGTTCTTTTTATCTTCTAAGACAAAGTTTGAAAAAAAAAATGCCTTACGTTATGGAACGGAGTACTTCAAAGTGTTCTATATTCAAGAGATGCTGTAAGATGACTCTGGTGTGTGTGCTCGTGTTAATTCTGCTCTGGTTAGTTTTAGCTGTTGTTATTCCTTTTGAAATCAACAAACATTTACACAAAGTCAATATGACAAGCAAAGCTTCAATTAGTCAAAACAAACATAGTGCAACAAGTAAAGTTATTGATCACAAACCTGAAATTCATCAGGACAAATCTATTAGTGATTTTTCAAGCAATACATTCACAAGGCTTTTAGGAGAATATGTTAAAGTAATGGACGCTAAAGACTGCTATGTTTGTGTAAAGTTACCTGCTTCTGTTTCTGAGGGAGTAACATACAATATGCTTCCTCTTACATATGGTATAACATGTAGTGTGTTAGCTAGTTTGTTCTATCAGACTGGACGTTTAGAATACTATTATTCAAATTTTGATGAGATTTTTGCGAACTTAAAAATTGAGAGTGTTTTGAATAAACATAAAAAAGCCAAACAGATGAGGGAATTTTTCCTAGTAACTAACGAACTCACTTATGAATATGCTTATAAGAATAATCTAACTTGTAAACTAAGTACTGAAGGCAAGAATTTCCTGAACCTTGTTGAGGAGAGGAGAGCAATTTATAAAAGAAACGAATTAGTTAAGCAGACTAAATCTAGGTTCTGGCAAAGAGAAGATGAGAAGCTTAATGGCAAAACTTTTGATAATGTTGCAATTCACATAGATAAACCAGTTAGTGGTAAGCTTTGTATTAGAAGAGATAATACACTTTTTGATAATTATTTTGTGGGTGCTAGTAATTGTGAAGACACTTATCAGATTATGGGAGGTTGGGGATTCAAAGGTGGCAAGGATCCAATTTTTCCTGGGATTTATTTTATTTGTGGTGACAAAGCTTACTATAATCTCCCAGACCACTGGTATGGGACTTGTTTTGTTGGAATTGTTTTTCCAAAGATATTTCATGTTGACAGAAATACAGAAGGACTGTTCAAAATTAATAATCATGTAAATAGATATAGAAGAGAAAGTTTCACAGAAATTTTAGGAGATATTTTTGAAGCAGTGATACCCATAGTAGGTATAACCTTGAATGCAGGGAAAATTAGAAAATTATCCACAATTGTCGATAGATTGTCCACTGATACAGCAGATGGTTTCCAATTAGTGAATGTTGAAGTCATTGCAATTAGAACTATGGAGATGCAAGATCGCCTTGCTTTAGATATACTTCTAGCAAAAGAGGGAGGAGTTTGTGGCATTTTACATGTGCAACATTGTTGTACCTACATACCTGACGAAAGTAAAAATATTGATATGTATATTAAGAATATTACAGAAATGCATTCAGAGATAGTTCCATTAGAAGAGGAAGATTTTTCAGAACGACTTTCAAAAAGGTTTCAAGCTATAAAAACTTGGTTTCAAGAAATAGGTGGTTCAGTTCTTGGCAAGATTTTAACACCTTTGATTGTGATAATATTTATAATAGTTCTAACAAAAATTGGTTGTTTATTACACAAGAGAAAGAAACAAATGAAAGAAAAGAAGAGAATTTATAAAATAAAAAAGGAAGAAGAAAAAGAAATAGAATTACAAGAATTACATAGGGCTCGTTATGATAATTGCAGAGATTTTGCAGAAACACATTTTTAGAATACTAACTCAAGTGAATTTGAATCATTTTCTAATTAGTTTACATTATCCAAATTTTGGGTATGGTGTGGTGATTTATTAATCACCAGATGAGGGAGTTGATGGAGCGAGATAGAGAATAACTTTTTATTCCAACTCGTGAAGTCATACTTCCATAAAATAAAATAATCCTATTAATGATTTGTGATGTGTTTGTACTAAATCAACTTAGATTAAACTTTTACACGCGGGAACACTAATACATGTGCTCATAAATGTGCATTACTGTTGCATCTTTTTGTTCGTGCAAAAATAATAAATTAATTTTGTCGTTCTGTCATGTCATAACTAACTGCAGCTGAATTTTAAAAAGTGGCATGTGCTTATTTTGCTTTCCTTGTCTATGTGATGTCATTCTACTCTCGATAGGTGCATAAAGGATTTCGTGGATTTATGAAGACTGGTAGATATAAAATGCTGCTTTATTTGTTTGCTTTTTGCTAGGTAATATTAGGCTAATGGGTGGGTTAAAATAATTAGCAAACAAAGGGTGGAAACAGAATGAATAATATTTCTTTCATTAATTATTTTCTTGTGTTTGTTTATTCATTAGAGAAATTAAATTGACTGCTTTGGGCCTAGTTCACTCGAGCTTATCAAAATGACGAATTTAATTTCTGCACGAAGCCTGAGATGTCCTTTCTAAAAGTTTTCCATCGAAGTAACATTTGTTGAACTGCGATGAGGCTCTGACATTATTCTGGTCGGACGTGGCCAAGGTCAGGAACCGGCAGAAGGAACATTTGATAACTTGGCATCCGAGGAAGTGAAATGAAACCAGCGAAAAACTATTACAAATTTGTTGCAAGCAAAGGAAGCCTCGGAGCACGTACAGTAGAGACAATGGAGTCTAAGAAAGTGATGGATCTGATGTTTTGAAATAATGGGGTGACATGTCACTTGTCACTCATGAACCAATGGGACATCGACTTTTGCGGAAAGATTTACTTTTACTTAGATTAGCTTAGCGCAGAAAGGTATAAAGATCCTTGCCCCGTGGATGGGTCACGCTGCTGCTTTCTAACCTTTGGATGAGGGTGTCGTGCTGACGGACTTTACTTGGAGCACGTAAGAAATCCTAAAGACTTTGCTTTATTTCCATTCATTTAGCTAATTTAGGGACTTAGGTTTTGAGAAAATGCTAAACTTATAATTCTTTGCAAATAAACTAAATTCTATATGATGCTTTCAAATATACTTACAATGATTCTAATAAAAATGCATAAATAAAACTATATTCTTATAATTCAAATAAATAGCTAATAAAAACTTACTTTTGAAACAAGCTGGTCTTGTTATTTCAGGAGTGCAGGTTATCATTAGCTAGATGCCATCGCCATGGTGGCCAATTAAATAGTTAGGATTTGTTTGAGTAATGTTGTTTATTTACCGTGGATATATATAAATGTATATAAGTTGTATATAAGTTTAATTAGGCCACATGATTCAGTTGGTCAAAATATGTCAGGTTTTATTAATGGGTCCATGTTTTTAAGTAGTGATTTTTAGAGTGTGTGGTGAAGTTAGGTAGCATAGTTTCTGATATATTTTCTATAGGCCGCTGGATCATATATCAAATATCAATTTGAATATATTAGAGGAGGCGATTGTAACATTGCAAGCCTGGGGCTGCCATGTTGACTCAGCAAGGTACCATAATATAGTGGAGCTGCAGGAGACGGTGCCGCCTTCACAGATTCCAAGAGCCATTTCTTTATTAGCCTAAAATGTGCCACTTAAAGAAGAAAAAAGGGGAAGGCTGCAGCACCCTGCCAACGCCTGCCGAGTTTGCAGACCCCAAGGAGGGGCGGAGACGGGCCAAGACCCACCTTAGACAGCTGCCTTTGGAGACTGAAGCGCTGTACCATGGTGACCTTCTGGGTGCAGACGAGGCGATCCGCAAGGGCACTGCCGGGGCAGTAGGTGAGGGGCGCCCACGGGTGCCGGCAGCATCAGCAGGCACAGTGTACAGCACATCTCAGTGTCCCAAGCACTCAGTCACTCCATTGTTCGAACAACAGACCTGGGGATGGCACCGCAACCATGCAAGAATACATTCCTCTACCACAGATTTGACTATTTAATTCAAAACACTTGATGGCACACACTGGGCCTACCACCACCAAGAAGCAATCCTCATATGGCATACAGACTCGAGTGTTAATTTTTTTTAAAGTAGATAAACCGTTGCTAAGTCCGAATTTAGAAAGCTGGGCTGACACACTTGGAACAATGTTTTTCCAAACGAAGCACCAGGACCGTGAAAGTTGTGTTCTGAATGCAAGGAGACATTGACGGAAAACGTTTAAAATGATTAAAAACGCGAATTATTATTTGAATTAAGCAGTGGATATTATTAGCACAAAAACAAGAAAGCTCGTAAGGGTCCGGTGCGGTGTCGGCGGGTCTTAGTCACAGGGCCAGCATTGCTGTACGTTGTCCCTCTCCTGCAGACTAGCTGAGGCTTTTCGGGCTGGGGTTGAGGCACACAGTCTGGCTTGCGCTGCTTTTGAGAGTGCACACCTAGCGCATCTCAGTGTTTGTGTGTCCGTACCGGTTTCTTGGTTTACGAGTGCTGGAGGATCGGGATACACAAACATTGATCGTAGCCCACAGTGCTGCTTGTAAGCAGGATTGCGGGTCCTGAGGCACACGTAACCCAAGGGGCAGGACTGGGGCACAAGACGGAAGAGACGCGGGAGGGGAGGAGCGAGACGCCGTGAGCGTGCACATTGGCGTGCCCTGCGGCTTGTGCCCAGTGGCGGAGCCTGTGGTCTTAGCTCGCTGAGCTTGAGGAGTGATGTGCGGCTGGCGAGACTGTTGGAGGGGCCACCAAAGCAACAAAAAGCAGCCCCTGCCCACCATGCTGCACGCCCGAGAACAGCTACTGGGAGGCGACCAAGACGGGTGAGTGGCAGCACTGCCGTGCCCGCGAGCGCCGCGCTGCTACCACGAAGTGCAGTGAAGCAAAGCGCCTCACCAGCCTGTAATTACTTTTTAGCCGCATTGCGAGCTTGACTTTAATGTACAATTTCGTGCGGCTTGCAGGGAGGAGCGCCAGCTGCACATGTTTATCAATGAAAGTGAAAGTTAATGAACGGCTCATAGTGGATGCTAGCGCGTGTTCATGCATGCGTCCCGATCCGATCCGGCCTGCAGCCTGCACCTGCCCATCTCCTGTCTCCCTTTAGAGCCCTTGAAAGCATAGCCGACGACTATAGGTCTCGCAGGCGGCAGCGCTTCGTCACCAGGTGCGAGACCTAAAAAGGGGTGGTTTAACCCCTTGGGTGCTCATGACGAGGTCGGCTCGTCATGAGCCACAGCGTTCCGGTGCTCATGACGAGCTGAGCTCGTCATGACCGCGCCCGTTACTTGGAACGGTCGCATGCTGGGCTGATTCCCCTGCTGTGCTGAGCGTTCCATTGGAACGAGCGAGCTCGTCATGAGAACCGGAGCGCGGTAGCTCATGACGAGCTGACCTCGTCATAAGCACCGGGGTGCTGTACGCGCCCCCTCGCCCCCCAGCACAGCGGGGGAATGTGCCCCGCACGGAAGGGGTTAATATTGGTGTTAGATGAGGATGATGCATTAAATATTTTGATTTGTCAATTGTGTGCAGCAACATGATCATATCATACTCACATTGTGATTTTCACTGTTAATATCATTATAGGAGCTTTTTTGGAAGGAGAGTAACTTCATGTGTACCCCGACATTAGAAAGCAAACCCACATCAGTCTGTCTCTTAATTTTGGACTTTGATTATTTTTGCTCTGAGACTTGACTGTATGTCAGACTCTCTGCTGTATCTAATTGAGATTTATGAAAATCCCCTTCTGATCAACTTTAATTTCGCCTTCTATACTGCTTCTTAATTTTACATAAACCTTCATGGTTTCTACATTTTACTGGATTCCAGCCTTCTTGGCTTGAGGCTTATTTGAAGCACTATGCTGATTTAATTGCTTCTAAATGGTTATCTGCTGCTACACATTGCCTCGTATATTCTTGAAGATAACGCCGTCTCTGATCCTCCATAGACACTTTATCTTAGATTATATGATAACATAGTGTCAATTCTTTACCTGTGCCAACTTAAGTGGTTGACAGACTAGTAGTAATTATACACCAGTGTTAAGAGGGGACTGTAGTCTGCTTTCTATGTCCTTTAACAAACTCTGAAACACCTGCTCTTTAATGTTTTTGGTTTCCACAATATAGGTGCATATGTTTCATCAGGGATGCATTATAAAAGTATTTGCTATGAATTCCTTTACTACTAATGCTTCCATCTTTTTATTTTGCATACGCTGTATGAGTGAGTAGGCCAACCACGGCTATGAACTCAGTTTATTTAAAAGGTATGTTAATTATCTCCAAGGTTTATGGAACTTTCAAATGTCATTGAGAAAGGCAAAATGCCGTAACACATTACACAATCACAATAAAGGAGTAAGCAGAATTCTGTAAGGCCAGCATTTTCTCTTCAATTCAAGGAACCATGGCCTCTCCAGTTTTATCTGTGGACTATGCGTGGCCCTCTACCCTTATATTCACTAGAGACTACACTGAACATATCTGTACTGCCCTTTTTTTCCTTGCCTGTCTGGGCAAATGCCCTTTCCTTTACATGCTTCTATGGACACTCAAAGCTTGGTCAGTTGTCAGCTGTGTTGGGCGCTAGATCTGGCTGGCTTGTTGAACCACTACTGGGTGGTCCTTTTTCCCCAAAGGATCTCATGTGTTCCAAGTCCTCGCTGATGTGTCGCTTGAGTGACCCCTGGGGCGTGGTTCCTATCTTGTACGAAGCTGGTCTCTTTGCATGGCTTCTTGGAGCACAGTGATCTGTTCGGTGGTCGCATGCACTGTTGTAATGTTGATTTCCTTCCTGCTAGAGGAACTGTCCTCGTAGTCAGCATGTGACCCCTATTGATACAAATTCTGGAATTTCTTCAGGGGTAGGATTTCTAACCCACAGGTGCAAGGATTCAGTTCAGTGCACCAGCGCCGAGTAAAACAATCTTAATGGACCGCAGTCTCGCCATGAGCCTGCCAAGTTACCTTTGTGAAGGAAATATTTTGAGGTTACTATCAGCAGTTTCGATAGACAAGTTCAGAGACACAGCGGTGATCCAAACAACGATTTCTTCTCTTGACCAATACACTTAACTGCACTAAGAAACCGGAACTTATAGTTTTTAAACATTTATTTTAAAAGTCTTGATTTTCAGCATAAAATATAAAAGGTAAGCATACAGAGAAAAAATAAAAAAGCTTTTAAAACCGTAACCGTCAGCGAGAACAGTATGAACATTTCTAGTATTTTATTGAACTGGCTGGAATCCTATACCTAATGCTACCTCTAAGCCTGCACTACTGTAATTAGTTAAAACATTAAATAGCATCTCTGCCTGTCGAGTTTCTAAGATGGATTGCACAGCATACCTTTTAAACAGCAATCATGGCTGTTTGATACCAGAGTTCTAGAATGGGAGAAAATCATCATGTTGTGAGTTGCAGCCTACCTGTGCTCCAGATTGCAGTGAGCAGAGTCCAGGAAATGGTAAGGAGGCAGACTAGTGCGGTCTCTTTCCTAAAAAAGTTTAAAAAACGATTTTCCCTACCTGTGATTGCCTCATCTTATTGTTTTCTTTTTAAATTTCTTTAACTGTCTTTGCCTGTGGCTGTTACAGTTTAAAATTATATTTTAACCTGCCAGTGATTGCATAATTTATCCCATGTTTTTGTGTTTAAACTTGTGTTTTTTCCTGCCTGTGACTGCTTCCATTTAACCTGTTGAATTGTGGGATTTGCAGTCCAAACTCTGCAGTTGTTCCCTCTCATTCCCCGTGACTATCAGTTTTTCCCTTCAAATTGTTACAGTTTAAAATTGTAGTTTTAACCTGCCAGTGATTGCATAATTTATCCCATGTTTTTGTGTTTAAACTTGTGGTTTTTCCTGCGTGCGATTGCTTCCATTTAACCTGTTGAATTGTGGGATTTACAGTCCAAACTCTGTAGTTTTTCCCTCTCATTGCCTGTGGCAATCAGTTTTTCCCTCCAAATGTCTCCTTTGCTCTGTGCTAAGACCTGTATGTTAAGCAGTGCAACCTCAGCAACCATTTTGTGTTAACAAGTCAGTGAAACCAGCCCCCGCCCCCACCCCCGTGAGACAGCAGTAATCTGCTGTAAACTGTTTAAACTGCGTTTAATAGGGACTGAGCACTTTGTTTTTTGGCCAGGAGAGGGAGTAAAGTTTTATACAAATAGTGTGGCGAGAGGACAAGTTTGTTGGGGCCTTACCAAAGTGTGGATTGAGGCTGTCTGTCTCCTAGGAGATATGCGAATAGAGCAGCTCCCCAGTCCCAGCCCCACCCCCACCCCCAGGCCAGCAGACCTAGGACCGCTATTGGTTTTCCCCAGCTCCAAGCAAATCGGAGCCCTCCTCTCACACCTGCCAAGGCCCCTTAGGGGTTTGCTGGGTGCATCCCAAATCATTCTCCTCCATCTTGTGAGTTGCAGCCTACCTGTGCCCCAGATTGCAGTGAGCAGAGTCCAGGAAGTGGTAAGGAGGCAGACTAGTGCTCTCTCTTTCCTAAAAAAGTTTTAAAAAACGATTTTTCCTACCTGTAATTGCATCATCCTATTTCTTTCTTTTTAAATTTCTTTAACTGTCTTTGCCTGTGGTTGTTACAGTTTAAAATTGTAGTTTTAACCTGCCAGTGATTGCATAATTTATCCCATGTTTTTGTGTTTAAACTTGTGGTTTTTCCTGCCTGTGACTGCTTCCATTTAACCTGTTGATTCGTGGGATTTGCAGTCCAGACTCTGTAATGACTGCTTCAATTTAACCTGTGTAATTGTGGGATGTACAGTCCAAACTCTGTAGTTTTTCCCTCTCATTCCCTGTGACAATTAGTTTTTCCCTCCAAATGTCTCCTTTGCTCTGTGCTAAGGCCTGTATGTTAAGCAGTGCACCCTCAGCCACCATTTTGTGTTAACAAGTCAGTGAAACCAGCCCCTGTGAGACAGCAGTAATCTGCTGTAAACTGTTTAAACTGTGTTTAATAGGGACTGTGCACTTCGTTTTTGGCCAGGAGAGGGAGTAAAGTTTTATACAAATAGTGTTGCGAGAGGACAAGTTTGTTGGGGCCTTACCAAAGTGTGGATTGAGGCTGTCTGTCTCCTAGGAGATATGTGAATAGAGCAGCTCCCCAGTCCCAGTCCCACCCCCACCCCCAGGCCAGCAGACCTAGGATTGATATTGGTTTTCCCTAGATCCAAGCAAATCGGAGCCCTCCTCTCACACCTGCCCAGGCCCCTTAAGGGTTTGCTGGTGCATCCCAAATCATTCTCCTCCATCTTGTGAGTTGCAGCCTAACTGTGCCCCAGATTGCAGTGAGCAGAGTCCAGGAAGTGGTAAGGAGGCAGACTAGTGCTCTCTCTTTCCTAAAAAAGTTTAAAAAAACGATTTTCCCTACCTGTAATTGCATCATCCTATTTCTTTTTTTTAAATGTCTTTAACTGTCTTTGTCTGTGGTTGTTACAGTTTAAAATTGTACTTTTAATCTGCCAGTGATTGCATAATTTATCCCATGTTTTTGTGTTTAAACTTGTGGTTTTTCCTGCCTGTGACTGCTTCCATTTAACCTGTTGAAATTGTGGGATTTGCAGTCCAAACTCTGTAGTATTTCCCTCTTATTCCCTGTGACTATCAGTTTTCCCTCCAAATGTCTCATTTGCTCTGTGGTAACACCTGTATGTTAAGAAGTGCACGCTCAGCGCCCACTTTGTGTTAACAAGTCAGTGAAACAAGCCCCACCATCCCCCCGAGACAGTAGTAATCTGCTGTAAGCTGTTTAAACTGTGTTTAATAGGGACTGTGCACTTCGTTTTTTGTCCAGGAGAGGGAGTACTTTTATGCAGTAGTGTTGTTAGAGGGCACATTTGTTGGGGCCTTACCTGCAGAAGTCCAAAGTGTGGATTCAGCAGGTCTGTCTCCTAGGAGATTTCTGAATAGAGCAGCTTCCAACTTCCTGGCCAGCAAACCTTGGCTGAGGTAGCTGGGGCCTTATATAGTCTGATATTGTTTGGTACATGTGTACACTGATTGGTGGTTGTATCCGATGTTTCTATTGGATTAGGGTTGTTGTCCTCATTGGTTGAGTATTTGAGGGTTCGGATTGGATTTTGGAGCTGTGTTTTAATCAATGTAGGGTTGGGTCTCGGGCTAGGGTTTCTATTGGAAATAGGGACTAGGGCTTCCTGTGTCATTGGTTGTTGGGACTAGGGTGGGACTAGGGCTAGGGTTAGGCCTTTAATTGGAAATCTCGATTAGGGCTTATGGTGTGATTGGTTGCTGGACTAGGTGTGGGACTAAGAATAGGGTTAGGCTTTTTATTGGAAGTAGGCACTAGGGCTTCCTGTGCCATTGGTTGCTTGGACTAGGGTTGAGACTACTGTTAGGGCTAGGGCCTCTATTGGACATAGAGATCAGGGTTTTTGAAACTGATTGGGTGCTTAACTAGGGCTAAGATTGGCTGTAAGGTCCTCATCTCCTATTGGTCCTAGATTTTAGGGCTAGTGCTGTCATTGGAAAGTGTTAGGGCTAGGGTTCCCATTAGCTGAAGGGGTCACCTGACTACTAGGGCTATAAACGGCCAAGGCTTAGGGCGTCTCAGTCCGGGCGTCGAAGCTAAGGGTGGCGAGGACAAGGGTGAGTGCCTGTATGAGCCTGTTATGGGTTAAGAAGACAAGGGTGAGTGCTTGTTTGAGCCTGTTAAGGGTGGAGAGGACAATGGTGAAAGCCTGTTTGAGCCTGGTCGGTACCAGGGCCAGGAATGCTGCCCATTTTCCCATTCATTAATACCCACCCTATGTATTTGTCCCACTGTATATAAGCATTTATTTTTACTATAGATATGTGCTTATCTTTGTGTATTGCTTTGTATAAACATGTACAATAAATATGTTGTTATAAAAACAAGAAAAACAACCATCTTTGGTCTACATGTACTTGCTTCAATTGTGCATCTATGTACCTCCATGCACTTGGATCTGTGTGTCTGTTACTTTTCTCTTGAAAAAGCATATCCAATACACTACCCTATTTCTCATCCGCTACCTCTAAGAATATCTTTAATCTGCACATACTTACCTCTTTTATGCATCTATATACTTTCAATGCACTTATGGATCTATATATGTATCTCTTTCTTCTAATTTAACATTTCCAATGCACTACCCTATTTCTCAGCCTATACTTCCCTCAATATATCTTCTAGTCCAACTTTCTGACTCATCTCAAACTTCTTTCTACTACTCTTTCCAATCCAATTCACTACCCTATCTCTCCCCCTATACATCTATCATTATATCCTCTACACCCACTCTCATGTATCCCATACCACTACTATGTTCCCCAAAATAACCCTTTCTTGACTCTCTCCTACTCCACTCCTCCTTGCATCATCTGACACCTCTTTTACTATACCGATCCCCCAAAACAAACCTTTCTAAACTCTTCCCTCTGACTCTATCCCTCCAAAAACCCTTTTTACTCATCCAAAAGCCTCCTCCTACTGCTATGACCTAAAAAAAGAAATACTTCACTCTATGGCTCCACTATCCTTTTCAATCAAAATAACAGACTAGCATGTTCACTTCTCTAATTCCATATTCCACCATGCTAATTCACCACTAATCCTTTATGGGTTCCAGAGTAACGTGCTACTGACCAACAAAGCGTTACAACACCTCTTCAGGGTTACAAGCGCTATATAAATCCAAACCTTTTTTTTCCTTTTTTATCCCTCTCTAACCCTTCTCAATCCAAATAACTGACTAACATGTCCACCACTCAAATTACTTCACATTTCAGTATGCTAATTTTCAACAGTAATCGTTTATGGGATCCGGAGTAGCCTGGTCGCCAGAAAAGCACTTCAACACCCCATCAGGGGTAACAGGTGCTATATGAATGCAAACCTTTCTTTCCCTTCTATCCCTCCGCTATCATTCTCACTCCAAATAACTGACTAATATACACTTCTCAAATCATAATTCACCACTAATTCTTTATGGGTTTCCGGAGGAGCGTGCTACTCACCAAAAAAAGCGCTTTAACACCACATTGGGGTTTTTAAGCGCTATTTAATACACACCTTCTTTCCTCTTCTAGCCTTCTGCTATCCTTCAGAAACCAAATAACTGACTAACATATCCACCACTTAAAATGTACTTGCACGTTTCACTATACTAATCCAGCACTAATCCTCTATGGGTCCCGGAGTAGCGTCCTACTCGCCGAAAAAGCGCTTAGACTCCTCGTCAGGGGTAGTAAGCACAATACAAATGCAATTACAATACCATACAACGTATCGTTTGTCTTCTGATCTGGTTCTGGCTTGCCCTTTGTGTGATTATAAGAGTCTCACTTGCGACAAGATGTACAAACAGGCAGATCGTTCGCATGAAGTGGGTGAAAATTGTGCACCAACATTTTTGCGACGTGTGTAGTTTTACGATACAACCTATGTACTAACAGGCCCCATGACAAAATCCTCCATTTGAAGGAGGTCACGAGACATACCTAATGAATATAAACTAGACAAGTTACTATTTGCAACCGCCCGTGATTGTCTATTATGAACACAGGGATGGTGGCCCACAAGAGTCAGGCGACCACCATCTCTGTGTAAGCATTGTCAAAAGGGAAACTTTTTTTTTTTAAGGTAGCACCTCTTTCTTTAAGGAATAATTGCTACTTAAAACAAGCATTGACAAAGCCAACAGGTCTCGGCAAATCAAGAGCTATAGTCGTTGTCAATGTTTATGCGTTTGTGTATGGCGCTAAAATTAGGGGCAGTCCACAAAAATATAGAGTCAAGTCACAGAAATATCGTTGCTTCACAGCGATTCTGGGTAGGAATAAGATACAGAGTCAATAATGCATGAGCACTGCACTGAATTGTGTTTATGTTAGGTTTATATTAACAACAAGGAGGGACAAAGTAAGGACAATCTTTAACGGGGTCCAATGTACGTGTCCTACGAAACTGCAATCAACAAAATTGTACAAGGTTCCCCAAGGGAAGGTAAGGGTTAGAAGAATAATTACTCTCTCACTGGAAATGGTGTAAAACCATGACAGGGAATAAGGTAATCCCTTATCGGAACTGAGGATGCCTCACACAACTAAAAAGCTGGACGACTGTTGTCATGTTACCTGATGGTTGTATTGTGTCATCATTGGCCTCCTGCTCCAGCGACAGGCTGGCGGTGCAATGCCTGACGGGTAGCACAAAGTGCTACTCTTTGGTGGAGTTCTTTTGTTCCTGGCCAATGGGTGCATGTGTGTGAGGGACCTGGGAGGTGAAGAAGTGAGCATGAAAGAAAAGGTTAAAAAAGGTCAGAGAAGTCCACTTCAATTGCTTTATTCATGTGGCTTACTGCCTTATTAAAATAATGAAGGGAGGGGTACCGATGCCGAAAAGTTAGATGGTTCGGCTTCGTTCAACCCTCACTTGTAGTGTGGTCGACATGTTTCATGCCTCAACGGCAATTCATCAGGACCTAGGAGTGCTCATCAACTTGTAAAGGAATTCTCTCAAGTTTGAAGGAAGTTTTCAAACAGCGGCTGTCCTGCGATCCTACATCGCTGACGTGGTAGGGGTAGGTGCATTCCGGCATTTGCCTCGAGCATACAAGGTCTTCACCTAACAGCTCAGGCCCCACAAGGACAGTCTGTGGGGACCATCCACCAAGGCCAAGGGGGCGGGAACCCACGCAGGACACAGACACCCCACTGCACTGGTACATTCACCACGCAGGTTGTATTTGAAAACTTCCTTCAAACTTGAGAGAATTCCTTTACAAGTTGATGAGCACTCCTAGGTCCTGATGAATTGCCGTTGAGGCATGAAACATGTCGACCACACTACAAGTGAGGGTTGAACGAAGCCGAACCATCTAACTTTTCGGCATCGGTACCCCTCCCTTCATTATTTTAATAAGGCAGTAAGCCACATGAATAAAGCAATTGAAGTGGACTTCTCTGACCTTTTTTAACCTTTTCTTTCACGCTCACTTCTTCACCTCCCAGGTCCCTCACACACATGCACCCATTGGCCAGGAACAAAAGAACTCCACCAAAGAGTAGCACTTTGTGCTACCCGTCAGGCATTGCACCGCCAGCCTGTCGCTGGAGCAGGAGGCCAATGATGACACAATACAACCATCAGGTAGGATGACAACAGTCGTCCAGCTTTTTAGTTGTGTGAGGCATCCTCAGTTCCGATAAGGGATTACCTTATTCCCTGTCATGGTTTTACACCATTTCCAGTGAGAGAGTAATTATTCTTCTAACCCTTACCTTCCCTTGGGGAACCTTGTACAATTTTGTTGATTGCAGTTTATGTTAGGTTTGCCAGTGTCAAACGCGTTTATGATTTTTTGAGCATGCACAGGATAGTGTGGTTTTACTAAACTTCTCCCGGGTTTGTTAACCATTGGAGAGCTGTTGACAAACAGTAGGCTAATGAAACCGCATTTAAGTACGAAATAATTATCTCGGTTGTATTTTATTTTAGATAGAAATTCACATTTTAAGACATGATAGGATTTCATGTGTACAGTACAGACAAAGTGCTGAGGTGAAAATCAGACACTGGAAAATGATGATGCCATAGTGAGCTTATGGACAAATAGAACTGTTGTGGCAAAAGAGTGAAACGTGTCTATGAAATGAAAAATGAACTATTGAGAGGAAAATAAAACAAAATTGAAAATACAGCAGTAATGCACTTCAAGTAGAAAACTTTAAAGACGATATAAACTGGGTCTTGGAAGCTGCTCTCTGCACCGTCATTTTGGGAACACCACACTTCTGGATGTGTGGCAAGTTACTGGTCTCAGAATACTAACTCTTAAACTTTTATATTCAGTTTGTGCTCTGCATGTCTGAAAACCTCATTGAATCATGGAGATTTCTTAAGTTTAATATTACTCTTTCTATGGGGGTAGCAAGGCATTTTTTATCAGAAACGGATATGCACAATATTTTTCAAATAACTTGACACTGAACATACAACATCAGGCATCGTGAGAAACCCTCTTTAAATGCATTAAAAGGTCATTGGTGTCATCATCTATTTAAATTAATTGAACAGGGGCGGCGATCGAGACAACGTTTTTGAATGTGATAAGAGCGGTCCGTTCGGAAGGGACAACATACACGAATGGGCCAATTCCAAAGGAGCAAGTAGAACATATATATTGAGAGAGAGTGAGAGTGAGAGTGAGAGTGAGAGTGAGAGAGAGAGACCACTCTCCGCTTAATGACACACAATAAGTACACAGACCCAAGCACAAAAGGAACTTGAAGAGATGCAACCAAAGCCTAACAGACTAGCCTATAGAAGGAATTCAAAAGGAGCCGGCGTTAAGATCCCAGAGGCAAGACTAGAACCTGAGCAATGCGTTAGGATTAGCCAGGTGGGACAAGAAAGACCTCAAGTGCACACCCAATCCCAAAAGGGATCATTAAGGGCAATTAGCATCAATTCTAAACCCGCTGAAGCAGGTTGAAATAGGCAGCAGGCAAATGGCCATAGAGACCTTAAAGTCAAATTAGGAAATTACTCGAGTAAGCGGAAGCAAGGAGATATTAATGCAGACCTCGCTGCCTCGACAAGAGGTGGCGAAGTAGGAAGAGGATACCAAGGCAACCATCATATAGACATAAATGTATAAACATACAATTATGTAGAGACAGAACTAGCCAGGAGCATGAACATGTATATAGCGGACCATACCTATAACCGTAAGGGTAGGTAGGAGCCGTTCTTGAAGAGGAGACCATGAAACCCCCAAAGGAGTTGGATGACCATGGCGTAAGCAGATGGCAGCACGGAAAAACATAGATCACCGTACAACGGACCACCAAGCGACCCATGGAGCCCACAGGATTCCCAGGCCCAGGTGAGATAAGCATGGCTATATAATAGCATACAAGTACCCCACATTGAGTATGCATACCGCAAACAATGGGGAACACCTCTTAGGGCAATAAGCCAGGCCAAAAGAATGCAGTAACAAACCGAACCGGTCAACTGAGTTCCGAGCCATAATGACATTACCGAGCTGAGCCACCGGCTGAATACCATAGTCAGAGGGTACAGCAACCTGTGGAACACGGCCGCAGAAGGCCAACAGGCAGCTGAAAGCAAAACGCATCCAAGGGATGTCAATAAAAGGGTAAGCACCCTTGACCACAGAAAAAGTAGATGTAAGGCTCACCGCCCATGTTAAATACAGAGCGCATCAAATTTTTCCTTTTCCCATTCACATCTCTTGCCAGTTGTGATTTACTTTTCGTACTTTCACTCTGGACACTTGTCCTTGACTCGCAAGGTTTCTCTGACTCACCGCGCATGTGCATCATATGGCGCGGTCTAGTCTTTTTTCACCAACGCCACACACCGTAAGTATTTATTCACTTCCGCCTGACTCCATCCACATCCTTCATTGCACATCCGAGAAGGAGCAGCTGCTCGTCCCGAGGAACCCCGACCGACTAATGCGGTCTTAAGGTATGTCAGCTGCTTGGCTTCCCACCCCAAGCACCCTACTCACCGCGGTGCTCATGACCACCCGTTATTTATTTCCACTCTCCTCTTGACAGGTGGAACGTGACACTGACTATGCAGTATTTAGGTACAGATACCTAAGCTGCACCTTCCTTGCATGTCTGAGACAGAGCGGCTGCTCGTCCCGAGGAACTCCGACAGATTTTTGCGGTCCTAAGGTATGTCAGTCGCTTGGTTTCTCACCCCAAGCACCCTGCTAACCACGACAATTATGACCGCCGGTTATTGATTTCACCTACCCTCTTGACAAGAGGGACCGGACACACACTATGTGGTGTTTAGGTGCAGATACCTACTTTGTCCAAATGGAGCGGATGCCAGTCAAGCATACTACTCGACCACCAAGGTCTATCTTCCAGTAAGTTCACTCTCCCACCAAACCTGAGTTAACTCACTCGGGTAATGGTTCCTGAATATTCAGTTCACTGTCCTTTTTCAGGTTTCGACCACATCGACTTTGCGGCGTTCTCCAAAGATCTGACCCATCTCCAGCGGGCCCGTTTCATTTGCGCCTTTCTCATCTGCGCACCCCGGCTGATTCGCCCTGTAAGTAATAGCCTACGCCTGCTTTATTAGCGTAAATTCACCACAATCCCTGTGGATACTATTGACCCCCCTTTTTTCATTACAGTACACATTCTCATAGAACACCGACTAAGTGGTGGTTCCCCAACTGCGTAACTTGCACGCATAGGCTGTGTAGTTTTTCATTTCGTGCAAGTTGTTCCAACCTCCCTCTTTTTTCCCCCTGCCTTGATAGACCGTAGCTGCACGTGTCACCTGGTCTAGAATCCGCACTCTGTGTAGCTCCGAATCTGCGACACATTGCGCCTTCGCTTGTTTGGCTATCACTGAGTTGGACTCCTCTTTCACAGCCATCAAACTATCGCAGAATACCTTTTGCAGCAATTCACCCGGCTAGCATGCTCTTTAGGCACGAAGTTCTGCCTTTACTCTCCACCTCTGAACTTTTCTTCTACTAAATATATGACCATCGGATCGCTTGAATTTGTCTCAATTTTTTGAACAACTATAATTAATTAATAATTTAAATTGTCGAGTTGCGCTCTACAGGGAGCACTGCATTAATACTTAACTGTGCATCGCAATTAATGATCCTGGGCCTTCGCTTAAAATGTACCTTATCTTTCCTATAGATTCTTCATGCTCACATTTCATTGTCCTGAGGATGATATCAAATCATTGAGATCGGAAAGCCAATCTGATGTTAAGGGGCAAGATGGCGGACGCATCGGCGTCCGAGTGAGCAGCATCGCTAGCGGTCTCGCTGCCTGAACCCTTCCGACCTTTTTGATAGTATCTGACTGCAGCCATAAAAACCTGATGTCTTAACGGCTAGCAGCACAGCTCAATTGGAGCCTTTAAGTTTTCAATTCCTCTTACCTGTTTTCTTTCCCGGGATGCGGCTGGATCTCTGGTGTTGGTTCCGCCGGTCGCTGCAACCTACGTGGCGGCATCCATCTCTCCCGCACTCAAGGGCGAAACCGGGACCACGGACTGGAGCGGAGGTCAGCTCTGCGGAGGATATCGATTTGCAGCAATCCGCTGCTTCTGGCAGACGACTTTGCACTCAGAAACGACGAAAGGGAGACACCACTGGAGTAATGGCACCGAAGAATCCTGCGGCGGCTCCCAAGCCACAAAACAAGCCAAAGACTAGGGCAACCACGGCCGCACAGGAAGGTGTTCAGAATGCCCAGAGCGCCCAGAGTGTTCAGAACGCGCAGAGTAGCGGTAATGTCGGTAACACTGTACTGCAGGATAATCTCCAGGACCCTCAGCAGGTAATTTTTAACTCTGACTCTGTCTCTGTGCCTGTTTTGACAGCAGCTCCAGCCGAAATTACTACTGTTACCGCTCGCTCGATAGTGGGGGATTCTGGGAGTTGTAGGCTGGGAGCCATTCCCAAAATCCCAGACATGTTTGCACAAAAATAAAAGAACAAAACTTTAGAACCGGGAAATATTCGATTAAATGGCAACACTTGGAAAACATCAGTAATTGCAATTGAGAGCTTAAATATACCTAGTGACATTGGGCTGAATACAGACGCTGGCAATGGTAAAGATGGGTCAAAAGAGAGTCAAAACCCAATGTCTTCACAGACAATTATTTCGGAGTCCCTTCAGACTTTTGGAGAACCAACTCACAAGACATTATTAGAATCAGCACAGGATGCACCAGAATCTCTACTAGTTGTGGAAGATGTTGAATCAGTAGATTCTGTGGGTAATTTTTACTCTATGACTGTCCTGTCGGTGGCTCTAGAATCCGAAATCCTTGAGGCAGATGGCGGATGGAGAGACGAGCTGAGCGGTAAGAGTCTGGGATCGCAACAAGATTCTCTTGGCTTAGTGGGACAGGAGGAGGGTGAGGAGGAAGATGAAGATGAGGATGAGGATCCCCCTCAACACAGGTCGGAATGTGGTGCTAAAGACATTACAGTACTCACAACACATGGAGATACTCTCCCCAATGCACCAATTACGGTTGCACTACAGAAACCGCAGACCCAGGATAGCACACAATCCCAATCAACTGGTACTACGCTAGATACACTTTGTCAGCTCATGATCCAGCATCGGGAGGAGACAAGGGCAGAAAATCTCCGCACGCAAGGTGCTATCCGACGGCTCCAAAACAACCTCAGAAAAGTTGCCAAATCCTGCAGTGAGCCATCTGCTAGAGTGACTGAGGGGAGAATTTCAGCGATCGAAGATACTGTGACAGTTTAACAAACACAAATTTCCTCATTGGTAGGGCTGAGAGATGCGATAAATTGGAAACTGGTGGACTTGGAAAACAGATCACGTAGAAATAACCTTCGAATCCTGGGTGTTCCTGAGGGAAACGAAGGCGGCAATATAAGACAATTTGTAATTGATCTCTTTTCGGAAGCATTTCCAGAGCTCGTGCTATGGAAATGGGATATGGAAATTCAACGTACACACCGATTTCCATTTTAAAAAAAACCCAGACAGGATACTAATTCAAAACCTAGAGCAATCCTGATTTGTCTAAACAATTTCTTGGCAAGAGAGGCTCTCTATGACTTGGCCAGGCCAGATCGGAAAAGAAGGGGGAGAGGCGTGGAATTCTTCGTCCGGCCTGACTATTGTCATGCCACAGTGGAGCAACGCTGGCAGTTTCGACAGTTAATACCCACCTTCCAGGCTAAAGGCGCCCAGGCCTTTCTCTTGAACCCTTCTAACTTAAAATAATTTTCAAAGAGAAATCGTACTTTTTGACTTCGGAGGGCGCAGCTAAAGAGCTTTTGGCCTCATTTTGAATGCAATTACTGTAAAAGAGTATTGGCATTTTTTTTCTTCTTCCTCATATGCTTTATGGAGGGCACAAAAGGGCTATTAAGATCTCACAAGATCGTTGAAACTAATGATGATGTTCTTTAGTTTAGTTTAGTTTAAAGGAGTTTGTAGAGCGCATGGTAACACCTCCCGGCGTGTCCCCGCGCTATAGAGAAAGAAAGCAGCGGCAGAGGAAAAAAAGAAAGAGCCAGTTCACACAGCAAAGAGGCAAGTTTTCAGCTTCTTCCTAAATACGATTTCATTACTCTCCAACCTGATATCTAGAGGCAGGAGGTTCCATTGCCTGGCAGCTAAGGTGCGGAATGATCTGCCACCCATTTTAGCTTTTTTGGGGCAGGTAGTTTTAAGTAGACCCTTTCCTTTGGATCTAAGAGATCTGTTGGGTTCGTACACAGACACCAAATCAGACATATATGCCGGCGCTCTGTGATGAATTATTTTATGGCACCAGAGCATTGCTTTAAAAACAATCCTCTTACTGATCGGTAACCAGTGGAGGGCTGCTAGAGAGGGACGTGAGGGAGCACGGCGGGGAAGCCTTAGCACCAGGCGAGCTGCCGAGTTTTGTAGAACCTGTAGTTTGTTTATGTTTTTCACTGAAGTCCCCATGAGTAGTACATTACCGTAATCAATGCGGGACGTTATTAGTGCCTGCGTCATGGTACGCCTGGAGTTAGTGGGTAACAGGTCGAGGGTGCGGTTGAGGGTTTTCATCACCCCAAAACATTTGCCAACAGTCCCCTTTACGTGGCTGTCGAAGGACAGTTTATTGTCCACCCATACACCTAAGTTCTTCGCCTCTTGTGCAGGCGTGGGCAGGGGACCCAGACAGCTGGGCCACCACTCTTTCGTCCATTTGACCTCATTTCCTCCCATAATGAGGACCTCTGTTTTTGTCCAATGAGTGTTCATTCATCCACATAGCTAGTTTGGACATGCAGGCGTTGAAGTTATCAGCTTCCTTAGAAGGGGCATGGGTCAGGGATATGAGAAGTTGCGTGTCGTCGGCGTAAGAGACAAGCTCTACGCCGAACGATTGCACCACTTCTGCCAGAGGGGCCATGTAGAGATTGAACAGGGTAGGACTCAGGGCAGAGCCCTGAGGAACCCCCTTGCACAAACAGTCTTATTGACACTTGGGTATCTAACCAGTTAATCAATTATTTACTGACTAAAAAAAAAATAACGTAACTTTTCTTGATCTGGCTCTAAAAATGGAGCTAGAGTGGCTGAATAGCAAAAGATTAATTAAGGAAGGAGGCGGCAGTGAGACACCAGATGCTTCTCACATCATCCATACTAGGGACTACTAGTCCTTATGCCCGAGTTGGGTTGGGGGGAAGGGGGAGGGGGAGGGGGTTCACCAGGGTGGGTGGGGGGTGCAAGCAAAATCAGAAAAAACTGATTAGTCATTCGATTGGTGCTCTATCAAAGCTTTTTACTTTTTTGATTAAAAGGGATGAGAACAGAAATATGAGTCTGTATGTAAATAACCAATGTGTCAAACAGCATGGATGTATGAAGGTGCACAGAAAGGGAGACTGTATAATTATTGATGATGGGTAAACTCCGAGTCTGTTCTTGGAACTTTTGTGGAATAAATAACAGAAAAAAAAGGGGGATCTGTAACCAAATTATGCAGAGCGTGAAAATAGACATAGTTTGTCTTCAAGAAACTCATATTAGGTGGAGCGATAGAAATATGTTTAAAGATTTGGGTCTGCAATTATTAGCTTGTACTAGACAAGGCACTACCACAAAGGGTGTGGCAGTCCTTATGAGGCAAGGACGAGGACGCTTAAAACGCACTAAGGCCGATCAGTATGGAAGATGGGTAATAATCGAGCTTGAGATAGATGCTAAGTTATGGACAATTTGTTCAGTCTATGCCCCAAACTCAGATGACCCCGAGGTTATAGACTATCTAAGCCTAGAATTAGCGGATTGGCCGCCCTCGGTTATTTTTTGTGGAGATCTGAACATGCATCTTGAGGGGGGGATAGATATATCTAGTGATGTTATATATCCAGGTTTAAAAAAGAAGACCTATAATGCAATCAAAGGTTTAGTAACAGAATATGGTCTAAGAGATGTGGGGTACGTAAAAAATCCTCTCTCACCGGGGTTTACTTTTTTTCTAATCCCCATCAGAAATTTGTACGTCTGGATTATTTTTTTGTGAATTGCGGACTAATAAATAGTATAGTATTCGAAATCTTCCCCCGAATAATTTCTGACCACAATCCAATAGTAATAGAGGTTCCGACAGAGACTGGCTCTCCCCCAACTTTAAGATCCTGGTCTTTTGATCGGAAATTACTTGCAGATCCATCATATCTAGAAATAATGAGGAAATGGATCAAAGACTTTCTTCACTTCAATAGAAGCAGTACATCTACTCAAATAGTTTCGGATGCTTTCAAAGCTGGGGTCCGGGGCGAAACACTTTCCTACTCAATTAAGAAACAAAAAATTATTAAAGAGAAAATAGAACAGAATTTTAACCTAGTACGAGAATGGGAGGAAAAACTTGCCATAGCCATCTTTAAACATCAAGATACTGAACAAATTAAAACTACATTGGACATACATAAGGCTAGGCTCTATGAAACATTTGCAGCTAAACTAGCGGAACAACTTGCGACATTTAGATCTCAGATCTCCGAAATAGGAGAAAATTCTGTAAAGATACTAGCAAAAAGAACTAGAGAGAAAGAAATCTTAAATTCTATTAATGCAATACAAGATGAGGCAGGTCAGGTTCATAACGACCCAGATCAAATTCTCGAGGTATTCCGGCAATTCTATTCCCAGTTATATAAAAATGATAATGTGGCATATTCTCCGGATATGTTGTTAAATTTTATTGGAGAAAATAAATTTACTACAATCAGATTCCCTCGAAGCTAACATTACATGGGAGGAAATTGAATCAGCTCTGCTTTCGCTGGTGACGGGGAAAGCTATGGGCCCTGATGGCATCCCTCTTGAATTCTTTAGGATGTTTAGAAATGTTATGAAAGAAGACTTATTGCTTACATTTCAGGAAGCTCAGAGAGGGTCTCCACCAGCATCGTGGAGTCAATCCACATTGATGGCATTTCTTAAAAAGGATAAGCTCCCCTTTAATCCGGCGTCTTTTAGACCGATATCTTTAATAAATGCTGATAGCAAGGTCTTTTCAAAAATACTTGCCACCCGTATGTCAACAGTGATATCCTCTATTGTGTCACGATGGCAACACAGGTTCATCCCTAATAGGGACACCTCGGACCATGTCCGAAGACTAATTGCTATGATGGACTGGGCGCAGGTTACCAACACACCTATTGGAATCACCCTGTTGGATGCCGAGAAGGCATTCAACAGGGTGGCATGGCCTTATTTATGGGATGTTTTGGCTCTGAAAGGCTTTTGACGAAAAATGATAGAGGCTCTGAAAGCTTTATATCTGACACCAACGTCTTGTATTAAAATCGGGTCCCGTAATTCTAGTCCGTTTTCCATCTTTCGTGGTACTCGGCAAGGATGCCCGTCATCTCCACTACTTTTTTCTATATATATTGATATTTACCTTAATCAACTAAATCAAGAGGAGGAAATAAATCCGGTGGAGGTGGCAGGGACTCCTTACAGAGCATAGGCATATGCTGATGATGTGGTGGTGACCACCACAGACATTGTAAAGGCAATCCCAAAGATTGAAGAGATAGCGGAAGAGTTCGGTGCTTTTTCGGGCTATAAATTAAATTCCTCCAAAACTCAAATTCTATTTGTTGGTCAGAATCCACCTACACACCTTAACATAGTATCCACCGCAACATACTTAAAAATTAAGATCACAACCCCGATTTCTGATATTCCCAAGCTTAATTTTATCCCCATTCTTAAGAAAGCAAATACTACTCGGGAATGGATTAACCACTAACATCTGTCATTACATGGCAGAAATAATGTATTCAAAATGTTAATAGTTCCGCGATTTCTGTATCTTTTTCAAACCATACCTCTTGAGTTTCCAATAGAATTTTTTAAACAACTGGAGAGAATGGCGGGAAGATTTCTATGGGGATACAAACGTCACCATAGAGCTTTTAAAAAGTTGACTCTCCCTAAGGATAGAGGAGGATGGAGCACGCCACATTTCTTATTTTACTACCTAGCATCAATACTACAGTTCATTAATCCCTTAATTATTGGTATTAAAGCCCCAATTCACGAAGCACATTTTCCCTCCATCTATGAATTTTCTTTAGGGGTAAGAAGCTCGTGGCTGCTTTCTAAAAATATAGAACCAAGCTATTTCAAGATCTAGGGATTCCAAAGATTTTGAGATATACCCCCCTGTCATCCAAGCATAAATTGCCTGCTATTTTTAGGGATCATATTATGTTAAAATGGAGCAAACAAGGAATTAATTGTATCAGTGATTTATGGTATAATGTTGAAATGACCTCTAAGTTTAACATTTCAACTCTGGATTACTTCAAATATTTTCAATTACATAGCTATATTAACACTTTATCATTAGAGCAACGTTTAGGGCTCCAGAAAATATATTTGATTGAATCTTTATATACTAAAAGAAAGATAGGCTTTTTCTATAATTTATTGATTTAATTTTATTCAGATGACTTATCTATAGTACAAGACCGATGGGCAGAGAAACTCTGGGTGACAAATGTGCTGATAGAAGATTCCATTCTGATGGCTAACGCTATTTTATTGACCGGTATATCTCGTACTCAGCACTATATGGTCCTCTTTGATTTATATCATACCCCCGAAAAAAATTCTAAATGGGGAGCATCTTCAGGTACAGCCTGTAAGAGATGCTTGCTAGAAGCAGCGGATGCAAATCATATGTTCTTCTTATGCCCGCTGCTCTCATCAGTACTCACTCAGATACAGACTTTTCTGTCTTTAATCCTCGGCTGTAATATTACCCGGACAGCAGAGCTGGTTTTGATAGGTACATCCTCTGAAAACATTGCTGAAGATAAAAAAAAGCTCCTATTTATCTGTATGTCTGTTTATCGTGTTTGTGCTACTCAGGAATGGATTAGCCCAGATCCGCCGCAATTCTGTACTTGGAGGCCCGGCTTTTAGCGAAGTATAATCTAGAACAGGCAATTTATGCCGTGAAAGGTCGTGTTAAAAGATTAGCGGGGGGAAATTATGGGCTCCAGTTCATCATTGGATACAGGCAGAATTGGGAACCTAGAAGATCTCGGTCTAATATTAACTAAAAAGATTAATTTTGTTTCTTTTTCGATATGAGCATCTGTAGAACTGTAATGTATTTCTTTTCTTCTTTCTTCTTACTATGTTTGTATAGCCCCTCTCAGTATGAAATATGTATCTATCTGATTTGCTTGCAATAAAAAAAAAGTAAAAAAATAAATAAAAAAAAAGAAGATCGAAAAGCCGTCGACCTCTATAAAACGAAAAACTCCTATACTGTTTCATATTAACACGGAGTTTTTTTCCATGTTGTCAATGCAATGTATATATTTTAAACGTTAAGCTCACTCGCCACTTCACACTTGTTTTCACTCTTAATGTGAGCACTAACTATGATTCCTAAAAACAGCCTTGCTATATCATCTGCAATAAAATCTTTTTGCATTGTGAAAGCCCATGTGTGCCCCAACATTTAAGTCTTTCAAAAAAGTGTTTAACTTTGTTTTGCTTCTTTCGGCATTAACTGACCCCTGATGAAGGCAGCTACTATCAGGGTAATTCCTAAACCTGGAACAGGCCATACTCTAAAATTCTTCATATGATTCAAATTCACTTCTAAATGTAGATGCTAACATTTTTACCAGCATACTAACTGCTCGCTTGGGCCCGTAGGTGACAGTGCTGACAGACCCAGATCAATCCAGGTTTATTGCAGGGAGAAACTGCAGCGATAATTCTTAGCAGACCCTTCATCTTATTAATAAAACAACTCAATCCCTTATTTCAGCTATGTTAATCTCAATCATTGCTGAAAAAGTGTTCAACCAAGAGTACTGGTCCTTTCTCCAGCTGGTCTTAGTCAGGGCAGATATCTCCCACATGGTCACTACTATCGGGTAGCACAGTTGAGATACATGGTGGAATGGCAGCGGCCGAGCATGGAAAAGCATTGGTGTTTTATAGGCCAAGCAATTGGCAGCATACACATATGGAAAATACACCGGTGTATAAGTGTACAGGCCAACCAATCCTCACATTCCAAACAGAACATGGAACACTCAAAACGCACAGCCTTCCATGAACCCTTTTGGTAGAACATTACAACGGCACATTACCATACCTGGCTAATCAAAAAACACCAGCCATCAGGGGTATACATCTCCCCAATGGTGATGGCGACCATTGAGACATGGGACAGGTTTCGATTAGCCCAAAAACTCTCTACATCTATTTTACCGCTCACACCCATAATTGGGGATCCAGACTACCCACCCACACTACACGGCACAAAGTTCTACTCTTAGCAAGACGCTAAATGTAAACTAATTGCTGTTTTGCATAAAATAATATACTAATAAACGTGAATCAGTCATACTAACAGAGCTGTAATAATATATATTTAATCAAATAAGTATATGTGTTTGCGCATAAGTAGAAAATCCTTTGTGGCAAAATAAAAATAGAATTGGTAAGTAAAATGACTCCATATGTTTGTTTCTACTAGGTAACCACTAACCGGGAAAAATTGGAATGGTGGAGGTAAACAGAAGGACTATAATTATCAATCTAATTTCTGTTGTGTTTATTTTCGCATTAGTTCCCATTGAGGCCTGTGCGGCCTGGTCAGAGAAAATGGCTGTTTACTGAATTATTGACATCACTTCGGAAAAAGATGGCCTCCATGCATGCGTTGAGAGCAGAACGTGTGAATAGAATGGCCTGTGCATGGAGTGAGAGATGTTAAGGTCAGCGTGACCTAAGACACAGATATTTGCCAAAGGATGACTGCTACTGAGATCGTTTGTAAGGAAGCGCATTAACGAAAAGTGTTGCAATGGGAGAATGACCAGCACAAATTTGAGATGAATGCCATGGGAAAGAATTACAGGATGACATTGCTAAGATGCAAACTGGTTTGAACAAGGAGTACATGAGGTGATCATCACCACCCCTCTAATGGACCAATCAGAAAGAACTGTGGACCCTAAAAGTTTCAATTTGAAGTTGGATAGTTAGAGAAAAGGGGTATAAAAGAGCTTGTGTGAAAGGGAGAAAAAGTCGCTGCTCCACGGATTTTATTTTGCACCACGACATGCTGTCGGTTTGGACAATTTAATGGTGCTAGAGAGGTTGAAATATTTTTGGACTTTAACTTTGATGGGGCAGAAGACATGATCGATTGCAGAGTTTTAGGTCTCGCCTGTCAATGCGCATGCGCATTGAGCAGAGCGAGACTATGGGGGCTTAAACAAAGCTTACCTACACTGGCGATTCACTGGCGATTTGATGAAGTGCATGTGCACTTTTAACTCAATGCGCAAGCGTAATTAGTTAACAGCACAGCATCAAATCGTCAGCTTAGTGCCGCCAGCAGCTCTTCCCGCTCCGCCCCCCTGCTGCATCAAAGGCTTGGCGCTGTGCCTCAGCCCAGCCATTCTCCTCCCCTAATTACCCCCTGCGGCATCAAAGGCTTTTTCACGGCCGGCCGGCCGGCCGGCCGTGCTTTCAGTTCACGGCCGGCCGGCCGTGTCTCCTTTTCTTTTTTTTTTTTTTCATTAATTGAATGTCTTCCAGCAAGCTCTCCTCATCCGTAGCTTTAGGTGTGATGACAGCATTTCCTTATAAGATTACTGCTCTCTTGGGAATATATGAGGGCAGGAAGCCTTCTGAATTCGGCTGATCATTATCAGAGAGTGTTTTGGTGAAAATACGGGACTTTTCTTATGCGTGCTGCTACAAAAAGAGCTCAGCTCTCCTTAGCTACGGGAAAGCTGTTTGGCTTACTTCTGCTCGCTCAGCCAGCAATTGTGCCATGTGGTGTGTTTTTAGCTTTACTAGCTAATTGGTGTGTACTGGCTTGCCACTTTGCTGGAATAAAGTACCGGCCATAACGCTGAATACGACTTTCTTTTAATTAGTTCACCAGTTTGCTGCCAAGTGAATTTGAGAGTAATAGTGGCAATCATGTTTGAAACTGCATAACGTGAGCGGAATAAGCTTGCAAGCCGCAATCACCCCACATCCACCACATCCACCACCACCTCCACATCCACCGCATCCACCACCACATCCACCACCACATCCACCCTCACCCTCACCCTCACTCACCCTCAACCCCTCACCCTCAACCCCTCACTCACCCTCACTCACCCTCACTCACCCTCACTCTCACTCACCCTCACCCACCCTCAACCCCTCACCCTCACTCACCCTCACTCACCTCACCCACCCTCAACCCCTCACCCTCACTCACCCTCACCCTCACTCACCCTCAACCCCTCACCCTCACTCACCCTCAACCCCTCACCCTCACTCACCCTCAACCTCACTCACCCTCACCCTCACTCACCCTCACCCACCTTCACCCTCCCTCACCCTCACTCACCCTCACCCTCACCCACCCTCAACCCCTCACCCTCACTCACCCTCAACCCCTCACCCTCACTCACCCACCCTCGCCCTCACCCTCACTCACCCTCAACCCCTCACCCTCACCCACCCTCGCCCTCACTCACCCTCAACCCCTCACCCTCACTCACCCTCAACCCCTCACCCTCACCCTCAACCCCTCACCCTCAACCCCTCACTCACCCTCACTCTCACTCACCCTCAACCCCTCACCCTCACTCACCCTCACTCACCCTCAACCCCTCACTCACCCTCAACCCCTCACCCTCACTCACCCTCAACCCCTCACCCACACTCACCCTCACCCACCCTCAACCCCTCACCCTCACCCTCAACCCCTCACCCACACTCACCCTCACCCACCCTCAACCCCTCACCCTCACTCACCCTCAACCCCTCACTCACCCTCAACCCCTCACTCACCCTCAACCCCTCACCCTCACTCACCCTCAACCCCTCACCCTCAACCCCTCATCCTCACTCACCCTCACCCTCACCCACCCTCACCCTCACTCACCCTCAACCCCTCACCCTCACTCACCCTCAACCCCTCACCCTCACTCACCCTCACCCTCACTCACCCTCACTCACCCTCACCCACCCTCACCCTCACTCACCCTCACCCTCACTCACCCTCAACCTCAACCCCTCACCCTCACTCACCCTCAACCCCTCACCCTCACTCACCCTCAACCCCTCGCCCTCACTCACCCTCAACCCCTCACCCTCAACCCCTCACTCACCCTCACTCTCACTCACCCTCACTCACAACCCCTCACCCTCACTCACCCTCACTCACCCTCAACCCCTCACCCACCCTCACCCTCACCCTCACTCACCCTCAACCCCTCACCCTCACCCACCCTCACCCTCATCCTCACTCACCCTCAACCCCTCACCCTCACTCACCCTCAACCCCTCACCCTCACCCTCACTCACCCTCATTCACCCTCAACCCCTCACCCTCACTCACCCTCAACCCCTCACCCTCACTCACCCTCAACCCCTCACCCTCACTCACCCTCAACCCCTCACCCTCACCCTCAACCCCTCACCCTCACCCTCACTCACCCTCACAACACATATTGTGTTACAATAGGTGTCACATTTGCGAAAGATAAAACTATTGGCATTGTAAATAACAAAGCTATTAATTTCGCTATTTTCAAAACAAGCACATAAATAAAAAATGTGTCCTTTACAATACCAATAGCTCAAACTTTCCTAATGCGAGACCTATTGCATTGCTGTGCTTCTCTCCCCTGCTGCACTCTCCTGCTCTCTAGAGATGTGGCCTAACGACCAGAGCTGCCATCTAAGTCACGTAAATACAAAACACGTTGCATTCCAAATGCTATAGGTGTCACATTCGCGAAAGTTATAACTATTGGCATTGTAAATGACAAAGCCATCAATTTAGCAATTTTAAAAACCAACAAATAAATAAAATATGTCATTTACAAGACCAATAACTCCAACTTTTCTAATGCGAGACCTATTGCATTTGCAATGCTTGTTTATCTTGGAAGGGATGCATTGAGGAGACTAGAGAGACAGTTTTGGGAACCTGTGCGACTGTCATTTGCAGACAGAGGGGTAATATGTTTTTCTAATTTCAATTTCTTTAACATTGAACTGTACTGTGTACTGGGGGGGTCCTCGGAGCCTGCCGGGGCACATGTGTAACAACAGGGGACAGCATGCTGCGCAGGGGCGGGACACAAGGCGTTTGATGCCACACTCTTCTGCATTCGCGGGCACCTGCCGCTGCGACTCGCACTGTACCTGCGCGTTAGTTTACTTCACGACACGCTACTACACCTCCCGTAATCAGGGGAGACAAGGGAGAGGGAATAGTGCAGACAGGTCACCGCTACCACGAAGCACCCCACCAGGCAACACACTGGAATAGCTCACTTCTAACTGAAGTTTTTGAGGTTTGGACGGATGCCCATTCAGGGATACGCCCTATTTGTTACACTGTTCGCAGTTGTTATATTGTTCACTTGGCAGCGCATTGATATGATCCCCTCAGGCCACAGCCCAGACCCCCTGGTGCGGCCACTTTGCCCCACGCTGCGCTTAACTACCCAGATGCATGATGATACACACTAATATTATGCCCTGGAACATACGTGGAATGCACACACCGTTGAAGCATTATTCCATTTTTTCCTACCTACAGCGACACTCTGTGGGGATTGCCCTCCTACAGGAAATACACACGACCCAGACAGAACTGGACAGACTTCGCAGGCGATGGAGGGGGTAAGTATACGGCACCACCTTTTCAGCGCATGCGCGGGGCACACTGAGCTGGGTGCAAGCGGGCATTTCCTTCAACTGTGAAACGGTGGAGGTGGATCGGGAGGGCTGGTACACGCTAGTGCAGGGAAAACTAAATGGTCAAGAGATGTTGTTAGGATCGTTATATGCACCTAATGTGGACCAACCGTCCTTTCTAGCGCGGCTGATGCAGCTCCTACATCCCTATGCTGGGCTCCCTTGGTTGCTAGGAGGGGATTTTAACATGGTGCTGGATGTCCAGTTGGACAGATCTTTTCCCCCCCTCCGTGCCGCAGTGACGGAGTTCAACGCGCAGGCGTTTAGGGACTGGCTCACACACTTGGCGCTGCAGGACCTGTGGCGCACACTCCACCCGAGAGATAAGATCTACTCCTACTACTCAGCAGTACATGATTTGCATGTCCGGCTAGAAAGGATGGTGGGTTCCCAATCATTGCTTCTGCTTATTGCGCAGTCAGTATACCTGGGGCGGATGCACTCCGATCATAATCCATTGTGGTTTCAGATCGCTGGGAGACGACCCAGAGTTTCACTCTTCCCTGGGTATGGCTATATAAGCATACTTTGACATTAATGAAGGTACGGCGAGCAACGCATTAGTTGAGTCTGACGTCCACAAAGTGACTGTCCGGGGCCACTGTTTGGGCGCCACATGGAATATACGTAGGACGCTTTCTGACTCCCTGGCGTGTTTAGAAGATGAGCTACTGCAAAATGAGCGGGAGGGAGATGGAGGGGGTAGACACTCACACAGGTTGGAAGATCTCCGCGCCCAACACGCGGAGCGTCTGGAGAGGCTCCGATGTCACAACTATGCGGTACACACAGCCAGAACACATGCTAGGGCGGATAGAGCGGGCCACCTACTGGCTTGGTTGATACGGCAGGAGGAACGCCGTGCTCCGATAGGAGCAGTTCGTGGGGTGGACAGGACACTGGTGTATACGTAGCGGGAAATCCACCGGGCCCTCACTGACCACTATAAGCAGTTGTATAAGGCCAAAGGAGTTGGCCCCAGGCACCTTCTAGAGGGGTTTTGGACTCTATCCAGCTGCCAATACCCTCTGAGGAGCATAGGGAAGCGCTTAATGCACCTCTCTCCTTAGAGTTAATCGGGGAGGCGATCCATTCAATGGCATCCGGGAAAACGCCGGGGCCGGACGGTTTGCCTGCTGAGTACTAAAAAAGCATATTGTGAGTCCTTGGGGCAGTTACTTCATGCGCTCCACAACAAAGAAGTGGAGGAAGGATTGTTGCCCCCTTCAATGCTGGAGGCGTTCCTGGTCTCCCTGCCCAAGCGGGGCAGAGACCCTAAGGCTTTAAGATCATATAGGCCCCTGGC
This sequence comes from Lissotriton helveticus, assembly GCF_964261635.1. Taxonomy (NCBI): domain Eukaryota; kingdom Metazoa; phylum Chordata; class Amphibia; order Caudata; family Salamandridae; genus Lissotriton; species Lissotriton helveticus. The sequence continues at coordinate 408,369,064 of NC_136061.1, read as the reverse complement.
GACGCTTAATGTGGATTATAAAATCCTCGCAAAAATACTGGCGGAACGGTTGGCACCAGTGGTCCCCCACTTAGAACACGCAGACCAGAACAGGTTTGTCCCTGCGAGGTCCACGTCATTGAATCTTCTGAGGTATTTCAGGGAGGCAGCCGAGGCCACACATAAGTGCCCTAGGGCAGGATGTCTTATCCTAGATCTGGAGAAGGCATTTGATTGCCTAGAATGGGGTTATCTGTCGGCAGTGCTGTTGCGATATGGGTTGGACGTAGGGTTTCTCCACATGGTCGCCCTGCTCTACAAGAATCCCACAGTCTGTGTGCGGTTAGGCCCCTATGTCTCTAAAGCGGTGTCAGTGGGCAGTGGCACTCGGCAGGGGTGCCCTCTGTCCCCGTTGCTATTCGCACTGGCAATTGAGCCCCTAGCGGTGGCTATATGGGCGACTCTAGGGGATGGTATACCACTGGCGGATGCAGTTCACCTGGTGTCGCTCTACGCTGACGACCTGTTGGTATATGTGAGAGACGTAGGACACATGCCGGGGCGGCTGGCCCAGCTACTGCAGACCTTTGCCACTATCTCGGGGCTTCGCGTGAACGCGGGTAAATCCTTCAAATCAGGGACAGCGGACCCGGGATACTGTCTTGACGGTACGCAGGTCCAGTGGAAAGATGGTACCTTCAGATATCTGGGGAAACAAATCTACCGTAGCCCAGCTGATTTATTTGACGGGAACCTGGGAAGGACGGTTATGGTGCTTAAATCGCAGGTGCGCTTTTGGAGTACACTTCCGTTGACGACTACAGGAAAGGTGGCACTTGCCAAAATGGTCATACTTCCCCGCCTTCTGTACTTCTTTGTTAATTTGCCGCTATTCATTCCGGCTCCCTTCTTTAACATGCTCAATAGAATGTTGTGGGACTTTGTCTGGGGCACAGCTAGGCAGAGGCTGGCGCTTGCTAAATTATTCCTGCCGATGGACCGGGGTGGCCTGGCTGCTCCCGGTCTCGAGCACTACTATCTGTCCGCTCAACTGCAATGGGTTGCTTGCTGGCTGGCAGACAGGGGCAGAAATGATACAGCCACAGCAATGCCGCCTTACTCACTAGAACAAATAACCAGACTTTTCCATCCCCTTGCTACAGTTACGCAAACGACTCCGCTCCTATTGGCGGTGGCATACAAGTGTTACCGAAGGGCCCTATATCTAATCCCGCACTGCTGTCCCGTACGCACCGGCCATACCTCTGGAGGATTCTCAGAGTGGTGATAGGGTGCTTACGGCTCCTGCGCTCGCGGAATGGTGGGAGGCCGATGTTCGTATGCTTGGAGATCTATACCGGGATGGTGAGCTCATACCATACGAGACTCTAGGGGCAGAAGAAGGGCTCCCACCCGGGGTTTTTTGGCACACCGCTCCCTGATGGCGAGATTGACTGCCAAATGGGGGGACATGACCACGGAGCCCAACCAGCATCTAACCATGCAATACCTGCACGTCATGGGAGAGGTAGGCACCTGGTTCACGGCATCACTGAGGGAGCATGCAGCTATCAGCTTAGGCCCGCTTTGATGCAAATGAGAACTGGACCTGGGGCGGCCACTGGTGGATAAGGAGTGGGGAAGGATACTCAAAAGTCCGGTCCGTATTCCCAGAAACATGCGGTTTCACCAAATTCAATTATTCATTGTCCACAGGGCTTATCTCACAACAGTGCTGATCAACAAGTATTTTCATCGTAATGATGCACTGTGCCCTAGGTGTCATGAGCTGGGGGCGGGGTTCTTGCATATGCTGTGGAGCTGTCCTAGGTTGGGCAACTACTGGCGCGCAATTAGTGGGCTGCTGCAGGGTAGCATGGGTCGTACTATACCGTTTGACTGGCCCGAATGCATCTTACACCACGTTAAGAGGTCCCCCAAAGACAAGGTAAAATCCAGATTCTTGGACCTTAGGCTCGTGGTAGCAAAACGCCGCTTCACAAAGAGATGGAAGGCGCACGACCCGCCGCACATACGGGCATGGAGTTCCTCATTTCAGGCATGGGCTAGGGCAGAGAGGACTGCCATCCGTAGGGAGGAAACGATAGGGTTGAGGAAGGAGCCTATAGCGGCCCACTGGGAGCAGATGCTCTGTGCGTTACAGCGGCTGGAAGGGGTAGGCCACATGAGGCACGCGGGGGAGGTAGGTGATGACTGCGCAGGCGGATGCATGCCATGGGCTGTTGCGCTGAAGTGATAGCCTGGTCCCACTTTCTCCTACCCTACTTTGGCGCGGGTGCACCTACACTAGCACGATTATGGCTGAGGAACACATACGGGCCTCCGGGGGACGAGGGGTGGGACAAAGGCAAGGGGGGAGGGAGTTACGCAGGTCTAAATGATTTGTGCTGCCATAGATATTGTTCCTTTCCTTTGTAAGTAAAACATCTGTTTCATTGACGAAGCTGAACGATCAGCATTGGACCACATGAGTAACCGGGAGGTTGACACACTACTTTCGTACTGCAATTTAAAGACTGTATCAGAACTGGCAGAATGTAGTACAGCTAGCTCCTGGGTGAGCGTTCCTTGTTTTAATCGCAGTGAAGTTTGAATGCACGTTAAAATAATGTGGCAGCGTGCCCATGTATTGATTAACAAGTTACACATGACAGCGAACTTCTGTATGAAATGCCTGTTACTATAGAGTGTAATCTTGAAACAATAAAAACAGATTTGTTAAAAAAAAAAAAAAAAATTTCAAAAGCGAGTTTCGGGAAAGGCATTGGTTTACTGCACGTGAAAACGTATGCGGCGTTTCTCAATGCACTGTGGGGGGTCACCACTAGAATTGCTCATAGTGTTATCACTAGAAGTGTACGACAACAGAAGCCATGCCTGGTGCTCTTTTTTTGATACTGTTACTGTAACACGGTGTTCCAGTTTTAAGGCACAGAATTCCTAGTATTGCGCCGCATGATTGATAATACCTATAAGTACTATGTATGGTTTGGCAATTCCACACGGACTGTTTTTAGTTAGCCCACTGAGTTGCCCCAATGAGTGCTTTCCACGGTACATTTATGCATCTTATTTGGGCTAAAACATGCAGACTATTCTCCCTCGATTTAGGGAGCTACACACAAACCAGTTGTGATGCGCCGTAAGTCTGTTTGACTATTATGGGCACCTTATGTTGACTAACAAACAACCACGAGTTGATTAGGATTGAAGTGTTACATGGGTGGTCTTTCCGATGCGACCAACTTATGCAAAATAGCCCCATTTCTGCCCATGAATGGCAATGGGAATTGGGAAAGCACCACTGATGCCTATTGGGACAACTCACAAATATTCGCGCCCCACTGGGATCAGCTGACCAGCTGATTATTTCTGAAGATCATTTTAGGATATCTTTTTTACATCGTTACACATTTGCATTGAAGGTTATTTTTAGTGCTTACTTATGCTCTTTACTTTCCTCTCTTTGCTTAGCAAATCAGAATAAACATTATTACTGTAGCCAAATCCTTTGCTATTCCATCCACAGCAGGTGGCCATGCATCTGGAGGCGTGCTGATCGCCGTAAAGAATACATTGGTTGCAAAATTAGAGACACTTTACAACGGCGAAGGCGACTACATTTTCCTCAGCATTGAGATTAAGAGTCATGTTAAGGGGAAAATAAAGCAAAAACTCATTCTTGGCTGTGTCTACCTGCATCCCGTAAAAATTCGTCGAGAGACTACTTTAAGCAACTTGCTTCCTATAATAAATAAACTTGAAGCTTTATTCCCAAATGATCTGTGGCTGATAACGGGTGACTTCAACTCCAACTTAATGGACATTGACCCCACTCAATCCTCTCAAATATCACTAGTAAATGAAGAGTGGGCAATCCCGGAGATAAAGTCCCAATTTCAACGGAAGGAGGCCAATTGAACAATGTTAGCAACAAAATTAAACCAATCAGGCCTGCGCATTCTCAACGGAAGGTTAGCCTCTGATCAACAAGCTGCATATACCCATATATCCTCATCCCGTATGGAGACTTTAGACTACATATGGATATCTTTCACTGCCTTCCATCTGGCACATCAGCTCTCGATAATACCATCCTTAGACAGCGATCATGCCATTCTAGTATGCAAGATTGCCCTTAGGCAGCAACACCGCCCAATAGCTCCCCTGATTGGAAGGGAATCATACCTTCAGAATGTAAGGAAATTAGGATGGTCCGAATGGAATCGTGAAGCAATAGAAGTGGAAGTTGACAGTCTTCTCTCCGAACAGCGTCTGGATGGCACTGATTACCTGACAGGATTTGCCTGGGAGACAAGACTAAGCGAATTCAGAGACCAATTAGCATTACAACTTCCAAATAGCCCTCCGAAGGACCTTTCGGTCCCAACTACTTTGTTAGAGCAAAAACAACTTATAATCTCCGCAAAGAGTAAATTAAATAAGTTGCAACGAGTCCATGCGAGCAACAAAAGTGAATATAAATCCCTGAGGAGTGACATAACTGCCGCCAGAAAAAACTACAGAAAGGCCAGATTCGCCCTAAAAAGACAGAAAGAAGAGCTCCGTTGGGCGACAGTCTTTGAGATAATTAAAACCAAGGACCAAAGAAAATTTTGGAATTGGGTAAATGAGGCTACCAAAGCCACTAAACCACCCACTGCAGCTAATATCTCCCCCGCTGACTGGGAGAATTACGTTAAAATATTATACACAGCACCGTACACATCAAATAACAGCAGTAGTACCCAACTTACGCTCGATCAGCTCATCACTGAGGATGGCACAACCGCCACCATCATGATAACCACAGAAGAAATAGTAGGAGTCATAAAGAAAATGCGCTCCAGCGGTGCCCCCGGACCCAACGGGATCCCTACGCAAGTACTCAAAGCCTCCGCACAAAAATGGGCTGCGATACTGACCCCTCTCTTTAAAGATGCAATACTGGGAAACACAATCCCGCCCTCTTGGCAAGGATCATTCCTTGTACCTTTTCATAAAAAAGGCTCGCGTTCCAATCCCGATAACTATCGAATGATAACCCTGCTTGATGTGGATGGGAAAGCCTACGCAAGTGTACCTTTAAAAGAACTTATAAAATGGGTGGAAACGAAAAACGTAATCCCTTTTAGCCAAACCGGCTTCCGTAAAGGTTGCCACATCGAGGACAACTTGATCTCCATAGCCCACCTGATGGAAACAACTCTAGCTGCAAAAGGCATAAAGGGAGATGCTCTGTGCATACAGCAGAGATGCAGGCAGTGGCTCGCAGTTTAGAGGGGGCCTTCAGGAGAACGAAGAGTGCTCTGCATTCCCAAGATTTTGTCCCTTTGATCAAATTAATCAATGCACAATTCCTGCCCACAATCTCCTTTGGCGCAATAATCTTCAAAGACAAAATGAACAACTGGCTAGATAAAGCACAATCATCATGCTATCGCTGGGTCTTCCGATTGCCAAATTCGACTTCTCATGCCCAAATCCGGAAAGAATTTTCCTTATCCTCTATGCGCTGGATTATGGGAGCAAGATACGTCTCATACTGTCTGAAAGCGAAACAAGCTAACCCCCACTCGCTGAAGAGCTGCATATGGCTCCTGCTTAGCAATCCAACTACATCATGGAATAAGTATCTGACATTCTGCCTCAATTCCCTTGAAGCGGGGAACATATGGTCCTCTCCCTTGTCAGATGAAACGAAAGCAAAGCTTTTAACCAAGCAAGCCAAAATTCTATCAAATCAATCGGACATGCAACAGGTTCTCCAACTTTATCACGGTCCCTGGGCCGCCAAACTATATGCCCCGAAAACATTACCATCTTATCTCGCATCAGCAATGAAGCCGTATATCAAACATCAATCAATGAGATTTCGCTTTGGCTTAATTCCGTTGAAGGCATACAAGTTTGGCCAAGGATACATGAAAGAAGCCTCCTCTCAGTGTCGTTTCTGTAATCAGGGAGAGGAAAGTCTAATCCACATTCTGTGCATTTGCCATCACCTCCGGGCGCAAAAAATATTTTGGCTGAGACCAATTTGGCTTTTTCTAGGCATCAGGACTTGTCAAGAAGCGCTCGAGGCCTGTATGAGGGGAGACTCGCCACAATTGGCGACTCGCTTTGTAAAATTCATCACAGAAATTAACTATTCGATCCAATTATCCGAGCAAGTTTGAATTTTAACCTCCCTATGTGCCTTTCCCTTCCCTTTACCCAATCCATCACTTTTATTGTCTTTTTTAACAGACTTGAATTCTTGTTTTCTATCTAAAATGTAATTTTCTAGATGTGCATATTGCAATGATTTTAAATAATTGTGCAATAAAATTTTTTACTTACTTACTAAAGATTATTGAGAAACTCTTCAGTCTTCTATGTTTTTTGTTCCAGGATTTCATCAATAGTTATTTGGTGTTACTGCTCTTTAGTTGTGGAGGCACTAATTTCTTGAACACTTGGTTAAGGAAAACCTGATGGGGTGCGAGCTATTTTTAATGCATGATATCTGTGGTACATCGAATACTGGGCACATTGAACACTAAAGGTACACCAGGTGTTTTTATTTGTGACCTTGAGACGTGGTACACACAGTATTTTTTTTATTTTTTTTTACACATCTTTGTCGCTAGTAGAATTAAAGGATTGACGGATTCATATTTAAAATGTTTATACTTTACTCCTTAGCATGGAACAGATGTTTACAGTCTCTGTGTGGCGCAGCCGTTTATTCAATACGGGATCATTGCTATTTGATAAGCACTGATAAAAACTATTTCAGGTGTGATTCTGACAAAGTATGTCAGAAATTCACATGCATGCTCTGGGCACTCTCTTTTTGGTTAACTTTTCAGGTGCACCATTCAAATATGAGATTTGGGTTATGTGTGTTATTTCTGTTCTTCACTCTTTTTAATTTCTTCTCGTCTCCCTCTTTCTTCCTTTCTTTTCTGTAGTGCTCGTTAATTTTCATGCCTGTCCTAATATCATTTGCTTTCATGTTTGTTGCTGAATCTCCCTCTTACAGTTAAAACGTGATGAAAGGCAAAACCGGGAAATCCAAAATCGTAAAGTGATGCTTGCTGTTTTTTGTTGGGTTTCAACTGTCATTTGGTTTAAGTGTTTTTATTATGTTATGTTGTTATAAGTATTGCCGTTATGTGTATTCTCCTATTTTTCTTTCACTATGTTTTTTAATGTGAAACATTGTTAATATCTACATTTTCTCGGTCTTTTCCTCTATTCATATTGCAATCTGGTGTTGGGTGGGATATTTGTTGATGTCATGTGTCTGTATTTATAGTTTTCATATATGTTGTAGATAAACTATTTATATGTATGTTAGGCATGCTTGCAGCCTTGAAGAGGCTTATGTTTGGGCAAAATGCATTGGTGTGTTTGTCTCTCTGAAGAAGAAAAGAATAAAAAAAAGAAAAATTAAAGCAAAAACCATCTCATCTTGTTTCTCTCCTCATATTTCAGCAAAGGATTTGGCTATTATTTTTCTGGAATTTTGGTTAACTCTCATTTTTCTTTTATAATAGAAGCATATAGTGTTGACTGGTATTGATTTATGCACTTCTTAACTAACCAAGGAATTAGTGGCATCTCGAGCCAGTGGCTCCTCTATATCCTCAAGGCCTCTCTGAAAATCATGAGGGTCTGCAACAGGGAATCTACTGGTTGGTTGTTTGACCAGGCCAAGTGGAAGGCTGTCTAACCCTCGGGCCCCTTCCTTCCTCCTTGAAGGGGCCGTGCTCCATCTCCAAGGTCATCAAACAGGAGTGACGGCTATCCCTTGCTACCAGTGGCTGAGTTAGACTAACAACTGACTGCTCTTCACATTTCCAAGTTTAACATGCATCCGTGCTCCTGGCAAATTCGCCAATCAAAGTGCAGTAGCTCCTGACATTTATGCTTACGACAAACCCAAAAAACTTATCTGCCATGTATTATTTACTTACCATAGGAAAGGAAGCCCCTGGTACATGAACCAACATTCACCTACTGCTCAACATCCAAAGGGCTGGTACACTTCAAGTAAAGGAATATGCATGTGTTTTCAACACTCAACATTTCAAAACTGTCTAGATTGCTGGTAGCGGGGAGGGCCTAAACCCAACAGAGGATATAAGTAGAACCGCTAGCACTGCCCTGAAGTAGACAACAATCAATCAGTGCTTGTTAAGCACGGCTACTCACCCATGAGGGTCTCCAGTTGGAGAGGAGGCGGTAGAGACAGAGATGTGAATCAAGAACATTGACATTTACTGCCACAGATAGCCTTTCATTCTTCTGCTGCTCACATGAGTTGCCTCTAGAGTCCTACACTAGTGAGCTCCAAGCTGACTGTCCAGGTTTGTGCCTGACACTCTAGATAACTGCACATGCAAGGCCAAGTGGTGGGTTTTGTGCCAGTCTTTGGATTCTCATGCAAGTACATCAATGTAATTTGACCATGGACAACTGGCTGCCAATCCTGCTGCCATTATTTCTTACTCATTACTTTATTGAGTGTGTACTGTAATAGCATAGTTTTGTTTCTACATCATGCAGACCATATCAGCTAGTTGTAATCAGGGGTGTGGAAATCCTATAGCCCAGCGACCAGGACATATTGTTTGGGGTCAAGGAGAAAATGTTTTCATGTTTATTTTGTCCTTGGGACAAGTAGGTCCAACCCCCTGCAGCACAAACCCTTTGGCTACCAGATTACACTAACACATTATGGATCAAGAAGGGCATTGTCTGCAGGATAAGGGAATAGTTGTGCCCATATGTTAATGCTGTTTGAACTTGTATTTATGGTTCGTCAATACAAATCTTTTTTTTATTAGGGTGAGCACTGTAAGGAAATGCAAGTTCGAACAGCACTCGTGACAGTGGTTCCAGTATAAAAATGTGTACACATGTTTGCAAAGTTTAACAATATAAGCCTATGTATAATGCTTCCAATATGCTATCTGATTAGGTGCAAATATATGCAACAGCTTGAAATAAAATAGTCATTAAAAAAATGCAACAAGGAAAACATTTTTTACTAACCTATTGTGAAATTTTAGGTTGCATTTCTTTGAAGCATCATTTAGGAAAATTTGTTAATGTATGCTAGTATTTCTCAAAAATGTTCATAATGGAAAATCAGTGTAAGCAGTTGCTACAAAACTATAGGGAACATGAAAATAAACAAGCATTGGCAAAGGCAATAGGTAGGATTTTGGTGATCAACCTTTTGGTTATGTCAATGCGTGCCTTGTTTTAATGTAGATTTTGAAAAACTTAATTGTTGTGGGAGCTGCTGGGCCCTCACCATTACAACAAACATTGGCAAAGCAACAACATTTTTGGCCTCAAAAAACATACATTGCCACAATAGTTCCTGTCACTGAACAAAACTACTTTGCGTGCCAATATGTTCCTTATGAAAGAGCAGAATGCTGTCACTCACAGTCAAGCCAGCCGGTAGGTAGATAGAGAGAGACATAGAATTTTAACAAAAACAAAATGCCAGTCCTAAACAGGGTCCCAATTCTTAAAGAAAGTCACAAAAGTGCACTCATGGTATACGTCCTTGCAGTAGAACAGATTTACGGCTTTCATGTATTCACAAGAATTTACAGATGTAGATCAGGAAATTGTACTTCTAGAAAATATTTGTGAACATTTTAGCACTGGCAAATAATCAGGTGTCGATTTCCTATTGTGAAAATCTGATGCGCTGTAACAAGTTCACTTTCCCAAAGCCACTTTTTTCCCCAACCCTGGAAGAAATTTTATCTCTGTGCTTGTCAGGAGTAAATTTCCAACCTTTCTTTAAATGGGAAAATATTAGAGACAAGCTGATGAAAAACCATAAAACATGCAAGTTAGTAGGTTTGCATAGACCCAAAAGGGCATTCCAATCATGGGGAACTATTGCTTTCCGCTACCGCCAGCTCCATTGTGTAGATCTGTGGAAAGGTGGCAAAACAAGGGAATTACTAGTATTCAAACCGTGCTATAGTATGAGCGCTGGCATAATCAGAGAGACTATTATCAGAGCTCTTATATAATGAGATTGCTGCCATGATTGTCGCCACACTACATGACACTAAAGGGACAGCTGGATTTTGTTACAGGACAAATAGTTTTATGAAGCAACCTGCCTCATGGACAGTAGATTTTTTATTACATTCCAAACCCCTGCTGTAATGTAGGTGAGGTGTATGAAGCCCTCAAACTGCATTTGTGTATGGAAAGTCTCTCATTATCACGCCTGTATTTAGTATTTTTATGAATATAGTATTTTTATGCGATCATCCTTCTTTTCAGTTTGTTCTTGCATTATTGTACCATTTAGTCATGGGGAACAACGCAGTATCGAGTAACAATTCTGGTGTGGTTAAATGTAGTGGGAGCTCAAGCCCTCATAATTTTGGATACAAGCCTGCATCTGCAAGCTGGATTGACCTGCATGTGGTATTAATTGGTTTTCTCGTTTGTCTTTAATATTCATGAAACATGACAGCTAAAACGTGCCTATGCCTTGCAGAGAGTTGACTTTAACTACTTGGCTTCACCAGAAAAGCTGAATTTGAAGTGGCTGTCACAGAAGGAAAGAATGGTTAACAAATGATGACTGTGTGTTCTCTGCATGTGTCTACAGTTTAATATAAAAAACCGTGTTCTTCGTTGTATAAGGGCACAATAATTGCCAGGAACTGGAGGTCAAGAAGAAAATAAGTGAATCTTTCCTATACACCTAGGGTCATTGTGATCATAGTCAGGCATCACCTTGGGCTTAGAGTGCAAGGAGAGAGGGAAACAGTTGAGTATTTTACTGTTTTCCATGCTAATGCTTTCACATGCAACATTCAAATGCAAGAATTACAGCAGGACAGCTTCTTAATAGGTGAACCTTACCTAAAGGTACCCACGGTCGGCTAAAGGATAAGAACACATATTTGAATATGGAAAGGACCTTTGTAAAAAATAAAATGGGTACAGATAAATTACTGTTTGTAGTCACACAGTTCCTAAATTCAATAAGGTATCTTCAGGAAAAAAAAGACAGAAACTGCAAGAAAATGTGAGGTCATGTTTTAAAAGTGGTAATTTTAAATGTTATATTAAATGTTCTTGGCAGCCAAAAATTTCTGCGAGGTGCGCAGAAGTGAAAGTCATTATGTCAAATTTTGCAGAAAGAATTTAGGGCAGAGATCTTATCACTTACATTTTAACTGTAAGGGTGACAGAAATGTTGCTTCATGCTTAAGACACATTGAGAAGGTGTCCATATGCAAGGGAAGGATCTTTCATGTGCTTCTGAATTATGTCTACAGTTCCATAAAGTGAGCTAAATAGAATTTGACAATTGAGTTAGAGGCCTAGGACTAACTGGTGGGACAAGGAGGAAATCCCATCAAGTTATTTTTCTCGTACTGTACACGACTATAAAGGAAGGTGTGTAGACTAAAAATCTACCTGTGTCATGATAACGTAAAACTTCTTTAAATCTGAGTTTTGAAGAACTGGTTCTACAACAAGTAGTAGCCCAGAAGACACGTTTACAAGAAGCACTCCTAGAGCATTAAAAGTTAATTTGGCTAGGGTTGATTCTAGCCAAGTAATCAATAGCTACGAGCTGGAAGACAAGATGCTAGACTATGTACATCTGGTGAAATAGGCGATGGTTGAGAGTCTTAAGGGGCGAACGTAGAGAAGATGGTGAGGATCTTGGAGTGATTTCTCAGACTGTTTTCTAGACTTCTTATACATCTAATATTTTCTCTTTTTAAGCCAATTAAATATTTGGTCCAGGAGATCTGAATCTTGACATGCATTTTTAAGAGTGGACTCCTCAGTAGAAGCTCACGAGGACCAACAGGTGATTTACAAAACACTAAAACACTTATTCACCTGACCAGGAAGAGACGGGTCTGTTGTAATATTTTAGGTAAAAAATCTGACACGTCTGGAGGAAGAATTACATATAGAATGATGATAGAAAGGTGCAAATACCTTATGCACAATGACTTTTAATATTTTAGAAGAACATTAGACTGTATAATCTTAAAATCAATAAACATTTGTCTTTTGCTCTAGTTGTGTCACGTCAATGCAAACACAAAGACATGATGGACAGAGTGCTGAAACTTTTCAGACACTAACCCCAGTCACATTTCTGGGTAAATCCATCACCGTACTTTAGCTTACTTTGCCACTCCAGTTCAGACCCAGCCATATGCAAATCAGTCTGAAGCGGACAGCTCCACTGGCTGTACCTGTGGAGTGGTGATTCCCAACGCTGGTGTCTCTCGCCAAGAGCCTGTGTACACGGAAGAGGCCCTTGGAAATGGAACACCACATTGACTGATTGCAGGCACATATTTGAGCGCCGAACACCGGTCCTGACGGTGCGGACTGGCCCGCCCTGCTGCCGAGCTCGGCGCCTACGCTATTCTTACTGATACCGCCCCTCAGAACCTGAATAGCCGCTAACAATGGGGAGGGTGTCCAGGAAGAAAGGGTTCAATACATGGCAAGTGGAAGACACGGGCCGCACACGTATGATGAAGATGAGGTGGTGGTGAGGCGGATGCAGTCTTGGAGGGGCCCAACTTGGTGGACATCATGCAGGCCATCACTTCTTCGAGAGAAGCTCTGGAGACAAAGATAGATTCTATAGGGGCAGACCTCAATCTGCTGAAGGACGATCATCGTAAGCTTAAGGAGCGTGTGAAGCTTAACGAGAAAGCCTTGGAGGAGGTCCCAGAGGCAGTCACAGCACCACAGCGTTCGCTGAAACTAGTGGAGGCCAAGGTTAGGGTGCTGGAAACGAGAGGACAGCGAAGGGCGTTCCGCCGGAACAATCTGTGTATTGTGGGGGTCCCGGAGCGAGAGGAAGGGGACGATGCAGTGCATTTTATGGAACACTGGATTAAAAAGGAACAGATTGGGAATGCCAGGGTGATGATCTATCCAGACTTCCCCAGGAAGGTACAGAGGCAACATGCTTCCTTCCTGCCTCTCATGCGGAAGCTACGCCAGTTGCAAATCCTCCATGCCATGTTATTCCCAGCACGTCTCCTGGTGTTCGACAACAGAGACTCGCTTCTTTACTGCCCCGCAAGAAGCCTGGCACTGGCTGGAGATACGGCAGCTACATGTAGCAAGTACTTTGCCGCTAAGCAGTGCCTGAAGGGCATCGGGCACACCCCCGAGATATCGGAGGGCTCCCACACTGACAGGTCGCCAACTCGAGAGACACAGGGCTGTGCAGGCCGTTGCGGAGATTAGCCAGGGAAGGCTAGTCCAAAGTCGACGGACAGTGAGTATGGTATGGACAGATCTGAAAGCTCCCGACCCGGTAGCACGAACTGAGACTCTGAGATTGAATTGCCAGATGTCACACCCCAAACAGCGAATGGCATTGTCTGACGGTCATTCGCCGGCCTGCAGGAGGAATGGTCATTGTGACGTTGGGGGCTGGCTGTTGGAGAGGCTACCATGAGGTGGCAGCAGAGTACTGGCACCAGAGCAACTGATGGGGCCACGACCTATATCACAGGGGGACGAGGTATTCTACAGTCAACAAGATATAAATGCTCAGTTTTGGAGTATTATGCTTCCCTCTACCAGAGTAGACTTGACCCAGGGGCTTAGGACGAGACGGGTTTCTTGGCTGAAGTGGAGTTTCCTACGGGTGATGCTGCGGCGGCGGAGGAACTAGGCAGGGAGGTGGAGATTGGGGAAGTTCATAGCGCCATCAAACATATGGCTAGGAATAAGACACCAGGGACAGATGGGCTCCCTGTGGAGTTTTACTTTGCATACAACGATGTATTGGCCCCACGGCTAGTGACACTGTACAACGAGGCGAAACAGGAGGGTTGTCTTCCTGCTTCAACGAGGGAAGCGATGATTGCCCCACTGTTAAAACCTGGTAAACCACCTGAGGACCGAACTACGTATTGGCCCCTAGCCATGCTTAACTTAGACTATAACATATTAAGACAGATATAGGCAAGTCAGCTATTAGCCCACATGCAGACGCTTATCCATGTAGATCAGGCAGGCTTTATCCCATCCAAAAACACAGCGATGAATGTCCGTAGGCTGCTGCGCATATTGGGGGCAGACACCTATTGCAAGGAGGAAGCATACATTTTTACGGTCGACATTGAGAAGGCTTTTGACAGCCTAGAATTACATTATCTCTTTACGGTTCCTAGAGCATTTGGCCTGGGGGCCGCTTCGTAGAGTGGAAGGCGCTCCTGTACAAAAATTCCACTGCCTGAGTTTGGACGGGGGGTTGATTTCGAAGGTTTATATGGTGGGCAGAGGTACGAGACAAGGTTGTCACTTTCGCCCTTATTGTTCGCGCTGGCGATGAAACCCATGGCTATGCACGCGAGGTCAGGTTGTTACTATCAGGGGCTGGTGGTGGAGGGACAGTTACAGCACATTGCGTTATATGCGGATGACCTCCTACTGTTTCTGGACGACTCGGGGGAGGCCCTACGAGGAGCCAAGGAGCTTCTAGGTGTCCTGGGGAGAGTTGCGGGCTTAGGGTGAACTGGGACAAGTCGTGTCTTTTCCCTACACAGTCAGGTAGAGATGGATCTACGGAAGCTCAGGGTGTACCTTGGGAAACTAGATGCCTACCTTACCTGGGCACTCAGATATACCATAACCCTGTCGATCTACTAGAAGGTAACATAGGGCATGCAGAGCATAGCACAAAGGGCAACTCTGAGTTCTGGGGGACCCTCCCATTATCTGTGGCGGGAAGTTTGGCGTTGGTGGAAATGGTTACAGGCTTCTCTGTTTCTTCGGGACGCTTCCAATCTGGAACCCACCCAAGATTTTTGCTCAACTCAACACAACGATGCTAACGAGTACTGGGATGCGGATAGTGGCTCTCACCACTATGATGAGACCCAGGGCGGAGGGAGGTTTTGCGGTGCCGGATTTTGAGGCCTATTATCATGCAGTGCAGCTCAGTGGTACACAAAATGGATGGCAGGACTGTTAAAATACACGGAAGACCTTGATGGTCCGGACCCAAGCCTGACCCTCCTATCCCGAGTGCTACTGCGTCTGCCCATGGGGTGATCCCCTCGGACTTACAAACGTTGCGCTACTGTTGGAACAGACTAGCTAGACTAGCGCGGGTGCGGACCCCGTATGCTCCTGAGATCCCGTTGGTTGTTTGTGAGGCATTGCCCCATGGAGGGGTCTGGAGCAGATTGCGATTATGGAATGAGGTTGGGATCTCCACTGTAGGAGATTTATTTGAAAACAATACCTTGCTCCCTTTTAATGATCTTCGGAAGCGGAACGACCTCCCCAGAGGTGATTTCCTCCTACATGCCGTTCGGACGGCAGCTATCAGAAAAGATGGGCGAGAGGGGAAGGTGGAACCAGAGATCTTCCTGGCCTGTCAATATGTGGTGATGGCGGCGGGTACTATCAAGGCAGGCACTTGCCTCTACAGGCGTATCACACAGGGACTGCGCCGGCCCCTAACGGCACTGCGCCCTGATATGGGAGGAGGGCCCGGGTGAGGCTATCGGTGAGAAACCATGGGGGGAACTTGTAGAAAGGGCCTGGAAGTGCTCTAGGAATGCACGCTTCCAGTTTATTCACTTCCATGTCCTGCACAGGACGTACCTTACCCCGGGCAAGGCTAATGAATCCTTCAGGGCCCGAACTGCGTGCCTGAAATGCAATCTAGAGGGTGCGGGGTTCCTCCACATGTTTTGGGACTCTCCACATCTGGGAGAGTTCTGGAGGGGGGTGAAAACTGGGCTGGCGGCCGTGACGGAGAGAGACATAGCATTGGCGCCTTGTTGTGGTTTGCTGCACTGGTTCCCTCACAATGCTAGGAATAAACTTACTAGTAAGTTCATAGATCTGGGGTTGATGTTGGCTAAAAGGGAACTCACTAGTCACTGGAAAATGAAAAACGGACCAAGTGTGACACGCTGGACTAGGGAGATGGTGAAGTAGGCGGATTGCGAGGGGACCGTGCGACTGCAGATGACCAACTGCACTGGTAATGAGAGAACGCTCAAGATGGTACTGGCATGGGTGGCATTGGTGGACCTGTTGAAACACCCGACTGACAACACTGTTGACGTGGACCTTGTAGCAGGGGAATGATCTAGGGGTTGCCGTGTGGTATCTCTGAGCCGGGCTGACATGGTAATCATGCCATCCAATGGCGCCAGTAATCGGAAACATGGGACACAGCGCCCCTAATACATGGCTGAATTGACCAATGTCCGAGTACAGATGCTTTGCCGTATTGGCGACATGCCTGGGGGGTGGGGAAGGCAGGGGTTTGGAGGGAGTTGGGAGGGGGGTCCTGCGTTGTTATTCCCGGATGGGACCCCAGTGGAATTTAGGACACAGAGTGCACTAACAAGCACCACAGGATCCTGAGTAGTGGGCGGGCACTGGCTTAAGATGTGCATTACCATATTTCCCCAACAGGTGGACTGGCACTCGAACCTGAAGGATTAGTTCGCACTTGTGTATCCCACTATGTTGAATCTTGAGATGGACGTCATGTCTTCCACAACACCATGTGGGCTGTTTTCACTGTTTTATTGCAAATCAATAAAATTTGTTTACAAAAAAAAGAAAATGATGACACTCTATTGACAATCATTAAAAGGCAGTATGGACCTGCATTGACAGAAGAATTAAATGGATAAAGAAGGCACGATTGCCTGTACAGGTTTGTACCAATTTTCTTATTTAGTAACCGGGCAATTGTAACATTTCTGACAGGGGCCTTTGAGGAGAACATAAAAAGAAAATTCCAGAGCCATTCCATTGCAAACTATGAACATTTGTAACAGAAGTGTTTTTAGATAACAGGAAGGAGTTTATTTTTTCATGACAGTTTTACCCATCCTGGAAAAACGAATTTAGGACATTACAAATATGTGCAATGTCTTCATCCAGATGAGACATCACACTGGTCATTGTACTTTACATGAAGACAGGAAAGGGCAACTTAAATCCCTGTAATTGTTGAACTTGAATAAAGCTAGGCAAAAATAAAATATCTCACATCTCAGGTAAACATGTTCAAGACTATACAATGTGGCAATTAGAAACGGAATATATCAATCCTGTCAATCTGATTAGTCATCATAAGAGTAAAACGTAAACATAACCATATTGGTATATCTGTTTAAAGTAACCCGAGTACATCACACACTTTTAAAGTGGCTGTCCCTACCTTTTTCTGCAATTTGGGCCTTGACACCTTGTCATGCAACAGGAACTTGATTTTTTCTACCTGGTCACGAGACAGCTGTTCCGCAATTTGAAAAAGAAACACCCTGGCAAGATAAATAAAAATGTTAACCAAAACATTCTATAACGTCATCAGAAGTCTTACACAAGTCCTCCACTTTCAACCTTTGACTCAAGGCCGTGCGCGGTTGGTTACATGCGTGGGGTTGGATGAAGGGGGTGGCCTTTCGCCGTGCACAACGTCGGGATGGCTACTGGGGGAAATGGCCACAGGGCCTGGCTGTGCGACAGGGGGTTGGATATGGATATATATATATATATATATATATATATATATATATATATATATATATATATATACATACATACGCACTCACGTATATCATACATACATACACATAGATAACTGAGCTTTCAAATGAGGTCATGCCAGGTCATACTCAAGCTCACCGGTAAGGGCTTATCTGGGCCCTGTCCTCGAGTTCTTTCTCAATTTCCTCTTGGTTGGCACCCATTGGATTTTTCAAAATGTCCATTCGTTTTATTCTGAAAATCAGCTCCTTTAGGAGCCAGCTGTCTTTATTTTTAAGCTTTCCATTCTGATTTAGAACCTGAAAAAGTTCATATCCTTCAGTGATCTTCTCAAGATAACTTGTCGAGGTATATTCTGTACACAAGAACTTGAGACACTGCAGATTGTATTCATTCAGCTTGTTGCTGATGGCTATAAAGAGTTCACTCATGTCCACTGGCTATCTGAAAGTGAAACAAAAAGACAAACTAAGATTCCCTGGCATTAATCATCCATCAAATAACTTTCTTTGATCTAGGTCCGCCTGCGCGTGTCGAATGAAAGCTAGTTTGAAATTTCCATTGTAATCTTCCGTTTTTTTTTTTTTAAAGAGGTTTAAAAATCCTAAAAAAATCTCTGAGCATTTGAAAATCAGGTAAAACTGACAGGTTTCGTGAAGTAGACACAGGATTTTAGGTTAGTGGTGGGAAACAGCAAAACCCCACCACTAAAACTGATACATAATTAATCTTTGATCAATGATATTCGAAAGACAGCTACATTTTCTTTTTTTACAAGACACTTTTTACAATTTACTGATCATGTTGGCTACTTTGAAGGTGGAAACAAGGCCGGCTTTAGGGGGGGCATGCGGGCGCACTGGGCACTGACCTGGGCACTGACCTAAGATGGGGGCGCTGATAATTAGCAGCCAAAGTTCTGAGACGTGCTGAGCAGGCTAAACTGAAACAGCCCACCCCACCAGCTCCCCAGAAACATTCAGAAGGGCGGATTTGGGGCTATGGCAATTTATATGTAAAGCTTGTGTTTTCAAAGCACACATAGTAGCGGGAAGCACATGTGAAGAGACCAAGGGGGATGCAAGAAAAGTTGAGGCAGAGTAGGTGACTGAAGCAGCAGCAGACTGGTTCATGGCTGGCCATTCCCGCTGGAACAGCAACATATGTAGCAACTGCAGCAAGGACAATTACTGTTACTCCAATGGAGGAAGCCAAACATACAATGAATTGAACATATATGTACCTCAGAATATTGATAGAAGCAGTATCACAGGATCCTATCAGCACATGTATACAAAGTCTGGGATATTGGGTGAAAGAAAAATAAGGGAAAGTAGGAAAACAGAGCTAAAATATTTTCTATTAGTCGTGCATTTTTAGTTTGTACACCATTACAATGACCATATCCAAACCCCACCTTATCAACCTTTATGTACAAAAAACATACAATATATACAAATTGACAGTATCAATGTAAAACACAAATAAGGGATTATTTTGTCGAGGGAACACAAGGCTCTTTGAGATCCCTTCAAAAGGATCTCTGAGGAACACTATTACAAACCTTTTGATGCTCTAATCTGTTTATTTATAAAGTTTTATATAGCGCAAACTTGATCCCGAAGGATATCAGAGCACTTTACAATTTGAGGGAAGTCCACATTTGAATAATGAAACTTAGATGCAACCAAATGTTGTTGATTCTGTCTCATTTCATTTTAGTGTAAATCTGTGGGGTTTCAATTCTTGTGGTGAATTTTGCTGGCTATTCTAATTGTAGTTGTGTTTAACTCAACATTAGCAAATACCCAATTCCTGGTCCTCATTTGATAATTGCCCATCCTCCAAATATCTTAATCCCTTTCAGCATAGAACAAGATCCATCGGAGGTCCAAGTAAGAGGTTATCATGGTGAGAGGTAAAAATACATCCAAAGTGAATATCACAAGGAGAGATGGGCTTTTGCTCCACTTACACGATGGGAACAAGGAGTACATGTTTTGATTGGGCAGAAGTTGTGTGCTTCCACAAAATAAGTGCTCGCCCCCCGCACAGCTGTGATCATTTCAACTGCCTGTGCTTGAACTTTAAGGGGCACACACTTGCCATTGCAATGCTATTAAAGTGTTGTAGATAATTTACTGCATTTTTCTCTGGCAGCAGCACTGATGGAAGGAGGGCAGTCAGTAACGTACATAGATTTTTAGCTGTGGCTTAACAATGCAGTCATGAGCTTGACATATTGGCATGGCCAATGCTTGTTTTCCAACGAATAGCATATTTGATGATGCATTACCTATTGTGGCTGTTCCTTTCTGTGGACTTTATATTTCAGAATTGAAAAACTCAGGGAGATGGTGTGTGGCTAAGATGGTCCCCTATTGCACAGAACCCAGTGACATCCAGAAGCAGAAGACCCACGTCAGGGGACTGCAAGATGGCAGACTGAGTCACTGGTTACCTCAGGAGGACCCAGGAGCGGAAGTTGAGGCCAGGCCTGCAGGTCAACAAAGCAGCGCAGCCTTTAAAAATTGTGCGTGCAGTAAACCACAGCATCAAAGGCCACTGAGTGGAATTCTGCTGAGTGAAAGATTCTCTCAGGATCCTGAGAAAGATAAGAAGCTGCAGAGCCTCTCCGAAAATAAGAGACCAACGGCTATGCAGCCCCCATTGCAGATCACGGGTAGTTTAGCCAGGGCACAAAGCAAAGTTCAGCACACTTTGAGGGTATATAGGAGCGAGAGGATTGGGGGTAGTTGCCATATTCAACAAAACGAATGGAGACACAGCACCAGTGCGAACCGCTAGAGTGTTCGAGTAGAACCAGGTATGAGGCGCGGCTTCCACTGTGGGGCTGTTCTCCCTAACTCCCTCAGTGTGACCGGCATGAACACTCCTTTCGGATTGGCCTACTCCCGTTGGCTATGTGTGCCTGGATTGCAGAGGTATGCAGCCGTTCTAAGAGGGTTTGAACTCCGGAGTGCCCTAAGCAGCATAGCGTGACCTGAACCTGCGATGGCCACCACTCCTCATTGCACGGCCTCTAAAAAGAAGTCCTGGAACGGGCTCCAAGTCTACCTGCATAAATCCAGGAAATGACTTGGGCCCACAGATAGGCTGATGTCAATGTGGGCCGAGAGGGGAGAGCCAGGGAGAACGCCCCAGTTGCAACAGTGTCCCTCCGAAAACCTGACCTTATGGAAAACCTTCACATGTTCAGCGGGTACTCAGGAATTGACTCAAAAATGACTTCAACAAAAAGCTTGACAGACCTGCATAACCACCTCAACACAAAATTGGTGAGCCTAGAAATGAGGTCAACTCAGTGGGGCAGAGAGTGCTGGAGGTTGAGGGCAAACATATGAGCCTGGAATAGAACACAACATGTGATATACAGGAATGTGAAGACCTGGGGACGCAATTTCAAAGCTCATTCTCAAAACTGGAGGATCTAGAAAATCGCTCTTGATATCAGGATCACTAGCAGACTGCAACACATGCAGAGAATATGGATATCGTGGTGAAGTTTCAATACTTTAGGGAAAAATAATACGTGCTAAAGGCAGCAAGACTTTAAAGGGAGGTGACTTTTGCAGATTACTCCTGGTGTTTCAAGACATTTTTCAAACCACTTTGCAGCACTTCATGAGCTTTCAACCCATAACAAAAACTGCAGCTGCAGAATGAGAAGATTACATATAGATGGATACATTCCTCTAGTCTATCTGGATAGATTGGAAGAAACACAGTGTAAAGAGCAAAAACGAAGTTGGCAAACATTTTAAAATCTCAGAAGATGTGGATATTAGAGGCAGGCCAACAGAAGGGGTAGCCCCGCCTAGCAGACAATGGACTCCAGTCCATTGTGCCATCAATGGCAGCAAAGCAGCCCAGCAAACCCCAGGAGATTCCGACTGATGTGGCGTATAATACCGGAGATGAAGGACAGCTTGGACTGTGGAGTGGAAAGACTCTGTGTGAATACGCACTCTTGAATCCAAGTAAATTTGAGTCAACATTCAGAATGGGATGTCAGTTGGTAAGCTCAAGTGTTTTTCCATGTTTATTTAACAGTTAACAACACAGACGGGGAGAACAGGACGGAGTGGGATGAGTAACACAATCAAGACAAACTTTTCAAGAGAGAACTGGGACTCAAAAAACTGGAAATATTACAAGGGCTAGGAAAGGGGCATAGATAGACAAATCGCACACTAACAGTGAGAACACCTGGGAAGGGACACATGCTTACCCCATTTTCATTGCAAACTGAGACACCACCCCCCGCCAACCATATCCAGGTGTTAGTATGGACTATTTGAGGGGCAATGGAGCTTGGGGGAATGCTATACATATATGGTGATGCCGTGTAGTTCCCACTAATCTGTAGGTCCTGCGCTTTTACAGACAACATAAACTTTGGGTGAGGTGTCTAGACTGATTCCAATCACACCTACAGGAGATGTTGGCCTAGAGACCAGCTATCTCACAGTGCCACCATAAGCCCCCCATCCCAACCAGGGAACGAATGGTTTCTGGCAACCACTGAATATGACAACCCTGACCCCTCAGGGATCGTGGCAAAAGATCAGAACCCTTCCGCTCAGTCACTTGTGCTCTTTTGTTCTCAGAGAAGTATACAGAGAATAAACAGTGGGACGTTTTCAATATATTTATTTAACCATCGTTATTGTATAAAATACATGTTCTGTGATAATCAGTAGTCAGAAATAGATGAAAGTGATTACAGGCACCAAAAGAGTAAATAGCAGATATTTTTCCACCATGGTGCTAAGGCAGTGTATATATGCAGTCAAATAAAAGAAGGTAGTAATCAGGCATACGCCTACTATGCAATCCCTACACTATGTATGTCTAGAGTGTGTGTAGGTGTAGAGCCTAGAATCCTCCCATGGGATGATCCAACCCCATTACCAGGTGTGAGAGAATGTAGGACCCCATCTTGGTCACGAATTGGACACCCCACACGGAGATGTCAGGTAGCTGTTCGGTGAATCCACCGCATACAGGGACCCTCAGTGTCAGCTGAAGTGCCTCCTCTGCTAACCCCCGGAAATGCTTCTTTATTTATAATAAAAAGCATCCTTGCGATGTACACACAGATTAGTTTTGTTGTGGATATACAGATAGCCCTGTTGCCCCAGGATGAAGGTAGAACGACATTTGTACATCATGTCTAAAGGCCTTGTACTCCGTGTTTGAGGCATTATGATAATGTTGTGTGAAGACAGATGTGAAAACAAAAGTAATTTCAGAGAAACTAATGTGTAATATTCTGAAATTACTTTAGTCACTGTTATGCTTATGCCTATAGACATCTTGCTTATGTTTAAAGGTGTACCATGGTGATAGAATCTGGTGTGGTGATGCTTCTGCAGTTTACTGTCAGTTGCACCGGACTTCTTCTGCAGGATAGATGGGATCACTTTACTGGATTAAACTTACAACTACCTTTTACTTTCTGGAGTCTCCTCATCTTCCTTGAAACTTACACTGGTGGCGAGGCCCTACTCACGCAACAACATTGTGATCCCAACATCAAACAACATTTTTTTTTACTTTTCTGGACTGAATTATCAAATTACTGGTATTTATCAGGCTTATGTGAGTACAATTTATCACTTTGGATTTAGAATCTTCAAAGCTAATTTTATAAGTAACTTTTACCACTCAACTTATGGTTTAAATGTCACTTGTGAGCTCATGAACTAGAGCAACCGCCGCACATCTCACCTCTTTATTTATAAACCCTGGGAGGTTGGGAGATTTCGGTGCGGGCTCTACTTTAGCGATGATAATTCATGGACTTTTTTAAAATCAGCGGGTTATCATTGCTACGCTTCCTCCACGTTTGATCACACATGGACTTTTGAAGATTAGTGGATTATCATTGCTTTACTTTCACAGCGTTTATGACTACGCTGGTGAGACTCTTTATAATCTGGGACTTTTGGCTGCTTTTACCATCCGAAGTTTACTTTCTCCTTAATGCTGTTCGTTGGATATGGTGAGCTCTATTTAACATGTCAAAAGACAGAGCGGTAAGTCACAAGTGCATGCAATCGCATTTGTTAAACCTCAACCGTTTACTTATTTATTCGCGCGTACCTGCCTACCTGTATCCAGGATACATGAGGATCCAACGCTTTGTTTATTTTTCTCCTCATCAAGTTGCATATGATTTAAATGCATGGCAGTGATAGGATATTTAGTTCCTTCTAAATCTAACAAATTGCGGCCAGTATTTTTCTGGCCCTTCAACACCAATGTAAATGTCTTCTTTGGCACTACCCATGAACTAAATCTTGATCAAATTTATGAGGGTCCAGGTAGTGCCAAGTGGTGCTCCTAATGCGAAACTTCATCAACAAACCTGATTATGGCCTGGCAGCCTGAAATCTAGCTGCCATGAAAATCTATCCAAATTGGTTGTGGTAAAGTGTAATACAAAGAACTTCAAAGCAAGTGTGCCAAAGGTTTTGTGTGGGAACTCATTGTTCACAAAAAGGTACTTGGCCTAATTGTTAGTCTCTTCACAAAACTAAACAATGTGAAATTGCAAAGCTTTGCATTCATTGAGCAAGACCTGACCGTCACCTGCCCAGCCGGACACTGTTTCTCTCTTTCTCCCTGTCTCACCCTCCCCCTGCGTATTTCTGCCGTTCTGCCTTTTCTTTGTCTCCGTTCTTTCCATTTTTCTAACCGATGCTTGTTGGAGCTTCCTAGAGAGCTATAGAGAAGACTGGCCTTAGATTATCTCCCTCTCCGTCACCTACCCACTTGGTCTCGGGGCTGACTTTCCTTTATCTCTTTTCCGTCTTCCCCCTCGTCCTCTCCCTTCTCAGTCCACCTCTCCCCTTTCCCTCTCTACTTGTATCTCCTGACATTGGACACAGTTCTTCCTCGTCTCCCTGCTATGGCTCCTTCCTCCCCTCCCCTCCTTGCCTATAAATTCTCTCACCTGCGTTGTTTGTTTACTGTACCTTACTACGCTATTGTAACTGATGTAATTTGTAATGCAATGTTCCTCTGCTATAGCGCTCCGATACCTCCGGGTCTAGCCAGCGCTTTACAATCCTTTTGATGTACCTTCTAATGTAATGTTCCCCTGGTTATGCGCTCTGATACCTCCGGGTCTAGATAGCGCTATATAACCTTCGCAGATTCAAATAAACTAAAACATTTTTTTCCTGAAAGCTGAGACCTGAGCAACATGGCTGATGACCGGTTGAGCTGCTTGACAGCTAATGAGGAGTTGGCCCTGGTTTTCCCCCTTGACCGTCACCTACCCAGCCGGTCATTGGGCATTGTTCCATCGTCTCCCTGCTTTTACTCCTTCCTCCCCTCACTCCTACGAACTATTGAAACATTGTTTATGTGTACTGTACCTTTCTATGCTCTTGTATCTGATGCATCTTGTACCGCAATGATACCAAATGTAAAGCGCTCTGATACCCTCTTGGGTCAAGTTCGCGCTATATAAAACTTTATAAATAAATAAATAAAATAAATAAAAGCAGCTGACGCAGAGTTCCTTTTGCATCCAGATTTCTGGCAACAACAAAAATGTGAAGAAAACTCTTGTGATTAATGTTCCTGCTAGAGAGAAATATTGGAGTTTTGTCTAGTGGCAGTTTTGACTCGCCATAAAACAGCGCAGAGTGTTAATATGCCTGGTGCAAACAACAGATCTGTATTTAAAGTGTATAGCTGAGTGGATTAGTAAAGCCAGCCTTTTGCGGTGGGAGGTGGGGGAGTAGTGAGGGAATCTGAGGAGTAGGTCATGGGAAGGTGGGGGGTAGAAGATTGTTGCACTGTGTGCCACCAGCGCTAAAACCGGCCCTGGGTGGAGTCTGTTTTATTTACCTCAAACACTATCCAGAAATCACAGCTCAGGCGCGTATGTAGGACTGTGCTCACAGTGCTATTTCATCATAAGTACCCTGTGTCACAAATACAGAAAGCCTAACAACAGCATTCACTCCATACTTTGTGTTAAGATTGTTTAGTTTCTAACTTAAAATGGTAAAAAAAAGTCTAACTTAAGATGGTACAGAATGCATCTGTCACAATGTGTATCACGAACCTTCCTATCGCTAGTCAGTAGGCAGTGCCTTTCCTTGGCCCCTGATACAGCAATGTCCAGTGATAATGTGTCATCCTAGTGTAGACACTTCCTAAATACTGGTGAGGGACAGCTGGGTGGGCTTCTCCTTACTGTCCTTAATTTTTTGGGTCATCACCCACTGTCTCTTTCTGGTAACTCATTATAATCAACAAGAACTTGTGCATTATCCAGAGAAATTATGTCACTTTTTGCTCATATAAAATTGATCAAGAAAGCATGTACAATAATTTAGCAATATTTGCCTATGGTACTGAGAGTCAGTGAAGTCC
Source organism: Lissotriton helveticus (assembly GCF_964261635.1). Taxonomy (NCBI): domain Eukaryota; kingdom Metazoa; phylum Chordata; class Amphibia; order Caudata; family Salamandridae; genus Lissotriton; species Lissotriton helveticus. The sequence goes on along the minus strand of NC_136061.1, from coordinate 408,343,081 downwards.
ATTAAGTTTAAAATCATGTAAGGATACTGCAGGAAATCCAAGTGCATGATTTATTCCTCTAGTTTTTTAGTTGGATAGCTGGATATTTATATTTTCACTGGGACAGAGGCCTACAACCAGGGTACAGTCAAGCCACTGGTGCTCTTTTTAAACAGTGTTTATCTTTTTGATAGTGCGACCCTTACTAACGTATGCCTAAACTGTGAGCCGACCGAGATTAACCCAGTGTAAACTAACAGTCTCTCTGTTCGGATGTAACTGGGCCAGTGTAAATCATTTCATCAGCCTCATATAAAAGAAAATATGAAATAAGTGTAACTCATTAATTGGGCACAAGGAATCAAGACAAAGATAAATCTAAGCGATTACTGTGCTTGTGATGCCTTCTGCTGGGGAGAGTATAGAGCTTGTCCCCTGATGATGCTGCTGAAAAGCCCACAGAATTTAGCTTTAGTAAGACACTATACCATCCCTGGAGAGGGGAACAAGTGGACATGGGTCTGAAAATCTGTCATTTGAGCATCCTAAAAACTCTACTGTAGAGTTTTTCAGATGTGTGATCCTGTCACACTCACAGGATCCTCTTAGATATTAAACTGGAAAAAAGGTCAAAAAGGGGTAAAACGATTCTCAAGAGGTTTAGGCTGAAGGGCACGGCAGTGGGTGAAGTTGAAAGTGAAGCAAGAGCTCTAAGAGATCTAGTGGAAAAAGTTAAATGACAGATTTAGTTAAAACAAGGTACTCGGGGAAAGGAGATGCCAGGAGATGCCAATAAGCAACCATAGGGCCAGTACTTACAGTACAGAGAAGGTGAAATGGGTGGGCGAGCAGGCTATGCAATTTCGGAAGATGTTAGCGTGAGATCACTTTCCAGTTCCATTCTGAGAGTCACTCAAATCCTTGCCTCTAGCAATCTGGTGCACAGAATCAGCTTGGGACCAAAGAAAGACCAAAGAAAGAAATCCGACAGGCAGTCACTGTCCAAAACTATGTTACAGGGGCAATTGACCCCAGCAATGCTGGTGAAAAACACTGCAGGAAGAACTTGATCTCTGAAGAAACCAGAGGGGCTTTGGGGCTTGAGAACTAAGAAAGATACCTAACCATGGACAACCTGATTCAAATTGTCTATGGTTCGACTGGATGGAACACTTCTAAGAGGTTCATCAAGAGTACTAAAGTAATGAAGATCAATTTGGAAGCAATCAGTTACTGCAACTGCTTGTACGTATGGCATGCAACACCAGTCGGTTCATGGAAATGGATTCAGTACTATCTGACTTTTGACGGATTTCAGTGCCGTCAGCATAATGGTAAAATGATACACAAAGATCTTTAAAAAAGCTTCCAGGTGGTTCAATGCAGTGATTGTAGTGAATGGGTGCCAGCATGGAGCCTGGAAGTAAACCATATGGCTGAGTGTGGCCTGTGACTTATCATTCGAACAATAACAGTACCGTCTTGGAACGTCTGATGGTCAACGGTGTCATATGCTGCTGTAAGATCCAGTAGGATGAGAAGACAAAGGCAGGCTTGATCAAAAATAGAGAGATGTAGTTTAATACCACAAGTGTGACAGATTATGTGATACGGCCAACTCTGAATAAAGTTTGGAACCTGACAAGGCATGAATTATAGTGTACTTGGATTTTTATGGCAAAGTAACAAATTTCTCAATGACCCTAGAGGCGAAGGAAGGCCATGGAGGAAATGTTAGTTCTCAACCTTGGAGGCATCCTGGCGCTTTATTTCAAGGAGAAAGTTTTATTTTTATTTTTAGAGGGTCATGCAAGCAATTTTCAATTGCATCCTTCCTCATATGGGAGCCAGTTTAAAGATTTCAGATCAGGAGTGATGTGGTAGTTTCTTTTAGATTATGTGATGAGTTTTACAGCAGAGTTAAGAGAGGCCCTTAGAAAGCCAACTTATATATAGCTAGGCCGCACAGGGTTGCACTTTAATAGTCCAACTTGAAGTCATCGAGGGGGAGGAAGGGTTTTATTTTTCTTAAGGTGTTCATAATATTTTTTCTAAGTTCACTCCTTTGGTGGCTGTACTGATGTGTTCCTGTATGTTTAGGTTCTTGTCCAGCGTTATTCCCAGTGATTTCGTGGAGTCTACGAGGTATGGAAGTTACAAAACAATGAGGAGACCAAAAATCCACTGGACCTGGGTGAGGTCCGGTGAAAAAGGAAAGTGATCACAGTGAAATTACTTCAAAATGAAATTCAACATCACCTTTGAGTAAATCATAATCAACATTTATTAATGTTTAACAAATAATAATCATGTTCCATAACAGCACAATCGTCTGCATTAACATGAAGAGATGCTCCAAGTGGGGAGGAGGTAATATGCAGCAATGTGCGGAGACTGAAGGTCGGTGAGTAAGGAAGAGCAATGTGCACTATATATACATTAAAACAATACATGGCCTATCCAGCCACTTTAAAGGCTAAACACATGTAAAAACCATGATATTCTGGTGATACAGTGAATCTATCACTGTTATCAATATATGGAAAACAGGTAAAGCTGTCATCTTTTCGACCCCAAGGGTGCGCGTAAAGGATTCGGGTCCTTACAGTAGGTAATTCATCAGGACAATGGGAGATACCTAGGGGTAATTGGATAATTACTTTATTAATTCTGGTGATAGGCAAAAGAAAGGAAATTTGTTGAATCAAAAAATTGGGCATTAATGATTACCCTTCCATCCACCTTCCATCCACCCAGAAGAATTCAATGGAAATGTTTAAAGTGATGGGCCCACGGGCTCCTATGTCATAGAGAGAGATCAGTATCTTGAGTTGTGCTGAAAATAAACCGTATAGGGGTCGATATCTGCTACTTAAATAAATGGACTAAAATGCACTTCTTATAGAGTCATCTTTCTTAGAGTCAATCGTTTTTATTGTGTGGTAAAGCAACTTAATACACAGCCCAGCTGCCTACATCAACTTGCCAGCAGGGCGCAATCTCTTGGCAACGACACGGCGTCTGGGCCTACAACCCGGATGGTGACCCCGCGTAGGAGATTTGAGCTTTAAGAAGCAGTCCCTCCAATTCCATAGCCACCACTTTTATTAGAAGAAACAACCAAAAGAAACCTGTAACACCCCAACCCTCCACCCCCCTCTAGCCCCCACACCCCCACCCCGCTCCGCATCAGCTTCTAACTTCACCGTCTATCCTCCAGGACCCACAGGTTCTTCATATCATCATTCAGGCTGCACTGTAGCCCCACTAGGCTCTAAAGGAATGAGTTGCAGAATTTGTAAATATTTCGGGCACGTCACTTCCCTCAGGAGCTGCAGGAACAGACCCCATAGTTTTGCATATTCAGAACCCTTTCCATCCATGCCCAACGAAAGACGCTCCATAGCTAAGAGGTGCCAAAGCCTTTGTATCCAATCCCGTGGGTCAGGTGTGGCCGGGGAACCCCATTGCGCCAAAAGGATCTGCCTCGCCACAAGCAACAGCGCATGCTCAGGTGCCCGGGGAAAATGTAATCTGAAACGCATCATCCAGGTCATCCAGAACCACTTTCCAATATCGCACCAACTTCGGGCAATGCCACAACAAGTGCACCAAAGTACCTGGAAGGCCACACCCCCGCCAGCAGAGGCCTGACTTTGCTACATCCCATGCCTTGATGCGCGCCGGGTTATAGTACCAATAAGCGGCCACTTTATAGGCAGACTCGGTACCCGCAGTGTTAGAGGCAGTCAAGGGGCACCCCAACTCTGTCTCCTATCGGACCTGCGCCCTCGTACGCTGCTTCTTGGGATGTCGCAGAATCATCGCATACAGCTCAGAGATGATCTTGCGGTCATCCTTCTTGCAAACTAATCATTTTTCAAACGCTGACAAGGGGCGAGACAGAGGCGAGATTGGTTGGCTGGGCACCCAGTGCGCTAACTGCGAATAGTGAAAAGCGGCAGACTCTGGCAGCTGGAAGAATTCCTTACACAATTAGGGGAATGGGATCAGACCATCAAGGTCAAAGAGGGAGCCCACCCTCTTACAGCCTTCCTCTCGCCAGCGATGGAAGACTGGAGACGCACAACCCGGCGGGAAATCTGGATTATCAACAAAAGGAGTCATTGGGGAGGGAAATGTAATCCACCCCCTGCGCTGCACCAATTGGTCCCACGCTTTTAGAGTTGGGGAGGTCACCGGGGAAGAGTAAAGGCCCCACGTCCTGTGTTTCAGTCGTAACCACAACTCCCGGCAGATGTTACAGCCCGTCACCGTCTGGTCCATAAAGTTCCAATGTTTGCTAGACAAGGGCCTGTTCAATTCCACGATATATCGCAGACAGGATGCCTAATAGTAAGCCGTCAACAAGGGAAAGCCCAGCCCGCCCGCTGCCTTCGGTGTAGTGGCGAGGGACATCGCAAGCCGAGGCTGCTTATTGTTCCACAGGAACTTATTAAGGAGCCCCTGCAGTTTCCGAAGAGTGCCCGGCGGGGGACTCAAGGGTAGCATTTGGAAGAGGTAGAGGACCCGCGGGAGCACCGTCATTGTCACCCCCGCCAACCTCCCATACCAGGCCAAGTTGAGGCGGGACGATTCAGAGAGGGCTTTGGCAGTTTGTTCAACAAGCAGCCTATAGTTAAGGGACACCGTTTTAGAGATAGAGGGGAACAATCGGGTACCCAGGTATTGAATATCAGAGTGCACCTACTGGAAGGCAAAGTCTTGCTGCAGATCCTGCACGTCTGCATCAGGAATGGAGACATTAAGGATTAGTGAATTTGAGAAGATAACTTTGAAACCCGCCACCTTTCAGAATTCAAGGAGTTCTGCAGACAGATACCGCAGGGAGGATTGAGGTTGGGTTAGCGACAGGATAACATTGTCCGCATACAGGCTAATCTTATGAGTATCAGCGCCGAACTTAATCCCCTCGATACCCACGTTGGACTGAATGCGTTGGGCGAAGGGCTCCTTATAGAGCGCAAAGAGCAACGGAGATAAGGGACAACCCTGTCGCGTTCCTCTAGTGATGGGGAAGAGGGCTGATTTACACCCATTCACCCGCACCGCCACCCTATGGGCCGCATAGAGGCACCGAACCCAACGCAAAATGTTGTTACCCACCCCAAAGGCCTTCAGAACAGCGAACAGGTAGTCCCAGTCTACCCGGTCGAAGGCCTTCTCTGCGTCAAAAGAAAGAAAGAAATCCTGAGTCTGAGAGCGGTGGACCAAATCTATGAGGTGGAGAAGCCGCTTGGTATTGTCCCCCCCCTGCCGCGTCGGGATGAAGCCTGCCTGGTCCGGATCAATTATTCCATCCATTAATGGGCTGAGTCTCGCCGCTCGCGAATAATTTTGCATCAATGTTGAGCAACGAGATCGGTCTGTATGAAAAGCAATCCTTGGGGTCCTTCCCAGGTTTAAGAATGACCGTAATCACTGCCTCAGCCATGGAGGGAGTCACTTCTCCTGTATCAAGAAAGGAGTTGAAGAGGTGGTTTAAAAGAGGAGCCAGCTTCACACAATAAGTTTTATAAAATATGGCAGAGTAGCCATCCGGCCCCGGGAATTTAGCCACCTTCAACCGAGCAATCACGGATATGACCTCCTCTATGCAGATCGCTGAATCTAAAGCATCCGAGAACGTCTGTAATAGGGGCGTAAGGCCACAAGATGCCAAGTAGTCTGCCTTTCCCCGAGAGGCCGCTGCCTCCCTCTTATATAGGGTCTGGTAAAACTGCCGAAAGGAGTCCATAATGAGGGCATCAGGGGGATTGCTCAGCTGCTTGAGGGTCCCCAATGGATTGTATAGTCGTCAACTGAGCGCGTGCCCGCAATCTGTGTGCCAGCATCTTCCTCCCCTTGTCTCCTCGAGATAAAATTTGTGTCACAAGCACAATAGGGCATGTGCAGCTCCATCTAGGTCAAGGTGCTTTAACATGCGTCGCTTCGTCTCCAACTCCCTCCAAACCCTCGGGGTCCCCGTCCTCTTATGTATCGCCTCCAAGTCGCCTACCTCCTTCTCGAACTCAGCGCGCTTCTCTTTGCGCAATCGAGAATACGTTGCCGCGAGCGCTATAAACTCTCCCCGCACCACTAATTTCAAGGCCTCCCATACCGACGCTAGGGGTGTACCCTCCAAGTCATTATCGTCAAGATAGTGTCCCGTATCCGTGTGACCACTGAGTCCGAGTGAAGCAAGGAGTTGTGAACGCGCCAGCCAGACAGTGGCGGTCGTTCGCCATGGGAGGTGAGTAGAACTGAGATAAGAGCATGATCTAACAGGGAGCGTGGTGTAATTTACGCCGTGGACAAATGAGGTAAGAGAGAGGATGTGGCCAAGAAGTGATCTAAGCGCGCGTACGTCTTGTGTGCTGCAGAGTAGTAGGTGTAATCGCGCTCTAGGGGGTGCTGGACACGCCATACATCATGCAACCCTACCTCCAGAAGCCACTGTCTCCCTCCCTGCGACATTGCCCCCGCCTGGTGGGACCTCTGCTCAGACCTGTCCATCCCAGAGTCCATCACAATATTCAGAACACCACCCACGAGAATCAATGCATCCGGCAACGCTAACACCTCAGAGAGGGCCACCCTCAAGGAGGGCTCTTGTCATTCGTTCGGGGCATATATTGACCCTATTGTGAGCTGTGTATCCCCCCACTGGACGCGTACAGCTAAAAACCTTCCCTTAATGTCCACAACCTGAGAAAGGACTTTGCAGTGCGCGCGCACGCTAAAAAGAATCGCCACCTCATGTTTCTTAGGACCTGAGGACCATAGTTGTAGAGGGAAGCTCTTATCTGCCATAGGCTTAGTATCCTTAGAGAGGAGGTGAGTCTCCTGCAGCAGGCACACATCGCTCTCCACATTCTCCAGGAGGGAAAGGATGGCCGAACGCTTAACAGGGCTATTTAGACCCCTAACATTCAGGCTCACAGTCTTTAAGTCCCTACCCATAACACCTAGAGAAGGGGGAGTGGCTAATGCAGCGCTTAACGCTAGTGCCCCCTTGGGGGCCAAAGATGCCCTGTCTGCAACCCGGGTCCTCGCCTAGATCCCCTGAGAGCTGATGCGGAGCCCCTAAAACAACCCCAAATCCCCAACAAAGCACCCCACCCCACCCCCAAACACAAGAAAAACCAAAAGGTAAAGAGACTCAGATTTCGCCAAGAGTAACAACAGTCTGTTTGACATGCCCAAATAGCAGGAGAACATGGGGCCATCGTGGAACACTTCCCGTTCCTGATACAGAACACACTAACTTCCAAGGACAAAGGTAAGCAACAAATCCTCATCAGAGAATCGCCCGCCTCCTGCACCGGATAAAAACCCTACTACTACCAGTCTTGTGGGTCTCAAGAGACCACAGGGTTATCGGTAACCAGTGTCATGGAGGTAACAGCAGCCTCCCTCTCCAACAGACTTGGGGACACATCCGGCTTCGCAGACTGAGAGGGCTTCCCAACGCGCTGCCATTCGGTGGAGCGCTTGCGATGTCTAGCAGGCGACCTGTTGCTCCCAGGCGTTGGGTGTGGTCCGCTCCAGACCCAAGATCTCAAAGGCAGAGTCCAGCGAACGAACCTGCACAAGTTTGCCATTATATTTGAAGAGAAATCAAAACGGATGGCCCCACGAGTAGGGGAGGCCTTTCTCCCGAAGGTGATTAGTGATGGGCTTAAAGTCCCTATGTTTGACGAGGGTGGAGGCCGCAAATCCTGAAAAAGCTCTGGTTGATGGCTCCGAAATTGTATGGGATTGAGGTCACGGGCCTTCCAGAGAATCCTCTCTTTGATCTGAAAGTCATGGATACACACCAGTGTGTCCGGGGGAGGGGCCCTGGCACCACGCGGCAGTCCAACAAGGTGGACACGATCCATCTGGATGTCCTGATCCTCCTCCTCACCAAGGATTTGACAAAAAAGTGCCCCAATGTACTCACGTAGGTTATCCCACTCTCCTTTCCACGGAACCGCCCGAATTCTAATATTGTTCCGCCGGGACCGTTCTTTAAGTCCTCAGCGTGCGCCTGGAGATCTAGGTTTTGTTCCGTGAGGCGAAACACATCCTGCTGGAGTCGGTGAATGTCATCCGCAGCTCCCAGATCATGCTCCTCCAAAGTAGCCCCTCGCTCCCCAACGGTGTCCACATCACGCCGTATCTCGCGCAAATCAGAGGTGAGCTGCAAACGAAGCTCCAAAATGTCTTCCTTTATGGCAGAGAACAGTTCTAGCATGAAAGCCTTGGTCGCCGGGAGTTCATTGTCCTCAGAGCATGGGGCTTTGTCAGCAGGCGGAGAGGCAGACTGTCCCGTCGCTTTCTGAAGCAGGTCCTTCAGGGGTTTATCTCTCTGATTCCTGGAAGCCGCCATCTCGCCCCCGGCAGGGGCCTGCGCCCCACAGCACGCAGATAGGGCAAAGGTGTAGTCCTCACGTTAGCGCCCGAACGCCAACCCAGGCGGGAGCTTCACGCGCCAAAGCACTACATAGGCCTCGTGCCCATCCAGGGGAAGGGGGGCCACAGCTCGGTCAGGGCCCGGCTTAGTGCTTTAGAATCTCAATAGATTTCCCGTGCAGTGATGGCGGTCTGTCAGGGGGCGGGGGGCACCACCGGGAGTCCAGACAGTAAGCGCCGCAAAATGTGAGAGGAGCGGGGGGCACACCACTCGCCCCACAGCAGGACCTCCCAAGGCAAGGCCGCCCCCCGGTGCTGGGCTACACTGCACCGCCGTCTGCTAAGATACGGACAGAGCAGGCGGCCAAGGCTCCCACAACCACTCTCAAATATAGGCAGATCTCCAGGCTCCACTCAGGTTAGCAAGCTCACTCCGTGCACCGCACACAACTGTCAGCCAAGGCGGGACTCCACCGCAGGTGCAGGGAGACCGACCGCCCGCCGTCCCACGGGCCGATGGTAGGCCTCACACTCCCCGCAAGCCTCTCAGGTCCCAGCAATGCAGGCACCCCCACACGCTATGCACATCAGGAGAGGGCCACTCACCCCCGCCGCCAGCCCGCAGGCCTCGCTGCTGCAGTCTCTCGGGGGCGAACGGGCGTCATGTTGCTCCCCCACGTACGGAGCTGGGCCCTACCTCCAATCAGTCGGGGTGTGTCCACAAAGGCATCTCGGGCATCGGGGTACCGCCGGAGGCGGAAAGGAAGGAAAATGAGCTCTGACCACTCTGCTAGGCCTCCAGCCGTCCGCCGACTCGCGGACTGAAAACACGGCCCCAATCCAGCCAGCTGCCTCCTCTCACCGCTCCTCACCTCTCGGCTCACGGGCCCCCGCTCATCAGCTCCGCACCGCAGCACCCCAGGAGCACACAGCCAGCCGCCATGTGAAGCAGCAGCCGCCGCTGCAGTATGGGGTCCACTGGGCCTCTCCGTACAAGATCGTAGCTGGGCCTTGGCTCTGCGTGCCAACACACGCAAGGCAGGACCGTAGAGGAACAAAATGGCGGCTGCTGCCCGGGCCCGCCGACACCACGCCACTGCTCCACTCCTCGGTCTGCCGCTCAGGCAGTGAGACCACCGCTCCCGCCACGGTGGCAGCCGCCTCTCAACGCCGCAGAGCAGCAGCTGAGTCCTCAGTCCCGATTAGCCAGGGTCGCTGGGCCTCCGCCAAGCTAGGGCCGCACGCCCCAAAAGGGCAAAATGCCGCACTGGGGTGCGAAAATAGGGCCCCCTCCAGAGGCTAGGATGAGAGGGGAGTAAGAAGACCCCCACGGCCAGCACAGATGGGCCGTAGAAGGGGTGATATACAAAGCGGTATGCAGGCGGCACCAGAGGGACAGTATAGCACGTCCTACTCCGCCGCCATTATGCCACGCCCCCTCAGAGTCATCTTTCTTTACAAAAATGGCGACGAGGATGGGATGGATTGAAGAAGACTCCACCCATAATGAAATTTTTATGAAAACGATTTTTAGAAGGCATGAAAATCGCCACATCAAATTACGGCCCCCGCAGCTCAGAAAAGGATAGTGTGCCACATTCCACGTATCCAGTGCTACAGTACGTGAATTTCTATGTTGGGATTTTGTGCTACTTGGGAGTATCGGCGGGTTAGCCTAAATGTTGTTGGAGTCGTGGATCTTTGAAATAGGCACCTGACATTCTCACATGCAGCACTGTGTCCTTGTTTGCATTTAAAAAGAGGCACTCGACCTACCTGGCAACCACGGAAGCGTTCCATTTCCTGACGCGCTCCAAGTCTTTGGCGATTTTATACGTGAGGTAGTTCCGGATGATTCAAACTACCCTAGTGAATGATGGGACACTCTACGTCATCGGGTACAAATGCCGCCATCTTGATGAACACTAGGGCAACAGTGATCTGGGCATTTTTACTGGAGCGTGTATCTGAGCGCATTTTCTTATGTGACCTGCATTGGAATACTTCAGCAGTTCCTTTTGAGAACTCGGCTGTTTACTTTTGTCAGCTACATGAGGACAATCGTCCCTACACAAATTACGGTGGGTCATAAGTTGTGTTTTTTTTATGTGAAAGGCTGCAAGTAAAAAAAAAAAAAGAAGAGGCAAGAGGAACAGTACTGTCGGAGCATCTAATTTACATGCCAAGGAGTACAAAATTGGGATTTTTTTTTTTTAAATGGTTAATTGCGGGGACATTTTGAAAATAATTTATTCAGGTTATCTCAATAAAGATATTTACGGAAAATGGCAGTACAGAATATTTCTCCTCCACCAATTTTCTTACAGGAACCAGGGTCTCCCCTCATGTAGTGAGAAGATTGGAAGGAATCATTTGTGACTTACTTATAAGCGATTGGGGGTGATGTATACATTGTAAAGAGGAAATTAGCAATTTTGAAAAATTGTTATTGGTGTATAGAGGGTAGGAAACTGTTAAACCTTACCAACACCTGTGGGCAGAGATGCTGATTGTTCAGGGGATGAAGCTGATGAATATGAAGATGCTTTGATGACTTCAGAGGAGAGCTATGGAAAGAAATTGTGCCTTGTCGTCAAAAGACGAAAGTTCTTTTGCCAAGGTCAAGAAACTGAAGAAGCGATTAGTCAATATGTTGCTACATTGCATAGATTAGCGATTACATGCAAATTTAAAGATCTTAGAGATGAGATCATACGGGACCAAATGATAAATAGGTAATGCTATTTAAGAATAAAAGAGAAATTACGTATGGAGAATACTTCCTGTTATGTAAACGAGTTGGGGGGTAATGTGTCCAAATCAAATGTAGATACCGAGAAAGTATGTGAAGTCAAGTATGAAAAAAGTCAATCGCGTTATACAAGGCGAATCAGAGACATAAAAGGGAGGCAAAATGTACCAAGACAAAGAATTTGCTTTAGATGTGTTGTTAACAGACACACAGTAGAGGCAAGCTACTGTCCTGCCACTACTAATAAATGCTTTAATGTAACAAAACATGTCATTTTGCAAGAGAATGCAAAATTCCGTAAATACTTTAGGAAATATCAGTAAATGCTCAGATAATAGGGATAATGATACCACAGATGAAATTGAAATATTAATGATCACAGAGTATTCAACTCAAACATGCAATATTTCAGAGGTGTCAGGAGGAAATTACTCTGCCCCGAAATGTGATGTATTGGTAAATGGTGAGAAAGTACAATTTTGGGCAGATTCTTGTTCACCGTTCACTATCATGATAAGTATACATGGGAAAGGCTCCGAAAACTCAAATTAAATTCCAAAGATGTTGAACCAGAAGGTTATAATGGGGACAAGTTACCCATAATAGGTTATGTTATAGTCGATTTATTGTTTCAAGACAGGCATGCAATGGCTAAAGTCTACATAGTTGAGAAAGGAAAGTCACTATTAGGTTGGAAAGAGCAGCGCACGTTGAGGATGATAATAGATCCAAAACATTCACAACAGGTATTGATAACGCAAGAAGTTAACAAATGGATGAATACATTTCCCAAATTATTTAATGGAAATTTGGGTTGTCTAAAAAATGTTAATACAAAATTATTCTCAAACAAAATGTCAAAACAATAGTTCACAAAGTAACGAATGTTCAGCTGAGAGAAGCGCTCAAGTGTGAATTAAAAAGATTGTGCGACAATGATGTGATTGAGCCTATTGAGGCTTCAGAATGGCTTAGTCCGTTTGTTATCGCCACGAAACCTAATGGCAAGATCTGGGTGTGTGTGGATTTGAGAGATTTATACCAATGTATATGGATTGATAGCCATCCTTTAACTCGCATTAATGAAATGTTGACGGGTGTATATGGGGGTAGGTATTTCACCACATTAGACTTATCACTTGCTTACCATCAGGTGAAATCGCATTCAGAATCTAAGCACTTAACCTCATTTATCACACCAGAAGGGGCATTTGAGTTTAAACGTATGCCATTTGGATTGGCATCAGCTGTATTCCAAAGAGTGATGCAAACCACACTAGGTAACAAGAAAAATGTCTTAGTATTTCAAGATGATGTTTTAGTTTGGGTCAAAGATATGTCTCAATATAATGAAGTGCTAAACAAAGTTTTAACAAAATTAGAAAAAGCTGGGATGACAACAGGATTAGAAAAATGTAAATTTTCTCAAGAAGAGGTAGAATACTTGGGACATACCTTGGCATTCAGTGGAATTAAGCCAAAACATGATTTGGTGGAGGCTATTGAAATAGCTCCTGCTCCGCGTGACAAACATCAACTTAGATCGTTCCTTGGGTTGGCGGGGTATTACGCAAAATTTGTACATCATTTTGCAGAAAATTTGCATGTTTTAAGAAATATAAGGAAGAAAGGTGCCACATATACTTGGACAGAAGAATGTCAAAATGCTTTTGATTCTATAAAGAAAGAAATAGCCAAAGCTGTAACTCTTAAACGGTTTGATCCAGATCACAAAACTATTGTGGTCACTGATGCTAGTGGATATGGCTTAGGAGCGGTATTAATGCAAAGGGATCATGGAAGGGAAAGAGTCGTGGCATCTGCGTCAAGAGCTTTAAAAGGTGCAGAGAAACCTTACTCTGTCATAGAAAAAGAGGCCTTGGCATGTTGGTGGGGGGTACAACTTTCAGAATTTTTGTATGGGGCACCCAGTTCGAATTACGAACAGATCATAAACCTTTGGTGGATTTATTTTCCACATTCTGTGCAGGAAAAGCCACACCTAGTATAGCACGGTGGTTACATTGTTTACAAGAATATAACTTTTCTGTACAGTATGTTCCAGGAATTAGAAACATAAATGCAGATTGCATGTCCAGATTACTGCTTAAAAATCGACCATGTGAGAGGAGGATGAGTGGAGGTTGCTGAAATTTCAGATGTGTGCCATGCCATAGACGAAAAAGAATGGAAAGAAGCGGTAGTAACTAATCACATGTAAGAAAAGGTAATAGATAAGTTAATCAAAATTGATGGAAGAATGCATGACTAGGATCTTGCTCCTTATCAACATGTATGGAAAGAGTTATCAGTTATGGATGGTATAGTAAGAAAGTGTGATAAGTTGGTTGTACCGGAGTCTTTGTGTGGTAGATTGATTGCGATGATGCACGAGGGCCACTGTGGAATGTCTGCCATGAAAAGTTAGGATGTATTTCTGGTGGCCAGGAATGGATAAGCAAAGAGAGAGATTTGTCAGAAATTGTGTTGCGTGCACTTGTAGTGACTAATCACATCTTTTGCAAGAGACTACAATTAATCCTGTGGAATGGCCCAAAAGAGCTTGGAAAGACAGGCTATGGACATATATGGTCCCTTTGAGTGTTTGGGATTGAATGAGAGATTTGCCACTGTACTGATGGATTATTACTCAAAACTACCAGAAGTTGCTTTTATGCGTGAGGTGAAAACCTCAAATGTTATTGCATTTTGCAAAGATATTTTTTGTAAGGAAGGTTGTCTTGCAGATTTTGTAACTGATAATGGCCCTTAGTTTGCATCTGAGGAATTTAATGTTTTTCTAAAAGAAAATGGGGTATTAAACAAGCCAGAACTCCTGTTTATCACCCCAGGAGTAATGGTCTCATTGAGCGCTTTAACCGTGTGTTGGGTGAGAGTATACAGTTAGCCATTTCCAGCAGCATTTGTTGGAGAAAGCCGGTGAAGGAAATGTTGTGGAATTATAGAACAACTCAACATACAGTAAAGGGTGAGACGCCTTTCTGTTTACTGAAGGGAATAGTACCATGCACAGTAACTGTTCCTGCATGGAAGGAAAGGTATGGAAGGAGAAAAGTAAAAGAAAATTAAATACGTCAAAGGATGGAAGGTTTCCAATCACACTACAAAGACGTGAAGATAAGATATTGAGATCTAATAGGAGATTCTCAAAAAGGATGTTGGTGAGGGTGTTAGTTGGAAAGGTGATCAAGAAAAGGTTTTCTAAATGTTCTATTCCTATGAAAGTTATAGAAACACACAGTAATTTCGTGTTGTTGTCGGATGGTAAAAGGTGGATGGTAAAAGGTGGAATACCAGGAGAGTTTTAGTGTGTTCCAGGATGGAGGAATCTGAATGCTTGAGAAGGAATGTGTGCCTTGACACGGATAATGATGGTGGAAGCAAGGGTAAAATGAGTGAGAGATTAAGACGGAAACCTTAGTGGCACAAGGACTATGTTTAGAATACTATTTAAGTATTGTTCATGCATGTAATGTTTAGTTAATTCAAAACAAAAGAAAATTCTTAATAAGAAAGGAGATGTGTTATGTTTTGTATTGTAATCACCAGGGTGCATCCTGGTATAGATCCATAATAGTGTCCATGGTGATTGTTACTGAGCGATGATGCAACTGTGTTCTGCTGGAGATCCAGAATGGTCACACCAGCTTTAGTTGATCTCAGGGAGCTTCCAGGGGCCGATATCTGCTGCTTAAATAAATGGACTAACATGCACTTAATGGGGTTATCTTTCTTTACAAAAGTTGTGAACATTCTTCTCAGGGGTCCTGTGGACCACCAATTGTTCGCCAATTCTGAGGTAATGTTTATTAGTCTTTGTTGTAAGTCTGGTTTAAGTTGCTGTAGGTCCAATGTAATCTAGTCAAGTCCGGGTTCTAGTGAGTTATGGGAACAGGTGCTTGGGGTTTGTATCAGGGGGCAGGGAGTGGGGGCAAGGGAGTGTACAGAGTTGTGGTGTTTTGAGTACTGCTCACCAGAGAAAACTAGTAGAGGGGGGTCAGGTTGGAGTTAAACTAGAAGTTAGGAGGTATAGAGCGCATGAGCAGCCTGAGTAGGAGTGCTGGGACTGTATGGGTCATGTTGCTTTCGGGTTTGGTAGTTCGCACTCGAGAGTGTCATCGAATGTGCTATGGGGAGTGATTTAGGCAAGCTAGTAGTATCGAAGATCGAGGATAGTCGGGTTGATGGAGTTACTTTGGTTGCTATGTGACTCCGTGATCGCTGCTCTAGGGGTCTGGCATGGGTGCTGTAGTCTAGTTTGTTGGAGAATGGAAGGGAACTCAGACCCAATGGAAGGGAACTCAGACCCATCAAGAGTTGGAGTAGAATTGGTACCGTTGGTACATTGCTCACTGTGGAGGGGGAATGGGTAGAGCACTTAATGAGGCAAGGATGTGCAAGGATACTGCTTGGGGTTCCTGTGGGTTGCCTGAAGAGCTAGGACGACCTTGGGAGGGGGCGGAGTCATAACAAGTTAGAGTTTTGATGTTGGAGAAAATGTCATAAAATACTTATAAGTTGCATTCGGAAGACAGGATGAGGATAATCACATTGTTAAATCAATCACAGAACTTTATTTTGGTCATTAGACCATAAAAGTGCAAGATGCTATATATACAATATATACAGTTTTGCACAAAAGATATATTTTTATTTTTTTATTTTAAAAGTTTTATATAGTGCTGGCTAGACCCAGAGGTATCAGAGCACTTTACATGATCAGGATAGTATAAGGCAAACATGGTATAAAAAGCATAATAACAAAGTAAAAAACATAAATTACAAAATCAAGGAGGAATGAAACAGGAGTTGAAGCAATAAAATACAGGTAATATAGGTAGAGTGGAGTACAGGAAGAGGGCCATATATTACTGAGACAAATATGGTATAGTCAAAAGAGATCAGGTGTCGGGCACAGGTTAGGATCCCCATTATTGGTTAAGGGGGTGGGTTTTGAGGTCTTTTTTGAAGCTGGCGTAATAGGGGTTACAGCACAGGTTTTTCAGGAGGATATTCCAGATAGTAGGGGCATTGCCAGAGAAGGAGCGAGATTGTGTGGTTTTCTTTTTATGCAGAGGTGGGATTAGGAGGAGGGCGTTGGTGCTTCTCAGAGGACGAGTGGTACCAGCAATGAGGAGTTTCTTGGATAGGTACTGCAGAGTGTTTTGGTGGAGGGCTTTATGAGTAATGCAGGCCGTTTTGTAAGTTGATCTCCCTTCGATAGGGAGCCATTAAAGAGATTTGAGAACTGGGGAGATATGATCGAAGCGTTTGCAGTCTGTGATGAGCCTGGCGGCAAGGTTGAGAACAGCTTTAATTGGAGCAAGGTGGACCTTGGGGATTCCGTTGAGGATGGCGTTGCCATAGTCAATACGTGAAAGAACCAGTGATTGAACTGCAAGTTTAAAATCATCGATGGGTAAGAATGGTTTGATTTTCTTGAGGACGGAGAGTGAAGAGGGCTCCTTTGGCAGAGTTTTTGATGTGAACGTTAAGGGTGAGGGTGTTGTTGATAGTAATGCCAAGAGATTTGACGGAGTTTGACAGTGTGAGTGAGCAGTTGAGTGCGTTAAGGTCTGAAATCCATGATTGAATGGGGAGACAGTTCTTTTTAGGGGAGAAGAGGATGATTTCAGTTTTGTTTGGTTTTAGTTTGAGATGATTTGACTGGAACCAGGATTGAATCTTCTGAAGGGCGTTGTTCAGGTGTAAGATGTCAGTGTGAGTTTTAATCTTGTAATATATTTGGGTGTCATCAGCGTATAGGTGGTAGTTGATGCCTGCTTGTTTAAGAATGAGAGTGAGGGATTCCATAAAGAGGTTAAAGAGGGAAGTGGAGAGAATAGATCCTTGGGGGACTCCAAGGGAGACAGGAGAGGGGTTAGAGAGACAATTTTGAATTTTTATTTGCCGAGTTCGGTGTTGAAGGTATGAGGTGAACCTTTTGAGGGCGGTGTCATTAAGGCCGAAACGGGTCCTAAGAACATTGAGTTAGGCTGAATGGTTGACTGTATCGAACGCAGAGGAGAGATCAAGGAGGATAAGAAAGCAGGTCTCGCCATTATCAAGTGATTGATGGATGTCATCAATGACATTGAGCATTGCTGTTTCGGTACTGCAGCCTTTCCTGAAGCCAGACTGAAGGGGGTCAAGTAGGTTGAAGTTTTCGATGTGTTTGTCAAGTTGTAGTAGGACACATTTTTCAAGGACCTTTCAGAGAAGGGGGAGTTTGGTGATAGGGCGGAGATTGTTTAGGTCATTTGGGTCAGCATTAGGATTTCTAATTATGGGCGAGATTTCTCCAAGTTGAAGGGAGGTGGGGACACAGCCCGTGGAGAGTGAGGTGTTGATAATGTTTGTCCAGAATGGGGCGATGATGTGTTTAATGGTGGGGATAATATTGGAGGGTACATGGTCTTTTGTGTGAGAGGACGGTTTAAGATTGCCAATTATTTTGAGGACTTCTAGTCAAATTAGTTTACCCAGCCGTTGTGCACAATTTGATTGATATGAATATCCAGCTAAAATGTATTTAAAAATATGCCTTCATGCTGTACAAATAGGGGCAATGGCAACAAAAACCACCACTAAGAAGGAAAATGGCAGTAGGATCCGCTATGCTGTCTAAGCCACCTATATGTATGTGAGAACATCAAAACAGCTCCCAAGTATACAAGACAAAAAGGCTTTACTTAAAATCACAATATTAAAACTAATTATGTAGGTGATAAACAAGGTTTTCTGGGCTTTCTTCCTGATTCTCCACATGTGACCTAGAAATTTTGCAAGTGAGGTCTTGCGTCAGATTGAGGATATGCAGAGCTACACCGTGCTTGCTAGTTCTCAGTAGCTTACAGATGGGCATAAGCCACCTGGCTCTTGGCCGAAAATATGCAGGACAGGCGAATAAGACATGCATAATTGATTACATTTATTTGGGGCAGGGCAGGACTTAGAAGGTGATTATTTTCAAGACCAAGTGCTGCTAAAAGAGTTCAGGGGAAGTGTGCCAAATCAAAAATGCATGTAGAGTTTCCTGTCACTCTGTGACTGGATAAAGTCAAGGTAGCCTTTCAGGGGGGTCTAATCACTTTAAAATCAACAAATTCTGCTGTTAGCCTACCCCTTGATAAGTTCTTGGATTCAATTTGGGCTACCCAGTCCCAATACAGGGCTTTCACTTGGTTTGTGCTGGGTGGGTTAGCAGTATCCCATTGGCCTCTTACCCAGATGCATTCTAAAAGCCTTTGTTGGTTTTTGTATCCAGCATATCTTGTTCGATGTAGTGAAGAAACTAGCTACCTCTAGTGTGGTAGCATAGGAGCACAGTTCTGGGGTCGATCTTATTCTCTGCCAAAATAGCAGTGGGTGTAATTTGTCCAAATCGACAATAGATTTACCGCCCAAATCCAACTTTATGGATGGAGTGGTGTGCTCTGGGGAAGTGACACCAAACACCTTAAAAACGTATTCTCTGCTAGAGTAAGTTCTTCCAGCCTATCCCAGCCCCACAATGCTGCCCCACAATGCTGCCCAGCTCCCCACATTGTTTATATATGGTGATGGTTGTGTCTGCTCTGCAAAGTAAGCGAGGGGGCTCCAGAGAGTCTTAGACCATGTTGTATTTTTCCACTGTGCTATTCTTTTCGTGTGGAAGATCACTTATAATAGCTCCTTTTGTAGCAGAAGTGGGGGTCAGTAACTAGAGTTTCTGGGTGAAATTGAAGATGATTGTGTATTAAGCTCTTGGAAGCGTTTTTTGTAAGATAGGGTGGGTTCTCAATTTTGTAAGCGTTTCAGACAGCCAGCTCATTTGGGGTCAGGTGCTATAAGGGAATTAGGATCCATGACTGAGCAAATTGCTAAAACCAGTTAAACGGATGGGAGGGGTGAATAGCGCGAGAGGTTCCAGAGGGGGAAAAGAGAGGAGCAGAGGGGAGGGGATTCGGTTGAAATAGGAGACACAGAAACGAGGAAAGTCAAGTTACAGATAGAAATAGGATCCGAGCACCCCTGCAAGATGGTCAACCTTTAGCCGCTTTAAGACTTTAAGATGAGAGTACTCTTTCTATTTGTGGGTTTCTGGCAGGTTGGAGAGCTAATATACTCTTTTACTCTATGGACGTCAGCTTTCCTGGAAGGCGAGCGGGTTGACTTCATCTATAGCAGGTGAAATGGCAGCATAGTGTCTTTTTTTTCTCCTTTTAAGGTCATTGTGAACATTAAATTGAACCATTATTATCGCTGAGGCACTCCGAGATTGATTATAACTCAAGCGACCTTACTCCAGTGGCCCTAACTATTACTCAGTTCACCTATGTTGTATTAGATCCAGCAGAACCCTTAAGATGTGCTACCTTGAAATGTTACAGTACAACACAATTTTTGAAGTGAAAACTTTGTTACAGATAGCCAGTGTAAAAGCAAAGATTGGGCCAGTTCTTTGAAAATCTCATCTCTGCTGCTTTGCCAAAGTACAAAGACGGCTTGGTGCTGGAAACAGACAAGAGAGGATCCTCAGAAATTAACGGAAATAAGATCTATGTGGCGGTCACTTTTAAGAGAGTTTAAGATCCACAAACTTCTTCATTTGTATGGACCAGTGCTTCCTGCTAATTCGGTTCAGGTTTGAGAGTTATTCTCTAATTTTGATGATTTTATTTAACAAACAATTAAGCATAATTCATTGAAACTGGAATTAATCGTCTAAATAAGGTAAGACCTACAGGTTGAAGATTTCAGACAATTTTGGAACTTTTCTTAGCATTGTTGAACTGTGACTTTGACAGGAAACGTGTGCAGTTGGTCGAGACACATGAAATCAGGATGATGTCTTTTTTCAAGTTTACTGGAGTCTTTAGTAGTAGGGTCTGAAGTCTTATCACGGTCAATGGTAAAGTCACCAAGTACTATAGTGCCAAATAGAGGAGGTGTTTTGGTATCATTAGCTCAGAGATGAGAGGATTATGGTACATCCCATTTGGAAGGCATGCAATGAATTTGGAGCAGAAAATGGAAACAAAAAGCATGTATTATTTCTGGAAATTGGTTTACAAATGGATAACGATCTGAACTTTATTGGATGGTTCGCATATACATTTTGGCCGTGCATCCTAGGTTGGGGTGCCTGACAAGGCTCCGACATCCCATTTTGGCCATGTTGGGAAAGATGAGCTCATCCTGTAGAAGTTCAAAGGAGAAGAAAGGTAGAGAAGGAATTAAGAAGCACTAAAACGCGTCTTTTGCATGTAATGTTATGTTGAGATGTAAAGCGCACTATCACCCGCTATGGTATCCTGGTGCTGAGCAGGTGGGTGTGCCGAGAGGAGAAGGCTCTAATGTGGAGTGGGAGGCATCATCCTGTCTGATTTACCAAGTGTATCTTGTCTAATGCCTGAATATTTAGATTGAACAACAATTTCCATGAGTAAGTGTGAGGTGTGATTTAACCACGTCTTAGTTAAGAAGCTTGAATATTCAGTAGGGCAAATGTTAGACTGGGACGGGTAATCACATCTGAGGAAATATGACTGATGGAGCCGTTAACAAAATTGAAATGGCACTATTGTCTTTTCAGGGTAGCAGGGTTTACTAGGCAGTTTACTCACAAGGCTAGAGCAGGTCAGTATACAGTGGTGAGAGGAGCTATGGAGGGAGGAGCAATAACTGTGATACTGCAGCCCAAAGAGGTTGCTGGGGGCTGCTCAGTGCGGCAGGTAAGCGAAAGAGTGTTGGTGAAGATGTGTGTCTAAAATATCGAGGTATAAGGGAAGGTGGATCAGTTGAGACTTCATGAGCTAAGATATCTAGCAGTCGTCAATATGTTGAGTAGAGTGATAAGGTGTTTAGCAGAAGGAGGGGAGTCAATAAAAAGAGCTATTACACTATTACAGGAGATACAATTGTTTAGATCCCATCAGTTTGAGGGAGGTAGGGAAAGAGTATCCTGATGATTGGGGTGTAAAAAGGGCAGAGGGCCGATAGGTACAGTCACAATGGGCAAAAAGATTTGAAGAAGGGAGGTCGCATGCCAGGAGTTATTTTATTACTCGTTAAAATTTTTCCAAAGCTGCAGTTAGCCTTACCGCTAGAGTGGTCGATCTCGAAGCTGGGGAACCGGGTTCGAGTGTTGACAACGACGCTCAACATCCTGTGATTCTGGGCAAATCACTCAACCCCCCCTCCCCGTGCCTTACAAAAAAATGAATGTGTCCATTTGTAACGAAACTGGTGCTCATGTAAAGCACTCGGATAACGGATATCTTTGGGTCTAGTTTGCGCTATATATATATATATATAAACTAAAAAAACATAAAACAATGTGAGTAGAAAAGGAGGTCATGTTTTTGTCACTAGTGTTGTAGTTATATTACTTATCAGAGAGCAATTTTTCTACCCTGGATGAGAGGGCCCTGTTTAAGATTTCTGGGTGTATTTATGATAGCTAGGAATCTGAATAATGTCACAGGTGTCACACCCTGACTTTTGTTTGTATCTTTACAATGTAAGAGTTTCATCCCTTCCTTTTTGGGAACCAGGACAACAGTACAATTTTAGCATTTGGTTACAAGTACTAGGAGGCGAACCTAGAACTCTGGAGAGTTACTAAGAGGCACAATGTATCATGGACTAAAGTGTTAAATTGTCATGTAAGAAATCTTATAGTCAATTACAATCTATGTAGAATCATTACAGTACAGTGTGTTCACTGATGTACAATGGTAGAAATACATTCTGGACTACTAGCTGTTAGCATTCATCTTCTGCTGTCACTAACTGAAATCTATCACTGCCAGAGTCTCTGGGTGGGTTCCTTTGCTAATGTGCATTGTTCTGTCAGCAGAATCTTGCGATTTTACATCATCAGCATGCCGGCAAAAGGGTGATTTTTAACCTCTGAAAGGGGTCACTATGCAGATCTTCTGAAGATGAAAATGAAATCCCCATCACAAGACTGTCAATGTAGAGAGAGATGAAAGTACTAATAGAAGCAAGGAATCCAACAGCTTCTCATTCTGTGTGCTCCTCCATCTGTAGTAATCATGCCAACACATTCAAGATGATAGAATTCAATGTCATTTAGAGCCTAATATTGAGATGGGTTATTCCATTACAAAAGTGACTTATATCCTGCCCGTCTTAGTAGAAGTGCAATAGGATATAATGCACATGTGATAATGAGGGAAGAGTAACCTGCCTGCCAAACTCTAAATCAGCGCCTTAGTATCTTCCGCCCAAAAAGATAGCAGTTATTGTCTGACGACACCCCCTCTTTGGTGACTTAGAATAAATCCTGCTGTGCCCCGTCGATACCATAGGAGTTTAGATTTGAATATGGTCTAGCGTGGACACTTATGCTATAACGCACACATAGTAATGCCTCATCACCAAGAAACTTGGTACCTTAAGGGCATTCGGTGTTGGAGAAAAAGACTTTATGCAAACTATATTCCTTTGGTCACACGTGACACCGTCTTATCAAAAGTGCATTCAGTGACTGTAATGAACTTTCTGTATTTGAACAGGATTACGAAGTATGATTTTGCTTAGGATAATTGCACATATAACGTGTTCCTCTATTCAGTATGGCAGGAATGCCAATAAGGACCTCTATTGCATCATTTGCAACAGATCGCGCCTTAAAACGGAGGCACATCTATCTCCTCGCAGGCATCAATACTCGTCCTAAACCTTGCACGCGTTGATACTCTATATTTACAAGATCCTTGAGGCCAGGGCCATGGAACCTAGAGCTTTTTCAGCAAGAACTAAATTGGCCATTTAGATATTGGACCATGACTCTACTGTCTACACATTTTATTATAAGCCACCCTCTCACAGTTCTATGCAATTCAATAAAATGTACCGAAGCAAAACAGAAGCCTCTAGACTTTATATAACTATACATTTTGCTAATCTGTCTAGTCGCTAAGTCCTCATTTTATCGAACACCTAGAAGTGAGTATCATACTTCCTCAGAGTTGAACGTTGAATGTCTTTATCTCCTGCTTGATAACTAATTTATGGCCTTGGCTCTAACCTCTGCCGCCACTTGAAATGCAGGAGTAGAAATTTAAGGTTATCATTGTTTACATGTTGCAACTCTTTCTCCTCCTCCATATCTGTGGTCAGTGCTAGGTAACCAGATGGAGAGCGAGAGCTCTTCATAAAACAACAAACCACAAATTAAAGATTGTGGGAACAAAGTGCATGTAACACCGAACACAAAGGAATGATAATACTCTAGAAGCTGAAAATTTACCACGGGTGATACTACATTTACCAAATTCAAGTTTGCTTAACATGTTTTTTCATTCTCTGTGCTTGAATCTTCTTAAACGTGGCAGCAGTGTCCCAGCTATGAAACCCAAAAGGCTTTCTAAGTAAGACTGCTTTAGGTGGCGGGAAGAAGAGGCGTGCACACTTCTGAGGCCTGCATATTGGGTCTATACCCATGACCGAAAAAGGGTAAGTCAGACTCCAAATTTCTTGATCTGACCTTGATGCATGGGGAATAGCATTGCACCGGAGATCCCCCGTGTAGATGAAAGGAAGAAGCCAAGAAATGGCTGACAGCAGTAGCTGAAGAGCCAGGCCGCGCAAAAACCCTATTCCATACCTAAGGGACGACCTAATAAATTTGTTTAATGAAGCCCTCGATTGAACAATGCTTATTCAGATAAATGGAGAAGCATGCACTGACATGACTGCTCCACAAATCCATAATGGTTGATGATAATAGTCTCCTCGAGGTGGGCTGGTATACATAAGCTATAGTACTCCTAACTTTAAATTGAAGGCTTGGGGTGGACCGGGCACAGTTCTCTTCTTCCCTTCACAGGATGTATGGTACCACCCGGTATGGACTACTAGAGAAGGGCTGAAATATGATCTAGAGACAATTGCATGTACACAACATCACATTGATTTGTACCTAGTCGTTAATAATACTGTGTATATAACTGATGGCTAAAGTTTGTAAAATCAATGAAAACAGTTTAGAAAAATCAGTAAGACTTTGCTTAGGTCAGTACATCCTCAAGGAGAATTTTCACCATGAATCAAGTCTGTTTTAAGGTGAGCTATTTTAGTTCTGAAGACCAGGGGCCTCGGATCACCTCCAACTACACTATATTCCAGTTACTATACCGAAGATTTTCTCATTATTCATCATAAAGTGGTCCAATATTCTTTATATTGTAGATTTTTTAACAAACAACTACATTGTTAGATGTTCTTGTTTACAGCTGTATAATTCAAAGGAGATTGCACAGGATCAGGTGATTGCATGTAAAATATCAACAAAAAACAGATTATAAAAAAAGAAAAGGTGAAGAATTTGATCAGAAATACGACATGGCTTTAATTGCATTGTGTTACAACTAACCTACGTTCAAATCCCCCTAAAATATTCAGAACAAAATGCTAAAAACAAAGTAAGAGAACATTAGAAAGAATGGCATGGCTTTGACTGCATTGTGTATTGGCCTATGTTCAATGGCCACTATAAGCTAATCAATTGGAGGCTGCTGATCATTCTTGTGTGGATAAACTGTATAGCTTGTTAAAAAATGGCCTTTCTTTTACCAGACAATCAATTTATATTAATTTTTCAAATATTGGATTTTCTAGTTGTCGGTATTCTCTGTAAGACATTTATTTATTTATATGATATGCTACACTGAAACTAATGGTAAAATAAAGACCCCTTTCATATGTTAAGCTAATGGTAAATTATTAAATGTCTATCGTGACTGTAGAAAAAGCTAATTTGGGCTGCAAACTTGTACAGACAGAATCTACCTCCACAATAGGTGCCACTTTTCAATTACATTTTGCCTGTGAAAAAGGCACAATAGATCTAGAGGCCCACATTGAATATTTTATTATCTAAAACAAAATAACTATCCAAGAGGAGCAGGTACCTGTCAACCAATACTGTTTCTAAAGGAAGGCCCCCATCTCTTCTTATTCAATAAGTCATAAGCACTATCAGTCTGACAAACCAAACGTAATTTGTCTGTATTTGGTGAGAGTTTCTCTGGCAAATACAATGACAGGATGGTGGTATGCATCGCAAGATAATGTATATTGGAAACTAAAATTAAAGTTAATAAGAACTAAAACCTTAATGGCATGTTAACAGACAATCTTAGGATTACAAGTGAAACAAGACAGGGTTGCCCTCTTTCAGCAGCCATATTTGCTCTATACACTTGAATGTGGGCAGAAAACTATAGTCATGGAAAATGCTCTATGGATGTAGTGTTGTAAGTGAATAATGTGTGGATGTACTCAAATTTTGATAACCTTGAACACAAGGTAGAGGATATTGCCTTGGCGATCAGAAGGATCCTAGGGTAAAGAGTCTACAAAGACAAACAAAGAGGTAATAAATGATCAAAATAAAAAGGAAATGTCATCCTTGGGGATACTCTTATGACAATATTCAGAACAAAATGCTCAAAACAAAGTAAGAGAACATTAGAAAGAATGGCATGGCTTGCATTGTGTTACCATTGGCCCATGTTCAATGTCCACTATAAGCTAATCAATTGAAGACTGTTGGTAATTGTTGGGAGAATAAACTGTACAGCGTCTTAGCAAGGGGTCTTATTTTTACCCAATATCAATTCAATTACGTTAATTTTTCAAATACAGGATTTTCTAGTCATTCATCAACAGGGCAGTATCACTATTGTGATTATAGAAAAAACTAATTCGGCATGGTAAACTCATCTTAATGATTAACATTTTAGACAGAATGTACCGCTACAAAAGGTGACACTTTTCAATTACATTTAGTCTGTGAATTATTTAATCAAACAACTACCTCACGTAAATAAATTTCCTCTTAATAAATATCCATTTTTGGTGCAAGAAAGATTACAAAAGGTCACTCTTTAATGAGTGAGTTGTTATGAAGTAACTGAAGGAAGAAATGAAGATTGCCAATTATGAAAAGGAAACAGGCTCTACAACTATATTTTTTGGCAGCAATGATGGAGCAACCCAAGAATCTATTTTTCCAACCATAGCTTGAGACAGTGTGAGCTACTGATAACCCAGGCTAGTTCTGCATAAACTAAGGAACTTATCTCGAAGTATACTAATCCCATACATAATTTAAAAAAAAACAGTAGCTGACATTTTTTGTGAATTAAATTCCTGAATAATCGGTTTCAATCTCTCGTGGATGAACCCATAGCTCAAGAACTCTTCACTAGCTCAACCACTCAGGCAGAAAGGAATTGCTGTCATTTGGGACTAAAAACGGTAGAATCCATTGTACGCAGATTTGCTGTGCAGAAAGCAGATTACCTCAGCATCAGAAGATGTAAGTAAAATCAGTTGGATATTTGATTTTAAATGCAGACTATTTACAGGATGGTTTAGAGAGTTGAAAAACGTCTACAAGAGATTCTAATTTTAATTGAATTGCGAAAGTATTGGATTAACCACACTGGATAGGATAGGAATGTACGGAAGTTCTGAAGTAAGATCTACAATACAGATGGGAAGTATCTATGAACATTCTGCAGTGTGGTGAAGCCGGAAGTACTGAAATACAGAACATAAACATTCTTAATTTTCACTACAAACATTTTAATACACTGAGATGAAGGTCAAAGACTTTGACACACTGATGTCTGGGGAGTGAGATAGGTATGCAGCATGATTGGTTCTTTATCAGTTTCGGGGCTATGTAAGTAATATTATCAATCAATATTTCAGGCAGGTACTTAAGTGAGGGCGCCCATGTTTATTTCAGGAGTATTTTTTGCTAATTTTTTGTTTTAATATATTTTATTAGCATTTCTTAATCATTGGCAGTTATATTCAGTACATATAACGACAAGAAACAGTTGAAGACTGTAAAAAAGAAATTATACAGTATTCGTATTCCTTTTACATCATGTTTACGACTGCTTTGTTCAACAGCAATTTGCATAAAAGTTTCGGGAGACTGTGCGCAGTGGTGGTTTTGCAAATAGACTGTTGAGGTTGTATATGGTGTGTCTTCGGTCTCTGTATGTGTGGTGTCGTCTGATATTGGGGATAGTATTGGGGAGGATGTAATGATAAGCTGTGGTGTGGGTCTGCATGTTTTCCCCAGGGTAACGTGTTTCCTGGTCATACCTTGCAGTCAATGCGTAGTGTATCATGCTTCACGGTAGCTTAAGGGAAGGTACTGAGTGTCAAATGAAGTGCAATTGCCAATATCACATATGCAAATTTAGAAGAGTTTCATCAACAATGAAATTTACCATGGTTGTTGTAACGTAACCATTGTATGAACAGGGGGATGGGATAATTCAGGGGAGAAAAGAAGGAGAAGAACGAAAAAAGTCTTCTTTAGGTGTACAAAGTGGAGGGGGGGGGAATTGCAAAAACGAAAAGGGTCCAAAAATAATTAGAATGAGGTGTGAACGTTAGTGCTAATGTTAATGAAGTGTGGGGAGTGCCGATGTGTGAGCGCAGGGGGAGTTTTACTAGGTCACGGCAAAGATGTTGGCCATTTCCAACGCGTGGGGCCGGGGTCCCCGCCTAGGGGGAGGGGAGGAAGAGGGGAAGAGACAACGCAGCCGTGTCTATGATTCAGGGAAGCGTTAGTATCTGTGCACGTGGGGTTGTTAGATACAATATGCTGTACTCCCTGGTGTCATTGCTGTGTTGTAGATTTGCATGCTATGCTGTGCGCCTAGTTGTAGGCGGGGGGGAAGGAGGAGGTGCTGTGCACATGGGATATCTGTCATGCCTCATGTCTGTTTTCTATTCCGAAAGTGGGTCTTATTTCAAGTGATTCCTTGTGCTAGACTGGCTTGTAGGAAGGACTTCAGTGTAGCATCCCAGAGTTGTGCAATGGGGAATTTTCTCAGTCCCATCGTTTCCTCTCGGCGCAATATTGTACCTTCCGCCCTCGCCCAATTGGAGAAAGACGCGTACCAGTGTCGAATGTATGGGGGTTCGCCGTGTTTCCAGAGTTTGGTAAGTAGACGTTTGGCCATGACAAGTCCCAGATCCCAAAACCTAGCTGGTACTTTGTTCAGTTTAGTTCTTTTACAGAGTCCCAAAATGCAGGCTTCCCATGTGTGCGGTATGTCTTCGTCCGTGCATTGTGTCAGCAGTGTTGTGATCGTGTCCCAGTACGATTGGATGCTGGGGCACAGCCAGAGCATGTGTAACAGGTCTGCTCCAGTCACGGAGCATCTCTGACATGCTGTGTTGGTGACTGAGAAGTATCTGTTAATTTTATCTGGCGACAGGTATGTGTGGTGCAAAATGTAAAATTGTATGATCTTAAAATGGGAGTTACGTGGAACATTGACTGGGCCATTCAACACCATTGCCCATTCCTTGTCCGTCCAGGCCCTTCCTCTGTCCGCCTCCCATTTGTCTCTTAGTTGTTGGGTGGAGTGTTGCGTATGTACCAAGAGAGCTTGTGCCAGCCAATGTACCATATTACCCATGACATGTAGATATTGCATGAACTGGTGCATTGGCGGTACCTCAGAAATGTCGCCCCAGGCATCCGCTAGCGTCCGCACTAGGGATGCATGTGTCAGAAACTGTCCGGCTGGTAAGCTTGTGTCCGCTGCAAGTTCAGCAAAAGTGAGTAAGGTTCCGTCAGCATATAAGTCTCCTAATGTCTCCACTCCCGCCTGCGTCCATCTCCCCAACATGGTTTCCGTTACCACTCCATCTCCTCTGGGAGTGCCCAGTAGGGGGAGCACCGGGGCGTACGGCTTCACCGCTTGGGTTAGCTTTAAGCAGCGTAGGAAGCACCTGTACGCCACCGCTAGGTGTAGTTGTATAGGGCGGGGGGTCTTAGCCAGGGGATGGAACAACGTGCAGATTTGTGTGCGTGTCCAGCGAATGGTGTCTGTGGCCATGTCTTCCAAGTTTCTGCCACTCAGCCATCCCGATACCCACTGCAGTTGTGCTGCCAAATAGTACAATTCCAGGTTGGGGACCGCCAGGCCCCCAGCCTCAGTGGTCATATACAGCTTCGTCAGTGCTACACGGGGTCTACCCGTGTTCCAGAGTAGGCCGCGAAGTATTTATTTATTTTATTTATAGTGTTTTATATAGCGCGAACAAGACCCGTGGGTATCAGAGCGCTTAACATAAAAAAGATTACAGATTGACATTATAATAGCAATTATTACAACAACACAGATATGAGGTAGAAGGCGATATGTTATCAGGGGTGATTAGATAAATATATTCCTAACGCCTGTGCAATTAGCATTAAGAGGTGCATAAGGCTTAGCTTGTGTCATAGTCATATAGTCAAGCTCGGTGAGGTAGGGTTACATAGCATTATCAGTACGATTACATGAGTAATTAGCAATAGGAGTTGAATAGGTTTAGCTTGTAGCAGGGATCATATAGATAAACAAATTAAAGTAGTGAAGTAGGGTTTCCAATTCACGGAACACTTTGGTAGGGACGTAGTTCGGGATGTTGGCGTAGTAATACAATAGGTAGGACTATCATTTTCGTTAGCGCCACTCGGCTTGGCACATTTAGGGGCAGGGTTTTCCAGAAGGTCATCTGCGGTCATCTGATGGGTTCCTGTATATGTGTATTCCTAGATATCGGAACGTTGTGGGATACCAATTGAGTCTTTCGCCCCCGAATCAAATCACATTCAGGCGTCTCCGGGCTAAATGGATAGGCGCCCGATTTGGTCCAATTGACTCTTAAGCCTGACATGTCCTCAAAGGTCTGGAATATTTCAGCTAGAGATCTCGGGATGTTGTTCAAATCTTTGACGTATAGAAGCAGGTCGTCTGCATAAAGCGAGACTGCGTGTATAACATCCGCCATCAGGATTCCCCACTCCTCCCCTCGTGCCCGCAATATCGTGGCCAGAGGCTCCATAGCCATGGAAAACAGTAGTGGGTACAGGGGGCAGCCCTGTCTGGTGCCCCTTCGCACTTGAATGGTATCCGAGAGGAGTCTGCCC
Organism: Lissotriton helveticus; assembly: GCF_964261635.1. Classification (NCBI taxonomy): domain Eukaryota; kingdom Metazoa; phylum Chordata; class Amphibia; order Caudata; family Salamandridae; genus Lissotriton; species Lissotriton helveticus. The sequence continues at coordinate 408,312,959 of NC_136061.1, read as the reverse complement.
GTGCGCACACGTACAGTGGGCCTTTGATACAACAGGTTGACCATGTCTGTGCAACCATCTCCTAGGTCGTATTTTTCCATCACTGCTGCTAGGTATGGCCACTCCACTGAGTCAAATGCCTTTTCGAGGTCCAGTACTAGGCACCACGATCGTGGCCATTGACGAGTGGCGTATTCTTGTAAACGAAACAGTCTGCGAATATTATGTGAGGTGCTACGTATGGGAACAAAGCCGTTTTGGTCTTGGTGCACCAGCGCTGGAACCAAGGGGGCCAGCCTCTAGGCTAGGGTGGAGGCGAGTATTTTGTAATCAGTGTTTAAGAGTGCCAACGGGCGGTAGGAGCCCATGTGCGTATCGTCTCTGCCAGGTTTGAGGATGGAGATAAGGTTAGCTTCATTCAGTGTGGGAGGGAGGGAGGGGTCTTCCATGGCCGCAGCATATACTTTCAATAACTCAGGAATGAGGACTTCTGAGCAGGCCTTGTAAAATTCGGCGGGTAGCCCGTCCGGGCCAGGGGATTTGCCATTGGACAAGTTAAAAATGGCTGCGCAAATCTCCTCAGATGTGAGGGGTGTTCCGAGGTCTTCTTGTTGCGCAGCAGTCAATTGTGGTAGATGTAAATCCGAGAGGTATTCCACGATATCTGCGTGGGGGACTCGTAGGCGGGAGTTATATAGTGATTTGTAGTGTCCCGTGAAAGCTGTGTGTATTTTATTCTGTGTGTAGACCACCCCACCCTCAGTAGTGCTTATCGCTGACACCGGCTTCGCACGGTCCTCCTGTTTGATTAGCTAGTAGCTTGCTTGATTTGTCGCTGAGGTGGTGCGTGCGCGCTGAATGAGCTGCGTAATTAAGGTTACGAAGCCGTTCCATCAGTCAAGCGTGTTCTGCACGCGCCGTCAGTAGGGGGCCGTCAGCGCCATTAATTGCATCCTGTTCCCGTTGGAGTAGATGGGACTCCACTTGTGTCAAGTCGCTCTCTAGTTGTTTCTGCATGTGTCCTTGTGTGCCTAAACAGTGTCCCCTGACCACGACCTTGAAAGCGTCCTATTCGATCTGGGGGGAGGATGCTGTGCCTGCGTTGTCCTCAAAATATTGCGCTGTTTGTGCGAGGAGGGAATCTCGGAATGTTGCATCTTGTAATAGGGCTGGCTGTAGCCTCCAGGTGGGGATGGGGGGGATGTGGCCGTTCCCATGCTATATCTAGTATGTGCGGGTTGTGATCAGAGTGGGTGCGGCCCATGTATCGTGTGTCAATGATAAGGGGTGGGAGATCAGCTGATACCATGTATCTATCCAGCCGCACGTGCAAATCATGTGTTCCAGAGTAGTATGAGTATATCTTAGTAGTGGGATTGTGTGCGCGCCATGCATCATATAGGTCCCATTGTGTGGCCCAGCTGGTCAACGCCCTCATGGCCCCATGTGCAGGCGTGCCGGGTTGAGGTGGGGAAGAGCGGTCTAGTAGTGCATCCAAGATGCAGTTATAATCTCCTCCTAAGACCCATGGGACGCCATGCCATGGCACTAGTGTCATCGAGAGTCGTGCTAAGAAATCTCCCTGTTCAGTGTTTGGAGAATACAAGGAGCCCAGAACCACTGGTTGTCCATCCAGCCTGCCCTGGACTACCACAAATCTACCATCATGGTCGACATGCGTATGTGTCACTGTCAGAGGGGTCCCAGGCCGAACCCACAGCAGCACCCCGCGAGCGTATGAGTATTCTGTGGCGTACAGCTGTCCACACCACCTGCGGTGCAATGTACGCACTTCTGTTTTGTTCAAATGCGTCTCTTGTAAGAGTGCAATATGTATCCGGTGTCGTTTTAGATAGGAATATATTTGATATCTGCGCGATGGTGTGTGCATGCCCCTGACGTTCCAAGTACAAATTTTTATCTCAGTCATGTCTGCTGTCTAGGTGATTCCTATTTCCTCCACCCGCCCCCGACCCACCCCATGCAGCCTCCCCCAAGCCCCCCCGTATCTCCCCCTGTCTCACATCCAAACATAGGTGTAGTGTCATTAGCAGATAGTCCTCATTAATGCAAAACAGGTATGAATATTATAACACAACAGACCAGGATAGGCCTAAATAGTAAAAAATACCAAAAGGTCGGTTGCGTAACATGCTGCCGTCCAAATTCTCAAAAGAGACAATAAACCTTACAATTCTAGGGGGTGTGAGGCGTTCGGCACAAAACTGCGAGTCAGTGGTATTATTTACAAAAAAAGGGGGGGGGGGTTTCTTCCCCACCCCGGGCCATAGAGAAGAGGCCACAGCTTGCAGGCATCATCAAGGTTATCACAGCCTAGTTCTATAGGAGTGTGTCCGCCCAATGCAATTCTCCAAGGGAAGGGCCGTGCGGGGGCACATGTCTCTGGTAGATCCGGGTCTTTAGTAGCCAGGGTCCAGTTGGCATGGATAGGGGGAGGTTGGCAGTAGTGTGATACATCAACAGTGTTCAATGTCTGTGAGTGTTACTCACTGCGTCTCATCGCCGCCACCTCCCCGGGGCAAAGGAGTCCCACATCCGTCATTGTCTTATCTCACCCGCACCGAAGCGAGTATGAAAGATGCAGGTAAGACGGCATCGGCCATGTATCATTAAGGAGGTTCCTGTTGCTCTTGTCAGTTGAGCAGATCTGCTGTCTGTGGCGTGACATCGGGTGGGTCTGTAGATAACTGGGAGTCTGGTATTCCGTAGATGGCTTCATCATCGCTTGGAAACGAGCGCGGGCTGGTATTGAGGGCAGAGGACGCGCCGTGCAACTGCTGATTTCCGTGACTTTGCGGAGAGCATCATGTTGTTCCAGTAAAACCAGGTCTGTAGGTGGGGAATGAGTCGTCGCCTCTCGTGTTTGATGGGGCGTGGGTGATTTGCGCCTACGGCGTCATCGCGATCCACGTGAGCGCGATATTGTAGCTGTCCCCTGTGTCCGCCGGGGCGCCTCGCCCACGCCACCGTCTAGCCAAGTTTCAACTTCCTCCGGGCTAGTGAAGTGCGTTTTGTCCTGTGCCACCACTCTCAATTTGGCAGGGAAGAGTAGTGAGTACTTGAGACTCGCCTGACGCAGTCTTCGTTTTACAGCAAGGAAGGAGTGTCTCCGTCATTGCACTGGAACTGTATAGTCAGGGAAAAACATTATTTTGGCGTTATCGATCTGGATCTCTCCGAGTTTCCTGGTTTCACGTAAAATTGTATCGCGGTCTCTTATAATTAAGGACACGGAGGAGCAGCGGTCTAGGATTGGAGCCCGAGGGAAGTGGTCTCATGGGTACGCGATGTGCGCGTTCCACTACGAAATGTGGTGACAGCTTGCCTTCTGGTATAACGGCTCTCAGCCAATCTTCCACACGTTGTGTGGGGTCTGTCCCTTCCCATTTCTCCGGCACACCCACGAGTCTGATGTTATTTCTTCGTGCCTGCCCTTCTGCGTCCTCAGCACGATCCTCTAGAAACCCAACCCTGTTCAGGAGATCTTGTATGAGCTTATCTGCCTGGTGCACCCGGGGTCCCAGCTCCGCCACCGTTCTCTCCAGCGATTTGGTGCGGTCTGCCTATTTCTTGTGGTCGGCTCTGAGGTGGTTGAGATCAATCGCCACACTGTCAATTTTAGTCTCCAGTGATGTACGAGTCTGTTGGAGCGACTCTTCCAGGCGTTCCATTACAGCTAGCACATTGTCCAGTTTCGTCGTCAATTGGTCGGTATTCATTTGCGGTGGTGATTTGTCCAATTTTCCTTTCGCCAATGCACCTCCAGTGCCAGTGCGTGTCTTCACGCCCCCAGACATGAGCAAGGTAGTGGGCAACAGCGCCCGCTGTGCCTGGGAGGGTTCGTTCTGGCAGGGAGCGCTCTGTCGTGTAGGTCAGGCAGCTGAGGTATCAGGGTTTGACCATTTCGGGCAGCAGCCAGGATGCGCAGCGTGTCCGGTGTGGGCGCCGTCCACTCACCCCCCCCCCCTCAGCACCCCACAGGTGCGGCGAGCAGTGAGGGCAGCCGATCGATTAAAGGCCGCTAGATAGGGTGACCAATCAGGGTATGTAGCTGGCGTTGCAATGTCTTTGCTCGGCAGTGCGATGTTTGGCGCGTTCCACTAGGACCCCCTCACCTCTGCTGTCGTGTCGGGGCTAGCACTAGATTCGGAGAATCCGGTCCCCGCTGCTCCAGGGGGGGTGGGGCGACACCCGCTCTCTCCCACTTTCCTCCTCACCTTCCAGCTGTTGACCGCTTCAACAAGGTCTTCGAGATCGCCAAACCAGGGTGCCCCCTTACGTGGGTGGTGGTGGAGCTCCGATGTGGCAGGATAGCGGCGCGTCTCGGTTGTGGTCCGGCTTCCCAGTGCTCCGCTTTCAGGGGTTCCGGTTTCCCGCCTTGCAAGGGTCCGTCGCTAGGTCCTGTCCCTCTATAGGAACTCCAAGTACAATTTGATGTTGCCTTCCTGTCCGAGTTGCTAGATTCCAGCTGTGATGTGGGGTCGGTCGGCTCTGCTCTTGTCGTCGTGGGTTCTCGTAGATGGCGCAGCTCGAGGTGTGCTTCGCTGCTTGGTTCTCGAGCGTTCCCTTGTCTACCCGCCGTCTCCATGTCTCAGCGTGACCGGTCGGATGGCGCCTCTCCCCCAAGTATGTCGCGTCGTTTCAGTCCACTCCCTTCGTCAGTTGTCTGGAGCGCTCCTGTTCCCCTGCCTCCACACGGGTTCCATGCAGGGGTGGTTGCAGCTGGGCTTTGTGGGTCGTGGGACCGCTGTGTCTCAGGGCCTCAGAGGTGCAGGCATGGCTGTTCGGGTTCGATCGCCGGGCGTCTCAGTAGGGCACCGTTTAGGCCGCGTTATGAGGCCTAGTGTTCAAGTAGAGACCACGTCCTTGCGTGATGGCTCTCGCCGGTTCAGGGGCACCCAGCGCGGCAGGAGTCCGACAAGCAGCGCCGGAGCGGTCCCGATTCAGCAATCGGCTTCAAACTTGGCTGAGGGGTGAAGGAGGGTTATCTTTCACTCCGCCTGCAGTTATGACCAGTTTAGGATAATTGGGACGGAGAATCGGCCCGGGGAAGGGGAGCTCAGATCGGAGCTCTAGCCCGCTGCTTCCGTCGCCATTGCGTGCCAAGCCACGCCCCCCAGGAGTATTTTTTGCTAATGGAAGCAAATGATATGCAGGCAGGATTTTTGGCAACATTTGTCTCTATAGTGAATTTAAAATCTCATATGTTAAAGATGTGAAGTGTGTAAATAAGCAGCATTTAGCTAGCTGCTGTTGAGGTTCTCTATGTATTCGTTCTTTATCCTTGTATTCTTTTCTTGGAGTGACTTAAAACAGGGTATGTCCAGTTGCAGACAATTTCCATTTTGCTTACAACAAAAAGAATTGATTCACACCAAAAAAATATTTTAACAACATAATATTTGGCTTTTGGCAGGCTAAAAGAAGCACATGGCTTTAATATTAGTTCAATAAAGACATACACAAATCACTCCTAAATACATGCAGCCCTTGTATTGAGTACATTTGTCCATATTAATCAGTCTCTACGAGTAGGAACTAATCTATTACAGGATTTTGCTTTCCTCATGTCTGGAAGAGGTTTGAAAATACTATGTACAACTCTAGCAAAATGAAGTAGCAATAACTGCAGGAATGTTTGTACTGGGACAGACCAGGACGATGGGGACCCCGGTCTCTAGGCACTGTACAACTTTACCAGGTAAATAAAGTTTGATTGTACTGTATGTGAGAAGTTGGCCTGATATATGATGCTCACTAGTTCTAGTGATCACCTTGTATCAGTCCAAACAACCCTTATGGTGATTGGTTGTAAGTCAACCTTATAGACCAGCTATCCTAATGGTAGCATGGACAAAGCAGTCTTAGGCTAAACTCTTTTGGCATGTGAAGCCAGCTGTTTTACCACAATATAACCCCTTGAATACCAGATGAAAGGACACCACACAGGTTGTTATGAAAATAAACAGTCTATTTATTAATAACAACACCTCTGAACTCTTTATGAGGTCAGAGGGCTAAGCACATGACAATCTCTTACGAAAAATACTACAAGTTGCACAAAATTACAATGGTGCCCAAGGGGCACGACAAACCATATACTAAGTAAGTGGAATGTGAAAGTCAATAAGAGGAATGGAGCTGTCCACAGGCTGTAGGATCGATGGGACCACGCTACACTAACTTCAGGTAAGTAATAGGAGGCCCACGGAACGCGTGTGCAGAGTGTGAACTCACACGCGAGATGCGTAACAACATCTATGGACAGTACAGTTCAAGTTAAAGGTGAGTACGGACAATCCTGACTAGATAGGACAACAACGACTGTGGAACTGGACACTAGGACAGTTAAACTACCCTTGAGCACCGAAATGCTCTCGTTACCTCACCCACGGGCTGCGGGTGCATAGGTGTCAAAGTGCGTCGGGTTCTCGCGTTGAAGTCAAAGGAGCCTGAAAGAAAAGATGCTGCAGGCGACCAGGAGGAAGATGTCCGGTGCGATCCAAGGGTGGATCGGTGAAGAAGAGGACCTGAAAGCAGAGGGGACAATGTTCACAGTCACTAGCCAGTGACCGGAGTGGAACCAGGAAGGAACCAGATGTCGACGTCGCGATCAGGTGAAGAGTGGACGCTTGACTCTGCAGCCACGTGGCCCAGGAGGTGTCTTCGACGACCAGGATGGAGGCACGAGCTGTCCCACGCAGGCTCTCGCTGTCGGCAGTGTTGGATCCGGAATCGGCGTCAACAGGCCTTGGCAAAGGCAACCCACGCGGTGAGTGGAGAAAGTGTCTGGTGCGGAATAGGAGAGTCCGGGGTGCCCCTCTTTTGGAAGGGAGCAAGGGCCAGTCTGGAGCAACCAGACCAGCAGCAAAGATTCAAAGGTTTGTCGTCTAGGAGGCCACTAGCCAGCCGGCAAGTGACCAGACAACGCGTCGAGCAGCAAACAAGCAGAAGGGCCCCACGCAGATCTCGTGGATACTGGAGGGCTGATCTTCGGTGCAGGAGCTGCTCGGGGCTGGGGCTTCTCAGCCCCCAAAGCACTTGGTCGAGTTTACCTCGGGAGTCGTGCTGGAAGCGAAGTGCAGGTTCGTTCAAGATGGCCGGTCCCACGTGTCTCGTCGCACCCACGGGTCTCAGCTTTGCTGTAGATGTGAGTTGAGGTCGGAGAGGTCTGGGAATCCGGGTCTCGTCGGGCTCTGAAGTCTGGATCCTCGAGGGAAGACGACAAAGTGAAGCCGCTGGACGCTTGATGGTGCCTGCAGTTGCAGGGTGGACACTCCTTCCCCACAAGGGAGATTCTTCAGTCTTCTGTGGAGCAGAACGTCGAAGGCCAGAGTTTCTTCTTGTTGAATAGTTCAGGATAATCTAATTTGGAATGGGACCAGCTCCTACCTTTATTCTCCTAAAGGGGGCTGCACTACTGACTAGGTCCCTCCCCTGGGTGGTACCAGGAAGGGGGGTGGTTACACCCCCTATCCTTTGTCCGGTTTCCCGCCAGAGCTGGGGCTGGGATGCCCCAGCAACTGGTTTCAATCGGTGTATGCACAGGGCACCTTGTGTGCCCCAGGCATGTCTCATTCCTTTCAGGCCTATCCTCCCCAATACACAAAATCCTGTCTGGGGTGGTGCTAGCACCTCCCAAGGCAGGAAACCCTTTGTCCAGGCCATCCTCGCTGGAAGGACTCCCAGCAGCAGGAGGTCAGACTTGTGTCTGTGGTGGAAGCATCCATTTTGTGATGCTGAGGCTCGAGTTAACTTTAACCGGGGTTCACAGTTACATACATGTCGTGTCCCTCTAGAAGGGTGGAAGGCTACCCCCGTCACCAGAATTGGCGAGGGGGTAGTATTCCAAATCATATGACACCTTACTCGACATGTTTTGATAATGTTATACCAGAGTTAGCATTTAACCGCGAGGTTGATAATGCACCTAAGAGTATATGGTATAGCGTTATCATGGAACAGCTATTAGGACTTGGTTCCGCAAGCTACAAACGGGCTCAGCTCATGCCAGAGCACCATCTCACATAATTCCAAGCACTCTGCCTTCAGGATTGTTAAGGCCTGCCATGGGAGTGACTGATAGGAATATATGTGTCCATTTTAGGGTTAGATATAGGTATACTATATCTACAGCAAAGGGTGATTACACCACCTTGCCCCAGCTGTCGTGCAGCCAGTTGTGTCAGTTTTAGATGGCCAGCCAGGGGTGGCATAATACATGCTTCAGCCCCTGGTAGGCCCTGGGTACACCTATGCCCTGGGTACCTAAGGTACACTGTACAGGGACTGATAAGGTGGCCCAGTACCAATTGGTAAATGCACCTAAAGTACATGGTTGTCCATTTAGAGAGAGAACAGCTAGGCTGTGGGTCTGATTAGTAGGCCCACAGCCAGGGAAAGTCGTAAACCAGTGAAGCAAAAAGCAAAAATCTGGGGTGACCATAGGATTGCAGACCCCACTCTCCTACAATGTAGTATAGAAACACAGATTTAGTAGCGTGGCTTCTAAACTGTGCATATCCATCCTGTCCTGTGTGTGAAGTACTTACATACAATAACTCAAAGGGTTTGGTATATTAAAAGAATTCACAGAAAGATTTGGCATTGGCTGAGGATCCATTACTAAACAGATACATTTCAGAGAAGCCAAGCATTACATCTAATAATTGGGAGCTCACTGCCACCCGTACCTCTGCCACATACGAGGTACCGAGCTGGTAAACATGGATTCTTCAAATAGATCAGATGTCAATTCTGTAGACAAAGACTGGATATGTCGTCTCAAATTTACCAAATTACATACCAGAAACGTCAGGCACAAAATCCTATTAAGAAATCCTATTAAAAGTCATAGCAAGGGTGGGCATGGCCAGCCAAGATGGCCATGTGGATGTGATCCACGACGGTTCGACTACCACAGCTCCTCAAAAGAAGGTTAATGGGCACCTACAACAAACTCTGGTGATGAAAGTCACTCCGCTCGCCCAGTGAACCTCGCTGTTGCGAAAAAGGTGTCTGAGGCGGTGACAAGGCGTCCTGATGACAGCGAAAGGTGGGAGCCCTGGTGAAAGGCGGACCTGACGGGCGAGACTTCCAGCGGGCGAGACTTCCAGCGCCCGACTTGACAGATTCCGAGCAGCACAACACCACGATCCTGCTGCTCTGCGAGCGGTGGCGAGAGGCACACGGCTTCCCCTCTAACCGAGATCGCCAGAGTAGCCTCGGATTCTCCCCAACACAATGGTGGGTGGGGTGCGGGCGATATAGGCCACACCGCAGCAGCGCGTAACTCACAGACAGAGCACACCTGGGCGTGAAGTACGGGTCCCCCCGAGACTCGGAGGAAGGCGTCGACCCTAAACGAGGGCCGCGGAGGTTCGGGGGCAGTGCGGAGTGTCGTTGACATTGCAGCGTGTAATGTTGCGGGCCCTGGGCCCTCATTGCTCGCAATCACTGACGCAGACACAGTGGGCTACATGGTACAACTGGCCCAGAGCACGTGGGCTCGGCCTCTTTTATTCAAGCTGTGTCACCTGACCAGTGACATCAGTGGTGGGTGGGTGTTTAGTGTAGGGCATACAGAAAACGACTAGACCGTGTCCTGCTGGACACTACATCCCTCCCAAACTTGGGGAAAAATGAAAACAAAGGAAAGTCCAACCTGTGGGAAAGAAATTATACCACAATATAACATTGGACTCGATGATTTGAAACGAGTCTCTTTGGCGGCTTGCAGGCCGTGGATAGTGTAGGTACTGCATCCAGGAACACAGTTAATTGTTGCATGGTTCGCAGTTGTTTGGCGGGTCCTGTCTTCTGTCTATGCCGCCTGGACGTTGTTCTCGGTCTTGCCTTTGCTTGGCACCACTGGTGACAGTTGGTAGTTAGAGAGAAGGGTGAAATGATATGGATGTTATTTGTCCTCTAGGTTCTCCTCTTCAGTCCTGGTCCTTGGTGATGTCTCTGGGCAGGCTTCAAAGTGTCTCTTGGCAGGTGAAAAGAGTAGGTGCAAACATCCCTCTCACAAGGATGCCCCTCTCGCCGGTATTCCTCTCTCACAAGATGTCCGGGAGGACCTCTTTGCCAGGCTTCCACTGGACTGGTGTTGTCGGTCATGTTGCTCCACCATAGCCTTCGGGCCGTGAGCGGGGCGCTCCACGATCTTCACTGTTGTGTCCTAGTTCCGCCTGAAGGTTACGCTGTCGACTCTTTTCTTGCACGCTGAGCTTTCCTCTCCATGGGTCCTGCAGACGCGCCGCTGTGGATCTGTCTCTCTTGCGGGACTTGCTGCCACCAGAGTCCCTTGAGGCCTCTGCTTCTTGGGTTGCCACAGGTTGGAGTGGAGTGGTCAGTTCCTCAGCCGGATGTGTGAGCACTCTCGCCATCCAACCTTCCGCTCAACCCCAAAGGTAGATTGTTGCCAACAGTCCAACTTGCCCTCTTCTGCGTTCGCCACGTGGATGGATGGCTCGTAGGTAGATATCTCGGACTTGTGCCGCCGGTGTTCTTGCCAGGCCTTGTTCTTCAATGCACTCTATTGTTCTAGTGCAGGTCACCATCTTCTTCTTCTGGTGTGTGTGTGTTGACTGGTCACACCTCTTCTCTCCTTGTGATTTCTAGTGGCACCGTGGCACTCACTACCCTTCTTCTCCTCCATTCCTTTCACGACGTGGTTGGTCCCTTTTCTTATCTTCACTACCCAGGCCATCTCCGTGTGGCGTGCACTCCACACGTGTCTCCCTGGTTGCGTCCTACCCTTAGGACACGCCTTCTCTTCTTCCGATGACCAGAACCAGCCATCGCACCTTTCTTCCTGTCGCTCCTCCTTTACTTCGGGTCTGTGTTATTAGACCTCTTCTGGGTCCCGTCCATGGACCTCTTCTTGAACTTCACGTCGGTCTTCATGTCAGACTATTCAGTTACTTTAGCTTTGACCTTCTGGCATGTCTTCGCAGTTGTGACCATCTGACTAGTCATCTTCTCCTTTTCTTTCCAGGCGACCATCTGATTGGTCATCTTCTCCTTTTCTTTCCGGGCGACCATCTGCCTGGTCAGCTTCTTCCTTTCCTTTCGGGCGACCATCTGACTGGTCCGCGTCTTCTTTCCTTTCCGGGCGACCATCTGACTGGTCATTTTCTCCTTTTCTTTCTGGGCGACCATCTGCCTGGTCAGCTTCTTCCTTTCCTTTCGGGCGACCATCTGACTGGTCCGCGTCTTCTTTCCTTTTCGGCGACCATATGACTGGTCATCTTCTCCTTTTCTTTCCGGGCGACCATCTGCCTGGTCCGCGTCTTCCTTTCCTTTCGGGCGACCATCTGACTGGTCCGCGTCTTCCTTTCCTTTTCGGGCGACCATCTGACTGGCCATCTTCTCCTTTTCTTTCCGGGCGACCATCTGCCTGGTCCGCGTCTGGCGATGACTTTCTGGCAAGTCATCTTCGCTGTGACCTACTGACAGGTCTCCGAGGACGCGATCCCCACGTCTCTCCGTCATGGTGGCGTGGAGTTCCTTCACTCCTTGCGCGGTCCTGCGCAATGCTGTGCTGTCCTGAGGTGTGGAGTTCCTTCACTCCTTGCGTGGTCCTGCGCAATGCTGTGCTGTCCTGAGGTGTGGAGTTCCTTCACTCCTTGCGCGGTCCTGCGCAATGCTGTGCTGTCCTGAGGTGTGGAGTTCCTTCACTCCTTGCGCGTTCCTGCGCTGTGTTCTGGCGTGTTCCTGTGGTGGACTTCCGCTGCAGTTAGTCATTTCGCGGTGGTTGCCGTCCTCGGCTTGTGTTGCTGCGGGCTTGTCTTGGGTACCGTCCTTGTGACCAGGGCTGTGGTTAAAGGCAGGGTTTCATGCTGGGGAAATCACTGGGTTAAGTCAGTGTATTTGCTTAGTGGGTGCAGTACCTTTGATTGGTCCCGAGATGGCAGTGTTGCTTTCCCTGTATTCCTTGGCCGGTTTCCTTGCTCGTGAGATTTGGATCCATTTCTTGTCTGACTCTGCCCCTGTTTTTCCTCCACATGAGCAAGCGTCGTTGGAGCAGCTGGGATTCATGGCCTGCCTCCCCAGCTGCTCCCTGTACACACGGGGGATGTAAGATGCCACATGGGGCTCCCCACGGACTCCGGTTTTGCTGCGGTGAGTGGCACTTTGCACGTGCCTTTCTTTTCTAATCCTTTTGTTTACCGAGCAGGCTTTCTCCCTTCCATGGGCTGCGCGCTATATGGGGGTTTGGTGCTGCATGCCACTCTGTCTTCCCCTCATTGTTTGTTGCGCTGGGAAGTTCTGGCTTTATGCCGGCAGTGTTACTCTGGGCCTCCGCTCACGAGGCGAGCCGCCTCGCTGCCTTCCCTTTTCACGGGCTGTGTGGAGGTGTTGCTGGCACCGCTCTTCGGGCTGCGAGGATCAGCCGCTTCTTTCACCCACGGTGCTGGGGTTAATGCAGGCGGTCACCGCCGGACATCTCTTCCATTTGCGGTGAGTTTTCTGGGCTGCGCCGGGGGTGTAGTGATGCGGTTGCCGGCTGCGGGCCGGGTGCTAGATTTTTCGTTTCCCCTCCCCCACCGCCGCCGCCACACGTCTCACGCGGCGCGGGGAGTGACTAGTACATTACCACGGGTGTGCTCCGCTGAAGGTTCAGTTCATTGCGGGTGGGCTCCTCTTCAACTATTCCGCGCCCGGCAGCTCTTCCCACGCTGCGGGCACCTCGGGAAAAACGGGATGGCCTCCCGCTGACTTCGGGGCAGGGCCCGGCAGTTTTCCATATGCTCCCCGCCGCAGCAACTTCACTCACACGCTGCACGGCGGGGTAGGGGTCGTCGCTTGCAGGCCGCAGTTGGGCTGCGCTGGCCTCACTTTGCTGGGGGCTAATAGCCGGCGTCGCTAGCACTTTAGGGGGCACAGTCAATGTTTGCAGCTTATAGCGGGTGGGCTCCGCTTTCGGTGCTTGGGCTCACCTTCGGCCGACGGGCCTTCACCTTCCACGCGGGTGGGCTCCGCGAAGGTCTCACCGTGGTTGCTGCGTCTGTGGGGCATCCAGTTTCGGCTCAGTGGCGGCCGATGCATGTGGGCTCTGCACAGCTCTCTCTTCACCCCAGGCAGGGGGGCTCAGTCGCGGTCGACGTGGGTGGGCTCCGGTCGGTCTGCTCTTCACTCTGTGGGGGTCACTCTCTCGCGGCCGACGTGGGTGGGCTCCGGTCGGTCCGCTCCTCTTCACCCCACGCAGAAGGTGCGGGGTGGGCTCTCGGTCACCTTCTTGTCTACAGGCAGGCCCGCGGCTCGGCTTACGCCCTGCAGGCCTCTCGGCGGACGGCGCCGCTTCCCCGGGAGGGTGCTCTCCACATGGGCAGTTCCCTTCTTCTTTCCGAGGTTTTTCTTCTTTTAAATGCGGCACGCGTGGCTAGCGTCCGCCCTCCTCGTCGCCAATGTAATGTTGGGGGCCCTGGGCCCTCATTGCTCGCAATCACTGACGCAGACACAGTGGGCTACATGGTACAACTGGCCCAGAGCACGTGGGCTCGGCCTCTTTTATTCAAGCTGTGTCACCTGACCAGTGACATCAGTGGTGGGTGGGTGTTTAGTGTAGGGCATACAGAAAACGACTAGACCGTGTCCTGCTGGACACTACACAGCAGATGCATGCCACCGGAGCCCCTGCGGCCGGCCGGACCCTAAAATGGCACCCACCCAATACAGGGCATAAGCAGAAAATGAGCCCACGAGTGCAGGAATGGCACTCTGAACGGGCTTGCCTGGGGAACCAGAAGGGATCAACCCACCACTGGAGAGACAAATCGGCAGCAGAGTCAAAACGCTGGATGCCTGACCCCTCATGGAGTCCCATCAAGGCAGCTCTCCCCCCTTGGCAGCTACAAAGTGCACACAGCGGATTGAGGCACGGAGAGCTTCAGAGCACGTGGGACAGGCCCAGGCCTGCTGGTCAAACGGAACCTCCAGGGGTGTGACAACTCATACGAACCATTGTTGTGGCGAAAGTGGAGCCACTTAAGAACTAGAGGTGCATCCTGGAGCTGGCTACAAGAGACAGTTACACTCACACACGGAGGGGTGTACGGAGGAACCCCACTACATTCAGCAGAACTACCAGTACGGCCACGGCTATCAGGTCAAGAGAAAGGCTCAGCTTCCGTCTAAAACCTTGCTCCCAACAACTTCTGAGCGTCGTCCTGGCATGTACTGGCGCGACAAGAGACTCTTTATGCCGCCCAAAAAAACAACAGAATAACAGAGTCTCCACCTACTTCGCCCCCACAGCAGCCAAGGGGAAACAACAGACTACAGAAGGGGAGAACGTCATGGTGCTAACTAAAGAAGATCTACACGTCTTGCTGCGCAAATTTAAACAAGAGCTAAGAGAGGAACTGAGGGCAGACAGGTCTACCTCTCTGGAAACGCTTAAGCCCGACCTCAGTGGCAGACTAATAATGCTTCAGCAGAATGTGGACTCGGTGGGGTCTAAGGTGATGGATATAGGGCCAGATGCATGAACACATTTTCCCATAGACACAGAATGGCCAAAACCCTTTGACGCATCTGGCCCATAGAGACCAAGGCATCAGACCTTGAACAGTGAACGGACCGGATGGCAGCAATTACTCAGTATCTACAAACACAATTACAAGCAGTTCTCCTGAAAAAAGAAAACCTAGGGAACCGTTCCAGGCGACAACATTAGAATCCAGAACCTGGAGGAAGGGGCAGTGGGCCCTGATCTAGAGGCCTTTGTGACGGGTCTTTCTATGAAATCCTGGGAACGACGACTGTCAAACTCAAACTGAAAAGAGTACATAGGGTGGGGAAGCCCATCCAAGGTGACAGACGGCGCCCAGGACACATTCTGGCAAAACTGCACTGGTTCAAAACTAAAGATGCAATGCTACAAGCAGCCAGGAAATTGGACACTGTGAAGTTTTAGGGATTTGCGTGTTAACTGTACCAAGACATAGCACCAGCAACCCTAGCATGCCGCCAGCACTTCAGACCAATCATGGAACAACTTAGACAAGACAACATTCAATATCGCTGGACATATCCCTTTGGCTTGGGCTTCGAATTTTGGAACAAAGCAAACCACATCACTTAAGTGAAAGAGGCCCTCACACTTTTGGGGCTCCCGAATCAGGAGGATGACAACGGCTCTGACGGAACAAGGCATCAGGGCGCTTCCCCCGCAGGAACCGGGGTGCAGCGCCCTCCCAGATCGCAAAGAAAACAACAGTTCCCTGTAGAGACTCACAAGCATGTTCAAACTTTTGAACTTCAACTATGTAATCAGAACACTCGAATGCTAACAATGGGCATATATAGACACAACTATCTCCCTATTGGGAACTAAACACACGTTGACTCTTCCCTAAGGCCGTTAGCCCACAATTTAGCAAGGCCTTCGGGCATCCACCAGGAGCCCAATGTATGAGTTACCCGCCTTGACACACACGAACGTCATTGGTGCTTACCTTCTCAAACAGAAATCATATAGGAACTTTTGAAGTCACATTGGTCCATATTGCCTCCAATGCTCTACGGATACCACTGGCGTAGACAGAACTGAGGACACGTTGTCCTAACATTATCTGTTTTATGGTTTGATTTTCTTTTTTTTACAGAGGCCTGGGTGACAAAGTTGGCATTGGGGGAACGACGACGATCATCAAGAACTGGAAATGTGCATCATGGGGCCCATGTAGGGGGCTGGTGGGATACTCTTTGACTGGTACTTATATCCCTCCAAATTAAAAGACATACTTCCCAACACATCAGATCTCTGTTGGCCAGGGTGTGGGCTACTAGACTGAAATCCTTGCCCAAATTAAAGAGATTCTGGGATACCCTATACCAGATTCCCCCGACTTCACGCTTCTAGGCCTGTGCGAAACATGCCTGAAATATCAAACGACAGCAGACTGGGCCAAAATGTGGCTTTGTCTGAGGGCGGCAATGGCCGCAGCCTGGAAAAAGAAAGATGCCCCAGCCCTTAAACAATGGCCTGCATGACTGTGGCAAGCAATCATTATGGAAAGAATTAGCAACATTTTTTAGAGACTTTAAAAACTTTTTAAACAATTGTAGCCCCCTGATCAGTTATCTATCTAGAGGGCTCCCACTGATTGCCTGCCCCTCGAGGGTGAGAGCACCGCACCTCTTCCAGTTCTAATTTGTGAAATCATTCCTACTAGAGTACGAATAACGAGACTCGTCCTCACCCCCTCGTCACCCGAGTCTCCTGTCAGGCCCAGTTGCTTCTGTCTATTGTGCTAATTTCTTTTATTTCACTAGCGGTATTACTTTACCAAAGAGGTTTTTTTCATTGGACTTCGTTTAACAGGAAGGGGGTGGGATAGAGGAGGGTTCAGTTAGGGGAGAAGTTGAAAGAAGGTTTCATTAGCATCCCGGTATTACTTAAATATGTATCCAAGGGAGAGAATACCCTGATTATCAGATAAACGCTGTACAAAGATATAGCTAACCAGAAGCTATAAAGGGAGAATTTGATTGAATGTATTGCCATGCTTAATGTTTGAAAATCAATAAAAACAGGTTTGACAAAAAAGAGATACAGCAAATTTGTAGAATGCTTTGTAATCTTCAATGCGAAAACAAACCGCCCTTGGTTTGACGATCATACCACTTGGGATAGGATCTGGAGGCATGTAAGAGCAATCGCAAACAAGGATCTCCATTCCCCTACGTAGTTTCACCACAATGAAATCCACTGCATGGACACACATTCCCTTAAGATTTCATGGGTCACAATATGTTGAACGCAACATAAGGGGTGGTGACAAAGTACTTCAATTGCATAGGAAATAGGCACCCTGGATCATAGAGCTGTGATCTCTGTACAGCATGATCACAACATAAAGAATGAATAAAAAGTACTTTGGGAAAGAATGCCATGGTTATAAATCACCATTGGGCTGTATGGACCCCTTGCTATGGGTAAATAACTATGAGGGGAAGATGGCTATTGGCACCAATGGAACAGGAGGGCTGTAAAACAAAGCAGTCTTAGCGAGGCGCTTCGAATCCTCCCACCTATCATGTGGGCTTATTGCCAGCATTGTGTATCTACAGTGTTTCAATTCAAGTTAAAACGAATTTTGGTAGCCTAATGTACTTAATCATCTTTATTAGCCATGACACATGTTCTGGGGATTACAGATTCAATCTTTCTCCTACCTATGTTTTTTTAAGAAGCAAATACAGTTGGACAATGTAATTTAGAGGCCTAGGGCCAGTATTGGCACATACCTGGTTGACTAGACGAGGATTCCGTGGGGAGAACTCCTGGCGGGGAGTTAGACTAGAAATAAATAAAGGACCTCAGTTAGGAAAGAGGGAGGAGAAAGGACACACAAAACAAACCGCATACCCTAAAACCAGACTTCCGCACACAGGAGGAGAGGGGTGAAGCCAAGAGGAGAAAAGACAGGCAAGAGACACAGAAGAGGGACACCAAAGCAAAGGACCATGAAAAAGACGCGGCGGATTGAAGGAAAACGCTGGACTTCAAGAAGAGAGCCAACAGGGAACCAGCCAGTGGGGTCCAACAGGGCAAATCCCAAGCAGCAGAGCAAACGGGGAACTGTGAGGATGCTGGTATCGAGGAAATGGTGGAGGAAGTTGACTAGTCTGAAGAATGGTGGTTTCTGCTGACCAACACACACCTGCCCGCCACAACTCAACAGTTGGAGCTACTGGGGTGAGCGATTGTGGACAGAACACTATCATGGACAAGGAGGGGCAGGGGTCATGATGCTTGTGTCTGTGCTACACTAGTTCTTCTCATTCATACTAAGAGGACAACAGAATAGAGTGTTGGTAAGGTGCTAGTGGCGACGGGTTAGTGCGATTTCACTTTACTCCCTGTACCAAATCACATGCTGGGCATAAACACCGGGGGTGAGAATAGGGAGGTAAGCCGGTCACCCTGACAAAGTTGAAAAGGGGAAAGAGGAAAAGGAAGACAGGCTCAAGATTCACTGGTAACTGAAATGTAGAACATCTTAGAACCACTAAGATGGAATCACCTCCCTCATTGACAGTTTGAACTTGAAGAGTTATGTTGGGTTTTTTTATAAGCACACTTACCTGGATGTTCTCTTGGTTTTTTTTTAGCGCCGTCGGCGGCACTACCTTGCCAGACCTACGAAGAAAGAGAAAGGGTGTTAACAATAGGCATCACTCCCCAGAGTGACAGGCCTAGGAAGAAGAGGGTGACAAACTGATGGAAGGAGAGTTTTGTTGGAGTGCTTTCTTTACCTGATATTTAAGGAACAATACGCTTCTATGTAACTCAAATACACTCATTAAAAGTCACCAGAAGGAAACTAGAAAACCCTCCTAATCCTTATTTCAGACCATCCCTCCACAAAGTGGTGTACCATCCCTCCACAAAGTGGTGTCAGAAGTGGGATTGGAGGAAATGGAGGAATTTGTGGCTAAAGTGGACTATCGCCAACAACGACTAGAAAAAACTTTTGCGAAATCTGGGGTAGTAGGCACGGAAGATCAAGAATCCTTTCAAAAAGCCATCCAAACTCTTGCAGATCAGAGAGGAGGTCAGATACATATCCCTGCAGGACTCAATGTTTCAACTGTGGAGGCTTGGGCCACATAGCTTGCTATTCTCCTTAGAAAACAACTATTGGAGAATCTGATGTACAGACTCATATTTTATGCTATTCCCGATTCCAGTATACCTTATCATTGTTCCCTGAAAGTCAATGGAAACCCATAAATGACCTTCTGGAGAGAGGGGAGGGGGTTTGCAGGCATAATGAGACCACGCCTCCTTCAGGGATATCGGCCCCTCTAAAAGGGAATAGTTACTGTCCAATGCTTCTATGGAGACTGTAGGAAGGTGGATACCTGACTATGGTTACCCCAGATTTTTTGCCTTGTGTTTAGCTGGTTTTCGACTTAGTTGGCCTGGGATCCTGCTAATCAGGGCCCCAGGCTATCTGCTCTCACTGTAAAATGGACTCCATGTACCTTAGGTACATCACCAATTGGATTGGGTCACCTTATGAGCCCATGTATAATGTACCATAGGTACCTAGGGCATAGGTGCATCCAAGGTCTACCAGGGGCTGCAGCGTATCTTATGCCACCCCTGGCTGGCCATCCAAACTGACACAACTGGCTGATCACTCAGCTGGGGCAAGGTCGTGTAATCATCCCTTGCTTAGGTATAGTATTCCTATACCTACCATTATATATAGACACATATGCACCTATAAGTCACTCCTATGGCAGGCCTTAACAATCCTGAAGGCAGAGTGCTTGGTTTTATGTGAGATGGTGCTCTAGCATGAGCTGAGCCTGTCTGCAGCTTTCGGAACCATGTCCTTATAGCTGTTCTATGATATTGCCATACCATATACTCTTAAGTGCATTATAATCCTCGCGGTTGAATGCTAACTTTGGTTTGGCTTTATCAAAACATGTCGTGTAAGGTGTCATACGCTTTTGAATACTACCCCCTCGCCTGTTCTGGCGACGGGGTGGCATTCCACCCTTCTAGAGGGAGAAGACATGTTGTTCCTCCTAATCCCGGTTAAAGTTAACCAGAGCCTCAGCATCACAAAATGGATGCTGCTGCCACAGACACAAGTCTGACCTCCTGCTGCTGGGAGTCCTTCCAGCGAGGGATGCTTGGACAATAGGTTTCCTGTCTTGGGAGGTGCTAGCACCACCCCAGACAGGCCATAAGGTATTGGGGCAGGGAGGGTTGAATGAAATGTGACACTGCCTGGGGCACCCCAGGTGTCCCATGCATAGTCCGTTTCAAAGCGGTGCTGGGGCACTCCAGCCCCAGCTCTGGCGCGAAACTGGACAAAGGGAAAGGGGTGTAACCACCCCCTTCCCTGGTCCCACCCATAGGAGGTACCTAGCAGGTAATCCAGACCCTAAATTTGGTATATAGGTGGGAGCTGAGTCCCAAGACTTTAGATTTATCCTGACTGAAATGAAACTCTGGACCTTCGACGTTCTACCTGAAGATAGAAGACTGAAGAATCTCCCTTGTGGTCAAGGAGTGACCACCCTGTGCAAGCAGGCACCATCAAGCGATCAACGGTTTGCTTTGTCGCCGCTCCCGCCGGAGCCCGAGCACAGAGCCTGACAAGACCTGGACTTCCAGACTTCCAACAGCCCGATCCACAGTCACAGCAGAGCTGAGACCCGTGGAGGAGACGAGAGACGTGGGACCGGCCATCTTGGACTGCCAGCGAATTGCTTTCCGTGCAACTTCTGAGGCACACTCAAAGTTGTGCATTGGGGATTGAGAAGTCCCAGCCCCGAGCACCAACTGCACCGAAGATTAGCCCTCCACAATCCACGAGTTCTGCGTGGGGGCCTTCTGCATTTTCCTGCTCGACGCGTCTGTCCGGTCACTTGCCCGTTGGCTAGTGGCCTCGGTGGCGATGAACCTTTTGATTTACACCGCTGGTCTGGTTGCTCCAGACTGGCCCCTCCTTCCCTGAAAAGGAGAAGCCCATCAGACCTTGCTGGTCTGATCCGTAAGCCATCTTCGATTCCTGCGTGGGTTGCCTTTGCCAAGGCTTGTTGACTCCAATCCGGAAGCCGACACCGCCGACAGCGAGAGCCTTCGTGGGACAGTCCGTATCCAGCTCATGGTCATCGTCGACACCTCCTGGTCTACGTGGCTGCAGAGACAAGCTTCACGACATCACCTGATTGCTTCGCGACATCGCCTGGTTCCTTCCTGGTCACTGGCTAGTGACCCAGACTCTGTCCCCTCTGCTTTCAGGTACTCTTCATCCTCGATCCGCCCTTGGATCCAACCGGACACTTCTCTCCTGGTCGCCTGCAGCATCTTTCTTCAAGGCTCCATAGGATTCAGCGACGAAACCAGACACACTTTGACACCTATGCAACGCTTCCTGTGGGTGAGGTAACGCGAGTACTTCGGTGCTCCTGTGGGTATTTACTATCCTAGTGTCTAACTTTCAAGTAGCTTTCTCCTTGTCCATCTGGAAGTGACCAAAAAGAACTAGTTTGCAATTCTTTCGTTCCCATTCTAACTCTATGGTAACTCGCGTGTGTGTAAAGACACTGCACGCGCATCCCGTGGGCCTCCTGCTCCCTATCCTTTGGTAGTACAGCGTAGCCCCAGCGATTCTCCAGGCCCTAGGCCTATCCTTTGTTCGGGACGTGGTTCTTATACCACTATTTTAGTATATGGTTCGAAGTGCCCCTAGGGCATTACTGTATTTTGTGCAACTTATTGTATTATAATTGAGTATCTTGTTATGTGCTTGTGCCTCTGACCTCATAAAGAGTTCAGAGGATTAATTTAGTAATAAATACATATATTTTATATATATATATATATAACCTGTGTGGTGTCCTTTCACTTGGTATTAAAAGGGATTGCATATGGTAAAACAGCTGGCTTCACATGCTCTCTTGAGTTTAGCCTAAGACTGCTTTGTCCATGCTACCACTAGGATAGCTGGTCTATAAGGTTGACTTTACAACCATCGCCATAAGAGTTGTTTGGACTGATACAAGGTGCCCACTAGAATAGTGGACATCACATATCAGGCCAACTTCTCACAGAAACAAGAAAGAATATCCTGTAGTTCAGGTGTATATTCAACTAAAAGGAGAGAGTCCCATTACCCTACAAGTGGGCTTGATACCGGAATGGTCAGAACCGCTCATTGTGGATACTGAATATCTGAAGCTCGAGTCACTGGTACAGACTCTTGGAGGGAGGGGGGACAATTGTTGGGAGGGAGCCCCTTTTTCAGGAAAGGAAGGCACGGAGTGACCCCTACCTGAACAAAAAAAAGCAAAAGCCAGAAAAGGGCAGAGAAACATGGAATCAAGGCAATTCTTTCTACCTATAAAGATAAGAATTTTAAAGCAGCACAATGCGAGGATAAACTCCTGCGAGAAGCCTGAGCGAAGGAAGCAGAAGAGAAGGAAATCCAGGATGAAGGTCCCCGATTCTTCAAAAGGAACGGATTGTTATACAGGAAGGGAGGGAGGTCTCAACCAAAACAGCTCTTAGTCCCCGTAACCATTAGAGAACAAGTAATTTTCCTAGCAGATAACCATGTGTTAGAGGGTCTCTTCGGACAAGGAAAAAAACCAGAGAAGACGATATTAGACCAGTTCTATTGGCCTAGCCAAGAGAAGAAATACCGGAGGGACTATATCATATGTCAGAAAAGTAGAAGGTACAGACCGTCGAGAGACCCTTCATATCCACTACCTATTATACAGGAACCCTTTTCCAAGATAGGAATGGACATTATAAGTCCCATATTACCTTTGAGAAGTAGATATCAGTTTATCCTCATCATGGTAGACTACACAACGAGGTATCCCGAGGCAGTTCAGCTATGGAAACCCAACACCACCCAAATAGTTACGGCCACACAATAGAAATATTTTCCAGGGTAGGGTTTCCCCACAAAATACTCACTGACCAGGGAAGTCCATTCACGTTTAAACTTGTGAGACAAATAAAAAATGCAGTTTATCACCCCCAGATGAACAGGTTGCTGGAACAATACAATTCCACTTTAAAAATCACCCTGTAGAAGCTACTAGCGATAAAAAACAAAGTGGGATCAAATGCTCCCTGCGGCATGGTTTGCCATATGGTGCAAAGAGCAGAATAGCTTGGATATTTGAATTGTTACTTAGTCGGAAACTCTGGAATGTATTGGACCAGGTCCGCAAGGTATGGGAGAAAGAGAGAGAGGACTTAACTATTCTTGTGTACGTGAGTCACTTAAGAATCCGTTTGAAAGTGATGCTAGAGATCATGAGGCAAAGTCTAGAGCAACATCAAAGCAGCCAGAAAGAACATTATGATAAGGAGGCTAAACCCAGGTATCAGGTTATGAAGTTAATGAAGACAAGACAGATATTATGGCCTGGAATGACCCCGAGCCCGTAGCAGGAGCTCAGACAAGTTCAGTCCTTCGATATCTAGGCCTGAATATATATAAAAACATAGACGAGATAGTTCCAGCAAATTTCTCGCTTATAGCTAAAGAATGCCGCAGACAAATGAAATCCAGGTCTACACTCCCACTATCTCTATTGGGTAGATCTAACCTAATTAAAATGATGATCTTGCCTAAGATTACATTTCTATTTAATACCATCCCTCTTTTTTTTAATCCCATGATGATAGCTAAGCTCCAAGGTGACATGCGCTCCTTTATTTGGGATAATCGTAACCCGAGAATTGCCAGGAAGAAGATCAGGCGACGTAGAGAGAAGGGAGGTTTGTCAGCCCCTGACCTACAACTCTACGGGTGGGCCTTTCAAATGTCCCATATTAGGATGTTGTTGAAATCCCCTATAAATTTGGCTTGTGGACACATGTTTGCTGCATTACTAAGAGGAGAAAGGGTGGCTGACCATGAATTTTTGTTTAAATTTGGGGATCCTAACTTTTTAAAGAAAATAAAATTAAAGGTGCTTAGAGATTCATGTAGAACATGGGCTAAACTTAGGCGTACCATTAGAATTGACTACTACTCTGCTAAAGCTCCATTATGGAACTCTCCTGGCTCCCCGAGTTGGCTTTTAGATAGTCTTGCAACACCCTTACGTGAGTCAGGTATGGTAGTCTGGGGGGATATCTTTGTTGAGGGAAGCCTATTGCCATGGGAGGTATTAAAATCAAAAGTGGGGTCTCGGCTCTCTAGGTTCAAATACCTTCAAATGCAAAGCTGGGCACATGCATGGCCCTCTGTTAAAGGCAGATTTCAGCTGGGAGGGGACAGCACACTGGTGTCTCTCCTAACAGATAGGCTCCCATTCAAGAAAGAAATCTCATGCTGGTACAATCTTTTACTGGATGAAGTCAAGGGTGAGTTCCTACTACCAGAACAGCTGTGGTCTACACATATAACCGATATTAGCGTGGAGAATATGTGGTATGAATCTTTTAAAATCATGTGGAACATTGTAAAACCATCTTGGTTACGCCGAAACCACTTGTTTACATTACATAGGGCCTACTATTCACCTCAACGTATATCGAAGTTCACGGACAATTTGCCGGTTTTATGCCCTAAATGTGGTTTGGCAGAGGCCTCAGATTTACATATGTTCTTAGATTGCCCACTTCTAACACCATTTTGGGACGCTGTTTCTATTTCAATATCCAACTCTTTAGGATCCCAACTAGTCTTATGTCCTGCTCTTGTTATTTTTGGTATTTCTTCGGAGTTTCATGGCCCAGCAAAAAATTTACTTTTCTTTTGTATTTTGTTGGCAAGGAGGGAAATATGTAAGAAGTGGAAAGACCCTTTACCTCTAACCTTGCTGGACTGGCGAATGTCGGTACTACAAACATCAAAGATGGACCTTTTAAGATCAGGAAACCAAAGCAAGAGAAACTTTTGGAGACTACTAAATTGGTAACTGGTTTTGCTCTGGTCTTGGGGGGTTTTTTTGGTTTTTTTTCCCAAGGTCCAATGATTACGCTGCTTGGCACCCTCTTTTCTTTTACTTGACTATACCCAATATATTGTAAGTAATGTATGATTGGGTATATGAACGCAGCATGTATCCCAAATGGTTGCTCCAAAGTGGCTTAGTTGGATTATGACATTACTTACTGTGGGGCAATTAGGGCGGCTTTCCTCGGAGCTCCTTCCAGTTTATCTGAGACAGTAAGCTCATTTCCACATGCTACTAGTTGATCACCAAGGGCGAAAAATGAGGACACAAAAAAAAAAAAAAGGAGGCTAAACCCAGAACATTTTCTACCAGGGACTACGTCGTCTTGGAGAATAAGATGCTGAGCCAGTGGCAGGATCTGTACAAAATCCTAGAAAGACTAACTCCAGTCACCTGCAGGTTTGAGGTTAACACACAAAAAAAGGAATCACAAATCTACCATGTAAACCTTTTGAAAAAATGGGAAAGACCGAACCCCAGGCTATTCCCGGGGAAGGGAGACCTAGCAACAGAGGACCTCCAATGTATAGATCAAAAGTAGAGCAGAATAGAACGACAGGAGTTGCTGGGTGGTTTAAAGTCATGCCGGGGGTCTTTTCCACAATTCTCAGTAACACCCACATAATTCACCATTGCTTAGTTACGGATTCTGTAAAGCGAGTCAGGTTAAAATCATATCATATACCAGAGGCTCGACGCAAAGCTATAAAGGAGGAAGTGCAAAAGGTGCTACAAATGGAGGTGATTGAACTTTCCATGAGCGAATAAAATTTGCGAGTGGTTTTAGTCCCTAAACCGGATGGCACAATCTGTTTCTGTAAAGATTTTCAAGAGATAAATAAAATATCTAAGTTTGATGTGTACCCCTTTCCCGTATCGATGCGATGGTAGAAAGACTATAACGAGCCCAAAACGTCAGTACTCTAGACTTATGTAAAGGGTATTGGCAAATACTCCTGAATCAGAGTGAAAACCACATTTTCCACACCTTGGGGGCTATATCAATTCACCGTTCTAACTTTGGACTTCATGTGGCTCCTGCCACTTTCCAAAGGATGAGGAACAGCTTACTCCAACACCACGCCCAATATGCTGCAGCCTATATAGAGGACATGATCATTCACAGCCATTACTGGGAAGAACATTTAGGTCACCTCACAGCCGTCCTCTGAACTCTACAAAAAGTAAGACTTAAAAGCAGACTCAAAAATGCCATTTAGCAGCCAAACAAGTAAAGTACTTGGGGTATTTGTTGGGAAAAGGACTTATCCACCCCCCAAACTGAGAAAACAGCGGACATACTGCAGGTACCATCCCTCAAACAAAGAGACTGATGAACATTCCTTGAGCTAGCAGGATACTACCGTAGATTCATCTCCAGGATTCTACCCCTTAATTGGTTTGCTAAAAGAAACCAGAGAAGCTGGAAGAGAGTGAAGAAAACAGTCGTCAAGGGTTTCAAATGATTTCAAGGAATTACAAAAAGCCCCCAGGGGCGTGTCCAGGAAAGCATGGAGGCGGCAGTGTGAGCACCGAGCTCCAGCACCTGAGAGACGTAACAGCAATCTCTCTGTGCCCCCGGACAACCTCGCCTATGACAGAGTGCAGAGGCACAGCTGAGGGGCCCTGAGGACATGGTTGGGCTGGGATAAAAAAATCGGCCAGGGAACACCCCAAAAAATTGGCCCACATTTGCGTATTGCCTTTCCGCAAATCCCTGCAAGGTTTATGAAAAGAAAGGGGGTGGGGGCATGTTTTATTAACTTCACTTCGATTTTTTTTTAAATGCACAGATTAGTTCACACTGCTGAGCCACACAAGAATGCAAGTGAGACCACCTCTGCTCAGGCCCCCTGCCCCTGCTCAATCTGCATACATTAATGGGCCAGCCCAGCAAGAGAAAGGGAGTTATACCTCCGCCCATCTACCTCTAGAAAGGCCACTCAGGCACCGACTGGGTCGCTGGCGGTATCCTACCAGCACAGACAGCCCCTAGGGTGTCCAAAAAAGCAGTCCACAGCTATAACTCGACTACCGGCCAATAGGCCATTTCCGGAGTACCCATGTTACGAGCACCAATACGGTTGCAGCGACCACTGTGAGGGGTCATACGGCGAGAGATTGGAAATGGACAAGTGGCGCAGAGGGCCAAGATAGCAGTCACTGTGCTGCCTTGATTCGGCCATCAGAAGTGGAAGCGAGACAAGCTGGCCAGAACCCAGAGAGGCCCCAAGGATGGTGGGGCTGCGTGGTCCCAACAATAAATATTGACCCCACCGCTGCTGTTTGGAACATGGACTGGGCCGGGGTTGAGATGCTCTGAGCCCACTAAAGTCTCCAAGAGGATCAAAGGTGACAGGGATACGAAGTCCCTCCCTCCTCATTGCTGCAAGAGTTGTGGTTTGGGGGGCATGGCCAACTGCACTGGGAAATGGCCGCATGGTAGCTTCGCTCCGTCGCGCCACTCCCGATTAATCTGTTTTATCTAGACCTGCCCCGGCCATAATCGCCTGTTACGGAACGCATTTGACCCCGAGGCTCCTCTCCACCATCATGCTGAATATTGGGCTGATCGACGGCGCCTGAACGTTGCTGCAAGGCTAATTGGTGCTGTGAGCCGCTACTTGACACCGCGGCTGCAGCAGAGATCCGAGGCCCGGCTGGAGGCCGGGACGGCGACTGTCAATGCCAGTGAGCCCCCTGGTGAGTGCGCTGCACCCAGTATCCCCCGCTACATTCGGCCTCATTGCTGCTGCGCTTCACGGGTCCCCAGAGGCCCCATCAGCTGACCTACTTTGAAACGCAGCCTTGCACCATCTGTGCCGGCCGCGTAGACTTCTGGTGCACCTCCCCACAAGACCTGGGCAATCCACAAGGTGGCAGCGGACCCTGCTCCTCCAGCCTCCCTTGGGCCCTGTTACTGAGATGTTGTACGCCGTGGCTGTGGAGGGGACGGAGGACGATTCCTTATTCAGGGCCAGGGCAGAGGATCCCCTTGGGCCCTGTTTGTAAACTTTCTTGATATTGCTGGGGGCTCCAGTACTTTTGAATGAGAATTGCTGTGGTGTGGGGCGAATCGCGGTACGCAGTTCCCCACCCAGTGTTGAAGCCTCCTACAGAGCCCGCGCCACAGGGCATTGCTGAAGGCGGGCGCAGTGATTATGGCGAGCCACAACCGACCTCAGGTGCTGGCTGCTTGGGCTGCAGACGCACCACCTCATGGTGTGTGACTGGGAATAAGACTGTCTTGATCCTATACTGGGCCCATCACTTGTTGGACAGTACGGTGCAGACGTGGAGTTGGGGACCTGCCCGGCTGGTGTAGCCCCTAGCGGGTCACTCACACTCTCTGCCCGCCCCTCCCTTGCAGGTGTGGTATTCTTTGGAACTAAAGCCCACTTGTGTCTGGGGTTGACCGGCGGAAATTGACAGGCCGTTGTGAGCTGGTCTCATAAGCAGGCGGCGGTGAGTAACTCGTCTAGTCTCGGACCCAGTCTTTGACTAGCCACACCCTACGACACCATCATGACAAGCAGCTGTAGCGGACATGGGAGACTTCAGACCAAGCTTCAGAAGTATGCATGGCAGAGGGCCAAGATGAGAAGCAACCCGCACCCGAATCTAGCGGGAAGCAACCAGACCCCACGTTACAGGACGCCCTTGCTGTTATCCCGTCGGTGCGCACCTCCCTAAAGGCCGTATAGACTCCGTCGCCTCGGGCGGTCTCATTCTTTAGAGCAAACATGAAGAAGATGGCAGAACGGGTGTGTGAAGTGGAAAGTGTGACCAAGGACCCAACAGCAGACACTGACCTCCTCAAATGCCAGGTGGCCGACCTCCAGACTTCCCAGGAAGCCATGGCTCTGCAACTAGACGACTATGAAGGCCGTATGCGACGCAACATCCACATTTTGGGAGTGCCGGAACAGGCCGAAGGGCCAGCAGCGGATCTCTTTGTCGAAGATCTGATCCTCAAACTTCTGCAGCCGAAGGGACTATCTCAACACTTTTCCATCGAAAGTGCACATCAGGTGCCGGGGGGAAGAGCCAGGCCTGGCGCGCCGCCTCAACCGCTTTTGGCAATTTTCGCGACAGAGACATTATCCTGTAAACGGCACGAACGGCTCCGCCGCTATCCATAGATAACAGCAAGGTCGCAATTTTTCCGGACTTCACCCTACGGGTCCAGAAACAACGTTGCAGCTTCCTGGATGTGAAGCGTGCGCTGCGGGGTCAAAACATCAAACACACCATGCTCTTCCCTGCCAGGATGCATGTGGAATCTGAGGGGGAAGGTGTGGTTCTTTACTAGACCTGAAGATGCCTGGGACTGGCTTGAGGGCTGGAGAAAAGTTGAAAAAAGCTGTCGCAGGTCTGCTGGCGACAGATCCAACGGCGACAGATCAAGCCCGCAGACAGAGTCTCCGCCGGGTGATGCTTCGGCAAAGCAGAGCCCAAATGGGTACGGTCTGGTGGCTTGACATCGGTTTAATTGGCCTTTGTTCGCTGGGGTCTGCTGGGCCGAATCTCGACGGACAAACTGTGCCTTAATGACACTCCACCACGTTCTGGCTTTCCAGGGCTGTATGAGCCTCTCATTGTTCACTTCTGCATTTTTGCCGGCCTCTGAGGAGGGTGAACTTATCGTATTTGTCTTTAGACGACACACCTTTCTGCCCTTGGTCCCACGAACGGGATTGGCGGTTGAGGATGTCGCGCACTGTTCAGTGGCCAACTTGACCTTTCAAACAATGACCTGAGGGGAGCAGACTGATCTGGCGTTGATAGCCCTGCACTTGTTCTCGAACAGACTGTATACTCCAAATGTCCAGATTGCCGCTATGGTTTGTCTCAGTGGTGTTAACATTGTTGTTTCTTGTGTTATCCCTTGATTACAGTTTATCATATTCAAATCGCAGGCGGGGGGTCATATGCTCGGAATGCACACGCTCTCACAAGTTGATGCTCCAGGGAGTGGGGTTAGATCACAGCCCTAATTCTGTTGAGGGTGGGTGACAGGGGCTCTGCACAGTGGAGGTCTGGCTTGGTGTGAATAGAAAAAAATGGGGGTGGCATAACAAGCTCACAAAGTCCACATCGCTTTGGAAACCAGACCTTTTTTGGGCAGCATAGTGAATGCCCTGGTTTTGATAAGTGGGATCTGATAGGTATCTCGACAGTGGGGGACATGTGGATGGGGGGGTAGAATAGCCACCTCTTCAGATTTACAGGACAAATATCAACTAGCACAGACAGAGGCCTATCGCTACCTGCAGATCGGTTATGCAATCAAAGCAGCTTTGCCCAAAGACGCCCCTCTCCCTGAGGCCTCTCCACTGGAGGACCGACTGATACTCGACCTTATGCACAAAAAGGCCATATCTCTCGCATACAAAAAGCTAATTAACAATCGCCCAGACCCCTCAAGGCGTCTGCGACAACTTTGGGAGACTTAGAAGATGAGGACTGGCGCTATGCTCTAGCCTCTCCCAAGGAAGTGGCTATCCCTATGAGATTGCGCCTGATCCAACTGAAGATCCTGCACCGTGTATATCTAGACGGTGGGGGGATTTTGGTCAAGATAGGTAGGAGGACTGACCCCCTGTGCCTCTGGCAATGTCACAAACCAGGGACCTTCTTTCATGTTCTCTGGGACTGTTCGATAGTGCAACAGTACTGGAGCAGGGTCATGCAACAAATGCAGAGGGCAGGTGGTAAATCCCTTAAGGCCTCCACCCAATTGTGCCTCTTAAATATCTGGGAAGCTACTGACTTAACGCAAATAGAGTAAACATGGGCCTCGCTTGGGTGGGCCATTGCAAAGCGTGACATTGCCCAGAAGTGGGGTGTGGGGACGGTTCCGACCCTACACGATTGGGCAGTTGACATGGACAGGGCAATGCTTGCCAAAAAAGATGTCTTCAAACATAGGGGCTGCCCCAAGAAATAGGACTACAAATGGGGAGGGGGAGGGGTGGAACAGATACAGGGGTACCATTTGCTTGTCCCCCACTATAGAACTGCACTGTGAAAGGGATAGATTGATGGATGCCACTGAGGTGGATGGTATACCCCCTCCCAGTACTGAATAAGGTAGTTACTTGTATGCCAGATGTCGGCGGGGGGGGGGTGCATCTTGGTTTGGGGAGTTTATTATGCTCTGTACGATCTTCACACTGTATACTCCGGAACTTATTGGTCTGACGGAATGGAAGGGTGTCTAACGTGCTCTGGTGTCAAATGTATTGAAAACTGTACACATATGTTGTGGACTTATACGCTGCCATATTGCTGCCTTATGTTATTTCTTTTCTCAATAAAAATGTTTGGGCAATTGGGAGACAAACACACACTGATGGTGGCACCGGTTGAGCAGGAACTAGAGGCATACACAGCCATCATACTGGAGCCACTAAAGATATTAAAATGGCCCTAGAATACAAAATAGACACAGTGGTACAGGACATGGCCATACTATAGACAGACCACAAAAAATTAGTGGAGAGGGTGACAGAGGTGGAATACATCTAGCCCAGGCCCAGCCTGAAATCTCCGACCACACCTCCCAATTATAGGCACTAGAGGATAAGTAACCTGAGGGGACAGATTGACAGGCGGAATAAAGTCTGACTTGTGGGAATCCCAGGAGGGAAAGAAGGACCCAGCGTAGAGCTATTCTTGGAGTATTGGCTATCATCAGTGGTGCGGGAGGGAAAACATCCCACTGGTTTATGGTGGAGCACACCAGCAGACCGCCACAGTCAGGGGCACCAGCACATGCCACAGAAGCCAGACTGCTCAATTTCCGAGACAGAAATTCCATACTACAAAAGGCAAGTATATATGGGCCCTGGAAGATGGATGGGAGCAACGTTAATATCTACCAAGACTACACCACGACAATACAATGACAAACCTTCATTAGGGTCGAGCAACTTCTATGACACCTAGCACTCCCTTACGCCTTGTCTTCGCTGCAAAGCTCAGAGTAAAAGGATCATATAATTTCTTTGATACAGCTGCAGAGGTGTGGGACTAACTAGAAATTCACGGATATCCATTACCCGAAGAAGGGATCACAACTCCACCCAAACGTTGGCATGCCCCCAAAAAATTGCAATCCTGACTAGGAGTGCAATAACTTTTCATGTTATTAGAATATGGACAGGTGACCTGGGTCACTTTGACACTCAGCACTGGGAGGCACAAACGATGGCGCTGGTAAATCTATACGTCCTACCTGGGTTAAAAATGTATACATTACAAACTCTTGGTTGTTTACTTCTGGAATTACTGCAGGCACAAACTATAGTAGAAGGGGATTTTAATATGACCCTCGAACCAATGCCTAGACAGAACCACTGCCAGGCGGAAGTCCCAGGCCCTAGACAGGAAACTCCACTTCTTCGTGCAAGCGCTGGGCATGGGGGACATCTGGAGAACAATGCATGTATAACAACTAGGCTACTCCTGCTACTCAGGAGCGCACAACACTTATTCTCGTATTGACTATTTCTTTACCCTCGCAGAATCCAAAGCGAGGGGAATCTCTGACCACCCACCATCGAACTAGAGTCCTGGAAAGGGAGAATGGCTGCATGGTGTCTGACCAACAAAACAGAAATAGAGCGATTACACAAGACCACTAAACACTATTTTATGGATAACGCTGACTCAGTGAGGAAAGGGTGCACACTTTTGGAGGTCTACAAGGGCACTATATAGGGAGTGATAATATCAGGAGGATTGGGAGACAACAGGAAGAGAGAAGAACAATGTGAGGCAATGAAAAGGATCCATCAGGTTTAGGGAGGGAATATCTCCAGCAACCCTCAAAGTCAACAGAAGCCCGCATCGCACTGAAACAAGAGGAATATCGGGCAATGGTAACCAATGTGATTAAGATCTATGTGGCAAAAACAAACTTACCTATGAGGCGCGAGATAAGGTGGGTAGGCTACTAGCATGGTCAGTGACAGGGAATGACAAAGGAATAATATCTAAGTAATCACAGCCCCACATGGGCGTATGGCAGGGCTCCCTTTGAGCACCTCAAGAAGAAATATGACATGGATTCCACACAAAAGTTCAAATACTTAAAGTTACACAAAGCACTGCAGGCCGGGATCTCCCCAAGAGAGGAGACTAAGGAGGAATCCAGGCTGGAACAACGATTGTTAGATGGTTGCAGGACCACAAAGACAATTTCCTTAACATATGGAACATTAATGATAAACACACAGGGCGAACACGATGGCAGATAAATGTATGGGAACTAGATGCCGAGGACTGCAATTCCCATGAGAAGTTGCAATTTAGGTGTGTTTTGGCTGGATCCAACTTATAATACTACAATGGGTATACTATACCAGAACGCTTCTGCACAACATAGGCATGGCTGGGGACAATCAATGCTTACGTGCGTGTGGTCAAAATGGTTCCTTCATACACACACTATGGAATTGCCCAGCTCTTAATTTAAGCTGGAATGGGACCCTGCATAGACTTGAAGCAGCAGTGGGCTCACAGATAGATGGACTGGCACCCCTGGTACTATTAAGAATATGGAGGTACTGATGTAACTTTGTACCAGAAGCTCATCATCAACCCGGGTTTCTTCCTAGCCAAAAGAGAAATTGTGCGGAAATGGGGAAGTGCAGAGCGCCCATTAGTACAAGATTGGATTAGGGAAATGAGTGCATGTCAAGCAAAGGAAAAACTAGTTTATGAGGGAAGGTATGCCCTAAGAAGTTTAGGTAAAGTTTGGGACTGTTAGCTCACAGAAGGGTAGAGCTATGACTATTATAAGGGTGAAACTTAGAACGATGAAGGAATTAAGGACCATTATAACAAGTCGAGGTCGAAACGAGAAGGAACACAGTCCCTAGACTCCTCAAGTTAATATCGAATCTTGATAAGATGTAAGCAATAGAAGGGCTGATATCACATTTATTCTGGTTAATGCAAGCGGGAGGGAGGTGAGGGGGAGACTGTGCACATATTGGAAGGAACGTTCCATCTTTTTTCTTTCCTGTTATTGTTGTATATGCAAAATCAA
Source organism: Lissotriton helveticus (assembly GCF_964261635.1). NCBI lineage: Eukaryota > Metazoa > Chordata > Amphibia > Caudata > Salamandridae > Lissotriton > Lissotriton helveticus. The sequence continues at coordinate 408,279,433 of NC_136061.1, read as the reverse complement.
TAAAATACACAATTAAAAAAAAGGAAACAGCCCTAACCTTTGAACTGGTGTTGCAAACCCCAGATTATACCAAGAAATTCATCTTCTAAACAGATGCTTTTGGGGTAGAACTAGGAGCTGTTCTATCCCGAGCGGATACAAACGGGGTAAAAAATTCTGTTTGTGTATGTCAAAAACTTTTTCCCCAAGGAGCCCAAGTATGCGATAGTCGAGACAGAAAAGGTTGGTTGTCAAACGGGCTATCGAAACTCTTCGATAATTCCAAGAACTGAGAGAATTTGATCTATATGATGATTAGGGCCCTTTAGAGTGGATGTCCCAAAACAAGGGGAATAATGCTGGAGTACTGAGGTGGTTTCTGGCTCTGCAACCCTTCCGGTTCCAGATCGATCAAAGAAAGGGAAGAAAGCAAATGCGGACTTCTTTTCAAGATATCCCACAGACAGATTTCTTTTAAGGAAGAAAATAAGGGAGATGTGAGGAGCCTAAGGGCAGGTATCCAAACTTACCTGGTTGGCCAGATAAGTATTCCATGGAGAGAGCTCCCAGCGGGCAGGAAGACCTCAAAATTGTTATGGAAGAAACAAAATATGAAGAAGTGATGCAACAGCTGACATCAGTAGAGAGCGTCACTGCTGTACATGGTGAAAGAGCAGTGCATGCCCAAAATCTCGTGCTAATAAGAGGTGAAGAGTTCACTGGGAAACAGAATTAATTACCTGCAAGATCATAGTTGAAGGAAAACTCTTAATTGGCAAGGTTAAAGGAGTTTATGGGCTTAGCACACAGGCATGTATTCTGTGTTCTCAGCTAATTAAAACTAATTAAACAATGAGAGCAGGAGATTGAATCAGCCTAAACACACGGAATCTGATAGGAGGTCTTGGGAGCAGAATGTGAAGCACACACACACAAATACACCTGCTTTTATGGCAAACATATGTGCATTCAAGAGCAGAGAATCGTTTGTTTGTTAAGCATTGGTAGAACTGCAGTAAAGGAAGTGTAGAGAAGGTGGTTACAAGTTTAGAAATACAAATGACTAAATGTTTCTGTAACCAATGAGTAATTTCTAAGCAACTTAATGTTTGACTTTTTGTAATAAGCATTGTCTGACCGTGTATAAAAGCAGCTGCCTGTGAATCAGTAAATTGAGACTGGCTGTTTATCTGTGTGCAGGTGGTCGCTATCCCTGTTGCGACAGTAAAGAGCTGCTTATACCTTGCCAAGAGTAGTCTGTCTTTTTCTTTATTTTTAAAATTTCCCTGCAACAAAACAAAAAAAGGATCTAAGTTAGAAAGGGAGGGGAAAGGACACAAACAAAACAAATCGCATGGATGGAGGCTCGAGGAAGGATGCAGACCTTCAAGAGGGTCTTGTAAAGAGTCCACAGTCGCTCCGAAAGCAGGGAACCAGCCAACAGGGTCGGACAAGGTAAAAGCCAAACCCCATTCCCAGAGCACAGAGAGTGATGTGAGATGATAGAATTGAGGAAACGGAAGAAGACTGTTCTGAAGACTGGTGTTTGCCAGCGACCAAGGTGTACACTCCTGCCACCACTCAGGTGAGTTGTCGCTACCAGGGAGAGTCAATGGGGACAGAATACCGTTGGGGAGGAGGAGGGTGATCCTGGGTAAGCAGGGTTTTGATGCTTGTGTCTGTGCTACACTAGTCCTTTCAATCAATCAAGAATTTGTAGAGCGCACTACGTACCCGTGAGGCGCTGGGGGAAAAAGTGGGTGGGATGCTACCGGTCAAACAGCCAGGTCTTGAGTAGCCTCCTGAAGGTCAGCAGGTCTTGGGTCTGTCGTAGGCTCAGTGGGAGGGTGTTCCAGGTCTGCGGAGCAGAGCTTGCGGTTGGGGATGTAAAAGAAGAGTCGTCTGTTGAGGTAGGCTGGGCCGGTCTTGTGGAGTGCCTTGTGTGCGTTGATGAGGAGCTTGAAGGAAATCCGCTTGTTGACTGAGAGCCAGTGCCGGTTTCTCAGGTGGGTGGTGATGTGGCTGTGGCGTGGTACGTCGAGGATCAGGCGTGCAGAGGCATTTTTAATGCGTGGCAGTCGTTTGATGAGTTTAGTAGGGGCACCCGCGTAGAGGGCGCTTGAGTCTGCTACTGACGAGGGCCTGTTCTTCTTGTATCTGTCGGGATCCACCTGTAGATCTTGCGGAGCATGGGAAGAGTGTTGAAGCAGGAGGAGGAGACTGCGTGGACTTGCTCGATCATGGAGAGTGTTGAGTTGAGGATGACTCCCAGGTTGCATGCGTGCGTGGTCGGTGGGTGTCGGGGCTGCTTCCAGTGCCGTAGGCCACCAGGAGTCGTCCCAGGCTGAAGGGTTGGAGCCGAGGATGAGGACCTCCGTCTGGTCCATGTTCAGCTTCAGTCGGCTGATCTTCATCCAGTCGGCGAGGGCCTTCATTCCTTCGTGGAGGTTGGATTTGGCGGTGAGGTGGTCCTTGGTGAGGGAGAGGATCAGTTGAGAGTTGTCGGCGTAGAAGATTATGTTGAGGTCGTGCTGTCAGGTGACTTGTGCGAGCAGGGCCATGTAGATGTTGAACAGTGTCGGGCTCAGGGATGATCACTGGGGTATGCCGCAGATGATCTTGGAGGCTTCGGATCGGAATGGGGGGAGGTGGCGCTCTGGGTTCTGCCGGAGAGGAAGGATGTGGTCCATTCCAGGGCCTTGTCTCGGATCCCTGCATCGTTGAGGACGACAGTGTGGAGCTATAGGCGAGTTAGTGTGATCTCACTTTACTCTCTGTCCCAAATCACGAATCGGCATCAACTTTGGGGGATGAGAATCGGAGAGGTAAAGCCGGTCACCCTGACTTAAAGTGCAAAAGGGAACAGAGGAAAAGAAAGAAGGGATAAAGATTAACTGGTACCGGGGAAATAGAGAACACCTTAGAACCACTAAGAGGGAATCGCCTCCCTCCTTGACAAAGTTAACTGGAGGAGGTTTTTTTTATTTTAATTTTCACACTTACCTGGACGCTTGTGTTTTTTTCCCCGAGGGACGTTGGTCGCACAGCTTTACCAGACCTAAGAAGCAAAAGAAAGGGTGTTAACAAAAGGCATTACTACCCAGCATCATATGCCTAGGAAAAGGGCGACTGAACCTGATAGTAGGAGAGCTTTGTTGGAGCGTTTTCTTTACCTGATACTTAAGGGACGAGATGCATATATGTAACTCAAATATACTAATAAAAGCCACCATGAGAAAACTAAGCAAGCCTCCTAAGCCTTATTTCCGACCAATCATCCACATTGGATTCACATCCACTGTTGCTGAATTCGTTGTCCATCTATTAATCCTGAGGAGTTTCCAAATACAGACTAGCCATTAAGGCTACTGGACTAATGATTAGTCCTGGTGGCTGAATAACCAGGAATGGTTATGCGCCAACATGACAAGACGCTAGATTATATCTATAGTAATTGAAATGAGAACACTTACTTCAGAAACACACAACTTTAGAGGGTACTGGCAGGTAAGACAAGGGTCTGTTATAGTCCCTCTATATATTTATTCATTTTACAAACCTTGCCCCTAAAACAAATTGACAGGAGGAAGAAATGACAGAGCAAAACTGCTCTGGTTTACTTTGTTGATTAATTAGTGTTGGTTGATTGCTTGGTTAAGGCACCTAATTCAGAGACTTGGGTGCATCCAGCAAGCCTTAAGCTAAACTAATAAGATACTTTATGTGGTTAGTGCACTTGCTACAGATATCTGTGTGTAATCTGGTGGTCACAAGTTAGCATCATCATAATACAGCATAGAGGATTAATGTGTCTGCTGCAATGCATCATGAGTAACTTGTAAGTCTCAAATGCTTATGCTAGTAAGACAGCTCTGCAGGTTAAAGCATTTTTACAAAGATATCCGTGAAACCTGCAGATCACAATTTGCAATCCTGATAAAATAACTTAGTGAGGTGTGTGGTCACTACACACATCTGCTTCACCCCTCCTGAAATTCAGAAAAAAAGGGAAGCGACATCTATTTAAAGAGTATTCTGACCCAACCGAATAGGTACCTTCTTATCTCCTGTCTCGCTGTAAGTGATCTTGAATCATCAGGGCTCACACTCTTTGTTCTACAATCCATTGCTCCTTAGCTAGATGTCACAACAACAACACAACAACCTACAAGAGACAGGCATGTCTCATCCAGCGCAGTAAGACAGTATGCTGCTTGTCGTAACCATCTACATAGCAAAGAGCTAGGCAGAGTTTCAGTAGCACTTCCAAAGCCCTTTGTTCCTGCATGTAATAAACTTAGTGCCTTTTAGACAGCAGAAACCGATTCTATATTACCTATGTCTCTCTCTGCACAGGGTCAAAGCTGAAGATTCATATGAAATCAGAAACCCCCGAACTCTCATGAAATAGGTTGTTAAACACCTACAGGAGCCTGTAAATGACAGGCATGATTCTGGACTATCAGTACAAAAGTCAAAGGGGCACATGCATCATTTGAAATTGCGATTGCAAAGGGGCAAATTTCGATGCCTTAAATGCAATGCAAGATTGCCTTTAAAATAGCGATTTCGCTATTATGGACCGCTAAATACTGATTATTTCAACCTGATGGTATTTAGTGAAAACTTTGAAAAATGCACTAAAGTGCATTTTTCAAAGTTTCAGGTTACACAGACACATGCCCTTGGGGCATATGTATGCACAACATGGGTGCACATCACAATTTCAGGGGTGCAACGGTGTCCTTTTGACACCCTTGCACCTAGTGGTACTCGCAAATTGCACATGCAATTTCCCATTAATTCCTAAGGGCCTGTCGGCCCATAGGAATTATGGGAAGCCATTCCGTAATTAAGGAATGTTTAGGAATCGCTATTTTTATAGCGATTCCTACATGAATAGGCTTTTGCGATTCCTTAAATGAGATTCCTTAATAATCGCAATAAAGGACTCGCAAAAGCCTACCTTGATGCATGTGCCCCAAAGTCAAATAATTATTGCGAGGCTGCAATATCGAAACTAAAAAAATATGTGTTAAATGATGGAGTACCCTTACGACACAGAAAAAAACCAGATCATTCAAAAATACAGATTAAAATCTTGTAGTACATAAAAACTGAAGTAGCTACATAGAAATATACAGAATTAAATATTTTTATGAGCACATTTTAAAGCAATGACTACAAACCTTATCACAATGTTGGATGGTGAAATCTTAACCACTTAACATGACAAGTACAGTACCCAGGCAAGGTCTGACGTTACATATCTGGTGTCTACAACTATTTTTATTTTGTTTAAAAAATCTGAAATAAGAGAAGAAATATGTCTTTAAAGTGTTGTTATACTCAACAGTGAGGGTTGGGGTGTGGCCAGATTGACAGACTTCTGACCAGTGTACAAAAAGAAAGATTGCATCTGCTTGAACTCATTGAGGGCGTGGGCAGATTTCTGCTTTGGCTGATTCATGTCGTAGATTTCGGGTATTCTGATGATACATTTGGTGGTGTTCTGGATTATGTGGTATTTTGTGGGGAAGAAGCTTCATGTGGCTGGCGAGACATTTCCATGAATTTTACTCGGTACTTTCTAAGAACTATTTACAGTGCCTAAACGGATGTGATGTATCCGGCAACAATCAGCTGTGAGGTAAGAGCTGATGTTGATCTTCGGCACATTCTTTTCCATTTCAGGATTTGCCTCATGATGCTTGGGAGCCTCAGATGATGGATGAGAGCAGCATAACCACAGTTCCCAGTAGATGCCAAAGTACTATTATATATCAGCAGCTACTTGTCCATGCTTTGTCCTACTTCAAGAAGCCTATTCGACAGTAAACTGGCAAAACAAAGCTTCCGTCAGGTATTTATGCATATGCATGTCCATAACTATACATTTACTTACATTATCGTAGCCAACTCTTCTTATAGAGGAGTTTGTTTTCTATGAACCCTATGAAAGGTTATTAGTCCCAAAGAAAGTGGAATACCGATTAAGAATCTGCCTAAAGTTTTGACAAACAGTCTATCAGAAGAATGCGTCACACCAGCGTATTTGCTTTTCTACTCCACCCCCCGCCCATCGGGCGAGGAATTCCTCCTTTTCTAGATAGGGTTTGAAGCTTCCACGTGGTGTTGTCGGTGTACCAGAGGAATCTGGGGGGGGGGAGCGGGTAAAGAAGCATTAAGAAGCCACTGAAAAGTGGCGAAACCTGGTTTTAGAGATAGCCTGAATACTGCATGTTAACACCGTCATAAAGTGTGCCTTCTAAACCATGAAAACACTGTGTCGCATCTTCCCATACCAACATACACAGCAAGTCATCCCAACACTCGTTATTTCCAAGCTTGACAATGCCAACATCCTATACTTTGAACACCCACATTTAGCATATGCAAAATACATCTGATCCAAAATGCTGCCGCAAGAATTCTTCTCTGATTTCACCCAAGTGAATGCACAATTCACGCCCTGCAATCTCTCCACTGGCTACTGATAGCTGCAATGTCCACAAAAACCTCCCAAGGAAAGCGACTACTATACCTATAAGTTAAATTCAAGAAATACAAACCAAATAGAACACTACACTTCAGGCACCACTTATACCATGTACAATAAGAGATTTGTAGGCTTGACTGCTGTCTGGCGAATAGCCGGCGAGCTCTGGAACACACTACCAGCCAACACTAGAAGCAATTAGAAGAACATACACTTTTTTTTACTTCGAGTAACAGATTGATGTTGCGATGGATGCCCATATTTGAGGAGGTTGCATAAATTCAGGGCAGCAGGCCAGGGGCCAGGTAGGAGATGCTTTGCTCATTAACAGCACCTCAATTTTGGTAGGATTTTAATTCAGGAACTTAAAAGACATCCACTAATGTGTTACAGTAAAGTATTTGGTGAGTTTTTCCATCGTGAGCAAGGGTCGTATCTGCACTCGGACAGACATGACTTCAGTGCCCTCCATGTACATGTAGAAACTGTCTTCTAGATGTACACCCCTTTTGCGACTGGAACGGGTCAAACCAGGGTCTATGGGAGCCCTTGCGTGGGGACTCGGTTTGATCTGTTTCTGTTGCGGGCACTATGCACAACCACACAAGGGGCACAGTGTTTTTATCGGCAAAAGTGGGGCAATGCTGGGTGTTAGGAATTTTGTGGATTCATGACGATTCCAAAAGTTTTCATCACAGAAATTTAGGGGAAATGTATGATTACAGGAAAGGTTTGAGGTTTGCAGGGCAATGTTGGTAAGATACATACATAAGGCACACCTCCCTAGAATCCCCTGATTATCTACTTTTCTAAAAAGTTTTAGTTGGTGGGTTTTTTTGGGTGGTGGCCGAGCATGGCCCCAAATTTTGCAGCTACCCCTATTGTTGATCTCCCAAAGTTCCACTTTAGGGCCTTTTGTGTCAAGGTCTCTTGGCCCACCCACACAAGTCAGGTGCAATTTTTATCGGGAGACTTGGGGGAATGCTCTGTGGTAGAAAATGTGTGGCTCCCTGCAGATTCCAGACATTTTTCTCACAGAGATGTGAGAAAAAGGTGGGTCTTTAGTCAACATTTAAGGTTTGCATGGCATTGCGGGTAAGAAAATGGTATGGGAGCAAGCGGAGCACACCACCCTGGACTCCCCTAAAGTTTTAGTTTCCTCATTTATTTGGGTTGGGGGCATGGTCACTCCCAAGCCCGGATTTTGCCATCCCTATAGCCCTATTTTCTTTTTTTTAAACCCTGGTGTCTAGTGGGCTTCCCGCCCCCCCAACCCGCCAAAGGGGGGGTGGGGGAGGGGCAAATCAGGAGTAACTATCCCCATCAGTCCTCCATGGAGGCAGAAGGACTGTAGTCCTATTTAGTAGGGGTGGAGGCATGACCATGGCAGGATAGCCCACCCTTACATTTAAAATAAATCTCTGGCATCTATTGGGCTTTCTACCCCCCAGGGGCAAATCCCCTTTGCCCCCAGGGGGGTTGGGGGGGGGGGGGGGGACAGACAGGCTGAAAGTTACTGAAAGCCCAGATTAATAGGATGTTAAGCCGACGCCGAGTTTCTTCACCTTCACCCCATGTTCAATGTATTGTCCTGGACCTCCTAAGACAAAATAGCGCTATGACATGGGCTGCACTGGCCAAATCAGAGCGCTTTTTTGAGTAACTTTAAGCCATGCTGAACAGCAGATGTGCTGCTAGACAACATGGCTAAAAGACATTCACACTGACAAGGCCGATAGCTCTGGGCATTGCCGAGCTCTATTGACTTTGCCAATGCTTGTTCATGTTGAAAGGGTCTTGACAAATGTAGAAGAGATTGTGAGATACAATTGAGCTTTGAAGTGAAACGAAGATCAGGCGTAACGGCCAAAGCTGCCAACATGGTAACTGGGGAACCAGGTTCGAATCTAAACGTCAGCTGAACAATTTATGGTTTTGGGCAGATCACTTGCGATTCCCCTGCCCACGATAATGAATGCGTCATTGTGTAATGTAACTGATGAGCATTTAAAGCACTCCAATACCACCGGCTAGTGTTAGCACTGTGGCAAGATAGAGGATGGAACAAGTGCTCCAATAACATTAGATTGTGCATTTTAGTGGTATGCGTGAGTGTGTACAAGGGAGACGGCCTGAAAACACATGTACTCCTAAGGAGAGCTTGAACACAAAGTACAAGATGGAGGATGGAACAAGCGCTTCATACCATCGGATCGTGCAAAAAAAAAGTAAACAAATGCTGTTGACGATTTAACAACTTTTTAAGAAATGCATTTATTTATGTACACATGCATGTATTTTATTTAGTAGTATGTGTACAAGAGAGACGGCCTGAAAACAGGAATGCTCCCATGGAGTGCTTTAAAACAAAGTAAAAAATAGCTCCGTAAATAAGGAGCAGCGTAAGGAGACGGTAGTATGACCGAACAATGCAAGGAAATACTCTGCATGACTTTACCACACATTTTTTACCCTGCATTTATTGGAATGCATATGCTTTTACAACATATGCCTTTACCATGCAATATATATATATATATATATATATATATATATATATATATATATATATATATATATATATATATATATATATATATATATATATATATATATATATCAAAGCTCCAAGGTTCCCACCAGTTGGAGACGCACCCTGACATCCACTCAGGAGGCAAAAGCCGGATCGGCGAGCGGATCCAGTTTACAGCATGCCTGTCGATTCACGCCGGACATATATATATCCATTCAAGAAAGAAGTGACTCAAACAGATAGATTCACCAAAGAACAAAAATATATTTCCACTACAACGTTTCAGCTTCCGCCTTCCTCAGGTAGTTTCAAGATGGTAAGCTCAGTGGCTGCACAGATGACACAGCTGAATTTTCAAAAAGCATCATGAGTGAAGATTCCATTTGGAATGTGGAATCAATGCGGTCCTGAGAGTTCTTGAGATATGCAGTAATCAGGTTGTATTGTCAGTAATGTTCAGTCCATCTGAATGCAATGATTTTAAACGGTACATCCAGAAGTTTTCCCTGGAGTCCAGTAGTTCTTCCTTTGAGACATGTTCCACGGGGAAAATCTTCAAATCTGATAGTGAATGATCCACAAGGTTAAAATGATTGGCTACAGGCTGGTCAATTTTCTTATTAATTATTGCTGATTTGTGGTTCCTGAATCGTGTGCGGAGGTCATTCACTGTTTGGCCTACATATTGGTTTTTTTACAGCTTTGCCGTTGGCACTGAATCACATAAATAATGCATGTTGAGCGACATGTAAGATGCTGCCTTATTGCATAGGTCCTTCTGGTAACATAACTATATATATATATATATATATATATATACAATGTATTTGTAGGGGATGACCCCCCCACACTCCCTAATTCCACCTAAAATGCATGGTAAAGGCATACAATGTAAAAGCATAGGCTTTCTAAATACATGCGTGGTAAAAAATGTGTGGTAAAGGTACAACATGGTAAAGACCACGTTGTAAAGGATGTTTCCCAAGGAGACGTGTACTTGGTCCTTGCGCTATGGGAAGGCCAAAAACAAGAAGAAGAGACCATGATGCCCACATGCCATGATGAATGGCATCAAAGAAAATTAGAGCAATGCTGAAGTTTAACAAGTGTGCCTCATTAGGGCCTTAACTAATTCAACCACATCACCCCACCCTGATGGAACTCCACTGGCTCTGGCAATCTGCACCACCTTTAAAACCAGCTGCATCATCTACGAATCCATCAGGACTGGCGCCGCTGCCGAGCTAGCTGAGATGCTAATCATCTGTTGTTGCTATGCGCAGTCGGGGTTAGCTTAAAAAAAAAAAAGGATGGTCACGAATGTGCGCAACTCACCATTTATTCCGGAGCTCCACCGGTGCCAAGCTTCTGTTTGCTGTCCATGGCAGAGAAGGAACGACTTCCTTCCTGCTTGTGCATCGCAACTCCAACCAATCCTAAAGCTGCTCTCATGCTGTGAAATCAGCTCTATGATTGGTGGAAGCAGGCTCACCCAGAGCACATTTTGATTATGGGGGCCTGTGCCAGTAATCCCCAGGCGGTTTCACAGCCTTTTGATCGCTGGTTCTACACTGCATATGTCAGGCTGGCCGCCGCAAGACGGCCGGCCAATCCGTCATCTGCACTGTAGAACAGTGTGTAATCCTGCATTTACAGGATTCGGCACTGCCCCACCATAGCGCAGTGCAGTGGCAAATGACTGAAATGGAATTGACATGCCATTTTATTTATTTGTGTTTGCCTTGGCAGGGCGACACTCCTTCGCTCCCGATGAGGTGCCGCCCCTGTCTCTTTACACTAGCAGTCAGGACACAATCCAAATGGAGACAAAGAAGGGCAAAAAACAAATGTGTTCTCTGTCCATGCACCAAGGTCCTGGAAAGATATTGCAATGTTTGTTTGTGCATCCTCAACAACGCTCCAATTTAGGTAACAGCTGAATACTCACCTCTTTAAACACTAAATCAAGATGCAGTGACACCCCACAAACCAACCACATCCCCTACATGTCAACTCTGGACTAGGTTAATTAAACATACAGCGAAAACATAAATACTAGCACAGGATAAGTATAAACAGTTTATTATTTTCTTATTAATATTCTTATCTCTTTTTTATAGATGTTTTAAAAATAAAATATAGACAAAGATAAGTTTATTTGCAGTCTTAATGCTAATTTATAAAACACATGTGTTGTCTTCCTTTGACAGTTGGTACATTTCATATGCTTTCATGACTATATTTCAAGTAGCAGGATTGTAATAATTTCAATTCATTTGTACACACTTTTTTTCAACTTTGGTTAAAAGAAGTATATATTAAAACCCATAAACCACAAAAATCGTAATGCAGAAACTGGCGGCTTCTTGACAAACAACACGTTTCGGCTAGGCCTTCGTCAGGACTCCGTCACAGTGGTTACTCGTAGGTGTCTAGGTAACATTGTCCTCAAGTAATTTGAGACATATAATGTCTCTATCATGGATATATGGTGGCTTGCCACTACAGGTACACCACGTCAAGATAATATCAGTAGTTTTCCTTCCTCTCAACGAGTGTTCAGAATCTTCCTGCCAAGTAGTTGCTCAATATTAATACATGCATTACTTAGGTAACAAAAACGAAGGTTACCTGATGGCGTTGGGTTTAACTTTGCACTATTACAGAGTATTTTTTGATGGATCAGGATAAGTTCTCTATTTAAGTCACGATGGTGTGCCGATACTATATTATCTTGCATCCGTGCTCCTTGCTTGCCCAACCCCGAAAAAGGGATAAGAATATTAATAAGAAAAGAATAAACGTATTATACTTATCCTGTGTTAGTATTTGTGTTTTCTCTGTATGTTTAATTAACTTAGTCTAGATTTGACATGCCAGCCTAATGTAAAATACACTGTGCCCTGTGTCACCGCTTTCCAAAGTACTAATAAAATTGTCTCCACATAATAGAACGTGAACATATATTTTACATATTTTGTAGGGATTATTATTATTTATGATTTCATTGTTTTACTGCTATCTGCACCAGGGCAGGAACTGGCTTCTGGCACAGTCGCATAAACAACGCCAGATGAATAACAATCATCTGATCGCACTTCCAGAGAAGTAATTTCCTGTGTCGTCATGCCGCATGCAACTTATACGCCTTACACATTCCATTTCTGTCCGGGTCAACCAAAACTCCTGATAAGGAGTACAATACAATCCGGCTGTTGGCTGCTGATAGTTGGTCGAAAGCTGAGCTGGTGTACCCGGCTCCCTTCCGGGTAGGCTCGGCTTCAAACTCTACTTTTGCGGAAGAAGTAAGTGAACATTTTAGAAAACCATTTTGTCATGAAACAAGTGGCAATCGGTGCTGTAAAAAGGCAGGCATTCCTAACGGGAGAATACCGGCACAGACATGCTGTACTTGTGTTACTCAAACGTCCAAGTCCTTCTGTTGCGCGCAGTAAAAAGTAGTCTCTTCCGGGCCAGTGTAGTTACCCAGTTTGCTTTCACTTTGTAACAGCCAGTTTAACACAACGTCTCAGCAAAGTGGAACTTACCATATGAAGTCAGCACAGGCAGCCTGCTCCTCGGCACAAACAAGCCAATTAACTATTGTTCGAAAACCAGTTAATTCAAGGCTGACACTTACTTTCGGAGCCTATCGCCTGGAGATACTCTTTCCTAGCGCACGAAGCGCGGGCTGCACTGTTGACCCGCCTTCCTGGATCATGTGATACAGTGTCAGGTCCTCCTACACTGTCCTTAAGGTGGCGGGGCCTGCGCTAAGTGACCCGCAGTTCACGGGCGCTTATGCTGTCTTGCTCGTCTCTACACGTAAACGCCCAGCAACTGAGCGGAGGGAAGCAATTCTAGTTGGCTGTCCGAGTGTATGTGTATTTACAGACAGTGCTTCAATACACAGGTACTGTCAGGTCCCGAGTACCCGCACTTCCATTTGACACGGAGAGTGCCTGACTCTCAGCACTTATGCAGAACATTTAATGCAAAGTACCGGCACTTCTCAGGAGCAAACAGGTACTGTAAATAGTGATTGTCTGCACGACTCTATATTTTTATTTAAAGCAGTGCTTTAAATAGACAAAAATGATGTGCAGGTACTCATCAAATAGCGGGATAGACGGGGTGGAGCTTTGGGCGGGTATAAGGGCGGTGCTAAAGGTGGATCAAGGGGCGGGGCTACGTGTTTGACCTTTCCAAGGTTTTTATGCAAGAAATATGCATAAAATTAAAAAATTGCATAATATTAGAACATCGGATGTATCTGTTCATTAGCTTTTTACACTAATAACCATTTATAGAGCACTTACTAATAAGTGAAAAATGAAAAGATTGAGAAAAAAACAGTAAGGTTCTATATATATGCCTTGTTGCATGCAGGTCCTTGCAGAAGGGACATAATTCACTAAGATATATGCCAAGGATGTTAACTCATAATCTATAGGGAAGACAGGGATCTATGCAACAAAAACAGTATCCAACTGAGCTATCTACATAAAAAAAAAAATCCCTGATCACATGTTGAATGCTATGCACTAGTGGGAGTTTCTGTCTAAAATGGAAGCCAGAGTTGCTTTCCAAGGGACATACTTTGTGTAACTTCAGTAAGCAGCATATTCGCTGCCACTGGAAAAGAAATGTTTACAAAAGACACTGGGGAAGTTGCTGCTGGTGGCTCAACCTTACAATGTTCCATTTTATGTGATTGAAAAGCAGTGGTGGACAGAATAAACAGGTTCCACCTGTCATTTTGTCATGTGGAGAAGTGTGGCTCAATGGTTAGAGCGGCAGACCTTGATGCAAAGCTCTGGCCTGGGACCAGGGTTCGATTCCCGCCTCGGTGGGTCTTGGGCTCAAATTCCTCTGACCGGATATTCTCGCCTCATTGCCTATTCTAATAATGGGTCCCACGCTGCAACTCTGGGCAATAGCTTGCTTAATCTCCACAATGGCCCCAACAGCGCGAGGATGCCTGGTTTCACCATGGGGGTGCCCAGGAGTGGACGCTTCACAAGGAAAACCAGGAAGGGTTCCTTAGCGGTATGAGTACAAGCCCTCCCGGTCCGGGTAGCTGCGCGCTATAAAAGTACAAAAACATTTACATTTTAAATGAATAAATGTATCTAACTGGGTTATCTGAATACACTCTGTGTAATTAAAATATACACCCATATATGTAGCACAGCACACATGTTGAAAAAATGTCTCCGTTGGATAATTTGAATTGCTTTAAAATCTTTTGTTGACATTACTTTACAGTATTTATTGCAATCCCACGCATGTTAATGTGGATGACATATTATATGCCTTATATACTTAATCTAGTAAATGTCAAATGTATTCTTGCATTTTTAACTGTCACTGAAATAAACATTACAAATGGCAAGATGGTCTGTCTGAATCGAAATATGGCTACTGACATGAAGTAAGAAAAAACAAAGGTGGTGATGGACGGAGCGTTGACAATACAAACACTCACCCCCAGTCAACTGATCTGGGTTCAATCCATCACCGTTCTTTAGCTCACTCCGCCACCCCAGTTCAGACATGGCCATATGCAAATCAGTCTGACCCTGTGCCTCATGGGAACAGTCCAGCCCGAACTGCCAAGCCATGTCTTCCCTGGACCGGAATCAAGCTTCCCAGGACCGGTTTCTGGCATTACAGCAGTCTTCAGCCGGGCTCTTGACTCCAGTAGCAAAGTGAGCAAGGGACTCACGTCTGAGCATACCCTGCCAACTTAGGGTGAACGAAGAAAAACCAAAGGTGGTGATGGACGGAGCGTTGACAATACAAACACTCACCCCCAGTCAACTGATCTGGGTTTAATCCATCACCGTTCTTTAGCTCACTCCGCCACCCCAGTTCAGACATGGCCATATGCAAATCAGTCTGACCCTGTGCCTCATGGGAACAGTCCAGCCCGAACTGCCAAGCCATGTCTTCCCTGGACCGGAATCAAGCTTCCCAGGACCGGTTTATGGCATTACAGCCGTCTTCAGCCGGGCTTGCTTGACTCCAGTGGCAAAGTGAGCAAGGGACTCACGTCTGAGCAAACCCTGCCAACTTAGGGTGAACAAAGAAAAACCAAAGGTGGTGATGGACGGAGCGTTGACAATACAAACACTCACCCCCAGTCAACTGATCTGGGTTTAATCCATCACCGTTCTTTAGCTCACTCCGCCACCCCAGTTCAGACATGGCCATATGCAAATCAGTCTGACCCTGTGCCTCATGGGAACAGTCCAGCCCGAACTGCCAAGCCATGTCTTCCCTGGACCGGAATCAAGCTTACCAGGACCGGTTTCTGGCATTACAGCCGTCTTCAGCCGGGCTTGCTTGACTCCAGTGGCAAAGTGAGCAAGGGATTCACGTCTGAGCATACCCTTCCAACTTAGGGCGAACAAAGAAAAACCAAAGGTGGTGATGGACGGAGCGTTGACAATACAAACACTCACCCCCAGTCAACTGATCTGGGTTTAATCCATCACCGTTCTTTAGCTCACTCCGCCACCCCAGTTCAGACATGGCCATATGCAAATCAGTCTGACCCTGTGCCTCATGGGAACAGTCCAGCCCGAACTGCCAAGCCATGTCTTCCCTGGACCGGAATCAAGCTTCCCAGGACCGGTTTCTGGCATTACAGCCGTCTTCAGCCGGGCTTGCTTGACTCAAGTGGCAAAGTGAGCAAGGGACTCACGTCTGAGCATACCCTGTGGAGTGCAAAAAAACAATGGATTTAGTCCCAGATCCTTGTACTGGGGGTGAATGTATGACATTGTTCTACATTCTGTCCATCAACTGTGTTTTTTGCAATTTTCACCCCGAGTGGGCTGGGTATGCTCAGACGTGAGTCCCAGGCTCTCCACACCACTGGAGTCAAGCTATCCCGGCTGATGAAGGCTGATAGCCAGAAACCGGTCCTTGGATGCTTGATTCCGGTCTTGGAAAGGCATGGCTTGGTAGTTCGGACTGGACTGTTCCCATGAGGCATAGGGTCAAAGCTGATTTGCATAGAGCCAGTGTCTAACCCAGGGTGGTGTGGAGTGCAAAAACACGATGGATTTAGTCCCAGATCCTTGTACTGGGGTGAATGTATGACATTGTTCTACATTCTGTCCATCAACTGTGTTTTTTGCAATTTTCACCCCGAGTGAGCTGGGTATGCTCAGACGTGAGTCCCAGGCTCTCCACACCACTGGAGTCAAGCTATCCAGGCTGATGAAGGCTGATAGCCAGAAACCGGTCCTTGGATGCTGATTCCGGTCTGGGAAAGACATGGCTTGGTAGTTCGGACTGGACTGTTCCCATGAGGCACAGGGTCAGAGCTAATTTGCATATAGCCAGTGTCTAACCCAGGGTGGTGTGGAGTGCAAAAAAACGATGGATTTAGTCCCAGATCCTTGTACTGGGGTGAATGTATGACATTGTTCTACATTCTGTACATCAACTGTGTTTTTTGCTACTGACATGAAGTCCCAGTCAGGAGAAGCGCTTCGTTTCCCGTCCGCCTGTCACAGACGTAACACAGCTTTTGCCTCAGCACAGCCCCTACGTCCATATGATTGACGTCACGCACGAGCAGTGCAGAGCCGAGTTCTGCATCCGCGTTAGCGTTTATGCGTCAGAAAAAGCAGCAACACGGTTACAGGATCTAAAAGCAGTAAAGACAGAAAAGCGACAAGAAGTGGAAGGAGGAGACGCGGCAAACCGTGTCGGCTGGCAGGCAGCCACGGGGGTGCACGGGGTGCTCCCTGCTCAACCAGCAGACCGCGGGGCGTGGGCACAAAGGCTGGTCTAGACAGACACAACCGAGGTAAGTGGGGAAAGAGGCTGCCCTTAAATAGGTCACAACTCCTGCAAGGATTTGCTAAATGCCAGAACCTGAAAGCGATAGGATCGAATGACCTAAGGCCAGTGGGTTTCAGCCAAACCAGAGAAGGAAAGGAGGTCACCAGAATTACGCTGTACTCAAATCTGGTAAAAGATACAATTGAGAAAGCAGCAAACGAGCTACAGAATGAGGGAATTTGACTACTAGATGAGAACGAAGTATTAGTAGAAGTAGAAGGGAAGGGGTGGCAGGGAAAAAACTTCCTAAAATGTCACGCAGGTCTAGGAAAAAGACAGGTCAGGTTATGTGATCATGAAGAAGAGGATGGAGCGCCATTGGGAAACATCAAAATAGTAGCAAATAATTCAAATGTTGAACACTGGTGGGGAAATTGGAGCAAGGAGTCAGGCCAGGCGGATCCCTCATCTAGAGCCTTCAAAGATCAGGGGGAGGAAGGTTGGTTAGACGATATTGAATAGAAAATAGGTACACCACATAGCATAAGATTAGCCTCCTGGAATATAAATGGCCTAGGAGATGATGTTAAACGAAAAAACATAAGGGAACTAGGAGAAAACACAGAGATTATAGGTATCCAGGAGACTTGGCTATGTGGCAAGACCCCAATATTTGATGGCTTCTACCAGCTAAACCGACTAGCCAAGAAATATAGATTTGGTCGCCCAAGCTGGTGGAATAATGACTCTGGTGTCAACAAAAATTATGAAGAAAGTAACAGAAATAACTTTGAAATGTAAATGGTTACTGGTCTGTAGAATACTGTTATCGGGGTTCATAAAAATGGATATGCTTTTGATTATAAATGTGTACATGCAACGGGGCTCTACAGAGCAATATGCAGATGAAATGGTTCTTTTTAAAGAAGATATGGATTATCTTTGTGAAAAATTTGGCACAGATATGATTATATTAATGGGCGATTTTAATCATAAACTACACCCTAAGAATGTAGACTGCTGGTTTCAAGAAATACTAGATGCCTATGAGATACCACAAGCTACCTTCCCAGAATGTATAACAAGTGCTAAGGATACGCAGTTGGGAACATTTTTGGGAGCCAAAAATCTTTTTTGCCTAAATGGAGATGCCACTTAGACTGTCCTGCGAAAAAAACATTCAAGCTGGGTACTCAAATCTGCCCTATTGATTATGTTTTCATGTCACGCTGGAACTTCTAACTAATTACTGGGTTTAGGATCCTGAATAGAGAAGGAAGCGATCATAATGTGGTAGTCTTGGAGATCCCTGATGTACAGCTAGAACCCAGTTCACAAGTGATGGAACAACAGATGGATTACCCTAGACGATGTACAACTAGGTTAACGGAATAATATGTCTCCAGATTAATAAAGCTACAACAGAATTTAGATCTGGAGACAGAAAGTGGCCAGAGCCTAGATTGGTACGTAGGAAAAATTGAGGAGGTGGTCCTAACACTCAGTAAGGGACTGAAAAATGGAAATAGTGGCAAAAATAAAACTAAAGTGAGCAGTCTAAAGACGTAGAAAAAAAATGGTTGGTTCACAAGGGAATGTCAGGAGAAAAAAAGAGAAGTGAGGAGAATGGCACGCCGTAAATCCTTACAGGGGGATCAGGGTATTGGAAACGCCCTCGTGGCCTTAAAAAGAGAACACAACATGCTAATTAGGAGGACAAAAAGAGAATTTAAAGAAGGTTGTTGGTTAAAGTTACTTGAGGCAATCGAAAGAAGGAACGTACGCCAGTTCTGGAAGCTAGTGCACTCGGCAGCAGACCGCCAGCCAGGAGCAATGAATTGTATAGTGGCAGAAGCAGCTTGGGAGGAATATTTACAGGACTTGTATAGCCTGGGACTAACCGGAAAGAGAATCTGTACACAGACTGGTGCGGTCTGGTAGCAGATATAAAACTCGATTTTTCAGTCACTGAAGTTAAAAAACGATAAAGGGCTTGAATCTAACAAGAGCAGCAGGTCCAGATAACCTCCCGGCAAAGATAATTAAAACTCAAACAGATTGGTGGGCGGAATTCTCTGCAAATATGTTCCGAGCAATTTTAGACACTGGGAGGTTCCCCAATAACTGGAAAGGGTCTATAATAAGGCCCATACATAAGAAAGGAGATATGCATACCCCGAAAAACTATAGATTAATCAATCTACTTGACATTGGGGAGAAGATATTTGCAAAAATAGTGCTAGGCAAACAAAAAAACTGGGTAGACGCGAACTCAATCATCCAGGTGGAACAGGTGGGATTGAAAGAAGGCACTCCACAGTGGACCACTGCTATGCCCTTTGGGCACTTGCTCGGAAGTCGATAAAACAACAGAACATATTCCCTGTTCTATCGACTTCCGGGCAGCCTTTGACTTGGTGGACCGCGGGAGATTATGGGAGTGCCTGATCAAATATGATATCCCAGTTTGCTTACTAGCAATCCTAAAAGAACTGCATAGAGGGTACTGGGCCCAAGTAATAAAAGACACCTAGGGGGCACTGACAAGGAAAATAGACATAGGGAACGGGCTAAGACAGGGTTGTGTCTTAGCCCCTTTTCGCTTCTCAATTTTTTTTAGCAGACCTGCCAGCAGCATTGGAGGTCGAAAAAAGTGCTAGCCCAAGAATGAGTGGAAGAAAGGTCGCAAGCCTGTTGTATGCAGATGACCTAGTGATTACTGACCAGACAGAGCTAGGGTTACAGAGAAAACTAAACACTTTTAGTGACTATTGTAAGGCAAAATTGCTAGTAGTAAATGTGGACAAGACAAAGATCTTGTGTTTCGGAAAAAGGTCCAAGAGCTTTAGCTGGTATCTAGGTAAAACAAAATTAGAAACGGTAAAAGAATATAAATACCTAGTCCTATGGTTCGAATCCTCTTTAAAATGGGATAAACATTTGGAAAATCAAAATGCAAAAGCATCTTCCTCCATTTGTGGTTTGAAAAAATGTAATAAAGATTATGGGGACTTGTCACACAAACCCCTGTTAAAGGCTTATGAAGCCATGATCCCCCTCCCCAAGTACTGTATGGGGTAGAGGTGCTCCTCCTCAGTGGCAAAGGGGTGTGGGTTCGGGAGGAAGGTAAGGCTTTAAAAATGCTACTGTCCCTGCCAAAGTCAGCAATGATACAGGCAATTAGATTAGAGACAGGAATGATAGGATGGAATACCCAGGCCAAAATGGCTGTGGCAAGATTCTGGAAACGCCAATCCCAAGGGGAAGCCCAAAAAGTCTCACATTGGTGCAGTGATGAAATCCGGCATAGCAGCCTAAGATGGGCAATGGAGGCAAAAAGGAAATTAAAGGAGATAATCTGGAGTCTAAACGTGGGTGTAAATCAAAATTCCTTAGACGTAGATTTCACGAAGAGTGCACTCAGAGCACAAGGAAGGGAGCATTCAAGAATTCAGGACTTAGGATACCAGAGAAATAAAAAATCGGTCCAATACATGATAGAAGCATGGGAAAATGATGCATGGTGTCCTTATTTAGAAACCCTGCCGAACTATGGATTTAGGCGGGATATTTTGAAAATCCGTATTGGTGTCATCCCTTGGCTAATGGAGGGGAGACTGAAGGCAGAAATGTTATATCCCGATGGTATATGCAAGTGTGGACTGGGGACCAAGTGTGAAATATTGTACATATTGCTAGATTGTCTTAGGTGTGTAGAAGCGAGAAAACGGTTCTTACGACCCTTATTTATATAATATGGCATAAGATTACAAGCCCAAGCAATTAATTTACTGACAGGAATGGAATATTTGGCAATCGCACTTGGTAACTATCTGAGAGGGGTCAACCAACTGGCGAGGGAAGAAAGTACAGTGATGAATTTACTTTTACACCCTCTCCCGCAGAAGTCAAAGGCTAAAAACCGAGGTGAAGCTAACTCAAACGGTCCTAATATTTTATTGTAAATGAATAATGATGAATGTAAAAAACTTGCTTTTATCTCTAAGAGATTTGTAACACCCACTTTTAATATGTGTGGAGGGTTTTATACTTTTATTGATTTTACAAATTAGAATATTGATGAAATTGATTTTAGCATAGAAGTAGTTATGTGGAGTTGCACAGAAAGTAATTGTGTGATTTTATAAATGTTTGTATTATCCCGCTACTGATTGGTTTTTGTACAGTGTTCTGAATTTTTTTATGATCTTGAAGTTTAAAAACTACGGTCTAAATAAACAGAGTTCTTCTCTCAGTCAGGAGATGAGACTTATTACAAATAAGATATGTTTCCTGTACTTGTACTCAAATAACTTGTACCAATGACTACCTGGGGTTGCTAAATAGATAAATCGTTTCAGTTTTCCTGCTTTTGCAGTGTGCAATAATTTTCAACCATGAGTGTGAGTTACATGCACTTACCTAGTCATGCATTACTTATATTGGCTTTTGATTAAAATACAGCTGTATACTTCCTTGTGGCATGTAAGCACAGATGGTTTAGCGCTGGTTGCAAACATCTCTGGTCAAAGAGCATATCGCATTTTTCAAAGGGATCAGTGAGGTTGTTACCAAGCTCCCATTATATTAACACATGCAAATAGGCAATATAATTGTGATACAATGGTTAGAGATCGTGAAAGTAAACGCAAACTTTTTGTTCTGTCCAGGCATTTTGAAAATACCCAACACCGGCAGCAGTATCTTGAAAAAAGGCTTGTATGTGTTTTGTAGATGCACAATATCAAGTATTTGACTTTTGCATAGTGTTAAACATTTTGTCTTGGCATAGATGTACTAACGAATTGGTGTTAAAAATTCTAATGGCAGCAGTTTACATAGAGCGGTTTCTGCTACAGAGGTCATTGCAGCACTGTGTACGCCTGAACAATGCCTCTCACACCCTCGCCCATTAGGTTTAATAGCCACGTCTCTGCCCTGCTGTGTAAAAACAAAGGATAAACAAACCGCCCTGCAGCCACACCTCTGCTCTGATGGCTTCTAGAGCAGCACATGCAGATCACTGTGCACGGGTGACAAGAGCAGCAGTTCTCTTGTACGAGCCCAGCCCAGGCTTCCACTGTGATTAAGAGTGGAAGGTGCTGCCGAGGTACGAGGTGATTGATGACGGAGCGCCACCTGCATCAAAGCCAGGCCCTCGTGAGTACTGGTACTCTCCTTATTCAAGGAAAAGAGCTGGTACTCGATGAGAGAAAATGAAAAAAAGTGCCGGTACTCAGTACCGGTGAGAACCGGCCCATTTAAAGCACTGTGTATTTGCAAGTAAGGATATATGGATCTATGTCTTAATAATGAGGGAAACATAATTTTTATTCGACTTGTCAGAGAGAAGGTCCTAACTCCCTTCTGAGATGGCCATCTGTGGCCACGAGACACCGCAGTTTGACGTGCAGGTCCTAGGAATGGCCAGTATTTATGTTCGATACAGAGTATCAGCTCCTTATTAATAAGAAATCACATACATTTGTGCTTTTATGTATATGTATTTATCCGAATAAAGAATTGATTGATTGAAATATGTGAACATTATGTTGTCAAATTAGAAATCGAAAGCAAAGCCAGCTAAATCATTGTCTAGGACTGCACAATTGATCATCTCGAACACGCTCATATATCCTCATATGTCTCTTGCCAAAATACACACAATACTTTGTGCAAGGTTGTCTTTTACACTCAACATGACGATTCCTTCGAAGTCCCTTGTAACTTTAAACCACAAACTGGACAACACAGTGCACTAGCCAGCTAACTGGACTATGATCCTAAAAAATACCATAACGGCACCTGCAGCTTCTCAAAACTGCTAATCACAAACCGCACATGTTTCTCACAACTCTTTATCCACCGCACTGCTTTTCCCGTAAAACAATAACCGCATGTTGGTGGTCTTTAGTGCCCCACAAAGCAGTAGTAAGTGCTATATAAATGTCCAGTAGAATACACATTCTACTTTTTTCTTTCTTAGTTGTAGATTGGGAGCGCACCCGTTGCTAATCCTTTATTTACCTTAGTTTCAGGGCAAGAGGGCTATGCTGAACTGGGAGCAGAGCTTTAAGTGGGCCGGATCTCACCGGTGCTGAGCAGCTGCAGTTTTTAGGTTTCGCCTATTATCATTCGCTTGCGAATGTAATAGGCGAAAATTCAAGTGCTTGATCCGACTCGTGAAACCACTGGCGTTTCTTCACAGTGCATGTGAGGTCACGTGGCCACAAAAGCGGGTCACGTGACCACACAAGCATCTCCCTAATCCGCCTCCCACGGCCGTCCTTTCTGCCCACCAGCACTTCAGTTCCGTCCCTCCTCCCCCCTAATTACATCCCTGTTCACGCCCTTGTCTCTCTCTGGCTCGCGCTTTACTTTTCTCTCTCTCTCGCTCTCTCGCTCTCTCTCTCTTTCTCTCCCTTTGCCCCCTCCTGCTCACGCTTTACTTTTTCTTCCAAATGACATACTTTTTTGCCAATCCAACGTAAAACACGCATTCCTTATTACTATGTATGATATCAGCAAACAAAAAAGAGAGAATGTAATGGTAATGGAAGTCACATTCAAGCCATTGACGGATGCTATGTTGAAGCTCGGATAATACAGTGCAGCAAAAGCGTTACTTTTAAATCGCATTAGTGCTTCGCCCAGAACGCTCTCTATTTACTTTCACTACAATAGTGTTTTTTTGCACCCAACCTATTTATTTCCCTTAATAAGGCGACAATGCCTCTTCAATACTTACTCCTCCCTTGCATCATTTGCTGATTGGCTGTCCGAATGCAGCAGACATTGTACCTCAGATTGCAAACAGATTCGCACCCCTGCTGACTCCGGGAACTCCGCCTCCCTGCCCCCTTAATGCAGCCAGCGCCAGGGCATTCCAAATCCTGTTCCGACAATTGGACAAATAATTAGAGAAACACTCGGTTTTTTGGGGAAAGGTCACATTGGGTTGTTTAAAGAACATGTCTGTCATTAGAAGAAAGGGCCACTAACCAGATGACTCCCTGTCATCAAGGACACCGTGTTGTAGTCATGCAATGAATTCTGGGACTTTTAGTCAAGATGCTCATATGGTTGCTCACAATTTTTACTACCTCATGTATTTTGTTTGCTCACAATTGTCACTATTACCTTATGTAACGTAACGTATGCTTTTGTAATCTGTTCTTTTGTAATGTTTCTCATTATGTTTCATTTCTGTTCCTTTTGTGAAGCGCTCTGACACCTTCGGGTAAAGTCCGCGCTATATAAAAATGCATAAATAAATAAATAAATAAATAAAAACATGACCCATAGTGAAACGACGGGGGAGGGGTCGGTGGGGGCATGGGGAGGGGGCCGGTGTTTAGGAAAGGATTGCGTGTCTTTCTTTGCTTCTTAAACTTTAATGTTGCCAGCAACTTCTCCGAAGGGGCCTCGGAGACGGAGAACGCTATCGGCCGCCTAGACAGACGCAGGGGCCTCGAAGCATCAGATAAGCACAGGCGGCGCTTCCTTCCACAAACAAGGCTAGGATTCCCAGCTGGGACCCCTGAGATCAGCATTACCAGCCTCCCCCGGTAAGGAAGCGCCGAAGCTTAGAGGGTGATCAGCAATTAAGGGGGAGGGGAGGGGTGGGGGCAAATGAATTAGGAAGAAGTCTCACCAGCCTGCTAAAGTGCTCCTTCAAAGTGCTGTCACTTTTATCGCAGGGCCACCAAAAGTGCCCTTGAGTGTGACTGGGGGAAGCCAACACCTTCTCCCTTTAATTGGAGCAGGCCGACACAAAGGCAAGCTCTGCACACACCAGTGGGCGCTATAATATCACACCCCCTTCACCAATGAACGGGAAGCCCGCAGGGGCCTTGTGAAAAGAAAAGGCAGTGGTGAGAGTTTGGACAGTACTTGTCGCCCAATAAAACTGGTTATTTGGAGAAAGTGTCGAAATAAGCCAGCGTCCGCACATTTATTATTACAGTTCAAAGGTCAAAGTGCCTGTTATTACTGGAGTAGAGCCGGGTTAAGAGACCGCGCCTGCCCTCTCACACATTCCTCTCATACATCTCTGCAGAAAGACGCACTTTACGGCACTTTATCTCAACCCTCGAATTCAGCCCCTGCTGTCTGGTTTGACTTCAGCGCCGGATTCAAAATCGAGGCCTAAATGATAAATGCTGTTTATTACAATTGTTGAGGGAGGGGAGAGGCATTACGACCCATCCGCACAAGACACATGTTATAGAGGTTTCCTTACGTTTAAAGTACAAAAACTGTAAGTGCAAAATCAATATTTCACAGCGAATATTTTCATTGTTCATAGGGGCAAACAAAGTCATCGGGGCAATAAAGGGTGCAAAGTAAAACACTCTATAAAGATGCAGCTTCAAAACTTTTAAAATACTTAATTTAAAGAGATTTTTTGGGAAAAAATAAATCAAAACCAATCTTCGACAACAATACCCAGTCCACAAGAACACAGTACACAACAGATTCACGAAGATACACCTTTTGTGCAGTGCCATGGAGTTATTTTTTTATTTAAAAAGAACACATTATTTGATGCGCTTCAGTACTTTAGAGATGTTTTTGTAAGTTTTAAATTCCGTATCAAGACAACTCCAGGTTGTTTTTAATTATAAATTAACTAAAGAGCTGGTTTTAATGCCACGTTATATATATAAATATAAAATGTCATTTACAAAACCAATAGCTCCAACTTTCCAAATGCGAAACCTATTGGCAACGCCAGTGCTTGTTAAAGGGGGCCTCAAAATAGGTCTCTATTTTGGCTCTGTTTTGTGTCCTGGCACAGGTGGTCAGTTTTTTTCCGCACTGCAGTGACAGCAGGCACATCGACATGCGCGTGCTCACACTGCTCACTTCTCATTAGTGGAGAAGTTATAGCATGTAGTCATGCCAGGTAAGCGTTGTAGGGTAAGGGAAATCCTTTAAAGACTCATTTTCTCTCAGGATTTCCCTTCTCTTTTTGAAAATCAGGAGCAGCAACACTGTTGTGATGTTACCAAGGCTTTAAGTGGAAGCTTTTTCAAGATTATATACAAGCCACAGTTGCTGCTTATTTATCTTATGCAACTGACAACAATTGACAAAGACAATAGTCCTGACTTTTTGTAGGTATGATGTTACTTGTTGTATCATATATCTGGATGCAATGACAGAAACAGCAAAATACAATTTGGGCGGCACACTATGCTAAGCACAGATTTTTAGCTTACGTGTTTTTAAGCCACGCGCTTAATTACATTGGCCACGCCCCTTTGAGAGACCCTCCCCCCCCCCAGTTTTTTCATCCTACTTAAAGCCCTGAATGGGAGCATGCATTATCCAGGCAATAGACTTTTGAGACTGCATTGTGAACATTTTCTGCACCTCATAAAAAGGTCACCATTTTATGTATATGTTAGTATCAATCCCATGGGTACCTATAAACGCAAGCTTGCTGTGCAACATCAGAGGCCCATCTCAAACTGTGATGCTATGTCAAGTTCGCAAGATACATTCTCTTGACTGAAATGCATTTCTCTCCTTGCCCCAATCTAACATCCTAACTGTAGTGGATCGCCACTCTCACCCACTGGCACCTCAACCTACGATGATTTTCACTCTGAAATCTGTCTTAATACACCAGTGAAGGATGCCACACCCATTCCAGTCTTACCTATCACCCTCTCTCATTCAGGACATCAAATAACTAAAATATGCCCACATAAATTCCCACTCCAGACACTTTGACACCAACTCACTCTATTCCTATAATCACCAGAACTATGAATTGCACACTAAAACTAAATCATAGATTGGTATGCAGAAATAACGACGGCAACATCCTTGCACCAATATTCTACCTAGCGGATGCCACTGTAAATTGTAGGTATTGTAATATAATATTCAAATCTGCAGCAGTCTCTCCCTTGTTCCTGGAATAAAACCTTGAATTGTTCACACTTAACAGTAACAGGGTTCATACCGTCATGCACACCGGGATTTGACTTTCGACTGCCACCCTTTTATAAGATCCTCTCCATAGAGAAAAACGGATAACAGGAGGCGTGTTAACTATTGTTTGTAAGGAATCATTATCATGCACACAGGTAGAAACTTTCTGAGAAAAGATCTTCCCAACTCTTACTGGTAACATTGGTAGGTTTACATCTTCAGTCACTAAAATTCAAATATTATATCGCCCCAGCACAGAAATAACCTGTTTCTGACAGAATGTATGTACTTTCTGGACCTCAGCTGCTTTCAACCTGTAGACTATCTTCAGAATAAATTTCCCCTACAGGCACTGACACCGATCAACTCCAAACATTTCTCCAAGAAAATGACTGGGAAGCCAGTTTGATCGGTGATCACACCACAGTACAAAACTAAATCTGTTTATGTGACTAAGGCAGCCTGTTGACCCCTTAGTAGCACAAAACAGGAGTTCTTGTCATGCACACTGGTAGAAACCCTCTCAGACCATCTTCAGACTTTACCTTCCCTCGTAGTAAACTAGCAGACACTGACACCAATCAGCTTCAAACATTTCTCCAATAAATTGACTAGAAAGCCAGGTTGATCAGTGGGGCAATAAACTCCCACCACAGTACAAAACTAATTGTTAGTCAGACAAACAGAATTTCTCTAAGACATCCCCGTTGACCTCTTAGTAGCAAAAAACAAGGGGATTCTATGTTTCCTGAAAAAGTAATTTTTCAACAACCAAATGCGGTTTAATAAATTGTATCTGATTTTCTTTGGGGGGGGTGCGGGGGAGGGGATTTATGGATTAAAAGACACTATCCAAAATCAGGTACCCTCAACAAAAGTAAAAATGTAAAATGGAATGATCAAAATTAGATGAAGACCTTGAGAAAAAATGCAATTATAAAATAAATGAGGTTGTATTATATTTCTGGAAATCGGGGAGTCCCAAACCTCCCTTCAGCTTAGGCAGCTGTAAGGCTTTCTACTGCAACCATGGTTGTTTCTGGGACCAAATAAAAGATGAAATATTATGTTCCAATTTTATAATAAAGGAGACCTCCAACTTGCAAGGCGTAGATAAGAATAAAAAGAGAAATAGTAGTAGGATTGACATTTTAATCCAGGCAATCCGGCCAATGATTGATGAGGGCAATTTTCTCCATATTTCTAAAAGGTTATTGACCTTTCTCATCAACGCTTTAAAATAGTTGTTAAAAGCTTCCCCTGGCTCCTCTAAATAAAACACCCCCAAATACCTCTTTGGGCCAACTTTATAATTTTCCATCAGAGCCATAGGCAGGGCCAGCGGGGAGGAAATGAACAAGCATTCAGTTTTGTTTCATTCATTTTATATCCCCCAATATGCGTTCATATTTTAATCAACTGCAAGGCCCCATTCATTTCCTGAATAGTCAGGGTTAAAAATACAAACATATCATTTGCATACAACTTTATTTAAAATTTCCGTGGATAGGGGAAACACTATATTCTATCCTGGTGGATGTATTGGGCCCAGTCATTGAAGTACACTAAAAAAGGTATGGGATCTGTGATGCTGCCTGCAAATGAGGATTGGATGAGTGAGGGTGGGGGCAGGGTCAAAAGCATAGCTAAAAATATTTAAATATTGTGTAACTTTTTTTGTCTTTGTAACTACATATAACATAACACACAGTTTAAACGAAAAATAAATGCAAGTTAAGTTAATCAGTGGGAAATCCATTATTGTAGCTTATGAAACCTCTATTAGGTAATCAGTGCAGAGGTTTGTGTGTGTAATCAGAGCTCCACAGAATTGAACCCTGGTTGGTGCAGTACAGAATAGTGAATGTGTATGTCTAGTGCTAGGAAGTCCCAGTCCGTGACATAAACCACTGAATATGTAAGTCATTATGGTTACTATCTTGCAGTACCACTCAAAAAAACTACATCTGTGTTATCAGGAAGCTTCAAGTGATTTCATCAATTAAAGCCAATACCGGCTTTCAGGCACCCTTTACAATTGCAGATTAACCAGTTGTGCACATTTTCATTTCTTTCAGGCAGCAAGCACCCTGGCAAGAAGACTTGTTTAGCTGTCTGTCACTTTCTTGGTTTCACAGCTCAGGAGGTTCTTTGCCTTACACTCCAGTTGAGGTTTTTCAACTGTTGGAACTAAGTGCCCCGGGACGGGTGCATTTTCATAAAAAGTATTGGAACTATTTTTCTTAAATTAAAAAAGTATGGGCATGCTGTGCCCCTCCGATCCTGCCCACTTCGACCACTGATTGGGCCAAAGGCTCAATAAAGAGGGCAATTAATAAATGGGAAAGAGGACAGCTTTGACGGGTGCCTCGATTTAAGATGAAGGCCCTGCTGGTTACTCATTAACTGTGCTGTTGCCCCATGATATAATAGCTTAATAGATCTCGTGAACTGGGATGGAAAATGTAACTTCTCCGAAATCCAGAATAAGCACCTCTAGTTTACGAGAGCAAAAGCCATCTCTGCATCTAGCAAAATGATCACCACATGGATGGTATCTGCCATCACCATATCTATCTATGAATTCAAATGAAAAATGCGTATTCGAAAATAAATTCCGGACCCTAGTAAACGGTTCTGATCTCTCGCTACAAGAAATTGAGTTACCTTAGCTATCCGATTTTGCTAGAATTTTAGTATTCTTATAATCAGAAGTTAACAGACTACTAGGTCTACGAGATTTTGGATCAATGGCCTCTTTCCCTGCCTTAAAAAAAATCATCAAAACCCCTCTCCGAAATTAATCTGGAACCTGACCACCAGCTAGCAATGACTAAAAAGAGTTAATAAAGGGCCCTTCAAGCAAGCTACACAAGTGTTATAAAACTCAAAACCATCTTTCACAGGGTCTTTCCCATTGGGGAGCTGTCTTTTGACCTCCTCTACCTTCCTTTCTAAAATGGAGTTTAATAAATTGCCACCTCTTCCGTCAAGGCTGGTAGCTATACTCTCACAAGGAAGTCGTCAATTTACTGTTCCAGCCCTCTGTTTCCAGCATGATCATCAGAGTACATGCTGGCATAGTACTGAAAGAAAACCTTTTTAATTTCCTCCTCCTTCTATTTACCCTGCCCAGTCAGAGAATTCCTAATTTAAGTCATCCTATTGCGATTAACCCTCTCCTTTGCCCTCCAGGTAAAAACCAGGCTATGAATTCACCCCCCCATAGACTTGTTATAATAAGGTCTGATTAGTGACCAAAGCCTTTTGTAGGGAAAAGTCCCTTGTCTTTTCATTTGCAAGGACCCATCTGTCCCCTGCCAAGGCTGACCCTAACAAGCTCTATCAACTTCTGCTTGCAACACGGCCAAATCTTCCTTCTTTTTCTTTACACAAAATGCCTGTATAGAAATAAGGCTCCCCTAATAGTACATTTAAAGGCCTTCCAAATTAATGATAAATCTGATTATGCCTTATTGGGTGCCAAAAAACAATATTCTCTAGTGTAATTAAGTCTATCACTTCTTCTTCCAATAAGATTGTCCTGTCCATCACCCGCCTCCTAGCTTTGCATAGTATAGGGATGGTGTATCTTAACGCTAACTTCGGATGGTCCGTTAAGCCACTGGCATGATGTGAGAGATCATAAACAGGGAATGAAGGGGGCCTTAAAAACATAAATCAGAGAAGCTGTATTAAACCTTTAGAATAAAGTGTGTAGGACCAGGCTTCCGCCTTATTTCTATCCACCACCCGTAAGCGGAGAGAAATATCTTTGAAAATCCTCTCCGTTCTTCTCTTCCTTTGCACCGTACATAGGTTAGATGAGTACAGCCGCTAATCTGGTACAATGATGAAATCACCCCTGATTAAAGCCTCTCTCCACAAATAGCTACGTTTCCAACCCAACTTCCATAAATACTTTGGATTATCACCTATGAGGCTGAACAGGCGGGATTTCACCTCTAGAGTCTGCTTACCATTCTCCAGAATCCCGTCACGGGTCGACTGAACCTTTTTACCTGTCATAGAGTAAATTTAGGCAATCTAGTCACAACTAAATAAATCAATTTCAGAATACCCAATTGCTTTCCCCAAAGAACCACTGACTAAAGACTGAATTTTAAAGGTTTATTACATAACCAAAAATAACTGTAGATACAGGCACCTCAGCAAGAGGTTCAGAAGATAAACAGGTACTAGTACAAACATAATCCTACGGAAAAGCCTCAACCGACTGATGAAAAGAACGAGAATCAATTCCAGAACCATTAAACTAAACAGGATAGCTATAACTTGTGTTCTGGTGCTCATCAGGATAAAAGACATCAATTCAGATTAGTCTGTCCCTACTCTATGCTAGATGACATCCCTACTCGACAATAGCCCAACCTAACAAAAGGTGTCAGCCGTGGAGACTTCCTAAGAAGTTCACCACCTTCTCTCTTAGACTAAAATTTCCATCACTGCTGTTAAGGTCTTTGCCCATGCGACCGCTCTCTCTAGCTCCTCAGCCATCTGCTCTGCCTCCACCCTCGGGGTGCTGTCCCTAATACAAAACCCCACAATGTTAATGACACGCCTATAGGTACGCCCATCTAGAAGGTATTGAGTTCTGTAAAATTCCACATGGCGAGGATTCATCTTTGTCCGTTCAGCCGTCCTTGGGTCCCAGGCTCTTCATCCTTTCAAGTCGCTTCTGTAAATTCCTGGTCTACTCCTCCATGTCTGAGTCTAGAATCCTAACATACACACACAATGGGCCCTTCTACTCTACTATCTGCTTGATGAGGCGCCTGCAAAAGAATACACACATAACTCGCAGTCTATGATTATTGCAACATTTCTTAAAGGTCACATCTATCCCTCCTGTCTACAGCTCAATGTTTAAACAAGACATTTCTCAACAGGCCTGCACTGTTTCCATTAACTAGGCCTCTGCTTGGGTTTTAGGCCCAACATTTTACATTAACTTGTTCTCTTAGTTCACTAGACATTAAACCTTAACAATAAATGCATCTTCTACTTTAAGCAAATCATATATGTGTATATGTAATTCGTTACGTTTCAGATAAAGCAGATCTCAAGTTCTATTGCATTGTTAAACACACGTTGCATTAGGAGAAGGTTTCATTTTAAACGCATCTATATATGTCAGCAAGCATGGATTGCACTTTGTAACGTTGGCTCTGCACATTTCCTGATACCAATTCACTTTAGCACTTTCCATACCTTGCATCTAACTATGATTAACAGGCCTCTATATACGCGGGTGCTGACTACTTGCACATATGCTGCACCCCTACAAATTTCACTGTAAATGGCGCTCTCTCAGTTCCCCCCCTTTGATGACCCGTGTCATCACCACCCTCACATCATCCTCAGGATAAGAACTGAGCTAAACAGAGCTTGTTGCCATTTTTCCCCTCTTGAGCATCTCCAATGCTCTCAAACTGCGATGTTGATTATCTTGCAGTCTTTCCATTCGCATCTCATGCACTTTCATTGATATTGCCAATCTATTCGCCTTGTACCACTTGCACAACCTCACTAAACCCCACAAGGCGATCACACATGCCACTGCTATGATAAGGGGTTTTAGTACAAAACCAAGGAAACCCTTTCCTAGGTTGGCAAACCAGCTTCCAACCTTCCCAAATCCCTTACCAACAGTCTCCCATGTATTCTCTTGGGTCAAGTCCTCGATCTCATAATGGATCGCAGTAATATTCCTTATATATGTCTCCAGATCCTTAGAGTTGTCTGGTATATAAGTGCAGCCTTCCTGAATCTTCAAACGTTTACAGACTCCGCCCTCTTTTGCTAGGAGGACGTCTAGGGCAAGACGGTTCTGTAAAACCATTGTCCTTATCGACAACATCTCACCCTCCACCAGCACTAATGACTTGGCAGTATTCATTGACAGTTCATCCACTACAGTTGCTAACCGTCTTATCTTGATGTCATTGAAAATGACTCCTAACATAGGTATCGCTGCTCCAAACACATCTCCAATCACTGCTCCAGCACTCTCCCCCCGCTTTACCCTCCTCTGAGACCCTCCCTCCAAGAGAGCAAAATCCTCAGTATGGTAAATCTTGGGAAAGATAATTGCTAGATAACACGTTCCATACCACTTCTCTGGCAATCTCACATACGCATTCTTTCCACAGACAAAGTATACAGTAGGAATCACCTGCACCACGCTCTTCAAAAAGTCCTTCGTGTAATACTCTAATGTAAAGGTGTGTTCGCACGTGGTCTGACCCACATACACATTTTCATAATACGTCTGTGGTCTGTGGAGGCACAGCTACCCTTTCTGTACTTCATCTAAAGCTATGGGACCGTAACTCCCTTTTGACTTGTGCTTCTTCTCTTCTTCGGTCCAATCTACCTTTCCTTGACCTGAATCTCGCAACTGTTTTTGCTTCGTGTACCTATCTTCCACCTGCTCAATGAACTTCTTTTCCACCTCTGACAATGAGCTAGTCAAATTGTGTCGGTGTGCATACGGGGTGTCTAGTTCTTGTGTGGGAATGAAAAAATATCCCAGTCTGTCTTCCGATTTATAATAGTCCCATTTATTCAAATGCTTGTAATTTGGGACTTCTGGTAACACAGCATCATAATTTGAAAAATAATATTCAAAATGATTTCTACCATACAATATGCTAATCAATAAGCTACAGGAAATTCCATATGTCAATGGAAGGTGATGGTATCTAATACCCTCATCTACTGAGGCTGGCAATTGCATACACACATAACAGTCTTTCGCATCCATCGCATCAATGTATTCATACAACAGTTTTGCATAAGCGTTCTGTCCAAAATTTCCTTTAGACAGGTCAGTATGTAACCTACGACTTTCTGCAGCCAATAAGGCCTTCTCTCTTCTTTCTCTTTCTTCCTTCTGGCTAGGGGTGTCAGGTGCCTGTGTCCCCTCAGCCTTCTCTACTGATTCGTGTGGTGCAAAATAGGAAACTGAAACTACTATAACTATAAGGAGAATCACTCCTGCTAAAAGGGTGCCTACTATGCACTTGGCTCTACGATTCGGGTTTCCAGGTGCCATGGTTTCGGCTCAAGCAGTTCGTGCTCGGAAAGCACCCAAGTCTCTTTCTTTGCTATTTGAGTCCTTTGAACCACACCTGGCAACTTGAATATTCTGTTTCAGTTCTTCTTTTTCTTCAGTCAACAGACCGCCCTAACTCTTCTCCGTCCTCTGTGGAAAGTCCCTAACTTTGTTCTTCTTCCACTTGGCTCTAGGTTAGTTTTAACAGTTATTCACAGCAGTTTTTTCAAAGTCTTTCAACGCACATTTTAAAGCTCAAAGTTCTTTTCAAAAGTTCAAAGTTCAATTTTTACAGCTCTTAATAGTCAATGATTATGCTTGATCCGATGGCCTGCAACACATAATCCAAAAGTTCCATGCGAAGCACAACTACATCATAGGCTGGCATGTCCGGAACGAAGGTAGAAAAAATCAGTCTTTCCAGGAGTAAATCACGTATCTTGCTTAGGAGAGGGGGATTAGGAATGGTGAGTGTCAGGATACCTTCAATTTCAAGTCCAGGTATCAACAGCACCACTTGCAGCTTAACATTGGGGATTGTGCTGGTCACTTCCACTGACCTCACCCTCCCGGACCTCAGTACCCCTGGCATTGGTAATCCTAACATTTGTGAAAGGATAGGTCCACTCTGGAGTGGCATATCTTTGGCACGGCACTCGCACCCTCCTTGACCTTCTCGGTCCACTCTGCGCCGCTCCTTCGTTTTCTCCTTCCAGATCAGACTCTTCGGACACAGGGGCGAGTTCTCTTTCGGAAGCCAATCTCACATTCATTCGCCTCCGCCTTTCGGGCCAATGAGCTTCTGCACCTCTTGCTCGCCGGCCTCTCGTTTGCACCCCCTGTTCGTCCTCCCTGTCAGCCTCTTCTGCACTCTGATCACCTTCTCCGCCACTTCCTTCTTCTGGGGCGGATTCAGTGTCACTGTCGTCGTGATCATACACAGCTTGATCAGGGGAGTTCCCAACTTCTACCGGCTCCCCCACAGCTTGGCTTGTCCCCTCTTCTGGATCCTCTTCGTCGTTATTGTTCTCATCTACGAGAGGAGCTGTTCCTTCTTTAGGTGCTGGAGCTCGTCGGGTGTGAGAAGCATGGACCCAATTCGGCAATCCGCCACACTTCACAGCAGTAGTGGTCACAAGTATCACCTGGAAAGGTCCTCTCCAGCGCACATCCAAGCAGCTCTTCCTCACGTGCTTCCGTACGAACACCCAATCACCTGGGCACAGGTCGTGACAGAGGTCGCTAGCAGCCGGAACTTCAGCAGCCTGCACCTGAAGGGACACAGAACGGATGACATCAGATAGTCCCCTACAGTAATCAAGAATCAGGTCATCTGTGATATTCAGCAAGGCAATTGTAGGAATAGATGGCAGTCTCATAGCCCTCCCCATCAGGATCTCGTGAGGTGAGAGCCCTGTCCGCCTATCCGGGGTACTGCGCATACTCAATAATACCAATGGCAGTGCATCGGGCCATTTTAGGGACGTGGATGAGCACATTTTTGCCATTCGGGCCTTCAGGGTCCCATTGATCTGTTCTACTATGCCAGAAGCCTCTGGACGGTAGCTACAATGCAGTCTTTGATCAATATTCAGAGCAGAGCAAAGCATCTTCACAACTTCGCTATTAAAATGTTTTCCTCGGTCCGATTCCAGAGAGGTCGGAACCCCGAATCGTGGCACCAATTCCCTCAGCAATAGTTTAGCCACTGTGAGTGTATCGCACCTGCGAGTAGGGTATGCCTCAACCCATCTAGAAAACACACACACAATCACCAAGACATACCTAAGGCTATTACACCTCGGCATTTCAATGAAATCTATTTGCATCCTGTAAAAAGGTCCGCCGGACCTTCCAATGTGACTCGGTGTAACTGGTGTTCGTTTCCCAACATTTATCTGTTGACATGTCACACATCTCTGACATACTGCTTCCGCAGCCTGTCTAAACTTGGGGTTATACCATGTCTGTCTGAACACGCGCAACATCGCATCTCTTCCCAGATGCACAGGACCATGTATCTGTCGTGCCATCGCACTCACCAGCTCATTCGGCAACACAGCTCTTCCATCTGCTGAAACCCACATGTCCAGATCTCCCTTGACACAACCAGCCGATTCCCACACCTTTTTCTCATAATCTGACGTCTGTCCTTGCATGTCTCTCAATTCTTCCCAGGTATCTGCCACTTCAAGCATCATGCTTAGCTCAGTTCTCTCCTTTGGCCCCTCGATCGTCTGTTCAGTATATGAATATCCCTGCTCTGCACAGTAACGTGCAACTTCATCAGCATAACGATTTCCCATAGTCACGAAGTCCGTGCCTTTGGTGTGTGCTGTACATTTAACCACTGCTATCGCTGCAGGACCCTGCAAGGCCTCCAGCAATAACCTGACAAATTCGCCATTCCTGATTGGGGAGCCAGATGACGTCATGTAACCCCGCTGAGACCACAACTGACCAAAATCATGGACCACCCCAAACCCATATTGGCTGTCGGTGTAGATGGTAATCCGAATTCCGTTGGCTGCCAAACAGGCACGCGTCAACGCAATGATCTCAGCCACCTGCGCGGAGTGTACTCCTTCCAGGCAGGCTGCTTCAATTATTCCAGAAATAGTACAAACAGCAAACGCTGCTCTCAACTGACCAGTATTGTCTCTTATGCATGAGCCGTCGACAAAGTAAATTTCATCTGGGTCGGTCAACGGCACATCAACAATATCCGGCCTTGGTTTGGTGCACAGTTCAGTTACATCAAGACAATCATGGTCTTCCCAATCATCTTCTATATCGTTTGGTAATGGCAACAAGGTAGCAGGATTCAAGACAGAGCACCTCCTGAGGGTCACATTCTCTGCAGCAAGTATAACCTGCTCGTAGCGTGTGAG
This sequence comes from Lissotriton helveticus, assembly GCF_964261635.1. Lineage (NCBI taxonomy): Eukaryota > Metazoa > Chordata > Amphibia > Caudata > Salamandridae > Lissotriton > Lissotriton helveticus. The sequence goes on along the minus strand of NC_136061.1, from coordinate 408,242,708 downwards.
CCTGTTGTTGGTTAAGTGCTGCGTCCTGGTCCTGGTCATCAACAATTCCACCGAATGAGGTACATGCACTGTCAGTGGATATCCCATTACAATGCTTTCACATCTTTCAATGCTGACACCTGTTGCAGCAACGGATTTGAGACATCCGGGCAACGCTGCGGCTACTGGGTCTAAGGTAGCCGAAAAGTAGGCAACTGGTCTACGGACTCCTCCATGATCCTGCACCAAAACTGCTAAAGCACATCCTTCCCTTTCGCAGCAGAATAATGCAAATGATTTGTGGTAATCTGGCATTCCCAGAGCCGGAGCACGACACAGGTCCTCTCGCAGCTCGAGAAAAGCCATCATACAGTCTGTGTCCCATGGTACCGGATCAATTACATCCTTGTGCGTCAGTTTCTGCAAGGGTTTTGCTTTCAGAGAAAAGTTTGCAATCCATTGTCGGCAGTAGCCAACCATGCCCAGGAACATTCTAACCTCCCTCTGGGTCGAGGGCACAGTCATTCTCATGATCGTTTCTATTCTGTCTGGTGACACCTTCTGCTTTCCCTGCTCGATTCGGTGACCCAGATACTGCACTTCTTGCAGGCAGTACTGTAACTTGCTAGGTGATACCTTGTGCCAATTCTCTCCCAAATGGTTCAACAAGGCTATGGGGTCAATCCTACAAGCGTCTTCGGAGTCTGACGCAACAAGGAGGTCGTCTATGTACTGTACGAGAACTGAGTTCTGTGGCAATACTAGACTCTCCAAATTCCTTTTCAGCAACTGATTAAAGATCGATGGGCTCTCTGTATACCCTTGTGGGATACGGCACCATGTTAATAACCGACTCTCTATTTTGAACGCAAAAAGAAATTGGCTTTCCTCATGCAGTGGGATGGAAAAGAAAGCTTGACACAAATCAATCACAGAAAACCACTCAGCTTGGAACGGTATCTGGAACAGTATTACTGCTGGATTCGGTACCACTGGACAACATGGGACAACTATGTTGTTAATTTTTCGTAGATCCTGTACTATCCGGTACTTCCCGCTTGGCTTCTGCAAGCCCATTATCGGAGAGTTACAGGGGCTGCCCATAACCTCCTTCAAGATCCCTTGTCTAATCATGGACTCAATCACGGGTTTTATACCTCCAAGTGTCTCTGGGGTCAACTTGTACTGTGGTGTTCTAGGGAAGTCAGCGTTCAGCTTTATCTGTATTCTAACAGGCTCTACTCCTTTGATCAGTCCGATCTCTTCCCCCGTAAAGTCCCACACTTCCGGTGCGACTGAGTCTCTCAAGTCCCAGGGAAGTTCTTCCACAGTTATGGCAGGGTACAGTTCAATGCACACATGCGAATTTGCAACTTTAAAATCAGCATCGTCATCATTAGTCTGCAACTCTACTCCCTTGGGGGTACAATAGATGGTGCAATTCAGCTTACACAAAAGGTCTCTTCCTAGCAGACATACAGGGCTAGAATCACACACCACAAACTGATGTCTATCTCTGAAACTTCCGATCTTTACCGGAACTGGCTCTGTCAGGGGATTTGTCATTCTTCTGTTTGCAACCCCCACTACTTGAATAGTCTGTCCTGAAAGGGGCAAATTAGGGACCACTGCGGACCGCACAGTAGACCTGGAAGCACCAGTATCTACTAAGAAGGTGGTGGGGTGTCCATCTACGTCAGCCTCTACAAAGGGTCCCCTCTGATCTACCTCTAGTACTGCTCCAAGGGTACAGTCTTCCTCCCCATTCAGGCACCGTCCTGACACTGGATCAAAATAATAATGCTCATCTCCCTCGACTATGAAGGGCATCTGCTTGTAAACCTTGTTCCCTACTGAAATCTTAGGTGGTTGAGGAACCGGAGCCCTAGGGGCCGATGTCCCCCCTTTTGTCATTTGGGGCTTAGTCACTGTCAACTCCCGCCTCGGAGGGGCTTCGACTTCCTCGACTTCCTCCTCCTCCTCCTCCTGCACCTGGTTGTCCGGATTATGGGGGCACTCGCGTTTCCAATGCCCGACCTCGTGACACTGATGGCACTTGGTCGTCTTTTTCAGGGTCGCTATATCTATCCTAGGTCTCGGACCTTCCTCATTGTCTCTTTTCTGTCCCCCTGACTTCCTTCCCAAGGTGCCATTTCCTGATTGGCCCTGTCCTCCTGCTTGCATCTGGACTAGCATCAGTTTGTCCTTAAGCTTCTTCGTTTTCGAATCTATCTCATCACTGCAGTACCTTGCATACCTCAAAATCTCGTCTAAAGGCTTGTTTTGCCAACAGATCAAATGTTGCTGTTTCATGAGGCAGATATCAGGCCTCAATCCCAGCACAAACTTGGATACAAACTGTCCCATATCCTTCGGATCCATCACATCTAATCCGCTGTACTGCTTGAAAATCAGCAATAGCCTCTCATAGTACTCATGCACCGTCTCTTTTGGTTCCTGCCTAGTCCGATCTATTTTTACCCAGTCTATGTCCTGTGGTGGTACTTTAGTCTTCAGCCACGTGATCGCCTGCTCGTACTTTGCCATTACCCTAGGTGACGGTCCATTTGTGGTGCTATCTCTCTCTGGCTCCGCTGTGGGCCATTCGACACTGACTTTGCACGCTATCCACAAATCACTTGGAACCACAATGTCAAACAGTGTGTTTAAATCAATCCACAGCACCTTTGAGATTTTAACGAACCTCTCTACCTGCTTGTACCATTCCACTGGGCTCTCTCGCAACTTTGGGAAAGTGTTAGTAAAGGCAGCTAGGTCTCCCCTGCTCCAGGGTACATGTACGTATCCCCCATGGGCCATCTCCCGCAAGGGGTACGCTTCGACATGCATCAACCCTCCTCCCGGGGGTGTCCCAATAACACTCCGCCTGACAGTCTTTTTCTTTGACGACCTTTCCTCCCATCTCTCCAAATTGGACCATGTTCGGATTCCCATGATCAGCTCCCTGATATGGGTCTTTAACCCGATCACCCTCTTTTCTTCCAGGTCTTGATCTGAGTACTGTAACCTATGGCCCCCTTGTAGGGCTTTCGTTTTTGTCAAATCCACCTCATACTTGTTCGCTAATTCTGAGAGCTTCTCATGAGCAGTCCTAGCCTTCCGAGTGACATCCTTTGCCACGAACAATAGCTCATCCGGTTCGTATAATTCAATCCTTTCTAGTGGCAGTGTACCTTCCACAATCTCCTCTACTTCTGACTTTAGTCTCAGCACGTCTAACCTTCTTGCCTTTATTGCCGCTCTCAACGTGCCTTGGCTAGAAGTTTCCTTAGAGTCCCTCCCGCTGCAGTTCTGACTCTCTCTCCTGTTCTCTTCAGGTGTGTTAGGAGGAACCCTTCTACCCTCACAGGTCTCGCAGTCCCACTCCTGCCTGCTGTTTCCAGAGGTGTGGTGGGACGTCCCCCTGCTTCCCACACCTCCGCGTTCCCAATCTTGTCTGCTTTCGCTAGCTGCACAGTGAGAGACCATCCTATTTTCCTCGTTCTCCGACCCAAATACATTCCTCGACCTGTCGCTCTGGGTATCCACAACTGTTTCCCAAGTTCTCAAATCTGGCCTTAACTCCCTCATCGACTTCGGCCTTGGACCTCTCAGATCCATCGATCCCCTCCAACCCCCTCTGTCTTCCGAAGGGTGTGCCGATGTTACCAAAGGGGTGCTCCGTTCTATAGGTCGAGGTAATGTCTTCCACCCATCTGCCACATGAGTTCTACCATCGCTTGCACTTCTCTCACTCCCCATCTGGGGTAAACTCTCATGATGTGTCTGTTCTGGATTGTACACTGATACTATGGGACCTATGGTAACCGGTACTGTAAGTGCGTCTGGCAGTTTCTGAGAATGGACACCCTCTTCCACCCGTACCTCCTGTACTGTAAGTCTTCCCACTACTCTATTTACCGGTGAGGGTGGAGGTGCCTTTTCTCCCTTTTCTGGGGTAAACTTGTCCCCTGAGGTGTCCGTTCGTTCCCCATTGGAACTCCGCCTTCCCCTGTTGGGGCCTCCCAGTGCTTTCTCAATTGTTGCGTTCCCTCTAGCTCTGGATTGTATGGGGGTGGGCTTTCTGACAACAGCCTCTATCAGGCTGTCGTCTGTCTCACTGTCTTCATCTTCTGTACTCTTTTTCTGCCCATCCCCTTTACTTTCCAGTAACGGATACAACTTGTCTACTGTAATGGTCTGTACCCTCCATCTCTTTTCCATTGCATCCCATCTCGCTTCCTGAACCGACCTTACCGATCGCTTCACTCTTTCCTGTCTCCTGTCTCTGTTCCTGTCGTGGGCTGCCCTAATCCATGCATTGAGCGCTTCGAACTGTGTTGGTCTGGGCAAAGGTCGCAATGCAGCCATAATTGCTTTCAACTGGTATAACACTTCTAGTCTAAACGTTCCATATTTAGGAAAGGTCAATTCCTCATTTCCATCTGTCATCTTACACCAATTATCAAGCCACAATATGGTATGCAACCCAACATTCGTTGCCATGTAATAAGCTGGAGTATCCTCGGGTGGAGCCTCCTCCCCGCCCCGAGGTTCTATCTTGTTTTCTCCTTTGAAACATTTCCGCAATACTTTAAAACATTTCATGATGAAACCCACAACGTTTCCTTGTGTACAACCTTCGTTTACTTCCTGATGACAATCCACCAATCCCAGCGCGGCTTCACGTCGACCGCCCTATCACAGCGCGGCTTCACACCAACCGCCCTATCACAGCGCGGCTTCACACCAACCGCCCTATCACAGCGCGGCTTCACACCAACCGCCCTATCACAGCGCGGCTCCTCCTGACGTCACTCGCCTCCGTTTCGCAGCAGTTCCCCTCCTTTCCCCGATGTCTCACCGGTCACGCATGCATCCCAATCACACACTAGAAATGATTACTTCCGATCAAGCAACCACTTCCTTGACTGTACGGCTACAGTCTAACTGTAATTGTCACTTTTCCCGGCAAATGCCTGTCCGCGAGCAAACAGACAATCACCTCAACTGTCTCCGGTAACTTCCGACCAGCGTCCGTTACCCCCACACTCCTTCGGACGATCAATGGAACCTCATGACCCCCTTTCACAACAGTCGACAATTACTGTGGATGTTCGATACACCCAAACCACTTAAACTCTCCTTGAGCTTAAGATTTTCACCGGTTGCGCGCGCTCACAACCTGATCTCCTTTCACACTACAGGCATTCAACTCCGCAAGACATTACAACACCATGACACAACATAACACCGCAATCTAGCAACGCATGACCCTTTTCATACTCACTCTCTTCCGACCTGCTGCTTTCCGCCGCACTGTTACTCTCCGTCAGATTCCATGGAACGCCATCCTCCGTCCGTGGCTCTCTGGACACTCTTCATGTTCTTCTCTATGGGCCTCGGGGAAATCTCAACCTACTTCTAGATTACCCTTACTCCAGAAGATAAACCATCCTAATCTGCTACCAACTGAAAAGGCGGGATTTCACCTCTAGAGTCTGCTTACCATTCTCCAGAATCCCGTCACGGGTCGACTGAACCTTTTTACCTGTCATAGAGTAAATTTAGGCAATCTAGTCACAACTAAATAAATCAATTTCAGAATACCCAATTGCTTTCCCCAAAGAACCACTGACTAAAGACTGAATTTTAAAGGTTTATTACATAACCAAAAATAACTGTAGATACAGGCACCTCAGCAAGAGGTTCAGAAGATAAACAGGTACTAGTACAAACATAATCCTACGGAAAAGCCTCAACCGACTGATGAAAAGAACGAGAATCAATTCCAGAACCATTAAACTAAACAGGATAGCTATAACTTGTGTTCTGGTGCTCATCAGGATAAAAGACATCAATTCAGATTAGTCTGTCCCTACTCTATGCTAGATGACATCCCTACTCGACAATAGCCCAACCTAACAAAAGGTGTCAGCCGTGGAGACTTCCTAAGAAGTTCACCACCTTCTCTCTTAGACTAAAATTTCCATCACTGCTGCTAAGCTCTTTGCCCATGCGACCGCTCTCTCTAGCTCCTCAGCCATCTGCTCTGCATCCACCCTCGGGGTGCTGTCCCTAATACAAAACCCCACAATGTTAATGACACGCCTATAGGTACGCCCATCTAGAAGGTATTGAGTTCTGAAAAATTCCACATGGCGAGGATTCATCTTTGTCCGTTCAGCCGTCCTTGGGTCCCAGGCTCTTCATCCTTTCAAGTCGCTTCTGTAAAATTCCTGGTCTACTCCTCCATGTCTGAGTCTAGAATCCTAACATACACACACAATGGGCCCTTCTACTCTACTATCTGCTTGATGAGGCGCCTGCAAAAGAATACACACATAACTCGCAGTCTATGAGTATTGCAACATTTCTTAAAGGTCACATCTATCCCTCCTGTCTACAGCTCAATGTTTAAACAAGACATTTCTCAACAGGCCTGCACTGTTTCCATTAACTAGGCCTCTGCTTGGGTTTTAGGCCCAACATTTGACATTAACTTGTTCTCTTAGTTCACTAGACATTAAACCTTAACAATAAATGCATCTTCTACTTTAAGCAAATCGTATATGTGTATATGTAATTCGTTACGTTTCAGATAAAGCAGATCACAAATTCTATTGCATTGTTAAACACACGTTGCATTAGGAGAAGGTTTCATTTTAAACGCATCTATATATGTCAGCAAGCATGGATTGCACTTTGTAACGTTGGCTCTGCACATTTTCTGATACCAATTCACTTTAGCACTTTCCATACCTTGCATCTAACTATGATTAACAGGCCTCTATATACGCGGGTGCTGACTACTTGTACATATGCTGCACCCCTACAAATTTCACTGTAAATGGCGCTCTCTCAAGGCCATAATAGGAAACCAAGTTAAATCTACTACTATTTAGTTGTACCTGTAGTATTGCCCAGTATCCCTCCCCATCTGTAGGAGATTGATATCTCACTTGCAGCTCTTTTTTGACCAAAAATGCTACTCCCCTTTGAGTGAAATCCATAGAGGAAAAAATACAGTGCCAATGTCTTTAAGATTGTACCTCATTGGTTTATTTCTCCGTTACCCAATGGGTCTCCTGGATTAAGATTATACTGGGCTTAAATTGCATACACCAAGCAAAAATAGCTCTCCTTTTCACTCTGTTATTAAGCCTGTTAACATTGAGGCTAATCACTGTCAAACTTGCCATCCTAAGACTCCCTAATACACCATCATAGTTTATCTCGCCCCTTAATGGGGGGCCTCTCTTCCCCTGTCCCAACCAGTATCTGATATGTGCCATTCAAACACCACCCTTTTGACAACAGTTTTCTTCTTTGGTCCCACTTTCCTTTACCCCATACACTCATTCCCCCTTAACCCAAACCCTCCCCTTCCATACACCCATTTCCCCACCCCGACAAACTAAACCTACCACTCCCCACACCACCTAGCCAAACCAAAAACCTGGGAAACCTTGCCCCCAAAAGCTAAGTCCTCCCACTCCCTCTATCGAATTGCTGTGGTGTTGGGTCACCAGGGGCGGCTTTGACATTTTTCCCCCACCAAAAAAGGAATAATGCGTTAAACTAACCAGGACTCTTCTCATTTCCCAGTGAGAAGATAAACTTTCTGGCCTCTTGTACTTCAGAAAAAATCTGAACCCTACTCGTCCATAAAATTCCAGCTTAGCTGTTTGGATAACTTGAACTTGACACCCTCTGGCATTAGAAGCATTAGACATCTGTTTGAACTTCCATTTCTGGCAAGAGGTTTTGAAAGAAATATCTGGGGAAATCTGGAAAGTTAAATCATTCACTACACTTCTAGATTTACATTGGATAGCTTTTCTTAGAACTCTTTCCCAAATATGGAAGTCCTGAAAGTGCACCAATATTGTACAAGGTTATCTCTCATCTTTGGGCACCCTCCCCAAAGGCACTCTGTGGGCTTTGGCTACAGATAAATCGGATATACGATGTTTAAGCATATGCACAGAAATCAGCTTAGAGACTGTGTATATCATTTCCGAATCCTTTTCGCATCCTTCTGGCACACCGACCAAGCATAGATTAGACCTATGGGAGCAATTCTCCAGATCCTCAATCACCCCACTCAAATTTCTGATCTCATTCTGTCAATGCTGAGCAAATAGAGTCTGATTAGTATGTGCATCCTCCAGGTTAGATACTCTCTGCTCCATCTCTGTCCGACAGGATTTAAAATCTATGATTCTAGTTTCTATTTCCTCCAATTTTTTAGCCAATTCATTGACCATGGCTATTTGTGCTTCTTTAATTTCTTGGACTTCCTTGAAGAGGAGTTAAAACATGTAGAGGTTCTTGGTCCCCCAACTTGCCAGAGGCTGACTTACGATAACGAAACCAGATCCCATAGAATCTAATACCTTCATCCTTTCTTGCTCCCTTGTAGTTTGCAAAGAAGTTGATACAGTGTCAATATGGATACTGCCTACCCTCGAGGACTGGAATGTTCATCTAGTCAGGGTGGAGGCAGAAACAGAAGAGGGTGCAGTCGTCACTCTCTTATATTGGCCTGTATGTTTTTGCCAGGGGTAAAATCAGAAACACTCTTCCTAATGCATGCTGTCTTAGCTAATGTCCCTCCGAACTCTTCCCCCTTCCCAGGCTTCTGAAATATGGGGTATTGCATTCCATTCAGGTTGCCTTCCTGACCAAAGTCGATCTCAGACAAAGAAGGGTGGTGGCCAGTGAAACCACAAGACCCAGGAGGGGTCTTTTCTCTTGGCAAATGATTCTTATCCTGCCAGTATGAGCTCCTCTCTATACCCCAATATTAGAGTCAGATTTCCCATTTACTGTGACCATTGGCTCGCCTATTTTTTTTGTCGTAATGTCAAATTTGGGAATGACAGGACAGAAGCTCTTATGTTCCCCGGCTCTTACTATCTCTTCTGGACTCATAGAGGTACTGATGTCAATCATTGTTAAATTCATTAGGGAAAGAGGGTCTGGCTTGTCTGAATGGCTCAGCTTCAAACAAGCATTTCATTGGGAAGGTTTCCATGCCTCCAGCTCGGCTCAGCTAAAGCAGCTCTACTCCCTCAAATTGACTAAGACCTAAGTAATTGATCTCAGGGCAATTTCAGTAGCGTTCCGGTTGAAGTTGCTCCTGAAGTATTTATTAAGAAGTGAGAAAAAAGCCCTCTGGGACATGTTCCCCCATGTGAAGAGCACCCCTGCAGAAAATGCTGCTACGCCCTACCTCCAGCTTTTGTATGCCAAAGGTAGCTAAAGGTCTCCAATCTAAAGTCAGACTTTAGCTCTCACCATTATATAACAAAGGAAGTAGGACAATCAGCTGTGAAGTATTGGAGAAGCCAACAAAGGCTTATCCAGTGCCAATGTCCCAGTTATCCTCTGAATCCTTTACTTGCTAATGGGGGTCGAATCTGGGGTACGGGGGAGCTGGTGCTTTTATCCTTTGAGCAATATAAACATTCACCAGCACCCCTACTGTCTTGTTCAATCTGAGACACTGAGCAGATAGGCAGACGAAAACCTCAAGCGTACCGCAATTGAGAGACCTTGAGGTAGAGCCTAAGTCCAAGGGTTAGTGGATAGTGACCTCTCAACACAAGGCAGTGGGCTCTCTCTCTCTCCCTCCCAGCTTTAGCTGATTTCTTTTTGCTGCCACCTCTATCACCTACCAGAGGGGTCTGGGCTCTACCTCCAGGTCTATGCAGTGTCAGGATCTTCAAGTTAGCCATGAACTAAGATCAGCCTTGCTTCCGTCATCACCCTCACATGTTCCTTGACCTAAGCCTGCCTCATGGTAATTTAGTCTTGTTAACCCATGAGGGTTACCCCAAGTGCCACCCTGAGAGTGGTAGAGGGCTACTGCCCTTACCTGGGGTTAAGGGATACAAGCACAGTGGTAACAGCACACCGATTTTCAGTTTCGTAAAAATCAGTAGTGTGAACAGGCCTTTATTCCGGTGTCACTGGAGTGGTGCCTACCAGCCCACTCATGTAAAGTTCTGTGGCTGTGTACTTAACTCACCCGTGGACTGTGTGCAGCACTGTACAGTGCATGCCAGTTGCCTGTCCTTGCTCGGGTGTGTGTCTGTGCATCGTACATGGTACCAGAGTTCCATCTAGAAAAGTTCAGGGATTGGAGAAACTAGAGAAGCGGAGTACTGCAACCCCCAGAGAGGAGATGTGCATTGCTGACATCCTTAAGGGCTGGGGTAGGAAAACGCACACTGGAGAAAGGGGAACAGAGCATCCTCTGGACACTTGAAAAGCCTCTTTGATTCCAGGAAGAGTTACTGGTCATTGGGGTCTGGGCTAATTGTCAGAGGGATGGTGGGTCTGATAAAGTTGGCAATGCGGACCATAGAATCTATCTCAACAGAGAAAAAGGCTTAGGCATCTGAACCATTATGAACCATATTTCAGTGGCGGCTGACAGCCAGGTGTGACACCCGGTTACTCCCTTGTTTTGTGTTGTCAGTCAGACCTGGAGCCACTTGCTTAGACTGTCCCTTCAATGAAGGGCAGTTCAGAATAGACCGCACTTCAAAAGAGCGGACACCCTCAAACCGTATTTCAAAGGATCAGCCACTAAATCACACTTTGGCCCAGTGTTGAGAGAGCGACCTTGGCTATCTCGTAGAATTCGGTAAACTTCATTGGCGCGATCATGAAGTTTCTGGCCATTGACCAGTGCAGCTGACAGAGTAGGTAGGGGCTGTTGCCCATGTCTGTAACCACCGTATGCCAAAGGGAAAGCCATCTGGACTGTTGGGGCATCAATCGTTGCCATTGAACCTGCTGGGGACATTGCCCGTTGCAACTGAGACTGTTGGGGCCTTCGACCTTGCCTATGACTGCTGTAAGACAGGAGGAGGCCCTTAGGGCCATTGCTTGGTGCACCTCTGCTCATGCTTGTTTCCCTGGTCCTAGTGACCCAGGTCGGGCCCAGGATGGGTCACTAGGACCATTGGACCAGTGCCTGTGTCTGAGGAGTCCATGCAACCACTCCTCCCAGGAGGGTCACTAGGACCATAGGCTGACGCCCGCATCAGAGGAGTTCCTGCAGCCATTGGAGGGAGTAGTCTTATAGCACATCAGCTGCTCTATCAACTTACTGGGAGGAACTATAAAGAAGGAGCCACTGCACCTGGAAGCCATTGCTGCCTGCGACTGCTTCAGCGTGCCACCCGCCGACAGCAAGATGACATGGTGCAAACTGCTTCTTGCTGGAGTGCTGGAAGACGCGCCCTGGCTTCCAAACTCTTCTGGAGGCAGCGGTTGGGTAAGACTTTAGCAGGGCCGCAGGCAGTTTTGGGAGACTTGCATGAGCTTGACGGATTATCGCCCAAAGAGCTGCATTGGTAGTGCAGTCACCTCAGAAGGTCTGCCAGGGACACACTGGTAAGCTTGAAAGAGAGGGAGGGTACCCTGGGAGGAAGGGGGTGGGGGTTCAGCACCGATAAGCGGTAGGACACTAGCCATGAGAGATTTTGTGTGACTTATTTAATGTGCGTACTGTGTTTGCATGAACACTCAATACTGTAGCCTTATGCAAAGTAAGTATTGTTATGGATAATTATCTTATTTTGGTCAGTGTGGGTATTTTGAGTTATGAGCCAACTCATCCCTTGCACCTGCCTCTCCCTGAAAATCCTTGGACTGCTCGATCCGAGCTAGCACTGGTAGTCAAGTCCTGAAGGGGTAGTAGTTAGCCCAGTTACTCAGGGCCTGTAGTAAGTCGGGCCCTGGGACAGAAGAGGTAAAAGGCCTACACCCCCCCACAGTTGGGCCCATTAACCCCTGCTTGCCAAAAGGGATTCTGGCAGCTTCTATCATGCCAATGTATGATAGTTGGTCACCTTGTGTAGCCAGGCACAGTTCACAACTTCCAAACGTCACACAGAGTTCCTGTGGAGTGTCTCTAGCTTTGGTCTACACACCAAACAATCTTACTGGTCTTCCCAAGTCCGCCGAAGCCAGTAGACAGTACCCCTCCTTCTCAGTAGCCAGTTCAGTTGTTGGTTTTGACACCAAAGTCTTCACCTTCCTTCGGAGACTCTTCTTTGCAGCTTTGTCCCTCACTTCCTAAATCCAACAACTAGTCACCAGCTCCATTCTGTGGGGATGGTGAAGGGGGTCTGGTACCCCACTTACCCCACCTTCCACGTGACAGGCTGCATAAGTACGTTCGGGTTCTAATCTAACGCTTTTTATCTGAAACTCCATTAGCTATAGTACCTAACGGGGGGGTGGGAGGGGGCGGCAATGCCATTCCCCTGATCGCTCACCCTTAGTCCCTCCACAGTTTTCAGCAAACCTCTAACTTAGGGAGACAACTCTTAAATTAGTGTTTGATTTGTAGCTGTGTATGAAACTGGTTTTTTGTTGCAGTGATCCACCCACATTTTGACCCCTTTTTAGCTGCTAAATGCTGATTTTCGACTCGGACTGAGTAATGTCTAATGGTACCCAATTGGCAAAGGACTTTAGTATCCTACCCTTTTAAGTCCCTAGTAAATGGTACTCCATGTACCAAGGGCATGGGTACTAAAGAGGGTCCCTAGGGTCAGCAGCATACTTTATTCCACCTTAAGAGACCCCACACAAATTCCACACAGACGGCCATTGAGCAAATATGCCTCTGTAATGTCTAGACCCATTGCTGGATATTACAAGTGAGCAAGCAGGGAAGCCATCTTAAGGTATCTGGGCACTGGTCAAAATGAGTTTTCCCAGCTACATAATGGCTTCACTGAAACCTATGGTGTTTGGTATCAAACATCGCGTATTAGTAAACCCACAGATTCCAGTGATGGATTTATTAATACATGCCCCTAAGGGCACCTTAGAGGTGCCCCTAAAAACCTACCAACTACTAGTGTGCTGGCTGACTGGTATAGACCAGCCTGCCACCACAGACCGGTTTCTGACCACCTGCAGGTGAGAGCCCATGATCTCTGAGGGCAGAAACAATGCCTGCTCCTGCCAGAGGTTTTGTCACCTTCTCCAAGCAGGATGTCTAAGTGATTGCGTATTACGGCAGGAAGCTTCAAATACCTCTGCCGTCTTTGGTACGCAACCCAAGGTTTCCCCAGACAGGGAACATGCCACCCCCTACCCCGGGTCCATTTGGCACCAGAACAGGCGGAAAAATGAGCTAGTCATGAGACATGTCCCCCTCTCTGGCTAGTTTCACCCCTAAGGTGGACTACCTGATGTGGACAAGACTTTCAGAATTCCACTATCTTAGTTATGGCAGAATTAGGCTCTGTGGGTCAGGGTTATGCCCAGTTCCCGCAGGAAGTGGTCATAGAGGGTGCAGGAACCCTGGAGGTAAGTAGTTTTGTGACTATTATCTGTCAGTCCCCTTAACACCCCTAAATTGCATATTTAGGCAGCTCACTGACACCAGGAACTCAGAGTCAACGGATCCGAAAGAAGAGGACAAAGAAGAGCCGCAAGAAAAGCCAGAACTGAAGACTACGAATATGCCTCCTCATAACGCATTCCTTTTCCAGGTAGGCTATTACAATGTGGTCGTTAAAACGATCCCGTTGTAACAACATATACCATTACCCCACAAGTCATAACAATGACTTGCACTGGGGGGTGGGGGGGGCTGAACTTGGGACTAGTAAAATGTACTATTCCAACTCTGGTCTCTGCAACAGTAGGGAATGTGTAGGATTTTAAATCCAACACCTTCTGACCCATCCGCAAGTCATTGTTATGACTTGCGGGGTAATGGTATGCTTTGTTACAACGCAGTCCTTGTAACAACCACGTTGTAATAGCCTGCGGGGAAAAGGATTCATGGTAAACTATGTTTACCGAAGACTGCTGTAGAGATTTGGTGCCAAACCCTGCCTACCTGCACCAGTCTCTACAATCGTGAGCAGCAACTTGTACTGCAGCTGAACAGCTTCCAAAAACCCCAGGAAACGGACAGTCCTTTGCAAATTGCCAGCAATCTCCCTTGGAATAGAGGAGCTACTCCCCTGCAGACCGCAGGTACCAAAAACACAAAGTTCGGTGTATCAAGTTGCTGCTCCCCTGCCAGCTCGACGCAGAAGCCTCACAGGTAAAGGATCCGGTGTTCCTCAAGGTCAGATTTGCCCACACAACCCACCCCCCCACCAAGTGAGAGGAAACCAAGGCCAATTGGAACTGCACAAAACCAACACCCAGGGTGTTGGACCCCTTGTAGCAAACAGAGCCTGTGAGAGTCCAATCCGGAATCAGACTGCACCGAGACAGGGCAGCCATCGAGGGATGTCAGCACCACAGAGAACCCACTTCCAAAGTGGCCCAGCTGTCCTCAACCAGCAAGACCGACAACCGCTAGGCCCTGGACGCACAGAGCCCACCTGACCTTTCCACTCTGAACCCGAGCGCCGCAGCCCAGGTACCGAAGAATTTGAAATACATTTATACATTGGAACTTTGAAAATGCAGTAGTATGTTAGATGCACTTGCTAATTTCAATTAAATTAACCTGCTTTTAAGTACAAATCAGCTGCAATTTATATTTAAATGTCGTATTTCTTAATGAAAATGTAAATTTTAATACTCTATATTCCTGCTTAGAGTAGCCTAAATTCTGTGCAGGTCTGCCTGTGTATGCATATTTTTTCCTTCATGTTCAACTTCGTCTCCATGGGAAAATGTCCCAGTAATGAATTGCAACTATGTTTTATTTAGGAGTTCAAACTCGATTGCAAGGATATTTGACATAAATTCTTTTACTTTGGGAATATCGATCCGAGAAAATATCCTTTCAAACTCACTCATGTGCTTTGTTTACAGAATATTTACGAATCCACCTCTACTGGATGAACTGACAGCTTATGCGTTCCCCAACGCCTATATTCCCATAAAATGTGTCTTCTTTAAATCTCATCACAATCACCCTACGCTAATCGACCAATTAACTGAGTGGTCTGACCAAATGAGGTGACCAAGGAGGTGTCACCTGGGAACTTGCGGATTATCATGTCCATTGATTTGACGAAAATTAGGAGGAGCTCTCATCTACTTTCGAGGGAGAACTTTCGCACTTGCGGACTTTCCTTGCTGATCTATCCAGCCTTGCTTTGCGAACTCTGGACTGACGCATACGCTGTGTGCGCCTTGATGGTCTCTTACCGCATGGGAAACTGTTTGGAAATGGATTAACTCATGTCCCTTCCTTAACTTTCCTGAGCTTTGGTCATTCTATGGCAAACCTGATTTTATCTCATTATTCTTTTCGTTTGAATTAAGCGAAGTACTCATGTATTTACTTACTAAATTTGATAAAGAAACTAATTCAAGCTGCCTCTGTCTCACCTTGGTTATTTCCATTTGATTGTGATTTCAATTGATTTATTGACGACTGAAAAGGGATCGAATTAGGGAGATCTCTGGATATCGAGTACTGACGTTGTTCTGTAAGGCTTTTACTGTGGCATTGGTTTGTATGACATTAGCTAGACTAACTTTCTTTAGGAGATATTATATGTAAGTAGTACATTTCTGAGAGTCATCTACATAAATTTGATTATCAGTTTGCAGAACAGCTATCCAATTCCTGGTCCTCATTGGATGGTTGGTTAAACCCCCTTTTATCAGACCCCCCTCTGCACAAAGCAAGGTCCATCGGACGACTAAGAGAGTGGTTGACAATAAAATGATAGAAAAAGGGTCCAAACGCTGCAACAATAAATCTATCAAATGTCTGGTATCTCTATATTTGGGTGCCTCCTGTATGGTTAAAAAAACAGTTTCTTTTGGGTGTATGTAGAGAATTAAGTCTCTTTATAACCTAGTATGTAGTCGACATGTTCCGGGTCCAGAGCTTTCATCAGAAAATATTTTTAGGAGGCTCTTAATTTTAGTTCTTAATGTTTCTTCCTAATTGGCCAGAGTCTTGGTAATACAGAAAGACAACATATAACCTAGACTAAAACGTGAAACTATGCCCGTTTGCCTGAGTTCTTATTGTGGGCATGTATTAATGCTCTTAGCAGTACGTCATAATACCCACTAGGACAGGCGGGGGAACGCACCTATGGACAAACTCGCTCCAAGGGTTCTGAGCCGCTGGCAGTACCTATTATGTACTCTGCTCTGTCCCCTCTAAGCTTGATGCCACTCAACCTGCACTCACACTACTCCAGGCACTCTTTCTGATTTGACATACAGGCATATCGTAAACCTGCTGCAAATTAATCGGGGCAGTAACAGTATAAATCTGAAAGCAGAATGAGTCAGTTTCAAACCACCTTGAAACATTTACACACATAATATTTTGTGTAGTATGATATTTTTAACTTTATTGCTTCAAAAAGTTTGCCATCAAAAGCACTTCATTTGCCTTAAACAACATTTAAACACGTGATCAGTACTTGGAACCTTGTTGCGAAAGGCTACTGTCATTTTACCAATGCCGTATAGTGAGCTTAATTTAAGCAAGCCACTGCTTACCATTGATTTTACTGTCGATCTCATTTGCTTGCTTTTTATTCATGGGTGTGCTCTGTCCATCTGGTATTCTCCCCACCCCCTCGAGCCTCCGCTTTACTTGCATTGTGTCTGTCCACAGCTCACTTTTAGGGGATTACTTTTTAGGGCTCGGGCCTCCGCCTCCACGAAGTGGGGAGGCGGAGCTTCCCGAGATCTTATGCGTTCAAAAGAAGAAGGAATTCAGAAAGGGCTCTTTCCAGGCACATTCCTTAGTGTTTTCTGGTATCTGCCTAGTGATTCGTCTTCGCTGTGCTGTTTTTTTTGTAGCGTTGACCTGATAGGCTATAAGTAATTTACGCGTGGCCGATGTGGCATATTGTGTGCGCGAACGAGCACGGCCGAGTGATTAATCTTAATTAGGAGCTGTCAGAGTGCCCGTGTAATGCAATCCAGATGGTGCGAGCGCGTTCACCATGGCATTGCATACAAAAAGTCAAAAACACACACACACATGGCCGTGGCATCATGTTACAGTTGGCACGCGCACTGGGCGGGAAGCGGTGGAGGTCGTGCAGCTTTAAAAGTGGTTTTAAGGGCCTCGGTGTTTGTTTGCGCCTCCTGTGGGTGGGTGCAAGTCCGAGCATATTTATTCAGGGGATGAATGGGTTTATCGCGGTTTCGGCAGCTTGCTTCTTTCATTTGGAGTTTTACTGTTCCAGCGCCGAGGAGCTGTCAGGGGGATAAATCTTGCGTTCGGCGAGCATGTCGATTTGTTCCCACCCATCTCAGAGGCTTAGTATCGAATTCAATGTACACATATTTAACCCACACTCATGCACGAAGGGGTATTAGTCAGCTATTGACAATAAATACTGATTTTCATTTTATTAATCGGTTGTCTTTGCCTTGTGACTACCAGCGCTCGCTGTCCAACGGAGAAGCGCTGGTTTATAAATCAGGGACACTCGATTTTATCGACCTCAGAAGCATGAAGGCTTGAATCTTCATACGGAATTCTGCAGCAGGTACACTATTCTCCTGAGCTGCCTACACAGTTCTGAATGCATTGTTCTATTAGTTGTAACTTGCAACCGTTCCAAAGAAACCAGCATCCTTTTCGAAATGTATCAACGACATAAAATGAGTAACAGGAACTTAGGTCTGAGGTAGTAAAAAACATGTCTACAGATTGTTGTTAACGCGTAGCACTAGGAATTGTTTGAAAGAAGAGAAGACAAAATGTAAAGGTAAAAAAAACAGCTTACCTATTGTAGCATGGCGCCTTGTGAGCTACGGGTGCTTTAAGGGCGCAGTGCAATCTGAATCAGCTTGCACAGGAGTTTCAAAATGCTGCCAAATAGGAAGCGCTATATAAATGCAATTTCAATATATCAGTGCAAGCCGGCTCCAATATTGTGCGTACATTTCTGTGCGGGTTTCGTTTCTAACTTGCGAGACACGTTGTTTTTCGAGCTGTGACTCCCTCACTTAAAATGACTTCGGTTTCTTGATTCATATGCGCCAATCATTGTGGCGCCTAGATGCGGGTCAGCTAGCATTAATAGAAAATTGCGAGGGTCAGAAAAATATGCAATTCTGTCACTTTGGATGCAGGGTTTACAGCATAATTATGAACTTGCCACATTGGCCACATAATCTGCCTCATAATTAGCACTTTTATCAAAAGTAGTGAGTGCAAAGTAGTGAGTAGAGTAGTGAGGGCAGAGTAGTGAGTGCAGAGTAGTGAGTAGTGAGTGCAGAGTAGTGAGTAGAGTAGTGAGTAGTGAGTGCAGAGTAGTGAGTAGTGAGTAGAGTAGTGAGTAGAGTAGTGAGGTGAGTAGAGTAGTGAGTAAAGTAGTGAATGCAGAGTAGTGAGTAGAGAAGTGAGTAGTGAGTAGAGTAGTGAGTAGAAAGTAGAGTAGTGAGTAGAGTAGTGAGTGGAGAGTAGTGAGTGGAGAGTAGTGAGCAGAGTAGTGAGTAGAGTAGTGAGTAGAGTAGTGAGTAGAAGGTAGAGTAGTGAGTAGAGGGTAGAGTAGTGAGTAGTGAGTATAGTAGTGAGTGGAGAGTAGTGAGTAGTGAGTAGAGTAGTGAGTGCAGAGTAATGAGTAGTGAGTGCAGAGTAGTGAGTAGAGTAGTGAGTAGAGTAGTGAGTAGAAAGAGTAGTGAGTAGAGTAGTGAGTAGAGTAGTGAGTAGTGAGTTGAGTAGTGAGTGCAGAGTAGTGAGTAGAGTAGTGAGTAGAGTAGTGAGTAGAGTAGTGAGTGCAGAGTAGTGAGTAGAGTAGTGAGTAGAGTAGGGAGTGCAGAGTAGTGAGTGCAGAGTAGTGAGTGCAGAGTAGTGAGTGCAGAGTAGTGAGTAGAGTAGTGAGTAGAGTAGTGAGTAGAGTAGTGAGTAGAGTAGTGAGTAGAGAGTGCAGAGTAGTGAGTAGAGTAGAGTAGTGAGTAGGACATCACAGGCAGCAGCTGTGCAAGCTTCTTACACTCACAAGGAGACCACAGGCAGCTGAGGTGCAATCTTCTCCCACTCACAAGAACGACATCACAGGCAGCAGCAGTGCAAGCTTCTTACACTCACAAGGAGACCACAGGCAGCAGAGGTGCAAGCTTCTCACACTCACAAGAAGGACATCACAGGCAGTAACGGTGCAATAGTCTCACACTCACAAGGAGATCACTGGCAGTACACACCACATGAACACACTCCATAACACATAGCAACAATACATTGGCATTTACAATGCCATTAGCTCAAACTCAAATAAATCCGAGCCCGATTGCATTTCTAATGCTTGTTTCTTTAGCAATCCAAGAGAATGCATTTGTCTTATAGCTTTCCTCCTCGTATGCTTCTTCCTGCTCTGTGTTGCTCTCTGACATCTATCTGCGTTCCTCCCAACCCAAACTGCTCTATATCGTTACTTTTTAGGTCTCGACTATTCTATCCCGCAGGGATAGATAGGCGAGAATTATAGTAAGCACTTCAAAAACTCTACCAAACTTGCGGATCACACACAGTTCATGTGAGCTATGCGCGTGTACAAACCAGCCACGTCACACCACCATCTGTGCCTCGCATCAGACTTGAAAGGATCCACTCCCCAGCCCCACATCAGACTTCAAAGGAATGCGCTCCAGCTCCGCTCCACCGCCCCCCCCCGCCACAGCAATGCCGAGAGCTTGTTGTTGTTTGTTCACCCCCATGGATCACCATGATTACTTGTGGCATATAAACTTCTCCCATTATATGCTCTGCATGCAAGTGTTCGTGTTTCCTTTACCTTAATCAGCGCAACGCCTCTTCACGGCCGCCCGCTTCATCTTTCACACCAGACCACTTAAATTTTTTATCGTATTTCCTGATTAGTGCCCACATAGGTACATGCGACAATGCGCTAGTCCTTCCATCTTAAACTTGGTTTTCCTTGCATTACAACCGAAATAAACACAGAGACAACAGAGGAATTTCTATTTGCAAGAGCGGACTCTGCTCTGACGCTCCACGACATGCTGCCACTCTGCACCACACATTAACTGTGGCCACTGCACGGTGTCGGCAACAAGAGGCAGAACCACTCCTCCTATAAACGTAGCACGTCTGTGCTGCTTCTTCAACCATATAAAGAAAAAACAATATCCCAAAAGGTATAAATGAAAGGACAATTTGTATTGCATGCACAAAGCATTACATAGATCAAAGAAATAAGACACTTATTCAAATTAAATTATTTTTTCAAAATTAATTTGTTATGTTTTGATATTCATCAGAAGAGAGAGAACATTTTATAAAGACATGATTATGTACAGCACAGAATACAATCATTCAAATGACAACCGGAAAGACTTGGTGCTCAATATATACAGGTGATATGTGGCGACGCAAGTGCAAGGGTGAACAGCGATAGACGGCGCAAAGTGAGCAAAGTGAGGAATTTACAGTGAATAGCTCAAAGATGTGACATAGAATCAGTGACTTTTTATAATGTAGTTCACAATTTCAATGGAGTCACGGCCAAATGCGCCTATAGTTTGCGCTGTGGGGTCGACGACGTTTCGGTCCTTAGACAATGTGGACCATCTTCAGGATGAGGTTGTCTCGTTTTGGAGTGCTGTGGGGCAAGAGGGGACAGGGTTAGGGTCCCTAAACTTGAAAACCCTAAGGGATGGATAGGAGAGCAAGGATACGTGAAGGGTAAAAGAGTGGGACAGGGCACACGTGGGAGGGAGGAGGGGAGCAAAACTCGGAGGGGCAAACAGTGCGAACTAATGGTGAATGAGGAGTTAATAGGATGGTAGGTATCCTTTGAGTCAAAGAGCTGTCGCCCAAGCCATTAGGGGTTATATAGCCATGTTAAATTAAGATTGGTTTCACAGGACCCAAAGTAATTTTAAGAGGGCGGTAGACTGTTTTTAGTATATGTGCCCCGAGGTAGAAACTTAACATCAGGGGTTGAAAAAGCGGGGACATTTGGCAGAAGAATTCGGGAGCGTTCCGAATTTAGTTTTCCCTGTGAGTCAGTAGTTTAACAGCCCTGATCCGAAGGATCCGGCGAGATTCAGTTAGCTGCCCGAGAGCTAAAATAAGACGGAGAGGGATATTAAGTATACTCGGTCCCTGTAGGGTCAAGAGTGCACAGGCGGCAGTGTGAGGCATTTACCTTAGTCTTCTGGCGGGTCAGGGTGGACGTCGCGAGCGAATCGCGGTGAAGTAATGTTTTGACAGCCAGGGACCTACAATTGAAAAGGACCCGTTAGCCCCAGGGTTATGTCTTAAGAGGGAAAGAAAACAGAGGACCAAACACGCATCTCGGTACCTGGAAATTACACGGTCCGGGAACGCAATGAATCCGTTTGGGCAACCCAGCCAAGGGGTTAGGGAGCCTGTGAGTTAGCGTATGAATCATTAACAGGGTCAAACGCTGAAGCGAAGGGAAAATTACTGAGGGTGTGGTATAGTGACGGCGGGGAGGCGTGGTCAGGGGCGGATGGGTGTGGTCAGGCAGAGCGAAGGGGAGGTTGTGTGAATCAAGCTTGCACGTAACAGTTAAACATATTAAGGAAACAAGTGTTTTTACAAAAGGATGCTCGCGTAGTTTTAGAACATGTGATACACGGTACATCAAATTGCCGAATGATTTGGTAGGAGTGTAATATTTACATGTATATCTGAGAATACATGTACCAAAAACAAACATTCAGTATATTACATTTATGTATATATATATAATAGTATCCACCGCCTTTACAGAAATATTCATGAAAGAATTCAGATTGTTCAATATTAAAAACCCAGATACCCATTGATAACTCTAGAAGTAACAGATACTCCCCATGAGAAGTAGTTTTTAAAGAAATCCCACAGATAAAGTGATGGGACATTATTGACATCAGAGGGGAGGGCCTATATAGACAGAATAGCTAAATGGAAATAGTATTGCTCCACTCTTCAACCAGAAAATGTGAAACCAGGGGGGCAGTAAGCACTTTACAATTAATCCTGCTTTTATGCTGGATAATCCTTTGCTTTATCATTAGGGTGGTTTGCCCTTGGTCACCAAGACACAGATATCAGGTGGCAAGTGATTGACAAACCCTCTATCCCTGCTCGGGGAGGAGACATTAAGATTCTTTTAAATAAAGCAGAATGCAAATGGATGACACTATGTAACTCTATAAATTCCGGTTTAAATACCGTTGAAGAGTGGAGCAATACTATTTCCATTTAGCTATTCTGTCTATATAGGCCCCCCCCTCTGATGTCAATAATGTCCCATCACTTTATCTGTGGGATTTCTTTAAAAACTACTTCTCATGGGGAGTATCTGTTACTTCTAGAGTTATCAATGGGTATCTGGGTTTTTAATATTGAACAATCTGAATTCTTTCATGAATATTTCTGTAAAGGCGGTGGATACTATTATATATATACATAAATGTATTATACTGAATGTTTGTTTTTGGTACATGTATTCTCAGATATACATGTAAATATTACACTCCTACCAAATCATTCGGTAATTTGATGTACCGTGTATCACATGTTCTAAAACTACGCGAGCATCCTGTTGTAAAAACACCTGTTTCCTTAATATGTTTAACTGTTACGTGCAAGCTTGATTCACACAACCTCCCCTTCGCTCTGCCTGACCACACCCATCCGCCCCTGACCACGCCTCCCCGCCGTCACTATACCACACCCTCAGTAATTTTCCCTTCGCTTCAGCGTTTGACCCCGTTAGTGATTCATACGCTAACTCACAGGCTCCCTAACTCCTTGGCTGGGTTGCCCAAACGGATTCATTGCGTTCCCGGACCGTGTAATTTCCAGGTACCGAGATGCGTGTTTGGTCCTCTGTTTTCTTTCCCTCTTTAGACATAACCCTGGGGCTAACGGGTCCTTTTCAATTGTAGGTCCCTGGCTGTCAAAACATTACTTCACCGCAATTCGCTCGCGACGTCCACCCTGACCTGCCAGAAGACTAAGGTAAATGCCTCGCACTGCCGCCTGTGCACTCTTGACCCTACAGGGACCGAGTATACTTAATATCCCTCTCCGTCTTATTTTAGCTCTCGGGCAGCTAACTGAATCTCGCCGGATCCTTCGGATCAGGGCTGTTAAACTACTGACTCACAGGTAAGACTAAATTCGGAAGGCTCCTGAATTCTTATGCCAAATGTCCCCGCTTTTTCAACCCCTGATGTTAAGTTTCTACCTCGGGGCACATATACTAAAAACAGTCTACCGCCCTCTTAAAATTACTTTGGGTCCTGTGCAACCAATCTTAATTTAACATGGCTATATAACCCCTGATGGCTTGGGCGACAGCTCTTTGACGCAAAGGATACCTACCATCCTATTAACTCCTCATTCACCATTAGTTCGCACTGTTTGCCCCTCCGAGTTTTGCTCCCCTCCTCCCTCCCACGTTTGCCCTGTCCCACTCTTTTACCCTTCACGTATCCTTGCTCTCCTATCCATCCCTTAGGGTTTTCAAGTTTAGGGACCCTAACCCTGTCCCCTCTTGCCCCACAGCACTCCAAAACGAGACAAACTCGTCCTGAAGATGGTCCACATTGTCTAAGGACCGAAACGTCGTCGACCCCACAGCGCAAACTATAGGCGCATTTGGCCGTGACTCCATTGAAATTGTGAACTACATTATAAAAAGTCACTGATTCTATGTCACATCTTTGAGCTATTCACTTTAAATTCCTCACTTTGCGCCGTCTATCGCTGTTCACCCTTGCACTTGCGTCGCCACATATCACCTGTATATATTGAGCACCAAGTCTTTCCGGTTGTCATTTGAATTATTGTATTCTGTGCTGTACATAATCATGTCTTTATAAAATGTTCTCTCTCTTCTGATGAATATCAAAACATAACAAATTAATTTTGAAAAAATTATTTAATTTGAATAAGTGTCTCCTTTCTTTGATCTATGTAATGCTTTGTACATGCAATACAAATTGTCCTTTCATTTATACCTTTTGGGATATTGTTTTTTCTTTATAACTTTGAACCCCAATCCCAGTGGGTCTATGGGTCACACTCCTGTTTCCTTTACAAGCTTCTTCAACCATGGCCTGGGCTTTAATCAACATGCAAGCATTCCCATAATGTACAAAGTCACCTTTATTTAGTTTAGCTACAGCCCCCTCCCCCCCACCACCTCCCTACCCACAGTAACAGATTTGCTTTCGGCGTGAGGTGATGTTTTGGGTTTTGTTTTAGTCTAGCTTCCCCGCATTTGTTAGCCCGCATTATTCTGCATACTGCTGCACGCCTCACACTGCTGCACACCTCACACTGCTGCACGCCTCACACTGCTGCACGCCTCACACTGCTGCACGCCTCACACTGCTGCACGCCTCACACTGCTGCACGCCTCACACTGCGGCACGCCACACACTGCGGCACGCAACACACTGCTGCACGTCACACACTGCTGCACGCCTCACTGCTGTACGCCTCACACTGCTACACTGCTGCACGCCTCACACTGCTGCAGGCCTCACACCGCTGCCCGCCTCACACTGCTGCACGCTACACACTGCTGCACGCCATACACTGCTGCATGCCTCACACTGCTGCACGCCACACACTGCGGCCCGCCACACACTGCTGCACGCCACAAACTGCTGCACGCCTCACTGCTGCACGCCTCACACTGCTACACTGCTGCACGCCTTATACTGCTGCACACCTCATACCGCTGCACGCCTCACACCGCTGTACGCTACACACCGCTGCACGCCTCACACCGCTGCACGCCTCACACCGCTGCACGCCTGTTGTTTGTTCACCCCCATGGATCACCATGATTACTTGTGGCATACAAACTTCTCCCATTATAAGCTCTGTATGCAAGTGTTCGTGTTTCCTTTCCCTTAATCAGCGCAGCGCCTCTTCACGGCCGCCCTGCTTCATCTTTCACACCAGACCACTTACATTTTTTACCGTATTTCCTGATTAGTGCCCACAAAGGTACATGCAACAATGCGCTAGTCCTTCCATCTTAAACTATGTTTTCCTTGCATTACAACCGAAATAAACACAGAGACAAAAGAGGAATTTCTATTTGCGAGAGCTGACTCTGCTCTGACGCTCCACGACGTGCTGCCACTCTGCACCACACATTAACTGTGGCCATTGCACGGTGTCGACAACAAAAGGCAGAACCACTCCTCGTATAAACGTAGCACATCTCACTCAATCAACCATGGCCTGGGCTTTAATCAACATGCAAGCATTCCCATATTGTACGAAGTCACCTTTATTTAGTTTCAGCTACAGCCCCCTCCCCCCCCCCACCACCACCTCCCCACCCACAGTAACAGATTTGCTTTCGGCGTGAGGTGATGTTTTGGGTTTTGTTTTAGTCTAGCTTCCTCGCATTTGTTAGCCTGCATTATTCGTCATGCCACACACTGCTGCACGCCACACACTGCTGCAAGCCACACACTGCTGCACGCCTCACACTGCTGCACGCCTCACACTGCTGCACATGCCACACACTGCTGCACATGCCACACACTGCTGCACATGCCACACACTGCTGCACATGCCACACACTGCTGCACGCCGCACACTGCTGCAGGCCGCACACTGCTGCACGCCTCACACTGCTGCACGCCTCACACTACTGCACACCGCAAGCTGCACACTGCTGCATTACTCACACTGCTGCATGCTGCACACTACCGCACGCCTTACACTGCTGCATGCCTCACACTGCTGCATTACTCACACTGTTGCATTACACTGCTGCATTACTCACACTGCTGCACGCCTCACACCACCACCACATCACTCTGGGACACCACCACATCACTCTGGGACACCACCACATCACTCAGGGACACCACCACATCACTCAGGGACACCACCACATCACTCAGGGACACCACCACATCACTCAGGGTCACCACCACATCACTCAGGGACACCACCACATCAGTCAGGGGCACCACCACATCACTCTGGGGCACCACCACATCACTCTGGGACACCACCACATCACTCTGGGACACCACCACATCACTCAGCCCAACCACAACAGCATTACTCAGCACCACAACAGCACTGTCCTTGCTTGCTACCAACAAGCATTGCCATAGCCAAAGGACTCACATTAGGAAAGTGTAAGCTATTGGCTTTGTGAATAACAATGCTATTTATATATTTTCAAAGCCAACACATATAAAAAAAAAATTGTATTTACAATACCAATAGCTCACATTTTCCTAATGCGAGACCTATTGCATTGCAAATGCTTGTTGCTTATGCACTCCATGAGTGCATGAGTTTTCCAGCTGTCTTTCCTGTGTGCTTCTCTCCCCCTTATCACTCCATGTTGCCCTCTCTCATCTGTCATTTTCTCCCCTGCTTCCTCTAAGCTCTCGACTTTATGCTTCTGTGATGTTCTCTCCATTTTGTACTTCTCCGCTATCCTTCAAGTGCTGTCTTTCCCCTTCCTCCCACCACCGCTTTCCTTTTAACCCTTACACCCCTCCCTCCCCCAACACCCATGGGCTACATTTTTAAATTGGTGCTTTGGAGGGAAAAATATCATATTTTTTTAATAACCAATGCAATCGAAGTTCGCCATTTTGGATTGGAAAATAAAAAATTAAAGCAAAGGGCATATGCATCGTACAGCTGGTATGCGTCCTAACGCATGCACGTGTCAGTGTAAAAGAGACTGAAATGAGTCCCTTTTTTGTAAATTTTGAAGATGTTTCACTGTTTCCTGATGCTGCACAGCACCATCACAACAGCAGATGGCAAAGCGAATAGGTCCTAAAACACGACCTGTTGGCTTTGCCAATGCTGGTTTATTTGGTGTGGGTATAGTTGGTATTCTAACAAACTTCTGTCAAGGTCTTTTTGATATTTTGGTAGGCCTATGAGAAAGATGCTTAGCATTCAAAACCCTTAAGCAAGAGCACCCAGTAGAATTTATAGCATTAACAATCTGAGCAGAAAGGTCCTGATAGAGGCCGTTACATGAACAGGAGAACATAATGTTCAGTTAAGCTATATACATACAATTATCAAAATACATTATTTTAGCACAGTATATAAACATGGTTAAAGGCAGGTAAATAAAAATATATAAAGCACTGTATAACAATTTCCCTGGACATAGATCCTCACATAATCTAATGTAAACAATGCTACAGTCACCCATTTTGTGTCATTCGTGGCAAGTATCTAGATTAGATAAAGCCTCAAACAAGGCCTCCAAATAAACTGCGATTAGGAGTAATGGAGAGAAAAAGGCATTGTGCACCCAATGAGGATGCCCTGCTAGAACTATCTCTTTATTAATCCCACTCAATCACCAATGTTGTAACTCCATAGGTGTGCTGTGTCATGCACCTGTTCGGTCTCCAAGCAACAACACCCCCATTCTGAACATCTTGTATGGTTTCATTCTATCGGGTGATAGTTCAGCTGGACATAAGTCTGGGTACAACAAGCTCAACAACTAGCAGCATACCTACAGAGGGCCGGTTTACGCCGAGGGAAAATGCCTGGGACATATGGCAAAGCACATGCCTACCACAGCCTGAAAATAACTAAAAACATGCATGGCTGTCCGACAAAACGCCTAGTGCGTTCTATCTCAGAAATAATTACGCTTGAGGATTTTACTGATCACAACTCTCTAAGCAGTCTTAGTGGTCTGTCCTTCATGAGCTTTAATAAGGTATCTGGAGCAGCCAAGAAAACGTGCCAAGTCAGGTGGGCTGTGATGGAGCAAGGTGGAAACAAATTTTTTTTGTATACCCCTTGTGAAATCAACTTTCCATAACAGTAATAAGTACTAAACATGTGGTTTTGAAATTAATCAACATAGAATAGAATGCAAATACACGTGGGATACTAATTTGCATGGAATTGCCAAACATAATTCACTAATTTGTCGTACATTGTGTCATAAAGAGTACGCATTTGTTGTATTCTAATTGAGAATAATATGAATGTGCTTTTGTCTGTTTATTTGTGGCATAAATCATGAAGACTGGTAAGTCAAATCACGCATATGTGTCGCTTTAAGCTAGGTAACTACTAACTGGGATATCATTAGAAAGGGGGGGAGGTAAACAGAAAGGGCTTTGTTTCGTAAATGTACGTTTATTTGTGTTTGTTTCTGTAATAGTTCCTAAATTGAGGTTTATGTGTGCCAACAAAGATGAATGCTGACTGAAATTCCGAGATGGCGGTAGAAGTGCGCATGCGCCAGATCCGAGATGCGAGCTGTCTGTGACTGAGCAGTATGGGCCAAGGACAGCGTGGCCAACTTCATGGGGACCAAGTCAAATTTGTTGAAGTCAGCAAGTTGATTCATTTGAATAGAACATCGAATAACAATTTAAAGGACACTTCGAAGGAAGTAAAAGTCTGAACAATGGCACCCCTATTTTTCGTGACATAAGGATGACTGCACAAATTAAACAGTTAAACGATGAGGTGATGCTCATCCAACTCTAAATTGACCAATCACAGACATTCTAGGACTTAAGAGTTACGAATTTAGATAGATAAGTTAGTGAAAAAGGGTATAAAAGGGGACATTGAAAAGAGCTCGCTTTTTGACCTGATCTTTGCACCCCGAGATGCTGTCGGTCCACGCAATTTTTTCCTATGGTGCAGGGACTTTGACATTTTTTCTGAACTTTAACTTTTGAATGGGTGTGAAGTCCTTTGAGAGAGAGACAGAGAGGTTTTTGTTGCAAACTATTTCATTCTATGCTGATGTCTGCGTTTCTATATCTGGGTAATATGTCTCCAACTTATTTATCTAAACTGTCATGCTAATAAATCAGTGTTTTAAATTGTAATCTTTCTTTCAGGATTATTAATGCATAACTGAATTATTTCCTTCTAGAAAAACGTAGGGATCATGCTATGAGATTTAATCTTAAAATAAAAATTAAATAAATGGAGAATTAAGCAGGTCTTGTTGTCCTTTAGTTAACTTTTACTAGCTGATCCATTAAATAAATGAATAGTGGGGTGTTTTAAAATCTTTCTTAAAGAAAACCATAGTATCAGAAATAAAACTGCAGTTGTAAATAATGTATAAAGTTTTAGTTTAGGCACTCAGCTATTGCACCGCGACTCTCCTTTTTGGATCTTCACCGAATCCTCGAAGCAGAGTAAATGTGTGAATGGATGAAAGGAAAGAGTAATGGGTACAGTTGTGAGAAAATAGTAAGTAGCTCCGCGGATTACAGTGATGGTTTATGAAGAATTTTTGGAGCCGCGTTGCACCAGTAATACTTGGTAGCAGAGCATAGGTTGCTATAGGTTAACTAGGATATATGATGTGTAGAGTAGGATATATAGAATTGTAATGTACAGAATTTTGGACTAACATCTGTTGAGTTCGTATTACGTTATATGTAGTCTGGAAAAGGCTTCCGGAAAGTGTGGGAAGCTGGTCACTCTGTCTGCAGGCAGAGGAAGAGTGGCAAGTGAAGTCGCACATCGCATAGTCTGTTTCAAAGTGATGACATCGTCGTATGTTACAAGTTAGGGACCTTTACGTGTAAAAGTGGTGAATGTATAGTGAGGGCAACCTGTGAAATCTTGGGTCTGAGTACAGGGATCATTTCATATTCTGTCTTAAAACTCTACCCAGAGAGAGTAATAAAGTTTAACCGAAGCTTGAAATAAGGGTAAGGTAGAGGGAAGTGCTGTTTTATCGGCAAAAGCAAATATTCTGTGGTAGAGAAGAGGTAAGCGCTGTCTACAGGAAATACAGAATACTTGTGTGATTGAGAAAACTATCACTTTGTTTTTTTGCGAAACAGACGAATGGAGTTGTTTTATGTAGTTACAAACTGATTTTGCTGTATAAAAATGTAAATACAGTGTGCCAATAATTTTTGTAATTTTCGAAGCTGCAGAAGCCGGAGCAGGGCTGACGTTAAAAGTGTCGCACTGGGATTGGTCGGCATGACCAAGACAGAGTAACGGCTGATTGGTGCATTAGCGAAATCAGCGAAATAATTGGTTGAGCACTAATGAAACGTATCTTGTTCTAATTGGTGCGATAGTTTGAACCACGCTGCGATAGGCTGGTGTTACGAAGCAGTTTACGGAAGTGTGTGCGATCTTTTTAAAAGACAGGAGATTAATAACAAAACGTAATTTTATTACGGAATGGAGAAAGAGAAATCTTCATGGGTTCAAAAATTGAAAAATGTATTCAAAAAGATAAAGTAATTGAAACTAGAGAGGTTAGAGAATTGGGCAAGGTATACCCGAAATGATGGTGCATTAGCTTTCCCAGAAGAAAGATCTTTCGGTCTTGCGATATTAAGAAACTTGAGAGACAAAATGATGAAGCTTGAACCAAGACCTAGACCAACTCAATTTGAAGCTTTAGCTGAGTGGGAAGATGAAATGCATGATTTAGAGCAAGAAAGGTTTGGAGACTACCTAGGACCAAGAAATAGAGGTCATAGATTTTGGAGAGAAACGCATGAGACTAGAATGCGAAAGTGCGCAGAGATGCTAACATGTGTGATGGAATTTAACCGGTTAGATTGGTAGATGAGGAAAAAGGGCACAAATTTACAGAAAAGAGGAATAATATAGAAACAGGAAAGAGGTGTTATGTGGATTGTGGGTCGGATGATGCAGTATTGGAAGAAATCTTTAAATAGGAGACCACCGCCATACCAAGCAAATGCTATGGGTACAACTCCAAGTGCTCCACAAATAGAGGATAGACTAGCAGAAACTCCAAAACGATTCTCAAATTTCAGAGATCTCCCAGAGAGAGTAAAAATGAAATACGATTCTGATGTTCCATTAATCGGAACAAGATATACGGGGACACCTAAACAAGGGAATGGAATGGAGAGCATTGGAAATAGAGTAGAACAACAAGTTGAAGCACAACAGAGCACTCCTAAATATATACGTTCAACAAATGCATTAACTGAAAAGATACAGGAGCTTACTAAAAATATAGAAGCTGTAACTGTTCCAGTAACAATAGGTCCTGTAATCCCAGTATTTGAAAACCAGAAAATAAAAGAGCCATCTTTAACTATTCCTTTAAATCAGAGTCTACAAAAAGTAAAAGAAAAGGTTTATCCAGATTTATCAGAAATTAAACGTACTAACCAAAGGACACTGCCAGATTTGACTTTTAATCAGTCTTCCGTATAAATTTTCAACAGGAGCAGAGTCCGGTTCTGTGACTCCTGAAAAAAGTGTAGAGAAAATCGATTTAACACAAACTCCAGTAGGGCCAACAGAGCAGGAATTAAGTGATTCGATCAAAACCTTCAAACTAAAAGAAACAGAACCAAAGTTGTTAGATGTAGCCAGGTTAAAAGTTGATATGGAGGAATTAATAATTGGAACAATTGGTACAGATAGATTGAAAATTTATCAGGATGATGAGATCACATTTATGGGCATGCATGATAGGTTTGAAAGCCTAGCAAGTGAAATGGATGTGGATGTTACAAAATACAAAATATTGCAGAAACCTTATAGAGTGGATTTTATTGACACAGATATAGAAAACATGAACACAGCAGGGAGAATTACTCAAATAAAAATTAATTGTGTTATTGAGAAAATGGGGAGATATGGATAAGTGAAAAATGATTTGGACAAAGAAAAGAGAGGAAAACAGTGACAAATCCATATTAGCATTCCCAGTAAGAGAAAAGCAAGAAGTGGTGAAAGAATTCCCTATAAGAGAAATACCTGGAGGAGAATATGTACATGTACCTTGGAGCAGACAAGATATTTTATCATTCACAAATGATTTTCCCAGAATGAGAGAGAAACCAGTAGAGTGGTATAGGCAAGTAGACCAATTTGTGAAAGTTTCAAAAGTTTTGTGGGAAGATTTAGATGGGTTGTTTGACATAGTACTACCAGCAGATCTATGGACAGAGTGTAAAATTACGGTGAACTGGCCAAAAGAGGAATATCCACGAGATAAAGTGACAGGTGCTCCTGGACCTGAAGTGATGCGAAAATATGAGCAAGTGATAGTGTTTCTGAAAAATAAAATTCCACCAAAAGAGAGATTGGTTAAAAATAGACAGGACAATCCAAGAAGCCAAAGAGTCAGTTCATGCATTCTATGAAAGACTGTTATTGGTATTTAAACAGTATAGTGGATATGAGGAATTAAATGAAAAAGATATGAGTCACTTTGTATATCGCTTTGTGTTTGGATTGAGACCTGAAATAGGGGATACGATTAAGCATAATTTGATGGGATGGCAGTCATGTTCCATGGATGAAGTTGAGACATGCAAAATACTGTAGTGATGAAATTGAAGTAAAACAAAGGAAACTCAAAGAGAAAGCAATGTGGGCACAAGTAAAGGTTGCAGAATACCAGGTAGCTCAGTTAGAAAAAAAATTACAGAAGGGAACCAAAATAGAATAAAAGGGAATTCTAGTAAGCCAGAATTAACTGGAAATATAGAAGAAGAAATATCCATGTCATAATTGCGGTAGGATGGGACATTGGAGCAAAGAGTGTAAGTATCCACTGAAAGTTAATCTGGAAAATACATCATTAAATCCACAGGTGCTGAATGAGATAATTCAGCAACCATCGCCACAGCAACAGGTAGTAAATCCACAGTGTCAGGTGCCACAACCTCCACTTCCTCACAATGTAAACCTACAGAGATACAGTACAGAGACAAGATTCTGCGCAGGAGACCAGGTAACTAGAAATAATAGAGTGCATGTGAGTCCGCAATATTGGCTGAAAGAAGACAGAAGCGAGTCGGATGACAGTTTCTGATGGTGCCTGAGAGAGGGAGAAGAGTGCGTGCATGGCTACTCTAGAGGTAATCAGTCTAGTCCATATGTGAATGGAAAGGTGAATGATGTAGATGTGACTTTCCTAGTGGACACAGGTGCTACCCGTTCTACTGTTAGATCAGTGGAAATTTAAAATCTTCCTCTCTCGGGTGAACACATTCAAGTGGTAGGTGTAGCAAATCAGCAGATTAAAACGTCCTTAAAAAAAACAATTGAAATAGAGATTGGAAATTTCAAAGACATGCATCGATTTGTCGTGTGTGACAGTAGTCCTGTACATCTTCTTGGAAGGGACATATTTTGTAAAATGAACTGTGCCATTTATTGCTCATCAGATGGCATTGAGCTCCAAATTCCAGATGAAGATAGTTTGTATAAAATGACAATAACACTAATTGAAGCAGAAAAGAATAGTAGGTTTCCTGTGTTTGATCAAGAGAAAATACCCAAAGAACTGAAAGAGGTAGTCAAACAGCAAGTGTGGAATTTTACAGGAGAGGATATTGGTTTGATGAAAAATGTAGATCCTGTAAAAGTTTCTGTGAAAGAAGGAATACGTTTTCCGAATATTCCTCAATACAAGATGACAGCTGAAAAATTTTAAGGAATAACGCCAGTTATAGAACAAATGATTGAGCAAGGGATTTTGAGAGAAATAGATAACAGTGCTTGTAATTCACCGATAATGGGAATGAAAAAGCCCAATAGAACGTTCAAGAATAGTACAGGACCAGAGAAAGGTAAATAGGATAGTTGTTCCATGTTGTTCAATTGGTCAAACCCAGCAGTCATTTTATACCAAATTCCACATGACGCAGAATGGTTTACAGTCATTGATCTATGTAATTTGTTCTTCTCAGTTCCATTACACCCTGAAAGCCAACCAATATTTGCGTTCCAATTCAGAGACCGTATTTTAGCATGGTGTCAAATTTCTCAGGGGTATACTGAAAGTCCCTCAATATTTCATCAATTGTTAAAGAAATCATTAGAAAACCTGAGTCTACCTGGAGAATCAGTTTTAGTGCAGTACATTGATGACCTGTTATTGGCGTCGAAAACAAAAGCATGTGTTTCAGACACTGTTACATTGTTAAACCATCTGGCAGATGAAGGACATAAAGTGTCACCGTCAAAATTACGATTTTGTCACAAAAGAAGTACAATATTTGGGCCATAAGATTGCTAAGGGAATCAGACAGGTCACTTTAGAAAGGATCAAAATGATACAGGGAATTAAACCTCCTAATAGCTAAACCTTTGCAGAGATTGACAAAAGGAGATGTAAAAGACCCAATAACTCTGAATAAGGCAGAACTGGAAGCTTTTGGGCAATTAAAAACAAGTCTATGTGAAGCACCAGCTTTAGGAATGCCAGATTATGAAAAAGAGTTTGAGCTATACTGCAGTGAGCGGGAAGGATGTGCTTTGTCAGTTTTAATACAGAGACATGGAAAGCTGAGAAAGCCAATTGCATACTTTTCTGCTGTTCTGGATCCCGTTGCAAAGGCATTGCCGGGATGCTTAAAAGCAGTAGCTGCTACAAGCATGAGTATTGAACAAAGTGAAGGTATAGTGATGGGATTTCCGTTGAGAGTGTATGTACCTCATTCAGTGGAGATTCTCCTCACAAGAACTAAGACACAGTACCTTACCAGTTACAGAATGACAAAATATGAAAAGACATTTCTAGGTGCAGACAACGTTACAATTTCAAGATGTGTAAATGTGAATCCACCTACATTACTACCAGATGTCATGAATGTGGAAGTAAGAGATTAAGTGGATCACAAATGTCTTGATGTTCTAGAATATTGCACTAAACCAAGGTCTGATATCAAAGATGTACCTTTACCTGAATCTGACTATGTGATGTTTGTGGATGGATCATGTCTAAGAACAGATGAGGGTGTACTGAGCGCTGCATATGCTGTTTGTACAGTAGCAGATGTCTTGGAAGCATCTTGTCTGAAAGGAATCCGTTCAGCTCAAATTGCAGAATTGATTGCATTGATTCGAGCATGTGAGTTGGGAAAAGAAATAAGGATCACCATAGTGACTGACAGTCAATATGGATTTGGGGTTGTCCATGACTATGGTCAACTGTGGTCCCAAAGAGGTTATATGACTTCGGCAGGATGTCCCCTTCAGAAATGCTGAATTTGTGAAAATGTTGATTGATGCCATTCAATTGCCAGATAAGATAACTGTTGTTAAATGTGCAGCTCAAAAAAAGGTAGATGACTATATGACTCGTGGTACTAAATATGTGGATTCAATTGCAAAAAACAGTAGTATAGTTCCTATATTCCCAATAGGTTCTGCGCATTGGAATAATATATCCTATAGATGTGACGTAGGACCTATGTCTCCTCGGTCGCCATCAAATATATTAGACTTAATTGTGCGTGTCGGCTAGCTCAGAGGTCACAAGAAGGGATTTAGTTTCTGACAACCGCATAAACATGACAACTTTGTTTCCCCAAGATAAAACTGATCTTCAGAGTCGTGGAAACAATAGATAGATATTTTACTCAGTCATTCGTGCATGCTTCGTTTCACCAGATGTGCAGAGAAATAGAGCCGGACGTTTTCAATAAAAGTATTTATTGAACAGTCTTCTTTCTCATGCAGAAGAAATGAACTGCTACAATCGTAAGACTTGTTGCAAAGTATAATGCGTTCAGTATGAAGAGTAGGATAAAATAATACTGTAAAAGCATTGTATGTTCCTAGATCATAGATAAATACATACATAAATAACAAAGGCTAAAAAGTACACAACTGGTGCTTCTAAAATACGCCTACCCCGATGTACCTAACCTAAGTCTAGTACGAGGGAAGAAGTAAGTGAGGTGTAGCATAAATTTAGTATTCTTTGCCAAGAATCTATCCAAGATTTCTCTTAGGGTCTAATCAGCTTGGTTTTAGAATGAAGGAGGTCAGTCTCAGGACTTGAATTCCCAACAAACCGCAAGGTAGCTTGGAAACATTGGAGCTGGATTTCTCGGCCAGAGAAAAGACAGCGTCTCGCTCAGTGCATCTGCTGGAGGGTCGGCTTCCATCGGCACTTGCTGTAGCAGGATGTGTTGGGCAAGTAGATAGTTGAACTGCTCCAAACCACCGTGTGTTTGCTAAGGCAAGTGTGGGCATATTTATACCTTGAAGGTGCCGAGATTGACGTAAAGGTGGACATAATAACGTCATCAAAGAACCTCAGTTCTTTGAAAACTCCATGAGTTCTTGGATAAATCAATATTCAAGCAGGGGGAAGTCCCTAGCTGCTGAAGCCAAGTTTTCCAAGAAATCGTCGTGGATTTTCGAAACTAGTGGAAGTAGCCATGCCGTATTTGGACTGCATGAGCTATGTCTAAATATGGATATGATTTCTATGCCTATATATGGACATGGTGATTTATACCTATATAAGGGCATGAATTGGGAAAATTACAGTAGGGTCCTAAAATGCTCTACAATACTGTGCCAAAAATCTTGCATCTATTAATCGGGATAGACAAACGGAACATGTTTCAAGTCCTTTGATGCTAACAACAGCAGTGGAGACGTGGCAGGAGGTCAAACAAATGCAGGAAGAAGAAAAGGATAACTGGTTAAAGGCAGGATGTAGACAAAGAGAAGAGGATGAAATCTGGGTTTACAAAGATGAAAGCCCAGTAATGCCCGATAACATGATCTCAAATATGGCCCGAATGTTTCATGGTCAAGCTCATATTGGAAGAGACGCTATGATTCGATTGTTTAGTCTGACATGGTACAATCCTAAGTTTAGGATGATTGCTGAAAGCCTTTGTTAAAGATGCCTTGTGTGTCAACAACTAAATCCAAGAAGAAAAACTGTTGCGAGTCTGGGAACCATAGGACGGGAGGGAGGTCCATTCACAAGAATGCAGTTAGATTTTATTGAGCTTTCTCCATGTAACAGACTTAGGTATGTACTTGTGATCATTTGTTTATTCTCACGGTGGGTTGAAGCATTCCCCACTAAGAGGAATGATGGAGTGACTGTTGCCAAACTTCTGATACGTGAGATAATACTACACTACGGTTTTCCAGTAACTATTGAAACAGATCGTGGATCACATTTTCACGAGTTAATGCAAATGATTTGTGAAGCATTGGACATTCATCAAAAGTTGCACTGTGCTTACAGACCAGACGCTTCAGGAGTGGTTGAACAAGTAAAGGGAACAATAAGAAACAGAATTGCCAAAATGTGCTTGGCCACAGGACAAAAAAATGGCCCAATGCACTGCCACTTGTTCTAATGACCCTGAGGAGTACTCCTGACAAAAGAACAGGATTAAGCCCGCATGAGATTTTGATGGGAAGAGTAATGAGACAAGCATTTGTACCAGTTGATAAACTGTTGAGCATAAATGATGATATCATACTGGATTACTGCAAAAATCTGTCTGACGTAGTAACTTCGGTGTTCCATCAGATGGGAATCGAGTCAGAAACGAAAGAGAAACATCCAGCTCATGATCTAGTCCCTGCAGATTGGATACGGATAAAGGTTCACAGGAGAAGAAATTATCTATTGCCTCGATGGCAAAAACCTCAACAAGTTATTCTGGTTGGTACCACTGCAGTTAAGTGTGCCAGAGCCGGAAAATCTGCAGGAGGAGAGTAAATGCACCACTGATTCAGACACTGAAGGTGAACTAGAAAGAGATCCAGATACTGAAGCTTGGCCTGTTCGTCGACATCTGGAGATATCAGATACTAGCTCTGCATCAGAAGGAGAAAATGAAAATGTTGAGATACCAAATATTGAAGAGCGACCTGTAAGTCGAGATTTGGTAGAAATTGATACCAGAAAGGACACTGAGCAAAGTGAAAATAAAACTGGTAATTCAGAAAATACTGAAGGACAGTCTGAAAGCAGGAACCGAAATCTCAAAACTGGTGAAAAGGAAATCACTCACGATGAGGCTGAGCTTCCAGGTACCAGCTATGGAGAAGTTTCTAACAGAGTGAAAGAACTGACCAGAGACAATTTAAACTCCGAAAAAGAATCAGATCCTGTGAAATTCATTATAAATGAAACTATAGAAAGATCTGAAACAGAGACAGATGACAGTGATGACGAAGCTGAATTGAGGAGAAGTTCGAGAAAACAAACTTGGAGAGTGGAGTGAAACACTACTGAACCTGAAATAAAAAAAAGTAAGAAAAGCAGAAAATTGGCCTAAAAAAATTGATAGACTGAAAATTAAACTGGTTAACAAAGCAAAGGTACAAAAGAATCAAGTAAATGAAATAACCAGTCAAAAAGAGTTGTTGGGAAAGAAAATAGTAGTTGTGCAAAGGCCAAAAAGAGTGAGGAGACCAAATCCTCCAATAAGAGAAGTAAACAGCAGCCAAGAGAACTTGCATAGCCAAGGTGTTGAAAGGGAAAGGGAGTAAACTGTAACAAAGGAAAAGGATTTCCAAGTGTAACAGTGAAAAGAAAGGGATATATATATATATATATATCCAAATGAAAGCTGTAATTGAATTCGAAGGAACATTGTAAGTGAAAACAAGGTTAAAACGAGACAAATACAAGTAAAAAGACTGAGATATTTGCGGTGTAAAAATAAATAAATAAATGGTACTAATGAAGTGACTAAATCCAAATGTTCTATTTTTAGAAAATGGTGTAGAATGTGGTTAATTTGTACTGGAATATTGATGTTGATATGGTTAATTCTTGCTATTATCATTCCTTTTACTCCTGATATTGAAAGACTGAAAACAAATGAGTTTGAAAGATAAAAATGATGATTCGAAAAATGAGAAATTACATGTATATAGACCTGAAATTTATCAAGATAATTCGATCAGCGATTTTTTTTTTAGGAACACCTTTTCAAAATTATTGTCTGAATATGTGAGGACGATGGATGCCAGCGATTGTTATGTCTGTGTAAAGCTGCCTGCATCTGTGTCAGAAGGCATGACCTACCATCATTTACCCTTAACATATGGAGTGACCTGTAGTGTTATATCAAGTCTAATTTATAGATCTGGAAAATTAGAATATTATTATTCTGACTCAGATGATGTATTGGTGAAATTGAAAATTGTAGCAGAACTAAATCAATTTAAGCCTGCTAAAGTTTTTGGAGAATATTTCTTAGAAACACAAGAATTGACACATGATTATGCTTTTAAACATAATTTGTCTTGTAAAATGAGAAATGAAGAAACAGCTTTTCTGAATATGGTAGAGGAAAGAAGACAACAATATACGAGACAAGAAAAAGTAAAATAGACAATCTACAAAATGGGTATTTTCAGATGAGAATATTGAAGGACATAATGTAAATGTGGCTATAAGTATAGATACACCAATGTTAGGGAAATTATGTATTCAAAGAGATAACATTGTGTATGACAATTACTTTGTGGGTGCTAGTCAATGTGAAGATACATATGTTATCAAAGGGGATGGGGATTTAGGTTTAAAGCATTTTATTGCAGTTTTGTGAGAAACAATACAAACAAATGAATACAGTCGTCTCAAAGAAGTAGAGCAGTTCGCACTCCAGGAGCGCCTTCAATCTTCAGCCAATACAATCATAGCATCCTTCAGAGCGTAGCATCAGGTGAACATGTGATGACAAGTTCAAAAAACCCAACATCCCTCACCCCAACTCCCTCCCTACCCCCAGATCCCCTTCCCCCCTCCCCCCGTGCTGCGCTAATGTCTTACCCCCCTGCCACTCCTTCGAGGCCTCCGCCTCTCTCATCAAGCAATCCTCCCAAGCATGCTAGGTAGGCAGATCGGTCAGAGATGCCAGTCGCAGTAGCCTGAGATATTGGGGACAAGTAATTTCCTTAAATTCTGATTGTAGTAAGGTATGGAAAGGCTGCCACAGCTCCTCAAACTTATCCACCTCCCCCGCCACCGCGAGGGACAGCTCCATTCCCAGAACGTGCCATAACCTATGCAACCAGCCGGTAGTAGTGGGAAGTGTGGTGGTGCGCCAATAGATGAGTATGTTCTGAATTGCTGAGCCCAAGGCGATCGCTATCAGCCTACCCTTTCTGGATTTCAGAGGATACATCAAGCCATTGGGCAGCCCTAACAGGACATAGGCTGGGAAGCGGGGCAATTCAATGTCAAAGCACTGGTCTATCTCATCTAGGATCTCCTTCCAGTAGGGGGTCAGTAGCGGACAATCCCACAAGATGTGTATAAGTGTGCCAATCTGCCCACATTCGCGCCCACAAGTGTTTGCAATGTTGCGATTCATTTCGTGCAGCCTTTGAGGTGTATAGTACCAATAAGTAGATATCTTAGTGAAAGTCTCAGTGAGCCCAGTGTGGTATGCAGAATGGCGCGCCCGATAGGAGATGTGGTCCCAGTCCGTGTGACTCAGTTCCCTTCCCAGTTCTCGCTCCCAACGCTCCCTCCCGTGGTTGTAAATGTGAAATGGGGGGGGGGGGGGGTTGCAAGAGTCTGTATAGATCAGAAATGAGTTTGGAGTCCGAGGAGCGTGTCGCCAGCCACATCTCATAGGGCGTGAGCTTCCGGTCGGCCAGGTCCCGCACCTGTGGTTGAAGCGCCCAATGGCGTACTTGCAAATATCGCATTCGTTCAGTCTCAGGCAGGCGGTACTCCTGTCTGAGGTTCTGAAATGATACGGCGCCTTCCGGGCCGTAAATGTGAAACAGAGCGCTGCATCTAGCCGCCCGCCAGAGCGCGAATGCTCCAGGTTCCATCCCGGGCTGGAAGTCGGGATTCTCGACCAGCGGCGTAAGTGGTGACGGGAAGGTGGCGAGCCCATGTACAGCAGTCACGGCGTCCCAGACTCGCAACGGGACTTGCGTGACAAAGGACGCATAGAGGTTGGGGGGACGGTGAACCCTGCGCATGAAGGGTATCTCCTGCAGAGTCCTGCCCGCCACTGCCTGGTCCTGAAACAGCCAATGCCTATCAGATTCCCACTTGCTCCATTCTACTAAATACCGCAATTGCGCAGCCTGATAATATTTAAGTAGATCCGGTACGCCAAGCCCTCCAGATTCAGGTGCCAGCGTGGACAAGGCTCTCTTGAGTCTGGGTTTGCGGCCCAGCCAGACAAACCGTGCGATGTCAGCCTGAGCCTGTCGAATCCAGCCCTTCGGCGGTTGGAGCGGTAGGGCTCTAAACAGATACAATACCTGCGGTAGAAGAGTCATCTTCACCGCGGCGATCCTTCCTAACAGCGACAACGTGCCTCTGCTCCAGCGGGACAATTCCTCCTTAATTTTCCTACCTAAGGCCGTGTAACTGGCTGTCACCATGGCAGGTAAAGAGGGTGCTAGTAATAAGCCCAAGTAGGGGACCAGGTCTTTAGACCAGCGCATGGGAAAGCGTCCCTGTAACTCGAGTCTCGTGGCAGCGGTCAGCGAGATGTCAAGGGCCGCTGACTTCCCCATATTCATCTTAAAACCTGCCACGGTCGCGAAGGCCTCCAATTCGGCGATGCAAGCGGGGAGTGCCTTTCTAGGGTCTTCAAGCATTAGGATCACGTCATCCGCGTATAAACTAATGGTATGAGTATACTTTCCCATCCGGACACCAGACGCATCCAGGTTCTGACGGATCCTCTGGGCAAACGGCTCCATGTAAAGAGCGAAGAGCAGCGGTGACAACGGTCCCCTGTCTGGTACCCCTCTCGATCATAAATATTCTAGAGCTGCAACCGTTCACTCGCACCACCGCAGAC
Source organism: Lissotriton helveticus (assembly GCF_964261635.1). NCBI lineage: Eukaryota > Metazoa > Chordata > Amphibia > Caudata > Salamandridae > Lissotriton > Lissotriton helveticus. The sequence goes on along the minus strand of NC_136061.1, from coordinate 408,201,230 downwards.
GGCAATCTGTAACAATTGAAGATTAAGGTGTGAAATTTCTCACCTATACCCAACTTGCAAAGCACTCTCTCTAGGTATGGCCAGTGTACACGGTCGAATGCTTTTTCCGTGTCAATCGAAAGCAGCATTCGTTCCCCAGGAATACTTGAGGCTTTCTCCAGGATATGGACCACTCTTTTAGTATTGTCCACCGTTTGCCTACCGGGGACAAACCCCGCCGGGTCCGGATCCACCAACCCCGGCAAATGGGGAGCCAGACGTGCCGCTAAAATCCCAGTGTAGAGCTTGAGGTCTACATTTAATAGGGAGATCGGCCTGTAGGAACCACATTCAGTTCGGACCTTCCCCGTCTTGGGGATAACCGAAACCGTCGCACGGAGTAGGTCGGGAGGGATAGCCCCCGGCTCAGAAAAGGAGTTGAAGAGCCGCGTCAACAGCGGCGCCAGCTCTGGGCAGAACGTTTTATAGAAGAGTGGGGTGTACCCGTCGGGTCCCGGGGCCTTCCCCTGCTTGAGTCGGGAAATAGCCACGACCACCTCCTCGATCCTGATATCCCGCTCCAAGTGCTCTGCCTGCTCCAGGGTCAGGGTGGGGAGATCGACCGAAGCGAGGTATTCAGTCTCGGCCATCGCCGAGGGGGGCTCGCCCGCATACAGGTCGGCGTAATATTGACGGAATCCGTCCGCAATCTGGGCATCCTCCTTGACAGTCTCCCCATTGGAAACCGACAACTCCTTAACCCGTTGGGTCTGGTGTTTTACTCTAAGCTTGTACGCCAGAAGCCGGCCACACCTGTCGCCGCCCGTGTAAAACGTGTGCTTCAGGCGTAGCCCTGCTTATTCCGCTCTATCCATGTCTAGTGCAGAAAGGAGCTTTCGGGCAGCTTTGAGCTGCCGCCAGACTCTAGGTGCTCCCGTCCTCTGATGTACCTGTTCCAGCTCTCGTACCTTGCTCGTAAGCTCGTCCCTTTTTTTCTGTCTCTCCCTATTCTCTGCAGAGGAAATGGCGATAAATTCCCGCGGAGCACCGGCTTCAAGGCGGCCCACTGCGTCGCCCGGGTGGTATCGCCGTTATCATTGTGCTCCTGAAACTCACGGATCGAGGTTCGTACCTGCGTTACAACCGATGGTGTATGCAACAGGGTATCCCGAAGATGCCAGACCCCTCTAGAGGGAGATACCGGCGGTAGTTGGAAAGTGCCCGTCACCGGGGCATGATCTGACAGTGTAAGAACCCCCATGTCGGAAGCCGTCGCCAAGTCGTAGACCGGTCCCGTCACCAGAAGATGATCTAGTCTCGCGTAGGTCTTGTGTGCGTGTGAGTAGTGTGAGTAGGCCTGAACAGCAGGGTGAAGGCGCCTCCACAAATCATGCAAATCGAGGTCTCTCAGTCGGGATTTACTCAGCTGCGAGATCTCTCCCGTTTGTGGGCGGCGCTGCGCTGATCTGTCTAAAGAGGAATCAAAGACCATATTCAAGTCTCCCCCGATGATGATGTGCCTATCGGGGGTAGACGCAATGTCTTCCAGGGCCGAGTGTAGAAACCGGTCCTGGTGATCATTGGGGCTATACATTGAGCCTACCGTAAACAACAGACCTCCCACCTTGACCCTGTATGCCAGCAACCTCCCCTTCTGTTCGGCCACTTTGTGCAAGACCTCCCCTTTAAATTTCCTAGACACTAAGATTGCAACCCCCGCTGTCTTGGTGGCCCCCGAGGAAAAGAGCCTTACAGGAAATTTCGGCGACCTCATCCTATGACAGTCTCTGGATAGGAGGTGAGTCTCTTGTAAGAGACAAATGTCTGCCTGGGTGTTTTCTAGTAGGGACAACACTGCTCTCCGCTTGACTGGGTTATTCAGCCCTTTCCTTTCACATTAATGGTAACTATCTCAAAGGCCATCAAAGACCGTTATAGGGACTGCGCTTAAGAAGCCTGACTCCCCCTCGGGGGCGGCAGAAGTGACAGTAGTGTGAAATGGTGGTGCAAGGTGTGGCAAAAGCGGCAACCATACAACACAGTGCCCCGAGCTCTATAAAAGTGGCGTGTGGACAGATCAAGTGCAACAGCAAAACAAAATAGCACAGCACAAACCCCGAATCCCCCCCTTCCCTACCCTCCGAACCCCCCCCAAACAGCCCAACTCCCAGCCCCCCCCTCACCCTGCCTAGTGAACGGCCCCTCCCCATCCTCCCCCCCCCTCAGCCCCAAGCCCCAACCCCAACCGTTCAAAGAACACCATTGTCCCAGTCTGGTCCGTATCGGACAAGTCTGTGGTAAGTTATTCGAGTGGACGTCCGGCCACCTCCTGCGCCCCCCCCGGAACCCTCGCACCTGCAGCGATGATGAGGCCAAAAAGATCTCCCCCCGGAGTATGCTTAGGCCGTCAAGGCCACATCACCAGACCACGTGTCTCTGGATACCTCCCGTATTGCGCTGTCCATTTCTGCTCGGACCGTGGGCGAGTCGGGTCGTGAAGGCAGGGTTGTGGATCGCCGCCTTCGGATTGTCTGCCATCCCTCCCTGGTGTTGCGGCGGCAGTGAGGCGTGGGAGCGTCTTCATCCGTAGCTGTGATTCCTAGCACTCTGCAAGTGTCCTGAAGGGACCGAAGCTGATGCAGAGTCCCGTTCCAACGGAAAATGAGCCTGAAGGGGTGGCCCCAGGAATACTGCGGGTCATGTTCTCTCAAAAGGTCTGTGGCGATTTTGAATGATTTGCGCTTCTGTAAGGTGATCGTAGATAAGTCCTGATACAGTGCCACTTGATGCCCCCGGAAACTCACCGGCTGCCGCCGCCGTGCCTCGCGGAGAATCCGCTCTTTCAAAGGGAAGTCCGGTAGGAAGGCCAGTATTTCTGGTGGCGGCGTCGAGGCAGGCCCACTCTGTGCGCCCTGTCAATTCTCACCGGGAAATCGCCGGGTTCGCCCAAAATGACGCGGAACAGGTCTCTTAGGTAAGCGGCCACGTCTTCCCCCTCTGCGTTGGATGGAACGCCCCGGACCCTGATGTTGTTGCGCCTGGACCTGTTCTCAAGATCCTCGGCATGGGCCTGAAGATCAATCTGTTGGTCTCTGAGCCGCAAGACCTCCCGCTGCAGGTGCGCGATCTCCTCATCTCGGGAGTGGCCACTTTCCTCCATGGTGGATACTGGCTCTCCAAGGGAGTCGACTTCTCTCCTCACTTCACGGACCTCCCCGGCCACCTCCTGTTTCAGTGTTTGGAAGTCCTCCCTGAGGGTGCCGAACAGCGACTCTAGGAAAGATCGAGTTACTGGAGGCTCCCCTCCCTCAGCTCCTCGAGAGCTGGCCGGGGGGCTTGGGGCCGGCTGAGTCCTATCGTGTCGCGGGCCCCCCTGCCCAGCATCTCTGGCAAGGTGCGGTCTCCTTTCTTTCCCCATCTGTTGCCCGACATCGTGGAGGGGGCGGGGGGGTCGCGCCGCAACAGGGAGGGGACCTATAAAGTTCAGAACGTCTGGATGACGTAGGGGCCGAGATTCACGCAAACGCTCCCTCCGCTGTGGCTCGTTTCGGTCAATTTCCAGCCGGAGAGTGTCCCGTACCTCAGGAGTGTCGCCTCTAGGATGGGCGTAGCAGTCCCCCTCCAGCCGCAGGGCACCCCCTCTGCTCCGCGAAGTTAAAGGCAATGTCTATAGGTCCAGGATACCTCAACAGCCGCCTCAACTTCTACGCTCCCAAACGCCAGCTTCGATCGACCAGCCACGCCCTCGCCGCCGTCCCCCGCATCCGAAGAGCCACCACAGGAGGAAGGTCCTTCTCCTACCTGGCCGCCAAGACTTGGAACTCCCTTCCTACCCACCTCCGCCTGACCCAGGACCACCTCGCCTTCAGGAAGCAGCTCAAGACCTGGCTGTTCGAGCAGTAGCGGACCCCCTCCCCCCAGCGCCTTGAGACCCTCCGGGTGAGTAGTGCGCTATATAAATGCATTGATTGATTGATTGATTATAGGTGAAGACTGTGGGATGTCCCCCTTCCTAGCCAAAACCAAAGCACCTCGTCGTCAGGGCACCCTCCTCACCTTTGGGCCAACGTCCGCTGCACAGCACGTCTGCAGGAGTCGAAATCGCCTCCACCGTGCCACAGTGGAAGGCATCGCGGGACAGACCCCCGCGAGGTCAGCGGACAACACCGCAGTCCAAGGCACTCGATGCAGGGGCTAGGCGGTTCCTGCTTCTCCAACGAGGCCACCTATGAGGGTGCCCAGTGCAGCGGCCGGGCCCCGGTCCTGTGTAGAGGAAGACTAGGAGGCAGGGGCCCACCTCCGGTCAGGTCTACAGGACGCGCACCACCTCCACGCAACAGGCCCAGCAAGGACCTCCTCGGAATTGTGGCAGGGGTGGGGGTCACTCGTCGTGTGTAGAAACAGCGAGACTCCTCCGAGCGTCCCTCCACCTCCTCTCGTCACTTCCAGTCTTGTGGGGCCCTGGGGGGAGGCACCGAGGTCGGCGCGTAGATACAGGCCTCCCGGCCTACTCAATCCCCGGACTGGCGTAGTAGCTTCCCGCCGGCCCAGCCCCCTGGGCCGTCGGCCGGCGTGTTGTCCTCTCGCCGGGGGCCTCTGTCCTCTCAGCCTCACTGGCGGCTTGTGCTGGGTGCGCCCCAAATCTGTCAGCCCTCCTCAGTGTCACCGAGGCCCCACTTCTGACCACCGGTGGGCCCCAGTCATCGGCCCTCTCCCGGTCTCCATCGGCCAACCACCCCACCGGGGGCCGCTCTTGCGCAACGCTGCGGTGCTTAGGGAGTCACCGGGGCTCCAGCTGGACTGCTGCTCGCCTACCCCCGATCTTGTGGGGCTCCAGAAAGAAGGCACGAAGGTCGGGGCGCAGATCCAGGCCTCCCGGCCTACCCGATCCCCGGGCTGTCGTAGCTGCTCCCCGCCGGACCCACCTCCCCGGGCCGTCGGCCGGCACGTTGTTGACCGGCCGGTGAACTCCGTCTGTCCGCCTCACCGGCCACTCGTGGTGGGCGTGTCTCCGATGCGCCGGGCCTCGCGGCGTCGCTGAGGCTCTATGCCGGATCCCCGACGGGCTCCGGTCACCGGCCCCACTGTTCTCTGCCGCGATGTAGGCCAACCCAGCTCCGGGGGCCGCCCCGACACAGCGCCGCGACGGTCAAGGAGTCACCGGGGCTCAAAGCTGGACTGTCGCTCGCCCGCTTGCTCCGGCTGTGGTCGCCGCTCGATCTGGGGGAGATCAGCGGTGCTAGGCGGCACAGGGGCTCTGGGTTCTCGGGAGCACACGATGAGAGCGTCCTCTCAGCCCGCCATCTTGGCCACGCCCCATCAGGGGATGGGGATTTAAAGGTAAAGTAAAGTAAAGTCCATATTTGTAAAGCGCACAATCACCCGTAAGGGTCTCTAGGCGCTGGGGGGCCGTCGGGAAGATTAAGCGAGCTATTGCCCAGAGTCACATGGTGCTGGGCTGACCTGCCGCCGGAGCCGGGGATCGAACCGTGGTCCCCAGATTCCGGAGTCAGTCGCCCCGGCCGCGGCGCCACACCTCTTCCACCGGAAATGACTCCGTTTTTCCAGGAATTTATTTTCTTTGCGGGAACAAAGCTTACTATAGGTTACCTGACCACTGGGATGGCTCATGCTATATTGAAATGGTCTTTCCAAAAATGTTTCATGTTGACAGAGGTACGAATGGGATTCATGAAATAGGTAAACCCCTAAGTCGTAGAAAAAGAGAAAGTGTAATCGAAATAATAGTTGATGTTTTTGGAGCTTGTCAACAGACACAGCTGGAGGATTGTTAATGGTTAACACTGAAATGTTTGCTATGAGAAGTATGGTAATGCAAAATCGACTTGCTTTAGATATAATTTTGGTAAAAGAAGGAGTCTGTGGAATTTTAAAGGTGCAACACTGTTGTACATACATTCCTGATAAAAGTCAGAACATTGAGAGATACATTACAAATATTACACAGTTGCATAAAGAAATAGAACCACTAGAAGTAGAAGGTGTTCTTGAGAAACTTGGTAGAAGTTTATCAGCAGTTAGAAATTGGTTTTATGAAATAAGTAGATCTATTATAGGAAAATACTAATACCGGTAACTATAATAATAATAGTGATCTTAGTTTTGAGAATAAGTTGTCAATGTAGGCAGAAAAGAAATGTCAAAAGGTCCTTGAAGAAAAAGATTGAAGAAAAACCAGACAGGGAAAGAGAAAGAGGTGATATTGAGATGGAACAATTTAAAGAAAAGTTTTATCAAGATAGAAAGAATTTAGAAGAAACCGAAATGTAACATGTACTAATTAAAAGAATGTGAAACATGTTGAGATAAAATTTTCCACATTTTGGGAGGTATTTGGTGATAAAATCACCAAAGGGTGAAGTTGATGGAGCAAGGTGGAAACAAAATTCTTTTGTATACCCCTTGTGAAACCAACTTTGCAAAACAGTAATAAGTACTAAACGTGTGGTTTTGAAATTAATCAACATAGAATAGAATGCACATACACAAATACACGTGGGATACTAATTTGCATGGAATTGCCAAACATAATTCACTAATTTGTCGTATATTGTGTCATAAAGAGTACGCATTTGATGTAATGTAATTGACAATTGCATGAATGTGCTTTTGTCCATTTGTGGCATAATTCATGAAGATTGGTAAGTCAAATAACGCATATGTGTCGCTTTAAGCTAGGTTAATACTAACTGGGATATTATTAGAAAGGGGCTTTATTTCGTAAATGTACGTTTATTTGTGTTTGTTTCTGTAATAGTTCCTAAATTGAGGCCTATGTGCGCCAACAAAGATGGATGCTGACTGAAATTCCGAGATGGCAGTAGAAGTGCGCATGCGCCAGATCGGAGATGCGCGGTGCCTGTGACTGAGCAATGTGGGTCAAGGACAGCCTTCATGGGGCCCAAGCCAAATTTGTTGAAGTCAGCAAGTTGATTCATGTGAATAGAACAACGAATAACAATTTAAAGGACACTTTGAAGGAAGTAAAAGTCTGAACAATGGCACCCCTATTTTTCATGACATAAGGATGACTCCGGACAAATTAAACAGTAAAACGATGAGGAGATGCTCATCCAACTCTAAATTGACCAATCACAGACATTCTAGGACTTAGGAGTTACGAATTTAGATAGATAAGTTAGTGAAAAAGGGTATAAAAGAGGCCATTTGGGACATTGAAAAGAGCTCTGTTTTTGACCTGATCTTTGCACCCCGAGATGCTGTCGGTCTGCGCAATTTTTCCTATGGTGCAGGGACTTTGACATTTTTTCTGAACTTTAACTTTGGCATGGGTGCGAAGTCGTTTGAGAGAGACAGAGGTTTTCGGAGGGATCATGCTAGGAGATTTAATCTTAAAATAAAAATTAAATAAATGGAGAATTAAGCAGGTCGTATTGTCCTTTAGTTAACTTTTACTAGCTGATCCATTAAATGAATGAATAGTGGGGTGTTTTAAAACCTTTCTTAAAGAAAACCATGGTATCAGAAATAAAACTGCAGTTGTAAATAATGTATAACGTTTCAGTTTAGGCACTCCGCTATTACACCGCGACTCTCCTTTTTGGATCTTCACCGAATTCTCGGAGCAGAGTAAATGTGTGAATAAATGAAAGGTAAGAGTAATGGGCTCAGTTGTGAGAAAATAGTAAGTAGATCCGCGGGTTAAGGTGATGGTTTATGAAGAATTTTTGGAGCCGCACTGCAACAGCCTCCAAAAGAAGACCCCAGACTGATCAACTGTAGATCTGGCTCCAAATTGTCTGACTTGCGCAAGACAAAATTACGCAAGCTGATAGCCCGCTCCCATTATGGACCCTCAATTATAACTAGCTCGTGATTAACGTACAGAAATCATATTTGTGCCCTTTCTGTTAAAATTAGGACCACATCCAAACCTACATATTCTTGAACACCAGCAATGTATAGCGGTTAATGCTTGCCAACCCCTGCATAAACTGAACTCACAGCCCGTTTCTTCTACCGAAATAATAGTTTCCAGGCATCTGATCAATTTGGTATTCATAGCTTTCAACAGTCCCAAGTTCGAAGAGGATAACAATTCCTGGGTATTCTGAGCCTCACATATATATAATTCGAATCTGGCACTTTCTGGTAGATGCCCGGTTCTGCCAAACTCTAAATTATGCCCCACTTTAGCATAGGTAATCTCACATTAGAAAATGTGCATCGCAGACAACAGAAGAACTGAATATACCTTTATTTTTGTGATCCAGTTAATAATGAGATCAGTGACAATGAGGTTCTTTGTTGCCTTGGTTGCTAAAGGAAAATAGAGTACCCTGTGGATCCATCTACCCCTGCCTTGACATATAAAACACATCTTCTGCTGACATCGTCAAAATATATCATCCATTTCTGCCAAACATTTTTTGTGTAAACTCAGTGAATGACTTCTTCGCTTGATGGCCCTGGGCAATGTCATTAGTGTTGTGTGTAGTCGTAATTCTCAAGTCTCCGTCCTTTGAACATGTGCGATGCTATCCCCAGATGGATGCAGGTAGGAGAATTTGCACAGCAAACAGAAAAATATCTATGAAGTAAGGGCACTCACAGTCCTCCTCCATCCTTAACCCATACCCCTACTTCATCAATGCAAATGATATTTACAGAGAATAGAGTGCACTGAGTATACAAAGCATGCTAGTTGCATAAAGGAAAGGGATGCATGATAAAGCTTAAGAAAGTGCATATTTCAATCTCACTTCTCTAAATGTAGACCCTGTTCCTCCCAACATATGGAAGTTTCCAAAGACATAAAGCCCAATAATGGAGGCAAATACAAAATACTCAGATCACCCCACCACACATATTCAAGAAGCATTTGCAAAGCCACTAGGTCTGGCTTAGGAATGCACTGTCAAGCAAACGTAAAAATCAATGTATGTTAATGACTACCCTCCTTCTAACTGAGCTGCTGCCAAAGAAAAATGCCATAAGTTATCTAGGTATCTAAGACAGTTTAATAGCATTACAATGCCATGTGTGTTTCCCTGAAAATTGCAGCTGAGGCAGCGAGATAAACAGGCTTTTACAATGCAATAGGTCACGCATTTGTTAAAGTTCGAGCTGTTGGCATTAAAAAGAAGTTTTTTTATTTGTATTTACAGTGGAGTTATTATATTTGCATATCACTATTGCCAATGGTATAAATAGGCAAAAAGAAAAAAAACATTGTAATTTTCTATGCCAACAGCTCTAACTTTGACAAATGCGAGAACGATTGCATTGGAAATGCAATCAGTCTTGCATTTGTTGGAGTTTTTTTACCTAGCTATGTTGCAGGGTGCAGTACCATATGTGGCCACATATCCTATTGCACCCTGCAAAGTTGGAGTGATTGGCATTATACATGGCAATATTTTTTAATTAGCCATGTTGCAGGGTGCAGTACCAAATGTGGCCAAAAGGGGTCCAATGGGACCTCTTTTGGCCACATATGGTACTGCAACCTGCTGTAGATATATTACATCCACCCTACCCATAAGGCATTGCATGCAAGACAGTACCACAAGTACATTCACATAGCTATGTCCATATATACAATTAGTAGCTTTGAAATGTGACAAAAATATTATTATATTAATTCTAGATGAGGTTGTACTCTGTGTAAAGTAGATGAAGGGAAATTTATAGAAGATCTCATGTAAATATGTGAGTTGTGCTATTGAATAAAGTAACCTCTGCCAGCCTTGTTTAGGACCAATAGTGTGTCCTGCCTGCAGCCCTTTAAGAAAATAGTGCTTCGTGGCTGTAATTAAAACCTAGGGAGTAACAACACATGTAACATGGGGGTGTCCTCATGGGAGGTTACAAGAAGAGACCAGGCGGTACTAAGGAGGGACTACAAATAATATTGACCAATGAAAAGCCACCACTTACAAAGGATAGGGACAGGAGCCAATTAAAAAGATGGACAGAAAGTGGGCGGAGCTTTATGCCCATATACTGAATACAGCATGTCTCAAAGAGACAGCCCAAGCACTGCCTAGCCGAGGCCTAAAACAAACATGATCACAGGTGTGTAGAGGGCAACCACTTAAAAAAAAAAAAAGGAAGTACACTTTTGCCAAATCAAAACATGTACTCCTGGATCCCAACATGTGGCGGAGCCAAGGCCCTTCTCCTGGTGCTTCTCATAAAATAGTCCGACAGCTCTGCTCTTAAGCCAAGGCATAAAAACATGGTCAGAGCAAAGTCAACCATGAAGTCATACTAATTTAAAAATCTTTGTGCAACATTAAGATGCATATACTTTCTAAAATCTACGGATACTGCTTTGGCACAGATGCCCTCAGAGGAGGCAATCCACTCAGAGTACCATAACAAAGTTCAGAGAATATTCTTAGCGGGAACAGTAGACATTGTACCCTGATGTCTATTTTTTGGGTACCATGAAAAAATTAATAGCATGTTTGGAATCCAGAAAATATTTTACATTTTGTGAAAAAACTATACTAATTGCAACATGGTGGACATTCTTCCCACCATCTCAAGGTGGATAGAGGAAAACTGTAGAAAGATGATTCAGATGGAAGTCTGAAAGAAACTGTTAGAAACAAGGCATAAATTGGGAAAATCAACGTTATCCTACAACACATAGGATAGGTTTCCTTGGATAATATGGATTGTACCCATTTATCACATCACAAAGAGATGACTGCTATAAAGAAGGCCATCTTCCATGTCACAAATGTAATGTCAGTGGATAACGAAATGATATACTATGATGATACAAACCATATACTCCTGCCTCCAAATCCTATACAGATTCACCGAACAGCAGTTTAGACCAGAGTCTAGGAATGTATGCTCAAGTCAAATGACAGAGGAATCCTGCCCAAGAATTTGGAAAAAAACAAGAAAAATACATAGCAGCGTGTGTTCCATAGCTTGCATATTTACTGTTCAAACCACTACCACCTGTAGTGGAGGAAGGACTGGTGTGAGGGGGGGCATATTACTAAGTGGGTAATAATGCATGCACTTCGGCTTCCTAGCACTTTTCCCTTTACTTTGAAAATTGATCCTATTCCAGCATCTCCTTGTGGGGTGTCCTACTTTTGGAATGGAAAAGCCGACATCAGTTGGAAGTGTACGATATAGTATACCAGGTTACAGCTGATCTAGCAGGAACTCAGCAAATGAGAATCTAACAGCGTCACAGATATTAAAGGCAGATGCACAACAAAGATTAAAAAGATAGCCCTCCAGCATTTATTATGTAATACATAGTTTCCCCTGTCAACTGCGATACGCTTCCGTTAGATATATAGGTCAGTTCTCCTCAATTCAAAATGGCTCAGTGAGAACTAGTTTAGAACACAATTTCAAGATTAGACATTCAGTAGGTACAGGAGACATACATTTTTTCTTTGGCTGCTTTGGCATCAGAGCTTCCCTCCCTGAGATGTCAACCTGTTGAAAGTTGGCTTATTGAGTAGTCTTAATAGCACCACAGATACCTTCACATGCAAAATCTGTGGCCTAATGTCACAATCAATAAATGTTTTACTAAAATGAATAGATGTAAAACCTATGAAGCATCCCAAGGGACATTACAAAGTGTTACAAAAAAGTATTGCAGACTGCGGTATAGCATTTAGGGAACTAATCCAAGTGAGGTGGTGGTTCATTAGGCACTGGGAATATCAGCTTTTTTCTTAGAGTGAATGCTGGCTGTGGCATCTGTTTCATCATCCCTGAGCGGTCAGCCTGTGCACTCACTTCATCATTGACTTTTAAAAGAATTGAAAGGATATCTTCATGCCTGTAGAAACAGAGAATAAGGACATTTAGTTGACGAGCAATCAAGTGAAATCAATTCAAATGGCTATATGTCCTACATGTGTCTATAACCACTGAAGTAGAGAAATATTACTCACATCAAAACTGAAAATTCAATTAACAGAATGGGAGTGCATTATCCATTTCGACATTCAAGGAAGATTTTACGTAACCGAATGTAGCTTGTCGTGTTGTATATTCACTAGATTTGTGTGAACTATTCTGCCATCTAGTTTTGGTTTCACAATATTTCAAGGCTTTTTTTGTTGTTCAAGATTTAGGTTTTGGTTTAGAAAACTACTCTCAGTCAGGTAGTCAAGCCCACAATGCTTCGGCACAAAGACCACTTTTTTTATTTTTTTTTTAAACGCAATTTTAAGGAGTTTTGTATCAACATACCAGAACAGAATGGGATTATCACCACCTCAGTTTACAATAACAATATGATTAAGCATTGGACTGTTGCACCTTACACTCAATCACATACCAATCTTCGGTTAGCCAGGTGTAGTGTTAACAAGGTAGGGCGACCTTCACCATGTTGTAGCTCAGTTACCAATAGGAGTTGGTAGTGTCACAACCCACTCAACATGAAACATGTATTCAGATGGGCAGGCATAAGAAGGCAACCCAAAAGGAACAGTGGGCCGAGGTAGATCCACACCCCTACTAGGTCAATGATCTGGAGGGGCTATGACGTGATTCTCACACCACATGGTTAACATCCTGTCTCTTCCCAGGTGTGATTACACCCTCACCCTTTACCATTTTTGTCCCTTTAATTTTCCCATCAGGGAGAGAAGTTCTTATAAGCTGCGTCCTCTATGGCCGGTAGCATACCGTCCCAGGCCCTTGAAAAGTCTGAGGGCCTCTGGTCTCATCTAGCCTAAATGTGCAGCAGGGTACCCTCCGCATTCGCCCATTTCTTCAGCTGATGCAGCATCTGTGGTGCGTTGGGGCTCACAGCGCTTTTACAGCTGCGTTTAATATGCGGTTTTGCTAGCACTATGGCAAGTCAGTGAAGCATGTTGTAACCTCCTTCTTTGGTCAAGGACATTACCTATTCTAAAAATAACGGATGCTGATCTTTCCGTTTTTAAAAATAACCGCCCCATCTCCCTTTTACCTAAACCAGCCAAAGTTCTAGAAAAAGTAGTCCAGGAGCAATTATCCAGCTATCTTGAGGCGTGCCATCTTCTACACGACTCACAGTCTGGGTTTAGATCCGGATATAGCACAGAGACTGCGCTGCATGATGCTGGAGGTTTCTGAAACCATTCGTGAATGTGTGGATACAGGTGAAGCAGCGATGCTGGTGCTTCTCGACCTATCCGCGGCATTCGATACAGTCTCTCATGTTATTTTGCTTGAGAGACTACTCAGCCTCGGGATTCAGGGGTACCCCTCTATCCTGGATCAGAACTTTTCTAAATGGTCGCACTCAACAGGTCTCCCTTCAGCCATTTTTTTCCGAGGAGAAACTTCTGAACTGTGGAGTCCCTCAGGGCTCCGCGTTGAGCCCACTATTCTTTAATATATAGCTCTCTCCTCTGGCCTCAGTGGTGGGATCTTGTGGTGTCAAGAGTGATTTCCTACGCTTACGACACACAATTGGTGTTCTCATTTAGGGATCACTCTGAAGCAACCTTCTTAAATTTCAGACGCTGCTTGTGCAACATCTCCACTGGATGACACTAAACAGGCTTAGGCTCAACTCTGATAAACCGAGGTGTTGTTCTTTAATAAAAAAAAAACCTCCTCCGCCCCTTTTATGGTGGCCATCGGAGTTGAACCCCCCTCCGGAACCTGTGGACTCAGCCAGGAATCTTGGATTCTGGTTTACCAAGTTATCATGTAAATCGATCAGGTTTCCTCGGCCTATTTCGGTAAATTGCACACGATTTGCATAATTCTCCCTTTTTTCCCTCGGGAATCTCGCCGGACCATTGTTCACACCCTGATCTCCTCACATCTGGACTATGCTAATAGTCTGTACGCTGGGGCTCCTGCTTACCTGATCAAATGCTTACAGATTATTCAGAACGCGGCGGCCAGGTTGATCTATAACAGTCCATACCGCCACTCGATCTCTCCCTACCTGAAGAAGCTCCACTGGCGCATTCAGTTTAAGTCACTGGTTTTGTCTTTTAGAGCATTGCAGGGTCAGGGCCCAGCCTACCTTAGAGATCGACTAAAGCATGCTCAGTCTAACCGCTCACTCAGATCAAACCATCTTTGCTTCTTGGGGACACACCGTTTTCACAGCTCCAGAATGGGTGGCACAGCTTTCGCAGTGATCAAGGCCAAAGCTTGGAACAGCGTGCCATTGTCCTTGCGGATGGCTGAATCTGAATCTATTTTTCGCTGTGACTTGAAGACCTAACTCTTAGCACTCTAGGAGTACCCGCATCTATCGCCGGTCCTAGCACCGGGACACCTCCGTTGGGGGTAGCTGTGGGCTTTACAAGCTTCAAAAATAAATAATCCCCAGTAGGTACTCTGCTGAAGAGCACGGGATATCGCTTCCCGTCACAAGTGTATTGTTTCTGCCACTTTCTCCCAGTATCTCCCTAAGCCAGAGAAATCCCATATCATGTGAAGAAATGCATCACCTGGGCATAAGCGTCTATGGCATGTAGTCTTTGTTCTTGTGTATATTCTGTTAGTTCCCTTGGGTGTTAAGTATGCCCTGTGTATGCAGTACTGCTAAATAAGGTGGAATCCGGCATTTCTAGAGATTTTAAGAGCATTCTGTAGTATTCTCCCCCACTCTTCCTCTATGATCTCCCTGTGAATATCAGTTTCCCACGCTAATCTAAGAGTGTCCCGCTTACACTGTTTCAGAAAGCATCGACCTGCCCATAAGAGTAAGTGCTTTGGCTTTCCCACTGGTAGTGCATATAGAATGAAGCCCCTTGTGCTCCCCTCTATGCCTGTTGCAAAAAAATAAAAAAAAATAAAACAGCACTGCTCGTTGTGTCACACTATAAAGGAGAAAGTGACCCCTTTGGTACATCATAATCTTCCCTGCGTTTGCCAAATCCCTTAAAGAAGCACTCCTGATACAAGTCACTCCTATTGGCATTGCTCATGACATTTTTGTTTTTTAAAACATAAATAAATGGCATTGTCATTTACAATGCCAATAGCTTAATCTCTCGCAAATGCGAGCCCTATTGCATTTGCACCCACACACACAGAGCCACTCGCACCCACACACACAGAACCGCGCACACACACAGAACCGCACGCACACACAGAGCCGCACGCACACACAGAGCCACGCACACACACAGAGCCACGCACACAGACAGAGCCACGCACACACAGACAGAGCCACACACACACACAGCAGAGCCACACACACACACAGCAGAGCCACACACACACAGAGCCACACACACACAGAGCCACACACACAGACAGAGCCACACACACAGACAGAGCCACACACACAGACAGAGCCACACACACAGACAGAGCCACACACACACACACACAGCCACACACAGCAGAGCCACACACAGACAGAGCCACACACACACACAGAGCCACACACACACAGAGCCACACACACACACACACACACACACACACACACAGCGTTCCGGCTTGGCCCTGCATATGCGGATTGTGTGGCCGCAGCCACCCGCGCCTACGCCAGCTCGCCTGCACACAGTGGTATCTAACTCAGGACCGCGGCAGGCTTGCAGGTCACCCCAGGCAGTGCGTCCTCTGGGCCAGCTTCTAAGCCCAGTTTGCCTAATGCGCGCCCCCCCTCACTGGTCGAGGTCCATTACCCCGTGGGGGGAAACCATACCGGGAGCACTGCCCCCTTCCCCACAACTCCCAGAATGCACGCAGTGACTGGGAAGAGCTCCTGCGGGGGTGCGAGCTCGCCTCCTGCGCTCCACAAAACGAACTCCTGTCCCTACCCTCTCCCAGGCATCCCGGTGTGGCCAGGGGCACCAGGAACGGGCAGAGGTAGCCGTGGGAAGGAACCCCTCGCCCAAAGGGGATGGCCAGGCCGAAAGCAGGAAGAATCAGGAACCTGAAGGTGGGGGCCAACACCCGGTGCCCCCCACCCCGACGGAAGCCCGGTCAGACAGTTTTACCTCAGTCATACCCCCCAGTAATGAGACTGACCTCCGCGTAGCCGGCCCCAGCGGGCGAGTCCCTCGCAACGGCTCATGCTAAGAGGCGGGGGGGGGGGTGCCCTTGCGATACTCGCAGCTCCCCCCCCCCCATGGGGCACCCGCGGGAAGAAGCCCAACTAGGCCGGGCCTACACCCTCGACACCTGGGCCTCCCACAGCCAGAGTTGAAGATTCGCTGGGCCAACCCCTCTGTGCCTCTCCCAATCAAGAGGTAGGTAAAGGCGGTTTGCGGGGTCGGGCCAAGAAGGAGGCTTGCTGGTGGAGATTATAAATTAATTGCCCACTCCCCGGTCACAGTGGGACCACTACCGGGATCGGGGGTACCACTAACCTTTTCACCCTGGGAGCAGTCTCTCTCCCCCCCCCCCGCCCCCCTCCATGGTGGACCTCACCACGGCATGAGCAGTGCACAGCGGCCCAGTATGGGGGGGGGGAGCGAGGAACAGTACTTACCGCAATTAAACGCGAATCCCGGGACACGTCTAAACAGCAGGCATCGGGGTAGTGGGCAAAGGAAATGGCCGGCTCTACCATCAGCAGCAACCTGCACTCGGCATGTTGGAAGGAAGCGACACACACACAGAGCCCAGCGGCAGGCAGGGAGCACACGGTCCGGGATGGGAGGGGGAGAGCCGAGGAGGAGAGAGGTGAGAAGAGGGGTGGGGGGAGAGGAGGCGACAAGAGAAGCAGATAATTAGCGCCCTGGCCTCCCGAGAGGAAGCCCCGTCCAGACTAAGGCAAAACTTGCAGGGAAGGTCAGGGAGGCCAGCTTTCAAGGGCAGGCACACAGGGTGGGGGGACAGGCAGCCTGGAATGGCTGGAGAGGCAGGAAGGGGTGGGGGGTGGAGGCAGCAGAACAGTTACGGATGAGGGAGGGAGGGGGTGTGAGGAAAGCATATAGAGCAGGAACTGTCGCGAGGGGGAGAGGGCAGTGTTAAGTGTTGTGGAGAGATGGACACAGGATGGTGCGAGGGAGTGGGGGGTCCTCGGCACCCCCCACATTACCCCCTCGTCCCCTGCAGAAAGGTTTCTTCCCCTCATTCCAGCAAATATCCAATTATCATGTGTTGCTTCTGCAGCTTATCACCAAACCCAATTATACTGTGGCATCCGGGCCATGTGCGCAGCTGTGATAAGGCTCTGCACAATGGGCCGGCTTAAGGCTGAGCTCAGTCAAGGCACCTCAATCCCGCCCCTGTGGCACCCACTGCCGTTCCGTTACTTAGACATCCGAGGACCTCTGCATGCCAGAAGTCGGACCAGCAGGGACCCGCTTGGAGCTCCTCCGCGCCTCCAGTAATGGACCTCCACCATGACAGACCCGCTCTCACGGCCCAGCACTAGATGCCACCCAAAGCTCGGACACAGCACCTATGTCAGGACAACCCCACCGCCCCAGATATGGTTATAGCCCCGGGACAACACCAGTGGCTTAGGAAGGGGGGGTGCGGGCCGCCCCAGGTGTGCAGCTCGGTCAATGCAGCTCAACTCACGTTTCACCCCTTTCTTCCCCAAACTCGTCTTCTCTTCCATCTTTCTCGCACCACCCCTGTGCTTCCCTTGCCTTGCCTTTCTTCCTTCGCTTTCACTTCCTTTCATCTTCACCCTCTTCTCTCTGTACTCCTATGCCCATGCTTCGCACACCCCCTTCGCTCTCACTTTGCTCCCTACCATCTTCCCCTCATCTGTCCTCACACTTCCTTCTCTTGTTCGCCCCTTTCTACCGGCCTGCTTTGATTCTCATCCTCGCGGCCTTCCGTCTCTCTTGCTCCCACCGCTTGTGTTTTGCTCCCATACATTATTTATGTTTTCTTGGAGGAGTGGGGCTGTCTCTTACAGAACGTGAGAGACGAGCTCGAACCACCGAGACTTCACTGAAGAGCATCCCCGGGGCAGCGGTGCGGCAGGCCCGAGGCGCAGCGTCTAACGATGCCGGGGCCCACTGCACGGGGCAGCGCATATTTATTAGTCAGACAGCAGCGGGGGTTGGTGTGTGTGTGTGTGTGTGGGGGTGGTCATTCCTTGTAGTAGGGCCATCGACACACCGGCTGGGGTATGGGGCAGACACACGCAGTGTCTGCGCGCAAATGAGTGGGTGTGTCTGCACTCGGCTGCCTGCTTATGTGTTGTGTAGTTGTACACCTGCAGTCAATGCCAATACTATATGGGTGCGTACGTCACTGTTCACTTCTTACCGTAGTGGGAGTTAGTGCTGCTGCGTGCTCTGTAAGCCCCGTCCTTTTCGGATTGAGGAGCGTGTTTTGCGAAGAGAGAAAGAAACGAAAAAAACACGCCCCTCAATCCGAAACGGACGGGGCTTAGCTTCCAAAAATGACGTCTTAGAACCCTCTTCTCCAATGGCTGGCTGCCGTTTAGGCAGCCAGCCAATGGTAGCCGAGACCTAAAAAGGTACTGCAGTGGGAGTAGCCTGCATATGGTTTCTTGGGGTGTGTCCTGAGGAGCACCCTATGTCAGCTATAATGGAGCACTCAGGTCTATTTAGTTTTGTCCCTAAGCCTTCTTCGGGATGTCAGTAAAATCGCAAGGATGTCAGTGAGGTTTGGTGTGTCCGGGCGTGCTTCCCTACTATGTTTGAGGGAAAAGTTTACTTATTTAGTAACCCACTGCAACAGTGTGACCAAATAGTACAGTACCAAATCAAGAGACGCCATTCCCCTCTGCTGTGTTGACAGCCACACTTAGTCTCCCCTAGAAAGTTGAGGCCCCAAATATTTTATGGTGTCAGTCTCCCAAGTCAGACAGCCCTTGATGTTGGTGTGCCCATAAGTAGTCCCCATTCGCATTCCAGGAAAGCCCTCGTTTTGCTCCAGTTCACCTTTAGGCCTGATACTCAAATTCATGCAGCATCTCAGTTGCCCTCTCTATTTCGGTCTCGGATGTAAAGCTTGTGTCATCTATGTAAAGGGAAATATAGTGCATCTTCCTTCCCACCTCAACTTCCCTAAACGTCATACAACTTCTACACATCTCAGCCAACGGCTCCACGGCTATGGAAAAAAGAGGATGGACAATGGTTATCCCTTTCTGGTGCCCCTTTTGACTGTGTTCTCTGGAATTGGTCCAACCTGTGTGCATGATAGCTGTTGGGTTGGTATTAAGTAGCTGAATCAATTGTATGAAACCTTCCCCTAGTCCCAGCTTTTGCATTGTAGCATACAGAAAGCCCTAGAGCAAGGTATCAAATGCTTTTTCTAGATCATTGGAATGTAAAAAGCACAGTGGTCCAGTTTCATAATTTCACACCCGCCACAATCTCAGACGTTCAAAAACTTCTGGAGAAAGCCAGGTCAGGTTCACCTATGGATCCATGCCCTCCTTCTGTACTGAAACTAGCACCTGAACCAGTCACATTTACTTTAACAACTATTATTGTTAACTATTATAAATGCTATGTTTGGAGAAGGCTACATCCCCAAAGCATGGAAATCAGCATCTGTTCTTACCCTTTTAAAAAAACGATCATGGATCCCAATGATTCAAATAACTTCAGACCCATATCTAGGCTTCCTCTCCCTGCCAAAATTGCTGAAAAAATAACGAACACCCAACTCAAGTCGGTTCTTGGAAGAAGGTCAGGTGCTGGACATTACATAGTATGGCTTCGGGGGGGGGGGGGGGGGGGTAGCACTGAGTCTGCTCTCCTCAAATCTACTGGAGAAATCAGGTCTATACAGAATCAAGGAGGCAAAGCGGCCATGCTCATGCGTGACCTCTCCGCAGCCTTTGACACAGTCCATCATGTGTTATTGATGGACCGGCTGCAAGAGAGTGGAGTAAAAGGGACAGCCTGGAAACTTATCAAGTCATTCTTAGCCAAAAGAGTACAGACTTTAGTGCCAAATCCTTCTCTCTTCCTTGTTGAGTCCCCCAGGGGTCATCCATGAGTCCGACTCTTTTTAATATATACATGAAAGAACTGGCCCCCTTGATTGAATCCTTTGGTTTTTATCTTATCTCTTACGCTGACGACACCCAGATTGTAGTGTCTCTGCTTCCAGGGGGATTACAGAAGACAGCTTCCGGGTTTCACGACTGCATGACCACGGTGGGCAGTTGGATGGCCCAAAACTACCTCAAACTAAACTCCAGCAAAATGGTGGTTCTCTTTGGAAATTACCCAAACTTCTGGACCCCGGCATGGTGGCCAGATTCACTTGGGCCCCTCCAGACATCTAATGGGAAGGTAAAAAATCTAGGAATCACAATTGACAATAAGCTTTCTTTTAAAGATCAAGTGAACGCCGTAGTCTCTGCCACATCATACACACTGAAATCATGTAAAAAGATTTTGCCTTTATTACCTAAAGACAGTCAAAAAATAGTCATTACAGCCCTGGCCATGTCCAGATTGGACTACTGTAACAGCTTATACCTAAACATCCGGGAAGGGATTATGAAAAAACTCCAACTCTTGCAGAATGCATCCGCCAGTTTGATCTCTGGCATTCCAAAATACGCCTTAATCTCAGCTGAGATTAAAAGGCTCCATTGGCTGCCCGTCAAAAAACTAATCCTGTTTAAGGCCATGTGCGTGGTCCGCAAGTCCCTTCATGGAAATGGACACACACATCTGATTCAGCGCCTTCACTGGTACACACCGAGAAGAACATTGCGGTTATTAGAAGCAAAACTAATCTCAGTTCCTATTGCGAAATAAGCCAATTGGGGTGGCCGAAGCGGCTAAAGCTTGGAACGATCTCCCTTTACATCTCAGATGCACAACAAAACATCTGGAGTTTAGGAAGGCCCTGAAAACATGGTTATTTATGCTTTGAAGACCAGTTGTACCCATCCATGCTCAGGCCACTGAAAGACATCACATATAGCACCAGGACACCTTTGGGTATCAGTTGCGCTCTATTAGTGCCAATAACATTAACATTGGAAAGCACCAGTGTATAGGGGTTGTCAATGCCAGTACACTCAAGAACCTGTATCAATCCATAGATGTTTTAAGTCTTATTCCTACCTGGGATGAACCCGTTTTGATCCTCGTGTATGATGTGACCAGGACTGGTAAGAGCCTATTAGCTAGTAGTTTGCAGAGGACCTTGTAATCCACATTGAGCACTAATATCAGCCTGTAGGCCGACAGGTTTATTATGTCTCGTCCTAGTTTGATAAGGCGTACAATAATAGCAGTTACAATTGAAGTTGGCAGTTTGCTTTCTTGCCATGCAGCATTAAATAAAGAAGTTAAGTTTGGAGCTAAAAGTTGAAGGTAGGAGGCGTAAAGATAAATTAGCAGGCCATCCAGCCCCGCTACTTTTACTCTTGAAATGCTTTTTAATAGCACTCCTCACCTCCCCTTGCTTTACTTCACCTCCCATAGATTCCGTGTCAACAGAGGCTATTGCAGCCAATTCCACTTCGACAAAGAATTGCGGAGTCTCTCGGTCCTCAACTTGTCCTACCTTACCCTCTCCCTGACGCTACACAGAGCGTTATGTAATAGTTTACGAATGCCTTGTTGATTTCGCACTGCATGAACTCCCCTTGAGAATTATGAATTTCTACTCTGAAGCTTCCTCACGTTTGGGGGAATAGCCAGTCAGGCCAGTATAAACTCCACCTTGTATTATTATATTTTTTTCCTCATAGAAATAGGCTTGTTTGCATGTGCTTATGAAGTTAGACAAAATACTTAGAAGGGCTTATTGGTTTAGCTTTACTATTTCCATCGACAGGGGAGCTTGGTGTCATATATGAATTTACAACACAACAAGCATCAAAAAGTTCTTTAATAAGTAATGTTTTCTATGTGCAGCATGTGTTGTAGATCACATGCTGTGCATAGACTTTAAAGCAGTTCCCCATTCCCTTACGGCTGAGGTACATGAACATCGGAAGTAGCTTTAGTAAATAATGTAAATGGTTTGACCCACTAAGACTTCTTTTGCAGCATGAATATCAATATAGTAATGTTTTGTGAATGTATGAGCAGATGGCAATAATGCTGCCTGCCAAATATCCTTCACTGGGGTGTTGCCTAAGAAAATGGGCTTAGCTTCCTTTTATGTTGAAGCAAGGCTGTGGAATGTGGATTAGTTGCCTGTTGGCCCATGCATAACAAATTGAAATGCATACATAACCTATATGCCTATGCCCCCTTTAGAGATAGGTTTTCCAAGGTGTGTCTGGCCAAAGGAGACAAACATCTGCCTTGTTTTGTGCAAAGCTAGTCTTGCATTTGTAATCTTTCAATATTTCTCGAAGGTGTTGGAGAGGTTCTTCTTTCTCTTCCCACTGGTAAAGGACATACTGGCTGAGGTGTGCTTGTCAGATTGCGACCACCGGTAGCAACTCCCACTGCCCCCTCTTGTATCCTCTACTTATTGGAAAGTAGGGTGTGAGAGCGACCTTCTGTGGTCTAGTGGTTTATGCATCGTTTGAGTGAATGCAGAATCAGGTTGGGCATGCCCTTGGACGTAAAGCAGATCTTGTGGTGCAGCTTTTAATTTACACTGTACTCCAGCTGTTATGCAGCATGTTTATACTATGCTTTTAAAAGTCCATGCAGAGTTATTAAATACTGGTTTCAGCTTCAGCAAATACTGAACTGTTCTCTTGGTTTTGGACAGTGTTTCAATAAGTGAGTCGTTTTCTTCTTGATCAATATTGAGTGTAAAGTCATGTTGTAATTCTGCACTTTGGTTGTAATTATGGACCTTAACAAATCCTTTCGAGAATCTGTCTATATAGCCTGGTTCTGGGTCAATATGCATGTGTTCTATCTACTGAATTCTTCTAACAAGTGTATTATTATCCTGCGTCAGTGAGAACAAATTCTCTATTGTGTCCTCAAGTTCCTTTGACTGTGGATGTTTTCGGCGTGTTGAGGCTCTGTCCCTTCTAAAGCAGCAGCTGACAAGGGCATGCCTTCAGATGCAGCCTTCCGAGGCTGGTCTTCCTTCAGTGTCCAAGGTAAACCTGCTTGATGTTTCAAAGCGGGCTTTCAAATACGCTCAGGTGGACGGAGTCAAGACTAGGTGAGTCTGGTTGGTCTCTTTTGTTCAAGATCTCGTCGTTTAGTAACCTGAGGAGTCTCTGTATCTCAGAGGCTTTGTTTCCATTTTGAAAACATTTCTTGATCTGACCACTCATCATATGAAAATCATGCGTCTTCCAGGTTCACTAACCCAAAAGGACAATACACATCCTTGTTGGTATCAATGTCCTCCAGCGGCCTCAAAATACCATCTGATTTGAGTCCACAGCAGCCCAGAAAGCCCATCTATGATCACTAAGGTTATGAAGAGCCTGCATACGCTTGAAATGCTAAAATTGCAAACTACCTTCTTTGTCGAAATCTCAAGGAAGGCACAGATCACAGATCAGATGAAGATCGGACTAGCAACTTTGCATTACATCGAGGACAGAAGCGAAATGCTGTGTTTTTCATTGCCCACCCCATCCAAGGCATCATTCCCATGATTTGGAGGGTAAGCACACACCATTGGAAGGATGTCAATGCGTCAAGGAAGAGCGTTTTTGTGTTCAATGCTCTGTTTAAGTCATATGATACCTTCCGTTTACTGCTAAAACATACAATATCCAGTGTTCCTGGTCATGATGCAGTCTTGAAGTTAGAGCACCCAACTTTAGCTCCAAACCAGACGGAGGAAAAACATAAAACTGAAAATTAGTCTTGAAGTAAACAACTTTCAATATTCCAAACCCAATACTAGATGGCAATCACGCATGCTGCAAATATAAATGTATAACAGAGTTGCCTATTTCAGTTGTAGTAATGGTGGAGCTGCTGATCACTGATAACCTTTCACCCCATGAGATGCATCTGCATAAAATCTACAAAAGAGCAAGTTCCTTATCTTTGGTAATGATCTTTCTGGTGGATACTTAATCTAACCGCAGAGTCATCACCTTCTGAATACCCCGCAGGTGCCAGACTGGATCAGGAAATATTTCCTGCAAAGGCTTCCGCGGGTCAGCAGGTGACACCATCAGCCTACAGTGGTCTTGTCCCGCATCCGGAAGGAATGACAAGGAGCTATAAATATGAGTGTCCCCTGCGCACACACCTCAGTTTACAAAGACAACTAGGAGTGAGTTACAGATTAGCAACTGAAATCTGAACTGTGACCTTAAGGCCCATCAAAAGGCCACTCCAAACACTTGGGAAGAGGGAGCCTCCAGGGCAGGGATCTGCAGTTAGATAGAGTAGCCACAAGGAAGAGTGTTAATGAAGGTATGAATATATCTATATTACCTAGTTTCTATAGGAACAACATGTTATTCATTTTTGCTAATAACTTTGGTGTCGTTTTACAAAGGCCCAGCATTCATGTTGCTCAGCTCCTTCTGAGAAGGAAGGGAGCGAACAGTCAATATGGGAGAACTCAGCTCCAAGCCTTTTATCCTACTGTTTGGCGTTCCACAGGGGTCTTCATTAAGCCCCATCTTATGTAATATATATGTAGCTCCGCTTCTGAACTGGATTAGATCACTTGGCTTCTCCAAGGTATCCTACGCTAATGATACCCAAATCATGGTATCCATGGACAACAACCTAGATGAAGTGGCCTCCCACCTCAATGCATGCATGAGTGTATTAGTCAACTGGATGAGCTACCATTGTCTTAAACTAAAAACTCAGAGAAGACGGAGGTGCTCCTTTTCGGAGACACCTTCTTTTGGAATAATGTCTGGAGGCCATGGTCTCTTGGGGGCACTCCCCATCCCAGTACCAAAAGCCAGGAACCTAGGAATCATAATTGACTCCAATCTATCTTTCAGAGGTCAGACCAATCAACCTACTTCTCTTTGTTCCCTTGTATTAAAAAATCCTAAGTAAAATTCTTTAATTTCTACCTCTTGATCTGCAAAAAACGGTGGTCACCTCAAAACTGGACAACTTATGCCGGTGCCCAGAAGAGCATTCTCAAAAAACTCCAACGACTGCAAAATGCAGCAGTCCGACTCCTGAAAAACATAAAAAAATGTGAACCAGTCTCTAAAGCCAGAGAAGATTTACACTGGCTCCCTATAAAGAAAATAAACCAACAATTAGGTTTTAAAGCGCTCTGTATAACACATAAAACGCTCAACCACTCTGGGCTCTTCTTGGTACAAAATAAAATCTCCTGGTACATCCCCAACAAACCACTGTGATTATCCACAGCCAGAAGAGTGTCTGTGCCGTTAATTCTCAGAGCCTTCTGGGGTGGCAGAAGTTTCTCTTAAGTCACTTTTCGTCTTTTGAATCAGATGCCATGGCTCCCAAGACAGCAGTCGAATTTCCTTGCTTTTAGAAAACTGTTAAAAACTTGCCTGTTCTCCTCTCCCCTGTAGGTCAGGCACTAGGTTGACATTGGGGTCAGCTTTCTCTCCGCCATGTAAAAGACAGAGCCAAGAACGCCCACGGTCATTCGCTGTGCTTTACAAACTGTATATCAAATCATACATATATCTTACCAATACATACCATGCTTTGGTAAAGACTCAAAAACTTTCCTGCGTGGTAAAGACACTGCATGTTAAAGGCTGTTTTCCTGTTAAACGAAGATGGCAAAATGGACCTCCTTGCGGACCTGAGAGTTGATACAGTAATGCCTGATGAAGGTGTAGAAAGATGCCCAGATAGTAGTCAGGCAGATATCCAGCACTGGAACACTGGTCTGTTACTGACTGTAGAGGTCTGACCTTCAATGGCCCGTCAGCGGTGTAGAGTCTTGTGTGTTAAAGAACGAGAGACCCCCCTTTATCCGTAATGGACTCCGTAGCCTAGTGACGTAAGTGTTTGGGTGTGGTTGATAATATTCATAACGTAGTACGTGGCAGTTACCGGTTAAAGTCTGAGAAATAAAGACATGTGATACCAAGCTCTGTGTGTGATGTAATTTATTTACAAGCTACTGGGCTGGTAAGGATGCTACAAGAGTTAAGGTAATGCGTAAACTCCTGACCTGCTAAATTGGAGAGAACACCGTCATCAGATTTATTAAAACCCGCAGCCCGAGGTGAGGTTGAAATGATATATGGCGAACAAAGTGGAAGTGGAAATGGAAGAAACGCCTGTGGGATACATGGAAGTAGGTGTCCGGCAAGGACACCATTTAATCTCCAAGGTCTGAAGGAAGGTATTTAGAAACCAATAATTTAGGATCTGTTGCAGCCAGTCGTCCTTCTTGGGCAACAAAGTACCAGGCATGGAGTCCTGTGCCCCTCTCTGCCTTGGGGGCTTTCTTTGTTGTACTTTAGCAAGCGGTGTATTTTCTTTATGAGAGAATGGCAACATGCCCTGAAGCCTGAGCAAGAACTGAGGGAACGGGGGACATGCAGGGGGAGGGGTGTTGACAGAATTGGGAAGCCATAACCATTCTGAAAAATCTCTAAAACTCAATAATCTGACGTTACTGCGTACCAACCAGAGACAAAAACTAATCTTGCCCCTTACTGGCAGATGACCAATGGAAGGAGAAACAGATAGGTTTTGAAGCGGTCACAGCAGGTGACAAGGAGGTGGACAGCCAGGGCCTGTATCACCACCTTGTCTCCTGGGCCCATGCATAGGCTGTAAAACATGTTGGACAGGTTCAGAGGGCTGTCTCTGGTGACAGAAAAGGCCATCCTGAAGAAGAACCTGCAACTACCAAAAATTCTGGTGACAACAAGCACACACAAACAAGGAGTGAGCCGTAGCACAATTATCTTTAAAGCGTTCAAGGCTGTGTGTGCATTTTCTCAAAAAAGCCTGGAGCCATCAAAAGGCATACTAAGTTGAGGATGTCTGTACATCACTGGGAAAACCTGTGAGGGGCATCGAGACCTGGTGCCGGACCACTATATTGGTGCCCACTGCACTGTGAATGCAGTCCATGGTGCCCAGACCACCCTACAAAAAGTACTTGAACTCAGACTTTCCATCATGAACTGTCTGAGTAAACAAGCTTTTGAACTCTTCTGGTATGGGAGGAAAGCTATTATGTGCCAAATCCCTGGAGGCAAACTGCACTAAGGTACCACAGAGCCAGACTGGCAGAAGAGAATATTCTCTTACCCAATGTGTCAATGCGCTTTGATTTCCTGTCCCACAGACCCACGATGAAATGGCTGGAACCAGGGTGGTTTTCAGCAAAGGTTTGGAAGTGCAGCCTGGCACGAGAAAGAGTTGAGGCGCATGCTTAGTGGGTTCAGTGGGCACAAGGGAGCGCCTGCTAACAACAGTCCAACCGAAGCAATCAGAAGATCCACGAAGTATGAAGGCATCAGGGTGACACTGAATCATCCCAAAAAAAATGCAGCACCCCCTCCCTGAATGCCTCTATTTGCTGCAGAGCTGATGATGGCCTAAAGAATTTCTGGCATATCGCTCCAATGAAAAATGTCTGGCATATCGATCCAAGTGTGTATGGGATCGAACATGGACAGTAGTAGTGGAGTCAACTCTATAGAATGCAGACTGTGTGAACTCTACCTGGAACGGGAGCAGAGGGAAGGGGAAGAATCCCACTTGGATTTGTTTGTACTTTCTATGAGACTTGTGTTTCAACTTTGTTTTGGACTTATTAAAAGAGGGCGACCTGGATCTGGACAGAGAGTTGGGTCAGGAGCTGGACCGGAGATTTTGAGCATGACCAACCTTGTTACTGGTGTTTGGTGATGCACACCTTTGCTTCATGCTCCCGGATTGATGCATCAGGGAGTGCTTGTCACAGGACTTTGAGTCATGCTTGGAGCTTAATCGTATTCCAATCTTTATTTCGGCCATTGGCCATAAAAGGTAACAATACACAAATACATCACAATACATCGATTCATAAAAAATAAAACCATTGGAATATGTATACAAAATACTTGAACTGTACATCTTAAAGTTTTTAAGAGAGACCCAACGTTTTTAAAATGCGGTTACGTGTATACCAAACCTTAATAAGAAATTTTGTTAATGCAAAAACTATTGGGGCAGAGACATCAGATTTTAAAATCCTGTACATTGGTGCATATTCCCTGCAGCCCATATTCCTTATCAATGGGAGGAGCCAATATTTTCTAGCTGCCTTGTAAGCAGGGCAGAAGAAAACCACATGTAGATCGGTTTCCTCCGTGGCATCACAGGCCGGACACTGTTTTGTGATGGAGCAAGGTGACCAAGTGCTTGTGAAGGACCGAAAGGGCAGCGTGCCGTATCTCCATTGGAGAAACAACTTCCTAGCTAAAACAGGAGAGATAGGATCCAGTACCTTCTCGAACCTATAAAGGTCCTTGCTTTGCAAAAACTCAGAGGATAAGGACCCTTCTGGCTGCATTGATCGGGCCCTGGTTAGTTTGTATTCGTAGTATATGTTGGCCAGGGACTTTTTAGAAATGCTTAATGCAGCATTCGCCGGGTCCGTCCATAAATCAGGGAGCCCTAGTTCCATACAGGTAGTTTGAATGTTTTTGACCCAGGGGATATGGAGCGCTTTTGGATGGTTCAATAATTCGGCCAATTCCGCCCTATATTCTGCGAGATCGTTACTGCTCCACAACCTACGCCAAAAAGCTATAGGTCTCAAGCTTATTTCGTCCGCTAACGGTCGTAGGCCCAAATCCAGCCTCAGGGGGAGCAGCGGAGTACTGGGCGGAAGTGCGGCTATCCGTCTTATAAACTTGTTTTCCGTAAGTGTCATACTCCGGCAGGGTGTATGACCCCACAATTCCGCCCCATACATGATCGCACCCCTAGCCTGGGCCTTGTATATCTGGATTAGTGCCCCCAGTGGGCGGTATGATGAACCGGTCATCATCCGGGCAATACCTCCAGTAGTTTGTGTAAGTTTGAGGTTTGCCCTAGTCTGATGGGCTCCCCAAGACATGGTTTCGTTAAGAGTCACACCAAGATATTCGAAGGTGGATACTCTCTCGAGTCGCACAGCTCCCAGTTGCGGATTCGGCCGCAATTTTTGACTCGGATTCAAAACCATGAATTTAGTTTTTGCTGCGTTGATTTCTAGCCCTCTGTCGGTGCAGAAGGCCAGAAATGAATCGAGGATCCTCTGTATCCCCATTGGGGTTTTGGATAGCAGCAGGGTGTCGTCCGCAAACATAATTGCGGGCACCCTGCTGCCATTCAATTTGGGAGCGTCAGTATAGTCAGTGGCATTTAGGTGGGCGATTACCCCGTTGACGAAGAGGCAGAACAGGGTCGGTGCCAACACACAACCCTGTCTTACCCCGCGGCCAACGGGGAATCTATCCGTCAGTTCCCCCGAGCGCCCACACCTCACTCGGGCATAATTATTTTGGTGGAGCCTCCGTAGGATTAGTAGGATGTCCGGGGGAACGCCCATCTCTGCCAGGACGCTCCAAAGTTTCCCCCTCAGCACCAAATCGAAGGCGGCTCGTAAGTCCACAAAAATTGTGTACAAACTGCCGCCCTCGAATTTTGCTGCCCTCCAATAGATGAGATTCAATCTAAAGACCTGATCCACTGTGGATACCCCTCTCCTAAATCCCGCCTGGTAAGGACTAAGGGCACCCACCTCCTCCATCCAGTCCTGGAGCCGATTCAGCAAGACCCTGCCAAACAGTTTCTGTGCCACGTCTATTAAACTGATGGGTCTATAGTTGGCTGGGAGCAGAGGCGAGCCCTTTTTAAAGATAGGGACCACCTCTGCCCCCAGCCAAGTACTGGGAATTTCCATGCCACCAATGACTCCATTGAAGAGGGCAGCAAGGTAAGGCGCCCAGACAATGGGCTCTTGTTTAAACATATCTCCAGGTAAGCCATCCAGTCCCGGCGCCTTTCCAGAAGCCAGGGCTGAAATGGCAGCAGTGACTTCACCCAGCGTTATAGGCTCACCCTCATATCCCGGCCAGCCCACCTCAGTAACTGCAGAAGATTCTCCCAGCTCGGAGCTATATAAGGACTGAAAGTGTGCCTGCCACACCTCTGGAGCGATGTTAGGCTCCAGTGCCGAATGTAGGTTCCCTGACCCCCCGCACACTATCCTCCAAAACAAGCGATGGTTTTGGATCGCTAGGGCCTTAGTGAGTTCTTCCCACTGATTTTCCTCCCATTCAGCCTTAGCATGGGCAACAAGCTTCTTGTAGGCTCTCCTACTTTGTTTTAAGCTGTCCCCCCCTAGCCCCTCCTTAATTAGTCTGAGGAGTTCTGCTTTTGCCCTTCTACATGCTGGGTTATACCATGAATTTTTGCCTTGTCGCACCTCTCTAGGCTTTCGCAAACTAGAGGAGAGATGAGGGGCCGCAGCATTTATAAGGTCCTCATGAGCCTTGTACAGTTTGGCCTGGGAATCTTTATTATTTGGATCGGAATCCAGGCCCCCCACAATTTCCAAGATGGGAGTTATCCCATCATAGAGCAAGGGGAGTTTGTTCTTACTTGCAACCAAGTGCTCCCATCTAATTCTTCTCCTGGTATTATCCAGGAGAAGAGCAGGTTTGTTCCCTTCCGCGTTAGTCGCGGATGCTTGGGGGCCAGGATGGATAAGATCAAGCTCGAGCGGGTTGTGGTCACTATCCGACCTCTCCATCACCCTAAAGTCCTGTATTGCCGGCCACTTCACTATTTGAACCAGGACATAATCCAGGCGAGATTCCCTTCCAAGTTTATTGTAGGTGGTTTTACTGGGTATATCCGAGTTCAATCGCCCATTGCAAGCTCTAATTCCAAACTTAAGGGTAAGGGCTGTGATCTGTAATGCTAATGGGGTCCAAGCCTTCGGGGGGGGAGCTTCCGCTGGGGGCACTGCCCATCTGGCCTCTTCTTCCGGTGAAAACCCCTCCAGAAGACCGGGTAGTGGCTCAAAATGGGAATTAAAATCCCCTCCCACCACATAGAATGAACCACTCGGTAATTCAGATAAATAATTTGAGAGTTCATCTATGGTCTGCGATTCCTTTGCAACTCCCACTGGCCTAGAATAGATGTTAATGCAAACAAGTTTCACTTGGTTAGGCCAGGATAATGAGACCGCAAGAATATCTTCGGAGTTGGTCGGCAGCCGAGTTGCCACACAGCCCAGATGAGATGCGACGCAAGTCGTAAGCCCCCCCGAAGGACGACCTTTGCCTTCCCATCTAGCTGGAATAAAAAATGACAAGTAGCCTTGATGACCATAATCCTCCCTGGCCCAGGTTTCCTGGAACATACATACGTCCCCGGTCTCGATGTAATTTGCCCATTCCGGGTCACCCAATTTATTGGCCAGCCCCGCAACGTTCCAACATATTAACCTCAAATGGTCAGATGTATTGTTTGCCTTGCCAGAAGGGTTGAAGGGGGTAGTTTCGGACACCGTTTCAATCAAAAGATCTGGCGCATTGCCAACAGTAGGGGCGGGTGGGTCAGGAAGTCTACAAGAGGCATGGCCACAAGCACCGGATCATTCAGTGTTCCAGATGCATTCTCAGCACTGTGGACAGATAGATCCAAAAGTCCTGGGGTGCCATTATCCGAAGTCACTGGGTCCTTCGATGATCCAGGAAT
Organism: Lissotriton helveticus; assembly: GCF_964261635.1. Classification (NCBI taxonomy): domain Eukaryota; kingdom Metazoa; phylum Chordata; class Amphibia; order Caudata; family Salamandridae; genus Lissotriton; species Lissotriton helveticus. The sequence goes on along the minus strand of NC_136061.1, from coordinate 408,169,794 downwards.
ATTACCAACAGTCAAAAGAAATGGCTCGTAGAATAAACAGGAACCATTATCCCGAGGCACTGCATAATGTGCGGAGAGTCAATCAACCCCATCCAAGCTGTTCAAGCAATTAAAACGGTTGAAGTGGAAATAGGGGGTATCCGGCAGTTGAAGATTTGGTCGTTGTACAAAATCCTTAGGTCTGCGCCTGTGTTCCACCCTTGTCCATTCATCATGCGATGGAGCATTGTGCATGCGAATTGGAGGGAAGAAAAAGGCCACTGGAAGGGTCTGAATAGTTGAGTCCAGTGATCGATTTACACCCTCACAAATATGCAGGACAGTGCCCGGATCTTTGAAGGATACCAAAATGCAATCCCCTATTATTGTTTTCCTGGACCTCCCTAGCCAAGGGACCCTTCTAACCATAATGATCTCATTGTTGAAATGTGATGATAGGGGTCGGTTCCAATTTAGCCATTTAATGACCTTTTTCTTTAAAGATTGGTAATCCTCATATTCTCCTGTTCTTAAATGGGGGGCATCTGCTAGTACCACCGTTAGACTATTAGTTTCTGGCGGGAGATCTGGTCTCCGTGGTCTTGAGGGTGGCCGACCGGGGGAAAAAGCAGGGACTCCACCGGCTTCCTGATGGCCGTCGTTAGTCCCCATCTGGGAGCTTTGGGGAGCAGCGACTGTTGATTGTTGGGGCCCACTGGGTAAGATGTTGCGCGGTGCCTTGGCTGGGATAGCCACTAAAGGCTGCAAGGGGGGGACAGTGGGTACACTCGAGGGATGGACTATGTTGGCACCCTGAGATGCTCCTGACTTGGGAGGATTTCCTACGGGGGGACAAGGTCCCACATTTTTGGATTGCTTGCTCACTAAGGTGGTTAGTGTAGTGAGAGATGACTCTAGTAGAGTGAGCCTAGTCTCTACTTTATTTAGGCTGTCGTTAATCGGCTGGAGAAGGGAACGGAATAGAAGTTCTATACTCCCTATGGATATGGGCGGGGGATTTGTAGTAGAAAAATTGGCCATTGGGTCGCTGTTAATGCTAGCTGTATTAGAGCTTGGGACCTTAGAGGGGACAACAGTTGGCACAGGCTCATTAGCCTTCCCAAATTGAAAGGCATTTGTGTGTTTTTTCCCAAAATCTAGATGGGAAAGTTTGGTTTTCCCTCGCCCCCCCAATGACTTCCTACAGCGTTTGCTAGGTGGGGGCCTATGCACCTCTACCACAACACTTGGTTTTGGCTTACTCTTCTTATTAGTGCTTGAAGCGGGAGTTTGCGTAACCAAATTAACAGAAATAGGACAAGTCGTGGGGGGAGTTGTATCTATAAACCTTGTAGGCGCCATACCGGGGATGCCTGGAATTTCCCGAAGTAGAAGGGGGAAATCCTCAGGAGTCGGGGGATTTAAGCTATTTAGGAGCGTACCTTCCTCTTGGGAGGTAGGATACGGGATAATTTCTGTAAGGGATCTGTTCTTTATAGATTCAATGGAGCGCCGTCGCTCCGCCCTACGTCTCTCTAAGGAGTTTTCTTTGGCCCCATCTCCTTTGGCAGATTTAAAATAATTGTCCAGGGTCCCTGTATTGCTGCCCCCCTCCCTTAATGGGGTTTCGGAAGGTGCCGGTGAGGGCATCACCTAGGGCAGGATAGAGTTGGCAAGTAAGAGTTAGGAGTATGGCCCTGCCCGGCCTCCTTCGGCCTCTGAGGGCCACAGAGGGCCCGCCCTTTGCCCGGGCTTAGCCCCGGGCGCTCCCACGCGCTCCCGCGCAGCGTGGATCACTGGTTTTTATGGGCGTAAGTTTGGGTTAAGCTGGGCGGGGCGGTCAGGGAGAGCGGGCCAGGTGACTCGGCCGGAGGATTACCGGGACTCCTGGGAAAGCGAGTCCCGGTTCCTGCGCTCGCAGCCCTGTCTCACGCTCACACGCCCAGCTGGTGCCTGTAACTCCTGTGACTCCTGTGGCAGCAGCGGCGAAGCGGGACCCGCGAAGCGGGTACCGCAAGTTGTGGGTTTCTCCTCCCTCAAGACGGCAGCTGGGCAAAAGGTAAAATCAGCGTCCCCACAGGCAGTGAAAGGCGGGGTCTTTTGAGGATAATGAGCTGGGCGGGGCGGTCAGGGAGAGCGGGCCAGGTGACTCGGCCGGAGGATTACCGGGACTCCTGGGAAAGCGACTCCCGGTTCCTGCGCTCGCAGCCCTGTCTCACGCTCACACGCCCAGCTGGTGCCTGTAACTCCTGTGACTCCTGTGGCAGCAGCGGCGAAGCGGGACCCGCGAAGCGGGTACCGCAAGTTGTGGGTTTCTCCTCCCTCAAGACGGCAGCTGGGCAAAAGGTAAAATCAGCGTCCCCACAGGCAGTGAAAGGCGGGGTCTTTTGAGGATAATGAGCTGGGCGGGGCGGTCAGGGAGAGCGGGCCAGGTGACTCGGCCGGAGGATTACCGGGACTCCTGGGAAAGCGAGTCCCGGTTCCTGCGCTCGCAGCCCTGTCTCACGCTCACACGCCCAGCTGGTGCCTGTAACTCCTGTGACTCCTGTGGCAGCAGCGGCGAAGCGGGACCCGCGAAGCGGGTACCGCAAGTTGTGGGTTTCTCCTCCCTCAAGACGGCAGCTGGGCAAAAGGTAAAATCAGCGTCCCCACAGGCAGTGAAAGGCGGGGTCTTTTGAGGATAATGAGCTGGGCGGGGCGGTCAGGGAGAGCGGCCCAGGTGACTCGGCCGGAGGATTACCGGGACTCCTGGGAAAGCGAGTCCCGGTTCCTGCGCTCGCAGCCCTGTCTCACGCTCACACGCCCAGCTGGTGCCTGTAACTCCTGTGACTCCTGTGGCAGCAGCGGCGAAGCGGGACCCGCGAAGCGGGTACCGCAAGTTGTGGGTTTCTCCTCCCTCAAGACGGCAGCTGGGCAAAAGATAAAATCAGCGTCCCCACAGGCAGTGAAAGGCGGGGTCTTTTGAGGATAATGAGCTGGGCGGGGCGGTCAGGGAGAGCGGGCCAGGTGACTCGGCTGGAGGATTACCGGGACTCCTGGGAAAGCGAGTCCCGGTTCCTGCGCTCGCAGCCCTGTCTCACGCTCACACGCCCAGCTGGTGCCTGTAACTCCTGTGACTCCTGTGGCAGCAGCGGCGAAGCGGGACCCGCGAAGCGGGTACCGCAAGTTGTGGGTTTCTCCTCCCTCAAGACGGCAGCTGGGCAAAAGGTAAAATCAGCTTAATCAATCAATGACGGTAGAGTTTTGCCGATCTATGACTGACATGTTTTCAGCAGGCGTGGCACGGTTTAAAGGCAGTAGTCGTCAGAGAGAATGTTTTCCTCTATGCACACTGTCATAGTAGGTTTCCGGCAGGCGGTGAATAAGGATGAAAAGTTTGGGAGTGGGGCGGTGGCTCAGCATCAAACGGCACGGAAAAAAGGAACTGATGTTCGCGTGCAGAGGTGATGTTTATATACAACTGTGATGTCACTTTCAGATGTGGGATGAGGCCGGCGTGAAGTTCAATCGCATCACCGCCAGCAAGCAGAAGCTGTTGCGGTAAAAGTTTCTGACTTAGTATGGTGCATAGAGGGGAATTCAAAAGGTGAGAAATCTGCATTTAGAAGAATCCATCAAAAAGTATACATCCTTTTGTGTATGAGCCTGATTAGTCAATGGGGCAGGAGAGGGGTGCAAAATATTACATTTTAAATTCCCATTCCCATAGTAGTGCTTGCTCTGCTTTACAGCAAAAACATTTGGGCAGTATCACACCACACTGGGATGGAGGTAGTGCTTATGGGAAAGGCAATGGTTTGGCTTGCCTTTCTGTAATGATATGTTCAATCATGCTTGAAAAAAATGTGCTTACAAAAATAGTGAGATCTTGGCAGGTGAGTTTATGAAACTGTTTACAAACCGAAAGTTAAACTTTAGCGTTGTCAGTCATTTCCGGATCAAGGAAGTGGACATCCAGGTTTGAGAACCCCATTATGAAATTAAAAATATTGAACCATTGTGGGGCAGATGGGTACACATTACCTTCTTGATAAACGGGCTAGATCGGCAAAATAACCATTTTGTCTTAAAAAAAATAGAATACACAAAAAATAGGAGTAATGTGACGCAGTACACCTGGCTTGGGACTACTTCCTTAACAATTTACAATAATTAAAAACTCAAACCATAAGGATTCCTAATAGCTCCTAAGCTTTCTGGACTGTAGCAACACCCAAGATCCTCAAACGAATAAAATAAACGTAAACATTAAAAAAATTATTATTTTTTTTTTTTTTAGAAAAGTCAACCAGGGTCGTGGGTAAAGGTGGCAGCGAATCCCCGTGTATGTTTTGATGGAAAATGAAAGTATTTTAAAATCGTAACGTGCCCTGCTTTTTCCTGGACTTATGCAGTCCTAGGATGACCAAACACTATTACAGGTGAGAGCGTGGATGTCCCCCCCTGACCAAGACAATGGTTACTGGTAGATCTTCCTGGTGGACGTGGGCCGAGCTCAACCGATGTGGCGAAAGGTCGCATCTTTGACAATACAACATAATTATAACATTTACAATCAAGATAAGAATGGCTTGGCACGGCTATCCCGGACTACTACAAAATTCTTCTTTCAGACCTTGCCTATGATCATGGTGGGAGTACTGCTGTTATTACTAAATCCCACCTTCGGGACAATATATATCCATTCTTTTATTTAGCAAAGTCAAGGCGCTGATAGTTTCAATTGTTGCCGATACCTCCTTCACGGTCAGTTTGTTGGTTCTGTCGTTTTTACAGACAGTAACCCAAAATTGACTTCTTATGTGTTCGATCGAGGGCAATTCAGAGTACTCATCTGTGCTCAGAAATCCTTTAAAACAACTCTGTGGTTGATAAACAATATGACCCAATATAGGGCAGTTTTAATGCAATGATATCAGCGGCACTATTAGACCAAAGTCTATATTTCAATCATGCTCCACCAAATTCAGACGAGAGCCAGCTTTCTGATACTATTATCAAGTTACAGCTTGTTTTGATATGAACGTGCAAGCCTAAGTGTGGTGCAAAAAAGCTGTCCATCGATGGAAATTGGAGTGATGATTCTGAAACGTATGCATCTAGCAGGAAATAAGTGAGCTATTAGAATCTCTATACTGTGTTGTGTAGAAGGCCCATAATTCACCACCATACGTTTCAGCAAAAGAGCTTAAGACTGGTAATCACGTCACATTATCAGATGTGGTCAATAGGCGGACTGATAAATTGTTTTTTGTGCATACCATCTGAATTCAATGTTTGCTTTCAATCTAGATTACTGGAAGAGAGAACCACCCGGGTAGTGAAATGTCTAAAGATCTCGACACTGATTCCCAATTATCAAAACAGACTTCTATGATGGCTCTCAAAATCCCAAGACCATCTATTTTATCGTTAGAGCCAATGTTGAAGACTTGCACTAGCTGGTCACACCCTTAGGTCCTCCATGCATCAATATTTCAGTAAAAAACATTGAAATAGTACCTTCTGTAGAAAACATTAAACTCATTCTTTGTGTTGTTTAACGGGTTTACCAAAACAGTTTGAAAGTTAAAAGGAAAAGGCCATAAAAAGATGGTGCAAGACACAGCCTTCTCTAATGCTGTAACATCCTTCATCCCCCCACTTACAAACCACAAGCTACCTCTTCTGTTTGTGTCCAGAAAAGTGAGTACACTACTGTGTGGGTTCATCTTTTAGTTCTTCTGTGTCTCATAATAACATTGGCAGACTTTGATTTTCACCCAGCCACTCATCAATGTGGTTAAGCGGTAATTTCGTACCTATTTTACCTGATTCCACCAGTACTTATATCAACCTTTAATTAGCTGTGTCGCTTTAATTACCCTTCTTACCCCACCTTCACACAGAGATCCATTACTTACCGGGGTACCAACGCCACCAGATTCCTACAGAGAGACTGAATATACCATGTGCCAGCTATCACATGCCGAAAAGAAGAGAATCCATCAACAGTGGCCATGCCCAACAGGAAGTCAGCATATTCTGGAATGCTTTTATGAAGTACTCTCTCCGTCTTTGAACTGGAAGCATCTGCTTCGAGTAGCACACGCGGCTGGGTATCCTTGCCCTGACAGGCCTGGATGAAGAACAATTTAGGTTTCTCAGTCAACGAGGGGCACTCTTTTGGGGTAAAGTATGCTGTGAGCGTCCTGATGGGTAACAGGGTGTCATCTGTTCCATATACATTGCCCGACTCGCCATGGGACAAAATGCAGCAGACAAAACAGTCCATGTTATCGTGTATTTTTGTCTTGAAGGTCTGCATGCACTCCTTCATGCCAGCTGCTGATAGGTCTGTGTGACAGTGAACCTCCAGACCCAACCAAGTGAACACCCGTTTAAGAGCCTCTATTAGAAAAAAGAAACGCAAAGAGTTTAAAACGGGCATTAGCAACCCAGAATAACCAAAGGAACATAGATTTTCTACATTAACTAGTGGCTGAAGTTTGTTTTCTTTGGCCCAGTCTACTTAATCAAACTTTAAATCATTAACCTGTTTTGCACTTCTCCACATTCTGTCCCAAAAATATTCATGAGGCTTCCCCAACTTTTGGTTAATGTCAAGTTCTAAGTGTAGTTGGACATTTTCTCCTTTCTGTGACCAAACCAAATTCCACTAATAAATCAAACAAAGTTTTGGAACATGCTTAAATAGAAACATAAGGTGCTATCTTCACAGAGATTTTCTGTTAATTTAAAAGAAACACTAACAAAGCTGGATTGTACAGTGAACAAGATGCAGGTTGGGTAGCAATAGTGAAACCCACACACAAAGAACAGGAGATAACTAAATACGTACATATAATGAAATTACACATGTTTACATGCACAGGCATAAGCTATAGATTTGTGTTTGAGTGTGGCGGTCATGTAGGGAAGAGCCAACTCTTGAGTAGTCTTCTAAAGAGAAGATAGTTATCCGTGGCTCTTATGTTTGGGGGTAACAAATTCAATAGTTTGGCTGCCTTGAACATAGAAAAATGTACCACCCATGGCTTTTTTCTTGTATGCTGGGATTTTGAGGCAAGAAGCGAGTCTTGAGCAGAGGTTCCTTTGTTGTATGCATTTGGGGATTTTATTCCTGATGAAAAGTGATCCTGTTCCATGTATTCGGAGACAGAAGAATTTCCGCAGCGGATCAAAGAAAAAGCACCTCAATTTCCAAAGTCCCATAAAGTGTTCTAGCTTTTTGTGCTGTCCAACCTCCAAGACCTGCTGCGGTTCGGTCCCACTGGAATCCCAGATGAGCAAATTGAAGAAAAGATGGAGGCAGCACCAGTCGCAGAGTAAATAGAAAGAGACCCAAAATTTGCAAAAATAGAATTTTCTTTTTATTTTCGTTTTTTCAAGGTGCACAAGACAGCCAACGCGTTTCGCTCCCCAACCATTGGTGCTTTCTGCTTCCTCCATCTATATTGTACAGATAGAGGAAAGATATCGTTTTGAAACTTGCCCTGACGAAGCTCCCATGGTTGGGGAGCGAAACGCGTTGGCTGTCTTGTGCACCTTGAAAAAACGAAAATAAAAAGAAAATTCTAATTTTGCAAATTTTGGGTCTCTTTCTATTTACTCTGCGACTGGTGCTGCCTCCATCTTTTCTTCAATCTGTTCCATGTATTCCCTTGTGGCTGAAACAAAGCAGCTTGAAGGTGGTTCTTCTGGCAACCTGTAACCAACATAGGGCCCTCAATGTAGGGGAGATGGGGGCTTATGGCTTTTCATGTAGGTATAGTCTGGCAGCAGAGTTCCGAATCCGTTGAGGTCTTTTCATGGTTGATAAAGATGATCCATGATAGAGGCCTGTGACAGTACAAGAGAGATAGAGGCTTGAACCTTGTGTGGAAATCCTAGGTGGGGGAAGATGAGTCACAGAATTTTCATAGTAATGAAGCTTGTTCTTACTAACTTATCCACCTGGGATTCATTGAAAATTTGGGGTCCATTGCAATTCCAAGGTTTCTTCCTTCCTTAGATACTTTAGGAAGTGGTCCCAGATCGTGATATCAAGCGCAGACTAGGTCATAATTTTTCCAGTCACCACATGCGTGTATTTTAGTTTTGGAAGCTTTCAATTTGAGGTGGCTCCATGTCATCCACTGACCGGTTCTGAGGAAACTGGAGTTTTGAGTTTCCATGGTCTTTGGTGCTTTCCTGTTTAAGACGTATTTGTATGTCATCTGCATAGTTATAGCATGTGAGCTCAAATTCATTGATCATTGCCAGTAAGGCCTTCATGTAGATGTTGAAAAGCGTGGGTGAGTTGATAGAGCCTTAAGGGACCCCTGCTTTTGTGAAGTACAGTTTGTATGGGAATGGGGGGGTATGGCTGGCGGATGTCCTGTTTTGAAGGTAGGATGTGTTCTAGTCAAGAATAGTTCCCTACATGCCAGCTTCGTAGAGTGTTTGGATTAGAATGTCATGGTCAACTGTGTCGAAGGCAAATGAAATCTCCAAGAAAAGCAGTGCAGTGACACCGTTCTGGTCTATTGTGTTTTTAAGGTCATCCTAGGTGCCAGATTTTGTGCCTCTTCCTGAACGGAATACAATTTGGAAGTTAGAAATTATGGAAGTATCTTCAGTGAATTGTGACATCTGGGCGTTTCGTCATCTACTACCAGAAATAAAGTTCTTCCAGCAGCACTTGATGAAAATACTGAAAGTCTCTTCAGAATGTATGGCACTTTAAGGCAAATGGCGTGTGGCCTCTTGTCTCTATATCAATTTCAAGAGGGGCCAGGTCATTGCCACATTTCTAGTACATTCGAATAAGATACAATTGCATACACTTCATCTGCTGCGCATGATCTAGGCACTTGTGGTTAATGTGCTATATTCTGATTTGCATATGTCTGGAAGAAGGAAGAAGAAGAAAGAAGAGTTGGAGGAGAGAGGAAAGCAGTGAGGAAGGAAAAGTGCTTGGAGAAAGAGGAGGGGGAAGCTGGGGAGGAAGAGGAAAAAGAAAAGGGGGAGGAGTATGATATTAATATTAAAGTGCACACAACAAACTGAATTTTCTCTTACAATTATTCTTTTCTTGTATAACTATGTTCCTTAAAAAAATAATTACAACTCACCTAAACAGATTTAACTTTACTCATCTTAGGCAAAATGACATTCTGAGCTAGCACTTCTGGGATTCAAATTTGTGAACTCTAGGTTACACAACAATCTTCAATGTAGATTTGTGAAGCACTTAATGATATTTCCAGCGTCTCAAATACAGCCAATAGAATAGGACTGACTCACTATTAGGATACATATAAAATAAAGCTTTATAATATTTGGGACTCTAAGAACTAGGGTTGGCTTTGTCGAGGCACTGAATTGCAAAGTCTAGGCAGGTTATCACTGGGGCAGCCATATCCAGCAACATATCTGTGAGGGAGCCTTAGAACTCCAAGGAAATGACTTACCTGCATCCTTGGCTGTCCCTTTCCTTTCAATGTTTTTTGAAAACTTATTATTACTGATGATCAGGCAATAACCTCTGCATTGCTCACCCATTTTATAAACAGGCAACCCCTGCAGAAGAAACAGAAACAAATACCTGTTTATTGATAACATTACTTATATTTATTATATTATTATTATAAATATGAAAAACTGCTGTGACTAATTAACACAGGCAAGGGAGGTCAAAATGTTTCAGTGATCCTAAATACTATACACCACTCTATACCTCCGCACATCTGATGACACAATGGTTTTATTTTCTGGGCTCTGGTGTTTTATACTTTGGCCTTTCGCTTTCATCCACCCTATTGCCACTGGTGTAGTCCTATCCTTATCCTGCTGGTTGGCCTGTAGGTTTGATCCCTTTTGGAGATTAAATGTTTAATGGCCATCACTACAATCTCATCGCCGTCACTTCTAGAGTGGAGGTGGACACCGCTAGATGTCATGGCTCCACCAGTGGCACTCTTCTTTCTAACTTTCTCTGGTAAAGGTTGTTGCAGAAGGTACTCTAGCCCCAAGGGTTTATAACAGACGTCAGACTGAAATTCATGACGCAGTATAGTCATGCAACCCCCCCCCCCCCTCCATAACAAGGAAATACCCCCAGAATCATTCCGAGGACAAACATAAAAGTGTTCCAGGAACTACCAAGTGCATACAAAACATTGAAATCACAGCTGACATTTGATGCCTTCGAGTAGAGCGGAGAATAATACCATTGTTTTTTTGCAATTTGGTTAGAACTATTAGACACTTAGTACTAGAACAACAGATACAAGCACACATTTGTGAAATGAGAACATACATTGTTACAGAAGTTGCACCCTTGATATTGTTGTGCCAGAAGGAGTTAGAAAGCAAACACAAGGAGATGATGGACAGAGCGCTGAAACTTTTCAGACACTCACCCCCAGTCACAGATCTGGGTTTAATCCATCATCATTCTTTAGCTAAGTGCGCCAGTTATGCCCAGACGTGGGTCCTGGGCTCACTGTGGGGTGAAACCCTGAAACCGGTCCTAGGATGCTTGTTTCCATTCCAGGGAGGACCTGGCTTGGCAGTTCGGCACAGGGTCAAGACTGATTTGCGGCACAGGGTCAAGACTGATTTGCATATGGCCGGGTCTAAACTGGGGTGGCATGGTGAGCAAAAGAATGATGGATTTAACCCATATCTCTTGACTGGGGGTAAATGTTTTGATTTGTTCTACATTCCGTTAATCAATTGTGTGTCTTTTGCTTCCTCGCCCAGAAGGTGTTAGAAGGTAGCTTCCTCTAAACAAAAAATAAACTTCCAATCACAACTACTCCACATTCAAAGCAATGTAAAGTTAAAAGCAATTTGTTTCCATCACTGAGTTAAGCTAAGTGATTCAATGTGAAAAACACAGCCTGCAGAAACAAACTCAAATAATTCTAATGCCATAATGACAGTTTCACTAAACATCTCCCAACAAAAATGTTGAACTGTTTGGAATTCTTCAATCCAATCAAGCTCACTTGTATTATTATTGTAAAAGTAATCCTAACATAATTGAGAGCAAGTGCTTGAGAGATGGCCACAATGCAAAATAACATATTTCCAAGGAGATATTTGGTTTTAATATATAATTTGGCATTAGTTTTTTTCAAGTTATATATTATTGGTATTTACGTCATTAAGCGGCAACGCATACATCCCTACATAAAATGACCAAAACACAGGAGTCACTGAAGATGGTCCCAATAACAGACAACAAACAAAACATTGAAACTGAAAGAAAAGAAATTAAAGCAATCAATGAATAATAATATATAATAAACAAGGATAATACACACAGATATGGTAAGAAAGAAAGTGCACTTGGTTGTAATGGGATTAGTGAGGCCAGTGTGAGACAAGTGGGTTCACTAAAATACATAGTTTACCAGCACAGGTAAAACATAGTATAAACGTATCAATCCAATGTACAGGTGGACCTCAAAGAAGATTAACGACAGCCAAAGACAGTGAGCGGTGGACATAAACTAAAGAATATTTTAGCAACCTAAACAATGTACACAGTCAAACGAGTGGGAGAATACATGCACTCAAGGAGGAGGAACACTACCAGTGGCACATATAATAATGAATGGAAACCACACTATTAAATTCTACTATTTATGGAAAAATTCACTAAATACCTTGGTCATTCTGCAACATGCATGTAATTCTGCATTCCATGGCTCAGACTTGTAATACAACTCACTATTACCACAGCATTTTACCAGCTTACTCCTAACTAGCGTAATATCTTGGACCTTTACATCTGAAGTTAGAAGAGCATACTTCAGGACAGAAACTTAGCTAAAGACCAAGGCTGTCCATCAGTGGTATAGGCATGATGCAAGGCTAGAATGGTAGGGTGTAGGTGCTGATGGCCAAACCAGTAACACAATGTATTAAAGCCATCGATAACCGCAAAAGGGGGCTCCTCTACTGGAGCCACTCCGTGCTCCGCCAAGTCCGCCAAGTCCGGCAGGTCTGGACCAAGAAGACACATTTTGAAAGCTGCAGCACAAGTGCTAGGATCTCACCGGAGAATACCCCTCTGCTAAACCACATGTACTGAAAGGCTGCAAACAGACTGACAGTGAGGTTGCCTTATAGAACATTCCTGTCCAGAATCTTCAGGTGGTGCTTACGTAAAGGGTTACGTAGGACGACTAGCTTGGTGCTCAAGGTGTTTAATACAATTAGCATTTCCTCTCAGGGATTACAGGGAAATGTATCCAAATTAATAAATTACTATTGTTCATCTTTAATATTGACATGGCTTACAATGCAGTAGCCTTTTATTGGTCAATTAAAGATGATTTCTATGATATCTAATAGATCTGCTTGACATGAGAAACATAGTGTTAACGCTTAAAGGTTGGCCTTAAAATGTAAACTATTATTTAAGTCGCTTTGTGCATCGGGCTGAAACGCATAACATGATCATTTTTACCCATTCCTAAAAGTTTGAAAGAAGTTTCGCTCCTTTAATGTATGTTGTCGGCATATAAAAAATAGATCATAAAATGAGCTCTACAGACCTCAGAGTTTCCATCTGCACTGCATGATTCAGATCCTTGTCCTAGGTCGAGCTCCGCCAGTGAGTGGGAGACACTTCCTGTTGTGTCACCTAGAAAAGGCGGGAAAAGAAGACCAGAGTGTCACAATCATAAACTGCTGTTATTCCCAAATCACTCGTAACACAGAATGTGAAGAAAGTATGATCTGGCAACTTGCAGACCCATCCAGTATGCAGAGACCCTGCTTACGCGTGTCCAATGATTTTGGGGGTTTTGCAAAACAATTGTCTCCAGCAGAATACAAAAACAAGCATTTGCAATGCAATAGGTCTCGCATTTGAGGGGGTTTGAGCTATTGGCATTGTACATAACAATGCCTTTTATTTGTGTTTTAGTCTTTAAAACATAAACAAAAGGCATTGTCAATTACAATGCAAATAGCTTAAATTCTTGTAACTGCGAAACCTATTGCATTGCAAATGCTTGTTAGTTCACTCTTCACTTAAAGAAGAAAATGTCACAGCTTACAACAGGTGGACAAATATAGTGACACAGATGGATTCATGATGGATGGTAGGATGGATAAATATATAGATAATGATGGACAGCTAGATGACTATATGTGTGGGTGGACTTTTTGGGATGGGTAGTGGACAAGTGGACAGACAGATCCAGATAGGTAAGCTGGGTAATGGAATGATGTACGAGAAGAGAAAGGTAATCTGAATGATGGATGGATGGATGGGAAGAGAAATAAGGGCAGGCGGACAAATGGATAGACAAACAGATATGTTATGTTATGTTATGTTAAAGCCGCACTTTTAGAGCGCACGGCTACCCCAAGAGGTGTCCCGGCGCTTTGACAAAGGGGCCAGAGGTCCAAAAAACACGAAGGCAAAAACACTGCCGTCACACAGGTTACATGGAGAAGAGCAAGGTCTTCAGCTCTTTCCTAAACGCTAGGAGGTTGTTAGCTTTGCGCAGGAAGAGAGGAAGTTCATTCCAAAGGCACGCTGCCACAAATTGGAAGGACCGTCCTCCCATCCGGGCTCGTTTAGCAATGGGCACCTCCACTGTAGCCAAGTCGGCTGATCGCAGCATCCTCCGCGGTACATAGAAAGCAATACGCTTCCTGATGTAATTGGGACCGACAGAGTGAAGGGCTTTGAACGCCAGGGTGAGAATTTTAAACCTAATTCTTTTAGAAATAGGTAGCCAGTGCAGTCTGTTTAAAAGCAGAGACGCACTGGCTCTCCTTGGCAGGCCGAATATGGCTCTAGCCGCCGAGTTTTGGACAATCTGCAGTCTAGCCAGGAGGTACTTGGGCAGACCAGCAAAGAGGGCGTTTGCGTAATCTAGCCGTGACCCTACTAGCGCCTGGACTACCGTCTTTCGATATTGCAGGGACAGCAGAGGAAGGAATTTCCTCAGCATTTTAAGAATGCCGAAGCATTTCCCAGCTAGTCCTACAATATGAGGCCGGAAGGATAGGTCATCATCAAATACCACTCCCAGATTTTTCACTTGGGAGGATGACCTTTCAGGAGGGAACTTATCCTGGGGCCACCACGACTTCCAGCTCGGGTCGGGGGCACAGCCAAAGAAAAGCAACTCAGACTTTTTCGAGTTGCATTTCAGGCTGTGCTGCTGGAACCACGCAAAGACTGCACTCAGACAGTCTTTGATCCTGCCGCCGTCCAAGACCTCTCCTTTGCCACACGTGAACAAGAGCTGGGTGTCATCAGCATATGAGATGACCCGGGCCCCGAAAGCCTCCGCTACCATCGCCAGGGGTGCCATATAGATGTTAAAAATGGTGGGGCTCAGAATGGAACCTTGAGGAACCCCAACCTCTAGCGATGACATTTCCGCGGAGAACGGCGGAGCCCAGATCACCTGTCGGCGGCCTGATAAAAAAGATTGGAACCAGTCTAACACCGTCCCCCGATAGACACATAGTTGGACAGACAGATGGGTGGATGAACAGAAACCCCAAATCTGATAGTTTCCACCGGTTTACAGCAGCTGGACAGAATTCACTCTCCTCCGGTAATGTATGCAGTATGCAGACAAATAATTGCTGCTTTGAATCTACAAAACCTTGTAAACAATAGCAGTCAATTTTCACCTTCTATTGCCCAAACTCTGACGAATAAAATGTCGAGCCCTAAAGCTAAAGAAAAAAATACGCTTGACCCAAACTAATACAGTGATACAGTGCATCCGCGCACCCTCCTTCCCAGGACTACTGTTACATTCCCAGAAAGTCAGCCTCCCAGTTTCCCAGGTAACATTAGCTTCAGTGCCGAAATTGTAACAAAAGTAATGAAAACTAAATTATGAAAATGCTCTCCTCGTGCAACTTCTTAAAAAAATAAGCTTTTCACCTATATAGGCTGCTCTGCAGGTTGCAGTAAAGCTGGTTTCCCTTTCTTTCGAATACAGTCATGTCACACCAGTCTCATGCTTAAAATGGCTCCCAATCGTGGGACAATGTTTTCATAAAATGATCTCTACGAGGTGCTACACTTAAATATCTCTTGAAGAAACGGATCACAATAATACAACTTTTTGTTTTTGCCTGGTTAGCAAAAACATCTTCTAAATAAACCAATAAGTGGGGAGAAAATATGGGCACACTTCACCTTAGACAGTGGTAGTCCTCAATCATTGTCATATATGGAATTGTACATATTGCATTGGAGAAAAACTTACGACAAATCAGAGTAGACTGAGCAGCACTCGAATTCTCCTGTTAAGAAAAAGAAAAATCACAGAATAAAAAAAAATAAAGAATAATAATGCATTTATCAGAAAATGTACTCCAACCCAAGCTAAGTTAACGGATGCTATGTTAAAGGTAATAGACCATAGATTGTCACTATTAGGGCATCCCTTTAAAGGCATCGGTAATCGCAGCAAGAAATTAGCACAACACGAAGGTTTATAAGGAAGGGGTTGAGAGATTTCAGTAAGAATGAAGAGACCCAGAATATGAAGAAAACACCAAGATATAGGATTGGTCTTCACCCTTTCAAAGTGCACCTAGAAAATAGAAAGCTAATGGCTTTCAGGATACAAGTAAAGAGTCAATTCACAAAATGCCACCTAAAATGTGTAACTATTTACAAGTGGGTTCTGTATTTTCAGATAGGGGTTTGGTGCAGAAAGTAATGGCAGCCCATTCAATGCTACGCCAGTCGCACTAAAGATACTAATATGTATCTCATACTTGGAGGACAATCAGCCTATGAAAGGCCAACTGAAGCCAGTATCTAATTCGAAGGGCAGAATTGGGCATTGGGGTAGAAGTGTGGATTGTGTCAGGTTGCCAGCCAATGGACTGGCAACAAAGTCTAGGCCTATCTCCTAAGGTGCTAATGTATGTTATAGTGGGTGTATCACACTGAAGGAGATCTGATGGCAGGAGTATATTGAATACAAGGGATCTCATCCCAGACTTTCAGGAAATCCACAGAAGATAAGGATTATGTTACTACCCAGTAAGCATCTGTTCATGGCATGTAGAGTTGTAGATTCACATGCTTTGCATACTCCTGTCATCTAGCGTTGGGTCCAGATGTTTGCAAGTTGTTTTTCTCTTGAGGTCTTTCCAGTCACAAGGTAAGGTGGTGATAGTGCGCATGGGCATCGACTCCATTGTTAGATTGTTTTCTCGCATGAGGGTGAGAATGGAGTGAGTGTGGTAAATAGATGTCCATGCGTAAATAATGTAAATAATGAGAACTGCAACAACTACAGGTGCCCGGGGAGGTGGGAGGAAGCATGTACATCTACAGCTCTACATGCCAAGAACAGATGCTTACTGGGTAAGTAACAATCTGTTTGAGGCATGTGTGCTGTAGATCACATGCTTTGCATAGACTATCTAAAACAGAACATAAACAACAGGGGTATACCCAAATTACCCTCCTCTACCTGGGTATGGGACGTATTTTTATACAAGAAAAAACGCTATGGCGGAAAAAATACAAAACAATTTATGAGTAGAGCACATTTAATTACCCTCTCCACAATTTTTTCTTATTCATAATGAATGTACCACAATATATTTACAACACACATAAACAATGGCACCTAATCAATGAAGAAGACAAAAAATAACATACCACAACATTATATACAACAAAAGCACAGTTATACATTACGCAAAAACCCTAGAATATTATTCTCACTAGTGTCCCCCCAAGAATTCTGGGCGAACCACTCTGAGGTAGTCAAGGTGAGACAACTAAAGCTAATAAACTAATTTTCTTAGCTCTAGTGTCACACCACACAATTCTAAAGATAACTGTAGTTCCAAGGACTTTTCCTTAGAAGTGTCGACGCGACCACGTTTCAGCCTTTTCTTCTTTGGCCTCCTCAGGATATTTAATACATTAATCATTAAAGCGAGACCGGGATAGTAGGCTTGTAGCACCAAAATAACGTCTCAGCACTCAAGGTACAATAACCTCCCACTCCGTGTGGTGACAAACCATCCACGTTTTTCGTACGCTCCGTCTATCACAATCAGAGCCAGTCTCCTGCTTTTCTCGTTTTCTCTTTCTCGCAAGGGTATCAATCTCCTCACTAAGCCCGAACTGCTATTTCCTGCGTTCGCTGTCAGAGTGCAGCCACCTCAGCAGGCCCACGCGGCCCTGCTGAAGTGGATGCAGTCTTTCGGCCGCAGCAAATGCGAGACAGAAGATGAGAAAAGCAAGAAACTGGCTCCGATTGTGATAGACGGAGCGTACGAAAAACGTGGATGGTTTGTCACCACACGGAGAGGGAGGTAATTGTACCTCGATGCGGAGACGTTATTTTGGTGCTACAAGCCTACTATCCTGGTCTCGCTTTAATGAAAAAAAACAATGCTTCCTGGCATCACTTCCATCCAGGGACTGAGCTCGAAGTCCTTAACGTCATTGCTAGACTTAAACCATCCTCTCACTCCAGAGACCCTCTCCCTGCCAACCTTGCCCAAGATTTAAAACACATAATTGCCCCTTTTTGGACCTCTATCATCTACTCCTCCTTTGCCACTGGATGTGTCCCTGTCTCCCTCCAACTTGGACAAATCACTCCCATCCTCAAAAATCCTGCTGCCGACTATAATGACCTAAATAATCTTCGACCTATCTCTAACCTTCCTCTTCTCTCTAAAGCCCTTGAAAAATGCGCCCTGCGCCAATTAGACACACACATCGACACATTCAATATGTTGGACTCTGTGCAATTAGGTTTCAAAAAGGGCTGTAGCACGGAAACGGCCATGCTCAACATAATTGAGGACATCCACCACTCCCTCGACAATGGGGAGGGGTGGGGAGTCCTGCCTTCTAATTCTCCTTGATCTCTCTTCTGCTTTCGATACCGTGAACCACTCTACTTTACTTAACACTCTCAAAGATCGCTTTGGCTTCAACGGCTCAGTTCTCAAATGGTTCACCTCCTTTTTCCAGCACAGAACCCAGCAAATTAAAATTCAAGACTGCCTTTCCAAACCAGTGCTGGGTGTCCCCCGTGGCTCTATTCTCTCTCCCTCTCTTTTCAACCTCTTCATGGAACCCTTCACCCTTATTCTTAAGCATGGGGGAATCAAGTACCACCTCTATGCCGATTACACCCAACTTTATCATAAGATTCAATCCTGCCCTGACTGCTACACCTCAAGGACACCTTGACTAAGATTCACTCCTAGTTCCACTTCAACCACCTCAAGCTCAACCCCAAAAAAACTGAAATCATTATTTTCTCCCCTAAAAACAGCCCGCTCCCCATCCAATCCTAGATCCTTACAGCTCTCAACTGCTCCCTCACCTTAGCCAATTCAGTTAAATCCCACGGAATTAACATTGGCCAGAACCTTTCTCTTATCTCCCACATAAAAAACTCGTCCAAAAGAGCTCTCTTCACTCTCTATCACCTCAAGAAACTAAAACCTTTAATTCCTGCTGATGACTTTAAATCAGCTGTCCAATCTCTGGTCTAAAATCGACTACGGTAACTCCATTCTATCTGGAACACCTAAAGTCCACTTAGCCCCAATCAAATCCATTCTTAACCTAGCTGCTAGGCTCATCTATGACCTCAAATGGTTCGATCACATCTCCCCTACCCTTAAAGCCCTCAATTGGCTTCCCATTGAAGGCAGATCTACCTAGAAGACCACCTGCATTACGCACAAAGCCCTGCATAAACACACCCCGCTGTACCTCGCAGATAAACTCATTATAGCTGGCTGCTCTCGAACATTGAGGAGCTCAAACACACTTGAGTTTGTTCCTCCTCTGTTAAACAAGAAATCCACTCAATCACACTCCTTCTCCGGAAATGCGCCTACCATCTAGAATGCACTCCCTAAAGAACTCTGGTGCAACCCCTCCTACTTCAGCTTCAAAAAAGACCTCAAACTACACCTTGTCTGCAAATTTTGGGGCCCTTAAGTCCTTCTCTGGGTTCTTATCCCGACCCAGTTTTCTACTCTTCAGGATCCCCGCGTCTGTTCCCCTGATGCCCTTTCTCCACCTCCTTTGTTTCACTTCCTTCTTTTTTTCTCCCTCTCTCTCACTAATCCCTCTCATACGCCCTTCCGGACTCACTTGATTTTTTTTCCCTAACCCCCATAACAGCCTCTCACCATTCTTACATCCTGCCCCTCTCTTCTCTTCACCCCCTTTATCTACCACAATCCTCTCCTTTTTTTTTTTGAAAACAGATTTTATTGATTGCATAGTGAACATATATCAAGTAACGCTCTGACAACCAGAGACAATCACCGGAGGCAAGTTATAAATCGCAAATCACATGCAATTACTGTCGTAGGGAAACAGACAAATGAAGAAAAACAGTGAAATGATAGTACAACCCCCCCCCAACCACCCCCTCCGCGCGCGCCGCTGCCTACTCCGCCTGTATGTTGCTCGTCAAATATTACACCTGCCAAATGTGCCACAGTGTCCGTGAATCCTCTCTTCTTTTGATTTGCTGTTGAATTTCGCTCTTTGTTGTTAACCAGATTGTATAAATTGCACTGTCATCTATTCTTTTATTGTACTTGTTTCCTACCTCATTGTATTTTTTGATATCTTATTTTATGTTTATCTTTATATATACTCATGTGACCATTGTAAAGCGCTCGAATACCCTTGGGTCCAGCCAGCGCTATATAAAACCTTTAAAATAAAATAAATAATGATTAATGTATTACCCTTGTCCTGAGGAGGCCAAAGATGAAAAGGCTGAAACGTGGTCACGGCGACACTTCTAAGGAGTCCTTGGAACTACAGTTATCTTTGGAATTGTGTGGTGTCACACTAGAGCTAAGAATATTAGTCTATTAGCCTTAGGTGTTTCACCTTGACTACCTCTGAGTGGTTCGCCCAGATTTCTTGGGGGACACTAGTGAGAATATTCCAGGGTTTTTGCGTAATGTAGAACTGTGCTTTTGTATTTTTTTGTTTGAATATATTTCATTGGTTCATGTAAATATATAACAGCGAGTATCTTTTCAAATACAGTTGCATAAGAGAAATCGCAGCTCAGGTAAGTATTGCAGTTACATTGCATGCAAG
Source organism: Lissotriton helveticus (assembly GCF_964261635.1). Classification (NCBI taxonomy): domain Eukaryota; kingdom Metazoa; phylum Chordata; class Amphibia; order Caudata; family Salamandridae; genus Lissotriton; species Lissotriton helveticus. Next base: position 408,149,705 of record NC_136061.1, on the reverse strand, counting down.
ATAATGTCAACGTTTATCGAGCCCTGTAGCAATGAGGTTAGAGCAGTTCCTTACAATAATATAGCTGTATTGTACGCGATATCACTCCAGTGGTAGGGCAATGTATTCTCGGGGCGTTGTATGTTGGTGTCCTATAGGAGGTGGCATGGATGTGTGACTCTTGTATGCATCCACCTCATGTCTGGCTGACAGTGTGGGGTGTCGTCAGGTGTATCGTATGGTCAGGGACATCGAATAATGGGCGTGTCTAGACCTCCAAATCAATATATTCAATAACCCAACAATTATGGCTGTTGAACCTGCCATAGTAACTTCCAAACTGGTCCCAATCGAGGACAACGGGCCCTACAGGGCAATCAACCGTGAGAAAGAAAAAAATAAATAAAAACAATTGTGTCAAGTTCCATTGATTGTCCCCTGAGTGAGACCAGGAGAAAGAAGAAAATATATAAGAAAAGAAAAAGGGGGGGATATTAGGGAGATGGGGTGCACCAGGGGGAGTGTCGTGTCATGTTATATAACAGTGGACAGTCGTGTGAGTGAGCGTCTGGGCCCGCGGTCAGTATGGCAGAAGTATACTGCAATCATTGCTCGATGGAACAGGGGAGGCCGAGCCTCCATCAGCCGGGAGGCGCCACATCGCCAGCTCCCGGGGCTCGCAGGTGTCAGGGGGGGTAATACAGTCTGTTCCCGTGGTGTCATCATATCACCTCAGCATGTGTCTTCTTCTAGTGCAGCAACATCTAGGTGAGCCCCCTAGCCGCACCCTCCCGCTGGAAGGAGCCCAAGGTGTCATCCCAGAGTTGTGCAATTGGGAATTTCCTCAAACCCGCTGTTTCTTCTCGGTGCAATGTGGTGCTCTCAGCCCTCGCCCAGTTAAGAAAGGAAATGCACCAGTACTTGGTGAGCGGAGGTTCCTTCTTCTTCCAGTGTTTAGTAAGCAAACGTTTGGCGGTAATAAGCCCTAGGTCCCAGAACCCGGCCGGTACTTTATTCAATTTAGTCCTCTTTTAGAGCCCTAGAGTGCATGCCTCCCATGTGTGGGGTAGGCCCGCGCCTGCGCTGTGTGTCAAAAGGGATGTCACCTCTTCCCAGTACGTGGTGAGAGTGGGGCAATGCCAGAGCATGTGTAATATGTCCGCACCCGTCAGATTACATTGGGGACAGCTGGCGTTAGTGATCGCAAAATACCTATTTATCTTATCTGGCGATAGATATGCCTGATGTAATATGTAAAACTGTATTATTTTGAAACAGGAGTTGTGTGGGATATTAACGAGGCTGGCTAACACCATTGTCCATTCCTGGTCTGTCCATTCCCTCCCTCGGGGGGCCGCCCACTTATCTCGTAGTGGTTGCATGGATCGCTGAGTATGCACGAGGAGGGCCTGCGCTAGCCAATGTATGATGTGGGAACCGTTACCCATGACATGCAGGTACTGTACGAGGTGGTGCATCGGCAATTCCTCGCGAATATCACCCCAGGCTTCTGTGTATACGCGCAGTATGGATGCGTAGAACTGTGCTTTTGTTGATGTATATCATGTTGTGGTATATTGTCTTCTTCATTGAGTACGTGCCATTGTTTATGTGTGTTGTAAATATATTGTGATACATTCATTAAGAATAACAAAAATTGTGGAGAGGGTAATTAAATGTACTCTACTCATAAATTGTTTTGTATTTTTTCCTCCATACCATTTTTTCTTGCATAGACTATATAGCAGTATTCTCCCAAAGCGGTGACTAACCAGTAGATGTTGCAGTAGTTTGAAAAAGTGTGTTTAGCACTACCTGCCCTACATTGACTTGTTGGTGTGATAATACAACCACACAATAGTGTTTGGTAAATGTGTGTGGTATAGACCATGTTGCTGCTTCGCAGATGTCAGCTATAGGGATGTTACCTAAAAAGGCCATAGGTGACCCTTTTTTGCGAGTGGAATGTACTCTATGGGGTATAGATGGAGTTCTTAAGCTTTTGCGAAGCAAGTTTGAATGCACTTAATAATCCATCTTGAAATGCCATATTTAGAAATAGGATTGCCTTTGTGAGATGGTGTAAAAGAAACAGTTGCTTTATTTTACGAAAATCCTTTTTGTTCTTTTGATAGAATACAATAAAGCTCTTCTGACGTCAAGTGAGTGGAGAGCCCGTTCTGCTAGTGAATCAGGTTGAGGAAAGAACATTAGTAACTGAAATGATTGGTTAATATTAAAAGCAGAAACATCTTTGGGAAGGAATCTGGGATTGGTGCGAAGAACTATCCTATCTTTATAGAGTTGAAAGAGGGGTTCTTCTAAGGTAAATGCATGTAGCTCACCAACTCTCCTTAATGAAGTGATTGCAGTGAGGAATGGAACCTTCCATGAAAGAAACTGTAAAGGACCCTTGTGAAGTGGTACAAAGGGTGGACCCATGAGTCTTGTAAGTGCAACGTTAAGATTCCACACTGGTGCCGGAGGGATTCCTGGTGGTATAACTCTTTAAGCCCTTCATACAGGCTTTAATCACAGGAACTTTGAACAAAGACAAATGCTGTCTGTTTTGCTAATGCGCAGCTACTACTGCAAGGTGCAATCAAATAGATTTGTAAGCTAGCCCACATTGCTGTAGGTGTAGAAGGTAACAGACAATGTCCCGAACAGAAACATCTAGTGGTAGAATGTTGTTATTATAGTAGACAACACATTGTTTCCATTTTGCTGCATAGAAAGCTCTGGTAGTAAGTTATCTTGCTTACTTAAGAATAGTCATACAGTCTGGTGGTAAATTTCAATATCCAAACTATGAATTCAGGAGCCAAATTGCTAAGTTGAGCTCCTTGGGATTTAGATGCTTGATTTCTCCATGGTTCTGAGTGATGAGACTGGAGGTGAGATGTAGCTTTTGATGTGGAACTACTGAGAGCTCTAACAGGGTGACTACCAAAATCAGTGTGAGTAATGTTTGGCTGAGTTTCCGAACTAGAAACGGAAGGAGTGGGAGAGGCGGAAAAGCGTAGGCAAATATCCCTGACCAATTCATCCATAGGGCATTGCTTTTGGATATAGGGTGTTGGAACCTGGAGGTGAAGTTTGTGCTCCGTGCGTTGTGTGCTGTGGCAAACATATTTATTTGCTGGTATCCTCATTGTTGAAAGTGTGGTAGGAGAACTTGTGGCTGAAGTTCTCATTCATATATTTGCTGCCTCCTTCTGCTGAGGTCAGCAATTTGATTGCTCACCCCTGGGAGGTGTGACAGTTGGAGAGCGTGTGTTCCCCCTTGTTTTTGAACATAGTACATCGCTGTCATGTTGTCTGTGAAGACTAGGGCAACTTTGCTTGTGAGATGAGACTGAAAAGCTTTCAGCGCTAGAAATTCACCTAGAATAGATAGTTGATGTGGAGAAGTTTGTGTATGTCGTCCCATAGACCCTGAATTGTGTAATGATGGAGATGTGCACCCTAACCTGTGAGAGATTGGTCTGCTGTTAGCAAGACTTGTGGAACAGTGTCGATGAAAGGACGCCATTTGATACATTTTGTGGGTTCCACCACTGCAGAGAGCAATGGGTGTGGCTGTCCACCAACACTCGATCTGTTAATTGGCCCGGTGACTGATTCCACTGATGTGCTAAGCATTCCTTTAATGGATGCATGTGTAGTCTTGCATGAGGCACTACTGCAATGCAGGACGCCATCATTCCCAGTAGCAGCATGGCTGACAAAGTTTGGTTGTTTTGGAACTGCAGCAATAGAGTTTGGATTTGGAAATTCTGGCTGCATTGGGGGAGGCTAGAGCTGTGTGTGTGTTGTGAGTGGCTCCCAGATAAAATTATATCTGTGAAGACTGTAGGTGAGACATTTGAATGTTGACCGTGAAACCCAATTGGTGTAGTAGGTGTAGCGTGGTCTGAGTGTGTTCTAGACACTTTTGGTGTGAGCTGGCTTTGACGAGCCAGTCGTCTAGGTACGGGAAGACATGTATTTGTTGTCTTCTGAGATGAGCTGCCACTACTGCTAGACATTTTGTAAACACTCTGGGAGCAGTAGGTACTCCGAATGGGAGTACTTTGAAGTGATAGTGTTTGCCTGCTATCACAAATCTGAGATATTTGCGATGAGCAGGATGAATGGAAATGTGAAAAAATGATTCTTTTAAGTCTAGTGTGGACATAAAATCGCCTTGCTGTAGAAGCAGAAGAACCTGTTGAAGCGTTACCATATGGAATTGTTCTGACAGGATGTACTGGTTTAACTCTGAGCTCCAGAATTGGTCTTAGGGAGCCGTCCTTTTTAGGGATTAGAAAATAAAGAGTAAACCCCTAAACCTTGGTACTGCAACAGAACTGGTTCTATGGCTCCCTTTGTTAAGAGAGATTGCACCTCTTGTTTGAGTAACTGCAAATGGTCGGACGACAGTTTGTGAGCGCACGGTGGAATGTTTGTTGGATTGGCGATGAGCTCTAGGCAATAACCATGTTGGATAAGGTCGAGCACCCATTTGTTGTTTGTTTTAGATTACCAAATTGGTAGAAACTGTTGAAGTCTTCTCCTACAGGTGTTAATTGATTGGGGGTGGTGGGGAGGGGCGTGTGGGCAAGTCACTGTTTGTTTGGGGAAGTGGTGTTAAGCAGTGTGGCGCCTTTAACCCTACCCCTACCTTTGGAATTGTTTCTTCTATATCTTCCTTTATAAAAACCTCTAGAGGGAAAGGATTGTTTGATGCCTTTATAAGAGGAAGCATTTGGGTCTGAGGATGTTGCTTTGGACCCTACTATATAAAATAAGCTGTGAAAGCAGCCTCTATTGGATGGGGACTGGAGCGCTCCCATGAACTTTCCAACTTCAGTGTCTTTTTTCATCTTTTCTAAGGACTGGTCGACTACAGGACCAAACAGGTGTTCCTCGTCAAAGAGGGTGTTTAAAATGGACTGTTGAACTTCAGGCTTAACCCCCCGAGATCCTTAGCCATGAATGCCGTCAGAGGAGAATGCTGATATTGATCTCCACAGCTGTGGCGTCAGCTGCATCCAAAGCACATCTGATTGAGGAGTTAGAGAGGAGTTTTCCCATTTTAACTAACTGCTGTACCTTAGTTTTGTGTTTTTCTGGGAGATATTGGAGCAGTTGCTCCATCTCATCCCAGTGTGCCCTGCCGCACCTAGCCAGTAGGGCCTGTGTGTTTCAGATGCGCTAGTGGTTAGCGGCTTGAACAGCTACTTGTTTTCCTGAGGCATCTGTAAGTTTGGATTCCTTATCTGGGGTAGGTACATCCCCAGAGGTTTGTGAGTTAGCTCTTTTGCAAGCATTGGACACTACTAGGGAGTTAAGAGGTACTTGTCCTTTGATAAACACAGGATCCGATAGTGAGGGTTTATATTTTTTATCTATTCTTGGAGTCTTTAAAGATATCATCGGACATGGCCAAGATGGCAGCTCAATAGGACGTGCCTGCTCACCGCTCAGGCCTTTTACCCGGGTCCCGGCCTTATAGCCTTGATTAGCAGCCCCCAAACAACGCCAGACATCATTGTAACCCCCCCAGACCAAGGGTGTCCATTGCTGACACCATGTCAGAGTGCAGCCATGCGCAGCGAGGGCTGAAGAGTAGCGCCCGTCATTCTACGCGGTCAGGCCTGGATCCTCCGACCGCGAGCGGGCAGGCGTGACCTGCCATATCGGCGCCCCTCTTCTGAGCGGTGGTGGAGAATTCGGTCTTCCTGAACCCAGAACACGGAGTGGGGTGCCTCGCTACAGTGGCGATTGCCCCTACGCCCGCACATCGGATACCCGGGGAGCATCTGCCGTGCTGGGCCCCCGGCGTGGGTGATTATCCCTAAGAGCAGCACTGGGTCTGTGCACTCTACCAGATCACCTGCAGCTGAGGCAGCACCAGGCAGGACCAGCTGGCGGAGGGGAGCCTGGCAGTGGGAGAGCACGGGGCTTTGCCTTCCCACCCTGGAGACTTGCAGCTGGTGGCAGCCTTCCCAACACGCTGAAAAGGCGTGTGGGTGAGCGAGCGCAGAGGTGGACACGGGGGCAAGCAGCCCGCGGCCGCGATCAGTACTTCCCGTGAAGATACCGGATGGGCCGTGGTAGTGACTCACCCATCTCCAGCAGCGCCTGGGTCAGTGTGGGGCCTCCACAGGCGGCTAAAAGGCCCGCATGGAGGCATTACGCAGGAAGGTGAGCCGCAGGGAGGGGGAGCCCTGGCACCCATTCCCCCAGGGTGTCAATCGCAGGTGAGACCCCTGCTGCACCTGTGAAGCACTGAGGAGACATATCTTGGCGTGGAGCATGTCGGTGGGGACAAGCGGCAAAGTGATAGCGATAGAGGTGTGGAGAACGGAGACCTCAGCGGCAGCCGGATCGGACCGTGTAGCTGCCGAGGGCGGCCTGGGGCTCTCCCCATAGACTGAACCGCACGGAACATTTGAGTTTGCCTGCAGACACAGGCCTGACTGGCGTTTTGCTGGGCTGCGAGGACCTCTGCCTTGCAGACCCCTACCAGTTTCACTGGCCCTGGAGCTTTCATGCCGGAGTTGGCTGGGTCGGTTGTGGGTCATTAATAGGAGCTCATTGGCTCCCCCCCCTTCTCCCTCAGCAGGATCCCGCAAGTCTGCTGGTCCGGCCTTCACTCACAGTTGCTGCACTGGGGGCGGCGGAACTAATTATTCATGGCAACTACCAAAGTGAAAAAGGAGCACTCAGTCTAGGATCTTCTCATCAAAACCGGCGCTGGAGGGGCAGAAGCGGCTCCAAAAACCGGGGGACACCTAGCAGACCACGAACAAGGGGACACAGACAGGCCGGTCACTCTGGCTTCCTTGAGTTTCTCTTTGCCTCACTGACAGGGAATTCCACGCTATGAAGAAGGAGGTCTCCCTCGAACTCCAGATTCGGTCGATGAACGAGTGGATTCTTTGGAGACTTAGACACAGTCAAGAGATGAGGAGGTCCACCAACTCCAGCAGGCGGTCCTCCGATTTCAGGAACAGTAAATGGACCTTCAGGCCCGTGCGGAGGGCCTCGAGAACCGGTCTCACCGGAACAATATCCACACCAGGGCAGTCCCTCAGAGCCTTCAAGAGCAGGACTTTGAAGCCTTCGTGATGGACCTCTTCCATCACATCCTAGATGCACCTCTGGAAAAACAGAGACGAAATTGGACCGGACCCACCGAGTAGGGCCTAAAAGACCTGCGACTGCTCCCCCACCGGACATATTAACCTGTGTTCACGATTTCCAACTAAAAGAATGGATCCTCAGGGATGCGCTTACAAAACATCCTCTCAACTTCTGATTTCCAGACCCTTATTATTCCAGGACTTGGCTGCCTCCACTCTACAAAAAGGCATGAGTTCAAATCCGTTACAGCATTCCTCCATTCTAAAGACATCTCCTACTCTTGGGGTCATCCCTTTAGAATTATTTTTAATTGGGAGGGCAAGCTCTGCGAAATCCGCTCATTGCAGGAGGCCACACTCCCACTCAAGTTGCCTGAGGACGAGAGGGCCTGACTTGAGAGGATGCTGGAGGGCGCCATGCTGGCACCGACTAATGGCAATGGGTGAGGAGGTACTCAACGCGCCTCCGTCCTGACACCGAGACTATGACCATAGAATGTCAGGCTGTTATTGCATCCCTGGCCGAAGACTCTGCCTCTGCGGACTGTAGAATGTGCAGTTTTGGTATCTTTAGGGTGGGCTGATTTAGGGGTTCTCCTACAATTCAGGGGCTGGGGGCAGGCGGGGGCAGTGAGAGATTCCCCCTATCCATCTCTCACCTCACAATGGGGTTGACACTCCAGGACACTTTTGGACCTTACAAGTTCTTGTTTAGTTTTGTTTGTTAAATATTTGGGGTAACGGGGCCCTCTCCTCCACCTTCTACACTTGGGCGCTTACTTATAGGTATCATTTGTTCCGATTATTTGAGACTTCTAGCATGTCACGCATGGTGTGCAATATGATGGTAGTGGGTCTGAGTTCCCAGGCCAGTTACGCGATTCTAGATGACCCACTTAACAATGGCCGATATGAAAATCCTCTCGCTTAACGTCAAGGGCCTCAATAGCCCTATTAAGAGGCATGCGGTCTTGTCGTTCCTAGAAACCTCCACTGCCCACATTTGTCTCCTACAGGAAACACACCTTCTCCCGCAGGACACACACAGATTGAGGTCTGGGGCTTTTCCCCACCAACTGTTTTCCTCACAGTCCACCAAAACAGCAGGAGTGGCGATACTGATTTTGGCAGAGTTCCAGGGCAAAATAGGTCACAAAAAGGCCAGGGTCGTCTCCTAGCCTACACCTTCACATTAGGTCAACAAGCATTTATAGTGGCCTCAGTTTATGTCCCTAACGATGGGCATGAGGGGTTCATTCGGGAGGCCGTCCAGGAGCTGACTAGCCTCCCGTACAGATCATTGCTTCTAGGGGGAGACTTCAACTTAGTTTTTGTTAATGACATGGATAGGTCCTCCCAGCGGTCGGGCAGACTGGTGCTATCAACGACAAAGGAAAGGGCTTGTTGACGGAGGCTGAGCTCACCGATATCTGGAGGTTACACCACTGACATCCAGGGATACACTTTTTACTCGCATTCCCATAAAATGTATGCCAGGATCGACTACATTTTGACCTCTGATACACTCACACAACAGACGCACGACACAGGAATTCTCCCTTGCCCTCGGTCTGATCACCCGGCAGTTCGGATGTTAGTGTCTCTACCTCACGGCCAATCTCCTCGCCGACTATGGAGCCTTAGAGAAACCATGCTGCAGCGCCCCTCTGCGGTCCAACAAGTCACTAAAACCATAACGAATTACTTGGCCATCAATGATACCCTCGACGTCTCGATAGCAACCCTGTGGAATACCTTAAAGGCGATTGTTAGAGGGGAGTTCCTTGGGATCTCCGCAGCTGATAATAGATTAAGGAGGGAGAAAAAGGACTAGCTTTCGAATGCAGTGCTCGAAATAGAGCACATCCACCAAAGAACCGGGGGTCCTAGGATCTGGAAACAACTCAAAGCAGCGAGAGCTCAGTTAGCAGGTCTGGACGTAGATAGGGCTGAATAAGCTACCCTCCGGCTTAGACATGCCTTTTACATGGGAGGGTACAGGTATGGGAGGCTTTTGGCCAATAGGCTATGCGCACAACAACAGGCATCACATATCTCCGGGGTCATTGACCAATTTGGCCAGGAACATTCCACCGATCAGGGGGTAGCTGAAACATTCTGGCAATTCAATTTTATGCGACATTATACGTAGTCCAGCGCCTCCCAGGAGGGTCCAGCACATTATCTAGCTGGGGAAGCCACAGCTAAGCTGGTCCAGAGTCCGGTCCAGGAGCTTGAAGCCCCTATTCAGGTGGAGGAGTTCATCTCGGCAATATCTAAATTAAAACTTCATAAATCCCCAGGCCCGGATGGCTTTTCTTCCGCCTTTTCAAAAACCTTCTGTACGATCCTGGCTCCACTGCTGACGAGGGTGTAGAACTCAATTGGGGCCTCTTGCCCTCTCCCATCATCGATGCTGGAGGCGCTCGTTACAGTGATTCCAAACCTGGCAAGGATAAACGGCTGTGTGCTTCCTACCGCCCAATTTCCCTCCTCAATGTTGACTGAAAGCTTTCTACTGGGATCCTGGCTCAGCGACTTTCCTCCCACCTACCCAGATTGATTGACCCGGGCCAGTCTGGCTTTGTCTACAGGCGCCAATCCTCTTGATAATACAAAATGCCTCCTACACCTTATAGATAGATCCGAATGGCTTTCCGGCCGAATGCATGATTTTCTCGGTTGACGCTGAGAAAGCGTTCAATAGAGTTCATTCGACTACCTCGCACAGCGCTTCGCTCACTTTGGCCTACCACAGCGTATCATCACTTGGGTCGTTAGCAGCTACTCTAATCCTACTGCCCTGGTACGGGTTAATGGGCTCTTCTCGAAGGCCTTACCCATCAGGCAAGGAACATGAAAAGGGTGCCCGATGTCACCCCTTAGGTTCGCCTGATATATGGAGCCTATGGCCCAGCGGGTCAGGGACGACCCCCACATTACCAGTTTGGTGGGGTGCGAAATAAAATCAGTCTGTATGCTGATGACGTGGTGGCAACTTCAGAGAATCCTAGGGACTCTCTTCAAGCTTCGTTGGCGGAGCTTGACTGGTTCGCTCTGGTGTCTGGATTCAAGATCAACGTGCATAAGTCCCAAGCCCTTAATTTATCTCTCCACCCGAATCCTTGGTAATCTTGCAGCAGTCCTATCACACTCAATGGGCATCGAGAACAATTCCCTACCTGGGTTTGCAGCTCTCCGCCGATATAAAGACAACTAATATGACAAACTAAGCACTAATCTTGTGCCATGTGTGGGACTGTCTCCGGAAGTGGAGACCTTACTCTTTCGTGGCTGGGCCGTATAGAGGCCATTAAAATGACCATTCTCCCTAAGATAATATATATGGTACAAATACTCCCACTTGTTCCCCTGTCGGGAGTCATCCTCTCATTCCAAAGAGATATAGAGCGCTTTATATGGCCGTATCAGCGACCCCGGCCCCGTAGGGAATTGAGCTATAGGGGCCCTGTAGACAGGAGCTTTGGCATTCCTAACCTGCAAGCATATTGGTGGGCGATACAGTTGCAGGATTTGGTGGAATGGTCCCGCTCAGAATCCGAGAAGCACTGGCTGTTTATGGGCATGGCTTTGGCCAGACAACCATTGTGGGGTGTTCCCTTCCTCTCCCGCTCTGCCAGGCTTTGGAACCTATACCTCCCCAAGGTGACTCATACCGTTTTATTAGCATGGGATCGGGTGGCTAGCTCCCGGGGCCTTACACCTTCCCCTCACCAATTACACCCATAGTACATAACCCAGAATTCACTTCGGGCTGGACCCGATGGCATTCGCACATTGGCCCAAAGAGGGCCAGCGCTCCATAGGGCATTTTTTCAATACAGCGGGCCCCAGTCTTTCTCCGACTTTCGCATGGACCGGGATGTTCCTGAAACGGAGCGGTTCCGCTTTTTACAGATAAGTCACTGGGTGATGCACCCGGAGGTACGCGAGGGTGCAGAACGGCACCTCACCGCCTTCGAGAAGTGGCTACTTATGAGGCACACAGATGCCCACCTGACAACAGACTTCTACAAATTCATATGGACCGCTCCTGGAACTGGGAAATTCCCTGGACAGTTGCGTTGGGAAGGGAAGCTGGACCTTTTTGACAAAGAATATGTGGTCTGACGTGTATTACAGAGCCCGGCACACTGCACGTAATGTAGCATCCATCGAAACCGCTATGAAAATTGTCACATATTGGTATTTGACTCCTCCTCGTCTACACAAAGGGATCCCTTCTTGCAGACCATACTCCTGGAGGGCATGTGGCTCATTGACACTCTCACCCACCTCTTATGGGATTACACTTCCCATTTGGAAACAAATCCTTGACAGCATCCACTCCCACTTTGATACTGAGATCCCTCACCTTCCCATGTATGTCCTCCTGGGTCTCCCTAATCTGCTCACCTTCCCACTCCAGGGCGCAAAGGGGCCAACAAATTGCTTTAGCGCTAGGGGCTGCCCTACAAAATATTCTTTCCCATTGGGGCACTCCGAAGATACAGACCTACCTGCGGTGGCTCCATAGACTCTGGGGATTTATCGGGATGGAGAAAATGTCACTCTCGCTCACATGCCCAGGTACCTCCGTCCTTGATCTGTGGCAACCTTTTCTCACACTGCTGACTGAGGAATTCACAGAACTCACCTGGCCTAAATACCTGCGGATCTTAAGGCTTGCGGAACCACCCCCAAACGCAGACACGGATGATCACGCACACCATTAGGACTTCTTTTTAGAGGAAGTCTCGTAGTAGAGGCTTTGGAACCTTGCGGTCTTGGTTCAATTCGCTCAAAGGTTGGAGGGGGAGGGAGGTTTCTACTTTTTCCTATTGTTTAATATTTCTTACTGTCGGATGAGATAGTCACGCTGATGGGCTACACTACGATAAGCATAGCATCTGTTGGATTTGTTTGTTGGTTTATGTTCTTGAAATCAATAAAAAATGTAAACATAAAGAGATCACCTGCATGCCTCATCATGCCTTTAAGCATAGGGAGTGTTTAACTTGACCTGTGTGTGGACTCAAGTGTTTCAAATAAAAAGTCCTCTTCTAATGTCTCTTTAGGTACAGCCACTCCATGATACTATGCTGCTCTAGCAATGAGCTGTTGGTAAGCCATATTATCGTCTGGTGGTGATGGCTTTACAGGGTAAAGGTCTGGGTCATTATCTACTGGCGGGTCAATGGTGTAATTATTCCGTGGGTCTACAGACAAATTAGTATTATCATCACCATGATCCCCATCTGGATCTGTATGTGGAGTTCCCTGAGGTGTTATGTGTAAGGGATCTTCAATTATTAACTGAGGGGAGGCTGGGAGGCGGAGAGGGTTGTAGAACAGGATAAACAGGGCTGGTAGCCATGTCCTTCTTCTTCAGAGGAATGTTATAGGCAGTATCCTCCGAAGGAAGTTTGTTTTTTGCTGGTGTTCTAGCTGAAATATGTCCAGTATCAGGATTACTATAAATCTTTTTCTGTTTAGGATCCAATTTGGCTTTAAGAACGACTAAAATTGGATGTAAAGGCTTGGAGACACTGTCTTTAGATTTGGGCGTCGAAATCGACTTGTCTTTGGTAGCAGAAGGTTTCGGCTTCGAGCATGCTTTTGTTTAGAAGAGAAGGCTTTCGGCTCAGAACTAGATTTGTTTTTGGAGCCGGATGGTTTTGAATCCGAAGGTAATTTTGGTCGACTGTGTCCCGAGCCGGAAGGCTTGACGGTTTGTTGCAGTGCCGTGCCACGAGCCGACAATGCACGAGCCTGAGGAGATACGGCGAGGAGCGGGAACCCAGTGGGGCAATCTCCGCATGCAGTCTACCAGCACGCCGGACAGGTAGAGACATCAGTGGGCCGACCAAGAGGGAATACAGAGAAATGGACCCCTCGGGGCACGCTTTGATGGCCGTTCGATCCAGAGATTGACACCAGGGGACTATTTACCGAACGATGCCTGACCTTAAGATGGCAGCCCTCACCTCCTCATAACTGAATATCGAAGGCCTTTCTGACAACTGGTACCCCCTCCTCCCCCCCGGGACAGCCCATAACTAGCGATACTCTGAAGAGCAGGGGACCTGGAGAACCTCTTCCCACGTCTGGCGATCCAGAGATTGACACCAGGGGACTATTTACTGAACGATGCCTGACCTTAAGATGGCGGCCCTCACCTCCTCGTAACTGAAATTGAAGCCCCCCCCCCCCCTGGCTGGACAGCCCACAACTAGCGATACTCTGGGGAACCTCTTCCCACTTCTGTCGCTCCTGACTCCCTGGACCTGCTGACTCATGCCTGCTGAAGCCATACTGACCTGCCGAGGCCCCTCACACCGCGAATGGACTGTGATGCTGCTGTGAGTGAAAACCAAGTCAGAGGGGTCTTATAGACGTAGTCTGGGATTGGCAATGCTGAGCTTGCGGACTGGTGTGGTCACGATCCTGCATGACTGCCGCAATCAGGGTGTGCACAACCAGCCTACGTCTCACTGAAGCCAGCACTAGCAGAGTTAATGGTCGCTTCCACAGCGAAGTAAACTGCACATCTGGGAGTCCCCCCTTAACGACTAGCTATCACATTTAAATAGCGAGCAGAGAAGCACCTACAACTGGAAAGTCGCATGGAAGCCCTGAATATCATTGCCTGGCCGTGTGGAGGACCGGGGCCCTTTTGGGAATGTTGCGCAAAGAACTCCGACAAAAACAATTGCAATTAGAAGCGCTTAACAAGCATGACTACGTCTAAAATGACAGCCGCAACAAACCCTCCTGCGTCTCTCATGACCTTATCTCCCTCCTCCCCCAACCCCTTACCTCTCTCCGCTCTACTCTTCTCCACTTTCCTGCTACCGACCTTTGCCCTCACCTGTCCTGGCCCTTAGTCCCCACCCTGTTTATCTGTGAATTTTCCCACATCAATTGAGATCTAGCTATTTTGTCTGATGCCCAATGGAGCTACCTGGTGTAGCTATAGGGGAGACAGGCCGGGGATTCCCTCCTTGGACGTCACCTACCCAGTCGGTTTTTAGGCAGACTTCCTTTCGTCTCTCCTGTCGTCTATTGCAGCATCCTCCTTCTATTTATGTCTCTCCTTCTCTCCTCTCTCAATGCACGGAGACGGAACTATTTTGTCTGATGCCCAATGGAGCTACCTGGTTTAGCTATAGGGGAGATGGGCCGTGGATTCCCTCCTTGGTCGTCACCTAACCAGTCGGTCTGTAGACAGACTTCCTTTCGTCTCTCCTTGTTGTCTCTTCCCTTATCCTCCCTTTCTCGCCTCCCCTGCCCCCCCCACTACTTTTCTCTCTCTTTTCTCTCCACTCCCAATGTATTGCCTTTTTTTTTATGTATTGTGTAATTGTTGATCTTCTTCTGTTACATTGTTGATTCTCATGTAAAGCGCTCCGATACCTTCGGGTCTAGCCAGATATATATTAAACTCCTTAAATAAATAAAATAAATAAATAAACATTGTCTCAGTGCCGACAATGGCCAGAAGACAGAGGTGGTGCCGTAACCGTATGTGTTTTGGAAGAGGATTTAGGGGGAAAGAGGTCTTTAGTACTCATGGCACATTGTGCTGGAGGCACCTCTTTCAGACTTCAGATCGAACTTGGAACGGAGAAGGCCTCTTCTCTTCGGCGGTTGCTTCCATCTCCTCTTGCTCAGATTCTTCCCCAAAGATATCAGCAGTGTGTTGGATGCTTTGACGTTGCATCTCTCGTCGTCGAGCCCGACAAACATGTAGAGTCTTCTTGGACCAAAACGATTTACAAGAGTCGCAGTCTTCCTCCTTACAAACTTGATGTAGGTCAGTGCAAGGGTATTTGGCGTGGCACTGAGGACAGAATTGGAATGGAGTCCGTTCCATCGGCAGAAGGCTGGACCGAGGCAGCAAGGCCCGACGGCCGCCCACGAGGTTTTAGATCGAAAATGGCTAATATATTGGAGCGATTCGATATGGGGAGAACAGGGAAACATGTATGGAAACAATACCGTCGAGAGTAGAGTGTATTGCACACTGAGGGGAATCCGAAGAACAGTTTCGAACTGGAGCGCAGGAATACAGGTCCGAACCCGATGGCGAAAAAAAAAATAATTAACAATGGAGTCTGAGCCCATGTGCACTATCACTAGGAGGAGTCACCTTACCTCATGACTGGAAAGACTTCTTCGAAAAAAACAACTTGCAAACATTCGGACCCAATACTAGATGGCAGGAGTATGCAAAGCGTGTGTATCTACAACACACTTGCCTCGAACATTAATGTACAATTAATCTAAATGGGAATAATTTACATGGTTAAAATTTAGTCTGGCAATCTGGCATGGACTAACATTGGAAACCCTTAACCCATTGAATGCCACTTCAGTCATTCCTTAATGCCAAAGATGTTTATGAGCATGGTGATGGATGTGTTATAATGTCAGAGGGATCAGCTCCCCCCAAACCCCTAATCAGTTTCATAGATACCTTTGGGATCTCAGAGTCCCTGCAATGTGACTCAAAGGGGTTACCAAACTTTAAATGGTATTTTTTTGAGGCGCTTGTGTTCTGCTGCAAGAAGATACATTCAATACAATTCCACTCAATGCCATACGGAGCTGAGGATGTGCTAGTGGGTGTTGCATAACTTGTGCTCTGTAGGGAAAAGACGTAACCAAGGGATGTTATGTCAGTACATGGAAGGTGATACTGAGTACTGAGAAGGGCATGCAGCATTAGGGGCGAACAAAGCTCATCTACAAGGGAGGGGATGTAGAAAAGAAACCACAACAGGAGGTCCTCCCAAAAGCTGTACCCACACTACCGTCTGGCAAGGAAAAGATTCAGGTGTGGAGTGGTATCCCAAGTGAGGCTTCACTGCAGATTCCTCCTGGCTTTTTGGAGCCTCCAGCACAGGTGAAGTTTCCTGAGATGGCAACCGCACTAAAATCACAAACAAAAAGAATGGCTTACTGTCATGGCCTTCTACATATGTTTAGGAAAGAGACTGGGCAGCAGAGGCAATGGGTTGGCTGGCCATATAGAACTCCTCGGGAATCCAGATTGTGATGATATTAGAGAGCTAAAAAAGTGGCAACTAACATTTCTGTTGGTCCTAAGTTAACTTCAAATGGATTACTCTTCTAGAACTTCTAGGAATTATCCAATATATTTGTATTGGTCTTTTTCGCAATAAGATGAAACACAGATTCTAGGCTGCATGAATCTTACTGGCAAAATAAACCATAGTGGATGAAAGAAGGATTAATTTCTTCTGAGCAGAATTAGGAAATAGTTATATCTTGCTCTGGTCTAGCGGTCAACTACGTTTCAGGTTTTCTTGCCACCATTCTTAAAATAAATTGTAAGCCATTTGTTTACATTTAGCTACTCTGCAAAGGCCAGCAGCTGGTAAATGGAACAGAATATGCGAAGTTCTCAGTTTTCTTTTGTAGCATGGTAATTATCCATCTGCTTGTATTAACTATTTAAAAATAATTTAGACATTTGACACACTTAAATGTTTTTTTGTATATGTTTTAGGTTTATATTTCAAAAGTGGAAAAATGCAAAATGTCACTCTTTTTCCCATTTGTCTATTGGCATGGACGTAAAAATAAGCCAACTGTTAAAATCAAAAAATGCCACCCAGGTCACTTCCCTGAAAACAAACAGCAAGAAAAGGTTCAGGAATAGTTGATGATTGCTATTCAATCTGGAAAGCTTTAATTCAGCATTCTGATGCAAGATAAAAGGCGTTCGCCGCACCTCCTCTTCCTGGGTCCCAGCAGCCTCTGGGACCCAGACTCCCATCCAACCCAGTGCTGCAGAGCAGCAAGAGGATTGGTCTGAGCAGGCAGGAAAGATGCCCTGCTCAGACCAGGGAGTCTGTGGTGTTTCTCCAGCCCGGTTGCTCAATGCCGCTGGCTGGAGAAAACCTAAGTGTGCATGTGTGTTTCGGTCGGCCTGAGATGGCCAGCCAAAACACATATGGGCACTCCTCTTTCCCTCTCCCAATACTCGACCCCGCCCCTCCAGACACCGCTGGCTAAGAACCGCTAAATGTAAAAACAAAATTATACAAGAGCATCGTTTCATTTTACATTTGCTGGATCTCAGCCAGGCAGTGGGGCGACGCTCCTCCGCCATTGCAGAGGAACCACCACTGGGATCTCCTGACCCCCGCAATGCTTCTGAAGTTTCAGGTGGGAATACATTGGAAAACAGAAATAGTCAACGGGAATCGAAACCCTACAGTGCATGAAGTGCACAATGCATAGTAGGTAACCACTGTTAGGGCGATCATCTTTGGCGAGTGAGAAGGGAATAGGAGGAACCTATCGGAGGGGGGAGCGGGGTGGGGGAATGATGCCCTGTACTTGACACAAGCCAGGTACCAGCCCAAAGATTTAAGTCTGTGAACTTAAGTACACCTCCCGTTCATATGGTTGAACCACAAATTATTATTATTTAAGCTTGTATAGCGCTCAGCTCCCCCCAACGGGGGGGGTCCCGGCACTTGCGGATACAGTGAAAGGTGAGTTAGAGTTGTTGCTCCCTAGTTTGCTGCGGGAGGCTGAAGAGCCAAGTCTTCAAAGCCTTCCGGAAGATGAATTCCGATTTGGCTTTTCTAAAATGGTCGGGCATGGAGTTCCATAAGGTCGCAGTTTTAATGGAAAAGGACCGTCCTCTAGTTCTGGACTTCGAGAAACGGTATATGACAAGGTACTCGCGATTATTACATCTTACGGTCCTAGACTGATGGTATTTGCGCACTCTCTTCTTTAGGTATTGTGGACCAGTATCATTAAGTGCTCTGTATGCAAGAGTTAGTGCCTTAAATGTAGTTCTTCTCTTGACAGGCAACCAGAGGAGACTGCGCAAATGAGGGTATTTGTGATGTCTTAGTGGGATGTTTCTGATGAGCCTAGCGGCCGCGTTCTGCACTATTTGCAGTTTTCTGAGCAAGTATGCTGGCAGTCCCAAATACAGGCTGTTTGCATAGTCCAGTTGTGATGTGATTACTACATGGACTATTTTTTCCTACAGTCCATTGATAGAAAATAGAGGAATCTTAGGCGGGCCTTCATTTTCTAGAAGCAGGCTGAGGAGACTTGGCTTATTTGGGTCTTATATGACAAGGAGGTATCTAGTTTGAAACCTAGATTCCTGGCAGATGAGACTGGGAGGGGAGGGGGATTGAATTCTATAGGCCACCAGAGATCTGATAGTGGGGGTGAGGGCTAGTTGAAAAATAGCACCTCTGTTTTTTCTGTGTTCAGCTTTAGGCAGTTAGCTGTCATCCATGTTGAAATGTCCATGAGACACTGCCTAAAGTTTGAAAAAATGGCCTCAGGGCGATCTTTGAAGGAAAATACTAGCTGCGTGTCATCAGCATATGAGATAACATCAACACCGTGTTGCTTTACCAAAGTGGCAAGGGGGGCAAGATCGACATTAAAAAGGGAAAATAGACATTAAAAAGGGTTGGGCTAAGTGCCGAACCCGGAGGTACTCCACATATCAGAGGGCGCGAGCTAGAGGTGTAAGGATGCAAGCGGATTCTCTGGGAGCAGCCTTCCATGAAGGAGCTGAACCAAGCTAAGACAGTCCCCGTTACTCCTAACTGTTGAAGCCGGTCTAGAAGGATTTTATGCGAGACTGTGTCGAATGCTGCCGAGAGGTCCAATAGCACCATCATTGCACAGTTTCCTTTATCCATAGTTTCCCTGACAGTTCTTGCTACCTCAAGTAGTGCCGTCTCCGTGCTGTATCCAGCTCTAAATCCCGGCAGGGTGTCATGGAGTCGTTTTTTAGATTCAAGGAATGTTGGTAATTGTTTTTGCACTTCCCCTTCAAGAATCTTAGCAGGCGCTGGCAGGAGGGAGATAGGTTTAAAAATGTTCAGAACAGTGGGGTTTGCGTTCTCCTTTTTGAGAATTGGTTGGACAATAGCAGTCTTCCAGCTAGATGGATAAATGCCAGTTTCCAGCGAGGTGTTCCAGAGCTGGTTTAAGGCAGGATTAAGCAGTGGCGCTAATATATTTAAAAAAATCTGGGTGGGCAGGGGTCAAGTGGAGAACCAGATTTAGTTTTTTCCAACTGCTTATAGGATGTGGTCAGATCAAAAGGGCTAAATTCAGACCATGTTGTTGTTGGCAGGTGGGGAGGAAATGGCGTAATAGGTAAATCCTTCACCGAAAAGGCAGCATAGATGTCTTGTATCTTCTCCTGGACTAAGACCAAAAGATTTTCACAAAGTGTGGCAGAGGGGACGATGTTACTTGTCAGGTCCTCTGGTTTAAGGAAACCCTGCACAATTAAAAAAATTCCTTAGAGGAATTGTCCGCTGATTTTATTTGAGTAGCAATGTAATCCTTAATAATATTGCGTTTTAATTTGTGAAACTGTTTATTGCCTTTCTATATTTTTTTGGGCTTCAGGGTCGTAGGCTAAACGCCAAAGTGTTCCAAGAAGGTTTGAATTTATTTTGGCTATTATTGACCCGGTCTTTATTCCACCGCAGTGCTGTCTGCACTTCTAGGTAAGGCGATATAAGACCCCATGGCAATTTGCAATAGATGCCCCGTCGCAAAGATAGAAAAGTACCTTTCAGAGGTGTTTATAGCTTCTAATCAAACTCCGTAAGGGAGCATAGCGGAGCCGTGCAGTTAACCTGAGAGTCTGAACCGATAAATGTTCCTTTACACAGACACCCCACACACTGGACAACCTCCTGCCCTCCTACCATCAGGGATTCAGAGAAAGTGTATGTACTCCTATGCATATCAAAAGCAAATGCACTTATCATTAGCCGTTCCATAACGAGCAGGTGTGGCGGTGAGGGAAATCCACAAAACATGGGTAATACACAACAGACATAAAACACATGCAGATCTCTCTTCCAACAAGTGTGTATCACACTAACCTTGCTCTGCTTTATACTTTGTGATTTTGTTCACAATCTCAGGTGAAATGTTTTTGCAGATCGTCTCCAAAAACTCCAGATTCTCGGGCGATATGAGGGCCTGAGCCTCCATGAGGGTCAGCAGATGCAGGGTGGACTGCGAAAGAAAACAAGCGTGAACTCTAGAATAATCCCAGCAACCAGAATTAATCGATACAAACCAAAACAGGCAATAGTCACAAATACTAAAAATATAGTTATATAGCTCACTTTGTAGTTTCTAGGCACTTCGAATCGGGCGTTAATTATTATCCAGCTCTATGTTACTCCTATCAAACTTGCAAGAACAAAATGTTGAGGGGACCGATGCGATTCGAACCCAAGATCTTCAGGTTAAATGACTAAGCACTCCTTCTCCCCTTGTTGGGGAAAGATCCAATATTTATACTCTGGAGTCTCAGCGAACCCGCTGAGTGAGTCCACTGTGCCAAGGGAGCCACTCACACTTGCGGTATGGTATGGCACCCCTTGCCAAAGCACTCCCTCTCCCCTTTTTGGGGAAGGATCCAGTATGTAGGCCTTGGAGTCTCAGAGACCTCTCTGAGAGAGTCCACTGCGTAAAGGGAGCCTCTCGCAATAGAGATAGGGAAGGGATACCACTTCCCCTGGGATCACAGCTTACTGGACTTTGGACATTGCCTTGACTCGTCTATCGGTTTGTGTCCCCGTCACCCTTCCCCTCTTCTCCCCATGCTGTGACTCTCATCCTCCCCTCCCCTCCTCTTTCCCACCTTCATTATCTGTCTACTTCCCCTACTCCAACCCCCCCTAAATCTCTCACCTTGCCTTCTTTTCCTCTTACGTATTTGTGCTTATTGTTTATCTCGACCTTACAAGTAACTATGTTGCCATGCTCTAAGAACTGTGTAACCTTTGTAACGATGTAACCTGTTACTATGATCTGATGCTCATGTAAAGCGCTCGGATACCTCCGGGTCTAGCCAGCACTATATAAAACTTTTAAAATAAATACAGTGTCTACCTTACTACTCCAGTAAGGTACATTTTACTTCTCACAGGATGAACCATTGGGCCTAGGCATATAGACAACCATGCTACCGGGGAGTATTAAAGAGAACTGAGAAACACAATGCTGCCAAGGAACTCGAAGAAATGAGCTGCAGTGCAAAATGTACAACACTGCGTGAAAAACAAAACAGCTATTACAAGCTGCATGTCCTTTTCCAACCCCTACGCAAAACTGCATGCCCCATGGTTTACTTCTCTATATGTACTTGTCTGAAAGGCCCCCGTCTCGCATCACAGCCCATAACTCCTCCCTTGCCACAAACTGGCAATCACTTGCCTTCAAATTATCAATCTAAGCTTCCTCTAACCTGTCAATTCACCCCTCTAATAATGTGTACAAACTAACATATTCTAAATACCCCGATCCCGCTAGCAATTACATCAAACTTCCCAGTGAGAGCCTCCTCCACTATCAATTCACCTGAGTAACCATTCTCATGCAGCAGCGGCTCCTCCGCAATGGTGGAGGAGTGTCACCCCACTGGCTGGCTCAGAGCCAGAAAATGAAAAATAAAATAATGTTTTTGTATCGTTTTATTTTGCATTTGCTGTATCTTAGCCAGCTCTGTAGAGAGGGGCGGGGCCTAGGCATGGGAGGGGGGAGGAGTAGTGCTATGTGCACTCCCTGTTTAGCCGGCCGTCTCAGGCCGACCAAAACACACATGCGCACTTAGGTTTCTCCAGCCTGGCTGCAGCCTGACTGGCCTGAGCGGAGTGTCTTTCTAGCCTGCTCAAGCTAATCCCTGTGCTGCACTGCAGCACGGGGATTGGATAAGAGTCTGTCCCAGGGGCTGCTGGGACCAGAAAGAGAAGAGGTGGCGCGACGTGACGCTGGAGGCGAACAGGGGCTAAAGGTAAGGTTATATATGATTTCTAACACCCTTTTCCCGTGTTATCCCCCGCACTCCCCCCTCCTGCGTTTTCTCCACTGGCCCCACCACCCTTTGTGGCAGCTGCCACTGTTCCCATACCACATCTGTTTTCTTTGATTCCACCATAAACAAACTGGTGTAATGCATCCAAGGACTTCTTCTGGGATCACAGGACTAACCTCACTAACCAGAAACCACTAAATAAACAGATAATGAATATGCTACTTACCAGTATGCATCTGTTCTTGGCATGTAGGGCTGCTAACATTCATATCTTAGCATTAGATCGCCGCCTAGTGTTGGGTCCGGATGATCGCACATTGTTGTCCTGGAAGAGTCTTCGAAGTATCCTGAGATAGGTGGCTCCTCCCCTGGACTACAGTGCGCATGGGCATCGGCTCCATCCCCAGATTGTTTTTCGCCATTGTGGCAGGAGATGGAGTGAAAAGTGTAAAGGATGTCCATGCTAATGAATAAATACAATAGTATATCTGCAGCTGCGACAGGCACCGGGGAGGAGGGCGGGCGATATGAATGTTAGCAGCCCTACATGCCAAGAACAGATGCATACTGGTAAGTAGCATATTCAGTTCGAGGCATGTGGGCTGCTAAATTCACATCTTAGCATAGAATACATAGCAGTCCCTCCATCAGCGGCGGTTGCCCGTGCCAGCTGCAGAAACCTGAAAAAGTGTTTTGAGAACAGCCTGTCCTACAGCAGCTTGCTGCTTGGAATGCACATCAACACAGTAGTGTTTTGTAAAGGTGTGTGGTGTAACCCACGTGGCTGCTCTGCAAATATCCTCTAAAGGAATGTTCCCTAGGAAAGCCATGGATGCCCCCAGTTTGCGTGTGGAGTGCGCCCTTGGGGGTATTGTTAAAGTGCGCTTGGCCTTTTGATAACATATCTGGATGCACTTAACAATCCATCTGGCTATCCCTGCTTTGGAAATAGGGTTGCCTTTGTGTTGTGGTGCGAAGGCAACAAAAAGTTGTTTTGTCTTTCTAAAGGGTTGTGTTCTGTCTATGTAGTACATCAACGCCCTCCGTACATCTAAGGTATGGAGCATTCTTTCTGCCACCGTCTGCGGGTTTTGAAAGAATGCTGGCAAGTCAATAGTTTGGTTGAGATGAAACTGTGACACCACCTTCGGAAGGAATTTGGGGTTAGTGCGTAGCACTACCCTATTTGGATGAATTTGAATGAATGGCTCTTGGATTGTGAGCGCTTGCAGCTCACTGACACGCCTCAGAGACGTAATAGCTACCAGGAAAGCTACTTTCCACGTAAGGAACTGGAGTTCACACGAGTGCAGTGGCTCAAATGGCGGTCCCATCAGTCTGGTGAGAACGACATTGAGGTTCCACACCGGAGCTGGCGGTGTTCTTGGGGGAATGACTCGTTTCAGACCTTCAAGGAAGGCTTTAATGGCGGGCACTCTGAAGACAGAGAGATGCTGCCTGTTTTGAAGATAAGCCGCTATGGCGGATAGATGTATCCGAATGGAAGTGTACGCTAGATTGCACTTGTAAAGATGCAACAGATAGCAAATGATGTTGGGGATAGATGCGTCTAGCGGGTTGATGTCATTAGCTGTACAGTAAATGACAAAACGCTTCCATTTCGCAGCATAGCATGCTCTGGTAGTTGGCTTCCTTGCCTCTTTGATGATGTTCATGCATTCTGGAGGTAGGTTAAGGTATCCAAACTCTAGGACTTCAGGAGCCAGATCGCCAGGTTGAGCTGTTGCGGATCTGGATGCTGAATTTCTCCATGGTTCTGCGTCAAAAGACTGGGCGTGAGGCGCAGTCTTTGATGCGGTACCACTGAGAGTTCGAGGAACGTGGTGTACCAAGCCTGGCGCGCCCACGTTGGAGCAACTAGGATGAGAGTCATCGCGTGCTGCCTTAGCTTTCTTGCGACCAGCGGTATTAGAGGGGCTGGCGGAAAAGCGTACGCAAATTTGCCTGACCAGTTCATCCATATCGCATTCCCCTGCGACTGTGGGTGAGGGAACCTGGCGGCAAAGTGTTGGCATTTTGCGTTTTCGTTTGTGGCAAACAGGTCTATCTCCGGATGACCCCACTGCTGGAAGTACGGGTGGAGGACAGATGGGTGTATCTCCCACTCGTGCATTTGATGGCTGTACCTGCTGAGCAGATCCGCCATCTGGTTGTCCTTCCCTGGGAGGTGTTCTGCCATGAGGAAAATGTTCCTCTGAATGGCCCACTTCCACATGCTCTGAGCCAGATGAGACAGCTGTGGCGAGTGGGTGCCTCCCTGCTTTTGAATGTAGTACATCGCAGTCATGTTGTCCGTCCGGACTAACACTACCTTGTTGCACAGATGTACAATGAAGGACTTGATCGCCATGAAGATTGCCATCAGTTCTAGATAGTTGATGTGCATCTTTTTCTGCTGCGTCGTCCATAGTCCCTGCACTGTGTAAGTGAGCAGATGAGCTCCCCATCCCTGGAGAGATGCGTCCGTTGTCAGGATAATCTGCGGCACAGGCTCTTGGAACAGTCGGCCCTTGCAAAGGTTGTGTGGAGTCCACCAATGCAGAGAGTCGTATGCCCGACTGGTAACCAACACTAGGTCTGTCAATTGCCCCTGAGCCTGTGTCCACTGATTCGCTAAGCACTCCTGGAGCGGGCGCATATGTAACCGTGCGTGAGGGACTATGAAGATGCAGGAGGCCATCATGCCTATCAACTGCATGAATACTCTCGCCGGAAGCGAGTGTTGTGGTCTGAACTTTTGGATCAGAGACTGCATGCTGTCTATCCTGACCTTGTTTGGCTGAGCCATGGCCGTCAGGGTGTTGATCGTCGCACCTAGGAACTGCCGGACATGTGCTGGTTGTAGATGCGACTTTGGGTAGTTCAGCGAGAAACCCAGATCGTGAAGAAGGTGAATTGTAGTCGACATGTCCGCGGCGCACTGTCGTTCCGACTTGGCTTGCACGAGCCAGTCGTCGAGGTAGGGGTAGACATGGATGTTCTGCCTCCTGAGGTGCGCTGCTACTGTCGCCAGACACTTGGTAAACACCCTTGGGGCTGTGGTGACTCCAAAGGGTAAGACCTTGAACTGGTAATGCTTGCCTTGAATAGTGAACCTGAGGTATTTCCTGTGGGACGGGTGTAGTGGAATGTGGAAATAAGCATCCTTGAGATCTAAGGTTGCTAAGAAGTCCCCTTGGTTTAGCAAGGGAAGAATCTGCTGCAGTGTAAGCATGTGGAAATGTTCTGACAGTATGTACAGGTTGAGGGGGCGTAGATCTAGAATGGGTCTGAGAGATCCGTCCTTCTTTGGAATAAGGAAGTACAGGGAATACACCCCTGTGCCTTCCTCCCCCACTGGCACGAGCTCGATTGCTCCTTTTTGCAGCATCACCACTACTTCCTGCTGCAATAAGAGCAAGTGCTCTGCGGACATAGGCCTTTGCCTTGGCGGGATGTTGGGTGGAGTGGATTTCAACTCTAGGCAATAACCATACTGGACTAGTTGTCGCACCCACCTGTCTGTGGTGATGTTTCTCCAGACGGGCAGGAACTGCTGCAGTCTCCCCCCGACAGGTGTTAAGTGGTCGGGGGGCAGTGACAGAGAGTCACTGTTTGCTTGGGGTAGAGGAGCGGGAGCTGTTGTTTCCTCTGCCGCGACCTCTGTTGCTGTTATTTCTGTAACCTCCCTTGTTCTGCTTTTGGAACGAGGATTGTGCTCCACCTTTTGAGAACTGAGATTGTTGACCCATTTGTCCTCTGGTGACTCCACGTGCACCTGAGCGACGAAAATTGTTGCCACGAAACTGTTGCGACTGGAGGGCCCCCATGGACTTAGCAGTTTCTGTGTCTTTTTTTATTTTTTCTAGGGTGGTGTCAACATCTGGACCAAACAGACTATCAGGATTGACTGGCTGATTAAGAATGGTTGTCTGAATATCTGGTTTAAACCCCGAGATGCGGAGCCACGCCTGTCGTCTAAGCATAACGCTAGTGTTGATAGCTCTAGCAGCTGTGTCTGCGGCGTCAAGTGCACACTTGATGGCTGCGTTTGAGATTAGCTTCCCCTCCTCAATAAGCAGTTTGGTGCCTTCTTGGAACTTTGGAGGCAGGTGTTGTATAACCTGTTCTAGGGTGTCGTAATGCGCCCTATCGTAACGTGCTAAGAGTGCCTGTGTATTGGCAATGCGCCAAAAGTTTGCGGCCTGCGCAGCTACTCTTTTGCCCCCTGCCTCTAGCACTTTGGACTCCTTATCCGGGGGAGGAGCTTCACCCGTTGTCTGGGAGTTGGCACGTTTCCTGGCATTGGCGACCACAAGAGAGTCCAGTGGCAACTGTCCCCGAATGTATGCGGGGTCCGCAGGTGCAGGTCTGTACTTCTTTTCAATGCGTGGATTGACCACTCGTGACCTGGTAGGCTCCTTAAAGATATCCCCCGCATGCTTGAGGACTCCCTTAAGCATAGGCAGCGTTTTTACTGTCCTTTCAGAGACTGAGAATGTGTCGAAAAGGAAGTCTTCTTCTATCGGGTCAGCATGCATGTCCACATCATGATTGGCCGCTGCCCTCTCAAGTAGCGCATGAAAACCTGCTGAATCCTCAGTTGGGGATGCACGTGCATTAAAAAGCTGTGGGTCCTGCCCCACATTTTGGGTGCCCTGGTCACCAGTGTCATCATATGAATCCGGTTGTGCATCTGGTTCATTGATAGGGAAATTGTATTGCTCATCCTCATCATACCCCTCACCCGCAGAGTGTTCTGGTGAGGGAGTAGGGCTCCGTCTTGGAGGAGGCAGGATTGGTTCAGTGAGGCCTGAAGCATCAAGGGGCACCCTTTTCTTTTTCAGTGGGATGACATATGAGTCCACTGACTCTGAAGTTATTTTCCTCTTATAGAGGGTCAATTTGCCGGTATCTGCGTCGATGAACTGCTCTGAATCGTCCTCTGATTCGAGTACCCGACGTGGAAGTGGGCCAGCCGTTGAAGAAACCGTCTTCTTCGGTGCCGATTTGGTGGAAAAGGCTTTCGGCGCCTCCTTTGGCGGCAAAACAAAGAGAAGTTTGCCAGAAGGCTTCGCTGGATTGTCCGTTTGTGCCTTCGGCGACGAAATCGGAGCCGACAGAGCAGAGGCCTTCTCCCTAATTCGCTGTAGTGATGCGGCGACGAGGGACGCCTCACTCTCAGTTGGTTTTGGAGCCGACGAGGATGTTTTAACCTTTCCTTCGGATCCGACGTCTTTGTGGGCCTTGTGGGCTTTCGACGCGGAACCCGCTGTCACCGACCCCGAGTCCTGGGACCGGTGCGCAGACGTGCCAGTCTTCGATCCGTGCGCCTGCGTAGACTCCGTGGAGCCGGCCTTTGCGGGCTTGGACGGCGGCGCCGATGTTGATCCGTGCCGACCATCTTTTTTAGAGGACCCCTCCTCCGGCGTCGATTTCGAATGAGCAGCAGCGGAATCGACGGACTTCTTCGACTTCTGCGGACCGGAGGTCGACGGAGTCGATGGATTAGCGGGTACAGTCGTTTTCGCTGGCACGGCAGCCATCTTAGGGACGCACGAGTCCTTAAGTTTCGGTTTCGTTTTCGGGTCGGCCATTTTAGATGGAGTCGATCCCAATGCTTTCGGTTTCGGTTTCGATACAGTCTGCTCAGCAAGTAAGTCCGTGGCCGGGCCAGAAGGCGGGGCTGTGGCTTGCGGCATGGGGTCGTGGGTAAGGCCTACAGGCGATCCCGTGACCCGGTCGGTATCCTCGAAACCTTCGGGGCAGAGCTCGTCCCCTGAGCTATCTGCCGCGGCCCCATAAATCTCTTCGTCGTCTCCTACCTCGTCGACGTATTCAAGGCCTTGACCCACGACTCCGTCGTCGTCTACCGGATCCGCCTCGACCTCCGTCTCGGGTGGGGAGATCTGAAGATGATGACCCTGGTCCTCTTCATCTTGGTCGCCGAAGATGTTTTCCGGATCCGGGGCCGCTTGTCTAGCTTCCATGCGCACCGCGCGCCGAAGCTTGAGAGTCTTCTTAGAGCGGAACTGTGCACAGGCCTTGCACTTGCCGTCGTCGTGGTCAGGCGAAAGGCACTTGTTACAAACGGGGTGTAGATCGATGTGTGGGTACTTGGACCCACAAAGCGGGCAGTATTTAAACGGGCTCCGCTCCATGTCTGAAAAGTTTTGCAGTCGAGTCGCGATGAGAAGGCCTCAAAGTTCGAAAAGCGAAACAAGACTCCGCTTATTCCGGCTCCAAGAGACGGAAGACTCGAGACCGTGCGCAGACAATACCGACGCAAAAAGCGAGGCCTTTTGGCCGCTAAAAGTTAGTTTTTTCTCGGTTTCGACAGAGAGACGTCGAGACCACATCCGAACCCAATGGCGGAAAAAAACAATCTGGGGATGGAGCCGATGCCCATGCGCACTGTAGTCCAGGGGAGGAGCCACCTATCTCAGGATACTTCGAAGACTCTTCCAGGACAACAATGTGCGATCATCCGGACCCAACACTAGGCGGCGATCTAATGCTAAGATGTGAATTTAGCAGCCCACATGCCTCGAACCCTTTGTTTCAGCAGCTGTGTGCTTAGGGGTAGTAAGCACAATTACAATATGTGCAAGCAATACAAAGTCAGTAGTGCGGTGTAGTAGGAGCTGGGTCGCTCCTGCTCCATATTTTCATTTTTCTGTTGTACATATTTTGGCTCTCTTCTTTACTTGTCTTGTGAACATGTTTAGCTCTGTTATTTACTTGTCTTTTACGTGCAACCTATCCTCTTAGGCCACTCCCTTCAACTAAAATCCCCATGCTCATATGGGTGCAGGTTACCCGCCCGCCACTAGCCCATGCTCACCAAAGTCTCTCTGTGTTTTTTGGGAAGCGTGTCCTGCAGAAGGAACATGATTTCATTGTGGTCTTCGGTGCCAATGTCCTCTGAAATGTCATACAGCAATTGCCTGCAGGAGAAAACCAAAGATGGGTAAAACGTTACAGTTGTCTTCCTTCTGCCCCTGAATAATGATTACAACTTAAACAAAATGACTGCAAAATTGCAGCATTGGTGAAAAGTGATGCCTCAAGGTTAGCCGACACCAGTGTAGAAGTAGGTGTGGGAGACACGGCAATGGAAAATGGCTCCATGGTGAGATGGAAAGGAGCAGCAAAGTGGTCTGAACACAGAGGTGGAATTAGAGTAGAACCAGACAGGTCTTTGACACTGGAGAAGATAGGATCAAGACTATGTCCCATCAAGTGGGCAGCTGAGAGAACTTTTAGAGTCAATGCAGACGCGGACAGCGCAGCTACAAGAGTGGTCAAGTACACGAGGGTAGTATCCTCCAGGTGATAATTCAGAAAGGTAAAGGTAGCATAGGCCATAACTTCATCTAGGTTTTTATAACTAAAGCTGTTGTCATGTCCCAGAGGGTAATTGATCCACGTTTTATGTGCACACTTATTTCTGTCCTTCCCTTGATACCCTGCTTTATCATTCTCGCTTCCCTCCAGCTCACACACACACACACACACATTACATTTCCTGACAGTCATAAGTTTTGTATCCTATACGTCCCTTTATTCATCTTCCTTTTACGTATTTTTTAGTGTCACCTTCTTCACACACCTTTATTTTTTTTCACACACTTCTATCCCATTCTCACTCACCTCTCACTGAAATATTCCTCTTACAAACACACATTACTTCCCCTCCCTCAAATCTTCCCTTCACTCAGAGACCCCACTTCTTTGCCCTTCTCACACATTTAACCTCTCAAACACTGTGCCCTCTCTTGCTCATATCCTCGTTCTAACCACTTGTTTGTTACGCGCACTTTCATTTTTTCGTGCTCTCACTTACACAGATGCACGCACTCAGATGGCTGTTTCAGTGCTTAATTTGTAAAACAAATGCCAGAGCCCTTGTCGAGGCCACTGCAGCTTGCATCACCCATTGCCGCTGCCAATGGCAGTGCCAACAAACCAGAAAACAAAGCGATATTCCACAATTAGGCACAATTGACTTAAAGGCCTTGCTGATTACGTCTGAAGAGAAAATCATATGCAGGATTGTAGACCTAACTCAATGCAGTGATGATTTCAAGATCAAGCATGAGCACCGAATTGTGAAAAAGGAGCAACATTAAGGTTTGGGGCCATTTACAAACTGCTGGAGTTTGCCGTGATTCTTTGGTTTTCCTCATATTGAGAAGTAGCTCTAATCTCGCAGGTCACTGTTATTTGGCGAATCATAGCCGCATTCGAAGTGACTATGCAGGTAACAAGTGCCGCAACCTCTTCATAAAGGTCCAGCTGTTCAAAATGCTGAGTGCTGCCACCGATGAGGGTCTCAGACTGATGCTCTTTACTGAAGCTTTATCTGCTCGTGTTTTCTTCATGCCAGTGTCGCCTCCGTTTCAAATAATCCTTGTATTTTTAAAACTATATATTCAGGTTACAGTTATCCAAGGCAAACACACTATTCTTTGGGTCAGTAGAATATTGTTTTGCTCTGATATGCATTACAATTAAAAGGAGTCTATACCTGTTCTACGAGCACAAGCCTGCATGGAAGCACCAGCGCAGTTCTAGCAAAATTATATATATATATATATATATATATATATATATATATATATATATATTTTTTTTTTTTTTAAAGTAAAACTTTTATTGAATGTATATTGTTGCCATGTTTAGGCTCTGGTGTTTTTTGCTTTTCAAATTTGTGGCATATTGTTAGTTTATTCATTTATTTTTTAAATAACTATCGCCCGAGCTTGCTAAGGCCACAAGTAATGCCCTTGCCACGGTTAGACTTTGTACTCATGAAAAGTAGCACATTTTTTCAGAGTAAAGCCAGTGGTTTAAGAGGAGGCACTATATTTCAGCCAGGTCTTGTTAAAGAATCAGGGTGCTTAGGACTCTTAATTACATTTCTTTAAAACAATTTTATTGCCACTTAAAGAACAAAAGATATCACCAAGACTACTAGCCTGTTCTAAGTTTAGTCCAAAGGTAGCAGTTTAGGTCACTTCTAAGTTCTTGAGCTGCAGTGGTGAGTTTATACTTCGATGTGCTGAAGATATTGATCAGGTCAGATGTATGCATAGTAGTGCTGGATGCAGGAATCCCAACACTTGTGTAAATTACATGAAATTCAGACTAGCTCTTGCAGCCCGCTCGCTCTCTGTAGCAAGGTTTTAACTATAGTGTTCTGATGCACACTGAGACTTGGGTACACACACCTGTCCTGTAAACCCGTTGAGTACTCTTACCTTCCGAATGAGGCAAACACCAATCCTTTGAACATGCAATCAACTATTTGCCATGCCACCAGGGCACACCATGATTCAGCAGGGGTGCACCCCTTTACAATAACAGAGCCTACCCAACCCGGTCTCACCATCTTGCATTAATATGCCTGTAAGATGACCTGGCATGTTTCACCTACGTGCTACTTTACAAGAAGTCAAAAACACCTGAGCTCAAACATACCTTCAGCTGTAGAGATGGAGCAGGAGCAGGGAAATCCACATGATTCTGCCCAGGGATTGGTCCAATTCAACCTTGTGCTGTACCATCCATCAAATGATGGGTGAGGGCGCCTAAAGAGACCCCATCCATGCTAAGGAAGTCCAGAAGGACAATCAGTTCCATCTACCCTCATCATCTTGGAGCACTGGGCTGGCGCTCCGAACAGCAGAACATTCCCTCATACACGAGGAACTACCTACATGACAAACACACCGAGTTGCTCTCCAAGAGGCTCCCAACCATACAGAAGAACAGGCTTATCCCATAAACACCACAAATGCTCCCTGTTACTCAACACTAGGTCATCCCTTCTTCGGCACACTATCCCCAACTCCGGGTGCTGTGTCCTCCACCATCAGATGCACACCCTGGTTATATAGCACACTTTTTGCACTGGGGACTGTTTTTAATTTACAGTTTGTATTGCAAGCATAAGGGGGCCCTGTTGAGATGACAGCACAATTTCTCTTCCCCCCCCCTTTTTATGGTTTAGGCTTGCCATAAAGAAGTTTTTGAAAGAGAATCGTCGCACCAGCTTGCCAAGGCCACAACTACTGGCTTTTGCCAATGTTTGTTTAACATGGTTTTTGACTCGTAGACCACATGAATTGGGGACACTCCTGGCCCTATGGATATCACGCTGAGACAATACCCGGATTAATCCTGACAATTTGAAACTGGAGGGTGTCTGACATCTTCCTGGTTATGTTTATGTTCATAACCGACGGACTGGGCTTGACTTAGGGGAATTTGCTGACAGCCATGCAGGATGTTCAGCAACAGATTAAATTCATATCATGTTCTCTTTTTTATGAGGCTAAATAAGACTGTGACTGTTGAGCGAAAGGAACCTTCTGCTAGAGCATATCTTTGTAAAATGCTGTTTTGAGGGGTTGACTCCGATCTGCATAGTGCCGAATGCTTGTGTGGCTCGCTATAGTGTGGGCCTCCTGACTGATAAGCTTCCCTAAAAAGAGACATCCTGAAACATGCTCCCTTCCTCCAATGTGACAAAACTTCTATGCAAAAACTGTGTGCAATTTTTCTTTTCTTTTTAATTGTTTTGCTGTGACTAGGGAGAAACTCCCAGTGGTAGCATCTGTGGGTTACAGAAATTGCAAACCTGATTTGCTTAATCTTGTTGCGTTTGTTCTGGTTGTATGACAAAACTCCAGCATTAGCTGAGACTTTTTCATGTTTACACTTCTAACACTACAATTATTTGCCTGCAAACTATAATGATTTGGTTAATGTCCATCTCTCATGTTCGGTGATTAGGTCTGATTGATGATTCTGTGCTTTGTGACATTCTGTTAGTGGATATAAACTATTGCTTAACTCAGTATACTGCTTGATGGGACAGGCAGGGCCAGCATTAGAGTTGCCACCATGGTGATGAAACCGGACAGCGCTGGTAATGTAGGATTTTCCTCTCTTAACCAAATTACTATTGGAGCAGAAAGCAGGAATGTGTCAACTCTCTCTTTCTCTACTGATATGTGACAATGTGACCAAGCATTACTCACCCCGGAGAAATTAGTGTTGCGATTAACATAAGAAATATTGACATTTCTTGGCATACGCTAATCTATCGGTAGTATAAAAAATGCACATATTTTAAATTCTGGCCCACGTCCCTACACCTCCTGGCGACTTGTCAGCAAGAGATATTTCAGGTAAAACAGAGGATATATTTTGTGGGTGGACAACTGCATGGCTTCCATTAATCTAGTGCAAACTCACACCAGTAAAACATTGGGGGTGAAGGGTGCAGAAAGGAGATTTTCCATTATTTTCAAGTGAGTGTGGTGGTCTGTGATTCCGCACTGAACAAATGAAGATTAAATACTAGTTTTGCATCTGCTCGAGCATGCCAAATACACACATTGTACTTTATATGGGATTTTGTAAAGCATTGTAAACCCCCTTGCAGTGGCCTCAAATTGTTTTATGGACATGGACTGGTTTTGTGGCTAGCATTGGAGTGAGAAGGGCTATGCACTGAGCTCCAAAGTCCCTTCAATCTGGCTGTTTTACCTGAAAGTAAATTCACATTGGAGCTGTATGATAGAGAATATATTATGTGGATCTTCTCACCGCGCCCCAAAACCCGCACTTTTAGCCATTTGGCCAACAGGAAGCTCTAAGTTACAGGTGTGGCCAGCTTGACACATTCCATGAGTGCCAACCTCATTTGAATTTGATAAATAAAATAGAAATATGGCGTCCTATTTCTGATGAAGCACCAACCCTTAGCTTACCGGTATCGAGACACGGTGGCCCTGCTCGGTAGAGCTGCACGCACAGACTCCTTGGTGAAGTTGAGCTTCCGGAGCAGAGACCATTGTCGAATTTTGTACAGCAGCTCAGCAACCAGGAAGAGGTCATCCTTGTTTATAAGGTCTTGCTCAATAAGGAGCTGGAAGATCTTGTCAGCGGATGTCACATTGTGCAGTTTCTTCGAAGGTAGTATGTCACTGCAGAGAAACTTGATGCCATCTACATCCTCCTTTCCCAGGTGACGGTCGATGTCCAGGAGGACACTACGGAACATCATGTCCTTCGACTCGTCCATAGCGTCCTCTCACAGACCAGGAGCTGGAAACAAGGAAACGATGCATAAGCATTAGATATCACCTCTAGTGTACTTTTCAGTTTTTTATAAATGGCATGTGTTTCCCAAGTTTCTTACCTTCATAACTACGTATCTTATAAATATAAATATTCACTTAAAAAAAACAAAAGGTTACAGGGACGTTACAGTTAGGCTCAAATTTCACTCGTACAAAACCATAGAAATGTAGCAGTTCTAATTATCTGAGCTAACTATAACTTATGCCCCCGCAATGCACTGCTTATGACCTCACATATTAGATCGCTAATGACATCTCAAAACAATTTAATTCTATCTCCTAAATATAACGTCCCTGTAATTTTTAGGTTTTTAAAATTTTATTTCCTAACTGTAAGGGCACTGTTAAGTGAATTTCTAAGGTTTTTAAATTTTATTTCCTAACTGTAACCTTTTAGAGGGAGTGTGTGACTGAGTGCATCAGTGACTCAGTAGGGGAAACATCCTTTACAACGCAACATTTACCACGCAGTGCCTTTACGACGCAACTTTTACAACGCAAACCATTACAACGCATTGCGCTGGGGGGCGCTCCAGGATAGGGAATGCGTTTAATCTACTGTCCAACACCTTCCCTAGTGTCCACGGGGATTGGAGTTGGAAAAGTAAATTAAACTATTCACTATCCAGCGCCCCAAAGCACTATGCGTTGTAATGGTATTCGTTGTAAATACCGTGTTGTAAAGGCATGCGATGTAAAAGTATGCGTTGTAACGTCATACATCCCTTAGTAGGTGTGTGAGTGAGTGCATGAGTATCAATGTGTGTGAGTAGGTGTGTGAGTGTCTGAGTTGGGCTGGGAATGGCTACATAAGTGTCTCGCGGGGTGTGTGAGTGGGTGCGTGAGTGTCTGAGAAAGTGCAGAGAAAGTGCCTGAGTGGGTTTGCAAGCGCCTCCATGAATGTGTCAGTCAACCTATAAGTGACTGCCTGGGTGTCTAAGTGGGTATGTGAGTAGATCTAGGAGTGTCTGAGTGGGTCTGTAAGTGGGTGTGTGAGTCTCAGAGTGGGTCTGTGAGTCAGGCATTAGTCTCGGAGTAGTTCTGTGAGTGGGTGAGATAGAGTATGAATGATTCTGTGAGTGGGTGCATGGTTGTCGGACTGGGTCTGTGAGTGGGTGCGAGAGTGACTGAGGCGTTCTGTGAGTGGGTGCATGAGTGCCTGAGTGGGTTCTGCTCGTTCTCTGCACATTTTCTGCCTTTTCTCTGCTCACTTGTCACCTTTATTTTGCCTCTTTCTGCTCACTGCTGGCCTTTATTTTGAATCTTTCTGCTCGTTTCTGACCTCTATTTTGCCTCTTTCTGATCGTTGCTGACCTTTATTTTGTCTCTTTGGCCCTGGGTTCTGGCCTTTATTTTGGCTCTTTCCACTGGTTACGGACCTCCATTTGCCTCTTTCTGCTCGTTTCTAATCTCTATTTGGCCTCTTTCTGCTCCTTACTGGCCTTTATTTTGCCACTTTCTGCTAGTGTCTGACCTTGATTTTACCTTTTTCTGCTAGCTTCTGATCGCTAGTTTGCTTCTTTCTGCTTGTTGTTGGCTTTTAATTTGCCTTTCTCTGCTCATTTCTGGTCTCTATTTTGCCGCTTTCTGCTGTCCCTTATTTTGCCTCCTTGTGCTCCTTTTGTACCTTTATTTTGCCACTACCTGCTTGTTTCTGATCTTTATTTTGCTCTGTTTGTTGCTAATCTCTATTTTGCCTCTTTCTGCTCGTTGCTGATCTTTATTTTGCCGCTTTCTGCTTGTTGCTGACCTTTATTTTGCCGCTTTCTGCTTGTTGCTGACCTCTATTTTGCCTCTTCTTTCTGCTCGTTTCTGACCTTTATTCTGCCTATTTTGGTTCACTTGCCACCTTTATTTTGCCTCTTGCTGCTCGTTGCTGACTTTTTTTGCTTCTTTCTGTTCATTTCTCACCTTTATTTTGCCTCTTTCTGACCTTTATTTTGCCTGTTTCTCCTCTTCCCCCGGGACTGTAGCCTCTGCGGTTACAGCCTGCTCCCGACTGCTACGGGAGTGGCATTGCTTTCACACACAGAGAGCTGCGAAACATGCAGCTCCCTGTGTGTGAAAGCAATTAGCCTGTTTCACTGATCGCTTGACAGTGGGCAGGGACACAAACGAAGCTCCACTTCCAGCAAGCGACCTCCTGGGAGGTGGTGGTCCGCAGGTCATGAGGGGGTTTGAACACCCCCGGGGAGGTGGTGGGCTGAGGAGCTCGAAGCGGTCCCTCAGAGCCACAGGAGGGGGGGGCTGGTGCATCCCTTGCCCTGTACTAATCTAGCATGCCCCCTGGACATGGCCCACATGGTTGGTAAACATTTCAGAAGCACAGGAGCCAGTGCTGCTTTTTTTATTTTGCGGCGGGACCTGCAGACTCCAGGTAGCTCCCGCCAAAATAATTTTCAAATGCTCCCCTCCCCCCCCCCCAACCCAAAAGTCTGGGGGGGGGGGGGGGAAATCGGGATATTCCTACCCTACCCCTTCTCTATTTTAACGTTTGTTTATCTTTTGGGACTTGGATGAAGCAGAGTCCCAAGATGGCGGTCAACACATCCTGTTTGAAGTGTTGCCAGCCAAACAGATTTGAGCACTGGTACTGTTGGGTCCTCAGAAGACCCGCATCCATAGATTATTATTATTATTTTTTATTTTTTTTATTTCTCCAAAACTGAACAGATTTAAAGCAAGTAACCAAAAGCACTCTTTCTGGACCAATAGCTAGCTTTCTGCCAAGTTTGGTGTAATACCATCCAGCGGTTTGGGCTGTAATAGTGTTCAAAATCCCTATGGGATTTAACACTGGAAAACATTATTTACACCTCCACTTTTTTGGCCACCACTTGACTGATCAGCCCAAAACCTTCCATGCCCAACCAGATTCACTAGGACTTTTCTTTTAAAATTTTGTGAAGCGGTGCCACAGATATAAGCAAGCCCAAAAATAATTTTTCCACGTCCAAAGGATTTTTTGACATGCCTATATATCTTTGCCGGCACTTGGTGAATCTTCACAAAATTGTCCCCATAAAGTGTCATAATGAGTCTTGATGCACATGGAAAGTTTTAGGGTGATCCGTCGAGCAAAGGCTGTTCGAAAGGGGGGGGGGGGGGGAAGGGGGTGAGGTGAGGTGGGGGGTGGGTTAAATAAAGTGTTTTTTACAATGTTAATTCCCATTGGGATTTTGAACACGACTACAGCCCAAATCGCTGGACGGAATCAGTAGTTTTGGAGAAATGTAGACAAAATCTCAAATTTGTATATTTAGGGATGTGGATCCTCTGAGATCCAACAGTCCCCCTGCTCGAATCTGACTGGCTGCCAACACTTCAACCAGGAATTAATGGCAGTCATCAAAAAAATAAAATAATGTTAAATATAAGAAAAGGGCGGTAGGGTAGGAATAACCTGACCTCTTAGGACTCCGGAAGGAGGGAGTGGGGGTCCCGCAGGGCACAAACAGTATTATTATTTTTTCGGCAAGAGCCACGCTGGATCTACAAGTCCCGCTGGAAAAAAAAGGATGCAGCGCAGGCTTCCGTGCTTCTGTAATGTGCAGCCTCCGGGTGGGCCAGGTCCAGGGGCATGCATGATTAATCCAAGGAGAGGAGTGCACGGGCCCCCTCCTGTTGCTCTTTTGATCCTGGGGCTACAACCTCCCCATAGCGCACCCCTAGAACATAGCTGGGGATTGGCGAGAGCTTTAACCTCTCCCGCCAAGTCACAGCAAGCACTCTGCTTGAAATGCTCTTGCTTGCTGGTAGCAGAGCTTTTGTCGGATTCCCTGTTCGCTGTCTAGTGAGCACGGAAACAGACAAATTACTTTCTCACACAGGGAGCTGCATGTTGTAGCTGCTCTCTGTGTGTGAAAGCAATGCTGGCTCCCAAAGCATTCGGGAGCCAGTAGGGACCGTGGCGGCCTTGAGGTTCCTCCAGCAGTCCAGATGGACGACAAAAAAAGAGGCAGAATAAAGGTCAGAAGCAAGCAGAAAGATGCAAGTTAAAGGTGAGAAACGAGCAGAAAGAAGCAGAATAAAGGTCAGCAATGAGCAGAAAGAGGCAAACTAGAGGCCAGCAATGAGCAGAATTAGGTAAAATAAAGGTCAGAAACGAGCAGAAAGAGGCAGCATAGAAGTCAGCAATGAGCATAAAGAGGAAAAATAGAGGTCAGAAACGGGCAAAAAGAGGCAAAATAAAGGCCAGCAAGGAGCAGAAAGAGGCAAAATACAGGTCATACAAGAGCAGAAAGAGGCAAAATAAAGGTAAAAAATGAACAGAAGAGGCAAAATAAAGGCCAGCAATGAGCAGAAAGAGGCAAAATAAAGGTCAGAAGTGAGCAGAAAAGGCAGAAAATGAGCAAAGAACGAGCAGTCCCCACTCAAGCACTCATGCACCCACACACCCACACAGACAGCCTAGACACTTCCACACCCACTCACAGAACAGCTCAGACACTCCCATACCCACTCACAAACCCAGTCAAATCAATGATGTAATTTACGAGGTCATCAGTGATGTGACTGACCATTTCAGGAGTGATGTAATATGTGAGGTCATAAGCAGTGCATTGCGGGGGCGTACATCATAGTTAGTACAGGTAACTATAACTGCTGAATTTCTATGATTTGTACAAGTGAAATTTGAGCCGAACTATAACATACACGAAACCTTTGTTTTTTTAGTTTAAAATATATAACAGCTACAGCGCTCTGTATGAACTTACCTTTATAATATTTTTGCAGTCGATATTTAGGTCACATTTTTGTATACAGATTTGTTTTCCTTTGATATTCTGACATACAACCCAAAGAGGGGCATATTATATGGCATAAAATGTTTTTAAAGGTGAAAAACAGGGTCCATTTAGTTGCACGGTTAACAAATTACTATGACATTTTAGTAGGCAGGATTATGAACATGTCATGGATCACAATACTTTACAATGCAAATAGGATCTTTAAAAAAAGAAATGCCATTGAGCAGACTATTCAGCAACAATTAATGATTTTGTATTGAAGCACAGAAATTCTATTTATAATACTCACGTTTCCACTCCTATGTGGAAAAGTTTGAAACATAGGACATTCCCCCACTGAAAAAAAACATGTACCTACTTTTTTTGCAATTAACTGTGTCTCTTCTCAATGGACATACCACAGCTGTGTTTTAACTGGTTTATTGCATCTCCCCTTGTTACTTATGTGTTCACACTGTGAGATTACTGTAATCTACTCTTTCTAACACAAAACAGCCACAAAGAACAGCACCATGTAAAACCACAGACTAGGTAGGTAACTGAAATAACTATATAAATAGGAACACTTTTTGTGAAAAGCAGGCATCATGTCCTTTGGGCGAGTTTTGGCATGAGGTGACATAACCCACGTACAAACTTCAAGTTTACAAAAGGTATATGGTACATTGGTTTTTAAAAGGACCAGCTGTCTGGGTGATAACAGCCAGTGTAGAGAAAAAATAAATGTACAACTCTTTAAATGAGATAAGTCCTTGTGCATTAGGGGTATATGGAAAAAAAATTAAACTTACTTTGACACGCAGAAGAGAGAAATACAAAACCATGATCTCAATAAGTAGGCAAGATTAGTCTGATAAAATGTTTTTATAATGATTAAAAACATATTTACCAGAGTTAGACATCTATAGATGGTAAACAAATCGCGGGAACTGGCTCAACCCTGGTACAACGAGGCAAGAAAGATCAAAAGGTCCTAAGCCCAGAGCATGCAAATACTGAAGAGCAATATAAAAGGTAGGCTCATCCTCTGGTCGGCTGTGTCATGGTCCTGAAGTGCGTGCCAACACAGCTCTGAATCATGCAGCATGGGTGTGGAATCATCAACGCCCTTTATTGTGGTTGCATCTGAACCACGGACCAAGCAAAAGCCAGACTGGTGGTAATGTCCAAGCAAACCTGGGCTACCCAGGAAACAGGCATCAATATTGGTGGGGTCACGGAAAGTTATATTTAGTAGTGGTTAAACCTGATCTGCTTGTACAGTAAGAGAAAGATTCCATTTGGTAGAAAGAAACTCGAGGAGGAAGTGGGGTAGACTGAAAAGGCAAGTAGAAGATCATCCTAATAGGAAGCGGTTTTCATGGAGGATAAAAGGTCGTGCAAGTCACATTCAGGGATTAGTTTGAAGTTGTTCCAGCAGGGTACGGACTACTCCAATAAAGCAAAGGAAGATCAGGTACAACCAGGAGTATTAGTAACTTACCCACAGATTGAGATTAAAGAAATATTCATTGGTATGATTACTTTTTCCACAGAGTACTAACTGTAAGAGATGGAGTTGGTAAGGCAGGAAAAACTTTTGAATTATCTTTATTGGTTTTCACAGCAACACAATGGAGGAAGAAATTAAATGCAGAGTAGTACAGAAAGCAAGGAACGTTTGACTAAATAATTCTCCACACCCCAGCAAATAGGATTTAAAATTGCAGTTAAAGATTGCTTTCATTCTTTTTAATGCTGTTTTGGAGCTATCAATATCCATATTAACAACTCGTATGTTTTGGGTGGGTGTATGGGCTAAGAGTGGCTCTTTTGCTCTTTTTGGATTTGGCCGTCTCAAGTCAGACATAACACATAATATACTTTCCTTGGCTTGACAACACGAGTTTCAAAATCATTGCTGGTTGACCTTCGCCTTGAACATTGTTGTTCTTTTGTAAAGAGATAACAATTAGGAAAATTCCTTTATTTTTTTCTTTAATTACATTTTTCTGTACAATTTGTTTGACAACTAATTACTGTTCTACCATTATTTAGTGTCATAGTACTGTTTTAATGAAAATGTTCAAATGAATTGGGTTTCAGATGCTTCTGGGGGTAATCATGTGCTTTGTGCAAGTTTAAAAACTACAAGTCAATTAGGTAGCTCAGAGAATTAAGCACTCAGCAGAGATCTTTGAGTAACAAAGGTTCATATTTTTAAATCTTGTCAATGTAATTTCTGCCTCGAAACCTTAACTCGATAAAATGAGCGCCACCACGTTGAAAATAACATCTTCCATTTACAATGGTACAAAATGGCAAATTTGCAGAAACGAGCCATGATTAAGTCCACCTCCTGGCTGCAGTGTAGTTTTTTTTACACGATCTGTAAAGGGTTTGTAGAAAATCCCTGTTGCACCAACTTCCACAACTCCCCCCCTCCATCCCCCCCCCCGTCTTATGACGATAGACGACAAACTACAGGGCAATAGTCTGCGTAGTGAGCGGTGCTCTATATATTGGTACTAATGATAAAGAACGGTTTTATCATAATTTTTGTTTTTAAAGTGAACTTCAAGGCATTTTTATGTGGTTTCATAGTCCGTGAGCCAATGTAAGTCAGTAGTGACTAGCCAGGTACCTTAGACAGCCTGAACTATGGGAAGTTTGGCAAAAGGGGGCATTTTGGTTTTGTTCAGTGTCCCTCTGGGCTGTAGCTTATATTCTATTACCACGAGCTCACAATAGAGTGTAAGTCGCTACATGTTGTTTCTCTCCATAGCTCAGTAAAGCATTCTCTAAAGAAAGTAGTTTTTAGGTGGAGTAGTTTAATGGGGCCTGATGGATAAATACTCAACTATTCAGATACTAATCCCACTTATAAACACGAACACTAAACACAGAGAGATAGCTTAGGAGGTTAATGGACATGACCACGGTTTTTATACTTTCTGCATGTAAAAAAAGGTTTAACTCCTTATAAAATGGTTCAAATTAATGTGATGTTTTGGGATTTTTAGGAGGGGCAACATTTAGCCTCTGAACACTACGTTCGTTCTCGTGCTGAAGGAGGTAGGAAATCGTGCGTTTACCTGATTGGGGGAGGGACCCCTGTTGGGGAGGCCAGTCCTTCTCTGATCAGACCTTAACCTAGAAGTGAAAGGCTAACAAAATAGCTGCAGTATATTGTGTTGTGTCCTTTTATCACTTCTCAGACGACAGCACCATATGAAAAGGGGGGGCCCTCGGCCCCCCCGCACGCATGGCGGCGACCGTCGCCC
This sequence comes from Lissotriton helveticus, assembly GCF_964261635.1. NCBI lineage: Eukaryota > Metazoa > Chordata > Amphibia > Caudata > Salamandridae > Lissotriton > Lissotriton helveticus. Next base: position 408,107,561 of record NC_136061.1, on the reverse strand, counting down.
CCTCTTTCCCCTTTGTTGTCATTCGGCGGTGGGGGCGTGCCCGGGGGGGCACGGCCCACCGCCGATTGGCCTGCGGCCTTCCTGACCCGGATCCAAGGTAGTGGGTCCGGGTCAGGGGGGGCGGGCGATAGGAGGGGCCGCCTGGCCCCTCGGGAATAAAGAGGTGGGGAGCGCCCAGGAGACCCCCTTGTCCCTGGACGCTCCCTCGCTGAACGGTGTGCCCCGCGCTCGGGGCTTCTTTGTTTTCGTAATTTTTTCTCCTTTATTTTTCAGGTCGCGGAGGAATTGCCTGCCTGCCCGAGCGGAGCCCAGCAGTGACGAAGGGGAGGCGCGCGGGCAGAGTGCTTTCGTGGCGGCACCGCGAATCTGCAGTGGCTGGGGAGCTGCGTCACACGGAGACAAGTCAGCAGTAGAAGAGAGAGGAAGCCGGTAATACGCGGGAAGGACCGGCGCCGCATCGGGGAGTTGGGAGCGGTGAGCCAGCCGAAGGGTTCTTTGTTCGCCGGTAAGTGCAGGCTCACGCTGCGGACCCGGGCAGCAGAGTAACGAGGGGGCTGAAACCTCTTTTTTGAAGCAGTGCGAGGGATTTCCCGCCTTCGGGGGAATTTTCAAATTCGGTCGCCTAAGTAAAGGCGGTACGCGGAACGAAAAACGTCATTTCCCGCCTTCAGGGGGCCGTTTAAAACGGGCGCACAATCAGAACGAGGTGGCAGCGGTAAACAATCGTTGTAGGCAGGGGAAACAACAGTCGTTTGGGTAAATAGTCGGGTTTGGTCTCAATGTGCCCTGATTAAGCCCGCGCTCCATAGAAGGCAGCGAAGCAGGGTCGACCAGGGCAGCACCTGGAGGGGAGACCATTTGAGAAGTGTGCAAAACGAGGTGGCAGCTATGTAAATGTTTCCACGCTACATTGCTGCATTTAGTGATAATTCATTGTACTGATTGGACCACAAAGTGTGCAATTTTAAGAAAACGAAGTGCCATGGCCTTGTGTAATTATAATACATTGTACTGATTGTGACAGAGAGGGTGCAATTTAGGAAAACGAGGTGGCATTTGTTTAGGTGTTTGTCACTACTGAGTGGTATCAAATATTGTGTGAGTTGTTGTCCACGTATGCAGAAGAGGTGACATTTCTTAAAGTGTTTTCACTATTGAAGTTGGGTGTTCTAAAACGTTTTTCTTGCTTTATTACATGGTATTAATACCTGTTTTCAATTCCAGGCAACTTTAACTACATTATTGGCACGTTTCACTCGCAGACAGGGCACACGACGTGGTGAGGGCTGTGATCGCAGATCATCATCACCGGGGAGTGCACAGGACTGGTCGGTAAGAGGGGTACGGGGGGCTAGCATTCGTTGCTCCAGGTGGCCGCCGGGTGGGTCTACATTAGGTTTACTCACCCCCTTACATAAGCGGACAAGCCGCTAGTGTTGCGGTCGCCGTTGCATGGTGCTGAAAGCCCCCTGGTGACCCTCCATCAAAAAGGTACACAAGGTCGGCCTGTTGTGATATTAGGAGAGTAGGCTGCTGTTTTTCGGGGGGGTATCATGCCAGGTCCGCGGGGTGGAAAAAGGGGGTCCAACATGGAGGCTATGATGCGGGCCATGATGCGTGACATGAGTGACATTAAGCAGCAGTTAGGGAAAGTAGATGAGCTTGAAGCACGGTTGAATGAGAGGCATGGGGATGCCCCGGGCCCATCGGGTAGGCCTATCCGCAAGAGGGTGGCACCAGTGCCAAGGGGGGATTTTGCCACCCCACCCGGGAAGTCTAGGTCCAAGAGACCCAGGGATGCTGCCCCCACCCCAGGGCCAGTAGAACCGGTACCTGCCGCGCCGCCGGCGGTCGTCCCACCCCCGCATGTACCTATGCCTACACCCCTTGCCCCCGTGGTGCCCAACCAGTAGACGCTGGGCCTGCTCCCTCACCGGTGCCCACAATCCCGGGTACAGGCTTGCCACACCCGGCACCCGCCCTGCCAGCTGCGCCAGTACCACAGGGCATAACCCCAGTGGTACCGGTTGTCCCGGGGGGTAATTTAGATTCAATGCCCCCTGAATTGTTATCCCAAATAACGGCCTTGATGCCATGGCTCCAAAAAGGGGGAGCTTTCCCGAATTCTGCAGACCATGCAGCAGAGGCGGCGAGGTTTGTGGAAAAAATCAGATCGGCAGCGGTCGCCGACAGTGTTGCATTGCCAATATCTTCTCCCCTTGCAGGTCCAAGTGTTCCCCAGCTGGACGGAGTTAAAGGGCAGCCGCCCCCGCGGCCCGCACTTGGTAAGGAAGTGGCATTGCCGCTCTTGGGGGACGGTGTTTTACCTTCCAGGGGCGAGAATTTGGCTCAGCATGTGTCATTAGCTGTGAAAGAGATGATTTGGGCGGACAAATACGTTTATATTTATTCTTTGTTGTTAGATAATAGGGAAATGGAGCAGGTAAAAACACTGAAAGAGTGGATGCTCCCAAGCGAATGGAGGGTGCAGTGTGCTAGATTTAGGGTTGAGGAAACTCTTAACAACTGGATGAAAGCATGGGCTGTCTTCACTGCTATTAAAGCTGAGCGTCCTCCAGATTTGCAGGCAGCATTGGCATGCTACTCGAGCAGGATTGTGGGGTGGAGTGAACAGTATTCTGGGGAGGCATGGAAAGGGTATGATGTCAATTTCAGGAAGGCATTGGAATTTAATAGAACATTGGCATGGGACACGGTAGATTCCATGGCTTGGCACAAACAGTTCTCAGACACTGCGCCTCCCCCCCAGTTCGGTTCGGTCAAGGTGTTCTCTAGACCTCAACAGCCCTTTCGGCCCCCCCAAACGAGTGAGGTACCTGGGAAGTTTAGGGCCAGTGGGCCAGAGAAAAAAGGGGTGTGCTGGGATTTTAATAGGCGCACCTGCACAAGGGCCGCGTGTAAGTTTAGACATGCATGTTCCTCCTGTGGGCACCCCTCTCATCCAGAAACTGCCTGTAGGTCCAAGCAGGGAAACACAGGTCAGAGGGGTAGGGGAAAGCCACTATAAGACAAACAGGTTAGGGCCCCCCCACTCCAGTGGATGTGGTGGCAATGATTCCATGGTTGAACAGATACCCGGACCACACATCGGCCACCCTACTCCAGGAAGGTTTTTCTAAAGGCTTTAGGATCCCGGCCGCGGGATACACAGGCAGCGCGCACTCTAGAAACCAATTGTCAGTCAAGCACAATCCGGCTGTGGTGGCCGCCAAAATTGACAAAGAGCTATCGTTAGGCAGGATAGCTGGCCCTTTTTAGGTTTTGCCTCGCCAAAAAGATGCGCTCTGCGCATCTTTTTCGCGCAGGCGAAAACCTGATGAGAATTGTAGTGTGCTTTGGGTCGGCCCTCCTCATTCATTGGCTGGCTCCGTAAATGGAGCCTTGCCATTGGACGAGGGGCCTGTCCGTCAATGCCGGACCAGACACGGGGGCGTTCCCGACATTCTTTGGCTTTTGCCGACGTCACGCGACGTCAGCCGGGAACGCCCCCGATTCTGTTCCGGCATTGCCGGCACCTCCCTTGCTCCCCCTCCCGCTTGTTTCTTCTGTTTCCATTAACTGTCCTTTTCTCATGACCCCTTGAAATTTGTCCTGGCATGAGCCAGGGACCCCCCCCCCACATCCCACGTATAACATCTGCATACGTATTTGTCCTCGCTCACCCTGATTGAACTCCTGAGCTTACACGGACTTATGCCGTTGCCGCTCATTCACTCGACAGCCCCAGCCGCACTCAGCAGAGCCCTACTGGCTGTTGGATCCCTTGGACAGTAAGTGTATACCCCCCTTATACCATCTCCGTTTCCCATACCAGACGCAAGCATATGCCACGCTCGTCCTGTTTACTCACATTGCGTCTTTGAAATTTCCATAGACGCTAACGCCGGATGCCCAATTCCCTGGATGCCGTGCCCGGAACTCCCATTTCTCCGTACCAGCTCCCGTGGCTCTACATCTACCGCCTTCGGTGGATCCTGGGCGATTATTTGCCACATCAACCCCTGTACACCATAAGGTGAGTGTTATGCTCTGGACACGCACCCTTTGCATTAACATTGGTTTTTGCGCTCCCTTCTGACTCAACTCCTGCTCCCTGTTACTTTTCAGATGCCTACTTGTCATCTAATTGGTTGCATGTCCCGTACCAACTTGGACCCGTTCTCATCACGAACCCCCCTCATTACTGAATGTGTATACTTCTCAGTGAGTTCTCATTATTCCGCCCAGCCTTTGCAGATTTCTCTCCCCAGACGGGCCAGTTTTCGCCAGTTGCAGTCCACCATTGCGCCTTTGTTTTCCTTGGCAACCTTTGAAAGCCACCTCCTTTTCTCTCCCACCCCGCCCTTTTTTTCCACCGACCACGAACAGGACTCTCAAGTGACCTACTTGCCCTGCACTGGGCAAATCACCCTGCCGGGTACCTCACATTTTTGCCCCTTCGCGATTGATAATTTGCAGGTACCATTCTCTCATTTCACTTCCTCCTTTTGTGGTTATGCTAGCCCCTTACTATAGCTCGATTAATTACTCCTTCATATTCTTTTTTCTACTCTTTAGCACTTCAAATATCTTGTAACCTGGTCTTGATAATGACCTGTATAGATAGCAGGTCGAAACGCTGTCGACTTCCTAGCGCAATTACTTGGCACATTTTTGTTCTGCTTTATTAATCAATGTATCCTAAGCCATTCTCAAATGTATTTGGACCACTATTAATGTGCTCTTGTAAATATTATCACTGTTCTCTTGCGCCATCTCTAGCTGATTTCACTTGTCACTTTGCGCTTTTCATTTCCTCACGAGCACAAATTGTTATAAGTGGTACAGGTTACATATCATTGGATGTAATACAGTGCTTCTTCTTTAACTCATCTATTTTTGTATATAAACAGCTCCTAGCAATTACTGCATCATTCATTGATGTCTCCCTGTGTTTTTCTTGAACTTCTCTGCAACTACTGCAACCTCCTCGCTGTCCTGTGCAAGTTTCCCGTTTTTCGACCACGGCCGCCGGAGGAAGGTAAAACTTAAGGGTGAAACAGATGGGACCGTATAAGAGTTTGTATCTTAAATGCGTGTTCCTCCCTTCAAAGCATGATTTTTAGTGCAGTTTGAATAGGACAGGGTTTTCTATCCTTTATAGTACAATGCATGATTGCGAGTAACCCTATGCTTCGTTATTCTTAAGCACTTTTAGGTAGCTCAACAGTGATTAGTAGCACTCCAGAAACAATGCATACAAAAATAAAGTGGATGATTTACTTTTTTTTTTAAATGGCAAGCTTCGAAGAAAAGTAGCGGGCCTGCAAGTTTATTTGGACAATTGCACAACATTGACACATCAGATGATGAGGCTAATACAACTGGGGCATATTGCATAGCAATGGCATCTACCTAGCGAATGTGTACTGTTGGTTTGATGCAAAAATTGTGCCTTGTGTATTTCGGGACCAGCTCTTCACTGAATGTTACAACTTGCTGATTCTTGTCGTTCTCCTCCTTTAGTGCTCCATCTTTGAGGATGCATAGACCAGTTCCAGCAGCTCAGAGAGTAGCAGATCGGCACAGCGTCATGCGTGTCAATTGTAATTTGTATATTATATTTATATAGTGCTTACTAGTGCCCAGTCCTGAGTTCTAATGCTAGGGACGTGCCAGTGGTGGTGGTGGGGGGGCAGGGGGCTCCGGAGCTCCGAGCTGCCAGTCCTGCGTTTCAGCTTTTGTTATGCCACTGGCTTCAGAGTGGAGCTTCAGAGTGGAGCTTCAGAGTGGAGCTTCAGAGTGGAGCTTCAGAGTGGAGCTTCAGAGTGGAGCTTCAGAGTGGAGCTTCAGAGTGGAGCTTCAGAGTGCAGATTCAGAGTGCAGATTCAGAGTGGAGCTTCAGAGTGCAGAGTGGAGCTTCAGAGTGCAGATTCAGAGTGCAGAGTGGAGCTTCAGAGTGGAGCTTCAGAGTGGAGCTTCAGAGTGCAGCTTCAGAGTGCAGAGTGGAGCTTCAGAGTGCAGCTTCAGAGTGCAGAGTGGAGCTTCAGAGTGCAGAGTGGAGCTTCAGAGTGCAGAGTGGAGCTTCAGAGTGCAGAGTGGAGCTTCAGAGTGGAGCTTCAGAGTGGAGCTTCAGAGTGGAGCTTCAGAGTGTCAAGAGCAATGCCAATAGCTCTAACTTTAACAAAGGCAAAACCATTGCATTGTAAATGCTTGTTCTGAAGTGCCAGTACCCAATTTTGTGTGTTCCCCATTAGGAGTTGTCCCCAAAAAAGAGAAAGGGCAATTCAGATTGATCCATAACCTGTCAGCACCTAGGGGGACGTCACTGAATGATGCCATTGACGAGGGTATCTGTAGTGTTAAATACGCCTCTTTTGATCAGGCTGTTAACTTATTACAGGCCACGGGACCCGGGGCACTGATGGCGAAATCAGACATAGAATCAGCCTTTCGCCTCCTCCCGGTCCACCCAGCCGATCAGCATCTCTTAGGCTTCACCTTTGGGGATATGTTCTACATAGACAAATGCATGCCCATGGGTTGTTCTATATCTTGCGCTTACTTCGAGATGTTTAGCTCTTTTCTGGAATGGGCCATGAGACAAGTGACGGGCCATCAGCGGGTCATGCATTATTTAGATGATTTCCTCTTCCTGGGTACAGCGGGATCTCAGGAGTGTGCACTGGCATTGCAGGAATTTTGCGTGCTCATGCGGGCTTTTGGAGTCCCGCTTGCGCCCGGGAAGACGGTTGGCCCGACCACCTGCTTAGAATTCCTTGGCATTGAGATTGACTCAATGGAAGGATGTTTTAGATTACCTAGGGACAAGGTGGACAAATTCAAGACAGCGCTACATTTATGCCTCCAGAAGGAGAAGGTCACTCTGCAGCAATTACAGGAGGTGGTAGGGCAATTGAACTTCGCACTGAGGATTATCCCCATGGCTCGCCCGTTCTCTCGCTCTATTGCGCAGGCAATGACGGGGCTGAGGGAGAAGCACCACCGCACTCGGCTATCGGTTGAAATTCGCCAGGATATGCTTATATGGATGGTATTCCTGGAGGATTTTAACGGCAGGGTAGTCTGGCCCGGCCCGCTGACAACATCAGCAGAGTTGGGCCTGTGGACGGATGCTGCCGGGAGTGTGGGCTTTGGCGCCATCCTAGGGAACAGGTGGGTCGCTCAACAGTGGCCGGAGGTATGGCGAACATGGGGCCTGAACAACAACATTGGCTTCCTGGAACTCTTCCCAATATGGGTGGCACTGATGGTCTGGCCCGAACACCTATGTAATCAATCAGTGGTGTTTTGGTCAGACAACATGACGGTGGTGGAATGTATCAACCAGCAGGGGGCGCGGTGTCCTTTCATACTTCGTCTGATCAAAGAAATTGTTTTGCAGTGCCTCAAATTGAATGTCAATTTTAAGGCCAAACATGTCCCTGGTGTTCTGAACAATGCAGCTGACTCCCTCTCTCGTTTCAAAATGCAGGTGTTCAGGGAGCATCTTCCTACAGCAGACCCCTCGCCAGCGCACTTCCCAGCAGTACTTTGGCAGATTGGTGCCCCAGATTACAGGACCTCGTGGTCGCTAGCTTAGCCCCCAGGACCAAGACGGCTTACGAAGGGGCGTTTTTGTCTTATTGTTCTTTTTTGGGGCAACAATGGGAAGTGCTTTGGGCAGAGGAGGATGGCTTTGCAGCCTATTTAGAATGGATGCATAAGGAGGGGCGCTCGGTGGCAGCGGCGAACAGACATAGGGCAGCGGTGTCATTCTTCGCTCAAGCTAGGGGCTTCCGGGATCCCACTAATACCTTTATGATACGTAAGGCTTTGAGGGGATGGCGCCGTATTCAGGGACATCAGAAGGATAAGAGAAAGCCCATAGGATTGGCCCGGCTGACAGCTTTACTGGGCACGCTGGACACTGTTTGTAGCTCGGAGTGGGAGGTGCTTCTTTTTAGGGCAGCATTCTCCTTGGCATTCTATGGGGCGCTGAGAATTAGCGAACTTGTGGCAGGTTCTAAGTCAGACCTACTGGGCGGCTTGCAAAGGGCTAGTGTGACGATAAGGGAGGACACCATGTGGGTGATTATTCAGAAGTCAAAGACCGACCAGGAGTCTAGGGGTCACACCATAGTTCTTCAACGGGCCCCCGCCAACCCTTGCTGCCCAGTGAGGCACGTGGAATTATTGCACGGACTGCTGGTGGGCTCAGCGGGCAGGGCACTGCTCTGTCACGCCGACGGGAGCCCCTTGACCAGATATCAATTCAGGAAGGTATTGGAGATGGGGGTCAGGAAAGCAGGTCTTGACCCTAAAGAGTTTGGCTCTCATTCCTTTAGGATTGGGGCGGCAACTGAGGCGGTGGCGGGGGGCCTCCCGGTGGAGAGAGTGAAGACAATTGGGAGATGGTCCTCAGAATGCTACAAACGTTATGTACGGATTGACATGCTGTGATTACATGGCACTCACGCTTGGTTTGTTTCCGCTCTCTTACAGTTTCTCAGACCTGTTACGCAGGGGAGGAATTTGTCGTCGGGCACCAGCAACATACATCAGCACGGAGCGGCAGCCAAGAAACAATGAAGAACAGTGTTTGGATTGTGGGTCACTCCTATGTAAAACGAGCAGAATGTGTCTTTATGTCAGGTGACAGGGGGAAAAGGGCGGCACAACTAGGGTTGGACATCACGTTCTTTGGCAGAGGGGGGTTGTGTCTGCACGAGTTTAGGGGATTCTTCCTGGGGCTTTTAGCACGCTGGCAATCTCCACCGTCAGTGGTGATACTTCACCTGGGGGAGAATGATTTGGCAACACTGGGTAGGCGCATTCTGATCGAGGAGATTATCTCAACGGCGGGTTGGATGGCTAGGACCTGCCCGGGTTGCACACTAGTATGGTCACAACTCATACCTCGACTACAGTGGCGGGGGGGACATTCGGTCAGGGCGTTGAATCACTCGGTAAAGAGGATCAACACACGGTTGGATAGGTTGTTTCGAGCCCCCTTGTTACAGTCAATACCTCATGGGTGCATCTGGGGCGACAAGTATTACTTAAAGGACGGAGTTCATTTAACAGAGGGGGGGAATGTCTTGTGGTCTGACAATATCTGGGCCTGGCTAGAGGGTTTGCAAGTAGGAGGGTTTCCTTAGGTAGGGGCTAGAGGGGGGAGGCCAGATCGTCGGTTAACAATGCTGGCCTGTGGCGGTAAGGTCATTATCGGTGAGCACATATTTGAGGTCTGAGGGGGCGGGCATCATCCTATGGAGGTTCCCGCCCAGGGGGAGGGGCCTGCGGGCCACTCCCAGAACTCCAGGGGCAAGGTAATGGATGCTGCAAAGCAAAGGAGTGCGGGTAGGAGTAGTTCACGCTTTCCTTAGGCTGGTAGCCACCCCGCGCGCGTGGACTCATGACGCCACCGGCGCAGAGTAAGGGCCCTCCTTTAGTGGGTAAATGGAGTCCAGGGCGTAGACCGGGCAATTCCCGGGGTAACACTGCGCATGCGCACGTCTCTAGGGGAGGCGCAGCTTGTAGGACCTGACACCGGTAGTGACCCTGCCATATGGCCAGAAATGTACAAAAATCAAGATGAGGATGTTTAGTCTCGGTTAGGAAACAACATGTATTAGAGTTTTTGTTAAGGTCAGGCTCTCAAACTTGTTGTTAAGAATTGTGTATCTAAATGTCCTGCTGATTTTTGTATAAATTGTTGATTATGCAATTAAAAAACCTTTTTTAATTTTATACTTTAATAAATACGGCCGGGCGACTAGCGCCCGCCTTCCAAAAAGTAAAGACGTCTCGTGTCCACGTTCCTGGGTGTTGGGTGCCGGATTGGGGGGGAGGCGGCAGCTAGTCGCTGACCATGTGAAAAGGGGGGGCCCTCGGCCCCCCCGCACGCATGGCGGCGCGGCGACCGTCGCCCCCTCTTTCCCCTTTGTTGTCATTCGGCGGTGGGGGCGTGCCCGGGGGGCGCGGCCCACCGCCGATTGGCCGGCGGCCTTCCTGACCCGGATCCAAGGTAGTGGGTCCGGGTCAGGGGGGGCGGGCGATAGGAGGGGCCGCCTGGCCCCTCGGGAATAAAGAGGTGGGGAGCGCCCAGGAGACCCCCTTGTCCCTGGACGCTCCCTCGCTGAACGGTGTGCCCCGCGCTCGGGGCTTCTTTGTTTTCCCACCCACCATCCCTTGGAACAAAAAGTCTTGTAGCAGTTCTTATGTCTGGTTGAATGGTAAGTTTTGAAGGTACGGTCCACAGGTTTCACAGGGTAGTAGAGATGGAACTGTTGGTATATTTTGTTGATGCTTTTGTTTAGGAATTTTTTCCCCTTTTTAGCAAACCATGTGTGAAGTGAATTGTATTTGATGCCATGTGTCTTTAGGCCTTTTTTCCCTTTGTAGCTATACGTTGATACTGTTATTTATTAGCCAGTGTAGCTGTCCTTTAGAATTTTTCCCATAGGTCGTCGTATTTATTAGGTATGGGGCATGCGGTAAGGTCATTATCGGTGAGCACATATTTGAGGTCTGAGGGGGCGGGCATCATCCTATGGAGGTTCCCGCCCAGGGGGAGGGGCCTGCGGGCCACTCCCAGAACTCCAGGGGCAAGGTAATGGATGCTGCAAAGCAAAGGAGTGCGGGTAGGAGTAGTTCACGCTTTCCTTAGGCTGGTAGCCACCCCGCGCGCGTGGACTCATGACGCCACCGGCGCAGAGTAAGGGCCCTCCTTTAGTGGGTAAATGGAGTCCAGGGCGTAGACCGGGCAATTCCCGGGGTAACACTGCGCATGCGCACGTCTCTAGGGGAGGCGCAGCTTGTAGGACCTGACACCGGTAGTGACCCTGCCATATGGCCAGAAATGTACAAAAATCAAGATGAGGATGTTTAGTCTCGGTTAGGAAACAACATGTATTAGAGTTTTTGTTAAGGTCAGGCTCTCAAACTTGTTGTTAAGAATTGTGTATCTAAATGTCCTGCTGATTTTTGTATAAATTGTTGATTATGCAATTAAAAAACCTTTTTTAATTTTATACTTTAATAAATACGGCCGGGCGACTAGCGCCCGCCTTCCAAAAAGTAAAGACGTCTCGTGTCCACGTTCCTGGGTGTTGGGTGCCGGATTGGGGGGGAGGCGGCAGCTAGTCGCTGACCATGTTCATACAACGCCTTCACTCAAGGATCCTTCCTTCCTAAGTTGCACTCTGGATCACAGTTCCCATATACTATTTGAATGTACCTCAATGTGAGCCACAGGCAGAGCTTGCCGCTCATCCCTTCCCTGAGAAGAAGTAAGTCAAGCCGACACCAGGCAATGTCAGTTTTCTGCTCCAAGTCTTGTGTCCTCTTTCCCATGATGAGGGTTTGATGGCTCACTGATGCAACCTGGCTGGGTGACACTGATGCTAGGGGTCCAACGGACACCTCGATAAATTGTTTGCAGATGAATCTGAAACTCGTACCTGCTCAATATCAACTTCTCTAAACAGATTAACGCTTTTGCTCATGGAAGCATGCACAGTGTATCTTATTACAAGGTAATGTCATACGTGAAAATGAAAAAAAGAAGTGCAGTGAAATAAAGTATTCGCTGAGGACCACACAATTTGTTAAAGCAGGGAAGGTGGAATTGAGTGCAGATTTTCAGGTTTCACATTGTACAATACAGCTCGTAGAAGTGTCTGCCTTCATCAAAGGTTAATGCTTTAGTTTCAATTCATGGGGTATAAGGTGACAGGCAGAACCTACATTTTTGACAGTTTTGCATAGCAGAAAGCTGGTACAAGGGCTCTTCACAACAGACTACCTTACACAGTTTTTCGGCACATATATAGCGTCAATCATATGATGTTGAGTGACGGAGGCTGGAGCTCACTCTTGCCATTAGGCCACATCCCCGCCATGAAAGCTCTGATTAATGTGGGAGTAGGTTTCTGAGAGGACCTTGAGTTGAGCCAGGCATCTGGCTGGAGCTTTCAGTAGCTTGCCTACCTTTATTTTTTTGCAAATGTATTTGCTGGAATTTTAATTCTGATATTTGCTTATTGCTGGTATTTTAATTCTGGTATTTGCTTTCATGTTAGCAATCACCTTGAAGTACATTCTTGAAACAAAATAAAAGGAACTGGTGATTGTTTTTTTTTTTTTTTTTTAAAGTGACAGTAATTGTGAGAAAGTAAAAATGTATTAAGTACAATCTTTTGCCCACTGTGTTTGCACAAACATTTTTGTTGTTCACCCATTTTCAGAAATATTGTGCATGTTTACATTTTGGACAACAATCTGAGAAATTCCGCTTGGGTGCTTACTTTGCTCTGAAAATGTGTTTACTTAACAGGTGCTGACATTTGAGTCTGAAAATGTTTATGTAGTGCGAACTCGACACAAAGGTATTGGGGCACCAGTTACATAGCACAAGGCCACATACATTTTTTTGTTTTAGAAGCATGGGGAGATTACCTCATGTGCCAGGAATTACAGGATGCTGAGGGGGCGTCGAGATTCAAACCGGATTGCTCTGCTCCAAAGTCTGCAGCTCTAGCCGTTCAATCAATCAATCAATCAATCAATCAATCATGCCATTTGTATAGCGCACTACTCACCCGGGAGGGTCTCAAGGCGCTTGGGGGGAGGGGTATGCTACTGCTCGAACAGCCAGGTCGAGTTGTTTCCTGAAGGCGAGATGGTCCTGGGTCAGCCGAAGGTGGATGGGGAGGGAGTTCCAAGTCTTGGCAGCCAGGTAAGAGAAGGATCTTCCTCCAGCGGTGGCTCTTCGGATGCGTGGTACGGCTGCGAGCGCAAGGCTGGTGGACCGTAGCTGGCGGGTGGGCGTGTAGAAGGTCAGGCGGTCCTTGAGGTACTTAGGGCCCAGGTCGTGGAGAGACTTGTGTGCGTGGGTGAGGAGCCGGAACGTGATCCTCTTGTCGACGAGGAGCCAGTGCAGGTTCCTCAGGTGGCTGGAGATGTGGCTGCGTCGGGGGACATCCAGGATGAGTCGGGTGGAGGCGTTCTGGATGCGCTGGAGTCTTTTCTGTAGCTTGGCTGTGGTTCCGGCGTAGAGGGCGTTTCCGTAGTCCAGTCGGCTGGTGACGAGTGCCTGGGTGACAGTCTTCCTGGTCTCGGTCGGGATCCAGCGGAAGATCTTGCGAAGCATACGCAGGGTGTTTAAGCACGATGAGGAGACGGCGTTGACTTGTCTGGTCATCGAGAGGGAGGAGTCCCGGATGAAGCCCAGGTTGCGTGCGTGGTCGGTTGGCTTGGGTGCGGTGCCCAGGGCTGGGGGCCACCAGGAGTCGTCCCAGGCGGAGGGCGAAGATCCCAGGATGAGGACTTCAGTCTTGTCAGAGTTCAGTTTCAGGCGGCTGTCCTTCATCCACTCGGCGACGTCTTTCATCCCTTCGTGTAGGCAGGTTCTGGCGGTGTCGGGGTCTCTGGTGAGGGAGAGGATCAGCTGGGTGTCGTCGGCGTAAGAGATGATGTTGAGGTTGTGCTGGCGTGCGATGGCTGCGAGAGGTTTCATGTAGATGTTGAAGAGGGTGGGGCTGAGTGAAGATCCTTGCGGGACGCCGCAGATGACTTCGGTGGCCTCGGAGCGAAACGGGTGGAGGCGGACTCTTTGTGTTCTTCCGGCAAGGAACGAGATGATCCACTCCAGTGCCTTCTCTTGGATACCGATGTTGCTGAGGCGCTGGACTAGGGTGCGGTGGCAGACCGTGTCGAACGCAGCAGAGAGGTCCAGGAGGATGAGGGCCACTGTTTCCCCCTTGTCGAGCAGGGTCCGGATGTTTTCAGTGGCTGCGATGAGGGCGGTCTCGGTGCTGTGGTTGGCTCTGAAGCCGGTCTGCGAGGGGTCGAGGGATCCGTTCGTCTCGAGGAAGGCGGTCAGCTGTCTGTTGACGATCTTCTCGATGACTTTAGCAGGAAAAGGGAGGAACGAGATGGGGCGGAAGTTTTTGAGATCGGTGGGGTCCGATGTAGGTTTCTTCAGGAGGGCGCTGATCTCGGCGTGCTTCCAGCTCTCCGGGAAGGTGGCGGTGTTGAAGGAGGCGTTGATGATGTTCCGGAGTTGGGGTGCGATGGTGGAGTCGGCCTTGTTGAAGACGTGGTGTGGGCAGGGGTCGGTCGGTGATCCGGAGTGGATGGTGTTCATCTTGCGGGCTGTGTCTTCGGTGGTCACCGTGGTCCAGGTGCGAAGGGTGGCGGTGGGGGGCGTTGGTTCGACGGTTGGGTGCGTGGGTGGGGCGCCGAAGCTGTTGTGGATGTCGGCGATCTTGCGGTGGAAGAACGAGGCGAGGGAGTCGCAGAGGTCTTGTGACGGAGTGATGTCGTTGGTGCCGGTGCTGGGGTTGGAGAACTCCTTGACGATAGTGAAGAGCTCTTTGCTGTCGTGGGCGTTGTTGTCCAGTCGTTCCTTCAGGGATTTCTTCTTGGTGGTGCGGATGAGCTGGTGGTGCTTGCGGGTAGCGTGTTTGAGGGCGGAGACGGCAGGTCTTCTTGGAGTCCTTGAGGTAGTCGGTGAACCAGGATGCCTTCTTGCTTCTGGGTCTGCTGGGAGGGTTCTTTAGTGGCGCGAGGTCGTCGGCGCAGGCGGTCAGCCACTGTGTGAAGTTGCGGGCTGCTTCGTTGGGGTCCGTTGTGTTGGCGGGTGGGCTCTGGCTGAGGGAGGTGGTGAGCTGGTCTGCGGTGATCTTGCTCCAATTCCTGTGAGGTACCTGTTGCGAGTGGTGGTGGGTCGTGGATCTTTTGAAGCTGAAGTGGACGCAGCTGTGGTCGGTCCAGTGGAGTCCGGTGGCGTGGCTGAAGGTGATGTACTTGCTGGAAGAGAAGACGGGATCAAGCGTGTGGCCGGCGTAGTGGGTGGGGATGTTGACCAGTTGCTTGAGTCCGAGGTTGGCAAGGTTTTCCAGCAGGGCGGTGGTGTTGCGGTCCTTGTTGTTCTCCAGGTGGAAGTTGAGGTCCCCGAGGAGGATGTAGTCAGTGGAGGGGAGGGCGTGCGGGCTGATGAAGTCTGTGATGTCTTCGCTGAATTGTGTGCGTGGTCCCGGGGGTCTGTAGACGAGGGTGCCTCTGAGGGTCGTCTTAGGGTCGGTGTGAATCTGGAAGTGGAGCTGTTCGGCTGCGGCGAAGGAGTTGTTGGCGTCGGTCGTGATGCGGGTGGTGTTCCTGTGGACGATGGCGATGCCACCTCCGGTCTGGTTGATGCGGTCCCTCCTGATGATCTTGTACCCGTCCGGGATGGCGATGTCGGGTGTGGCCGTTACACCACACATCTTCGCCCTGGAGGGCTTGTTTTCTTACAGTGAGGCTCCTCGTCTGGAATTTCTTAATTTCAAAGCGGAAGACTTGTCATTTAATTTTAAAGATACTTGCTCCTGCTTTGCCCCCCGTCAGATCACTTGTTCACTTGTCCCTGCCTACCATCTCTACATAATCTGCCTCCATGCATTCACTGTAATCCCACCCCTTTCGCAATGCGTCACAGGGTGGGGTCAGTGATGTTTAGTTCTAACACCTGACCCCACCCACCCTGGCATTTACTTAGGAAAGGGTGGGAGACAGGCAGTGGCGATTGACAAGCAGCCAAAGGAGTTTCCAGGCTGTTGCTGAAAACGCTCAGGGCTGCCTTAAAAAGTATGGCATACGTGCATCATAAGGGGGTGGACCCCGAAGACCCCTGATCGTGGAAGGCTAGAGCTGGTGCAAGGTAAGCCCGTCGGCCTCTGAGATGGTTGGCACATGCGCTCTAGCACACGTCTGTGTAAAAGTGCCTGGTTACTGTCTGACCCTCAGTAAGCAATGATCGGATCGTGACAGCAAGACAAAGGAAAACAGTTGAGTTAATTTTGCAATACGATGTGTATTGCAATTTATTGATAACAAATGTTGATCCGGACGGTACATAATAAATTACATGAATGCTTTATGTGCCATCCGAACTGACCTGATTTGTGATAAATAAGCCAGGAAACTTGGAAGGGCGCAGCCACCACGCATAAAAGCAGCAGCCGCCCCAGAGCACACCCTTTCTCCAACTCAAGAGAGTTTAGTTCCCACTAGGTTAGGCAGGTGCCTACACCACATAACACTAGTATGTCCTCTAAAGGAGAAGCCAGTGGCTCTCTGCCTACTAGGTATGACCTGATCTCATTCCAATGATAAACGTGTGCATCCAGGAAGCTGAGGACAGGGAGAGGACCTAGCACTCAACGCCTAATAGAAATCTTAATGCTAGATGATCTCAGAAAGACTCCAGGGTCTGATGAATTAGGTAGAGGGGCTGGGGCAGTGGATGAGGACAGAGCAGGAAGTGAACACTTCCTTGATTTGGACTCAGCCACTGGCAAGATGAACAAAATGATTCTAACCTGAAAAATCCAACTTTGCCTTTGGGTGGAGGAGAAGGCCCCAGGGGCCCTCTCTTTACTCCCCCAGGAAGGGTACAAAGTTTACCTAGAAGATCCAGATCTCCCTCCAGGGAATCTAATCATTCAGGTACTTCTGTAGGGACCTCTGCTTCTCATAAAAGAGAATCCTCTTATGATAAGAAGTGCCAACTGCTTGGGTTTGAGAGAGCTGAGCTCAGAATCAAGAGAGAGCAATTGTCCTGAGACAGGGAATACCTAGACCTCCAGAGTGCTTCCAGACGGATGGGGCTAGAGCCCCATGTGGCAGCAACAGTGTCCCTAGACCTAGAGAGTATACTCATGATCATAGGAACCTGAACAAGAGAGTCTCTCCCTATCAGAATGGGGATAACATCCACAAATGGATAACTGCACTAGAGAGGGCCTGTAAAGTACAGAGGGTCCCTCAAGAGCAGTGGGCAGCTATCTTGTGGCTCTCCTTTGCAGACCAAGGTAGAGACAAGCTCCTCACTGTAAAAGAAGAGGATGCAGATAATTACAAAGTCTTGAAAAGTGCTCTCATTGATGGGTTTGGCTTGACCACTGAACAATACACGATTAAGTTCAGAGACACCCAGAAGGCACAGACTCGGGACTGGGTTGACTTTGTAGATTGTGCTACTAAGGCTGTGGACGTCTGGTTACTTGGCAGTAAAGTGTGTGAGTTTGAAGGATTGCACAATTTAGTTATGAGGCAGCAGATCCTTAATTGTCAAAACCAGTTGTTGCATCAATTCCTGGTGGACTCTGATCTGACCTCTCCCCACGAATTGGTAAAGAAGGCAGATGAATGGGTCAGAACCAGGGTGAAGCAGAAAGCTCGGAACAAAGGTGGTGATTTTAAGAAGCAGGATTCTAAAACCACAGATAAGGGTGGGGAGAAAGGTAAAGGGACCAGAAGTCTTCACAAGGGCCCCGAAAGTCTTCATCTGGTGGGGAGTCACAATCTAACAAGAATAAAGGCAAGAAGAAACCTTGGTGTTACATCTGTAAACAGAAGACACATTGGACAAATGATTGTACCAAGTCCAAGAAATCTACTCCAGCCACCACTGCCCCGAAGGCAACTGTTCCCCCTAGTTCAGTCCAAAGTGGTGGTACTCAGAATAAGGGTGTAGTAGGGTTGGCCCTGGGAACCGAGATGGATTTTGGACTAGTCAGAATTCCAACTCAGGCTGTGTTAGTCTGTGATGGAGGCATGGATATTGCCTCCTTATTTGTCAGTCCCAGTAATCTGGGCAAATACAGACAACATCCTTTGATTAATGGCAAGGAGGCCATGGCATTTAGGGACACAGGTGCAAGTGTCACCATGGTGGCAAACTATCTTGAGGCCTCTGAGCAAATCATACTTAGTGAGATGTACCAAGTGACCAATGCAAGCAATGTCAGGACAGACCATTCCTTGGCAGTTGTGAATTTCACCTGGGGAGGGGTAACTGGCCCTATGAAGGTTGTGGTAAGTGCAGACCTCCCTGTTGAATGCTTGTTAGGCAATGATTTAGAAACTTCAGCTGGGGCTGAAGTGGAGCTCAGGACTAATGCAGAAATGTTGGGCATCCCTGCAGATGTGTTTGCTATGACTAGGTCACAGGCAAAAATGTCTTCCACTGAACAGACCCTGGATCCAGAAACAATGGACCAGGTGCCTTCCAAGAGAAGGAGCAGTAGGACACAGATCAGTCTTTTGAGGGAGATGATCTTAGTCCTGAAGAAGGAACTGTCCCAGAGGAGCGTGAACCTGATCAGGTTGAGTTCTTGGGGACAGCGGCCCCTTCCAGGGCAGATCTAAACCAGGAGCAGCGGAGATGCCTCTCTCTTGAACCCCTCAGAGAGCAAGCTGCTGCGGAGTGTGCAAGTGGATCCCATAGGATCTATTGGGATGATGGACTCTTATACTCAGAGTAGAAACCCCAAGCCTGGTGCTACCAGGAGGTTGGTTATACCTCTGAGGTTCAAGGGCTTCCTATTAACACTAGCACGTGATATTCCGTTAGCAGGTCACTTAGGCCAAAACAAGACTTGGGACAGACTTGGCCACATAGGTCAGAAGACACAAAGGAGTTTCACTTGCCAAGCCAGTGGTAAGGCAGGTGGTACTACAAAGGCCCCCCTGAAACCACTACGTATGGTGGTGGTTCCCTTTGAGAGGGTTGGGATTGACATTGTTGGTCCCATGGATCCTCAAACTGCATCTGGGCACAGATTTATACTAGTGGTGGTGGACCATGCCACTAGGTACCCAGAGGCAATCCTCTTAGGACAGCCACAGCTCCTGTTGTGGCTAGATCCCTCCTGGGAATCTTTTCCAGAGTGAGTTTTTCCTAAACACTTTATGTCTGGTTACTTGACTGCTATGTGGAAGGAGTGTGGAGTAAATGATACATTTACCACCCCTTATCAACCACAATGCAATGGGTTAGTTGAGAGCTTCAACAAATCCCTAAAGGGCATGATTAAAGGTCTCCCTGAAAAGCTCAGGCGTAGATGGGACATACTTTTACCCCGCCTTCTCTTTGCCTACAGAGAGGTTCCTCAGAAGGGGGTTGGTTACAGCCCTTTTGAACTTCTGTTTGGACATCCAGTTAGTCGTCCTTTATGTCTAGTGAAGGAGGGATGGGAGTTACCTCTCAAACCCCCTAAACATGATATTGTGGCCTATGTACTTGGTCTCTGCTCCAGAACGGATCAGTACATGAAGGCGGCATCCAAAACCTTTGAGGCTAGCCAGGAATTGCAAAAGGCCTGGCATGACCAAAAGGCTGTGTTGACTGTTTATCAGCCAGGACAGAAAGTATGGGTGTTGGAGCCTGTGGACCCAGCAGCCCTCCAAGACAAGTGGAGTGGCCCCCATATAATCATTGAGCAGAAGAAAGAGGTTACCTACCTGGTGGAACTTAGAACCCCCAAGAGCCCCCATAGGGTGCTCCATGTGAACAGGCTCAAACCATATGTTGACAGGGCAGAAATGGGTTTGCTCATGGCTACTGGTGAGAGACAGGAGGAAGAGAGTGATTCACTCCCTGACCTGCTCTCACAGAACCCTGATGATGGTTCAGTTGATGGTGCAGCCTTGACAGGCAGCCTCACTGTCCAGCAGCAAACTGATTGTAGGCAAGTCCTGAATCAGTTTAGACATATGTTCTCACTGACTCCAAGTCAGACTAGCTGGTGAACTCATGAAGTTGACACAGGTGACAGTCTGCCTGTTAAAAATAAGAGTTACAGGCAACCTGACCATGTCAGGGACTGCATCAGGACTGAAGTCCAGAAGATGTTGGATTTGGGAGTAATTGAGCCCTCAGATAGCCCTTGGGTTAGCCCAGTAGTCTTGGTACTAAACCGCACACCCAGAATGGCAGGAGAGAGATGAGGTTCTGTGTTGGCTACAGGGGTCTCAATGCAGTCACTAGGACTGATGCCCATCCAATACCCAGGGCAAATGAGCTTATAGATACTTTGGCCTCAGCCAAGTTTGAGCACATTTGACCTAACAGATTAGCTGAGGATGCAAAGCCAAAAACAGCATGCTCAACCACTAGTGGGCACTACCAATTCGTGGTGATGTCCTTTGGCTTTAAGAATGCACCTGCCACTTTTCAAAGGTTGGTGAATAAAGTCCTTACAGGTCTGGAAGCCTATAGTGCAGCTTATCTACGTGACATTGCTGTCTGTAGCTCCACCTGGGAGGATCACCTGAGAAATGTTTTGGAGGCCCTGCAGAAAGCAGGCCTCACTATAACTGGCCCCTCAGTTATGGAACTCTTTACCATTGGTCTTACGATCCACATCCAATCTGTTAGCTTTTAGGAAGGGTCTCAAGACTTGGTTATTCGCTGGGTAGAGTTTTGTTCCCCCCTTTCTTCTGTTGTTCTGTTTACTGTTATGTTCCTTTTTAGTCTCTTTTCTGGGTCTGGAGCACAAAGCGCCGGGACACTCCTTTGGAGTAGCCGTTGCGCTATACAAGACCCATTAATAACATAACATATAATATAACATAACAAGTGCCAGACAGGGCAGAGTCAGGTTATATACGTAGGCCACCTTGTTGGTGGAGGTCAGGTTCAACCATTGCAGAGCAAAATCGAGACCATCATGGACTGGGTTGCTCCAACCACCCAGACTCAGGTCAGAGGTTTCTTGGGCCCGACTGGGTACCATAGGAGGTGATCCTTAGTGACCCATTTGTATGATCTAACTTCCAAAAGAATGCCTAAGAAAGTTCAGTGGACAGTTAGCTGTCAAAAAGGCATTTGATGACCTAAAGCAGGCCATGTGCACTGCTCCCATTCTGCAAAGTCCTGACTATTCCAAACAATTCATTGTTCAAACTGATGCATCTGAATTGGGGGTAGGGGCTGTGTTATCACAACTGAATGAAGAGGGACAGGATCAGCCAGCAGCTTTTATTAGCAGAAGGTTGAACCCCAGAGAGAAACGTTGGTCAGCTATTGAGAGGGAAGCCTTTGCTGTGGTTTGGGCTCTGAAGAAGCTGAGGCCATACTTGTTTGTAAACAACAAGGGGGGACGGAGATGGACAATATTTAGAGGGGTCCAGTGTACTTGTCCAGGGCACAAGCAAAAAAGAGTGTACACTGTTCCCCTAGGGTTAAACAAGTAATAAGGTCTCTCTCACAGCTAGCTGAAAGTCAGCTAGAGGGTGTGGGGGTGCCGGGTGGTCAGCAAGTTCCTTGACGGAACTAAGGAAGCCTCACACAACTGATGAGCTGGATGACATGTCTCATTCAGCCTACTAGGGATGTTGTTTATATCATCGGCTTCCTGCTCCTGCGTCGGGCCGGCGCTGCAATGCCCGACGGGTAACAACAAGTGTCACACTTTTGCGGAGGTCTTTTGTTCCTTGCCGTGATAAGTAGAAACTTGTGAGGCTTAAAAAGTGAGGTAGTGAGCAAAACGGTGAAAAATTGTTAAAAAAAGTTGGATAATCCACAGGGAAGTCTTTATTCAGGTGGTTAGCCACTTTATTAAAAGGTATAGGGAGGGGTACTGAGGACCGACGTAGCTATTGGTGTGGCCTCATATCGACCCTCCATTTGGTCAACATGTTTCATGCCCAGCGGGGCAATTCGTCAGGACCGAAAAAATGTGCTCATATAAACCTAATGTGCCCCAGAAGGTGAGCTACAGGCTATTATAGATACAACCTGATAGGTCTAGGTCTAAGGAAGGCGAGGATCACTGCATCACCGTCAGACCTAAGGGAACAGTAGACATCACAGTTGCTAATATGCCGATAGTGAATATACCGTTTGCAGGCAACACTGTGAAAACACCCCAAAAGTTAAACACGTACCCAGTTATCCAAATTAAACTAGGTGTCTATGAGGGCTAATGGAGTGCAACGGGGTGAGTGGAGAGAGACCAATATTACGTGTAACAGGACATGGCCCCGGAGAGTTCAGGGCATGTGTGAGTGCTAATTGTAGCAAGGGTGGTCAGTTGTTTAACTAAACAATGAAGCCACTAGAACTAAAATAATACCAACACACAAATAAGTCAAAAGCCACTCAGCCACATGGGGGGAGGGGGGGGGGCGACGCAGCAGGCACCCAGTGGGATGGTTCCAGTATCAATAATTAGACCTACCCTTAGGAGCCAATTGGCAGTCTTCGCGGCTAGTTCCTGTGGGGACTGCGCTAGGGATATGTGGCCCTAGGGAAGGAAAAAGGGAATGGAGTGTTTACACAGCGAGTCATTGCTGGGGGCCATGATCACAAGTCATGACCAGAAGTTATCAGCGGGACAGCGGTCACCCCGCCTCGCCAGGCCATCAAGTGCCAAGGATCTGTGGGAAAGCGGCGGTCCGGATCAACCGCTCGCAGGCAC
Source organism: Lissotriton helveticus (assembly GCF_964261635.1). Taxonomy (NCBI): domain Eukaryota; kingdom Metazoa; phylum Chordata; class Amphibia; order Caudata; family Salamandridae; genus Lissotriton; species Lissotriton helveticus. The sequence goes on along the minus strand of NC_136061.1, from coordinate 408,085,308 downwards.
CAGAGTAGATATTATCCTCGAGAAGTCTAACAATAGTCGCTAGATAGACAGGGAGGATGACTCAGGGGGGCGGCTGAAAAACAGCTAAAGTCATGACCCGGACAATCTGGCGAGGCGGGGCGCCCTCCGTGAGTCTTGGCCAAAGTGCCGTCATAGTAGAACGGCGGCCAGCAATAAATCAGAAAGGCAGGCTTACCTTAGTGGCGTGAGATACTCGCCGGTATCACCTACCCCCACACCGTCGGCGTGTGATGTCCGCGGAACAGCCGGTCAGGAGTGTGCCACGCGTCCGCCATTAAGAACAGGTTGTTTGGGGGCGGGGTGGGGCGGGTGCCGGCCGAGGGAGGGTGGGCCCGCGGTGACAGTGCGCCCAAAGCGCCAATCGGAGCCCACGTCACGGTGTTCATGGGAGATGTAGTCCCTTGACCTCTTTGGTGCATGTATTGGAAGCGCTTGATTGGGCGTGTGCGGTGGGGAGGGAGGAGGGGCAGGGAAAGGGGGAGGCAAGAGCAGGCTGGAATACCGTGGCTCTATTGGTACAGCGTACTACACTGAAACGGGAGACTGATTGGTCAAAGCGCAATCAGAGTGAGTGCTCTCGTTGTACCTACGTAGACATCCTGCTCAGTAATAAATGGGGGGGTTTTATTTTGGGGGGCCGCCCGAGTGTGGGCCGCCTATGATGGAAGGGCAAGTGACTCGCTGCGGAGGACAATGGCCCAGTGTATGGCATATGGAGGTCGGGGATGGTGAAGTAACCCCAGACTAGTACTGGGAGGCATGAGTGGCTAGGCGAATAACACTAGGGAGTAACGGGATGCTCCTGCTGTGCCCATATGATTAGTAGACCGGTGGATGTGCTGAACAGTTAGCTGGCCATACTAATGTTAGGGGAGACCGAGATCTATAAACCACTCGGAAAATGAATGCCTCTACATATGTTGTACTCGTGCAGAGCCATGGTACGCCCGTGTTTGTAATGGAGGATGACCAGTCTCGGAGGCACTAGGCACGCGGGTGGGAGAGGAATCATCTTGCTAGTTGGTTCCACGGAATGGAATCGTTCAGGCCACAGGTATCCAATTGGAGACGGTGCACCCATCTTTGTTCAAGTCTATATAGTGCTTGTTGGTTAATGGATGGATGACATTCCAACACTGTCCATTGAAGGTTGTCTGACCTGTGTCCTGCTTCTTTACAGTGATCATAGAGCCTGGTGTGTGTCTTCATACAGCGGATATTGCTGTTGTGCTCAATGATCCTTGTTTTCACAATTCGCATAGTCATGCCTATGTACTTCAGCCCACAGGGACAAACGAGCATGTATATACAGCGGCTGCTGTTACAATTAGTGTGTCTGTTCATGTGCCAGGTGAACGTTGTGGTCAGCTTGATATCTTTGCCTTGTATGGTTTGTGGACAGATGATGCAGCTACCACACCTATAGTGTCCGACCACGGGTGGCAGGTTCCACAAGGGGTTCTCATGGTGGGTGCCTGCCTTCTTCGGTCGAGTGTGGGTCAGGGTGTCCTTGAGGTTAGCAGTTCTTTTAAAAGCAAACCGTGGGCGAGGGATATCCAGGCCAGCGGAGTTCAGAGTGCCCCAATGTGAGTTAATTGCTTTCTTGATGAAAGTAGAGTTCCTGGTGTACGTTGTTACACAGGTAATGACATCACTGATGGGCTTCGGGGTTGACTCCAGCAACGCTTCTCTGTTGTTGTTACGTGCCCTTTTAAAAGATGCGTTCAACAGACCATAAGCCCCTCTTATGACTAAAACAGATGAAGGGTGAAAACCCCAAACTTTTGAGGTGGGGATAGACTGTACAGTGGAACATAGACCTGGTAGTAACCATGCCAATGCAGATGATCTCTCCAGATATTTCCACTTAGAACATGAAGACTCAACTGGTCAAGGTTAGTTTAATGTCCTTACGTTTGGGGTGGGGAGGTTATGTAGGAGAGTAGGATCTGCTTCTTATACTTACCCCCACTTTTTGCTGATGTTTCACTGTTTTCAACTTAGACTGACTGGGATACTGCTATCCAGGCCCTATTCAAGCTGCTTTCTCCTCTAAATTGCATGTACTTTAGGTACACTCCAGGTTGGATTCTGGAGTACCCTTATAAGTCCCTAGTATATGGTATACTTTGTACCCAGGGCAAAAGGTATCTCAGAGGCCTCTCAGGGGCTGCAGCATGCATTATGCCACCCCTGAGAGACCATTCAAACTGACACCACAGGTCTGCTACTGCAGCCTGTGTAAGGTGGTGCATGCACCACTTATTTATTTTTGTGTTTTATAGAGCGCAAACTTGATCTGTTAGGGTATCAGAGCGCTTTACAGAATCATATAGTTGTACAAAAGGCATGGAATCATAAGAGTATACAATCGATTGGGAGGGGGCGGGGTGCTGTATACATAAGGGGTGAAAGGATACATATGTACAGTTTACATTACAGTTACTTAAGACAAGGCCCCAGGTTTCTTGGTGGGGTGACTAGGTGATCAGAGGGAGGCAATAGCAGGAAATTGATCAAGGTCTCGGTTACATACAGGTTCACTATATCTATCCTAAATCAATCAATCAGTACATTTATAGAGCGCGCTACTCACCCGTGCGGGTCTCAAGGTGCTGAAGGGAGGGGGTGCCACTACTGCTCGAATAAACAGGTCTTGAGGTGTTTTCTGAAGGTGAGGTGGTCCTGGGTCAATCAGAGGTGGGCGGGGAGGGAGTTCCACCTGTTGGCAGCCAGGTAGGAGAATGATCTTCCTCCGGTGGTGGTTCTGCGAATCCGTGGGACGGTGGCGAGGGCGAGGCTGGTGGAGCAGAGCTGGCGGATTGGCGTGTGGAATGTGAGGCGGTTGTTTAGGTATTCGGGGCCCATGTTGTGGAGAGCTTTGTGTGCGTGGGTGAGGAGCCTGAACGTGATCCTCTTGTTGACCGGGAGCCAGTGCAGGTCTTTCAGGTGGGCTGAGATGTGGCTGTGGCGAGGGATGTCGAGGATGAGTCATGCGTATGCGTTCTGTATGCGCTGGAGTCTTTTCTGTAGTTGGGCCGTGGTTCCAGCGTAGAAGGTGTTCCCGTAGTCCAGTCTGCTGGTCACGAGGGCCTTGGTGACCGCCTTTCTGGTTCCGGTGGGGATCCACCGGAAGATCTTTCGGAGCATGCGCAGGGTATTGAAGCATGTGGATGAGATGGCGTGACTTGCTTGGTCATCGCGAGGGAGGAGTCTAGGATGAATCCCAGGTTGCGTGCGTGGTCCGTGGGTGTCAGTGCGGTGCCCAGCTCTGTGGGCCACCAGGAGTCGTCCCAGGCGGATGGGGATGGTCCTAGGATGAGTTCAGTTGCAGGCGGCTGAGCTTCATCCATTCCGCGACGTCTCTCATACCTTCCTGGAAGCGGATTCTGGCGGTGGTGGGGTCTTTGGTGAGGGAGAGAATCAGCTGGGTGTCAGTCGGCATAGGAGATGATGTTGAGGTTGTGTTTGCTTGCGATGGCGGCGAGGGGGCTCATGTAGATGTTGAAGAGGGTAGGGCTGAGCGAGGAGCCTTTGGGTACGCCGCAGATGATCTCGGTGGTCGTGGAGCAGAAGGGGGGGGGAGGCGGACTCGCTGGGTTCTGTCGGAGAGGAATGAGGTGATCCAGTCCAGGGTCTTTCCTTGAATCCCAGTGTTGTGGAGGCAGGTTATTAGGGTGCGATGGCAGACGGTATCGAAGGCGGCTGAGAGGTCTAGGAGGATGAGAGCAGCAGTTTCCCCGTTGTCGAGCAGGGTCCTGATGTCGTCGGTGGGCGCGATGAGGGCTGTCTCGGTGCTGTGGTTGGCTCGGAACCCGGACTGGGATGGGTCGAGTGATCCGTTCGCTTCGAGGAATGCAGTCAGCTGTTTATTGACGGTCTTCTCAATGACTTTTGCAGGGAAGGGTAGAAGAGAGATGGGGTGGAAGTTCTTGAGGTCTTTGGGGTCCGCTGTGGGTTTCTTCAGTAGGGCACATATAAACCTGTCACCCCTATGGAAGGCCTCACCAATCCTGAAGGCAGGGTGCTGGGTTTTATGTCAGAGGGTGCCCATGCATGAGCAGAGCACCTCTGCAGCCTTCGGAACCTATTTTCCGGCGTTGTTTTTGAAGCAGCCAACCACATATATTTAAGTGCATTATAACCTTGCGGTAAAGGCTAACTTTAAAACGGATGCTTGGAAACATGTTGTGTCAAACACCTTGGAATCATACCTCCACACCAGTAACTGGTGTGGGAGGTATGATTCCACCCTCCTAAAGGGACATACGAGACACCTGTACACCCGGTACCAGCTTTCTCGACCTGGGCATCACAAAATGGATGCTGCCAGCCACAGACACGAGTGTGCCCTCCTGCTGCTGAGCCAAGCCCGAGCAGAGGAAGGCTTGACAATAGGTTTCCTGTCACAGTGAGGTGTGACCACCTCCCAGAAAGGATTTAGTGTATTGGGGCTGGGTGGGTGCACTCAGATTGTTTGAAGTCTGCATTGGGGGCACATTTGGTGTCCCTGTGCATAGTCCAGTTCAAACCGGTTACAGGAGCCATTTGCTCCTGCTCTGGCGTGAAACTCGACATGGGTTTAGCCACCACTCTGTCCGGACCCTCCCATAGGTGGGTCCCCAGAGTTTGTCCCACCCCTTCCTTGGGTATAAAGTAGGAACCCTGACTATAGGACTTTAGCTTTTACATGGACTAAACTCCGCAAGCAGAAACCAAGTACTTCAATGATCTACACTACGCAGGATGACTGAATAATCTCCCTTGGAGTAAAGGAGTTACTCCCCTGCACTGCAGGCACCTTTAACGCATCTGACCGGTTTGCATCTCCCGAGCTCCTGAGGACTCTGGAGATTTCTGCAACACAGGAGGTGGGGTCCTAAGCGTCCCTGAGGTCGATCTGCTCTCTCAGCAATTCCGAGACCAGTATTCCTCGTGGGGACCGTGCAACCCGAACCCCTGTGCACCATGTACTTTTGCCACAGAATATGCTTTTTTGGCGATCCGTGAGGCTGTGCTTTGGGCTACGTGTAGTCCTGACCCCAAGCAGTAATTGCACTGAAGATTTCTGGCCTACACTCCACGAGTGGTCCGTGGGCTGGTATTTCGTGATTCAGCTCGCGGTCTCTTCGCAATCCCTGGTCCGTTGGCCTGTGGGTCCCTGTGAAAGTACTTTGACTTCTGTTGGGCTTTCCTGGTTGCTTCAGACGTGCCCTGACTCCACACAGCTTGGAGAGTCTCCTTGGCCTTGCTGGTCTACACCGGGCCGGCTTTCCTCTACCTGCGTGGGTTACATTTGCCAAGGCTTGTTGGTGTTCAATCCGGACACTGACCCCTCAGCATTCGACGTCCTTCGTGGGACAGCTCACCTCCGTACTTTGGTTGTCGACGACATCTCCTGGTCCCCGTGGCTGCAGAGTCAAGCTCCCAGTCATCTCACCTGAAGCACCACACATCGGTGGGCATTCGTCTACCGAGCCCACAGTCACCCTGAAGAGACACAGACTCTGTCCCCTCTGCTTTCAGGTTCTTCTTACCTCGGATTCCACCAGACACTTCTTCCCGGCAGCAGCACTTGAGTCACGCCATTGAAAACGACGAAGTTTTCCAACATCAATTGACACCTATGCACCCGGCTCCCCTGGGATAGGTAACACGGGTACTCCGGTACTCACAAGGGTGCTGGCCTTAGAACCTGCTATGTTCCAAAGGGATTGCTTAAAGTCCTCTCTGAAGTGTCCTTAATCTTTAAAATTCCAACCACGACTTTCCCATAGGATTGTATGGAGCTCGCGCCTATGTTCTCACACTGCACCCGTCCTCTGTGGGTCTCCTGTGTCACTACTTTCGGAGGTTGCTTGGGGTCCCAGCAATTCTACGTGCTCCAGGCACTGTGCCTAGTTAAGTCGTGGTTGTTAAACCACTTACTTATATATGTTTTGGTCTCCCCCTGGAGCCCACTGTGTATTGTGCCATTTACTGTTGTTATAGTGATTTAATATTGTGTGCTTTGTGCTCTAATCTCCCAAAGTGGTTAGTAGAGAGTGTTTAGTAATAAATACATATATTTTATATAGCTCTTGTGTGGTTCTCCTTTCATTTGGTTATTCAGGAGGTTCTAATCTGGTAGACAAGCTGCTTTACATTCCTTCGAGACTTAGCCTGAAGGCTGCTCTCCACAGCTAACACTAGGATAGCTTTCTTTAAAGGTTGTCTTTGACCTAATCATCAATAAAGGTAATTTGGACTGGTGCAAGGTGCCCACTTTAATTAGTGGACTGCATATACCAGGCCAACTTCTCACAACTGCCATCAAAGAACTGCATGCAAACTGCATGATACAGGTTAGAAAAGTATGTTTTTCATAGTCTTTCATTATCCTAATGTTGCTAAAAAGGGTTTGTTTCGGTAGAAATAAATTATTAGTCAAGCCAACCCGACCCAACCCACTGTGCTACGTTTTGAATCCTTACCTTAAGCTTCTCCAGATCAAGCAGGCTTACAGAATGCCTACCAGAATGGGTGACATTTGAATCCTACACCTTGTACTCACCTTTGTCTTAAGTAACATTTTCTATATACCGATTTACACGCTTCTGATTCATTGTCTCTGCATGTGTGTGATGTAACGTGCTCCAACACCAGAGGCGCAATAAAACAAATGATATACATGTGAGATTGGGGCTATGGAGAGATAAGGAGCATTGTTGGGGAGTGATAGCGAGGGAATCTGTGGAGGAGAAATAACTGTTGGGGAGAACCCAAACATATTATTGAAACGGGCGCCACCAGTGCTAACGCCGGCCCTACCGACCTACTTAATGGGGTGGAGGATGCCAACATCCCCTGAAATTGTCTTTCCTTATGTTCTCAGCTTCTTGGTTGTGCTGAACAGTAAATGTGTGCAGTTATGTTATATTTAAATTCATGTTTCATGCTGAACATCTTATTTTTTCTGTTCTCAGTAAGAATGTCTGTGGGTATGGCTGGGTATCCTGGTGTTCTGTAAAGTCATCATTCGCTATGTTTTAAATGCTAATAATGAAAAATGTGCTGCAGAATGCACCATTTTTCCCCAAATGTTTGCTAAGCACTGTACAGGGGCTGATCTGACAAAATGTGCCAAAGATTATTTGGATCCCCTGGGCCAAGTGTATCAGTCCCAAAGTTAGATCTGTGGGTTCCATCGTTGTTGCAGAGAGCTGTGCCGAGCGCAGGAGGCAAGAGTGCTCTAAAGGTTAGGTAAAGTGCTACAGAGCTATGTGTGTAAAACGGCAGTACAAAGGTTCAAACCCCAGTAGAATGATATCTCAGATGGCACAGGTTTGAAGAGAAAATTTGAGGCTAATGCATTTACTTCAGAAATACTGGAGTAAAATGCAAGCAACCTCTGGGCGAGGGCATTTATATTGAAAGACGACCTATTAGACAACTCACAATTTGGATTCCGGAGCCAACACAGCACTGAATCTGCTCTTATAATTGCAGCAGCAAGTATCAGATCTATAGTAGACAGAGGAGAAAACGCAGCACTGATACTATTGGATCTCTCTGCTTCATTTAATACAGTCAACCACAACATTAAGCTAAAGCGCCTGGTTGAGATTGGCATTAGAAATAACGCCCTCTCCCTACGAACATCATTCCTAGCTGATAGAAAACAATACATTACCTTACAAAAGGTCTCATCAACCCCTTGGATTTCTCTCTGCATAGTCCCACAAGGAGCACCACTGAGCCCTACTCTATTTAATCTTTATATTGCCCCTCTGGTAAAACTTATTGAGACCTTCGGTTTCTCTGTGGTCTCCTACGCAGACGACATGCACAGGGTCGTGTCAGCCAGTAAACCCGGCACACACAGCCGCACACTTCCGCCTCAGTATGGAAAGAAGATCGAAATTTGGATGGCAGAAAACTGCCTGAGATTAATCTCTGGTAAAACGGATATATTAATCTGCAGAAAAAATACCAGATATTGGCCCATGTCCATCTCCAATGGGAAAAGGTAAAACAATTTGTGTGTCCTCTTCGATAAAAAAATGACTTTTTTTAACAACAAATTTTATTTGGTTATTTTGCAATATGTAGGGGCAATGGCCCCACAAATACATGGAAAAGCAAGAGGATATTTTGCTCGAACAACCACATTTCTGACATAGAACACCCGCCAAACATGCAGGTGTAATAAACAGTCAACACACAGACAGTTTCCGATCTCCACATCTGTGCATATGGTCTGTTAATCGCAACATACGTTATGAAACAGATCAGTACTACTTTCTTAAGACATACATTAGGAATAATGAACATCAGAAAGCAGGGGCATCTTCAGGGGTCTACATCAGGCAGAGGGGTAGGTCAATTCCTCGGTAGTCTGCCCATCGAGTCTATATCTAGCGGTTTTTCGCAGGGCATCCCCGGGCATCATAAACAGCAATCTCAGCCCCCATACATTTGTCTAGTTCAGTTTTACCCAGAGTCTGGGGAGATGTCGCCTTCCACATTTGCACTATGTCCCTCTTGGCTATGGTGGTAGCCAGAAACAATAAGTGCTGTTTGTACCGATTCCCCCGATGATAATCGGTCGAGTGTAACAGGAAGAGTCGTGGATCAAGTGGGATGTCCCAGGACAGCACCTCATTGAGGCATGACCTAATTCTAAACCAAAAAGGCTGTAACGCCGAGCAGCTCCAGACTGTGTGTAGAAATGTCCCCTCCTCCCTGTCACACCTCAGACATGTGGGGGACTGGATAACACCCATCCGCCAGAGTCAAACCCTTGTAAGGTATGTGTAGTGTAGATACTTGAACTGAATGAGCCGATAGCGCATGGAGACAGCCACACCCCTTGGTCGTGTCTCGTCGAGGGTGGTAGGCGAATGGGTCGTCAATGTCTGGTATGTTTCGTTTGCTTATGGGGGACCTCGGTCTTCACAAGATGAATCGGCCCTCTAAGGGCTGAAGCTATGCAAATCGCTGGGTGGCAACCCAGCCGGGCCGCCAGGAGAGAGCCCAGTCCACAAAACTTTGGAGTGCCCTTCGCCGGGAGGGCACCGCTGGGGCACAACACTCCCAGGTAGTCAGGGCCTGAGCCACGGCAAGCATGTACTCCTCTGGGCAGGTTTAGTGAAGGATATTAAAGGATTTTCGGCGTGGGTGAACAGAGCCCGATCAGGCTACGTCCGCCATGATGGATACCCAAGCCAGGCCCCCAAAAAAACTGACTTTTGAAAACCAGATTTACCAAACTGCATCTTCAGTTTTCTTTCTTTTAAAAATTCTTCCCTATATTCCCCCTCACTTACAAAAATTGGTCATGTCCGCCCTAATTCTAACCAAACTAGACTATTGTAATGGACTATACGTTGTCCTACAACAAAAAATGTTATTCAAACTCCAGACCCTCCAAAACGCAGCGGTCCGTCTTGTTTTCAATCTCCCCAAATTTCAATCAGCAGCCACAGCACTGATTAACTTACATTGGCTGCCTGTAAAAAGAAAGGATCACATTCAAACCATTATGCCTTGCCTTTTAGGCACTCCACGATACTGGCCCCATGGCTCTTAGACAGTATTTCCGCTGGTACACACCTTGTAGACCATTACGCTCCTCTGGAGCAATGAATGCCAAAGTACCCAAGTTCAAACTAGCTTAATGGAATGGCTAAAATGTTCCACCTGTACGACTAGATTGTAGAGCTCTCTTCCGTTAGAATAAAAAAAAAATACAACACCCACTTACAATTTAGAAAAGCACTGAAAACATGGTCCTTTTAACATCAAGGACCACACTTGTACCTAGCCCGCCTTTTCTGATCCGCTCTGCAGCACCAAGAACTTAGAGTATATGAGCGTGTTAGAGATGGGATTTTTGGTAGGCTAGAGAATGTGCCAAATCAAGCAGAAACCACCACTCTAGTCAGGATAAGGGAGTTACACTCCTAAATAACCCCTGCTCACTCCCTTGGTAGCTTGGCATGATAAGTCAGGCTTATCTTAGAGGCAGTGTGTAAAGCATTTGCACATAACCAACAGTAATACAGTGTAAGCACTACAAAAGGAACACCGCACAAGTATATAAAAATATCGGATATTTTTCTAAACTGAAGACAAGACCATAAACGATAAAAATACACAATACAGTACTTAAAAATCTTCAGTTATCAAAATAGGCTTGGAAAACAGTTCCTGCATGTCGACAGCTCCGTCCAGGGATACCACAGCGTCCTGAGCAAACAAATCCAAACAGTTCCAGCTGACTGTGGAGCCGCTGGCCAGCTACGGTGACGGGAAGACCCGCAAACAGTACCTTTTAGAGATGCAGGGCATCGGCGACCTCTCGTTGAGCTTCCGAAAGCCTGACGTCTGCAGGCGTTCGATCCGGAGGTCGGTGCAGGAGTCAGTCATCGAGGCCCTTGAAGTCACACGTGTTGCAGATCGAACTGCTCTCTGTTGAAGTCTGGAGCGTTGTCATCGGCAGGCGTCAGGTGCTGCGGTGCGCAGTGCAACATCGGTACCCTCAGGTCGCGGTGCGAGCAGTGGCGGCGCCAGTGAGACCAAGATCGCGGTGCAAAGTGAATGTGGTGCTCGTCCCGGTGCCTGCAGGTCGCGGTGCAATCAGCGGCATAGTTGTTGCTGAAGCGCTGTCGTCGGCTGACGAACTGGAGTTGATGGCGCCGGAGTCGGTAGGCCAAGACTGCAGTGTGGGATGAGAGCGGGGCGTCGTGTAACTTTACGAGCGGTGCCCTGGAACCACGGTGCAAACAGCAGCGTCGATTTAGGCATGGAGCGTCGTCGTCGAGGATACCAAGGCATCGCTGTGAAGCGAGGCGGTGCAGAGTGCAGGCTCACAGGTCGCCGTGAGAGCAGCGGCTCAGTGGCGGCATCAGTAGACAGCGTCTGAGAGACCAGGGTCGTGGTGTGGCGTTGTGGCAGTGCACTCAGGACACAAAGTCGGCAGCGACGGCGTTGGGTTGCTTTTTCTTCTGTTGCAGCACAAAACACACAGTCCCCAGTGCTGAGAGCAAAAGCTTGAAGTCTTTGCTGTTCATGAGACTTCTTGAACAGGGAGCAAGCTCTACCTCAAGCCCTTGGAGAAACTCACAAAAGTAGATGGCAGGAAGTTCCGTCCACTCCTTTCAATGCCCAAGATAGAAGCAGCCACTGCAGGCCAACACAGCAAAGCACACATCAAAGTGGTAGTTCCTCCTCACAGCTTCTCCAGATATTCTGCTTGGCAGTGTTCTTGATCCAAAAGAGTTCTAAAGTTCAGGGGTCTGGGACCCAATATTTATATCCCAAAATCCTGTGATCACTTAGGCAGAGAGTGTCTGTGCCCAGCCAGAACCGTTTCTGCCTTCTCTGGTGTGACTTCCTGGCAGGCGGTGGAGATGGCATGGTCAGAGGCAGACCAGGCCCTTTGAGGTACAGGGAAATCTCCCCCCCCCCCTTCCCCAATTGCAGCCCAGGCCTATTCAGCCCTTTTCTGACCCACCTACACTATCTGGATCCACTCCTGCTCCCCAGCCTTCTGCCATCCAAAACCCAGACAGGCAATCCACATTCCAGCAGAAGCACACGGGATGACTGAGCAAGAAAATACCTACTTTCTAAAAGTGGTATTTTTAAACACAGAATGTAAAAATCACCTTCACTAAAAGATGCATCTTTAGATTCTGAGTTCAGGCATACTAAACTTTATTTTCCTTCCCAATTTCCCGGGCCAGATATGTTTATAAGAGGTTATAAACAAACTCCCCATTCTATCCTATGGGGAACAGGTAGCCTTGCAAAAGCGAAAAGAGGGCATGACCAACCTTTCACATACACTGCACCCTGCCCACAGGGGTACATTGGGCCTACCTTAGGGGTGGCTGACATGTAAGAAAAGGGAGGTGAGAGACTGGCAAGTGAGTGCACTGACCAAGTCGACATGGCAGTTATAAACTGCGCGCAGACTCCGCAATGGCGGGTCCAAGTTACCTTTTCAGGGCTACTCACGTGGGCGGCACAATCATTGCAGCAGGCCCACCAGTAGACTTTGATTCACAGGCCCTGGCACACTCAGTGCACTTTACTAGGGACTAACAAGTAAATCAAATATCCAATCATGGAAACACCAATCCAGAACACAATTTATCACAGGAGCACTTGCACTTTACCACTGATCAGCAGTGAGAAAAGTGTGCAAAAATACTATACCAGTCAAAACCGGGAGGTCAGAAAGCACAAACTCAGGGGGGGAAACAAAAGATGCCAAGTCTAACAGAGCGCTATACAAAACCTCCTAACATAACATAACAAGAATTAAGTGCCCTTGGGGTTGAATCATGCCCAGCTCAAGGGCAGTGCGACTGGTGCCACCACACAGGGCACTGGCTTAGAGTGGGGGCACTGTGCTTGCAAGTATATTACGATTTTAAAAGCACCTGCTGCCACATTCCCGACCTACAGCAAAATTCAGGCAATAATAAAAACGTAAAGATAACTCTGGTGATTAATTTTCTTCCTGGAGTGAGATCAGAGTTTTGTCTAGAGGACGTTTTGAATCATCGTAAGGTAGCGCAGAGGGTTAACATGCCTGCTGTGAAGAACGTGTACCATGCAGATCACAAAGTGCTTATAATTTGAATAGGTCAGTGGGTTACTGCTTTTATCAGAGATCCTTTTGTTACTTGCATTTTATCCTGATATAGAAGAGTGAGCTATTAACTGTTCATCAAAGAGCTGCAGGCAAACTGTTAGGTATAGTTTGGGGCTATACGATTTTTACCCCAGTCTCATTATTCTAATGTTGCAAAAAGGTTCCATTTGGGTAGACATCAATTCTTATTGTTAAAAAGAACTCCCAACCTTGATGTTACAAGTTCTGAGTTTGAGTTTCTCCAGACCAAGCATTCTTAACTATATTGCCTACCAGTATGGATGGCACATGACTCCTACACCTTGTAGTCCTCTGTCTTATGTAACATTTCCTATACACTGATTTACACACGTATGATGGATTGTCTCTGTATGATGTGCATGTGATGTAAAGTGCTCCGACACCCTACACTGGTGTGAATGGCGCTCTAAAACTAATTATGCATCTGAGAGAGTGTTTATGGAGACTTGAGTGGCACTGTTAAAGGGTGAAAGGGTGTTAGTGAGGAATTCTGTGGCAGAGGTGGTCATTGGGGGGAGCACCACCAAACATTGTTGCATCTGCGCCACCAGCGCTAAAGCAGGCCCTGGGAGGAGGCGCATTGATTCAGTGCGTGGTCTCTGAGGGGAGGAGGTTGTCGCAGTGCGCTGCTACTAAGCATGCGCCCTCATTGGGTCATGGGCAAGAGCCCGCAAAAAAAGGGTGTGTTTCTGGCCCGACGTGAAAGGGGAAACACATACCGTTTCCAGTGTGAAGAAATAAAGGGTCCTGGTCAGCAAGAGGGGAGCATGGGAAGCAGAGCGACCTGCAAAGAGGAAATGCATCGGTGGCAGGCAGCACAAATCTCTCAGCTTGCCTCTGGGAGGTGTGGAGGAATATCACGGCCAGCTCAGTAACCATGAGGATAGTGACAGGCTCATCTGAGGCACCCATCTTTGGAGCATTTCAGAGTACCACCACTGGGCTTAGTACCCAAGGAGCAGGCCAATTCTATAGGATACGTCACCAATCCTATCTGGAGTGGAGCTCAATATAACCACATATTGTGAGGGAGAATGTTGTGTAACAGCTGCTGGTGAGGCTCATCACAGATGGAAGTGTTCTGCAGCAAGTGCATTTTTCGCTACTTGTCTTAGTATCTAAGGATATCTAAGTATAATGATGCATTTCGTGCGATACACCACTCATGCTACCTGAAGGGAAACTAAAGTGAACACCACAATGGGAGGGTGAAACCATTAGCTGAAGTCCAGATCTTTTGAGACATAGCCAAAGGCGCGTGGACAATGCTGGCAAACGCAGATATCAAGAAGGCATTTCGCTTTCTGCCGCTGCCCCAGTCAATTGACCGCTGCTGGAATCTGCAGTGGACAGGAAATAATAGCTTTATCCTGGGCTGCATAGTTGCCTGTGCAGTTTGAGAAGCTCAGTACTTTTTCACAGGCGGTCCAAGATGGAGAGAGGGGTCGATGAAGTCTCTACAGGAGTTTCTATTTATGAGCAAAGTAAGGTTACGGGCATGCAATAAATTGCTGGCCTCTTCTAAGGAGCCGATGAACAGACTGGGAGTACCCCCCTGGTCCCACCGATGCGTGAACACCCAGTGACGCAGTTGTTGGTTTTTGGTCTGGTGTTAACCAAGATCTTTTGGTTTAATAATATTATTTGTACAATATACTTATAAGGACTATCCCCCACCCACTTCATCCATTGGTATGTTTCTGTGTCATTCCCATTTTTTTACGCTCACTAAAGCACATAGAATGGGGCAGTGAGTTAGTCCACATCACCCACCGGGTAACTTCACTGCGAGTGACAGCATTCTGCTTTTCATAAAGAGCACATCCGCACACAAAGTAGTTCCCTAATACCTTGGCAATATGTCGTTTTTGAGACTAAAAACATTTTTTTTGTTTTTAGGATTTGTTTTTTCCATATTGGCGACAGCCAGGTAGATTCTACAACAGTTAAGTTTAACAACAAGCAATGGCAATGGCAACACATCTGGCTTTAAAGGCCTGCGGTGTGGTAATAGTTTTATTGTGTGAGCACTGTAAATAGACAATCAACAAAAACAATATTACTTTGTGATGACAGAAACAAGAGCCCACCTAACAGCCCTACAGTAGCAAAGAAGGGAAGAAGGAAAGCGTCATAGCTGAAATAAAGCGCAATGATTTAAACGGTCAGTGCTTTATTTTTTATCAATCACAGGCTATGACAGCCAGGTGCGTGGATCTGGGATCTGCTTCGGGTAAAGGGGGCAACCTACGGATGCCCAGGCCCACAACTGCAAATGTTTAGATGCTCGGCTTAAGCACAAGCTTAAGAAATACAAGCCGCTGGGGGTCCAGGGCTGCAAATCAGTAAACTGTAAGCTTTCGGTGCTTGGCATCGGATGTTTGGGCCAGATGTGCCATTTGAGGGCCATCAGTGTATTTTCGGATCTTTCTTCCCCCACATCTGCAGTGACAGTAGAAATTTGAAAAAAGCAAGCATCGTCTCACAAGGCAGCACTTATGTCTGGAGAAGACAGAGGAATCAGTGGTGGTTCATTCATAGGGGCGCAGGGGCGTTGACCCCCTACTTCTGCGAGCCACTACCTCCGAGGCTTATTTTGACTATTTAAATTAGCCTCACACAGCCGTACCTTCATTCATTTCCTTATGCGGCAGGGCTACGGAGCTCTCAATGGGTGAGACGAGCAGCCGAGGCTGGCGGCTGAGATGCGCAGAGCATGTCAGATTGGCCGGTATTTTTACTGTAGCCAAACTGACATGCGCAGTTCAGGATTCCACATTGAAGACTACCATGGAACTGCGTGAGAAAAGACACAGGCCCATCAGTCTTAAGTTGAGCACTGTGCTTGCATGCCCCAGCCAACCCTAGCACTGCTCCTATGCTTCTTAAGAGCAGTGCTTGGATAGCCTGGGGACCTCGGGCTTATTTTTCCCCAGCCAAGATTGGAAACACATCTTTACAAGCAGCAGCCCAAGGCAGGAGGATTGACCTCAGGACTCGGAGTGTAACGGTTGCAATATAAAATCAGGTAAGTCTCCAACAGTATTCATAATTTATAGTATTAATACGGACAAAAAGTATACACTTTTCAGCATCATCACTTTCAAAGTCACCAGCCGCCACTCAACGAAACACTTCGGATGATAAAAACCTCCAGGTCTGCAGCCCCAGCCCTGTGGGTCCCCCATGGCTCTGTACAAACAAGTTGTGAGAATGCGCCTTATCGAATTAATATACTATTTACTATCCCTGTCGAGGCTTTGAAGCACTTTAAGCCAGGCAGCAGGCTGCTCCAGAACCATGGTTAGAGTTTATTTTGAGTAACCTTGTGCTCCCCTGGAAAGCGTTGCATGCGTTCACTTAAATTTCTTTCTGGTGGATTAAATTCCTAGGAGTTGTTTGATCGTTAGTGGGGGTATGTGAGTTCATGTAGATGGGTGGTTGGTATAATAAAAGAGACAATGTATGCAGGAGTATTATTTACAAATTAGTTTATTATCAACTTTGAAATCAGATGTAGACAATTTACACAAATGCATTAATAGAGAATAAGCAAAGACTTGATAGAGTGAACTGTGTTCAGAGAGGTGGCGAGATGGGAAGACAGTGTCATTTCAGACCATAAAAAGAGGCGAGAGCCAGGTCAGTTTATCATGCAGGGTTTTTACGAATATAGATGAGGCTTTTTGAGGTAGCATGCAATCTAAGGAAGTCGCTGTAGAAAGAAACATTATTTGTATGCGATACATCGCACTAGTGTTTTTTGATAGGCACTAGATTCAGATGTAGTCTGCTCTTTGCTCGGTTACCACTATAAAACCGATTCAGCAAGGATAGCTGATCAGCTCAGGGGTTGGAAGTGTAATGGCTGGCTGCATATATGAGGTATGATTATATTGGGAAATATCAAAAGATGTATTCAGCCAGGGAAACACAAATTGTGCGATCATAGAAAACTGGGAGAAAATAGGGGCAAATAAAAAAATATTATAAAGGAGATACTGCAAATGCTGGTGCGGATGTCTTCTTAAACCCTCGAAGTTAGTGTTATTGTATTAATTGCAAACTTAGAGGCAGCTCAAAGTAGCTTTGGAAAAAGGGGAAATGTGTAGAAAAACGTGGGGAAAGTGCTTACATTTAAGTTGTGTACACAGTGATTTGTAACCCAACGTGCAGGTGAACAGTGGGTGTGGGTGCACTGCCTGATACCATTATTCTTGACAGCTCGTCCAGGGCCTGCCTTGCACCCCAGTGGCGGCTCCTCCGCTAAGGCAGAGGAGTATTGCCCCACTGCTATTCAGCAGTGTAAAAAAAAAATGATAACTCAATGTTATTATTTTATTTTTTCTTGTAGCGGTACGGCAGCTTTGGGAAATGGGGCGGGCTGCTCTGCTGAAAGAGAGGGGAGTAGTAGTTTTCACTCCCTATGAGCGCATGAATGTTTGGCCAGCCATCTCAGGCCGGCCAAATATTCATGCGTACATAGCATGATCTCCACCCAGGCTGCATTACAGCCTGGGTGGGGAACATGCCCAAGCCCCCTTTCCCCATCTGAGCGCCGAACCCCGGCGCTCAGAACAATCACAATGCTGCTTTGCAGCGTTGCGATTGGCTCTGGGGAGCCTGGGTGCATCCTGGGTCCTTTCTGTTCCTGCCGGAGGAACGAGTGGAGAGATGCGACGAGGAGGATACAGCAAAGTGGACAGGAGGTACGTTTTTACTTTATTTACCCCTTCCCCTGCCTCCATGCCCCGCCACCCCCAATCAGTGCTGCTCGCCACTATTGCACCCCAGGCTGTCTGCACTGCAGCTACAGACCCGAGGGAAGCCAGTCCTCACCAATGAACTTTACCCTATGGGCGGTCTATTCCCTACAAGTATCCTGAGGTGGAAAAGAAAAATTCGACCTCAACACTAACAGTACAAGGAAGCTGGGTTTAGGTCACTCAACTTCATCCGCATTGATATTTGTAGGATGGCTGCGGTAAGGAGCCATGGGACACTAGTTCTGTAAAAATGCAAAGAAAATGGTAACAAGTCGAAGCCAGGGAAAACAAGAAACTACCATGTCGAAATCAGGCATGAGAAAATATAAACATTCCCTAGGATGTTTCAAGTTTCAGAACAGTATTTAGCATAAAGGTCCTAAAAATCCTACTTTCCTGGTTTATAGGAAATACCCATCATCAGGCGGGTTGAGTTTATGGTATTTCAGAGAATACGGAATACAGATGTGAGACCCGAAATATTATCAAGTCAGCAAAGGTTGTAATAGGGCACGGGCTCAACCACCTTCCCGAGGATAACCTGCACACAGCCAACACGCCCTTTAATGAGCAATTTTAGCCAAGAATCGAGGCAGAGGTAGAATCAGTTTGCCTTCTGTGTAGCTCCTCTGAGCAAGAGCAGTGCAGCTTTACAAATGATTAACAAGACCACATTGTAAATAGGTTTGTTGATATTCAAAAAACTCACACTTTGTGCACTTCACGTCTAGGCCCTGTACTTAAAACAAAAAAAACAAAAATGACAACACCCTGAAATGACAAATTCGGAGTTGTGACCATCTTGGACTTCCGAGGGGTGGCAGACCACTTTGTTCAAAACCAAAACATGCACATAACAGGCCTCGAAAAATCAACTTACCCACTCACAATGGCGAGTCAGATTTTATCGAGTTGAGCTATTTTTAGCACCTACTGTTCTGGCGAGTGAGCACAACCTGGAAACGAACTGGTGCTCTCTTCATTCATAAAGTGAATGAATAATAAAATGCCTTTAAATCTTGTTTTTTATTTTGACACATTTGCTGTCTTGTAAAGGAAAGAGGGCAAATGTCAGTTTGTCTTTTTACTAATTGCTGCTTGGAAGATGGAGTTTCTTTTTCTTTATTGTCAAGTGAGCCGTCTGTCAATCATTGTGAAACAAAAGGCTGTTAGAGGTCAGTTTTTATTTTAACGACATTTAAATAGCTTGTAAATGAATAGTACGAATATTTCTTAATATCAGTAAGAAAGCAATTTTTTTGTAATTGTAGTGTGATGCAAACAAATGTCAAATATTTACAGAAACTCGATTTTCAAACATGATTTGTACACTCTAAAGTTACATCAGTAAAACCGCATGTCATTGGGAAATTTTGTGGCCATTTCAATGTAAAATCTGATGATTGCAATGAGAGTGTGCTGCCACTTCATGCTTTACTTATGTAGTTATTAAACGTGATTGGTTTTAAACATAATTTGAGAAGAAGGCCTGCCTCCGTCTAGATGACAATGCTGCTAACGAACTAAGAGGCAAATCAGGGGTCTTTTGTATCCTAGATGTGGCTAGATTTGTATTGGATATGGAGCACAAGTTCAGTCTATGAAATCCAACAAAAGAGTTATCTGTATAGCAGACATACTGAACTTGCATATTTGAAGGTGCTCTCCAAACAGGATAATGAAGAAAATGGCGCTTCAGTGAATTAAAATATTTGCCCGGGATCACATCATTTGAAACCAGTTTATGGGTTAAGAGCATTACAATTAGGTCAAGTAGATTATTTCAGTCACTAGACCTGCAGGTCTAGTACACAAATGTATGATTTTGAGGCCTGCATTTCACTAGTTAGCATAAGGTTTCCCCAATGACCATACCTTAGCCTGATGAGTTTGTATACTCAACCAGCCCACTGCACCTCTAGGTACCCTGTTTGACCTACTAATCTTATTATCTACCACAGCAATCTCCATGCCCCTACCTAAGTCACCCTAACTCCAGATCTAGGTTTGTCTTGGAGACCTACTACTACCTTAGGGACCAGCACTGAGCAATATCCCAAGCTGCTCTAATGCTGCTTAAGAGTAGGCCCTATAGCCTTACCAATAAGGACCTCAATCTCCTCTCTACTTGCTCTAATAAATAATGCATTTGGGAATGGCCTTAATAATGTGTAAAAGTTAGGTACTCTCACATAGGTCACATCCGTGACACAGCACCTCTCTCCCAGCCCCATTTCTGTTATCTAATTTCTCATATCTCCTATCAATCCTATCCATGCTCCAATATCTACACCATCCTCCTCTCACCACACTAAGTTCACTCTCACCGCACTCTACATTACAAATTCATACAATGCAACATTGCAAATCCCTCAAGCATGAACACTTCTCTTTAGACCTCAAATACTATCTCAAGCCCCTCAGATCATTAGCATTGCAACTCCTGCCTCCAGCCAGGTTCCTAATCTATTATTGCTATCTAACTAATGCTCATCCCCATCACCCATCTTCACTCCAGCTCATCCTAGCCTCCTCATAGGCACTACCTGATACCCACTCCTCCACCTTTTCGGTTGATAACCTGTCTTCTTCCTCCTCGCCTAAATCACCCTCACTCCATTGTTCAACAACTCCTCTCCAACTTCAACCCTGCTCCTCCACCTCTCACAAAACTAGACAGTTCACGATTGTACAATCAGGACTACCCCCTTAACACCCACTCTATAACTCACACAACAACCCTCTCTGATATCAATCCTTGCTTCTCCAGCACTGCATGCTACCATGCTCCCACAACCCCTTCCTCAGACAACAGCTCTCACCCCTGCCTAGCACTACAAACTCCTCTACCCTAGATTTCGCCAGGGCAAACACCCTCCTAAAAAAACTTTCCTTGCGATACTCATCTCTGAAAATAATCCCATAAAAATATGATCCTATCACAAAGAAACAAAACCCTAAAATAAACCTTTCTACATCACCACTGTCCCCCTCCGTCTACCCCTGTTACAAACATTCCTATCTCTTCGCTAGCCACATCTCTCCCTAATGCTAATAATCAATTACTAACTTCTCACCTACCACCTAACAGCCCTATCCAACATTCCAATTGTGCCCATCTCAAAAAAGGAAATACAATACAGAGTCAAAACACATAAATAATGTAAGGAATTGATTGCTCCGGAGAAGCATTTCACACTCATTCACATCTATTTACATGCCATAGCACCTGACACCAGGGTGCTGGTGAGAGGCGGACAGACTCACCTTGCACACGCCGCTGCTGGGGCCCATACGCTGATTGTTCCTCCCGCCGCCGTTGCCATCCACCTGCACGGCCGCCGGGGAGGTGAACTACAGCTCCCAGCAGGCCGAGCGGCACACTTCCGGTTTCTGCGCGACCAAAGGCGCTGAAAGAGAGGAGGCTCCCACTGAGGAGCAGGGGACCATAGCACCTGACACCAGGGTGCTGGTGAGAGGCGGACAGACTCACCTTGCACACGCCGCTGCTGGGGCCCATACGCTGATTGTTCCTCCCGCCGCCGTTGCCAACCACCTACACGGCCGCCGGGGGGGTGAACTACAGCTCCCAGCAGGCCGAGCGGCACACTTCTGGTTTCTGTGCGACCGGAGGCGCTGAAAGAGAGGAGGCTCCCACTGAGGAGCGGGGGACCATAGCACCTGACACCAGGGTGCTGGTGAGTGGCGGACAGACTCCCCTTGCACACGCCGCTGCTGGGGCCCATACGCTGATTGTTCCTCCCGCCGTGGTTGCCATCCACCTGCACGGCCGCCGGGGAGGTGAACTACAGCTCCCAGCAGGCCGAGCGGCACACTTCCGATTTCTGCGCGACCGGAGGCGCTGAAAGAGAGGAGGCTCCCTCCGCGTCGCGGGACACATGCGGGACCGCGCCGGGCTAAGTCCGGGCAAAGGGCGGGCCCTCTTAGGCCCTCAGAGAACATTAGAGGTCGGGCGGGCCACCCCCCTAAGAATTGCTACACGGGGTGAGCTCGGGAAAAGTTATTATGGGGAAACGTAACACCAGCCCTACTATGCTTGTTCCTGCAGATCCCCCTGCCTTGCCTCCCTCCTTTGAAAGCTTACTGGAGAACGCCCTCAATATGGTCACAAATGAAATTGCTAATACTGAAAGGAGGATGTCATTGGGCTGCACCACCAGCCACTTGCAGTCTTCACAAGTAAGCCCCATTAATACTTTACCGCTTTCACCAGTGATTACTGTTTTGAAGCCTACTGCCCAGGCTGCTCCGTTGGAAGCACTGCCTGGGGACAGTAGCCCAGTTATTTTTATTGACTCCCAGCCTGACTCCGCTGTACAGACTGTCATTGCCTCCCCGCCTCCAAGCAACAAGACTGTCGACGGAAAAAGGAAAAGGGGCCCCTTGAAATCTACAGTAAATAAGAGGAAGCAACCTTCCCGTAATAAGAACCAACCAACCCCCCAGAGTATGTGGACCAGAGGGAAGCACCAACAATCTGGGGGCGACACAGTCAATACGGAAAACTTGCAACTTGTAGAAGTGGCCGCTCCCCCAATTGTCTTAATAGAAGACCATAATTCAGTATGTACACAGACTGAGTTTTTAACTGAAAGTATCATTCAATCTAAACCTAACAGGAATCTGATTGATACAATTGTTGATACTATTTTTAAACAACTGGAAAGTCAATTGATCAAACAATTTAATACGGTTTTTAAAAGACTTGATAAATTAGAAAATCTCGTAAAAAAGGAAGATGCTAAAAGGAAAGGGGTGATTAGTCTTGATCAAATGAGGGGTGATTGCCTTTTGAAAGATCTAGAGTCTGTTAGTAAGGCTATTACGTGTGGAGGGCCTAATATCAGCAGGAATTTAACATCTAAAGGTGGGTCTAAAACTACTAGTAGCACACCAACACCTGACACTACACCCATATGCAACACTGTAGTGCAAATTCAGCCTGCCACAAAAGCCAAGTTAGCAATAAACAGAAGGATGGCTCTACCATAACTACTGTGAAACCTGTGGCCCCGAGCAGCAACAACTGCGGAAAGGGTCAATCGGTTGAGAGCAGACCTATAAAATATCAGGAACCCGCCCTTCATTTGCCCCCTGACGCCTGCCCATACGTTTTAGTACTGGCAGGCGCTCCACCGCTTAGGGATGGACAAGGTGAGTCCTGGGTTCAGCTGAATAACAAGTGTATCGACTGGCTGACCAAACATAAAGGGGTAGGGCATGACATCTCAAATTAAATTTTATCTGCCCGCCGGGTGGGCTGGGTTGGCCCCTTATGTAACATTTTTAACGGGGACTGTATTGTTATCAATTTTAGGCACCCTGGCACTGCTAAATTTATACTTAACAACAACAATATTTACCCGGGTCCTTCTACTGTCGTCACTCCATTGACTTTGAGTTACTTCTATAGGCCCCCACAAAGACCATTCCGCCCAGCCCCACCACCTTTCCCACTTTACAATAGATATACTGCACTAGCTGAAATGGGCAGTCTGGACTGACCATCAGCTATTACATCTGACACTGCAGTCAGTGATTTCACTAACACGCATGACTCAGTAGGAAATCCGTTAATCTGTCCTATTGCAACATTGCCCAATTCACCCAGAAGGCCCCGGGCATCATCTGATCCTATAACAGATGTCCAGGGTTACATCCCCCCATACTGTCAGATGATCTGTCTATCTTGAGCTGGAATATTGCAGGTCTAAACGCGAAAATGAAAATTAAGGCCTGGTGTGAATGGATAACTAATTTCGATGTCCTAATGTTGCAGGAAACCTGGTGCATGAGTTCTCTACTTATTGAAGGATACAGTTGCCATAACCTGATTGTACCTTCCCCGCCTATGGGTCGTCCCAGCGGGGGTTTATCCATTTGGGTTAAAATCACTGCTGCAGCTAAAATTGAACCATTGCAGACAAACAACAAAAATATCATGGCTTTGACATATACCGGCAGGATAAAGTTATGCCTTATAAACTTTTATAATAACGATTTCACGACTCACCCCAACCTCAACTTTTTAAGATTGTTTAATTTTATCGATGAAGTTGTGGATGGACAAAAATATGGTAGGTTTGATGGCATTTGCATAGGAGGTGATTTCAATGCACATATCCACTTCAGAACTCCACCCTGCAAAAGAGGAGACGAATTACTCGATGTGCTAGCCACACGTGATCTAGTCGATGTAATGGAGAATATAGTTATTGGTGTGGATAACGTACCTGTTCCCACCTACATTGGATGTGGGAGCTCAACCACCATAGACTATATATTAATCTCTTCCCTTCTCGAGGATCTTTTATTAAAATCAGAGGTTGTCAGAACTGCATATAGTGACCACTGTCCAATTCTAATTTGTTTCAAATCAATTAAAAAACATGGGAAGACAGAAGAAATTGGGGCAAAAAACCTAATGGCATCGACAGATAGGCTAAGGGTGGTCTGGAAGGGGATAGACAACCAGGGCGTTTTAACTCGAGTTATTAAAAAACAACCCACACTAGCCCTGGTTTGCCTATCAACTGACAGTTCTGGGCTTGATATTGTTAAATCATTTTGTGAATTATGTATGGCCATAAAAAAGGAAATTTCCGAACCTATATGAGCTCACAAAAACGTTAATCCAAGGTGGTTCGACACCTCATGCTCCAAAGCCAACCAGGAACTTAGAACCGCTCTTACAGCTGAACCGCGCGATGTGTCCCTGGTAAGGACTCTGAGATCTAGATACAAATATACCTTAAGAATCAGATCTGAAGAGCTAATAAAAGACCACTGGGACTCTCTTGTTCGTACAGCAGCTTTAAAAGACGTAGCTGGTTTTTGGAGGGAGGTTAAAAATCTAAGATCATTGGGCTCTAACATCACCCCTATAAATTGCAACATAACAGGGGATGTGTGGGTTGCCCATTTTTCTAAGATCTATGATGCTTCCGGCAACCACACAGAAACCGTTTTTCCAGCTAGGCCCTTGATCATTACGTTGTTGGAGGTGGAGGATGCTATTAGAGAAAGCGCTGGGAACAAAGCACTGTTTTTAACAATCTATCCTATACCCCTGTCCCGGCAACATGGTCTAGCAGCACCATTGTGCCAATTTTCAAAAAAGGCGACAGACTTGACCCTGGTTGCTACCGCCCAATATCTTTAATTGATAACACACTAAAGGTCCTAGGCAGGGTCCTTTTTAACAGAATCAGAACCTGGGCGGAGGAAAATACCATTTTACATCCGTGCCAGCTAGGTTTCAGAAGCAAAGAGGGTACGGTGGAACAATGCCTAAATTTAAACCTGCTCATGGCTAAATACACAATTGTTAAAAAATCCCCTTTATATTTTGGGTTTATGGATTTAAGTTCTGCTTTTGATTTTGTAAATCGCTCCCGTCTATGGTCACTACTTTTGAATTATGGTTTAGATGAATCCTTAGTTTATTTTTTGGCCCATCTTCATAGCAGTTTGAAAGCCCGCGTTCGCATTAACAATGATGGCGAAGTTTCTAATGATGTTTTAATTGGCAGGGGGATCAGACAGGGTTGTGTCTTGGCCCCCCTGCTTTTTATCTTGTACATAAATGAATTGAGTAATTCTTTGAGCAATTTAACTAATGATGTTCCACAAGTAAATGGTAAACCCGTACCCGCACTTCTTTATGCGGATGATGCGGTCCTTATGGGCCGCACACCCAATGCATTACGTATTTTAATTTCTGGCTTTGTCACATATATGGCAGACTTGGGCTTATGTACTAACTTCAAGAAATCATTTATAATGACATCTGGCCCAAAAAGTTATAAAATAACCCAGATTCTATCAGGGGATAACATTTTAAAAAGCACTTGCACTTTTCCCTATCTTGGCCTGTTCTCCAACACCGGATTCTGGCAGCCTCATGTTGCTCAGGGAAGGGATAAATTGGGTAGAGCTATAAACTCTATAATCTCCCTCCGCCAACCCATCCAGGCAGATGTGATCACATCATTGTTACAAATTTATAGAACACAATGTTTACCCACAGGAACCTATGGTGCTGAGGTGTGGGGTTACTCGAATTGCACTCAACTACAGACTGAAGAAAATAGATTCGGTCGGAAGGTTTTTGGGGGGGTCATCACAGCCCAGACCTATGTGTGTCGTAGAGAATTAAACCTCCATTACATAGAGGATTTTATAAGATCCAGACCTGCCCTTTTTGGATAAAAATTTGGAGGAACTCTGCTGCCTCTTTGTCCCGTGACATCATTTCAGATTGTTTGCGAGAGGGCCAATCTTATACCATGGCTTAAGGCTGTGGAACAAAGCTTATAAAGCGTGGGGCAGGGGCACCTTTTTACCTCCCCCCAATTGATTGATTGCACGCACAAGAATTCAATAAAAAGGGCTTGGTTTGATTTTAATCGTAAAGAGAGGGAAAAGTGCGATTTTGCAAAAACATCTACAATAAGGTATATTTCCCTTATGGAGCCATGTGACAAGCCACATGCCTTGCCCCAGGGTTATCTCCGTAAAAAGTTAGGTAGGTGGAACAGGAGCCTGTTATTTCGGTTCAGGGGCGGAAGCATTATAAACCTACTTTGCCTTCCGCTAGGCTTCAATAAACATGTGGAAAATCTAAGCTGTCCCTGTAACCTTGGTGGTAAACAAAGTCTGCTCCACTTTACCTTCTTTTGTGGTTTTTATAGAATGCATACTAAGCACTATTTAATATCGTACTGTAGAAAAAATGCTTTGATGGATTTTAAATTAGCTTTTAAAGACTTATTGATGTTAAAGACCGATGAAGCAACATTTAGAGTGAGCTGCTTCCTCAAAGCAGTTGTCCGGTCCCGCACTTCTCTGCTCATTGACTGAGAAATTTGCACTATGCGTTTTTTGCACATTGTACATTTGCACTAGCGGTTGCTTCTTTGAACAGGTTAAAGCCATCCATTGCCATGAATTTGTACCATTGTAGGCTGAAATTGGTTTTTATTCTATTTTTAATAACTGTGTTATTACTTTTACTGTGTTTGTCATGTACTTTTATGGATGTTTTACAATCTGAATAAAGATCTTTTGACTTGACTTTGACTTGACATGCCAACTACTGGCTGGCTGAAGTGGTAGGGCAAATGGGCTTCCAGAGACTTTAGGCAGGGAAAAGGTAATTTCTAAAAGTACCTTTTCCTTAATATTATCAAAAATCCGACTTCACTATTGAATTGGATTTTTAATAACTATTAATAATACTTGCTTAATAATTGTTCTAGCTGTTCCTAACAAAAATAAATGTTATTGAAATAATGTAACCCATTGTGTCCGATGAAACAGCTAGACTTGCTAAAGAGAAAATACCTTTTGAGGGCCTTTTCACTGTAATGACATTGTAAACATTAAATTCCTACATGTCATACTATTAAATACTATTAACCTTGCCTTATGGGCAATATGGCCTTCATGGAGGTCACTTATAAATATTTAAAAGATATGTATGGCCTGTCAAATGGGGTTATTTTGATAGGCCGAATTTGAAGTGTAAAACTGCAATAGTCAGGCTACAATTGTAAGACATTTGTCATGTTTGCACTGTCACTGTAATGGGGTGCACACCGCTGCTGCAGTCCACTAGTGACATTTAATTTACAGGCCCTGGGTACACTTTATACCATATACTAGGGACTGAGATGTAAGCTAAATATGCCAATTAGGGGGTCTGCCATTTTCCTCATGTTGAAAGGGGGAGCCCAGGCACTTTATCACTGGTTAACAGGAATAAAGTGCACAGTTATACAGCCAGCAAAAGGCGAACAATCTAGGCTGCCCCTTTAAAAAGAGCCCATTTCATACAGCTACCATCTAAAACTGCCTTTCAGACACTCAAGTCACCTGCTACCCTCCTCCTACCGCCCATGACACACACACACCAATCGAAAACCAGAGAAAGAAAAGAAATAAAACAAGACACTCAAAGCAGCTCACCCCTACAATATTTTACCGTCCCACTGCTTTAAACCAAAAATATCATACTTGCATATATCCACTATACAAAATACTAAGCGTTCAAGACCATGACACAATAAAGAACCAAACCTGTCATTCACCTCATCTAACACTATTAACTCCCTTCTGTGTCATCATAAACATGAAAGTGACACCAGAGATACTGATGGTTGCATAATAACTTCATCAATTCCATACACCATCCCTGCCTATATTCCTTTACACACCCACATCATTGGCGCACACCACACAAACACCAGAAACAAAACATATCTCAACTACCGCTTTTACTCTCATTCCCATAAACTGCGTAATGGTCAACAGAAGATCAAAGAAGAAAAATACACTAAATATCTTTGAACTGATAAGGACCTCAGAAGCGGGCCCTCCTTATCATTACTGAAACATGGAGATAAAGCTCTGCCTACAGTCCATGCAGCAATCCCATCAGGATATTGAAGCAGTGAACAAAATCACCAAGAGAAAGAAGGAGGTTCAGCACGGTTACTCAAAGAGTCGCTTGCAACCCCCAATAATAATAACATGCAATTCTCCGGCTGTGAAGCATTGCTTGTGAGATGGGCACCTATCACTACTTTCCCTTGTATATTCCTGCACATATACAGACCATTACCAAGCAATGGAGCATTATCCTTCAAATATATAACCTGTCCCTGGCAAGCAGCCCACATATTTGGTTTGACAAACCAACAGTGCCCCAGCCTTAAAGCATAAATGCAAGCCTGAAAGCCCACCACCTCGGTCAACATTTCTCCAAACATGCACACTCGTACACAGCAGGATATACACCGAGCTTAATCTTCAGCCTTCCAGAAATAGTCACAATCAAAAGAAATAGGACCATTCTGTGCAGCAACCACCACCACCTCATCTCCTACACCTGCGATATCCAACTGAAACCAACTACCCCCTATGCTGTCTTCCAGAAGGAACAGGCAACAGAACAAATTTTCATAAGCAAATATTCCACACGCACATTTCCAGCAGAGCTCAATGTATACTACATATGGCTACTCATTAAGAAAAATATCCGGAAACACCCAACTGAAACTATAGACCAAACTCAAATGTACCGTTGCTTGAAAAACCAATTTTTAAAAAAAAGAGCTTCTTTGACAGAGCTCTCCAACTTTCCTCAAAATGAACATTCTACTATCAGAATCCAGGCAGAGGTACTGAACCTGCCCTGACCGCCATCTGGGAGGACCGGAAAACATCTGTAGACGGAATGCCGTAGCAGCACTACAACTACTAAACCTATTTACATTAGATAATGTGCACTACCATTCACTACTAAATAGATTAAAAGAAACTGGCACTGAAAGAAGCATGCTTAACAGTATATTACCCCACAGATCAGGCATTGTCTTAGTGCCTCCTAATTTCCCCATCATACAACACAAAATCAAAGCAGTATAACCACAAGGCAGAATCATTTCTCCATTTCTCTAGAAAGTATACATTAGGCCTACTGCCAAAACGTATAAAATCCTCTAACCTTACTTGCTGTTACTACAACTATGATACAGAGTTCATCTTCAGGTTAGAAAAGCCTATTAACTGCGTAAAGCCAAGATGAGGGGACTGTCTCCACGCCATGGAACAGTGGATGCCAGCAAATCACCGTAAATTCAAAGCATCCAAAACTGAGAATCTTGTATGCAGAAACTGGGAAAATCATTATCTATTGACAGCTTGTCCCAGACCTTCGGTTTACCACCAACATCATTAAAAATGAAAAATTCAGGAGTCATCATAGACTCCCTCCTCAATAGGTTAATCCAAATTACTAAAACTGCATTCCATAAAAATACAGACACTACACAATCTTTCAACATTTAGGTTTCCTGCAGAAAATGGATGCATAAATCTGCTTTGCAGTATTATACCTAGATTATGTAGACTATTTCCACCATAGGGTCTCTCTTCCAGTCATGACGTACCGTCAGAGAATTCAGAACCTAGACAAACCCTACACGTAAATCGATGCGAGCATATGTTCCCTGCTTTAAAAGGGCATTGATTGGCGGCCCATTGCCTGAAGCCTTCTTTCAAAATCATCTGCATTACGCACAAGGACAAACAGAAAGGGCCCGGCCAGGTATAAGAAAGTTCTACGGATACTCTCAGAAAGGGACACTACGATCTAGGCTGCTCCACAGCTGATCATGCCACTTACAAGAAGGCTCAAGGTGGGATGCTGAATTCTCCCTGAAAGTTCCAAAACTGTCAAACATGTTTTCAACAAAGAAAACAAACAGTGGCTACCAGGGGCGGCTGGTGACATTTGAAAGTGGTGAGGCGTAAACTAATTTGCATATTGCACCGCAGCGAGCGCAGCGAGCGAGCGCAGCGAGCGAGCCCGAACCACCTTGCATCCATCCATACATCATTCATGCATCCACCCATCCATCCATCCATCCACCCACCCACCCATCCATCCACCAATTCTGCATCCATCCTGCATCCATCATTCATGCATCCACCCATCCATCCAGCATCCATCATTCATTCATGCATTCACCCATCCATCCTGTATCCATCATTCATTCATGCATCCACCCATCCATCCATCCACCCATCCATCCTGCATCCATCATTCATTTATTCATGCATCCACCCATCCACCCATCCATCCTGCATCCATCATTCATTCATGCATCCATCCATCCACCCATCCTGCATCCATTCCTGCATCCATTCATGTGTCCACCCATCCATCCATCCTGCATCCATCATTCATTCATGCACCCATCCATCCATCCACCCATCCATCCTGCATCCATCATTCATTCATCCACCCATCCATCCACCCATCCACCCATCCAGCATCCATCCATCATTCATGCATCCATCCACCCACCCACCCACCCATCATCCATTCCTGCATCCATTCCTGAATCCATTCATGCATCCACCCATCCATCCATCCATCCTGCATCCATCATTCATTCATGCACCCATCCATCCACCCTGCATCCATCCTGCATCCATCATTCATTCATCCACCCATCCTGCATCCATCATTCATTCATGCATCCACCCATCCATTCATCCACCCATCATTCATCCATTCATGTGTCCACCCATCCACCCATCCATCCACCCATCCTGCATCCATCATTCATTCATGCACCCATCCATCCGCCCATCCATCCTGCATCCATCATTCATTCATGCACCCATCCATCCATCCACCCATCCATCCTGCATCCATCATTCATTCATCCACCCATCCGTCCACCCATCCAGCATCCATCATTCATTCATGCACCCATCCATCCATCCACCCATCCATCCTGCATCCATCATTCATTCATCCACCCATCCATCCACCCATCCTGCATCCATCATTCATTCATGCATCCACTCATCCACCCATCATTCATCCATTCATGTGTCCACCCATCCACCCATCCATCCACCCATCCTGCATCCATCATTCATTCATGCACCCATCCATCCGCCCATCCATCCTGCATCCATCATTCATTCATGCACCCATCCATCCATCCACCCATCCATCCTGCATCCATCATTCATTCATCCACCCATCCGTCCACCCATCCAGCATCCATCATTCATTCAATCATGCATCCATTCATCCACCCATCCATCCCCCCATCCACCCACCCACCCACCCATCCATCATCCATCCTGCATCCACCCATCCATCATTCATTCATTCATGCACCCATCCATCCACCCTGCATCCATCCTGCATCCATCATTCATTCATCCACCCATCCTGCATCCATCCTGCATCCATCATTCATTCATGGATCCACCCATCCATTCATCCACCCATCATTCATCCATCATCCATCCATCCATCCACCCATCCTGCATCCATCATTCATTCATGCACCCATCCACCCTGCATCCATCCTGCATCCATCATTCATTCATCTACCCATCCTGCATCTATCCTGCATCCATCATTCATTCATCCACCCATCCATTCATCCACCCATCATTCATCCTGCATCCATTCATGCATCCACCCATCCTGCATCCATCATTCATGTATTTTTATGACCATATAACTTGCACACAGCTGGCGCCAGGACGCCCCTTTGCTGGGGCAGCTGTGCGCGGTACAAAAACCAATAACATAACATAACATAATACCAGTCTCGAACCTTGTACTCCAGCACCAATGATACATGATTAATATTAATTGTTTTTAAAAACATGTATTTATTCGACACCAATTTCACACCTTAGTCGGAACATCATTTTTATTTGTTTTTTAAAATATCTGTTAGTTTAACACCAAAGTAAGTCATGTATACATTTTTATGGTTCGATAAGAAGCTCGAACCTGGTTTCCCAGCACCAAAGTCGGCCGTGCTATCCGTCAGGGGTTATGTAACCGGGCTATGTAGTGACCAGCCAATCCTGCGCCAGGATTGGCTGGGGGGGCACCATGACTCCTCGCCCAGTCGCCCTGTGTAACCCCGGGGGCTGCGGCCCGCCCCCTGGTCCTCTCTCTAAGGGGGAATTCACAAGAAAACGATCTGCGCATGCGCGGGCATGTTTGTGCCCAAAAATACACTTGCGCAGCAGCCCGATCCTCTTCCCCCCCCCCTTGCGCACTCCGGGAAGGTCGGATGTCTCCCGGTTTCCCGGCCGGCAGATAGCGCGATTTTTTAAAATAATTGTGTTTGGCTTCTAGTGACGACGTGGTGGGTCCATGGGGCTTAGTGGGGCTTCGCCCCTACGCCCCAATGGACGCACCGCGCCTGGCTGGCTACCCCCTGGAGCTTATGAGGATGGTGATGAAGTGGTGTTGCCCTACCTCAAACCACAGGATTGAAATGACTGAACATGCCCAATACCACTGCATAAGGACAGTGCTCGGTTGTGACTACTTCACACTCCTACTTCAGCTCCTGCTATATTCTCTAACCCAGTGGGTGAAGGAGGTTACAAAGAATTAGAAAGCTCGTTCTCCCATACAGAGTCACTCAAAGAGCAACGACAGACATGGCTGAGATAGTCGAAATCGATCTATATTTCGGTAATGCTACATATTTTTCCATAACTGTCTGGATGAATTGTATTGTAATTTCCTTGGCATGTCGTTTGCATGGCTGAATGGCAAGATGACCACCTCACAACACCATGAATAACACTGGAGGTGCTTGAATGACTGAGCCCCTTATTCCCTACGATCAGGTCATAAAAAACACACCCAGATCAAACTAGCTGAATGACAATTCGGCAAGATCGATTTATAATAAATAGGATGATGAATTGTTTGCAAGCGTCATAACAACTGTGATAACCAGCATGACAAACTGTAATTCCGTTTGCATTACTAAGTTTCTAACGCAGTGAGCACCTGTATATTTCAACGTGTATAAGAGTCTGAAACAGTAATAAGGTATTGCACAATAAGTGCATGACAGTTTAGTAACTACAACACCAACAAATTGCACAACAAACTCCATGATAATTTGTCATGTTAACCGTGTGATAAACAGCAACACAAACAAATTAATTTGGAATGTTAACGTCTCTAATGTGGTGATTCCAGAAGACTAGCGTGCTACCCATCTACCAAGCGATTTATCAGGGGCTGGGAGTGCTATATAAATACTGATACTATACCATACCCCCATGTGCATTTAAATAATGTATGCATGCATTTAATTATTGATGTTAGTTGTCTTTTGGTTACATTAGAGCTCCACTACTACACTAGGAGCTTCAGGGGGAATAACAGGACAACCAGCCCCCCACTCAACATATATTCAATCAATGAGTGGCTGTCCCTACTTAGATACACAGAATGCTTTGCTATTTCCAGTGTAAATGGTTTTTTTCTTTTTTAAAACCTCATCCACAATTACTACCATTACCATATGGTTATTTTGCTGTTGTGTATCCTAATTCACATTAAAAACTACCATCAACCATCCACCCATGTACTAGGAAAAGTGTGGAAAGGAAAAAAGGCACCTCACGGTTGGAACACCAAGGGGGGGAGAAGCTGACTGGTACTCGCCAGCAAACCCCACTTTTCATCATTGGTTACCTTCTCTCCAAAAATTAAATGTGTGTGCAATTTAGGAAAAACTCAACCCAGTGAAACAAAAATTAAAAAGAAAGAACCTATATGTGATTCTACTTCCTAGAAATATGCCTATGTATAAGGACCCCGTGAGAATATAAAGAAATAGTTCTCGCCAATTAAAAATTGGTAAAGCTTACTTACAATATCTTTTATTCCTTGCTGTAAGCTTTCCCAGATTAAAAATGGCTCATATAGAACCATAATTACTCATTATTAGCCAACATGTTTCGTTGCTATAACAATTTTAAGCAACTTCTTCAGGGCTAGGGATCCAAATTAAATTTTCATGGGAGGTTCACATCAAACCTGAGATGGTAGTACAGAACAAAAAAGAGAGAGACAAGAAGCAACAACCATTAATCGCATTACACTTGATAGTGCCCTAATGTTTCACACAAGTCTTTAAAAATTAGAAGTTGATTAAAAATTATCAGTGCCCGTACCATCAGGTTGCGTCAAGATTTCGTACCTGCAACCTTAACACGAAGGGAAAACGCATCAGCTAATCGCGTACCCACAGGGTGACTGCCAACAGATCTTGTCACCTGAAAAGTTTCAAAAGAAGAGCAATAACGTGACCTGCACAAAAGGCCCAGATGACCCCCATGGGAGCCAACTACTCATTCTCCCACATCACGCATAGGTTTTAAATACATCTTGCGTGACCTCTGCACACAATTGTCAAAATACAGCCCATAGATATCAATATCGGGCATTCAATCACAGCACAACCCTCTTACGAATTGTACTCCATTGGCAAGAAGAATAGTGTGCATACTTTCGTAAAAGCGCATGAAAGTGAAACGCATCGACCGCCACTCATGCCACACAACGTGGGTCTCGCATTCTCATTGCCATGCCTGCATAGCCGGCTTGCATATCCGCAGACTTCTTAGAGAAAGTGGTTTTAGCGCGCACTTGACTCGCCCGGCATCCATTGTGAGCAACCAAGCCAGTAATAGACTGTCCGGGACACACAATCATTCTCACTCTTACCGCAGCCTAAAATCGGTAGTGTTTTCACTCGTCCCGCCGTTCTACCTGTGGAATCAGCGAGATATGAACCCCAGACACGCCCATGATTGGGTTGGTCACGTGACGCAACACGGGGCATATCCTAATGCGAGCGCCATTTTGAATTGGGAAAGTGTAAGAAAACGTATTTACAAATCCCCAAGTTCTTTTCATGTAAAGAACATCGCGACCGTCAATACGAACTAAGACATATAGATTTAATCTCATTTCTCATTATTCAAAAAACGTAATTTAAAATTTTTTTAAACAGCAGTTTTATTATTTTGCAGTTTATACGCGCTAATTATATTTAGCAATTTGGCATGATTATACAAAAGGCCAAGACGAAGGTATACGCCACGAGGGCATATCTAGACCTTCTCTCCCTTGTAATGAAATGCAGCACGACAAAGCGCGGTGCGCCGTGCTTAACACCAGCGATGCTAAAGATTTGATAAATGCATCACCATGGATCTTGTACATACAGCGCTAGTCATGGAGGAGATGGTATATTCATGACCAATAAGTATTAGCTTGGTGGATATTACAATAACTCAAATGTTTTACCTACTTGTGACCTTATTCCATTCGATAAGGTCGTTAAGCCCCTGCTTATCTGTTTTTTCAGAGAATATCCGTTTGGCTTCTTTTCTCGCCAAAATCATTTCGATATTGTGCGTTTCGCCAAGAACTTTTTCAAGAACAGTCCACCTCAGATCCCTGGGGTCATGCTGTTTTTCTTGGAAATGCTGGACTAACTTAGTGGTTAGTTTTTTCGCTCTCAGGGTACTCAAATGTTCCTGTACCCGCACCTTAACCTTCCTGGAGGTAAGGCCAATGTAGTGTAGACCACAATTGCATGTCAGCCTATATATAACGTTCTTGGTGTTACAGTTGCTGAAGTTAGTTAAAAACCAATTACGTCCACCCTCCAACACCACGCTTTTAGTAGCTTTAGTCAGGTTACAAACTGAACACCCCCCGCATGGATAGTGACCGGAAGGAAGGGTAGAGACAGCAGGTGAACTCAACGTTCATGTATGCACCAGCTTATCTTTAAGGCTGGGAGCTCTTTTAAAAGCAAAACGTGGCTATGGCATTTTGTTTGTTGGGGTGTCCAAAATGGACCAATGTTTCCTGACTATTTGCCTCACTCTTGTGGAAAGAGGATCGAACGTAGTCACAACTGGGAGACACTCAAATTTGGTTTTCATATTTCTTTGCAACAAGGCATTGCGCGGTGTATTAAGTGCCTGTTTGCGCGCCTGTTTGATAGTTTTACCAGGATAACCTCTGACTTGGAGTTTCCCCACAAGTTCTTCAGATTGTTCGACAAACTTCTCCGTTGTTGAGCAGTTGCGGCGGTAACGCAAAAACTGCCCCACAGGGACATTGTCCCGAAGAGACCTGGGGTGGAAAGAACGGTAGTGCAATAGGGAGTTCCTGTCACTGGGTTTTTGATGAACATTGGTGACTAAACCACTATCCACGGCTGTGATATCAACATCCAGATACACAGCCATTGAGTTGCTGTAAGTCTAGGTGAAGTGCAA
This sequence comes from Lissotriton helveticus, assembly GCF_964261635.1. Classification (NCBI taxonomy): domain Eukaryota; kingdom Metazoa; phylum Chordata; class Amphibia; order Caudata; family Salamandridae; genus Lissotriton; species Lissotriton helveticus. The sequence goes on along the minus strand of NC_136061.1, from coordinate 408,049,173 downwards.
GCTATCATCGGCCTGATTAAGCCAAGAAAAAAAATTCGATGAGACGATCCTCTGATTCAGTCCAAATACAGAGGACGTCATCGATATATCTCCTCCAAAGAGAAATATTCTCTTTGAAGGGATTGGCCAGATGGTGAATGACGTTCTCCTCGAACTGGCCCACATAAGTGCAGGCCAGACTCGGGGTGAATGTGGCCCCCATTGAAGTACCAGATACCTGGAGATATAACTGGTTCTGGTATTCCCCCAAAGATTTTGTGAGGGCTAGCTCAATGCACTTCAGTACGAAAGACGGCAGAGTGTCGTAGAACCAGTCCAACGCCCCAAGTGCCCACGCTGCTGCCACTAGCGTGGCATCTTGGGGTATGCTGGTATATAACGACTCAAGATCTATCGTTACTAGATATTGATTCATGGGATCAAACGCCACAGTTTTCAAGATATTAAGAACATCCGTCGTGTCTTGTAGAAACGATGGTTGATTGATGACCGATTCCCTAAGGAAAAAGTCAGATAATTGGGAAAGGGGCTCCAATACGGATTGAATACCCGAAACAATTGGGCGGCCTGGGGGTGGGCGCTGGGGTTTGTGAATATGGCCAATGGCTGTCTGCCTGTGTGGAGTTGGCCTGCGGTCGGACCCTGCAGCCAACTGAGCTGTGCGAGATGGGGGCCTTGGCTGGACATGTGGGGTTGCCAGCAAGGCCTGAGCATAGGGCTAGAGCCTGTAGCAATTACCACTGAGCACAGCCAAAACCTGTGCTGAGCTAGGGGGGGGCGAGAGGGGGAGGTGGAGTTAGTCAAATACCATCAGAATCCCCAGAAATCCTCTGACAAAACCAAAGGTTAAAAAGACATTATAGAGCGGTATGGTAATAACATTTTAGTTTTCATTAAAAAAACTACAAATTCTCTAAAGAAAACAAAAGTATTTTGATGTTATACTTAGGTGTTGTAATAATACAAAAACGAATGTATTATACGCACTGTTTATGACTTCACATATTACATAACTCATGACATGCTAAATAATATGATTGATGGTATGTATCACTGATCACATAACTGATGACATCACCCATCGGATATAACAATTAGCTATAAGCATTTCATACTTAAAAGGTATTCAGCAAGGTATATGTACACCCAATTTCCCCATTACCTCCTAAATAATAAAGGACATAACCTTTCGCAACAAGCAGAACATGAAGTGAAATCACCTACATTAACTAGATATTATGATATTTTTAACTGTATTGAGATGCGTAAGAAATGGTTCTGTAGAGATCAAGGAGACCAGAAACATATTAAACCTTGAATATCGTTCAAAAACAGTGTTTGATTGCTATTTATCCCATTAGATGGGTCTGTCAAATACCTCACTTTCACATCGGTATATCAGCCTATGATAAGACATGCATTACCAGGACCTATGGACAATCCTTATTAGTATGCAAAAGTGCCCTACACATATTCCTGAAATGAGCAGAATGGTGTTCAACGTTTTAACAATGCTTACAATCATACTGTGACTTGGACTATCTGTGAGATACCCATAGATTATACAATCATTTATAACATATCAGAATTTTGACTGAAATTATGGAAATAAATTTCAGCACTTTTATAAATCACCATTTTATATGGACAGTGTCTATAGCACTACATGACAACTCCTTACCGTCAGCATGTACACAGAAATCCACAGGTGAATAATGTACGGAAAAGCTGTAATTTCTATTAGATATTTTGGGTGCCAGGCCTATAAATATTAGGCACAACCCAACTTGTTTAAATGGAGTACTGCTTGCATTTTAAACTTTACTGGTATTTATTTGTTGGAATAATATACGGCAGAACATTGCTTTAGGACATGTTTTCTATAATATGACTCTTTACACCACAGTTTTAACATACACAGCTTATTTGCTATGTTGTCTCCATAAATTAATCCTGATAATTGAAAAACAATATGGGAAATCAGTTTTGTCCAAATTTCTTAGAGGATAAGGCATGCCTGAGACTAAACTGGCATTATTTAGGTTGCCTGCAATATTTAACATTTTATAGAATCATTTCTAGACAATATGATCGCCATTTTTGAGGGTCACAAAGTATTTATTTTACGTAAGGGAGGAACTGCAATAAAAAGGTTGAAGACCATTTTAGAGCAATGGTACAGGCCCCTGAAGGTACACCATGTGTCACCCGTTCCCAAGTATATGTCTGAAGGTGCTTACTACTCTACCAGACCCTCCAGCAATTTATACAAAAGTCCCTGCAAAATCTTTATATAAAAAACAAAACCTGGTTAAACCTCCTTTCACTTACCCTGCAATGGCTCAGTAAAAGGAGTGTTGGAGGGAGAGGGGTTTTCATTCTCTCTCCTGCTCTGTGTGGTGCATGACACCACTACGAGCTTCCTGAAGGCACAGTCGGCCTCCAAGAAGCTCAGGCCAGTGCAACCAGGAGAAAAAGTCCACTGGAGACCGGGAAACAGCAGTTATGTCAGCGTCACCGGCCTTGTTCGGGCAAGACTTTACATAAACCCAAGATCGCAATATACTACATTTCCTAGGACAGGTCTAGGTAACAGGCAATACACAAAGTGACTTTGGTGCGGTGGACTTTGTATATGCTGGATTGGATTCGACGAAGCACGATCCCAAGCCGAGAATCAATGATAAGTGCCTTAGAAGATCTATTCCACACAAAGGTGAATAAACCTAGGAGGTCCACGAACAAACCCGAAACAAAGGTGAAGTTCATAGCCAAACAAAGCGCATCTACTATAGAAATAAGTTTGAAACTAACTTTAATAACATCAGCTGGAATAGAGAGGATAGAGCGCATGAATATTGAAGTTTAACTATGAGGAAGTGTCTAATTCCCAAGAGATGAATCATTCATACAAATTGATAAATACAAAATAGTGAACACTATTGTTTTTAATCTAAAGTTGTCCTGAAGAAGGTGGTCAACCAGTCTTAATCCACGGAAACGCTGCATCGACAACTGTTTTGCACTGTAGTATAAAAATTAGCTTTATATTTTTTTAATGTATGCTTGTCTTTATGAGACTTATTGTCAGACATTTTCAGTATATGAGTGTCTACCACTACATCTACAACAGTGAACAAAATTGCTAGGTACTTCTTTGCCCACAAAGTGGTGATTAATATATGTTAAACTACAATAAGAGTGAAACCAAAGGAGCAGTACATAGATGGTAGATACTCAATTACATTACTGTTTACGGTCTCTTTTGTAATTAATATTTTATGGTTTGTCTTGTTTGGCAAATTTTTTAAACCTGTATACATAATCAAGTTTTCAATAAAGGAAGAGATATTTTTTTCTAAAAAAGGCTTATGATCTTAATGTACTGCATGTGAGTGTGTGATTTATCCGTGTGACAGGCAGAAAAAGAATAACACAGGGGGAGGAGCTACGCTACGAATCAAGATGGCCGCGTATGCTCCCGGCTCCGCTGACCTCCGCCAGCAGCTCGATTATCCTGTCTACAATCCTGACCTTACACCTGATTTCCTTGTTTATGAAGGTCTACTGCTTTTAAAGGTGCAATCCCGAGATTTCTACCTCATCGGCTGACGAAGATACGCCGTGTTTCCATTCTCGGCCTAACAACGTGTGGAAGCCGGGGCCTCGATTTCTAGACTATCCGGGTCAGAGTTGAACAACATCGGCCGTGAGACCTGGACTGAGCCCGGTCTCCCGAAGAGTGCCTGAATTGTTGACTTTTTGTGACTATCCTTTGAACGATCTACACCGAGGACTCACCAGCATGCCACGCCGGCTGCTGTGGTGGGGGTCCGGTGCCCGGAGACCTTGCTGCCCTCCCGGGGTCGACGGGCTGGGGCCATCTCTGACGGCGAAGGTGTGTTCTGTAAGACGAGGAGCGCCCATTACTTGATATCAGATTTGCGTGGCCTGCGACTCCGGAGCAGCCCGCCTCCGGGGTTTAAGTCCGACTCTGTCGCCTATTGAGAGGGGATGGAGCGGACGGAAGGCGCGCCATCGCTGCAGGCCGTTGTGGCCGCCATTGGGGCGCTCCGTTCGCACACAGTCGCTGTGTTCCGGACACTGATGGTGAAAGTGGACGGTATCCTGGAACCTGGGGACGACACCTCGATTGGTTTCCAGCTAGAGATGGTACCAGCGGTGCATTGCACATCAGAGGTCGAGGTCCCCGTGCATAACCCGGAGTTCATGAACCTTGACGGTCCCCTATTACCGACGAGCCAGCCCATGCTTCTCGCTAGTGTCTCTTGCCTGATCCTGCTGCCGCCTAACGCATCAATAGACGGTCTTCCATGTGGCTACGAGTTCCTTGGTGATGGTTTGGGATACTCGCTGTTTTTGGACACCTTTCCTCGTTCGAGCCGTGAACTTTTATCCTGTATTCGATCCTCCTGTGCTGACAAGAACTTTTGTGGACGCTTTGCCTTTTCCTTCAAAATGGCGGCTCGAGTGGCAAAGACTCTTATGACGGACCGTACTGGCCAGGGCTGAACTTTATCGCTGGGTTCCCATAAAATAGCTTTTAGCGATGCCGGGGTTGTGCCTATATTGTGACGATAATTGGGTGGTTGTTGTTTATACTCCCCTGACTGGTTTGTATAATTGCTAAATATTGATTTTACCATGTCTCGGGGTGGTCGCCGTTGGCGGGGGGTACGGGAGACCGGGAGTGTGTTTGCTTTCTCCTCCTCCGCTTTCTCTTTTCCCTTCCTTTAGGGTAGTTCTTGGGCGACAGGCACGCTGCTAGTGGGGTTAGGCCGTAGCCATTGCAGGGGTGCAGGGTGGGGGGTTAGGGGTGGGGGTTTTTATTTTGCCTTCTTTTGTTCTAGGGCCCCTTTTGTCTTTTCTTTTTCCTTCTACGAGAGATGGGCTGCTTATTTTTCACGAATCCTTTATTGTCCGGGTGTCTTCGCTGGCTTAATTATCCTGTAACATTGTGGACGGGGTCACGCGGGTGGGATTGCTTACTAGATTGCTTATTTCCTATTTCCGTTATGTGTACCCGTGATGGGCCTTTTACTTCTTACAGTGATTATTGTTTGTATATTTCCCCCGCCTGGCCCTGTTCTGTATTTTACTGCGGAACACCCGATATCTGTATCGCCTGCTCTTGTCTTACTGTTAAAATAAAAAAATATATTAAAAAAAAAAAAAAAAAAAAAAAGGAAGAAGAAGAATAACACAGGGAACATTCTTTTGTTATTGGTTACTATACACAGTTTGAACCAGGGCATACTATTACAAATGAACAACCTATTGCCCTTCTTCTCCCTTAAGGCTCGCAAAATGCCAAAGACCTCACACATACATTTCCCCTGTCCCATCTCACCTCCCTAACCACTCGATGTTTATCCTCAACTTCACCTGCTCCAAGCCTCCAACTCGTTTAAACTTCTACCCCAGCACCTCTTCAGTGCTACCCCTCCCGCTACCCCCTCTAGTTACGCACCAGTCACCCAACTACCTCCCTACATTGCCTTCCCCTGCTCCAGCCCACATAGCCGTCCCTAACCTATCCCTTCGAGTTTGGTGGCTTGTACCGCTCGCCCTAACCAACCTGTGGAAAGACAGGCCTTTAGGCCCCGCTGGCCCCAGGCACCCCATTGGCAGTACTTTTTCCTGACCCCCACTCATGTCCTACTTCCTCCATCGCTTGTTTTGGCCCCCACCAACCTGCCCCTGGCAAGGGTCCTTCTGCCCACTCTTCTTGTTGATGCACACGCCCCTTCAAACCTCCTTTGTATTTTAACTCGTTCCACCCCTCCGGTCTTCTTTTTCTAACCTCCCCCGCCCCCCCCCCCCCCGCAGTTTACTATTCGAGACCATCCCGTCACCTTTTTCTTTACCCCCCTCCCCCTCCTGCCCCTTACACCAGCCTCGCGCATCGGGTAGCGTGAAATACATACGGCTGCACGGAGCTGTTATGGTGGCCGTTCACCCACCTTACAATAAATTGGTAAAAGGCTGGAGGGAGACACATAGCAGAACGTATTTTTCACTTGGAAGAGACATGTCAGCATGATGCAAAAGATCTCAAATTTGAAATTGAATTCTGCAGTTTCTATGGCATGAGACACCCCCCTTCGCAACTCGCGCTTGCTGAGTCGGGCTGTATCCCTGGCAAGGCCACGGCATTTTTTATGACAGACACATTCTGTGCCTGCCGCAAAAATACTGCTTCTTTTGCCAGCAATTTTACTGTTTTGTGGCCGAAAAATTTAATCTGCGGTGTCCTTGGAGGCTCAGCGCGTCACTAAGTGTCACAATTTGAAAATATGGGCGCCTTTCTCAATACCAGTCCTAGTTTGTAGCCTAAGCCAATCTCGGATTGTCTGGGGGGAAAAAAATAGAAAAACACAAAAGTCAATCCTTCCTTGCTATCCTATTTTAGTGACACGTTTATATTTCATGTCGAGTAATTCGACTGTTTGGCTATTTGACCATAAATTACACACCGATATTGAACCTTACTATCATCCAGATAGCTCAGCCAGTTTTATTTGCCTTGATTTTACTGGAACAACAAACCATGGTTAGTTATTATAGTTAATAAAAATGTGTTTACAAAAAAAAACCTCAAATGTTACTGTTTCGCTATGAGATCTAAACGAAACTAAAACTCGGCGAACTCAATGCACATATTAGAAATGAAAAATACTATTTCAGAACTGATTACATTGTTTGAACTAATTAAAATGAACGCTGGCTCCACCACAGCTTATTTGTCCGAACTTTTGGCAGACACTTACCAATTCTGACATGAACCTGCAGCCAGCCGGCGGGATACTTCCAGTAATCTCACAGCTCCCTAGCCTACTGCCATCGAGGTGTCAACAACAGCGAGGCGGGCACAGCAAAGCAGTAGAACAAATAAGCTGTTGTCAGGAAAACTAAATAAAAGTAATTTTTAGTTGGGAATATTGCCGGGACGATGACCAGCACCGAGCGCTTTCCTCTGTATTAGAGGCCCTTCTCTCCTCCCAGCTCGAAACTAAGTTTCCTGGTAGGGGTTAAGGAGGCAACCCCTGACACGACACAGCACGTGACACCAGAGGGCCCCGCCCTTCACTTACCACTGAAACCTCGTACATATTCGTCACAAGACGCACAGCGACCTCCAGCGGTGGGTAGGCGTTTTCTCACAACCAAACAAACAACTTCTTTCACTCCTAGTCTCATTTAACACGAGTGCAGGCTAAAACTCCCAAAATCAATCAGGGTATGACGCAGGTGCAACGCTCTACAAATGTTTGAGGACTTATTTACACGCCTTGCGTCACCGGTGCGTCACTCTTAACATGGGGGGAAAAGTGACTTATCGGCGGCAAGAGTCTTGTAAATAAGCTCGCTGGTATCAGGTAACATGACGGTGCACGATAACTGAGGTTAATTCCTACAGGCTCGGGGAGGATTCAATAGCTAGAGACTGAAAGAATGTGGGAGGGGTAAGGTTGGAGGAAAGCGCTCGGTAAGGAAAGAGAGAGAGAATGAGAGATAGAGACAACAACAACAAAAAAATGCGGCCTTGTGTAATGGACCTGGTGTCCATGTAAAGCGCTCCAATACCTTTGAAAGGAGGATTGGACGCCCGATAAAGTTACTTAAAAAAATGGGAATGGCTTTTATTTATGTTTTAAAACCAACAAGTGAATAAAAGGCATTGCCATTTACAATGGCAATAGCGAAAAATCTCACAACTGTGGGACCTATGCATTGCAAGGGGGGACCCAGGGAGAGCCAGGCGCGAGCCGGTCTCTTCCTGGGTAGGTTCGCGCGAGGATCATGTAATCAGGTGGGGACTGATTAAGCGAGCAGATATAAGGGAGGCAGGCTGGCGGTTGGGAACTGCGTGGCGGGAGGCTGGAAGGGAGGTTTGTTTTGCGGCGCGCTTTTAGTGTACCTTGTTTTTTCACTGGTCATGGACGAGGCGGCGGAAGTCAGGAGGGCCGTGCAGATACTCTGCGAGGCCGGGCGCGAAGACCTGCTGCGGCCGGGTGTCCCGGCGGAGGCGTGGGTCGGAATGGCCCGCCCCCCTCGCAAGTCTTCGGAGGGCGTTTCCAGGGCTGTGGAGACGTGTTTATCCCCGGGCCCGGAGGAGGGGGAAGACGGCGAGGCGGCCATGCCGGGGGACGGGCCCATGCTCGTTGTGCACGCCGCAGCTGTGGAGCCCCCGCCGGGTGACCCGGGCGCCCTCCAGCAGGTAGGCGATTTACCATTCTTTAGCGCTGGTTCACGTGGGGCGCCCGGGGGGAGGCAGGGGCGTTCCGTGGGCCGGCAGGCCCCGCGTTCAGGCGGCCTGGCCTCGGGGAAGTCGGGGAAGCCGCAGGCGGGCCCTAAACCCAAGCGGGGGCGGAGCCTGGATTCCCACGGGCACTCGCTGTCCCCTTCCCCTGCTGTGCTGCCTGTAGAATCCTTCATCACAGCGCCCTCCTTGCCGGAAGGGGTTTCCCCTTACTTGTGGCTGAATGGCCAGTGTTTCATGCTCTCCCCTGCCACGCTGGGGCCTGGTCCCGCCCCTCTTCCCGCTTTTGGCCCCCCACCTATGGGTGGCCCTGCTGCTGGGACACACACTGCAGCGCCGCCGGCCCACCCCCCCCTGTGACCCCCCCCCCTGCCCCTGTCTTGGTTCCAGTGGGCACTGCACCCAGCTTGCTGCCCCCCATGGTCACTAAGTCTGCGGCACCCGGTGTACTTGGCCCCCGACCTGCCGCCCCCCCGCTCTTGGACCCCGGTGAGAGGGGATTGTTACACCAGGGGGCGCCCCCGCATCCCGGGCAGGCCCTGTTCCCGGTCCCTAGGGGTCGGCCGGGTGGCCCACAGGTTGGTCCCACGTCTGGGTCAGATGGTGCCCTTGGTCTGGCGTCGGTGGGTCGTCCTCTGGGGGGAGCTTGCGGTTCAGCTTTCAGGGAGCAGGTGGTTGCGAACACTTCGTCAGGCTCGAGCGGCCGCAGTTTTCAATCTGCGCCTCCGGCTGGGCGGCTGTTGGCTGTTTCTACGGGCCCGGGAACTGTCCTCACGGCTGTTTCCAGTGGTGGGCTTTCAGGGGAGTTATCTGGAGCGGATAGCTCTTCTACAGCTTTCGGTACACACAGCTTTCAGCACATTGATTGGCAGTTTTATGATGGGGGTATTGGCGATGGGGCTATGCCCAGTGGCAGCGCGCAAGTCGCATTTTCTGATGAAGTTTTCGGTGGGAATTTTCATGATGCTGATTTGTAAGAGGGGGAATTGAGGGACCAAGATGTTGGGCTTTTGGCAGCACGGGCCCAGGGGGGTGGGTTGGGGCACCCCCCTGTTTCTCGTTTTTTGCAGGCGTCTCGTGCGGACCGTGCAGCAGTACGAGGGGCAGTGAGGTCTGGACCTACTCAAGGGGATCGAGTGACGGTTCAGTCACAGTCGGAGCAGTTGCCAAGAGGTAAGGATGGGTGGTGGTCTGTGTGGCAGCCTAGGGAGAGTCTCCCTGTTAAGAGTACAAGATCGGTACGGGGGATGGGGTTGTGGTTGAGCGAGTCGCTCTGGCACCGGGGCTTGAGCGGCCTGTCATTTCGAATGTTTCTACTGGGCAAGTTGCAAAAGAGTTTTCTACAGCAGGGGCTGGTGGGGTGGCTGCCACAAGGGTTACGGAGGATAGTATCCTACCGAAAAAGTTGCCTTATTCTGGGGTGGGGATGCCTTTGGGGTCCCATTTGTCCGAAAAAACAAAGAATCTGATATGGTCTGGGGCATTTGTGGATGTTTTTCGACTTCTCCATAGGGATGTCCAGGCAAAAGAAGGGTCGAAAGAGGAGGAATTAGAATTGGCTCGGAGGCCTCGTGTTCCGAAGTCCATAGAGAATTGGACTTCGGCCTTTCTTATTTATGCCAGTGTTTATTGTCAACGTCATCCTGAGAAGGCAATAGACATGTTTAAATATGCAGATGTCATCCGCAAGGCTCACAGTTATTTTGGCGGCTTTGCATGGTTGTCCTACGATGACGAATTCAGGGCGCGCATGAGCGCTTTCCCTGAGCGTTCGTGGGGTGAGGTTGATTCCGAGTTATGGTTGCAATGGATGGCATCGGCAAACCCACCTGCTACGACCCACACGGCTAGCGGGCAGCCAGTGTATTATCGGCCCTTTTCGGCTCGCCCCGCTCAGTCTGGGGCGGGGGTTTGGGGCAGAGGTCAATCAGCCGCCTCTGGCACATGCTGGCATTTTAACAGGGGTTCCTGTAATAGACCAGCTTGCAGGTACAAACATGAGTGTTCACAGTGTGGAGGGAAGCATGCCCTCACTCAGTGTTTTCCCGGACAGCGATTGGGTGATCAGGGAAGGGGTTCAGGGGGGAGGGGACAGCCGCAGCAGTTTGTTTACAAGGGCTCCTACTCCTATTAGGCAGGAGGTTCTCGATCTCTGGCTGGTGGATTATCCAGATTTTGAGGCCGCTAAGATTTTGTCTTGGGGTTTCAAAATCGGTTTTCGGATTGGGTATCAGGGTCCCAGGGTCGGCAGGTGGTCAGACAATTTGAAGTCTGCGAAGGAGAGTCCCCATGTTGTGCGGACAAAGCTGGATGCCGAGCTTGCGGCGGGTAGGATTGCTGGTCCTTTTGTGAATTGTCCTCTGCCTGACTTGATTGTATCACCCCTGGGCGTGGTGCCCAAGAAGGCGGCAGGGGAGTTTCGTCTTATCCATCACCTGTCCTGGCCCGAGGGTACCTCAATTAATGACTTTATTGATCCAGCTGACTCAACTGTCACTTATGCTTCGGTGGACGATGCTTTGCGGCTCGTGCGCACGGCTGGTGTTGGGGCTTTGCTGGCAAAGAGCGACGTTCAGTCGGCTTTCCGGCTATTGCCCATCCATCCTTGGGATTTCAGTCTGTTGGGTATGCATTTTGAGGGTAGTTTCTACGTGGATCGGGTGTTGCCCATGGGCTGTTCAGTGTCATGCTCCCTTTTTGAAACCTTCAGTACCTTTCTGCAGTGGCGCTTCACTTTTGTTAGTGGCCACGTATTGGTCTGTCATTACCTTGATGATTTTCTTTTCATTGGAGAGGGTCGCTCTGGGCAATGTCAGTCGGCTTTGAACGTCTTTCAGGCTCTGGCGGAGGAATTGGGCGTTCCCTTGGCGCCGGACAAGACAGAGGGTCCCTGTACGTCCCTGACTTTCTTGGGGATTGAAATTGATACTCTGTCTATGGTGGCGAGATTGCCTGAGGCTAAAGTGAAGGAAATGTCTGATTTCATACATCTGGTGTTGGGGGAGCGGAAAGTCGTTTTGAGAACTGTTCAGAAGCTGTTGGGGTACCTCAATTTTGCTTGCCGGGTTGTTCGGGCGGGCAGGACGTTCTGCAGACGTCTGGGTCTGTCCATGTCCGGCGCAAGCCTTCCCCATCATCGGGTGCGCATTACCACCGCTTTGCGTGCCGATTTGACTGTCTGGCTTCGTTTTCTGCAGGAGTTCAATGGCGTGTCCTTGTTTTTTGCGGATGAGGACATGGTGTGGCAAGTACAGTTGTTCACTGATGCGTCAGGGGCCCACGGCTTCGGAGTCTTTTGGGAAGGTCGATGGTGCGCGGCCGGCTGGCCGGCGCACTGGAAGGAACAGGGTCGCAGCATAGCGTTTCTGGAGCTTTTCCCGCTGCTGGTTGCTTTGTATCTATGGGGGGATGAGTTTCAGAATCGCTCAGTCTTGTTTCATGTGGACAATTTGGCAGTAGTACACCTTGTCAATCGCCAAAAGGCTCGCGATTTGCGGGTTTTGCGACTCCTGCGCGCATTCATGCTGCGGTGTCTGCAATTAAATATTGTTTTTAAAGCACGGCATGTTCCTGGTACTTCTAATTGCATCGCTGACTCTTTGTCTCGCTTTCAGTGGTCCGAGTTCCGCAAGTTAGCTCCTGGGGCGGACCTGGAACCAACAGCGATCCCACAGTACGTATGGGACCTGGGGGATTGAGGGTTCACCAATTGGTGGAAAATTCTGTGGCTGACTCCACCAGGCGGGGTTATGTGAAGGCCTGGAATGAGTTTCTGCAGTTCGGTAAGGATTTGATGGGGCCGCCCAGGGCGGGTTGGTCTGATGAACAACGCATCTTGCAGTTTGTTTTACATTTGGCGGACAAAGGCCTATCGCCCACTACCATTTCTGGCAAGTTGGCTGGGGTTTCTTTTTATGGGCAGCTTTGGTGGGGGAGGGATCCTGTTGGGGGGGTGTTGGTTCGTAAAGTGTTGAAAGGTTTGGCTAGGCTTCGGGCTGGTGGGCAGCAGCTCCGGCAACCAGTGACTTTTGAGTTGCTCCAGCTGCTGTTGCCGGAATTGGAGGTGTGTTGCCATGATGCTTTTGAGTGTGCCAAATTTTGTTTGTGTTTTGTTTGGTTGTTCTTTGGGGCATTTCGGGCATCAGAGTTGCTGGGGTTACGGGGCAAGGTAGGTATGACCAGCAGTGAGGTGGTGTTGGAAAGTGACAGAGTGCGGCTGTGGCTGCGGGCATCCAAAACCGACCAGATGGGGAGGGGTAAGTGGGTGTTCCTTGGCAGGAGTGGTGTCTCTGCATGTTGCCCGGTTGGGGAATGGGAAGTGTTTGTGTCCTCTCCTCATTTTTTCCAGGGGTCCATATTTTGTCATGCGGATGGTAGTCCCATAGTTGCATCCCAATTGTTGGCTGTGTTACGCAAGGTTTTGTTGCGCTTGGGGAAGGATCCTGTTCAATTTGGTACCCATTCATTCAGAATTGGTGCGGCGACGGAGGCCGCTCGATTGGGGTGGGACTGGTCCCAGATTCGTCGCATTGGTCGTTGGCGTTCCAAGTGCTGTGAAAAATATGTGAGAAAATAGTGCAATTTTTTGCTTGTCTAACATTTCTTTTTCTCCTAGGTCCTTGGCCATCAGTCGCCGGTTGCAAGCGGAGGGTGTGGATACTGGGGCACTCTTTTGTTAAACGAGCAGCTTTAGCCGCTGCCACTCAGCTCTGTGGGAGATCACTTGGTCTAAACAGCATGACACACGATGTCTCCTGGCATGGAACAGGGGGCATGCGCTGGGGTGGGCTTTTTCCCGCCTTGGCTGCTTTGGTTTCACAGTGTTTGGGGGGCCCTCCGGATCTCCTGGTGCTACATTTGGGCGAGAATGACTTGGTTTCTCTCTCTGGGTTGACTTTGTTAAAACTAATGAAGCAAGACCTGGAAATCATCAAGACCACATGGGTGAGCACCATGCTGGTATGGACTGAGTTTGTGCCTCGTTTGCAATGGCGTGGGGCGAGGAACCATTCCGCCCTGGAAAAGGCTCGGCGGAAAGTGAACAGGACAATGCGAGTGTTTTGTCACCATTTGGGTATCTACTGTTTGGACCATTATCATTTAAAAGTCTCTGAACATCATTTATTTTGTGAGGACGGTGTGCATCTATCTGCTTTGGGCATCTCTTTTTACCTTCTGGAACTCAGGGATTTGATTAGTAAAGTTCTTCAGGTACAATTGTGGTGTGCTCCTTCCTTTCCTTTGGGTGGGGCAGGAAAACGCTAAAGGTTTTCCTGGGTGGCGGGTTTTTGGTAGTGGGGGTGGGCAGCCTGGAGCGGGTTGGCCATCCTGGAGGGTAGCGTTGGGTAGGCTAGGGGTAGTAGGCAGGAGTTTTTGTTCGGGGTTTTTGGGATTTAGGTTTCGTAGGCTCACTGTAGAGTTGAATTATGTAAATAAATAAATAATGAATGTGTTCATGAAATTTATGATGCACCTGTCCTAAATTAAAGTGGCCTTTCTTGCTCCTAAAAGAGGTGTGGACAATGTTATGTTATGTTATTGGCAATTTATAAAGCGCGCGTACGCCCGAGGGCTTCTTGGCGCTGGTAAGATAAAAAACATAACAGGAGGAGAGTCTGGCGGAGGAGTTATTTCGGGTAAGCTTGTATGAAAAGATGTGTTTTAAAAGCCTTTCTGAAGGCAAGAAGGTCTCTACTCTGTCTGAGGGCAAGAGGTAAGGAGTTCCATAGGGTGGCTGCAAGGAAGTGAAAACAGCTGCCGCCTTGTCGTTTTTTCTTGAAACGAGGAACTTCTAGAAGATCTTTGTGGGCAGATCTTAGGTTCCGTGGGGGGACGTATCTACCGATCAGCTGTCTGATAAATAGGGGTCCTTTGCCTTGCAGAGCCTTAAAGATAATGCATCCGGCTTTAAATTCGGTTCTTTGAGCCACGGGGAGCCAGTGCAAACTCTCGAGGCCTGGTTTGATAGGTTCCCATTTGGGTACTTTGCAGATCAGCCTGGCGGCCTGATTCTGCAGGTACTGGAGTCTCTTGAGTTGTCCTGCGGGTAGGCCTAGGTATAAACTGTTGGAAAAGTCAATATGGGAGAGTACCAGGGCCATGACCACCTGGATTAAGGCGGAGGGAGTGAGGAAATGGGCGATTTTCCTGATTTTCCTTAATTGGAAAAATCCAGAGGAGACCACGGTGCCAATTTGGGATTTTAGCGAGAGGTCCTCGTTGATGGTTATCCCTAGGCTTTTCACAGTGGAAGATTTTTTAGGGGGGAGGCCCATGTCCGATGGCCAGAAGTTAGGGCTCCAACTAATTTCGCTCTTGCCGGGCAGGATCAACTCAGTTTTCCCTGGGTTTAGTCTGAGGTGGTTTGAGGACATCCAGCTCTGAATTAGGGTCATGGTGGCCTGGAAGTCCTCCACCGCGTCAGGAGAGTTGAGGACAAAGACAAGCTGTAAGTCATCTGCATAGTTGTATGCAGTGACTTTATGCTTACTTAGGGCAAAGAGGAGGGGCCGCATGTATAGGTTGAACAACAAGGGGGATAGTGAGGAGCCCTGGGGCACCCCACAGAAAGACTTGACCTTGGCGGCAGAAAAGGAGCCTAAGCGAACCGATTGAGTACGTTCGGAGATGAACGATTTTAACCAGGCTAAGGCAGAGTCTCTGAGGCCCGCCTGTTCGACACGGTTGACCAGAATGGAATAGTCAACCGTGTCGAATGCCGCGGATAAGTCGAGGAGTACTAAGGCTTGATGAAGGTTGTTATCGGCGTTGGACCTCAGGGTGTTTTGGACTGCTAATATTACCGCTTCAGTGGAGTGACCAGGTCGGAAGCCCGCCTGGTTGGGTTGGAGGTATTCTGTTTCCTCCACGGAGTTAGAGAGGCAGTTGGTGACATGTGCCTCCAGCATTTTCGACAGAAAAGGCAGCAGTGATATGGGCCGGTAGTTCGCAAGGTCGAGCGGGTCGATGCCGGGCTTCTTGGTAAGGGGAATCAGTAAGGCCTGTTTGAAGCTGCTAGGTACTGTCCCTGACATAAGAGAGTCGTTGAGTAAGGATAGCATGCTGTCGGGCATAGCTCGACCAATTTCTTTCATGATATGGGGGGGGCAGATGTCCATAGGGGATCCTGATTTGACTCTAGACAATAAGGTTAAGAAGGTTTTCGAGTCGATAAGGGGGTAGGAATGTAGAGTTGAGGGATTGAGATAGATGTCGTCCACTGGGGCGGATGATGGAGATGTGAGGATGTTTTGCTTGATCGTTAAGATTTTGTCACGGAAGAAGTCATTCAGGGAATTGCATAGTGCTTGTGAGGGAACTACCGGGGGGGAAGTTCTGTCGTCGTTGCAAAGGTCGTTCACAATCCTGATGATTTCTTTAGATTTGTTGGTGGAGTTAAGGACTTTAGATGAATAGTAGGTTGTTTTCAGGTTCTGTAGGGTTTTTTGATATGTCTTCCTGGCTGAGCAATATGCGGCTTTGGCCAGTGGGCAGTACTGGGAACGCCAGGTTCTTTCCTTTTGCCTCACTTCAAGTTTCAGTGTTTTTAGTTCGGGTGTAAACCATTTGTGTGCGTCCGGGCTCCTTGAGCAGCTAAGATGCGTAAGGGGAGCATAGATGTTAATCGCTTCGGTGAGCCAATGATTTCTTGCGCGAGGGGGGACCCAGGGAGAGCCAGGCGCGAGCCGGTCTCTTCCTGGGTAGGTTCGCGCGAGGATCATGTAATCAGGTGGGGACTGATTAAGCGAGCAGATATAAGGGAGGCAGGCTGGCGGTTGGGAACTGCGTGGCGGGAGGCTGGAAGGGAGGTTTGTTTTGCCCCACCCACCCTCCCTCTTTTTCTTTTCGTTTTGGGTGGGTTTTTCTTTTGCGGTGCTCTAGGTGCTGCGCGTTTCTGTGGGTTTGCCACTGTTAGGATGGGTGCCTTTGTTCTTTTTAGAGGCGGGTTTTTGGTAGTGGGGGTGGGCAGCCTGGAGCGGGTTGGCCATCCTGGAGGGTAGCGTTGGGTAGGCTAGGGGTAGTAGGCAGGAGTTTTTGTTCGGGGTTTTTGGGATTTAGGTTTCGTAGGCTCACTGTAGAGTTGAATTATGTAAATAAATAAATAATGAATGTGTTCATGAAATTTATGATGCACCTGTCCTAAATTAAAGTGGCCTTTCTTGCTCCTAAAAGAGGTGTGGACAATGATATCTTGCGCGAATGCTTGTATTTTTTTAATCTATTTAGTGCTGGTGACGCCCGGTTGACAATGTTTGTTGGTCCCCAAATGACCGCCTCCACCACGGATTCCCTCACCACCACCAGTGCCCCTCAAGCCTCCATAACCAAACTCTCACTGATGCATTTAATTAGTTACATAGCGCCATCCATACCAGTGTATTTATTATTTATTTTATTTTATTTATTTATGCGATTTTCTATAGCGCGAACTTTACCCGCAGGTGTCAGAGCGCTTTACATAAGCACCAGTTGAAAAACATAAGGACATGCGTTACAAAAAGGATACACACGGAAAAAATTGCAAATGTACAAGATGTAAGGTCACACAAGGAGGAGATACAAGTGGATATACTCTAAGAGTCACATAGGAATGGTAGATAGTATAAAGGTCTACTGCATATACTAGTGATTAGAGTTATCTCTATATACATAGGGAAGGGATACGAAAGGATATACTCTAAGAGTCACATAGGAATGGTAGATAGTACGAAGGTCTACTGCATATACTAGTGATTAGAGTTATCTCTATATACATAGTGTTAGACGGGGACCCAGAGGGTCGGCCGAATACGGGGGGAGAGGCCTCCGATGAGGGCCGTCTCCGGCGATCGTACAGACAGGTCACTTCCCTCCCCACAGATAGACACCACACAAGGATGAGATCAACACTTTATATAGGGTTCTTGTGGCAAGGTTATCAGCGATACAGGAGATACCGGACTCGAGGGTCCTCTCAATTCTAGTCTCTGTAGGGAAAGGGGGTAGCGGGACAGTCTTGGTACCGGATCGGTACAGGGGTAGTCAGAGGGAAGCTCACAATCCTCGAGCTTAAGAGTCTGCAAGGTCGGGCCGCGGCAGCGCCAGCTGGCTAGGATGAAGTCTACAACGAAGGGGCCGCGGCAGCGCCAGCAGGCCAAGACGATGGTTCAAGCTGCAGAAGACCGCGGCAGCGCCAGCAGGCCAAGATGATGGTTTCACGAGGCAGAGGGCCGCGGCAGCGCCAGCAGGCCAAGACGATGGTTTCACGAGGCAGAGGGCCGCGGCAGCGCCAGCAGGCCAAGACGAAGGGTTCACAGGGCAGGGCTGCGGCAGCGCCAGCAGTCCGTCAAGGATGAGTTCTTCTCGGTGTCTCTCGACTCCAGGATACAACTGCCTTCCTGGTCTGGCGCTGCCCCAGTTATAGGTCTGGTCCCCTTTGATGTCCGGACCCTCGCGCCTGGAGGGCGGGAGGTCCGGGATGAGGGCGTCCAGACACCCAGCAGGGGGGTGGAGCCAGCGCCCAGGGCGGCCGGGGGTGATCGACACTTGGCGGAGGAGAGCCGTTGACGACTCCTTCTTCCATTGACCTGCCAAGTGGTCTCTCTACCTCCTGGGTGGAGGTTGGTGCCTCGATGTCGGGGCCTGGCCAGGCCCGGGGTTAGGGTCGAGTTGAGGCCACTCGGCCTCGTGCTGTAGTATCCAAAGATGGCGGCTGGGCCGGGGCCATGGTGCGGATGGGAACCAGGGCCAGCCGGTACGGGAGGGTTCAGGAGCTGGAGTCTCGTTGTGGACGGATTGTGGGTTACTTCGGGGGGTCGGCGGGGAGGCTCTTGCTGGGGATTCCGGGAGAGCCGGGGTCCGGGCCCCGTTGTGCGGAGGGGGGGACAGCCCGACCATGAGGCCTGTCCAACATGCGTCCCCCCCAGCTGAAGGCAGGGAGAGTCAGCCATCCTCCTGGGGACTCTCCTCGCCGAGGCGGAAAAAGCGTGACAGGCCGTCTGCGTTGGCATGGTCCTGGCCTGGACGATGCTCCACAGTGAAGTCCATCCCCTGCAGGGAGATGGACCAGCGCAACAGTTTCGGGTTCTCCCCCCGCATTTGCATCAGCCATTGCAGGGGTCGGTGGTCTGTTTGTACCCGGAAGTGGGTGCCGAAGAGGTAGGGCCGGAGCTTCTTGAGGGCCCAGACTACGGCGAAGGCCTCCCTCTCGATGGTGCTCCATCGTTGTTCTCTGGCCAGCAGCCGCCGGCTGATGAAGGCCACTGGTTGATCGACTCCCTCGGTGTTGAGTTGGGAGAGGACGGCCCCCACGCCATGATCGGAGGCGTCCGTCTGTACAATGAATTCCCGGCCGTAGTCGGGAGCCTGGAGCACGGGGGCAGTGCACATGGCGGCCTTCAACTTCTCGAAGGCCGATTGGCAGTCCGGGGTCCAGTTGACTGCTTTGGGGCTCTTCTTGGATGTGAGCTCTGTGAGGGGCCCCACGATGCTGCCATAGTCCTTCACAAACCGCCGGTAGTACCCGGTGAGTCCCAGGAAGGCCCGGACCTCGGTTTGGGTCGTAGGGGATTGCCAGGCCTGGATGGCAGCGATCTTGAGCTGGAGGGGGGCCACCAGCCCGCTTCCCACTTGGTGTCCCAGGTATGTCATGGACCCTTGGCCAACCTGGCATTTGCTGGTCTTGATGGTGAGCCCGGCCTGCTGGAGGGCGTGTAGAACTTCCCGCAGGTGGCGGAGGTGGTCGGTCCAGTGGTGGCTGTACACAGCGATGTCGTCCAGGTAGGCGGCGCTGAATTCTTCGAGGCCCGCCAGCACCTGGTTCACAAGTCGTTGAAATGTTGCCGGAGCGTTCTTCATGCCGAATGGCATCACCTTAAAGTGGTAGTGACCGTCCGGGGTAGAGAAGGCGGATCGTTCTTGGGCCCTCGGGGTGAGGCCGATTTGCCAGTAGCCCGCTGTTAGATCGAAGATGCTCAGGTAGCGGGCGGCCCCCATACGGTCAATTAGCTCATCGGCCCGGGGGATAGGGTGAGCGTCGGTCCTGGTAACGGCATTCAGCCCCTGGTAGTCCACACAAACCCGGAGCTCAGGGGCAACGCCCGGGGCGGCAGCCTTGGGGACCAGGACGACTGGGCTGGCCCAGGGGCTGTCAGAGGGTTCGATCACTCCTAGGGCCAGCATCTTGGATACCTCGGTCTGGATGCAGGCGCGCACCCGATCTGGTACGCGGTACGCCCGGTGTCGAATAGGGGGGGCTGTCCCCGGTGTCCACATCGTGAAGGCACCAGGGGGTGACCCCGGGGGTGAGGGAGAATAGGGATGCGAATCGGTTCAGGAGGGCTTGACAGTCTTGGCGTTGCTCCGGGGACAGGGCCTCGGAGAGTTGGACCCCTTCCACTGAGCCATCCTGCTCGAGGGTCCTCAGCAGGTCAGGAAGGGGCTCGGAGTCTTCTTCCGTCCCATTATCGGTAGCCATCAGGAGGCTGAGTTCTGAGCGTACAAAATGGGGCTTGAGTCTGTTGGCGTGGAGGACCCGTAGGGGGTTCCGTGCGGTTTCCATGTCTATTAAATAGGTGACGGGGCCCTTGCGTTCGATCACCTTGTAGGGCCCGGACCATTTGTCCTGTAGTGCACAGGGTTCAACCGGGGACATCACCCAGACCTGTTGTCCCGGTTCGAACTCAATGGAGGAAGCGTGCTGATCGTACCATTTCTTCATGTCCTCCTGACTGGCTTCAAGATTTGCTTTGGCGATCTCCCTGAATCGCCGGGTCTGGTTGCGAAGGGCCAGGAGGTACTTGTATACGTCAGGGGGAGTTTTCTGGGGGGGCTTCTCCCAACCTTCCTTGACTAGGCTGAGGGGGCCCCGGACGGGGTGTCCGTACAGGAGTTCAAATGGGCTGAAGCCGAGGGATTTCTGAGGGACTTCTCGATAGGCAAACAGGAGGCACGGGAGTAGCACGTCCCACTGGCGACGGAGGGGTTCTTCGAGGCCCATGATCATTCCTTTGAGGGTGCGGTTAAACCGCTCGACCAATCCATTTCCTTGCGGGTGATAGGGGGTCGTGAATTTGTAGGTGACCCCGCACTGTTGCCAGAGAGACTTCATATATTTTGAGATAAAGTTCGTGCCCCTGTCGCTGACGACCTCCCGGGGAAAACCCACCCGGGAGAAGATCCCCATCAGGGCTCGGCCTACCCCGGGGGCCGTCACGGTTCGAAGAGGGATGGCCTCGGGATAGCAGGTGGCGTGGTCCACCAGGATCAGGATGACCCGGTGTCCTTGGGCCGTTCGGGGGTCCAGGGGCCCCACAATGTCTATTCCCACCCGTTCGAACGGGGTGGTGACGACGGGAAAGGGCTGTAAGGGTGCTCTGGTTTTCCGGCCACTCTTTCCGCTGGCCTGACAGGTGGGGCAGGCCCGGCAGTGGTTGGCGACCTCCTTTCGCATTTGGGGCCAGAAAAAGTGGGTCACCAGGCGGTCGTATGTTTTGTCCTGTCCCAGGTGTCCGGCAAGGGGGACATCGTGGGCTAAGTTCAGGAGGAAATCTCTGAAGCGAAGGGGCACCACCAGCACCCGACTGGCCCCTAGTTCTGCAATTCTTTGATCGCTGTAGAGCAGGTCATGGTCCCAGTAGATCCAGTGGGCCCCCGATGTATCCCCTGCGCTCTGGGCCGGGGCTTGCTGCCGGAGTCCCTCGAGGGAGGGACAGGTTCTTTGTTCGTGTCGGAATTGCTCCTGGGTGGGGCCCCCCTCCTGACGCCACTGTGCTAGGTCAGGGATGTTCTGAAGCCGGTCGGACCCTTCTTCGGTTTGGGTCGGGAGGCTTGCTTCGGGGGCGGCCTCCTCTGGGATGATCGCGGGAGGAGGCTCCGGCCACTCGGGCTCTTCTGGACTGGGGACCGCGCGGGCGGTCATGGACCGGGTCGTGACACAGACCCATTCGGGGAGGCCCAGCATCCCCAGGTGTTCTCTCCGTTCGACCGCTGCCCAGGGAGAACTTTCGAGGTCGTTCCCTAGGAGGCAATCCATGGGGGCATCATCGCGGACAGTCACTTTCAGCATCCCGGATACTCCCCCCCCATTCGAAGGGGACGCAGGCCATGCGACATAGACTTTCTGAGTTGTCGGCTGATCGGACAGGGCAAAGAATGTTCGGTAAGATTTGGTCTGGGGTCACCAGGTGACAGCGGACCGCGGTCACACTGGCTCCGGTGTCGCGGAGGGCTTCCGCCCGGCGGCCATTAATGTTGACCCACTGGCTGTACTTCTACGTGTTGGCGGGAAGGGGGGCCCGCGGGATCATGTCTCTTTCCCCTAAGCAGACCAGGGACATGGCGGCCGGTTCCCACTCAGGCTGGTCGGTCTCGTACTCTTCGTGGTCTTCCGGGACGGGGTCTTCCCCTAGGGCGGCAGCCGCGACCTGGCGGGGTATAGTGTTCTGGTTCTTTGGGCAGTTGGGATCATTGGCGTAGTGGCCGGGTCGTTGGCATCGGTGGCAAATAATGTTGGCCCGGAAGCCGGGCCGCATCGGAGGGCTCCCCCTGCCGGCCGGGGGCGAGGTGTTGCTCGCGGGAGTCATTGGGCCGGTGTCTCTACCCCGACCCTGGCCTCCTCCTCCCCCACGGGGGCGATGGGGCCCTTGATAAGTTCTGTGCGATTCGCTGGGCCCGTTCCGTCCAACTCGTGTGCTTTCCCATCGGTCAGCTTCGGCGGCGAGTTGTCGAGGTTCCGTCAGTTTACTGTCCAGGAGGTGTTGCCGGAGTTCGATGAAGCAATTGTTAGAAAGGTGCTCCCATACGATGAGGTCAAAAAGTTGTTCGTAGGTGGTCACCTTGCTGCCCTTGATCCACCCCTCGAAGGCTCGACTAAAGAAGTTCACGTATTCCACCCACGTTGTACCCGGGATCCGTTTGCAGTCGCGGAACCGCTGGCGGTACATCTCGGGGGTGAGTCCGTAACGAGTGAGGAGGGTGGCCTTCATGTGGTCGTAGGATGTCATCAGATGGTCCGGGAGTTGCAGCAGGGCGTCTCGTCCTTCGTTGACGAACCTCCCCCATAATCCGGCTTCCCAGTCGCTCCTGGGAATCCGGTGGGAGGTCATGGCTACCTCGTAGGCTTTAAACCACTGCTGGATATCATCGTTCTTGTAGTACTCCCTGATGACATCTTTGGGGATGTGAACCTTGGGCTCGGTAGTGGCAGGCAGGATCGGGCGTTCGGGGACCCCGAGCTCTTTATTCTGTTTCTGAATTTCTAGTTCCTTGAGGTTGCGCTCATGTTCGTAGGCTAGCTTCTTTTCCTCTAGCTCTCTCTGTCTTTGCTTCTCTTCTCGCTCCTCTCGGAGCCGTAAGTGTTCCAGCGTTATTTTTTGTTCCGCCAGTTTGAGTTCTCCGTCTAAGCGAAGTCGCGCCAGTTCCAATTCATGGAATCTGCTTTTTTCTCGTTCTCGGACCTCCTCTGGGGAGAGACCCGATCTTCTTTCTTCCATCGGCGTGAGGCTCGTTTCGGGGTTTCGTGTTTGGGGTACGGCCGTACCCGTCTCTGCCCAAGATTCCAGGGCTCGTTTGAAGTCCTCTTTCGTGCTCAGTCCTGTGGTTGGAAGGCCAAGTTCTATGCAAAATTGTTTCAGTTCTCGGTGGTTGTATTCTTCCAACTTTTCCATCTGGAATTTTTCCGTTGTTCCGCTCTCTTTTGTTGTCATGGTGGTTGTGTGTCGTGGGGCGAGTGACCCTCTGTACGATTATGCGTTGGTTCGGATCGCGCCGCTGGCCACCAATGTTAGACGGGGACCCAGAGGGTCGGCCGAATACGGGGGGAGAGGCCTCCGATGAGGGCCGTCTCCGGCGATCGTACAGACAGGTCACTTCCCTCCCCACAGATAGACACCACACAAGGATGAGATCAACACTTTATATAGGTCTTGTGGCAAGGTTATCAGCGATACAGGAGATACCGGACTCGAGGGTCCTCTCAATTCTAGTCTCTGTAGGGAAAGGGGGTAGCGGGACAGTCTTGGTACCGTATCGGTACAGGGGTAGTCAGAGGGAAGCTCACAATCCTCGAGCTTAAGAGTCTGCAAGGTCGGGCCGCGGCAGCGCCAGCTGGCTAGGATGAAGTCTACAACGAAGGGGCCGCGGCAGCGCCAGCAGGCCAAGACGATGGTTCAAGCTGCAGAAGACCGCGGCAGCGCCAGCAGGCCAAGATGATGGTTTCACGAGGCAGAGGGCCGCGGCAGCGCCAGCAGGCCAAGACGATGGTTTCACGAGGCAGAGGGCCGCGGCAGCGCCAGCAGGCCAAGACGAAGGGTTCACAGGGCAGGGCTGCGGCAGCGCCAGCAGTCCGTCAAGGATGAGTTCTTCTCGGTGTCTCTCGACTCCAGGATACAACTGCCTTCCTGGTCTGGCGCTGCCCCAGTTATAGGTCTGGTCCCCTTTGATGTCCGGACCCTCGCGCCTGGAGGGCGGGAGGTCCGGGATGAGGGCGTCCAGACACCCAGCAGGGGGGTGGAGCCAGCGCCCAGGGCGGCCGGGGGTGATCGACACTTGGCGGAGGAGAGCCGTTGACGACTCCTTCTTCCATTGACCTGCCAAGTGGTCTCTCTACCTACTGGGTGGAGGTTGGTGCCTCGATGTCGGGGCCTGGCCAGGCCCGGGGTTAGGGTCGAGTTGAGGCCACGCGGCCTCGTGCTGTAGTATCCAAAGATGGCGGCTGGGCCGGGGCCATGGTGCGGATGGGAACCAGGGCCAGCCGGTACGGGAGGGTTCAGGAGCTGGAGTCTCGTTGTGGACGGATTGTGGGTTACTTCGGGGGGTCGCCGGGGAGGCTCTTGCTGGGGATTCCAGGAGAGCCGGGGTCCGGGCCCCGTTGTGCGGAGGGGGGGACAGCCCGACCATGAGGCCTGTCCAACACATAGGGAAGGGATACTTAAGGAGAAACTCTAAGAGTCACATAGGAATGGTAGATAGTACAAAGGTCTACTGCATATACTAGTGATTAGAGTTCTCTATATACAAAGGGAAGGGATACAAATGGATATACTCTAAGAGTCACATAGAAATGGAAGAGAGCACAACGGTCTACTGCATATACTAGTGATTAGAGTTATCCCAATATACATATATATACACACATTGTATATTCCCTCATGCAGAGTTCCGTTAAGTGGGGTCGTAGAGGGGACGTGGTCACAACACCAAGGAAGGGTGGGAGGGAATCAAGGGTAAGGAGAGAAGGCAAAGCAGAAAAGGGAAGTAACATTTGAGGAACATCAAGGGGGAAACTAGTGAAAAGGGTAAAAGACGAAGGAATGGACAAGAAGACAGGCCGGGGACCAGAGAAAAACGCCTGAGAACAGCAGCAAAATGGCAGGCAGGACAGAAGGAAAAGTAAAAGCGAGGAGTGTGTTAGAGGCAACAGGAGAGACAATAGAAAGGTCGCTAGGACAGAGGGGGAGGTCAGAGATCGCTAAAGTGGCGGAGGAGAAAGGTAGAAGAAGCGAGTCATAAAAAAAAAATGGCGGGGAGCACAAAGGTCCAAGTCCGAGAGTCCAGGAAGAGGGCTGCCATAGCCAGCAAGACCGGGGGGGGGGGGAGAAAGGCAGTCCGCAGCAAAATCACAGCCTCATCGTCCATGTGGAGCTGGGGCAGAGGAGTTCGGACCGGAGACCAGGGGTCAGGGAAGAAAGACCACAGGCGCCAAGGCAGCTGTTCGCAGAACGGGAGGCAGCAAAGTCAAAAACAAAGTTTAAAGGGAAGGAGGAGGAGGAGGCCTCTCACCAGAGCGATCAACAGAGTTTCATGTGGGAAGAAAGTTGCCCCGGGTGGAAGGCTGTGCATCTTCCATGGAGCTTCGTGTTGCAGTGCCTCCTCACCCTCGCCTGCTCCAGACGCAGGCGGCGTCTCCGGGGTCAGAAGGTGGGCAGGTCCCCAACCGAGGCTCCATGGCTGCTGCTCTGAGCTCGGGCCCCCGCCGGTCGGTGCCCCTGGTGCCACCGGATGGCAGAGCCTCAAGCAATCAGGCCGTTTGCAAACATGTGCCAGCGTCATGGGGTTTGTAGGTGAGGAAGCGCTAATTGCTGTGTTTGATGGGTCCTCCGACGCGGAAACAGCGGGCGGCTCCTGAGCTCAAGTCGGGAATGTTGGAGATTGCCGCCATTTGGAGAAAAGCGGCCGCCATGTTGAGGTCAGGCATAGGCTGGGTATGAAGCATTAAGCCGAGTTAGAAAGCTATGCTTGTCGCCGCTATTGCCCCCAATCCAAGCGCTACCTTGAAAGTTGTTTCTCTCCTCACATGGGGGGTCTGCATCCGCGTTGTCGGGCAAGGTTCCCATCGCCGCAGGATTTACGCCGCCATTTTGTTCTGCAGTGTCTACCCCCTCCGCAATAGCAATTCCAAACGGGATATTCCCACGGCGGTCAAAGTGTAGAAATGACCTCCGCTTGTGCCTCACATCTTTGCACGCTGGTGGGCTCGGCTTGCGGCGCTTCTAGAGTCAGCCGCTCCTTTCAGCACCAAGACCATGCGTGGACCGGGAGCCGAGTCGGGTAGCGGCCGCCAGGCCACACAGGTGTTATACATAATGCAGCTTTAGGGACAGGTCTATCTTTGGCGGTGCTAATAAGAATGAATTTGAACAACTGCACTAAATGATCCTACATCAGCAGGGGCCGGCCCTCAAGCCTTTAATGCAGTAGGCCGAACCTGCCTTAACTCGTGCCTTAACTTAACGTGTCTTAACTTAACGTGTAGGGTGTCAGAGCACTTTGCTTCACACATACATTACACAGAGACAATCAACCATATGTTTGTAAATGAGTGTATAGGAAATGTTACATAAGCCAGTGGACTACAAGGTGTGGGCGTGACGTCATCCATGCTGTTAAGCAGTATAGTTTGAGTGCTTAGTCTAGAGAAGCACAAAGTAAGACTTTAAAAAGAACACCATAGTGGGGGTTTCTGTTTAATAATAAGAATCGAGTTCTACACAAATTAACCTCGCAACATTAATCTATGCTCTAATCTATTCTTTGCAGTGTGCATGCAGTTCTTTGATCAAAGTTATAGCGACTGTTCTATATTCGGATTTTAACTTCTAAATTTGCAAGTAACAAAAGGATGTCTCTTTTTAAAAGCATTAACCACGTTTTCATAGTGATTGACACGCTCGCCAAATTACCACAAATATCACTAAGACAAATTAGAACCTGACGGTGCAGTGCCGTAAACTTAATCTTTCAGATTAATTATATGATGGTACTTTCCTGACGAAGACACTTGGTGTCGAAACGCGTTAAAGAAACCGTCTCTACTTCACCCTTACCATCATTTTTAAATTTTATGTTCATGTCTGTTTTAATTATTATGTATATGGTTTTTTAGAAAATGTATGCATTTTTTGTGTAATTTGTATTAAGAAAATTATTAAATACTCTGATGATTTTTTATAAAAATCGTTTTTTAATAAAGTGTCATTTTTAATTTGCTGGTTTTCATTGCACTTTGGAATTTTAGTTTGCCTGGGGTTGTTACTTGTCATTATAATGCTTGCCCTGACCCAGGAAATTGATCCACAATCACGGGGTCCTTGTTATTTACCATTGTGAAGCTCTCAGAGGCGGCATGCCTTTGAAGCTTCCCCCTGTCCATCCTGGGGGAGGAGACATAGCACCTCGCCCAGGATGTGAATTGTTGTAGGCCCAGGAGAGCGGGGGCCTCTCCACCCAGGGGTCCAGCAACATGTCTGCTGTGTGGCAGCCTCTGCAACCACTCAGCCCAGACGTGGATTGTAGGTCCGGGTTTTGGAGGGCATCTCTAAGATGCCCTCTCATGCATTTTATATTAAATCCCACACTGGCATCAGTGCAGGTTTAATGTGCTGAGAAGTTTGGTACCAAACTTGTCAGTCTTCATTGTAGCCATTATGGTGCTGTGGAGTTGGTAATGATGACCTCCCAGCACCATATACTCTTAAATGGCATCACTGCACTTACAGTGCCCAGGAATGGACCTGGGTACTGTAGGGACACAGGGCTCATGCCCATGTGCCCCCACCTCTGGCATAGGGCACCCAGATGGAGGGGTGACTGAAGTATGCCAGGGCAGTGGGTTCTTTGGGCATGGCACACAGGGATGTGTGCCATGTCGACTCTTGTTTTAGCTCTGTACTTAGGCGCTCAGCCTGCAAAGGCAGTGTGTGGGTGCCAGGGTACAGTGGCACAATAAGTGCTGCAGCACTCAGGGGTCTCCTCTGGTCACCATGCCCTGGGTACTTAGGGTACCATTTACTAGGGGCTGACAGGTGGCCGGAGGTGCCAATAGGGTATTTTGTTTCAGCTTAGCTTTTCTCTTTAAGGAAAAGAACACAGGCGCTGGGTGCCTGATTGGCAGGGACCCATGGCACACTCTGTCAAGCACATCAGCAGTTCAGAAAAAAAGTGGGGGCATACCAAGGCAAGAAAGATGGCACTTTCTCACAGCGGTACAATACAAAAGATGGTCTAGTAGCACCATTAGTATAAAACATAAACAATTTTACTAACATTCACCATTAGGAATTCTAGGAGTCACTATTGCAATTTCATGCAGTTTATTTGCATTAGATTTGGATTGATCAGTTTTGGCAACACAGTAGCTCTTTCATTTCAAAGTTATTATGAACATTTGCAAAAAAAGTGAAAGGTTCTCAGGATGGGGGATGAAGGAAAGGATGGTGATATTGATTAAGGAGTGGGGGTTGTGGACAAGGACAGGGTAGTGTGACATATATACATCAATATCACTTATTGGTACTGGTCCGGCCTTGGTGTAAGGTCAATTGTTCCAGAGGTAACACATAGCAGTGTGTGGACACTATCACGTTAGTTTGGAGTTGTCCTAGCTTGTGAGTTGATGAAAGTCGACGTTTCGACCCCTATTAGGTATACTAGGTGAGTTCAACCTTAGGGTGGGGTCTTCCTCAGGACTGACAATGTGAAGAGCACCAAAATGTAAATCCTCCAGCGTGTTTCCTGTGCACTGGAAGTGTTTGTCAAGACTAGGCTCAGCCGAGCTCTCAGTGGACGGGTGGGCGTACGTCCCGCTGTGCAGGTACAGGCGTAATACCAATGGAGGTCAATAAATCCCTGTCATATTCCAGAGACATCTCTTGCCAAATTGCTCTGCTCTGTCAATGCAACATTCGGAGGTGAGCCCTTTAACACACCCAGAGGACCCAGCCTGAGATGGCCGGTGGGCCGCACTATTCGCTCACTGCCCTAGGCCCCGCATTAGCTGAAGCTGCTAGCGGTGCCGCCCAGGGAACGCAACGGCCTGAAAGGCATTCTGATGCTACGGCACACCCGCGCTCTCGGGTTGCACAACACTAGCACCACCAGAGCCTGGTTGCCCGTTTCCTGCTTGGAACACTGACTGAACCTGAAGCAGGACGGTGCCCATGCAAGGCATGTATATATTCCCTGCAGTTTCCTAATAGCACCATACCCCATTGTGTATGTCACTTATTGTCTGTCTGTTTCTGTGCTAGTATTATTAGTTTTAAATCCTTCACTTCTTCAAGGTGCTGTGTGCATATTCGTTCTCTCTAAGGGGCGGTCACTGGGAAAGGGGTGTGGAAAACAGTTGCTGTTTGCCTGAACTTTGCACTTCTTGTATTGCCCAGCTTCACATAAAAGGTTTTATTTGGGACCAATAATTCCCAAAAAGATTGATACACTTTTGTTGAAGGTATTTATTTTATTTGCAAACTTTTTATAGCGCTGTGCTGCAAGCTAAAATGCATCAGGGCTCTTTTCAGTCCATTTAAGAAATCCTAGAAATTGGACAAACAGTTGGTCTGCAGAGCATTACAGAGCTCCACTAAATAAAGCAACATTCAACCATGCTGTAATTGTCTGTATTTTCTGACCACTACCAATTTTTTTGTATTCTATCCTTTTAAGACCACTAGAGGAGTGAGAAGGTGCACTGCTTTGGTGCAATCAGTTTCTCACACAGAGTCAGTTACTGATGGAATTTCTCAGCAGCACTGGTGCAGCAGTTTAAGGCCTTAGAGTTTTTGGTTGCTCAAAAAGGAGTAATTTCTGATATTTAATTGTTTCTCTCCTCGTCATTGCTTGATTTTTGCTTGCGAGAAAGTGTCACTCATAGTCATTGGATGTCACTCATAATTACTCTGAAATTATGAAAGTGTCACAAATAGCAATCAGAAACCTTGGCAGATATGCAACTCGTTGCTCTTCACTTCCAGTTGCTCCATGCTATTACTAGCACACTCCCCAGCACCGTGTTGCTATCTGTTGTGTAACTGTCTATTCCCTGCCTACCCACCATCCGTTGGAGCCTGAACACGACAAAGCTGGCTGCCTGCCACTTTCGAGGATTGGGTTTGCCAATTCTTGCATAACTACTGTCCAGGCATTGGGAAAGTCAATATTGGCGGGTGTCGGCCACCTTGAAATCATGTATTTCAATATTCAACCGTTCCCTGATAGCTATCACATCACGCTGCATCTAGACGCCACGTTTTGATACAATGTGAGGCCATTTTGGAATGGTGCAGCAATATAAAGTGCAAAATACCATTGTGGGCTGACTACTTGCCATGCTATTAACTCGTATTTTTTTTATACATGTGGGCTGAATTATATTAATAACCGTGTGGAATAATTTTTATAGCTTACTATAAAATGATCTTGCATTTACACTGGCAACAACTGTATGATTCATTTGTGTTTAAATTACCTGACTTGAAATTCAACAAAAAGATTTTTACAAAAAACACTCATGGATCTCCTCTGGTTGAAGGGAGTGCGCATTAAAAGTGTCTGCCTGTATTCCGTACACCACGTGCAGCACCTCGCGGCTGCGGGAGGGTTTCACGTCGGAAGACCTGCACGTCTAGTGTTAACGATGTATAAAGGTTTCTCTGGGAGGCGTACAGCCTGTGACAAAAAGTGCTGTCACTTCTACTCATCAAAAGTAATTGGCGTATTTAGAAAACCTCTCCCTAATCCAGACATGAGATCCAAGCATGTCCTGTGGTTCTTTTTAGCTGAACTGAGAAATACCGGAAGGCAGGGCTTTAAGTGGTATGAAAAAACTGGGGGGGGGAGTCTCTCGAAGGGGAGTGGTCAGTGTAATTCAGGGCGTTGCTTAAAACACATAAACTAAAAAATCTGTGCTTAGCATGGTGTGCCGCCCGACTTGTATTTTGCTGTTGCTGTCATTGCATCCAGATATATGATACAAGTAACACCATACCTACAAGTCAGTACTATTGGCTTTGTTAATGGTTGCTAGTTGCGTAAGATAAATAAGCAGCAACTATGGCTTGTATATAATATTGAAAAAGCTTTCACTTGAAGCCCTGGTGACACCACGACAATGTTGCTGCTCCTGAGTTTCAAAAAGAGAAGGGAACTCCAGAGAGAAAATGACTCTTGAAAGGATTTCCCTTCCCCTACAACCCTCACCTGGCATGACGTCATGTCGTAACTTCTCCACTAGTGAGAATTGAACAGTGTGAGCAGCGCACATCGATGTGCCTGCTGTCACTGCATGACCGCCTGTGCCAGGGCATAAAACAGAGCCCGATAGAGACCCGTTTCGAGGCCCCCTTTAAAAAACTGCCGGTGCTCAGACCCGGTGAGACTCGGCCCACTTAAAGCCCTGCCAGAAGGGAAGGAGAAAAAGTGGCTTAGCCAAGATCACGTACTGCAAGTGATTGAGCTGGGACTCGAAGCCTGGAGTTCCTGACCAGATAATCTCCTGGAGTTGTAAGAGTGTGACCAGATCATCCTGTAACATCAACTTCTTACTTTTATGCCACTTTCAACAAGCAGGTCATCTTCTGAGCTCATGACAATCAAGGTCAATTTATGACATCATCAGAGAGCAACCAGTCGTCAGTCAATGACCAAACAGCGCCCATATCCTGCTATTACACCATACCTCAGTGACTAGCACATCATGTGTTGTCATTCGTAGGTTGTGAGGTCATCTTCTGATGCCGTAATCAGAGCAGCTCCTGACAGCAAGCAGGCCATATTTTTGACATCATAAACAGTGACCAGGATATCCTCTGATATCAGACTACAATGTGACATCATCAGTAACTGGCAAGGCCATTGTTTGACGTTATCGTATAGTAACCAATCTGCCCCTAACATCGATGGGAAGTTTCCAGACCATGCTCTGACGCCATGAGAGCGTGACCCGTCTTCCACTAACATTTGATAGTCATTGGGCAATCCTCTGACGTCATCCAACTGTAAACAGTTAATCAACTGACATCACTGGACAGTGCCCAGACCCTCCTGTTACATTATCAGCATGCGCCCAGGCCTTGCTCAGATGTGAGAGTGGGTAGAACTGCAAACCTCTACTAGAGATAGGCTGATGAGAAACCGGAATCCCAGATTCCATGAATTTGGGGCCCTCTTAGCTTCAAAGGTCACTTTTTGTTCCTAGTGCGCCCAGTGAAAGGTGAGAGGGCGCCCTGTGGGGCGCTTTATCTGCATGTAAACTTTACATGATTGGGGATGTCAGCTTGGCCACGGAGACCATACCAGCACATGCGCGGCCGCGCTCTTTCCATGTGTGTACGGATCGGATGCATTGTGAGGTGCTTTATCTGCATGTAAACTTTACAAAATTGGGGCTGTCAGCTTGGCCACGGAGACAAACCAGCACATGCCCGGCTGCACTCCTTCCATGTGTGTACGGATCGGTTTCACTGCTGCATCTTTGAAGAATTTCACAAAAACATCTTCAGCTTAAACCGTTCAAATGTTTCCAGAAATGTGGTCTGAAATAGGAACAAGCGTGGCCGTTAAAGTGAAAGCGACCGCGCTGCAAATAAAAAAAGTGCTCACCAATTAATTGAAGGAGCCAGTATAACGCGGCAAGTAAAAAATCCAGTCCTGATGCGTGGTCCCAAAAGGAGACAGGGGGTAACAAGGAGGGATTAAGAAGCCTCATTATCAATCGGAAGCCAGCGTTTACCATGGACGATGACGCCAGCCAATGAAAAATATAGGCAGGGCTTCCACACCACATCTAAAAAATACCCTAATACAGCATGCCTCACAAAGCGAGCAGCGCATACTCTGCAATGCTAGGCGAGACCTAAAAAGGAGTGACAAATTGTGCAATTAAAAAATATTGGACAAACCTGATATTATAATAAAAAATGTTTGTAGATTCGACAATGTTCCTGGCTTCAGCTCAATGCAATTCCAAAAAAATGCTCCTGACCCTTTGGTTAGTTTACTCAATGAGATATAAAATATTCACGGGTAAGGCTGCCCTTAGGTGCAGGTCTCAAAATATTAAGCTTAATTGCAGTGCTTAATTTGAGCAGGTAGTTGCAGGTGGAGCAACTGGCACTCATTTTCAGGGTCCCACTCATATATTTCCTCATGATACAGAAAAAGAGAGGGAAAATCATAAAAGGGAGACAGGAGGAAGTGAAAGATGGCAACATTGTGACAAAGGAAGATGAAAAATAACCTGCGAGAGTGAGATAAGAGGGCAGGGAGTGCCTGGTGGTGGATGAAAGTGGCACACAGTAGTATCACTTCTAGGTAGTCTTGGTATTTGGCTCACACAACATTTGAAATTGCAGGGTACAGGTTCCCGAGCAAGACTTTGTGCCCAAGCATTTATTATTTTACAAATAAAGGACTGCTTAGTGGGTTACTACACGTTATGTGAGGGGGGGAATTGACTGGCAAGTCACAGATTGAAATCCCAAAATACCGTTCCTTCTTTCTGAGTTAATTGTGTGCGATAAGTTGGTAATACTGCTGCCAGTAAATGCACTGCCACACACCTGTTCTACATTAAAGAAACATCTAAAAGTTATTGTTACTAAGCCACATTGAGCATTTCACACATATGTAGCATATTAAACCAAATCCACGAATGCACCAGGCTGCTTTTGGCGAGCTGGCAAAAAAAAGTTGCCAAGTAGAGAGTATTAAGTGTACGGGTGCGAGCCTCGGGGGTAGAGATCAAGCTAGAATACAGATACAAAGTTATTTGTTTAGGGAGATTGGTCCAATGTCCTGTAAAGAAGAAACTAATCAAAGGCAAGGGAGAGGTCAAGGATAGGCGCTCTGGTTCTCCATTCGAATCCACTGCAGTGTTTAAATCGTCCAGTGTGGAAGTCAGTGTTGCTTTTGTGACACAGCCATACCAGAATCTCTTTTGGTAATCTGAGAAAAGGTCACTTCGATGCATGTAGATATTTGTTTTGAAGCTGATCTTTCAATCTTATTGCCTAGAAACAATTGGTTATTGACCAGTAGTTAGAAGGGGCCTTTGTTTAAAGGCTTCTTTATTTGAGGGAGTTCTTTTGGGAATAGACCTTTAGCCAAGCAGTTGTTGATATTTCTGGCTAGACTGGCTGCAGAGCTATTAATGAGGATATTCTTCCATATATCAGCAGGACATCGATATGCCCGTAATCATGCAGGCTTACCAGCTTTTGCAGTCTTGATGAAGTTCTGTGTGGTCACTAGGCTAAAGGTGAGCAACTGTGGTTGTTTTCACAATTTGTTTTCTAGTACACTGCACAGCACTGCAGGATTTGTGATTGAGCAATGAAGAGGGAAGCATGTATTTTTTAAAGTATTTGGAGGGTGGGAAGGAATACAGGTGTGCCAGGCACACAGTAGGGCAAGTGGTGAGGCCTTTGACTGAGATGCTAAGGCATCATGATGTTCTAAGGTACAACCACTTCAGGTACTGTGGTTGGAGGACCCCTTTTCCTGTGAATTCTTCTAGTAGGTCTGTGTTTGTGATTTTGAGGCCCATCATCAGCTCTCCCTGTTCAGATCGCTTGTCTCATGGTAACGTCTCTTGACCACTGTCCACTTTTCAGGCCGCAGGTCATCTTTCCAGGACATAGGGCAAGTTACTCTGAAGCAAGGCAGACATCAGGTCTCATGGTGTTCTTGGCTCCAGTCAGGTTTTCTTGCTACCTACTCATGGGTTGTTCTACAGAAAAGAAAATTAAACATCCATGCATGCTGCTCACCGTTTAAAGGTTGATCGCTGGCTATTTCTTTAGGTGTGTGCTGTTCAGACATGGGCAATCATTGGATCATAGGAAAGTATATATATATATATATATATATATATATATATATATATATATACACACATTATATTTTTCCTAAATTAATATGAACTCTTTTAGGGTTTGTACACTCACATGTTTAGTGGACTCCATTAAATATGTCAACGCATGCATAGTAAACTGATGCATATTTTTGTCTCTGTGTATAGTTCAATGACTATACACAGAGACAAAAATATGCATCAGTTTACTATGCATGCATTGACATATTTAATGGAGTCCACTAAACATGTGAGTGTACAAACCCTAAAAGAGCCATATTAATTTAGGAAAAATATAATGTTGCATGAATATGCTCTACTAGAAAGGATACACTTTCCGAAAGGACAACTGTGCACCACCAGGCTTCTTGTAGTCACTGCCATCCAATTACTTAGATTTCAGTGAGTCAAAGGCTTAATAGGTGCAGATAGGAATTGTGCAAACTTATTGGTAATGATCAATAAACAATGTGCTTTTAAATGAAACAAACTGTTATATAACCACTTCACTGATTCTGGATAATGACTAATACTCTGCAACCATAGACATAACTTCATGCATACGTCTGGAAAAGTTAAGATACTTGTATAGTGTTGTGATGCACTTTTTAAAAAGCACCGTAGTTAATGGATGTGTTTCAGAACTTCTGAGATTCAGTTTTACTTTTTAGGTTTGGCTGCACATCACAGCAGTCACCATACGTGATGAACAGAAAAAGTAGAAAAAGAGCTTTAAGAAGCACACCTAAGGGAGGAACTTTGTCTCTGCCCACATGTTGGTTATCTTGAGCACAATATTTGATTAGGCTGAAGGTGTGTGCTGTCATTGAGAAGCAGTGCTTTTTGTACTGCTCTTGGCTCTTGAGGGAAGATCAGTCACCTAAAAAAAATGTAATGATGTGGCAGTTCCCAATGGGCAGACTCCTTTATCATGTGGTAAAAGTATTGGCTAATAAAATTCCTGACGTGTAATGACATGCTCACTATGTGCATTAACTACACTGTGGCCCATGTTTTCATTGATAGGCTAATCCTATTGGTGAATTAGGTTTTCAATAAGAATGTTTCCTCTTTCGAAATGGCTGTGTCATCCACATTAATGCTGCAAATGCTTCTGTGCAGGTGTTTTTCTACCCCATTACATTTGTGCCTTCCAGAATAAGCAATTGCTTCTGCTCTTCCATCCCAGTACTCCAATGGACATGCCTGTTGCTGCTGCCCCAAAGTGCATTATGCCGATCCTTGCTGCTGCATCAATGCACTGTCAGTTTACTCTCCCCATCTGCAGCCACCCACACACGTGCAGCTCATTGGAGACATAGGAGCCAGATTCATAGTTATTCAGACGGCCCTTTAAACATGGCTTAATTTTGACTACACATTGGGAAAACATATAGGTAGGTAAAGAGAGCGACAGGTTTAACCACTTTTTAAATGTAAGCAATTATATACATTTTGCGATTAGACAATGCTGTTATTTCATTGCAAAATCTCTGCCCCTGTCCTTTCTTCTAACACTGTGTGTATTGTCTCTTTAACTGTCCCCTCTACACCCTGCAAATTCTGCTCACTGGTGCAGGCTAAACATCTATGTAAGTGGTGGGGTATGATGCTTCCCCCAAATTCCAGCAAGCTAAATGAGTAAACAGACTTCTTGTCCGTGGTTTCAGGGAGAGTTGGTTTCTCCCCTTAAAATGTTTTGAATTTTTTGGAGGGCAAATTTGCTAAAACGCCACAGACCCATAAAGGGAATTCATGAATATTCCAGTACTTTCATGGTGCACGAGGGAAGCCGGGCCTTTCCCGAGAGTAGATCACATTTATTTCAAATCTCATAAACCGGAAATCACTTCCACTGTACCTAGGTTAGTATTTTTCATGAGTGAGCCCCTTATTCCAAGAAGTACATACAGTATGACAGTGACAAATATTTACCATGGATTCTTCGGCCATAGTCAAGGGTACCTCTAAAAATTCCCTCCAGTATACCCACGTCAGCATTTTGCCATTGACACCCCCTATAAATGAGTACAAGATGTATTATGATAAAAATTACCCCAAATGTCAGTTCCATCATTTTGCTATGGATTTACCCCATCATATGCTAAGAATTGCGGTCGTCACGTCAGGGCCTTCGGCCAGGTGTGAGGGCATGTGTTCTGTGTCCCTGCCGCTGGGTATGGTTGGGTGAGTGTTTTTTCAGTTAGACAGTTTGCATCCCCACAGCCAATGATGGTGTCTTAATAGAAGCATGTCAGGGCCTGCAGTTTGCCATATGTGCAATATGGCCAGAAGGCATGAATATGCTCTAGTATGCCAGACCAGCAGCACACTTGCAAGCATAACACACATACACTTGCACACTAACTCATACACACACATTCTCTCACACTCATTCTCTAATTCAGTTTCACACACACTCACTCTCATTCTCACTATATCTCTTACACACTTTCATACGTTTGTACTCTGTCACACACTGCCACTCACACTCCCATTAGTCAATCTGCTTTTATTGTGTTAGAAAAGCTTGCCCCGCTGCTTCTGTTATACCTGTCTTGCTGTTTAGTGAAGTGTAATAAAAAAGAAAATTATTCTCCAGACACTATTAAAAAATAATAACATATCTCCCCAGCGGTTACAACCACAGCAGAGGTTTTTAGGGAGCTCCTGGCTGACATTCGCCTTCCAACGCTTGAAAAAAATGATATTGTTGAAATAGTACAAGCAATACATCACTTCAACTCAGGTAAAGCCATCGACCCCAACTGAGTACCGATTGAGCTTTATAAACTCATTGCCCTGAAGCTAGCTCCTCTCTTGCTATGTATGTTTCAGGAGATTCTGCAACAAGGGTCACTGCTGACAGAACAGCGTCTGGCCACCATTGTAGTTATTCATAAAGAAGAGAAACCACCTGAGGCCTGTGCTTACTACTAGCCAATATCACTCCTAAAGGCCGAAGTTAAGATCCTGGCCAAGGTGTTGGCCTCTCACCTACTCAAGGTTGTCACCACTTTAATTTGCCCAGACCAGTCGAGCTTTGTGCAATGCCAAAGTGCCACTCTGAATCTCAGACGCCTTCATGGGGTGTTGTGTCAAGCAAACTCTCATCAGTAAACCATATTAGTGCTCTAATTAGACACTAAAATGGCATTTGACACAGTAGAATGTAATTATATGTCCGAGGTCTTTGCCAGGCTGGGCTTCGGCCTGCACTTCATCACATGGATGAGACTACTATACACAGAACAGTTGGCGCAGATTAAAGTAAAAAGAGGGAGATCCCACATGATTGACCTTCGGTGAGGTACCCGCCAGGGCTGTCCCTTGTCACTGCTGATATTTGCCCTGATCCTTCAGCCGCTGGCGACCTGGGTCAGGCAGGACCCCCTGGTCTGCGGGCTGCAGTGTAATGATCAACGGGAGGACAAAATCTCATTGTACGCTGACGATATTCTGCTCTATGTAACAGATCCTGCCAATGCACTAGATAGATTGATGCCAATTATAACCAACTTTGTCTGCAACTACAGTTACACTATCAACTGGAAAAAAGTCTCTAATTTATCTTTTGGAGCGCCGGGTGCACGACTGCCCTGTGATTGTGAGGCTACCATAGCTACAGATGTCATACACTATCTCAGTATCTACATGACTTCCGATTCAGACCTGTTCTGCAGTAAACGTCTCTCCATTAGTCGTATGAAATACGACTAATGGAGAGTTGACTTTTTAAAGCGATTTCTTTTGCACAGGAGTGCTTACATGAGTTGGCCTTTCCAGTGGTGAAGGACTCATTTCTTTGCATCTAATCGTCACGTTTCAAGATCAGGAGGTGATACTCTATAGTACCCATACACAGTGGAAACGAGGTTTCATAGTTAACCATTGCTAAGAAGTTGTGCGACCATTTTCCCATCCTTTCCCTTCAGTAAAAGTCTCTCATCACCACTAGATTGGCTGAGGTAAGATGTTTGGCACTGGAGGTCTTTGCCCTTGTAGCTTCTCTGCAGGGCCTCCCTCTTAATAATGATGTCTCATCCCGCTTCCTCCACGCTGTACAAAATACACCCTATCTGGTGCAAAACCCATACTTTAAAGCCACTAATGTGGAAATTAGAACACTAATCTGGGATAGGGGCCTGAAAAGGATTCTGACACAAAAACTCACCAGGAGGTGGTATGATGGTGGACTGCCTTATATTCAGAAATATTACTAGGCTGCACAACTCACTACTATAAACAGCTGGGTATTCTAACCCCCAGATGAACCTGCAGTACGAATGGACAACCTGATAATACAGCCAGGGGGATATCTCCAGGCACTCTGTGGCACGGCTAGGAACACAGCCCTCTAAGGGCTAACAGCAACGTGAATAGTCTCTGGCACACAGCAAGAAGAGCCCTGGGCTGGGAGGGTAAACTCACGCGGGCTACACTCTTATGGGACACAGCTTGATTGGGAACCCTGGGAGCGCAGCCAGGATTTGACAAATGACTTAATTGGCCTGTCGCAAGTGGGGGACCACTGCGCCCAGGGGGATGGTCACTCATGGGTTTATCTACAGCAGGACTATCAGCTAGCGAGATTTATCGTTATCTCCAAATATGACATACACTCAAGGCAGTGTCTCAGAAGAGAGTGGAGCTCCCAGAGTCTTAACCCCCTGAGGCCCGGCTGTTAGACGAATATATGCCACAAAAAAGCCACGTCCCTGACATACAAAAAGTTAAATAATAATATACCCGGTGCCCTGCAACACCTGAGTGAACAATGGGCCCAAGATCTAGAAGACGATGAATGGGCAGATGCCTTGGCATCCCAGAGGGAAGTGGCCACTAGAGTAGATTTCCATTTAGTTCAAATAAAATTGCTACATTGATCCTATTATGCCCAGACAATCCTGGTTAAATGTGTAAAGCAATGACAGAGGCGTAGGTGTGAGCCAGTTGGGACATTTTATGACATCGTCTGAGACTGCCCAGGATTGCAGGTCTTCTGGGCAGCAGTTGTGGCCTGTATGAATGAGGTTATATAGTGTGCTATGACCGATGCGGCAAAATGGTGTCTCCTGAACATCTGGAGTGCAACAGACCTGAACATGGAACAAATATGGTGGACATTGCAACTGTCGGTTGCGAAACGCAATATAGTGAGACCATAGGGGGCAGAACAGACACCACACCTGGGGGCTGGAAATGTGATACGTATTGGTGTATGTTGGCTGAGAGGGTGGTATATGAGGGTCGGGTTTGCCCCCGAAAATGGTGAAAATCTGGGGAAAATGGAATGTGTACAGAGGGAATATTTGTAATGATTTCTCCTTCATTGGCCTGTTGGAGTAACAATTGGGTCCTACGACATCCCTCTCCAATCTCGATTGAGTTATGTGATGGAGAGGAAGTATTAACAGTAAAGTTGGGTATTGAAATGATTGTACAACCAAAAGAAATGTCAGTGCCCACTTATGTTTTGTATTTGTTTTTTACTGACCTGTCAATAAAAAGATTAAAAAAAAAAGATTAATAACATATGGCCTTGTCAATGTTTGTAACAAGTATTAAGAGAATGAAAAGTGCACTTCCTTAAAATAGCTATACAGGGCTTATACTTGGTTTTACAAGCGGATCAAGCAGTTACATTCATGGAAATTAACGAATCCACTTTCTTGCATGTAATATTGCAGGATCCAATTTCTCTTATGAAATGCTTGAC
This sequence comes from Lissotriton helveticus, assembly GCF_964261635.1. Lineage (NCBI taxonomy): Eukaryota > Metazoa > Chordata > Amphibia > Caudata > Salamandridae > Lissotriton > Lissotriton helveticus. The sequence continues at coordinate 408,009,066 of NC_136061.1, read as the reverse complement.
TTCTTCGGCAACCATGGATTTTATCTAGTAACACTTTGCATTTGGGGGTTTTTAGACCCAACTTACAATGTAAAAAAAAAAAACATGTCCCGCAATGAAGCATTGGGCTGACTGGAAAGGTAGGACTTGCTCAAGGGTTCACATGATCCTCAATCCACACTATACCCCAAAGCCTCAGCCCTAATCTCCCCCCTCGTGCCAACCCACACCCTTAGTTCACTCTCTCCTCAGACCACTTTCCCCTCCTGCACATGCCCCATTGTTACAGATAGAATTAAGTAGACATCTAGAACTACGGAAAGAGCAGGTAATATGTGGGTGCCTTACACTTACGTGTAAATTCATGAGAGTTGTGCAGTTTTTATCTGCACAACATAAGAGATGTGCTCATGTAAGTGCTGGGTGATGGTGAATAGTGTGAGTGAGTGCAACAGGAGTGGTGTTGGGTGAAAAATGTACTGATATGGCTGTAGGGAGAGCTACATGAATGCAATGTGAGATGGTCGCCCATGTGAGTGTTGGTGAGAGTTGTGTGTGCAGAGTCAGAGGATTGAGGTGTGAGCTGTGTAAATGCAGGGTGAGTGGTGTGCCTGTGTGAGTGCAGGGTGAGTGATGTGCCTGTTTGAGTGGTGTGAGTGCTAGGCGATTGGTGTGCCCATGTGAGAAAAGGATGGAGGAGGGAGTGACAGGAGTGCTTACTTAAGCAGATGTGCCAGTGTGAGAGTAAAATGAGAAGAGTGACTGTATGGTAAGTGATGTCACCATATGAGTTTGGGTGCAGGTGAAAGTGCAGAGTGGGAGGAAGTAATGCATGGTGAGTGATGTGCTTGTTTGAAGAGATTGCAGAGTAAGCAGTGAGATTGACAGGTGAGCGAAGTGTCACATAAGTACAGTGTGAGCAATGTACTCGTATGATTGTAGGATAAGCGCAGTCTGAACAGCATGAGTGCATGGTGAGCAGTGTGAGTGCAGTGTGATGGCAGTGTGTGTAGGGTGAGCGGTGTGCTCATGTGACCGCAGGGTAAATGGAGGGAGAATGGCATGAGTTCATGGCGAATGGCTTGAGTGGAGTGTGGTGGGTGTGAATGCAGGGTGACCAGTGTGCTCGTATGAGCGCAGGTTAAGTGGAGGGAAATGGCATGAGTTCATGGCAAGTGGTGTGAGTGCAGTGTGGATGCGGTGAGTGCAGGATGAGGGGTGTGCTTGTGTGAGTACAGGTTAAGAGGAAGATGAATGGTGTGAGTGCAGGGTAACAACTTGAGTGCATTGAAGGCAGTGTAAGTGCAATGTGATTGCTGTGAGCGTGGTGTGAGTGTGAAAGTGAGAGGTGAGTGGTGAGAATGAGTATAGAGTTGTCTAAATACAGGATGTATTCTGAGACAGTTGGAGTAACTCAGCATTTTATTGATGGTTGGCGAGTAGTGTTTCAGATATAAGTTACACCATTGCTATTATGGCATCAATCAGGGAGGGAGGGTGGAGGAAAGAAATAATTTGCTGATCCTGCAACAAACTTTCAGTCTTGAGCCCACAGCAGTTAAAGAACTGTGTGTGTGCCCTGGAAGCTGGAGTAGCCTGGGCTGAGACACATGACAGGAGGGAGATGGGAATAAAAAATTAGCCAGAATTTTCAATTCTATTAAGGACACGTAGGCGAGGATTATGCTTCTCTTCCTATTTATTTGCTACTCACAGCAGCCAATGAAAACGTTTGTGTGCAAACAAACTAAATTTCCAATGATGCTTAGCTTATACAGCACATCCTGTCAGACCCTATAAGAGCCACCATATCCTGTAAATGTGCCTCTTTCTTTGCTCGAACAGTAAGTCCAATAACATTAACTCAAGTCCAAACAACCATCCTCCAATGTGGAAGAACCGAACCAATTGGAAAGTAAAAGTCTTCTTAACCAGAAGTACTTCTAGTCCATCTTCTTTTCAGAACCTGAAAGGAATGAAGCACAGGAAAAACCTGTAACTTCTGCTTAAACAGAATATACAATACATACAGGAAGGTTATTGTTAAAAACATTGTAATATAACCGGGTGGGATAATCCTCGCCTCCGTGTCCTTAATAGAATTGAAAACTCTTGGCGCAAATGCTAGCTAATTTTTTATTCTATTAAACGACCGGAGGCTTCTGATTATGCTTGTTTAACGCTTATCAAATACAACTGAAGCTATATCACCCACCGGTTTGTAATAAAGTTGCTTAAAGGTAGACTCAGACAAACAATCAGCAGATCTCATAATATCTTGTACTGTAGAAACCCAACATGAAAGTCTTTGATGCCAAGGCAGCAAGAAAAGAATGTGCCCCAAACATCTGGGTATCAATGCCAGTTTCTTGCACGACTGATTTTAACCATCTGGCTATGGTAGCGGCAGACAAAAGCTTATGAGGTTTTTGCAAAGCAATAAACAGTAGAATTGAACCATCCAGTCGTATAGACTTAATACACTCTTCGTAGGGCTTAAGGCATTGAACCACACATAACTGTGCATTAGAGGGAATAGCATGATAATCAATACTTCTTCAGAATGTCTTAGTTCTGGCAGTAATGTTAAAAGAAACTCCTTACGGAGTAAATATTCTACCTGTAAGATCAAGAACTTTGACGTCGGATAAACGTCGACAGGCAGATAGGCATAACAACATAGCATGTTTGGATGACAGTTGTTTCCTAGATAACAAATTATTATCTGGCCATCTACCAAATAAGGAAAGAACTAAGGAAATGTCCCACAAGGAAAAATATTTAGGTTCGGGAGAATTCGCAACGCGGATACCCCTTAACAATGTACAAATGATTGGATGCATGCCCACCGGCTTGCCATCTATTTGAGAATGACCAGCGGAAATGGCGGTTCTAAAATTATTAACAGAACAATACGCCAAACCCTTAGACGCTTTTCCATTAAGAAATTCACAACACGAGATAACTCTGACCCCATGGGATCCACATGTTGTTACACGCACCAATGAACCCAGCCCTACCAGGCTGAAGAATATTGCTTCCTGGTGGAAGGGGCCCAGGCCTGTTTAATGAAGGCTGCAGCCTTGACCGAAAATCCTGGCATTTCCCATTGTTGCCTGACAGCCTCCAGGCCATCTGTGACAACTGTCCCGACACTACTATCGAATGCACCTCTCCATGAGGGCCCTGGAGCATCGTCAAGGTCCATGGAATCATCCTGGGAAGGTCACAGCTCATCTCCAATAATATTGGGAACCAGGGCTGCGACTTCCACAGTGGGGTTATCAGAATTACCTCCGGTGGTCACCCTCGGAATAAGGATGAAGGGGGGAAAGGCATAGTTCAGACCTTTGGACCAGTCCTGGGAAAACGCATCAGTTGCTCTCGCTAGCAGATCCGGCCTCCAGCTAAAAAACGTCTGCAGTTGACGATTCAGCCTCGACGTAAAGGGATCTATCTCGCACCTGCCCCACACCGCTTGCAACCACCTGAATATTTGAGGCTGGAGCTGCCAGTCGCTGTAATCCGTGAGATATTGTGAGTTCCAATCCGCTACTATTTTGGATTGTCCCTGAAGATATTCCGCTATGACTGAGATCTGGTGACTCAGGCAGTAATGCCAGAAGTCCTTTGCTATCTCTGCTAGTAACGACGACCTTGTGAGGCACAACTTGTTGATATACTTCACTGCTGAGATATTGTCCATCCGCAGAAGGATGCAGCATGAGACCTGTTTGGGAGAGAGTGTCCGGATCGTGACCGACCCCGCTAACAGTTATAGGCAATTGATATGCAGCTCGAGATCGCGCAGGACCCATCGACCTCCGGTGGAGATATTTCCGCAGCGCGCCCCACAGCCCCAATGACTGGCGTCTGACTCTATGATCACTTCTTGTTGAGAGCCGAAGATGGCTCTGCCGTTCCACGCATCCACGTGGGCCAGCCACCTCTGAATCTCCTCTTGCACCTCATTGGAAAGGGGAACCCGATCCGTGTAGGATAGACCCTTCCAAAGGTGTTGAATCTTCAATCTCTGAAGGGCCCGGTAGTGAAAAGGGTCCGGAAATATCACTTGTATCGAGGATGCCAAAAGACCCACTATTCTGGCAATCGCCCGCAGTGAAACCGTCTGTTTGGATAGCAGTGCGGAGAGCTCCTTCTTGATGTCCTTCAATTTGGAGCAAGGTAGGCTCAACTGGGCCGTCTGTGAGTTGATGACGAACCCCAGAAAGTCATGATCTGAGCAGGACAAAGAGACGATTTGGATTTGTTGATCACGATCCCCAAGTTTTGAAGAAAAGCCCTGGTCATGTTTAAATGCTGCGCAGTCAAAGCCGGATTTTGAGCCATGATGACTATATCGTCCAGATACACTATCATGCGGACTCCCTGTTCCCGTAAGTGCGCTATCACTGGCTTCATCACCTTGGTGAAACACCACGATGCCAAGGAAAGTCCGAAAGGAAGGACCAAATATTTAAAACACTGGTTCTGCCATTGAAACTGTAGGAAGCAGCGGTGAGGAAGAAATATTGGCATTGACAGGTAGGTCCAACCGGACCATCCAGTCTTCTTCCTTCAGCAAATCTGCCAAGAGATGGATACACTCCATCTAGAAATGATTGTACGTCATGAAATGGTTGAATTCCCTTAGATTCAGTACCAACCTGTGACCTCTGCCTTTCTTCTGAACCAAGAAAATATTGCTGCAGAAACCGCGAGGACCATCGTCACAATACGCAATTGTGTGTTTCTGCAGCAATGCGTCGAGTTCTGCATCTATAAAATCGCACTCTAGTTGGGAAAAAGAGAGTTGGCGGGGTAGAATGTCCTGAAAGGGAGTTTGATAAAAATCGAGGTGAAACCCCTGAATTGTCTGTAGAATCCATGCCTCCTGCGATATGAGAGCCCAACTGCGATAGAAAAATTTCGTACGACCTCCCAGGGTAAGTGAAAATTGTCAGAAACTCTTACCTGCTGACTCAGGCGCTTGGAAGCCCATTCGGTGTCTGCTTCTGTTGAAGCGCCTTCTGTTGAAGTGCGGTCTGGTGGGGTAGAAGGTACCCCCACGAGTGGAGTCCCACTCGCCTCGATCATGGCTGTAGTCTCCTCGTTGAGGACCTTGATGGTCTTTCAAGAAGCGGTCACTGAAGAGGTTACCCTCTGCCAGAGGACCTGGTTTCGCTGCAGCCAGCTCCGTCAAGTTAGAGTTCATTCTCATGAGGAGCAATTTACGCCTCTCAGTGGAAATAGCACAATTGGCGTTTCCCAGCAAACATCTAAGGGAGCACCGGACTCCTTAGCCTCCAGGGCCATTTCTAAGATTTTGGTCAGTTGCCCTGCCACAACCAGGAGCTTGTCCTCGCAGCCGCGCCAGGCACGATGGATTCCCTTCTTCTGGTCTTCAGCGAATTTCTTTAAGAAGGTAAGGAGGCTTACTTCTATGTCTGGTGTCTCTGCCACCTTATACGTAATATCGGCCTGGGACACTCGGAGCGCAACCTGTTACGCACGTCTTTATCAAAGCTCTTGCGCAGGTTGTATGCTGCTACTTCTGGAGCCCAATCCGACAACCTGGAATGTACGATGTCGGCCGGATTAAAGGTAAGGGGGGTATTAATAATCCACATTTGTAAAGCGCACAATCACCCGTAAGGGTCTCTTGGCGCTGGGGGCCGTCGGGAAGATTAAGCAAGCTATTGCCCAGAGTCACATGGTGCTGGGCAAACCTGCCGCCGGAGCCGGGGATCGAACCCTGATCCCCAGATTCCAGCGTCAGTCGCCCTGGCCGCGGGTATTCAATTCCTGGGACAGGTCCTGCTACACATGTTTTGTCTTGCGTGACCGTTTCTTGGGGGTGGAGCCTCCTCCTCGAGGGTGTCCGTCCCTGTAGTATTTCTATCTGTATCAGTGTCAGTGTCCCTACGCTCCTGACACCTACCCTTCTCACCCATGCTGGGCGGGGTAGAATCTTTAGGCAGTGTCGCTAGTGCACCGGAGTGGGGCAATGACTTCGCTTTAGACTCGTCAGGTGCATCATCCTTCTGAGGGTCAGTGTTAAACCCATGCCGCTTGGCAAACTTCTCCAACAGTTTAGTGATGGGTTTTAAAGCAGCGGCCCAATGCTTGCTGCAAAGTACACTGTACTGCTTTTTCAATGGCCTGATTGACCGACTCTTGGACGGAGGCGACCAGAGCCTCAACAATATTGTCTTCTAAAGAAGTTGCTTCCACTTCTTCTTGATACAGGGCATCCTCCTCATACCTGACCCAGTCATCCATGATGTACAGGTGGTATATATATAGCGGAGAGGAGTAAAGTGGGAGCCAACCCAATGCACACAATATAAAGAGGTACCTAGCTCCTCAGCAGTGCTGAATAGAAGTTATTGCAGCCCACAGAGCATAAGGGGAGCAAAATGCAGTATTTAATGGAGTGTGTGTGCACTCCCAGGCCCCACGCCTCCTGCAGCCAAATCAGGCGTCACACAATGAAAATTCTCGAGGCTAATGAGCCTCGGAGTGCACGGGGGCGCGTGCGACGTGCTTAGCCCAAAAACGACTAAAAAGTATCCCAATTGGGCTACGCACGCCGGTGCGAGTAATGCTCTCAAGTCTATTCCGCCCAGCAAATTAGGGAAGCCTGTGCGGAAGCACGAGGAGCGCGCAAGCAGTAGAGCTTAATAATCGCCGCCGAGAACGGTGTGGTACCCTTTACTCCCAGCGGGAGTGTGAAAAAGCAATTAAAGCCCCAGCGGGCGCTGAACCAAGGCTCGCACAGCTCCCAGTGGGAGATCCAAATGCACACAGCCCACGCGGGCCTTCAAATCAATATAGCACGACGCATGATCACCTCATTAACAGCACATTCATAATCATAGCGAGAACATTGCAATGCAAGTAAAAGTAAACGTGCAATCAACTTAACTCCTGCATGAGCAGCAAAGAAAGAGGCTCATTTACAGGATATGGTGGCTCTTATAGGGTCTGACAGGATGTGATGTATAAGCTAAGCATCATGGGAAATGTAGTTTATTTGCACACAAAAACGTTTCCATTAGCTGCTGTGAGTAGCAAATAAATAGAATAAGAAGCATTATCAGAAGCCTCCGGTCCTGTAATAGAATTTAAGCACTAGTAGCTCTATGGGAGTTGCACGCCTGATCCCAAGCAGAGCTGTCCTCTGCAGATAGCACCCTGGATGAAGCCAAATTTGGCGCCCCGCTCTTCCTCTTTTATTTATTTATGCATTTTTATATAGCGCAAACATTACTCAGAGATGTCAGAGTTCTTTAGAATAGAGCAAAGGAAGTTACATGAGAAATTCAAAGTAACAGGGTAGTAAGTAACAATATGTATAGCTACTGTGGTTACTCATGGTGAAAGTTATTTATTTACAAGTTACATAATCATTACAGATTACATATTTCGAAAATTTAAAGTGATTAAGGTTACACAAATACATATTTACAGTTAAAGTGGAAAGGTTGTTATAACTTTCCTAGTGTCATGTAACAGTCCGTGTCCCGCTATTTAAATGTGAGCCCATGCTTGGAGAGGAGTGATTATTGAGAAAATATCTTTGGAAGAGAAGGATTTTAAAGTTCGTTTGGAAGATCCGGAAAGAGGTGGTGATGCGAAGGTTTGGAGGTAGCGAGTTCCTAATTCTAGTCGTTTTACCAGAGAAAGATTGCACCAATGACGTAATGAAACTTGAAGGGGCCCTCTACAGAGTACACAAAGGGCCCCACCATGCTCCGACCTAGTCAGAAACTCTCAGGCGTGCGGCCTGTCACCCATGCACAGTGATGGAGGGAGTCCCATCGAGCTCGGGCCCCCGCATCGCCGTGACTGCAGGGATTTTGAGTTGCATTCCTTTAATGGAAAAAATGGCAGCATTTTTTGCACATGCCTTAGCATTGGGAATTATCCACTTCATGCAGTTTCTTGAGGGACCAATTTTTTTTTTAAGCTTTATGGTTTGTACGTCTAAAGCTCCGGTGCTATCGGAGGCAGAGGGCTCTGTACAGAAACAGACTGGAAGTCCCCAGCAGGAATATTTCCTTACCAATTCCCTGTGAGATGATGCAATTGTGGCTGCCGCTAACCTGTGAAAGTGTCTCACAGATCAACATGAAAACAAAATTGCGACTTAAAAAACTTCGAAGTGAATATGGAGTAATGAGGCTCAAATCTCAGTATCCAAAACACCACTGTCAGATCGAAAATGACAGCCAGGGAAGAACGGACAGGCATTTCTTTTTGGTTCACTGAAAGGGTGAGTGAGGCATCCTCCTAAGGGGTGGCACTAAAACAAGAGCGGATTTCTCATGTGGCACAGATAGTAAGGTTTTATCCCACACCCACCTCTTCAGTATTTTGGGCTCAACATCCCTTTAAGTAATGTACAATATGTCTTTTTTTAATTAAACAAATACAATCCTTTACACAATCACATCTGGCTCCTCACATTACTTATTGTTTTTGAATAGATGATTGGGTGTAATTTACAGGCTACGGCAGTGCGCCATCCGTGGACTAGGCTATGTAATGTCTTTCACCAGGCATTACATCCTCTGGTGGAGGGTAACTGAGCGGAACGTTGACGTTGGACTCCGGGGTGCACTGAAATGGTAAGCAGTGATCTCAGGTGAGCACCACAGCAAGGGCGTAACGCAGACCCCTGCTTGCGGTGCTCCTCAACCTTTTCAGGGTCCCCTCAACCCTTAGGGGGTAGTTCCACTTAGCCCAAGATCAGGGGCAGCTCTAGGCTCATGGCGGCCCTGGGCAGGAAGCGTAAGTAGGGGGCCCCGGAAGAGGGGTCCGGTCGGGGCGGAGTGGGAGCCCAGTGAATAGGGTGGGGGTCAGGGTGTTTGGAAGTGGAACAGAGCCGGAGGCCGCCAAATCCATGCCAGGGGCTGCCACACAAATATGTATCCATTGTCAGAGGATTATTATATTAAGGATCTATATTGGCGTGGTGGCCCCTGGGGTTTGGTGGCCCTGTGCAGGTGCACAGCTTGCACATGCCTAAGGTCGCCCCTGCCAAGATCAATCTATAAGATATGGGAGAGTAAGGGTCCCCTCTTCATATTCTGCGGGGGTCTCCATCATTTTGCGTTACTCCACTGAGGCAGGGGCCAGGCTCCTCGACAAATACTGGAACGAGCTTGTGGCACTGAGCTCATGTCAACACTTGCAAGAGGATATAAAATGGCTGTGTCAAGTGTCCTCACTTCAAAGGTAACCCAGAAGCTGACAACGAATCAAAGTGTGGACCATATTTTGGAAGATTTTAGGCCCTTGCTATTGTGGGGCTGATATAACGGCATGTCATACGGCCGTATGTTAAAAAAAAAAAAAACAAGCATGGGAAGATATTGTCTTTTCGACATCCTTCATTGAACTAAACTGAACATTTTAACTTGATAAAGGCGTTAAAGTAGACAGGAAGAAAATACATTTATCTTCCCATGAAATGTTTGAGCACATCTGGGCTGATCATGAACCCCGAGGCCACGGTTGCCGGAGAGTCAGCCCAGTGTGAAACTAAAGGGTATCTACTGCAGGTGTTTGATGATGAAGTATCATGTCTCATGTTGAGGTCCAGATGCAATGAGGCCAGAAAGTTGAGGAGCAGAAGCAAATCATTGGTTTCCCAAACTCTTAATTATTGGTTTTGCTGTGAACAAGTTGCATCTCTATCGCACAAGTTACTACTTGTAACGATATATCTGTAAGAGACATTAGTTAGTGATAGATTCCTTACCTTAGAATATCCCCAGGTGTCAGACTGGGTCCGGAAATTTTTGCGTAGCAGTACCCTTGCGCTTCGGTAGGCATCGTCTGCCGCTCCGCGTCCGTTGTCGGCGCTGTGATGACGTCGTCGGAGTACTTAGACGTCGCCTCCGCGTGCTGACGTCAGTTCTTAGACACAGCTTTTTCGCGCCAGAAACGCAGAGCCATGTTAAAAAACAACACTGGTGCCATTGAAACTGGGGCCCTGAAGGGGATGACCTTAACCCTAGATATCGGTTTGCAGAACGGGGAGGATGGGTGGGTCGGTAAGGAATCTATCACTAACTAATGTCTCTTACAGATATATCGTTACACAAGTAGTAACTTGTGCATCTGAAAGAGACACGTTAGTGATAGATTCCTTACCTTAGAATAGAAACCCCAGCAATACCAACCCCGGTGGTGGGTCTGCGAACCAATAATCACACCAGAAAGTCCTGGAGGACGGAACGGCCAAAGAAGCCATCCCTCCGGACTTGACTGTCCAGGCAATAGTGTCTTACAAACGTGTGCAGCGCGGCCCACGTAGCTGCCTGGCAAATGTCCTGCTAGGGCACTCCCCGGCCCAGAGCAGTTGTAGTCACCGTGGCCCGAGTGGAATGAGCCCGCAATCCAACTGGGGGCTCCTTTTTAGCCAAGGAGTAACATGCCTGGATACACAAGATGATCCACCGAGAGATGGTCCGCTTGTGCACCGCCTTTCCCTTCTTAACGCCCACGTAACCAACAAAGAGTTGGTCATCCACCCGGAACTGGCGTGTGCGATCCAGATAGTAAGAGAGCGCACTTTTTGGGTCCAGACGGTGGAGCCGCTCTTCCTCTTTAGAGGGATGCGGTGGCAGAAAGAAGGGAGGCAAGGTGATAGACTGCCCGATGTGGAAGGCCGTGACAACCTTGGGCAGGAAAGATGGCCTAGTCCGCAACACAACCTTATCCGGATGGACAGAAAGGAAAGGGGGTTTAGATGAAAGAGCATGGAGCTCACTCACTCTCCTGGCAGAGGTGATGGCAACCAGGAAAGCAGTCTTCAGAGTAAGAAGGCGGAGAGGGCAGTTGTGAAGTGGCTCAAAGGGAGCGCACATCAGAAATGTAAGAGCAAGGTTCAAGTCCCAATGAGGCATCGCAAACGGAACAGGAGGGAACGTGTGTGTGATGCCCTTCAGAAAACGATTTACAATAGAGGACTTGAACAAAGAAGGTTGATCAGGCAGCCTTAGAAAGGCTGAAAGGGCAGAGAGGTAGCCCTTGATAGTGCCCAGAGCAGAGTCCTGCTGGGCAAGAGAAAGAAGGAAGAGAAGGACCTCAGAAAGAGGGGCAGAAAGTGGATCCACAGCCTTTGCTGTGCACCATGCCACAAATCTATTCCACCTGCAGGCGTATACCGATTTTGTGGAAGGACGCCTGGCTGTCAGAATGATATTACAGACTTCAGGAGGCAAGTCAAATGGCCTCAACTGTCGCCGCTCAATCTCCAAGCATGGAGGTGGAGACTGGACAGGTTCAGGTGGAGGACCATCCCCTGCTGCTGCGACAGAAGGTCCTCCTGAAGAGGCAGACGAACCGGGGGATCGACTGACATACTGAGTAGCTCTGGATACCAGTACCTTCGTGCCCAGTCCGGAGCCACAAGGATGACTTGGGCCCGGTCGCGCTTGATCTTCTTCAGCACTCTGGGCAGAAGTGGTATAGGCGGAAAGGCGTACAACAGACCGCAACTCCACTCTTGACGAAAAGCGTCTCCGAGCGAGTGCCGCCTTGGAAATTCCAACGTGCAGAACTGATGACATTGCGCGTTCTCTTCTGTGGTGAATAGATCTAACCAAGGCTCTCCCCAATGCTGAAAGAGGCCTTGCGCCACGTCCGAGTTCAGACGCCATTCGTGATCCATCATGCACCGACGGCTGAGCTCGTCCGCCCTGGCGTTCAGAGAACCTGCCAGGTGTTGAACCACCAGGGTCACGCCCTGATGTTCCAGCTACTGCCAGAGGCGCACAGCCTCCTGGCAAAGGGTCCACGACCCCACCCGCCCTGTTTGTTGCAGTACCACATGGCGGTGGTGTTGTCCGTGAACACCTGCACTACACTCCCCCGAACAGAGGGGAGGAATGCCTTCAGTGCTAGACGAATCGCCCGCAGCTCCAAAAGGTTGATATGGAGCCGGGACTCCGCCGGAGATCAGAGGCCTCTGATCTCCGCCTCTCCCATGTAGCCTCCCCAGCCCTGGAGGGACGCGTCCGTCACAACTACATGCTCCGGTTGGGGAAGGGAGAGGGATCTGCCGCTGACCCAATCGAGGTCCGTGAGCCACCACTGCAGCTGTCTCGCAGTGCCCTCCGAGATCAGGACATGGTCGGATAGGTTGCCCTGATGCTGGGCCCACTGAAACTTCAGGTCCCACTGCAGGGCCCGCATCTACCACCGAGCGTGATGCACCAGAAGGATGCAAGAGGCTATCAGCCCCAGAAACCGCAGCGTCAACCTTACCGAGACCCGGGATAAGGGCCGAAAGATCGGAATCAGAGCCTGAATATCCCGGACCCGCTGTTCGGGTGGATAAACCCGAAACTGCGCCGAGTCGAGAACCGCTCCGATGAAAAGGAGCTTCTGAGAGGGGCACAGGTGTGACTTCGGCACATTGATGGAGAACCCCAGCTGGTGCAGGAGATCTGCCATAGTCTGGAGGTGGCTGACGACTGTTTGGGGCAAGCCCGCCTTCAACAACCAGTCATCGAGGTAGGGGAAGACTGAAACCCCTAACCTGCGCAGATGAGCTGCGACCACCGCCATCACCTTTGTGAACACCCGTGGGGCGCTGGTAAGGCCGAAGGAGAGCACGGTAAACTGAAAGTGCTCGTGGCAAACCGTGAACCACAGGTAGCGCCGGTGGGCCGGCAGGACGGGGATATGGAAATAAGCGTCCTGCAAGTCCAACGCTACCATCCAGTCTCCTGGGTCCAGGGCAGCCAAGACCTGGGCCAGTGTCAGCATTTTGAGCTTCTCCTTCCGGAGGAAGCCGTTGACGTTCCGTAGGTCCAAGATAGGGCACAGGCCCCCTTTGCCCTTCTTGGGTACCAGAAAGTAGTGGGAGTAGCAACCACACCCTACTTCTGGCCCAGGAACGCGCTTGATGGCCCCCTTGGCCAAGAGGGCCGTAACTTCCTCCTGCAGAAGTCGCAAATGATCCCCCGATACACGGTGGTTCTGCGGTGGCATGGCTGGAGGAGTCGCCTTGAAGCGGAGGGAGTAGCCCCTTCGGACAATTTGCAGCACCCACCTGTCCGATGTGACAGTGCACCAGTGGAGGAGGTGATGGCGAACCCTGCCCCCCACTGGCGACACATGGGCCTGAAAGCATGGACTAGGAGGGTTTTGAGGCGGATGCTGCGGGGGAAGGTGTGGACTGTCCTCGCCATTGTCCCCGACCGCCGCCACGGCGGTTTCCACGGCCGCCACCGCGTTGGGTATTACTCTGCGGTGCGTGGCTGGCAGCACGTGTGGGTACACCCCTTCCTTGGCCACGAAAGGAGCGAAAGGCACCAGATTGCTGCCGCGGGGCCGAGAGGCCCAAGGACTTGGCCGTAGCCCTGGAGTCCTTAAAGCGCTCAAGCGCATGGTCTGCCTTGTCGCCAAAAAGGCGACGGCCATCAAACGGCATGTCCATGAGTGTGTTCTGGACATCAGCCGAGAAGTTGGTGGACCTCAACCAGGCGTGGCGACGAATCGCCACCGTCGTTGCCATCGCTCTGCCCAGTGAGTCGGTGGTATCCAGTCCACACCGGATAGAATAATGTGCCGCATCTCGGCCTTCCACAAGGGCTTGGTCGAGTTTAGCCCGTACCTCCAACGGGCATTCTGGCAGCACGTCCGCGACCGTATCCCACAGAGAGTGGGTGTAACGGCCCAAGAGGCATGCGGTGTTGGAAGACCGCAGTCCCACACTCAGGGAGGAGAATACCTTCTTGCCGTATTGCTCATACCTCTTGGATTCCCGGTCAGGCGGAGCCGACGGGAATGCAGTCTGGGAATTCGAAGCCTGAATAACCAGGCTCTCGGGGGTGGGGTGGGTGGACAGGAAACAAGGGTCGCCCGGGCCGGGCAGTGGCGTCTGGCCACGTTCCTATCTACAGGCGAACCTGTAGCGGGCCTGGACCAAGTGCCCAAAAGAACGTCGGTCAAGGCCTCATTAAACGGCAGCAGAGGCTCAGCCGAGCTTGACTGCGGTTGAAGGACCTCAGTGAGGAGGTTAGTCCTCACGGCCGCGACGGGGAGCTCAAGGCCCAAGGCCTTGGCTGCCCTCGTCAGCACCACACTGTAGGCTGCCCCTCCTACGTAGCCACAGTAGGAGGTCAGACAAAGCCAGTGTCCGGTGAGGTATCCAGACCACTGGCATCCCCAAGTCCACCTGTCCAGTCCTCCTGGGACTGACACTCCCGTGTCAGAGGGTCCTCAGACCCCTCCCAATTCTCCTCATCACCCATCTCCTGATATTCAGGGGTGTCAAAGGATGGGGCCGGTTCATTGAAGTAAAAATCTCTAAACGGCGTCGAAAGCAGCGCCCAGCGGCGCCGTTCCGGGACCGGAACTGGAGCGAGGGAGGCATCGGGGACGGCACCGTCCGAAGACGGCGCCAGGGGTGACACCTGAGGGACCGGTGCCGGGTAGGTCGTTAGGTCAACCGGCGACAACCCGGATCCGGAACCGGATCCAGTGGAGGCCTGTGGCGCCGGGCCCGAAGCACCCGACAGCATCGGGACCGAAGCCCCCGATCTGCTAGGGCCCCCAGACGGGTCCGCTGGGCCCGAAGGCGCCGCGGAGCCCATGGCCATGAGGAACCGCTCGATCTCCTCCAGCGTTGCGCGCGGCCCAGGGACCGGCGGGTATGGGGCCGGACGTGATGCCCGCAACTCCGACGGAGCCGCGTGGGTGGTGTCACCCGAACCCCCGGCCGCGTCGCACGAGCGTCGGGGGAGTCGGAAGAGCAATGACGTCTCTTCGACTTCTTGTGCTTACCTGACGACTTCGACCCTGAGGAGTGATGTCGACTCCCGGAGCTATGATGGCTCCGCTCCCGCGACCGGTCCCTCGACCTCCGTCCAGACCGGGACCTCTCGCGGCACGGGGCTGACTGCCGGTGTTCGAGTCGCTTGCGGGACCGCTCCCGCCTAGCCTTCGAAGTTAGGGCCCGGCAGTCGGAACAGGTCTTGTCATCGTGGTCGACGCCGAGACAGTGGAGACACCGACGGTGAGGGTCAATGACCGACATCAGTCGGTCGCAGTCCTCACAGGGCTTAAAACCTGGCATCCCTATCGGCACCGTTCGGAGTCGAAGACTCTAAAAATGATCAAAAAGGGATCAAAAAAGTTTAGTAAAAAAATGACTAAGGTACCACTTTTTCCGGAACTGTGCTGCTGGCGCGGAAAAAAGAAGAACTGACGTCAGCACGCGGAGGCGGCGTCTAAGTACTCCGACGACATCATCAGGGCGCCCACAATGCCGATGACGGACGCGGAGCCGCAGATGACGCCTACCGACGCGCAAGGGTACTGCTACGCAAAAAATTCCGACGCCTGGGGATATTCTAAGGTAATGTTATGTTATGTTATGTTATTTATTCTTTTGTATAGCGCAACGGTTACTCAAAAAGAGTGTCCCGGCGCTTTAGGTAAGGAGAACTACTTCACAATAACACAACACAGTAAAAAAAAGAGAATACAAAATAGACAGATAAAAAGGGACTGCTGAGAGGTTTACTGGGTGAACAACCAGGTTTTAAGACCTCTCCTAAAATCAAGAAGACTAGTGGCCCCCCGAAGTGGAAGTGGAAGCGAGATCCACATCTGTGGGGCCAGCAGGCCGAAAGAGCGGCCACCCAGGCGCGCTCTCTTCACTCGTGGAACAACCGCCAAGAGTAAAGATTCTGACCTCAAAGAGCGAGCCGGATGGTAAAACGCCAGTCTCTTTTGGAGGTACTTTGCTCCCACCACGTGGAGAGCCTTATAGGCCAAAATCATGGCCTTAAAGGCGATCCGTTTGCGGATGGGAAGCCAGTGCAGCGTCTGTAAAAGACCCGAGGCGCTGGCGCGTCTATTTAGATGTTAGATGCCCGGTGTTAACTGCTTTCCATATTGTTGTTTTTAGTTCATCCATCCCGTGAACGGAGGAAACCCAAGCTTGTGAGTTTGCGCTCCACGCTAGCCCATTCAACCGGCCGCTTTTATAAGTCACCGCGCACTCGTTGGTTCCCACTCACCTAGCACTCGTTTCACTTAATGCACAGATCGTACCCGTCTCATATGCATGTGATCACCATTTTATGTGTTTGTTAATGAATGTTATTTTATTGATACTGTGACATGTCTTGCCATTATTCTTTGGCTTATTACTATATCCTTTTGGTTTTCTAGAGCACCTGGAAAAAGGGCTTGGTGGCCCGAAATGCAACGGAGCATTAAAGAAATGTTTATCAGACGATATGAATTCAGAACATAAAGCTTCATTTTTGATATGATGAAAATATCAAGAAACGTTACCACTTGAAAAATAAACAAAGGTAACTACCTCAAAACGTTAAGGAGTCTTTTTTGAAGAACCTACGGTGTGCCCTACCCAGGGATGCATTCATATTCTATGTGTGCACGAATTTGCCATTACTGGATGACGTACTAGGACGGAAAGGTTTCCTGAGGGAGCAACCTAACCATCAAACTTTTTTGTTGATCTTCAAATACAAATTCAGTGCTGTGCACCTTCCCCACCTCTTATTTTGTAAGCTGCTCACCTTGCCACACCCAATGATGTGATATATGTTTTGTGTGTGAGTGGTGTTTGTATTGCTACTTCCGATGCTGTGCTTGTTCTATATGAATAAAAGAGCATTTGTAGAGCGTTCAACTACTCAGAATGTGTCCCAGTGCCGAAAAGACTTCATCAGACCCTCTGCAGCTCCTAGAAGCTTGAGAACGGAATTAATTACAGAAAAGTCAGGTTTTAAGCATTTTCCGAAAAACTGCAACGTCGGTCACTTTCTTAAGAGTCAGTGGGAGAAGGTTCCAGGCGTGGGCGCCATGTATGTCAAGGCATTCTGTACTACTATGTAGGAATTAAGACCGAGGTTGCCAAATATTTTGTGGTAATTAAGACCCAGGTGTCATTGCTGATGAAAGTAAGCTTATTACCACACCTGAAATACACGGTAGCGGAGGGCAGACACACATGAACCCCTCCGCTGCTGGCACAAAATACAAACGTTTAACTGCCACAACTTCCATTCCATCAATACTTACAAAAAAGCATTCTAAGTAGAATGCGCAGTGCTGAGAATTCAGAGGGATGAAGATTCACTACATCAGATATAACACTATTATCAGTCTGTACCTCTTCTGTGTGCGAAGAACGTCTGCACTGCCCTTCAGATCATCTGTTGACAGATATTGGTTGCGAAACACGTGTCAGGAGATAACTCATTATTATACTCATATCGTCCACTATGACTGGGGTCACCTACGGCAACACCTTTGAAACATTCGAGTGCCGTCATGTGAGAGTACAACTAAATATTTTTAAAGGAGACATTGCTTTTACCAGGGTCTGGCATGCATAGTACTCCAGATGTTGCTGGAATCAAAACTGAAGATGATGTGACATGACACACCTTGACAAAAGTTAATTTGTTTTAAAATAAATGACACTTGGAGCTAATTTGTAATAAATGATTACCACTGAAGTATGTGTCGCTAGATACACCGGAAGCAGTGCATCTGTTGGCATACTGCACTTTGGTATGAAGCATAGGGTGTACCTCAGCGGTTCCGTCTCCCACAGAACGCGCATTTCCGACGTATCCAATTTTACATTATGCACAGAGCCTATCTTACCTCCGATAACATTAACCAATACTTTGACCGTATAGATAATGCCTGACCCCACTGCAACCTAGTACATAAGCCCTCCGCCACATGCTGTGGGCCTGACCGTCATTACACCAGTACTGCCAAGGGATCACCGCACATTTGTCAATTCGCCTCTTACATGGCAAATATGCCTCCTGGGCTTACAACACAGGGACAAAGATCACAGGGCTACCTCCCACTTCATAGACCTGGGGTTGTTACTGACCAAAAGTCTAATTACTTGGAAATCGCCTACACCCGTGCTGTTCACAGCCTGGGCACTTCTAATACATGGGCTCCGGTGGGGAATGTAGCATTGCACAGGGAGAACACCTAGGGCTTGCGTAAATACCCCATTGCTACTTACTGGGATACCATATAGATTGATTTTCAACCTGCCTGACAACCCACCGGATCACTCACCAGAGACCTATGCGGTGGAAGCTGAAATGCTGGGGACACCCCCGTCCCACCACACCTGTGTGACACAAGGCTATTCCCCCAAACCAACCAACCCATTGACCCTCCTTCACCGTGCTGTTTTCACACAATACCACATACACCTGGGTTGAGGGGTTGCAAATACGGGTCCTACAAGTCAAAGTTAAAATTATTAAGGACTAAACTTTTTCCCTGTAATCAAGTACCCTTAAATCCTCCTTTTGCTATGTATCCTGGATCCAAGCCTCAGTCCTGCTACTTTTGTTTATAGCATTGATAACACTTATGGCCATGCATACCGTATTGTACACCATATGTTGTCTTGTACCGTTTACTCAAAATGTATGTACACCAATGATGGCTAACACTGTAAGATGCACATGCTGTGATAATGTCACGTGTAATGTCATCCCTGAGTGATGATATGTTTTGTCAAACTGGACAACCTCCCCCACCACCCCCCCAAAAAAAACAATAAACACATTCAAACAAAAAATGAAGCATACGGTACTTCAACAAATACTTTGACATAATGGATTTAGTGGGGTATGAAATGTAATGTGCAATGCTCTGATATTCTAGCACTTTTATGTCCACTTCTACAGTTAAGTACTCTATACTCCCTGGGGTAGCTGTGCTTAATAAATACCCGCTAACATAACATAAAATACAGAGAGCTATCTGGTCTCTCACTGGATGTGTCTCACACAACCTCTACAATTGTTATTCTGATACAGGGGGTGCTATTTTAAACTATTTTATATAGGAGCTATTTTAACTATTTTATACCAGAATCGCTCTAGCTGTCAACTAAATGCTGCTAGTTATTTACAACCACAGTGATTAACGTCCTGTTAGTGGGATATTGTGCGTCAAAACCTAGGAGACACTCTAAAAGGTATTCTGGAGAGCATTATTCCAGCTAATATCTATTGAATTGCACTCAGAAGACAATTATTGCACTCGGATGTCACACCACAGCATGATGAAGCTGACCCACTCTTTTCCATTTTTTAGAGATATTGCTGGCCACTGGTTCGCATGAAGATACCTGTGATTTTCTGGCAATTTTCATACTCCTGAAGGAAGAAATGTTGAGAAGAGAGCCACTCGAGGAGAGCAAAACAACACAAATGAACATCTAAGATGTTTAAGGAAGATTAAGACATAAATACATTTTTGACATTTAAACATAAATGTTTATGTGCCCTGAAGTACCAATGCTCTAAAGAGATTATGAGCTGAGCAGGTGTCCACTTTGATGACTGTTTTGACCATAATGACTGCAGTGCCGGTGGGGTTCTAGCCAATGCTCAGTCCTCTCCATCTTAGTATTTTAGCACTTTATGTTCTTTGCATTATTGGTATTGAAACATAATTTACCCTCTGGTATTCCAGCTATCAGAAAACTTGTCACACCATAAATTCTGCAGCATTTTTATTTTTATTACACTTACACCCTAGGAGACATGATTTTCCGGTCTTGCAATGAAACAACTGCCAATCACTCATACTTAATCTACATCACTGGGACATCAGAAGCGGACTGAAGTTAATTTTTGAATGGTCTCTAGACCTGCCTTGGTATGGGATGATTACCTATCCCATGGTTCCCAAACTGTGCGCCGCGGCACCCCAGTGCGCCGTAATGAGGAGCCAGGGGCGCCGTGACCACAATGTGGAAAAGTGAAGCCTCATTTTTTGCAGTCAAAATATGTCCCTCCTGCAAATCCCAAGAGCGCACTTCTGCTATACGTGCGTCTCTGATTTCTAACGTGGTCTGTTTTTACAGTAAACATAATGCTGGTGATACGGGTGTAAAATGAAGGTTGAGCATTTACACATGTATCACCAGCATTATTTTTACTGTAAAAACAGAGCATGTTAGAAATCAGACATAAAATATAAGCCAAGCCAAGGCCAAAGTGTTAAGATCTATTGGTGCACTATATATGGGTCCGAAGTATATGTATGTATAAGGCCCCTGCATGGCTCTTATTGATATTAGGACAGCTACTGCAGCTGGGTTTTGCGGGGGCACACCTTGGCCTGGCAATGGAGGGCCTGTATCCTTCTTTAATGAAGTGAAGCTAGACGATGTTACATAGGGTATCTCCACCTACAGGTTTTATTAAAAAGTTTTGTGCAGCAGAACAGGTCACCCCTTAGCATCGCTCCAGGTGCTGCCAACCTTTTTCCATATTGACACTGTCTGAAGCATTTATGGAAATGACTACCTTTAAATGTGTTCTTTTTATAAGTGACGCTATAAAATGTATTAAATGCATCTGAGAGAGAGTGGTTATGGAGACTGTTAAAGTGTAGTAGGGAGGGAATCCATGGTGGAGGTGGTCATTGGGAGGGGGGGCGCCAAAAAACATTGCCGCACTGGGCGCCACTAGTGCTAAAGCCGGCCCTGCTGCTGTGCAACAGACTCACAGAATGGTATAAAAATAGTGGGGAGCCACCTCCATCCTGCTCCCTATCTTTAAGAAGGGAGATCGAAATCACCCAGCCTGTTACAGGCCCATTTCCCTTCTGGATTCCCTTGGAAAAGTGGCAGGCCGCCTGATCCTGGAGAGATTGCAGGTCTGGTCCAAAGACAATAACATCATGACAGACCTGCAATATGGTTTCCAGGAGAGTTTGGGCACGGTGGAGCAGGCTTTGAATCTCTCCCTCCTGATTGGAAAATATGTCCAGGCGAAGATAGGCAATCTTCACTTGGTATATGTGGATTTGACCGCAGCCTTTGATTGTGTATCACACTCTAGGCTGTGGTCAATCCTGGAGGAAATGGGAGTGGACCCTTGTATAATATCTTTTTTACGTGAGCTGTATTCAGGCGCTTCGGCAAGAGTGAGATTTGGGGTAGATGGGGAGCTCACACATCCGTTTGGAGTAACTAAGGGAGTCAAACAAGGGTGTGTCCTGGCTACTTTTCTATTTAATTTATACACAAATGGCCTTGAGAAGGCCATGTTAGAAGGGAGTCAGGACCTTCCAACAATCGCCCGTTGTCCGATTCCTGCGTTACTCTATGCGGATGACGCAGTAGTCATGGCCCGAAGCCCAGTCCAACTCCAGATCCAATTAAATTCATATTGCAAATTCATGTCCTCGCTGGACTTAAAGGTCAATATAAAGAAAACATTTGTCATGCACTTTGGAAAAAAGAGATCTAAGCATAAACTTATTCACATTGATAATGCAAAACTGGACTGTACCAAGACTTACCCCTATTTAGGTATACTTTTTGATAATACCTCCTCCTGGAAACCGGCCACTGAAAGCAGATATCTCCTATTTTTAAGAGCCTCCTCTGCACTGATTGCCTTCTCCCGTAAAATAGGTAAACCACCCCCAAAAGAGCTTCTGCAAATATATTACGCCAAATGCCATAGCGCAGCTATATAGGGCGCTGGTGTATGGGGCTATGTACCAGTGGCCAATTTACAAAGGGTAGAGAACATCTTCATCCGCTATCTTCTGGCCGTACCCCAGTCCTCTCCAACCTATGCCTGTCACACGGAATTAGGCATGGACTACATTGCTGATCACATAAAAATCCAGCCAATACTCTTGTGGCATCGCATTTGGACGACGGAGCAGTGCAACCTAACCGTGCATTAATTGAAGATTGTCTGGTTTTGGATAATTGGTTGAACGTTCCATGGCTGCTATATGTACACAACTTCTTAAATGACTTGGACCTTTCTAAATACTTTAAAGACTCTGCAGTTTTAAATACTATTACTAGAAAGGCCTTACGATTGCTGTGCCTATCACATCTGGGGGAAATTCGCCTGGCTCAAGAATCCCATAAAGCCACAAACAGCCATATTTTAACCGTCCAATGCTCCTTGGGTATTCAGCCATATCTTACTTCCTGTTTGACTACTTACGAGAAGTACCTGTTGACTCGGTTTAGACTTCATTTGTTTTTCCGTTTGGTCATATTTCCAGGGAGACAGGACTGGTCCATCCCCATCACCCAGTGTCCCTGTGATGGTACCTCTGTACAGTCAAATATACATGTACTACTGTTCTGCAAATATTACGATGTACCGCGCAAACGATGGATCATTCCCATCCTATCGTCCCTTGGCTTGAGAAGATGTCGTCCTGCCTTTATGGCATTACAATTCTTAGACACAGCATCAAATGCCAAATGTCTAGCCATGTACTTAAAAAGTTGTCTGAAAATCCGAGCCACCTTGGAGACTAATGGTAATTTTATAGATTAATTAGATTATTGCTGATCGACATGTTTGACTTTGTATTTTTAGCCGTATGAACTATAGTATGGATGTAAGGCTTTATTATACGTGTGCTCACCCACTTTATTTAATACTATTTTTATTGTGTACTAATGATGTATATGAAATTGTATATATTGATTGTTGCTTTTATGATTTTATATTGTTCTAAAATCGAATAAAGCTTTCTACTACTAGTGGGGAGCCACGGCCAACTGCCAATTAGGTCAAGGGAGCCACGGGTCAAAAAAGTTTGGGAACCACTGACCTATACAATAGTGGTTAGGAGGGAACATTGTGTAGGGATTAAGGCGATAGATAATGTAAATGTAAATGTACCAGTATTTATAGAGCGCACAGCTACTTCCCTGAGGTAGTGTCCCGGCGCTGTCCGTATACCGCTTAGGAACCCTTCCTGGTTTTCCCTGTGAGTGTCCACTCCTGGGCACCCCCAGGGTGAAACCAGGCATCCCAGCGCTTTTGGGGCCGTTGTGGAGATTAAGCAAGCTATTGCCCAGAGTCGCAGAGTGGGACCCATGATTAGAATAGGCACCGAGGCGAGAATTATCAGGTCAGAGGAAATTGAGCCCAAGACCCGCCGAGGCGGGTATTGAACCCTGGTCCTGGGCCAGACCTCTGCATCAGGGTCTGCCGATCTAACCATTAGAGCCACACTTCTCCACTAGATCTCACTCAGTAGATGTGATATATTACTATTTCTAAGAATAGCCCACCATTTTAGTTGTAGTATGTCCCAGTACTTTATATATGTTACATGCTTGGAATGATTTTATACAGAATGCAGCATATGACGCACATACCATAGTGCACTAATCGGAGGTTTATGAGCGTCCATGTCTTCAGGAGCAGAGAAGGATGGAAGAGTGTACACAGTGTGGGCGCTGCCTGTACAGAAACATTGCGTTTCAGAAAGACTCCTGTTGTGAAGCACTGGAGTAAAGATTAGGACTACATGTCCCAGATGCACACAGGACTCTTACAAGACTTGCAAAGATGGCAGCTATCTTGAAAACAAAGAGGATCCATAGCGTCATTGTTTGGCAACCGTGATTCATAGTTGCTGCCACTTGTTCTTGGAATTCTGCCTTCTGTGAAGTTAAGAAAATAAATATTGGAACCAGGAGAGTATCTTGCAGGAACTAGACTTTCACTTGTTTTCACAAGGAGACATCCACAGACATTGTGTACTTGTTAGCACTTGTTTTTTAAAATATTGCATTTAATATTATTAAGCTCCAAACTTCTCTCACCATGGATGGGCGCACACAAGAGTCCACACTATATATTTTAAGACTTTTTTAAAATCAATGTCCTCATTTAGTATATATATATATATATATATATATATATATATATATATATATATATATATATATATATATATATATATATATATGTTTACTGCAATGTGATCCAGCAGATGTCGAGAGCGCTCATCAGTGTGTGCTCAGCCCAGGGGTCGGATCCTGACCCAAAAATCACTTTTTCGTCACAAAAGGAGCGGCACAACCAGATTACTTATTGAAGCCTTTTAATCAGAGCTTCACCCCACCAACGCGTTTCAGCCACACAAGGCTTTGCTGGTTGTGCCGCTCCTTTTGTGACGAAAAAAAATATATATATATATATATAGGGGGAGATAGATAGATAGATGGAACTATAAAATCAAATAATATAGTGGCAATGAATGCAATTAAAAAGCAAAATATTAAAGAACAATTCTGATAGCATTTCAGAAGTAAATTTGTTCTTTGATGGAACCAGTCTCTGTTCACCAACATCTCCTTTCTTACCCATAGCTGGGCTGTTTTAGCACCAAAAGTGTTCATCTCAGTTTCTTGCCTCTAGCCTGCATAGTGTAGCCGAAAAACAAGCCTATTGTTCTATACTCCAAGAAATTTACTTTCTGTCAAAGGTTTAACAATTTCTATCAAGTTGATAAGGCCAGGCTTGCTGCATGAAGCCAATGGCCTTCACTGAGGATGCATGCTAATCAGTCCACATGAACCAAGTCTGACAGGAAGGTAAAGATTTCGCTCTGCCCAATACATGCCTGTACCGAGCTTAATTCACTTTTCGGATGAAAATGCAAGAATTAACATACTAATCGTGTCGCACCGCCACTAAGTTCTGTCACATAATATAAATCCTCTAAACACATATATAAATAAATTGATTTCTTATCAAACTAAAAGATGATAAATGTTATATGCTGTAGATGCAATAGAACAGAGCCACCCAATAATCCCCCCGGGACTGGGTATCATAAACAATAGAAGCAAAATGCCCAGGAAGGAATCATTTCAATATAATTTCACTGTTATATGTGTCACACACGTGAACACTTAGTTATAGTAACCCTAGGGATTCAATGACAACACTACAATTGTATCAAAAATATACATTATTTTAATTTTCAATAAATAAGTCGCTTTTTTCAAAGGTAAAAGTCTGGCAACAGAAATACTACCAAAATAATCACAAGAGGTACAATGGTAGTATAAAGAACACCTTTCGCATACAATGTGGACAACCAATAGAACCACATTCAAGTGAATTAACACAATTAAATTCACAAATTATATTCAAGTGAATTTGCAGATTTTTTGCAAAAAAGGCGTTGTGCGTCGACGTTTCGGTCCTCGTTGGTCTAACCGATCCTGAGGACCATCTTCAGGACAGAATAGTTGCACAGGAATATCTAATACAAACATAACAGCAAAAGCATAAATCATACCCTAAGGTACAAGGAGAATTATGCAGTCAGCCCAACACAGAGAGACAACAAAGTGAAAACAGCATGACCAACTTCATGCAGAGTGTTAGCTACATCAAAATACACCATCACCTAGTGAATATATCCTTAGTCACATCACCAATAGCGTGCCAAAATAGAACGTGATCTATCTGAAACCTTATTCCAAGACTATGCCAATGTATAGAATCGACAGTGAAATTACTCACATGTCCCTTTAATTGGACCCACTGATAGTCTAATGAGAAAAATAGAACAATAATGAGCCAGAGGCACTATGTTATTGAAATGTCAGCGCCTCGTCCTCGTAAGAGTACTACTCACGTTCAGAACACGCCAGACTGGTCATCTATAAATGACAACAAAGAACCCCGTTAACACGCTGTGCCTTACGACATAACACCAAAGTTACTAAGACACCCAAATATGAGATTTGAATGTAACTTACGTATCCGAAAGCCACCATACAACCTGCGGGTATGGAAAATTACATACCAACATTAATGCCAAATCCGAATGACAGATACAACACTGACAACCAAGTAATACAGCGGATTCTTACTTGAGCGGCAAAGTAACCGGCAGTACTCGGTCCCCGCTAAACCCGACAGAGAGTCTGGGAATCACTGACACGGCACGCACACCGTGGTTAAGACGCCGTTTAAAAATGACGTCACAAGCCGGCTAATGTGGCGGCCATCTTAAAGTGGACCACAGGTTACTATAAGCATCTAAATATAAGGCGTATATATGTATGTAAGGCCGGTATCAGGAACATGAAAGTTGCACTGTTGTTTACGGATTTGTGTAACAAATAATGAATAAACCAAGACAGTGCACAGACAATACAAAATATTAGCCGTCAGATCAGGCTTGCCCATTATGCATACAAAAATAGAAAGACTCGCCGTCGTGGGAGTCGACTAAGTGACTGCACATACCAACTCAGTACATGTAAGATATTGGGACACACAGCCGTGTGTCCGGCAAAGCTAATAAACTGACCAACTATGTATACCAGAAATCCAAAAAATTCAAAAAATATACAAAATTTAAAAAGTTCAGAACCCATACACGTTAAGGGCAAAGGCTCAGCTTGATGATACCATGACCACATAACTTAAACTATCACTGTAACGGGAGGTAATCAAGAAACATGATTTTAATACCCTAGATTATCTTAGAGTGGCCAATGTATGCCATTCAATAAGGGCATTCAAACCATTTTCAACCGTGTTGCACAACCTAATCCATTTGTTCTCTTTCTGCGTGAGCAACTTGTCCACATTCTGTCTTCTCCTTGTACCTTTTACAACTTCAATGACAAACCACTTCATGTCTGATGGCCTATGTGACATGCTGTTATAATGTTCAACCAGCGGAGCCGTATTTACATTGCACCGAATGCGTGTTTGGTGTTGTATAATGCGTTTTTTTATTTCTTGAGTTGTTTTACCAATGTAGTTTAGGGCGCAAGTACACTGTATACAATAGACTACGTTTTTAGTCATACAGTTAGAGTGATGTTTCAACGTTATTTGTCTACCGTTTAAACAACAAGTCTTAGTGCAAGATGATAAATGTTATATGCTGTAGATGTCACTACTAAATGCATCACGCATTTATAAATGAAACATGTGCAGTCGGGTATATAAACAAATACATGACATGACATAAGCAGAAAAATGCAACGCTTATGTCAACTCTCTTTTACTTACTTTTTGTTGTGTGTGGTTTTGAAAAAGGTTCTGAAAGTGGAACGTTTTTTGTTATATATGTTTTTTTCTCTATGTTTTTTTTTAAAACTATTATATTAAACTTTTTTGTACTTTCATTCACTTCTTCAAACTTGCGGTGAATGCTTTGTGCCATTTTTTTAGGGCTGATTCACTGCAACAGACTTGACGGTTCTGTTTCTTTGGCTAGAGCAAACATTGTATCCATACATTTATTGCAATATCTGGAGAACATTTGCAAACTTGGTCTTCTTCTCTATCATCTGAAGAACATCTGCAACCTTGCGTTGTCTTCTTTTTATCTGCAGCTTGAAGTACTTCCAATATTATTGTTTCCTCCTCCCCCTTTATTCTGTTGTCAGTGTATAGCACTCGGAGGTAACCTCTGGCTGGAGATTTAAATGGTCCATTCTACATGCCGGTTCCGAGGATGGATGGTAGACCCATTGGTTTAAAGTCACCAATTAGGCCGCTCAGTACTTGGATTCTCTGTATGCACTGTAGTATTCAACAGGCTTTAGATTTTCCTTGTCATACTATGGAGCGTTCTACAAATCAAATGCACCCCTTTTTGTTGCTTTTTCAGAATTTGAGATTTCTCCACGGATCTTCTAATAGGGGAGAATTCTACAGTACTACAAGTCTTTTTCTCGGTCTGCGGTACTTGCACATTCGCAGAGGCGGAGCTTCCTTTCCAAGTACTGTGATACCAAAACTGTGGTACTTTTTTTAAAGTTACGCTTGGTGAGAAAACAAATTGCTGTATATTGTTTGAGGGCAGGGGGAACCTATGAGCAACTTTAAACTTGGACCAACTGTAGTAAACGTATATTCTTCCACGTTTTATGATTTTGGATTAGTGCAACCAGAACCACAGTTCCAGGACATACTGGTTTTACCAACACATATTCCCCGGGAACTGTAGAAGTACCAGGAATCCTAATGGACCATTGCAGAGATCTGGTTGGTTCCTGGGCATGTATTGTTCCACATTCAAGTAGTTCTTGACGTTTTTGCAAAGATCACTGCATTTCTTGCCATAAGAAAGCTCTGCAGCAAAGGAGACAGTTTAGTTTTTTTGCTGTGCTTCTCTTTTTTAAGGATCCAAAACCTTTTGAGAGGAAATCCAGACAAACATGGAGAGGAAACAACTGTAAGAAGTTCAGATTGAGGGTTCAAGATCATCACCAGAATCGGTGAATGTTCATTCCACTGGGAGAAAAAAGAATGTCTTTAAAGCATGTAGCAAGCACTTTGTGCAACAGGCAGCTCTGCGGGGCTGCTGACCAAAATAGAGCATTGAAAGATCCTTAATGCTTGCCTTGAACAACAGAAAAGAGGAAGAGGGGTGGTAAAGAGTTGAGTTAACCTTCATCAAAGAAACAAACCATCTCTCCCAAAGAGAGGATGCCTGAAGCATTACTTGGTGAGCCACAAGTTCAACTTTTGTGGAGAGCAAAGTGCAAGAGCACAGAAAAAGCAAGCGCTTCTCCACCAGAAGACCTGTAAAAAGATTTTTTTTTCCTCTCAGTTCGTTTGCCATTGTTAAACTTTATTTTTTTTGTTCTCCTCAAACAAAGTATAAACACACTAAACTGTGTTTGACAAAACAAAAAAGGTTCTTTTCTGAACCAACCTTTGCAGTTTAAAAAATATAAAAATTATGTTTATTTTCTATGTGAGCGGAAGTGATGGCCAATAACAGAGTGTGAAAGTGAAGAAGTAAAGATTGCGCAACTGGGGTTAGTTGCAGAGGCTTGCATTCAGCCACGCCCTGTTCCAACCTCCTTTGTGCACAGACTTTGACAACAGGGGTTGGCTGCAGCTGTGTCAACACCCCAATGTGCACAGTCTTTGGCTGTGCACAGTAGGAGTAATATACCCCTGCCTTTGTCCATGCACATGGGGGCTGGCTGCAGAGCCTGGCCTCTGGCTGGCTCCTTCAGCCAACCCCTGCCCAACCTGCTGCAAGTAACAAATCCCCACTGCACCTTCAGCCATGCAAAGCAGTGGTTGGCTGCCGGTTCTACACCCAACCTGCCCCAGGCAGCCAACCCCCACTGAGCAAATGGCTTGATCTCACTCAACATGGGTGGTCTCCTTCTTGCCTGATCATTGGATCCTCATCTGGTACCATGCATCCAAGTAAAGTTTCATAATCAGATGCAGTAAACCCAGGGCAAGCATCACCAGCCCATGCATAGGTAAAGCTTATTTTGGCTTCACAGTACCAATCCGGGAAACCTGACCTGGCTCTACGGTACACTTTTGGTAGCTGTTATGTTATTTTATTATCATTTCTATAGCGCGCGACTCACAGTGTGGCATCTCAGCGCTTTCCTAGCGAAATGCGGAGGATATCCGGTTATGTTAAAAATCTGTTGGAAGAGAAAAGTTTTCAATAGTTTTCTGAAGGCAAGATAGGAGGTACATTTCCGCAGGGGAACGGGGAGCTGGTTCCAATAGCGGGGGTGAGATATGAAAAGGCTCTCCCCCCGTGCGGGTTAAACGGATACGGGGAACCCTTAACAGAGCCAAAGAGTTAGATCGCAACCCGAAGCCTGCTTTATACATTTCTTCTGCAAGTAAAGAGGGCCTATACCATTCACGACCCTATAGGTGAGACAGCAGAACTTAAAGAAAGAGCTCTTCTTAATGGGCAACCAATAAAGCTGCTTCAACAGAGGAGCCGAAGAGGAGCCTGGGGGATGGTTTAAGATCATCCTTGCTGCGGTATTTTGAAATACCTGCAGTTTAGCAAGCAGTGTCTCACCAATTTCCGCCAGCATAGTGTTCCCATAGTCCAAGCGGCTCATCACCATCGCTTGAACCAGGGTTCTCCGATAGTCAGTTGGCAAGTAGGGAAGAATCCTACGTAAGAGGCGAAGGCTGTAATAGCAGGAGCTGATTGTGGTTACTACGTGATCCTTCATGGTTAGAGTTGGATCTAGTTTCAGTCCGAGGTTTTTCACACCCTGGGCCGGCATAGGAGCAGTTCCAAACTGTTCGGGCCACCACTCTTGTGACTAGATGGAAGACGCTTTGCCCATAAGCATGATCTCAGTCTTACTAGGATTCAATTGGAGGCAGTTCTCTGTCATCCAATTAGAGATTGCAAGCATGCCTGCTGCGAATCGGGTTTTCTCGTCCTCCAAATCAGAGCCGATTGGAATTATCAGCTGAGTATCGTCAGCATAAGAGATAATTTCAAATCCAAACAGTTCGACAATTTTTGCTAAGGCGGCCATATAAATATTAAATAATGTAGGACTTAGGCAGGAACCCTGTGGGATGCCCTTGTCCAAACGAGATTTCTGTGAAAGGTAAGGCCCGAGCATAATCCTTTGCCATCTATCGGACAGAAAATTTCTAAGCCATTTCATAGCTAAGCCTCGGATGCCACATAGATGTAATCTCTCCGCAAGCAAGGTATGAGAGATGGTGTCAAATGCCGCAGAAAGATCTAAAAGGATTAGAACAACGGAACCTCCGCCGTCTATTTCCTGCCTCAGGGAGTCAGTGACTGCAAGAATGGCCGTCTCAGTACTGAAGCCTGGCCGAAATCCCGACTGAGAAGGGTCTTAGATCTTGTTAGACTCGAGAAATGAGCTCAGCCGCCTATTTATAATGGTTTCCAGGTGTTTAGCCAACAAAGGTAGAAGAGATATAGGTCGATAATTGCCGAGCACCTGAGGGTTGGCTGTAGGTTTCTTCAGTATGGGACGGACATACGCTTCTTTCCAGGCAGTAGGAATGGTACCAGATTGAATAGAACTATTAAAAATTGTAAGAATTTCTGGGGCACAGGTAGGAACCAAGAGCGACATCATTTTTGGAGGACATAGGTCACTTGGCGAGCCCGATTTAGATGCAGATAACAGTTTAGACACTTCATCTAGTGTGGTTATTTCAAAATGATCCAACATGTTCACTAACGCAGTATTTGTTTCTTTTTCTCTGGTTACGATAGCCAATTCTTGGGGTGCACTCGTGGGAAAGTTCATGTAGATTGACATAATTTTTTCTTGAAAGTAACTGGCTAACGCGTCGCAGAGTTCTTGTGATTCTTCTGGAATTTGCAAGTTTCGGGTGAAACAAACTCTAACTATATTGAAGAGGGCTTTAGCAGAATTGCTAGCCTGATCGATTTGGCCTGTGATATAGATGCGCCTAGCAGTTTTTATATTCTGATGGTAGCCGGCCAGGGCTATTTTATAAGCTTGTCTATCCTGTGGATCTTTACTGCCTCTCCAGCGTCTCTCAAGAGTTTTACATTTTGACTTCTCGGTTTTTAATTCTGGTGTGAACCACGACGCAGAGTGCCGACACTGCGCAGCATTATGTTGGCATACAGGGATTATGCGATGAAAGGCAGTTTCTAAGTGTGAGTTGAAACATTCCAACTTTTTGGGAGCATCCAGGTCATCAGACCCAGACTCTTGTGAACAAGAATGGAAGGCTTCACTAAATGATTCCAGAGAAAGTTTATTCCATGGTCTTCCTACTACCTTCTGATTCCGATCCCTCATTTGGGTGGAAGTCAGGGTTACCAGGGGTTGGTAGGAGACATGATTCAAAACATGGCCAGTCCAAGTTAAGGGATAGGGAGGGTAGGTGTTAATGTGAACAATATTAGTAGAAATTAAGTCCAGGGAGTGGTCTGATGGGTGGGGCCCAACACCCTTTGGGAGAGCCCGATTAGGCTTAGACTAGTTCTAAGCTTATTGACTTCAGGAATGTCAAGATCCTCGCCATGGAAATTAAAATCTCCCAGCAGGATAAATTTGCCGGAGACGAGGACCTGCATTGCAATTTGTTCAATAAGATAGGTGGAGAAATTAGCTCTTGGACCTGGGGGGGCAATAGATAAGTGCACCATTCCAGCTATCAGTAGGTGATATGGTGATTTTAAAAATGCCCAGTTCCAGTCTATCGTTGCCCAATGTACAAGTCCATTGCACCTTCAGATGGTGTTTAAAAGCAATAGCAAAGCCACCTCCGGTCTTTCCTACCCTGTCTGAATGTATGAATGTATATTTATTTCTGAGTTTGTATAGCGCCTGGTTACACTGTCAGTGTGTCCCCGCGCTGTCAGAAGAGCTAGTTGCTCCGTCAGTCAGACATAGACGGGGCTATTCTTTAGGAAAGAGGAATGTTTTAAGTTTCCTGCGGAAGATGAGCTCCGATGTTTCCACTCTTAAGCTCAGGGGGAGAGAATTCCATTTATGTGCCGCCAGAGAGCGAAAGGATCTACCCCCCATTCTGGCTTTCTTGTGTCTGGGGACAGCGAGGAGGCCTGCTCCTAATGAGCGGAGTTGTCGGGTAGGCGTATAGGGGCAGAGAAGGTTCCGAAGGAAGGCCGGGCCCTTGCCATGTACGATCCTGTGACCAATACATAGGACCTTGAAGTCGATCCTTTCATTGACCGGAAGCCAATGAAGTATTTGTAGAGATTTTTTTGAGGCGGCTCTTCTGGGCAGCCGGAGGACCAGACGGGCGGCAGCATTCTGGATTGTCTGCAGTCGACGCCGACTAGTGGCGTTGGCGCCTAGATACAAGGCATTGCCGTAGTCCAGTCTCGAAGTGACAAGAGCGTGGACCAGGGTCTTCCTTGAGGATTCTGGGAGCAGGTCCAGGGTCTTACGGAGTTTCCGTAGAATCGAAAAGCACGTACCAGCTACCCGTCTGGTGTGGTAGTCATAATTAAGCTTTGAGTCCACCCATACTCCAAGGTTCTTGACCTGATCACTGGGGGTAGGAAGAGGCCCCAGGGTCTGTGGCCACCAGGCAGATGACCAGACTGAGGGGGGTTTTCCTACAATTAGCACCTCAGTCTTGTCTCCGTTCAGACGGAGGCAGTTCTTCGCCATCCATCCAGCCAGCTCTTGGAGGCATGATGAGAAGTTCGCGGCGGCTTGTTCAGCTGGTTGGGTCAGAGCGACCACCAGCTGAGTGTCGTCTGCGTATGTCACTACTTCCACCCCATAGCGCTCCGCAGTAATAGCCACGGGGGTGACATACAAATTAAAAAGGGTTGGACTGAGGCTTGATCCCTGAGGCACTCCTTGACCGAGGTCAAAGGTGTCGGAGCGTGCTCCTCCTTGCTCCACCGAGAAGCTACGGTTAGTAAGAAAAGATTCCAGCCATGACCAGGCCATGCCTGTCACCCCTCCTTTCTTCAGACACTGTAGCAACGTATGATGTGCTACAGTGTCGAAGGCTGCGCTGAGGTCCAGGAGCACTAGTGCCGCCACATGTCCGGCGTCCACGTGCTTCCTCAGTGCCTCAGTCGAAAAAAGGAGGGCAGATTCTGTGGAGTGGCGGGCCCGAAAGCCCGACTGGTTGGTATGCAGGAGGCCTCTGGACTCTATGTGTGCTGAGAGTTGTTGGTTAACCAGCTTTTCCGCCAGTTTAGAGAAGAAGGGTAGGAGCGAAATGGGGCGCAGGTTGCTAAGCTGGGACGCACTGATATGGGGTTTTTTCTTAAGAGGCAGTACAACTGCCTGTTTCCACCCGTGTGGGACCTTGCCAGTGTTAAAAGAGGTAGACAATATATGGCCCACATATGGTGCTAGAAGACTCATGGCACTGGCCAGGAATTTGGCAGGGGCAGGATCATGAGGGGAGCCTGATTTGATTCCTTTAGCAGTGGCTATCAGTAGGTCCTCCGTCGGAGCCTGGTATACAGTAAGGCAGTCTTCGATCTTTGCCTTCCAGGTCGCTTCTTCCCGAGGGGGTAGAAGGTTAGAGCCAGTTCTGGCATCGTCAGGGAAACTGGTGTAAATGTCACGTACTTTTTTGTGAAAAAATTCCGCAATGACGTTACAAGATTGTACTGAGATATCGGCCTGCTCTAAAGAGGGAGGGGATGTAGTGATCTCTTTATAGATCCTATGTAGATGTATGTAGATCATAAACCAGGGAAGAGGTGTGGCGCAGCGGCTAGGGCGACTGATGCTGTAATCTGGGGCCCACGGTTCGATCCCCAGCACTGGCGGCAGGTCAGCCCAGCATAATGTGACTCTGGGCAATAGCTTGCTTAATCTTCCCGATGGCCCCTGCTCCAGGATGCCTCTGGGTAACTGTTCCCGCTTTACAAATACTGGATTTACATTTAACACTTACCCTGTAGGTTGGGGTCCATAGTACCTTTGTTGATACCCTGACCCTGGCGGTTTTTATGTGTTAGAGATCTGCAGTTGCAGCAAAGTGGACCCTGCAACTTTTTAAATTCAATTTCCTATAGTGAGACCCTTTCAGTGTTCCAATATGTGGGCTTGGACGTCAAGGTGTGCCCTCCCTGCCACTTAAATAGCCTAATATTATTTTCTGCAGATGCTGGGACCTTGTTCGGTTTCCTGAAATGACTGCCACAAGAGAAATTTTCAGAGCTCATGGATCATCTGTGGAGTTACAAAAAGGGGCTACAGACGAAAACGTTCACTCATCCAGTCGGACACCTTCGATTTTTTCAATTTTTGGCCCGCTGAGGATCTGCAGATCTCAAACAGCATCTATTTACAAACATGTTACCCTTTAAAACTAACTGAGCAACATTTTTATATACTAATATATCAAAAACTCCTTACCAGATTTACACTAAACCAACAAAAGCACCAGGCCGTGGCCTGACGCTGAAAGATGGTGGAGATCCACTAATGCGGCTCCCGAACGGGGACCTGCGATACCATCTGGGCTGAGCTGAAGGAGCCTGGGATGGTGCATGACGCAGGGTACATAGAGTGGTGGATGACTGCAAGTGACCGAAGGAACCACGGCTGAGCATGGGGGAAGACAGACTGCTCACGGATGATGAGAATGCAGCAGCGGAGCCCTTGGTACCTTTCTGTGCAGTAGGGCCAAGGGAGACCTAGCCAGGAGTGCCTATGATGTGGAGCGGTTAGTGAGAGATAAAGTGCACCAATGGCCTGGAAGGCATGACTGCTACAGGGAACGCAGCTGTAGCCTCCCGCAACACCTCCCTGCAAGACAATGTGAGTCAGGGGGGACAGAGATTGCAACCACCTATCCTGTGCCGTTGGGTGGTGAGCTGCCTGGTCTGGGGGGAAACCCGGGGAGGGTAGAGACCTGGACAGCAGGGCCTGGAGTGAAGAAGAAGGCCTTCCCACTGCTGACACCTCAATAACATCTCCTAATATAGACCACACACTGGAGGATGAGGGGACCTGACATGAGGAACAGCCCGTGGACCAGGCGGGAAAATGGAGCTTGTGCCTGACCGCATGTGGCTGGGCCCTCTCCTCTGAGTGCAAGCAGTTCTTGGTTACTTTGGGCTGGCCGCTAATCCCCACTTGTGAGAACTGGACAAGCCCAAAGTCTGCTTATGGCTCCCCAGAATAGACTTATTTTTGCGCACTAGACTGGGGGTACAGTGGGTCTTGGATTGTAGAGTTGTGTCGGCTGCCCATAATGCAGACTACCTTCGGGCACTGACAACTGCCAACGCCAGCTGTGTGCAGAACCTGGACATGTCCTGTGACTGCCTGTGCCTCCCAGAACACATTCATCTGTACTCACTAACCTAGGGGAATGACGGGTTTCAGACTACGGAGTAATATTATCTGTTTCCCTCCCACAGATCGACCCGCACCAGGCAGAAGCAGAGCATAGTATATCCCACGGATGGGACGCCACCGGACTAGCAGAGCACCCACTTCAGACTACCTTGAACTGTACCATCCGTTGTTGGCATAGAGGTGCCCTGCGACCCCCATGGAGCCTACAACACCGCTGGAACCTATGGCGACTAAATTAGACAGGATTCGCACAGCCATTGTGGATTTGAGACTAGTTCGTGGAGGCAGAATGGACATGGTGGGAGTAGAACTGGGCCTCTTGTGTGAAGACCAACACAAGCTCTTGGATAGAGTCATGCAGGCCCATTCACCTATACAAGACCTTCAGTCCTAGTCTAAAGATCTTAAAAAGTGAGTCATAATACTCAGTAATAAAGTTTGTATCCTGGACAGCAAAGTTGAGGATGCTAAAGGAAGATGGCACCACAATAAACTACGCATCGTAGGCTTCCCTACTACTTATTTTGAGAACTGGTTCTCCACTCATGCAGCACCACAAGCTTTTCTTCTCATTTTATGGCCAAGCACGCCCACTGGGCCCCTACCTATTGCCCCAACCCGGCACCCTTCTAAGACTAGTGTTGCCCAAATGACTAAACATAAAGGGAGCGGTCTAGTGCTCCAGTACAGGCCCTACATAACGAAGATGCCAGCAAGGACGCCCAAAGATAGCAATGAGTAAGTAGGATGCGAAAGCGCTGTTACCAGCAACAGCAATTATCGAAAATTGATTCCGAATTTTTGTTTTAATTCTCTGTGTTTTAATTATCCGTAGAAGTACTTCGTCAACCAAGTACCAATGTTAGTTAGGATTTTAAGCTGTGCATGCACAGAGCACTGTAAATAAATTTCACCTGTGCTACTGACTGATCTGCCCAGTTCCGCCACAGCAAGTGTCGATTGAGCGGAGGGTGGGGTCAGGGTGCTTTCACTCACTTCGGCCGACTCACTTCCGCAAAAGCAGCGGTCTTGTGCTCCAGTACAGGGCTACGTAACGCAGATGCCAGCAAGGATGCGCAAAGATAGCAGCGAGTAAGTAGGCTGTCAGCAACTGCAAATATCGGAAATTGACTCGGAATTTGTTTTAATTCTCTGCGTTTTAATTATCTGTAGAAGTACTTCGTGAACCAAGTACCGACATTCGTTAGGATATTAAGCTCTGCACACACTGTAGCACTGTAAATAAATTTCACCTGTGCTCCTGACCGATCCGCCCTGTTCCACCACGGCAAGTGCCGATTAAGCGGAGGGTGGGGTCAGGGTGCTTTCACTCACTTCCGCCGACTCACTTCTGCAAAGGCAGCGGCCTAGTGCTCCAGTACAGGGTCTACATAACACAGATGCCAGCAAGGACGTGCAGCGGACGCGCGCACCAAAGGCAAGCCCGTCTGCGCCCGTCCGCGTCCATCCGGGGCCAGGGGCCATGAATGCTGGCCAAATTTCTAGAGGTAAAGGTCTAAAGTACTCTAGCAGGAAAACGTAGACAGTTAGAACTAATGGCTTTAGCATAATGCAGCCATGAGATATCAGTTGAACAGGGAGGGAAGCAGTGCGCACACTGCCCGTTCAAGCTAAATACATCAACAGCTGCCCTTACAAAACGGGCAGTTAAGGGGCTGAACTGCTTACTCAAACTGCAGGTCACTAAATAAACACAAAACTGATATATGCGATTGCATCAAAGAAAAGAATTTGCACATCTTGTTTCTGACAGAAACCTGGCTGGACGAATTCTCAGCTCCTGATGTCCTACAGGCAACTCCCACCGGAATACGGGATCCTGAGAGTAGATCGCCAGAGGAAAAAGGGAGGGAGTATAGCAATGATCCTTAAATTAGCACTAGACTGCATGATCCAAGAGGCAGAGCTAGACGACTGCGAAGCTGCCTCCTTCACAATAAAGGCTAATGCCAAGCAGACAATAAACGTTTTTTTGATCTGTAAATCCTCAGGGGCATCATCAGGTTTTAGGGAGAGCCTTATGGACCGCCTAATCCAACCAGCACTGCACTACAGTAACTTGTTAGTTCTTGGGGACCTAAATTTACATTTTTAAAAAAAAAAAAACTTTATTGTACAGTTCAATAAAATTACAAGCACGGGCCAACAAAAGCAGGGGCCAGCCGCCACACAAGAATAAGGCCCACTATAGTATCAAATGACACGGCTCTTCAGCCGACAACCCTGAGGTCCGGCAGCGAATCAGGATAAACATTGTATTGAACTCACAACACGTTACAGGATAAGACGAAGGTTTCATTTTATCTTTAACCCCCCCCCCCGACCTAAAAAGCAGGAAAAAAGAAACAGACATATCTGGTGCCATACATTCAAACACTATGAAAACGTGAGCAGGTACAAAAAATAGAATAATCACAGATCAATTTAATGGGACAACCGAGACGCCTGCGCTAGCAAGCACAAAACAGGATGCACGACAAAGCAATCCATAACCCAACGCAGTCGCCCGCACACAGACCCCGCCCACCCATTGACGCCAGAATAGAAAAAGAAGTACGGTTACCAGATACTGGAAGACATACGAAATCAGGATAATACCCCAACGTTATGAAAGGAGTGCGAGAGGAAAGCGTGAGATAAAGAAACCATAAAAACTAAACTAACTAACAAAACTATAGACCCATCCCCCCACCCTGCACCCCTGCATCTGGCTTTCGCCTAACCCCAACTAGCAGCGTGCCTGTCGCCCGACTAACTAAACTACAAAAAGTAAAAGAAGAATGGAGGAGGAGAATATCATACAAACTCCTGGTCGCCTTTCCCCCCGCCTGAAACGAACAACCCCTGTCCTAAAACCATGGAGTACTCAAAAATATTAGAGACAGAGCCAGACAGGGGAGACGTTGAACACCGCCCAACCTCCCGCAAGCATTACGTTAGCGAATCCCTTGTCCTCTAAAGCCCCGAAATCAGACCCAGGCCAACAGTCTCATCCTTGACCCCTCCGATCTTTCATGCGGACTCTGTCCGGTATCACCATCACCGCCCCAGGAAAGAAAGTTCGTAGGAAGTTCAATTAAAAATAATATGAGACCAGTCGAACACATTGAGTCTTTGCAAGCATCCGCCACCGGTAAGATCTCCCTCACCGACATGCAGTCCAGATATCCTTTCCTCCGTAGATATAAAAGAACCACAAGGGCGGGAAGGGACGGTAGTGACTTTTGGTTTTTGGAAGTCGTAGTCTCAAGGAGTGAACCAGGTAGCTCCACAATGATCGGCTGCGATGGTGAATGCAGCGATACCCCCAGAGAAACAATTCCGCAAGTATTCTGCAAACTGGTCAATGGCGTCAAAACTTTATCGCGCACGGGGTCTCCATCTTCCTTTACTACGGGCATCGTGGGAGAATCAGTTCGTTGAAAGTAATGCAATAGAACAGAGCCCAGATTCGGTCGCCCAGTTTCGATGTCACCAGCGATCATTTTATGGACAATGGTCTCCAGATGCAATTGAAGTGCCCCGATGGCGGTCATTACGGTCTTCAAAGAGGGCTCACAGTTCGTCCGATTCGCCTCCACTCGCTCGGTTCCAAGCATGGGCAGATTCCTCAGAGAGCCGGGTCTCTCCGGGAGAAGAGGTAAGAGCGGGGCGGATGGCAACGGAGGGTGCATTATCGGTCAGCAGTACGCCGCCGCGAGCGAGGGCCCCGGCCGAGCAGACCCGGGAGGTGGTGACCGGGTCGCCGGGGACAGGGACTCCCCCCCACAGCCACAGACGAAGCCTATCACCACTCCTTCAGTATAAAACAGATCGGACGCTCGCCACCAAAAACAGGCCAGGATAACCTCCCACGGCCGATGTTATTCAACTGCAACCCGGCTGGGCAAGTACTCGAGGCCCCCGCTCAGAAGCTGGGTTAGGCAGAGATTTTAAACACAACACAACTCCGTCAATCTGGGCAAGAAAATTCCCGGGACCGCACCGTCAGCTTCAACAACAGTTCATCCACACGGGGGTCGGGCGTAAAATCAGGATATCTGGCAGGATCATCAAGCAACAGACAGAGGTCGGCGGAGCCGGGAGCCTATGCAGCCATCTTGGTGGCTGCGTAGCTCCTCCTCCCTAAATTTACATTTTGATAGCAAAATATGCGGGGTAGCACAAGCCTTATATAACACGAACATTAGATCCTGAGCTAAAGAAGAGTTAGTCAGTTTAAAATATCAAGTCCAGAGTTTCAAGTATTCTTCGTTTATATTCTTCATTTATTTTTCATTCTTTAGTAGAGTCCAATCTTCACACGTAAAAGAATAAACAACCGCTGCCAACACGTGTTTCGTCTAGGTCGTCAAGACCAACAGACTTCGTCAGGGCTGTAAACATTACAATAGATATAATCATAATTACATTCCACTCAGAACGGGTTATCATAAAGCAGATAACATTCTATTTACATTTAAGTAAACAAAGTGGCAACTGTTCAAACATTGAAGCTGGGCTGATTATAAAAGCTAAGAACAAGGTATAAATGGATAGCACAAAGCACTCCTCTAAGTTAGCTTAGACCTTATATTCTTAAACACAATAAGGGCTCTTATAGATGTGGGAATTGTAGTATGTGTAGAATGTCATTACATGGGACAAAATATTTTAACTACAATGACTCAGGTACATACCATATTAAAACCCACATTGACTGTACAACTACCTATGTCATATATGCCATATTATGCAAATGAGGGAAAGTTTATATTGGGAGTACTATCAGGAAATTGAGAGATCGAGTCAGTGAACACTTCAGAGGTCTAAAAAATAGGGACAACAGAGTTCCGATAGCTGCTCATGCCATGGACTGCCCAGCGCAAACGGAACATCTTACTAAAGAATGAAAAATAAATGAAGAATATAAACGAAGAATACTTGAAACTCTGGACTTGATATTTTAAACTGACTAACTCTTCTTTAGCTCAGGATCTAATGTTCGTGTTATAACTGTGTAACCGTGGCCCCTTTGGAGTCGCAGTTTGTTTGATCCTGGTTGGGTGACCAGAATCTGATCCTTTTGAGCTTACCGAATATTGCATCTTATCAATAATTATTTCTTTCCAGCGCAAATTATCCTCACTCACCCGTTCTCTTTTGTGTTGTATTGTTAATTTGGGGTTGCTGCAGGGAGGAATTTGGGCATTGGTGCCTCATACATATAGAGAATGTGTTCTCGTAATGATCGTAGCAAAGTGGCGAATGACCTCTTTATGAGTCTCAACGCTGGAACCTCTGTTAATAAAGCAGTGGCTCTGGGTGCATCTAGACCCACTGATGGTCTGAAATCTAAATGTATCAGGTTGGAACGCCTAAAAAAGCAAGAGATTAGTAAATGGTGGGACGGAGCAACACTGAAGGAATACCAGAGGCTAGATGG
Source organism: Lissotriton helveticus (assembly GCF_964261635.1). Classification (NCBI taxonomy): domain Eukaryota; kingdom Metazoa; phylum Chordata; class Amphibia; order Caudata; family Salamandridae; genus Lissotriton; species Lissotriton helveticus. The sequence goes on along the minus strand of NC_136061.1, from coordinate 407,968,204 downwards.
AGTCCCACGTGGTCTTAGGTCACAGCTTTTTCCCACATATGATGATCTGGAGGAGGATCTCCTCCTGATCTGGGAAAAAGAACTCACTGGTAATTCTATGAGGCTGATGAACCTACTCATTGAAAACTGTGAGAGAAAGGTAACTAAAATTATCCAGGAAGTGGACATCTTAGAAAAAGAAATAGTGGACTTACAGAAGGCGGAAGGTACAAAGAAAAACTATGACATCTTGAATGATATTTTGAATAAGTATGAAGATGATATCAAACAGAGGAAGGCGCGAAAACTGAAACGGGACGAACAAGACTATATTATGGGCAGGGTTTTTACTTTTGCTAAAAGATTTGACACTCTGGTCACAAACGACACCCTCAATAGAAACAGCAAGACTGTGTCGACTAGCAGCTTAAATACTATATCTTCCAGCAGTGTTTCTGTTAGTGGGGACGAAGGGACAAGTAACACTAATATAGAACAGACAAATGGAGCACCACCTCCTACCTCTTCCTCTTCTTTTTTAAAGGAGGTACAACGTATAAAAATTGGCAACTCGAGACAGCGGGACAAAAGGGGAGAGGGCGCAGTTGGTCCAAGAGAGGTAAAAGGGGCGGCCGGAAACTCAGGCGTAAGAACCCATTACCAGACCAGATCATGGCAGGCCAATCAGGGGAGGTAGATTGCACTAATGACATTCAGATAATGAATCTGACGGATAGAGACTTTTCACAAGAAACCCTGACAGTACTTAAGAAGAGGCTTAACTTTTGTCCTACTGATGTTTGCAATGTAATTGATGTAAAAATTGATGTGTACAAATTTGTCAGACAACTAAAAATTAAAAAGTTCTTTGCAGTAACAGGTGTGGAAACAAATCGATCTTCTAAACAAGTGTGGGGGGATATATCCATTCATGATGTGGAAGCAACAAGATTACTTCTCTCCATTACTGAAAATGAAAACGATCCCATTACGTTACAACGGGTTCTGCAGGAACTTGACTATTGTACCAACTATAGTGAGGATAGTGGTTTAAAAAATAAATCCAAATGGACCCCAAAATTGGCAAATAACAACAATATTGATGCATTTTATAAAATCATAATACAAGAACTGAACTTATTAGAAAAAAAGATTATGACATCTAAAACCTCTCCATATCTGAATAATCTTACGAGGGGCGAAAGAACAGCCTTAAAAACGTTGGCAGCAGATCCCTCCCTTGTAGTCAAAGAAGCAGACAAGGGAGGGAACGTTGTAATAATGCATAAATCTAACTATGACAATGAAATCATGAGTCAACTAAATAATCAAGCTTGGTATACTGAATTACCCTTCAATCCCATTTTTGGAATTGTAACCAGAATTAATGACTTTCTGAAATCTTGTCATCAAGAAACCATCTTATCAGATAACGAGTATAAATATCTACTAGTAATATATAATATTAAGGGTAGCTTGTAGAGCGCTTGGTTACGCCAAAGCGTGTCCCCGCGCTGCAACTGAAGAACTCTATGCGAGGTGAAGACCAGTGATCCTTTATCTGGAGAACAGGTGTGTTTTTAGGTTCTTGCGGAAGCTGGATTCGGATGGATCCAGGCGGAGATGGAGAGGGAGGGAATTCCAGCTTTTCGCTGCCAGATAACGGAAGGAGCGTCCGCCCATACGGGCTCTTTTGACCCTGGGAACCTGAAGTAGGCCCTCATATGAGGAGCGCAGCTCGCGTGCAGGTGTATACCTTGTCACTAAGTTCTGGAGTGGAATAGGAGATTTCTTAGCCAGGATGCGGTGGCATGTACAGAGGGCTTTGAATTCCACTCTGCTTTTTACTGGCAACCAGTGGAGGGTTTTGAGAGCGGCTTTGGTGTCTGATCGTTTAGGGATTTTTAGGATGAGACGGGCAGCCGCGTTCTGTATTACCTGAAGGAGATTCATGGCTTTACAGGTGGTACCCAGGTAGAGTAGGTTGCCGTAGTCTAGGCGTGATGTCACAAGGGCGTGTACCAGTGTTTTCCGTGCTGACATAGGAAGGAGGTCAAGGACCTTCCTTATGGTTTTTAGGACACCAAAACAGACGCCTGCAACACGGTCTATTTGGGGTCCAAAAGATAGGTCAGCGTCGAGCCATACGCCAAGGTTTTTTACTCCCTGGCGGGGTATGGGAGCTTCATCCAGACAAGGAGGCCACCACGCCGATGACCAAACAGATGGGTTCCCCCCCACGACGAGCACCTCGGTCTTGTTGCCGTTTAACTTTAGGCAGTTGGTGGACATCCAGGCTGCAAGTTCTTGCATGCAGTTCCTGAAACTGTCCATCGCAAGACCGGGTGCACGCGAAAGGGAGATAGCCAGCTGCGTGTCATCGGCGTATGACACAATGCTCAATCCGTGACTCACGGCAATTGAAGCCACTGGAGAGACATAGAGATTAAACAGGGTTGGGCTCAGGGACGAACCCTGGGGGACGCCCTGTCCCAAACCCATGTCTCTCGAGTAGTGGTCGCCCTGGCGAACCTGGAAGCTTCTCCCTGTCAGGAAGGATTGTAACCATTGGAGTGCAGCTTCGGATATACCTCCGTTGTTCAGACACTGTAGCAAGTTGTCATGCGCCACAGTGTCGAACGCTGCACTCAGGTCCAATAGGATGAGGGCCATGGTGTGTCCCTCATCTACCCCCTGACGTAGGGTCTCAACTGCAGTAAGCAGTGCGGACTCTGTAGAGTGGCGGGGGCGGAATCCAAATTGGGTGTCGTGCAATAAGGCAGCCCACGTTTCCCATGCTTATATACCTTACCCAAGGTGCATAAGGATACCATTTGCCCACCCGGAAGACCTATAGTATCTGGTATTGGGGGGCCTACTGAAAAACTATCTGAATTTGTAGATATTTTTTTGCGACCACATGTCACCAGTCTTGCCTCTTACATCAAAGACACGAAGGACGTACTTAATGTATTTAATGACTTTAATTAGGAACCAGAAATGCTAATGGTTACTATGGATGTGTCACAACTGTACACTAACATTACACATGATAAGGGTATCTCAGGATTGGAATACTTTTTATTCAAAAGGCCAGTGGAACTACTAGACCACACAAATATGCTTTTGGCTATGTCTAGAATGATTTTGGAGAACAATGTCTTCCTTTTTAATGATAAATGGTACCGCCAGAAATGCGGGGTAGCCATGGGTTCCAGATTTGCGCCGTCTTTTGCCTGCCTCTATATGGGGTGGATGGAAGCGACGCATATCTGGGGCCCTGGAGGTGCAGAATGGCATGACTGCATAAACTATTATGGAAGGTATATCGACGACCTTTTGTTTATTTGGACAGGTAACGAGACTCAACTTTTAAATTTCTTTGAGTATATGAATAATAACTTGTTCAACATGACCTTCACTATGAATTACAGTCGTTCTGAAATAACTTTTCTGGATCTCAAATTCTATGTGCACAATGGCAAACTATGTAGTACACTATTTAGAAAAGAGACCTCGTGTAATGCTGTGTTACACAGCAGTAGTGCACACCCTAAGTCACAAGTTAACTCAATTCCTTTTGGGGAGTTCTACAGAGCTCGCAGGAATTGCAGTGAGGACACTGAGTTTGCAATATGTGCTGATGATATAGAAAATAGATTTCTATCCAGGGGATACAGTAAGACTGTTATCAGTAGAGCTAAAAACAGGGCAATTGAACTCAAAAGAAATGTAACCCTTCAAACAAAACCAAAGGATATTGGAACTAAGAACCCTGTTAGATTTGTGACCAGTTACAACTTATGGTCTGCACACATCTATGGAATTTTTAAGAAATATTGGTTCATGCTGACTTCAGATCCCGTACTAAAGGAACACATATTGGCCCATCCATCCGTCACCTTTCGGAGAGGCACTACGATTGGAAATATGATTAGTCCCAGCTACCCTAAAAATATTCGTAAAATATCTTGGCTACACTCTCACAATAAGGGCTCTTATAGATGTGGGAATTGTAGTATGTGTAGAATGTCATTACATGGGACAAAATATTTTAACTACAATGACTCAGGTACATACCATATTAAAACCCACATTGACTGTACAACTACCTATGTCATATATGCCATATTATGCAAATGTGGGAAAGTTTATATTGGGAGTACTATCAGGAAATTGAGAGATCGAGTCAGTGAACACTTCAGAGGTCTAAAAAATAGGGACAACAGAGTTCCGATAGCTGCTCATGCCATGGACTGCCCAGCGCAAACGGAACATCTTACTATGTCTTTCCATGGCAGAGAGACCATGCCCATAGATATAAGGGGTGGCAATCGTGAGCTCAGATTAAGACAACAAGAAGCACGTTGGATAATGCGGGTTCATGCGGTTGAGCGGGGCTTGAATTTTGAGGATGAATTACAATTTTTTCTGGTATAGTCCTATTATGTGTCAGTATTGAGTCTTATTCCTTAAAAATAGGACTGACCTATATATCTAACAGATCACCATTAGATGAACTGAGAAACTGGATGATGTGTGTAGACTGTAGGAATCATCATTGGCGAGTATACTGTAAATATAACTCTTTTGTTTTTCTGACATCCCGAATTGTTCACAACTGTAAGAAAGATTCTTATAGATGTATTATTTCCTATAATGTTTAATATACAATGTTTGAATTGCTCTTAATATGAAGACTGACCCTCCTTCCGACTACCTTCCAACCTCTCAATGTATGTGACTAACATCATTTTTTGTCACTTGCTATTTGAAAACTAATACCTGTCGTGACACTCATTTTCTTTTATGACACTACATCGGGTTTTAATGGCTCAAAATACTCGGGGCTAACCTGTGCTCTTTCCTTTCACTAGACGGACTAACATTTCACTGAAACATTTATAGCGGCACAGATTAGGGTGCTGCTCAAATAGAACTTTGTAAATATGGTAGTTAGTTTATATTTTCCAGCCTTCTTTTTAACAATTATAAGATGGCGGGCACGTCAGCAGTATGTATGGTAGTCCTACCTTTATTTTTCACCTCCGGCGCTAGGCGGTGATAAGGAGCTCAACAACATGGCGCGATTGCTGCACGCCGCCAAACACCGGGAAACTCTTCTCTTTCCAGACTCTGTACTCGGAGGAACGTGTGTTTTTTTTGATGCTCACAGTAACGTTTATGGATGTCCTGACTTAATATTCGTTACCTTGAGTACCGGGCAATCGAGCAAGTGATTTCTTTGATATGGGCACACTATTAGCCTGTAGTTCGTTCTAACATGTGTTGACTTTTTCACTGACGATAATCTGGTTTTCGAGTTTGGAAATAGTAAAAGCGTGTAATAGGTTTAGACTTTTCTTTTGAGGTGTAGTACCCGTTTTATACTTGAGGGAGATTAATAATTATAGTTATATCGTTTTTGGCTCCTAGGATAATAACTCAATTGTGAGATTAATTACGACTCAGTCCCTGGATTTTGTGGACACGAATTAACCCTTGGAAGGAGAGGACGCCCGTTTGAATTGGATATGTTCTTTGAGCGGTATGCTCTTTGGATCTAAGTGAGTGTATCATTTACTTGTCACCATGCATGATATATTGATTTAAAAGACCTTTATTGCAATAACTCATTTAGGAACAGAATAGTGACCCCATATGAATTTTATTTACAGTACTGTTGCAGGCTTTGGATTAGAACACCACTTTTTCTTTGCACTCATATGATGGTTTCGTGAGATTTACATGGTGAGCGAAACTTTTTTGTCTTCACATTATTACATGCTTGTTTGAACAATTATGGGCTCGGATTCTGATATGTGCACCACCAGAAGGAGTAGTTTCTGTCCTGTAACTCCAGTTCTGTAGTAGGGGTATCTCTGTTATAGTCATAATCTAGTGAATAGTCCCGCCCATGTGCGTGGACCCCGGAGCAATCAAAAATAATCTCTTACAGTGTCAAAAAATGCAGAAAATGCATAGACACTTAAGAGAGAATTTAAAGACAGATAATGCAGCCAAAAAGGCTACACTGTCCAGTACTTCAACTAGAAATTCCACCATAAAATCCACAAAACAGCAAAGCCTGTACAGATTTCCCTTGCTTAACAGCAAAATCCCTCAGGAATGATAGAGAGAAGAACCTGGACAGACAAGCCCCATAGGCTGCCATTATGTGGCTTAATTAGGATACTGTGCCTTTAAGGAACCTTCCAGAACCTTCTCTCAGTATCCCAGAATGCACAGCAGGTCCAACTTAGCCTCAGTTCTTTTCGAAGGCGTAGAAAACGCCAGACCTGTAGCATTATGATCATGAACAACACTCCACCGGGGAGGCGGGAGGGCGCTTATGACTATAACAGAGATACCCCTACTACAGAACTGGAGTTACAGGACAGAAACTACTCCTTCTGTAGTAGGGGATCTCTGTGTATAGTCATAATCTAGTGAATAGAATGGCAAGCCCATCCCCACACCAAGCGGCGGTGGAGAGTAAAATAACGCCACTACTGTGCGAACAGATTCCGCAGCGAAGCCTGCCCAACCTGAGCGTCTGCCCTGGCATCAGAGTCCAGGCAGTAATGCTTAGCAAAGGTATGGACCGACTTCCAAGTGGCCGCCTTGCAGATCTCTGCAATGGGAACATTACGGAGCATAGCTGTCGTAGCAGCCTTGCCCCTGGTGGAATGAGCCTTAGGTTTGCCCCCTAAGGTCTTATTAGCTTTGCAGTAACACAACTGAATGCAGGACACAATCCACCTAGAGATGGACTGTTTAGAGGTAGCAAGACCCGTCCTGACTGAACCATAATTGATGAACAATTGGTCTGACCTACGAACATCTTTAGTCTTATCAAGATAAAACTTCAGCACCCTCCGCACATCCAGGGAATGTAAAGACCTTTCCGCCGGAGAGGAAGGGTTCTGAAAGAACGTAGGCAAAGTGATAGTCTGATTGATATGAAAATCAGAAACAACCTTGGGAAGAAACTTAGGGTGAGTACGCATAACAACTTTAGCATTATGAAATACAGTATAAGGTTCTTGGCAACACAATGCCTGGATCTCACTCACCCTGCGGGCCGATGTAATGGCCACGAGGAACGCCGCCTTCCAGGACAGGTGCTGCAACGAAGCCTTATGAATGGGTTCAAAAGGCTCCTTCATCAACCTGGACAGCACCACATTCAAGTCCCATGAAGGCGAAGGAAGCCTGACAGGAGGGAACACTTTCTTCAAGCCTTCCAAAAAATCTTTGATCACAGGGATCTGGAAAAAGGAAGTCTGTGAAGGCCCTTTCCTGTAGGCAGTCAAAGCAGCCAGATGAACCTTAATGGAATGGACATTAAGGCCCGACTGCGCCAGATGAAGCAGATATGGAAGGATGACATCCTCCTTGCATGACGTAGGGTCATAGTTCTTAGACCTGCACCAGATGCAAAACCTCTTCCACTTGTAAGCATAGGAAGTCCTAGTGGAAGGTCGCTTAGCCTCCTTCAGTATGCCCATACAATCCTCTGGGAGATTCAGATGGCCATATTGTACTATTTCAGGAGCCATGCCGCCAAACTCAAAGACGAGAGGTTGGGGTGCACCATCCGCCCCCCGAACTTCGTGAGAAGGTCCGGCCTGCACGGCAGCTTCATGTGAGGAAGGAGAGATCGGTGAAGTAGGTCCGTGAACCACCACTGTCTGGGCCATTCCGGGGCAATCAGAATCATCCTCGCCCTGGAGTGAGACAACTTGATGAGAACCGCCGGAATCAGGGGAATTGGTGGAAAAGCGTACAGAAAGCTGTTCGACCAGTCGATCCATAACGCGTTCCCCAGCGTCCCTGGCTGGTAGTACCTGGAGGCGAAGCCTCGGCATTTGCTGTTTTCGGCGGTGGCGAACAGATCTACGTCTGGAGTTCCCCACCTTGCGAAGACTTCTCCCAGTACTTCGTCGTTTATGACCCATTCGTGGTTTTCCTGCACGATTCTGCTCAGTTCGTCTGCCTGAACATTCTGCACACCTGGCAGATGGGTGGCCGTAATCGACAGTCCTCGAGCCAGAAGCCAATGCCAGATCGCCTGCGCCTCCTGCGACAGAGTGCGCGATCTCGAGCCCCCCTGCTTGTTGAGGTAATACATCGTCGTCGTGTTGTCCGTCTGAACAAGCAGAGAGTTGGTCTGAAAGGACGGATGAAAGGCCTTCAGCGCCAAGTGAACAGCCCTCAGTTCCAGGAAATTGATGTGGTACGTGGACTCCGTCGGGGACCACGTCCCTTGAATTTGCAGGTCTCCAGAATGCGCCCCCCAACCCTGGAGAGACGCATCCGTCACGATGGTCTGCGTGGGAATGTCCTTGTGGAAGGGAACGCCTCTGAGGAGATTCTCCTTCGAGCACCACCACTTCAGAGACTGAAGAGCATGTAGAGACAGTCGTATCCTGTCGTCCCAGGAACCTCTCCTCTGGTCCCACTGATCCTCCAAGCACTCCTGCAGAGGTCTCATCCGAAGCCGTGCGTGAGGAGTGAGAAAGATGCAAGAGGCCATCGAACCCAGTAGAGAAGACACCGTCCTCACAGTTGTAGACGGAGTTTTCATGAGAGCCTGAGCCTTCCGAACGAGTGATAAACGTCGCTCTTCCGAAGGAGACACGCTTGCTGACAGCGTATTGATGGAGGCCCCCAAGTACTGGATGCACTGTACCGGAACCGGGACCGACTTGGACATGTTGATGTGCAACCCCAGCTTGTTCAAGAGAACGCACGTCTTCTGGAAGTGTGCTTGAGCTTCCGAGAAGGAGGAGGCTTTGATCAACCAATCGTCCAGGTACGGGTAGACAAACACCTTGTTCTTCCTCAGGTGTGCCGCTACCACTGCCATACATTTTGAGAATGTCCTGGGTGCAGACTTCAGTCCGAAGGGCAGCACCGTGTACTGACAGTGATTGGTGCCGACTTGAAAGCGCAGAAATTTTCTGTGTTTGCATGCAATGGGCACGTGGAAGTATGCGTCCTGTAGATCTATGGCACACATCCAGTCTCCCCGTTGCAGCTGAGGGTAGATCTGATGCAACGACAGCATGCGAAACTTTTCTCTGCGAATCCACTTGTTTGCCTGCCGCAAATCCAGAATGGGCCTGAACTCGTTTTTGTCCTTCTTGCGGACAAGAAAGAACCGAGAGTACAGACCTCTTCCTCTTTGAGACAGAGGTACGTCTTCGATCGCCCTTTTCCTTAGCAGAACGTCCGCCTCCGTCTGAAGCTCGCGCAGTTGATACTGCGAGCTGACGGGAGGAATCGATGGAGGAGGGCTGGTGAAACGTAGACTGTATCCATTGCAAACAATATTCAGCACCCACTTGTCCTGAGTAATTTTTCTCCACTCTGCCAGAAAAAATTGAACGCTTCCCCCCACCGGAGCGGGTAACGGACGAGGGGGAAGTAACAGCTCAGGGACGGGACCCGGCCGGGCCCTTGGTCGCGGTAGAGGACTGTTGACGACCTCTACCACCCTGTCGCTTCTGGAAGGGCTGCCTGTACTGCTGCTGCTGCTGCCGCTGTTGATGTTGACCAGCAGACTGCCCCCTTCCACGACCCTGCGACCCAAACCGACGTTGGTACTGTCGGAAGGGTTTCTTTTCCTTGGGCTTCTCCAAGCCCACTGCCGTCAGGGTCTCCGCTTCGGCCTTCATCCTGGCCATCTCATCATCCGCGTGCTTCCCGAAGAGGGTATCTCCGGAAAACGGGAGATTCGCCACGCGTTGCTGTGCCTCCGGTTTCAACGATGTCAACCTGAGCCAAGCATGGCGTCTCTGGTGAATCCCGTGGCAATATCCGTGCGCGGACAGCAACGATATGTCTGCTGCGGCGCCGATGGCCTGATTAGAGACCAGCATCCCCTCCTTGACGATCTCCACAAAGTCCTCCTTGCGGTCTCGAGGGACGAGGTCTGCGAACTGCTCCATCGAGTCCCAAAGGGACCGGTCGTAACGTCCCAGCAAAGCCGAGTCACTGGCTGCCTTCATGGACGAGGCGGATGTCCCACACGCCTTGCGACCAGCCGAATCGATCCACCGGCTCTCCTTGTCCGGAGGCACCGTGGACGCAGGGGAGGTGGCATGAAGCTTCCGAGCAGCAGTCACGATGACTGAATCCGGTACCGGGTCCTTCCTCAAGAAGGCTGGGTCTGAGTCCGGAGCCCTGTACTTTTTCAGTATCCTGGAAGGTACAGATTTCACCGTTGCCGGCGTCAGGAATAGCTGTTCGGCGGGCTCAAGGAGCCCCGGCACCAGAGGTAACAGGGGGCGAGACAAGTGCCTTTTGTGTAAAGTCTCAAAGATTACCGAGGTAGAAGCCGTAGGCGCTTCAACCTCAATGCCCAACTTCGCCGCACCACGCAGGAGAACCTCCTGAAATGTGCTAATATCGTCTATCGGAGACACCCTAGTCTCCGGCGAATCGGACAGCGTGGGCGAGTAGGAACGGGTCCCAGATGGAGAACGTGACCTGGACCGACGTCTCTTGTGATGATGCCTGGATCGTGAAGAAGATCCACGGCCACTCCTTGATCTGTCCCGTCTCCCCGAGCGAGATCTCGACCTCTTGGGCCTCGGACGCTCCTTCGGCCTCCCAGGGTCAGGAGCTCTAGGCTTCTTAGGAGTCTTCTTCGGAGGCGTCGGAAACTTAGGCATCGACACCCCCCTCGGTGGGATCGGGGGTGGAGGAGTAACCGGACGCGGGTCCCGCGGAGCCGGTTTCGGAGGTGGGGTAGGGGCCTTCGGAGGAGGACCCATCGGCATAGCAGGCCGCGGAGGAGGTGTAGACGGCCTCATCGGAGTATCCACCCCGGAATGCGCCAGTCCTGGCGAGCCACCATCTCTTCCAGAGCGTGGGGAACCCCCCACAGGCTTGGGCCTGTCCTTAGGACCTCCAGACGCTGAAGACCGGTGTCCAGACGACGACCGATGTCCCCTCGACGTCGAACGGTCCTTCGGCGTCGACCGAATCACACTCCTCGACGTCGAACCGTGTCTCCGTCTCGACGTCGACCCCGACCAGATCGACGAGCCACGAAACCTCGACGACGGGCGATGGTGCCTCGACGGCGACCTCGACCCCTTCGCCGGCCTCGACGTCGACTTCCTGGATCGCTTCGACGGCGACCCTTTGGACCTTCTCGACGTCGATCTCCTTGACCGTCTCGACGTCGATCTCCTTGACCGTCTCGACGTCGGCCGTTTGGAATGCTTCGACGTCGACCTCTTCGGCGCCGGAGACGCCTTTCGTCTCGACGGCGACCTCGACGACGAGGATCCCCTCGACGACGATGTCCTCGACGGCGAACGGCGGTGTCGCCTCGACGGCGAGCGCCGACGCCGGGCCCTCCGATGTCGATCACTCGACGCCGACAGCGACGACGAGGATATCGACACCGGCTTCGACGGCGGCCGGAACACGTTCCTCGACGTCGACGGGCGACGTTTTCTCGACCCAGAGCCCTGGGGAGACCTGGAACTGGCCGTTGACCGTCCCCTCGACGTCGTGGTCAGCGCAACTGACCCAGACGGAGACCTTGGGCGAGGGCTGGTCTTCCTGCCCCTGGGGAGCCCCCCAGAGGCCTCAGCATGGGTAGAAGGAGCCCCTCCTGACCCACCTCGTGCCTTCAGCTTTCTCTCCTCCAGTCCCTGAAGCCTGATCTTCTTCCTCTCCTTCAGGGTCCTTCCAGAGAAGCTTCTGCAGATCCTACACTCCTCAGGAATGTGGGAAGAGGGAAGGCAGAGAATACAGACCTCATGGGAGTCTGTCTTGGCCTTCTTTCTTGAGCACTCAGGGCATTTGTCGAATAATGCAGGCATTATGGACAAAAAAGAGTGCAGAAACACAGAAAGAAAGTCACCAAAGTACTTTAAAAGCACCAAAAATCGAAATCAGTGTAAAACACTAACAAAAACCCTCGAAAAGGGAGAGCTCAATGCTCCAGGGTCCTGCTTGCAGGAGCCGGAAAAAAGAACTGAGGCTAAGTTGGACCTGCTGTGCATTCTGGGATACTGAGAGAAGGTTCTGGAAGGTTCCTTAAAGGCACAGTATCCTAATTAAGCCACATAATGGCAGCCTATGGGGCTTGTCTGTCCAGGTTCTTCTCTCTATCATTCCTGAGGGATTTTGCTGTTAAGCAAGGGAAATCTGTACAGGCTTTGCTGTTTTGTGGATTTTATGGTGGAATTTCTAGTTGAAGTACTGGACAGTGTAGCCTTTTTGGCTGCATTATCTGTCTTTAAATTCTCTCTTAAGTGTCTATGCATTTTCTGCATTTTTTGACACTGTAAGAGATTATTTTTGATTGCTCCGGGGTCCACGCACATGGGCGGGACTATTCACTAGATTATGACTATACACAGAGATCCCCTACTACAGAATATACTTTTTCATTTTACTTTTTCACCTTTTTTGTGATATGTGGTTTTCACCCTTTCTGAACAAATATAGAACTCATTTTAACTTATTGTTAGTTTAGGTGAACTACAAACTAATTATATGTGAGATGTACTACTCTCTGACTAAAAACACATCAGCCGCTTCACGTGTTGGGAATTTGGTTAATCAATCACGGCACAATTTCCAGTTTGGGCCCTTCTGCTCTGGTTTATCTCTTCTGACTTACCTTTCTCTCCAACTTCTTCTGGAGTGTCTTTTATTATTTCAATTATATTTTGCCCTAGTTGGTAATTATATTTTCAACGTTCTTGTTTAAGAATATAAGGTCTAAGCTAACTTAGAGGAGTGCTTTGTGCTATCCATTTATACCTTGTTCTTAGCTTTTATAATCAGCCCAGCTTCAATGTTTGAACAGTTGCCACTTTGTTTACTTAAATGTAAATAGAATGTTATCTGCTTTATGATAACCCGTTCTGAGTGGAATGTAATTCAGTGGCGTAACAAAACTTGAGGGGGCCCCCCTGCAAGGTTCATGGAGGGGGCCCCTCCGAACTCAATCAGGAGCTCTCCGGCCTGGGTACTGTGCTGAGGGAGGCTCTCTAACAGCGAGGGCTGCGGGGTCCTATGTTACGCCACTGGACGGGCCCTTCAAGTGTTTGGGGTCACCATGTGCCGCAGGGGCCTGCATTAAGTCCTATTTTGGGGGTCGTGAATTCCAACGCTTTATAATCTTGATTCCAACCCCATGCCTCTTTTATTCACCCCCAGAAACTCCCTACCCATGTATCTTACTCTTTCAGGATATTTTTCCGTATCAGCTTTCTTTTTTATCACTGTTTTTTTGTCTTTTTTCTTTCTCCTTCTTTCCCCAATTTGTGGTTTTCTCTCTTTTGCTCTGGATCAAAGACTGATGGAGAAAGATAAGTGCTGGTCCCCAAAAATTAATACCTGTGGGCCCCATTGGTTCATATTAAGAACTAGAAATATACTTCTATTTTTCTATCCCTTTTAGGTGACATTTAGGCACCAATATGTCTTATATTTATACCTAAAATTAGCATTTAGCACGTGTACACTTGCATTGAATTTTTTTATGTATCTTGTAAAATCCTTTTATAGGTTTTTCTTCTTCGGGGTTGATTTTTATCTCCGGCTACGAGAATATAGCAAAGCTGCTATCCAGACTAAGTACCTCTTTCAAATTAGATTTTGTTTTTAATATAATTTGGAGAGATCTGATAATTTGTAACAAAAGATAATATTACATTTATCTTAAAATGCACGTGATGGCTTTATGGACATTTTATTGTTAATATCCAAAATAAAACTTTCTGAACAAACCTTCGTAGCCTTTCAGCTAGGTTAGTACTATGAAAACAGCAAATACATACATATATACCAGGCCATCCATAAGGGGGCTGTAGGGATCCTCATCCATTAGGCCACAATTTAGGGCCCCATGATCTTTTGCAACAATTAATTATAAAGTTTAAAGCTAGCCTACCCTATTTAATGTTGAGGGCGCTAACATGTCTAACACCACAAGATGGTGCCATGTCTATAATTACAGGATGGCGCCATGTGTAACACCAGGGATGACGCCATGTGTAACACCATAGGATGGCACCCAGTGCTAGATCTGTTGTGCTTTATCTTTCCCTGCAGAACATTTTGTTTTAAAGATTGAAACAGATCTTCATGCCACTAGGGCCCCATTCCAGGGAGAGGTGTGGCGCAGCGGCGAGAGTGGCGGACTCTGGAGCAAGGGGATCACCGGCACCAGCTCAGCATCGTGTGACTCTGGGCAATAGCTCACTTAATCTCCCCGGTGCCCCCCAGTGCCTTGAAACCCTTAAGGAGGCGATATGTTTGCGCTTTACAAATATGGATTATCTTTATCGTCCCAGGTCCCGCAGTAACTCCTGACATGCCTGATTATATGCATGCAAGACATTTTCCATTAAAGCGCACTGTACCAGAAAGGTACCATTAAGGTAAATTGCATGTGATGCCATGGAGGAGTATTTTATTTACATGTGTGCATAACAGGCCAACATTCTGCCAAGATCCACCTGAGTGAAAGGGAGGAACCCGCCCCAATAGAACCAAGGCAAGTTTCAGTATTCCTCTCTCTAGTTTTAGAACCCTTTCACATTATTTCTGTGATGCTACCAGGCAGGCAGGCACGCACACATTACAGCCATAGCTTTGGGAGGAGGGTACAGGGTAGCCTACCCAACAGGGCTTCACTAGATCGTTGACAGGAGGGAGACTATCTGCTTGAGCTATCTGCTAGCGCTGGTGGAATAAATTGCCTTTTCGAGCGGTCAGGTAAAACCTTCCATTTTTAATCTCGCCAATCTCGCCTGGTTCAGCCAATTGTGGTGAGACGCACATGGAGGGTTAGTTTAGTGCTTTCAGGTGTCAAAGGATGAAGCTGGTGAGCAGGGCCAGCCCAAAGACCTTTGCTGCACTAAATGACGTACTGCTTCTGGTCGTTACCCACAGTGGTGGTCCTTTTAGCTGACAGCTCTTTGCTGAGGTGACCTGGGCTGTTAACTTGTCATAGTTTATCAGTGGACCAACCCTGGCTTTCAAGTGCCAGACCGGGGGCTGCAGTTAGTTCACTCACGGTTTGTCACTGAAAAAACGAAAATGCAATCAGTTTTCAATTTTTTAAACTGTTATCAGACCCTTACTGGCCCTATTGGGCACTGGGCATTTTCCAGAGAGGCAGGAAAGGTGGGGGCTCGTTTTGATGCTGGGGAGCAGGGCAGCTTCTGTCATGACTACAGCAAGCTCCCCACCCTCTCAGCATCCCCCAGGTGGATGTGTCAACTGGGAACTGGGGTGGCCTGGTGGTGTTGCGTCCCTTCCTTACAGAAGCCTGCATGCTACAGTTAGGCCTGCTGGCTGTTGTCAGGGGGAGAGTAGGGCACTCTGAAGCCCGTCGGCGCTGCGCTACATCACCAGGCAGAGTCCTTGCTGAAGAGGCTTTCGGGTGGTGGCCGGGGTGTGGGCCTGCCCGTAGTGCAGAGGACGGTGTACCAGTGATCGTCTCCACCTGCTACTACTGGATTTCTTGCCTCCCGTGCGGTTAAACACATGCTGTTAAAGCTCGCACAGTCAGATTGCCAACGCTTTAAACTACATTTGTTTCCTACATTTTGCTTTAAGTCCCGCAGGAGGAGGGATGACTACCACCCAACTCCCGCAGCGCCGCAGTAAGGCCACGAGAAGTGCGGGCCTCAGCGCATGGATGCTTTCATGAGATAAGTTTGGCACTTGCCAAAGTCCAGCAAGCTGTCTCAAGTCCTAACCTGGGACCTGCAGGATACAAACACCCAGAGGACCATCAGGTGCTACACGGACTGACGGTGAGCAGGGCACGGGCTCTGGATGTCTACACATCTCTCTCTCGCGAAATCTGGCGGAGCAGCAAGAAGGGATTTTCAAAGCTGTACATTTCTTTTCTTTGAGGGGTCGGTTATATAAGCACAGGTGCACAACCCATGGATGGTGCACCACGGACTCTTTGATCTGCATCTTGTTTACAAGTGACTTTCCCTCGGTATAAACATACCTAGCCAAACTTCAAGCCCATACTGCACAAAAAACCTGGAGGATAGAACTAATATACAGATCCTCAGGCGCTGCTGTCACAACCTCGAGCCCGACTGCTCAACAATCCTGGAGGATAGAAATCATATATAAACCCCCAGGCGTCTCTATATTTGACTTCTTGTTTGGAACTACGAAATAGACCTTCACCACCGGTCGTCCACCACATGATCACCTTCTTCGCCAGGAATTTTTCTCTCTATTCCTTGCCCTGAAGAAGTCCCGTTGCGGGACGAAACGCGTCGGCTGTTCGTTTTCTTCTGTTGAAAAATAAAGAATCAAACAAACAAGACTTCTGGACTTTACCATCTGTGTCTTAACATTATATTGTTAATTGTTGCACAATTTTGATGTATGGTGCACCTGTGCTTTTTTTCATTACATGTTAAAGTTCTGTTTAGGACTGTCATTGTGATGGCGGGTGTCTAATCGATGTGCACATATTTCCTCTTTTAATGTCAAGAAAGGGGTATTTTTACTATTGAGGTTATTTCGGATCAGGTGCATCCTTATGAAGGTTCCGCCATCTGCCATGTTTTAGTACCCAGAGGAAACTTACAGCGTTATTCACAAACTTTGTGAAATACTATTTTTCGTACTCACTTTGAAACTGTTGCCCCCACCATGCAAGTCCCCGTCAGTCCCTCTCAGCAGCCTCCTCACCTCACATGCACTTTTAATTGCACAAAGTGGCATGCGCATGAGAATGCCCGGCCCCACCCTATGCTCCACCCTAAGGGTGAAGATTTTGCATTTATGATGAGGCTGCGCATGCAACTACGGCGAGCGTTGCGTAAGTTACGTAACTCCCATCTTAGATGGATGTGTGTAGTTCTAAGTTAGTGGTTCACAAACTTTTTTGACCTGTGGCTCCCTTGACATAATTGGCAGTTGGCCGTGGCTCTCCATCATTTCCTTTTTTTACTGGTGGTGGTTGTTTTATTGTAAGATTCATTCTAGGAGGCTGGGTTATGTTAGGGTACCCTGCTGCAAGAAGGTGCTGTGTTGGGTGGTGTGTGAGGGCGCAGCAGTGTGCGAAGGTGCTGGTCTGGGCAAGATCTAAGGATACTGCAGTACCAGAGAGGTAATAGCCGAGGGCGGCAGTAGCCAGAGGTGCTGGGGCACTAGAGGGGTGCTAGATGGCGAGGGCTCAGGATACTGCAGTGCCAGAGAGGTACCACCCTTGAAGGTGACCACGGCTTTTTCAATACTAGAGAGATTCTGCTTTGCTGGATTAGATGGGACTTCAGAGTGCTGAGGCTGTGTCGAGCGGTGCAGGCTTAGGTGAGGGGTTTGGGTGCCACAGTGCCTGAGAAGTGCCGACCTGGGTGAGGGTTTGGGGTACTGGAGTGCTAGAGAGGGCCCGGATAAGGTGATGATTAGGGTTGCTATAGTGATATTGGGAGGTGCTGGCTTGGGTGAAAGTTCAGAGTGCTGCTGTGCCAGGGAGGTGTCACACACGATGATTTCTAGGAGGGCTGCAGCACTAGAGGAGAGCTGGCCCGGTTGTGATGTCAGGATGCAGCAGTGCAAGAGGTGCCGGCCTGGGTGGGTGTTGATCAGGGCTGCTGCAGCACTAGAGATGTTGAGGGCCTGGTTTTGGGTCTGGTAGGTTACTCCAGCATTGGAGAGATGACAGCCAGGGTGAGAGCTAGGGGTACCATAGTGTCAGTCAGACCAGTGCTGCCTCGTGTCGAGGGCTCGGAGAGCTGCAGCACCAGAGGTCCAGAGAGAAGCTGGGTGGGCGAGAGCACGGAGTGCTGCAGCGCCAGAGAGGTGCTGGGTGGGCGAGAGCACGGAGTGCTGCAGCGCCAGAGAGGTGCTGGGTGGGTGAGGGCTCGGAGTGCTGCAGAGCTGGGGCCGCTCTGCCTGTATTGATGTCTGAGTCAGTGCATGGAGGGGTAAAAGACGCTGCTGTTTTTCTGCTGTGGTAATCAGGATTCAGCCATCACAAGTTACCGGCTGAATGTGGATTGCAACTCCCACAGAATAATCTCCTGTGGGTGTTTACCCATCCCCCAGCATTTTTACTCGCTAAACGTGGTTTAATCTCTGGGTGAGAGATCGGATGAAAATGGAGCATTGCCACACAAATGTGTGTGCGGCAGTAAAATCCCCCTTTTTCAAAGACCCTGCAAGGTCAATGTCAAAATAACAGTAGTTCCCAAAATTACAACTAATTATTTGCAATAATAATAATTTTAATTGGAAGCAGAATACCATGTCAGCCTCCTTGCCCTCCTCGTTATGCAGGTTATAGAGCTTAGCAAAGGCGGTGCAAACCAATGAAGCTGGTAACAAATATCCACGGAGTGATAAGTTACACATCAAGAGTAAATACACCAGATGTCACTTCTGGCTAAGATTTAAATGCGTTTCTGTCCATGGGAAAGAAGTGAAAACATGTAAAAAAGCACAGAAGCAGCATGATTTGAAGTCGGGTATTCTGTCAGCCCTGTATTGCTGTTTGAAGCCTGCAAACAGCAAGTGTCAAAAGATCCCTGAATCCAAAGCCCCACCTTCAGATCCAGACACATGCAGGCAAGTGCAAAAGTTCTGACTCAAGCTCAAGTGACAGTCAGGACGCATTCTGCTGAGAATACATAGTCTGTGAACTGATGGCATTGAGGCTGTTTGGAGAGAGCTCAAATATTAAGCCAGGCGAGGAGCATCACTAAACTCCATGCCGCTCTCTCTGTCCCATGTGGGACGTGGGCCCCAGACAAGAAGCCATAAATTAATTATTCAGCTGACTCTGGCCACTGCAGTTTGCACGTGTGTAATACCATGAGATTGCTGGTGAAGCTGTAGGAGAGCCTGTGAGGCACACATAGCGGTCACAGTCAGGCAGGCTGACTATTATTTCAAATATTATTTCAAAAATATGACAGCAGTATAATTAAGTGAGCTGCCCAGGTGTCCGGTGCACCGCCTGCTACTGCTGCGAGTTCAGATAGTTAAGTTAACACTTACTTGATACAGTTAATTAAGTAAAGAACAGCGAGTATTCTGTAGCAAACAGAAAGCATTTATGTAATTTTAAAAACACACTCTTACCATATATATGCAGCTTTGCCATTTCACCCTTCAGGGAGCCTCTCCAGTCGATACTGTCAGAGTTATGAGGTTTCTCTTCAAGTGAGAGAAACTATTTCAAACAAGTTTAATCTTTTTGTTTGTTATATGAAGCAGCTTGCAAACCAGCTAGCGCGGAGCCGCGCCGATCCTTCCTCAAAGCTTCCCGCTTTCCTGCAACAGGATGTGTGACGTCCCCCTTGAGTCGACACCTGACTGGCTGTGTCATTAACTACTTCGGGTCATGGGGTCATGACTGTCAGGCTATCTATCATCTGCAGCGCTGCAGTGAGAAATCCGATGAAGGAAAGTGAAGTTTCTTTATCCATGATCCCCGACACAGCCAGTATCACAAAGACTGCTGAGGGAATACAGGCCCTGCACCACGTCGAAATGGATGCACGTGGTTTCTGGCTGTAAGGCCGCGGAGGGGGCCCCTGAAGCTCCGAGGCCCCCCCCCCGCACTGCGGGGGCTGCAGGGGCCTGTGTTACGCCCCTGATGTAATTATGATTATATCTATTGTAATGTTTACAGCCCTGTCGAAGTCTGTTGGTCTTGACGACCTAGACGAAACACGTGTTGGCAGCGGTTGTTTATTCTTTTACGTGTGAAGATTGGACTCTACTAAAGAATGAAAAATAAATGAAGAATATAAACGAAGAATACTTGAAACTCTGGACTTGATATTTTAAACTGACTAACTCTTCTTTAGCTCAGGATCTAATGTTCGTGTTATAACTGTGTAACCGTGGCCCCTTTGGAGTCGCAGTTTGTTTGATCCTGGTTGGGTGACCAGAATCTGATCCTTTTGAGCTTACCGAATATTGCATCTTATCAATAATTATTTCTTTCCAGCGCAAATTATCCTCACTCACCCGTTCTCTTTTGTGTTGTATAGCACAAGCCTTATGCCAGGAGCTGGCAGGACTCCAATTAGAGCTAAAATCTACACAGGTGACACACCAACTAGGGCATTTACTGGACCCCATTTTTTCAAATTGACAGGGTTTGACAGTTGAGTGCCCAACAGCAGTTCCAAGGTCAGACCACCATTTAGAGGTCTTTTCCATCCCCCTAACAAGACCACCCTCAAAAGGGGACCCACCATTGAACAGCTTGCATAGGAAATAGAGGAATTGCAAGGAGAACAGTTTTACACAGGCTCTGCTAGCAAATCCCCCTCCCTTAATACAGACATTATTGAGGCGGGTCAAGACGCACCAAGAGTGCGCCATGGTTTAACCAGGATTTACGGATGGAAAGAAAGGCATGCAAAAGGCTGGAAGGTAAATGGAGGGTGGGCTTCCTAAACTCAGATAAGGCGGTATATAAACTGAAGCTAAGACATTATCACGCACTGATAAAGAAAACACGGGCTGCTTACTACACGGTAAGAATTGAAACAGCAGACAACTTATCTAGGGAATTATTTGGCGTCTTTAAAGAACTTGCCTCATTAGAAAGAACAGAAACACCAGAACCTTGTTTAAAAGAATTATGCAACAAAATTGCAGATTGTTTTGTGGAAAAAGTATCCAATATTTATGACACTTTTCCTATCGAGGCTCAGAATGGACACTTAAGCCACAAGGAACAAACAAAGGAATGGGGGGGGGGGGAAACAGCATTTCCCAATTCTCTCCTCCTTCCCTAAAAGAGCTGCAAAAGGTAGCACTAAGTATAAAATCAGGTTCCCCCAAAGACCCGTCCACACCTAAGGTGATTTGTGCAGGACTAGGGGCGATACTACCCTACATCCAACAGTTGTTAGAGACCTCATAAAGGAAAGGTACCTGATATGTGGAAGCGAGCAATTGTCCACCCACTGGAAAAAACCAACAACAGCTGATGGGAACGTAATGGAAAATTTACGACCGGTCTCTTTGCTCTCCTACTTTTCAAAAATAGATGAAAAAGTGGTCAATATACAGCTGGGGGCACACATTAGGAAACACAACCTACTTCATCACACACAATCAGGCTTCAGATCAACCTACTCAACTGAGACAGCATTGCTGTATTCTACGAAGACAGTACGTATAAGAGTGGGCGAAGGCTTGACGACTGCGCTGGTTCTCTTAGACCCCAGCGCAGCATTTGATACGGTGTCACATGAGCTGCTAGTGCACCGACTCAGAAGGGGAAGTGTGGACGGGGCTGCCCTAAACTGGTTGGCTTCTTATCTGCACGGCCACAGTTTTCAGGTGTCACAGTCTGAGTACACTTCCAAACACATTAAGTTAATACAGGGGGTACCGCAGGGTTCAATCTTGAGCCCAACGTTGTTTAATCTATATCTCGCCCCCTTGGCCGACATTGTGGAGAAACAAGGTGTCATGATAGTGTCGTACGCAGATGACACACAGCTTGTGGTCACCTCAGCTCCGAATTTGGCATCAGCTGCCAGTAGCTTTGCAGACTGCCTGAAAGATCTAGCCGGATGGATGACAAATGACTTCCTAAGATTAAACGGCAATAAGATGGAAATATTGATAAAATGAAAAAATGAAAATGAAAAAGAAATTTATAAAGCGCTCTGTGGCCAAGCGGCTTCCTGGCGCTGAGGAACACATCGAAATCTGCCTAACTGGTGCGAGAGAGATTAGCCCGGGAAAGCCTGAAGAAAGAAAAAAGTTTTGAGGGCTTTCCGAAAATGAGAAAAAATGGGAATGGAGCGGATAGAGAGGGGAAGAGAGTTCCAGATTTGTGGAGCACGCACAGAGAAGCGGGTGCCCCCTGTGCGGGACTTACGGAAGCGGGGAACGTGAAGAAGAGAGAGGGAAGAAGATCGGAGGGAGCGGGGAGGGGCGTGGGAGGAGATCAGAGAATTGATGAAGAGAGGAGCGGACCGGGCCTGCGCCCGAAAGGCCAGGCAGGCAAGTTTGAACTGGGACCTGAACTGAACGGGGAGCCAGTGAAGGGTTTTTAGGGCGGGAGTGATGTGAGAGAACTTAGGTAAACGAAGGACAAGACGGGCCGCCTGGTTCTGGATGACCTGGAGACGACGGGTCTCGTAGGCAGGAATGCCTACATACAGGCCATTACCATAATCCAGGCGGGATGTGATAAGGGCAGTGATGATAACTTTGAGGGCATCAACAGAAAAAAACCGGGAGATCTTACGGATGAGGCGGAGGGAAAGAAAACAAGAGGATACTACAGAACTAATGTGCGCATGCATCGAGAGGTCATTGCTGACCTTGATGCCCAGAGTCCGGACAGAGGGAACCGGGGAAGGTGGAGGACCAAAGGAAAGGGGCCAGTGGGCCGAGGACCAGGGGTTAGAGGGGCCACCAGTGAGGACGAGCTCTGTCTTGTCAGGGTTGAGCTTCAAATGATTGAAGCTCATCCACTGGGAAATAAAGACAAGAGTTGACCTGAGCTTGGGAAGAGAGTGAGTGGGAGAGGATAGATCAAAGACGAGCTGGAGGTCATCAGCGTAATTATACACTGAGACCCCCAGCTCAAGAAGAGAGGAAATGAGGGGGCGGATATAGAGGTTGAAGAGGAGGGGGGAAAGAGAGGAACCTTGGGGTACCCCACACGTGACCGGGAGGGGAGGGGCCGAGAAAGAGGAGAGATGGACTGCCTGCGAGCGTCCCTGCAGAAAGGACGCGATCCAGGAGAGGGCAACGCCCTGAATGCCCGCTGCGCTGACACGGTCAAGAAGAATAGTATGATCGACCGTGTCAAACACAGCGGACAGATCCAAAAGGACTAAGGCCTGAGGAAGGTTACCATCGGCCTTGCCCTTCAGTTCGTCAAGGACCGCAAGGACCACGCCCTCAGTGGAGTGGCCCGGTCGAAAGCCGGCCTGGTGGGAGGCCAAGAT
The DNA here is from genome assembly GCF_964261635.1 of Lissotriton helveticus. Lineage (NCBI taxonomy): Eukaryota > Metazoa > Chordata > Amphibia > Caudata > Salamandridae > Lissotriton > Lissotriton helveticus. The sequence continues at coordinate 407,945,270 of NC_136061.1, read as the reverse complement.
GTTATTCCCCTCGATGTAGGAAGAGAGACAAGATGTTACATGGCTCTCGAGAATCTTCCCTAGATAGGGGAGGAGGGAGATCGGCCTAAAGTTCGATGGAAGGGAGGGATCCAGGCCAGCTTTCTTCAGGATGGGAAGCACGATGGCAGACTTGAAAAAAGAGGGGACAGAACCCAGAGCCAGACAGGAGTTGAGGAAGGTTAGGGGGGGGGTGGGACAACTAGTGAATAAGGTTCTGAGGATGCGAGCAGGTGCGCAATCGACCGGAGAGCCGGACTTGACCTTAGCAAGGAGGTCAAGAAAAAGCTCAGGTGAGATGGGTGTGAAGTGATCAAAAACGGGGGAAGAAAGGGGGGGATGGTCCGGTATATCAGGGGGAGGAACAATCGGGATGTTGGCCTTAATGGTGGTTATTTTATTGATGAAATAGGTGTTCAAGGAGTGACAGAGGGATTGCGAAGGAGCAGGGGAAAGACCAGCACGGTCAGAAGTGGCCAGGCTACGGACCAGAGAAAAGATCTCACGAGTTTTGTTAGCCGAAAGGGCAACGCGGTCCGAGAAGTATTTGGATTTGGCTGTTAAAATAGCGGATTTGTAAATATTGAGGAGGGCCCTATATTTCAGGCGGAGAGTGGGGCAATAAGTGCGGCGCCAACGACGTTCCGACCGTCTGAGCTCAAGACGGAAACACCCCATCCATCTGGTCATCAACCTGGTGGCCAGCAAACTTAGGACAGGTCCCCACCCCTAAGACTGAGGTAAAGAACCTGGGAGTATGGATAGACTCCAGACTTTCCTTTGAGACCAGGATCAAGAGAGTTGCAGGCAGGTGTTTCGGAATCCTTAGAAAGGAAACCCCTAGATATTCTAGCTCTGGTGGCGAGAAAAACCCTGACCCATGCACTCATTACTTCACGATTATATTCTGGAAATCTAAGGCATCTAGGTGCTACCAAAAAAAGACTCCAGAAGTTACAATCGGTTCAGAACGCAGCGGCCCGCGCAGGTCTTGCGACTACCTGCATTGCAATTACCACCGCTAGAGGCTATAGAGAGTGGCCCTCGCTGATCACCCTCTTCATATCGGAGCATATCCACACACACATTTCCTATCAGGGCCTCACAGCTACTCCGGATGCTCCCACACATCCCCCATTACATTAAACTGGAGATCCCCCAGATCACAAAAAGACCTAGACCTGCCCAGTCAGGCCCCCCTCCAAGTGGTGGACCCTGCGAGTACCAGCACACCATGCTACATGTTCCACATCTACAAGGTGTTATCTTAATCGTTTGAGCAGTCAGATGTTACTCTCCATTCTGGGTATGGGAGTTGGGTATTTTCCATTGTTCTTATGGGATCAGGCTTGATTGAGCCAAAAATCGATCCTTTTGAGCGTAAAATGTCCCTGGGCAGCATGCCTGATCCCATCCAGCCCCCCTCACCTTCTAGTCCGTGCCCTCTCGCCCCACCACTTCACCCTATAAAATAGCATGTGCAAATTGTCCCTTACAACTTGAAACATCTGTGGCATGAGCATCGGTAAGAAGCGTCACTGTACACACCAATATCTCAAACGGTGTGGGGCCCACATAGCCTTACTGCAGGAAACCAAACTAGTTAAGGGGCGGACCTTAGGCTCCAGAAGTGCTGCAGGGCTCAATGGCTATTCCAGAGGGGCGCTTATTTGGTTCTGACAATTGGTCCCATTCTAGAGCACTGTAGTGGAAGAGGACCCAGATGGGTGCTATGGTTTTGTGGAGATGGTACTAGACGGTACTGCTGTGGTGCTCCTGGGAAGTGTATACCTACCAAATGCAGGACAGCTGCTCTTCTAGGCCAAACTCTCCACCCATTTGACCCATTGGCCCCTCCTCCACTGAATAATAGGAGGTGATTTTAGCTGTCTTAGATACTACACTAGACAAATTGCACCCTACCCTGGTCGTCAACAACCCACATCGCAGTATACCTGTCAAAGTGGTTGCTAGTGGACAGCTGAAGGGCCCTGCACTCACAAGAGCGAGAATATTCCATGTATTTCCCCCCCACAACCCCAACCTCCAAATTAGACTGGATTGCTTCTTGTGCCACCCCGCAAAGCAACTCTTAATAATAGATTCAGGGGGAGGAGCCAAGCTCGCGTCCGAGATGGCCGCGTTTTAGCTCGGCTCCGTTCACTCTCCTGTCTACAACAACTATCCTGTACTTTATCCTGCCCCGGGAAGTATTCTACGATGTGCTGTGGAACGACGATACCTCACGGACACTTACCGTTTACTCCGGTGGCTCCTGGGTGTTGTAGATCCTGAGTTGCGCCCCTGTCTGCTTCGGGGCCTCCGGAGCGGCCGGGCCTGGCACTCCTTGGCGGCGCCCGGGCTGGACGGGGCGCGGTTGCCGGCCCTTGGTGGTGGTGTGGAGTCGGTCGGAGAGGCCGATGTGCTAATAGACCGCTTGCGGCCCCCCGGACCTGGTCCGGCGATCCTGCGGCCTGGTGTTGGGGCACTGCCTTCCATGGACGGGGTTCACCGTACATCTGGCTCGTCCCCCCTTTGTTCTCCGGCCCGGCCATTTTGAGTTCCTCCGCCCGGGCTCGGAGAACGGTGCCGGCGGCGTGTGGGGTGCCGGCGCATCGCCTTCTTCTGGTGACCCCCCTTTCTGCCCTGGTGGCACCTCCGCTGGCGGCTGCCGATGTCCTGTTTTGCCCCGCTGGTATCCGGGCGGGGATCTGTGTTGGCAGCGGCCCCGCCGAGAATCTAAGATGGCGGCCGGCCCCATGACTCTCGGCCTTGCTGGGACTGGCGATGCGGATCCGCCGCACGGCACGTTTTCTGAATACTGCAAAGGTGAGCCTACACTTGGCGACATCCTCGCCGCCCTGCGCTCCTGGGGGACACCCATGACCGCACCTGTCGCTATCCTGGAGAGAGGTCCCTTGGTTGGACCTGCCGGACCCCCCCCGGTTGGGGCGGCTTCATCTCTGTTGTGTGCTGCTGGAGCCTTCCTTGGGGTCGTGAACCTGGAGGCTGCGGTTGGTGTGGATGTACGGAAGTCCGCTGCCCTTCTTTATCCTGTGCCTCCTTCTGCTCCGGAGGTTTGCCAGCCGGATCCCATCTGGACCGACCTCGATGGATCTCCTTTTCCTCTTTTGCCTCACATGGCCAAACGAACATCCTGTGACTGTGCCGCTGGACCGGCTTTCACCGAGTTCTCATCGGAACTGTGCCTGCTCTGCCTGAGGTGGTTCCTGTTCTATCTGTATCATCCGGATCGCGATCACTTTGATTTGAGTGTATTTTTGATTCGACTCCCTGTTCTTCACCTCCGGCTCCATGTGATCTGGTTCCTGGTTCGTTGGACTACTACAGTTTGCGAAAAACGAGGACAGGGTTGAGCTGATCTTGCCTCTGTGGACTGTTATTTTGTGGTATGGTTGGGCGATCCGTTTATAATTGTATGATGATATTTGATACTTCTTTACGTTCCTGGAGCTTATCCGTGTATTTACTATCTTCCCGTGGGCTCTGAGTATTTTCGGGCGGGAGGGTGGGAGCTGAAAGAGTTTTAATTGTGTGGCTCCTCTCCCGCTGTTTTTCCTTGTTTTCCCTCCCCCCCCCTTTTTTATCTAAATGATTCTTTCTTTCCATATTTCTTCTATATTTCGGGTTCTAATTAGGGCGACAGGCACGCTGCTGGGGGGTAGGCCATAGCCTTCTGCAGGGGTGCAGGGTGGGCTGTGCGGGGTGGGGGAGGGGTCTGTTTTCGTGTATCTTCCCTTGTCCCTTTTGTTTGGTTCTATGGCTCTTATGTATCCCCTTATTTCGTGGCGCGGTGTCGGCACGTCGCCCCCCGGGGTGTTTGTGCGGGCATGGCCCTTTTGGTACGTCTGCTGTCACGATTTACTACGCATTCATTTCTCCTGTTGCCACTAGTTCCTTGTGCCGAATTAGTATTGGGTGCTTTGTTAGCCGTGGGGGACGTGCACTGACGCTGCGCCCTCTCTTTTTCTCCCTCCTTTTTCCGATGTCCTTTTCCTCCCCTATTTTCCCTTTTCCCCTCCCATTTTTCTTTTCCTTTTCTGGGTTGTTGTAACGGAGGGCTTTTAGTTGTATAAGCGTACTTTTCGCTGTTTTACTATTATGTGCCATGGTAGTGGTGGGAGGGCGTTGAGCAGCGATTGTGATTATTATTGATGTGGGACTCAGGTTCTGCCTTTGCCAAAATGTGACTGTTCTTTTGGTCTTTTCCTGTATTCGAAACTTCGGATTGCTCACGGCCCACCGCGGCCCTCTGGACTTTATAGATTGTTTTTATCCTGCGAACCCCTTTATTTCATTATAAAATTAACCTACTCTTATCCTGTCCGCGATGGCGGCTCGAAGACTTGTTACCTTTGCCTTCATATGCGCTATTTAGATATCCTGTTGTCACTCCTGTATTGCCTCGTAGGTCTCTTTATTGTGGTGGCCGGCCCGGTGGGTTGTAGGCCCGTATCTGTGAGCGCCTTCTGTACAATAAAGGTTTAAAAAAAAAGAAAAAAAAAAAAAAAGAAAAAAATAATAGATTCAGACTACCTGGGGAAGACTCTCAGACGCAACACGCTTCTGTTGCAGCTCACTGGGGAGCTCAACTGGGGAGTAAAGGTAAACATGTCCCACCAGTTCCTCCTGGAGGTTACAGCCCACAGCGCTCAAAGACCAAGAATTCTATGAAACAACACACAAAACAATCACATACTACATAACACAAAATAGCAACACAGCCACCACGCACCTAGTGGCATGGGATGCCCTGAAAATGGCAGCGGGTGAGTAGTGTGCTTTATAATCCCCCTGATTGATTGATTGGCGACAGGTCACTCATGGAGGGTAGACAGAAAATTTTCTTTCCGCCATTATGTCTGTGACCACGTACTGTATACCTATGAAGGTAAACAGCCTGTGTCCATGCTGTGAGTGTGTAAGGTTCAGAAGAGACTCTTGCTAAAGTAGTGTGGGACCTAATGCAGCTCTGGAGAAGATAATTAGTTCAAGTTTTCATACTCAGATAAACGGATTTTCATTATCTAACCTGGCTCATAATGTCATTTGAATAACAAGTCTTTTGACATCCATGTGGTAAATAGGAGAATGTTCAACATTATTCTCAGGATAAGAAAACAGCTACAGTCCTGTGTTTATAAGTTGTGAGTAAAAGTTGAAGTCACATCAAACACAATGTCCAAGTTTTGTACCAGGACACCTGCATGAGTACTGAAAAGGGGCGGCAGCCATCAAGCAGAAGATCCTGATGGGGGAGTGTTGGGGTGGGCACCATGACCAGCAATTCTCATTTTTTTATGTTAGCGGACATCCAGTATGCTGCAGTTAGACACGCTTCAAAGTTAGGAGGCCTTGATCAAAGAATCATTTCACATGGAGTTCGCAACTAATACACTCTAAGAAGTACCTGTACCTAAAAGACCTCTCCCCGCCATAATGTCTGGACATAGCTAGGACTGGCAGGCACTGGTCAAAATTGATGGCCTTTGGCCATGCCTTGTGCCAATAGCCTCTGGGCATGGCCTGCAGCTGCTGTGTCCATTAAGCACTAGGAACATGGCACCCATGTCCTGTGGATCTGTCACCCTACTCACGGTACAAACATGACAGGGAGCACAGTTAACGGTCCTCACCATTAAACCCAACAGTGCTATGATAGAGAACTTCATAGATATGTCAGAATTAGTCAGTTGTGGTTTCCCAAAAAACCCTGTTTTTTTTTGCCTTCCCTCATAAGCTCCTTCATGACCCTATCAGAATTCTGGAGCAGGGTATGCTTTACTGAACCTTCCTAACAACACAGGTTGGTCAGTTTCCCTGTAAAGGGACCAGATGGGTTAAATCAGTACTGATGGGTTCGGAGGTCTTTAATCAAACTTCTGCTACATTCGCTCAAGAACATGATCACTTTATGTAATGCTGTTAAAGTTTTAGGTCTGTACATTTCCAACATGTGTCAAAGTGGACTCGCAAGAGTGTCATTGTGCCATTCTAATTACATTATTTTACTAAATAAATTCACAAGTATATACATGAACTTATATCAATATTTTACTGCACGTTTCAGAAACCCTATATGGAATGAGAAAGCAGTGCATGTCGTCAAGGTTGTGGCCCCTGACTGGTAAATCTGGTTTGCCAGGACTGTACCTATCCTGTTCAGGTTTTGGCCACTCCCTATTCTAAATTGGCTGCCTTCCAGTAAGACTTAAACACTTGAGCTCACCCATGACAACAGGTAAATCACAACATTCAGCACAGAAATCATCGCCTTCGGCCCCTCCAGCCTTTGTTCACCGATGGTGCGGATGTGCTCGTTACAAGAAAATATCTGCTGACTAATGCATGCAAGCACCTCTGCAAATCAGGATTCACATCCACATTTCACGCTGGATTCAAGAGGGGTAGCTATACTAATCAACATACATCTTACCCTATTGGTTAACCATACTTGGATAATGACCAATACTTCATTGCTGGAAAATTGAACCCACTCGATGGGATTCAAGGATGACTGGAGACACTGTCAACTCAGAGAGGGAGGCTTCGCATTCGCTTCCCCAGGGCTCGTAAATAGGGCTCCCGGTTTTATGGTATTTATTATTTGGACATTTCCATCTCCATTTATCCATATTTATTTTCCGCTTAATGTAAAAAATGAATCCACAGTGGATATATTTCCAAATATATTTACTTGACAAATGTTTTCTCTTGTTTGAATTTCCCATGGATTTTAGACAGGTACAGTACAATAGTCATTGGAAACCATTTGCATTGCAGACAGCTTAAACCACTGTACTGATGCAGTTATTCGTTTCATTAAGAAATCTTTTAAAACACTTTTTTTTTTAACTCCCCTGCCTGTCAATCTGTACAGCTTTTGGCCTAGCACTCATGATTGACAGTAGTGAGAACCATCCAAAATGTTACGTATTTTTCCATTTTTAAAATTAAACATTAAATGCAGACAGGAAAATAGATGATTTTCTGTCTGTATCTATCTGTAAAAATCAGTAAGAATGGAAAAATAGGAACCTTACTTATAAATCATTCTTCTGAATTGATCTTTCTATACTATTGACAGCAGACCAGATATCAGTTAAGGGGATCCGCTAGAGTCTGGCCATGCCATGCCCCACTGGAAAAACGCATTTATGGTAAACCCAAACACAAGTTAACACCATGGCAGCTTAGCCTCTGGTGGCTAGAGAAACTAGATGTTAGGGAGAAGCTACAAGAAGAGACAACACATTACTTTGAAATAAATAGAGGCACATTTGAACTTCTTGCAGTTCTCTAGGGGGACATACAAAATTGCCAAAGGGGGCCCGTTACTAGAAAGGTGTCCTATTTAAAACAGAAACCAGCAAAGAAAGATTTGATGGAATGATAATCATAGGTACTAAGATCGGAGCAAATATGTTCAACTGATAAAACGGAGGTCAAAGGTTACCCCATTCCAAGAAAAAACACAAAGGCCAGAATGAATGAAGGCCAGAATGAATGAAGGCCAGAAAAAATAGCAAGTGTTGCAAAGCAGATTATATGATCAGTGAGACAAAATAGGCAAATGTATTCATTGACTGAGTGGTAAAGTGGAAGAATTCATACACCTCAGTTAAATACACAATACAGGTAACAACTTAATAACCCACCCAACAGCTAGAGCAAATAAATTCTCTCAGTGTTATTGATACTAATAGAGGTCTATGTAGCGCAACACACAGGAAACCATCACCACAGATCAAGATCGGTACATACATCTTGCTTGTCAAATGAAGACAAAGCATTATTGGAAGAAACATCAACGAAAAAGAAACCACTGATGCCTTCAGACAACTTTCTTCAGGCAACACCCTGGGTCTCAACGGATTCCTGGCAAGATTTTTCAAATGCTTTGCAACACCACTAGATCAGCCCTTCAGTGATCTGTTTGAAACAGCACCAGGTAAAGTGGCATTCCCATAATACATAACGAAGCAGGTATGACCATCATCCTTAAATTGTCAGAAGACATAGCCTGACATTTTACCTCTGTCATTGAAGTGCAGTAGATGTGACCAGATAAGTACAAGATTTAAAGACATCTATATAAATTGCTCGACTTTCACAACCCACCAAATATCAGCTTGTGACCCACAGTTGGGGAAACACTGAGCTACGGTTATAATCCAACCACATTACTTTAAATATCTGTGTTTTCAGGTAGGAAATAGGAAGGAAGTGGTTCAAGCAGACAATTTCAACTGCTAATAGACAGTCTATAGGGGCATCCTAAATGGATCGTCTCTCCCATTGTCAGTGGAGGAGAGTAGTTTTGCTAGAAAGATCATTCCCAAAATTCTCTACATCCTACACAAAAATCCTCCTTTAATGTTTCTGAAAAATGTATCACACTTGTTGAGATACTTTCTTGGGCAGAAGTTGTTCACAAGTAGCAGTGACCAAATGCTACCAATCAACATACGCAAAAAGAACAATTGATGGACGAAATGCTGAAACAATGTCAAACATTCACCCCCAATATAGAGATCTGGGCCTGAATCCATCTTTTTTTTCGCACACCATGTCATTCCAGATTGGACTCAGCCATATGCAAATCAGTCTTGACCCTGCTCCCCAGGGGAACAGTCCAGCGCAAACTGTCAGGCCAGGTCCTCCCTGGACCAGAAACAAGAATCCCGGCTTCAGGGTATCACCACTCATCAGCCAGGCTAGCGTAACTCCAGTGCCACGGGGATTACTACAGTGGTAGTGTCTATTAGGTTTGGTGTGTTACCACCAGACATAAAAAAACTATTAAAATACCACCCCAGAGACTAGTGTCAATCTAGAGCTGTTCTAAAATGTTAAATAAAGTAATCTGGTTAAAAGGTTTTTATAGCTGCATGTAGCTCGTGTTCCTCTATTGGAGCCCTTAATTATTCAACCTGCACCTTCAATATGCGAAGGAATGTCAATTCATCTAGAAATACCCCCACAGTATGGCCTTCAGAGTACACTAGTGAAGAACGAAGGCACATGCTTGTTTCAGTTTAATTATCATTGGTCAATGCTCAACCAACGCCTTTGAGACCGAATATTCCCTCTTCATTCGTTTTATCATTGAGTCTGTTAACCAATAGGCAATGGTTTTATCTCCGGACTCAAACAATCCTTTTCAGGGGTAGAATCATTGCTTTAACAGGACACACTCTTAGTTGTTCTTAACAGTGGGGAGTACTGGAAAGTCTCCTTGGATCATGACTTCTTATGTTTGCTCTCTGCCGCTTTCAGCTCGGATAGTAGTCGGGACTATACCAAGTCACTCTTCTCTTTTGGCGGCTGTCGCCTTAGCCACGAGACGTTCCTCAATTAAGAGCAACCCAAAGAAAGAAAGGTGGTTCGCCCTAAGTTGGCAGGGTATGCCCAGGCGTGGGTTCCTTTGATACTTTGCCACTGGATTCAACCTACCCTGGCTGATGAGGGCTGTTAGGCCGATTTCAAGCGAGTATTGGTATTGGTTGTTATTCCCAAACATGATCAGAGAGTTTTTCCTTGCTTCTTTTAAATGTTGATATTTGTGATGCTATGATGAGAGTTTCAGCACAATGTCTCAGGGCCTCATAGCTCCACCGCATCTTCTGAGTCATATTCTGTGAGCCTTCTTCATGCCGATTGATTCCTTTCCTTCCAATCTCAACATGTGACCAGTGACACAGATATCGGAATCTACAGCTTTCTTCCTTGCGTGAGTTGCGAATCCTGATGGTCTTTTCTTCTTTATTGACCAAGTCTTAACATTTCAGCTGCAGCTTGTACACATGAGCCCCCAGGGCAGATGGTTTGTTTCTCGAGCCAAAGGTTTAGGCAGAAAGGTCTTCCAGCAAGTGTTCAGCTTCAACAGCTTGCATCCGACACCCCACTGTATGGCAGACAATGTCTCAATCAGGCTCCTTTTGCCCTTCCCCAACCTACATGCAGGTTTTAAGCTCTTCTTTCATTGAGGTCAGGTCCTCTTTTCTAGACGCCATGTCAGTTTGTGTACCAGACACTGGAGGGATGCTGGTTGCATTTAATAATAAGAGGTGCACCAGTGAGTTTCGATATTGCTGCGGTTCTTCTAAGTCAGTTTATGCTGAATGCAAGTATTTGTTTGATTCCTCGGCAAATGCAGGCATGTGTCTCATCTACATGTCATGCACCATACATTATCCTGCCTTATTGTGGGACCAACTCAGTTCATTGATAGCCATCATATGCCTTTTGTGAAGATCTGGACTGTTCCTAACAGTAAATGTGTTGGGTGAGGTAACTCCGCCAGCAACATGAACATTCTTTGTGTCCTGTGTGGTGCCACACTTTTTTGTTAGGCGTTTCTTACTAACTGAAACAAGTTTTTGTTTAACTGGTGGCGTCCCTCCAGGGCCTTAAGGCACAGCATGTCTGTGCCATAGATGAAACTGGAGGGCGGTGGGTCACTCCACGTTTCACTTTCACTCACTTTTGGGGATTGAGGCGAGAAGAAGGTTGGAGCATAGACCTCTCCACCCCGCCGCTCTGACCTCATGTCAACCTTCCCTCCTCAGGCCGGCTCCCATTATTTCTCATACTTGTGTTCTGCAGGCTCTCTGTTGAATCTAGACACCTCAGATCTCTTCACAACACTAAGCCGCCACCTACATCTCTGGAGTTTTTCCGCATGTCTGTTGAGAGTCACCAAGACATCCCAGTGAAAACCGCCCCAGAAACATTCCACATTCTAAATAGCACATCACAAGAATACATATTTTAACAAAGATACAACGATGTCTGATGCTCCTCAAGCATTTCCACTCTTTTTGGTAGGGTCTTATGCCATTAGGGGCCCATTTACTTCACTGAGCCAGGCTGACAGTCCACAAGTTTGGTGAAACATGTCCACAATGCACTTTGCTGGCCACGGCACCCCTTTTCCAGTAATATCAATATCTTCCTTAGTTATTTGATATTCGCAGTAGACTATGAAACTGTGTGCTGCATCCCAAATAATCTACTCCATGTCCTCTACCTGTTGTTCAGGCCTTTGCTCCCTCAACTTGCTGCAACCAAGAGGCCCAGAGATGCGGTGCAGGACACTTTGGATTCTCCCAAGAGAGTGATGAGTCTTTTATCTAACATCATGGCCAAATGATGTTAGTTTACGTGTGAGTTTAGCCCTCTTTTTATTGCATAACTCCTAACATGCAGAAGTAGAACATGTACATACAATACCTGTGGTATTCACTTCACTTGGGTCCCTTTGGCCATAGGTTTTATAGTTTCTTAGGTAAACAACCTTTACAACGCAACTTTTACATCGCAGAGCCTTTACAACGCAACCATTACAACGCAAACTATTACAACGCATTGCTCTGGGGGGCGCTCTAGGATAGGAAATAGGTTAATTTACTATCCAATAACCTTCCCTAGTGTCCACGGGGACTGGAGTTGGAATAGTAAATTAAGCTATTCACTATCCAGCACCCCAAAGCAAAATGCGTTGTAATGGACTGCGTTGTAATACTTGCGTTGTAAAGGCATGCGATGTAAAAGCATGCGTTGTAATGTCATACATCCGTTTCTTACAACAAAGGGTAGATCAAAAAACCTTCCTCCAAGCGTCCCCATAAAGCTAGGACATCCCAAGCCATGCTTATATATTTTATTTTTACAGTTTATGGGATAGTGAGTTAAAAGACCTGACAGCATCACAGTTTTTCACAAAGGCAAAGAGAAAAATAGTATCAACTAAGTGAAAAAAGCAAAATGATAGGAATATGCTTGCCTTTATAAAGAGGCTGGGCCACTCATGGCAACAACCATTGCGTCAACCAAATCATTATTGATTTACAATTGCTGCAGGACAGTTGATTTTGCTTCAGAAGTGTAGAAGAGAAATCCACACCCCCCCCGGCAGTTTCAAATGGGATAAATTTTGCAACTGGTTCAATGTTGTGCTTATGCAGGGCATATCCATATGGTTAGCTTAGCTCCTCTTGATGTTTCCAAGCTTTTACACCTTGTTTATCTACTTCAGAGCAAAAAAGAAGGTACCATGACTTTTCTCGTGCATACAGCTTCTGAAGCCAAGCCGACTGGAAGATTCACCATCAATACAAAAAGGACCTTTGCTGGAGTAGCATCGTTATTTTATTTTTTATTTCAAATCGTTTTTATTGAGCCAAACAATAAGAAAAACAATAAGATGCATTAAGAAGGTGACAGTAATATTCATAGTAATAATCATAATAACGCTAAACATGACAATAATGATACTAAAATGATGATAGTAAAAATAATAATAATAACAATAGTGACTGTGCTCAAGTGCCAAGTAACACCTTCTTCGCAGAGCGCATGCTTAATAGTATATAAGTGGTCAGAACAACCAATCCATACAGCAGGGCAAAATCAATTTTTTTACTCCAATTTTGTAGGGAGTAAAAGGCCTTCTAGACATAACAGTGTTTGGGAAATTATGGGTCATAACATGAGTACGATGTGTCAAGGGAATTCCACAGTTTCCTGTGCAATTTACGCCATGGAGAAGTATGGAGAGATTCATTATCAGCACCTCTTAAAGAGTATAGCCATTCCTGCCACATTCTAAAAGAGACTTTCACATCCCCAGCTTTGACTGCGACCTGATTAGGTTTACAATAATTGTTCCTAGATAGGCTACTCCATAGCCAAGGCAGGTTAAGCAGATCTGAAGGTAACAAGCCTGGAACAAAATGTAAATGTAAAAAGTGTGGGTGGATACATATACAGCATAACATTCAAGAATTAAGCCACCAGGTATTCTGTGAACAAAGAAGGTTGGTTGTGAGGGCACAGGAAGGCAGGAATTGGAGCCAAAGACTCTTACACTTTACAGACAGCTAAAACCCTGCTGAGCAAGGGAGAAGACCTCAACCCTTCAACCTTGCACAAAGAAAGAAACTTGTTCCAGCACGTTGCATACTAGAGGTCAATTTCTGCACATCCAGAATCCCATCTGCCACATCTGAGAGGAGACTAACAACCTCTAGTTGGCACTGCTCAATCTCCATGCATAAAGACAAAGCAACCAAGGTTTGGGTTGCAGAACCCTGCAGTTCTGCTGCAAAAGCATATCTACTCTGTCCAGAAGAGGGCCTAAACACCAAGTTCCAGCCGATTGGTATACCAAAACCTCCTTGCCCAGTTCTGGTCGATAAAACTCACCATCCTCGCATACTTTCATTAGCACCCTTGAAATGAGCAGAATCAAAGAGAACGCGTAAAGACTGCAACCACATCAAGAGAAAGACTTCCAACAAACCCACATGGTGGGACGTGCAGAGCGCTGAAGAGAGGAAATTGTTGTTTCTTTTTTACTAAGCTTTTCATATTAGGGCAAAGTACACCCATCACAGCAGGGTGGAGTATCAATGTATTATCTTCCAGAACAGGTGACTCAAGATATCCTCTCTCACGTACAGTGTGCCTGCCAGGTGACCAGATGCCAAAAGTATTCCCAGTTTTCAGAGCTAATTGCCACAAACACAATAACTCCCATCACAGGGTGCAGGAATGACCTGCCAGAATTCTCACAACATGTTCAGTAAAATGCCTTTAGGAATAACCAAAAAGCTCCAACTTTTTCCATCTTGGACGCATCCATAGGAGCTCTAATTCAGTAAGATACCCCATCAACCGCTTGCAGTCTACCCAACAGGATAAAATGATCTACTGTGTAAAAGGCATTGGATAAGCCAAAATGCATCCACATTAAAACTAAACATGTGTACACTGCCAACAACCTGTTATTCCACTTCTGCCCACTATGAACTCAGAGATACCAAAGGGGGTGATGGACGGAGTGCTTGACCAAATCAAACACTCACCCCCAGTCAACTGATCTGGGTTTAATCCATCATCATTCTTTAGCTCACTCCACCACCCCAGTTCGGACATGGCCATATGCAAATCAGTCTGACCCTGTGCCTCATGGGAACAGTCTAGCCCGAACAGCCAAGCCATGTCTTCCCTGGACCGGAAACAAGCATCCTGGGACCGGTTCACTCTACCACTGGATTCAAGATAGCCTGGCTGATGAGGATTATAAATCCGAAACCGGTCCCAGGATGCTTGTTTCCAGTCCAGGGAAGACATGGCTTGGCAGTTCGGGCTGGACTGTTCCCATGAGGCACAGGGTCAGACTGATTTGCTTATGGCCATGTCTGAACTGGGGTGGTGGAGTGAGCTAAAGAATGGTGATAGATTAAACCCAGATCAGTTGACTGGGGGTGAGTGTTTGATTTGCTCAAACGCTCAGTCAATCACCCCCTTTGGTATCGCTTTGTTCGCCCTAAGTTGGCAGGGTATGCCCAGACGGGGGTCCCTTGCTCACTCTACCACTGGATTCAAGATAGCCTGGCTGATAAGGATTATGAATCCGAAACCGGTCCCAGGATGCTTGTTTCCGGTCCAGGGAAGACAAGGCGTGGCAGTTCGGGCTGGACTGTTCCCATGAGGCACAGGGTCAGACTGATTTGCATATGGCCATGTCTGAACTGGGGTGGTGGAGTAAGCTAAAGAATGGTAATAGATTAAACCCAGATCAGTTGACTGGGGGTGAGTGTTTGATTTGCCCAAACGCTCCGTCCATCATCCCTTTGGTATCACTATGAACTCAAGCAGCCTACCTCCCAACTGCAAGTTAAGCTCATAACATGCAAGTTTAAGATTGATTGTTTTCTTCAATGATCTAGTTATGGTTTTGTCACAAAGGGTGCGATGCATACGTGTTTCATAGACTCTAAAACAACTTTAGGATAGGTTTTCACCAGAGAGGTTTGTCACAGGTACCCAGCACTTTTGTCATATATCCATGCTTCTCATAATTTATTTTTCCTTTGTACATCTGAAAGAATTGAAAGAGGACATTGTGGGAAAGGTTAGCCAATGAAAGGCACACCCATGAGCATATTCCAAATGGAAGCCTAATATTAGAAATCGAAACATAATATGGAATCACGGGCAGGCTAGTGGTTTTGTGCGCCGTACTGAAGTTGCAGGGAAATATTAATGACACACAAATCTTAGCCTGAAGATGGTTTGCAGGAAGCAAAGGGCTTTTGGCGGCTGTGCCGAGAATGTTCCAGTGCACTGTTCTGTGGCGACTATTATCTCTTGAGTTTGAAAAAAAAGCTTATATACCGGTAAGTAATACAGTAATATTTTTTTTTTTAAAACTTTAAAAATACTTTAAGACAATGAAAACTACGTGCAGGAGGGAAAACACTACATATTGAATGTATTGTGCAGCCATGAAAGGAGAAGTCAATAATAAAATAATAAAGTGACAGTTCACAGATAAATCTTAAATCTGACGTCAGCTAATTTTGTACTTGAATTCAACATCACTGAATCCCAATTTTATTATACAGCCACAAGTATTTTTATTATTTTCAAAGCAGAGAAGTACAAAAGAAATGTTATTATGAGCTTTTGTATTATGTTAAAATACAACCCTTAGAGTGAAAACGGGGTGGAAATAAAATATAAATATGAAATGTACATTCATGATTTCAAAATACCACATAATGTGTTTCCTTGCGCAACGACTGAATCAAAAGCAATTCAAAAAGGTCAGTGGTATACATCAGAGAATCATGTTGGCAGGCCAATGAAGTCTGCCGGGGGCTCTGCAGGCTTATTTAAAGATTCTCAGAATCAATAAAACAAGTGGTTATTAATACCAATATATTTGTACTTTAGGATTATCAAAGCATAATCCCACCTACATATTGAGCTTGCTTGATGAACTCCAACCATAGTGTTGTGAAACAGAAATAACAAGGGGTGGTGATGAGCAGAGATGAAACTGCAGTGGGTGATGTCAGAACTGTGAGAGAGTGTCAGTTCTGCAGATTCATACAAGAGCTCCTGGGCAGAGGGGAGGATCCAGAGTCTATTATGAGTTCCGAGGCATAGCTGCAGTGCGTCTAATTTCTCAGGAATCTATTTATTCCGGACCGGGAATAATGACGAGGAAAGTCATAACAGGATCATGGGGAACTGAGCATGGTTCATATCAAGAGCATAAAAAATAAACCTCTTCAGCAATGTATTTTAGTTGTAGGAAAAGTAAAAACATAAGCCTTTTTATTTAAACTGCATTTGATTGTGGAATAACACAATCTTAGACAATTCCTATTACTATCCGAAAGTGATTCAAATAATTCGTCCCTTTATTTAGGAGGTTGACAGAGCTACCACTGCAAGAGGCATCATAGGTTTGAGGTATATAAAATACATTGTGAAAGCAAGACACAAATGTGGAGTAAATTGCCTCTCCAAACTATGTAGACAATTTCTCTCCAAACACTGGAAAAAGTATCTAACCCACAAGAGTGCAGCAACCCCAGCAGTCAAGGGGTCACACCGATATTAGTGCAAACCACAGTGGCAAGAGTGGGATCCATAACTCATACACACAACGACTTGACCAGATGTAGACCACAATGACGGCCAGTCCATTTTAAATGTGCACTCTTGACAATATTCCAAGATGCTCTCTACAGCACAAGCACTGGCAAAGTATAGAATGCCACCAGACACTTACCCTTGAATGACTACCTTCTTGCAGAGATCCCCAAAGGTAAGAGTCTGGGAATGGGATGGAACTTTTTCCTCAAGTCATGTAGGCAAGCTCTGGATTTCGCTTCTAAACAACTTCCCCTAATTTAGGAATAAGAGTATGGCATTTTTGTTATAGTTTTATCACTTTTTAAATTTGATATTCTGATGCTCATATGCAGTGTCATAGGTTTGTTTAGCATGTTAAAATACCTGGTGCCCTGAAAGGAGTAAAACTACAAACATGCAGACTTTTGAGAAGCTGTATTCTAGGGTCTTTAGAGCATACCATGAAAAGAGAGGCTGTCCCCATTATCTGCACCAACTCAAATTGTAAATATATGTGTGAGACAAGGTTTCATAACAAACTGGGACAAAAAGAGAAAAAGAAAGGAGGAGAGGGACATAAGGGAGAACAAAACATGAGATGAATATCGAGACTTAGAATTACTTAGCAGCAACAACACATTTGGCTTCATTTAACAAAACTGAGCAGCCTATTGAACCTTAGAAAAGGCAATTGAAATACTGAAAACCTAAATATAATGTTGATCAGAGATTTGTCAGACAAGAAGGTTATCTTGGAGAGAATAAGGCTTACCCTTTCAACAGAATTTAAAGGGGAGGGAGGCCATTTCACCAACTTCTTAACAAGTTTGTTTTGCATGTTTAAAGTATAGTAGCGCACTCCCCCTCACCCTTAATGAAAAAATGAACTGTAACCAGCCTAAAGATAGCCAAATAATATGTGCGGAAAGATGTTTTAATAGCTCGTCCTTTGTTTAAATGGGTAACAAATGCATTCAGTCTTCAGAGATACACTTGAGGATCCCAGTGCTAAGATCACAATGTTGTAAGCTTGAAGGAAAGGATTATGCTAAATGCTAGGAGCAGGAAGCAACTTCTGAAAGGACACTTTCATTTGATTTGAATTTCAAGCCATCGTCAAACAGATCTCATTTCCCATTACCACTTCCCACCACACACCAAGAATAACCACCGCCACATTCTTTTTTACTGGAACATCAAAATCTTACAGGCTAACCCCCTTTCTCTGACTCGAAGAAGCAACTTTCCAATCAAAGCTCCACTGACTACCTCATTCTCCATTCCAAACTACTCCCTTCCTCCAATATCACATAAAGGCTTAAAGTCAAACTATTGTATGCTCATAGATCACAACATCTCAATCACTTTTGACCAGTCTGATAAGTTAATCACTCTACTATAAAACTGAATGACTCCTATTTACAACGTCTTTGCCCAACGAAATGATCAGCACCCACCATCCATCATATCAAATACACGAGCATTACAAAAGTGACTAAGTCACATAGGGCACAGACTCAAAAGAAAATTCACTCCCATAGGCTACATGAGTCAGATTTCCCTTTTTTTTTTTTGAGCAGAAGAAGATGTAAATAAAGGAATCCTTTTAGAAAAATCTTGATGGAGTCTCTGCATTATGTGACTTAGTTATTTTTTGGGCAAATTGTTTTATGGAGCAGTGCTCCTGTGTGGAAGATTAGGAGGCTGATCCACTTTAATTTGGACTAAAATGTTGAATTAAAAGTGATAGGTGCAAATTTGTTGACTCCGCCTCATTTTTGTAAATCCCCTATTTACAACCTCAGCTGCTATAAGGACCGTTCAAGAGCACAGAGACACTGTAGGAAGACGTATACAAAAGCCCAAATCAACAGGTCACCTTATACATAGACTAAGTCCAAACAAATGATAAAACGGTGCTCTTTCACCACAAAAATAACTTTCGAGGCTACAAAAATGTCCAAGGTTTTATCAACTGGTACAACATATTTTCAGTATAATTTAGACCTTTTCTGCACCCCAACTTAATTAAAAAAGAAACAAATTCCACCATCAAGCAGGCCGACCATAGCTAAGCACTACAAATCCCAACAGAGAGGAAGGTAAAACGCAACCTTAAAGTCAGCAGTTCAAAAAAAGAGGTTTGCAACAGAGGCCACTGCCCTCTCCTCACATCACCTCCCCTCACCCTACCCTACAATTCCTTACTTCCTGACCTTTAATCAGGGCAGCAGCTATGCAAACAGAGTCTAAAACACAGGTTAATTTCTATAGCACAACACATGATTTTCTAAATCAAAAGGAACCCTCGCGAAGTACAAAGGTTACCACATCAATGAAGTATATGCCAATGCGCATAAATGCCAAGTAGGCCAATAAGCATGTGACATTTAATCTCTGGCCTCAAAGAAATGACGCAAACTGACATTGTCCCATGGAAACATCAATTAGCTCCCAGGAAGGGTAAGAGTCACGTTTCATCACCTTTGACTATCCTACAAGATCCAGTAACCTCGCCAAAGTAAGCACGAACCATCAGATTCACAGCTAACGGTTATGGGTGCTTCTCCACCCAGGCTACTAACCTCAGAACACAAAAAATCAACACTCAAGGAATAATTGAAATTCTTCCCCGATATTAATTATTGGTAACCTCCATATATACTTCATGTGCAAACAGTCCTTTCCTTTCCTCTTAAAATTACCTGCATGCGAGTAATAATATTACCGTTACACACACACACAGCAATATATATCTTATAGAAGCAATAAAAGCTAATAATATGGTCTTGATTAATATTTCTATTGATGGACTATGTCCCACAAAACAAACTTATGTACACATTTTCTAAGGCAAAAAACACAGGTAGCTTTTAATTATTTCACAAAGGCATCACACTTAGCTGGTTGGGTATCTCTGTCACAATAATGACCTATGACCAATTCTCCTAAACACCTCAGCAATGGTCGGGCATTAGGGTTATACTGATTGCTGTCTACATGTAGAATAGATACTACCACTGCGAGACCACCTTTACATAGCAGATCTTGATGTAGGGAATAAAGATTTGATGCAATACACATAAGATTATTTCATTTTTTAGCCTCCCACTTGCAATAGTTGACTCACATGAAACTACTCCAAACACGTTAGTAAAAAATAATATGCAAATACATAAGAAAATAAATAAATATTGATAACATGCTCTAAATATTACACAAAATAATTGTTGTGAGAAAAGATATTCTTCATGAGACGGCCCATGCACTTATTAAAAAAAATATGTTTTTAATTATTTCTATTTACCTCGTTTAGTATACCTTCCTTACCTTGTTTTGTAAGCTTTTGGGCGTTAACTGACTCAGGCAAGTGATACTGCTGCCTAACTTCTTGACATACGGCTCTTTAACTGTTGCAGAAGGACACCTTGACCTTGAAAAGGTTTAGGCAAGAAATCCTGAAAGCTTGAAGCTTGTACTGGAAAGCCACATCCACAGACCTCCACATGATGGAAGGACCACATGGTGCCTTTCTGCAGACATTCTCTTCTTTTACAAGTCCCCAATGGGGGCACCACGGTTTAAAGTGCTCATGGGATAGCTAATATTCTCTGCACCTACAATTTGTGGTTTGATCACTTTTGTAGCATATCCCAAAAGCAATCTACTTGCGCCATAATTGTGCGTGAGGGAAGTATTTAATGCACCAGAGAAATATATATTGCAAGGCAGAGCCACAGAAATATATATTCCAAAGCAGAGCCGCAGAAATATATATTGCAAGGCAGAGCCGCAGAAATATATATTCCAAAGCAGAGCCGCAGGAATATATATTCCAAAGCAGAGCCGCAGGAATATATATTCCAAAGCAGAGCCACAGAAATATATATTGCAAGGCAGAGCCGTAGAAATATATATTCCAAAGCAGAGCCGCAGAAATATATATTCCAAAGCAGAGCCGCAGAAATATATATTCCAAAGCAGAGCTGCAGAAATATATATTCCAAAGCAGAGCCGCAGGAATATATATTCCAAAGCAGAGCCGCAGGAATATATATTCCAAAGCAGAGCCGCAGGAATATATATTCCAAAGCAGAGCCACAGAAATATATATTGCAAGGCAGAGCCGTAGAAATATATATTCCAAAGCAGAGCTGCAGAAATATATATTCCAAAGCAGAGCCGCAGAAATATATATTCCAAAGCAGAGCTGCAGAAATATATATTCCAAAGCAGAGCCGTAGAAATATATATTCCAAAGCAGAGCTGCAGAAATATATATTCCAAAGCAGAGCTACAGAAATATATATTCCAAAGCAGGGCTATATGAACTTAATTGGGAAAAAACAAACAGCTAATGCAGCTGGTACTATTGACTGAACTCAAGACCACAGCATGGACTCAGAGGCAGCATGGCTTGACATGGTCTAAACGGAGACATAACTGTAGATTACACTACTAATTAGTAAAAAAAAAAGGGCATATTGTCCTCAGAACCGTATTCCTGGCACACAATGCGTCGATTCATCCTCCTCATTAAAATGGAGGAAAGGTGTATCAAGCGCTGCCCCTGTGGATCTTTTGTTACCCTCACCCATAGGATCCATAGAATTACAAATGGTCTTCCTGAGGCACTTATACACTTACTTCGTTCTCTGTGACCATTAAATCACCATATTTCTTTCAAACCCTCCTCAGCTTCGTTCTGAAAGGCAACACAACAGCTCAGAGCCCCTGGAGGTCCAGCCCTTTTTGAGCCTAGCTTGCCACTCATCCTTGTCCTTGATATGTCTCACTGTACACTCAGAGCCACGGACCCTCCCAGAAGTGCCATGACTTCCCTAAAGTCCACTCTATCACCAACTGACGACTTCTGAAAGGACACTGCCACGTGGAGCGGAGTGCCCCCAAGGCTGCTGCAGCTCTTATTCCATCCACACGTTCAAGAGCTAAAGAAAAAGTGTTAAGATGTGTACTTATGTTTGCGGCCAGCCACACTCTAGCTACCACTAGCAGAAAGAGGATAATATAAAAATACAATTTGGTCAGTTTGTCTAACTGCTTTCCCAACTCTAAACCCTGGCCAGATGTGATGCGTGTATATTTCTCCACAGACGAATACAAGCCAGGCGCTCCGCACAAATGAATGCAGATTGACTTGTTTCTCCATTAGTTGAGAGTCGAGGATCTTCAGAGGGATATTGCTGTGAGACGAGCATCAATTGCGCCAATAAGGCTAAATGGACCTTTGTATCCAAGAAATCATTTGTTGACCTCTACTTGTGGTGTAACTGGAATTCTCAGCCCTCTTCATATGTCATTTCTGTAGCTTCTTTAGCTTGAGGTTAGAAAAAGTTTCTTGCGTAGCGTGTGCTGCAACAACAGCGAGTAATGCTCCCTTGGGTCTGAATTGGTGTTTCTCTCATACACTCTGCGGTTGAGCTCGGTGTGGATGTCCAACAGGTGCAGCCGCCTGTAGAAGAGAAAAGGCAGAATAATTAAGGAACAGCAGAAATTTACCACCACATGTTTAAAATGCAGACATACTCTAAAACAATGCAGTCATCAATACACAATTTCCATAGGTGTACCCAGATTCTAAGGAGGCTCCTCTCAATCTTCAGTAAGAATTTCCTGCTTCAAATGTTGCAAAAATTGTTTGCCATTTACTCCGTTCAGCATTCTTACACATGCACTCGAGGAGAACTAGTTATGTACCAAGGTATGCCCGCTTCCACACTAGTGATTTAGTTTCTCCTTTTTAAAATGTTAAATCAGTCGCTAAATTCATTTCACCAAGACAAACAGCAATACGAAAACAGCAGAGAGTCAAAGACCAGGCCAGCTAGAACCTCTTTATAAACAGAACAGAGTGCACGTGCTGCTATCGATTCTCTTTTGCCTGAATGCTTTTGGCTAAAACATCTGAAATGAAACCAATGTTTTATGTGCAAATAGTCACTTTTTATTTTGGTTTTCTTGCGTCAATTATTTAATTATTGACTTTTTTGAAAATTATTTCAAACAACGTTTTTGTTTTTACGACCTTATGTACAACACAACAAATATTTACAATATTTACTGACAATTTTTCATCATTCAGACAACAAACATACCTCTTCCATACAATGCACTATATACAACACTTAAATCCCAAACAAACAAAGAAGGAAATATAACAATTATTTTCAGTTGAAAACAATGAAATATTGCAACAAAGCCATATACAATTTATACAAAAGGATGAAAATTTGTAAAATTTTTATGTCACTCTAGATTTTTTGGCTTTTCCAGTCTACGCGTTTCGAACTCGTGTATCTATGGAGTTCTCATCAGGACCGTAGTCTCTCAGTTCTTAAGAGACCATACTGGATTCAATTGTTCCCGTCGTAAGAAATGGACTTGTTTAGAGGACCTCTTTTTTGTGCTGTGCTGTTTTTTCTATCAGTGTACATCCACTAATGGAGAAATCAAGCTCCGTGGACCTTAGGGTTCTGTGCCTTCGTCCGATTTGATTCGGACGAGGCGGGTGTAGCGTTCTGTCTCCCTCGTTAGTCAGCCGCGTTCTCAGTGTGAACGTTTCCGGGTCCGCAAAGGATCATCAGCTAGAACCTCAGCTTGAGACCTTTGGCAGATGCACGATTGGCCTCCCGGAGCACGAGATTCACTGTTTGGACACCACGCCAACCCTCTAGCCATCATCCTACAGGGAAAGGAGTCCTGATTTCCAGTGAACAAAAAATGATGATGTCATCACAGTAAAAAAAATGCAGCCCATTACTTTAGAGATCACAGATCAGAGCCTGTGAAAAGAGGTGGGGTATCAGTAGTAGGTGTCTACCATTCACCAGCTTCAGCAAGAGCTAAGCACGTTGTCAATAAAGTAGAGGATTAAGAGAGTCACTGGATTAAAAAACAAAACTGCGGACTAGGCGATGGGACCAAATCTGACAGAACAGAAAAGTTTCGTCAAGAGCCTGCTTTTTTTAAAACTCTTTATTTAACAAAACAACAAAATACACAGCAGGACAGTTAGTCATTTGACAGTGGTGGGTTACAACATGGGTACACAACACATTCGGTGTTACAGTCCGAGGCATTTTCAACATTTTGTGTCTACCTCTCTGCGTTTGGTGACTCTTGTGACCTCTACTCCCTCCTGCGTAGCTCAACCATGGGAGACAAGCACATTTCGTCCCAATGCTGCCCATTTCCGGTCCCATTTTTTAGGGCACCCTGTATTTTTTAAGACGTCTTTCTCCGCTATCATGGCCCTGTCCATGTCAGCCTCCCAACCTCTTATTAGTGGTGGTCTCCCTACTCCCCATTTTTGTGCTATGTTCCAATTAGCGAGGGCCCATTCCAGTGAAGCCCATGATTTTTCAGTTTGTGTTAGGTCGGTGGCTTCCCATATATTTAATAGACCGTTTTGGGCTGGGGTTAAGTCCCCTCCCCCACACACACTTTCCATTTTTGATGTGACCGCTGCCCACTATTTGAACGATTGGACATTCCCACATTGTGTGGACACAGGCCCCCTCCTTGGAGCACTCTCGAGGGCAATATGTATCTGTTCTCCTCCCCATCTTCACCAGGACTCTCGCTGTTAAGTAGACTCTGAGCAAGGTTTTGAAGAGCCTGCTTCTTGAGGCACATGAAAATCCATCATTCATCTTACAGCCCATGACCTTAACTGAAAACTGCAACCTAAGTGCATCTCTCACACAGCCTATACCACAGCTACGCTTACAGCTTAGAGGCGGCTTAACCGAAAGCCCCCATGACAGTTCATGTAACAGTGTTGGCTACCCTGAGGGCTCTTGCTTGTATGTCACCTTATTTCAAAATCAATAGATGCGTGAGCAAACAAAACCTAGCACAAACACATGCGCATCCCGCATATACTAACTTATGTGACTCCTCGCACTTTCCTTCAGATATACACTAGAACCAACTACCACGCATTATTCCGTGTACATTTGGTTTGAAATAAAGTTCTCTCCCTTTCAATAGCCCGGACCAAGTTGTGTTTCCATGGTAACACAAACACCGTCTATGGCCGCTCACGCGTGTTACGTGACTCCCCGCGTCACGCGTCGATCCCTGCCCTGGTTGGCTAACCCTTTCCGGCCCCGCCCCCTCACCGGCAGGCCGCGACCCCGGAAGACACTGGATATATTCGACTATTCCGGCCCCGTTCTCCATCGTTGGGGTCCGGTAAAAGGGCTTTCGCAGGAACACTGCGGGTGCCGAGCGTCAAGGGCGTAAGTGGATTACAATATTGGGGCAACGACTTTCGTGTCGACATATCTCTAAGCTAAGTACCACCCAATGTTTGTGTCATTTTGAGTCTGACTCTTTACCTGTTTTTCTCCTTCAAAGGGTGTGCCAAATACGCTTCCACCCCCCTCCTGTGACCCATGGGGTCACCTCGATACACCATAAAAGTGAAGACATTTTAATTTGTGCATTTAGTGATCGCCATAAAAACAATGTTACTCCATTGATCGCTACTAGGAAATGGCTTTCCTTTTTAAATACCCAGTATCACCATTTTTTACTTCACTCTTAGCACCGCACACGTCCAGTGACTAGTGCGTATTACCCCGGGTAAAGAGGTGGTGTTAAACGTACTGTTATGACGCTGCTCACTGCCCACCCACCATGTATGGAGCACCCTAAAACCGACCTGTATGATTAAGACAACCCGCTAATTGTATGTCTTGTCTTGTATGTATGTCCTTGTCGTTTTCTTCCACAGGTGCAGAAACCTAATGTGTAGAAGCCTCCTAAACCAGGAGTTACCTAGGAAGATAATTTTTATTAATTTTCTTTCTTTTTGCACTTTTTTACACCCACTTTTCACTTTCACGTCCCTAGGCAAGGGTGGGCCTTAGCGCGTCCATACCACCAGGGTCTAGAACACTTTTAAAGTTCTGAAGAATGCCTGGTAACCTTACACCGTTTTATAGGCAGAAACATGTTGACTGACGATAATTATTGGAAACAACCACACAATTAATTGTGGACGATTTTCCCAACACATAATTTTAAATATATGCTCTAAGTGACCACATAATAAATCATTTTTGGCTACACTTAGACATTTTTATATACCCCTCACCACCATTTAATTTACTTTCACTGCACGCCCTAAACTCACAAATACTGCTCCGCAGTAGTTCTGGCCTCGAAGCACACTAAAGAGGCACTCTGCCTCTTTAGTGGGGCCCAATGATGAAGCATGTCACCACCAGGTGGTGAGTGAGGGCCTTCCTAACCTACCTAAATGAGGCCGGTTACCTTTCTATCTTGCTCCTACGTGTGGTCTTATATAACCATACAACACTCTTTTGTTGTTTGAACAGATATAACCGGGGAATAAGAGTGTTACCTACCTCTCCCTACCTCTCTTCTTGTTTATACAAGTTCAGTAATAGCCTCACACAGCTAACACTGCAGATACAGACCTGCAGATACAGACCTGCCCGTCCGCGCCGGCGGCGCGCCGAAGGCGCGCCAAATGCGGGCCCGTCTGCGCCCGGATCGGGCCTAGGGCCACCCCCCCTGGTCCTGTTCCCTTGACCTCACGAAGATCATATACTTCGAGTATGCTCCGGCACCTGCGTCCCCTTCACCATCAGTTGTGCTTTGTACTTGACCCTCTGCTTCTAGCCATGATTCCGCCCATACCTGTCCTTGTTGTAAATCCTCTATACCCTTTCTGAGGGAGCCTTCTCTCACCACCGACAGGACATAGCTGATCTGATTGAGGACAAAAAACTAGATATATTAATCCTGACCGAAACCGGGATGGACAGCTCGTCCGATCCAGATCTAGTGATCGCAGTTCCCAAAGGCTTTTCTATTCAAAGATTGGACAGACAGCGTAAGAAAGGCGGTGGAATCGCAATCATCCTACGGGATGCATTTACTGCCAGAACCAATATAATCTCTTTACCATCATGTCAGGCGTTACAATTCTCCATTAAATTGACTCCCTCCTATAATTTTAAAGGGATCCTACTATACCGACCTCCGGGGTCGAGGATTGGATTTATTTCGGATCTCAGGGCCATTCTGGAATCATCAGCCCTTGATAGTTCTCTCACTGTCCTTGGCGATTTCAATTTTCATTTCGATAAAACCGAGGACAAGGACACTGAAGCCCTCCTAGCTGACATGACTATCTTTGGTCTCTCACTGTTGGTTAAATCCCCCACACACGATGCGGGACATATATTGGATGGCATTTTTTCTAATTTAGTGGATCTCCAGGTCTCTCAAATACTCCCCCTCACCTGGTCAGATCATCATGTTATCTTGGCTTCGCTGACTACTCATGATTCTGGCTCTCCCAAACAACCCTCCACTCCCCGTCAGCCCTTTCCGGCATGGAATGACATAGACTCTGCCAGCCTGAAAACTCTCTTGACTAATTCTACTCCCCTCCTATCAGCCGATCCCAACACCGCCATCACACAATTTAATGAGTGGGTGGGGGCTGCGGCCACCTATCTGGCCCCTGTTAAACAACGTTCTCGTAATAGATCTGCTCCGTCGGCCCCTGGTATTCAGAGGTTCTAAGAAATCAGAAACAACTGTGTAGGAACAAAGAGAGGCACTGGCGGAAAGACTATTCGGCGGAGGCCAAAATTAAGTATAAAGAAACACTTGTTATATACAAAACAATGATTAGCGAGGCTAAGAAAAAGTTCTTCAGCGACAGAATCGAACTCGCCAAAAATTCCAACAAGGCACTGTACGACACTACCAAGCAGTTAGCGGGTTACGCTCTTAATATGACTCCCCCTCCTTCTCAGTCGCTATGTGACGCCCTGGCCAAATTCTTTTATAGTAAAGTTAATGACATCTATTCTGCCTTCGCAAATAGCAATAATACCCCCTCCAATGTGCCGAAAATCTCCCGGACTGGACCCACCCTCTCTCAGTTTACAGATATTTCTAGCTCTCAGGTCGCGGACATTATATCCACCATAAGATCGGGTCCTGCTCTTGATCCATGTCCTCTTAAAGTATTACTTCCTGTCATCGAAGAGGTGCTTCCTGCCATCACTTCTATCTGCAATTCTATGTTCACTTCAGGCATTTACCCAGCTACTTTAAAACAGACTCTCATTAAACCACTGTTAAAGAAACCTCATCTTGACATGGAAGAATTAAAGAGTTATCGACCTATTGCTAGCCTCCCATTTCTGCCAAAAATAGCCGAAAAGGCACTGAATTTACAACTTTCGGCCTTTATAGAGGATCATCATCTGCTTGATGATTCCCAGTTTGGCTTTCGCCAATATCATGGGACGGAGACGGCTCTGATCAAAGCCGCGGATGATATTAGATCCATCCGTGACGCCGGGGGGGCAGCAGTCCTGATACTGCTTGACCTGTCGGCGGCTTTCGACACGGTCGATCATGCTACTTTGATCGACCGTGTCGAGAACATCGGTGTCCAACACAATGCCAGGAAACTGTTGGCCTCCTTTTTGGCCAATAGGACTCAGGTGGTTACAATGGGATCTTTCCATTCTTCCACTTTGTCTCTGCCATGTGGAGTTCCCCAAGGTTCATCCCTTAGTCCGACACTTTTTAACATCTACGTGTCGGACCTTGCCAATGTCATTCGTGCACATGGGATGAGCCTTACCTCCTATGCAGATGACACCCAGCTGGTCCTTGCCATTAAGAATGACGGCCACAAAAAAGCCAATGATCTCAATCAGGGCATGTTGGCAATTGGGAACTGGATGGCTTCCAATTGCCTAAAATTAAATTCCGACAAGACGGAAGTAGTTATTTTCGGTCATCTGACCCCGGAATGGTCCTCTTGTTGGTGGCCCTCATCATTAGGCTCTCCCCCTGAGCCTGTTAGCAAGGTGAGGAATCTGGGAGTCATTTTTGACGACGTCTCACCTTTCTCTCAGATGCTAACCAGATCACGTCCGCCGCTTTTTATAAATTGAGGCTAATCAAGAAAATCCTTCCTTTTCTTCCTGACTCAGCTGGCAAAACCTTGGTCACCTCACTGGTACTGACAACCCTGGATTATTGCAATGCTCTGTTCTTGAATGCACAAGAAAGAGTTTTGAATAAAATGCAAATAATCCAAAACTCAGCAGCCAGGCTTCTGGGCAGAATCCCCAAACACCATTCTGCTTCCGCAACCATTAGAGAATTACACTGGCTACCTATCAGGAATAGGATAAAATTCAAAGCTCTTTGTATAGTGTTCAAGGCCTTGCACAATATGGGACCTGCCTTCTTCACTCAAAATCTGATTCCTTACTGTCCCTCTAGAACCTTACGTTCCTCCAGTCTAAATGATCTCGGGGTTCCCCGCAGTAGATCTGTTTTATGGGGAGACAGAAGATTTCTTGTTTCAGCCCCCAAACTTTGGAACACTTTGCCTCCCTCGATCAAATCAAGCCGCTCACTCTGGTCTTTCCGTAAACAACTCAAGACCTGGCTTTTTAATCAGTAGATCCACTCTTCCCTTCACCGGTTAAATTCTGCAGAAATTCTAGCGCCGAGACGCCCATGGGCCTTTGTTCGCGCTCTAAATATTTTATTAAGAAATAAATAAATTTTATTAATAAATAAATACACCTATAGATCTGTGACAGCTTTATAGATGGCCTCTTCCACAGCTTAGTGGCAATGTATCTCACAGCCTAAGTGACTGTTTGAAAGTACCTTCCACAATAAAGCATTTTTTAACCCAGGGTTCTGATTCAAAACTAGTTGGTAAAAGAAAATCTCATAATTTGAGGAAGATGGGCCAATCCAGAGGAGAACCCACTGGTGAAAATACCAAGAGGCATTATCACTTTTTTGAGAAATCTGATGTTTCCTCCAGTTTTCCACTGCACAAATCAGATCAGAGGACTTTGTTACCTGTCAGCTCTGAATCATAGACTTCAAAGGTTTCATTAAAAAAAAGTAGTTCTTAAAAGATGTTTATAGGTTTGCACAACTGGCTACCCAGATCTGATGCTGGTTTTCCACCTTCCCTGAACCACTGTTGGTTTCTTCTACAGATCTGTGGATGATTACTTAAAAACGAAAGGAACTGCTTTTCTTTTTAAAAGGTGAATAGAGTACAAAGCCCAAAAATATTTGTTTCACATTTTTTTAAGTGTAAAAAGCCTTAATAATGGCGAGCTTGCCCTACATATAAATCTTACATTGGAAATGTCAATAGGTCTGGTTTTCGCAAGGGTGAAGATTCAGGTTTTAATTTTTTTATTTTTATTATTGAAGCATATGCCACTAAAAGAAATAAAACTGAAAAAGACATTTGCTGAGTAAACGTGACGACCATAAGCTAGCCATTAATGTTTAATATAAATAATAACTTGAATTAAATTATGGGTGCTCATTAGCAGGCAGGTGTACCTAAACCATTTTCACTTTGAATGTGCATCACAGGTAAACATGATTACTAATGCCATAAAGAAAGGTACTGTTGGCTTTGAGATACGATAACTTGAAGAGAAATCCATCCTTGTGAGTTAAAACTAAAAAATAAAAAGGACAAACATGAAAAGTAAAAGATCTGCCAGAGTGAAGTATAGTTCCCCAAGGCCTGGCACCTAAGAGCACTTTTTTTTAAGTGGATGCGCACATGTGGTCTAGCAGAATGCCATGACTCACAGTGCAAGACATCTTTTCTTGAGTATACGGACTTCTACAATCTATGGCACGCCGTTCATTTACATCTAGGTTTCCAACTTCTACGTACTCTACTACTTGTGGTGTGCTCCCAGCCATCTACTACTGATCATAGACTCTAAAACCTTGCACGAGGGTGGAGTACTGTGCTTTATCTCAATGCAAGACAATCAAGAGCTAAACTTGGCCGAATCAATTCCCCATTATGTATCTTGTGGGGACCGGAAACAAAATGTGAATTACAGTTAACCAGACCGATTTATGAAGAGGTTTTTTTGCCAACGTACGACTGTTGTAGCTGAAGTGGCAAAACCTGCAAATGACTCTGACCCTGTTTTAATGTTATTTTTATAGATCAGAAAAGACTTTCTTCTTAAAACAAGAGTATGAAGCCTCCCTTGAAGGAGATTAATAAGAAACAGTTAACTGACGGTTGTAGAGAAGTATGAGTTTCAAAGTGTGGTTCACAAATCATGTGCCAGGGAAACAAAATCAGCTTTAAGAATTAAATACTGAACAGGGTATTACTTGGTAGCAGTAACTCCCAAAAGTGCTTTATTGGTTAAGGAAAATGCTACTTACCAGTATGCATCTGTTCTTGGCATGTAGAGCTTAGATTCGTATACTTTAGCATAGATCGCCATCTGGTGTTGGGCTCTGATGTTTGCACTTTGTTATTGTAGAAGTCTTTGTAGTCACGAGATAGGTGACTCCTCCTTTGGTTAGTTCCAGACAATTTCCTATGCGGACGACACCCAGGTGATAGTCCCCATAGAGAAGGACCTCGCCGTGACCAGGGCAAAATTCAAGAGCTGCATGATAAAAATTATCACATGGATGAGGAAGAACTTCGTACAGCTGAACTCCAATAAAACAGAAATCCTGCTAAGGAGTTATTGTCCTCAGGTGGTGGCCCACGGAACTGGGGTCTGCCCCTACACCCAAAAAATAGGCCAAAGACCTAGGTATCATAATAGACGACAGACTGTCCATGGAAAAGCATGTTAAATCGCTTTCAGGCAAATGCTTCAGCCTGATGTGCATGCTGAGCAAAATCTTCCAGTGGATCCCCTTCTCTTCTAGAAAGGTTCTCATCCAGGCGCTCCTAGTCAATAGACTAGACTATGGGAACTCTTTACTGGTAGGGATTAGGGAAGATCTGTTGTCAAGGCTGCAGGTAGTACAGAACACAGCAGCACGCTGGCCCTCAACAAACCGGCATGCACCCCATCACTGCCTCTACTACGAGAACTCCACTGGCTCCCCATTAGGAAAAGATCTATTTTTAAACTCTTATGCCTGGTATTGAACTCTCTCCATGGGTTAGGCCCGGCATATCGAACAACAAATATTAGAATGGTATATACTGGGACGCCAGCTGAGATCCAGCAGGAAAAAGCTGCTCTGTCCCCGAAGAATAAAAAAAGGCAAGATGGGGACGCCACCTTCTCCCACCTAGCCCCAAAACACTGGAATGGTCTGCCAGAAGGCATCCGGGCATGTACCAATCTGGCAAAATTCAAGAAACATCTGAAAACCCGGTTTTGGACTGCATACATTTAAACTCTTGTTGCAAAACTTTTGCAGTACAAAATGCACACAGTACAGCACTGATGAATAACATTGTGCGCAAAAAATATAAAACCATATTAGATATTTCTAACAGTTGCTTCTGTCAAAACATTTCACCTGAAAGCAGGTACTTGACCGCTTTCTCAATCATGGGGACACAGAGTCACTTCTGTCGTCTCCCCCAGGGATTCAAGAGTAGTCCGGGGTTATTTTCAGCCAGAGTAACAGAGTTACTACAAACGTATGATGATGAGGCTCTATCTTATGTTGATGACATCTATCTAACGGACTATGACTTGGACAGGCACTTGAACAGAGTGAATACCATTATACTTGGATTCGCCTCTGAAGGGTACAAATTCAACTTTAAAAAATCACGAATTGCCCATCTCAGCGTCCTTTTTCTAGGATATGAGTTATCAAGTTAAGGCAAAAGCCTGGCAGCGAACTTTATAGAAAAGTGTGCACTGCTCCAACCTCCAAAAACACTGAA
Organism: Lissotriton helveticus; assembly: GCF_964261635.1. Classification (NCBI taxonomy): domain Eukaryota; kingdom Metazoa; phylum Chordata; class Amphibia; order Caudata; family Salamandridae; genus Lissotriton; species Lissotriton helveticus. The sequence goes on along the minus strand of NC_136061.1, from coordinate 407,913,040 downwards.
AAACTTACAGTCAATTCTAGGTTTCCTAATTGTCGGAAGAACTTACATTCTAAATTACGCAGAAAGGGTTAAACCTCTCTACGAATTAATCAAAACTGATTTCAAAACAACTAATTGGACTCAAAAACATACAGGAATTTTGCGTTTAGTGCAAACAGACATGTTAGCAACAACACATTTACAGACACGTGTAAACGTACGCAACCTTGTAATCAGAATAATTCCAGGAAAATGCGGATTCACATACTTAACCTTTAATGAAGGTGAAAAGGTACCAATTACTTACAAAGCACACTTTTACACACAAGCTGAAATGAAATTCACTTCTACAGAAAAAAATCTGACAACGGTTCAAACTGCAGTAGCAAAAGAGAGAGCCCTCGCACAGGGAAAACTCATAATGGTCGTTACTCCTGTACCTGCCTTAGAGGCAGTGACCAAAGCAAGCATTCCAAATGCAAAGGCTTTACATCCAAGATGGATACAATCGGTTACTTCTTTTGCTGCAACAGACGTTGAATACGTTTTTGACACTTATTTGAAAACACAAGAATTTCTACAATACAAACAAGAATGTCCTCTGCCAACTGAGATTCTGCCTCTAGAACAGTACGAATGTATAATTTATACAGACGGATCAGCACAACCCGCAATTGGGGGTAAACAAGCTTATAGTGCTGCATGCGCGATTGTTAAAGGTCGCTGGCGCGATGGTAAATTCTGACCTATGGTCACAAAAACACAATCGCTCAGAGATTGTACAGCTCAGGGAGCTGAACTTCAAGCATTCAAGATTGCGCTTGAAAATACCGATCGCGAATTCTCCACACTCATAGTGTGCGATTCGTATTATTGCGTTCAATCTTACAATGAATACTTGCAGAACTGGATTCTGAATGGTTTCAAAGATGCTAAAGGTGACACTATCAAGCATAAGTTGCTTTGGGAACAAGTAGTTCAATTACAGAAAGAACTACAAAAGACTCACGTGATCCATACACTGAGTCATCAGCGTGATGGCGTTCATGTTGCAGGGAATTCATTGGCTGAGGAAGCCGAGAAGGCAGCTGTGCAAACGGCTTCCGTAGCTGCAATAACTCGTTCAAAAACAAAAATAGACCGCAAAATTATGCAAGCTGTCGCAGCTTTCAATAAAGACAGCGGTAAAACGTTACCAAAAGGCTTTCCACTCTAGTACTCATATATAACTGAATAATGTTCCGTTTGCTTTAATCCCTGAAGTGGGGGATAGGGTAATTCCAAACATGGAACATAGATTAGGACTAATCTTAGCAGCACACGAAGGGCTCGCCTCTGCACACATCGGTGTTGCCGCCACAGTATCATTATTAAAACAGAGATATGGTGGCCGCGCATGAGGAAACAGACCCGAAACTATGTTTTGGAATGTGAAATCTGCCAGAAGATGAAAGTCTCTACAGTGAAACGTCCTGCGCAGACGCCCCTTCTAATTTCAGATAAACCATTAGCTTGCGTTTACCTGGACCACTGCCGTCCCTTGCAGAGGGATGGTAACTATAAATATATCATGGTCGCAGTGGATTCATGCTCGAGATTCATTTGGATGTGGCCTCTGTTATAAAAGGTTTGCGAGTCTTTATCGGCACATACGCAGTCGGCACACTACATTCTGACCAGGGTCCTGCGTTTACCTCCAAAGCTTACAAAGAGGCCATGGCCAGCAGGGGCGTTGCAATGCGGTATTCTAGTCCATTCCATCCTGAGGGAAATTCTGTAGTGGGGATAAAAATCCCGGACATAAAGCAATCTATAACAGGTAGGGTATTAGGCTTGGGTGACGGGTGGGTTAAACATCTAATAAGTGTCCAACGTAGTCTTAACAATCTGCCAAGAAGTTTTCTGGGTGGAATCACTCCATACAAAATCCTTTTTGGTACTAGAATGCTTGTCCAGGACCTTTATCGTCACACTTCAGTGGTAGAACAAAAACCCTTTGATATCAAAGACCGTTTGGCTGTTTTATGGGGCTTAAATGAAACAAGGAGAAGTCTAAGCAACACATTACAGAAGCCAATGACCACTGAAGAAAAACCACCGGTCCCAGCAAGGCCTGCCTGGATTCTAAAGATTGGGGATCTAGTCAGACAAAAGATCACGGACAAGAAGGAATTTGGGCCTTCTTACAGACAACCAGTACCTGTGCTAGCAATCCATGGATCAAGAACAGTGTTACTGCCGCCCCTTGCTGGAAGAAAGGAGAACAGGTTTGTGTCTATCGACCTGGTAAAACCACATCATGTGGCCGATCATAAGTAGTAGGCCAAGCGGACACCAAAGATGTAGCAGACGACCAAATCTGGCTACTATCCAAGAGGTTCAAACTGAGAGACTCATCACCTTTGAAGAATCTGCAGTGCGGAAAGAAGGACTATGCAACAAAGCCATGGAACTTGTGCCTCTTGAAACCCAATAACAGTTCGTCAAGATTCACTTGTCTACAATGATATAGCATCTGACTATACTAATATGACAAAGGATCCAGTAGCTCCAGTGAATTCAAGTAATCCTGATGCAATAGCAACAATTGATAGAACTGCCTCTGGCTATTTCATTAACTTTGATACGTTTTCCGCGGATCCCAGCGAACCTGAAACGACGCCAGCTAAAAGAACTTTTAAATAACAGAACTTTTTCATCAACTAGAAAAAAACTATCTGGTTTCACCATGGGTTGAACTTTGGATTGTGCTAGGCGTACTTTTCCTCCTACTTTGGCAATTCTTGTATTAAGTTTGGGAATGCTGATAAATGGGAGATATAGTAAAATGGACACAGCAAGTAAGAACATCAACTTACTCCTCATGCCACACAAATCATCTCATTGTGAACAAAGAGACTTGACATCAGTGAACATCACAGCCGTTCCTATACCTGGTGGTATAGCATGGGACAGAACTGATTATGACATCTTTTGCCCCGCAGAGCTGTTGATGATTCCACATCAATTCAAGGTTTCCTTGAGTGACTTTGTTTCACCCAGCACATTTTCTGATGATTGGGACTTTGAGACTATTAATAATATGATGTCAGACTTAGAAATGTCAGCAAAATTTACAAAACATGAATACTCAGAAGGTTCATCAGATTATAAACAAATGTATTGTTTTAATCACTATGGTCATCATTATTTGCACAAATCTGCAAACCCTAGAAATGTTTATGCTTTCAATCAATGGGAACATTGTCCAATGCCACCAAAAGGTAGCTCAAAAATATTCTATGAAAAATGTCCATACTTCTCAGGTTTTAATGTCTCAAATCCAGAAACATTTTATTTTAAAAATGTTAATAAGACAGGAACGAAAAGTATGTTGACTAATACTAAACAAATTTATTCTGTGGCCTTTTATGCCCAGCTTTTCTCATTAAGTTTTGACTTTTGGAAAGACAACATTGAGACAAAAACTGTCTGAGGCACAAAAGACTGGCAAGTGCAGGGAATAGAAGCTTAATTTAGAGCCTGCATCATCCCTGAACAAATAATGTTTTTGAACGACACTGTGCAACAGACATCCTGTCTTGGCCTAGCCAAGATAAAAGATTTAAACAAACAGTCCATACCTACACCCTACACCTGATAGTAAAAACACTACAGAGGGAGGCGCTGACGTAAAAACAATTTTACTTAAAAACAGAACTGATCCTGATTGAAAAAAATGGTTAATCTGGCCCACAGACACAAACAACTGTCAAGATAGATTCCAAAATAAGACACATTTGTTTACATTCACTAGGCATGGGATAGTAACATCATACAGTGTAGGAAAACTGTGCCTTGAGTGGCTACAAAAGTCCACACTAACAGAGGTAAAACAACACTTATCTTTACTTAAAGATGGCGTTAATTTGAGGAACTTCTTACAAGGGCCTCCTAATACGCGTCAGAAACGTTTTATAAACGCTGGTATATATGCCATTTATAATGAAGCTTAGAAAGCGACACAAGCAGAGACTGCAGAACGAATACAAGAAATTGATTGTATTCATTTAGAGAAATCTCTCTCTGTATTTGACAATGGGTTAATGACGGTAATCCAGAATGTATTCTTTGGACAGCAGAGTATCCTCTGTCATAGACATATGGAACAGGACTTGCTCATGCTACAGCATGGACAGTCACAATTGCATTCTATAATGCTATTAGGCTGGACGTTACAAAATCTTCGTTCTGGATACGTGCCATAGCATCTAATCAACACCACGTCATTGTTTTCAGTATTTAACCTTACAGATAAACAAATCACTTTGGCACAAAGAGGAGCAAGACTATACGGTGCTGAGCATTGAAAAACTGGAACGATTACCATTAACTGTTTCGGAAAAATCTGCAACAGAATGGCTAATACACGGGACAATCACTCTGCCTGTCACAATTTTCCTTTTTCAGTATTGTTTGAAACATATACCAGCAAGCGTATATGAAAGGTTGGGTAAAGAACACATCAAGTCAACATGGGATTTATCATACACATACAGATGTTGGAGTGGGGGAAAAGAAGTATTTCTTAGAGGTACAAATTGCAAAAGCGCACTAAGCGGTACACTTTAGGAGGCAAGGTGCATTCTGGATTCAGGAGGGTCAGTGGCGGTGATCCTCCTGGACCTCAGTGCAGCCTTTGATACGGTGGACCACCGTGTGCTTCTCCATCGGCTGGCGAGGGCAGGAGTCGCGGGTAAGGCGCTTGCTTGGATAGACTCCTTTCTATCAGGCCGCTCATTCCAGGTGTGGGACGGCAGTTCACACTCTGCCCCTCTTCCACTCTCAAGCGGAGTCCCTCAGGGGTCTTCGCTTAGTCCCACCCTGTTCAATGTGTATATGGCCCCATTGGAAGACGTCATTGCCCCCTATGGAATAAAAACAGTGAGTTATGCGGATGACACGCAACTTGTCGTTTCACTATCTCACCTTGACAACCATCCAGAGAACTTATTGAACTGCCTCCAGGACATTCATCTCTGGATGTGCGAGTCATCGCTGAAGCTCAATGGAGCAAAAACTGAAATAATGCTTATGGGCAAGAAATGGACATCCATTCCCTCGTCGGTCTGGCCAGACGTTTTCGGTGAGGTACCTACCCCGAAAAAAGAAATTAAGACACTGGGAATCTGGCTGGAACCAGAACTGACCATGAAGACCCAAGCAGCCAAAACAGCAGGCATCTGTTTTGGACTCATGCGATCCATACGTAAGATCCTTCCACTTCTTCCCCCTGTATCAAGGAAATTACTGGTCCAAGGCCTTATCCTTGCCCGGTTGGACTACAGCAATGCCATTTACCTCGGCGCGCCTGAATACACCATGGCTAAACTACAACGGACACAAAATGCGGCGGCGCGGCTCATCATGGGCCTTCCTTCCAGAGCCCCAGCCAGTCCAGCCCTCAAAGCCCTACATTGGCTCCCAGTACGTCAGAGGGTGGAATTTAAGGCTATGTGCACCGCCCATAAACTCATCAACGGTGTAGGCCCTGCCGTTATGGAAGACATGGTCACCCCCTATAAAGCCCCTAGACGTCTGCGCTCAAATAACGAACGCCTGGCCATTGTCCCCAGATTCAGAAAAGTACGCACCGGTGGTCGACGCTTTGCGGTAAAAGCGTCCTCAGGATGGAATTCACACCCCCGCAGCCTCCGTCTGGAACCCTGCTACCCACTCTTTCGTAAAAGACTGAAAACCTTCCTTTTCCCCAAATAGTACCCACTACAGTATCCCCTCCTCTTCGGTCTACACTAATTTAACAGCGCGGGGATGCCTTCGGGTCACCAGGCGCTTTACAAATCGCTAAATAAATTTACAAATCGCTAAATAAATGTCAGGATATTAATTTACAAGGAGCCTGTGATGGTTCTTCGACCAACTTATCCTGCCACCTGCAAGGTTCTCCAGCTGCAGTGATAGATTCAATTTTTAGGCAGCTTTCTAATGGAAGCTACATTATGTTGAATGATCACAGCTGCTGTGGCATGTTGCCAGGAATAGCCTATCTTGTATCTGTGTCAGCCAGGGTCACTTGTTGTATGCAAGTATTGTTTCCTAAAGCTAAGACAGACAGGGGATCGCCGTATGGCCTTCACTGAACATCTCTTCTATATGAATTGATACTTTAAGCAGAATGAAAGCCATTCTTTTACAAAAAAACCTGTGCCACTGACCTCGTCCACAGAGACGTATGAACTGCAAGTTGCAAGGCCTTCTGCAGAGATACATGTCCTTTTATCCACAAACTTCCCTATACATTTCGTAGAACTGTTAGGTCGTATCTTAAACATGTCTGATACCAGTGGTATTGTACATGTATTTAAGACGGTTTTTTCGGGACTGCTAGCACCTTTTGAAGCAGTCCTCGGCATATTTCCAAACTTCGTGCACTCGGTGTTTGGCGGACTGCCTCTCGTTTTGGGACTCACAGCAGGAATATTATTTTTGGTACTTCTGCTCCGATATGGCAAGCCAATCCACCAACGACGCCCAGATCACAGTGGAGAACACTCTTCTGGCAATGAGGCGTCGTGAGCGCATAATCCAAATTGTGTGCTTGGCTCTTTTAACGCCGTAAATGCGGCGGTTTTTCCACCGCGGTGCGGGCGTTCTATTAGGTGGGTGGGGCGGCGTCGGCCGTTGGCCGACGGCAGCACTAGCGAGGTAGTGCTCCCATCGGCCAACGGCCGACAGCAGCACGCAAGGGGTTAAGAGATCTGAATACCACATGGTTTCTATCATTCAGACCAATCTGGCAAGATTGCATCTTACCTGTTCTACGATGCCTACTAAATGGAGAAGAATCCGTGTGACATCTGTCTGAAACTCCCATCAGTAATGCAAATGGAAGTTGATACTTTGCTTGGACCAGTAACGGCTCATGCACTATGTTGTCCCCAACGGCTACCAATCCTGATGACGGCATTCATTGAGGTCTTACAGATGCAAACTGCTGGCGGTGAGATACGTGGAACAACAGGCACACAGGTACCATCCGCGACGAACATTGCTAATGCGTCTGACGCTGGCGGCGATGCTTTTCATCTGTGAACGATTGATCTGCTTAACGAGGAAGTCCAACTTTCACCTACAGTAGTAGACAAATTCCTTTCCAGCTTAGAAGATTTGGGGCCAGATGTAGGTGGCCCAATACCGGTCGGTAATGGCTGAAATTACCGAATTTCGGCCGTTACCGACCGGTATTGGGCATTTGGGATGTAGGTGGCCTAAACTGCAAATTGGGTAATTTACCGAATCAGTAATTTAAGGAATCGGTAAATTACCGATTCCTTAAAACACTGAATCGGTAAATTACCGAATCTGAAATGTAGGGAGCACTCAAATGAGTGCATTGCACAGTTAAGGATTCAGTATTTACCACCAAATAAAGGTTGGTGGTAAATTTCGAAAACCTTCAAAAAAAGCAATTTTGTGCTTTTTTTACTGTGCCATGTGGCACACATACATGCCCTCAGGGCATGTATGTGTGCCACATGTGCACCCCGTGCACCATTCAGGGGTGCAACAGGGTGTCAATGTGACACCCTGCCACCCTTGCATGAGTTCCCCCTATTACTGATTTGGTATTTACCAAATCAGTAATATTGAATGGCTTCCCATTCATTCCTATGGTCTCCAGGCCCATAGGAATGAATAGGAATTACAGAATCGGTAAATACCGATTCTTAATTAGCGAATCTTACCGATTCGGTAATCTTTACAGAAAATGTATCTACATCCCATTTACCGATTCCTAAATACCGAATTGGTAAAATTCGGTATTTAAGAATAGGTAGATTGGGATTACCTACATCTGGCCCTTGATGTTTTCTCCAAACAATGACACGGACTTTTGAAATTAGCACACAGCGTTCCATGAGACTCTGTATTCGACCTTCACTTTTCAAAACAAAACTTCTAACTTTAGAACTCTATTTTTCTACGATTTGACTTTTTCCAAAATTGAACTTTTTTTTTTTGGGCACAAAGTAATCTGCTTAAAGTAGAACTATTCATAGAGAACAAGAATTCTTTGAATACTTCCAAGAGACAATATTTGAGCTTGTTCACAACCAAAACAATTTATATATTCTGTCTCGATCTTTCTTCTGTATTTAAAAGCAATTTTATAAATGTATTTTCATAATTCATTCAGATAGCATTTGCTAGGTCATACTATATGCTTTGAATGTAACCATTGCTTTTAAAATGCGTAGAGCACAAATGCTAATGTTCGTGTACAACCATTTCGAATGCATTTTTTATATTTTGGGTGTTTTTTTTTTACACATCATGCTTTAGATATGTTTTAAATACTTAGAATTTAGTAATGTTGAACATAATAAAGTGGAGTGGGTGTTGTATGGCATTTTAGGACCCAAATGCAATTTTCCCGATTCATGCCCTTATACAGGTACAATTCACATTGCCCTAATATAGGCATAGAAATCATACCCATATTTAGACATAACCCATGCAGTCCAAATACAGGCATGGCTACTTCCACCAGTTCCAAAAAGCCACAACGATTTCTTGGAAAACCAGCTTAAGCAGTCAGGGACATACCCTTTCTCGAATATTGATTTGTCCAAGAACTCAGGGAGTTTTCAAAGAACTGCCATTCCCTTGGGGTTCTTTGATGACATTATTATGCCCGACTTTACGTCAAACTAGGCACCTTCAAGGTATAAATATGCCTTCACTTGCTCTAGCGGAGAATCCAGCTCCAGTGTTTCCAAGCTCCCATTGCGGGGTGTTGGGAAATCGAGTCCCGAGACAGAGATACCAGACCTCCTTCATTCTAAAACAAAGGTACGGAGCTGATTAGACCCTAAGAGAAATCTTGGATAGATTCTTGGCAAAGAATACTAAACTTATACTACACAACACTTACTTCTTCCCTAGTACAAGACTTAGGTTACATTGGGGTAGGCGTATTTTAGAAGCACCAGTTGAGTACTTTTAGTCATTGTTATTTATGTATATATTTTTATATGGCTTAGAAACCATACAATGCTCTTACAGTATTATTTTATAATATTCTCACTGTACGCATTATACTTTGCAACCTGCATTACGATTGTAGCAGCTCATTTCTTCTGTGTGAGAAAGAAGGCTGTTCATTAAATCCTTTTATTGAAAATGCCCGTCTTTCTATTTCTCTGCACCTCTGGTGAAACGAAGCATGCACGATTGACTGAGTGAAATACTTATCTATTGTTTCTGCAACTCTAGAGACACATTTCTTATTCTTGGGAAACAAAGTTGTCATGTTTATGCGATTGTCAGAAATGAATCCCTTCTTGTGGATTCGAGAAAGTTTCTTGTGACCTCTGAGTTAGCTGGCACTCACAATTAAGTTTAATATATTCGATAGAGACCTAGTCGACCTCAGTCCTACGTCTAATCTATAGGATATATTATTCCAATGCGCATAGCCTATTGGGAATATAGGAACTACACTACAGCACCTAGCTACTGTTGGGTGTGGGACGGTTGAAAATGCGACTTGGTAAGTTTTACTGTAAATCCTAAGTGGTGCAGCAGCTGGATTGTCTTGTGTGTTTGTTGTAGACAATCCATGTGTGACTTGGCTTTTATGAGCCAGTCGTCCAGGTAAGAAAACACATGAATGTGTTGTCTTCTTATGTGGGCTGCTACCACTTTTGTGAAGACCATGGGTGCTGTAATAACTCCGAATGGAAAGACTTTGAACTGGTAGTGTTGACCGTCCAGTACAAACCGTAGGCATTTCCTCTGAGCAGGGTGAATAGGAATGTGAAAGTAGGCATCCTTGAGATCTAGAGTGGCAAGGAAATCGCCTTGTTGGAACAGTGGAAGAACCTGTTGCAGAGTGACCATATGGAAGTGGTCGGATTGTATGTACAGGTTTAAGGGTCTGAGGTCTAATATTGGCCTGAGAGTACCGTCCTCCGTTGGAATGAGAAAGTAAAGGGAATAAACCCCTATACCTTGATGATGTGGAGGAACCGGTTCTATTGCATGTTTTTGCAAGAGAGAGAGAACCTTGTGCCTTAGAAGGGTAAGATATTCTGTGGACATTGGCCATTGTCTGAGTGGTATGTGAGGAGGGGTAGAGGTGAGTTCCATGAAGTAACCATAATGGATTATTTGCCTCACCCACCTGTCTGTGGTGATGTTGATCCAGACTGGTAGGAACTGTGATAGTCTTTCTTCGACTGGAGTGGAATGTCTGGAGGAAGCGGAGGGAAATCATTGTTTGGTAGTAGGGGAGGTTTGGTTGTAGTTACCTCGAGCTCTTCCCTTGTTATTATTTCCTCTGTACCCACCCTTAAAATATCCCTTGTTGGGGGATGTTTGTCTAGGAGTTTTATAGAAGGAAGTTGTAGCCTCTGTGGTAATGTTTTTGGATCTGCCCCTATTGAAGAAGCGATGAAAGGACCCCCGTGTAGTCTGAAACTGTAATGCGCCCATGGATACAGCAGAGTCAGTGTCTTTTTTTATTTTCTCTAGCGCCGTGTTTACAGCTGGCCCAAAGAGGTGTTCTTGATCAAATGATTGATTTAAAATAGTTGTTTGCACTTCCTGCTTGAAACCAGAGATGCACAACCATGCATGTCTGCGGAGTAAGACACTGGTGTTAACAGATCTAGATGCATTGTCTGCTGCATCAAGGGCACATTTTATGGAGGCATTTGTAATTAACTTGCCCTCCTGGACAAGATCATTGGCCTTGGCTTTGTATTGGTCAGGTAAGTGTTGTATAAGATTTTCAAGCTCATCATAGTGAGCTCTGTCATATTTGACAAGTAGAGCTTGTGCACTGGCTATCCTCCAGTGATTAGCTGCTTGGCAAGCAACACGTTTACCTGATGCATCTAGCAGTTTAGACTCTTTATCTGGGGGTGGTGCATCACCAGAGGTTTGGGAATTAGCTTGTTTTCTTGCATTGGAGACTACCAAGGAGTCTAATGAGAGTTGTCCCTTGATGTACATTGGATCTTTAGGGGCAGGTCTATATTTTTTCTCAATGCGTGGATTGAGAATTCTAGCCCCGACAGGGTCTTTAAATATGTCAGGTGCATGTTTAATTACACCTTTAAGCATTGGCAATGTGTGCATGATTTTATGGGACTGTGCAAAAGTGTCCATTTAGAAATCTTCCTCCATGGGGTCAGAATGTAGTGGTAATGATATTGAGCAGCCCTATTAATAAGTTGGCTAAATGCTATGTTGCCATCTTGGGGTGATGGCTTAGATGGGTATGTATCTGGATCAGGAATGTCTGGAGGATCTGCAGGATCGTCATAATCATCCCATGTATCCTGTGGAGGGGTAGTGTTATCATTAGGGTCATATAAAGGATGATTACCGTGTCCCTCACCACCCCCTAAATCAAGGGTGAGCATGGAGAAAATCTAGGAGATTGCATAGGAGAGTTTATAGGAGATAAAAGTTTAGCAGGAAGAATAAGAGAAGAGGATCTTACGGGTGATGTTGCAAAGTCTCTCTTCTTAGTAGGCACCTCAGGTGTGTGTGAGGTATCAGATTTCATCTTCTTTGCTGGAATACTGATAATATGGCCTGTTTTAGGGTCCACCTGTAATGTCTTTTGCTTTGGGTCAACAGGATCTGGTCGAAACAGTTCATCTTGGTCGTCTGTTCTCGGCACTGATTTTTGCGGTTCAGAGCGAGGCTTTAATTTGGTCTCTGGGGACTTTTGTGCTCCTAAGGCTCCGGCTTAGAAATTGGCGTTGAGTCTAAACTTTTCTACCGAGCTGAAGATTTCCGGTGCGTGTCCGGTTCCGAGACCTTATGTTGCTGAAGGACTCGGCACCAAGGCCTTTTTGGAGGTTACTGGAATGGGGTGTATCCCAGATTTCGGTACCGAAGGTGGTTTAAGGTTAGTGATGTGCGGCTTGCTTGGTCCCGAGATGCCGGAAGGCTTTTCTTTTTTCTTCGGAGCCGGGACCGGAGGCGGGGCGTCTGAAGTTTTCTTCTGGTCTCGACTACGGCCTGCAGCTGAAGTCTTGACTAGAGCCTTCTGCTTTTCTGGTGGCGCAGGAGCAGGGGCTTTTGTACTCACTTGTTGACCTGGAGTGATGTCATCGGACCCACAGTCATCCTCTTCAGAGACGATCTCGAGCTCCTCCGAATCCTCTGGAACATCGGGGCCTTTATCGAAGATGTCTTCTGACACCGGTCCAGCTAATTGAGCCATGATGTGTCATAGAGCCCGGCGATCACGTATGGTCTTCTTCGATCGAAAAGAGGCACAGGCTTGGCAATCCTTTTCCTCGTGTTCAGGCGATAGGCAAAGGTTGCAGACTTGGTGATGGTCACTGTGTTGAAATTTACCTACACACTGGGGGAATTTTTTAAATGGGGTTCTTTCCATTAGACGTAGGCCCAACGGCCTGTGTCGACAACTGGAGTTGAGAAATATGAGTTAGCGCAACGAAGGCAGGCGAACGAGACAACACCATCGAAGAAGATAGATTGCGCGTCAAAAAAGTTTCGAAAACACATTGCTGAGCCGGAGCGCCGCAAATCCCATCTGAACCGGATGGCGGAAAAAAACTATCTGGAGATGGAGTCGATGCCCATGCTCACTACTAACCAAAGGAGGAGTCACCTATTTTGTGACTACAAACACTGCTACAATAACAAAGTGCAAACATCCGAGCCCAACACCACATGGCGATCTATGCTAAAGTATACAATTTACAGCTCACATGCCTCGAACAAAACGTTTACCGATTTTTCTATTTATTTTGCTTAACTGCTATGAGGTCAGGTCATCTCCCTCATTAAGTGGCAAAAAACGTCACACAAAGTGAGAGACACCTTTTTACAGACTTAATTGATGAAAGTAAGTTCATCATCACAGCGTTCGTCACAGCTTTGAGTCCACGATTACACCATGGTAACCAGCCTAATACAACATGTTTTAGGAGCCAGAAAAGAGGCCAAGAAGGCCCTGTAAAGTTAATAAGCGAGCTGTGGAAGGTAGTCATCTTACATCTGAACTTACCGAACTTGAGGGACTTCGATCGCTCCAAGGAATTTATCTGGATCCCAAAGCGTGGAAGAGAACGCTTTAACCTGGATTTCCTAGTAATATGCAAATGCGTCTTGGCTTCTCGCTGTATTGGCCAGAAGATACCATAGTATGGTTCATAACAATTACTTAAGTAAGCAAAATGAACAGATGTTATGCTAAAACGTAAGCTTTTGAGCAACATCAGCTAAAAGATGTGGAAAACAGCAAGACCTGGTGAGTTTTACTTCTGCGGACATCAGTAAAAGAAATCAGTAGAGACATCCCTCTCTAATTTGGGGGACAGAGAGACCTGAACTTTACACACGATACCAGCAGTGTAACCTCACATGCTGAGTTCCTGCAGCATAACTGCGAAGAACCTGCCGCCTTCCTCCTGGGAAGCATTGAAGGTGACTTATGTTCTGCAATGAATCTCCTCTTGGTTCTTTCACACATCAGCACGGCCCACCCTGGGGGGCAGAGCGTCCAGGGTTCACCCTCAAAATTAATGCCAGTGGAGTTTATTCCAATACAATAATGAAACAACCACCCTAAAAATCCTATCAACAATGAAACCTTGTAACCACTTCAATAACCCGTCTCCTTCAAATCTCTTCAGGGAGATTAAAACCGTTCTTCTTCCACTCTGGACCATAGATAGTAAATTTTTGATTACTTCAAGGCCTATATCAGACTGCCTCAAGTCTGGACAGATAACCTCCATTCTTAAAAACTCACGGCAGACGACACAGACCTAAACAATTTCCGACTATCTCCAACATCTCAACTCTTTCAAAACTCCTAGAGAAATGTGTCCATACCCAGCTTTGCAATCACATCGATCATTTCCATATCTTAGAGCAATACCAATCCAGCTTCCGTCAGGGCCACAGCACTGAATCAGCCATCACTCACATAGCTGATGACTACAAATGATTTCTCAAAATGAATCCTGCCTTCTAATCCTCCTCAACCTCTCACCAGCATTCGATACTGTCAAACATGACAGCCTCCTGGACTTATTGGAACACAGGATCAGACTTTCTGGTCCTGTTCTAGAATATGTTGCCTTCTTCCTCCGCAATAGATCTCAAAGAACAAAGATTAATCATGCCCTATCTAACTCCATGCCTGTCACAGTAGGTGTTCCGCAGGGTTCCACACCATCACCCACTCTGTTTAACTTATTCAAGGAGCAATTAACAGAAATTCAGAAATCATCAAACATCAATTATCATATGTACGCTGATAACACCCAACTTTACCTGAAATTCTTCTCCCCTGAAGATATTAGGTTAATTAACGCAACTCTTAAAAAAACTCAACATTAGTTGACCTGCAAACCCTTCAAACTAAAAACTCTCAAAACAGAATTCCTTTTAAATGCACCCCCCAAACATTCACTCGACATTGCAGAATGGTTGAAACACTTAACAGCCTTCAATTGCATTCCAGCCACATGTCGATTCCACAGAATAATTGGGGATAACGCTCAACAAGAATTTAAACATGCAGGAACACATCAGCTCTGCCACCAGAGAGGCTAATTGCTAAATGAGGATCTTAAGGAAAATTAACCCCTTCATCCCCTTAGATGACTTCAAGTCAGTTGTTCAAGCCCTAGTAATCTTCAGGCTGGGCTAAGGAAATGTAACCCTTACTGGCCTTCCAAGCTCAAAGTTGGCCCCACCTAGGGCCTCCCTAAACTCACCTGCTAGGCTCATTACCAGGTATAAACGCTACAACCACATCACACTGGATTTGAAATCACTAAACTGGCTCCATCTCAAGGCAAGAATTCAGTTAAAAATTGCCTGCATGACACAAAACCTTACACTCCAACACCCGGAGGTACATTGCAACAAAACTGGAGCATTCTGGTGGCGCTAGATACTGAAGAAGCACTACGTCCTTACTATTGAAACCATAAAAATTTAAGCAGAAAACTTACAATTGGCCCTTCTCTGGCATTGCCTCAAGAATCCTTCACCGGCGTGTTTCAAAACACAAGTGAAAGTGCTATTGATGAACAAATGCATTCTCTAGCACACAGAGCCTCTACTCCTCACCCCTGACAATTCACACTGGCTGCACTTGCGATCTTTCACACAGCGATATGACTTGTTATGTTTCTTTCTGTGGGTCTAGCGGTAGTTCTTCAACCCGCCTTCGTATCACTACTTCCTGTACTGTCATTATTAGTTATCGTCTTGCTTTGCTGGTTTTCTCTCAACCCGTTCCTGTGTAAAGCGATCTGATAACCTCTTGGGTCATGTTCGCGCTATATAATACGCTTAAATTAATTTAAAAATGAGACTATCGCGTACCACGCTGCCACACCAATCGTGGGTGAACATACACAAATAATGCAGCATTGCAGAGTTGCGGGATTACTCGTTCAATGTCAAGAAGAAGCCGGTCCGAAGGCAATCAAACCAGCTTTGACAGAGCCCTGACTGAAAATCACTAAGGATAGACTATAGCTGTACAGGAAGAATAGCTTCCCTCTCCTTCACATTGGCCATTAATGGGTGATTAAGGCGGGCTTGGTTTTACTGATAGTGGCAAATTTTACACTAAAATTCACGAATTTAGGAGAAGTTGTTCCGGTATAATTGGGACCATTACTCTGTTTTCAAGTGTGAATACTGTGTAATTATTCTGTGGACCACTTGATGGCACTGGTGCACCACTGTCTACCCTAAAAAAAAAACCAAGAAGGGTTCCATCTCTCACAATAGTGATTTAGCGCGAAATAATTAACAGTCGCCTGACATCTAGCGCCTGGATCCGGAATAAATGGTTTTGTGAAAAATTATTTAACGCCTTAACCATGGGCTGCAATTCCGCTGCTGTGCGGGGGCGTTCCATTGAGTGGGTTGGGCCACGTAGGCCAACAGACGTGCACAGCATTACGGAGGTAGTGCTTGCGACGGCCGTTGGCCGACATGCGCAACAAAAGGGTTAATATTTGGAGTTAATTAAGAACACATCTAATGAAAGAAATCCATGCACCACAATGACAAAAAAAACTCTACTTCTTGGGAAGATGCAGAGATTGTCATGCTAGGTCTAAGTTGTTTGTCTGGCGTGCATATAACCCGGCTGGTATCCTGGCACCTAAGAAGGGTGACGATGCCTTAACTGCAGCGTGTTAGGAAAACAGACGATTTTTTAGTTTCTTGCAGGATTCTGTGATGGAGCTGGTGGCTCTGATGTGGAAGGGGAGACAGTTTCAGGCCATGCTTGCTCAGCAGATGTGGGCAGTGTGAAGATTAGCTGAGCGGAAATGTCTGGGATCTGGATGCGGTTAGGGAAGCCACCTCTCCCGTAGACAAATACCGACCATTTTTGGTCATGTTTTAAGAATTTAGAAAGACCCGGACATGATGCTCAAATAGAACTTTTTTTATAATATTATTGGTTTTCCTTTTAGCATGGTTATTCTTTCTCAGTTTACTTTAATTGTTAGTCATGGATCATTAAGACAACTTTAGAACACTTTTTAAAGTGATTTCTTCTTATATTTACTGTTTTAAGTATGTGCTAATAAGAGGAAACAATACAGGCTTTCGCTTATTTTCCTAAATATTTGTACTGACTGGAACATTAAAATCCTCCTCATGCTCCCCCAAAAAATCATCCAGACAGCAACCCTAGATGCAGCAGTAAAGCCAGGCCTTGCTTATGTAGTGCCTTGTAGGTGTATGTGAGGAGCTAGAAGTTTGTGAATTGGGAGCCAGTGGAGGTCCTTCAGGTGTTTGTGAGAAGCTGGGTTTCTGTTGCAGTAACCCCCCCCACACACACACACACACACACTGTTTGCCAGACTACACATGCACTTTCACTTGATGTGCCATGGGTCCCTGCCCATCAGGTTCCCAGGGCCGGTGTTCTTTTCCCAAAACTGTACCTTGAACCCCCAATTGCCACCTCTCAGGCCACATGTCAGTCCCTTGTAAAAGCTATAATGGGTACCAAGGGCACTGTGGCCAGAAAAGGCCTCCAAAGGCTGCAGCACTTATTGTGCCACCCTTAGAGACCATGTACCTTTACACACACACACCCTGCCATTGCAGGCTGCGTGATGTGGTGCAGAACTAAGAGAAGAGTTTACATGGCACACATCCCTGTGTGCCATGCCTACAACCCACTGCCCTGGCATAGACCAGTCACCCCTCTAGCTGGGTGCACCACACCTGTGGTGAGGGTACAGGTGCATGAACCCTGTACCCCTAGAGTGTCTAAGTCAAGTCTTAGACATTGTAAGTGCAGTGCAGCCATTAAGAGTGTATGGTGCTGGGAGTTTGTCATCACAAACTCCACAGTACCATAATGGCTGCACTGAAAACTGAGAGGTTTGGTATCAAACCTCTCAGCACATTAAACCCACACTGATGCCAGTGTGGGATTTAATGAAAAATACACTCAGATGGCATCTTAGAGATACCCCCTGAAAAACGACCAGCCTCTGGTGGGTTCCCTGACTGGAATAAACAAATCTGCCACCACGACACATGTTTCTGGACCCGGGCGAGGGGGTGGGGGGAAGCCTTTGGTCCCCAAGCCCAGAAACAAAGCCTTCCCTGGGAGGAGGTGGTCACACCTCCCTCAGGCCAGGAAGAGCCATATGTGGCAGGAGAGCTTCAAAGGCCTTGCAGCCTTTGTAATGCGACCCCAGCCTCTCCTGCTATCAGGAGCAGGCCCCTTTCCTGTCTCCCCTCCTTCTCGGTGGGAAGACAGGGAGGGTGGGGGGGGCGGGGATTAGCCAGCCCAGAAGGTGTACCCACCTCTGCCAACCCAACAGCTCAGGTGGGGGAGGAGAGGTGAAGCCCACTCTTCAGTGCCCGCCATCTTGCAGATGGCAGGCACTCCCCAATCACGATTAGGGATTGTGCTTACTCCCCCACTTGGGATGTTCACACCAAGGGTATAGTCACCCTACTAACCTTGAGACCCCTAAAATGCCCCCTAAATACAGTAAATAGGGGGCTGCTCTGAACCACGAACTCAGACAAGAACCAACTACAAGAAAAGATGAAGCACCGAACAGCTGTGCCGAAGCTAACAAGAGGACGCTTACTGATCGGACCCCAGCCCTATCGGCCTGTCCCCACCTCAAACCTGCAGAAGCGAAACTCTGGTGTGTCCTGCAGACAGCAACGTCAAGAACCCCGAGGTCCTGTTCAGCCTTCCAAACCCAAGACTCTGTCTCCCGTGAACACCGGATTTGTTCACCCCACAGACTCCAGCTCCGGCAGGATATGCGAGTCTGCACCACTCTGCACCCAACGCTCACGGCTCGAGGAGGTTTCCTCGGAGATCCAGACCCGAGATCCAGTGATCCCTGACCTGCCTCAATCCTCCAGACTATGCCTGCAGCCTAAATCTGGAAGGGCCCCTCAACCGTGACCAGGAGCTGGTTAGAAGATCTGACCCTTAAAGGCACCCCTGCACCATACGCCCCACGGCTTTGGGTGCCCAACCGACAGTGTTTAACCAAACCCCGGCATCCCAACTTACCTCTCCAAGTGGTGGTCACACCCAGAAGACCTTCGTCCTCGAGCCTGCAGTGTGTGTGCAAATCAGAGAAACCCCATTGAAAGCTACAGGGGGCCCGACGCCAAAACCACACTCTTCACCAGGCTGCCCCAGTGCCACTGAGGGTGCACCTTTTGTGCTGGCGTGAACCCCCATTTGCCCGGAGTTTAAGACCAGGAGCTTTCCTCCCACAACCGTGTGGCCTGCTCGTCAGCAGCCACCAACCAGGGCCCTCCTATCCCCTCTGGATAACATTGGACCTCAGCACTCTGCACCCGCTCGCCCTAGTGCCGCTGAGTGTGTAACAAGAGTGCATCCTTGACCCTGTGGGACCCCTGAGTCTAATCCCAGAATACCAACTCCCACAACTGAATACTTACCTTTGAATGAATAACCCTATTTTCCTCCTAGGGTTTAACATTGACTGTTTTTCTGTGAAAAGTGTGGAGTTGGAAAATCTATGAACCCCTTTAAAACTGTAACTAAATAACAAAAATGCTTTTACTTACCTGTTTACAGGAAATGTCCACAGGAAAAGGCATGGCACAAACGGTGTAAGAAAAGTAATCTGTAAAGTAATCTACTTGACTTTCTACTGAAAAGCCAATACAAAGTATATGTACAGTATTTCAAAAGCATTGCATTTCTAAAGTAGATCTACGGTGATCAAATCAAAGTGCATATACAATTGCAATCCAAACTGTTTACAAACTGCATTACTACTATAAAGTATTTATTGCTTACCTGTGCCAGGCTTGCTTGGTTCTAGAAAATAAAATAACTAAAAGAATATTTGCATACAAAACCAATTGGTCTGAAGTTCAGTCTTTGAGTGTGTGATATCATTTGCTGATTGAGTGTGTACAACAAATGCTTAACACTGCCCTCTGATAAAGCCTTACTGCTAGACCACACTACCACAAATAGAGATTAAGGTGCTATGTACTTTTACCTCTGCTACCTTTGGGGTTCCACTGGACTCTGTGTAGACTATACCTCACTTTGGTATAGTATATACAGAGCCAGCTTCCTACAGTGTTTGGAGATGGAATAGCGGAGTTAGAGTATGAGAGTGAGTCTCGCACCTGTGTTCTGTCTGACTTGGAGTCTCTAGGGAGTTGAGAGAAAATGCAAACATAAAAAGCGTTGCCATAGTCAAGTCTGCCAGGGATCAGGGTTTCAGTAGTGGATCTCTGAGTGTCCAGTGGGAGCCACCTGTAGACTTTAAGGAGCTTGGGGCTGTCGAAGCAGGTGAAGGCAATGTTGATCTGGATAGACATCACAATGTCTTGGTTCCTGAGATGAATGCGCTTGATCTTGGCGTTACCTCTGAGGACAACCGGGCTGAGGATCAGTGAGAGATGTCGCTTTCGAATAGCACCAGTTCCATCTGGTCGTTGCTGTTTAAGGTAGTTGGTTTTCATCCAGTTCACGGCCTTGGATATGTAGCTTATGAAATTTACCTGGGTGTTCAAGGTGTCTTAAGAAGGGGAAAGGATGAGCTAGGTGATGCGGAACCCGTGAGCACAGATGATGTTGATGAGGGGTCGCGTAGGTGTTGAACAGCAGAGGCCTTGAGGGATACTAGAGATCAGGTTGGAGGAAGTGGACAAGTGCACAAGTGGACTAAGCTGACTGGGGGCAACCTGAGAGGAAGGCATTGATCCATCACTGTGCTGGCCTGGGGAGTCACTGGGTGAGGATAGGGAGGGGAAGTGTCAAACGTGGCCACGAGGTTGAGTAGGATGAGTGCCACTGTGCCTTTTTTGTCCATTAGTAGACGGATGCCCTGAGTGACAGCAGCGAGGGTGATCTCAGTGGTGAGGAGAGGTCTGAATCCAGATTCGGAGGGCTCGAGAAGGTGGTTGGGCATTGACATGGTTGGCCATTCAGTTGTTGGTAAGCTTTTCTTGTACTTTGGCTGGGTAAGGCACAGATGAGTCTGTAGCTATCCAGTCTCTTCTGGTTGTTTGAGGTTTTCTTCAGGAGTGGTGAGATGGTGGAGTGTTTCCAGGGGTCTGGGAATATGGGGTGGGGAGATGGGTGTTGAGGATTGGTGTAAGAGCTGCCATATGACGTTGGGTACTTTAACGAAAATGAATAGAGGGCAGTGTTCTGAAGCGGCTCTCAAATGGCTGTTGGCATCGGTTTGGTGATTTCCACAGGGGTGATGCCTGGCTAGTAGGCCACGGCAGTTTCTGGAGTGTTCTTGTCATTGGACTAGAGGGTAGCAAGGGAGGAAAGGTCTGGCTGGGGTCCGAAGTTATTATAGATAGTGATGATTTTGTTAGTAAAGCAGTGGGAGAGGTGGGTGCAGGGTTCCTGTGAGGAAGGGATGGTAGGGAGCTGATGGGAGGGAAATGTAAATCTCTTCACTATGGCAAAGATTTCTTTCGAGGTGTTGGAGATGTTTTGAATCTGTCAGGTGAGTGCTGAGCTTGACTCGCTGGTGGGTGATCCAGAGGGATGATCTGTAGGTTTCTATCAGTTTTGTATTCCATGAAGCTCTTTAACTCTTAACCTTGTCTTCCAAATTACTGTCATAGCTAGGACACTTGGGGCCCACTGTATTTAAAACTTTTGTTAACTAACTTGTTGCAATCTGCGACCAGAAAAGTATTTTACTAACCGATGTATGTCCTATGCTCTAAAACGTCTGTTCATAAAATTCCAAATAGAAGTGGGTCACAATCATACCTATCTCATGAATATTAATGAGGTATGTTGCAAGCTGACTCACCTCACAGGATTGGTGACCACCAAAAGGATGGTGTCAGCAGACCACATATCTGATCGTTGTTTAGGAAAAGTAAACTTTATTTTTGTAATTATTTTTAATGCAGCCCATTTTCCTTAAAGGAGATGGTGCAGCGCTTAAAAATAGAAGTGTATATTTTTAATTGTTTGTTTAAGATTGGATAGTGGTCCCAACTGACTATTCCCAACAAACTATTTTCCGCTTAACACCCCAACTACATCTCATACTAGATCATTATTGGAACAAATACCTATAACACTCACCCCTAAAATGTCGTTGGTACGCTGCAAAGGGAGAATGCTACTTACCACAGTATGCATCTGGTCTTGGCATGTAGAGCTACAGAGTCACATGCTGGGCATAACTAGCCATCTGGTGTTCGGTCCGGAGGTTTGCACTTTGTTTTTCTTCGAAGAAGTCTTTTCAGTCACAAGGTAGGTGAGTCCTCCTTTCGGAGATAGTGCGCAGGGGCATCGACTCCATCTTCAGATTTTTTTGCCGCAGATGGTGATGATGGAGTTAGTAAGAGTAGTAAAAAGAGATGTCCATGTGTATTATATCTAAGTAAGATAGTACTGCAATAGGTATAGGTTACCCAAGGAGGTGGGCTGGCGCACGTGACTCTACAGCTCTACATGCCAAGAAAAGATGCATACTGTGGTTAAATAGCATTCTCCATTCGAGGCATGTGAGCTGTAGCTCACATGCTGTGCATAGACTACAAAGCAGTTATCTCCCAAAGCGGTGGCTAACCTGTAGCTGTTGCAGCTGTTTGAAATAGTGTACGTAAACTGCTTGGCCCACTCTAGCTTGCTGTCTAGCTAAGACATCTACACAGTAGTGTTTTGTAAATGTGTCTGGTGTAGACCATGTTGCAGCTTTGCAAATGTCATCTATGGGTATATTTCCCAAAAATGCCATAGAAGCCCCTAGTTTGTGAGTGGAGTGTGCTCTAGGGGGGAATGTTAATGTACGTTTTGCTTTAATATAGCATGTTTTGAATGTACTTGACTATCCACTGTGCAATACCTGATTCTGATATAGGATTGCCTTTGTGGTGGAGCAAAAACAACAACTAGTTTCTTGGTTTTACGGAAAGGTTTTGTCCTTTTAATGTAGTAGAGTAATGCTCTTTTTACTTCCAAGGTGTGTAGAGCACGTTCTGCCACAGAATCTGACTGAGGGAAGTATACAGGTAACTCAACAGATTGGTTGATATGAAAGGCAGAAATTACTATAGGTAGGAATTTGGAGTTTTTTCGAAGGACCACTTTATTTTGGTGTATTTGTAAAAAAGGTTCTTCTATGGTTAGTGCCTAAAGCTCACCCATTCTCCTCAGTGATGTGATAGCTATTAGGAAGGCTACCTTCCAAGTGAGAAATTGCAGTTCACATCTATGCAATGGCTCAAAAGGTGGACCCATTAGTCTGGTAAGGACAATATTCAGTCTTATGGGAATGTTTCTTTTAAGTCCTTCCATAAATACTTTAATAGCAGGCACTCTTAAAAGGGACATATGTTGTCTGTTCTGTAGATATGCTGCTACTGCATCGAGATGTAAGCGTATGGATGTATACATTAAATTCCAACGTTATAGATGTAATAGATAGCAAATGATGTTTTGTATTGAAGCATCAAGTGAGTTAATAGGATTGTTATTACAGTACACAACAAACCTCTTCCACTTTGCTCTATAGCATGTTCTCGTGGTAGGGTGCCTAGCCTCTTTGATGATATTCATGCAGTCTGGCAGAAGATTGAGGTAGCCAAACTTTAAGACTTTAGGTGCCAGATCGCAAGGTTGAGATGACTAGAATCTGGATGTCTTATGTCTCCATGGCTCTGAGTGAGGAGATAAGGAGTAAGATGTCGTTTCTGGTATGAAACTACTGATAACTCCAACAGGGTTAACAAAAAAAAAACTCCAACAGGGTTGTGAACCAGGGTTGACAGGCCCATGGGGGAGCCACTCGGACTAGTGTCGAGGAGTGCTGTCAGAGTTTCCGAACCACTAACGGAATGAGTGGGAGAGGCGGAAAAGCGTAGGCAAATAACTTTGACCAATGCCTCCATAGTGCATTGCCTTTGGACAATGGGTCTGAAGACCTTTATGAGAGGTTTGTGCATTTTGCGTTTAGGTGTGTGGCGAACAGATCTATCTCTTGGAAGCCCCACATTTGACAGAATGGGAGGAGAACCTGAGGGTGGATTTCCCATTTGTGGATCTGGTGTAGTTGACGACTGAGTAGATCTGCAATCTTGTTGTTTACTCCTGGAATGGGTTCTAAAAGGAGATATATTTTGCAACTTATTGCCCATCTCCAGATGGTTTGAGCTAGTTGTGACAGCTGGAAAGAGTGTCCCTCCCTGTTTTTGTATGTAGTACATTGCTGTCATGTTGTCTCTACGTATTAGGACAGCTTTGCCTCCTAGATGAAGTTGAAACGGATTTGAGCGCTAGAAAATTCGCTAGAAGCTGTAGATGGTTTATGTGGAGCTGCTTTTGTTGCAGAGTCCACATGCCTTGAATGGTATGTTTTCGGAGATAAGCTCCCCAGCCAGTGAGCGATGCATCTGTTGTTAGTACTATGTGTGGAACCAGGTCGATGAAGGGCTGCCCTTTTTAAAGGTTTTGTGTATTCCCCCACTGCAGAGGGCGATGTGCGCGGCCGCCCACCAACACCAGATCTGATAATCGACCCGGAGCCTGGTTCCATTGTTGTGCTAAACATTTGTGGAAGTTGAAAAATTTGAAGTCTTGCGAAAGGTACAATTAGGATGCAAGACGCCATCATTCTTAGTAATTGCATGAACAGCTGGTAATGCGTGTTGGGGCCGAAAAGGAGAGATTAGAGTCCGCATGTTGCGGATTCTGGCTGGGTTGGGACATGCTAGAACTTTTTTTTAAGTGTTTATTATGGCTCCTAGATACTCCTGTATGTTGGCTGGTTAGAGACTTGGTCAGGATTACGGTGAACCCAAGTTCGTGGAGTAGTTGCACTGTTTTTTGAGTGTCACGTATGCAGCTTTGTTGCGAGCTGGCTTTTATGAGCCAGTCGTCTAGGTATGGGAAAACATGAATTTCTTGTCTTCTTGGATGAGCTGCGACTACTGCCAAGCACTTTGTAAAAACCCTGGGTGCGGCAGTTACGCCGAATGGGAGGACCTTCCACCACAAACCTGAGGTATTTGCGGTGAGGAGGGTGTATAGGAGTATGGAAATAAGCATCCTTTAAGTCAAGAGTGGATAGAAAGTCGACTCAGATTCTCAACCAAGCATGCCTGCGCAGTAGTCCTCTAGTTTTTACTGCACAAGCTGCCGTGTCTGCTGCGTCTAGGGGCACATCTGATAGAAGTATTAGTAATGAGTTTTCCTTCCTTATTAAGATCATTAGCCCTAGCCTTATGCTCGTCAGGGAGAAACTGCATGAGCTATTCTAGCTCGTCGTAATGAGCCCTATCGTACCGGGCCAACAATGCTTGTGTATTAGCAATGCGCCAATGATTGGCCACTTGGGAAGCTACTCTTTTGCCCAAGGCATCAATTAGCTTGGACTCCTTGTCAGGAGGAGGGGCCTCACCTGTGGTCTGTGAGTTAGCTCTCTAGCATGCATTGGAAACCACAAGGTAGTCTAAGAGCCACTAACCTTTGATGTAAGTGGGGTCAATAGGTGCAGGCTTATATTTTTTCTCCACTCTAGGTGTAATTATTCTTGCCCTCACAGGATGTTTAAAAATTTCATCTGCGTCCTTTAACATCCCTTTAAGCATTAGCAGTGAAGGAGTGGCTTTCTGGGTGGAACTTAGTGTATTAAATAGAAAGTCCTCTTATAATGGCTCCTTATGTAGCTCCACCCCGTGATATTGAGCACCTCTGTTAAGGAGCTCAATAAATCCAATGTTATCATCAGGTGGCAAGGGTCTGGACTGATATAGTTCAGGGTCATTGTCTGTGTTTGGGTCAGTTTGATAATCCTCCCAGTGGGCAGTGTCCTGTGGCCTATCTTGATCTTGATCCTCATCTCCATCGCTATCGCTATCCACATCACCAACATCCTGTGGGGTAGGGTGATAGTGGTGGTAAACTTGTGGGTGTAATAAGTAAATTGGGATCAGTAGGTGAAGGAGGTGGAATGTAAGGTGGAGAAGGATTAGTACCCATACTTTTCCTTTTGAGAGGAATGTGGTAGTCCTCTAACTGGTCTATTTTCAGTTTTTTTGGAAGGGTGGCGTGGATATGTCCTGTTTCTGGGTGTATCACCAGCCTTTTCTGCTTTGGAACCATCGGCGGTGCATCGGGTGAGGCTCTTTAGACGGAGTGTTTTTGTCCTTTCTCACCGGTGTTGGCGTCGGAGGTTTTGGTTTCGAAGCTTTCGGATGCCGAAGGTGGAATTTTCAATACCAATGGGTTTGGCACCGAGACATGTTTCAGTTTGGCTTTCGGAGCCGAAGGTGTTGGTTCGGCACCAATATGGGGCCGACTGGAGCCCGAGCCGGAAGGGTTTTCTTTATGTTTCGGTGCCGGGCCAGGGGAGGGTTATCCAAAACTTTTGGTCAGTGCCGACCTTGGCCCGAAGGCAGAGGAGGGACCGGAGAATTCTTCTTTGTTTGTTGAGGGGCCAAAGGGGAATCTTTACTCACGGTACGTTGATCCAGAGTAACCTGCTCCTCTTCTTCCATGTCGGAGTTGACTTCGGACAGGGCGAGGTGTTCTTCTTCCTCGGCTCCTTGAGCGTGATGTTCTCTGTCGGAATCCTCTCCGAGGACGTCCGGTGCGAAGCCGCTTTGATGTTGCATCTGGTGACGTCGAGCCAGACGGTCACGTAGCGTCTTCTTTGATCGGAAAGACCGGCATGCAGTCTTTCTCGTCGTGTTCTGGGGATCGGCAGAGGTTGCACACTGCCTGCAAATCTGTGCGTGGAAATTTAGCACAGTACCTGGGGCAGAGTTTGAAAGGAGTCCGTTCCATCGACTGCTAGCGCTGTCGTTGCGGGTAGGCCACACGGCCCGCCACAAGTTTTCTGATCAAAGTTGTCTTGAGACAAAACTCGAATAATGGGAAATTGCACTCAATAACAATACAGTTTAGGGTAGTGGATTGCGCGTCATAGGGGTCCGAGAAACGGTACCGGATCACAGCAATACACATCCGAACCCGATGGCGGAAAAAAACTAAAGATGAAGTCGATGCCCATGTGCACTATCACCGAAAGGAGGAGTCACCTACCTCATGACTGGAAAGACTTCTTCAAAGAAAGTACAAACATCCAGACCCAACACCAGATGACGAGCTATGCACAGCATGTGATCTACAGTTCACATGCCTCGAACATAGGAGGCTTCACCCTCCTAAAGTGCCTAATGTTTGCTGATTGTTTCACGGGATGGGCATGTCACTTAATTTTGGGGACGAGGGCTTATATTTAATTATAGTTCATATACTTATACTGGATAGAACTGTGACCAGTCACTTGCCTCAGCACGCTGTCCTTTTAACAGTCTGTGCTTCGGAGGCAAGTTTCCTGGTGAACTGACTGCTTTGCACATTTGGTGTGATCACTAGCACCCAAGTGTAATGCTTGTTACAATCTGGTGTGACGAAGGGAATATGGTAATATCTAGCTATCCGAGTTAGTGAACTGGAGACCAGGTACAATTGTGCTGCATACGATTTTTTACCCAATGCTTCTAACATTATGTATGACTTTTCCAGAGGTTGATCACAAGAACACCTGGGTATCGAGGAGTTTTCTGGAAGCGCTTGCAATGAATGAATCCAGTCTGGGAGACCATAATCAAACAAAATCCTGCAATGCTATATTTTTTAACCTTGGAGGAACAAGTTGGATTGAGGATGGTTACAGAAGGAATATGCTACTTACCAGTATGCATCTATTCTTGGCATGTAGGGCTGCTGACATTCATACCTGTGCATAGATCGCCGCCTAGTGTTGGGTCCGAATGATTGCACGTTGTTGTCTTGGAAGAGTCTTCGAAGTATCACAAGATAGGTGACTCCTCCCCTGGACTATATGGAAGCGTCTAATGGGTTGATTTGGTTATTGTTGCAGTAAATAACAAATCTCTTCCAATTAGCTGCATAGCACGCTCGTGTGGTTGGTCGTCTTGCCTCCCTAATGATGTTCATGCAGTCTGGGGGCAAGTTAAGGTATCCAAACTCTAAGACCTCAGGAGCCAGATCGCTAGGTTCATCTGATTGGGATCTGGGTGTCTGATTTCTCCATGGTTCTGAGTTAGAAGATGGGGTGCCAGGGACAGTTGCTGATGAGGAACTACTGAAAGTTCTAAGAACGTTGTGTACCATGGTTGTCTCGCCCATGTGGGAGCAACTAGGATTAGCGTGAGTGAGTGTTGTCGCAGTTTGCGTGCCACCAGCGGGATCAGCGGTGCTGGGGGAAAAGCGTACGCAAATCTGCCTGACCAGTTCATCCATATCGCATTGCCCTGTGACAACGGATGTGGGAACCTGACGGCAAAGTACTAGCATTTGGAGTTTTCTTTTGTGGCAAACAGGTCTATTTCTGGGTGACCCCACTGTTTGAAGAATGGCTCGAGAACTTTGGGGTGAATCTCCCATTCGTGTAGTTGTTGGCTGTGCCTGCTGAGCAGGTCGGCAATCTGATTGTCCTTCCCTGGGAGGTGTTCTGCGAGGAGAAAAATGTTTTTTGGGATCGCCCACCTCCATATGCTTTGTGCCAGATGGGACAGCTGTAGAGAGTGTCCCTCCCTGTTTCTGGATATAGTACATTGCAGTAATGTTGTCCGTCCGGATCAACACTGTCTTGCTGTACAAGTATTTCTGAAATACTTTTAGGGCTAGGAATATCGCTAGCAACTCTAGTTGGTTGATATGCAGCTTTTTCTGCTTGTTTGTCCAGAGCCCTTGTACTGTGTACTGAAGGAGATGGGCTCCCCAGCCTGTCAGTGATGCGTCTGCTGTTAGTACTAGTTGTGGAACCCGCTCTTAGAACAGTCGCCCCTTGGAAATGTTTTGTGGGTTTCACCAATGCAGAGTTGTGAGTGCGACTGTCTACCAACACTAGGTCTTTCAGATGTCCACGAGCCTGGTTCCATTGCTGTGCAAGGCATTCCTGTAATGGGCGCATTTGGAGTGTGCATGGGGAACAATGAATATGCAGGAGGCCATCATGCCTATGAGCTGCATGAAGACCTGAGCTGGCAGGTATTGTTGTGGCAGAAATTTGCGAATGAGCATCTGCATGCTGAATACCCTTGCTGTGTTTGGATATGCCTTCGCCACTGAGGTGTTTATAGTGGCTCCCAGGTATTGCTGTACGTGAGAACGTTGCAGATGCGATTTTGTGTATTTGATTGCAAAGCCTAGGCTGTGTAGCAACTGGATTTTTTGGGACGTGTGTGTTGCACACTCTTGGTACGATTTGGCTTGTATTAGCCAATCATCCAGGTAAGGGTACACATGGACGTGTTGCCTCCTGAGATGTGCCGCTACTGTCGCTAAGCATTTTGTAAACACTCTTGGAGCCGTGGTAACCCCGAAGGACAAAACCTTGAATTGGTAGTGTTGCCCTTCTATTGTGAACCTGAGGTATTTTCTGTGTGCTGGATGGATGGGTATGTGGAAGTACGCATCTTTTAGGTCCAGTGTTGCTAGGAAGTCTCCTTGCTGTAGCAACGGGAGCACTTGTTGTAATGTGATCATGTGGAAGTGCTCTGACAGTATATATTGATTTAGGGGTCTGAGGTCCAAAATTGGTCTGAGGGAACCATCCTTCTTTGGAATAATGAAGTATAGAGAGTATACTCCTGTCCCTTGTTGGTGGAAAGGGACTTGCTCTATGGCCCCCTTTTCCAGCATGCAATTCACCTCTTGTTGTAGCAGGGTGATGTGCTCCGAGGACATAGGACGATGTCTGGGTGGTATGTTTGGTGGCGTAGAAGTCAGTTCTAGGCAATAACCAGACCGGATAATTTCTCTCACCCACCTGTCCGTGGTAATTGCGTGCCAGGCAGGTAGGAACTGCTGTAGTCTGCCTCCGACTGGTGTTAAGTGGTCTGGAGGCAGCGAAAGGAAGTCACTGTTTTGTGGCGGTGGAGGCCCTGGTGTTATTGCCCCCACACCCTCTTCCCTTATTACTGTTACCTCTGTAACCTCCCCTGGTTGTGTTCTTGTTGAAGGAACCTTGTGTGTTACTTTTGTATGAGGTAGATGTTTGCGAAGCATTCCCTCGTGTACTTGCTCCGTATGAGGAGCGCCGAAAGGAGCCCCTATGTTGCAGAAATTGCAAGGCACTCATAGATTTTGCGGTTTATGTGTCCTTTTTCATTTTGTCCAGAATGGTATCGACAGCAGGGCCAAATAGAAAATCCTGATTGACAGGTTGGTTAAGAATGGTGGACTCCACCTCATTCTTAAATCCTGAAATACGCAGCCATGCATGTCTTCGTAGGAGGACACTAGTATTAATTGACCTAGCTGCGGTGTCTGCAGCATCAAGCGCACATTTGATGGAGGCGTTTGATATGAACTTTCCCTCTTGGATAAGATCATTGGATTGTGCTTTGAAAGGCTCGGGCAGGTGTTGCATAAGGCTTTCGAGATGAGCATAGTGCGCCCTGTCATAACGAGCCAGTAAGGTTTGTGTATTAGCAATCCTCCATGAGTTGGAGGCTTGTGCCGCTACCCTTTTGCCTGATGCCTCTAGAATCTTTGACTCTTTTTCAGGGGGAGGTGCTTCCCCTGTGGTCTGAGAGTTGGCTCTTTTTCATGCGTTAGCCACCACGAGTGAGTCTAGTGGCAACTGGCCCTTGATGTAGGTAGGGTCTGTAGGAGCCGGTCTATACTTTTTTTCAATTCTGGGATTGATTACCCGTGCCCTAGCTGTGTCCTTAAATAGGTCAGGTGCATGTTTTAGAACTCCCTTTAACATGGGAAGCGTTTTGACACTTTTTTCTGCAGTAGTGAATATGTCAAAAAGGAAGTCTTCCTCCACAGGGTCACTATGCATGTCCACGTTGTGGAATTGTGCTGCCCTGTCTATGAGCTGGTTGAAGACTACTGTGTCATCAGTGGGTGACGGTTTGGTAAGATAAGTGGGTACATCAGGGATGGGATGGGTGTCATAAGGGTCTGTTGGCTCTTCCCAAGGTTCCTCTTGGTTAGGATCTTGTGGGAAATCATATAGAGGCTGTGGCTCATACCCTGAGTCCCCCTCATTGTCCCTGTGGTGAGAAGGTGAGGAAGGTGCAAAAGGTGCGGTAGGCATGATAGGTTGAAAGGGGCTGAAGGGTCTTGATGGAGAAGTCCCAAAGTCATTTTTCTTCAGTGGAATAGGTGAATCAGGTACAAAGTCCTCTTTTTCCAATGCAGGATGTTAACTTTACCAGTGTCCGGATTGATGTATATTTTAGCTTGGTCGTCTGAGGGATCTGGGTGGAATAGTTCTTCCTCTACAGTCCTAGGTTTAGTGTTAGACATCTTGGGGTCGGTAACACTTTTCTTTGACGACTTTTGGAGTTTTGTTAGACTTTTTCGGCTCCAGCCCTGTTTTCGGGTCGACAAGTGTTTTCGGTTCGACTGGAACTTTCGGGTCGATACGTTTTTTGTGCTCTGTAGGCTTCTTCGGATGAGTGTCCTTCACCGAGTCGATGTTCTTTTTGGGATCGACTGGTGTCGTTGGATACTCTTTGAATGGCCATAGTTGTTGGACTATCTAAGATGGCATATAGTTTACAGAGGGCATAGGTGACCATCTTTCCTTTCTGCTGCAATTTGTAGAGGTGGGCCTGTGGGCTTCCCGTTTCGCTAAACCAGACCCCAAGATAGTTGTAAGTTTGTACACAGTTCAAGATCAACGGACCCAACCTCCACTTTGACAGTTTTTTTGGGGGTTAATGGCCGAAAAACACTATTTTGGACTTGCTTGGGTTAGCGACCAGCTTGTTTTGGGCGTTATATACCGAGAGGACTGTAAGTGCTTTCAAAGTCCAATTTTGGTATGGTCCAAAAGAACCAGGTCATTGGCATACTGCATCAGCTGGACCTTTGTATGGCCGATCCTGTGGGTGGCTAAAGTAGCTCCGTGCAAAGCTCGGCCCATGTCTGCGGAGTACAAATTAAAAAGCACCGGTGCCAGGACGCATCCCTGCTTTAACCCCCGTACTGTAGCAATTTTTTCTGTGGCAGACTCCCTGCAAAGTTTGACCCTTACCCATGTTCGAGAATACAGCCATCTAATTGCTTGTAATAAAGAAGGGATGATGTTCCAGCGTAACAATTTCTGCCAGAGGATGGTCCAGTCTACCCCATCGAAGGCTGCTGTATAGTCAATGAAGCAGGCGAAGAGCGGTGGGGAGCTATGGGCCACCGCTTGTTTGACTAAATATGACAGGGCAGTGGTGTTATGTACGGTAGAGCCCCCTGGTCTGAACCCAGTCAGGTAGAAGGGCAAAAGACTGTCAATGCAAACCCAATCAACTAGTTCTGTCAAAAGTGTACTTGCGTAGGCCTGCTTTAGCCCCCGTACTGTAGCGTTTTTTTCTGTGGCAGACTCCCTGGAAAATTTGACCCTTACCCAGGTTCGAGAATACAGCGACCTAATTGCTTGTAATAAAGACAGGCTGATGTTCCAGCGTACCAATTTCTGCCAGAGGATGGTCCGGTCTAACCCATCGAAGGCTGTTGAATAGTCAATGAAGCAGGCGAAGAGCGGCGGGGAGCGATGGGCCACCGATTGTTGGACTAAATATGTCAGGGCAGTGAGGTTATCTGCGGTAGAGCCCCCTGGTCTGAACCCAGTCTGGTAGAAGGGCAAAAGACCTTCAGTCCAAACCCAATTAACTAGTTCTGCCAAAAGAGTACTTGCGTGGGCTTGCCCTCGATGTTCAACAGGGCGATCAGCCGGTAGTTTCTGGGATCGGTGTTTGGCCCTTTTTTGTATATTGGTTGCAGCAGTGAACCCCTCCAAGAGTCTGGGACATCATCCAAAAGCCTACATTCTGCATGTAGCTGGGCCAGGATGTCGGACCAAAAGTCCATGTCCTCCCTGAAGAGGGAGCCCGGCAGCCTTTGGGGCCGGGCGCTCAGTTATGCCGTATCTTTTTAGGGTGGTGCAGACTGCTCCCTTCCCTGGAAGTATTAGATCGGTCAGGGGTGCGGTGAGCTCTGCAGTGATGTTGCCAATTTCCTCCCCTGGTGTTGTAGAACTATTTGGAGGAGATGCATTCAAATCGTCGGTGTACAGAGTTTTCACATGAGCTACTCAGGTGCCTGCATCGAGTGGGTTCTCTCTATTGGAAGTCCTATGGATTAGATTGTTTAGGTATTGCCAGAATTCTTGGGACTTGCACGGCGCCAACAGCTCAAGGATCTTCAGCCATTTTGCCTCTTTGAATTCGTGTTTTGCCTTCCAAAGCCTTCCAAACCTGTTGGGTGTGGGTCTTTGCTGCTAATTTAAGTTGCTATTTGGCATACTCTGACTCAGTTTTTTTGGTACTCCCTATGTTTGGTGTTTAGTTGTTGGAAGCATTGCTTGATCACTGGAACTTGACCCAGAATGTAAGTTGGGTTTGCTGTAGTTCTGTAAGTGGTGCTCCCCCAGAGCAACAAAGCTAGTTCATATGCAAGTTTGTCCCATTCACCTATGAGGCCCCAATTGTTTCAACTGGTCTTCCAGACGATCCATGTCGATTTCCCTGCGTCAAATTCATTGATTGGAGTATGCCCCCATTTAATTCTTCTAAGGAGCTTTTGCTGTTCTTCACCCATGGACGCTCTAATGCAGCGGATAGTATGACGGGGTTCCGGTGTGATAGCTAACTGCAGCATTAAGGCGTATTGATTGCTTTCACTCTGTGGGGGCACTGCGTAGTTTAGCATATGTTTTTATAGCCTCTCACTTAATAGAATGTAATCTATAGTGGTCTGATTGTTGTAGGTGGGTACGTGAATTTGATCCTGGCTTGGACTTTTATAGATAGAGAGTGAGTTGTTGCCAAATTATATACCCGAATAAGGGCATTGAATCTCCCAAAGCTCCGAGGGTTTACTGTCAAATGAATTCTCCCATATTTTATGCGAAGTAAAGTCCCCAAGAGTGATAGGTTCCATGGATGCAAATAGTGTGAGAAGGGTTTCAATCTGCATGATCAGTCGAGGAAGCTTGTCCTTAGAACCCTGCCCTTGGGGATTGTGGTATACATTATTAACAGTACTGGTAGTGGGCCATCAAGTGTGTTGAGGCCCTTCAGAGTGCCAGCTAGGAACATATCAGAGGGGTTCTTTATTTCTGTAAAGTGTAGTTTCAGGGCAGGCTTAATATATGTGGCGATACCCCCAGAGGGTCTCCCAAATGAGTTTCCTTTAGTTGCGGGTTTGAAGTATTCTGCGTAGCCCGCTAATGGGATGGTTGCCGTTACCCACGTTTCTTGGGCACAGATTAAATCAGCCCCTTCAAGGAATGTGATCGCCGCTGGACTTTGCAGAACCTTGGTTATCCCTGTGACGTTCCAAGTCACAATACTTAATGGTTGAACGCTAGCTGATGAGCATCTATGCTGGTCAGAGGCGTTGATTGGGGAGGGCATGGATTTTGATGACCAAGGTGCCTTACTTGATGAAGGCCAAGTTGGAGGCAACCCAGCCCCAGTAGACCGAAGTTGGAGAGGGTGAGGCGGAAAAGGGGGAGGGGCTTTTGGAAATGGAAGCCACTTGATGTTCATATTTGCTTGTACAAGGGTGCCTTCCCCACAGCGGATCCACTTCAGTATGCTACCCGTGGGTGCGTTTTTTGTGGGTGTATGTAGATGCAAATTGTTCTTTTTCAATGTGAACACTGTTGTCAATGTCCGGGTTGGCCCAAGTTACAACAGTTTGTTCCTTCCCTGATTGTGAGGGCAAGGGAACGGATTGCGCCCTGACAATGGCCCTGCTTGTAATATGGGACAATGTCTGTGTATGTTGAAGGAGTGTCAAAATATTTGTTCTGTTAAGAGAATCTATGTTACCCTTCGAAATGTACAATGGGGTCATGCTCATGTTTGCCGAGTAACCTCCACCTGGCGATACCGTGTTGGGCCCAGGCCTTTGTATTGTGGGAATTATGTCCGCGTGGTTCGACGTGGACTGAGAAACTTGTGGGAGGCCTGGGAGCCCGAATTCAGTCCCTTGGTGTGATCTTATAAGTTCTGTTCTAATGGGGGCAGCATTGGACTGATGAAGGAGTGATGTTGATTGCCCATTGAGGTTATGCAGGCTTTTTGTTGCATTTCTTCCATGTCTGAAATCACTCTGGGTTCTGGTGGAGCTTGTGTGCATGGTCACTGGGGCTAGTACTGATGGAGGTTTAATGTGGGGATTCTTGCAGAATATGGGGAAAAGGGATTGCTGTTTTCCGGTTCAATTGTCCGGTTTACTGCTACATTTTTTTTTGTTCTAAGGCTATTAAATTTCGCTGGGGGTTTCTGGATAGTAATCTCCTAGTTTTTTATGTTTTTTTAGACGTTTTTCCTCCCTCCATGTTATTGGCGGGGCAGACTGAGATGCTTACAGCTGGCTTGTGGGCCCTGTGTTGTTGGAGGCGAGATACCGTGTGTGGTTACTCCCTCCCATCATTTCCTCTGGGTATGAGGGGGGGCCGAGTTGCTGTGCTTGTTGGCAATTGGTGTGATTGGATTTATTCCGGGTCTTCGTCCCTGGACACTACAATGAGGTCCTTTGTGCCATTCTCAATGCTAGTGGGGTCTGAGCGTGTCCTAATGCTATGTTTTGGTTCCTCCACCAGCGAAGAATGTACAGCCGGGAGGGATGCCAGTTTGTCAATTAGATCTGGGCACAGACATCCAGGGGAATGAGTTGGAAGGGTGGGGTTATCACTGATTGCGGCCATCTTATCGATTTTCATGGTCATCTCAGCCATTTTTGTTGCCATAACTTGGAGGGTGTCCATTTGTAGTTCAAGCTTTTCCAATTGCCATGATAACATGTTAATGTCGGTGGAGAGGGAGGTGCTGACTGACCTTAATAGATTGTCCTGTGCACATGAAAGTTCAAATGACAGGAGCGATGGTGATCTATGTGGAGAGTCACTTATTTCAGGCTCAGACTCAAGGGATGATCCTGTGGTGATGCATGGTCCATCTTTGCTCATGTGAGTTGTTACCCCCTGTAACAGTGTAGCGGTGACCATGGTTTTTTTTGGGTGTATAGGGTGGCAGCCGAAATTGTTAAGACTTTTATGCGGGCTACTGGTGTCATCCAGTAACCCCTCGGCTTTTGCGATGACCGGACCCCCTTCCTGGTTTGCTACATAGTTTGATGTATGAGTGTCGAGTAGAGCTGGGGAAGCTCCCAAATTATGGCAGGACTGGGATCTTTTCTTCCACCTCCTAGGCGGTATATATGTAGAAGACCGAAGGGGTGGCTCCATTCCCGTTAGTAGGGGGGCTGGTCCTGTTTTATCCTCACCTGTTGTGGTGCTAGCCATTGAGAGTTCCTCTTTTACAGTTGTGGCTATAGGGATCGTTGTGACTGAATGGCTCGGAGCCCTTGGAGGCTTCTTCGTCATCCTCGTGTATAAGTGTGGAGGTCGTTGACTAAGAAAGGTTCAAAACCCTTGGAAGTCTCGTTGTCACCATTTTCCACATCCAAGTTTGTCCACACTGGGCTGCTCGCTACAGAGGCGGAGTCCTGGGACCTTACCCAATTGCGGAGATCGTACGATTTGCCAATCTTGGACTGGTCCTTGGGCTGGTCGGGTGCCCCCCCTTAGCTGCCTTGTTGGTTAGCATGTCCGCAACTGTGGGCTTAGGGTTCTGTGTTAATGCTGGCAAGAGGGTGCTTTTTTGGACATTGCGACACCTATAACCGACCTTGAAAAGGAGGGGGGCCGGTGGTCCTGTGAAGAGGCGTGTTGTGTGGGAGGGTGCTCAAGGGGCTTGGCGGAGGCCAGTAGGCAGAAGGATCACTAAAACAGACTATAGGTGAGAAAGACCGGCAGTGGGGTGGAAGTGTAAGATGTACTAGGCAGTCTCCTCTGGCCCCCGTGATGCGGCCCTTAGCCTTGCTGTTCCACACTCTGCCCCTCCGCACCCCAAGGTGCGTGCTCACGCTCACCGGCCACCGAAGGAAAAAGGGTACCTGATCCAAGTCCCGGTCCCGAGGGGGAAGAGGGTACCAGCATGCGGGCGTAGGCATAGAGTTAAATTGACACGGTTGACGAAGTATGTCTCCAGTCCTTTCCTGGCTCCTGTCAACTTTTCGTAGGTTGGTTACTGGCAAGTGGGGATGATGGTGTAAGAGTGCATGGCGGAGAGACTGATACCTAATGGAAGTGAGCAGGCCATATGCGCAGAGGGAAGTTGAAAGTATTGCACAACGCTTTCCAAAGTACCTTGCAAAGTAATGTTAATATTCATAGCTGCCAAGAGGCCCAATGTAATGTGTGACACCTTCAGCCAATCCTGGATTTTTCTCAAAAGCAAAACTACAAGTGTCAGAATACAATATGACTGTCATGACAGGCAAAAAGTATCACAAGCAAAACCTTTTCCACTCAGTAGTTTGGAACATCAACACAGTATCAGCTCCACTTCCATGTATACAAGGCAAAGTCAGAGAAGCAGGGAAGAGTACACAGAATCAGGTTTCAGGTGCTGAAGAACATATTCCACAAGGTAAAGAACTCAGGGTGAGCTTGGCCACATCTATACATCTTTTAATATTTAAAAAGGAAACTCTGCATAAGTATAATTTTCTTTAACATTATTAAACCTTGAGCCAGGAGTAATCCTCCAACCAGGTCCTAGATCAGAGTACTAAGAGCAACAGTGTGAGGGACAATGGCATGTGTGAGAGTGTAACTTGGAGAGCGATGGGGGGCGGAGCTTGCCGAGCCACGAGGTGGTAGCACCTCGAGCGAGCTCCTCCGGGAGGCCTAATAAATAATACCCATCCTGCATGAAAAATGGTGAATCTACATACCCGAGGTGCAGATTACGGTCCACTGACACAGCGCCCCTGCATACCATTAGTCTTGGAGCGATCCGCTGTTCTGAAGAGGAAAGCATAATCGGAACTACGGGTGAGGCCTACAGCAAGATAACACTGGCCTGGAGTACACCAGCAGGCCATGACGCACGGCACGTCGCCTGGGCGGAGGAGGGCCTTGGCTCTGGAGCTGGAGTTAAAGTTTGTGACCTGGGCACCGGTCTACCTCCGGACGCGGTGGGACTGCCTGCGCCCCGCTGTACTGATCAGGTACTGCTGCTGGGAACGCTCTGTGGGAGCTGCACCGCGATCGCTCTCTGGTCCGCCGACGGACCTGGGGCCTGAGCGTGCAGTGCGCTGAAGACGGGACACCGGGCGCCGCGCACTCCCGCCACAGGGAGGGGGAGTGCTGCTTGGGCGTGCTATGTGGCCTGAAGAAGGACGAGACTGCTGAGAAAGCTCCTCCAGCTCACAGCGGGCGACGCGGAGGCGCAGAGGGGGCTCCTTAGACCACGTGTTGGGGCCCGACTGGGCAGAGTGTGCCAGAAACAGTGGGTCCCTGTGTGCTCGGGTTTGACCTGTTCTTGAGCCTCATTGGCAGACTGGGGCACAATCCCTGCCCTGGAGGGGAGCCCTACAACAGTGGCATAGGCTGGCACTGTTGAGTACATCTGCCTACCCCGGGACTTGAAACTTAATGGGGGCGCAGCTCTTTCCCCCTGCTGTGTGTGGCACTGCAGGAATCAGACGCTGACAGGCGAGAAGGACAGAAAATTCCCCGGCGACCATAGAATTGTCCAGGGCGGGTTGCAAGAAGCTGCGACCTGCGCTCCAAATACTGCGCCTTGGATCGCCCACGGAGTTGGCGCTTGTGACCACGCGGGCTGAGGACGCCACATACTTGCTGAGTGGACAACACATACCGCTGCTGGTCGTGAGGGGAGAGGGCCGCCCTATAAGCTCATATACCTCTACCCGGTTAGAATACGCAGTACTGCTTGCCTGCCGCATCACAGGCTTAATAACTTTAGCACGACAGCCGTCTCCATATTCAGCGCTCACGCAGTGACATAGGCTCTAGTGCAAACATGGGCAATAAATTTTGACCACTCCAAAAAAGCATCTGAATACTCTGTAGAGGATCAACAAGTGCCTCCGCCCACAACAACATCTACCAGTTGTACTCCTCCAGATAATATCCAGTCGATGTTTCTCACAATACAAACTGCACTGACAAACAGACAGCAAATCGACTCCGTAACACATAGAGTGTACCGAATGTCAGAGAGACTGGATCGTCATACTGAAAGGATCGAAATGGCAGAGAGACGGATTTCAGAAGTGGAGGACACCAATAACCAGATTACCATCAAACAAACCAAGATAGACAAACAATTAACAGCGTTAACTGCCAAGGCTGAAGATTTAGAAGCTAGGTCCCGAAGAAGCAATATTCGTATAATGGGAATAGCGGAAACGACAAACAAGGGACACATGGAGAAATATGTGGAACAACTCTTAACCACTCTGCTGGGCAGGGACACCTTCTCGGATATCTTCATAATAGAAAGAGCGCACAGATCCCTTGCTCCCAGGCCTCCGCTGGGTACTAGACCGAGACCCATCATTGCTAAGATATTGAATTATAGAGACAGGGTCGCGGCACTGCGTAAGGCTCGGGAAATGGGCACCCTGCATCACGAGGGCATGGAAATAGCCTTATATCCAGATTTCACACAATCTGTGCAGGAGGAGAGGAAGAAATTCGGTCCAGCAAAACAGAAACTTCGAGACCAGACTTAAGATCACTGATGAAGGGTCCTCGAAGATTTTTAATGAACATAAAGATGTCATGAAATATCTACAGCTGAGGAAACCCCATGGAGCGCGCAGGAGATCACCAAGAGACAGACTGCCAGACCGGGAGATTATGTCGGATGTGGAATGACGACGCAAGCACTAGACCAAGACAGATCATAGACATACCATACAGGACACTGGTTCCCTGTTAAATAAACTTATACCTTGGTAGCGTATACACTTCAGGTATCTGTTCATTCCTGTATATGCATGAGACAAGTGGTTGCCCTGCGCTTCTGCCCAGCAGAGACACTTCTGCTGCGCTGTGGCCACATTATGAACACATCATACAGATAAGTAAATCGGAATGCGTAAATACTTTATCATAAAGCATAGACTTCCTTGCTGTGGAGCTGCGGGCGATCTTTACCTAGGTAACTCGTTTGTGGTTAATAGAAGTGTACATGGGAGTGTAGTAATATTCAGTGCATAGATATGTTGTTAAATGCCCGTACATTAACTCTAATGACTTGGAACGTTAGGGGACTACAAAATCCGCAAAAAATCCGGAAAGTGCTAGCTTATTTAGACAGATACAAGGTCGATGTCGCCTGCCTCTAGGAGACTCACCTTACACCCCAGTGAGAATGTAGAGTTGGATATAGGTGGGCAATGTTACGTGCAGGATCTTCAACTCAAACTATGCTCGCGGAGTATTAATACTGATCAAACGCAACACCCCTTCCACACTCCTTAACACGATCACTGGTGACCACGGTAGATGTATTATTTTACAGGGTGATTTGGAGGGCACAGTTCTTACGTTTGTTACAGTATACGGCCCAAACGTAGATAATCCAACATTTTATGACTGCATCTGGACCAAACTTCGGAAATCCCAACCCACAGCTATTCTATGATGGGGGGATTTTAACACCTGTCTGGACCTGTCACTGGACAGGTCATCGGGTTATGACAAATATGGCAGACGGTCAGCCAAATCCTTGAAGGAGGGTATGGACGACTGCTCTTTGATAGACGTCTGGAGACTGAGGAATTCAGGTCGCAAAGAGGGTACATATACCTCATTGATGCATAATTCTTGGTCCAAGTTAGATAACTGGCTGACTGCGTAGGAAATTAGCACTTGGACTACGGCAGTGGAGCACTTACCTAGAACATTGTCAGACCACTCTCCCATGAGACTGGAGCTTGTCATCCCCACTCATTCCCCTAGACAGTTCACATGGAGACTCCAACACTCTGCACTGCAATATCAGGTGTTTCGCAGTGACTTACATCAAGCGATCATAGACTTCTTTCAGCTTAACACTGGCTCTGTAAAAAGCTCCAGAACGCTCTGGGAGGCATTCAAGGGGACTATAAGAGGACATTGCATTAGTAAACATGCAGGGATTCTCAGGGATATATAGCAGCAACTGGCCTTGCTAGAAAGGGACATTTGGAAACTAGAGAATGACTACACTGCTACTTTAGATGCCTCAATTCTGGCAGAAATTACAATTGATTGATTGATTTTAGTACTTATATAGCGTATACTGTCACCCTACGGGTATCCTGGCGCTTCAGACTAGGAAGAATTGACCAGAGTGGAATAAGTCAGGAAGAAAGGAGTTCAGAGGTTAAGCCTTAGGAAAAAGCCAGGTTTTTAGACTCCTACGAAACTTTAACAAAGAGTCAGTTTGTCTGAGATTCAAAGGTAATTCCTTCCAAAGGCGGACACCGGCCACATTAAATCCTCCCGACTTGGAGCGTTTGAACCTGGAGTCCATCAGTAGACTGGCACTAGAGAAGAGAAGTTGCCTCTTATGCTGGTACCATGTACATTTTTCCTGCAATGGGACTGGACCCAGCTCATGCACCGCTCTGAATACCAGGCAGAGAGACTTGAAGTGGACCCTTTACTTAATAGGCAGCCAGTGTAGATCCCTCAGAGCCAAGGTGGTAGATGTGCACCGCTGCCTATTACGTGCTAGTTTTGCTGCTGCAGACTGGACTCTCTGCAATCCCTGAATGATGTATTGTGGAGCCCCCAAATACAGAGAATTGCAATAATCCAGTCTGCTTATCACTGTGCTTCTTACCACCAATGTGTGACTCTTTTGCCAGTAGCGGGAGTATTTTTCGTAACATATGCATTAAGGAGAAGCACACATTGGCGGTCTTGTTAGCCTGTGACTCCATCTGGAGGTTTTCGTCAATCAAAACCCCCAGATTGCGTACCTTACTAACCGGCACTAGTGGTTCCTCCTCAGGAGTAAGTTTAAACTGAAATGGAAGGGGTTTAGCCACCCGGGCAGAGGAGCAGTACACCACCTCGGTCTTCCCGCTGTTAAATTGTAGGGAATTTCTTCTCGCCACACCTTTGACAACATTATATTATGCACTGTTTGAAAAACGTACCTTTTTAATGAAGATTTTTTGTATATTCATTTAATGTTTACTGAATATTATAACTGAAGATTTCATGCATTGCATCTTGGAGATACAAATATTTTTAATTTTATGTGTTTTTAATATAAATTTATATTCTATTTTTAAATATACAATAAACCAAGCACTTTTGCATTTGTTTTGTTCGTTTGACAATTTACTTACTAGGCCACTGCATGACACATCTTTGTACTGCTCAGATTGTCTAGGGAGATACCCACACACGGGAATTTCTTCTGAGCCAGTCAACCGTCCGCCGCATACACTGCTGGAATGTGTCCAGGGAGATTGCATGTTCAGC
Organism: Lissotriton helveticus; assembly: GCF_964261635.1. Classification (NCBI taxonomy): domain Eukaryota; kingdom Metazoa; phylum Chordata; class Amphibia; order Caudata; family Salamandridae; genus Lissotriton; species Lissotriton helveticus. Next base: position 407,871,155 of record NC_136061.1, on the reverse strand, counting down.
TTCTAGGGAGAATGCCAGCTGTGTATAATCGGCATAATTGACTAGGCTGACTCCAAAAGACTTAATAATGGGGAGATGGGGCTGCAAATATACGTTAAAAAGAATAGGACTAATCGCAGTGCCCTGTGGCACCCCATGTACTACCTGAGATTTACTGGAGGAAAATGGTGCTAAGGTTACTACCTGCTGTCTTCCTGCAAGATAGGACTGAAGCCATTGCAGAGCCAGTCCCTTCACTCCTAACTTCTTAAGTCTCTCCACTAAGATGGAATGGCTCACCGTGTCGAATGCGGCCGACATATCGAGAAGCACTAAGACAGTAGCGTTCCCGTTGTCGGCTCGCATGCACAGATTATCCATCATGGTGACCGTCTCAGTCCCATGGCCTGGGCGAAACCCAAATTGGTCTCTATCAAGAAGGTGATTATCCTCCAGAAAGCACGATAGTGTCCTACTAACTGCTTTTCCAGGATTTTACCTGGATATGGCAGGCGAGAGATAGGCCTGAAGCTTGCCGGAATTGACGGGTCCAAGGAGGGTTTTTTAATCAATGGAGTCACCACCGCCTGTTTCCAGCATTCCGGAACAGTTCCTTCTTCTAAAGATTGGTTGCAGATCTGTCTCAACCAGGGAAAGGTTTCTCGACCAAATGATTTCCAGATTTTGTGAGGAAGGGGGTCAAGAGGGAGCCTGAGGTCACACTGTACGCCAAACTGTTAAAAGCAGCATCAGTGAGGGTCAGAAAATTATCCAAGGTTGCTGGCTGAGTAGGATCTTCATCCATCGGTTGTTCTAGATTGTCTTGACCATCATTATCATTGAGATGGAAGGTACCAATAATTTTGGAAATCTTGTCCTGGAAATAGAAAGCAATCTCATCACATAGTTTTTGTGATGCTGCTGCTACCTTATTGTTCAGACAGGTAGGGGAAGAAAGGTCCTTAACGATTTTAAAAAGAGCTTTTGTCCCATTCGGCACTTGCGTAATAAAGGTGGCGTAAAAGTCTGCCTTGGCCTTAAGAATGAGTTCTTTATATTTCAGTTGTACTAATCTCAGATCTTTTTTATCTTCCTCGATATAGCCCTTTCTCCACTTCCTTTCCGCCTTCTTGCGAAACATGCGCAACTGTTTCAGATCTTCGTTATACCAGGGAGCCATGATTTTATTCCTAGTTTTTAGCTACTTTATTGGAATTGCCTGATCGAAAAAGTCGGTATAGCAAGTGTAAATTTTATAGTTTTCCTCAACCGTCACCGTGGGTATAAAATAGTTGTCCTCCGGGACAGACATATGGGTTCCGATCTCATCTAATTTTGCCCATTCCCTGCCTCTCCTATAGGTATTTTGCTGACTGGTTCCATCCTTTGCGCATGCCAGCCTAAAATCGAAATGGATTAAATGATGTTCAGTCCAATTCTGAGGTATTATATTTAATACCTTAGTAGTAGATTGGTTGGAGAACAATAGGTCAAGAATATGCCCCCCCTTGATGAGTTGACTGTTCCACCAGCTGTAAAAGGTAAAGATTTGCGCAAGTGTGTCTCAGCGCTCTCAGGTGGCTACCAAAGTTCCCATCCTCCCTGAGATTAAAATCTCCTAGTATTATCATTCTGGTATGTGTCAGAGTTAAATTAGTGATGATATCCAGGAGACTTTGGTATTGCGTGGCACAACCTGGAGGCCTATAGCATAACAGTCCTGTAAGTAAGCTACCTCTAAGTGCCTGCAACAAAAAGCCCTTAAGTTCTATCCCCTCCACTTCGTCTATCGATAAGAACGTAAAATTCAACTCCTCCTTAAAAATACCTCCCACTCCTCCACCTTTGCCTGTAATTCTTGGCTTGTGCAGGATTTTATACCCATTTGGACAAGCAAGCCCTATTTCCACCACCGACTCGGCGGTGGTCCATGTCTCAGTCGAGAACAATGCGTCTAGTCTCATATCTTCAATCAATCAATCAATCAGTGAACTTGTAAAGCGTGCTACTTACCCGTTAGGGTCCCAAAGCGCTGAGGGCGGGTGCTGCTACTGCTCGAAGAGCCAGGTCTTGAGGAGCCTTCTGAAGGTGAACAGGTCTTGGGTCTGCCGCAGATGGGTAGGGAGGGTGTTCCAGGTCTTGGCGGCGGGGAAGGAGAAAGATCTGCCGCCGGAGGTTGTTCGTTGGATGTGCGGGATGGCAGCAAGGGCGAGGCTGGTGGAGCAGAGCTGGCAGGCGTGTAAAAGTTGAGTCTGTTGTTCAGGTAGTCTGGTCCGGTGTTGTGGAGTGCTTTGTGTGCGTGGGTGAGGAGCTTGAAGGTGATCCTCTTGCTGACGAGGAGCCAGTGCAGGTCTCTTAGGTGGGAGGTGATGTGGGTGCGGCGGGGGACATTGAGGATCAGTCGGGCGGAGGCGTTTTGGATGCGTTGTAGTCGTCGTAGGTGTTTGGCCGCGATTCCTCCGTAGAGTGCGTTGCCGTAGTCCAGCCTGCTGCTGACGAGGGCTTGGATCACTGTTCTTCTTCTTTTGGTCGGGATCCACTTGTAGATCCTGCGAAGCATGCCGAGGGTGTTGTAGCAGGAGAAGGAGATGGCGTTGACCTGCTTTGACATGGTGAGGGAAGAGTCGAGGGTGAATCCTAGGTTGCGGGCGTGGTCCGTCTTGTCCGAGTTCACTTTCAGACGGCTGCTTCTCATCCACTTGGCGATAGCCTTCATTCCCTCGTGGAGGTTTGTTTTGGCGGTGTGCGGGTCCTTGGTGAGGAAGAGGATGAGCTGGGTATCATCGGCGTAGGAGATGATGTTCAGGTCGTGCTGGCGGGCCACTTGTGTGAGCCCTGGGGTACGCTGCAGATGATGTGGGTGGCATCGGATCGGAAGGGCGGGAGGTGGACTGTCTGGGTTCTGCCGGAGAGGAAGGACGTGGTCCAGTCCAGGGCCTTCTTTTGGATTCCGGCTTCTTGGAGGCGTGTTCTTAGTGTGCGGTGTCAGACTGTGTCAAAAGCAGCTGACAGGTCCAGGAGGATGAGGGCTGAAGTTTCGCCGTTGTCTAGTTGGCACCTGATGTCATCTGTGGCGGCGATGAGGGCAGTCTTGGTACTGTGGTTGCGTCTGAATCCGGACTGGGATGGGTCTAGGATGTAGTTGTCCTCGAGGTGGCGGGTCAGCTGTATGTTGGTGATTTTCTCGATGACTTTCGCCGGGAAGGGGAGCAGGGAGATAAGCCGGAAGTTGTTGAGGTCTTTGGGGTCCGCCTTGGGTTTCTTGAAGAGGGCGTTGATTTTGGCGTGCTTCCAGCTTTCCGGGAATGTCCCTTTGTCGAAGGAGATGTTGATGACCTTCCGTAGTTGGGGTGCGATGGTTGCGCAATGGTTGCGTCAGCTTTGTTGAAAACGTGGTGTGGGCAGGGGTCTGATGGAGATCCTGAGTGGATGGAGTTCATGACCTTGCATGTCTCTTCGTCATTGACGTGGGACCAGGAGGTCAGCTGGTTAGTGCAGGTGGCGTTCAGGGCGGGGTCTGTTGCGATTGGGGCGGATGAGGAGTTGAAGCTGTCGTGGATGTCGGCGATCTTGCTATATTCGGCAAGACTGATACTTTGAATGAAAAATGTACGATATACACAAACCGCAATTAAAGCAATATGTTATGTACACACTCAAAAGTTTGTATATATTTTTGTTGGGAGCAAACTGTATAAACACCAATTTCCAAATCTTAAGTAAATACAGGAGAAATACAACCGGAATTCACAAACACTGAAAATTACAGTCTAGAAGGCAAAGAGCTGGAGAACAACTAAATGGTCTCAACCATCTTTCAGGTCCTCGTGGAGCATCTTAAAGATAAGCATGAGTTTAACAAACTCCTTACAACAGAAATGATATTTTAGCATAAGAGGCCTGAAAGCGAAGCGAGGGGGTAGAGGGGATTCTCCCCCGATACATGTTCCAAAAATAAATGCCCATTCATAAGCGTAATTTTCACAACAAATTAAATAAAAAGCCAAAAGCTCTGAAAGGGCATTCATAATTAGTCAAGTACTGACTCCCCCGCCGTCCCAAGTATGCTATGGTTGTCCTCACTTATGCCAAGAATTACCTCCAGTACAACAGTTTCAGCATTTTGCCACAGCTGTCCCATAAGCCAAGAATTACCTCTACTATTCAGCACCAGAATTTGCTACGGGTATCGTTAATACTATGAGTTACCTCCAATATGCCAGCACCAGCATTTTAACATGGTTACCTCAGTAATACAAGAATTTCCTCCAGTATCCCAAGGTCAGCAGCAGAATCGTAAATGTAATATACTCAATCACATTCAATGACACTCACTCCCTCACACCCTACCACACAATCTGAATAATTTATTCTCATTCTCACTCACTTCTCTCTGAGCCTCACTCTCATTCACACATGCACTCAAGCTCACACACAACCTTCGGTTTTCGCCTCACCCTCTTCCAACTCATCAAGTGTGACATAGGGTCAGAGAGGCTTCTGACCCTATCCCACCGTGTGATGAGACGGGGTGGTGACAGTCTGGGTGATGTGTAGACCCAGGCACTAAAGGCCTGAAGACAAAAGCCCCGGGGACTATCCTCACCTGTTACTCTGCAGCGAGTCAAAAACTGGGAGGCACTGAGGCGTGTCAGACCCCTGAGGCCATGAATATGTCTTTGCCAAAGAATATCTCTCCAATGGCTGGTGCCTCTTAGCGCTTATGCCAGAAATAGTCAGTGCCTCACACTGCTATTTGACCGTCACTCGCAGTTAGGTGATCATACTAACAGCTAATAATAATTTAATATTGACTATTAATATAGTATACAAATGGCACAAGACAAGGAACGATGAACCCAGATGCCCATAAGGGCAAGGCACCGCTGCAGGGGAGGGAGTTTGTCACCTGGATTCTCATGCTTGTTTAGGGGAGCCAGTTATACTTTTGGAATAACAAGCCTATGTTTAGTGGGCTGATAAGACATTTTGGAGGGGTCAAATGCTCTCTTATAACTTCAATATTAATGGAACACAGGCAGTTAAGGAATATTGTGTAAATGTCACATAGGATGAAGAGGGTGTGCGAATGTGGGAGGGTTGGGGATTATGTGAATTTAGAAATGTGTCCTTCGCTTTCCTCTATAGTACACTGAATTAATTTGGGTGGAATGTTAGTTAGGAAGTCAGCCACCACACAATCAACTACTCAGATTTATTTACAGAGAAGCCTTCGTAGCTCAGTAATGCTCTCTACTGGCCATTTGTGGAGCATACCTTCCATTGTAAAACAGTTCCAAAGGGGCTTCACACAGAACGGTATTATGACAGCTGTCAATGATGAGCTTGGGGACAAACTTTATTGTGCCAATGGTGAAGAAGGCCTTGGGTCACTAGGCATCCCCACCACCTGTGTAACTGCCCTTTGCAATTGAGGATATACAGGAGAGTAGGGGTACTTGAGTTTAAATAAAGCACATGAAAATGCCTTACATATGCAAATGCCCCTCATATGTTTACCATGGGGAAGCTGCCACCCTTCAAAGAAGGGAGCGAGCTGTCTAAAGTGTGACTATGAGAGAGACCACACCAAAATCATGGCTACTACATTTTAAATTAACCCATGCAACAAACGAATATCCCTTAATCTTACCTCTGTGATTCCATGTATAGGTGCCAATGCTAAAAGCATTATTTGTCTAAGAACACAGCACACAATGTAGCTTTTTTTAAGCAAAATCTTTAAGATTTTGCCACGACTCAAACTTAATTATCTTTAGTCTAATTTAAAACTGGATTAATAACTGTACCTCTTAGCTACAGTAACTAAAGCATGCAAATCCTCTGTATTCAATAGCCAAATGAAAAAAATATTTAGACTCTTGAGGGAGGTTACCAAGAAGCTAGGGTGGTGGAGACACTGTCTGTGACTCACGCATCCACCAGCAGCAGATCCTCCCCTCCTTATTTTGGGTTCTTCACTTACACGGCAAGGAATTTGTCCGGTGGATACAGTTTTTCAATTGAGGATCCAACACCAGTTTTGCTGCAGGAAAAAAGCAGTTTCCACACTTCTAAATGAGACAAGGCAAACATAAGATGGGCGGCAGGACAACTACTGATTTTTGGGGAATGTCCCTTTATGACTTATCTTTAAAGGAGGCTGCTTGTTCATTATGAAGACATGTTTTCATGACTGGACTCAGACAGGGCTCATTTTTTACAAGCAGAAAATAAGTGAATGATTACGCGGTATGGTGTGCTGAATTCAGCTTGAAGGTTTCTAACTTTCAAATTGACTACAAATTTTTACTATTATGGTATCTGGAATGCATTTACTGTGCAGAGCTATATCTAACCTGAACATTTTATGTTGGGCCTAATCAGCTTTTAACAAAATTGGTACAAATGCTGTGTGACTGTGGGTCAATTACAGACTGCTTAGCGGGAAGAGGCCGACAAATGTTCCATGTCAAATAGGTACCATCGTTATGGCTTTGATCAGGCCATTCTAGGTGCTTCTACAGCAGGGCTCGAGTCGGGGTACCACGCGGGTGGACGGCGTCCCCCCACTTATTTTACCGGGAACTCGATAACTGGAGCAAATGGAGGCACACATTCCCTCTTTGGCCTCTTTGGGGCGAGATGCAATCGTATCTAAGGGGTGAGCGAGGGGAGGCAATGAGTCTGATGGTGCAAGCCACCTTTCGTGACGTCAATTCCTGTCGTGTAGTCAGCGTCCCCCCACTTCTTTTTTTAGGACGTATGCCCTGTTCTACAGAGACTAAACACTACTGCCTCTTCATCACCTTTTTTTCCTACTTGAGAATTGTCCTAGTTTAGTTAAATATTTTGTGGATTTAGCATCGCTTACCGTGCCCGATGATCCTGCAGAAGTTGAGATAGACACCGCAGGTAGAAGGAGGGCGCGCTGTGGGACTTCTCAAGCACCGATAAATCCACCTTGCAGTGACTCCAGAAGATGTCTGCTTCGTTAGGAATCCCAGAGTCCTGCGATCTCCCATGGTTTGCAAGGAATCCATGCTCATTCCCGTCAACTTCCAGCAGGCTGTCCGAATACTCAGGCCCACCTACAGCTAAATAGTTCTGAATGAAGAAAAGCTTTGGTTTCCCCAGGAGCCCAGGACACAATGCTCCGGTGAACATACTCCGTATGTTATCCAGCATGAATCCGTGCCTATTATTGTCAATGCCGAACACCTCCTGTGTGCTACCACGGCTGATGATAACACACACAAAGCAGTCATAATCCTTGTGTTTGGGCGTGGCTGCCATGTCCTGAACAGTCCGGATCAGATCGGCCAAAGTTACATACAAGTAGAATTGAACTTCAAAGCGAAGAGCAGTGAACGTCTGTGTCAGCACTTCTGCAGGAAATACAAAACACAGACAAATATATGATATGGTAAAGGTTGTAGTCAAGGAATTATCAATTTAAGTACAATCAATGCCAGTCTTCAGTGTAGAGAGGTGGGTGTCCAACCAGATTCCCTCATTCTATACCAGATAAAAATTATAATTTTACTACTGATACAGTGGGTGCCTATTTTCTCACTTCTTTACTGATTGTAAAAGTGCTTGGCACCAACCACACTTTTTTTTTTTTAAAGTTTCAAAAATCTTTATTGACATATTGTGCAGTACATCAATATAAAAAAAGCCACATTCCAAGTACAACAGTCCTTGATATATGCAGTGCAATTTCCCACGCGATTATGTGTACGAATTAAACTTCCCCCTTCCCCAACCAACCTTTAATACAGGTCAAGAAATAATACAGAGCTCTCCAGTCTGTGACAATACAGTTTGTTAGCCTATGTAGATAAGTAGCAACACATCGTGACATGCTTGAGGTCATAACAATATTGTGTGCCAGGACATCACGCATACAGGTGAACAACAACTCTACAACCTCATTCCCAACAATGCTAAGTACATAAAGAGGGACCTTATCATATCCAGTCCCGAATCAGAATGTCGCAGCACCTTGCCCCACCAGCTATATCTTATGTGTGTCCTCCTGTGAGGTTTGGGGACCGGCCCCAGTCCCAGTTGCATTCTCCTCCTCCCCTCCAGCTGCCACAATAATCTGAATCAAACTGGATGGTTTTTTGTTACCAATCCATGGTTGGATTGTGTTGCCACAACCATGGCATCCCTAATATAATCTCATATTGTGGAGCCTCTATCATGTTTAATACTATGTTCTCCACATGATCCCAAGGTTTTCCCCAAAGAGATAGTTCCAATAATTCTGTATGTTCCACTATGGGACCGGATTTCAAAGGGGTGCCATCCACTGCCAAAACTATTTCAGGTCTATGAGTGGGCACTTTCACAAGCCCCAAATGCTTCACCAAACCATAATCTATGAAATTCCCGGTAGTACCGGAGTCCACCATAGTGCGCACCGGATGTTGTTGCTGACCCATTCCCAATATCATAGACAAAACAACATGAGACTCTGACCCCGTCCTATCTGGCACCTCTAATGAAGGGATCCTCCACTCTTTAACGGACTTTTCGTCTCTCTCTGTTCTACCACTCCCTTCTAGTCCTTCAGAGGAATCATCGACTGACATAACAGCTACCTTTTTTGCCGAAAAATAAGGACTCCTTTTCTGTGGTTTCATAGTACAATCACGCACATAGTGTCCTTTCCCACCGCAGTACATACATAAACCTTGAGCACGTCTGCTTTCTCTTTCCGCCTTAGTTAAAGGAGGACCAACGGCCCCAACCTCCATAGCTTCTGGTCCTGATTCTTTTGTAATAGGTTGACCCACAACCTCAAAATCACCACTCCTGCGTTCTCCCCCCCTCACAGAAAGACGATGATCTAACCTTAAAGTAAGATTAACGAGGTCAACACAGCTGGTGGGCTGCGGGTCAATTTGGGCCAAAACATCCTTGATTTCCTCATTCAACCCCTGGTAGTATAGCGCCATCCTCTTCTCTTCCGGCCATGCTGTTTCTACTGCCAGGCGATTGAATGTGGTCATATAAGTCACAAGGTCCTTCTTCCCTTGCCGCAATCCCAATAACTCGCGATCTGCACTGAGAGTGGTTGGCCGTCTATCAAAAACCCTCTCGAATTCCCTCCGAAACGCTACCCAATCGGTCATCAAGAGATCATCGTTATGAACCAATGGAACCGCCCAATTAGCTGAATCTCCAGTAAGGTAGGAGATAGCAAACGCCACCCTAGAATGGTTATTGGGAAAGGAAGCTGGTCTGCATGAAAAATGCAAGGTTATTTGAGTTAAAAAGGTCTGTATTTTAAGAGGATCCCCTGCATAACGCTCAGGGCTGACCAATGGAATCGGAGGAGGCACTGTAACCTGTATCTGTGGAGAACCACCTGTAGCATCAAAAGGGTTTCGGGTTTGCCTATCCACCCTTTCCTTAAGGGCCGCTGTTTCAGCCCGGGAATTTACTAGCTCTTGCTGTACAACCAACAAAGCCTGCATAACATCATCCAGGGTCGTCATCTTTCAGCACCCCCTGACCAGGAGGGATATAATTCTTGGGTATGTGATTCTGTCACAATTGTCTTCTCCTCGGGATCAGGGTGATGCTGAAAGGGGTCCACCTCCTGACTTCCCCACACTCTGACTATTACAACAACACAGAGCGTAGAGGTAATCAAGCGAGGGAAAAGGGAACGGGAACGGGCAGCAACGGAAGGGATAGCTGAAACGACAAAAGAAAACAAAGGTTAAAGCATCCAATCCTAACTACTCTCATACATTCTCGCTAATGAACCTCTACCTACCACAACAAGCAGGAGGTAAACCCTTCCTCTCTAGTTAGCAGATGCTTCTCTACTTTGTGGAGGTTACCTATAAGACAAGCCCAGAATTAGATCCAGTTCACAGATACTCAGGGATGAAATATCATTAACTTCCAAACAAACATACCCTTTTTTCTCGCTGCCCCAGAAACAATAAAAGATCTCTCTCCAGTAACCCAGTATCCAAAAATGTCACTAGAAGGAATGAGGTACTTCAGTATACTGAAGGACAAGGCTTCTGTTAATCCAAGTCACTGCCAACAGGCCATCCAAGATAAGAACAAAAAGAAAACAAACCAAGTATTCCTAGCTGGGCCCAACTAAACGGAACACTTTAAAAATAGGTAGAGCAAAGTACAAGTTCAAACCTCCTCCGAGGCTTACCGGCGTGTTACTTCCAATGACAAGCTGTACTTAAACTGTGCAGTCTGGATCCCAGGTCCAACGTTTGTGACTGCACTGAGTCCCGAACTAATCCCTTCCCCGCTGCAGCCGCAAGCAGGAAGGGAGCGGGTGCAGAACAACCGACGATCTCCGTCCGCTGTATCCTGGATCCGATATACTGTGTCTCCACCGAGAACACAGACTGCCAAAAACCCTTCCCCGCCGCAGCCGCAAGCGGGAAGGGAACCAGTACGGAAATAAAACGTAAACGAGCTCTTTCCGCCTTCACCGAGCTCCGAACAACACGTCTCCGCCGAGAACGCGTGAGTCTTTTCCCGCTGCAGCCGCAAACGGGAATGACATGAACAAAGGTCTATTCCTTCCAGAGGTTTGCACGTAGAATCCCTTAACTCAGGAACGCTTTGCACCAGAAAAGCGGTCCTTCTCCCAATAATCCAAACAACAGTTCCTTCGTGAGAAACGCATCCAGGAAACTAACAAGGTTCGGATGAGTAATCACATACAGCGCGCCCTGGTGTTGCGCTGGGGTATATCTCCAGAACTCCTCCCACTACCTTTGCATTCTGGTAGTTGTAGTCAGGTAGGCGCCATTGGACCAATCATGACAAATAAGATATATTAATGAAGAAGTGCAAAAGTTTTGGCAATAAAACTCTCTTAATTAAGAAGATTCTCCTTGCCATGGACAGTGGAAGACGTATCCACTTGGTGATGGTGTCTGAAATTTTGTCTATAGCTGTGCCATAATTTAACTGCATGAGCGCATCCCTGTCTCTAGTGACACGTATACCCAAGTATTTTATCTCATCCGTTTCCCGAATCAGGGGGTAGTCCAGTTGGTGCGGTGGGGTGTTTTCTGTAAGGGGAAAGACCGCAGATTTAGACCAATTGATTTGTACCCCAGAAATGGCGCAAAATTTAGGGATCTCTCGTAGTATAGGGTTATCATGGTTTTTTTTTAACATAAAGCATCATATCATCTGCGTATAGGGAAATGAGCAGTTTTCTAGATGGGTAGATTAGTGCCTTATCGTTATGGTGCTGCCGGAGTTAGGCAGCTAAGGGCTCGATGGCTAGGGCAAATATAATGGGAGATAAAAGGCAGCCCTGCCGTGTGCCTCTGGATACGGTGAAGGGGGAGGATTTGGCCCCATTCAGGAGCTTTGAGGCCACAGGATGGTTGTATAACAGTTGGATCCAGTGAAGGAAGGCAGAAGGCATCCCCATATACCCCAGTGTGCCTAGTAGGTAACCCCATTCCAGGGAATCAAACACTTTGGTAGCGTCAAGATATACAGCAACTGCCGAGCACTTGGGGTCAATATCTTTTAATACAGCGACCAGGGTTCTGAGATTATGTGAGGTGGCCCGACTCGGAATGAACCCAGCCTGGTCAGGTAATACCAGGCGCTGCATCAGTAGATTGAGCCGGGTCACCAGGACCTTAGCTAGTATTTTGGTATCGCAATTTAAAAGAGAAAGGGGCCGATACGAGTCGGAGTAAAGTGGGGGCTTCCCTGGTTTTAATTATGAGGTTATAAGAGCTTCTCGCATCGTCCGAGGCGGACTTCCTTCCTCTAATGCTGCATAATATACCTCCTTCAGGATTGGGGCCAAAATTGAGGTGTAGGTTTTATAAATTTCTATGGGCAGCCCATCGGACCCAGGGGCCCGTCCAGACTTCATCTGCATGATAGCTTCTGTGATTTCATCTAGTTCTAAATCTAAATTTAGGAATTTACGCTGAGTGTCCCCCAACCAGGCAAGTGCGGTATCTTCGAAGTAGTCGGGCAAGTCAAGAGGGGTGCCCCTCTGGGAGGAGCATAAGTTACTGTAGTAGTCCCAAAACGTGTGTAATTTATTTTTTTTTTTTTTTGAAAAAACCTTTATTGGTGACAAGGAGAATGTACACAGCCAATTGCCTACAACCTGACAACCGCAGGCCGGCAGCGATCACACTTCAAGCTTGTACGGAGGCGCATCAATGTTGAAAAGCAAGTCGGTATTAAAGACACAGCAAGTCGCCTACAACCCAAAGGGCCGGCCGCGGTGCAAAGGCTGAAATAACTGTTAAACTTTAGTACAACAAGCCTACAAGTTGGCCGCACACAATCATATTCTCATGACGTGAGGTTTCATTTATCTAGTAATGCAGTCAAAGAAAGCAACAAAACGAAAACAATCCCAACTGTGATGCCCCAATCATTCAAGTGTGATGTAGGGGGTGTCTAGGGGGTGCGAAGTGGCGTACGAAGGCATAAGAAGAAGGGGGGGGGGGGGAGAGAAGCCGGTGAACCCATTTAGATAGCAGTAGCACATGATTTAACGAATTGGACACATCGCGAGGCTTGGGGAGTGAGGAATGGACGCGGCAAAGACGGGGAGCGGTGTCTGCGCGGCTTCTGCGGGAGGGGGGGGGTGAGTAGGCCCAGCTCGTGAATACGTGCCCTGTGGAAGTGTGTCCAGAACAGTGGTTGTAGCCTATCCCAAGTGTTGGCAGCTATCAAACAGGCGTGCAGTAGGGCAGTGCATTGGGGGGGGGGGGCGGGGGGGGGGGGGGGTAGAAGACGCAAGGGCGAATTACGGACCAAGGGAAAGAGCGCCTCTAGCTATCACCCTCAGCTCCTCCAGTCCGGGGGTCACCTATCTCCGACAGTAATAGGAGATACGTGGTCAGGGGGGTCCAGAGATCCTTAGGACGCGACTTCGATGGTAAGAGATCGGCATATGTGTGGAGATGTTCCTGCCACGTCGACATCGTAGAAAGCCATATCTTAAATCTGGGTGCGCGACCCCTACCCCAACGGCACGCCACATGTCTCTTGGCCAAGAGGAGGCTCAGCGCAAAAAATTTCCGATGCACCTTGATCGAAGGCGGTGGCAGGCCCAGCAAAGCGATCTTGGGGCATGGCGAGACGTTCACGGCGACCATATCGGACAGTGCTTGAAATATTTCCACCCAATATGCCGCGACAGCCGGGCATGACCAGGCCAAGTGGAGGAAGCCCGCCCCTTCGGAACCACACCTCAAGCACCTGTCATCATCGCGCAAGCCAAAGCGGAGTAGTTTGGCGGGGGTATAATAGAGTCGGTGTAAAAATTTATAATGAGCAAGCCGGAGGCGCGCGTTACCTGTGACTGCATTTGTGTGAGAGCAGCTTTCTTCCCACTGCTCGTCCGACAGTGGCTCATCCAGATCTCCATCCCACTCACCGCGCGCTCTGAGCGTCGGGGGCGAAGGGGGTGCCTGGGTGTGTTTGTACAGCATAGACACCACATGTTTCGGGGGGTCAGGATGAAGTAGAGCATGTAGCGGAGCCACTGTTTCCGGCTCAGATGGGAAATCGGGTGTAACCGACTTGACATTCTGGCGTAGCCGGGTATAGAGGAACGTGTCCATGATCGAAGGGGTAAGGTCCCCAAAGAATTGGGCCGAGGTGCGAAACTGCCCCTCAAGATACAAGTCTCCCCAGGTATGGAACGCGCATTTCGTAAGCAGTTTACGGCCTATCTCCTCGCAAGCGACACTTAATCTGGGGTCGTGCGCTAAGAGCATGCGTGGCGAGTATAAGAACTCGACCCCCATCCGAGTCGTGATACGACTTCAGGCCCGTACCGTGCAATCAACCGTGGTAGGGTCCCGGTCAGTCGCCCGGGTCGGGCTATAGAGGTACCCTGATGGCTGAGCCGGCCTCATATAGCCGTCTTCCACCGCAAGGTGAGCCATGAAGGGAGGGGGATGCAGCCAGTACACAGCAAAGTGACCCTGGGCGCATTCGTAGTAGCACTGAAAATTCGGGACGTCGAATCCGCCCTGGTGGTACGGCAACATAAGCGTCGTGAGACTGAGCCTCGCTTGTTTGCCACCCCAGATCAGTCTAGACAGCTGGGAATTCAGGACACTAAAGAAGCTGGCCCCCGGAGAGTACGGTATGTTAGTAAATAGGTAAAGGAGCTTGGGGAGAACCACCATCTTGATAAGGGAAATACGGCCCGCCATCGAGAGCGGAAGGTGGATCCATCTGGTGATGGTGTCGGTCAGCTTGTCTATAGCAGTACCATAATTAGCTCTGATGAGGGCTTCCCGGTCCCTGGTCACGATTACACCAAGGTATTTTATTTCGTCAGCTTCCCATACCAAGGGGTAATCCAGCGGGAAGGGGACGGTCTTGTCCGTCAAGGGAAACAGGGCCGATTTTGACCAGTTAATCTGAATCCCAGATATGGCCCCAAACTTAGTTATTTCCCGCAGCAGAGGGTTAAGGTTCTCACGTGGGTTGTCTACGTATAGGGTCACATCGCCCGCATATAAGGCGACAAGCAACTGCCTCTCCGGGTAGATCAATGACCGGTGGTTATGGTGCTGCCAGGGTTTGGCCGCCAAGGGCTCAATGGCAATCGCGAAGAGGACAGGCGAGAGCGGGCAGCCCTGCCGGGTGCCCCTATGGATCACAAACGGGGCAGCGCGAGATCCATTCAATAATACGGTGGCCTGGGGTCTGCAGTACAGCAGCCTGATCCAATCAAGGAAGGAGAAGGGGATCCCCATTCGTTCCAGGAGGGCCAGAAGGTAGTCCCACTCTAGAGAGTCGAACGCCTTCGTCGCGTCCAGGAAGACGGCCGCCGCCTCGCAGCGTGGGTTGATGTCCTGCAGGACAGCTTGTAGGGTGCGCAAGTTGTGAGACGTCGCACGGTTGGGGACGAACCCAGCTTGGTCCGGTAAGACCAGACGTTCCATCAGTAAGTTCAGGCGTGTCGCGAGCACTTTTGCCAGAATTTTCACGTCTGTATTAAGCAGCGACAGGGGTCTGTAAGAATCACAGAATTCCGGAGGCTTACCAGGTTTCAGCAAGGAAGCAATAAGGGCTTCCCGCATGGTGGACGGCAGCGTACCTTCCTCTAGTGCAGAGTAGTAAACCCGTTTCAGCAGGGGAGCAAGCAAGTGTATATAGGCCTTGTAAAAGTCTATTGGAAGCCCGTCCGACCCAGGCGCTTTGCCGGATTTCATAGACATGATGGCGTCCTTAATTTCGTCAAGTTCAAGTTCGTGGTGTCGAAATTTCTGTTGGGAGGGGCCGAGCCACGCGTCCGCAGTGTCCTCTAGATAGGATTGCAAGTCGACGGACGTCTGACGGTGTGAAGTGTAGAGGGTAGAGTAATGGTGAGTCAGGATTCGCATTTGTTCCTTAAGGTCTCTCTGTGGTGCCTGATGTTCGTCCATTAGGGTCGAGATATAATTGTGATATTTCGCAGGCCTAACCGCAAAGGCGAGGGCCCTGCCGGGCCTGTCGCCCTCGCCGTATAAACGGGCCGTGTACGGCTTCCCAAGGAATTTGCATTCCTGTTCGGCTGTCTCAGCGTATTCATTGAGCTTGTCCCTTAGGAGGGCCTTAGGAGTAGGACTTTGTGGGTCACGGGTCACGTCGCGCTCGAGTATCCTGAGTTCAGCCTCTAATTTGTGTAGTAGCCCATGTAGCGATTTAAGGACACCACCACCTTTCGCCATACACCAGCCTCTGACAGTAACCTTAAAGGCCTCCCACACCGTAGTGAAAGAAGTGACGGAGCCAGTGTTTCGGTCAAAAAAATCCTGAATGTCATGTTCAAGTTCCCCCCTGAACGCTGAGTCAGTGAGGTGCGCGGGGTTGAGGCGCCAGCTCAAGTACGGGGAGGTATCAATGGGTATGCTCATAGTAAGGAGGACTGGTGAGTGGTCAGAGAAAGTTCTAGCGAGGTGGAGAGCACCAGCCAGCCAAGGGAGGAGGCCAGCCGAAAGGAACACATAATCAAGCCGTGCCCAGGTAGAGTGTACCGCTGAGTGATGAGTACCTTGATTCAGAGTGGGGTGAAGGTGCCGCCATGCATCAATGTGGTGGTGGTCCCTGACCAGGTCAGTTAACGCGCGTTGGGTATGCGTGTAATGGAGTGTCTGGGGGTGGGATCTGTCACAGTTCGGTGTCAATGCTGTGTTGAAGTCTCCCCTGAGTATGACGTGGCTGATACCTAGCGTTTGAATCTTACCCCACATCGTAAGGAGTGCAGAAGTGTCATCCGTGTTAGGGCCATAATAACAAGCTAGGAGGATCGTGTGCGAGTGTAGTGTCCCCCACAGCAAGCAGTATCTCCCGCCCGAGTCTGCTTCAGTGCCAGCAGGTAAGAAGCGCAACCCTCGCCTAACTAATATCGTAACCCCTCTGGCATAATTAGAGTAAGAGGAGAAAACTTTACAAGAAGCCCATCTAGAGGCAAACATAGGGGAGCTGTCCGGCCGCAAGTGAGTTTCCTGAAGCATGGCGATAGAGACCCCCTGTCTGTCCAGGTAACTTAAGATTTGTCTCTTCTTTCGAGGGTCATTCAGCCCCCGAACATTCCAAGTCGCTAGGCGGAACTGCTGTGTCGGGTGAGGCGGCATTACGTCACCCATGTGTCAGAGTGGAAGCGCGTGTAGCGTAGTAATGACTCAAATCGGTTCACTTCATTATTAGGTGCATGAAAACAACATTTCCCCCCCATCGCCCACCCCGCAGTCCGGTCCATCCCACCCCACAACCCCCGACATCTATGGCTTTGTAAAACTGGAGCATCAACCCACCCACAACGGCTATCCCAACTCGCCGTGTAGTAATTCCCCACCCCCCCTCCATTAACCCAAACACAACTAGAACAAAAGCCAAGAATATGGCATCGTAAGCCTCAACCCGCAGTAGGGGAGAGGGAATCTGGGGGATACCCATTGGGGGTCTGAAACTAGGGGCACCAGAACCTGCCAACCACCTCCCTACTCACACCCGCTTACAACCAGGTCGGCCCGGTCGAAACCACGGGACGGAGGTGGTCTAGTGAGCACACAGTATACATTTAGACCAGTTACATGTGTAATAAATCAAAGACCTCACCGGGATATAGAGGAGTCAATGCGCTCAGGGCCGTTGCACAGGGAATAGGAAGTTCAAAGGGGCCAACGAGCAATGTCACGTGTCAGTCTTGTTGGGATAGTGGAGAGTGCGATCTGGAGCGGCGGCGGGTGGACTCCTCTCTGAGCTGGTCCTTTTTGCATTGTTTAAGGTAGTCTTCCACCTGCTGCGGATTCTGAAAGAAGCGGTGTTTGCCTTGGTGAGAGAGTTTTAGCTTGGCCGGGTACAACATGGCATAGGGAATCTCCAGGGTTTGCAATTTTTTCTTCACCTCTGTAAATTTGCGTCTGGCTTCCTGGACAGCAGGGGTGAAGTCAGGGAAAAAAGAAAGCGTCGTGTTTTCATAGCGCACTGTCTTCAGTTCCCGCGCGCGGCGTAACACAGCATCCCGGTCTCTGTAGTTAAGAAAGCGCGCTATGATGGGCCTAGGCGGGAGACCGGGGGGAGGTGGGGCAGCCAGGGAGCGATGGGCCCTCTCAACAATAAGGAGTGGGGAGAAGGAGTCCTTACCAAACAGGTCTGTAACGAGATTTTCAACGAAAAGTTCCATCTTCCCCGTGTTGGTAGTCTCCGCAAGGCCCAAAATGCAAACATTATTCCGTCGCGATCTCGCTTCTAAATCTTCGTTCTTGTCCGCGATGATTTTGAGCAGTCTGTCCATTTGGGTAATGTGGCGTTGCGAAGATGTAGCGTTGTCTTCCAGCCCCGAGATTCTCTCCTCAGCCTCCTTTATGCGAGTGTCGTGATGTTCGAGTTTCGCCACCACGCTGTCCATGCGCGCATTAATAGTGTCAATTTTTGAGTCAATCGTCGATAGGCTTTGCTTCATGCCTAGTAAGAGCGTTTTCCAGTCCTCCTCCGGGGGGGGCGAGGTCGAGGGACTTCCACCGCCATCTGGTGTCGTCTTGGAGGTCCTCTTCGATTCGAATGGGATTTTCGATTGTCGTGCATCAGTGCGTCCCATGATGCGCAGCTGCGTCTGGTTCACTGCAGAGGATATGGGCGCCAGGCCTCGAGAGGGAGCAGGTCGGGAAGAAGGACGGAGCCAGGAGTCGTAGCCAGTGACTTGTGGGCGATCGCCCTCAGGGTGTCGACGACAGCTCGGGGCGAGGAATGTAGAGGGTGAAGACCCTTCCCAAGGAGCTAGAGTCAGTATCGCTGGGGAGGCAGTGTACCAGGGCCAATCAGCAACAGCACAGGTGGTGCTATCGAGTCCTCCCAGGGCTCACACGAAGGAAGGATAATTCAGCCAAGGTCTGTAATGGAGCAGCGCTCCGAGATTCACAGAAGCAACAGGAAGGCAAAAGTGACCAGCAACACCAGGGGGTGAAAGTACAGCAGCGGGGTGAGCTCGCACAAAATGGCCGCCAACCAGGCACCGTCAGCAGAGGTAATGGCGGGGAGGATCTGCTCAAGCCAGAGATGCATCAGGAAGCATCCAGCCCGAGAGCGCCCCCGCAGCGTCAGATTCTGTGCCTGGGGTCCGCAGCGGCCGAGACCGGCAGCGCCACAGGTGCGCGGGTGTGACAGGGCCCGCAGCGCGACCCGCAGCAGTCCAGGGGCGCGGCCGCCCTCAGCACGCAGGAGAGTCCGGGGGCAGAGCGGAGATCAGCAGCGCCGGCAGTGCGGAGTTGGCGGGGGAAGCAGGCACTCACGAGGCGGGACCCCTCAGCAGGTATCGGGGCGGCAATTCAGGCCTCACGCGATGCAGGGCCGGGACTCCTCCGCTCAGGGCCCTGAAGCCCCGGGCTCTCCCAGACTGGGTGACCAGGGGGGGTGATGGGGAGGCAGAGCGCCAGGCGCCGGCACAGAGGTCCGGGTCAAATTCCGCCGGCTCCGGTTGAGCAATGCGGTAGCAGCAGGCACCGGAGTGGTCACAGCGATAAGGCGGTCAGGATGCCGCCGCTCAGAAGGCAAAGAGATTGGTCAGGATGGCCTAAAGGATGGCGATTAGGCTCAGCAGGGCGAGAGCCTCACAACAGCGCGGCCATCTTGGTCCGGCGCCACCTAGCGCCCCCCCCTAAACGTGTGTAATTGATCAGGAAGGTTCCTATGTGTGTTGCCTTGTGCATCCTGTAGTTCCGTTACATAATTGGAGAACCTAGGTGGTTTGAACACAGCTGCCAGAGCTTTCCCTGGGTGATCCCCTTCGCCATAGACCCGTGCGATGTGGTGTTTCCCCCGAAATTTACATTCCCTATCGGCAAGATCTTCGTATTCCGTAAGTTTACCGCGTATGGTAGCTCTAATGGCACTCTCATCAGAACCGGAACCCAATCCGCCCTCCAATTGTTTGATTTCTCTTTCCAATTAGGATAAGTCGTTGCGCAGTTATTAGAGTATGCCCCCACCCTTAGATATGCACCAGCCTCGGGTTGTGAACTTAAACGCCTCCCAAACAGTCGTGATGCTGGGAACAGAGTCTAAATTGCGGTCAAAAAAATCTCATATGTCTTGCTCCAATTCAGTTTTGAATGCAGTGTCCCGGAGATGTAAGGGGTTAAGGCGCCAGCTATTGTATGGGGAGTGATTAAGGGGTGCATGCATTTCAGCGACGACCGGGGAGTGGTCAGAATGAGTGCGGGCTAATTGGGTCACCTGTCCCAGCCAATGCGCCATCCCCGTGGACACAAACAGGTGGTCCAATCTGGCCCAAGATCAGTGGAATGCTGAAAAATGTGTACCCTCTCGCACCGTGGAATGTTTGTTCCTCCAGGAGTCAAGCAAGTAATTCTCGTCTATGATACCTCGCAGAGCTCTCTGGGTGGTAGCATAGTGTGCTGGGGAATCACGGGACCTGTCCATATGGGGATGCATTTCTGTTTTAAAGTCCCCGCCAGAGATGATGTAAGTAGTACCTATCTCCTGAATTCTACACCACAATCTGAGGAGGGCATGTGAATCGTCAGTGTTAGGTCCATAATAGTTGGCAAAAGTTACATAGTAAGAGTGAAATCTACCCCAGAGCAAGCAGAATCTACCATCTACGTCAGTTTCCGACCGCTGGGCACAAAGGTCACCCCCTTCTTAACCAAGATGGCCACTCCCCGGGAGTATGTAGAAGACGATGCAAAACAATGGTGAGAGGCCCACCTCGAGGCAAATTTGGGAGTAGAGCCGGGACTCAAGTGCGTTTCCTGCAAAATAGCACTGTAATTTGATGCTTATCGAGGTAACCTAGAATCTGTCGCTTTTTCCTGGGGTTATTCAGTATGTTCCACGACGCTATCGTAAAACTATTAATGTCTTGTGTGCTATCTGCCATTGCGCCGTTCATGACATTCAGTATTGACCCACATAACAATGACCACAGTGGACTGGACAAGCTGTAAGGCAGTTATAAACAAAATTCCACCCACACCGGCTCCCCAACTTGCCGGGTACAGGACCCCCCCTCCCAAAGAAACATTATTTAACTGCTTGTACCCCTTATTTACGTAACTACAGGGGGTTCGCTCTCTCAGGGAATACACTAGGGGCACACGACCCGCCCACTTTCCTCCATACTCTCACCCATCTACTACACCACCACAAGGGAGGCAGCTATGGCGGGACATTGTACAAAACAGTAAGAATACGTATACATCACCAGTGCAGATCAGTTCATCATGCACAAAGCGTCAATGAGAGTTCCAGCAAACACCAATGTTATTTATGCGGTTCAGCTTGGGTCCAACCAGGGCGACTGAGACCTGGAGCGACCCCATGTTTCTGACTCTGCGGTCGCCGAGCGTCGGTGGCGTCGGAGTTAATGCTCAGCTTGCTGTGGGATCAGGAAATAATGTTGCGATCCGTGATGGGTAATCTTCAGCTTCGCCGAGTACAACATGGCGTAGGGGATTTGCTGCGATTGTAATTTTTTCTTGACAGTAGCAAATTTGCGCCTGGCGTCCTGCACTGATTGCGTAAAGTCTGGGAAGAAGGTCAGTGGTGTTTTCTCGTACTGCACCGGTTTCTTTTCTCAGGTTAGACGCAGGACCGTATCCCTGTCCCGGTAGTTTAAAAAGCATGCTATCACAGGCTGTGGTGGCATCCTCGGGGGAGGGTGGGCCGCCAGAGACCTATGCACTCTCTCCACTGTGAGGTGTGCCGAGAAGGATTCTCTGCTGAATAGCTCCACAATCAGCTTCTCAGTGAAGTCGGTAAATTACTGAATTCTTAAATACCGATTTGGTAAATTACCGAATCTGAAATGTAGGAAGCACTCAACTGAGTGCTTTTCACCTGTAAGGATTTGCTATTTACCACCAACTATAAGTTGGTGGTAAATAACGAAAACTGTTAAAAAAGCAATTTTGTGCTTCTTTAACAGTGCCAAATGGCAGACATACATGCCCTTAGGGCATGTATGTGTGCCACATGTGCACCCATGCACTATTCAGGGGTGCAACAGGGTGTCAATGTGACACCCTGCCACCCTTGTAGGTCTTCCCCCCTTACCGATTCGGTATTTACCGAATCGGTATTTCCCATTCATTCCTACAGGCATGGAGGCTCATAGGAATGAATGGGGAATACCGTTTCGGTAAATACCAAATCGGTATTTATCGAATTTTACAGATTCTGTAAAAATTACCGAATTAATACCTACATACCATGTACCCATTCTAAAATAACGAATCGGTAAAATTCGGTATTTTAAAATCGGTAAATGGTATTTACCTACATCTGGCCCTTAGTCTGCTTCGCATCAGTGCGCCCCGTGGTGCAAGCAGGCGAGTATGGCAGGGGAATACGAAAGGTTGCGCGACAGCACCCGCCACTCGCATATGTGTACAAGTGAGTCAATGCAGCAGTTTTCAGGGGTAGGCTGAGCCTTTGGTACCCACGCAAAGGCTGGTGCGCAACGGTAGCGGCAGCAAGTTCCAGTCCGCTCAATCTGTGGCACTTCGCAGCCTAGACCCACTAAGGATATATGCTCTTCGACCCCACGTAGTGTTCAAGCAGTGTCCAAGAGTCAGGTCGGTACCGCCGCGACCAGAGGCTCAGGCACCACAGGGAGAATCAAAAAGTAGCAGGAGAAGGTGCAAAACACACAATGCGCTACTGGGTAGCACAGGGCCCACCTCTACACGGGGCAGACTACCACCTCCCGGTTCCGATCAATAATGTCCCCCATAGATAAAGAGCCTCCCTCAGCTCATCCAAAATGGCCGCCCTCAGCAGTGTCCATGCGGACTCCTGGTCATCTAGGGCAGGGAGCGAGCAACACGTTCTCCTTTAAGTAGGGTTCTGAGGACAGGTGTTAGTTGAGCACCAGTTCTTTCAGGCAGTAGATAAAGCAACCAGTAGCAGTGCACAGCTCCATCCGCCTCCCGCGGCAGTTCCGCGATACGTCAAAATGGCGGTCGTACCACTCAGCGGCAAGAGTGTATTAACGATGTCTGCGCACAGACCTGCAGCAGCACGCCCACGGTGGGAGGCAGGTCGGGAATTGCCTCAGAGTACCAGAAATGCAATTAGTGACCTCCCGCGGGCCCCAGGTGACTCGCTCAGCAGGGTGGTCATGCAAAGCAAGTCCGGCGGGGCGCAATGTATTCCCGCCTCACAGCATCTTTGTTTTCGCCGGTCAATAGGGACACATGCAGGCTGTCGCAGCACTAGGGCACTAACGGTTCCGATGTTCGGCCCCCACAGCGCGCACCCAGTGTGCGGGACAGGCGGCGCTCCTCTGCAAGCCGCTTTTCGCGCCTCCGGCCTGGAGGCCCACACAGCCTCGGTGTTTCCTGGACGATTTGCTCACAGTGCAGCACCAGGCGCAGCTCAGCTCTGACCGCTCCCAACTTCAGCGGTCTCTAACTCCGCCACACTCCAGGCTAGGCAGGCAAGGGTGCTATCTTTGGCAGCAGCATGAAAGCGGGTTTCATGCGGTGAGACTTAAAATTCATAAAATCCATTCAGGATGGGCATGCTGAATGTTTTCTGGCTCGGGGGGGCTGGAGCCTCACAGGCCTGCGGCTATCTTGGTCGTGCGCCACCTAGCGCCCCTGGTACCAACCAAACGTAAATATCCTTACTCTCAAGATAAAACTGCACCAACAAAAATGAGCCTCAACCAAGACAAAACACCTCAACAATTATTCTTTTTTTTATGAAAAGTTAGGAATTCATGAGTTATCGTTTCCCAGGAACAGCAACAGAAAATCATGAAGACTACCTAGAAAAACACTCACGGTCAATATCCAAGACAAGCATTTGCAATGCAATAGGTCTCGCAGCATTAAAGTTTGAGTTATTGGCATTGTATATGACAATGGGTTGCATTAAATTTTTAGCTAAGTCTGTATTGGTGTTACTAAAGGTTCAAGTCCACAAGGCTTAGTACCTCTCATCGACAAGCAGCATCTTTACCTCCCGCTGAGCATATTCTACAGAACTCTCTAGTGTCCCAGATCCAGTCCAGGTTTTTGGTTGCTTGCTGAGATTTATAACATTGTTTAACTTGCTGTAATATCAGGACTACAAATCCCAGAATGCAAGATTATCGATTGGCTGAGTAACTAAAGCACCGAGCTGTACGTAAAAAAAGAACACCATTGTATGCTGAGAACGATTTATTCAGAACCGTTTGTTGGCGTTAATTATGACGTGAGTGCCATAAATTGGTACCAAAGTCAAGAGGT
Source organism: Lissotriton helveticus (assembly GCF_964261635.1). Taxonomy (NCBI): domain Eukaryota; kingdom Metazoa; phylum Chordata; class Amphibia; order Caudata; family Salamandridae; genus Lissotriton; species Lissotriton helveticus. Next base: position 407,847,420 of record NC_136061.1, on the reverse strand, counting down.
GCTTGCGGAAGTGTCAAAGTGAAAAAACTTGACCTCGAGAAGAAGTTGCAACGTTCCCATATACTTCGCAAAGTTTGGTAAAAACTTGGCACCGCCGTGGAAATGTGCACGAATTAAGATGGAAGGCTGCCAGCTGCTTCCGGGATGTGGTTGGGCTGGTCACGTGTTCACTTTAACAAGACCATTGATTCCGCATTCCTGTGCACCTGGTGGGTGACGCGGTGTCAGGGCGGGGGCTAGCCCACCTTAGCACTCCTTTGCCTGAAGGTAGGGCCACAGGGAACAGTCAAAGAGGAATGCATGCGTTCACCATACGTCCTGTCAGCTTCCATGCCCAGCAGGCAGTGCCAGCCTGTGGGATGGGTGAACCAGCTCACAGCCAAGGTGCCAAGCTTCGGATGGGCATACTGCGGTGTCGCATGAGGTCCTGCAGCCACCAGGGGGCGCGAGCCTGCATGGATTCTTTTGATCACGCTCCCCGCCCCGTGATGAGGGGGCGCCGGTGCCCATTATCCCGCCGCCCTGGCCGGGTGGCCGCAGGGCAGGGCCGCACCGCTGGAAAACCACACCGGAAGTCTCGCCCAGACGTGGAGGAAATGACAGGCCTGCGCCGCGGTCCAGACCTCGCCTTGGCAGACGATGAAAGATGGTGCTGCCGCGGGAGCGCCCAAAATAAGGGCTCATTTCAGGTCCTGGTCACCCGGCGCCACCCAGAGGAGCTGCCGGCCTGGCACAGGGACTTCACCTTAAAAGAAAAAGTTTCAGAATAAAAAAATAAAAAACAAACTTCTGGTTCTGTTAAAATACAGATCTTTGATCCGCAGAGTACGCATTCTTCACAGCAGGCACATTAACCCTAGACAGTGCTACATTACGGCAGGTCAAAACTGACACTAGACAAAACTTCAATCTCTTTCTCTCTAGCAGGAACGTTAACCACAACAGTTCTCGAAGTGTTGAGCTCCGTGTGTGCCCTGCAAGGGGTTAACAGTCAGCAAACAGATCTCATGAGGGGCGGACCTTCGAGTCCGTGACGGCGCCCTCGAGCACACACTAAACAGTACCTGGGTCCGGGATGCCGCGGACAATGCGGGGAACAGCTGTGGACCGGCAGGGCTCAGCAGAGGCCCGGAGGTAGGTCCGGCTCGTGGCAGCGTTGAAGAGATGCGGCGCTGGAGCGGGGCCTCCGAGGGGCTCTGCGGGCCGTCTGGGGTGCTGTCTGTTGTCCTGCGGGGAACAGCGTGGACCGGCAGGGCTCAGCAGAGGCCCGGAGGTAGGTCCGGCTCGTGGCAGCGTTGAAGAGATGCGGCGCTGGAGCGGGGCCTCCGAGGGGCTCTGCGGGCCGTCGGGGGTGCTGTCTGTTGTCCGGGCGTAGGCGGGGCTCCTGGGGCAATCTGGCGGCTCTCCTCCCGGTGGGGCTCTGTCCGGCCCGTGAAGGCGTCTCTAGCTGAGGCGTTACGGGCGGGGCGCCCACGTGTGTGTCTGTGTGCAAGGGGGGGGTGGGGGGGCAGCACTCGTGTCTCTGTGTGCGTGCGCGTGTGTATGTGTGTGGGGGAGGCTGTATGAAAGTCGCAACATGGGCATCGAGGGTAAGCGGCCAGATATGTAGGCGGGAGTGCACAGTTCAAAGGGTGATAAAAACGGAAGGAGAAGGAGTTAGCGAGTGAGATGGAGGGAATGCAGCTTGTATGCGCGTGTGTGTATGTGTGTGGGGGGGGAATCTCTCTGTATGTATGTGGCCGCTTGTGTGTGTATGCGCATGCGTGTGTGCTTCCCAGGAGACAGCGCCTGGCCGCAGCGCTCGTTCGCTTGCGCGTGTCACTTTCAAATCGCCTCCAAGGCGATGCGCGCGGCCAGGACTGTCTCCTGGGAAGCACACATGCCGACAAAAGGGCTCGGCGGAGACGCGCTTCGCGCGACTAGCTGAGACCTAAAAAAGGGGGAGCCTTACATGTGTCTCTGTGTTAGGGAGCGGATGGGCACATCCAGGTGTGCATGTCTCACTAGACCCCGTCTTCAGAGCAACAATCACCATGCAATGTCTGTGATTCCTGAAATTTTTAGGAGATCTCAGTTTTTGGCTTTCAACCCTATATTCTTAGTAGCACTGCATTTACATCTTCACAGTATTGGGAGAGCCTGTTAGCCGTCCTGCACTCGCCAGAAGCGGTCGCTCCTAACGCTGCTCCCTGCCCTGACCCAGAAGCTGGTATCGTAGCGATATTTTGCCAGACTGCTACTTGCTGGAACTAATTAATAACGCTCTGCTCGCATCTCAGCTGCTTTCATCTGTGCCCGCTCTGCTCACATTACAGTTGCTTTCATTTGTACCTGACTGATTGTATAAGATAGCGCTCTGCTCGCATTACTGTTGCTTTCTTTTGTGCATGACTGATTGAATGAAATAGCGCTCTGCTCGCATTACTGCCGCTTTTCACATGTGCCAGATTGTTGTTTAATTTTCGTAGCGCTATACAGCTGATCGAATTTATTCAGAGCGCTATACTGCTACAGTGCGCAGTAATCACCAATCAATAGCGCTTTGCTGCCTTTAGTCTGTGCAATCGATTTCTGGCTGATTGTGCTGGCGCCATTGCCCATTCCCTAGCCATAATTCAGGTCGTGCCCTAATATCTTCGTGTTAGGATTTTGGCTCGCAGCCATTTTGTTGTTTGTTGTTGGACCCCCCAGCCCAGTTCCCCACCACGCTCCCGCCTCCCAGCTGCCCCGCCCTCCCACTGAAAATCAGGCTCTACTGTCCTGCCCAAACGCTGTGACCGTCCTGCACTCGCCAGAAGCGGTCGCTCCTAACGCTGCTCCCTGCCCTGACCCAGAAGCTGGTATCGTAGCGATATTTTGCCAGACTGCTACTTGCTGAAACTAATTAATAACGCTCTGCTCGCATCTCAGCTGCTTTCATCTGTGCCCGCTCTGCTCACATTACAGTTGCTTTCATTTGTACCTGACTGATTGTATAAGATAGCGCTCTGCTCGCATTACTGTTGCTTTCTTTTGTGCATGACTGATTGAATGAAATAGCGCTCTGCTCGCATTACTGCAGCTTTTCACATGTGCCAGATTGTTGTTTAATTTTCGTAGCGCTATATAGCTGATCGAATTTATTCAGAGCGCTATACTGCTACAGTGCGCAGTAATCACCAATCAATAGCGCTTTGCTGCCTTTAGTCTGTGCAATCGATTTCTGGCTGATTGTGCTGGCGCCATTGCCCATTCCCTAGCCATAATTCAGGTCGTGCCCTAATATCTTCGTGTTAGAATTTTGGCTCGCAGCCATTTTGTTGTTTGTTGTTGGACCCCCCAGCCCAGTTCCCCACCACGCTCCCGCCTCCCAGCTGCCCCGCCCTCGCCCCTCCCCACTCCACTACCCATATATGACAGATGCTTTTGCGCGCAGCGTTCACGCGCAGCGGTCGCGCCCCATGCACGCCGAAGGTGCGCCAAAGGTAAGCCCGTCTACGCCCGTCCGCGCCTGGACCGCGCCCAGCGCCAGACCCCCTGGTCCTCGCAACCTCCACTCCTCCCGCATAACGTTTGACGCCGCCACCCTCCTAGCCCTTAACCCCGGACGCACACCACAATGCTACGAGGCTACCCCAGGACGCACCCACGGTCCCTTCGTCTGCCACTCCTGCAAGTTCCAACCAGTCAAAGGGGAATCCCTGGGTAAACACTCACTCCTGCGATTACAGGCCAGTCACTCATAAGAATTTAATAAATGCTAAATTTCCACACTAAAATTGAACGTTCACAATCTTTTTAATAAAACTTAAAGTTTACACAGAAATGATTTAAAAATTCAAAGAAACTTTGAACAAGTACAATAAAAAAACAATTATTCATGGCAATTCATAAAATATCATAAAAAATTCATCATAGACAAAGACAAATACCATTTCATTTATCTAACTAAATACATCACAAACAACTTGAAAAGCAATTATGACACTCAACAAAATTTGATACAAGAAAAAACCCCTTTATACTATGGCCTATAGATTCCTTTGCCACAATTTTAATTAGATCCAATGGTCCTTATTATGTATATACACGGTACAGTCAATAGTATCGGCAGCATGTGGATATCTATTGCTCCCTAGACCCTCCTTGGATTCTACAAGGAAATATTAATGCGTCGACGCGTTTCGGTGCTGTGGACACTTGATTCTGTAGCACCTTCTTCAGGACTGCCGTTTCTTTGGGGTCACCGGCATCAAGAAAATATTGATTAACACCCTCTCTCTACTGGGAATTAGAGAGTACACCTTTGGGTATTTCTTAGATTTATCCCCTCAGTTCCACACTTCCCATTCGAGGTGAACTTCTTCCTTCTTGCTCAGATGAGTCCGAATGTTTAAGGGTTCTTTTCCACTTCCCTGTGGCTTTATTGAGGCGCTTCCGCTGTTCTTTTTCGTCTGTCTCTTTTTCTATCTAAAAACTTTTTAAAATTTCTCGTGGACGGGCATAATATCCGCGAGGACGAGGCAGAAACGCTACCGGCAAAGAAACGAGAACATATCAAGTTGACTCACGGAAAAACGCGGATATTATGCCCGTCCACGAGAAATTTTAAAAAGTTTTTAGTTAGAAAAAGAGACAGACGAAAAAGAACAGCGGAAGCGCCTCAATAAAGCCACAGGGAAGTGGAAAAGAACCCTTAAACATTCGGACTCATCTGAGCAAGAAGGAAGAAGTTCACCTCGAATGGGAAGTGTGGAACTGAGGGGATAAATCTAAGAAATATCCGAAGGTGTACTCTCTAATTCCCAGTAGAGCGAGGGTGTTAATCAATATTTTCTTGATGCCGGTGACCCCAAAGAAACGGCAGTCCTGAAGAAGGTGCTACAGAATCAAGTGTCCACAGCACCGAAACGCGTCGACGCATTAATATTTCCTTGTAGAATCCAAGGAGGGTCTAGGGAGCAATAGAGATCCACATGCTGCCGATACTATTGACTGTACCGTGTATATACATAATAAGGACCATTGGATCTAATTAAAATTGTGGCAAAGGAATCTATAGGCCATAGTATAAAGGGTTTTTTTCTTGTATCAAATTTTGTTGAGTGTCATAATTGCTTTTCAAGTTGTTTGTGATGTATTTAGTTAGATAAATGAAATGGTATTTGTCTTTATGTCTATGATGAATTTTTTATGATATTTTACAAATTGCCATGAATAATTGTTTTTTTATTGTACTTGTTCAAAGTTTCTTTGAATTTTTAAATCATTTCTGTGTAAACTTTAAGTTTTATTAAAAAGATTGTGAACGTTCAATTTTACTGTGGAAATTTAGCATTTATTAAATTCTTATGAGTGACTGGCCTGTAATAGCAGGAGTGAGTGTTTACCCAGGGATTCCCCTTTGACTGGTTGTCACTGTACCCTGTTCCCTGGTGATAGTGGGGTACTCTCTCTTTAGATAACTCCTGCAAGTTCGCCTGCATCAAAAGCCACACCAAATCCACGACCTCCATACACAGCTCCGACTCCAACCACCTGAAATGCATCCTGCTAAACACCCGCTCGATCCACAAACACGCCACAGAACTCTGGGACCTACTCGACACTGCGTCACCAGACATCGCCTTCCTCACAGAAACCTGGATGAACGCATCATCAACACCCGACATCGCCATAGCCATCCCGGACGCTTACAAGATCATCCGAAAAGACCGTACCAACCAAACAGGAGGCGGCATCGCCATCGTCCATAAGAACACCATCAGAATCACGACCAGCTTCGACGACCACCTTGCAACCGCCGAACACCTTCACTTCCAGATCCACACAGACCCCAGGTCCACTCTTAGAGGCACCCTCATCTACAGACCACCAGGAATCCGTAAACAATTCAGCGAAGACATCACTGACTTCATCAGCCCACATGCCCTCCCCTCCGAGAACTACATTCTACTGGGAGACTTCAACTTCCACCTAGAAAAGAAAAACGACTGCAACACCACCACCCTTCTGGACAACCTAGCCAATCTCGGACTCAAACAACTTGTTGACACCCCCACCCACTCAGCCGGACACACGCTCGTCCCTATCTTCACCTCCAGCAAACACATCTCCTTCAATCACACCACAGCTCTCCATTGGACGGACCACAGCTGTGTTCACTTCAGCTACAAAACTACCACGACTCACAACCCCCCACAACCTATTCCTCAAAGAAACTGGAACAAAATCACCATCGACCAACTCCTCGCATCGCTCAACCAAAACCCTCCAACCCTCACATCAGACCCAAACAAAGCTGCCACCAAACTCAAACAATGGATCACTCTCAGCGCTGACTAACTAGCACCCCTAAAAAACCACCAGATCAAACAAGGTAGCAAAAATGCCCCCTGGTTCAACGATGACCTCAAGAACTCCAAGAAACTATGCCGTACTCTCGAAAAAACATGGAGATAAAAGCCAACAAATGACAACCCGACCACCTTCAAGGCAGCCACCCGCAAACACCACCAATTGATCCGATCCACCAAGAAATCAGCAATCAAGGATTGACTCGACAGCAACGCTCACAACAGCAAGGAACTATTCAACATCGTCAAAGAATTCACCAACCCCACCGCAGCCTCAAACGACATCACTCCCTCCCAAGACCTCTGCGACTCGCTATCCTCTTTCTTCTACAACAAAATCGCCGATATACATAACAGCTTTAAGAACATCTCGAAAGAACAGCCCACCCCACCCATTTCCAATCCCGAACCGCTCTCTAACAACCTCAGCGCCTGGAACCCAATCACCACTGAAGACACCATCCGCCTAATGAACTCCATCCATTCACGTTCACCAACCGACCCCTGTCCCCACCACATCTTCAACAAAGCAGACTCCATCCTCGCACCCCATCTCCGCGATGTCATCAACTGCTCCTTCAACTCCGCTACCTTCCCTGAAAGCTGGAAACACGCCGAACTCAGTGCACTCCTGAAGAAATCCACAGCAGACCCCTCTGAACTTAAGAACTACCGCCCCATTTCCCTCCTCCCTTTCCCGGCCAAAGTCATTGAGAAAGCCGTCAATAGCCAGCTCGCTGCCTTCCTTGAATCCAACAACCTCCTCGACCCCTCACAGTCCGGCTTTCGAGTCAAACACAGCACCGAAACTGCCCTCATCGCAGCCACAGATGACATCCGAATGCTCCTAGACAACGGAGAAACAGTTGCCCTCATCCTACTCGACCTCTCTGCCGCCTTCGACACAGTCTGCCATAGCACCCTCATACAACGCCTCAGCAACGTTGGAATACAAGGAAAAGCCTTGGACTGGATCATCTCCTTCCTCGCCGGAAGAACCCAGAGAGTCCGACTCCCCCCATTCAAATCTGAGGCCACCGAAGTCATCTGCGGAGTCCCACAAGGATCATCACTCAGTCCCATCCTCTTCAACGTTTACATGAGTCCCCTCGCATCCATCGCGCGACAACACAACCTCAACATCATCTCCTACGCAGACGACACCCAGCTGATCCTTTCCCTCACCAAAGACCCTAACACCGCCAAAACCAATCTTCATGAAGGCATGAAAGAAGTAGCCGAATGGATGAAAAACAGCCGCCTAAAACTTAACTCAGACAAAACGGAAGTTCTCATCCTAGGATCTTCACCCTCTGCCTGGGACGACTCTTGGTGGTCATCGGCCCTGGGTACAGCACCCATACCCACAGACCACACACGCAACCTGGGCTTCATCCTTGACTCCTCCCTCTTTATGACCAGACAAGTTAACGCAGTCTCATCCTCTTGCTTCAACGTACTCCGTATGCTCAAAAAAATCTTCCGCTGGATCCCCACCGAAACAAGAAAGACGGTCACCCACGCACTGGTCACTAGCCGACTAGACTATGGAAACACCCTCTACGCCGGAACCACAGCCAAATTACAAAAAAAAAACTCCAACGCATCCAAAACGCATCTGCCAGACTCATTTTGGACATCCCCCGCCAAGCTCACATTACCGGCCACCTGAAAGACCTCCACTGGCTTCCCGTCAACAAGAGAATAACGTTCCGTCTCCTCACCCACGCTCACAAGGCCCTCTACAAACTAGGACCCGAATGCCTCAACACACGACTGTTCTTCTACACACCCACCCGCCAACTAAGATCCTCCAACCAAGCGCTTGCCGCAGTCCTGCGCATCCACAGATCCACCATGGGAGGAAGATCTTTCTCCTACCTGGCGGCCAAGACCTGGAACTCTCTCCCCACTCACCTCCGCCTCACACAGAACCACATTTCCTTCATAAAGGAACTTAAAACCTGGCTATTCGATAAATAATTCACCCCCTCCCACAAGCGCCTTGAGACCCTATGGGTGAGTAGTGCGCTATACAAATGTCTAACTTGAACTTGAACTTAGCGATCACTAAAGCAAAGAAGCAGATGTTGTGTGAAAACACAATTATTCAAAACTTGCGCCTATGCTTTGATGGGGAGAGAAACAGAAATTACTGATAAAGACCGGTAAGCGAAAGGTTAAGGAGAATGTGTTTTCTATGTGACTCTACAAAGGGATTTTTAATCTCATTTTCTGTATTAGTCATTCATAAAATGTGCAAAAACAACAAGCTTCAAGGGGCTTCATTAACCTGAACAACGGATGTAATCTACTGTGTAATAGAAACACCAGCCTGTTCTTAATGAGCCCATGATTGTCACTAGCTTGGTGTTCAAGGAGGATGGAATTCCAAAGGCGAGTTTCGAGGAGATAAAAAAAAAAAACTTATGGCCAGTATGTACCTCTTTCACTACATTTGCAGTCCATATGTAAGACATGCAAAAGAATACCTGCCCCATTAATAAGCATGAAACAACTTTTCTGTGAAACCTACCACAATAACCATTTGCTTTGGATGCTTTAGAAATCCTTTTCAACAGCAAAATAATGGTCGTGTTGTAAAGTAGCCATAGTGGAAATACAGCAACTGGCTTGTATCCTGACATTCAGTACTTCCAGTTCCAAGTATTGTAACCGCTTCAGCGCCACGCGAATTTTCGCGCTGTGCTGAGCGTTCTAATGAGCTAACGGGTTCATGACAGAACGGTTCCGTCATGAGCACAGGCCAACCGACGCTCATGACGGAACCGTTCCGTCATGAGCATGGAAGGGGTTAAAGAAAACATCTGTAAAATAATAACGTGTTCAGTTGAAAACTATTGCAAACCTTTTTTTTTTAACTACAGGAAATAACAGAAGGTAGGCTGCTCAAAAAGATGGCCATCAGACCAACTGTTTCACCCTTCTTTTATAATTGTACAAGATAGACATCATTAAGCAGACTCATTTTTCATGGGAGCCAGTTTCCAAAATGTAATCTCAATGGCTTGCCTTAAAACAAGAGCTAATCTCTTGCTTAGACATACATTTGGCAGAACATATAATTAAGATGATCTGTGCATTGAGAGTAAAATGTAAAACTAGAGCCGTTTATTATGTTTGAGAATGATATATGTCCAGTCGTAGTATAACAAATGGAAAATGTTACTTACTCAGTAAGCATCGGTTTGTGGCATGTAGCGAAGTAGAATCACATGCTGTGCATACATCTGCCATCTAGTGTTGGGCTTGGATGTGTGCAAGTTTTTTTTTTTTTTTAAGAGGGGCGTGGCTTGCCAAGATGGCTGCATAGACGTGTCTGCGGTAGCTCCCAGGGACGACAAAGTAATTTAGAAATATCCGCAAGTAATACTGCATTTTTGTATGCTTGAAAGCAACTGAGATGCTCCGACTCACCTAAAAATCCGGTAAGGGGCGATTTTGTTCCTCAGTGCGGAATCCCTAGGGAGCGACGAGCCAAAAGACCCTATCGCAGAGGAAGGCTAAGAAACTACATGGGCCGCATATGCTCGTCAACCAGCAGGAGCGGTGGGTGACTGATGCCTGACCGGAAGGTGTAACCATTGGAGCTGGGCACCCCCGCGACACTGCAACCACGCGTCATAATCGGAATGCTGCCAATCTGTGACACAAGTAAGGAGTGGCGGCGGCTGGGATCCTGAGGCCGGGGGGTCGTGGCCGGAGGGTGTTGGAGCACCCTGGATCAACTTGTGGCGAGCTGGAGCCCCCGTAAGTCGGAACACGGGGGGTTTGGGGGAGAGACATCTGACATGCACCTGACGGAAAGGGAGGTCCGGAGGGCCTAAGTCACTGAGTGCATGCAATGAGCGTGAAGAACCTAATGTGCTGCAGCGCTCTGAAACCCTCCTCCAGCAGAGAGATAAGAACCTATAGGGAAGTATGCTGCGGGAGATCCGCTCCGAAGATCACTCCGAAGACGGAGAGGACGGGCCCTAGGTTCGGGGTTACTCTTGTCTGGAATCCTGGAATGACCGGGCCTGCATTATGAATATATGAGGAACAGATTGGAGGTTAGTGAGAGGCCCTGGGTCTTGCCTGTTGCGGGAAGCCTGGGATTAGTGGCAGAGGTAGCATTTTAAGTCCTCAGATGGGACTCTGTAGCTGAGCTGTACTGATAGAGGAGACACCATCTCTAATCCTACTTAGTACAGGAGATCTGAGTGTGCAAACCCTTGTGGGGCCATAATAGATCCTCTATCATTGTGCACACTGGAGCGCATGAAGAGCTGCCCCAAGATGTGGCCCAGTGACCAGACCTGCTTACATTCCTGAAAAGCCACAGAAGCGGTAATGGATCACAGGTGAGCCCACATGGTGAGAGGTGCTTAGTAATGCCCTCATTTGACATTAAGCAGAGATACCCCAGCCCACGACACTGACTGATATTATACCCCCTGGATGCCCAGTAGAGACCTGGTGTTCTGCTCTGGTATATCTTAATACACCACGTGGAGTGCAATTTTCAGGGTATGTCCCCCAAGGCTCTGATCTCTGAGGCATAGTCTACTTTTTACCTTGGGTCCCCAATCATGGTAAAGTATAAAGGAGCAAAAGCGCAGTCCAACAAAATAAGCAACTACGTATTGCCCCTCCCACCGGGGTCTGATCTCCGAGAAGAAAATGTGGGTGGAGGTGACCATGGAGAACCACAAAAAGAAAAAGTCACCCTCGTTGGCAGATGTGCTGCAGGCGATCCATTCTAATTGGGCAGATATGGTTCACAGAATAGACGCGGTAGCCATTTACGTCAATCTCCTCCGGTGTGACCTGCGGAAGGTGGTCGACAGAGTAACTAACGTGGAAGAAAACGTGGAGACATTACAAATGGAAGTGTGGAACCTTATGGATACTGTTATTGTACTACAGAAACTAGTAGTTCATCTGGATGAAAGCAGAGGACTCTGAAGGGAGGTCCAGGAGGAACAATCTGCTCTTTTAGGGCTTCCCGAGTTGGCGGAAGACCCCTCGCCGGAGCTCTTCCTGGAAGAATGGATCCTGCATGAATTAGCTCCCAAGCATCTGTCAAAGTTTGTCAATATTGAAAGAGCACACAGGTCGTTGGCTGCCCCCACAAGACCAGGTGCGCCGCCGAGAGCCATCACTGCCCGGTTCTTTTATTATAGAGATGGAGACGTGACCCTTCAGTCCATACGTACTAGAAGACCATTGCTATTCGAAGGCCATCCCATATCAATATACCTTGACTACACACAGTGTGTACAGGAGCAGAGGAAGGCCTTCATCAATGTCTTTTTTTATTTTATTTTTATTTTTATTGAGCAGAGCAAAGGTAAGGACAATACAATACACAGTCAATTTAGATTATGGAAACATTTACAAAACATTTAAAAGCTTCTTCTATTAAGACCTGGATAAAAAGGAGGATTTTCGATACTGTCAAACCGGTAGCAGTCAATGACATTGATAATAAATGATTAAGAGCAACGTGCAAAATCCGCAATATTCGAGCATAAAGTGCTATACAGTACAATACAATCAAACATGAAAAAAGTGCTTGTGCTTAATAATACTTAATAGTGCAAAATCCGCAGAAAATATTCAACCTTAAAAAGTGCGTTTGTGACTATTAACTTAACCTAACCACACTTCAAGACTGCTTGAGAACGGTTTAGACATAGTATCAACATTCAATCTTAGGTTCTAAATTAACCCCCCCTTATTTCCTCAAGATTGTCAAAATACTTCCAATTCCTGTCGAATCTCCTAACTGCTCCCACTCTGCTAGCATAAGCTTTTTCAAAATTCCTAGCCCTCCTCATTTTATTAAACCATTTCAGATGGGATGGAGCTTCCCTAGATTTCCAATTGTGGAGTATTAGGGAACGGGCAACGGAGCAAGATACAAATACAAACATTTCCTCAGCATCTTTAAGCAACCTTCTGTCATTACATATACCAAAGAGGGCCAATTCAGCCGTAGGCAGAAGTGTTTTCCCTATAGCCAACTCGATATCTGTAAAGATAGCCTCCCAGAAGGGTTTGAGCTGAGGACAAGTGAAGAAGATGTGGAGCCATCCGCCATGGCCATCAGCTTGGCATCTGAAGCACTTGTTCTCGACCTCAGGGAACCTTTTCTCTAGTGCCTTCGGAGTCAAATACGCTAGCCAGCGAGATAGAAAGGCCATCCTTTTAAAATTTGCTGCGCGCATAGATTTATAGCCCAACAAACATAAGGACTCCCAATCTTTGCGCGTTAAGTTGCATTGTGTTGAACGGCTTATTTTATCTAGATGGCGATCTATCATAGCTAGTTGCCCGGGACGGTGGAGCGTCTTGTACCAATTCCCTATACCGCTGATTTTGGCTCCATAAAAGAGTATTACCATCTCATTTGTGGAGTCAAATAGGCCACTTATATCTTTTTTTAGAAAATGGATGATTTGCAGATATTCAAAAAAAGTTGGTCGCCCGGGAATATTTGCTCTTGCCATCACTTCTTGCCATGTAATGATTCTATTCTGAACGACAAAATGCCTCAACTCCCGAAATCCATAATTTCCCCAGTTTATTATATGGCTTATTCTAATTTGGAGGCCCAGACAGGTACATTCTTGTAAGCTTAAATACTGGGAGCCTGAGGAGCAGGAATTTTTAAACAAGCATTAGAAATGCAATCGGGCTCGGATTTATTTGAGTTTGAGCTAATGGCATTGTAAATGGCAATGTCTTTTCGCCATGTGTTATGGAGTGTGTGCATGTGTTGTGTAGTGGAATTATGTGGGTTGGATTGTAATTTTACCAATGGTGGCATGCTGTGCTTTAGATGAATATGTTTAAAAGTAAAGTGTACCATACTGCGATTGCTACAATAGTTAATTGTGGATGCGTTAACAATTGATGCGTGCACTGATGGCTGGTGGTGTGTGACTCACTGTCACTCACTGTCACTCTGCACTCACTGTCACTCTGCACTCACTCAGCACTCACTGTCACGCTGCACTCACTGTCACGCTGCACACACTGTCACGCTGCACACACTGTCACGCTGCACACACTGTCACGCTGCACACACTGTCACTCTGCACTCACTGTCACTCTGCACTCACTGTCACTCTGCACTCACTGTCACTCTGCACTCACTGTCACTCTGCACTCACTGTCACTCTGCACTCACTGTCACTCTGCACTCACTGTCACTCTGCACTCACTGTCACTCTGCACTCACTGTCACTCTGCACTCACTGTCACGCTGCACTCACTGTCACGCTGCACTCACTGTCACGCTGCACTCACTGTCACGCTGCACACACTGTCACTCTGCACTCACTCTGCACTCACTGTCACTCTGCACTCACTGTCACTCTGCACTCACTGTCACTCTGCACTCACTGTCACTCTGCACTCACTGTCACTCTGCACTCACTGTCACTCTGCACTCACTGTCACTCTGCACTCACTGTCACTCTGCACTCACTGTCACTCTGCACTCACTGTCACGCTGCACACACTGTCACGCTGCACACACTGTCACGCTGCACACACTGTCACGCTGCACACACTGTCACTCTGCACTCACTGTCACTCTGCACTCACTGTCACTCTGCACTCACTGTCACTCTGCACTCACTGTCACTCTGCACTCACTGTCACTCTGCACTCACTGTCACTCTGCACTCACTGTCACTCTGCACTCACTGTCACTCTGCACTCACTGTCACTCTGCACTCACTGTCACGCTGCACTCACTGTCACGCTGCACTCACTGTCACGCTGCACTCACTGTCACGCTGCACACACTGTCACTCTGCACTCACTCTGCACTCACTGTCACTCTGCACTCACTGTCACTCTGCACTCACTGTCACTCTGCACTCACTGTCACTCTGCACTCACTGTCACTCTGCACTCACTGTCACTCTGCACTCACTGTCACTCTGCACTCACTGTCACTCTGCACTCACTGTCACTCTGCACTCACTGTCACTCTGCACTCACTGTCACTCTGCACTCACTGTCACTCTGCACTATAAACGCATTACAGTGAGTGATACAGCTGTGCAGATGATCAGTACAGTGAAAACTCCGCCTCCACCCGACACCTTGCATGAAAAGCTGGTGCCCTCGCGCTCTGCTCTTATGTATTTTTTGCATTGCCATTTGTGTAGCGCACAATCTGCCGCTGACTTGGCATCGCAGCGCCTGGCACGCGTTATACTGTGCTACCCTCTTCAGCGCAGCGCTACGTGGAGCAAAGGGTGACTTTTGAGCGCTTTACGCAGGAGAAGAAAGAAAACTAAACAAAAACATCAATTTACAATCTTAAAAACAATTACTAGTCGAAGCCTATAGGGACAGCTTCCTATAGCGCGGATGGGCACTTTACATAGAAAACGCTATAAACGCATTACAGTGAGTAATACAGCTGTGCAGATGATAAGTACAGTGAAAACTCCGCCTCCACCCGACACCTTGCATGAAAAGCTGGTGCCCTCGCACTCTGCTCTTATGTATTTTTTGATTTGCCATTTGTGTAGCGCACAATCTGCCGTTGACTTGCCATCGCACAGTCCTGCCAAGTATCACACATCACGTGTGACACTAACGCATTTCGGTGCGGTGTTCTGCATCATCGCACTGAAATGCTTTGTCACGCATTTTAAATGCCACTGAAACAGCCAGGCTACCGCACTGGTGCTAGCATGCTGCCTCCGCTGTACCAGACTTGCCTCAAGCAGCTCTGGCAGTGTGGCTCATAAATAGTTAAATTCTCGTTCTCCCCAGCTCAGGCCAAGTGAGTCACTGAGAGTGCTGGCGGCAGTGCTACAATGTTACCTTTGCGGCCTCAGCCGCCCGCCAGCCTAGCTCCATTAAATAATTAATTCCCGGCCCGACCGCTGTGCCGCACGCCAGGCTGTCGACCAAACTCACTGACTCTACCGATTAAACACCCGGGGCGGGGCCATGACATGTGTGCCAGTGGGGCCGTTACCCCGTTACCACAGTTACCCTGTGCTGCTCACCGCCGTGGCCGCTGGACGACCGTGTAGTTAGTCAGGCTTGACGGACAAGACCCGCGTTACCTTTACACTCTTTGCCGGGGCCGCAGTAAGTGACTACTATTGGGGGGAACGTCGGGGTTCACACCGTGGGACAGGGGAGAAAGGGTTTCAAGAAGTTTGAACTGTCAATCCCTGCAAAACGTCATTAACATTATCCTCCACGTTGCCTTCACGCAACAATCATTGCCGTGAATGGGCAGTCGATGACGTTTTCCTATGGGTTTCAGTGACTCGCCCTCTGCCTTTTGCAAACTTCAGAACGAACAATCTCCCTACGTCCCGTGCCTGGAGCACCTAATTTAGAAATACACACATTGCCACCTCGGAAATTAGCTTTGCTAATTGCCATCATGTCATCGGTTAACCTTCCCACTGAGCGCCTCCGGAACAAACAAAAGTTTCTGCATCAAAAGGATTTTAAATAGCTTGCTGTTTACCCGCTGCACGCTTTTATTATTACTTATTTCAGCACAACAGCTTTTTCACATCCCCCAACCAGTATCTAGTTCCACTTGACCGATATTACATTGGGTATTAAGTTGGCTTTATTCAGAGCTGCTTCCGTTACCGTACCCTGTAATCTATTATCCCTGCAGTAAAGCAGCGTGTCTCTGCTTCAACAGTGAAACGTTAATGCACATTACTAAAATGTAACAGAGTCGGGGTGTGGGTGAGTGTGCCTTGCTAGTGGACTAGCGCTACATGCAATTTGCCGGACTATAGCGCCATGGGCGTCGCTGTGCGCCGAATACAACAACGATCTCTCCAGCACGGGGCGTCCAGCCCAGTTTAACAGTACGACCTGATTGCAAGGGGCACTAGATTATTGTCCTTCAATATCTGGTGCTTTGAAGCAGCTTTAAAATCATCTTTTTCTCATTGTTGAAGTGGGTTAAATTATGGTATTTGTATGTTTCCCTCTTCTTCATTGATTTATTTTGCTGGTGAGAAAGTGTCACTCATGGTCATTGAAATGTCACTCAAAATTACTCAAAAATTATGAAAATGTCACACATACCTATCGT
This sequence comes from Lissotriton helveticus, assembly GCF_964261635.1. Lineage (NCBI taxonomy): Eukaryota > Metazoa > Chordata > Amphibia > Caudata > Salamandridae > Lissotriton > Lissotriton helveticus. Next base: position 407,830,977 of record NC_136061.1, on the reverse strand, counting down.
CCACGTTGCCTTCACGCAACAATCATTGCCGTGAATGGGCAGTCGATGACGTTTTCCTATGGGTTTCAGTGACTCGCCCTCTGCCTTTTGCAAACTTCAGCACGAACAATTTCCCTACGTCCCGTGCCTGGAGCACCTAATTTAGAAATACACACATTGCCACCTCGGAAATTAGCTTTGCTAATTGCCATCATGTCATCGGTTAACCTTCCCACTGAGCGCCTCCGGAACAAACTAAAGTTTCAGCATCAAAAGAATTTTAAATAACTTGCTGTTTACGCGCTGCACGCTTTTATTATTACTTATTTCAGCACAACAGCTTTTTCACATCCCCCAACCAGTATCTACTTCCACTTGACCGATATTACATTGGGTATTAAGTTGGCTTTATTCAGAGCTGCTTCCGTTACCGTACCCTGTACTCTAGTATCCCTGCAGTAAAGCAGCGTGTCTCTGCTTCAACAGTGAAACGTTAATGCACATTATTAAAATGTAACAGAGTCGGGGTGTGGGTGAGTGTGCCGTGCACGGGCCTGGGCGCGCCTAACAAAAACATATTACACGCTGCAGACGAACGCGCGCCTGATACATGCAATGCAATGCTGAATGGTGAACGCGCTCCCACCATCTGGATTGCATTTGGAGGAGCACCCTGACAGCTCCTAATTTAAATTAATGGACTGCCGTGCGCGTAACCACACAGAAAATGCCAACAATGGCGGACGGATTTTACATATAGCCTATCGCGTCAAGGCTACTAAAAAGACAGCACAGCCAAGACGAATCACTATGCAGATGCCATAAAAAAAGCTCGCGCATTAAGGAATGTTTCTGGCCCGAGCCCTAAAGAAACTTTTTTATTTTTTTTCTTTAACAATAGGAGCTCGGAGCTCCGCCCCACTTCGTGGTGACGTAGGCCGAGCCCTAAAAAGGACTGTAGCCTGAATAAATATTCTCTCAGTGTCCTATATCTCGTCCGTTTTGGGAACCTTGCGATCTTTAAAAATACCTGAATTTGAGAATCTACCTCTTGCAACATCTTTACTAGGAAGAAGTTATCTCGGTTATTTTTTGATCCCATCAGTCCTGCCACTATATCTAGAAAGGCGGCCTCGTAATATGTTGTAAGATGTGGTAAAGCCAATCCCCCCTATTCAACTGGTAGTTGAATCACAGGCAGCTTGACCCTAGATGCTTCCCCCCCCCCAAACAAAACCTCTAATCATGATTTCCATCTCTTTAAAAAAAGATGACTTTAATTTGATTGGGACATTACAAAACAGGAATATGAGCAAGGGTAGGATCGACATTTTGATCAATGATACCCTGCCTATCAATGTGAGAGGGAGTAAAAGCCATTGAGCGAGGAGTCTCTTAATTCTTTTTTTCATTCTCATGTAGTTTAAAAAATAAAGCTGATGGTAGTCACAAGTCACATATATGCCTAAGTATCTGACAGGATCCTGACTAGCGGCCTGAGCGCGTAAACAGGATGGAAAAAGGCTCAGATTGGTGTTTAAAGCGAGAACCTCTGTTTTCATAGCATTGATTTTGTAGCCCCCTATTTGTTCATATGCTTTAAATTCCCTCAATATACTTTCAATATTCTCTTTATTCGGCTGCAAGTAGAGAATAATGTCGTCCGCGAAAAGCTTGAGCTTCGCCATCCCAGAGATAGGGGGTAGAATAGCTGGGTTATTTCTGATTTTGATCACAAGGGGCTCAATAAAGAAAGTAAAAAGCAAAGGAGACAGAGGGCAGTCCTGCCTCGTCCCTCGATTACCTTGATTGAACCGGCCTTATTCGAGTTTATTACCTGGGCCGATGCTCCCTGGTAGATATTGCGTAGCATCTTAGTAACTTGCTCTGGAAACCCGAATTGGCCAAGGGAATAAAACAGGGTTGTCCAATTTACCAAGTCGAACGCTTTTTCGGCATCAACCATTAAAATACACGCTGGGGTTAAATTGATATTAAAATAATCCAGGGCCTGTATTAAAAATTCGGTATTGGATGCCATTGAACGGCCCGCTATAAAACCGGACTGATCGCTGTGTATAACCTCTTGTGCAGCATGTGCAAAGCGATGGGCCCAGATTTTCATTAAAATCTTAAAATCCGAATTTAAAAGACTAATGGGCCTATATGAGTTAATGTCTTCTGGATTTTTATCTTTTTTAACGAGGGATACTATTGTTGCTTCTTTAAAGGAAGCGGGTACCAATCCACCTTGTTTGATGTAGTTAAATAATTTTTTCAGGGTTGTCTGTAATTCGTTAGAAAAGGTTTTATAATATTCAATTGGAAACCCGTCTTGACCACAAGCCTTCGCCCCAGCTGTTGCTTTAATGGAATCTGCTATTTCTCCTATACTTATTTCTAGCCCTAGTTGGGTAGCCCGATTGGCCGTAATCTTTGGGATCTCTATGTTCGAAAAATATTCCTGTATCTGTTCTTCCCCCACTAAATATTCTGTAGTGTAAATGCGACCAAAATGCTCCAAAAAAAAACGTTGAATCAAGTCGCTGTCCACTACCTCCTGGCTGTTCAACCGGTCCCTTATTTTAACTACTGTTGCAGACTCCTGTCTCTTTCTCACGGAGTTAGCCAGGAGCTTCCCTACCAACTGGCTATCCTTGTAACCTTTTGCTGGAAAGTTCTGGAGCTGTTTATCTCTTCCAGGATAATGAAATCTCTGAACTCCGCTTTCGCCTGCTCCAGATGATTCGGGTAAAGACGAAACTGTAGGGCATGTTCTTTATCTACTGCTTTTTGGAGCATAGTTATTTTTTGTTTCCTCTCTTTTGCCAGGGCGGATGTGTAGGATATAATCTGGCCGCGGGCTGCTGCCTTGAAACCCCCCCACACTGAAAATGGTTCTGCACTGTCGTTGTTAATTTTGAAGTACTCCGAGATCCATTCTCCAAAACCAGCCACCCAATCCTGTTTCTGAAGCAGAGTACGATCCAGCTGCCACCTGGATTGGTCCCTGCTTCCTAAGCTGAGGCCTTTCTCAATGTCAAGAGGCGCCTTCGTGAACTTACCAGGAAATACAACCTGTTGTTCCCCGCGAAGCTGAGGGTGGAAAAAGCTGGCCGCACACTTTCTTTCCAATCGGCAGATGAAGCCAGTGACTGGCTGGACTCCAGTGGGATACCGGAGGCATGTCTGGTCCCATCCACAGGATCATCAAACACGTTGACGATAACCAAGAGCGACAAAGGGGCCCAAGGCAGAAATCGCAAACTTGACGAGGTAGTCCCGGCAGAGTAAGAGTCCGCCCCGACAGGACACTACAAGCTTCAGACACTGAAACCATACAAGAATCAGAGACTGCAACCCAGTATACAGGACTTGACCTGGAGAGTCTGGAAGAACCAGTCAAGTGAGCAGGAGAGACTCCCTGATTGTCCTGAATATGTGGATATGGTTAGAGAAGAAATGTAAAGGTGAGAGAGACATTGGGGTAAAAGACTTGAACACAGCATACATGTAAGCTAGGGAGAGACATGTAGTTGTTGCAGTAGAGTTGTCCCAAGGAGGCAAGCACCCCTCTACAGGGGCCAATTCCTGGAGAGAGAGAGATGAAGGGTTCGCCTCGCGCCCTCTGCAGTGACTAGGCCGCTAGCATAGCACTTAATAGACTCGAGTAAAAGGACTTAAAAGAAAAACTGCCTCCAGCCTAATTAGAGTATAGTTGGGGGGTTGTACCCAAATGGAGTCCCGGGGACCTGGGTTAGTTACGTGTTATGAGGAAGGGGTCCCAGGGGATGAGGAACACAGAATATAAATCAATACAAAAGGAATAATCACGTAGACATTGAATCCAACCTCCATGTTTTAATCACAATGGGGATGTATAACAAATAATGACAAATAATCACGTAATAGAAATGAACTGGTGGAGCAAGGCCCCAAAGGGGGGGGGGGAAGGGGTTGCGTGATAATGTGAGGATATAGTGATAAGGAAGGGGTAGGATGAAAGAACAATCAATACTTTGAACCACAATAGTTATGATGGTTACATAGTGTACAATAAAGAACAAATGTACTTTGAATGTCAAATCAAACTGTATCATACTCCACACAGTACAACATATGAACAGTTAGGCCGTGGAGTTGACAAAGTAAGAAAAACAAATGGTTGTCGACGTTTCGACCCTCTTAAAATTGCAGGTCCTATTAAATCCTTGCAGCGGGGTCTTCTTCAGGACAGGGGAGTTAGGGCAGACCACCTAATTCAATATATATAATGTCTGGTATTATTATGCTGATAAGATAAGGAAATTAATTACAATTACTTGAGTGGAAGACAGCACACGATATTTGAAAATGGGGGGAACATGCACGAATGCAGGGAAATAAATAAATAAATAATAATGGTGACCCCTACTTATGGGGTACCAAAAAAACGGATATTTAGCATCGCCGTGAGTGGTAGCGTGAGCTAAGGGCGCGGGAACAATTTAAAGCGTCACGTGAAACAGGTGACATTATTAGAATATTGCACCGTGGATGGTGAGAACTATTTGAAAAACGGGAACGGTGGAAACAAGTGATCCGTTACCGGGTGTGATCGGCATGGCAAATCCAGACTGATTAGCGATGGGAAAAGTGGGTGCATGCCATTCAGATCATTACCAGGACCATTACCTTGCTTGGCACAGTATGGAATCTGAGAGAATAATGGGGACATCCTGGTCGATGTTCCTGTGGGAAATAAACAAAGGGTCCGACAATTTGATATACGCCGGGACCCTCACAACAGACAATTATGGCGGGAGACGGGTAAATCGTATGTAAGCCGGGAGGCACTTACCCCGTTTGTTCGACAAAAATATTCAAAGTCTGAAGTCTGATGCGATCGTCAAGATTATCTATGCAGGAAATAGAATTGGGAATGTAATTAAGAGGGCGCTCCCTCCGATATTCTGAGCTAAACTGAAACCGTAGGCGAGCCACATAACATGCTTACCGAGGGCCGATTGAATCAGGCTGACAGTCCGCTCGAATTCGCAATGGCGATTCTGAGGATCCGAGTCATTAAGTTGCTCTAGTAACGGAATCACGTGTCCCACACTTTAGCATAGAGCTAGACGAAAGACTGAGATGCTGTTTGACGGTTGCTAGGACACCACTTGCAGGAATACTACAGGAAAATTACTGTGATCGGGTGCTAGTTAGAAAGTAGCGTTCATAGGGTCCGCGTGGAAAGACAGGGTCACAAATACACGCCTGATTTAATTTAAACGGACTTATTAATAGTAAGAACAAATTACACAGTATAATTTGTAACACGTTAAAAAACGATAATTCCATGTGTATCATTCATTAATGGGAAGCCACTCGCATATAATTAAAGATGGATACTTTGACAAGAGGTCGGGCCATGTACATATTGTGGGCAATCTGTGCACAACCGGCGTACCTCACACACGCGGGTAAAAGCCAGTAAGTCCTTGGTTACTTAATATTGCAGACATCTCTAATTCACTAGTAGGGGCACTCAGTGGGTGACTGGCGTACCTCTCACATGAGGGTAAAGGCCACTCATGAAGCGATGTCGATGACCTTCAACATGTTAGAGAGAACAAGTAGAGAGAACACATAAACAAGTTTTGAAGATCCATATCAGTACAGTGCATACGATGGCGTACCTCTTACATAAGGGTAAAGGCCATAGTGTCAACCTTCAATGGATTACATGATCAAGACAAAGTGGCCAGCTGAGAGAAAGAGCTATCATGCTCGTTGAGCCCCTTATCAATGGAGTTGAAAAAGAACATCCATTTCAACTCCCGGGTATTCAGGATGCTCGAGATGTTGCCACCCCGGGGTCCCAGAATCGCTCTCTCTATTACTACCCATCTGAGACTCTCCGGTGGGTGCGAAGATACGGTGAAATGGTCAACCAAAGGAGCCCCCTGTACCTCGCACCTGATTCTACTCATGTGCTGGAGAATGCGCACTTTTATTTTCTGCTGAGTTTGACCTATGTATATCTTGTGGCATGGGCAGAGTATAGCATAAATAACGTTCGTAGAGTTACAGTTCGTCTGTGCTTTCAGCTTGATTCTCAGATGCCCATATTGGAATTCTTTTCCTTGAATTGTGGTCTCACATGCTTTACAGTTCCCACATTTCGAGTGGCCGGTCACAGGTGGCAGGTTCCACAGAGTTGTAATCGTGGGATCCTGGGGTGTCTGTAACAAAGATCTGACCACGAAATCCTTCACACTCTTGGCTTTCTTGAAGGCGTGCAGAGGTACTGCCGGTTGGTCGATATCGTCCGATATCAATTGCCAGTGATGGTTTATGATCCGTTTAATTTGGTTGCTTTTTGTGTTAAAGGTTGTAACACACACAATCCTCTTTTCTTGTGAGTTCCTGTTAGTAGTAGGAGATAGTAGTTCCTCACGGGGATAGAACCAAGCCCTCTTTTTAGATTGCTTGACTAGACGTCTCGGATACCCTCGTGCCAACAAGCGATTGCTAAGTTCATCGGATTCCATCTGGTAATGCTCGCGATCCGAGCAGTTTCTGCGGATTCGCAGAAATTGCCCGAAGGGCAAATTGTCCCGGAGGGCTCTGGGATGATGGCTGTCGTAGTACAACAGAGAATTCCTCTCTGCTGGTTTGCGGTAGAGCTTCGTGAATAAGACCCCTGTATCCTCATAGATGGTGAGATCAAGGAAATTAATCCTATGCTGGTCCGATTCTATTGTGAACTTCAGGAAGTCAGATTGATGATTGAGCCAGGTGAAGAAGGACGTTAGATCATCAAGATTCCCATTCCAAATCATAAGAATGTCATCAATATAACGCATCCATAGACCAATATGGTCTCTGAATGGATTTACTGAATTCAATATGGTGTCTTCCTCGAATGCGGCCATATAGAGTATGGCTACATCCGTAGCAAAGGGAGCCCCCATTGCTACACCCGACGTCTGAATATAGAACTTATTCTTGAAAATGAAAAAGTTTTAGGTCATTGCAATCCGAAGGAGTGATATGATGAACTCCGTGGGCACTTGGACCGGTGCCGGGCGTCGATGTAGGCATCGTGTAATTACATTCAAAGCTTCTTGTTGCGGGATTGAAGTATAAAGCGACACCACATCGCAAGTCGCCAATCTTTGGAGCTCTGGGTTGAAGAGAGAGTTCTCAACAATGTTAATCGTATGTAATGTATCCCGTAGGTAAGTGGGGGTAGATTCCGCCAATGGTTTAAAAAAGAAGTCAATGTACTTGCCTAAGGGTTCGAGAATGGAACCACATCCAGATACAATCGGTCTTCCAGGGGGATTGGTCATGCTTTTATGGATCTTGGGGATCGTGTAGATGGTAGCTAGCCGGGGGTGTTTTTGGTTCAAGAAATTGAATTCTAGTTCAGAGAGAAAGCCCAAGTCCAATCCTGCCTTGGTAATTTCCAGAATTTCAAGTGCGATTGACTTTGAAGGGTCTGCTCGCAAGGGTTGGTAGCTGGCTCCGTCATTGAGTTGACGTAGGACCTCAGATTCATATGAGGCCAAGTCTTGGACTACAATGGCACCCCCTTTGTCCGCTGGTTTGATGACCATTTGGTCGTTGTGGGCAAGTGATTGTAAGGCCGCCTTCTCCTCTTTGCTTGTGTTGTACCTTACAAACGTTCTAGTACCTAAAAGTAGTTGGACATCCCGCCATACTACCTCCTCAAATGCCAAGATCTTATGTGACATGGTACTGTTGTAGGGAACAAAAGTAGAAGGAGGTCTCAGGCCGGTAACCGATGATTGCATACTCTGTTGTGAGTTTCGAAAGAAATATTTAAGCCTCACCTTGCGAAAGAACTGGTAGAGTTCTGCGCGGATGGTGAAGTCATCAGGATTATTCGTGGGAACATATGATAGTCCTTTGTTCAATACTTTGATTTCGTTATCACTTAGAGTTTGTTTAGAGATATTGACAACAGGGCTGCCTTGCGCCGGGGGGGCGCCACCCAGCAGCTTCATTCCAAAACGCCCGTCGGTGTCATTCACCATCTGTACGTTTTGTTTCGGGTAACACGTTCTCCGTGTTGATCTGCTTGGAATTGAACCTGTTTTTGTGGTTGACCACGACCTCCATCCCAGCTGCCTGTGTTTGGTTGAAATCCACGCTGATTGCCTCTGGGCCAGTTGTTGCCCCGACCACGAGGGGGTCGCCATGACCACTGGCGCTGACCCAAAAAAGGATTGTATTGGTGATGTTGTTGCTGTTGTCCGAAGTCTGGACAATTGTATTGATTGCTGGGACCCGGTTGTTCGTGTTCTCCTTCAGAGCTGTAGGAGGAATCCGAGAAAGTCTGGTAGTTGCGTCTTCCTCTGTAGGATCCTCGCCCCCGATTCGTGAACCGGCCCTGACTATCCTGGCGGAAATAATCTTCCTGGAGGTAAGGGTAAGTCTTTCTTTTGTCGTACAGTCTTATATCTCGGGCTAGTTTTTCAAGTTTGCGGTTTTGTGTCGTTAAATCGAAGTCCTTGAGAGTCGCTTCCAGGTTATTGAGGGTTTCTTTTGCGTTTGCAAAATTGGCGTCGGCTGCTATCTCCGCTTTGAGAGTCTTAATCTCAGCACTGATAACTTGAACTTGGTCAGCTGCTGTTTCCACCCCCAGGACCATCCAATGCCGAGAGCAATTGTTGGCGACGTGGCTGAACCCTTCTTTAAATTTGGGGACTTCTATGAAGATGGCTGGTTCGATCTTAATCTGGAGCCCCACCGGAATGATATTCTCTTTAAGATACCGTGTCAGAAGGTGACCATGCCATCTGGTGCGGACCAACTTCTTTTCCAGTCGTTCCAGACGGGAGATTTTGTCTTTAAGTGTGAAGTCTATAATTGGGATATCGTTGGAGACAAAGAAATTGTTTGGATTTTCCAACAACTTGTCTATGTAATCTTCAGAGTATGATAAAAGTTCCCTTTCGACCATTGTGTGCTTCGTCCAACTTAATTGGACTCAAAAAGAACCTCGCAGACCAGTGTCTGCTCGAAGTAGAGTATAGTTGGGGGGTTGTACCCAAATGGAGTCCCGGGGACCTGGGTTAGTTACGTGTTATGAGGAAGGGGTCCCAGGGGATGAGGAACACAGAATATAAATCAATACAAAAGGACAATCACGTAGATTGTCCTTTTGTATTGATTTATATTCTGTGTTCCTCATCCCCTGGGACCCCTTCCTCATAACACATCCAGCCTAATTAGGCATGCTTAGTTGGAAGTTTTAGTTGGTGCGGTCGGTTGGAAGGGCGTACTTGCAGGCCATTATCCCACACCATATGAGGGAGCGGTGTTGAGACTTCCAGGAATGCCCGTTGGGAGGGGGGGGTGTTGGGAGTTTTGTTGTTGAGTTTAATTGGGGAAATATGCAGATATTACCAGTAAAGTATCTAGTGTCTGATTCTTGGATACGGTTAAGAAAAGGGGGAGTGAGTAGACCATCCCGGGAAGTGCAGTACAGAAAATGATCATGAAGCAATGCCAGTAAATAATGGAGTACAAGAACTGAAAATTATAACATGGAACATACAGGGTATGGCAAATTTCAAGAAGAGAAGGCGAGTGCTAGAATATTTGAAACTCTACAGGGTAGCGATTACATGTCTACAAGAAACGCACATCTTGGGGGAGGCGATACCATGCATTCGACGTCCAATGCATTAAACATGTGTCAGATCCAGAGGGGCGGTATGTGATATTATACAGGAAGTGGAAAGGGCGAGAGATAAGCTCCCAACTCGGACTATCCCGACTTCTTTACAACAATGGCAGCAGCTGCCCCTTTCCTGGGAGCGAAGGTAATCTTACTGGGAGACTTCAACTGCCCCTTAGATGTGTGGTAGGACAGGAACCCGCCCAAAGAGAACACTAAACCCTGAACGCTCAGAGTATTGCTTAATAGCCTGACTGGCCTGCATTCAAAGATGAGTGGCGGGAGTGAAATCCCTTAAAGAGGGTGTTCTCCTGTCACATTCCCGCTACAAATACTTTTAGTCGACTAGACTATTGCTGCATCTCCTCAGGCTTAACAACGGCGGTGGATGGGATTTCATATCAACCTAGTTATTTGTCGGATCACTTTCTACTCCAGATTATTAGGGTGGGTAGGGGGCGACCAGCAATACCGCTATGGCGCCTCCGTCAGAAGCACTTCAAGATCCCCCTTATGTAGCTACCCTATAGGATGCCCTCACACATTAGTGGGAGGACATGAAGGTTGTTATCCGAGGTGTAGCCATTAGGACAATGTATGGAGTTAGACAACAACTAGAACGGGATATTCAGGCCAAAGAGCAGAAACTACGTGAACTAGAGGCGGCAGTGCATGAGGATCTATAAGCGTTGGGGGAGTGGGGGGAAGGCTAAAGAAGATCTTATGGCCTCCTGGTGTAGGTTGGAAAAGCAAATATATAACGCATTGACAATGCCTTCACATGGAAGGAGATAAGTCTGGGGTCCTCCTAGCGAGACTGATAAGATCCAAATCCGCTCCACCCTCTAATCTCACAGCTACAGGACAGAAACTAGGAGTTGGTTAGTACCCAGCAAGCAATAGTAGACACTTTAGCAAACAATTAATAGCTTCATTGGGATTCTGGAAATCCCTGCCTCTCTCGCTAATGGGCAAAGTGGCAATTATAAAAATGATAATCCTACCACGCTGTCTCTACACTTTGCAACACTCTCTCCTATGAAATCCCCAGATCCTACTTCTCGACATTAAATAGTTTTTTTAAAAACAGATTTTATTGATTTTCCATAGTACCAGACGGGCCAAGCCCTGCAAGCAAAGTACACGTGAAAGGCATATTGTAGAAACTGTAGGTACTGAAAATTTCCCACCCTTTAGGTCTGCGGAATATCAGACCAGAAAAAAGACCTCACCTCCCTCCCCCAAACACGCACCATACATACCATAAAAAACATGATATAGACACATCGAATGAGTTTCCGTCTACATCTGTGTAACTCTATCGCATTTAACTGGCAAGTCATTCACCACTAGCCGTTCAATAAGGTCTCGGTTTACTGGCTGCGTTATTAAGGACAAGTTGACACCTCTGTACTTGGCCCACCTAACCCAGATCTTCCCATGCTTCTGCGGACGGTCCCTTCCCTGAAACACTGCAATCTCCGCTGACATGCACCGATAAATGGCCATTTTTCAATTAGCTATGCAGGGTGTGGACTAAGCCTTCTAATGCTGGCCAATGTCCCGCTTAGCCAATGTGAGGCCCAAGATCAGAAGGTGCCTTTTATACCTGTTCCCCCCCCAATGTCTTCTGTGCTGTGTAGGAGCGTCAGTCTAGGATCTGTTGGAATGTCCCATGCCAGTACCCGCCCCATGCAAGACAAAACACCAGACCAGAAGCGCTGCAGTGCCCGCAACTCCACAGCAGAGGCATGTGAGGGACTGAATAGCCCCCATCTTCCAGAAGAGGAGGCGTGTGTAATATAATCTGTGGAGATATTTAAATTGGATCAGCCTGTATCTAGTGGAAACAGTGGAGTACCTGGGGCTAGCCAGCGCCTCGGCCCAATCGCCGTCCGTCAGGACGGGCACGCCCGCCTCCCACTCCGCCTGGGTCCAATGTATAGTGTTTTTGAGTATGTAGTGAGGGTTTGATAAATTTGCCGGATTTTGTGAGCCCCTAGCTCTCCCATCAACAACCGACCCTCCACCAGGTGAAACTCTGGTAAAGACTAGAGATGCCGTATCAGGGGGGACAGTGCGTGACAGAGCTGCAGGTACCAATGAAACTGTGATTTGTGAAGGTCAAAATCCGCCTGCAACCTCTGGAAGGAATTAAGCGTGGACCCCTGCATAATGTCTGAGAGTGGATATCCGCATATCGCCCCACCTACGAAACCCCACTAATGTAAAGACTGGCCGGAGGTGTGATCCCTGCCAGAGGGGAGTAGCGCCGGTCAACATGCCCCACCAACACATAGACCGGATCACCCGCTTCCATATCTGAATAACTGTCCGCAGGCCTGGGGAAACACCTCCAAGGGCGAGCAACCGTACAGGAGATAAAGCAGCGGAGTATCCGCCATAAAGAGCCTTTCCACAGCATAGGCCGGGTCTGCCTGAGAGCCATACCACCATTTAATGATCACCAGGAGGTGCGAAGCCGAGGAATATGCCCAGACGTTGGCCGTCGCAATACCACCGCAGTATGTAGACAGGATACACGTTGCAAGCGCCACCTGGACCGCACCCCCTTGCCAGAGGAACCTATTCAGGAGTGTATTCATTTGGAGAAACCACAAGGGAGGGATAGGATACGGATATTTCTGCAGCCAATAAAGCAAGTGTGGCAGAGACACCATTTTGAAAATTGCAGACCTGCCGTACAGCGAAAGGGGTAAGTGGGACTAAATCGTCGTTTCGTCACGGACGGCAGGAAGCAATGGCGCTATAGTGTACGTCCAAGCTTTGTTAGGACACCACGTGATGTATATCCTGAGGTACTTAAAGCCCGCATCTGCAATGATCAGTTGCGAGGCCCAAGTCTGACTCCTCTGCTTGCCACAAATGGGGAACAGGATAGATTTGAACGGGTTAGCGCGAAGCCCAAAAGTCTCCCCGAAAATCCGCAGGATTTATAGCACACAGGACCAGGAAGCCCAAGGGTCTGATATGAAGAACAGGGTGTCGTAGCGCAATCCTGTCCGAGCACTCCGGCGACCTGTCCAGCCCACGAAAGAGAGTCCAGGCGCGCCCATGCGGCTATTGGCTCGATTGCTAAGGTGAATAAGAGGGGGGAAAGGGGGCACCCCTGTTTTGTGCCCCTACTGATAGGGAAGGGAGCTGAGCAGCATCCGGCCGGACGAACTGGGGCGGTGAGATCTGTGTATAACAGTTTCACAAAGGCCCTAAAGCGAGGTCCCAGGTTGACCGCTACTAAGAGCTTAAAAAGGTAGGTCCAGCTCAGCGAGTCAAACGCCTTATCTATGTCCGCCAACAAGACCGCTGCGGGGCGACCCAGACGATGAGCCTCCCCCACGGCGTTGTGGGCCCGTCTGATGTTGTGTCTGGTGGAGCATTGTGGCATGAAACCAGACTGATCTGAATGTACCAGATCCTGAATACATGTGCGGAGGAGGTCGGCCAGGATCTTCCCCAACAGATTAGGCTAAAAATTCAGCAAGGAGATAGAGCGATACGGACACGGATATTCAGGAGGGCGGCCAAGCTTCAGGAAGACTACAATTTCGGCGTGTCACCAATCTGAAGGCAGAATGCACTGCTCTGAGGCCTCGTGCAGCGCCTCAAGCAGATGAGGTCCGAGAGTCCCCATATGTGGGCGCAGGAAGTCGCACGGGAACCCGTTTGGGCCCAGTGTATTTCCCGGGTGGGTATTGGATAACGCCGTCCCCAGTTTTTCTAGGGAAATGGGTTTGGCCAGGGCATCGCGTTGCTCATCAGAAAGGTGGTGAGGAGGGATATCCGTGAAGAAGTCATCTATAAGGAATTTGGCAATTACCTTGCGCTCCTCATATAGTGCCGCTTAGAAATTGGCAAAGGCCTGAGCCACGGCCATGGGGGAGGCGCACATGTTGCCGTCCGGGGACCTCAATTGGGGAACCTGCGTCAGGGACGTTCTGGCCTGGCAGAGCATGTGAAGCGTCTGGCTGGACTTGTTGACCCATTGATAAATCCTATTATGAGTTGCTAACCAGGCCTCTTTAGCGCTATCTGTATGCAGCTGATGGAGCTGCTGCTAAACATCCAGCAGATTCCGACAGGCGTAGGAGTCAGAACCCTCCACAATTTGGGAGTGCAGTTGGACCTGCCGATCCTCCAGTTCCCGCACCTATGCCAAGGGCCGTTGCTTCTCCCCCGAGCGATAGCTTATGTCTGCACCTCTAATCGTGGGCTTGAAAACCTCACAGAGGGTGACTGGGGACGGGAAAGTTCTGACATTGAAGCTTAGATAGTCGGAGATTGCCCGATGTATCATCGTCTGATACGCACCACGGAGTAGCCATGGAGACATGCGCCACCGATATAGGCCTCGACGGGTGTGTAGGCGCAGCTTGAGTTAGACCGGCGAATGATCGTAGAGACCCCAGGGCATACCGGATGTGTGTGTCACTATGGTTATAGATGTGTGGGAGGAACAGATAGTCCAGGCTTGAAAGAGTGGGGTGGACTGACGATGCATATGTGAATCTGGCCTACGAGGGTTGAAAGGCCCGCCACGAATCCGCCCAGCCCAGTGTATGTGCCAATATAGCGATACAAAAGGGGATGTGCCAATATATTCAGTTTGATCTAGAAGGTGGTACATCCGGCGGCCTAGCCCGCCACCTATCAAGTGGATTAATGATGTCATTCCAGTCACCACCCAGTATCGTCAGGGCGCCCGGGAAATCTCCCCATAGCTGTCTTAGTTTGTCTATGAATGTCTGGCCTAACAGTGGAGGGGCGACGACACTCCCAATTGTGATCTGTTCACCGGATATGGTGCCAGAGATAACCATGAAGCGGCCACCCGGATCTGACCAGTGCTGTCTAACATAAAGCGGCACTCTGTGGTGGATAAGACCTGCTGTGCCGCGCGCACCCCTCGTAATGCTGGAGTGGTACATCGTGGCGAACCCATAGCGGAAGAGGCAGGGGCTTTAGTACCCAGAAGATGCATCTTCTGTAATAGTAGGATGTCCGCCAAATAGCGTGTCGCTAAATGAAGCACCCCCCCGCTTGACCTTGTTCAGCAAACCCCACACATTCCAGGCAAGAATGTTGAGTTCCCCCAAAGGAGAATTACCTGCGGTGTGGGTCATTCCTAGTCGTCAAAATGTATAGTGACAAACGATGTGAGAGTGACGGAGCATGGAATTGTGTGCATGGTGCGTAAAACATAGACCTAACAACAAACAGCCCCTTAAGACCTCCCACTTCCCCCACCCCCATACTTCCAGGAACAATGAGTATCTGTCACGGTGGAATCCCGTCCCAGGCCCCAAACGTGATCACCCAGGCGGTTCCCCCAATGGATCCCCACCCAAAATTACCCTAAACGTTCAGGGCGTACAATGTCCGACACCTTCGAGGGCTGGTGATCGAGACCCCAGCCCACAGGATCTGGAGCGACCCTACATGGAGCCACCACCAGCGACTTTGCCCATCCATTGAAGAACGGGATAAGATATGTCCATAAGTCCAAAGCTACCTCAGTCCGCAGTGCCCGCCTGGCACTGGGCTCGGCAATTTGGAGCGGGATCTATGGCGCCTCATAGCCGTGTCTCTATCTTGCCGACTGCTCCGGTGTGAGCCCTGGGAGGAGTCCGAGTCCTTATGAGCGGCGAGTGAGGCTTGAGGATACGTTTCTCATCAGTCCACGCGAAGACCTCCTCTGGGGTGTGAAAGAAGAATGTCTTGGCATTGTAGATCACTTTCATCCGGGGGGTTGGGGGCGGGGGGACGGGACACATCAGCGCGCAGGATAAGTTCAACTCTCGGAGCTGTTGCTTGGCCACCACGAAGGACTGGTGCTGCTGCTAGACCAGCCTGGTATAGTCAGGGAAGACCATGATGGCTGAGACTCAAAAGTAATATTTTAGTTTTTATGAAGCCGGGCATACTGTAGGATGGCATCCCGATCAGCATCGTGAGGAGCCAGGCGATCACCGGCCTTGGATGCTCCCCAGGCCGTGGCTTCTTGGTCAGAGCGCGGTAGGCCCTCTCGATCACAAAGCATCAAGACATGGCCTCGGGTGGCAACAGCACCTTAAGCCAACCCGAAAGGAAGTAATCCATTGACGTACCCTTGTAACACTCCGGAAACCCCACCAGGTGGATATTGTTGAGGCGGGCCCAGCCCTCCGCGTCTTCAACCCGCAACGCCAGCTCCTGTGAGACCATGGCAAGCGTGTTCACTTTCTTCTGGAGGGTGGATACAGTGTCTTCCACCGTAGAGACCCTTGTCTCCGCTTCAGTGATTCGGTTTACCGCCTTCTGAAGATCGTGGTGGAGAAACGTCACCTTGGAGCCAACGGCCCTGACCTGGGCTTCGAGAGCGGTCCACGACTGGTTGATCGCTGCCAGCTGCGTCACCGAACAGGCCCTCCGCAACTTCCTTCCCCGGTTTGGCGGTGGTGTAGTGGTCCATGGTGTTCTGTTTGGGAGCCGCCGCACCATGCTTGTCCTTGCCCATTGCGGCTGGGGGAGCAGACCGAAGGAGCCTGCACCGGGTCGGCCTTCACAGAGGGTAAAGATGAAGGGGGTGGCTGCTGGAGAATGGCGGGCGGCTATTAGTGGTGAGAGTCACTCCACCCCGGGTCCAATCTCAGGGTACTGCCCTGGCACCTCCAGCATTCGCACCCACAGAAGCCCCTGGAGGGTGCACGGGACAAGCCCTCTGATGTCCCAGGTGATCCGGGAAGGGCCCGCCTCCACAGCAGCCCAGGCGCCGCAGAGAGGTTTCCACCCTGGGGAGAGGGTTGACCGCAGATGATACAGTTTGGCCACACACGCACGCCGCCAGCTGGGCAGCCCCGAGTCCACAGGCCTCACGTTGCACCCCTCTCACCTGTGAAGCGGGGAGCGGGGTCAGCAAATGGGTGCCACACAGCAGAAACCAGTCTCAGGTCGGGCCCCTCACCAGCAAGGCCCCAGGGCCACAGGCGGCCCCAACACCTCAGCAGAGAGGCGGTCGCATCGGCGCAGTCGACCCAGGCCGAGAGCAGACAGTGACCGCCACTGATCCAGGTCTCTCGGCCCACCCCCATGTGGTCGCTCCAGCAGTAGCGGGATCTGCAGCCCCAGGGCAGGACGATCGGTGCCAGGTGGCGTTCAGGGCAGTCCAGGCAATGCGGCCGCCTCAGAGCTCAGGGCCCCATCTGGAGCCCCACCAGGCCTGGACCGTTTTCCCCGCAGGCACTGATGCTCAGGAAGGTTGGGGTATGGGCCCCTACAATGGGGCCGCTGCGGAGTTGCAGACCGTCCGCCCAGTCCGCACACCAACAGCTTCTCCACAGGGTCCGGTCGGGGGCAAACACCCCCCCGGGGGCCACATGAGACAGGGCCGCCGCAGAAGTCTCTCCAAACAGTTGTGGCATATGGCAACCGCGGCACAGCCCCCTCAGCTCTCAGCCTCGTGTGAGGCCGCCGCTGATCGAGCGCAGGTCCAGGCTTTCCTAGCCCTCCACCGCCACCAAACTCCATCACCAGGGTCCCGGCGTGCTCTGCGGTGAGTGTCCCACAGTAGCAGCAGCTGGGGTCAAGGATTAAGCAAGATACTGGCCCTGAGGAGAAGCGAACTTGCGGAGCTCTAAGGAGAGGCGTCAGCCATGTTCGGCTCCAAAGCCACGCTCCCGACATTAGATAGTTTACTGGTGGACTGGTTATGAGGGATTAAATGGAAATGAGTTAAACTGGATACCCTCTAGCGGAAGTGGGTAGACGGGGGGTGGATCTTCCCTGTATAAGTCTATATTACATAGCGGCCCAACTGCAACATGTGGTCCACTGGCTGGAAGAGGGTAGTAACTGGGAGAAGGCCCTTTTGGCAGGCACCTACAACAGTAGTACTCAACCTGAGCTATTCATGATGGGGTCTGCCATCCCGAACGATTATCCTTACCGGATTAGATATGTGGCGAAAGTCTGGGAGGATGCAGTTAAGGGGTGATTCGGAGGGCACCTTACTCCCCTGACATGCCATTGTGGGCTGTCAGGCCATTTAAGCAGATAGCAGAGTCCATGTCCATTCAGTGATGTAAGGACGGGTGATAGCTTACAATGGGAGACTTGTATACTAATAGCAACTTTATAACCCAAGAGGAGGCTGTGACCCGCGACGGCCAAGCGATTAGTATCATTGATATACCGCACAGTTCACACGCAGAGAGAGGAACCGCCCGTACCAGCTAGAAAACGCTGGAATTCAGAGCTGGGCCTCGACCTGACAGACGAACAATGGGAATACTGCTCATTACAGACAGAACAGGTTTCAGCTAGCAGTAGGCTCCGTATAGTTCACTACAAATTCCTACACAGGAGGTATTACACTTCGGCACGAATGCATAAGCTGAGGGAGAACGATAGATGTGACAGATGCAGAGCCCCGGGTGCGGATTTCCTGCATCTGGCCTGGGAGTGCCCGGGAGTAGGTGACTACTGGAGACAGGTTTGTGATGCCTTGAGTCTGATGGTGGAAAAAACATATTGAACCAACGCCACTACTAGCTCTATTAGGGTATACGAAACCGACACACGCGGTGCATCGCAGATATGTGGCCCTTGCACTACTAATGGCAAAGAGAAGGGTGGCATGCCGATGGGGCAGGGGAAGAGCGCCCAAGTTCAAAGTCTGGTGTATTGTCAAAAAGCAACACTCTACATATGCAGAATTGCTACCTCAAGCTTCGAGACCTAAGGACATTTGGGCCCCCCTGCAGGGTTACTTACTAACAAACACGCGGACAGGTTCCACAGCACAGTAATAGGGCGGCCACAGAGCGAGATGCCTCACGCACACATATCAATATGAAAGATGGGTCACTTTGAGAGGCGGGGTGTTGATACACCATGTCGTGCGCATTAAATACAGAGTTGGCTGAATGAACTGGGGGGGACGGGGATGGTCGGGTTGTGGCACCATGTACTAATGACTGATTATTGAGGTAACGGAGGAACGGTGGCGGGCACAGGACCCCAGGCTGACGCACTTGTGTAATGCCATGCAATTTTTAACGAAATGCCTCTTGCTTCATGTGTAGATACTTCCTCTGTAATGCTGATTACTCGTGCTACTCGATGCTCTATGGAACTGTGATCTGTAATAACTCATGCTGGTTTTTTTTCTTTCCATTATCGGTGCCAATGACGAACATGTATGGTTTGTTTGAAAAAAAAACCCATTAAAAATAAGTAAAAAAAAAAATAAGAGGAGGCTGTGACCGCTTTCGAGCTGGGAGCAGGTCAATTCCTACAATATATAATAAGATATCGCCAGAAGGTAAGGGGATCTGGACTTCCTTCCCGGAGGAGCCTCCATGCAACCATAATATCAATGGCAGGTGGCCGGCGTTTGATCCCCCATATTTATAGGGGCCCCACCCCCCGAGACAATAGTCCGGTCAGTGCCCTCCCGATCCAGGCAAAGTGGGAGGAGGAATCAAAGGAACCCATACTAGAACGGGACTGGGCGAAAATACACAGAGGAGTTCGGGAGGTGTGCCCCAATGTCCGTTTTAAGTTAATCCAATATAATATAGTGCACCAAGTATGTCTAACCCGATATAGACTACGTAAAATATACCCAGAGAGATCGGACGATTGCCCTAGATGTGGAGAGGCAACAGCATGCTTTGTGCATATGGTATGGGAGTGCAGAAAGCGGAGTGCTTTTTGGGAGGGAGTGTTGAATATTATCCAAAAAGCGACCGGATGGTCCGACCCGAGGACGATCCGATCTGTTCACTTGCATCTACTACCCACCCCGAAAAATGAAAAAACGGAGTAGAAAGTTTGTGCGCCTGGAGTTGGTGATTGCAAAGAGGAGAGTAGCTATCTTGTGGCTTAGCCCGACTCCACCTCCTTTAAGTAGGTTGATGAGAGATTTGAAAGAGTGGGCAACAGCTGTACTGGTCCGGATGAAACACACAAGCAGAGATGATAGACTTGAAGAGGATGCACGAGCATGGTCCGCAATGATTGCAGATTAGAAGGAACCCTAGGGGGAGGGGTAGAGGTCATGAGAGATTCTCAACAAGCCCCAGATCTGGAAATGGGATAGATGGATTATAGTGTGGCACTTCTGATAGATGGTTAATGGAATCAAAGTCATGTGCACAGTTATTAGACACTCATACACAAAGGGCGGGTGGCAAAAAAGTTAATGAGAAAAAGACGTTGACATTATTGCAATATTGTTGAATTCATTCTGAATCTTTCCAAATGTACTTGATACTGTTATCATATGTAAAATGCCAATAAAGAGTGTTAAAAAAAGTTGTTTTTCTTTAAAGAAATCTTTTTGAGTTCAAGTTCAAGTTCAAGTTCAGGCATTTATAAAGCGCACTACTCACCCAGAGGGTCTCAAGGCGCTAGAGGGAGGGGTTCATTGTTTGTCGAATAGCCATGTTTTCAGTTCTTTTCTGAAGGAGATGTGATTCTGAGTAAGGCGGAGGTGGGTGGGGAGTGAGTTCCAGGTCTTGGCAGCCAGGAAGGAGAAGGATCTGCCACCCATGGTGGTTTTTCGGATGCGCGGGACTGCGGCGAGGGCTTGATTGGATGATCTTAGTTGGCGGGTGGGATAGTAGAAGGACAGTCGGGTGTTGAGGCATTCGGGTCCTAGATTATAAAGGGCTTTGTGTGCGTGAGTAAGAAGGCGGAAAGTAATTCTTTTGTTGACGGGAAGCCAGTGGAGGTTTTTTAAGTGACCGGTGATGTGCTCTTGGCGCGGGATGTCTAATATGAGTCTCGCTGATGCGTTTTGGATGCGCTGGAGCTTTTTCTGCAATGTTGTTGTAATTCCGGCGTAGAGTGTGTTGCCATAGTCCAGTCGACTCGTGACCAGTGCATGGGTGACAGTTTTTCTTGTTTCGAGGGGGATCCAGCGGAAGATCTTTTTGAGAATGCGAAGGACGTTGAAGCAGGACGACGATACGGCGTTGACTTGTCTGGACATTGAGAGAGAGGAGTCTAGAATGAAGCCAAGGTTACGTGCATGGTCTGTGGGTGTGGGCGCTGATCCCAAAGCGGAAGGCCACCAGGAGTCGTCCCAAGCTGAGGGGGAGGATCCTAGAATGAGCACCTCCGTTTTGTCTGAGTTGAGTTTTAAGCGGCTCTGTTTCATCCATTCGGCTACTTCTTTCATACCTTCGTGAAGGTTGTTTTTGGCGGTGTTGGGGTCTTTGGTGAGGGAAAGGATTAGCTGGGTGTCGTCGGCGTAGGAGATGATGTTGAGGTTGTGTTGACGTGCGATGGAGGCGAGGGGACTCATGTAGACGTTGAAGAGGGTGGGGCTGAGTGAGGAGCCTTGAGGTACGCCGCAGATGACTTTGGTGGGCTCTGAGTAGAAAGGGGGGAGTCGGACTCTCTGGGTTCTCCCGGCTAGGAACGAGATGATCCAGTCCAAGGCTTTACCTTGAATGCCGATGTTGTTGAGGCGTTGTAAGAGGGTGTTATGACAGACAGTGTCGAAGGCGGCGGAGAGGTCGAGTAGAATGAGGGCCACTGTTTCACCGTTGTCCAGGAGTGCTCGGATGTCGTCGGTCGCCGCAATGAGGGCGGTTTCGGTGCTGTGTTTGGCTCGAAAGCCGTTCTGTGAGGGATCCAGGGAGTTGTTGGATTCAAGGAAGGCTGCCAGTTGGCTATTGACGGCTTTCTCGATGACTTTGGCCGGGAAAGGGAGGAGGGAAATGGGTCGGTAGTTTTTCAGTTCTGAGGGGTCTGCTGTTGGTTTTTTCAGAAGGGCGCTGAGTTCGGCGTGTTTCCATATTTCTGGAAAGGTGGCGGAGTTGAAGGAGCAGTTGATGACGTCACGGAGTTGGGGGGCGATGATGGAGTCGGCTTTGTTGAAGATGTAGTGGGGACAGGGGTCAGAAGGTGAGCCAGAGTGGATTGAGTTCATGAGGCGAATGGTGTCTTCAATGGTGACTGGGTTCCAGGAGTTAAGGTAGTTAGTTGGAAGGGTGGGATCTGAAGGGGGTGGGGTGAGTTGTTCATTGGGAGTATTCTTGAAGCTGTTGTGGATGTCGGCAATTTTGTTGTAGAAGGAGGATAACGCATCGCAGAGGTCTTGGGAGTTAGTGATGTCGTTGGATGCTGCGGGAGGGTTGGTGAATTCTTTGACGATATTGAAGAGTTCCTTGCTGTTATGAGAATTGTTGTCGAGACGGTCCTTAAATGCTGATTTCTTGGCGGATCGAATCAGTTGGTGGTGTTTGCGGGTGGCTGTCTTGAGGGAGGTCATGTTGTCTGAGGTTGGTTCTTTTCTCCAATTCTTCTCCAGGGTGCGGCATGTCTTCTTGGATTTTTTAAGGTCATCATTGAACCAGGGAGCCTTTTTGCTGGATGATTTCAACTGGTGTTTTTTCAGGGGTGCTAGTTCGTCTGCACTGTGGGTAATCCATTGCCTGAGGTTGGGGGCCGCTTGGTCTGGGTCCGTTGTTGGTGGGAGTATTTTGGCTGAGTGATGTGAGGAGTTGGTCAGTGGTGATTTTGTTCCATTTTCTTCGGGGAATGGGTTGTGGACGGTTGTGGGTCAGGGTTGTTTTGTAGCTGAAGTGAACACAGCTGTGATCCGTCCAGTGGAGAGCTGTAGTGTGATCGAAGGAGATGTGCTTGCTGGAGGTGAATATAGGGTTGAGCGTGTGTCCGGCTGTGTGAGTGGGGGTGTCAACGAGTTGTTTGAGTCCGAGATTGGACAGGTTGTCCAGAAGGGTGGTGGTGTTGTTGTCGAGAATGTTGTCAAGGTGGTAGTTGAGGTCTCCTAGAAGAATGTAGTTCTCTGAGGCGAGGGCGTGCGAGCTGACGAAGTCAGTGATGTCGTCGCTGAATTGAGATCGGGTGCCTGAGGGCCTGTAAATGAGGGTTCCTCTAAGTGTGGTCCTGGGGTCGGTGTGGATCTGAAAGTGGAGGTGTTCGGCGGTTGCAAGATTGTCGTCAGAGCTGGTTGTAATTTTGATGGTGTTTCTATGGACGATGGCGATGCCTCCTCCAGTTTGATCGGTGCAGTCTTTTCGAATGATCTTGTAAGTGTCCGGTATGGCTATGGCGATGTCGGGGGCAGAGGATGCATTCATCCATGTTTCAGTAAGGAAGGCGATGTCAGGTGACGCAGTGTCGATTAGGTCCCAGAGTTCGGTTGCATGTCTGTGGACCGAGCGGGTGTTCAGTAGGATGCATTTCAAGTCGTTGGGTTCACAAGGTCACAAGGTACTCTCTCCCCGCCTATTACTGGTAATGCGCATGGGCATCGGCTCCATTGTTTTTTATGCACGAAGGTGAGGAGGTTGATGGAACATGAAGATACAGAAAAGAGGACATGGGGTAGGAAAGATTAAGTTGAAAGTTAAGAACATCTGCAACAAGGCTTTCGGGAGTGTGGGTACATGGTTACTTGGCTTTAGCATAACATGTCTGTATACATTTGAACAGCCAGAGTGCAATATCTGCTTTAGACAGTGCACTCCCTTGTGTGGTCTGGAGTAGAAGACAAAAAATTGTGGTGCCTTGAGGGAGCATTTGGTTCTGTCAATGTAATACAGGAGCGTTCTTTTGACATCTGTGTGGACAGTTTATTTTGCTACTGATTCTGGAAGTGGAAAGAACACTGGGAGCTCAATGGTTTGACTGAGGTGGAAGCTAGAGACCACACCATTTTAACAGCTTTTGCTTTTTCTTTCAAGCACAATACACCCTACTTGGGTGTACTTAAATTATCACATAAGTTCCAAACAGGTGTGTGACACTTCCTTTTAACCACAGTAATTGTCATGATGAAGTTGGATGTATAGATACCACTTTAATATCAATGTATTTTCTTCATATAGCATTTTATTTTGTTGTAGGTTTGCCCCTGAAGAAGGGACCCTACCGTCCCGAATTGCATCGGCACCAAACCAACCATGAAAGAATAACTTATTTGTATATACACAAGCAAGAATGCATTAAGAGTTAATGTTGTCAATTAATATGATGTCATCCTAGTTGTATTCCATAATATGTATTAACTATGAATGTTCTATAGGCATATGTTGGTAATATGCTTCATTATTTGCTGAACTATATCACATATAAACATTCCGAACAAAATTAGAGAAATCTTTATGTGTATTTTTGTTTATCATGAGGGTTCAGGAATCGTGAACCCATTGAACAGTACTTGGTACCAACAGGTTTTCCTGTGGTTTCTCATTGCCTAATGCAGTGCCACATTACTCCTGACTTAACCTAAGAGAGACAAATCTCAAAGATGTTCAAGAATTATGTAGGTTGTTCACTCTCTTAGGGTACCTCAGAGTAATGCAATTGGCCTGTTCCCTCACTGGAGTCTAGAGCACCCCTTTCTGGGTGAAAACTCACAAGTATACATTGATGTTTTCATGTAGCCTTAAGAACATTTTAATCCATTGTCTGATCAGCCCAATCTGTATTTATCTCTTGCATTGCTTTGTTCCTTGCTAGTTAGTGTCTTCATTTTAATAACATAAGAAGCCCAGATACAAGAGCGGGGAAAAGTTACTCGCCTAACAGCAACAAGAAACTATTCCTATTATACCCTCTGCTTACAATTACCACATATGATACGATCCATGTAAGTGGCACCTACATATAAAATGTTAAGTATATAGTTAAATTATAACTTACTTACAATCAAGTATAACTTACTCATTAAAAGGGTTTTATATCACATGAATTACAGCATGACCTTATTACCTATGTCCCATTTCTGTGATAGATGGGTGTCTCGGCAAAATAGGCACTGTTCCCAATAGTTAATTAGATTATGTCCTGGCAAGACTTACCTGCATCATTGCCAATGCAGTCAATAATCAGACAGATCCCCAACGGGCGGCTCTGCATCGAGTAACACTCATTGAGACCCTAAAAAACATAAGCATCTCACATTATTTTTTCTTCTGTCAGTCTTCCTCAACATCACAAATGCTCTGTTTTTCCATCCCTATTGACTCCAACTATCTTGTTGGGGGGAGCAAATGGAGTAACATTGATAGAAAGAACAGAAGCAAAGAAAAAAGAGTGAGAAAGACCAAAAAAGTGAAAAAGGGAGAAAATGTGGGTGGGAATGAAATAGGGAAATGTACTGCAATTTACAACACTCAGGCCACAAGAAAAATATGATATTTACTTAATCCGATAACATTCTAAACTGCATTCTATACTGCAGGACGTGGAATTTATAGCACCAATTATGAACATATACCCAAAAAATGGTGCAGAACATGCAGATTTTGGAGCTTTCAATACCAAAATGTGAAGGTCTCATTATTTACAGGGCATTTTTCCTTCCCCCACTACTCCCCACTGTTTTACCTCATACATAGTCCATTCAAAATGTGTATCCATGTTATTTTATTATTGTGAACGCGTGGCAGCTGCCATTTTCTACTAGACCATTCAGCATTTCAAAAAGAACTGTTTGGCTGGCTATTTGCCTGGCTCCTGAATGGGCACTGGAAGAGAGATCTAAAATACTTTGGCTGTCATATAGATCTAAGACCTGTAACTGGCTAGCTCCAGATGAGTTGTTCCTGCACCCTACCATCTTCGGGCCCAGCTTCCGAAAACATCTGTTGAAAGCCTTCCTAGCAAAATGTGCAGAGAAAAGGAAGGCAAAAAAACTCTGGTCTGTCCATGGCTGTAGCTCACGCTCAAATCAGAACCTGTCTTGGTATTGAGCCGTATCTTTTATGGGTGAAAAATATGCAGCAAGGGTACCTGTTGGTCAGATAATGCCTTAACACTGCCCATTTCTTGGTGGCGTACCTAATACACAGCATCGTTTCTGTTACTCTTACAGCCTATAAGTGATTGTCTGTACAGAGCACCAAGCACTTTATCCTCTTTTGCATATACTATTCTGCGTTGAGGTCTGTATACATCTTACCACTCTTGAAGCAGACCAAGATAAGGCAGTGCCGGGCTGCCCCGGAGTTCCTCCAAAGGCTATACACAGTAAAGCTATGCTATTCAGTTGACTTATATGCAGCAGACTATACGTCTGCACTCTGTATCATGACCAGCAGAAAACTGGCCTGTAGTAATTGAGTTTTGGAAACTGAATGCTTGAACTGCTGCTGGGTAGTACACTTCATGATGTATTAGTCGGTATTAGTCAACGCAGACAGTTTTAAATAGGGCTTAATTACATACTGTAACAGAATTGCTTTGTAATTGGCTATGTCCTGCAACCAGTATATACAGATGTAAAACTTTATATTGAGCCGCTTAAGGTTTTTCTTTATACTTTAAGGTTTTCATGATGCATCTGCTGTTTATGTGTACTTTTATGATTTTTAATCAAAATCAAATAAAGGAGTGACTTACTTTTACTTATCTATTTACTCACAGCCGAGTGATGCAGCAGTGGCTGCATCATTGTGCCTTTTTAATTTTCATTCTTCAAAATTGCTGTAAAGCATCGGCAATAAATATTGGCAAAGTCAAAGGATCAACAAGGTGAGACCTATTGGCTTTGTGAAAGCTTGGTACAATGTTTTACCTGCTTGTGCAACAGTGACTTCCTGACCAAATGGCATTTATACTACATATGTCTTCATATGGCCAAAGTAAAACTGGAGATCTGTTGTACTGCATGTCACAATCAGTGAGTTGAGAAGTTCGTCATTAGAGACTAATGTGACCTTATTTATTATTTATTCAACTTATAAAGCGCACTACCACCAAAAAGGCATCCTGGCGCTGTCAACTCAACACAAGGAGGGGCAAGAAAATGAACAGGGACCAGACAACCGACTAAGTTTTAGGAAACAGCCATGTTTTGAGTCTTCTTCTAAAGGCACATAAATCACTAAGTTGTCTTAATTCCAGGGGGAGTTAGTTCCAAAGCTTGGCAGCAGCATACCCAAAGGTTCGCCCACCTGCCCTGACTTTCCTAAATCTCGGCATTGCCACCAGTTTAGCCGCAGAGGAGCGGAGACATCTCGCCGGCACATACCACTTGAACTTTCGCTGCATAGACACAGGACCCACCCTATGTAGAGCAAACACTATACAGAGAGACTTGAACTGGACTCTCTGTGCAAAAGGAAGCCAGTGTAGTTCCGCCATGGCCACTGAGGAGGTAAATCTTCTAGGCCACCCCAAGGCCAAAGCAAAAATTTAGGTGACTCAAGAAACAATGCGTTACAATAGTCAAGCCTGCTGAGCCTGCTGAGAATGGTGCTACGAACTATCAAGGCCTGAGCGTGAAATGGAAGCAGATGAAGAATCTTCCGCAAGGACCTAATAATGGCCAAACAACAGGTCACCGTTTTCCTGACCTGCAATTCAAGAATAAGTTTAGGGTCAAACAAGATGCCAAGATTACGCACCTTCTTTACCGGTTGAACCATGGTCGCGGTGGTGGCTGGCCAATAGTTACAAGGTAAGGCAGCGGGAATTCTGTCCCTCGGACAGTAGAGTATCTCGGTCTTGTCTGCATTAAATTGCAGCGAGTTCTCCTTCAGCCAAGAGGCCGTATCATGCAGGCAATCATAAAACTCTACTGTTGATATTGATTGATCTCCCTCAAGGGAGAAAATCAACTGCGTGTCATCGGCATAGTTAATGACCTCATATGTAGCTGCGACTACCTTTTATCTGTGGTAAAAATGCATTGTTTATTTATCCATCAGTCTCTATCAGAGCATCTACCCCTTTACCATCCCTATCCAGAGAGGCACATACTGCAAACAGAGGTTTCCTGGTATGTTCCTAGATGGAAGGACACTGGCAGAACCGGCACTGAGCTGCCCAAACACATTTAGGATATCGGGAGGGACATGTCTATTTTTTCACTAGTCTGGGTGTTATTGACCTCAGTGAGTTCACAGTCAAAGCATACATGCTTTGCTGAATCTGGGAAAACACTGAAGCCTTTGCAAAAACACACAATGTTAACATTTTAATATTTTGACTACACTATTTCTCTGTAGGCAGTGCAACATCATAATCCTGAACTGTGCTTTGAATGGAAGCATGAAAAGCCACCATATGTTCACCTGGCTAAGTACACATCACCATAATAAGGTTCTAGAGTGTACATCCCACAGTGATCTTGGATTTGCAAAATAAACATCATTCAAAACCTGTTTGGTGGCTCCAGGTGGTCTGCAGGTCAAAATCAGTTTTGACTTAAAATATTTCCAATTTGCTCTCTGCTTGATCTCTATAAGCTCTTATGGCTGAAGCGGTGGTAGATGACTTTTTTTTCTTCTAGACTAAAGATGTCAAGTGCAACTTTGCTTTCTACCTTGATAACTCCTAATCAGAATGATCAGTAGGTGCTTTTGAATTCCACTGTCAAATATGATGCACTTCTTTGGCAGGCTGGTATTTAACCGCCTGAGTGCTGGAGACCCTGCTTATCGCTTAATGTAAATTACATCATTTCACTGAAAGTTCTCCTGTCGTATATCAAAGAATTCAGACATAATGACTGACTGCCCCAATTCCTGCTTTGCACTTCTGGTCACATGGCCTCAGCTGGTCACTGGAGTGTTTTTGGTTTAATCCTTTGACATAATGCTGTTTGCCTCGGTGTTGAGCAGGAAGACAAGTGGTGTGTCCAACGTGCAGAAACTTTAGATCATAGTGATAAAGCCAAACACTAATTTGGATACCTTTGACATTCATCTTCCTACCCAATTCTATGAGTAGTCTGAGCAGCCCCCCAAAAACCTGTTAACAAATGCAGTGCAGGCACCTTTATTTGAGTATAGAAAACAAGGATTCTCCTGATTCTGTACAGATATAGCAATGTTGTTTATACTATTGTGGATGCAAAATAATCTGAAGATAATGCCCAATCAAGTACAATATGTGGTTATGATTAAGATCATGCAAAATGTCACAGGAACATGCCATGGATTTGATGCACTGCGGGATAAGGAAAAAGCTTCCTACCAGTATACATCTGTTCTTGGCATGTAGAGCTGTAGTTTTGTATACTTGTGCTTAGATCGCCATCTAGTATTGGGCTCGGATTTTTGCATTTGTTTTGAAAGAAGTCTTTGTAGTCACGAGGTAGGTGCCTCCTCCTTAGGACAATAGTGTGCATGGGCATCGATTCCATCTCTAGATTGTTTTCCATGGAGGGTTATGATGGAGTTAGTAAGAAATAGAAAATATGTCCATGTGTAATGTATCGAAGTAAGATAGTACTGGAATAGATAGAGGTATCCGGGGAGGCGGGTGGGCGTATACGAATCTACAGCTCTACATGCCAAGAACAGATGCATACTGGTAAGTAGCATTTTCCGTTTGAGGCATATGAGCTGTAGATCGTATACTTGTGCATAGACTATACAGCAGTTACCTCCTTATTGGTGGCTACCTGTATCTGTTGCAGTGGTTTGAAAAAGTGTTCTTAATACAGCCTGGCTTGCACATCTACACAAGTGGTTTGTGAAGTGTGTGGTGTAGACCAAGTTGCTGCTTTGCAGATATCATCTAGGGGAATGTTCCCTAAGAATACCGTAGAAGCCCCTAGTTTGCGTGTGGAATGAGCTCTAGTGGGAATGGTTAGTGTGCGTTTGGCCTTAAGATAGCATATTTGGATGCATTTAACAATCCACCTTGCAATACCCGCTTTGGAAATGGGATTGCCCTTATGAGGTGAGGAGAAAGCCACAAAGAGTTGTTTAGTTGTCCTAAAGGGTTTTGTCCCTTCAATGTAGTAAAGTATTGCTCTATTAACATCTAACATGTGAAGAGCCCGTTCTGCCACGGAGTCTGGTTGTGGGAAAAAAACTGGGAGTTCAACAGACTGGTTAAGATGGAAGGCAGAAACGACTTTAGGTAAAAAATTTGGGTTAGGCCTATGAACCACTTTGTTATGATGGATTTGTAAAAAGGTTCTTGTATGGTTAATGCCTAGAGTTCACGAACTCTTCTGAGAGATGTGATAGCGACTTAGAGGACTGCTTTCCAAGTGAGGAACTGTAGTTCACATTTGTGCAGAGGGTCAAAAGGGGGACCCATGAGTCCAGTAAGAACAATATTTAAATTCCATACTGGAGAGGGTGGACCTCTAGGTGGAATTATTATTTTAAGTCCTTCCATAAATGCTTTAATAGCGGGTACTCTAAACAAAGACAAATGTTGTCTGTTTCGGAGATAAGCTGCTACTGCAGCGAGATGTAGTCTTATGGATGTATATGCAAGGTTACATTGTTGTAGGTGTAGGAGATAACAATGTTTTGAATAGAAGCATCTAGTGGATTGATTTTGTTATTTGTACAGTAAATTACAAATTGTTTCCACTTTGCGGTGTAACATGTCTGCTGGTAGGACGTTTAGCTTCTTTAATGATGTTCATGCAGTCTGGTGGGAGATTGAGATAACCAAACTCTAAGACTTCAGGAGCCAGATCGCATGATTGAGTTGATTGGGATCTGGATGCCTTATCTCTCCATGGTTCCAAGTGAGAAGCTTGGGTGAGAGGCGCAGTTTTTGATGAGGAACTACTGATAGTTCCAAGAGGGTTGTGAACCATGGTTGTCGGGCCCATGTTGGAGCAACAAGGATCATTGTGAGGGAATGCTGTTTGAGCTTCCGAACCACTAACGGAATTAGTGGGAGAGGCGGAAAAGCGTAAGCAAATTTGGCTGACCAGTTCATCCATAACGCATTGCCTTTGGACAATGGGCGTGGATAACTGGACGCGAAGCTTGGGCATTTTATGTTTTGATGTGTGGCGAACAGCTCTATTTCTATCTGGCCCCACATGTGAAAGAATGGAAGAACTTGAGGATGAAGTTCCCATTTGTGGATCTGCTGTGTTTGACGACTGAGCAGATCTGCAATTTGATTGTGTACTCCTGGGAGGTGTTCTGCAAGGAGATATATGTTTTGCGGAATGGCCCACCGCCATATGCTTTGAGCTAGTTGTGAAAGCTGTAGAGAGTGTGTCCCCCCTTGTTTCTGTATGTAGTACATTGCTGTTGTGTTGTCTGTACGGACTAGGACAGCTTTGCCTATCAGATGGAGCTGAAAGGATTTTAGTGCCAGAAAAATTGCCAGTAGCTCCAGGTAATTTATGTGGTGGTGTTTTTGCCAAGGGGTCCATATACCCTGGATGGTATGGTTCTGAAGATGAGCTCCCCAGCAGGTGAGCGATGCGTCTGCAGTCAGCACTATCTGTGGAACCGGGTCGAGGAAGGCCGCCCTTTGGAAAGGTTTTGTGTATTCCACCACTGCAGAGAGCAATGTGTGCAGCTGTCCACCAACACCAGATCTTTTAGCTGACCTTGAGCCTGGTTCCACTGACGTGCCAAACACTCCTGTACGGGACACATCTGGAGTCTTGCATAAGAAACGATGAGAATGCAAGAGGCCATCATTCTGATCAACTGCATGAACACTCGAGCTGGTTATGAGTGTTGAGGCTGAAATTTGGATATTAGAGCTTGCATACGGCTTATCCTGAGAGGGTTGGGGTATGCTAAAGCTTTTGAAGTGTCTATTGTAGCACCTAAGTATTGTTGAGTGTTGGACGGTTGGAGGGGGGATTTGGTGAAATTCTCAGTGAATCCCAAGTTGTGAAGCAGCTGGATTGTTTTGTGTGTGTGTTGCACACAGCGGCTGTGTGACTTGGCTTTTATGAGCCAGTCGTCCAGATAAGGGAACACGTGTCTGTGTTGTCTTCGTAAGTGAGCTGCCACTACTGCGAGGCACTTGGTGAAGACTCTGGGTGCTGTCGTCACTCCGAACGGAAGGACTTTGATTTGATAGTGTTGACCGTCCACCACAAACCTGAGATATTTCCTGTGAGCGGGGTGAATGGGAATATGAAAGTAGGCATCTTTTAGATCTAGAGTGGAGAGAAAGTCGCCTTGTTGTAGTAGTGGGAGCACCTGTTGTGACTGAATGAAGAGGTTTAACGGTCTGAGGTCCATTATTGGCCTGAGAGACACGTCCTTTTTTGGGATTAGAAAGTATAGGGAGTAAACCCCTGTGCCTTGATGAGGCAAGGGGACTGGTTCTATTGCATGTTTTTGTAAGAAAGAGAGAACCTCTTGTCTGAGAAGAGTCAGATGTTCTGAAGACATTGGGCGTTGTCTGGGAGGGATATTTGGGGGTATAGAGGTGAGTTCCATGCAATAACCATACTGGATAATCTGTCTTACCCACTTGTCTGTTGTGATCGAATTCTATACAGGTGGGAACTGTGAGAAGCGTCCCCCGACAGGATTGGGGTGATCGGGGGAAGTGAAGGGAAGTCACTGCTTGGTGGTAGGGGAGTTGCAGGTATTGTTACCGTGACCTCTTTCCTTACCATTGTTGCCTCTGTAGCCTCCACAAAAGTATCCTCTGGAGGAATTATTCTGATTGGGGCTCTTATAGGAAGAAGAGGGATGCTTCGGGCCAATAGGTTTGGAACCAGCCCTGTAAAAGGAGAGACAAAATGAACCTCTAGGGGTTTGCAAGGCCCCCATGGCCTTGGCAGTCTCCATATCCTTTTTGATCTTCTCTAACAATGTATATACTGTGGGCCCAAAAAGATGCTCCTTGTCAAAGGGCTGATTAAGAATAGCGGACCACACTTCCTGTTTGAATCCGGAGATTCAGAGCCAAGCGTGCCTGCTTAACAAAACAATTGTATTCAGAGCACAAGAGGCAGTATAGGCTGCATCAAGCGCACATTTGATGGCCGTATTTGTTATCAATTTTCCCTCCTGTATATGGTCATTAGCTTTGTCTTTAAATTGGTTTGGGAGATGTTGTATTAGCTCTTCAAGCTCATCATGGTAAGCTCTGTCCTATCTGGCCAACAGAGCTTGGGCATTGGCAATCCGCCAATGATGTGCAGCTTGTGATGCGATGCGTTTTCCAGATGCATCTATAAGTTTGGATTCCATATCAGGAGAAGGGGTGTTGTCTGTGCTTTGTGAATTTGCTCTCTTGCGTGCATTGGACACTACAAGAGAATCTCAAGGGTACTGACCTTTAATGTCTTTAATGCCTTGTATTTTTTGTCTATTCTGGTGTTAAGAATCCTGGCTCTGACGAGGTCCTTAAAAACCTCTGGTGCATGTTTTAACATGCCTTTTTTTTTTGAAAAACATGTTTTTATTGTATTTGTTCAAAGGTTAGTAGGTAGGGAAGAAAGGGGACAAAGAAAAAGAAATAGGCGACAACCCCGCCACAAATCCCACACAGGGGAATATAATACGAAGTGAAAATAAAGGCAGTGAGCAACCCATAACAATAGAGGCTCCATCAAATAAGGTTCAGTCTTGATGCTAGAGCCTTCTCAAATGTTCGCAATAGACTGTCCGATATCGGTAGAAGAAGGGTGCCTGATGCCATAGAAGTCCTGAGTCCCCAGGCTAAGCAAAGTCGCAACAATGGACAAAAACAAAACCCCAACTAGTTCCCCCTCCACCCCCGCCCTCCCCCAGTGGTGACAACATAGATACTCTCACACCATATCAAGGTGGGAAGTCATACAATCCTTTCATACTTGAAACAAGTGTAGTGCACGCAGTGTGGGCGGGCATACCGCAGACGGTAATCCAGATGACAAAAAGCGGACTAGAGGTCCCCATCGAAAGAGGAAATTCTTAAAGTCTCCCAAAAAGATGTCCGACATTCTCTCCATGCTCAAAAGGCCCCATAGCCTCGAGTGCCACAGTGATACAGCAGGGGCATGTGGCTTCTTCCATGCCGCCGCTAACGTGAGCTTAGCCGCCCCTAAGCAGAGCCATTGAATATGCTTTTCTGCCTTGGTCTGATGTTCCAACATTGGATCTCGGAGACCCAGTAGTACATGAGCCACTGAGCCCGAGATCGGGTATCCCAATATCTCCTTGATGTGGGAGAGTATCTCCGTCCAGAAGGGGCGAATGATTGGGCAATCCCACCAAATATGGTGGAAGTCGCCCAGTAGGCCACACCCCCTCCAGCATCTATCCGAAGACGTAGGGAAGATGCGATGGAGTCTGGACGGATACAGATACCAGTCATACATGGTTTTCAAATGGGCTTCCCTAAGACTCACGGAATGGTTGTGCGCCGCTATATCCTTCCAGAGGTGCTTCCATTCTGTATCAGAGATATCCCGATCCAGAAGAACCTCCCATCGCTCCATATATCGAGGGCGCGGGGCGACCGTAGTGTGCAGAAGCAGTCCATACAAGAAGGAGACTGCCCCCGCATCGCAGACGTGCGAAGCAGGAAGGACTCGAAGGAGGAAAGCGGGCGAGTAGCTGCCTCGCGGACTCCCGCCGAGGTCGCCCAGTGAAGGAGCTGGGCATGGTGAAAGCGCTCTGTGGTCGGGAGGCCATAATCGCGCATGCAATTGTGGAAGGTGAGGGGAACGTTCCCATGAAACAAGTGCGTAAGTGCTCGGCATCCACCCTCTCGCCACCGGCGATAGGGTCCCTCCTGAACGGCCGGCGGAAAGGCCGGATTGAAGTGGATGGGAGTGAAGGGAGACGGAAAAGTGGTCCAACGATCGTCACAAGTTACCGTATCCCATACCTTCAGGACTGTGCTAGTGGGAGTGCTGATGTAAGCATTCTTCGGTCGGTCTACTTTGGGCTTCCAAATTAAATCCCAAATCGACCTCCCCGCCACTGCCCGGTCCATATGCAGCCAGTGCTTTTCCGAGAGCTGTTGGGACCATTCCACTATCACCCGCAATTGTGCAGCTTTATAGTACAGGAGCATGTCCGGAAACCCAACCCCTCCCTCTCCCCTCGGCCGACGAAGTGTCGTAAAGGGTATCCGAGACCGGCCACCCTGCCAAACAAACTTCAACATCATCGACCTTAGACGGCGGAAGAAATCCGTGTCTACAGGTATAGGGAGGGCTTGGAAAAGATATAGAAACTTAGGGAGGAGGGCCATTTTAAGAGCATGTATCCGGCCGAGCCACGAGAGGAATTTCGGCTTCCACCGGTCTAGATCGCTTCGCACCGAAGCCAGCAAGGGGGGAAAGTTAGCCGCAAAGAGGGAGCCCACAGTAGGTGTGAGGCGCACCCCCAGGTACATCAGAGAGGTGGACGCCCACGACAGGGTCGTCAATACGCGCACCTGGTCCACGGCTGCAGGGGACAAGGTCAGGTTCAGGATATGCGATTTGTCGAAGTTGACCTGGAAGCCCGCCACTGCTTCAAACCTGGAGAGCTCCTCGTGAACAGGTGGTAGGGATTGAGTGGGATCCCCTAAGGATAACAGGACGTCGTCCGCAAAGAGGGATATTTTGTGCTGTTCCCCCGTGAAGGGTAGGCCCTTGATACGTTCATTCTCCCGGATCGCCAGCGCCAGGGGTTCGATACTCAAGGCAAAGAGGAGAGGGCAAAGGGTGCACCCCTGTCTCGTACCTCTAGAGTGAGGGAACCCAGCCGACCGATGGCCGTTGATCAACACCCTCGAGGTTGGCCGGTCATAATTCGCCTGAATCATCGTGATGAACTGGCGCGAAAATCCGAAGGCGGATAGGGTGCGAAACAAGAAACCCCAGTCGACCCGATCAAACGCCTTTTCTGCATCCAAACCCACCAGTACAGCTGGAATGCGGAATCTGGAGGCTTTCTCTATCAGGTGTAATACCCTTCGCAAGTTGTCATGGGTTTGCCGCCCCTTAATGAAACCGGATTGGTCCGGGTGTATAATGGCCGGCATCAGATCCTGCAACCGGCGGGCGATGATAGAGGAGTACAACTTGGCATCTACATTCAACAGGACTATAGGACGGTATGAGGTACAGCTGGAGGGATCCTTCCCCTGCTTGGGGATCACAGTGATCAAAGCCTCGGCCATAGTGCCAGAGGTCACCCAGTCGGCAGCCATGCCATTGAAAAGCGAGACTAGGCAATCGACAAGCTCAGAAGCAAACGACTGGTAGAAATAAGCCGTAAACCCGTCTGGGCCAGGGGCTTTATTAGGCTTCAAGGCCTTGATCGCCTCAAGCACCTCTTCCCTAGTAAAGGGGGCCGTCAGTTGTTCGTTGCTACCAACAGAAACCTGTGGGAGGGGGAGGCCCGACAAAAAAGCCTCTTGCGCTCCCGGGTCGAGCGAGTCACCTTTATAAAGCGTCGAGTAGAATCGACCAAAGATATCCGCCTTGTCCCCGTCCCGATGATGAATCGAGCCTCCCGAGTCCCGGATCCCACCCTATATATTCCCTTTCTCTCTTCTCACGAAGCTGGCGAGCCAGATGGCGGCCCACTTTGTTCCCCTGAGCGTACGACCCTCGACGAAGTCGTAGAAGGGTTAGCTCAGAACGGTTGTTGTAATGCACCTTCAGCTTCCCCCTCCCGACAGTGGGCGAAGTGTCGCGCGAGAGGGGTTCAGCTTGTGGGCCCGCTCCAATCTCCCAAGCTCAACCTCCAAAGTCTCCCGTTCCACCCTACGCAAGCGGTTAAGAGCCGCATTAAGTCCTATGCAAGTGCCCCTCAGAGAAGCCTTACAAGCATCCCAAGTGTTAAACACAGAGGTGTCCGAGCTCGAGTTGAGCGTCAAGAACTCCCTAATGGCTTTCCGTAATTCCTTACATGAGGCATCATCCCGTACTAGAGCCGCCGGGAAGTACCACTTCCGATAGCCGTCCCCCCCTCACTGACCACTGAAGCTGGAGTATCATCAGGCCATGATCTGATACAGAGAGCGGAAAAATCGTAGAATCCCGGACATCTCCCCTGAGGGCCTGACTCACAAATACATAATCTATGCGGGAGTAGGTGTGGTGTACATGGGAGAAAAATGTATAGTCCCTGGTCTGCGTATTTACTGCACGCCAGCCATCTATAAGTCCCAGCTCCTCCATCCTATGTTTAGTCGCGGCGGAGAAAACACCAGATTCTGTCCTCTGGGCACGGGAGCTATCTAGGGGCTGATCCCATACCATATTAAAGTCCCCCATAACAACTAGAGGCCCCTCCACGAAACTTCCCATCTTATCCAACAGGTCCTGAAGAAAGTTATTTTGCTGGGCATTGGGCACATATACTACTACAAACGTACACAGGCGTACATGAAGCACCCCCCTAACCATCAACCACCTGCCATCTTTATCACTACTCACTCCCAAGGGCTGGAATTGAACGGAAGATCTAAATAAAAGAGCCACCCCCCTGTGTTTAGTAGAGGCGGAAGACCTATATATGAGGGGATACTGCTTGTGTCGGAGCCGGAGCTCATCCCTACGGGCTAGATGTGTCTCCTGGAGCCCCACGACATCGAGATAATGATCCAGCAGGTATTTCCACAACTTCTGGCGTTTCTGCGGGGATTTAAGGCCCTTCACATTCCAAGTACCCACGCTAAGAGGCATGCAGACAAATCAGGCCCCCCTGCTCCCCAGTAGCTAGGTCCAGAAGTCCCCCAACACCCCTGAACACACTTTTCCAATTCTCACGCACATCGGGCATCCCTCCCTCCTCTCCCCGAGATTGGTTCCACCCGGACCCCTCCCCGCTCTTGCTCCCAAGTCGATAACTGGCCCTCAGGGCCCAGCATGGAAAGACAAACGCTGCCCAAACCCAATAGCAGCGGGCCTGCGAACAATCCTGTACGAGAACAGCCATCCATTCGTCGTCACCACCCCCACCCCCCGAAACACCTTCCCCCACCCTCCCACCCCCCTACCCCACCCTCCCGCCCTGCCCCCCGCCCCCCCCCCCCAACTCCCCAACAACCCAAAATACAAACAAAATGAGTCCCGAAGCAAACATACCCCGAATGAAATTTCTCAGGGGGCGTAGATGGGGACCCAAGAACGGATCTCCCAAGGCCAAAGACCGGGGTGTCTTCTCGGAAAGTACATTCATAGCCCCGTTACCTGAGTGTGCGGGCCCCTCCGGCACCAAGGCAAGCGACTCGAAGATCAGGCCTTCCCAGAGCTCTGTTGTGACGGCGTAAGCGTGGCAGAGGCCACAGAAGCCACTGCATTCCCTCGCTCCTGTAAGCTAGTTGTGCGGTCAGGCCTTCTGCGGTTCATGTCCGGGCCCACCCTGTGCCAAGACGAGGAACGGCGTCTCCTCCGAGGCGAAGGACTGCGACGTGCGGGCGCCGGATCCTGGTCCTCAATCCCCAGAAGTTCTTTCGCCTCCCGAAGAGATCGAATCTGTGCCAGCCTATTCTGCCATCGGAAGATAATACGGAAGGGGTGGCCCCAGGAGTAGGAGATGTTGTGCTCCCGGAGATAGGTAGTGACTGGACGGAACTCGCGCCTCTTCTGGAGTGTCGTTGCTGCTAAGTCCTGATAAAGCTGAGGGCGATGGTCCCGGAATTGCAGGGAGGGGATGTCACGAGCCTTCCTCAGAATTCGTTCCTTGACTTGGAAATCGTGGACACACACCAGTATGTCAGGAGGAGGACCTCCATTCCGCCTGGGCAGCCCCACTCTATGAACCCGATCCATCCTGATTTCCTGCAAGTCTTCCTCGTCCAAAATCTGGAGAAAGAGCGCCTGCACATACTCCCGGAGATCTCCTGCTTCACCATCCCATGGGACCGCCCGAATGCGGATGTTGTTCCGGCGGGAACGATTCTCCAGGTCCTCAGCATGGGCCTGCAGATCAATGTTCTGTTCCATGAGACGGATCACGTCCTGTTGCAGCAAATGGACATCATTGGCCATACTGAGGTCATGATCTTCCAGAGTGGCCACTCTTTCCCCAAGACCGTCGACATCCCTCCGCACCTCGCGGAGATCCGTTGTGAGCTGGGTTCGGAGCTCAGATATATCGTCCTTGATGGAGGTGAAGAGTTCCTTCATGAAGGCCTTAGTAGCCGGGGCCTCATCATCAGACCTCCCCGGAGATGCACTCGGGCCTGGGGAGGCCGGGGCCTGAGAATTCTTAGTAGTCCCCTCTTTGCCAGCTTTCCCCTTGCGGTAATTGGAGGCCATCGCTGTCCCAGTTCGTCGCCTGTAGGAGGGTGAAAGAGCGTCCCGCAGTGGAGCGGAGTCCGCTAGAGCCCGCGTTTAAGACCAGGCCAGGTTATCGCACAAGGCCCCAGCCACCCTTCGACGCTCCAACATCCAAGAAGAACTTGATGACTCAGACCTGTAGTCCCCGGGGGGTCCAACACCCCGGAGGCGGCGCCAGGGGAGAGGCGCGTGGTGGCATAGAGATAACAAGTCTGCCCAAAGGCGTAGTTCAGCTAGGCCCACTGGCCCCGAGGTCCGACCAGCGCTCTCCCCCCGATCCGTCTCCAAGCCCGATCGTGGCCCCGTAAGCAGCCCACCGGACCCGCGCTGCCCCTGGGGTCCCAGCCGTCAGGTAGACCATCCGCCGGGGGACGCTCTGCTTCTCGAGTCAGCCACCGCTTCACCACTCCGGTCTCCGGCCGAGCAGTGCGCCAGTATCTCTCCTATGGGGGCATCCGGCACTGGTGCTCCCCTCCCCAGTCCTCAGCAACCGGGACAGGCCAACCAGAGTCCCCCGGAGCCAGGCAAGTGCCCCGCAGCGCTCCACCGCTTGTCCG
Source organism: Lissotriton helveticus (assembly GCF_964261635.1). NCBI lineage: Eukaryota > Metazoa > Chordata > Amphibia > Caudata > Salamandridae > Lissotriton > Lissotriton helveticus. Next base: position 407,791,811 of record NC_136061.1, on the reverse strand, counting down.
CTGCAACACCGCACCACGGGGGCCGAGCCTGTCTCCTCGGAATCGCCCCTACTGCAGGTAACGGTCCGGCCACTGAGCAAAGTCTGGGGCCCAAGAGCAGCGCCGACCGCCTCCCGGACCAGGCCTCGATCCCCGGCCTCGATTAGTCCGTCGGCCGCGTCTCCACTCCAGTAGTCCGCGGGCTGTAGGCCCCGCCCCCTCCCGGGGCTCAAGGGCCTGGTGCCAGGCAGACACCCGCTCGTCACCGGATGGTTCCCTGCAGCACCTTCAGGGAAGCTCGGGCTCCCCCTTCCGCCTCTGGCCTCCGAACAGCACTGGAGCGCCTCCCGCCGCAGTCGATTCCCCAGCTCGGAGCGCTGCGCTGCACAGGCCTCAGTTAGCGCCGCCGTCTCAGGGCCCACCTCTCTCGGCTCGAAAACCCTCAAAAGTCGCTCCTGTGCTGGACCTCACCCCGAGAGGGGTCTGGAGCAATACACCGCCCAGAGAGACTCCAGGGGCCGCCGCTGGACAAAGCTATGCAAGGCCGGGGCGCCGGAGGGGACTCGCAACACGTCCTACTCCGCCGCCATCTTGGCCACGCCCCCCTTAACATGCCTTTTAACATTGGCAGGGTATGTGTGAATTTTTATGTGGGTGTAAATGTTTCCAGTAAAAAGTCTACCTTTAAATGGTCAGAGTGTAACTGCAGCCCGTGGTACTGAGCAGCTCTGTTAATGAGTTGCGCAAACCCGATATTGTCATTAGGTGGTGATGGCCTAGAGGGATACAGGTCCGTGTCATTGTGTGGGTCGGGATCTGTGCTGTTATCATCCCAAGGATCTGGATTGTGTGGAATGGTATCTGCGTCATCATCTTTATCTGGATCTCCATTCCCATCCACATCACTATAGCCATCTTCATCATCCTGTGGTTGAGGTGAAAATGTATGTTGTGGAGAATGTACTGACGAAATTAGCAGATTTGGATTAGCTGGAGAAGGAGGGAGAGGGGGTGTAGTGTTAGTGCCCATCTCCTTTCACTTCATGGGTATGTCAGGGTGTACTGAAGTGTCCAATTTTCTCTTTTTAGGAGGCTTGGCGACAACTTTGCCAGTCTCTGGTTCAATGTAGAGAGTCTTTTGTTTTAGATCCGAAAAATCTGTTAGTTGTTGTGCGGGTACAATGTCTTTTGTCGGTGACGAAGACAGAGTTAGAATGTTGTTTAGCGCGTGTCTCTGAAGCTTTCTGTGGTGTCTTGGACGCCTTAGCTTTTGGTGTAGGAGTTTGTGGCTCCAAGTGTTTTTTTGGCTCCAAAGCTTTGTTCGGTGACTAAGATATTTTTGGCTCTGAAGGTTTTTCCGTTCCGTATGCTTGTCGTTGGTTTGTTTCTATGCCGAGGGCTTCGGCGTCGAGGATGTTTTTGGTGTCGACGAAGAAGGGTGTGGCACCTCCTTGGTTTTTTGGTGCCGAGGGTGATTTTTCGGTACCGGAATGGGGTTTGCTCGACCCAAAGCCAGAAGGCTTTTCTTTTTGTTTCATTGCCTGGCCCGACAGCGGGTCGTCTGAAATGTGTTGCCGGTGTCGACCTGAGCTTGAGGGCGAAGGTGTTACCGGAGCCTTAGGTTTGGTTTTGGTTGGGAGAGGGGTTTCGGTACTCATGGAACGCTGAGCAGGGGTGACTGCCTGGTCTTCGACGTCGGAGTCGTCTACTTCGGAGACAGAGATTCCTCCTTCATCAGCTTGTCGTTCTGGATGGAGATTGGGATCTGTTCCGAAAATGTCCTGAATCGAGCTGCTTCCGCAAGAGATTTCGTGACATCGAGCCTGACGGTCATGGATGATTTTCTTCGACCTGAGAGATGAACAGGCCTCACAGTTCTTGTCTTCGTGCTCCGGGGAAAGGTACAGGTTACAAACCTCGTGTAAGTCCGTGTGTGGGAACTTAGCACCACACCTGTTGCATTTTATGAAAGTCAATTCCATTGACTGCTGACGTGGTCAGCGCGGATAAGCCTAACGGCTCGCGTCGAAGATCGAGGTCGGGGATTTTCTATATTTTGAAGATACGCATCGAAAAGGAAACGCGTTTGAGACAATACCATTGAGTGGAGGGGGATTGCGCATCGAAGGGGGTTCGAAAACGACACCGACCCGGAGCGCAGCAAATCACATCTTAACCCGATGGCGGAAAAAAACAATCTGGAGATGGAGTCCATGCCCATGCGCACTATCGTCCTAAGGAGGAGTCACCTACCTCGTGACTACAAAGTCTTCTTCCAAGACAAAAGCAAAGTGCAAACATCCGAGCCCAACACCAGATGGGGATCTATGCACAATTATGCAATCTACAGCTCATATGCCTCAAACCCTTTATTTCTGACAAAACCTTCTAGAGAATTGCTCATCCAACCACCACGTAGTAGTAATGAAAAGCATGATCATATGTAATGAATTCATACTGCAAAACTAAAGTGTTACCAGTCCCAAGCAAACGTAGAAGCCAAACTTAAGCTCTCGTAAGACAAAGGTAGCAGCATGCAATGGCAATCAGTTGATACTTTAAACCACGAAGGACCAGATAATGAAAATATCAGAAACATGCCTAGACATGTCTGTGCCCCCTGCATAACAAGGTCACTGTTATTGGCTAGTAAATCAGCTAGAAGATTGCAGAAACAAAAATTGTTTTTGGTGGTAACATATAACGGGCTTCAAAACACCTCCCAAAATAGTCAACTGTCATAGAGTATACACATTTGGTTCTTGAAAAATACCACTACTACTATATGTATTGTTTTGTTTGTGCAGAATGGGGACACTAATTAATATATGGTTTTTTTGTACAACTAAAGTGACTGTGCCGATTCAATTATTTCCATTCCCAGCGCGCTACATAATGCGATGCTGGTCTGAGACTCATTCACCTAAGAGGGTTACAGGCAATAAAAGCTATTGTCTACAAAAATATTAACGAGTTCAAACAGAAGTTTACTTTTAGTAACAATGTTTTCTATGAAATTACGTACAACAGTTACTGCCGGAACAAAGAGATACCGTGTATTTATTAAAGTCCTGTTTGTAAGACTGTTGGTAGTCTCCTCAACCCTGCATTCAGTAGCTACTTTCTTAGGTTCAAACATTTTCAATATTACTGCATTGAGTTTTCAAAGCTCAACGAAGACAAAATCAGAAGCATCAGACTCAAGCACACACAACTTACAGTCCTACAAGCTTTTGTAAACGAGCCTTATCTGGCTGAATTCTCTGGTTAGTCTCCTTAGTATGCATCTGCATATCCTGCATGCCCTTACTTCACGTCTGCATGGTTCAACATAAATACGACGCATTACTGATTTACAAAAAGTGGAAATGTTCATTGGAGAGGGCTATATTCTCTTACCTGGTATACAGAGGCTCCACTTTCCTGAACTGAGACATGAATGTTTTCTGCTGCTGTGGGTGAAAAAAGAAAACAGCATTATTGATTAGTTCTCAGTATGGGCCTGCATTTGCTTCTGAACCAACCTGTCTGCGGTGTCTACCACAACATTGTCATTTATCTAGGTCAATCAAAGCATATACCTATCCTAATCTGACATCATCTTAGATGCCTTTAAAACAATCTTTCTGCTAAAAACATCTTGTCTTTCTCATATACTATGTAGTTTCTCATATATTCAAGAACCGAGGCATAACAAAGAGCAGATTATTCAAGGGTAGGCTGCAGGAATCTAAAAACATGAGCAATGCACAAATATGAACCTGTGCAATCTTGGAAGTTCTTATTTATATCAAGAATTTGGTGCCAATAAAGACATTAGCTAGGATTAGGATAGAAGAACTAGTTACTTCATCATTCACTTAACTTCAGTAAAATTCTTTCTGGGGGATATTCTATTTAACTGCTGATTCCTCATCTTTAGACTATTCCCCAGGTGCCTAACTGGATCTGGAAGCTTTGTCAGCAATACTTCTGAGTGCAACTAGGTGGCACCATGTAGCTCTGTACTGCCCTAGAAATGACCGAACAGAGGCACGAGTGCCACCACTGCAAGCAGACATCAGTTTCTTGTTTGACGCTGTCTGCATCCTCAGATGCAGGGCATTAAACAATTGTCATTACCAGTATGCAGATTCTAAATTGAGACCTATTTAAATGGAAAAAAGAGGCCACTCCACAGAACAGGATGTGGGAGGGTAGTGATAAATCTGCAGTTAAATACAGTACCCACCAGAAAGAGCATTACCAAAGGTAAGTAGCTTGTTTTTCTGATTAATTTTTCTAACAACTGATCCTTCACCTTTAGGATAGATACATAAGCAGCAGCTCTCGGACTGTGGGGGTGGACACAGTCAGAAGTAGCGCTTGCCCTAGTGGATAGAGCTTAGTCCTTCCAGAGCCTACTTTTTGGCCAGTGCATAGCAGATCTTTATACAGACTATCTACCAGGACAGAAACCTCTTCTGTGCAGTTTTCACTTTATCACCCTGTACTGCCCCACACAAACCCAACCACCTGATGGTCCTTGGTATGACTGATGTAAAAGCTTAAAGCCCTTTTGAGGTCTAAACTATTGAGTTGTTCTGCCTCTTTCGAGGTATGAGGGAGGGGCAAGGAATGCTGGGAGAATGATAGATTGGCCAATGTGGAAAGCAGTCATGACTGTCACGTTTCACCATTGGCAAACTAGGCATATATAGTCGTGTGTGGGGAGTATAGCTGAGACTACAGCTCCCATAATGCCTAGCTGAATTTGACCCTTCCTTCTCCTCTCGTTTTCCTACTTTAACTCCTCCCTGAGTGTGATCAGGTGCTTGTCACCTGATATCGGAGCTTTACTGTCAGCAAGATCACGGAGGAGATGGCTGTTATTTCGTCTGTAGAAACTTTTCCAAGGGGAAAGCCTTTTCGTTTGGAAAGTGCATTGCCGCGCTTTTATCAGAGTGAGTGCGCTCCAATAAGGATTTTGGTAATTACGAACGCGCTCGAAGGCGCAGCAATTCTTCTACTAGGCGGTGAGCCAGAAGCGCATTCTGCGCTAGATCAGAGCTACCGCCTTCTTGTGGCACACGCGCTGCGAATGTAGCGCGTGTGTGAGACGACCTTTGTTTTAGTTAATCGCGCTCAGAACGCTGTGCCCAAATCTGTGTCTTCTGGCTAGAAGGATGTTTTGAAAGCTTCGGAGTGTGATGCAATGTATTAGGAAAAAGAGCATGGCAGCGTTGGACTGAGCGGACAACATGCTAGTTTTACTTACTTTACTTTTTAGGCATCTTTGGTCCAAGAGAGAGCAGTCAGGATTAATCAAAACCAGGAGTGGAGTAACAAACGCCTAGGAGCCGATAGAAAGGCTCGGATTTCAGAGTGGAAACAAGGAAACAATCACTGGTGGGAGCAGTTGACTGGTATTCATGACACAGAAGTCTTCCTGCGAATTCTAGTAAGACCTAGTCACCCTTACAGGAGACCTGCCTGGTTACAGATAAGTTCAATACTAACTGGTTATATGAACATCACAATTGCTGTCTCACTGCTGGTACTTTATCACTGACGGAAGTGGTAAAAACATTGTTTATCTTCTTTTCTTTCTTTTTTCTATTTTTGAACCGTTTTTTATGTGGTATGATTGTGGCAGCATAAGATGTAAGTGTAACCTTGCATATTTCACATTGCTATAATCCACTAAGTAAGCAGGGATTTATGTGTGTTATGTTGTGTTTCAATTCACAAGAAGCACGGGCTACCATAGAGTGAGGTCTACGTGATCCCAGCCAAGGCTTCATTGTTTTGCTAAGCTGCTGCATGTTTATTGTTTCATTTATCCCTTTTTTCCCCTTCCCCTGTTATGGTATAATCTGTTGAGTTTCTGCATACTCGCAGGTGGTACCATATAAGGGTAGGAGAAAGTCAGCATCGTTCATCGCTCCCGCTGTATCTGGCTGATCAGGTTAGTGGTAACCTATTCTGTCAAGACAGAGTGACAAGCCCACGGTTATATACAGCCTGAGCGATGGATACTAACACTGTACTTACCTCAGTGTTGGAGACGTTAACAGCATTAAGAATGGAAGTGAATGCTTTCCGAGGGGAGAATTTAGAGTTAAGGAATGAATTGGGCACCATGAGAAGGGAAGTAGCAGGCCTATCTCGCAGTAGTCCCTCGGGCACGAGGGGATCTTCCTACATTAGGAATTGGACATTGCAACCTTCTGCTTCACATGACGCAGCACAAGCCCAAGGAGGTGTAACTGGCCCTGCCACCATCCAAGTAATTCAACCCTTTCAATTGCCACTTGCCCCACCAGAGAGATTCTTTGGGGATCCAAAGAAGTATGGAATTTTTTTAGGTCAGTGTAAGTTGCACTTTATGTGCAAACCTGCAGTGTTCCCAGACGATCAGTCCAAGACAGCTTTCGTTATGTCTTATCTGGGTGGGAATGCAGCGAGTTGGTCCTTTCCTATCATTGAGAGAAATGATCCCATATTAACGAACTTCCCTGCGTTCTGTGAGGAAATGCGCAAGCTTTTCGATAGAAAGGCACACCAACTTACACTAGATAGGGAACTTATTACATTGAAACAAGGCTCACAAGATCTCTTGACATACATCACCACCTTCAACAGGCTAGTTATTGAAACAGAATGGCCCATAGAAAAACAAACTTCCCTATTTTACCAAGGACTACGAGGTGACCGTAAGGATGTTTTGGCTCAAGTAGTCCACATGCCAGCTATTTGTGATGAACTAATAGACTTAACAGTTCAGCTAGACCATCGCCTTCAGGAAAGAAAAAGCGATAGACAACGTCCGGATTCCAGATTCTTGCTTTCACGACCTTGGACTTCCACTACGGAACGTACGCTGTCCTAAGACGGGTCGGAACCCATGCAAATAAGTGGTATCCGTGGACCACTGAGTACCGAAGAAAGGAATAGACGACGTAGTCAGAGGCTATGTATGTATTGCGGAAAGCCTGGACGTTATATCAAAGAATGTAAGGCCAAAAGGAGTAGTTTCTGTCCTGTAACTCCAGTTCTGTAGTAGGGGTATCTCTGTTATAGTCATAATCTAGTGAATAGTCCCGCCCATGTGCGTGGACCCCGGAGCAATCAAAAATAATCTCTTAAGTTGTCAAAACATGCAGAACTGCACAGACACTTAAGAGAGAATTTAAAGACAGATAATGCAGCCTATATCCACAGGCTACACTGTCCAGTACTTCGACTAGAAATTCCACCAAAAATCCACAAACCGCACAGCCTGTCCAGGGTTTTCTTACAGAGAAAACCTTGCCTGTAACAGCAAAACCCTCTGGAATGATAGAGAGGAAGAAGTGGACAGACAAGCCCCATAGGCTGCCATTATGTGGCTCAAAACAGGATACTGTGCCTGTAAGAGAACTTTCCAGAAGCCTCACAGTATCCCAGAATGCACTGCAGGTCCCCTTCACCTTCAGTTCTTTTTGAAGGCGTAACACGCCAGACCTGTAGTATTTCTTACATGAATATCTCTCTCCACCGGGGAGGAGGGCGGGCGCTTATGACTATAACAGAGATACCCCTACTACAGAACTGGAGTTACAGGACATAAACTACTCCTTCTGTAGTAGGGGATCTCTGTGTATAGTCATAATCTAGTGAATAGAATGGCAAGCCCATCCCCACTACAACAACAATTGTTGAAGGAGGGTCCGAGGGCAAAGTTTAACGACCTCACAGGTAAATACCACACCAAAGCGGCGTTGGAGAAAAGAGAAATAACACCACTACTGTGTGAACACATTTCGCAGCGAAGCCTGCCCAACCCAAGCATCTGCCCTGGTCTCAGTGTCCAGACAGTAATGCTTAACAAGGTATGGACCGACTTCCAAGTGGCTGCCTTGCAGATTTCTGCAATTGGAACACTACAGAGCAGAGCAGTCGTGGCAGCTTTGCCCCCAGTGGAATGAGCCTTAGGTTTACCCCCTAAGGTCTTATCAGCCTTTTGGTAACACAATTGTATACAGGACACAATCCACCTCGAGATGGACTGTTTAGAGGTAGCAAGACCGGTCCTGAATGATCCATAATTGATAAACAATTGGTCTGACCTACGAATATCTACGGTTTTATCCAGATAAAAATTTCAACACCCTCTTAACATCCAGGGAATGCAAAGACCTTTCCGCTGGAGATGAGTGATTCTGAAAAATCGTAGGCAAAGTTATAGTCTGGTTAACATGGAAGTCAGATATAACTGTTGGAAGAACTTCAGGGCGAGTACGCATAACAACCTTAGCAGCATGAAATACAGTCTACGGTTCTTGGCAACACAACGCCTGAATTTCCTCACCCTGCGGGCCGATGTAATGGCCACAAGGAACGCCGTCTTCCAGGACAGGTGCTGCAATGAAGCCTTATGAATAGGTTAAAAAAACTCCATCAATCCGGACAGCACCACGTTCAATTCTCATGAAGGCGAAGGAAGCCGGACAGGAGGGAACACTTTCTTTGAGCCTTCCAAAAAAAACCTTTTGATCACAGGGATCCGAAAGAAGGAAGTCTGTGAAGGCCATTTCCTGTAGGCAGTCAGCGCAGCAAGATGAACCTTAATGAAATGGACATTAAGGCCAGACTGCGCCAGGTGTAGAAGATACGGAAGGATGACATGTTCCTTACACGTCGTTAGGTCATAGTCCTTGAACTTGCACCAGATGTAAAACCTCTTGCACTTGTAAGCATAAGAAGTCCTAGTGGAAGGTCGCCTAACCTCCTTCAGTATGTCCATACAATCTTCTGGTAGATTCAAATGGCCAAATTGCACTAACGCAGGAGCCATGTCGCCAAACTCAAAGACAAGAGGTTGGGGTGCAAAATCTGCCCCCCGAACTTCGTGAAAAGGTCCGGCCTGCACGGCAGCCGTATGTGAGGAAGGAGAGACCGGTGAAGCAGGTCCGTGAACCACCACTGGCTGGGCCATTCCAGGGCAATCAGGATCATCCGGGCCCTGCACTGGGACAGCTTAATAAGTACCGCCGGAATGAGGGGAATAGGTGGAATCCATAACGCATACCCCAGTGTCCCCTGCTGGTAGTACCTGGAGGCGAAGTCTCAGCATCTGCTGTTTTCGGCGGTGGAGAACAGATCTACGTCTGGAGTCCCCCACCTTGCGAAGACTTCACCTAGTACTTCGTCGTTTATAACCCATTCGTGGCTTTCCTAAATCAGACTGCTCAGTGCGTCTGCCTGAACAATCTGCACACCTAGCAGATGGATAGCCGTGATCGTCAGTCCTCTGGCTAGAAGCCAGCGCCACATCGCCAGCGCCTCCTGCGACAGAGTGCGCGATCTCGAACCCCCCTACTTGTTGAGGCAAGACATCGTGGTCGTATTGTCCGTCTGTACAAGCAGAGAGTTGGTCTGGAAGGACGTAACAAACGCATACAGTGCCAAGTGAACAGCTCTGAGTTCCAGGAAATTGAAGTGATACGTGGACTCCATCGGGGACCACGTTCCTTGTATCTGTCAGTCTCCGGAATGCGCCCCCCCCCCCAGCCGTGGAGAGACACATCCGTCACAATAGTCTGTGCGGGAATGTCCTCGTGAAAGGGAACCCCTCCGAGGAGATTCTCCGCCGAACACCACCACTTCAGAGACTGAAGAGCATGCAGAGACAGTCGTATCTTGTCGTCCCAAGATCCATTCCTCTGATCCCACTGATCCTCCACGCACTCCTGCAAAGGTCTCATGGGCAGCCGTGCAAATGGCGTGAGGAAGATACAAAAGGCCATCGACCCCAGTAGAGCAGACACCGTCCCCACTGTTGTAGATGGAGGGATCATAAGAGCCTAAGCCTTCCGAAGGAGCGATAATCATCTCTCCTCCGAATGAGACACGCTTGCTGACAGCGTACTGACGGAGGCTTCCCAAGTACTGTATGCACTGGACCGGAACCGGGACAGCATTGGACAAGTTGATGTGCAACCCCAGCTCGTTTAAAAGAACGCACGTCTTCTGGAAGTGTGCTTGAGCTTCCAAGAAAGAGGAGGCCTTGATCAACCAATCGTCCAGGTACAGGTAGACAAACACCTTGTTTATTCTCAGGTGTGCAGCTACCACTGCCATGCACTTTGATAATGTTCTGGGCACCGACGTCAGCCCGACTGGCAGTACTGTGTACTGATAATGATTGATGCCGACTTGGAATCGCAGGAACTTCCTGTGTATGTGTGCAAAGGGCACATGGAAGTACTCATCCTGTAGATCTATGGCACAGAGCCAAACTCCCTGTTGCAGCTGAGGAAAAAACCTGACGCAACGATAGCATGCGAAATTCCTCTCTCTGCGAATCCACTCGTTTGCTTGTCGCAAATCCAGAATGGGCCTGAACTCGTTCTTGTCCTTCTTGCGAACCAGAAAGAACCGGGGTACAGACCTCTTCCCCTTTGAGTCAGAGGTACGTCTCCTATCGCCCTTTTCCTTAACAGGGTATCGGCCTCCGCCTGGAGCTCGCGCAGCTGAAACCGCGAGCTGACCGGAGGAATTGCAGGAGAAGGACTGATGAACCGAAGACTGTCTTAGACCCGGCCGGCCTTTGTTCGCTGAGGAGCATCAAGCTCTCCCGCGTACGTGCATAATATATTTGTGAAGTATTAAAGGCGGCCCGGGACCACAGACAAACCCTGGGAGGAAAAACGCTGCTAGAAAGGGAAGAAGGCCTCAAGCCGTTCTCCACGCCCCAAACCTACAGCCTTCCAAAAGTCTCCGAGTCAGACTTATGCGGACCACTCACTACCCTCATGGCAACCCAAGGGTTGCCCAAAGAACGGGAGAGTAGATGCACACTGCTGAGCCGTAGGCTGCAGAGACGCCCGACGAATACAAGTATGGCAACGTAGGACAAACCCACAATACCTGGGGTCGGCAGGAGAGAAAAAAAAAACTCCGCTCCGACACCGATGCTTAGACCTGAAACTATCAGGTCCATAGACTATCTCTTGTAAGGCTTCCCTCCTGTCTCTCGGCAGGGGAACCATTAATACGTGAAGAAAACACCCCCACACAGGGATCTTACCACAATGGCCCAGCAACAGCGGGCCACCGCATGACGCCTACATGCCGCCACCCCTGCGACCAAGTCAGGAGTACGTTCGAACCCAGAACCTCCTGGCAGGTGGTAGCGGACCAAAGCTAAGTACCGCCAACCAGTAAAGAGTCGGGGAGAGACTCCCCGTACTCATGGAAGACGCATCCCTGGCAACAAGGCACGGGGAATCGCAGACTGAGGGGCCAAAGCCCCCTGGGGTGGTGGATGGGAGAGGGAACCGAGAGAAATCCGAAACATCCCCGGTGGTCTCACCAGTGGCGGCAGAGCAGGAGGCGACCTAGCCGATGAGTTGGTATGCGAAAACTCAAAACTGAGCAAAAGGACCAACGTCCCACGCTTACACATGGTGAGTAGCCACAGACTCCCCATCAGAAGGGTTCCTCGACGCTGATCAACTGCTCGGCGTCGTGGGTGGACGGTGCCGGGAACACAAAGTCCCCTCCTACGCAGAGGGGGCTCACCACGGAGCGAGGCCTGGAACAAGACCCAGGACGCAAGCGCCGGCAAGTATACTGCGGCTGTAACCCATGACGTCGACCTCAATACGACGTCACCATCATTAAGACAGTGACTGTCTCTACGACACCAACACTCCGACGTCAAAATGTCACTACGGTGTAAAACACCGAGACACCGAGCCATCCATAAAGGTGACGTCTGTACCCAAAGGAAGATAGAGCCCAAGCGACCAACGCTCCAAAAGGAGCATCACTGCTCCATGACGTCGAGCCACACCGCTCCATGACATCGAGCATCACAGCTCCATGACGTCGAGCATCACCGCTCCATGACGTCGAGCATCACCGCTCCATGACGTCGAGCATCACCGCTCCATGACGTCGAGCATCACCGCTCCATGACGTCGAGCATCACCGCTCCATGACGTCGAGCATCACCGCTCCATGACGTCGAGCATCACCGCTCCATGACGTCGAGCATCACCGCTCCATGACGTCGAGCATCCCTGCTCCTTGACGTCGAGCATCCCTGCTCCATGACGTCGAGCATCCCTGCTCCATGACGTCGAGCATCCCTGCTCCATGATGTCGAGCATCCCTGCTCCATGACGTCGAGCATCCCTGCTCCATGACGTCGAGCATCCCTGCTCCATGACGTCGAGGCACCTCCACGACGCCGAGGCACCTCCACGACGCCGAGGCACCTCCACGACGCCGAGGCACCTCCACGACGCCGAGGCACCTCCACGACGCCGAGGCACCTCCACGACGCCGAGGCACCTCCACGACGCCGAGGTATCTCCACGACGCCGAGGCATCTCCACGACGCCGAGGCATCTCCACGACGCCAAGGCATCTCCACGACGCCGAGGCATCTCCACGACGTCGAGGCATCTCCACGACGTCGAGGCATCTCCACGACGTCGAGGCATCTCCACGGCGTCGAGGCATCTCCACGGCGTCGAGGCACACCACGACGTCGAGGCACACCACGACGTCGAGGCACTCCACGTCCTCGACGCCGACCGAACCGCGTCATAGCTCAGACGTGCCCTTACCGGGGAGAACCCCAGAGGTTACAGCATGGGACTTGGTAGAGGACCCACCCTCTCCTTACCCAGAGGCTGAAGATGCCTTCAAACTCCTCTGTTCTAAACCTGGGAGCCGAAGCTTCCCAGAAAAGAAGTTACAGAGAAGACAGGTGTCAAAAGACACAGGCAAACACATAATACAAACCTGTGACCTTCAGCTTTGGTCTTTAGTACAGCTGCAGACAAAGCACTTGTCAGACTAGAAGTAGTATAAGACAAGAATACTGCAGAAATTCTGCCAAAAAAACACAGCAGAATGTAGATAAAGGCCAAAGACGTCGAGTGAAGCTGTAAAAATCCAAATTTATCACAAAAATAATATAGAAAAAGCTCAAAAAAGAAGAGCTAATGCTCCAGGGTCCTGCTAGCAGGAGCCGGAAAAAAGAACTGAAGGTGAAGGGGACCTGCAGTGCATTCTGGGATACTGTGAGGCTTCTGGAAAGTTCTCTTAAAGGCACAGTATCCTGTTTTGAGCCATATAATGGCAGCCTATGGGGCTTGTCTGTCCACTTCTTCCTCTCTATCATTCCAGAGGGTTTTGCTGTTACAGGCAAGGTTTTCTCTGTAAGAAAACCCTGGACAGGCTGTGCTGTTTGTGGATTTTTGGTGGAATTTCTAGTCGAAGTACTGGACAGGGTAGCCTGTGGATATAGGCTGCATTATCTGTCTTTAAATTCTCTATTAAGTGTCTGTGCAGTTCTGCATGTTTTGACAACGTAAGAGATTATTTTTGATTGCGCCGGGGTCCGCGCACATGGGCGGGACTATTCACTAGATTAGGACTATACACAGAGATCCCCTACTACAGAACCAAGATGACCCTTAACGACAAGAAAGGAATGAGGAATGTACCTGTAGTTGACTCTCTGGCGGAGAAGTCGGAAAACTAACCTGATCAAATAAGACAGAGACCCCTTGTTTGAGGCAAGAAACACTAGAGGTCTTCTCTTCAGTGGCTAACACGGCTCAGACCTCCGTGGCCCACATGAACGTGTTTGTAATATTGGATATCACGGGTGGAGGTCCCATACTGGTACATGCATTATTGGATTCCGGGGCCATGGGTAATTTCATCGATCAGAAATATGCCCAGGAATTGGGTATCGCTTGTATAAGAAAAGCCAAGCCAGAACCAGTAAAGGCAGTAGATGGAACTGCCCTGACGTCAGGTCCGAATACAGATGCAAGTCGGATTAAACCATTTTGAGACCATCCAATTTGATCTCATTGATGCCCCGAATTTCAAACTGATTCTAGGCATGCCCTGGCTTACGCTTCATGACCCTCTAGTTAAGTGGGCAGACCGCACTGTTACCTTGAATTCCCCTTATTGTGCGGAGCACTGTACTAGGGAAAGACACCTTAAGCCTTCTCCCACAGAAAACCCTGCAGAACTCCTCGCAAGCAGTTGTAGTACACAGAGCGTGTGCATAATATCCACCTTACCCGAGGAGTACTCAGAATTTCAGGATGTGTTCAATGAACAAGAAGCGAGTAAGTTGCCTCCCCACAGGGACTATGATTGTGTGATTGACGAGGAGCCGGGGGCCAGTATCCCATGTAGTCGCATATATCCTCTTACCGAAGCAGAAACTACCTACCTGCAATTGTACTTGAAGAAATTACTGTCCTCTGGGTTTATTCGTCCTTCTTCCTCCCCTGCCTCATCGCCCCTTTTCTTCATACCGAAACGGGAAGGAGGTTTAAGGGTGTGCTTCGATTACAGAGCTATCAACAGAGTGACGAAGAAAAATTGATATCCCCTGCCTTTGATTCCGGTGTTATTGGATCAGCTAAAAGGTTCCAAAATATTCACCAAGTTAGACCTCAGAGGAGCCTACCATCTGGTGCGAGTGCGGCGGGGGGATGAATAGTAAACTGCATTCCGCACCAAATTTGGTCCGTATCAATACCAAGTGATGCTGTTTGGTCTTTGTAACGCCCCAGCCGCATTTCAATACTTCATGGATGAAGTCTTGCGAGGGTTGCTGGATGTATGCTGCATCGTGTATATTGATGACATTTTGATATACTCAGAGTCCCAAAGAGAACATGTCCATCATGTGGCAGCGGTTAGAACGCCTTCAGAAGCACTGTACGTAAAATTGGAGAAATGTCTTTTCCACACCGAAGTAGAATTCTTGGGGTATGTCATTGGCCCCGGTGGTATCTGCATGGATAAGAAGAAGACTGAAGCCATTATTCGTTGGGAATCAACCTCTAGTGTGAAAGAACTTCAAAGCTTCCTTGGCTTTGCCAATTTTTATCGTAGGTTTATTAAGGAATTCTCAAGGATCATATAACCTATGACCTTTCTACTCAAGAAAGGTGTTTCTTTCCAGTGGACAGCTGCAGCAGAACAGGCCTTTCAGGAGTTGAAAACTTGCCCCTATTTTGCGGCATCTAGACTCAAACCTACCCTTTGTGATGGAAACAGATGCTTCCTACTAAGCAATCGGGGGATCATATCCCAAAGGCATCCAGAGACGGGACAGCTACATCCTGTAGCGTTTTTCTCCAAGAAACTATCGGCTTGTGAAGTAAATTATAGCATCACAGACAAAGAATTGCTAGCCATAAAAAGAGCTTGCGAGGAATGGAGACATCACGTGATGGGGGCAAAACATACAGTGGAAATATTCACAGATCACAGAAATTTACTCTTCTTGAAAAGTGCTAGAGCCTTAACACCTCGACAACTTCGATGGTCCTTATTCTTCGCGGATTTCGTCTTCGTTATTAAGTACTGTCCAGGTCCACAAAATGGTAAGGCTGATGCACTATCCAGGCCTATGCCCATTCCAGACGCTATCCAAGTATCTGCAGAGGAGACTCCCATTATTCTCCAGTAGGCTTCCTTTGAAGGCGATGTCATGGCTGTGTCGCCATCTGCAGAATACCTGGATGAAGTGAAAGAACAGATCAAGAATCTGAACAAACAGGAGTGGGTAAACAAAGATCTGCTACATCGGTCTGAAACAGATAATTTATTGTTTTATGACAAAGGGATATATATTCCAGGAGGCCCACTACGACAGCAAGCCCTCCAATGGACTCATGATTCCTCACTGGTTGGTCACCCAGGGCAATTAAGAACTCTTCGGAGCATGTCAAGATATTTCTGGTGGGAATCCTTACGAAAAGACAACGAACAGTACGTCCTGGATTGTACTATATGCACTCAAGCTAAGACTCAGCATCAACATCCAAGTGGATTACTTCGACCTATACCTCTACCTCCTGCACCCTGGCATACTGTCTCTATGGACTTCATAGTGGAAATGCCACCCAGTTTGGGTTGTAACACAATCCTTGTGGTTATAGATCATTTGACTAAAATAGGACATTTTTATATGGAGTCGGTTTGTCGCTTGAGACCAGAATCCTCTGATCTCCACCTACCCCAAACAATCTCCCCATCCCAGCAGTGACGCATCCGTCCGATTGCTGTCGAGCAGCTAACGCTGCATAAACACTTGCAGTTTCCTCTGAATGGCATCTCACAGGTTTCCTTGGTGCTTGAATGATTAGAACGCGAGATTCCACCGCAGAGATTGCATATGCCACCAAGCATAGTTG
Organism: Lissotriton helveticus; assembly: GCF_964261635.1. Classification (NCBI taxonomy): domain Eukaryota; kingdom Metazoa; phylum Chordata; class Amphibia; order Caudata; family Salamandridae; genus Lissotriton; species Lissotriton helveticus. Next base: position 407,775,618 of record NC_136061.1, on the reverse strand, counting down.
ACACAGAGAATAGCCGGATCCTAAAGGAGAAAAAGCCTAAGTGCTGCTTTCACCGAAATCCAGGCTCATAGCCCAAATATCCTGGATTCGTGGCAACAGAGGAAAGGCTCTGAATTGTACGGTATCCAGCACACCTCCAATAAAAGGAAGTCTCGGGGAATGTGTCAGGTGCAACTTTGGCTTGTAGATTCTGAACCCCAACGTCATTAGGCTTGCTGTAATCTGGAAGTGATCTACAACTGACTGTGGCAATTCCGTCTTCTACAGTCAGTCACAGAGGTAGGAGAAAACCTCAGGCATACCTATGCTGAACAATTTGAATGACCCATCTGTTGGATGGGATTGATTGCCACCCTGGAATTAAGTGCTGGATCCTGCACCCCACAGGGTAGTTGTGCAATACTAATGGTAAGCTAAAGCATCCTGGTGCTTGTTGCTCCAGGGGAAGCAGACAAGGATGAGTAGTATTCTTAATGACCTGCACACAGCCTACCAAACTCACGTTCTCGACCTTGAACGGCTTGGGGTGATTGCAGCAGAGACTGGGGAGATGGACATGCCTATTTGCTAGTCCCCTAGAGTAGCCTCAGAATTTCCTAAACTCAGGAGGAAACTATTTGGCTGGGGTCAAAAGGCCCAGAGAGAGTGCTATAGCCCCACTCTCTTTGAAACTTTCCAAGGAAGAATCAGCTTTATATTAGAATAGGTGTAAGCCATGGAATGGCATATCCATGTGAGAGGTTTATATGTCTCCAGAGAATTCTGTGGAGCGCATCCACACAAGGCAGCAGAGCCCCACTCTGGTACCAACCGCCTTGCCCAGACAATCAGTAGTATTGAGGCCAGCATGAGTCACATATTTGGCCACATCATGACCATCCTGAATGGTCTGAGCCAGTGAATCTCTAAGGTTTTCCAGAACCGTCATCAAGTTCTTTTAGCAGAAAGGAAGCTCTAGTTCGTAGAGCATGGCTGTCTGGATAGAAGTTCAGGTAAGAAGGCTTGAATGACAGGGCCTGAAACTCCCTGACCCTCCGGGAAGATGTTATTGCCACCAGGAAGGCCGTCTTGATGGTAATGAGCCTCAGAGGACAGTTGTGCAAGGGCTTAAAGGGTGCGCACATCAAGAACATCAGGACCAGAAAAATGTCCAAATGAGGCATTATAAAGGGAGGAGGGGGAAACATATGTTATAAACCTTTCAAAAACCTATATACAATAGGGGATTTAAAGAGGGATGGCTGGTCAGGCAACCGCAGAGAGGCTCAGATAGAAGAAAAATAACCCTTTAAGGAGCCCGGAGCAGACCCCCTGCTGGGCAAGAGAAAAAATAAAGAGAATAACCTGAGAAAGGGGTGCAGAAAGGAGGCCAATTTTTTTTTCACACTATGCCACAAACTTGCTGCAACGGCAGGCATATACCATTTTGGAGGATTGCCCCCTGGCTGACAAAATAACATCAAAGACTTTGGGTGGAAAGTCGAACGGTGTCAACTGTAGACGCTCACTCTCCACACACAAAGGCATAGTGTTGACAGTTTCGAGTGAGGAACACTCTCCTGTGACAGAAGATCCGCCCAAAGGGGCAGCCTGATCTGCGGACTGATGGCCATGCTCAACAGCTTGAAATATCAAATTTTCTTATCAAAGTCCAGAGTCACAAGGATGACTTGAGCCCGGTCATTCCTGATCTTCTTGAGAACTCTAGGCAGGAGTAGTATGGATAGAAAAGCGTACAGGCGGCCTGAGTTCCACTCAAGACTAACAGCATCTCTGAGTGAGAGCCGCCTTGGAAACTGCAGCATGCAGTAGTGCTGACATTGTGCATTCTCGGCGGTGGCGAACCGATCAAACTGGTGTCTGGATAAAGACACCATTTGTGATTCGCTAGGCATCTTTGGCTGAGTATGTCCACCCTGGCGTTCAAAGAGCTCGCCATGTGATGAACCACCAGGAATATGCCCTGATGTTCCAGCTATGTCCAGAGATGCAGGGTCTCTTGATGAAGGGTCCACAACACCACCTCACCCTGCTTGTTAAAGTACCACATGGCGGTGGTGTTGTGTTATGAACACCTAAACTAGCCTTCCTTCGATGGGTGGTAGAAAAGCTTTTAATGCCAGCCAGATCACCAGGAGCTCCAGAAGATTGTTCTCTGGCAGAATCTGGACTCCCCATCAGAGACCTCTAATCTCACATCCCTCCCCACCGCCCCCTATCAGGAGTGATGCATCTGTCAGTGTAGTTAGATGTGGTTGGGGAAGGGAGAGGGGTCTGCTGCTGTCCCAATCGCGGTTCGTTAACAACCACTGCAGATCTGGAGCATATCGGAGAGATTTCCCAGATGCTGTGGCCACTGGAACTTCAGGTCCCACTGCAGAGTCTGCATATGCCAGTGGTCATGTGTCACAAGCAGGATGCAGAAGGCCACGAGGTGCAGCAACCTCAGAGTCAGTTTCACCGAAATACAGGACAGAGTCTGAAATGTCAGCATCATAGCTTGAAAATCCTAGACTCGCCATCGGGAGGGTAAGCCCAAAACTGCAATGTGACCAGACATCTCCAATAAAAGTGAGCATCTGAGAGTCAGGAATGACTTCGGCACGGTGACAGTGAACCCCAGCGAATGCAGGAGGTCCACCATAGTCCAGAGGGGGGGGGGGGGGAGACAACAACCTGGGGCGAGACCGCTTTCAACAGCCATTCGCCAAGAAAAGGAAAGACAGGCTCCCCTGATCTCTGCAGGTGAACTACAGCCACTGCTATAGGAAGCTGGCTCTTTATATAGTGGACGAAAAAAGAGGTACACTGTGTAAAGATTCCAGGCAAGCCGCAAAGGAATTACAGAGGCACAAATGACACCCAAAATGCTCTTTTTTGTGGTAGTTTGGACAAGCAGTTAGGTACAGCAGAGGGTAGTACTAAGCACTTATTGCACACAAAGACAATAAGTGAGACACACATCAGTAAATAAATCCAATTTATAAAAACAACACTCCTTTATAAAACTTTTGGCACTTGGGGTCAGATGTATCAACATTGGATTTTGTCTATAATAGCACATTTTACTGATTCGCTATTATAGACTCACAAAATGCAATGTATGTAGGTTTTTGCAAACATTTTGTGATTCCTGCGCAATTGTGAGTCGCAAATAAGGAATGGCCTACCATTCATTTCTACGGGCCTAGAGGCCCATAGGAATGAATGTGAATTGCATGCACAATTTACGAGTACCCAATAGGTACTCACAAACTGCGCATGCAATTTCAAGGGTGCAAGGGTGCCAACAGGACACCCTGTTGCACCACTGAAATATGCATGTGTGCACATATGGCGCACATACATGAATGAATGTGCGCCACATGGCCCTTAGAAAAATACAAAAAAGTGAATTGTACTAGGAATTTGCAAATTACCACCAACTAGAAGATGGTAGTAATTTGTGATTCCTTAATGCTAATTCTCAATTTGCGATAGCTGCAAGAATTGCATTTAGGGAATCGCAAATAGCGATTCAATAACTTCATTCGCAATTTAGGTTATCGCAAATAATTGCGATTACCCATATTGGAATTCAAAATGTTTCATACATTAACAAACGCATTTTTGTGATCGCAAACGGCGTTGATACATCTGGCCCTAAGATCATCAAATCAGGTTAGGATGTTTTGAGTAATGAATTTGTATGTTTTTTAACACACTGCAATTGCGGAAGCAGTAATGTTATCCTACGGAGGAAAGGCATACATTACATACAGGTACTTCACAGCGACTTACGGGACCAATCTCCTGGACTTAAGGTAAGTATGGGGCAAGATCCAAAACAGCACCAACAGGTGACCTCGGGCAGCACTGAAAAGGCCAGGTGCAGAGGTGCTTTTCAGCATCGGGAGCGCAATGGTATCTAGTGGATGTGGGGACACCTTTGGTCCTCTTCTCCTCGGATCAGGGCAGCTAGGTGTAGAGGTGTTCTGAGGTATCAGGTTTCAGTAGAGGGGGCCTGCATAAAGAAGATGCAGGTGGAGATGGTGAGTCCACTGTGGGACAACCCCAGGTGGCTTAGTCTCTGGAGTGTCGAGAGACCACGCTGGACACAGTTAGCCCACTTCAACTCGGGCTAGGGGAAACAGGTGCAGTGGTGAGTTCCGGTGTCGAGTTTGTGGTGGTCTGGAGTCCCACAGTTTGGAGTGCCTGAAGGATGCAGAGAAGCAGCTCCACTAGAGCTCCTGGGTCTTTGCTGAAGGCAGGTAGTCCTCCCAAGCTTTTGGAGGCACAGCAGCTGCGGGACAAGACTACTTTGGTGCAGGTTTGTTGGTAACAGCAACAAAGCTGACAGCAGACAGGCTGGCAGGTTTGGATCCTTCTCCACAGTCCTTGCTTCTTGCGGCTCTTTGGTGTCCTCCTTCAGTCTGCAGGAATCTGATTTCCTGGTGCCAGGGGCTCCTCTAAATACTAGACTGAGGGGTTTTAAGAGAGTGTAGGGTATTAGCCACTGGGCTAATTACCCCTGGGGTCACTACACCACCTATATAACCACTTCCTGTGAGTTCCTAATTCTGCCATCACCAAGATGGCAGACTTTGAAATTTCGTATCCATATCAGGTAACCCATCTTAGGGGTGGAACACGCCTTCCCACCTGTCCAGGAGCCTAATGGGACCTGGTCAGGTGGGTTGGCATCCCCTCATTTCTGAGGGAAGCCAGATTTGCATACCAACGGCAGTGGGCTCTTTGAAGCTCCCTGCCTTGGAATGCTAATTTACAGGTCATCCTGGTGGAAGGAGATTTCAAACACCTCCTGCCAGAGAAAGCTTTGCTCCTGACCTCCTGAGAGCGTAGATCCTCACCCCTGGGGTTCTGAAACGCATCTGTGGCGGTAGGCTGGTCAGAACCAGTCAGCCAGCACCCTAGTAATTGGTAGGTTTTCAGGGGGCACCTCTAAGGTGTCCTCTGGGTGCATGTATTAATAAATCCATCACTGGAATCAGTGCACGTTTACTAGTACGAGGTGTTGGATACCAAACCCCATATGTTTCAGTAAAGCCATTATGTAGCTGGGGAACTCTTTTTGACCAGTGCCCAGTACAGATCTTAAGATGGCATCCCTGCTCACTTGCAATATCTAGTAATATAACTAGACATCACCGGGGCATATCTGCTCATGCAGATATGTCCTCACATACAATATATTCCACCCTGCCTTAGGGTTCAAAGGCCTGCTGTTGGAGTGACTTACATATATTAGATGCAGTGATTTTGGCATGACACATAGGAGTGTGTCATGTCATGTTATCACTCATGGTTTACAACATGGCATGCAGCTACCAATGGCAGTAAGTGTGGAAATTGTAGACGAGTCCCTTAGGCTGGCATAAGATATGCGGCAACACTTCAGGTCATTTTTAGGCACCCATGCCCTAGTTACCTTAGGTACCATTTACTAGGGACGTAAAGGGGTGGTAAAGTCCTTAGCCAATTGTTGCACAATTAGACTGCACCTGGTTTTGGGAAAGGAGCACTGTCAGCGAGGTCTGGTTAGGAGGCCTCAGTGCACTGTCAGACTCGAAAACCAGAGTCTCATAGCTAAATGGGGGCAACAAGTTGGGTGATTACTGCAACAAAAGCCCAGTTTCCTACAACTGCCATCGCCTTTGTGAACACCGAGGGGCGCTGGGGAGGCCAAAAGAGAGCACAGCAAACTGAAAGTGCTTGTGGCCCACCATGAACTGCAGATAACACCTGTGTTCAGGCAGAACATGAATGTGGAAATATATGCTACCATCCAGTTTCCCAGGTTTGGGGCAAACCAGACTTGCGCGAGCATAAGCATTTTGAACTTCTTCTAGAGGAAGAAATTGAGAGGGTACAGGTCTAGAATAGGATGAAGGCCTCCATTCTTCCTGGGTACCAAAAAACAGTAGTTATAGCAATAAAAACCTACTTCTAGCACCAGCAACCTCTCTTTAGCCTCCTTGGCCATGAGATCCATCACTTCCTGAAGGAGCAGAGAAATATAGTCCTCGGTCAGCCTGTCGCAAGCAGGTGGCGTGGGTGGAGGGGCAGTCTCGAAAGAGAGGTACTAGCCCCTCCAGACCATCTGCAAAACCCATTGAGCTGATGTGATAGACCACCAGTGGTGTAAGTGATGGTGGATCCAGCTGCCCACTGTGTGCCCATGTTGATATGGGGCAGACTAGAAGGGCTTGGAGGCTGCGATTGCTGGGCACTGGTGGACTGGCCAAACCACTTGCTGCCTAACTCACAAAGTCTGTGGAAACCGTATCCTTGGCTACGCAGAGGCTGGGAAGCTTATGCGTCGCGATGGCTAGGCGGGTACAGACACAGGTGGGAGACCCATCCATGGCATCAAAAGGAGCAAACTGTGAATTAAGGATGGTGATGGGCCATGGAAAGGCCAAAGGACTTGGCCGTAGCCCTGCTGCCCTTAAAGTGCTCCTGCAAAGAATCCACTTTATCTCAGAAAAGACTGGAGTCAAAGGTCATGTCCATAAGCAATGCTTGGACATCCCCAGAAAAGCCAGTCGCCCTCAACCAGGCCTGACAATGCAAGGTCACTGTCGATGAAACCACTGTGCCCAGTGAGTCAGTGGTGTCCAGTTCACAATGTATGGTGAGCTTGGCTGCATCTCTTCCGTCAGTAACAACCTGCGAGAAGACGGCCCGGGCCTCCTCTTGGACCATCAGCAGCACCTGCGCAACTGTGTCCCACAAAACCTGGAAATAGCAGTCTGTAGTAATTGAGGCAGAGGCGAGGATGATTCATAAAAGATTTATTGAGTTACACAATCGTGGAGCACAAGGGAAAAGCTCCACCAAGCTCAGCAGTTAGGGCCAACAGTAATAAAGCATTCTAAGTGGCTAGGCAACAGCAACAACCTAGCAACACCAACATTCTAATTAACAAGAATGCATGAACACAATACTACATACCTCCCCTTGTTCCCAAACAAAACAAAACAGAATAAAAATAAAAAAATGAAAAGAAAAAAAGATAATGAAAATGCACAATGTATATAGAGCTAGACTATAACAAGTAAAGCAAAAACGAATCAGTAGCGAACAGAAACTGTAACAGAAGGTAAAGCGTAAAGCTTATCTGTAGAAAACAGAAACTATACCAGAAGGTAAAGCGTAAAGCTTATCTATAGCGAACAGGCAAAGAACATTTCCTCAAACTCTTCCTAACACACACATTATTAAGAGAGCCATGGCCAACCTGACCTTCATGTGAGTTAGGAGTATTTTTAGAGATATCCAAATTCTCTCGAGAAGAGTTCAGGTCAGAACTATGCATGACTTTAGAGACTCTGTTTAGGTTCAACCAATGTCCCCATTCAATTTGCACAGCATTACCATAAACCTTTAGAACACGTTGTGGTTTGCTAAATCTGCTCTCACCTTTCTTAGCATACAGAGGAGATTTAATTTTTAAAAAATCATCGACATTGAGAAAAGACATTTTGACACCTCTTTTTGTATCAAACCACCTTTTTAGGTTTCGCCCTGCGAATCGATCGCGAAGCGATCGTCGCAGCGAAACCTATTGTGATCGTTTCTGCTTTCAAGGAGTCAAGGGAGACAGGAGACAAGTGATGTGCACGCGGAACCTTCCGAACTGGGATCAGGTCGCGCGCGCTTCCTGTCTCCCATGGCTCCTTGGAAGCAGGCACACACACGCACTCACACACACACATACAGACCCCCCCCACCGCCGCGCATACACACAGTCACACACACACACACACACATAGAGATCCCCCCAAACCCTCCCCCGCCCCGCCGCGCGCATACACACACACACACACATAGAGAAACACCCCCCCGCCGCCGCGCATACACACAAGCACACACACACACAGAGAACCCCCCCGCATCCCGCATGCACACACACATACATACAGAACCCACCGGCCCTCCGGCGCTCACACACACACACATCCCCTACCTCAGCTCGGCGTGTCTTCCGGCGTGTCTTCTCATCATGCGCAGGGACAGCCAACGTGCACGAGCACGGTGACGGCGTCTCCTGCGCTACACCCGTGGTTTCGGTTTCGCGTGAAATGAAAGACTTGAAGCGTGATGCGTGAAGATGCCTCGCGCTGACTTTAAAAAATGCCTACATAACGGTAAGGGCGCGAGCAAGTATGACTTTTGAAATTACAAGAGAGTATAATTAATAAAATGCTCACGTTACGACTTGAAAGACTGGTGCTGAATACCTGCGCCTGATACACCGCTGCTGAAATAAATGTTAAACCCTCCTCTTCACGAAACAGAGCAGGTCACAGTCAAGGAGGAGGCAGAAAGCACACACTTGTATTTTGCGTTTTCATTTTAATCTGCACGGTAGCAGTGATCACGGGATGTGCTTATGTTATTGAGTGAGTGCTACAACTAATTTCTATAGGTGCTGGATCGTCGCCGCTCCATTCCCGGGCAGCTGCTGGGCGCGCCATGCTGTACTCTTTGCTGACTTTGTATACACTGCTTCCCTCTCCTCTTCCGGGCAGCCGCTGCCTAAGAGTCCCGCCAGCTGTTGGGTACGCCGTGCAGGCAGACTTGAACCGTTGTACTCTGTGTTTGTAGATTGGTGCATTGACTACATGAGTTACTCACACTTGGGCTTGGGACACGTGAGAGGTATTTATGTCACCTAGCAAACCCGCCCATATCCATGGAAGCTTCTTCTGCCCAGTGTTGTTTAAGAGCAAGTTTGGTTCGACCGTGTTTTGCCAAGACCCACGGTGAATCTGCCGGTGCTAGAGTTGTAGCAGACATCTTCCTTAAGATTTCCAGCTCTGGTCCCTTTACAAAGGACACAAGTGATGGGCGGGGGAGGGTTTTGCACAATGTCCCTGTAGGGTCTGAGATAACCTCCTTCAATGAATTGGTTTGTGTTTCTGTTTGCTTTGTGTCCTCGTAACATGGGCTGCGGTTTTGTAAACAGACATCCATTCCTTTCATCTTGCAGAGCCCGCTGACTTCTAATGTTTGCTATTTATTTATTTATTTACTTATTTTAAGTTTTATAGAGCGCGAACTTGACCCGTGAGGGTATCAGAGCGCTTTACAGGTTGAAGGAGTAATACAGAGAGAATAGCAATAAGTCAGGGGGGTAAATAGTGATGATGGTCCTATGGTAGGCAGGGAGTCAAAGGGGTATGTACAAGGAAGGAGGGGGTGAAAAGGTACAAGGAGCATTTTACAGAATAAATAATTATACATTAGGGAGGAAAGTGCAGGGGTGCTTTACGTTAACACAGTGATCAAGGATCATACATACATCATCATACAATAGAACAGGGTATCACAAAGGTGATAAGTCTCTCGGTGCTAGTGGCACGGGTTAGTCAAGGAATTTAGCCATGAGGAAGGATTTAGCCTCCTAAGCGATGTTTAGGGTGAGGCGTTTTCACAGTAAATGAATTAACATGAACACATTTATTTACTTTAAAAGCATTTAACTAGGCAGGGCACTGTTGTGGTAGCATGGCGACACTGACCTTTTAATCCATGGGCATTTCCCCAGTCGGCAGGAGCCCTTGGAGATTGGTTTTGAAATTAAAAGTTCCAATCCTTAGCTTTCGTTTAAAAAATCCTTTTTTTCAGGTGTGTCGGCACCTTATTTCATGAAAAGCAAATCAAACTGCCTCTCCGGAGAAGTGGAACTTTTGAAAGAAAATGTGAAGTCTTCCTTAACTAAAATTTTGCAAGATTTCCGTTTTAATGTCTGGTCAGTTTCCATAGGTGAAACAAGTGTTTGCAATGCAATGCAATAGGTCTCACATTTATGCAAGTTTAAGCCATTGACATTGTAAATGACAATGCCTTTTATTTATGTTTTCAAAACAAATACGTAAATAAAAGGCATTGTCATTTACAATGCCAATGGCTCAAATTCTCACAAATGCGAAACCTATTGCATTGTAAATGCTTGTTTGTTTGGTCTGTGAAACAGTCACATTCTCTTTGACATGATCCATGAGATCATCAATACTTGTTGCAGACTTGAGCAATTTGAACATCCACCCGCTCTATGATGTGTTGCCATTTCCTCCCCTCATAAGGACAAACAGAGCAAATTTGGTGATAGAGTGTGGTGTAGTCCTGTAAAACCACATCATACCATCAAGAGAGCGTCTAACATCATGATGGCCCATCTTGGCCCACTTCACACAATCCCCAATCACTTGATTCATCCTCTCTACAAGCCCATTAGTCTGGGGATGGCAAAGTGAGCTTTTGATGTGTTTGACACAGACAGAAAAGAGGAAAGATTGAAATTCACTGCTGATAAACTGTTTGCCATTGTCAGAGACCACAGCCTCTGGAAAACCCTCTCTCAAAAACACATTGGTAAGAAAATAAATAACAGATTTAGTGTTCGCATCTCTCACCAACCTGAGGCTATTTGGACGCATAATCAACTAGAACCAAGATATATTTATATGGCCGACACAAAACATCATAAGGACCTTGTATATCTATCCCTACCTTTGCCCAGGGTCTGTCGGACACTCAATGGGATTCAACGGAGGTGTGGACAACTTAAGGGACTTATCAGAGGAACCAAAAACACAACATTCCTTGATCATGTTTTCAACTTCAACATCCATGGATGGCCACCAGAAAGCATCACGAAGACGACGCTTTGTGAGAGTAACACCAAGGTGTCCTTCATGCACACGTCTCAAAATCCCTGACCTGAGGGAAGAAGGAGGAATAAGTTTCTCACCCCTTAGTAATAAACCATTTTCGAGAGACAACTCTGGACTAATTTTACAGAAAGGTTGAAGCAAGGGAAACAGAACCTTTTCACATGGCCATCCCTTTGTAACCAAAGCGCTGATATCCTGAAGAATAGTCAGAAAGAAAAGCTGATCTCCATTCCTCCTAAGAATCCACGATATGTTGAGGAATATCTAGAGCAGCAACAAAACAATCTTCACAATCCTCCTCAAAAAGATCGTCACATTTGATGTTATCCTGCTCATTTTCACTAACTGTAAATCTAGAAAGGAAATCGGCTCTAAAATTTTCCCACCAGCGATATGTTTGACCTCAAAGTGGAATTTTACTAGTCTGGTGACCACTCTAAGAATTCTAGGAGTAGAACCCTTACTCATACCATCTCCCAAAATACTAACAAGGGGCTTGTGGTCTGTGAGAAGCATGAAATGTTTACCTCAAACTTACGGGCAAAACTTTTCTATGGCCCAACAACATGCCAGTAACTCCTTTTCTATGACAGAATATTGATGTTCTGCGCCTCTCAGTACACGAGAGGCAAAACCTATAGTGTGTTCAATACCCTCAACTTTCTGAGTCAACATGCCTCCCAAACCCACTTGACTGGCGTCAACCGTGATGAAACATTCGTGAGATGGGTCGAAAGGTTTAAGAGCCTTGCAACTACTCAAAGATGATTTCACACAATTCAAAGCATTCACACACTCCTCATCCCAGTCAAACGCAACACCTTTCTACAAAAGGGAACTTATGGGGCGAACAACTGTGGCAAAATTGGGAACAAACTTAGAATAATATTCACAAAGACCCAGTAATGATTTAACCCCTGACTTATCAGTTGGGGCAGGAGCATTGTTGATAGCTTCCAACAATCCAGGCTTGGGATTAACACCATCTTGAGACACAACGTGACCAAGGTACTCAACCTTGTTGCAGAAAAACTCACACTTTTCTGATTTGAGCACAACCCCGTGTTCCTTGAATAAGGACAACACTTTGTCTAAAGTCATGTCATGGGCAACACTGTCCTTACCGAAAACAAGGACATCATCTTGAAACACCAAGACTGAGCTCACATCTCGAAGGATATTGTTCATAATCCTTTGGAAGACGGATGCCGCTGAGGCCAAGCCAAAGGGCATCCTACAATACTGAAAAGTTCAGAGTGGGGAAACAAAAGCTGTGAGGTGTTTGGATTCAGGGTGGAGTTCAAGTTGATGGTAAGCACTCGCTAGATCAAGCTTGGAGAAACATTTGGCTCCCTTGGTAGCTGCAAAGAGATCAGAGATTTTGGTTAACGGATGGGAATCAACCCAAATCTCTTTATTGAGGGACCTCAAGTCCACACAGACCCTAAGTTAGCCATTTTATTTATGGGCAACCACCAAGGGAGAAAGCCACAAGGAAGACTCGGCAAGTTCGATGACTCCCTTGCCACACAATTCTTTGAGTTTTTTCTCCAAATCAGATCTAACGCTGAACGGTACACCCCTAAGCTTGTGCTTAAGAGGAGTGGAATCATGCTGGACAACAATCTTGTGCTTAAAACCTTTAACTTTACCCGAACTGTCACCAAAAACAGAAGGGTATTTTTCTTTCCACTTTTGTTTGATGTCATCACAACATTCTACAACTAGGACTTGCTCTTGGGTGCCAGGCTTCAACATCATCCCAAATAACCCTTGGTGAAACCAACCAAGGATGTTGAGTCCCTTAACAGCAACATAGATGTTACCCTTGATGCATCTACCAAATACATTTTATCCTAAAAAAAATCTCAATAGGTCAATCTTCCGTCCCTCATAAGACACTGGGGAACGATCTGGAGGAGAAAGTTCAATAGAATCACCCCACGTTTCTACAAAACGTTTTTTGTAATCATTGTGATCCGGGAACCCAAATCTACCAAGAGAGGAAGACTCTTTTCCCCAACACCAATATCGACAATTGGATCACGAGAATCAGAAGGGTCACCTTCTATAACTTCCACTGAGAAGCCAACCATAATATGATCTTCACTCTCCTCTCTAATTACAGAAATTGTATCTGAGTCACTTTCACAATCGGATTCTACAATACACGCTACAGGTTAGGAAAATGCTACTTACCAGTATGCATCTGTTCTTGGCATGTAGAGCTGCAGAGTTACATACTATGCATAGATGGCCACCTAGTGATGGGCCCGGATGTTTGCAGTTTGTTTTGTTGTAGAAAGTCTTTCGGAGTCACGAGATAGGCTGTATTAAAAACACTGTTTCAGACAACTGCAACAGATACGGGTGGTCGCCGCTAGGTGTGGGTTCTGCTATACAATCTATGCATAGTGTGTAATCTGCAGCTCATATGCCTCGAACGGAAAATGCTACTTACCAGTATGCATCTGTTCTTGGCATGTAGAGCTGCAGAGTTACACACGCCCACCCGCCTCCCCGGCTACCTTTATCTGTTCCAGTATTATCTAATTAGATACAAATCACATGGACATCACTACTTCTTGTACAGCTCCATCACTTCCCTAATGGCGAAAAACAATCTGGGGATGGAGCCGATGCCCATGCGCAGTATCATCTTAAGGAGGAGTCACCTATCTCGTGACTCCGAAATACTTTCTACAACAAAACAAACTGCAAACATCCGGGCCCCACACTAGATGGCCATCTATGTATAGTGTGTAATCTGCAGCTCATATGCCTCAAACACATGTTTCCTTTTAAGGCAGACCTTGGCAAAATGTCTACCCTTTTGCAATAATTGCAAGTAACAGATATAGCAGGGCATCTACTGTTCTTACCATTAGGAGGGTTACCACATCTAATACAGAGGTTAGGATTGACTCCATCAGGTTTGTTAAACTTGGGAAGACTTTTGGGTACACTAGTTTTAGCTTTAGAAAAGGTAGTTTTCCCACTTTTGACAACATTAACACCATCCCTGACTTTATCAATATTTTTGTCTTCGAGTTCCTTTAATGAGCTCAATGAAATCTCAATGCTTTTGGCTATTCTTAAAGTCTTGTCAAGAGTGGGATCGGCTAACAGTTTCTGTCTAATGCTCTTTTCTTTGCATTGACAAACAAATTGGTCCCTAATAAATTGGTCTGTGAAGTTCTCAAACTTACAAACTGATGCAAGACGTCTCAATGCAAAAATATATGTGTCAACATCTTCGTCTACCGTCTGTTTCCTTTTAAAAAACGTATGCCTCAGAACAATGAGACTGGGTTGTTTATCGAATCTCTTCTTTAGTTTCAACACAGTTTGTAGGAATCCAGCTGAACCATTACTTTCTTCAGGAGTTAGTTCAGGTAGATGTTTGAAGATAGACCTACCTTCGAAACCCAAAGAGTGAAGCAATAGACATTTTTTTCTGTCAGCCGTGTATCTTCTTGCTCCAATCGCTCCTAAATAAGTTTCAAAAGCATCAAACCACTTCTCCCATAGAACAGGCGGTTCTCCAGGGGAATCCAAAAACGAAGGAGGAGGGTTTACTGATTGCATGGTGCACATGTTGACGAAATATTGGAAAATAAAAATGGATACCCAAGTCAATAAAATTGAGACAGAAGAATTGTAACAACCAGAGCAAGAATACTTTCATCAAAATGGTAGTAAGGAGATGAAGGTATGCGTATCACAAGGAGATGCACAAAAATGCAACAAATGTGTGCACAACACAGATGAAGAACATAGGAGGTGTGTGCAACTCCATGTAGTCCAAAAAAAAATGAGAAAAGTGTGCACATCACGGAAGCACGAAGGATGATGAATGTGTGCACATCACAGAAGGATACTAGGACTCAAATAAATGAGAAAAGAAACCTCAGTTATTTAAAAAGTAAAACGTTCTGTGTAGAAAATGACACAAACATTCCCAAAAACATAGAAATACAAGATTCTTTTTTGAGGAAAGAAAATTGATTTATTCGTAAAGTGTGTGCATCACTGTTGACTTAAATTAATGCACGAAGAAGGTGTGCGCATCACCGAGAGAAAACTACTATGATGTAGTATTTCATCTTGACCAACAGAGGAAATGCGCTAGGAAAACCAGTTAGATAGGAAAATATAGTAGGGTGTGCGCTTCACCGCGTGATGCACAACATTAACAAACACTTTTCAGATCCAGTTTGGTGAAATGCAATCTTGAGCGTAACTATTGGCAGTGCAACGCACAGAATGTATCCAAAATGGCCACTCCGGCGTAAGTGGTGAAGTGTGAACGACGTGAAGTGTTGAGCGTCACTGGAATACAAATACGAACAGAAAGAGAGAAGTGATGGAGTGTGCGAACTCCGTCTGCATTCTGAGGTTGCCAAGGAGAGCACCTGCGGTGAGTGGCCGTTGTAGAATTATTTAAAAATAAATGTTTTCATTATAATGTCCCCAAAGCAAATGTCAATAATTCTCAAAGCGCGAAGAGGGTAGGAATGCTACCAACTGGGCTGAGCTTACAGCGCTTAGGAAAATGTAATTATGTGGAGGACAGATAACGCAGGAAAAGCGTATTGCCTTACCAGTCTGTTGAAACTGCTAGGAGAAAACAGCTGATGGTTCGGTGAAGATAGATGATGGTTGAGATGTAGTTCAACAATTAGGCAGATGACTTGTAGGGTCGAGTCTTCTTCCAAGGTATTCTTGTATTCCGTTCTCTTCTTGGACATAAGAATCTCCTCAGAGGTAAAATAACAGAAAATACACGCAGGTTTCATGTAATTGTGACAGTGTAACTCATGAATCGTCGCCAAAATATTTGTAGTAATTGAGGCAGAGGCGAGGATGATACATAAAAGATTTATTGAGTCACGGTCATGGAGCACAAGAGAAAAGCTCCACTAAGCTCAGTAGTTAGGGCCAACAGTAATAAAGCATTCTAAGTGGCTAGGTAACAGCAACAACCTAGCAACACCAACATTCTAATTCACAAGAATGCATGAACTCAATACTACACAGTCCAAAAGACAGTGCCAGCCCGGTGGAAGAAAACATCTTCCCTATGGTGTCCAGCCTCTTGAATTCCCTATCCAGGGGAATAGAAGGGAAAGTACCATGAGAGGTGGAGGCTTGGACCACCAAGCTCTCTTGAGTACGATGTTGCATGAGAAAGTTGGGGTCCCCTGGAGCCCAACAGCAGTGCTGGTGGGCTATCGTCTTGTTTACAGGAGCATGTGTGCTGGGCTTGGACCAGGTCTCAAGCAGGATGCCAGTAAGGGCTTCACTAAAGGGGAGAAGAGGTTCAGAGGGGGACACTCCCAGGTGAAATACCTCTGTCATTCTGACGTTAGCCTTGACTGCCACAGAAGGTAGGTTAAGGTCCAGGACCTCGGCCGCTCTACTCACCACCATAGCGAGAGACGTTCCCTCCTCGGTAGCCATGGTAGGGGGGGAAAGCAAGCCAGTATTTGGAGAAGTATTAAGTCCAATGGTGTCCGCCAAATCCTCACATTAGTCCACATTAGGGTCAAGGGCTGGTATTCTTGATGGTACAGCGACCCCTATCAATCCTCCAGAGTCAATGCCCAGAGAAATAGGGCTCAGTCTCTGGCCTGGAAGGCATGGTTCCAGTCGACGCCACTGTCGGAGTTGGAGATCAGAATGGGCGTCGGCATCTGGACTGCAATCAAGGAAGTTCGTGGTGGCACGACCGGCACTGGTACAGATCCATTCGTGTTTCCAGTGGGCCTCACTGGCGCTGGGGGCGTTGCTGGCAGCGAGAATCCAGCAGAGTCCCCTCCCGAATTCGCGGAGCAGAAAGGCACGGGAGCGGGCTGCTCAAATATGAGAGGTATGATCACATAAAACTCTTGAAGTTGAGCGGGGTTGCACCGGATCCCAGAAACTCTGGAAACCTTGGAGCCAACATAGGCGCTGGTTCAACCAACTCATGCTTCTAATGCCGACGCTCCCTCATCTCATCGGCTGATGGTCAAGGTGAAGTCGAAGTCCTCCTTGACTTCTTGCACTTATTGTTAATAGGACTGACCCAAGAGGCCAGAAGACTTAAAGATCAACAAAGATTTTGGGTTCTACGACCGCACCCTTCCTCTAGACCGGGAACGAGATTGTCGCAGCTTCGCACGTCGAGTTTGAGGGATTGCTCCATTAAGGCCTTCGGATTCATGACACATCAATCGCAGCAGGCCTTTGGATTGTGGTCGTGCTCGAGGCACCACAGGCATACAAGATGTGGGTCCGCCACAGACATTGGTCAGTGACAGGCGCTGCAGGGCTTGAAGCAGACTTGCGGGATAACATCCCTGTCTAAAAAAACTTCAACGAGAGTCAAAAAAAGTTTGGTCAAAAAATGATTAAGCACATGTGCTCAATCCACATGTTGCAGCGGGATCGCCGCAACAGACGTTTATGCCTATTATGTAGCGTCCCATGTGATGGTGATAAACGAATAGTGGTATTGCTCCCCCACAGATCCCCCACAGATCCAGCATATTCGGCGGAACATGCTGCTATGGATCAGGTCAGCTCCTCCACTTATTATACAACATCGATCACCTACCACCAGCCAGTGGTGATACAACTCTGGCGGGCTAAGACCCGACAGATGGGCTGGCGGGGGACACTTACTCAAATGAATCCCTTATGGCAGGGCACATACCTTCGATCCGAATAGACATTAACGGGGTTCAGAGGGTGGGACCGTGTCGAGATTACGACCCTTGGCGATGTAACGCGCGGCACCACAATGAAATCTTTTGAACAACTACAGGCATAAATCACAATTCTATAAGTTCCTTCAGCTCCAACACGCACTTCTACCCTAGATCCACACATCAGAATCTCTCCCTGAGTTTTAACCATTAGAGGGACGACTGCTTACAGGAGACCTAGGACCCCACAAGATCAAACAGGTCTATCAGACATTGACGACCCATACACCCACCACACTGGACAAGGCATGGCAGATATAACTGAAATCACCGACGATGATTGGCCGAAGCCATCGCCAGCCCTAGGGGTGCAGTGGTGTCCATGCGCTTTGGGCTTATTCAATTTAAGTACCTACACCGCGCATATTACACTAATGTACGACTATGGCGGATGGGCGTTATTCAGTTCCCCATGTGCCTGAGGTGTGATAGGGAGGAGGGGTAATTTTTACACACGGTTTGGAGCTGCTCAGTGTTACAGCCGTTTTGGCGCCGAATTTGTTTGTGTCTCCATGAGGTGCGGTCATGGGATCTCCTGCTCGATCCTCGCCTTTTCTTGTTACATTCCACAGAAGACATAGGGGGGAATAGGTATATGCAGCACCTCTTGTTTTTAGCACTCGCGGTGGCCAAGAGGGATATAGCACAAATGTGGAAGGCAATATCGCCCTAACCATGGGCAAATGGAAAACTGAACTAGATAAACGTATGGGGGCTGAGATTGCTGTTTTTGAGGCCTGAGGATGCCCGCTTAACACCGCAAAATCTGGACTATTTGGCTGACTATTGTGGTATCGACCTTGCCCGAGTCGGACCCCTGAAACTGTTTTGCTATGTTTTATGTATTGTTATAGCCCCACTGAGAGCTTAAAAATATATGTATGTATACATTTAATGTGGCACACTATGATGACTGCACCGCTTGTACAAACATGGAGACCGGAGCAAGTCTGAAAGTTTTTTGTTTATATCACCTACATGTTTGGTAGGTGTTGTTATATATCAGAAATATGGTAATTGATATAAATTAAAAGTACATCTCTTTGGCCATGGTGGGGCTGCGACCCCTACATATTGCAAAATAACCCAATAAAATGTGTCATTAAAACAAAAATGATTAAGGCGTAACTCTCTCCGTATCTACTCTGACTGGCATGGAAAGAAAAGACCTGATGTCAGCGCGCTGGGGTGGTGCTTATAAAGGTACCACGCAAGTCACTTCCAGTGTAGAGGATGCCACGCAGAGCCGATAAGATGCCACATAGCAGGGGTACTACTCACGGACAATTTTCCGGATCCAGTCTGACGCCTGGGGATAATTCTCAGGTAAGGACCCTGAGGCTGGAAGCCTCAATCAGATATTAAAAACCATAGTTTCTATATCTGTAGTTATGGTTTTCCATGTATTCTGCAAAAAAACTGGGATTTAATATTTTAGTAAAGCTTTTAAAAATGTATTACTGACTGTTCACCGAAAACATACTATCTCCATGTAAGTTATGGGAGATACGTGGATGACAGCCAGTCTGTTCCTTCCACTCAAGCTAGTAAGCTTGTACATACCTGTGCTTGCCTTAGGGCTAAGAAGGGTATGCTAGATTGTGTTTAAAAGAAAGAAATGTATCACTGTAGAGTCCGACATTAAGACCACTTCCCAACAATGCATTTGCCATCTGCAGACAAGAGAGGGTTGAAAAGGTTCCTTCTTCAGGCCTTAAAAATTGAGAGGGCTGGCTCTTATGAAACATATGTGCACCTCAATGCCCAGATACCAAACGTCTGAAGCCCAAGCAGACTACCAATATAGTTTTCCATACTATTTTCTATATCATACTACAATAAAACATACTGCCTTCAAATCATCCAGATGTGGGTGTTCAGCACCTACCTGAAGCTCAACCCAACCAATACAGAATGTCCTTTATTTGTCAAGAACAACAAACAAGAATCAGTAAAAACCGGGCAGGATGACATGAACCTTGATGACTTCAAACCCCAAACTTCAAGGAATGCCAAGTCACTTGGATTCATCTGGACACCAACCTCATCCTCGAAAGAAAACATTGGCAATAACACAGAGTGTGAAACCACTTCTTCCAGAAAGCAACATCAGAATGCTGTTCAAGCCCTCATATCCTCACATCTGGATAGTGATATTGCCCTACTCCATGACCGCCAGTTTCATAGTGGCGCCCTTTAACAGTATTTTAAACGCCACAGCACATCTTAAGCAGGGCCTGAAAAAGTATGATCCTATCACGCCATCCTGCTAGAAATCCTTTGGCTCCCCTTGCAAGCCCGCGCCAACTTCAAAACCAGACTGATCATTTACAAAGCCATCGCACCTTGCAGACAAGTAATCACCACCAGAAATAAGTATAGCACACAATCTCTGTTTGATTTTTTACCACACCTGCAGCCAGGACACTATCAGACTGCAGACTAAGAAGAGTGAAATAGAAAAACAAGGCAGCTGACCTTTTTCATCTATGCACCCAGGACCTAGAACAATATCCCAGTATATATCTGGAACCCCACCTCTCACCAACACTACTTCAATTTAGGAAAGAGTTGAAGTCTCACCTTAAACAAGTCGATATTACAATGTATTAGCAGTCCACATCACAGCTACCTCTTACGTCTTGTTGACTTTTAGCTGGACTTTCAGCACGTAATTGCTACTTTCTGGCTATGTTCGAGCAATAGTATGCCACAGAGACACACAGTTACATGCACTCTTCTATTCTGAAGTTCTGTCATTTTAGAACACTACTAACAATGGTCAATAATCACCCCCAGAAATAAGTAATGTACACTCAAAAACTAGAGAAGACAATGCTTTCTCAAAATCTTAGTACCCTTCTTTCAGGAAGACAGCGAATGCTAGTTATAGCATTACCATTAGAAAATAGAACACTTCTTTTTTGTCCCTAGATTCTTTTGCTACATTGTAACTGACATGAGGCAATACACAAAACTTTTTGGCAACACCTTTTCAATAGTTTAGGTTACCTACCTTGGATTGATATTGATCCATTTGCCCGTCGTGGCATTTCTGAGCTTCTGATCTACAGAAGAAAGTAAATGGGCATTATTAAATTCTTGTGTCTACTATAGAGGAGCAAACATCAGCATTACACGTTTGTAAAGCTACTAGAGCATTTTCGCCAGGGGGTCGTAGGCTAAATATACAGAGAGGGAGAGAGACATACAGCACATCTATATTCACCATATATATAAAACAGAGGTTCGCCCTATAGAACACAGATTGCCTTAAAAGTCAGCTGAGTCTTGCAGAGGATATGGTTGACCAATTTACACTTCTAAATGGAATAAACACAGGGCACACCAAATCAAAGCTGTTTTTGGAAGAGCAGTATTAAAATAAAGTTCTTGAAATTGGCGGTTGGGATTGAGCGCAATACTTAAATGAAGTTTCACAAAAACAACACACTTTATTAAACAAGTGAATAAGACCTAAAAACGTGATAATACACATCAACATGTGGCAATGTAAGCACTCCCATTTAAAGGTAAAGAATTGACGAGACTGAGCAGGTTTTCAGTTTCTTATCTACTGTTGAATTCCAGAGAAATCAGAATCAGGAAAGCATGGAGAGTAGAAAAATAACAGCAAAAATGTTAATGTAGAATCAACATAAAATAATATAATGAATATAAAAAGGAAAATGCTACTTATCAGTATGCATCTGTTCTTGGCATGTAGAGCTGCAGAGTGTACACTTAGCATTAGATCGCCACCTGGTGTTGGGCTCGGGTGATTGCAGGTTGTTGTCTTCTTGGAAGAAGTCTTTGTAGTCACGAGATAGGTGACTCTTCCCTTGGACAATACTGCGCATGGCTATCGACTCCATCCTCAGATTGTTTTTCGCCATGATGGGAAATGATGGAGTTAGTAGTAGTAAAGAGAAAGGATGTCCATGCGTGTGCATCTAAGTAAGATGAGAACTGGAACGGATACAAGTCCTGGGGAGGCGGGAGGGCTTGTACGACTCTGCAGCTCTACATGCCAAGAACTGATGCATACTGGTAAGTAGCATTTTCCGTTCGAGGCATATGAGCTGCAGAGTGTACACTTAGCATCGATTGTGCAGCAGTGTCTCCCCTAGCGGTGGTCGCTTGTATCCGTTGCAGTAGTTTGAAACAGTGTTCTAAGGACAGCTTGGCCCACTGCAGCTTGCTGCTTGGCCTGCACATTAACACAATAGTGTTTAGTGAAGGTGTGTGGTGTAGACCATGTTGCTGCCTTGCATATGTCCTCTAGTGGTATATTTCCTAAGAAAGCCATGAGGCTCCTAGTTTGTGAGTGGAGTGCGCTCTAGGAGGAATTGTTAGTGTACGTTTAGCTTTTTGATAGCATATTTGTATACACTTTACCTGGCAACCCCCCCCCCCCTTAGAGATGGGGTTGCCTTTGTGTGGAGGAGAGAAAGATACAAATAATTGTTTTGTCTTTCTAAAGGATTTAGTCCTATCTGTATAGTATAACAGAGCTCTTTTAACATCTAAGGTGTGTAAGGCCCTTTCTGCAACAGAGTCTGGGTTTTGGGAAAACACAGGTAGCTCTACAGATTGGTTTAAATGAAAAGGAGTAATAACCTTTAGTAGAAATGTAGGATTAGACCCAAGAACCACTTTATTAGGATGTATTTGAAAAAATGGATCTTGTATTGTGAATGCTTGTTTTTCACTAACTCTTCTGAGAGAGGTGATGGCAACAAGGAAAGCAGTTTTCCATGTTAGAAATTGCAATTCACATTTGTGTAAAGGCTCGAAAGGGGGTCCCATGAGTCTTGTAAGGACAATGTTTAGGTTCCATAAAGGAGCAGGTGGTAACCTAGGTGGGATTATTCGTTTCAATCCTTCCATGAATGCTTTGATTGCAGGTATTCTGAAGAGGGATAGGTGTTGCCTATTCTGTAAATAGGCTGCAATTGCTGCAAGATGCAGGCGTATGGAAGAATAAGCCAAATTGGACCTTAGTAGATGTAAAAGGTAACAGATGATATTTTGGATGGAAGCATCCAGTGGATCAATGTGATTATTTTTGCAATATATTGCAAATCTTTTCCACTTACCGGCATAACACGCTCTGGTAGTGGGTTTTCTAGCTTCCTTAATAATGTTCATACAGTCTGGTGGTAGGTTTACGTAACCAAACTCTAAGACTTCAGGAGCCAGATCGCCAAATTCAGTTGGTTTGGTTCTGGATGTCTTATTTCTCCATGGTTCTGTGTTAACCGGGAGGGTGTGAGCTGTAACTTTTGATGTGGAACCAGCGAGAGATCTATTAGTGTGGTGAACCACGGCTGGCATTCCCATGTGGGCGCTACTAGTATTAGTTTCAGAGACTGTTGTCTGAGCTTGCGCACTACTAGTGGAATGAGTGGGAGAGGCGGAAAAGCGTACGCAAATCTGCCTGACCAATTCATCCATATCGCATTGCCTTCGGACCGTCGGTGTGGAAACCTGGCGGCGAAGGTTGGGCATTTTGCATTTTCGTGGGTGGCAAACAGATCTATTTGTGGATGCCTCCATCTTTGGAAGAATGGCTGAATAACTGTGGATGTATTTCCCATTTGTGAATCTGTTGTGACTGCCGACTCAACAGATCTGCTATCTGATTGTGAACTCCCGGAAGGCGTTCTGCTGCCAGATGTATGTTTTGAGGAATGGCCCATCTCCAAATGTTCTGTGCGAGCTGGGACAGTTGCAGAGTGTGTTCCCACCCCTGTTTTTGTATATAGTACATGGCTGTCATATTGTCCGTCCGGATTAAGACAGCTTTGTTTTGTACTTGTAATTGAAACGTTTTGAGTACTAAGAATTCCGGCCCAAACTATTGGTTCTGATTGAAAGGCTGGTTTAAGATGGTAGTTTGCACCTCCGTCTTAAACCCGGAAATGCGTAACCACGCATTTCGTCTGAGTATGACACTAGTATGGACTGCTCTGGATGCTGTGTCAGCTACATCTAGTGCACATTTTATTGAGGCATTGGATATTAATTTGCCTTCTTGTATGAGTTATGTTGCCTGATCTTTGAATTGATCTGGGAGGTGCACTAATAGTTTGTCCAATTGATCGTAGTGAGCCCTGTCGTAGCATGAGAGAAGGGCTTGTGTATTTGCTATGCGCCATATATTTGTAGCTTGCGCAGCAATACGTTTACCTGACGCATTAATAACCTTGGATTCTTTGTCAGGTGGGGGCATCTCACCAGAAGTCTGGGAATTAGCTCTTTTCCGTGCATTGGACACTACTAAAGAGTCTAGTGGCAGATGTCCCTTAATATAGACTGGATCAGATGGTGCTGGTTTATATTTCTTTTCTATTCTTGGATTTAACACTCTACAGCATACAGGGTCTTTAAATATTTCTGGAGCATGTTTAATGACTCCTTTGACCATGGGTAGTATTTGCGTAGACCTTTGTGACTGCTCAAATGTATCCAGTAAAACATCCTCCTCAATGGCATCAGAGTGCATTGAAACCCCGTGGTAAAGGGCAGCTCTATTTAAGAGGTGATTAAACCCAATACTATCCTCCGGAGGGGAAGGTTTTGTTGGGTAGGACTGAGGATCAGGAATGTCAGGCACATTATGTGGTGGGAACTCATATATATCGTCATCTGTAGGATATGTATCTGGATTGATATCTTCCTCTACAGGGTATGCGTGTGGGTCTGGTATCTCATCCCCCCACCTAGATCATACTCCTCATCAGTGTGGTGTGAGATGCAGGAGATTGAACAGGAGAAACTCTAGGTGAAATGTAAGGAGGGATAGGAGAGGAAGAAGGTGAAGTAGAGGAAGGGTGCATTGGAGAAGTTGCACAATCCTTCTTGGCAGGAACCACAGGTAGAAGTGGTGTTTCTGCTGGTCTCTTTTTGTGAGGAATAGCTTCCACATGTCCAGTTTTTGGGATGATATAGACCCTCTTTTGTTTCGGATCTGGTGTAAACAGTTCTTTTTCCTATACAACCTTCTTTGGCGTCGTTTTTTTCGGTGCCAATAGAGGTTTTTTGGTGTCTTTTGCTTTAGGAGGTGTTACAGTGTCCTGTGGCAAATTCTTCGGTGTCGAAGGTGGTTTTGGTTTAGTAGGCTTGTCTGAGCGTTTAGGGGACTCTGAAGTAGGTCTCGTTGGCTTCGAGGCGTCGGACTCTGGTTTTCCATCTTTATTTTTGGAACCGGACGGTTTCAGAGCCGGTGCTTCATTCGCATCCGGTACAATTTTTGGCTTCGGTACCGGTGCGTCTTTAGGCGTGGGTGCCGAAGGGTCTTTGTCTTTTGGTACCGAAGGGTGTTTTGGCTTCGGTGTCGAAGTGTCACGATTGTCGCAAGATAAAAGGGTCTGAAAGGGAGGAAAACGTCTGTAGAGCACTGAGACTACAACACCCAGAATGCCTGCATCCCTGTCTGTCTTTTCTTTCTAGCGCTTTTCAGCCTACTTCCTATTTAGGCTCCTCCCTTTCGGTTGTTCGGGGCTTGTCACCTAGTTAGGAGAAGCGAAGTCCGTTCACGGAAGATCCTTCTGAGCCTGATATTCTGATCCTGCCTAAAGAACCCTTGGAGACCTTCCTGGCATTTCGTGCGCGGCATTTTTCCGTGGAGCCGCGAGTAAAGCTACGACTGTACTAGTCTGTTGGACATTTTAACTTTGCACGTTCGCGAACGCGCTGGAGCGCATCCGCGAACTTTGACCTATTTTGGCAGCATCGGAGAGCCGCGCTGCGAGGACCTGTCTTCGCTGGCAGAACAGTGAGAGCTTCTGTCTAGCCAAAGGAGCACGGCGGTTCTCGTTGTTCTTTTGACCCCGATGACACCATTTGGATTCCGCTAGTGAAGAAACTAGCAAACCAGTATTGGAGAATATTATTTACATTACCTAGATGACCTTGGGGCTTTCATTTTCATCGCGTGTATAACCTGTAGGGTTATATATATTCATTCCACGTGCATAACGGAGCAGAACAGTCTGTTTATCTGCATACCTGCTAAGGACGAAAGAAGATACCAGTGTCAGATAAGTAAAGGTCTTTTTTGCCTTTCTTTCAACTTGTGACTTTCTTAGTTGATTTCAGGACATCGTAGACATTGTACTTTCTTTAGCATTTCCTTTATTTTTTCCTTTTGTGCCTTTTTTCCTGGAGTACAAGTGGCAGCATATCTAAGTGAGTGCTTGTATTTCACTATATGCTATACTGCCAAAATCCCGGAGTGAAAGGGGGGAAATCTCATGATTGTCCTCTTGTGTCTCATATTTAGGGTACCTGATACAGACTATAGAGTTAAGTCTATCCTACCTTCAACCCAAGCTGTAGATGGTTTCTGGCTGCCACTGTGTTTTGGTTTATTTCTCCCTTTTTTCCCTTCCCCCGTTGGGGTCTCATCTGACGAGTGTGTATATACCAACTCGAGGGTGTGGCCACAAGGGAGGAGGGGAGAAACTAGCTTCTGCATCGCTCCTGCTGTATCCGGCTTTGTAATGAATATGCTACTTACCAGTATGCATCTGTTCTTGGCATGTAGGGCTGCTAACATTCATATCTATAGCATAGATCGCCGCCTAGTGTTGGGTCCGGATGATTGCACATTGTTGTCCTGGAAGAGTCTCCGAAGTATCACGAGATAGGTGGCTCCTCCCCTGGACTACAGTGCGCATGGGCATCGACTCCATCCCCAGATTGTTTTTAGCCATTGTGGCAAGGATGGAGTGTAATCGTGTAAGTGATGGCCATGCTAGAGATTAAATGCAAGAAAAGTCTGCAGCCGCTACGGGCGCCGGGGAGGAGGGCGGGCGATATGAATGTTAGCAGCCCTACATGCCAAGAACAGATGCATACTGGTAAGTAGCATATTCAGTTCGAGGCATGTGGGCTGCTAAATTCATATCTATAGCATAGAATACATAGCAGTCCCTCCACTAACGGCGGCCGCCCGGGCCAGCTGCAGAAGTCTGAAAAAGTGTTTCAAGAACAGCCTGTCCTACAGTTGCCTGCTGTTTGGAATGCACATCCACACAGTAATGTTTGTTAAACGTATGTGGTGTAGACCATGTGGCTGCCCTACAAATGTCTTCCAAAGGAATGTTACCTAGGAATGCCATGGAGGCCCCCAACTTGCGTGTGGAGTGTGCCCTGGGGGGGACCGTTAAAGTGCGCTTAGCCTTCTGATAGCAAATCTGAATACACTTAACGATCCACCTGGCTATTCCTGCTTTGGAAATGGGGTTGCCTTTATGCTGTGCTGAGAAGGCAACAAAGAGTTGCTGTGTCTTTCTAAAATGTTGTGTTCTGTCAATATAGTACATTAGCGCTCTTTTGACCAAGCGTATGGAGCATTCTTTCTGCTACTGTTTCTGGGTTTGGAAAGAATGCGGGCAGTTCGATGGTTTGATTGACATGAAACTGCGACACCACCTTCGGAAGAAACTTGGGGTTAGTGCGCAGCACCACCCTGTTTGAATGAATTTGTATAAATGGCTCTTGAATTGTGAGCGCCTGTAGCTCACTAACACGTCTTAGAGACGTGATGGCAATGAGAAAGGCCACTTTCCATGTTAGGAACTGAATCTCACATGAATGCAGAGGTTCAAACGGGGGACCCATCAATCTGGTGAGTACCACATTGAGGTTCCACACAGGAGCTGGCGGGGTCCTGGGAGGGATGACCCGCTTCAGCCCTTCGAGGAAGGCTTTAATGGCAGGCACCCTGAAGACAGAGAGATGCTGCCTGTTTTGAAGATAAGCCGCTATGGCGGATAAGTGTATCCGAATGGAAGCGTATGCTAGATTGCATTTGTAGAGATGCAACAAATAGCAGATGATATTAGGAATGGATGCATCTAGCGGGTTGATATTGTGCCCTGTACAGTAGATGACAAACCGCTTCCATTTCGCTGCATAGCAAGCTCTGGTAGTGGGCTTTCTTGCCTCCCGGATGATGTCCATACATTCAGGGGGCAAATTAAGGTAGCCAAACTCTAAGACCTCTGGAGCCAGATCGCCAGATTGAGCTGCTGCGGATCTGGATGCTGAATGTCGCCATGGTTCTGCGTCAAGAGCCTGGGTGTGAGGTGCAGCCTTTGATGCGGTACCACGGAGAGTTCTAGAAACGTGGTGTACCATGGTTGGCGTGCCCACGTTGGAGCAACCAGGATGAGAGTCATCGAGTGCTGCTTTAGCTTTCTTGCCACCAGCGGGATGAGAGGTGCTGGGGGAAAAGCGTACGCAAATTTGCCTGACCAGTTCATCCATATCGCATTGCCCTGCGACTGTGGGTGAGGGAACCTGGCGGCAAAGCTGTGGCATTTTGTGTTTTCCCTTGTGGCAAACAGGTCTATCTCTGGATGACCCCACTGTGATTGTCCTTGCCCGGGAGGTGTTCCGCCATGAGGAAGATGTTCCTCTGAATGGCCCACTTCCACATGCTCTGAGCCAGATGAGACAACTGTGGAGAGTGCGTACCTCCCTGCTTTTGAATGTAGTACATGGCTGTCATGTTGTCCGTCCGGATCAACACGACTTTGTTGCACAGAGGTACTTTGAAGGACTTGAGAGCCATGAAGATTGCCATCAGTTCCAAGTAGTTGATGTGCATCTTCTTTTGTTGCGTCGTCCATAGTCCCTGCACTGTGTAGTGGAGCACATGAGCCCCCATCCCTGGAGAGATGCGTCCGTCGTCAGTGTAATCTGTGGCACAGGCTCTTGGAACGGTCGGCCCTTGCAAAGGTTGTGTGGATTCCACCAATGCAGAGAGCTGTATGCCCGACCCGTCACTAACACTAGGTCGTTCAACTGTCCTTGAGCCTGAGTCCACTGATGCGCCACGCATTCTTGGAGCGGACGCATATGCAACCTGGCGTGCGGGACTATGAAGATGCAGGAGGCCATCATGCCTATCAACTGCATGAACACTCTCGCTGGGAGTGAGTGTTGCGGCCTGAACCTCTGGAGTAGCGACTGGATGTTGTCGATCCTCGCTGGGTTTGGCTGAGCTGTGGCAGCCAGAGTATTTATCGCCGCGCCCAAATACTGCCGCACATGGGCTGGCTGAAGGTGCGACTTTGGGTAGTTTAGTGAAAATCCTAGACTGTGAAGGAGGTGAATGGTGTGGGACATATCTGCGGCGCACTGCTGGGCTGACTTTGCCTGAACGAGCCAGTCGTCCAGATAAGGGTAGACATGTATACTCTGTCTCCGGAGGTGCGCCGCCACTGTCGCCAGACATTTCGTGAACACTCTGGGAGCAGTGGTCACTCCGAAGGGGAGGACCTTGAACTGGTAATGCCGGTTTTGGATGGTGAACCTGAGGTATTTTCTGTGGGATGGGTGGAGTGGTATGTGAAAGTAAGCATCCTTGAGGTCCAAGGTTGCGAGGAAGTCTCCCCGTTGTAACAGGGGAAGAACCTGCTGCAGTGTCAACATGTGGAAGTGTTCTGAAAGAATGTACTGGTTTAAGGGGCGTAGGTCTAGAATCGGTCTGAGTGAGCCGTCCTTTTTTGGGATTAAGAAGTACAGGGAATAAACCCCTGTGCCTTCTTCCTCCACTGGCACGAGCTCAATTGCGCCTTTTTGCAGCATCACCAGAACCTCCTGCTGCAATAAGTGCAAGTGCTCTGCTGACATAGGACGGTGTTTTGGGGGTATGTTTGGTGGAGTGGATGTGCGCTCCAAACAATAGCCGAACTGGATAAGTTTCCTGACCCACCTGTCTGTGGTGATGGACTTCCAGACTGGCAGGAACTGTTGGAGTCTCCCCCCGACAGGTGTTGGATGGTCGGGGGGCAGTGACAGGGAGTCACTGTTTGTTGGTGGTAGAGGAACGGGAACTGTTGTTGCCTCTGCCTCTACCCTTGGCACTGTTTCCTCTGTATCCACCTCTGCCCTGCTTGCTGTAGGAGGATTGCGCACCACTTTTATTGAATGGCGTCTGCTGCGACATGTGCCCTCTGGTAACACCTCGATTGCCTGAGCGACGAAAAGTGTTCCCTCTAAATTGTTGTGACTGGAGAGCCCCCATGGACTTGGCAGTCTCTGTATCTTTTTTGATCTTCTCCAGGGTGGTGTCCACCTCTGGACCAAATAACCTGTCTGGATTACGGGCTGGTTGAGGATAGTAGTCTGTATCTCTGGCTTGAATCCCGAGATGCGGAGCCATGCCTGACGCCTCAACATTACACTAGTGTTGATTGCTCTCGCTGCCATGTCCGCAACGTCTAGCGCACACTTTATAGCAGCGTTGGAGATGAGCTTACCCTCCTGGATAAGCATTTCAGCTCCCTCCTTAAACTGGTCTGGAAGGTGTTGCAACAGCTGCTCTAGGGTGTCATAGTGTGCCCTATCGTATCTGGCCAACAGAGCCTGCGTGTTTGAAATGCGCCAGATGTTGGCCGCCTGAGCTGCTACCCTCTTCCCAGATGCCTCCAGCACTTTTGACTCTTTGTCTGGGGGAGGAGCTTCACCCGTGGTTTGTGAGTTTGCCCTCTTGCGGGCATTAGAGACCACCAAAGAGTCCAAAGGCAACTGGCCCCTTATGTAGGTCGGGTCGCCAGGTGCCGGTCTGTATTTCTTCTCTATTCTTGGGTTGACAACCCTTGATCTTGTGGGTTCCTTGAAAATCTCTGCCGCATGCTTAAGGACCCCTTTCAACATTGGGAGAGTCTTGACAGTTTTTTCAGCAGTAGAGAAAGTGTCAAAAAGGAAGTCCACCTCCACGGGGTCAGCATGCATTTCCACTTTATCGTTTGTAGCTGCCCTTTCAATCAAGGCATTAAATGCCGCAGAATCTTCAGTAGGAGACGGCTTGACGTTATAAACCTGAGGATCATGGACCGTTTGATGGTCCCCTTGATCACCTGTGTCCATCCATGAGTCCTGTTGCTCATCAGGCTCTGTATTTGCAGGAAAATTGTACTCCTCATCCTGCTCCCCTTCATCCCCATCAGAGTATGTGGGTGAAGGTGTTGCACTCCTCCTAGGCTGTGGAAGAATCTGTTCAACCAGTACTGGTGTTTCTGGTGCAGGTTTCTTGCATTTTAGAGGAATTGTAAACGACTGCAAAGGCTGTGAAGTTATTGTCGGCATCGATGAAATGCTCCGACCG
This sequence comes from Lissotriton helveticus, assembly GCF_964261635.1. Lineage (NCBI taxonomy): Eukaryota > Metazoa > Chordata > Amphibia > Caudata > Salamandridae > Lissotriton > Lissotriton helveticus. The sequence goes on along the minus strand of NC_136061.1, from coordinate 407,745,058 downwards.
TTCTTCAATTAAAGGATGTCGATGACTCAAAGTCCCAGCCGGGTGAGTTGACTTCGACACAGTGTCCTTGTGCACCGACCGTGGTGCAAAGGCCTTCGGCGCCACCTTAGGCGGTAACGTGTAGAGGATTGGCGTCGAGGTGGTTTTCGGTGGGTCAGCCGGCTTCTGTGCGGAAGGAGTCTTCGGTTCCGATGCCAAAGCCTTGTCCTTAAGTCGCTTGAGGGAGTCCGAGACCTGCTTCGTAAATGAAGCGGATGGTTTCGTCGACCCAACCGATGTCTTCGGTCCGCCCCCAGGGGAAGACCCGAGCGTCGATGACTTTTGTTTGTCTGGTCGAGGCCCAGGAGCACCCTTGACCGGTGCGTTTCGATCACTGTCCACGGCCGCAGACGTCGATGCCGACGGCTTCGGATCGACAGGTTTTCCTTTTGGTGTCATGACCCCAGACCTTGGCTCTGCACCCTTGACTGACTTTGCCTCGACGGGCCCCTTGGTCTTCGGCTCGACAGACTTTCCCGCTGTAGGCTCGACAGCCTTCTTGGATGTTGGCTTGTCCGCCTTGGTTGACACCGGCTCGCCGGCCTTCTTCGAGCTTGGCTCTTTGACCACCTTCGGCACCTTTGCCTGGTCGACAGTTTTCATTGGCTTGGAGGCCCCCGAAGACGACGGCGTCGATGTTGGAGCAGACGTCTTCGGTTTCGATGGCGTGTCGGCCATCTTTGGTTTCGTCGATACCGAGGGTTTCAGTTTCGGTTTCGATTTCAATAATGGCGGCTCCGCGGAGGTGTCCGTAGCCGGGCCGGAAGGCGGGGCCGTGGATCGAGGTGTAAGGTCTTGGGTAAGGCCGTGTGGCGATCCCGTGACCTGAGCCTTTGTAAGAGTACGAACGGGGCATAGCTCATCCTCTGAGCTATCTTCCATGGCCCCATATGCTTCTTCGTCGTCCCCTACCTTCTCGACGATTTCCTCTATTTCTTGGCTTTGGACGTCCGCTCCGTAGTCGGACTCGACCTCCACCGGTGTAGGTGAAATCTGCAGGTGACGCACTTGCTCGTCTGCTTCGGGGTCGTCGAAGATGTCCACTGGTGCCGGAGCCGATCGCTGGGCCTCCAGGCGCGCCACGCGCCGAAGCTTGATCGTCTTCTTCGATCGAAATCTTGAACAGGCCATACAGCTGGCCTCGTCGTGGTCCGGCGACAGGCACTTGTTGCACACAGGATGGATGTCAATGTGTGGGTACTTGGATCCACACACGGGACAGTTCTTGAACGGACTCCGTTCCATGCCGTCGAAGTCTTGCTGCGTCGACCGGGCCTCGATCACCGAAGAGTCACACGACCCCCCGGATATCCGACTCTACGAGTTGGAAGATATACGGGACCGAACGCGAACAATACCGACGGTGCAAAGAAGGCCTTTTGGCCTTTAAAAAGTTCTATAACGATTCCGAACAGGAGACGTCGAAATCACATCCGAACCTAATGGCGGAAAAAAACAATCTGGGGATGGAGTCGATGCCCATGCGCACTGTAGTCCAGGGGAGGAGCCACCTATCTCGTGATACTTCGAAGACTCTTCCAGGACAACAATGTGCAATCATCCGGACCCAACACTAGGCGGCGATCTATGCTATAGATATGAATTTAGCAGCCCACATGCCTCGAACGGTTAGTCTACTAACCTCACTCGTGATACGAAGAATCCTTCGGTGTCGAAGGATGTTTGTGCTTCAGTGCCGATGGAAGAGGTGGAATTGGCACATGTGGTTTGCTTGGTGCCAAGGCACCGGAAGGCGTAGTCGTTTTCCTCGGAGCCGAGCCCAAAGGCTGGGCGTTTGAGGGAATATTTCGTTCTCGACTGGGCCCCTTGGGCGGAGTGCTGACCGTTGCCTTTGGCTTGGGCAGTGTCTGTGGTGCAGGGGCAAGAGTACTCACGGGTTGACGAGATGGAATCTAGTCATCTGAGTCCTCTGCCTCTGATACGATCTGGAGATCAGGCGAATCTTCTTCTGGGACGAGTGGAACCTCGTCATCGAAGATGTCCTCCGGTGCTGGGGCTGATCTCCTCATCTCATGTCGACGGGCCCTCCGATCCCGAATGGTCTTTTTCGATCGGAAGGATGCACAAGCTGTGCAGGTCGACTCGTTGGGATCTGGCGATAGACAGAGGTTGCAGACCTCGTGATGATCGCTATGAGGGAATTTTGCTCGACATACCACGCATCTTTTGAACGGAGTCCTGTCTATGAGGTGTAGGCCGCACGGCGCCGATAGGCCCAACGGCCCGCGTCGATGCACCGGAATGAAGCTGATGGCATCGAAAGTAGTATATTCGATGTCGTTTGTATAAAGTTTTTACGCTTAGAAGTTGCTGGAAAAGTTTTTCTAGCCGGAGCGGAGAACTTTCATCCGAACCCAGTTGCCGGAAAATACAATCTGAGGATGGAGTCGATGACCATGCGCAGTATTGTCCAAGGGAGGAGTCACCTATCTCGTGACTACAAAGACTTCTTCCAAGAAGACAACAACCTGCAATCATCCGAGCCCAACACCAGGTGGCGATCTAATGCTAAGTGTACACTCTGCAGCTCATATGCCTCGAACAGTAGCATTTTCCGTTCGAGGCATTTGAGCTGTAGATCATATGCTTTTGCATGGACTATGCAGCAGTTATCTCCCAAAGCAGTGGTTAACCTGTAGCAGTAGTCTGAAATAGTGTACGTAAAACTGCCTGGCCTACTCTAGCTGGTTGTGGTGCTAATACATCCACTGAATAGTGTTTTGTGAATGTGTGAGGGGTAGACCATGTTCCAGCTTTGCATATGTCGTCTATTGGTATATTCCCTGGGAATACCACAGAAGCCCAGAGTTTACGTGTAGAGTGTGTGCTAGGGGAAACTGGTAATGTTCGTTTAGCCTTTACATAACATATCTGAATACACTTAACAATCCACCTTGCAATACCTGATTTTGATATGGCATTGCCCTTGTGTGGTGGAGCAGAGGCTACAAAAAGTTGATTGGTGTTACGGAAAGGTTTTGTTCTTTCAATGTAATACAGCAATGCTCGTTTGACATCTGGTGTGTGCAGAGCACGTTCTGCCACGGAAACCAGTAACTCAACCGATTGATTAATGTGAAAGGCAGAGATGAATTTAGGAACGAATTTAGTGTTGGTCCGAAGAACTACTTTGTTTTGGTGCATCTGCAAAAAAGGTTCTTCTTTACCTGGTTAATGCCTGGATCTCACTGACTATTCTGAGTGATGTGATAGCAAATAGAAAAGCCACTTTCCATGTGAGAAATTGAAGTTCACATCTGTGCAATGGTTCAAAGGGTGGACCCATCAGTCTGGTGAGAACAATATTGAGATTTCACACTAGGGCAGGGGGACGTCTTTGTGGAATAACTCTTTTGAGTCCCTTCATAAATGCTTTAATGGCAGGTACTCGAAAAAGGAGGTATGCAGCCATTGCAGCAAGATGTAAGAGGATAGATGTGTATGCTAAATTGAAATGTTGTAGATGTAACAAACAGCATATAATGTTTTGTACCAAAGCATCAAGCGGTTTAATGTGGTTGTTGTTACAGTAAATCACAAACCGCTGCCACTTGGCTGCATAGCAGGCTCTTGTGGTAGGACGACTAGCTTCCTTGATGATAGTCATACAGTTTGGCTGTAGATTTAGATAGCCAAACTTTAGGACTTCAGGTGCCAGATTGCTAGATTGAGTTGACTGGGATCTGGGTGTCTTATCTCATCATGGCTCTGGGTGAGGAGACTGGGTGATAGACGTTGTTTTTGATGAGGAATTACTGAGAGTTCCAATAGGGTTGTGAAACATGGATGACATGCCGATGTGGGAGCAACTAGGATTAGCGTCAGGGACGTTTATATAAGTTTTGAACCACTGATGGAATGAGTGGGAGAGGCAGAAAAGCGTAAGCAAATATCCCTGACCAATTGATCTATAGTGCATTGGCTTTGGACAATGGGTGTGAATACCTGGACGCGAAGTTTGGGCATTTTGAGTTTACATACGTGGCGAACATGTCTATGTTTGGGAAGCCCCACATCTGGAAGAAAGGGAGGAGGACTTGAGGATGTAGTTCCCATTCATGGATCTATTGTGTCTGGCGACTTAAAAGATCTGCCACCTGATTGTCCACTCCCAGGAGGTGTTCTTCCAGGAGATAGATTTTGTGATGAATGGCCCATCTCCAGACTTCCTGTGCTAGCTGGGACAGTTGGAGGGAGTGTGTATCCCCCTGTTTTTGAATGTAGTAAATGGCTGTCATGTTGTCTGTACGAATTAGTACGGTTTTGCATACTAACTGAACTTGAAATGCTTTTAGAGCCAGAAAAATCGCCAGGTACTCTAGGTGATTGATGTAAAATTGTTTCTGTTGGGGGCTCCACATGCCTTCAATTGTGTGGTTTTAAAGATGTGCTCCGCAACCTGTTAGTGATGCATCTGTTGTCAGTACTATCTGTGGAACCAGGTCACTGAAGGGCCGCCCTTTTAAAAGGTTTTGTGTGTTCCACCACTGCAGAGAGCGATGGGTGCAGCCGTCTACCAACACTAGATCTGATAACTGACCCTGAGCCTGGTTCCACTGACGTGCTCAGCATTCCTGCAGGGGACTCATCTGAAGTCTTGTGTAGGGAATGGTGAAAATGCAAGACCCCATCATTCCTAGTAATTGCATGAACACTCAAGATGGTAAGGCGTGTTGAGGCTGAAACTGAGACAGTACGTTCTGAAACACCCTGAGTCTGGCTGGAGTTGGATATGCTACAGCTTTGTGCGTATCTATGGTAGCTCCTAGATAGTCTTGAGACATGGAGGGTTGGAGATAGGATTTCGCCTGGTTTATTGTGAACCCTAGTTGGTGACGGAATTGCACAGTTTTCTCTGTGTGTCGCATGCAACTGTTGTGTGAACTGGCCTTTATAAGCCAGTTGTCTAAGTAGGGGAAGACGTAAACATGTTGTCTCCTCAGGTGGGCTTCGACTACTACCAAGCATTTAGTGAAAATCCAGGGAGCAGTTGTCACACCGAAAGGTAGACCTTGATTTGATAATGTTGGCCTGCAACCATAAACCGGAGGAATTCGCGGTGGGCAGGATGTATTGGTATATGAAAATAAGCGTCCTTTAGATCCAGAGTGGATAGATAGTTGCTGTGCTGAAGGAGAGGAAGCACTTAGTGTAGTGTCACCATGTGAAAATGGTCTGATTAAATGTAGAGACTGAGTTCTCGGAGGCCCAATATGGTCCTAAGAGAGCCCTGCTTTTTGGGAATTAGTAAGTAGAGGGAGTACACTCCTATTCCTTTATATTGGAAAGGAACTGGGTCTATTGCACCTTTATGCAATACCGAAAGATCTTCTTGCTTTAGACGCTTCAGATGTTCTTGTGACATGAAGTGTGACCTTGGAGGAATATTAGGTGGAGTGCTTGTAAATTCCAGGCAATAACCAGATTGGATAAATTGTAGAACCCATTTGTCGGATGTAATCGTATTCCAAATGGGTAGAAATTGTGAGCGACGTCCCCAGACAGGAGTGGAATGATCATGGGGTATGGGAAATAAGTAATTGTTTGTTGTTCTCGGTCTTTTGCCGATTGGTTTGGTAGCCTGAGGGATCCTATCAAATTGTTTGTAAATATCATTAGATCATCCGCATAGAGTGCAACTTTTTTTTCCCAATTTCTACAGCTGAAAGGAAGTACAGATGGATTAGATCTTAAAGCACAGGCAAGGGGCTCATAATGTGCTGAAATACAGAGTAAAGACCCTTGGTAAAACACCAAATACGATACTTAGGGATCCTAATTGTGGGTGAAGTCAAGAAGATTGCTCAAATACATTTTAATGAAATCCAATCGGAGGCCTAAAAATTGCTTAATGCATGGAGATGTCTTCCTTCATCATTTATAGGCCGCTCAAATCTGGTAAAGAGGATAATCTTGCCCAAATTCACATATTTGTTCAACTCTATACCATTAGAGTTCAGAAAAGATTTGATTACTAAAATGCAGGGTGAAATCAACAGCTTTATTTGGGCTTCAAAGGGAGCCAGAATTTCATAGAAGAATCTAAGAAGGAAACATGAACATGGAGGGATAGCCAGCCCGGACTTTTCCAGTACTACAGGGCGTTCCACTTTCAGAATATTAGAGTACTTTTTAAAAATACAGCTCTTTCCCAATCTTTATGCAAGCAATGATAGGCCCGGAAGGAGACCACTTTTTATATAAATTTGGCCATACGAAATTCTTCAACAAACTTAAATTAAAAATCTTGGGAGCGGCCATTAGATTGTGGGCCCAGATAAGGCGTCTGTGGAAGATTACCTACTATTGTCATCATGCCCCCATTTGGGATTCGCCTGGTACGCCTGAATGTTTAAAGGATGCGCTATCTGTCCCGCTGAGAGAAAGCAGAGTAGTGGAATGGGGACAAATATTAATTGGACCTAATACTGTTGACTGGGATCGACTGGTAGAACTAACGAATGGGGGTTTGTCGAAGTTCAAGCACTATCAGTTAATAAGCTGGGCCAAATCCCTACGAACAGATGGGACGGGAAATACAGAACTAGAGGCTAAGCTCCTAGGGAAATTTGAGAAGAAAGAAGTAGCTTATTGGTATTGGGCGCTTATCGATGAAGGACGAGAGGAATTCACATTACCTAACAAGATCTGGGGGGAAGGAGCTGCCGTCGCTGTATGTATCAACATTATAGCAAGTATCTGCTGCTGCATGTGGGGATGTTATCAAATCCGCACCTTTGATAAATAACTTTTTATTTACTCTGCATAGAGCATATTGGACGCCCAAGAGGTTGTCGAAAATGAATAAAGGGAGAGTAAGGAGTTGCTCTAAATGTGGAGAAGAGCGAGCCGATGACATCCACATGTTTTGGCAGTGCCCGCATCTCCAAACCTACTGGGACAATGTAGGTAAGATCCTTTCAGATGTCCTCCATCAAGAAATACAGGTAAGCGTCCAATTGATATTGTTTGGGGTAAAACTAGACGATAGTTGGAGACCTAGTCTTATCAAAAAACATAGGAATTTATTATTTTTGTTGGTACTAGTTGCTAGACGTGAGATTTGCATAAAGTGAGTTAATTTCCTTCCCCCTACGGTAGAAGAATGGATGAACTCAGTCCTCAGAATAAATTTAATGGATAGAGCTGGATCACATAGTAAAAGATTGAAATTTTGGAATAACTGGGAACAGTACTGGGCAGAGAAACTGTAACAAACCATAATTCGGCGATCTGTTGAAGTCCAATGATTAAGCGCAGGATATTTTTGGGTGTTGGTTACAGAGATTCCACTTATGAAAAGAGCGGGCAAGCCGCGCAAGAGATGCTAGGATACCTCACGTAGGATATAGAATGATCCAAGTTACGGGGGAAGGGCAATGGAAGGTACAGACCAACAAGAAAAGCTCTCTTTAAGTGGTTTCTTTGGCTATAAACACTCTATTTCTCGAAACTCTGCGTGATGAGGACAAAAACAAAATTTGTTTGTTGTTGTTGGTGGGGGAGGTGCGTGTTGAATTACCTCTGCCTCTTCCCCTGCCGTTATTTCCTCTATATCCTCCTTGAAAATAACCTCTTGAAGAGGTCGACTGATTGTTTCCCTTGTAAGAGGAGGAAGCATTGTCTGTAGAGATGTTTTTGGAGCAGCCCCTGTTGAATGAGCGACAAAAGGAACCTCTGTTGGAAGGTGTTTGTAAGGCCCCCATGGACTTAGCAACCTCTGTGTCTTTTCATCTTTTCCAAAGATGCATCAACAGCTGAGCCAAAAATGCGTTGCGTATCAAAATGCTGATTAAGGGTAGAAAAGGGGGTGGTGATGAACAGAGTGCCTGAATTAAGCAGACCATTCTTACCCAGTCCAAAGATCAGGGCTTGATCCATCACCGTTTCTTAGCTCACTGCACCATCCCAGCTCAGAACTTGGCTATATGCAAATTAGTCTGTTCCTGTCCCAGTGCATGATGGGAACAGGGCAAACCAAACTACCAAGCCAATTCTTATACTGGGAAGGAAACAAGCTTCCGGGGACCGGTTTCTGCCATTTCAGGCGTCGTCGGCCCGGCTTGCTTGAATCCTGATGGTGCAATGAGCAAGGGACTCACATCTGAGTATACCCTTCCACGCTTATGGTGGACAAAATGATTCAGAAAAGGGGGTGGTGATGAACAGAGTGCCTGAATTAAGCAGACCACTCTTACCCAGTCCAAAGATCAGGGCTTGATCCATCACCGTTTTTTAGCTCACTGCACCATCCCAGCTCAGAACTTGGCTATATGCAAATTAGTCTGTTCCTGTCCCAGTGCATGATGGGAACAGGGCAAACCAAACTACCAAGCCAATTCTTATACTGGGAAGGAAACAAGCTTCCGGGGACCGGTTTCTGCCATTTCAGGCGTCGTCGGCCCGGCTTGCTTGAATCCTGATGGTGCAATGAGCAAGGGACTCACATCTGAGTATACCCTTCCACGCTTATGGTGGACAAAATGATTCAGAAAAGGGGGTGGTGATGAACAGAGTGCCTGAATTAAGCAGACCACTCTTACCCAGTCCAAAGATCAGGGCTTGATCCATCACCGTTTTTTAGCTCACTGCACCATCCCAGCTCAGAACTTGGCTATATGCAAATTAGTCTGTTCCTGTCCCAGTGCATGATGGGAACAGGGCAAACCAAACTACCAAGCCAATTCTTATACTGGGAAGGAAACAAGCTTCCGGGGACCGGTTTCTGCCATTTCAGGCGTCGTCGGCCCGGCTTGCTTGAATCCTGATGGTGCAATGAGCAAGGGACTCACATCTGAGTATACCCTTCCACGCTTATGGTGGACAAAATGATTCAGAAAAGGGGGTGGTGATGAACAGAGTGCCTGAATTAAGCAGACCACTCTTACCCAGTCCAAAGATCAGGGCTTGATCCATCACCGTTTTTTAGCTCACTGCACCATCCCAGCTCAGAACTTGGCTATATGCAAATTAGTCTGTTCCTGTCCCAGTGCATGATGGGAACAGGGCAAACCAAACTACCAAGCCAATTCTTATACTGGGAAGGAAACAAGCTTCCGGGGACCGGTTTCTGCCATTTCAGGCGTCGTCGGCCCGGCTTGCTTGAATCCTGATGGTGCAATGAGCAAGGGACTCACATCTGAGTATACCCTTCCACGCTTATGGTGGACAAAATGATTCTGAATCGTTTTTGGCCACTATAGGTGTGGCAGGGTATACTCAAAAATTTAACAAGAGGGGGGAGAGAGAGAGTCAGTGGATTCGGCCTCCCTAGTTATATGCATAAACAAAGTAGAATCCACTCAGAGTGGTGGTGATCCCAAACAAGATGGGGAACACACAGTGTTGTATAAATGCCCCTCACACACCAACAGGCCCCTTGGTGTCATGCTTCATCATCGGGGCCTTCGCACCCCTCTACGGGATGCGGCGTGCTACGACTCGCGAATACGCAGGAGCACTTGTAAGTGAACTATGTGAGGGGGTGTGTGTCTACAAAAGTGTGAGTGAGGTGAGGTGAAAAATGGTTAAAAAATACCTGGCGCGTGGGTGAAACAAAATTTATTAAATCCCCGGCTGGTATTATTAAAAAAGTGCAAGGCGTGGTTGATACAATACTAATTAAGGTATTACAACCACTGTGAAAAGTGTCAACATGTTTCGGAACTCAGAGGTTCCTTCTTCAGGACAAGGATAGCACTTACCCTCCCCTTACTCACATGTAAATGTAAAAGTGTAAAATTTAATTACAGCAATGTGTAATGTACCTAACCATGTTATATATATATAGGTAGGTGTCGTTGCGCCCAATTGGCGATGAAAAACTTTAGGTACTCAAAATTAAGACCTCATGAGCCTGTGCGTGTTATTGGGGGATCCTTCTTTTCTGTTCAGAAACTGACGGTTACTGCAATGGCTAGTTGCCTGCCTTCCCTCAACGCGGCTCCGATGAAGTGACTTCATCGGAGCCGCGTTGAGGGAAGGCAGTATTGTATCAACCACGCCTTGCACTTTTTTAATAATACCAGCCGGGGATTTAATAAATTTTGTTTCACCCACGCGCCAGGTATTTTTTAACCATTTTTCACCTCACCTCACTCACACTTTTGTAGACACACACCCCCTCACATAGTTCACTTACAAGTGCTCCTGCGTATTCGCGAGTCGTAGCACGCCGCATCCCGTAGAGGGGTGCGAAGGCCCCGATGATGAAGCATGACACCAAGGGGCCTGTTGGTGTGTGAGGGGCATTTATACAACACTGTGTGTTCCCCATCTTGTTTGGGATCACCACCACTCTGAGTGGATTCTGCAGGGTATACTCAGACACGAGTCCCTTGCTCACTGCTCTATCAGGATTCAAGCAAGCCGGGCCGATGAGGCTGAAATGCCAGAAACCGGTCCCCGGAAGCTTGTATCCTTTCTGGTGAAGAATTGGCTTGGTAGTTTGGTCTGCCCTGTTCCCATGATGCACTGGGCCAGGGACAGACTAATTTGCATATAGCCAGGTTCTGAGCTGGGATGGGGCAGTGAGCTAAATAACGGTGATGGATCAAGCCCTGATCTTTGGACTGGGTAAGAGTGGTCTGCTTAATTCAGACACTCTGTTCATCACCACCCCCTTTTCTGAATCGTTTTTGGCCACTATAGGTGTGGCAGGGTATACTCAGATAGGAGTCCCTTGCTCACTGCTCCATCAGGATTCAAGCAAGCCGGGCCGACGAGGCTGAAATGCCAGAAACCGGTCCCCGGAAGCTTGTATCCTTTCTGGTGAAGAATTGGCTTGGTAGTTTGGTCTGCCCTGTTCCCATGATGCACTGGGCCAGGGACAGACTAATTTGCATATAGCCAGGTTCTGAGCTGGGATGGGGCAGTGAGCTAAATAACGGTGATGGATCAAGCCCTGATCTTTGGACTGGGTAAGAGTGGTCTGCTTAATTCAGACACTCTGTTCATCACCACCCCCTTTTCTGAATCGTTTTTGGCCACTATAGGTGTGGCAGGGTATACTCAGACATGAGTCCCTTGCTCACTGCTCCATCAGGATTCAAGCAAGCCGGGCCGACGAGGCTGAAATGCCAGAAACCGGTCCCCGGAAGCTTGTATCCTTTCTGGTGAAGAATTGGCATGGTAGTTTGGTCTGCCCTGTTCCCATGATGCACTGGGCCAGGGACAGACTAATTTGCATATAGCCAGGTTCTGAGCTGGGATGGGGCAGTGAGCTAAATAACGGTGATGGATCAAGCCCTGATCTTTGGACTGGGTAAGAGTGGTCTGCTTAATTCAGACACTCTGTTCATCACCACCCCCTTTTCTGAATCGTTTTTGGCCACTATAGGTGTGGCAGGGTATACTCAGACATGAGTCCCTTGCTCACTGCTCCATCAGGATTCAAGCAAGCCGGGCCGACGAGGCTGAAATGCCAGAAACCGGTCCCCGGAAGCTTGTATCCTTTCTGGTGAAGAATTGGCTTGGTAGTTTGGTCTGCCCTGTTCCCATGATGCACTGGGCCAGGGACAGACTCATTTGCATATAGCCAGGTTCTGAGCTGGGATGGGGCAGTGAGCTAAATAACGGTGATGGATCAAGCCCTGATCTTTGGACTGGGTAAGAGTGGTCTGCTTAATTCAGACACTCTGTTCATCACCACCCCCTTTTCTGAATCGTTTTTGGCCACTATAGGTGTGGCAGGGTATACTCAGACATGAGTCCCTTGCTCACTGCTCCATCAGGATTCAAGCAAGCCGGGCCGACGAGGCTGAAATGCCAGAAACCGGTCCCCGGAAGCTTGTATCCTTTCTGGTGAAGAATTGGCTTGGTAGTTTGGTCTGCCCTGTTCCCATGATGCACTGGGCCAGGGACAGACTAATTTGCATATAGCCAGGTTCTGAGCTGGGATGGGGCAGTGAGCTAAATAACGGTGATGGATCAAGCCCTGATCTTTGGACTGCGTAAGAATGGTCTGCTTAATTCAGACACTCTGTTCATCACCACCCCCTTTTCTGAATCGATTAAGGGTAGAGGCTTGTACCTCAGGTTTAAACCCAGAAATCCTTAACCAAACATGCCTGGCGCATTACACTAGTGTTCACTGCTCGAGCCGCATTATCTGCCTGATAAAAGGCACATCTGATAGAGGTATTGTTTATTAATTTACCCTCTTGAATAAGGTCGCTGGTTTTAGCTTTATGCTAAAGAATTATTATTATTATTATGCCTAAGGAACTGTGCTGCAATACTTTAACATTTGATCACTTATTATTTTAGCGGCTGCTGGGGGCACGGAGCGTCCTTATGCACAACTGTTTATTTCACCACGCGTCCTTTCACTACATGTGGCCTGACCCCAAGATGGCCCCAAGTCAAATTAGAACTTTAGTGCTTTTTGCATTGCTCTGGCGCCCACTACACTCTAATGGCACCCAAGTCAATCTCCAGCCTTCAGCAACAGTAACTAAGCACCAGGCGGCCAGCAATTGCCGGTCAATCTCATTCTCAAACGTTTTAGTTGCATAAAACTGTATGCGGGGTAGCGGCAGGTATAGCAGGGGAATCAGCACGACTGACCGCCCCATCAGCTTCCAATGACCTGGACGATACTGGGGGCTATTAAGTGAAGCCTCCTACAAGGCGGTGTAGGCTGACGTGAGGGAGCGCTCCCGAGATGCCTGACTCTACGATGGCGGCCTAGCCTGAGGAAACTTTGTTATCTGTGGGACTTGTCGGTGCCTACAGGGAGAAAATCGAAATACCGGAGTCCCTGGCGAGGGGCCGCGAGGCTCCCCTAAAAGGTTGGACCGGAATCAGTATGCTCTTAGTGCCGAGCGAGCTTCGACCAGCTGAAGAGAGACGAGAGCTGTAGAGAAGGAGGTTTGAGGCAGAGGGCGCCTCCCAGTAACACCGGGACAGGTGCGGCCGATGGATCAATGACGATGCCACCTAGGTGAAAACCATTTATATTGTACAGACCGCTGAGCCTGAGCAACATCGCTGATGCCCGGTGGAGCTGTTTAGTCAGCTATAGAGGAGATTGACTTTGGTTTTACCCCCTTGGCCGTCACCTACCCAGCCAGACATTGGACATTGTTTTAACTCGTCTTTCTGCTGTGTCTCCTTTCCCTCCCCTACCTCCTCCCTCCGTGATCCTGTGGCTGCCTCCTCCCCCTTCCAGCTTTGCCTGACTTTGTCTGTTTTGCTTTTTTTCCCCTACTCCCTTGTCTCATTCCTACTCGCCCCCCCCCCCAAACATCCTCATACTCCTATTGACTGGTATCTGTTTATATTGTATGCTATTATAACTGATGTAACTACGTACAATATATTCTCATGTAAAGCGCTCTGATACCTCCTGGTCTAGCCAGTGCTATATAAAAATATTCAAATAAATAAATAAAATATGCTCATCAGGAAGGAACTCAATGAGCTTCTGGAGTTCATAATAATGAGCTCTATCATATCTTGCCAGTAATGCCTGGGCATTGGCAATGCGCCAATTATTAGCCGCTTGTTATGCTATCCGTTTACCGGAAGCATCTAATAATTTGGACTCTTTATCAGGAGGCGGGCATATCCTGTGGTTTGGGAGTTAGCCTTCTTACGAGCATTAGAAAGGACCGAAGAGTCTTAAGGTAACTGGCCTTTGATGTAGACTAAGTTATTAGGTGCAGCACTGTATTTCTTCTCTACCCTGGGAGTGATGATCTTAGCTTTGACAAGGTCCTGAAAGATATCCTCAGTATGTTTAAGCAGGGTCTTTAACATCAGTAAGGTTTGGGTAGCCCTTTGAGATGAACTAAGGGTCTCCAATATACAATCCTCCTCCAGACTCTCCTTATGGAGCCCTACCCCCATGGTATTCTGCAGCCCTATAAATGAGCTCAATGTAACCAATATTATCAACTGGAGGGGAAGGTCTAGATGGATACAAATCAGGGTCATTATCAGGTTGAAGGACATTATGATGATCCCATGGATCAGGATCCTGTGGGACATCTTGTGGGGCATAGGCATCTAAATTATCATCATCATCCCCTGTATCGTGTGGGCCAGGTGATGGTGGTGTAGGGGAACGTGCAGGTGAAAGAAGAGGGTCTTCAGAAATGTCAATAGCCACATTTTTCTTTTATAAAGGAATGTGGTAGTCCTCTGATAAGCCCATTTTCCTCTTTTCCCGAAGGTTGGTATGAATGTGACCAGTTTCAGGGTGGATTGCGATTTCTTTCTGTTTCGGATCTGGTGGATTTTCGATTCGAGACTCTTCAGTCCCTGTACTATATTTAGATGTCGGTTTCGGCTCCGAAGATTTAGCTTTCCGCGGCGGCGGAACGGAGAACAAAAGATGTTTCAATTTTGACGCCAAAGGTTTCAGGTCTGCACCGGGGTGGGGACGGGTCGAGCCCAAGCCAGAAGGCTGTTGTCTGTGCTTCGGCGCCAAACCTGAAGGCGGGGTGCTCGAAACTTTTTCTCTGCGCCGACCTTGGCCCGAAGGCAGAGGAGGGACTGGAGCCTTTTTCTTGTAAAGGAGATGTTAGGTGAATAAAGGCTCTTTACTCATGGTCCGTTGTGCCGGGGTGAGGTCTTTGACATCGGAGTCAGCGTCAGATACGGAGAAGTGCTCCTCCTCCATCTCGGCTTCCTGTGCTTGCGATTAGTCGTGATCGGACTCTTCTGCGAGGAGGCCACTTTGCTGGAACATTTAATGACGCCGAGCCTGACTATCATGGAGGGATTTCTTCGACCGAAACGACTGCCACCCATCGCAGTCTTTCTCATCGTGTTTCAGGGATAGGCAAAGGTTGCACACTTCGTGCAAGACGGTGCGCGGGAACTTAGCGCAAAACCCTGAATGGAATCCGTTCCATCAGCTGCGACCGATCTTGGCGCGGGTATGTCCAACGGCCTTCCACGAATGTTCCGGATTTTCAAGAGCAAAATGATACGCAGAGAGTGGGAAACGCGATCGATAAATAATACCATTGAGGATAGTGGATTGCGCGTCGAAGGGGGCTCGAAGGAACGGTGCCGAACCGGAGCGCAACAATTCACATCTGAACCCGAAGGCGGAAAAAAAACAATCTAACAATGGAGTAGATGTCCATGCGCACTATCACCTCAGGGAGGAGTCACCTACCTTGTGACTTGAAAGACTTCTTCGAAGAAACACAAAGAGCAAACATCCTGACCCAACACTAGATGGCGATCTACGCACAAGCATATGATCTACAGCTCATATGCCTCGAACATTGAATTATTAATAGTTTTGCGGGGTTGGGGAGGGGCTGCCCATCTCCCATTACATAGCCCTTGAACCTCAGCTCAACCTCCTGGTATCTATTGACAGAACGAACAGGCTTAACGTAGGGCAAATATAAAGTATTTAGGCAGTATCGAAACAGTAATAAAGTTGAAATGCAAAACAAACAAAAAAATTCCAAAACGAATTAGAAAACTAGAGTCAAAATATATAAATAGTACCAAGATGACAATAATCAAATAGGGGAAACTAGTGATATGTTTTTTTAAGTTTCAAGTAAAAAATTGAACCAAGGAGTACAAAGAGCAAATGATTGAAAATGGTTGCA
This sequence comes from Lissotriton helveticus, assembly GCF_964261635.1. Lineage (NCBI taxonomy): Eukaryota > Metazoa > Chordata > Amphibia > Caudata > Salamandridae > Lissotriton > Lissotriton helveticus. The sequence goes on along the minus strand of NC_136061.1, from coordinate 407,729,417 downwards.
GTAGACTGTGATCTAAGCGTCATTTTATGCCGACTGCGATGAAGCATGAGTCAGATGCGCCAACCAGGATCGTCCAGGTCAAAAGATTTTACCTTCTGACTTTAGTCCTTTAAGCTCCAATCCAACACAGGAGTACAGTTCTAAAGTCACCTAGGACCTGAAGGGAGGCACTTATAGACTCATGGGGTGTCAGAAGCCAAACAGCTGGGTCCAGTCCAAGTCCAGTTGCCACTTGGCAGTTGCAAGATTATGCCCCTTGTAGCTTTTTGTGTCCCTGTAGCTTTACCAGAATATCAGTGTTATGACCCCCCTGGAGCACATTTCTTTGTCTGGGGACATGTGGGACAACATGTCCAATCTTCTAGGCTCTTCTAAGGTCTCAAACAGCAGGTTTACTTCTTTCACAGGTCCAGGAGCGTTCTCAAGTGGATGCCTGGAAATGACTCATGGTCATGCCATAACTAATAAGGTAACAGTTTCAGGGCCAACTCTATCAGAGTTGGGCATTTTCATGATGAAGGAAGTGAGTGAGTGAATGTGTGTGCATGTTGCACTTTGGTAGAAAGTGTCCTCCCAGTTACTGCCCTAAAATCCAGTTTAGGACAGTAACTGCAATTTCAATAAACCCAGAGGCAAAAGTCTGGTAGAACCCAGCAGGATTTTCCAGCATTCAGACAGTGGATTCACAATAATTATTTGGCATCCTGTTCTTGCCTCCTGAAGTTTTCCCCAATAGTTACAGTAAAACCCCAGCACACCGGTCAGGCAGGATTTGACCCTGAAATGTCACCAAGAGGCCCAATGTGATTGGAGCCGGCCTGGGTGGCTAGGGAAACAAAGGAAGGGCCCTGCCCAGATGTCAGCTATTATTTGCCTGAGAAAGAGGAGACATCTTTCTAGTGCGCCCCAAGTGATATATGTGAAATCCACAGCAATCCCGTTTAGCAGGATTTGATATTCAAGCAGATTTGACACTGTAATGTCCCCTCTGTCAGGTTCAGAGGGGACATCTCTGCCCATTCAAGCCATCCTAATGTTTGCTCCTGACAGGCATTTCACACCCATTTAAATGCTATTTAATGGCTACCAGAAGTGGGAGACTACATGCAAATGGGACTCCAGAGTCTTTAGGCGGAAGGGAAAAGGGAAAACGTTAACTTTCTAAAAGTACCTTTCCCTTAATATTCATCAGAAATCTGACTTCACCATTAAATTGTATTTATAATAAATATTACAAAATAGTTCAAATATTTTTCTAGCTGTTTCCTAATCAAATGCAATATTATTCAATATTATAATGTAAGCCAGTGCTTTTCTATGCTACAGTGAAAATAACCTTTGCATTGTAAGGACATTTCTAACATTAAATTCCTACATATCCAACTTTTAAATACCATGTGCCCTACCTTACGGGGGCACTAAGTCCTAGATATAGGTGATTTATAAATATTTAAAAGGAAGGTTTCAACCTGTCAAAAGGAGTTATTGTGACAGGTCGAATTAGCAACTGGAACAGCCAGAATGCACATGATAGGCCTGCAGCCATGTCTGCACTGTCACTGTAGTGTGGAGCACAATGGGTATTGCAGTCCACTAGTTAAATGTAACTTCCAGGCCCTTAGTACACATTGTACCGTATACTAGGGACTAAGCTAGTTAACTATGCCTACTAGGGGTATACGCCTACTAGGGGTATACCTATTTCACCATGATGAACGGGCAAGCACATGCATTTTATCACTGGTTAGCAAAGGTAAAGTGTAGGCAGCAAAAAGATCGGGTCTAGCAAAAGGAGACAAATCCAGGCTGACCCTGCAGAGAGGGCACATTTACTACAGTGAAAGACAGCAATATATTCAGAACAGTAAGGAGCATCTTCTAAAAGACTGGCCGCAAATGTGGAGGAAATTGGGCATTAACTTTTTGCGACCAGTCTTTCATTTTGCGACGTCATCAAAGTACTATTCAGACACATCACAAAATCTCCTGTCATAGGAAGTCCCAGAATGATCTTTGAAATGAATAATAGTTAGGCATGGAACATGTACTAAAACTCCTCCCTTACAGGGCACATTTTCCATTTCCTCAACTACCAAAACCAAGGCCTCCCGATCTCCACCCCAGTCCAGGGCCTGCCACTCTAACTCACATTTACTACCAGTGCTGTTGCATGGTACTGGAAGGGTGTTACCACACAGTAGTGTTAATTCTGTGTTCGGAGTTTGCACCCTGACAGTATCATGCAACTCATAATCAGGGCGACAGATCAAGTGTCTCAATTTTTCCCAAGTGTGAGGCTCTGGATGTGCTCTTACTCGCACTTATTCAATATATCTAGCCCACAAACATTTATAACCTGGCTGAGGAAAAACAAGATATCTAGAGCAAACTCTCAAAGGCTTCAGAATTATGTGGCTGGCAGGCTGGTTTGATGGTACAACAGCACCTGTAGTTTGCTTGTTGCTGGGAACGAAAGGGCGAGGCCCACCACACGAGTAGGCAGTCTTCAACAGCTTTACTTCCAGATTCAGGTAACAAAGTAGCAATTAGACAATGCAGCTAACTATTGTCCCCAAGACAACCACCTATTCTTCCTGAACCATAGTCCTCACATTTCTGAACCCACATCTCTATCTACCTCACACATTGCACACTCCACATTGCACCTGCCACGTACACACCTGCCACACTGTTGTAGGGTGTGTTAACAGACAATGTACACGCACCCTGAGAATGCCAAAATCACCAATAAACAGCTACTGCGAAACATGAATAGCATTATCTCCATGTCAAAACCCTGAAACCCGGCAAACAAATACTTAAAAAATTCAAGCCCTGCTTATTAGTTACTGCAATATTGAAAAATTACACAGGAGTCGAGTGTTTTGAAACAGGAACAAAAAATGTACCTAGAGAGTTTAAGTGCTCTTGTGCGTCAAGTGGAAATTAACCTGGTCATAGCATCAAAGGCAGGGAAACCTTGGCTTTCTAGTAAAGATCCTCAAGGTGTTTAAGTAGCCAAATCTGAGGATCAAGAAGTCAATTACATTTTTAATCAACCTATACGTTCTGATATGAGTAGAGCGCAGAAGATGCAAAAATATCCAATCTTTAGAAACAGCAAAAAAGAAAGAAAAACAGGCACAAAATTCAATATAACAAGACAATAATGCAAAGTATATGGGCCACTCGAGCTACAAAGTAAAGAATGGCAAATCAAAAAAAAAGAATGATTAAAAAAAGAGGTACAGATGAACATCTGTTTTTTGGATACATTTACTTTAACAAAGTCAGTAACTATACCAGGTTGGGTTCTTTTGTCTTTTTCTGGATTGTGCCTCTTAACTGGTTGTGCTTGTTTTTCCAACCTAACACTGACAAACTTCTAATAATGAGCAGTGTCTTTGGGAAAGATTTGGATATGTAGGATTAATTAATCCATGGGCATCCCCTCAAAGATTAATCAAATGATGTGTATATCCTAGTCTCAGTTTCAGAGCACAGGCGGAGAGGAACGACCAAGATAGGAAATGGCAAGTGCAAGACATAACCTGATGCCAATTTGTAATTCTGCAAATTGAGCAGTTCAGGTCCACATCTGCTGTCAGAAGTCTCAGAGCCTGCTTTTCATTCGCCTTACAATTATGTTGTTTCCGACATTACTTGCAGCCAGGCAATTCTAAGTAATGCCAACAGTAGTATCACTCCTATTCAAATCAAAGCAAGGCAGATCCATGGGCATGATGTCTTTTATGGCTCCAGGGTCTCATTTAGAGTTTGCCAAGAAGAGACCACCAGCATAAATGGCAAGTGTTACCACCCTGTCAAACTTGTGGTTGATTTTCCTTATATAGAGGTTGGGGAGCCACATGGTTTCTGCCAACAAAGGCTCGACTGGCTGTGCAATTGGAAGTCTTTCCTCCACTGGACCGCAAGTTCACAGTGAGACTTGCCCCACCAATTTTAGGGCAGGACGACTGTCTTTTAAGAGGAAAAATATGTCACAAGCCTCAAAGCAAATAAAGATGTTAGCATTCATTAACCATATGAACATTAAAAAAGACCACAAACTTATCAAAAAAACATCAGGCGAAACCAAAACTTAATAAAGCAATAATTTTGAATTTCTGTGTATTGTTCTTTTTAAGATCTGAAGTGGCAGCATATTTTGAATTTATTTTTAAATTGCCTTGATTTCACTTACCTCAAAACTGTGTATGGGGTCCCCCAGGGTGAGGTTTGGAAAAGCCTTTAGCGCATTGACGTAGACCCGTTGGGGGCTCTTTGTTGACCCTGTGACTTTAAATTAAGCACAAAAATTCTTTAAGACCGGAGTCTGTTATTCATCAGCATACAGATAAAACCCACCAATGTACCATATAGGGTAAACATGTTACCAAACAGTATTTTGAACAGGCTACCAGGGGAGGGGAGAGGGGGGGGGTGTCCCGGGACCCCACATGCAATACAAGTATCACAGTTTCCCAGGGTGAAGGAAATGCTGTTGGGTACCAGGTAGCATACAGCTAGGCAAGTTTTTAAATCTCAGTCTATTGTCCCATCGCCAGCTTCAACACAGTTAATCATTTGCCAGTAAAGAGAGAGACATGGATGTGTGTGGTACAATGATTCCTGGGAGTATAAACCTTTGACCAAGACTACAATTCCTTTCTTTCCAACGCACCATTGAGACCTCAAACCATTGCACTTCTTTCCTGAATATAACCCCATGTATTTCTGTCCCACAAACTGCTCTTTTGCGGCCGAAAGTTGCCAGAGCTGAGTCACACAGATAAGTCTCATAAGAGCCTTCTGCTAGTCTAAAAGGTACCTACCCTCCACAACACTACGGTCATAGTTGAAAGCCAGTCTAAAATACAGCCAAGCAACTAAACTAAACTCGGTGGAAATGTCCCCATACTGTGGTGATTCATCAGTGTGTGTGGGTCAAGAGCTTTGGTAGACAAGGAGCAAATAGATGTAGTAGTTTCTAGTTATTCCAGAACACATGACCTCAGATCATTTAAAACTTGTAGCCTTTGAAGCAGAATGCGCACTGCATTTAGTGCTGTTCCGAACCCTGCTTATCATTTGGCATTTCTGCACACATACATCATCTCAGAACACCCATATATGTGCCATGCTGTTGTCACAAATTACCTTAGAAAACAAAATCATGCCCAGCTCAGTGTCCGGGGCAATTTTATACAAGTTATCGAAGGTTCACAGTAAAGCATTTAGCGGGACATGGAGGGTGTGCAGTAAAACTGGCCATATGTACCGCATGGCAAAGGTTCTTGTGGGTGGTCTAGGCAGACACATTTTGAACGATGATACAGTTAAGATGGTGGATAGTGGAGGCTTGGAAGCATTTAAAGTGTTATTTTGAAAAACTCTGAGCATTGTAGCACATCGGGTGCTTATCCAAATTTAGCAGGCAGCTGCAGTTTTCAGGAAGAGAGCAGACAATCATCAGGGGACCTTTTTTGTTTTTGCAACTGTTTGTGCAACTTGGTGAGCGTAGAATAAGTCCTCTTTAGAGATATAAGCTATTTCTCTTTGAAGAGGTCGTCTTTATGAGCAGTGCATAACTCTTTTACGTATAGGCAGTATGAAGTGGAAGGATAAACCCAGCCAGAGTTCCTTGCAGGAGGGAAAATGGAATTTAGTAAAAGGTCATCAGGTCAGCATTATCAAAGTCAAAATTAAACTGGCCTAAAGAGGCCTTCTCGTGAACAGAGCTCCTTTATAAATGCCAACTGTGGTTTTTCTTTGAACCAAGTCTAAGCCTGCCCACTCGGTTCAGAAGAGAAACTACAACTAAATGTACACTTAAAGGTGTATTGTTGGTAATGCCGATCTGTAACTACCAGATGGATAGGGAGAATAAAGCCCTTACCGATAAAGGCTCAGTTTGAACAAGTAATATTAACAACTACAGTAACATCCTGTTGTGAAACCCAGCTAACCAAAATCCTTCTTGTTTTGTGTAACGGGGACGATATACATAACACATACAGTGATCAATCGGATTCACAGCATCCCCGCTCCATTTACACCAAGCGCATTTATCCATATTGTAGGATCAATGTCATGCCTTCCCCTATTTTCTGTCCTCGGTGGCCAACAAATTAAACACTCTGGAAACGCCAAACTCATTTAGCATAATACTGTGAACAATGGTTATCCGAGAATGCAGTCCTAACATGGGTATCTAGTGGTGAACTGCACCTAACACAAGGCCCATTTGTGGCGAGACACTGGGTTACCTCTAAACATCTACATTGGTTACTTTTAGTTCCTCGTGCATAGATTGCACCATGCATGTTAACCTGCAGATGCTAGTACTAGAATGCCTGATGACTTTACAAGCTGCATGGAGTGTCTTCTTACCTGCCTCCTTGTATTTCTGGATCTTCTTCGTCAGGTCTACCCTGTGGATGTTCTGCAGGCACTTTTCGAGCACATCCATTTTATTAGGTGCCAGTATGTTCACCTTCTCCAGCTCAATGGCCACAGCAAGGAACGTCTAAGGCGGAAACCACAGTCAAAGGAAAAAGTGGATAATTATGTTCACTAACTAGAGGAAATTATTTAAAACTCAAAGAAACAGGACTGGACGTTTCTGTTCACTAAACTTTTCCCCAGATGAAACTAGCTCTAGTCTACATTGAAAATATCCAGACTAGCTTCGGAGGTAGAGAGGGACCTGTAGAGCCCTGGATAGCTAGACAGATGAGATTCCATTCCAATGTCACAACCAAAACAAGGGGGTGTGGGTCGCAGTAAGCAACAACATTTCTTCACCATCGCCATGAGGCCAATAACTGTGTCACTGATATGTGAAAACCAATAAAGGCCTCATTATGAGTACACCAGTAGTCGGGGAGGTAACACCGCACTATGCAAATACTGACATCCCGGGGTGTGGTATATTGCTGGTATATTACCACCACATTACAAGTTCTGCAGAGCGCAATGGTGATAATGCAGTAATAGCAAACTTTCCCCGACCCCCCTGTGGTGCAGGAATATTGAACCTTATGTTTTTTTCCACATACATTTTGCTAGCTATTGCCTGGCCAAGTTGTGCATAGAAAAACACACTAGGTGCAAAATGTGTGCACTCAGCAATCCAAGCCATTCTTCTACAGCAATCTTTAAACACAAAACACTATGGAAGGACTGCAATAAAAGAAAAAAGTTATGCCCTATCTCTGGCCGAGGTGTCTTTCCATCACTAAACATGCAGGAGTGGCTGCCATGTGAACTAAGTAGCACAACCCATCACTTTGCATAAAAGGACAATTCTCTTCTGGCCTAGGAAGGGAACCTAGTACATGCAGCATAATTAGTAATTTCCTTTGTGTGCTGCTCTGGAGAAAAACAGGTTATATCCATTGCCCGTATAGTGGGTAAATACTTAACCTGTGTCAACTAGGACACCATACCCAGGCCCTTGAGCCAAAGTCTCAGGAAAGAGGAGCGACTGGTAATTAAAACAAGCACTGGCGTTGCCAATAGGTTTCGCATTTGGAAAGTTGGAGCTATTGGTTTTGTAAATGACATTTTATATTTATATATTGTTATTGACAATGCCAATAATGATATATAAATATAAAATGTCATTTACAAAACCAATAGCTCCAACTTTCCAAATGCGAAACCTATTGGCAACGCCAGTGCTTGTTTTTAGAGGCTTTTTGCTTAGACCAGATCAAAAGGGCTGGATCACTAACTGGCCTTTTCTGATAAGTAAGGCTGTGCGTTTGCAACCGCGTTTTTACCACTCTATTGTAAAAGGTTTGGGCTGACAGATTTCTTAAATATTTCAAGAGCTGGCGCAGCGCAATTTTACGACGTTAGATAGTGGCAATTGCGTATCTAATGGAAACAACAGTAGCATACACAACCACATAACACAAGTAAAATACAATTGGACAGAAGAAAACGGAAGCAGAATGCAAAACAACATCATTAAATTGAAATCGAGTCACGCAAAACACAACAGCACACAAAAGAGCACATCAGAACAACAAACCCGCTTTGGATTCCCTGTGTAGGACAGTTTATTTCGCCGAGATTTGGGTCTCGCCAAGGGCGTCTGTATAGAGTTTGGTAAATTACAGATTGTTTCAGAACGAAATTATACAAAAGTACTGGAAAGTAAAAAAGAGCTAGACACTACGTCCAGTATAAATATACTTTTTTTGTACGATATATTTCACTTTATTACAAAATACACCGTGGTTTAGAAAAGTAAACAAGGGAGCCTACTGTGATGGAAAAAAGCTGCGGTCGCCATTGTTTGTATGCGCCCATGTAAGGAGTGGCGTGCGGCCAGCGGCTGCTGTGAAAACAAGACAGAGCCAAGGAGTGTGGCAAATGGCCGGAGGGAAGCCGGATGGGGGCGGGAGAGCCTGGTGGGGGGGCGGGAATGCGAGCGATGGGAGGAGAATGGAGGGGGAGGCAAGACAGAGGCAAGGAGTGTGGCAAATGGCCGGAGGGAAGCCGGATGGGGGCGGGAGAGCCTGGTGGGGGGGCGGGAATGCGAGCGAGGGGAGGCAGGCGGATTAGGGAGAGATGCGCGTGCTTGTGTGGTCACGTGACCCACTTTTGTGGTCAATCAATCACATGCACTGTGGAAAAACCGCAGTGGTTTCACGAGTCGATTGAGCCCTTTAATTTTCGCCTATTACATTCGCAAGCGAATGATAATAGGCGAAACCTAAAAAAGGCCTGGCCGGAGGATGGAATATGCACATATATTGCCCAAAGAGAGAGTAAACATAAGAAGAGTTTTCACTCTTGTTCCATGACCACAAAAACCCACTATATATTAGGGGAGAGGAGTTGGCCTAACGGCTAAGGCGCTCGACCTCGGACCTGGGGATCTGGGTTTGAGTCTCGGTGATGACGCCAAAAACTCCTGTGATTCTGGGCAAATCACTTAATCTCCCCGTGCCTAAAATGGAAAATGTGTCCTCATGTAACGTAATTGGTGCTATGTAAAGCGCTCTGATACCGGATTCGGTTCGGGTCTAGTTCGCGCTATATAAAACTCTGCAAAAAAAAAAATATTATAGACGTATTAGATGTCCTTCCTAGTGCTTTCACTTTAATAACTTTTGAATTTTTACAGGATTTCTTTCAAGCTGCTGAAAGAAGCCCACGTTACATAAAACAACCCTAAGGAGACATGCATTGTGTTTCAATATTATTCAGTAGTTAGTTTTTGTCATTTTATATATTACTACAAGTTGAAAGCAAAACCGTTTGTCATTAATTTAGGCATCCTTCTGCTTGTAAAGTTGCTCTGTGATGATAACCGACCATGTTTTTTGTTTTGTTTTTTAAATAGAAAGATTTTAAGTCGTGGTTCTTTATCCAGTAACTTCTTAAGTCACCCCGTGTGCTGAGGGAGAACAATACCTGGGCACTGAATGTTGGAATCTGTAGAGTGTACTGGACATAGGTCTTACCAATGATGTGTCCATTCGGACTTATGAGCCAGGTCATTGACATCTCTGGATTGCGTTACAAGGCTGTCTATTTCATTCTCAACCTGGCACGTGGCCAGAGTAGACTCATGATACTGGTGCGCCCCCAAGGGCCAACTGGCTTCTTCTAGGTGCCACATTCTTGTACGAGTGGAATCCATCCACATTCAGATAGATGTAGAGCAAAGGATTTCACGCTGACAGATCAAGTGCAGTTGTTTTGTGAAGGTTTTCTCCTATGGTTGCTTACCTTTCGATAAACGTTCTAACAGGCTCCATGTGTCACAGCTATGTACAATGCCTAGGAATCTGATCATTATACAGACTACAAAATAATTAAATCGTGCCGAAAATTAGAGGCAATTTCTTTTAAATCTTAAAAAGTATCCTTGTGTGCACATGTAAAGCACTCTAAAGAAAGCTGAAATTACATTTCCTTGCAGTAGGAGAATGCACAAGTGTGAACTAATTATTAGAGGGCTAAAGTAATGCACACATACCTTAATTTTAGCCAGACGCCCGTGTCCCACATAATCTCTCAACAAGAAAAGGAGAGAATCCACCTCTTTTTTGTCTATTTCATCACCGATGTTCAGCATCAGCACCCTGAAAAAAACAACAGGAATATCAATGGCAACCACAGAGGTCTAAAGTTGGGTGCTACAACTGCCTCACTCTAAAGACACCATTAGACAGGCCGCATTTAAATGAACAAGCAGAAAATAGCATTAGGCTCTTAAGTGATTGCCTAAAAGACGATGCCTCACTAACACAAGCATTTACAATGCAATATGTCTCGCAATTGCGAGTATCTGAGCTATTGGCATTGTAAATGGAACTGCCTTTTATAATATTAAAAGGCATTGTTATTTACAATACCAATATTTCAAAGTTTTGCAAAAGCAATACCTATTGTATTGCAGAGCGCGGTGTCTGTGAAACCGGAGCCGCACTCATTTTGAAAGTAAAAAAAACAAAAAACGAGTGCAGTGGCCCTGAAGTGGGCGCCGTGCTCAACATCAAAGTTTAAGAAATAATAATTAAACTGAGCGTGGTGTCCCTAAAGCGGGTGCAACGCTCATCATGCAAGTTAGAGCGGGATAGCCGCCATTGTCCTGTGTTCCGGCGCTGCAAATACAAAAAGCAGCTGCCATTGTTCTCATCATTGTCAATAATACAAAATAGTGCTCACCCGCTTATAATGCAGACTGTGTAACAAGCAACGTAAAAAGTCCAGTCGTTATGGGCGCTAACAAATGCAGATAAGGTGGTACCAAGGAGGGACTAACAAGCCTATTTACGAATCAGAAGCCAGCATGTATGAAGGACAATGACAAGCCAATGACATATGGGCGGAGAGTGGGCGGGTCTTTCAGTGGATACTCTAATACAGCATGCTTCACAGAGTGAGCAGCGCATGCACGCTGCTGATAGGTACGCCCTAAGCATTTTTAGCTAAGGAATACTTCCTAGTTGCTGATATTTTAAATCAACTAAAGAGGGGCTCCTGGAACTGAAAGATAAATATATTCGATGAGGTCTCATGATGAGAGAAGATGTGGTCTACTGCTTAAAGGTTTGGGCACCAACCAGCATGAATTTCTTATTAGCTGTCTTCAGAGTACGACAAATTAGTTTTCACCAATCTTCAGTCATTTCAGGAGTTATATTTACTGGGTATCTTTATGAAATATGATCCACATTGAGAGTGGAGAACATTTGGACATAAGTGTAAAGTCAACTCCTAAGCTTTACAAGGACGACCTGTTTATGTTTAACATGGATCTTGAATAGCAGATTAAACTAAGATGCTCTTGTATAATGCCCTGCATGTAACCTTGGAGGGTTCTAATGAGCAACCAAGGGAAGTGAACCAAACAACTTGACCCCCTGCAGCATGAGGATTCCATTTCTTTAGGGGTGTCCCTTTTGACCTATGGCCTCTGACTACCTATGAGCCCCTGGCATGCCAGTGCCCCTTAAACACATTTAGCAGGGGTACTGCCTTTTTTAATATACCACTGAATCACCCTCTATAAAGTACTTGTTCTTTGTGGGCCGAGGAAAAAGTATTCAGACCAGTTTCAGGCATAATTACATGTTATGCCCACCACCGTTGAGTGGCTCAGCAGACAAGCTTGAACATGGGAATAGAAATGTGACGAGAGCTTCAGTAAATCCGGATTTTGGGTTATATTTGTACCTGTAGAGGAAAGAAATAGAGGTGTTCAATTTGGTTCAAAGTCTGTGCTACTCATCCAGAAAGTGATGTGCTCTGAAACAGGTGGGAAACCCTTTTGTGGGAGATCTTTCTGAGACGCTGGCCCTGACTAAACTTTTAATTCTTTTTTTTTATCCGACAGGGGCATGTTACTTTTGACAGCACATAAGTGATGGGTGGAAATGAATGTATCATAAGCCACTCGTAATTCACCTGGATTCATTCAATGGTTTTTAGGAGGATTGTCCAGCAGAACTGCAAAGCTTCATTCCCTCTGAATGGAACCAAATATTACTACATACATGTTTCAGTCTCTGCGTTTTTCATCAATGACATGCTTCTGGAGCCCCAGTGAAACATAAAGCTTGCAACCAAGTCTTGACATACTCAACACTTAATCCAACTCTGTTAACCCCCTACTGCTAGGGACGTACTGGTTCTCAGATGTGATGGATGGAAATTCTCGACCCAACCTGAAACATGTAATTGTTCTGGGCAGATTCCATTCCATAGTTTTCAGCTTCTATCTGCCATTACAGGCAGGGACCAACTGAATGCAAATTAGCATAGCCCCAAGACAATACGTCATAATGTAAATTGGGAGTCTTCTCTGAATGGACAAGCGAGCAGAGTTATGTTTATAAACAGACTGATAAACTGGTCATTGCTTATTTATCTGGGAACATCAGAAAGGTTCATAAAAATATGCAGTATTTTCCATTATTCCTCGGATGTGACTGAACCCTGCCAGTGACAATATTCACTGTTGGAGAGTGTAACTACAAGATTTCTGTTTGAACATTGAACCTGAGGTGAAGGTGTAAATTGGAAGATATTTAATTAGTGTTTTGCTGTCAGCATGTTTCTTATCTAATTATTTGATTGACATAATGGTGTATTTTTGAGGTCACTGAAAGGTTGTTGATTGGTTCTTGCAAAATATTGACAGTTTTTCGATGTGAGGTGTGGGCTAACAGTTCGTCCAGTTGTGGAGAAGTCATCAAGTGGTAGAAAAAGAAAAAACTACAATGCAAACATGCATTGGCAAACCCAATAGGCCTGGCCTTAGCTCTGTGATTTTCTTTATTTTTTATTGCAAACATGCCATATAAGGGAAAGGAAAAAAACCAAAACCTGAACTTGGCTGCCATGTGCGTGCGCTAACATTTACAAAAAAAAAAAAAAACATTCAGTGATGTGGCTATGTTAGTAGTGTTTTTTTAAACAAAAATCCTTTCAGTGATGCTATGCATTTTGTTATTATTGCTAGTTGTGAAGGAGACATGAGTAAATCACCACATAACCAACCAAGCACTGAATTCAAAAAGAGCTACAAGGTTACTTCAAAAATTTATCATTTTAAAAAGTAGACCAAAATTAAGTCATCCTCTAACTCGACACCCAAAGTGCAGGCAAAACAGATAGTTGATATTTAAAGTTAATATACAAAATAAATTAAATAAAAAACATCTTTTAAACCAGCTTTGTCAATGAAGAGAAAGGAACTATTTTTAGACATAAGTGAACAATCTGTACAGGCTTTGTACATTCACTAAAAGTGAAAGCAGCCAATGGGTGAAGTGTGGTGAACCACTGCTGTATGCAGTGGTTGGTAGAAGCAACACGTGACTGACAATTTAAAAGACCAATGATTGAAACCTTCTGACCAAATCTCCTTCCGTAGGTATATTACGCATGATTATTATTTTTTAGGAAAAACACTTGTTTGGCGAAGCAGCCAATGCTCATTCAAAGTCCAAGCCAAATTGTATGGAAAATCAACCCTATATACAACTAAAGATGTCTGAAAGGCTAGCCTGACCTAAAAACACTTGCATCACCTGTACACATCTGACAGAACACGACTTTTCATTTCTTCTGTCTGTACATCCGCGGGATGTGAAAATATTCATAGAGGAGATGCCAGCTTTGTTCCTTGCCATTAAAACTTTCTTTTCAATGTAAAATGCAGTTTCCTTTCTTATCCTCTTCCTTATTTGGCATGTGCGTGTTTATGTCTTCATCTATTTACTGTGCTTGTTTGACCCTAGGAAACTCCGAGGGCAAACCCAGAAAAAACAGGGAGCACCACAACAAAACTATTGCCCCCCGTACAGCAAACTTTTGTGAGCAAAATCTCTCGACCTGAGGGTAGATATTCATATTCTCCATTGTGCCTGCGCTGCACAAAAGATTAATGTCATCATCCATTAGCGTGAAGCCACTGTCTCCGTAGAGCTGCAGTGCTTGTAATTCTCACTGCACGGGGTAATCCCGATGGCCAAACGGCTGCGTGTTTATAGTACTCATTGTAGTGTTCGCAGGAGGACCCTCAGAACGAGCTATGCCTCTCTCTCGAGAAGCACAGGCTTCGTTAAGGCTAGGCTAGAGCTTCAGACTTTGGAACGGGGAACCAGGCTCAATTCCCAGCGTCGCCTCAACAGCTTGTGATTGTGCGCAAATCACTTAATGGCCCCCTGCCTGAAAATAAAAAGAGTTGAGAGGGAGTATGCGCGCGCTGTGCTCAAACGACTCGAGCCGTACACGTGCACAACGCCTGTTCTCCTGTCCCCCTTCGGCAAAAAATCGACGACAATAGACCTCACCAAGCGAGCAGTGCATGTGCTGCGTTACTAGGCGAGACCTAAAAAATGACGGCCTTGAGACCAGGATTTCAGCCAGTGGATAAAGAAAAGCATTACACCAACCATATATCACTAGGCTAAATAAGATTCAGTATACGTTTGAAGTACTGTGCTAAAGTATAATAAATGTATTCCAAGAGGGACACTTAGGGAGAGGTGTGACCAAATAAACTGTGTGAACCTGTTCATACTCTTTTGTCCTAGGTGGTGTGAAGTATTCTGAGCCATGTGGAATGTGTGAGGTCATCAGTGCACTTACTATCCCTGTCAGAAGACGTTTCAATGTACATTTGGGGCTGAGCTGCTTAAATCATAGCTCTTGGGGTGGTTCCTATATCTGCAACTTGCTTCTGAATAAAGTACCTGTACCTGCCTGATTCCTGATGGGTTTACCAGCGGGCAACTTCTCAATGTAACTGAGCCTTACTTGTGGCCAAGCGCAGAAAGGGCGCCAGATGGCAGGGATGCAGAGCTGGCGACAAGATCCTAAAACCAAGGAAATAATAGTTGAAACTGGTTGAAAAACTCAGGCCCACACTAGTCATCGGTATCCTGGGTCAACCCACACATTGCCTTGTAGCAAAGTGCATGTTTTCAAGATGGGTAAATTATGGTAAAAGAGGCCTGAAGTACAACTCATGGGGAAATAGGACAAAAAGGAGGTTATAACATCTCTCGATGAAATATTAATAGGGGAACTGTTGCTAATGAGATTATCACCAAAAAATGGTATAAATAATAATAAAGGGCCTTTAAAAAAATGTAAAAAATGACAGCTTGCACAGCTGTCCCATAAAACTCACTGACCAATGGACTGGATGATGGTATATGATTAATGGCCATACCCAGCAGGCTAGGCGAGTATTTTACCATGGGTGCAGACTATACAGGAGAAGCTATGTGCCTACTCCACGACCTGACACTCAAGCTTCAGTTATTCATCCAATGTGGATGTAAGAGGAATAGTCACAACCCAAAAAGGGTGGGTATCTCAGAACTGGAAAATCTGGACAAAACCTCAAGCCAATTACTAGACACAATATAATAAGTTAAATCACATCAAGCAGTATCACAAACTGGGCACTGAATAAAAGCATGTGAGCCCAAAATGATGCAGAGGCGCGAATGAGAGCCAAAATTATGTGGAGGCGTGAATAACCATGCATCGTCCAGCAGCTAACAGAGTGGGTGTGTGGGGGGTATAGTCTAACATACACAAAAAATACCCGGAGACCAGTCAGAATGGGCTAAGAGGTATCAAAGTGTGTGACAAAGGTGAATTGTACATGCACCAATAGTCATCTGCCTTTTTTAAAGAACTTTGGTGAAAGCCCAAAAATGGATGGAAGACCCCACTGAAAGGAGAGTTTTCAGTAAACCTTATGAAGGGAACCATATCACTACTACAGAATACGCCTAAAAAGACACCGCTACACAAAACTCCTGACCACTTGAGAGGGATGGGAGGTGGACCTAGGCCCGATGGAAGACACACACTGGGAGGCAACTTTGATGCACCCCCAAAGAGGTGACCATAAATGCTACCATAAGACTTATGCAATTCAAAACACTATATGAAGCATAGTACAACAAGAGAAGGCTCTACAAATTGGCCGACTCAAAATGACCTTATGACCTCAAGGGGAAGCATGACCTATGTGTGAAGCGTAGAAAGAAGAGAGGTATATTCCTGTACACCAAATGACGATAGAATATACTATGGGCACACTGGAAGGAAATTACTGAAACTTTATCAAAGTTGGAAACAGAAGTACCGTTGTTGCTGCAACACATTATCCTAGGCATCCAGAATGACGCTGACAAGCTCAAGAAGAGGTGGACCTTGTGCTCCATTGGCCTAAAGGGGGCCAAGAGAAATATAGCCCGAGATTGATGTATTGATGACACCAGACTAAAGAAAAATGATACATTGAAACAGACGAATATATGGGTGCAGAAAGGCTGGTATACAGAAGCAAAGGTTCTCCAAACAAGTGTAGAAAGATCTGTGGACCATGGCACAGATATGAATAGGAAAACGTGGTACCTCTTATAACGGATGGATGGTAATCACAGGGGGATTAAGATTAAACGAGCTGAGGTGCATGAGCTTTCACAAGGAGTTTCAGAACTTCCTTATCCCCATTGGTCCTTTGTTAAAATGATGCTGAGGCGAATGAATAAGGGGAAGATGTGGGACTGTAGAATAAAGATGAGAGTTGATTAGGCCTTAGTGGTGGTTGTGGGGGGGTTACAAATAGGCTAATGCTTTTGGTTGGTTGCTTTGTATTTTGTGTATGCAAAAACCACAGAAACTATGTTTTAAAAAATGGGGGCTGGAGGAAAAACTGCCTTCAGGGTGAAGGCATAAACTTTATACTTAAAAAAAGGTTACATCACTGCTGACTGAGGATTCAGACTTTTTCTTCTTCCACTTCACATCGCACAGAAGATGCTACCAAGCCACTGGCACTGTTTAATTATAAACAAGGCACCTCCAGCAGAGGCTGGCAAAGGCATATACTTGGGTAGTTTAATATTGCTATACAAGTGGAGAGTCCCTTAGCAGCATAGACCTCTAAGATTTACATTCCTAACATACCAAAGAGGTATCATAAAGAGAAATGTTTTCACTACCTTTGGGGCTGAACTCTGCCTCAACGTCTGGTGACTATTCTTAGGTGGACTTGCCAATGCTGTTGCAGTGAGGTCATTCCCTCCTGTAACAAGCATTTACTGCTCGTGCTTTGGTGTGCCAATGGTCAGTTTGAACCAGGTGAAATTGCTATTATTGCCAGGTACATCTGTTATTTAACAAATACAATAATCTGTGGAATAGATGTATGATTCAAAGACTCAGAGTACAGAGAATATCTACCTGAATCAACCTAGTGAAGAAATCCTTTTTTATGTTGTTTTATATGTTGATGTTAGATGGATGTCTATGAATTGTTTTATTGGTGATGCATTAATGAAGTATTTTGTGATATGTCAAGGTGTGAGCAATGTTTAGATAACGGCGATTCTTTTTTCAACCTATGTTTAGATTCAATGTACATGGTTTTAAATTTGTTTTAGAATGTTAAATGTATTATTGTTAGATGCTAAAATAAATTTTGCTTAAATTTTAGAAGTGTTTGGGAAGACAGCTAATATATTCCTGATGATGGCGGCTATATCTTAACTGTCCGTTGAAACGCGTTGAAAGAAACAGGGGGAGAAGTACAATACAAATTGATTAAGGAATATTCTGACTGCTGTAGAATATTTATCCTTATTTTGTAGCTCCTTTGTAGTCATAGGAAATGTTTATGATGAATTTTTGTGAAATTCTTGTTCCTTCTGTATATTATCTGTGTTCCCAATTATTTTAACTATTTTAATTATTGTATTATGTCTTTTTTAAATTGTTTTTAATACATTTAATAAATTGTGTAAACTGGGTCTAATTTGTTTTTGGAATTGTTGTGTTATACTGTGCATTGCTTTAGTTACAATGTCTCTAGGAGTGAATTATATCTGTTGTAGTTGAAAGAATTGGTGTCTCTAAACTTATAATTGCCCAAAGGGAATTCATATTTGACATATAGTCAGTTTTGGTACCCCATCCCTTTGGTTTTGGGTCCCTCTCTCTTTTATTAGAGATTCTGTGCACGGTCCTTGTGGCTGGAGAGTTCGCTCTGTCTAAGAATTTAGACAACTATCAAGATTATAAACTGTTATGGATCAGATTAAGACCTTTGGGTTTAGTGATGACCAGTTACATCGTATTATCAATACCAAAAGTGGGAATAAAATCACTGCTGTATCAGGGAAAGGAGAAAATTGGGGTAAATTGCTAAATCTAAAAAAGAAGCTCATCCGGACAGAATCTCACGCAGACTTTTTAGTCGAGTATGTCAAATCGGGCACTATTCCCATTGGCTTACAAGTCCGGAATGAACCTGGTTTATTCACAGAAAATAGAAAATTCTTAGAAACATGGGCACTGATCTAGAATAGATGTAGCAGAGACTGGATGCTCCTAATTATCGAAACTGCTCAAGGACTTATTATACTTGAGCAGGAAGAGATTGATAAACTAGAAACAGAGCTCATAAATTGTCCTGCACTAGAGGAGGCAAAAAAGAAATTAGCTGATATAAATAAAGATGTGGAAGGATACAGTGACTACCTACTTAATAAGAAAACAAATAAACTAAAGAGGGATATTGAACGCTTCTCTGAACAAAATGCGTATCCCTATTTAAGAGAGAATTACTATCAAAACAAAAATGATGGTAACTGGGATAGACCACAAAATCGACAAATTATTCTAGAGGTGGGAATAAGCAGGTCACTTTTTCTGATACATCGGGTTCTGGGAGTGAAGAGGAGGACTGCCACAATAATGAATCTGGTAGGAATGGTCATGACCAAGGCCTTTTTTTAGAATCACGCCCGAGGAGGGCCCAGAGATACAACGGGAACCAAGGGCGGGGCCAATTCAATCGTGTCCGGCAACAACAGTTCAACCGGGCACCTCCTCAGCAGGAATATATGAGCACGCGGAGCAAACAGTATTGGAGACCAGCCAACTACCAGTAATTAACCTATCAAGTAAGAATCTGAGTAGTGTAGAGATAGGTATTCTGAGTAGAGGCTTTAGTTTTGTGCCTTCCACTACTCTAGACAAATTCCAATTGGAAAAAGATCTTCGGTCTTTTTTCAGAAAGATCAGGCTTAGACGTTTCTTTGAAAACAGAGAGAGTAGGGTTAAGGAAAACATTTCTGGGTTGAAATCCAAATCAACATTTACACCCACTTTGGGCATGGTGGGTAAAAATATTGAGGCATTTGAGATGGCGGTAGAAAGCGGAATACATAGACTTCTTGATAATGATAGAAAACCACTCTCCTTTAATATTTCTAAGGCGGAGAGCGAAGCATTGGGGAAATTAAAAAATGACAATTCCCTTACTGTGAAACCTGCAGATAAGGGTGGAGGAGTTGTTGTCTTTGACACTGCTGACTATGAGGATAGGATGCTTAAACTGCTAGAGGTAAAGGAACATTATGTTCGCACAAATGCCAGCTGCCTCACAAGAATATCACGAGAATGTTTGACCATCCTAACTAATGCTAGAGATGATGGCTATATATGTGAGGAGGATTTCAAATTTCTTAGTAATATGGAACCAAAAACTCCGGCCATCTATGGCCTTCCAAAGGTACATAAACATAAATTAGACCCCCCCTATGAGGCCGATAGTTAGTAGTATTAACTCCTTACTCGAACCAGTTAGCAAATATGTAGATCATTTCTTAAGGCCTTTGGTTTGAACTGAAATCATATGTGAGAGACTCTGCCCACATTATCTCTATGGTGGAGGGACTCCCGTTCTGTGAAGAGACTCAGTGTCTAGTTACCCTGGACATTGAGTCTCTTTACACGAACATTCCCCAGGCGGACACAACTAGGGTCATTGATGACCTTCTATCTAATCAAGACTTGGGAGGTGCAAACAAAGATTTTATTGTTGACTATGTGCGACTCATTCTAACTAATAATATTTTCCTTTTCAAGAATGAATACTTTAAACAACTTAAAGGGACCAGCATGGGGGCTACATGCGCCCCTAGTCCGGCTTGTCTTTATGTAGGGGACTTTGAGACAAGGCATATAGACAATGAGATGGCCCCTTTCTTTGAGAATGTAGCGGGCTGGTACCGCTACATAGATGACATCTTTTTTATTTGGGAAGGGTCCATTGAATTGCTGGAGGAGTTCCTGAGCTGGATTAACCTTGGAGACCCCAATCTCAGATTTACTTCCTCCTACAGCACTACCAAAGTGGATTTTCTTGACATTTCCATTAGAAATTCAGAGGGTGTTCTTTCTGTGGAATTATTCACAAAACCTATGGCAAAGAACACCCTTCTTCATTTCTCAAGTTTTCATCCGAAATCCCAAAGGGAGAGTATCCCTTTCAGCCAATTTCTTCGGCTCCGGAGAAATTGCTCTGATATCAATGATTACTAAAAACATGCTGAGACACTCAAAAAGAAGCTGAAAGATAGAGTATATCCCAAAAAATTGTTGTCTCACTCATTGAAGAGGGCTAGATTCTATGACCGAGATGCCCTGATCCAAAAAACCAAAAAAGAGAAAAGCCCACTTAACAAAGTGGTGTTTGTGAGTAAATTTTCCCACATTAGCAATCAAATTAAAAATGTGGTCAATAAACACTGGCACATTCTAAATCATGATGAGGAAACTACTCTTGAAAAACCTCTCTTTGCGTTTAAAAAGAACAAGAACCTGCGTGACTTGTTAGTGCACACATACAAAGATGATGTGGTTGATCAGCAAAGGACACTTGACAACACCAGAGTAGTGGGTACAACGAAATGTGGAATGTGTAATATCTGTGATCAATGTGTAGTGTCAACTGAATTCACCTGTAACATGACTGTAAAATGTAAAACCCATAACAACTGTAGGAGTAAAAATTTCATCTATCTCCTTGTGTGCCCCTGTGGGCTCTGTTATTTTGGTGAAACAGGACGAGAAGCACGCATTAGGTTTCAGGAGCATAGGTCAGCTATTAAAACTAAAAAAGTAACTGCTCCTATTGTTGCTCACTTTTTGGAGATGAAACATGGCGAATGCGATTTCAAATGGTTCATTCTGGAGAGGATAAGGATAGGAAAGAGAGGCGGTAATATGGTCAGCGTTCGCAAGAACAGAGAACAGTGGTACATTTCCTATTTAAATACAGTGCGAAATGGACTTAATTCGCGAGAAGAGTGGGAACGTATTATCGGTGGCAATTAGGTGTTTTTATCTGTTGGGACCCTTCTTGCAATACTTTCCGTGTTCGAGATTGAAGGTATATTTGAGGAACTTCTGTGGTAACAAACCCTCTTACCTTCTACTCGATCAGTCTTCATTAGACTGTAGAGAGATAGCCTTACTGTGTGATCTTTTTTTACACAACCATGAGCATGATTAATTGAACCTCATTACTTGGACTCCTTTTGGTGGGGTTCTATTGGCATATGACCGATATGTGCAATTTCTCTATACCCATGGTAACATATGAGCTATGGGAATAGAATGCTATAAATATTTTGTTGATCGGAATCAATGATCACAATAAATACCTGGGCTTGTCCTATATGCCCACGCAGATAATGAGAATAGACGCGTGATACTAACCGACATCTTATTTTGTCGTATGTATTTTTTGTATTTGTCTGAAGTCAGCTAGGATCTACTTGTGGCACTTGTTAGCTGTGTTTTCTAAACCTGTGGGTAGGAGCTTTTATAGTTGGTTGCCGCTTACTGAACAGAGTTAGTTTTTCATCGATGTAGAGGGTACGCTATGTATATTTGATCCGGTAGTCCCCTTTCGATGCGGATGATTTTTGTCCGTTTTTGATGTTTATGAAAACGCCTGATGCTGCGTCTCGTGAGAGGTTGGGGCGTTACCGGACCTTTAGTATATAAGTCTCCTTTTTCGGTGTGTTATTCGTTCCATTTGATGAAAATATCGGGTTTACACGCGGGACGCTGGCGAAGTTCGACTCGAGGTAATGTTACGTTCAAGGGAAATGGTTTAGTACGGTGCAGACTTTTTGTTTGTTTGTGTGTATATACCCTTTCTAACTACAGCCTGTAATTTAACCTTCTTCGCAGAGGCTGTATATTTAAACCAAGAAAAATTGGATATAGCTACAAATGCCCCGAGTCTCTTAAATATAAAAGCCAAACTTTAATGTAAGTATAGAAACTCGTTTCTACTTCTATGGTATCGTAGAATAAGTCTAAACTCGATACTTCTGGGTGTCTATGCTTGTACCCTTAGGCTCTATTGAAACGTTTAACTCTGAGCAATTGGATTCCATGCCCCTATCTTATGAGGATATGGCTAACGTACCGCGTGCACAATACTAATGTAATTTGCACGTCATTTGAAGTGAGTATAACGATCGAATGTCGTTCATATTATGCGACTATACGTAGACGTTGCTGGATAACTAAGGGGTATTTTTACCCTTTCTTTTACAGGAGTGATCTGTGCCTGTATAGATATTGGGAAAATAAACATTACACTCCGGATTTTCATTACAAGGAGTTTTACTTGAACTAGCTGTGGGTACCACATCTTTGGTTATTTAACCAGAGGTACTAATTGCGTCAGATTTTTCTACTGTGATTTAACCATCAGTAAGTATGGGGAATATCGCACACATTTTTTGGTGTGTATTATATTAGGTTCAAGGAATGTTGGAATCCTATCATTACATTGTCGTGTGGCTCTTTATTTTTAGGTATGTGGAGTTTATTGGTCATGGCCCACATAACTAGATAGCCTTATCGCTTTGGCCACTGATCCTATTGTGATTTGTGACTATTAGTACGTATGGAGAATATCGCATGTATTTCTGAATGTTGACAATATTAGGATTAATGAATGATGGAATCTAATACCACATTGTCGTGTTGTTCATTTAGATAACAATCGTCTCGTTAAACGCGGACTTTTTGAATAAGGAAGGAGGTCCTTTCCCCATCCTTCAAGGCAGCTTTTAGTCACAGGTATGTGGAGTTTAATGGTGATGGCCCACACAATCGGATGGCCTTACTGCTCGTGCTTTGGTGTGCCAATGGTCAGTTTGAACTAGGTGAAATTGCTATTATTGCCAGGTACATCTGTTATTTAACAAATACAATAATCTGTGGAATAGATGTATGATTTAAAGACCCAGAGTACAGAGAATATCTACCTGAATCAACCTAGTGAAGAAATCCTTTTTTATGTTGTTTTATATGTTGATGTTAGATGGATGTCTATGAATTGTTATATTGGTGATGCATTAATGAAGTATTTTGTGATATGTCAAGGTGTGAGCAATGCTTAGATAACGGCGATTCTTTTTTCAACCTATGTTTAGATTCAATGTACATGGTTTTAAATTTGTTTTAGAATGTTAAATGTATTATTGTTAGATGCTAAAATAAATTTTGCTTACATTTTAGAAGTGTTTGGGAAGACAGCTAATATATTCCTGATGAAGGTGGCTATATCGTAACTGTCCGTTGAAACGCGTTGAAAGAAACAGAGGGAGAAGTACAATACAAATTGATTAAGGAATATTCTGACTGCTGTAGAATATTTATCCTTATTTTGTACCTCCTTTGTAGTCATAGGAAATGTTTATGATGAATTTTTGTGAAATTCTTGTTCCTTCTGTATATTATCTGTGTTCCCAATTATTTTAACTATTTTAATTATTGTATTATGTCTTTTTTAAATTGTTTTTAATACATTTAATAAATTGTGTAAACTGGGTCTAATTTGTTTTTGGAATTGTTGTGTTATACTGTGCATTGCTTTAGTTACAATGTCTCTATGAGTGAATTATATCTGTTGTAGTTGAAAGAATTGGTGTCTCTAAACTTATAATTGCCCAAAGGGAATTCATATTTGACATATAGACAAGCATTTACAATGCAATAGGTCTCGGGTTAATTAAGTTTGAGCTATAAATATTACAACGCCAACTGCAACAAAAGGCTATAAATTGTAGGCCAAAAAAATGTTTATTTATTTTTGTAGCAATGGTGGCATGCTGCACTTTAGATGAATATGTTTAAAAGTAAAGTGCGCCATACTGCGATTGCTACAATAGTTAATTGTGGATGCGTTAACAATTGATGTGTGCGCTGATGGCTGGTGGTGTGTGTGCCTGTGAAATTGTGCACTGATGCTGTGTGGTTGTGGTTGTGTGTGGTTGTGTGTGTGGTTGTGTGTGTGATTGTGTGTGTGTGGTTGTGTGTGTGTGTGGTTGTCTGCGTCGTTGTGCGTGTGGTATTGCGTGTTGTTGTGCATGTGTGTGTGGCTGTGTGTGTTTGTGTGTGTGGTTAGGTGTGGTTGTGTGTATTTATGTGTGTGTGGTAAACAGTTGTTTATTAATTCAATGTGCATTGAAAAAGACTACACCTCACCCAAGCCATTCTTTTAGCTTCAGGGGCTGGGAACAGTCTGAATTGCACTATGAGAGTCTGGTGGCTCAGTGGACTAATGTGTCCAATGCAGGGGCCTGTGCTTCACCTGATGGTCACAGCTTCAAATCCTGGTGGGTCCACTCAGCCTTTCATCCATCTGAGGTCGATAAAATGAGTACCATTGATTTGGGCAACAATAAACATGTTATTCAGCGCCAAGATACCTGTGGGTGAAAGTGCGCTTTACGAATACAAATGTTAGGTTATGTTTGCAGCTTGGAGGAAAATGTGTGAATTTTTGCAGTAATGTGGAAGGCTCTAGTATCCTCTGTGTCCCCATTCCCTGTACTTCTGAACTGGTGTCTGGAATGCTCAAAAGGAATAATGTAATAATGTTGGTGTGTGTTCTGGAGTGGAAGTGAGGAGATAGGGACAGTTAAAGGGAGGTTGAAGACCCTATAGGACTGACCTGTTGGTGTAACTACCTAAGGGCCGAACTTGCCTCCTGTCTAAGTGGCTCCAGACTCTTGTATGAAGTCCCTGTGCTCTAACTTCAACAGACTTCCAATTCACACGTTTGGTGCCATACATTTTTCACTTAAACTAAGTTCACTTAAAGCCCCTTTGAAGTTATTTGCATATTACTCGCTACATTAAAATACAAAATCATTCAACTCAGGTCACCGCCTGCAGTTAGAAATCTGACCGCAAGTCTTCAAACACGCACCAGCTCGATGTATGCGGACCTCTGCTGTGACCTGTGAGAGTTCTGCTTATGCCAACTCAGCCTTCTATTTTACCGAGGTCGGTAAATTGACTGCCATTCCACCTTTACTCTCAGCGTCTGAGAGCAGATGCGTACTATGGAGCTCTGCAAATAGCAACACGTTTTAATTAGACATACGTTTCTCGAATGTATGTAATTTACGACATCCTGCCTGATGAAGCATTGTCCATATGTGATCACTGGTGATTCGAGGTGTGCGTGTGCATAGTCACGGTTGAAGAAAATAGGCCAGGCCAATCCATGTTTTGTGACGTGAGGCACATTTAATTCAAGTTCCGTATACTGTTTTTAAAATGGTCAATTCCAGTTTGTACTTACTGGCAACAATTACCTTGATTAACCAACCAGCCTTCCTTATTTTTTAATAGCAAAGATCACAGATTCCGCACCCGTGGAAGAAAGAGACCCGAGCAGCGGGGTCTACAGCGTCTCTAACCCGGTCAGTGTTCAGGGACACGCCACCGTGAGAGGCTGGGCTAAAAGATGTTGCATCAGTGGGCGACAATAAATCACAAGCACGGAATCGAAACCTGTGGTGCGCACGCATCACAGAGGAGCCGACGCGGGAATCGAAACCAGTAGTGCGCGCGCACCAGAGGAGCGGGGGCAAGGGAGCGCGAAGACACGCCGAGACGAGGTAGGGGATGTGTGTGTGTAAGCGCCGGGGGGTTCTGTGTGTATGTGTGTGTGTGTGCGCACGGCGGCGGGTGGGGAGGTACTCTATGTGTGTGTGTGTGCGTGTGTGTATGCGCGGCGGCGGGGTCTCTATGTGTGTGCGTGCGTGTATGCGTGGCAGCGGGGGGCAGGGGGGTTCTGTATGTGTGTGTGAGTGTGTGTATGCGCGGCGGGGGGGGTCTGTATGTGTGTGTGTGCGTGCGTGCGTGTGAGTCTGCTTCCAAGAAGCCATGGGAGACAGGAAGCACGCGTGACCTGATCAGTTTACGCGTGCGTGCACATCACTTGTCGCCTGTCTCCCTTGACTCCTTGAAAGCAGAAATTATTGCAATAGAGTCTCGGAGTGACGATCGCTTCGCGATCGCTTCGCAGTCCGAGACCTAAAAATGGTCTTATCTTTTTGGAAGATGGCGACCACTTTACCAGTTAACTTAACATTCCTACGCTGAAACTCTTAGAGACTTGAGTTTTTGCTAGGATCTCTTCAGTCCCCTGTTGATGTTATCTGCAAGGCAGCCACCCTGGCTACTCTTTTGGCATTCATTAAACACCATAGTATTGATATAGGCTCAGATGTTTGGCCAGGCCAAGTTAAAGAATATCTCTGCCTAGGTTTAATGTCGCACACGCAGCTGTTGTGCCTACCAACCTACAACAAATCTTTAAACGATTGGGGGGTGGGGGAGTGAGGGACATAATGTAGCAATGTTCCCTTTTTGCATGGTTACCTCCCACTTTTTGCCTGATATCTGAAGCACTTTGACTGAATGTTCACTGGGTCCTGCCAATCAGGTTCCTGTGTTCTTTCCCAGAACTCTTACCTTTGTTTCCACAATTGGCACACATCTGGCCCACATGTACGTTTCTTGTAAAAGGTACCACTGGTACCAATGGCTCTCTAAGGGCTGCAGCATGTTTTGTGCCACCCTCAGAGACCCCTCAACTAACACATACACACTGCCACTGCAGACTGTGTTTTGGTGCTGACAAAACTTAAGTCAACATGGCATATATCCCTGTGTGTCAAGCCTACCCAACACTGCCTGTGGCATAGGTAAGTCACTCCTCTAGGAGGCCTCACAGCCGTAAGGCAGGGTGCACTATACCACAGGTGAGGGCATAGCTGCATGAGCAATATGCCCCTACAGTGTTTAAGTCCAGTCTTAGACATTGTAAGTGAAGTGAAGCCATACTGAGTACGTGGGCTGGAAGTTTGCGAACTTCAAAGCTCCACGATGGCTTTACAGAATGCTAAGAAGTTAGGTATCAAACTTCTCAGCACAATAAACCCATGCTGATGCCAGTATTGGGTATATTTCAAAATGCACTCAGAGGGCATTAGAAATGTCCCCTGAAAAAGGACCAACTCCCTTGTGTCCAGCTGACTGGTCTGCACTAGCCTGCCACACACAGACATGTTTCTGACCCCCTCGTGGGTCGGGAACAAAGGCTGCTTGGGATGGAGCAGGAACAGAATTCAGGAGGGTGAGCCTCAAAGGCTTCTTGCCCTTTGATATGCTACCCAGCGCCTCTCCAGCTAGTGGAGATGCCCGCCCCCTGACCAAGCCCCACTTCTGGCGGCAGGTTGGTGGGAAAATGAGTAGTCAGGAGAGGTGTGTCCCCTCTCTGCCAGGACCACCCTTACGGTTCCCTGGACCGAGGTGACCCCGCTCTTTAGAAAATCCTTCATCTTGAATGGAAGCATTTTAGACACTAAGGTTAGGGGATGCCCACTCCTGAGATGAAGGGGACATACTAAGGGTGTAGTAGCCCTAAAAAGCAAGAAGCCCATTTGCTACCATCTGCCAGTGCCTGTAACGCCCTTAAATTCAGTATTTAAGGGCTCCCCTAAACCCTGATCCTCAGATTCCTGCGACCTAAGAAAAAAAAGAAGAGGCCGTGCAGCCAGGCTTGGAAGAGGACTACTGATTTGGCCCAAGCCCTACTGGTCTGTCTCCTGCTCAAAGACCATGCGGAAGAAGACAACGCCTGTTGTGGCCAGCGACTTTCAGAACCCGAGGAAGACTGTCCACACTTCAAAAAATCTCCCGAGGACATTGCCCTTGTTCAGAAAAATCCAGCTTCACAGATTCCAGATCCGGGCGGATCCACAACACCTGCCCACTCTGCACCCAATGCCCTAGTCTGAGTGGCTCACCTGTCCAGTGACATCTCCCCCGCGATCCTGACCTCGAATCCAGCTTTGGCTGACCTCTCCTGGACGCCACGAAGAAGCCTGCAGCCTCATCTTGAAGGGTCCTTGTGACTGGCTCCGGTAAAAGAAATCCAACTCCAAAGGGCACCCAAGCATCCTCAGCCCCCCGCCTTGGGAAACCCAGTCGATGGTGCCCAAGCCCCCTTCTACATCCCCAACTTACATGCCCAGCCGTTTGTCATCTTTATCCGGCCTCCTTGCCCGAGACTGTAGCCTCCTTGTGCAACTGAGATTCCCCGTCGAAAAGCATTGGGCGTCTGAAGCGGATTTGCACTCTGCATCCGGCGGCTCATGTGCCACTGGAGGGGTAACGTTGGTGCTGCCTTGTGGCCTCCAGTGCTTGCTTTAAACCCCGGGTCCTATGCCCTGAAACCGCGGGTACCTACCTGCAATCCGCACCTTGTTCAGTGCCCCCAGTCTCCATTGATTAACATTGGGCCCAGTGACCTCTGCACCTGGCTGCGCCAGTGCTGCTGGTGGTGGTGCAGTACTTACCTCAATCCGACTCTTGCCCAGTGCTAGCCTAAACCCCCCGAAGACTGTATGAGTAAATCTTGTGCTTACCTTTTAATGCATATAACTGTGTTCCACCCTTAGGATTGCATTTCTCCCATTGAATTCAAATATTTACTTTCTAAAATTGCTAAGTTTTACAATTGCTGATTGACAATACCAAAGTATTTCTAGTACCGTAAAGCAATTTTACTGCCTTGCAAAACAATTCCAATTGCATATTGAAAAGTATTATTGCTATTCTTGAAAAGGTTACTTACCTGCAACTGAGTTCCCGTTGGTTCTAATATAAAAGAACAATGTAATAACTTTTTACACAGAACAATCGGTCTCGGATTTAGTCTCTGAGTTTGTGTAATCATTTCTTGCCTGAGTGTGTACAATAAATACATAACACAGCCCTCTGATGAGCCTAACTGCTCGACCAAACTCCACAAATAGAGCCCCTCTGTAAATACACTAGCCTCTGTGCACACCATACCTTACTTTGGTATAGTATATACAGAGTCAGTTTCCTGCATGAGGACATCCTTGAGCTTTGATCAGACACCACGAATAAGAGCCCACAAGAATGCAAGGGTATCTTTATCTAGGTCACCGTGCTAGCCTTTGCTCGTTACTATCTCCTAGGATTCCAGGAAGACCTCATAAAAGGAAAGGACTGCAGAGATACCTCAAGTTTCATCATCAGTCATGAGAAACGTGCGAAATATGTGGCTTGGTGAAGAAATGTCCAACCCCCGCAGGACGCTGCCTGGTACAGTCTCACACATGAGATCATCCAGTCACAATGTGCGATGTGTGGGTGGACACACAGAGACAAGGATCAATGCTCAGCAAGGTGAGGCTAGCAGCATTACTGGGCTTCAACTTTTCTTGCATCACTTGGCATTTAAAGCAATCCTCCACTACCAAAAGAGACCGCGCCAAGTGTTAATTGCTACATTACCTCACCTAACACATACATGCATCTATCACAGCGTTGCCATTGCTAGACACTGTGACATACACATCGCCACTAAATTAATCTAAACACCAAAAACCAGACTTCTAACAAATTATTAAGGGGCCAAGGATAAAAATTGCCGGTGTGCACTTTAGCACACCCTCAACCACCTCTCACCCCCCCCCCCCCCACTACCCCCTCCTGCACCACCAGTGCTCCTCTCCTGGCGTCGCCTCCAAATTACCCCATCCTCGAGACAAAACAGGGGTACATTTCAGAAGGCCAGGGAACCTATCTTTTATTCTAGATAGTAAAAAAAACGGATAGTTCCAATTGGTCCACAGATGAGTATGTTAGCTCAGTGAAACAATGCCTCCTCTGATGATAATCTGTAGCCTCAATGGACATGTGAGCTTTGAACCTGTTCCAATCAGCCTCTCATTCTTCCGAGGTGAATAAAAACTGATTTGCTTTTTATTGTATTACTTAGTTGCCACAGAGCAATACGTCATGTATTAAAATACGATGTTATGTTATGCGCAGTTGTTATGCACAGTTGTAAAGAGACTATCACCCACAGGGGTATCCCGGAGTGGAATTCTGGCAATCATTCTAGCAATATAATAAATCTCTATAAAAGACATTCATTAAGATAGAAAGGGCCAAATGTATAATATCAACAACAATCATTACACCTCCCTTGTTAAAACATCAACACAATTGTGCCAAAGAAGGGGCAGATTTTTCTCTTTATAAATATGGGCTTGAAATAGTTCCAGCTTTGCTCCGAAAGGAGGTGAGAACCCAAATTTAATTAAACCGAGGTTCACAATTGCTGGCAACAGATCAGAACGCTATTGCCATACCAATCTGGATTGTTTTATCAGTGGATGGCCATAGGTAAGAGTGAACACTATCGTAGTTATCAACACAGTCTGCAGGGGGCACCATCACTCTGAGTTACACCAATGCATAGAGCAGAGCTAATTTCAAGGATTGAGAATGTGCCAGTAAGAGGCAGGACCACATGTACTAAAATTAATTTTGTGTATAGAGGTCAGTGAACCCTCCTTTTGCACTACTCACCCACTGCACTGCATTGTTCATTGCACCAGATCTGACTGCAGCAACTTATTTTACATAACGGTGCCTTATGCAACTGGAAGATTTAAGGCCAGAGTGTATTAGTACCCTCTGTCCTAACACAGGACTACAGTGGTGCAACCTGTGCTGGTGAACAGGATGGCACTAGTCAGTACGAAAGTGACGTAATGCGGTGTGCGCAATGCAGTGTGCCAAACACACGCGCAGACTACAGTGCCACCATGTTGCGTCCAAGCACTCCTGTCATGCTGTTTTTACTGCAACCAACACTTGGTGGGAACAAAATACGGCCTTAGCATAAAACCTACAATCCTTGCTCACCTCCATCAGAAGACCAGCATGCAACCACAGAACAATGAAACCCTGTCACCCACGAATGGGATCTCGCTCTGGACCAACAAACTGACCATCAGGCTAGAGCTCACAGCAATTCCAGTGTCTCTTCCCCACTGCATTGTGGGGCACTTCCTTCGGCAGCCAGGAAGGCCCTTCACGGTGACTCATAGCCTCTTCCCACATAAACAAACGTAAATTAGCAATCCTCGCACACAGACAACACTGCCCATTCAAATCACTAGCATACCTGGGTAACATTCACATGACAAACAGGGAGACAAACAACAAAGTTGAAGTGCTTGCTGCGAAAAGAAAGCGATCATAAATGTTTCTATTTTTAAGCAGACTTTGAGCCTGCCAATGGAGGAGCTAGACCAATTTTCATTCAACGATGAGCCTTCTTCGATACTAAATGTCTAAGAGAGATCAATGGGGTTACAGACCCCCATCAAGGGGCTATAATATTTGTAATCAACGTGACACATCTCGATGCTCCATTGATATAAATTATATGGGGCCCAGGGAGGTAATGTCCTTAGTCCAACTCGTACCCCAAGTACACAGAACCGGTCCACCCTGTACAGACTTTGGTATCCAGGGGACAGAAAACGCCCATAGCACCTTTAACCTGTGTGGACTTTCCTTTCTGCTCTGCTGATGCACCTGAGGGAGTTGCTTGGGTAACTGTTGGGTGGTCCCCTACCTCTTCCAGTGTTTGGTCCACCAGTTCACCGCAGAAGGAGTAGGAGTATTGCGTGTCAGTGAATGAGCAGACACATGTACATGCTCTTCTTTGAGCTTCTTCGTCCAGACCCTTGTTACAGAGGTTGATTTAAGTCAACAAACACCAAATTCTCTGCCACAGATTTTAGATGAGGAGGCAAACATGTTGCACCTTCCCTCAGGTGCCAGAAGCAGTCAAAAGATAGAAGCAGGTTCTCTGCCAACATGGTCAGTGCATAAAGTGGTGCAGAGGTGACCTGTGTCCGCACTTGTGGTCTGAGATCTGGACACATACCTAGCAGATGGTGTCCCTGGGTGATGTCCCGTACTGGCAGCAAAGTTTGAGACTTACACCATCACCACTCCAGCAAAGTCTTCACAGTTGCAGTAGTGCCTAGCAGTTTGGCTGCTTCGAGGTACTCATGGAAAAGAACCCTGGCCGGATCCATGCTCAGATCTATATGGCGCCAAATAAGAAACGAGATCTATGTGGAACATTATTAAGCTACAGCAGTATTGTGCAGAGGCAGTTTGCAGTTAAGCACTGCACGCTTAAATGTATCATTCTCGGTTCTGAATGGATACAAACTGAGGCCTCCAAGGGTGAGCCAGAACCTGTCTATGACTCTTTATCAGTCACTCTCAGAGGCTTGCTGTTTCGGATGGTCAGGCCCCCTGCCATGTATGTGCCTCAAGCCCACAGGGGAGAATGGTTCTAGCAGGTCAAGGCTGCTCTCTCTGAAGGACTTCCCGCAAGTGCTGTTTGGTACAAGCAAACGTGGAGTCACTGCGAAGGCGCGGCACAGTTAATACATGGCTTCGCCCGGGGCGTGGATATCAATGGTGCAGCAGTTGCTGTGTCCAATGTGTCCTCTATATGCCACTTGGTGCTTCAACAGTTCCCAGTCCTCTTGAATGACAAAGCTCCACACCTATGAACAAATACAAGGAGGGTACATTTCGTGGGTGCAGCTTACCCTACTACAGAGGGATTACATAGAGGATCCTTCTCAGGGAGGATAGGGTCCACCTAGACTGTCCAAACCAAAGCCTAGGGTCACAGTGAACCACACGCATCACTTGCATCCCACGTGGTCCATACAAAGGCCAGTCAAACAGGACGTCAACAAAATCTCTACATTATTACTTTAGTTCTGCAAGTTCCTTCTGACTTGGTCCATGCAGCATTACTTCACTAGGAGCTCTGACAGTCCTGGGGTCATTCCATCCTTCGGAATAGTGAGGCGGACGCGTTCAATCTGATGGACCACCGACCACTGTTCAGGACAGGCCTAATGCTGACCTGTACAGTCTTGTCCAATTTCTACAAATAATTTTACAGACAAGGCTCTCCCCAGGGTTCTATGTACTATTTGAGGCACAAAGCACCATCTACCTAAAACAATTTTTTTAACCCCAGCTCTCTTCTGCTTGACAAACAGAACATTCTGTCCAGACAGGCAGCAGGCATTCCAATCAGTCCACCTGGCCAATCACCTCTGTGCACGACTGCAGGGACTGGTCATGCAGTACGGAGTTATTATACTTCCACTACACCAAGTGTAACATGGTCACCTAGGGGACGACAGGCTATGCGCACAGAGCACTCTCTCTTCCACCAGCAATATGTATACCAATGACCCAGTCACCACACTCACTTGTTCACTCAGTCTGTATGGACAGAACACTGCGAGAAGCACTGCTCAAACTTGGGAGCTATAGTCATTGTCGAGTAAAAAAAACCCTCTTAACAGGAGCATCACAGCAGTTTAAAATCAATGAATAATGTTATTGCCTTGCATCGAAGGTAACCAGAATTGCCTGGATATGTACGCCTGTTTGACTAACCAGTGACCTATGAACCTGGTCGTAAAAGGAAGTACCCAAGAATACAGAATTTAATGAAGCGAGGGAGCAGGAATACAAACCTACATTTCTGCATTTCTGGTACGCAACTCTACCACTAGACCACATTTTTTCTAAAGGATTGTTGAAAGGAATTACCAACAACAGCCCCAGCATTTAACTTTCAAAAACATAAGTTGGGGTTGGTTTGGAAATGCAAACAATGGCAGCCACATAGGCTGCTGAATACATTGTATGTGCTTCTTGGTTAATATTCAAGCTCTGTAAAACATGTGGCACTTCCTACATTCCCGATTTTCAAATCTTCTCCCTTATTTTATCAGCAAATTAATGTTTGTTTAACCATACTCCACCCTACTGTACACACCTAGTTTGTTGGCGTTTCTTCAGTTTAATATGTGCCGGTTTTTTATTGGCTCAAGCAGAGAAATGCAAGAGTTCAATGGATTCCTTTTTTTTGTTGAACTTGCACCAGGGTTTGAATCAAGAGACTTGTAAAGCACAACTAGTCGAGTCTGCTGCTGATGAGTGCGTGGGTGACCGTCTTTTTTTAGACTTGGTGGGGATCCACTTGAAGATCCTTTGGTTTAATTTACTTGCTATTAAGTAAAATTGTTCTTAACCTGATGGAGATTACCGCCTATCTGCAAATGGTTTTCTCTAAACTTCTCAGCAGTTGGCTTCCCAAAATATAATTTAATTGTTTTGACTCTGAAAAGTAGACTTCCTGGAGGAAAACCTGAAAAATAACTTAGCTAAGTTATTTACAGCTCGAATAGAATGCGGAGTGTTGTGTTGCATCACTGTGCACTGAGGATTCTGTGCTTAGTTCACACTTGTGAGATAGGCTCTCCTGGCTGTCATGTAAAGCTTTCTAGAAAAACGTATACCATGCTTTGATCAACACGTGCAGTACCCAAATGTGTACACACGAAAACACACACACACATCCTCTTGCCCCCAAAAACCAGTTCAAGCCCCTGTGTCTGCTACTATCTGCAGCACTGGCCCAATGGTAGGATGGGCCTCGGTACAACTAACTCGCCCCTGCATTTCTCTCTGATGACAGCACAGCCATCACTTTCTACTTACGAGCTAATAGAGTGTATATGTGCATAGCAGGGTGACATGTTCAACTGTGGGCAGTGTAACAATTTTTCCTGCTAATTGCCAAGGCCAATATCAGTTCAAATGTGTGCTTGCAATTCAGGAATGCTGAGCAGCTTACCTGTATTCTGAAACTATTGACTTCTTTGCTAGGTGTGCTTCGACAGCAGGCTTCGTTGTCTTGAGGAACCTCTTAAGAAGGTCAAACCTCTTCACCCTGTAGAGCAGCTCCGCCAGGCCATGGGGACACAGCAGGCCCTTCTCATTGAGCGTGTCCAAGATGGACCGCACATCGCGGGTGGGCAGGTTGAGGGCCACATCCCGGCACAAGTAGCTAATGGACTCCTTTTCATCCTCGTCCAGCTCCTGCTCAAGTTCGTAGAGGAGGGCGGCCGGCAGCCGGCTGGGCACGGTCATTCCCAGTGATCAGGCGGTGGTTGCACTTGCCGTCAACCCTTCTGCAGGAAGATGGCTCAGTGCCACTGTCCAAGACACAGAATGCGCCATTTTGATCTTCTATTTTTTACTCCTCCAGATGTACCTGAGAGTAGAATGTTCTGCAAAAAAGAAGAGACATAACCAGAGATGGGAAAACAAAGTTGCCTGAGCGATACTACAAAATCATTAATGTTTAATATTTTGTGTGTAAATGGATCTACTGCACAAAAAGTTGTGCAATATGCGGGTAACCGACTACACAACCTTTAAGAATTCTAACTTAGTTAATGCAATTAATAACAAAGTGTAATATTTACAGCAGTAGGAAATTACTTTTCCGGTAGCACACAATCCATAACTTGGGCATCCTAACAGATTATTGGCACTACTAATTCTGCTGGAAAACTGAGGTCACATGAGTTACATGTATTAATCAGGAATTGTTGATCGAGAAGCGTGTTATTAATTGGGGCAGTGAATCACTGCCCTGTTCATTTAAAGTACAAGGCGCCTATATGAAACACCACCACTTCTATTAATTTGCATGCATTGCTTCAATCTCATTTTGAAAGGTTATTAGCTATGCAATTGCCATACTATTGGTGATTTGGTGATCAATTATATTTCTTTGCCTAAAGGGCACCCCAAAATAAGAATGATTTAGGGTGATTAGAAAATAAAAATAAGAAAAATAAAAAATAAAAATAGGAAGAGAGGGATTGCCTCCTTCCTCTCCCCTGCACAACAGCAACTGTCACCCGTAGAAGTGAACACCTCCCATGTCTTAACAACACAGAATGCAGGCCGTCTAGACGTACGTACAGGTCTCTTAGACAGCACACTCCTCCCTCTATACAAAAGAGCGAGCAAAAGAAAATTATTCTGATAAAGAAAACAACTTATATGAACTAATGACAGTTAGCAACCCGTAATATGTTTACTATCACAAACATTGTTACCCACCACTCCATATATGACACTAAGTAAGGTATCTACTAACAGCAGAGGGTTTTGGCCCTTAATCAGTACGGCTGAGCCCAATAATCGTAGACAACAACAGAATGTCAATACTGATATCCTTCGAGTCAAATATTTATAAAGATAGCACATAGAACAACTCAATGTGATCCCCAAAAATTCTTTAACTTTGACAATTTATTTTTCTTTTTACGAAATTATTTTCTTTTTTTCAATTCATGTATCAAAAAATTCTAATTTTTACAAACCTTATAACAGCATCATAATATTGCGGTGGCCAAGTAATTTTGTAAGGAAATGCACAACATGCGTGCCTACAAAATGACACTAGCATTTTTTATTTTATTTACCTGGCTAGATGGGTAAATAAAAAATGATTAGTGCAAAAGCGTTTCTTTTTTTTAAGCATGGGTGGTGTGGGGCAACACAGAGGGAAGCAGGTGGGGGAAGAAACACTGAGGGCGGATGGGATAGAAGTAAAACGAAGGAGGGGCGTGGGGGAGAACAAGCAGACAATAGAGCAACGTGGCAGCCAGGTTAAGAGCAAATGGGCGAGAAAGCAAAACAAAGGCAGAAGTAAGCAAGGGCAAATGCAACATGAAGGGGGCAGGAGAGAAGCACCAGAGTGACAGAGAGCAACAGGGAGTACGGCTGGTGAGAGAAATACATGAGGGAGAGATGGTTAACACAAACACACTTAATTCAAAAGAAACACGCATTTGCAATGCAATCGGTCTCGCATTTACAAGAGTTAGAGCTATTGGCATTGTAAATGACAATGCCTTTTATGTCTGTGTTGTTTTAAAAACAGATAAATAAAAGGCATTGTAATTTACAATACCAATAGCTTAAACTCTGGCAAATACGAGACCTATTGCATTGCAAATGCCAGCGCCTGTGCTACCATTTTTTATTATAAAATAGCGTTAGGAGAGAGTGTGTTGCAGGCAAGGCAAAGCTATTTGAGAAAATAGAGCTCGGAGGCTGTAATTAAAGCCTACCGTGACAACA
The DNA here is from genome assembly GCF_964261635.1 of Lissotriton helveticus. Lineage (NCBI taxonomy): Eukaryota > Metazoa > Chordata > Amphibia > Caudata > Salamandridae > Lissotriton > Lissotriton helveticus. The sequence goes on along the minus strand of NC_136061.1, from coordinate 407,692,358 downwards.
CACGTAAAGGGGTTGTCGGCATGGGAGGTGACAAAATGAGACAAGGCGGTACTAATGAGGGACTACCGAGCCTATTGACCAATGTACAGCCACAGTTTACAGTGGATAATGACAAGCGAATGAAAAATATGGGCGGAGAGTGGGCGGAGCTTCAAGTCCATACTCTGATACAGCATGCCTTGCAGTGCAGCGCATGCGCTGCCCAGGCTTGACCTAAAAAGTAGGGTTGAACAGCAAGCAGTGGAAGGGCACAACTAATGCATTCATGCGACAGAGGTGGACAAACAAGAGAAAGGAAAGCCCACATAATCTAACTAATAAAAAACAAGCAAATAAAAGGGAAAGACAGACAAACCAAGGGTAAGCAATGGGCAGACTCTAAGTCCACTGTAAGCTAACAATAGGGCTTTCGCCAACAGTTGACTTGCGCTGACTGGTATGAGAGACCTAAAAAGCAAAAGAGGGTGGGCATGGACGGTTTCAATCAGTGAAAATCGCAATATGCTTGGAGAAGGTAGTCATCTCATCTTGCACTGGGCTGAGAAGTACAGGAACAAGGGGTGGCAGGCATTGAAGCATTCAAAATTACCAGTAAATAGTAGTCATTTTTTCTATCTCAATTCAAGTAGTTTAGATGGGAAAATGATCTGAAAAGATTCAGTCTAGTTGCATACATGGCTATTGTGTTTGCTGAAGCTGAAGAAGGTGTTCTACCCTTTTCAGTTACATGGACCTGATCCTTCAGCCTTGTGCTGGCTAATATTTTAGTTAATGCTGCTGAGATGGCACTTGCTGATTCAAGCACACCTGAGCGCCTGTTGAAGCTACCAACCAAAATTAAATTCTGCTGCCAATTTGACATGTCCCTCCATGAATGTTGTGATTTTATCAAGTAATGTATGAGGGAAGATAGCTATTGGCGTGGCTCGTGCGTATTGATTCCTGTCAATGGAATAATAGCTGCCTTTTCTTTCAGCAGCATGCACTACTATCCATTGCATCCTGCCTAAGCTCCAGGTATACAAGGAAACGTCTACACAGTGGGCAATTATGGTTTAGAGATTTTTGCTTCTGAAGCAGTGTATCTCATTGTAAATCGAACGCAAAACAGGACTTTTTATAGCAGCGATGGAAGTGCAATAAACAAGCACGAGAACTGTGATGCTGCATGCAATAGGGGAAAGGTCAGTGAGCGAGCGAGGAGGCGGGGTCAAAGGTGCGGCTAGAAATACTAAATATTCTGTACATTGTTTTGGCCTTGCACCTTCAGATAGTAACATATATAATAACACACAACTTTAATAAAAAATAAATAAAGTTAAAGTTAGTCAGTGGGAAATGCACTACGGTATATTATGAAACCTCTATCAGTTAATGCACTGCAGAGGGCTGGGTGTAACCAGAGACCCACAGAATTAAACCCTGGTTGGTGCAGTGAAGAATAGTGATTAGTATTTTTAGTTTTACGAGGTCCGAGCACGTGACAGGAAGCATTATGTACGTCATTAAACTTGCACTACACACAATATAAGATAGACTGCTACAAAATGCACACAAATGTTTAAGATAAAATGGTGCTTCAAAAATATAGATTTTAATAATACCCAGACTGTACGTAATGCAATTTTAATATATAACTGTTTCTTAACAGCATGCACTTCACAGCTCAGCTGGTAACTTCCTTGCACTACCACTCAAAAAGAATAAGTGTTTGCCATCACAAACCTTCAAGTGATTCCATCAATTAAAGCCAGTCCCCGCTCCTAAGCAGCTTTTACATTTGCAGATTACTCAGTTGTGCATGTTTGCATTTCTTACAGGCAAGTAGACACTCTGGCAAGAAGGCTTGTTTATTGTTTAACTGTCTGCCCGCCTTCTGTTTCACAGCACAGGACTCTCCCAGAATGACACTTCAGCTGATGCATCTAGCCCTTTCTATGCTGATGACGGACCCGCTCCGTCATCAGCAACGGTGGCGCTGTGCTGATGACGGAGCGGTTCCGTCATGGCCCGCCCGACGCGCCTGCGCGGCGCGTTCTATTGAGCGGGCGGGGCCATGACGGAACCGGTCCGTCATGAGCACAGCGCAACCGCGGCTGGTGACGGAGCGGTTCTGTCACCAGCATGCGGCCGCCACGCGGCCCCCCCACCCCCTTAGCGCTGCGGCGGAATAGCCGCTGCAGCGATGCGCTTAAACTGTAAGAACTAACTGTCCCGGGACGGTTATCTATTCATAGAAAGTAGGCAAACATTTTTCATAAATTAAAAATTATGAGCACGTGGTGCCCTCCAATCCCACCCACTTCAAACTCTGTTTTATAGCAGATTTGATTCTTGCTAATAAATTATGTCAGCCTCCGCGAGCCTTTTCCAGGTTTTCGGTCATGTAACAGCTCTTTAACATAAGAAGGTGTGCCAGTTCAAGATGCTGACACACGCTTACAAAGCCCTACACAACGAAGGACCAGCATACCTCGAACAAACACCTGACCATCCACCAACTGCTAAGACACCTCTGATCTGCCTCCCTCAACCCCGGAAACACTCCCAGGGTTCGCTGAACCAAGAGTGGAGGGCGCTCTTTTTCGCACCTGGCGGCCAGGACATGGAACAACCTTCCCCTACATTTCAGGACAGACCCCTCACTCCAGCAATTCAGGAAAGAACTCAAGACCTTATTGTTCGATTGAAGACCACCACGCAGCAGCCAACTTCTCCAGCGCCTCAAGAACCTCACGGGTGATTTGTTGCGCTTTATAAATGTTGATTGATTGATATTAATGTCTTAACTAATATCCCTTAGGATTGACTAGGGCCTTCTGGAATGGAGACCCCGCTTCCTAATTTCGAAGGTATGTGAGTTTTTTTGTTGTTGTTTTTTTTAAAGGATGGTGTCTGGGAGTGACAGTCTGATGCGAGCAGTGGGAGATGCCGAGATCCCCTCTCCCTTCCCTGGAGCTGTACTTTCCTCTCCGCTTCGTCCAAACTACAGCACGAGTCGAACGCCGCTCACAGGGCTTTGGGGGCAGGTCGCCCCCTTTAACCTGCCTTCTATTTATTTTTAGGGAATGAATAACACCTGTGGTCCAGTGATTGGACTTACTCTCCGCCCTCTTTCACCAAACAAGGGGTCAATTTAAGACACACTGCATCCGTTCTGATTGATGTGCGACCACCTTCCTCATGGAGGCCGCCAAGTGTCCAGAACATCGCGGAATCCGGACAAGCTTCAATATTCGGTTTTATGCCGACTCATTCCAATTCTTTCAGCTCTGCCTCCCATCGCCCAGCTCATCCTTTCTCTTTTGATGGTCTCAGATAACACCTCGGGAGCGCTAGTCCTTCCAGTTTGGGGTTAACTTGTGGAAGAACGAGTTATTCTTGAAGCGTGCCACGCAAAAGAACAATGTATGCTTTGAGTATGTTCTGATGTGGCTCGGGACATCCTCTTACTAGGAGAAATCCTTATGCGCAGCTGCAGATACCATGTCAAAAGTGTACATTAAATGTAATGCAAACATTAAAATGCACGGGCCGTCAGTTCTGCCTTCTGTCTTAGTTTTCCTTCCTGTTTAGTTTGACACAAAGCAGTAATCTTAAACTCTGTTGTTGCTTTACACTAGAATTACAACTTTTGTTTTCCACCAGTTCTTCTAAATTCTGCTTTTGTCTCCACCGCTCGGGCTGCTACGTGTCTCCTGGCGTCGCCTCCCCTTAGTGTTCAGCCTGTTCTCCTTAGCTGTTTCTAGGCCTCCATGGCCTGCAGCCAGAGGAAAGTGAAAGTGACGCCATTCTGAGTAAATCCCCTGGTCGGATCCAGGGACAACTTCTGAATATCTTCTATGGGGAATTCCCGGGAAGCGCTGTTTCCGTTCCCTGGCGTGCGATGCACGAGGCATTAGATCTCTTGTGCAGCTCTAGGCCGAGAGCTTACCAGACCGCACGGCACCGGCATCGTAAGCAGAACGGTCACGGGGTGACGAGCTGCATCACATGTCCTGGCACAGAGACCGAGCACTGTGGATACTGCACATCCCACCGCCCTGCAAGCGTGCTGCACGAATCCCGTCTTTATGCTGTGCTGCACGGGGAGAGGGGGGTTCAGTGTTGGTGTGGCACAAGCTTTTTTTTTGGGGGGGGGGGCTCCTCCCGCTATCACCTGTCGTCTCGGGGCGGCAACAACAAGCCTCTCCCGCTCCTCATAAAGAAAATGCTCGCCAGCACCCCCCACCCCTTTCACTGCCGGAACGCAGTAACAGCCACGGGAGCCTATAGGGCTAGCTACGCCAATTTCTGCAAGCATGCTACACGGGTCCTGTCTTATGTCAATTAGTGGTTCACAATGAAGGTTTTCTCTGGCATTCTTGTGGCACACTACCACAAGCGTAAAAAAAACCGACACAAATGACTTTTATGAATGTTAAATTATGAAACGCACAGATAAAATTATAACACAACTGTCTAAGCTAAGAATATAAAACAAACTGGAGGAGAAGTAAGGAAAGTATCAATACCGGGGTCACAAAGTCAACAAGCAGAGACCAGAAAACTAACAGCAGCGCAGATTCGCCATAAAATGACGCTGAAGCCTAGACAGGACTGCTGCAGCCCCCCACCTCTCTTACAGCATGCCGGGTTCTGTCACGAGGAGAGGAGCTGTTGGTCTGATTCGGTTGTCTCTTCCTCAGCTGCACACGTCGTATCCGTGAATATTAAGGGTGTATCTGGCACTCGTGAAATGTGCTAGCTGGAGCTAGGCAGGCTGCTCACCAGTGTGACCTCCGTACACACGCCCGCCCTGCCCACCGGTGGCCGCTTCCCTCACTGCCCAGAAGGGCCAGCTCTAGACTGTGCCCTGCTCATCCTGCCCATCACTCCCTCCTGCTTCGAGCAGCGCCCACAAGTGCACTCAGTCTGCCCGGCAGTCCCAACTCGTGACCCGCCCACCCGGTCATGCCCTGAAACTCACAACAGGAACCAGCCACTCTCACTTCCACAGGAGTCCGCTGTTCCCACGCGCCAGCTCTTGCGTGGGCACACCGCGATTACCCACGTGTCTGCCTGATAACACGTGAGCATGGGAGGACTGACTGTCCTCAAGCTTGCTTTAGGTTGGACAACCAGTGCCTACTTCGGACACTCATCAGCGCCACTTACAGACAGTGACGACCATTAGTGCTCTGCCCACCATTTATTTACTTCTTGCTAACTCCAGGGCAGCACAACTGCCACGAATGCCACCGGAAGTCATGAATGCGTCCTTGTGTAATGTAGCTGGTGCTCATGCACAGCGCTCTTCTACCCGCAGGTCTAGTTTGCGCTATATCAAACTGCAAGACAATAAAATAATAATAAACTATTTTAACACAAGTAAATCCGACCTGTGCCCGCTGGGAACACAGGCCACAATATTCCGGTTAATACTGGCAGGCCGCCCACGTGCTTGTACGAGGGTGTGAACTAAAGCTCTCTAACAGAAGTCATAACTCCGATAAGACCTTGGCTGCCTGCCTGCGAGTGGAAGTTGCACAAACCTGCACAAGGACAATTAGGAACAACACGATTTTGAGGTGGGAGTGGTAACAAGCTTCCAGTCCTTCACTCAAATGCCCTTGTATGTTCTTTTTCTCAGTGTGACCCACGGTGGAGCGACAGCAGGCCCCTCCATCCAGGCTGTGCGTCGTGAACTTACGATGGGGGCTGCAACAGATTCCAATCAGGGAGAAAATGTTTTTTTTTACCTGTATCCGCGTGGGAGAGGCGCCACTGCCCACCGTCCACCCTCCTGTAAAGGTCTGTTCCGTTCCCCTTAACTGGGGTGCTTTGACTCCGCCATCTTAGGGACACATGCAAAGTGCTTGCATCAAGTGTGACACGAGGGAGACAGAGAGAGAAGAAAGAGGTTAATGTGGGGGAGGCTGCGTGTGCACGTATTCAAGCGTGTATATAGGTTTCTTCTGTGTGAATGGGCCTATCAGTTGTGGAGTAAACCGGAGCGGACATCTGTACTTTGCACAATGTGTCAATACCCGACGACGTGATCTGTCTGACATACCACTGACAGACCAAATCTGCCCCACCCAGCCCCCAGCCCCTCCTGGACACTAGAGACTAGGGGTGGAAGAGCTAGCAAGTCATTTCCCTGCCGGAGTGAAACCTATCCACTCCTCCCCCCAGTAGTCTTACATCCCTATTCCATTTGGAACAGTCAGCAGTAGCTTGCTCCACTAGCTACTGGGCCCTCCGGTGACCCCTGCCAGTGCCTGCATGCTGATTCACATGTATCTCTGCCATCGAAAAAGGCGTGGGTCCCGTGCTCACTGCGTCACTGGATTCAAGCTAGCCTGGCTGATATGGGGAGATACCCCGAAACCGGTCCCAGGATGCTGGTTTCCGGTCCAGGGAGGACCTGGCCTGGCAGTTCGGGCTGGACTGTTCCCACGAGGAACAGGGTCAAGACTGATTTGCATATGGCCATATGAGTGAGTGAGTGAGATCAACGAAATCACATGTCCTAGATATCTCCGTTTGTTGCACCTGACAGATGAGACTAATGTTCCTCCAGCACCCGAAAAGAGGGCACAGTAAGGATGCTGAGATGGCCATGCCTCGCATTTATAATATCCGACACACTGGTGGAGGGTGGTCTAGGGGTGGGTTGGGGTTCTTTTCATGTATTTGTCTTTGTTAAGCAGGCTGCATTGCAAACCTTCCTTTTTGGCCGCCGCCTATGAAGAAACCAGCATAAGCAAGGGGCAATGGGAGCCTACGGCTATTGTGCCCTACACGCCCTGCTTTTATAACAGAACTTTGTGGTTCAATTGTTATTCGCACGGGAGGCGTTGATAATTGCTATGTAATGCTTGTGTATGTTCTTAAAACCAATAAAATAAATGTAAACAAAAAACAAACAGATGCAAAAAGCCAGTTGTGCTTTTTTTAAAGAAAACTTGAATAGAAATGTGTGAATTAGGTCTTTTGCCATGTTAGAAATGTTTGGCTATTAGTGTTTAACTAACCTCCGATTAGGATTCCTCAGCTCTAAATCATGGGACGTGTTGGGTACACAGCCCCTCCCCCCTACAGTGCCCACTTTCCAGGAATCTAGCATGAAAGCTGCTGCTATCGGCATGATGTTCACAAGCTTCTCTCCGACAGAACACTAGGAGAAGGCCCCGTGAGTTATACAGGTATGCTGGAACAGGGATGGGCTGTTTCCAAACAAGAGGCAAGGACAGAGGAACGGAGCATACTAAATGGGAGTGTTCGGGTGATTATGAGGTAATACGAAATAGTAAATTATATTTTTTAGAACTGAAAAAAACAGGTTACAAACAGTATTTCTGAAGCTTCATGTTATCTCTTCTTTAGCTGGGGAGCCTGAAAATAAACAAAACAAGGCACTTCGATAACATCAGAGCTTTACGGGACAAATACGGGCGCTCCCTTTACGGAGATTAGGGTAATTACGGTGAGCATGCTGGCCACGTCCAAGATCCAAAATGGAGCGGGCAGAATCAGGACAACTATTTTAGGGCTAATGTGTGGTTGCACCTGATGTGAGAGGGGTAAAGTCTTTGTGTTCCTTGTGTGCCGGTTACATGAATGGCACTAGGCAGATCCTGGCGACCGCAGTACCTCTGGCGTGTTTGTTGATGAGCAGGTGCAGCAGCCTCCCATGGTGGTGATTAGAGATGGAGCTGCCCCTTGCTAGGACTCAGCCTGTAGATTTGCGAGACGCTCTTTAAAGCATTCACCTGGGCATCGGAGTAGCCATGGTGGAGGGGAGGGAGGGAGGGAGGGAGGAGATCTGCGAATGCTGAGGGAGGAAGCGTTGCCGCCTGATTGTGAAGCTGTTCGTGCACGGAGTAGCCATGGTGAAGGGGAGTTAGGAGATCTGCGAATGCTGTGGGAGGAAGTGTTGCTGCCCGATTGGGCAGCTGTTCGTGCACTAAGCAAAAAAAAACTGAAACCAGCCCTGCCATTGATGAAATGCGTTTTTGGCCCTACTTACCATGCCCCTTGTTTTTTAGAGAACTCCCCACTGCCCTCAGGATATGGGTCACAAATGCAGCACAGTTCGTTCTTTTGAGAAAATACAGTTTTCCGGGGACTCGGCGTCCAGCTTCTGTGCCGGCCACCCGAGATGAGAGGGCACCTCTAGTGCGCAAGATCAGTGCTGTGTGTTTACACACTGAACAAACCCGGTAGTGGTGCGTGCGCTTGTGTCTGCCGCTGCAGGAGAAGATTGCCATCTGTTTCCAATTAACGGCACAATAATTGGAAACAGATGGCGCTGATGCTCGCTCCCTAGGCCAGAAAACAAAGAAGGCGGGACATGCACCCGCCTTGGGCCAATTGCGTGCTGTCTTTCTTAGAAAGACGCATGCAAAGCCCATTAGCAAGTGATTAAAAAAGCACACGTACGAACGTGTGTTTGGAGTTTAAAAGCCCTTACTAAATGCTTCACAGAGCAACGCATGTGCGCTGGCTCAGGCAAGACCTAAAAACAGGGGGCCTTATTTATTCCCCAACTGTTTTGACTAAACCGTTGATGCTATTGCATCAGGCAGTGCACTAGACAACTCTGGTAGCTAACCAGAATCTAATAAGGCTGGCAACAAGATCCTTCTAATCTAAGCAATAAACTGCTGTACCGGGGAGATAATGCAATCAAAGGAGAAAGATACAGCTGGACTTAGTGCAGAAAACCCAGAAGAAAGACTGTGCTCGAGCAATTACAATGCAATGGAAAACTAATCAACGCAATACACAACACAGAATTCCACATGTCCTGTGCTTAATTTGAGTTGATGGTTGATGGGGGGCACCGCACTCATTTTTAGGTCTCGCCTGTCGATGCGCATGCGCATCGAGCAAGCGAGAGTATTGGGACTTATCCACTCTTTATCCACACTGCAAGGAATCGTGGCGATTCCTTGCAGTGCCCGTGACTTTTAAGCTCAATGCGCATGCGCATTGAGCTTAAAAGCGCGTGCACGTCCGTCTTTGTTTACCCGCTCCGCCCCCTCCCCGCCGTCTCGCATTTCCCCTGCCGCATCAAAGGCTTTCACGGCCGGCCGGCCATGCTTTCAGTTTCACGACCGGCCGGCCGTGTCAATTACATTACAAAGCCCGCTCTCCCTGCTCCGCCCCCTGCTCCGGCCGAGACGCATTTCTCCTCCCTCCTCCCCCCATTCACGTTTATTCTACTTCTTATCTGGCCTGGAAAGCCTCGACAATGCTTTTTCTTTCTCTCTACTCAGTTCCTTCTTCTCCTCATTTAATTCCTCTTTCTTTTGCTTCATTTCAGCTCACCTTGTTTTACCTCCCCCTCCCCTCTGCCCTGCGCTTCCCCTCTCGCCTCTGCTTCATGTCTCCTTGGCTTCTCCTTTTCTCTATTATCCTTTTGCTTCCACCATATCTCTCCTGTGCTTCCTCCCTCTTCTTGCTTACCCCGTGCCTCGCGTCACAGGTTTTCCTTCTTTTTTCCCGCCTTTCTCCCTCTCCTCGCTCACTCCATAGATGATGCCGGCGCCTGTGCTCAGCACAGAAACAATTATATGGTCTAAGACTCAGTTTAATAGCGTGCCTCCCGCGAGTGCCCCCCCCCTGCAGCAATCAGTGTCTAATCCGCCATCACTGCTGACAGACGCAGGCCCTCGTGCTCCGCTCCGGTGCTGGCTTCCCGAATCCTCTCAGCGGGTCCCAAATCCCGACATGCTCGGGTTGAGTTGCCTGCAGTGCAGTGCTCTGCTCCTGTACGGTGGAAATGATTTACCATTGTCTCTGTATAATCCGGATTTATTTGCTCTCGTGTTCCCTTCGAGGGTGCTGTGACATTTGGCGAGATCCCACGGGATTTCCCTCTCGACTTCGAAAGTTAAGTAAAAGGTATAGTTATTAAGATACTCCCCTGAAATGACAGAGCCAATGGTTGGAGCTACAGAGACTCTTTCGGGCTAAGAAGGCGCCTGGAAGCCCACGGCACAGAGACATGGCACAGCAGAGCTGCCGGCCAGTCCTTCAGGCTCACCGGGCATGTGAGTAAATGTAATATCGATTTATCATACAGAACACAGCAGACTAAAAGTGTCCAGCTCTTAAATAATAGGTGTTATTACTGCCCAAATCAATTGTACCCATTATATCGACCTCTGAAGCCTGGAAGGCTGAGTCAATCCCGCTGGGATGGGAACTGTAAATGCTCAGTGGACACAGATGTAGCATCTAGGCGCCCAAAACTACTGTAGTGTTTTAATAGTGGATACACTTTTTAATTAAGTGTACTGTGCTGAACCCAACCGTGGTAAATTGCTTAAAATCACGGTTCCTCTATTAGTATAAAGTGTTTTAATAATACACGCAAGGCCTGCCTATGAAACCATTTGTGCGGGGCAAAGTCCCTTTATCTTCAAGGGTCCATTCTAAATTATGTGCGGTTGTCAAGGGACCAGACTTACTTAAAGGCAAACATGGAGCTAAGAACCAAAAAATGAACAACATTGTGTACAACTCATCAAACTAAAAAGGCCTTAATGTGCTACTGGCTGCTAGCAGCAAACTTACTGAGAATTCGAGCAGAATGGGATTTTATTTGACTTCAATATAGGCGTGTTAGTTGTTGGCGCTGATTTGCCGGAGATCGGTCGTTTGATCAGGTTTGTGACAAATGCTTGTTAGTGGATAACTGGACTGTTCCCTCCGTTTTAAGATTGGTAAATGAAAGGATTCTTAGGACCAAGATGCCAGTACCCTCGGCAGCTGGTTAAGTGTGACTCGTTGATGTACTGTCACTATTATTTCTGATGATGTCCTTTGGTGTCAGTCTATGGACCCAGTAGGGAGGCAAGTAGGAATCTATTTAGTTGTCAGTTTTATTTTTTATTCAGGGTTGTTTTCTGGGCGATTTCGACCGGGGTTTTACAAAATTGTTACAGGGCATTAACTTTTCTAGATTTTGAAAGTTGGCCGTTTTCACCAATTGCCGGGTTTGTTCAGCATTGCATAGTGACTGTTGGTATGTAATGTTTAAGAGTGAGGTTTAGAATATGCCAATTGCAAAGTTTGGAACTTTCTGTTTGGGCACACCCCTCACCCTCAAACCCTCACCCTCACTCACCCACCCTCAACCCCTCACCCTCACTCACTCACCCTCAACCCCTCACCCTCACTCACTCACCCTCACTCACCCTCAACCCCTCCCCCTCGACCCCTCCCCCTCAACCCCTCACCCTCACCCTCACTCACCCTCAACCCCTCACTCACCCTCAACCCCTCACCTTCAACCCCTCACCCTCAACCCCTCACTCACCCTCACTCTCACTCATCCTCACTCACCCTCAACCCCTCACTCTCACTCATCCTCACTCACCCTCAACCCCTCACCCTCCCTCACCCTCAACCCCTCACCCTCACTCACTCACCCTCAATCCCTCACCCTCAACCCCTCACTAACCCTCACTCTCACTCATCCTCACTCAACCACCCTCCACCTCACTCACCCTCAACCCCTCACCCTCAACCCCTCACCCTCACTCACTCACCCTCAACCCCTCACCCTCAAACCCTCACCCTCACTCACCCACCCTCAACCCCTCACCCTCAACCCCTCCCCCTCGACCCCTCCCCCTCACTCACTCACCCTCACTCACCCTCAACCCCTCCCCCTCGACCCCTCCCCCTCAACCCCTCACTCACCCTCAACCCCTCACTCACCCTCAACCCCTCACCCACCCTCAACCCCTCCCCCTCAACCCCTCACTCACCCTCAACCCCTCACCCTCACTCACCCTCAACCCCTCACCCTCACTCACTCACCCTCAACTCCTCACCCTCAACTCCTCACCCTCAACTCCTCACCCTCAACTCCTCACCCTCAACCCCTCACCCTCAACCCCTCACCCTCACTCACTCACCCTCAACCCCTCACTCACCCTCACTCACCCTCACTCTCACTCACCCTCACTCACCCTCACTCACCCTCCCTCACTCACCCTCCCTCACTCACCCTCCCTCACTCACCCTCCCTCACTCACCCTCCCTCACCCTCACTCACCCTCAACCCCTCACTCACCCTCACTCACCCTCACTCATCCTCACTCACCCTCAACCCCTCACCCTCACCCACCCTCAACCCCTCACCCTAACTCACACTCACCCTCACTCACCCTCACCCTCACTCACCCTCACTCTCACTCACCCTCAACCCCTCACTCACCCTCAACCCCTCACTCACCCTCACTCACCCTCACTCACCCTCAACCCCTCACTCACCCTCACTCATCCTCACTCACCCTCAACCCCTCACCCTCACCCACCCTCAACCCCTCACCCTAACTCACACTCACCCTCACTCACCCTCACCCTCACTCACCCTCACTCTCACTCACCCTCAACCCCTCACTCACCCTCAACCCCTCACTCACCCTCACTCACCCTCACCCACCCTCACCCTCACTCACCCTCAACCCCTCACCCTCACACAGTGCAATAGGTATCGGAGCATTTGAGTTAGAGCTTTTAGAATTGTTTATGGCTTTTTTTATTTGTAATTCTTTAGCATTGGCTACAGGAAACAAAAATGCTAAAGATTTACAAAAAAAAACCATAAACAATTCTAAAAGCACTAACTCTAATGCTGCGAGACCTATTGCATTTCCAATGCTTGTTTAGACTGCCAATCATTTTTCCTCATCTGACATTTCCCAAGAGCAAGAGCGGAAAACACACGAGGGAAACACACAAACGGGAAAGACGGAGGAAGAGAAAGATAAAAAATCTGCCATCAAGAGAGAAAGCAGGAACCTGTCAGAGTGAGATAAAGGTGCATTTAGTTTCTGGTGAATTAAAGAGGTCTCCGGTTGATTCAGGTCTACTCTGCCTTGGTGTTCGGCGCTGATACATCTAATAGCTGCGACCATGGGCTTTTGGGCAACTTAATATTTTACAAATTAAGCACTGCGTATGCCCCTATGAAGGATATAGAGGATGGCTTTAGAGCGATCACCTGCGAAGGTCACAATCCCTGAGCTGTGTCTCTTGCTCTCAGTTTAGGGGAATCTATGTGCCTGTCTGTGTGTGCTTATCTCTCGATCTGTCTGTATATAGTGCTTATCCACGCCTGTCTCGACATTAGAAGTGAGAAAACCAACAAACGAATGAGGAGAGCCAAGCTAAGGGTCTGGCTTGGCCCTAGGAGCCTGTGCACGAGTCATGACAAAGATTGCCTGGCAAATCATGTAACAAAAATAACAATACCATAAGGTCTCTTAAATTTCCAAAAATATATGCAGAAGCGTGTATTCTTATATAGGATTATGCACTTGGTGGCATTTATTAAAAAGTGAAGTTTTTGATCTTTGAAACATTCCTGCACCCTCCCCACCATCACGATAACGCCATTAGTGAATTAAGAGGCAAGTCGGTTGTCCGCTCTACACTATGTCTTCTTTATTCCTTATTATAGATGGAGCAACGCAATATAAACAACTACATTAAACACAAAATAAGTTTTTAAACAACGCACATCGCCAACTCGTGTATTTCAGGGCGCTCTGATAAGCAACAAGGAGGCACCGTGAAATAAGATATCCAGATACTCGCAAGAGTCTTGTCCGCGCTATATAAAACCTTCAAATAAATAAACCGTGATCGCATGATCTGCCCAAGCAAGGAAGACAGACCCATCCCAGGTCTTCCAGTTTCTGATTGCACAATTCAGCCACCAGGTGATACGGTATCTCTTTCTCTTTCTTCCCCGTGCTTACATCAAAGCTAATGGTTGTCTTGAATTCCTGGCGCATGGGGTTAGCGCGTGGGCGACAGGCGGAAACCACGTGGAGGCTCGGCTCGCTTTGGGTTCTAATGTTCAATAGGACCTCGAGCTGAACCCGAGCCAGACATCTGGATCAAGCCTCTGGTTCGACCCCCATCTAGAGCGCGTTTCTCTCGCTGAGAGAATAAAGATCTTGAGGCACGCAGACAGTGTGAGGAAATTGTTTTATGCACTTAAGAAGGTTGCCAAACCCGTACTCTGCCCCATGCGCTAACGCCTGTCCTCCCCGAGGCTGTGCCGCTCACAGGAAAAGGGCGCTGAACGCGTGCCATATGTTTCTGTATCACTGAAATACAAAAGTGATGTAAAAAATATAGGATTATGACTATCCACTCTCGGCTGCAGTTTCGACCCCGCCCACTGCGCACGTTCATACTTTGACAAACTCGTTGAGAACAGAATTTGGTACTCACTTTCGCACTACGTTCACCAGGACGCTACAGTCCGCCTGCAGCCACGTAGCAGATGCGGACACCGAGGAGCCGGGCGCGCCGCCGCTGGTCTGGCAGCGGAGACCACGAGACTGCCGCAGGACTTACAGAAACGAAAGCGGCGACAGTGCGTCTCATTCCGAGCGAGGCCGGATCCCGCGCGCGATGCCCTTTAAAGATTGCTGCTCACGGGTCTTTCCAGACCGAGCCGTGCCGAGGGGGTGCCCCGCAGCCACTTACTGTCGCTGCCCCTGAAGGGTGATGCCTGGCAGTCGAAACGTTCCCTGGACTGAAACGACGCCTTTCGCACGCCCCCTCACACATACACGTACTCAAGAGGCGGAGGAGGGACTCTGACCGCTAGTAAAGTAAAAGCACGGAGCTGGGGCAGGCAATGGAGAATGAGCGCTCTTTCGTATGGGACTTCATTCATTTTTTTGAGGCATGGGGAAATGAGGTAATTTGCCTAGAATCACAGGATGTTGGCCGACGGTGAGACTGACCGGACTCCCCAGATCCCAAGTCGTCAACTCTGCCAGTTATGCCACATCCTTCTCAGGGAAGTCACAAATGCACGCACTTCTGTAAAACACTGGGATTGCCAGGGGCGACCATGCTTACAGCACGGAAGCGGTGCGGACACTTCAGTAAGTTAACTCGAAAGGTTAAAGCGCCTGCTGCACAGATATGCGCACTGTAGAACCTACGTGTTGGGATGTTAAACTCAATGCGGACGTTGGATTTTGAAGTCGTTTATCTTGTGTTCTTCTTTTCCATTACAGGACCAGTGACGCTACAGTTAAGGCGAGTGATTCAAAATCGAGGTCACGGCTACGACCTTGGTGCACTGCACGTTTGTCATTCGAGCACACAAAACCGGGGCAGTTAGGTATTGCTACATAAAATGCCCGTGGTGACCTAGCAACAGGCCTTGGCTTAATGGCGGTGCTTTCCAGACTTTGGAACTCAAACTCGCCTCAAAAACTTGCACGAGTGGCACTGCCACCTCTTGATAAAGGTTCAATGGCTAAGCTGTTTCCCACGGGAACATTTTACTTAAATGTACCTTGTGCAGAAAGACGCATAGTAAAAAAACAACAAAAAAAACGCATAAGGCATTGCGAAAGAGAAATGAGGGAAGTCGATGTTGTAAGTGAAACACGCCTTTTAATTCTTAACATTGCACTGTAGGAACAGAATCTGAATAAATAAATGGCCAGCCAAAGAAAAACAAGCATTTGCAATGCAATAGGTCTCGCAGTTACGGGAGTTTAAGCTATTGGCATTGTAAGGGGACTACTAAAGGAGCACACCAGGCAAGGCGCGTTGCGGCGAAAGGCAGACAGTGGCAGAGTCTGCTGGGACCTGCTCTAATCGCGGCAATATCTACTGGGCAGCTCTGGATTGCGCTGATTGTCTTTTTTAACAAAAGTGTTGGGAAACTGCACCATTTTGATTGTTGTACTCACTTCAGCCCCGGTCCGTCACGGCGTTCTCAGTGCCGTTTGAACGGAGGGCAGGGAAGGCAGGAGTAGTGCTTCCAGTCTCCATGCACAGGGCCCAGTCAGCGGTCTCGTTGGAGGTGGGAGGGGACTACTAAAGGAGCATGTTGGGAAGGACGCACAGCGGCCCAGCGCTTCGGCGCGCCAAAGGCAAGCCCGTCTGCGCCCGTCCACGTCTGGGTGATGCCAGACGCCAGGTATGCTGATGGTTTGAAATCAGGGGTGCCGGCCTATACTAGGGAGCACCTGCTGACCATTGGTCAGCAGACTAACTCTTGCTGCTTGCGCCTGGGAGAGGGAATGGAAGGACCTTTTTGTTGCCGCAATTGTGGCTTTGACTCATGCCCCCCATGCCCTTCACCGACCCCGCCCCTAAAAAGCCCATCCCGAGAATCCTACTCCTTAATGTCCGCTCCCTGGTCAAACACTATATGGAGATTCATGACCTCATTGAAGATGAAGCGCCTGATGTGTTTTTTTGTAACAGAATCCTGGCTAACCGACGATACTGTGGCTGAGCCTGGCTTCGCACTCCCCCCAGGGTACAGCATCCTGACTCTAAATAGGGAGACTAGAGTTGGGGGCATAGCTGTTATCTTTAGGTCCAGGTTCCCCTGTTCATTTGTCAGGGAGGACGTAGCCGGGTGCGAATGCGCTCGCTTCGTCTTCACCGCGAGCACACACTTTTCCTTCACTGGTCTTTTAGTCTATCGCCACCCAGGTCCGGCTGTAGAATTTAAATTAGCGATTGTCGAGGCCGTGAGCGCCCAAGCTTTGACTTCATCTAATTTCACTCTCATCGGGGACCTTCATTTACATTTCGATCGCCCTTCAGACCCAGAAATCGGGAGCTTACTCGCCGACCTCGCTGCTTGTCAATTGAGTCAGCTGGTGGTGGGTGCTACTCACACTGCTGGACACCTATTGGGCCCGGTCTTCTCTAATATTCCCTTGCTCACAGCCAAGGCGCCCAGCCCAGTATGTAGGTCAGATCACCTCCTAGTGTCCCTTTCCCTTCCGCTTCCTGACACATTTCCCAGAGGTAACCTTAAGTCCACTCTCAGACGCTGCTGGCACAAACTCAGGTTGGAGGAACTACTTGCCATCTTAGAGGCTTGTCCCCCGACGTTAGGCACTGACCCGGAACAATCGTATGAAGCACTTTGCAACTGGCTTTTACATGCTTTAGATACCTTGATTCCGGCAAAGCAATCTATCGGTCGCTGCTCTAGCTCCAACTCCTGGTAAACGACTCTCTTGCTGCCATGCGAAGTACCTGTAAAAAATTTGAACGGGCTTGGAGAAAGAATTATGAACAGGGGGCGATAAAGCTGTATCAGGATGAGATCAAATGCTACCACAAGGCCGTACATCTGGCACGTGCAGCTCACCTTACCAATGAGATCAAGTCCAGAAAAAACCCTGCTAGATGCATTTTTAAAATACTGAATGATTTCAAAAACAGGAAAAATCCCCTACTCATACTTTCACGTCAGGTCAGCAATGTGAGGAACTGGAAAAAAAAATTGTCCAGAAAGTGGAAGCCATTTACAGATCTTTCCCCAGTTGCCCCATGGACCCGGTAGCCCCTGATGCACCTCTTCCTGCTGCCACTTTGACAGCTATACCATCTATTACTCAGGACGAGCTTCTCGCTCTAAGTATGAAGGCCAAATCAGTGTCCCCATTAGCCCCTATGCGGCCGGCTCAATTTAAAGAACGCCTTCCGGTCCTTCTTGCACCCCTAGGCCAAATGATCAATTCTTCTTTCACCTCGGCTGTGGTGCCATTGGCATGGAAGCTAGCAAGGGTGGTCCCCCTGTTGAAAAAACTCTCCCTGGACCCTACTAAGCCTGAAAACTTTCGACCAATATCCCTTCTGCAATGGGTCGCCAAAGTTGCGGAGGCCCACACTAATGACATCCTTTCAGGCTTCCTGAACAGTAATAGTATTTTTGACTACTCTCAGACGGGCTTCCGCCCCGGCCATAGCACCGAGATCTCACTTCTGGCGGTATGCGAACATCTGCGGACCATCATGAATGAGGGACAGACTGCGGCGCTGATTCTGCTCGATCTCAGCGCCGCGTTCGATACTGTCATTCATCAGATCCTCCTGCGTCGCCTAGAGGAAGCGGGGCTAGTTGGTCTGGCCCTGGATTGGTTTCGTTCTTTTCTTTCTGACAGGGCGTTCCAAGTTTTTGTCAAAAAGAGGGAGGAGAGGTGATCATTCGATCAATGGACACTAATTACCACTCAGATTGGTGGAAGGTCCAGTCACAGCGTGTGCCCGTATCTGAGAATACAACAAAAAGGAGTTGCCGGACTGTTCCTATGTGTGACTAAGGGAAGATCTAACTGGCGTGACCAAAGGTGTAAGAGTAACACCCTAGGGCATCCATTTTGTTGGATGGATTTGCCTCACACACCCAGAAGGGTGTCATGCTTCATCATCGGCGGTTGCTCCTCGTCGGGGAGGCGGTGCAATCCCCGACGGGCTCACCTCAAAGAGGGGCTCTTTGGCGGAGATCTTTTTCCAACAGCCTTATGGTGAGGTGTGGGTGTGTGGGCAGGATGGTGTGTGGTAGTGAAAAGGGATGTTAAAATGTAGCTAAGGGTACCGGAATTAACTTTATTCTGGGGGTCCCCTGGCTGCAATTAAAAACAGGGGGCTAGCTCACTAGGTGTCAACGAGTAAGGTCAGGTGACCCTAGATGGGGCTAGGGGTGAAGATGGTCGACATGTTTCTCGCACTGAGTAATAGTTACCCGCGATTCATCAGGACCTATAAAAAGGTGAACAACAACATGCTGGTGTCATGTGTGAAGTGGTGTGTGTATTACCTCTGTGGGACATCAAGAAATTCTCAAAGGAGAAAGTCTATCCATACCTAAGGGATGACTATGTGCCCCCAGGGACAAACTACAATTC
Source organism: Lissotriton helveticus (assembly GCF_964261635.1). Lineage (NCBI taxonomy): Eukaryota > Metazoa > Chordata > Amphibia > Caudata > Salamandridae > Lissotriton > Lissotriton helveticus. Next base: position 407,673,657 of record NC_136061.1, on the reverse strand, counting down.
AGACTCCAGTACTAATTCTTCCAGAAGGGGCTCCAATAGTGGCTCTGATAGCAGTGGAGATAATAGTGCAGCACAGATGCCACCAAGGACCAGAAGAGGAAGGGGACGTGGACAGCAAAACTACCCTAACTATCCAAACCAAGGACCACTCACAGGGCCCCCTCCCTTCTGGCAATATCCACAATTCCCCCACTTTCAACCCCAGTTTGCCCCCCAATATCCTCCATTTTACCCCCCTCAAAACCCGACACACCCTCCTTTTTTAGGCAGAGGTTGGGGCAGAGGGCGAGGGCGAAAAAGAGGGAACGCACCGGACAAGAGGGTACAGTGGGAGGAAGCCCGCCCACAAGGGATGGACACGAGGAGCACGAGCCGGTCAGGACCACAATGAGCCTGGTGGTCAATCTCTCTGACCGTCTCCTCACACAGAAAGAGGAGGATGTCCTACAAAAAGGTTTAGGCTTTGTACCGACACCCAAAACTGACCAATTCCAAGAAACTAGGGAACTGAAATCATTTTTCAGAAAAATTAGGTTGAAAACCTTCTTTGAAGGTAAGCCCTGTGAACCCTCAGATGATTCTGGACTACATAATCCATCTACATTTACACCGCACAATGGAATGGTCCCCCATGAGGTCCTCACATTTGAACAAGCGGTATTGAAAGACATTTCTAAATTGAACCGATGATGAAGCATGACACCCTTCTGGGTGTGTGAGGCAAATCCATCCAACAAAATGGATGCCCTAGGGTGTTACTCTTACACCTTTGGTCACGCCAGTTAGATCTTCCCTTAGTCACACATAGGAACAGTCCGGCAACTCCTTTTTGTTGTATTCTCAGGGCGTTCCAAGTCACAGCTCTCCCCTTCCTCTCCCATGTCCATTCTAGCAAGCAGGGGGTTCCTCAGGGTTCAGCATTAAGTCCTTGCCTATTCAATCTCTACGTCCAGCCCTGGCGAGAGTAGCGCACAACCATGGCCTGACCCTGGTTTCTTATACGGATGACACGCAACTGGTGGTGGCCCTCTCAGATGGCCTTGACTTGGGACCCACGCAGTTTCGAACTGGGCTTGAGGCGATCGCACGTTGGAAGACTGCCAATTGCCTTCAACTTAATGCCAGCAAATCAGAAGTGCTGCTGGTGGGGAAAAATAAAGAGTACTGGAGTACTCAGTGGTGGCCTACATCCATTGGCAGCGCCCCAACTCCCAAGTCAGTGGTAAAGAACCTAGGGATCTGGCTCAACTCTACCCTTGGGTTCCAGGAGCACACCAAAAAAGTAGCGGGCACCTGCTTCGGACTCTTACGGGGTCCGAGGCCTATTTTGGGGTTCTTTGATCCTGCCACATGCCAACTGACCATTCAGGCGATTATTCTGTCGCAAATAGACTACGCCAATTCATTGATGCTAGGCGCCAATAAGGCGGAGGTGAACCGCCTGCAGCGAGTCCAAAATGCTGCCGCACGTGTCCTGCTCAGTCTCCCTGGAACCTGTTCTACGTTGGGCACCGTGAGGCGCCTTCACTGGCTACCTGTTCCTAAAAGGATTGCATTTAAAGCACTTTGTCTTCCCTTTAAAATCCTTAAACTCTCGCCCCCCGAGATTCTATCCAACTTTCGATCCCTTACGTCCCCAAGCGTCAGTTACGCTCTGCTGAGCATCTGTTGGCTGTGGTTCCCCGGGTAAAACGTACTAGAGCCGGGGGCCGGTCTTTCCGCTATCTGGCCGCTAAGCTGTGGAATTCTCTTCCCGCTCAGACCCGTCGCTTGGGTGGCCTACTTTCTTTCCGCAAGGCCATTAAAACCTATTTGTTCCCTGCGGGCTAGTCCTGCTGCCTTTCTGATCCCGCTTTAAGCGCCGGGACGCCCCTTTGCTGGGGCAGCTGCACGCTTTATAAAATTACACAATAACAATAACAATGAATGACAGTGCCTTTTATTTATGCTAAAAAAACAAAAACAAAAATAAAAGGCATGGTTATTTGGAATGTCAATAGCTCAAACTATCGTAAATGCGAGACCTATTGCATTGCAAATGCTTGTTTAGCAGTGAGATTAGTGTTTTGTCTCCTTGCCTTAGTTTCATTTTCGATAAGGACCTTGAGGTCACTGGGGCCACGTCTGAACTCTAGGGTATTCATCTATTTAAGGTACCTTATTTTCTTGGCAGTTGATCACCAACTATGTTGTTAAAGATGTTTTCAAGATGGCTGCCCTCTATCTTTTTAAATATCACCAGTCCTCTAATTCCTTCCACCTCCTAATAGGTTTCTATTTACATCGGAACCATACCCGGCGAATCTCGGCATGGCAACTGATTAGGACGCGATACAGGTTTGTTTGTTCACAGTGGTTAGACACATTTGTTAAATTTACAATGTAGTTTTGAACACTCAGAATTATGTTTCACTTGACGCTCACCTCTGTTTGATTTTGAAGACATGCAATTATCACTGGGAAATCATTGTGGGCACCTTTGGGCTGCATTATAATTTTCTCTCGGATATGCTTAAAGTTCGCTGATTTACTTGAGCACCTCAACGTTCCTTACATGCTCAGGTGATCGAGTGACAGTTTAAAAGTATGTCGGACTAAACCCTCTGGGGCGTTTGATCATGCGTATCCTCGCGGTCCCATAATACCATTGGGTTCAATAGTTGCTGCATGCCCTTTACTCCAGGCACCACAGGTATTGCCAGTGGGAGCCTGCAACAGATGTTTTTGTGACCGGCCATATAAAATTTAAAACCTAGGGGCCCATTAGGATGGCAGGCGGCCTTTGCCCACCCGCCATCCTGTCGGTGAAAGGGACCACCCGCCATAAGGGCGGGGGTCCCGTAGGCAGCATTAGGATGCGCCTGCCACAGTGGCGGGCGCATCCTGCATTCCTACCATTGTGGCGGGCGGTGCACTCAGCACCGCCCGCCACAATGGCAGGAAGGCACCATGTGCACCCCCCACCTCCCCGGAGTCCCTGGGGGCCCGCAACGGCCCCCTGCAGGGAGTCTCCGCATGCCTTTCTGTGGCGGCAAAGGCATTGTTTAAAGCCCATGCTAATATGGATGGCGGTGTCTGATAGACACCGCCACCATATAAACAATTTTCCGACCCGGTCCGGTGGACGGTCTTTCCGTCCGCCGCTGACCCCCCAGCCATACTAATATGGCGGGGCGTAATTCCGGAGCGGATGGCGGGCGGATTGCCCCCGCCAGGCCGGCGGTGACCACCGCTGGCCTGGCAGGGGCAATCCGCCCGCCATCCTAATGGGCCCCCAAGTGTTTTGATGACTACCCCAGCCTGGCACCCAGCCTACCTCCGCACCAGACGCTGCCTGCCAGCTTTCAGCCTCTGCATCTCTGAGCGAGATGATCTGGAGCCGATGGGGGGAGGGAGAGAAAATGAAAGCGCGTCATGCGCACACTGTAACAAGACGGAAGAGACGCGAGATGCCGGCGGACGCACGCGTACACATCTCCTGTCGTAGTAGCGATCGGGAGAGTGTCGACTGAATGCAGCGCACAGAAGAATGGGGAGGTGCAGTCATGGTAAGCAGCAACGAGGCTTGGCCCGAGGGAGGTGGCAACAGGAGCACGCCGATGCGCATTTTAAAATGGTGTTGGTGTTGTGCGAGAGCACGTGCATATCTCCTGTCCTGCGTGTGCGTTGACTAGAGGGAGGGGCAGTGTGGCATTGCTCCGTGGACATTTAGCATAAATTGTAGGAGGGTTCTGAAATACAGAGTTTAGGGGCAGATGAGTGATGAGGGATGTTGTTAGCTTACACTGCCTTTGCTCGCGCAGCATGTTGATGATAGCATGGCACTATTGGGGGGGGTTGCTTGTGGGCGTTTGAAGTTTGCAGTTAGAGTACTAGAGTGTTGGTGGCTCAACAAAGATGAGGTTGTTAAAAAGTCAGATACACTTTAGGAGAGGAACATGGAGTAGAAGGGAGGGGGGCATGCAGAAGAGTCTTACAGCAGTCGTATGTTAAAAGAAACGCTGATCTAGACAAACCTGGGCGAAAATGTTGTGGTCTAAAGGCCTGAAAGTGTCACAGCAGCCAAAGCTCGACAAGTATACGGTACCGAAGCAGCTGGGCCCAGAACCTAGTGATAAGGGGAGGCAGACGACCAGCCTGGAGGGGGAGGCACAGGGCTCAACACTAAAGGACGTCATTGACGCCATTTCTGGAGAGCGCTCATCCCTGGAACAAAGGATACATACTATCACGTCTGAAGTGACACTGATCAGGGCTGATCTGACTAAAATAGGGGAGAATGTGAAACAAAAGGCAATAGTCACCTCTAGTCTGATGGGAGACTCTACGCAAATGCAGCAGGACAATAAAGACGTACAAGCTTTCCGTAAGTTCGCAGAGGATAAACTTGATGACAATGAAGGTCGTACAAGGCGGGATAACGTAAGGATCATTAGCCTGCTGGAGATGGCAGTGGGCTCTGCTGCGGATCTCTTTGTGGAGGAACTCATTAAACTCCTTCAGCCTGAGGGGTTGAAAAAATGTTCGTGGTAGAAAAAATGCATAGAGTCCCTGGAGGACGGCCAAAACCAGGAGCCCCTCCCCGTCCAATTTTGGAGAGACTTGAATTTCAGGGATAGAGAGGTTATTCTCCAGGCCTCTGGGGTGGCCCCCCTCTGAGGTACGAGAACTCAGAGAGCTCCTTTTTTCCGGATTTTACCTTAAATGTTCAGTGCCACCGACGGTCATTTCTGGAGGTGAAAAAGAAGCTTTGAGACAAGGGACTCAAGTATGCTATGCTACTCCCGGCCCGACTCCGCGTCGAAGCAGACGACAGGGTACGTTTTTTGATGCCCCTGAGGCGGCTGCAGATTAGCTGGAGGGTAGGAGAGGAGCAGGTGAACACAACGCTCGCTAAGTAACAGACTTAGACGATACAACAGTTATTTCTGTATGGAGGAGACACAGAGCCAGGAATCAGCCCTGAACGCTTAATCAAGCAACGAGTTGGAACAAACTGGGGCAGAATGTCTATGGCAGACAATGGTTTGGACAACAACGTTGAATGTCTATTGTATCTTTGCAGGTGCTATGTTGCCACCCTCCCCCCGACAGGGCACAATGTTTTCCCTTGGAAGGGGTTGGGAAGGCGGAGTTACCACCCCCCCCAGTATATTCTACTTTTAGTACAAGTTAGAGGGACAGGCACTGTGCATAGTTTGATTCATGGGCAATTCTAGGCCCAGAGTGCAGGGGAGCAGGGAGGAGGGTAGTTGGGGTTGGGTTGTGTGTTATGTTAACTCAGAGAAAGCGACATTGAAGATTGCTGGGAAAGGGATGGGATTCGAACATCATGACTGCACAAATGGGGACACAAGGGGATAAGGGCTTTAAGCTCCTAAATTGAAATGTGAACGGACTAGGGGACAAGTTAAAATGCAGTATTGTATTGCAATTTGTTAAGCTGCCCCAGGTGTGATGCTCCCTCGGGGGACGCACTTAGTTGGCAACTCCTGTAAAGCCATGAGTAGGTGGGGCTACCGAATGGCAGCGCATTCTGGTTTTAGCACGGGCTCCAGGGGTGTGGGCATAATGTTGAAAAACTCCTTCCCGCTGTCAATTCAACACATTTGGACAGATGAGAAGTGTAGATATGTAGTGATTTCCGGGTAGCGGGAAGGGTAGACGCTAACGTTAGTATCAGTATATGTCCCACAGCGGCTACAGGGACAAACCTTCCAGGATCTAGGTAGAGCCTTATTTGATATTTATTTATTTGTATAGCGCTGAATCACCCATGAGGGTATCTCGGCGCTTCAGACGGAAAAGCATCAGAATTCAGGGACAAATTTTTTTTTAGAAGAGGTGGGTTTTTAACATTTTTCTAAATTGAGCCAAATTCTGTCCCAAATGTAGCAAAGAAGGCAAACCATTCCAGAATCTGGGGGCAAGATAACAAAAAGATTTGCCACCACTACAAGCTTTTTTGATTCTAGAAACAGCTAGCAAATGCTCACTGCTGGACCTGAGATTGCGTGTAACTGTATAGGGAGAGAATTTGTTGGTCTGGAAGGTTTGTTGGAATTTAATGGCCCTTGCCATTACAGGTCTTATAGATAATGCAGCCTATTCTGAAGTTTAACCTTTTCTTTATGGGAAGCCAATGAAGCTGTTTGAGAAGAGGTCCGGAGGGTGTTCTAAATGGGACGTTGCTTGTGAGTCGAGCAGCGGTGTTCTGCACCACTTGAAGTTTGTTAATGGCACTCTCATTGTCCGAAAACAACAGAGCATTGCAATCTTACTATCTTACCCTGTGGGCCGCTTGGTCATGGGAGGTGATTTTAATTCTGTGGTATCTGGCACCCTCGACCGTAGTCCCCCTGTACTATAGACTGGAACAAAGATGGCTCCCATATTTCCTGGATGCGCTGAGCCTAGTATACACTTGGAGAGTATACCACCCGTAAAGTATCCAACACACCTTTCATTGTGGGGCACACAATAGTTTATCTCGCATAGATTATCTGCTAACACCGACGTCCCAAGTTGGGAATATTAGGTAAATTCGGCATCTCGCTCAAGATATAACTGATCATTCCTCGTTACGGGCAGAGGTGGTACTGGGGGAAAAGAAGGTAGGGAGAATAGCGCCTATTAACCTGTGGTATTTTCGGAACCCATGAAGAAAGACAAGCTGGGTACGAATATTTAAAATTACTTTCTAGATAATAGGGACTCAGTGCAGTCCTCTAAAACCGTGTGGAAAGCCTTTAAGACGGGAGTACGGGGGCATGCAATCTCACTTATAGCCGGGGTACAAAAAGAAAAGTCGAAAGACCTAACTCATTTGGAAAATGAAATCCTCCTCCTGGGGGAAGAATGCGAAGAACCAGTGGCACAAGAAACACTTCATGCCTTGAAGCTTCAAAGAGATGAATACAAACCCATTGCAACTGACATGGCCAAGTCATTGCGCAGAGATACGGAGGGTAGGTTTTATGACTTCGGGGCTAAGACCGGAAAGTTACTGTCGTGGCTAGACAAAAAGAAACTGGCGAGCAGACTAGTACCAGAATTGATTAATGAACAAGACCCCAAAAAGTCAAAAAACAAATATAAAATCACCACAATCCAATGCCATCCATGCCCTCAATGATGTTTACATTCAAAACACCCCACAGAAAGACTTGGTCCATGCACCACTGAGTGAGTACCCCTGGGCATAATGGATGAAAGCAAGGCAAAGTGGGTGCAGGCCTGAGTACACTGCCTGCCTTCAAAATGGCCCCTTGACCCCCAGCACATGGCCAGGCCCCGCCTGTACCAGCCCTCAAAATGGCCACCACCCACATGGCCAGTCCCCAACAACACCCCAAAAAATTGAAAAACACATAAAAATCACCACAATCCCATGCCATCCATGCCCTCAATGATGTTTAAATTCAAGACACCCCACAGAAAGACTAGGGGGTCAGGGGCAGTTCTCACAGACCCGCAAGAGATCACTAATGAGTTTGCGGACTATTATCGCTCTGTCTATCAGGTGAGCTCCTCTTCTACGGAGGAAGATTCATGAGCCCTGCTTGCAGACATAAAGCTTCCAGTGCAGGACAGAGGAAAGAGACATGTTAGACAGTGATTTTACTACCGACGAAGTTGCCCAAGCAATGAGAAATCTCCAATTAGGTAAAGCTATGGGTCCCAATGGGCTGCCAATCGAGCTCGACAAGCTGAAGCCGGACATAATAGCCCCGTAGTTTGAAGAGCATATTTACTAAAAGCCGTGAATTGGGACTGCTCCCATGGGATCAAAGATTAGCCACACTTATCACCATACCCAAAACAGGCAAACCCGGGAATACATGATCATCCTATAGGCCCATATCCTTATTGAATGCTGAGACAAAAATTCTTGCAAAACGACTAGCCAGAAGTCTGGTCCAGGAAATAGGTAAGCTGGTACACCTGGATCAATCGGGCTTCATGCCTCACAGCAAAACACGGTACTGAACCTGAGGCGGCTGCATGGAGTGATGAGGTGCCAAGGCACGATCCAGGAAGCGGCAATCGTGGTCTTGCTTGACGCTATGATGGCCTTTGACACCATAGAGTGGCCGTATCTGTTCGCTCTCCTGGCTAAGATGGGGTTTGGGCCCGCGTTATTGGGTGGGTGCGCTTTCTGTATGCAGAACCCTTGGCACAGGTGGTAGTTAATAATAAGAAATCAGGAGTGTTCACGCTGGGTCGTGGGACTCAACAGGGTTGTTCGCTGTCCCGTCTGCTTTTTGCTCTCCCCCTGGAGCCATTGGTGGAGTGGATTCCTAGAGACCCAGTAATCAGGGGACTGAAGAGGGCTGAATCATGGGAGGGGCGCATCTCTCTCTATGCGGACGACATTTGCGTTATCTCGCTTCCCCAGGGTGTCACTACGTAGAGTTCTCAACATTTTCACCAGCTTTGGGAAATGCTCTGGATACACAATCAATTGGGGTAAATCCCTAATGTATGTCCTCAGTGGTGAGCCCCCTCCCCTGCCCAGAGGGTGTCCCATGCAAGTAGCAAAAGAGGGATTCAGATATCTGGGAATCTTTATCACACTGGACCCAAAGTTTAGTTATGAACGTAATCTTCTCCCCCCCACTCCACAGGTTAGAGCGGGATGTGGCCAACTAAAGGACCCTCCCCCTTCCGTTGTTGGGAAAGGCTGCGCTTTTCAAGATGATATCCCTACCACGCTTTCTCCATGCGCTCCAAAATTTCCCAGACCTGGTCCCAGCGAAATATTTCAAAGAGGTGGAGGGTCTCCCCCGGAATCCTCACAGTTGGAGGATAGGTTGCTTGATGGATACCTCCAAATAAAAGCGGTGTCACTGACATATAAGAAATTGGTTAATAATGCACCAGACCCCCTAAAACTGATCCGGGAGCGCTGGGAGAGAGATGGGTTGGAGCTCGACGATGAAGAGTGGAAAAAGGCAGTCGCCTCCCCGCGAGAAGTAGCAATCTCCTCCAGACTGCGTCTGGTCCAACTGAAAATCCTCCATAGAATTTACGTCACGGGGTCTCGTCTCATCAGCATGGGCAGGGTGGACAAGGGCCTGTGGGGAGGCAATTTGGTCAGGTTGGCATGTTTCTGCATATCTTGTGGGAATGCATGTACATCCAGAGATTTTGGAGGGGGGTGTACAACTGTTTTAGAGATGTTCTAGGCATATCGATAGGAATAGCGGCGAAAAGGTGTCTCCTGCACATCTGGGAACCCACAGACTTAAACAGGAAAAACCATATATGGGTTCCATTGGGCCTGATGACAACCAGGAGAAACCTGGCTAGGCTGTGGGGGGCTGGGACCCAACCCAAAGTGGAGGAATGGAATGCCGATATGGATTGGTGCGTGCTTAGGTAAAAAAACTGTAGGTTGCGAGAGGATGCCCCAAAAAATGGAATGATATATGGAGCAAGTGGAATGAGTATCGTTGTAATATATGTGTCCTCCCCAACTGTCCCAGCTTTAGAAGATCCCACTGTGTCATAACGCTTGTCATCCAATCAGTTATGCATTCAGGGCTCGAAAAATCCAGAAAATGGTACTAGTCCTGCAGGTCTAGTACCTTGAAAAATCTCCTCGACCTAACATCAACCCACTTGACCTCCATCTCTGAAAGCGGAGCAAATGTGACAAGATAAGATTTAAAGGCATCTTTATTGCTCATTAACTTTGTGAGCAATATAAATGCCTTTACATCTTGTCACATTTGCTCCGTTTTCAGAGACAGAGGAAAAAAAGTTAGTTTGTCTTCCTACTCGCCAGAAATTGTGAGTAGGACCTAAAAACAGCGCGCCCTCGTTAAATTTAGCTCGCATATGCGAGCAGTCTAGTGGATTTTTCGAGCCCTGGCATTATGAGAAACCAGTGATATATGTGAATATCACTGTGGACTGTGATTTACCCATCGATTGTGATAATGAATGTCGAAATTTTGTTGTTTAATAAAAATAATTTAAAAAAAGACAAGGACCTAAATATGGCCTATACATAAACAAAGCCATTGGAGGGACTTAACATAAACAGAGCCCTTTCAAATTCTAAGTCTGTTGTAATGAGAAAGATGGCATACTCTTGTGACAATCCAAGCCATGGCATGCAATAAGCCCTGATGTAGTTTGTAGGTGTTACTTAATTTTTCGCATGCTTTATTATACTTTATATGTTATGTTGCTGCTTTAGATGCATAATTTGGTGTACATTCTTTATTCCAATGTTTCCTCTGAACTCGTGTATTTTTGAAAGGGGATAGTTTTTTGAGAATGTTGGGAGGTTTTGGAGCAGGGGGTTTCTGTCAGTTGCCTACTGATTCCAGGACAGGGGGATGGCCAGTTTCTGGGTCCGGTGCCTATGAAGAATAAAAACCTTCATCTACTCTCATCTCTGGTCTACTGGTCTTCCTTTTTCTCAGAGTTAACCCCTACATTTGTTTAGTTCCAGGAGTGGGGCTGCTGGAGTGCTGTGTCGCTGCCAAAGGACTGAGGTTTGATCTGACCTACCGATGGCCTGTGGTGTAGCACAGGCTTTCTCAGTCATACCCTGTGCAAGACGTGTTTTGTCAACTAAGTTGTGAGAGGAGCCTGACCCCTCTACAGGTGCAGCTGTATAATAGTGCTTGGTTTTTTATCGCAGCCTTAGAAGGTGCTAGGACTTTCTTGATTGTCTAGTATGCCATCATTTAAACTGCCCTGTCCTTCATAATGTATTGTAGTTACATTTATGTAGCACTTCTTAGGCCCTAGCAGGTGCTGAAGCACTTTTCTGGGTGAGTCGCATACTATTTCATAGGAGTGTCATGGATTGAAAAATAGATCTATTAAATGGCCTCCATGGGTAGTGTGCATGCTGCAAGTGAGCACCAGAGTTGTGCTCTTTTCTTGTTTTTTGTTGCTGGACTGTGCATGAAGTTGAAATAATGAAAGAAGGCAGAGCCACCGGCACCAGACAGAGCCACCGGCACCGGACAGAGCCACCGGCACCGGACAGAGCCACCGGCACCGGACAGAGCCACCGGCACCAGGCAGAGCCACCGGCACCAGGCAGAGCCACCGGCACCAGGCAGAGCCACCGGCACCAGGCAGAGCCACCGGCACCAGGCAGTGCCACCGGCACCAGGCAGAGCCACCGGCACCAGGCAGAGCCACCGGCACCAGGCAGGGCCACACGCACCGGGCAGAGCTACAGGCACCGGGCAGAGCTACAGGCACCGGGCAGAGCCACACGCACCAGGCAGAGCCACACGCACCTGGCAGGGTCACACGCACCTGGCAGGGTCACACACACCTGGCAGGGTCACACGCACCTGGCAGGGTCACACGCACCTGGCAGGGTCACACGCACCTGGCAGGGTCACACGCACCTGGCAGGGTCACACGCACCTGGCAGGGCCAAACGCACCAGGCAGCCACAAGCACCAGGCAGGGTCACTGGCACCTGGCAGAGCTACACACAACAGGCAGAGCCACACACAACAGGCAGAGTCACCGGCACCTGGCAGAGTCACCGGCACCTGGCAGAGCTACACGCAACAAGCAGAGCTACACGCAACAAGCAGAGCCACACGCACCAGGCAGAGCCACACGCACCAGGAAGAACCACCGGCACCAGGAAGAGTCACCGGCACCAGGAAGAACCACCGGCACCAGGAAGAGTCACCGGCACCAGGAAGAGTCACCGGCACCAGGAAGAGTCACCGGCACCAGGCAGAGTCACCGGCAACTGGCAGAGCTACACACAACAGGCAGAGCCACACGTATCAGGCAGAGCCACAAACACCAGGCAGAGTCACCGGCACCAGGCAGAGTCACCGGCACCAGGCAGAGTCACCGGCACCAGGCAGAGTCACCGGTACCAGGCAGAGCCACACGCACCAGGCAGAGCCAAAGGCACCAGGCAGAGCTACACGCACCAGGCAGAGCTACATGCACCAGGAAGAGCCACAGGCACCAGGAAGAGCCACAGGCACCAGGAAGAGCCACAGGCACCAGGAAGAGCCGCTGGCACCAGGCAGAGTCATCGGCACCAGGCAGAGTCACCGGCACCAGGCAGGTCGCCGGCACCTTGCAGAGCTACACGCAACAAGCAGAGCCACACGCACCAGGCAGAGCCACATGTACCAGGCAGAGCCACACTCACCAGGCAGAGCTACACGCACCAGGCAGAGCTACACGCACCAGGCAGAGCTACACGCACCAGGCAGAGCCACACGCACCAGGCAGAGCCACACGCACCAGGCAGAGCCACACGCACCAGGCAGAGCCACTGGCACCAGGCAGAGCCACTGGCACCAGGCAGAGTCACTGGCACCAGGCAGAGTCACTGGCACCAGGCAGAGTCACCGGCACCAGGCAGAGTCACTGGCAACTGGCAGAGCTACACACAACAGGCAGAGCCACAAGCACCAGGCAGAGTCACCGGCACCAGGCAGAGCCACAGGCACCAGGCAGAGCCACAGGCACCAGGCAGAGCCACAGGCACCAGGCAGAGCTACACGCACCAGGCAGAGCTACACGCACCAGGAAAAGCCACAGGCACCAGGCAGAGCCACAGGCACCAGGCAGAGCTACACGCACCAGGCAGAGTCACACGCACCAGGCAGAGCCACAGGCACCAGGCAGAGCCACAGGCACCAGGCAGAGCCACAGGCACCAGGCAGAGCTACACGCACCAGGCAGAGTCACCGGCACCAGGCAGAGTCACCGGCACCAGGCAGAGTCACCGGCACCAGGCAGAGTCACCGGCACCAGGCAGAGTCACCGGCACCAGACAGAGTCACCGGCACCAGACAGAGTCACCGGCACCAGACAGAGTCACCGGCACCAGACAGAGTCACCGGCACCAGGCAGAGTCACCGGCACCAGGCAGAGTCACCGGAACCTGGCAGCGCTACACGCAATAGGCAGAGCCACACGTACCAGGCAGAGCCACACGCACCAGGCAGAGCCACACGCACCAGGCAGAGCCACACGCACCAGGAAGAGCAACAGGCACCAGGAAGAGCCACAGGCACCAGGAAGAGTCACCGGCACCAGGCAGAGTCACCGGCACCAGGCAGAGCTACACGCAACAGGCAGAGTCACCGGCACCAGGCAGAGTCACCGGCACCAGGCAGAGTCACCGGCACCAGGCAGAGTCACCGGCACCAGGCAGAGTCACCGGCACCAGGCAGAGCTACACGCACCAGGCAGAGCCACCGGCACCAGGCAGAGCCACCGGCACCAGGCAGTGCCACCGGCACCAGGCAGAGCCACCGGCACCAGGCAGAGCCACCGGCACCAGGCAGGGCCACACGCACCGGGCAGAGCTACACGCACCGGGCAGAGCTACAGGCACCGGGCAGAGCTACAGGCACCGGGCAGAGCCACACGCACCAGGCAGAGCCACACGCACCTGGCAGGGTCACACGCACCTGGCAGGGTCACACACACCTGGCAGGGTCACACGCACCTGGCAGGGTCACACGCACCTGGCAGGGTCACACGCACCTGGCAGGGTCACACGCACCTGGCAGGGTCACACGCACCTGGCAGGGCCAAACGCACCAGGCAGCCACAAGCACCAGGCAGGGTCACTGGCACCTGGCAGAGCTACACACAACAGGCAGAGCCACACACAACAGGCAGAGTCACCGGCACCTGGCAGAGTCACCGGCACCTGGCAGAGCTACACGCAACAAGCAGAGCTACACGCAACAAGCAGAGCCACACGCACCAGGCAGAGCCACACGCACCAGGAAGAACCACCGGCACCAGGAAGAGTCACCGGCACCAGGAAGAGTCACCGGCACCAGGAAGAGTCACCGGCACCAGGAAGAGTCACCGGCACCAGGAAGAGTCACCGGCACCAGGAAGAGTCACCGGCACCAGGCAGAGTCACCGGCAACTGGCAGAGCTACACACAACAGGCAGAGCCACACGTATCAGGCAGAGCCACAAACACCAGGCAGAGTCACCGGCACCAGGCAGAGTCACCGGCACCAGGCAGAGTCACCGGCACCAGGCAGAGTCACCGGCACCAGGCAGAGCCACACGCACCAGGCAGAGCCAAAGGCACCAGGCAGAGCTACACGCACCAGGCAGAGCTACATGCACCAGGAAGAGCCACAGGCACCAGGAAGAGCCACAGGCACCAGGAAGAGCCACAGGCACCAGGAAGAGCCGCTGGCACCAGGCAGAGTCACCGGCACCAGGCAGAGTCACCGGCACCAGGCAGGTCGCCGGCACCTTGCAGAGCTACACGCAACAAGCAGAGCCACACGCACCAGGCAGAGCCACATGTACCAGGCAGAGCCACACTCACCAGGCAGAGCTACACGCACCAGGCAGAGCTACACGCACCAGGCAGAGCTACACGCACCAGGCAGAGCCACACGCACCAGGCAGAGCCACACGCACCAGGCAGAGCCACACGCACCAGGCAGAGCCACTGGCACCAGGCAGAGCCACTGGCACCAGGCAGAGTCACTGGCACCAGGCAGAGTCACTGGCACCAGGCAGAGTCACCGGCACCAGGCAGAGTCACTGGCAACTGGCAGAGCTACACACAACAGGCAGAGCCACAAGCACCAGGCAGAGTCACCGGCACCAGGCAGAGCCACAGGCACCAGGCAGAGCCACAGGCACCAGGCAGAGCCACAGGCACCAGGCAGAGCTACACGCACCAGGCAGAGCTACACGCACCAGGAAAAGCCACAGGCACCAGGCAGAGCCACAGGCACCAGGCAGAGCTACACGCACCAGGCAGAGTCACACGCACCAGGCAGAGCCACAGGCACCAGGCAGAGCCACAGGCACCAGGCAGAGTCACCGGCACCAGGCAGAGTCACCGGCACCAGGCAGAGTCACCGGCACCAGGCAGAGTCACCGGCACCAGGCAGAGTCACCGGCACCAGGCAGAGTCACCGGCACCAGGCAGAGTCACCGGCACCAGGCAGAGTCACCGGCACCAGACAGAGTCACCGGCACCAGACAGAGTCACCGGCACCAGACAGAGTCACCGGCACCAGACAGAGTCACCGGCACCAGACAGAGTCACCGGCACCAGGCAGAGTCACCGGCACCAGGCAGAGTCACCGGAACCTGGCAGCGCTACACGCAATAGGCAGAGCCACACGTACCAGGCAGAGCCACACGCACCAGGCAGAGCCACACGCACCAGGCAGAGCCACACGCACCAGGAAGAGCAACAGGCACCAGGAAGAGCCACAGGCACCAGGAAGAGTCACCGGCACCAGGCAGAGTCACCGGCACCAGGCAGAGCTACACGCAACAGGCAGAGTCAGCGGCACCAGGCAGAGTCACCGGCACCAGGCAGAGTCACCGGCACCAGGCAGAGTCACCGGCACCAGGCAGAGTCACCGGCACCAGGCAGAGCTACACGCAACAGGCAGAGCCACAGGCACCAGGCAGAGCCACAGGCACCAGGCAGAGCCACACGCAACAGGCAGAACCACACGCAACAGGCAGAACCACACGCAACAGGCAGAACCACACGCAACAGGCAGAGCAACAGGCAGAGTTATCAGCACGGACAGAGCCACACGCACCTGGCAGAGTTGAAGGCTTCAGAGGATCAGTTGGGGAGAAGCAGAGGCACCCAGAGGGAAAAGCAATCTGCAACTTTAGGTGAAAAAAACGGTGTAACTGAAGGAAAGAGATGGGGAGATGCAAGATATGGAGGCCGGTGGGGGGGGGGGGGGGGGAGAAAGAGAGCGCGACAGAGAGAAAGAGAGAGAGAGAGAGAGAGAGACAAAGGAGTCTGAAGGTCAGATTGAGAGAAACTAGTGTTACAAGCATACAGGGGAGACAGTGGTGAAAGGGGAGGAAGAAAAATAATAAAGAGAAGAGCTATGGAGCGAGGAAGAGAATGCACATTGGCATCCAACAGAGGAAGATGGGCAGGCGAAGAAAGAGGAGGGGCTAGGTGAAAACAAGCAAAGGACTGGAGAGAGCGGACGCTAGCGACAGACAGACGCAGAGGATCAGTACGAGGAAGACAAGATGCTTGGACAGAAGCAGCAAGCTGAAGATAAAAGACAGGCGTACTAGGAAATAAACAAAGTTAAATGAAGGAGAAGCGATGGAAATATTGGAAGCTTACTTTTTCTCCTCTCAGTTTCGTTCTCAGCTGATGAAATCGGTGCCAGGCTGCCCTGCGATGCATGAAGTCAAAGAGTGATTTGTTGTGGTGACATCATGGAAGTTTCCTCCCAGGCGCCACCTCCCTCACTGGCTGTTGTGAAAGAGAGGACTGTGTGCCACCCATAATAACAGACCGTGGGATCGCACCAAGAACCTGACTGTGGGTGGCCCGGTTATGGGGTTGGTAATCCCGCATCAGGTAGATACAATTAACTGCGTTTAC
Source organism: Lissotriton helveticus (assembly GCF_964261635.1). Classification (NCBI taxonomy): domain Eukaryota; kingdom Metazoa; phylum Chordata; class Amphibia; order Caudata; family Salamandridae; genus Lissotriton; species Lissotriton helveticus. The sequence continues at coordinate 407,657,270 of NC_136061.1, read as the reverse complement.
ACTTCCATTCCGAGTTCTGCACTTAGGGATGGGGAGGGTTATCCCTATTACAAGCAGCGAAACTGACCAATGTGCCCCCTTGCTCCCCCCCATCCGCATACACTCTTTCTTGTTATTCTTGCGGAGAAAATAGTGCAAACTTTGTGCAATATTAGGAATTCTGATTCAGGTACAAACTCTAGAAAATGTAGAGATTAATGCACCAAACAGGATATATAGCAAACATCTTGCCACATGGCCTCATACTCACACAGGTTATTGTGAAAAGAGATATGGGCAGATATAGTCCATCAGTAAATAATACAGCAGTGAAATGATACTGCCTTCACCCAATAAGGACTCAACAGAATGACGTAGGTAAGATTCGACCATTATAAGACCAACTTTTATTCGAACACTTTACACTACTGCTCAGTCTGTTTTCTAAGTGCTTCAAAATTGGGCAGGTACTAACAGATCGGAAAAATCTCTGCTGGCCTTGAAACAGAAGTACCATGAGGGGCAAACTGCTGGCGGGGAGGCTGCGGGCGTGTGCAGCCAAGGCTCATATAGCGAATGTCCAGCTCCCGGACGGGACAAGGGCCACCCTGGAGAGGGACAAACGCGAGGCGTTCCGGGCCTATTATTCTACACTGTATGCGGAGGAGCCGCCGTCCCCGGATGTAGTGGCGGACGTTCTGAGCAAATATACGGGGACGACGCTGCACCCGCACCACGCGAAGACCCTGGAAGGCCCAGTCACCCAAAAAGAGGTAACAGCAGCTATGAGGGACCTTCCCCTTGGGAAGACTCCGGGACCGGATGGTCTGCCCTTATCTTTCTATGGTATGTTCCAGTCGCAGCTTTGGCCTTATCTTTTAAGGCTATATAACTTGTTTACTGACATAGAGGGAACATCCCCGGATATGGTTATGGCGGAGATAGCGTTGATCTTGAAGCCGGGGAAAGATCCCGCGCAGTGTGCGTCGTACCGCCCCATTGCCCTACTAAACACTAACTTTAAAATCTACACCAAACTCTTGGACCCCTATATGCCGGGCTTGGTGGATCAGGTCTGCTTTATTCGCAATCGGCAGGGAGCGGACAATGTGCGTAAAATAGCACACCTAGTGGGAAAGGCGCATCACTGGGGGTTCCCGGCCGGCCTATCGCTAGATGCGGTGAAGGCGTTCGACCGGGTGGACTGGACCTTCCTGCATGTGGTTCTCTGTAGGGTTGGGTTAGGCCAGAACATGATAGCTCGGATCATGGCGCCATATCTTGCCCCACAGGCTAGGATCCGGATCAACGGGCAGCTCACGGAGCCGGTCGCGATTAATAGGGGTACTAGGCAAGGGTGTCCCCTCTTGCTTTTATTATTTGCCCTAGTGGTTGAACCGCTGGCGGAGATGATTTGTCAGGCGCCTGATATACATGGCATCCCCATTGGGGGACGTGAGAATAAGGTGGCGTTGTTCGCGGATGATCTTATCCTCACCCTAACACGCCCCCGGGAGTCCTTCCCGGCCCTCCATACAGCGCTGTGCCTTTTTGAACGGGCCCCCGGCCTCAAAATCAATCACAGCAAGTTCTGGGCTCTCAATCTCACCATTCCAAAGGAGGAGATTCCCCTTCTAGAGAGCCTGGCGCCATACCAATGGGTTTCCCAGTCCATTCGCTACCTCGTCCTCCAAGTGACCCCCTCTCTTGACACGTGGACACAAGAGAATTGGCGGGACCTTCGCAGGTCGGTGCTCGAGGACTTGCGGAGGTAGCAGCCACTGGTGCTGTCGTGGCTGGGCAGGCTCAACGCCGTCAAGATGTCGGTCCTCCCCAAAATCTTATATCTCTTCCAATGCCTCCCCACGCCCATTCCGCTGCGTTGTGTACGAAGCCTCCAGCGCGACCTCACAAATGTTATATGGGGCGGGAAGGGACCCCGGTTTTCCCAGAAGCTCCTGATGGCGCCTAGAGATAGGGGTGGACTACTACAGGGCCTCGCATCTCCGGTTTGTGGTGGAATGGGGGGTAACAGAGAGTGAGAAGGGATGGCTGCACATGGACCGGGCAGTGGCGGGGCGCACCATCTGGGACCTTGTATGGCACCATCGGGCTGCGCGTTCTAAGAGCGCCTATGTTGCGATACCCACAAGGACGCTGGTCCTGGACATATGGGATAAAGTAGCTGTGCGCAGAGGCCACACGACATTTCCTTCGCTGCATACCCCGATAGAGGGGAATCCATCCTTCCCACCGGCATATCGCATGCGGGCCTTTACCAAATGGACGCAAGGGGACTGCAGGGTGATTACGGACCTGTTCGAGGGGGGTGCGCTTAAATCCTTTGCTCAATGTAGGGAATTTCAAGTCCCTTTGACAGCAGGGCTACAATATGCCCAGTTGAGACATTGGGTGTCTGAGGACGGAATGCACCAGGCAGCCACGCGGGCTTTCACCCCCTAGCCCGATATCCCGTTGCATCAAAAGGGCTTATCGCCCGGATCTACCAGATTCTGCAACATCCACAGATGTTGCCCTTCAACCCCATCAAAGCAAATGGCAAGCAATGTCGGACACAGCCTACTCCACTGCGCAGGGGAGATGTCCAAGGCAGGACATCCCCAAAGTGTACCGTAGCATCCCGCAGCGGGTGAATGCCTATAAGCTCATGACCCAGTGGTATTACACGCCCCAATGTCTTCACAATATGTTCCCCACATCTTCCCCCTTGTGCTGGAGATGCCGGTCCGCATCGGGGGACTTTATTCAAATCTGGTGGGCATGCCAGTTGCGGACTCTATTCTGGGAAGAGGTCCTTAGCCACATCAGGGAGGTGCTGGGGTTCCCTTTGCCTTAAGCCACGAGCGCGATCTTACTAGCCATTAAACCTGCTGGCCTAAAGGCGCTCACCAGGAGCGATTGGACTTTGGCGCTTCAAATGTTAGGATCAGCCAAGCAGCTTATAGCCTTGAATTGGAAAAAACCAGAGGCTCCTCCAATTGCAGCCTGGTTTGTGCGTTTATGGCATGTTGCCACGATGCTCCTCACAGCGCGGCTGCAGGCACGCGATACACGCTTTAAGGCTGTTTGGCAACCTTTAATCAAATACCTCTGTACTGTTGTACATGCCTGCTAAATGCCCACTAAATTAAGAATGCTGCGCCTTTTTGAAGATGCTGTTATCCCTCCGGACCCGAACAGACTGCTTCCATAGCTCCCTTCCTGCATTGCGACCCCATCGCTGCCGACATTGAGTTGGCCTGAATATCCTGCCCCCCTATCCCCTGCGCGCATTACTCTTGCTCTCCCTGTGATTTCCCTCCTCTTCTCTCTTTGCTCATTTCTTTTCGCCTATCTTTCTCTCCCTTCTCTCCACTACTCTGTGGGTTCCTGGACCCTGTTGGGCCGACTGTTGAGTTCGGGCTTCTTGCCTGTTTGAAATGAAGGTGGACACTGGGGGCCTACCCTCCCCACAGGACCGGAATATGCCACACTCTGCAATATAGAACGCTGCCGGCCCCTTGTGGGTGGTAGGCTTAACGATGTGTATCACTTAGCCCCCCACATAGACCCCTAGCGAAGTTCATATGCTACCCAAACACGCGGCCGGCCCTGGATAGGGTTGTAGGCTTAACGCTGTGTATCTAATGGTCCTGTGGTGTATGTTTTCGTCAGAAAATAAAAAAGTTCTGAAAGAAAAAAAAAATTGGGCAGGTACTGCACCTGAAATGCACTCAATATAAGTAGCACAACCCTACAAACATGGGGATGGGGACTGTAAATTCATATAAAGGAGGAAATCACAAGTGATTAATTATTATAAACCAGTGTCCCTTAGGGGCAATATCCACACTTCAATATATTACTTTTTAATTGTAAAGTGAAAGTAAAAATGTATTAAAAAAAGGCTTTCCACAATTTCTCAGAATGTGAAAATATGTATATAAACCCAATCCTTGGGTCCAATGGCCCACATCACTGGTGGCAAAATGATGAGACACCACACGGAATATACATAGTTGTCGGTACGTAGTTTGTCTACGGGAATTAAAACGGAGTTTTTTTGGTTGGGACTCTGCTCCCTTGCTGGTAATTGTTTGCCAGATGATGTTCGAAGATAAAATCTTCTTCGTGAGAAACAAATATTTCGGCAACATACAGGGTGCGCTAAATTAAACTGTTGCAGAGAACTTCGACAAAGTTCTTCTTCGACAATGTGCATTTACTAATTCCACACTATGCCCTGCACACAGGAAAACTGGTCAGTCTTCATATCCTAATAGCCGATACACGGATATTTTTCCATAACTCCCTCAGTTTTAAAGGGCATGCAATATCCATTATGTTTATTTATTATAAGAATCCACAATGCATAACATGAGACAACATGTCATGAGCCCAGTTTATAATATAACTCCTGGGATTGGGGATGAGGCCAAAGGATTCCAAGGAGAGGCCAAAGGATTCCAAGGAGAGGCTGCGGCCAGAGACCTCGATAAACCACTAATGAGGTCATGGGGTGAATGAAGGTGAACTGGATCATTTGCTTTTCTTCTTGCAGCCACGCATATTTTAAAAGAAATCTTGAGATTTAGCTTACTTTAAGGGTACAACTATTTCACAATATAACTGCACCCTTTATTTACTAACCACTAAAGCATGAGCATGTTGAGATAGTCATAACCACATACCTCTGGTGACCAATAATCCATATTTATTATCATCATAACAGGCAAAATCCAGTTCTTTTGTAAACTAGATAACTTACTGGTGCAGTAGGTAGATAGTAGATAGGTTGGGGTAAACTCCTTTACTCCTTACTGTGTTGCTTTACGTTGTTTATTATGCCGAAGGTGCGTCAAAGGCAAGCCCGTCTGTGCCCGTCCGCGCCAGACCGGGACGCGGGGCCCCTCACTATGCTACTTTCCTTTATTACTCTCCTGCACAACTGCTAGCATGCAACAGCGAATGGCCTATCAGTAATTCCATCTTGGCTCGCCTTAACACTCTTGGCATTTCTCAACCTAATCACACCAACTCGCCAACCCACACGTTGGGTTTACAAACTTCTGCATCACCTCCTACCTACTTGCAACCTCCGCCCCATGCAAGTCCTCCCCCCACGGCTACTGCTTACCTCCTCAACACCCGCTCTGCGGTCAAACACCAAATAGAGCTCTTTGACTTCTTGAACACTATTAAGCCCGATCTTTTGTTCCTGACCGAAACCTGGTTAACTCCTGATTCTTTACCGGACGGCCTGGCTGCTCTTCCCGACTCGTACTATGTTCTTCGAGCCGATCATCCGGAGGGGAAGACCGGCGGTGGAGTGGCCATGATAGTCCAATCCAACCTCCAGTTCCAACTTCTCCCCCACCCCCCCATTGCAGCAGTCGACTGTCTGGTTGCCCGCTCTATTAACCTTGCGATCCCTCTTACCTGTGCGCTTTTTTACCGGTCCCCCCAGGCAATGCCCCATTTTATCCCTGTCATACAGGAACTGCTACCCACCCTTGTGGTCAATAATTCCGCGGTATTACTATTGGGAGATTTCAATTTCTGGCCTGGTGATCCTCGTGAGGACCCCATGTCGAAAGACTTTAATGACACCCTCCACTGTATTAATTTTACCTCTCACATCTCTCTCCCTACCCACATTCACGGCCACACCCTCGACCAAGTTTGGTCCGCCAATCAGCCTATTTCTACCCCTACGGTTCTCCCCTGTGCCTGGTCGGACCACTCTTTGATCTCTTTCTCTCTCGACCTGGGGGCGGCCAATATTCCCTCCCTTCCCAAAAACACCTGGGCCCAAAACTGGAACCGAGTGGATCTGCCTGCTCTCTGTCGCTCTTTAGCTTCCTAATCTCCTGTTTTGGCTGACAGCTCTCCTAATTCTCAGGTGGCCGCCATTAACAGCTGGCTGCTTGCTGCTTGTGACCAAGTTGCCCCCCTTAGACGGATCAGAACATGTCGCTCTCATGACGCCAACAGATGGTTCAACATCAATCTTAAAACCCAGAAACTTGCGTTCAGGCAGGCTGAACGCCACTGGAGGAGAAGGTACTGTCCTGATCTTAAGGCTCAATACTTGGCCCTCCTTCGTGCTTATAAAAAAGCTATACTCTCAGCCAATTCGGAATATTTTTCCCAGAAGATTCATCAGGCGGTCAATGAACCCAAAGAGATCTTTACGATCGTACATGAGCTTGCAGCTTCTGACAGAGTCGCCCTTAAGCCCATTCCCTCCCATTCCCTCTGCAATGCCCTCAACGACTACTTCATTGAGAAGATTGCCACGATTAAGCTCAACATTCCCCGGCCTACCCCTTCCTTCTCCTGTCCCTCACGGCCGCCGACCCTTCCTACCCTTGACCACTTCCCCTTGACTTCCAAGGAGGCATTCCTGGCTCTGCTGGGGAAAGTCAAGACGGGCTCTCCCACTGACCTTTGCCCTGCCTATATTCTGAGGGAGATCTTCTCCAGCTGCCCGGAACCCCCCCTCACTCTGCTTAACTCTTCCATCACTCAGGGAACTGTTCCAGGCCTGTTTAAAGCTGCCACGATTATCCCCATTCTCAAAAAATTGGGCGCTGACCCCACTCTTCTACCAAACTTTAGACCCATTTCTTTGCTTCCACTCCTGGGCAAAATCTTGGAGAGCTATATCACTTCCTGTCTTTCCACCTTTATCGAAACTAATCACCTCCTGGCCGCTAACCAGGCCGGCTTACGCCCTGCTCACTCCACGGAGTCCGTTGTTCTCTCCATGGTGGATGAGCTCAGGAGGAGTGCTGACATCAATTTTCCTCAGGCCTTGGTCCTCCTCGATCTGTCCGCCGCCTTCGACACGGTCGACCATTCCATCCTCCTTGACCGTGTCGGGGGCGCCGGCGTTCGGGGATTGGCTCTGGCCTGGTTTACTTCCTTTTTGGCGAACCGCACCCAGGCCGTTAGACTGGAGGGTTTTTCCACCCCCACTTGTCCAGTCTCCTGCGGGGTGCTGCAGGGCTCGTCTCTCTCCCCCCTCCTTTTCAACCTCTATATACACCCCCTTATTGCTGCTCTGCAGGAAATGGAGGTCACAGTGTATAATTACGCCGATGACCTTCAGCTCATTTTTAACCCTTCCTCTTCTCCTGACTCTATTTTCAAGTTTCGTTCCACCCTGACATTAATCTACAACTGGATGAACCTTAATCAATTAAAACTGAACCCTTATAAGACGGAGTTGGTCCTGATCAGTGGCCCTTCTAACCTTTGGACTCCTGCCTTCTGGCCCCCTGCCCTTGGTTCCCCCCTTTACCCTCGGTCTCTGTGAAAACCCTGGGCATTAAAGTCAGTCAAGACCTCTCTATGCATCCCCAGATCAGCTCAGTAGTCTCATCTTGCTTCCTGACCCTCAGAATCATCATCAAAATTTCCCATCTCTTTTCTGCTGAAGCCCTCAAACTTATCATCTTGGCCATGATTTTATCGCGCCTGGACTATGGCAACGGTCTGTATGTTGGTATTCCCGCATACGAGCGCAGTCGCTTGCAGCTTATCCAAAACCAGGCAGCCCGCCTCATTTACAGACTTCCGAAATTCCATCACATCTCTCCCCTGCTAAAGGCCCTTCACTGGCTTCCCATCTTGAACGCTCCCTATTCAAGATGGGCTGCCTGATCTTTTTGTCATTGGCCGGTACGGCTCCTGACTTCATTAGATCAAAGATCAGGGCCTATGTGCCTAGCAGAAGCCTTCGCTCCTCTACCCAGCTTCTCCTTAGCGTACCTCACTACCGCAGGAAAAAACTTGGCGGTTCTAGCTTTTCTACCCTTGCCCCCCTTTTCTGGAACGCACTTCCCTTCACCATTAGATCCATTTCCATCTACATGGACTTTCGTAAAGCTCTCAAAACCCACCTCTTCACTCTAGCTTACCCACTGTAGTTCCCCCCTGCTACCCTCAGGTTAGTTTTTCTGCAGCGCCAAGAAACTGTTTGGTAGTAAAGCGCTTTACAAAACCCTTCAACTTCAACTTCCTTCAACTTCTGAATATAGAGCATATAGAGAGCCTGGTGCAGAAGGAATGAGCTTTACTCTGAAATCTGCCAATACCTCATCGCTCTCAGGCCTACTAATTTACAGGCCCCCTGGCCCGAGAGCCCCGTTCTCATCGGCAATTCAAACTCATCTAGAGAATTCCCTTGAGCATGACTACTACACTATTCTGGGAGATTTTAACTTCCATCTGGAGGACACATACAACTCGGAGACGGTTAACCTCCTGGACATTCTCTTCTCACATAGGCTTAAGCAGATTGTTAATAAACCCACCCATGAGGCAGGCTACACCTTGGATGCCATTTGCACTAACATGCCCCACACCGCAATCGAGAAGGTAATACCAATGTTATGGTCTGATCACTATGCGGTGTTTTTCACCATTGTGCTCACCAATTCTTCCTACAGAAGGAGACTTAGGTCACCCCCTAGGAAATACCGGGCTTGGTAATCAGTCACCAAGTCGGACTTATTAGGTGCTCTTGAGGAAAGAGTAGTGGCCTGTCCAGATGCCAGTCAGGCGGCTATGGCTCTTCAAGCTAGCCTTCTGAATACTGCCAACCTGGTAGCTCCGGAGAAGGCAGTCAAAGCGCGGCAAAAACGTGTGTCTGCCCCTTGGTACTCACCCGATCTAAAAAGCACCAAAATGAATTGCAGACAGAAAGAGCGGGGCTGGAGACTGAATTATGATCCAGCCCATAAGAAAACTTACTGTGCTGCATTAGAGGATTATAAGAAATTAATAATCCAGGCGAAAACTTCCTATTACTCTAGGAAGAACCAAGATGCCGCCCATTCGAGTAGAGAATTATTCTCAACTGTTAACACTCTACTGAGCTGCCCACGGGGTTCCAGCTTTCAACCAGATAAGACATTTACGGATAACCACCTTTTGTGCTTCATCTGGCACCGGTAGAGGTAAGTGCTTTACTACTGCCGGTTCTGAATCAGGTACTGAGCTCGGGAGTCTTCCCTCTAGCGTGGAAAAAGGCCTGCATTCGGCCTCTACTAAAGAAGCCTAAGTTAGATCCCTCTGATGAGAAGAGCTATCGCCCCATCTCCTGCCTTCCGCTGCCAGCCAAGCTAGTGGAGAAAATCATGAATGGGGAGTTATCTTTCTATCTCGAGACATGGCACATGCTCGACAACACCCAGCATGGCTTCCGTACGAATCATTCTACGGAAACTGCCCTATTGATGGCAGCCGAGGAAATTCGGAAGGGGATGGACGAGGGAGGCAGGGTCACACTGGTCCTGCTGGATCTTACGGCGGCCTTTGACACCGTTAATCATGAGGTACTCATCCAACGGCTTCAGGATATTGGTGTCAAGGGTCGAGCGTTAGATCTGCTCTCCTCCTTTCTGTCTGACAGGGAACAGGTCATCTTCTGGAACGGCCATCAGTCAGAAAAATTCTCCCTTCCAGGAGGAGTCCCCCAGGGTTCAGCGTTATCGCCCACCCTGTTTAACATTTACGTCTCCCCTTTGGCCAGTATAATCAAGAATTTGGGCTTCAAGCTGGTGTCATATGCTGATGACACTCAGCTGATTGTTTCCGTGTCTCATTCTGTGGACTCTAAGGCTGCTGATTTCGCCGGCTGTATGTCGAAGGTCATGCAGTGGATGAGCCTGAACTTCTTGAAATTAAACCCAGAAAAGACGGAAGTCCAAGAGTTCGAACAGAAACCATCTATCTGGAACTATAACTGGTGGCCTACGGTGGCAGGAGCCTGTCCGGTCCCAGTGGCAAAAGCAAGGAACCTAGGGTTAATTTTCGACAAAGACCTGTCATGGAAGCCACAGGTTAACCAGGTTGTTTCTGCCTGCTTCTTCCTGCTTAAGGGGCTGAGAAAGATCTTGCCGTTTATCCCTTATCATCTAAGGAAAAACGGTTATAATTGCCACCATCTTTTCTGGAATAGATTATGGCAATGCCCTCTATCTAAGAGCAGGGTGCGCTCAACTGGCCAAGATGCAATCAATTCAGAACGCAGCAGCCAGACTGCTCCTCCATCTGCCTAAATATCACCCCACCTCTCAGGCCATCAGGCAGCTACACTGGCTCACAGTTCAGAGGCGGATTGACTTCAAAGCGCTGTGTCTGGTCCACAAAGCATTGGCGGGAGTGGGGGCCTCCGATCTCCAACATCTATTCACGAGGTACCTGCCAACCCGACCTTTGAGGTCTGCCTCGCAAGGGATGGTTATGGTTTCCAAGATCAATAGGCAACGCTGGGGAGGGAAAGGCTTTTCCTATCTGGCCTCGAGGCTGTGGAACTCCCTACCACAGCAGGTAAGACACATTTCCAACCATCAGGGGTTCAGGAAGGAAGTTAAGACGTGGCTTTTTACTCGATAGGACTTCTGGCCTTGCATATCTCAGTTACCGTGCACAGCGCCAAGACGCCTCGGCATTAGTGCGCTTTAGAAATACCATCACTCACTCTCACTCACTCACTCATATACACTTCTTAGCTTGGAAATGACCACTGTGGTACATGTCTTTTTCTGTGTAGGAGAACAGCATGACTAATGGCTTGTCCTCCTAAATTCTTGTTCGCATACTAGATATGGTATCCGTATAGTAACCGGATACCACAGCGATGAGGGCAAACACCTTTCTTTGAGCTCAGTAGGCTGTGAATATAAAGCAATGGCTACTTTCGTGGAGACTGCACATTTTCCACTCAACATCCTTTTGCTGCACTATGCTGGAATTTTAGTTGCACGTTATTTGCGAGGCACTTTCATTCTTTAGTACAAAGTGCATGTTCCTACTAACAATGTGTGTGTACCTTAGAAGGTGGCAATTGATTATTCAGAGATATTGTGTTACTGCTTTGCAGAGGAGTATAATACCCGAGCTACTGTTTGTACCTGTACCTACCTCTATTAGGGAGAGTCAAACAACTCGATGCCATATGATAACGGCCAACCTTTCCGAGTTGTACTCATACAGAACTCAAAGCTGCAACTCAAGCCCTCCCTGGGGTAGCTGCGTCTCTTTGGAACTCAGGCCCAGCCAACCTGAGCAGTGCTACTACTCTAATTATTTTCAAAAGAAAACTAAAATCGTACCTGTTCAAACTCTATGTTCCTCCTCTATACTGTTGTTGTGTCTCGTAACTTCTTCTCTACTCTTCATTTGCCGGCCTCATCTACACTCACTGCCAACACTCCTGCTGTCGGAATCTAGTCTTTCCATCGTTTTGCACAGCCATCAACTGCCTATTACACTCTTATCCCTCTTCTCTTGCATGTCTTTGCCCACCAACAGTTTTGCTGATTGTGTGTTATTGCTTGATGCAATTCCTGCTCCACAAAATGCAAACCTGTAAAAATGAATATCAGCCAAACCCTTCTTCAATGAAAGTTTGCAGCATCTACTCTCATAAGGCTCATGTCTAACTCTGGATAGTCAATGATGCTCATCCATCACCCCATGGCTTCTCGTGTCTGATCTACCTTTTACACTCCAGTGTCGGTCCACTCCATAGAATATGGAGACCCATAGAATACGAGAGTTCATTGAGGTAAGGCTACTCAAGGGTCTTCCTCTCGTTCATCTCCATGGCAGAAGGCAAACACCACAGGCTGGAGAGGGGGGAAGGGCTCTCCTACTGTGGTAGAAACAACAACCTGGGGAAACACTGAATTATTCAATTGGCAGATGTGGAATATATGCCATTATTGGCCTCAAAGAAAGGTTCGTCACAGGCACTACTTCTCTGCTATTCCACTCAGCACTTTGCTTCTCTTGCAAATACCTACTTCCTACTTCCTACTGCCTGTGGCACACATTCACCTGACATTCCATTCACCCTTTAGAACACAGAACACAAACTGAAAACAGTGCACATGGTGCCTCCACATGCCAAACCCAGATTGCACCACCCTGCCATTCAACCAGAACATCCTGTAAAATGAGGATCCCCCCCACAGAGAACAGCAGTTCCCCTGAATCGCACTCATGAGGGCCCTCTCAAATACATGTGAACTAAACCAAAGTGACAGGTGTTCCATAAACATACATACATGCATAGGAAAGTGATTCCTCTGGCACAGAACAAGCTAGATGTTAGGTCAAGGGGGAGAGTGAACCCCAGGGCATGAGGTGGGGAGGGATATAATCCAGGAACTGCTGAAAGTGGCGGTCACTCTTCCCTCCAGGTTACCCACTTCTCACCATTTTGTACTCATTGTCAGGTAAGAATGTTTGCCTCGGCTTCCTTCTGACCTCGTCTTCCACTTATCGAACATTTGTGGATCCCATCTTTTGGTTCTGCTCTCTCAGGCATATCTTCGTGTGAGCAGCATGAGCCAGGTCTGGCGTGCGGTGAAGATTGAGTATTCTCTAATTAGGCATCTCTCACAAAGGGAGAATGCCGATTCTCATAGCGTAAGTGATTAGAGAATCATGATTTTATTAAAGACTAGGAGGCTAGAATTATGCATAAACCCTTTTATTCACCACTTCCAAACAGCACCATATTAGAAGCAAGTTTGACAACATACACAAAATAGAACTTCTAGTCCATAAAACTCCCCAACTCCCCAATATCTTCCAATTTTGGACCTGCTCTTGGTCATGCTGCTTGTTCGCTTTTAAACTTCTTCCAAAACGATACTTTAACTATCTAAAAAAGGAACTAATACAACCATTACATCTTAAAACTTAAAGATCTGCAATAAATAAATCTACCATTATTATGCAATCATCACCGCAGAAAGTTGAAAATATACATATACTCTTTTTTTCTTTTACTCCCTCCATTGGATTGGGAGGGAGGGATAATGCTAGCCGCCTTGTCTTTAATAAAATACGATTGTCTAATCACTTGAGCTATGATAATCTGCATTTTATAGCAAGACAGGAGGCCAGCATTAAGCATGTTCAAAGCTTCTTAGCCTGAAATTAGATACATGCTCTAATGGTTTAAAATAAAACTTGATGAATACCGCCACATTCAACCAATCTGCTGCTTTCATTATCTCCTCCAATCTTCCTTCTGCACAAAATAACTGTGAAGATGTAGCTCACTCACAGAATGAGATTTAAACCTTTCCACATTAACTCCAGCTTCTCTCCTAACATTCTTCACCCAGCGTGCAATAGTTACCACCGAAACAGCCTTAAAAGGCTTCACACAAGATAACAATAACTGAGATACACCATCAGCTTTATATTCCTACATTCTTATCTCATATTCCCTGATGAAATCTATTACACAAATGCTTGGTGTATCATCAAAATTTTGATAAAATCCAGACAGACACAGTCTTGGTCCTTCTCCAAATATCAAAATGTACCCCATCTGGTTGAAAAAAAACTACTTCCCAAATCCAAACCCGGGACATCTGATACTCTTCTAAATGATATCACACACAATAAAGTCGTCAACTTCCATAACAACTCCCTTAGGGCTAAAGACTTATTTGCTGGCCAACTATCAAACAATTTCAAAAGCAAATTCACATCCCAAAGTTAGTCATACCTTGCTTTGGGTGGTGTTTAGTAAATACCCTTCATACCGCTACAAATCAAAGGGCTCTTACCAATAGATAAATCTTCCAAAAGTGAATGACCTGCTGGGATAGCCGATCTATAGCAATTCACTGTCCTATACGCTAAACCCTGACTGAACAAATCTGCCAAGAAATTGTTTACCTCAATCTTATCTGCTTCCATCAAATCCAAGCCCTTTTCCATTCACCAACGTATCCAAACACTCCATGCTCCCAGATACTTTTTCTTTGTACCCGGAGCCCAAGACTCATTGAGCAGTTCTGAAGCCTTCCCCAAAAGTCTTCTGAATCTCTCTGAACTCCTGCTAACCTCTAAACTAGAAGTTGAGCATACCCACTTCTACTAGAGTATGTTCTTCGCTATCTACACCTTTCAACACGCCCCTGAAACATTCTACTTGTAAATGAATTTCAACTGCCATCTCCAAGTCGGATGGGAAGCAAATCGGAGTGTTCCTGAAAGGTGTTACTAAAATTAATTGACAACTCTGCCTCCTCACTTCAACAACACTCTTTGAATCATTGCGACAAGCAGGAAAGCATACCCCTCCAGGCATTCCCAATTCTTGGTAAAAGCACCCACTGTCATCGCATCCGGATGCCAACGGACATAATTCTTCTTTTGGGCAGTCAACCGAGATGCAAAGAGATCAACCTCTATCGGACCCAAGTTGTAATCTATTTCCATGAAACTCTCCTTTCTCAACATATATTTGCTGTAATCATTGATATATATTTGGAATTCCAAACTGCTATCACATTCTCCTCCCCTGGTAAATACTGAGCTGTCAAACTTCTCTTGCACCTGACAGAATTCCCACAATTCCTTTGCTATCTCTGTCAATTTCTTGGACCTCCTTCCTCCTAACAGAAGACACGCTGTCCATCCTCAGCAGGACTGAACAACCCTGTAGAGTCTTTCTGAAGGGCAAAAGCATCCACCTTGGAGGGCGTGGCTTAGCCAGCGATCATGGCGGTCGTGTAGAGCGCGAGCTCTGACCGACCTGCACTTATCCTGTCCGTGAATCCTGGCCTTGAGCATCCACGAGGGCACGCAACGCTTCCGTGCCGTCACCTGGTCCGGGGGCATCATCCGGCAGTGGCGGCCCCGTAGCGGCTCCGGGAGACGGGCGACAGCCCAGCAGAGAAGAGAGGCCTGCGGGGTTCGGCTGGGCCTGCAGCCGGATCTCGATTTTGAAGCAGCCCAGGTCGGGCACAGTTGCCGGCGGCGGTAGCAAGCAGGAGAGGCGGCTGCCGGCGGAGCGCGGCTCACTCGATTTGGAGAGGAGCTGAGCGCCACTAGACCCCCGAGCAGACGGGTCTGGGGGCGCCTCTGGGGAGCTGGAGAAGGAGCCGCGGCGCCCGGCGGGACAGTGAGGAGGCCGGATTCCGGAGCGGCCGGCGGGAGCAGCCGCCATTTTGAGGCGCCCCTCTGCTCTTGTGTGAACCGGCAGCGAAGAAGCAGCCAGGGGGCCCTATAGGTCAGCGGAGGGCACCCCGTAGGAGCGGAGGGCGACGGGGGCCCGGTGCAGGCAGACCGGAGCAACAGGCTGGGACATACCCGCAGCGGTGAGTCGGGTGTGCCTGGAGGAGGTCCGGGGGTGCACCCGGCCCCCCCCCCCCCTTTTTTCATCATTGCCGGCGTGGTCCTGCTGGGCTGCGGGCCCTTCCCAGAGGTTGGGGAGCTCTGGGGCCAGATCGGGCCCTGGTGGGGGAAGTGTGTCGATCCTTGGGACCCGTGGAGAGGCGTGTGCCCTGGGGACCCCCTAGTGCTGCTTTGGGAGCTGCTTGGTGCCAGTACTGTCCACTCGTCCCAGTCCATAGTCTTGTTGGTTGCCCTGTCTATGGTGCTGGGAGTCTGTTTTTGGCGGCATCCCTTGGATCCGGGCGGCCTGCGACCAACGGCCAATGACCACTGGACTGCCTGATTGGCCCTGCTGACTCTGGGACCAATCAGGTAGGACAAAGACCGAGATAGGGAAATCCAGATGTTTGGAACGCTCTGTACGGCCACGATGACGCGAGGCGGCGCGGGTGGCGGTCATGGCAAGCAAGGGACCCTGGACAAATTCACAGAGGTCGGCCCAGCGGCCGGCTCCGGAGGGTCGCAGGCCTCGGTACCCAACAATGCGGCGCTGTTGGCGCCCATCACGCAATCAAGGGACATGCTGAACGCCAAGATTGGGGCGGTTGGGTCTGATGTCACCCTCCTCCGCCAGGACTTACGGCATGCAGTGGAGCGCATCACCGGATGTGGAGACCCGCATTTCGGAGTTGGAAGACTATGTGTCCATATTGAAGAAAAAGGTCGCGGCTATGGAAAAACTACAAAAGGGCCTGGCTATGAGGGTCGAGGACGAGGAAGGGCGCGCCCGGCGGAACAACCTACGCTTTGTTGGCTTTCCGGAGGGCTGTGAGGGGGACAATGTGGAACGCTTCCTGGCTCAATGGTTGGAGGGCTGGCTCCTGGCGGACACTATCTCGCTGCTTCGTGGTTGAGAGGGCCCATCGGGCACTTATGCAGAAACGCCGGCTGGAGCGCACCCTCGGCCGATCATAGCCAAATTCCTGAATTACTCGGATCGGGATACCATCCTGCGGCAAGCGTGAATAAAGGACTCACTCATACATGATAACGCATACATCCTCATCTTCCCAGACTACACGAGGCTGGTGCAGCAACAGCGCCAGTCTTTTCTCGCAGCCAAGGCCCGCCTCCGTGGCCCAGCACGGTTGCGAGTTATCTACAAATCCCGTACACTGTTCTTCGACACACCAGAGGAGGTCTTCCAATGGACGGGGTAGGCCCTGGATCCTTGCGAGTGTTGAGCTGCAATGTACGGGGGATATTAGATGAGGTGAAACGTGGGGCGGTCTTTCAATATGCCAAAAGGGTGGGGGTGGATGTTCTATTACTGCAGGAAACTCATCTGCTTGGTAGGAAGGCGTTATGTCTCCAGCGCTCTGGGTTTACGCACGCATACCACTCAGGCTTTGTGAGGGGCTCCAGAGGGGTGGCTGTCCTTATACACCGCAGGGTTCTCTATGTACACAATAAACTCTGGACTGATACGCAGGGCAGGTACGTCTTTGTGCAGGGCAAGGTTGGGGGAGATAGGGTGACTTTTGGTTGTGTATATGCCCCACCGCCGCTACAGTGGTCATTGGTGGAGAGGCTCATGTCCCTTTGGGGGGGGCCATGCCGATACTCTTTCCATTATAGAGGGGGACTGGAATGACGTGATGGAGAAGGGACGTGATAGGTGGCGGAGTGTGGTAGATGCTTAGGGAGGGAGGGCGGGGGGAACCGCCACCAAATTACATGCTTTGTCACTGGCCTTGACTGAGTAGACACCTGGAAATATAAACATGGTACACGTAGGGAATTCACGTACTTTTCCACAGTGCACAGTTCATTCTTCAGACTGGACTACATTTTCGTTCCAAGGGGATTGGCACATAGAGTGTTGTCTGCGGATATCCTGCCGAGGGCGCTCTCTGATCACTCGCCGATAGCTATCACTTTTAGTATAGGCCCGGCCAGTCAGCCGTTTCAGCGGCGCATGTCAGGCTGGCATCTGCTGCAGGACGAGTACAGGACACACATGACGATTGAAATAGACCATTACTTGACCTCTAATGCATGCTCAGTAGACTCCCCGACAACCCTTTGGGAGGCCCTAAAGCCCACGTTGCGGGGCGTAGATATTTCCTGGTGCGTGGCGGCCCGGAGGGAGAGACGGAAGGATCTGGTACAGCGCGAGGCGGATTTAGAGGCGTTGGAGCGCAGAGGTCGGGAGGAGGGCGGTGGACCTGCCAGACGACAGTTAGTATTGGCTCAACAACCGTACACCGCGGTATTGATGGAAGAGGCGCGGCATGCCTGGCTAGCCACCCTTAGTCGTGTCTACCAGTGGGGTGACAAATCCTGCAAGATGTTACACCACCTGTGTCAGGGCACCATGTATGCTCAGCCGTTGCCCCAGGTCCTGGATCCTAGAGGAGAGCCCATACTCGAGCCCCCTGCGATCGAGGAGAGCTTTGCAGAGTATTATGAGGGGCTGTATGCGCCCCGCGAATGCTTGGCGGCCAAGGTTATCCAGCGCTTCATAGACGATCTTCCCCCGAGAGCGGTTTCATACGAGGTGTGGGACCTTCTGGACCGGCCCCTGTCGGACGATGAACTGGGCGTGGCATTAGGCGAGTTGAATCCTGGTAAGGCACCGGGTCCCAACGGGTTCCCTTGCAAATGTTTCTGGCGGTTTTCAGTACAGCTGTGCCCGCGTCTCCGGCCGGTCGTGGAGGAGGCACGCGAGTGCGGAGTGCTTCCACCGGACTGGCGACATGCCGAGGTGGTGGTTTTTCTGAAGCCGGGGAGACCCCCGGAGACTCATGCGCCCTATCGCCCAATCTCATTGCTAAACACGGAAGCCAAGATCCTGGCTAATGCCTTGGCCACTAGGCTCAAGCCCCATATAACAGACCTGGTCCACCCGGACCAGGCAGGTTTTATGCCTCAGCGGGCTACTCGCCATAACATTAGGCGGGCCCAGGTCGCGATATCAGCCTGGGGGTGTTTGGGGGAGCTGTTTCTGGCGTATATGGACCAGGCCTTTGACTCCCTGAGCTGGACATATCTGTTTGCCTTATTGCGACTCCTCAACCTCGGCCCACGCTTCCTGGCGTATATTCAGTTGCTCTACATGGACCTCACGGCTTCGGTGCGCGTCGGGGGCGCGATTTCTCGCTCGTTTCCGCTTCGGCGAGGGACGCGGCAGGGCTGTCCCCTCTCCCCATATTTGTTCGCACTCGCCATGGAGCCTCTTGCTGCTTGGGTGCGCATTGACGTCCAACTTAAAGGTTTTCGGTGGTCGGCGGGCCTAACTGATAAAATTGCTCTATACGCTGATGATGTTTTATTTTTCCTTACTGACCTGGACTGTTCCGGGCCACGGCTGTTGCGCATCCTACAAATTTTTGGTGAAACTTCTGGCCTCTATATGAACACAGGCAAGTCCACGCTATGGACGCTAGGCGGTCGACAGAGCGTAGGAGAGTGGGCGTCGGGCCTTCAGTTAGCAACGGGAGGGGTGAAATACTTAGGAGTCTTTATCTGAGGAAGCGGCCGTCTCTCGCGATCGCAACCTTAACCCGGTCTGGGTTCGCACGCGTGAAGACATGAAGGTGTGGGCTAGGATGCAGCTGACAATACTCGTCAGGTTTGCCATTTTTAAGATGGTGGCACTCCCTCGCCTGGTGTACCAACTACAAAATCACCCGCATAAGATCTCGCCCCGCTGGTTCCAGCAACTTAATTCGGTGCTGAGTGGGTTTCTGTGGGAGGGGGGCATCGCGCGTGTGGTGCTGCGGACGTACTTTTTATCATCATATACGGGGGGCTAGCCACGTCAGATGTGCTTTCATATTATCAAGCGGCGCATCTATTGGTCTTAAACGACTGGTGGTATGGCAATAGGGGAGATCCGGCCTATGCTGTTGAGCGGTTTTTGATGGGCTCGGCGTCCCTACATATGTTGTTGTACTCGGCGCCGCTTTGGAGATCCCTCCCCTCTGCCACGCAGGTAGTTCTTTGTGTGTGGAGGCAAGCGTTGCGCAGAATGGACTGGTGGAATGTGCTCACTCAGGAAACCCCCCCCTTTGGCGTAATGGCCGTTTGCCCCAAATGGATACATTGTTGGGCTTTAGGGGGTGGGATGCTATAGGCATTTCTACCCTCGGCGATGTAATGTCGGGCTGCTCCCTTAAATCTTTTCAGAATTTACAGGATGAATTCGGAATGCCCCGCACCCAGTTCTTTAAATATCTCCAGTTTCGACACGCCCTGGCACCCTACTTGACTGGCCTGGAGCCACTCCCTGAGTTTAATCCACTGGAAGTCAAACTATTTATGGGGGGATTGCCCGATAAGAAATTATCACGCATTTACCAGACACTCGTATGTCATTGTTCCTCTGACTTGCATAGACTTAAGGCTGCGTGGGAACAGGACGTGGGGGACTTAGAAGAAGAGGACTGGGCAGAGGCCCTGGCGAGCCCCAGGGGAGCGGCAATCTCCACTCGCCTGCGACTGATACAATTTAGGTATTTACACCGCACATACTTCACCAGACAGCGTTTGTGGAGGGCAGGTATGGTTGGTTCCCCCGAATGTTTCCGGTGCGGATTGGAAGTAGGTACACTGCTGCACACGACATGGGAGTGCTCAGCGCTGCGGAGATTCTGGGATGGGGTGTTTCGATGCCTGGATGAGGTTCTGGCCTGGGAGCTCCACAGGGATCCTAAGTTAGCTCTGTTGCATGTCATGGATGGGGTTGGGGGGCAACAGTCTACAAACGCCACTTATTGCTACTAGGCCTTACGTTGGCGAAACGTGACATAGCCAAAGCTTGGAAGGCGCCCCAGGCCCCGTCATTGGCCGCCTGGAAGAATGGCACAGACTTATGTATGGGGCTAGAACACCCTATATTTATAGCCAGGGGATGTCCTCAAAAACATTATAAAATTTGGAAGAGGTGGGCCGACTACCGGGGTCTGGATCTGGACCCACCGCCTAAAGGGGCCACCCTCCCGACTCTTTGATATGTTGAACTTTGCAACACGATGTATGGTGCTTTGGTGGACATGGCAAGCTTTGTATGTGGACAATATGTTGTATAGTGAGGTTAGCCGCAGAGCATGAGGGTGGGACTTGGGGAGGGGGGGTTATGTCGTTGTTTTTCTTTTCTTCCTAACATTTGCTGGAGAAAGTGCTCATTTCTGGATGATGGCAGTAGACTCTGGATGGCAGAGCTTTGCATAACATGTGTGTTCAGACAATAAAATCTGTTTAAAAAAAAAAACATCCACCTTCATCTCCAAATAATTTGTGTTCCTATTTTTCTGACAAATTCCATTTACCTCCGGTCTCCTGACCTAGACATTTTACACCCCATCCATAAATGCTTGCATCTGAATCCAATACTAAATCCGGCACTGTCCCAAAAACAGGTTGTCCATTCCACAATTCCAAATTTTCCACTCACCAGACCAACACCTCCCTCACCTCCTCTGTAACTTTCACTTTGTCTCCATACTACATGTGAGAAGTTGGCCTGGTATATGATGTTCACTATTCTAGTGAGCACCTTGCACCAGTCCAATCAACCCTTATGGTGATGGTTGTAAAGTCAACCTTATAGACCAGCTATCCTAGAGGTAGCATGGACAAGCAGCCTTAGGCTAAAACTTCAGAGAGCATGTGAAGCAAACTGTTTTACCATATGTAACCCCTTGAATACCAAGTGAAAGGACACCACACAGGTTATATATAAAATATATATGTATTTATTACTCAACACAACCCTCTGAACTCTTTATGAGGTCAGAGACACAAGCACATAACAAGATACTTAATTATCATACAATAAGTTGCACAAAATACAGTAGGGTCCATGGGGCACGCAAAACCATATACTAAAATAGTGGTATAAGAACCACGTCACGAACACAGGATAGGCCTAGGGAATCGCTGGGGCTACGCTGTACTAACGAGAGTTAGGGAGCAGGAGACCCACGGGATGCGTGTGCAGTGTCTATTCACACACTCGAGTTACAATAGAGTTAGAATGGGAACGTAAGAGTTAGAAACTAGTTATTTTAGGACACTTCCGGATGGACTAGGAGAAAGCTACTTAAAACTTAAACACTAGGATAGTCAATACCCACAGGAGCACCGCAGTTCTCACGTTACCTCACCCACAAGAAGTGTGTGCATAGGTGTCAAAGTGTGTCGGGTTTCGTCGCTGAATCCTATGGAGCCTTGGAGAAAGATGCTGCAGGCGACCAGGAGAGAAGTGTCCGGTTGGATCCAAGGGTGGATCGAGGATGAAGAGTACCTGAAAGCAGAGGGGACAGAGTCTGGGTCACTAGCCAGCGACCAGGAAGGAACCAGGAAGGAACCAGGCGATGTCACGAAGCAATCAGGTGATGTCGTGAAGCTTGACTCCGCAGCCACGTGGACCAGGAGGTGTCGACGACGACCAGGAGCTGGATACGGACTGTCCCACGAAGGCTCTCGCTGTCGGCGGTGTCGGCTTCTGGATCAGAGTCAAAAGGCCTTGGCAAATGCAACCCACGTAGGAATTGACTATTCGCTTCAGGTTAGACCAGCAAGGTCTATGGGGCTTCTCCTTTGCAGGGAAGCAGGGGCCCACCTAGAGCAACCAGGCAGGCAGTTCAGATTCGAAGGTTCGTCGTCACAGATGCCACTAGCCAACGGGCAAGCGACCGGACAGACGCGTCGAGCAGGAAAATGCAGAAGGGCCCCACGCAGAACTCGTGAAGAGTGGAGGGCTGATATTCGGTGCAGATGATGCTCGGGGCTGGGGCATCTCAATCCTCAATGCACAACTTCGAGGATGCCTCAAAAGCTGCATTAGTAGCAAAGAGCAGGCTTTTCAAGATGGCCGGTCCCACATCTCTCGTCGCCTCCACTGGTCTCGGCTTTGCAGGGAATGTGGATCGGGGTCAAAGAAGTCTGGAAGTCTGGCTCTTGTCGGACTCTGTGCTCGGGCTCCGGCAGGAGCGTCGACAAAGTAAACCGCAGATTGCTGGATGGTGCCTGTAGGTACAGGGTGGTCACTCCTTGACCACAAGGGAGATTCTTCAGTTTTCTATCTTCAAGTAGAATGTCGAAGGTCCAGAGTTTTGTTACAAGTTTCAGTTCAGGATAAATCTAAAGTCTCTTGACTCAGCTCCTACCTTTATACCAATCTGAGGGGCTGGATTACCTGTTAGGTCCCTCCTATGGGTGGGACCTGGGAAGGGGGTGGTTACACCCCTTTCCCTTTGTCCAGTTTCGCGCCAGAGCTGGGGCTGGAGTGCCCCAGCAACCGGTTTGAACAGGGCTATGCATGGGACACCTTGTGTGCCCCAGGCAGTATCTCATTTCATTCAGTCCTCCCTGCCCCAATACACTATGGCCTGTGTGGGGTGGTGCAAGCACCTCCCAAGACAGGAAACCTATTGTCCAAGCCTCCCTCGCTGGAAGGACTCCCAGCAGCAGGAGGTCAGACTTGTGTCTGTGGCAGCAGCATCCATTTTGTGATGCTGAGGCTCTGGTCAACTTTAACCGAGATTTAACAGGAACAACATGTCTTCTCCCTCTAGAAGGGTGGAATACTACCCCCGCCGCCAGAACTGGCGAGGGGGTAGTATTACAAAGCGTATGACACCTTACATGACCTGTTTTGATAAAGCCAAACCAGAGTTAGCATTTAACCGCGAGGTTCATAATGCACTTATGAGTATATGGTATGGCTATATCCTAGAACAGCTATAAGGACATGGTTCCGAAAGCTGCAGACAGGCTCAGCTCATGCTAGAGCCTCATCTCACATAAAACCAAGCACTCTGCCTCCAGGATTGTTAAGGCCTGCCATAGGAGTGACTTATAGGTGTATATGTGTCTAGATATAAGGGTAGATATAGGAATACTATAACTAAGCAAGGGGTGATTACACGACCTTGCTCCAGCTGAGTGATCAGCCAGTTGTGTCAATTTGGATGGCCAGCCAGGGGTGGCATAATTCATGCTGCAGCCCCTGGTAGGCCTTGGATGCACCTATGCCCTAGGTACCTATGGTACACTATACAGGGGCTCAGAAGGTGACCCAATATCCAATTAGGTATGTAACTAAAGTACATGGAGTCCATTTTACAGTGAGAGCAGATAGCCTGGGGCCTTGATTAGCAGGATCCCAGGCCAACTAAGTCGAAAACCAGCTAAACACTAGGCAAAAAATCTGGGGTAACCATAGTCCGGTATCCACCTTCCTACACTACAGACTCCCTAAATAGGCCTAAAGTCTTCAGTCTCTGGAGGGCCCAGTACTGAAAAAGACCTCTATGGAGGAGGAGGACAAAAGGTTATCACTCAAGATACGTCCCTCTAAATCACTTTCTATCTTAACAAGAAGTGACTCACTTCTCTGTTAATCAACCTTATTTTCTTTTATGGTAACTTTCATTGCGCCTGCTCTATAACTATAATGAACCCTAGAACATCCAACTGTAGAGCTACAAGCAAAATAGATTTTTCAAAATGAATGATAAATTCCAGATTCTCCATTAATGTCTTACCATTATCAAATGCTCCATCAAAACATCTTTCTCTTCGCTCAGGATAATAATGTCGTCTAAATAAATCACTGTTCTCACCCCTTTTTCTCTCAACAGTCCCACCGCTGGTTTCAATACCTTTATAAAACACCACGGGGGCTCATGAAAGACTAAAAGGTAAACATTGGAACTGGAAAAGATGTCCGTCCCACCTGAACTGCAGAAATTTCGGACTCTCTTCCATTTGTATCGTGAAATAAGCATCTTTCAAATCTAATTTCGCCATCCAATCCTTCTCTTGAAAAATGTCTCTCAACATATGAAGCTCTGCCATCTTGAAGTGATGGTAATTCACATTTGGATTCAAATGCTGAAGATTTATCACCAGCCTCCATCCTATGTCCTTTACTAGAAATAAGGTACACACAAAAAACGTTCCTTCCTCCTTCACCAGCACTATAGCACCCTTTTTTTTTCAACATCTACTGTATTTCTTACCTTACCATTGTTTTCTGCTTTTCTCCAAAATCTAGCTCTCTTGGTTCCTTCTCCTGAACTGGAACTTCATCAAACTCTAACCACTTACTGTTGCAAGTACCCATTGATCTGTTGTTATCGTATCCCATTCCTTCAAGAAAAATGTCAACCTTCCTCCCATCTTTACCTGGGAAGAACCAGAAACACGCTCAATACTCACCTGTGCAGGTAGATTGTTGCCGCCTTCCTCTGGAAAATCTGCTACTAGATCCTCTCCCCTTCTGGGGATAGAATCCTGTTGATCCTGGGCTTCCGCTGTAATTTCCTCGTCCGTACCCTAATTGGGTCTTATAGTGTTTAGTACTTCTAGTAACAGAACGGTGCCCTCTTCTTTCGGCCCACCGATATAAATTACTTTCTCTGAAAACCTTCTGTATGGAAGTCTGGGACTTATCTAAAGCTGTTAACGAAGTCACACCAATACCCAATGACTTGACCATACCTTCTCTAAAAAGAAGACCCTCGGTTTCCTCAGTAGTATCCTTTCTTGCCAAGTCTCCTAATTTAGCGCTAATCTTAAATGATGCTACCTTTTTCCTCACTCCTATAATACTAGTGTTAGCGTTTCCTATAAAATAAAATCGCCCTTTGATTTAGAGCTCCTCAGAGGATGGAGCCAATCTCCTATTCATTTATGTATTTTCTGATAGATCAAAGATACAGGTTAAAAGCCCCAAAACATCTAGAAGTTTTACTTGACATTGTTTAAGCAAGAGTTCTAGACCCCTTCTAGTGTCTTATCAAGTTTGAATAGGAAGGTGATTAGCAATGGATCCAAATTGGGTGTCATTGTGTCCTTATCACCAACTGTTGGACATGAACACTCTGCCCTCATGAGATTACTCTCCACTTTCTCCAGAGGTTTTCTAATTATTTTCTCACATATTCAGCCACATGCCCTATGCAGTGATAAGTAAAGTACGGCCCGGGGGCCGCATGCGGCCCTCTTGACCTTCAAGTGTGGCCCCGTTGGGGAACATCAACATCAGGTGCTAATTATTTGCTAGTACTAATGTTTTAAAAAACATGTTAAATAAATGGGCAAGCATTTATTAACCGCCAAATAAATGCTTGCCCTTTTATTTAACATGTTTTTGAACCTCCTTTCACAATCCATGACCCACTCAGACACCCTCCCGCCACCCTGCTGGCATCAGTGTGGCCCTCGGGCACACCACAAACTGTACTTTGTGGCCCCTTGGAAAATGTTTGCGAGTACCCATGCCCTATTTCTTTAGGGTAAAATAATTTTTGTCCCAGAGGATCTTTAATACACTTCTCAGTTTTCTGCGTAAAACTATCACCACCTCCAAATTCTGTTCTTGGGTATTCCCCCCCATCATCATGGTCCATATAAAAAATGTACTCCTCAAGCTCTCTACTAGCTTCATCTTTTCTCCCTTCAAATGAAAACGTGCAGGGTTGGCCTGCCTTGAATTTGAACCTGTCCTTGCGAGCCGCAATGGTCTTTAATTTCTGATGAAATAGACAGCTCTTCTACAGTCAAATGTTTTGTCTTTCCAAAACCTTTGTCCCTGGTCCTTTAATTGAGGCACCTTCCTCCTCAGACATGAACCTATACTCTTCTTAATCTTGCAGGTTTCCTTTCCTGTTCCGGTTACTTAACATTGTCCTATCTCCGGCACACTTTCCTTGAATTCTCTCCTAATAATACCCCCTACTCTTTCTTCCTGCATTTATTTCCCTGCTTGCTCTTCAGACATTATATCCCAGTTTTATTCTCCATAAATATTCTGCAAACACTTTATTTGTCAAAATACATTTATCTGAATAGCAACATTGTCGTTAATCCTTTAAAGCAACCGTCTGAAAGCATTTCAATCGAGAGTTCTGTTTAAAAAAAAAAACCTCATAACAATGTTAACTGGCTCCTAAAAAAAACCTCTAAAATCTCTAAGATATATTCTCTATAGCAAATTAGCCTCTAGTTGAGCCCTGTGCTAGAAGCGCGTAATCCACTGGCTCGCTGAGCCTCTCCGTATGCTCTTACGGGACTGTAGCACTTCCAATTAAAAATAGTTTGGGCCGATACTACAGCTACTATACACTCAGTCCGCCCGTCTTAACAGCGGGAGGAGCATGACTTAATTTTCCTCCCTGGACCCAAAAGAACATTACATTAGAAATATTCAAGCCAAATTTGCTAATATATTACGACATTCCTACCTATTCTGAACCCATACATTGGGGTGTTTCCTTATATCTCCTATATTAAACTCACACACTCAACCAAATTACTCAAAATAACACAATTTACCAATCTAGCCATACTTATAGTAAAATATACTTTTCTGCTCAGAAGAAGCAAACAAAAGAGGAAGATGCTGGAGTGTTGGGAAGTTTTATGACGTTGCCATACTAGAACCAAGTATGAAACTTTAAAGGTTGCTGTTTGGAAGTGGTGAACAAAAGTGTTTATGCATAATATTAGCCTCCTGTCTTGCCATGAAATGTATCTATCTCAAGAGTCCATGGTTAAGCCTTCATCCAAGTCTCACCTGCCTTGGGCTTGTTGCTTCATCTGCTCAATGCTGCACACTCAATGCTTCGGAAGAACCTCATCCCACTAATGCATTAAAATTTGAATATCTCGTGGCACAAGCTGCATCACCCTGTAGATCACCTCTGCCCCACTCAGGTGAAATATAGTATGCAATAGTATTTAATTAAATAAACTAGCTTCGCTGCTTTGTGGATTGTTTTCCACCCTAGAAGCAAGTACATCCTGCCATCAGTCATGGTCTTCATGGGCTCAGTGGGTCTATTCAGACAGAGTTGCACCCAAACCCACGTATATGGTACCCTTCTATAAATGAGGAACACAACAGCCAAGGCACTAATACCTGCAGTCATTAAAATACACAACTCGTCACCCGAGGATGTCCAGTCCCTCGCCCCTTCACTCATTATCCCTTTAGAAGATTTACAATTCCCAAGCAGGGCCCGGAACCACAGACTCCATGAGCTCTGAAGGAGGGAAGTATGCTCCTCTGTATTATAGACTGCCTGTCCTTGAGCCCACCAATCCTCCCAATTGGAACTGCAGGTAGCATCAACTCCTCTTGCCTACAATAACAGTTTTTTGTGCTGTTCCAGTCAAAGTCGTGCATCAATCAGGGCACTGTAGGTCAGTGCCCTGATCCAAGAATCTAGCAATTCAACTCCATGTTGTCTGGGTGGAGCAAAAGAGCTAATAAGTAGTAAAACATTACTGTTACCTTCTTTGCTGATGTTTCAGCCATTTTAACAAGTATGGGCAAAGCCAGTAGGTCTTTGTTTAGTGTGCTAACAAATGCAGTGCAAGAGCAGTAAGTCTAGTCAAATTTAAGAACTAAAAAAGCTTGTCTATAATAAAGGCTTTCTTGCCTTAAATGCAGTCCTCTTTTTGTTTCTATGACAAATAGAGGTTGGGTGGCTAGGAAGCTTTCATTACACTTCACCTTCTATAACGTACAAAGAAAGAAAGGAATACCTACAACGTAGGCTCCCTTACCACTCGACCTTCATTTGACAAAGAAACAAAAAGATCATAGTACTGAAGGCAACAAAGCTTCGGGAGAGAAACAAGCAAAGCTTCTATTTGACAAATGCACTGTTTACCAAGACCTAAAAATGTATTTGCACCAAAGTAAAAGAAGGGCATTTATCTTCTATGTACATCTGCCTCCCTACATATGCATTGCCCAAAACCATCACTGTTGTATAAATGAAAAGAGGTGGCACCATTGTCATCCAATGCTGATGCTAAATTTTATATTGGGCTCTCTGTGGCTACCTAACGGTATACAACGGAACCCAACAAAAACATTGTCTTTCTTTACAAAGAGCCCTTTGGTACCCCATTTGGAAGTGCCTTGAAGTGGGCAAAGAATCACAGGGACAATGTTATGGAAGTTTATTTAATTCTTTAACAATCACCCACAGCCTCATACCCACCAGGTGATAGCTCACAAATTTTGCACTGGGTATTATATACTTTGTGCTTATGTAAAAAAAAGTCAGAATGACAATGTAAATATATATTAATTAAATACAATTCTCACAGCAAGCATATAAAAAAAGTCAGTAAAAAAAAGTCAGAATGACAATGTAAATATATATTAATTAAATACAATTCTCACAGCAAGCATATAAATGATGATGTATGATGGTGAACTTTTCCAACTTAAATATTAAAAATGTTTGAAAAATACTGATTAACGTACTAGATATTCATCTTAGATCGCAGGCATAGGTCAGAACGGTAAAGATACACCCTTCCTAAATAATAATTCAATAATATATAGGGTCCCCATTAAAGTAGTATATCAACTTTTACGGGCTATCACATCTGTTTCAGAAACAGTTCTACCCCGTAATCCAGAACACTCGATTAAGTAGAAACGATTTGTAATTGGAGGTTCTACCAGAGATTATTTCAAACAGCTTAATCTACTCACTGAGACCAGGTTCACAAATCCTTTTGTTCCTTCATTAGGTGCTATTTGCAGGGACACTCCCCAAGTAGTTTGAAAGGTTGGGGGGGGGGGGGGTTTGTGGGGATAAACATGAACATCCGGTACAAACTGATATGTTCTACCCTTTGGCCACCTGCTTTTGTCTTGTTCCCGGCAATCCCCATTTTTAAAGATAATTATCCTGGTCTGCACTTCATACTTTTATCTATCCATTGCACACACCATGCAGTAGCATCACAGACACCTCTGCAATCCCAAGAAAAAACTTTGCTAAGATTGAAACTGTTATATATATGGGCTATCGACTATGAAATCAGGACACAGAAGTTCTAACACTAAGTTACTTGATCACATGGTAGGATTCTGAGCAAATCCCTTTACTAGGAACCTCAGTTGTATCTACCACAACCAAAAGTGTGTAGAAATACACAAACCCTCAATAACAAGCACAAGGTTAAATAAAAATGGGCATTTACTAAAGTCCCGCTTCCCTTGTCTGAGGACGGTCTCGCAATCAATCTTCTCCCAGTTGCACTGCAATGACTTCACTGCATCAGTAGGTGGATGTGCACTTTAAAACAATGCATCGATGCCTGGGCTTGTACTGTTGGTATTTAGTTGAATTTATTTAATGCTTTCTACCTCTAAAAAGCTGTCAAAGTCTTTTATGGTCGGATAGCTAGCTACTCTGTTGGACATACTTGGTTCGGAGTGTAACCTTTGAGGAAGGCGTGTCTGTGATGATCAGACTTATGCTTTTATCAAATTAGATATTGCAAACGTGTAACAAAAATGTATGCAATATAGTATGCATAAGCTTTGAAGGCATTGGGATGCCCTGCATAATTGTATGGGTCTGCTTGTACAATGGCACAGCAAAGGTATACTTGCATTTATGTGTTGCATGAAATGAAAGAGAGTGATAAACTGCCTCCTCGAGTGAGACTTGGTTCAAGTTCTAGGGTAGAGCACTACATTTGTAAATTATATGAAGGCCACCATATTTTTATCAGACAGTATTTATGCAATGATATTCCACATGCTACAACATTATGAAAAGTCTTTGGATCTTCCTTTATCTAGGTTTCCCGTGGGACTTTCAGGCTACCTTCTGCCGTGGGTAAGATCTAAAACCTCCCTGAACAAGGTCCACTAGGCTTTACATTGCTCATAGGCTATGTAGAGCTCCAGTTCATCTTCTTGCCAACGCATGTTTCCACCTTCCGAGGGGGGACGGCACGTCAAAGGTCTTAGGAACCAGGGCAATGGAGTCACACCTCATGCACAGCTGCAGTCATGGGAGGGTCACACCAACAAATTCCTCAGAATTATTAACATAGACTTAACAGGTTTGCAGGCAGTAGAGAAGCAATGAATAGGGTATGGTTCTAATGGAAGGTCAAACATGAGGAGATAGATGGTGGAGAGTGCAAAGTGACCAGGATGAGACAAGGAGAACAGTAAATGGTAGGGTACATTGGGCTCAGAGATAATAGGGAAGGGTGGGAAGTAGCAGATATTGAGTTGCACAACTGCTTGGGTTTGCGGTGCCGAGTTGATGGGTCTGGAGATTTTGAAAGAAGGTGAAATGTGATGTGCAAGGAGAGCACTAGAGGTTTACTTGTGGGGTGGGGGGAGGGAGATTAAGAGGGTCGAACTGGGACAGAAAATAGACCTGGGCACCAAAATAAGTGCTCCTCTATTAGTGAATCAGATCGCTAAAAAGTAACACATTTTCAAAATTGGGGTAGTTTTGAATTTGTAAAGACACGCTGTATTGATGTTGGGCTAGGTATCGGAGAGTTATTTGTGCTAGCTGCTGGCATGTTTGTGGTAATAGCAGGGAAATCAACAGTAAAAACGGACCCAGGGACCATAAAACAGGCCCACAAACAGCCAATAACCAGCCAAGTCACTGACCTATCTGAATAACCCTTCTTGCACTGCTAAATTACCCTATGGCCAGTCCGATCTTGCAGATGAAGGAGTAAGGTGAGCAGAAAGAGGAAGTAGATCTCTGAAGAGTAGGGTAGAGTGCGAGGACATTGTGTGATGTACAGCATTAGGGCAACGGCTGAGACAAGATTAGAGGGGATGCTACAAAGGCTACAATTAGCCCAGAATGCACTGATCCAGTTGGTAGCAGGTCTCCATAAACGAGATCATAGTACTGAAGACATGAGAGCCCTTCATTGGTCTCCTGTCAAAACTGGATTCTGTTTAAAGTCTTCTGCCTTGCCTTTAAACTCTAGCATATAATGGTGGCTCTTACCTTCTCGTACACTTTTACGGCTGGTCTGCTACAGCCTGGAATCAGATCTCATTTGATTTTCACTGCTCTTTTTCTGCGGTGGGGCTTAAACAATCAATCATGTCTTCGCTCTTCTAACTATGTACACTTCATAAAATGATCATGGCCTGCTGCATGTCTTCAAATCTGGCCATGTAGAGTGAGATCAAAGTGGAGCCTTCACCTTTATACATCAACAGCAGCTGTGTGATAAAAACTCCTCCTTAGCTATATTCAGCTTAAAGAGTTGCACAGAAATGTAGGGACTTTCCAGAAGTTCCGGTTGTTCATTGGCTAATCTATGTTACATAACTGACATTGGTTCCATGGACAAGAGGTGTATGTTTTCTGTCGGTAAAGCTGGAGTCTGTAAGTAACATATCACGGAGGAAATTAAACTGCTCAACAGCCTGGTGTTTTTTTGCCTTTGCTATAAGAAAGTGCAGTCCCACATTTGATGTTGGAAGAAGGGATTTACGAACTATGTGTTTTATTTTTGGTGCTGGTTGGTAACCATGTGCAAATATTGCAGCTTAACTGTAAAGAGAAGGTTAACATAGAAGAAAAATCTGCTAGAAAGAGCATGGGATATGGCTGAAACAGGTTGTTCATATTCATTTATAAAAGACTATTTTATTTTCAATTTGAATATATCTAAAAGGAGACAGCTAGCCTAAGCCAACCCTGAACCAGCTTCAGTAAAAGTGTGAACGATAAAGGATATAGCAGCACTACACTAACCAGAGGTAGGAAATCCCATTACTACGGAATGAAAGCAAGGGAGCAAAGAGGGTTCAAATGGCACCTCACAGACTGCCCGTTCTGCAAGGCACGTGGCAATGTCTAACACCATTAGTCTCCTAAAATGCTACATGTTGGAAGAGATTTGCAAATCAAATGGGAAGGGTGAGAAACGTCACACAAACAGGGCCAATTGAAGTATGCAATTCCATAGGGTAGTACCATAATTATGGACATGTTTCATTGGTCACTTGATCCATCATTTGCTAGACGTCAACCCAAGAACTGTGGTCTAGGTCGAATGGATAAAAAAGTTACTACAACAGACGCAAATGAAATGCAATGCAGCTTGTGGTACTTTCCTCAAGTTAACTGGCCTCCTTACCACTTTTAATTGCTGTATTCAAGAATTGAGAATTTGGCACAAAATGGCGTTAGTCCACATAGGATGGAATGGAAGCGCAAGAGTTTTTGTTTATAGCAATATAATATATAAAACCTATATATTTGAATATAACTCACAGGCTAATAAATGATTCCTTTCGTTTAAAATATTTTGTAACAACGTCATGTCATTTCATAACTACATTGCATTTTTTCAAAACAACCGGTATTTCATGAGGGCACTCACAATTTAGAAATATTACAAACATTTTGCATCCGTTAAGGTTCAATGTGTTGAATCTTAAAAGTGCCTCATAGTGATATACAGATATAAAAATATGTATAGTACTGATCTGCAGGACTAGCTGTTCTGGAAATGGGTGAGTCTATGAACCCTATTGTGTGAAGACAGATTAATCAGCACAAAGATGGCGGAAGGAAGGCTGAACATTGTCAAACAGTCACCCCAAGTCACAGATCTGGGTTAAATCCATCGGCCTGGCAATCGGGCTGGACTGTTTCCATGGGGAGCAGGACAAGACTGATTTGCATATGGCTGGGTCCAAACTGGAAAAGCATTGTGAGCAAAAAAATGATTGCTGAATGTAGGCCCAGATCTCTGTACAGGGGGGAATGTTTGACAATATTCAGCATTTCCTCCATGACCTTTTTGTGATGCTTTAGACAATCCAAGTGGGAAGGGTATGCCCAGAAGTGGGTTCCGTGCTCACTATGCTATTGGATTCAAGCTAGCCCGGCTGATAATGGGTGATACCCTGAAAACGGTCCCAGGATGCTCGTTTCCGGTCCAGAGAGGATCTGACATGGCATTCAAGCTGGACTGTTCCCATAGGGGGCAGGGTCAAGGCTGAATTGCATATGGCTGGGTCCAAACTGGAATGACATCATGAGCTAATAAAACGACGTACTTATGTGCAGATCTTTGTACTGGAAGTGAATGTTTGACAATGGTCAGCAGTCCGTCCATCATCTTTTACTGGTCCTATAGTCAGCCCACCTGGGAAGGGTATGCCCAGATGTGGGTCTCGTGCTCACTATAGCATCGGATTCAAGCTAGACTGGCTGATAAGGGGTGATACCCAGAAACCAGTCCTAGGATGCTTGTTTCCAGTTCAGGGAGAACCGGAGCTGGCAGTTTAGGCTGGACTGTTCCCATGGGGATCAGGTCAAGACTGATGTGCATATGGCTGGGTCCAAACTGGAATGGGATGGGATGGGGAGCAACAAACGGACAGACTTAGGCCCAGATCTCTGTACTGGGGGTGAATGTTTGAAAATGTTCATCATCCATCCTTCTTTTTTGTGCTGTTAAGCACAGCATAAACCTGACACACTGCTCCTTCATTCAGTTTTTAAAATACAATGCAACTGGGATATGCAGTATATACTAGGATGTTCTTTTAGATATAACAATATGTGAGTAGTTTTTTTTTCTAGCGGAAACTCTGTATACGTTTTACATAATTGTATTTACTCTAGGGGATAGAAAAGACAAATTTTATGAAATCATATTACGTTAGGTCCATGGAAGACAAAACCAATGGTTGTAGTTGAATTATCTTTTAAATAGCTTTCTAGTTCATGTCTGTAGTTGTCTCTCATCTATTATTTAGCAAATCCCAGTATTGACAATAAACACATAAAAATAGAAATAAACTATTAAAATCATCCATAAGTCATAACTTCTATATTTATAGACCCCATTCTTGATTTTAAATTATAAATGCGCAAACCCTTAAATAGCCAAGCTTGCAATGGATAAAGCCCATACACAGGAAGGCTACAGCGAAGTGTGTGTCCTTTCTACCGAGAGTGAAGGAGTTAAAAGAATGTATACATCCCGCACCTTTTGGCACCCTGAGAAATTTGGAGATATTGGCTACTTCTAGCAACGGGTGATGGTGAATCATGTCAGTGGCGTAACAAAACTTGAGGGGGCCCCCCTGCAAGGTTCATGGAGGGGGCCCCTCCGAACTCAATCAGGAGCTCTCCGGCCTGGGTACTGTGCTGAGGGAGGCCCTCTAACAGCGAGGGCTGCGGGGTCCTATGTTACGCCACTGGACGGGCCCTTCAAGTGTTTGGGGTCACCATGTGCCGCAGGGGCCTGCATTAAGTCCTATTTTGGGGGTCGTGAATTCCAACGCTTTATAATCTTGATTCCAACCCCATGCCTCTTTTATTCACCCCCAGAAACTCCCTACCCATGTATCTTACTCTTTCAGGATATTTTTCCGTATCAGCTTTCTTTTTTATCACTGTTTTTTTGTCTTTTTTCTTTCTCCTTCTTTCCCCAATTTGTGGTTTTCTCTCTTTTGCTCTGGATCAAAGACTGATGGAGAAAGATAAGTGCTGGTCCCCAAAAATTAATACCTGTGGGCCCCATTGGTTCATATTAAGAACTAGAAATATACTTCTATTTTTCTATCCCTTTTAGGTGACATTTAGGCACCAATATGTCTTATATTTATACCTAAAATTAGCATTTAGCACGTGTACACTTGCATTGAATTTTTTTATGTATCTTGTAAAATCCTTTTATAGGTTTTTCTTCTTCAGGGTTGATTTTTATCTCCGGCTACGAGAATATAGCAAAGCTGCTATCCAGACTAAGTACCTCTTTCAAATTAGATTTTGTTTTTAATATAATTTGGAGAGATCTGATAATTTGTAACAGAAGATAATATTACATTTATCTTAAAATGCACGTGATGGCTTTATGGACATTTTATTGTTAATATCCAAAATAAAACTTTCTGAACAAACCTTCGTAGCCTTTCAGCTAGGTTAGTACTATGAAAACAGCAAATACATACATATATACCAGGCCATCCATAAGGGGGCTGTAGGGATCCTCATCCATTAGGCCACAATTTAGGGCCCCATGATCTTTTGCAACAATTAATTATAAAGTTTAAAGCTAGCCTACCCTATTTAATGTTGAGGGCGCTAACATGTCTAACACCACAAGATGGTGCCATGTCTATAATTACAGGATGGCGCCATGTGTAACACCAGGGATGACGCCATGTGTAACACCATAGGATGGCACCCAGTGCTAGATCTGTTGTGCTTTATCTTTCCCTGCAGAACATTTTGTTTTAAAGATTGAAACAGATCTTCATGCCACTAGGGCCCCATTCCAGGGAGAGGTGTGGCGCAGCGGCGAGAGTGGCGGACTCCGGAGCAAGGGGATCACCGGCACCAGCTCAGCATCGTGTGACTCTGGGCAATAGCTCACTTAATCTCCCCGGTGCCCCCCAGTGCCTTGAAACCCTTAAGGAGGCGATATGTTTGCGCTTTACAAATATGGATTATCTTTATTGTCCCAGGTCCCGCAGTAACTCCTGACATGCCTGATTATATGCATGCAAGACATTTTCCATTAAAGCGCACTGTACCAGAAAGGTACCATTAAGGTAAATTGCATGTGATGCCATGGAGGAGTATTTTATTTACATGTGTGCATAACAGGCGAACATTCTGCCAAGATCCACCTGAGTGAAAGGGAGGAACCCGCCCCAATAGAACCAAGGCAAGTTTCAGTATTCCTCTCTCTAGTTTTAGAACCCTTTCACATTATTTCTGTGATGCGACCAGGCAGGCACGCACACATTACAGCCATAGCTTTGGGAGGAGGGTACAGGGTAGCCTACCCAACAGGGCTTCACTAGATCGTTGACAGGAGGGAGACTATCTGCTTGAGCTATCTGCTAGCGCTGGTGGAATAAATTGCCTTTTCGAGCGGTCAGGTAAAACCTTCCATTTTTAATCTCGCCAATCTCGCCTGGTTCAGCCAATTGTGGTGAGACGCACATGGAGGGTTAGTTTAGTGCTTTCAGGTGTCAAAGGATGAAGCTGGTGAGCAGGGCCAGCCCAAAGACCTTTGCTGCACTAAATGACGTACTGCTTCTGGTCGTTACCCACAGTGGTGGTCCTTTTAGCTGACAGCTCTTTGCTGAGGTGACCTGGGCTGTTAACTTGTCATAGTTTATCAGTGGACCAACCCTGGCTTTCAAGTGCCAGACCGGGGGCTGCAGTTAGTTCACTCACGGTTTGTCACTGAAAAAACGAAAATGCAATCAGTTTTCAATTTTTTAAACGGTTATCAGACCCTTACTGGCCCTATTGGGCACTGGGCATTTTCCAGAGAGGCAGGAAAGGTGGGGGCTCGTTTTGATGCTGGGGAGCAGGGCAGCTTCTGTCATGACTACAGCAAGCTCCCCACCCTCTCAGCATCCCCCAGGTGGATGTGTCAACTGGGAACTGGGGTGGCCTGGTGGCGTTGCGTCCCTTCCTTACAGAAGCCTGCATGCTACAGTTAGGCCTGCTGGCTGTTGTCAGGGGGAGAGTAGGGCACTCTGAAGCCCGTCGGCGCTGCGCTACATCACCAGGCAGAGTCCTTGCTGAAGAGGCTTTCGGGTGGTGGCCGGGGTGTGGGCCTGCCCGTAGTGCAGAGGACGGTGTACCAGTGATCGTCTCCACCTGCTACTACTGGATTTCTTGCCTCCCGTGCGGTTAAACACATGCTGTTAAAGCTCGCACAGTCAGATTGCCAACGCTTTAAACTACATTTGTTTCCTACGTTTTGCTTTAAGTCCCGCAGGAGGAGGGATGACTACCACCCAACTCCCGCAGCGCCGCAGTAAGGCCACGAGAAGTGTGGGCCTCAGCGCATGGATGCTTTCATGAGATAAGTTTGGCACTTGCCAAAGTCCAGCAAGCTGTCTCAAGTCCTAACCTGGGACCTGCAGGATACAAACACCCAGAGGACCATCAGGTGCTACACGGACTGACGGTGAGCAGGGCACGGGCTCTGGATGTCTACACATCTCTCTCTCGCAAAATCTGGCGGAGCAGCAAGAAGGGATTTTCAAAGCTGTACATTTCTTTTCTTTGAGGGGTCGGTTATATAAGCACAGGTGCACAACCCATGGATGGTGCACCACGGACTCTTTGATCTGCATCTTGTTTACAAGTGATTTTCCCTCGGTATAAACATACCTAGCCAAACTTCAAGCCCATACTGCACAAAAAACCTGGAGGATAGAACTAATATACAGATCCTCAGGCGCTGCTGTCACAACCTCGAGCCCGACTGCTCAACAATCCTGGAGGATAGAAATCATATATAAACCCCCAGGCGTCTCTATATTTGACTTCTTGTTTGGAACTACGAAATAGACCTTCACCACCGGTCGTCCACCACATGATCACCTTCTTCGCCAGGAATGTTTCTCTCTATTCCTTGCCCTGAAGAAGTCCCGTTTCGGGACGAAACGCGTCGGCTGTTCGTTTTCTTCTGTTGAAAAATAAAGAATCAAACAAACAAGACTTCTGGACTTTACCATCTGTGTCTTAACATTATATTGTTAATTGTTGCACAATTTTGATGTATGGTGCACCTGTGCTTTTTTTCATTACATGTTAAAGTTCTGTTTAGGACTGTCATTGTGATGGCGGGTGTCTAATCGATGTGCACATATTTCCTCTTTTAATGTCCAGAAAGGGGTATTTTTACTATTGCGGTTATTTCGGATCAGGTGCATCCTTATGAAGGGTCCGCCATCTGCCATGTTTTAGTACCCAGAGGAAACTTACAGCGTTATTCACAAACTTTGTGAAATACTATTTTTCGTACTCACTTTGAAACTGTTGCCCCCACCATGCAAGTCCCCGTCAGTCCCTCTCAGCAGCCTCCTCACCTCACATGCACTTTTAATTGCACAAAGTGGCATGCGCATGAGAATGCCCGGCCCCACCCTATGCTCCACCCTAAGGGTGAAGATTTTGCATTTATGATGAGGCTGCGCATGCAACTACGGCGAGCGTTGCGTAAGTTACGTAACTCCCATCTTAGATGGATGTGTGTAGTTCTAAGTTAGTGGTTCACAAACTTTTTTGACCTGTGGCTCCCTTGACATAATTGGCAGTTGGCCGTGGCTCTCCATCATTTCCTTTTTTTACTGGTGGTGGTTGTTTTATTGTAAGATTCATTCTAGGAGGCTGGGTTATGTTAGGGTACCCTGCTGCAAGAAGGTGCTGTGTTGGGTGGTGTGTGAGGGCGCAGCAGTGTGCGAAGGTGCTGGTCTGGGCAAGATCTAAGGATACTGCAGTACCAGAGAGGTAATAGCCGAGGGCGGCAGTAGCCAGAGGTGCTGGGGCACTAGAGGGGTGCTAGATGGCGAGGGCTCAGGATACTGCAGTGCCAGAGAGGTACCACCCTTGAAGGTGACCACGGCTTTTTCAATACTAGAGAGATTCTGCTTTGCTGGATTAGATGGGACTTCAGAGTGCTGAGGCTGTGTCGAGCGGTGCAGGCTTAGGTGAGGGGTTTGGGTGCCACAGTGCCTGAGAAGTGCCGACCTGGGTGAGGGTTTGGGGTACTGGAGTGCTAGAGAGGGCCCGGATAAGGTGATGATTAGGGTTGCTATAGTGATATTGGGAGGTGCTGGCTTGGGTGAAAGTACAGAGTGCTGCTGTGCCAGGGAGGTGTCACACACGATGATTTCTAGGAGGGCTGCAGCACTAGAGGAGAGCTGGCCCGGTTGTGATGTCAGGATGCAGCAGTGCAAGAGGTGCCGGCCTGGGTGGGTGTTGATCAGGGCTGCTGCAGCACTAGAGATGTTGAGGGCCTGGTTTTGGGTCTGGTAGGTTACTCCAGCATTGGAGAGATGACAGCCAGGGTGAGAGCTAGGGGTACCATAGTGTCAGTCAGACCAGTGCTGCCTCGTGTCGAGGGCTCGGAGAGCTGCAGCACCAGAGGTCCAGAGAGAAGCTGGGTGGGCGAGAGCACGGAGTGCTGCAGCGCCAGAGAGGTGCTGGGTGGGCGAGAGCACGGAGTGCTGCAGCGCCAGAGAGGTGCTGGGTGGGTGAGGGCTCGGAGTGCTGCAGAGCTGGGGCCGCTCTGCCTGCATTGATGTCTGAGTCAGTGCATGGAGGGGTAAAAGACGCTGCTGTTTTTCTGCTGTGGTAATCAGGATTCAGCCATCACAAGTTACCGGCTGAATGTGGATTGCAACTCCCACAGAATAATCTCCTGTGGGTGTTTACCCATCCCCCAGCATTTTTACTCGCTAAACGTGGTTTAATCTCTGGGTGAGAGATCGGATGAAAATGGAGCATTGCCACACAAATGTGTGTGCGGCAGTAAAATCCCCCTTTTTCAAAGACCCTGCAAGGTCAATGTCAAAATAACAGTAGTTCCCAAAATTACAACTAATTATTTGCAATAATAATAATTTTAATTGGAAGCAGAATACCATGTCAGCCTCCTTGCCCTCCTCGTTATGCAGGTTATAGAGCTTAGCAAAGGCGGTGCAAAACAATGAAGCTGGTAACAAATATCCACGGAGTGATAAGTTACACATCAAGAGTAAATACACCAGATGTCACTTCTGGCTAAGATTTAAATGCGTTTCTGTCCATGGGAAAGAAGTGAAAACATGTAAAAAGCACAGAAGCAGCATGATTTGAAGTCGGGTATTCTGTCAGCCCTGTATTGCTGTTTGAAGCCTGCAAACAGCAAGCGTCAAAAGATCCCTGAATCCAAAGCCCCACCTTCAGATCCAGACACATGCAAGCAAGTGCAAAAGTTCTGACTCAAGCTCAAGTGACAGTCAGGACGCATTCTGCTGAGAATACATAGTCTGTGAACTGATGGCATTGAGGCTGTTTGGAGAGAGCTCAAATATTAAGCCAGGCGAGGAGCATCACTAAACTCCATGCCGCTCTCTCTGTCCCATGTGGGACGTGGGCCCCAGACAAGAAGCCATAAATTAATTATTCAGCTGACTCTGGCCACTGCAGTTTGCACGTGTGTAATACCATGAGATTGCTGGTGAAGCTGTAGGAGAGCCTGTGAGGCACACATAGCGGTCACAGTCAGGCAGGCTGACTATTATTTCAAATATTTCAAAAATATGACAGCAGTATAATTAAGTGAGCTGCCCAGGTGTCCGGTGCACCGCCTGCTACTGCTGCGAGTTCAGATAGTTAAGTTAACACTTACTTGATACAGTTAATTAAGTAAAGAACAGCGAGTATTCTGTAGCAAACAGAAAGCATTTATGTAATTTTAAAAACACACTCTTACCATATATATGCAGCTTTGCCATTTCACCCTTCAGGGAGCCTCTCCAGTCGATACTGTCAGAGTTATGAGGTTTCTCTTCAAGTGAGAGAAACTATTTCAAACAAGTTTAATCTTTTTGTTTGTTATATGAAGCAGCTTGCAAACCAGCTAGCGCGGAGCCGCGCCGATCCTTCCTCAAAGCTTCCCGCTTTCCTGCAACAGGATGTGTGACGTCCCCCTTGAGTCGACACCTGACTGGCTGTGTCATTAACTACTTCGGGTCATGGGGTCATGACTGTCAGGCTATCTATCATCTGCAGCGCTGCAGTGAGAAATCCGATGAAGGAAAGTGAAGTTTCTTTATCCATGATCCCCAACACAGCCAGTATCACAAAGACTGCTGAGGGAATACAGGCCCTGCACCACCTCGAAATGGATGCACGTGGTTTCTGGCTGTAAGGCCGCGGAGGGGGCCCCTGAAGCTCCGAGGCCCCCCCGCACTGGGGGGCTGCAGGGGCCTGTGTTACGCCCCTGAATCATGTGCTAAACAAGATCGGATTGAGAATATTAGAGTGATTAAACCAGCACGATAGTTACAATATTACCTGCTCTACTCCAACCTAAAACGCAGACAGTCATAAGTGTTTTAAAAGGGGGTGAGGCGGACTTGCACGGTCAGCGGGCGAGTGACTGAAGCAGGGAAGCAGTAACAACGCAACATAGGCCTCTTCCACTTGAAATCTGTCAGACTATAGCAAGGAGGGAGAAAGATGGCGGCTGCCAAGTTTGAACGTTCGAAGGTTGAAGTCGACAAAAAAGCAAGTGACGGAAATAGCATTAAAAAAATTAAATGACTGGATGTTTCTAGGGAATCTGTTCTAAGGTCATTCGAGGTCCAAAATAATGTGTTGACTAGAACATCCCGTTTGAAGAGTAAATCCCGTCAAGCTGCTGAACCATGTGCCTTAAAAAATGTTCAGATATAAACACCTCCATTACCAGTGAATCAGCACTGCTGCCCTGCAGGCGTCAGCACAACAAGTTATTATCAACCCATTAGCACTTAGAAATATTCACTCCAAACCAGGAGGTTGCATTTGCATCAGCCATGAAAGGCCCCAT
The DNA here is from genome assembly GCF_964261635.1 of Lissotriton helveticus. Classification (NCBI taxonomy): domain Eukaryota; kingdom Metazoa; phylum Chordata; class Amphibia; order Caudata; family Salamandridae; genus Lissotriton; species Lissotriton helveticus. The sequence goes on along the minus strand of NC_136061.1, from coordinate 407,615,954 downwards.
CTCAGGGTCTACTTTAGCCACCGACAGGGTCTGTATAATAATAATTCCGCTCACTGCATTGATGTAAGCTTTTATTTTCGCTTTCAACCTGTGCGTGGCCATCTACCAGCACACACTGGGAGTGAGACATTCAGATGTTGTGAGAATTGTTTTTAAATGAGGTCATGCCCCGTCCGATTCCTGTAACACCCTTGCAATAGCTGCCCTACTGACTCAAGGGGTGACTCCCTGTGTAGGTGTCACTACCCAGGCCTCAGGCACTGCAGCGTCACGCGAGGACACCCACGGAAATGTGCAAGATATGAAACCCCCTGCTAGCCTGCACCCCAAACCACACCGGATCCAGGCCGCCTCTGTGCAGAGTCCGACAGCCCAGCACGGGAGGCTTTGAGGGGATCGTGATGTTATTTTGGTGGCCGAAAGGAAACAGCACACACATCTTTAAAGACCGATAGAATCGGTGCACAGTAACCAAAGCAGGAGGAATACAAATTGCACGTTAGTTTTTATGCCAATTCAATATCCTTTAGGGGGCTGTGCTAATAGTAGCCAAGTACTTTTTTTTTCTTCTTGTTTTTATTGATATGATTAGACGGGCATGACAGTTTACTGGACAGTGTACATCATATCATCATATATGCTCCACATCACTTATTGCACTTTGGAGTTCCACAGGGCATTCCAGCAGGTAGATCTTACATCATCGTTACATTTGGTAGATTATGAATATTGTGCTGTTGCCATCTCACTCAGTGCTGAACCTTTATGTAGCATAACCAGTAATGTTCCTGTGCATTCTATGCGCATGTTTGTGATAAAAACTAGGTGGTAGCCTGCTTCCCCAATATGTCAAGTACGGAGACGTTGTGGTGTAGTGTCAGTGTTCTAATACATTATGCTTCTTGGGGAGCGGCACCCTCCCGCCTGTGTGAGTCCATCCTGCTTAAGGATGTGCTGTAGCTGTCCCATATGTTTTTGGGACGATATTGCAAGGGGAGTAGGACGTTATATACCTCAGACTGTATTTTGCAATAGATCATGTCCCGGTGCCATGCTTCGAATATGGGAACCAGGCCTTTAGCCCATCGCATCGCTATACAACGTTTGGCCACCAACAACCCAACTGCTATCAGTTTGCGATGTGTTTTTACTTATATTTTCATGTATCCCAACAGAGCCATGATCGGATCTACCTCCAGTGCAATGTCGGTTATGCGTTCTAGCTCATGGAATATGGCCTCCCAGAAGATAAACACTTCAGAACAGTACCACGCTACATGCGCAAAGGTGGCTGTGGATTCCGCCACTTCTGGCACCTCGCTGTGCTCAGGAGCCAGTATCTGTGTAACCTCTCGGGGGTGTAGTAGGTCCTATTGATGTATTTGAATAGTATTAGCCTATGACGGCCATTTTGCGACACCTCTTTAATCATCTCACAACAGTATCTCCAGGCCACGTCATCGATATTTATACCCGGTTCCCTCTGCCATTCTAATCTGGCTTTGGTCATGAGTGGCCTACGGGCCTCCTGCACCGCAGAGTACAATCTAGAGATTAGTTTGAAAGGCTAGCCCTCTTTGAACATGGTGGTTAATGCAGGCATGTCTGGTGGCTCCTGCATGGAGTCTCCTAAAGTAGCACGCAGCGCCTGTCTAAGTCTGTGGTAATAGAAACGAGACAAGCACTTGGGGGACCCAGATTCAGTTTCAACCCTCTCCCAGCTCTTTACTGCACCCTCCAAAAACAGATCTCCCATGACTGTAACTTTTAACACCTTTAAAGCCCCGTCTACCTTCCCGTCCGAGTTTGAACCATGAGCACCAGGCTCTCGGGACCAGGGGAGAATGCAAGAGAGAGCCCGCATGGTTTTCTAGTGAGTTCCACCAGGCCTGCAGAGTGGAAGGTATTGATGCACCTTTAGCGCCTCCTAGGTGGCAAAAACATTAGCTGGAGGAAGAGTGGCCGGAGCAACCACAGCCCTCTCTATATGCAGAAATGAAGTTCCGGAGGGCCTGGGACACCAATAATGTGCAAAGGAACTCTGTGCTGCTTTCTAGTGTGTTTCATAGTCTGGAGTGCCAAGTCCTTCCATGTCTTGTGGCAGAGTGAGTTTGCCCCACTTTGCCCATGGTTGTTTCCCAGTCCAAGCTAGTTTGAGTAAAATTGAGGGTAGTGATGTGAAGAATGATCGCATCAACAGGATCTGGATGTTTTGAAACAGATATAGAAATCTGGGTAACACCACTATTTTCATGATGGCTATGCGTCCTGCTAGGGACAGCAGGAGTTTAATCCAACGGTCGGTGTCTTTTTCTAACTTATGTATTGCTTTCCTGTAGTTATCACTGATAACCACGTCTGGGTCCAAATGCACTTGTATGTCTAGGTATCGAACCAAGTCGGTTGTCCATTGTAGCCGGTGCTCCAGGGGGGCCAACTGCGTAACAGGGGTAAGAGGAAATATTATGGATTTCCCCCAGTTGATGTTGAGCCCTAAGAGAGCGCCATATCTCACTACTTCTCTGAGTATCGGAGCAAGGTTTGTTTCTGTGTCTCGAACTTAAATGAACGTGTCATCTGCATATGCCAAGATGAGGAGATTATAACCTGGGACGCGGATGCCCCTATGACCAGGGTATTCTCGGATTGCGCTCGCCAGTGGCTCAGCTATTAAATCATATAGTAGGGGTGACAGGGGGCATCCCTGCCTAGTGCCCCTTGTGATCTGTAAATAAGGAGAAAAAGCGTATCCCACCCAAACTCTAGCCACAGGATTTTTGTATAGGACATCGACTAGAGTTAAAAATACCTCACCCATACCGATGCCACAAAGTACTGAGCGCATGAAGGCCCACTCGACAGAGTCTAGGGCCTTCTCTGCATCTAGAAAGACAACCGCTGCCTTTACCTCTGGGTCAATCAGGTGCATAGCAGCAAAAAGAGTGCAGAGGTTTGAAGTGATGCTTCACCCTGGGGCAAATCCAGACTGTTCCTGGTTTATCACCCCAGGTAACAGCAGAGATAGCCTATTGGCTAGTATTTGAGCGATAAAACTTGGTGTAATGTTTTATAGGGACAAGTATCTATATGAGGCACAGTCCGTGGGGTCCTTTCCTGGTTTTAATAAATAAAGTTACAATAATTGCTTCACGCATAGTAGGAGGCATGGATCCTGTTGTCGCCATTTCCTCGAAGAGAGTTATTAAGTGCGGTATGAGGAGATCGGCCATCTGACCCTTACTTAATTCATATGCCAGGAAATAGTGGCACCTGCACCTGAGGTTCTAATAACCATGACACCATCAGTGCATATCTAGAGCATTGCACGCCCCTGAGTGGACTCAATTCCAACTCAACGAAGAAGAAAATGCCACAAATGGAGATTAATTACTGCATGTCAAAAGATCAACTTTTTCAACTGTGACTGCCACCATTATAAATGAGTTTCCCTGTCCAGTCAAGTCCTCAGGAAAAACACTAAAGCCACTCCCATGCCTCAAACACCTCAACATCTGCCCCAGGCAGGAGGGGCGAAGAGATACTGCAACGTGCAAAAGAAGCATTTCTTTCATAAGATATCTGGTCCCATTCACAGCTCAAAGTGCTAGACTCAACACAGAAATTGAGAAAATAAATATATCACTCTGTTAATCTGTGCAGGTAATGTTCGTTTGCAAAGTTTACTTTCTTGGTTAAGGCTCTGTTCTTGCCCTCTGATATTCCTTTCAAGCTGAATAAAAAGAAGTAAGAAACTAATGCAAGCTTCAGATTCTTTTCTACAAAAATATAAGCAGGAATCTTGTTTTTGATCCCTGGAACACAACACATTTGAAATGCGTTCATGTGAACGTACGACTGATCCGACACCTTTGAGCGAGAATAACAAACACTTGATTGGGCAACTCAGTAGAGAACAGTTGTAATTCACAGGGCTTCAAATTGTCTGATTCTCCTCCAGTAAGTGCTATATAAAAATAAGTATGTGTTTCACATGTATGACACACTGCATTTCATGAAGGTAGCGTGTGGCGCTACAAGACAGGTACTGTTCCGTAGGTTAATGGTGAGCTGTGTCTTCAGCGACAGCTGTTCACATGACCGAAAACACTACGCTTTTAGCTGCCCATTAGCTACCCTTCTGTTTTTGGGTTACCATCTCTTCGTGTTTTCTGTCCAGAAGCTTCACTGATATGCCACGCACAAAAGATTATTAATATATTAAAAAACAATCTGTATTTGCTGGACATGGAATATCTAGCATTGGACATCCGAAACAACAAGGGAGCTGTGGCAGAGGCACTACGGTATCCTTTGTCTATACAGAGACAATCACAATAACTTTATATGTAGTTTGAAGCAGCACGGTTACCACTAGAAACAATGGATGGATACACTTACTGATAATTAGTACACTGGTTAACTGGGCTTCAATGGGGGATGATAGGGTATGGATAAAATAATAGTCTTTCAAGGTGACACTAGTGACACCTGTCCCTGAAAGCAAGACAAAAAAAATGATACTTCTACTGCGGCTCATGTTCCAGTTCCTAGAAGGGCTGAGAAATGCACCAGCCTCTTATTTCGTTAATAGTGACAGTACAGCTTTCTAGTTCTTTAACTTGAATAGCTTAGTCAGAGTATGATATGTACTATCACAGGCATCACAACTGTAGAGTGGATTATGGTCTACCTAAGGCGAACATCTGCTTTCCTAGACGCCTACTAATGAAAAGGTGTCCAGCATGCACTGGGACATGGAGTAGATCAAACATCAAAGGTCATTTTGTTGTTTTAGAAAGGTGCACAGTACCTCACTTTGCTTTCAGCATAAAGAAAATGTATGTAAAATCTTACTCTGCTGGTACTTTTTACCAGCTAGACTGGGGGCAATGTCTGGTACTTTTAAACGTTTTTCAAGGGACTGTCAATATTCTGGCACCAAGATATGCATATGGCGGCACTGCCAGAATACCCAAAAATACTGGGAAATTATTTTGACTGTCATCAAAGACATAACAGGTATACTCCAGACCTCAGACCCCTTTGTTATGATACGAGGCCACACAGACGAGAAGTGCTGTTGACCTTTAATGGCACCCAATAGTAAATGGATTACACATATGCTTCTGGCACAAGTCATTCAGTTCTGCAAATCACGTCCCACAACACCACTGAGATTATGGTGGATCAAACTGTGGAATACTTTCACCAGGGAGAAATTGTCGGCAACAATCCAAGATAAGCTGATAAAATGTAAAGGCTATCACAGCCCATGTTAACAAGCATTGGCATAGCCAATAGGTCTCTGTTTGGGACCTTATAAGTGTTTAGCCATGCAGCACATTATCACCCACCGGGCAGATTTCTATAATGGAACTAGTACTTATGTAAAGTGCTTTGATACCTTCATTCGTGCTACATAATGCAAAAAATAAAAAGGAATGAAAGGAGAAATGCTTGCAGACTTTCAGAGGTGGGGGGAGGGAAAAGATGCACTCTGTAGAGTTACGCTATGCCTACCTGCTGTAGATGTTTGGGTTTTCTATACAACAGTTCTGGGAAATGCTAATTGCTAACGTTCTTCTGTTTTTTAACCAGAAGCATGATCATCCAGTCAACAAATGGTTAAGCGTCAAAATGTAGCTATTTACTGAAACCCCACCAGGATCGTTCCCTTCCTCCCCGAGACATGAATGGCCTTTAAGGAGCTTTAACTACTGTAGCAGCTGCTTGTTGTCTTCCAGGGTAGGCTTGTTGGCCAAGGCCCGCTCAGACGGTGCCGACGATTCCGCTGAAAAGTAAGATGTCTCCGTAATTAATTTAGTTCCTGTTCCTTTGTGTTTTAGAGAAAATGAAAGCGCACTCTTGTGGAGGTGGGGTGGAGGGGACGTGCCTTCTAATGAAAGCGGCAAGGTCTAGAAATGAAACCTGGCCCAAAACAGATAGTAGCCTGCGTGCCGCCGCTGCTGGCTCCTATTATATAATGTCAGTACCAAATCAGTACCAAATCAGAAAGTGAGCACAGTTTAGAAAATCAGGAGCCGAATTGAAAGGAGGCTAAAGTGAGTTATCCCAGTGTGCAAGTGAAGGCAGGGCTAGAGTATGCTGCATCTTGGTGTCGAGTAACAGATATTTATTGCCAACCAAATTAATGTTAATTAATTTGTCGGTCTCTAGAAGGATGAAAGGCTGAGCAGACACGCTGGGGTTCGAACCTGCGGTTGTGAGGTGAAACAAGATTTATAGGGTGCTTGCCTTAAAGTTAAGATTGCATTTTATAATGCCAGTACCAAATCAGAAAGCGAGTGCAGTAGAGAAAATCAGGAGCCAAATTAAAAGGAGGTCAAAGTGAGTTATACCAGTGTGCAAGTGAAGGCAGGCCTGGAGTATGCTGCATCTCGGTGCAGAGTAACAGATGTTTATTGCCAACCAAATGAATGTTAATTAATTTGTCGGCCTCTAGTAGAATGAAAGGCTGAGCAGACGCGCTGGGGTTCGAACCAGCAGTTGTGAGGTCAAACATAAGATTAATAGGGTGCTTGCCTTAAAGTTAAAATTGCCTTCCTCCTACAAGTCAACAGCAATGGGCCTAGCATGACAGCGAATGCACAAGTCTCTCATTGCAAACAGAGCATTGGCAGGGCTGTGCGTGTGCATGTGAAGGAAGGGTTGGGTAAAAAGAATGGCGCGAGTGCGCACGGCGAACACGCTAATTAAAAATAGATGGTGACTTGACCCCGAACAGATGGCGCCCCTGCTCGTAACCGCAAGCGGAATGCCGTGGACGAATGCATTTACTTGGAAAGGTGGAACATGCAGCCGCCTGTGACCAACTGCGTGCTGTCTTTTTAGAAAGACACACGCAAAGACCAATTAGAATAATACAGAAAAAAAGAAAACACGCATAAGCATGTGGAAAGTCCAGAAGGATCCCAAGAGGTCGTTTTACCTAGAGCAGCGCATGTGCGCTGCACTAGGCTCGACCTAAAAATGACCCCCTGATGTGGCTGCCTAGTTTGTCCCAGAGATGATCAAATGCTCCAGATAAGCAGCAAATGCCCCCTGCCCTTGATAGTGGAGGTTGACCGAGGCGCCTGTGTTATCTGAATATTATGGTATTTATGTTTGTCTACTGCAACGTACTATTACAACTAAGTGTGACATTTCTGACTGTTGTAGCTACTGTCATTCTGTTCACAGACAAATTATTTCCGGCGATACTAAAGGCCATTTGCCACATTTACCATAGCAGCTGCAGCTTTGTTTGTGCTAATCCTATTCTGGCACCCAGAGTTCATAGAAGTTGCCCTCATCAGGATGTTCTGTGCTCATAGCTTAAATATACTGCTCTGTTGGTAGCGTTCTGCTCATTGTGGCTCAGATCTTGCTAGTTAGTGATATTCTGTACAATGTTCCCAGCCTCACGAGTGGTTGAAAACTGCTAGAAAAAAAAATTCCAGATCCAGTCGGGAGGCTGGAGGTATTCTACAGGGTGCCACTAAGAAGCAAAATCTGAGCAGCAATAAGATATCCACAAGCCCATGCTCAGCAGACTTGACAAACAGACTAAGCTCCTGCAGTCCATGGCGGGCAGAGCAGTGCTGATCAAAATGCTGATATTACCAATATTATTATACCTCTTTCAAAATATCCTTATATCCTTAGGGAACACGGTCTTCCTCAAGCTAAGGTTTTCGCTGATGTGGTTGGTGTGGATTGGAGGTGAGGGGGGGAAGTAACTTGAGACTGAATTGGGAGATGCTCACAATGCCCGTTAAGGGGGGAGGATTTGGAATTCCAGGCACTGAACAGTACTACCACAACACACAATTTCATTACGTGGCATTTTGGTTCCTGCTGAATTGTCAGGCACCCCATGGAAAGGAGCCAGGCAGAGGAGGATGAGTAGTGTACCTGTGTAGGATCGAAACTCCTAAGACCTATGCAAACAATTCAAACAGTGAGTATGTTGCTGCTGAACATTGCATACTACGCAGGAATTAAATATGTGCTACCCGTTAGCCAAGAAGGAATCCCTAAAGGGTATGCAAGTGTATTCCATCAGGACCAAGGCCGCTACGATGGCTCTAGCAAGGGGACTACCTATTCTGGACATCTGCCAGGCTGAAACGTGAGCATCAGTGCACATGTTCTTTAACACCTTCGGCGCTCATGACGAGCTCAGCTCGTCATGAGGCACAGTCAACGCTGTCTCCTCCACCTGCTTCAGCACCCTCCGTATACTCCGCAAGATCTACAGATGGATCCCGACAGACACAAGGAAAACAGTCACCCAGGCCCTAGTCAGCAGCAGACTCGACTATGGAAACGCCCTCTACGCCGGAGCCTCGACCAAGCTCATCAACAGACTGCAAAGAATCCAGAAGGCTTCCGCATGCCTGATCCTCAACGTCCCGCACCGCAACCACATCACCCCTCACCTGAGGAACCTGCACTGAATCTCCTTCAAGCTCCTAATCCACGCACACAAGGCACTCCACAGGACCGGCCCACCTTATCTCAATAGCCGACTCTCCTTCTACGTACCCAACAGGAAACTCCGCTCCGCAGACCTCTCCCTGGCTACCGTCCCACGCATCCGTAGAACCGCAGCCGGAGGCAAATCCTTCTACCACTGCGCCGCCAAGACCTGGAACACACTCCCCCTCATCCTACGATAAACCGAAGACCTTCTAGCCTTCAGGAGACAACTCAAGACCTGGCTGTTCGACCAGTAGCAACAGCACCCCCCCTCTCCCCACCCTCATCGCCTTGAAACCCTTGCGGGTATGTAGTGCGCTTTACAAATTATTGATTGATTGATTGATTGACAGTGGGGCTGTGCTCATGACGAGCTGAGCTCGTCATAACTGCAGCGGAACGCCCACGTGGGGATAATTCCCCTCCTGTGCGGGGCGTTCCATTGAGTGGGCGGAGTCGTGACGAGCTTAGCTCATCATGAGCACAGCTCCACTGTGCTGCATGACGAGCTGAGCTTGTCACGAGCACCGCGCCACCCCCTTCCCCCCGACCCACGGGGGAATTAGCCCAGCGGCGAAGAGATTAAACACTATGACTTTACCTCAAGGGCTAGTGTAATGGCCCTTTTGTCTAGTCAATCCTGCCAGACTTCCTGATCTGAGTCCACTCTTTAGACCTCCACCTATGAGAGGTACTACTGTGGTATCGATTCTAAAGGTGAGAAATCGTATCCAACATAAGAACAAGTTACTTACACTCTATGACGTTCGTTCTGGTCTTTACAATATCAACTAAAGATTTCCAACTATCCTCCCTCTTGCCCATGTTGTGGATTTGACGCCTGGACATCATAATAAAGGCCTAAGTTATGTTGCAAGGACACACATATACTCAGAGGGGAGCCATTATCAGCCAGCTATACATTAATTAACCCATACACCTTCACTCTTTTTGCTTCTTCCTTTATTGAAAAACGATTTTCTTTTGGAATCCGCTTTCAAATAACTTTTTTACTTGGTGTATCAATACGTTCCGTTTTTGGTTTCTTGGAATGGGTGGTCATGTCATGCTGATTGAAGGTGCAAATTAAAAGTATGATATAGACTGAAGGACCATAATATGACGTGGAGATGATCTAATTAAATGGAATTGGCAATTATTTTGCGCTGAAAGATCTTAGTACGGAACTATGACAGCAATCCATCGAGGATAAAAGACACATCTACAGAATCTATCATGATCCGATTATGAGACCTACTTGGAAGTTTTTATTTTTGGAACCCGCTAATTACTTTTCTCTTAACTTTCCTCAAAATGAGCCCTGAAGAGTTGGTTGGTGAGCTGCGAGACATGTGTTGGCGGTGACTGTATCAAGAACTATTCATGGAACTTGTACTTTGTTTTAAATGTGATTAAAAAGTTATCAATTTGAGCTGAAGAGACGGTGTACAAAACTAGAGGATGTGCCAAAAAGTGGGAAAAGGTGTGGACACCGTGGCGAAACTACAGGCAGCTATGGGAAAGGGAATAATGGGGCGTCAGAAGGCGACAGTGTTGTTCTCTCTCACTTATAGCTATACTGTCATCAATTGTCCGAGTCTGATACCTGATGTACTAATGGTAATGCTTCTGTATGATATGGTCTTTCGAGCTTGGTTATTAAAAAAAGATTTCCCCCAAAAAAGTTATCACTGTAAAGAAATATTGGATAAAATGTTCTGATATAACAAGTAAAAAGGTTTTTTGAAAGAAGATTTTAAAAGGAAATTGTTTTTCATTAAAAGAAAAAGAGTGAAGGTGCAAGGGTTAATGAATATGTAGCTAGTTGATAATGGCTCCCCGCTGATGTGTATGTATGTTTCCTTGCAACATATCTGTTTATTGAGTTACTGATATAGTGAGGTAGTAGTCTAGCACAGGGCCGTTCACAACTGCAACCCATAATATAATCAAAGTCCTAAGTTCGAATTCAGTAAACGGGTCACCAGCAATTTGTTTGAAGTGCTTTGCGTCTGAGAGCATGGAAGTAGAAAGATTATGAAACAGACTTCAACATCCAGGGGTGGCACTTATGGGCGGCTCTGCTCCATTCCTTCCAAGGCGGCATAACGTCACAGTGGAGACATACAGCACAACCTGTAACAGTGTGGGGAACAAAGTTGGGTAGAGTATCACCAGAAGTAACTTCTCTTTACAGTACCTGGCTTGTTGGTGCCACACTGCTATAAGTGCTTAAAATTTACAGAATGTGTCTCCCTGAGGCGCACTGCTCTTTAGTAGTCATAGTTCATAGAACCTGCCTGGTGGGGGAGTTCTATCTTTTAGCTTTCAGCTACCAGATGTTGCTTGGTTTGTGGTGGGCTCTTCAGCACTCTTATCTTTATGAGTTTCCTGCTTCAGATTACTGATTAACCCAAAACAGTTGAGTTATTAACAAAGCTTACATTTAACATGGCTTTCCATCTACTGTGTGCTGAGAACAGCAATTTTCTCTCACTCCCTTTTATGACAATGGTCATTTGTAGGTAAAGGCATAATATTCCTATCTTGAGGAACAGCAGTCTTCCCTTCATCGTGTAATAGGTCTAATATTCTGTTTTATTTCAGATAGTTTGCTGTACATCTGATTACTGCTTCCTTAAGCCTGTGAGCTTTCCTGCTCCCTTGCTTTGTTGAAGGCATTACTCATCATTATTATTAATATTTAGTGCATTTGTAGAGCGCATGGCTGCCCAAAGGGCTACCCAGCACTGAGTCAGAAAGAATAGAAGCACCTGCAAAAGATAAAAAAGCCAGGTCTTTTTAGTTTCTTACGAAAAACCTCAGGGGAAGTGGCAGTTCAAACACTAAGGGGATGGGAGTTCCAGAGCTTTAGGCCAAGGTATCTAAAGGTCTCGCCTCTTTGCCTTACCAGCTTCACCCGAGCAGTATCCGAGAGGCCCAGCCTGCGTGAGCCTTATACACACTTAAGGAGTGACCAACTTATTAATATAGTTAACTATCGCCTCATACATAATACACAATGCCTTAAACTGGACCAGTTTTTAGGTCTCGCCTCTGCCAGTGCATGCGCTGATCTGGCGAGACATTTAATAGCTGCTTCAAAAGTGCTACCTTGCCGGCCACCAGCTTGCTATTACGCGCACAAGCGCGCGTGACATGCACAGCACTTTTTCCCGTTGCGCGTAATACCAAGCTGGTTGCCGGCACGGTAGCTCTTTTGAAGCAGCTAGGTCGCACGCGTGCGCACCACTTGTGTTTTTTTTTTATTTCATTTTTGCGATAGTCCCTTTCCTGCCACTAAATCATTCCCTATAGAGGTGTCTCTCCTAACCCCAGCTCCACCTGCTCAATCCTTGCCGCCATGAACCCACGCCTCCACGAGAACTACTGGGCACCTCACCTTTAGGTCGTTCTCGGGCAGGTACGTGCACTGCCGCACAATCTCCACATATTTATCCAGGTCTAGGGGCGCCATCTTAAGAAAACAGACTGTTGCAGGCCGAAGGCGGACACAGCCAGGCATCACTTCCTTTGACGGGTACAGACAGAACCAGGTCACCGGCTGTCAACTGCTCAATTACCAGAGCTGGTAGGGGCATGAACATAGAGGAAAGACAAAGAAGGGGGACTTGGAAAAAAAAGGTAGTCTAAAGCGTGAACGTCAATTTTTATGTTAGAAATTCTGTGTACTTTTTCTACCTTTCCAGCTATCCTACGAATTGGTATTTTTCCTCGCCTAACCCACCCTTTTGACATTTGTTTTTTTAGCCTTCAGAAACCCACGAAGCAATCAAGACGCAGATCTCAAATGTCTATTCAGTGCTAAAGGCACTCTGCTTTGTTACAAAACGCCCTTGTACCTCCTCCGGCCTTCTATCCCGAGCTTGCAGACACAACACTGGCTTTGACTGCTCAAGCACCGCCCTATATAATCGGGTTTGATGTCTCAGCAAGCTTCAAGGCGTTCATTATGCTTTAATAAAATAGCTTGTTCGGGACTGCCTTCCAAGGCTGAACTACCCTTCGGCAGCTGCTGGGCAACCCTATCAAAAGTCAGAACCTGGGAGAGGAGCCAAGCTGTCTTTGGAGAGGCAGGCAGATGTTCCCCTGCAGCACTGCTGATCTTTGCAAGAGCTGCACTCACAGCTATTCCACAAAGAAATGCGTGGCCACCGGGAACGGTTCATTGCATTTCAATATCTTGAAAATCCTTTGAATTCCTTGATTCAGCCTGAAACGCGAAAACAAAGTGCTCACGCCCAAAAGTTAAAAAATAAACATGCCCGTTAATTGCTCTCAATTTTACATGAACGCCGACAAGGGGAGTGTCAGCGTTTTGAAAATGCCCAGACAGGACGGCTGTCAGGCAGAATACGTTTCAGTAGACATACAGCGAGCATCGCGCACACGCATGCACTCCTCATGGTTTCGACTGACGAAAATGCTTTGGGGAGTTCGAAATGAATTATTTATTGAAAAAAGCAAACCTAGCGAGAGAGATTTTAGTGGCATGGGCAGTAATGTGTACTTTACTCGGTTGTAAAATCCATTACTATAGCCAGTTCTTCTTAATTTGAATATAGTGTGTGTCTGGGTGTATACTGCAGAGGGAGGGCCGTCACGAAAGTCAGAGTTTCCAAAGGAACAGCGTTTTTGTTTGGCTATTTACTTTGACACCCTCTGACGAATCTTCACAAAACTTTACCCAAAAAAGTGTTAATCTACCTCAGCTGCTTCCAGGAAAGTTTTGGGGCGATAACTCAAGAAGTACAGCTGCATAAGTAAATACTTATAAGGTCCCAAAAGCGAGACCTATTGGCTATGCCAATGCTTGTTCAATGGGCAACCAGTGAAGCTCATGTAAGTGGACAGAAACTAACATATGCTGAGAGACAGGTCAGAAGTCTAGCAGCTGGGTTCTGCACCATCTGCAGTCTATTCAAAAGGGACATAGAAGTTCCCAAGTTCCACACGTTGACGTAGTGCGAGTGTGAAGTTATTAGGGCCAGCCCACCAGTTCTCGGAGCAGAGACCGAAAAAACGTTTTTTCAAACTTTTATTAAACCCAATACACATGGCAGACACCTTGTTGATCTGAAAGTCCATCCTGAGACTGCTGTCTCGACAACAACCGAGATCCTTCACAGCCTGCTTGTGGAGTGATAGGACCTAAATCTTCAGGCCAATCAGACAGGCACAAAAGTTGAAGTTGTTTACCTGCCACCAGGACCTTGGTTTTATTTCCATTCAACTTTAAGCAATTATCTTTCATCCAGAGATGCACTGCCACTAGGCAAGGCTTCAATTTAGGACCACTTTTATCTTTAATAGAGGATGAAGAAAAGATTATTTGGGTTTTGTCGGCGTAAGGAAAGAAGATTATGGCAAAAGATTCAACAATGTCTCAAAGGGCTCGAAAATATGCATTGGAAAGTGCAGGACTCGGGAAGGAACCCTGAGTTTTCGAGCTGAAGGACGAGGTACTCGAGATCACTCATGCCTTCGCCTTTTGAATAGCTGTTTATTTAAAGTAATCATGTTTTGAGTATCCATTTACCTCTGAAATTCATAAATATAACCTTCAGCTTGCACCAGCATCCCAATAATTTGTGGTTTGCTTCTTGTCTGTATGGAGTCCTGTTACACATTTTGGTTTGTAGTGACTTTTAATCCCGATTACAAGTGGCCTATTTATTACAATGGACCCGGTAATTGGAGTTACTGGGGCCATCAGATTTCCGTGTTATTATTTTTTACACTGAAATTCCAGTAGAAATCTCAATCTGAAAGACCAGGGAAAAACATCCATTAATACCAACTTTTGTTTGGCATTCCAGAAAAACGTATGTTATGCTCATCATTTCCTCCCCACCGGAATTATCGGGACAGGGAGCTAAAGGAATTTTACTGAACCACTAGTCATTCAGGTCTTGGTATATTATGTCCTGTGTTAAGTAATAGCAATCAAAATCAATTCACAGTCCTAACAAATATGAGGTGAGTGTTTAACACAGATTATACCTAACCCTTGAAAAGAAAAGAATGCACTCTTCTAAACTATTGCTCTCACATTGGTCATCTTTCCTTTCTTCTTAAACTCAATAATCTTGCTTCACATGAAATACCCCAAGATTGAAGGGGATTTCCTGAATAGCATCAAGCAGTCACCAACTAGAAAACCCTGACTGGGAGGGGAGATGTGGGGGCGGGGGGGTAATAAAGGGCCATCAAGGAAGATTAGGACTCCATGTGATAAAAAATTACTGGTAAGTAATCTAGACATTACCACCTCACCCTTCTTTGTCACACTTCTGATACTCATAACAAGGCAGTGAACATGCACAGAAACCACAGCCCAGTGCAAATATAAATGAAACTATCAGATACGCACCAAACGAACTGAGTGACAGAGTCCCACCGACACACCAGGAAGAGAGAATATTTTTGAATAATCACGACCAAATGGTTAATTTTGAAGCACAATTACAGGTAAATTGGCTTATTAAAGATTTTACAGACAATTGTGGATGTTAAGTTTAAAGCTTCCCTAACTAAAATTTGAATTCAGTTTAGGAGCCATGCTGCAATCGTCTAAACAGATGCAGGTTTTACAGGCAAGATCAATTAGTTTGGATATGCAATCTGACACTAGTATCTTATCATTTTATTTGAAAATATAATATATATCCATTCAATTATTTCTCCATTTCTATTTCTGGTCCAAATTCTTCCCTATAGATTCAGTCACTACAGGACTGAGAATCTTTTTAGAAGGGGCAAGATGCTAAAATGAACAGTTATATAAATTGCACACTGACTTTTCACAGCAGACATTTACCCTTACGTTAGACAGATCTTCAGTTTCACAAAGCAGAGCCACCGCTAAAGTTACAGGTGCAGAGAGCAAACATATCCCTTAAGTTACACTGATTTTACATAGCCACGTCTCGGGGAACAGTGAAATATAAAGATAGCAAAGTCGTAAGAAGCTAAAAATGGAGAACATAAAATAATGTCATACTACTTATAAGCCAACCATTACAGTAGTAAATAAGCACCCTCCTCTCCCCAAAAAAAGAATTCAGCAACATCAGCAATGTGTTACAAGCTCAGAACGTTAGCTTTACATTCGTTTTGGAAATATGCACATTTAAATCTCATACACCATCTTCCTTCCATTATAGATCCAAGCAGTAAAAAGCATTTGCCCTTCACTACACCTTCCACTTTCCATGTTCCCCATCCAATCTTTTCATGGTAGATTCTTCATCAACTAAGAAGAGGATGCTTGAAAAATGACACATACATGACAATCTCAATCC
Organism: Lissotriton helveticus; assembly: GCF_964261635.1. Taxonomy (NCBI): domain Eukaryota; kingdom Metazoa; phylum Chordata; class Amphibia; order Caudata; family Salamandridae; genus Lissotriton; species Lissotriton helveticus. Next base: position 407,600,148 of record NC_136061.1, on the reverse strand, counting down.
TTAGACAGCAGTCCTATTCCATGGACGAGGCCGATTTTACAGTCTCAGCACAGTACAGCTACACCTATCTCACATGATTGATACAGAGACTGCAGTTTTATACAGTGACAATGAATTCAATACCATCACTGGGTAATGTACCCTGGTCAGGTCTGTTCTGCAAGTCATGGGTCACTGGGCAATCTAGTATTGTTGGGTTCCTATGTGACTACAGAAGATATAGGGACTAAGACTGCTCAAAAGTAATAGAGACTCCTAGATGAGCCTCGACTCTTTCGCTACCAAGGGTGAGTTGTCAAGAATGACTTTCAGAGGTGGTCAGGGTACAGTATCTCATGCACACCATGAGCATAACATTATACATCTAAAAATTGATATGGAGCCAGTGCTAGCATTTGGAAAGCTTATGGCTATTTATATTGAGAAGAAATACAAATAAGACATTAAAATCAGAATCGGCAATTAAAATGTAAGGATGCTGCAACTTCTGCGGCAAGGATATGCCTCAACACATTAATCTGGTGGTTGCAATTCCATCCGCTAAAGATGCTAAAGCATTTAGTCATGTGGTCAATGCTCTAAGACAATGCTTATTTATGGTGCCGAGAGGCAGAAAAAGAGTTCACTCAAGAGCAAATGGACAGTCTCAAAAGTATGCTCAAAACATTCATGACCTGTAGGTAAAAGTTCTAGAAAAGCTTCCTTCGATTGTGTTGTACCACTAGGGTCATGTTCCTAGGCTCTAGTTGGTTCTTGAAGAGATTGCAAAAAGGTTATGGCTGCAATACCTTGTCAGTGAGCTCTAAAGCTAAAGACATAAGTAGGTAGCCCTGCAGCAATAGTCAATGCCACATAGTCTCATGGTTGTGAACACTTTAAACCTCATCAACATATAAACAACTGGAACAGCTCATTATGGTTTCTAATGGAGTAAAGGGATTTCAGTCAATGTCAAGATGGAAAAAATAGCGACTTCCAATGTCTAGGAACTACACTAACACACAGTTCAAGATTGGCTGTCAGAATTTTGGGAACTCGGTCCACCCAGAGTCAGCCCCAGTCACAGGACATTGAGCTTCTGGGAGGAACTAGGTTTGGCTGGGATTAGGAGCAGTGACTGTACAAAACTGACCGCAATGTTGAACCAGACATGCTGAGGCTCAAGAGATGAAATCAATGTTCCTGAAATTGAACAAATGAGCCAATGAAAAGGTAATTACTGAAAAAGGCTCAGGTGCAAAGTATTTTAACTCCATGTTCATCTGGGGAATACCATCGGCGATGAAGGGAACCAGGGAAACCTAAAAGGGTCTCTTCCAATAAGCAGAACATAGAGGAGATCCTGCTCTACATTAAGTGTGTCATTCAAATTGCCAAATGCTAGACTGCAAGAGGTGGGCTCACAAACAAACTGAGGTGGGAGAGCTCCAAGGAGTTTGTTTACCAAGTGCACTTCACCTTCTGGGACTCCTCTCATGTATTCTTCTGATGTGCTTGCTGGTAAGTCACACTAAGCATCCAGGTAGACGAACCTCAGGAGTAGGTTCTCTCCGCTCAAGGAAGTACAACTGCTCAATTTCCTGACTAGGTCCAGTAACTGGTTTAGAGCTACAGTCTTATGCTTAGCCAAATCCTTGAGATTCACAGCAGACATCATCCAGCAACTCCAGCACGTCACTTGTGTGTAGCCACAGTGCTTCTACTCTGCTGCAGGAAGCTTGGAACTGCCAGCTATGTCAATGGGGGCCTCTGGGGAAGTGCCCTTGGCCTGGGGAAGCTGTCACTTTTAGAGCTTCTCTCACCACACTGCTCCAAACCACAGGAGAAGATCCTACCAGCCCTTCACCCTTAGCGACATTTACTCAGAGCCCCAGAAGCTGCTGAGAAGCCAGACTGCCTGGATTTATTTATTTATTTATTTGAAGAGTTTTATATAGAGCTGGCTAGACCAAGAGGTATCAGAGCACTTTACATGAGTGGCGTTAAGAAAAACAGTTTTACATAATTACATCAGGTTACCAGAGCATAGAATAACACAGAAAACAAGTTAATGGAGCATAGAAGAGATTCGCAGAGGAAGCAAGCCCGGGACACAGGGCAGCGGCGTTGCGGCATTCACATTTGTTACATCCTGGTAAAGAATTCCAGAAGACTTGGATAGGTTACAGATGATAAGTTTATTCTTCTTAGATGGTTAGATAGGTTTTCCAGTATATAAGTAATCACAGCCCCACAGGAGCATCCTCTCTGCTGCTCAGCCCAGGATCCAACTGACAGTCCACTCACAGCATACCAAACATTCCAATGACATCACATTCACACTAACATTCCACTCACACTGGCTGAACAGCAGAGGTAGAGAACCAGGGAAGATGTAAGGTAAAAACCTTAGATATAACAACATTGCTGCTTTGTCAGGGGAACACGACTCATGCGTCCCAGCAGCAGCTCCGGAAAGGCGTAGTGGTCAAGCCCATAGGTAGGTGACGGGGGGTGATCCCCAACCCATCTCCTCTAAGCTACGAAGGCAGCTCAACAAGAAGCATCAGCCTTGTTGATTAGGGATCCACTAGCATCTATCTGGATACTTGGTGGGTGTTGTGGCCTGACAACAATATTCACTCGGGGTGGGAGGAAACTAGGAATTCAGTTCACAAATCCGAAAAGGTGTGGGTGGTAGAAGGGAGAAATTTCCAGGGATTAATGCCAAAAAGGCAGTCCCTAGTCAGGAAACTCCTGACGGGAGCTCCTTACCCGGCGGCCATCTTGTGTTCCTCTGCCTCTTCCTCCCTTGTGTCTGTCCTTGTGGAGCTAGTTTCCTTTTGCTCTATATGTGTCCCCACGTCGAGTATGTTCCCTGCTTGTGTAGCTAAAGATCATTAATGAGTGTGAGAAATTGTAGGTAGGAGCCTGGCTGTTTCAGGCCTCTGGTGTGGTGGCCATGTCGAGGTCAGGCACCCGGGTAAACTGAGTCACCTTATCAGTCCCTGTACAGTGTACCTTAGGTACCCAGGGCATAGGTGTACCCAGGGCCTACCAGGGGCTGCAGCATGTATTATGCCACCCCTGGCTGGCCATCCAAATCTGACACAACTGGCTGCTTGACAGCTGGGGCAAGGTGGTGTAATCACCCTTTGCTTTAGATATAGTATACCTATATCTAACCCTAAACATGGACACACAGATCTCCTATCAGTCACTCCTATGGCAGGCCTTAACAATCCTGAAGGCAGAGTGCTTGGAATCGTGTGAGATGGTGCTCTGGCATGAGCTGAGCCTGTCTGCGGCTTGCGGGATCTATCCCTTAGCCGTTTCCATGATATCGCATACCATATACTCTTAAGTGCATTATAATCCTCGCGGTTATGTGCCAACTCTGGTATCGCTTTATCAAAACATGTCGAGTAAGGTGTCATACGAATTGGAATACTAACCCCTCGCCAATTCTGGCGACGGGGTTAGCATTCCACCCTTCTAGAGGGACACGACATGTATGTAACCCCTAACCCCGGTTAAAGTCAGACAGAGCCTTAGCATCCACAAAATGGATGCTGCCACCGAGACACAAGTCTGCCCTCCTGCTGCTGGGAGTCCTCCCAGAGCAGGAGATAAGGACAAAGGGTTTCCTGCCAGGGGCGGTGCCAGCACCGTCCCAGACAGGGTTTTGTGTATTGTAGGTAGGCAGGGCTTTAGAGGAAGGTGACTGCAAGTGGCACCCCGGTGCTCACTGTGCATAGGCCGGCTGAAACCAGTTCCAGGGGCACTCCAGCCCCTGGCCTGGGGAAAGCCCGCCAAGGAAGTGGGTGTAACCACCCCCCTCCTGGTCCCACCCATAGGGCAGGACCTAGTCGCGTGCCAGCCCCCTTTTACAGGATAAAGGTAGGAACTGGCCCCCTTCCAAATCAGATCATCTTTGAATCCTGAAACTACTTTCTGCGAAAGGAACTCAAGACTTCTTCCTAAGATTTCTCCCTTGTGACTAAGGAGTAGTCACCCTGCATCCGCAGGCACCATCTAAGAACACTGCGGTCTGCTGCAAGTCCTTCCTCCGGAATCCGACTGCCCAGCTCGACGAGAACCGGCTTCCCTGGCACCTCTGACCTCTACCTGCATCATCAGTCACGCTGAGATTCGTGGGTGTGACGAGACCTCGAGGGACCGGCCATCTTCAAGACTGCACGACTTCTTTCCAGCAAGCCCGCCGAGTGAATTCCTGGTGAGTGCTTTGGGGTCCGAGAAGCCCCCACCCTGAGCAGCTCCAGCACCGAAGAGCAGCCCCCCAGCATCTCCACGATCTGCGTGGGGCCCTTCTGCTTTTTGCTGCTCACCGCGGTGTTTGGCTACTAGCCCGCTGGCTTGTGGCCTTCCTGACGACGCCCGACGACATTTCTGCTGCTGGTCTGGTTGCTCCAGACTGGCCCTTGCTTCCCTCCATCGGAGAAGTACCCTGGACCCTCCTGGTCCACCCAAGACGCCATTTTAGGTCCACCGCGTGGGCCTTGCATTTGCCAAGACTTGTTGCCCAATCCTGGGTCCAGCGACGTCGACAGCAAGAACCTTCGTGGGACAGCTCGCACCTCCATCCTGGTCGCCGACAACGCCTCCTGGTCCGAGAGACTGCAGAGCCCAGCAGCGCCCACTCACCTGACTGCGGTGACTTCGCCCGGTGCCATCCTGGTGCCCACTTAATCACTGGCTAGTGATTCAAGAACTTGGTCCCCTCTGCTTTCAGGTTTCCTTCTTCCTTGATCCAGGCTTGGATCCATCGAACTTTTCTTCACTGGTCGCCTGCCAGCAACTTCTTCCTTCCAGGCTCCTGGTCCGGCAACGAGATCCCCGACGTCTTTTCAGACCTATGCAGCTGCAGCCCCTGGGCTAGGTAACTTCGGCACTTCGGTGTCCCAGCATAGCCTCACTATCCTAGGGTCAGGATCCACTGTCGTTTTCTTCCTACCAGGTCGGGTTCGCCCGTGAACACTAACTTTGCCTTTACTAGCCTCCATAGACTTTGTCCCGCATCCCGCGTGAGAGTGCACACTCTGCACCCGAGTCCCCTAGGTCTCCTAGTAGTAATCTAACGATTCCCTAGTCAAGTCCTAGCGATTCCAAAGCCTATTAGAACTGTTACTTACCTGCTAGTAATTCGCATTCCACTTTTAAAGTATATGGTTTTTCGTGCCCCTCGGGCATTTGTGTATAACGTGCTAACTTAAGTATTTTCGTAAGAGTTTTGTTGTGTGCCTAGCACCCTGTCCTCATAAAGAGTACAGGGTTGTTGTGATTCTAATAAATACACTGTTTATTTTCATAACACTTGTGTGGTGTCCTTTCACTGGGTGTTCAAGGGGTAATGTGATGGTAAAACAGCTGGCTTAACACGCCCTCTAGAGTCTTAGCCTTAGACTGCTCGTATCCATGCTACTAGGATAGCTGGTCTATAAGGTTGACTTACAACCAATCATCAATAAGGGTTGTTTGGACTGATATATAGTGATCACTAGAATAGTGAGCACTGCACATCAGGCCAACTTCTCACATTGGTGAGCAGCGGTTGGGATTTGAGCTTGCTGTTGTTTTACCACACATGCCCTAAGAATATCTTGTGAAAGATCACATAAGTACTAAAGGTACATATAACTTAGCTTAGAATACTCTGAGTTCTACTGAACCAGCTGTTGTAGCTCCTAGGGCCTAGCACACCCTAAACTACAACTCTAGCAAGGGATCAGTAGGCAAACATATAGTGTAGGTAAGTGCACCATTTACACCTCACTAGAAAAGCATGTCTACCCAGGGGGAATCTACTGAGACTCCCCTGGTCAGTGTTGACCCTCCACAGGTCACTTCAAGATATGCAGCTCTCAGCTTTCAGGAGATGAGACAAATCTGTGTCTCCAGGAAACTGAAGCAGGGGTCTAACCCCACCACTCCCTTTCTGATAGGTCTCTTAGAGACATATGATGCCAGAAAGCTTTCTCAGTTACATGAGAACATGCCAGCCTTAGAGGGAACCTCTGGGGATCCAGACCTCCCCAACACTGATTCAGCAGTTGAGGAGGAGGATCAAGAGGTACTCTCTGGGGATGAGGTAGACAAGGGTCTTGAGGTAGTCAGAAGGCTAACTAGGACCAACTTAGACTTACTTGGGCTAGGATCTGGGGGACCCCCAGTACTAACCCGAAGTGGGCCTAACCTTGGAGTTAGGAGAGATAGATCTCTTTCTAGGGACTCCAATGGATCTCTGCACTCTAATGCCTCTTCTCAGGGGAGAAGGAATCCTCCACAGAGGAGATTTACTTCCCCTCAGAGAAGAGAGCATGAAGCTAGGATGAGACAAGCTGAACTGAGGATTGAAAGGGAAGAAATTGCCCTGGCCAAAGAGAAGCTTGCCCTGGCAAGAGAGCAGCAGATGAGTGGGTTAGCTCCCACTGGTGGCAGCAATCTCCCAAGAGATAGAGAGAAGGGTTTAGATACTAAACACCTGACTAAAATAGTGCCCCCCTTTAAGCAAGGGGATGATATCCAGAAATGGATGGCTGCTCTGGAGAGGGCCTGCACTGTGCAGGGCATTCCCCAGAGTCAGTGGGCAGCTATACTGTGGCTCTCCTTTGATGGTAAAGGTAGAGATAAGCTCCTCACTACAAGAGTGGAGGATGCTAATGATTACCAGGTCCTGAAAAATGCACTGGTTGATGGGTTTGGTTTAACCACTGAGCAGTACAGGTTGCTGTTCAGAGACACCCAGAAAACTCAGTCTCAGGACTGGTCTGACTTTGTTGATTGTGCCACTAAGGCTTTGGAAGGCTGGCTACTGGGTAGCAAGGTTACTGACTTCACAGGATTGTATAATCTTATTATGAGAGAGCAAGTCTTAAATAATTGTCAGAACCAGTTATTACACCAGCACCTGGTAGACTCTGATCTGACCTCTCCACAAGAATTGGGTAAGAGGGCAGACAAATGGGTCAGAACCAGGATTAGGCCCAAGAACCAAGGTGGTGACCAGAAAAAGGAATCAACCAAGCCTCAAGAGAAGGGTGGGAATAAATCTACAGATCAAACCACATCAGGGCCCCAAAAATCCTCTGAGGGGGGTGGGTCCCAGAATCCTTCCAACAACCAGAAGAAACCTTATTGTTATCCCTGTAAACAGGTGGGTCATTTAATAACTGACAGCAGTTGCCCAAAGAATAACAATAAGGAAAACATACCCCCAAGTAACATTCCCAAACCTCCTGTTACTACTAGTAGTAATCCCCCAGGTGGTGGGAGTGCTCCCAAGAACTTGGGTGCATTTACTTTGGGAGTTCCTGGGGACTCTGGCCTAACCAGGTCCCCAAACTTAGATACTCTTGTCTGTGAGACTGGCATGGGGTTTGCCAACTTCACAACTTGTCCCAACACTTTGGGCAAGTACAGACAGGAGCCCCTCATCAATGGAATGAAAGTTGAGGCCTATAGAGATACAGGGGCTAGCATCACCATGGTGACTGAGAGTCTAGTCCCCTCAAGGCAACTTTTACCTGGTGCCACATACCAGGTGGTAAACATTGATGGAGTGAAGAAAACTCATCCCATGGCAGTAGTAAATCTCAGCTGGGGAAGTGTCACTGGCCCCAAGAGAGTGGCAGTGTCAACCAACTTGCCTGTAGATTGCCTACTGGGGAATGATTTAGAGACCTCAGCCTGGGCTGAGGTAGAGCAAGAAACCCATTCTAGGATGGTAAACCCCCATGGTAAGGTTAGTGGGGCAGTGTTAGTCACAGCCCCAGTCCAAGATGTCCTCCCTGAACAGGTCAGGAGGGTTGTGCCAGTCACAACCCAATCTCAGACAACTCCCTTCCCAGAACAGGTTGGCAAGGCTGTCATGGTAACAGCCCACACCCAAACTGAGCCCCCTCCTGAAAAGGTTGGGAGAGTTGTGATGGCCACAGCTCAAACTCAGACAGATGACAGTGTTGTGAAGCCTGAAACTATGGATCACTCCACTCAGACAGAGAGTATTGAGGAGGAAGAGAAATCTCCCTTCCACCAGACTTTAGGAAAGGATCAGCCTCCTCAGGGAACTGATCTGACCCCTTGTGAAGAAACTGCCACAGAGGTAGTCAGGCCTAGCCTGGCAGAACCCCTGATGTCAGTGGACCCTTCCAAGGTGGGACCCAGTCTGGAGCAGGTAACCTGCCCCTCTCTACCCTGCCTCAGTCAGCCCAGGGCTGTAGAGGTCAGGGAGGCCAGTGTTGGACCCCAAAGGGCCCCCTGTCCAAAAGAATTTCCCAATCAGCAGATTAAGGGCACTGAAGCTAGTAGTCCTAGCCAAGTGAAAATAAAACATACTCCTGAGGGATCCCCCTTAAAATTAGTTAGGGACCTCCCACAGATGGACACTGTTGGGCACAGCCAAACCTGGGACCTGAGGGCCCCAGACCTGACCTGTCCCTCCAGTAAGCCAAACAGAGGGACCCAACCTCCAGCTGTAGGTAGCCAGAGGTTGACCCTGAGAGCCCAAAACAACTCAGTCTTGGAAAGAAAGGCCTCTATGGTGGATGATGATTGGAGGAAGCTGAGCCCAAAGTTAGTGGAGCCTCACTTCAGTACTCCATGTCAGCACCAGCCTTTTTCTTTGACAAAACACACCACAGGTAGAGATTCCCTATGGTGGAGACCCTCAGACACCCTTAGGGTGAGGGGTTGCTTAGTGGACCATGACATGGGGGGTAACCATGCTAGTGCTGGTACTTCCTTAAATGGCCACTTAGGCAATATAGGCTTAACTGGACAAGGATAGCCTTATCTCCTTTCGTTTGGGGGGGGGTTATGTAGGAAGGTAAATCCCTGACTATGGTTGCCCCCAACTTTTTGCCTGGTGTTTTGCTGGTTTTCTGACTTAGTTGACCTGGGACCCTGCTATTCAGGGCCCCAGGCCTACTGCTCTCTCTGTAAAATGGATTCCATGTACCTTAGGTACATATCTAAATTGGATACTGAGTCACCTTATCAGTCCCTGTACAGTGTACCTTAGGTACCCAGGGCATAGGTGTACCCAGGGCCTACCAGGGGCTGCAGCATGTATTATGCCACCCCTGGCTGGCCATCCAAATCTGACACAACTGGCTGCTTGACAGCTGGGGCAAGGTGGTGTAATCACCCTTTGCTTTAGATATAGTATACCTATATCTAACCCTAAAAATGGACACACAGATCTCCTATCAGTCACTCCTATGGCAGGCCTTAACAATCCTGAAGGCAGAGTGCTTGGAATCGTGTGAGATGGTGCTCTGGCATGAGCTGAGCCTGTCTGCGGCTTGCGGGATCTATCCCTTAGCCGTTTCCATGATATCGCATACCATATACTCTTAAGTGCATTATAATCCTCGCGGTTATGTGCCAACTCTGGTATCGCTTTATCAAAACATGTCGAGTAAGGTGTCATACGAATTGGAATACTAACCCCTCGCCAATTCTGGCGACGGGGTTAGCATTCCACCCTTCTAGAGGGACACGACATGTATGTAACCCCTAACCCCGGTTAAAGTCAGACAGAGCCTTAGCATCCACAAAATGGATGCTGCCACCGAGACACAAGTCTGCCCTCCTGCTGCTGGGAGTCCTCCCAGAGCAGGAGATAAGGACAAAGGGTTTCCTGCCAGGGGCGGTCCCAGCACCGTCCCAGACAGGGTTTTGTGTATTGTAGGTAGGCAGGGCTTTAGAGGAAGGTGACTGCAAGTGGCACCCCGGTGCTCACTGTGCATAGGCCGGCTGAAACCAGTTCCAGGGGCACTCCAGCCCCTGGCCTGGGGAAAGCCCGCCAAGGAAGTGGGTGTAACCACCCCCCTCCTGGTCCCACCCATAGGGCAGGACCTAGTCGCGTGCCAGCCCCCTTTTACAGGATAAAGGTAGGAACTGGCCCCCTTCCAAATCAGATCATCTTTGAATCCTGAAACTACTTTCTGCGAAAGGAACTCAAGACTTCTTCCTAAGATTTCTCCCTTGTGACTAAGGAGTAGTCACCCTGCATCCGCAGGCACCATCTAAGAACACTGCGGTCTGCTGCAAGTCCTTCCTCTGGAATCCGACTGCCCAGCTCGACGAGAACCGGCTTCCCTGGCACCTCTGACCTCTACCTGCATCATCAGTCACGCTGAGATTCGTGGGTGTGACGAGACCTCGAGGGACCGGCCATCTTCAAGACTGCACGACTTCTTTCCAGCAAGCCCGCCGAGTGAATTCCTGGTGAGTGCTTTGGGGTCCGAGAAGCCCCCACCCTGAGCAGCTCCAGCACCGAAGAGCAGCCCCCCAGCATCTCCACGATCTGCGTGGGGCCCTTCTGCTTTTTGCTGCTCACCGCGTTGTTTGGCTACTAGCCCGCTGGCTTGTGGCCTTCCTGACGACGCCCGACGACATTTCTGCTGCTGGTCTGGTTGCTCCAGACTGGCCCTTGCTTCCCTCCATCGGAGAAGTACCCTGGACCCTCCTGGTCCACCCAAGACGCCATTTTAGGTCCACCGCGTGGGCCTTGCATTTGCCAAGACTTGTTGCCCAATCCTGGGTCCAGCGACGTCGACAGCAAGAACCTTCGTGGGACAGCTCGCACCTCCATCCTGGTCGCCGACAACGCCTCCTGGTCCGAGAGACTGCAGAGCCCAGCAGCGCCCACTCACCTGACTGCGGTGACTTCGCCCGGTGCCATCCTGGTGCCCACTTAATCACTGGCTAGTGATTCAAGAACTTGGTCCCCTCTGCTTTCAGGTTTCCTTCTTCCTTGATCCAGGCTTGGATCCATCGAACTTTTCTTCACTGGTCGCCTGCCAGCAACTTCTTCCTTCCAGGCTCCTGGTCCGGCAACGAGATCCCCGACGTCTTTTCAGACCTATGCAGCTGCAGCCCCTGGGCTAGGTAACTTCGGCACTTCGGTGTCCCAGCATAGCCTCACTATCCTAGGGTCAGGATCCACTGTCGTTTTCTTCCTACCAGGTCGGGTTCGCCCGTGAACACTAACTTTGCCTTTACTAGCCTCCATAGACTTTGTCCCGCATCCCGCGTGAGAGTGCACACTCTGCACCCGAGTCCCCTAGGTCTCCTAGTAGTAATCTAACGATTCCCTAGTCAAGTCCTAGCGATTCCAAAGCCTATTAGAACTGTTACTTACCTGCTAGTAATTCGCATTCCACTTTTAAAGTATATGGTTTTTCGTGCCCCTCGGGCATTTGTGTATAACGTGCTAACTTAAGTATTTTCGTAAGAGTTTTGTTGTGTGCCTAGCACCCTGTCCTCATAAAGAGTACAGGGTTGTTGTGATTCTAATAAATACACTGTTTATTTTCATAACACTTGCGTGGTGTCCTTTCACTGGGTGTTCAAGGGGTAATGTGATGGTAAAACAGCTGGCTTAACACGCCCTCTAGAGTCTTAGCCTTAGACTGCTCGTATCCATGCTACTAGGATAGCTGGTCTATAAGGTTGACTTACAACCAATCATCAATAAGGGTTGTTTGGACTGATATATAGTGATCACTAGAATAGTGAGCACTGCACATCAGGCCAACTTCTCACAGCCTCTGTTAGCCCCTGCAGACTCCACTAGCCCCGCTGGTACCTGCATTTCAGGAGATCTTTCGTGGCTTGCACAGCCGCCATATTGGAGTCAGGGATCAGCCTAACGTGTTTCATGTTCAAGTCATTGACACTGTGACACTGACACTTTGCCATTACAACATCCAACTACTTTCTTTGGAGAACCCCAATATGATTTTTACCAAATGGCGAGAAATTGCCACCAACTTGTTCACTTCTGATCTATTCTTTCGCTCACTATTTTACAAGCCTTGCTGTATATGGCTTGAGGTACTTTATCCGAGAACACTAATGTATTTTGGAATTTGTGAACTACGGGGTCTTGACCCAACCTTCTAATATGTGCATTATATGTTTAAGGGATTCACAATTTATCTTACATGATGTACATAGCACCCATCACTGTAATCTTGGACTTTATCCTTCTGCTATTTATGCCAAACCCTTTTTTAATGGAATGCATCACATTCACTAGAGGTATTTCTCACATGAAGTAATTAGATTCTTATTGTACAATTGATTTTGGCACATGCATGCTCTATTCTAGCCCTGATTAAGTCATTGGTTATATTTGTATGATGAAATATGTGTTGGCTAGATCCTGATAAAAAAATTGAGAAACATAGACCAATAAAGAAGATCCACTTTTTCCCGTTGACATTTGAGGATAACTTCAGAGTGCTTGCATCTCAAGTCGCATATAATCAAACGATCTGAACTAAAAGAGCATAGAAAACTCAATGTCTAAATCAGCATGCAACATCTGCAAAGCAGGCCATATTTTGAGTACCTACTAAAATAAATTGAGGATTGTACATCCCAGCAATGAAGATAGATTTGCAGTCAGAACATTTGAAATATTTCTGAAATACTAGAGCTATTTTCCCAAAATCTAATTAACCCATCTCAATACCTATTCAGGAGGCAAGAATTGCATTCCTTAAGAATATGGATTTCCTGGGAATCTCCACAAGTTGCAGAGACTATCTTGATAATCCTACCACAAATGAAGAAATAGTTAGGTGGATTACGTGCTCTTATCTCAAACAGAGGGTCACCTGATTTTCAAATATCCTCTCTTGGATGCAAAATATCATTGGTCATTTTTCCTTCCTTGGAGAGATATAGGAAACCACTACTGAAGCAATTAGATTGATAATTCCAATTTAAGACAACAGCCCACTACCAGTAGCAGCAGTTCAATTAGGGTTTTCCCAAAGGGTACACATTCTAGCGCCAATACTGCACATTTTGAAACATTACCAAGAGCACTAGTTTCATAGATTACACACTTGGGAGTAGTATAGCTTGGAACTGAAAAGGCTCGGCCTCTTGGCAATTGCCCCAGACACCTCTGAATACATTTCAGCCGAGGAGGGACTGTAAAGTGTGGGGGTACTGATGGTGGGCTGTACAGAGATCTCCTCAGCAATTATTAAGCTTTTTGATGGACATTCACAGCAGAGGGGCTGTACTGTTCTAGTGACATTTGCAGGAAAAGCCTTAGATGAACTGGGTCTTCCGAGCATCTCTCCTAGAGGTATTGTGCCTGAGGTCTGAGAAAGAGTTTATCACTGCTGGATCTCTCAGCAAAGCATGGATGTGAGTCTATCCGGGATATCTCTTTGTATATTATATGTTGATGGTCCCTCGATGAAGAGGGCTTCATTTAACACATCTTATCTTTGAGAGGTGGTTATGCTGGCCATCCGTCTCCAGGAAGAACTGCCATAGTGGATCTTGGGTGGGGGAAGAAGGGGATGGAGTTGGCCCCAACTGCTGAGAGTAGAGCTGTGACTGGCACCCTTGTGATATAAGATCAAACACTGTTGCCCCTAGGTCTCTGTGTTACTTTGAGTGTGTACCTTCCCCGTTCCTCCCACTAAGGTTCTCCATCACCTGCAAAGATGCCTCACTGTACGATTCGAGCTCTGCTCAGCCCGTTCTGCCTCTCGGCCCTCATGTACATGTCCCTTGGCTCTTTCAACGTGGTCACCAGTGTGCAAAACAGTTGGACACTCATGCTCTTCACTCCTGCACTAGATCCACGTAAGCTTTTGATGTTAGTCAACTTTCAGCCATGTCCCATGATGGCTGCGCCCAAAGTAAAAATAGATGTGAACTTGAAAAGTAGTTCTTTACACTACAAGTCCTCCCATTTACAATAGTATGGTAGAATGGATAGGAACACCATGTACATTGACATGAAAAGCTGGAAGCTTTAATTTTGTCAGAGCAGGACATGAACTCTTTGATATGAATTAATGAATTTGATTTGGAAAGTTTGCTGTTACCCTAAAGGGTGTCCTAACACTAATGAATCCGGTTAAAGAAAGGGAAAGGTAAGAAGACTTGAAGAACAGGTTTTCAGACGTTTTCCAAAATGAGAGCTGAAACTGCATCTTGTGTACACTAAGAGGGAGTGCATTCTGCTGTTTGGCAAACAAAAATGTGAAAAAGTACTGGCCAGTGTAAGTCTTCTAACATGAGACAGAATAAGAAGGCTGAATACGTGTGAGTGGGCATTTGGGATAATATTTATGAAATTTTGTTCAGAGATAATTCTGGCCAGAATTGTGGAAAGCAAAATGACATAAGAAAGCAACTTAAAATAGAGCACTTAGTGGCAAGAGGCCAATGTAGTTTCTGGACATAAGCAGAAATAGACGTGTGGGAAGGAAGACATAGGATGTGGTGAGATACTGCAATTCTGAACCACATGGAGTCAGTTAAGCAGGATGCCTGGGTATAGAGAATTTCAGCAGTCCACGCCAGAAGTGATGAGGGTTTCTTCTACAGTGTTTCTGGAGGAAATGAGAAGCAAAGGGATAATTTTGCTTAACATTCGAAAGTAGTAAAACCAGGAGGCAGAAACCGGGCTAATTTGATAAGACTAAAAATAAGAGAGAAGTCAGAAAAGATTCCCATGTTTCTGGCAACAGTGACAGGAACATGGGTGACTCCAAGCTCTGTGAACCACAGAGAAGACCAGATGGATGTTCCAAAAATTAGAACCTCGGTCTTGTCAAAGTTACATTTAAGGCAGTTAATTGATATTCAGTCAGCTACCACTCGCGCATAATGGGAAAATCTAGGGTGTCTTTTTTTAATTACTGCTAAGGATACAATAAATTGTGTATCATGAGCACATAAGGTCAAAGCTCTCTATGTGAGCAGAAGGATATTTGCTTTCAACTCGCACAGAAATGGGTTCTTCAATACTCCAGGCAACAAACTGAATGCCTAGTTTATTGTTTGTCCACAACAGTTGTCTTCTGAAGTCACCGCTGCATGGTGACTGATTCAAATAACAAGCCAACAATGGTTCTCCCATTTTTCAACACTGTACGGTAGAGCTGAAGAACACTCTTGTCCCCCCTTAGACCAGGTGAGAAGGGACCAACTCCCATTAGTGCTTGAGGATCCATTTTCACCCTCGGAGTTAGTAGTGGCAATTAGGCATTTGACCCCGGGGAAGGCGGCGGGCCCGGATGGGATCCCAGGGGACCTCCTGTTAGAAGATCCTATTGCTTGGGCCAAACTTATCGCCCTTATAATGAACTTGATTGCCAAGGGACACCCTGTGCCAGATTCTTGGAAGGGGGCCGAAGTGGTCACCGTGTTTAAAAAGGGGGCTAGAGATGACCCTGCCAACTACAGACCAATCAGCCTGATAGATGTGATCCAGAAGGTGGTTGGCAGGGTCATTATCTCTAGGGTGGGAGCCTGGATGGAAGAAGAACATGTCCTCTCCGGCACGATGGACCAGGTCTTTCGTTTTTTTGCCATCTATTGGAAATCTGTAACCATCAACAAGGGTAGTCTCTACCTCGCCTTCATAGATCTCAAGATGGCATTTGACCTGGTCCCTCGAGCAAGGCTGTGGGCCACGCTAGAGAAGATGGGCTTTCCTGGGTCTCTTTTGGGTTTGATTGTAAAGCTCCACGAGGGGAACTATGCGAGGATTAGATGGGGCACCCAGGGACAGCTGACAGATAGGGTGCCCGTGAGGAGTGGAGTCCGCCAGGGCTGTGTTATGGTGCCGACCCTCTTTTCTCTCTTTGTGAACGGTGTGGTGGACCATCTGAGAGAGGAAGATGCAGACGCACCAACCCTGGCGGGGGAAAAAACACCTACTCTACTCTTCGCGGATGATACCATACTGATCTCCAAATCCCCCGTGGGACTCCAAAAACTTTTACACCGTTTTAGTACCTTTTGTACGGATAGAGGTCTTACCATCAACACCTCCAAAACTAAGCTTATGGCCCTCTCTCCCTCTAAAAGATTTAGGAACAACTTCACGCTCAATGGGACACCTCTGGAGCTGGTAGATTCCTTTGACTATTTGGGGGTTCGGGTCAATAGTCGGATGAACTGGAAGGACCATCTGGCCAAAATGTTATTGAGCCATAAAAGAGTATCAGGGGTGACCTTGAGAGAATACCGGGAATCGTTGAGTAAACCTGTGGCACCGGCTCTGGCAATTTATGAGGGACAGATTTTACCGGCCGCCCAATACGGCTCTGAGCTGTGGGGGTTTGAGAATGTCTCGGAGTTAGTCATATCTGAAAATAAATTCTTGAGGGACCTGGTGGCTCTCCCAGTCTCAACTCCGCTAATCCCTCTACGGCTAGATTTAGGCAGGCGCTCCTTTAAAGACTTAGTGCGACTGCGCCCACTATTATTCTGGGTACGGTTGAGAAGGACCAGGGAGCTTACAAACTATGCTGCTGTTTTAGATGAACTCATTTTGCTCAATACCAGTGATAAGATCAGATGGTTGAGCAACCTGAGACAGCTGGTTGTGCATCTGGGCTTGAGCGATGCATGGGCTAGTCAAACGCCACCCCCTAAATTAGTGATGAAGAAACTCTACTGGGACTGGGTTTAGGCAGAGGCAATGCGTAGTGGCGCAGGGGGCTTGCTCACGGAGCGGTTCTTAGAGTTTACAGGGTCAAGAAAACTGGAATCCTTCTTAGACCTTATATCAAAGCCTCTGGATAGAGCACTTTACTTAAAATGTAGGTATGAGACCCTCCCGGTGCATGACTTCACCTCGGGGTGGACCAACGTCGGTGGGTTGTCGAACTCTTGCCCTTGTTGTGCTGCCCCGAATGAGTCTGTGGCGCACTTCCTCTTTGCTTGCCCCGCATATAAAGTTGCCAGGAAGGTTTGGCTAAAACCCTTATGTAGGGGGTTGGGTTTCAGATGCCACAAAATGGCCCTACGAGTTCTTAGCACAGATACGTCCTCCACCCTTATGGTATGTGGGGTAGCTAAATATTTGGGTAGTGCATGGCTGACACGTATGAGGAGGACGAAGCCCCGCCCCACCCTGCTTAACACCTAGCCGGCCTCTGGCAGGACACTTGATGGTACCTTTGGTTTGGTTAAAAGGTACCCTACCATTATGCACGGGGATAGTTATGTGAGATCTCATGCATATTTGGCTGTTGGGTCTCAACACATTATGTGTACTGTATATTATGCACACTATTGATGGAATTTTATTGTATAAAGTATTTATTTATGTATTTTAATTAAAAAATGTATGGCATATATTGTATACTTTTATGGTGAAATTTTTACCGAATAAAGTTATTTCACACGCAAAACAAATTTAAACCAAAAAAAGGACACTGTTCCTAAGGCGGGGTGCAAATTGTCACCCAAACGCCCATGGAAAAAAGAAAGAGAAACAGGGAAAAGAAACTAGGTTGAATAGGGATCCATGAGTGAAAAAGAGGAACAAGTCTTTCCTCATGTTGCTTTCACACACCCCGAAGGATGTCATGCTTCATCATCGGGCATTTGCTCCTCATCGGGCCAGCGCTGCAATGCCCTAGGGTCCCCCGAAGGGTCACTTTAACGGAGACCTTTTTAGAGAGATGCAGGATGGTGACTGCGGGTGTGTGGGGTGAGGGTCCTAAAAAGAGGGTGAAAAGTGTGTGCAACGTGAATGCAGAAAATCAAGGGGTTACTATACAAAGGTTAAAAACAGGGAGCAGTGTCCATAGTAAAAGTTAAAATTGAACCCCAAGGGTAGAATATGACCCCACCAGGCAGAACATGCCCGGGTATGTTTCGCCCGCTAATTGCCATAAGGGTCATTGGCGCTTCTTCAGGGCCAGAGACAAACAAATGGGGAGAAGTGCACATGAAAGGAAATTTAAAAAAAAGAATACCCTCAGAGTAAGTCAGGGCGAGCCAGAGTGGCGCATAGTCGAAAATGCTCCTGATCGCAACCTAGGAGAAACAAAACAGGATAGAACACAAAGAATGTGCATCAGTCCAACTTGATGCATCATAGTGTGCCACGGTCGTGTGCACATCATATCTGGCGTTTGGTTTCGTGCCCAACCTACCGTGGTATGCACTGGGGTGCCACGTGGGGCCTATGCTCCATTATGTGTGGTCTCATGTTTTGTGCATCTCTCTAAAAAGATCTCAGTTAAAGTGACCCTTCGGGGGACCCGTAGGGCATTGCACCGCCGGCCCGACGAGGAGAAAATACCAGATGATGAAGCATGACATCCTTCGGGGGGTGTGAGGGCAACAGGAGGCAAGACTTGTTCCTCCTTTTCACTCATGGATCACTATTCAACCTAGTTTCTTTTCCCTGTTTTTCTTTCTTTTTTCTATGGGCGTTTGGGTGACAATTTTCACCCCGCCTTAGGAACAGTATCCTTTTTTTGGTTTAAATATCACGGAGCATGGACACTGGACCATTAATGGCTCCTTGGTCCCCTCGCTTCTCTTGGGTTTTGTTGGTATAGACTTTTATGCAAAACCTAAAAATGTGAGGAGAATTATATTTTCTGACCTGGAAAGAGAATTTCTGAGTCTCTGTCCATAGTTCCCGGACTTTATCTTTCCGAACATGAAGTCTCTGCCTTTAAGTGAACCCTCCTTAAATGATTTGCAAAAATTTTCTATTTTTCTTACCTGTGAGACTGCGTAGTACCTCTCCTCCGAAAAGAAGAAATTACGTTCAGAAGATCTCGATTCGTAGCACCAAGTGTTTCCTGATACCAGTGCCCCCAGTTCTTGACTTCAAACACCAGCGCATTGGGTCGCAAAAGGAGGCTTCACCTGGTGGCAGTTATTCTTTGTCCTGAGAGAAGTGAAAGCATGTTATGCATAATATCAAAACTCAACAAAAAAAAGTTGCTCCATTAAAAATTTATTTTTGAAATGTATGTCATTTTTCTGATTTCTGTTCACTGCTAACATTAGAAAACTGAATAAAACGATTCAAGAAATTCCCATTTACGTTTTTGATTAATTTCTCAGAAATCTAGAGATACAAGCCAGAAAGATTGAGCAACACGTGACCGATCAGGAACAAATGTGGGATATTATCAAGTGGTTGTATATATTGTTGACCTCTGATACCCGTCTCCATCCTAAATGACTCGACGCAAGACTCCTCAATAATTTCCAAACTACTTTATGCCCAGATACTTGGACTTACTGAAATAAACCATTATATTAATTTATTACATTTAATCTATTTTGTTTTTAGGGTTAAATAAGCTGCTAAATGGGAGTTTAATACTTTTTTCATGCATCTATTTATTTTAAAGCATGCAGGTCCACTTCGATCACGACTTAGAAGCTGTTTTTTTGCGTGTAAACATTACGTTGCCATATAATCCAATATGTGCTGCACAATTTGCAGTTTCTGACAAAACTATTGTTTACAGATAATAACGGCTCTGACATGAATGAACACAATGCTCGAAACAAAGTTAACTATTGTCAGTTGAATTGAGGCATATAAATATGTGACAATTGACCATAAGATGCATACATCTCCAAATGATGTAATAGGAGGGGCTTTAGTCTGCAACAGAAAACGATGACCTTAAATGTAAATGGAAATATTTATTTCAACATTCAAGTAAATTCTTGTTTACAACTGACACTTTCTCAAACAACAATAATTTCAGGGAAATTCTCAAAGTTTTGAAGAATACCAAAATTAGCCTGATGTCTTGAATCCGCAATTACCTCCTAATGAAACATACATAATAGACATGGAATGCACTATTCTGCTCCTTAATGTAAGGAGGTACTTCGCACGGTACTGTTTTCAGAAAGCCTGGTAACCATGAAACTACAGACAAGTATTAGATCATAACTGGGATACAAAGAATAAACAAGTCGCTTTTTATTGCAAGATTCTTCTATATTCAGCCTTGTTCTGTGCTAAATGCGTGCCATAACTGAATTGCACACTTGTTGTTTTTTACATTAACTATTTTATTAAAAAATAGTTAACTGCTGTTGAATGCATTCACAAGTCTTATCTTTCAATACATATTTAGCTTATGTATTGTTATGGTACTGGGACCCCTTTTTTGTTTCAATGTCTCCTAAAATAATGTCGATGAAATTGTCTTTAATTGCATTGTATGCTATATAATTGTCTTTCCGTTAATTCTAAGTTGTCTTTCCATGCTGAATAATTTTTCAACCCTGCCATCCGAGTGGTCCATTACTGCCATATTGTTCCAGTGACCACATTCATAGCAAACACTTTAACAACAATCACAGAACTTTGGAGGTTAATCTCCTACTTAATGGCCTTGTCAGATCTGGACTGGTTTGGCTCAACCCATTTATGTTATTTTCCGTTGTACCCAGGGGCGGTGGGTGACATTTGAAAGTGGTGGGGCGCAAATTGATTTGCACACCGCACCGTAGCGAGCGAGCCCGAACCCCAAAAGGGAGGTATGGGGGGGTTACTCCCCCCCCCCCAAGAAAATTTTGAAGAAAAATCGTGCATTTTCAAGCAAATTTCAGAAAGCAGGAAGGTTAATAAAGCAATTGTGAAAGTGCAGTTATTACATTAATAGATGGCATAACATAGGTAGCTGCGTATTCAGTATAACCAGAGCTTCATACATTCCGTCCTATTACAGACTCTGATATTGGCATTAAAAGTACCCTCCAGCTTATCAGCGTCAGCAAGGTTTCCAACAGCATAGCACCCCTTTGCTACACACAGATTACAGGTTCAGCCACATGATGATAATAGCAACTCATTCAGTGTGATAATTAAGGGAGCAGAGCGCATGGAAAACATATTTAGTGGTGGGCCGAGCAAAACACAACGAACAAATTAACTCCTTTCATCTCCATTATTTCAAACCATTTACAGGGCTCAGGTGTTTTAAACCTTGTGAAAACAACAAGCTAATTTGGTGAAAGCATACTTAGAAATCTGTATTTATGTATTGTAATTGTAGACTGGACCAAAAAACGAGTGAAGGGGCTCCACCAAAGCACCTCTCCCTTAATTATTTATATATAAATTTCATGCGGTCTGACAAGTCTGCCAAAGCTGCAGCAGATGAGCTGGGGTGTTTACTCCTGGCCTGGGTAATGCTGCAGAGCTGAAAACTAAGGCGCTACCAGGTAACCAAGACTCAAGTGCCACCACAGCATCAATCTGTGCAACCATTCAACAACAGCTGGTTCAAATATGTTCTCTCAATGTTTCAAGCTATATTACAAATGTCACCAAAAGATGTTAATATTTCACTTCTGTTCTTGGATTTTCGTCACAATAAAATACACTGAACATAATCTTCACAAAAGTTATTTACAAAAGTGTAAGCTATTGCCATTATAAATTACAATAACTTTTATTTAAGTATTAATTATTTTAAAAAAATAAAAGCCTTTGCTATTTGTAATATCAATACATCTAAGTCACGTAAATACAACACATATTGCATTACAAATGCTATAGGTGTCACATTTGCGAAAGTTAAAACTATTGGCATTGTAAATGACAAAGCTATTAATTTTGCTATTTTCAAACCCAACACATAAATAAAAAAAATTGTCATTTACAATACCAATAGCTCAAACTTTCCTAATGCGAGACGGAGACCTATTGTATTGCAAATGCTTGTTTATCTATATACTCCGTCAGGCGTCTGTCCTCTAATGGGGAGGCCTCTGGGAGAGTCGCATCACGTGGAATGACCGCCATCAGTGCGTGTTTAATCTGTATATAGTGAAACAGTTCAGTGGGTGCCATTGTGTAATGTTCTTGTAAATGGGCAAAAGTGACGATTTTACCCACTCTCCTGAGGTCACCTAGTCGCGAGATCCCTATTGTGTCCCACTGTTGAAAACCCTTACTCTTGCCCAATTTGCCTAGCTTTCTCGTGTTCCATAGTGGGTTGTGCTGTGTTAGTCTTCCCTCCCAGCCCAAATGTCGCGTTACTGTGTGCCATATTTGAACAGTATGCGCAGTCGGCCCCATAAGGTCTGGTTTTCGAATGGTGGCCATTATTGAATGTATTGGCCCCTTGTCTTACAGAGATGGCTCAGGAGTTGGCCACCCTTAAGCCGTTTTCTAAGCAAATATCTTTCAGTTGGATAGTTACTGTCCATCTTTTAATTGGAGGTATTTCCAAACATGGGACACCCCACTGAGCATCTTCCTCCCCGCCAGGTCATTTTCCTCACTATCAAGGGGCTCAAAAGGTCCAGTTAAAGTCCCTCACTATAACAGCAGAGGCGGCCCAAGAGAGACTGTCAAGGAGCTTGCCTAAAGCCAGTATGGTTTCGGACCTCTACCCCACCACTATGTTCTCTTGCATATTCATTATAAATCTCAATGTTACCATAGGGGCCAGACACTAACCGAACAGCAAGAATGTCATTACTCTCGGCCGGAGGTACCTATATCTTAAGGCCAATAAACTCAGAACGGCAATGTTACATGAAAAAACGCTATTCTACGTGATGTTGGATTTAATTCAGGCATCGTCCTATCACAAGAATCTAAAGTCCCCGATGTGCAACCCACCTCACTCTCCACACTATTGGAGCAGCTCTGCTCAGGGGAAGACTTATCTTCTGGGTGGGGATCAATAGTTTCGATGGCTGGTGTCTGAACAGTGAACACTTAATGCAGGCTCACTTGCTGATGACAGACACCGTCAGCCTGGGCGCGGAGCTTCCTATTGTGTCACTGGCCTTAAGTACAGGATGCCCCCCCCCCCCCAATTTTAGGAGTCTGCAGCTATAGAAAAAGGTGGCCGACCGCTGGGGCGTCACTGGGAGCACCCGGTGGTGAAGGGATGGAGGGAGACACGCACCTGATGCAGGTTATCAGGGACATGCGCAGCCAGAACAACAAAAGAGGGAAAACCAGGACCTGAAAGAGGAGCGGGGCACCGGCTCCCCTCAGAGTGAGCGGCCGGATCCATTCCAGGGAGCGAGCTCACACACAGGTCCAGGGAGAAGACCGGCCTCGTGTTGGGATCTATCGATGAGCACTGCAGACTTAAGTTGGTAGAATAGCGTAGGTTGCCTATGTCAGTCACCGAGCAAGAACTCACAAGTTGCACCAAAGTGCTAAGGACAGGTAGGCGTTGCCACACCTAAACCTTCGAATTCCTTCTGTAGGCAGTAGTAAGTGGCCAATGTGAAGTGAGTCATCCTTCAGGGCTACCATAGGAAGAAGGTCCCCTACATCAGAACATGTAAACAAATAATGCTGAATAGCCAGTAAGAAACGTCATAAATATGACTGTAGTTCTTTTACCCGATAGCTACAGGTACATCAGTGAATGGATGCGGCAGGCAGTTCTCCGTCCAAGAACCACACACGGAGTGGCGCATATATGTTTATTTAGCTTTTTTAGTAGCAAGGACCAAGCCTTATGGGTATCATAGAACTGTGCATGTACTGTATTTATTTTATATAGTAGTGTATTGTACGTAAAAACAATAATGTGGACAGACTTCATCAGACAGGCGACATGGGAGACAGTACTCAATGCTCTAGAGACTTAATTTTAAAAAAGCACGCAAGGGTGCAGGATGTCAATCTAATGACAAGCCAATAATTGCAGTAGTTATAGAATTTTCGCAGGCTGGCAGAGGGCACCATCCTGAAACCCAAAAGCTCGCACACCCCCAGCCAAGCATGCCTACTTAGAGCCGCTCTCCCTTCTTACCAGCTCTCTCCGCTGGCTCTGTATTCTGGTTCCGGACTTCAGTGATGCACTGGAAACATGAAGCTGGCACCTCCGGCCCGGGGCCTTCTCTGGGATGTCCGTTACCGTATCCCATGCTTCCCCAGATAATCCCCTTTCATTTTTCCATGGCTGCACACCCTGGCCGCATCATGCTTTTAAAATGAAAGGAATTCAGAACAGCCATGAGATTGGGCGACTAACGGCGAAGGAACGACATTGAGACAGTATATGCTCCAAATGAGCAAATCAGCTTTGAACGCTGGTCACAGAGTGGAGATGCGGGCTGTTTTTACTTGTTTCTATAGCAGCGAGGCAGGAGCCTAGTACTTCACCTTGGAGATGAAGGGGCAGCGGCATGATGAGGCACCAATTTGGCCCAGGCAGCGGCGGTGCGAGCAGTGGCTTCAGTTCAAAAACGAAAGAAACAAATTCATAACTGCTGCCCGCTTGCACCGCAGCCCGCCTCATAAGTAACTCAGGGCCAGGGAAGGGAGTCAGTCACGGTGACACGGACGGGACACGGTCTCTGCTGCGCACGAGGTTACTCACAGCAGCCAGCGCACGCATCCTGGCGATAATGGCCAATCACTGCATGGCTTCACATGAAGTCACACAGTGATTGGCCATAACAGTGCGGCTGAGGCAGTGTGTTGTCACCCCCACGCGCGGCATCCAATGATCGATGCTGCGCGGTGGTCCAGCCAATCCTGGCGCTGCATGCAGCGCCAGGATTGGCTAGGGGGGCATATTTGCTGCTCGCCCAGTCGCCCTCTGTAAACCCCGGGGGCTAAGGCCGGGTAAACCAGAACCCTCTGGTCACGCTCTGTAAGGGAGCTGACAACTGTGCGCATGCTCAGGCAAGTTTTACACCAACTTGCACTTGCGCACTACAGTCTGGACTGGTCTGCTGCAGCCTGAGGGTGTGGTCACATGGACTGAGTGACTGTCACTCAAGCTGCAGCAGGCTGAGGCCACCCCCCTGCACACTCCGAAATCGCCGGGTGTGTCCCGGCACCGGTCAGGCAGATGATTGCAATTTAAATGAGGGGATTGCTGCTAAATTGCTAATGCTTAATGCACGATGCAATGACGCCGACGGTGGGTCCATGTGGCTGGTGGGGCTACGCCCCTACGCCCCAATGGACGCACCACGTCTGGTTATACCCTGTTTTGTGAAATGCTCTGAATAAACTGTTCGTGTCTTGCTTGAATATTACCTTGGCTCACATCACGTAAAGAAAGTAAGTGAATAAGGTCATTAGCTTGTTTTGAGGACAGACCCTATTCTTTTGTATTATCTTCAGAGCCAGGAAAAGCAAGGTCATTTTCACATTGAAGTAATCCAAATCCAAACCAATAACTAATTCCAATGAAATTCTGATCCATATTTTTAAACATTAATAATAAGCTTAAAAAAATGCACTCAACTATCCGGCATTAGTGGGACTGAGCAGTCATGTCCACATCACAGCAGCACACCTGAAATGACTCCAGTCACTCCGGAAAGGGAGCCTCAAGCGACAAGAGCCTTGGCTGGCATACTAGGTGGGACTCCATAGGTTTGTTGGTGACAGCGAAAACAGTAAATTGAACCAATCTGTTCTAGCCATCTGCCACTGTTTACAACTTATTCTGTAATGTCCTCAGATGCCTCATTGGGCCCGAAGTTACATCACAGGGGGACCTCAAATGTCCCCGGCAGGAGGGAGGGGTGAGAACGCCCAATAACTATAATGACCGACCGACCGGGTGGGCTGGGGACCCCGAGAGAAGAGGTGAAAAGGGGCATCCCTGGATTACCATGGGTGCGCGTAGTGACTTGGATCCACAAGCAACTGGACAGGGACAGTAGGGGAGTGAGGGTGGTAACTCTTCCACCCACCTTTAGACACACCCAGAAGAACTTTAGCCAACATAGAGGCAGTGGGGCATGGACCAGTTGCCCACACCTCAGCACCGTGCGACAAGGACGCAGAGCTGTAATCGGACACAGTATGATGGGGCACCGAGGGCAGCTAACCCTGGATTAGCAATCATGCAACAGCACCAAATCTAAGATATGGCTGGTGGGAAGGCAAACAATGAATTGTCTATTAAGGGCTTTTTTCAGACTATGGCAGATATGGTTGCACCAGCACTGACAAAAGAAGCAGCTCGGATGGAGACCATGGAGGGGGTTCTGAACAGGTTGTGGACTCTGACCAGGCAATCACCAAAGAATTATTTTTACAGGTGTTTCGAGACGTTATAGACGACATCCAAGGGCTGTATTATAGAAAGTACCTAGGGGTGCAATGGGCATGGTGGCCTGCGGTGTGCGCCCCTTTGGTATTACAGAAGTAGCTGCAGATGCTTGTGTTGCCCGTTCTGTAATACAGAGTGCTGGCACACACGTAGCGCCAGAGCTATCTTAAGAGGGAGTTACTTCAATTGCATGGGGGCGTGGCCCCATGTAAATGAGGGAATCTTTTTACCTCTGCGCCCGCACTGTATTATACGTGCAGGCACAAAGCAAAACTCAGGAGGCACACTCAAAAGTGTAGAACATAAAGGTGACACACTGTCAGAGCACCCCTTATGGTAGCCCTCTAGAGGGGAGCATGGGAGTCTAATGGACTTCAGACATCATCTTGCAGGCAGGTTCAGTCACTCACTGCACCCTCCCGGAAGAGGATCTCTAATCCTTCTGAAAACTGCAGGCAGCTTACCACCTACACAGAGAAACACAGAGTGGCTTTAAGGGCAGCCGCTTTGTATTTCACTTGAATGTGCTACACAAGTTTGTGGCTGCCCGGGGACAGCGTGTTCTTTATTACAGGGTGCAATTCTGCTATTTCGCACCAATTTAAAGGTGAGCCTTAGTACAAAACAGGAAAAGGGCAACCCTATGTGTAATAAGGCCCCTAGAAGTCAAAACCGATAAGCACAGTGTCTTGCAAGAAATAAGACAACACATGATTGAAGCAGGAAACCACGTCAAAGAAGTGAAAAAGGGCCTCCAACAGCAAGTCAACAACTGTGATCAACTACAGCAGTGCATTATTGCCTGCAAGGAAAAACATCATTCTACAGGAGAAGTGTGAGGACCTCGAGAAACAATCGAGATGCAACAACATCTGCATTGCATCCAAATCCACAGAAATGCCAATGGAAATCCAGTGAGCCAATCTTTCATTATATGTCCAGAACTTGTTTGACGCTATATTGTACATTTTAGTGTAGACTAAATACAGATCAAACTGGATAGAACACACGGAATCTTTCAATGGAAAGACAACAAGGGTCCCATCCCTCATGTGGTGACAAGAGTCCATTCCTAGGAGGAAAAGGAAATCATCATGGCCCATCTCATTCAACAGCTTATTGATACAATTATTCCAAGATCTTTCCTCTGTCCCTCTTGCAAAGTGTAGGTCTTTCAGGCACTGGCATAACGAAAAGTGAGGGGGCCTCCCTGCACAGTACTTAGAGGGGCCCCCTCCGGGCTCAATCAGGAGCTCTCCGGCCACAGTGCAGTGCCGAGGGGGCCCCTTAGAGCTAGAGGCCCCCTCGCACCGCGGGGGCTGCGTGGGCCTGTGTTACACCCCTGCTTTCAGGCCCATCACAGAACTGTTAAAGCCCAACAACATCGAGTCCAACTGGACCACCCATTCTACATAATTTTTCTCTATAAGATTAACCAATTTACCTTTACCTACCTGGAAGATGCTTACTCCTGGTGAGACTGAATGAACAGAGCAAATCCCAGACTTGAGCAGGCACACCAAACATGAAGAAAACCAGAGAATCCTGGAGAAAGGTAACAATACATAATTCGGATGATACCCGGAGCACCCGCCAAGGGGAGCATTTTGATCATGGGGCCAAGGTGGTGGGGGAAAGCGTCTGAGCAGGGTCTAGATGGTATGAATTTACATGGCTGATACACCGCCTACCTACTGACTTTGACATATGCGCTGCCAGGAGGGGAGGGATAGAGATAGGAACAATACTCTGTGGGAGCAGGTATTTCCCAACTTATCTCACATACTTGTATGTCCTAAGTACCAAGTTGAGCCATACCCTAATTCACAGTTACTTCGTTAAATCCCTTTAGTTCTTGTTCTGCTCTGGATGAGGGACAAACGGACACCAACATCATTCACATATACTTCAAGACAGGCCCCCCCAAGGGCAGTATTCTGACCACTGGAGAGTGTTACCACTGGAGAGTGTGATGGATAGAGCCCACTATTGTTGATATCAACATATATTGTCAGGTGTCCAAACAGCCCCACAAAACGCTCAAGTCTCCTGGGGGAAATCGCAAGATCAAGGCAAGAGACCCACCTGTTAAGAAAAGTCCAACAAAGACTAAGATTAAGGCATTTCTCCACACAATACATCGCTGACGTTCAAACCAAGGCAGCAGTTGTAGCTATCCTAATCTATTATCACCACAAATTTGTGGAGAAGCCAGTCAAAAGAGACAAGCAAAGTCGCTGGAGGATTCCAACACCTTTATGCGATAGCCTACCGAACACCAGAGCCTCCATCTACGCAACA
Organism: Lissotriton helveticus; assembly: GCF_964261635.1. Lineage (NCBI taxonomy): Eukaryota > Metazoa > Chordata > Amphibia > Caudata > Salamandridae > Lissotriton > Lissotriton helveticus. Next base: position 407,572,021 of record NC_136061.1, on the reverse strand, counting down.
TAACAGGTCAGTTGAAATTTCTCACTCCAGTGATACACTATATGGCTCACATATCACACCACCTTGTCATAACTGGAAGGAATTCAATTCGATGATGCATCCCACACAAGACAAATCGCATCAGCGGTCAGGGTGAACAACAACCCTATCAGCCACTAGCAAAGTCCTTCTTAATGACTTGACCCTAGTAGACTCCTGGCTCCACAGACACCCCTTGAAGATATACCATTACCTCTATTCTGCAGCACATCAGATCTACATAAATAAAGCATATACCTGCAGAGCAGAGATTATCAAACATTTGAGAAGTAGAGCAGGGAATACAAAAGAGGGCACGTGGCAATTGGTGGCTTAATGACTCCCTATTAAAGGGTCCGGCAGTCCTACAAGAAATTAATAAAACCATACAAGAATATATCACATTTAACACCAGTGACTTTGTCCCCAAGAGTAGAGTGGGACGAACTAAAAACAGTTATCAGGATGACCCTTAACCAGGAGGCTGGTTGCCTTTGCTGCATCAGAGAGACTGCATTAACTGTCCTTTTTTTTAAAATATATTTTATTTGAAATTTATATCAGCAAGCAGACAGATCACAAATAGTAGAATATAGGCAATCCAAATACATCATTCAATTTTTGACTATCAACAGATAAGGTCCTTATACAGATATGAAAGAAAAAAAGTAAGAACATTTGTTTTTTTTTAAAATCATTTCATCATGCCAATACATCATAAATTCATATCCAATTAGCAATAGGAGACCACAGTTTCAACCACCGAATTTTCCTTCTCGCACCCTTCGCTTTGTACAGAGCGGTCTCAAGATGATATATAAACAATAATCTAGATTGCCAGTTGATAAAGGTTTGTGGTTCAGCATCAAGCCATTGGGACGTAATACATAGGCGAAAAACAGACATGCAAATAAAAATGAACCCTTCTTCAGCCTCCGACCGAGCACTGGCCGAGCTTTCTTGAAAACCAAAGATCACCAACTCTGCCGACAATTGCTGTTGAATACCCAAACTATGTATCAAAAAAGAATCTACTTCCGTAATAAATTGAGAAAGTTTGGGACAAAAAAAAACATATGAGATGCATCCGCGGCAGACAACCCACAACAATTACACTTATTCCCCCTTGTATGGTTCCATTTAGCAAGTTTTCCAGGCGTATAATATAACTCAAAAATAGACATAAAGTGCTGGCTTTTTAAGGGGCCATTAAATAGGACGTTGGTGGCCAACTCAATACTTCTCTCAAAGTTAACTCGCTCAACCCCCAGTTTATTTTGCCATTTTGCCTCCCAAACCTCCAGATCATCCTCTGCTTTTCCATAACAACTGATATAAAGGCCCCATTTTAGATCTTAATTTGATTGCTTCCATAATTTCTACTTTTTTGAGTATGATCAGCTTTTGAGATATTTTCTGCTCTAACAAACTACGTAACTGAAGATATTTATAAAAAAATAAAAATAAAAAATAAATAAAAAAAATCGATTCGAGCTAGCTTATATTTTTTCTGTAAAAAATCGAAAGACACTAGCTGCTTCCCCTGGAACAAATCTCCAATTTTACAAATTCCAGCACTATGCCACCTAGCCATAACCTGATCACTGAATATCTCTGGAAGTAAAGGACAATTCTTAAGTGGGGTATAAAGATTCAGATTACAGCCTATGCCCAGTTTCTTTTTCGTTTTTCTCCATATTTCAAAGGCAGCAAAGACGACTTTGAATTTTATTTTCTTATAATAACTGGGCTCAATTATACGGTTTAAGCATTGCCTCGCCTCTTCACCCAGTAGCATCTCATAAATAGAAAGGGCAGCAAAGTCTTCCGTAGGATCATCCTGCAAAATTAACATCCCCATATGTTGCAGGATAGCGATCCAGTGATATAGTCGGAAATTGGGAACACCCCAGCCTCCTCTTTCTCTAGGTAGCATACACCATTTAAGAGCTCTCCTAGAGCGACAATAGCTCCACAAAAACCTCGAGCACATTCTCTCAATGCAGGAAAAAAAGGAGGCAGAGATCAGTAAGGGAATAGCCCGAAATATATACAAAAATTTGGGAAAAATAAGCATTTTTAAAACAGTACTGCGCCCATAAAGAGATAAATGTAAGTTATTAATTCTTTCTAGTGTCTTATTAGAAGAAGCAATAATTGGGTCCAAGTTCAAAGGGATAATGTCCTCAACTTCAGATGATATTTTGATACCTAAATAGGTTGCCTCAGTTTCAAAATTAATATCAGCTGGGCGACCAGCCACCGAATGAATCAGTTGTGTCTTACAGACATTTAATTTATAGCCCGAGAACCGCCCAAATACCTTGGCTGCTTCGACAATCCTAGGTAACGCATTAGTAACATCCGACGTAACCACAGCAATATCATCTACGTACGCAAATACTTTATATACCCCATTATTTATTGCCATATTATTCTCCAACGTAATGATAAAAGGTTCAATATAGAGAGTGAATAACAAGGGGGAATAAGGACACCCTTGTCTTGTCCCCCTTGCTATCGCTATATATTCCCTGACAGCCTACCCGAGATACGTATAACAGCCGATGGATGAAGGTATAATGTCTGTATGGCCGTAACAAATTCTGCCGGGAACCCCTTCCATGCTAGGACTGTCCACAAAAACCTCCACGAGACCCTGTCGAATGCTTTTTCAGCATCCAACAGGGCACGCCAACGGGGGAGTTGGTACCCTGCGACCAGTCCAGCATGGAAATGATCCTTTTAATGTGGTCAGTGGTATCTCTCTGTTGAATAAATCCATGTTGTCTTTGTGAGACCAAGCCTGGCATAAGATCGTTCAACCTATTAGCGATAAGCTTCGAATATATCTTACTGTCTGAATTAAGTAACGAAATGGGCCTGTAGGACCCCCATTTCGGTATCTTTTTTCCCTTTTTTTTTTTAAAAACCACAATCGTTGCGTTTGACCAGGAATCGGGAGCATTACCAAAAAACCCTTGTTAGCAAACGTCTAGTAGTTAGTTTTTCAGTATGTTCCTAAAGATTCAATAGAATTCAAGTGGGATATTATCGGGGCCCGTTGCCTTTCCCTGAGGTAGACCTAATAAAGCCAACTCAACTTCACCCCATACCAAGGGAGCAGATATATTTTTTTGCGTATCCAGACGGACATCTGATGTCAAATCTTTCAGATCTTCTCACCAGCGTTTAATTCTGGCCCCGAAATGTTATATAAAGATTGATAGAATCCTTGAAAAGCTTCAACACCCTCTTTAGTTTCTTGCGTTACTCCGTTAAATCAATAATTTTATGAATATCATTGTAGACTGCCTTCTCCCTTAGTCTTTTCGCCAACATTCTACCTGTTCTTTCACTGCGTTCATAAGTATCTTCCTTGTGCTGTACATATTTTCCACTTTTTGATCAGCAATATTGGCGTACACACTAGCCCTTTTAATAATTAGGTCTCTTTGAGCTATCACAGAATCTGCGCCCGAGCTAATCGTTTCTGCTAGTTTCCGCTCCGCCATTATAACCAGGTCGAAATCATTTTTATGTTTGGCCCATATCTTTTTACGTTTAAAGTTAGAAAAGCTGGGAGTTTCACCTCTAACGACTGACTTAAAGGTATCCCAAACTACTTTCTGCTCAGCTGTTCCTTTATTAAATTTGATAAACTCCTGAATAATATTAGTCACAAATTGACGGTACTCCTCATCCATTAGTAACTTTCTATCAAAAGACTAGAGATGACTGCCTACTTTAGCCTTGGGGCCTAAAACAAGCTCTAGTATTACCGGATTATGATCCGATACCAATTTAGTCTGTATCTCAATATTGGCTTTTGCAAGTAGTGCGGATGCTACAAAAAAATAATCCAGTCGAACAAATTTGGAGTGAGGGGCAGAAAAAAAAAGTAAACCCTGGATCATTGGACTGCAGTAAATTCCAAACATCACAAAGTCCATGTTCTAAAATCAAACCCCTAATCATGTAAATACCTGCTTCTTTCTACCTGAATATACATTGTTTGCTCTAATATTCACCTGGGCGTCAATATGTACATTAAAATCACCACACATTACCACCGGTTGCGTCCACTGAGCTAATTCTATGTTCAAGTAATTCAAAAGTTCAGCGTCATCCAAATTAGGACCATACACGTTACAAAGTGTAAATCTGGATTGATTAATCTTGATTTCAATGATTGCCCATCGGCCCCATTTATCTGCAGCAGTTTTTATACAAATGCCCAACCCACTTTTTTTTAAGAATCGCCAACCCTCTCTTAACCCCAGTTTGTTTGGAACACGCTACCAGCTCCAGTCCTAAGTTTTTCAGGAGTCCCCTGTTAGCCCAAGCCACATGCGTTTCCTGTAAACATACTAAATCAATATGTAACAGCTGTACAATTCTAGCCAATACCTGCCTCTTCTTAGGATCATTAAGGCCACATACATTCAGAGTACAAATCTTCAGTTTCCTATCCATTTTTGAAGGCGACAAATACGCACTGAACCTTCAATACATAATAAAAAGCGTAGTCTCTTGTAAAACTTTTATACATCCTGCAATTGTTTGACATCCTCTGAACACAAAGAACCACTTTAAAATACGTCTGATCTGCTGCTGCAGATTTTTCACCCCCCACCACCTACACCCCAAACCCACCACCTTGACCCCACACCCCTCCCCCCTTAACCCTCCCATCCCACCCACCCGCCCAACCCGCTCTACCCACCATATGAGGCCCAGGGACAATCAGTCCCTGATAATTATGGAATGCCGTGCCCCCCCCCACACCCCGGGCCCGGAGAAGAGAACATGTATATCAGAGTATCACAAAAGAAAGAAGGAACCCACCCTATAGCGTTAGTAGCAGACGAGCTACAGACCCTAGTTTAACCTCATTAGACCTACCCCTTCCTACAAAGATTCCAAATACTCTTTAGCCTTCATTTCTCAAAGGAAGAATCTTGTTTGCCCTTTTATAATAACTTTGAGCTTTGCCGGATTTTGCAAATAAACTATGGCCCCTTTTTTTTTGAAAATCAGATATCAACTGACGCAGATGCCAGCGCTTAAAGACTGTAGCCTGACAAAAATCTGGCCTAACGAAAAAGCTGCAGTCCTTAGCCAATGCTTTTTTGTCTGGCCTAGCCAACGCATTTATATCTTCTCTGGCTGAGAAATTATTAAAGCAGACTAAGATTGCCCTTGAACGTTCCTCCTCCCCTTGCTGGGGTTTCCTAACAGTAAACGGAAACCGGTGTGCTCTTTGGATTTCTCTTGACCAGTCCCTCAGTGTCAATTCTGGAAAAGCTTCAGATAGTAGTTCAGCTACGAATTTCCGCATATCAGACCCCTCCTTTTTCTCAGGAATACCTTAAAAGCGCAGGTTATTCCTGCGTGCTTGATTCTCCAGGTCTGACAGTTTATACCAGAGATCATCATGATGAGCTTTGATAGACTCCAACTCTAATTTTTGAGCAGCAGCATCATCTTCTATTACAGATATTCGAGCCTCCGCTTCAGTAACTCTGTCAGCTGTATCGGAACAGATATTTATCGCCCGTCGAACGGCATTCTTTACTTTGCAACATGGTGCCTGCGTTCGTGAATTTTCAGCTTTGCTTTCCGCTCTATGGATCATCATTGTAGGAACATCATTGTATTGTAAATTGTGTCCAAGGTGATCTCCGGAGGAGCATTCATGTCCTTCCCATTCTCAACTTCGGGTCTTACATTTTCAACTAAATCTGATTCTGCTCTTGGCACTCCCTTTACACTCTCGGAAATCAACTCTTCGGTTTTAGACTTCGTACGAAGCGACCCTCTTTTCTTCCGTCTCCTAACAGGGGAAACACTTATATTTGGCGAAGTTGGCTTTATCCTCAACTCCTCCACCGAGCTACTGCCCTCGCTGTAGTCAGCCCAGTCTTTACTTAAATGAATGCTCTCATCTGATGATGGATCCGACAGTGAATAGAAATTATCACCAGCTTCTTGTAACCCAGTCCGCTCTTGTGTAGAGGCCCCCTGCGTTAAAGCCAGCAAATCTATCTCAGATACGAGATTGTCCAAACTGCCAGTCAAAGCCTCTTATAGCACAGTATCAGAAACTCCATCTCCCACAATGCCACCCTCTGCACTCTCAGCACTTGAAACAAACGGAACTTTATTGTGCTGTTTTATAGTTGCATCCAAGTTTATACTATTTTCATTCGGAGTAACTATTCTGATAGGGGGCAAGTGTTCACTTCCACCAGGTGTGTCCACAGCAATAGCTTTGTCGAAAACTAGTTCTGAACCACCCGACTGAGGTGAAATATTTTTTTTAATCTGTCTCTCAAACATCCCAGGCAGGGTATGGGTCCCTTGTTTAATCGAACGTGGAGCCACTGTTATCTTTCCAGAGGGTTCTCCCCCCCCCTTCTCGCGTTTGGTGAAAAAACATTTTGTGGACTGTTCTCACCTCCTTCAGTCAGCCCTCAAGCGGTGTTTTCACCGGCTTCCACCGTCGCTTCCACAATCACCGGCTGCACCTTTGCTTTCCGACTATGTGTGGTGGCCTTCGGTAACGTCTTCGGAGGCATTTTCTTTCGAGCCGTGGCTCCTCCGCGTCCACGGACAACTCTGCACTGAGGTCCAAACAGCAGAGCTGGCAGCCGCCAGAATGGGGCACGATGACGAGAAAAGCCGGCCAGCATCCGCACAGTGTAACGCCGAGCCGCTATGGATCAGAACAGATGCTCGCAACGTACTGCGGCACCGTCACATCTCTGCCGGGAGTTAGCCCAGGTGCTCCCAATTAGCAGTACCTCCGTTGCGTTTTCCGCGTTTGCAGCCAGCGAAAAGTAATTCAACAACGCAGGTCGCTGTTCCAATACACCACGCTACAAAGCCATCATAATCCGTAAGATGGGTCAAAGTCAGCACGAGTAGAGGTCCTCTTCCCTGAGACCCGGTGCAAGGGACTGAGCTGCTTACACAGCCCACGCCACGGCCGCCATCTTGCCTCAACATTATGCACTAACTGTCCTTATGGGAAAGCTGTTAATTTTGGAGCAATAACAAAGTGAAATCCTCTAGGAAAACTGGGAGACAGTTGACCTATCAGAGGACAGTTACACCACTTGGAATATGATAAAGTGAGTCACATACTAACTAGGGTCAAAGTTCACTTCCAAGAAGGGAGCATGAAAACGGGAGCCCTATTTGTAAATAAATTCTGAGCAGAACAAGCTCGGAGATATCTTGGGGAGGTTAAAAACGCAAAAGGTAGATACCCACATGACTCAGCAGGAAAAACGATGGGCCTTTCATGCCTACTGTGAGCAGTTTGATGACACCGCTCTGACAGACCTAGCAGCAATAAATGTATCTATGATCAATCACTTTTCATGCTCACTGTTCCCCCATCTGAGTCTGAACAATTGGACAAGGCTTTCTCAAAGGCTGAGGTCCTTACAGTTTTTAAAAATCTGAAGGTGGGCAACACTCCTGCACATGCCAGCATTTTATAGCAATTTTGCTTCCTTAAAGCCCACTACTCGCAAAAGTCTTGAATCGCCTCCATAGGTCACAGGGGCTATCTTCAGCTATGGCCAAAGCTACAATCACCCTGATCGCAGAACCAAAAAAAGGTCCACTTGTGCGCTCATCATATCAACTGATCTCCCTGTTGCACATAAAAACAAACTTCTTCCCCAAGGTTTTAGCAAACCAAATGAAGGTGGTACTACAGCTGTTAATAAAAGCTGATCTAACAGGCTTTATTTCAACTAAATCCACTAGTGACAAAGCTGATCAAGCAGGCTTTATTCCAACCAAATCCACTAGTGACAAATGCTATCAATGTCCTCCATCTAATTGATATAGCGCGAATAAGCCATAAAGAAGTGGTCCTGTTGTCCCTAGACCTGGAAAAATCATTTCACAGGGTCGACTGAGGCCTGATGCAGACTGCACTAGTCGGATCGGAGAAAGATTTGGGGATGGATTGACGCACTCTATGCTGCACTGTGGGCTAGATTTTGGGTGAATGGCAAGACCTCTCAGAGAGTAGCAACACAGTGAGGCACAAGGCAAGGTTGCACTCTTCCCTCAATGCTATCCATGATCTATTTGGAACCCTCTCCTGTGAAATATAAGGGACCATCTTAAAATTCAGAAACTTAATTCTCAGGTACACATTTAAGGTGTCAGCCTTTGTGCACAATAACTAGCTATCCGTCACCACATTTAGAAATTCCCTGGGAGAAGTGATCCCCCTAATCCCCCTATGTCCATCATCTAATAACAGTTTACGAACCACACCAGAGTCTCTAAAATGTGTAATAACACAATTCCCTGGTTTGTCTTTTGGCCCTTTCCCTATCCACCTCACTTGTCAAGTGAAAAGAATATTGCTTGCCAGTCTCAAGGGAAAGGTCTTTTTGTTTACTAGCCAGTTAAGACACTTGTTGCTAAGTTCGAAGTATGTCTCAGACTGGTCCGCTCTTATGCCTGGAACACCAGTCAAAACAGCCACATAAAGGCAGGCTGCAGGAGGCAAACTGATCACTGGTAAGTTCTTTGTTTCTTTGAGGCCGTATTCAGTCTCTTTGCAGTCTGAACGCACCTGCTGGGCATTGCTGTGTCTGGGTTCCAGGACCAGGTCCAATGATGCCTCCCCATGGGTTAACTGTTTTCCATATCACTTCCAAGGAATGTGCAGCTGTGTTACACTTCCTCAGAGATGCCACGTAACATACAACTAATTGGAATTTCTATGATTGTATTGGCCTGCTCTCTAGACGACCAAGCCTCTTTCGTGCTTTATTATGGTACAGAATTTGTAAAGCGCATAGCTGCCCCAGCAACGGTGCTCCCCAGTGCTGGTTCAATGAAAGAACAAACTGCAAATGTTGGCCTTTAGAGGAAAGTAACAAAAAAAAGAAACGCTAGATAGATTAGGAGCCAAGTCTTCAAGGTTTTTCTAAAGTGAAAATGGTTGTGGGTGTTCCAGCTAGAGCTATGTAGCAAGTTCCAGAGAGATGAGGCCTTAGCAAGGAAAGAGCGGCCTCCCACTCTTACTTTCCTGACTCGGGGTACAGTGGCCAGACTAAAATCAGCCGAAAGCAATGGACGTAAGGGGCAGTGCAGGGATATAAGGTTAAACAAAATGGGGAGCCCCCTGGGAATTAAAAATGTTCCGGAGCTCCCCACGGCATTTAAACTGGCACTCTCGCGCCCGCGCAGTAGGACGTGGTGAATCTCGGCTGAGAGACACTGCAGCTGTGTGGTGTGCGTGTGTGTGGAAACGCGGCAAGAATTGCTTGTTTTTAAAAATGTCTAACGATTTTTAAAACTATACTTGTAAATATTGCCTACTTGCAGACTTGCTGATTGCTTTTTCTTTCACTCTCCCAGGCCCCGGTCCGTTGCGGCAGCTGCCGTTTGCGCGGAGGGCCTCCGGGAGCAGATACTCCCTTCCGCCTGGGGTAGCGCTCTAGTTCTGGAGCTCCCCAAGGCATTTAAACTGGCACTCTCGCACCCGCGCAGTAGGACGTGGTGAATCTCGGCAGAGAGACACTGCAGCTGTGTGGTGAGCATGTGTGTGGAAACACGGCAAGAATTGCTTGTTTTTTTTAAAAAAGTTTTTATTGAAATGAAACAGACATACAGAAAAAACAAACCGAACTTCACGAGGCAAGAACACAGTAGTATATCATCATGAGGCCATGCGGGCAGAGCTCCATAAGTACAGAAATGCAGTGCTATCGGCTAATACGGGATAGGGGCGGACAAGGAAACAAGCAGAATCATCAGCAGTAAATGAAGGGTGAATGTCAATTAGGGGGACGAAGACGCATCAGTGGTGACATCATGTGGGGGGGTACATATATTACCACGATAGGCATTCCATTGGGACCAGATTCTACCCCACTTCTTGGGCCGTCCCCGGGAAAGATACACAGTCTTCTCCCGGAACATGCACCAGTCCATGTTTTCTTTCCACTTGGAGAGGGTGGGCGACCTATGTGAACCTCAGAGCTGGGCGATGTCCCGTTTCGCTACCATATTTCCAAGGGTCGTCCATACAATCTGTGCTGAGCTGTAGTCATTGGCCTCCCAAACATTCAACAAACAACGCCTGGCCTCGGGCAGCAGGGACACACCCGTGACACCTTCCATGACAACATGTATTCGGGACCAGAATGCAACCATCTACGGGCATTCCCACAAAATGTGGAGAAAGGTACCAGACATACCACAGCCACGCTTACATAACCCATCCAAAGAAAACCCCATTCGAACCAGACAAGGCCCAGTGACATACACACGGTGAAGTATTTTAAGCTGAACGAACCTCAAACGAGCAGGAATGGCGACCTCCTTAGGCGAGGACAGACCAGCCTGCCAGTCCTCATCATCCAATTCTAGGCCGTCCGCACACCACGAGGCCCTGAGGCGGACCAACAAGTCAGCTCTGTTGTTGATGAGTTTTTTATAAATCAATGAGATCGTGCTGTCGGGCACATGACCATCCAAAATGCGGTCCTCCAGAGGGGAAGACTCAGGAATATCATCACCCGCAGCAAACATAGACAACAGGGCATGACGGACCTGGGCGTACCTAAAAAATTCACTGTCACCAAGCTCATACTCCACTCGCAGCGCGTCAAAGGGCTTGACAGTACCCTTCAACCACAAATCGCCCACTCTGCTAATACCAATCATATCCCATTTATCAAATCCTTTCGATTTCCACAGGTAGCCCAAACATTCCGAGTCATACAAGGGGGTGGCCAGAGTGAATCTACCACACCAACCCAGGGCCGCATTCGCATCACGCCACACTCTCACTGCAATCTTAGTGGGACCGGTCAGTATGTCAGGGAGTCTCCCAGAGTACAACGCTCTGCTGAAGGTCCCGCCTGGCAAAATCAATGTATCCATAGAGAACGCCGGGGCAGGGCCTGGTGCGTAGGTCGCATGATTAATAGCACGCCCAGTAATAACGTCTGATGTCCGGGAGGGCTATACCGCCATCATACCAAGGAAGCGTGAGCTTAGAAAGAGCAATATGGGCACGCCCGTCCCAGACCAGTTGTCTCTGTAGGCTCTCCACTGCACGAAAGTAGCCAGAGGTGATCGGGTCGAAGGAATTCTGAAGCGCGTACAAGAAACGAGGTAGAGACATCATTTTGAAAAGCGCCGCTCTACCGAGGGGCGTCAGAGGCAACCTACGCCAGAGAGCTACATCGAGTGCGAGCCGCTGAAGGGGGGGTAATAAATTAAGCTGGTAGCGCCTAGAGGGGTCCAAAGAAACATAAATCCCCAAGTACTTGAAACCGGCCTCCGTCACATGAATCGGAAATCTACGCGGCAGTGGAGGGAGCTCTCCAGCCAAAACGTAAACGCAGGATTTAGCCCAATTAATGACAAGACCGGAATTCCTTCCGAAGGAGGTCAGAACATCAAAAAGTATATAATGGGACTTTTTAGTGGAAGTGAGGTAGAGGAGGATGTTGTCCGCGTATAGCGAAACTCGATCCTCGAAATCAGGAGACCATCGGATGCCCCGCATGGAAGGCTCCCAACGGAGCCACTCCGCCAAGGGCTCCAGAGCGAGAGCAAAAAGCAAAGGAGACAGCGGACAGCCCTGTCTGGTACCCCGTCCGAGCGTAAAAACGCGAGACGCTCTTCGATTAACGACTACCTGGGCCAGGGGAGTCTCATAAAGGAGTTTCAACCAGGCTATGAAGCCCGGCCCAAACCCGAACTTCAAAAGGGCCACCCAAAGGTAGGGCCATTCGATAGTGTCGAAGGCCATGGTAGCGTCAAGAGAGACCAAAATGGCAGGTTCAGTAAGCGTCTCGGCTCTCGCGAGAGCTCCGTGGAGTCTACGCAGATTCAAAGCGGTGTTGCGGTGTGGGATAAAACCGGATTGATCCGGATGGATCAAGTCCCCGATCACAGTCACTAAGCGATTAGCCAACAGTTTGGCCAAAATTTTGGGTTCGGCGTTAAGTAAAGAAATAGGTCTGTACGAAGTACAACGTCCCTTGGCTTACCCTCCTTAGGAATGACCACAATAGTAGCGAGTCGTTGATCCAAGGGGAGGGAGCCAGACTCCAAAGCCTCAAGAAACATGTCTCTGACATAGGGCGCCATTTTGTCGGGTCGCAGCTTGTACAATTCAATGGGCAAACCATTGGGGCCCATCGCCTTACCCGAACGGAGGGAACGAATAGCCACCGCAACTTCATCCAGAATTGCTCGTTTTTAAAAATGACTAAAGATTTTTAAAACTAGACTTGTAAATATTGCCTACTTGCAGACTTGTCGATTGCTTGTTCTTTCACTCTCCCAGGCCCCGGTCCGTTGCGGCAGCTGCCGTTTGTGCGGAGGGCCTCCGGGAGCAGATACTCCCTTCCGCCTGGGGTAGCGCTCTAGTTCTGGAGCTCCCCACAGCATTTAAACTGGCACTCTCGCGCCCGCGCAGTAGGACGTGGTGAATCTCGGCAGAGAGACACTGCCGCTGTGTGGTGTGCATGTGTGTGGAAACACGGCAAGAATTGCTTGTTTTTAAAAATGACTAAAGATTTTTAAAACTATACTTGTAAATATTGCCTACTTGCAGACTTGCCGATTGCTTGTTCTTTCACTCTCCCAGGCCCCGGTCCGTCGCGGCAGCTGCCGTTTGTGCTGAGGGCCTCCGGGAGCAGATACTCACTTCCGCCTGGGGTAGAGCTCTAGTTCTGGAGCTCCCCACGGCATTTAAACTGGCACTCTAGTGCCCGCACAGCGGGCGCGCGGCGGCGCGCCAAAGGCAAGCCCGTCTGCGCCCGTCCGCGCCCGTCCTCGACCCAGCGCCAGAACCCCTGCACGTTTTAATAAAAGGGTGACAGCTCGATTACAGTACGACGCACAGACCTTGCAGAATCTAAGAGTAGCCACCGATGCTCCATGCTATGCGTATTGACAACGTGGCTCCACACTGTTCGCATTTCGATTTTTCTTTAACGGAGTATGACATCAGCCCGCCTATAAAAATGCTTCTTTTAAATTGTCGCTCCCTGACGAAACACTCGATTGAAATGTCTTTGCTTTTGAAAAGCCTATACCCTGATGCCATTTTCCTAACTGAAACCTGGCTACGAGAGGAGGCAGATTCTGCCATCTCCCAGCTCTTACAGCCAGGATACTTAATTCACAGAATTGACCGGGTATCAGGCAGAGGTGGGGGACTAGGGATAATCTTCAGGGACTGCTTCCAATGTCGTTCCCGCCCAGCCGAGGTACCCAACTGCGAAAGTATGACCTTCGCCTTGGAGTTCTCAACTACACAAACCTTCTCTGGCCTATTAATCTACTGGCCACCTGGACAGATGGGACGATTCCTTGACTCCCTCCCCACATATGTGGCTGAATTAGCTTGATCCCCGGCAAACTTTACATTGCTTTGTGATTTTAATATCCACATAGATGATTTGACTAATCACCAAACAAAGGCCCTACTGTCCGATCTAGAAGCTCTCCAGTTTACATTGAACAGCTCTGAACCTACACATATGAAGGGCCACCTGTTAGACGCGTTTTTTAGCAACAGCCAAAAGCTCCATGTGGGCCTTCCTTTGCCCCTTCCTTGGACCGATCATCTGTTGGTGCCTCTAACCTGGGAAACGGTGATTTCTCCCCGGCTCCTTTAATAGCCCCACAGATGGGGAGGAACTGGTCCAATTTTCCAACGGACCAATGGGTCCGCTCCCTGACGGCCGTGCCCCCGGTGCTGGGCACTGACCCGGAGGTATCTAATAGGAATTTTAACATTTGCATTAAGACCTCGTTGGATTTGGTAGCCCCGCTAAAAGTACTTCATAAAAAAACCAAGGCTAAGGATGCGCCATGGTTTACCCCTAAATCACGAGAGTTGAAACAAAAGTGCAGGAAACTAGAGAGGGAATGGAGAAAAGCCCCAGAGGCAGAAAGGCGAATAAATTACAGAGAAGCGATCAGGAAGTATAAGGCAGATAGAAAGTTGGCGCAATCCCTCTTTTATGAGCAGAAGATACGGACTGCAGCCAATTCCCCCAGGGAAATCTTCCAGATCGTGAAAACACTTATTAAGATACCTCAAAATCTCCCTGACCCTAATGAGGCCCTAGACCGCTGTGATAAACAGGCGGAGTACTTCCATCAAAAAATTGAACTTATTTCTCTCTCTTTTGCCTCCTCTAAGAGTGCATCTAATCTCTCGCCTGAGGACACTACTGTAACCACTTACTGCCCGCTCACGGAATTCCCTCTGCTTGATGAGGAGTCACTGCAAATTTTAATGCTAAAAGTGCTATCTGGCTCCCCCACTGACCCATCCCCTCCCCGCCACCTGCTACCAGTTGCAGACATAATCAGACCGGCGATTCTTAGTACTCTAAACGCTTCTATTGTCGCAGGAACTGTGCCGTTGGCATGGAAATGTGCACAAGTCAGAGCCCTTCTGAAAAAAACAAATCTCGACCCTGCAATCATGGTGAACTACCGCCCGATCTCTCTCCTGCCATGGCTGGGCAAACTGTTAGAGAAGCACATCAATTCCTCTCTGGTTAACCATCTGGAGTCCCAAAAGCTTCTCCAAGATTCCCAAGCAGGCGTTCGTCCGAAGCACGGAACGGAAGTTGCCCTTTTGGCAGTGACAGAATCAGCCCGGAGAGACATGGACCAAGGCGGCACCACATTAATTATTTTGCTAGATCTGAGTGCCGCATTCGACACAGTGGATCATAACATCCTGTTAGCACGCATTAGGCGACTCGGAGTAACAGGGCCAGCTCTCTCCTGGCTGTAATCCTTCCTAGAAGACCGGGTGTTCCAGGTCTCGGAGGGCTCCACTCAATCTAAGCAATGGCCCCTCAACTGCGGGGTCCCACAGGGTTCCTCTTTAAGTCCGACCCTATTTAATGTTTATATGGAACCCTTGGCAGATATTGTCTGCCCGTTTAACATTGAAATTGTCACCTAAGCAGACGACATCCCACTGGTAGTCGGCTTAAATCATCCCGAGGGTTCGTCGAGCAATCTGGGCACCTGCTTAGAAGCAGTAGCCAGCTGGATGGCACTTTCCCATTTGAAATTGAATGGGGAGAAAACGGAACTGATGTTCCTGGGGAAGTCCCCCTCCCCCGGACCAAGCATTGACTGGCCTTCTTGTATGGGCACCATGCCTGAACCAAAAAATCTGATTAAAAGCCTTGGAGTATGGCTTGATAACACCTTAGGATTCAACCACCAAGCCACCAAACTCTCGGCAACATGTTTCGGACTGATGAGGATGCTGAGGAAAATCGGTCAGCTCCTCCCATTCCATGCCCGGTGGATCTTGGTGCAGGCTATCATCCTGTCCCGTCTTGACAACGGGAATTCCTTGCATTTAGGCGCTCCGGCTGGTACCATAAAAAAAAACTGCAGGTTACTCAGAACTCTGCAGCTCGTCTATTGCTCGGACTTTCTCGTAGACACTCAGGGTCAGCCGCCCTGAAAACACTCCATTGGCTGCCTGTGCAGGCTCGGATTGAATTCAAGGCGATGTGTATAGCCCATAAAGCCATGTGGCGCACTGGTCCAGCATTAGTTTGCTCCCTAGTCTCCCCTTACCATCCGCCAAGAGCCCTACGTTCTGAGGGTACATGCTGGGCAACAATCCGTAAAATCAAACGAGCAGGGTGGGGAGGACGCTCGTTCTCGTGGAATGCCGTCTCACGCTGGAACTCCCTACCCCTCTCCCTCCGCAATGAACCAGATCTACTCAAGTTTCGCAAACGGCTGAAGACCCTTCTTTTTCATTAACGCGTACTTTCTGACAGTCGCCTCTCCCGTCCTTAGCGCTACGAGGCCTCAGGGCAGAAGTGCGCTCTATAAAACTTCATTACATTACATTACATTATGCACAATACACAGGGTCCTTAAGTGAACACGTCTGTCCACAGGGAGCCAGTGCAATTTGCAAAGAAGACCGGAAACTGAGCAAAATTTTGGAAGGGAGAACAAAAGCTTAGCCACACTAATTCTGGCTACCTGGATTCTTCTAGTACGTTACAGCAGTCTAACTGGGGCAGGATTACTAACTGAATGATGGTTTGTTGAGTGCTAGGGTCAAAAAGACCGAGAATGGGTTTGATACCTCTCAAGAGCCTGATGCAAGTGCCGATTACCGATTTGGCTTGCGCTTAAAAGGTCAAGATGCTTTCCTCTTCTAGTGTCCCTTTTTTCTTGTCCTCCTATTTAGCACCGAGGAGTGATACCCCGTAAGGAGAGGAGTAGGTTGTGACGGAGACGCAGGATCAGCGTGGCGGCTACCCTGAAGGTGGTGTCTCGCGTCTTGGGGCTCCACCAGTCCAGTGAGTGAGGAGGCGATAGCAAGACGGCTACACTCTGGCCAAAACGGAAGGGGCCTTGGCCGAGACGGAGCAGAGTGCAGTGTGGGGCGGCCCTGGCCTACTGTGCGGAGGGCTCCCATCCGCGGGTCTCCCCTATATAGTGACAGCTGCAGGTGAGTGATCAAAGGAGCTTTTGTGGACCCAGAACGGAGGGGAATAGAGTGGCAATCCAGCGACAGACTGGTCGGTGAATGGGAGCGACTTCAGGTCTGTGGAGGCAGTGGCGGGTGCAAAGCCCGGGCCGGCAGAGCACTGTTGGTGGGCCTTCAGCGGTGTGACAATTGAGCAGAGGCAGACACCGCTAGCGAGGGGCCAGGAGCCACAGAGGCCGGCCACAGTGCACGGCATCGGCGGGACCTAGGGAGGATCCAGAGGCAGAGTTGAAAACATACCCAAACAGGGAGCAGCAGGGCGCAGGAGAGAGTTGACGGTCGGATTCTTGAAACTGCACGCTCCAGTTAGAGAGACGACTCTGGTGAGGAAAGGCCCGGGCGGGAGCCTGCCCTTTAAGAAAGGAAATCCAGGAGAGGCGGCTAAATTTCAGGGTTGCATTGCCACTCGGCCCTGGCGAGATCCGGGAAAGACAGGGCCCAAGAGGGACTGTTGCACTGAAAAGGCGCCAGCACAGCTGACATGGTCAGAAATCGTGGAACCATGCCCCCACAAACAAATAAGCTTGACAAATATGCTGAGGTTATGGCGGCCCCTGGTGGAGTGCCCAGGGCCTCAGCAGAAAATGTGGGACTGAGCTCTTAAGCAAAGGAGGAACCCTCCTTACACGAGATTATGTTTGGTTATTGTTTCCCCCACCCGCTCGTCTTTCCAGCCGCTGCGTCCCATGCGGCCCCGCCCCCCTGCTCACCAATTCGCCGCCCCACTCCCACCTCCCAGCTGCTCCTCCCTCCCACCTCCCCTTATATGGTGGCCGCTGCGCGCCTAAGGTAAGCCCGTCTGCGCCCGTCCGTGCCTAGCGCCAGTATCCCCGGCCTCCGCAAACGCCACGTCGCCAGTCTCCGCTACGACTCCAGCACCCTCCACGCACTCAATGCTGGACGATCACGCACCTGCTGCCTGGCCACCCCGAAGCGCACCCAAGGACCCTTCTCCTGCCGAAACTGCAGCTTCACCAGCATCCGACCCGCCAACCCACCCCCCGGGAAAGATCCCAACCACCTCAGATGCATCCTTCTCAACACCCGCTCTGCCCGCAAACACGCCGTCGAACTCTTTGGCCTACTCGACTCAACCTCCCCAGACATCGCCTTCCTGACGGAGACCTGGCTGAACCCCTTCTCGGCCCCAGACATTGCAATAGTCATCCCGGACGGCTACAATATCTCCCACAGGGACCGCACCAACGGAGTAGGAGGAGGAATCGCATTCGTCCGCAGGATCACTCTCAGAGTCTCGACCAACTCCGACGACACCCTCAGCACCGCCGAACACCTGCACTTCCAGATCCATACCGATCCCAACACCACCCTTAGAGGAACCCTCATCTACAGACCCCCCCCCCCGCCCTGGACCCCGTCCACAGTTCAGCGACTCCATTGCCGACTTCGTCAGTACACACGCCCTCGCCTCCACAGACTACATCCTCCTCGGGGACCTAAACTTTCACCTCGAGAACAACAACAACACCAACTCCACCACCCTGATCGACAACCTCGGTCTCAGACAACTCGTCACAACACCGACCCACTCCGCCAGCCACACACTTGACCCCATCTTCTCCGCAAGCTCCCACGTCTCCTTCAACCACACCACTGAACTCCACTGGACTGACCACCGCTGCATCCACTTCACCTTCCGGAAACCCACCACGCACCACCACACCCAACAGATCTCCCGCTGCTGCAGGAGCAAAGTCACCGAATACCAGCTAACCACCATCCTCGCCCGGAGCCCACCCGCCGACCCGACACCGCCGCCCGCAACCTCAGAGAGTGGATCGACGACTGCGCCAACACCCTCGCCCCGATCAAGAAACCCTCCAACAGTCGCACCAGCAAGAAAGCCAGCTGGTTCACTGAATACCTCCAGGCCTCCAAACAAACCTGCCGAAAGTTTGAGAAGAAATGGCACAGTGACCGGACAGCTACGCAGCCCACAAGAACGCCACCTGCCGACATCATAACCTCATCAGATCCGCAAGAAGGGCCTCCTTCAAAGACCGCCTAGATAACAACACACACAACAGAAAAGAGCTCTTCAACATCGTGAAGGAACTCTCCAACCCCAGCTCTGATAACAATGACATCCCACCCTTGCAAGACTTGTGCGAATCCCTTGCCACCTTCTTCCATCGCAAGATCGCAGACATTGACAACAGCTTCAACGCCCGACCACCCCGACAACCACCGAGACCTCTGCCCCCACGGCCACAATCCGCAACGACCCCCTGTTCTCCTGGACCAACATAAAATGACGACGACGCCATCAAAATCATGAACACCATCCACTCCGGATCTCCATCAGACCCTTCCCCACATCACATCTTCAACAAAGCCAGCACCACCATCGCACCCCATCTCCGGAAAGCCATCAACATCTCTTTCGAGACAGCGACCTTCCCGGAGAGCTGGAAGCATGCCAAGATTAACGCCTTACTCGAAAAACCCAAGGTTGACCACAAGGACCTTAAGAACTTCCGGCCCATCTACCTGCTCCCGTTGAAGGTCATCGAGAAGACTGTCAACAGACAACTGACCCGCTATCTCGAGGAAAACAGCATCCTGGATCTGTCCCAGTCCGGGTTCGGCAGCAGCCACAGCACCGAAACTGCCCTCATCACCCCCACCGATGACATCAGCAGCTTCCGACACGTCTGCCACCGCACCCTACGCACATGCCTCCGCGACGCTGGGATCCAAGAGAAAGTCCTGGACTGGACCTCCTCCTTCCTCCCCGGCAGAACCCAGAGCGTCCGCCTCCCCCCTTTCCACTCCAAAGCCACCAAGATCATCTGCGGCGTACCCCAGGGCTCATCCCTCAGCCCAACACTATTCAACATCTACATGGCACCAATCGCCCACGTCACCCGACTACACGACCTCAACACGATCTCCAACGCCGACGACACCCAGCTGATCATCTCTCTCACCAAGGACCCCCACACCGCCAAAACCAACCTCCAAGAAGGAATGAAAGCCGTCGCTGAGTGGATGAAGACCAGCCGACTAAAGCTAAACTCAGACAAGACAGAAGTCCTCATCCTCTGACCCACCCCCTCGGCCTGGGATGACTCCTGGTGGCCGACCACACTGGGAACAGCTCCAACACCCACCAACCACGCACGCAACCTAGGGGTCATCCTCGACTCTACCCTCTCCATGACAAAGCAGGTCAACACCGTCTCATCTTCCTGCTTCAACACCCTCTGCATGCTCCGCAAGATCTACATATGGATCCCCACCGAAACAAGACCGGTCACCGAGGCCCTTGTCAGCAGCAAGTTGGACTACGGAAACGCCCTCTACGCAGGAGCCTCGGCCAAACTCCTGAAACGACTACAACGCATTCAGAACGCTTCTGCACGCCTGATCCTCGCCATCCCTCGCCGCAGCCACATCTCACCCCACCTGAGAGACCTGCACTGGCTCCCTGTCAACAAGAGGATCGCCTTCAAGCTCTTCATCCAGGCACACAAGGCACTCCACAACACCGGAGCAGCATACCTTAACCCCTTCGACGCTCATGACGAGCTGGGCTCGTCATGAGGTAGCCTCCTCGCACGCTCATGACGAGCCCAGCTCGTCACATAACATGCGATACCGCAAATCTCAGCGTGCGAGCGGAATTCCGCCCGCACGCATGCGGTTAACGACTCAGCATCTACACCCCCACTCGCCAGCTCCGCCGACCTCGCCCCAGTCTCCCACATCTGAAGAGCGACCTCCGGCGGCAGATCGTTCTCCCACCTCGCCGCCAAGATCTGGAACACCCTCCCCATTACCCTACGGCAGACCCAGGACTTGCTAACTTTCAGAAGACTTGGCTATTCGAGCAGTAGTAGCACTCCCTCCCCCACCCCCCAGCGCCTTGAGACCCTGGCGGGTAAGTGGTGCGCTTTACAAATGCTCTGATTGATTGACAGAGTGTTTAATTATAGAGACTACAACACCATCCTCCAGGTGGCACAAGCCCATGGGGACCTACAGATAGACAATGCGCCCGTCCGACTGTTCCCCGATTTTACCTTACAGGTGCAGAAACACCGGTGGAGCTTTGTAGCAGTAAAGAGAGCTCTGAGACAAGGAAATAAAATATATGAGGATATGCCCATCGAAACAGCGAGTTATATCTGATGGCAAGACATGGCATTTCATCTCCCAGGAAGAGGCATTGAACTGGTTGGAAGGCTGGCAACCAGCAAGTTGGAGAGGGGCAAAGAACAAAGTCGCCAGGGCCCAGGTTTGAAGGACAGATTGCATAAGATTAAGTGAACACTTGTGCTGCAACTGCTAGAGCAACACTCTCCAGATCTGGTCTTGATCCAGGAAACACACCTCAGGCGAACACAATACAAGGCCCTTGACAGGTTTGGATGTACGATGATAGCTCACTCAGGGTACACCACTGACTCCAGAGGGGTAGGTATACTGCTTAAAAAGTCAGTACCCTTTACTCTACATTGCACATGGTATGATCCGCTGGGCAAATATGTGGCTATTATTGGCACTTGGGAGGGTCAGACGATTCATTTCTGTTCCACTTATGTTCTACCTTGTATACATGCGTAAACCCTTCCAGACATCAGTTCTCTCCTGTTAGCAATGCCGGTTGCAACATTGGTCTTGGGTGAGGACATGAATAACGTGATGGATCCTGGGATTGACAGAGCAGGTGGGATGACACTCAGAGGAGGGAAGGGCCCACTGAGTTCCTTTGTAGAGGCACTGGGACTAGTCGATCTCTGACTACAGCACAATCTGACTCAACGGTGATACACACGTCATCGGTGCACAATAGCTTTTCTTGCCTTGATTACATTTTTACGCATGTTGTGATTGCCGACAAATTTAGAAAAGCAGTGCACTATGCAAGAGGGATCTCCGCTCATTCCCTTACCAGTGTCCTCCTGCAGGAAATGTACACTGGTTCCAAGGATAGACACTGGGTAAGGGTATGGGTGACAAAATAAGGTAGGGGACTGATCTCTATTTTAAACAGAATCAAGGCTGAGCGGAGTTGGCTTGAGATCTCTGGTAGGTGTAGGTGTTCAAAACTGTATTACAGGGCTAGGTACAGTACCTAAACGGATGGAGAAAAGGGAACATAAGCTAGAGTGTGAGACGGCTGAGAAACAGGTGTTGGCCTAGGAGGCAAAGGTGATAACAGCGAGAACACCGGACCTGGACCACAAACTGCAGCTTAAACAACATGAACTCAGAGCCCTGGCAGAGAACAGGACAAGGAGTCATGCCTTGGCAACACGTTGTCGATTGAACAATGTAGGCGATAAGGCTGGTAAGCTACTGGCCTGGTTAGATAGGAGGGGCCAGGTACTGGGTGATTAAGATGGCTGACCATGATGGAGTGATGCGGAAAACGAACGCTGATATAGCGGAAACATTTGCGGCCTACTATGAAGGGATATACACCTTGGACGCATCTAAGACTGAGGGGGTCTAAGACTGAGGGGAATTGCCCTGATTTCCACCGTAGTATAGATTTTCATACACTGGTGCCTGATGACCGAGAGGTGTTAGACTCAGACCTGACAGGAGAGGAAGTGGTAGTAATCGACATTTACAGTCCGACAAGGCAACAGACACTAACAGGCTGCCAGGGGAACTGTACAAATTCTGTGCGACTAGGGTAGCCAAGCCCATGCTGGAAATGTTCCAGGCGGCGGGCGCAGCGGGCTGCCTTCCGAAAGATCAGAGAACAGCCACTATTGTGGTGCTTCATAAGACTGGCAAGCCACCAATGTAGTGTAGTTCTTATTGACTGATTTCACTCCTCAATGTCGAAGCTAAAGTGCTGGTTAAGGTTCTGGCAAATAGATTTCACGAAGTGATTACCGCTCTAACCAGAGTAGTCTGGCTTTATGCCCATCAGGGACACCCGTCTGAACCTACATTGCTGTACGGATTGCTCAAAATGATGGACTCATCTACCAGGGAACCAGCAGCCTTGATGGTCCTAGATGCCAGGATGGTGTTTGATAATATAGAATGGAATTTCATTTTTGCTGTACTGGCCAGGATGGGCTTTGGGCCTAAGTACTGCGGGTGGGTTTGCCTCCTTTACCAGTCTTCCCTGGTCTGGGTCAATGGAGTAGTGTCCCGGGAATTTACACTACACAAGGGTGTTCCCTCTCGCATATGATTTTTGCATTAGCCCTTGAGCCACGGGCGTCGAGAGTACCCGCTAATAAAAGGAACACAGGCACCCGGCAGCTGGGTGGAGCACATATCACTCTACGTGGAAGGTGTCCTTCTATACGTTTCTCAGCCATACCACTCCATAAGCAGAATACTACAAGTCTTCAAGTTGTTCATGAGGTATTCCAGCTATGGGATAAATTGGTCCAAAGCGGTCGGTGGTCTTCCGCTTGGCGGGAGAGAAACCCAGTCTTCCGTCTGATTGAGCGGCAGAGGTAGTGCAAGAAAGCTTCACGTATTTACGCATATATGTCACTCGGGGCCCACAAGATTTACTTAGCTTGAGTGAGTCTCCACAGCTCGAAAGGTTGCGGGTGATGTGGCACACTGGTGCTCCCTACCCTTTTCTTTGATGTGGAAGGCATCTTTCTACAAAATGATGTACCTTTTGAGTTTATTGTATGTGTTCCAAAATAATGTGTTTAAGATTCCTCCAGAGACCTTCAAGAAAATAAACCAAGAGGTCCGTACATTGTTATGGAACTGCTCTATTCCGAGAACTGCATTGCATAAACTTCAAAGAGGGGTGTATGAGGGAGGTCTGGGGTTCCCGACACTCATTTGTACTTCTGGGTGGCACAGGTTTTTGTAGTGAAAGACTGGGCCTTCTCTGATCAACAGGAGCTATGCTACCGAATAAATAGGCATGATGAACCAGGGACAAAACAGAGGTATTCTTTATGGGAAGGTAATGGAACAGGGTTTGCCAACACACGAGGAAGGTTGTTGGGGCCTGGAGAGAGGCAACATTTTCTTGGGTGGAATGTCAGGCTAACAGACAGGAACTCCATTGTGGCACAGCGACTTACTGAAGGAAGTTGGTAGCTTAGAGGGCTTCTCTAAATGGGAACTAATCGGATATAACATATGGGTGATGTCTGGAGAGGGCAGGCCCTGGTACCCTTTGCTGACCTTAGTCAGGAATTATTGGCAGACACATAACATTATAAATATATGCAATTGGGCCATGCCGCCTTACAGCGGAGGGAGCAATTGCCCGGGTGTCATCTTCGGTGGACAAATTCATGGCAGACCATATGCCATATAAGGGAATTTCTGACATCTACAGGAAGCTACTCAATAACTCCCCAGACCCATTATTGAAGTTAGGAGAATGACGAATAGACAGAAGCGATACAAAACCAGAGGGAAGTCGCCATTAGGACTAGATTCTGCTTGGTACGGATCTTACATAGATCTTATTACTCAAGGACAGACTTATGTAAGATTGGGAGGGTGGCGACGCCACTGTGCCTACGGTGATGCAAACAGGAGGGCACATTTTTTCACATCTATTGGAAATGTCTAAGGAGCCAAGAGTGTTAGACACAAATATCAGATGTGATGGCCCAGGTGATGCCAAACGGGTCATTTTAGAAATAACCGGGGAGGATTCATAGCCTAAATTCCAAAATATCTGCCTCACACTGGCGGTGGGCCAAAAGCAATATAGCAAGGGCATGTGTTAAGTAGGCACCCCCCCGACTATAGATGAATGGATATCGGACATGGATTCGGCTCCCTTTAGGTTTCTGGTTGCGCTGGGACGCCTTGTCGCTGAGGCAGCCATGCGTATTATAAATTCTGTATAAATAAAAAAATGGATTCGTGCCAGAGAACAGAACGAGTTGTCTATCAGAGCAGGAGATGCCCCAAGTAATGGGAGGTGTGGGGGTCTGGCAGGCTTTTCAAGGTTTTTACAATGAGGGACAATAGAGGGTATAGAGGATGAATATGACATTTGGGCTCCCCCCCATGCTTTGGGACAGATCAATGTAATAAAAGATGGGCCGTAAAAGCGCCGATATGATAAGGACATTATGTTTGAATGTAAAAGGCACTATTACGTCTTTAAAATGATGATTGCATCTCAAAAGTCATCTTTTCTGTATGATACAAATGTTAATAAAAAGAATTTTAAAAAAATCTGATTAAAGGCCTGTCATCATGGCCTACTTAATCATCTAGAAGCTTTTGCTTCTGTATGTTTCTCGATGCACCAGCTGCTTAGAGAAATTCATCCATCGATTCAAGCCACTTCTTTCACCTTGTCCCCAGCCTTCGTTTGTTGTCTACACAAACTGAGAGTGGCTGTTCTCAGTAAAGATTCTAATTTTGCACCCCTCTTTCATCAGGCATTATGGCGTTTGCTCTCCAGTTTACTCAATGACAACTTCCTCTATTACTGCTGCACACAGCAGTTTGTTTTGTTCTTTATGCTAATTTTTATGTTGTTTCCCTGTTCAAGATAACTCTTTAATGATTGTGGCATTGATTGTTTTTCCTCTCTTTTCTTGAATGTGTTCTTCAAGCACTTCATCTGCCTGTTTTGAATTTGTACATAAAGTAAATAGGCACGTTCTTGTATAAATGGGTATGTACGTAGTTACACAAGTATTTTTGTATACAGCTTTATCGTCTCAAAACATAGTAATGCTGTAGATAACAAGCAACACAATGATAATGAATGTATTTACTCCAAAGGATGAACTGTTTGAGTCGGTCCAGCTGCGATTCAAACTTGTGTCTTAAGGATCTCTGCTTATATGTGGCAAATATCAGTCAGCCCCATCATTTTGCGGTTTGCTATGTAGTCATTTCTTTTTATTTACTCCAGGACAGTCTGTGGTGTGGACTTCCCGCTTTTATTTGCAGGAATTTATTTGAATTTTTCATGTATTTATAGCACTGTACAGTATATACTGATTTTGCTTTCTAACTCTCCCTCCCTTATACAATTGTCTTCTCATTGCCATGCTTCTTTAAAACAGTTGGTATTTAGCACTAATGAACGTATTATTGTAAGCCAGTGTCATACATTCCGGGAATTTTATAACATTGCATTTGTTAATGTCTCTATATCAGGTCATGTCTATGAAATTTTTTTATTTTGCTTAGCCAGCCTTAGAGACCAAAAACCAATTCATGGGGATTCGGTGGGCTACCTCCACCGCTTCTGCAGTGTTGCACACTGCTCCCGTGTAAATCTGTTTCCTCTTTGCAGCCGGGTGTTCAGTCCTTGCTTGCATGAGGGCAGATAGTTGAGCCAGGTATTTGTCCTGTAGTACCAATAGCCTGACCACCACATTTTCTCTTCTGTTATTAAGGAAGATGGTCTCCATCCATTGAGGGAGATGGTCCCCATCCATGTGTCATGGTACTCTCCCTCGCTGGAATACCCTGCTCTGCCCTTCTCTTCTGGTCCAGGTGTGGAATGTAAAGTCCACTGTCCTGGCTGGACTCTCTCTTGCAGCGCACCAGTGTCATGGCACACTGCAGCACGTGGCATCAACATATTAGAATTATTTCTTAAATCATCCATAAATCAAGGGGTTACCCATGCCAAGGGTGCATGCAGTGTGCCCTCACGATTTTTGGTTCGCGGGTGGAAATGAGCGTCAGGAAAATGACCAGAAAATACTAAGGTTAGGATCTTTTAATTCACAAAATGAAGAGATGCTCTGGCGCGGGAGGAGGTACATTGCACAAGGGCCGTTGATCTAATGCTCGGTGATTCTTTTCTGAGCGAAAGCAGTTCAAAGGATTCCTCTGTGTACGAAAAGGGATTCAAAAACAGATGTTAACGATGTTAACGTATTTCGTTTGGCGTAAAACTGACAAAAGAAAGAAAGGGAGCAGTTTACAGTGCGTCTCATTGATAGACAATCCGTATATTTGAGTACTGTTACATTTATGAGACATTTCCAGGTGATTATTTCTATGAATGATTACGTGGCACACGCGAAGCAGAAAATGCAGTGTCTGTGGGTTGGCTCAGTATGGAGGTGTAACAGAAAGGAATCTCTCGTCTCTGAGTAGGTCTGTCTGCCCTGCACAGACGGACACCGAGTCACGGTGAGGCAGGCCAGAACCAGCATGTAAAGAGGTTGTATGTAATCCAGTGTGTTATCACCTGCCACATGAAGACCACAAAAACGAGAAAAGACGGCATTTCTTAACTTCTGAAATAAAAACATATATATACAAAGTGAAAACCATCCCAAAATCACTTAGAATTTTCCAAAGTATTCCTAAATTAAAACCACAGCGAAGCGAAGCAGCAGTTCCATAACAAACAAAATTACAGAAAACTCTGGGAGAATCCATATTTAAATGAAGCAGTGCTCTCCTCTCTCTCCTGACTCAAGCATTCACCCTCCCTCACGCACATAGACAGGGGCTCCCCCGCAAACCAGCACGAGCCCCAGCCCTACCTGAAGATGTCGAACTCTAGCATACAGGCGAATCAGCAGGCCCAGGACAGGGCCCGCCCACCGGAAATAAAAGAAGGAAACGAAACCAAAAGAGAGAGAGAGAGCGTACCGAAAGGGAGTAGGCGTTTGGGCTGAGGGGGAGTGACTACATACGTCATTCCACAACTCCATACATCATCTATTTATGTTGGCAAGAGCCCAGAGGGGATTTTCAGCCACTTCCTCGCTCCGAACCGACAAAAAAAGTAATTATATGTTACAAACGTCATACGGGCGAACTCGTAGACGAGTAAAACTGCGACCCTGCACTTCAGCCAACTAATGCGTGTAAGTTTGTAAATCTCCGTGTTATGTAACGTGGTTCTATTGTGAAGCGCTCTGACACCTTTGGGTAAATTCCGCGCTTTATAAAAATGCATTAAATAAATAAATGCCCCTGGCTCCCTCCTCAGTATCCAGAATAACCAAAAGGGAACCTAACACTCAGGGCGTTAAGTGGGATGAAACAACGGTGAGGTCTCAATATAAATCTGTGCTTAGCATAGTGTGCTATAGTGCCGCCTGTAATGTTGCAGGCACACACTAAGGATGACTCAGTAGCCAGGCTCTGTTGATTGCTTATTTATTAATGTATTAATATATCGCTCCCAAAGAGCGCCGAGCCTCTGCTCCGGCGCCAACTAACCCCGGTCCGTTTCGCGCTCTTCGCGCTCCTCCACGCCCCCTGCGTGCGCAGCCAATCCTGACCGCCCGCACGTCATGTCCGTCGACGTGCCGTGCATCAACTAGACCGTCTCTACATATCTCCCTTTTTTCCACACAAACATTACAACTTACAGTCCGTCGCTCAAATCATAGTCTCTGAACCTCGTGGGCCTCACCACCGCTCTGCCACTCCGTGTCTGCCTTACTGGGGTGGTGTTGTTCTCTTCTTCGCCGTGTCTGTACCTGTCATCACCATTCTCATCAGCTCTTATCTCCTGCTCGCTGTTCTTTGCTTCTCCTTGTCGTTGCTCTCCTTCTCTCAGTGCGATCTCGTTCTCCTGATGTTCCTGTTTCTCACTCTCACTCTCCTCTGGTTCTCCGCCTGCTCTTCCATAGTCCCAAACTAGGATCTTATTACATCTGGCCATGCGGTCTTGTGACCATATGTTACCGTCACTCAGTCTGGCCGCTCTGCCTTTAATTTCCTTCACCTGCATGGGCTTGCTGTATTTGCTCTCTCCTTTTCTTTGCAGGGTGGGCAGCTTTACTCTCACCCATTCTCCTTCTTTAAGTTCTGTGTCTCGCACGTTCCTCCGTGCATCGTAATGTCTTGTGTATACTGCCTTGGCTTTCTCTATGTTGGCCCGCACCACTGCAGGGGACCATTCACTTACTATCGTCTTTTCCTTCCATACCCGGTTGTCCTGAGTGAATGGTTCCCGGCCACGCAGCAGCTGGAAGGGGCTATATCCCGTACTTGTGGGAGTGATCCTATATGCCCATAACATGTGCCATATGTCCTTCTCCCAGTCTTTGTTGTCCGAGATGGCTGCTTGGATCGACCCCATCACCACCCTGTTGAAGCGTTCTACTTGGCCGTTTCCTGCTGGGTGGTAAATTGATGTATGCTTCGCCTGGATGCCGTTCCTTTTCATGAAGTTGTCCCACTTTTCCGATCGGAACTGGGGCCCATTATCACTGAGGATGGACTTGGGTATGCCCTCCCTCACAAAAGTGTCTGCCAGGAACTTCACTATTGTTTCCGTGTCCATGGCTTCCTCTATCTTGACTTCTGGCCATTTCGAGAATTTGTCGACAAGGACACACACGTACTTCTGGACCCCTTGGGTGTCTAGGATTGGGCCTAAGATGTCAACTGACAGCTCCTCCCAGGGGTTCCTTGGCGTTTCAAATGTACCCAATGCTGGGCGCAGGGGTTTGAGTGTCTTGTCTGCGCCTTGGCACCTCACACATTCTCTTACATGCCGTTCTGCTCTTATGTCCATTCCCGGCCACCAATAGTTCTGCTTGGACCGCAGTTTGAGCTTTCCAATGCCCAGGTGTCCTTCATGCAGCATATCCAACAGTCTGGGTATGATGCTCGTTGGAGGGATGACTTTCTCTCCTCTATATACAAATGTTCCTTGATTGTCCAGGGAGAGTTCCTCCCTCACTTCAAAGTATGGATGAAGTTCTCTCCGGACCCGTCTCTTATCTGGCCAACCTTGGGTAATGTATGTTTTCACCTCTTCTAACGTCTGATCCTCTTCATACGCCTGTGTCCACTCTTGAAGGCTAATGACCTTTTCATGATCCTCCATTAGTGCCACCCATTCCTCTGTGCCGGACTTGTCTTCCTCGCCTGGTTCCATGGCTGCCGCTCGGCTCAGGTAGTCTGCGACCTTGTTTTTGCTGCCTGGTATGTGTTCCACATCATACCTAAACTCTAGGAGTTTTAGCGACATTTTTGATATCCGGGGCGTTGCCTCTGCATGGCCACTCGATGTCAGCACTCTCAGTAGCGGTTTGTGGTCAGTCCGCAATTGAAATCTGGTGCCCCACAGGAATTGTCGGAAGCGCGTGGTGGCCCACACCACCGCCAGCATCTCCTTCTCTATCACACTGTATTTTTTTTCTGTTTCACTCAGTGTGCGTGAGGCAAAGCTGGTCGTTTCCAACTGTCCTTGCCCTCGGTCTTGCATGAGGACAGCGCCCAATCCCTTGTCGCTTGCGTCGGTAGTTAGGACAGTTTTGCATTGAGGGTCGAATCCTTGTAGCGGTATGGCCCCAGCCACTTCCTTCTTGATGATCTCAAATTCCCGTTGTGTGTGCTCTGACCACTTGAATTCCGTATTTTCTTTGGTGAGCTGCCTCATGTGATGGGTCTTTGAGGCGAAGTGCTGTACGAATTTTCCGTAGTACTCTGCCATTCCCAGGAATGACCTGACCTCTTCCTTGGTGGCGGGGGACGGTGCTTCACAGATCGCTCTGACATTTTCTGCTTTAGGGGTTACACCTTGCACTCCTATCTCGTGCCCCAGATAGGTCACCGAGTTCATCCCTATTCGGCATTTGGACCATTCAGCCGTGAGTCCTTTGTCTTCTAAGATCTTCAACACTTTTCCCAGCTTCATATCGTGGTCTGGGATGTTTCTCCCCATCACCAAGATGTCATCCTGGAAGTATTGGACGTCGGTGAGGTCTTTGAATAGTTGGTGCATCATCTTCTGGAACACCGCCGCTGCTGAAGCTAAGCCGAATGGCATCCGGCGGAACTGATAGCACCCAAACGGGGTGATAAAGGATGTTAGTCTGCGGCTGTCTGGGTGGAGGGCAATTTGGTGGTACGCGGAGGTCAAGTCTATGGTTGAGTACCACTTAATCCCCCTGGTGCTGGCCAGCATCTCCTCTATTCTGGGCAAGGGGAACCTTTCCACCACAATGTTCTTATTCAGTTCTCTCAGGTCGACGCACAATCGGACCTTTCCGTTGGGCTTCTTGACCACTACCAAGGGCGCCAGCCACTCTGCGCACGTGATGGGTTCTATAATCCCCTTCTTCTCCAAGTCTTGGAGTTCTTCCCTTACAGCATCTCTTACCGCCAACGGGATGTTCCTTGCTTTGTGGGCCACAGGGACGGCATCCTCCTTAAGAATGATTTTGTGGGCGAATTTCTCCAGCTTCCCAACGGTGCCTCCGAACACTTTGGGGTATTCGCTCCTCCATTTGTCCAGACTTGGCTCTGTTTCCTGGTCCGTCAGGAGTATTTGCTCCTTGCCTCCCGGATCTAGCTTGATGCCCAGGTCGCCTTGATCTAGCCATCCTAGGACCGACGGGCCCCTCTCCGACACGTAGAGCTTGCATCGTGCCGACCGACCTCGAAATTCGAAGGTCAGGGGTCTGAACCCCGCCATAGGAATGCGGTCCCCGTTGTACGTGACTGGGCGGATGTCTAGTCTCTCCAGCTCCGGGCCGAGGCGCGGTGCAAATTTCTCCTCCCACACTGCTCTCTGGATGATGGTGAAGGGTGATCCTGTGTCTGCCACCACGTCGATCTTGACACCACCTATGGCCATTTCCAAAACTGGTTTCATCGTACGTTTTCCTTCTCTGTCCAGGGCTTTACCCTCTGTACTCAGGACCTGGTCCTCGATGTAAATCACTGTGACTTCTTCTGCTTCCGAATCGTCTTCCGGATCATCATTGCTTTGATCTACGCACCTCACCATGCTCATGGAGGCCTTCTTCCTGCAAACCTTCTCGTAGTGGCCAATTATTCCGCAGTACGCGCATTTGGCGCGGAATGCGGGGCACTTCCGATCATGTGCTTCATGCGACCAGTTCCCGCACCTGTAGCATGGCTTTCTGTTGCTCCCTGCTTGTTTCCCTGACGTGCTCGCATTGCTTTGCCACTTGTTGGGCCCTCTTTCCGATGGTTTCCTGTTCTGATACTCTCTTCGAGGCCCTTCATTATCTACCTTGTTCACCATCGTGCTGGACGCTATGTCTTTCTTCGTCACTTCTGCGCACCGACGAGCTAGCTCCGCTCTTTTTACGATGACTAACACCTCTTTCAGTGTGGTGTCTCCACTCGCCCATAGCTTGTCCTGCACCGTCGTGCACGTGGTGTGCATCACCACCTGGTCCTTGATGAACTCATCCTCCCAGTTGGCGTATTTGCACGTGGCTGCCAGTCGTTTCAGTGCTGCCACGTACTCCTCCACTGTTTCTCCTTGCTTCTGCTTCCGCTGTTGGAAATTGAACCTGTCCACTGACACGCACACTGCCGGTCTGAAATGTTCATTGAGGTCATCGAGCGCCTGCGCGTACACATCATCGTCTGTGGTTGTTCTCTGTTTCGGAACTAAGCTCTTGTATATCCGGAGACCTTCCGGGCCTAGGTTCAGTAGCAAGATACGCTTCTTACTCTGGGGTTTGAACTCTTCTTCGTTTTCATCTTCCAGGACACCTATGAAGTTATCTATGTACTCTCTCCAGTCCTCCCATTTCATGAGGGGTTCCCCTGGCCGGGGTAAGAATTGTACCGGCGCCGTCGCGTAACCTGCTTGCGCGCTCATCTTCTCTCTCTTTACTGCGGGTAGTGTTCTTCCTTGGCTGCGGGGACTCCCTGGTGTGTCGTCCTGTTCTTCTTCGCTTGCTGGGGTTCGGGGACTGTCTGGGTCGGCCCCCTCAGCTCCCTGTGAGCCCTCCAGTGCGTGTTCCCTGGGTCTGCTATTCGCTGCGTGGGTCGGTGCCCTTTATCCTGCCTTATTTCTTGGTTCCTGGGGCCTGTCCCCCTCTTTCATTCCTCTGCGCCACACCCTCCGGTGTGCCGGGCTCTGCCACGCTCTTTGGGGTACCTGTTATCCTGCACCAGGTGATCCTGCTCATCCGTCCCTTGTGTGGTGGTCCTGGAGCCTCTGGTGCTTGCTTGTCGCCTTGGGGTCGAGTCGGTGGTCCTGCCTTGCTGGGGGGTCTTCAATCCCACCCTCGTCGCCACTGTAATGTTGCAGGCACACACTAAGGATGACTCAGTAGCCAGGCTCTGTTGATTGCTTATTTATTAATGTATTAATATATCGCTCCCAAAGAGCGCCGAGCCTCTGCTCCGGCGCCAACTAACCCTCGGTCCGTTTCGCGCTCTTCGCGCTCCTCCACGCCCCCTGCGTGCGCAGCCAATCCTGACCACCCGCACGTCACGTCCGCCGACGTGCCGTGCATCAACTAGACCGTCTCTACACCGCCCACTTATAGTTTGCGGTATCTGTCATTGCATCCAGATATATGATACAACAAGTAACCTCATACCCACAACAAGTCAGGACTATTGGCTGTGTTAATGATTGTTAGTTGCTTAAGATAAATAAGCAGCAACTATGGCTTGTATATAATATTGAAAAAAATTCCACTTAAAGCCCTGGTGACACCACAATGTTGCTGCTCCTGAGTTTCAAAAAGAGAAGGACAATCCAGAGAGAAAATGACTCTCTTTAAAGGATCTCCCTTCCCCTACAAAGCTCACCTGGCATGACGTCATGCCATAACTTCTCCACTAGTAAGAAGTGAGCGGTGTGAGCATGCACACATCGATGTGCTTGCTGCCACTGCAGTCTGGAAAAAAACGGACCGCCTGTGCCAGGGCACAAAACAGAGCCCCAAAGAGACCCGTTTCGATGTCCTTTTTAAACTGCTAGTGCTCAGCACCGGTGAGACCTGGCCCTCTTAAAGCCCTAGTAACACCGATACATGATGAATATATTTAAGCGGCCAACATGGAAAAGGGGGGTAGAAGGTAGCAGAAAAAAAGGGGTGGAGGTAGGGAGGGGTAGGGAGGAGATGGAGGCGTAGCTGAGAACGAAGAATGTGTCGCAGCACTGGCCTTTAAATCAACAGCAGTTGGATAGGAACAAGGGAACTGGCGGCTTTGTGTTTCCCATTCATGACGTGTAAAGATTTTCAATAACATACTGCTTTATAAATTAGCAATGCTATACATGGACGGGTTGTGGGAGCAAGCAGGAAGCGGTTACCATTCCTCACCCGATAGATCTTTCTGATTGACTGAGAGGTAAATATGGAGTTGAAATTTAAATAAAAATAAACAGTTTAAAGTTAGTGTTACCCATTCGGCCACACAACAATGTGAAGTCTGGCCTGCCCTGTAGCCCTGTTGCCCCCAGCCCAAAAGAATGCACATGCACACAGGTGATCGTGTGGGCAAAGACCACAAGTGGTGCCCTGCCCGTTTATGTATTTTCTCGGGGCGAGCCCACCCTGAAGAGTGCTACAAGTGCAACAGTGTTTCAGAGATGGCTCGCTACATCCCTCCTTTTCTTTAGTGTCCATTACTCACTAGGTTCTTGTGGTGGTGGCACAATGCACACAAAGTCTTTGAGCTGCTGGCTGGGGGCAGGGTTGGGTCGGAGACCATATGTCTGGCTCCAGATGTTGGATATGGCCAGACCTCATCAGGGCGGCTGGCTGCTGGCACAATCTACGTGCCCAGACTTGCTGGACTGTCGCCTGGGGCGACCCCACCGGTCCCGAGGAGGCCGTAGTCTCCATCGCTTGTAGCCTTGGATGGCACAGGGTCTATGAATAGTTAACTTTCCATTTCCGGATCTTCAATTTGTCCCTGACTGGGCCGAGGCCTAGCCACCTTCTTGAACCATGACACATTTCCGGTCACCAGCCGCGTGCCTCTCTTGGCGGAAACCATGGATGGTGATCACTTTCCATATATCAGGCTCATAAGGTGCGCGGAACTTCCATCTGGGGCATTGGTCTTTCACAACTACATAGTTGCCTGCACACAACAAGGACGGGTGAGCCCCTCGCGCAAGACTTGCCATATCGTTAATTACGTACTCTCCAGGCCTAAGTGGCCTCACAATCCAGTACGGCAGGGCGCCAGGCGGGGTCTTTCGGGATGCTGTCTCGCGGTGCCTGCCGGAAAAGGAGATGGGACGGAGTGCAGCGGGTGGTGCTGTGCAGTGTTTGGCGATATGCATTCAGGAACTTGTGGACCAAGCTCTCTGCATTTTCCCCCTTCTCCATTCCAGTTCTCAGTGCCCTGTTGAGGGTCCGCATGAACCGCTAAACTTCCCCATTCGCCTGTGGCCACTGGGAGGTGATCTTCTGGTGC
Organism: Lissotriton helveticus; assembly: GCF_964261635.1. NCBI lineage: Eukaryota > Metazoa > Chordata > Amphibia > Caudata > Salamandridae > Lissotriton > Lissotriton helveticus. The sequence continues at coordinate 407,537,361 of NC_136061.1, read as the reverse complement.
CTGATGGCCTTCCTTGGTAGCTAATCTTGAAACTCCCGGCCCTCAAATGGGGGCCCATTCTCGGATTTGCTCTCCTTGGGGAGACCTAGTAGTGCAAATGTCTTGTCTAAGACGGCTTGGACTTGCACGAATGCCGTGAAAGACACCACCTCGACAACGGGGAACTTGGAGTGTAAATCTATCAGGACAACGGTGCTGAGACCATCCGGAAAGCTCCCGAAGTCGATGCTCACTGTAGACCATGGTTCGGTGCAGGGTTCCTCCGTGATGACAGGGCGGGGTCACTCCCAGTAATCGTACATGAGTGGCAGTACCAAATCCTTTCTTCCACTAGGACGCCCATTCCCAGGAATCACACTTTGCTACGCAGACATGCTTTGGTCTTGGCCGTCCCTTGGTGTTCGACGTGTGCGAGATCTATGACCTGATCTTGTAGCTTGCCCTGTATGATAACTCCATTCATCCTTTCACTTAGTTCACTAAGGACTCTCCACAGCTGTTGTCTTACCTGGTGGTCCTCGGTGTTTAGGAAGCGCGCTCTGTCCAGGAAATGTTGCCACCCTCTCGACAGCAGGCCTCTTTGACTTTCATCAGGTTGTCGTCCAGGGCCGTGGTGGCTGCAATCTCTTCCGGAGTCAATGCCTTGGGGCATTCCTCTTGGGATACCATCCGTATGAATTCTTCTGTGCGCTCCTCTTCAGCCTGCAGTTGCCGCGTGCCGGCCGCGACTGGATGCCTTGAGAGGTAGTCGGCTGGATTTCCGGCTCCTGGGTGGAACGCGACCTCGAAACAATATACTTGGAGCTAGACAGCCCACCTTTCTATCCTGGGGGGCACTGGCCTGTACGATCCTGAGAACAGGGGGATCAGAGGTTTGTGGTAGGTCACCCCCCAGAAATTCTGTCGAAATAGATAGAGATGGAAGTGCTGGCGCATCGATTTGATGGCGAGCGCCTCCCTCTCAATCTGGCGTACCTCATCTCCGTGTCTGAAAGTGCTCGGCTGGCATAGGCGACGGGCACCCTCTCCTTTTCTTTGTTTTTTTGGAGGAGGACTGCTCCCTGGCCGACTGGGCTCGTGTCAACCACCAGCTCAGTGCGCCTCTTCGGGTGAAAGTAGACCATCGCCGTCTTGTCCATAAGCGCCTACTTGATGGCATGGAAGGCTGCGCTGGCTTTCGGTGTCCAGTTCCAGGGTGCACCTCTGCGTGCGAGAGCTTGCAGTGGCTCCGATAGGGAAGCCAGGTTTGGAATGAAGCGGCCACAGTACGTGGTCATTCCCAGAAAACTGCAGACCTCGGTCGGAGTGGTGGGTACTTGAGTTGCTCGAAGGGCGACAGCATTCTTTGGGTCTACCTGTAGTCCGGCTTGCGAGAAGATGTATCCGAAGTAATCTACAGATTCCTGCTAGAACAAGCACTTTGCCTTGTTGAGTGTGAGGCCACTGGCTGCCAGTCATTGGAGTGCGTCCCACAGGTGTGCATGGTGTTCCTCTAGAGTGTTCGAGAAAATCAGTGTGTCGTTACTGAAGTTTATGACTCCCTGTAGACCAGATAGGGTCTCTCTGATGGCGTTTTGAAAGACCTCTGCTGCGGACGGCATCCCAAAGCTTAACCGCTTGTACCCCCTCAGCCCCACGTGTGTGGAGAACGTGGTGATGTACCTGCTCTCCGGGGCGAGTTCCAGCTTATGGTAGTCAACATTTAGATCGAGCACCATTAAGATCAGCCCAAAAAAGTCAGGAGAGGAAAAATAAAACGACACCCGTTTTATTTTTCCCTTCCTGCTGAGTCATGGGGGCGTTGCCTGGAGGTGCACTCCCATCACTGCGCATGATGGTTTGTCTAGCCATCTCAGGCAGACCAAACCCTCATGCGCAGTGAAAGTTCTCTCCAGCCCAGCAACGCAACTGGGTGGGACAGAGCAGGCACAGACTCACAGTGTGTCCGTGAGTGCATATCGAGGGTGCTCAGGCCAAATCATGAAGCTGCTCTCATGCGCCAGAGCACAGTGGTTTGTACTACTCACTACACAAAGCGCACATATAGTAAGACTAGTCAGAAATAAATACACAAACATCGCCCTGTAGCCACCCCACAGGCCAACAGGAGATCATGGGTGTCCTTGCCGGGCCAAGAGACTGACAAGATCCACTTACCTCCAGAGTCTGGCCTCCGGCAGATGTCATATGTATTCAAAGCAGACTGTCCACTGTCTCCTTCACATAGAGCATGTTGCTGGGCTCGTTGACCTCGCTCACCTTGGCACGCTGCAGACCATGGCCAATATGACGGGAAACATTAAGATCCCAAAATACCCTTGCTCCCGAGCTATCCACATTACTGGCTTGGGGAGCCATCTGCAACCGGTAAGGGAAGATTCAAGACAAGCAAAATGAAAACTGTGGCACTCCTGCGCACACCCGCAGCCTTTGCAATTTCCTGTGAAAACAAAGAAGGCAGCGTGCAGCACAGACTCCTGAGCAGGGAGAGGGGAATTCAGGCTGGCACAGATCTCGGCGCCTGTAGACAGCATCTGGAAACAGGTGAGCTGTGGGCTGTTCACTGTGTGCCACAGCCACCACTGGGTTGAAGAGGATGAGCGTACCCCTCACAGTTGCATACAGAAGCACAGCCACATCCTTTAAGGGAGCATTTTAAGACTTCGGGGTCGGCGATAAACTCCGCTATGCGGCGTAGTAGGAGTTTTTGCAGAACTCCGCAGCTCTGCTTGAGCGCGGAGTGGGCAATACTCAGCAAGAGTGGAGTCTGTTGCCCACCATTACTTTCAAGACTTTCATTTTTCAATAATAACGTTGATAATCACAACAGGTTTTTCGTTTCAAACCAGGAAATAATTCTATACCCACAATTCTTGGTCAATAACCAATGACAGGGCAGCTTAACATTAATCGACCAATCTCAGTGCAACAGTCTGTGACGTAATTCTCACTCCTCGCAGCAGCTCACCGTCCTTTACAATTTTCAAGGACACACTCTTCTCTCAGCACAAAGTACTCAAAACAAAATGCAAAGCGATTTCAGCAATAACTTTGACTGTTCCACGAAAGAAATCAAAGTATTCAATCACACAAGAAATGGTTTGAAGTGGTGCTTTCTGATCTTCTCAGACACACACTTGAGTGAAACCTCGACGAGCGGGGATCTCCTGCATCAGTGCAGCTTCTCCCTTGCACAACAGGATCCAATACACTAACCGCATCATACTCTCACACAAAGTGCATGTCCCTATCATTTGTGCAGTCAACAACGTCTCATGACAAGCACCACAAAACTCAGTAGAGAATTACAACACAGTGTTTTGTACACCGTTAACTTATCATCCTGGGATCTTTGGCTATGTTGATCCTGATAACAACTTCACCTTCTTTACATTAAGTGCCCCTCTCACACAACAACTTAAAACAATGCTGCATCACACCACGCAATCTCTGAAAAACAATGCAATCTAAACATAAGCAATTGCAATGCACACTCTATTGATAGTCACTCCTCCTCTGTTACAAGTGTCTCCCAAACTGCTGGAACTCTACCAGTTCTCTGACGCAAGACATGGGCTTTAGGGACTCGGGCTGGCTTAGGACAAGTCTAGAATATGCTACAATAACTCCTTTTGCTTCAGTAACCAGCCATCCGACGTGCTACCATTGTGGGAGCACGCAGGAAGCTGCTACCATTCCTCACCTGATTGATCTTTCTTGTTGACTGAGAGGCAAAAGGGAGCTGACAATCAAATAAACAATTTAAAGTTTGTGTAACCCATTTGGCCACATAATAAGGACTACAAATCGGTCACTAAAGTTAAGTGGGCATATCAGAAGTTGATTATGATTACAGTAAAATAAAAAAATCAAGAAGATGGTAAAAACGTAAAGAATTACAACAAGCAAATTAAGGCGTCAAAGCAAATTCCAACTCTATAGCATAAAGCATAGAATAACGACAATCCTAACAATACAGGTGCCAAGAATTAGGAATGGTGTTCCTTTTAGAAACTCCACTCTTCCTTCCTCTTCCTAAACATGAATGGGTCTCTAAATCTAAATTGTAATAGGATCATCAGGAAAATGTCTCAAAGAATATGGGCAATTGGGAAGGTGTCAGCATAGGGGATATTTCAGTAGAAATCTTCTGAAAGGGAATAATATTTTAGCATAAAGCCACATTTGCATGTAAAAAAGGAGCAACGAGGTCTGCTCCTCTTGAAATCCAAAGAGATCTGTCCAAACTCCAACAGTACATACATTAATTAAAACACACAAATACCCCACATTATCCATGTCTCTCTCAACCTCTCCAGGAACCAATGGTGTTAAACTTCACATTATAAAATGCCAACATCTCCAGACTTTTCTATCCCACAAAACTTGGACCATATTTGTAACCTTGAGCATCCCTCTGTTCCTGATAGGCGATGAATAGGAGGCTTCTTCTGCTATTAAATAACTCCAGTTCTTGCCAAGATTTCTCTTATCAGGCCTCACTAGCACTAATATACAATACTACTTTCTCTAGCTATCAAATAAGGAAAATGCACTTGCAAAGGAAAAGAACATTCAGAGCAAGGATATATATATTTCATGTTAAGAAGTAAAGGCCTACTCAAGCTAACTTTAGTTAACCATTTGGAAAAGAACATTCAGAGCAAGGATGAATTCATTTCATGTTAAGACGTAACGGCCTACTCAAGCTAACTTTAGTTAAGCATTTTTAATGTGCACTTCGAATACATAACTGTAGATGCACGTATAACTTTAATAAACTGCAAAATTAATAATGCGTTCATGGTTACATATACATTATGCTTGAAATAAATGCAATAAGGCTTGAGACATAAGTATAAATATAAATGAGAAAGACATGTTTTCTTGATTAAACTAAACATTAATGTGAACGCGATCATGAGTCTCTAGTTTTCTACAGTGAATACACTTAACATAACATAACATGAGTATTTGTAAAGTGCACGTATCACCCAAGGGTTTCAAGGCGCTGAATAACAGATGTATATTGTTACCCAACTGAATGGTACTCATTTTATTGACCTCAGATGAATGAAAGGCTGAGTGGACCCGCCGGGATTAGAACCTGTGACCATGAGGTCACACACAGGACCCTACAGTGGATGAATTAGTCCACTGCGCCACCAGACCCGGCACTTCAGGATTACATTTTGAATGCTTCACTCCACATGAATAAAGTTAGGCACACAGAGTATATGATCAAGTATATGCAAAAACAGCGTTACTGGGACATGTAAGGATGGAGCTAAACTACACTGCTCCAGTTCTGTCAGGTACTGAGCACCTGTACTTCTTCAGTTTGAAAGGGAGAGAACCCAAACTTAACATAATTGGTGAAGCACTACTTTTAATGAGGATGGGCCATTTTGCAGTAATAAACCGATACTCTCGTATAGTGAGTGCCTGTACTTCTATAGTTCCATCTAAAGCTCTGTAAGCACATAGGGAGGGATCCAGCACAAACCCTTGTAAGAAGTGGCTTCGCTGGTTTGTTGCATGATTGAATGACAGTTGATGGCTCTTTGAAGAGACCAAGATGGGCTAACAGCAATCTTTGGCATTATTGTCAAGCAACGCATATGTCAGTAGAGACCAAGTGTCAGATGGGGGGTGGGGATCTGTCCATATCGAGTATTGGTCAGATGTCCATATGAAAATAACGGGAAACATCCTTTACAACACAACTTTTACTCCGCACTACCATTAGGACGCAACTATTACAGCGCAAGTCATTACAGCGACTAGCGCTGGAGGGCGCTCTAGGATAGGGAATAGTTTAATTACTATCCAACACCTTCCCTACTATCCACGGGGACTGGAGTTGGAATAGTAAATTAAACTATTCACTATCCAGCGCCCCCCAACGCAAGTCGTTGTAACGACTTGTGTTGTAAAAGTTTCGTCGTAATGGCATGCGGAGTGAAAGCATGCGTTGTAATGTCATACATCCAAAAATAACTGGCTAAGTCCCTGTAAGGGAATGTCACAGGAACATAGAGGGTAACCAAGGCACCACTTTTCCAGTTCTATGATCCCATTTTGCACTCTTAGAGTGGCAGTCTTCATTTGATTGAAGAGACCCAATTGAACTAAGTCACCTTAGCTGCACATCTGCAAAGCGTTTGGGCCGGGGATACTGTTTCCATGACATCTTCAAGGACAGTGCGATGCTATTAGTGTGGGTCAGTCACACCTACAGCAAAGACTGCAGCACAGCACAGATAGGTTTGTGCCAGCCTAGCATGCATCATCATCCAACCCCACTAGTGCAAGGCAGTACTGCCCAACAAAAGAAGACACTGCTCTGTACATATTGTATAAGTGCCCTCATATCTGAATTGTTCAGGGAATACCTGCTGTCTATCATTCATATGTGTCCCACAACTACCAACCAAGCCCTAGTCTTTTCCCACCTGGACAGCAGCAACCATCCATTCACCGGCATGCCAAGAACCCTCAAGCTCCACTTACTGTGGTCCTAAAAGTGCTTTAATATGTACCCCAGTGGGCTCTAATTGTCTTCAGAATCTGCGTCAACTACTAGACAGTAACTACTAACATGTCCAGTACTTAACTGTAAATCTTCCATCTACGGTGGTCAGTGCAACACCCATATGAAGTCCCAAAGCGAGGTGGCAAGGAATAGTCCATAAGAGGAGGCAGAGGTACAGCTGTGTTTGTTCCTCTAATACTGAGTAGAACCAGGGCGTATAGCTGCATTGAAGTATGACATTAGTGGAATAAATCAAGAAGCTTTGGCAAAGCCAGTGGATCTGGTGTTGGCTGCCAACCTATTGGCTTTGCCAGCGATGTTTTAAAAAAAATGTTTTAGTAAGTCTTTATTACAAAAACATTAATAATGGTGCTCGTACCTGAAATTGCAAGCAACACTGAGGTGAACGTCTTTGAATATTACTGTATTGAAGTTTTACAGAAACATTTGAAGGTGGGCATCCGTGTATGATCATGCATACCCATGCATTGGGATATGTCTTCCAATCTTTCTGTAATAACAATTGTATAGATATTTAAAGAGGGCCATCTCTGTGTGTGCCTGCATATGCATGGGTGTCCGTCTTTCACTGGGATCTGTTACATCTGTGCGGAGAGCAGCGCGAGCAGTTTACCAGAGACCACACGCAGTCAATAGAGGAAGGAGTGTTTCTAATGCTCTTGAGCAGCACAATGTAGGCTGCTCAGCACTCTAATCATCTGGAGCACCCTGAAATCTTTGTGCTTGTGGTTACCCAGAGACATGTTCCGTGAGCTGTGATGTATGCCGTGGTGTGGGATAGTGTATTGTGGCTTAATATGTGTGGTGAAAAGTTGTGCACTACACTATTCAGTGCAATATATTGAGTTGCTATGTTACATTGGGGTGTGCTGCATGTGTGAATGTTCTGATAGATGGTGTGGTGTTTTTGTACTCATTATGTTGTGGGGCATAGTGCAGCCTTTAAGTGAAAATGTGTGTTATTGTGAGCTATACTGTACAACGTGGAATTATGTAGTATTGTGTTTTGTGCAGGGGTGGTGGTTTGCTTTGTGAACGTATAATTTATTGAGCAGGATAGTTTCTCATATTGTTATGAGCCCAGCTGTTTGGTGCTTCATGGCCATTATCTAGAGTGACTTAATTTTGTGTACCAGGTTTCCTGTGTCTTATTATAGGTGGCCTGGTGTGATGTGGCGGTGGGATTTGTCATGTGAAATAGTTTGGGTGGCATTTATGTTGTACTGAAGATGAGGCAGAATGAGTAAGGGCATGTGTCTGCGTCTGTTTGTAAGATATCTGAACATTGTGGAAATCGAAAATAATTTCTGTTAGGATAATGTTGTAACCATCTTGTTTGTGACATCCATTTTGTTAGCTATGTAATTCTTCTGTCTTCACTGTTGCTTGCCCTTCTATTCTGCTTGAGTCATCAGTAATTCCTCTGTCTTCACTGTTGCTTGCCCTTCTATTCTGCTTGAGTCATCAACTTTAGTTAACTGCTTCTGTACTGGGCCAAAGCAATGTATGTGCTGAGGAAAGGCCTGAAGTTGCTGAAATGCACCTGGTTAAAGATGTAACTGTTGACTATTTTTGGCTGTTGTGAGAAGTTCTGTTCCCCCTCCCACTTTGCTGACTAAGTGATTTCCCATCTGCCCATGTTTGTGGGGGATGTATGTCATGACAACGCGGGCTTTACACCGTGCTACCATTACAACACATCCATCACAACGCAAGTCGTTACAACGACTTGCGCTGTAGGCGCTGGATTTAGGAATAGTATGATTTCCTATTCCAACTCCAGCCTACGTAACAGTAGGGAAGGTGTTGGAATAGTAAATCATACTATTCCTTAGTATATAGCGCAATCCAGCGCAAGTCGTTGTAACGACTTGCGTTGTGATGGCTGCGTCATAATGGTAGCGCGGTGTAAAGCCCGCGTTGTAATGGCTGTCTCACGTTTGTCGGTAACTATTCCTGTGTAGGTGTGTACCTTCTATTTTTTATCTACATGCTTACTCTGCAACACAGTCTGTATATAAGCACCATGGCCTGTGTATTCAATGTACTACCTCCTGGAACACTTGAGGGTGTTGTATGGACGTAGTCCCGCTCATGAGTGATTAATAAACTTGTTATTTGAATTCCAGCATGAGGAGACCCTTGTATTTGCAGCCAAAGTGATTTTCCCGGTTTTCTCGATTTGACCCTCCAGGTGGTGGCCGGTCCCGACTGAGGTATCCTTTGGCGGTATTTTTGCCTTGACCATTAGGTCGACCAAGAGATTGGCAGTTGGAAGTTGGAGACTCTTATTTGGGAAGGTCGCTGAAGCGGCACTCTTGATTTGCTTGGCCAAGATTCTAGTTTTGTTTGTTTGATTTATTTTTGGGAATATTTTGGAACATTAATATTTTACAAAAATTTGGTAGTATGCCTGTTTCCAGCACACTCGGTAGGCTGTGTTACTCTCCTGGTGGTACCAAAATGGATTTAGAAAGAAGTCAGACGGCTCCCCCAGAGGGGACACCTAATAGACATATGTATATTAAATACCGTAATTCTTCCATAAAAGATATACATACACATAAGATAAAAACATTTCAAAAGTACTGATAGATCATTACATTACTATTGGGAATGCATACCCAATAAAGACCTTTCTTAGCATTTTAAAAAATAAATATATTTTAAAATTTTACAATACATTGAGGGGTTACATTGAATCACATTCTGAATTTAGCAAAATGAGAAAAAGAAAAAATAATAATACTTTATACAAAGTACACTATGCAATTAATACACTTTCCTTTGATATAATACAGAATTAGTACAGTGTTGGCAGTAAGTTCTATATGACCAACCTAAAGTGCAAGTGCAAGAAAAAAAGTGCTTAGTATGTTTTCCATTAAAATGTCATGCCTTCCCTTTTCCTTATTAAACTCACACCAAACAAGTACCTGCTCACACTGAAGACTACTGGTTGTGATGTATCTGATCTCAATATTCTTTCTGCCTCATTGCAGGATCTTATGCCCAACAATCGGCAGATGGGTTTGATCCATTTCCTTCTATATTTTATGTAAGCTGGCAGAAGAATAGTAAATGTAGTTCATTTTCTTTTGCACCCATAGTACATAAATCACAGCACTCAGTACTTTCATCCTCATTTTTATGGGCCAATTTTAACGTGTAGCTGGACGTCATCTAAAAATGGCTCAAAGCTCCCAGTTGGTTTCATTAAAAGAAACTGCATTGTCAATGTACCTGATGCTGAGCTATGTGGTAAACTATCTTGAATATAAGCCCAAAAAGTTTGCTTTAATAGTTTTTGGAGGCCATAGTCAGTTCAGCCGGACTTTCCTTAAATTGTTTGAGTCCTAAATTATGGAACCAACCATGATTATGCTTCAGCCATATTAATCCGTTGTTATTTTTTTACTTTAAAATGTCCTCTAGGCCTTCTCTATAGTGGACAAGTTCTGCTGTAGACCACAAGCGAACCCAAAACAATAGTGGTCATAGACTCGCCTGATAATCTATACGTCTTATATTAAGGTCCATTACTATGGGAGTTAGCGGTGTGCTCTTCGGAAGGCTCAGGAAGACTCAATATTTTTCTAAAAAACTTATTCTCCTCCACCCTGAGAGTATTATTATTCGAAGGGCCCCATAATTCTGCCCCATATAAGCATGCTGATTGTGCCCTATATTTTTATACCTCAAGAGCTGGGGAAACTGCTTTAGATATAGAACTCTCATGTTTTTCAACAATTGGTATGGAGTTTGGAATAGAATAGTCTTGCTCTTCTCCAGTTGTGACTTCCAAGTCATTTTAGTATCCAAGGTGATGCCTAAATAGCTAAAATTATAAACGTATTCTAATTTCTGATTTTTGTCAGTCAAATTCTTTTTAATAGATTTGTGTGGATTGATTGCCTTATATTTAGTTTTACTCAAGTTTTTTTCCAGGCCTTTAGACGCGCAGTAAACCCCAAAGGTATCTAGTTACCTTTTTAAACCTTTGGGTGTTTGGGAAATTAAGATGGTATAATGGGCAAATAAGAGAGCCAGTACTGGCACAACACCCAATTTGGGAGAATCATGTTCACAGCCCAACAGATATTCTGGAATGTCATTAACATATAATGAAAACAAGGTGGGGGCCAGCACACATCCCTGCCTTACGCCCAGGCAAACCTTAATAGGATCAGTAAGTTCACTCCCTGGACCCCATCTAACCCTTGCACAGTTGTCCTCATGCAACCTTATTATCTGCATGAGTATTTCTCCTGGTACCCCTTGTTAGGCCTTGCCTACGCAGGTCGCATACGCTGCATAGGCAAAATGACCTATTCCTATTGCTTCGGCTTTTCAGCCAAACAGGTGTACGCGGTCCATTGCCTTCAATGGCAACACTTGCAGGAGCGTGCAGCGCCATATGGTCGCACGATCCCGCAAGGGAATCGCACAGGCCCCCGCCTTCTGCTGCCACTCGAGCCCTTTGGGCTTTGGCAAGGCTTGTTCTGCTTTCTGTTTTTCTGGGCTGCGCTTGTTTTGATTGACAGCGTGACGTCCATGTCGCGCGAGCAGCAGCCCAGCTGCATACCTCACATTCCTTTCGCTGCCGCGTGGCCGCGCTTGTTCCTTCAGCAGCTAAAGCTTTCCTCATAAATCTGCTGCTCTTCTCTTTCCCCGCTCTCTGTCTCCCATGCGAGTAACTGACAGAACTCCGTCCCAAACTTCCACTGCTGGGTGCTTGCAGCCCAGGTTTCCTTGGAAAGACGCGGCCCCCAGATTTCTGTAGCGACGCTCTCAGACGCACCGTTCTCTTGGTGTTATTTATTGCATGATGATGTTATGTTTAGCGCTCATACTGATGACCTGGCGCCAAACAGGTATATGACGGGAGCTTGTACAGCCACGCTGTGATCCCAAACTGCTCCTACAAAGCATATATAGGTTCTTTACAGACTGTCGTACTCACCCGCTCGTAGTTTGGAGTCCCTCTGTGTGCTCTAGGAGCTGTCCTGCGTTGAGGCGCTTGCCGCTTGAATCTAGCTTTTTAGGACTTGTGCCCTGGGTAGAACATCCGTACAAACGACCCATTAGCTAGAGGTCAAATGGAGGTGCTAGAAAAAACACAACAGAAGGGGAAATAAGGCCTTTTCCGAGTGCTAATACTTTATTTCAGTGGATGCATCCGTTCACCGCCGCTTAATGTAGAAGTACCATCACTTACATGGTTATCACATTTTTACGGATTGCTAGCATGGTAATAGAGTTTGCGGCGGTTGTTTGCTATACTGACATTTCTGGCCGCGCAGTAGAACAGAATAAGACAACATTTTCTCTCTCATCTACCTTTAGAAATCTGCTTGATTTGTGTATGAATTGAACTACTCCAGAGGTATTTTCCTGTATCGTGTCCGCTGGGTATAGTATTACGCACCGCTAAGTAACCTCTAATTAGCCTCGGAAAGAAACGATCTGCATATGATACACCTGCTGCCCATTCTTCGGCTGCCCTAAATCACATACAATCCGTGTCTTCTTCCTATGCTTTGGGTATCTTATTTGATCAGTTTTTTAAAATGTATCCGCGCCAAGGCCGGTTATGACCATAAACAGGCGCACTGCTCGCACGAGGTGCACATTTCAGAGGGGGACAGTGGCAGCCTTTGCACGTTTTTCTTTCTCATCGACTTGTTAATGGGAGTCACTTGAAATGATTATTTTTGGATGCGTAATGTGCATAGATGGAAAGGGACTTGTATGCTGTAGGCAAGGGTACGTGGCAGGGAGCTTATCAGTCTGCTGCTGGTCATCAAACACTCCAAACTTTCTTCAAATGTGTGCTTGTAAGACTCTGAAGTATTTCTGTAAGTATGTGCGTGAACCTGTTCTGTATTTCTCTGTGTGCGCGTGAGCCTTTGCAGTATGTGCGTGTGCGTAAGCCTGTGGAGTATTTGTGTGTGCGCGTGACCCTGTGGAGTATTTGTGTGTGCGCGTGAGCCTGTGCAGTATTTGTGTGTGCGCGTGAGCCTGTGCAGTATTTGTGTGTGCGCGTGAGCCTGTGCAGTATTTCTCTGTGCACATGAGCCTGTGCAGTATGTGTGTGAGCCTGTGCTGTATTTCTGTTTTGTGCGTGAGCTTGTGCAGTATTTGTGTGCCCATGAGCTGGTGCAGTATTTGTGTGCTCGTGAGCTGGTGCAGGATTTGTGTGTGCGCAGTATTTGTGTGTGCGCGTGAGCCGGTGCAGTATTTGTGTGTGCGCGTGAGCCTGTGCAGTATTTGTGGGTGAGTGTAAGCCTGTGTAGTATTTCGACAAATGTGGGAATGTGAGCCTCTGAAGTATTTCTGTCAGTGTGTGCGTGAACCTGTGCAATATTTGTGTTTTGATGTGAGCCATTGCAGTATTTTTATTATTTCTGAAAAGTGCTGGCGATGGGGTGAATTATTGAGTTGGATGAGGCAGGATCGGGTACGGAAACGGGGAAGATTAGTCCTAAATGCGTACTCCAAAAGAAGAAGAAAAAGTAAGCAGATCCACGTTCTCCCCCAAAACTTAATGTAACACTTGGCTCTGTCATCGGGTTCACAGAAATGATTCAGCAATGGCAGACTGGCACATGGCAGCACGTACAAAACCTTGCATTGAAGTACTGCCTGGAGGCGTGCCGGCAGTCACACAGTCTTGTCGACCCACCGCATTATACAGTGCACAAAACAGTAGTACTGCTACCTTCGGCAGAATGCAATAGCATGAATTTGGGACCCCCTCTATATTTAATTTTCAACCAGGGAAAAGAGAGGAAAACAACTAAGAAAATATCACAAGATTCCCCCATGGTCTATTCATACTTTCTCCAAAAGCATAGCTTAAATATTTCGACAATGAAACTTCAGATTAACACAGATACACAAGTTATTCCTCTATTTTTGTTATTTTATTCATTTTTTAGTGATATATCAAAAAAGACTTTTTTTAAATTTTCCATATATATTTGTCAATTCATCCACGATAATTATAATCATTTCTGCATTAAAATTCAAACAACGGGGGGCTTGGCTTCGCGAGCGGCGATGGCGGTTGCAGCTTACTAGAGCTCCCGCCGGCCCGTTAACCATCCGGCTGATTATCCTGGCCCCCAAGCCCATACACCACAGCCCATGTGAGGCGAATGTTGCTGAGGGTGCCAGGGATCCTCTGGTGCAGTCCGCGGAGCTCCAGAATTATCGAACACGGCTGGGCAGCGGAGAGGAGAGTGCGGCCTAGCGCGCGGCGGGGAAGCAGGGGCCTTGATTTTGGCGTCTCCCGGCCGGAGGGTGTCTGTGTGGCTCGGCCGACCCGCCGATTGTCCTGCATCTCGACTGCCCAGAGGGACGGGGGGCGGTCAGCGCTATCCTCAAAGAACCCCGCTGGAGGTGTGGAGATCCTAGATGCCGTGAGCCCGTCCGGCCGGAAGCGGCGGCCTTGTGGACCCAGCGCAGCCGGGGCCTCGAGTTTCGTGGTCCCCGCCCAGTGATCACCGCGGGCCGTTGCCACAGCTGGGCCTCGACAGTACCTGAGAGCTGCGATCGGTTGGAGGAGGTCCCGGCGTGGAGTGTTGGGTCTTCCCTACTGATCCTCCATAGGTGGCAGACCGGAGTGTGGCTGGACGGTAACCTGTGGGCCGACCCGGTTCTGGCACTGCCCCGTGACTGACGGCGAACTGTGAGTACCTCCGCCTGGGTCCCGGACATTTGCAGGAGTGGTGGCTGGCACTAGGGGCGGGTGACCGTCGCCGCCGGGCCTGCAGCACACGGAGGTGAGGCACGGTCCAGCCAGTAGAGTGTGAGACGCGAAGGCCGCCGACGACTGGGGTGTGGATCCCGGGGCCAGCCTCGGCCTGCCCGAGGAACAGTGCCAGGTCAGGGATACAGGTGTCCGAACCCCGCAGTGGGGGGAGAACTGCTGTGTGGGTTCCTCATAGACTTTGCAGACGGAATAGAGGACCCTGTACTGCCGCGACTGCATCTACTATCAGTGGCCCACGGGTAGTCTGCAACCATGACCAGGGGAGGAGGTGGCGGCCTCACCAAACAGCCGACCATCGATAAATTCACAGGACCCAGTGGGGGCACCGGACCCTCGGGAGGAGGACAAGGAGGGGGGCCGGACAACGCAGCGCTTATGGCAGCCATCACCCAATCCAGGGATATGCTAGACGCCAAAATAGGCGCGGTGGGCGCAGATGTCACCTTACTACGCCAGGATTTGCGGAATGCAGTGGCGCGGATTACGGAAGCAGAATCCAGAATTTCGGTGGTAGAAGACGACGTGGGTTCCCTAAAGAAGAGGATGGTGGCAATGGAAACTGCGCAAAAGGGCCTAGCGCTCCGGGCGGAGGATGCGGAGGGACGCGCACGTCGAAACAACCTCCGGTTCATCGGCTTTCCGGAACGATGTGAGAAGGGGAACATGGAACAGTTTCTCACTCAGTGGCTGATGAGCTGGCTGCCCCCGGGGGCTCTATCCAACTGCTTCGTCGTTGAACGCGCACATCGTGCCCTGACACAGAGGCCGCCGGAGGGTGAACGGCCCAGGGCAGTGATAGCAAGACTATTGAATTATCACGACCGGGATGCCATTTTGAAGGAAGCGAGAACCAAGGATGCTATTCTATACGAGAAC
The DNA here is from genome assembly GCF_964261635.1 of Lissotriton helveticus. Classification (NCBI taxonomy): domain Eukaryota; kingdom Metazoa; phylum Chordata; class Amphibia; order Caudata; family Salamandridae; genus Lissotriton; species Lissotriton helveticus. The sequence goes on along the minus strand of NC_136061.1, from coordinate 407,522,152 downwards.
CGAAAGATCATGATTTTTCCAGACTATACCAAGCTCGTACAGCAACAGCGCCAATCCTTCATGAACGCAAAGGCGAAGCTGCGAGGCCTGAATCTCCAATACTCTCTGCTGTACCCGGCTCGTCTGAAGGTGATTTTCCAGTCCAAAACGCTGTTTTTCGACTCTCCGGAGGACCTCTTTAAATGGACTGACGAAACGGTGGCCCTCAGGCCGCATGCCCAGCCGGGACTGAACCCGGGCTCTTCGAGGGGGTCATCGCAGGAACGAGGAGACCGAACGGTCAAGAGCAGGAGAAACCGGAGGTCCAAATCACGGAAGCGGTCAGTCTCTGTTACCGGTACACAAGATAGCGGCAGAACTGAGGACTCAGACCAATCTGGGAAAGATCACTGAAGGCCTCAGGTACTCTGTGCTCCCTGTTTGGTGGTGTAGTTCCCGATTGTTGGAGACGGTGCGCTTGAGGCCCAGCGAACTGAATACATTGTCGATGCCTCAGCGTCAATTCGAGACTGAGTTATTGAACATGAGTGGGGTGGTAGAGTGTGGCTTGGGGACGATCTATTAGGGGCTGCCATTCTCCTACTAAGGTAGGAGTTATTAGGGGAGGGGGGTTGAGACTACTGGGTTTCGGGGAGTTAGGATCCATTGGCATGGTTGGTCTTGGGCCCTCCGTTTTGGGCTCGGGGTTGCCCATGCCGCGACAGGTACTTCATAGTTCCATGAGGTATGGGGGGGGGGGTGCGTGTAGCGGGGAAGGGGAAGGTTGAGGAGGGGGGGGTTTGGGGGAGGGGAGAAAGCGGATGTTGCCTTTCTTGTTGTGTTCGGGTCCTGGGGTAGGTGGGGGGGAATGCACGTGTTATTTACAAAGATGCTGACGTTGGTGCGCAATGGGTGGTGTTGGCGCAGAGGGCCTCCTTGGTGGGTCCCACTTGATTATGGCTAATGCGATACATAGACTCCCTGAGGAGTCCCTGCGAGTGATTACATGGAATGTCAGGGGGATGCTGGACAAGGTTAAACGTGGGGCAGTCTTGCGCTGGGGGAAGAGAGAGGTCGCTGATGTGCTCTTGCTCCAAGAAACTCATATGATGGGATCAAAGGTGCTCAGTCTGCAGAGGTTTGGTTATCATCAGGTTTTCCACGCCGGATTTTCCAGGGGGTCCAGAGGGGTTGCTATTTTAATTCATCGTAGGGTGGCCTACATCCATGAGAAGCAGTGGGTGGACCCGCAGGGTTGCTATCTCTTTCTCAAGGGAATGGTGGGCACAGAGCCCGTGGTCTTTGGGAGTGTATATGCCCCCCCCCCTGCAGTGGGCCCTGGCTGAGAGACTGTTCACAGTGTGGGAGGACATCCCGGAGTCCTTAGCGGTGGTTGGGGGGGATTGGAACGAGGTGATGGATGTATGTATGGACCGTCAGAGGCTCCAGGAGATGCTTGGGCTTCCCTCCCCCCCTGCCCCCCCCACTAGGCTGCATGCTATGAGTGAAGGAATGGGCTGGGTGGATACGTGGCGACATATGCACCCTACAGCGCGCGAGTACACGTTTGTATCTGCTGTGCATGGCTCCTTCTCACGATTAGATTATGTGTTTGTGCCCAGAGTATGCCTCTGCAGGGTGAGAGCGGCAGAGATTTTACCGAGGGGACTGTCCGATCACTCCCCTGTGTCGGTCAGGGTGGAACTCCTTAGAAAACGTCAACCCTTCAGGTGGAGGATGTCCTCGTGGCATCTCCAGCAGCCTGGTTATATCCGACATCTTCGGGAGGCAATAGACCACTATTGGCGAGAAAACCTGGTAGATGACGTCGACGCAGTGGTGGTATGGGAGGCCTTGAAGCCCACTATACGGGGGTGGACATCGCGTGGTGTACTGCGGCCCGTCGTGGGCGTAGGGAGACAATCACGGCGGCGGCCGCGCTGGTAGAAACTTTAGAGCAGCAGTGTCGGGGAGGAGGAGATGAAGTTGTAATACAGTTGCTTCTCCAGGCACAGCAATCCTATGCGTCGGTCTTAATGGATGAGGCCAAACAGGCATGGCTGGCCACGCGGAGTAGAATATACCAGTGGGGAGATAAATCATGCACACTGCTCCATAGACTTTGTCAACGCAGCCTTCAACCCATTGCACTGCCAGGCCTTACTGCTGACGACGGGGTGGTTGTTACTGACCCAAACGAATTAGCGGCGAGCTTTGCTAGCTACTTCACGACACAATATGCCCCGTGTGACCGTTTATCTGTAGATGAAGTGGCTAAATTCATTGATGATTTGCCGCCTAAAGCGGTATCGGATGAGACCAGGAGGGCCCTTGATGCTCCCCTCACAGCGGAGGAACTGGGGGAGGCCCTGGGACAGCTCAATGTAGGTAAGGCCCCCGGGCCGAGCGGCTACCCATGTGAGTTTTACAAGAAATTCCATGTACAACTGGGATCCCACTATCGTCGTGCACTTGAGACGGCGCGTGCACGGGGCAAGCTGTCCCCGGATTGGCGCCATGCCGAAGTAGTGGTCTTTCAGAAACCAGGTAGACCCCCAGATAGACATGACTCCTATCGCCCCATCTCCTTACTTAATGTAGAGGCCAAAATACTGGCAAAGGCCCTGGCGAATCGGTTGCTCCCATACATAACAGACCTAGTCCACCCGGACCAAGCTGGCTTCATGCCTCGCAGGGCAACGCGCCATAATATCCGGCGCGCACAGGCCGCGGTGGATGCCATGGGGGCCATGGGTGAACAGGCGGCTTTGTTGCTAGCCGATATAAACAAAGCCTTTGATTCGGTGAGCTGGACATACCTTTTTGCGCTCCTGCCCCACCTCAATCTCGGCCCGATATTCCTGTCATATGTCAAGCTACTCTATACTGACATCACGGCTGCGGTGCGAGTCGCGGGGGCGGTGTCAGAGACGTTTCGCATTGGACAGGGGACCCGGCAGGGGTGTCCTCTATCCCCCTACTTGTTCGCCCTCGCCATGTAGCCTCTGGCCGCTTGGGTGCGCATAGATGCACAGATGCGAGGCTTTGTGTGGACCGGGGACCTCTCTGATAGGATCGCGTTGTACGCGGACGATGTCCTCTTCTTTCTTACTGACCTGCGACGCTCGGGGCCGCGGGTGTTGGAGATAATGCGGGTCTTTGGGGAGGTCTCGGGTCTTTACCTGAACCTACGCAAATCCACCCTGTGGGTCCTTGGGGGTGGTGCTGTGACGGACCCCTGGACATCGGGACTGCAGGTAGCTGCTGGCGGTTTGAAATATCTGGGGGTGTTCCTGTCGGAATCGGTGAGCCTTACCTGGGAACGCAACATAATGCCTGTCTGGGAGCGGGTTCAAGCAGATGTGAAAACGTGGTCTCGGATGCCCCTCACTATCTTTGGTAGGTCCGCAATTTTCAAAATGGTGGCGCTTCCACGCCTCCTATATCAGCTGCAGAATTATCCCCACCCTATCAGACCCCAGTGGTTTCGGCAGGTCAACTCTGTCTTGGGACGCTTCCTGTGAGCTGGGGGGCTGCCAGGGTGGCGCTGCGTACGTGCTTCTTATCTACATATTGCGGAGGACTTGCCACCTCGGACCTTCTGTCCTATTATCAAGCTTCCCACCTGCTCATCCTAAATGACTGGTGGTACAGCGACAGCAGCGACCCGGCTTACGCCCTAGAGCGCGCACTGATGGGCAACAATACGCTCCACACGATCCTCTACTCAGCCCGGCTGCGGCGGACATTGCCTAGTGTTACGAAAACTGTCTTGGCTGTGTGGCGACAGGCGTTACGTCGCATGGGCTGGTGGGGTAGACTAACTGCAGAAACACCGTTGTGGCATAATGGACGTCACCCCGAACTTGCCTCGCTGTCAGGATTTGACGGCTGGGACACAATCGGGATCTCGTTGCTGGGACATGTGATGTCCGGAGCTACGCTCAAATCGTTCCAGGAGCTCAGTGCAGAGTTCCGCATGCCCCGGACCCAGTTTTTTCGCTATCTGCAGCTTAGACATGCACTGGCACCCAGCATTGCCAATCTAGACTCACTTCCTGAATTTAGCCCGATTGAGGCGAAGGTCTTCATGGGCGACCTCGGGGATAAAAAGGTATCTCGTATATATCAAACGATGGTCACTCACTGCTCCTCCACCCTTCTTCCCCTGCGGATGGCCTGGGAGGCTGACATTGGCCCCATGGATGAGGATGATTGGAGGGAGGCCCTGTAGTCCCCGCGGGGGACTGCCATCGCAATCCGGCTCAGGTTAATCCAATTCAAAATTCTCCATAGGGCTTACTATACCCGTGAGCGGCTGTGGAAGGCAGGACTGATTGGGTCGCCGGAATGTCTGCGCTGTGGGGCGGCGGTGGGTACACTGCTCCATACGGTATGGTCGTGTCCTGGAATAGTTGGTTTCTGGAGGGGTGTATGGAACTGCCTGTCTGAAGTACTGAATTGGGACCTTCCACGCACTCATCGCCTAGGGCTACTTCACATCCTTGAAGGGGTTGGTGGGAACATATATAAACGCCACTTGTTGCTATTGGGGCTAGTATTGGCCAAAAGGGATCTGGCCCGTGCTTGGAAGGACGAGAGGGCCCCTCCCCTGTGTGCATGGAGAGCCGGATTAGACTTTTGTATGGGTCTAGAACGACCAATATTCGAAGCACGAGGATGCCCCCGCAAGCACTTCAAGATATGGAAGAGGTGGGCTGACTGTAGGGAATTGACACTAGATCCCTCAGCGGAACCTGAGGAAGATCCCTAGGCACACACCTTCAAATGGGCCTGTGAAATGCGTCATATCTGCCACACCACGACCAAGCACTGATGCTCCTTCTACACACGTGCACAGGGTTAGGGAGGGATAACGGGGAGGTAACAGGGAGATTGGGTGGTGGGAGTTCGGGGGGGTAGGGGTGGGGGGGGGGAAGTTCCCATTGTTCGTGTTTTACTATAACTCTTGATTGGACTCTGGCCCTGTGATGTAAATTGTATCAAGATGCCTGGTGGTTTCTCCTGACTGTGGGGTGCCACATTTATTGCTCTGCCTAATTCAATCAATAAAAATCTGTTGTGAAAAAAAAAATTCAAGCACCCTGTCTAACACACACCTTTCAACATTCACACCTACTCATACATACAACACTACACATTTCTTTTTTTACAACCCAAACACTTTCTAAGGTTGAGGTAACACAGATATTAGTTGTGAAACTCCACTCCAGGTCTACGCGCGTTTCGGTGGATTTGTACCACCTTCCTCAGGACCAGCAAAGAAAGAGTTTTTCTCCTTAAAGTGTGTGCAGGGTACCTGGAATTACAAATATAACATAATGTATCTGTAATCAATTCTAACTGAAGAACAGTTCTGTTAATCTAGCAGATTTCTTTTATATCGTTTTCTGATTACTATGAGGTGTACAAATACACCAAAAATAACACCACGCAAGCTGGGTGTGTGGCATTTTTATACCTAGGGGTAAGCATATAGCTAAATACAAATGTGACACTATCTTTAATACAGTTGTCACACTCGATTGACAGTCTCTTTAGAATGATCTCCAAAGTCTCTATCAGACTTGTTATTTTAGTCATAAGATACGGAGACCAATGTCCCAGAGATTAAGGGTTATGAGAACATTCTCACCTTTAATTAGACTCTGACTGTATATTTATCGCTGCTGCCTCGTCTGCCGGTTGCCGGCTGCCTCCGCTGCGGGGATTGTTTTGCCTGGTTTTGTCAATCATTTGTGCCTGTTTTGTTTAACTTGGTCTCACTTCATTTTTCCCTTGTTTTGTCGTGTAGTTGTGCCTGTTTAGCTTAAATTCATTTTGCCCGTGTTTTTGCTCTCCTTCCTTGTTGTCCGCCTACCTCGCCGCCCTCCGCCCTCCCTTCCCGCCACCGCCGCTTGTCCCCGCCCCTTTTTTCTCTTCTGTAACCCTCCCCGCTCCCGCCTCCCAGCTGCTCCGCCCACCCGCGCACTTGGCCTTAAATGGCGACCGTGCGACGCAGGTGAGTGTGACCCACTTGTGGGACACCCCCGCGCCGCACGGCCACCAGCTGCTGCGTGTGCCCCCTGCCTGCCCTGTGCCTCGCTGCTGCCTCGTCTGCCGGTTGCCGGCTGCCTCCGCTGCGGGGATTGTTTTGCCTGGTTTTGTCAATCATTTGTGCCTGTTTTGTTTAACTTGGTCTCACTTCATTTTTCCCTTGTTTTGTCGTGTAGTTGTGCCTGTTTAGCTTAAATTCATTTTGCCCGTGTTTTTGCTCTCCTTCCTTGTTGTCCGCCTACCTCGCCGCCCTCCGCCCTCCCTTCCCGCCACCGCCGCTTGTCCCCGCCCCTTTTTTCTCTTCTGTAACCCTCCCCGCTCCCGCCTCCCAGCTGCTCCGCCCACCCGCGCACTTAGCCTTAAATGGCGACCGTGCGACGCAGGTGAGTGTGACCCACTTGTGGGACACCCCCGCGCCGCACGGCCACCAGCTGCTGCGTGTGCCCCCTGCCTGCCCTGTGCCTCGCTGCTGCCTCGTCTGCCGGTTGCCGGCTGCCTCCGCTGCGGGGATTGTTTTGCCTGGTTTTGTCAATCATTTGTGCCTGTTTTGTTTAACTTGGTCTCACTTCATTTTTCCCTTGTTTTGTCGTGTAGTTGTGCCTGTTTAGCTTAAATTCATTTTGCCCGTGTTTTTGCTCTCCTTCCTTGTTGTCCGCCTACCTCGCCGCCCTCCGCCCTCCCTTCCCGCCACCGCCGCTTGTCCCCGCCCCTTTTTTCTCTTCTGTAACCCTCCCCGCTCCCGCCTCCCAGCTGCTCCGCCCACCCGCGCACTTGGCCTTAAATGGCGACCGTGCGACGCAGGTGAGTGTGACCCACTTGTGGGACACCCCCGCGCCGCACGGCCACCAGCTGCTGCGTGTGCCCCCTGCCTGCCCTGTGCCTCGCTGCTGCCTCGTCTGCCGGTTGCCGGCTGCCTCCGCTGCGGGGATTGTTTTGCCTGGTTTTGTCAATCATTTGTGCCTGTTTTGTTTAACTTGGTCTCACTTCATTTTTCCCTTGTTTTGTCGTGTAGTTGTGCCTGTTTAGCTTAAATTCATTTTGCCCGTGTTTTTGCTCTCCTTCCTTGTTGTCCGCCTACCTCGCCGCCCTCCGCCCTCCCTTCCCACCACCGCCGCTTGTCCCCGCCCCTTTTTTCTCTTCTGTAACCCTCCCCGCTCCCGCCTCCCAGCTGCTCCGCCCACCCGCGCACTTCGCCTTAAATGGCGACCGTGCGAACGCGCAGCGGTCACGCGCAGCGGGCGCGCCGATTGTGCGCCGAAGGCGCGCCAAAGGTAAGCCCGTCTGCGCCCGTCCGCGACCGGACCGCGCCCAGCGCCAGGACCCCTGGACCGCGAGGATCCCGACCGACCCGCAGGACGTACTCAGCCGCCACCCTCAGCGCACTCAACACCGGCCGACGCCCAGAGTGCCACCAAGCCACACCACGACGCACCCACGGACCCTTCAGCTGCCACGCCTGCAAGTTCTCCTGCAGCCGGACCTGCCTCGCAACAGCACCCGCCAAGTCGAACACCAGCAGCACCCACCTCAAGTGCATCCTGCTCAACACCCGCTCCGTCCACAGACACGCCATCGAACTCTGGAACCTCCTAGACGCCACAGCCCCTGACGTTGCCTTCCTCACGGAGACCTGGATGAACGCCTCTTCAGCTCCCGACATCGCCATCGCTATCCCAGAGGGCTACAAGATCGTCCGGAGGGACCGAAACGCCAACCAGATGGGAGGAGGCATCGCCATCGTCCACAAGAACACCATCCATCTCACGACCAGCACCGACAACACCCTGACCAGCGCCGAACACCTGCATTTCCAGATCCACACCAACCCGAACACCACCCTCAGAGGCACCCTGATCTACCGACCTCCGGGACCACGCACACAATTCAGCGAGGACATCGCCGACTTCGTCAGCCCGCACGCCCTCCCCTCCGCTGACTACATCCTCCTGGGAGACCTCAACTTCCATCTAGAGAACAACAACGACCGCAACACCAGCACCCTGCTCGACAACCTCGCCAACCTGGGACTCAAACAACTGGTGTCCACCCCCACCCACCTCGCCGGACACACACTCGACGCAGTCTTCTCATCCAGCACAGACATCGACTTCAGCCACGCCACTGAGCTTCAATGGACGGACCACAGCTGCGTCCACTTCACCTTCAAGAGAACGACGACCCACCACCACCAGCAACAGGCCGCCCGCAGAAGCTGGAACAAGATCACAGCACACCAGCTCGCCACCTCCCTGAGCCAGCACCCTCCTGCCAGCTCAACGAACCCCAGCCAGGCCGCGGACAACCTCACGAAGTGGATCAGCAACTGCGCGGACGAACTCGCCCCACTGAGGACCCCGCCTAGCAGACCCGGCAGCAAGAAGGCCCCATGGTTCACCGATGAACTCAAGAGCTCCAAGAAGAACTGCCGAGCCCTCGAGAAAGTCTGGAGAAGGGAACCGACACCGGACAACAGGACCTCCTTCAAACTTGCCACCCGGAAACACCACCAGCTGATCCGCGCCGCCAAGAAAACAGCATTCAAGGACCGGCTGGACAACAACGCACACAACTGCAAGGAACTCTTCAACATCGTGAAAGAGCTTTCCAACCCCAGCGCAGGAAACAACGACATCACCCCATCGCAAGACCTCTGCAACTCCCTCGCTTCATACTTCCACAACAAGATCACGGACATACACAACAGCTTCAACAACCAACCAACGCACACCATGACCGAACAACCACCCCCCACCACCACCCTCCACGCCTGGACCCCGATCAGCACCGAAGACACCATCCGCACGATGAACTCCATCCACTCCGGATCACCGACCGACCCCTGCCCTCACCACGTCTTCAACAAGGCCGACGCTGTCATCGCACCCCACCTGCGAGACATCATCAACACATCCTTTGACACCGCCACCTTCCCTGAGAGCTGGAAACACGCCGAACTCAGCGCTCTCCTAAAGAAACCAACAGCGGACCCCACCGACCTCAAGAATTATCGCCCCATCTCGCTCCTCCCGTTCCCAGCCAAAGTCATCGAGAAGACCGTCAACAAGCAACTGGCCGCCTTCCTCGAGACGAACGGATCCCTCGACCCCTCACAGTCCGGCTTCCGAGCCAACCACAGCACCGAGACCGCCCTCATCGCCGCCACCGATGACATCCGAGCCCTGATGGACAATGGAGAAACAGCGGCCCTCATACTCCTAGACCTCTCCGCGGCATTCGACACGGTCTGCCACCGCACCCTAGTCCGGCGCCTCAGCAACATCGGAATCCAGGACAAGGCGCTGGAATGGATCATCTCCTTCCTCGACGGAAGAACACAGAGAGTCCGCCTACCACCGTACAAGTCAGAGGCCTCCGAAGTCATCTGCGGCGTCCCCCAAGGATCATCTCTGAGCCCCACCCTACGGGTATGTAGCGCGCTCTATAAATGCCATTGATTGATTGATTGATTGTCTAATTCGTCCGTGTTCATTTGTTGATTCTAGATCTTATCATTTCGGTCATCTCAAAGGTCAAAAATTGATTTATCTGAAAGGAATTATAACGATTTTAAAACTAATTCTAGATTTCTATACATATGGGTGGTTTAGGTTCTACCAAAAATGTCTTACCTACGACTGTGTTGAATTAATTAATTCATAAGTTGTCATTCTCGATTGTCTTAATATTAAGGACAGGGAAGCGGTATTTTTGCCTGGGGCTCCAGTTATATTCTGTAAATCAAGTTAAGTCACATGAATTCCACAATTGTCTATAAAAAGTCTCCCTTCTGTTATAGTTTCATTGATAAAATCTGTGTGACTGACCTTTGTATCGTCATAGGCTTGTTCTCTATAACTTTGGTTCTTCGAGGTTGGCCGACACTACTATGTCATCATTGGCTTCACAGAGTCACAGTCCTGATAGTCTATGATAACGAATTGACGTATTGGTGTTTTAGAATTAGATGTTAATAATTCACTTAAACACTTACTGTCCCATAGTATCTATCTATTTTATCTATATGTGTCATTCCCCATTTATGTTAACGATGTTGAAACATGAAACCCTGCTACGGTGTATAATCCCAATGACTATTCACATACATATTATCTGCATTTGACTTGCCTATATAGACAGTCTCGAGTTTGTATTCACAAACCTAATTACTCTGTCTCATTTATACACTTCAGGACATTTTTTCAAAGGTCTAAGACATTGCATTTTACTGAGCTTGCTGGACTTGTTGCATTGGATATTAGATTATAGACCTGTCTGTTGTCAGGAAGGGCATCTTTGCTAGCTTAAGAAATATTCTTTAGATACATTGCAGTTTACAATTAGTTACGATAAACCCTTAATAAACAGTAGATCGCTAAAGACCTATTTGTATGAGTGCTGCTGTTAGTTTAAACTCATAAGGGTGAAACTTCTCTCCTTGGACTGCGACGTATTTTACCTTCAATTTGGGACAATTTTTGCAGTAAAAGCGGTATGTTCCCAGAAGATGCTATTCACACAACGCTAGTACTGAGGATGGTATTTCTAAAGTTATACATAAAACTCGAGCTCTATTAAATTTATCTACCAAGTATCAAAAAATGGCCTTCCACATACGCTCGTGCCTCTTTCTAAAGTTATACATAAAACTCATAGACATAGAACGCTACACCGCTGCTGCAATCAGTGAACCGTAATTGCCACTGCTTTTATACTGTTTTTATACTGTTTGTTGGAGGCTAGCTCCTTTTAAAAAATATATTGCTGCTAAAATTTGTTATCGCTCGAAAATTGTTTACAACTGCTTTGGAGCTCGGTTTATTGCTTAGGGACCCCACCCCCCCCCATCTCTCGCATTGCCTGCACTATAATCGAATTTAAAGCACTTTCTCACCACTTTGGTGAATCTCTCGCCGCCTCACGCCCGTCCGCCATTTTGGGTGTGGGCTTGAGACGCTGACACCACGCTTTGGGGGTTAGCAGGCTAGTTTTTGCAAGTGTCTCCAGGCAAAGGCTATTTAGGAGGTTACTCGGCGAGTGCGCCGATCAGACATAGAACGCTACACCGCTGCTGCAATCAGTGAACCGTCATTGCCACTGCTTTTATACTGTTTTTATACTGTTTGTTGGAGGCTAGCTCCTGTTTAAAAATATATTGCTGCTAAAATTTGTTATCGCTCGAAAAATTTTTACAACTGCTTTGGAGCTCGGTTTATTGCTTAGGGACCCCACGCCCCCCCATCTCTCGCATTGCCTGCACTATAATCGAATTTAAAGCACTTTCTCACCACTTTGGTGAATCTCTCGCCGCCTCACGCCCGTCCGCCATTTTGGGTGTGGGCTTGAGACGCTGACACCACGCTTTGGGGGTTAGCAGGCTAGTTTTTGCAAGTGTCTCGAGCCACACACTATAAATAATCATCAGTATGCAGGCGCGCAGCGATCGTGCGCAGCATCGCGTCGGAGGAGCGCCAGAGGAAAGCCCGTCTGTGCCCGTCCGGGCCAGGACGGGCCTAGGGGCCACAAACTCTGGTCAAATACGCACATACTCGCCTGATGCACTATGGGCCCTAAAGACTGATTCTATCTGTCTAGATGAAGCTACCTTGGCCACCTTGCAAGCCGATGCCCTGGTTCAGACTACAGGTACAGGCCCCAAGATTCTCCCCACAGCTACTAGCTGCCAGCCACATGGCCTAAGGTTAGTGACACTTAACACGCGCTCTCTACAAAAGCACCACCTAGAAGTCTTCTCTCTACTGCTTGAGGGAGACATTGATATTCTCGCCCTTTCTGAGACATGGCTTGGCTCCGCCTCTATGCCCGACATCTTGGCTGCCCTACCCCCAGACTATGATGCGATCTGGCATAATCGCCCAAATGATTGTAAAGGTGGGGGTGTGGCCTTTTTGTTCAAAACATTTCTTGTAGTAAAAGAGGTTATAGCACAAAATTGTGCCTGTGCGGAGCTGTTAGGGATTAAGGTTGCGTTTAAATCCTCTTGCATAGTAATACTGGTGGTTTATCGCCCGCCGCAAAGTTCTCCGGATTTCAATGACATCCTTTTTGAACTTCTGACGGACTTGGCCACCAGATACAAGTCCCTTCTGGTGGTAGGTGATTTTAATTATCACTGGGACAAAGTACCCAGAGACCCCACGGTGACTGAGTTCGAGGCTAATCTTTCGGTGCTTAACCTGCAACAGTTAGTGGTGGGTCCGACTCACGTGAAAGGGCACACACCAGACCTTGTTTGGTCCTCCTTGCCTAACACAGAAATAACGGAGGTTAGCCCATGCATTTGGTCGGACCACTTTATGATAAAGTGTTAGGTTCCAGGTGACCCAGTGAGGGATGCCCCGAATAAGTCACGGAGGAAAATTCGTCCTTGGAACAAGGTAGAAGCTGACCTTCTAATTACGACCTTGCTCTCCTCCACTCCCACCAACATGAGCGGTACAGATTTGGACCATGATGCTAGGATGCTAAAGACCTGGATGCTTACTGCTCTGGACAAACTTGTCCCTGAGCAGTTGGAGAGTATTAGAACTGAAGGGAAAGGAGCGCCATGGTTTGGCGCCTCCTTGAAACAGAAGAAGCAAGCCCTCCGTAAGGCAGAGAGGAGGTGGAGAATCCACTACTGTCAAACAGAGGCTGAAAATTTTAAAACCTTGCTCTCAAAATACAAGGCAGACATCCTGCAAAGAAAGGCTGCTTTTTATGAGGGAAGAATTAGGGAAGCAATAAACTTACAGCGAGAGACCTTTATGATATTAAGGGAACTCACACAACGTGACGGGCAAATCTCGGCGTGCGACCAACCAGACTGTGACTCCTTCCAAACTTTCTTCCTTCGGAAGGTACAGGATATTATCACTGACATCAATGCACGGCCAGCTACAACCATGCTGCCTAGTCAGACTACTCAGCTGCCGTCCATGACTCTGAATAGCTTTCCTCCCATCGACGACAAGTGCCTAGTGGAACTGGTCGGACAGATCAAGTCAGGTTCAAACATAGACCCATGTCCCCCTAAAATTTTCAAAATGGCCCTGCCAGGCATCCAGCCTCAGGTACTGAGCTTACTGAACAACTCATTGAAAACAGGTTATCTGCCAACTCGGATGAAAGAAGCCAGGGTCGCCCCACTTTTAAAGAAAGCAGGAACGGACACGAAAGCCTTAAAAAACTACAGGCCCATCTCGCAGTTACCTTTTCTAAGTAAGATCTTGGAAAGGCACGTCCTCAGCACTCTAGCCGGCCATCTGGAAGAACATCGTCTCCTTCATGCCAGGCAGGCTGGGTTCCGGCCCCAACATAGCACAGAACTAGTCATGGCCTCGGTCGCCGATGAGCTAAGAGTCAGGGCAGATAATAAACAGCCATGTGCCCTGATTCTCTTAGACTTATCGGCGGCCTTCGATACGGTCAGTCATACCATCTTACTGGACCGTATCGCGAAATTGGGGATCACAGGCCAGGTGCTAAAGTGGCTAGAATCCTTCCTGTCAGGTCGAACCCAGAGAGTGCAGCTAAGAGACCAACTGTCTGAGATCAGTGAAGTGACTTGGGGGGTGCCCCAGGGGTCGGCTTTATCCCCCCTGCTTTTTAATATCTACTTACAACCATTGGTGGAGGAGCTTATGCGTATGAACTGCGAAATTTTCAATTACGCAGATGATACCCAGCTATTAGTCTGGCTGGATGATAAGAGTGACCACCGCTCCAGAAACTTACGGATTTCGATAAACTCCCGCGTTGTTCATCGAAATCCGTAAGTTTCTGGAGCGGTGGTCACTGATTTCAAACCGCTGCTCCAGAGACTGGATGATGTTGATTATCGAAACTGCAAAAGATATGATGACAGTTCTAAGTCAAGAGATTCAAGCTTTAGAAGACAAACTTCAATCCTCCAGTGCTGTAGACGATGCAAAAAACAAACTTGATAAGATCCAATCGGAAATGAAAGATTTTGACACATACTTGACAAATAAAAAGACTGAAAAGCTCAAAAAAGATGTAAGATGGTTTACAAAAGAAAAAATCTACCCTTATCTTAACCCCAATTACTATCAAGGTGGTAACCAAGGCAACTACAACCCTAACTATGATAACACCTATAGGAGGAATTACACCAATTTCTCAGATACAGGCTCCTCAGACTCAGATACAGACAATCACCAAGATCTAGGGAGGGGACGCTATAATTCCAGACCACCCTTCAGGGGTAGGCAAGGATATCAAAACACCCATAATCGTGTTTTTTTATTGAGAGGCCCTTACAGGGGGAAAACGGTGCATTGGCAACAAGACAGAGGAGGACATCAAATGATGAGCCCACAACCTCGCAGCAATATGTAAAGACGCGAAACCAACAATATTGGTGGTAGACTCAAATCATAATGAAAATATGAATAAATTGAGTGATACTATGCCAATTTATAATTTATCATCTACTGATCTAAAGAACGAGGAGCTCTCATTATTGAGCCGTGGACTGTCTTTTGTTCCGTGCACCCCTATTAACAAATTTAAACTCCATGAAGACCTTTTCGCCTTCTTCCGAAAGGTGAGACTAAAGAAATTCTTTGAAGGAAAAACGAGAGGAGAGGAAAATAATAATTTATCTGGCTGCAAACCTCCTTCTAGCTTCACACCGACCCTAGGCATGGTGGGACCTGAAGTTCAAATCTTTGAACGGCGTGTGATACAAGACATCACACGTCTTTTGGGAGGAACCATTAAACCAAATTTCAACTTATCTAAACAAGAAAATCTAGCCCTCAGGAACATCGAAACAAATACAAATCTGGTAATAAAACCCTGTGATAAGGGAGGGGGCATCACTATTTTTGATAAGAGTGAACATGACAGGAAGATGTGAGCTATGCTGAGTGTTGAAGAACACTATAGGCCAGCACACTCAAGGGAATTACAACGCCTTAGTACAACTATTAAAGAGATAACTCGTTCAGCATTTGAAGAAGGTTTCATTTGTGAGGACGAACTGAACTTTCTCAATAAAACCTGTCCGGTAGTTCCAGCCATGTATGGTCTACCGAAGACTCATAAAAATGAAAGCAGTCCCCCTATGCGACCGATAATCTCCACGATTGGCTCCAACACTGAGTCACTGTCAAAATACGTGGATACGTTTCTGTGCCCATTGACACAGAAATATGAATCCTTCATTCGTGACACAGGTGATATGATCACTAAAATAGAAGGCATAACATTTAATACAGCAACTGATCTACTGGTGACGCTTGACATTGAGGCGTTGTATACCAACATACCTCAATGTCAAGCGTTACTTGCTGTAGCCTCTCTGTTACAAAGATACCCTGATAATAGACCGGACAATTTCATTTTGCAGTGCCTGGAGGTTGTTCTTTTGAACAATTTCTTCGACTACGAAGGTGCCCTTTACAAACAAGTAAAGGGCACCAGTATGGGAGCTTCTTGCGCCCCAAGTGTAGCGAATGGCTACATGGGAGAATGGGAATTGAAGAACGTGTATAATGAAGTCGCCCCTTTTTTTGAAAAAAAAATTTGTGCCGTAGATTTATAGTCGACATTTTTTTTGTTTGGCGTGGTACTGAGGCACAATTGGAAAGTTTTATACTTTGGCTAAATTCCAGTGAACCCAACCTTAGGTATACTTCCAATTTTAACAACAATAAGGTGGAATTTCTAGACATAGAGATAAATGGAAGTAGTGGCATACTAGAAGTTAGTCTGTTTAGGAAGCCAACTGCCAAAAATACTATTCTTCAGTTTAGGAGTTTCCACCCACACTGTCAGAAGGATTCAATCCCCTTTGGGGAATTCCTCAGGATACGCCGAAATTGTACAAACTTGACAGAATATCAACGCCATGGTGAAGCACTCAAGGCGAGACTCCTTTTAAGAGGCTACCCTCATCGTCTGATCAGACGAGCATTTAAAAGAGCCAAATACTATGACCGTGACTCTTTATTGAGGAGTACCAAACGTGAATCTGAAGACAGAATCACTTGTGGGATAAGGAGTGGGGGAGAGGAGTTAGCCTAACGGCTAAGGCGCTCGACCTCGGACCTGGGGATCTGGGTTCGAGTCTCGGTAACGACGCCAAAACCTCCTGTGATTCTGGACAAATCACTTAATCTCCCCGTGCCTAAAAATGAAAGTGTGTGTCCTCATGTAAAACGTAACTTGTGCTATGTAAAGCGCTCTGATACCTGAATCGGTTCGGGTCTAGTTCGCGCTATATATAAAACTCTACTAAAAAAAAAAAAACTTGTGTGATTAATCACTCGTCATTGAATTATAAGATCAAAAATCTTATAAATAGAAATTGGAGTATATTGGAGACAGAAGACAATGAGGCCCATCTCTTGAAACCTTTAGTGGCATATAGACGGAACAGGAATTTAAAAGATCGCCTAGTCCACACAAGAGGTAGAAACAAGGCAAGAACTATCCAGACATCTATTACAGGATTGACCCCGATCTGGGGCAATCATAGATGTGGATCATGCCATGCATGTGATGCTGCAATAACAACTGATTCAATTAACTATAACAACTTTCAAGTTAATTTGAAATCATTGACAAACTGTAGGAGCAGCAATGTCATTTAACCATCATATGTCCGTGTGGCCTTGCTTATGTTGGCGAGACTGGACGAGAATTCCGCACCAGATTCAGTGAACATAAGTCAGCAGTGAGAATGAGAAAAACAACAGCACCTATTGTACAACACTGTTTAGATTTTAACCACAGTGAGGCGGAATTACGGTGGTGTATACTTGAGAAAGTCCAACATAAAATGGGACAGTTGATGGAAAACACTCGCAGAAAACGGGAGAGTTTTGGGATTTTTCAGTTTGATAGTGTTCGGAAGGGACTCAATGAAAGCATAGCCTGGTATATCATAAAGAATGTGTGATACACCGTTCGATACCTCTATCATGTTCATATTCAATAACCCATAACTGAATTTTTTAGAGAATATCTCTTGTAACCATCACTATGCATCACTTTGTGTATAGCATTGTAATAATAACGGTCCCCCCCTTTAAGAATAGGAAACATCCATTATTAGATCTAAAATGATACAAAATATAGGGTAAACACTGTTGTGATATCTATATTTTTGACAATATTCGGTGTATACTTATAATCTGGATGAACACAATCTGACAACCGCAATCAGTAATACTACTGTTAAATTTTATCTTTATTCCCTTTTTAATTTATAGCATATGCTTGTATATGACTATTATGAGTATATCGAACAGCTATTGTGATTAGAAAGTATATTGGGCAACCTACAAGTCCACTTAAAATTGTCATCTAATTTCCCCGTTTTTCATCAAATATAATAAACGTTATCACAGCATTTGGTTTTTGACATTTCATTCGTGACGAGTAAAGATATTGGAATGTAGAGTAGGTGGTCTTGAAGTCCACTACAATATGGCACCCGCCCTTTCCATCAAGAACCGGTATTAGATACGGCATACGACTTCCGGGTTATACTCCTTCCGGGTCACAATATTCAAAGACTGAGGCTCCCGCGTTTTCGCCCTTATAAAGAGCCTACGAAGAAATAAATAAACAAACGCGCCGTTCCTAGATCGGAAGAGACGGGGAGAGATGTTTAGAAGTCCGAAACCATAAAGAAAGAGGTACGAGCGTATTTGGAAGGCCATTCTTTGATGCTTGGTAGATAAATTTAATAGAGCTCGAGTTTTATGTATAACTTTAGAAAGAGGCACGAGCGTATGTGGAAGGCCATTTTTTGATACTTGGTAGATACATTTAATAGAGCTCGAGTTTTATGTATAACTTTAGAAATACCATCCTCAGTACTAGCGTTGTGTGAAAAGCATCTTCTGGGAACATACCGCTTTTACTGCAAAAATTGTCCCAAATTGAAGGTAAAATATGTCGCAGTCCAAGGAGAGAAGTTTCACCCTTATGAGTTTAAACTAACAGCAGCACTCATACAAATAGGTCTTTATCGATCTACTGTTTATTAAGGGTTTATCGTAACTAATTGTAAACTGAAATGTATCTAAAGAACATTTCTTAAGCTAGTAAAGATGCCCTTCCTGACAACAGACAGGTCTATAATCTAATATCCAATGCAACAAGTCCAGCAAGCTCAGTAAAATGCAATGTATTAGACCTTTGAAAAAATGTCCTGAAGTGTATAAATGAGACAGAGTAATTAGGTTTGTGAATACAAACTCGATACTGTCTATATAGGCAAGTCAAATGCAGATAATATGTATGTGAATAGTCAATAGGATTATACACCGTAGCAGGGTTTCATGTTTCAACATCGTTAACATAAATGGGGAATGACACATATAGATAAAATAGATCGATACTATGGGACAGTAAGTGTTTAAATCTTGATAGTACAAAATGTTAAGTGAATTATTAACATCTAATTCTAAAACACCAATACGTCAATTCGTTATCATAGACTATCAGGACTGTGACTCTGTGAAGCCAATGATGACATAGTGGTGTCGGCCAACCTCGAAGAACCAAAGTTATAGAGAACAAGCCTATGACGATAAAAAGGTCAGTCACACAGATTTTATCAATGAAACTATAACAGAAGGGAGACTTTTTATAGACAATTGTGGCTTAACTTGATTTACAGAAAATAACTGGAGCCCCATCCAAAAATACCTCTTCTCTGTCCTTAATATGAAGACAATCGAGAATGACAACTTATGAATTAATTGATTCAACAAGGTCGTAGGTAACACATTTTTGGTAGAACCTAAACCACCCATATGTATGGAAATCTAGAATTAGTTTTAAAATCGTTATAATTCCTTTCAGATAAATCAATTTTTGACCTTTGAGACGACCGAAATGATAAGATCTAGAATCAACAAATGAACACGGACGAATTAGACAATAAATATACAGTCCAAGTCTAATTAAAGGTGAGAATGTTCCCATAACCCTTAATCTCTGGGACATTGGTCTCCGTATCTTATGACTAAAATAACAAGTCTGATAGAGACTTTGGAGATCATTCTAAAGAGACTGTCAATCGAGAACAAGTGTGACAACTGTATTAAAGATGGTGTCACATTTGTATTTAGCTATATGCTTACCCCTAGGTATAAAAATGCCACACACCCAGCTTGCATTGTGTTATTTTTGGTGTATTTGTACACCTCATAGTAATCAGAAAACGATATAAAAGAAATCTGCTAGATTAACAGAACTGTTCTTCAGTTAGAATTGATTACAGATACATTATGTTATATTTGTAATTCCAGGTACCCTGCACACACTTTAAGGAGAAAAACTCTTTCTTTGCTGGTCCTGAGGAAGGTGGTACAAATCCACCGAAACGCACGTAGACCTGGCGTGGAGTTTCACAACTAATATCTGTGTTACCTCAACCTTAGAAAGTGTTTGGGTTGTAGAAAAAGAAATGTGTAGTGTTGTATGTATGAGTAGGTGTGAATGTTGAAAGGTGTCTGTTAGACAGGGTGCTTGCTTCTTATTGTAATAAATTATTTTTTGTATACATTGTTTTGTAAAGTTAAAGGAATTGTTGTTTGAATTTTAATGCAGAAATGATTATAATTATCATGGATAAATTGACAAATATATATGGAAAATTTAAAAAAAAGTCTTTTTTGATATATCACTAAAAAATTAATAAAATACCAAAAATAGAGGAATAACTTGTGTATCTGTGTTAATCTGAAGTTTCATTGTCGAAATATTTAAGCTATGCTTTTGGAGAAAGTATGAATAGACCATGGGGGAATCTCGTGATACCTTCGGCAGAATGATCAGCGGCATGGCGCATGAGACTGGCTCTATTCTAAGCCTGGCTCGGCTGCAGAGTCACAGTCGACACAGCTGTCCGGGTCCTGCCCAACTGTTAAATGAACACACAGTGACAGAGAGGCAGTAAGTACTTCTAGGCACTTTAGTACGGTGTTGTCACATTTATACACTACTGTGTACTAGATGCGTAACTGAACTGCCATAGGGGGGCTGGAATGACTGTAAACACCGTAACGAACGGCCGCCAAGATCCGGAGGTTCCATTTGCCCCAGTGCAAGACATTTGGATCGGCTGCTATCATTTATTTCTTCAGGCTGGCTTCATGGTCTGCCGCAGCCCAGCTGCAGCAATCCCAGTTTCCACGCTACGTTGGCATTGTCGTGCGGTACCTCAAAGTATATTTTTGATCAATAGGCAACCCTGACCTCCTTAGTTCAATGTCTTTTTTTCTTCGCAGGCTGCTAACCCCAGGGTGAAGGGTGCCGTTCGTAGGAAATGCACAACAGGTGTTAGATTCAGTAGGGAAAGTCAGAGGGAGACTTCAGTGTAGTTCAAAAAGCGCAGCATAGCCCATACAGCTCGTATTTTCACCAGAGGGTCATAAGAAAGAATATGAAGCTATCCCGAGTGCAATGGGGATGGAGCCAGCGACGTGGCTAAAAACAAACTATTTTTTAACTCTTCTGCTTGCCTTTTACCTGCAGGTAACTGCATATAAAATAAAATGTACACACATTTAATGAAGAACATAAATGCAAGTTAAACTAGCATTTGGGAAATGCACTGTTAGGTCGTGGAAGCTCAGCTGGTTAATGGGATCACTACAGGTGTCTGTAACATCGACACAGAATTTAACCCTTGTTGATGCATTGGAGATTAGGAACATGTTTTTGAAGTGCTATGAAGTCCTAGCCTCTGGCAGCACTATGAATATGCATGCCATTATTTTTAAATAATATATCACAGAGTGTAAAATAGGCTATGATAATGTGCACAAATAACCAGGGACGATTTTGAATATGGCAGGGTACAACAATACCCTCTTTACCAACAGAGTAGAAGAGGGGCCCTTGGCTGCTAGCCCTGAAAGTGGCACCGTAGCAAATGTATGCATTTGGGATGGTGTCTGTTGTGTTAAATGTTCAGCATGTTCTCTAGTCAATCCTCAAACAGAAATGAAAAACAAAGTTAGTTTGGCCGGTCTCGGAGAGGCCTGATTTATGGTATAATCTCCTAGTGGCACTTGCCATGCTATGAACTTTGTTTTTTAGGCTATCATCCAGTCATCAATGATCAAATCAATTAGATCTTCTGAGCAGCTGCAATGCCTGCCTGCCTTCTGTTACTGAGAACTGCAGTCACGCAGTATGTCTCTGGTTAGTGCCCTTCCATTTCTCGTGCTTTGTAGTAGTTTTAAGATCTTTTTAGAGGTTCCCGTCACGCAAATGAGTGTAATTTCAGATTTTTATACGTTTCCCTCATCTTTATCGCATGATTTTGCTCGTAATAAAGTGTCACTCATAAACGTTGAAATGTCACTCATAATTACAATGAAATTATGAAAATGTCACACATCGCAATCTGAAACCTTGGCAGCTATGCAATAGTGCGACATGTTCTTTGCCAGTATTTAGTTATTATGTCATTTTAAGACGCATTGACACCGTCTGGGCAAAGGTTTCTACTCATATTTAGTTTTACTCCTGAATATCAGCGACTGAAAAGTGACAAGAACACCTTTGAAAATAATTTTTTCCTGTGCAGCACTTAAAGGTGGCCCTTTCTTCAGTGGGGAGAGGATGTGGTCCCTCAGCTAGACTGACGACTTTGGTGCTGGAAACCAGGTAAGCTATGTAATTTCATTATATGAACGGAGGCTACATTATGCATTATTCCTTTAATGCAGTCCAAGCAGCAGCTTACATCACAATATTAAAAGGTTCCAGAATAGAACAATAGTAACACATGAAAGGCATGAGCCATCAACAATCTGCCTCTTTTAAATGCGATCCAAGCAATAAGTTCATTTTCCTTCATTACCATTATTAATTTTTATCTCTATTTTGAAGTTCCCTTGGGTGTGGCTTAACCCCACCCCTCCTTCCTACTGCCTCTATACCGATCTCCAATTTACGGAGATTTCCCTACGCCCCCTTCCCTAGTCCCATCCTTGCGTGACTGACCAGATTAACCTGCCTTTTCTTTCAGCTTATGTACTATTTCTAATGTTTGAATATATTGAAAGATTTTTAGATGTTTAATCAAACCTTAATATTTTGTTTTTTGTATAAACGATTATTCTTCAATTTCATCCTTGTTCTACTTCCACATGCCATAATGAGTTTACCTAATGTCTTTGTTCAACTTCCGTTTTTCACCTCTTTCCACCAATGCAGGCCGCGCACTCCAACACGGCTCTCCATCGCTACCTTTTATTATTTTGGATTTCATCTTAGCAACAGCAGCTGATCGCAAGAGTTTCAGTAACTTGGCGCTTACGCGAAAAGCTGCTGCTCTTCGTATCACCGCAAGTAGTTATTGTTTTACGACCTTATTCATAAAAAAAGAGGGTTATAGCAGGAAATACTCATTTAACTGGCCTTTTCAACATTCTATAACACAATTAATTATAATAAGAGAGGAATTATTCTCTTTACATTCCTTCATCTATAAACCTTGTCACCATTATTAAGGGAAATCCTCCCTAATTATCTGTCATTAAAGGGCTTTACCACTTTTTACAAGTTAACATTTCCTATATACCATGTCTGACTCTGACTCAGACGAGGCTTCTGCCCCTACACATAACATAGACAACGAAGCCCTGCAAAAAAACCTTCATAAGGAATTGAGGTCCTGCATGTTTTAGACCTTAAGTCAGATTATGTCCTCTAAAAGGTCACTTTCAGATGAGGACGAAATCTCAGAAATTCCAAACCCCTACTCTGACAAGATCACTGAATTAATGGGTAAAAGAATTAAGAAAAGTAAAAACATTGATAAGAGCAATATAGGAGGTCCAAGCACCTCATCAATTCAGGGAGGTCTTAGCACCTCAACTTCTAATGGAGGTCCTCGCACCTCAAACTTCCAAGATGTCCCTAGCGGCACGAAACATATGGATGTCCCTAGCGGCACAAAATATCATAATGCTCTTTACAATATGATATAGAATCCTCAGACACACCTTAATGAGTATGTCCTTGATCTTGATCAAGAATTTTACAATCCAGAAGAGGAACTCCCATCATCCTCTAAGGACATTATCCTTGACCCCTTAGGCGAAGAAATGTTTTACCCATTAAATCTGAAACACCCAAGAAGTTCCAAGTGGTTCCCTCAGGACCACATCGCAAAATTCATTAACAAATGGATAAGAAATCTCTTAGAAAAGGACACACATAACATCCTTAGAGCTGAATGCTCTAGACCTTCTATCGAGGATAAAAGCTGCTATACCCCAAATTTGGATCCTGAACTCATTAAATTCCTATTCAAACTTGGACGTGATCCAAGAAAAGGGACAGAAAAATCCCCGAAAGGGTGCAAGACCATCTTCTCGCCGTACTAGGACCATTAGCCAGAATCCTAGATTCTGCAGAAGACAGCCGCATCAATGACACCTCTCTCAACACCAATCTCATCAGGGGATGGAGCCAGAGAGCATTAATTCTACTGGGTAATGCCAACGCTAGCATTAATGCAGAAAGGCGAAGAGTCGTTTTGACTAAAATAAATCCAAAACTAACTGACATGGCGGATTAAGAACCTTCGCAAAACCTAAAAGGTTTACTCTTTGGAGAAGACCTCATTAAATCCTTGGGTAAATATGTCTCCACTTTCACCGCCCTGGACAAGTTTTCAATCCTAACCTTTTTGGGTGGGCCTGAAGACTGGGCCTCGCTTCCGTCTGCTTTTTCAATAAAAGGCAATTTCCAAGATCCCATGGTTTTGGAAGAGGGTATCAGCAGTACAACGTGCCTCAATTCTACTTCCAGAGAATTAGAGGCCAACGCATCAGAGGATTTAGATCCAGTGGAACCGTCATCTCAAACAACCCTGCAAGTAAGTACTCTCTCCCCTCTCCCTTCTCCTTTTTTCCCCCAAAAAGTGGGTGGCAGACACAAATACTTCCTTTACAATTGTAGATTGATCACTCAAGATCCTTGGGTCTTAAACACTGTCAATGGGTTTATGATAGATTTTACTCACATACCTTTATAAACTTCATGCCTCTCTCTCCATAGCAACAAAAAATAATAGAGGAGGAGATCTCCTCTATGCTTCAGAAAGGATCCATAATAGAGGTCCCATTAGAAACTTTAAGATTTATAAGCACACTCTTTCTTGTAAAAAAGAAAGACAAAGGTTGGAGACCTGTTATAAACTTAAGAGAACTAAACACATATTTGGTTTACAGACATTTCAAGATGGAGGGCATCCATCTCTTGAGGGATTTTACTTCTAGAGGGAGACTGGCTAGTCAAACTGGACCTAAAGAATGCTTACTTCTCCATTCCTATGGCCGAATCCCACCAACCCTTTCTTCAATTTGTCTGGAAAAATCACCTTTACCAATTTCAGGCTCTCCCCTTCGGACTCTCCTCAGCCCCTTGGTGCTTCACCAAGGTCATGAAAGCTGTTGCCTCATCTCTAAGGGGCATTTGATTTTTCATTTACTTAAAAGACATTCTTATAATTTCTCAAGATCCTTCACAACTAGCCAAAGACCTGCAGGCTGTGATGGATCTCCTACAAAGTTTAGGATTCATCATAAACAAAGAAAAACCAATGTTGACCCCTTCCAGATCTCTGGAGTTCCTAGGTTTCACAGTAGACACATTGAAATGTCTCCTTTTACTACCTTCCAAAAAGATGACCAAAATCAGGAAGGAAATAAGACACGTCCCGAAACAGCAAGACTGCTCTCTGAGAGAGCTAGCCAGACTTTTGGGTCTCCTCTCCTCCTCCATCCAAGCCATCTTTCCCGGTCCCCTCAACTATTGGGCCCTCCAAAGGGAAAAGGCGAGAGCCCTAAGAACTGACCCTGGTACGGAGATCGGATCAGTCTGGATCAAGAAGCCAAATCGAACTAACCTGGTGGCTCGAGAACCTAGACGTGTGGAACAAAAAAGCAATCTTTGGTTCAAAACCAGAGTTTGTTTTAGAATGCAATGCGAGCCTTTATGGCTGGGGAGCTTGTCTTCTCAAACAGAACACTGGTGGTATCTGGTCACAAGAGGAATTATCTCACCATATGAATTATTTAGAACTAACAGCTGGGCTTTACGCCCTCATGAGCTTCAAACACTCTCTCCAGGGGAGGTCAGTCATTCTAAAGATGGACAACATGTCTGCGGTAGCCTATATAAATCGTCTGGGGGGCACTAAATCTGCGGACCTCTCGAATCTAGAAAAGAAACTTTGGATGTTCTGTATGGAACACAAGATCGCTCTCAAAGCGGCATACCTTCCGGGGAAATCGAACATCTCTACAGTCTTGAATTCAAGATTCCTGTTAGATCACAGCGATTGGAAACGGAATGTTTCCTTGTTCAGTACCCTAAACAAGATCTGGGGCCCTCTAGAGACAGACTTATTTGCGGGCAGACTAACCTTTCAACTGGAGAACAACTTCAGCTGGATGCCTGACCCGGGTGCTCTAGCAGTCAATGCCTTACTACAATCTTGGAATGGAGCCAAGGAGTATGCATTCCCTCTCTTTGCCATGATTCAGAGAGTTCTTCAGATAGTGAGACAAGATCAGTGCTTCCTTGTCCTAATAACTCCCTTTTTTTTTTTTAAAAGACCTTTATTGTACATTCTCAGTATAACACAGCTTAAGGCCTACAACCCCTTGGGCCGGCCGCAACAGCAGCAGAGTTGAAATATCGTTTTCAGGTTAACACAGCCGTGTAGCCGACAACCCTGTGGCCCGGCGGCAAATGGAAAAATGTTGTACACAATCCAATCGTTCCAAGTATACGATATGACTTAGGTCTATGCTTTTTGTTTTAACCATGTAACAAAACTTTTCATGAAATTAAAATCGCATTCTATACTTCAATCTTCGAAGGAGACAGAACATATATTCATACTTGCAGCATTGTTAGCATGTGTGGTGCACCCATCGACCTGTCCTTAACATTATAGCGTCCGCCCAGCAGTAGGGCGGGTTTAAACACATTAGGGGATACACCCACTGACATATAGATTTCAGTCCTAACCTTTAATCCGAAAGGCACTCATCCGAGTCTACCCGTGGCCTAATAACTCCCTTTTGGCCATCCCAAGCATGGTTCCCCACCACTCTAGAACTAGCTTGCAACCCCTCCTCCTTCTTAATTCCTACCCTAAAGAATCAACTTGCAGACGTAGACGGAGGAGTTCAGCCCCTAATTCAGAATGGAAGTTTAACCCTTCTTGCCTGGAGAGTGGTAGGAGATCCAATGAAATCTCAGGATTTTTGGCGACGGCTGCAACTCTCCTCAGAGAGTCTTGGGCCCCAGGCACTCACTACAGCTATAACAACATATGGAGAATCTGGGTACGTTGGTGCCTGGAAAGGAACCTGGATTCCTTGGAAGCACCTATTTTTGACATTGTTAACTTCCTTGTTGAACAATTTGATAAAGGCCTCAGCTATAGAACTATCAATTGCTATATATCGGCTATTTCTGCTGGTCATGTCCTTGTCAATGGTAAACGGTAGGTAAAAATGTCATTGTTGGTAGAGGGATGAAAAGCATTTGTTTAAGAAGACCTCCTAAACCTAAATATGAAAGTCATTGGGATGTGAAACTAATCCTTGACCTTTTCAATAACTGGCCCGTTAATATTCTCCTCAATAGAAGCAAGCATTGGCATAGCCAATAAGTCTCACCTTTGGGGCCTTATAAGTGTTTAGGCAGAGCTATTGACTTTGCCAATGTGTTTAAGCTGTGCTGTAGAGAAGTGTGGCTGCTGTGCAGGATGCTGAAAAGTTGTAATAAAAAAGTGCCAGAAGGATTTTTGTTACCTTATATATGACCAAGAATGTCCAACCAAACGACCATATTAAAAAATGTATGTACAATAAAAGATTTCCTCATTTTTCTTTTGTTCTTGCAATGCTGGCAACTTGTTTTTGCCTATTTCAATGGTTGTTTGTTAAAGTTTTTTGTTTTGAGGGGGCATAAACAATTGGAGGTTGAAGGTTGTATATGTGTATTCAGCTGTATACAACACTATTTCAATAGTTCACTGCAGCCTGTTTCTCAGCTCTTGGACAATGTAAACCCACTGAAAACCGGTTTGTGGTGGGAGTACCCCAAACAAAGGGTCCAAAATCCATTGAGGGGTGGAAGGCAAGTAAAAACCACTGAAAAGCAAAAAGGCACCCAGATGGCCGCTGGACACAAGCCAGGCAGTTGAGCTTCTAAAAACGAACAGGTCTACAGGGTACGTTGCCTAATATCCCGAAATTCCCAATGCCACCAAAAAATGAAAAAAAAAAACACAGCAATACTGGCGAATTGTTTACATGGCGAGCAGGGCAGTACCCTCTCCATCCACAGAAAACGTGTTTTATGGGCCCGGATACCTGAAGTTCATAACCGCTGCATTGATTAAAGATTGAAAGAAGACAACATATTGGGCAACAGCACGAGCCACAGCATACCTTCCCAGCCTCCCTCGAAGATAAAAGTAAAGAAATTGAACATGCACCTCCCACTGCGGCGGCCTTTCCACCATTGCAAAACATAAAACACAGTTTTAAAAATGAACCACAAAACAGCCAAAAATAGAGGCATAACCTGAGGGGAGGAAAGGAATCTTCATTCTCTGCCAGTTTAAGAGGGAAGGAAAGCGGTTTAAAAATATACGTGTCTCTCCCCCTCTCGTGCTTACAAATTGCGATTTAAAATGCCTTTTTGTCGAGCTGCTGCAACTAGTCTAACTGGTCCTGGGCGAAGGGCAGCTTATTCAGAGAAGTGCTTTGTAATCAGATCCCACCTCAGCTTGAATTTGCCTGTACTGAATGGATGGATTTGCGTCCCTGCCGCCTCCTTCTCTGGTTTTGTTTTAGCAGGGCTTTTAAGAGCATACCTGAGAGAATGCCTTCATCATCGGCCTCGCTCCATCAGAAAAGCCTGCCATGGAATCATGCTAAAGGTAGAGGTGGAGAGAGATAAATGTCCAACGAGAAGGCAAACAATGAACTAGGCGGTGTCCTAGTGATCCGACTGTGTGTGCGCGCAGGGGCAGGAGTCACAAGAGTAAACAAGCATTGGAAATGCAATAGGTCTCGCAGCATTAGAGTTAGTGCTTTTAGAATTGTTTATGGGTTTTTTTGTAAATCTTTAGCATTTTTGTTTCCTGTAGCCAATGCTAAAGAATTAAAAAAAAAAAACCATAAACATTTCTAAAAGCTCTAACTCAAATGCTCCGAGACCTATTCCACTGTGTGAGGGTGAGGGGTTGAGGGTGAGTGAGGGTGGGTGAGGGTGAGTGAGGGTGAGGGGTTGAGGGTGAGTGAGAGTGAGGGTGAGGGTGAGGGTGAGTGAGGGTGAGTAAGGGTGAGTGTGAGTGAGGGTGAGTGAGGGTGAGTGAGGGTGAGTGAGGGTGAGTGAGGGTGAGGGTGAGGGTGAGGGTGAGGGGTTGATGTTGAGGGTGAGGGGTTGAGGGTGAGTGAGGGTGAGTGAGGGGTTGAGGGTGAGTGAGGGTGAGGGTGAGGGGTTGAGGGTGAGTGAGGGGTTGAGGGTGAGTGAGGGGTTGAGGGTGAGTGAGGGTGAGGGGTTGAGGGTGAGTGAGGGTGAGTGGTTGAGGGTGAGTGAGGGTGAGGGTGAGTGAGGGTGAGTGAGGGTGATGGGTTGAGGGTGAGTGAGGGTGAGTGAGGGTGAGGGTGAGTGAGGGTGAGTGAGGGTGAGGGGTTGAGGGTGAGTGCAATTAGGTTAATGTCAGGTTGATTGCCCATTCAAATTATCACTGTCCTGTAACTCAGGATTGCTTTTAAAACCAGGGAATCCTGTCTGAGAAAAAAGCATGAAACATGCGTAATTACTGTGGTCTTCACTGGCTAAACTAAACACGTGAGAAGTCACATAAAATCAGCCTCTTACTTAATTGTACGAGGAATCCTGGAGACCTATTTAGTGCCCAAATGCTTGTGCTAAATAAATGTATTATATTTCGCAAAGTCCACCACAAACTTCAAAAAGCAAAGAGAGATACAGTAAAATTCCCCTCGATACAATGCCCAGCAAAAATGTGAGACTCCGGCCATGCTTATGTATAATATCTCGTGGCCCGAGAGGGCACTGCTTAGAATTGGTAAAGCATCTCAGCCAGCCATATACACAGGGTGTCGAGTCCATCACAATCTCACATGTTCCTGTGTTTTTAACACTTGGTAAATTTCAAATACCATTGCGGTTACAAGACCTAGGAGGGGAAGGGAACTCCAGGTCGCCAGCGTCACGAAGGTTCAAGAACCAAAATGTTTTAAAGAGGTTTATATTCTGTGCCTTGCAAAGAATGTCTTAAAAGAAATCCACCATCAGTCGCACGCAAAAGGAGCAGAAAAAGATTTTTTTGTTAATAAAAAAAAATGGTAGTCACAAACAGAAATCCACAGCCTGCTCAGCGAGTAGAATAGCTTTTTGTGAAAAGCTTCTCTTTTTATGGCTTTTTTCCCTTGCTGTGCTGCTGGTTTGCTTGGGCGTCGTCTGGCTGCTCCGCCTGACGGAATTGTCAGGTTATCTTTTATTCACGGGAGGATGAAGGGGAGAAAACACACCGGGCTGTTTAAATCAAGCCAGGCAGGGGGTCGGGCCTGCCTTTCTCGCAGGCAGCGGGAATGCCAGGAATTAGAGACATCAAAAACATGCAACTGCTCGCATTTTTGTTTGGAGTCCTTCCTTCAAAGGCGGCGCGGCTGGATGAACCAGCGTCGTGTTAAACGGTGCTTCCTATGCGGCATCGTTAAGAGCACAAGGAATCCGCGATATGTTCATATTTGCAGACAAATAACCTTCACACAACAATGGTGTGCTATTTACATAGCGCCTAAACACCGAGTGGTCCCTTTTCTAAGCGCTAAATAACAATTGGTACTATTTGCTCTAATTTAAAGGTACTGGATTTAACAACCTCCTAAGGGTTGAAGGCCGAGCTTACCATGGGGGGGGGGGGAACTCTTATAGCTGACCCCAGCGGCGAGACTCACCTCTAGTGATTCATTCTACACTCGGAAAAAGCTTCGTTTTTACGAGGTTCTACGTCTTGCCACACAAAATCTTAACAGAAAAAATACATATTTTACGCAGTTTCGTACCCCTTTATAATGCAGGGTAGTCGTGGTCGGTTTATTGAAACATTTACACCCGCGTGCACTATTCTTCAAACAGCAATGTTCTAGAATGGATCGAACGCTCAGAAATGCAAACTTGGGAATTTAATCGAAGACCATTCGGACTGCCTCCGAAAAGTAGGTGGCGAAGATGCAAGGAGCCAGCCCCTCCTAGGACTAATAGCGGCTCAGGTACAACAATCCCGAATAGTTGGTTTTGGGGTAGGAAGTAGGGGGTGGGGGTCATTTTCATTTACCGTGTTTCACTCTTGTGTTCCACGAAAGGGACAAGAGGCCAAATAAAGCGCAGCATTTAACCGCGCAAGCAACTTAATCCGGTTCAAATAAAAAAAGAAATGGGTAAAGTTTGTAAGAAGCCATTGTATGGGGCGCGGGCTGCTAGTAGGTTGCGGTCAGTGAAGGGGCCCGTGGGGCGCACGTGGTGCGACCCTTGGAAGGTGGGCAGAGCCTTCAATTCAATTCAATTCAGACAAGGCCTACCCAGCTTCCCATCAAATAAAATGAGTATTGTTAAACAGTGTAAAATGGCATGTCATATTTACAGCGCTTAGAAACGAAGTAGAAGTAGAAGTAGACGCCTCTTGTCGAGGGAGGTGTAACTTAAGCCGTCGGGAGACTTAATGAGCCTAGTCATTTGACCAACTGCACTGAATGCTGTGATGTTAACCTATTGCGGAAACTGGTGATAGAATACGAGTCCCAACATGCAAAGTGCTGTCCAAAACAGCTAGGACTAGCTGTTGGTGTTCCACGTGGCAGATGCAGTGATGTAATGCAAATAATGCCCCACCCCGCAGAATGTGAAGAGGACCCCCATACCTCACAGATACTCACTGTCCTTTGGCTTATGATGGGTTAGTGGGCCCCTGAAGGGTGGCGCCTGCCGCTCTGCAGGTGACCCGTGTTACTCCGCTGGGGTGATGAACACTTCAGTTCTGTATACAAAGATTAAGGCAGCATCAGGATAGACTCTTTCGAGGAGTCTCAAATGTTATGATGAGAGGGGATTAGGGTACAGAGTGATAAAGTGCTTTGCTGAGGATCAGAAGGAAACAGGGCAAATTTAAAGCGGCAGTAGGCCACGTAGCACTGCACATTGTTGAAAGTATCGGCAGAGGGGGAAAGGGTTAATGATCTGAAAATGCCGCCAAAGTAAACAGAGGCAGGCAATGTGAGAGTGCTGGAGGGGGGAGTGGATATGCAGTGCGAGGTCTCAGCGTTGGCTCTCCTCTGTGAGAAATCCACAGCTGCGTTTGTGCTTCCAGGGTGGAGAGGGTTCCGAACACGAGGAGGGAGGAGAAAGCCAAAAAAACGATGAGGAAGCAACAGAAGGGAAAGTTGAGGCGGGGGTAATATAAATGCCGTCCAAAACATAAATGAGTGGAAAGGGCCGCGGCAGTGTTTATACGCCACATCTAGAGTTAGAAATTGTAACCTGCTGATGCATAAGCCGGATAAGCAAGAAACAAAGCCGCCAATTATATGAGAGTGAAATGGTTAATAAAAATTGTGCCTTTAGCCCGGATGGTTGAGCTAAGTAGAAAATATTCATCTTCAAAGCTGTTGCATACAATTAGCTGCAGCTTCCAAAAGAGCGTTAGGGTTGGGGATGAAGCTGTTTGAACTATATTTAAATCCTAATTTAAACAAGAAAGGGTGGAGGGGGCAGGGGAGGAGGGGGCAGGGGAGGAGGGGTCCGGGGAGGAGGGAAGGGCCAGAGGGACTTGATGGGAGTGGTGGGGGGGAGGGGGAGGGTATAGAGAGGGGGAGGAGGAGAGACAGGACAGGGGGAAGCAGCAGAGACACGGCGGGTAAAATAAACAAGCCTTTCACCGTAACACGGCTGGCAGGGGAGGGGGCGGAGAGGGGAGAGGTGCGACACGGCAGTAGGAGGAGGAGGGGGGAGGAGAGTAGGGGAGGCACGGCCTAGCGGCAGGCAGGCAGGGGAGGAGAGGAGGAGGGGGGAGGAGAGTAGGGGAGGCACGGCCTAGCGGCCGTGCAATCAAGTAGTGAGGGGGCGGAGTTGTGGGAAGGCTGAGAGAGAGAGTAGGCGGCTGGGTGCATGTGCACGCGCTTTTAAGCTCAATGCACATGCGCATTGAGCTTAAAAGTCACGGGCACTGCAAGGAATCGCCACGATTCCTTGCAAGTTAGATAAAGTGTGGATGAGCCCCTATAGTCTCGCTTGCTCGATGCGCATGCGCATCGACAGGCGAGACCTAAAAACAATAACAACAAGTGGGGTGTCTGACTTGGAGTGGTTACGCTTGGCACACTCGATTGACAGCACAAGACGCTTTGCATAGATTGATAGAAGCGCAATGCAGACAGTGCGATGCCGAGTGCTGAGATGGTGCTGCTTGAAAGTTTTTTAGACTTTGACTGGACTGGAGCTGCCTTTTGTCCCGATTCCGCTCAGCAGCCATTTGCTCTGTGAGGCCAATCCCCACTACGGGTGGGTTCGGCTCGAGCAAGGTTAAGGAGCTGTCTGATGCTTTGGATTTATCGGTGGCCTCGCCATACCATCAGGCTGCAGATTAACCACAATCTTCAGCGGACAGCGTGTCTCCTGCAACAGGTGTCACCCTCTCTGATGACCGGGCCTGGTCCCTTTGGTGGGGGGAGGTGTAAGAGTGCTGGGACGTGTGAAAGTTTGTCTCGCTACAGCCAGATGGCCATTCACTTGCCCTGGGCAGGTTTGTCAGAATGAGTGTGTTTTTCTAAAATGTATAACTGCGCACACCTTGTATTATCGTAAGTAACTGATGCAGCATTTATTACTGTAAACAAGAACAATGCAACTGACCAGCCTGTTCAGCCACATAATTACAGCTGCATCCGCTGTGAATGGTCGGGAATGCCCCGGCTTGAATCCTGTTTCAAGGTAGCGCTCCCTTTGAAACTAACGAGAGATGTGCATGCCTATATTATACATTTAGCGGGTTCAAGTAGCCGGCGGGTTGCACGCAGCACTTTGTAAACGTCAAAAATGTATGTATTTGCCTCGCTGTTTTCCTTGGGACAATGCTGGTTTGTATTCACGAAAGCCCACTGCCCAACGACCAGCACATTCTTTCTGTTGCAATGAGTAGTAATTATTTGATTTGACGTGCAGTTGTGTCGTGCGCACACTCTCGTGCATATGACACTATAAACCCGAGCGCTATCACATTGGGCACGGTCAGCCGAGGCGGGTAACCCTTCAGCTGCCTGGAAAACGTGTTTCGTGTTAGGAGAAGGAGGCGGATTCTCGCAACATATGCACAGAAGCATTACTTCGCGGCGCCGCAAAAGTGAAAGTAATCATGACGCCAAAGTGAAAGTAATCGCGGCTGGTGAAGCGGGTTGTGCGCACACGCGCAACTGGAAAAAGTGCTGTGCACGTCGCGAACATACCAACAAACAGAACATTATCCAAATCCAGAGACAGACACTTTCCGGACACGGAAGAAGACATACAGATGATAAATCAAGTGGAGAACTCCTACTAGTGATGAATTAGCTATATTAGCCAAGGGACTTACATTTGTACCATCTAAATTACAAAACCCTGTAGACACCAAAACAGAGGTATTGGGATTTCTCAGAAAAGTCAGACTGAAAGCATACTTCCTAGAACGTGAAAGTATTGAACAGAAAAATATCAGTGGGTTAAGGAACAAATCCAAATTTTTACCTGATAGCGTCTTACTTCCACCAGAAATCCTAATGTTTGAAAACCAAGTGTTACGGGAACTTGATGATTTACAGACCAGAAAAGTCTACTACAATAACAACTGTAGTAAACTAGAGCTGATAGCACTAAAAAATCTTTCTTCCAATCCGGGAGTGACTGTGAAACCGGCCGATAAAGGCGGGGAAATTGGTTTATGGGAAACTTCTAAATATGATCAAGAAGTTATGAACCAATTATCTAACCAATTACATTATAGACCATTGGAGAACAATCCTTTCCTAGACTTAAACAACAGATTCTGGAAATCACCCAAGAAGGTCTTGAAGGTGGTTGGCTTTGTAAAAATGAATTTCATTAAATCTTTATTTCGGCAAACAATGCCATAAAAGAATCAAGCACAAAAACATTACAGTTATAAACATTTTTAAGCAATTATACAATTCTTACAAGGAATAAAAAGAAAAAAGGAGAAATATTAAGCACATCCTCTGAAATATTGCAAATGTCCCTCAATATGAGATTGTTGTCAGTTGCTTCATTTGTGGAAATATACATTAATCATTTATAACAGGTGTCCCTTTCTTTTCCTTAAAAAGAATATTGAATGTAGGAAACGGCTAACGCTAAATATTATTACTTGGTTAGAGTTTGTTTTTATTATTCTTTTTTTTTTTTTTTTTTTGAAAACCTTTATTGTGCAGATATAGCTGACAAATACGGGCCTACAACCCACCGGGCCGGCCACCACATTGTATTAGCACATAGGCCAGGAAAGAAACTCCAGCAGGTCTCCGGTACAACAGATGCAACAAAGCAAGGCAGACAGCCACAAGGAAACCACAGTGAGAAGGAAAAGTGAAGGTTAATTTTATAATATAATAGGGTGAGGAGCAGGAACATTGCAGTTATTAAAGTCCAAAAGTCCGTGGCGGGTCGTCAACAGGCAGTGAAACAAAACACAGCGAATGTCAAAAAAGAACAGCTACGTTATAGCAAGGGCAAAACATGAGTCCCACATCAGCAAACAATACCATCCACTGCCCAACGCCCACCCGTTACTACAAGAATACGCATCAATACATAGAAAGGAAGTCAGGATTGCAATACGAAGCCATCCGCTACATCGACCCAGGGAAAGAGAGAAGGAAGGGGGAAAAGGGGAAAATGAGCATCAGAAAAAAGGGGGTTGAAAAAAACAGGGAAAAGAGGACGCGGCCCCACAGTATATGCCCCATGGCAAGTAAAGCACACGAAAAGGGGCAGCCCACAGAGCCAAAGGAAACAGGAGTAATGGATGCGCAATGAACATCGGTAGCAGGGAGGCCACGTGCCCACGCTAGCAAAAAACACCCCAAGAGGCCTACATGCAGACGCAGCGTCCAGAAAAAGAATACACAAGAGCCATAGAACCAAGAACAAAAGAAAAACAAAAAGACAGACCCCCCCCCACCCACCCCACCCTGCACCCCTGCAGAAGGCTACGGCCAACCCCCCCAGCAGCGTGCCTGTCGCCCTAACCGGAAACCCGAAATATAGAAGAGTCAAAAAGTAAGGAAGAAACCATATAGGCAAAAAGAGAGGAAGGGGAAAGGAAGGAAAAAAACTATAGGGAGAGGAGACACAAAATCAAAATTATCAGCCCCCAACTCTCCCGTCCGAGCACATTCAAAGCCCACGAGAAGATAAAGTCATTGCAGAACAATAAACAGGTACCAGGAATATGAAGAGGAAGCAATCACACATGTTGAGCCGCAAGGCGGTCATCCGGCCACGCCACAAAGTAATAGTCCGGCGGTGCAAGTTCATCTCAACCCTGTCCTCGTCTGTCCAGTGCCATAAGCACAGAGTGCACAAAGAACCAGAACCTAAGGAGGCAGAGGTGAAAAACAGGGATTCCAAACGTCGAGCTACCAAACAAGTTATAACGGCTTCGGACCGGATGAGCAAAAAAGGACAGCAACAGCAGCAGGCAACTCAAGCGCAGCTCCGCAGACCAAGGGGAAAAAATTGCCCCGATGAAACAGTTACAGGATCTCCGCTCGGCAAGCCGAGGCAAAAAATCACCGGGGAACCCGGCGAGACCGATCCGGACGGATCTCGGCTGGAGGCTCTCCAATACATCCACCACAGGGAAGAACTCTTGACAACACCAGGCAGCAGGCATCTGTACGTCCAAACAAGCGGTGGCCTTAGTATTGGCAATATCCAGGAAAGGCACCACAGCACCCTGAAGCGGCGAAGCCATACACGCAGGGGACGGCCCAACGAGCAGGGAACAAAGGCTACCATCCAGCCCATCGACAGGCACAGCCATGGAAGCACGCCAGGAACACAAGGCGGCGAAAACGTCGCCAACTGTAGGCTCACCTTTACGGTATTCAGCAAACGTGCCGTGCGGCGAGCCAATGTCGCCGTCCCCAAATGGGCGTAGATGCGGGGTGTGGGCCGCCATCTTTGCAGCCCGGCGCGGCCGCGGCAATCTCTGACCCCAATCCGGCCACCAACAGAGCTCGATGGGAACCAGCCGGCGACAAGCAATGGAACCCTCAGGGCCAAAAGGCAGGCCACCAGAATATTGAGGCAGCCGGCGCCACCGACCCACGGGCGCCGCCCGCCGAGACCGGGCGGAGGGTTTCAAGATGGCCGAACAGGAGAACAAAGGGGAGACGAGTCGCCCATTCGGTCAACCCCCGTCCGTGGAAGGCAGCATTCCACCACCAGGTCCCCAGACAGCCAGACCAAGCCCGGTCAGTCGGCACCGGTCCAACCGCACAATGGCCGCTCCGGCCGACCCCGCTCCTCCACCAAGGGGTCGGCCCCGGCGCTCCGCCCCGCCTGGGCGCCGCAGACGAGTACCAGGCCAGCCCGCCCCGGAGGCCACGAAGCGAACAAGGGCGCAGCTCAGGATCCGCGGCACTTAAGAACATCCGGAGCAGACGGTGAGTGTCAGAAAAACGTCATAAGTCCATATTCCAGCAAATAAGACTTCTCGGGGCAGGATAAGGTGCAGGATAGACAGTTCAGGCAGGAAAGTTTAACGGAGCCGAGCTACAACGCGGCCATCACGGTCGCGAGCTTGGCTCCTCCCCCCTGTTTTTATTATTCTTAATGCCTGGTTGCATGAATTTAGCCCTAACAGCAAGCATAGTGGTTTGATCCAATTTTTCCTGGCTATCGTGTAAGCAGGACAAATGAATTTGATTTCCTTAACAATTAATCTAATAATAAGATTCCCAATATTTACGTACTTCCAAAAGTACATAAATCATTGACTGACCCGCCCGGGAGACCCATTGTAGCAGCATGTGGGTCTTTGTTGGAGCCTCTAGCTAAGTACGTTGATGTATTTTTACTCCCATTGGTCAGGAACATTCCGGCCTATGTTAGAGATACCATGGATCTGATATCGAAGGTGGAGGGATTGAACTTTAATCCTCACGAACAACTGCTTGCCACCTTCGATATCAAATCTCTTTATACAAATATTCCGCAGGACGAAGCCCTGGAGGTTATGAAGGTGGTTTTGAATTTGAGAGATCGCCCGCACCAATTTATAACCAGTCTAGCTAAATTGTGCCTAAAAAATAATTTCTTTAGGTTTAAAGAAAATTTGTATTTACAAATTTCAGGAGTGGCCATGGGCTGTTGCTTCTCGTCTGAGATAGCAAATCTAGTCATGTCCCAGTTTGAAGATAAGTGGATATATAGCGACACCAACCCATTTAAACATCATGTGGAGTTTTGGTGTCGCTATATAGACGATATCTTTTTAATTTGTAAGGGAGACCAAACTCAATTATCAGATTTTCATAATTGGTTGAACTGACATACCTTAGAGTTCAATTTCACCATGTCCAGCGACAAAAATAAAATCAACTTTTTAGACGTGTATGTTCAACATGAGGAGGGTCATTTAGCTGTTAGTTTATATACCAAACCGACTGACAAGAACACATTACTACACTTTACCAGCAGTCACCCTCGGTCTTTAAAAGAAAATCTTCCTTATGGCCAGTTCCTCCGGGTGAGGAGGAACTGTAGTTCAAAAGAGGACTACTTCCACCATGCTGAAAAGTTAAAAGACAAACTTATATCAAGAGGATACCCTAAAAGATTGGTGAAGGTGGCCTTAAAAAGGGCGTGGTATACTGCACGTGAGACATTGTTGGTACCTAAAATACATGATGAAAGTAATACCCCTCTTACATGTGTACTAACATACGATCCAAGAGCGAATAAGGTGAAAAAGTTGATTTTAAACAATTGGAAACTAATTGAAAATGTGGATATCCCGAAACCGCTCTTTGCTTTTAAAAAAAGAAAAATCATTCGGAATCAATTGGTCGAATCGACCACCAATAAATTGCCTCCTCCTAAAGATACCCGTGACCTGCTGAAACTGCCCCCAGTGATTGGACACTAGAGATGTCATAATTGTCTGGCATGTGGCTCTATTAAAGATTCCAACGTAATCGAGATCAATGGTAAAATCCATCACCAAAGATCGTTTTCTAACTGCAATACCAAGTCCACCATATACTGTATAAAATGCCTGGCTATCGTGTAAGCAGGACAAATGAATTTGATTTCCTTAACAATTAATCTAATAATAAGATTCCCAATATTTACGTACTTCCAAAAGTACATAAATCATTGACTGACCCGCCCGGGAGACCCATTGTAGCAGCATGTGGGTCTTTGTTGGAGCCTCTAGCTAAGTACGTTGATGTATTTTTACTCCCATTGGTCAGGAACATTCCGGCCTATGTTAGAGATACCATGGATCTGATATCGAAGGTGGAGGGATTGAACTTTAATCCTCACGAACAACTGCTTGCCACCTTCGATATCAAATCTCTTTATACAAATATTCCGCAGGACGAAGCCCTGGAGGTTATGAAGGTGGTTTTGAATTTGAGAGATCGCCCGCACCAAGTGCCTACTGAATTTATAACCAGTCTAGCTAAATTGTGCCTAAAAAATAATTTCTTTAGGTTTAAAGAAAATGTGTATTTACAAATTTCAGGAGTGGCCATGGGCTGTTGCTTCTCATCTGAGATAGCAAATCTAGTCATGTCCCAGTTTGAAGATAAGTGGACATATAGCGACACCAACCCATTTAAACATCATGTGGAGTTTTGGTGTCGCTATATAGACGATATCTTTTTAATTTGTAAGGGAGACCAAACTCAATTATCAGATTTTCATAATTGGTTGAACTGACATACCTTAGAGTTCAATTTCACCATGTCCAGCGACAAAAATAAAATCAACTTTTTAGACGTGTATGTTCAACATGAGGAGGGTCATTTAGCTGTTAGTTTATATACCAAACCGACTGACAAGAACACATTACTACACTTTACCAGCAGTCACCCTCGGTCTTTAAAAGAAAATCTTCCTTATGGCCAGTTCCTCCGGGTGAGGAGGAACTGTAGTTCAAAAGAGGACTACTTCCACCATGCTGAAAAGTTAAAAGACAAACTTATATCAAGAGGATACCCTAAAAGATTGGTGAAGGTGGCCTTAAAAAGGGCGTGGTATACTCCACGTGAGACATTGTTGGTACCTAAAATACATGATGAAAGTAATACCCCTCTTACATGTGTACTAACATACGATCCAAGAGCGAATAAGGTGAAAAAGTTGATTTTAAACAATTGGAAACTAATTGAAAATTTGGATATCCCGAAACCGCTCTTTGCTTTTAAAAAAGGAAAAATCATTCGG
Source organism: Lissotriton helveticus (assembly GCF_964261635.1). Classification (NCBI taxonomy): domain Eukaryota; kingdom Metazoa; phylum Chordata; class Amphibia; order Caudata; family Salamandridae; genus Lissotriton; species Lissotriton helveticus. The sequence continues at coordinate 407,482,543 of NC_136061.1, read as the reverse complement.
AATCAATTGGTCGAATCGACCACCAATAAATTGCCTCCTCCTAAAGATACCCGTGACCTGCTGAAACTGCCCCCAGTGATTGGACACTATAGATGTCATAATTGTCTGGCATGTGGCTCTATTAAAGATTCCAACGTAATCGAGATCAATGGTAAAATCCATCACCAAAGATCGTTTTCTAACTGCAATACCAAGTCCACCATATACTGTATAAAATGCCCTTGTGATAAGTTTTATATAGGGCAAACAGTCCAACCTGTCAAAAAACGTATTTTACAGCATATGTCTAGAGTGAGATGCAATACACCCGGGGCTCCGCTAGTACTGCATTATCAAAGAAACAACCACTCTGAAACAAATATGGAATGGTCAGTGTTATGTACAGTTATAAATACAAACAGAAGGGAGACAGAAAATAAACTCAACCGTTTAAGGCTAGATTAATTGAAAAGTATCAAACAGCTAGAACTCGTCTTAACGACAGAGATGAGCTTTGGGCATTATTGGAATAAACTATAGAATATTTCTGTGATTAATACGTATAGGCTGCTACACATATATATTTATATATGTTGAAGATATATCATTAGTCTGTACTAATACTTCCTATGCTTGGTCTAACGTTGGGTTAGATTTTGTATTTTATGTTTAGACTATGAGGGGCATTGGCATCACGCGGGGTTATAAGGTCCTTTTCTGTAGTCACTTTTAATTTCTCTCAATTAAATTTGTTTTTTACTAACCTCCGTATTTATTCATTTTATTTAATTTTATTTGTTTTTTGGCCGTGATTCAGTTCGATTTACGGATAGTATAATAGAGGTATATCTGGGGCCATGAAGATTTAAATGTAGTCTGTCTTCCAGCTTTACGCACGGTCCCAATGCTACTATCGCGAGATCTTGATTCCCCAGTGCACTGTAGTCCATCGTTACCTTTTACTTCAGGTTTAACGCGGGCCACGTTTAAAACGGGAGGCATACCTTAAGATACCTTCTCTGTGGAGTGTGGCGAAGTGAAGTGATCTTTGATTAAGTATAAAAAGGATCTTTATTCAGGAACGATATTACAGTGAACGCTGTGTCCGGGACTTTGTTAGTAAAAAAGTAGACGAATGGTAAATTGATGGATTCTGAAAGTGGTTATGTTTCATTTCTTGCTGTAGGATTGACCGGATGAATTTATATGGCTGCCTAACCCTATAATTGGGGCACTCATGAATAGAAGGTAAGCCTGGTGCTTACGGTAGTTTGATTACTTATTGAGTTTATATTTCCGATGATTTAGTAAGTGTTGGTTCCTTTTCCTTTTAGTTGGATTGACTAAAGCTGCTTGGTAGAGAATTGCGTTTCCGAACTTCATATATGGAAACAAAATGTATGTAATTTTCCCCTTACAACTTATGGCCATTCACTTGGGATTTAGTTTATGGATTGAGGGGTGCACATATATATATATATATATATATATATATATATATACATATATATATATATATATATATAAAGATTGTGTTTATATATAAGTCAAGGGTGTTTGTTTAGGATCCTAGTGAAGAGGATCTGAGTCTATATCATTTTAATGTATGCACATTGTGTAAGGTGTTCACGATACATAAAATAAACGATTTCGATGCCTTTCACCTCGAGATGAGTCATTTGATGATGTTAACTGTTTTACAGGTTTTGTGTGCATAGGAATGTAGAATGTTATCCCCGATGATATATAAAAATGTAAATTTAGTTATCTGATTGTTTTAGGTATGAATTGTAATTTGCCCTCATAGTCCTGATGAGGCATGAATTGACAAGAGGCTGAAACGCGTCGACACAGCTTGTTGAATGCACCAATGCAAATACAAAATATTTTTGACCGAGATATAAAATAAGAATTTATAAGGAGTGTTAGAGAGATGTAGGTTAAAAACTGTTAACCTTGTACATTCTTTTCTATTATTGTTTTGTTTTGGTGATCAGAAAAGAAGGAATGTTTTTTTGATTAATTGTAGATAAACATCCTTTTGTAAAATAAGTTGGGCAAAAGAACCTTTAGTTTGGTTCTAAGAAAATTGTATATATGTGTAAATGTATAAATCTTGTTGGTTTTGTATATATGTATAAATTGTGTATATATTTTTGTTAAATGTGAGATACCAGTACTTATGGAGAAATATGGTTTAAATTAAAAGAAACAGTTAAACCATATATACGAGCTTTATTTGTTTTGGCTGCCCAGTAGGAGAAACTCTATTGTTTAAAATTGTTCCTAATTAAGTTATGGTGAAAATGACTAAACCCAAGAATGGATAATTAAAGGTATCTATTCTGATAATCAGTTAGGTATATAACTATTCCGTAGGCTTTGTTTTTTTCTTTTCATTGTGTTACCTACCCAAAGGCCTATGGGTTAATTGGGTTACCCCTGTAGTATACTCGCGTGTGCGCGTGTGAGCGTTCTAGCAAGCTGGTTGCCGCAAAGTAGCGCTTTTTGAAGCAGCTACTTAATGCTCTCCGAGCAGCGCATGCGCGCTGACTCAGCAAGACCTAAAAACCTTTCCATTAAGATGGCTACTCTACTATGCCTAATCTCATGCAGAAGGGCCTCTGATGTCAAATCCCTGGAGATTATGAATAGATATTATAACATGTTCGGAGTCAAATTTGAGATTTATAGAAGAACAAAGACTATGTCTGATTCAATCTTTTATCCAAGTTTTGATTTATGTCCAAAACTTTGCGTTGTGGACTGCATGAGAGAGTATGATTGCATAATGTTTGCTCTTCGCCCTCAGGGTGCTTACCAATTACTTATATCCTTTGTTAAACCCCACAAAGGCATAACCTCTTCCTCTATTGCTAGATGGGTTAAGACTGTTATGAGTTTAGCAGGTATTGACTCAAAGAAATTCCAAGCTCACTCCCTTAGAGGTGCTATTGCCAGTAAATCTCTCTAGTCTGGAGGTAAGTTGGAGACATTCGCAAAGCTGCTAACTGGTCAAATGCAGGCACCTTTGCACGTCATTATTGCAAGCCTATTGAACAAATCCCGACCCTTGGTGGTCTTACAATGATTTAATGCTGTTTTTGTTAAACAGTTTACTACTGTACTTTTTATTAACAGTACTTGTTTCATCTCTTGTTCTTTTAGCTTGATAAGCTTTACACTATTTTTTACATTCAAGAGATATTTAATTCTTTCTCTTTTCAGGTAACGCTCCTTAACTACGTGACGTCTGGCCTTTGGTTTTACCTTTGTTCTTCCTTCTCCTGCATCCTGCTCATCAGAAGATCGTTTTGATGTTTCAAGTTTCATTAACTTATTTTCCTCAAAATTTAAAAGAGGCAGATTGTTGATGGCTCATGCCTTTCATGTGTTGCTATTGTTCTATTCTGTAACCTTTTAATATTGTGATGTAAGCAGCTGCTTGGACTGCATTAAAGGAATAATGCATAATGTCAGTCTCTGTGTCTTTAATGAAATCCAGATTCTCTAGTCATGGTAATATGAGAATCGCAATTTTTCTGTCTTCACTGTTGCTTGTCCTTCTATTCTGCTTGAGTCATCAACTTTAGTTAACTCCTTCTGTACTGGGCCAAAGCAATGTATGTGCTGACCAAAGGCCTGTAGCTGCTGAAATGCACCTGAATAAAGATGTAACTGTCAACTATTTTTGGCTGCTGTAAGCAGTTCTGTTCCCCCTCCCACTTTTCTGACTAAGTGATCTCCCATCTGCCCATGTTTGTCGGTAACTATTCCTGTGTAGGCCTATACCTTCTATTTGTATCTACATGCTTACTCTGCAACAAAGTCTGTATATAAGCACCATGGTCTGTGTATTCAATGTACTACCTCCTGGAACACTTGAGGGTGTTGTATGGACGTAGTCCCGCTCATGAGTGATTAATAAACTTGTTTTTTTAATTCCAGCTTCAGTGCCAATGTCTATTTTGTCGGTCTACAGACCCGTGGACAGAGAAGGGTGACCCCTGCACTAGTGTGATCATTAAAAGGCACATTTCCACAACGTCAATGACTTTTCAGAGTCTCAGATCACAGTAGTTTGATGCTGATTTGTCTCCATATATTTGGTCCCTGTATGTATTTGCCTCATGTTCAAGTTCCTCTATTAACTATCTTCCCTGCTGCATGCTCTTTCCTCTGGTGTTTTCATTTTCTATGGTGCACGTTTGCCAAACAGTTTCTTCGTGACATACTGGCTTCACCCCCCACTTTTTTTGCAAGTCAACCCTATCTGGTGGTTTCTAACCACCATAGGACAGTTTGCTAAAGAGATAGATCCTTTTTCTGTTCCTCTACAAGGTGGGCTCACGTGACAACTATCCCATATATTTTAATTTTTATTTATGATGTTTTCATACAACATACAGAGTCAAACAGTATGCATATCCCAAGACCAAAGTAAAACAGAGAAATTAATCAATAAAAAGAAAGCCAGTGATTGACCAGATCCATGCTACCTTTCCCCCCTGAAACATTCATATTGGCCAATATACATACTTTATCTTCATTTTCAGATGTTGCTGCTTGTACTTTTGTCTGCAGATATTGCACTAGTGGTTCTCAAATGTCTCTTGGTCTAGATGATGTTCGGAGCTCCTCAGCATATAGTTCAAGATTCTCTCTGCAGTACACAAGGTCCTTAATCTAGTGATCTGGTAGCAGAGCCGCTGAGCCCTCCCATGTCATCACAACCCTCCGTTTTGCCATTAACAAAGCCACTCTTATAAATTTACCAAGGACACCCTTCAGCTGTGGTGCATAGCACAGTAGGCATATCTGTGGGGCACATTGCAGGGTGATGGTGGTCATAGCCTTAAGTTTATTCAGCACCTCAACCCAAAAATCAACCACCCTGCCACACTGCCAAACTAGATGCCAGAAATCTGCTCCAGAAATCCCACATCTCTTACATGCATCACTTTCACAAAGACCATATTTAAACAGTTTAGCTGGTGTATGGTACATTTGATGTAAATACTTGAAATTAATTATATGTAAAGTACCATTCGGTGTAAATGCACTAGTGAGTTGACAGCATTATTCCCAGTCCTTTTGCGTTAGCTGAGGATGAAGTCTGGCATTCCATCTAGCAAGGCTTTTGTCTTCTGTGATTACCTTCTCATCCCTGGCTGCCCTATACAATTTAGTAATCAGTTTGTGTTGCGTGGGGCTAACCAATAGCAATTGAAGAGTTTGCAGTGTCTGATAATGTGTTTGTATTGCTTTTTTTTGAAAATTTTTATTGGAAATAAAATAGCAAAAATAACAAACTACACAAGGCATAAATACGGTAAGTACACGGTCATGGGTCCATGCATTCGGCGCTCCAGCACTGCAACATATACAATACATACGATATCCGTAGTGGGGGGGGGTAGCGAGGAAACCAACAGCATTACAGTAAAAGTTAATACACGGAATGTCAATCAGGGGGACAGGGCAACATCGGGAAGCAAAGCATGTGGGGGGGGTGCATATATTTCCACGAACTGAATTCCATTGTGTCCAAATTCTACTCCATTTCTTGGGCCTGCCCCATGACAGGTACACAGTTTTCTCCCTAAACATGCACCAATCCATGTTCTCCTCCCATAATGATACAGTGGGCGGCCTGTGGGAGCCCCAGAGCTGTGCAATATCCCTTTTTGCAAGCATATTACCAAGGGTCGCCCAGTTGATCTGCGCCGTATTGTAATCATTGGGTTCCCAGACATTCAGGAGACAGCGCCTGGCCTCGGGCAGTAGCGCCACACCAGTGACCCTTTCCATTACGACATGCACACGGGACCAAAACTCAACCACCTCCGGGCATTCCCATAGAATGTGGGGGAAGGTGCCAGTCATGCCGCAACCACGCTTACACAAATCATCCAGAGAGTAACCCATGCGAACCAGACTCGGACCAGTGACATACACACGGTGGAGGATCTTAAGTTGAACAAACCTAAGGCGAGCGGGTATGGCAACCTCTTTGGGCGAGGACAGGGCGGATTGCCAGTCCTCATCATCCAATTCTAGACCATCGGCGGTCCACAAAGCCCTTAGGCGTATTAGCAGATCAGCCCTATTGTTTATCAGCTTCTTGTAAATCAGTGAAATTGTGCTATCGGGCACATTTATTTTATTTATTTATTTTATATTCTTCTATAGCGCCTGAATAGACCCCCGAAGGGGTATCTCCGCGCTTTGCCAGTAAGAATATCCTCAGATAGATGTGAGTAGTGCATATAAACAGAGAGGGATCAGATGCTGGGGAATAGGTACGTTTTTAAGACCTTACGAAAGGTCAGATGGTTAGTGAGTATTCTCATCTCAGAAGGTAAGGAGTTCCAGAGCTTTGGTCCAAGATGGGCCAGAGCTCGCCCTCCTTGTCTGGACCTCTTTATTCTGGGCACCTGCAGAAGCTGCTGGCTGCCGGAACGAAGGGTGCGTCCAGGGGCATAGGGCAGAAAGATGTTGGCCAGATATTTTGGGCCTTTGCCTATCATGCTTTTGTGGATAGTGCGTAAGGTCTTAAAATGTACTCGTGCCCTCACTGGCAACCAGTGGAGCCTAATCAGCAGAGGAAGGGAGGGAGTCCTAGGAGGGGCATTGAGGACTACCCTCGCTGCCGTATTTTGAATCACTTGCAACTTTTTGAGCTGCCCTTCGTTCGCTCCTAGAAGGAGGCCGTTGCAGTAATCTACTCTGCTGATGACTAATGCCTGCACGAGTGTTTTCCTATGGCAGTCTGGCAGATAGGGGAACACTCTTCTTAACATTCCAATAGCTTGAAAGCAGGTGCTCGCCACCTGGTTTACATGGTCCTTGTAGGTGAGTGTCTGGTCTAATAACACTCCAAGGTTTCTCACCATGCTTTTAGGGGTGGGAACAGGGCCTAATTCCAGGGGCCACCAATCCGGTGTCCAGTGTGTAGCTGCATGCCCAAACAACATTACCTCAGTCTTTCCGATATTACATTGGAGGCAATTTAATGACATCCATGTGGATATTGCTTTCATCCCCTCTGCAAAAGATCTTTGTATTGCAGGGGTTAGATCTTTAAAGGGAAAGAGGAGTTGGGTGTCGTCAGCATACGACACTGGTGTAAACCCAAATGATCTTGCTAAGGTGGCCAAAGGGGCCACGTACACGTTGAAGAGTGTAGGACTTAGGCAAGATCCCTGTGGCACTCCCTTGTTGAGCTCTCTATAGATGGATTTGTGGGAGCCCAACCTGACCTCTTGAGAACGGCCTGACAGGAAGCTCTCCATCCATGTCAGTGCCACTCCCTCCAGTCCTACGCCCTTTAGTCGTTCAAGAAGCACTTCGTGAGACACCGTATCGAAAGCGGATACGATCCTCAAGAGGTGAGGACTCAGGAATATCTGTACCCACAGCAAAAACCGACAACAGGGCATGACGAACCTGGGCGTACCTAAAAAATTCCCTGTCACCGAGTTCGTATTCCGCCTTTAGCACCGCAAAGGTCTTAACGTCGCCTTTAAACCAGAGATCCCCCACCCTGCTAATACCAATCATATCCCATTTATCAAAACCTTTAGTTTGCCACAGACCACCCAAACCTTCAGAGTCATACAAAGGGGTCGCGCGGGTAAGTCTATCATTCCATCCAAGAGCCGCATTCGCGTTGTGCCACACACGTACAGCAATTTTAGTGGGTCCAGCCAGCGCTTTACAGAGCCTCTTGGAGTACAGCGCCCTGTTGAAGCTCCCCCCCGGCAGAAGGTGTTTATCCATTGCAAAGGCCGGGGCAGGACCGGGAGCATACGTTGCGTGATTAACCGCACTTAATTGAGAAGCCCAATAGTAACGCCTGATGTCAGGGAGGGCAATGCCTCCGTCGTACCACGGAAGCGTGAGTTTAGACAGGGCGATGCGTGCACGTCCATCCCAGACCAGTCGCCTTTGTAAACTCTCCACCTCTCGAAAGTAACCCGAAGGAACGGGGTCAAATGAGTTCTGGAGAGCGTACAAAAATCTAGGCAGCGACATCATTTTAAAAAGAGCCGCACGACCGAGCGGCGACAGTGGAAGCTGACGCCAGCGTGCAACATCAAGCTTCAGCCTTTGGAGAGGGGGTAGCAAATTACGCTCATAGCGAACGGTGGGATCCAAGGAGACATAAATCCCCAGGTATTTAAAACCAGTCTCAGTTACTTGAATTGGAAATCTACGAGGCAATGGGGGGAGATCTCCAGCCAAGACGTAAACACAGGATTTAATCCAATTAATAATAAGACCCGAGTTCTTTCCGAAGGAAGTCAGAACATCGAAGAGCACATTAAGGGATTTCTGAGGGGAGGTAAGATATAGGAGGATGTCATCTGCGTATAGCGAGATACGATCCTCGAAATCGGGGGCCCACCGAATGCCCTTCATGGAAGGCTCCCAGCGGAGCCATTCAGCCAACGGTTCTAAAGCGAGGGCGAAGAGCAGCGGAGACAGTGGGCAGCCCTGTCGAGTGCCTCGCCCGAGTGTAAAAACACCGGACACCTTCCCGTTAACTACCACCTGAGCAAGGGGCCTCTCGTAAAGAACCTTCACCCAAGCGATGAACACAGGGCCGAATCCAAACTTCGAGAGGGCCGCCCAAAGGTAGGGCCATTCAATGGTGTCGAAAGCCATGGTAGCGTCAAGGGAAGCTAGAATGGCCGACTCAGTGAGAGTCCCAGCCCTCGCGAGAACTCCGTGGAGTCTCCGAAGATTAAGGGCGGTGTTTCGATGAGGGATGAAACCTGACTGATCCGGATGGACCAAGTCCCCGATCACCTTAATCAAACGATTAGCTAACAATTTAGCTAGAATTTTGGGTTCGGTGTTAAGCAGTGAAATAGGTCTGTACGAGGCACAGCGATCACGCGGCTTACCCTCCTATGTATTGCTTTCTTGAGCCTATGAAAGATAAATAGAAAGACCTGTGACCTGTTGTATACATACCTCAACTCTTCTTCCGTAATGAAACTGCCATTAGGAAACAACTCCTGCATATGTCTATTTGTGTACAAAATGATTGGCAATCTAGTGTGAGCCCCCCCCCCTTTTTTTACAGAATAAAAGTTTGCTTATCCTGCTGCTCCCAGGACCACGGGTCCCCACATTTTTTAATTCAATGTATCTTCCACCCTTAGTAAACAACATGACCTACGGCGACGAAAGCCCCTCTTAAGAAGAGCAATAACTATAACGGTATGCTCTTTGTTAATGTGTGCTTCATGTCTGAACTCACAATCTAGTTGTGTCTCGTAAACAGTTTGATCTATTAATAGAACTTTTATATATATATATATCCATCAGGTTGCCTGCCTAGTTCCTCGTCCTGATGAAGACCCTGCTGCAAGGGCTGCATTAATCCCTGCGTTACCTTGAGGGTCGAAACGTCGACAACGGTCCTGATATTCGTCAACTCCCTACCTAATTTGACATTATTTGTACTTCTGGAGTATGACATACGTGTATATCACCGCATTGAACCATTGGTCTTATTTTTGTATTTGAATTAATATACAAATGAAATTCTGTTACTCAGGTTGATTTTACTGTCACAAATCCCATACCACACTATCCTCACTCAATCACTTCCCCCTTCCCCCATTGGGCACTGTACAACCTACGATACTTTGTATATTTGTTATACCCCTCCTCATTGTGAATTAAAACAATGTGGACTCATTTGGTGTTTTTGTAAATATTCTTATTTAAATGTTATAAAATCATTGCTGTTCTCACACTGGGACCCCTCTCTCTCAGTACTTATCCAACCCAGGTCCCAGTGACTTATTTTGGGTAAACCCCCTATATATATACTACTTCGAGCAGACGCTGGTCTGCGAGGTTTTTCTTTTCTTTTTTGTAATTATTTCCTTAAGCACACTATGGTGGAGAGAGAACTTCTTTCATATTCCGAGGACTATATCGATAGACTCTTAGAAAATCCAGATAATCTTTTCTTTTCTACCGACATCCCAAGTATAGACTTTACCCTTAAAGACAAAATATCACGTCTTGAGCGGTTGGAGAAGAAGCTGGTCCGCACCAGGTGGCATGGTCACCTTCTGACAAGGTATCTGAAAGAGAACATCATCCCGGTGGGATTGCAAATCAAAATAGAACCTGCCATCTTCATAGAAGTGCCTAAATTCAAAGAGGGATTCAGTCACGTTGCCAACAATTGCTCTCGCCATTGGATGGTTCTCGGCGTGGAAACCGCCGTTGAACAAGTCCAGCTAATTGCTGCTGAAATTAAAACTCTCAAAGCAGAAATAGCGGCTGATGCCAACTTTGCAAGTGCCAAGGAGACCTTGACCAATCTCGAAGCCTCCCTTTAAGACTTTGATTTGACCACACAAAATCGCAAATTGGAGAAACTAGCCAGAGACATCCGTCTTTACGACAAGAAAAAAACATATCCTTATTTAAACGAAGATTACTTCCGCCAGGACAATCAAGGGCGTTTCACAAACAGAGGACGGGGATCATTCAGAGGAAGACGCAATTTTCAAACCTTTTCTGACTCATCATATAGTTCGGAAGGAGACCAGGATCAGGCAGGCCCCAGTCACTTTCAAAATTATCAAGACTACAGCTACCAGCAACATCAATATAATCCTTTTTTAGGACAACGACAAGCACCATGGCGCCCGTCCCGTGGCAGAGGCAACAACTGGCGAGGAGGCCAGCAACGAGGACAACAGAATACGAACAACTGGGATGGAGGAAGAGGCCAGGCCCCGAAGCAAGTGCACTTCCAACCGGAACAGCATGGGGAGAGGATAACCCGCAACAAAACCTACAGATGGTAGAGAGTCCTGAGATCCTGAGCCCTGTTATCAACATATCCCAACACAACTTGAATGAGGATGAGATCAAAGTTCTCAGCAAAGGGTTGTCATATGTACCGACTCACAGACCAGATAACTTTACCATACGAACTGAACTCTTTAAGTTCTTTCGTAAAATACGGCTGAAATATTTCTTCCGCAATTCTGATGCTCGATCCAACTCTTCATTGACAGGATTACGAACACCATCTACCTTTGTACCGCACGCCAGTGCCATGTCACACAAAATACTGGCCTATGAGACCGTGGTTTGGAGAGATGTACAACAAATCCTTGATACCAAATCCTACACGAAGTACAACATCAGCAAAACTGAAAAGGTGGCCCTGCAATCACTCGCCCGCAACAATGATGTGGTGATCAAGCCAGCGGATAAAGGCAGCTCCATTGTTATCCAAGACGTGTCAGCCTACGAATCCGAGATTATGCGCCAACTAAACGATGGGAATAGCTACCAACCATTAAGATCTGATCCATCCAAAGCCATCGCCATTGAAATCCAGCAGTTGACGCAAGCCGGCCTGGACCAGGGTTTTTTGTCAGAACATGAATTTGCATATCTTAATCAAAAACATCCGCGACTGGCAACCATTTATACTATACCCAAAATACACAAAAGCATGGACAACCCCCCGGGACGCCCCATAGTCTCTGGCTGTGGGTCCATACTGGAACCACTTGGGAAGTATATCGACTTCTTCATTAAACCTCTCGCTGAGTCTACTCAATCATACCTACGTGACACAATGCACACTATAAACATCGTGGAGAAAAGACCTTTCGACCCACAGTATCACGTACTAGCTACATGTGATGTGGTATCACTCTACACCTGCATCCCTCAACAGGAAGCCCTAGCTGTGGTAACCAGGTGTCTTAACCAACGACCTGCTCCAGTGCAAGTTCCAACAGAGTTCATTGTTGCCCTTCTGACGATTGCCATGACAAAAAACTTTTTTATATTTAAAAATCAATTCTATCTTCAGGTCTCTGGCGTAGCGATGGGGGCTCCCTTCGCCCCAGACGTGCCAATTTTGTACATGGCGGCATTTGAAGAAGATACTGTACTAAATAACTCCAATCCATTCAGAGACCAACTTAGTCTCTGGATGCGATATATTGACGATATACTGATAATCTGGACTGGCCTACCGGAGTTATTATCGTCGTTCTTTATATGGTTGAATCAACAATCACCCCATCTCAAATTCACGAGCCAATCAGACAACAAAACTATCAACTTCTTGGACATTACCATCTACGAGGAATCGGGAACATTACTCACCACACTCTATCGGAAACCAGCTGAGAGGAATTCACTGTTACAATATACCAGCCATCATCCTCGCGCACTCCGTGACAACTTACCATTTGGACAATTCCTCCGCATCCGAAGGAATTGTTCTAACAAAGATCACTATCTCAAGGAATCGGAGGACCTTGCGAACCGTCTTCAAGGACGAGGCTATCCTAGACGACTAGTCAAGAAGTCAAGGAAACGGGCCTGGTTTTATCCAAGAGATGTACTACTCACTCCAAAAGACAGGGCAGATGAACAAAATAACAGGATTGTATGTGTGACAACTTTTTCCACTAAAAGCAATCAAATCAAACGCATTGTAAATCAACATTGGCAATTGATATCTGACGACATCAATCAAACGGCTACACCACTACATGCTTTCAAAAAAGCCAAAAGTGTGAAGGATTATGTAGTGCGATCCTTGCTACCAAGCCCAGACGTTCCTACCATCACTTCATTATGGAATCTCCCACCTGTTGATGGCCACTTCAGGTGCGGTAACTGTAAGGCCTGTGATACCACCATACCAACGAAGGAATTCGTACATCTTCAACACAGAATCAAACTCAAGTCCCACAGCAATTGCAATACATCTAACATCATTTATGCGATTGTGTGTCCATGCAAATTGATTTATATTGGTCAAACCCAACAAAAGGCCAAAGTAAGAATTCTCCAACACATGAGTAGGATCAGATGCGATGTCCAGGGCGCCCCACTTGTAGACCATTTCAAACTCGCGGTACACCCCCCAGACAGTCTCCGGTGGGTGGTACTGGAAAAGGCAGTTTTGGGACCACGAGGTGGCAACATTGCTAGTATTCTAAATGTACGCGAAGTAAAGTGGATGCTGTTTTTCAACTCCATACAAAATGGTCTCAACGAACAGGACAGTTCTTTTTCCCAGTTAGCAATACTACCCTAACCGATTCCGAAGCAACTGACTACCCTGTGATGGTAGTACAATCCTGAACTCACTTTACCCAGAATTACCCTCTTGTGAGGGGCACGTCACAATTAGCTATATCCGTCTGTAATTATTTAGACCCAGTCAGATCTCCCCCCCTAAAGGGGTTGCCACCTTGAGTAATTGCTCGACCATCGAAATATGGTGGATCTTTACATTCAACTATTTCCAGTATAACGGTGTGTATCCATGTGTCTGATTATTCATCATTTTATTAGGCCAATGATCTAGTTGGTAATTATAGAGCATTTCTAATTATTTTCACTAATTGTCACTGAAGAATTATGACTATGAAACGCGCGGTCTGTTTTTTTTTTTTTTTTTTAAACCTTTATTAGCATCAAAAGGATGTACAATTCTAGGCCTACAACCAAATCGGCCGGCATCAATATGTAGAGCGGTCAAAGGTTCCAAGGCAAACAGTACAGATTCAATCAGCAAAAAGCACAGGCAAAACAATCGTAAAAAAGGGGGGAAGACACCTAGGAACCAGACGGCCAAGAAACAGGAGCAAAAAAGGTTAATTTTATAATATGGGGACAAGGAGTACGATAGGCTCACTTTCAATATAGAGGCGTCCGAAGTCCCAAAACCATCCTCAGCGACAATAAGGGGGCATGGGGCCGCAATACAGGAGAGGCAACACAATACACACCGGGAGACAGGGACATTTTAGACATAATCGACACGTGTTCATTATCATCTTTACATGCCCACCACCCAAACCACAGCCAAGCCAGGACAGAGGGATCGGACAAACATTACATCAAAACTAACCCGTCATAGTGACCTCTAGGAAACGGGGGGGGCCAGGAAAAGGGGAGAGAGGGGGAAAAGAGGGAGAGGGGAGGAGGACAAAGCGGAAAAGTGATAAAAGGAAATGAAACACAAAAACGAAAGAAGGAAGACCACGCCGAAACAGGCGTCCCGTGGCGAGAGGACAGGAGAAAACAGGAGCATCCGTAACAAGGAGGGTACAGCAATCGAGACGAAAAGTAACCAACCCAAAAGAGGAGGATCGACGACGCCACCTACCCCACCCCGAACATACCACGGGATGCAAGGACAGACGCGGCATTACTATAAAGAGATACAAAAGGGCCATAGAACCATAAAACAAACAACAAATAGATCCCAACCCACCCATCCCACCCTGCACCCCTGTAGAAGGCTATGGCCTACCCTTCAGACAGCGTGCCTGTCGCCCTAAACCAGAACCCGAAATATAGCAAGAAAGAAAGAGAGAAGAACGAGACAAAAAGAAACATACACATAGATAAAGAAAACAGGAGGGAGGAGCATGAGAACAGAAATCAATACGGTCGGCCGCAGCCCTCCGCCCAACCAAACAATCGCAGCAAAAAACAGACCAGGACGACACCATTTCAAGCGCCATAAAACTTACAGAGGAGAGGACCTCCCACCGCGCTATAGGTACAAACAATCGCGCCACGAAGTCGTACAGCAAGAATCCCCAGGAGTCGCGCATATCACCCCCATCCCTTCCGAACCACAAATTCTACCCACCACATGACAATGTAAAGTGAGCTACTCAATACAAGACCAGCACACAATCGAAAACATTTTTGACTGCCATGTAGACAAGGGGGGTCAATCGGTCCGCAAGTGAGCAAAAGTCCGAGTAGAGAGTTTATAAGCATCAGCAATCGCAGCACGGGTGATGAAGAGCAGGAGATTAGTTTCGCCGTTTGGGAAAGCGAGGGGTGCTCTGCAATAGACAAATGCGAAGCCATCGGTGCAGGCGCAGGCGGCAGTCCACCAATATTTCCGGGCATCCCAGCCGAACAGGGCCGCGGCACAATGTCCAAGTCCCTGGGGTCAGAACCTCGAAAAGCAGGGAGCTCCAAAGTCACCGGCACACCAAATGATCGTCGATCAGCGGCGGCAACACTTGCAGCAGTCGAGGGGGGCGAGGCAATGGAGTCTCTGAAACAAGAGGGAGGCAGGAAGAAACGGCTGCTCAAAATGGCGGCAGATCGTGGCGGGCTCACGGGGACATCGGGGGCCAGGAATGCGCGCAGGGATCGCAGAGCTTCCAGGATATCTCTGAGGGTAAGCTCCCGCTCACCAGACCAGACCCCCGCGCAATCAGGCAACCCAAGCCCGCCGCCACGAGGCGATACAAGTTCCATATGGCCGGCCGCCATTTCGCGAAGTCAGCCCAGTCGCCACCCTCCGCGACTCTCAAAAACAATTCCAAAATGTAGGACTTTACAGAGCTCCGGGGGGCTCCCAGCAATGGCAGACTTGGTGCAGAAAGGATGTCCGCCCAATGCGGGTCTCCGCCTACATCAGCACCGGCGCCCCAAACAAGCAGAGTCCGGGCGCAGAAGTCCAGGGCCGCCGGACACAGCAGCGGCGGGGGGGACCCCTTCACAGAATCAGTCTCCGGTGCATCTCACCCACATCCGCCTCGCGGCCACCAGGGCAGGCCCGGATCATGATCGCCGGGATGTTCGCACAACGGCTCTCATCATTGGTTCACTCTCTCGACCGGGGCCGACAGTCGTCGGATCCCACAGGCTAGGTCCCGGTCTAGGTTCCACGGAGGCCCCGGTCTTGCGGAGGGCACAACTTCGGAACCGCTGCACGTCGAAACCTCCGGGCCAAACGGTAAGTACAAGTGAGGTGTTCCGTCTCCAATTCTACGATAATGTGTCGTCTCCGGACAGGATATGATACAGGATATACGATCAGGCCGGAGGGCTGCGGGAGCCGAGCTAAAAGGCGACCATTACGCTCGCGAGCTTGGCTCCTCCCCCCGCGCGGTCTGTTTTTAATGTCTAACTCATTTGACCCAGAATTGGCCTATACCCTCTTGTGAGAGGTACGCCACAATTAGCTAAACTTGTTTGTAATCGTTCATACCTAGACAGATGTCCACCCCCTTTATTGGGTGTCACTGCATGCAAATGCTTTACCATCAGACATGGGGCGTTCTTACATGTAACTTGTCCTACTATTACTGTGTGTATGTATTTGTCTGATTATTCATCACCTTGGCAATTATAGAGCATTTCCAATTCATTCCATCATATGTCACTTAAGCATTATGACTACAGAACGCGCAGTCTTTTTTCAGTGTTTATTCAACATCAATTGACAACCGTCCCCTAGGTTACCAACCTAACCAATTAGCCCGTCCGGCGTTTGCTGACAAAGACACGAATACATGGCTATTACTGTGTCTTTTATCGTGCCAATGATCTTTCTGGCAATTATAGAGCATTTTCCAACTAAACTCCATTTTTTGCCAATAATGTATTACATACCCATGACACGCGCAATGTTTTCTTTCTCAGTGTTTTTTCAATGTCCATCACGGCTCACGGTCACGTGATACCGTTCCCTAGGTTACTAACCCAACCAGGAAACCCGTCCTGCTGTCGCTGACACAGACACGAGCGGGAGTACATGGCTGATTCAATCGGCGTTAGGTGAGTTCTATGAGCTCTGCCAATTTAACCCCCCCTTTTCTTTTGTGATCATGATCCTTTGATGATATCCTTCACTCACGATCATTTCTCAACTCATTGCCCACAGATACCATGAACAGAGACATCTTCCAGACTAATTGACGAGATACCGCATTACTTAGGTAAGCGCCTTTTTCTCCTCACAACTAGGTTGCCGAGTTAATCCCACGGGATGTTGCTCGGTAAGCTCTACTCTGACACTATAACTTGTGTGATCGTGAACTTCTACTCACGTTCATTTTTCGCCTCACAGATACTTTGGAGATATTTCCATCGGACAACCTTGCCAAGCCACCGCATTCACTAGGTGAGCGCAATTTTCTCCACACGTCTCTGTATCACCCTCACAGGATGTTTTATCTATTTTTATTAAGCCCAACTCAATGTCTTGTTCCAGATACGGCCATTTCCACCACCCGTGGGCCGGTCTCACCTCCACCGCTCTTTCTAGTGCATGAAGTGAGTACTTCTACCGCTCTTTCTACTCCACCTAATTAGTACACCAAGTTTGTGTACAAAATGATTGGCAATCTAGTGTGAGCCCCCCCCCTTTTTTTACAGAATAAAAGTTTGCTTATCCTGCTGCTCCCAGGACCACGGGTCCCCACATTTTTTAATTCAATGTATCTTCCACCCTTAGTAAACAACATGACCTACGGCGACGAAAGCCCCTCTTAAGAAGAGCAATAACTATAACGGTATGCTCTTTGTTAATGTGTGCTTCATGTCTGAACTCACAATCTAGTTGTGTCTCGTAAACAGTTTGATCTATTAATAGAACTTTTATATATATATATATCCATCAGGTTGCCTGCCCAGTTCCTCGTCCTGATGAAGACCCTGCTGCAAGGGCTGCATTAATCCCTGCGTTACCTTGAGGGTCAAAACGTCGACAACGGTCCTGATATTCGTCAACTCCCTACCTAATTTGACATTATTTGTACTTCTGGAGTATGACATACGTGTATATCACCGCATTGAACCATTGGTCTTATTTTTGTATTTGAATTAATATACAAATGAAATTCTGTTACTCAGGTTGATTTTACTGTCACAAATCCCATACCACACTATCCTCACTCAATCACTTCCCCCCTTCCCCCATTGGGCACTGTACAACCTACGATACTTTGTATATTTGTTATACCCCTCCTCATTGTGAATTAAAACAATGTGGACTCATTTGGTGTTTTTGTAAATATTCTTATTTAAATGTTATAAAATCATTGCTGTTCTCACACTGGGACCCCTCTCTCTCAGTACTATTCCTGCCAGTGCTAATGTGCGCCTAACACCTACTTCTTGTGTTACTGACAATGCTACATGATGTGCTAGCGGGAAATGGGAGTTTCGCAGCTAGTCGACCTATATCCTGCCAGGCTGCAATTGTGGTGTCTATGGTATTAATTTCTTGTTTGGGTGTGCCTCTGTGGGTGTGTCATAATATATTTTTTAGTGGGATCAGGCGAGATTCCCCATCTTCGACCGCAACATGTGGTATGAATTTGTGATGATTGTACCAATAGTATGCATTTTGCGCTTGTGCACAAAGATAATATAAATGCATGTCTTGCACACTGAAACTGCCCTTACCGTAGTCTAAAATGCATGTCAGGCACACTGAACCTGCCCATACCGTAGTCTAACGTCAGGGTGTCCCAACTTACATGGGACTGCTTCCCTCCCCACTCTAACCTCACCAATAATGAGCGCATGGTTTAAAAAAAATGTTGGGTCAGCTTCATTGGTATATTACTGAACAAGTATAAAAAGCGAGACAGAATGATCATCTTATTGAGGGCTATGCGGCATCCCTGTTTAGCGGGCGACCTGCTGCTCCAGTATGGCACATGCAGCGCAGTAGTTTTTCTGGATGACTATGTCTGGATCTCGGTGAACCCACACTCCTAAGTATTTAACAGGGTCAGATGACCACAAAATAGGAAAGTCCAGATCATGAGCAGTTGTGTTCCCGGTCAGCTTAACTATCAATGACTTACTCCAATTTATGCTGATTCCTGACAAAACCCCAAATCTTATATATTCACGCAGTATGGGCGCTAAATATATCTGAGGCTCACAAACAAAGAGCAGCATATCATCGGCATATAGTGATATGCCCACTGGTCTTTGTGCAAACCTCAGAGCCGCCTCTCTATGTCGCTGCCTGATAATGCAGGCCAATGGTTCCAACATTAGAGAAAAGAGGAGCGGTGAAAGGGGACACCCCTGTCTTGTACGCCTTCCGATCCGGATTGGGTTTGACATGGTCCTGCTGACTCGGATACGCGCCGTGGGGTTCATGCACAGTAATCGCACCCAGCTGCTGTAGCCCGTGTGGATTCCTATGCTCTGTAGTATTTGAAACATGTATCCCCGTTCTATATAATCGAACGCTTTAGCAGCATCCAGTATAACTTCCACCTCTTGGAGAGCAGGATCAAGTATGTGAAACATTGCAAAAATTGTACGCAGATTATGCAATGTGGATGTATCTGGTATGAACCCAGATTGGTCCGGCAAGACAAGGTTCGGCATCAGTGGTTGGAGTTTAGTGGCCAAACTTTTTGCCAGAATCTTTGCATCTATGCTAATGAGTGACATTGGGCGATACGACTCACAGCACGAGGAGTCCTTGTCTCTTTTCAATAAGGTTATAATCAATGCTTCCCTGAGGGTTGGCGAACCGAACCCCTATATTTAATTTTGTTTTTAAGTGCTGTATTTCTTTGTCCCATTTCTGCTTCTCCATGTATGTCTCCAATGTGTCTGCCTTTGTTACTCACCGTCCTGTCCTAATCCAGGGGTCATCAATCGGTCGATTGCGAGCTACCGGTATCTTGCAGGCACACCCTGTGAGTAGCTCACAACACAGAATCTCCTTTTAGCCTTGAATAGCCAGTCTTTATTATTTTGTTTAAGTTTCAGGTCTCTTTGTAGCTTTTGCCCATCTTCAAACAAACAAGCTGCTCTGATTGGTTCAATTGAGCTTAGCTGTCAAACAGGAAGTGCACTGCCTACCTTTTGCAGCCGGGCACCGCGCTTCCATCCTGCACAACCTATGTAGCTAGTAAGGCGAAGCAGCAGCCTTAATACACGAGTCTCATTATAAGGCACAGGTTTTCTAGTTTGCATACTGTGCAGGTGGTGCGGCACACAGCGCAAGAGCACAATCCGTGAAAGGCCCGGGCCACTGTACCTTCTAACTTGAGAGTTTTAAAAAATGCGAAATTTTGAATTAATGTAGTCGTTGTTACCAGGCCCAGCTGAAAAAGACAATTACGTTGCATTGAACAAGCGGACATTTCTCTCATTTTAGTTTTTTTCCCACTCTGGAAGTGTAAATGAATATGTGCTTATTGCTAGTCGCGGCCAGCATGACTTGTGAAGGGGTTGGGTTTAGGGGGAGTCGTGGGGGGCTAGGGAGTCGCAGGGGGGTAATTTAATTATACAAAAAAATTAATTAAACTTACCTTTCCGCCGGCTGGGCCGTTTTCTCCATGTAGGCTGCAATGCAGCCTGCTTGGAGAAGAACAGAGTGCTCATGACTAGTTTGGTCGGACCCAGGGGGCCAACCAAACAATCTTTGCGCACTCTGGAGTGGGCAGGCACACCACTCTTCCCCTGCCTTATATCAGAGCAGCCCTAAATGGTAATAACGAACTGCGAGAAAGCAGTGGGGCGATGCACCTCCGTCCTAGTGGAGGAGCCGCCCCTGCTTATTTCTGGCGTGTGTTAATTATTGCCCTAAAGAATGCAAGAGAAGAGTAAGTTTGCAATAAATGTACTGCTGTTATTAACTCACTGGAAGTTGAGAAGATGGAAACTATGCCCACGTGAAACTTCGTTTTTCTCTGCCTCGCATGTTTAGGAGTGAACTTCCCGTTCAACTTCAGCTTCCGCGTAAGATGAATTAGGTAAGAAAAGTGAGCCCAACGTTGATGAAACTGTGAATTATATCATCATAAACAATCTCTGAAGTTGAACAGAGAGTTTACGCTCAAACATGCACAGCAGAAAAGAACTACATTTCATGTGGGCATTTCAATAAATAAAAACGTTTCCATCACATCAGCTTCCATTGAGTTCAAAACAGCCCTACTTATTGCAAACGCACTCCTCTCTCTCCATACTATTATGTATAGTGACAATATCAATCCAAAGGGCTCTATCAGTGTTTCTAGAGCCCTCTATGTATTTTGTTTGAAACACAGTAAAGGCTCTGTAGAATTTAGGCTTAAAGTCAGTGAAGCCGGATGTGGGGTGGTCTCTAGGAACAATGTGTATGCTGCTTGACCTTTAGTAGCTCATAATGATTTTCACTGATCAGAAGTAGCTCTCACTACAGAAAAGGTTGGAGACCCCTGTTCTAACCTATGGCTATCTGTTCTCTTGTCTGGGTTTCCTGAACTCCCACAATCTTTCAGTAAAGTATGATTCCTGGGAGGGGGATGATAGCAGTTATTGCTTGAGTGTTTTTGATGGCCTTAGTCTGTTGGTCCATGGAGACCGGTCTTGAGGTTTTTTCCCCTTTTAGGTGGTCCTGGACTGTGCAGATGTGGAACATTTCATGCCATAACTGTGCTGTGAGGACCAAGAATTGGTTACCTCGTACCCATTTTATTTTGAAATTTGAAGCAGGGACTTTAAGATCTTTGCCTGACCTTAGTGTTATGTTGTTTTAAAACATTACTAAAGAGCATGGCCAACTAAGACCACCTTGGCTACAGCTGTATGAAGTGGCAACTTTTTTTTATTGTAGCCTCTTTCAAGTTCTATAGAAAATGCTATAGAGGTGAGTGATTTACTTAAAGCTAGAGCCAGAGGCATGGCTCTGGCTCAACTCAAGGTCATCTTGGGCCCCAAGCCCAAAAGGAGGCGACCTTTAATGTGGCTTCTGAACATCAGATGATCAGTATGCCTGGGGCCCCCTCCCTTTACCAATTTAGCAGGACAAAGATCTTTAGACTATCTGATGGAGCATGCACTTTCTCCCTGGTCAGAGCTATAGTGCCTGGCAGGCTGTCTGGGAGTGTGTTAATAGTCGGGCAGTGTAGATTGCTGTGAGGTTCCTCTCTCAGATTGATGAGATGGTCCCTACCGCCAACATCGATCGCAGGGCATTACTTGTACTCAGGTACTAGTGCGGGTCTGGCTTTAGGGCCCACCAGGATTTGGCAGTAATGCAATGACAATGTAAGTTTGAAAAAATAGAGTTGAAAGAAAAGGAAGTAAGGGAAAGCATGATCTGAGGTCAAACTTCAGTGAAAGATGAAATTATAGAGTTCAGGGACAAAGTAATGGATAATTCAACTGAGCAGAGAATATAGATACAGGAAGAGAGAGAGTGGGACTAGATCACACAAGGGAAAATCTTAAAAGTCTTAGAAGTACGTCCTTATTTCTCAGCAATGTCAATGCAAAGTTCACACAGCTGGTGTCAATTTTCACCTGTGTTTCCGCAGGAGCGATAGGAAAGACGACAGATTGAAGTCCCAACTTACTCCCTACACCAGAACTGTCCAAACAATATCAAAGCCAGTCAAGGTGATATGAGGGGAAGAGAGAGTAAAGACACAAGTCTCATGAAGTCAACACAGAGAGGTAAGAAGTGTGCAAGGTATCTCTTTATTCTTCCTGCATATAAGGAAGAGAAAAGGAATGTAAACATATGTGTTGTACCTTTCTAAAGAAGTACAAAGCTACCAATACTAAACACTATTAACTCTTCTACTTAGTGACTACCTGTGTGATTTCCTTCTTCCAAAATCAAGGTAAATGACTGCAAACACAATAATTGTATACAATATACACCTAATATATGAAAGTGTGATTTATAAATAAATGTTAAAGCTAAACATACCTAAAAGGCATTTTGCAGCATGCGTTACTTGAAATCCCATAAAAATAAACAGCAATATCTAAATACTAGAAAAAAAGAACACAATAGTGACTTGTACTCTCTTATTAAGTCAAAAAGAAAAGTAGCACAAAAATAGTGTTGGGCTTAAGTTTTAGCAGCTTCAATATAATTACTTCAGAAACTGAAAACCAATCTGTTGTTTTCTGAGAATGCTAGCGCTAAGCGGGTTACCGCCTTTGTTAGCAGACGGAAATTCTTTAAATGTTCTTGTCATTGATTATCTCCAAAGGCATTCCAGGAAAGGCATTTGTCTGGAATCTGAAGCAAACTCCTACCACAAACGAGGAAAAGAAGCCGACGAACAGCAGGCCACCGAGAATGACAACCGTGGCATCTGTGAACCCGGAAGCAGAAAAGTGAGCGAATCAAAGGCTGAAGAACGCACACGCGTCAACTAGAATGCGAACCGGACTTATGCCCAGGAAGCTCAGCTGTATACTGGTGATACTCAGCCCCCCACCGCAGACTCAGCCCAGAACGGAACAGGCCCGACAGCTGGTAAGACTGGGAAAGTGTAAGAGATTGGAATATTATTTGGGGTCGGTGTCTACCCACCTCAAGTATCAATCACAATCTTTAATAGGTTGAACCCTCAAAGTCACTAAATTAACCAGATTTCAGCCTTCTGGTAGCCATGGTACAGAGTGCACAGGCTTAACTTGGGGCATTGTGCAAAGTATTTATGCAGTACCAAAATAACAATAAAGTCAAAATATAAAACAATAAAAATGTTAAACCAAATTATATCAATAGAGTAAAATGTAATAATAAAAGCGACACCAACATGACAAAAATCCAATTAGAGGAGCCAAACATGAGATTTTTTTAAATTTTAAAGTAGAAATAGCACCCAAAAAAGCATTAAGCGATAATGATAATCACTGGTCACAGTGGACGGGACCTAAGCACAATTAGAGGTTCACAGCGATGTAGCGCTGGTCGAGACACCAGCCAGGTTTGTGTTGGTCGGAGATTTCACCTTCTGGCTTAGTCGTTCAAGTTTCAATCAACCACAAGAGTACACCACTAAAGTGCAGCAGGACCTCTAGGGAGGCACTTAGGGATTCAAAGGGTGGCAGTCAGACACCAACAGGAGGGTTCAATCCAGGTCCATTTTAGTCATTGAGCTTGGATGGTCTGTTGGTCCTTCTGTATGGGGCGTGTCTGCCCGCTAGACTACCCTCGTGCACTTGAGGGTCTCTTACCTTCGGCTCATTGGCTGATTGCGTTCGCTCAGTGAGCAGACTCCCCTGTGGCGGGGCACTTGGCTGGGTCATCTCTCAGAGTTGGAGGGCTTCGTCCTCTAGGACCGGATCAGGATCTCTTACCAGGGAGCTGTTTTTAGAGAGAGCTGCCTTAACATTCCATAATTTGAGGTCTTTGTACTCCCTTTCCAACACTCTGTTTTTTTTGGTATCTCCAATTACTCCACTCTTTGCATGGCCATGCTCTCCCAGACAAGGCACTCCCAGAGTACTGCCCGCTATAGGTGAAGACTTTCTTTGGTCGTCTGGGAAAGGGAGCTATCTTAAGGATCTATCGGTCACTGGTCATCCTTGGCCCAGATGGTCTTACACGCGCTAGGCAGCAATGGGAGACGTGAACTGGGGATCTGGAAGAAAACTAATGGAGAGAGGCTTGCATGGCGCCCCAGGAGTTGGCGATTTCTGCGTGATTGTGAATGGTTTAATTCAACTGCACGTCACATATCTTACCCCCCAGCGCCTTTAGCGCCTCTCCCCCCAACACCCTGGTGTGCATGACCGGCAGCGGACTTTTTCCATATGGCATGGAGTTGCCCAGCACTGAGGCCCTATTGGGAGGAAGTGGTTTCGGAGCTTTCTTCTGTTCTTGGTCGCTCAGTGGAACTCACCCCTCGTATTGTACTGCTTGGCTGGTGGAGGACTTTTGGGGTGGTGGGCAGAACGGGCCTCTCTGAGGGTGGCATGCCTGGTCGCTATGAGGGACATAGCCCGCTTCTGAAAGCAACGACCTCCACAGACTATAAGGTACTGGCGTAAATGGGTGGGTTTGTGTGGGCAGCAGGAAAAGCGGATTTTTGTGGCTCGTGGCTGTCCTCAGAAATAAGACTTAATATGGGGGAAATGGTGTACCTACTGTGGACTATAATTGTAACTCTATTCGGCTTGAGAATATTGTTGTCAGTCCCTGCACTGTCACATTGCAGGAAAAGACCTCTTGTAGCTTGTTGTGTCACTGTAGCTTTAATTGGAGGTCAGCCAGCTGTCCCTTGGAGTCCACTTCATATTCCTAAGTATAGGAGGGAGAGGTACAGTAATTCAGGGCTCCTCTCAGGTCACAGACAGCAGGTCCAGTCCTCTTCTGATCTACCATACGTCCAGAAAGTATCCTGCAGTGGTTGCCTGGAGACGCCACATTTACGCCTGGCACAAGCCAGTGGGTGCGAAAGACTCTAACCAATGGGATAAAATTCCCTGGACCAACCTTACCGATTTTGGCCATTTTCAATGTAGCAAAATCTTTGCCTCACTAAGGGGCCCATTAGGATGTCGGGGGGATTTCCCCCGCCAGGCTGGCGGTAGCAATCCGCCCGACATCCTTCCCTGAATTCCCCCCCGCCATATTCCAATGGCGGGGGTACCGCAGTGGAGAAAAACACCGCCCGCCACTTTTCTGCCCCGGTCGCCTTGCGGCCGGGGCGGAAAATGTTTAATATGGTGGCGGTGTCTATTAGACACCGCCAGCCATATTACAATGGGCTATGGTAGATGCCTTTCCGTGGCGGCATGCGGTCTTCACTCTGGGGGCCCCCTGCGGGGCCCCAGAGTGAAGGAGGGGTGGGAATTGCACATGGGGGGGTACTGTGGTGCCCCCCTTCATTTGCATAAACAAGGCGTCAGGCACCGCGCGGTGCCTGCCGCTTTGTTTATGCAAATGCTGAAAAGCATTTCTAGCATTGTGGCGGGCGGTGCTGAGAGCACCGCCCGAAACAATGCTAGAAATGCAGGATGTGCCCGCCACAGTGGCGGGCACATCCTAATGCCACCCCCGGGACCCCCGCCCTTATGACGGGCGGTCCCAAACCCCGCTAGGATGACGGGCAGACAAAGTCCGCCCATCATGCTAATGACCCCCTAAGTTTGGACTCTCAGGGTTGGGGACGTGTGTGGGGAGTGCCCTATGATATTCCTTGTGTCCTCCCATGTATAACACCAAAAACCAGTTTGAAGCAGCCACTGTACCCAAAATAATCTCAGAATAAGAAGTCTCGTTGAACAAAAGCACGATTTACCAGCAGCCAGACAGTGGATACACAAGAATTGTCTGGGGAAAAAGTTTATTTTTTAACATGAAAGTTGGGTATAAGCACTCTTAAACTTTCTGTCTCATGTCTCTCCCCTTACTTCGCCTTGCCTCTAGTACCTCTCTTCCCCTCTCTCTCCCTAAGTCTAGATCTCCGTTTCTCAAGCTTAACTGTCTCTACCTCACCTGTGTTTAAACTCACTTCTCAATTTACCTCTCTCTACCTCCCATCTCTACCTCTGTTTCACAAGTATACCTCTCTGCCACCCTCTGGACATGCCTGTGCAGCTCTACCCCTCTACTCCCATACCAACGTATCTCTCACTTTACCTCGTCCCTCCATCTAGCTCTTCACTGTTCTGTTCCTAACTCACCCCTTTTATCTCTACTCTGTAACTCCTACTCTCTCTTTCTAGCTCATCTCTCTCTTTACCATCTCTTTCTGTCTCTCCACCTATCAATACCTCACCTATCTCGACCTCTTGTTCAGCTCTCTCTCCAATTCGCCACTATCAATCTCATCTCTCTACTTAATGTATTTCTCTACCCCACTTTTCACTTCATTCTTTCTCTGTCCCTTCTCTCTCTCTCTTATTACCAAACAACTCAATTTGTGCAAACATTTATTTGCAAACTCGCCTTTCCACCTGTCCTGTCCATAGTTCTCTTCTTTCCTCTACCTAACCTCTCTCACTACTTACTTTTCTTTTGGTACCTCATGTTTTCTGCTTCCAGCTCTTTTTACTATCAATTTTTCCTCTATCTATGTATCTACTTGTTTATTTCAAGTCACCATTTCTGCTTCGCCTCTCTTACTACCTCTCGGTTTACCTCTCTTTTTACATGTCCCTACCTCACCTCTGTCTCTGCTGCTCTCTCCCTACCTCACAACTCTCACTCTACCTCATATTCTCTCTTTACCTCTGTATCGGTGTCAACTCTTTTACTCCACCTTACCTCTGTATCTGCATTGCACCGATTTTCTCTCTTCACCTCCCCACTTTCCACGCCCTTTACCTGACCCGTCCTTTTATAACAAATTTCCTATGTTGTCCTTCCCTCTATCTTACCACTCCCTGCCATGCTTGTCTCTCTACTTCTCCTGCTACTTCACCTCTCCAGTTGTCTACCTCTAAATCACCTCACTTTCTACCATATCTCTTTCATTCCCTCACTCGAGGGTGTACCTCTGCTGCTCTCTCCCTACCTCACAACTTTCCCTCTATCTTAAATTTTCTCTTTACCTCTGTATCTGCGTCACCTCTTTTCAGGGGCGGCTCCTCCACAATGGTGAAGAAGCATCGCCCCACTGGTCATTATCAGTCACAGAAAAATAAAATAATATTAAAACAATAATATTATTATTTTTTTCTGTGACAGGCACTGTCTGAGGCGTGCATGCGGGCCGGGCCATGACAGGGAGGAGTGGTGGTCCCTTAGAAGTGTGCATGTCAGTTTGGCTGGCCGTCTTAGGCCGGTCAAACAGACATGTGCACTTCTATTTCTCCAACACAGCTGTGTTGCTCAGCCGAGTTGTAAAACAGCGGCAGCTCACAGGCACTGACTGAGCGGCAGACCAGGCCGCTCAGACCAATCCTGGCAATGCTCTCATAGCATGAGAGCATCTTCTGGATTGGGTGGGTAGCCTGTGCTTTCCCAGAGACTGCCAGGAGTGAAGCACAGAGGCGGCTGTTGGCGTCTGGGTAGCAGCGAGAAGTACTTTTCAAAAAATATTATTTTTACCCTCAATTCTTCGACCCATCATCCCCCTGCCCACTCCACCCCACACTTTTGTTGTGCTGCAGCTGCCACTGCCGCTTTTACTCCACCTCACCTCTGTATCTCTCCTTTACCTCTTTCCTCTTTACACCTCGCCTCTTTCCACTCTTGAACCCTTTCTCCCTGTCTAACTGCTTTCTTTACCAGCCCTGTCATTCTATAATTCACTTATTTTATTGTCTCTCTCTCTATATTACTACTCTCTACCTTGCATTTCTCTATACTTCTCCTTCTACCTCATCTCTTCACTTGTCTACCTGTACCTCTAAATCACCCCAATTTCTACCATACCTCTTTCACCACCTCACTCCTTGGTGTAACCCAACACTTCATTCTCTCCACCGTTACCTCTGTCTGTTTGCTAACAGCGGCGGCTGGTGAAACTCGACAGTGGTGAGGCGTACATGTTCCGGGTGTAGATGGCAAGAGGGACTGAAGTAACAATCTGGCTGCATATATACCTCAACAAGCTTATACTAGTCCCTGGCTGAAAGAACTTGAAAAAGAGCTTTGTTCCAAAGGTGTTCTTTTGGAACTAAATTATTATAGACTTGTTTTGAAGAAAATACATTATTGTGTATTTGTTACTTCTATCTATGCTGGGATTACCCATTAATGACTGAAAACAGCAAGCAGGGTGACTTTGGGGTTTTTATGTTTCCATAACTGTCTAGCTTGTTTATAAAAACAGTCTCATATTAGCTTTAAATGAGTAATGTGTGTTCTCAGTACAGCTGGCAAAGGAAAGTTGTATTGTATTATTGGCTTTCAATTTTTCGTGAGAGGAGTGTATACATTTTAGAAGAGGAAAGTGGGACATTTCAAACAAATAATTGGGGGAATTTATTTCCACCCTTACTGGACTTTTATTGAAACGGAGGCAATGTCAGGTAGGAGAAAGCTGTAATAAAGCCACTGTCGACTTAAAAATCGAGAGTATCCCACTTAAATCGGGTATGTTGGCATGTATGGGAGTGAAACTGCTTTGAAATCAGTTCAGCCTCCTTGTTTCTTGTCTTGATAATTTACAAACAAAATTAGGTTTAATAACAGGCATGAACCGGCCCTTGACCTAAGACAGAAGCTGTAAGCCTGTTACCAACTTACCACCTCTAGAAACACAATTCTCACCAATCAAAATCAAAGGAATATGTTTCAGCCTGGACAAAAATGCATAGCCCAAATAAAGACATTTTGAAACACACTCTGAACGTGTGGGTAGCCAGCACCGTTCTGAAGGGGGATAAAGTAAAATGGGGCAATTTCTAAGTACCTGAACAACAGTGTTATACAAAGCTGGGAAAGCAAAACAGAACAAGAGACGTGCCTGGCTTTCTGTTGTAGTTTTAGCTATGCTACTTAACATGTAGTTTATAGTCATAACAATTCTTAGGTCACATGTTGTTTATAGTTATAACAATGAGTTGGAATTTGTTTGCGTTAGTTAACTCACGCCAAGTCTTGTGTTCTGTTCTAGAGTTGTAGTTGGGTTTCTCTGGCAGTTGGATATCAGCTGACTGGGAGTTTTCTATTACATTAAAGTCCCTTACCTTAAAGTGCTGTTTGCTCGTCTTACTTCATTTTGGCGACAAGCTTGCCTCCAGGTGTAATAATTGGCCCTTTACGGATGCCAGGAACGAACCGACAGAACATTTTGCACACATTATTTTATACTTTTTACATCTAATATCTCAATTTAAGCTCAATTCGCACAAATAGAGATCGTCTGGGCACATCTTTTATTGGAGTGGATCAACTATCGATTTTATACTTTTTTCAGAATTTTATAGCAACATGCTCGTCACCTTCATGGTAGAATCGAGTATTTCAAGCGATTATAATATCTTACAATCAATGATAGGGAGTGACAAACCCAAAAAACAAGCATTTGCAATGCAACAGGTCTCGCATTTACGCGAGTTTGAGCTACTGGCATTGTAAATGACAATGCCTTATATTTATGTTTTAGTTTTTGAACCATAAATAAAACGCATTGCCATTTACAATGCCAATAGTTTGAACTCATGTAAATGCGAGACCAATTGCATTGCAAATACTTGTTCAAAGTAGGAAACCAGTCATTAAGTACACATCCTGTGCATTTTACCGTCTCCATAATTTGAAACGGGAAGAAAGCATGGCAGCGGAAAGAATGATGTTTTGTAACCGAGAGTTGGTCTGGAAATGTGTTAATTCTATTAAAAAAACGCCTGACTAAGTTTCCTAATTGCATTAGAAACCTGGTATGAAAATGCAAGTGGAGCAAGCAGGGTTGGCTCTAACAACATGTAAACGACGCCCAAATAAAAATCTACTTTTGAGTAACTTAGAAAACACAGCAAGCGTACACACGGTGTAAACAAAAGCAACACAATCTGGTCTTTTAATACCCAGCACCCCCATCATGTGTTCCTCACAACACACTTTGCTGCTTGCAGGCTTGCTGTGTGAAGCTGAAGGCATGTTGAAGGAGCAGGAACAAAAGAAGAAGGGAGGAGTGTGAGCGAGTAAGGAGGCAACAAATGGGACAAACCTAGTGAGTTGTAGAAAAAAAAATCACATTGTATCAGCCCAGTGCCTACCGTCATAATTATAAAGCGGGCGCCCGGTATACTGTTGACAAAGCTAATAGCTGCAAGTCTGCAGCCCAGCCTTGCAGTTATTGGCTTTGTCAACAGAATACCGGCGCTGTGCTGAAAGTGCAGCGTCTGTTTTGTGAAGATGAAAGGGGGCGCCATGCTGAATCAAAGCACGGTGCCCGTGCACATGGAGCAAATGCCATAGTAATGTTAAAAAATGAGTAGGGGTCGAATTGAGGGTTGGGGTGTGTTGTGTGAAAAAAGTGGAACTCAAATCGCAGCACGGGTGAGAAAAGAATACTTTAGAAGGGCCCGCTTGAGAACTCTGAGCTACAAGAACCAGTCACTCCCGACATAGATATATATTAACATAGCTAAATACACATACATATATGAAGACTAAACACCCAGCCAGACAAGATTTTGCGATGAAAGCGTAAAAAAACGTATTACACTGTGTATGAATATATATGGTTTTCTGTATGCAGAAAGCAACTGTGCGCTCGGGCAGTTCCCAAGAAAAACAGAATAGCAGTGCATGGCTACGTAGGGACCACGCCATAACACAAAGAGCATGAGGGCATATCAAGCATATGGGCAAGTTAAAATTTATATAAATAAACCAAGAGAGTGATGGAAAGAGAGAACGCACGAAATTGGGGAGGGAAGACGAGGGAATGTGAGGCAGGGAATGCTAGAGTGAGAGACAATGCATCATAGACAGCGAGAGAACGATAGGAAAGGTAAGGAGGGGAAGAGACAAAGAGCGAAGTAGAGGGCGAGAAAGTTTGGAGTGGGAGAGAGAAAGTGATTCCACTGACGGAGACTACAGTCACCAAAAGTAATCCCGCAGCGCCCGGCTCGCCTCGTTCTGCCCTGAGATGCGCATGCGTACCCCTGTCTGACGGCTATCTATGCCTGCACTTGCAGTGTTAGTTTCGGCGGCGCCGTTGCCTCTGCGCTGCTTTGCAAAATACGGCCAGTGAAAGCGCACCGAGAATGTTGTATCGACCGAAAGCATTGAGCCGGTTATAGTTCCTGAGGCGGATCGGGGACGGGAGAACAGCTGTGGATGTGAACTCAACTCAATCGCCGACATTTCGAAGTAACCCACAAGTCCCCATTACATGCAGATACAGTTGTTAGCTTCATTTCTAGCGCTTGAAAGTATCCCCGGATGTGACCTGCATTTTCCTCAGCCTGCCGTATCCGCGGATGTTTTTTTTTCTTCCACCACATTGAAGTAACCGCTGGATGTAAACTGTGCCCCCAGCAGCTCGAGATACTTAAGTACAGCTGTTGCCCACTCTTGGAGGCAAAGCTGTCCGACAGGTCCTGCTGACACCATGACCGGGATGCAGCTGAACTGGACTCGAGAAAAAAAGGAAGTCAGGCATCCCTGCCCGTGACATGGGCAGGGCCTGTGACGCGGCCGGAAGAGGCCGGTGTTGCTCGTTCATGCGGGGCTCCCCATCATGGAGGGAGAGCCCCGCGGTAGCGTGAAAATCCACAGAAGTGCCCCGCGTGTGGAGATGCGCCGGAGAAAAGGAGCGCAGCGAGACGATGCGACAAAAGAGCACGGTGAGTGGAGGGGGCGTATGTGTGTCTGTGTGCATCTGTGTGTGCGCGCGTGTGTGTGCGCGTGAGCCCGTGAGTGGTGGTGGTGGTGGTGGGTGCGTGTGTGTGTGTGTGTGTGTGTGTGCGTGCCTGCCTGTGTGTGTGTATGCCTGCATGTGTGTGTCTGTGTGCGTGCCTGCTTGTTTGCGGGGAATCTGAGCCAGGGGACGGGCACGGCGCCGGCCTGGCCGTGCGCGCCCACGAGGTGAAGTCGACGCTCGTGCCCGGCCCCTGTCTCACATTCCCCCAAGACAGCTGAATATAGTTGTCGATCCAGACAGCAAATGCTTCGCATTTGCTTTTGTCTAGGCTCGACCTAAAAACAAAGGGCGGAAAATCGTGAGGTGACTAGACCAAATGGGCAGGTATTGATCCAAAGGCTGTCACAAGCGTAAAATTCATCATCATAATAACTTTATTTCGATCTCCAGGATCATAAAAGTACAACATACATAAAAAGCTTAAAATCATCCAATCAAAATTTAAAGTATCGCCAAAGATCAGAAACATTTATACATAGATGAGGAGTGCAGTATCATAGAAGCCATGAATCTCAATATGCATAATACTATAGAATTAAAAACATAACGGCTACGTACTTAATACAGGTATAAAGTGCAATTTTAGACCACAAATATATATATACATTATTAAAAACAAAGTGATTCAAGTGAAACCAGTAGGAGTTAGTGCCGAGCATAGGCCAACATGGGGTTACGCAACGTCGAGTTAAGGAATAGAAGCACAAGAGCCCAATGTGGCACCCTTAAAAAATGCTATGGTGGCATTCTAGAACTGGGGCTGGATTGAACCTGAGTTACATTCCCTTCAGTTAGGGGACATGCAATTTTGCAATAAAATGCTATGTTAAAAATCCAATATAGGACATGCGATCTCACAGTTCCTTAATCACAAAATTATTGAAACATTAGAGATTATTAAAACCATGGATGAGTTTGCTTTGCCATTTCCTAGACTGCTTCTGCTTGTAAACACTTGAGGTGCCAGATCCAGGCTGACATAAGGAATCTGGATATTGAAAAAACCATCACTCTGCTTGTGTCAACGCAGAGGATTATGTATGCCTCCATGTAACGCCCACTGCCCAACTTCTACGAAAGGGGGCTACCCACTTTTTCGTCTGGTACCGATATGCTAGGCTAGAAAACAGAATATGTGTTAATGATTCTGTAGCCTCTCCACAGACAGAACAACCCCGGGTAGAGATCTAGACCAATTACTACAAAATTTCTTGGTAAAAAACATCCTGTACCTGAACTGAATATACAGGTTAGGTGCCATAGGGGGAATAATTTTGTCTACGCCAGGCTCATAGCTTGGAAGCAGTTTTACATCAAGGAAATCCCTTGTCAAAGGACTTCTACTGGTTGGACCTGTTTGGATTATACCAAATTCCCAATAGATTTCTTTTAGGCTAGCTTTCACG
Source organism: Lissotriton helveticus (assembly GCF_964261635.1). Taxonomy (NCBI): domain Eukaryota; kingdom Metazoa; phylum Chordata; class Amphibia; order Caudata; family Salamandridae; genus Lissotriton; species Lissotriton helveticus. The sequence continues at coordinate 407,449,284 of NC_136061.1, read as the reverse complement.
ATAGAACCTGCCTCTTTGAGAGAAGCTCCAAGATTTTCCAGCCCCAAATTTCCTCAATTGCAATCTTACATAATTCAACCATGGAATTTAATGTACACAAGCGGGAGACATAAGATCTTTCAACTCACACAATAGCAGCTTAATGCTGCTGTCGACCACAATCGATGCCAGTATAAAAGCATTCTACACTCTGCTTTGTGGATGATACATCTTTGGGCCAAATCTAGACCTATTGGAATCATCGGAGTTCTTGCTGATTGCTGATTGTCCCAGGAGCGATCTAATAAACATATTTTGTACCATGGTAAGAATTTGGATACTTGCAAAACCTCCTATTTCATAGACATACAAGTCTGCACTTAAGTCATTAATGTTGTCGATTTCTGGGAACTGTGCAGCACTCCTAGATGTTGTACTTCTCTGAATTTTGGCTACTCAAGCAGTGTGCTGGATTAAAACAGAGTGCGATTTCTGAATTAGCAAGCCCCAATTTAGGTTTGGCGTAAACCTTACACCAAGATAATAAAAATGGGTCAATTACATTGCCACCTACTGTCTTTTGTCTATTAAGACACTTTTGCCCGGCATGTGAGTTTAGCACTTTAACTGATCAATACATTTGTGACCAGATGATTATGCACTGCTGCAATAAAAAAAATTAAGTAGTAGGCACAAAAATCCCACATTCTCTGAAGTGGTCAAAGTGGCTAAGGGTATTGAGAGATTAATAAGATAGTGCAAACTCCTTAATGATGATAAAGAGAACCACTTCGGGGTCGCTTTTGTACGTAATGGCAACAGAAATAAGTTAAGCTGAGGGAGTGCTGGCAAATTAAATACTAATAAGTCCAAATGTGCTAGATGTGGTTAGGGTATGCATTTCAATAAATCTTCAAGTCCGGCTCGTATCTAAAGATTGCTCAAGTGTGGGAAGATGGGACATTTTTCGAATGTTTGCAAGTCACGACGCAATATCAACACCATTATGAAGAACAAAGCTGACACACTGCAATGCACCCAGAATAAGGGGAACATGATTTTGACACGAGATGGTTAAGATAAACTTTTATTCACATCTTTTGACACTGATCCATGTAAACCACCCATTTGCAAGTTTGTAATTGATGGTGTCATCTGTGATGTTGGAGGATTCAGGATCACCTTTGTCATTAGTGTCAGAGGCTTTCTTCAAGGAACACTGGGAAATGGAGAGTTACAATATCACAATATAAAAGTCTATGGTTACGGAAATTTGATTGTTAACATTCTAGATAACTTTGTGGCATTTATTTCATTTTTGTCTCGTACTATTCTTGGAAAATATACGTAGTTAAGAATGCTCAACACTTGTTAGTCTTGAGACAACAAGGAAACCTTGAACTCATTCTGCATCCGTCATTTGATATCCCAATCTATTGTATGGCCACTCACCAAGGTATTGATTGTGTTATTTCCCAATACAAAGGTGTGTTCATAAAAGAGTTGGTGATGGTTAAGGGATTTATCCATGAGATATTTAACTTAAAGCTGTGCATCTCCTGTTAAAGATAAACTTGGGGATGTACATCTTCATGTCAGGAGAGATCTTAACCTTGAATTAAAATTAGAGCTGATGGTGTAATTGAACAGGTTGATTCCTCTGAATGTGTTTATCCCATTGTTTTGGTAAAAAATTAAATCTGTCTTTTTTTTCTGGAGTTTTATATACCACAAACGTGACCCAAAGCTATCAGGTATCAGAGCGCTTTACATGAACACCAGTTGCGTTACACAAGGACACATTCCATTTTTTTGGGCACGGGGATATTACGTGATTTGCCCAGAATCACAGGATCTTGAGCATCATTGATGAGACTCGAACCCGGTTCCCCAGATTTGAGATCGACTGCACTAGTTGTTAGGCTACAACCTCTCCTTGAGAGTATGTGCTGATATGAAGTCTCTTAACATACAAATTATTGTTGATTGTCATCCCCTTCCCAAGATTCAGGAATTGTTAGCACATTTGGAGGGTGTGAAATGGTTTACCTCTTTAGACCTCAAGTCTGCATATCACCAGATTTAACTGATGGTGCTTTTAGGTATGCATGCATTCCCTTAGGGTTGGTCTCAGCCACATTCGTTTTCCAGAAACTCATGTTCACACCTTTTAAGGGTATGTAAGGGGTTGTGGCTATGCAAGACAATATTTTTGTTTTTGCCGATTCCATTGAGTTGCATAACTCACAATTGTTAGAGGTGTTACATATTCTGCAAGAAAGTGGTATGGCCTTCCAGAATAGAGAAGTGTACATTTCTCACTCAGGAGGTTGAGTATCTCTATGATAAAGGAGTTTCCCCTTTGCCAAGTCTAATCCAAGCAATTAAAAAGCTACCCACACCTACTAACAAAGACCATTAAGATCCTACTTGGGATTAAGTGAGTTTTACTCCGGGTTCGTAAACAGATTTCATCACATGGTTTTCCCATTGAAGGAGTTGCTAAAGAAAGGTGTGAGATTTAATTGGGCAAAAGTACATCAAGAGGCTTTTGATAAGCTGAAGTTTCCCATAGTCAATGCACTGCCATTTCCTTTTTGATCAGAAATTGAGCTGTTATCTATATGTTGATGCCAGTGCTCAGGGTATTGAAGCTATGCTCCATCAAAGGTACCAAGGTGTGAAAAACGCTGTTGCCTTTGCTTTATGAACCCCCTCCTGTACATGTATTGTCGTTGCTGACTGGTCCTCTAGATTGCCTATTTTGTCTGCTTATTGCTTCTTGGAGATAGTTAAAGAATGTGTGGTAGCTTCTGTTGAGGATGTTTTGACTATGTTTGGTAGTGAGTTGTCTAAAGATGTTTGGATGGAAAGTTTTCAAGCAGATGAAGAATTGAAAAAAAACAAGGAGTTTACCAATAGGGGGTGGCCTTGTGAGGCTGTTAAGCCCTATGCTTCAAATTTTGTGGATCGTTAGAAACTCCATCTCTGTTTCTGGGGACATGTTATTGAAGTAGGGGTGTGTTATTCCTCCCAAGGATACTTGTCCCACTATTATTAGGTTAGCTCACACAGGACATTTGGGTGAGATACACCAAAAATGTGCTAGAGAAGAATTTTGGTGGCCTTATATGGATTCGCAAATATCTTGCTTTTTGAAGTAATTTTTCATCTGCATTAACTTTGATAAATCCTTAGTTACTAATAAAGTTGATTTCATCTGCTCAGATCTTTGCATCAGCCCGTGGGGCAAGTTGGCGTTGGACCTTTTAGGGCCCTATGATAGTTTTTCAAAGTGCAAGTGCATGTTTCTGTTCTCTTTGATTAATTTTCAAGGTGGGTGGAGATTAAATTGGTATCCCAGCCCACCACTGATACCACCATTCAGTTTTTAAGGGAGTGTTTTCACAAAAAGGCTTCCCATCTAGTATTGTCACAGATAATGGTAAACAATTTACTTCACTGAAATTTCAAAACTATTTTGCATTTGAAGACATCACTTCATGCACCAAACATGAATGGCCTTGCAGAAAGGTTTGAGTGTTTGTAGAAGATGTGCAGGCGGCTTTACATCGAACAGTCCTCTTTTGTAGCCATCATTGTGTTCCACCTCCACTACAGTAATCCACTCTATCTAGGCATCTGTCATGGTTTGGGGAAAGAAGAGGACCTACCTAACTGTTCCAACTGTTCCTCCTGAGGCAGGAGGCAACAACAAATGTATCCTTTTTTCGTTTATGGCCTTTGACCCCGGAAGGCAGGCATTGGAGGCGGGGACACACGAAGCAAGGGACATGCATAGCGCCTGGAGCAGGGAGGAGCCACTTGCGCTCAATGTCACAGCCCACTGGTGGAGGAGGAGAGTGACCCCCTGGAAGGAAGTGCAATACCAGGATGGTGGACAAAAGCTTACCAGAAGACACAGAGTGGGGAAACGAGAAGCCCTCAGCAGCCTGAGACCCAGTGGCAGGATGCATCTTCCCGCCACTCTTCTTGAGGGATGTGTCTTAGCCAGGTGTGTACCCAGCTACTTTCTAGAGAAGGGAAGCTGGAGAGTGGCATCAGCAGCAGCGGGTCGAGAGTGACATAATACGCTGCATGTCAGGGTACGGCTCACTTTTACACCTAGCGTGTTTCTCACAAGTGGTGCCTTGAGTATTACGGAGAAGCTCTAAGAAAGTAGAGCATTGATAAAAACCGCTTTCTAATATTTTTTAGACACTTGCTCATTTGGATTTACGAATATACCATTGACCAGTGGACAGTAGATCATGTGGGTATCCTTTGTTTTCTTTTCTTAAATCTATTTTTAAGCACTGTTTTAATTTCTCTTTCTTTATTAACCCTACAATACCTACATTAAGGGATGTGCCGATTAGCACTGACTAGCCTCATGAATAGAGAAACAGTTACCTATGTAAAAGAACTTACCTGAGCTCTCTCCTTTCTGTCGAGGGTGCTTGTGGATGGAGACATTGAGGCGACCTAAAGAGAGGAGAAGAACAAGACGTTAAAGACTCAAACCTAAATAATAAACCTCTAGAACTTTATAAAAATAAAAGCCTATGGTTTCTGTTGATAAAATAATAAAAATGGTTTAAAAAAAAATCAAGGTCAACACCAGCAATGGCAACCGCCACAAATGATGATGGGCCACAATCCCTATGCTTTTCAGCAGCCTCAGTTTCCTTTTATGGGCTGGAATCCAGGTTTCATGCCCCCACCTAATTTCCAGAACCAATACAGGCAGCCTTTTTTAGAGAGCGGCAGGAGAGGCAGAGGAAAGAGGAGAGGCCACAACCGAGTAAGCTGGGAGGAGGACGACTCTGTAGCGAATCACACTCGCAGCAACCAACAACCAGGAACGAGCGGGATGTGTGCCTAGTGACCAACCTCTCTACTAAAGAACTTACATCTACTGAAATCCAGGTGCTTGAGAAAGGCTTGGGTTTTGTTCCCAAAGCCAGACCTGACAAGTTCAAGCTTCACTGTGAACTTGCCGGTTTTTTTCGGAAACTTAAACTAAAAGCTTTTTTCGAAGGAAAGGATGACCCAAACGAGGCCACAAGAAACGGTGATACAGGTTTGAGACCAAGTTCAACCTTCACCCCCCCTCCACACACTACACCTGCAGCAATTACAACCTTCGAGCAGGCTGTATTCAAAGACTTAGAGTCCTGTGAAAACCCCACAGTTTTCGGTAACTTCAGCACTGCTGAATATCAAGCACTGCAACAACTACAAAATGACAGTACGATTACCATCAAGCCGGCCGACAAAGGCGGGGGCATCGTCATCCAAGACACTGTCGACTATGAGAGAACATGCAATCAACTACTTGGGGACACCCGTAACTACACCCCATTAACAGTAGACCCCACTGCAGTCCTCGCTAGTAGAATCACGACCCTTGTCCAACAGGCTGAGGAAGAAGGACATTTGTCCAAAAACGAAGCTGCATTTCTGAAGAACACCAACAGTGTTATACCATATTTCTACACGTTACCGAAAATGCACAAAAACAGACTGCCACCACCAGGCCGTCCCATTGTCTCGGGGATAGGATCTCTCCTTGAGCCCCTATCCCAATTTTGTGACTATTTTCTGAAACCTTTGGTACAGTCCACCCCAACTTACCTCAAGGATACTAAAAGCCTCTTACGCCTATTATCGGATGTAGCCTTTCCTGAAAACTCAGTCACTCTTGTTACTCTGGACGTTGAAAGTCTGTATACGAGTATCCCTCAGGACGACACGATTAGAGTCCTGGCAGAATCATTAGACTCCATCGAATGGGATCATCAAACACCCAAAGCCTTCGTCATCGAGTGTGCCACGATTGCCCTAAAAGAAAACTTTTTTTCTTTTAAAGACAGGCTTTATCTCCAGTGCTCGGGTACCTCCATGGGCAGCATTTTTGCTCCAAGCGTGGCGGGGCTTTATGTAGCTGATTTTGAGGCAAAATACATCCTACCGACCTCCCAATCTTTTTCGTCATCAATGCTCCTGTGGAAGCGCTACATAGATGACATCCTAATACTATGGACTGGGAGTGACACCGATCTTGAACTCTTCCTAGTTTGGATCAACACTCTAGACCGCAATCTGCGGTTTACAAATACCAAGAGCAGATCGGAGATAGTCTTCCTCGATGTTGTAATTTCGGTACAAGGAGCTGGTCTCAGGACTAAGACCCATCATAAGCCCACTGCTAAAAACAACCTCCTGGAGTTCAGCAGCTTCCATCCCCGCCCGCTGAAGGAGAACCTCCCCTACGGGCAATATCTCAGACTGAGGCGCAACTGCACCTCCCTTTCGGACTTCAAAGAACAGTCCCTAAGTCTTACTGGAAAATTGAAAGACAGAGGCTATCCAGCACCTATCCTGGCCAAAGGCTTCAAAAGAGCGAGGAATCAACCAAGAGAGGCCCTGCTAGAGGACAAAGTCACCAACCCTGAATCAATACCCCTCACGTGTGTTACCACGTACAGCAGCCTCTCCAATATGATGAAAAAATCCATCAACAAGCATTGGAACATACTGACGACCTCCTACAAAGAAAATTGGGAGAAACCTCTATTCTCTTTTAAAAAAGGACGGAGCCTAAGAGATGCCTTGGTGCACACTCGTCCCAAGGGAAAACCCCCCGAATCTACACCTACAATCACAGGTGCTTGGGGTATGCCCAATGTTGTAGGGCATTACCTGTGCTCTAACTGTAGTGTTTGCCACCTGACCGAAGCTACCAAAACTCTATCGCTTGAAGCTGGAAAAATATGGACCCAAAGAGAGCATACAAATTGTAACACTATGAATGTGGTGTACCTGATTACGTGTCCCTGCCAACAACGCTATGTTGGTATGACAACGCGTAAAATAAAACAACGTATCTGCGAGCATCGGAGCAATGTCAGATGTAAAAAACTGACCACGAAATTGAGCCGCCACTTTTTGGACAGAAACCACACTCCGAATGATATGAGGTGGACGGTAATCGAAGTGGTGAGTGGTTCAACCAACATAACCAGCAGACTTTTTGAAAAAGAGCAACGTTGGGTGTATCGTTTGGGCACCAATGTAAATGGGCTGAATGATGACATCCCTTGGAGCTCAATACTATCTTGAGAACACTGCCCACAGTGATATCACTACTTCTGATCAACTACCCTAAGCAGTGCTGGGCATTGTTTACCTGTAATGAACCTGCGATTGCATTACCTGATACTCTGACCCTCTCACCCCATAGCTATCTATACCGAATCAGTGCAGTTCTGACACTCGGAGCCTGGTCCTATACCGAATCAGTGCCGTTCTGACACTTTGAGCCTGGTAGTCTGCTCCCAGGTCGAGCTCTTAGCCTTCCTGACATGACAGGTTTATGTTTACTACTGCCCAAAGATTAATGGAGCGAATTTGAACATTTAAAAATTAAAATAACTTCAAATAATAAATTAGCGCTTTTGTATTTTCCACATTTGGCACAAGCGCGGCAATATAATCAATTCCATTAGCATCGTCCATTCATCATTATAATATCGATGGACCCTGTCCGAAAGACAATGACGGCAACCAAGCCTCGTTTTCAACTGAGACCGAGCCTTCCGGGGTGGGCGGGTGCGTCCCTTGCCTCGTTTGCGGCGGGACACGCCCACCCGGAAACAGGTCGCACACGCGACTGATCCCTTTAAGAACCAGGTTACCGGCCCCGGCTTTCCATCCACGGGGTCCGGTTTTGAGGCCACAACCAGGTTTGCAGCGGGTCGAGAGCACTGAGGGCGTGAGTAGACGCTGCAATCGAGGTCGCTGATTCTTCTGCATATAGAGCTAAGTGTCCACTCGTGCACAGGCTGTTGCAACTGTACTTCTTTTTCTTCTAGGATGTGCCAGGTCGCTCCGATCCCCTCCCGAGACCCATGGTGCTAGTAGCGCCCCATTTTAAAGTGAGAGCTCTACCTTTATATACCAACTTGAGGGGCACAGACCTTTGAGGTCCATTGATCCCTTCATAAGGAGTACACGCATTTGTGTTTTTTAAATCCCCCCATTCTAAATCGTTTTTTGTAAATAGTACACCTCTAGCACGTCACTTCCCAGAGTTATTTGCTATCATCCTCTAGGGGCTATCTGGATGGTGCTTAAAATCGTTGTTTACTTTGGGAACACCACTTGAGCCACATATCATGGAGCACTATGAAAATTCAGAAAGGCTCATATTAATAATGTTTATGTTTGTCTTCTGTTTGTCTATGTTCTTCACTTTACAGGTGCTGTGACACTCCAAAATTTATGGAGTATTTTTGGAATGAGTAAATCACTCTTCCCACATTTTTAAGCACTTTTTTCACCTTTATAATTTTCACTTTCACGTCCCCAGGTTAGGGTGGGTGATTAGAGAGCCCATACCGCCGGGGTTTAGTCCTGACGAATGCCTTGGTAAATAAAAACCACCCTTATGGCTGAAACATGTTGACTAAGATTGATTTGAGTATATCCTGTATTTAACCAACCCTGAACCTTGGCAACTAAATACAGACACTTAATACTCTTTGTTTTGTGCCTTAGGGATCACTCATTAAAATTTATTTTTGATACCCTTTTTTAAGGCACTTTTAAAACTTCACTGTATTCTAGAGCACGCCCTCTCCACACACAACCAGCTCCGCAGTCTTTCTGGCGTCGTAGCACACCAAAGAGGCACTCGGCCTCTTTGGTGGGGCCCGATGATGAAGCATGACACTGACTAGGTCGGTGTGTGAGGGCTTTCTTTACCACCCAAATCGGGTGTGGTAACCTTGTTTTGACTCCATGCCTTGTGGTCTTTAGAGATTTCTCAAAGATTGACCAGAGATTGATCTGACCTCTCTTTTCTTGTTTATGTGCAATTGATTGGGGACTGAGAGAGTGTCTCCTTTTCCCTACCTCTCCCTTTGTTGTCAAGAATTTAAAAAAATAATAATAATAATAAAAGCAATAGATGAAGCAGGTTAATGAACAATTTTTTGTTCAGGCTTGTGAAGCCAGACTTCCATAATGTTTAATAAAACTAATATGTTTGTTGCATGTTATTAAATCAACCTAGAATAAACTGTGCATCATAAACACATGGGATTAACATTATGCTTATTTGTGCAGAATGCAAAAGAAATAATACAATAATTATTGTCTATTGTCTTTGTCATACACTAACTGCTGCTCTCAAAAGTAATAGCATGTGCTTTTAAATGTGCTTTTGTTTGGTCTTTTCTGTGACAAATGTATATGCTGCTTAAATGTGCTTTTGCTAGGTAACATAATTAATGGGTTAACATTTAGCAAAGGGGGGTGGGAAACAGAATATATTTCAGTTCTTTAATTAATCAATGCCTTGTGTTTGTTTAATATTAGTTTCCATGATGGGGCTGCCTGAATAAGGCAAGTGGGTGAACTGCAATGGAAAGGAGTCTGGTTCTGCAAAATGAAGCTATGTGGCAGTGGAAAGGTTTCTTATGAATGTCTTTGCCAAGTTGGTTTCAAAAGTCTGTTGTGCCACGGGAAGCTCAGAATGGACAGGCTCAAGGTTGGGAGGAAGAGCCGCAGCATTTTTGTGCATTACATGAACATCTTTGCTACAAAATGTAGCAGCCTAAGGAAGTGTCGCCAGGACTCTGTGCATGAACAATGGGTTAGTGAAAAAGCCCGGACATGAGGTGGAAGATGTCACAATTTACTGTGGCATGAGGTGGTTCAGCCAATGCGGAGCCAGAATTCAGCTGTTGGAATGTGAAAATAATTAGTTTAGCTTTAGTTTTAGGGTATAAGAATTGGCTCAAGGAGCAGACATTTGCCTACGCTTCTTGATTCCAGAGGGTCGTGTTCTGCTGATGGACGAATGCAAGTAAGGACAGGAGACTTAAATAAAGACTTTATTTTCAGGCGATGAGAGTAGTAATAGGGAATTAGTTAGGGTTTGGAAATGCTCATTTTCACTTATTTCTATTAATGAATAATATTTCTTGAATTAAGCTCTCTTTATAAATGCTGAATAAACCTTTCTTTATGACATTTTCTAATACTTGTTTAATAAAATTCTAAAACCTAAGTTTTCATGAATATGTTTGAATAAACTTACTAAATGACAAGCTGGTCTTGTTTATTATAGATTGTTTAAACAACATATATAGATCTAATCGCCTCATGATTCAGTCGCTCTGTTGTTAATATGGGCTTGGTATTATATGGTAAGTTTGGTGGTAGCAGGTAGAGTCATTTATGCAAAATTTTGGTAGGAGCGCTGGATCAAATTCCTTGGTAGCAGCGTACGGTTTATATGTTGTTTTCGACATACATGTTACATACATGATACATATATGTTGGTATATCCATAAGATCAATGTTTAACATATGTTGAGTTCTTGATTTTGTCAGATTGTTATATGTAGTTGTAAGGGTTTTTCCAGCAGTGTGAAAAATTCCTGGTTTGCCATGGCAAGAGTAGTGTGACGCTGTTATCAGGACGCTGTTATCAGGTTACACAGTTCATTTGTTCTGCTTCAAAAGGTGATATCGTCGCATATCATTTGTGTTGTGGACGTACAACACAAGTTTAGGGTTCTAGGTGTGTTGAATAAAATGTATATATATGATAGTGAGGATTGTCTAAGAAATTTGAACTTTGAGTATAGGGACTATGAGCCCGTTCTAAAACTCACTGTGAAAAGAGTAATAGAATTTATCTGAACTTGTGTGAAGGGTAAGAAACGTCGTTTTCTTATTGGCAAAAGAGGTTTTCTTCTAAGGTTAGAGTCCTAAGGAAGAAAATAAGTATGCATGAGTAGGTATTTCTTTAGTATATAAGTATGTGTAAATGTGATAGAAATAGCGTCATCTATTTCAAATGAATGCAATTCTGAATGTCTGAAAAATACTGTCCTTTTATTAGGGAAGCAGGCAAATGGTTTGTTTTATGTAGTTATTAATGTTGAAAAACAATTGGAAAGCGTTTTAAAGCCTTCGGGTAAAGTACATGATATTAAAATTGTATAAACAAGTGTTGTGAGCTCATTTTGTAAAGGAGAGGCTGTTTCCAGGAACGGAGCTCAATTTCCACAGGAGGGGCTGTTTTGGAGCGCGAGGGGAGAAAGAGAGACTGCAGCTGCAGTGTACGTCACTACAGCCGTGCTGTGAATGGCTGATAGTGTTACAGCAACACGCGGGAGGACAGGGGTCTTTGGTCGGACGGGTTTTGCCATGATAAATCTAGTAGAATTGTCACGGCAGCTGCTCTGTTCTGTGTTTAACAAGACAAGCGTTACAGCATTAAAAAGGTTGATTTGTGTGATGAGATGAAACTCATGGCTGATTGACTCTTGTAAGAAGACGGAGGATTCTGAGATTTGTTGACTTTTGCATCGAGTTCAGATGCTGCGGTGTAATTGAATAGAGGAATTCAAGCTTTTCCCTTAGTTGACCTTCCATTGAAAGTGCGCAAAATAACCTTATAGGCGTCCCATTACTTTTAGATGTTTCTGCCTCTGTTTATTAAATTGTTTTCATTTGGTGCTTTTAGCCAGCTCACTTTTTCTGCCTTTTAAAATAAAAATCGAGCATTTAAGTAAGAGAGAAGTTCTGTTGATTAGGGCAGGAAGATCTGTTAATAGTGCAAAATCCAACATCACCTGACTTTGTTGAATAATTAATAATGCATAGTGGTTAGCAGATGCTGTAAGGCCAATAAAGTGAACTTATTTTTTATTGTGATTAATTTAATAAAGGTGAATATTTAAAAACATGGATAATTATTATCTAAAGAAAGAGAAAATGTTTTTGGGGTATCAGAAAATGAAAAATGTATTTAAACATGATGAAAAGGTTGTTGCTATATGTGAGAGCAAATTAATTAATAAACAGGCGAATAATGAAGTAACTAGTAAACATAATGAAGATACTTATAAGAAAGATGCAATTTTAAAGGATATATATTTTGAAAGAACACCATCTCCCCCAAAAGAAATAAATTTTAATGAAAATTCAATTCCCAAATTAACAAATGAAAATTATAAATATGAGAAAGTAGAAATTATTGATCAGTGTAGCAATGGTAATGTGTCTACAGACCAAGGCAGAAGTTCAAGTTCGAGCAAAACTCTAGAACAGATTAATGTAACCTCAAGAGTTTCAGTTCAAATTAATAGAGTCCCAGCTCAGATACCTATAACAGAAAGGTATGATGAAATGCCTAGTACTTCTGGAATTAATATTCCTGGTCATGTAAATTCTACAAATGATTTAATTGAACAGTTAACCAGAAACATGGAAGCAGTGACAGTTCCTGTGATAATTGGACCTGTTCTCCCAGTGCTTAGAAAAGATGAAACTAGTTCCACAGCTTTAACGGTCCCATCAAATTCTAGAATTCAAAATTTTGCTGAAAAACTTTATTCTAATGTATCTGAAAGTCAGCCAGTAATGATTCCAACTCAGCAAGAGAGAGTAATGACTCCAGCTCCAGCTAGTGAGGACTTTGATGTTGACTTGATTGATCTGACACAGCCTGATGAGTCAAAATTAAAGGTTGTTTTAGAAGAATTAATAAATGGTACAATCAGTACAGACAGATTAAAAACATATCAGGATGATGAATTGTTATTTCTTTGCAAAAGCATTACTTGGAAAACAAAAAATAAGTACGATGCTGTTGAAGAAATGGCTTTTGATTTAGAAATTGATTTGAGTAAACAAAAACTGTTTCAAAAAAATTACAGAATGGATTTCACTGAAAGGGACATTGAAAGCTTGAACAATACAGGTAGAATTGCCCATATTTGGACTTTGAGAAAATGGGATAATCTGAATAAATGGAAAACAAAATGGACGATGAAAAAGGAGAAGGAAAAAGCAAATGTAACTTTTGTAAGAGAGTGTAAAAATTCGCCCAGAAATATCATTAAGAATGAATCATGGTGTCCACAGATGCAAAAAGAGATAAATGAGCTGAATCAACAACTACAAATACAGTGACAGGTGGTGATTCAGCAGAATGAGATACCTTCACCGTCATTGCCAAATTATGTTAATGAGCAGAAATACAATACAGATACAGGATTCAGTGGAGACCAGGAAAACAGACCACAAAGAATACATGTACTCCCAGTATCTTGGAATGAATCTGATGATCTTTCAAGTGAAAATATCCAAGTAATAGATATAACTGATCCACAGATTAAAATAAACTTGACAAATGACCATGAGTGTCAGGATGTATTAGAATTTTACAGAAAGCCCAGACAAGACATTAAGGATGTTCCTTTACCAGAATCTGACTATGTGATATTTGTGAATGGTTCATGTTTGAGAACAGATGATGGTATATTGAGTGCAGCTTATTCAATATGTACGATTGCAGAAGTGATTGAAGCCTCTTGTCTCAATGGAGTTCATTCAGTTCAAGTAGCGGAATTAATTGCTTTGATTCGTGCATGTGAGATGGGTGAAGGACTGAAAATTACCATAATAACTGATAGTGAATATGGATATAACATAATGCATGACTATGATCAACTATGGTTACAAAGAGATTTTTTAAACTCTATAGAATCACCTATAAGAAATGCTATTTTGATTAAGAGGTTGATAGATGGAATTGAGCTTCTTGACCAAATAGCAGGGGTGAAATGTGTTGTAAATGTAGAGAAAAATGATTATGTCTCAAAAGGCAATGCATATGCAGGTACCAGTGCTAAGTTCTGTGCTCGGGAGAGGGTTGCAATTAATCGGGAAAAATTTAATGAACATGTTTCAAGCATTCTCATATTAATCTTTGTAATTCAAACCTGGCAAGAATTAAAACAATTACAAAATAAGGCAGATGATGAGGAGAAAATTGGATGGCTGAGACAGGGTTGTAAACAAAGAGAAGGTGATAAGATTTGGGTTTATAAAGATGACAGATTGGTCATGCCAAACAGCATCATTTCAGATATGGCTCGAATGTACCATGGGGAGGGTCATGTAGATCGAGATGACTTAATGAAAATGTTCAGAAAGACATGGTACAATCCTAAATTCAGATTAGTTGCGGAGTCACTCTGTCAAAGATGTCTGACATGCCAGAAATACAATCCAGGTCAAAAGACAATTGAGAGTTTGGAAACTATAGGCCGGGAGGGTGGTCCTTTTACAGGTATTCAAATAGATTTCATTGAAATGCCCCAACATAACAAACTGAGGTATGTCCTAGTTATCATTTGTTTATTTTCAAATTGGGTAGAAGCTTTTCCAACAAGAAAGAATGACAAAATTACTGTGGCAAAGTTGCTTTTGCGTGAATTCATTCCACGTTATGGTTTTCCAGTGACTGTAGAAACTAACAATGGAACAAGAATTGACAATGAATTAATGCAGATGGTTTGTGAAGCATTTGGTGTTGAACAAAAAATACATTGTGCATATAGACCGAAGCATTAGGAGATGTTGAACAAGTAAGTAGCTCTATTAAGAATAGACTTACAAAAATGTGTAAAACAACAGGTATGAAGTGGACAGCAGCCTTGCCACTTGTGTTGAGTACTCTAAGAAACATACCTGACAAGACAGGTTTGAGCCCTCAAGAAAATTTGATGGGAAGGATCATGAGGCAAGCTTTTGTTCCAGCAAACAAGTTGTTAAGTATAAATGACAGTGTTATCTTAGACTACTGTAAAAACTTATCTGATGTGGTAACTACTGTATTCAATCAAGTGGGAACTGAAGTGATCTCAAAGGAGAGAGAACAAGGACATGATTTGATCCCAGGTGATTGGATCAAAACAAAAGTGTACAGAAGAAGAAATTGTCTAGTACCTAAATGGCGGAAGCCAAAACAAATAATTCTGGTAACAACTAATACTGTAAAATACAAAGGTATAAAAAGGTGGATACATGTCAGTCATACTTTGCGTGTACCACAAAGAGAAAATGAAGATGAAGAGGATACTACAGATGATTCAAATTCTGAAGAAGAAGATTATGAAGAAAATCCAGAACTTGAAGATCGACAAGAAAGTCGACATCTGGAAAATGCTGATGTGAATGATAAATCAAATGAGAAAATAGTAGTAGAAGATTCTGAAGATGAGAAAACTGAAATTTTGCTAGATCAAGTAGCAGAAGAAAAAGAAGAATCTGACCAAGAGATTCTAGAAATTCAAGAACAAGATGAAGACTCTGATCAAGAGATTCAAGAAATTCAAGAACAAGATCAGGAGAGTATCGAAAAGCAGATTGAAAACTCTGAAAATAAGAACAAAAATTCTGAAACTGGGAAGGTAGAATTCCAGAAGAAGAAAACGAATTACCAAGTACCAGCTATAAGGATGATGTTCCAAACAGAGACGTAAAACTGCTGATTAGAGAAGATCCTGAATCAAAGAAGAAAACTGAAATAATGAAATTATTCAGCAGCAAAAGAAAATCAGCTGAAGACACAGAATCTGAAACTAGTGACAATGATGATTATGTAAATAAGCCGAGGAAGAGAACTTGGAAAATTGAAAGTAATTTGACAGAACACAAGAAAAAATTAATTAATAAAAGAGATGAGAATATGATATACAAACTGGTAAATAAAGAAGATAGTCAAACAATAGGAGTTAAAAGTCTAGAATACAAGTTGGTGAATAAAAATGAAGAACAAGTGAATGAAATTTCAAGTCAAAGCAAAGAAGAGCTAAACGAAAAGTTCCAAATAGAAGGAAAAATTGAAGTGTTAAATAGAAGAAAACAAATGAGAGTGGTCAAAACAAATCAGAAAAATAAGTCATCAAGGCAGTCCTTTATAATATTTCCACCTGTAATTGAAAGATTAATTGACTAGGTCGAAGAAATGTTGTTAGTTGACTAGGTCGAAGAAACTATGTTTTAGTTGGAAAAAAGAAACTTTGTTGTATGACCTAGGTCGAAGAAAACATGTTTTAGAATTTGAAAACTTTTTGTTTTGTTTTTTTAGGTGGGACAATACTCAGATTAATATTTGTTTTGTTGGTGCAAGTCAAAATGTAGATACTGATTAATATTTGTTTTGTTGGTGCAAGTCAAAATGTAGATACCTATAAATTCATTGGGGCTTTGGGATTTAAAGGTGGAAAGGATCCAACTTAGCTGAATAAAGAAAGGGAAAAGGGAATAGAATTAGAAGAATTTAGTAGAACTCAATATGAGAATTGCAGAAATATAGATGAAATTAGGGTTTAAATACTAATCCTGAGTAAGCCTGAAACATGTTCAATAGATACAATTTGTGAAATTTTTGGGTGGTGTTTGGTGATTTTAAAATCACCAGATGAGGGAGTTGATGGAGCAGGTTAATGAACAATATTTTGTTCAGGCTTGTGAAGCCAGACTTCCATAATGTTTAATACAACTAATATGTTTGTCGCATGGTATTAAATCAACCTAGAATAAACTGTGCATCATAAACACATGGGATTAACATTATGCTTATTTGTGCAGAATGCTACAGAAATAATACAATAATTATTGTCTATTGTCTTTGTTATACACTAACTGCTGCTCTCAGAAGTAATAGCATGTGCTTTTAAATGTGCTTTTGTTTTGTCTTTTCTGTGACAAATGTATAAGCTGCTTAAATGTGCTTTTGCTAGGTAACATAATTAATGGGTTAACATTTAGCAAAGGGGGGTGGGAAACAGAATATATTTCAGTTCTTTAATTGATCAATGCCTTGTGTTTGTTTAATATTAGTTTCCATGATGGGGCCTGCCTGAATAAGGCAAGTGGGTGAACTGCAATGGAAAGGAGTCTGGTTCTGCAAAATAAAGCTATGTGGCAGTGGAAAGGTTTCTTATGAATGTCTTTGCCAAGTTGGTTTCAAAAGTCTATTGTGCCACGGGAAGCTCAGAACGGACAGGCTCAAGGTTGGGAGGAAGAGCCGCGGCATTTTTGTGCATTACATGAACATCTTTGCTACAAAATGTAGCAGCCTAAGGAAGTGTCGCCAGGACTCTGTGCATGAACAATGGGTTAGTGAAAAAGCCCGGACATGAGGTGGAAGATGTCACAATTTACTGTGGCATGAGGTGGTTCAGCCAATGGGGAGCCAGAATTCAGCTGTTGGAATGTGAAAATAGTTAGTTTAGCCTTAGTTTTAAGGTATAAGAATTGGCTCAAGGAGCAGACATTTGCCTACGCTTCTTGATTCCAGAGGGTCGTGTTCTGCTGATGGACGAATGCACGTAAGGACAGGAGACTTAAATAAAGACTTTATTTTCAGGCGATGAGAGTCGTAATAGGGAATTAGTTAGGGTTTGGAAATGCTCATTTTCACTTATTTCTATTAATGAATAATATTTCTTGAATTAAGCTCTCTTTATAAATGCTGAATAAACCTTTCTTTATGACATTTTCTAATACTGGTTTAATAAAATTCCAAAACCTAAGTTTTCATGAATATGTTTGAATAAACTTACTAAATGACAAGCTGGTCTTGTTTATTATAGATTGTTTAAACAACATATATAGATCTAATCGCCTCATGATTTAGTCGCTCTGTTGTTAATATGGGCTTGGTATTATATGGTAAGTTTGGTGGTAGTAGGTAGAGTCATTTATGCAAAATTTTGGTAGGAGCGCTGGATCACAATCAATCAAACATACTTCCTCTCCAGAGTCATATTTCATAAGCCAAGCGAAAGCATCTCAACATAGCTGCTATGTTGTTATCCAAATGTGGTGAATAGAACTATGAGCACTAAACTCGATCATGTCAACCCTTTTAGTTATAAAAAGGCTTGGTGAATCTCTAAATATTTCTCCAGGAGTGTTCAGTGTGATCTGACCATGTGGGAGTACAGGCTGCAGTAAACCTAGGGGCAGCGCTCTGCCCAAGAGCGCTAAGACTGCTCCAACCACTAGTGGGCTGCCAGCTGCAAAACTACATCCCAATAAAAGCTTGACGTGTCGGATGTGACAACTCAATCCCTTAAGCATGCTCTCACTTTCAATGGGAGAGGTTCCACCAACTGACACTGTGGATGGACGAGCGGATGACCGAATTATCCGGAGACATATGGGACATGGTGGAGCTGACCTAGCGTTACTCGTGGACCAAGCCCTGGCCCCCAAAGACCGCGAGTACTTACCGTAATGTGTGGAATGCTTTAGGAGGGCAACGGGTGAGGGGGAGATGCTAGAACCTGCACCAGCGACAAAGGAGAAGAATTTATACATTGGGCACTTGAGTAGGGCGTAGGCGCAGTCACATTTGAGTGCCATAGTGTATCACTCAAAGTTGTACAGGGGGTGGACCCAACAAACACATTTTATTGGCGCGCGGCAATGAAGGGCTAATGCTGAATGCACCCAAAGAACAACAACACCAGATTACCAATCTACTTTGAAAGGCTGAAGGTGATCATACTGACACTACCGGGCATATGTAGATCCCCGGGAGAGACACACTTGTTCAAAGCAGCTTTTGCCCTGGCTTTCTTTGGGGCATTCCGGCTGAGCGAGCTGGTGGTACTAGGAATTGATATGTTCCTCCTGAATATCGTTGGGGCATTGGAGCTGCTGGGTTTCTCTTAGTCTTGGGGGAGCTGTCGGAGGTCGGTAAACCACTACCAGTGCGGCAGGTAGCTACAAGGTTTAACAATAAATATCTTCACACAAGGATATAAAAGGGCAATTTCCTGAACAAGGTCCTTGGAATGCCTCATGGCAGGGACACTTGACTGCAGGCAAAAGGGGTAAATAATGGTCAGTGCTGGGCGGACTCTGCACTTGCAGCCCAGGCATGGCCACTGGGCAATGAACGCCAGACATTCGTTAGCAAGGGAAGCCTCGAAGCCGCATCCCGCTGTAACAAAGTAATTGACAGAAGATGAGCTGTCACAGCAGTGAGAAACAGTGATTAAGGACACCCACTCAAGAGACTTTATTATTTTCAGAGTGATGCATTGCAGATTTTGCATGTTATTGTTTTAATATACAATAAAGATAAGATTACTGCGGTGGACCAGTTAGGAGCTGTATGCTTTACATAATATTGCTAGTTAAGCAAAGAGCTTAACATTTAAATAACTGATGCAATCGAGATAACTTATATACCAGCTTATGATGTGAATAGACTGTGATCATTCTAACACCACAAAGGTCTTGGTGTCCATAACTGATGGGAGAAGTGAATAGCGGGAGGGCCCGTGTGATGCTCGCACAGCTGAGGGGGGTTGTCCCACTGGACCAGGAGGTGCAGCCAACCCACGAGGGATGGGGGCTAACCTCCCCCCCATGGGTGGCACCTGAGGGGCACGGCAGTAGACTGCGTGAAGAAAGCTTGCCAAATGCCCCAATCAGAGGGGAGGGGGCATGGCCATGAATGTGGCTAAAACAGCGACCGAAAGAAGCGGTCAGTATTGGTTTGTTTTGTTGGCCCGTAGAAAGCTGATCCCACCCACTCACAACAGTTAACGTGGGCATTGTAGCTGCAAAAGCCGTGGGCGAGTAGCTACAAGATTTGATGATAAATATCTTTACACAAGGACATAAGAGAGCAATTGTCTGAACCAGATCATTGGGATGCCTCACGACAGGGACACTCAAGGGCAGACTAAAGGGAATATAAGGACAATTGCCTGAACAAGGGCCTTTGAATGCCTCATGGCACGGACTCTTGAGGGCAAACAAAAGGGGTAGGACATGGTCAGCTCTGGGTGGGCACTGCACTTGCCACACAGGCATGATCATGGGGCCACGAACACCAGACATTTGGTAGCAAGGGAAGCTTCGAAGCCATGACCCACTGTACCAAAGTAATCGATGATGGATGAGCTGTCACGGTACCTGACAGTGATTTATGACACCCATTACTGAGACTGTATGAATGGCAGAATGATGCATTGTGGATTATGCATGCTATGGTTTTATTATGCACTAAAGATAAGATTACACTGTGGACCAGTTAGGAACTGTTTGATTTACATAAATTGCTAGTTAAGCAAGAAGCTGAACTTATTAATGACTGATGCAATCATTCTAACTTACGTACCAGCTTATGATGTGAATAAACTGTGGTGGTTCTAACACCACAAAGGTCTTGCAGCTAGATTCATCATTGTCCCGTTTTGCGAGTCCTTAATAGCGATTATTAAGGAATCGCTATTAAGGACTTGCAAAACGGGATTCATGTAGGAATTGCAAATAATATTGCGATTCCTACATCTTCCTTATTTGCGATTAGCAAATTGCTAATCGCAAATAAAAAGTCCCATAGGAATGAATGGGGAGTTATTCCTTATTTGCGATTAGCAATTTGCTAATTGTAAATAAGGATGCGATTTCAAGGGTGCCAGGGGTGTCCAAAGGACACCCTGTAGCACCCCTGAAAAGCAAATGTAGCCAGATGTTGCGCACACACATGTCCAAAGGACATGTGTGTGTGTAACATACCACTCAGAAAAATGCACAAAAGTGCATTTTTCTGAGTTTTCACTATTTACCACGAAGTTTGACTTCGTGGTAAATAGCGGCCAGAAATAGCGATTTCGGAAATAGAAAATGTTTAATGAATTGCATTTAAGGAATCTCAAATAGAGATTCCTTAAATGCAATTCCTCGCAAATATGCGATTTCGCAAATAGCGATTTTTGCATTTGGGATGATGAATCCCAAATGCAAAAATTGCGCTCGCAAAGGGCCAGATTCTGAGAATCTGGCTCTTTGCGAGCCGATTTTTCGTTCATGAATCTAGCTGTTGGTGTCCATAAATGAAGGGAGAAGTAAACGGCGGGAAGTCCTCTGGGATGCTCACACAGCTGGGAAGGGAGTTCCTTTTTTGCGATTTTATGTTAATTAGTTTTTATATAGCTAGGTTTTTAATGGTCTTTGGCATTGTCAGATGTCTCTGTAGTCTGGCTGCTTTCTGCTGGCCCCAGGTTATCTCCATAGCTTGAGCTCTGTGTGGAGGTGAGGAGGCTGCAAGTTCTTCCAATTTGACTGCAAACCCGAACATGTGTGAGCAGTGAACCTTATACTTTGTTTAAGGTTAGGTAGACCATATTTGCATATCTAAAAAACAAACCAGGAGGGCCACAGAGGTAAGGCTCCTTGTTGACACCACCATGAGCACTGGAGGCCTAAAATAAGAGCAGTCACCAATGCATGCGTGAGTGTACACACTACCACATCCGATTAATCTATACAAAATAATATACACAAAAGATAGTATTTGGTATGCTTACTGAAGAAGAAAGAACAAAGATTTCAAGTTGTTTAATATCCCGCACAAAAGCATAGTCTGCATCACATTCTGAAACTTGTGATTCTATATTTATAGTAGTACTACAAAAGGAATGAATATGCTTCAATGTGTGTTCTCAATGGGATTTTTTTTTAATCGGGCCCTCTTTTAAGAGTTTTGTGCAAACCTCTGAAACCGAGATGAAAATGCTCCCTCTTGCACACTGATGGCACCGGGCATGCTTGGCATTGGCTGACGGGCTCAGTGACACAGTTCCACCCCTCTTTAAAACTTGCTATGCTGCATAACTGAGGCGAGGCAGCAGGGCAGGCGACTCTTGAAAGAACTCAACTTATGTCCCTGGTGAGAGAACGTCACAATGCATTACACAGTAATTCTCTGCTCCTGTCTGTCTCTTCTTCTGTCATTGTTAGAGTCTTCCTGGCCCACCGTCATTGTTTTCTGTCCCGTTGTTAGCACGTCCCTCGTCACCGTGTAGGTGTAGCTCATGTCCTTGTGTAGGTGTGGTGCCTGTCCCAGGAATTGCAAGTAATTTCCTCTCCCATTGCTGTTCTGCCTGGGAAGCCTGCAGGGCTGTCTTTTGCTGCTCCTTCTTCCTAATCGACAGTGCTTTAAATGGGCCGGTACTCACCGGTACTGAGAACCGGCACTTCCGAAATTTTGGGCCGTCAGTACCGGCACTTTTCTGTAGTCCAAGAGAGTACCGGTACCCTGATCGATTGCAGGGTCAGGTTAGGCATCTCCTCCAGCACAGGGCAGAGCAGGGCAGGGCAGGGCTTCCGAGCATTTTGCAACTAAATGAGCCGTGAAGTAGCCGCCCTTTTGCAGAGTTGCTGCTGGAGATTAGCAGCGCCCATTTCAGTCTTCTCAAACTGCAGGGGTTTGAGTGGGCTCTTGTGACACTGTAATTAACAGGGCAGTGTCTCTAGGCAGACCCTGCCCTTTCAATCTGGTGTGCCTCGATGAAAGTGCTTTAGCCCCCTACCCCCACCCCTCCCTCAGGTGTGTGAAATGAGTTGGGGCCTCCAGTCACTAATCCAGTCCCATTTACGCTATGGCACATACTGGCCGTAGTAAAGTGAGTGGCAGCGCATGACAGTCCTCCACCTTTGGCAATGTCGGATTTTTTTTCTTTTCATGTTTTTGTTCAGCACTGTAGCTGCTTCCCTTTGTGTGCCCCTCCAACACTAATCGCTGGATTTGGTAATGGGTGTGAAGTTAGCCCTTAGCAGGGCCGGCTCTAGGCTCACAGAGGCCCTGAGCAGGGAGTGTAGGTAGGGGGCCCGAGGCCGCCAAATCCCTGCCAGGGGCCGCCACGCAAATATGTATCTAAGGATATATATTGGCGTGGCGGCCCCTGGGGTTTGGCGGCCCTGTGCAGGTGCACAGCTTGCACATGCCTTAGGCCGGCCCTGCCCTTAGGGCTGTGGTTCCCAAACTGTGCGCCGCGGCACCCCGGTGCGCCGTAATGAGGAGCCAGGGGCGCCGCGACCACAATGTGGAAAAGTCAAGCAGCCGTCAAGAAGCCAGAGAGAAGGCCTTTGCTTGGCTTATATTTCATGTGTTATTTCTAACGTGCTCCGTTTTTACAGTAAACGTAATGCTGGTGATAAATGTGTAAAACAAAGGTTGGGCAGAAGATCGGCATTCTGCCCAACCTTCGTTTTACACCCGTATTACCAGCATTATTGTTACTGTAAAAACGGAGCACGTTAGAAATCAGACATAAAATATAAGCCAAGCCAAGGCTTCTCTCAGAGAGAAGACGACATTGGTTTGGCTTATATTTTATGTCTGATTTCTAACGTGCTCCGTTGTTACAGTAAAAATAATGCTGGTGAAATGCTAATCACAGTTTGGGAACCACGGGCTTGAAGGTGACAAAAGGGGCAAAAAGGTGAAAGTGGGGAGAGGAAAAGGTGAAAAGCCAAAAGCACAGAAAGGCAAAACTGAAAAGAGGTGAAAGAAAGGCAAATAGCAAGAGACAGAAATGAAAAAGAAGGCTAAAATAGAGAAGCAGATGTGGGTCTTGATTTAGTGCAGTGGCAGCCGGGCTCAAAAGGGCGAGGCCAGGCCAGACAGCCAAGGCACAGCTGAGGCAGGCAGGGCCAGCAGGGCCAGGCAGCACCTTTTCAATCAATGTTGGGGGAAAAACCCATATGTTCTAATCTATACCTTGAAGTCTGCCAGCAGTTCTTTGATGACAGATATTAGCTCACTGTAAACTGCAACTAACAAAAGGAAGTCTCTGACAAACTCAGTAACCCATGGACCTGTTTAGGTTACATTCACTTTGTGATCTGCAGAGTACATGTTCTGTGCAGCAGGCATATCGACCCTCTGCACTACCTAACCAAGAATAGCACTTCCTTGAGTCAAAACTTCTATTAGACAAAACTCTGATCTCGCCTGCTAGAGGCCAGGAACGGGGCAGCAGGTGCTTTTACGCCCCATAAAAAAATGTTTGCCACCGGTAAAAAAATGGCGGGGAGCAACCGAAAACTGCCAATTAGGTCAAGGGAGCCACGGGTCAAAAATGTTTGGGAACCACTGCCTTAGGGTAATGAATAGCAGGGAATGAGCTCCCATGGCAACCGGTGATGTATTTGGTTTGGGGAAAGACAAGGCGAACATAGAAGGAAGGGGGAGGGAGGATTGTAAAGAAATGAGGTGACAGGTGAAGTTTGGATTGTCACATTTTCAGATAAAAATGGCAGATATTTAATGAGTTCAGAAATCGTAAATGGGCTTAGATATGGTATTTTAACACACATTTGTGTAAAGTCAAAACTATGGTACATTTTTATATATATATATAACTATATATATGTGAATATATATGTGTGTGTATTTATATATGTTGGACAGGCCGCATGGTCGGGCTGTCCACCCTCCCCGCAACGGGACCCGGACCCTGGCTCTCCCTGAATCCCCAACCAGAGTCCCCGGCGACCACCCGAAGTACCCTGCAATCCCTCCACCACAAGACACCAGCTCCGGACCTAGCTGGCCCGGGTCACCATCCACACCCCGGCCTCGGCCCAGCCGCCATTGTGGGTACTACAGCACGAGGCCGCGTGGCCTCAACTCGACCCTAACCCTGGGCCCGGCCGGCCCCGACATCGAGGCACCAACCTCCGCCCAGGAGGCAGAGTGACCACTTGGCGAGTCAATGGGAGAAGGAATCGTCAACGGCTCTCCTCCGCCAGGTGTCGATCACCCCAGGCCGCCCTGGGCGCTGGCTCCACCCCCCTGCTGGGTGTCTGGACTCCCTCATCCCGGACCTCCCGGCCCCCAGGCGCGAGGGTCCGGACATCAAAGGGGACCAGACCTATAACTGAGGCAGGGCCAGACCAGGAAGGGAGTTGTATCCTGGAGTCGAGAGACCCGAGAAGAACTCATCCGTGACTGGCCTGCTGGCGCTGCCGCGGCCCTCTGCCTCGTGAAACCATCGTCTTGGCCTGCTGGCGCTGCCGCGGCCCTCTGCCTCGTGAAACCATCGTCTTGGCCTGCTGGCGCTGCCGCGGCCCTCTGCCTCGTGAAACCATCGTCTTGGCCTGCTGGCGCTGCCGCGGCCCTCGGCCTCGTGAAACCATCGTCTTGGCCTGCTGGCGCTGCCGCGGCCCTCTGCCTCGTGAAACCATCGTCTTGGCCTGCTGGCGCTGCCGCGGCCCGACTCACAGACTCTCCAGCTCGAGGATTGCGAGCTCGCCTCTTGCCACCCCCTGTACCGACCCGGTACCAAGACTGTCCCGCTACCCCCTTTTCCCTACAGAGACTAGAAGTGAGAGGACCCTCGGGTCCAAGATATCCTGTATCGCTAATATCCTTGCCTTACGAACCTTATATAAAGTATTGAACTCGACCTGGTGTGGTGCCTATTTGTGGGGAGGGAGGTGACTTGTCTGTACGATCGCCGGAGACGGTCCTCCTCGGGGACCTCTCCCTCAGTATTCGGCCGACCCTCAGAGTCCCCGTCTAACATTGGTGGCCAGCGACGGGATCCGAACCTACGCATAATCGTACAGAAAGTCACTCGCCCCACGACACACAACCACCATGACAACAGAGAGCGGAACAACGGAAAAATTCCAGATGGAAAAATTGGAAGACTACAACCACCGAGAACTGAAGCAATATTGCATAGAACTTGGCCTTCCAACCACAGGTCTGAGCACAAAGGAAGACTTCAAACGGGCCCTAGAAGCTTGGGCAGAAACGGGTACGGCCGTACCCCGAACACGAACAACCGAGACGAGCCCCGCACCAACTGAAGAAAGAAGAGCGGGTCTCTCCCTGGAAGAGATCCGAGAAAGAGAAAAAAGCAGACTCCACGAATTAGAACTAGCCCGACTTCGCTTGGATGGAGAACTCAAGCTGGCGGAACAAAAAATAACTCTGGAACACTTACGGCTCCGAGAGGAGCGAGAAGAGAAGCAAAAACAGAGAGAGCTAGAGGAAAAGAAACTAGCGTACGAACATGAGCGCAATCTCAAGGAACTGGAAATCCAGAAACAGAATAAAGAACTCGGGTTCCCCGAACGACCGACCCTGCCTGCCTCTACCGAGCCCAAGGTTCACATCCCCAAAGATGTCATCCGGGAATACCACAAGAACGATGATATACAGCAGTGGTTTAAAGCCTATGAGGTGGCCATGACCTCCCACCGGATTCCACGGAGCGACTGGGGAGCCGGATTATGGGGGAGGTTTGTCAACGAAGGGCGGGACGCCCTGCTGCAACTCCCGGACCATCTGATGACATCCTACGACCATATGAAGGCCGCCCTCCTCACTCGATACGGACTCACACCCGAGATGTACCGCCAGCGGTTCCGCGACTGCAAACGGATTCCGGGTACGACCTGGGTGGAGTACGTGAACTTCTTTAGTCGAGCCTTCGAAGGGTGGATCAAGGGCAACAAAGTGACCACCTACGAACAACTTTTTGACCTTATCGTATGGGAGCACCTGTCGAACAACTGCTTCGTGGAACTCCGGCAACACCTCTTGGACAGTAAACTAACCGAACCTCGACAACTCGCCGCCGAAGCCGACCGGTGGGAAAGCACCCGAGTTGGCCGGAACGGACCCAGCGAATCATCCAGACCGTACCCAGGGCCCCATCGCCCCCGGGGAGGAGGAGGCCAGAGTCGGGGGAGAGACCCCGGCCCCTTGTCACCCACAAGCAGCCCCTCGACCCCGGTCGGCCGAGGGAGCCCAGCCATCCGGGCCGGTTTCCGGGCCAACGTTATGTGCCACAGATGCCAGTGACCCGGCCACTACGCCAGTGATCCCAACTGCCCAAAGAATCCGAACACTACCCCCCGCCAGGTCGCAGCGGCCGCCCTAGGGGAAGAACTAATCCCGGAAGACCAAGAAGAGTACGAGACCGACCCCTCTGAGTGGGCACCAGCCGCCATGGCGCTGGTCTGCTTGGGGGAGAGAGAGATGATTCCGCGGGCCCCCCTTCCCGCCAACACGCAGAAGTACAGTCAGTGGGTCAACATTAATGGCCGCCGGGCGGAAGCCCTCCGCGACACCGGGGCCAGTGTAACGGCGGTCCGACGCCACCTTGTCACTCCCGACCAAATCCTGCCGAACCTTCTTTGCCCTGTCCGATCCGCAGACAATTCCGAAAGTCTATGCCACATGGCCTGCGTCCCCTTCGAGTGGGGAGGAGTAACAGGGATGTTAAAGGTAACGGTCCGCGATGATGCCCCCGTGGATTGCCTCCTAGGAAACGACCTCGAAAGCTCTCCCTGGGCAGCTGTCGAATGGAGGGAACACCTGGGGATGCTCGGCCTCCCCGAATGGGTCTGCGTCACGACCCGGTCCATGACCGCCCGCGCGGTCCCCAGTCTAGAAGAGCCTGAGTGGCCGGAACCTCCTCCCGCGCTCATCCCAGAGGGGGCCGCCCCAGAAGCCAGTCCCCCGACCCAAACAGAAGAAGGATCCGACCAGCTTCGGGACGTCCCTGACCTGGCACAATGGCGTCAGGAGGGAGGCCCCACTCAGGAACAATTCCGGGCCGAACAGAAAACATGTCCCTCTCTCGAAGGACTCCGGCAGCAAGCCCTGGCCCAGAGCACGGGGGATACCTCGGGGGCCCACTGGATCTACTGGGACCAAGACCTGCTCTACAGCGAGCAGAAAATTGCAGAACTAGGAGCCAGTCGGGTACTGGTGGTGCCCCTTCGCTTCCGAGACTTTCTCCTGAACTTAGCCCACGATGTCCCCCTTGCCGGACACCTGGGACAGGATAAAACCTACGACCGCCTGGTGACCCATTTTTTCTGGCCTCAAATGCGAAAGGATGTCACCAACCACTGCAGGGCCTGCCCCACCTGCCAGGCCAGCGGAAAAAGTGGCCGAAAAATCAAAGCACCTTTACAACCCTTTCCTGTCGTCACCACCCCGTTCGAACGAGTGGGAATAGACATTGTGGGGCCCCTCGACCCCCGAACAGCCCAAGGACACCGGTTCATCCTGGTCCTAGTAGACCACGCCACCCGCTATCCCGAGGCCATCCCTCTTCGGACTGTGACGGCCCCCGTGGTGGGCCGAGCCCTGATGGGGATCTTCTCCCGGGTGGGGTTCCCCCGGGAGGTCGTCAGCGACAGGGGCACGAACTTTATCTCCAGATATATGAAGTCTCTCTGGCAACAATGCGGGGTCACCTACAAATTCACGACCCCCTATCACCCGCAAGGAAACGGACTGGTCGAGAGGTTCAACCGCACCCTCAAGGGAATGATTACGGGCCTAGAGGAACCCCTTCGACGCCAGTGGGACGTGCTACTTCCATGCCTCCTGTTTGCCTATCGGGAGGTCCCGCAGAAATCCCTCGGCTTCAGCCCATTTGAACTCCTGTACGGGCACCCCGTCCGGGGCCCCCTCAGCCTAGTCAAGGAAGGTTGGGAGCAGCCTCCCCAGAAAACTCCCCCGGACATCTACAGGTATCTCCTGGCTCTCCGCAACCAGACCCGGCGGTTCCGAGAAACCGCCAAAGCCAATCTCGAGGCCAGTCAGGAGGACATGAAGAGATGGTACGATCAGCACGCATCCTCCATTGAGTTCGAACCAGGACAACGGGTCTGGGTGATGTCCCCGGTTGAACCCTGTGCACTCCAAGACAAATGGTCCGGACCCTTCAAGGTGATCGAACGCAAGGGGCCCGTCACCTATTTAATCGACATGGAGACGGCCCGGAACCCTCTACGGGTCCTCCATGCCAACAGGCTCAAACCCCATTTTGTGCGATCCGAACTCAGCCTCCTGATGGCTACCGATAACGGGACGGAAGAAGACTCCGAACCCCTTCCGGACTTACTGAGGACCCTCGAGCGGGATGGCTCAGTGGAAGGGGTCCAGCTCTCCGAGGCCCTGTCCCCGGAGCAACGCCAAGACTGCCAAGCCCTCCTGAGGCGGTTCGCCTCCCTGTTCTCCCTCACACCCGGAGTCACCCCCTGGTGCCTTCACGATGTGGACACCGGGGACAGCCCTCCTATTCGACACCGGGCGTACCGCGTACCAGACCGGGTGCGCGCCTGCATCCAGACCGAGGTGTCCAAAATGCTGACCCTAGGAGTGATCGAACCCTCAGACAGCCCCTGGGCAAGCCCAGTCGTCCTGGTTCCCAAGGCGGCCGCCCCGGGCGTTGCCCCTGAGCTCCGGTTCTGCGTGGACTATCGGGGGCTGCATGCAGTTACCAGGACCGACGCTCACCCCATTCCCCGGGCAGATGAGCTAATTGACCGGATGGGGGCCGCCCGCTACCTGAGCATCTTCGACCTAACAGCGGGCTACTGGCAGATCGCCCTCACCCCTAGGGCACAAGAACGTTCCGCCTTCTCTACCCCGGACGGGCACTACCACTTTAAAGTAATGCCCTTCGGCATGAAAAACGCTCCGGCAACGTTCCAACGGCTGGTGAACCAGGTACTGGTGGGCCTGGAAGACTTCAGCGCCGCCTACCTGGACGACATTGCGGTGTACAGCCACCAGTGGACCGACCACCTCCGCCACCTGCGGGAGGTTCTACACGCCCTCCAGCAAGCCGGGCTCACCATCAAGGCCAGCAAGTGCCAGGTTGGCCAAGGGTCCGTGACCTACCTGGGACACCAAGTGGGAAGCGGGCTGGTGGCCCCTCTCCAGCTCAAGATTGCTGCCATCCAGGCCTGGCAACCCCCTACGACCCAAACGGAGGTCCGGGCCTTCCTGGGGCTCACCGGATACTACCGGCGGTTCGTGAAGGACTATGGCAGCATCGTGGGGCCCCTCACAGAGCTCACCTCCAAGAAGAGCCCCAAAACAGTCAACTGGACCCCGGACTGCCAATCGGCCTTCGAGAAATTAAAGACCGCCATGTGCACGGCTCCCGTGCTCCAGGCTCCCGACTACAGCCGGGAATTCATTGTGCAGACGGACGCCTCCGATCATGGTGTGGGGGCCGTCCTCTCCCAACTCAACCCCGAAGGGGTCGACCAACCAGTGGCCTTCATCAGCAGACGCCTACTGCCCCGAGAACAGCGCTGGAGCACCATTGAGAGGGAGGCCTTCGCCGTAGTCTGGGCACTCAAGAAGCTCCGGCCCTACCTCTTCGGCACCCACTTCCGGGTGCAAACAGACCACCGACCCCTGCAATGGCTGATGCAAATGCGGGGGGAGAACCCGAAGCTGTTGCGCTGGTCCATCTCCCTGCAGGGGATGGACTTCACGGTGGAACATCGTCCAGGCCAGGACCACGCCAACGCCGACGGCCTGTCACGCTTTTTCCGCCTCAGCGAGGAGAGTCCCCAGGAAGATGGCTGACTCTCCCCGCCTTCAGCTGGGGGGGACGCATGTTGGACAGGCCGCATGGTCGGGCTGTCCACCCTCCCCGCAACGGGACCCGGACCCTGGCTCTCCCTGAATCCCCAACCAGAGTCCCCGGCGACCACCCGAAGTACCCTGCAATCCCTCCACCACAAGACACCAGCTCCGGACCTAGCTGGCCCGGGTCACCATCCACACCCCGGCCTCGGCCCAGCCGCCATTGTGGGTACTACAGCACGAGGCCGCGTGGCCTCAACTCGACCCTAACCCTGGGCCCGGCCGGCCCCGACATCGAGGCACCAACCTCCGCCCAGGAGGCAGAGTGACCACTTGGCGAGTCAATGGGAGAAGGAATCGTCAACGGCTCTCCTCCGCCAGGTGTCGATCACCCCAGGCCGCCCTGGGCGCTGGCTCCACCCCCCTGCTGGGTGTCTGGACTCCCTCATCCCGGACCTCCCGGCCCCCAGGCGCGAGGGTCCGGACATCAAAGGGGACCAGACCTATAACTGAGGCAGGGCCAGACCAGGAAGGGAGTTGTATCCTGGAGTCGAGAGACCCGAGAAGAACTCATCCGTGACTGGCCTGCTGGCGCTGCCGCGGCCCTCTGCCTCGTGAAACCATCGTCTTGGCCTGCTGGCGCTGCCGCGGCCCTCTGCCTCGTGAAACCATCGTCTTGGCCTGCTGGCGCTGCCGCGGCCCTCTGCCTCGTGAAACCATCGTCTTGGCCTGCTGGCGCTGCCGCGGCCCTCGGCCTCGTGAAACCATCGTCTTGGCCTGCTGGCGCTGCCGCGGCCCTCTGCCTCGTGAAACCATCGTCTTGGCCTGCTGGCGCTGCCGCGGCCCGACTCACAGACTCTCCAGCTTGAGGATTGCGAGCTCGCCTCTTGCCACCCCCTGTACCGACCCGGTACCAAGACTGTCCCGCTACCCCCTTTTCCCTACAGAGACTAGAAGTGAGAGGACCCTCGGGTCCAAGATATCCTGTATCGCTAATATCCTTGCCTTACGAACCTTATATAAAGTATTGAACTCGACCTGGTGTGGTGCCTATTTGTGGGGAGGGAGGTGACTTGTCTGTACGATCGCCGGAGACGGTCCTCCTCGGGGACCTCTCCCTCAGTATTCGGCCGACCCTCAGAGTCCCCGTCTAACAATATATATATATATAATATATATCTGTGTATATATTTATATATATATTTGTGCGTGTATGTATGTGTGTGTATATATATATATATATATATATATTCTCGCTCCTTGTTGCGTCCAGCCGCGCACTCTTGCACGGGTGCATGTCGCGAGCGACGCTGCTCGCTAAAATTACCGCTACTTTCCTTCTCTTTCGTAAAGAAAACAGCACTCGCGGGAGTAGGATCTAAGCTTTTATTATTTGATCCTTCGAGCACCAGACGCGTTTCGGCTCCTGCCTTTGTCAGTGGTACACGCGTCTGGTGCTCGAAGGATCAAATAATAAAAGCTTAGATCCTACTCCCGCGAGTGCTGTTTTCTTTACGAAAGAGAAGGAAAGTAGCGGTAATATATATATATGATCAAGCTCCCTAGAGGAGTGAAACGCGTCATGGAGAACACTGATTCGTCTGCTGACACACTAAGGAAGTGTGAAGAGTCTGTGATTTAAGAGGGAGAAATATCAATATATACACACACCCATATAATGAAATATAGCAGAACAAAATAGTGGCCAGGTGGCAAACGTGGGGAATGAGTGCAGCATGGAGGGGAGAACTGGAGTCAAGAAGGAAAAAAAACAGTGAGAAAATGTAAGAGACTTGTGCGGAGAGTAAGGCAGAAGTGGGAGTAAGAAAGACAGAAATAGCGAGAGAATGTTAGAGGCTGGGTAAAGATGAGAGGCAAGTGGAGCAGGCATGTTGATGTAAAAACACGGAACCAGCAAGAGACAGGAAGAGCCTTGTCATAGCAAAAAGGGCAGTGTTTTAAATGGGCCAGCACTCACATGTACAGACTACCTGCACTTCTTATTTTTATCACTATAAGTACTGCACTTCTCTACTGTGAGGAGAGTACCGGTACTCATGAAAGGTAGGCGGATTGGCTGCAAGTGCAGGTGAGCACTAGGTTGTCAGCGTTGGAACCTATCTGACAGCCAAGGCCCA
The DNA here is from genome assembly GCF_964261635.1 of Lissotriton helveticus. Taxonomy (NCBI): domain Eukaryota; kingdom Metazoa; phylum Chordata; class Amphibia; order Caudata; family Salamandridae; genus Lissotriton; species Lissotriton helveticus. The sequence continues at coordinate 407,417,124 of NC_136061.1, read as the reverse complement.
CTGTATTCCTGAGCTGAGCTACGGCTGAACTTTTCAGGGTGGGCTTTTTTGCATGATGTCCCTTGTTCACCATCACATTGTGTTTGACAGTGGAGGCCCCATTTAGGCCCTGTGCTGTTTATCACATTCACACTATTGTGTGGATTTGTGCAAACACAGGTATGGAGGCAGTAGGCTGACAGCAGCTATTAAAAAAGTCATGGGAGGTAAGGAGTTTAAAATGTCTTTAATCCCACCTCAGACCTTGTGTGAGTGTTTGCATATGGCTGTGTGCTTGTCTGCTTGTGTCTGTCTGCTTTTGTGTGCCTGTTCTTTTGTGAGAGAAAGAGGAAGATAATCAGGGCACTCTCAAGAGATTTTTTCAGGGGACTGTGTGGAATGCTTTTGTATACATGTGTGTTTGTTTCTTTCTGTGTGTGTGTGCACGCTTGAGAATTATAGTATTGTGCCAAATAACAACAAATAACAGGATGGCATTGAGAAGCAGCAAATATTACAAAACAAGGAAATGTTAACATATCACTGTTTGGCTTTCATTTTGTGCAATGAGTTAATCTGTTTTGTTTGACACAAAGACATTTCTCATGTGTTTTGATATGTGCTGCAACTGGTACAGAAGTCATTATGTATGATCATATCTTCCGTAGCCCCGCCCCTAGCCCCGCCCACTTGTGACACCTCTAGCTCATTTTAATGAGTACCTGCACCTATTTTTTCCATTTAAAGCACTGCTAATCGATATATTATTAACTGTAGTTCTTACAAAGATGTATATCAATTTGCTGCACAAAGCCTATTCACAGTTTTACCACTGATTACAGCCCCCACGTTCTGAATTGATGCAAACCTAGGGGTATATTTATCATTTTTGTGGCACAGGGCATCGCATCAAATCCCTTGCTGCGCTGCCCTGCATCACAGGGAAAGGGGCAGTGATATGCCTTATTTATCCAATACGGTGCATTCCTGTCCTTTTCCCTTTAACTGGCACAGTTTTGGCAGTCTAGTTCCAGTGCAGGCACCCTTGTACCATGGTGCAAAGGTGCCTTTGTTGGAGGCAGGATTGTTTATGTGAAAAAAGGGGCATCTTCCTGCACAAAAGTAATCCTGAGAGGCGTTTTCCTCTTTCTATGCGTACTGCAGAATGCAGCACACATAGAGAAAAAAGCAAGAAGAAAAAAAGATGCCTCACCTCGTTATACCTCTCTTGGGGAGGCATATCTTTTTGGACAGGGCTCAAGTCCTAAAAAAATAAGTGGCGGGACTCACCAAGTTAGGCAGAATAGGTGTGATATCACCATGTGTGACATCACCGGACGTGACACCACGTGGGACATCACAGGAAGTGACATCAAGGCATGTGACATCACATGTGGCATCACAACCCATGACCTCACAGGAAGATATATCAGATCTTAAGACATCACATATGTTTAGCAGGTCTATCATGAGTGCATTTGAGCGCATTACAATACTTAACAAATTAGATTTTGCATTGGGGTTGTGCCAAAATATTGACGCAAAATCTTGGCCTCAACTTCTACATTTTTTTTAAACCCTGCTACAAAGAAATTAGCAACAAGGAGACATGTGGCAGTAAATCTGTCCTGCTTAATTGATTGCAAAGTCTGTATTTTAAAATATCTTTTGGGGTTAAGGCACCTGTTGCATAGATCTTTGTGCGCCAGATACATCTTTGGGAATAATGATAATGGTTAGATAACTCTGGAGAATCACTTATTTGCTTGAGAGATCTGTGTTTTGTCTAGTTCTAGTTTTGAATCAAAGTTTCATAGAGGGTTAATATGTCTCCTGCAAAGCAAATTACGTAACACTCAGAAGACAGATTTTTATTTTATGTAAATAGGTTACTGCTTTTAAAAAAGAGATTCTTTTGTAATTTGCAGTTTATAAATTGTAATCCTTCTCATATAGCACAGTGAGCCATGAAGGACATTTGGCTCCCACACCTTGTTACCCTTACTGTCTTATGCAACACACTTTTATATTGATGTACACACATGATTTATTGTCAATGTGTCCTCTGTACGTGTGATGTAAAGTGCTCTAACACCCTGCATTGGGTCGATTAGTGGCAGTACTCATTCCAAAGCAGGGTGTCAGAGCGCTTTACATCACACGTACACAAATAACTATTTAAATACCACTAGTTTTATTTCATTTATAGTGCTTTAGCACTACTGTAGTGCTAAAGTGCTATAAAAGAAATAAAACAAAATAGTGGTATTTAAATTGTTATTTGTGTAAATACTGGAGCGACCAACACATCTGACACTCTTACAGTTCAAAGCAAACATAAGGATGTGATGGACGGAGTGCCTCATGGAAACAGTCCAGACCCAAACTGCCAAACCAAGTCTTCTCTGAACCGGAAACAAGCATCCTGGGACTGGTTTCGGGGTAATAACCCTCATCAGCCAGGCTAGCTTGAATCCAGTGGCAAAGTAAGCAAGGGACCCACGTCTCACTGGGCATACCCTGCCAACTTAGGGCAAACAAAGCAAATACAAGGAGGTGATGGACGGAGTGCTGAAACTTTCCATACATTCACGCCCAGTCACAGATCTGGGTTGAATCCAACATCGTTCTTTAGCTCACTTCGCCATCTCAGTTCAGACCCAGCTATATGCAAATCAGTCTTGACCCTGTGCCTCATGGGAACAGTCTATCCTGAACTGTCAAGCCAGGTCTTCCCTGAACTGGAAACAAACATCCTGGGATCTATTTTGGGGTAACACCACTCATCAGACAGGCTAGCATGAATCCAGTGGCAAATTGAACAAGGGACCCACGTCTAAGCATACCCTGCCAACTTAGGGCAAACAAAGCAAACACAAAGAGGTGATGGACGGAGTGCTGAAACTTTTCAGACCCCCCCCCCCCGTCACAGATCTGGGTTGAATCCATCATCGTTCTTTAGGCTGGGTTCAAACTGGAATGGTATGGGGAGCAAAAAACGATGGATTTAGGCCCATATCTCTGTACTGGGGTGAATTTATGACATCGTGCTGCATTCTGTCCATCAATTATTCTTTTCGCATTTGTCAGCCTGAATGGGACGGGTATGCCCAGACCTGGATCCTGTGCTCTCCATGCCACTGGAATCAAGCTATTCTGGGTGAAACCCCAAAACCGGTCCTACGATACTTGTTTCCAGTTTAGGGAAGACCTGGCATGGCAGTTTGGCACAGGGTCAAGACTGCTTTGCATATAGCTAATGATGGATTTAGGCCCAGATCTCTGTACTGGGGTGAATGTTTGATATTGTTCTGCATTCTGTCCATCAATTGTTCTTTTTGCATTCTAACAGTGCTTGCATATCTCCTATATACAGGACAAAGTGAAAAGCATTTCTGTGTTAAGTGCCTGTGAAGTGATAAGATGTGAGCCTTTCTTTCCCCTCCATTGCATCTAGGTGTGAGACTCTCAATAGCTCCCAGCCAGGATACTACTACAAAAAGAGGGCTGATGGCCAATTAACGTGGGCTGTTCTTATGGGGAAGCTGGAATCTGATAAGCTCCTTCACCTCTGCATCTTGATGCTTGGAACTGCTTTGAACAAAAGCAGCCATGCAGGCTTCATAAATCGCATTTTACATTTGGGTCGCTCCTACACCACATCGGGTGGTGCAGGAGCGATGCAAAGTGACTCATAAATAGGGCTCCTGGTTTTATGTTATTTTTTTTTTAACATTTACATCTATATTTATCCATCTTTATTTTTTGTTCCTCTTAGTGGTATTTATCCATATTTATTTTGTGTTTTTAGAATAAATAGAGTCTTAAAATGGAATATTTCCACATTTATTTAACTTTAAAATGTGCATTCCTACGTGGAAGCCTGTCGCGTTTTAGCAAATTAAACAGCCACATATAACACTGCACCCATAGGTGCATATTAGCTTTATACTACAAACATATGTTCCCTTATGCCTGTATTTAAGGAAATCTCATCCTATTTTGTAACTCCCTATCTGCTCAGCTTTTGCCTGAATTCATGAAAGACAGCTGAGAGTCTACCACAAAAAGCAAATTTTTCAGTATTTTTCCGCTTTAAAAAATAAGTACAGACAGGAAACACATTGTTTTCTGCCTGTATTTATCTGTAAAAATTGAAAACTGGGAGCCTTACTCATAAATATGCCCTCTAGTATATAGCACGGTTTTAAATGACAGTTCCTATTTTCTGCCACTGGGTGGCAATAAAGTTACACCGCTTCACGCAAGTTTTTTTTACCTCGTATCCAGATCGCTTGTTGTGAAAGTAGGCATCTCAGTCTTCTCTTGGAAGAACAGGGTAGGCAACACCTGCAGTCCTGGTTCCAGTTTGTCTAAAGATCGGTAATGTCGAGAACTAACTGAGCACCATATGTTTTATAGTGAGTTTACACTTACCATCAAAAGATTCACGTTCTGGGCTACTTTTTGTTGAGTCAAAAAGGGCCACTAGACAAAACTAAAATAGGTTCAGGCACCCAAAAGATGGGCCCATTTTTGCGGATCACAACATTGTTTAGGGGCTAATTTTTACAAAATGTGTGGCAAAATAGGAGTTTTAATGCTTGCAGTGGCCAATGACATTGATTTAGACTAGAAACACGGGGGGCCAGATGTAGGTAATCTCAATTTAGCAAAACCAAAGGAAATGATGGACGGAGCGTTGACAATACAAGCACTCACCCCCAGTCAACTGATCTGGGTTTAATCCATCACCATTCTTTAGCCCACTCTGCCACCCCAGTTCAGACATGGCCATATGCAAATCAGTCTGACCCTGTGCCTCATGGGAACAGTCCAGCCCGAACTGCCAAGCCATGCCTTCCCTGGACCGGAAACAAGCTTCCCAGGACCGGTTTCTGGCATTGCAGCCGTCTTCAGCCGGGCTTGCTTGATTCCAGTGGCAAAGTGAGCAAGGGACTCACGTCTGAGCATACCCTGCCAACTTATGGCGAACAAAGCAAAACCAAAGGAAATGATGGACGGAGCGTTGACAATACAAGCACTCACCCCCAGTCAACTGATCTGGGTTTAATCCATCACCATTCTTTAGCCCACTCTGCCACCCCAGTTCAGACATGGCCATATGCAAATCAGTCTGACCCTGTGCCTCATGGGAACAGTCCAGCCCGAACTGCCAAGCCATGCCTTCCCTGGACCGGAAACAAGCTTCCCAGGACCGGTTTCTGGCATTGCAGCCGTCTTCAGCCGGGCTTGCTTGATTCCAGTGGCAAAGTGAGCAAGGGACTCACGTCTGAGCATACCCTGCCAACTTATGGCGAACAAAGCAAAACCAAAGGAAATGATGGACGGAGCGTTGACAATACAAGCACTCACCCCCAGTCAACTGATCTGGGTTTAATCCATCACCGTTCTTTAGCCCACTCTGCCACCCCAGTTCAGACATGGCCATATGCAAATCAGTCTGACCCTGTGCCTCATGGGAACAGTCCAGCCCGAACTGCCAAGCCATGCCTTCCCTGGACCGGAAACAAACTTCCCAGGACCGGTTTCTGGCATTGCAGCCGTCTTCAGCCGGGCTTGCTTGATTCCAGTGGCAAAGTGAGCAAGGGACTCACGTCTGAGCATACCCTGCCAACTTATGGCGAACAAAGCAAAACCAAAGGAAATGATGGACGGAGCGTTGACAATACAAGCACTCACCCCCAGTCAACTGATCTGGGTTTAATCCATCACCATTCTTTAGCCCACTCTGCCACCCCAGTTCAGACATGGCCATATGCAAATAAGTCTGACCCTGTGCCTCATGGGAACAGTCCAGCCCGAACTGCCAAGCCATGCCTTCCCTGGACCGGAAACAAGCTTCCCAGGACCGGTTTCTGGCATTGCAGCCGTCTTCAGCCGGGCTTGCTTGATTCCAGTGGCAAAGTGAGCAAGGGACTCACGTCTGAGCATACCCTGCCAACTTATGGCGAACAAAGCAAAACCAAAGGAAATGATGGACGGAGCGTTGACAATACAAGCACTCACCCCCAGTCAACTGATCTGGGTTTAATCCATCACCATTCTTTAGCCCACTCTGCCACCCCAGTTCAGACATGGCCATATGCAAATCAGTCTGACCCTGTGCCTCATGGGAACAGTCCAGCCCGAACTGCCAAGCCATGCCTTCCCTGGACTGGAAACAAGCTTCCCAGGACCGGTTTCTGGCATTGCAGCCGTCTTCAGCCGGGCTTGCTTGATTCCAGTGGCAAAGTGAGCAAGGGAGCAAGGGACTCACGTCTGAGCATACCCTGCCAACTTATGGCGAACAAAGCAAAACCAAAGGAAATGATGGACGGAGCGTTGACAATACAAGCACTCACCCCCAGTCAACTGATCTGGGTTTAATCCATCACCATTCTTTAGCCCACTCTGCCACCCCAGTTCAGACATGGCCATATGCAAATAAGTCTGACCCTGTGCCTCATGGGAACAGTCCAGCCCGAACTGCCAAGCCATGCCTTCCCTGGACCGGAAACAAGCTTCCCAGGACCGGTTTCTGGCATTGCAGCCGTCTTCAGCCGGGCTTGCTTGATTCCAGTGGCAAAGTGAGCAAGGGACTCACGTCTGAGCATACCCTGCCAACTTATGGCGAACAAAGCAAAACCAAAGGAAATGATGGACGGAGCGTTGACAATACAAGCACTCACCCCCAGTCAACTGATCTGGGTTTAATCCATCACCATTCTTTAGCCCACTCTGCCACCCCAGTTCAGACATGGCCATATGCAAATCAGTCTGACCCTGTGCCTCATGGGAACAGTCCAGCCCGAACTGCCAAGCCATGCCTTCCCTGGACCGGAAACAAGCTTCCCAGGACCGGTTTCTGGCATTGCAGCCGTCTTCAGCCGGGCTTGCTTGATTCCAGTGGCAAAGTGAGCAAGGGACTCACGTCTGAGCATACCCTGCCAACTTACAGAATTTTACCCCGAATTTTACTGATTCGGTATTTAGGAATAGGTAAATGGGATGTAGGTAATTTTTCAGTAAAAATTACCGAATCGGTAAGATTCGGTAATTAAGAATCGGTATATACCGATTTGGTATGTACAGAATCGGTAAATACCTATTCAGTAATATAATGGAGGCCCATAGGAATGAATAGGAATTACCGATTCGGTAAATACAGATTCGGTAAATACCGAATCGGTAATAGGGGGAACCCTTTCAAGGGTGGCAGGGTGTCACATTTGACACCCTGTTGCACCCCTGACTAGTGCATGGGTGCACATGTGGCACACATACATACCCTAAGGGCATGTATGTCTGCCACATGGCACTGAATAAAAAGCAAAAAATTGCTTTTTAAAAGGAATTCGTCATTTACCACCAACTAATAGTTGGTGGTAAATAACGAATCCTTAAATGTAAGAAGCACTCACTTGCGTGCTCCCTACATTTCAGGATTCGGTAATTTACCGAATCTGTATTTTAAGAATTCGGTAATTTACCGATTTCTTAAATTACCGATTCGGTAAAATCCTGAAATGTGGCCTCCTACATCTGAAAAGTCTAATACCGGTCGGTAACGGCCGAAATTCGGTAATTTCTGCCGTTACCGACCGGTATTAGGCTTCCTACAACTGGCCCTAGATCTCTACAAACCGAATACTTACTTGCTCATCTCGCACAAGGTATTGTATTGCAACATATAGGGTCAGATTGGTAAGGCGGGCACTCGGGCAATGTCTATGGGGCCGGTATCCGAGTTCCAGCTGTGGGCTGGTTTTTTGGCCAGCCTGGGGACGATTTGGGCGTTTCTGTGTTGTTCGGATGCCGCCAGCGGTCCAGTGGGTGCCAGAGTGGCCTTTCTGGAGGCAGATTGGCCTCCATTACCTCCCTTTTATCAACGAGCAGAGGTGTCACTCCCTTTCTCTCGCTGGGCTGGCCAAATATTGGGTGCATACTGAGTGAAGGCAGGGGGCCTGAGCAGAAGTTGCCTCACTTGTTTTCAGGTGTGTTTCACCATTGAGAACTAATCCGTGCATTTTTTTTAAAGTAAACTTTACTTTTTATAAAACTTCATCAAAGCAGTGTTTTGCGGAAAGGCAATATGCAAATGAGGGCCACTTTTTATTTGCATGTCCGGGCCGATTTTAATCCCAATCCAACCCTGCATATAGATAGCATTTAATTCCCTTTGTGGGTTGCAGAAGCACTTGCCTACATTAGTAGCATGCTGCACTGTGTAGGGTGTGTGGTAGGAAGGATGTAGTCTCTGTTTTGATCTTATGTGGGAAGTGTTTCCATGTTGTGCATGATGACCACCAACGTGAGGTTATTGTGTTATGGGACGCTGCGTGTAGTAGCGCATTAGATGATGAAGTGTAATGGACAGATGAGCAGTTTCATGGTTTTCACTAGGCTGGTAGCTTTGAATAGCTCTGCAGGTCTCTTTATGGTATTTCACATAATAAGAGTCTGTTTAGATAGAGTGAGATACCCGCTACCAATCAACGCAGTCCTGAACTTTTATCACGTCAACTAGAAATCTAGTACATACCCATGGCGGAATAGGTTATGTTGGGACCTCTGGGAATAGAACCTTTAAAGAAAGAGAAGAAGACAGCTATGACATTGTTTTTCTTGCGTTTCTGAAGGGTTTCGAAGGCTATGATCTGTAATGACAAAAAGTACAGAAATAAATTCCAGTCCAAATTGTATAGAGGCCTGTGAAGGTGTTACCCATACCTGAAAAGTTGGTAGAGTGGGGTATATGACAGTTCATCATCATGGAATTTTCTCAATTCAATTTAAATGTATCATTATCTGGTGGTCAGCCAAAAAGTTACAATATTTTGATGCTTGACATTACACACTAATAAATACTGGAAGAGAAGAGGGCGGACATGCATATTCAACCATCATAGCAAATTTTGGGTATTAAAAGAGCATATTTTTTTATAAATCGCCAGCAAACCTAAATACTTGGGGGCATTGGGTGCATTCCTGGGTACTTTGGTTGGCAATACTGAATACTACGGATGAGCAGTATTCAACCCTGGGCATGATACTGGCTATACTATCAGTGGGAGTGAATTGGATACCATTGCACACTGATCATATTTTGTTCATAGCAACCTCTACTACTAATTCTAATTTTTAATTGGTCCTTTATCAGCTCATCAACAAAACCACATAGTTGTAGTTGACATATACAGTGTAGGGCTGTCAGAAGGGATGGTGGCACAAGAGGACATCACGCCCCATGCCCATGCCTCTCAGGGTTCCTGTGCCCTTGCATCAAAACACATTTATAGATTTTTAATTTGAAGCAAACCTGTCATTATTACTATGAGATGGCTTGCAGGGGCATATCACTAGATGGTACCACATGCCACAAATGCTGTATTTTCTCTTTCCCAGAAGGACTTGTCCTTTTTAATACCAATAATTAGGTGTTCAGGGTACCTGGCAAAAATTCAAAAACCGTCCACATCAAGTTGTTGACCCACACCCTGCCGAATTTCTCACAGCTGTAAATAGGGTGACAACCACCCTCCAGGTCATTATACAATCTGTCTCCAGTCCTGAACGCTTCCTCTACAAATTAATAATTCCAGGTGTGTTCATCTAATTACGCCAATGGAAGTAGAAGAAGACTACTAGACCTACAATGGATTAGGTAATCCCACAGAAGTGCAAGATTGAAAACAATGTCTGTAATGACCTGAAGGGAGGTGTTCAATTGCTGCATAGACATCCATTTCTTGCCCTTTGAAAAAAAACTATGTTGTTTCAATGACACATGTTCCTTAGAAATAAAGTGACCCCCAATATTCATAATGCAAGTTCATCCACACCCGTTTCTGATTCATCTTACTCGAGCACTGAATTGGGAATTTACATAAAGAACCCATATCCATTTGGTCCCAGGCCATTTCGCAACATTTGATTTTGCACATTCCCTCCTTATTGTCTCCCTAGATCTTTCATAAGTGGTAGAAAAGGGATGACAATCTACATACTGGGAGACAGTGTTTGTAACTTTAAAACAATATCACAACTTTTTGTGCACTCATCACGTCACACGCCATCATTGTTTCAGCACATCTGCCCATTGATGCAGGGTAAGGAAGTGTACTTCTAGTTAACCTATAATGCTCAATCTGGCATGCTGTAGCCCTGGACACAGACTTTCATATCCTTCACCAATACAGCACAAGAGATTCTTTTTGTACTCCCTTGGCCCCAAGGCGATGATGGTTGGCCAGATCGGAAGAACACTACAGTACTGTGTACAAATTAGTCTTAACTGTTTTTTATTCTATTTGATCTCATCTTTAGCTCATGACTCTGCCATAAACCACACTACTACAACAAGTTTTCCTCTTTTCTTGCTATTTATTCTTGGCACAGTGTTTCTTTCCTCCTCCAATCGCCACCTATTGTTTTTACCTTTCTTTTATTATTTAGTTATTTGTAGAGTTGCATACATGTGTCATTGTGCTTTAGATTTCTTTAACATGAATAGTAAAGTGTGAATTACATTGAAAGATGACAACAGTGTTTGTGATTACATTATGAAGGAGCAGCAGTGAGGGGTTGACGCAAAGAGAGTGGAGAGTAAATACTAGGGCTAGGCGACATTGGGGTAAGGCCTCAATGTGGAATTTTGGAAAAAAAAATGTGTGGAAAACAAGCGCACGTCCTGAGGGTCCTTGTGCTCGGGACAGGGAGGGGTCCCTCATGCCTAGGCAGGATCACCGATCTCACCGACCTGGCTGTGTTGAGAAGCAGGGCCCGGCCCCGGGGCCTGGGTTTCAATCAGGGCCTGGGGTGTGGGAGCCCCCGTCCTGTGGCCTGCCAAGTGTCCATCTGCCCGGGACAAGGGTCCCTAGTGCAGAACCCCGGAGCCCTGCAAGGGCAGGCGGAAGCCCTACCTCTATGGCTCGGCTCAGGCAGAGGGGAGTCTTTTTGGACCCGGCCATCTGGTCGCACCTTTCCCCTCGGCCATCTGGTCACACGCAATGCTTTCCAATGGAGGGACCAGATGGCCGTGCCGCCCTGGAAGTCCCAATGGGGGCTCATTCGCCTCCCTGATCACAGCCAGGGCTCCAGGAGGTCGGGCACGTCCGGGTCCAGGGTCCTGTGAGTCTCGTGGTGCGCACGGGTTCCCAGAAAGAGGGGTAGCTTTCCTCTGGATTACTAGGGGCAGGGTATGCCAGAACACTCCTTCCGGGCTGGTTGTTCTTTGCCGGGGACCAGTTGAGCTATGGCCGGACAGCACCTCTCCTCTGTCCGGGGGCTCCCTCCTCCGGCCCATGGCATGTCAAAGTGCTCCATGGGTCTCGGGCAGTCCTCCCCCGGGCGTACGGGCCCGAGAGCTCCGGCGGTCTTCCCCATACCTGAGGCCCAGCCGAGGTCCCCCGAGCCACCCCCCTACCCCCCCGTAACGCAGAGCCTCAGGACCCTGCGTGGGCAGGCGGGAGCCCTACCTCGAAGGCTCAGGGCGGGCAGATGAGTCCTTTCAGTCGCGGCCATCTGGTCCCACCTTTCCCCTCGGCCATCTGGTCGCACGCAATGCTTTCCAATGGGGCGACCAGATGGCCCGGCCACCCTGAAAGTCCCGATGGGGGCTCATTTGCCTCCCTGATCCCAGCCAGAGCTCCAGGAGGTCGGGCACGTCCGGGCCTATGGTCCCCTGAATCTCGTGGTGCGCACAGGTTCCCAGAAAGAGGGGTAGCTTTCCTCCGGATTACTAGGGGCAGGGTATGCCGGAACACCCCTCCCGGGCTGGCAGTTCTTTGCCGGGGAACAGATGGGCTATGCCCGGACAACACCTCTCCTCCGTCCAGGGGCTTCCTCCTCCGGGCCACGGCATGTAAAAGTGCCCGGGACAGGCTCCATGTGTCCCTGGCGTCTGGGCCGACCATATGGCTGGGCCGCCCTGGAAGTCCTGATTAGGGTTTATTTGACTCCTGAATCCCAGCCAGGGCTCCAGGAGGTCGGGCATGTCCGGGCCTACGGTCCCCTGAGTCTTGCGGTGCGCGCGGGTTCCCAGAAAGAGGGGTGGCTTTCTTCCGGATTAGTAGGGGCAGGGTATACCGGAACACCACTCCCCGGGCTGGCGGTTGTTTGCTGGGGACCAGTTGAGCTATGGCCGGACAACACCTCTCCTCCGTGCGGGGGCTCCCTCCTCTGGCCCACGGCGTGGCAAAGTGCTTTCCAATGGGGCGACCAGATGGTCGGGCGGTCCTGGAAGTCCCAATGAGGGCTCATTTGCCTCCCCGATTCCAGCCTTTGATCCAGGAGGTCGGGCGCATCCGCGCCTACAGTCCCCTCCATTACTCGGTGTGCACGGGTTACCAGAAAGAGGGGTAGCTTTCCTCTGGATTACTAGGGGCAGAGTATGCTGGGACACCGCTCCCGGTCTGGCGGCTCTTTGCCGGTGACCAGATGGGCTATGCTTGGACAACACCTCTCCTCCGTCTGGGGGCTCCGGCCCACGGCATGGCAAAGTGCTCGGGATGGGCTACATGGGTTCTGGGAAGTCCTCCCCCGGGCGTCCTGTCCCTAGAGCTCCGGCGGTCCACCCTGTGCCTGAGGCCGAACCGGGGTCCCCAAACCCCCCGGGAAGCGGAGCCCCGAGGCCTGCAAGGGCAGATGGGAGCCCTACCGCTATGGCGGGCAGATAGGAGTCTTTTCGGTCCCGGCCATCTGGACGCACCTTTCTCCTCGGCCATCTGGTCGCATGCAATGCTTTCCAATGGGGCGACCAGATGGCCAGGCTGCCCTGGAAGTCCTGATGAGGGCTAATTTGCCTCCGCAATCCCAGCCAGGGCTCCAAGAGGTCGTGCGCGTCTGCGCCTAGGGTCCCCTGAGTCTCGCGGTGTGCACAGGTTACCAGAAAGGAGGTAGCCTTCCTCCGGATAACTAGGGACAGGGTACTCCAGAACCCCTCTCGGCCTGGTGGTCCTCAGCCGGCAGCTGGATGGGCCAGGATGCTTGACAATGATGGTTTGATATATAAAATGAACATTGAAATTGACGATTGGTCATTAAAACGAATGACAACTAATCTTGGTGTACTTTAAAGAATTTACACATTGGACTAAACCAATTCCTTGGTCTTCCACGCTGTGCACTGGGGGACAGCTCCTATGCAGGAGTTGCATCAATATTGATTTCTTGGAAACACTTGTTGGAACGGAAAGTGAAGCCCCAGGGGCACGCAACACTCAGTTTCCTTGGATTTACATTTGTTTTAAATGCAACAAAAGGTAGTGCATGTCCCTACCACATTGATTGCAATTATTTCCCATGAACGAGGAATTCCCAGTAAGTGCAGGTCATAAGCTCGCGTTGTCGTACACCGCCCGTCGCAACTACCTACTGGATGATTTGGTGAGGTCCTCGGATCGGCCACGCTGTGGTCAGCAACGGCCCTGGCGGAGCGCCGAGGAGATGATCAAACTTGACTACCTAGAGGAAGTAAAAGTCATAACAAGGTTTCCATTGATGAACCTGCGGAAGGATCATTAACGGCAGAGCGGCCCAAGAGACCGACGGCGCCAGCCCGAAGCCCTCCACTGCCTCCTGCAAGCACGCACCGTAGGCTCAGGGCCCTGCCCTGGCGCGCCCTGGCCGGCGGAGCGGTCCGCGGCCGCATGAGGCGCTCAGGTGAGGACCAGCAATGGATGGCTGACGGTGCAGGTGGGGCGACCCTCCCTCGTTGCAAGGTACCCGGTTTGACCCGGTCCCGTGCGGCCAGGCCGAGGGGTTTGAAGACTCGCATGGTCCGGGAGGGACCGGCGGCTGTGGGGTTGCCTATTCCCATCGCTCTAAGAGCCTCCTCCCCACAAGGTCAGACCCCCGATCGCCTGTGGCAGCCCCCTCGCCGGGTCCTGCCGCGGAGGTACGCCGCTGGCGCGCCTAGCCCTGTGAAGGGGTCTCCCGACCGGTCCGCCCCGGGCCCGTCCCGGGGCGCTCGGCTGTGTGCCGCCCATGGCTGTCTGTGGTGTCCCACAGGCTTCCCGTGTGCACAAATCTCGGGTGCCGACCTTCATGGCCGGCTTCCCGGCGAGGGCGAAACCCCTCCAGATCCGATCCTGGGAAAGAGGGCTCGCACTGCCGGGACGCCAGGCCCCTGCGCCAGCAGGGGTCTGGCCTTCCCCGGCTCACCCTTAACACTCCGGCGTTTTCTTCCGACTTCGACCTCAGATCAGACGTGGCAAACCGCTGAATTTAAGCATACTACTAAGCGGAGGAAAAGAAACTAACCAGGATTCCCCCAGTAAAGATGAGTGAAGAGGGAAGAGCCCAGCGCCGAATCCCCGTCCGGCGGCGGGTGCGGGAAATGTGGCGTACAGAAGACCGACTCCCTGGCGTCGCTCAGGGGGCCCAAGTCCTTCTGATCGAGGCTCACCCCACGGACGGTGTTAGGCCGGTAGCGGCCCCCGGCGCGCAGGGATCGGGTCTTCTCGGAGTTGGGTTGCTTGGGAATGCAGCCCAAAGCGGGTGGTAAACTCCATCTAAGGATAAATACGGGCGCAAGACCGATAGCCAAAAAGTACCGTAAGGGAAAATTGAAAAGAACTTTGAAGAGATTTCAAAAGGGCGGGAAACCATCGAGAGGTAAACAGATGGGGTCTGTGCAGTCCGCCAGGAGGATTCAACATGGCGGGAAGGTCGGTGGCCCGGGAGTTCCGGATCCCCTACGCGGGACCAGCGCCCGGGCCCTACCTAGCCCCAGCAAGGCGCATTTCATCCGCGGCGGTTTGGCGCGACCGGCTCTGGGACGGCTGGGAAGGCTTCGGGGTGGCTCCGGGCATCTGTTCCCGGCCGCCCCTTGGGGTGCGCCGGGGCGGTTGAAAGGGGGACGGGCCCCCTGCTCCTGGCGCGACTGTCGACTGGGGCAGACTGTTCTCAGTGCACCCCAACCGCTTCGTGCTGCCGGACGGGGAGGCCCACGCCAGGCTCCAGGGGTCTGCGGCGAAGTGTCTTGGAACACGGACCAAGGAGTCTAACATGTGCGCGAGTCGGAGGGCCGAGTGAAACCATGTGGCGCAATGAAGGTGAGGGCTGGCGCACGCCAGCTGAGGTGGGATCCCGTCGCGCTTCCAGCGGCGGGCGCACCACCGGCCTGTCTCGCCCGCTCCGTCAGGGAGGTGGAGCATGAGCGTGTGTGATAGGACCCGAAAGATGGTGAACTATGCCTGGGCAGGGCAAAGCCGAGGTCCCCGAGACCTCCCCCCTGGTACGCGGAGCCCCAGAGCCCTGTGTGGGCAGGCGGGAGCCCTACCTCGAAGGCTCAGGGTGGGTAGATGAGTCCTTTCGGTCCAGGCCATCTGGTCGCACCTTTCCCCTCGGCCATATGGTCGCACGCAATGCTTTCCAATGCGGCGACCAGATGGCTGGGCCACCCTGGAAGTCCCAATGGGGGCTCATTTCCCTCCCTGATCCCAACCAGGGCTCCAGGAGGTTGGGCACGTCCGGGCCTAGGGTCCCCTGAATCATGCGGTGCGCAAAGGTTCCCAGAAAGAGGGGTAGCTTTCCTCCGGATTAATAGGGGCAGGGTATGCTGGAACACCCCTCCCGAGCTGGCGGTTCCCTGCCAGGGACAAGATGGGCTATGCCCGTAAAACTCCTCCCCTCCGTCTGACCCACGGCGTGGAAAAGTGCCCGGGTCAGGCTCCTTGGGTCCTGGACAGACCTCCCCTGGGGTACCCGAGCAACCCAGGAAGCGGAGACCCCGAGCCCTGCAAGGGCAGGCGGGAGCCCAACCACGAAGGCTTGGAGCGGACAAATGGGAGTCCTTTCGGTCCCGGCCATCTGGTCGCACCTTTCCCATCGGCCATCTGGTCGCACGCAATGCTTTCCAATGGGGCGACCAGATGGCCGGGCTGCCCTGGAAGTCCCTATGAGGGCTCATTTGCCTCCACAATCCCAGCCAGGGCTCCAGGTGGTCGGGCGCGTCTGCGCCTAGGGTTCCCTGAGCCTCGTGGTGTGCACAGGTTAAAAGAAAGGGGGTAGCCTTTCTCCGGATTACTAGGGACAGGGTACTCCGGATCCCGTCCCAGCCTGGTGGCCCTCAGCCGGCAGCTGGATGGGCCAGGATGCCGCACCAGCCTGGGGTCCGTCCCATGGCCTGCCATGTGGCAGGCTGCCGCGGATTGGGTCCTGTGGGCACGTGGAGCCTCCCCCTATTTGGCTGGGTTCAGGGACTCCCAGGGACCCCTGGGAGGGCTGCCTCCCAACCCCTGGCTCTGTCCTCTGGCCTGCTGCGTGGCAGAGTGCCCGGGACGGGGTCGCACGGTCCCAGGGAGGCTTCCCTTGCGCCTCTGGGCCTGGGAGCTCCGGCTGGGTGCAGGTCGGGTTCTCCAGCCCCGGACCCCCTCTCCCGTGCTGCCGTCTCGCCAAAGGCCCAAGATGGGGTTCCGTTGTGCCTGGGGACCCTCCCCCTTCTTGGCTGGGTTCAGGGGCTCACAGGGATCCTAGGGAGGGCTGCCTCCCCACCCCGGGCTCTGTCCTCGGTCCTGCCATTGGCAGGGTGCCCAGGATGGTGTCATGCGGGCCCGTAGAGGCTTCCCCTACGCCTCTGGCCCTGGGAGCCCCGGCTGGGTCCAGGGGCCCTGCCGGGCCCCAGGTCTGGTGCTTCAGCCCTGAGCCCCGTCCCCCGGCCTGCTGCTCTGCCTAAGGCCCGGGCCGGGGTTCCACTGTGCCCAGGGAGCCTCCCCTTGCTTGGCTGTGTTCAGGAGCTCTGGCCGGGGCCCCTGAGGGCCCTGGGGAGGGTGGCCTCCCGACCCTGGGCTCTGGCCTTGGTCCTGCTGCATGGCAGGGTGCCTGGGATGGTGTTGGGTGGGCCCGGGGAGGCTTCCCCTGCGCCTTTGGGCTTGGGAGCCCTGGCTGGTACCAGGGGCCCGTTGGGCCCCGGGTCATGTGCTCCAGCCCTGGGCCCCGTCCCCTAGCCTGCCGCTCTGCCAAAGGCCCGGGATGGGGTTCCGTGGTTCCCAGGGAGCCTCCCCTTGCTTGGCTGGGTTCAGGAGCTCCGCCTGGGGCCCCTGAAGGCCCCGTGGGAGGGCGGCCTCCCCCCGGGCTCTGTCCTCGGTCCTGCTGCGTGGCATGGTGCCCAGGATGGTTTCCGGCGGCCCCGGGGAGGATTTCCCTGCACCACTGTGCCTGGGAGCCTTGGCTGGGTCCAGGGGCCCTGCCGGGCCCTGGGTCGGGTGCTCCGGCCCTTGGCCCTGTCCTCCGGCCTGCCGCTCTGCCAAAGGTCCGGGATGGGGTGCAGTGGTGCCCGGGAAACTTCCCCTTGCTTGGCTGGGTTCAGGAGCTCCGTCCGGGGCCCCGTGGAGGGTGGCCACCCCACCCCAGGCTCTGTCCTTGGTCCTGCTGCATGGCAGGGTGCCCGGGATGGTGTCTGTTCTCGAGCCCTGGACCCCGTCCCCCTACCTGCTGCTCCGCTAAGGGCCCAGGACGGGGGTCCGTCGGTCCCGTGCAGACCTCCCATCGGGTCCCCCTCGCAGCCTCCATGACTGGGGCCCAGCTGTGGCCATGGGCCTCCGGTCCCCCATGCCCTGGTGCCCGCTCACTCTTTCTTTGGGGTACAGAGTGGCCAGATGGCTTCCCTTTCATGCCCGGCCATCTGGTCGCACCTTTCCCCTCGGCCATCTGGTCGCACCTATCCCCTCGGCCATCTGGTCGCACGCAATGCTTTCCTATGGAGTGACCAGATGGCCGGGCTTCCCTGGAAGCCCCGATGAGGGCTCATTTGTCTCCCCGATCCCAGCAAGGGCTCCAGGATGTCGGGTACTTATGTCACTTTGTGTGCATGGATTACAAGAACGGGGGGTAATTTTCCTCCGGATTGCTAGGGAGCGGGTCAGTCAGACCTCCGTGAGGTCTGGCGATTGTGAAACAGGGGAAGGCAGAACCCGGCCCTGTCCATTGGGGCCCTTAGGGGCCTGGGTACGCACCTGCCTCTCAGCTCCTTTCCGATGGTCCTTTTTCTCAGCGCTTTGCTCAAACAAACCTCTGTGAGGTCCCGGGATGCTGAGACGGGTTAAGGCAGCATCCGGGCCTGCCCGACGGGATCCCCAGGGGCCCGGATATGCAGCTGCCTCTCAGCCCCTTCCCGATGGTCCTTTTTCTCCGAGTTTGCTCAGTCAGCCCTCCGTGAGGTCCGGCAATGCTGAGACGGGGAAAGGCTGCACCCGGGCCCTCCCGCCGGGTCCCCCAGGGGCCCAGGTACGCACCTGCCTCTCAGCCCCTTCTTGATGGTCCTTTTTCTCCGAGTCTGCTTGCCCTGGGAGCAGGCAGAGACGCTAAGCTAGCATACCCACTGCGCAGGGTGGCCTGCCAGGGGATGCCCCAGCCGTACTCTGAGGGATTGGGCACTCTCAGTCCATTTAGAGATGGACTGCTTGGCCAGCCTTGGCTGTTGTTTCAAGCAAGGAGCTTCCTCCCTGCATGGCCTGTCCGACTAGCGGGCCTGCTGCCTGGCGGGAGGCCCTTCACCCTACCCAGCAGAGCGAAAGCCAAGTGGCCCCGGCAGCTCGTGACCCCCAGTGGTATGACCCGAGCGGAAGGGGTCGGGTGGCGCCAGGCCCTCAGATGCATCTGCCCAGCAGGTTCGTAGGCTCTGTGCGCCCTGCTGTCACCCCTCTCCTCCCAGCACATTTCCATAGCAGTTCGGAACTAATTTTCCGAGGGGTGCTGCTGCCGCCAGGCCCCGGCACCCATGTGTCTCGCTCAGGCTGCAACTTGGCCTGTCTCTCCCTCCCGGGTGAGATGCCTGGGTCCGCTGGTGCCCATGCAACTGCACCTCTCCACCCCTCCAGCGAGCACTCCTGTCTAGGCAGGTGGGTTCCTTCCCCCAGCAGGCTCCCAGAAGGAGGGGTGCGTGAAGGTTGCCGGTCAGGGAAATGGGCATGCAGCCCCCCAAACCCACCCCGTCAGAAGTGCGGCTACCTGGTTGATCCTGCCAGTAGCATATGCTTGTCTCAAAGATTAAGCCATGCTCGCGTAAGTACACACGGCCGGTACAGTGAAACTGCGAATGGCTCATTAAATCAATTATGGTTCCTTTGATCGCTCCATCTGTTACTTGGATAACTGTGGTAATTCTTTTTTTTTTAAGATGTTTTTATTAATACAACAAAGTCATGTGCATTATCAGGACAGTACATTATGACTTACACATGCGTCACAAGCCAGACAGTAAGCAAATACATGTACATATTATAGACATTCTGCACTTTCTGTACAGTTATGCATTGCCAATTCCACCATTGGGGACACCACAATCTCTATTTATTCCAGTTCGACCACTTTCGGTCCCATTTCTTGGGGCACCCTCTCGCCACAAATACATCCGTTTCTGCCAGCATACACCTATCAAGCTCTTTCACCCACATATGGACGCCCGGTGCGATACTACTCCCCCACCCTCTCGCTATTTCCCTTTTAACCAGTGTGTATCCTAATGTCGTAAACTGTTTTTCCACTTCCGTCAGGTCAGTCACCTCCCAGATATTCAACAAACCCAACCGTGGCATCAGGGCAAATTCTTTTTGTAAGGCCTTACACATGTGTTCCGAGGCCCGCTCCCACAGGGCCCTCAACTTTGGGCAGCTCCACAGATTGTGGTCAAACGTGGCATGTTGGTCACATCCCCTCAAGCAGAGATTGTCAGATCTAGAACCTATTTGCTTCAGAGTTTGTCCAGTCATATATGAGCGATGCAGTATCCTGAGTTGGATTAACCTGTATTTTAATGTGATGGCTGCCCCCCGAGGTGACATAACTGTGGTAATTCTAGCACAAATACATGCCGCCGAGCGCTGACCTCCTGGGATGCGTGTATTTATAAGACCAAGACCAATGCGGGCTCGCCAGGCCGCTTTGGTAACTCTAGATAACCTCTGGCCTATTGAACGTCCCTGTGATGGCGACGATACATTCGGATGTCTGCCCTATCAACTTTTGATGGTACTTTCTGTGCCTACAATGGTGACCACGGGTAATGGGGAATCAGGGTTCGATTCCAGAGAGGGAGCCTGAGAAACAGCTACCACATCCAAGGAAGGAAGCAGGCGCGCAAATTATCCACGCCCGACTCGGGGAGGAAGTGACGAAAAATAACAATATAGGACTCTTTCGAGGTCTTATAATTGGAATGAGTACACTTTAAATCCTTTAAAGAGGATCCATTGGAGGGCAAGTCTGGTGCCAGCAGCCACGGTAATTCAAGCTCCAATAGCGTATATTAAAGTTGCTGCAGTTAAAAAGCCTGTCCCAGCCCCTGCCTTTCGGTGCCCCCTTGATGCTCTTGACTGAGTGTTCTGGGGGCCCGAAGCGTTTACTTAAAAAAAATTAGAGTGTTCAAAGCAGGCCGGTCGCCTGAATACTTCAGCTAGGAATAATGGAATAGGACTCTGGTTCTATTTTGTTGGTTTTCGGAACTAGGGCCATGATTAAGAGGGATGGCCGGGGGCATTCATATTTCCCTAGAGGTGAAATTCTTGGACCGGCGCAAGACGAACCAAAGCGAACGCATTTGCCAAGTATGTTTTCATTAATCAAGAACGAAAGTCGGAGGTTCGAAGACAATCAGAAAACGTCGTAGTTCCGACCATAAACGATGCCAACTAGTGATCCGGCGGCATTATTCCCATGACCCGCCGAGCAGCTTCGGGGAAACCAAAGTCTTTGGGTTCCGAAGAGAGTATGGTGCAAAGCTGACTTAAAATAATTGACGGAAGGGCACCACCAGGAGTGGAGTCTGCGGCTTAATTTGACTCAACATGGGAAACCTCACCCGGCCCAGACACAGAAAGGATTGACAGATTGAGACCTCTTTCTCGATACTGTGGGTGGTGGTGCATGGCTGTTCTTAGTTGGTGGAGCGATTTGTCTGGTTAATTCCGATAACGAACGAGACTCCTTCATGCAACTAGTTACGCGACCCCCAGCGGTCGGCGTCCAACTTCTTAGAGCGACAAGTGGCGTTCAGCCACTCGAGATCGAGGAATAACAGGTCTGTGATGCCCTTAGATGTCTGGGGCTGCACGCGCGCTACACTGAACAGATCAGCGTGTTTCTACCCTTCGCCGACAGGTGCGGGTAACCCGCTGAACCCCGTTCGTGATAGGGATTGGGGATTGCAATTATTTCCCATGAACGAGGAATTCCCAGTAAGTGCGGGTCATAAGCTCGTGTTGTACACACCGCCTGTCGCTACTACCAATTGGATGATTTGGTGAGGTCCTCGGATCGGCCACGCTGGGGTCTGCAATGGCCCTGGCGGAGCGCCAAGGAGACGATCAAACTTCACTACCTAGAGAAAATAAAAGTCATAACAAGGTTTCCGTAGGTGAACCTGTGGAAGGATCATTAACGGCGGAGCAGCCCAAGAGACCGACAGCGCTAACCCGGAGCCCTCGGCTGCCTCCTGGAAGCACGCACCGTAGGCACAGGGCCCAGGCCCTGGCGCGCCCCAGCCGGCGGATCGGTCCGCGGCTGCATGAGGTGCTCAGATGAGGACCAGAAACGGACGGCTGACGGTGCAGGTGGGGTGACCCTTCCTCGTTGCAAGGTACCTGGTTTGACCCGGTCCCGTGCGGCCGGGCCGAGGGGTTTGAAGACTCGCATGGTCCGGGAGGGACCGGCGGCTGTGGGGCTGCCTATTCCCATCGCTCTAAGAACCTCCTCCCTCGCCCACGGGTGGGTGGGGGACAACTCCCGGGCCGAGCACCTGGGTATGTTTTTTTCTCCCAACGGTGCAGTCTGACTCCCAAAAGGGAAGCCTTGAATGGGGCCCCCGGGCCGTCTCGCCACGCGGGCGGCTGACGGACGGTGGCGCCTTCCTCCCGCCTCTCCTGCACCCGCAGGTGGGCAAACGTTTTCAAAAATTTGCCTGTGACTCTTGGCAGTGGATCACTCGGCTCACGCGTCAATGAAGAATGCAGCTAGCTGCGAGAATTAGTGTAAATTGCAGGATACATTGATCATCGACACTTCGAACGCACCTTGCGGTCCAGGGTTCCTCCCGGGGCTACGCCTATCTGAGGGACGCTCAATCGTCCCAGGGATTCCCCGGGACACGGCTGGGGCTGTCACAGGGTTAGCTCCGCTTCCCCTTCGTCCCCCCACAAGGTCAGACTCCGATCGCCTGCGGCAGCCCCCTCGCCGGGTCCTGCCGCAGAGGTACGCCGCTGGCGCGCCTAGCCCTGTGAAGGGGTCTGCCGACCGGTCCGCCCTGGACCCGTCCCGGGGCGCTTGGCTGCGTGCCACCAGTGGCTGGCTGTGGTGTCCCACAGGCTACCCGTGCGCACAAGCTTCGGGCGCCGACCTTCAGGGCCGTCTTCCCGGCGAGGGCGAAACACCTCCAGATCCGATCCTGAGAAAGAGGGCGCGCACTGCCGGGACACCAGGCCCCTGCTCCAGCAGGGGTCTGGCCTTCCCCGGCTCCCCCTTAACGCTCCGGCGTTTTCTTCCGACTACGACCTCAGATCAGACGTGGCAAACCGCTGAATTTAAGCATACTACTAAGCGAAGGAAGAGAAACTAACCAAGATTCCCCCAGTAAGGGTGAGTGGAGAGGGAAGAGCCCAGCGCTGAATCCCCGTCCGGCGGCCAGTGCGGGAAATGTGGTGTACAGAAGACCGACTCCATGGCATCGCTCAGTGGGCCCAAGTCTTTCTGATCGAGGCTCACCCGGCGGACGGTGTTAGGCCAGTAGCGGTCCCCGGCGCGCAGGGATCGGGTCTTCTCGGAGTTGGGTTGCTTGGGAATGCAGCCCAAAGCGGGTAATAAACTCCATCTAAGGATAAATATGGGCGCAAGACCAATAGCCAACAAGTACCGTAAGAGAAAATTGAAAAGAACTTTGAAGAGATTTCAAAAGGGCAGGAGACCATCGAGAGGTAAACAGATGGGGTCTGTGCAGTCCGCCTGGAGGATTCAACATGGCGGGAAGGTCGGTGGCCCGGGAGTTCCGGATCCCCTCCACGGGACCAGCGCCCGGGCCCTACCCAGCCCCAGCAGGGTGCATTTCATCCACGGCGGTTCGGCGCGACCGGCTCCGGGACGGCTGGGAAGGCTTCGGGGTGGTCGTTCCCGGCCGCCCCTTGGGGCGCGGCGGGGCGGTTGAAAGGGGGACAGGGCCCCCTGCTCCCGGCATGACTGTCGACTGGGCCAGACTGTTCTCAGTGCGCCCCAACCGTGTTGCGCCACCGGACGGGGAGGCCCACGCCAGGCTCCACGGTTCTGCGGCGAAGTGTCTTGGAACACGGACGAAGGAGTCTAACACGTGCGTGAGTCGGAGGGCCGAGCAAAACCCTGTGGCGCAATGAAGGTGAGGGCTGGCGTGCGCCAGCTGAGGTGGGATCCTGATGCGCTTCCAGCGGCGGGCGCA